>NC_138339.1:142789049-147589049 GCF_046562875.1 Panthera onca
CAAATGAGAACAGAAAATTCACCAAACGAGAAATATAATTATCTATAATCACAAATTACCCTGTTGCAGTAATCATGACAACAGTTACCGATTATTGAGTTCATTATACACTGTCAGATGCTGTGGATTGGGTGCTTACTTTGTGCTAATTGGTCCACTTCTGTTGGCTAACCAGTCCGATTCACATCATAGTCATACTGAGGTGGGTATGATTATGTCTGGTTTTAAAATGAAGAAACAGAATTTGGGGAATTTGAAACAAGCTACCCCTCTAGTACTGAATAGCATGAGAATTTCATACCCAGCAACCTCAGGCTACTTTTCTCACTAAGTGACAATCTGTAGTTCACCTGTAGGGGCGACTCAGTAGGCAAATTGAGACTGACCACAGGCACCAATAAATCAAGGACTCCACCCAAACTAAGGTGGTAAATTTATTAGAGTGATATTTCAATGTTTTATTTCATTTTTTTTTTTATTTTTTGAGAGAGAGAGAGAGAGAGCACCAGTGAGCATGAGCAGGGGAGGGGCAGAGAGAGAGAGAGAGAGACACAGAATCTGAAGCAGGCTCCAGGCTGTGAGCTGTCAGCATAGAGCCCGATGCAGGGCTTGAACCCACGAACCGTGAGATCATGACCTGAGCCGAAGTCGGACGCTCAACTGACTGAGCCACCCAGGCACCTCTATTTGAGTGATATTTCAAAAAGAGCTTTAAAATTGCTTTTGAAAAAAAAAAAAAGAAGGGGAAGGGAATTGTGTTCGATTTTGTAAACGCTTTTTTTTTTTTTTTTACCGTTTAATATTTTTACTTTCAAAACCATTTTAATGAGTGTGTGATTGGGGAATAGAGACTATATAATCAAATTAGTGCTTGGGGCATGAAAAAATATTTACCAAGATCAGAGTTTCCCTGAAGTGTGGTCAGCAAACCATTTGTGTTCTAATTTTTGACGGAAGCGATAAGAACAGACGTACATCTAGGGCCACCTTAGGCCTCTTGAATTCAACTGTCTAGCGGCAAGGCCAAGAAAGCTAGGAGCTTAACTCGCTCCCCAGATGACGTTAATGTACAACAGAATGTGAAGACCACTATTTTTTTTATTTTGTGAATCTTCCATTCATTTTTTTTTAATGAAGTGTAGTAGACAGACAATATTATATTAGTTTCAGGTGTCCCACTTAGTGATTTGCCAAGTATATACATTACAAAACGCTTACCGTGAACGTATAGTTACCATCTGTCACCGTACAAAGTTACTACAGTGTTATGGACTGTATTCCTTATGCTGTAGTTTGCATTCCTGTGACTTATTTATTTTAAAACTGGAAATTTGCTCCTCTGAATCTCCTTCACTTATTTCACCCCTCTCACCACTTGCCTCTGGCAACTGCTACTTTGTTCCATTTATGAGTCTGCTTCCGATTTTTTTGTTCATTTGACTTCTCATACATTCCACATATAAGTGCGGTCATATAGTTTACCTTTTCTGTCTGACTTACTTGACTTACCATAATACCCTCTCTGTGTGTCTCTGGTGTCATGAATGGCAGTGTTTTATTCTTTCCCATGGATAAGGCCAAGGCTTTTGGCCTGGCTTATGGCCATGGCTGAGTAATATTCCATTGTATATATGTTTGCCACATCTTCTTTATTTATCTATCAATGAAGACTTAGGTTGCTTCTGTATCTTGGCACTTGTAAATAATGCTGCAGTAAATGTAGGTGTGCATTTATCTTTTTTATTTCATAGTTTCATTTTCTTTGGATAAATATACAGAATTGGAATTACTGAATCAGGCAATATTTCTATGTTTAATTTCTTGAGGGACTTCTCTTTTTCATAGTGGCTGCACAAATTTAGATTCCCACTAATAGTGCACAGAACTTCCCTTGTCTCCATATCTGTGTCAACACTTCTTTATTTTTTAGCATTTTATTTTTGTATTCTTATTTATATTTTAGTGAATAAACAGTGCAATATTGGTTTCAGAAGTAGAATCCAGTGATTAGTCACTTACATGCAACACCCAGTGCTCATCCCAACAAGTGCCCTCCTCAGTGCCCATCCCCCACTTCCTTCCATCAACCTTCAGTTTCTTCTCTATTGTTAAAAGTCTCTTGTGGTTTCCCTTTCTCTTTCTCCCCTCCCGTCCTGTATGTTCATCTTTTTGTTTCTTAAATTCCACATACGAGTGAAATCATAGGGTGTTTGTCTCTCTCTGACTGACTGACTGACTTTGCTTAGCATAATACACTCTAGCTCCATCCACGTTGTTGCAAAAGGCAAGATGTCATTTTTGATGGCTGAGTAATATTCCACTGTGTACATATGCACCACATCTTTATCTTTTCATCAGTTAATGGACATTTGGGCTCTCTCCATAGTTTGACTCTCGTTAATAATGTTGTTATAAATCGGGGAGCAAATACCCCTTCAAATCTGTATTTTTGTACCGCTAATTATAAGGTCGTTCTATTTTTAGATTTTTGAGGAACCTCCATACTGCTTTCCATAGTGGTTGTACCAATTTGTCTTCCCACCAGCAGTGGAAGTGGGTTCCCCTTTTTCTTCATCCTTGCCAACACCTGCTGTTTCTTGTGTTGTTAATTTTAGTCATTCTGAGAGGTGTGAGGTGGAATCTGATCAATTACAATTTTGATTTGTATTTCCCTGATGATGAGTGATGTTGACTATCTTTTCATATGTCTGTTACATATCTGGATGTCTTCTTTGGAGAAGTATCTATTTACGTCTTCTTTCCATTTCTTAACCGGGTTGTTTTTAGGGTGGTGAGTTTTATATGTTCTCATTGATTTTTGGATACTAACCCTTTATCAGATATATCATTTGCAAATATCCTCGCCCATTCTGTAGGCTGCCTTTTAGGGTTTTTTTGTTGTTGTTGTTGTTTCCTTTGCTGTACAGAAGTTTTTTTTTTTTTTTTTTTTTTTTTTTTTTTTTTTTTTTGTTGTTAAAGTCCCAGTAGTTCATATTTGTTTTTGTTTCCTTAGCTGTCGGTGACATGTCTAGTTGCTCTGGCCAAGGTCAGAGATTGCTGCCTAAAATCTCTAGGATTTTCATGGTTTCTTGTATTACATTTAGGTTTCTTACCCATTTTGAATTTATTTTTGTATGTGGTGTAAGAAAGTGGTCCAGTTTCATTCTTCTACATGTCACTGTCTAGTTTTCTCAACACCATTTGTTGAAGAGACTGTATTTTTCCTATTGGATCTTCTTTCCTGATTTATTGAAGAAGAGTTGACCATACAGATATGGATCCATTTCTGGGTTTTCTGTTTTGTTCCATTGATCTCTGTGTCTATTTTTGTGTCAGGACCATACTGTCTCGATGACGACAGCTTTGTAATATAGCTTGAAATCTGGAATGATGATGTCTCCGTTTTGTTTTTCTTTTCCAGGATTGCTTTGGCTCTTTGGGGTCTTGTGTGGTTCCATACAAATTTTAGGATTGTTTGATTTAACTCGGTGAAGAATGCTGGTCGTATCTTTATAGGGATTGCCTTGAATATGTGAATTGCCTTGGGTAGTATAGACATTTTAATAGTGTTTGTTCTTCCACTCCATTAGCATAGACTGTTTTCAATTTCTTGTCTTCTTCAATATCTTTCATAAGTCTTCTATAGCTTTCAAAGCACAGATCTTTTACCTCTTTAGTTAGGTTTATTCCTATACATCTTACCGTTTTTGGTGCAGTTGTAAATGGAATTGATTCCTTGAGTTCTTTTTCTGCTGCTTTGCTATTGGTGTATAGAAATGGCAACAGATTTCTGTATGTTGATTCTATAACTTGTGACTTTGCTGAATTCATGTATTAGTTCTAACAATTTTTTGGGTGGAGTTTTTTGGGTTTTCTACATAGATTATCATGCAAATAGTGAAAGTTTGACTTCTTCATTGCCAATTTGTATACCCTTTATTTCTTTTTGTTGTCTGATTGCTGAGTACTTCCAGCACTATGTTAAATAGTAATGGTGGGAGTGGTTATCCTTGTCTTCTTCCTGACCTTAGGGGAAAGGATCTCAGTTTTTCCCCATTGAGGATGATACTAGCCTTGGGTCTTTGGCATATGGCCTTTGTGATGTTGAGGTATATTCCATCTATTTCTACCTTATTGAGGGTTTTATCAAGAATGGATGCTGTATTTTGTTAAATGCCTTTTTTCTGCATCTTTTGACAGTATTATACACTCCTTATCCTTTCTTTTATTAATGTGATGTATCCTGTTGATTGATGTGTGAATATTGAACCAGCCCTGCAGCCCCAAAATAAATCCCAGCTGATCATGGTGAATAATTCTTTTAATGTACTATTGAATTTGATTTGCTGCCATCTTGTTGAGAACATTTGCATCCATATTCATCAGTGATAGAGGCCTATAGTTCTGCTTTTTAGAGGGGTCTTTGTCTGGTTTTGGATTCAAGGTAATGTTAGCTTCATAGAATTAGTTTGGAGGCTTGCCTTCCATTTCTATTTTTTTTGGAACAGTTTGAGAAGAATAGGTATCAACTTTCTTTAAATATCTGGTAGAATTACCCTGGAAAGCCATCTGGCCCAGGACTCTTGTTTGTTGGGAGATTTTTCATTACTGACTCAATTTCTTTGCTGGTTATGGATCTGTTCAAATTTTCTATTTCTTCCTGTTTCAGTTTTGGTAGTTTGTGAGTTTCTGGGAATTTATCCTTTATTCCAGATGGCTCAGTTTGTTGGTATATAATTTTTCGTAGTATTCTCTTACAATTGCTTGGATTTCTGTGGTATTGGTTGTGACCTCTCCTCTTTCATTTGTGATGTTACCTATTTGGGTCCTTTCTCTTTTCTTTTTGATAAGTCTAGCAAGGTGTCTATCACTTTTGTTAATTCTTTCAAAGAACCAGCTCTGAGTTTTGTTGATCTGTTCTACTGGGTTTCTGTATAATTTGTTTTGCTCTAATCTTTATTATTTCCCTTCTTCTGCTGGTGTTAGGCTTTATTTGCTGTTCTTTTTCTAGCTTCTTTTGGTATAATGTGAGATTGTGTATTTGGGACCTTTCTTGTCTTAGGTAGGCCTGAAATGCAATATACTTTCCTCTTAGGACTGCCTTTGCTGCATCCCAAGGGTTTGGGCTGTCATGTTTTCATTTTCATTGGCTTCCTGTATTTTTTTTTTTTATTTTTTCTTTAATTTCCTGGTTAATCCATTCATTCTTTAGTAGAATGTTCTTTAACCTCCATGTATTTGAGGACTTTATAAATTTTTTCTTGTGGTTGATTTCAAGCATTGTGATATGAAAATATGTATGATATGTTCTTGATCTTTCTGTACTTGTCAAGGACTGATTTGTAACCCACTATGTGAGCTGCTCTGGAGAATGTTCCATGTGCATGTGAAAAAAATATGTATTCTACTGCTTTAGGGTGAAATGTTCTAAATATATCTCTTAAGTCCATCCAGTCTAGTGTGTCATTCATAACCATTGTTCCCATATTGATTTTCTGCTTGGATGATCTGTTCATTGTTGTAAGTGGGGTATTAAAGTTCCCTACTATTATTCTATTATTATTAATGAGTTTTTTCATATTTGTGATTAATGTTTCTATTTGGTTGTCCAATTTGGGGGCATAAATATTTGCAATTGTTACGTTTCTTGATGGATAGACCCCTTAGGTATGATAAATGCCTTTCTTCATCTCTTGTTACAGTCTTTGTTTTAAAATCTAGTTTGTTTGAGGGGCAACCAAGTGGCTCAGTTGGTTAAGTGTCCGACTTTTGCTCAGGTCATAATCTCACAGTTCAGGAGTTAGAGCCCCAAGCCAGGCTCTGTGCTGACAGCTCAGAGCCTGGAGCCTGCTTCAGATTCTGTGTTTCCTTCTCTCTGCCCCTCCATCATTCATGGTCTGTCTCTCTGTCTCTCAAAAATAAATACACATTAAAAAAATTTTAATCTAGTTTGTTTGATATAAGTATGGCTAGTTTGGCTTTCTTCTGACATCCATTAGTGTGAGACATAGTTCTCCATCCCCTCACTTTCAATCTGCAGGTGTCTTTATGTCTAAAATGAGTCTCCTGTACCAATACTTTTCATTTCTTGTCTCTTTGATACTAGCCACACTGACAGGTACAAGGTGATATATCATTGTTATTTTGATTTGCATTTGCCTGATGATTAGTGATGATGAACATCTTTTCATGTACCTATTGGCCATTTGTGTATCTTCTTTGGAAAAATGTCTATTTGGGTCCCCTGTTTATTTTTTGATCAGATTATTCATGTTCTTGGTGTTCAGTTGTATGAATTTTTTAAATATATTTTGGATATTAATTCCTTATTAGATAGATCATTTGCTAATATCTTCTCCTATTCAATAGGTTGCCCTTTAATTTGTTGGTTGTTTCTTTACTTAGCAAAAGCTTTTAGTTTGGGACACCTACATAGCTCAGTAAGTTGAGCCTCTGACTCTTGATTTCAGTTAGGGTCATGATCTCATGGTTCATGGGATCCAGCTGTGTTCTCAGTATAGAGCCTGCTTGGGATTCTCTCTCCCTGTCTCTCTGCCCCTCCCCTGCTCATGCTATCTTTCTCTCTCTTTATCTCAAAATAAATACTTTTTTTTTCAATATTTTTAGTTTGGCATAGTCCCAATTATTTATTTGTGCTTTTGTTTCCCTAGCCTGAGATGACAGTTAGAGAAAAATATTGTTAGGTCAGTGTCGAAGAGAATACTGCCTATGTTTTCTTTAAGGAGTTTTATGGTTTTAGGTCTCACATTTAGGTTGTAACTTATTTTGAGTTTATTTTATGTATGGTGTAAGAAGGCGGTCCAGTTCATTCTTTTGCATGTAGCTGTTCAGTTTTCCAACACCATTTATTGAAGACGCTGTCTTCCCCATTGTATAATCTTCCCACCTTTGTCATAGATTAATTGAACGTATAAATGTGGGTTTATTTCTGGGCTCACTATTCTGTTCCACTGATATATATATATATCTGATAACTGATATAACTGATAAATTAATATATATCAGTGGAACAGATAAATATATAAATATATTTATATAAACATATAAATATAAGTATAGAAAAATATATTCATATAAATATAAATATATATAAATATAAATAAATAAATAAGTAAATAAATATTTATGCCAGTACTGTGCCATTTTAATTGCTTTAGCTTTGGAGTATAGTTTGCATCTGGATTGTGATACCTTAAGCTTTGTTCTTGTTTCTCAAAATTTCATTGGCTATTTGTGTGTGTGTGTGTGTGTGTGTGTGTGTGTGTGTGTGTGGTTCTATACAAATTTTAGGATTATTTGTTCCAGTCCTGTGAAGGACATTAGTGGTATTTTGATAGATTTTGCAACATATCAGTAAACTGTTTTGAGTAATGTAGACTTTTTAACAATATTTACCTCTCAACCCACAAGCATGGTATATCTTCCCACTTACTTGTGTTGTCTTCAAGTTTTTCATCATAGTGTTTTCATAGTACACATCTTTCAGCTTCTTGGTTAAATTTATTCCTAGGTATCATATTTTTTTGATGCAATTGTAAATGGGATTGTTTTCTTAACTTTTTATTTTCTGCTAGCTCATTATTAATGTATAGAAACACAACAGATTGCTCTATATTAATTTTGTATCCTATGACTATTGAATTCATATATTACTTCTAACTGATTTTAGGTTGAGTGTTTAGGGTATTCTATATATAGAATCATTTCATGAACAAATATTTACAATTTCACCTATTTTTTGCCAATTTAATGCATTTTATAGTTTTTTATTTAAAAAAATGTTTTATGTTTTATTTATTTTTGAGAGCAAGAGAGACAGAGCACAGGTGGGGGAGGGGTAGAAAGAGAGGGAGACACAGAATCCGAAACAGGCTCCAGGCTCTGAGCTGTCAGCACAGAACCTGACGCAGGGCTCGAACTCACAGACCATGAGATCATGACCTGAGCCAAAGTTGGACGCTTAACCCACTGAGCCACCCAGGTGCCCCTCTTTTTTTTTTTTTTTTTTTTATTTTAGAGAGAGATGTGCGAGCAGAGAGAGAGAGACAGAGTGGGGAGATAGAGGGAATCTTAAGCAGGCTCCACGCTCAGCACAGAGTCTGATATGGGGCTAGATCTCAGAACTCTAAGATCATGATCTAAGCTGATCAAAAGTTGGATGCTCAACCAACTGAGCCACTGAGGCACCCTTCTTTTTCTGGTTTGATTGTGGTGTTATGGACTTCCAGTACTATATTGAATAAAAGTGGTGGGAGTGGAGAGCCTTACATTGTTGCTGATCTTAGAGGAAAAGCTTTCAGGATTTTACCTTTCAGTATGAGGTTAAATGTAGATTTGTCATATACAGCTTTTATTTTGTTGAAATATATTCCCCTAAACCCAATTTGTTGAAAGTTTTTTTTTTTTTTTTTTTTTTTAATGAATGGATATTGAATTTTATCCAATGCTTTTTCTGCATCTGTTGAGGTGATCATGTGAATTTTTTCTTTTGTTAACATGGTGTATCACTTTGAATGATTTGTAGATTTTGAACCATTCTTGCTTCCCCCAAATGGGTCCCATCTGATTATAGTGAATGATCTTTTTAATATATTGCTTAATTTGGTCTGCTAATATTTTGTTGAGAATTTTTACATCTGTGTTCATCAGGGCTACTGGTCTGTGATTTTCTTTCTTTTTTTGTAGTATCTTTATCTTATTTGGTATCAGGATAATGTTGGCCTCATGGAATGAATTTGGAAGCATCCCTTCCTTTTGTGTTGTTTTTTTTTTTGTTTTTTTTTGTTTTTTTTTTTGTTTTTTTTTTGTAAGTGTTTGAGAAGTATAAATATTACCTCTTTAAATATTTGGTGGAATTCACCTGTAAAGCTGTCTGGTTCTGGACTCTTGTTTTTTGGGAGTGTTTTGATGACTGGTTCAATTTTGTTGTTAGTAATCAGTCTTTCCAAATTTTTTATTGCTTCTTGATGAAATCTTAGAAGATTGTGTGCTTCTAGGAATTTTTCCATTTCTTCTAGGGTCTTTAATTTGTTGGTGTATAATATTTTCTAGCAGTCTCTTACAGCACTTGGTATTTCTTTGATGTCATTTGTAACTCTTCCTTCATTTCTGATTATTTAAGTCCTCTTTTTTTTTTTTTTGATCAGTGCTAAAGGTTTATCAATTTTGTTTATCTTTTCAAAGAAGGAGCTTCGTTTCATTGATCTTTTCAATTGTTTAGTCACTTCAACTGTGATGTTTATTATTTCCTTTTTTCTACCAACCTTTGGCTTTGTTCTTTTTTAATTCCTTCAGATGTGAGATTGGATTGTTTAGTTGAGGTTTTTTCTTGTGCCTGGAAGTAGGGCTTTATCGCTACACACTTCCTCTTAGAACTGCTTTTTCTGTGTCCTAAAGATTTTGAACTATTGAATTTCCATTTTAATTTGCTCAGGTTTCATTTGTTTTCCACTCTGATTTCTCTAATTTGATTTCCTTTTTGATTTTTTCCATTGATCCGTTGGGTGTTTAGTACCCTGTTTAGCCTTTATGTGTTTGCATGTTTTCCAGTTTTTTTCTTATAGTTGATTTCTAGTTTCACACTGGCATGGTCAGAAAAGATGCTTGATAGGATTACAGACTTCCTAAATTCACTGAGAATTGTTTTATGACCTAACATGTGATCTATTCTGGAGATTGTTCCATATGTTTCTGCAAAGAATGTGTATTCTCCCATTTATAGATGGACTATTCTGTTTATATCTGTGAAGTCCATCTGGTCTAATGTGTTGTTCAAAGCCATTGTTTCCTTATTGATTTTCTGTCTGGATGATGTATCCATTGATGTAAGTGTTGTGTTAAAGTCCCCTGCTATTATTGTATTACTGTCAATTTCACTCTGCATGCCTATTAATTGAAGAGTACTTTTTAGATAAAATGTAAATAAAGCTAGGATCTTCCTAATTGTGTAAGATTCCAGCTTTTTCTGTTACCTTTTCTGGTGGGCAGCTGCTTAAACTAGCTCCTAAGTGGTCTTGCTTCCTGATGTCCTCTCCCTTGTGTATTCTCCTCCCTTTCACTAACAACTGGGTCTTCTGAGTTGCTTCTGGTGAATAGAATGTGACAAAGTGATGGGATGTCTTTCTGAGATTAAGCTGTGTCAGTACAATAGCTCAAGTCCTGCATGTGGTTTCTCTCCCTTTCCCTGTGGACGCAGCCAGCTCACCCTGCTGGAAGCCAACTCTGCTGTCATGAGGCCGGCCTAAGGAGAGGCTCTTGAGAGAGAGCTTGGTATCAAATCTTTCAGACACAGTCAAGTCTTGAGATGATTGTAGTCCCTGCTGACAACTTGACGGACCCCTTGTCATGAGGACCCTGAGCCAGAGGCACTTTTAGCTCCACTGTGCCTGGTTTCCCGATCCACAGAAATTGTGAGATAATAAATACATGTTGTCCTAAAGCTACGAAGTAATTGGCTACAACAGTACACAACTAATGCACCTTTAAGGCACAGGACAGTTTAGATTGTTCGTTCACTAGCACGCTTGTGATTCCAGACATTTCTAGTTTTCTTTTCAAACTGTTATTTCCCTAGCTTCTCTTATGTTCTCTTCACTATTCCCATGACCTAGTTTCTTCACCATATAATCTTTGACTCAAATTTGTATTTGCAGTCAAGCCAGTCCCTAGATTAGGCAGTAACCCTGGTCCTTTAACTTTGAGATCCAGGTAGACTGGCAGGGGTTGCTGCTATTCAACTTATTTCTGAACACCATTAGTATTCAACATCAAATTTCTCCATTTAACTATATCTCAAGGGATGTTAGAAATACATTCATTAACTTTGGGGGCATCTGGGTGGCTCAGTTAGTCAAGCATCTGAATCTTGATTTCAGCTCAGGTCAGGATTTCACGGTTTGTGAGTTCAAGCCCCACCTCTGGCTCCATGCTGATTTTGCAGAACCTGCTTGGGATTCTCTCTCTCTCTCTCTCTGCCCCTCCCTCTCTCTGCCCCTCCCTCTCTCTGCCCCTCCCTCTCTCTGCCCCTCCCTCTCTCTGCCCCTCCCCCTCTCTCACCCTCCCTCTCTCTCCACCCCTACCCCATTCAGGTTCATGCAAATTTGCACTCTTCCTCAAAAATAAATAAACTTAAAAAAAAAAAGAAAATACGCTAACGTAGTGTTTTCCTTTCGGGATGTTGAGTTGCTCAGGCTAGCTGAGTTTACAGGATTAGAAATTATTTGGTGATTATTTACACAGAGGTGATAGGTGAATGCAAAACAGGAACCCTCTCAATGTGAAAATGTAGAGCCTAAAAATACGTCGATTTAGGGGATGTGTGGGGGCACAATAGTTTCTACGAAGCATCGTCTTGTCACTTAACCATCATGTGACAGTTGATAACACAACATGGCAACGCAAACTTCATGTAGAGAAGCACCGTTACCGCTAACCTCTTTACTTTCTTAGGGTGTTGAGGAATTTCTTTGCGTAGCCACACTCCTAAAGTAATTGCCCAAGGGTAAATCTGTTGATAGGACAATAAGATGATGTAGAGGGCTGAGTGCTCGCCTCTAAATTTTCCGTAAACCCGCTGAGCTGTGAAGACTAGATCTAATGTACTCTGTTGTGGCTTGAACCTCTGCTGGGAGTACATGATTAACAGTGTTGTGAAACAATGCTGACGAGGACTGTGGCCAAGAACCTCCCTGTAGTATATGGTAGCTAGAAGAAGACTGGGCCTGCCGATGCCAAATCAACTGACGTGCTCTGTCAAAACTGCGAGTCAAGCTGTTTATTTGCCATTGGGGAGAGAAAATGACCTGAAGATTGCCTGGATTTTACTATTTATGACTGCCTCTCCTGGCACCGGGAGGACAGACTTCCTGCTGGAGTCTGTTTCAACCTTTTGTTTCCCTGGCTAATCGTTTTTGTTAACAGCGAAGTGATTAAAAACATGGCCTTTGAGGTCAGAATTCAGTCCCCATCACTTAGTTCTGTGCCCTCGCCCAGAGTATTTGAATGCTCAGTCTCAGTTTCCTCCTCCGTAAATGGGTATCATCATAGTACCTCACTCTGAGGAGGAGAAGGTAATTAAGATAAAAGGGGAAAATATATGGAAAAGTCTTAAAATACTGGCTGGCACATAGCACTTAAAGTGAATATTAGTATTTGTACTATTAATATTACTAATAGCTCTTAATTCTATAAAACTACCTATAAACTTCAGTGAAAACTCCTTTTTATGAGCAATCATGTTGGAATTCTGCTTATCTTTACTTTCTTAGGACATTGAGCCCTCTTAAGAGGCTACAGCTCTGACCACAGTTGAGGCTTTAATTTCAAAATTAAAAATATATTATTAAAGTTAAAGTCAAAATTGGCCACCTGGGTGGCTCAGTCAGTTAAGCATCAGACTTTGGCTCAGGTCATGATCTCACAGTTCATGGGTTCGAGCCCGGCATCGGGCTCTGTGCTGACAGCTCAGAGCCTGGAGCCTGCTTAGAGTTCTGTGTCTCCCTCTCTCTGCCCCTCCCTCATTTGTGTGTGCTCTCTCTCTCTCTCTCCTCTCTCTCTCTCAAAAATAAATAAACCCTAAAAAAATAAAAATGAAAAATAAAGTTAAAGGCAAAGTTGAATAAATAATCCCAAATGTACTGTTAGTACTTAACTCTAAAACTTTGGGGTCTTCAATTATATGTTTCTAGATACGGATTTTAATTTAAAATGTAACAACTTTACATGTGTCAGTATTAAGTACTTTTCCATTTACCGGAAGCCAATAGATTTGGGCTCTCCTTTAGCTTTGAAAAGAAGGTGTCCCAACTATAAAAATAGATGTTTTATATAATTTGTCTTCAAATAAATTGTTCTTATTGCTTCATTTATTACAAATTAAAAAGTTTTATATCTCCCCTCTACATCTGCATGGATGAGAAATCATGTGTTCATAATGCAGGGACATACCCCAAGCTTATGATGAAGAATAGGTCGAAATAGCCAGATATTTATTTTTCTGCCAGCATGATCAGCATTTAACTGGGGATCCTAAATTAGTTTCCTCTTTTTTCTTTTCCCCATCAGAGGTGGTTAACATTGAACCTCCTTCCTACATGAGGGTCAGTGTAGCCATAATGTCCTTCTGCTGTTATGGTGTACACACCCTAAATTTAGATGAGGAAATGCAGGTTGGCACGCAGGTCTGGAACCTTAGAGGCCTTCACTAGGTCATTCCATTAGTCACAGAATCTGGCTGATTAAATTTTACTTAGGATTCTTGATTTAGTTGCATTTACCATGATGTGGGCAGTAAGGTCTTTGTTTTATTCCAAGAATATCTTTCAAACTATCACATATTTTGAGAAGAAAACCTCATCACAGTCCATCTTCCTTGCAAATGAATATGTGTCAGAATCATTACTGTAGTGACAGAACCTCCTAACCTTTTCTGAGAATAGAATTCTAGTTTTAAAAATTCGCTTTCATTTCCATATGTACTGACAGCATTTGGAACAGCCCTGGAATTTAGAATGGTTCCCAAACTAAGGAATGCTTGATATCTCTACCAATCACAGCAGCTTTGGAAAGGCATTTACCCAGGAGGGATATTAAATAAACAGCAAGTGGGGGTGCCCGGATGGCTCAGTTGTTTAAGCGTCAGACTTCAGCTCTGGTCATGATTTCGCGGTTTGTGGGTTTGAGCCCTGCATCGGGCTCTGTGCTGCTGGCTCAGAGCCTGGAGCATGCTTCAGATTCTGTGTCTCTCTATCTCTCTGCTCCTCCCCTTTTCATGCTCTCTATCTCTCTCTCAAAAATAAATAAACATTAAAAAAAATTAAAATAAACAGTACGTGAATGTTCTAAATGTATTCATTTTAGAGGCACCTGGGTGGCTCAGTTGGTTAAGTGTCCCATTTCAGCAAAGGTCACGACCTCATGGTTTGTGGGTATGAGCCATATAACAATGTTGTGGATCTCTAGTGTATCGTAAAATATTAGGCTACTATATAGTTCACACCAAAGATAACTCTATTGTTATTCCCCAGAAAATGTACTCTCAGAAGTTGATTCATTAGTTACATCATTCATTCAATGATGATTTATTTAGTCTGACAAATTTGTTGAATTATTTTGGGTTCTGTAATTATAGTAGTGAACAAATACTGTTTCTTTCATTATGGAAATTCTTAGGGGAGGAGAGGAACCAAAAAAGTCAACACATCTCATGTCAGATGGCAAAAAATGGAACGGGAAAAAAAGCAAAGGTTTCAGGAAATAGGAATATGAGAAGGGAAGGAGGATGTTGTAATGAACATAGGTATGATCTCCACCAAGTACTATATGTTGGAGCCTAGACAGAAATGAGGCTAGTTCACATTTAGGATATGCCGCTAGACAGGAGCATGATTGGCTTGATGAAGAACCAGTGATAAGGCTAAGTGTGGCTGAAGCAAAATGAGCAAGGGAGAAGCAATAGTGGATGAAGTGAAAGGGTTACAGGTGAAGGTGTTGCTATATTGGACCTTGAGGGAAATTATAAGGACTCTGGCTTCTACTTAGATTGACTTGCCAAACATTGGACGCTGTTGAACAAAGGAAGGAGATGACTTATCTTGTGTTTTAAAGGCATCGCTCTCATTGCTTTGGGAAACTACACTGAGGAAAATAGGGTGTGAAGAGAAGCTCAAGGCCAATTAGTAGTCCAAGTAAGATGAAAACCGAAAATTGTCCATTGGATTTAGCAGTGTGAAGAGCTTTTTGTGACCTTGACAAGAAAACCATCCCATGGCATTTGATACAAGCACACCCGGAAATGGGTTTTGGCATGCTGTATTAGGGATCAAATCCTGTGGAGGGAAAAAAAGAAAGCAGGATAGAGGATGAATTTCAACTGTCATGCGTTTGAACTGTGAGGTAGGCTCCAAAAAGCCTTGGGCCATTTTGTGGAGTGCTACGAACATGAAGGGAGTCTGAAGAGTGTTCTGCATTAAATACCTGGGTTTTTATGACCCAGAAAAAATCAGCCATGGGATTTGTGCCCACAAGGAGAGACACGTGCTTGGGTAAGGCAGCTCTCTGCAACTGAGGTAGCTAGGGGCAGGAGTCTATTTGTGCAATGATTCAGTAGCAAAAGAAAATGCCAGCACCAGACAGGGGGACGTTGCTGGAGTGATGTTACTTTGGAGGTGAAAAAAAAATGGCATCTAGCTGACCTTTGTGCAAAGTAGTGATGATCAAAGTATAATCACAGTGTGCATATAAGTCAATCTCTTTTTCCGATATCGTATCTTTAGTGACATTAAGCTTATGTTTATTGGCGGAAAACTCACAGAGGAAATATTAAGCCTATTTTTTGATACTCAGTTGAACAAGTCCTCTCTTTAGTGGGTGATTCTAGAAGTGTTTCCTTTCCAGATTCTCAATGAATTATTCACTTCAACAACATGTAAAAATATCATGCTGCCATTATGCTTAAAACTTGATCGAACAGAAATGCATCAAGATGAACAATGTTTTTCTACTTGGTAAAGTTTGGTTCTTAAAGTTTCCTTAAATGCATAGTAGCAGCATCTTTTCCCCATAATAGGGAGTGAAATGTAGGTGGGCTTTAGGAGTGGAGATGGGCTAATAGAAAAATCCGGAGTGGAACAACACAGTAAAGGTCAGTGACTCCCACTGGGATGGCATTTATTTTCCTCACCAACTCACCTGCCATGGATCATGGTAGATACATGGACACAGCAAACTGAACAGAAACTAAGCACGTAACATACAAATCCTATGTACATTAACTTTGCTATATCTTAGTTCATCGTTTCAAGTCTAAAACAGAGATATTACTAAAGCCTCCTAACTTTGTAGTGAACGTGGCTTTAAAATTTATATTGGAAATAAAGAAAATGAGCAGTACTGTGTGTTTCTGTGCAGGCAACGGAAATTACTAAGAAACTTGTCTGTTGGACTGCTGTGCACTCTGGTTAAGTGGGTTGGTCAGGCAGGAGCAGTTTCTGGTAGAGTTAACTAATGTGGGCTTGTAAACTCTTGATAGGTTAGTGAGAAAGGACATAGAAATTTCTCGTGTGGCGGGCACTGAATAATGCATTTAGCAGACAAATGAGAACAGCAATTGATGACCTCTGAATGTTTCTTCCAACCTTAGGATTCTCTTCAACACTGTCCCTGAAGCGCTGTTTGCTTGCTGAGAACTGAACCACTTTATTTCTCTACGCCTCATTTCTCTTCCTGATAAATTTGTGAATGTTCTTCTAACACATCTGGTGAAATGGTTGTAAGAAACCTATGCCTAAAAGACTATTTCCACCTAGTTTCGATTCAGCTAAGTTTTGTCAGCTGACACTAAAACACCCCCATAGTTTCTCAAGTCTCTTTCTCAAAATGTGAAAGAGGTTATAAATGTATCAAGAATTCATCAGTATTGCTTATCAGGGCCATGGCTAGAAAAAAAGGAATCATCAAACCCAGGCAGTTACAAAGAAACCACACAGAGTTCACACTGGATTCCAGTATCTTCCCCCTTTTTGTTCAAATCCATACTTACTTCCAATACTCAGCAACCACTCCATTTAGGGTGTTCCATTGCCAGAAACACTCTTTTTGCCATAAGTTGTGCAAATCACTCCCTCCCAATATACATTCTTCAGTTATTTCAGGTTTCATTGATTTTTTTTCTCACAAATCCAATAAAGATTTATAGTTTGTGAAAGATTCTTCTAGATGTAATTACACAAGGACAGGTACCTCTCACAAGTGTTTGAATTGTCTTATTCCATCACCAACACCTAACTCAGTGTCTGCCATTCAAAGACTCTAGGTAAATGCCCTCCACATGCACTGATACAGTCATGAGTTTTCTAAAGGGATACTCTGTGCATCCTTAAAGGGTGCAATCCAGGTCTGGTCAAATATATGGCTTTTAAATCAACATGCACCCTTTTAGACCTTTAATCAATTATATTTCTAAGGATTGACTGCCGTTTGCATTTTTCAAAGAGCTTTGGCCTAGATAATTTGGATCAATTATCCTGAAAGTGAAATTGGCAGCCACTGTTTATCTGGGAAGCTAGTGAAAAGGAATTAAAAAAAAAAAATCCTCACAAAGGAATACAGTTTTTCCCTTTAACTTAATCTTAAAAGAGTTCAGAAACAAAATACAGCAAAAATAATTATCTGCTTGTTTAAGAAATACTCTTTGATGCTCCAGGGTTCTAAATAGTAAGCAAAGCCATTCGTTTAAAACTAAAATCTTGAAGAGAATTAACATAGGATGATTGTATGCATATATGGACAAGGCACCTCTAAAAGAGTTTTGGGTATAATAGTGCATCTTAAAAACATGGTACTACCAAAGTTAAAACACAAATGAGGAGACATACCAAATCCAGGACAGTAGCTCTTGAAGGGGAAGGACAGAGGGAAATGGGACTGGGAAAGTTTGTAAAGGGCAGTCCAACTAGATCTATGTGGTTTATTTCAAAAGAAAAGATCTGGAACAAGTATGGCAAAAGGAGAACATTTATCAGCTTGAGGTTAATTACCAGATATGGAAACTTACATTTTTCCATGTATTCCTTGTATATTACTCTGTTTGAAGTTTTTGTTGAGTAAAACATTTACCATTCTGCTACTTTTCTGTAAGTTTCCTGTTTTGAAAGGTAATGGCTGTCTTTCATTGTAGACTGACACTTTGATAATAGTCACTTAAATCTCCCGAATGTGTATTAAACACCTAATATATACTTAGTTCCATGATAATAACATAGACCAGTAATTTACAAATTTCTACTTTCAAGAAGCTTATGGACTAGAAGGAGAATAAATCAATGAATTACCTAAATAAAAAGGACTCAAGGATTGTTAGGAATGTTACTACCTGGAATAATAGGAACAGTGGAACGTGGTAAGGTGGGAATTCTGGAGAGGATGAAGGCTGAAAACAAAAAAAAGCAAATAGGAAACTCAGTACAGGTTTGGGAAATACTGAATTACACAATTTCATTTAAATACTGGCACAGGTGTGGAAGCAGAAAGATCTGAAGCTGGCATGGTTGCTTGTGACATTAGGCACACACTTGTTTATCTACAAATTAGTGGAATTAAAAACTGGATTCTAACTTCCAAGTCACGGTAGGAAATAAAGGGAAATGAAAACTTGTTTCTAATTTTTTTCCTTTTTTTTTTTTTTTTGCTTTATAACATTGTTCACAGCTAAGGAGGAGCATGATACTCATAGTGGATTTTTTTTTTAATTTTATTTAAAAAATTTTAATGTTTATTTATTTTGGAGAGAGAGAGAGAGACAGAGAGATAGAGAGACAGCGTGTGAGTGGGGGAGGGCAGACAGAAAGGGAGATACAGAATCTGAAGCAGCCTATCAGCTCAGAGCCGGATGCGGAGCTCAAACTCGTGAGCTACGTGATCATGACCTAAACCAAAGTCTGAAGCTTAACCAAGCTACCCAGGCGCCCCCTGGTTTTTGCTGGCTACAGAGAAATAGGACAAAGATGAGTTTGGTGATCAACAAAAGTCACAAGTCATTCTGAAGCTATTACAGCTTCCCGGTTTTATGCATGAAATAAATTGGCAATATAACATTTAAGGAAAGACTTAAAAATGCAAGTGTGAATTAACAGGAAGCCAATTTATGGCAAATTTTAATATATCCCTTTTAGTTCCTGCCAGGAAAAAAAGCATGCAAAAAGGTTGTATTATAAGGTTTCTCAACGGATAAAAATGAGTATCTGTACCTTATAAAGATAGTTTATGCCTCTGTTCAAACACTGACTTGGTATAGATAAAATTGGAATAAAAGTTAACACATACCAAAGTCAGTCGAACAGAGAAGCTGATACTGGCAGCTGTAGCTCAGGACCAATAAGACATTCTGCAATGATGAATGTTGTGTACTTTCACTCTGCAATGATATAGGTAGTAGACACGTGTGCCTACTGAATACTTCAAACGTGGCTAGTATAACGGAGGAATGGAATTTTTCATTTTATTTCGTTTTAATTGATTTAATGCAGTCACACGTACGGTAGTAGCTTATACACTAGATCACCCACCTCTAGCATTTTCTGTGTTTACGTTTCCAAGTGTTTGAATTTTAAAATATTTTCCGTCTATTGTTAATTTCAGGCTTTGCTGAAAGGCGGATTCAGAAGCCACGTGTGCTATTTCTGACATTAATAATAATGAATGGGGGCACCTGGGTGGCTCATTCGGTTAAGTGTCCAACTTCAGCTCAGGTCATGATCTCACAGTTCATGAGGTGGAGCCCCACATAGGCTCTTTGCTGACAGCTCGGAGCCTGGAGCCTGCCTCTGATTCTGTGTCTCCCTCTCTCTCTGCCCCTGCTAGGCTCAGGCGCGCGCTCGCTCTCTCTCTCTCTGTCTCTCTCTCTCAAAAATAAATAAACATTAAAAAAGTTTTTTAAATATAAAAAAAATAATGAAACATTTATTTGTGGCCCTAAATTCCAGCCTTGTAAACATTCTTTGGAAGCATACAACTCATGTATATAAGGTTTTGTAATGTTAGTCAACAATAATAGCCCAATTGCTGAAAACAGAGTAGATGGGATTCCAGAAAATTTTCATATTAACACTGTTGTGTTAAAAAGGATTTCTGGCTAGGGTCTGTAACAGGAACTGTGCATTTAAAAATGTTTGATTGGAAATAGTTTTAGTAGGTCACCAAAAAAGAATGAAATGGCACTGGGCTAACAAAGCTAATAATAACTAAGATAGAGATCTTTTAACTAAAATGTTAATCTAATAGTAACCTGCCCTAAAGCTTCTTCATTTTCTCAGAGCTAGTGAAAAATAATTTAAGGCTTTAAACATATTATTTCTTCATTTATTAAATATATTGTACGGATATAAATGCATCTTTTAATCACCTGACTAAACAGAAAAGCAATGCATCATTTCAAATGCCCCGACATGTCTGAAACTGGAAATTCAGCTTAATAGCAGCACTGTTTAGCTCTGATTAGCTTTGGAAAGCAACAGGCAATTTATTATGACAGCAATTTAAAGGAACTCACTCAAGATTAGTATCCTAAACTGAACATGTAACACATTCCTCCTTGTAACACTTTTGGAATCATGTGTTCTTTTTCCAAAGAAACATAAACACGAATCTCAGCCATCAAGAAAATAAATGAACCAAATCATGCCAGTGACCCATACTCGAAGCTACTATCATAACAAATGAGTTTACATCATTGAGAAAAAACATAGACATTCAAATGTGGTCGGGAAAACAGAACAAAAGTGCAAACAGTATCCAAAAACTAGTGTGGGGATACTATTTCAGAACCATCGAAGGCAATTTGAGAAGATTTATTTTCTCAAGATGAAAACTAATTGTAAAAATTAAGTAATTCTGCTACAGGGAATTTGTACTTACTGCAAAAGTACCGTGTCTAGAGTATTTTCTAAAGTGTGGAGCAAGTATAAATTCTAATTTTTCAGCAAGTCTTCTGAGGATAATAAATTGGAAACAACCTAGAGATCCCTTCATACTTATCATAGAGCTATCATATGTTACACTACTGAATGAGCATTAATGGTACCGTATAGTATGCTCAATTTCAGTTTTACTGTTTGACTTCTTTGACTAGACTAAGATTACACAGCAAACCCAAAAAAGTGGTAACTAACATTCTTTGGTTAGTATACAGGTTGGTATGGTAGTTTAAATTAAACTCCTGGAAAATAGTTTACTTTTAGGAGAATTTAGGGAAGCAGTTTGTTGTGTATTACACAATCATTTATTGATGTTATAGTTAATATTCAAAATAAATATAATATTTTGTTTAAAGTTAACTAAAACCTGGAAACAAGGCACGGAATGGTTTTCTGTTCCTTCAGTGTCATACTAAAGCACTGAATTATCAATCTAGGTCATCTGAATTTCTAAGAGAATGTGACTTACCGGACTTACTGTTGACTACTAATCAGCACCCAGATTCTGCAAAGTTAGAGATTAACTTGAGGAAAATAGATAACAGGCAAGTTGTTTTTGAGACAGGGTTGATGTCATTGATTTCTGTCTTTACAGAGAAGATAATCCCCAAGGTTATGATTTTAGTAATCATTTTTAAAATCCAAGCTATGTTTTTCCAAAACTTTTTCACTTATTATTTTATATCTTTTTTTCCCCCTCTTAAACCTTTATGGTCATTCTGTTGGTTCATTGTTAATGACTCAAACAACACTTGGACACATGCTCACCGGAATTTATATGACCATTATCCTTTTAACATTTTGTTCCTGATCACTGTTATATTTTGTTGATAAGATTTTTAAAAGCTAGCAGCATTCTTTGGAAGGCCTGGCAATATTTATCATTCAAAAAAAATCCCACAAAAACCATAAGGTTATGTGATATTTGAGGCTGAGGTAAGCTGCGAAGGAGTATCATCTCTGTGTGAAATAGCTTATGAATCTCCACACACCATCTGTTCATCACAATCAATGCAATGACCATCAGACGTAAGAGGAGGCAAATCTGGAAACTTCCAATTTTGTAGTGTTTTTAAGCCATCATTATCATTAAGGCAAAATTCATTAAATTATCTGTTGTGTTGAGTCGTAGATGGATCAATTTAACAACATGGTTCTTGCCTCCTAGGAAAAGACCAATTTAAATAGACACTAGTGATAAATTCAAGGGCAAAATGACATACATGTAAATTTATCACCATTCATCGACTAAATGAATGAGAGGAACATTCATTTTAAAAACAAGAGAACATGTGCGGTCTCATTCCAAAGTTACAAACAATATGGTTTTTATTCATTCTGGGACTGAATTACAACTCCCAAATCTTGGAATTTGAATAAGAGATTTGACTGTAGACAGTTTTGTGATTTTTTTTTTTTTTAAAGCTCTAATACGGCGGATCAGGGGCTGTAGTCGGGAATCTACTACTAAGCACTTGGTGGAGGAAACACTAAAGACTGTGAGTTGATTTCTGGACTTAACCCAAATAATATGTTACAGTCTTGTCTCAGTTATGTTATTCTTTTTCTATGTGACCTGCTTGTGAGTAATGATAAAACTCTGCAACAGCCTTTGAAATACTTGTTTTGAAACCGAGATCTCGGTGCAAGGTGGGCTCATTCATACTGGGCTGTCATTGCTTCTAGGCCCTTCCAAAGGCCAAAGCTAAGAGATTTAGCTGTGACTTGGTACTGACACTAAATCAGTGCATCCCCACAGGCTTCTCCCTTACCTTCTCCTGATGCATAGTTTTCTCCCCTTCTTGCATAGTGAGGACCATGACCAGGAACCCTAGTGATGTTATTATTATTATTTTTTTTTTCCAAGAGAGAGCAAGTGGGGTTGGGGGAGGCAGAGAGAGAAGGAAAGAGAATCTTACACGGGCTCCACACTCAGCCATGGAGCCCAATGTAGGTACCGATCTAATGACCCTGAGATCATGACCTGAGCCGAAATCAAGAGTTGGATGCTCAACGTACTGAGCCACTCAGGCACCCCTGATGTTACTAATATGTATCTTCTCTTTTATTTCCCATTTAATCTGGCTAGGGATTTCTCTTTTTGCTCTGAAAGGATCCGCTTTTTGTCATTTAAGGCTTGTGGCTCACATGAGGTAGAGAAGTGACATAAAAAGATCATGCTCTGGGCTGTAGTGTTTTTCCTCTTTTTAATTATTTTTTTTGATATTTAGGAATCCTGTATCTTCAGGTTATTCTGAAAGCATGATCTTCATATTTTTTTCCTTCTTTTCAGGGTATAATTGAGAGATGGATATACAGGGGCCCCTATTTCCTTTGAGTATGTGGAAATCCAGGATGCAAATTTTAACCTATTCATTCAACGTTGGTTTAAGAATTTTTTTTTTATTTTTTGTAATGTTTGTTTATTTTTGAGAGAGAAAGAGAGAGAGAGAGAGAGAGAGAGAGTGGGGGAGGGGCAGAGACAGAGGGAGACACAGAATCCGAAGCAGGCTCTGAGCTGTCAGCACAGAGCCCGATGTGGGGCTTGAACTTATGACTGTGAGTGATGTCATGTCCTGAGCCCAAAGTCAGACACTTAACTGACTAAGCCACCCAGGTGCCCCAAGGATATTTTAATATAAATTTGTTACTAGTTACATTACTATAGTCATTTTATTAATAAATGCTTAAAAACACTTGAATTATTGTTGATTATTTTAAGAGTTTTAATGTTAGGAATAATGGTTATTTATTTAACATAACAAATGATCTTTATCCCAGTCATCCTCACATACAATGACTCTAAACTCAGCACTTCCATTAATATCAGTAATAAGTTGAGTATATCTGCTAATGATATTACTAGTTGATATTGCTTTAGAAGCTGTACAGAAAGCAATAAGCCGTGAACAGCTACAGAGGTATAAAAGTGAGGAAAAGTGTATTATTTCAAATATTATTTCAATATAATTGGAGAATCAATACCTTAAAAATTTTAATTGTTTAGTGTAGTAGAAACACTATAAATACAGACATTCCATAGGCTTGATTAAAATTGTAACAACCCATTGGACATTTACTGAAAGACTTATTTACAATAGCAAAACTACATTACACATATTTCAAAGAAAAGGAAAAATAAATATGATACCAAAAACAAACTAGCAGAAACTGAAAACAAAAAAAAAGAAGAAAATGAAACATATCTATATATCTATATATCTATATATCTCAAAGTTGAAAAACTTAGTATTGTAATGTTATAAATCCTTCCTCATTAAATTTAAAATAATTTCGGTAAGTTAAAAACAAGGGGTGCCTGGGTGGCTCAGTTGATTAAGCATCTGACTGTTGATATCAGCTTAGGTCATGATCTCACAGTTCATGGGTTCAAGGCCCATATCAGGCTGCGAGCTGACAGTGTGGAGCCTACTTGGGATTCTCTTTCTTCCCCTCTCCCCCCCCCCCCGCCCCCACACGCTCTCTCTCTGTCTCTCTCAAAAATAAACATTGAGGGGCGCCTGGGTGGCTCAGTCGGTTGAGCATCCGACCTCGGCTCAGGTCATGATCTCACAGTCTGTGAGTTCGAGCCCCGCATCGGGCTCTGTGCTGACAGCTCAGAGCCTGGAGCCTACTTCAGATTCTGTGTCTCTCCATCTCTTGGCCCCTCCCCTGCTCATGCTCTGTGTCTCTCTTTCTCTCAATAATAAATAAACATTAAAAAAAATTAAAAAAAAAACATTGAAACAAATTTAAAATAATTACTGATAGGTATATACTTACTGCCATTTTGTTAATTGTTTCACTGTTATATTTGTAGTTCTTCTTGTCTCTTTCTTCTTGATTTCTCCTTTGTGATTTGATGACTTTCTTTAATATTATGCTTGGATTCCTTTCCTTTATTTTTGTGCCCTACTGAAGTTTTCAGTTTGTTTACCATGAATTTCATATATAACATCCTAATTATAGAACAGCCTACATTAAGTTGATAATTCCTTAAGTTTGAACGCATTCTAAAAGCACTTAGTTTTTGTTCTTCCCTCCACAGTTTATGTATATGATGTCACACTTTACCTTTTTATTTTTTGTGTCCCTTGACTAATTTTTATAGATATGAGTAATTTTACTACTTTTAACCTTTGTACCAGGTTTATAAGCAAATGATATAAGCAAATGATAAGCAAAGGATATAAGCAAATGATTCGTTGTTGGTTTGTTCTCACCAGTGAACAATTTTCATTTCATAGTTATTTTAGTTCTAATTATTGCCTTTTCTTTTTTTTTTTTTTTTTTTAATTTTTTTTTTTTCAACGTTTTTCATTTATTTTTTTGGGACAGAGAGAGACAGAGCATGAACGGGGGAGGGGCAGAGAGAGAGGGAGACACAGAATCGGAAACAGGCTCCAGGCTCCGAGCCATCAGCCCAGAGCCTGACGCGGGGCTCGAACTCACGGACCGCGAGATCGTAACCTGGCTGAAGTCGGACGCTTAACCGACTGCGCCACCCAGGCGCCCCAATTATTGCCTTTTCTTTTTGCCATTTAAATGATTATGTGTTTGGGTGTGAACCTCCTTGGGTTCATCTTTATGAGGGTGTTCTGTGCTTCCTGGACCTGGATGTCTGCTTCCTTTTCCAGTTCCTTTCAAATCAGTTTTCTGGCCCCTTCACTCTATCTTCTTTGGGGATCTCCACAGTGTGAATGGTATTATGCTTGATGTGGGTAGGTCGCTTAACCTATCATCATTTTTATTTTTTTATTTATTTTTAATTTTTTACTTTTCCCTATCTTCAGTTTTTAAATCTTTTTTTTTTCTTTTCTCTTCACCTTAATTGCTTTCCACTACCCTGTCTTCCAGATTGCTGACTCATTATCTGGCATCCTGTAATCTGCTGTTGATTCCCTCTGTTGTATTTTCCATTTCAGTTATTGTATGCTTCTGCTCTGAGTAATTATTGGTTATTTTTTTTCTATCTCTGTTGATATTCTCAGTGAGCTCATCCATTCTTGTCTCAGGACTGGTGAGAATGGTTATGACCATTAGTTGGAAAGCTATATGAAGCAGGTTGTTGATCTCCATTTAGCCTGTGTTTCTGTCCTATTCTTTCATTTAGAACATACTCCTTTATCTCATTGCTTTGTCTGACACTCTGTGTTTGTGACTGTGTATTAGGTAGGTCAGCTCTGTCTCCTGGTGCCTTAGGTAAAAGGCCTCTTGTGATGGCCAATAACAAAAGTGCTCCAGGGGTGTTGTCTGTGTTGGCTCCTGCACCCACCTGTTGTGCCTGTGCCCTGACTGGGGCAGGCACACTGGTGGGTGGTGCTTGCTCCTGATTCCGCTTGCTGAGACGTCCTCCTGTAGCAACACGTTGGTGTGTTAGTGCATGGGGCTAACTCCTCCCCTGCACAGGGTATCCCTTACTTTGCAGGGCTCTAGCCCCTGCTAGGTACCTGCTAGGTTTGGTGATATGGTAGTCACTCTCGGGGGACACTAGTGCCAACTGAGGCTCCCCCCTGTGTGTGATAGGGCGGGAACTGCTTTCCAGGAGCGCCTTCCATTGCAAACAAATTGGGTGGTACCGGTCTACAGGGGAGCATCAGAGCTGGATAGGCCGATAGATGGAGAGTGTCAGAATGAACTCTCAGCAGCATGTGGCCAGCTAAGCAGAAGGCGGGCAAGAAAACACGGTAAGTGCCAATACTTCCATTTGTGAGGAAACTCCTGCACATCCCTGCTCTTCTGGCATGCGTTCTAAAATTAGTCCATCAATTTTCATGTATACCCTCGTTTGAAAACTGCCTCTTCTATTCTGGGTCTCAGACCTAATGATGCAGTATGCTTGCCCTTTAAGAGTGGGGACTTGGTTTCTTATCGCCTCCTGGCTCTCCAGGAGTGAAGCCCCACTAACGTTCAAAGCTCCTGGAGCAAAGACCCACCAACATTCAAAGCCAGAAAATGTAAGGTCTCATCCTCCTGGTGCGGGTCCCCGTGGTAGTGCCTGAAGCAGGGCTTGAATCCCTGGCCCCTTTAAGCCCGTGTTATCCCTCGTGCTTGTGGGTCACTATACTGGGTGTTTGGTTCCCAAATGTATCTCTGCCACTTCTTCCCTTCTCCATGAGGGCCTTCTCTTTATGCCTCTAGTTGTGGAAGATCTGTTAGGCCAGCTCTCAGGTCATTTTCAGAATGAGTTGTGTTACATGTAGTTGTTGCCTTGGTGTGTCTGTGAGCTCAGGATCCTCCTACTCTGCCAGCTTCCCTTGTTCTCAATAATGTTACCTTTTCTTTGTTAATGTTTATTTACTTTTGAGAGAGAGATAGAGAGAGAGAGAGAATATGAATGGCGAGGGGCAGAGAGAGAGGGAGACAGAATCGGAACTGTCAGCACAGAACCTGATGCGGGGCTTGAAGCCACTGACCGCAAGATCATGACCTGAGCTGAAGTCAGACGTTCAACCCACTGAGCTACCCAGGTGCCCCAGTAATGTTACTTTTGAAAGTAAGCTTTCAAAGTCCCCTTAATGTAATTTCAAAACACTGAGTGTAAAGGCAGTGCACATCAGTATATCTATAGATAATTATAGTAATAATAGAACTGAAAGCAAAAAAAAAAAAAAAAAAAAGAACATTAATTGTATTAGTCCCACATGGTTGTATTCTAGGTGATTAAGAATAACTTTGTGAATTAACATTCTAAAATAAATTGAATAATGTATGTTATCAGGAATACAACCAATAAGTGATATTTTATTTAAAAGAGTGATAAATAAATAGTGTCACATACTGTAAACACTTTACTAAGACAGGGGTTGAAATGGATCCTTAGAAGTTAATAAAGAGAAACACTGTGAGACCCTGGTCACTGGAGCCTTCTGGCAGACATCACATTTCCGTAAGCAGCCTGTGCAATGAATGAGTGTTAAAGAGGCAATCTACTCTTTCAAGTACCTTAGCAGTAGAGTTAAGCATATGAAGGTGGAAAACATAGGGTAATAATCAAAAAGAGTTTTGAGCTTAGATGAAATGTTAGTGAAAAACCTCATGTAAGAGAAGGGAAAAGATAGGAGAAGGGCAACATGATTGAGAAAATGAAGTTCTTGAGGAGAAAGAAGAAAATAATTGGGATGTCGATTATCGGTGAAGGAATTAAATAAGAAGTTGAATATCTCTGTCAAAATACCTAGGAAAGGGGATAAAATATTTAAAAAAAAACCCACACATACACATATTTCAGTTGGGGCCAAAATATTTTTCTGATATGTGTAACTTTCTTTATGAAATAACAGCAGCTTTGCTTAAAAGATAGTCCACTTTCTCCCACTAGTTGGTAATGCTGTAAGTTTCCAGTCATAAATATTCATAATATAAAAATAAATATCTATTCACACTCATTAGGATTTCCAGAGCACTTAATGTAGTATGTTGTATCATAAATGCAAAAATAGGAACCTTCTGCATTAATGGATGATGGCCTAATAATCCTACTTTTTCTTTTTTTTAATTAAAGTCACAGTTTTGAACTTGGATGTTTCAGCCATGTAGAAGTTCCCCTTCACATCTTACCCTCCCCCCTTTTTTGTAACTACAAGTTGTAGGACTGTCTCCGATTCAGTGCTATGGAAACACACCATTACCCCATCGTCGTTGAACAACAAAGTGTTTTACAATGCAAAATATTGACAAGGTTTTGAGAAATGAGAACACTTGCATATTGTCATTTCAAGTAAAATTAGTGTAACTTCTCTGGACAATAATTTGAAATTCTTAGTAAAGTTAAAGACTGCACTTCATAGTTTTACTCAGCTTAATTTAAACCTCCAGGAATAACAGTGTTCATTGTAGCATGGTTATATTAGCAAAGACATAGAAGCGGCTTAATTTTTACTAATAGGTGAATGGATAACTCTGGTTTATTCACTGGTGAAATGTTACATAGATATAAAAATGGCTTTATTACACAGAAATAACTGCCATAATGTAAAATAAAGAATCAAGTTATAAAAGGATACAACATTATAGAATGAATATCTTATTTATGAGTATAAACATTAACTCAAAAAATATAAAAATATATATGGAAACTTTAGAGAGCAGCTTGAGGGAAGTGAGTACCACCTGGCAAAAAGAGACAAATGGTAAGGAGTGGAGCCTTAGCTACAACTGTAACTTTTATCAATTAGAAAATTCTTTTTTTTTTTTAATTTTTTTTAACTTTTATTTATTTTTGAGACAGAGAGAGACAGAGCATGAACGGGGGAGGGTCACAGAGAGAGGAAGACACAGAATCTGAAACAGGCTCCAGGCTCTGAGCTGTCAGCACAGAGCCCGATGCGAGGCTCGAACCCACGGAGCGCGAGATCATGACCTGAGCCGAAGTCGGACGCTTAACCGACCGAGCCACCCAGGCGCCCCAATTAGAAAATTCTTAAAATTAAAAATAGTAGAAAATCTACTTGCATAAATCAAATACAGGTATTAATCACACACACAAATGCATTTAGTTGTGTAACTGCCCAACTTAGCTTAGACTAAAATTTTTGTCCACCAATTGGGGACTTAAGAATTAATGAGCACTATAAAATATTTTTATAAGTAAGATTAAGTATTTATTTTAATGTTATTCATTTTTTGAGAGAGAGAGAGCACAAGCAGGGGAGGGGCTCAGAGAGAGAGGGAGATACAGAATCTGAAGCAGGCTCCAGGCTCCGGGCCAGCAGCACAAAGGCCGAGGCAGGGCTTGAACCCAAGGACTGTGAGATCATGACGCCTAACTGAGCCACCCAGGCACCCCACGAATAAGTATTTATTAAGTAAAGTATTAGAAAAGATAAATGAGGCAGCCAAGTAGTCAGATATGAAGACAAACTCCACTCAGGGTCTGTCAAAGAACTCAGGAATTGACCCTTATGTAAGAGTTAGGGTCTTGGAATTCACACTGAACTCAAAAGTTCAAAAATTCTAGTGGTGCAATGCAAATTAAATATTTTTGTGCTGTTATATAAAGTATTAGTATTTATTGGAAATTATGGAGAGTTAATCACAAGCTACAAGAAAAACTGTCTGATGATTAAGGATACATCTATGTGAACATATTTTGGAGATGGAGAATTTTTTATGTCCGAAAACATCAGTTCACTTGCCCAGTACTTGGAACCAGAGGTTAAGATTTGATAGAAAATATAAACAAATAGTACCTAGGTACTCAAATATCTCAGAATGCTTTTCACTGAGGTTAATGAGTGTAAGTCTGATTCATTAACTCTAAAGATGGTAGTTCCATTTAGATAAAAAATAATGGAAGGCAGAAGAAAAGGCGGGAAAGGAGGAAAAAAAGCCATCTTTTTTTTAATGTTAAAAAAAGTGATGCTCTGAAGTGCTGATGTGTTCTATTTATTGCATTGGTTGGGCTTTCACAGTTGTGCTCAAATTTGTGATGATATATTGAGGTATCTCTTTATGATTTGTGCAGTCTTTGTACTTGTACTGTACTTGAACAAAAAAAGGACCTTTGTGGAATTTAAATTTTTGAAGTTCAGAGATCACATTGCCAGTCAAAGTCAAGTCGATAAAGTAGATGTTCTGGATAATACTGTAGATGTGAAAAGTCCCATGACCTCAAAAGTTATTAAATCTAATTTTTAGTCTTTGAGATTCATAGATGAAAAGCCCGACGTGAATAAGATAATGAGTCTATAAAGCTTCTCTGGTGGCTTAATGAATTCAAGGAGAGAAAGGACATTTCATAGTTACTATTACTAAAATATTAATGCTAATATTTAATCAAGAACAGCAACTTTTCCCCCATAGTTTCCAATTTCTATTGATCATGGTGATGAGATGCTGTCTTTCCATTATTATCTGGACACAACTTGTCCATATGTTGCCCAAAAGCACTCACTTCTTGGCTCTGAGTAAACAGGAAATGATATTCAAATGAGGACTACAATATGGAAATGAAGCCTATTATACTTGCAGATGTGCAGACAGTAGAGAGCTACAAAAGTCCACCTAGAAGATTTGGATGTGAACTAATAACTATAATTACCAACGTGATACCTTTTGTGAAAGGCTTTATGAATTTTCATTTTATCTCCTTTCAGAACCACTTACCTTAAATATAACTTAGATTCCAGCCAGCTATGATGTATCATAGCCATTTTCAGGGGCATATCCCTAGCACACTTTTAATGGAGGGCAGGAGAGAAATTATTTTCTTGATAATTTACAGTGACTTGTACCAGGAATCTGCTTGGATAATCCTGTAGGCTACTTGTGCTGTGAACGTATGTGACTGATACCTGGGCTTCTTTCTAAAGCTCTTGGTTTTTTTTGAGTGTCATAATCTTATAAGGCAATTAGGATCATTTAACCTTTTTTTTTTTTTTTTTTTTTTTTTTAAGGAGCTGTTAATTGAGAATTCTGGAAGGTAAGTAATATTCCAGCCCCCAAAACAAAACTGTTTCTACCATGAGCTACTCCTTGGCACCTCTTCCTGTACTTTTTTCTTTTAAGTAATGGCATGTTTTGTTTCTTAATCTGTAGGTTTAAATTCTAGGGACATCTTTGAGCCATTTTTCCTCAGACTCCATATTCTAGTTGTATAAAAATTACAAAGAACAAAAAATAAAGACAAATCACAGATATTCTAGTAAAAACCCCCACAGATCTCACAATGGGAAAAGCCTTTCTAAGTATAACATATTTAATCATAAATGAAAAGACTATTAAAATTTTTTACTGGAGGGGTGCCTGGGTGGCTTATCGGGCTAAGCATCCTACTCTGGATTTTGGCTCAGGTCATGATCTCATGGTTGTGAGAATGAGCCCTGCGTCAGGCTCTGCACTGGTCATAGAGCCTGCTTGGGATTCTCTCTCTCTCTCTCTCTCTCTCTCTCTCCCTCTCCCTCCCTCCCTCCCTCCCTCAAAAAAAAAAATTGACCATAAAAACTATAAATGTAAAAAAACAAGAATACATCTTTGTATAGCAACAACATCATATAAAAGTCAAGACAGAGATAAACCAGAAAAATATTATTATAAGGTGAAAAACTAATTACACCAATAAGAATAAACTCTCAAAATCAAGTAAAGAAAAAAAATTCTAATAAAAATACGCAAAAGGCATGCACTAGGCTGGTAGGGGAAGAGGAAATAGATATAGCCAAGTTTAAGTGAAAAAGAAATGCTCAGTATCACAAGTAAAGAAATAAAATGAGACTTCGAGTTTCATCTATCATAAAGAATTTAAAAATGGTCATACAAAGTTTTGGGAAAAGCAAAGGGGAAGAGGCTTTACTAATTAAAGATTATTTTAAAATTAGATTAAAATATTCATGTTGTTTTTCTTCCCACTGAACAATTCTAGAGAGAGCATCCAAAGGGAAAGATTCGGACACAGTCATTGTTGGGGTGCCTGGAAGGCTCAGTCGGTTGAGCGTCCGACTTCGGTTCAGGTCATGATCTCGGGTTTGTGAGTTTGAGCCCCGCGTCGGGCTCTGTGCTGACAGCTCAGAGCCTGGAGCCTGCTTCAGATTCTATGTGTGTGTCTCTCTCTGCCCCTCCCACACTCACACTCTGTCTCTCTCTCCTTCAAAAATAAATAAACATTAAAAAAAATTTAAGACACAGTCATTGTCATAAACAACAAACAGGTCATGCATAATAGCAAAAAAGTGACAACTATACAACTGTCTAGTAGTTGCAAAATGAAAGGAAACAAAAATCTTGTACCAAGATGTACAAGGCCGTGTGTTCTGCATTTGCTCATTGCTTCGGCTTTATGCCACTGTCCAGTCACCATCCACTGTCGTCTCAAGCTTTATGTCCTTTTAGTTCCCAGAGGTGCTGTTTATTTTCTCATTCAATCCAACACTTTTATCTCTGCCTAGTAATTCAGCTTCATTCACTTCTCACCACCCTCTATCCCATGCCCACTGCTCCTGAGCATTGATAGTAATTTAGGATTGCTCATTCCCTTTCTCATCCTGTATATTTCCCTGTTGTATTTCCAGTTCAATCAAGGCAAAATCCGTAGTGGAATTTCTGGGCTGCCTCCCTAGCATTTGCGACTAGCACCTTGTAGGCATTTAATAGTGCTTATTGAGTTAACTTTGTGAATTATTTTGTGTCTATACAATAGAATTCACTTCATCCATTACAGTGAGGTCATAGCATATTTGATGACTTCAGTAATGGCTCTTGACATAGAGCTAACCAAAAGCAATTATCCCCTCACCCACTACACTTAATTTTTTCACTGAATTGTACTTGATACAATGTTACCTTGGTTTCAGGTGATCCAATGTAGTGTTTCAACAATTTTATGTTATGTTGTGTTCAACACAAGTGTAGCTACCATGTGTCGCCATATACTGCTATTACAATACCTTTGACTCTATCCCCTGTGTTGTACCATTCATACCTATGACTTATACATTTCATAGCTAGAAGCCTGTAATTCCCACTCCCATTCACCCATTTGGCTCCTACCTGCACCCCTGTTCCATCTGGTAACCACCACTTTGTTCTCTTAAGTTATAGGTCTGTTTTTACCTTGTTTTGTTTTTTCAATTCCAGATATAAGTGCAATCATAGGGTATTTGTTTTTTTCTGCACAACTCACTTAGTATAAGGTCCATCCATGTTGTTGCAAATGGCAAGATCTCATTCTTTTTTATGGCCGAATAATATTCCATGGTGTGTGTGTGTGTGTGTGTGTGTGTGTGTGTGTGTGTGTGTATTACCTCTTCTTTATCCATTCATTTATTGCTGGAATCTTGGGTTGCTTCCATACCTTGGTTATGATAAGTAATGCTGCATATATCTCTCTGGATTAGTGTTTTGTTTGTTTTTTTTTTACCCATATCCTTGCCAACACTGGTTATCTCTCCATGTCTGTTACTAGCCATTCTGACATGTATAAGGTGACAGCTCATTGTGGTTTTCATATACATTTCCCTGATGATTAATGATGTTGAGCATCTTTTCATGTGTTGGTTGCCCATCTTTATGTCTTCTTTGGACAAACGCCTAGTCAGGCGCTCAGCTCATTTTTCAATTGGATTACTTGTGGGTTTTCTTTTGTTTTGTTCTGTTTCAGTGTTGAGTTGTATGAGTTCCTTCTATACTTTGGTTCAGGTGGCTGACTTTTTGTTTGTTGATGGTTTCCTTCACTGTTGAAAAGCTTTTTATTGGGGTGCCTGGGTGGCTCAGTCAGTTGAGTGTCCAACTTCGGCCCAGGTCATGATCTCGCAGTCCGTGGGTTCGAGCCCCGCATCGGGCTCTGTGCTGACAGCTCGGAGCCCGGAGCCTGTTTCAGATTCTGTGTCTCCCTCTCTCTCAGACCCTCTCCTGTTCATGCTCTGTCTCTCTCTGTCTCAAAAATAAATAAACATTAAAAAAAATTAAAAAAAAAAAAGAAAACCTTTTTATTTTGGTGTAGTCCTAATAGTTTATGTTTGTTTGTTTTCTCCTTTGCTTGAGGAGACATACCTAGAAAAATGTTCCTCAGGCCAATGTCAAAGAGATCGCTGCTCTCATTACCCTTAATTCTTAACTTGCAAGACAACACTGCCTTGAGACCAGTAGGACTAACGGTAATTGTACCATCAGGATAATGGTTATGTCAGGGATTGCCAAAAGCTCAAGACTTCCAGTTATTTCATTATGCTCTGGATTCTAACATATTTCAGGCTTTTAATACCACCCTTTTTATTTTTTTGAATCCCATCTCCCTCCATTCTCTAACTTCTTTAATCCTTCCACTGTGCTCTTTAAAAGCCAAAATCAATAATTAGTGAACTCCTCTATATTTTACCGTTCTTCTCTCTTCTGACTCTAATAAAAACCTGCACTTTTCCTAAATTAACTGTTTTCTTTGAAGCTTCTCAAATGCTGGCTCTCTTTTTTTTTTTTTCCACATCTCTCATACTGTTGGATCCAAAGTAAAAGAGAGATCCTCCCTGTTTGCTCATTACCATATCCATATTATCCTTCCTCCCTTCTCCCAAAAACCTTCAGCTCTGAATGTCATATTATGTGGCCCACTATCTCTCAGTCATCTACTAACCCCAAGCTATACCCCCTCAGACCTTGAAGATTTTATCTCCCGATTCTCTCCAATGCTACTTCTTTCCTGTGGTCATAGTTCTGTGGTCATAATTTAGGTCATTATATAATCTGTGATACAATTTTAAAATAATTTTTAATTGAAGTGTAGTTGACATTATTTGTAGGTGTACAACATAGTGATTCTACAATTCCTACATTATAAAATGCTCCCCACGCTAAGTGTAATTACAAACTGTTACAACCAAAGTTGTTACAGTATTCTTGACTATATTCTCTATTATGTACTTTCATCCCTATGACTTACTTATTTTAAAACTGGAAGTTTACACCTCCTAATCTCCTTCACCTACTTCACCTATCCCCTCACCCTGGGGGCAGCTGCCTATTTTTGTTCTCTGTATTTATGGGTTTATTTCTGTTTGTTGGTTTGTTTGTTTTTCCCTGTGTGTGCGTGTGTACGTGCGTGTGTGTTTTGTTTGATAGTTTGTTTTATTTATTTTTAGATAAAAAATATAAGTGAAATCATGTGGTATTAGTCTTTCTCTATCTGATGTATTTCACTTGCCATAATACCTTCCATGTCCATCCATGTTGTCACAGATGACAAGATAGCATTCGTTTTTATGGCAGAGTAATTTTCCATTGTATATATACTACATCTTCTTTATCTTTTAGTCTATTAATGAACACTTAGATTGCTCTGTTTGTTGGCTATTGTAAATAATGCTACAATAAACCTAGAGGTGCTTATGTCCTTTCAAGTGAGCGATTTCATTTTCTTTGGGTAAATACACAGAAAAATATTTACTAGATCATATAGTATTTTTAATTTTTGAGAAACTTTCTTACTATTTTCTATAGTGGCTGCTCCAATTTATATTTTTACCAATAAGACATGAGGGTTCCCTTTTATCTACATCCTTGGAAACTCTTATTATTTCATACATATTTGATAGTAGCCATTGTGACTAGTATGAAGTGATATCTCACTGTGGTTTCAGTTTGCATTTCCATGGTGATTAGTGACGTAGATCAAATTTTCATGTGATTGTTGGCTATCTATAGGTCTTCTTTGGCAAAATGTCCATTCAGGTTCTTTGCCCCTTTCCAATCAGATTATTTGTTTTGTTTCCTGTTGAGTTGTCTAACTTTTTATATTTATTGCATATTAACTTTTTCTATCGGACATACCATTTTCAAATACCTTCCATTCACTTGGTTGCCTTGACATTTTGTTGATGATTTTGTTAATTGTGCATAAGCTTTTTAGTTTGATGTGATCCCATCTGTTTGTTAAAGCTTTGTTTTCCTTGACTGAGGAGACAGATCTGGAAATATATCACTAAGGGTGATGTCCGTAAGTTTGTCTATATTTTCTTTTAGGACTTTGATGGCTTCATGTCATACATTTAGTTCCTTAACTATTTTAAGTGTATTTTTGAATCTGGTGTAAGAAAAGTGGTCCACATTCATTCTTTGCATGAATTGGTATAGTTTTCCCAATTGAAGAGACTTTTTTCCATTGTATATTATTGTCTTTTCTGTCATAGTGTAATTGCTCCTATATGCATGGGTTTATTACCGGGCTCCCTATTGTGTTTTATTGATCTGTGTATCTGTCTTTATGGCAGCACCACAGTTTGGATTACTATAGCTTTATAGTATAGGTTGGAAACTGGGATCATGATACCTCCAGGTTATTCTTCTTTTTCAATATTCTGTTGGTTATTTGGGGTCTTTTATGGTTCCATACCAATTTTAGTATTACTCATTTTAGTTCTGTGAAAAATATTCTTGATATTTTGATTGAGATAGCACCGATTCTGAACATTGCTGTGGGTGATATAGGCATTTTAACAATATTAATTTTTCCAATCCATGAACTTTGAATATCTTTTCATTTATTTGTGTCCTCTCCAATTTCTTTCTTCTACATTAAATCTATTCCTAGGTATTTTCTTCTAAATAAAATTGTACGTGGGATTGTTTTCTTAATTTTTCTTTCTGCTACTTTGTTATTGGTGTATAGAAATACAACACATTTTTGTTTACTGATTTTGTATCCTGGAATTTTACTGAATTCATTCATTAGTTCTAAGGGTTATTTGTTGGGGTCTATAGGTTTTTCTATGTATAGTGTCATGTCAACTGCAAACACTGACAGTTTTATTTCTTCATTTTCAATTTGGATGACTTATTTCTTTCTCTTGTTTGATTGTTGTAGCTAGGAATTCGAGTACTGTGTTGAATAAAAGTGATAAAGGTGGACCTACTACTTTTGTTCTAAGCTTAGAGAAAAAGCTTTCAGCTTTCTACCATTGAGTAGGATGTCAGCTAGATTCATCATATAAGGCCTTTATTATGTTGAGGTATATTACCTCCTTACCATCTTTGTTAAGAGGTTTTTTTTTTTTTTTATCATGAATGGGTGTTGAATTTTGTCAAGTTTTTTCTTTACTTATTGAGATGATCATATGATTTTTACCTTTCATTTTGTTAATTTTCTATATCATGATTATTTTTCAAATACTGAACTATCCCCTCATAACCATTTACATCCTACTTGATTGTGGTGATGGATTCCTTTAATGTATTTGAGTTGGTTTACTAATATTTTGTTGAGAATTTTTACATCTTGTTCATCAGGGGTATTGACATATAATTGCTTTTCTATAGTAGTATATTTGGTGTTAGTATCTGGGTAATGCCTTATAGAATTAATTTGGAAACATCCAAATTACATCCTTCCTCTTCTATTTTTGGAATAGTTTGAGAACGATAGGTATTAACTTTTTAAATGCTTGGTATGAATCACTTGTGGAACATTCTGATAATGGATTTTAGTTTATTAGATTTTTTTAAATAATGATTTAATTTCATTACTAGTAAGCAGTTTGTTCAGATTTTCTATTTTTTCCTGATACAGTATTAGAAGATTGTATGTTCTAGGAATTTATTAATTTTTCATTGTAATATTTATTGCAGTTTTTAAAATATTTTTTGTCTGTAATTTTTCACTGTAGTCTTTAAAATATTTTTATTTCTGTATGCCATTTGGAATTTTCTTTTCTGAATTTTATTTTGGCCCTTTTTTTCTTCCCGTGATGAGTTGTATACAAAAGTTTATCAATTTTGTTTGTGTCTTCAAAAAACCAGCTCTTAGTTTCATTGATTTTTTTCCATGAAAAAACAATTTTTTGGTCTCTATTTCAACTCTGGTCATTATTAATGTGTGTTCTAATAACTTTAAACTTTGTCATTGTTTTCATTTCTCTAGGTTTCAGGTTAGATTGTTGGAGATTTTTCTAGTTTGCTAAGGGAGGACTTAATCAGTACGAAGTTTCCTTTTAGAACTACTTTTGCTGCATCACTTTTTTAAAAAATGTTTATTTATTTTTGAGAGACCAAGATGGAGACAGAGAGTGAGTGGGGAAGGGGCAGAGAGAGGGCGGGACATAGAATCCAAAGGAGGCTCAGGCTCTGAGCTGTCAGGACAGAGTCCAATGCTGGGCTCAAACTCACAAACCTTGAGATCATGACCTGAGCTGAAGTCCAATGCTTAACTGATTGAGCCGCCCAGGCACCCCTGCCGCATCACTTTTTGAACCATTTTTTTCCGTTTGTATTTTTCTCCAGGTAATTTTAGTTTTCTTCTTGATTTCTTGTATGAAGCATTGGTTGTTTAGTGGCACATAGTTTAGGCTCCACATGTTTCTATTTTGTTTTGTCCTGGTTTTTTTTTTTTTTTTTTTTTTCCATTTTTATTTTCATGTAATGATTTTGAGTTTATATTGTTGTGGTTAGAAAAGATGCCTGATATGATTTCAGTCTTCTTAAATTTGTTGAAACTTATTTTGTGGCCTAATACATGATCTATCTTGGAAAATGACCCATGTGTACTTGCAAAGGAGTATATTAAGCTGTTTTTGGATGGAATGTTGTGTGAATATATGTTAAGTCCCTCTGTTCTAATGTGTCATTCTAACCCTTTTTCATACTACTTTTGTATCTGGATGAAATATCCATTGGTATAGGTGGAGTGGTAAAGTTCCTTACTGTTATTATAGTACTGTTAACTTTCCCTTTATATATGTTAGTATTTGCTTTTTATATTTAGGTGCTTCTCTGTTAAGTGCATAGGTATTTACAATTATTATATTCTCTTGTTGAATTGATCTTTTTATCATTATGTAATATTCTTCCTTGTATTTTTTTCAGTCTGTGTTTTTTTTTTTTTTTAATTTTTAACATTTATTTATTTTTGAGAGAGACAGAGCATGGAGCCTGATGTGGGGCTTGAACCCACAAACAGTGAGATCATGAGCTGAGCCAAGTCGGACACTTAACCAACTGAGCCACCCAAGTGCTCCTTTCAGTCTTTGTTTTAAAGTGTATTTTGCCTGATATATGTATTGTTCTCCCAGATTATTTTTCTCTTCATTTGCTTGGAATATCTTTTTCCATCTCTTCGCTTTCAGTCTGTATGTGTCTTTAAATCTAAAGTGCGTTTCTTGTAGGCAGCATATTGATGGGTCTTTTATTTTTTAATCCCTTCAGTCACCTTATGTCTTTTGAGTGGAGTATTTATTCAATTTATATTTAAAGTAATTGCTCATAGGTATGTACCTATTGTCATTTTGTCATTGTTTTCTGGTTGTATTTGTAGTTATCTGTTTCTTTTTTTTATATGCTCTTTTCCTTTGTAATTTGATGATTTTCTTTAGTGTTATACATAGATTCCTTTCTTTTTATATTTTTTATACTGCAATAGGTTTTTGGTTTGTGGTTACCATGATGTTCATATATAACATCCTATGCATATAGCAGTCTATAATAAGTCAATGGTAGCCTAAGTTTAAACACATTCTAAAAGCACTACATTTTTCCTCCTCCGTCCCCACTTCATATATATGATGTCATATTTTCCATCTTTTCACTTTGTGTATCCCTTCACTAGTTTTCATCAATATAATTGATTTAACTACCATTGTCTTTTAATCTTCCTAGTAGCTTTATAAGTGATTGATCTACTACCTGTAACATATGTTTGTTTTTGCTAGTGAATTTCCACCACAATAGATTGTGGGAAAATGTCTAAGAAGAGCAAGAAAGCCAGGATGGCAGAAACAGAATAAGTAAGAAAGGCAAGAGCAGCAACCCTTACCTTATCACACTTAACTTCATCTCCATGCTTGGCATTCACTGGCTTCCAGGAATGGTCTGTTCCAAAATTTGCCCATAATTGTCTCCCTTACATTTTTAAAGCCTGTTAAAATATTCCCTTAATACAAGTGATGCCTTCCTAACTGACTTATTTTAAATTACACCATTTTCCCACCATCTATTGTTGCCTCCTTGTTCTTTTACGTTGCTTTACATTCTTCATAGCACTTAACACTTCATAGCACAGAGCACTTACTGTACTACTTACCTGTCTCTTTATCTCTCTCTCTCTCTCTCTCTCTCTCTCTCTCTCTCTCTCTCACACACACCCTAGCATATCTGCTTCCACTGGAATGTAAATTCCAAAAGAATAAGAATTGTTACCTGCTTTTTCTATTGCTTTTTCCTCATCTCCAGGAATAGTGCCTAAAGCATAGTAGATAGTCAAATGATGTGTTGGATGAATATATGAATGGCTGATCTAACACACTATCAAGTGGCCTAAATGTAGCTATAACAACAATGATGAATATTGACATTGCTGGTCACTTTTCAAGTGATTCTTATATTTCATATATATGTACATTATATTTTACATATATATGTATATATGTAATGTTTATTTGAGAAAGAGAGAGTGAGAGAGGGGCAGAGAGAGGAGAGAGAGAATCCCCAAGCAGGCTCCACAAGGTCAGCACACAGCTTGATGTGGGGATTGAAGTCATGAACCATGAGATCATGACCTCAGCTGAAATCAAGAGTGGTACACTTACTGACTGAGCCATCCAAGAACCCCATATAGTCTTATATTTTTAATCTCATATGCATAGAGAAGAGTCAGTGAGGGTGTGCATAAAACTGTTAAAATTTATCTTTGAGTGTTGAGAGTATAGAAGATTGTTTTATGTTGTGTTGACCTCTCTTTTCTAAATGTTCCTCTGTAAACCTATCTTATCATTATAATAAAAAAGATATATAGGAGATGGTTCCTCTTTTTGCTGTCTTATTTTGTCTTGTAATCAGGCTCTTAAAGACACCATGTGATTTAGGAAAAAGACATCTCAAAATAACATTTCACAAACAATGGATATCTCTAATCATGGCTTTAAGTGTATATAATGTTTGCTTACTGTATTCTAAATACTTGTTAGTGTTAAAGAGAAAAGAAGTAAATGAAAAAAATCTCTCCATAGAGTTTCTGACAGCAAGTAAAAACCTACTTAAGGCATTTCTAGCTTACACAAGGCAAGAAAAACTGAATCATAGTTTCCCTGATTTCAGCACTGAAAGGAAGTCATTAAAGAGTGCAAAAACTGGGGGCGCCTGGGTGGCTCAGTCAGTTAAGCGGCTGACTTCGGCTCAGGTCATGATCTTGCTTCCGTGAGTTTGAGCCCCGCGTAGGGCTCTGTGCTGACAGCTCAGAGCCTGGAGCCTGTTTCAGATTCTGTGTCTCCCTCTCTCTGACCCTCCCCTGTTCATGCTCTGTCTCTCCCTGTCTCAAAAATAAATAAAACGTTAAAAAAAAAAAAAAGAGTGCAAAAACTGAAAAGGATCAAACAAAAAGCCTTCAGTCCCCCAAATATCCAATAGTGCAATACTCATGATAAAAAAATGGACTAATCTATTTCTGGAAATGAAGTAACAATTTAAGAAATAAAGCAAAAATATAATCTCACACACCAAAATATACTTAGGCTACTTTAAAATAGGCTTATAGACTCAAGTTTTGCTTATAATGTGACTTTGCAAGAATCGAAACTAATTGAATTTGGGAAGTGTCAAGCACTATTTATAAGCAAAACCAAATGCTATGAGCTTTTGAAGCTCAAATCCAGTTTAAGCTTGAATGAACTCAATTTACAAATTCAGACTTTTAACTTGCTGTATAAAATTCATATGGGGGGGTAACATGCTTTCATCAGCAATTAATTGGGAGTTCATACCTATACATTCTATTCTTTTTTATTTTCTTTTTTGCAAATTATAGAGATACTCTGTAACCTTGAAATAAAGATGGAAAAGTGAAGGCATTTAGAGTAAGTCACCCCAAAATCTGCCACTTTGGCATGTGGACTATTTTGAACTGAAGGCAATTCAAACCCAGAAGACTCAAGAAAAAACACTTTCACCCTTAAACTACTTAAAATAATTTAGATAGACAGCCTCATCCAGAAAGAGAGCTAGTACCAAGAGATAACTTTTTTTTTTTCATCTGAATGGCCTATCTGTATGGAAAGAGAAACATTTAATTGCCAAACATCTGCTCTTGTTATTGTATGTGAATTACCCTCTTCCCATTTGAAGGCTGGGCTCTATCCCATTCCTTACCTCAAAATGGCATATAAGCCTCACTTGGCTTCTTCTTGGGTATTATATAGCTTCTTCTATATAGAATATAGCTTCTTCTTGGGTCTGACTTTCTTTTGGGGCCCCTGCATGTATCATTAAATTTGTTTTTCTCCTGTGAATCTGTGTTAGGTTAGTTTGATTATTGGACCACCCAAAGAACCTAGAAGGGTAGAAGGAAATTTTTTTTCCTCCCCATGAAGGTAAAGGATGGAAAAAAAAAGGGAATCTAGTTGGGTCAGTTTGTCTCCTATCCTTCAAAAGATGTGTCTAGGAATGTAAATGGGGACTGAAACATTCTTACACATTTCTCATGAGAATTAATTTAGGCTGGGACTTCCAGAATGGGTAATGCAACCTGATTGTCCATCTATCATAACTGTACAATAAAGTGTCACTATCAGGAATCAATGGTTTAAGCACATTTAAAGGAGTCTTATTCCCAGTTCCAAGAGATTCACCTTGATATAATGAGAAGCCAGGATCCTGGATATGTGGCTGCAAAGAGCGAAGGCTTAGTACACAAACCAAGATAGGCAAGCAAGATAATAGTATTAGCAGGAGCCTGTGTGCTGACAGTGTGAAACAAGATGAGTGACTATTAGATCTAAAGTCTTGGATGCCAATAGAAGTAATACAAAACGATGACAGAAATCAACTAGAAGGACTGAGCTGACATAGCTGTTTGATGACAATACACCAAGAAAGTATACTCTGTGAATCTAGTAGTACTGTTGCTATAAACTTCAGCACTAGTTCGTGCAACTGTCAGCTAAGATTGCTTGGTTTTATGAAGGGTTGCTGCCATGGTGCTACAAGAGTATGATAATTAGAATGCCAGTCCTTTATTAGAAGGCTGATGCGCAACAACAGATACCCCCACAGGGACAAGAAGTGGTGAGAATTCCACAAGAGAAGAGTTACTTTCTTTTCAGAAGACTTCATGGGTTCAGTCACCTGTTCCTATATATTCACCTTTCCTCAATCACACTTTGTCCTACTTGTTAATGGTTTACTCGATGTATTTCTTCTAATACATGTCCTACTCTGTTCACATTTAGTTCTCTGACACAGAAGGATATCTTAGTACCTCTCTTCTCTTTATGCACTCCTCTCTGTCGTTCCATCAATGATTTCAGTATCCAGCCCCAGGCCAGTGTCCATTTTTGCTGACCCACTGCAGCGTGATCTGTCTTGACTTCTGCTTCACATATTCTGGGCCAACATCTTGCCAAAGCTGCATGGTGTGCAGAACCCACATGGATCTAGGCATCCATTCTAACTCAGGCATGAACTTGCAAGTGTGAGCTAATTAACGACTTATCAGAAAATTCTTAATTAATAGGGAACTACAGTCTCCCAGCTGGACAATTCAGCATTTTTTTTTCTCCATGTTTCATGGAAGAATGCCAACAAGCATAAATTCCAAGTTGCCCATGGCAGTGAGCAACTCATTGCATCCTTGAATTGGTTATTTCAAATGCCTTACCAGTTTCATAATAACTAGTTTTTCATTCATATTCCCTGGGCTAAGTTCCCATAATATATTTACCTATTTAAAGAAGATTGTCTCAGGCTCTGGTTTACAGAGGGACTCAAACTTTAATAGTCTTCATTTTATATTCCCTGGTCTGGGGGAAAAATTGGAAGCAGCTTTTCTCAGGATGTTAGGTAGAACACATCTTTCTCAAGATAATTTTTTAAAGTTTTATTCCAGACTAAATTAGGAAAGCACTAATATTGTGTTATATTTAAGGATTTGAAAAGTTTCGCACATAAATTTGCCTGTTTGGTTTAACTCTTAATTTCCTCAGCTTTTTGGACCAACAGAAAACTTTAAAAAACCATAACTGTTTTTTAAATTTATTTATTTAACTTCAAGTTAGTTACCATACCATGTAGTATTGGTTTCAAGAGTAGCAATAACTATTAGTGACCAATGGCAAAAACGACATTGATAGCCACAGGAAAAACAAAAATAAAAACCAAAGAAAAAACAGAATTCCATGAAATTTGTCATAAGAAATACTGTGATGAATTTCTTTTTTTTTTTTAACATGTAATTTATTGTCACATTGGTTTCCATACAACACCCAGTGCTCATCCCAACAGGTGCCCTCTTCAATGCCCATCACCCACTTTCCCCTCTCCCCCAACCCCCATCTACCCTTAGTTTGTTCTCAGTCCTTAAGAGTCTCTTATGTTTTGGCTCCCTCCCTCTCTAACTTTACTTTTTCCCCTTCCCTTCCTCCATGGTCTTCTGTCAAGTTTCTCAGGATCCACATAAGAGTGAAACCATATGGTATCTGTCTTTCTCTGTATGACTTATTTCACTTAGCATAACACTCTCCAGTTCCATCCACCTTGCTACAAAAGGCCAGATTTCATTCTTTCTCATTGCCACGTAGTATTCCATGGTGTATATAAACCACAATTTCTTTACCCATTCATGTGATGAATTTCTTAATACTGATATATCACTGGGTTATCTCTGAAATTGCAGATAATGCTCAAAAAATGCATGCCATTCATAAGAGACGGCTGCCTTTAGGAGTCACTTTCTATGTTTTCCTATGACCCCTCAAGCAAGGACCTTGTGGGAAATTTTAACTGATGAGAAAGTTTAGTTGCATCCAATCAAGTGTAATCCAGCTTGCCAGCCTGTCTGCCTGCCTTCCTTTTTTCATTCTCTCCTTCCTTCTTTTATTTCTTCCCTCCATTTCTCCCTTTCTTTCTTCCTTTTTTTCATCTTTCTTAGAAGACATTATTGAAGAGGAAGGTATTGAACGCACAAAGGAAATAAAAATGCTATTATAGAATGTATCATATCAAACCTGAAATTAATGTATCAAAGGGACAGAATTCTTAGAAAGTTTTTATTCCCCAAATTAGGAATTTTGAGACTTGTATAAAATAAAAATGTCAATTCATATTGATGTAGATTGGGGAAAAAGTCTTTGCTACTCCACCAATAATTCTCTTTTTTCTTTTATAACTTTATTTTTTATTATAATATTTTCAAACATATGAAAATAATTATATAATGAGTAACAATATACCCAACACTGGCTTAGCAGCTGTTAACATTTGGCATATTTGTTTCATCTACTTGCTAGAATAATTTTATAGTGAGGTACAAACATCATAGCATTCACCTTATGTACTTCAGTATGGGATCAATAGGAAATAAGGACATTGTGTTAAGTACCACTTAATACCTTTATCATACCTACCAGTAATTCCCTGACACCATCTAACATTTACATCATATTCAGTTTCATGCAAAACCTCTTGATCATAACATATTAATGTTATAATTAATTTGTGTTTCTTTTAATTTTAAAAATACCTTTTTATGACTTTCATGGAGTTTTGAAGAAACCCCACCAGTTGTCTAATAAAATGTCTTACATTCTAGATTTGTCACATTGTTTCTTTTGATTCCATTGAAAGTGTTCCTCTATCCTTTGCATTGTAAGTCAGAAACTGAATGTAAAGGATTTATAGAATTCTGGTTAAATATTTTCAAAAGGGAAGTTCCATAGTAGATGTAACATGATAAGATTTTATTTGAAATATATATTAATTGAGAGTCTATTCTATAGTAAACATTGTGTACACCAATGTAAATGTATTGGGAATGAAAACATTAAATCTTTGCTCATAAAGATCTCATGATCTTCTATCAAGGTCTCTGAATAGATAGCACTTTTCCAGCTGAAAAGATAAGTTTTAGGGTTATCCTTTCTCTTTAATATAAAGACTGCTTCTCCTTTTCTATTTGTATTTTTAAATTTTTAATTCAAATATAGTTGTACAATATTTCAAAAACATAGTGATTCAACAATTGTATCCATTATAAAATGATCACTGTAAATCTAGTTACCATCTGTCACCATATAAAATTATTATAATATTGTTGACTGCATTTCCCATGCTATACTTTAGATGCTCATGAATTATTTATTTCATAACTGCAAGTTTGTACCTTTTAATCTCTTCTATGTATTTCACCTATCCCCCCACAGACTCCCCTTCTGGAAACCACTGCTTTGTTGTCTATAATTATCAGTCTATTTCTATTTTTGTTGTGGGTTTTGCTTTTTAAGTGTACAAATAAGTGAAATCCTACTGTCTCTGACTTTTTCTGTCTCATTTATTTCACTTAGCATAATATCCTCTAAGTCAGTCTGTGATGCTGGAACTGGCAAAATTATATCTATTTCTATGAATAAGTGATATTTCATTTGGTATACCACATCTTCTTTATCCAGTTGGACACTTAGGTTGCTTTCATATTGTGGCTATTGCAAATAGTAAGTAATGTTGCAGTAAACATAGGACTGCATATATCCATATATATTTTGAATTAGTATTTTCATTTTTTTTATTGGGATTTCCATTTTCTTATGGCAGATAACCAGGAGTGAAATTACTGGGTCGTATGGTATTTCTCTTTTTACTTTTTTGAGGATCCCCCATACAGTTTTCCATACTGGCTGCCCTAGTTTTATATTCCTGCCAACAGTGCATGAGGGTCCCCTTTTCTCCACATCCTTGCCAACACTTGTCATTTATTGTCTTTTTGACACTAGCCAAAAGAGTGATACGCAATTGTAGTTTTGATTTGCATTTCTCTGATGATTAGCGATGTTGAGCATCTTTTCACTTGTCTGTTGCCCATCTGTAAGTCTTTGGAAATATATATATTCGCGTCCTCTGCCCATTTTTTAATCTTTTTTTTTTTTTTTTTTTTTGAGTTGTAGAAGGACTTTATATATTTTGGAAATTAACATCCTATCAGCTAAATCATCTTCAAACATCTTCCATTCAGTAGGCTGCCTTTTCATCTTGTTGATGGTTACCTTTGCTTTGCAAAACTTTTTGGTTTGATGTAGTCCTAATAGTTTATTTTTGCTTTTGTTTCCCTTGCCTGAAGAGGCAGATTCAGATCAATGTTCAAGAGATTACTGTTTATATTTTCTTCTAGGAGTTTTATGGTTTTAGGTCTTAATACAGGTCTTTAATACATTTGGGTTTATTTTTGTCTGTAGTGTAAGAAAATGGTCCAGTTTCATTCTTTTGTATGTAGCTGTCCAGTTTTCCCATAACCATTTATTAAAGACTGCCTTTTCCTATAGTAGATTCCTGCCTCCTTTATTGAAGATTAAGTGACCATATAAGCATGGGATTATTTCTGGGTTCTCTATTCTGTTCCACTCATCTACATGTCTACTTTGTATAGTACCATACTGTTTTGATTGCTATACCTTTATAAAATAGCTTGCGTTCTGAGATTGTGATAGCTCTCTAGTTTTTTTGTTTTGTTTTGTTTTTTGTTTTGTTTTGTTGTTGTTGTTGTTGTTTTATCTCAAGATTGCTTTAGCTGTTCAGGGTGTTTTGTCCTTCCCTATAAATTTTAGGATTTTTTTGTTTAGGTCTGCGAAAAATACTATTGGTATCATGTTAGGGACTGCACTGAATGGTTTCGGTGGAATAGGTTTTTTAATAATATTCTTATTAGTGGTATATATATTTTTATTTACTTGTGCCATCTCTAATTTGATTTATCCAGGTTTTATAATTTTCAGAATACAGGACTTTCATCTCCTTTGTTAAATTTATTCCTAGGTATTTTATTTTTTATGATGCAATTGTAAATGGAACTGTTTTCTTATTTTCTCTTTTTGCTACTTTGTTTTTAGTGTGTAAAAACGTACCAGATGCTGTATATTGATTATTGATTCCTATACCTTGACTGAAATTATTTATATGTTTAGTTTTCTGATGGAGTCTTCAGGATTTTCTATATGGAATATGTCACTACAAAGAGTGACAGTATAACTTCTTCCTTATCAATTTGGACACTTTTATTTCATTTCTGGTCTTGCTGCTGTATCCAGGACTTCTAGTACTATGCAGAATAAAAGTAGTAAGAGTGGACAACTTTGCCTTGTTCCTAATCTTAAAGAGAAATCTTTAGCTTTTCACCTTTGAATACAATGTTAGGTGTGGGTTTTTCATGTATGGCCTTTATTATGTTGAGCTGTGTTCCCTCTAATCCCACTCTGTTGAGATTTTTTTTTTTATCACAAATCGATGTTTAATTTTGTCATATGCCTTTTTTCCATTTGTTGAGATAATCATGTGATTTTTTTTTTTATTAATGTGATATATATGTTAATTGATTTACAGATATTGAACCATCCTTGCATCCCCTGAATAAAACCCAGGTGATGGTGGTGAATGATCCTCTTAATGTATTGTTGGATTTGGTTTGCTAATATTTTGTGGAGGATTTTTGGAACTATGTTCATCAGGGATATTAGTCTATAATTTTAATTTTTTTTAATGTTTTATTTATTTTTGAGAGATAGAGACAAACTGTGAGCAGGGGAGGAGCAGTGAGAGGGGGAGACACAGAACCTGAAGCAGACTCCAGGCTCTAAGCTGTCAGCACAGAGCCCAGTACAGGGCTCAAACTCACAAACCATGAGATCATGACCTGAGCCAAAGCTGGACACTTAAATGACTGAGCCACCCAGGTGCCCCTGATTTATAATTTTTACAGTCTCTTTTAATATTTGTATTTGTGTTCCTGGGTGTCAGTTTTAACTTTATTTGAGTCTTCCTTTTTTTGTTTGTTTTTGTTTTTTGTTTTGATAATTCTGGATAAACATTTATCAATTTTGTTTATGTTTTCAAAGAACCTGAGCCAAAGTCTGGAACTTAACCAACTGAGTCACCCAGGGGCTCCTGTAATTTTGACTTTTTTTTTTTTTTAATGTTTATTTATTTTTGAGAGAGAGACAGAATGCAAGTGGGTCAGGGTCAGAGAGAGAGGGAGGCACAGAATCCGAAGCAGGCTCCAGGCTCTGAGCTGTCAGCACAGAGCCTGATGTGGGGCTCGAACCCACGAGCCCTGAGATCATGACCTGAGCCGAAGTCAGATGCTGAACCGACTGCCACCCAGGCGCTCCTAATTTTAACTTTTTTTATAGTGTCTTTGTCTGGTTATGGTTTCAGGGTAATGCAGGCTCATAATAGAAATTGGGAAAAGTTTCTTCATCAAATTTTTGGAATATTCTGGCAAGGATATATATTAGCTCTTCTTTAAATTTTGATAAAATTAATATGTGAAGCCACCTGGTCCTGGACTTGTGTTCATTGGGAGCTTTTGATCACTGATTTTATTTCATTACTAGTAATTGGTCTTTTTAGGTTTTCTATTTTCTCCTGATTCAGTTTTTTAAAGATATGTTTCTAGGAATTTATCAATTTCTGCTAGGTTTTCCAATTTGTTGATTTATAATTTTTAATGATTATTTGATTTTGAGAGACGGAGAGAGGACAAGCAGGGAGGGGCAGAGAAAGAAGGAGACACAGAATGTGAAGCAAGCTCTAGGCTGTGAGCTGTCAGCACAGAGCCCAATGTGGGGATCAGACTCACAAACCCTGAGATCATGACCTGAGCTAAAGTTGGACACTTACTGAGCCACCCAGGTGCCCCTGATTTATAATTTTTACCGAGTCTCTTTTACTTTTTGTATTTCTGTTTCTGGGTGTCAGTTTTAACTTTTATTTCTACTTTTATTTGAGTCCTCCTTTTTTGTTTTTTTGTTTTGATAACTCTGGATAAACATTTATCAATTTTGTTTATGTTTTCAAAGAACCAACTCTCAGTTTTGATTTTTTTCCTATTTTCTTTTTTTTTTAATGTTTATTTTGAGAGGAAGAGAAAAAGAGGCAGAGAGAGAGGGAGAGAGAGAATCCCAAGCAGTTTCCATGTTCACCATGGAGCCCTATGCAGGGCTCGATCTCACGACTGTTGTTATGACCTGAGCCCAAATCAAGAGTTGGGCAGTCAACTGACTGAGCCACACAGGTGCTCCCCTATTGTTTTCTTAATAGTTTACATGATCATAATGATTTCCTTCCTTCTCCTAACTTTGGACTTTGTCCTTATTATTAATTCCTCTAGGCAAAGTTTAGATTGTGTTATTTTTGAGATTTTTCCTTATTTTTGAGGTAGGCTTATTTTGCTATAAATTTCCCATTTAGAATAACTTTTGCTGCATTCCCCCAAATTTTAAACATTCTTTTTCTTTCTTTTTTTGTCAGTCTCTAGATATTTTTAAATTTTCTCTCTGATTTTGCTCCTTAGCCTCTAGGTTTTGAGTAACTTTTTTTTTTTTTGCCTCCATTTGTGTTTTGTTGATTTTTTTCTTCTTGAAATTTATTTCTAGTTTCATAACCTTGTGGCCAGAGAATAAGCTTTATGAGTTCAACCATTTAAAAATGTTTGAAACTTCTTTTGTGGCCTAATGTGATACATCCTGGAGAATGTTCCATATGCACCTGAAAAGAATGTTTATTATGTTGATTTTGGATAGAATGTTCTGCATATATCTTTTTAGTCCATCTGGTCTAAGGTGTCATTTAAAGCCATTGTTTCCCTGTTGATTTTCTATCTGGATGATTTATCCATTGATACAAGTGGGGTGTTAAAATCCCTACTATTATTATATTATTATCGGTTTCTTCCTTTATTATCTGTTAATATTTACTTTCTATATTTAGATCCTCCTGTGTTGGAAGCACAGATATTTACAATTGTTACTTCCTCTTGTTGGACTCAGCCTTTTATCATTCTGTAATACCCTTCTCTGTCTCTTGTTACAGTTTTGATTTTAAAGTCTATTGCTGGGGTGCTTGGGTGGCTCAGTCAGTTGACTTCAGCTCGGTTCATGATCTCAGGGTTTGTGGGTTGGAGCACCACGTCTGGCCCTGTGTTGGCAGCTCAGATCCTGGAGCCTGCTTTGGATTCTGTCTCCCTCTCTCTGCCCCTCCTCTGCTCACGCTCTCTCTCTCTCAAATAAGCAAACATGAAATAAATAAGTACATACATACATACGTACATAATGTCTATTGCTAATCCAGCCTTATTTTTCTTCTTTCTTTTAGGTGGAGTATATTTTTCCACACCTTTACTTTCAGAGTATATGTGTCTTTAGTTCTGAAGTGAATCTATTGTGGGAAGAATGTACTTCATTTTTGTTTTTGTTTTTGTTTTGTTTTATCCATTTAGATACTCTGTCTTTTGATTGGATCATTTATTTCATTTACATTAAAGTGGTTATTGATAGATAGGTACTTACTGCCATTTTCTTAATTGTTTTCCGGGTTGTTTTTTTGTAGTTCTCTGTTCCTTCTTTTTTCTCTTCCCTTGGGATAGATATGATGATTTTCTTTAGTGTCATGTTTGGAATCCTTTCTCTTTACCTTTGTGAATGAATCATAGGTTTTCGTTTTGTGAACTGTGAGGTCCATATATAAAATCCTATGTATATAGCAGTATGAACACCTTCTAAAAGAGCTACGTTTTTATTATCCCCCTCCGTATTTTTAAATGTAACTGTCACATTTTATGTCATTTTGTGTACCCTTAATTTTTTTAGATAGACTTGATTTTACTATTAGTGTCTTTTAATGTTATACTACCTTTGTAAGTGATTAATCTACTACTTTTATTGTATGTTTGCTTTTACCAATAAAATTTTTTTTTCTTTTCATAATTTTCTTCTGATGACCTTTTCTTTTCCATATAGAGAAGTCCCTTTAATGTTTCTGGTAAGGCTGGTTTAATGGTGATGAACCCCTTTAAATCACGTTTTTCTTTAAAATTCTTTATTCCTTCTTCAATTCTAAATGATAATCTTGCTGTGCAAAATATTTTTGGTTATATTTTTGTTTTTGTTTTTTCTTTCAGCCCTTTGAATATTTCATGTCCCACCCTTCTGGTCAGCAACGTTTCTACTGAACAATCAGTGATAGCCTTATTGGGTTTCTCTGGTATGTAACTTTTGTTTTTTTGTCTTTCCACTTTTAGGTTCTCTTTTATTTTTGCCATTTTAATTATTATATGTCTTGTTGTGTACCTCTTTGGTGTTAATCTTCGAAAAGGCTTTCTGTATTTCATAGGCCTGGATATTTGCTTATTTTCCCATGTTGGAGATACTTTAAGCTATCATTTTTTCAAATAAGTGTTTTACCTCCTCTGTCTCTTCTTCTGGGAGGGCCATAATGTGAAAGTTATTGTTCTTGACTTCATCACAGAATTTCCTTAAGCCATCCTAATTTTTAAATTCTTCTTTCTTTCTGCTGTTCAGCTTGGGTGCTTTCCACCACCCTGTCTTGTAAATCACTGATCAGTTCTTCTGCATGGTCCAATCTGCTGTTGATTCTTTCTATTCTAATTTTCATTTTATTCAAATTTGATATTTTTTTTCGTATTTTCTGTCTCTTTGTTGACATTGTCCCTGAATACATCCACCTTTCTCTCAAGTCCCTGGAGCACCTTTGTGATCATTACTTTGTACTTTTTACCAAGTAGATGGCTTATCTCCATTTCAGGTGGTTCTTTCTAAGGTTTTGTTCTTTCATTTGGAACACAGTTTTATGCTTTCTCACTCTGTGTTCTTTTCTATATTTGTTTCTATGAATTAGGTGGAACAGCTACTTTTCCTGTCTTAAACGAGGTGCCTTGTGTAGGAATGTACTGTGTATAAATTGTACGTACCTTGTGGCTTTGGCTGGCTGGTTAGAGCAGGTGTAGGATCTGGTTCCTGGGTTGCTCTGCACTATGGCCACCCCAAAAGGATAGCTGGAGCTGTAAGGGCCCCAGACCAGGTATCTCCAGGATGCTTTGCACCAGAGCCACAATGGCAGAAAGTCTAAAGCTGAAGCGGGCAATGCCTGCAGTGTTCCTTACATAGGAATAGCTACAGCTGGAGCTGGCATGTGCTGGAAGTCCTGGGACACTCCATATGGGAGCCAGCCTAGAGGGACAACTGGAACAGATGCCTGATGGGGTGTTGCATTCACCTTGGCAGGGTGACTGGAGTGGGTATGGACAAGGGTACTCCATGCCTGGACCATGCTGGCAAGATAATTGGAGGTAGAGCAGGCATAGGCTGGGGTACTCCATACAGTGGGTGCTGTGGTGAGACAGTTGGCATTCAAGTGGGCACTGGCCACATGCTTCTCAGGTGTGTGCAGGCCGCCTGTTAAGGTGGCTGGAGTTAGACTGGAAACAGGTTCGGGTTCTCCTCATGAAGGCCACACTATAGTTCCCTTGGTGGGCCAGCTGGAGCTAGTATGGGCTGGGAGCCCAGGGATCACTGTGGCTGCCCTAGAAGGCTGGCTAGAGCACCTAGACTGTTCTGTCTGTGCTATCATGTTGGAGGGGGACCATAAACTACGGCACTTGCCAGTGCCTGTGATGCTGGGAGAAAGATCCACTAATTCTCCCACATGTGGGAAAGTTCTAGGGTTAGTAAATGGATTCCCTTCACTTAAAGTGTAGCTGTCCTTCAAATCACTTTTTTTTTTTAAGGGCAAGAAATCTACACATGGGCCCCTCACTGATCTCCCTCTGTTCAGCATTTTGCAGCAACAGTGATGGGTTACTGTTTCTCTGTCACCCTGCCTTTCTATGTAGCTTCCCTCTACTTTCTGTTGTGCAGAAGCATTCAATCACCCCTTAGTTCTTCCTCAAGAGGCATTCCTCCATATGTAGTTGTAGGTTGTGTGGCTGCCATCTTGGACCTCTAAGGTCCATTTGAATTTTTAATACAAGGTTGTTTTGTACCTTTTGTGTTGTGAGGGTTCAGAATTAGTACACATTTGCTTCTGTTTCCTGAATATATTCATAAAGATTTTACCTTTACCTTACCTCTCGGTGAGGAAGCAATTATATGGGGTCTGGCATTTTGGAGCCTAAAGTATATGGTTGTAGTCAGATATAACAGTTTACTGCACAATCATTTAATTATAGTAAGGACCTTAGGCTTGTTGACGGTTGGATTATCAGGCAAGGCATTTGTTACTGTGTTGACCAACTCATTAAAGAATCCCACATATTCTTCATTCTTATCAGTAGGGTTCCTCTGATTTAATCCTTTCTCTATCACTTTTTTCCTTTTTGGAACAGTCCCACTTACTTTTAACTATGAAATTTATCCTCGAATACTTTTCCCTGTGTATTTGTCTCTTTAGTAAGGTAGTATACTTTCCTCACAGATATTCAATTAAAAAACTCAGACCTGGTTTTATGGATTTAGCATACGGTTGCTAAATCCTGACCCTCCAGCTACTTTCTAAGCATCATATCCATGCCAGAGCAGTGTAGAGATTGTCTTCTTACTTTTCACTTACTAATATAAATGTTATGTTTTAATCAAAGTTGATTTTTAGATTTTGATACAAATTTTGATATAATGTTAAAAGTGGGAGTAAACATAATGACTTTATTTTCCTCAAAATCCTAGGAAATGGATCTAGGTACTTAGTCAACATTAAGGCATGTTTTTGGTTTTAGTTTTTTTTTTTTTTTTCCCAAAATAATATTATCCAATCTATTTGCTCCTCTAAACAAGATTATTTCTTCCAGTGTACTTTCTCATGTTTTGTTGAGCCTAATTTATTCAACTGGTTAACATATTTGGTTTTCCATAGAAGTTTTCTATTTTCATTACATTTGGATTGAAAGTATCCCATTCTGAAACATTTTTAAACATTTTATCTGATGTGGTTAGAGGGATATTTGACTTCTTATTTTTCATTTACAGCTTTATTCAGCCCCTACCCCAGTGCTCTTTTTAAAATAAGTTTGTGAGGCTAGGCTTCTTCATTTTCTCCTCAGTATTTTTTTTAAACTATCTAGCTGAAGCAAAACATGCATTTAGAGGGTTGAGGGCAATATAAAATATGTCGGAGTATTTCCAGTATTGAGATGAAACTAAAGCACAACAAAACAAAATTCACTTTTTAATGGAATTGAACAGAACCTCGAATTGCTCTGAAAAATTTTAGGCCGATCCGAAATAGTTTGAATAATATTCTTTGAGTACTGGGGGTGACAAATGTGCAGTTCAATTGTACATGCCTCAGACTTTCTTTCTGAGGTCATTATCCATCTATTTTACACATATTTATTGAATACACTTCATGAAACAAAGGTCTTTACTTATAGCTATGTACACTTACGTTGTATTCAACATTGCTATACTGCAGTTTTGTCTGCTGTAAAATAGTAGCAACCCCATAGAACTAGTGAGAGAAGTTTATATATGGCATATGAAAATGCTTACAACAGCTTCGGCACACGGTAAGTAAGATTTAGATATTAGCAGCATCACTATCATCTCTATGAAACAGCTGGACAGAAAGTTTAATCACCATCGAGAACATCCTTGTTTAATAAGGATGATGGTATTCCTAACGACGATCTAATCAATAGTGCCAACTGTCCTGTGTCTCCAACTTGGTATGTCTTCTAAAATCCATAAACAGTGAGTAGTATGCAAATGCTTGTATGTACATATGCATGAATGCTGGGTTGTGTGTTCTGGGAAGACTTGGAATACTCCGCTGATGAACATAGCTCCAGGGAATGTCGTATTGAAGCTAGTTTAGTGGCAAACCAAGCATTTCTAAAAGCCTTGGAAACAGCGGACTCATTGCACAAAGAAGACTTCCACATCAGATTAGCAGCTGGTCAGTTTAGAAAGTCAGGCCTGCAATTTAAATGATATGCAGAAAGAATTTTAAAATATATTTTCCTATTTCCTCCATTTTACGAATGGCTATTAGAAGCGGACAAGTATATATGTGATTTCATCACCTCAAAGTTTGGTTTTTCATGTTTGATATATTGGAAATAACACGATCGTAGTATGAATCTTTCTAATATATTTTTTAAACCCAAATATTGTGACATTTTCAAGACATCTGCCTTGAAATGGGAGCTATAGAATGTTTGCTTCTAGCACTTTGTACTATAGACCATGTCTAATTCCATTTCTAACTACCAGTCTTATTTGGTACATCATTGATCCCTGCCACAGAAATTATAATGTGATCAGACTTGGAAACAGAATGACCCAGTTACTTCGAAGAGTAACACAAAGCCCCCACTTGTAGGAGTTTTCACATAATCACTTGATTTGCGGAAGATAGATGATCAGTTACTGCTAGATTGATGACCCCCAAAATTATAGCACTATTTTTTCTGCTGTTGCCACTGACTGGTTCACTCTAGTTCCATCCAAATTAATTCTTTTTTTAATTTGATTTTTAAATTTTTTTTGAGAGGCAGAGAGAGAGGGGGACACAGAATGCAAAGCATGCTCCAGGCTCTGAGCTGTCAGCACAGAGCCTGACACGGGGCTCAAACTCACGGATGAGATCATGACTTGAGCTGAAGTCAGACTCTTAACCACTGAGCCACCCAGGTGCCCCTAAATGTTATTTTTGATTGAAGTGTAGTTGATATATATTGGCTTCCATGTACAACATAGTAAGTCTACAATTATATACATTATAAAATGTGTACCACAGTAAGTGTAGTTACTGTCACTATACAAAGTTATTAAAATATTTTTGAGTATATTCTCTGTTTTGTACTTTTCATCCCCATGACTTATTTATCTTATAACTGGAAGTTTGTACCTCTTAATTCCCTTCCCCTACTTCATCTGTTTCCCCACAAACCTCCCCTTTGGCAAGTTTGTTCTGTGTATTTATGATCTCATTCATTTTTATTGTTCATAAAATAGCTGTGTTTCTCTTTCTGATTTCTTTCTCTTAGTAAAATGCCTTCTTGGTCCAACTATGTTGTAAGTGGCAAGATAACCATTCTTTTTTATGGTTCAATATTATTCCATTGTGCTTATATACCACATTTTCTTTATCCATTCACCTGTCAGTACACACTTAGGTTGCTTCAATATCTTGGCTGTTGTAAATAATGCTACAAAGAGCATAGGGTACACATATTGGAGTTTTTGTTTACTTTGAGCAGGTACCTGCCAGTAGAATTCCTTGGTCACAAGGTATGTTTTTCACAGTGGCTACACCAATTTACATTCCTACCATCAGTACATGAGAAATTTATTACTCAGGTACCTGAGTAATACTCAGTAATACTCAGTATTTCTCATAAATATTTACTCAATAAATACTGAGTTATTTATTTCTCTCTCCTCTCTTGCCCACCAACACTTGCTATGCCTGATCTTCCCTTAGCAAATCTGGCTGGTGTGAAATTTTACATATCTTTGCAGGTGTTTGCTGACCATCTGTATGTTGTCTTTAGAAAAAAGTCCATCCATGTCCTTTGTATGCATTTTATAATCAGATTCTATGTGTTTTTGTTTTGTTCTGGCATTGAGATGTGTAAATTCCTTATATATTTTGGATATTAACCCCTTATTGAATGTATCATTTGCAAATATCACATCCCATTCAGTAGGTTGTCTTTTTGGGTTATGGTTTTCGTCACTGTGCAAAAGATTTTTAGTGTGTGTCCTGATTGCTTATTTTTGCTTAGGTTTCTCTTGGTTGGGGAGTTATATCCAAAAAGATATGCAAAAGCCAATGTCCAAGACTTAGCTGCCTACACTTTCCTTTAGGAGTTTCACAGTTTAGGGTCTTACATTTAGGTCTTTAGTATAATTTGAATTAATTTTTGTGTATGGTGCAGGAAAGTGACCCAATTTCATTCTTTGGAATGTAGCTATTCCATTTTCTCAGCACCATTTATTGAAGTGACTATTTCTCATTGTATATTCTTACCTCCTTTGTCATAGATTAATTTACCATATAAACATGGGTGTATTTCTGGGCTCTCTTTTCTGTTTCATTAATCTTTGTGTTTATTTTTGTGCCAATACCATACTGTTTTTATTAATGTAGCTTTGTAATAGAGTTTGAAATCTGGGATTGTGAAAATCTCCAGGGCTATTGTTCTTTCTCAAGATTGCTTTGGCTATTTGGCATCTGTTGTGGTTCAATACAAGTTGTAGAATTATTTGTTACAGTTCTGTGAAAAGTGCTATTAGTATTTTGGTAGGGACAGCATTGAATCTGTCAATTGCTTTTGATAGTATGGACATTGTAACATCATTAATTCTTAAAATCCAGGCGCATGGTTTATCTTTCCATTTATTTGTGTTGTCTTCAATTTCTTTCATCAAAGTCTTACTGTTTTCAGAGTACCAGTTTTTTTACCTCTTTGATTAAATTTATTCCCAGGTATTGACTTCTTTTTGATGCAATTTTAAATGTGGTTGGTTTTGTAAATTCTCTTTCTGCTACTTTGCTCTTAGTGTATATATACTAAAAAATTCTTCCCTCTAAATTTGTTAATATTTGCTTTATGTATTTAGGTGCTCCAATGTTGGATGCATAGATATTTACCACTGTTATATCCTATTGTTGGATTGAACCTTTTATCATTATGTCATGCCCTCTTTGTCTCTTTTGACAGTCTTTATTTTGAAGTAGATTTTGTCTGGTATGAATATTGCTACCCCAACCTCCCCCCGCCCCACAACACTGGCATGAAATATGTTGTCCCATACCTTCACTTTCAGTCTGTATGTGTTTTTAGGTCTGAATTAAGTCCCTTATAGGCAGCATCATTGGTTTTGTTTTTTTAATATATTCAGTCATTCTATATCTTTTAGAGCATGTAATCCATGTACATTTAAAATAATTGTTGATATTTATGTATTTATTGCCATTTTTACATGGGGATTTTTCTGTTATTTTTATGGGTCTGCTCCCTTTTTTTCTTCTCGTGTTGTTTTCCCTTGTGATTTGATTTACATGATTGCTGTGTATCTACTGTAGGTGTTTGGTTTGTGGTTGCCATGAGTTTCATATAAAATCCTATGTATTTAGCAGTCTGTCTATATTAACTTGATGGTTGCTGAAGTTCAAATACATTCTAAAACACTGTACTTTCACTTCCTCATCCATGTTTTCTGTACATGTCATACTTTACCTCTTTGTGTATTGTTTCATTTGACTACTTTTGTAGATATAAGTGACTGATATACAAACTCCATGTTTGCTTTACCCAGTGAAATTTACTTCTAGCTATGGCATTTTCTTCTCCACTCAAAGAAGTCTCTTTAATATCTCATAAACTTTTGTCTGGGAAACTGTTTCTCCTTCAATTCTGAATGAATTGAAGTTAGAGTGTTCTTGGTAGTAAGTTTTTTGTTTTTCTTTCAGCACTTTGAATATGTCATGCTATTCCCAGTGGCCTATAAAGTTTTAGCTGAAATGAATGTAACTGTTTCCTTTTCTCTTGCTGCTTTTAAGATTATGTCTTTAAATTTTCAACATTGTAATTACTATGTGTTGTTGTGTGCCACTTAGGTTCATCTTGTTTTGGGCTCTTTGTGCTTCCTGGACGTCTGATTTTTTCCCCAGGCGGGGAAGTATTCAGGTATCCTTCCTTCACATGTGTCTTCTGCCCCTTTCCCTTCTAGGACCCTTAATATGTGAATTTTAATATGCTTGAATTTGTCCCTTAACCCATTTCTTTTATTTTTAATTTGGCTTTCTTTTTGTTCAGGGTAGTTGCTTTCTAGGACCGTCTTCCAGCTGTATTCTTCTGTGTCTTCTTATCTGCTGTTGATTCCTTGTAGTATATTGTATATTTCAGTTATTGTGTCTTTCAGATCTGATACTTTTTCTATTTTCTCTTTGTTGAAGTTCTCATTCAGTCTTCTCTCAGTTGGGTGAGTAGCTTTATGGCCATTACTTTGAACTCTTTATCAGGTAGATTGCTTATATCTATTTCCATTAGCTCTTTTTCTGAAGTTTTGTTCTTTCATTTGCAACATATTCTACTCCTCATTGGGTCTCTGTCTCTGTGGCCCTAGGTAGGTGTCTTGTGGTGCCTTGTTAGCAATCCCCTCGGGTCACCAGAACCAAATGCTCTAGATGTCCCCAGTGGCTGTGTGCATGCTTGTAGGCAGGCTCATCCCTCAACCTGGCTGTCAGCAGTGACTCACCAGAACACTGTGTGCACTGGCAGGCAAGACTTGAACCTGGTACAGCTGCCTGAGAGGCATGAATTTCACTACTGGGGCCATGTTGGTGGATAGGACTAGCTTCCCCATCCCTGGAGCAGGAATGATTCTTTAGGGGCTCTGGTGCTGGCCACTGAGTGAAGCATTGGGCTGGTCACCCCGAGAGGACAATAGTCCTAACTGAGACATACGGGATGTGTGGTAAGTTGGCAGTTGTTTTGCAGGGGTCCCTGCCTGAATGGGGCAAAGAGTGCTAGCAAGGTAAATGGAGAATGTCAGAACAGGCCCTAGTAAGTTTCCAGGTAGCTACACTGAAAAAGGGCAATACAAATAGTACCTGCCAGCTCTTCCATCCTCGGGGTAAACTTCTGCTACATGTCTCTCTGGCACACATTCTAAAATTAGTCAATAAATCTCTGTCTTGTGTAACTCAGGTGCCAAACTGCTGCATTGGAGCTGAGTCTTGGACCGGATGATAAAGCACTGGCTCCTTATGAGCAGCTAGTCAGTGTTCTATACCCCTCTGATGTTCCTGGAGGTAAGCCCAGCTGATTTTGAAAGCCACACATCAGGTGGGGGGGGGGGCAGCGGGAGAGGCTCATCTTCTTTGTGTGGGTTCCCAGGTGTGAGGCTTGATCCCTCTTATTCCTCCACACCTGTGATCTCTCTCCTGTGTGTACATTCCTGCTCCAGGAGTATGGTTCCCAACTGTGTCTCAGCCCATCCTGTGCTCCTCTCTGTGGCCTTTCCCTTATATCTGTAGCTGTGGAAGATCTGTTGTGCCAGTCTTCAGGTCAATTTCAGAATGAGTTGCAATACATGTAGTTGTTGCTTTGGTGTTTCCATGGGAGGAGGTGAGGTCAGGATCCTCCTACTCGGCCATCTTTCCCCACTCTCTCCAACTAGCTTAATTCTTAATGAAACATTGGACAGTTAACACTATCGCCAGATGGTCCAAGATCTCACCCTTCCTATCCAAGGTTCCCCCTGCCTTTGCTTTTTCCTCCCTAGGAAATAAAATATTTCCTTCCAGTACTCTAACTAGGCTTGAGGAGCATGTGGCTAAAACTTTTTTTTGTTTGTTTTTAGCTTAGCAATATGAGGAGTTAGGGTAGGATTTGAAAATAGCTGTATGAAGAAGAGTGGTATTCATGAATGAACTTACCAATAGATTGGTGAGCTAAACAGAATCTTTAAAACTGGAAACATTCTTAAGGTATTCTCCTTTTGTAAATACATTTCAGTAGTACCAAAATGTGACACTATGGTCTACTGGTGCCCACGCTGAAGATACTGTGCACTACAGAACTGCATGGCCCATGTTATGTACTTTGCTATCTTACACAGTCACACTGTTATTTGTTAGAGCATGGCCAGGAAAAATAAATACACACACATAATTATATCGTGAAGGAATCCCTGTCAGTAATGTACTCCCCATTATACAGTTTGAATATCCATTGTGACTTATTTGCAAACTGATAACCATATATTATGATTCCAAAGGATAATGAAGAGAATGGGGAAGATGGCCGAGTAGGAGGATGCTGAGCTCATGTCCTCCTAGGACCCAAGAAGGCTACAACTACATGTAATAAACTCAGTCCCAAATAACCCTTAAGTCTAAGGACTAGGGACATAAAGAGAAGACCCCATCAAAAGGATAGGGAGGGGAGACACATGATTAGGAACCAGAATGGGTATAGTGTGGCCAGTGCAAATATGGAAAGGATATCACAGGCAGGGACGTTGTCCCTGACAAGAAAGCTGGTCAAACCCCACATTGAGCACCCCCAGCCATGGGACCCTGCAGTAGGAAGTGCAGTAGGAAGATGACCCCTAATTTTTTTTTTTTTTAATTAGTAGGTCTCATCTCTAGGACTTTTGAAAATTAGAAAGGTTTGAGTCCAAGAGAGCCAGAATGTTATAGTAAAATGATTCTTGGCTCATAACTAGCATGCTATATCACTTAGTCTGTGACCCAGCACCAAACAAAAGATTTGAAAGATCATGGAGATTTATTATGTGCTGGAGGGAGAGGGATCTTTTCTCTCTCCCATTGTTCTTGCCCTCCAGCCTAGGTGGTTGGACACTTGTAGGATCTAATTGTGATACTCTTCATTTATTTTGCTAATAGGCATGCCCTGCCCTAGTACTCCCCTATGAACCTGCCCCACCCAACATACCTGCCAGGCAGACATAGTTGGGTCCTGAAACCCCCCAGTTATTGCTGCCTTTCTCAAGCAACTTCTGCTTTGAGAAAGTGTGTGTGTGTGTGGGGGGGAGGATATTCCGATCAACACACCTAAAGTCTTTGCACTGAGTCACTGAAAACAGCCAGGCTGAGGTCTATCCTCAGCCACAAGTGCTCCCAAAGCCCCTGTAGCCAGGCCTCTCAGGCACTTAACCCTGCTGACCAGTGCACCTGCAAACAGTCACAGCCCAGCCATAATAGGAGGGTGCATACACATCACAGGGGGGGATGCCCCTAGAACACCTGATTCTGATAACCATGGGGGATTGCACTGCTGGGCACTACATTATACTTCTACCTAACATCAATACTTCCAACACTAGGAGACTTAATACACAGGAACAAGAACAAGACAAAACTCTGGTTATTTCTGTTTCTTTTGGTTCTTTCCTAATCTATCTGTTAAAAAGCTCAAAAATGGTCATATACATACTCACGAGACTTGAGAGAAGACTGGATGAACAGTCGACTAGAGGATGCAGAAGAATGGATCAGCAATCTGAAAGAATAGTGGAGAGTAACCAGGGTGAACAGAGAAGAAGAAAAAAAAGGATAGGTTAAAAGACCTCTGTACCAACATCAAGCATCCTAATGTTTGTTGGCGCTATATAGGGGTTCCCAGAAGAAGAGAGAGAGAAAGGAGCATAAAGCTTATTTGAATAAATAATAGCTGAAAAATCTGCAAATGAGCAGACATCCAGGAAGCAGAGAGATCCAAACAATACGAAGCTAAAGAATTCTGTATAAAAGCACACAGTAATTATAATAGCAAAAATTAAAGAGAGAATGTTACAAGTAGCAAGAGAAAAGGAAAGAATTACATAGAAGGAAAATCCATAAGACTATCAGCAGGATTTTCAGGAGAAACATTGAATATATCATGCCTCTCCTTTCTGGCTTGCAAATAGCTAAGGGGGAGAAAATCCCTACAACCCAGAATACCCTATGGATCAAGGTTATCATTCAAGATTAAAGGAAAAATAAAGAGTGTCCCAGACAAACAAAAGTTAAAGGAGTTAATTACCACTAAATTGATGTTACAAAAAAATATTAAAGGGAATCTTTTAAGTGGAAAAGAAAAAGCCATAATTAGAAGAAAATTATGAAAGGAAAAAATTTCACTTGTAAAAGCATACACACAGTAAAGGTAGATCAATCATTTTTAAAGCTACTATGAAGTTTAAAAGACGATAGTAGTAAAATCAATTACATCTATAAAAATTAGTCAAGGGATACACAATTTAAAAGATGTAAAAAAATAACATCATATCATAAAACATTGATTTGCAAATAAAAATGTGCTTTTAAAATGTGTTCTTAAGCTACCATCCACTTAATAAACTCTACTATATACATAGGATGTTACATATGAACGTCATGGATACCACAAACCAAAAATCTAAAATAGATACACAAAAAATAAAGGAATCTAAACATGATGCCAAAGAGACCATCTCAAGGGAAGTAGATCAGTAGAAGAAGAAAGGAAAAGAGAACTATGAAAACAGTCGATCAACAAAATGGGAATAATACCTATCAATAATTATTTTAAATATAAGTGGACTATGTGCTCCAATGAAAAGACATAAGATTAATGAATGGATGAAAGAACAAGGCTCATCTATGTGCTGTCTACAAGAGATTTGCTACAGACCTAAAGACATACAGACTAAAAGTAAAGTAATGGAAAATGTATTCCATGCAAATGGAAGGAAAACAAAACAAAAGGTTGGCTAGCATTACTTATTTCAGACTAGATTTTAAATAGACTCTAATAGGACATAAAGAAGGGCATTCCATAATGATAAAGTTATCAATGCAACCAGAACATACAATGGTAAATACCTGCGAACCCACTATAATAGCTTCTAAATATATAAATCACATATTAACAGTCATAAAGGGAGACACTGCAATAATACAACAATAGTAAAGGACTTTAACACCTCACTCACATCAATGCATAGACCATCCAGAAAGAAAATCAATAAGGAAAAAAGTAGCTTTGAACCACACATTAGGACAGATGTACTTTAACACTTATATACCGAATGTTCCATCCCCTAACAGCAAATCACAGGAAACATTTCCCTGTGATATAGACACATTCCAGGCCACAAAAAAAGTCTCAATAAATTTCAGAAGTTTGAAATCATATCTGTATAATTTCAAACTATAATAGTATGAAAGTAGAAATCAATTTTAAGAAAAAAAAAGATACTAATACATGGAAGCTAAACAGCGTGCATCAAGAAACCAATGTATCAATGAAAGAACCAAAGAGGAACTCAATACCTTAACACAAATGAAAATGGAAACATCAGTTCCAACCCTTTGACATGATCAGAGTTCTAAAAGGGAAGTTTATGGGGATTCGGGCTTGCCTCAGGAAATAAGAAAATTCTCAAATACACAATCTAACATTATACCTAAAAGAACTGGAAAAAAGAACAAATAATATCCAAAGTTAGTAGAATAAAGGAAATAAAGCCTATAGAAATTTCAGAAGATCAATGAAACTAATAGCTGAGACTTTAAAATACTTACACAATTAATAAAATATTGCAAGATGTTTACAAAATTGATTAGGAAAAAAAGAGAAAAGATTAAAATAATATCAGAAATGATGAAGCCCTTACTCTTAGGAGCAGGAAACATAACAGGTTTTTCTAACACAGAAAAGAAGACAGAGACTTAGTCAAAGTGCTAACACTGTGGCATTCATGGTGCGTGAAACAAGATAAGGTTACAGCCAGAGATCTAATTGAAAGAGAGATAAGTAATATGCCTGATGGAGAGTTAAAGCCATAATTGTAGGGATACTCACTGGGTTTGAGAAGAGAATGGATGTCTTAAGGGAGGCCCTTATGGCATAGGTAAAAGATTTTAAAAATTCAGATGTGAAAAATAAAGTAAGTGAGATTTGAAACAGACTGGATGCAGTGTACATAAGTATGGTTAAAGCAGAGGAACGCATAAATGAAATAGAAGATTACATAGGTGAACAAAAGAGACAAAGAAGAATTATGGAACACAAAAATAGCCTTAGGGAACTCAATGACTTCACCAAACATAACATTTGTATTATAGGAGTCCCAGAAGAAGAAGAAGAGAGAGAAGGGGGCAGAAAATTTATTTGAAGAAATCAAAGTTAAAGCTTTCCTAATCTAGAGAAGGAAAAAGACACAAATCCAGGGGAAACAGAGAACTCCCATCAAAATCAACAAAAGCAGGACAATGCCAAGACTTACTGTAATTAGATTTGCAAAATGTAGTGAGAAAGAAAAAATATCTTAAAAGCAGCCTCTAACTTAAAAGGGAAGACCAATAAGGCTAGCTATAGATCCCTCCACAGAAACTTGGCAAGTCAGAAAGAAGTGGCATGATATATTCAACATGCTGAATGGTACAAAATCTGCAGCCAAGAATACACTATCCAGCAAGGCTAGTAATCAGAAAAGAAGTAGAGATAAAGAGTTTCCCAAACAAAAACTAAAGGAGTACATGACCACTAAACCAACCCTGCAAGAAATAATATTAAAAGGAACTCTTTGAATGAAAAGGAAAGACCATAGGGACAAAGACAAGAAAGGACCAGGGAAAATCTCCAGAATGTGACAAAACAAGTAACACAATGGCACTTGTGTTACACACATACACATACACGCACACACACATAATTACTCAGAATGTAAATGGACTAAACCCTCTCATGAAGACTTAGGATGTCAGAATGGATTTAAAAAAAAAAACAAAAAAAACTCAAACAAAACAAAAACCCAAGACCTATTGATATGCTGCCTTTAAGAGAATGATTTTAGATTTCAGGGCACTTTCAGATAGAAAGTGAGGGGATAAGAAACATTTATCCTGCAAATGGACATCAAAACAAAGCCAGAGTCATAATACTTATATAAGATAAAGTAGATTCTATTCTACTCTATTTATTTGAGAGAGAAAAAGAACACAAGCTATAGAGGGAGGGAGGGACAGAGGGAGAAAGAAAGAAAGAATCTTAAGCAGGCTCTACACCCAGCACAGAGCCCAACACAGGGCTTGATCTCATGGCCCTGAGATCATGTCCTGGGTCAAAACCAAGAGTCATACAATCAACTGAGCTACCCAGAGGCCACAGACAACCTAGATTTTAAACCAAAATCTGTAACAAGAGATGACGATGGACAATATATAATAATAAAGGGAACCATCCAACAAGAAGGTCTAACAGTTGTAAATATTTATGAATCCAACATGTGGGCAGCCAAATATATAAAACATTAACAAACACAAAGAAACTTATTGATAATAATATAATATTCTAGGGGAATTTAACATAGATGATGTGTCCATTAATGTAAGCACTAAGCAGAAAATCAACAAGGAAACAATAGTTTTGAATGACTTCCTGGACCAGATGGACATGACAGACATATTCAGAACTTTTCATCATGAAGCAGAATACACATTCTTTTAAAATGTACATGGTACATTCTCCAGAATCGATCACATACTAGGTCACAAATCATCAAAATGTTCAAAAAGATTGAAATCATACCATGCATGAGATGACAATGCTATGAAACTGAAGCCAACCACAAGAAGAAATCTGGAAGGACTATAAATACATGGCGGTCAAACAATGTACTACTAAACAATGAATGGGTCAACCAGGAAATCAAAAAAGTAAAAATATATATGGAAGCAAATGAAAACACCACAGTCCCAAACCTTTGGGTTGCAGCAAAAGTAGTTTTAAGAGGAAAGTATATAGCAATACAGAACTACCTCAAGAAGAAAAAAAAAAAAAAAAATCTCTAACAACCTGTCCTTAACACCTAAAGGAACTATAAAAAAAACAAATGAAGCCTAAAGCCAGCAAGAAGGGAAATAATAAAGATTAGAGCAAAAATAAATGATAGAGAAACTAAAAAACAATAGAACAGATCAATGAAACCAGGAGCTGTTTCTTGGAAAAAATTAATAAAACTGATAACCTCCTAGGCAGAATTATGAAAAAGAAAAGATAAATGACCCAAATAGATAAAAACATGAAGGAGAGATGAGAAATAACCAATACCACAAAAATATAAACAATTCTAAAAGAATGTTATGAAAAACTATATGACAACAAATTGGACAACCTGGAAGAAATGGATAAATATCCAGAAACATATATGATCACAACTGAAGCAGTAAGAAAGAGAAAATTTGAACATATTGATAACCAGCAAAGAAACTGAATAAATAATCAGAACTTTCTCAACAAACCAAAGTGCAGGGCAGAATGTGTTTCAAACACATTCTATGAGGCCTGAATTATTATGATATGAAAACCAGACAAAAACTCCACTAAAAAGGAGAATTACAGGTCAATATCCCTCATGAAAATGGATGCAGATATCCTCAAAAAGATAGTACCAAACCGAATGCAACAGTACATTAAAAGAATCATTCACCATGATCCAGTGAGATTTATTCCTGGGCTGGAATAAATCCAAGGGTGTTTCATTATTCCCAAATCAATCATTGTGATACACCACATGAATAAAAGAAAGGATAGAAACCATATGATCCTATCAATAGATGCAGAAAAAGTATTAGACAAAATACAGCATCCTTTCTTGATAAAAAAAAATCCTCAACATCATAAAAGCCATATACAAAAAACCCACAGCAAATATCATCATAAATGGGGCAACCCTGAGAGGTTCTCCTGTATGGTCAGGAACAAGACAGGGATGTCCATTTTCACTGTTTTTATTTAACTTTGTATTGGAAGTCCTAACCATAGTCATCAGACAATACACAGTAATAAAAGATATCTAAACTGGCAAGGAAGAAGTGAAACTTTCAGTATTTGTAAATGACGTGATACCCTATATGGAAAACCAAAAGACACCACCAGAAAAATTTATACAACTGATTCATGAATTCAGTAAAATCACAGAATGCCAAATCAACCTACAGAATTCTTTTGCATTTCTATACACAAATAATGGAGCAGCAGACAGAAAAATAAAGGAATTGATCTCATTTACAGTTGCACCAAAAATCTTAAGATACCCAGGAATAAACCTAACCAAAGAAGTAAATGTCTATACTTTTTAAAATGCTGATAAAATAAATTGAAGACAACACAAAGAAATGGAAAAATATTCCATGGTCACAAATTGGAAGAACAAATATTGTTAAAATGTTTAAAATACCCAAAGCAGTCTACACAGTTAGTGCAATTCCTGTCAAAAACCACCAGCATTTTGTACAGAGACCATACAATCCTAAAATTTGTATGGAATCACAAAAGACCACAAATAACCAAAGCAATCTTGGAGAAGAAAAGCAAAGCTGGAGGCATCACAATTCCAGACATCAAGTTACGTTACAAAGCTGTAGTCATCAAGACAGTATGGTACTGGCACAAAAACAGACACAGAGTTCCACAGAAACTGTCATCTCAGGAACCATAATTGTAGTAACAAGCTCTCACTAATAATCTGAATTGGCTTTGAAATAAATATACTAGCCATTATCCCTGTTCTTATAAAAAAATTAACGAGCCATAGAAGTATCCACAAAATACTTCCCAACACAAGCAACCACATCCATACTCCTAGTGATAGGAATTATCGTTAACCTATATTCAGGACAATGAACGATATCAAAAAAGTCTCGACCCCATAGCATCGATTATAATAACTGCTGCTTTAGCAATAAAACTGGGCTTGGCCCCATTTCACTTCTGAATTCCTGAAGTTGAACAAGGAATCTCCCTATCCTCAGGCCTAATTTATTAACATGACAAAAAATCGCACCATCATCTGTCCTCTACCAAATTTCGCCCACCACCATCAATCCCAATCTACTCCTAACAATAGCTATCATGTCAGTCAATCAGGGGGATGAAGGGGACTCAACCCAACACAACTGTGAAAAATCCTAGCATACTCCTCAATCGTCCATATAGGTTATATAACAGCAACATTAGCCACCTTCATACTACTCATACACAGCTCTGCTACAACAACATTATCCCTATCACAAACATGAAGTAAAACACCCCTAATCACCTCACTCATCCTGATTCTCAGGATTCATCCCCAAACGAATAATCATCCAAAAATTAACAAAAAAAATGAGATAAAAATGATGTGGATGGAGCTACAGAGTTATTATGCTAAGTGAAATAAGTCAAAGAAAGATAAATACCCCATGATTCCACGCATATGTGGAATTTAAAAATAGAACAAGTGTACATAGGGTTGGTAAAAGAAGAGAAAGGAAGACCAGTAAACAGATTCTTGACTCTAGGGAACAAACTCATGGTTACCAGAAGGGAGGTGGGCAGGGAGGATGGGTGAAACAGGTGATGGTTAGTAAGGAGGGTACTTGTGATGAGAACCAGGTGTTGTATATAAGTGATAAATCACTAAATTCTATACCTGAAACTAATATTACACCAAATGTTAACTAAGTGGAATTTAAATTAAAACTTGGGTAGGAAAACAAAATAAACTTAGGAATGAAAGAGAAGTTAATCAAAAGGATTACAAGAGTACTATGAAAAAAAATGCAAACAATTTAGACACGTGAGAAGAAATGCATCAATTTATAGAAAACTAGAATGCTCCAAAAGAGAATCAGGAAGAAATAGAAAATCTTAAAAATTTGATTGCTAGTAATAAAATTGACCTGGTAATGAAAACATTTCCAACAAACAAATGTCTAGAATCAAATGGCTTCACAGGTGATTTACCAAATATTTAATGAATAGTTAATACCTATACTTCTCAGGCTCAAAGTAATGCTTACAGATTCATCCTGTAAGGCTAGCATGACCCTGATACCAAAACTAGACAACTATACCACAAAAATATTACAGGCTAATCTCCTTGACGATTAAGATGCAAAAATCCTCAACACAGTATCAGCAAGTCAAGTTTAACAATACATTAAAAGGATCGTTTACCACAATCACATGGGATTTATTCCAAGGTTGCAAGAATGGTTCATTATTTGCAAATCAATGTGTACACCACGTTAACAAAATGCATAATAAACATAATATGAACTTGTCAATAGAAAAAAAGCATTTGACAAAATTCACTGTTCATGATAAAAACTTTCCATTGAGTGGCTTTAGAGGGAACATCCCTTAACATAATAAAGACCATATATGACAAACCCACAGGGGACATCATACTCAATGGTGAAATGCTAAAGATTTCTCCTTCAAGATCAGGAACAAAACAAAGATGTCCACTTTCACCACTTTTATTCATTTAAGGACTGGAAGTCCTAGACACAGCAATCAGACAAGAAAAAAAAAAAATGTTTTCACAGTGGTAAGGAACAAGTGAAATTGTCACTATCTACAGATGATAATATATAGAGAAAATAAACAGACCTGCCAAAAAACTATTAGGACAAATGAACTAATTCAGAAAAGCTATACAAATCAGTATACAGAAAACAATCCCATTTATAGTTGTGTCAAAAGGAATAAAATACCTAAGAATAAATTTGACCAAAGAACTGTACTCTGAAATCTATAAAATGCTGATGAAAGGGATTGAAGATGACACAAATAAATGGAAAGATACTCATGCTGAAGGAATGGAAGAATTAATAATGTTAAGCTGTCCAGGCTACCCAAAGCAATCTGAGAGGAACAAAGCTGGAGGTGTCACAATCCCAGACTTGGAACTATAATAGTAGGCTCTAGGTATCAAAATAGGATGGTACTGGAACAAAAAATATACATAGACCATTGGAAAATAGCCCCAAAATAATCTCACATCTCTGGTCATTCTATCCATGGCACAGGGGACAAAGGTAGAAAATCAGGAAAAGACATTCTCTTCAATAAATGGTACCCAGAAAACTGGACCATTTTCTTAATCATACTCAAAATGGATCAAAGTCCTAAATGTTACATGTGAACACATAAAACACCTAAAAGAAAATATAAGTAGTAAACTTCTACATCTTTTTCACAGTACTTCTCTAGATCTTTCCTTATAGGCAAAAGAAACAAAGCAAAAATTAATAATTGGGACTACCTCAAACTGAAAAGCTTTTGCACGAAGTAAACTATCAACAAAATGAAAAGGCAGTCTACTGAATGGAAGAAGGTATATAAAGAACTGCTACAACTCTACAGCAAAAAAAATCCCCAAATAATCCAGTAAAAAATGGACAGAGTACCTGAATATTTTTTTTTCAAAGGAAACATAGAAATGGCCACAAACACCTGAAAAGATAGTCAACATCAGTAGTCATTAGGGAAATGCAAATCAAAACCCCAGTGAGATGTCACTTGACACCTGTCTGAATGGCTTGTGTCAAAAAGAGAAGAAATAAAAACAAGCATTGATGAGGATGTGGTAAAAATGGAAGGAACCCATTTGTGTTATGGTGGGTATGTAAATTGGTGCAGCCACTATGGCATACAGTATGGAGGGTGCCCAAAAAATTAAAAATAGAAATTCCACATTACCCAGTAATTCTCCTTGTGGGCATTTGCCCAAAGAAAACATACACAGCTAATTTAGAAGAATATTCACACTCCTGTGTTTACTACAGCATTGTTTACAATTTCTAAGATATGAAGGCAATCAAAATGTCTATCAGCAGATGAATGGATAGAAAAGATAAGGAATATATACACAATGGAATATTAGTCTCCTATAAAAAAAGAATGAAATTTGCCATTGTGGACAACATAGATGGACCAAGAGGGTATCATGCTACGTGAAATAAACCAGATTAAAAAAAAAAATACCAAATAATTTTGCTTATGTGTGGAATCTAAAAAACAAAAGAAACAAATCAACCAGCCCTCAAACAATACAAAACAGAGACAGGCTGATAAATACAAAGAACAAACTGGTGGTTACCAGCAGGGAGGGCTTGGGGGAGATAGGTGATAGAAGGGATGGGTTTACGAGGTACTAACTGTCAGTTACAATATAAATAAGTCAAAGTGATGGAAAGTACAGCATAGAGAAAATTGTCAACAATACTGTAATAACTTCGGTGACAGATTGTAACTATACTTATTGGGGTAAGCATTTCATAATGTATATAAAAGGCAAATAACTACCTGGAACACCTGAAACAAATATAATACTACATATAAACTAGATTTCAATTACAAATAAAAAGATTAAATAGAAGTAGAAATAAAGACGGTTAAGATATGGAAATTATATATATTAAATATGTGTATATATATGTATATGTACCTATATTATACACACACACACACTCAGATACAAAAGCTATGCAGAATACAAATATACATCTTTATGCTTCTATGTTTTCTGTGTAATTTTTTTTTATTTTTTTTAAATTTTTTTTCCATTTATTTATTTTTGAGACAGAGAGAGACAGAGCATGAATGGGGGAGGGTCAGAGAGAGAGAGGGAGACACAGAATCTGAAACAGGCTCCAGGCTCTGAGTTGTCAGCACAGAGCCTGACGCGGGGCTCGAACTCACGGACTGCGAGATCATGACCTGAGCCGAAGTCGGACACCCAACCGACTGAGCCACCCAGGTGCCCCCTGTGTAATTTAAGAATAGGGGCTCCATGGTGAATTTCCCTCTGAATGAGATGGCTTCTGCCATTGGCTAACCTGCCACTTTCCTTAGAAAGTGAATTGACTTTTTTGAGCAACAACAATATAGTAAATTCAGTATATATTTTCCTGTGTGAAAGATTAACAAATATTCCTGCCATATAATGCAGTGATTGGTAAATAGGGTTCATTAAAATGTGTTCTTCGGGGGAAAAAAAAGATCAACAGCTGGCAAATAAACACATGAAAAGTTGTGCAACGTCGTGTGTCATGAAGGAATTACAAATTAAAACAACAATCAGATACTATTACACATATAGTAGAGTGGTTAAAATTCAAAACACCAACAATACCAAATGCTGACAAGGATGTAGAGCAAGAGGAATTCTTACTCACTGCTCGTGGAAATGGAAAATGGTACAGCCATTTTGGAAAACAGTTTGGTAGGCTTTCTTAGTTTCTAAACTAAATATACTCTTAATGTACCATCCATCTATGACACTCCTTGGTGTTTACCCAAATGAGGTTAAAAACGGATGTCTGACCAAAAACTTGCACATAAATGTTCATGGTTTTTTTTTCTCACCAATAGCAAAATTTGGAAGCAACCAAGGTGTCCTTCAGTAGGTAAATGGATCAACTATTATACATCCAGAGAATGGAATATTACATAGCAATAAAAATGAATGAGGTATCAAGCAACAAAAAGACATGGAGAAACTTTAAAAATATATTCATAAACCAAAGGAGCCCATCTGAAAAGACTGCACACTGTATGATTCCAATAATATGGCATTCTAAAAAAATTCAGTAAAGGGTTCAGTGGTTGCCAGGGAAGGAGGGGCCATGAATAGGTAGAAAACGAGATTTTTTGAGACACCAAAACTATTTTGTACGATAGGATAATGACGGACACATTATATACTTGTTCAAGTCTATAAAACAGCACAAGTCTATAGAACTAATGGGACTAATGTAAACGATGGACTTTAATAATAATGTAGATATATTCATTGATTTTAATAAATGTACCACACTAATACAAAATGTAAATAATATGGTAAACTGTAGAGGGTCAAGAGAGGTGTATATGAAAATTTTTGCATTTTCAAATCAATTTTTCTATAAATATAAAATAGCTATAAATAATAAGATTAATTTAAAAATATGTATTGACGAATGCCTCAACACATTTTTCTAAACTCCTTGTCCTGTCCATTCAACTGGAATATCAAATCCTGAGTTATCCTGGAATACTACATCCTAGGAATACTACATCCTGAGTCAAGAAGTGACCTTTTTAATCTTTATGTACAGAATTCTGTTTGTCAATTATCCTAATAATCCTCTCTTAATTGAATAAAGTTTTAAGTTATTTCAAATATAAGACAAAAAAGTAGTAAATCTCTTTGGGCAAGTATGATTAGGGATTTCAAAGAAAAATTTCTTACAACGTTTGAGTGAATGATTATCACATAAAGCTTAATCTTTTTAAAGCCCATTTACATGGCAAATGAATCATAATAAGATGTCAAGCCCTGAGGAATCTAATAAATTGCTACTTTCTCGACATTTTTTGGGTGTTTTGTCATGCTTCACTGCTTCCCACCTAGAAACCCTATTGGAAATATTCCTCATATTTTAGAGAAAGTGTATTTAAAAACTGAACTCCAAAATCTACTAGAATGTCAAAAAGGTATACCTGGTTGAATATTTTGTAACTGATACATACTTCTAGGCCCCAAGTATATATTTGAATGAAAACTAGAATTAATAAATGGAAAGAGGAAATCTTCATAATCTATATTTTAGTGTATTTTGTTGTATACCTTTTCCTGCTTACATTCTACAAAAAACTTGAAAATTTCCATACCATCCTATTGATCTATAGGTCAAAAACACAAGTGGCCTTTTAACCACGTAATTTCAGAAAAAGAGCACATAGTAGTAAAAATCAAACAGATTTGGATTCGTGAAAATAATAATGGTGAGATAGAGGGAATGGAATTTTTTTCTTTGTGGCTTTTGCTATAAGTTCCTTAGAAATGCGGCTATTGAGGGGCACCTGGGTAGCTCAGTCGGTTGGGCATCTGACTTTGGCTCAGGTCATGATCTCACGGCTCGTAGGTTTGAGTCCTGTGTCGGGCTCTGTGCCTACAGCTCAGAGCCTAGAGCCTGCTTCAGATTCTGTGTTTCCCTCTCTCTCTGCCCCTCCCCTGCTCATACTCTTTCTCTCAAAAATAAACATTAAAAAAATAAAAAAAAACAACAGGGCTATTTAAGGATAATATAAGGTCTAAAGAAGACTGTTTTAAGATGGTATAATTTATGACATGTTAAATATGCTCCTGGAAATAATACAGAGGAAATGGAAAAATGTTTAATCTGAGGAAAGGGAGACATACTGGAGAGATACCCTTGAGTGGGTGAAGGGCATGAAATCCAGTATGTGAGTAGCAAGACTGGTGTTACATGTGAGTGTAGACAATTCATTAGGAGTAACAGGAAGGGAGATGGAACACAGGTGCATTTGCAGGAAGATGAGTAAAGGAAGTATTGGGAAACGATGGATATCCTTTTCTTTTTTTTCTGGCTTTTTAAAGAGTTTATTTATTTTTGAGAGAGTGTATGTGTGTAAGCAGGAAAGGGACAGAGGGAGAGAGGGAGTCTAAAGCAGGTTCCATGCATGGAAACTGACACAGGGCTGGATCTCACGATCATGAGATCTTGACCTAAGCTGAAATCAAGAGCTCAGACACTCAACGAACTGAGCTACCCAGGTGCCCCATGGGTATCATTTTCTAAATGTGCCTTTTACTTTTTCTCTGCAAATGAGTCAGTGTGCTCAGTACATGAGTGATGACGTAAGAGAACTAGAGGTGGGAACTTTGCTAAGAGAGGAGAGTTTAGACAGTTTGCCATAAGTAGGTGAGTGTAAACAGGTAGGGAAAATATAGGAAGCCATGAATTCTGTTGTGCATACTTTCAGATTTATACAGTCTAATCATAGCATTAAATACCTTGAATTCTAAGAAATACTTTCATGTCATTAATATTGAGGCTAGATATACAAATCAATAGCCAGACCACATATGACAACAGATCTCTGATCTACAGCTTCTGCAGCAATTGGCCCAAAAAGTCAAAACACTCTCTGTGTAGAACAGTCATAGCTTGGTCAATGCATGCCACCCTCTCTGTAGATTACTCCTTATTCCAACTCAGAACCAAGGAGACAAAGCCAAATATGCTCCCCCAACCAAACACAAGGGTTGTCCCACTTGCCTCCAGCTACCTCATGTCAATGACCCTTCAACTGGAGTGTACCTGGAGACTTCCATCTTTTTTCCTATAAAACTCTTCTTCCAACGCTGTCTGCCTTGGAATCTCTGCCAAATGCAAGTGATGGTGGATGATTACATTGCTCTAACAGGCTCTGAATAAGTAGCCTCTGTTTTCATTTGGGTGGTCTTCATTTATTGCCTCAGTAACTTTGAAGCCATGTTGTTTAACCATTGCATTTCAAGGAAACTGTAAGTAATCAATTTATCATTTCAAAAGAAAAAAATTCAAACTGCTTACTGTCCTATTAGTAACAAAACCAGTGGGCTTGTTGAATGATTCTTTACATTTTTTCTATTACTTGGAGAAGAGAACATGGTGTAGAGGCAAGAGGGTGGACTATGGAAGAGGCCCACATAGGTTCAAATCTTTGTCCATATAGTAGCTGAATGACTTTCATTAAATTCATCAGTCTCTAAATGTTATGAGTTTCTTATCAGGAATAGGGTAATAACTGCTATCTCAGAAGACCTGTTAAGAAAAATACATGAAGTAAACATAATTCATGGAATGTAATGGGTATATAAACAATGCTATTTTCCTCTTGTTGACCGTCCCTCTCCCCCTTCCTCTAATTTGTTATATTGACAATTGTGTTTAAGTATCAACACTCTAAAAATAACACACACTTTAAAAAAATGTTCTCTGTCCCCAGTAATCGGAAAACCATTAATTGTCACTGGAACAAATCTGATAAGTAAAGACGATAGTGTGTCTGTCTCTACCAATCCACAGTTACTTTTCTGGCAAAGGTTTATATGCTAGAAAAAGTTTAAACACTTAATTTATTTTTCATTTTATTTACTTGAGAGAGAGAGAGACAGAGAGAGAGAGAGAGAGAGAGAGAGAGAGAGTGTTAGTTCAGGGGAGAGGGGCAGAGGGAAAGAGAGAATCTCAAGCAGGCTCCCTGCTCAGTGCAGAGCCTGACACGAGGCTCAATCCCACGACCCTGGGATCATGACCTGAGCCAAAACCAAGAGTTGGATGCTCAACCAAGGGAGTCACCCAGGCGTCCTTAACATTTGCTTTTAAAAGGAGCTAAATTTCTGTCTTTAATTACCATGTCCAGGGAAGAATTTCTTGTCTTAATTTTTTTATAGCACCAGTGTAAGCACAACGCCTAAAATAAGGTTGGCATCCAGTGTGTTTTGCTTGGAAGTATATATAGGGAAATGAATACTCATTCTTTTCTCATTGTCTATTGAGAAACTCAGAGCCCATTCTCAAACCTCCTTTACAATTTGAGAAAGGGTTCTATGTAATTCATCGAAACACAAGTGATACCAGTATGTCTAATTCTCAGAATTGAATACCTAACAGAAAAGAGGCTTTGATAAGCAACTGATTATTATGAAAAAACTTTGTATATTAGCTTCACCTATGTCTTTAATTATTAGAATATAAAAGTCCCTTTCTAGGACTTATAGAAATTCATTAATTTATATGTACCTTGTACCATTGGACTAGCTCTGTGTATGCAGCAGCTATGTTTTCAGCATCTAAAATTTCCATTTCAGGACTCTCAGGGAGGGTGGCAGAGTGGGAGGACCCTCAGCTCACCTCCTCCCACAGACACACTAAAGCAACAACTACATGCACCGCAATTTGCTCTGAAAATGACCTAAAAACTAGCAGAGCAAATATTTCACACCTAAGGACATAAAAAAAGAGGCCACCTCAAGAAGGGTAGGAGCAACAGGAGTACAGTTAGGAACCAGACCCTCAGCACTGTGACCCTCAAGTGGGACAGATATCATAGGCATAGGGGAGAGAGGAAATCAAGCCCCACATCCAACAACCCAGCCCTGCACTAGATCATGATCCCTCATAACGCATGGCTTTGAAAACCGGGGGCTCACCCCTGGGAGCTTTAAAAATCAGTGGGGCCGAACGCCAGTAGAACCAGAGGGTTAAGGAAAAATGAGCCTCCTCTTTTAAAGGGCCAGCTTGCTATATTACTCCATCCAAAGTACAGCAGAGAAGCAGCAGTTTGAAAAGAACCTGGGTTATACAAGAAGGAGATTTATTGACCAATTTTAGGAGAGCTGCTAGAAAGGCAGTAATCTGCTGGAGATCCCTCTGGAAATGGAAGTGCTTGTGGGCACCATTTTTTTTTTGTTTGTCCCTCTTCTGCCCTAGCTGTCTGAATGCTTGCATGGGCCAGTTATGATGCTTTCCATCTACCTTGCTAGCACTAGTTGCCCTGCCCTGGCATTCCCCAGTGGATCTGCCCCATCCAATAAGCTCACGTTGGTGGGTAGCCCTCTAAACTGCTTCACACACTGCCACACCTGGCAGGCAGACTGAGTAGGGACTGGCATCCCCAAAGAGTGACTACCATCTTGCCACATTCACCAGGCAGCATCAATTGGGACTGGTTTCCATCCAGAGTGATTCCTGCCTCGAGGAGGGGGGAACCTACCCCTGACCACAGTACATTCACAGTAATCCCAGACATTCATTGCTGAAATTTAGGCTGAGGGTCCACCCCACCCAGTAATGCACCTGAAACAGCCACAACTGTGCGCCACAGCCATTTGGGCTAGGGGCTGGCCTCACCAACAAGGTCACCCACAGCAGATGAGTCCAGCCATAATAACAATGCACAGGCAGTCCAGACAAGAGACATGCCTTGGAGTGCGTGGTTCTTGTGACAAGGGGTGGGGGTGTTGTGCTGTTTGGCACCAAAGGATACCTTCTACATAAGGCATACATACTTTTAAGACCAAGAGATATAGCTGATGTAATACATAGAAATAAACACAGAAAGGCAAGATGTGGAGACATAGAAATATGCTGCAAATCACAGAGTACGACAAACCCTCAGAAAAAGAGTTAAACAAAATGGAGTTAAAAACCTGATAAAAAGTTCAAAGTAATGGTCATAAACATGCTCAGCAGGCCTGAGGGAAGAGTGGATGAACTCAGAACTTCAACAAAGATGGAAAATAGAAAAAAGAATGAGTCATAGCAGAGGAGTACACTCCCTGAAATGAAAAATATAGTAGAGGTAAGCAACACCAGATTGTAGGAGGCAGAAGACAAGATCCCAGTCTAGAAGAGAGAGTCGTGGAAAGCACCCAAGCTGAACAACAACAACAAAAGGATTAAAAAATGACAATAGGTTAAGGGACCTCTGGGACAACACTAAACACAAAAATTTGCATCACAGGGATCCTAGGAGGAGAAGGGAGAGAAGAGAACCTACCAAAGAAACAATAGTTGGAAACATCTCTAACCTGGGGAAGGAAAGAGACATCCAGGTTCAGGAAGCATAGCAAACCCCAAACCAGACGAGCCCAAGGAGGACCCCAACAGGACATATAATCATTAAAATGGCAAAAATTAAAGATAATCTTAAAAGCAGCGAAAGAAAAGCAAACAGTTACATGCAAGGGAAATCCCAAAAAGCTAACAGCTGATTTTCCAGGAGAAAATTTACAGGCCAGTAAGGAGTGATACTAGAAAAGCAAGCAAGCAAACAAACAAAAACAACAACAACAAAAAAGAAGTAAATGATAAAATCAAATTGATAAAAAGAAAAAAAAACATATCCAGGAATAACCAAGATATCATTAAGAATTGAAGGAGAGATAAAGAGAGGAAGAATTTCCTGGACAAACAAAAATTAAAGGACTTTATCACCACTAAAATGACCTGACAAGAAATGATAAAAGGACTTCTTGAAGTGGAAGAGAAAAGTCCATAACTAGAAGGAATAAAATTATAAATATAAAAAAAAATCAGGGCACCTGGGTTGCTCAGTCAATTAAGTGTCTGATTCTTGATTTTGGCTCAGATCTTGATCTTGCACTTAGGAGATGGAGCCCTGCATGTGGATCCACACTAGGTGTGGGGCCTGCTTGAGATTCTGTCTCTCTCCCTCTGCTCCTCTTCCCCACTCACACTCTCTGAAATTAAAAAAAAAAAAAAAAAATCACTGATAAAATCAAACATACAGTACAGGTGGCGAATCAATTACTTATAAAGCTAGTATAAGGGTTAAAATAGTAAAATCAATATATCTATAAATATTTGTCAAGGAATACACAAAGTAAAAAGATATATCACATATAGCAAAACATAAGTGTTAAACTTGAGCAACCATTAATTTAATGCACAGAGCTATATACATAGGATGTTATATATAAACCTCATGATAATCACAAACTAAAAACTTATAAAAGATTCACAAAAAATAGAGAGAAAGGAACCTAAGCATAACACTAAAGAAAGTCATCAAATAACAGGAAAAGAGATCAAAAGAAGTAGAAAGGAACAAAGAACTACAAAAATAACCTGAAAACAGCAATCAGTACATACCTATCAATAATTACCTTGAATGTAAATAGACTAAATGTTCCAATCAAAAAATACAGAGTGACTGAATTAAAAACCAAACAAAAAGAGAAACAACAACAAAAACAAAAAAACAAGAACAATGTATTTGTTGCCTGCCAAAGACAGACTTGAGACATAAAGACATATATAGACTGAAAGTGAAAGATTGGAAAAAGGTAATTCATGTGAATACAAGCGAAAAAATTTTAGGTAGCACTACTCAGACAAAGTAGACTTTAAAACAAAGACTATAATAAGAGACCAAGAAGGGTATTATGTAATGACAAAAGGATCAATCCAGCAATAGGATATAGCAATTGTAAATATCGATGCACCCAACACAGGAGTACCTAAATACAAAAGGCAAATACTAACAGATAGAAAGGGAGAAATTGACAATAATACAATAATAGTAGGAGACTTTAACACCCCACTTACATCAGTGGACAGATCGTCCAGACAAAAAATCACTAAGGAAAAACACTTTAAATGACACACTAGATGAAATGGACTTAAAAGATACATACAGAATATTCCTTGCCCTAACAGCAGAATTAATATTCTTTTCAAGTACATGTGGACTATTATCCAGGATACTTCACACATTGTATCACAGAAAAAGTCTCACAAATTTCAAGGACACTGAAATAATATCAAACTTATTTTCCAACCCCAGTGGTTATGAAACTAGGAATCAATTACAATAAGAAATGTGGAAAAAACATAAACCAACTATGGGTAAATAACATGCTCCTAAATAACCAATGGGCCAAAAAATACCTTGAGGCTAATGTCAATGGAAACGCAACAGTTCAAAATCTTTGTACAAAGCAAAAGCAGTTCTAAGAGGGAAGTTGCTAGTGATACAGGTCTATTTGAAGAAACAAGAAAAATTTCAATTAAACAGTCCAAACTTATACCCAAAGAACTAGAAAAAGAAGAAAAAAACAAAGCCCAAATTTAGTAGAAGGAAGGAAATAATAAAGATTAGAGCAGAAAAAAAAAAAAAAAGAAATAGAGAGTAAAAAAACAACAACGCCAACAAAAGATAAAACTAAGACGTTGCTTTTTGAAAATAAACAAAATTGATAAAGCTTTAGCTGGATTCATCAAGAAATGAGAGAGGACAAGAAATGAAACAGAAGTTAAAATTAATACCACAGAAATACAAAAGATTGTAAGACACAACAGTGAAAAATTGGACAACCTAGAAGGAAATTGGACAACTTAGAATAAATGGATAAATTCCAAGAAATCTAAAATGCCCAAAACTGAATCAAGAAGAAATAAAAAATCTGAATAGATCAATTATTAATAATGAAATAGTGTTGGCAATAAAAAAGCTGCCAACAAAAAACTCCGAGACCAGATGGCCTCACAGATGAAATCTACTAAGCATCTAAAGAAGAGTTAATACTTATCCTTCTCAAACTATTCTGGAAAACAGAAGAGGAATGAATCCTTCCAAACTCATTCTGTAGAGCCAGCATTACCTTGATTCCAAAACCACACAATGACAGTAGGAAAAAAAAAAAAAATTACAGACCAATATCCCTGATTAACTTAGATGCAAAGATCCTCAATAAAATATTAACATACAGAATTTAAAAATGAATAGAAAGGATCATACACAAAGACTAAGTGGGATTTTGTTCAGGGATCAAGGATGATTCAATTATGCAAATTAATCAGCACAGTACACATTATCAAAATGAAATATAAAAATTGTATTATCACCTCAATAGATGCGGAAAGAGCATTTGACAAAATACAACACCAATTCATGATAGAAATTCTCAACAAAGTACGAAAAGAAGAAACCTACCTCACCATAATAAAGGCCATATATTACAAAACCACGGCTAACTTCATACTTAGCAGGGAAAAGCTGAAAGCTTTTCTTCTAAGATCAGACAGGACTAAGAGATCTACTTTCACCACGTGTTTTCAACGTAGTTTATGAAGTCATAATCAGGCCAATCAGACAAGAAAAAGAAATAACAGGCATCCAAATTGGTAAGGAAGATTCGACTGTCACCATTTGCAGACGAAATGATTCCATATATGTAAAGCTCTAAAGACTGAAGAAAAATAAAAGTAGATGTAATAAATAAATAGTTTCAATAAAGTTGCAGGATACAAATGACTATTTAGAAATCTGTTGTGTTTCTCTCCACTAGTAATGAAATGACAGAAAGAGAAATTAAGAAAACAAGGATGTTTACAGTTGCATTAAAAAGAGGAAAATACCGGGGCGCATGGGCGGTTCAGTTGGTTAAGAGGCCGACTTCGGCTCAGGTCATGAAATCATGGTCCGTGAGTTCGAGCCCTGCGTCGGGCTCTGTGCTGACAGCTCAGAGCCTGGAGCCTGTTTCAGATTCTGTGTCTCCCTCTCTCTGACCCTCCCCTGTTCATGCTCTGTCTCTCCCTGTCTCAAAAATAAATAAAACGTTAAAAAAAATTTTAAAAAAAGAGTAAAATACCTAGGAATACATTTTAAAAAAGGAGGTGAAATATTTGTACTCTAAAAACTTTAAGACACTGATGAAAGATATTGAAGACAACAGAAACAAATGGAAAGATATTCCATGTGCGTGGATTATAAGAATTAATATTCTTAAATGCCCATACTACCCAAAGTAATCTATTGATTTAATGCAGTGTAGATCAAAATACCAAGAGTATTTTTCACAGAACTAAAATGAACATCCTAAAATACATATGGAAGTACAAAAGACCCTGACTAGCCAAAGAAAACTTGATAAAGAACAAAGCTGGAGGTATCATAATCCCAAAGCTCAAGATATACTAAAAAGCTATACTAATTAAAACAGTATGGCACTGGCACAAAAGTAGATACATAGATCATTGGAGAATAGAAAGTCCAGAAATAAATCCATATTTATATAGTAAACTAAACTATGACAAAGGAAGCAAGAATATTCAATGGGGAAAAGACCTTCTTTTCAATAAATGATGCTGGCAATGTGACAGCTATGAGCCAAAGAATGAAACTGGACTAGTTTTTTGACTGTACTCAAAAATAAACTCAAAATGGACTGAAAAAACTCCTAAAAGAAAGCACATGCAATAAACTTTTGGACAGTGGCCTTAGCATTATTTCTCTTCATATGTCTCCCCAGACAAGGGAAACAAAAGCAAAAATAAATAGTTGTGACAACATCAAACTAAAAAGCTCTTCCAGAATGAAGGAAACCAACAACAAAATGAAAAGTCAGCCTTCTGAATGGGAAAATATATTTATAAATTATATATTTGCTAAGAGATTAATATCCAAAACATAAAATATACTGTTATAACTCAACAACAACAAAAACATCTGTTTAAAAAATGGGTAGAGGACCTGAATAGATACTTTTCCAAAGACAGAAAGGTGGCCACAGGGCACATTAAAAGATGTTCAACATCACTAATTATTAGGGAAATGCAAATCAAAACCACAAGGAGATAGCAAGTCACACTAGTCAGAATGGCTAGTATCAAACTGACAAGAAATAACATGTGTCAGAGAGAATGTGTGGAAATGAACCCTCATGCAGTTAGTAGAAATGAAAAATGGTGCAGCTACTGTGGAAAACAGTATGGAGATTCCTCAGATTAAAATAGAAATACACGATGATCTAATTCTACTTCTGAATTTTTACTTGAATTAAAATACTAATTCAAAAAGATATATGCACCCCTCTGTTTATTGCATCAGTATTTACAGTTGCAAAGATGTGCAAACACTCTAACTATGCACTGATAGATGCACGGAGAAAGAAGATGTGGCATATCTGATGAACTATTACTCAGCCATAAAAAGAGTGAGATCTTGCTATTCAGGAGAACGTGAACGGACATAGAAGGTTTCGTGCAAAGTAAGTAAGTCAGAGAAAGACCAATACCATGTGATTTCACTTAAATGTGCAATCTGAAAAACAAAACAAACTGACAAAAAAACAGAAACAGACTCATGAGCAGAGAGAACAAACTGGTAGTAGTTAGAAGGGTGGGTAGGGGGCACATGCGGAATGGGTAAAGGGGATTAAAAGGTCCAAACTTCCAGTTATAAAATAAGCAAGTAAGGGGAATGAAAAGTACACATAGGGACTATAATAAAAATATTGTGCCAGCTTTGCATGGTGGCAGATGGTAGCTACATTTATCATGGTAAGCATTTTGTAGTGCACGTAATTGTCAGTTCACTATGTTGTACAACTAAAGCTAATATAATATTTTATGCTGGCATTTCAAATAAAAATAAAAATAAACCTTCCCCAAATCTTTGATTTCACATACTTAGATTCATAAAAAGAAAATATTAAATTGTCGTTTGTGTCAAAATGTAAACTAAATTCTTATTCATTATACATAACTTTCTAAAGTTTAGTTAAAAATACTCTTGGTATTATATACTGTTATAGTTACAGAGCTGGTACTTTAAAAAATAATACTGTGATATAATTTATATAGTATCCTTTTTTTTCCTCAAGTGGTAAAGAATATAGAATGATAGAAGCTTTTATTGACACAGTAAAAGGCAAACTTTCTAAATGGAGAGAAAGTGATTCATTCAACTTTCTTATTTGTGTTTTTTTTTTTTTCAAAACAATTTTTATGGCCTGGTTTATGGGAATAATGCAGAAGTAAACTTTCAAGAATGCTGACAATTAAGTGAAGCTACAAATGATGAATATACAAAAGTGTATTATCTCATATAATCTAGACTAGTGAATAAAGAAGGCAGATCTTAAAATCCTTCAACATTTTAAAGGCATTGTTATAGTTAACTAGCTAGTAAGTGAAGTTTGTTTCTCAGAAAACTTTTAAGTAGAGGTGACAGGAAAAGAAGGGTAACATCGAAAAATATATATTTCAGTAGAAAGGGCTCACTTATGCCAATGAAAGGGCCAGAGTGAGCATTATTTTAACTGGGGAAAATGGCAGATAATGCCTTGACTAGTCTTGGTGAGTTTCCAAAGGGGAATAGTAGGGAAAAGACCTGGAAAGTTGATTCTGTAGTCCCTGTATGCTTGGCTGTCAATGTCTAACACCATTCCTTGCTATTGCACTGGAAATGATAAGGAAAAAATGTATCTTATACATATGAAAAACAATGTTGATAACAGGCATCACTGCCTTGTTATGATTTCGTAGTTGACACTATGAAAGCCACAAATAAACAGTGGGAATCATCCCTGCCTTCCAGGAGTCTGCCATACAACACCAAGCAACCATAAGAAACCCCTAACTATGCTATAATTATTACTTATTCTACATTTACACATTTTGGTAGTGACAGAACATGGCAAATGCTTAGGTGAATCAGAATTAGCTGAATTCCATCTTATGAAGAATTTTGGGAGGAGAAGAGTTTTAAAAACAGGAGTTGAAACTTAGACATTTCAGGGGTGCGTGGGTGGCTCAGTCGTTTGGGCATCCTATTTTGGCTCAGGTCATGATCTCACGGTCAGTGAGTTCGGGCCCTGTGTTGGGCTCTGTGCTGACAGCTCGGAGCCTGGAGCCTGCTTCAGATTCTGTGTTTCCCTCTGTCTTTGGCCCTCCCCCCTTCATGCTCTGTCTCTCTGTGTCTTAAAAATAAACAAACATTAAAAAAATTAAAAAAAAAAAGAAACTTAGACATTTCTTTCCCTTTGTCTTGGGGGGGTTGGCTGGGGATGGAGGTCACTTTTATTTCCCTCCTTTTAATATAGGAATAGCTTATTCTGATCTCACTCCTTGGATGACTAAAAATTAAATACTTTTTTAATTCAGTGAGAAATAATTTATTAGACTGGTGAAAAAGAATGGGATCTTCCAAAGGATGATGTGTTCAGGAAACTAGCAGCTACAAACAAATGTACAAAAAACTACATTACTATTTAGTCTGGTAATACTAAGGAAGGAGGCTGCTGGTAACTCCATATGGGATCGGCTACAACAATGACATCAACTCCTGATGGACTCAATGCAAACATAGGGAAATGTGAAACTTCCCCTCATTAATCAACCAAGCCCAGAAAATAACTTTTCCATAGATCTTGAAGATAACTAAATGTACACTGAGTGAATATTGGTAAATTTGATGATCTGGGTAAATATCACCTGTGTCTTAAAAAGAAAATAAGTACCTGAAATAGATACATTACTGAAAAAAGTAGGAAAAGTTTAGGGACACAGCCTAAAATGTAGTTGTATCTTTATGTAAAGAACCTTAGAACACTTTTCCCCCCTTTTTCTCCCATGAAGGCTGGACACTGTTCGGTAATGGACAAGCAGTGATAGTAGAATTTAATGAGCCACTCTGAAGGGATGTAATCTAACCTCCATTGCAAACTTCAATCTTATTAAAACAACTAGACTGCGCATTTATCAAAAGTCTGGTTCTTTGGAATGAAAGCCTGGTGCGATAAAGGTGCTGTAGCCTCTTTACCATAACTTTTATTTATGCTCTCCTTAGAACAAATTTTCTGATTCAATAACCATTACCACGTATTCACTGATACCTTATTTAAAAAAATAATACAGTGTCATTTCTATCTCAGTGAAGCACTGATGAAATATTCAGAAGTTAAGGGTAAGTAATAAAAGGCTCATTTGGCTAGAAATAAGCTCATTATTGTTTGCTATCCTTGCCTTCTGAGACTGAAGATCAGGGTCTTGCTGTGATGATTTCTTTTGCCTCATGCATTTACGGGGTACTCCTGTGCTGTAACAGGAGTTAGAACCTACTGAACACAACCTGAGGGGGGGGCAGAATATGCCTCCTCAAAAAATACCACTTTGACATACTGATTATTTTGAATTAAAGTTATTTAAGAAACAGCAGGGGCAAGGACATTCTGACCCTCCAGTGTCTCTCTCAGAGCAGGAAATGAATTTCCTATGGGAGGGCACCCTCCCTATACCAGGAGGAAAGAAAGCATCCTTATCACCAGAGATAGGAAATTCAGGGCTAAGAAACCTGCATAAAAAAGATTATTACTTCTTCACTTATTTACTACCCCAAGTCCAAAATCCTTTGTTTTGTCAATTCTACACAAATGTATTGTTTCTTTATCTAAAGGGTATAAAGGCTGTCCGGTCACTTCTTTGAGCCTCCTATCTTTGGGACCTCATATAATTAGAGAATAGACAGAGAACCGAGAAGAGAAGAAGGAAAAGTTTTCTTCTCCTACATTCAGTAACATTTGGAAATATCTTTATTTTTCTAATTTTGAATCACTCCATATACATGTTTTTAAAGACTTTTGTCAAGCCACGTTTTACGTGTGTGATGTTGAACACTATACACTGAGGAAGGATGAATGGAGATAAAAGCCTAAAAATACAGTGTGATTATCAGGTTCTATCAGGAAAGTAAAGGTCCATTGATATATTTGTAAGATGATACTGGAGTAGAGTGGCTTCTAATGCAATATGACTGTGTCCTTGTAAGAAGAGAAAAGACACAGAGATAGATGATAATCACAGAGAAGGCATGTGAGGAAACGGAGAGAGAGAATGCCACGTGTTGACAAGAGTGGGGATTGGAGTGAAGCATTTGTAAGTCAAGGATTGCCAGCAACACCAGAAGCTAAGGGAAAGACATTGTACTGATCATCCCCCAGAACCTTCAGACAGAGCAAACTGTGTTCTGTCTGTTTGGAGCTCAAACTCAGCCTCCAGAACTGAGAGAGTATCTGTTTTTCAAAGCCACCCAGTTTGTGGTACTTTATTATGGTAGCTCTGGGAAACTAATACGCTCCCCCAGAATGCTACTGGAAGGCAGATCAAATTCCCAGCTAGTGTGGAGAAACCTAGCTCAAGCCTGGGCTTGGGAGCAGTTAGGAAAACCAGAGGCAATGGTCTTTATAAATAAGTGTTAGCACTTTGGGAAGACATTACAGATAGTGGATGAGACCTAAAATTCTAAAAATGGAACATTTGCACTTAGGAGCAGATAAGGACCTCAATGAGCCATCCGTAGATGTTGAGGGAGGTTGAGTGGTGTCAATACTGGCTATTACGCAGACGGGGCACAGGCACAGGTCTCCTATGACCTGGGCTCACGACAGAATCCAACTCTTGGCAGTATACTAAGTTTTAAAGTAAATTTGTTTAGGGGCGCCTGCGTGGCTCAGTCGGTTGAGCGTCCGACTTCGGCTCAGGTCATGATCTCTCAGTCCGTGGGTTCGAGCCCCGCGTTGGGCTCTGTGCTGACAGCTCAGAGCCTGGAGCCTGCTTTGGATTCTGTGTCTCCCTCTCTCTGACCCTCCCTGACTCATGCTCTGTCTCTCTCCCTGTCAAAAATAATCATTAAAAAAAAATTTAGAGTAAATTTGTTTATACTGATCAATTAAGTAACAAATGCAGGGGGCAGTAAAATTGTTCTCAATTTATCACTTGAAAAATATATTGGTGGACCTTTCTTCCACGATACAGCCTGTGAATCATGCTGTTATTTCCAAATAAGGTTACATTGAGAGGTACTGGGGTTAGGATGTCAACATGTTGTTTTGGGAGAACATAATTCAAGAGTGTTCAAACTTGACTAAGAGCTTCCCAGGCACCAAAACAAAAGGGATTCTATGAATCAATAAGGAATCATCGCATTCAGATAAGGGAAAACCCAATGGTTCCTTAGATGAAGTCACACTTATAATTTGCCAGAGAGATTTCATGTGAAACCTTCTAGAGATCATTCTGAAGTATGTAATTCCTCGGATTCATCAACCACAACATACACAAGATACACAGGCTGTGACAGAATGGCCTGGAAGCAATGGCAACATCACGGTATGTTCACTGTTGCCACGTATTCACAGACTTTTCAGAACACTTGAATCATTTTTTTTTAGGTTGTGAGTAGAACTTTTATTAAGGGAAGATTATTAAGGTAAATCTTCCATTTGTCTAAGGCAAATAAATTTGTGGAGTCACAAAAATGAAGGAGCAATTTCAGCCAGAGTGAAGTGAGTTGTTGTATCATATGACACAATTTTGGAAAGGCAGTGCTGTCCTCCCAACCAAGTGTCTCCATTACTTGCTTCCCAGTGCTAGAAATTTATTGCCGAGGAAGCTAAGACTTTTATTCTATACTAAATACTAAAACGTAGAAGGCAAGTGTGTACTCCAAAAATTAAAAAAAGGAAAGAAAATAGAGTGAAAGTCATACTGATGTGTTCATGATCTGTTCGCTCATGCTATTAAAGGGCATGGAAGTCAAACATATAGCATGTATGCTACCATTTACTAATCCATGCCCTTACCAGGCATTACTAATCAATCATGGTTTTATTTATTTATTTTTTTTTAATTTTTTATGAACATTTCTTTAATTTGAAATTTGTAAGGAAAGATCACATTAAAAACCAAACTATCTCCCACCATTTTTCTGGCCCTCTACCTGATGCCCATTTTTTTTTCCCCAGAAGCCCATGCTCGCAACATGAGATGCATGCCCAGCCATGGGCAGAGTCTGTTCCTCTGTCCTTCATCTATTCTTTTGTGTCTAGCAGCCCAGTCAGGCCAGTGTGTCATTCCAGAGCTCCTTAAGTATTTCATGGCAACTTTCTTCCATTTCATTAAAAATCAAATCTGCAGATTTTATTGTACCCATAATGTGATGAAAATAAATAAAGTTTAGGAAATGGCTATTGCATTGCCATTAGGTAGAACTTTTATGGATACTAAAGTTGAGACAATAACCTTTTCTTCTTACACCCAAGCTGAATTTTTCAGTGGAACAGGCTGGTACCCTACTCCAAATTACCCCCAAGTACATTTATCTCTGCACTGGTAAAGTGGGGACAATAAATACTAAGGAGTTTTGAGATCTGTACGTGTATGCCTAATGTGTAACTATTCTAGCAAGGTTTTTGAAGGTTTAAATAAGTGACAGTGACAATGTTGAACTTTTGAGCCTGCACTGTCAGAAAAAAATAGTTAATAAATTCCTCCATTATTTTCTCTCTAACCCCCATACCCCCACATACATTGTTTGCATTCTGAGACACTGCTATCTGCAAAGGCCAACTTGGAACCTTGTGTGTTTCAAGATACCACACACTTCTGCCCTTCCTAATGAATGTCCCCTTTTATCAAACCCAGTTGTCCTTCCTGTGAGATGTTTCTCATTAATGAAAATTCTCCATATTTCACTGAACTGAATAAAACCATCTCCTTAATGATCTTGTGCATTGTGTCTTGACAGCAACTATCATTTATTTTTATTTTTCAAACTAAACACAAACTTTAGGCCATATAGTTTAATTATGACATGGAATCAATCTGTTTTTAATGAGTCAATCCTATGGAAATATTGCCTCATTAAGAGTTAAAGAATCCATGCTATTTTTTCTTTTAAAAACCACTGGCTACTTTATAGAATTGACATCTCTTTTATTAGAAAACACACAGAAAAGAGAAGAGGTTTGCTTTTTGTGATTATTTTTTTTTTTACATTTGCTCCTGTAAGACATATGTTTTGGCCTGTGGTAAAATTTTATTTATTATGTAGTTAACCAACCAATGTACAAGTCTATTAAGTTTTATAAGAATGTGTTTAGGTTTTAAGATGAAACAATTGACCTGGGGAGTTCTTTTAACCCACAGGGCAGCTCATCTTTACCTAGTCCTGTGTCTATGCATAAATATTCTTACCTGACTATAACGTGGGTAAAGTTAGAAAACCAGAGTCATAATCCTTTAAAGAAATAGCAGCATTTGTTTCCATTTAATGACAGAGTTCCTTTTGCATGCATTCTTAAAGAATTCTACCCAATTTTACTACTGGGATATTCTGAAGGTTGCCATTTACAGATATGGATCATTCATTTTGAGTCAAATTCTTAGTTTTTGGAGAATCAAAACCTACACACCCGAAGACTGATGGGGATTCTATTTGAAAGTATTCAGTTAGGGCTGGAAAGTACATGTCCATAATGGATAACTTAAAGTTGCCTTTTTTTTCTCAGCAGTTCTGGCTGCTTCATTCAGAGCCTGAGGCTGTTCTGGATTTATAGTGCACCTTATTCACTTAGAATAATATAAATAGCTTTTCTTTTTATCAAAAAGCAGATAACTAAAGTGAACAAAATTACAAGGCATGTATGTATGTATTTAAGAAAGTGAATTGTTGAACAGACTCTCGGGGATGATGGCAGTGTAGGAGGAAGATCCTGAGCTCACCTCCTCCCCTGGACACACCAAGACAACTACATGTAATGCTTCTCACTCTGAAAACAACCTGAAAACAGGCAAAAAAACACCTTCCATAGTTGAAGATATAAAGAGAAGGCCACACAGCAAAGGGGAAAAGCAGCAGAGACACGGTTAGGAACCAAATGCCCCGTGTGGTTGCCCACAAAAGGGAGGGATATTACAAGCACAGAGGAGTAAGGAGATCAAGCCCCACACTGGACACCCTTGGCCTTCAGGACCTTCACCAGGAACAAGAGATACGTAATATCTGGCTTTGAAAATCAACAGGGCTTAACTCTGAAAGAGTCAGAGGGCTGTAGGAAATGGAGTCTCCAAATGTAAAGGGACAGCATGCTGTATCAATCAGTATGATACTTAGATCAGAGGTAGAAGTATGAAAAAAGCCTGGGTTATATATGGAAATGTGCCGAATAATTTTAGGACATGTGCTGGAGGAAGAAGAATCTGAAGGAGCTTTCTCCAAGGATAGAAGAATTGGTGGATGCCATTTTTCTTGCTTTCTTTCAACTTATCAGACATCTTCAGGAGTCAGTTCTAACATTCTCTATCTACTTTGCTTACGCATATTGCCCCACTCTGGTGTCCCCCTGCAGACCTGCCCCACCCAACACAACCACCTGGGAAAGTGCCCCTCCATGTGGCTCCAGCCCTGCCACACCCAGCAGGCAGCCTCAGTTGGACCGGCATCCCCACAGAGCGACTATGGCCTGGCCACTGGGTGTGAAATGGCAGTACTCCAGACTAACCCCAGCCCCAGGGAGAGGGGAATTAGCCCTAAACACCAGGGTGCCCACAGTAGCTACAGGTGACCTGTCAGTCAGCCAAGCTGGGGCATCCCTTGCCCACCAGTGCAACCATGGCAAAGACCAGGGGAACAGAATGGCAAACACAGGCCACACAGGGGACATCCCCGGGGCATCTGGTTCTGGTGATCGCAGGGTGGGGGGCGGGGGGGGGATTGTGCCACAGGGCACCAATGGATTACTTTTATACGAAGCCATTACTTTCAAGACCAGGAAAGAGCTGACTTACTTCAGACAAAGTAATGAACACAGACAGTATGACAAAATGAAACAGAGTAATATGTTCCAAATGAAAGAATAAGACAGAAAAAACAGAAACAGAGCTAAGGAATCTACCTAATAAACAGTTCCAATGGTCATAAAGATGTTCATCAGTGTGAGAGAAGATAAATAAACTCAGTGAGAACTTCAAGAGATAGAAAACATAAAAACTGTAAGAGATAGAACTTCAAGAGATAGAAAATACAAAAAGAACAAGTTGATGTGCTGCTTACCATAGATACACTTCAGACCTAAAGATACATGCACACTCCAAGTGAAGGGATGGAAAAAGATTTTCCATTTGAATGGAAGTAAAAACAAAACAAAACTTGGGGAGCAATATTTAGATTAGACAAAACACTCTTTAAAACAAAGTACGACAAGAGATGAGAGCATTACATAATGATAAAGTCATCAATGCAACATGGGGACTTAGCAATTATTAATATCTATGTAGCCAACAGAAGATCACCTAAATATAAAATGTAAATATTAATAGACACAGAGGGATAAGTTGACAGTAATACAATAATAGTTGAGGACTGTAACACCCCACTTGTATCAATGAATATATCATCCAGACAGAAAATCAATAAGGAAATGGCAGCTTTGAATGACACATTAGACCAGGTGGATTTAACAGATATAGACAGAATATTCCATGCCAAAACAGCAAAATGCACATTCTCTTCAAGTACACATGGAATATTCTCCAGGATATATCACAGGTTAAATCAGAGAACAAGTCTCAATCAACTTAAGAAGATTGAAATCATAGTTGGCATTTTTTTCTGACCATAACAGTATGAAACTAGGAATCAACTACCAGTAAAAAGAAAAAAAAAAAAAAAAAAAAAAAAAAGGTAGGAAAACCCCCACAAATACATGGATACATGGAGGCTAAACAACATGCTACTAAATAGAAAATGGGTGAACAAAGAAATCAAAGAGGGATAGTTAGAAAAACAATGAAAACAGAAACACAATTGTTCAAAATCTTTGAGAAGCAGCAAAAGCAGTTCTAAGAGGGAAGTTTACAGTGATATAGGCTAACCTCAAGAAATAAATTTTTATACAAGCAATCTAACCTTATACCTCAAGGAATTAAAAAAAAAAGAAAAAGAAAAAGAAAGCTCAAAGTTAGTCCGGGGAGGGAGGATAATAGAGTTCAGAGCAGAAAGCAAGAAAATGAGACTAAGAAATAATTATAAGAGATCAATGAAACTAAGAACTGTTTCTTTAAAAAGATAAACAAAAGTGTTAAACCTTTAGCTAGATTCATCAAGGAAACAGAGAGAACATTTAAATAAATAAAATCAAAAATGAAAGAGAAAAAGTTATAACCAACACCACAGAAATACAAAGGATTTTAAGAGACTGCTACAAAACATAATATTCTGACAAATCAGACAACCTAGAAGAACTGGATAAATTCCTAAAAGCACAATCTTCTGAGACTGAATCAGGAAGAAATAGAAAATATGAACAGTGACTACTAATAAAGTTGAACTCGTAATAAAAACAACAACAACAACAACAACAACAACTCCAGACAAAATAAAGTCCATGACCAGATGGCTTCACAGGTAAATTCGACAAAACATTTAAAGAAGAATTAATACCTATAGTTTTCAGACCGTTGTGAAAAATGGAAAAGGAACAAATGCTTCCAAATTCATTTTATGAGGCTAGCGTTACTCTGATACCAAAACTGGACAAAGATACTACAAAAAAAAAATCACACATCAATATCTCTGATGAGCATAAATACAAAAATCCTCAACAAAATATTAGCAAATGGAATTCAAAAATACATTAAAAGGATCATTCACAATGACCAACTGGGATTTATATCAAGGATACAAGGACGGTTCACCATCTGCATTTAGTCAGTATGATACACCACATTAACAAAATGAAGAATAAGAAAAAAAACCCACAATAATCTCAATAGATGCAGAAAAAGCATTTAAGAAAATGTAACAGTCATTTATGGTAAATACATTCAACAAAGTGGGCACCGAATGAGCATGCCTCAACATAATAAAGGCCATATATGAAAAACCCATAGCTAATATCATAGTCAATGGTAAAAGGCTTAAAACTCTCCTCGAACATCAGGAATAAGATGAGAATATCCCCTATAACCACCTGTATTCAACAAAGTGCTGAAAGCCCTAGCCATAGCAGTCAGACATGGAAAAGAAATAAAAGAAATCCAAATTGGTGAAGAACTAAAACTGTCACTATTGGCAGATGACCAGATACTGTATATGGAAAATCCTACAAAGGCTCCACCAAAAACTATTATAAGTAATAAATGAATTCAGAACATGTGAAGGATACAAAGTGAGCACACAGAAATCTGTTTCATTTCTACACACTAATAACAAAGTAGCAGAAAAAGGAAAGTATGAAAACATTCTCAGTTATGATTGCATCAAAAAGATTAAATACCTAAGAATAAATTTCACCAAGGATATACACTCTAAAAACTATAAAAACAGTCTAAAAACTATAAAAATGTTTTCACTGATGAAAGAAATTAAAGGTGGCACAAATAAATGGAAGCTACATCATGCTCATTTACTGGAAGAATATTATTAAACCGTCCATGCTACTGAAAGGAATCGGAAAATTTAATTCAATCCCTATCAAAATACCAGAAGTATTTTTCCCAGTAGTAAGACAAGTAATTCTAAAATTTGTATGAAATCACAAGATTCTAAATAACCAGAGCAATTGTGAGAAAGAAGAACAAAGCTTTGGGTATCACAATCCTAGATTTGAAACTATTCTCCAAAGCTATATTGCAGGGAATAACCAAAATAAGTTAAGGGAATTAAGAGATAAAGACTTCAGATTATAAAACAAGTCACAGGATGTAAAGTACAGCATAGGGAACGTGGTCAAATAGATTGTAATAACTCTGTATAGTGACAGATGGTAATTACACTTACCGTGATGAAGCATTTCATAATGTATGTAATTGCCATATCACTATGTTTTGCTTCTGAAAGTATTATTATATCTAAACTATACTTCAATTAAAAATTTAAAAATATTAAAATTAAAGAAAATAAACAGCGTTCAGAAACAATTTTTATACAATTGCATTGTAAAGATTAGGTATATATATATATACCTAATATATACATACTCTCCCAATATATACCTCCCCATGTGGTGGCCTCTTAAGGCCTGCAGTACATTTCCTCTAATACCTCAGTGCAATCTACTTCTCTACTGCAATTTCCATTGTGATCTTTTGCTGAACCATCTGACACCCCAGGTCTCTGCTTAGCAAATGTTAACAAAGTCACAACACTCATAAGCTATCTTACACATTCTGATGTCTTGCAATAAAAAAAAAAAGTTTAATTTCAATTTTATTTAAATGTGTTTAGTGTGTAATTTTATTTAATGATGGGGTGAATTCTACACTAACTTATTAGGTAGTTTCAAGAAGCATCGACCACGTATATTCACATTCACTATTATCCACAACATTCTCTATTATAAACATATGCAGAAAAACAAGGGGACTTCTCAAAAGCCTCAGAGTCAGGTTGCAAAGATGAATGTGTTGCTATTTGTGATTTATAGTCATCCAAACGACCTTTGTAATATGAATAAACAATGCTATGGTGACCTGATCTTCCAATCTTTCCAGAGAGGCATGATTATCCCTCCTCCCTGATGTCACAATGGAAGCCCAGATGGCCAGCAGTGGGAGGAGAATGTCACATGGAGTCTCCTCTAAATAGAGTTGATTGGATGAATCAATCACAATCAATATTAATTATTAATCAGTACAGGAAGCTCTACTCCAAGACACCTCCGAAAGTACTAGCTGGATGGAACAAAGATAATTTTTTAAGTTTATTTATTTATTTTGAGAGAGTGTGTGTGCAAGCAGGGGCATGCAGAGAGTGAGGGAGAGAGAGAATCCCACGCAGGCTCCATGTTACCGGCACAGAGCCTGCTGTGGGGCTCGAATCCTTGAACTATCAGATCATGACCTGAGAGCCAAAATCAAGAGATGGATGCTTAACTGAGTGAGCCACCCAGGCACCTCTGAACAATTTTTTACTCATAGGTCACGGTGCTTTGTGCTGTGACTCACTCCTTTGTCCAAAACTGACTGAGCCAAGGACTAGAAGTTGACTTGAAAGCATACGCCTTATTATATGTTGTTATGTTTACAAAGGTCACTTTATGAACCATCTAGTCTTTTAAATTGGAGTCTCTCTGTGTGTCATTCAATGAATCGAGAACTGTCACCTATATTTTAATTGGTTGATGTAACTTCCGAAAGAGTTCTATCACTATAGCATTAGTACTCATTAATAGGTCTGAACTAAGATTCAATGCCCATTGTCCAAGATTGGTCAGTGTCAGAGACCAAAGGAATGGTTGGTTCAACATTCAAGCCAAAGGTCCTCTGATCTTTTTCTATCTTCCTTTCTTACTCTCTCAACAGCCAAGATAAACTCAAGAATCACTCTTACCCTAACTTTCATGATTCTTCTATCTGGGGTTATTGCTTCATCAGAGAAGATTTATGCAGTACTACAGATGCCCCTGTATCCTTTTAATTTTTGCAGTCTGTCAGAATTAATCATTGGGATTTATATAAAAATCAATGTGATGTCCAGTGAACTTGGCCTAATATACATGAGCAGGGAACAGTTATGGGAATTTATTGATCTCGTCTTATTTTTGTTGCATTATAAAGCATATTTATTTATTCAATGTAGCCAAATTCTCTTTCCTTCTAAAAATTGCCCTTATGAAAATATTAACTGATACAGAATCACAGTTAGGAAAAAAAAGATGATCATGATACTTAGAAGAGTTTTCTTCCTTGCTCACAATGAAAAATGGCAACTCATCTAAGAAAAAACAAGCTCTCTACAAGTTTAAGTTCCTAGTCAACCCTCGAGATACTATTGTAATCCCAGTAAAATGAATTTGCTTATTATGTCTCTTTTCAAGAAGATCCTCCCTTTTCTTCCTCCGCAATGTAATTGTTTTGCTCATCACTGTTCGTATTTATGCATTAAGAGAGAGATTTTTCATACATTCTTGGGGAAGAACCCACTGGTCTTGGCTTTTCTGGTTGTAGCTTCCCAACTTTTCTCATGAATAAATGGTTTTTAGTACTTTGCAGGGAAAGGTTGGCCTTATCCCCTATCACCAATGCTGTCTCCCATTGAGCATTTTGGTTTTTTCAACTTTTGCCATTCAAAAACACCCAGTGTTATTGATCCAGCCAATGAATTTCAAAGAAATTCTATAACTCTCAATATTCCAGTCCTTCTAACTGTGGAAAAAACAAAAAACAAAAAACAAAAAACAACTAAGGGTAGTATGAGAAAACACTGTGGAAAGTACTCAAAGGTCTGAAAAACATATGCTCTTAGACAAAGAAAGTGATATAAGGCTTATTCCTAGGAATGAGTACCAGAGCTCACCCTCTAAGGGATAGCTGGTTAACCCAGAATAAAACAGAAGAATAGAAGAAATATTCTTGTGCTCCAGCAAAAGGGATGATTTTGGAAGAAGGCAAGAAAGAGTAAAGTTTTGCTAGTTTTACTTTAGCCCCAAAATATGTTAACACACAACAGAGAAGCATACAATGCTAACCAGTGTGATTGTATCCTACAGCTGCCCCATCTACCCAAGGAAATGAGCCACTTGTGGGAATGCTCATATCTAAAATATGTATTTATGTCTTCCAACAACCGTTTCTTCTCATTTCACTTTTTTATAAAAAAATGTTTATTTATTTATTTTGAGAGAGACAGAGCACAAGCAGGGGAGGGGTAGAGATAAAAGGGAGAAAGAGAATCCTAAGCAGGCTCCGTGCTGCCAGCACAGAGACCAACACGGGGCTTGAACTCAAAAACTGCGAGATCATGACCTGAGCCTAAATCAAGAGCTTAACGGACTAAGTCACCCAGGCGACCCTCATTTCACTTTTTTTTTCTAGCCTGCCCAGGCTTTTGCTCAACAGATAGGATTCACCATTTCATTTTCAGTTCTATGCATGTCATCTGCGACCAGAGCCACCTGAATGTACCATACAGACTAGACCCAAGGAAATGCTGTCTTTCCATGTCCAGTCTGCTCTGACTGGTGGCTAACATGGGCTCCAGTTTCTCACTTAAGATATTCTGGATATTTTTTCTCTTGTGTTTTGCCTATTTTAAAAGTTAATCCCAGATGGTCCACAGTTACCTTTTTTTTTTCCTCCCCCTGCTCTCCGTCTATGTCCTTCTTCTGTTTCTCTGTTAGCTGACTTTAATTACTACCAAACACCTCATTTTTCAGTCTGGCTTTACTTTCATTAGGTGTCATTGACTCAGGGCCAAGCAATTGTGCCAGATCCTTGGTAAACATTTTTTTTTCTGTAAATTCTGGTGGGTTTTTTTTTTTTTTTTTTTTTTTTTTTGCCTTTGGAAGTTTGTTTTGTATTATTTATTAGATTTTATTTGTTTAAGAGCAGTTGTAGGTTTTCAGAAAAATTGCAGACTACACAGAATCCCCATATATTCCTTTCTCCAACCATCCCTCAAATACAGTTTTACCAATTAACTAACATCTTTCATTAGTGCAGAAGGTACATGTTTTATAATGAATGCACTCATGTTGATACATGATGAACTAAAATCTATCATTTACATTAAGTTTCATGTTTTGTATTGTTCAGTTCTACGAGTTTTGACAAGTCTGGAATGATATGTACCCACCATTACAGTATCAGAGAGAATAGTCTTGCTGCCTTAAAAGTGCTGTATGTTCCAACTCTTCATCCCTACTCCCTCTCTCTGAACCCCTAGCAAACACTGATGTTTTATTATCTCTGTGGTTTTGACTTTTCTAGAACATCCTGTTGTTGGAAACATACAGTAGGGGTCTTTTACAAACCAACTTCTTTCACTTAGCAATATGGATTTAAGTTTCTTCCATGTATTTTGTAATTTGGTAGCTCCTTTTATTTTTTTTTAAGTTGAATTATTTTGAGACAGAGAGAGAAGGAGAGAGTGAGTGGGGTAGGGGCTGAGAGAGAGGGGAGAGAGGATCCCAAGCAGGCTCTGCACTGTCAGCACAGAGCCTGATTTGGGGCTTGAGCTCACCAACTGTGAGACCATGACTTAAGCCAAAACCAAGAGTCAGACCTTAACTCACTGAGCCACCCAGGCACCCCTAGCTCCTTTCTTTAATCCCTATCATCTTGTATCTTTTCTCTGCTCCATTTTTTTTTTTTTTCAATTTCATTTGGCCATTCTCACCTCTTAGATCCCCTAATGTGTGATCCCTTAGACCTCTCCTCCTAATATTTCTGTCACTGTATTCATCTTTTTGGTCTTTTCCTATGGATTCTACAAGAATGTCATGGCCTCTAGTTTAGGTTGTTTTTTTCAATTTACCAATAATTTCCTCCATTGCAGATTTTCATCAGCAGTAATGCTTTTCATTTCCATGAATTATTTCAGGATTCCAATGATTCCTATCTATTGGAATGACTTTATATTACAAGCAACTGTCACCTCTCCTCCTGACTGCTTGAATGCATTCCTAGACTCCCTGCCCTATAATCTCCCACCTTCTGCAACCTAGTCTCCAGAGTTTCTAGAATGATATTCTAAAAACACATGTGCTCATGTCATTTTCTTACTTATAGTTCTATAGTTACTTCCACTAGTCTTAAGGTAAAATTTCAATTCCTCAGTATGGCTTCCTAGACTGGAGATAACCTAGCCCTTGCTTCCCTGTCAAGCCTAATCTTTTACGGGTTTGCTTTCACACTCTCCTGGCCCCTTGGTTCTTTGATCATATACTTTTTTTTCTTCTTTTTAAAGCTTCCCATTTGATTTTTCTTCCACGTGCTTCATATTTTCCCCAGGTCTTGGCCTGGCTAATTTCTGTCTTGCTTTAAATATCACTTGCTCAGGGTAAGCCTTCCTTGATTGCACAGATTTGATGAGCGGCCCCCTGTTATCTGTGTGACATGGGGTACAGTTCATCTCCGTAGCACTGTGGACACTCATAATTAATTTTAAGTAAGTGGGCTTAGGCGAGTGGCTACCATCTGAATGCAAACTTCGTTAAGGTCAAGAAGGGTGTCTTCTTTGTTCATAATGGGGTACTCAGAGAGTAGCTTGGGGCAGCTAAGCAATAAATACTTGCAGAAGGAATGATTTTCCTCACCTCTGCATGGGGCTATTGTGGTTTCACAGATGCAATATCTCAAAAATCTTATTAAAAATACAAATTAAACATTTGAAAATGTCATTTTATTCTTTGCACTACTCTATTTCAGAGGATATATTTGCTCTGCTTTCTTTGGAACATATTGTATTATCCTTTTCAAGATATGCTATTTTTTTCTATTTACTGTGTAAGTATTAATCTCATTGATAAAGATGAATATGCTGAAACAGAAATAAACTTCCTTTGGGATTGGTGAGGATATCTATCTCAAATTACAGTAAATCTATTATTTCCTCTGGCTTTCATGGGGATTGGAAACATTTACTATGCAAATCCAGAGATATGGCGGCCCAGGAAGAGTGAGAAAATGAGAGTGGGAATGAAAAAGTGTGGCTTTGCAATGAACACTCTCTGTTTCATGTTTCCCAAAACCATCAGGAGTCCTGTTTAGGGCCTGCCAGGGCTGCTCTTGTCAGAAGCCAGTCCCTACAGGGTCCCTTTAACGGAGCATGAGGCTTTCTGCTCATTGTGGCTTTAAGCAAACAGAACACTTGCTATAGGCATCTATTAGCTTGAAATAGGTCTCCTGATTGTCCTGCAGCACAGGTGGCCTTACCTCTGACCCTACAGGTCAAAGATGTGAATGGGATTGTACCACTGCTTACTATAGTTATTCCTATGCACATTATTCTTAAGCAGACAAGAGGCAATTGCCTTTTCTTTCATCTCCCCTCATGTTCTCTAGCCTTAGCTGAAATATCTCATCTTTTCCAACATGGAACCCATGTTTCTTTTATTATGCTTTCTTCTTCGGGATTCAGATGTTTTCACGGAAGTTTTAGAGACAAATAAAACTTCTCCAGCTTCTCCAGCTGTCACACACATTGGAAATATGACTTACTTGTGGGCTCCTAGGAAGTGATGACAGGCAGAAGTGCATTGCCATTGTGCGGGCATTAGCAATGAAGGTCTAAGGGCAAGCTCACGGACAGTGGTGGTTCGTCAGCTTAGCTTTGGAGACGATCGATCCTCTACTTTAAGAGGTCAGTGGTCTCCCCTATCTTGATTTCACTTCCCTTTCTCCCCAGACAGGTGCTGTGGTGTTTTCTGTCTGGGGCATCTTCACTCTGTCATGAACTTGGCTGGATAACTGGCACTCTTCATCCTCTGCCAACACAAGTTAATGAGTTTCATATTTGACTGCAGCCTGTTAGAAATGGAGCAGTGGTGGGGACTTCTTCCCAGTGACAGGAAGAAGCACGCACCTTGAGCACCAGAGAAATATTTGTACACTAGTAATTTCCTTCTACAGGTTTAATGCACCTTGTAGGCTATGTTCTCATGTTGTGATGGAAGCACTATTTGATGAATGGACTTAAGTTTTATGGACTCGTTCAACAACAACAACAACAAAAAACACAACATACAATGTGATTATGCACTCAATACTTCAAATGGGGGAAATTTATAACAGAAAATCTTGCTCCTTCCTTCACTTTAAAGGTGTAGGTTCAGAAAGAGAAGTTTGCATTAGACACCTCTATTTCTCTCCCAACAAAATGAGTTTAATGCTTCTGTCTTTAAGGGCATTAGATCTAATACTTTAATTTGATTTAATTTAAGCAGCTTTACAGTCTTATATAAGCCAAACCAATTTGCTTTTGGATTCATCAACCCTTCTAATGAAATTCATAATTGTCTGTGAGAAAATGGAATGTTGCCTATTTCAGAAAAGCCAAAGGAAATATTAATTTTCTTTTGAGCAAATAATGCTTTTCCAAAATCAGTCTGTAAGTAAGTCTAGACTTGACTGAAATAATTCCACCTTTCATTTTTTTTAAACTGTTTTTTTTTTTTTCCGACGGTAAAAGCTCACTAGATTTTGGTTAAATAACTTTATCTTTGAGAATAAATTCTGTGAAATGGTTTTCTGGAAAAAGAAGCACTGAATATGACATTAATTATTGCATTTGTTCACTTTTTTAAAGGAAAAAAAGAAACAACTATTAAGTAATACTTAATTTTAAAAATATTTTATTTTTGAGACAGAGAGAGAGAGGAAGAGCATGAGAGAAACAGTCCAGGGGAGGGGCCGAGAAAGACAGAGACACAGAATCTGAAACAGGCTCCAGGCTCCAACCTGTCAGCACAGAGCCCGACACAGGGCTTGAACTAGGTAATGGTGAGATCCTAACCTGAGCCAAAGTCAAGCGTTTAACCAATGGAGCCACCCAGGCGCCCCTATTAAGTAATACTTAAGGTAAGTATTTTAATAGCTCCACTGATTATTTAACACTTGACAATGAACTTATGAAATGTTAAAATAATGGATATCCTATTTTTGTATTCTCCAGTGAAGCTTAAGAGTTGAGGAATTCATGGATTGTCTTTTTTCTCTTTTCATTTTGCTTTGCCTTTATGTCATTGACACTTGGACCATCTAAGGCCATAGGAGGGGGACTTCTTTTCTGGTCAAAACAACTGTGAAGTTTTCTTTATCTCTGAGTATATGGATTTGGAGAATTCTTGCTAGGAGAACATAGTCTAGCAAAACTTACACCACTGCCTTCCCCACCTAGGAATTATTTATTTGTTCCTGGGTGTCAAGCATTAGTCTAGATATTTACCATTTATCAACTGATACAATACTCATAACAACCTGTGAGCTGGATACTATTTTTATCTTCATATAAAAGATGAGGGAGCTGAAGAACAGAGAGGTTAAGTGGCTTACTCAGACTCACATACCTACTAAGTTGCAGAACAGAAATTAAAATCCAGACAGTAGGGCTTTTAGAATATACCAAAGCATGGAACATTCCATAGTGTTTATATAATATCATGAGGGTTCTTTTTTTTTCCCCACATTTTATACTTTAAAACATCTTTTTCTTTCTTTCTTTTTTCTTTCTTGTCTTTTTTTTTCCCAGAGAATATAGGAGAGGATCTCCCTTCAGTGATGCAAATGAGAAATTAAACAGATCAAACAGATCAAGTGGTGTTATCGCTGTGAGTCATCTTGGGTCAATCATATAGGGACAAACTAAGTCTCGTCCAAGGTAAGTGACCACTGAGACAGCGGGCTTTTGAAATCTTTATTTGATCTTTTAAAACAGAGAAGCCCAAAGAGAAAACCTAACCATGTGTTAGGGACTGAATGTTTGCATCCCCCCAAATTCCTATGTTGAAATCCAAATGCCCAATATGATGGTGTTGAGAAGAGAGGCCTCCCAAAGGAGGCGACTAGGTGAGATGAGGTGATGAGAATGAGGTCCTTAAGGTGGGACTGGTAGCCTTCCAAGAGTAAGATGTGAGATTAGACTCTCCCTCCCTCTGCCATGTGAGGTCACGGTGAGAAGGAGGTCATCTGCAAGCCAGAAAAAGAGCCCATGCTATGCTACTACCCTCATCTCAGACTTCTCCCCTCCAGAACTGTGAGAAATAAATGGCTACTGAGTAAGCTACACAGTCTATGATATTTTGTTGTTGGAACCAAAGCTGGCTAAAATACCACCAGATGGTTGAGAAATCCATGTGAGTAGTACCTAGATTCGTACTTAATATTCTCCTAACTATAAAAGAATATTGATAAGAAAGAAAAAAAAGACTGATTGCTGTCTGTTCTCTAGAATTCTTTCACCCCATGATTTATAAGATGGAACTTCTTCTTTGTGGAGAAGTTTTCATGACTATTTTCCTGATCTTTGGTCCAAAGCTCTCCTGATATACCATAATATCATCAAGGCAGAAATTTTATTCTCACCGTAATTCCTTTTCTTTCCCAAATAAGGCAAAGAAATTCTCAACTCTACCCCATGAAGAACCCGCCTCAGGATTTTCCTCCAGCCTAGGAATCCCTTGTTTCATGGCTCTTTTCTTGGTATGGAAGAAAGAGTGTCTAAGTGACATTGAACCCAGGTCACATACATAGTTGGCCCAAACTTTACTCTTAATCAATTGTCTTAGCCATTTTATGGTTTTTATCTAATTGTTTATTCGTGGGCTGAGCTAATACCTCGCAGCCAAGCAAATTTTTATGGCTGTGTATGTAATTTCTGAACAAATAGGGTGTATAATGGAAGTGAAAGTGCTGACATTGTGCTTTCTGTAATGGCCTGAGTAGACTCAGGATTACAAAGTACACTTTTATTGCAATCCTTCCACCGGGCCATTTATATGAAGCATGGATTGAAATATAATTTAGAACTGTGATGTGGTACTTGAACCCAGTAGCTAGAATATGAAAACCATCAAACAAATAAACAGACAAATGTAAATGATCCAGAAACAGAAAACAGCAGGCTCACCAAGGCCTCTAATAATTTAAACATGGCCATCTGAGTCTTGTAGAGTGAGTGTCTAAATCAGGCTTTTTGAATAAAGAAAAATATTTACCCTTAGTTCAAATCTAAATCACCTTTGACTTAAAATAGTAAGATAGTTGAAACTAAGGTGCTTTTTCCCTAAATCAAAGAAAAAAAACCTCATTTATTTTTTTCATTTTTAAATAAAGGTGTTGGGGGATACTTCTCAGGAAACTAAATTTAGGAAATAATATTATGGATCTTATCCATGCTTTCTAAAGATTAATCTGAATATTTCCCCCCACAAACTAGAAAGTAAAATAAGCAAGAGAAAAGGGAAATGAAGGCCATTTCTCGTTTTCATAGTATTTACTAAATATCATTAAAGTAGGTGGGTGGTAAGGAGGGTTAATTCTGAAATATCATGGTGATAAATTCAGCAAACATCACCATGGGAGATTGTTACAGTGGGAAAAAGAGGAGGTGAGTTAATAATTGAATGTATTTCTCTTCTCTAAAAGCTGTTTTGTCATTGTCTTTTTCTTCTTTTCTTTGCTGATCCCACCCCCTACCCTGACTTCATTGGTAACAAAAGTGAGACTTAGGTGGGGAGCTACAGAAATGTTTACTTACTGAACCAGAGAAAACAGATGAGTGCAAGAAAGAGGACAATGAGCTGCCTTGGGGAAATGTCATTTTCAAAGAAGTTGATGTACTCATTCAGTATTTGGGGGACACTGGATTGTGCCAGAATTCTGGAATTGCATTCTAAGTAGCACATATTTTGGGCTGTTTTTCTTTCTTGTTGAGTTCTTTTTAGGCTTCAAGTTTCTTCTTTCCTGTCCTATAAGCTCTCCAGTGCCTTTTATTTTTCTGCTTTTGGGTTATTTGAAATCTCTCACTCTATAGGTCTATACATCTCCCTGCTGTATCCTTCATGATTTTCCTTCGGTACTCGACCAGAGAAATACTGGTGTGCGTGTGTGTATGTATGTGCATATATACATATGTATATATATATATATATATATATATATATATGCACGTATACATATACATAGATATGTATATATGTACATACATATACATACACATGTACAATGTATGTAAGCAATGTGTGTGTGTATATATGTGTATATGTGCGTGTGCTTACATATGTAAGCAATGTATGTGTGTGTGTGTGTATATACACACACACACACATACATTGCTTACCCAGGTGCTTCGCTATGTGGCAAAATATTTCAGACAAGAACACTGCACATTCCAGGTCGATTCTACATCCCTCACCAGCTAGCTCACCAACTTGCTTGAGCAAGCTACTAAACCTTGATAAACTTTTGGGTACCCTGCAAAAATCTGGTAAAACCTACTTGATGAGATGAGATGACATAGTTAAAGTCCCCAGGAAGAATACGTTGCACATTTGCAGATACTTGATAAATATGGTTATCTATGGGACTCGATGATTTGAATGTCACAGAATCATAAGTGCTAAAGTAGGAAAGTAATTAGATAATTGAGTATATCCTCCTTATTTACAGATGACAAAGCTGAGGTTCAGAGAAGTCAAGTGTCTTACTACAGGTCATCAAATAATTGGAACTGGGGTTAGAACCTAGGGCTTAGGCACGATTTAATGAATTCTGTTCACGTTATTTCGTACACCCCAAAGCCTGGCACCATTCTGAATTTTGCTGGCTTCTTACTGTGCCCATCCACCCACACCCTAGTTTAAGACAAATCTCCCTTTTCCTCTCTCATGTGTATCTCTTTTGTATGTGGGGGAAAGGAAATTGTCTTATTATCTCATAATTGTGGCCTATGAAAGTAACTGGCCTGTTGCTGACTGAATACCTTCTTCTCCTTTCTCTGCCATTCCTACTGATAAGTACTTCCTTAGCCTCTGCGTTAGATCTGCCAGATTTGATTCTCTTTCTGCGATGCTAATTTCCCCTCAGACAACCAGTTCCTAATTCTGCCTCCTCTGATATCTTCTAACACTGGATTCAGTTGAAATGACCTTCCTTCTCTAGAATGTTCAATTTTCGAAATGTGTCCTAGTCAAGGATGTAAAATGCACCCTGCATTTCGTGGCAATGCTACAATTTACTTCCACAGCAGCTCAGAATGATTGAACAACACGTTACAAATGCCCTTTTCCCTCACAGGAAGATACCGTGAGGATTCCACCTTTTCATACCCCACTGAAAAACAGGGGGAAAAAGGTCCACCTTCTCCAAAAAAGAAGAAAACACTTAGGCTGAAACACAGCTAACGTTCCTCGGTTTCTGGATTTCTGGTTCTCCCGAATCATTGTTCTATTTTCTTCACAAGCACTGGGCTAAATGTCCATATTGCTTGATAAAATCCCATATGATAATATATAACTAAATAAATTTTTATAAAACATTTGAAAAGCTATAAAATTACCTATTTCTGTTTTTAATCACAAAGAAATAAAACTTAAGGCATAGAGCTGAAGCTCTACCTAATTGCTTCCACTTTTCTTTCTCCGAAAGCAACTGTTAACATGAAGGCAGCCTTGTCATTCTTTTTATTTTTTTTATTTTTTTAATTTTTTGAGACACAGAGAGACAGAGCATGAGCAGGGGAGGGGCAGAGAGAGAGAGGGAGACACAGAATCTGAAGCAGACTCCAGGCTTAGAGCTGTCAGCACAGAGCCCAAAGCGGGGCCCGAACCCACGAACCGTGAGATTGTGACCTGAGCTGAAGTCCTACACTTAACCAACTGAGCCACCCAGGCACCATGGCAGCCTGGTCATTCGAATTCATGTTTTTATAATGGAAGTATAGGCACGTAAACCCTAAGCAGCACTGGTGTCTGTTTTAAACAAATTACAATATTATACTGTAGATCTCTTTGGTATAACGTTTTATTTCTTCCTTTTTTACATTTTATGTTTGAATTGCATATTAAGACATGTATTTCTAATCCATGAATTCCACCTGCGAAAAAGGTTTCCATCTGGTAAATATACCAGAGTTTCTTTATCACATCCCCTATTTTGGCTATAATCAGTCATGCCAAGTGAACTTTCCTGAACATGCCTCTTTTTGCACTGATGGGAGAGCACCCCCAGGGTGAATGCCTCAAAACTAAATTGCTGGTGAATCAGGTGTGAATGTCTTAAACCTAACTACATACTGACAGATTGGTTTACACGTCCACCAACTGTAGAACTTAACTCCCATTTTATCTTCCTCCTGACAAATCCATGAGGTACTAGTTTTTACTTTTACTTTGCTTAAACATTTTTAAATATGGGGCGCCTGGGTGGCACAGTCAGTTGAGCGTCTGACTCTTGGTTTTGGCTCAGGTCATGCAGAATGCGCTTGAGATGCTCTCTCTCCCTTTCTCTCTGCCTCCCCCCCACTCATGCTTGGCTCATGCTTGCTCTCTCTCTCTCTCTCTCTGTCAAAATAAATAAATAAAACTTTAAAAAACTAAATTTTTTTTAAAGTTTATTTTTATTTACTTTGAGAGACAGATTGAGAGCAAGCAGAGGAGGGTCAGAGAGACAGAGAGAGAGAGAGAGAGAGAAAGAGAGAGAGAGAGAGAGACAGAATGCCAGGCAGGCTCCACACTGCCAGCACAGATCCCAGTGTGGGCCTTGAACTCACAAACCATGAGATTATGACCTGAGCCAAAGTCATGAGTCAGAAACTCAACCCACTGAGCCACCCAGGTGCTCCTAAAATTTTTTATTTTATTTTTATTTATTTTTATTTATTTTTTTAAATTTTTTAACGTTTTTTTTGAGACAGAGAGAGACAGAGCATGAACGGGGGAGGGGCAGAGAGAGAGAGACACAGAATCTGAAACAGGCTCCAGGCTCTGAGCTGTCAGCACAGAGCCCGACGTGGGGCTCGAACTTATGGAACACGAGATCATGATCTGAGCCGAAGTCGGACGCTTAACCGACTGAGCCACCCAGGTGCCTCTAAAATTTTTTATTTTAAATAAAAATTGATAGGATTTTTTTCCGATTAGGTATGTGTACCCCTAGGTCCCAGAGATTTGTTTCCAAATACACTTCTTTGCCAAATGGAACCAGCACTCTTAGGAGAGCCCAGGCTGGTTCAGGGAAAGCATGAGAGGAGCCTGAATCTCATTATTCTGGAGAGTACAAAAAAAAAAAAAAAAAAAAAAAAAAAAAAAAGAGAGAGAGAGAGGAACAAAATAACATAGGAACCAATCTGATGGGGCTTCCACTTACCAAATCTAGAACAACTTAAGCACCAAAAATGAACAATGGCCCTTAACTGTTACCATGTTGGAAAAATACACTGCTACTGATAAGCAAGTAACAAATATACGATGAAGGCAGAAGGAACATGTCAAATGACAAAAATAATACAATTGAATAACGAGTTTAATGTCTTTCATTCACAGGGAACCAATCCATGGGTTGGGGGAGCACAACACCTCACAAGCATGGAGCACTCTTCCTGAGGGATCTGGTTTCACAAGGAGTTAGGATAGGCCACTGGGAAACATAGCGTGCTTGGCCAGGAGAACAGGGATCTCCTTAAGGCCAGCAGATCCTATCTGCCACAGTAAGGTAAGCCAGCTAAGGCTGAGATGAGGGATTCTGATTGGCTTATGTCCTCCTTTTTTTTTTTTTAAAGTTTTTCTTTTTATTTTTAATCTTTATTTTTGAGAAAGAGAGAGAGAGGGAGAGAGAGAGAGATGGAACAAGTGGGGGAGGGGCAGAGAGAGAGAGGGAGACACAGAATCTGAAGCAGGCTCCAGGCTCTGAGCTGTCAGCACAGAGCCTGATGCCGGGCTCAGACTCATGAACTGTGAGATCATGACCTGAGCTAAATTTGGATGCTTAACCAACTGAGCCACCCAGGCGTCCCTGATTGGTTTATGTTCTAATTCCTTGACAGGTGTTTCCCATACATGCTGGCTGGCTTACTCACGTTCAGATTTGGGATGCGCTCCAGGCCACCCAGACCGCTTCCGTTTTGTGGGTCCTGATAAATGAATTAACTTTCCCAAATGACAGAGTTAGAAAACCACTAAATGTGCACAACAACACAGGAAAAAATTATATGGACAACTGTCATGGCTGGATGCTGAAAACCAAAGGTTCAAGTTTGTTGACAAATAAAATATTTACATAGTTTTAAAGTATCTTGCAATAGATGACTAACTCATTATAAAGGGATGTCTTTAAAAGGAAGGAAATCTGGCCGAAACTCCCTTACGTAAGGGATCAAGTTAATAGAACCATGAATGGAACAAATGGACACCCAGTGCCTCCCAACAGGTTGCTTTGAGAAAGATGCTGTATCACGTATGAAATCTTTCTGACAACCAACGGTGTAAGCTGAATTGAATAATGGGAAAAAAAGAGAAAAACCCAAAGTGGGGAATATGCTACCAACCACTGGGCCTGTGATGTTTTTTAATGTTTATTTCTTTATTTTGGGAGAGAGAGAGCAGAGGAGGGGCAGAGAGAGAGAAAGTGAGAGAGGGAGAGAGACAGAGAATCCCAAGCAGGCCATGCCCTGTCAGCACGCAGCCAGATGTGGGACTCAAACCCATGAACCATGACATCACGACCTAAGCCAAAATCAAGAAATCAGACACTCAACCCACTGAACCACACAGGTGCGCCACCTGTTCTCTTTCAAAGGCCAAGGTCAGGCCATGAAAGGCCAAAAAAAAAAAAAAAAAAAAAAAGAAAGAAAGAAAAGAAAAAAGAAAAAAACAGGGGGAGGGGGCGGAGAGGCTGGCATATATTAAAGGAGAGAAAAAGCACTGTGAGTACCATCAGTGAAATTTGAATGCACACTGTATTACATAATGATAATATATCAGTGTTAAATTTCTTACATTTACTCAGTGGCTAAGTGAGAGAAATATTTAAGGGCACAGGGTCACGATGACCTCTGCAACTTATCAAACGCTTCAGTCCCTCTCCCCCAAGGAATAAGAATGTGAATATTATTTTCTTATGATGAATGTACATGGCTTGACCATTCTGGGCAGTACCTGCTCCATAATAATTTTGGAATATTCCTATTGAAAGCCTATTTGGCACTGAATCGGAACAGGAATAATATAGGAAGTGTAGATTTTATTATCATCATCGTACAGTTGGAGGCAGTGAGGTGTAGAAACTAGAAGACTTTGCTTACAGTCCTGAGGCATTGATACCTGCAGAGGAAACTAGGATTAGAATTACAGTCTTCTTACTGAGGCAATCTCTTCCTTTTCTTTTTTAAAACTATGTTGAAACACGCTTGATTAACTAGAGGCTGAAGCCTTTGTGGGTGGTTTCATTATGTTTTCAAGGCCAAACATGAGTACATTGTCATCACGGAGGCCACAAGTGACCAAAAATGTCAGCAAGCGATACCCTTTGATAGATGATCTCCAAGGAGCTGAATTCCGCCAACTCATAAAAGCAAAGAATGCTCAGAACCCTCTGGAATGCCTGGTTGCTATTTGGATCACCTTGCAAGGTTCCTGTCCTTTTTTATTTTATTTTCCCCCCTAGGAACAAGTAACATCCTCGCAACCACAGGGATTTGCAAGATTCCTACATCTGTTGTTTTCCGAGGTCTTAATTTGATTTTGTAGTCCTCTTGATAGGGATCATCAGGTGGTGACTGTGTTATATGCAGACTTCAGAGCTCCCTTCTCTCCTGCCACTTGATGAAAGCTCTCTTGGGAGTAGGAATGCAAATACTCTCACTTCAGCAGTTTAATCTGCAGGCCTGGTGTGTGGATTCTCCATCATAGGGCAAGACTCACTGAATCTGTCTTGTGCTCTGACTCTGGGGAAGCCATCACTTGTCATCCCGCCCAGTAGAGCATGCTGTAGCACCTGCTTTATACAGTGCCTTGCCACAGAGCATCCCTTCTGGTAGAACATCAAACAACCAAATAGTCTCCTGTATCCAAATGACAGGGCGGAGGGAAAAGGAGTCCATACCGAACTGTGCCAAAGTTCAGCTCTGTCTCTAGGGTAACACATTCGCTTTTCTTTCTTGTTTTTCTAATTAAATATTGTTTAATGTTTACTTATCTTTGAGAGAGAAAGACAGAGTGCCAGTGGGGGACGGGCAGAGACAAAGGGAGACACAGAATCCGAAGCATGTTCCAGGCTCAGACCTGTCAGCACAGAGCCCGGCATGGGGCTCGAACTCATGAACTGTAATATTGTGACCTGAGCCGAAATTGGACACTTCACCAACTGACTGAGCTACTCAGGCGCCCCCACTTTTCTCTTTCACAAAAAATAATGGTAGACAAATACCTAAACCTCATAAACACAACTGTCTACTTTCAAGTTGTGAGTGGCTCTTCTCATCCATTAGTGGAGTAGAAGTGAAAATACATCTTATGCTAAGTAAACCTGCACCTGAAACAGCATTTAGCAAAAGTTTTCAAAACGCTTCAACCAGTTTCATTGAAGTTTCTACAACCCTTACAATTTACCTTTTGCTATTTTCCATTTTCAGAAATATATCCGCACTTCAAAAAAAGCAAACGTATATTAAATAACTACACTATCACATGTTACAATGTTTAAGGTTTCTATTAAACCCATGAAAAGGGCACTGCTATTCCTAATTTACAAAGAACTTGACGTTGGTAAAGTTTAAAGATGCCCGAGGTTCTTACAAAGCTAGAGAATGGCTCTTAATTTGTAGCAGGTATTGGTCATTATGTACATAAAATCAGTTTCTCCTTCCCATTTCTTTCCTGTGATAGATCCAAGGTTTACTCTGGGGGCATTTTCCCCCAATGTGACCCACCTTGTGGTAAGGGAAGGGAATATTCTGTCTAGCTTAGAAGCTGAATCTTCTAAACTTATCACAGGTACTCTACCATGCTCTATGCCTACATTTACATATTTATATATTTATTCTGAGAGAGAAAGAGGTGGGGAGAGGGAGAGAGGGACAGAGGATCTAAAGCAGGCTCTGTGCTGACAGCAGAGATCCCTCAAACTCACGAACCATGAGAACCTGAGCTGAAGTTTGATGCTTAATCAACTGAGCCACCTAGGGGCCCTAGGGCACAGTTCTGACCAAAGTTATATTAAGGAAGATATGCTAGTGAGGGATTCTGGAAAGTTGTTTAATTGTTTTTTGTTCTTTAACCAAAGAAAAAAAAAGTTTCTAATATTTATTTATTTTTGAGAGAGAGAGAGAGAGAGAGAGAGAGAGAGAGAGAGAGAGAGAATGACTAGGGGAGGAACAGAGAGAGAGGAAGACACAGAATTCAAAGCAGGCTTCAGGCTCTGAGCTGTCAGCACAGAACCCGCCATGGGATTTGAACCCACAAACTGTGAGATGAGGACCTTAGCCAAAATTAAAAGACAGAAGCTTAACGAACTCAGCTACCCAGGCACCCCCGTGTGTGGATATTCATTTTTTTTTTAGATTTTTTAATGTTTATTTATTTTTGAGAGAGAAAGAGACAGAGTGTAAGCAGAGGAGGCACAAAGAGAGAGACACACACAAAGAATCCAAAGCAGGATCCAGGGTCTGAGCTGTCAGCATAGAACCCAATGTGGGACTTGAACTCCTGAACCGTGAAATCATGACATGTGCCAAAATCAGAAGCTTAACCGACTGAGACACCCAGGTGTCTGTTTTTTTCCCCCCTCTTAAAAAGAGACTCAAAAAAGAGAGTTGCCCTCTTTTTCTGCTGTGCACTATCTTTGCATGTGACAACTTCTGTGTCAGCAATTTTGTGTCCTTGAGAAGAGCCAGCATGAGAGTAAGACCAATTCTCTGAGGATGGCAGAGCAGTTAGAGAGAAAATTTCTAGATCCCTGAGGGCATCTGTGTGCTCCTAAACTGACCAACCTCAGAGCTGCTTCAGCTCAGGCCTTCTTACTTTGAGGAGAAATTCATTTAACTTTGCGGAAGCCATTTGAGCCACATCCCAAGTCATCTTGCTTGATACACAATCCATGATGTCTGACTCAAAAGCCAGAAACAATTTTTCACAGAAACACCACGACTAGCCTCCACAGGTACACATTTTTCACTGAATAATTATAGCTGTCGATGAGAATTACCATCAGTCTTTACAAACAGAATTCACCAGTCCAACTATCCACTGGAGCCAGGCAGTTAACCCAAATGGTGAAGGTAGGTTTTAGGAAGCCCAGAGAATGGAGATGTACCTTAAGAAACTGCAAGCTTGCTTCCAACAAATTGCTGCCCACATTTCCAATTTTTATGTTTTTAATTTCTTTTTAATGTCTTTATTTATTTTTGAGACAGAGAGAGACAGAGCATGAGCAGGGGAGGGACAGAGAGAGAGGGAGACACAGAATCTGAAGCAGGCTCCAGGCTCCAGGCTCTGAGCTGTCAGCACAGAGCCTGACGTGGGGCTTGAACTCACGGACTGTAAGATCATGACCTGAGCTGAAGTGGGACGCTCAACCGACTGAGCCACCCAGGCGCCCCTGTTTTTTAAATTTTTTTAATATTTATTTTTGAGAGAGAGAGACAGAGAGAAAGCATGAGCAGAGGAGGGGCAGAGAGAGAGACAGAGGGAGACACAGAATCCAAAGCAGGTTTCAGGCTTGGAGTTGTCAGCACAGAGCCCAACACAGGGTTCAAACCCATGAACCAGCAAATCATGATCTGAGCTGAAGTTGAGTGCTCAAATGAATGAGCCACCCAGGCACCCCCAGATTCTCCAATTATTTAAGAGAAGCCTCAAAATCCAGAAATCTGGGGGGACAATCTCATGATTTATAAATTGTGACCACCGATTCATTTTAAAAATATGCAAGCATGGGGCCCCTGGGTGGCTCAGTCGGTTAAGCATCTGACTTCAGCTCAGCTCAGGACCTCACAGTTTGTGAGTTCGAGCCCCACATCGGGCTCTGTGCTGACAGCTCTGAGCCTGGAGCCTGCTTCCGATTCTGTGTCTCCTTCTCTCTCTCTCTGCCCCTCCCCCACTCATGCTCTCTCTCTCTCGAAAATAAATTTCCAAAAAAATAAAAATAAAAATATGTAAGCGGAACAAAGCAGGCACATAAGTTGTATTGGGTCCCTTAGTTGTAATTTTCTAACTTCCTTGGAAGAGGACAGTATTATTCATCTGTACTGTCATTGTATCCTATATAAAATAAACCATGCGATTTTTACACCAGCTTTCAGAAAACACTAACCCAACAATGCCAGGGAGATGGTTCTTTATCTCCAATCTAACTCAAGCAGAAACAGCACAAATCAGACCAGGGGCAAGCTGCCATGATTTATATCTCTGAGGGAATTTTGTTTGGCCAAATAATTGCCTCTGCAGAAATTTTAAGTTTTAGCTCTCAAGAAAAAATAATTTTTTTTTTATGGAAAGTTTTCTTTTATGACTCCAAAGTGCTACAAAGAATTTTTTAAAGTTTAAGATTGTGGGAAGCTCCTGGTAAGATTTTGAAACTCACCTAATGTTTGATTGAAATGTCACAGGCTTACCTGAATCATTAAGGTGTAGCCAGGGCTAAAGGACAAGTGAACTCGAGAAATGGCTTCAGAATGATATGATCCCAATGTGACAGGTCTGCGCCCCAAAGAATGTCCGTGGGAAAAATGCTTTTTTTTTTCTTTTTCTTTACTTTTTACCTCTATGTATCCTAATTGTTATTGTAATACGTGACCCTTCTAGAACATCTAGAAAGTAGCAACAAAATTATAAAATATCACAACATTCATTAATAAAGTTGTCACCAATCAGAAGCAGCCACTATCAGAGGCACCTGGGTGGCTCAGTCAGTTAAGCATCCGACTTGGGCTCAGGTCACGATCTTGCCATTTGTGGATTTGAGCCCCACGTTGGGCTCTGTGCTGACAGCCCAGAGCCTGGAGCCTGCTTCAGATTCTGTCTCCCTCTCTCTCTTCCCCTCCCAATTCGTACTCTGTCTCTCTCCCAAAAATAAAATAAAACATTTAAAAAAATTAAAAAAAAAAGCAGCCACTAATATTTTGGCATAAGTTCTCCCAATGTTCTTATTTTTCCAGATTTTTATCTTACCTACTGAGATCATATTACATAATCATTTCTGTATCCTGTGTTCTTATTTTAACATCATTCAGTCTCAATTTTAAGTGTGAATTTTGAAGCCAGCCTACTTTGTGATTATTTTTAAGCAGCAATACTCTTTCTTTCTCTCTCTCTCTGTATAGAAGCCTTATGACTTTTTTAAGTTCATTTATTTATTTTGAGAGAGAAAGAGCATGTGCCTGTGAGAGGGGGAGGAGCAGAGAGAGAGAGAGAGAGAGAGAGAGAGAGAGTGCGGCGGGGGCGGGGAATCCCAAGCAGGCTCTGTGTTGTTAGAGCAGAGCTGGACGCAAGGCTCAATCTCAAGAACCACGAGATCATGACCTGAGCCAAAATCAAGAGTTGGATGCCCAATGAAGTTGGATGGCCACCCAGGTGCCCCTAGAAATTTTAAAGTTTATGTTTGAAATCTAAGTGCTGTGCTGGCACTTAGTTTGCCCTAATTTTGCCTGGAATGCATGTGATTTGTGGAAAGGGATCTCTTTGTCATCTCAGGGACACATTTTGCAAATACTCTGCTGCTGTCCCAAGTGTTGTGGGCCCTTTCAGAAAATTTCACTTGTGGGTTACATCTCCCTAGTTTTTTCCCCTTAGAGTTCCCTCCCACCCTGAGAGCTTTTCAAAAAATAATTTCAGAATTTTTATTTGCCATTTGAAACATTTTCAATTTTTTTGTTGAAAATACTAATAATTCCAACTCTTGGTTCTCTGTCTTACATTTTTATAGTCCCAGTTTTATCTGTTTTTTTTTTTTTTTACACTTAATGTAGCATGATGAAGAAACACCACTTCCAAGAGTGTTTTTTCAAAGGCAAGAGGCAGAGACGTCCTGAGGCTCTTTTTTTTATTCTTTTAATGTTTATTTATGTTTGAAGTGAGGGGGAGGGGCAGAAAGAGAGGGGGAAGCGAGGATCCGAAGTGAGCTCTGTGCTGTCAGCACAGAGCACAATATGGGGTTCAGAGTCAACGAACTGCGAGCCGAAGCTGGACACTCAACCAAATGAGCCACCCAGGCTCCCCAAGGTCCTGAGACCTCTTGTGTGGTCCCTGCTACCAGCAAGAACAACCTTTGGGTACATTTCACTGGCATGCACTGCTTACCCACTTCATACACTTTCACAGCAAGTGAGAGTATTGGGTACAATCCAACTCTTTCCACTTGTGGCCATCTCTTGCCACATTGCAGGCAAGTGACCATATGTGAATTAAAGTTGGAAGTTAAGACCTCAAATTTATAGTTTATCATGGTAAGTTGATGACACTTATTCACCTTTATGTTCACATGAATGACTAAAATCAAATGAACAAAGGAAAACATCACCGACACAAAAAATTATATCCACATAGCACTAAGAGAATGATAAATGAGAAAACAGTGAGTAGAGAATCCAACTAGTTGTGGGAAGATGGAAGAAAGACAGCAGAGGAGTCATAAGGGTAATGGAGAGGGCTAAATGCTTCTAGAAAGGAATAATGAGGAGGAAAAGTCTGCCCGTTAGAGACCCAAGAAAGCTCCAGGAACACTGAAGGCCAACATGAGGCTTGGGATGGAAAAAATAGGGAGAAACGGTAGAAGGCTGTCTCCCAATACCTGCAGGAGACCAGAGGATGCCTGCCTGCCGACCATGGACATCCTTCCTCACAGAGGAGGGTATGTGGCAGGGCGGGGCTGATGGTGGGGACAATCTGGATGAGTCTTCAGTAAACTATGAGGTCTCCACACTTCCTCCCCATTCATCCTCAGAAAGCAGACAATCCCATCTGTGTAATACTTTTCGTTGAACCTCTGACCAACGTAACCTTAACGTTTCCCTCACTCTGACTGAAATTTAGACAGCTTTCTTCCTGACAGGAGGCACATGACCTCCCTTTTTCTTAGAGCATTTACTTTGGACAACTTGCAGTAATAAATTCTTTCTTTGCCCTGTGAGATGTAAACCTTCAGCAACCCAGGAATATCTTTCTCCAGGACACAGACGCTTTCCCTTTGAAATGCAATCATCAAGACAGACAGTGCCTCAACCTCTAAGGTCTGTGGGAGGGCAGGGGCCCAACTTCCGTGGGTGCCAATTAGCTGTTACACAGGGGACCTAGCCACACAGACCAGCCTCCTCCCAGCAAATTCCAGTACTTTTCCAGTAGGACACTCCAGTGTACCCCCATCTTCCATAACAGAGGAGTTGAGTTCAATCTCTCTCCTTCATTGTAATAATATTGAATCAAGTCTTTCTTGCCTGTTCATTCCGTCTGGCATTGTGTTCCTTTTCACAGCTCAAAGATCTCAGAGAGAGGACCCTCAGATACTGAAATACATGCAGCCAGAAGTGTTTCCTCTTCATATTGCACAGAGGCCCATTAGTGGCAAAGCCTACTCACCAACACAGAGCTTCTCATGAATCTTTCTTAAATAGGAACTAGCGGCCAAGACTCACGAGGCATTTGTGAAAAGCTTCCACTGGAAGATAGAGGAGTAGCCCAACAGAGCATTTCACTAAGTGTGGAGAGAGGAAGGGAGAGAGAAGGAGAGAGAGAGATGAATACATGTGACAGAGTCAAAAACAGAGTATATTTTACAAAAGAGTATGTAAGTCAGAGGCATAATGGAATGAGAGTATTATAATTTGTACTGTTTTGAAAGAGGTTAGGATATGCATAAATTCATTAGTAAGTGTGGTAAAATATCAAGGGTTTGAATTAAAGGAATACAAAGAGAATGGAGAGGTGAGAAAATAGAAAAGATGTGAGAAAATAAAAGAAAGAAGAATTCAAGAGAGAGGAACATTTACCTATCCACCCCAACATGAAAAACAGGAAATGAATAAATAAAAGCAAAGGAAAGAGGAAAAAATGGAAGAAATATGATTTTTTTTAAAAGCCTAAAAATACCATTATGTACGCTATCCATAAACTTGTCAATTAAAAGAGATTTTAAGATGATACTCTTTTAAAAAAATTAGCTTTGTGCTATTTACAAGAGACAGACTTAAAATATAAGAATATAGTAAGATAGGGGAGCCTGGGTGGCTCAGTCAGTTAAGCGTCTCACTTCAGCTCAGGTCATGATCTCATGGTTTGTGGGTTCAGGCCCCTCATCGGGCTCTGTGCGACAGCTCAGAGCCTGGAACCTGCTTCGGATTCTGTGTCTCCCTCGCTCTTGGCTCCTCCCCCACTCATGCACGTGTTCTCTCTCTCTCTCTCTCTCTCAAAAATAAACATTAAGAAAAATTCAAGAACACAGTAAGATCAAAATAAAATAACAGGAAAAGAAAAGCTCAGTAAATATTAAGAGAAGAAAGGTAACATTTTTCTATGGCTTCTTTATACGCCATTAACTCAAACTTAGTAGTAGTGTTGCTTAGATGTTCTATATCCTATTCATTTTGATCCATTATTTTATCAATTATTCCAAGAAGTATCTTAAAAAAATAAAATAAAATAATAAATTAAATAAAAAATAAAATAAAAAATAAATTGATTAAAAATAAGTAAAAAAATAAATAACTTAAAAACATTAAAAAAAAAAGAAGTACGTTAAATCTCCCCTTATGGTGGTTATTTTGTTGATTTTTCCTTAGAACGTCACCAACCACAGCATCATTAACATTAATCCTGTACTTAGAAGTGCCAGGCCTGAGAAGTTCCTTTCAGAGCTTTTTAACTTAGTGAAGGAGTTCAAAACATTTTACGGGGCTTTAATGTAAGGGGACCGATCGAACTTCATTTGGGCTTAGAAGGAGTGCATAGGTCAAAGGAGAGCTAATTTTGCAAGTGGGAAAATGGAGGAATTATTCTTTGGATGAGCAAAGTTTAAATAACCACCTACTTGGGGTCGCCTGGGTGGCTCAATTGGTTAAGCATCAGACTTCAGCTCAGGTCATGATCTCACTATTTGTGGGTTTGAGCTCAAAAGACAAGTAGGTATCCAGTGAGTATATTGGATCTGAATTGAAGTCTAAGTAATGTGCTTCCCTGAATTCTTCTAATTACTGCTAATATGGAAATGTTACCTAAGTGAAGGTAAGCTGCAGACACATTTGAAAAAAAAAGAAAAAAAAATACTAAAAACCACGGAGGTCATCAAATATTTTAGGAAGTGTACTTACCTTAGTTTCTGGAACACAACTTTGCTTTCCACATATGAACGCCTGCCCACTCCAGCGTATGCCCACCCACCCTACAGTGGTGCCCTCCTCGTCTGCCAGATCTTAGAGCCCACACCACTCTTGCACTCTTACACACTCCTCACATATACTGGCTTCTCCCATAAACCCAGCTTGAGTTGTTTAAAGCTCCTTTCTGTTCATTATTTGTGAGCATATGCTCACAAACACCGAAGTAGAATTTTCGGGTTAAAGACTACATGTGGACTATTTATTTCTAGCATCACACCATGAGGGTTTAGCCTTCTGGGGTCCCAGCATATTATGGTAAGCTTCCTTCAGAAGGCTTCCCTGTTGTAGGCACTGATTTGCTTTTTATTCCTCTTGCCTCCAAGGCTTTCAGAGCACAAGTCCAAATTGCCTGGGACCAGCAAATGCCACCCAGATGAAAAACAGCTTTAATCCTTGCTTATGCCCCTGGTTCTCTCTTTCCTTTTAGTTTTATCCTAGTGATTCCCTATTATCTTTTCACATTACCCTTGCTTTAAAGAAAAAGTTAAGAAGTGTTTCATATGGCAGTTAAAATTAGTTTTGCTGAAGGAAGGGTGATACGAATGACTTAGCCATTACCAGAAAGCAGAAATCCCTTGATATTGTCTCTGATATTGACAAGCTTAAAAATTTACGAAACCGCGGGCGCCTGGGTGGCTTGTTCAGTTAAGCATCTGACTTTGGTTCAGGTCATGATTTCACGATTCCCGAGTTTGAGACCCACATTGAGCTCTGCACGGACAGTGGGGAGGCTGCTTGAGATTCTATCTCCCTCACCCTCTGCCCCTCTCCCCATCAAAATAAGTAAATAAACTTTAGAAAAAAATAGAAAAAAAATGACAAAACTCGTCATATCATGTTGTATATTTAGGCAAACTAAACATGATCATCTTGGACTCTGAAAGATGAATTCAGGTTTTTGTAGCCAATCTTCCTACTGGGGGAAGCTGCCTGCACTCGGAACTCTTAGTGACATCCATTTGTTGGATGGATATTCTACTGAGGATCTTGTTGACTTAGATATGTTCTTATTTGTAATGTCATTGCTTGGGTGATCGCATTATTATTTTTTTTCCTTTTTATATACTCAGAGGAAGCCCTAGGACTTTAGGAAATGCTGCTGACATCTTACTTCTAGGAAAGTGTGGTTAGATATGAGGGAACTCAACTGGGATGCTTACAGCTAAGGAGAGTAAAACCCCATCCCAGAAAGAAGCATTCTTCACCACACAGCAGGGACACAGCATCAACCGGAATCTACAACACCCCCTTCCATGTATTCGTTACTCCAGGCTTCACACTGGAGAAAGACCAATGAAGTCCTTGATGGGAAGTGAAATGTAGAATCAAAAGATTAGGGGCACCTGGGTGGCTCAGTCTGTTGAGCAGCCGACTTTTGGTCAGGTTGTGATCTTGTGGTTCAAGGGCTTGCCCCTCTCCCGTGTAGGGCTCAATGCTGTCAGCACAGAGCCTGCTTTGGATCCTCCGTCCCTCTCTCACTCTCTCTACCCCTTGCCCGCTATGCGCTCTGTCTCAAAAATAAAAAACATTAAAAAAAAAGATTAAAGTGGCACAATTTGAAAGACTTTGTCTACATTTGGTATCACAGTTGTAAGAAATAGGAAGAAGGAAAGTGTGGAAGTCTGGCTAAAAGTACGGCTCCCTGGCACCAGTTTGGCGTGGTTCTGGAAACTTCCAGCAAGCCATTCAGTAATGACAGGAAGAACAAAGAGAGGAAGGAGGAAAGGCCAAGTTTATCTTGGTAGGGGGAAAGGATGGCAAGGGGAAGTAATTGTTCAGAGCCTATCACAGGCCAGATACCATATTGGGTGCTGGGGTCTAGGAGTAAGTGAAACACATTTCCTACCCTCATACATTTCCAGTCTCACACAGAATATACTATCAAAGTAAAATATTAAGTAAATCATTAAGGATAAAGATACTGCAAAGGAACCATGTATGTCTAGGCATGAATTTAGAGGGTTAACTACATAATTCTACAAAAAGCCATGCCCTTGTAATTCTTCTTATCTTTGGCTTGCATGGATTCTAATATCCTGAAGATGCCAAGTTTTGAACTTGCCCTGAATATGTAAAGACACATTAAAAAGCTGTATATATGTTCACTTTAAGGAGGCAGCGTGGCATTTGGGCTTTTGGCTTATGTCTTTAAAACAACTTGATCTTGGGGTGCCTGGGTGGGTCAGTCGGTTATGCACCTGACTTTGGCTCAGGTCATGATCTCACAGTTGGTGAGTTCGAGCCTCATGTCAGACTCTGTGCTGACAGCTCGAAGCCTGAAGCCTGCTTCAGATTCTGTATCTCCCTCTCTCTCTCTGCCCCTCCCCGCCCTCTTAAAAGTAAATAAACATTAAAAAAAATTTAAAAGGGGCGCTTGAGTGGCTCAGTCAGTTAAGTGTCTGACTTCGGCTCAGGTCATCATCTCACAGTTTCTGAGTTCGAGCCCTGCATCGGGCTCTGGGCTGACAGCTCAGAGCCTGGAGCCTGCTTCAGATTCTGTGTCTTGCTCTGTCTGCCCCTCTGCTGCTTGCACTCTGTCTCCTGCATTGTCTCAAAAATAAATAAATACTAAAAAAAAAAAATATTAATTAAAAAAAAAAAAGACTTGATCTCCTTTCTTGCACAACAACAAATACACACAGCCAACTTTTACTATGTCAGCCTGGAAAATTCACAATCTAGATTTCTAATTTAGGAAAGTGGTGCTTGTTTTTACTAGTGTGTCCAGTCAAATTACAGACCCTACCCTAGATACAACTCATCTGGACTCAGTAGGATGTGTCTGTTACAATCCATTTGTGCTATTTGCAGTAGATATTTCATGCTATGATGTACTGTGGAAAGAAATAAAAATGGATGACAGAAAACATATATATTTTTTCTTGGCAAATTAACTGAATTTCAAAATAGGTTCATGACACTATCCTATGATATAGTCTTTTTTGTTAACTGTTGCGACTGAACCCAAAGGCGTCTACTGTGATGAACTTCCTTTCTAAGCACCAGAGATTTTGATATCAACAGCTTTGTGGTTGTACCCTAAAATGCCCACGGAAAAAAATGATGTATGATCTCATTGCTATGAGAATGCAGAATATTTTTTTCTTTTTTCTTTTCTTAACACTTATTTTTTTTTTTTTTAATTTTATTTTTTAATATATGAAATTTACTGTCAAATTGGTTTCCATACAACACCCAGTGCTCATCCCAAAAGGTGCCCTCCTCAATACCCATCACCCACCCTGCCCTCCCTCCCACCCCCCATCAACCCTCAGTTTGTTCTCAGTTTTTAACAGTCTCTAATGCTTTGGCTCTCTCCCACTCTAACCTCTTTTTTTTTTTTTTTTTTTTCCTTCCCCTCCCCCATGGGTTTCTGTTATGTTTCTCAGGATCCACATAAGAGTGAAACCATATGGTATCTGTCTTTCTCTGTATGGCTTATTTCACTTAGCATCACACTCTCCAGTTCCATCCACGTTGCTACAAAAGGCCATATTTCATTTTTTCTCATTGCCACGTAGTATTCCATTGTGTATATAAACCACAATTTCTTTATCCATTCATCAGTTGATGGACATTTAGGCTCTTTCCATAATTTGGCTATTGTTGAGAGTGCCGCTATAAACATTGGGGTACAGGTGCCCCTATGCATCAGTACTCCTGTATCCCTTGGATAAATTCCTAGCAGTGCTATTGCTGGGTCATAGGGTAGGTCTATTTTTAATTTTCTGAGGAACCTCCACACTGCTTTCCAGAGTGGCTGCACCAATTTGCATTCCCACCAACAGTGCAAGAGGGTTCCTGTTTCTCCACATCCTCTCCAGCATCTATAGTCTCCTGATTTCTTCATTTTGGCCACTCTGACTGGCGTGAGGTGGTATCTGAGTGTGGTTTTGATTTGTATTTCCCTGATAAGGAGCGACGTTGAACATCTTTTCATGTGCCTGTTGGCCATCCGGATGTCTTCTTTAGAGAAGTGTCTATTCATGTTTTCTGCCCATTTCTTCACTGGGTTATTTGTTTTTCGGGTGTGGAGTTTGATGAGCTCTTTATAGATTTTGGATACTAGCCCTTTGTCCGATGTGTCATTTGCAAGTATCTTTTCCCATTCCGTTGGTTGCCTTTTAGTTTTGTTGGTTGTTTCCTTTGCTGTGCAGAAGCTTTTTATCTTCATAAGGTCCCAGTAATTCACTTTTGCTTTTAATTCCCTTGCCTTTGGGGATGTGCCGAGTAAGAGATTGCTACGGCTGAGGTCAGAGAGGTCTTTTCCTGCTTTCTCCTCTAAGGTTTTGATGGTTTCCTGTCTCACATTCAGGTCCTTTATCCATTTTGAGTTTATTTTTGTGAATGGTGTGAGAAAGTGGTCTAGTTTCAACCTTCTGCATGTTGCTGTCCAGTTCTCCCAGCACCATTTGTTAAAGAGACTGTCTTTTTTCCATTGGATGTTCTTTCCTGCTTTGTCAAAGATGAGTTGGCCATACGTTTGTGGGTCTAGTTCTGGGGTTTCTATTCTATTCCATTGGTCTATGTGTCTGTTTTTATGCCAATACCATGCTGTCTTGATGATGACAGCTTTGTAGTAGAGGCTAAAGTCTGGGATTGTGATGCCTCCTGCTTTGGTCTTCTTCTTCAAAATTACTTTGGCTATTCGGGGCCTTTTGTGGTTCCATATGAATTTTAGGATTGCTTGTTCTAGTTTCGAGAAGAATGCTGGTGCAATTTTGATTGGGATTGCATTGAATGTGTAGATAGCTTTGGGTAGTATTGACATTTTGACAATATTTATTCTTCCAATCCATGAGCAGGGAATGTCTTTCCATTTCTTTATATCTTCTTCAATTACCTGCATAAGCTTTCTATAGTTTTCAGCATACAGATCTTTTACATCTTTGGTTAGATTTATTCCTAGGTATTTTATGCTTCTTGGTGCAATTGTGAATGGGATCAGTTTCTTCATTTGTCTTTCTGTTGCTTCATTGTTAGTGTATAAGAATGCAACTGATTTCTGCACATTGATTTTGTATCCTGCAACTTTGCTGAATTCATGTATCAGTTCTAGCAGACTTTTGGTGGAGTCTATCGGATTTTCCATGTATAATACCATGTCATCTGCAAAAAGCGAAAGCTTGACTTCATCTTTGCCAATTTTGATGCCTTTGATTTCCTTTTGTTGTCTGATTGCTGATGCTAGAACTTCCAGCACTATATTAAACAGCAGCGGTGACAGTGGGCATCCCTGTCGTGTTCCTGATCTCAGGGAAAAAGCTCTCAGTTTTTCCCCGTTGAGGATGATGTTAGCTGTGGGCTTTTCATAAATGGCCTTTATGATCTTTAAGTATGTTCCTTCTATCCCGACTTTCTCAAGGGTTTTTATTAAGAAAGGGTGCTGGATTTTGTCAAAGGCCTTTTCTGCATCGATTGACAGGATCATATGGTTCTTCTCTTTTTTTTTGTTAATGTGATGTATCACGTTGATCGATTTGCGAATGTTGAACCAGCCCTGCATCCCAGGAATGAATCCCACTTGATCATGGTGAATAATTCTTTTTATATGCTGTTGAATTCGATTTGCTAGTATCTTATTAAGAATTTTTGCATCCATATTCATCAGGGATATTGGCCTGTAGTTCTCTTTTTTTACTGGGTCTCTGTCTGGTTTAGGAATCAAAGTAATACTGGCTTCATAGAATGAGTCTGGAAGTTTTCCTTCCCTTTCTATTTCTTGGAATAGCTTGAGAAGGATAGGTATTATCTCTGCTTTAAATGTCTGGTAGAACTCCCCTGGGAAGCCATCTGGTCCTGGACTCTTATTTGTTGGGAGATTTTTGATAACCGATTCAATTTCTTCACTGGTTATGGGTCTGTTCAAGCTTTCTATTTCCTCCTGATTGAGTTTTGGAAGAGTGTGGGTGTTTAGAAATTTGTCCATTTCTTCCAGGTTGTCCAATTTGCTGGCATATAATTTTTCATAGTATTCCCTGATAATTGTTTGTATCTCTGAGGGATTGGTTGTAATCATTCCATTTTCATTCATGATTTTATCTATTTGGGTCATCTCCCTTTTCTTTTTGAGAAGCCTGGCTAGAGGTTTGTCAATTTTGTTTATTTTTTCAAAAAACCAACTCTTGGTTTCGTTGATCTGCTCTACAGTTTTTTTAGATTCTATATTGTTTATTTCTGCTCTGATCTTTATTATTTCTCTTCTTCTGCTGGGTTTAGGCTGCCTTTGCTGTTCTGCTTCTATTTCCTTTAGGTGTGCTGTTAGATTTTGTATTTGGGATTTTTCTTGTTTCTTGAGATAGGCCTGGATTGCAATGTATTTTCCTCTCAGGACTGCCTTCGCTGCATCCCAGAGCGTTTGGATTGTTGTATTTTCATTTTCGTTTGTTTCCATGTATGTTTTAATTTCTTCTCTAATTGCCTGGTTGACCCACTCATTCGTTAGTAGGGTGTTCTTTAACCTCCATGCTTTTGGAGGTTTTCCAGACTTTTTCCTGTGGTTGATTTCAAGCTTCATAGCATTGTGGTCTGAAAGTATGCATGGTATAATTTCAATTCTTGTAAACTTATGAAGGGCTGTTTTGTGACCCAGTATATGATCTATCTTGGAGAATGTTCCATGTGCACTCGAGAAGAAAGTATATTCTGTTGCTTTGGGATGCAGAGTTCTAAATATATCTGTCAAGTCCATCTGATCCAATGTATCATTCAGGGCCCTTGTTTCTTTATTGACTGTGTGTCTAGATGATCTATCCATTTCTGTAAGTGGGGTGTTAAAGTCCCCTGCAATGACCACATTCTTATCAATGAGGTTGCTTATGTTTATGAGTAATTGTTTTATATATCTGGGGGCTCGGGTATTTGGCGCATAGACATTTATAATAGTTAGCTCTTCCTGGTGGATAGACCCTGTGATTATTATATAATGCCCTTCTTCATCTCTTGTTACAGCCTTTAATTTAAAGTCTAGTTTGTCTGATATAAGTATGGCTACTCCAGCTTTCTTTTGGCTTCCAGGAGCATGATAAATAGTTCTCCATCCCCTCACTCTCAATCTAAAGGTGTCCTCAGATCTAAAATGAGTCTCTTGTAGACAGCAAATAGATGGGTCTTGTTTTTTTATCCATTCTGATACCCTATGTCTTTTGGTTGGCGCATTTAATCCATTTACATTCAGTGTTATTATAGAAAGATATGGGTTTAGAGTCATTGTGATGTCTGTATGTTTTATGCTTGTAGTGATGTCTCTGGTACTTTGTCTCACAGGATCCCCCTTAGGATCTCTTGTAGGGCTGGTTTCGTGGTGACAAATTCCTTCAGTTTTTGTTTGTTTGGGAAGACCTTTATCTCTCCTTCTATTCTAAATGACAGACTTGCTGGATAAAGGATTCTCGGCTGCATATTTTTTCTGTTTAGCACACTGTAGATATCGTGCCAAGCCTTTCTGGCCTGCCAAGTTTCAAAGGAGAGATCAGTCACGAGTCTTATAGGTCTCCCTTTATATGTGAGGGCACGTTTATCCCTTGCTGCTTTCAGAATTTTCTCTTTATCCTTGTATTTTGCCAGTTTCACTATGATATGTCGTGCAGAAGATCGATTCAAGTTACGTCTGAAGGGAGTTCTCTGTGCCTCTTGGATTTCAATGCCTTTTTCCTTCCCCAGTTCAGGGAAGTTCTCAGCTATAATTTGTTCAAGTACCCCTTCAGCACCCTTCCCTCTCTCTTCCTCCTCTGGGATACCAATTATGCGTATATTATTTTTTTTTAGTGTATCACTTAGTTCTCTAATTTTCCCCTCATACTCCTGGATTTTTTTATCCCTCTTTCTTTCAGCTTCCTCTTTCTCCATAACTTTATCTTCTAGTTCACCTATTCTCTCCTCTGCCTCTTCAAGCCGAGCCATCGTGGATTCCATTTTGTTTTGCATTTCGTTTAAAGCGTTTTTCAACTCCTCGTGACTGTTCCTTAGTCCCTCGATCTTTGTGGCAAGAGATTCTCTGCTGTCCTGTATACTGTTTTCAAGCCCAGCGATTAATTTTATGACTATTATTCTAAATTCACTTTCTGTTATATTATTTAAATCCTTTTTGATCAGTTCATTAGCTGTTGTTATTTCCTGGAGATTCTTCTGAGGGGAATTCTTCCGTTTGGTCATTTTGGAGAGTCCCTTGCGTGGTGAGGACCTGCAGGGCACTTCCCCTGTGCTGTGGTGTATAACTGGAGTTAGTGGGCGGGGCCGCAGTCCGACCCGATGTCTGCCCCCAGCCCACTGCTGGGGCCACAGTCAGACTGGTGTGTGCCTTCTCTTCCCCTCTCCTAGGGGCGGGATTCACTGTGGGGTGGCGTGTCCCGTCTGGGCTACTTGCACACTGCCAGGCTTGTGTTGCTGGGGATCTGGCGTATTAGCTGGGGTGGGTAGGCAAGGTGCACGGGGGGTGGAGGGGCAGGCTTAGCTCGCTTCTCCTTAGGTGATCCACTTCAGGAGGAGCCCTGTGGCAGCGGGAGGGAGTCAGATCCACTGCCGGAGGTTTGGCTCCGCAGAAGCACAGAGTTGGGTGTTTGCGCGGAGCGAGCAAGTTCCCTGGCAGGAACTGGTTCCCTTTGGGATTTTGGCTGGGGGATGGGCGGGGGAGATGGCGCTGGCGCCTTTGTTCCCCGCCAAGCTGAGCTCTGCCGTCCGGGGGCTCAGCAGCTCTCCCTCCCTTTGTCCTCCAGCCTTGCCGCTTTCCGAGCAGAGCTGTTCACTTATGACCTCCCAGACGCTAAGTCGCGCTTGCTGTCGGAACACAGTCCGTCCGGCCCCTCCGCTTTTGCCAGCCAGACTCGGGGGCTCCACTTGGCCGGCGAGCCGCCCCTCCGCCCCGGCTCCCTCCCGCCAGTCCGTGGAGCGCGCACCGCCTCGCCGCCCTTCCTACCCTCTTCCGTGGGCCTCTCGTCTGCGCTTGACTCCGGAGACTCCCTTCTGCTAATCCTCTGGCGGTTTTCTGGGTTCTTTAGGCAGGTGTAGGTGGAATCTAAGTGATCGGCAGGACGCGCTGTGAGCCCCGCGTCCTCCTACGCCGCCATCTTCGGAATACCTCTTAACACTTATTTTTTGAGAGACAGACAGAGTGAGAGTGGGAGAGGGGCAGAGAGAGAGGGAGACACAGAATCTGAAGCAGGCTCCAGGCTCTGAGCTGTCAGCACGGAGCCCCATGCAGGACTTAAACCCAGGAACCATGAGATCATGACCTGAGTCAAGGTCAGACACTTAACCGACTGAGCCACCCAGGAGCCCATAAGCTTTCTAAACTCAGGAGGTCAATGGGCTTCGGTGGGTGGTCTTGCTTTCATGGAATATAAAGAACAGGCCCTTGGAAAAGTACAGACTCTGTCTCCCAGATCTGCTTCCTACAAATCTTTATTTTCAGTAAGACATTAAGTGATCTTCAGGAAAATCAAAGTAGACGATTTTCCTATATATCTGTTTCGTATGGGTAACCTCCATTTTCTTGCTGATGACTTTTGTATGTAAGAATATGTATACACACTATGCTTTAAGGGCCTAGATGACATATACAAGCACACACACTTATTGAAAACAGTCTTCGGTATGGCCCGCCATTCAGAAAACATAGGTAGGTTCATGCTTGTAAATTTTCTTGAGTGTTAGTTCTTGTGTTTTGTTTTGTTTTGTTTTGTTTTTCCAGGAACAAAAAGAAAATAAAATCTGCTCTAGTTTCTCCTAAAAGCCCACAAAAGTCCTAGCAAGATTTAAGATTCTCAACAACATCAATAATGATTTAGTATAGGGATAGGAAAAATAAACTTTAAAAGTGCTTTCTAACCAAGAGTAACTCAGATCTGTATGTTGGAATCCAAACTAATTCTTCTTTATTTTTACTACCACTCATAACATGAAAATAGCATGTCCTTCTGACTTCCTGTGAAAGGGATGCTTTTCGGTGGGAGCACTGGAAGCAATTTTACTTAATGCATGTCAGGCAAAGGTATTAAACTTAAGGCAGAGAGCTAAAATTGGCTACCATTCAAGAATAGTAAATGGAGGTTTGGCAGAAACCAATACCTGTGCACCACTCTGTCTCAGGCGCATTCACGGAGCGCATTTAGTGATTGAGGGGCTAGCCAAGGGCCTAAGAGGCACCTCACACCCTTCTTCATTATACTCCTTGTCAAAGAGCCAAAGAGGGTATATTACATCACCTTTCATTAGGGATATTACATTCATGCAATACATATCAAGGGGAGGTATTTAAAAATTATAATATAACCTGAACGTATTTGTACTGAGCAAAAGATAGACTGTAAGTACCGTCATATGTTGCTAACATACAACAGGTTCACTCGGATAAAAATTTTGGGAGTGTATTTGAGAATGTTCATTAGAAATGTAAGGCTATTAAGTGCTTTCTGTTACACTACTTTAAGAGGAGAGTACAAAAAAATACCTTACTCAGAACGAACTGTGTATTAGTCTATTTTGAAATTCAGACATCTCAGTTAACAGGCCTTCTTAAAGCATCAAGTGCTATTATTTACATATTGAATACCCCGGGAAGAATTATTTCAAATAAAAAGCAGCTCATTAGAAGCTGCATCGTGAATTTTATGGGTTGTATGATAACACGGGTATATACCTAGCTAGCGCACAATGAGTGGATAGAAATAGATGACCCATCCCCCTATTATGTACCCAGTAGAAACATACACAGACTCTTGACAGTAAAAACCATACACCTCTTCTCACTGGGTGACACTATCTTCCAGATAGGTCTTTGGAGTATGGTCCTTTCCTCAAGGACCCCCTCACATGCCTACAAATGTTATGATCTTCTCTATAACCCTGGAGAAGAACAACTGTTGTAATTCAGGGAGTCAGCAACGGATCAAAGATCAACCCACAAATGGAGGGCCAGAAACTAGGCTTGCGTACCATCGCTCCAACCTCAGATCACTTAAATTTCCTCACTGTGTTTTGGTAAGTCCTCTCTTTAAATAATCAAAGTCTGTGCGGAAGCCCTTCATTTACAGCATTTCGGTCATTTCCTTCTGTAGCCCTCGCCATATACGAGACAGACAACCCAATACACACACACACACTCCACTAATTCTTAAAGGCACTCTTATGCTCAGCTGATATGACCCAGAATTTTATTCTTTTTCATGCCCTTACAAATCTTTAATTAGTCCAAAATTATCTAGTGCGATGTCACCATGAAAATGTCCAGAACATTCTAAAACATAAGGGGCAGGGCGGTGCAAGGGCTTACATTCTATTACAGCTTACCACTCGGATCTCAGTGCACATGCACAGGAATCACTGTCTTGATCATTAAATTTGCCTTTGAGGATTAAACAGAAAATCTATTCAAAAGGTTTGGGGAGCTACAAATTGTTGAATGGATGTGACTGGGCCGTGTTTAGCTCCTGATCCGTGCAACTGTCACTGCCCCCAAAAGGAGTTGTTTTCTTTAGCTTGTAACTTGAGGTTAGCAGAGATGCTCACAGTATTTTTAAAATAAATCCACTTCTCAGGTCTTTGCCCCAGATTAAGTAGTTCCAGCTGCTGCCCTCATACCTGCCACTGATTTATCCAAATCCCTGCTCTTATATTTAAATATAAGAATTCTCTTATTTTAATGGCAAACGCCAACTGGTACAGAAAGCTTTTTTTAAGGTTCCAGCTGGACGGCACAAGCTGATTCAGTGTGTACACTCTGAGATGCTCCACTGTTCCTGACCCCGGGGCAGGGCTGTTTTCTCCCTGGGACCTCCCGTAGTATGTCCTCTGTGCTTTCTTCAGGAAACATGACATGTTCTATCTTAAGTTATTTATTAAAGCACACGTCTCATCTCTTACCATGGTGGATAAGCTCCTGAAAGCCAGACTCTGTGCTTGGTTAATGTTTATATTGGCTGCAACATCTTGTATAGTACTTCACAATGCATGCTTAATAGCAAGCTCCTGAATGTAGCAATGCATGAATGAAAAAATGAATGTGATTCCTTCACTTCATTTTTCCCTGGTATTTCTGCCTCCCAACATCGCTCTGTTTGTTTTCATTCCTTTTCTGACATATTACAGTAACACTGTTAAAATGTAGATTAGCCTAAGGCTAGGGTGCAAAATATCTCTTTACGATAGTGATTTCTATGATTAAAATAAGTTTCCTTTCTACCTTTCTGACAGTCCTTTTTCAGTCTTTTCTTTCTTAGCCTGTTCTTTAACGTCAACATTTCTTAGGGGTCCATCGTTGGGGTTCCTTTCTTTTCTTTCTCCCCATAATTCTGAGAGATTTGAACCATTCCTGTCTTCAATTACAGGTGACTCCTGAACAGCACAGGTGACCCTAAAACTCAAACAGCACTAACTGTGCCCTGTACAGCTGAAAATTCTTGTCTTTGACTCCCTCAACTTTCAACTACTACTAGCTTACTGTTGACCAGAAGGCTTACCTATAACATGAACAGTTGATTAACACATATTTTGTATGTCATATATACTATGAACTGTATTTTTGCAATAAGTAAGCTACAGAAAGAAAGTGTTGTTAATAAAATTATACAATGTTAGGGGCGCCTGGGTAGCTCAGTCGGTTAGGCGTCCAACTTCAGCTCAGGTCATGATCTCACGCTTCGCGAGATTAAGCCTTGCGTTGGGCTCTGTGCTGACAGCTCAGAGCCTAGAACCTACTTCGTATTCTGTGTCTCCCTCTCTCTCTGCCCTCTCCCACTTACACACTCTTACTCAATAAGTAAACATTAAAAAATTTAAAAAAAATTATATGATTGTATAAGGAAAATACATTTACAGCACGGTACTGTGTTCATAAAACAACAGGTATATAAGTGAACTCATGCAGTTAAAGCCCATGTTGTTTTAAGAGTAAACTGTACATTTAACGAAGAATTAATTTCAAGTCTTTAACGCGAATCCAGATTCTTCTCCTAAACCTTTTATCTCTTTATCCAACTACCCAGGCCCAGAGTCACTTACATGACCCAAGGAAGACCCTACTCAATATGGGCAAATGTGAACTCATCAACTTTGTTAACCATCTTCCTCATCCCCCTCAACTGCTCTTCCATTTTAGTCTACTTTGCCAGAGGATGGCCCAACGGGCCACCAGTCCGGTGCCCAAGACAGCGCTCTGGATGCTGTTCACAACTCTGCCTTCTCCCTTTCATGCGCTTGACACTAATACATCCATCTGTCTCTGGATTTGACTTCCCTCACTCTATTCTCAATGGTACTTGCCTACTATAGGTCGTCATCATCTCCTTCCAACAATACATTAATGACTGCTAACCAAAGTACTGTCTTCTTAGCTTAGAGACCCTGCCCTCTATCCATTCACGTAAGAGCCAAGGGAATTGTCCTAAAACTCAAATTCGATTGTGAAGCTCCTCTGACTAAAAGCCTACCACAAGGTCCCTACTGTGCTTAAAATTCAGTCCGAAGCCTTTTAGGTGGCTTACAAGGTCCTATGCAATCTCTCATCTATTGATGTCTAATCCGCCTTGCTCACCAGCTCCCCCCACCACCCCCACCCCCCCGCCCTCAGCCCCCGGCTGTGCTCACAACTTCTCTTAGCTCCTGGAAAACATCCTGCTCTCCCTTTCCTGCATTTGAGCCCCTGCCTACACCAGCTTCACCCCCATCTACCCCACAGTAGTGCTGGACTATCTCCCCTTCATCTGTCAGATCTGTGACCCCACATGACTCTTGTACTCTTTTCTACTCCGAATGGTACACCAGATTCTCCTGTAAATGTAGCTCAAGTTATTTAAAGCTACTTCCTGGTCATTACCGCCCATGTTCATATTTTCTGCTCTAAATCTTATCTCTGACTTTTATATTTACGTTATATTTTTTTCTTAAAACACTAATTGGGATGGCATGATAGTAACACATCATTCTATCTGCAGATCCATTCATATAGTTATTTACTCATTATTTCATATTTACACATAAAATTATATATACAATAAATAATAAATATATAAATTTAAACATACATTTAAAAATTGTTTCATATGTATGAACCCATTTCATATATATATGTGTATATATATATGTGTGTGTGTGTATATATATATCAATTAAAAAAAACAGATTCTTTATGAACAGGCTGACACAGACTGTTTAATGATGAGCTGTAGTTAGCACCAAATACATGGGTTTATCATTTCAGAAATTCATCATTTTAACAATTTGGAAAGGACATTTTTTTAAATTATGAGAGATACATACCAAGTGTAGAAACGGCTTTGCATTGCTGCCAGAGAGTTTTCTTAGACGTTGAGAATAAACTTTAATTGTAGGATAATTATAACTTTTCAAATTAACCTATTCTAGAATGTAGAATTTCTATCCAGGGACTTTAAAATACCTTCAGTCTTGAGTACTGAAGAAACCAGTGTTCGCTTTCCCGAGACAAATTAATGATCCCATATTCTGCACTTCAGCATTTTACAGCAGGATCTGCTGTAGGTACATAGGTTCAGAATAACTCAAAGTACCTGGTGAAACAAATTGCTCAAAATGAAAACTTGTACATGTTGCCATTTTCCTCTTTCATTAGTTTAGAGCAAAGTTTCTTTAATGTCTTGAATAATTCTGATTTTTTTTTTTTTTTTTTTTTTTTTTTTTTGTGTGCAGAAGAAAAAGGAGAAAGGTACGGTAGCCTAGGCATTTCTAACTGACAGCTGTAGCCCTGTTTAACTAAATCCACCAAAGGAATCCGGCTAAAGATATAGTACTGAATGTTTTCATTTCCTTTTTTGTAAGAGTTTAGTAGGTTCAATTGGCAGGATCTTGAAGCCCAAGCGGGTTTGTAATGTTATTTTCCATCTACTAAGATGTATTAGAACTGTTTATGGAAACAAGGAATGGAATCGCAATGTAGGTTTTTTGTTTTGTTTTGTTTTGTTTTTGACATGTTAGAAAACTTACTGGGAGACAGAGTAGAAAATGTCTACCAAACCAAAAGTGAGTAGAACTCATCTCTCAGGCTTGTACATTTTGTGGGCTATGTACCCTAACCCATGTGGAGTAGAAACTATTTAGTAAGATCTAGGGATAGTAAGACATTCTCACCTTGTCTCAGTAAGTCATGACTATGTAAAGATATGGATAGAATATGTAAATTCTGAGTAAAAATCATGCCATTAGATTATTGAATTGAATGCATATGGCATGCCAACATCACAAAAGAAATGGAATGGCAGGTGCTTTTTATGTTAGACAGGAAAGGTATCTGATTTCTGTAACAGCAGAAGGATTTTTTTTTAAGAGCCTTTCAAGAATACAAATCAATCACAATACCATGAAGAAAGTTTTCAGGTTCCTTTGTTATGTACACACGAAACACTCAAAGTCAAAATTCTATTTTAAACTCATGAGGAGAAAATCAGGACAAAAGAAATACTGTTTTGAATCTCCGCAAAAAAAAAAAAAAAAAGAAAAAAGGATTCAGGAGAATCAAGATCACAAAAATAACTTTAGGCGGCATTGGTGAGATAAGAAAATCAGCATTATGCCCTGCATAATAGCAGTAGTGCCCTTGAAAATACAACAGCGTGGATTAGCTCTAACTACTACATGGTGAATAACATAGAAATCCTGAAAACGATTTATATTCTTTTATAGGAATGCTGGTTGTAACGGAGTGTTATCAGCATGTGAGGCTTGAATTTCATTTCATGGAAAGGAATCGGAATATGCTTTCCAGAAAGAAATCATCTATGTTTTAAAATAGGACAATTGATAAAAATGAAGTAGGAAAAAATACATTTCTAGAACTTGACCCAAACAAGATCGTTACCCACAGCCTAATCTGGTAGCCCTCGCAAAATTTCAGCATGTTAAGATGGGGGATAAAAGCTATGACAAACATTCCATTTTCTTCATATTTTATCCTCACCTTTATTAAAAAAAAAAAAACACTTTCAAAGTCCGCTTGCACGTTACATTTCCTATTTAATTTTTCAGTTCTGTCAATAAGTTGATACTACCCCAGATGGCCTGTATATTTTTCTTAAACACGGTTAAGAGCTTGAAATTATTGGGGCGTCTGGGTGAGTCAGTCGATTAAGCATCTGACTTCAGCTCAGGCCATGATCTCACGGTTCATGGGTTCGAGCCCCGCATCGGGCTCTGTGCTGACAGCTCAGGGCTTCGGATTCGGTGTCTCCCTCTCTCTCTGCCCCTCCCCTGCTCATGGGCGCGCTCTCTCTCTCTCTCTCTTAAAAACTTAAAAAATTTAAAAAAATAGCTTGAAATTATTATATGTTCCATGTTCCATATGAAATTCTAAGTATTCTGAAGGCAATTTTGGTCCAGAGGTCCTAAGCTTAAACACGATGCTATAAATGACATTGACTGTTTGAGATCTCTGGTTCCTTCCATGTTTCAGATACATATTCCGACTGCCCATATTCTGAAGCTAGTGGTCAGGAGTGAATCTTGAGTTCAAAGAGAAATGTTTTTTTGTCTGTTTCTTATTAAGTATACAGGAGTTCCTTTGACCCAATAAATTGTTTTGCACTTTATGTAAAATGTCTCCGGGAAGGAAAAGAATTGAAATTGTTGGTAATGCAAATTACCCGAAAGTAAAGAGGTCAGAGAAGTGGTGATTTCTAGCTAGAAACTTTGCTTTTGTATTTTGAAGATAATTAACTGTCTGGAGAACTTTCATAAATATTTCAGCAGTTATATTTCATTGAATTTATGGAAGGTGAAATGAACTGTAAGTGGCATTTGCAAATTTCGTGAAACTTGAAGGTCTCATCATTATCAAATTTATTCTCCCTCAAGCCATCTTCCATTTACTCCCAGCCAAGCTATGTCACTCTCTTCGTTTTACATTTGTCCCCTTTGTTTGGCTCTTGAGTAGCCTTCGATTTTTCAAATTCTATCCATCTTAATGTCCCAGACATAATGTCCTTTGCTCCAGGAAAGATGACTTCAGTGGTTAAGGATTCTCTCCATTTTTTAAATCAAGAATATCATTCTCTGAATTATTAAAAAGAACAACAATTTTCCAGGAATGTGTGTGGGTGTGTGCACTGTCATCTTGTATTGATTATCACCTTTTATCTCGTTCCTAGACTGTAGGTCTTTCAAGAACAGTGTCCATATGCATTCTTCTCTACCACCCAGATTGGAAAGCTGCCAATTATCTCTACCTCTTTTTCACTAAAAGATTTACAAAGCAAGTAAAACTTGGGTTATCCATCTCAATGAATTCGACTTCCATGAGTCAGGATAAATTTCACCAGAGGTGAAGCAACCTACGCTTTACATTCAACATGATTTTGGTATTCAACAGGAGCTTTACCTTGACCTTTCCTTGTAATTGCCTGAAGACATACTCAATGATTACATGGTTCGCTCTGAGGCATTCTACGCTGGCATTCCCATAAATCATGGATCTTCAGACTAATAAAAACTAAAAAACTAAAAAGTCTGCTAGTGTTAAAAAAAAAAAAAAAAGCACAATGACTGGGTGATTCTGTCCAAAATCAGAGTGAATGGGTGGGTTTATTTGTTAATTTCATGCATTAACTTGGCTGGGCCACGGTACCAAGATATTTCGTCTGATATTATTCTGTTTTTTTCTTTTTTTTCTGGAGTGTGCTTTGGGATGAGAGTAACTTTTAAATAAGTGTTTATATGAAATAAGTGTTTCTATGAGTTTGATATTTTTAGATTCCACCTGTATGTGAGATCCTGAAATACCTTTCTCTTTCTGTCTGACTGATTTTATTTAGCATAATGCCCTCAAAAGTTCATCCATAATTGCTCAAATTGGAGGAACCGAGGGGACCAACAGGAAGGAGTTTATTAGGTGGCCTTATCTATCTGGAGGGGTAATGAATACCAAGGCAGTGAAGAGAGTTTACCTTTACTCCCTCATCCCACATTTACTCCCTAGATTACCTGGTCCTAAGTGCCACAAAAATATGTAGTGAGGACTGTTTTAGGAGTCAAGGTTCTTAGCAACTGATACTTTAGTATCAGTTGTTTTAGGGTTTCCTCTGTCCTTCCGGTAGCCTAAGTGCATTATTACCCTCTGATATCTACCATTTCACTATCCAGAGAGCCTTTCCTCTTTTCTCGACTTGAATCCTTTAAGTCTCCTGGGACTAAGCTCAAATATTACCTCCACAGAGAACCCTTCCCTGAACTAGGACTCGTGACTTATTCAGTGATTCTCCACCTCTTTATTCTATTTTTTTCATAGTAATTATCATCATCTGAAACCCTATGACTTTATTATTCATTGTATTTTGTCTATCACCCCATCAATATTTAAACTCTATTAGATCAGTTGTAAAAGATTACATTATGGTTCTTTTCTGTCTTGTTCATCTCTGTTCTGAGAATAGTGCCTGGCATGAATATGCTCCTGGTATTTTGTTGAATGAATACATGAAGTACTAGGGAGGCCCAGGGGAAGAAGTGTTTAGTGCTGGCCAGCTGGCTAGGAGTGACAGAAAAGCCTTCTCATGGGTGCTGAGTGTCGAACTGGATCTTAAAGAATGAGGAGCATTTTAGGTAAACAGAGATGGAAAGATGTCAGGCACAAAGTAATGCTTGCATGGAAGCCAGAGTGATAAAAGGCACAGACTGAGATGCGCAGTGAGTAGCTCAGGGTTGTAGGAGCAGAGGGTACACATCCCAAAGTCATGGCAGCCTAAAGGCAGGTGGGGTCCAGACTGTCAAAGTTCTGGAGGTCAATTTTAGAATTTGTTTGACACAAGGACAAAAGATAAAAGACTGTGAAGGAGGGGCTTGGTAAGATCAGATCTGTTTTAATTTTTTTTTAATGTTTATTTATTTTTGAGAGAGAGAGAGAGAGCATGAGCAGATGAGGTGCAGAGAAAGAGAGAGAGAGGATCCCAAGAAGGCTCCACACCAACAGCAGTGAGTCCGATGTGGGGCTTGAACCCACAAACCATGGTGGTCATGACCGGAGCCAGAGTCAGACACTCTGACTGAGCTACCCAGGACACCCACATCAGATCTGTTTTAAAGCAATGATTCTCAAAGTGTGTGTGTGTGTGTGTGTGTGTGTGTGTGTGTGTGTGTGTGTGTTTTCATAATAAAACTGACATTATTCCTTCCCTCCCCCCAGTGGTTTGCCATTTGCACTGATGTTTGAAAAGCAATAGTGGCTAAAACTCCTGGTGTCTCAGCCCCTGTGAAGTTCAGGGCAGCCAAGTACACCAGTAGTGTTCATATTCCTCATTGCCATGTACTTGCAATTAAAAAGAAACAGCCAGTTTCACTTAGGAATGACCTTGATGAGGTACCACAAATTGCTGGTTTTATTCAATTATTATCCTGAGACCATGTCTTGAATATTCTGTGTAATAACACGGAAAGTATACACAAAGCATTTGTGGTGTGAACTAGAGCTCGCTCAGGGAAAAACATTTTTGTTGGAATGTCAAGTTGAACTAGGTCACAAAAAATAATTTTTACTTGAAAGAATAGTTAAGAAATAATGGATGGTTATGTAGACTTGGGTATTTGACCGATATATTTCAAAAAATGAATGAAGCGTGGCTGTCACTTCAGGGAAAACAACAGAAAGTGTGTTCGATTCAGTAGCATGTACTTAAAACAGCAATAGAGAGTATTTGTTACAAATGATATTGATGTGGAAAATAAAGGAAAATGAAAAGTTAAATTTCCTTACAACTTATAGCCCATTGACAAGTCCTTGAGACAGGCAGAGTGACATTGCTCTAGGAGCACAGCTGCCTCGATGATGTCACTTTGCTAAGGGCAAAAGGCACTGTTAGACCAACCTCCAGGATCCCCTAAGTCTACTTTAACATACAGAAATTTCTCTGGAAACTTCCTTTATCTCTACCCCCCAAATATATGTTAGCAATCATCTTCCAAGCATATGGCCCATTGGTTTACATCTGAAGGGTCTTATGAATGAGGTTTCACTAGACAATAAGAAATGACCTTTTCCTAACAATAGCTAGCCCCCCTCAAGGTCCTAGAAACCTTGCTTCCAAAATTCCTTGGAGACCTCCTGCTATCCCTGACCCCTTCCAAGTTGAAGGCATATAATCACCTGTCGTAACCCCAGTGCATCTCCTTCTGCCCGTGGGTCCTGTACCATGTTCTAATAAGAACACCTTTTTGCACCAAAGATGTCTCAAGAATTCTTTCTTGGCCATTGGCTCCAAACTTCAATTTCCACATCAGTATCATTTGTGTTTTCAAGGAAACTTGGAATTTTGAAAACTTGTATTTGCCTTTGATAGCTTAATGGCGAATACATACAGTCATACCTGATGAGACCAGTGGGGCTAATGAGTGCTTTCTTATTGATATTTTATAATGAAATGGGTCAACATTTGGAAGACTGACATAATTCAATGAATTAATGCTTTGCTAATAACCACTGCATCATGCTAAAAATAATAGTGCCTGGGTAAAATCCATTGAAATGCAAGATAAACCAGTGGATTTTAATCTAAAAGATTATCAAAAGTCAATTGATATAGTTTGATGTTCTTAACTGCATTCAATCTTTAAGATTCTACCTCTTGTTGAGTTTTGATGTAGTATCAAATGGTATTAACAGTAATCTGAAAAGACTAATAAACTTCTCCTTTTTCCAACTACAAGTCTGTTGAGTCCATATTCTTTTTATGTACCTTAACCTAAACAGATGTTAACAGATTGAAGGCAGATCTAGACGAGAGAATTCAGTTGTCTGAATTCTGAATGCTGAATTAGTGGTCTTCTGTTAAGCCATACATTAAAGATTTGTAAAAGTGTAAAACAATGTGTTCTTGCCAATTTCCTATTGTTTTGGAAAACATGGTTTCTATTTATGTTTGCAGATGATTCATTTGTTGTTGTCATTTTAAAATAAATTAGTAACTACACATTTTGTATAAGTTTCAACTTTAATGTCTAATATAAGCAATCCCCACTTTACAATCTGCTATGTGGAATGAAATCCATGTCTACTGGAACCATGATTTTGGTTCTTACACAGCTTTGTGGTAACTCGGGTAAAATCTTGGACGTTAATGAGTTACAGGTAGCACAGTAACATACAAACTGAGGACAACCTGTAAATATCAATAGATATAACCCACATCAACAAAATTCCTTGGGATCCTCAATAATTTTTAAGTGTAAAATGGTCTTGATTAACAACATTCGAGGACTGCCATTTAAAGAAACTACCCACAGGGCACCTGGGTGAATCAGTCAGCTAAGCATCTGATTCTTGATTTCAGCTCAGGTCATGATCTCACAGTTCGTGAGATGGAGCCCCAAGTCAGGCACTGCACAGATTGTGTGGAGCCTGCATGGGGTTCTCTTTCCCTCTCTCTGTCACTTTCCTCCCCTGTCCTCCCTCCCTCTCCTCTCCTCTCCTCTCCTCTCCTCTCCTCCTCTCCTCCTCTTTCCTCCTCTCCCCTCCCCTCCCTTTTCTTTCCTCTTCTCTCCTCTCCTCTTCTTTCCTCTCCTCTTCTCTTCTCTCTTCTCTCTCTCTCTCTCTCTCTCAAAATGAATACATAAAACTTGAATGAAAACTACCCTGAAGAACAACTAAGATGAGCATACTGGTGTGCAAGGAGAGTGGACCAGAGGCTACTGAGAGAGCTATCCCTTCCCAGAGAATAGAACAAAAGCATTAATTAATCTGCAGATTCAGAGAGATAAAGAGGAAAGGTAGGATTTCAGACACTCTGAGGATGCTGAATTGGTGGAGATCTATTGTTAATGTCTCAGTTTTTTAAGTTGTGTTCTTAGGTGGATGATACTGCTGGTATGAAATCGGAGAAACCTAATTTCGTTTTACTCCCTTTCTACAAGATTGTCAACATATCGAGCCTAACAGGACTTTTTGTGGGTTGTTTTTTTTTTTTTTTATACAGTTACTAAACTTCATGGGAGCTTTTCTTGAAGAATGATTGGAATATGACAAGACTAAGTCATCTGGGAGACCCCTTTGCTGTGTTTGGGCAAGACTCTTAACCTGGTGGTGCTTCAAACCATTTATATTATTCCCCCTATGTTATTGGGAAATTCTATGAATGTAGTTAATTTCTAGAAAACCTTTTTAAAAAATGTAACTGCAGGACTTAAAAAAATTTAGGACAATGTTTAGAAGCGTACCCTAAAAGAAAAGGTTAAAAATGGGGTGTGACAGGAGGTAGAGAGTAATGTTTCTGTGGGTATTATTTTCCCCCCAAAAAAGAGAACAGTGCCTGATTTACAATCATCAGCCTCAGTCACAGTCTGTTGCAATTGTCTGAGTCCCTGTCCCAGAGGACAGCTCTCCCACGCTTCCTCTGGCCATCTGGAACAGCCCTTCTGCACCTAATGGACTCCATGATTCTTCCCATTTCTGAGCTCCCTGTTTCTTCTTCTTCTTCTTCTTCTTTTTTTTTTTTTAATTTCTGACCTCTTGCCTTCCTTCTAATAAAATAATCACATTCTTCCTTCTCTTTTCAAATGCTTAGTCATTCCCCTGCTCTAATGTGGCTATTTGTAACCTTCTCAACCCTCTTCCTGGTAATAGCTTGAGATGTCATCTATGAAATACTTTCTCATCAGGGGCTTATGGTTTTATGTGAATTCATGGTCACCGAGTTAAACCCAGTTATAAATGATTGCATGGAAAAGTAGCAGTGTTACCATTTTTCTATGCCAATACGCAAAGCATGAAGGACTAAATCTACTTTATAATTTTAATATACTATGGAGGTTACAAGGCATGTTTATCACCTGTATCTCACGTGGAGCTTGTGGAGCTCACAACACCTCTACAGAGAAAGCAAGGCAGGCTTCTGATGCTGATGCCATTTCCTTATTTTCACAAGTGAAAAACATTCTATGATGATTTAGGTCTTATTTTGCAGAGTCCCGAAGACTCAGGTTTTCAGAGTCCCACTTCGGAGTTCTTTTCCCTTGCTCATGACATTTCTAAGTCTTAAAATGTATTTAAAATGAGCTGGATAAATGAATAAACCATTTAGTAAGACAGGGAGTGCTTTTCTTCTCCCAGTATAAAATGCATTGTTCAAGAAAAATAAGAACTCAAGAATTTAAATCTCTGTTCTCATCACTCTGGCTAGGTGACCAGCCTTAACTGGTGGTCTTCTAATGGTTTCTAAGCACTTAACGATCCCAGAAGATAAGTGAGATCCCAGAACCCGGAACCCAAACATCTAGACATAGTTCAAAGAAAAATAATGATACATAAAATGGAGAAATTTATGCATGAGCAAAGATTAAAGGAACATGTGTATTTAATTGGCTAAGTAATACGCAAACTAGGAGTGTTAGGAAAATGTGGAAAATGAGAATCTTGTATCTGAGCTCAAAGTTGGTAGAAATAATAACATGTAATTTAAGAATAGTCAAATGAGTCTAAGTTGGAGGAAAAAAGTGGAATCAACAAAGAATAGTATCCTAGGGGAAATAGTAAACATTATGTCATGCATTATTTAAAATAAGCTAACAAAGAATTGGGTTTGAATTATAAATAACACCCAAAACTGAACAAGCTTCTGTCAGTTCTCTGTTAAGTGTATTTGCCTTGCTGACATATGAAACCCTGATATTATTAGCAGCTCTGGACAAATACTCTGACAAGGCTTTTCCCTTGCTAACATATGTTCCATAGGTTATATGAACTCAAGCTTGATTGGTGAGACAAAGCATGAACTGTAAGTCACTGAATGTTACTAAGTTCCCAATCTAAGGGGCTTTTTTATTTATCCATGTATTCTTAAACTATTACAATGGAAACCATGTCGTCATACTGGGATTTATCCTAAGATATAAACATACAAAGGAACCTTGGATTGCAAGTAACCTGTTCTATGAGTGTTATGCAAGACCATCAAATGTTTCTCATAAATTTTAACTTGATAAATGAGCGATGTCTTGCAAGAGGAGTAGTACATGATGCCGAATGTCACGTGATAACAACCGAGCCAATGGTTCTTGAAATTCACTTTGATAAATGAGTGCGGTGGATTACAAGCATGTTGCCAGAATGGATTATGCTCCCAGATCAAGGTTGTAATGCGCGCATATATATATGTGTATATATATATATATATATATATATATATACACACATATATAGTATTCGTCTCCATTTCTGGCTCACAGTTCCCAAAATCTTTGGAATTTCCTAAGTGTTAGGAGTGATTAAGGTGTGTTTGGTTAGGTCAGTGAGGTGGCTTTTTTTGGCAAAGCACTTAAGGATGGGGGCTGGTTGCCAGTGGAGCCAACCATTTGATAGAGGGTTGGAAATTTCAGTCCTACTCTCTGACCTCCAGGGAGAGAAGAGGAACTTGAGGTTAAATGAACTGCCAATGGCCAATGCTTTATGAATTATGTCTATGTGATGAAAGCTCCATAAAGACCCAGGAGACAAATTTCAGAGAACTTCCAGGTGAACAGTTGGAGAGGTGAGGAGAGTGGTACATCCTGAGGATGGCATAGAAGCTCCCTACACCTTCCCCATACCTTGTCCTATGCGTGTCATTGATTGTGGCTGTTCCTCAGTTGTATCCTTTTATAGTAAACTGGCCATCTACTCAGCAAGTGTTTCTCTGAGTTCTGTGAGTTGCTCTAGCTAATAAATCAAACCTGAGGAGGAGGTCGGAGGAACCTCTTACTGAGAGAGCTAGTTGATCTGAAGTACAGATAATAACCTGGACCTGCCAATGGCATCTGAAGTTGGGGGGCTGGGGGGCAGAAACTGTGCAGTCTTGTAATATGGAGACTTCAATCCATAAAGTATGACGCTATCTCCTGGTACACAGTGTCAGAATTGAGTTGAATGTCAGAATTCTTAGACCCCCAGCTCTTGTCCAAGAATTGTTGGTTGGTGTAGAAAAAAACCACTGCCCTCTCAACACCCATACACTGGAAAGTGGTGCTCAGAACACCAAAAGGGCATCATTTCCTAGAGTCAAACACCACCTATGCAATCACTGGGATATTCTGAAAACATCTGCTTACTCAATGAACGCTGAAAGGAAGGGAAAGAAAGAGTCAGTTTTCCTGTCCTTGCATCAAGTCCAGGTTTTTGTATTTTTCTTCTGTGTGCTATTACTTTCTCCTTTTCATTTTGACTTTCCTTTTTCTTGCTGGAAAGTGACATCTGAATTCTTCTGAGTCCATTTTTTCCCAAATACTCAGCCAACCCCTATTTTAAATTACATTACCAAGTCCTCTAGTGCTTCCCATTCTGACAAACCATGGTCTTCGTGGATTACGTATTTTTGTAGTTATATGGCAAAGGGAACTAACTTTGACTGGGATGGGTGAGTGATAGAATAAGCTTGGTGTTTTTGTGTTTACCCTTGTCCAACACTTATGATTTTGTATATGCCGTATAAGTAATGTATTCACATTTTATTCCAAGTTGATTATACTTGGTTACACAACAATTTGATCACAAATTTGTGGAGTGTCCGTTAAGTGCCATGCACTATTTTAGGCCCTGGAGATAGAGAAATAAATCAGATGCAGTCCCTCTCTGCCACAGTAGCTCTCTTTCTTCAAGTTAGAGAGCATTTATCACATCATGTTATAGTTAATGTCTTTGAGCTTAGAGGGGGGCATGGTATGCCACGAAAAGAGGAAGGCCAGAGCAACTAATCCAACCTAGAGAACAAAGAAATCTTTCCTGAAAAGAGCTATTTCAGAAAGAGCTTCGATGTATTTAGCACTTTCTAGCTGACAAAACGTATTCTCACTCGGTCATTTTGAAAATGTTTATGGCATAGGGATTACTCATTGCTGTTGCTATGTTTTGCACTTGAGGAAGCTGATGTACAACACAGTTTATGTGTCCAGTGGAAGGTCCCATACAGGATAAGGCAATGAGATTTCAGTCTAGATTTTCTAGGTAGGAGTGTGGAATTCTACTGCCCCATGTTTCAAAGCCATTCTCTCTCAGCTTCTTTAAAGTCCCTGCCATTATCATAGCAAAGGATAACACTGCATCTCAGAGTCCCTCATCTAAATAAAAACTGAAAAAATTAGTCTGCATCTTTGACTCCCATTTTCATCAAAGAGGGCTGCTGGCTGATATGTTCTTTAGCATTACCAGCAGGAACATTCTAAAGGCTGTGCCATTTCCATGCATTTTTCATTCAGTGACTTTGGAGGCACTTTAACAACAGCATCTACTTTTCTTCATATGCATCTTGACATCGACCCGAGTAAAACTAACGTCCTGTCCTGTGCTTTAGCATGTCCCCTTTGTTATTAATGTCTCTAGTGAACAGGTACCATTTTTTTTTTCATTTTCCACTTTAGGTAAACATGTACTTCTGAAGAAAGCCTGGAGGGAGATTTTCTTCTGGTACAGAATAAAGACAACCTTACAAGCTGGCCATTATTGCTCTATGCCTGACTAGAGAACTGAATTAATCATTTTCTAAGTATGGGAATGGGGGAAAACAAAGGTGGCTGAGAGAAGTGTAGTTAGTACCTGTTTATGCAACTGTCTAAACCCTCTGATGCTTTACAACGTCCCTGTCGGAGGAATAGGGAGCCAAAAAACCAAGAGCTGTAACTGACTGGGCAAATGGAAGTCTTCGCTTTAAGCTTTGTAGACAGACACCTGTTTGTGAAATTGGGGACCAGTGTTTTAATACTCATTTTTATGCAATATGTTCATGTATGAATTCTTCCTCCTAGTCCCCAGAGACCACACCCATTAGAATATTCAATTTTTCATCATGGAACCTGCCATCCTGGACTGTCACTGAACAGTTGGGTTGAGTGTCACCCACACCCTAGAAAAGTGATTAACTGGAATTTTAACACCCGTGCTAAGTGTGTGTGGCAGTGTAGGTATTTCTCAGTGGCTGACAGAATGATGTGGCTATAGACTGTCTAACTGAAACAGATTTGGTAGAACAGTTTCAATTATGTACCCAAAGAAAGATTCTGGACCAAATGCAGCCTCATCAAATGCAGTTCAGTGAGTCTGAAAGCAGGTGTAAATGTAGTGGAACCAGGAACTGCAGACCATGTAATTTGAAAATGTTCATCATCCAATATACTTTGAAGATTATAGACAGGGGCCAGGCTTGTTAAATAAGTTACCATTAAAAAAAGTTGCATTTTGTGCTAAACCCAAAGGAAGGACAAATTATCACTGTTTTGCTTCGCTTTAAAAATGAAATTAAATGCACCATGTGGCAGTGTATTATGTAATTTACATATGTTATTATGGCAAAATTTTATTATTTTGCCTAATGTAATTAGCTGAAAAGATATAAATAAAACTGATAAGAATCTCTCTAATTTCTTTTTCTCTCTTGAATTTCAAATTATTTCCCTCATTACAGAAGATGTCAATGGCTTATCTTTATTCATTCAGCAGATATTTGTGAATGTCTGATATCCATTTGTCTTCCATAGAACACACACCAACACAAACATATCATATCAGGGATGGTAAGAGTTGCCTCTGTTAATCAATGGTTGCCTTCCTCCCCTAAGAATAACATGAGTGAATTTTTCAGTAAGTCCTAAAACAAAAAATATAATATGAAAGAAACGTAAAGCTTACCACAGTCTGCCCTTACCATGAATATCAGCTAATATCACTTTCTTCATCAGAGGAAAATCCCACAGAGATGCTTTTTTTGCCTTCTAGATAGACAGCTATTGTTTTTGTTTTATTTTCGATTTGGAAGTCAATGTAAAGATTCCGTAGGCTCCAATGAGCAGAAGTCTTTTGACTCATGAAATAATATCAGTCCACAGAGCCAACATTTCCTAGTATTATCATGAGTTAAAGGGAGTTATAAAAACTGGGACTGAGCTTCCAGGAAATAATTTGAAGACAATGAAAGGAATATATGGACCTCTCCTCTTCTCTCCCAAAATACAGAACTGTTGTAAGCGGAAATTTCCCACCGCCTAAAAACTAAAGAACACAAACAAAACAAAACAAAACAAAAAAGGAATGAAGACTTGTCAGAGAAAAGGCTTTTTTCCCAGACCTGGGACAGAGGAGGTACAGGATGAGACTGGAACTTCATGCTGTGACAGAACAAAAGCAAGTCTCCCTTCCTCCCTTCAAGGATCTGGGACTGGCACAGGGATGAAGGCGTCAGCTTAGAGGACTGGATTGGTCAAACATATGACAGTTGGAACACCAAAATAATAAAATACAGCAAAAAAAAAAAAAAAAAGAAACCATCAAAAAATAGGAATTTACACCCATAACCAAAAATAACAAGATGAATAAGCACATAAATAAAAGGAATAGAATTGAGGGTCCTTGCTTATAGGAGAATGTAAAGGCTGGCTCATAAAGGTAGATGAAAATCATTATTTTGTAACCATCAGGACAGGTTAGATCAAACAAAAATCATCAATGGATGCAAGTCCAGGGAACCTTTTGATGAGAATCAGGTATTTACATGATTTTTAAGTGTCTCCCCATGGACTGGTTATTAGTTGCAAGGGGTAAAAACAGTAATTATACAATGAAAAATTTTCATAATACCTGGACCAGGTGATCAAAATTAATATAATTGGTTACAGATGGTCCTATGTGGTTCCAGATGTGATGCCCTGAGAAGGACACAACTTCACCTGTGCAATATCTCAGGTGAGAATGCAGACTCTTAAATTAATCATGAGGAAAGATCTGACAAACAGAAAATGAAAAACTGTTTTTTCCCAAAGGAAGGGTTATAGTCTTCAAGCTATGTCAATGTCATAGAAGAGGAAGACACGCTGTGAGAATGTTGTAGATTAAAGGAAGCTAAAGAAACATGACAATTAAATGAAATACATGATCCTAGACTTGATCCTATACTGGAAGGAAAAAATGCTATAAAGACATTAGATTATCTCTATTTTTAGGAAATGCACAATAAAATATTGAGGGATAAAAAGGCAATGATGTATGAAACTTACCCTCAGTTATTAAATATATAACTATAAATATAAAAATATAAATATACTTATATATATATAAATATATAGTACATATAAATATAGTATATATAAATATATAAGTATATTTACATTTTATATTTATATATTTTACATTTATTTATATATTAAGTTTATATTTTATATATTTATATATACCATATATATATACAATATTTATACATACTATATATTTATTCATTTATATTTATAGATTATATATATGCATATACACACATATAAAGATAGAGCAAACAAAATTAGGTGAAATGCTAATGATAGGTGCATGTGGGTGAATGATATATGGGCATTCTGTGTACCATTTTTATTTTTACAAAGTTTAGTTATCTTGCAAATAATTTCCCAATCAAAAGTTAATTAAAAATACAGTCTCACAGTCAACACTTCTTGTTCACAAACAAAAGGCTGAACAATAACAGATTTTGATAAGTCAAATTTTCTCCTTATAGATATGAGCAGAAAACCAGGATGGCTGAGATTAGAGACAAATCAATGTGCTCAAAGAATCTAAACAAACAAATTAAACAATGATGCTTGAAAAATGCTATATATTTAAGGTAATTGAAAAGAATTTTGGGAAATTCTGATTAATACTCTGATGGGAAATTTTGAAAGGCTATTGAAATTGTTGGAAGCAGTTATATAAACAAAGTAATCAGAATAATAGAGCAATTTCTGAAAATCACACATGTGTTTATCAAAATGAAATAGTTTAATAGGAGACCTGGAAAATAGACTCCAGAAAATCTTTTATATCAAAGAACAAAATCTGAAAGATGAAAAATCTAAGAGAAAAGTTAGGACATATAAACTGATACAATAAACACCATACAACAAATCTAACCTGCTTCAAATAGCTTTTCTAAAAAGAGGAAACAAAGAAAATTAAGGTGTGTGTATGAGAGAGTGGGAGGGGAGGTCAAAGAAATAACAGGAAAAAAATGTTCCATATCTGAAAAAAATTTTTTAACCTGGAAGACATTGAGCGAATGCTTAGCACAAGGAACGATTAAAAACCACATCTAGAAGTACCACGGTCAAGTAGTAGAACACAAAGAAGAAATACTAAAAAACTTTTGAGAGAGACAGAACAAGGAATAAACAGATTTCATACAAACAGCAGATAATCTTCTTTCCTCATGATATTAAATTAAGAAAAGATGCCAGAAGACAATGGAGCAGTAACTTCAACATTTGAGAAGACCCTAACCTGAATCGCTTCATGCCCAATTCATCATACAAGAGCATGGCCCAATTATTTTATCTTTTAATGATATATATATATTTTTTTAATCAACATTGAATACTCAATTTTAGCAAAAGTAAGACAGAAAATTTAAGATTTTTTAAGAGACTTGGACAACTAGATCAGGAAGGAAAATAAATCGCAAGTGCATTTCCCAGTTTAAGTTCAAGAAAATTTCACATTCAGAAAGATATTCTATTCTACAAAGGAACAAGCCTGCTTAATCCATAAGAAAACATAGCAAATAAGTGGAAATTCCAAGTAATCAAAAAAAAAAGTGTACAGTGCATTTCTGACCTAACTAAAAAAATACACAATATTAAGATAAAGAAGGACTGTATGAATTATGAAAAATGCACAGTGATGTAAACCAACACCACACTCAGTACACAAAACTCTTCCTTCACCCCTCCAAACATTCCCTTATCGTATTTGTTTTTAGTCAACTACTTCCCACCCTTAATGACGAGAATAAATTGGTCTATCCTCTTACCTGAAAAGTTTGCTTTTTACCATTGTGCTAACTAAAATAAGTCAAAGAGAGAAAGTATTTCACTTATATGTAAAATATTGAAAAGTAATAAGAATAAATAAGTAAACCCAGGAAAATCATAGGGAAAGAGATAAGGTTTGTGGTTACCAGAGCTGGGTGATAGGGGGAGGGGAAGTTGGAAGAAGGTGGTCAAAAGGTAGAAACATCCAGGTAGAAGACAAATGAGCAGTAAGGATATAACGTAGAACAGGATGACTATAGCTAATACTGCTATACAATGTACAGGAAATTATTAAGAGAGTAGATACTAAAAGTTCTCATCATGAGGAAAATTTTTTTCTCTTCTTTTTATTCTATCTCTATAAGATGATATATGTTAACCTCTTCTGGCAATCATTTCATGATATATGAAAATCAAACCATCACATTGTATGCCTTCAACTTATACAGTAATGTACATCAATTATTTCTCAATAAGAGTGGATTTTGGGGGGCCAGCTCCTGAATGCTGTATAAATTCAGTCACAGAATATGTAACCTTTTGGGCCTGGCTCCTTTGCCTAACCATAATGTGAGATGTACACGTATAAATGTTCTTTCCATTGTTCCATAGTATGGATATACCACATGATTTGTCTATCCATTCACCAGCTGAAGAATATTCAGGTTGGTTTATGATATGAGTAATTTTGAACAAAGTTGCTATAAATATTTACATAAAGATTTTGAACTAGGTTTTCATTTCTCAAGTGATTAATGATGCTGAATATCTTCTTGTGTGCTTATTTGCCATTTGCATGACTTTGGTGAAGTGTCTGTTCAAACACTTTCCACATTTCCTTGGGCATCTGGGTGACTCAGTCAGTTGAGTGTCCAACTTCAGCTCAGGTCATGATGTCATGGTCCTTGATTTCAAGCCCTGTGTCAGGCCCTGTGCTGACAGCTCAGAGCCTGGAGACTGCTTCAGAATCTGTGTCTCCCTCTCTCTCTGCCCCTTCTCTGATTGAGCTCTGTCTCTCTCTCGCTCTCTCAAAAAATGAATATACATTTAAAAAAAAACAATAAAATGCTTTGCCCATTTCTATTAGGTTGTTCTCTTAATATTAAGTTTTGAGACTTCTGTATCTATGTTAGTTACAAGTCCTTGATCACACATATGATGTACAAATATTTTCTCCTAGTGTTTGAATAATTTTTTTCTCTTAGTTTATTCCAAAGAGCAAAACTTGTAATTTCATGAAATCCAATTTTTCATTTTTTTAGTATCTAATAATTGTCTAATATAAAGCCAACAGATTTTTTTCCTATTTTTCTTCTAGAAATATAGTAGTGCCTTTTACATTTAGCTCTGTGATAAATTTCAACTTAATTTCTGGATAAACTAGAAGGCATATGTGAAAGTTCCTTCAGAGAAGAGATTGAGGTTTTCTTTTAATTTTTTAAATGTTTATTTTTGAGAGAGAGGGAGAGAGGGAGTGTGAGCAGGGAGGGGCAGAGAGAGGGAGACACAGAATCTGAAGCAGGCTCCAGGCTCTGAGTTGTCAGCGCAGAGCCCAATGCGGGGCTTGAACTCACAGACTGAGAGATTATGACCTGAGCCGAAGTCGGATGCTTAACTGACTGAGCCACCAAGGCACCATGAAGAGATAGAGAATATTAAAAATTAGGTGATATCAGGGTTTCCTGGGTAGCTCAGTGGGTTAAGCATCATACTCTTGATTTCAGATCAGGTCATGATTTCATGGTTTGTGAGATCAAGCCCTGTGTTGGGCTCCGGGCTGACAGCACAGAGCCTCCTTGGGTGCTCTCTCTCTCTCTCTCTCTCTCTCGCTCTCTCTCTCTCTCTTCCCACCCTGTTCTGAATGAATAAATGAATGAATGAATGAGTGAATAGAAACATATGATATTAGACCATGAGTTCCAGATGACTCTATGAAAATGTTTGAGAGAATGAGAAGGGATAGAGATGTAATTTGTATCAGAGATTGTAAGAAAGCTGTATGAAAGAAGGAGTCCACTGATAAGTGGCCACCTTGGTGTCTTGTGTTTCTTGTGTTCATTGTGCAAACTATGAGATGAAGCACAGGTCCTGATGGTCTTTTATAGACAACCCCATGTAAGGTGGTAAGCTTTGCGATGTTCCTGAATCTGCCTGTGTGACATCTTAGATCATGTCCCATGCTCTTCTTGAAACCTCAGGCCCTTCTCATTTCCTAACAGAAGAGTTATAAAAATGGCTTGTTTCATTCTTTTGGTTATTTGCCAGATGGGTGTACTTTTATTACAAGAAACTACCTGCAGAAAAACCCTATATAGTAAAGATTGCAAAAATAGATTCATACAGACTCTTTGTTCCTCAGTGGTCATACTGAGGCATGGTCACATTCCACAACAGCACAGGTATTAAGGCCCTGGGGGGTGGATTTTGACCAGGTGGTGATGAGGTAGAAGAAACCTAAAAAGTAAATGCATCTACCTTCATTCCCCAAGTCCTGAATAGTACAACTACTGTACAATGTAGTAGTTTCTTATACAATTTTCTGCAGATATTTCCTGAGTCTGAACAATGAATCCCGAAGCTGCATCTAGTTTGGTACATATCCTCATGCATTTGCTCTCTCCTTCCCTGCCATACTTCTCTTTCTCCATCACAAGTGATTATATGGGATTGCATTCTCTGATACAGGGTTAGTATGTCAGCATTTGCTTCATACTGTGTTTTCTAGAAATCAGGCTATAAATCAAGGGGAGAGGGAAGAGAAGAGGGTATTTTCAAGAGAAGGGAGGGTGTTCTCTTGGAACCTTAGTTAGTCATTTACTAAATGAGCCTTTTCATGGACCTGGACACTCCAGAAACTCATCCAATATCAGTGTGGAGAACAGATAGCATTTATATAAATACAGGATCGTAAAGTTCATATGTAACTTTAGAGAGACATGGAGAGACATGAATGCACGATATACACCTTTCCAAAAGAGCAGGTAACATTTAGGGAGAAAAATATTACCAAAGAGACAAGGGTCTGAGACTCATGTCCCCCTATAGAGTTAGTTGAAATAAAAGTTCTCCCCAATGAAGAAGTTGTGAGCATATTTTGGTGAATATGTTTAGAGTTATTATTTAATTTCTTTGAAGTGGACTCATTGCTAATAGGCCAAGTCTTGTGAAAGAGGACAACAGTGAAGTACAGTGTATTTCTTGGAGTAAAAAAGTAGTTCTACACTATGAAACTAGAAATCAACTACAAGAAAAAACATGGAAAGAGCACAAATACATGGAGGTTAAATAGCATGCTACTAAACAATGAATGGGTCAACCAAGAAATCAAAGAATAAATGAAAAATTACATGGAAACAAGTGAAAATAAAAACATGAGAGTCCAAAACCTTTGAGATGCAACAAAATGAGGGAAGTTTGTAGCAATACAGGCCTACCTCAAGAATCAAGAAAAATCTCAAATAAACAACCTAACTTTATAGCTCCTAGCTCCTAAAGCTCCTAAAGGAGCTGGAACAACAACAACAAACAAAACCCAAACAGAGCCAAAGGAAGGAAATAATAAAGATTAGAGCAGAAATAAATGATACAATAATTAAACAAAACAAAACAAAACAAAACAGATCAATGAAATCAGGAGCTGGTTCTTTGGAAAGCTCAACAAAATTGACAAACCAGTAGCCAGACTCACTTAAAAAAGAAAAAGGACGCCAATAAAAAAAATCACTAATAACTAATGAAAGAGGAGAAATAACAACAAACACCAGTGAAATACAAACAGCCATATGATAGTATTATGAAAACCTATATGCCCACAAATTAGAAAATTTAGAAGAAATGGATTAAAATCCTGGAAACTCCTGAAAACATATAACCTATCAACTCTAATGCAGGAAAAAACAGAAATTTTGAACAGACTAATTACCAACAATTAAATTGAATCAGTAATAAAAAAATCTCCCCCAAACAAAAGTTCAGGACCAAACAATTTCACAGGTGAATTCCACCAAACATTTCAAAAAGAGAAGATTCCAAAAAATAGAAGAGGACAAAAAAATTCCAAATTCATTCTACGAGGCCATTATCACCCTCATACCAAAACTATATAAAGACACCACACAATAAAAGAGAACTAAAGACCAAGATTTCTCATGAATATAGATGCAAAAATTTTCAACAAAATATTAGCAAACTGAATCCAACAATACATTAAAAACATCATATACCACAATCAAGTGTGGTTTATCCATAGGATGCAAGTGTGGTTCAATATTCGCAAAACAATAAACATGATACATCACATTAATAAGAGAAAGGATAAGTATTATATGATCATTTCAACAGATGCAGAAAAAGCATTTGACAAAGTACAATATCCATGCATGATAAAAACTCTTTGCGAAGTAGTTCTAGTGGAAATATACCTCAACATAATAAAGAAGGCCTTACATGAAAAACCCACAGCCAACATGATACTCAACGGAAAAAACCTGGGACCTTGTCCTCTAATGTCAAGAACAGGACAAGAATGTCCACTCTCACCACTGTTATTCAACATAGGATTCAATGTCCTATCCACAGCAATTAGACAACATAAAGAAATAAAAGGCATCCAAACTAGTAAGGAAGAAGTCAAACTCTAACTATTTTCAGATGACATGATTCTACATATAGAAAACACTAAAGATTCCAACAAAAACTACTAGAACTGATAAATGAATTCAGCAAAGTCACAGGATACAAAATCAACATACACAAATCCATTGCATTCCTATATACCAATAATGAAGCAGCAGAAAGAGAAATTAAGAAATCAGTCCCATTTACAAATGCACCCAAAACAATAAAATATCTAGGAATAAATTTAACCAAGGAGGTGAAAGACCTGTACTCTGAAAACTACACAACACTGATGAAAGAAATTCAAGAGGACACAAACAAATGGAAAGACATTCCACACTCATGGATGGGAAAAACAAATATTGTTAAAATGCCAATACTACCCAAAGCAATCCACACATTTAATGGAATCCCTAGCTAACTATCAAGAGCATTTTCATAGAAATGTAGTAAATAATCCTAAAATTTGTGTGGAACTACAACAACAAAAAAACCCTCAAATACTAAAGCAACCTTGAAAAAGAAAAATGTGAAGGTATCACAATTCCAAATTTCAAGTTATATTACAAAGCAGTAATAATTAAGACAGTATGGTATTGGCATAAAAATTAGACGCATAGATCAAAGGAATGCAACAGAAACTCCAGAAATAACCTCACAATGACATGGTTAATTACTCTTCATCTCATCTCATCTCATTAAGTCTCTTCATCTCATCCTTGAGCAGGGGCTATGCGTATATTCTCTGTACCATTCCAATTTTAGCATATGTGCTGCTGAAGTGAGCACATCTTTGACAGTCTCTTCAACAAATGGTGTTGGGAAAATGGGACAGCTAAATGCAAAAGAATGAACTTGAACCACTTTCTTTTCACCATACATAAAAGTAAACTCAAAATGGAGACCTGAAACCAGAGACATCCTTGAAGAGAGCACAAGCAGTAATTTTCTGGTATCTGTCACAGCAACATTTTTCCAGATATGTCTCCTGAGGCAAAGGAAATAAAAACAAAAATGGACTGCATCAAAATAAAAAGCTTCTGTACAGCAAAGGAAACAAGCAACAAAACTAAAAGGCAACCTATAGAAGGAAAGAAGATATTTGCAAATGACCTATCTGATAAAGGGTTAATATCCAAAATATATAAGGAAATGATTGAACTCAACACCCAAGAAACAATCCAATTAAAAAATGGGAAGAATACATGATCAGACATTTCTCCATAGAAGACATGCAGATGGCCAACAGACATAAGAACATCAACATCACTCATGATCAGGGAAATGCAAACCAAAACTACGAGGTATCACTTCACACCTATCAGAATGGCTAAAATAAAAAACACAAGAAACAAGTGTTGGTGAGGAGGTGGAGAAAAGAGCACTTGTGCACTGTTGGTGGGAATACAAATTGGTGCAGCCACTCTGGAAAACAGTATGGAAGTTCTTCAAAAAATTCAAAATAGAACCACATTATGATCTAGTAATCCCACTACTGGGTATTTACTCCAAAAATACAAAAACACTACTTCAAAGGGATATATACACCCCTATATTAGTTGCAGTATTATGTATAATAGCCAAATTATGTAAAGAGCCCAAGTGCCCATTGACTGATGAATGGATAAAGAAGATGTGGCATGTATACAATGGACTATTATTCAGCGGCAAAAGGAATGAAATCTTACCATTTGTAACAACACGAATGGAGCTAGAATAATGCTAAGAAAGTCAGTCCATCACAGAAAGACAAATACCATATGATTTCACTCATATGTGGAATTTAAGAAATGAAACAAGTGAGCAAAGGAAAAAAAAGAGAGAGAGAGAAAGACAAACCAAGAAACAGACCCTTAACTCTAGAGAACTGATGATTACCAGAGGGGCGGTGGGTGGTAGATGGCTGAAATAGGTGATGGGGATTTAAGAGGACACTTATCATGATGAAAACAAGAATAATGAAAAAAAAAGAAAAGTAATTACAGGATACATTTATTTAAAACTAATAATTCCCCGGGCACCTGGGTGGCTCAGTCGGTTGAGTGTCTGACTTTGGCTCAGGTCACAGTTCGTGGGTTTGAGCCCCGTGGCAGGCTCTGTGCTGACAGCTCAGAGCCTGGAGCCTGCTTCGGATTCTGTGTCTCCCTCTCTCACTGCCCCTCCCCTCACTCATGCTCTGTCTCTGTCTCTCAAATGTAAATAAATATTTAAAAAAATAAGAAAAACCCCCAAACTAGTAATCCCCATGAGTCACATGGATGGTTCAGTCAGTCACCACCCCTAGATTTTGGCTCAGGTCAGGATCTCTAGGTCCTGACATTGAGCCCTGCATCAATCTCCACCCTGAGCCTGGAGACTGCTTGAGACTCTCTCCCTCCCTCTCCCTTTGCCTCTCCCCAGCCTGCACATGCAGCACACATGCACTCTGTCTACTAAATATAAAAAAATAAAATTTTAAAATTAAAAAATTCCCGAAGACACCTGATACATATTTTATATGTGGATTTGGCTTTTATTTGGACTCAATAACGTACATACAAAAGTGATTTCTTTTTAAAAACATTTTTTAACCTTTATTTATTTTTGAGAGAGCACAAGCAGGGTAGGAACAGAGAGAGAGAGGAAGACACAGAATCCAAAGCAGGCTCCAGGCTCCGAGCTGTCAGCACAGAGCCCGACACGGGGCTCAAACCTATCAACTGCTAGATCATGACCTGAGCCGAAGTCGGATGCTTAACCGACTGAGCCACCCAGGCGCCCCAAAAGTGATTTCTAATGTTAAAAAAGTTGACACACAATTAACCTTATGTTTCTGGAGGTGGATTAGATCTAGTAAAATTATGATCTATGTCCCGTATTAATTTTCTATTTCTATGAACAAATTATGTCTAATTCAGCACTTTAGCAGAATACCTACATAGGAGCTCACAGTTCTGGAGGTCACATATCTGGGCTTGAGGTGGCTGGTCTATTGCTCAGGATCTTATAGGTGAAAATTAGGTGTCAGCTGACTTGTGCTCCTTCACGGAGACTATGGGAAAGAATCTGCTTCCCAATTCATTGAGGTTGTAGGCAGAATCAGTGTTCTGTGATTTGAGGCTTGGGGTCCCATTTTCCCACTGGCTTTTGGCTGGGGGTTGCTGTCAGATCATAGATGGTCCTTGCATTTCTTACCACCTGCTTCCTGCTCCAGCCCACATCTTCAAAGCTTCAAAGCCAGAAACAGAGTCTACCTTCACAAACCTCATCACTGGAGTGACATAGCATACGGGGTGCACCCACACTCAAGGTGGAAGAGATTATACAGGGATATGCGTCACTGGAGATCATCTCAGAATGTGCCCTACAACAGTGAGTCACATAGGCAGGGCATTGGAACAAAATAATTATTTTTTGTGGTTAAATTAGGGAGAAGTTCATTCAATGCTCTCCTCGTGCTCTGTAAGAATGCTAGGGGTGAATCATGGCTAACAAGATTCCTTTGCTGTGGGTCAGTCATAGAGGAAGCTTAAACTCACTGCTTTCATCGTTCAGGGAAGAAGATGGGTCGCACATAAAAAGAAGCTGAAGATAATTCACGTAGAAGATAATTTCCGTATGTAGATGGAATTAGGAAAATACAAAATCACTGTCTTTTGGGTTTACTCTCTCTTTCTGATTCTTTCAATTCTCTTTCTCTGCAGTCTTCTGAGGCACTGAGTCTGGCTTCCTGGGCTGCAACATCTCGTTCAAAAGGATCTGTCTTTTACAGAATCATCTACAACTAACCCAATGGTAATTAGCTAATCACTAAAATCGGGTTAAGGAGAGATTATGTCTGCCAAAATAAATGTGTTTTAATACAAGCCTTTAACAACTTCATCAGGACACACTAATTTCTTATAATGGCAATGGTGATGATGGAGTTGGTGGTGTTCTATGTAGCTTGGAACCGGATTTATTAAATAAGCTAGACTCAGCATGATGCAAGAAGGAAGCAACATAATTACTTTTTACAACTGCTATTTTTAATCAGCTCTGTGGGGCATACCTTTCCTCCCAGAATGAAATATAAGACAGTCTCATTACTTTTTTTGATGTCCTCAAATAATATATTAATGGTCTCTATTTTTGAAGTAACAAAAATTCTTCCAGTCCCATGTATAACAACTCCAAACTACTTTTCATTTTAAAACTTCTCTTTTGAGTTTTCAGACGACTGTTGGTTAATTCCAGTTCTAGTTATTCATTGCTGCATAACTTATTATTTTAAAACTGATCTGAATCAACTATTTTATTTTGCTCACTACGAATTTGGAAAGGATTTGGCTGGGCAGTTTTTAATTCTGGCTACATACTGTGTGCCCAGCTATGACTATTATAAAGGGTGCCTATATGTGGCCATTCCTTGTGGCTTGAAGAAACAGTTGAAGAAACAATTGTTTGGGGTTCAAGGATCCCCAAAAATTGAATGTCCCAGAAGAAAGCTGGACACTGGATTGCATTTGTAACTTCAGCTAGGAAATCATATAACCTTACCTCTGCCAAACCCTTCTGATCAAAGGAGTCAGTCATCAGCCATTCAAATTCAAAAAGAAGGGTGGGAGCATCCGGGTGGCTCAGTTGGTTAAGTGTCTGACACTTGATATTGGCTCCCGTCATGGTTTCACAGTTCGAGGATCAAGGCCCATGTCAGGATCTATGCTGACAGCACAGAGCCTGCTTGCGATTCCCTCTTTCCCTTCTCTGTCTGCCCCTCCCCTGCTTGCATGCACTCTCACTCTGTCTCAAAATAAATAAACACACATTAAAAACAAAACAAAACACAAAAGGAGGGAATATCCTGCTTCTTGACTGAAGAATGTCAGAAAGATTTGCGTCCATAGACTGAACCACCGTAGCTCCCTTCTACAAGGCCGATATCTTCCCCACAAGAATCCCAGACTTTGTTACCATGTCTGTGGAAGATCAGTGGGCTTTCCATGCAAAAAATAAAATACCTGCTACCACCTCTCAATAACACACACAAAATTTCTTTTCTATCTTCTGAGGAAGCCATTGCATCCAAGGTGGGTACATCTTACTTTCTCTTCAAAAAGAGTTTAAATGTTTGGCCGGTGAGGAGAGAAAGACCCGTATGAGCTTCAGCAGGCAAAAGAAAAGGCTGTTAACCATGTGGGCTTCCTAATGCCAGGGGCTCCTTTAGAGCCAACATCTTAACTGAGCCTTAGATGTGCTTTCAAGAGGGTTTAAACATTTTATTTGGTTCCTGCATTAATATAAAAGGCATTTGTGTGAGGTCATGTAGTGTAACAAGCGACTTATTATATTGGAGCTTTATGTGAAGTTAGAATAAGCCTGAATATTCATACCATTTATTTCTTTTCTGAAAATCCAATAAAGACTCTGCACAAGGTTGAAAACAGCAAATAACCAAACAGCGCTTCACAGGCCCAGTCTGTACGGCACCCTAGAGATAGAGAACATCCGCCAAGGAGACTCCACAGTTTATGCTAGTGATCACATTAGCCACTGGAGGCAAAAAGTCATCCCTATTTTAGAACCCTTGGTTTAGAAGAGTTTGGCATTAATAAAGAAAAGACTATGTACACAAGAATTATTTTTCAAACACTAACGTATCTAGAAAACGTATCGTTTATTATGCACGAACTATGAAGGGATTCCTAAAAAGGAATTCCCAGCAAGCAATCTTAAAATGCTTGCAACGTAATGGAAAACACGTCCAAGTTAAATGGCAAAACTTCCCCCCCCCCCCCCCCCCCGGGGTTTCTAACGTCCTATTAACCATGTGATGTTGGATATGCACGGGTAATTTTTAAGGCTGCAACTTGTAGTAAGGTTTGTATAAGAGAGATACGTGTGATTCTATCTTCCGGAGATTTGACTTTGGAGCAGAGCACGCCAAACGATACCAAACGATAGCTCGTAAAACGGAATGCTACCGCGGATGGCCATGGACCCGAAGAGGGTCACCGTTCTCATCCAGCCGGCAGATCCGATCATCATGTGTCTTATTTTCTAAGTGTGTCAGAACTCAGAACAAATTCCTATCTAGCAGTTCCCTGACAGCTCCAGGAGAGGCCCAGTTGGGAGATCCATTTGGAAGGAGTAAGGAAGTCCGTAGCTGTGGCTGCTGGGAAGCAGGTATGTATCACTTTTATTAACTTCGACCCCTTTTTAAAAGCTAATGGACAGTCTCGCATCATGGTATGCAGTATTCAGAGCTATGAAAAAAAAAAAAAAAATACTGCAGCCCAATATAAACATGCCTGAATCCTTTATTTCACACACAGCATTTTGTTGCAGAGAGATAGCAGGTAAGAAAGAAAGGTTCTGTCTGCTGAGAGAAGGAAAGACACGATCCCCAAAGAGGAATTGCTTACAATTGTTTTGTTCATCTGGAAAGTTCCAATCTAAAGCAATGTTGTGGTAGAGTGATTTGGGTCTAAGGGATAAAATATACAAAGGAGAAGAAAAAGGAGGGAGCTCTAAAAAATTTTTTTTGAGACTGAGAGACAGATAATGGAACTGAAATAAGATACAAGTGGAAGAGGTACTAATTCACAAGATAAAGGTGTGAGAATTAGGGAGAATGCAAACATCTTTTTAGAAATCTATTCTGACATGAAATCGGGAGACATGCATAAGGCTGTATGTTTCAACTGCATTTTGTTTCCGAGTACAGTAAGTAGAACTCACCTAACTGCTACATTTTAATTGTCCTACGGGGCTTACTTAAATGAATAGCTAGGCATATCTCCTACATTAACTCCCAGCAATTCCTTTATAAATAAAAGCTTATAAATTACCTGGGGCTGCTTCAAAAGTATTTGTATACTCTTAAGGTTCTTAGAGATTTCCCAAGTGGTCTGCTTACATACCATGATTTTTTTTTTTTTAGAACATATCTTTCCTTCAGAATCAGCATAAAAAAATCTGGTTTGGCTTATCTGTCCGAATTATTATGAGTGATATATAATGGGGATCTTATGAATTGTATATAATTTCAATCACTTGATGTTAACGCATTATCATCATTAGCCTGGAATAGTAAAAGAAGTTTAAGAGTCAACTTTTTATGAGTATATTGGAACTGGGTGGTGTGTGTGTGTGGGGGGGAGGTTTGGTCTCCCATGCATGTATGCATGGGAGGTGGCATAAGAGGTGTCTGTTACGTTTAATATTTTAGCAACATATATTAGTCTTTTTACAGGAGGGCAGACTTTCCTTCATTATAATATTGTCTGATTCTTCTTTTCAACTTGTGTTTTACATTATTTGGATTTTTCAAGTGGCCTCTACATACGAAAAGTGCAAGACAATGTAGCAGGTGTGAATTTGGAATCATAAAATTCAAGTGTTCAAATATGTAACTTCCTTTTATGTCTCTAACAGAAATAAACTTTGATCTGGTTTACTCATTTATGCTTGGAAGGCATCTACTGTAACAGGATACCACAGACAATGTGGCTTATAAACGAGAGAAATCTATTTCTCACAGTCCTGGGGTCTGGAAGTCTGGAAACATGGTGCTAGTATAATTGAGTTCTAGGGAGGATCCTCTTCTGGGTTGCAGACTGCTGACTTCTCCCTGAGTCCTCACATGGCAGAGAGGGCAGGGGAACTGTCTGGGGTCTGTTTTATAATGTCACGAATTCCATTCATGAGGGAGCTGCCTTCATGACAGTCACCTTCCAAAGGCTCCACCTCCAAATACCATCACACTGGGGACTGAGTTTCAACATAGAGTTTTAGGGGGACATAAAAATTCAGTCTATGCCAGAGAGGAAATTTACCCTTGTATAACCAAGATAACAGTCATTTTTAGTTTAAAGCCCATCTGTGGCAGTAAATATATGATCAAGTAAGGGTTGTCTCCTCACTATCCCTTCTTATCCCTGGATGACAATAGCAGAGAGCTAGAGTGTATATGTTGCATATTGTCATGGCAGAGATACACCTCCATTGACCTCTGTTGAGAGAGATTTCTGCACAGGACCTGGTTGTATCTGAGCACCTAATGCCTGCATCTGTTTCCATTATGACCTCCAACTTTTAGATCACACATTTTGTTCTATTCTTGTTTCTACACCCTTACTTAACATGGCCACATTTCCAGTAAACATTGCTTTATAAAGAGACTTTATAAACAGTCCACTTTCCTCTGTGTATGATTCAACATCCTTGAATATTCTAATTAGAAATATGACTATCCAAGAGGGGTCTATTAACACAGATTCAAAACATGAGCACATCACTTTTTTTTTTTTTTTTTTTTTTTTTTGGGACAGAGAGAGACAGAGCATGAACGGGGGAGGGGCAGAGAGAGAGGGAGACACAGAATCGGAAACAGGCTCCAGGCTCCAGGCTCCGAGCCATCAGCCCAGAGCCTGACGCGGGGCTCAAACTCACGGACCGCGAGATCGTGACCTGGCTGAAGTCGGACGCTTAACCGACTGCGCCACCCAGGCGCCCCTCACTTTTTTTTAATTACAGAGGTTCTCATCAAACGTGAAGAAATGCACTTTCTTATAAAAACAGATGGCAACATGCACTAGTAGAAAGGGATGAAGTGATGAACACTCCATCACAATAGATGAAAAATAATGCAATGGCGAAAATAACTAAGGAGGGCAAAACCTCCTGAATGGCAAAGTAAAAAGCTTGGTGGACCCTCTCCCCAACAAAACAACAGTTTAGTTTGCACACATTTTGTTAAATAAAAACAAAATCAAACCCACAATTATTAAAACGTTTCTACAATTTGTCCTAAGGGAAAAAAGCAAAATGGAGAAACATTCATTAAAGAAAACCTGCTAAATTTAAGCAAGAACATGACTGTGGTTTTGAGCGTAGCCTTACCACCACCAACCTTCCTGACTCCACCAGTTCTGTAATGTAATGTAATGTTCTGTAATCCTAAATGTTCTACGATTTTCAGGTGAGGACTAAGAAGATGGGGGACCTCTCTCTCTTGCACACACATTATCCAGTCTGGGGATAATATTTCACCCTTGGAGAAGGAGGATGCTAGGGTTTCTCATCTCCTATTGCTTGTTGCAGAAGGTTCTATTCCAGCCAACTAGGCTGAAAGGATCAGGTCTGTAGCCCCCTATTGCACCCTATGCATAGAACAGAAGATCTACTCTAAATGTGGCAGGGTAAGAATAAAGAGGTCCAAATGTTCCTTCCTCAGATTGCTTCTAGGGTGGAAGGTCTATGCTGGAAGAGTCAAACACAAGACCACAAGGTATCACATCTACCCCATGACCACTCATAGAATGAGGACATCACTTCAGCACAATCAAACCCTGCCTGCCTCCTCAGGTTCCAGTGTAGTAGTTCTGAAGTTCTGCTCAGGGTAAAGGCAGACCATGAGAATTGATGGGGACTGAATTTATTTGAAACAGAACATGGAGAACTACATGTCTAAGAGCATTGGGGATTTGGTGGAGAACAATTAAGAGGAAGCTGGTAACACCACAATACAAATAAAATAATAAGGCAGCCACAAGTTTTCCGAACTAAACAAGAAGAACTAAAGCCACAGTTATCAGAATGAGAAATAATAATGGCTAGAGTAGAAATAAATGAAAAAGAGACTAGAATAACATAGAACGACAAATGCAGCTAGGAGTTCTTGTGTTTTGGTTTTTTTTGGTGTTTTTTTTTGTTTTGTTTTTTTAGGTAAACAAAATTGATAAACCTTTAGCTAGATCTACTAAGAAAAAAAAAAGAAATGACTCAGATAAATAAAAGAATTAATGGAGGTGTTACAACTTATACCATGGAAATACAAAGGATCGTAAGAGACGACTACAGACAAATATACACCAATGAACTGGACAACTCAGAAGAAACATTAATTCCTAGGAACATACAACCTACCAAGACTGAATTATGAAGAAACAGAAAAAGTGATCAGTGCCACAATGAGTAATGAGATTCAATCAGTATTCATAAACCTCCCAACCAAGAAAAGCCTAGGATCAGGTGGCTTCACAGAAGAATTCAAGCAAATACTTACAAAAGAAGTGATGCCAATCCTTTTCAAACGTTTTCCAAAATTTGAAAGTGAAGGAACACTCCCACAATCATTTTGCAAGACCAGCATTACCTTGATACTAAAGCGAAATAAGGATACTACAAGAAGAGAAAACTCCAGGCTAACATCCCTGATGAATACAGATGCAAACATGCTGAGCAAAATACCAGCAAACCAAACTCATCAGCACAAGAAAAGAATCAAACACCATAAAAAAGTGCAATTTATCACTGAGATGCAAGAAAGTTTCAATACTGGCAAATCAATTATTACTGTGGTGTATCACAAGAGAATGAAAAAAAAATCACATGATCATCTGAGCAGATGCAGCAAAAACATTGAACAAAATTCAACATCCTTTCAAGATAGAAACTGTCAACAAAATGAGTGTAGACTGAAAGTAACTCAACATAATAAAGACCATATTTAACAAGTCTACAAGTCACATCACACTCAACAGTAAAAGGTTGAAAATTTCCCCTTTAAGATCTAGAACAAGACAAAGCTACCCAATTTCACTACTCCTGTTCAACATAGTACTAGAAGTCCTAACCAGAGGAATCACACAAGAAAAATAAATAAAACTCATCCAAATCTGGAAGTAATTAGTACAATCATGCCTGTTTGCTGCTGGCATGATCTTGTATGTAGAAAATCCTAAAGACTGTTAGAACTAATCAGTGAATCCAGTTAAGTTCCAGGATACAAAATCAACAGACAAAAATAAGTTGTGTTTTTACCCAAACAATCAACTGTTTAAAGCAGAAATAAAGAAAACATTCTCATCTACAACAGCATCAAAAAGAATAAATTTGGAGCGCCTGGGTGGCTCAGTCGGTTAAGCGTCTGACTTCAGCTCAGGTCATGATCTCATGGTTTGTGAGTTTGAGCCCTGCTTTGGGCTCTGGTGCTGACAACTCCAAGCCTGGAGGCAGCTTCAGATTCTGTGTCTCCCCCTCTCTCTGCCCCTCCCATGTTCATGCTCTGTCTCTCTGTCTCTCAATAACAAATAAACATTTAAAAAAAATTTTAAAAATCCAATAAATTTAACCAAGAAAGTGAAAGATCTATATACCAAAAACTGTAGGACATTGATAAAGAAATTAAAGAAGATACAAATAAGTGGAAAATAGCCCATGTTCATGGATCATAAGAGTGAACATTGTTAAAATGTTCATAGTACCTTCAGCTTTTCTATAGACTCAATGCAATTCCTGTCAAAATTCCATTGGCATTTTTCATACAAATAGATAATACAATCATGGTGAGGATGTAAATACATTAAAACCTTGTCACATTTTCCAGATGGTAAGTAAAGTTGTGCAGCTGTTTTGGAAAACAGTTTGGCAATTTTTCAAAATGTTAAGGATACCGTTAGCACATGACCTAGCAACTATACCACTGTGTACATAAGCAAGACAAATGAAAATATGCATCCATGAAAAAACTTGCACATAAATATTCTCAGGAAAATCAATAGTATCCACTAAGTAGAATATTTAAAACATCCACCAACCGATGAATAAATATATGTGGCATTTCATTCAAGGGAATATTACTCAGCCATAAAAAGGAATGAAATACTGATACACACTACAGTATGGATGAACCTTGAAAACATTACGCTACAGGAAAGAAGGTGGAAGGGTGTGTGGGTTGCTCACTCGATTAAGCTTCCAATTCTCGGTTTCGGCTCAGGTCATGATCTTATGGTTTGTGGGCTTAAGCCCCACAACAGACTCTGCACTGACAGCATGGAACCTGCTTGGGATTCTCTCTCTCTGTCCCTTCCAAGCTCTCTCTCAAAATAAATAAACAAACTTAAAAAAGGAAAAAAAATGGGAAAGAAGATAGACACAAATGGCCACAATTTTTACGACTTTTTATGACTACTTTTATATGAAATATCCAGTATAGGCCGATCTATAGAGACTGAATTTAGACCTAGAGAGAACAGTAGAAATAGAGAATGTCTATCCATAGGTATCTTTTTGAGGGAAAGAAAACATTCTAAAATCAGACAGAGGGGATGCTTGCACAACTGCAAATATATTAAAAATCATTAACTTGTGCTTTTCAAATGGGTGACGTGTATGGTATATAAATTATAATTCAATAATACTGTTAAAATAGTGAGTAAATCAAACATTTGTCGCTAATATTTATGAAAAGTTTTCAAATAGTCATCATTTTTCTTAGAAATGTTTAAGGATTATTTTATTTAAGCTGGACAATATTTACGAGCCAAGTACTAATATCTCCCTCAGTTGGCAGACCAGGGCACTGAGGCTCGTGGCAGTTACATCACTTGCTGAAAGTCACACAGCATTTGTGTGTTCAGGTTGGAAGTCAGACCCAGGCAGTCTGGCTCCAAATTACTTGCCTTAAACCACACACTTCTGCTGTATTATATTGCTGAGAATTTACATTCGTATAATATTCTCATTACTGTTACAGAACTCATATAATTATAGCAAGATTTCTGGGGAAGGTGTTTACTTCCAGCCAAAGCTAATTGGGCAACAATGTAAGCACAATGGGTCCTTCAGGACCTTCTGGACTTTGTAGTTACCTAAAGTATTCTCGTCCTTCTTGCTCTGGTTTAAATCCTACTGACTCTTCAAGGCCGAGCCCAAACTGATCTCTGGGAATCTTTCCCCAACTTCCCAGACCAATGTGGCTTTTCCCTCTCTTGTCTCATAACATTCCTTACATGCCTGTAGTGTGCCCCACTTCCTAATACACTGTCATTATTTGTTTTCATATCTGTTTTTCTCATTACACTGAAATTCTCAAGAGTAGGGGACACTGATACTTGTATTTGCATCCCTAAGTATTGCCGTTAGGAAAATAGCAGGCACCCAATAAACGCTGAATACATTAAAGAAGGAAGGGAGACTACAGAAGAAATCTGTACCTTACTCTTACACAATTTAGGATGAAATCAGAAAAGCACAGGACTCTTGAATAGTGACTAACTTGTGCAGCAGAAAGTCTAGGTGAGGTTAACAGGACCTAAGAACACTTCAGTTCTCCTAGTCAAAATGGTCCTGTTAACCTCACCTAGACTCAAAAACCATCTACTATACATTTAAAACAGAGACTTTGCTTCTGGACAACCTTGTGTGTTTTTTGTTTTTTTGTTTTTTGTAACAATTATCACTTTCTTCCATGATTACTATACAGCCAGGTGTTGATGCTCCCTATTAAAATGTAAACTCAACATGAAGCATGTCAGTATTATCTCTGAGCCAAATCTAAACGTTTGATTTACCAGTTCTATTTTAAAAGTATGTTACTCATTCAAATATAGGTTGAGCATGCCAGGGTTTGATCCCATTGGCACAGCATTTGGAAATGAATATTCCAGACGGTGCGTGGTTTAGTATTTTGAACTAAAGCCTGCTGGTCTGGGAATGTCATTACTTCTATAGAAGTTGATTTACCTGTGTGACTTTTCAATCAGCAACTTATTTTTAAAAATAAATCTAAAAGGGAAAATACTGTTCTTGCCAGGCTGAACAAAACATTTTCTTCCTTTATAGTGTGTAACTGAAAAGATCTGCCAAATACAAATCCTTCTTTCCAACAGTAATGAGAATGTATGACTCAGATATAGTCAAACACATTTTTTTTTGTCTTGGTATCGAAGCCATTTACCTTTACATTAACTCTCAAGTCACTTGAATATCAGTTAGTGGAACCATCAGTCAATTGCCCAACAGCATATTCAATCTGCATTTGCCCCAAAGCATCAGAAGTATCTGAAAGTCATCACATCCCTCAAGTATGCAATGCACATAATTTTCATGGGGGTAGTAGCAGAAATCCATTCCTCCAAATTTAAGTATGATTCTGTGCAAAAAAAAAGCATGAGAGGGTGTGAACATAGAGCTCACCACGTTAATATCTCCACTGGTGCACAAACCAGGCATTTTATTTTTCATTCAAGGTCTACGCTGATGTTTGAAGGTGCAGAATGAATGTGACTTTAAGAATAATCACAAAATTATAGCAGGAGTGTCGAGGTAAGGTCCTCCCGTCCCCAGGTAAGGCTATTATCTAGGCAATGGTTATGTATGTAAGAGATGTGTTAAAGATATTTAGAATTTTTGATTTCAAAGATTTTAAAAGCAGATAAGGGGAGAGGAGAGCAGTATGGCATTGAAAATAAAACAAAAGGGGAAAGAAGGCATGAAATGATGTGGCTTTGAGGCATTTCTGATTGGTGCTTGGCTCACAGAGAAAAGAGATGAGGAAAAGTGGGAGGGAGGAAGTGAATGGAAGAAATTATGTCTAGGGCCCTGTTAAAGAGTCTAGATTTTATTCTTTAGGCATGGTAAAATTAAAAAAAAATAGTCTTTACGTGGAAGAGAAGATTGTATGGTCAGGCATACATTTTATGTAGAACATTCCGGCAATGGTACAGAGCAAGACTGTTAAGAGATAAGACAAAGAAACCAAATGAAAGACAATGAGGGTGTAAGTGTAGAGGAAAGCATGGCGGGGGGGGGGGGGGGGGGGGGGGGGGGGGAAGGGACAGCAGTGTGTGATCTATGGGAGGAAGGATTCCTAGGGGGAGGGTGGATGGTAGGATTTTCACCGGCCCTCTCTGTCTTATCATATTTATGCTAAATAATGGAATCAATCACTTGTCTTCGTACTGTAAATTTTGAAAAAAAAAATGCGACTTCTCACATGATACATTCCTAAATTACTTTGATACATAAAGAACTTTTAAAATCTCCTTTGACATGTTCATTTGTCTAAGACCAAAGGTCTTGACACTGATCAGTGAAATCAATATATCACCAAAACTTAAGGGAGTGATGTTTTAGAGATATATAATCTCCATAATATATAAGCTTGAAGTTCTCACCAAGAAAAAAAAAAAGCAGAAATCTACTTGTTCTGGCATTCTGCTCATGGTTTTCAGCAAAGTGGTCCTCAGATTCTACGCTTGTTTTGGTATAATATTAAAAACCCCGTGAGATACATCAGTATCACCTGCGTCCGCTAATCTTGATTATTATACTGAATTCAAGCCTGTGATTTCCATCATCTTCAATTCATGATATCACTTGCTTTTACTTTAATCATCAACAGAAAGGGGGGTGGTTATAAGATAGTCTTTAGGGTCACTTTTAATTCCATAGTTTAATTTTCAGTATTAAATTCTGACACGTATCATTTGGCAAAGATGTTAAAAGCAAAATTTAAAACAAATTTTGTCTTTCCCTCAAATCAAATTAAGTACATGAACATTTTGTTCTCACCCTGGTGAGAAATATGTTTCTTGAGGATTTTTAGGGTCTAAACAAATGTATGTCTCTTCCCCCTCTTTTTAAAAAGCGTAGGAAGTAAGTAGGCTGAACGTATTCAGACTTACTCTCCTTTGTAATTGGATCCTCAGTCCTAAAGTTGAAGGATTACAGAAACACTGATACGTTGTGCAAAAAAGGAGTATTGAAATTCAGAGTCACTGAAGTTTACTGTCATTCCACCAACCCAAGAGTTAAAAAGAAAAAAATACCAATACCAAAGACGCCACCACTGTGTACGTAAAATATAGTTATGCCATATGTGTGAATTTCCTCGGCAACAGATAAGACTGGCACTTAAAAAGGGTAAGGTGAAATGTTTGAAATGCCACAGAACTGGCCTTGAAGTAATTTTTCAAACATTCAGAATTTTGGATGCTTGTTTTTCTAAATTGGCCTTGAGAGACTTCCTTTTGCAAACTAGACCCATGGAAAGTTTCAATTTTTAGAGTCACCTTCTAAGTTACACATATGCAAAAATAATCAAAGTACAGGGACAGCATTTTCTTTTCATCACTGTGTAACTTAAAAAAAAACACAGCAATGTGCGTTTGGCTCACACACCATGAAAACTTTCATCTTTTACTGGAATCTGTTAGATCAGAAGGATAATTTTACAGAAAGATGTGAATGAATGGAAACATGCGATCAAACACTGAGTTGGCTCTTTTTCTCTTCTTTTTTTTTTTTTTTGTGAGGTCACTTTATTAAAAAGAAAAAAAAATAGGTGTGCTTCAAACCACCATAAGTGAAGCAAAGGACCCCTCATATATGTTTAAAACTGGTAGAAATGAGTGAGAAAATCAAAACAATTCACATTTATGAACTAAGGGGAGGGTGCATACACTCTTGGACATTTAATTTGAATGTATGAGGTAGAAAGATTTATTTTCCAATTATTAGTTTATTTTAGTGTTCTCTAGTGTGTTTTGAAGTACAAATGGTATTTGTTCAGCTTCCCGGCAGCTCCCATGTTCCATTAGGAAAAGCAAGATAAGCAAAGAATAGAACCTCAGTCAGTGTCAGGCAGAGTAACAGAAGCATTTTAATAAATGGGATGTTTCTTCTTGGTTTGGTTTCTTTTGATATTTGGTTTTGTTTGATCCCTTAAAATGTCATATCTGCTGTGATGTGGTCATTTGGTGCCGTGTCGAATTGAATAAAGTACTCTGCTACCTGAATTGAAAGAAGTAAACATCTATGAAAATAAGTCATCAAGATAGAAAAAAGTAAGTTTTTCTTTAAAAATCAAGATGAGTACTTCATTTACTATGAAGGTAATCGACCTGTGGTCAGTTTTGCCAAGTCAAGGAGTACGTTTTATATAGAACAGTATACATTTGTGTCATAGACATGTAAATCATGAACATAATGACATGATGATTCACCTTTAATGTGGTGCTACAGAAATGATCAGTGCTGAGTTTAAAAATACCATTTTAATGACCTGACCTTTTTAAGGAATTAAATGTTTCAAATAAGCCCTTTAAAAATAATTGACTATATCCTTGGATTCTAAAATAATGTCCACTATATGTTTAATAGAATGTATTTAATAGAAATCATTCTAAAATCTAAATGCCCATACTACTGTTCAATAAAATCCAATTTCCCTCCTTATCGTGAGCACATAGCTAGACTACGTTACTCAGCCCTTCTGGAGATTCAGTGTGGCTACTGATCTTAGTTCCAGAGGGTGAAGTTTTTCTTTTCATTTTTAAAATTTATTTTTGAGAGAGAGAGAGAGAGAGAGAGAGAGAGCGAGCACAAGTTGGGGAAGGGCAGAGAGAGAGGGAGACATAGAATCCAAAGCAGGCTCCAGGATTTGAGCCATCAGCACAGAGCCTGATGCAGAGCTTGAACTCAGGAGCCATGAGATCATGACCTAAGCCAAAGTCGGACACCCAACAGACTGAGGTACCCTGGTGCCCCTAGAGGGTGAAGATTTTAAGATCTACTTCAAACAACCCATGCCCCTTTGAACTCTTCCATTCTGGCTGAAAGAAAGAGGAGCCAGTAACTTTGGAAGTCAGCTTTGTAAATGGTACAGGCTCTGCCAGTAGGTGTTCCAAACCAATTGCATGGAGGAGGATCCTCCTAACACCCTACGTTCCTGCCTAAAGCTTTTACATGAGCATGGAACAGACTTCTACTGTGTTTGGACCATTATATATCTTGGAGTAAACTTGTTACTATATTGAGAATATCCTAAGGAATACATCATCTTTATCAAGAAAAAAAAATCCTAGGGGCACAAGGGAAGCTCAGTCGGTTAAGCATCTGATTTTGGCTCAGGTCATGATCTCACAATGTGTGAGTTTGAGCCCTGTATCGGGCACTCTACTGGAGCCCCTTTCAGATCCTCTGTCCCCTTCTCACTCTCTCTCTCTCTGCCCCTCCCCTACTCGTTCTCTCTCTCTGTCTGTCTCTCTCTAACTCTCAAAATAAGTAAACAAACTTAAAAAAAGAAAAGAAAAAAATCCTAAATACAACATTTTTTTTTGGAAATTTATTTGGAAATCCTAAATACAACATTTTTTTTTTTAATTGAGGTCCAGATCAAGTACTTTTACAAAATGGCCTAATTCTCACTCACTCTCCCCTACTGCTACTCACTCACACCTCATTCTCCATCCTTACTCCACGACCGTATTTTTAACCTCATGTACTTTGAGAATATAGAAGCAGAAGTGCCCTTACTTCATACTACGTTAACCTGCCGCATTCCCCACCTGTCTATCCATGTGTTTCTTTCCCTCCTGTTTCATCAACAATAACAAAAATGTAAAAGAAGCAATTAGGTTCTGTGGATAAAGGCTTAATAAAGTCCATTCCTTTGGACCAGAGAACTTGAACTTCATTTAGAGCTCTAACTCTGTTTGTCCAGTATCTGATAAAAAATGGTATGTAATTATTGCTTATAACAAAAGTAACACCCCTGGGACGCTTGAGTGGCTCAGCCAGTTGAACATCTGACTCTTGATTTCAGCTCAGGTCACGATCTCCTGGTTACTGAATTCAAACCTTGTGTGGGGCTCTGTGCTGACAGTGCAGAGCCTGCTTGGGATTCTCTCTCCCTACCTCTCTATGCCCCTCTCCCTCTTTCAAAATAAATAAATAAACAAAAAATGAGCCCTGAAAAACTACACGTGAATGGGATGTAGCTTTAGTCCTCCCTGAGTATGGTGGCTCTTATAACTTGTACGTCCTTTGTGCAGACTCTGGAATCTATACCTACAGAATTCTGACAAGAGCTATCACATTCTGTGGAGCATGAGTTTTAAAGCCAGAGTGACACTTGCATCTCCTTATGTGGACTCCCCTCCCAGTCTTTGCACTGTCATCCAGGGGCAGGACAGCTACTGGATGGTTGTGTAGACTGCTACATGGTCTGCTTGCCATAAGGACACTTTTAGAAGGAATGCCTATGTTGCCCTTCTGCCAAGTTGTCCTTCCTGCATGTATCTCTCTGAGCAGCCTGGTCCTAGCATGAGCCATGACAGTGTTGTAAACGTGAGTGCTTAGTTGAAGCCTAGGAGTTCCCCTGATGAGCTGTGTACATCTCTGATCTAGTCCCCACTCTCAGTTAGCCCTCTAACTGTTGCCAGGCAACCACGCCACATGTACTTTAGTAGAACTCTGGAGGTTTGCTCTCTCAGGAAGGTAAATAGGACACACTCCAGGGTGGGAGAAATGAGCCACAGTTGTGGGTAGGAATACTGTACTGAAATATGGTATTGGAATTTGCATACCAATTCCTGAGGCTCCTGAACCCTCTTCTGCCAACTGGCTTCCAGAATGTTGGCAGGAGACGGAATCATCCCTCTCTGGGTGAATTGGACTCAGCTGGCAAGAGGAAAATTGCAAAATTACGTGCTCAGGCAGAACACTTAATAGTGTAAACTAGTCAGCAAGTCTATGAGATTCCAATCCTGTTTTCAGCATTCTACTCTTTAATATGAGCAGAAAATCATGGATTAATTTCTATATGACAAAGTCTTTTCTTTCTTTTTTTTTTTTTAATTTTTTTTTCAACGTTTTTTATTTTTGGGACAGAGAGAGACAGAGCATGAACAGGGGAGGGGCAGAGAGAGAGGGAGACACAGAATCGGAAACAGGCTCCAGGCTCCGAGCCATCAGCCCAGAGCCTGACGCGGGGCTCGAACTCACGGACCGCGAGATCGTGACCTGGCTGAAGTCGGACGCTTAACCGACTACGCCACCCAGGCGCCCCGACAAAGTCTTAAAAAAATCAAGTTAGGAGTGCCTAGGTAGCTCAGTTGGTTAAGCGTCTGACTTTGGCTCAGGTCATGATCTCGTGGTCTGGTCCATGGGTTCAAGCCCCGCGTAGGACTATATGCTGACAGCTCAGAGCCTGACCCTGTTTCAGATTCTATGTTTCCCTCTCTCTCTGCCCCTCCCTCACTCTCTCTCTCAAAATAAATAAACATTAAAAAAATTAAAGTCCAATATAAATTAAAAATCATATCTGAGAAAAGACTTCAGTATAAAATTTATAATTACCAACACATGCTCATGCACACACATGTAAACAAAAGCAACATACAGAAAAATTATGCAGAGAGAATACTTTGTTTTGAGACCACTTCTTCAAATAAACTATCATTAATATCTTCAGATGACTGAAAGGAAATATTGAATCTATAAAACAAGAGTAGGGTGCTTTTATAAAAGAATGCTCAGAAAAAAAATTAAAAAATAAAAGAAGATAAAATTTAAAAATATTCAGAGAACCAAAAGGTCTTGAAAATTAAAAACAAACAAACAAACAAAAAGGATAGCAGAAAGTAATACTTGGAAAACTCACAGAATGGTAGAAAAAAATAAGTTAAAAAAATATCTCACGGAGGGCAGACGTGTGTGAGCAGATGTGCACACGTGCACACACAAACACACAAATCATGGTTGGAAAATATTTGAGAAAAACACAAGAAAATTAAATAAAAAGTTCAACACCTTAATACAAGAAGCTCCAAAAAAAAAAAAAAAAAAAAAAAAAGGAAAAGGAAAAAGCAAATGGAGGAAACCATCTCTGAAATAATTCAAGAATATTTCCAAGAACCAAAGAACTTTCACTGTCAGATTGAAAGACCTTGCTGATTACCTGCACATGATTAAAGCTTATCACAGCAACTCTTCCAAATCTCAAAGGGCTACATTTGAAGAGAAAACCTTACAAGTTTCCATGAAGGTGATGGCGAGGGAGGAAGATGTACAGCCCCATGGTAGTGGGAATCAGAATATCAGAATGATTTGGACCTTTTCAGCAGCAACATGCCTCCAAAATTCTAAGGAGAAATTATTTCCAATACAGAATTTTTTATCTAGTCAAATCATCATCATGTAAGAACACTTCCTATAATCCCATAGGTATCCTTTCTCAGGAAGTTATTGGAGGTCTGATCTCCCATAATTAGGGAGTAAACCAAGAAAGGAGACATTTGGGGGAGGCAAGGAACAAGAGATACAATACAAAAGAGACACAAAGGACATTTACCCTGGACGATAGTAAAAGGATATGCAGTCATAGTAATAATATAAGTTAATAAAAATACTAGACATATATCTAACCTCAATTATAATATTAGGGAGTATGTAAGTATGAAAAGGAGGAGGTGTGGAGTGGCAATGAAGAGGAAACAAAAGAGATTTAGGTCCCCATCCACAGTGACCAATCAAAAGATAATGCTTAAAACTGAAAATCAGTAAGCATTCTTACATTCTCTGTATAGCCAAGTAACTCAAAAGAGGGAAATGAAAAATGAAAGGTGGATTGTTGTATTTAAAAGAAACCTTTTTCTACTATTTGACTCCGTTTCTATGTAAAAGGTGATGAAAATAGGAAGCAAAAGAAAGATTAATAGCTTTTAAATGTTATACGGAGTCAAAAAATGCATAATTGAATATTTTCCATTGTAAACATTGGTTGAAACAATTAATACTGATACATTTATTCTTTTACACTGTGAAATTGAAAACCAAGAGACGGTCTCCTTGTAAATATTAACAGGAAGATAGATATTCTGAGGAACAGGTCTATAATTCTCTCATTACCACTTCTCTATTTCTGTCTTCTTTTGAGATCTTTTTTTTTTTAACAATTTTATTTTTTATTTTGAGAGAGGTAGAGAGAGAGAGAGAGAGAGAGAGAGAGAGAGAGAGAGAGAGAGAGGGAGAATATCTTAAGCAGGCTCCACACTCAGCATGGAGCCCAACAGGGGGCTCAATCCCACACCCTGGGATCTTGACCTGAGTCGAAATCAAGAGTCCAATGTTCAACCGACTAAGCCACTCAGGTACCCCTCCAGCTCTTTTTACATACCTTTTTGGAGATCTTTAATCACATTAACCTTGTACTTTTTCTGTCTCTATCAATTTCTTGCATTCAGTTTCCTTTTCAGCTTAGAATCTGTGGTATATCACCTGACCAATATGTCTTTCCAATATTTATACAATATTCTTGTAGCATTATCTTTTAATTATTGGCCCCATACAAAGCACCAACATCCAATAAATTCTAGAAGTCTCATCCATGCCTGTACCATGCAGTTACTTAGTGATGCCAAAGATACAAAATATAACAATAACATGCTATCCAACAATGAGTGCTTTCTCATATGTTCATACATTTATGGAACAAAAAAGTTATAGTCAATTCTGTGAAATATATTTGATAAGCCATGGTTATCAAAATAGGCATAGTCCTTGCCTTGGTGGAGCTTTGACTCTATAAGAACAAAAAGGCAATAAACAGTTCACTGCTTAATTATCTAACTCAGTTGTTTTAAGTATTACGAAGGCAAAATATGGTGTTCTATGAGAGCATTCAAATAGGAAAAATGACCTTATTCTTTTACAAGGTTTTTTTTTTTTTAATTTATTTTTTTTGAGAGAGCATGAGCAGGAGAGGTGCAGAGAGACAGAGGAAGATACAGAGTCCCAAGCAAGCTCCACACTGCCAACACAGAGCCCGGCTTGGGACTCGAACTCATGAACTGTGAGAAACCAAGAATCAGATGCTTAACTGACTGAGCCACTCAGGCACCCCCAAAATGACCTTAATTTTGTCTTCATTCTCTGAAGAGGTAAAGTGTAGGGCAGAAATTGGATTATACATCGTCTGAGCAAGAGTGTGGGGTGAGGAGAAATTCCAGACAGAACCAGACTGTTTGAAATTTGGCCCCAAAATGGCCGAACTAAGAGTCCTGGAGAGCCACTCTCTATCATCAACAGGTCTTTGTGAATGCTGTTCCTCTCCCCGAATAGCCTCCTTTCCTTCCTGCCCCTCTTTACCATACCTTTTCTGTGATAAAATTGGATTGATCCTCCAGGTTTCAGTTTAGAAGTCATTTTGGGGGCAAATCTTATTTTACTTCCTCAATTCTGACTTGTAGTTTCTACACTGGGCTAATGAGAACTCTTCTTCCAGTGCCTCTAATCAAAACCACATCGTGTCATGATTGTCTTGTTCCTTGCCTGTCTCATCTTCTGGTCACTAAGAGCAAGATGGACAGTGACTTCCTCATTATTCTATCCCTAGCATCTCTTTGATATAAATTGGTGTCTGAACACCTATTTGCTAAGTGATCTTTGGTAAAAGGAGAGTAACTATGTATTGCATAGGGCCTCAGGGCTTTGGAACTGGGTCTAATATCAAATCATTCATTCATTCATTCATCAATTCATTCATTCATTCTTCAATGACACATTTTAGTCCCCTTGTTATTACTTGGCTTTTAAATATGTTTAAAATAATTCCACTTCCTAGATAAGTAAGTTCTGCATCAATTAAGGTATTGTATAAGAAAAATTGTGCTCTGGGTTGTCATGGACAAATAAAAGCTATAATTATTGTTTTGTAATTATACTATCAAAATATCTCCATAATTAAACACTCTAGACCCTAACAGAATGTGGATAAACTTCCTGATTACACGTACACACTAATCTTTCTAAGATGAATTAAATTTTCAATATTGAAGTAATTGGCTACATGTCTTAGGTTTAAAAAAAAATCCCAATTAAGGAAAATTATCATTTGTCTTACTTAGAATGATTTAAATGTGTAATTTTAATTTTCTTAATCTTTAATTTTCAGAGAGAGTGTGAGTGAGGGAGGCGCAGAGAGAGAGAAAGAAAGAACAGACAGAATCCCAAGCAGGCTCCATGCTGTCAGCACAGAGCCCAACGTGGGGCTATAATTCATGAACCGTGAATTTATGACCTGAGCAGAGTTCAGCCGCTCAACCAACTGAGCCACCCAGGGGCCCCTAAACATGTAATTGTAATTAGAACACTAAAGAAAAAGTCTGGAAACTAAATGTAACCACTCAATTCTACCAAACTGAAATACACAGCATGAAAAAAATAAAGGAAATGGCACTTAAAATGAAAGGGGGAAGTTCTGAAGCCGGGACTCTGGTGCAAGTATTACTTGTTGGGGTCTGTACAACCAGTAGAAAGAAGGAAGATAAGAACTATCTTGACAAGGGAGGGCACCTTTCACACAGGAAATTCATCTCCTGGTTATAAGAAAAAGAAGCAAGATCCCTCTCCACCCCAGCAATACACCAGGCACTGCTTGCAGCCAGTGCGAAACTACTACAGCCTCTAACTCTTGTTCTTCTCCAAGGAACTTCTGTTCAAAATAATCCTCCCCGATTTCCCCCTAAAACCTCATACAAGCCGATCTTCCCTTGTTGTCTTTGGACTGACCTATGGTTTACTCTAGCTTTCCTGTGCTGTACGGCAATTGCTCTACTATTTCTGAATGAACTCATTTTGGTAGCAAATTCGCTGGCTATTTGATCTTTTTTTTTTTTTTTAATATAATTTGTTGTCAAGTTGCTTTCCATACAATACCCAGTGCTCATCCCAACAAATGCCCTCCTCCCTGCCCATCACCCACTTTCCCCTCTCCCCCAACCCCCATCTACCCTTAGTTTGTTCTCAGTCCTTAAGAGTCTCTTATGGTTTGTCTCCCTCCTTCTCTGTAACTTTTTTCCCCCCTCCCCTCCGCCATGGTTGATTTTGAGAAACATAACAGATATTTGATCTTTAAGGTTGACGATATTCAGAGTAGACTGTGCAACTCTTGATCTCAGTGTTGTGAGTTAAATCCCCACGTTGGGTGTAGAGATGACTTAAAAAAAGTAAAATATCTTCAAAAAACCCACAAAGTATATAATCTATTATAGGAATGAGGATTTTAAAAGAACATTTTCAGAAATAAAAAGTATCATGTGGCTGTGTATAAAAAAATAATTGAGAGTTTGATTGATAGAATGAAACCATAGAGGTTAAATTACATATATAAGTAAATAGTACCATTTTGACTAAATTCTCATCTTGAAGGGTCCTGAGACAAATGAAGTGAATTAGGATAAAGAGTATTATTGTAACTGTAAAATAAAATGAAAAAGAAAAAAAAATGCAACAGGATTTGTAAAAAAAAAAAAAAAAAAAAAAGATGAGCCCCACACTTTTTATTCAGAAGAGAATCATCTGATTTGGGAAATGTGATACTGTGATTTGTAGAAAATTTGTATATAAACATATATATGTGTATGTGTATGTGTATGTGTGTGTATATAAATATGATGTATAATATAAATATATATTTAAATAAATATGTATATAAAATATTTATGTGCTCATTCAGATTACTAGTTCTGGCTCAGAGCTCCCAAATCCTTAGACTGTTCTGAGTGATGAGAAAAATGGAAGACTCTTTTGTTACATTATTTGGTCTCTTGGACTCCATTGCAATGGGTGTCTGGTTGTTCACCTTTCCACCACAACTGAGATTCCATTAATGATGGGAAAATACCTAAGGATGAGAGCTGGTTGCCAAGGGAACCAACCATGAATAGAGGCTTGGAACTTTCAGTCCCACCCATGACCTCTGGAGAAGGAGGAGGGGCTAGATTCAGTCACTAAAGGCCAATGATTTAACCAATCACACTTATGTAATGAAGCCTCCAAAAAAGCCCAAAGGAGAGGATTTGCTTCTATCTTGGGAAACCAGAATGTTTCTAGGTGCTACCATGGTATTCCCCAAGCTCCACAAGAACAGACGTTTCTTCACTGGGGACTTTGCCCAGTGCATTTCTTCATCTGGCTGTTGATTTGTATTTTTTTCATATCTTTTTAAATAAATCAGTAATCTGGTAAATAAATGTGTATCCTAAATTCTGTGTGCCATTCTATCAAATTAATCAAACTCAAGGAGGGGATGATGGGAACCTCTGATTTATAGCCAGTCAGTCAGAAGGAGTATAGGTAACAACTAAGACTTGTGATTGGCTTCTGAGGTGGAGGGCACTCTTAAGGGAGTGAACCCTTTGCATCTGGAATTGGATTCTATCTCAGGGTAGACAGTGTCAGAAGTGAGTTGAATTGGCAGACACCAAGAATTGCTTGGTGTGGAGAAGCCTTCACATATACATACATACACTTTGGAATTGGGTCCAGAAATCCTTTCAGGAATGCACATATACCATATATATATGTATATGTATATATGTATATATGTATAAATATGGTATATGTGTGCATATATATATGGTATATGTATATATACACACACATATGCACACACACACATATACATATATATACACACACATATGCATAAATACATATATACTTATGTTTATGTGTGTACATGTGTATGTATGCATGTATACATTATACATCTATATTTACCTAACATATGTGTGCATATATTTATGTTTTTCATGAAATGCCAATTCTATCATTATGTTCCAGGTAAATAAATATGTGCATTTTTATTAGTCCAAATAGTGTTATAATAAATTAAGATGATGCTTCTTTGCAGGCTAGAGTAGCAGTTTGAAAAAATACACAGTGTTTGGGGCACCTGGGTGGCTCAGTCGGTTAAGCATCTGACTCTTGATTTCAGTTCACTTCATGATCTCATGGTGTGTGGAATCGAGCCCTGTGTTGGGCTCTGCCTGACAGTGTAGAACTTGCTTGGGATTCTCTCTCTGCCCCTTCCCCACTTGTTCTCATTTCCTCCTCTCTCTCTCTCTCCTCTCTCTCTCTCTCTCTCTCTCAAAATAAATAAATAAATACATACATACATACATACATACATACATACTTAAAATCAACCATAATATTTAATAGCTCCACTCATCAGGATGTGAAATCTATTTCTCTACTCCTTGAATTGCTGCTTGGCCACGTGACTTTCATTGGTTAGTGGACAACAGCAAATGGGACAAAAGCAACATTTTGAAAAATATTTTCACCCTGGGACCTGCCACTCTTTCTGTTAGGAACCCTGAGATCATCATACACAGAAAGACTCGTCTTCTGTGGGTGAGAAGTCATGATATGAGAACTGCCCAGAAAATCCATAGGATTTTTAGAAAAAATAAATAAATGTGTAATGTTTTGAGCCACTAGGTGTTGGGGCAAATTGTTATACAGAAAAGGCTGAAACAGAAACTGATACCTAGAAGCACGGTGCTGGTAAACAAAAACATACACCATGTGGTATCAGACTTGGGACCAGGAAGCAGGAAGAGGCTGCACGATCTGTTAGTAAACTCTAGATAGAACAATGGGTAGCAAACAAAGCCTTAGTAAAATCTGGAAAAATAGCATGGAAATTTCTAGAACAGAGTGGAAAAATAACAGCCCGTGTTCTACAGTAACAAAACAATTGGCAAATGTCACCTGTGATCACTTGGAAGACAGAAAGTATACCTAATCAACTCTGGGGTTTTAGCTGAGGAAATCTCCAAACTGAACGTTCAAAGTACCGATGGATATTTATGGTTATGTACGCTAAGAGAGAGGAAGATGCCAATGCCCTGAAGAAAGAACTACTCAGATCGTAACAAGAAATTTAGGGGGAAATGGCACCAACTTCCAGGCCTAGAAAACAAAATGGTCTTCCTAGGTTAGCCATAATAGGAATTTCTTGAACTTATTTTTTCTCACTGCTTATAACTAGTATAATCTATTGCAGAGCTGGTGATGTCTATCTAGGATGAAGGAGTAAGTTCTCTAAATATTCGCTATGTGTTTAGGGGTGGAAGAGGCTGAACAGAGTGAGAAAGAGAACAGAGCCCACATCACGTGCCATGGTGTTTCCTGCAGAGTCCAGGGATCCTTGCCCCCAGCCCTGTGGAGCTCCCATTTCTGCACTCGGCAGAGCAAAGCATAGCAGTTACGACACTCAGTCATTTTCTAGGCTAGTAACAGTTGCCGTAAGTGCCAGACAATTCTTGAAGAGTGGATGCTCCTTTTAAAGAAGAGGTGTCTCACGTTCTCAGACCAGCAACACTGACATCGCTTGGAAGCTTGTTAGAAATGCAGAATTCAAGGCAGTGTGCCAGACTGACGTAGTCAGACTCCGCATACTAACACGATCCCTGGATGACTGTGCACACAAAAGTTTGGGAAGCACTGATCTACTCCCTGTCAAAAGTCTATAAGTCATTATACTAAATACCATCTCCAAACTTTTCCAAAGCTACTTATTGGGGTTTTGTGGTCCTTCAAACTCAGAGCCCGCCCCCCCCCCCCGTTGCCAAGCAACCTGTTCTAGACATCATCTAAACCCCAACAATTTCGAATACATTAGGTTGATTCATTTAGTTGCCTATGTTCTATTGGTGATGACCAATAAAAACAGCAATTTTATATGACTCAATCTAGTATTTTGAGAACTGTCATATGTACAGAGAACATGGACCTTAGAGCCATGCTAGACTATAATGAAATCCCATTTTCTGTAACTATTAGTTCTGTGACCTTGGGAAAAATTACTTAATTTCCTTGAGTCTCTATTTCCTCACTTAGATGAAAGGGATAACAAGTTTATTAATATGATTATTAAGGAGATTCACTAAGAAAATTACATAATTATGCCTAAAGCGCTGGTTGGTTCATGGCAGAAACTAAATAAATAGGGGCACCTGGGTGGCTCAGTTAAGCAATAGACTCTTGATTTCAGCTCAAGTCATGATCTCACAGTTGATGAGCTTGAGCCCTGCGCTGGGCTCCATGCTGAGTGCAGAGCCTGCTTGGAATTTGACCTCTCTCTCTTTCTGTCTCTCTTTCTCAAAATCAATAAATAAACTTAAAAAGAGGAAGCTAAGTAAATATGTGTTCTCCTTATGACTATGCATTGGTTGCCAAAGTGAAATGAAAAATTAAGACAATTATGTGAATTTGAAAAAAAAAAACCTATCTGGGAGTCCTGAGTTGCTGGTCCATAAGTTTTAAGGTAAAAGTGATGTTTTGGATACTCAAGGAAGTATTTGCAAATGGTCCCCTAGTGCTTTGTTGATTGTCACAGATTGCTTAGGATGACTCCCGATCTCCTTTTAGGGTACAAGGTCTCCAGGTGATTGTTTTGCAGGCTGTACAAAAGCATGCCTCACTGGTCTAAAAGAAATGAACTGCTTATTCTTTTTCTTCTCTTCATCCCCCTTCAGGAATGTGACCTTCTTCTTTTGAATGTTAGCAATGAACTCAGAGAAGGGTTTACATTGCCAGCTGCAGGTTCAGATAAACAGATTTGGATTAATCCACAGAGTAACTGGGAACGTTTCATCTAATAAGGCATTTTGCTTAGCTCAGGCCGGCTGACCCAGGTGAATAAAAGATGGGCTGTGTCATCTGCTTAGGACGGTAAATTTGATTGTGAACACACATCCATGGTGTCATACTATGTCACTAAAGAAAAACTGGGAAGTGGGGGGGGTGGTTAACCTGAGAGATACAATATTTTCGGCTGAATTAATGTCCCACTGAGATCTTCAAATACCATTCCTCAGAAGCCAGTTTCAAGTGTTGCTAGAGCAATCACATTTCATATTAGACTGTTAAAATTCATGTAGTTTCATGCATGGGACAAAGTAAAATTGTCTGTTCCTTTCAAGTTTAAACAGACCTGGTAGCAAGAGGGAATCTTTTTCTAATTGTTCATAATAATAGATCCCACACAGTGGATGGTTAGGGAAGGTAAAGTCAGAGAAAAAGAAAAGACTTAAGAAACACATACAAGTAATTTCATTCAAAAACTCTCATTTTCTGAAAGTTATATATAGGAAACCGGCAAATACCCACATTAGGATCGGGTAGAACTATATGCTGGCGAGGTTGTACCAAATGGGGAATATTGTATTAGTTAGCATCAAATGCATTTGGCATGAGCTTCTAGTAACACGGTAGCTCTATAAATATGTACTTTGAGTCTATAATTCAATATGTCTACCACAAGTCTTATTTAGAGAAAATGTACTACTTTAGAGCTCATGGAAGCAATATAAATCTGTTTTTGTTGTTGTTGTTGTGTTGTTATTGTTGTTGTTGTTTTTGGATGAAACAAGGCTGCACGGGCTCAGCAAGTCCCTCTTAGAAAGAAAGCATCAAGAGTAACATATGGGAGCACAAAATAGTTATAAAGAATGTGTTACTTACAAGGAGAAGGATACTATCTAAAACTCTAATTTCTGCAGGTAAGAAAAAACATATAAAGCCCCTGCAATCACATACTCTGGAAGGACATCGAAACGTGCCTGAATTACTACCAGGGGAGCTATACCATTCCAAGACCTGACTTTCCAGAGCCCCAAATCAGCTTATCCTCACATTCTGGGCTATATAATAAAAAGACGGATCATATTGTGGTTGGCAGCAAATTGGATTAGAGCCATGTTGTATAAACTGAGAGTGAACAAAGAGAAGTTACTTAAGAGACAAAACAACAATGTAGCTGGTCTCTAAAGTACACATGGCCATCTTTAAATACGTTCATTAGGTTCCTATGTATGCTCTTAGGGGCCCAGGACAGACCATACCATCTAGTCCAATCACCTGCTGTTTTAAGATGAGAACATCAAAATTTAGACTATGTACAGGCTCAAACTCCCAGCATCATTTGAAAAGGGCCCTAGGATCTATTTCTTGCCCTGAAACTGCCTTCCGCATTTTGTTTTCTCCACTCAAACTCGCTGAAAGTAATAAATACTTGTTAGTTAGTCACGGACCCCTTGCTTTCCTTATACTATTGCTTCTCAAACACACCAGGGTCAAAATCCTTGCCATGCTCACATAAATCGGTATTTATTGAATGTGGTTAACGTTCATTCTTTGGATAGTCTCCTTTTTAACTTGTCACGAGGATATCATTAAAATTACAGATGTGATGTATGTTATGTAATTTTAATAAGCATAACATAATTATATTATTAAGATAAAGAGATTAATATGTTTACAGTCGGCGATCGTGTCACGTAGCTCCCTTTCGACAATAATGTCCTCTGGTTCTGTCCCCAACAAGTGTTTATTTAAAGATTAGTGATTACAAAATGCTGTGTTCACGCAAAGTTGGAAGCTACAGAAGAAGGAATAAAAATACGATTTGGATCTCCCAGGAGCTTAAAATCTAACAGGAGATGGAGGCCTGTGCATAAATGGTGAAAGGAGAAAATACCGGGGAATGGGGCAATGTGAGTTGAAGCTGAACTTGACAGCGAACAGCCTGAAGATTGTGGATATGAGCTGCGTGCATTCCATAGGGGAATGTCTTCCTTTCTGCAAGGTGGTGCAGGAAAAACAAAAAAACAAAAGAAAACAAAACAAAAAAACAAAAACAAAAAACAACGATGAAACTGGAGTCAAAGTGAGAATCACAATCTCTATAGGAAAACTGTAGGAGAGAAGCGACCTTTCTATCTTTAGGTGTATTTTGAGCTCCGTTTCACCTTATGTCCATCCACAGGTTTATCCAATCCACATATTGCACTGTTGATGTATGATGTCACCATGTCTTAGCACGTGTGACGTTCTCCAGAGAAGTGCCAGCAGGGCAAAAGAAAACTTAAAGCTCAAAGCCAATGAACGTTTCCAAGTCATCAGTCTCCATTGGGGTAAATGTCCCTTTCAACACCACACCATACTTCTGGGGCAATCAATAGTTTTCACTAAAAGGGAGCCATCCAATCCACGGAGGCTGAACATCTCGATCCTTTGCATGCTAATTTATGAAGATGGAACTTCACAAGGCTAATTATTTTGCATCTAAGGATTCTTGTTCTCTGACTCATCCAGGTTCCAGACTCTGTTTTGCATAGAGAAAGCGGAAGCAACAGGATGTATCTTTGTGGCAAGAACACATGCATTCTGATTTGTGTCTACAATACACATGGACAGAAGATCAGCCCCGTTCCCATTCTGAAAGCCAGTAAGTCACTACTGTCTCAGAGCCCTGTTCACCCTACAGGACATGCATCTTTCCCTTAGGAGTGTGTAAGTGGGAACCTACGGGGAAGAGACTTGGTCCTCTTGACCTGTCGTCCATCAACAATTCTTTTGAGAATTCTGTCCGCACTGCTTCAAGAGAGCCAAGAAACAAACCGAGACATTAAAGACTTTGAACCTGACTGGGAACCATGTCTACATTTTAAGAAGGCACAGAGCATTTCAGGTAGAAATAAGCTTCACTAGAGCCTCACTGTGGAGTGAGCAGGAGTGAACCTTCCAGAGGTTGCAGAGACAGAGAAGGGGAGGGGAGGGAGAGGGCAGGAGGAGGGGCTGGCTGGCTGCAGCTGTAGATGCCAGCAGCCGGTTCTTTGAAATTCCTCCTGTCCTGGACGCCTCACAAACTGTTCCATTCCTGGACAGCCGCATCCCCCGAGTGTTTCCAGTAGCAACATGCAAGGATTGTTTTATTCTCCCACCAAAGAAGCCACTTATTTTCTTAAGAGCTCTGCTGAATTTAGAGATCACTAGAGAAAAGTTATTTTATTTTTTAAATGTTTATTTATTTTTGACAGAGAGAGACAGAGAGAGAGAGCAAACAGGGGAGGGGCAGAGAGAGAGGAGAAGACAGAGGATCCCAAGCAGGCTCCACGCGCTGAGAGCAGAGAGCCCGATGCGAGGCTCGAACTCACAAACCCTGGGATTGTGACCTGAGGCAAAGTCGGACGCTTAACTGACTGAGCCACCCAGGTGCCCCAGGAAAGTTCTGTATGGGAAAGGATATTCCTAGTCAAAGCTCCCACGGTATGAAGAACCACATCCATGCTGATTCAAAAAGCATAGAGCGTTGACTATCAGGGCGCTGGAGAGGTCCCAATAATCGGCTCAGGCTGTCGTGACTGATGGAGTTCACCAGAAACCTGCATTTGCTCAAGAATGGTCAGAAGACTGTAAGTGTGGGGCCCTCGTCTAGTTGCTGCTGTTTTTCCAGCTTGCTGATTATGTTACTGTTTTTCATTATGCAAATGCACCCAGAGGCTTTGGCAGTGGGCAAAGTCTTCGCATAAACAGGAGTATACATGGACACACACATACGTCTGCTGCTGTCTTGCTGTCTCTTCGCATCTCAGCTTTCTTTTTTTCACTCCACTTCCAGCTATAGCACAGGCACAGTACTGATACACATCCCCATTCTCGCCATTGTCTAAGAACCAGCCCCCCAAAGAACCAAAAAAAGGAAAAAAAGACTTCAAATATTCTTACTGCCTCTTGTGCCACTTTAGCACTTAATATAAAGGAGCCATTTTTCCTTTTTTAATGTTTTAAAGATATTCTTTCTCTAATTCAAAATTACTGAGACTGTGACTTCTTTCTTTGGCTTCTTGGCTCGTAACTAGATACACAACAGGATGTGAATCTAAATAACAATTAAAATTTTTCCATGCGTTATCCTATGCAAGTAGCAACTTCCTGCTGCTTTGATGGCTAATGGTGACAAAAAAAAAAAGAAAGAAAAAAAAAAGGAGTCTCAGGAACGTACATGGGTGTAGCCTGTACCCTAGGAATGTGAAGAAACCAATGGCTGGCTCCAACGTCTCCCACCTAATCACTGATATTTAAAATTCAGCAGTTTGTCATTCATAAGCTTAAAAATCTGCAGTAGAACCTATAGGACACCACTTAATTCAGTGTTCTCAACCTTGAGTCCAAAGAATCCCCAAGACACCTATGAAGGGAAATCAAGGATGGAGAAACAGTACATCTTTATTTTCACTAATCGCCAACTGAAATTTAGTATTATTTTCAATGGCTAATGTACATGACATGTAGTGATATTAGCAGCCGTGGTGACTTTGTCACCAATAGAAAAGCACAGGTATTTTCCATTATCTACGGTTGTTGCAAAAATGGCAAAATGCGGTTTACCTTCACCATTATCCAGAAATTACAGTAATTACTAGACTTGTTGCCAGAACATTTGTGGGCTAATTAAAGGACACATATTACCAATGTGTTTAAAATTTTTATAACTATATTTCAATGTCCATGATGTCCATTATGCTATTTTAACATACTTTATGTTAATATTAACATACTTTTCTTACACATAATTTTATAATCATTATTTTATAGTATTCTCTTAATACATTCTCTTCACATGTTTTGAAGAATATTTTATGTATTTGCAAACACCATTCCAAGAAGGGGTTCCAGAGGCATCACTGGGCATCTGCCGACATGGCCCACGACATAAAGAGGTTCAGTTTAAGAAGGACTGCTTTCAATCATTATTCATTTGAAAGGCAGGATCGGGAAGCAGTTTTCACAAATCAGAGGGCTACTTCATCCATTCAGGGGCAGAGAAAACTCATGGATAAAGAACGATATGCGGCTGTGCTGACAGCTCAGAGCCTGGAGCCTGCTTCAGATTCTGTGTCTCCCTCTCTCTCTGCCCCTCCCCCACTCACTCTGTCTCTCTCTCTGTGTCTCTGTCTCTCTCTCTCTCTGTCTCTCTCAAAAATAAATGAACATTAGATTTAAAAAAAATAAAAATAAAAAAGGAACAATGTTCTGACAAGCTGGGGCCATCAAAAAACAACCCAGACTTCATTGTATACACTTCCCACCAGTAAGGAGCCCCAGAACATTACAAGGACAGAGTCTATAAAGTCAGCCTTTCTTCTCCAGCTTCCTTATTTATCCTGCCCTTCCTTCATCTCTGATACCTGTTTGGAGCATACACTTGTCCATACCCAGTACAGAAGGGCAGAGGAAAAGAAATCAGGCAAAGATGAAACCGAAAGATTTGCAATCAGGATAGACGCTTTGATGAGATACTGACAAAGAAATTGGAATGAAATAATGACATAGAAATATTTGTCCTTCTGGGGCACCTGGGTGTCTCAGCCGGTTAAGTGTAGGATTCTCGATTTCGGCTCGGGTCATGACCTCACAGTTCATGAGTTCAAGTCCTGCATTGGGCTCCTTGCTGAGAGCGCAGAGCCTGCTTGGGATTCTCTCTCTTCCTCTCTCTGCCCTTACCCGGCTCATGTTCTCTATCTGAAAATAAATACATAAACCTAAAACACAAAAGAAATATTTGTCCTTCTATCTCCGGATCGCAGAAAATTAAGGAAAATTTTCTGAGAGGAACATGAGCCTCATGAGCATTTGCACTTCTGGGCTAGCAAAGGCTGGGAAAACTTGGGTTGTGAGCAGTGAAAAGTCCATTAGGACTTACCTCCCTACCCGTTCACATAGATCTGTCTCAAGCTTATCAGATTGCTTACAGGCACTTCCAGGTGTATTACCTGGCACGCCCATCCATCAACACTTTGCCAGCTTCAGTTATTTCATGAAGTTAAGGCAGCAAGAAGGCATTGTTTTGAATGGTTAAGAGCAAACTTTTGGAATTGACTGACATCATTTACATAACCATGGACAAAGTATTTAATTTCGGCCTCCATTTCTGGAACTGTAATATTGGGATAATAAGAACGCCTGCCTCATGGGGTTGTTGTGAGAATTCATTGAAGGAACAGTGATATTACTGGGGGCCCCAAGGGGGCTCAATCGGTTACGCGCCTGACTCTTGATCCTGGCTCAGGTCCTAATCTCACAGTTTGTGAGTGTGAGCCCCGCGTCTGACTGTGGGGAGCCTGCTTAGGATTCTCTCTCTCTCTCCCTCTCTCTCTGCCCCTCCCTCACGTGCTCTCTTTCTCTCTCAAAAGAAATAAATAAACTTAAAAAAATGGGAGATATTGCCTGGCACATAGTGAGCATTCAGAAAATGCTAGGCACTGTTATTACTGTTATTAGGACTGCGCTATTTTTTCCCAGGGTCTCAGGCTCTCTCTCCCTAAGTCCCTAAGGACTGCTTCCTGAAAAGCCCTAAGGTCTCCAAGGAGACTACGGTTGGCCTCTCCATGTGAACACTGACGTCTGTGACCAGGGTGTTGCCTCCCAGGCCTGAGAGATAAATGTCACTGATGCGGTTGAGACAGTGGTTTCTGTAGAGAATATTCCCCCCTGTGCCATGCATGCTTCTTTCCTAGACAAAGATGCAACATCACATGGGGCCCTGTTAAAAATTTCCCCCTAGGCATCAATGAGAAAGCCTTCTCTGTGTTTCAGGTTTCTCTACTGGAGAGGGGGGACAAGAGAACATGTGTCCTATTGGTCCTCATAAAAATGAAGTGTGGAATATCTAGTATCCAAACCAACCTTGTTTCTTCACCTCCAACTTAAGGTCTGACTCGGTCTGATCAGATTTCAGAAAACATTGCTCCTTCTTATCAAAATCAGTATTTCTCCTTGTTACTCTGGATGTTCACCCGCCCCACTCATGTGAAAGCAGGCAAGTGCAATTATACTATTCATTAGGGTGGAGATACATATTCTTTGTCTCTCTCCGCAGGGGTGAATTTATCTTTTCCCATTCACTTTCTATCTGTCTCTCTCTTATAAACATGAACTTTCGGTCTTTTGGAGCCAAAGGCGATACTATCAAAACTGACTGTTCTATTTTCTTGCTAACGCCCAATAAAAATGATGAAGATAGACTGGAGTTCAAACCAGAACGTTCCAGATACTGAGCTACTGCTAATACAATCTCCCATCAGTTTGGATTCTCTTGGGGAATCATTTATCTATAAAAGCCATCTTTGGATATAAAGTATATTTTCTAAATTTTGTTTGAATAAACATTTCTCATTTCACCTTGGAGGGTTGAAATTCAATTTGATTCTGCAAGCATTTACTGAGGACCTCATCTGTAAAAGATAACTGGTCAGATGTGCTGTGCAATGTGCTTAGTAAGTAATATTCACAGAACACATTCTCATTTGCCAACTACTCGCATAGAGATCAGCAAAGATATTGCAACCACGTGTTTGAGGAAAGATCGTTATTACTGTTCTTTGCAGTTGGCAAAAGTGGATCTCTGAAAAGTAACGGGCTGCACTCAAAGCCCATCAGAACTCATACATGCCAGAGATGTTTCTCAAACTCAATCCTTCTAATTCTGTACTTTATGTTCTTCCCAAGAAAACACAGAAGTTCCATTGTAGCCATCAATGAATACAGAATGTGTTCAAAAAAAAAAAAAAGTAGGTAACTTCGACACCTGACATAACAGAATAAATTTTAACTCAGGTTCAGACAAAATGCTATAAAATGTACAGGACCACACTTTTCTAATGGCTTAGAAAGGCTCAATGGAAAATGGAATTTTCTCTGGATTTGAAAAATTATTTGTAATTTTTACTGTTAGCTGTAAGGAGATCTTTCAGAAAGAAGCTGTAATTTTGCTCTAGAGCTTTGGGGGCGTCGAAGTGTTTCTTCAGAAATAAATCTGGTTGATACGGATTGGGAAGGGCTGTTAACCCTTAAAAGTAGTACTTTCCTTTCTAGATAGTCACTAATTACTGACACAAAAGAGATCTGGTGATGTTTAGAAATGTATCAGAAGAGCCTTCCTTATGACTCAGCCCAAGACAGAAGCTTCTCAGCCTTTCAGAGGCTACCCTAAGCCTTATCAGTCCACAGGCTCCTCACTCGTTTTCCCAGACCTATATCAACAATCATGAAATTGATCAAATCCCACAATACATCGTTGAGCAGTATGTTAATGGTATAAATGTGCATCTATAGAATGATATTGAGAATTCAAGGAAGGAAGTTGTACAGGATGGTAATGATCTAGACAAGGACATTATGATTCTTTACACATCATAAAGATAGCATGATACCTTTGGTCATACCTGACCACAGATCCAGAGTCCTCCTGTTTATTTAGGGAAAATATTTGCTATTACTCTTTAAGACTTCCTCCACTCTTCTTCTTATCTAACCCAATGCCCTCTGCTTTGGAATTAATCTTCCTCACGTTTCCTACATTTTACTTACTCAAGAATTATTTGGGGGGCTCCTGGGTGGCTCAGTCGGTTGGGCGTCCGACTTCAGTTCAGGTCATGCTCTCATGGGTTGTGAGTTCGAGCCCCGCGTCAGGCTCTGTCTGTGCTGACAGCTCAGGGCCTGGAGCCCGCTTCAGATTCTATGTCTCATTCCTTCTCTGCCCCTCCCCCACTTGTGCTCTGTCTCTCTCTGTCTCCCAAAAATCAATAAATGTAAAAAAAATTTTTTTAAAGAATTATTTGAAAACAACTAAAATTTATGTGATTAGGGACCTTTTAATCAGAGGTGTGCTTTAACCATATTTGCCTCACTATTGCACACAATGAATTCGAATAAGGAATTGTAGCACAAAACATCCTCTTACTGATATTGGTCCCAATGGAGAGAAGACAGTTCTTAATTAGATCGTTATTAGCAGTAGGAGAAAATAAAGGGGCATATGTAGAATACACTAAGGAAGTAAGTTCTCCTTCCTTCCTACCTTACAAAACTTAACATTCGGTTTGTAATGGAGAACTGCTGTAGGAAGGACTCTAAGAACCAGTAGTTTGTGTCCCGGTCTCTCTAAGGATTATGGGGAGCAAAAGCAGAATAGCATATATAAGAAGAAAGTGGAGGCTTAGCTGTAGACCAGGTCAGATTTGAGATGGTTCATGGAGACATGGCCCACGGGCCCTTACAAGTAAAAGGTATAGTTATTGACATAACGGGTGGGATGAGTGATGAGGCACCAGAAGGGAGAAGAAAAGTGGTCTGAAGGCAGAATTTGGTGGGAGATTTACACTAACAGAAGGGATGGGGATAGGAGGTTCAGAGAGAAGGGGGGAGGTGGGACAATTGACTACCCTGGAATGGGAACACATAGACAAATACTGTAGAGAAAGCCAGGAAGCTAGGCTTGAGAGAGACCCAGGGTTTGTGGCTGGGGCTTCGCTGCTAACTTATCAAAGGGAAGAGTCATACGAGAGGGGCTTAGCTTGAAACTACCCTGTGCCGCGTACAACAGAAAGTGGGAGTGGGGCGCCTGGGTGGCTCAGTCCGTTAGGCGTCCGACTTCCACTCAGGTCATGACCTCACGGGCTGTGGGTTCGAACCCTGCATCGGGCTCTGTGCTGACAGCTCAGAGCCTGGAGTTCACTTCAGATTCTGTGTCTCCCTCTCTCTCTGTCCCTCCCCTGCTCATACTCTGTCTCTCTCTCTCTCTCTCAAAAATAAGTAAACATGAAAAAAAATCTATTAAAAAAACAAAGAAAGTGGGTGCTATAAACCAGGAGAGGGCCCACCTGACTTCCCCTTTATTTTGAGACTTTGAAATGGTGTGAGGTGTGTGCCTCTTCTGGTTACGCTGCCTGCATGTTATCCCAATAAATTCATAATTACACATCATGATGACTCAACACTTAAAAAGTACCTTGCATCGACAGGAATTGAGCATGGTAAAAATTGCATCTGATGGCCCATCTTGGATGTGGAGTCCAAGGATAGCCCCACCCAACAGGAAACTAATACTAACCACAAAGGACTCTACATCACTACTTAGAAGCAGAAGGTGATCCAGTGGCATGGCAGCCCATCCCGAGGCTGGTAAGTGTATTTTCCAGTCATCTACTTCACATCTTCTTACACTTACTGCTTAATGCTAGCCAGAGGGAGCAGGGAGGCCACAAGACAGACTCTACCACCACGTCCAAAAGCTCTGTGGACAACATGCATGCATCTGCGGAGACCATTTGAACTGTGTTAAAAGAAGAACTATTGAATGGACCTTTGAGTAATCTTCAGTACTCATACATCCCGATCGTCTGATACAAGTTATTCCTTTTTCGTTTTAGCTGCTGGTGTTCTGCCAGAGATGGGCCCAGTTTCCCTAATTTTCCCTTTGATCTCCTCTCCAGGGCTAGAACTCTGGATTAATTTTACCAGGGACAACGATTTAAACATGGCATTGTTGAGCCATAGCATTACCATTTCACTTCCAACTTCCCATATGGGAAACATATATCTTTTCTTGCGTTTTATTAAAGTTTTGATCAAATGCATGCCACATGAAATGTTTGCAGGCATAGAGTGAATACATTTTGGCTATTTAAAAATCAGCCGAGATTTACGGTATAATTCCACTGCTGAAGTTATTCAGCAAAGCCAAGGCAAAGCCAAAAATCCTCATAGAGATGGTGAAGTGCAATTTAAGTTTCCTTTAGACATCCAAGTATGAGGAATAAGAAGGTTCTGGGTGGCGTGTGGGGTGCAAGCTTTCATAGTTCGCATTTCATTTGAAGATTCTATGATCTATACCATACCAAAAGCTCCTGCTTTGGTCTATGACTGTTCTAACACAACTGAAGGGACTTAAGCATAGGCCTGGAATGTCTCTCATCCATGAGGACGTTGGAAGCGACATCACGAGGAAGTTCACTTTCCCTTTGTGTGTTAGAAAAGTACATAAGATTTGTCTCTTGTTTAGAGATAATAAGCTGAGTCTGCCCTCTTTAAATTACTTATCAATCCTCTAGAGGAGGGCACTAAAAATAACTTGCGGTTGTACATTTTTCTAGAGAACAGTGACTCCTTTTTTTTTTTTTTTTAATGTAGTAAAATTTATCCTTGAAAGCTATTCATTCATTTAACGGATATTTACTGAACACTAACTATGTGTCTGGGACTCTGCTAGGTATCAGGGTTATACAGAACGCATTCTTCAAGGTCTCATTTAACCCTTTCTCTACCTTCTTGTCCGTAACAGGCAGCCTATTTAACCTGAGTAATCTTTCCATCAAAATCAACTTCTCAATGACTTTCCTTTCCATTCTTGAGCACTTTTCCCTTCACAGAAATGTCTCCCATGTGTAGAGGCCTGGAACTTCAAGTCAAAGGGCAGACGTGCTTTCTGTTCTGGCCATATGCCGTTCATCACATGGGCATGTCCATATTTCATCTCAGACATCCATATTATATGATATGCTCATGCCTTACTGTAACCTTGGCACTCTTCCAGCCTTGCTGCTTTCTGTTTCTCAGCACAAAATCTCTGTGGTTTGGCTTATTATGTCCCAGATGTATTCATTTGGACTCTTTCCCTCAGGAAGCCTGGGGTCGCAGGGTGGTAGAGTCTGAGACAAATGCTCCCAATTTCCTGTAATGAGCCCCAATTCCAGCTTCACGATGCTGTCACTTACCCCTCATGGAGAGCTGTATCTGCCAGACCATTATTTCCCTGCTGAAGCTATTCCCTGCAATTGTATTTGGGAGCCTTCTGGCTCTAGCTTTCTACGAGGCACTCAGATGAACGTATTTGAATTTCATGGTTGGGGGAAATGTATTCATGAAACCTGGACTTATGCCTTGGTGTTGCCCATTGATCTTTACTGAAATCCTGAACAGAAATGGTAGCCCAGAAGCTAATGCTTAATTACACTCTTTTTTGGAGAAGTGAGGTGAGAACAGGAGAGAAGGAACCAAACGTGCCCATCTATGAAAGCCCAGAAAGTACAACTTCTGGGTAGATGCTTTTAGGGTGTCCTGCTCTTCACAGAATAGTGATTTCTATGGATCAAAACAAGCAGAGTATTTTTTTAATTTTTTTAATGTGTATTTATTTCTGAGAGAGAAAGAGACAGAGTGCAAGCAAAGGAGGGGCAGAGAGAGAGGGAGACACAGAATCCGAAGCAGGCTCCAGGCTCCGAGCTGTCAGCACAGAGCCCAATGCAGGGCTCAAACTCATGAACCATGAGATCATAACCTGATCCGATGCCAGACGCTTAACCCACTGAGCCACCCAGGCGCCCCTCAGCAGAGTAATTCTTTAGCGTGAAGACTCCACGTGACCCAACAAATAAACTGCCAAGGGCTAACCTGCCCTCCAACTTGACAATACTTCTCTGAGACCACAAGAGATTTCCTTTTTCCATCCCTGCACTTTTTTATCTGCATAGGTAGAACAAAATAAATGAAGTTAGAGTTCCCAGGGGCAGGATGGAAGATGAGAGATATACCACTTCAGAAAGACAGGTGGACTGTCCTGCTGGTCGAGCTTCCTCACAAATAGAACCTGGTAGCCTCTTTTATATAACGTGTTGAGAGACTTACCAACTTGAACACCATGCAATCTTTCATTAGACCTGCACGTTTATTCCTCAAGCCTGAATTCTTAAAAAAAAAAAAAAAATAGGTAAGATGGCATGTCCAAGTTCCTAATTGAGTGAGGCCAATGCTGAGCTCCATAGAGTGAAAATACATCTAACCGTGGAATAAGGGGCAGGGGGGCGCAGAATGTCAGCCAAATCATGAATCCTGCTCCAAAGATGGAGTGTTATGACAAAGCTCATGTTAATTTAACTATGCTCTCAATAAACTATTCAGGAGGCAGGCAGCAACCACAATCTGCCGGTTGTTATTTCAGAGCTGAAAGACCCTTATTCCCCGGCTATAAAATAAAAAATATAAATGTGTACGTTTGGGTGGACAGTTTTATGCGGGGATCACATTAAGAAAGACTGATATACAATTCAATAATCGACACACGGTCTTAACTGCGGCAGGCCACAAATGCCCAACTGCATGCCAATGGGAAAAATAGCCCTTTCTCCCACCCACTCAGACTCCCCTGTAAAATACATGGAGAGAGGCGTGTCTCTTTAAAAAGATAAATGGAGAAGGGTGTGGCAAAGAGGGGAACGAAGAAGGTGGACATGGCAGGAGAGAAGCTGTATCTCTCAAAATGCCAAAAGGCAAAGATCCATTCACAAGACACAATGGATGGAAAATGTATTAGAATGTCTGATTTTGAAAGAAAAGAGAACTTTACTCCAATGGCCCTATCTATCTGTTTATATTGGCTTCATAGAAAATTCTGGGTTGACCAAGACCAAGTAGAGTGCACCTTGTGGCTCCTTTTGCATGGCGTCATCAATGGGGCCTCAGTGGCCATAGGATGCCTCCAAGGATTGCTGAGTGGAATTAATCCTGCCCTGCTGATTTTTGTCTCCAGGCTTGTAAACCTCATCCCAAATAGATGCTTTACTCCCGAGCACTGAACACAAAACACATTCAATATATACGGGCTAATTAGTTCTCTCTCTTTGCTTTCCAAATAACTTGTCCCAATGATCTCTCTTTCCCTTTCTTCTTTCTTAATTTACTCTGTCTTAGATATGCCTTCACTTAGGCCACTTGGGATTACCTGTATTTAAGAAGAGAGCAAAGATAATTTGTCTAAAGGACACATTCACTTCCACTAACCCCCCCGCAACCTGATCTATTCCGTTCAGGTAGAGACATTAAGTCCTATACAGCTTTGGTCTAATAAAGTTCCCTAGACACCCTTTGCTAAGTACCTTCTAAGGTGTCAAAATGAGCGTGACCAGGAGAAGAGTTTCTATTTCTTCCCTGTGTGGCTTGCTACTATCATCCATTACTGCTCGTCAGTGGTTGCCGCTTTCTTGTTTTAGGGTCCCCGCTATCTTTTTGGAAGCTGTAAGTATTTGCATGTGCACTGGTTTTCAGTTCCTTCACAGCAGTGTTAGCAGGTAAGTGCGGGGGTCTGTTTCCCTCAATGTGAACCCAAGAATGCAGGGAAGGACTGTGTTCCATCACACCTTCCTCAGTCTTAATTCTGGGTGAGCAGGGTTATGATATAAACATTTTCAGTCTGTTTGACAGGAGTTTTTGAGGTTAAACCTACTTCCCACAATAGGAAAATTATAAATGCCATGACATTTTTTTTCTTTAGCTCCCTTAGATATCTTCTCTATCTACCCAATCTCTCTTTACCCTGACAAAATCTACTTGTCCAAGACTTCCAGTCAGTTCCAATGATGAAACTGATGAAGCTAAAGCGAAATGTTTTTGTCTAACAATTTTATTCCCAAGGGCATGGAGGCTTCAGATCCACTAGGGTGGTCTCATTCTCAACATTCTGAGCCCTAATGTTAACAACCGATTTAGAAGACATTTGAGTTTGTTCACACCCTTAAGAATACGAACCAACCTAGGAGCGCCTGGGTGGCCCAGTCAGTTAAGCATCGACTTCAGCTCAGGTCATTATCTCACAGTCTCTGAGTTGGAGCCCCACAATGGGCTCTGGGCTGACAGCTCAAAGTCTGGAGACTGCTTGATTCTGTGCCTCCCTTTCTCTCTCTCTCTCTCTCTCTCTCTCTCTGCCCCATCCCCTGTTCACACTCTGTCTGTCGCTCTCAAAAATAAACATTAAAAAAAAAAGGAATACCCACCAATCTAGCAAATAAACATTACAAAAGGTGCTTAATTAGTCACTAGAAGAAAGCAAATGAGATCACAATGTGATACATCTATTCCGCTAGAGGAATGGCTGAAATGAAAAGATGGACAATACCAAGTGTTGACAAGGTAAAAGCACAGCTGGAACCCTCATACACCATTAGGGGGAATAAAGACTGGGAAAAATCACCTTGAAAATGATTTTGGCAACATCCACCAAGCTGAGTCTAAGCTTATCATTTAACCTAGTGATGTCAGGCCCAGACTCATGCTCAACAGAAAGACATATTTAATCATGCCAATAGAATATTACTTATCATAGCCTCCACGGAGAACTCAATCAAATACTTCATCCAATGGGATGCAATACGTGATTAGATCAAACACACTGTTGCTTCAGCCAATAACATGGACAAATTTAAAAATATAACAGAGAGAGAAAACCAAAAGAGTACAACCATACTTTGAGAAACAACAAAAGAAATCATGTATGTATTAGAATTCAAGATGTTAGTTACCTTTCAGAGGATAGGTCCTGGGAGGAGATAGGGGATGATTTCAGGTTGTTTGGAATGTCCCACCTCTAAATCTGGGTACTGGTTACATGGGTAGGCTCACTGTGCATGTAATTATACAGAATAAGCTGTATAATTATGATCTGGGTGCTTTTCCATTGGTACATGATGCTTCAATAAAAATTTACTTAAAATAAAATGTATCATTTAGATGTGTGCTAAGAAGTCCACTAGCTGTAAATAACAGAATCTGTTGATGAGTTTTTAAAAATTAATGGTTTGCATAATGAGACTGAGGCCATATACTTTGGTTTTGCACAAAGAAACCTGGTGAATGATACCAGAAACCTTTACCTATTTCTGAAATTATATTAAAAATAATAGGTATGCAAGTATCAAAAATACTTATATTTTACTTTTTCCAGCATTTTGAAAGCCATCAGTTTTCACTTTCTTCTTGAAACTTGTACATTTTTCCTGTTCTGCTGGAGAGGAAAAGGCTATTTCTTGGCTTGAGATTCTTAAAAAGTCACTAGAGTAGAAAGCAGATTAGACTCAGTCTCGCTGGCTTAGCAGAAATTTTCACAAGTCAAGGGGAGTCACAAAGTTAACCTTTACCCCCCAATTTAACATATTTCCCTGCCTGTGCTCAGGCTAGCATCAGTCCAACTGGCTCATTTTTAATTCTTTACACACACATGTAATGAGCCATATAAGATGTCTCTACCTTCAAACTAGGGCATTACTGTCTGATTTACCAAGGAAAAGAAGAAACCACTTAGTGGTGAATAAATCAGCCAAACCAAATCTTTTAAATTAATCTGATTCTTTCCCAGTCACATCGATATGACAGAGATGAACTCTTCCAAAAAAGTAAAAATGACAGTAATTTTAAAATGGTTTGTAAAAGAATTATAAAACATATAGAAAGAATCCCAGTCTAACTTAATGGTATTAAAAAAAAAAAAAATGAAGACAGCATTGCTGTTTCTATCAATGAATAGCTGATTGATTGCAAATGATACATTCCTATTATTAATGAGACTTGACAATTCCATTAGACTAATTAATATACAACCACTGCACTTTAATTCTTTTGATGAGCTTATCATTCATTTTCCCCCCCAGAGCTCAAGAATACAAAACAAGAATACAAAAGCAAGAGTATTCAGAAGGTTGAGTGAAGGTCCAATTTTAAGGAGCAGAGAGACCATTTATGCCTCTCTTCTCAGAAATCCAATGATAAAGAAGAAACTTAGGGCTTCCTATCGAGAGTTATGCTGTAATTTCAAAAGTCATCCATTAGTCAATTTTTATTCTGTTTGAAAAGCTACATTTTAGTTAGCCAATTTATTGAATATTAGTTCATTCTGTCTAATCCCCTGGAGCCAGGTGCTTAAACCATTCAAACAAACCTGAGATCAAGAGTCCATGAGACGAAACTCTGTTTTATCCAACTTAAAGAGAAGACCAATGCCTCCAAATTTATGATCTTCTAAGCAATTTGGGTTTAACAGGTTAACTGTGAGATTCAATAACTCCCTGCCCTTGAACAAATCACTCTACCACTAATGAAGACAGGTTTTTGTGCTTTGAATACAAAAGTGTCTTAAGAGGCTGAAGTAATGATACAAGGTCATATCAAATAACAACTTATTTCCATATGGCTAGAGGTGTGAGGGTCCAAGTAAGGATTCCATTAAGATAATTGCAGAAAAGATGAGGAAAACACATGTGCAGATGACACAACAAAATACAGTTTGACGAATACCAAATTTATTTAGATATGAAGGGCAAAATACAAAATTTTTGTTATCTACATAACTGAAAATTCCAAATGATTCTTATGTATGGCCCTCTCTCTTGAGCTATACTTCTGTATTTGCCATTTTAACGGAAATGATAAATTGAACCTATTGAAAATACATTCTGGGGAAACTTAATTATCTACTCATTCACCCTCTTGAAAAAATATTTGCTGAATACTGGTACTTTACTGTGCTAAGGTCCTTGGGAGGAAAAACATCAAATGACACTTCATGCAAACTCTAAAGGGGTTTAAAACGCATTAGGGGATAAAGACATCTAATGTCGCTTTTGGTTATAGACTGTATTCATTTGTTTGTTTTGTTGTTAATATAAAGAATGAAAGAGAAGCAAGTAAGAAATTTACAGGAGCATCCAGAAGCAGGGATCTCAAGGGAATGGAATAGCCAGAGATGTTTTCATGGAGTAGGCACAAACCAGGGGTTTCCAATATAAAGATCTACAGGAGACAAGACAGTGCCATAAATGAACAAGGTGGTTCATTTGTGATACACTGGACAGTGGCAGAGACTATGGCAAAGTATAGAGCATGCACTCTATTTAGAGGGCAAAACCTTTCTTTTGTTCTAGTTGATTATTGCCAGGTATAAGGATCTTTATGTGGCAAAGTCTCCTGATGGTTCAATTGAAGCCATGAATCCGGAATTTTATATGTAATTTCTAGTCTTTAAAATTTTGCAAAATTTTATATGTATGTATATATGTAATTTATGTATATAAATATATATATATACACACACACACACACACACACACATGCACTTACAGGTATAATTTATAAAATTTTATAATATATTAACTGATTATATTCTACATATAAACTCATATACATCTATAGAAGCATTATACACACACACACACACACACACACACACACACACACACACACATATATCAGATTACTAGAACTAAAACTGGTTCAATTGGCTATATTTTAGTGCTTCTTCCAAACTGTATTATGTAAATTCTGCTCAGTTTGAAAAGCTTGTGGATTATCCCGTTGTATAAGAGCCCTAGGCAATGGTGGCACTTCTCAATCTGGAAACATTAGTATTTCTGTTTTAGGAAATGTCTAGAACTCATTATTTGACATCTTCCTTCCCTTGTTGTTCTACTTTGTAGATTTTTAAGAACTTTATTGTTCAGAATTTCTTCTGATCTTCTTTCTGCTATTGTATATTCATTTTTAAGAAAGCTTTTCTGATCTCAGTGCTCTTTTTATATAGCCCCACTTTCTCTTTGGTATCTATCAAACTATCAGTTTAGTTTCTAATGATATCCACATATATAGTATATACAGCTTACATATACGTTTATATATATTTAGTTTATCATATAATCATATATGTGTATATACACACAGATGTATGTGTATTTTTATTTTGGTTTTCTGTTTTGAGTTTTCTTTTCCTATTTTCATTGACTCTATTATGATTTCTTTCACTTTTTTATTTTCCCTCATCTTTGTATTTCATGTCAGATGCTTTGTTTAAACCCCTGGTAATCCTTGACTGTTCTTTTATATGTAATGGGAAGTCAAGCGTTGCCAAGATGTTTATAAATTGTATTTGCATAGGTTGGCTTTGTTAATTGGTGGTCTTTTTTAATGGTAAACTTGCAGAGCCATTTCATTTGGAAATTCTAAATCTATAGATTTTTTTTTCTCGTGTCCCAGTCAGTTTCCTTAAAATTTCTTTAGTCCAGAGGTTAGCAAACTTTCTCTGTAAAAGGCCAGATAGCAAATATGTTATGCTTCATCAGCTACAGAAGTATTTGGTATAACTATACAATTCTGCTGTTGTAGCACAGAAGCAGCCGTAAAAAATACATAAACGAAGGTAGTGCCTATGTTGCAATAAAACTTTATAAAAACAGGCAGCAGGCCAATTCTTTCAACCCCTGCCCTCATCACCTCTCAGACCTCTGAACTCAGCTGCCTATATTCAGAGTCTAGCAAAAGAAGGAAACCTAACACGTTGCCAGTTACTATATTGTCTTGGGCTCAATCTCCCTGGTTTCAATAAGATATCCTCTTCTCAGCTGTAGCTAGTGTTTCTGGGATTGAAGTGCCTCTGTTCATCTCGAAGAAGTAAATTTTCAGTCTTTGGCCATGAAGAGTAAAGAAGAGTAAGCAACTCTATAGAGAGTGGCAAATAATCTAGGAGACACTAAAACAGTACAACTGTTTTCAGCATCACCTGCTTCCCTACTATCAGCTGTAATATGCCTTCAATTTTCAAGCTTTCCCAAGGTGTTAAATCATGAATGTGCCTGGAGATGGCCTCCCCCATCTCTGGGGGAGATTTTTAACAGAGAGAGGGGGAGGCAGAGCCAGAGGGGGAGACAGAGAAGAGAGAGAATCCCAAGCAGGCTTCATGCTGTCAGCACAGAGCCTGACGAGGGCTCAAACCCACAAACTGTGAGTTCATGACCTGAGTGGGAGTCAAGAGTGGGAGGCCTGAGCCACCCAGGTGCCCCCAGTTTTCTCAGGTCTTTAGCAGCACTCTTAGGTCAAGAACCATTTACCCAAGTGTTGTCTGGTTTCCAATTTGTGTTGTTGAATTTGCCTCTCCTGTTTCCTTTGTACTTTCAGGTTTCTGCTTTCCCCAAATCCTTTAACCTGCATTTTAGTAGGATTTGTGATGAGATTAGCAGTAAGTATGTGTGATCAGTTTTCCGCATTTAATTGGTAGTCTTTAGAAAATGTTTGTATACATATTCTCCCTCTCTATATATCTATATCTATATCTATATCTATATCTATATCTATATCCAAATCTACACCTATACATACACACGAGTGTGTATTCTGACCTTTGATATTCCCATCTTAATTTAATGTCATTCAATTCCACATATAATATCACCATAGTCAAGAACATGCTTTTATCCACAGATTTACTTGCTAATATCTTCAAGACCATAGAATAAGACATCTGATCTCTGCTGCCTCTGAAATACGAGATGGTTGATAGTTTATACCCTTATAAGTTCCTAGGATCTATCTAGAAAAAAATGGATTACTTTAAGGTAGGATAAGTATAATTTTATGTATTCACCCAAGCTAAGAAATTTCCACCTTCCCTCCTGGTCCAGCTCACTGAAATCTCCTACTCGCCAATTCTTTCACAAAATAGGGGAATAATTTTATATCTTTTTTTAAAATTTGTTTAATGTTTATTTATTTCTGAGAGATACAGAGACAGAATGCGAGTGGGTTAGGAGCAGAGAGAGAGGGAGACACACACAGAATCCGAAGCAGGATCCAGGCTCTGAGCTGTCAGCACAGAGCTAGATGCAGGGCTCGAACCCACAAACCGTGAGATCTGACCTGAGCCAAAGTTGGATGCTCAACCGACTGAGCCACCCAAGCGCCCAAACAATTTTATGTCTTTACCACAAAATGTTGCCCCAAATCTGGGGAATCGGGTGGTCATATTCATTTAAAATGTAAAGTGAAAGCATGAGCGTCCAGTCTACTGTGGGAAACCTTGAGCCCTGTGGCAGCTTACCTACCAGCCCATCTTTTATGTGGATTTTATTTTCTGTTTAGGCTCTCCTCTCTCTCTCCCTTTTAAGTTTATTTATTTATTTTGAAGAAGAAAATGGGAGAGAAAGCGTGTATGGGAGGGGCGGGGGGGGGGGAGAGAATCCCAAACAGGCTCCACACTGTGCGCATGAGGAGCCCACTGTGGGCCTCGAACTCACAAACCTGTAAGATCATGACCTGAGTCAAAATCGTGAGTTGGATACCTAACTCACTGAGCCGCCTAGGGCCCCAATGCTCTCTTATATCTTGTGATTCCTTTGCTATGCCCACTCCTTTTGGCCCATGATTAGTAGGATTCATATTAGCTTTCTATTTCTGTGTAACGCGTTAGCACAACCTTAGCAGCTTGATTCAATATCCATTCATTAGCTCAAATTTTGTAGATCCCAACGAGCTTGAATAGATTCATGATCAAGACTGAAATCAAGGTGTTGGCTGGACTCAGCTATTATGTGGAATCTCTAGGAAAGAATCCAAGTTTAAACTCGTTTATGCAGAATTCAGTTCTTTGTGGATATAGGACTAAGGTCCCAGTTTCCTCACTGGCCGTCAGCCGGGGCCACTCCCAAGTCCCCAAGGTGATCCACATGCCTTCTCATGTGACCCCATTCACCTTGGAAGAAACAGTGGACTCAGAAACACTGAGTCCTTCTCAGGGTAAGTCAAACAGATTCTGCAGATTAGCCTGGGACAGCTTTGAGCAAACGTTCTACTTGTCACACTTCTGTTCATTCTATCGGAGTGTCATCTGTACCAGGTGAATGTAATAGACTTTACTCACAATGTGGGTTAGTAGAGAAAACTACAACGACATCCAGAATGCTTAAAATAGAGTATCAGGTATCATTGTCCTGAAAAACTTAGCTATTCCTTGCCTGGGAGAATGACTTGATGCACTTGTCCTTCAGCTGGGCCCCCAGCCTCTAGTCCTTTGGTGGGACTTTCCTCTTTTCCTTACATGTCTCTTGATTTCCAAATATAAAGTATCTCAGGCTTTAGGCACTCCAGTTTCTGGATACAAACTTCTAGATTTCCATTTATGTCCACAGGCAGAGCACTGTAAATTACAACCTCTCCTCAGGGACGATTACCAGAGTGCTGGCCAAGTGAGGAAATTCACTTCTTCACACCAAAATATGCCCAGTAACGAAATGAGAGTTTTCTTCCTAAGAAGGATCCGGCTTTTTTTTTTTTTTTAAACCCTCCCATTTGAAAATGCTTATTATGTTCTTACACTTAAAAACTCTTACCCTTATACCAAAAGTTTGTTTTTACAATTAGTGAACATTTAAAAATATATCCAAATTTTTAGCATATTCTTTGAAACGTAGCTAAAAACAAAAGCTGCCTTTTTTTTTTTTATTGGAAATACAGTAGGAAAAAAGATCATTTAGCATTCCTCCAATAGCATCATTTCAAAAGCACCTGTTGGGATGAGCATTGGGTGTTGTATGGAAACCAATTTGATAATAAATTTCATATAAAAACATACAAACAAAAGCTGCCTATAAGTAAGGATGTAGACAGGCTTTAAAACTAACCAAACATGTAATAAAAGTCAAAAACAACAAGCTCATAAACTCTTTGACCGAGATCTCTAGCAAGATTAATCGTGACCTGGCCAACGTTTTAATCTTATGTGATGAGAAATAACTAGGCAGCCAGCAGAGGAAATATCATCTCAGACTCTCCTACCCATGCATCAGCTCAATTCTCTTGTCTCACTAATTGAAGCTTTATGCACACCCTCAGGCCAGAGATCTTGTCTCCTGTGTTTTAAGGAATGCAGAGTACACAGCCAATGGTCGATAAGTAATAATAATTGATATTGAATCTCACTCCCTGGGCAGTGCTCCAGTATTGATAATGTCAGTGAGGATTATGTCTTCCAGGAAAACATGTAGGATAAATTTCCCGGCTGGGCCCCAGTTAGAAGTAGAAGAGAAAAAATGAACTAAAGCCTATGGTATGATAAGTCAGGATGCTTGGAAAGAACTATCAGAAACACAGAGGAATGCTCACTTCAATTATCCCCCTGTCTTTTCATCCTCTTTCTCACCTTTTATTTGTTTTCTGTTCAATTCCTAATACAATAAGCATCCCCAAAAATAAAGGCGCAAATAACACAGCAGGCCCAGGGGTGATCTACAAATTATCTAAGAAAAGGAAAATGGAGGCACAGATGAGGAAAACTGAAGCTGGCCAAACTTTGGGGCTCCTTTGGAGCCCCCTACTATGCTCAAGGGGCCACCCCTCCAGTGCTGGGATCTTCAAAAGACCTGGTTGGAAGAGGGACAAGTGAGGGCTAGTAAGGTAAGGGGATACTCATCTGAACCAAAAAAGCAGCTAATTACCAGCTACTGTGCTGTTACTTCCATCATTTGACAGACTCTCCAGAAGTAAGCACGGTTATGAGTTTCCTGTTCACTGTTCTGTTATGCACGTGTGTGAACACTCATACCCACCCCATATACATATTTCCACGATTATCAGGCATTTTGAAAGAGAGTGTCTTTCAATAAACTTGTAAAAGACACTAACTGCAGGAGTTTTTATGGAATAAGCAGAACTTGTCTGTTTATTTTTTAAGAAAAGGGAAATAGAAATGTTTCAGAGCTCCATGAGGGATGCTGGTAAGTGGGATATGCAATTTTAGGAGACATTATTGCCCCAAGGTCTGGGAAAAGGAAACAAACAGGTAAACTATCAATCTTCTAATTCATATACATACTCAGGTTGCTTTTGATTTCAGTTCTTTCACTTGACCAATTTTGATCAGCGTCTAATATTTTGATGACCTCCTATACCCTTGTATGGATGCTGGTCATATCTAGAGTCACAAGCCAGGGGAGAAGAGTATACTCAGCCCTCACCATGCTGGTCCAGCCTTCTCCATGGAAAGGGCTGTCTGGACATGAACATATTCAGGAGATCATCGTAGGGAACTCAGGCTACCTTACAACAGGACCATCATTTCATCAGCAATGATCTCTGCTACACAAAATACATACAATGTTACTTTTATTTCTTTAAAATTAGTTACTATAAAGTGAAAGTTCACAGGGGTTTGATAATGAGTTGGGTCTTTCTTACTAAGCTGTTCCTGGAGATCTGTTGGCAGATATGTGCTCTGATAACCCCTACAATTATTCTGAATTGTTTGTTGTTGTTGTTGTTGTTGTTGCTGCTGCCGCGGATGCCATGGTGCCTCAGTACCCCTCTTTGTTAACATCCCCATCCTCCAGAATGAGTTTCCTGCCTGAACTACTGCATTTCTCTGTGACAAACACAGCTCCATGCTTCACTGATCACAACTCCAACCACCTAACAGGTGTAAAGCCCAGTGAATAAAATACTCTTCCAGAACACACAGTATCTATTTATGCCCATTTTCATATCTATCTCTATTAACCTCTATCTAAAAATATAACCACAGAAATCATGTTTTATTTTTTGATCCAATGTCAGCTCTGTTGATTGTTAATACTCTTTGAAAAACAATGGAAATGAGCATTTCAAATCAGTGTTCTAGAAATTCCCCGGGTGCATGCTGACAGTTTCTCATAACTGCATTTTAATTCTCGATAAGGCTATCCTCAGACTTTAACTCTGCAGTCACCATTCTGTGTTCTGATGTGTAGAGCTGAGAATAGAGGGGATGATCAGTCTTGTGAATTAGATAGTATGAACAGTGCCAGTAAGGTAAACACGTATGGCATGATGAAGACAGTATTTACACAACAAATTATTATAATTACTTTAATATGCCTATCAAGTATAGAAATTCTTTAATTTGTCAAATTCTTCCTTGGCAAGAATGCAGTCATTTTGGATACTTTCTTTCTAGAGGCCATTTTAAACTTTTTTTTTTTTTTTGGCTTTATTTTCTCTCCCCTAATTAGTCTTTCTATATCCAGCAATATTTAGTAGGGGAACAAAGTGAGCTACTTTTCACATTTGAAATTTCCACAGCCAGACCCAGAAAAGATCAAACTACTTTCCTTTAGACAGACTCTGGCCAAAAAAAAATTCAGACATAGGTAATTTGCTGTTTACCTGTTATATTTTGCCAAATTCTGGATAGAGATTTGGAGAATCTATGACAGAGAAATCCTTAAGGGTTTAGCAGCTCACTTGGATTTTTTTGTTGTTTTTTTTTTTTTGTTTTTTTGTTTGTTTGTTTGTTTGCTTGGGATCTGCATGCAATTTTTTTCCAAATAGATGTTATGAGAAATTCCTACCTTTCTGACTTTCAGAATACATACATATATATATACATATATATATATATATATATATATATATATATATATATATATATGGTTTGTATATCTGGATGAGTAAGAACGCTAATGAGATTTATACTAAAGCTTTGGTTTGGAACAAAATTTTAAAAATAAATCTTGCATTGTCTTGTTTAATCTCCTTTACTTTGATGACGAGTACAACCAAGTTCACGAAAATGACCATGTCTGTACGTAACCCACTATTCCTTCAAAGCAGTTTGGCACTAAATTTCTTTCTTTTTTTTTTTTTAGATTTATTTTTATTTTTAGAGACAGAGTGCAGGGGAGAGGGGACGATGGAGAGAGAGAAAGAATCTTTAGCAGGCTGCATGCTGAGCATGGACGCTGGACTGGATCTCGTGATGCTGGGATTATGAACCTGAACTGAAATCAAGAGTTGACTCTCAACTGACTGAGCCACCCAGGTGCCCTGCCACTGAATTTTCATCATTGCCCTAAAGTTACAAGTGTAGGTAAAAAGCCTAAGAAGCTGTGCTTCCCTCTCACAGTGGCCACCCTCAGCAACCTGGCTACAGCAACAGTTTACCTGGCAAACACGTTTTGAAAAGAATTGTGAATGCAGACTCGATTCCCTTCTTCTGGTATTTTCCTATGAATTCATGTGTTTATGAGCATTAGGCATACTTGCTTTTCAAAATGAGGTGTGTCATGGTGCCTGGGTAGCTCAGTCGGTTAAGTGTCCGACTTAGGCTCAGGTCACGATACCACGGCTCATGGGTTCGAGCCCCTCATTGGGCTCTGTGCTGACAGCTCAGAGCCTGCAGCCTGCTTCAGATTCTGTGTGTCCTTCTCTCTCTGCCCCTCCTCTGATTCGTGCTTTTTCTCTCTCTCTCAAAAATAAATACAAATTTAAAAAATTAAAAAAATAATAAAAATAAATGAGGTGTGTCAATCATTTTGAGGCAACACACATAGGTCCTCCTAACTCCAGGCCCAGCAATTACAGACCCCTTCCACACCCCACCCTGGTAAAGTATTATTTTCTCGAGCCAGGGGCTGAGTACTACATCTACGCTTTACATCCGATGAAAATGATGTATGTTTTCCTTTCTGAAAATTTCAGTATGTGGCTCTTTCCCACTTCTCCATACATTTTATTTCACTTATTGAAACTAGATGGAAGACTAGGTTTTAAGTGTTTTGTGGATTTTCCTCCAGAAGAAATCATTTTATAAAACACATATTTATGGTTACGGAAGGACTAATTTTTTTTTAATGATCTAAGTGTTGTAAAGCTAATTGGGAAAGAATTAATAATTTTAGAACATTCACCTCTGGTAGAATATAAAGAAGTCATTGTTTAATTTTAAGACAATAGCAAAAGTAGGTTTTACTTAAAACATGACAGTTCAAAGTCAGCTCCCAAGGTCCCAAAGCTGTTTATTTGCTTGGTTGTATAACACACTGAAAAGCTTTGATTAGAAATTATTACTGTTTTACGGTCAACTCAAGACACCAAAAACAAATAGGTCACCCCATTTTTAACCTCTATTCTTATATTAATAGAAAAAATTTAAAACCAGTTTAAATGGGTTTTTATAGTCCTTCTGTGATTGAGAAAAGCAACTCAGGGTAAAACTTCCAATATATGTATAATCATTCCCAGATAACTGCCAGCAATGGAAGTTCCTGCCCTTAGAAATCAGATCTATTTAGAATATTAATCCTCCTACTGGAATGTCTTATCAGAAACATAGGTCAATCATGTCAACCCCAAATGGCTCTTTCCAAGTGGAAGGGTGTCACTGGGTCAGAGTAGCAGACTCACACCAACTCTGAACATTTAAAAGTTCTTTCAGTAAAAACAATTCTGTACTTAAGTGTGGGATATGTAGAATCATGAAAGTGTCAAAGCATTTCAGATTTGGAGCTACGGAGCAACTGACATAGTATTTCAAAGCTGACCTCCGGTGAACATTTTAAACAGTGAACATATGGAAGAATGGAAATAAACCCAAAAACTTAAAAAAAAAAACAATTTATCTTTTGAAATTTAATTCCCAATCCCCAAAACATTGTCACTTACAAAAGGAAGTATCTGGAGAGAAAGAATGATTTTCTGAAGCTTATCTTTTATCTCGCAACCTGAGGAAGAGACAGGTGCTTTCAAACACTCCAGGAAGACATACTTAAATAGCATCTTGTTGGTTTTTGATGAAAAAATGCAATGATGGCACATCAGTAGGTGACCTAAGAGACGTGACAGAAGCCTGGTCTGAGGCAGAGAGCTTCACAAAACCCCGTTTTTGTCAGGGTGAGGAGAACCTCACACGATTATTGGAACAGAAGGGTGAGCCTATTAGGGAGAAATGGGTTAGACTTCTTGGTATCAGCTGGATCTGACTCTTGGCACATGGTATTAAAAAAATCTTAGTTAAAAGTCTCAGTGGTGTTCCCCTGAAATTGCAGTGGTTTTTAGAGCGTTCTCCAAGTCTCAGCGGTAGAATGGGCATAGCAACTCATAGCAACTTTGCTTTAAACATGATAAATATCCTCTCAGGTGGGGCCAGGGGGCTTTGGGAAAAAACAAAAGCAGGATGCATTTTTTGTTGTCATTGTGAGAAGCCAGGGAAATCTTTCAAGCAGGGAATATGGTGCTCTCACTGGAAGATTAGGCTTACTTATTTATCATTGAGAATTTCCCTTTTTTGAGGGGATGACCATTTCAGGGTTTTTTTCATTTTTTAAAGTTTACTTATTTTAAGAAAGAGAGAGCATGTGCGCAAGTGGGGGATGAGAGGGAGGGGGAGAGAGAATCCCAAGCAGGCTCTGTGCCATCAGAGCACAGTCCAACGTGGAGCCCAAAGTCACAAACCGTGAAATCATGACTGGAGCAGAGATCAAGAATCCAGCACTTAACCAGCTGAGCCATCCCGACACCCCAGTATTGTAGCCTGTTTTTACTGCAGTCTGAGAGGTTGATGGAAATCATTCTGACAGCCGGACATAACAATAAAAGCAAGAATAGGTAGGTGGGATTCCCTGCTAGAGATAACTATAAGCACAGTGGCTACCCAGATTCACAGATACTGTAAGTGGAGTACATCTTGTGCCCATATCTTTTGTGCTTATAGGAAGAATAATTTGAAAGTTCAAATAAAATGGTATTTTTTTTAACAAGCCATTTTGGTTGGTGTTCAGCACTATAAGCTGTCAAAAAGCATTATTACCTACTCTATATTTTAAATGTCCAATTATTCTTTTCTCTTCTGGACTTTAAGTCTGAAGTGTGGTCAAGAGCTGAAGTTTGACTGTAGTGACTATAGCCTGCATTAATCTTGCAAAATAAGCATTAGAACTGAAAAGCCCTCATGAGAATCAAGTAGAAAACACAAGTATCCACTCTCCAGTGTTTCTGGAACCATACTTCATGCTTTCAATATAGGCACTTTAGAAAACTATAAAGGCCAAACACTCACCCTTTATCACTATGATTACACTTCAAGTATTGGTGACAATTAGCTCCTAAAATCCTCCAGCATTTATCCCTGAAGGAAATATCCAAGGACTTACATGGTGGAGAGAGGAAGGGGAGGGACATGTTGGGGGGATTTGAGTCTGCATTGGGTTTTAGTGGTTGTGAAGAGAAGGGTTGGGAGAAACCCTCCTTTGGCTGGTGTGAATGAAGGAAATCCAGAACTTCTGGCCAAATCTTGGACTGGGCAATGTTCGCCTCAGTTGCTGTGTCTCACTCTCATTGAGGTCAATTCAGATAGGACCATTTAGGGATTTGAGCAATGATTTCAAACTTTCTTAAGCTTCAATCCAGGTAAGTGGATTCAGAGATGGAGTAAAGATAGAAAAGCAGAGAAAAAAACTTGTGTGTTGAAACTACTCAAAATCCTGATTTAGTTATGCACATCGTACGTCTTTCTGAATGTGGATGAAATATATTTACCATGGCAATGTCCCACAGGAGAGTTTTTTCATGCAGAGGAAATAGCCCAGGTATTAAAGTTTTGTGCTTTATTTTGTTTTGTGTTTTAGTATTTATGTACTATTTAAAAAACCAGTTCAATGATTTGGCATGTCTTTCAAATATACGTAACTTGGGATTCATGACTAATTGTTTCACCATTGTGCTATAAAATGTTATCAAGAATAAATTTGCCAAAGAAGACAGTTTGCTCCTTGACCCTAGTTTGACATTTTAAAATGAAACTACCATGAAGATCAGTATTAATCTAATCAGTTCCAAGATTATAATGCTGCCATCCCAAGGAAAAGAGTCATACTGGGTGATCAACTTTGTTTTCGTATTTTCTTTCAGACCCCAGTGCTAAAATGCTTGTGTTTTTCAAATTTTGCGATTTTACAATCCTTCAACATTTCTCAGCACAAATAGAATGGTTTTTTCTCTTTTGGAGCTGAGTTTGTTTAAGTCAGTTCATGGTGTCTGCATAGAAGGTGGTAGAAAAGTGGTTCGTCTTCCTCCATTGTGGCCATGCTATTGTGGCCACCTACAGGCCTGGGCTTCTCTGCAGTATTAGAAATGAAGTTAGTTTGTCTTTGGGGTTTCCTGTCTGATTACTTTTTTCTTTCTTCTTCTGCCTTAGCTCTCTACAAAAACACCTGCCTTATACCATCCTGGCCAGTAACTGGATCGGCTGAGGCAGCATGAGGACTCATTTTAACTACAAGAAGCTCTTTCATTATTCTCTGAGCGTGAAAAGTCTCCCTCCTCTTCTCCATGGCTGGAAATTCTGAATTTCTGTCAAAATCGGGATTATTGGCCTGATCTCCAGCCAAATAAGAACTAAGGGGTATTCCCTGCTGGAGGAGCTCTTTTCTTATCCAGCGCTGTGTTGGAACCTGAGAAAGAGACATCTCCTTCTGTGTTTCTCCCAAGAAAGACATCGTTTGAAATACTATTATAAATTAGCTGCCTGCTTCATCTCGGTGTTAATCCTTGCATGAAAGTGATGCCCTGACTTCAATTTCCAGAATATGGTTTTACAGTTTGTGTAGCTGTTTCATAATAAACAACTTATTAGAGTTAATTGTATTTTAGACGACTGTCTTTAATCCGTTTTATGGTGTTATTTCAAATTTTACCATTAAGAAATATGTTTTTGACTTCTGAATCTCTCATCTGTCTACATTCGCTTGGCTATAACCATCTCAAGATTAATGATTCCCTTCACTTCCAACTTCCATGTCTTTAGCTAGTTCCGCTCACAAAGAGGTGGATTCAAGAAATACTGCTCCAAGTACTGGAGAGAGTGACAGTGGTTCTAGGCTAACAGGAGCAAATCTACTCATCAAAAAGCTCTGTGCTGTTGTCAAAAATCACCCAACAGTCACTGTGTACTGTAACAAACACCCAGCAGAAAGGGTTCTTGGCTCCAGGATCTCCTAAGCCACTGGGCAATCTGATCTCCATCAGGCTCTGCCGTTATGGCCACACTCACATATAATGGAATCCCAACTCTCTCTTGAACAGCCCATCAAGTGAGATGTTAGAAAGGATTCCCTGGTAAGAAAGAAAGGATACCTTTTCAATCTTTACCTCAGGGGCTAGGTAGGGAATATCATCAGATCACCATATCCACGTACACATTTATGTCTTGTGTATTTCAGCTCACCCAGACTTAAATACAGAACCTGGCACCCACGAGGTGTCTAATTCATTTTGTAGAATAAACAGATGAATGAAAAATTACCCTTGACACTTCATTCTTATCATGCTTTCTGTGTCTGTTCTTCATAAATTTGCTACTGAGCATGTACTCTTTGAATGTATATATTTTTTTCATCCAGAAATGGCTATCCTCCTTCTGTGTTCCATACTTGCTTCTCTCTCTGTGCTGGTTCCAGCTGCAACCTATACTCATCAATGACTATGCATTCCATAGCTGGACTCTGAGGAATTAGATTACAACCTAGTTCATAATTTGATCTGAATTGGATGAAATTAGAGACTTGATGAAAATCCAAAACCAGGAAGTTAGATGCACAAACACTTGCACACGGACGTCCCTCCATCAGCTGTGGCTGTTAAGAAGACTCCATTCTTCATCCTGTTTTTGGAAAAAACTGTAAAGGCCTACCTACGTGAATGGGCTGAATAGTCTCTGTGAAAACAGGGTAACATTGTAAGTATTTAGAGTCACGCTATATTTTCTTTTTTTTTTAACTTTATTTATTTATTTTGAGAGACAGAGAGCATGAGCAAGGGAGGGGCAGAGAGAGAGGGAAAGAGAGAATCCCAAGTGGGCTCTGTGCTTTCAGTGAAGAGCCCGATGTGGGGCTCGATCCCACAAAACATGAGCTCATGACCTGAGCCAACATCAAGACTCGGACACTGAACCCATTGAGCCACCCACGTGCCCCTCACGTTATATTTTCTAATATCCATCTTCCCCAAACCAACTCCCCCCCCCCCACCATTGCTATCACCAAACTTTCTGGTCTTTAGAGCATGACCACATAAGGGTTAAAAGACTCTCATCCCCAAATGGGATGTTGGTCTTAATGAACATGACTTTGCCACCATCTGCATCTGCACTGAGGTGCCCTTTCCAGGTACAAGTTCTTCTCCAGAGTGTGCTCTTGGTCTCAGTGCTACAAGCACAGAATCTCTGGAATCGAAAACCCACCACATTATAGCTCTGTTAGTTGCTAAGTATATGATCATGGGTTAGCTTACCTAACTTTTATGAGGATCATTTCCCTCAAACATGCCTACTTAGCTGGGTTGTTGTGAAGAGAAAATGAGATGATTTTTAAAATGTCTAGCCCGGTGAGAAACAAAGAATAGATACTCAATTTATGAGAGCTAATTTTACCACCATCACTATGGCAATATACGCCTCCCCCAAACTTACTGTAGTCCCAAAGCAAACAGGCTCTTAAATGTACATTCTCCATGATTCTCAATGAGCAGATCCTTTTTTTTTCTCCTGAGAAACATATCTGACTCTTCCCATCCCTATTTTACTTCTCCCTCTCAGAGTCTTGTCACTGTCGCACAGACTCCCTGAGAGTGCTCCCTTCTCCCAGTCTTCCTTACTGGGCTTCACTTTCCACAATGCTGGAACAATGTGCTCCCAAAAATAAACCCTATTAGCACATTTCCTTGCTTTATGTATTTTCATTGGCTCAGGATTGCCTAAACTGTCTTCTTTATCCTTATTCTCCTTCAAGACTTTTATTTCCTAATACGAATTGTGAATCTCTAAGACAGGGTTGTAGGTCAGTTTTACTAATGCATTTTTCCACTGAAAAGTGTATTTATTTATTTTTTCAAACAGAGCATTTTTAGGGAACTATTTCACAGGTACACAGGGCAATGCTGGCCTATAGTCAAGTCCACACCTCTCAGCACAAATACACAAACTTCGCTGGCCCCCCTTCCTTTCCAATGTCCGTGTCCTTCTGCTTCATACCCACTTTCTGTTCCAAATCTACTGTTTTCAAATACCATGCTTTGTAGTTTGATCCCTCCTTTGCCGATAACATGATTGGCCCCTGAAACAGCCTGCTCCAGTCTTCCACCTAGCTCCTCAATCTGCTCAACTTGCTGACCTGTGAAGCTTTTTTATTCTTGTGCCTCCTGAGAAATGTGGGTACACTGGGAGTTTACAGGGAAGAATACGCGATGTTCATACCTCTCTTATATTTACTGTATCGCTATGTGAAACACAGTCTCCCTCATTAAAAATAAACTCCATATGGGCAGGCATGTCGAGGCTTCACTCTCTTTGTACTTTCTTTTCTAGTTCACTGCCTAACACATAGATAGCAAGAGAGATGGGGTGTAATGAATGTTTACTAAAACATTTGCTAAATATGCCACAGATAGAATGGTATTTCGCGCACACGAACGTGCGCACACACAGGAAAACTGTCATCAAATGATGTGGTTAATAATTTCTATCTTCAACAGAGCCAACCTTTACTTCACAGTCTATGAACCTTTGGAAATTCCTGCTTTCTCTGTTCCCAATCATACACATCCTATACACTATCATCCCTAAGGACCATGATCTCTCCAGATTCACTGTAGAATATTCTTCTTGACAAGGACATGGCTGTTAACATTTTGTGCCAAAGTCAATGTTAGAGCATATCTAACTGACGTTTAAAGTTCTTCTAGAGCTCTTTCAGAGGCAGCTCCAATGCAAAAATGCTAGAGGGACCTCAGATCGTTTCTTTGAAAGCCCACTTTGTCATTATTTATCAACGATTCTCAAACCAATGCCCGCTCATCTCTCAGACTGACACTCGATAATGGTTTCAATAGAAGAGCAGCTGTTTCACATTATTTGCCTCTTTGTGAACAGCACCAAGGTACTGCCATTCCCTTTTTTTTATGAATGCGCTAGAAAAATGGCAGGTTGCCAAAGACAGCATCCACATGGTTGCTTGAAACAACGCCCCAGACAAAAAAGGAAAGGAAAAAAAAAATCCCTCACAGATTGCAATGTGTACAATTTTGGCTGTTTTGCACATCCTCTGCAGCTGTGCATTCATGATGCTATATTTAAGCAAAAATCTGTGTAAGAATTAGTCACTAGGAGATAGAAGTTTGGCGGCCATTTTAAGGATTTGGCTGCAATGGTTGTCAAGATTCTCTCCTTCCAGAAAGAGCTCCGCCTGTCTTATCATCAACCACAAGTATGAGTGTGACTACTTGCTGGAATATGATCCTTTCATATATGGTAAGACTTGCTCAAAAATTAGCAAGCTCTCATTATTTTCTTTGTGAAAGGTATCGCTGTCATTTTGTGCTGATTCTTTTAGAGTCATGATTGTCACAAAGTTGGGACTTTTCAACAGTCATGAAAAGAGAAACCTTTGAAAAAGCTTAGTGTCAACCCAATAGATCTTTTCTTACGCCCCTCCTTCCTTCCTCTGAGGAAATTCAGAGTAAAATCATAATTAATGGAGACAAGGTTGCTCAGCTGAAATGTACAAGACCAATTGCTTTTCAGCAGGATGCAAATCCCACGGTAGGAGACACCACCCATTTCTCATTGTCAGACTAAAGAAGTACTTCAGACAAACTCTGCCTAACAAAGAAGGAAAATAAAATACCCTGTGAATTCATCTATTGATGAAGAAAAGAATATGAAACATAATGACTACTGGAAGAGAAAAAAATTCTTTGGGTTGTTATGAAATGCCTTGTTTTCAAAGATATGTAAAAGCCGGTACCTTTAAATAAGTCTTCGATTTAGAAGTCAGGAAAATCTCTGGGATAGGAGAAGTAAAATTACATTAGCTAATCTCACAATGCTTGGCCTTCTCAAGGAAGTTTCTCTAGTGTGCCAACGGAATTCAGCAGATCCATTAACATCTTCTCTGAAAAGCGCTATCATCTTTTCCCAGGAACCTGTGAAGCTTAGATTTGTCTAAATCTTATTTGCCAGTTACACACTTCAAATATTTGTATATTCCTGAAAATAGAGATGGTCGTTAAATTTCGTATCTTTCTTCTGTATGTTGAATATTTTAGCATATTTTAAAATTTCATCCAAACTATTTCCCAAAACTCACCTCCAGTTTGGAACAACTTCTTGCCTCCAATTCGCTTATGCCTATCATTCAAATTCTAGTTTGGAGTCCTAAGAGGTATTCTTTCTGGACCCTGCCCCCCTCCCACCCCCCTCTGCCGCCAAGTGAATTAGGAAGAAATTTGGATATTGATCTATAACAAAAATGTGTGAATGTGTGTGGCTAGGATAAGATTCATTATTATTTTTTATCATTTTTTTTCCATCAGGATAAGGGTATTCTTTAAGTTCCATTCTGAATTTCCCCCCAAGCTCCTACCCACCAACCCTCTGGTAACTGTCAGTTCTCTATAGTTAACAGTCTGTTTCTTCGCTAAGAGTTACCCTTTCCATGAAATTTCTCATCATCATGTTGATAAAAATGAAGCAATTTAGAAGAAGTTAATATGTGTTCCTTAAATGTTATTCTTCATACTCTATGCTACTTTTTAAAAATAAAAATTTTTATACTAGAATAGTTCTAGGGGTGTCTGACTGGCTCAGTTCGTGAAGCGTCCAACTCTTGATTTTGGGTCCAGTTATGACAATCTCATGGTTCATGAATTTGAGTCCCACATTGGACTCTGTGTTAACAGCATGGAGCCTGCTTGGAATTCATTCTCTCTCTCTCTCTCTCTCTCTCTCTCTCTCTCTCTCTCTCTCTCTGCCTCTCCCATGCTCATGCTCATGCTCATGCTCTCTTTCCCTAATAATAAATAAATGAACTTAACAAAAGAAAAGTTTTAGATTTACGTAAAAGTTGTGAAGATAGTAAAGAAAGTTTCCATGTATTCCCCTCCCAGTTTCCTCTATAGTGAGCATCTTACATACATAATTTGGTCAAAATTTATGAACCAATACTGAAAAGCCATTATGAACTCAAGTCCATAGTTTATTCAGATTTTCTTACTTTTTACCTAATGTCCTTTTTCCGTTCCAGGCTCCCAGCCAGGATACCACATTGCACTTGGTCATCCTGTCTCCTGAGGCTCCTCTAGACTGTGACAATTACTCAGACTTGCTTCGTTTTCAATGACTGTGACAATTTTGAGGAGTACTAATGAGATATTTTGTAGAACATCCCTCAAGTGGGTTTTATCTACTATTGTTCTCATGATTAGACTGGGATTATGGATATTTGGGAAGAAGGTCACAGAGATAAAGGGCCATTCCTAGCACATCGATGGTACATGACACTAACATGATTCACCACATGATTTACATTGTTGATGTGATGACCTTGACCACTTGGCTATGGTAGTGTTTGAAGGAGTCTCCACTGTACAGTTACTATACCTTTGGGAAGGGAATCACTAGGTGCAACGCACATTTAAGGAATGGTGAGTTATGCTCTATCTCCTCGAAGGTGGAATATCTACATAATTTATTTGAAATTCATTGGTGCTGGAGATGTGTGTGCTTTCTAACATTAATTTAAATATGAAACTATTCTTCATGATACTGCAGTGGTGAATGCCCGGTACTGTGAATTTTTGAAAATCCCTAAAACTCTGTAGCATAAAGAGTGAATCCTGATGTACGCAATTAAAACAAAATCATTTAGGAAGCCAGAGGATCTTAGGATATAATGAATACTCTGATAAGAAAACACAACACATGTATACTTACACAAGTAAACGGATGGCTGACAGTAGGAGACAGGTTTCTCCCTGCTGGAGTAGGTAGTTATAGACAGTCAAGGGAAGAAGGCTACAACTTTCCACGTAACAATGGACCCAGAGTTGAAGGCATCGGTATGACCTTATGTGCCTAGCTTAACATAGACACAGATGGATACATACACAAATATTCACAGATATGTTTATACACATGAGTTAGCACACACACACAAGATTTCTTGCTTTGTCTGCTGAGAGGGCCATGACAATGATACCTTTCACAGCTATTATCCAAGTCTTGGCTTCTAATACCATTCTCCAATGAAAGAACTAGTGCTCTAAGAGACAGAGATGATTCTAGCTCTGGGACAGAAATATACAAGATGAACTTCGGATACCTTATAGTGTCATAAAGTAAGGAAGTGCTCAAAACAAAATCACAAAAATGACGGTCTGTTAAAGATGGGGATAATCACACATATGCCTACAGAAAGAGCTCCCAATGGCCAAGACTGAAAAAATATGGCAAAAAAATTTATTAGATTATGAGTTTCTTTATTAAATGCAACTTTACCAATGAGTCATTATAATGAGTTACATCGTTCTGTTTTCTCCATGATTCCCAGAAAAGAGACAATTTAGGATTGGAGTTATCAGCAAATATTCTGAATTCAGCCTGACCCAGCTTAAATTATGGCTTCAGTTCTTATGCATCACCCTGGTCAAATTTCTCAATCTATCTGTATTTCCATTTTCTCATAAAAAATAATGAATAGTAAAAAAATATGTGAAATGCTAGTCTATAGTGCTGGGCACATTAGAAACACTCAGTAAATATGAGCTATCATTAAAAGTTTGCAGTATGCACTCAGTAAAAGCTTTTTTCATTGCCTAAAGGAGATGTTATCTCTTCATAATTCTATGAGTGATAATTTTAAACTGGAGAGAATTCACTGTAGAGAGACCAAATTAATTTGCTAAAATTCATTTATACAGGAAAAAATGTCATTTTTGGAAATTTACAATTCCCACTAATTTCTAGATAAGCTCTGAAATAGTTTCCATGACTTGCTTTGATTTTTACAAATGATTAAATTGTATATTTGGTTTTAATATGGTTGCACATTCTAAATGTAGCAGTGTAGCTTTGGGCTACTATTATCTAGTGTCACAATTGACCAATTCTGTTACTTCTGTGAACATTTCAGTTAGAATGTTTGTTTGATATTAGGAAGATAAAATAATTGAAAGTTGACTGAAATTTAAAGCCTCAAATCAGTTGTGTTAAACTTGGCTGAACTTGGACTTTGTTAGATATCCTAAAATAGCCCAAAATGTCAGTGTATGAGAATTCCAAGGACTGTCTGATAGAAGAAGGGGCAGTGGTGAGAGGAGCTCACCCCATGAGGGTTCAAATCACACTCCCAAGGTCAAAAGCACCCTTCCTGTTCACACACCATCATGTTGTTTTAAAAACTTAAATGATGTGTTAAGCAAATTAAACACAACCTATTTTAGACCAACCAAAACCAGATTTCAAACCCTGATTCCCCCTTAAGGAAATTCTGGAACCTCTCTGATGTCAATAGGAACATTTCTGCATCTATACATAAAGCTGGACTAAAACAATCATAAACTCGCTACTGGGAACAACGGTATTGACAAATTTAATCCAGATGTGAAGCTAATAATGACTTGCTTTGAAGATAATCCTTGTGATGCCACAGCACCCCAACGAGTTCTTCCTCTTTCCATTACAATTTCCTGTAAATTCAGTTGAGGTTGTATTTTTGCACTCATGTGGGCCTCACTGGAGCACAACAGAAAAAGTAACATCTGATGCCCTGAGCTTCATTTACAAAGAGCCCCAGAACCTAGGAAGCCATCTTGATGGGCAGCTGATATATGGATAGTCCAGAGTGAAGCCAAATTATCATTGTGGAGGAAATATCTCACAGGAGCAGCGTGGGTTCTAACCATCTTTCAATGGTAATTAGCAAATCTATTGCTTCTGTCACTGATTCCTGCAAGGTACTTGTGATGTTTGAGTCTCCAAGTTGGTTTTAATTCACCAGGTCTGAAGAGAATGGTGTATTCTTGATTTACTGCATAAATGTATCTTTTGTCTTAATTCAGTGATTGATCTCAGGTAAAGTGAGATCATGAACTTAATCTCTTCCTAAGCTGAAATCTCAGTGAGGTTGGGGACCCCGTGTCTCCTAAAATGTAACACAGTGCCTGACACATACAAGGTATTTAACAAGGGTATGTTGAAATCACGTGATTTCTTCAGACATATTATAAAGCATATGGCTGAAGACTGAAAGTTTGAAATTTGCGATGTTTGGGGATTTCTCTTTGCCCTGTCTCTGAATTACACTCCTTCCTGAGAAAGTAGAGAAAAATCAAACAGATAGTAAAGGTGTGTCATCCTTACTAGGACTGTGATAAAGTGTATTAATCAATCCCTCATTTTCTGAGTGATTCTGAACTATAAGCAAGGAGGAAGAAACTAGAAATAATGAGATGTAAACTGTGGATTTAAGTGGTTTTCTAGATGACTGGGTGGCTAGGGACAAGTAATAACTATAAATCAACTCAGCAGTTCCAAGCGATTCCAAGCTGGGTAGCAGAGCCTCGGTGAATCTGCTTCAGGGAGCCTTGCATCTTTAACTTACTGTTCTAGAGGCAAAAGATGGCTTTGCTGATATAAGGCATGATCAGGCAAAAAAAACAAAAACAAAAATACCCCTTAGATATTTACCTTCACAATCAGAGTTTCTATAATACATTCCTTCTGGAGAATAGTAAACTGTGCATACAAAATCTGGCCCTGCATTTCACAGATAGCGGGAAGCTTCTGACACTCATAGCCCTGTCATCTTACTTACTGTAAACATTCCCCAGTATCACTGCACACATGAACTGTTTCTGGCGGTTTCTGAATGCCTTGTTCACACATGCCCTTCTCTCTTCCATTTCTACACACTGCTATAAAGACTCCTATTCTAAAGCCATCTCACAAAGGTACATCCTGCTTTAAAAACACACACAAAAACACACAAACCCAATGTATTCATCCTCTACTGCCTATAGAATAGCTGGGTACTCATGGCTTCCCATAGACTTGGAGTCAGACAGATATTAGTTCCTATTCTGACTCTGCATTGACGACGCATCCTAAGTTCAGCCACCGCCACCCCTATCCCCAGTCCGTGTAGTCATTAGTAAAATGAAAAGAATAATTCCTGCCTCACAGGATTTCAAAAAATCTCACCAAGGTATTATTTGTAAAGGTTTATCCATATATATTCAAGCAATGGTTCAGCACCTGGCACATAGTGGGCTCTCAAAAAACTATAACCATATCTGTTTTCCCTTTTTAAATCAATACCATTATTCTGAAGGCTCACCTAAACACTCTTACTTGTATAAATGTGAATATTTCTGCATGAGCTAAGATGTGATGATATCTGGTAACATTAACTTAACTGAGCTTAGATTAAAAAAACGGGGGAGGGGGTTATTGACCATGTAACCTGTATGAGCAAGAGGTGACGGACACCAAGGACATGAAAGCCTCAGGGGTGCTCTCTGGCTCCTGTCTGAGTCTGTATGATTAACACCACCAATTCCATGACTCTGGAATGCAGACAGCTGTAGGCAGCTCAAGGTTTTCATCTCACTTTTGCCACATGGAAGGAAAGAGCTCTTCATTTTAGCTTATTCGAAATGTCACAGAGTGAAGCTCTGATTGGCTCCCACATGCCCAATGTTAAGTCAATGACTGTTCAACAGGATAGTCCACGATGAATGTCTCAACATGACTCAGGTTCCCTCACTCCATTTGGATGAAAAAAGAGAGGTTATCGAAGGAAATGGACATTCTCTCAAGAGATACAAACTATAGTGGGGAGAAGGAGTGAACAAATTCTACAAAAGAGTGTGCTCTTTCAAAATAAGGGTTGGGTAGTTAGGGGAGAAGAAAATAAAACTGAATATTCATAAATCACTTACAAATGTAATCACAACTACCCACTGAAGCAGACTGGCAGAGTTTTATGGTAGTAGATCACAGAGATAATCCAAGAGAGTCTTATTTGAATAAGCTTATATCATTCTCATTCTTGAATGAAGTCAAATATTTGGACTTTGGGTTATTTTTTAATCCCACAAAGTTCAAGTTGGGATTGGGGTTCTAGACTAAGTTGTTTAATTTCTATTCCGCACTAAGAAATATCTAGGATTGGTTGAGATTACCTTTAGCATCTACTGCCTACACTCTGGATTATATTCGTGTATATACTTTACATTTTTAGGCATTCAGTCCTCACAATACATTCTTCCAACCTATTATGTAAATAAATTATAAATATGTATATATTTATAAATTTATAGAAATAAATTACATAATGACAAGTTTTATGCTACTCAACACAAATCAGTTCAGTATGTGTTGCCTCTCATTTTTTATTCATTGCCCAATGTAAATAGTATGAAAGTATACTTTTTAAAAAAAATTTCATGCTTTTATTTCTGAGAGAGAGAGAGAGAGAGAGAGAGCGAGAGAGTGCGAGAGCGCATAAGTGCAGGAGAGGGTCAGAGAGAAGAGGGAGACAAAGAACCCAAAGCAGGCTCCAGGCTCTGAGCTGTCAGCACAAAGTCTGACGCGGGGCTGCTTTGGATTCTATGTCTCTCTCTCTCTCTCTCTGTCCCCTCCTGCTTGTACTCTGTCTCTCTCTGTCAAAAAAAAAAAAAAATTAATTTTTTTTTTTAAAAAGAGTGTTAACACATTGAGGAAGAAATCTGACTTGAAGTATCAATGTGTGAATGTCAGTAATCAAGATTAGAAATGATCATATTAGCATGTATTTGTGTGTGTCAGCCTGCACAGGAGTAAGCCAGGTGGAAAAGGTCCAAGATTTCCTACAGGGTCAGGGTGAACCTTAGAAGGGAAAGGAAAACCTAAAGACAGAAGCAAACTCTAAAATGACCCCCCCCCCCCATATCACCTCACCCTGTCATTCTGTATTCTAGTATTGATGCCTGTATGTAATCTTTTCCCCTTGAATGTGGGCTAGATTTACAGAACTTGGCAGAAGAGGTATAGTGCTTAAAGTTATAAAAAGACTGTGACTTCCATCTTGGGTGATTTCTCTCTCTTTCTTTCCCTCTCTCATCTCCATCTCTCTCTCTCTCTCTCTCTCTCTCTCTCTCTCTCTCTGTCCTTCTGTCTTCACTCTCCCCTCCCCTCTCCACAAATTTCCATGTCATGAGGATTCTCAACCAGCCTATGATGGAACTCTCATGTTTAGGAGCCAAGGCCTGGTTCCAACCACGTAGGCTTGCAAACAGATGCCTCTTGCTCAGTCAAATCTACTGATTTGGTTGCAAACCCTGCCGCCATCCTGAATGTGACTTCATGAAGGCTTGAGACAGAGGCTTGCAGCTAAGTCACACTAAGTGACTAAGTCACACTCAGGTTCTTGAAACACAAAAACTGTGAGGTATAGGATATTTTTTGTTCTAAGCTGGTAAGTTTTGGGATAATTTGTTACACAGCAGTAGATAACCCATGTAACAACCAACAGGAGTGCAAGTTCTGATTGTTAATATGCATTGTCCTACAGCCTGCAACAGAGGAGAAACCTCAGTAAGAGCAAAAGTTGATGCATGAAAACCATCGTAGCAATCTTTCTCTTGGAACCACCCCCTCTCTCAGTTATCTTTTCTCACCTAGAGCCAACCTTGCTGCTCACACAAGAATAAAGCCTTTAGCTCAGAGCTGTGACTTAACATATGATCTTTGCTCCTCTGGACTCTACTTACGGTACAAAATGGTGAAAGTACAAAATTTTCAAAAGCATTTTTTATGCTAACTGTAGTATCATGCAAAACTAAGTAAAATAAAGAAAATGGCATATTCATTACTCTTTCAGTCCTAAAACAACTTATGTACTTGTTTTTGACATAATTATAATCACATTTCACATCTAACCTTGTGTTCGCCTTGATATGTATTAACATTATAGCCTTAAACTTTTCATGTTAATATATAACTTTTTAAATTATTTTTAAAGAGAACATGATGTATTGATGTTAATCACACTTTTCATAATAATTTATAGAGTTGGACAGTATAAAAATAAAGATACTTCAAACTTTTACTATGGAAATTAATACTTATAAACGTTCTCATTCCTTTGAAAAGATTTTCTCTATTTCTTCCTTATTTTAGATGTATAGAGTGAAATTCTGGGTCAAAAGACACAAATCTTTTAATAACAACTATCATGTTTTTAAGAAGTAAAATAACCCTTTTTCTTCTCAACTATAACTTCCTATCTTCTTCATAATCAATTGAGGCGATTCAATGTAACTTACAAGATCATGTCTTTCCAAAGATTCCTAGGGGACCATTTAAAAAATTGTTAAAGGTCTTAGAACCATTTTAAAGACAAAGTACTACAGATAAGAAGGGTTATCACAATGTGTAGATTCTTCCTACATGCCCGTCACTTTATTATTTCTAGTTCATTGACAGCTCTTCAAAAACTATTATCTGGAGTTGTAGCTAAAATCCCACTTTGGCTATTTTCTAACATATCAGTGAACTAATAAATCTAAGAGGTTCCACTTATTAAGACATGGCAAAAAGACTTCCCCTTAATTTTAGGAGAAAAAATGTGCTCAGGAGACCTTATTGTATCAAAATATTTCCATCTAGGACTTTCACGCTTTCCTTAATTTCTCCCAAATAATTCAAGTTAGGTTTACTAACTTGAAGTATCATTTACTTATAAGAAAATTTGTCCTTTCTTTAGTATATAGCTCAATGAGACTTGACAATTATATAGTCACTTTTCTGCCTCTGAAAGGAAAATTTAAGATATTTTCTTCACTCCAAAACGTTTCCTTTTAACAGTTATAAATTTCCTTCTAAGTTCTTTTATAACTGTACATTGGAGAGGAGTTCCCCTTCTCCCATTCTCTCCCTGGTAATCAGTGATCTGATTTCTTCCAGAATGCTGGATGGAATCACATTGCTTCTTTCATTCCCCATCTTGCTTCTGAGATTCAAACATTTTGTTGAATGTATCAGGAGTGCTCCTTTTGAATGCTGAGGATTATTCCACTACATAAATGTTAACACAACTTTTGTATCCATTTACCACCCAAGTGACATTTCAGTCCTTCCTAGTTTGTGGAGGTTGTGAATCAAATTGCCAAAAATATTTAGTGAACATACTTTGTCTTTTCTTTTTCTTCTTTCTTTCTTTTCTTTTTCTTTCTTTTTTTTTTTTTTTTTTTTTTTTTTTTTTTTTGGTAGGTTCCATGCCCAATGTGGGACTTGAACTCATGACCCTGAGACTGAGAATCATGTGTTATACCAACTAAGCCAGCCAGGGACCCTTGAGTAGGTATAATTTTTCATTTGTCTTGGGTATATCTAGCTGTGAGAATGCTAAATCTTGTGAAACACACTGTTTAAATTTGTAAGAAATGGTAAAAATTCTCCTCCGTTATCTCTTTAAATATTTATTCTGCCTGATTCTCCCACTCCTCTCCCTTTAGGACTCCATTTATTCTTGTGTTACCCTGTATGATATTGCCTACAAGTGTTAGTTATTCCATTCTATGTTGTATTTTCACTCCCGTAGTTTTCCTTCTTTTCCAAATGGATCATTTTATTTTTATTTATTTTTATTTTTTAAATATTTTTTCAAGTTTTTATTTATTTATTTTGAGAAAGAGACAGAGAGGATGAGTGAAAGAGGGACAGAGAGGGACAGAATCCCAAGCAGGCTCTGCACTGTCAGCTCCAAGCCCAAGCAGGGCTTGAACTCATGAACCGTAAGATCATGACCTGAGCAGAAACCAACAGTCGGACACTTATCTGACTGAGCCACTCAGGCATCCCTTTATTTATCTTTTTTAAAATGTCTATTTATTTTATTTTTGACAGAGACAATATATGAGTTGGGGAGGGGAAGAGAGGGGGTGGGAGAGAGAATCCCAAGCAGGCACCACACCATCAGCACAGAGCCCAATGTGGGGCTTAAACCCATGAACCATGAGATCATGACCTGAGCCAACATGAAGAGTTGACCACTTAACTGACTGAGCCACCCACACACCTCTCCATGTAGATCATTTTAATTGGTTGGCCATTAGAGTCCCTAGTGCTTTATCTTTTTGTATTCATTTTGTTAATAAGGTCATTGAAAGAATTATTCATCTATCTCCAACTTAAGACATTCTCTTTTATTAATGTTTATAACGCATTTTTGAGCAGAAATTGTCCACTTGTTCCTGCATATTTTCTAGCTTTCCCACTATTTCATATAATTTACTAACTAGATGTTTATAGTCCTTTTTGAATAATTCCAACCAAGGGATTTACTTCAGGTCTGCTTTTATTAACTTCATCATCACTTAACAGTGGGTCTCACTTAAACAAACAAACAAACAAACAAACAAACAAACAAAACTGTCCAATGCAAGTGGAAGGACAGTAGAGATTTAAGTCAACAGCACTTAGGACTGAGTATGACTCTCCAAATTGGCCAGGAGGAGGTCAAATTTTCACTCTTTACGGATGACATGATATTCTATATGAAAAACCCAAAAGATTCCACCAAAAAAACTACTAGAACTGATCCATGCATTCAGCAAAATCGCAGGATATAAAATCAATGCACAGAAATCAGTTGCATTCCTATATACCAGCAATGAAGCAACAGAAAGAGAAATCAAGGAATCAATCCCATTTACAATTGTACCAAAACCCATGAAATGCCTAGGAATAAATCTAACCAAAGAGGTGAAAAATCTATACACTGAAACTATAGAAAGCTTAGGAAGAAATTGAACATGACATAAAAAAAAATGGAAAAATATTCTATGCTCCTGGATAGGAAGAAAAAAAATATTGTTAAAATGTCGATTTCAAAGCAATCTTGAAAAAGAAAAACAAAGCAGGAGGCAACACAATCCTGGACTTCAAGATTTATTACAAAGCTGTAATCATTAAGACAGTATGTGGTACTGGCACAAGAACAGACACCAGATCAATGGAACAGAATAGAGAACCCAGAAATGGACCCACAAATGTATGGCTAACTAATCTTTAACAAAGCAGGAAAGAATATACAATGGAATAAAGACAATCTCTTCAGCAAGTGGTGCTGGGAAAACTGGACAGCTACATGCAGAAGAATGAACCTGGACCACTTTCTTATACCATTCACAAAAATAAACTCAAAATTGATGAAAGACCTAAATGTAAGACAGGAAGCCATTAAAATCTTCAAGGAGAAAGCAGGCAAAAACCTCTTTGATCTCGGCCGCAGCAGCTTCTTACTCAACATGTCTCTGGAAGCAACAGAAACGAAAGCAAAAACGAACTACTGGGATCTCATCAAAATAAAAAGCTTCTGCACAGTGAAGAAAACAATCAGCAAACTAAAAGATAACCGACAGAATGGGAGAAGATACTTGCAAGTGACATATCAGATAAAGGGTTAGTATCCAAAATCTATCAAGAACTTAGCAAACTCAACACCCAAAAAACAAATGATCCAGTGAAGAAATGGGAAAAAGACATGAATAAACACTTCTCCAAAGAAGATATCCAGATGGCCAACCGACATATGAAAAAATGCTCCACATCACTCATCATCAGGGAAATATAAATCAAAACCACAATGAGATTCCACCTCATGCCTGTCAGAATAGCTCACATTAACAATTCAGGCAACAACAGATATGGGTGAGGATGTGGAGAAAGAGGATCTCTTTGCACTGCTGGTGGGAATGCAAACTGGTGCAGCCACTCTGGAACACAGGATGGAGGTTCCTCAAAAAATTAAAACTAGAACTACCCTATGACCCAGCAATTGCACTACTAGGTATGTATCCAAGGGATACAAGTATGCTCTTTCGAAGGGGCACATGCACCCCAAAGATTATAGCAGCACTATCCACAATAGCCAAAGTATGGAAAGAGCCCAAATGTCTATTGATGGATGAATGGATAAAGAAGATGTGGTATATACATGCAATGGAGTATTACTCGGCAATCAAGAAGAAAGAAATCTTGCCATTTGCCACTACATAGATGGAACTGGAGAGTATTATGATAAGTGAAATTAGTCAGAGAAAAACAAAAATCATATTACTTTACTCATATGAGGACTTTAAGACACAAAACAGATGAACATAAGGGAAGGGAAGCAAAAATAATATAAAAACAAGGAGGGGGACACAACATAAGGGAGTCTTAAATATAGAGATCAAATAGAGGGTTGTGGGAGGGGGATGGCCAAATGGTAAGGGGCTTAAGGAATCTACTCCTGAAATCACTGTTGTACCATGTGCTAACTAACTTGGATGTAAATTATAAAAAATAAATAAATTATAGAAAGGAAAATAAAAGAAATGAGTATGCCTCTTCCATCAGACTGTGTATTGGGATTAAGTCAGTAAGTCAACTGGTCAGTAGCTACAACGAGCTTGTATTTTTGGTTATTGGATTTGCTTTCAGTGCATCACACTATAACAGTGATCTGGTACTACTTCATTTTGTCTGGTTTCTTGAGTGCACCCATGATTGATCACTTCAGAGTCCTGAGTTTCCAGGGGGCTCTGTATACCTGAGCACTTGGTGTGAAAGTATTTCCTATCCTTCCCCCAACAGCTTAAAGCTTTTCTCTGAAGAGAAAATGGATCTGGGAAGATAATAGGATTCTTTGCCTATGTGACACCAAGAGAGCTCTCACTCACATCTTCTGCTCTAACTCCAGTCTTTCTTGTGAACCCATACAGAGACTTGTAGAAAAGGGTTGGCAAGATGCATAGGTTCTCCCCCCCACCTTGAATCTGGGGCTCTCAGGGATTAAATGTGTCATCACTAAGTCTGCAAGAACCCATTAAAGTTTAGTCATTTTCACCTTTGCTATGTTCATGGAGCCCTAACCTCCTCTATCTGTCTAAGGTTCATGTATCTTGTCTCTCCAAGAAGGGTCTCATCTTCCTTGAAATTCAGTTCACCTGGTTACCTTATGACCTCTACTTTCTGATGGTCTAAAAAAAAGTTATGATGTTGCAGCTTATATGGATTTTTCCTTATGTTAGAATGGAATCAACAACATAGGAGCAAAATGTCTCTCCTCAAATGACTTCGTTGACACATCAGGGCATCTAAAATACAGCTCTGGGCTTTCACTCCATTCTGAGGGTAGAATGATCACATAGTATAATGACAACTAAGCTCATTCCTTTTATTCTTTCGTAGTTTCCATTTCATCTCAGACATGCTTACTTTCTTTTTGTGATATCAAACGAAGAATATTCCCATTCAAAATCATTTTTTTAGGAAGGAAAAGGAAAACTTCAATGTTTGGGAAGACATCTAAAAATTCTCCTTGGAAACCATGTGATACCATTTTCCAAGTCAGACCCAATGACAATGGAAATTTTCACTGTGCCCCATCCAGCCTGGGGTGTTGATAAATAATCATACAGAAAATTTGTTGAAGCATGTGAAAAGAGACTTCTCATTGTGCTAAGAATATCCAAGCCAATGTGGGAAGATAAACAGCACTGTTTTAAATCATCATTCTCTCACCAACCCTAAATACTATACAAGTTAGAGAATCTCCTCTATAACCTCTGGCATATGTCTATAATCCTGTTCTTCTATTGATGATACACTTACAGTGGAAAGTACTAAAACAACACACACACAATCTTCATATAAAATATCTAGTCTTCAGCTATAAAAGTCTAGAATTTCTGTTCCCTAGTTTACCCAGAGGCAATCAGACCCCAAACCTTTGAACCTTTGAAAAATCCTTACTAATGAGTGATATGCCAATTTATCTATTTCCAATAAAATGACTACAAGTCCTTAGCTCTGTGCTTGGCATATAGGATGTTTTCAATATACACTGTCCGTTATCTGTCATTATTTACAATTATTCTTTTTGTTGTCATTACTCTTATAACAAGAGAGAGACTGCAACACAACACACAATGATCAGGTTTTGATGAGGCAAGGCAGAAGAAACTGGCTGACCCCACCATTCATGCGTCCTTTTCCACAATATACAGTTACTGATGGGAGGTGGCTATCTGGTCAATAATTACATTGCCCAGACTTCCTTGTGTCTACGTGTGATCACACACCTAACTCTCACCAATCGGAGTAGAAGTAATGTATGTTTCTTGTGGGTCAAGAATATTTAAAAATGCCATATTTGACATCTGAGATGAAGATGCCATATTTGACACGTTACGTATGGCAAAGCTGTAAGCTGGAAGAATCTTATTCCTGGCATTACTGCATTGAGGATTAGCACCTGTGAATGCTCCAAGAAAAACATAAACTTATATATTAGCGATGTATTTGTTACAGCTAAAGTTATCTTGACTAACCACATTGTCAGTGAACTAAACCAGTACTACATAAAAATGGTCTAGCAAAGTCTGCAAACTGCTACTGGTCCATGACAATTTAAGTACAGAAATTGAGAGTAAGAATTTAGAAGATTTATAGCCACAGAACAATGCACTTTTTATGTCTATTGAATATTACACTTGTTAAAATAGGCTCCTATTGTGCATCGCTTTTACTTCATTTTTCATTTTTTGTTACGTTGGTTTATGATGGATCAGACATTTTGAAAAAAAATGGTCCTTTAATAGATGGTTTGAGTAGCACGTGGCTCAAAGATTCCCTTCCAGAAAAGGCATCTCTTTCTGTTGTACCCTGAGGCACCTGCTTCTAGCCAAGTAACATATATAACGATCCTCTTAATGACCCCTGACAGCCGCATCCTCTTGTACTCCAAGGATGAATTATTCTAAAGAACCCAACTTAAAGGGAGGACCCTCTTGAAGGAAATATTTTTGGCTACTGATAAAAAGCCATTTCTAAGTTTCTGTTGGGTGTTAAATGCTTACCTTTATTATTTACAACTGCAACTTCTATCTCCTAACATTCCAATGAATCTTGTTCATTATATCTTCCTTTGACGACCTCTGCCTGAACTACCCATCACCTAGCTCCTGACTACCTTACTTGAGAATTCTTACAGGCCATTTCCCACTTCCTCCCATCCTCTCTGGCCCTGTGCTAATAATAAAATAAATGGAGTGGCCCCCACAGCTTTGGATGTTCAGCCCTTGATGCTCTGCAAAGCTTGTGCACCACTTAAATTTCTTCTCCCACATAGATTCTTATTTTAGGTTACTTTTAATCTATCAAGAGTAAACTTTTTTTTTTTTTTTTTTTTTTTTTTTTTGCAGTACAGTTGGTGATGTCAGTTATGTCACAGCGATTCAGTTGGTGATGTCAGTTATGTCACAGCGATTTCCACAATTTGACTTTCCCTTAATGACATGAGGGATGCTTATCCAAATCCTAAGCTGTGCAAGAAATGAAATATTTGGGCAGGAGAGAGCCTCTATTCTCAAGATGCTATTAATAACGTCAATTACTATAGTGTAAGACAGAGTAACAAATGTCCTTCTTGTATCCAACTGTTCAACATGTTGCCCTATAATTGTCTTTACATTGAGATTTGCCTCTGCATTAGATGCTTCTATGTTCCTGAAGTGCAATGAAATTTTACCTTTCCTCTTAAAAAAGAATTAAAGTATCCTTTTTCATTGGTTCCATCAGTTGGCATAAAAGAGGCATTCAATAAATGTTTATTTTTAAAGTTGTTGAACTCCTTTTTTGGAAGACAAGACTCTTTACTTGAACATAGTGATAGAATCCTAAGGCTACCATCTAAGGGCTGATAACTGTAGTATAGTAAGACTGTAGTGGTTTGTAGTTGTAGAACTGGAGGATATAGCTTCAAATTCTTTTTCTTTTTTTTTACTACCTTCAAATCCTCACTCCGTTACTCAGTCTTGAGTGAACATAATCTTACTGCTTATCCCGATTCAGTCTCTGTTTCTCCACTTGCCAAAATACACCTCTCAGGATTTTACAAGTTGTGGCAATTAAGAGGCCAACAATACAATACAAAAAGCTATTTTTCATCTGGTTCAATTTTAATTGCTTTCTTTATGCTGCCCAAATCCAGCAAAGCAATGTGACTGGCCTAGAACTATCTTTTAAGCTAATGTAACAAAGTTGGCCAGAAAATTCTTATATCCTTAGTTCCAACTTTACAATGGTTTCAGTCCTTTCTGTAAGGATTAGTTCTCCATAAGATCACTTCTCTTAAAGGCTAGGTGCCCAAAATAAAGTTATAAGGGGAGAAAAAAGAAATCACTTACAAGAAACAATCTGATGTTAAAAATAAGAAGCCAAAGTCCTTAAAAACTTCTCATTGCTTGGCTGTATAGGAACTGTCTCCTAATCTGAAATTCCCGTGAGGTACTCATGGGAAGAAGATAGTTCACTCTTTATGGGGTGGACCAGTGGAAAACACTGTGTGTCATTTATTAGAAACATTTGCAGGGGGGAAAGTATTTTATTAAGTACCTGAAACTGCAAGGTGCTCACAGGTTCATGAAAAAGTGGATCCATAACATGGAAACATTTAAACACTTTAAACTCCAGCTGTCATCCTTCTGTCCACCAACTCCCCATTGACACATCTTGCTAACTCTGCCTCTGGTTTCAGCACTGCCCCATGACTGAGCCCTGTTTCTTACAGCTTTTCTTTGTATTCAAACCACTTGATTATGAAGTGATCTGGGAGGTAGTCAAGAGAACCAAAAACAGTGTTTTCCCTGTACATGGCACGGGCTACTGCAGAGAGATATTTTGGATTTAACACTCTTAGTTTGGAATTTATTAGAATCAAAGCAGATGTAGCATTGTTATACCTCAATAACCTCTGCATAATTTAGAAGGATGTGGAATGTGCTTTTTATGAGGATGACAATGCCAAATGCTTACAGATGCTAAGATAGCAGTATTGGAGAAATTGGAAGCGATGTCATTGGCAAATCATATAAAAATGTAAAAGAGAGAGAGTGTGTGTGTGTGTGTGTGTGTGTTGTTGTGTTTTCATTTTCCAGCAGCAGGAAATGATGCCACAAGGGAAAATCTGATGTGTAGTGAAGTAAAAGAAAAACAATAATCATAATGATTTGAGGTTATGTTGATGAAAGAAAGAGTGGAAAGAAAAATATATAAAAGGCCAGTGAATCTCATAAGACGAGACACTGGTTATAATTTTAACAAGTAAGACCCGTTATCCTCTGTAGCCAGTCCTGGGCTTCTTCCCTTTTTTCCTGCCCGTTATATTTCTTTGGTTGTCACTCTTTGCCTTCATATTTCTAGTCTACACGTACCTGCCTTTTTTCCACTTTTCTCTGGGCAGAGGTATCAGCACGTCTCCAAGTTTGCCCATTACTACAAACAAGTTGTACCCTTTAGAACAAATGTATATGATCTCACTTGCATGCAGAATCCATAAAAGTCAAACTCATAAAACTAGGGAGCAGAATGGTGGTTGCCAAGGACTGTAGGATGGTGAAAACAGAAAGATGGATGTCCCACTTGATTGTATTAATCACTTCACAATGTATACACACATCAGAGTATCACACTGTACACCTTAAATATATACAATTTTTGTCAACCATACCTCAATAAAGCTAGAGGGGGACAAAAAAGCTCTATTTTCCCAGAGCTTCTAGCCAGGTGCATCTCAGAGCTGGCCTGATTCCACCATGAGAGAAGGTACTTACCTGCTTCAGCCTCAATCATTTCCCTCCCTGAGGAACTCCTAGAGTTCCAACCATATCACTTTCCTATGCAGGTTCCTACCTTTTCACTGGCCCTTCTATTACCTGGAAAGCACCCATAACATTGTGATGGTGTCCTTTTGTTAATAACCAACACCACCGAAACTTGGGCTGAGCATTTTGTGGTGCAATCCATGATAAATATTGGCTGGATGGCAATTTTTCATACATATTAATACATTCATGGGCCAGTAGAAATAAAAATAGGTGACTTTATACCAGGGAAATGGCAGGAACGTGTTACGTCTCACACTGATTACACTTATCTTTGTGTGCTTGTCTGAGGGACAAAGTAGCAGATGTGAGACACGGGCTTTGCCTGGGAGAAGCTGGGAAATATTTTATGGACAAATCCTCTAAAAATCATCTCATTAGTATAAGAAGGGCCATTATTTACTTAAATAAACCAAGCGCACTGTTAACTATGCCTTACCTTCCACATGGGAAAGATGGCATTGTGTCCTCTATTATCAGAAAGATGATTGAGCCTATAGCTGGTAAGAAGCAGATCCAAGGAACCAGGTTTCAAAAATCACCATTTATACCACAATTCTGGATAGCCCTGGCTATGGCTCCATGAAACTACATTTTGTTGAAGAGTAAGGAACGGTTTACTAAGTGAAGAATGAACGGCTCTGGGAGCACAACTAAGGAGGCATCATCCATGTTCTGGAAAGGGTGGCATATAGTTAGAAAATATCCAGCATCAGAAAGGAAATGCTTTTAAGCTGGGCTTAAATGGTGAATGGATCCTGGCTTGGTGGCTTCCTCACTGCACACTTCTCACTTGCATTTTCCTATTAGAAACTTAAATTTCCCAGCTATGATGTTTGGAGGAAAAAAAAACATGTACAGTTATGGGAAAGGACTCTAATTTGACTTTACTAATAAATATACCCCAATTCCCCAACCGCAGTGGGGATATGATGTAAGTTAAGTTAATTGGGTCAACCAGACTCAATTCTGGGACCTAGATCTAAGGTTTCTATCTCTTATTGAGTAGAAATGAGAATCAAAACAGTCCCTGGTATGGGTGATGGTAATTTGTGAATGATGGGATAAAGCCAGCCCTACATGGGTGTGAATAATGAAGCAGCAATCCTAAGAATGGAGAGAAAGAAGGTGAACACTGGTCATGTCATTGCAGTCCTTGATCCAACCATCCCCCAAGTCTTCATCTGGGCTAGTGCCTCATTTTCATTGTTGAAATTTGAGTCGGACTCTCTTGTAATGAAAGTCTACCAATAACTACTTTATCAGACGCTATGCAGCTGCACCTTAGTGGAAGTAGAAGTAGAGATGCTGGTCTGCAATATGAAGTGTGCCACGTACATGATAAATAGCAATGAAGGGAAGAAGTTCTTCTGGCTGCTCTTGTTGTTAAATGGAGGGGGAACTAGTACCTACTGAATGACTACTGAGTGCCAAGCAGTGTGTCAACTATTGCCATGCACCTCACCTTATGGAACCCTTCTAACTCTCTGAAATAGCAGGACTATATGCCTATTTTATTGGTGAGGCTTTGAAAGGTCAGGCATGTTACCTAAGGTTACACGGCTTAAAAATGATAGAGCTGTGAGTAAAACTCATGGTTTTTGTTGTTGTTATTGTTGTCTGTTTTTTGTTTTTTGTTTTTGTTTTGTTTTTTCAGTCTAGGAAGCCCATGTGCGTTTTGCAATGTAATAAAAATCCTCAATATGGATGTGTTGGCTAAAGTAGCATGTAGAAATTTTAATGCATAAGAATGTAAGTTATTTTGTAGGAGATTCAATTCACTGTAAAGTCTGCCTCTCAATATCTTAGCAAGTTTATCCCAATTGACAAGGTAGATTGAGGGATGTTGACATTTTCCCTACTATGGAAATGTCCAGAGATTACTGACAAGAGACAACTGTGCTTGGAAATCTGAAGGTAATTGATTCTGTTACTAAACCAAAATTAAAAATTGCATACAGGCACCCTTTTGATTTCTAGATCATTTCCTAGGATTATCATCTGACTCGGTGAGGCATTTCCCCAGACAATACAAGCACATCTGTAACTTTTTTGGCAAAATTTGGCAGAGAACAGATATTTCAAGGAAAATAGTCCCTTCCTACTAAGAAATGAATGTCGAGGGACTTCAATCATTGAGGTTCATGATTTGTAAGACTTAAAGCCATGAGTCTCCCCAAATAAGTTATAGCAAGGGTTACTATTAAGTAAAATCATTAAAGTAATCCAATAAACAAACTCACTATTCTATTATGACCCAGAAGGCCCAGCCACTGTTTTACTCTTCCAAAAGATACTGTTTGACTGTTGATGTTTGACAAGGAGCAAAGCCATCACCTAGGGATCTCATAAACAACTTCCCACAGGGCCTAGAGGAAATGTAAGAAACAAAAAAAAGAAAAGAAGAAAGAGACCAGGTGGCCAGCTAGAGAAAAGCTACTCTGAACACAAGAATCAGCTAAATGTGACCACGGGAAGATGTAGGTCTGTTATTTCAAGACCTGACCTTTCAAGAGAATTCAGAAAACTCTAGTTTTAGAAGAACATTCCTAACATTTAAAATTTTATCAACTTATCCATTCAACACTCTGTAGACTCTTCATATGACCAACTTTCTGCCTTTGACTTTACCCAAAAAGCAGAACATTAACAAATGTGTTATTGTTGTTGTGTGTTTTTGTCAGCTACCAGCTTTTGTCTTCTGCCCTGTAATAAATCTGTTCATGTTGCAGCCTTTATCACATCATAGTCAAGAAAGGGGAAGAAAGAAAGAAAGAAAGAAAGAAAGAAAGAAAGAAAGAAAGAAGGAAAGGAAGAACAGAAGAGGAAAGAAAAGAAAAGAAAAGAGCCACTGTTCTCAGATTCTCAGAAAAACCACAAGCTATACCAGCAATTTTAAGCCCCAAGTATCCTAGGCACCTATGGTGACAGGCAGTAAAACCATAATTGTGACAGTGCCTTTAATGTAAAGTTAGTTGGAAAGAAGGATCTATAAACTGACATGCAGTGATTGGTGTCACGCTTCAAAGCAGATTTTTGAAGGTGAATAAATTTTTTTTTTTAAATATGGCACAATACTTTCAAAATATAGAATGCTGATCCCTTCTGTCAAGGGTTGTTTTTTTTAACCTATTACCAGCTATTTTTAATGTGTCAAGGAAGACTACCCCACTGGTCATGGAAATAGAAACTATTTCATGAAATTTTCTTTGCCCTGATCACTATCAAATAATTACAGGAAATTACTTCCCACTGGTGTTTGAAAAGCTTTTTTTGGTGTCTCTTTGCCCATTTAAAGTAGTTTTGTGTGTCACTGAATTCTGGTGAGGTAATGGATGTGTTTTAATTACATTCGAAGTGCCAGGCTTTGTATATTAGGTGCACATTTTTACACCGAATGGAAAAGCAATCAGCAATTTTTAATAAGGAAAATCTTTAGCTCTGACTTTGCTGTCACTGCATATCTTCCCAAAGGGGTTTGGGGATTGCGTGGTTGACACTTCAAATAGGTAGTGGCCGATCAGAGGGTAAATATATTTCCTGATTTCTCCATGGAAATGGGTTTTCTGGTGGGAGAAGAAATTCTGGGAATTGAGCATGATGGGATTAAATTTTAAATATGATCATGACAGCCAGCATGGCACTTGAGTACTTTCACATCTCAGCAGAATCCTGAAGAGCTGCTGTGCAGTCTAGATCTCATTCCAAAAAAAAAAAAAAAAAAAAAAAAAAGTAAGCCCTGCAAGAAAGTAGGAGCTAACAGCCCACTATAAGCCCATAAGTAAAAGAGCCTGGGAGATACAAAGGCTACTGCATGTTACTAGGCCAGTGCTCTTGCCATGGGACCCCTGGCCTGTGGGGGAAAATTTAGATGCAATGTCTTTAATAATCAAAAGAGGGTGGCCTGGGTGGCTCAGTCAGTTAAGCATCCTAGCATTCGTCTCGGGTCATGATCTCATGGTTTGTGAGTTCGAGCCCAGTGTCAGACTCTGTGCTGACATCTCAGAGTCTGGATCCTGCTTCAGATTCTGTGTCTTCTTCTCTCCCTGCCCCTCCCCTGTTTGTGCTGGCTCTCTCTCTCTCTCTCAAAAATAAATAGACATTTACAAATTTTTAAATTTAAGAGAGTCGTTCCAGGAAAAATGTGGAAAGGAACAAATATACGTGAAGGGGAGCTTGAGGGCCCTAGTTTCCTCTGGTTGGTGACAAAGGACATATCTTCCTACTTGTCAAAGAACCGGTAAGTGGCAGCATTACTACTATGTGGCTTCCACGTGTACATTTGTGAACACTTTTTAAGCAGACTATCAATATTTATAGAAGTGCAAGGGATAAGAGAAGAGAACAGCATAGATACATATACCCTGGGACATGAATACAAAGCATTGTCTTTGCAAAGTCTTTCTAGGCCATTTTCAACAGTAACTTCATCTTTCTGCCCGAATCCCCTTACCTTTAAGGAAAGGATACGCTGGCCGGGGTAAAAATGGTGGCTACAGCCAGTAAAATGGATTTAGGACCTTTATCCTAACAGGAAAAAGAGTGGGACGGGGAGAATTCTAGGGGTGCTGGAGCTAGCAGGTCCATGGGCAACAGGGTGGTCTGGAGATTGTCTGATCATCCAAGGAAACATCTTGGCCCAACATGAGTTGTGTCCATTAATGATAACGCTCAATTCTGAGCTCCATTAGTTAGTACAGTAAGGATACTAAATTCTCTGGTTCTATCACGACTGGCTCCAGAGCTTAAGGGAGATGGTGTCATAGTAGGATGGGGATAATGTAAGGACATTTACTCTAAAGGCTGAAAAGAGCAGATCCCAACAGACTCATGGCAATATGTATAGAATTAGAATTATAGAAGAGGAAACAATCACTATGAAGTGTCTGGTCTAGCTCTTTTCTCCAAGATTTCTCTGCCAGCCAGGTCCAGTGAAACATATTTACCTAAACACAGATGCAGAACTTAACATGCCTTTACTCCCCTAAGTTTTAGGAGAGTAAAAAAGCTTAAAGTAGAATTTTCTTCTGTACGTTTCCTATAGAAAATACTTCAAGTGCATCTCACGAATTTTGCTATAATGTGTTTTCATTATCATTCCATTTAAGATATTTTCCATATTCCATTGTGTTTTCTTTCTTCCTTGGATCCATGAGTTATTTAGAGGTAGGATGCTCGATATTCAAATATGAGGGGCTTTTCAACACACCTTACTGTTACCGATTTCTGGTTTAATTCTCTTGTTGTCAGGCATTTTCTTCTATAAGATTTCAGTCATCTGTATTTTGTGATATAATCAACAGTTCATTTTTGATGAATATTTCATGTATACTTGGAAAGACTTTATTCTGCACTTGTTGCCTACAGGGATATGTAAGCACAGTTATGTGGATCAAGGTGAATGCCAAAGCTCTTCCCAAGTCTTTTGGTCTTTTTGTCTAGTTTTCTTCCAAATACTGATCTGGGGTGTGAAAATCTTCAGCTCTTATTTGTGGATTTGTCTTTTTCTTCCTTTGAGGTCTGTCAATATCTATCTCATCCATTTTGGAGCTATGTTAGTAAATGCATGTGCATTTGTGACCATTAACTTTCTTTTGAATTAATCATGTTTCACAATTATGCTTTACCATGACCTCTTCTCATGCTGCGGCTTGAAATCAATTTTATCTGACGATAATATCGTCTCTACAGCTGTCGTGTGCTGTTTGCATTCGCATGACACACCTCTTACACCGTAATTTGGCCTCAAACCATCGGTACCGTCATATTCAAAGTCCACCTCCTGGCATTAGTATGTCTCACATCTTGTTTTCTTTAGTCGATTTGCATTTGAAAAGAAAATGACTGACATTAACTGACTGAGGCATTTTCTGTTTTCATCCATCTCACCTGTTTGCTGTTGCTATGTTCCTGCCACTCTTCATATTTGGGATTATTTGAATATTTTATTAAAATCCTAATTTTAATTTATCCATCATTTTGGTTACTTCTTTGTCTTTTTACAGATTAATTAATTAACTAATTAATTGATTTTGGCTATTCTAGGGATTCCAATATGCATCCTTGATTTATCTCAGTCTGCAAAGAATTCAGACTGTACCCTGTCACATAAAATGTAAAATGCAACAATGTATTTCCACTAAGCCACTTTACCTCACACATTGTGCTTTAGTTGTTACATACATTGTCCCTGTTCTACACTGTCCACAGTACATATCGTGTAGCAATCTTTACTTTTTAAAAAAAAAATTTTTAACGTTTATTTATTTTTGAAACAGAGAGAGACACAGCATGAACAGGGGAGGGGCAGAGAGAGAGAGGGAAACACAGAATTGGAAGCAGGATCCAGGCTCTGAGCCATCAGCCCAGAGCCCGACACGGGGCTCGAACTCGCAGACCGCGAGATCATGACCTGAGCTGAAGTCGGACGCTTAACTGACTGAGCCACCCAGGCGCCCCAACAGTCTTTACTTTTAAAAGGTATTTAGTTTGTAAAGCAATTAAAAAGAAGGAAGTCATACACCCCACTACTTGTCCCATTTCTTTATTTAACACCTTTACTGTGTTTCACTGCCATTGAAATATAAGCTCCGTGAACGCAGGGACACTGCTTGGTTTTCTCTTGCCTTATATTCCCAAGTTCTCAGCATAATACCTGGTACAAAGCTGACACTCCACACACACTGAATGAATAATGTGTAGAAATCACAGGCAACAGTTGCAAAGGCGCAGGGCCATGAATGAGCAGAGGTCCTCTGCAAGAACATGGGTTCTACCTCCTAGAGGTGTATATCCACTTTTAAGGTGTGAGCGCCTACTCCCACTAACAATATGCTGAGTCATTACACATCACCAGGCCCCCCATTAGTCCCACTTGTAGAGACAGGCATCCGAAAGCATCTGACTAAGGCATCTGATTCGTAGTAAGTTTAACGCCTTCCCCCAAAAGGCACTTCCCCAAATATCCCTCCTCACAGTCATTGGCCACTCAGGACTTTGCCTGCACAGCTGAATTTCAGAAGAGTAGCAGTTAAGCAAGCAGTTGACTGCAATACTCTAACTTGCAATATTTCTGCTTTACTGTGTCAGAAAATAAATAACTCAGAGAAGCCAGGGCATGCAGGGGTTGAGTATCTGTAACGAATGAATGTGATTCTTATAAAAGCAGGCAAAGAAAACCGATTCGGTAGGGCCAGACAGGACCTTCAAAATCCTAATGCAATGTACCTTCTCCTGTTTGGGTCTTCACCGGCTTGTAAAATTACATCTTGAACAGACTCACACTTTCTTCCTACTGTTTGCATCTTTTCACATGTGTTTGTGCCCAGGAGACCATTTGGTGCAAACTGTCCATCTGCCTTTGTTTTTCCGGATTTTAACACCATTCACCTTGGATCCCTTATGATTGTTTTTATGCCAAGGTGAAGATTATTTATAAGCCCAGGGCTTACGTGAACGGTTCTGCAGTGAATCGTCATGTTCTCTAACAAGAGGAAGGCTCAGCCTGCATTCAACCCAAGAGCTGCGTTTTCTTACTGCAAGCAGACATCTGCAGGTACATGGGAAATTAAGTGGCGAGAGACAGCCAGAGGGAATTTGTAAATGACATCTATCCCACTGCAAGCTGACCTGATCTGAAATGCATGCCAATCAACCTGGCAGACTGGAAAGACATGACTACTAGTAAGACTTCAGGTCAATATCTATGCTTTGATTGTTTACGATCAGAGAGAGAGAGACTACACATGGAATATGAGTAGTCATTTAGGTATCCATAAACATTGGCAAGAATCACGAATCCTGGAATGCCTCCCACTGTCGAGAAGGTTACTGTAACATTGTGGAGATAAAAGATATCCATGTATGGAGGACAGGATAAAGGGAAGAAGTACTTGATGAAGTAATAGTATGTGAACTTTGGACGCTATACATCAACTGTGAATGGATACCTCCTCTTGTTGACTAGGGCTGTTTTGCTTTTTGATCCTAATGCCCCCACCATGCTACAGGTATTATCAATGATGTACAGAAGGATGGAGATCTTTTTAATAAGGACACATGCAAAAATGAACAGCTTTGGAGCACTACTGCTCAGTTTGGCATTCTGGCCCCAGTTAGCTGGGTAACCTTAGTTCATCAGCTAAAGGATATTTCATCGTCTCTAAAAGAGGGGTAATACTATTATTGTCCTAAATATTTATACCATAAGTTTGTGAGGTTGAAAAGATGTGATAACTGCAAGGCACTTAGAGAGATAATATATACTTAGTAACTTCGGGGTTGTTATTAACTATTATTATTCTGACCATTATAACGTGACAGGTCATCGTACATCAGAATTAGGTTTGGCATCACTATCAATCTCTGGAGACAAAGGTTCAAAGCCAAGAAGTGTTTTCAACAACTTGCCCAAGGTCACACAGCTAGGAAGTGGCAAAGTTAGATTCAAATCCAGGACGGTCTAATATGGAAGATGTCTGTAAATGAACAAAAGTTTGGAGGTACAAAGTCAGTTGATCTTGTGATGTTTTCACAGTCATGGTTTTTAGTGGCCTGACTCCATCACTGAGAGGGAAACAGAGATCTAATGAAATTGGTTCTCTGTTTTCACTGCTGAAGGGGAAGAGCACCAAATATCCTCCCTGGAATTTATTTTATTTTATTTTATTTTATTTTATTTTATTTTATTTTATTTTATTTTGTGTTATTTTATTTTATTTTATGTTATTTCATTTTATGTTATTTCATTTTATGTTATTTTATTTTATTTTATGTTATTATTTTATAGTTTGTCTTGTATTTTTGTCTGTGGATAAGGTACTCGTTATTTTCAGGCCAATTATATTACATAGCTCCCCTGAACTGTCACTATTTTCAAATGACATGATATCATATATAGAACACCCAACAGACTTTACTGATTGGTAAATGAATTCAGTAAGTTTGCAGGATATGTAACTAATATACAAAAACATTTTGTGTTTCTTATACACTAACAACAAACTATTAGGAAAATTAAGAAAATAATACTATTTAAAATTCCACCAAAAGGAATGAAATTCCTATGCATACATTTAACCAAGGAGGTGAAAAACCTACATTCTGAAAACTGTAAGACAATGAAGGAAGAAGCTGAAAACAACAGAAATAAATGGAAAGGTACAATGTGCTTAGGGGGTCAAAGAATTATTGTTTAAACGTCCATATTACCCAAGGCAATACAAAGATTTAATATAATGCCTAGCGAAATACCAACAGTAATTTCCACAGAACTACAACTACTAGTCCTAAAATTTATATGGCACCACAAAAGAACTCTGATGCCAAAGGAATCTTGAGAAATAAGTTCAAAGTTGGAGGCTTTACAATCTTAGATTTCAAACAATACTAAAAGATGATAGTAATTAAAATAATATGTTATTGCCATAAAAACAAACATATAGATCAAAAGGAAAGAATAGAGAGCTCAGATATAAACCCATGTGTATAAGCTTGATTAATTTATAACAAAGGAGGTGAGGATATGCAGTGGGGAAGAAATGGTCTCTTTGTTATGCAGTGTTAGGAAAGCTGGACAGTTCCCTGCAAAGGAATGAGATCAGACCACGAAAAGATAAACTCAAAATGAATTAAAAACCTAAATGGAAGACCTGAAACCGTAAGACTCCTAAAAGACAACATGGACATCAATCTTAGCAATAGTTTTTTTGGATATCTTCACAGGCAAGGGAAGCAACAGCAAAAATAAATAATAAAGACTACATCCAACTAAAAACCTTTCCTACAGCCAAGAAAACCATCAACAAAATGAAAAGGTAACTTACCAAATGGGATACAAATGTGCAAGTGATATATTTGACAAGGTGCTAATATCCAAAATATATAAAGAATTCATACAATTTAACACCAAAACAAATATACAGACAAGTTGATTAAAAGAAGGGCCAAGGACTTGAATAGACATTTCTCCACAGAAGACATACAGATGGCAACAGACAACATGAGAAGATGTTCAACGTCACTCATCATCCGGGAACTGCAAATCAAAACCACGATGAGTTATCACCTGACACCTGTCAAAATGGCTAGTGTCAAAAAGATAAGAAATACCTAGAACTGTCAAGGATACAGAGCAAAAGAAACCCTCATGCAGTTTTGTGGGAAAAGTTTCCTTAGAAAATTAAAAATGGAAATCCATTATGATCCAGCAATTCTACTTCTTAGCATTTACCATAAAAAAAAAAAACACCAAAACACTAATCTGGAAAGATATATACACCCATAGATTTACTGAAGCATTATTTACAATAACCAAGAAATGGAAGAAACCTAGTGTTCACAGATAGATGAAAAAATATATATAACAGAATATTACTCAGCCATGATAAAGAGTGAGATCTTGACAGTTGTGACATGGATGAGCCTAGAGAGTATTAGGCTAAGTGAAATGTCAGTTAGAGAAAAACAAATATCATATGATTTCACTTACATGTGCAATCTAAAAAAAAAACTAAAATAAACAACGAAAAAACACAAACAGATTCATAAATACAGAGAACATACTGGTGGTTGACAGAGGGGACAGGAGAAGGAGGATAGGCAAAATGGGTAAGGGGATTAAGAGGTATAAACTACCAGTTATAAAATACATAAATCATAGGGATGAAAAGTACAGCACAAGGAATAGACTTATTTTGGTGAGCATTCATAAGGTATATAAATGTCAAATTACCATGTTGTATACCTGAAATTAATATGTCAACTATACTTAATTAAAAATATAGAAGGTTCACAAAATGGTAACAGACAATTATCAAAGGACTGTCTTAAAATCTGTTCTGAAAATGTATTTATCCCCTTTTCTTTAAAAAATACCTACACTTTACCTCTTGGAAATGATTACATGTATATTTAACATAATTACAAAGGCAATATATCATTGTTTCAACAATTAAAGTAACACAAATGTCAATAAAAGTAAAGAACTTTCTATACACATCAAACACACAAACTTTACTTTAAAACCAACTTTAAGTGAGGCGCCTGAGTGGCTCAGTCAGTTAAGCATCCCACTTTGGCTCAAGTCATAATCTTGTGGCTTGTGAGTTGGCGCCCCACGTGGGGCTCTGTGTTGACAGTTCAGAGCCTGGAGCCTACTTCAGATTCTGTGTGTCTCTCTCTCTGTCCCTTGCTCTCTGTCTCTCTCGAAAATAAAAAAAAACATTAAAAAATTTTTTTAAATATATAAAACCAACTCTCCATTTTACAAAAGATATATTACAAATATCTAGAATAATTCTTTTTTATAAGTGTATATCATAGTATGAGTATACTATATTTTGCTCCCCTACAATGAACTGTGAATTTATTTTATCCATCTGAAACAATTATTATAATCAACATCTTCATAAACATATCTTTAAGCACTTACAATCTCAAAAATTGAGGGCACCTGGGTGGTTCAGTTGCTTAAGTGTCCGACTTCAGTCCAGGTCATGATCTCACGGCTTGTGAGTTCGAGCCCTACCTTGTGCTCTGTGCTGACAGCTCAGAGCCTGAAGCCTGTTTCGAATTCTGTCTCCATCTCTCTCTGCCCCTCCCCCACTCACTCTCTGTCTCTCTCTCTCTCAAAAATAAATAACCATTAAAGTTTTTAAAATATATATAAAAAGTAACAAAATAATTGAAAATTGCTAAGTCAGAAAATACAAATATTCAATTCAGGACTAAGGCCGAATTTATTTCCCAAGACTCTCTAAAAATTCATCTTCCCAATAGCAATTTATGAGCACCCATTTCCGTAAATCTTTACCAGCAAGGGACTTAATGCTCTCCTTAACTTTTGCTTATCTGATGAATGAAAAATGATATCCAATTGTTATGCTTTGCATTTCCCTCATTGCCAGCGAGGTTGACCATCTGTTCATGCATTTATTGGCCAACCGAATTTCCTCTATTATGAAATGCCCATTAATATCTTTTATCTGGTTTTTTCAATGACCTGCTTATTTTTTTCTTTATTGATCTGTTGTAGCTCTTTTAAAATTAAATATATTAACCCTTGGCTTGAGTATATTGAAGGTATTTTTCCAGTTTTAACCTTCAATGCTCAACCCTTTTATGTTGGCTATACTTAGTTACTTTAATTTTTATGCACAAAAGCATATTCTAATGCCTCCTCTTTATTTGTATATTCTTATGTAGGGATCTCATCTAGTCCTGTGGCTCTAAATATCATCTGTACACAAATGTTTCCAAAGAATGTGTCTCTAGATCTAACCTCTTCCTTGAGTTCCATACCAGTATGAATAAGTTCCTGCTATACATCTTTAATTGCAGATCGGATACGCACTTGAAACTTCCCATGTCCAGAACAGAATCCTGCCATCTGTGCCACACACCCCTGCCAGTTCTACAACCCTCTCCATTTCACGAGACTGCAGACACCTTCATTCACTCAACTGCGCAAGCCAAAATCCTTAGGCATTATTCTTCTTTCCTCACTTTCCTTAATACCTTTCATTGATTTCTCTAGCCAATTCTGTAAAACATGTTGTGTCTTTATCTGCTTCTCCCAATGCCTGTTGTGACTCTTGTAGCCCAAAGTGCCATCAGCTGTTACTGAGTTAGGGTAACACCCCAAAAAATGTCCCTTCATCCATTTTTGTCCCATACCATCCATTCTGAAAACACCAGAGTAATATTGTATTTTTCTAACCAAAACCACAACAATTTATTCCAGGCTTAAAACTCTTTGATAGCTTGGCAATGCACTTAAAGTCAAATTCAAATCCTTTATCAGACTGACTAGGACCTAGACGGTGTTACCCTTGACCACATCTCCTCTCTCTTCTTTTACAAACTCCCTTTTACTGACTGCCTGCTTGTTCATCCCACTGCATGGCTTCTGATTCTTTAACAGGGCACACTCACCGCATTTGTCAAGACTCTAGGTTTACTCTTTTCTCTTTGTGGAATGCCCCTTTCTAGAACTTTCTGCAGTGTGTCTCTTTATTATTGAGGCCTAAAATGCCATCCCCAAAGAGAGGTTTCTCTGGTGACGTTATCTAAAGTAGCTTTCCATTCCGTTTTTACTGTAACATATTCCAAAATTGTTATTTTTTTCAGTAGGTACAACTAGCTAAAATTATTCCATTATTTGCTTGGCCTCCATCACTAGGATGTACATGCAGTGAAAAACTGGGCTCTTTGCCTTATTTATTAGATTATCATGAGCATCCCGACTAGGGTGAGTCACAGGGTAGGTGTTCAATCAATCTTTTTCTGGATGAATGTATGTCTGTATTATCTTTTATGGCTTCTGAATGGTCTATGTCTTAATAAGGATTCCTCAATACATGTGTTTTATTGTTATTTATTTTAAATTTCTATCCAATCCATCTACAATTCATTTTTACAAATGAGACAAGGTGTAAGGTTGATTTTTTCCATAGGGATAACCAATATGCCAGCACTGTTGTTATATAAATCATTTTCGTGACATCTGTGTCATATATAAATACACATACATTTGGAACCACTTCAATTTCTATTCTATTAATTTATTTTTCCCTTCTGTGCAAAATTCTGTTTTATTTTAGTATGGGATAGTTGGAGGATGCTTTGTTATATAGTACGGGGACACATTCTTCACTCATCATTCTTATGATTTATATTATCATTTTAAAATAATTTTGTTGTAAACTTTTTTTGCTAGACGTATGATCAATGATTATCAAAAAATTTTGGCATCTATTAGACAATCATGACTTTATGGCTTTGATTGGTTTTGTGATGCAGTATGTTTTAAAACATTCCAATTTGAGGGGCACCTGGGTGGCTCAGTCGGTTAAGCATCCGAGTCTTGGTTTCAGCTCAGGTTATGATTTCCTGGTTTGTGAGTTTAAGCCCCGCATAGGGCTCTACATTGACAGTGTGGACCCTGCTTGGGATTCTCTCTCTCCCTCTTTTTCTGCCCCTCCTCCGCTGGCACACCCACACATGGGCTCTCCCTCTCTCCCTCACTCTTGCTCTCAAAATAAATAAACTTTTAAAAAAACCCTATTTTGATGGACATTAGAAGCATGTCTACTTTATGTTCTCCTGGCTGATAATACATTTTCTTATTGATTATTTTGAACTAACACTGTTGATAATTGACAAATGACTACATAATATCAGGTCAGCATTTTCTGCATTGTCTCTGTTCTTTTTCAGATAATGATACTTAGTATCATGTCAAAATAAAATGACTCTCAAGTATACAAAATTTCACCTGCCATGTGGTTTTTCCCTCATTTAAAAAGACAGTAAGAGAATTAAAACGTGTGTTAAGGGATATTACAGATTAGAAAAGCAATAATATTATTAAAAACAAGTCCAAATTATTTTACCTGGGAAATTTACCTCATTAGATTAGGAGCACACATTCTGAAACAAAAAAAGTAAAATAGACCATGGGTGATGGCTTTTGAAGCACATTTTTCCAAGGAAAGTATTCCTTTCTGGTGGGAAACATTTGCCTTATTAGCTTCATAACATTTCATACGAGTTGTTTCTAAAGACCATATTTAGGGGGTGTCCAAGTGGTTAAATGTCCAACTTCAGCTGTGATCATGATTTCATGGTTCCTGAGTTTGAGCCTTATGTTGGGCTTGGTGTTGACAGCTCAGAACCTGGAGCCTGCTTTGGATTCTGTGCCTTCCTCTCTCTCTGCTCCTCCCTCCTCTGTGTGTGCGTGTCTGTGTGTGTCTCTCTCAAAAATAAACATCAAAGAGAAACGAAAATAAAGACAACATGTATGAAACTAAGACATAACTTTGAATTGAACTGTATAGGTCATGACCATCGTCCATCCATGGGTGGCCATACTGTAGCCGTTCACTTCGATGGTGTTGCTAGCACAATACTACAGAAAACATGACCTGAGGGCTGTCCGCGCCGATGTAATACATTGGGTTCTAGGTTCTATTAATACAAATATTCCCTCGGAAAGCCAATCTCCATAAACCCTTCAAGAAACATATTTGGCAGAGGAAACAGACCTGGGGGGGGGGGGGCTCTGACTGTGGAAACCCGGAGTCAGGACTATCTTGTTCGAGGCCACTGCTGTATACGGAAAAGATCCTGTTGTACAGCAAGGGAATGAGACACTCTCAGCTTACTTTAGTTAACAAATTGGGGGGTGGGGTGGGGGTGGGGAGAGTCTTGCTACAAGATTTTATGGGAGAGAAGGGAAGTCTGCGGGGAGTGTAAACAGTCTTGCTGGAAGGCCTCAGAAAGTACACAACAGATAAGAGTAAGTAAGCTCTCCAACTTGAGTTTATCTACCTAATCCTCAAGAGAGGCACCTTGCACTTCATTTCTTGGTGTTTAATGCTTAGGGTTATCCAGCTATTGTCTTTCTTTCGTGGCTGCCAAACCTCCCAAGGTTTTTCTCATAGCTCATGTTTATTGCAGTCTCTCTCTGTGTCTCAGCTTCTGGGCTATTTTACTGAATCCTGGTACCTTGTCTATTTCACAACGCAAGCCCTTAAGAAGGATAAGAACTGATCAGTTCAGCCAGTTGCCGCTGGGTGTCAAGAGTCAGCCAAGTTGAGCAGAGCTCTTGTTCTGAGCCATGCGACGATTCATTGCTCTAGCCTGGGTCAGATTCCCATTCCTGAGCCCCTCAATTTCGGTAGCGGGTGATGACACAATGGAGCACTGAGTCCCACTTATAAAGGGACATCCAGAAGAGGGCTGAGGCGGGGAGTGTCTCGAAGCATCCCCAAGTTCTTGCTAATGTAACAGGTACATTAACGAATGTTGGAGTTTGGGGTTCTAAAACGTTTCCTGTCTCAGTAAAAAGATAGCCAGGGGTACCTGGGTAGCTCAGTCGGTCAAGCGTCCCGACTTCGGCTCAGGTCATGATCTCATGGTTTGCGAGTTCAAGCCCCACCTCGGACTCTGCGCTAATAGCTCAGTGCCTGGAGCCTTCTTCGGATTCTGTGTCTCCCTCTCTCTCTGCCCCTCCCTCACTCTTGCTGTCTCTATCTCTCATAAATAAATAAAATTTTAAAAATTTGTTAAAAAAAGATAGCCAAAGGTATGTCATTGTTCTTTGATGCCTCTTTCATGATGTCTTGGTTAAATTTTCCATTTCTCCGTATCTTGTTTTGAATTTTTGTAAAACATCTCCTGTCTCTTTGGTAGGAGAGTAGGTGGTGGGGACTTTATAATTTAGAATTAGAATAAGTATTCACTGAGGAGTATGTAAGTAAAAGCTGCAGTGAGCAGGTTCCTGGTGTGCCCAGAAAATGACTGTTTCTAATTTTTTGTTTCTGTCTGTGAAGGGATAGATTCTGCAGGGAAGCGGCATAATTACGGTATTCACCTCGCCTCAGATGGCATGTTTTTGTTTGTTTGATTGGTTTTCTCTTTAAGCTTGGTGGAAGATCATTTATCCATCCTTCTATTTTTCCACCACAGCCAGAAAGAATACTTTGCATGGTAGACCCTTAGGGAACATTTTCAAAAGGAGCAAGAGAATCGAGGAACATAATTAAGTCAAAAAGGAAATTGTCATAATGAAATCCTGTTTCAAAGCAGAGTCAAACCACTGGAAATCATTTGTGAATCGAACCGGATGCACCTAAAATAGTGTCATATAGAAACACATGCTAACTTTCACTTTTTCTCCCTCATGAATACATACCAAAGTCCAAAATACATTTGTCTTTACTGCCTACTGAGACACACAGCATGCTGCCATAAACCCTTTAAAGCTGTTATCATTCACATTCCAAGGAAAGAAATTTGTTTATCAATTCATATCATGATCAGTAATATCATTAATAGGAAAAACTAACCCCCCATCCATTTTTGGCCTTCAGAGCTTTCCAAAATTCTAATTTCTTTAGGCTGATTCTATTTTGTGTTCTTTCCTTTATTTAAAAAAAAAAAAAAAAAGCCTTACAACTAGAGAGGATGATTTATGAAACACAGTGATATAATGTTGTACCGAATGTATTTTAAAACTGTGACTGGTGAGACCAGCAATCAGGCAGTGAACATTTGATATGAGATTCTTTGGAGGCTTACATTATTCTTTCTGTTTTATACATTTTTATCTGACTGGGTTTTAATCAAGTCAAGCATGGTTTTAATTCTTCTAGTCTTAACTCACTTTAAAGTCCTAGGCAATTCTTGGGGCACCTGGTTGGCTCAGTGGGTTAAGCATCCGACTTCAGCTCAGGTCATGATCTCATGGTTTGTGAGTTCGAGCCCCATGCCAGGCTCTGTGCTGACAGCTCAGAGCTTGGAGCCTGCTTTAGATTCTGTGTCTCCCTCTCTTTCTCTGCCTGCCCCTCCTCTGCTCATGGTCTCTCTCTCTCTCTTTCTCTCAAAAATAAACATAAAAAAAATAAAAAAATAAAAGTCCCAGGTGATTCCTCCATCCTTCCTTTCCTTCTTGCCTGCCAAGGTCAGACATAATGTAAATGAAGTTTAAGAAAATAAAGTTTGATGTCACAGATAACTTTGTATTATTTCATCGGCTAATTATTTGGCAAAGGTGAAGGCACAGACCCTGTTTCCAGGTTATGTGACCATGTAGCCTTCCCCTGAGTTTCCAATTCATTTTTCTTCTTTTTGTAATATTGCTGTTTGAAATTACCTATGTTATAAATAAATGCAATCTCATTAGAAAAGATTCATACATGCTTGCTTACAGAGAGCATTTCTTCTTAGCTAAATAGTTTAAAAAATACTTTTGTGTGTTATGAAATAATAGACCCTCTAGCTTATTTTCTCAAACAAGGCAAGAAACTTCTTCCACATTTCATATTAACATCATCTGGGACTTTTATTTCCTTTTTTTGTTTACTTTTGTTTTTGCATTTTACTGGGGATAAAACAGATCGCTGCTTTTGCGATTTTTTTTTTTTTTGGTCTTTCCACCAGAATGTTAATTTGGTTGAATATATTCATTCAGGTTCAGAACATTTTCCATCAGAACTTTGAAGACAATGTTTCATGTTTTATAGAAATTGAGTTTGTTTCTGAGAAACGTGATGCTAATATGATGTTTCTTTCTTTTTGGAAAACCTGTTTTGGCATTTTATTGCTTGTTCATTAGGTTTTCCCCTCTGGACATATTTAAGATTTTTCTCTTTATCTTTAGGTTTCTGAAATTTCATGCGGTGTGTCCAGCCCCAAGGTTTTTTACAATCATCCTGTATGACTTTTGGTGAATGTCTCAGTGTGAGGCCTTCAATTTTTCTTCAACTTTGAGAGCTTGTTTCCTGTTATTTATTTCGATAATTCCCTCCCTCCCCACCCCCCTCCCCCTCCTTTCATTGTCTATTTTCTCGAAATCTTATTAGGCCGATAAAGAAAATTCTAGATTGATATTATCTCTTCACTCTTCTCATGCTTTCCATCTCTGTTTTTTTGCACTAAATTCTGAGATAATTCTTCAGTTGTTCACTATGTACACATTTAAGTTCTCTACAGAGAGTATAGTCAGAGAGGGCTAGGTTCAAACATCTGTTTTCACTGACTTAGAAACAACCTGCCTTCTTTCTTTCCTTCCTTCCTTCCTTCCTTCCTTCCTTTCCTCCCTCCCTCCCATTCATTCCTTAAATACACACTACTTCAGTTATCTCCAGGGTTCTAGACACACTCAGTCCTGTAGTGACATAGATGGAAACAAGGCAAAGCCTCTTCCCTCCTGGCACATTATGGCTTCTAAGAAAAAAAAAAAAAAAAGCCAAGCATCATTGATGCAGAAAAGTATAAGGGAATGCAATAAGATATGGTGAAAGATACCAGAAGGCAGGAAAACATGAAGACCTTGGATGCCACCAAACATAATTCAGATGTTGGCTGAACTGGAGCCAGCCAACTGGATTTTAAGAAGGGTAGGAAAGTAGTGTCATGTATTGTTTTTAAGATTTTTCTGACCGGGCCTTGTGAAATAAAGATTGAGGGAAGTGAGAGAGGAAGTAGGAGATTAGTGTAGGAAGGCATAGTAATCAGGATGCATTTTGGACTCTGTGTTGGCAGCATGGATGAAGAGAAATGGACAGATGGGAAATATATTTAGGAAGCATACATGCCATAACTTGCCAGTAGACTGAATAGGGAACGCAGGAGCGAATGTAGAACCAAGAATGATTCTTGAGATTCTAGCTTGCATAACTGGAGCTCCAAGGAGGTTTCTGGTAAATGACACCATTTCTGAAGTCTTTTTCACCATTTCAAGAGGTTTTTACAAGCCCATGAAAAGATAAAACATGAGCGAGTCTAGAAAGGTAAGAGTAGTCAAGACTGTAGACCCAGGGCAGTGTCAAAAATATCAATGCTTAAAAGTATTTGACAACAAATGGTAATCAATCTATCTGAAAGGAGAACCAGGGTAAATGGGTAGATCAACCTCGAGTTATTTTTTAAGGTCAATTCCATGGATGAAACCCCACCTCCCAATAAGTTAAATGCATTACTAATGGAATTGTCTCATTTATAAATTGTTCCTTTCATCTTCTAATAATAAACCTTTGCAAATGAGTATGGTTTCCAAAAATGAATTTGCCGGTTCTGATTCATGCTTGGATTATTTCTCTGAGCGCATTTTATTTTTGTTATGTTCTAGGAGGCCAGCTTCTAATATAGAGAGAAATAATGAGGGATAGAGGGTAATTTTAGACTCTTGGTATTCTAGATCCACTAGTCCCGTGGAAACCGATTCTATAAGAACAAAGGGACTGGGTTTAGAGATATGTGAGCATATAAGAGTCTAGGAAGGACCAGTGGAGTCTTTGCTAACTTGGCTGAATCTATTTTGCTTCCCCCCCTCATACTTTTGCTGTACTTACTTCTGTCTTCCTCAGGTCCTCAAAATAATAGCCTGCTTTTTCGAAGATCAGCCACTTACGTTCCTCAAAATTCTACGCATAAAAAAAAATCTTACTCTATTTAAATCAATTTGGTAAATAATGTATTCTCTGATAAATCAGGCATGTTCTTCTTAACAGTTTCTATGCTATTGGCCTCGTAGCTTAGAAATCTGCCTTCAAGGTGCATATACTCAGATAAAATGAAGCATCTGGATAATTCACCTTTGGAAACATTTTAGTATTATAATTGGTCCCTAAAATCTATTTTTATTATTTAAATGATCATTAAGAACCTAAAACATGCAAGATAATGTATTCAGTACTGGGGACAATGCAGTATCCAGAAGATCTTTAACACTATTACCTCATTATAAATGCTCAGTAAATATCTGTAGTGTAAATACATGAACAAACGAATCAATACACTGATTCAATACACTGATCAATACACTGGGGTCCCTCCCCAACCTGAAATGAATTGAAACTCTTCGAGTAGTAGTAGAATTGTTATTTGAACAACAACAACAACAACAAAAATCCCCAGATCCTCCATTCTTACCATGACATCATCTCTGCTTAACAGATTGCCTTTTCGTTTTAGAAACACACAATGTGTAACCAGAAAACAGATCATGTCCTACTTGAGGAGAGGGCTGTGTTCCTTCAGCAAGGGGAGTTGTATGAGCGAAGGTGCTGGCTGGAACTTGTAGCAAGGCAAGTCTCTGTGAGGACGATGAACACGAGGACTTTGATGGGCAGGGAAGAACGAAGAGCACTGTGTGCCAGAAGGAAATGCCAAGAATATCTTCAGATCTACTGCTACCATACTACCCTGTTCAGGTTAACAAGAGTCTCTTCGGCACTCTTACTATATACAATGGAGTACATTATGTCAAAAAGTAAAACCTTGCTTTCTAATGCAATACACGATTTCTGTTCCCATCACTGGCTATTGGTGACGGAATAGAAACCTCTGATTCACAAGGAGAGAAAATCCCAGGTGTTTTAGGTTTTCCACATAACCTTACGGGGTTTCTGCCAACGCACCCTTGCTTATACATCTGCAAACGAGATAGGAGCACTTACTAAATATCCAGATTGAAAATTCCTTAAAGAGTTAAAATACTTCCTTGTGTGTCCTGGAAAACAAACAATGCTGTATGGTGTTAAACTTTTTTGAAAAAAAGAAAAAAAAATTGGCATTGTTGAGTATGTAAAGAATGACACTAATGCTCAAATTCTATCAAGTTCACATTCTGAGTTAAAACTGGAACCCTCGCGACCTCTTTTGCATAATTCATCACCCGGCAATGTTAAGAATTCCCTAGTGTTGAACTCGATCATATAATATGCACTATAACTTCTGATTCTGATACTGTCCGCTGCAAGTTGGAAATATGTTTCACATTCTTGACTTGAAATTATTTATCTGTAAAACCCGAGTCAAGGCTCACTTGTGCCTTGTCAGTACATTTGATGCATTCTCAATGAGAATGGACCTCTTAGATTCCCAAAAAGAAAAAATAAAAATAAAAATTTTGTAAATCCAATTCAGAAGAGGGAACATCCTTAAATCGTTTTTGAAAACATTGCCGCTCTGGGAAAAATCCTGGTTTTCAAAGTCACTCAGTAATATTGCAGATGCGCTCTTCCCTGTGAAGCCCCTTCCCATCAAAGACTATGAGCTTCCGACAAATGCTTTCTGATTCATTCCTCTGTCAAAAGGCCTACAAATCCCCATCTGCCACTTGGCTATTTTCAAACCAGTTTGGATATAACGAAGCATGTGGACACTTTCTTGGTCCACGAAGTTAATATATGCACCCTATTTTATACTAAAGACTGTATGTCCTATTGATAGTGAAAATATTTTGGTGGCAAAAATACATACATGACAGCTTGAATTGCTAAACGCAAGTGCACTGGACTTAAAATAACCAGTAAAACAGCAAGGCCTTCTATGCTCGACAGCTGTGGGAAAGAAATATTAGAAAGAGCACAATCTTTAGAGTGAGCCAGCACTGAGACTGAAGAAGACACCTAAACCTTATTGTCCATGGGAACTGGCTAAGGTAATGACTCTTGCTACAGTTCACAGTAGCACCGAGAAGGGAGAAAAGCCAAGGTCAAAGGCCTTGCTAATTCCAAGTCTTTGAAGTCACAACATAGTCACGGTCCCAAATTGGAGTCTCAAGCTCATATATGAGCACAACATGTATGGCAAAGGAGTGTTAGAACCCAAGCAGTTTTTTTATTTCATTTTTTTAAATGTTTATTTATTTTTGAGAGAGACACACACACAGAACACGAGAGACAGAAGAAGGGGCAGAGAGAGAGAGAGAGAGAGAGAGAGAGAGAGAGAGAGAGAGACAGAATCCGAAGCAGGCTCCAGGCTGTCAGCAGGGAGCCCGATGCGAGGCTCAAACCCATGGACCACAAGATCATGACCTGAGCCGAAGTCGGACGCTTAACCGACTAAGCCACCCAGGCTCCTCTAGGGTCCAGGTAGTTTTGATGAGCACAAGGCATTTAAATTATTTATTTTAATTTCCTCAAGTAGCCTAATAAAACAAGTTGGCTGGTGAAAGATTTTGAGAACTCTAGCCTAAGCTCCATGGGGAGCTTCTGTGCTTCCCAAGTACCCTTCTCAGAGCTCTTATCTTTCATTTACTTCAAGCCCGTATTTTATCTGAAACTACCGACTCTTATCTTTCCCAGGCCAAGAGGAAAGCTTTTTCGTTCGAAGAAAATAACAGCCATAAGATTACAATTCTCCAACTTGTCTACTTCTGCAGCTTGTAAGTATGCACCTTCCCTAATATTGATTTCTCCACAGTTTTATTTCACCTGCCAGTGGTTGATCCCTCTAATCATGTTTTGGATCTGAACTCCCCTCCCTCCCCAGAAATCTTCTATCTGAAATCTCCTCTCCTGTACAGCCAACTTCTTCCATTTGACTAACCCATCTGTAAGCTTATCGGTTTATTTAAATCCTATAGCTGAAAATAAACATAAAATGGTTCATAGAAAAAAAAAAAAAAAACCATGATAAACTGGATCTCATGAAACATCTTTTGCTCTGCAAAAGCCCCTGCACAAAAAGAAAAGCTAAAGACCAGAACAAAATATTTGTAAGGCACATGTCTGACAAAGGCCAATTATCTAGTGGAATATATAAAGAACTTTCAAAACTCAACAGTAAAACAAATAATCCAATTAGAAAATGGGCATGGTTATAAACCATAAAGTGACACAGAGGAAAACCTTGATATAATTACTGTGAATGCAGATGATCATACAAGATTAAAACAATTTGAGAGTAGATAATAAATAAGGCAGACAGAAAATAATTTAATTTCATGGTGATGTGTTCGCTAGAGGAGAGAACACATCAAAACAACCCAAATGATTCAAATTTATTTAAAAAAAATTAAAATAAAGGAAGAATAGATATTGCAAATGAGGTATGGCCCACTGTGTTCTGGGAAAATGAATGACATTTAAAATGCAAAGATAAAGACAGACTTCTTACATTACCTAGATGCTAGAATGAGTTACGCGGAAGGCAGAAACCTGAGGCTACACTCCTCTTTGTCAACAGTGATACACAATAAACAGATGGCAAGAGAACCATGTCCACAAAGGTCTGGGGCTTAAACACTTTGACCCAAGAAGGGTAATCCTGTCTCCAGCATCTGGGCCTCTCTTACTTCCTTTACCAGCAGGTTTCTCCCTTGGTGATGGGAAACACCTATTGGCACACTTCCTTCAAAGGTTTCAGGAGCAATTCAGAAAGGTTGGAAAGACAATAGTCTCTGGGTCTACACTATCCTGACTGCTGATGGGTGCCAGCGGAAGAATCCATATGTCTCATATTCTTCAGGTGAATGATTCTGAGATACATATTCAACAACTTCATAGCAAGTCCCACAGGAAACAAATCCCAGTTTCCTACAGCAGTGACTAACTCCGTGACATCCTGTCTCTGCAGGAGACCTTCTGTCCCCTATTTTAGTCTCTGCAGACCTCCATTCTCTGGGATCACTGGCCAAAATAAATTGCTTCATGGAAGCCCTTTTTCACCAGTTCAGCTTCCCAGAGGGAACTCAGGCTAAGATGTGTGATACCAGGGAATTATCAAGTAAGTTAGAAAACAAACACACAGAAAGACATTCTGGAACTGGATTATATACCAGGAAGATAGTGCTAGAAATCTTGTTGCTGATGCAAGCTAGGTAGTCAATCCATGCTATTCTGAGGATTCAGCATCCTTAAGAAGTATGTTGGGATGACATACATCTCCGAGTGAAGCATCAGCCTCTGTGGCATCTGTGGCACTTGGACATTACGGGATCAAGAGTAACTGTAAGAATTGCAGAATTACCCCCTTTCATGCTTTGGAAGCCTTAAGAAAATAAAATAATAGGCTTAAGTCAAGCAATGATCAACCCAAAGCATAGGAACATCAAGAAAGCCTCAGGACGACACTGCGTGGGTAGGAGAAACTCAAATGAGGCAAAATAGGAGATTTTAGTGAACAAGAACATAGTGGGACCTTAGTATTTGCTTCAAGATGAACTTGATAGTCTTAAGCCCCGACCCCTGAGTCCCCTGTACACACTGGGCCAGCAGTGGTCATTTATAAACAAGCAGCCACCCATTATCTAGACACCATGAAGACCCCCCCCTCCGAGGAAGGGGACATGTGAAATTAAACTTGTGCTCTTCAACACTTTCCCTCCATTTCCTCCCTGCTTGCAGGCCAATAACTAGAGGCCAACTCAAGCATTGAATGTATTCTCTGTTCTGGAGGAAACAGCATCCATTTGTGAAGAACTCTAAGCCTTGACTTGTGTGTAACTGGCAGAAACAAACAAGCAGAGTAGATTCAGAAGATGTTGGACTGAGGGACATATGGGCTGTAACTCTGGATGGGGGAAAAGTCACTGACATAGGAACACTCTTCAGGACAGAGGATATCATGTTATGACAAGGGTTGTGTAACTGCCCTTAACCACATTAACTAGTTAACTAGCGCTGGTTAAGAATTGCCACAAACTTAACAGCTTCTAAGACCTCACTTTCATTATCCCTGTTTCCATGAGTCAAAGTATGGGCATGGCTTAGCTACTTCCTCTGCTGCAGGTCTCAGAAGACTGCAATCAGTTATTGACGTGGGCTGTAGTTTCATCTCAAGGCTGGACCGGGGAAAGCTCCACTTCCCAGTCTGTATCGTTATTGGCAGAATTCACTTCCTTAGAGTCCAGGGGACTGAGGGCCTCAGTTTTTTGTGGGCTGTTGGCCAGCAGCTGCTCTCTGTTTCTGGACACATGTTCTCTCCATAGGGCAGCTGAAACGTAGTTACTGGCTTCATCTAAAGCCAGCAGGCTAATGAGGAGAAGCTAATAAAACTCAGATGAGTATTCGTGGAAACTGCAAAAAACTCAGGGAGATGGGGATATTACAATGCCTTTAATATGTGACATTGAAGACCGTACCAAAAAAAACACCCCCTCCACTAAAGCCATAAGAAATAAGTCCCTTAGGAGTGGTGGCTATTTCTCTGTTCAGACTTTGACCAAAGGAGATGGCTGGTATACCACCAGGCTCCCTGGGATCAAGGGGGACAAGGGGATCCTGGCATGGCAGAGGCCAGAGAGCAGCACTCCACAGGGAGGAGCAAGGTGGATGTAATTGCTATCAAGGAATGCAGCCCTTATTTGTATTTCGTATACCAGAAAAAAACAAAACAAAACAAAACAAAACATAGATGTGTATCAGAGATTCTTAGACCAACTATGTGTATTTTTGCTTATGTCTGATTTAGGAGATACTCCTCTGTCTAGAGTGGACTGAGGCACTAAAGTTGACTTTGGGAAGAGTGGTGATATAAGGTAACGGACGGGTATTTAGAGCGATGGTGACCTTGAAAATGGTGCTCAGCCTTGTTACATCTCAGTTACTTCGGCATGCTAAGTGCCTCGTGGATGCTTCTCTTGCATCATACGTTATTTTTGAAACTGGTGAGAGAATTTTGGACCTCATTCCAGATTTGCAGGATCTCTGCTGTGCTGGCATACTAATGGAAGATACGGAGATTGGAGAAATTTTTAAGAAAATACACCGACCATACTAAAAAGTGTCCTATAGAAATAAGTGCAAGGAGAGCATAGAGTTTTGAGTTCTATGATAGAAATGTCACAAAATCCTTCATGTGTAGCCAGTACTTGAGCAGACCTGAATAAAATGAAGAAGTCCTATGACTTTTGGGGGACAGCAAATACAATGGCCCTACAGAAAGAACATGACTGGTATATGTGAAGAATCAAAGAAGTCCGGGGGGCTGCCACTCAGGGCAACAGTGAGGGGGGTTAGGAAATTGGACCACAGAAATAGCTGGAATTGAGATCATTCACATCATTGTTTTGAGAATGAAATCAGGTATCGGTAATATTCTACAGAGTTCCCAGTTCAAAGGACCAACTTTTGCTTCTACTTCATCTGCAAGAAGCCTATCAAGGGAAATCTGCAGAAGTTTAGGCTTTATAAAAATATAAATTGAATTCTTTAACATGCAAGTGTGTCATGACTTAAAGAAACTACAACCCTCAGACGTAATGAGTTGAATGTGTGTCAGATTTATTTCTGTGTAAAACTGGTAAAAAGGCGAATAAAGGTTTTATAGATTTGGCCTATCTAATGAACACTTTTCATGGAGTGAAAGAATTTTTTAATATAACCCCTGGTGTTTGCAACCAGAAGGGTCTTAATTACAAAAGAGATCCCGGTCAGCAAGATTATCTGAAGAAGCAGTGGTTGGGGACAAAGAATTTGCTGGAATCACTGAAGGCCACTTTGCGTCCAATGAACTTTACTGAAGAGAAGAACAATCATGTCATAAATCAAATATCAAATTAAACAGTTCAGGAACACTGGGTCTGGTAACTGTGGTCCCAAAAATGTTGACTTCCTGATCCCCAGAACCTGTGAAGAGGCTACCTGATACAGCCAGAAGGCTTTTGAGATGTGATCAAATCAAGGATCTTGAGATGGGAGGATTATCCTGGATTATCCAAGTGGCCCGATGCATTCACACTAGTCATTCGAAGGAGACAGGAGGGCCAGAATCAGGGAGAGGAATGGGAATATGCTTCATTGCTGGCTTTGACAATGACAGATAAACCCATGAGTCAAGGCATTTTGGCCACCTTCAGAAGCTAGAAAAGGCAAGAGTATAGATTCTTTCCTAGAGCCTCCGGAAGGAATGCAGCATGCCACCCTTTTATTTTTAGCCCATTTACAGATCTACATTGGACTTCCAACCTTCAGAGCCATAAGATAATAAACGTGTGTGTTTTGAGCTGTTAAGTTTGTGATAGCCTGTTTCAGCAGCAAAAGGAAATTAACACACTGGGGAATAGAAGGCAACAGTTAATAACAGAGAAACATAGTCAAAAGAAAAAGCCCAAATTAAGACTTTTTGGAAAGAGACTATATAGAGTTTAGGATGAGCCAGGGGTCACCAAATCTCCCAAGCTAACTTCAAGTTAACAATTACAACCCTTATCCAATTTCACTTCTAAGTAAGATTGTCTTAAAAGACATGGGTCTGGGCTGCCTGGGGGGGCTCTGTCAGTTAAGCATCTGACTCTTGCTTTTGGTTCAGGTCATGGTCTTATGGTTCGTGGGTTTGAGCCGCATATTGGGTTCTGTGCTGACAGCGTGGAGCCTACTTGGGATTAGGTCTATCTCTCTGCCCCTCCCCTGCTCTCTTTCTTTCTTTCTCTCTCAAAAATACATAAACATTAAACAAATTTTTTTAAAGATGTGGGTATGTACATAGAGTATGGAATGCATTAGCTGATTGCATCACTGAATTGCTGCTTTTCTTGAAGCTACCCTACCAAAGAAGCAAATGACCTTTGAAAGTGCTACAACGTGTGGTCGAATCCTGGTCCTGTCACTTCAAACATCTGTGACTTAGAGAAGTCACCCACACCGTGCCTCATTTTTCTTATCTGCAATATATCAAATTAATAATCTTTACCCCCATTGGGTGGCTGTGAGGATTAAGAGCATGGATATGTAAAAGCAACTAAAACAGTGTGTAGCACAGTAAGTATGTGTAACTGTTGTGTAGTGTTATTCGGGATCACTACATTTACAGGAGAAAGGAGAGAGTATATCCTGCATCACACGCTAACAAGTATTTCACAAGCTTTTTAGTTTTTATTGCAATTATTTTATCTTAACTTGTACAAGGCATGAAATTCACAAAGGTCATGCTATTTACTCTATGCTGACAAAAGTGCAAAAATGCATGTAAGAAACTAATAAGCTCAGGCATGAAGTTGTGGCTGCCAATAAGCTAGTACCCAGACCACATTAGCCAGAGGTAGTGTTTTATCACATCTTTTCCTGTCAATTCCTTGACTTCTATCTTGCCAGAGATACCTCTGAACAATTTTCTCCTTGCTCTCATACAGATGATCAATGCAGGAGAGGAGAGAAATTTGGAAGAAGTAGGTAAAGGGAACCAGAACATAAGCTTCAGGAGGTAGCAACGACTCTATGTATTGTCCACCATAATAACCCTGTTCTGGGCTCAAACTTGGAAAAGAGACATTGAATTAAGAGTGTGGGGTGAAGGAGCATGTGCACTAAAACTTTCTAGTGCTTACTGTGAATCAGATCATCAGTTAATTCTCACAACAACTTTGTAAGAGAAATCTTTGTATTCTTGTTTTACCTGTCCTCTTTTTATTAGTATTCTTGTTTATTGATGATAAAACCCAGGCCCACAGGATTTCACAAATTTGCTCAAGATAGCAGATCATGATAGTGGGATTCAAAACCAAGTCTAACCTAACTCTATGGCCTGGAGTCTTTACGTAACCACATTAAAACCATGAGACGGAGATCAGAGATAGTATCTGGACACCCGGGTCACTGTTCCTGAGGCAGAAATGTATTTAGTCAGTCCATATGAGACAGGGGGAGGGGTGCAGCAGGAGGCTGAGTGAATACCACTGTCTAAGCCATCTAAATGGGTACGAATCCACTGGTAGGATGGAATCCCTTACCTTTAAAGAACAAAGGCTCTCCACAACAGATGTTATAGTTTTGTTAGAATACACAATCTAAAATTGTCATGTGCAAGTGGTGAATCATATATTGTATACACCTGAAACTAGTATGACACTGGCTGTGAACTAACTGGAATTTAAATAAAAACTTGGTTTCTGCGTGTGGGAAAAAAAAGGAAACATAAATAAATAACAAAGCATGAGCAGCCTTCATTTCACAGTGCTGCCTACCAGAGCAGGGGTAGACATGCAGATCAGGGTGGGTGGGGTGGGTCCTTTGGATCAGGTCAGTTCAGGCCAGTTAGATTCAATTAGAGAGAAAAGTCTGTTGCTCAACAGCAAGCTGCTGTTCCTAATGAAGTCCAAGCACATCAGCTCCAATCAATCATCCCTTTCAGCTCAAACAGCTCCAAGTACATACCGTGCTGTAGGTGGATCGATACCATCATCTTATACAAAGGCTGCACAAACGTGTGCCTTATTACCCATTGCCATGTTGATGGCCACTAACTACACTCACTACCTTATTTCTTCCTTTGCAAAATTTATGGCTTTGACCTGGAGTATGTGCCTATATGACACTTTTCAATATTTCCACTTATTTGGCCAACACCTATGTATCTTTTCGTATAATTCCCTTAATATGTCAGGGGGATTCCACCAACATCCTCATCCCAAATTATACAGAAAAGTTCTATATTTGATGGAGCAGATATATCCTAATTTCACACAAAATAAAGGTTTTTTAGCATACAAAGGAAAGGCAGACATCTTTAAGGATTACATTTCAACTAGGGATGTGTTTTTATATTATATGAGATAATCAACCGTGAGCCATTTTGCAGACTTCAGAAACCCAAGTTTCTAGAGTTCTTGACATTTAGGTCTCTTTGGTCATAACTATGGTTTTTTTTTATCATGATTCAAAATGGGAGAGGAAAATATTGTTAAGCCTTACCCACTGAAAAATTAATCACACACTCAAATACCAAATATCTGAATATCAGTAAGCTTCTTCCAATCCCAATAACAGTCACGTCTATGTGTTTTATTTGCACCTTTTAAACACCTGCTTCAGTCTATGACTATATACTAAGGATGTATACATTACAACACTTGAGATGAATTAGCACAAAACTCACTAACATAAAGATTCTTTTATCCATGAATCAATGTAAAAATCACAATGTAAAAATACATTTTTACATATTTGCCACCACACATCCTCAAACGCACTATTTGGTTCTCCCCACTAGTAAATCTTGACTAGCAATTTTCACTTGGTCGGTGCTGCTCACATAACCAGGTTGAAGATAAAATATTTAGTGTAAAAAACACAGCTGATGATGAATTATACTTACAGTAAATAATAGTTATAATAGCTACTGATTTTTTTCAGTAGTCTCACTAGTGTGTTTAAATAGTGATGAAAAGTGCACATTATTTTAAATTACGGTAAATCTATTCAAGACAAAAATATATCTACTATTATTGAGGCAGATTCAGTTTTTGATAGTTTATGTAAGATATTATCTGTGACATCCAAGGAAAATATTTTATCTAAACATATGCTGAACTCCATGTTGAATTTATAACTTCTTAAAATTAGATTCACATATAAAATTAACTAAGAAAGATTTAATTCCTAATAAATATAGGTCAAGAAGTCCCAGTGACTCATTCAGTTGAGTGTACCACTCTTGACCTCAGTTCAGGTCATGATCCCAGGGTTGTGAGATCGAGCCCCACATCGGGCTCTGTGCTGACAGCTCAGAGCCTGGATCCTGCTTCAGCTTCTGGGTCTCCCTCTCACTCTCTCTGCCCCTCTCCTGCTCGTGCTCTGTTCCTCTCTGTCTCTCAAAGATAAATAAACATTAAAAAAAATTTAAAAAAAGAAGTAAAGAGTCTATTGTTTCTATATGCAGAGATACGATATGAATTTTCTCCATCCTAAATGTTGTAACTCAGGAAAAGAAAGCAAAGAGAAAAAAACAAAAGCTTACCTACAGTTATATAACATATTCAGGTTCCCCCTAATTTTTCTTACCAAAACAAGAAAAAAAAAATCATTATCAGTCAAGGACAAAGTTGCCTTCCTTCTTTTTATATGTGAGAACCTTTGGTGTTCTATCAGCTCTTTTTAAATCAAAATGATACTGGCTAATATGGATTCACGGCAGGAACTAAGTAACAGAGAATTGATACAAAATGACAGGGACAACTTCACTAGAAAATGTGAGAACTCATCCATAATGTATCTATTGACTGGAAAAAGTATTGAACGTAGCTGCTTCACCAATAACCTACAGCAGGTTGCAAACTACTGTGAACTTACCTATTTCGGAGTCTATAGTTCAGTCATGCCGGTAGGCTTACATTTCACAAAAGAGACAGCTTTTAGGACAAATGAGTACAAAATCACCCTTCCCCCGCCCCTCACCCCCACCCCCACCCCCCTGCTGTTTTCTCTGCTCCTTGTTTTTAAGAGGAACTATTATGTGGCTCTCACGTGACTAGCAACAGTCTGCTAAATAAGAGGTTCATAAATAAATAGGATTTAAAAATACACTGCACTCCATATTGAATTTACAAAATAACTTTTTAAAATTAGGTTCACATGTAAAATTAACTAAGAAAGATTGGCTTCTTAATCAATATAGGTCAGGGAACCTGAGTGGCAGCGTCGGTTCTGCGGAAATGAAGAGGATTCATGCTTTCCTGCTGATGGGTCTTAACATAGGTGTGTAATATACTTGTTAAGACAAACACATGTAAAATACTGCATTTTTCTTTCTTTTGTTTGGTCTTTCACATTTCTTTTTTGTACCTACCTTCTCCTAGGTTTCTTCCTTTCTCTTTTTTCTTCTTTCCTTCTTTTATTTTTATAATTATTTATTAACATGTAGTATATGTGATGGGTACCATTTTACCTCAAAGATCTAGCACAGAAGGATTTTACTGCTAGAGAGAGAATAACTTTGGTATATTAAATAACTTTATTTATTTATTTTTTAATGTCATGGGAATGACACAGATAATTCAGACCTTTTGAGTTCTTTCCCCTCTCTTGATTCTATTTTATCTAGTTTTTCCCCAAGGGAGAAAATGATGGCCAGGATGATCCAGGCAGAATATAAGCTGTAACTGCAATCATTCTTTTTTGTGTTGTCCACATTAATTGCCCATGATACACCTATTCCCTCAGATACTGTCATTTTCCTAAGAAAAGCAAGAGTAGTCCAGGGTATTAACAAGAGATTTTCACCTGGTGTGTAATAGGACACCCTGGAAAGTAGGATGTAGGTCACCAGCCTGCCAAGACACTGACCCTTTCCTTTAGAACTTGGGGGAGCTCGTAAGTTTTTTTTTGTTTTTTTTTTTTTTTTGGCATAACAAGCCTTGTCAACTATCTTCAGATTGCCACACAAAAAATATCATTTTTCTAGGTGTGTCAGATGTGAAAACTTTCCATGTAACACAAGGAACAAAAATATTTTTTGCAGTCAATACAAGCCATCAAGTACAAAGATTTACTTTTGCATTCTTATTTTAAAGCTTGCAATTGGAAAGCAGACTTAGAATTTCTCCCTTTCTCCTTCTCTCTACACTCTATACAAATGAGAATCTCAGGAAAAAAAAAAAATATGTTGCCAATATTTGAGAATATTTGGGGGATTTTATTTTGAGAGACACCGAATTCCTAAGTTAAAATAGGAATAATTATTCACTTAAAAATATTTAAGTTTCGGGGTACCTGGGTGGCTCAGTTGGTTAAGTGTCCAACTGGCTTAGATCATGATCTCAGGGTTCCTGAGTTTGAGCCCTGCATCAGGCTCTGTACTGACAGCTGGGAGTCTGGAGCCTGCTTCCAATTCTGTGTCTCCTTCCCTGTCTCTGCCCCTCTCCTGCTCACACTGTGTCTCTCTCTCTCAAAAATAAACATTAAAAAATTAAAAAAATATATATTTAAGTCTTTCTTCCAAACAGAAATATATTAGATATCTGTATTTATTCAGGTTTATATTATTTCTTTCAGTCTTTTTTATGTTCCTTATGCATATCATGAGAAGTCTCTTTAATATTAATATTAAACTATAATGCTATACATGTATACATTGTAAAAGATCATTTTTCTATTATAAATTGGACCACTTTTTCATTTTTAGAAGTGATCACTGTTATTATACAGAAATATTATTGACTGTAATTTTCTTTTATTTGACCACACTACTGAATCTTGCAATTATCGTTGACTTACAGTTGCCCCCTTACATTTTCTAGTGTCCAAGGAAAATGTATTATCTGCAAATTAAAACTGTAACCAGTTGGAAAGGTGTTTCTAAGACAGTGTCTAGCAAATTGTTGAAACAGCAACAACAACAACAACAACAAAAAGAGCTTTGTTAGGCCAGGAAACAGAAGAAACATCGTTTATGTTTTGCACTCAAATTTCGTCTCTGTAGCAATTTATCTGAATGTGATTGAAAATTTAGTACAACTTCTGATTGATACGTTGTGCTTTTATTCCTTTGGCAGCTTTCCTGAGGTACAATTGATACATGACACTATGTAAGTTTAAGGTATACAACATGATGATATCATACATGTATATACTGCGAAATGATTACGGTTACAGGGTTAGTAAATACTTTCATCACCTCACATAATTACGTGTGTGTGTGTGTGTGTGTGTGTGTGTGTGTGTTAAGAACATTTAAGATCTAGTTAAATACAGAACATCCACATGATTCAACAAATCCACTTTGGCACATATATTTAAAGGAAGTGAAATTAAGATTTCAAAGAAATATTGTCATCTCTGTATCCATGGAAGCATTATTCACAATGGTCAAGATAGGGAAACGACCTCAGGCATTCTGTTTAAGTGAACGCATAGAGTGGTACTGGTGCGATGGAATATTACTCAGCCACCAAAAAAGAAGGAAATCTTGGCCTCGGTCACAACATGAATGACCCTAGAGAGCATTATGATAGGTGAAGTAGAGAAAGACAAATGCTATACTGTATCAATTTTATGTGGAATCTAAAAAGCCCAACTCATTGGGGTGCCTGGGTGGCTTAGCCGGTTGAGTGTCTGACTTTGGCTCAGGTCACGATCTCTCAGTTCATGAGTTCAAGCCCTGTGTCAGGGTCTGTGCTGACAGCTCAGAGCCTGGATCCCGCTTCAGATTCTGTGTCTCCTCCTCTCTGCCCCTTCCCTATTCATGCTCTGTCTCTCTGTCTCTCTCTCTCTCAAAAGATAAGTAAGTGTTAAAAACATTTTTTTTTGAAAAGCCCAACTCGTAGAAATAGTACTAGGGACTAGAGAGTAGGAGAAAGAGGGAGATGTCAGAAAAATGGTATAAATTTCCAGTGATAAGTTCAAGGGATCTAACATATAGCATGTTGAATTTAGTTTACAATACAGTATTCTACCATATGTTGTTATTAAGATGATGTCAGTGAATATCTTCAGCCATCTCAAGTCCAAAATAAGAGGCAAACTTAATAAAGTCCAATTAGCCCAGGGCCATTCCTAGGCAAGTTTATGAATAAGGCAAATTTATTTTCATGATGTCTTTCCTTTTATTCCTACAGTCTCCCTTTGGTTCTCTATCGGTGCTCTTACTCACGGCATAGGCTTTTATTTATTTACAACAATCTTTTGGAATCCCAGGATCCTAAGTGGCTCTACAGATGTTTTCCATTCATCTCTAACCTCTGGCACCTAGAGATGGCCCCTTCCATGTAGTTTCCAATAGGCCTCAGCCATCTGCCAAGCAGGTGTAATAGCTTACCTGTGTCCACAAAATAATGGGTTACAGTAGATTGTGCTGCTACCTGTTGAGGTAAGATACTTGCCTTAAAGAGATTTCCTGTAACTCAGGACTTAACATTATAGCTGTTGAACTAAGTGATGGTGAATGCTTTCATTCTTTCCACCATATTTTTCTTCATTTTATTTCAGGGCCTTCTGATAGACACTCAGCTTTCTTGATATGAAAATATAAAAGGTCCTGACTAGGCAGGAGAAGCCAAGATGGCAGAACAGCATGGAAGTTTTCTGTATGTCTTATGTCCATGAAATACAACGAGACCAATGCTAAACTATCCTGTACACCTAGAACACTTATCTGAAGATTAACACAACAATCTGCACAACCTCAACCACAGAATTCAGCAGGTACATGGTGCAGAGAGGTGAACTTGGGGAGAGAGAAGCTGCGGAGGGTAGGGAGCCACTTTTGAGAGCAGAGAGAGGACAGAGACTTGGGTTGGGGGGAGAATATGGGAAAAGTACCCCTCACCAAAAGCAGCTGGAAAGAAAGTTGAACATTGGAAACAGCCACAGGAACTGAACTAAAAAGGGAGAAAGGAGAAAGGAGAGGGTTTAAATTCCATTAAGACTGTAAACAAGGGGAGTGCAAAGTCTGCAAGTCTACAGCTCGATACCTGGTGGTGCTCTGGTGGGAAGGGTGAATCCCCCAGGCAAATCCCAGAGTGGGGTCTGGGAGGTTCTCAGGCCACATGGGGAGAAGTGGTTCCACAGCTGGAAGGATACTTGGTAGAGACTATTGAGGCCACCTGGCCCCAGCAGACCACTGAGAACAGCCACATTCTCTGGTGCTGGAACAAAGTTGTGAAGGGTGAAGCCTGGTGACAGATATGTGCTGTGATTTTCCATAATCCCTGAAAGGCTGCTGCTACACTATCTCGTGAACTTTTTCTGGGGTGGGCTGGCACCCGACCGCAGTCTCTGGGCATTGGCAGCAGCACATCCCACAAGCGTTCCTGGGTGCCACCAGCACCCGGCCACTGCTCAGTGAGACCCTCCGCAGAGGGGCAGAATGGGTCAAACCCATAGTCCTTCAGAAGTAAAGGGCTGGGGAAAACAGCCACATCTGAGACAAAACTCTGGAGGGAGGTGCTGCCTGGAGCTTGGTCACCGACAGTGTAGAAGCAGGGAGTGGACAAAAGCTGAAAACAGAGGATGGGTGAGCGATTGCTGATCAGGGAGAACAGAGTTCCGATACTAGAGACCAGGTAGCTGGGTGACGCCATTTTCACCACTGCCATGCATGTACCTACACACCTAACAGCACCACAACAATCCACCCCAGTAGGCTAGCAGCACCGTCTAGTGGAGAACGGAGCTGTTACACTGAGCCCCGCCCAACTGGGCCAACCTCACTCTTCAAGAACAAAAGTCTCACCACCTGCTTAGCTTATGGACTATGAAGTGCTTCATAATTTGACTCCTAGGGGAAAACGAAGTAATTTCAGTCATATTCAGTCTGTTAACCAGTCCAACTATTCAATTTTCTTTTTTTCCTCTTTTTTTTTCTTTTTTCTTGAATACAGAAAGAGAAAAAATTCAGTTTTTTATTATCAACTTTTATTAAAAATATTCTTCTCCAGAGCCAAAGCATAAGAAACTCTTAAAAACTGAGAACAAACTGAGGGTTGATGGGGAGGTGGGAGGGAGGGAAGGGTGGGTGATGGGTATTGAGGAGGGCACCTTTTGGGATGAGCACTGGGTGTTGTATGGAAACTAATTTGACAATAAATTTCATATATTGAAAAAAATATTTTTTTCTCCAATTTTTTCCACTATATTTTTTACTTCTGTGTAAATTTTCAAATTCAATTTTATTTCCATCATTTCATTTTAGTCTACTTTAATGTATTCATTTTTTCAAATTTTCCAACGATTTCCTTTTTTTTCTCTGTTATCCCTTTTTCTCTAATCTATCAAGCCACTTTCAACACCCAGACCAAAACACACCTAGGATCTAGCATCATTTATTCAATTTTTTTGCATGTATGTTTGTTTTTAATTTTTAATTTTAATATTTTTAAAATTTTTTTTGTTTTAATTTTTTCTGCCTCATTAATTCCTTTTCTCCCTTCAAAATGAAGAAAGAAAGGAATTCACCCCAAAAGAAAGAGCAGGAAGAAACGACAGCCAGGGACTTAACCAACACAGATACAAGCAAGATGTCTGAACCAGAATTTAGAATCATGAAAATGAGAATACTAGCTGGAGTCAAAATAGATTAGAATCCCTTTCTGCAGAGATAAAAGAAGTAAAAACTAGCCAGAATGAAATAAAAAATGCTATAACTGAGCTGCAATCTTGAATGGATGCATGGCAGCAATCTCGAATGGATGCTACAATCTCAAATGGTAGAAGGATGGATGAGGCAGAACAGAGAATCAGCGAAACTGATGGAGAATAATGGAGAATAATGGAGAATAATGGAGCAGAAAGAAAGAGGGAGATTAAGGTGAAAAAGCACGATTTAACAATTAGAGAAATCAGTGACTCATTAAAAAGGAACAACATCAGAATCATAGGGGTCCCAGAAGAGGAAGAGAGAGAAACAGAAGAAGGGTTATGTGAGCAAATCATAGTGGAAAACTTTCCTAACCTGGGGAAAGACACAGACATCAAAATCCAGAAAGCACAGACGACCCCCATTAGATTAAACAAAAACTGACCATCAACAAGGCATATCATAGTCAAATTCACAAAATACTCAGGCAAGGAGAAAATCATGAAAGCAGCAAGGGAAAAAAAGTCCTTAACCTACAAGGGAAGACAGATAAGGTTTGCAGCAGACCCATCCACAGAAACTTGGCAGGCCAGAAAGGAGTGGCAGGATATATTCAATGTGCTGAATCAGAAAAATACGCAGTCAAGAATTCTTCATCCAGTAAGGCTGTCACTCAAAATAGAAGGAGAGATAAAAAGTTTCCCAGACAAACAAAAATTAAGGAGTTTGTGACCACTAAACCAGCCCTGCAAGAAATTTTAAGGGGGACTCTCTGAGGGGAGAAAACATGAGTGAATGAATGAATGAATACATAAATAAATACCAAAAGCAACAAAGATTAGAAAGGACCAGAGAACACTACCAGAAACTCCAACTCTACAAGCAACAGAATGGCAATAAATTCATGTCTTTCAGTAGTCGCTCTAAATGTCAATGGACTCAATGCTCGAATCAAAAGACATAGGGTAATAGAATGGATAAGAAAACAAAACCCATCTATAAGCTGCTTACAAGAGACCCACTTTAGACCTAAAGACACCTACAGATTGAAAGTAAGGGGATGGAGAACCACCTATCATGCTAACGGTCAACAAAAGAAAGCTGGAGTAGCCATACTCATATCAGACAATCTAGACTTTAAAATAAAGACTCTATTAAGAGATGCAGAAGGGCATTATATCATAATCAAGGGGTCTATCCACCAAGAAGACCTAACAATGGTAAATGTTATGTGCCAAATGTGGCAGCACCCAAATATATAAATCAATTAATCACAAACATAGAGAAACTCATCGATAGTAATACCATAATAGTAGGAGACGTCAACACCCCACTCACATCAATGGACAGATCATCTAATCAAAAAATCAATGAGGAAACAATGGCTTTGAATGACACACTGGACCAGATGGATTAACAGATATATTCAGAACCTTTCATCCTAAAGCAGCAGAATATACATTCTTTTCCAATGCACATGGAATGTTCTCCAGAAAAGACCACATACTGGGACACAAATCAGCCCTCAGCAAGTACAAAAAGATTGAGATCATATTGTGCATATTTCCAGACCACAACGCTATGAAACTCGAAATCAACCACAAGAAAAAAAACTTGGAAAAGTAACAAATACTTGAAGACTAAAGGACATCCTACTAAAGAATGAATGTGCCAACCAAGAAGTTAAAGAGGAAATTAAAAGGTATATGGAATCCAATTAAAATGATAACACCACAACCCAAAACTTTGGATGCAGCAGAGGCAGTCCTAAGAGGAAAGTATATAGCAATCCAGGCCTTCCTAAAGAAGGAAGAAAGATCTCAAATACACAACCTAACCTTACACCTTAAAGAGCTGGAAAAAGGACAGCAAATAAAACCCAAAACCAGCAGAAGACAGGAAATAATAAAGATTAGAACAGAAATCAATGCTATTGAAACCAAAAACAAAAACAAAAGCAGTGGAACAGATCAATGAAACCAGAAGCTGTTTCTTTGAAAGAATTAACAAAATTGATAAACCACTAGCCAGTTTGATCAAAAAGAAAAAGGACCCAAATAAAATCGAGAATGAAAGAGGAGAGATCACAACCAACACAGCAGAAATAAAAACAATAATAAGAGAATATTATGAGCAATTATATGCCAATAAAATGGCCAATCTGGAAGAAATGGACAAATTCCTAGAAACATACGCACTACGAAAACTGAAACAGGAAGAAATAGAAAATTTGATCAGACCCATAACCAGTAAGGAAATCGAATTAGTAATCAAAATCTTCCAAAAAAACAAGAGTCTAGGGCCAGATGGCTTTTCAGGGGAATTCTACCAAACATTTAAGGAAGAGTTAACACCTGTTCTCTTGAATCTGTTCCAAAAAATACAAATGGAAGGGAAACTCCCAAACTCTTTGTATGAGACCAGCATCACTTTGATTCCAAAACAAGACAGAGATCCCACTAAAAAGGAGAACTATAGACCAATTTCCCTGATGAACATGGATGCAAAAATCCTCAACAAGATATTAGCTAACCAGATCCAACAGTACATTAAAAAAATTATTCACTACGACCAAGTGGGATTTATACCTGGGCTGGTTCAATACCCACAAAACAATTAACATGATTCATTACATCAATAAAAGAAAGGACAAGAACCATATGATCCTTTCAATAGATGCAGAGAAAGCATTTGACAAAATACAGCGTCTTTCTTGATAAAAACCCTCAAGAAAGTAGAGATAGAAGAAGCATACCTTGAGATCATAAAGGCCATATATGAACGACCCAATGCTAATATCATCCTCAATGGGGAAAAGCTAAGAGCTTTCTCCCTATGGTCAGGAATAAGACAGGGATGTCCACTCTCACCACTGTTATGCAACATAGTATTGGAAGTCTTAGCCTCTGCAATCAGAAAACACAAAGAAATAAAAGGCATCAAAATCGACCAGGAGGAGGTCAAACTTTCACTCTTCACAGATGACATAATACTCTATATGGAAAACCCAAATGATTCCACCAAAAAGAAAAACTCCTAGAACTGATTCATGAATTCAGTAAAGTTGTAGGATATAAAATCAATGCACAGAAATCAGTTGCATTCCTGTTCACCAAGGATGAAGCAACAGAAAGAGAAATCAAGGAATTGATCCCATTTACAGTTTCCCAAAAAACCATAAAATATCTAGGAATAAACCTAACCAAAGACATGAAAAATCTATACACTGGAAACTATAGAAAGCTTATGAAAGAAATTGAAGAAGACACAAAAAAATGGAAAAAGATTCCATGCTCCTGGACAGAAAGAACAAATATTGTTAAAATGTCAGTACTACCCAAAGCAATCTATATATTCAATGCAAAACCTATCAAAATAACACCAGCATTCTTCACAGAGCTAGAACAAATCATACTAAAGTTTGTATGGAACCAGAAAAGGCCCCGAATAGCCAAAGCCATCTTGAAAAAGAAAACCAAAGCAGGAGGCATCACAATCCTGGACATCAAGCAAAACTACAAAGCTATAATCATCAAGACAGTATGTTACTGGCACAAGAAGAGACACTCAGATGAATGGAACAGAATAGAGAACCCATAAATGGACCCACAAACTAATGGGTCCAACTAATCCTTGACAAAGCAGGAAAGAATATCCAATGGAATAAAGACAGTCTCTTCAGCAAGTGGAGCTGGGAAAACTGGACAGCAACATGCAGAAGAATGAACCTGGACCACTTTCTTACATCATACACAAAACTAAACTCAAAATGGATGAAAGACCTCAATGTAAGACAGGAAGCCATCAAAATCCTCTAGGAGAAAGTAGGCAAAAACCTTTGATCTTGGCCGCAGCAACTTCTTACTCAACACGTCTCCAGAGGCAAGGGAAACAAAAGCAAAAATAAACTAGTGGGACCTCATCAAAATAAAAAGCTTCCACACAGCAAAGGAAACAATCAGCAAAACTAAAAGGCAACCGACAGAATGGGAGAAGATATTTGCAAACACCATATCACATAAAGGGTTAGTAGCCAAACTTTACAAAGAAGTGATCGAACTCAACACCCAAAAAACAAATAATCCAGTGAAGAAATGGGCAAAAGACATAAATAGAAATGGGCAAAAGACATGTCCTTTCCAAAGGACATCCAGATGGCCAACCGACACATGAAAAAATGCTCCACATCACTGATCATCAGGGCAATACAAAGCAAAATCACAATGAGATAACACCTCACACCTGTCAGAATGGCTAACATTAACAACTCAGGCAACAACAGATGTGGGCGAGGATGTGGAGAAAGAGGATCTCTTCTGCATTGTTGGTGGGAATCCAAACTGGTGCAGCCACTCTGGAAAACAGTATGGAGCTGCCTCAAAAAAGCTAAAAATAGTACTACCCTACAACCCAGCAATTGCACTACTAGGTATTTATCCAAGGGATACAGGTATGCTGTTTCGAAGGGCACATGCACCCCAATGCTTATAGCAGCACTATTGACAATAGCCAAAGTATGGAAAAAGCCCAAATTTCCATCGATGGATGAATGGATAAAGAAGATGTGGTACATATATATACAATGGAGTATTACTCGGCAATCAAAAGAAATTAAATCTTACCATTTGCAACTACATAGATGGAACTGGAGGGATTATGCGAAGCAAAATTAGTCAATCAGAGAAAGACAAATATCATATGACTTCACTCATATGAGGACTTTAAGATTCAAAACAGATGAACATAAGGGAAGGGAAGTAAAAATACTATAAAAACAGGGAGAGGGACAAAGCATAAGAAACTCTTAAATATGGAGAACAAACATAGGGTTACTGGAGGGCTTGTGGGAGGGGGGATGGGCTAAATGGGCTAGGGGCATTATGGAATCTACTCCTGAAAGCATTTTTGCACTATATGCTAACTAGTTTGGATGTAAATTAAAAAAATAAAAATAAAATTAAAGTTCCTAAGACCTTTTTGAGTGTAAGTACCAAATGAGTAGAATTCTCTAATTTAAATAAATATGTAGTAATAGCATATACATATGTATTGAAAAGTTTCCATATTGTAAATGTTGATTTATTTATCTTTTCTTTCACTGCATTGTATTTTCAAAAGCTCAGCATTAATTATTATAGGATTGTCAGTCAGTCATGGGTCGAATTTGTAGGAATTAAATGAAGTTATTATGATATTATAACATTCAGCCTAAGATATTTATCGCTGAAAGAGTCCTTCTCTGGACTGAGATATAGATCAGAATGTTGCTAGCCCCACATGGAATGGTAGTCTAGAAAATCTCTAAGTATCTCTTTTGGCCAATCTACATCTGCCTTCTCCAAGTTACTCTGGATATAAGGGGTTGAAGCTATAAAGAGGGTATGTCCCGGTTCTAGTAACAAGCTTCTCATGCCTGAGATAACAAATCAAACACATCTCTAAAACTTCTGACCCCTAAAATAAAAATGAATACATACAATTTCCAGCTCTTTAAAATTCTCCCAGTATTTGACATATCATCTGCCCTCTTCCTTAATAAAACTACTCAACTTCTTTTTCTACTGTTATTACACCTCCAACATCACCAAGCCATATCCTTTCTAAATAGGACATATACTTTCAATCTATTCTCTCTTTATCATTTCCACTGCTGCCATCTTAAATTAATACTTAATCAAGTCCTATCCAGACTATGTTAACTATTTCTTCAATGGCCTTCTGTTCTTTCCTTTCCTCAATTGAATTCATTATCCATTTTGTAGAAAGTATTCTCTATGATAGCATCACTCATCTGTCTATAAACTATCAATGTCTGTCGCGCGCGCGCACACACACACACACACATACACGCACACACACACACACACACACACACACACACACACCTGTCTGGCACATTTAATTGCTTAATATTGCTTCAAAAGGTCATCAGATCATCTCTCTGCATATTTATGTTTGGAAGATCCCCTCTTCTCCACAGTCTGCTTGAAAAAAATGTTCTTTAATCATTACTTAACATTTATAGTGTGTTTACTATTTTCTCTGATATTCTACAAAGAATTACCTGTATCTTCCTCTGAGTTCTCACAAAATTTTATGTACAATTTTCAATAATAGCAGTATCACTCTGATGATGGTTATTTTGTTTTCTATAACTTTCTTCCCTATGAGATTCACTGAGAAAATGTCCTAAGTTATATTTGTGTCTCCTTCCATTTACCATAGCCAACACATTCTAGGTACACAATTAGTGAATTTTCTTTTTACCTAACTTTGTATCATAATATGTTATGGGACTTCCACTTTGTATCATAATCTATTGTATGACTGAGAGAGAGAGAGAGAGAGAGAGAGAGAGAGAGAGAGAGAGCGAGAGCGAGCGCTGGGTTCTAAATAAAGCTTTTTAAAAATTTATTCTAATTTCGACCCAGGTAATTAAACTCTTTATAAAACCAAATAATGCCCTCATAAAGACCTCTGGGAAAAGTACTTTTTACCAGGATTTTGCTCCTTGACATGAAAGCAGTTGGAAATATAATTTAGATAAAAAGGTAGTTCTAGCAATTTTTCAGCCATCCACCATGGCTAAAAATGCCCTATAGCTTCTTGGACCATCTGCAGCTAACCTGACTATAGCTGATATGTCTAGGAGCTTTAAAACTTGGGCCATAGGACTTTCCAGAACAACTCATACTTATTATATCTAATATTTACCTGAATTACATCTGAGTTATGGTTCCAAGAACTGATCAAACACTGAATTCTCACAATGCCATATGAGTTATTATCCCCATTTTATGGGTGAGAAAAGTTGAGAATTAGAGAAGATAAGTAACCCATCCACAGCCAAAGAGCTTGGAGTCAGATGGTCTCAGGGTTAGGATGTAGGCACTCCAGTCTATAGATTATGTTTCTACACTGCTTCCCATTAAAAATCAGCTACCAAATACAGAGATGCTTGAAGGCTGGGTGGGGTGGTGGGTACTGAGACAGAGAAGATAAGAGGAGGCCAACCAAGATGGTGGATAAAAAGACTCTGAAGTCATCTCCTTCATGGACACAGTGAATGTACACCTATATATAAATCATCTCCTCCTGAAGAAGGACTGAGGGCTTACTGTACTGCTTATGATGGGAACCCAAACAAATCCTAATGCTACTACCTGCAGTAGGCAGGGATATCACTGAGGGGCTTTCACACAGATTCCCCTGTTCTGTAGCAAAGGGAGAAAAAAACCAACCAACAAACAGTAGTTTAAAGGACAACTAGACTATTAGTGGAGAAAGTCCATTTAGTAGTCTTAGCATGCCCACAAAATGGTGAGGAAACTACAAGAATTCTCTCTCGGACTGGAAGCACAGGTGAGCACCATGGTTTATGCCCCCCCTCCACCCTGACACTGAAAATAGGAACAGGGTCCAGGCATTCTAAGTGGCCTACTCCAGCCATCAGAGCAAGCCCCAGGCACATAGCCCAAACCAGTACTCAACTATCTACCCAAGGTGCTCCCCTGGCCTGCACCTACTCTAACTCCAGCTAAACCACCAGGATGACCTATGCAGGCAGTGTCCTAGCTTACTCTTGTTTCAGCTCCAGCTATCTGCTAGGGGGTTCCCAGCACAGAGCTCCCCGGGCCCCTAGCCCACACTTGTAGCTGCAGCCACCCAGTCAAAGCCTCCAGGCACACATAAGATGGGACATTCTTACATCAGACCACTCCTTCAGTAATGGAAGAGGTAACACTTCTGCCTAACTCTTAGAAAGGAATACATAAAGTCAAAGTGAAGAGAAAGAGGAACATGTTCTATAAAAGAACAAGATAAAACCTCAGAAACAGAATTAAACAAAATGGAGATAAGCAAACTACCTGATAAAGAGTTCAAAGTTATGGTCCTGCCAATATTTACACAATTTGAGAGAAGAGTGGATGAATTCAATGAGAACTTCAAAAAAGACAGAAAATACAAATAAAGGAAAAAAAACCACAGAGCTGAGCACATTACCTGAAATAAAAAATGCTTTTGAGGTAATCAACAGGAGAGGGGAGGATGAGGAGAAACAGATCAACGACCTGGAAGACGGTGTAGTGGAAATCACAGAAGCTGAACAGCATTAAAAAAAAAAAAAAGAATATAAAAAATGAGGATAGATTATAGGACCCATGGAACAACATCTAGCAAATTAATATTCACACTGTAGGGGTCCCAGAAGGAGGAGAGACATAAAAGGGAAGAAAATTTATTTGAAGGATTGATAGCTCAACACTTTTTCAACCTGGGAAAGGAAAAAGATATCCAGGTCTAGGAAGCACGGAGAGTCCTCCCAAAAAGATCCAAGAGGAATCCATTCCAAAAGGAATCCATTCCAAGAGGTCCATTCCAAGAAACATAATTAAAATGTCAAAAATTATGGCACGCTTGGGTGGATCAGTTGGTTAAGTGTTCGACTCTTGATTTCAGCTCAGGTCATGATCTCACGGTTCATGGTTTTGAGCCCCGTGTCAGGCTCTGCACTGACATCATGGAACCTGCTTGGGATTCTCTCTCCCCTTCTCTCTGCCCCTCCCCTGCTCATGTTCCCTCTCTCTCTCTCTCTCTGTCTCTCTCAAAGCATAAACATCAAAAACATTCTTTAAAAAAGTCAAAAATTAAAGATAAAAAGAGAATCTTAAAAGCATCAAGAGAAAAGTAAATATTTATGTACAAGAGAAATCCTTAAGGATATGGGTTGATTTTTCAGCAGAAATTTTTCAGGCCAAAAGGGAATGAGAGGATACATTCCAAGTGCTGACCTTTGGTCAAGGTCAAGAACAAGACCTACAACTGAGAACACTCTACCCAGCAAGGTTATCATTCATAACTGAAAAGGAGATATGGAGTTTCCCAAACAAAAGTTAAAGGAGCTTATCACTACCAAACTAGAATTGTAAGAAATATTAAAGCCACTTCTTTAATCAGAAAAGAAAAGGCCATAACTAGAAGTAAGAAAATTATGGGGAAAAAAATCACTGATAAAAGCCAACATACAGTAAGACAGATCAATCACTTACTGAAGTAGTATGAAGCTTAAAAGACAAAAGAAAATCAATGATATGTAGAAAAACTAGTCGAGCGATACACAAAATAAAAAGATGTAAATTATGACATTATAGACACAAAATGTGTAGCAGAGGAGGATTAAAAATGTAATACTTTTAGAATGTGTTTGAACTTGAGCAACCACCAGTTTAATATTGATTGCCATATACATAGGATGTCATATATGAACTTCACAGTAACCAAAAACCAAAATCTATAATAGGTACACAAAAAATAAAGAGAAAAGAATTCAAGCACCACACTTTAAAAAAATCATTAAATCACAAGGAATAGAAAAAGAGGAGAAAGGAACAGAGAAGAACTACAAAAACAACCAGGGAACAATTTTTAATAAATGGTAATAAGTACACACACATCAATAATTACTTTAAATATTAATGGAATAAATGCTCCAAGTAAAGCACACAGGGTGAATAAATGGATAAAAAAAAAAGAATAATCTACATAGTGTATGCAAGAGACAATTTGGATCTAAAGACACACACAGACTGAAAATGAAGGGATAGTAAAAGACAGTCCATGCAAATGGAAGAGAAAACAAAAACTGGTGTAACAGTATTTACATCAGACAATACAGACTTTAAAGCAAAGTATAACAAAAGATAATAAAGGGCATTACATAGTAAGAAAGGGATCAATCCAAGAAGAAGATATAACATATCTAAGTACCTATGCACTCAACATATGAGCACCTAAATAAATAAAGCAAATATTAACAGAGATGAAGGAAGAAATTGGCAACAGTAATAAAATAATAGGGGACTTTAACATCCCACCTACATAAATGGATCAATTATCCAGAGAGAAAATCAATAAGGAAACATTGGCAGAATGAGACATTAGGCCAAATAGACTTAATAGATATATACAGAACATTTCATCTAAAAACAGCAGAATATGCATTATTTTCAATTGCACATGTAGCATCTGTGCTGGATGCGAGGGGGAGGGAGGGAGAGAGAGAGAGAGAGAGAGAGAGAGAGAGAGAGAGAGAAAGAGAGAGAGAGAGAGAGAGAGAGAAATCAAACAGGCAGGAGAGAAACAGAGAGAGAGGGGGGACAGAGACTACCATGCAGGCTCTGTGCTGACATTCAGAGCCTGACATGGGGCTCCAACTCACAAACCATGAGATCAGGACCTGAACCAAAGTCAAGAGTCAGACACTTAACTGCCTGAGCCACCCAAGTGCCCCTCAAACATCTTTTCTAATGACAACGTTATGGAACTCGAAATTAATCAAGAAAAAAAAAACGCAAAGAAACAAAACTACATGGAAGCTAAACAACATGCTACTAAAAAAGCAATGGTCAACACGCACACACACACGTGCACACACACACACCAGAAATGAAAAAAAAAAAAAAACCTGGAGGCAAATGAAAATAGAAACACAGTGGTTCAAAATACTTGGGATGCAACAAGAGCAGTTCCAAGGGACAAGTCTATGCAATACAGACTTTCCTGAAGAAGACAGAAAAATATCAAATAAACAATGTAATTTATACTTAAAGGAATTAAAAGAAGAAAAATAAATGAAACCCAATGTTTGGAGAAGGAATGAAAAATAAGTACTAGAGCTGAAACAAAAGACTACCAAAAAGATCAAAAAGAATAGAACAGATTCAATGGAACTAAGAGCTGGCTCACTGAAAAGATACGATTGATAAACCTGCACTAGGTTTCACCAGAAAAAAGGAAAAAGAGAGAGAAGGCTCCAATAAACAGAATCAGAATGAAAGAGAAATTACAGCCCAAACCAAAGAAGTGCAAAGAATGGTCAGAAACTACTACAAACATTATAAGCTAACAAATTGGAAGAGCCAGGGGAAACGGATGAAGTCATAGAAATATACAATCTTCCAAGAGTGAATCAGGAGGAAAATCTCAACAAACAAGTTATGTGTAAGGAGACTCAATTAATAATCAAAACATGCCAATGAACACAAGTCCAGGACTGACTTCACAGCTGAATTTCACCAAACATTTACAGAAGCGCTAAACCCTCTTCCTCATAAACTTTTCCATCAAGTAGAAGAGTAAGGAATGTTTCCAGATTTAATCCACCAGGCCAGCATTCTAATGGTACCAAAACCAGATAAAGACAGAACAATGAAACCAACTTACAGGTTAATATCACTGACGAACATAAAAGCAAAATGAATAAAATATGATCATACTGAATTCAACAATACATTAAAATAATTATTCACCACGATCAAGGGGAATTTATTTCAGGGATGTGAAAGTGGTTCAATTTTCACAAAAAATAATCCATGTAACATATCGCAATAATTAGAGAAAAGATAACAACCATATGATCATCTGAATAGATGCAGAAAAAACATTTTACAAAATACAACATCCATCCGTGGTAAAAACTCTCAGAAAGGGGGTTTAGAAGGAACAATACCTCCACATAACAAAGGCCATCTATGAAAAAGTCACATCTAAGCCCATACTCACTGATGAAAACCTGAGAGCTTTTATTTAAGATCAGGAATAAGACAAGGATGTCCATTCTCACCACTTTTATTCAACACAGTACCAGAAATCCTATCTGCAAGCAATCAGACAGGAAAAAGAAATAAAAAACATCTAAATTGGTATGGAAGAAGTAAAACTGTCACTATTTATAGATGGCATAATACTCCATATAGAATACCCAAAAGACCCCAACAAATAAGCCATTAGAACCAATAAATGAATCCATTAAGTTGTAAGATACAAAATTAATACACAGGAATGTCTTGTGCTTGTACACACTATGAACTAAGCAGCAGAAAGAGAAATTAAGGAAACAATCCCATCTGTAATTGAATCAAAAAGAATAAAATACCTAGAATAAATTTAACCAAGAAGATATAAGACCTGAACTCTGAAAACCCTAAAACATGGATGTATGAAATTAAAGATGATACCAATAAGTGGAAAGATATACCAGGCCCACAAATTGGAAGAATATTGTTAAAATGTCCATACTACTCAAAGCAATCTGCAGATCCAATACAATCTCTAGCATGACACCAATAGTGTTTTTCACAGAACTAGAATAAACCTAAAATTTGCATGGAACCACCAAAGACCCTGAGTAGCTAAAGCAATCTTGCTGAAGAAGTACAAAGCTAGAGGTATCACCATCTCAGATTTCAAACTGTAGTATAAAGCGATAGTAATTAACGTAGTAGAGCACTGGCTCAAAAAGAGACACACATATCCAAAGAACAAAATAAAGTGCCCAGAAATAAAACCATGCTTATATGGTCAAGTTATCTATGGCAAAGGAAACAAGAACATACAATGGAAAAAAAAAAGTGTCTTCAGCCAATGGTGCTGGGAAAACTAGACAGCAATATATGAAAGAATGAAACTGGACCATTCTCTTATACCATATTCAAAAATAAACTCAAAATGGATTGAACACCTATATAGAGGACCTGAAATCATAAAAACTTCTCAAAGAAACCATACACAGTAAACTCCTGGACATCAATGTTGGCGACATTCTCTTGGGACTATATCCAATTAAAAACCTCTTGCACAAGGAAAGCACCCACAAGATGCAAAGTCAACCTACTGGATGAGAAAAGATATTTGCAAGTGATTTATCTGATAAGGGATTATTATTGACAATATAAGGGAAAAAAAAACTTCTGTAACTCAACACCAAGAAAAAAAAATCTAATTAGAAAATAAATACAAGATCTGAATACACATGTTTCAAAAGATCTACACATGACAACAGACACAGGAAAACATGCTCAATGTTACTAATAATCAGGGAAATGTGAATTGAAACCACAGTGAGATATCATTTCACATCTGTCCGAATGGCTAGTATCAAAAAGACAATAGGTGTTGGCAAGGATGTGGATAAAAGGGAACCCTCTTGCAATGTTGGTAGGAATGTAAATTGGCGAAGCCACTAAGGAAAATAGTATGGAAGTTTCTCAAGAAATTAAAAAAAGAAGTACCATATGATCTGGTAATTCCACTTCTAGGTATTTACCTGAAGAAAATGAAAAAAAAATTGATACAAGATCTATGTACCCTTACATTCAGGACAGCATTATTTACAATAGCCAAGATATGGAAATAGCCTGTGTGCCCACTGATAGATACACGGATAAAGAAGACGGAGTAAACATATACAATGAAATATTACTCAGCTCTAAGACAACAATAAGATCTTGCCATTCTCAAAATCATGGATGGACCTGGAAAGTATCATGCTAAGTGAAATAAATGGACAGAGTAAGACAAATGTTACATGTTTTCATTTAAATGTGAAATCAAAACAAAACAAAAGAAACAAAAAAGAGACTCTTAAGTACAGAAAATAAACTGGTGGTTTCAGAGGCAAATGGGATGAGGGGATGGGTAAAATGATTCAACAGGATTAAGAAGGACAACCTTTTAGTTATAAAATAAATCACAGGGATGAAACGCAGAGCATAGGGTACAAAGTCAATAATATTGTAATCACCCTGTATGGTAACAGATGGTAACTACACTTATCATGCTGAGCATTTTGTAATGTATACGATTGTCAAATCACTATGTTGTACACCTGAAATTAATATAATACTGTAGGTCAACTGTGATTTAAGAAATCAGCTATGGAACTCATTCAATCCAACTGGAGAAAGCAATCCGAATTCTTGTAAGATCTACCAAACAAGAACCAAACTCAGATCAGCAATCCATGTTAGTGAAGTTAAACCTATCACCTAATGAATCATTGTGTAAGTAAACGAAGTATGCTTTCTCTAGTTAATATTACACAACATTTGCAAGCACCTTACACAGAAAACACACTCACATATACATAACTAGGTACAGTTTCATTTGTTCCTTGCCACAATTCAGAGTTCATATTCTTACCTCCACGTTAGAGAAAATATAAATGACTTGCCCTTGTTAATAGTTCAAAGGACTAAATCAGGCATTCATGTTCAGGTTGAGAAACTCTAAACTTCATTGTTTTTGTTTTGCTTGTTCTTTTCTCCCCCAACTTCTTTGATATCTATGTAGTGTGTGGTTCTCGCTCTAAAGCTGAGAGATTAAGTAGGAGTCTCTTATGCACATGCATATAACTGGGTAGGAAGTAAAGACACAATAGGGGCAGGATACAAAGGCACAGCTTGACTCATTATATTTATATATAATATCATGAATTATATATATAATATAATGAATTATATATATGTAGTATAGCATATATAGTATATTATATTAATATATATATGAATTATATATATATAATATTACATATTATATATGTATATATAGTAATATGCTATATATATACATATATTATATATATAATATTACATATTATATATGTATATATAGTAATATGCTATATATATACATATATATGTATATATACAATCTCACTATATATATATATATATATAGTAAGACTGATACCCATTGTTTTATTACATGGTGCCATGACATTTCATTCACCAGTCCATTTATTTAAGGGTTTGGACCACTTCCTGCATAAAAGGAAATTCCTGGGATCCAAACATATTGAGATTCATACAGTTCAATAATCTTATCTCATCCTCTGAAATAAAAAGCATTGCACTTCCCAGTTTTTCAAAGATGTATTGCAAATCAATAATTGCTTTCTACTTTATTTGCTCCCTACCTCCACTATTCTGACTTGTATCATGGTACCAAACTCCATTTTTTTGGTGAACTCCTTGATGTTCTCCTTTAAAAGTACTGTGACAGCTTGAAAATAATTTGACCACACTGAATAGCAATCAGAGGTAATCTCAAGTTGATCTGTGACTTCTGGATTTTCAGTGCTTCACAAAATTGTCAGTATGCATGATTTGTATGTGTGCAAATACAGACAATGATGCTTCTAAGGCACCAGAAGGTATTGTTCAGAGCATATTTGGAATTGCAAATGTTTATTATATTTGTTTAAAAAAAAAACACCACTCTGCCCTAATGCCCTGAGGGTAAGTATTAAAATGCCTGACCAAGACAGATAATGAGTTCTCATTTAATGCAAGATACACTTGGAGAGTGAATTAGCCTGGTAATGTCCCTTTAATGGTACTGACTGCCAGTAATTGTCAGAGCAGTATTTTTTTTTAAATCATCTACTTCATGCTTTCTGTCACAGTAGGCTTCTACATTATTTGTTATATTGTTTCCTAAAAATAAAATAATAAATAAATAAATAAATAAATAAATGAAAAAGAACTGTGGGAGGGCCACGTGCGTGTCTCAGTCAGTTAAGCATCTGAATCTTGAATTCAGCTCAGGTCATGATCTCACGGACTGTGAGTTTGAGCCCCATGTCAGGCTTTGCATCGACTGCATGGAGCCTGCTTGGGATTTTCTCTTTCTCTCTGTGCCCCCAAATTCCTCCCTGCATCCCTCTCTCTCTCTCAAAATAAATAAATAAACTTATTTTCAAAATGAACTTTCAAAATAAAACTTTAAACTTCAAAACGTCAAAACAAAAACTTTCAAAATAAATAAACTTATAAAAATTGGTGGAAACTCAAAGTTGAGTATCTCTGTTGAGATGGAAAAAAAAAAAAACTATCTTCCAATTTCACCTCATATGAGTGGTACTGGCACTCAGATTTATACCATTCAGCCCATAAACAAATATTCTGATACAAAGGACTCTTCTCTTTTGCTTTCTATTTTTGAAGGTTCTTAATGCCATTTTTAGTGGGTGTTTCAAGTGCTGGACAGCTCTGAAGCCTGATTGTTTCCTTTAACAACTTTGAAAAATTACAATCAGATAGTTTATACTGGTGGTTTCCCTGGAAAATAATATATAAGGAGAAGACAGACCAAGGATATCCTTGTTTATTTTTAACTGTGGTTTCCAATAAGATCTGGAAGCTCTGAGAAGCACTTCTAAACATCTTATTCCAGTTGTAAAACCACAGAGTATGCATTGCACGAAAGTCCTTCCTTCATGTACAATTGGTTCACATCCTGAGAGATGATAACATAAAGTTTCTAGATATTCATATCCATAGACCTCTGGGTTTTCCAGCCCTGAACCACTGCAGAAGAAGCCTTGTTGCTGGTAGGAAGTGAGCAGGACACTTGCCTTTCCTTCTGGACTGACATTTCCAGGTCCCCCAGGTGCCTGTCCCTCCATTCTTCAGCCGCCTCCATTCTTCAGCTCTTGGGTATTTCCTGTTGTTTCCCAATGGGAGGCCACTAGCTTGGACTTTGTGCTGTCACACGAATCTCGTCTTCATTTCCTTTTCTTATTTTTGTTTAAATCTGGTACACTTTGCTCTGTTTTTCTGTTTCAGTACTTTTGCCCACTCAAAACTTGCTGAACTAACTAAGGATGTCTAGCTGCTTTGCACGTGTCGATGACAGGGCACAATTTGTTCACCTATAAAAATCCACATCACTGATAATCATCAAAAGGGAAGATGAAAACCAAAAACACAGATCCGATAGTAAGTATACCCAAGTTAGCTATAACCCAACCCACCACTTGCCTGCCACGTGCGTGTGCGCAAGCCAAAAGAAAAAAAAAAAAACACAATCAACATTTGTGTTCCTGAGTTACTAAATTTTAGCACCTTGATCTGATTACACTGCCTGTAGCATGATAACCCCACAGTTAATTCTTCTTGACTGCAGTGACATCTGTTGGTGAGGGCAGAGCTGATAAACCTCGGGTTTGGCTCTTCCGACAAAAATCAACCCACAAGCTGTTCTGGGCTCAGGCAGATGTTTCCCTCTATTTGATTCATTCTGATTCTTGTTGGAGGAGAAACCTAACTGCATTGATCCAGTCTTCATTGATATGAGTGCAAGGCTTAAACCTAGAACTTCCTAAAAGTCTCAGTAAGATTCAAGTCTGACAAACATTCTTTCAACAATCTTTCTCTACCCTCACAATATGCAGAGTAGGGCTGAGATCAGAGGTGTATTTCAGGGTGGGGTCTATGTTTAGAAGGTGTACCATTAGGAGACACATTAGCTAGAATGTAATAGGCTCTTGCATGTTTTTGTGTCATACACTAAACTTCGTCAGGGCAATTCATACACTGGACATGAGAGATGACAATATCCAGTATTTTTATTTGTACCTGAAAACACTAACCAAAAATAAAGTATTTATAATCTGGATCCCAGGCACAGGGATGGGATCTCAGAGTTACATGTATTCAAAAATAACCAAAAAGCGAGCCACACTGCAGACCAGTCCAATCAGAATCTCTGTGTGCTTGCTGTGGGCACCATGACTTAGAAAAGGTCGCTGGTGGGATCGTAATGCATAGCCAGGACTGAAGACTACTAGTCCAGAGCTTTCCGGGTGAGCTTTAGAAAATGCTAAGCCAGGGACACCAAGGTGGCTCAGTCAGTTGACTGTCCAACTTCCACTCAGGTCATGACCTCATGGTTCATGAGTTCAAGTCCCACATCAGGCTCTCTGCTGTCAGCTCAGAGCCTGCTTTGGATCCTCTGTCCGCCCCCCACTCCCCTGCTTGCACTCTCTCAAAAAATAAATAAAACATTAGAAAAAGACAGAGAGAAAATCCGAAGCCAGAGTGTAATCCTGAGCCTTACAACTAACCAGTCCTCAAAGACTAGACAAGGGACACCATCTCGTTGAGCCTCAGTTTACTTATCTTGAAAAAAGGAGATTCATTACAGCTGTCTAGAGATAGAAACAGATCAAGTAAGTAAAAGGTTTGGTCACATATTAAATGTTTAGCACACTTAAATTTCCTGAAGTCCTTACCGCTCTGCTCACATTTATCTTTTGATAAAAGAATCATATTTATTATGTTTCCCTTCTTTTGGCAGGCTGTTTCCTCCCTGAAAATTGTTACAATGAGTAATTATTGCTCTCTAAATTAGAAAAAAAATACGCTTCATGTAAAATTCCAATAAAAGGGATGGCTAGGCACTTCAGTCAGGCTGCAAGGCTCAAGATCCCCCTGATTCGACTCTGATGATTGGAGTTTTTCTTTTTGTTTTTCTACAAAACTACTTCTGTCATCACATTAACGCACATGCCTTTAATCAAGCTTGTTTATGTATTATGTATACATTGAGATGGGTAAGGTCTTCTGCATCAAGGGGGGTGGCATATAGAAGCACTGAGAATTAAAATCCATTCTATCACTATTATATTTTTCCCTCCTACATCTAAAGTGCTTTTTATTTATATATTTCCCTTGTAAAACTTTTTGCCCTAAAATACTAGTAAAAAAGTGTGTGTGCATGTGTGTGTGTGTGTGTGTGTGTGTGTGTGTGTGTGTATGTGTTTCTTTGTTGGCCTGAATGACAGAGAAGTTCTAATGTGAGAGCATATGTAAGTAAAACCCACTCCTTCAACAAGGCCCATGAGAATGAGGACGGCCATGATTGTTTTAACTGCTCATTTTGTTTTCGTTATATGAAGTTCTGTAAATTCAAGCTGGAGAGAAATTCTTGACAACGAGACTCAGTGTTTGTGACCGAACACAAGATTAGCTTCATGACTTTATAACAAAGTATCCATTGACTAGCAAAATGAAATTGAATTGCCTTTCCTGTGAATGTGAAACCATGGAGCCATGAGCAGGACAGGTCACAATGCTAAAAAGAACATTCTCTGCTTTTAAACAATTTTTTCATAACAACGAATTTTTTTGGTACAGGCTCATTATTAAAAATTCCAGCAAAATAAGAAAGAACGCAAGAAACTGCTCACAGATAAGGATCAAAAAGTGGGATTTGACAATGCATGCCATTATTAAGTAAAAGATGAATTTCTTTTTACTGGAATTCAACAGAAGAAATACAACTGAATGAAAAACTGAAGGAATTTAAATAAACCTCAATTATTTCTATGAAAAAGATAGTGGTACATTACAGCTACGTTTTTGAATACAAAGGCGGTTCAGTGTAGAGCCACTGTGCACTTTCAATGTTATATTTCAATTTTAAGAGCTTTTAGTGGACTACCTGATAGGAGGTGTGATAAGGGACTTTGGTCTCCCTCACTTTCCAGTCCGTGCTCCTTGACTTCCTGCATTGACTTCCTACTGGAAACACCATTCACATTTCACGGCAATGACTGCCCCCAAACTTGTGCAATATGGCAAATGTGATTCATCCCACGTTCCAATCCACACTGGTTGCATGGTAAATATTTTCTTTCTCAACGTAAACAGCACTTTCGGCTGTGCAACCACAATTCTCAAGGTACTTGGTGTCTGCTCTTCATTGAAATTATTTCAACAACACCGTATTTTTTTTACTTATTTCACTATGGGCTAGATTTCATCATTAAGCAGGGGCTTCAAGACACATTCATACGTGGTCTCTGATTCTTTTCCAGCATGTATTGATTTAAGATACCATGTACCAGCTTACCGTTTATGACTCATACACTCATGTAATACATTTTAGAAGAATAAAATAAAATAGAAAATAAGGTAGTAATGTTTCCTGTCCCACATACGGTATCTGTCTTTTGCCTGTCCGTGAAAGCAGCCCTGATTCTGGAGACCAGCCACTCACATCACCATTCACCTGCAGTGAGGGTTCCTTTCAGAATGTTAGCCCATTCCAAGGCAGTAGCCGTATGTACAGAGAAATCCCAACAAGGTTCTGTGCCTATGTGTCGTTTCCTATCATTCTTTGTGTGCACTTACATAACCTGTATCCAAATTCATATGCCATCTGTTTCCTCGGTTGCCTTTCACGGAGCCGGTGGACTTAACTGGTCGTGGTAAACTTTTTAAGATGGCCAATTCCATTCTGGAAAACCCTTCACAGGCAGATGCAGCAACTCAATCAATACTCGGAGGCATACATGTAGCACTCAGCACATAAGCTTGTCCACAGGGTTTGTGTATGCCCTATGTGGACCACTAGCCCAGGAATGCTGCTAAAATCTTATTCCTAGATAATCTAGACTGCCCTTGGCTTTTGATCCCTGAGTATTAACACCTACCCTACAAGGAATACTCTAGCACTTGACTGAACGTCAGAATTATCTGGAAAATGTACTAAAAGCAAGACCTCTGGGGTCCACCCGTGGAGTTTCTGATTCAGTTGGCCTGAGGCAGTGCCCAAATTTGTGCTTTGGTAACAAATTTCCAGGTGATTCTGATTCTGCTGGTCAAGAGAACATACTATGAATACTATCGGGATGCAATTTTGCTGAACATTTCTGATTTGTAATCCTATGTCCCCGGTTGCTATGAATGTGGAAATGACAGCGACTTCTTGCTACAGTCATTTTGGTCTGATGGGCATTCATGAGGGAGACAACTAGGAAGAAAACCACATTCCGCTGAGTTCTTATGTGTGAGAATGCGGTTCTTGCACAATTGAGTTACAACCTACCTGAGCATTAACTTTCCCTCAGCACTTACACATTTCTTTATTGTTTCACAGAATTGAATATTGGTGTGGATGCCAGCCTGAAGGTGACTTGGCATTCGTCTGATTCCACATCCAAATTTTTTTTTTAATTTTGAGGTTCAGTAAGTCCACCAGGCTGTGTCTGCTCTGGTATCATCCTTCCTGTAATTAAGTGCATTCCTTTGAAATGCATATAAAGTCCTTCTTTTATTCTGGGAAAACTGTCTGCTACTTCATTACAATGGATTTTCTTTCTCAGAGGGTCCCAATTATCCTTATGTCCTTCCCTATCTATAATCTTCCCTGTAGCACTCAAAATCTCTAAAATTTCATTCTCTACTAATAATACAATTAACTAAAACTTTACACTGTGTTATGAATTTGATTTTCTTTTTTTTTTTTTTTTTTTAGTGTTTGTTTATTTTGAGTGAGAAAGAGAGCACAGGGGAGGGGCAGAGAGAAAGGAAAGACCGAATTCCCAAGCAAGCACCACACTGCTAGCTCAGAGCCCAATGTAGGGCTCAAATTCACAACCCTGAGATCATGACCCGATTTGAAATGAAGAGCTGGATGCCCAACCTACTGAGCCACCAGGCACCCTTAATTTGCTTTTCAACAGAATATATATTTGAACCTGATTTCCTTTTTTCTGTCTAGTCCTTTAATGAAACTAATCTGGGTTTCAGTTTCTTCTTTTAGTTGAGCATACTGATCTGTCATTGTGTCATTTCATTTTTTGCCTCTTGGCTTATTTATGTTCTTACACAGATATCCTGCATGGGAAATTAATAGAAATGGCCTCGACCAAATTTTCTTTTGTTCCCTGTTATTATTTTTTTTTTCCAGTCTGGTTTCTCCTTTGTTTCCCATTTGCAATGTGTTATTAAAAAAAAAAAAAAAAAAGGTTATTTATTTATTTTGAGAAAGAGCATGTGCAAGTGAGAAGAGGGGCAGAGAGAGGGAGAGAGATTCCCAAGCAGGCTCTGTATGGTCAGTGCAGAGTTGATGCATAACCAACTGAGCCACCCAGGTGCCCTGGAAATGTGTTCTTGTCTATTGTTTTTATTACTTGTTTTTTGGGAACAGTTGCCATATCATGTCTCATAATGCCTTTGTGATTACATGGACAGATGTGTCCAAACCTTCTTGTTGCCTGAGATAACACAGTTGAACACCCTTTAGGCCTTTTCCTGCCTTGCAAAACTTCTTTTTCCTATACCACAGCCTTAAAATATTCTATCAACTTTCCTGTAGTTTCAAGATAACAGAGGGTTGCCAAGGAGGGCAGCCAGATTGGAGCTGTAGGCAGCCCTGTTGTTGGTGTGCTGAACCATGCTTTCTAATCTCAGACTATTACCAGATTCAACACCATCCAGGCAGGGAGAATCTCTTTTCTCTCATCTTGAGCTTTTCCTCCAATGTCATCTAAGATCCAGCAAAATTAACTACCTTCTGATGCCGCTCTTCTAAAATCTTGCCATGGTAAACGGGTTTTTTTTTTAAGTTTATTTATTTTGAGAGAGAGCACAGGGGAGGGGCAGAGAGAGAGAGAGAGAGAGAGAGAGAGAGAGAGAAAGAGAGACAAAGAATCCCAAACAGGTTCTGCACTGCCAGCATGAAGCCTGATATGGGGCTCAAACTCCCGAACCACGAGATCATGACCTGAGCTGAAATCAAGAGTTGGATACTTAACTGACTGAGCCACCCAGGTGCTCTGGTAAGAAGGTTTCTGAGGGTTGCCTTTATGCCCACTATCTATCTGATTCCCTCCTAATTGACAGGTATTACTGAAAACTCAGCATTAAAGAATCTAGCATTAGAAGTCCAGCGTTAGGCTAGACTTCTCCTTACTGCCATTTCTAACTGTGGCAAGATCTGAAGAACCACTCTGAAGCACTAAAATGTTTGTCTTCTCTCATTAGTTAAAATCTACAATTTATATGACATGCAATTGTACCCCTCCCTTTCCTTACTAACGTAGTGATTTTTATTCATTATTGTAAGCCATTGCATTTGTGCTCTGACTTCTCAATCTCTTTTTACCATCCACAGTTCCTGCTTCTTGCATGGTTTCCCCTCTAAAACTCATAAACTCATCAAAAGAAGACACCAAGTTGTTTGTTCTTGAATCACCCAAAATACTGGATAAGGCATCCTGTATATAGTACCAATTGAATCCATTTAATTAATTGGAACAAGAATTTTTCTCAAATATCTTCATACACATACTTTTAAAACCACACAGGTAGCTAAGATAAAAGCTAAGAATTTATTGTGTAAAACTTATAGCAGCGCACAAGAATGAATGAGATACATTACAGAATGGGACGCATTAAAATATTCAAATGTACTCTAAATACCAACATCCAATTCACTTTTCAGGATTCTGATTTTAAAGTAGTAGGCTTCTCCAGTATTACTTTGATTCCTAAACCAGACAGAGACCCAGTAAAAAAAGAGAACTACAGGCCAATATCCCTGATCAATATGGATGCAAAAATTCTCAATAAGATACTAGCAAATCGAATTCAACAGCATATAAAAAGAATTATTCACCATGATCAAGTGGGATTCATTCCTGGGATGCAGGGCTGGTTCAACATTTGCAAATCAATCAATGTGATACATCACATTAAAAAAAGAAAAGATAAGAACCATATGATCCTGTCAATCGATGCAGAAAAGGTCTTTGACAAAATTCAGCAAACTTTCTTAATAAAAACCCTCGAGAAAGTCGGGATAGAAGGAACATACTTAAAGATCATAAAAGACATTTATGAAAAGCCCATAGCCAACATCATCTTCAATGGGGAAAAACTGAGAGCTTTCTCCCTGAGATCAGGAACACGACAGGGATGTCCACTCTCACCGCTGTTGTTTAACATAGTGCTGGAAGTTCTAGCATCAGCAACCAGACAACAAAAGGAAATCAAAGGCATCAAAATTAGCAAAGATGAAGTTTTCACTTTTTGCGGATGACATGATATTATACATGGAAAATCTGATAGACTCCACCAGAAGTCTGCTAGAACTGATCCATGAATTTAGCAAAGTTTCAGAATACAAAATCAATGTACAGAAATCAGTTGCATTCTTATACACTAATCATGAAGCAACAGAAAGACAAATAAAGAAACTGATCCCATTCACAATTGCACCAAGAAGCATAAAATACCTAGGAATAAAACTAACCAAAGATGTGAAAGATCTGTATGCTGAAAACTATAGAAAGCTTATGAAGGAAATTGAAGAAGATATAAAGAAATGGAAAAACATTCCGTGCTCATGGAATGGAAGAATAAATATTGTCAAAATGTCAATACTACTCAAAGCTATCTATACATTCAATGCAATCCCAATCAAAATTGCACCAGCATTCTTCTCAAAGCTAGAATGAGCAATCCCAAAATTCATATGGAACCACAAAAGGCCCCGAATAGCCAAAGTAATTTTGAAGAAGAAGACCAAAGCAGGAGGCATCACAATCCCAGACGTTAGCCTCTACTACAAAGCTGTCATCATCAAGACAGCATGGTATTGGCACAAAAACAGACACATAGACCAATGGAATAGAATAGAAACCCCAGAACTAGACCCACAAATGTATGGCCAACCAATCTTTGACAAAGCAGGAAAGAACATCCAATGGAAAAAAAGACATTCTTTTTAACAAATGGTGCTGGGAGAACTGGACAGCAACATGCAGAAGATTGAAACTAGACCACTTTCTCACACCATTCACAAAAATAAACTCAAAATGGATAAAGGGACTGAATGTGAGACAGGAAACCATCAAAACCCTAGAGGAGAAAGCAGGAAAAGACCTCTCTGACCTCAGCCATAGCAATTTCTTACTTGACATATCCCCAAAGGCAAGGGAATTAAAAGCAAAAATGAACTACTGGGACCTTATGAAAATAAAAAGCTTCTGCACAGCAAAGGAAACAACCAACAAAACTAAAAGGCAACCAACGGAATGGGAAAAGATATTTGCAAATGACACATCGGACAAAGGGCTAGTATCCAAAATCTGTAAAGAGCTCACCAAACTCCACACCCAAAAAACAAATAACCCAGTGAAGAAATGGGCAGAAAACATGAATAGACACTTCTCTAAAGAAGCCATCCAGATGGCCAACAGGCACATGAAAAGATGCTCAACGTCACTCCTCATCAAGGAAATACAAATCAAAACCACACTCAGATATCACCTCACGCCAGTCAGAGTGGCCAAAATGAACAAATCAGGAGACTATAGATGCTGGAGAGGATGTGGAGAAACGGGAACCCTCTTGCACTGTTGGTGGGAATGCAAACTGGTGCAGCCACTCTGGAAAACAGTGTGGAGGTTCCTCAAAAAATTAAAAATAGACCTACCCTATGACCCAACAGTAGCACTGCTAGGAATTTACCCAAGGGATACAGGAGTACTGATGCATAGGGCCACTTGTACCCCAATGTTTATAGCAGCACTCTCAACAATAGCCAAACTATGGAAAGAGCCTAAATGTCCATCAACTGATGAATGGATAAAGAAATTGTGGTTTATGTACACAATGGAGTACTATGTGGCAATGAGAAAGAATGAAATATGGCCCTTTGTAGCTACATGGATGGAACTGGAGACAGTTATGCTAAGTGAAATAAACCATACAGAGAAAGACAGATACCATATGGTTTCACTCTTATGTGGATCCTGAGAAACTTAACAGAAACCCATGGGGGAGGGAAAGGAAAAAAAAAAAAAAGAGGTTAGAGTGGAAGAGAGCCAAAGCATAAGAGACTCTTAAAAACTGAGAACAAACTGAGGGTTGATGGGGGGTGGGAGGGAGGGGAGGGTGGGTGATGGGTATTGAGGAGGGCACCTTTTGGGATGAGCACTGGGTGTTGTTTGGAAACCAATTTGACAAAAACTTCATATATTGAAAATATATATATAAAAAAATAAAAAAAATAAAAAAGACAAAAAAAATAAAGTAGTAGGCTTCTTAAACTCAGTTGTACTTCATGATAATGCAACCCACGCTTGTGTGTTGAAAATGTACTACCACTAAGCTACTAAGGAAATTGCGTTTGTGAGATCTGGTTGACATCTAGAAGTTATTCAGAGGTGTTTTTCTACAAGACATTCAGAAAGGGGCTTAGAAGCATGGACACTGGAGGAGATGATCTGGGTTCTGGTCTCAGCTCTGCCTTTTTCTTGTTGTGACACTGGCCAGCCTAATCACTCTGTGCCTCAGTTTCCTTATCTACAAAATGGAAGTAACGATAGTCCTCTATAATAGATTGCTGGGAAAATAAAATTAGTTAATACATAAATGTGCACAAACGATGTCTAGCACGCAGTCTGTGTACCAGATATGTTTGCTGTTGTTCACAGTAACAGAATCACTGATTTACCCACAGCAAGTAAGATACCACCCTTGAAAGAACAGTTTTTTATTAGGCTTAGATTCTGAAGGAGTTAAATGGGCTTTATACTATTGCCCAAATATATTCTCCTTTCCTGAGCATCTCCTATTTAACTTGAATAAAATGCCATATTCTCTAACCAAGAAGTCACCAAGTTATTTTAAATGTTTCTACAAGTGATACACTGTAATAATTACCACGAGATACTGTGCTTTGCTGGAGACACTGAACAGAATAACTTAAAATGAGGGCGGCCTTGGAAATACTGGAAATTATCCGCTATAGGAAAGAATGAATAAAGAGAGACAGACTGGGTGGTTTCATTTGAGAATAACTGTAACTTTGTTACAATATCAGTGCCAAAGGTTATTTACTAATGTTATCTCGGAACAAATAATATGGTACTCGTGGAGACAGACCTAGTAATTTTGAGATTAAGTATCATATTTCTGAAATGTATTAGATACGGGATAAAACAAGTGAACTCTGTCCCATACTTTCCAGAGTAATAAGCATAGATGGTATTAAGTCATTTATAATTGACTGATAATATAGATCAATTACTTATATAGACTTAATGGAACATTATATTGGCTTTCATTCACTGAAATTAAAAAAAAAAATTCTTAAAGACTGTCTGAATGATGAAATATTTGACCAAAAGATCTTCGGGGGAAATGATGACATTTTAATACCATAATGAAACAAATTCTGTAAGCTATCCAAAATTTACCTGAGGGAGGGAGTACTTTCCAGCCATCAATGAAATAAGTGTATTTTTCAGAGATTATTTCTATGTAGCTAATAATAATATATGAAGGCAACAAAAAATTTTTTGAGGTACTGAGTGTTAGAGTTAACATTATTTCATTAATTTTTCCTGCATCTTTTGGTATATGGAATGGATAAATGTGAATAAAAAGTATGGGCAAATAAACCCTTATAAAGCCTCCCTCCCCTCCTCCCTCCATCCCTCTCTCTCTTTCTTTCTCCCTTCTTTCCTTCTTTCTCTCTCCCCTCCCTCTGTGCTCTGGCCAACATCTCTTTTCTCATATGTGGGAGACCATGTGATACCCTGAAAATGGCTAACAAAAGCAAAGCAAAAATGAATTCGAGAGCTCTGTGTTTATCACAGAAAATGCTTCTAGCTCTTTTCATATTTCATTTCCTGGGCCTGTATCAGAAGCCTTGCAGTTAATTTTTCACCTTTCTTTAAGATACACAGGGAGGAGAAAATAAATGTCATCACATCACCCACCAACAGATATAAATAAAGTGACCCTCTTTTGACTTTAGAATGCCTACACACATATGATTTGCTGCCCTATAAAATGATTTCAATGATTTATTTTTTAAAACTTCAATTGGACGACCTAGAAGAAATTGGTAAACTGCTAGAAATATATAACCTACCAAAACTAAAGTTGGAAGAAATAGGAAGTTTGAACACAAAGATTACCAGCAATGGGAATGATTCAGGAATTTAAAAACTCCCAAAAAACAAAAGTCCAGGACCAGAAAGCTTCACAAGCGAATTCTATCAAATTTAAAGAGTCAATACCTCTTATTCTCAAACTATTCCAAAAAATAAAAGAGGAAGGAAAATTTCTAAATCCATTTTATGAGGCTGTATTCTCCTGATACCAAATCAAGACAAAGGCTTGACAAAAAGAGAGAGAGAGAGAGAGAGAGAGAGAGAGATAACTACAGGCCAATATCCCTGATGAAGGTGGATGCAAAATTCTTCATCAAAATATTAGCGAACTGAATCCAACAATGCATTTTAAAAAAATCACTTACCAGGGTCACCTAAGTGGCTCAGTCAATTATACGTCCAACTCTTGATTTCTGCTCAGGTCATGATCTCAGGATTCATGGGTTCAGGCCTCCATACATTGGTCTCCACAATGACAGCATGAATTTGGGATTCATGTTTGGGATTCTGTCTCAATCCCCCCCCCCCCCTCTCTCTCTCTCAAAGTAAATATATAAACTTTAAAACATTGTTATAAAAAATCATTCACTAGGATCAAATGGGATTTGCACATAGGATACAAGGGTGGTTCAACATATGCAAATCAATCAATGTGATACATCACATCAGTAAGAGAAAGGATAAAAGCCATACGATCATTTCAACAGATGCAGACAGAGCATTTGACAAAGTACAATATTCATCATGATGAAAACCCTCAACAAAATAGGTTTAGGAGGAACATACTTCAACACAATAAAAGCATTCTATGAAAAATTCCAAATTAAACATCATACTCAATGAAGAAAAACAGAGTTTTTGCACTAGGGTCAGGGACAAGACAAGGATGTCCACTCTCACAACTTTTATTCAGCATAGTAATGGAAGTCCTAGCCATAGCAATCAGATAATGAAAAGAAATATAAGGCATCCAAATTGCTAAGGAAGAAATTAAACTTTCACTATTTGCAGGTGACAAGATATTGTATACAGAAAACCTCAAAGTCTCCACACAAAGACAACAAACAAACAAACAAACAACTAGTAGAACTGATAAATGAATTTAGTGAAGGTGCAGCATATAAAATTTATGTAGTGAAATCTGTTGCATGTCTATACACTAATAATGAAGCAGCAGAAAGAGAAATTAAGAAAACAATCCCAGTGACAATTGCACCAAAAAGACTAAAGTACCTAGGAATGCACTTAACCAAAAAGGTGAAAAGCCTGTACTCAGTAAACTCTAAAATGCTGACCTCTAGAACAGAATAGAAAACCCAGAAATAAACTCACTATTATATGGTGAATTCATCTTCAACAAAGGAGGAAAGACTACATTATGGGAAAAGATAGTATCTTCAACAAACGGTGTTGGGAAAACTGGCCAGCTCTGTGCAAAAGCATGAACCTGGACCACTTTCCTATACCATACACAAAAAATAAGCTCAAAATGGATTAAAGATCGAAATGTGAGGCATGAAACCATAAAAATTCTAAAAGAAAAGACAAGGGATAATTTCTCTGACACTGGCTGCGGCAACATTTTTCTAGCTCTGTCTCCTGAGGCAAGGGAAATATAAGCAAAAATAAACTTGTGTGACTACATCAAAATAAAAAAGCTTCTGCACAGCCAAAGATATAATCAAGAAAACTAAAAGGCAACTTACTGAAGGGTAGAAGGTATTTGCAAATGACTGTGTGATAAGGGGTTAGTATCCAAAATACATAAAGATCTTAGGCTACTCAACACCCAAAAAACAAACAATCCAGTTAAAAAAGGGCGGAACACAAGAACAGATATTTCTCCAAAGAAGATATCCAGATGGCCAACAGACACACGAGAAGATGTTCAATATGACTCATCTTCAGGGAAATGCATATCAAAACCACAGTGAAAGATAACCTCACACCTGTCAAAATGGCTAACACTGAAAACACCAGAAAGAACAAGCTCAGATGAGGACGTGAAGAAAAAGGAAACTTTGTGCCCATTTGGTGAAAATGCAAACTGGTGCAGCCACTCTGGAAAACAGTATGGAGGTTCCTCAAAAAGTTAGAAATAGAAATATCCTACAATCAGTAATTGCACCTTCTGGGTATTTACCCCCAAACACAAAAACACTCTTTCAAAGAGATACCTGTACCCCAATGTTAAATGCAGCATTATTTACTATAGCCAAATTATGAAAACAACTCAAGTGTCCACCAAAAGATAAATGGATAAAAAAGATATGATATATATATATGTGTATATATATATATACATATATATATACATATATATATATATCATTGGATATTATTGGATATATTAGATATATATATCATTGGTTATCATTGGAATATTTTTCAGCCAGAGAAGAGAAAGAGATCTTGTCATTTGCAACAACATGCATGGAGTTACAGAGTATAATACCAAGTAAGATAAGTCTGTCAGAGAAAGACAAATACCACATGATTTCACTGTTATATGGAATTTAAGAAACAAAACAAACGAGCAAAGGAATAAAGGAGAAAGAGAAAAAGAGAGAGAGAGAGAGGCAAACCAAGAAACAGACGGGTAACTATAGAGAACAAACATGGTTATCAGAGGGGTGGGGGCTGGAGGGGCACAGAGAAAATAGGGGAGGGTATTCAAGAGCACACATTTTATGATGAGCACTGAGCAATGTATAGAATTGTTGAATCACTATTTTGTACACCTGAAACTAAGTAATATTGCTTGTTAACTATCTTGGAATTAAAATTAAAAACTCATCAAAAAATCTTCAATTGTTTTTCATGTATATTTTGCCTTGACATTTAGAGAATGTCCAAGTACTCTGTAGTCAGAAAATATAGGGTGACATTGTTATCAATGTAACAAATTAATATACAACTCAACAAATTCACCTAAAATATTTCACATATATTTGGCCGAACACATGACTAATATTTTTAGGCAAGTGACCAACATTTTATGCAAAAGTGACGAATGTTTTAGGTCTTTTGATTTCAGGAGGTCACATTTTTTTAAAACCCTCATATCACAACTGTTAAAATGGAAGTAGAAAAGCAATACAGTCACAATTATGAGACATTTAATTTTGCTTTGACTTTCTTGTAAATGTAGGCAAACAGAGATTACATGGTTTTCACTGTTTGATAGAAGTGGTCTATCAAATTTTCTACAGTGTCAAAACTTTTGCTAACATTGAATGTGAAGCTTAATGGGTTATTTTAATCTTCAAGAGAACATATATAGACCATGCCTTTGAAATGAGTTTTAGCATCAAGACAGAAGGGTTTTTTTTTTATTCTTTTTATTTCTTTTGATTAAACCATTAAGTTTAATATTAAAATTGAATAAAGACAGATCCATGGCTATCTGTTGGTCTACCCTAATAATTAAATTACAACTTGAAAATCTAATAGAATGCATGCCTTTCTCAAAGACTTGCTTTTTCTTTTAATTTAATTTTGAGAGCAACAGAGGCAGGAGCCCCAAGTTAAATTTTAAATTTTAGAAATGACTTGTAACTAAACCAATTTTTTAAATGCTTATTTATTATTTTCAGAGACAGAGGACACATGCATGTGCAAACAGGGGAGGGGCAAAGAGAGAGGGAGAGAGAATCCCAGGCAGGCTCCATGCTGTCAGCACAGAGACCAACGTGGGGCTCAAACCTGCGAAACTGTGAGGTCATGACCTGAGCTGAAACCAAGAGTCAGACGCTTGACTGACTGAGGCACCCAGGTGCCCCTCAACGAGTTGCTTTCTTAAAAAAATCTTTTTTAAATAAGACTCAAGTGACCTACTCTTTTTTTTATTCAAGCCCTGGTAAAAACCCGATATTCCACTGTTTTTCTCATCTTTGTGCTTAGGATCTAGCACAAGGCTTGGCACAGAGAGCACATGTTAAACATTTGTGGAGTTGTTGTACTGAGGGCATATTTTTCCAGAAGCGTTTTGGTTGACATTCCATGATGAGAGTTTAATGATCTGACACATGTTCTCCCTTAGGTAGAAGACCACTGTACTGCACTTGAAGGTAAGCCAAGGGGTTGCCAGAGAGTGACATCAGATCGGCTCAAGAATCTGAACTAATGCATAATTAAAATGCCAACGTTCCACACACGGCAGCAGACATAATGTTCAAGACTGACAGCTTCCATCCCTGGCGTCCTTGAAGCCTGTCCGAGTGACCGGAATGCTCGCTGTATCCCCAGCTTAATGGGACAGGCTGACTTGGTGATTAGACTTAGTGCCTCCAACCTACTAGGTCATCCATTTTGGAGGCCATAATTATTAAAGTTAAAAATTGGTTGAGCTGCCGGGGTGCTTGGATGGCTCAGTTGCCTAAGCATCCAACTCTTGATTTCAGCTCTGGTTATGATCTCATGGTTTGTAGGTTCATGCCTGTCATCAGGCTCTGTGCTGATAGCACAGAATGTGCTTGGGATTCTCTCTCTCTCTCCTCTGTGCACTCTCTCTCTCAAAATAATATAGACATTTAAAAAATTGGTTTAGTTGCAAGTCATTTCTAAAATTAAAAATTTAACTTGGGGTGCCTGGGTGGCTTAGTTGGTTAAACATCTTGAATCTTGATCTCTAGTCAGATCACAATCCCGTGGTTCAAGAGTTTGGGCCCCGCATCAGGCTCTGCACTCACAGCACGGCACCTGCTTGGTATTCTCTCTCTCCCTCTCTCACTGTTTTTATCTCTCTCCCTCTCTCTCTGCCTTTCTCTCACTCAAAATAAATGAATAAACATTAAATAAATAAAATAAAATAAAATAAAATTCAACTTGATTGTTTTTATTGGAACTGTTAAAAGTTTCTCTGAGATTGGAGAAACTTGAAGAACATCTCTAGTAAGAGCCACAATTTGGGAATATCTAAGTTTTTTAAATAATTTTAATGAAAATTTAAAAATATTCATAAATATTAACAGAATGGTGCAATGAACACCCAAATACTGACCTCAAAGATTTTACAATTAATATTTTGTTCTATTTGCTTTATCACATGCCTGTGTAACTATGTTTGCATCCATATTTATTTTGACATATTTCAAAATAATGTGCCACTAAATCCTTCAACATACCCACTATCAACTACAGTTCAATAATTGTAGGTGGATTCATGTGTGAGGGGGGAAGGGGGGGTAACTTACTATAATGAAATATACAAATCTAAAGTATACCATTTAATGAGTTCTGGGGCATATCTATTTTTAATTCATACAACTATTCTATACACATTTAGGAAAGTATATCCTGAGCCTTCTTTATCCCAGTCTAGGGACTGTAAACAGATAATCAATAGCTTCTCACATAGAAAAAAAGCTATTAAAATGTAAAATTTTCTTTAAAGTGGACAGCTAGAAATATAACCATTTGGTTTACCCAGTTTTGCAAATAATTTTTCAATTCACACTATGAGAATCAGTTTGGAAGTGGGGACAAACGTAACCCTCACCAAGAGGCTAATTATATTAGATCAGCCTTTTCCTTCATTCACCTGAAAGAATACAAGAGACATGAGTGGACACACCATACGTGTGAAGCTCTGCCCTAAGTTATATAAAACGTGCCAACAAAAGAAAATGCCACAAAAATTGATGTGAAATACACATGTCAGATGATACTGTTTGGCATTTCACAGTTACAGGCAGAGACGTTGTGTATATGTGCATGTGGCCATACTCTCAAGGAAGTAAGAGCAGCACCATGAATAAAATTGTATAAATACTCCAGCATGGTAAAATGAGAGAGAGAGAGAAAGATAGAGAGATAACCCCCAGAAAATCATCCACATAATATATCAGAGCTTAATAACCTCTATAGTCATAACCATGTGAACATTTTTTTTCCCTGAGGTTGAGGCCAAAATTGCTGTAATTGTGTTGTCATTTATGTCCCCAGAAAAGTTTAGCTCCTAAGAACATCTGCTCTACAGTCCTTGCCCCTCTATTTTTTCATCTAATAACACAAATGGGGTTCACAAAACTCCGTGTCACCAACAATCTGGCCAATGATCACGTGCATTGCTGACTTAAAAATTCTCTCCCCTGTTAGACCAAGATCTAAAAATAAATCTGGTCAAAATGAACACACATCATAATGTATCTCAGGCTTCAATAAGGAGGTGTGTTCTTTTTAATGACATTGAAATAATGCCATACACGTAAGTTTACTTTGACCCTGGGATAATGATCTGAGCCTACATGAAGAGTTAGAAGGTCAATGACTGAGCCACCCAGGCGCCCCACACATAATTTTACTTTGAGATAGACGACTTTAAATTTCACATACATTGATGGCACAAACAGGTATAATTTCATTGTTAGTGTCTCCTTCAACTTAAAAAAATAATTATACCAAATTTATGATATACTAATTATACATACAGTAAAGCCCAGTGAAAAGAATAGTGCATAACGAATTAGAACAATAGAATTCTAAGGTTCTAGCCTAAGTTGTGCTGATAAACTGCGTGGTCTCAGCAAAACCATTTCATTCCGTGGACCCTCATTAATTTTGCTTGTAAAAAAAAAAAAAAGAATAAGGTAATTGGCTAGAAGAAGTTTCAGGCTCTTTCCAAATCTGAAGTTCCATTATTCTAAGAATATTCTGTATAGGCAGACTCTCTTTGATCCTTTTTTCTCTGTTAATTGTAATAGATTAGAATGCCATCCCGGGAAAGGCACTAAATTTTCAATTGCATTTTCTTTTCTACCTCATCAGTCAATGCTGTTCAAATACGTTTATATTGGCTCATGTTCTAGACTTAATGCTAGCTACATTTTTATGCTGTTTGAGCTGGTTCAAACTTTAAGAGTGATGCAAAACGGTGATTCTACCAGGAACACTGGTATTGAGCGATTATAAGGTTTTATATTCATTTAAGAAGCATTTCACCAAATAGCTTCTCTTTTCATATTGTTCCCTGGCCGACCAACTATTAATCAAGCTCTCCATCTCTCGGTATGGTAAAAGTCAAATGGATTTTGTCATCAACTGAGCCATCTGTCTCCTCCTACTGTTCTGTTATTTTTCTTCTTATTTTTGAAACTCTTCAACTGAAATTAGAAACGGAGGAGGAGGAGGAGATAATCAGCGAATACAAGAATAAAAGATTCTCGTAGGCTTTGATTAGTTTCGAATACCCAGGCCGTATGAGGTATAAATATCATTTCCTATAGTTTTGTATCCATTCAAGAGTTTCAGATGCATTTTTCCGGGAAATCAAATTAGAGATTCCCAAGTAGTATGGACGCAATAAAATCTGTTTGTTTTAAGATGGGCATAATGGTGTGAGGTCCTGGATACTAAAGACATATGAATTCTCTTTACCAAAAGGAAAGGAAGCCCCACATCTGTGTTCCTTGTATTCATCTGCTCTGTGCACAGAGAGTGCCAAGGGCTCTTATCTTTAGAGATGTGAGATTTCCTTCAGGAAGTGCTGAAAATACTTCCTACCATTCCCTTGTCCATCTGTCGTAAGCCAATGACTTACTTCTCATGTTTTATTGGGGAGGGGGCTCTGCCTGCATGAATCAAGGTGTTTGAAATGAGAGGCAAAGAGAGGGCAGAGCCAAGGGGAGGATGCAGAGGTGTGTGTCCTGAAAAGAAGGACCCCTACACAGAAGCCTTACGTAATACTGGAAACCCTACTGCAGTACCCATGGCTGATGGCCACCTAGTCCTTTCTTAAGTGTATCCTCCATAGAAAGCTCCATTTTCTAGAAGAAGCCCATTTGATAACTGATCATCACCAATGATTAGGAAGCTTACTTTCATGCAGGACAGAAGTGCTATCTCCTTGTTACCTTACACAAGCTAGTCCTGTGCTGCCGGGTACAAGTCTACTTTGCTTTCTGCTTGCTGGCCTTTAAATAATTTAAAGACAAGAGTTCGTCCTTCCTAGTAGTCTCCTTTTTCTGTAGAGTAAACCCAAGCAGTTCCTTTGGTGGGTCCCTGTGCTTTCTGGATTCCCCAGCCTTCTGGTGACTCTTCTCTGAATATCCCCCAAATTTCCCAGCTACTATTATATTCAGGTATTTAAATGAGTTCAAAACTCTCCTTCGGGTGTTGTCTGCCTTATCAACTGAAAATCCCCTTTGATGAGACAATTTTTACTACACTGAACATTTCGTTGAGGAAACACAGAGGACTTCCACTTTTATTATACATAGTTGAAGTTTTTTTGTTTTTTGTTTTTTTTTTTAATTTTGCAACGAACATCATTTCTCGTGTAATAACAAAATAATGTCTAAAAAATACGAGGGCGCTGCAATCCTTCTACTATAAAAGATGACGAGCATTCCTGGCCTGGAAATTCTCTGGCCATCTGACTTAATCCTCTGTCCATCTCATCTGACTTCATGGACAGTTAAAATCAAGATCAGATAGATTTATTTTGTCATCTTCCTGACTGATAGGAACAAATCTTGCTATCTATGGGGGGTCAGGATTTAGGCTTAGAAGCTATCACTGTTTGAACAGTATTTTGTATATTTTCCAAAAACTTAGGAGAAGCCATTCTTCTGTTTCTTTGTTTAAAAAAAAAAAAAGCCATTTTTTTTTTTTTTGGTATGAAGACCTGTAAGTATTTTTGCATCAGATATTTGCAAGAATGTACTGTCTTGTTCTACCAAAAACAACACAAACTAGTCTCAAAGATTTAAACCTAATTCTGAACATATGAAATCCTCTAAATCTTTAAGAAAAGAATGTGTCTGAGACAGAGGCAAATTCTGGAGAAGGCCATCTGTAGATGGGTTACACCTCAAAGAAGAACTATGTCTTATTCAATTTGGGGTTGTCTGGCCCCAGCCCTAGTGCTGGACACATGCTCCTCTGGTGCTGGGGTCTAGAAGCACCCCGTGGTAAGTTATCCTATTATTAGCCTAGGGGCAATGGATAGTGCCTGCTGCTTCTCCTTTTCTGCCTTTTTAAAAAGCTTATTTATTTTGAGAGAGAGAGAGAGAGAGAGAGAGAGAGAGAGAGAGAATGAATGTGCACAGGGGAGGGGCAGAGAAAGAGGGAGCGAGAATCCCAAGCAGCCTCCATGCTGTCTGTGCAGAGCCCAACACAGGGCTTGATCCCATGAAGGGTGAGATTGTGACCTGAGCTGAAATCAAGAGGCAGACACTTAACCACCTGAGCCACCGAGGTGTCCCACCTCTTCTGCCTTTTGATAAAACTACACAGATCTCTGAATATTACTGGGCATGGGCTGGGAAAGTAATTCCGGATAACTTTTCCTTGTCATTTAATTACACAATGAGAAACAAATAAGTACAAAACAGAGAGCAAATAGTATCAGCCTTGCTTGATACATGACACATAGTAAGAGCACAGCTATCCATGCGACTGACCTTGAACCTATTTCTCAGACTGGAGAGACCTCAAAAATGTTCTGAAATCCCCTACCCCACAAGCCCTGGTCTGGTGCAACATGGGATAGGAGGTGGTACGGAAGTGTTATTGTTTCATCAGACCTCCAGGGGCTCCGATGCTCCTGGACTTATCTGAAACTACTTGGATTGTTATAGGGGTTGATTACATAGAACCTAAACTTCTGCTTAAAGGAGGCAGTGATATTCATGGCAGTTCCGATGTCAAGGGACTCTTTCCAAGGAGTCCCTGGACTGAGGGGCTGCAAGAGGCATACCTAAATGTTTTGGAATTTGAAGACCATGATTTTCCCAGAATTTCGACGCACATTTATTTTTAAACACTGCATCTCAACAGGAATCATGCAGCAATACAAGCCATATATAATTCGAATCCATGGGGGGAAATGGGTGATGGGCATTGAGAGGGCACTTGTTGGGATGAGCACTGGGTGTTGTATGTAAGCCAATGTGACAATAAATTATATTAACAAAATAAAAAAATAAAATAAAATAACTCACTGAAAAAAAGTTTATGATCTACAATGGCAGTAAAGCCACTGTTTTATCGATTTATGAGGATGTATAATGAGGTCAATATGTTATGTGAAGTGTTGGAAAGAAAGAAAAAACATACTTTAACTAGGTTATACATGTAACCTATACTCCAGTTTTAGAAAAACTAAATATTTACACATGGTTGTGTATTAAAGTAAGTAATAGAAAATTACAGCAAACCATTGAAAATATGTATTGTCTATTATGCACAAGCAATAAAAAGTATCCAGTGGAGGTTCCTTGGTGGCTCAGTGAGTTGAGCAGGTGGATCTTAATTTCAGGCTTAGGTCATGATCCCAGGATCATGGGATCCTGGGATCAAACCCCACATTAGGCTCTGCACTGAGTGTGGATATTCTCTCTCTCTCTCTCTCTCTCTCTCTCTCTCTCTGTCAACCTCTCCCCCCAGCTCGTGCCCTCTCTCTCTCTCTCTCTCAAAAAAAAAACCCACAATACAGTGACCTTTTAATATGTAAGATAAAAATACTATCTGCTTCACTTTATACTACTAATTTGAAGGTTCACACATTCTTAGAACATGCCACTTAATAGCTTCTTCACTGAACTCATAATAATGTCCATTTTGTTAGGCCACACACTCCTCCTGAACAAGTTCTGTGCTCACTACATCATTCTCCATCCTTAATATTTCTCAAGGTGACAGTAATATATTAGGTGTTAAATATATGTGTATTAAATCAACAAACCTACGAATGAATGGTCCCTTATAGAGTAGGCCATAGAATTCTACAAGGGACATGGAGAACCGGATCAAGTTTAAACACCTGTCATCACCATGAATAAACCCAGATCCACCATGGATAACAGTAATTTTAGGGAGGTTCATTAGTTTATGGCCTAGCACTTAATAGAAACTTAATTACTCCATATGTTTTCGCCTGCTATTTACATCCAGAGTCACATATCCTAAGTTGATATCCAGAATCAACTCCTTTTTCCTTTAAGTTTATTTTTTTCCTTAAATTTTATATATTTATAACAGACAGAACCAGGAGATCCTGATCTGAGCCAAAACCAAGAGTCAGATGTTCAACCGACGGAGCCACCCAGACCCCCCCAGAATCAACTCCTTTTAAACCATGACATGAATTCCATGTTAAGTCCTCCCTCCCATATTTTCTTGGGTTTTTCCCAAAGGCTACATTTCTATGAAGTGGAAATCCAAACATGCAATAATATGCACAATGGCATTATTTTCAATAAAACAAACAGCTACTATAGCCACATTGACTCAGCAACACTTAAAGCAAGAAAAAAAAAATAATTACAAGCATTTACCAAGGCACAAAACTAAGAGAACTACAAGCATTTACCAAGGCACAAAACTAAGAGAAACCCCAAGAAAGATATCACGAGGATTTCCATTATTCTCTATCAATTATGTATATCTGAGTATCATATATTCTGGAAGAGAAGCTGAAAGGCTGGGAAGTTGAATAGAACTTTTGTTGGGATTTCCCAGTTAGCACAACAAAGTGAGAGCTCTAGTCCTGAGAAGGAAGAATCCAATGGCTCGGGATTATGAAAACTACATTATAAAGAGTTAGGGCAAATTGAATATAAATTGGACCTCGTGTCTTCAGATTATCTGGCTCCTGAAATTAAGATTATCAGGACTAGCATGGAGGTAATTTTCTATGAGGATGGGCCACCACTTGCCAGAATGAAGAATACACATGAAATCAAAAGACTTTTCAGTGGTTCTATATCCCAACAAAAAGAATGCATAAGTCTGGGAACCTAGGGGGAAGACGGTGAGTGGCCCTACTTACCATCACCCTGTGACACACTCGGAAAATCTGTTTTCCTTTCCCAAAAGTCTGGCTTCTGCATGGTTAGAGGTCTAGGTACCCACATGTGACTACTGACAGAGTCAAAGAAACAATCCCAGTGAACTTCACACTGTTCCATCTGTCATGGCACTGTGGTCTCTTTGCGCTCAGAGAGCAGGAGGTAAAAAAATTAACCAGTCTGGCAAGGCTCTCTGATCCTGATTTTTATGAGGAGTGCAAGCTGGTGGAAATTAAAGACCTAAAAACATGGAGAGGTATGCCATGCTTACAAATCAGATAGCTCAAAAATTTTAAAGTGCCATTTCTCCTCAAACTGATTTATAAAATAATGCAACCCCACTTACCACCCTAGCAGGTTTTTTTTAACCAAGAAAATAATCTGATAAACAGATTCTAAAATGTTTACAGATCAGCAAAAAATTAGAAATGTGGAAATCATTTTGAAACAAAAACATTATTGAAGGACTTATACTACTTGATTTAATGACGTATTATGGAACTATTGTAATTAAGATACTGGGCTATGGATACCAGGAAAGACATATATATAAATGGAAGAGGATAAGAATCTACAAAAAAGCCAACATTTATATAATCAATTATTTTTTGGGTAAGTGGTCAAGATAAATGAAAAATAATATTTTCAATTAAAAATTAAACTAAACATATACATATTTAATGGTTCAGCAGTTCCAGTCTTAGATATTATATGCCATATATGTGTGTGTATGTGTATACACACACACACACACACACACACACATATATACATTTACCATCTTAGATATTATATTCCATATATACACACACACATATATACATATATAGGAAATATATGTATGCCATATATACATATATATATATATATATAAAATGAAAATGCACATATTTGATCAAAAGACATGAAAAATGTTTGCAGAAAAATGTGCTATAGTCAAAAACCAAAAATGAAAAAAATGTCCATTACCATTAGAATGGATGAATGTGATACGTTTGTATACCAGGTAAAATATTAAAAACAAACACATTTTAAAAAGCTTAAAAATCAATGATTCTTATGTGTGTGAAAGAAATGAGGTCACAGGGCATGTCAGTGCTCCCAGAATTGGATAGACAGACCGGCAAATGCATAGAATCACAATTACTAGAGCAGAAGCACACAATGAAAAATTACACAGGAACCAAGACACGGAAGGAAAACCTAAAGTGTAATTGAGCAATTGCTGAAGGCTCAGTGGGGGCAAGTCTCAGAGATAAAAAAAAAAAAAAAAAAAAAAAAAAAACCCACACAGAAAAACCCAATCATAGGAGCCCCCATACCTTTTCAGTTTTACCTCCAGGAGCTTGAGTGGGTTGGCACAGTGATTATTAGAGAAAAATCCTCTCATGCCGCCTGCCTGGGGAGAGAAAAGGAACCATTTTGAAATAAACCAGAGCCTTCTACCCTTACCAAGTTCTGACTTGAAGAGACACTATTTAGCCAGAGCCTAACCTATTGGGTTTTTGTCAAAGGCTGAATGCCCTGAGGAAGTGAAATACCCAACTCTAGCTAGTTCTAGCCTTCAACATGGAAGAAGCAAAATACCAATCTCTGGCCCCCTCTACCTATCTTGTCCCACTTTTGTGTGAGGAGGAAGTAAATGAGAAGCACCCTTGAAGTTCACAGCCAAGAGAAACAGGCTTACTAAAAGACCGTGTCCTCATCCCTGGACTAGACATTGCTTTCTCTTCCCTAACACCTTACCATCACATTACTAAAGAATACTATATAGCAGTCCCTCTTGCCCAGTACATCAGGTCTAGCAATCAAGAAAAAAAAATTGCAAAAAATACTACCAGGCAAAAATCACAAATTGAAGAGAGAGGGCAAACATCAGAAACAGACTCAGATGTGGCATAGGTGTTGGAATTATCAGACTGAGAATTTAAAACAACTATAGTTAACAAGCTGAAGATTCTCAAGGCTAAGGTAGAGAGTATGAAAAAAGTACAGTCAGTGCAAGCAGAGGAAAAGAAGTTCTAAAAAAACCTATAAACAGAAAGAAAGAAAGAGAGAAATGGCAAAGATCAAAAACACAATAATGGAAGGAAAAAATGCCTTTGATGAGTTTATTAGGAGAATGTACACAGCTGGGAAATGAATCTATGAGCTTGAGAATATTTCAGTAGAAACTGACTACGCTGAAAAGCCCAGAAAAAAAAAAAGACTTGAACAAAAATAAGACAAAAACAAAACCCAAAAGCCCTAGAATAGAATATCCTAGAATAGTGGGACAATTACAAAAGGCTTATAATACATGTAATGGCAATTCCAGACACCAAAGAACAAAAGAAGGAAACAGAAGAGAAATATGAAAACCAACGACTGACAATTTCCTCAAATTAATGTCAAATATGAACACACAGATCCGGAAATCTCAGGAAAAACAAACTAAATAAATACCAAAAAATATACACCTACACATATATTCAAAGTATGAAAAAATATGAGATAAAAAAAATCTGAAAGAACTCAGAGGCAAAAGAACTTTGCATAAGGAGGAGAGATAGGATGACATCCAACTTCTCAAAATCTACACAAACAAGAAGAGAGCAGAATGAAATATTTAAATTGTTGACAAAAAAATGTAGAATTTTGTATCCCACAAAATTTATTCAAAAGTAAAGTAGAAATAAACACTTTCTCAGATAAACAAAAATTGAGGAAACCTATGGCCAGGAAACCTGTAGTGCAAGAAATGTTGTCAAGAGTCATCAGAGAAAAAGAAAAGGAAATACATCAAAACTTGGATCGACATAAAGAGCATAGAGCATTGGACTTTGGCTCAGGTCATGATCTCATGGTTGGTGAGTTCAAGCTGCATATCAGTCTCTGTGCTGACAGTTCGGAGCCTGGAGTATCCTTCACATTCTTATCTCCTGTTCTCTCTGCCCATCTCCCTCCCTCCCTCCCCCCCCCCTCCAAAAGTAAACATTAAACATTTTTAAAAAATAATGCCAACAATATATTTTATTGTGTAATCATATATGTGTGTATGTATACACACACATTATATATATGTATATATATATATGCATATATGGATATATGCATATATATACATATACATATATATACATATATATATATATATATATATACATACATATACATATAAGCGTTTATATATGCCTATAATAGGCTTTTGTATAAGTAAGAGGAATGATAGCAATGGAACAAAGGATGAAGGAGAGTTATTATTATTTTGTTTTTTAAAATACATTACTTGTGAAGTAACATAGCATAATATGAAAATGGACTTGGATTTGTCATAAATATATATTGGGAAGTGAAGGAGAACCCTGGAAAACAGCTAAGTATAATCCACAAGCTAAGGGAAAAGAGAAGAGAGTATCATACAATGCTCAATCAAAATTGCAAAAGGCAGAAAAAGAGTGGAAGACAAAAATAGGAACTAACAATAAGGGCAACAAAGAGAAAACAAGCACCAATATGAAAGATATTAATCCAACTATATAAAATTACTTTGAAATATGAAAGATATTAATCCAACTATATAAAATTATTACTTTGAACATTAATGGTTTAAACACACGAGTTTAAAGAAAGATATTGTCAGAGTGGATAAAAAACAAGGCCCAACTATATATTGTCTACCAGAAATTGACTTTCAACATAAGGATACATAGAGATTGAAGTAAATAAATGGAGAAAGACATATCACATCAATATTAATCAAAAGATAGCAGGGGTAGTTACATTAATTTCAGAAAAGAGCCGACTGTAGACCAAGGAGAGTTATCAAGGAGAAAGAATGATAAATAAGCCAATTCTCCATGAATACATAACAATCCTTAACGTGTATGCACACACCTAACAAGAGAGTGTCAAACTTTGTGAGACAGTAACTGATAGAATTGCAAGGGGAAATTGATGAATCAACCATTACAGGTGGAGGCTTCAACACCATTCTATCAGAAATGGACAAATCCAGCAGGCAGAAAATTAGTGAGGACATAGTTGAACTCAACAACACCATCAATCAATTACATATAATGGACATCCGTAAACTTTCTCCATCCAACAAAGGCAGAATACACATTCTTCTCAAGCTCACCTGGAATATTCACCAAGATAGAGAACCAATTCTGGGCCCTAAAACAAAACTTAAACTTCTAAGAATAGAAATCATACCATGTCTGCTCTCATACCACGATGGAATTTAACCAGAAATCAATAACAGAAAAAGGGGTGGAAAATTCCAAAGTACATGGAGATTAAACAATGAACTTTTAAATAACAGATGGATCAAAAAAGAAATCTTAAGTTTAAAAATATTTTGAGTTAAATTAAAATTCAAACATCATTTATCAAAATTCATAGGATACAGGAAAAGCAGTGCTTAGAAGGAAGTTTATAGCACTGAATGCATATGTTACATATAAGAAAAAACTTAAGTCTATAATGTCAGCTCCTACCTTAGGAAACAAGAAAAAGATGAGCAAATAAAATTCAAAGTATGTAGAAAATAAATAATAAAATTTTGAGTAGAAATCAATGAACTGAAAACAGGAAATCGATATAATCAATCAAGGAAAACAGAAGTTGGTTCTTCAAAAAGCTGAATAAAATTTATAATCTAGTCATACTTGCCAGGAAAGAAGAAAGAGAGAACACAAAGTCCTAATATCAGAAGTAAAAGTGGAAACATCCCTGGAGATTGAAAGGACAATCAAGAAGGGGCACCTGGGTGGCTCAATGGGTTAAGCGTCCGACTTTGGCTCAGGTCATGATCTCACAGTTTGTGGGTTTGAGCCCCATATTGGGATCTATGCTGACAGCTCAGAGCCTGAAGCCTGCTTCAGATTCTGTGTCTCCCTCTCTCTGCTCCTCCCCTGCTTATGCTCTCTCTCAAAAATATAAACACTGGAAAAAAGGAAGTACAATCAAGAAATTCTATGATTAAGTCCATACCCACAAATTTGACAACCTACAAGAAATGGATGAATTTCATTAAAGACACAATCTGCCAAAATCCGCAAGACGTATGCCAGCTGAATAGACCTACATATACTAAAGAAATTAAATAAATAATTAATAACTTTCCAAAAACAGAAAGCACCAGACTGAGAGAGGTTTCCCTGGTCAATTCTAACAAATACTTAAGGAAGAATTGACACCTATTATCTATAGTCTCTTTTGGTACATAAAAGCAGAGGTCATACTTTCTAACTCATTCTAGGAGACAAACATCACCCTAATAACAAAACCAGACAAACACATTATAAGAAAAAAAATACTACAGACCACTGATTCTCATGAACATAGATGCGAAACTCTCAACAAAATATAATGTAAAAATAAAATTACATACCATGACCAAATGGGATTTATTCCATGAATGGACAATGACAAGCTAAAGAAGAAATATCATTTTATCACATCAATAGATGCAGAAAAAGCAACTGACAAAATTAAACATACATTCATGGTAACAATTCTCAACAAACTAGAACTAGAGGGAAACTTACCCAACTTGATAAAGAATGTATACAAAATCCTACAACCAGTAATTAATGGTGAGTAGAAGTTTTCCCTATAAGATCAAAAGCAAAGCAGGATGTCCCCCCTCACCACTTCTTTTCAACATCATAGAAGTCCTAGTTTTGTTTTGTTTTACTTTTTCTAATGTTTAATTATTTTTGAGAGAGAGAGAGCAAACGAGCACAAGCAGGGGAGGAGTAGGGAGAGAGGGAGACACAGAATCAGAAAGAGGCTCCAGGCTCTGAGCTGTCAGCATAGAGCCCAACGCAGGGCTCTAACTCACCAACTGTGAGATCATGACCTGAGCCGAAGCTGGATGCTCAACCAACTGAGCCACCCAGGCGCCCCCATAGAAGTCCTAGTTAATGCAGTAAGACAACAAAAAAAGAAGAAGAAAAAGAAGAAGAAGAAGAAGAAGAAGAAGAAGAAGAAGAAGAAGAAGAAGAAGAGGAGGAGGAGGAGGAGGAGGAGGAGGAGGAGGAAGAAGAAGAAGAACAACAACAACAACAACTAAAATTGTTATGGTTCACAGATGAGATGTTAAAAATCTGAAAGAACCGATGAAACAAAAACAAAAACAAAAAAACCCACTTGGAACCAGTAAGTAATGATATCAGTGTTGCAGTATACAAAGTTAATATACACAAGTCAATTGGTTTCCTATGGGCGGGGGGAAGGGTGGGTGAAGAGGGTGAAGGGAATTAAAAGGTACTAGCTTCCAGTTTTATTTTTTTTTTTTAATTTTTTTTTTTAAAGTTTTTTTTTCAATGTTTATTTATTTATTTTTGGGACAGAGAGAGACAGAGCATGAACGGGGGAGGGGCAGAGAGAGAGGGAGACACAGAATCGGAAACAGGCTCCAGGGTCCGAGCCATCAGCCCAGAGCCTGACGCGGGGCTCGAACTCACGGACCGCGAGATCGTGACCTGGCTGAAGTCGGACGCTTAACCGACTGCGCCACCCAGGCGCCCCGTCCAGTTTTAAAACAAATGAGGCAGGGCGCCTGGGTGGCTCAGTCGGTTAAGTGGCCGACTTGGCTCAGGTCACGATCTCACAGTCCGTGAGTTTGAGCCCCACGTCGGGCTCTGGGCTGACCGCTCAGAGCCTGGAGCCTGTTTCAGATTCTTTGTCTCCCTCTCTCTCTGACCCTCCCCCGTTCATGCTCGGTCTCTGTCTCAAAAATAAATAAACGTTAAAAAATTTTTTTTAAACAAATGAGGCATGGAAATGAAAAGTGCAATGTAATAAAAATACTATAATGGTCAATAATACTGTAATAATATTGTATGTTGACAGATGGCCATTATACTTTTTGTGGTGGGCAGTGAGGTATGTATACAACTATCATATCACTATGTTGTACACCTGAAACAACCACAACAATGTATGCCAATTATACTCTAATTAAAAAAAAAGACACTTGTAAAAAATACTACTTTCCTATATACCAACAATAAACAAGTGCAATTTGAAATGAAAAACAATACAATTTATAATAGTAAATACCCCCAAATGAAATTCTTTGGTGTAAGTCTAAAAAGTATGTACAAGATCCATGAGAGAAACTTCTAAACTCTGATAAAAGATATCAAGGAAGAAATAGAAGGAAAGACGTTCCATGTTCATGAATAAGACCCAATACAGTCAGGATATCTTCCAAAATTGAGCTACAGATTCAATGCAATCCCAATCAAAATATCAGCAAGTTATTTTGTGGATAAAGTGATTCTGAAGTTTATATAAAGAATCAAAGTTACCAGAATAGTCAACACAGTATTGAAGGAGAAGAACAAGTTGGAAAACTGAAACTACCCAACTTCAAAACTTACTATAAAACTACAGTAATAAATACACCGTGGTATTGCCAGAAGAACACCAAATAGATCAATGCAACAGAAGAGAAAGCTCAGAAGAGATATGTGTAAATACAGCCCACTGATGTCTGACAAAGATACGGATGAAGTACAATGGAGTAAGGAGAGTCTTTTCAACAAATGATGCTGGAACAAGAGGACATTCAAATGCACAAAGTGGGGGCACCTGGGTGGCTCAGTCAGTTGAGCGTCCGACTTCAGCTCAGGTCACGAACTCATGGACCGTGAGTTCGAGCCCCGCGTCAGGCTCTGGGCTGATGGCTCAGAGCCTGGAGCCTGCTTCCAGTTCTGTGTCTCCCTCTCTCTCTGCCCCTCCCCCGTTCATGCTCTGTCTCTCTGTCTCAAAAATAAATAAACGTTAAAAAAAAAATTAAAAAAAAAAAACAAATGCACAAAGTGTAGACAGAGTCCTCACATCTTCATGAAAATTAATTCAAAAGGATCACGCACCTAAATATAAAATTATAAAACTCCTAACAGATAACTTAGGAGAAAATCAAGACGACTTTGGTTTTGATGATGGTTTTTTACGAACACAGAAGTGCAATTTACTAAGGAAATAATTGGTAAGCTGGACTTCATTAAGTTAAATATGTCTTTTCTATTAAAGACACTGTTACAAGAATGAGAAGATAAGACACACTGGGAGAAGTTATTTGCAGAAGGCAAATCTTTTATCTATTTTTTAGGTTTATTTATTTATTTTGAGGGTGGGGGGAGGGCAGCAAGAGGGGGAGACAGAGAGTCCCAAACAGGCTCTGCACTGGTAGTGCAGAACTTGACATGGGCCTCGAACCCACCAATTGTGAGATCGTGGCCTGAGCCCAAACCAAGTGTCAAATGCTTAACCTCCTGAGCCACCCAGGTGTTCCCAGAAGGCATATCTTATAAACGACTGTCCTCTAAAGTATACAAAGAGTTCTTAAAATCGTAGGAAAACAACTTGATCAAAAAGTGAGTCAAAGACCTTTGCAGAACACTTCACCGAAGATGACATAAAAATGGCAGATAAGCATCTGAAAAGATGCTTCACATCAGACACTATCAGATAAGTGCAAGTTAAAACAAGATATCCCAAAAATCTATTAGAACAGCCAAAATCCAGAATGCTGACAATACCAAATTCGGGTGAAAATGTGGAGCAAAGGGACCTCTCATTGATTGCTGGCACGAATGCAAAATGGTACAGTCACTGTGGAGTAGGTTAGTGGTTTCTCACATAACTACACATACTCTTACCAAATGATCTAGCAATCATGCTCCTTGGATTTACTCCGAGGAGTCAAAAGCTGAACTCCAACCAAAATCTTGCACACGGATGTTTACAGCAGCTTTATTCATAATTGCCCAAACTTGGAGGCAACCATAACGCCTTTTAGTAGGTGAATGGATAAAATGTGATTCATCTAGAAAACCGAAAATTTTTCACTGATAAAAAAATGAGCTGTCAAATCATGAAAAGACACAGAAGGAACACGAGGGCAGCTCACTGAGTGAAAAATGGCCATCTGAAAAGGCAGCATACTGTATGATTCCAACTAAATGACATTCTGAAAAGGCAAATCTGTATAATCAGTAAAAAGGCTAAGAGACTGACAATGGTTAGGGGAATGAAAGTATGAGCAGGTACAACACTGAGAATTTCGGGGGCAGTAAAACTACTCTGTATGATGCTGTCATGAGGGACACACGTCATTACACATTTGTTCAAATCCATAGAATTTACAACATCAAGAGAGAACCCTCATGCATACTACTGGTTTGGATGATTATGTTTCTCAATACCGATTCATCTACTGTAACAACTCCAACACTCTGGTGGGAGATGTTGATCATGGGGGAGACTGAATTTGGGGAGGCAGAGGATATACGGAAAATCTGTGTGCTTTCCCCTCAATTTTTCTGTGTACCAAAACTGTTCCAAAAAATAAAGTCTACTGAAATATATATATATATATATATATATACACCCACACACACCTATGTAGATACGTAGATACATGTGTGTGTGGGTGTGTACACATATTTGTATATTTGTTGATGAAAATTAACTATTTTTGTAGGCATCTATATAGATGAATCACAAACTTAACACTGGCTGGAAAGAAAGTTATAAATTTCAAAACCAGCAAAGTAATCAAATGATAAAAAGTCCAACTATAGTAAACTTTAGGGGGGTGCTTGCCACATTCTGGTGATACAAAGAAAGTTTCTGGCAACTATCAGTATTCTATATTTTTACCTGAGTGATGCTTTAATGGTTATATTCACTCTGATAAAATTCACTGATCTATATACACTCATGAATTATGTACCTTTATATGCATATTATAATCTGGTTTACATGCTAAATACTTATTTTGTATTTTTAATCTTCATATCTTGTTAGACTTATATGAGATTTTCAAGACTGGTAAGAGTTTTAATTTCAAAAATGTTAGTATTTTCCTTTCTCCTTCTAATAGAATTTGATCTCTTTTACTTGCTTGTTCTTACTCTCAAGTTGTGTGGGGCACTGCTCATTTTTCCTTCACTTTTCTTTGGTTTTCTTTTTTCCTTTTTAACATTTATTCATTTTTGAGAGACAGAGAGAGACAGAGCATGAGTGGAAGAGACTAGAGAGAGAGAGGGAGACACAGAATCCGAAGCAGGCTCCAGGCTCTGAGCTGCCAGCACAGAGCCTGAGGTGGGGCTTGAACTCATGGCCCACAAGGTCATGACCTGAGCTGAAGTAAGATGCTTAACTGACTGAGCCACCCAGATGCCCCATCCTTCACTTTTCCTAATTACACTGCTCCTGAAATGACAACTGAACCCTTGCAGCTGTACTTATGAGTAGCTAATCATTATTTATTTATTATGCCTGGACACTGACATTATAAAATACAGTGTTGGATTATTAGGTAAAGAAAACAGAAGTAAAAAATTTTCCTTTTAAATCTTCACCTTTTACCCTGGGTACATTTTAAACAACCCAACAGCCTCTTACACTAAAGAAGTCAAAAAAAAATTTGCATTCATAGGTTCTTAAAATAGTGACACGAGTCAAGAAAAGAATGTCTTCAGACAACATTTGAAATGAGATTTGCAAAGTTTGTGGATGCTGCTGAATTCGAAATGAAAATGAAAATTTGAAATGAAAATGATCAACAGAAAATATATGATTGGGTATGAGTGGGACCCTTAAGTACCTGTTTATAAGGTGCAGATAGTTCACAGTGATTATAAGTACTCTTGGAAGTGCTGGAATAAATATCACAATCTAGTAGGTAAAAAAGAACCCGCTCTAGGATATTGACGAGGAAATAGATGGAAAAGAGAAAACAAGGAAGTCACTGTCCTGAGCTCCTCTGGTCTCAGCTATGTTGAAACAAATGACCCCAATAGTATTGCTAGAAGAATATGCAGAAGAAAAGAGAAATTTCCATGGAACGATGGAACCCAGTTTACTCAGTTTTAAGAAGCATAGAGTTGCCTTCTCAGAGAAGACTTTGAGAGTTAAATACACTGTTGCAGGAAAAAATATATTAAAAAAAGGGACACTCATGATGACCCTATTTACAACCTTTATATATACATGTATTTTTAACTTTGTAAAATTGTTAGAGAGTATCGATTTTCCAGGGGGCTGAACAATTTGAGCCAAATAATCAAGGCTTGCAATCAACACTCCTAGGAGTACAATCAATGGCCCCGCTCTTACCTGCCAAACTGTAACCTCTACTAACACGATTCAGTCACAGAAAGGAGGGCATGAGAGCAAGTACACTTCATTTCACAGCGTAGGGTTTTGTTTACATCTAAGCTGACAGCAAGTGTGTAACTAAGATAATATTTTTTTTAATTCCTTTTTAATTTCCATCACTGATGTACAATTCCCCAGGCTCTTCTCCCCCCTCAGAAAAGAATAAATTGGCTAGTGAGAGATTATCTTATTTCCTAACAATTCAGATTTGGGGCTCCAGTTTGCTAATAAGATATGCACCATGAAGAATTCTTATCAGCCTTTAAAGAGGCTTTTGAAAGGAATCAAACATTATATTCTAGGTATGCTTCCATCTTTTCAAAGCAAAAATGAATGTTGGAAATTGCACTTCTCAGAAAATGTCAGCAACGATCACTTTTATATTTTAAATAAGCCCAAAGCAGCATATAATGTGGGCATTTAGCATATACACATTCATGAGCTGTATTTCAAGAATTTTGCAAGTAATTGTTGGGATGTGACACAAATAAATAGATGTATTTATCTTCTGCCTTAAATATCCTGATATGTGAAAAAGAATCTTGATGTGTGATTTTTACTTACTTATATTCTTAGAAGTTTTTGTTTGTTAAGTCTTGCAAAAAGATTTCCTTAGGTCTTTCTCTAAGTTTTCTTGTGTGTGTCTGCTGTAAGTTTTAAGGAACTATTGTTAATATTTTTATCTCTGCCACATGTGAATTCTTACTGACTTCAAAGGAAGCTGTTTTCCACGTGGAAGAGATAAGTAACTATAGAGAGGGGAGTGGAAATCAGCCCCTCAGAAGTGATGTTAACTTTCAAAGTTAATTCTGAATCGCAAAAGCTAATTCAGCCAGCTATGGTATATTAAAGAAAGCAAAGAATTTGCATATAATACACACACACACACACACACACACACACACACACACACACACACACTCACTCTACCTAGCCACAAGCAGGGCACCTGCTGGAAGTTACCAATATAGCACCGTATATGGGATTTACCCAACAACAGTGAGTGCTCACCTGCATGAAATTTTAATAAACGAAAGTCGATTTTATCCGTGTTGTCAGGTAGCCTTCTTATTTGACCTCTAAATCCTTTCAAATTGGCCCTTCTTTTTAGCTATCTCCTGTTTATTAAAAAAAAAAAGAATAGTTACTGAGTACCTATTCAGCAGTAGGGTAGTGCCTAGCACCAAGAGGGCCCTAAAACAATATTGGATGCATGGGTGAGTGAACAACCAAATGAACGAATGAAGAAAAGGCAGGACACTGTGGGAGTGTTCTTGGACATGTGAAGATCAATCAGCTAAACATCTAACCTGCAAAGAGTTCGCAGTCCAGCAGGCTGTATGTGATAAAGATGGATACACTCAAAGTTCAGAGAAGAGAAAGCTCACTTCCAGCTTAGGGGTTCAGAGAAAATTCCATGGAACATATGGAATTTTACATTAGCTTTGCTACTAGAAGATTCAGGCTGTGTGGAGAGAGAGTAAGTAGAATTCAGCACAATTGGAAGAGCATGAACAAAATCAGAGAGGTCAGAAAAGAAAGAATCTCCAAATAAATAATTTGTTTGGGTCAGAACACAGGTTGGCCATGGCAATCGAAGTCAAATAAAATAAAGGTAAATATTTATCTGCAGACAAATAAGGTTATGTCTTACACATCAAACCAAAGGGGTAGAATTTTATTCTGTCATCATTAGAGAACTATTAAGATCTGGGGGCAGGGGACAGATGGACAGTGGTTGACACTGTAAGCTTCTGCTGCTATCAGGTTTGTATTTTAATCAATAAACACTTTAACACTGTGATATATAGTCATGAAATATAAAAATTAATATGAGAAATGGCATCTCTCAACTTGCTGCCATTTTCCATCAAGAGACAAGATGAAGAAAGTATAAAAGAAAAAAAAATGTAAAGGTCAAGGGATTAAGACTCTGATGTAATCTCTGCCACTAATAAATTCTCGGGCATTGAATAACATCATTCTGAACCCCAACATAACCCTGTGTAAATTAAGAGGTTAGGTACATGATGATCCCCCAGGTTCTTTCGGCACTAATATAGTGTTTCCAGATTCCTACTGTCATTCTTAGTCTGTCATGTGAAAATACCATCTTGCTTTGACTTGGACATTCATCAAAGGTGGACCTTCTGGAACTTGTACTGAAATATGTCAAAGTTAACTGCAAAATTCAGTCTCTTTTTTCATTCTATCACTTTCATTGATTAGGTTTTGATTTAAATAATGTATCTTATAGCTGTACTTAATATCAGACAAGTTTAGATGATACACTTACTTCTCAGTTGAAAATGAGTGGGTCATAATTTTATCACACTCCACTACCCTAATCATGGGATAATTTACATGAAAGAATGTATTTTCTAAAGTAAAAAAAAAAAAAAAAAACAAAAAAAACAACAAATGACTCAGAATTGTCTTCTGTTTTCATTTTTTAACATTTTTGGGAGAGAGAGAGAGAGAAAGCATCCACATGCACAAGCAGGGGAGGGACAGAAAGAAAAGGAGAGAGAATCCCAAGCAGGTTCCACACTCTCAGTGCAGAGCCTGATGCAGGGGTTGATCTCACGAACCTGAGCTCATGACCTGAGCTGAAATTGAGTCAGACACTTAACTCAATGAGCCACCCAATTGTCCCCAGAATTCTTTTTTCTTGACTGGAAGTGACAAAATGGAAATATATGGGAAGGGGCCTTCCTCACTTGGTTACTTTTCAACAATTAGGAGCTGTTTTTAATAGCTCCGAATGCCTGGCTACATTATACCACTTGGCTTTGAATTTCTAAAAGCAGGTTACAAAATGTTTTGGAATTGGGCAGTAAAGGGGTCCTTAGGAAGACACTGAACTTCATGTATTTCAGCAAGCCCACACATCAGTTTGTAAAACTGCTTCTTGTGTAAGAAGACTACTCATGACGTGAATCTCAAGGACAAATCACCTAAAAATCACCATTGTATACCTGATACCTACTTATAATCACTTTTATTATGCAAGATTTAAAAAAATAAATAAATAAATAACAGACGCCAGTTTCCTGTGTTTCACCTACCATCCTAATTGAGAAGTTACTGTCAGTACTATTTGGATATTTGAATATTGGTAACAAACACCATATATTATATTTTTATCTTCATTTTTTTTCCTTTCTTAACAGAATGGTTGTCTTCTGACTGTGAAACATAGTAAAAGGACTTAGGTCATTTCCTTCTAATGTCATGCTCACAGAAATATACAGAGCAAATCCTTTCATCTCTCAGGTTCTCCATTTTTTAAACTGCAAAATGGGCATGACGAGCTTGATTTTCACCTCCAAGGTACATACTGTGGAACTCACTAATTATAATTCATTAAACCTCAGTTCCAAAATATAACATACCACGAAAATGCAAAATATTATTAAATATTCAGAGTGAGTTTTTTCCCCGAATTTATTATCATCTTGCTCAAATGAATGCTAATCATGTGAACTCTGTGGGAAACAGTTTCAATTATTCATGGGAGTAATGTCTATAATGTGTTGTTGGAGGAGGTGTTGGGCAACGTATTTTCACCTATTCAGTATGATGGTTTCTGACAAAAACTCCCTCTCTGGGTAATGTGAAATGAGATGCTTTAGGCAGCTATTTCTTTTAACAACTCTTCGGCTGATATACAACTTTATAGGAAAGTTTCTGCAATCTGTATCAAACTCTTTGTCTTTAGGGAGACCAATTCACCTGCATCAAAACCTTCATATCCTCAAATGAATGGGAAAGGCTGGAAGGCAAGAAGGCTGTGCAGAAAAGGCAAAAGAAAGCGACATAAATCAAGAGAAGTCAAACATATCCTAACTGGGTTGAACATAGAAACTCATACCAAGGAAATGAAATATGCACTAAATGGGCAATTTATTATTATTTTTTTAGGAAAGAACCTTCTGTATTCTGAATGAGCTAAGATTCTGACAAGAAAAAAATGTGCATTAGAAAGATGCCATAATTTTCAGATAAAAGTGAAGATGTTAAGAGTCATCCAAACATGGCTTGAGAGTAGACAAAAGAGTAGACAACAATGAGTAAATTTACCAATGTCCTGTACTGGACGAATTAGTCCTGTACTGGATGAAATGCTTTATAATTTGTGTTTCCCAATAAGAATTGTTGATTCTATCTTTTATAAAACAAAACAAAAGAAAACATTGATTATACCAAAGGTGCATTTCTGATAAATATATCTTATTGGTCACAGAGATCTATATTTGTACAGTGAACACATTTATTACGAAGTTCATGAGTAAGGCAGTCAGTCTTATACTTAAGGGAAGGATTGAAGAAGACAAAGGCACTGGCTGCTCAAAGGTATTTCCCTAAGGTTCGCCATTAGGAAGACACTTTTAATTAAACTCCAATTTTAACATGGCTGCTTTGATTAAAGACAAAGGTGTTGCAACTGTAGAGGGCAAGGGCAGGCCACCCTAAATATACCGCAATGGCATATTATTTTGTACTGAAGCTACTGAGAAGAAGCCAGTGCAAGGATACTCAGAATCTCCCCTACCTCCCCCAAGGCAGGAAATTAATCTTTCATATAAAATGTACCCTCCCTGTCCTAATAAGTACAAAAGACATCCTTACTACCAGAGATAGGAATTTTTAAAACTGAGAAAGCCATAGCAAAAAGCTACTTTTTTTTTTTTTTTTACTAACTTACTACCTCAACTCACATTCCATTTAGAATTCCATACAAATCAAAGCCCACAAACATGTCTTCTTTATCCTGTCAATTTCTCACGAATTTATTGTCCCTTTATCTAAACTGTATAAACATTGCCTGCCTTGATCATATGTTCAGGACTCAATTTTATTATTGCACAGTCATGCACACATAATAAAACCTTGTATTTCTTCTCCTGTTAATCTGTCTCATGTCAATTTAATTCATAGATCAGCTAGAAGAACTCAAAAGGTAGAGGAAAAAAATTTCTTTCCCTACACCTTCAAAAACACTGTGTTCTTTTACATACTGATATTTAGAGCCACTTAAAAGATAATGATTACCCAGACCCATTCAATTATTTCACTTAGAATTCTTGAAAAGCACATACATGAAACAAGCTGTTTATTAGCCATATTAGTTATCATGGTAAATTCTGAAAATATTCTTAAGTTTTCAATAGCATTTAATTAGGATATTATGCAACCATAAATGCAACAACTATGAGACCATAAAGAAATCTTGAAAATAGCAACTTAAAAATTGGAAAATAACGATATACAAATATATACACACTTTAACAAATCTATAATTACATATACATTCAAACATATAGAAAAGGAAAGAGTAAAGCTAGATTCTGCTTAGAAGTGGGTAAAATTATGGATCAAATTTAGCTTCTTTGATGTTCTAATATTTTAATTCTTGTGTTTCACAGTAAAGAAAATTAAGAAAAAGAAAATTAAGGCATTAAGGACCCACTTAACCCATGAGTACACTGAAATTAATGCATTTGTATTATTTAGCATATATGTGTTTAGTTGCAGGGTAGAAAGAGCTGAACACTTAAGACTATACTGAGTACCTACTATGTGCCAGACAGAAATGTGATTTAAACTTTTATATCATTTGACTTTCAAAATAAACTTAATGGACAAGTGGTAGTCTTCTCACTTAGAAAGAAGAAAGTTTCACGTCCAGTCATGAGCTTGTGGTTCACGAATTCAAGCCCCACGTCAGGCTCTGTGTTGACAGCTCAGAGCCTGGAGCCTGCTTCAGATTCTGTGTTCTCCCTCTCTCTATGCCCCCCCCCCCCAACTTGCACTCTGTCTCTCACTCTCACTTTCTCTCTCAAAATAAACATTAAAAAAAAGAAGGAAGTTAGTATTTCAAGTGCTAAAATTACTTGTTTAATGTTCCAGAACTGGCAGAAGCTTGTCTGATTCATGTGCTTTCCACACTATTCATGATATCTCCATCCAGATATGTGGGGGTACCTGGAAAGTGTAATTTGAGCCAGAATCCAAAGGGGGATTCTGGTCAGATAATCAGTCGAGGGGCATCACCAGATCTTGGAGGGAGATGTGACAGGGAAAAGAGGTGATGCCAGAGGTAAATTTTTAGCAACTCAGAATTGTATTTGTTACTATGATTTCAAATGTTTTAACTATTGACACTTTGAGACAAAATACTCGGTGTTACACAGACACGAAGTAGGTATTTTAATTCACAAGTAACTTGGTCCATCTGGGACTTCAAAAGCAAAGGCCATTCTTCTCTCCTGGGGAGAGAAGTGTATGAACTTCAAATTAATTATGTTAGTGGGTGTTTCAAGGGCTATATTCTTGATCCACTATCTGGAAGCATTTCTATTAGGAAGGGCTGTTGCCTTCTTAGGACTGATTACTTGGCAATACAAAAGAGTAGGAAATAAAAAAAAAAAAAGGCACAAAAATGAGTTGTACAACAGGAGTATAGTCTCTAAAAGTGAAGGTTTGCATATATTTAGGGCCCCGTTTAATTCAGTTACAAAATATTCTCCAGAGATACAGAAGGAAGCCATTAAAGATTCTACTCATTATGAACTAACAAAAAATCTTCAGCAGATTGGTGTCATTGATCCCTTTTCCTGACCTCCCCGGAAATGAGAAACTATACTTTCCATGAATGTAAGAAGAAGAAAAGGAGGAGAAGAGAAAGAAAGGTAAAGGGTAACAACACTGACCATCCTCAATATAATCCAAAATGTTCCCTGGCAATAAAGGATAAGTACTTGACAAGATGAGACACATATTCAAGTCAGATCCTCCAGGGGCCCTCCATGGCCATGACTAAGATACCTGTCTTCCAAGCTAGTATAATCTCCAGACCTGGTATTTCGGAGACAAGGGAGTACAGGTATCCTAGTACGCAGAGATGGATTTCTTGAGCTATGCTAAATAGGCACTGCTTTGATTTTGCCACCAATCAAGGTAAGACTTGTAGAGATCTATAAACCCAAGAAGTTTTTGAGTGTTTCTTCACCTCACTGCTTCCCAAAGCCACTACTCTTTCTGCAACGTGACCTTGAAGCAGCACTATGGAGTAAGGATGGATGGATGGATGGACAAAAACTTATCTCATTATACCACCAACAAAAGCGGCATAGTGATACAGGCATGTATAGAGAGATAAAGATGATCTTAAAAAGATATAAATATGAATATAACTAGTGGCTTTAAATTCAAATAATATTTTCAATTCCACTCATCAATTCTTATTTATGTTTCTCTTTTGGACAGTATCCATTTAAATTTGAGGGTACCTATACCTTAATTATGAATAAAGCAATATATTGCTTAATTTACTATCAATGACAGCAACATTTTTATAAAGAACTTGTGAATTTCAGATATTACATGACTATCTTGGGGTGATAATGAAATGGGCCGTCTTAATTAAAATGCATTGTTAACTAGGGCAAGAAGATAATGAATGCATTAGTATTCATCTTCCTTCTTTTTGCCACATTGGTGAATTATAGCCAAGATATATACACCTATAGGTAATATGACTTTGAGGTCTTGTTAAAAAAAAAAAAAAACAACAACACTGTATAACTGCAAACATTCTAGTTTAGCCTCCTAAAAGATTATTATGAAACTTCACCAATTTCCCTCACAGTTTCACCCTTGATCTCATTCCATGGATGTGTGTACTGACTGCTTCAGGAAAAGCATGGTTTGAATATTTCTACCCTATTTTTCTTTGTTGATTTAATTCAATTTCGTCTGCTGATGAAAGCCTGAGATTTAAATTACTTGATTTTCATTATGTAGAAAATGCTAGCCCCTCTTGCTGAATAAGTTACTTGAGGACAAGATGAAGTTCAAAAATGAGGAAAGATGGCCCATGAAAGGAGGAGCTAGTTTGTAACGGGAACAAACTATCGCTCGTTGCAATAAAGTTTTACCATGTGTTCCAAAGGGATATTGGTGAAGTTCAATTAGTTCAAAACTCTATTCTTTTGAAAATGTTCTATCTTTCAAATTATTGATGATGTGATAAAGTTATCTTCATCATACTAAGTTAATTCATTGAGTTAGAAGTTTGAATTTCTATGTTCAATATAGTTATTCCTGGTCTTTACAAAATTAAGCTTGAGTTGAGATTTTCTATAAATGGTGTCTTCCTTTGCATGGATTTTTAGAGGATGCATAAAACATATCTACTGATTTTCAAAAGAGTGGTGCATCACTGGGGAGCTAGAAAATGCAAACAGCTCAGCATTACTTCTCAGAAAGAACATTAGAGGAATTGTAATTAGCTGAGTACAGAGTTGAGCTCATTATACATAATGTATATAGGTGTCTCTTTCTTTCTCTCTCTCCTATATCAATCTATCATCTCTTTCTTTATCATCTCTATCTTCATAATCTATCACCTATTTTACCTATCTTTATCTACTATCATGTATTTATCATGTATATTAATCTCTCTTTATCTATCTACTATATATTTATCATCTGCCTATCATCTATCTTCCTAGCATCTTTATCCATCCATCCATCCATCTACCTACCTACAAATTTATATATGTCTATCTCAATCCAGCCTGCTGTTCCTGAAAGCCTTCCTTATCTTCTCAGAGGGGAACATAACATGACAGGTGACACTAAAGCAATGATGTCCTCAAATAAAACTCAACAGCTTTTTCATTACCATTTTTCATAACAGTTGGAGGCCTAAATTCTTCTTCAGTTCTTTCTCACTTTTTTTGACCTCTGGAGCATAAATGTGTGAAGACTAAGGACAAGATATAATTTATCTTTCAATGTGGGGGGCAAGAACACATTTCAGAGTGAAAGAAGAACACCTTTAATAATTCAACAGGGCCAATGGTATAAACCAGCAGAGTCCCAGGAAAACAGGGATCCATGATTATCATGTTCAAGACCCACTTACATTTAAAATCCAACTGCACTCCACTGTCAAACAGTTTACTTTTATTCACAAATGTTATGACTCCTTTGCATGTTTATAACATTTTCCAATTTGAAAGATTAGCTGACTTTATGGACAGCCAGCCAATATGGCCCCTAGATTTATAAGGGTTCGCTCTGAGCTCACAGGTGTCTTGTTTGGTAATAATAAGAAATATTTATGACCTTTTCTGTCAAAAGTGGCAAGTTATTACCTGTAAATTGCCAGATGCATTGTTTAAAGTTTCCAGATGGATCAGTGTTCAGCTGCTGTTACTATAATTTCATGGTGTGTGCTGTCCTATTGCTCTTGAGAAATAGTCTCTTCCAGGTGGTAGTTTCTCAGTCCCAAATAACAGTAACATTTCATGCAAGCCAATGTATGTTTTATTTTAAGAGTACCATTGTGCTAAAAACTGAAGAAAATGCCCCAAATACCTTGGCCAACGGACCCATTTTTGCCTTAAGAACTGAATGAGCTAGGTCAAAAGTTGATGTTCAAAAACCGATTTTATGCCATTATCCCTCATCACTTTAAGGCAATGCGAAATTGGACACTGGAGTTGAATGTCATGACTATGGTTGGTTCTCTAGCAGTTCTCATTATGCAGTTCTCTAGCAGCATCTTGTCAGAGCAGACTGTGCCAGAAGAGAGACATCACCATTTAATTTCAAATATAAAATTCTTCCTAGTCCCACTAGCATCATTTACTAACATAATTTAAGACCCGTGAAAGCTGACAGCGGGGCGGGAAGGTGGGCCTGGGAATTTGTTTAGTTCAAAAAAGTCAATATAAATGTGATAAATAACGAAATGAATGTGCTTTCAGAAATTCAGGGGCTTGCTTACTTTAAGAGACATTTCACTTTCCAGTATGACTAGACGGCCATGAGAATTTTATATAAAAATTTCCCCCTTTGATATGGTTTTCCTTCTTTTATTTCCATGAAATGGATTACTGAGATACTAAGATTCTGGAAGGTGGGCTTTGGGAGCTAAACCAGAATCCTATCTTAAAAATTTGGTGACTGTAGAAACCAAACATCAAAATGGCAGCCATTCCCATGGCCCTCCTGGAAAGGAATCTGTTGCGACTATTGACCCAGCCTCCTGATCACAGTTGATTGGACAGGAGTGACATGCAACTCAAAAAGGAACTCATGGGTACGTTTGCCAGGGGTCTTTCTTACAGTATAATGCCAAAGCTCCTCCCAAATAAGAAAGGTGGTAATTAAATAAAAACTCAGGGGAAATGGATGAGTTGGTTTAAGTGGGAGAATAAATGAGAAAAGTTAACTGATAACTGACAGACGCAGGCAAAGAACAGTGAAATTCTACTGCTAGAGGCTTACCAAATAATCCCTTCAGCTAAACTTCCAAGGATCCTGGGAACCTATCATGAGGCATAGTTATCCTGTAGCTCCTGCTCTTTTTCAGAGGCCTGACCCATGTGGTCCTGATGTGTCCTTACAAACAACTTTCTAATGTTGAAATAACCTGAATGAGTCTGTTCTCCATAAGCAGAACACTGTATGATCCCAAGTAAGAGAAAATTCTCTCTCTCAAAAATTCTATTTGACTTAAAAAATACTTGGCTTGCATATAAAAAACCTAACCAAAGATGTAAAAGATCTGTATGCTGAAAACTATAGAAAGCATATGAAAGAAATTGAAGAAGATATAAAGAAATGGAAAAACATTCCGTGCTCATGGATTGGAAGAATAAATATTGTCAAAATGTCAATACTACCCAAAGTTATCTACACATTCAATGCAATCCCAACCAAAATCGCACCAGCTTTCTTCTCGAAGCTAGAACAAGCAATCCTAAAATTTGTATGGAAGCACAAAAGACCCCGAATAGCCAACGTAATATTGAAGAAGACCAAAGCAGGAGGCATCACAACCCCAGACATTAGCCCCTATGACAAAGCTGTAATCAACAAGACAGCATGGTATTGGCACAAAAACAGACACAGAGACCAATGGAATAGAGACTCCAGAATTGGACCCACAAAAGTATGCCCAACTAATCTTTGACAAGGCAGGAAAGAATATCCAATGGAAAAAAGACAGTCTCTGTAACAAATGGTGCTGGGAGAACTGGACAGCAACATGCAGAAGAATGAAACTAGACCACTTTCTTACACCATTCACAAAAATAAACTCGAAATGGATAAAGGACCCGAATGTGAGACACGAAACCATCAAAACCCTAGAGAAAGCAGGAAAAAACCTCTCTGACGTCAGCCGCAGCAATTTCTTACTTGACACATCTCCAAAGGCAAGGGAATTAAAAGCAAAAATGAACTACTGGGACCTCATGAAGATAAAAAGCTTTTGCACTGCAAAGGAAATAATCAACAAAACTAAAACGCAACCAATGGAATGGGAAAAGATATTTGCAAATGACATATCAGACAAAGGGCTAGTATCCAAAATCTATAAAGAACTCACCAAACTCCACACCTGAAAAACAAATGATCCAGTGAAGAAATAGGCAGAAAACATGAATAGACGCTTCTCTAAAGAAGCCATCCAGATGGCCAACAGGCACATGAGAAGATGCTCAACGTCACTCCTCATCAGGGAAATACAAATCAAAACCACACTGAAATATCACCTCATGCCAGTCAGGGTGGGTAAAATAAACAAATCAGGAGACTATAGATGCTAGAGAGGATATGGAGAAATGGGAACCCTCTTGCACTGTTGGTGGGAATGCAAATTGGTGCAGCCACTCTGGAAAACAGTGTGGGAGTTCCTCAAAAAATTAAAAACAGATCTATCCTATGACCCAGCAGTAGCACTGCTAGGAATTTACCCAAGGGATACAGGAGTGCTGATGCACAGGGCCACTTGTACCCCAGTGTTTATAGCAGCACTGTTAACAATAGCCAAATTATGGAAAGAGCCTAAAGTCCATCAACTGATGAATGGAAAAAGAAGTCGTGGTTTATATATACAATGGAATACTACTTTGCAGAGAAAGAATGAAATATGGCCTTTTGTAGCAATGTGGATGGAACTGGAGAGTGTTATGCTAAGTGAAATAAGTCATACAGAGAAAGATAGATACCATATGTTTTCACTCTTATGTGGATTCTGAGAAGCTTAACAGAAGACCATGAGGGAGGGGCGCCTGGGTGGCGCAGTCAGCTAAGCGTCCGACTTCAGCCAGGTCACGATCTCGCGGTCTGTGAGTTCGAGCCCCGCGGCAGGCTCTGGGCTGATGGCTTGGAGCCTGGAGCCTGTTTCCGATTCTGTGTCTCCCTCTCTCTCTGCCCCTCCCCCGTTCATGCTCTGTCTCTCTCTGTCCCAAAAAAAAAAAAAAAAAAAAAGTTGAAAAAAAAAATTTAAAAAAAAGAAGACCATGAGGGAGGGGAAGGGGAAAAAAAAAGTTATAGAGAGAAAAGGAGGCAAACCGTACGAGACTCTTAAAGACTGAGAATAAACTGAGGGTTGATGGGGTGGGAGGGAGTGGAGGATCAGTGATGGGCATTGAGGAGGGCACCTGTTGGGATGAGCACAGGTGTTGTATGGAAACCAATTTGACAATAAATTTCACATAAAAAAAAATGACCTGGGAGATGTTATGTGAAATTGTAACATTCTAAATAAGGTTTTGGTATTGTCAAGATGGTGGAGATGGTGACACGCAGTCTGGATTTCCTATTGGGGAAGTGGATGGTGATTGTCACTTCCCAGATTCACCCAATGAACCAAGAATAGGACAGCTGTTTCCACCACCCCCATTATTTCCTCTTCTGCCTTCTTGCCTCCCTTTCCCTCCTCTTCCTCTTCTTGTTCTTCTGATGCTAGTTAATCATCTTCATCTCCTTCTTCTTCTCCCCTCTTCTCTCTCTCTAGCTCTCATCAGAATACTCTTACCATTTTCCCAGTCAACAGTATTAGTGGTCAGCCTAAGTGTTAACGCATTATAAGTCACAGGCTACTATTCGTACAAATATTGAGCCTAGACAATGCTATCAACAGCTGTTACGTGCAAGATTTGCTGGAGGACATTTCACACTCAGGAAACTGACTACATATGATGGGTATGGATGTGTTTCAGGTAAATCTGTCATGTTGTCAATACATACATGACGATACGTACTTCACATATTGTGCTTATTGTCAATAACTACTGGATGTTAATTACAAAGGTAATGACATGAGCTGGTTATCATTTATTTTTAACAAGCATATCTTTGGTCTTTGATAGTAGGTCTGAAACAGCTTAATGCAATAAATTTGCAAACACAACCATCATCTATCTGATTTGTAGACAATATAAGAAATTACTTTTTAAAGAGAAATACTTCAAAGGCATATGGCAGCCACTGTATTTTACTGCCATTGTCTTATTATAATTACAAGATTGAAAATTCATCATGAACGAGACTTGCAAATATATCTTTCAAGTGTATCTCTTAATGGTAAGTAACACTAATGAATTTTGAGGCCCATTAGTATGTGACTAAAACCTCAATCTAGAATTTTACTTTTGTGTAATGAAAATGAATGAATTCATAAAGAATCATTTTAAAACTTTATAGAAAAATGAACCTCTTACAGGTTGCATGTTCAGGTTAATTAAAAATGGTTTATTCCATTTCTGAGTTAATTACTGAAACTTAGAATCCGTAAATAGACATGATGGAAGAAATGCTTTTGTTGTCTATGACCTTCTAAATCCGTAGTGAATTCATGAAACGTATGTCTGCCCATGGGATACACAATTAAAATCATCACATGAAGGGCTTTTTTGCCAATTAAACAGAAAATGAATGGTCTCTCCTTAATTCATTTCTTTGGGGAAAGCTATTCACTAAATTTTATTCTTTGAGCTGTGATTTGTCAGAGAGTTTCCAAGTTTCACTTTTCTGCTAGCATTCTGCTGACTCAACCAATCATTTGCAGTAGCAACCATCAATATAAAAGTTGAGGTAGGCTCCATTTCATTCAAGCATTTAATTTCAAAGTTGGATTGGACTGTGCTGTGCCAGACACATTGTACCACTGGGTGTCATTGCTCTCAGTTAAGCTAACAAAAACCTGTGATTCTATGTTCCTTCAGTACAGAAGGTGTCAGTTCCTTTTAGAGCCAAGCCTGTATTTTGCCCCCTTTGAGCTCCGTCCATCTGCAAATCTGTGCTAGGGTTGTCGATGAGCGACTATAGCGGTCTGCCTCTGAATTTTTCCAGATCAGCCCAAACTCATCCACTCCATTATTCCTTTGCCGCCCAAATGCCCTGTAAGCAAATGGAGCAATCTTTTGAAAAAGACAAATCAGGCATCGCCAGCTCTTTTAAACCCTCCAAAGATTTCTCATTAAAATTAAAAAGAATTCTAAGACTTGCTAGGGCATATGAAGACCCCATGTCATCTACGCCTGCTTATTCGTTCGGCCTCATCTTCAACAGACCTTCTCCAAGTTCCTTCAGGGGGTCCCAGCCATAGTAGGTGTCACTTGAACTTACGGAGCATTTTCCTGGCTTAGGATACCTTATATTTGTTATTGCTTTTATCTGGCTGACTCTACGTGTTTGCCCTGCTGATTAAGCACTCAGGTCTTGGTTTGAATGTTACTTTTTCAGAATGATCTTCTCTGAATTCCATTTTTAAACCTCAACTCTGTCAGTTTCTACTTCAACAGCTCATTTAATTTTAATTAATGTTTGCATATGCTGCTACCTTTAACTGTCTTCAACTACTTGTGTTTTGATTTCTCCATCCCCTTACAAGAGTATATATGGTCCGTAAGGGCAAAAATTGGTTAGTATTCAAGGAATGCATGAAGATAAAAATAAATTCTTGTGTTCGAGGATTTTTACAATTCTTGATTTTTACTTCTTTTACTTCTTACATCATTGTCAATTCTTCAGATTCCCTTTGTGACAATCCAGTTTAGGCCTGCTCTGTGTGCACCTGACTTTGACACCTCTCTAAGTCTATAAGCTCAACTCACTGTATCCCAGTTAAGAGTAAGGGTGTCCTTGGGATAGGACTTTGGGGCCTGGCAACCTAAAACAGAATGATCTGATTCTCATGCATTCTCAACCCAAATGGAGAGGGAGAATTGATCTTTTTGTAATTAATTTCACTGATCCAAAAAAGTAAACTAGGATCTATCAAGGTACATTTGTTTTTTGTGTCGGAAGCATGAGTTATAAACCCTCTACTGGAACCACCTTATAAAGGCTTGCAAAAGCCAACTGTTAAATGTTCAGGAATCTTGAGAGCCACTTGTTAAAGTAACATGGTGGAAGAATTTACACTGCAAACACTGGGAAATATGACATAAAGGAGACTTTTCCCCTTAGACACCATTTGTCTGTCCACCACCAACTATATTACCCTTTCTATGACTATCCTTACATGGTTCTTGCATTGACCAGTGTGAGGGCAAACTCGCTCTTTCCCTAACAATGTGGGCAAGGGGACTCCCATTTGTTGAAGACATGTCTAAAGGTCATATAGCCTAAAAATCTGACCTTTTATCCTTACAAAGTTCATAACACCCACAGGAATCATTTTTTAAAACACCTAAACCTTTTTGTACTGACAAGGTACAGCGGGAGGTTGAGTACATTTCCACTTCTATATTAATCATACAGGATCACCTTTGGTGCTTTGTGATACCCTGCTCTGACATGAAGGATCGAAACAGATAGAGAGTCATGCAAGATCAGAGACCTATGATGTTAGCCATCAATTCTTGAAGCTCAAACCAAGAGGATCAACAATACTCTGCTAATAGATAGTCTGCCAATCTCCCGTAACCAACACCCTCTTGGGCGTTTTCATAACTCTGACCTTTCAGTTCACTCACAAATTCTTCGTCCCATGAGTGCTGGTATGTGATGGCAGTTGAGGTGCTAGGGGATTGTCATGGTGTGTAACAGCCATGGAGGTGGTGGCCCACCTCTAACTGCGAAGACATTTCCAAGTTTCAGGGGAGACGTCCAGCCCTATGTTCCTAGAGTGTATGAAGAATCAAGGCCAGTAGGCTTGCCATGCTCAGCCTATCTCCTTTTTGCAAAGCCATGTCCTCATAAATCCCTCTTACTATGAAGGGCTGCTGTAATCTATGAATATTAATTCCTAATTTCCCATATATGGGACTAAAAAAGCTCTAGTCCAGCACATGGCATCCAATCTAGACATCTCCCATAGCCGTGACTGTGACCCAGCCCATGAGGGCAAATGACTGGGGATGTGACTTGAGCAGGGGCCTCAGGCCCTATCAAGGAACGTACCCCAGGTACATGGTAGCACAGAAGTTGGATCTTGCTTTGGGCATGTCTCCCCTTCCCCGAGGACTCCAAGCACTGATATTTCCCCTTCTATGTTCCTATAGGAGAATGTAACCTGTTCCATCTGAGAAGATGCCTGCCAGCAGAAATCAAAGCCTGAGGCACTGTGATCCTGGTAATTCTGTAAGGCAATGACTACAATGAGTGACAAGTGCTGAGAGAAAATATCATTTCATGTGTGTTTTCATCCACCCAAACATACACCCACATTTAGGGAGCATGTGATGGCCTATCTGCACACCCTCACCCTCATTTGAATGTCACATGGTTCTTATCAAAAAGGAGATGCTCAGTAAACTTGGTTGAGCAGATAAATGCGTTTTTCTCAAAGGAAATGGGAGACTTGCCTTTTTCCTTTCTTTCTTTCACTTTTTTTTTTTTTTAAGTAGATCATTAGCGCTGTCTCTGACACAAAAGTGGTGGAACTTAATCTCATTAGTGTAGTGAGAACGTTAAAATGTATCTGCCCTTTTCCCTGGAAGCCTCTTTCTTAAAATATGGGCAAATGAAGTTGCACGTGTTTATCACCTTGTACTTTGACCTGGGTAATTGTGGACTTGTCTTCCAGGTCACAATAATCTTTGCTGACAACGGCTGGAGATTCCAGAGAAACCCAGGGTGAGCTTAAATAGGAAGGAAGGACAATCAAATAAAGGGTAGAGAAAAATCCGGTAACACCCTCAACCTATAAAGGGTTATGGCCTTAGCTATCCAGGGGACAGACTCAGTTGGAATAATTGGCAGCTGGAAATTAATTTTTCCACATGGCGCGGGCCAAACAAATCAGCATGGAACCAGAAAACTGATTTGGATCTCCCCTCTATCATTCACTAAGCCATGTGGAATCAAGTCAATCATATCAATGACCTGGATAGCACTTGCCTGTGAAACAGAGACCTTAACATTTGTTAAAGAGATTACAAAAGAAAACTATTTGCAAATCACTCTGTAATGTGTTTTAGGATTTATTCCTTTGTTTACCAGTTATTTACTGGGTATAAAAGTTTATAATGTAGCTGCAAACGTTATTGTCAGATAATTGTATTGTACTTACAGATACCGCGTGATGTTGTCGCTATGCTGTTATTACCGTTGTTACTGGGAAGGAGAACGGAACAGTGTAAGTCTCGCCGCAGGAGACTGAGTTCCTTTTGGATCTGCAACCTTGACGGTCAGCAGCCAATTTTATCTACAGCTTTCAGCTGGCCTCAGCCTAGAGCGCAGGCCTTAGGAGGAGCTTTCCAGAAGGAACTAGTGGAAACAGCTGTTTACTTTTCCTTCCACATTCATTATCCTGATGAACCTCGGTGCCTTTGCAAGCATTGGGAGACCCAGGAAGGGCACCTGTCTGTCAGTGTAAACACGATGCAACAATTCACGTTTTCGATTTTAAGCCAAAGTGGCAGGAAAAACCTGCCCACACACTGAAAAGGTGAGAGAATCCCTTTTAACAGTTTCTTTAGAGGTTCTACAAGAAAATTAAGTAGAAAGTGGTCACCAGAGCATATAAAATCCCCTGCCAAACAGTGGCCACACAGCCCGCTGTGTTTTGCTCTGACTTGAAGAAATCACTTACTGCTTTACGTGTGTTTCATCATCCACCTACATGTTTTGAATGAAAAACTGTAATGCCTGATGTTACAAAGAACACAAAGGAATTTTTGCAAGGCCCTCACTGCCTTCTCAACTGAAAATTGGGCTCTGCTCTTTTTCTTAAATGAACTGTGGCTATGGGAGATTCACACGCTTCAAAATGCAACAAAACAACAAAAAACAACAATAATTTTAAATTCTAGATGCCTTGCTTGTATGGACTTGGGTGTCTCCCTTTCAACCAGGCCTGCCTATTGTGTGAATCAAGTCAGGACAAGTAACTCCTAAAAAGCTCTGTCATCATTTTACACCAAAGTTTTCACTGGGTCGCCTACGAAGAATAAAATACGTACCTCAAGGGTCAACCATTAGACTACCGTGGCAAAGGTGAGCAGACAGCTTTCAGTATTTCGAAGTCCCCTGTAGATGAAAACACAAAGTCTTCAGGTGTATCTTACGCACTTGGAAAGAGACGACGTATCTGTCTTGGGTTTTATTTATGGTGCCAATAACCAGCTTATTAGAAAGCTCTAACCCTTCGACAGTTGTTCTAAGGCTCAGAAATAGTTCTTTCCAGGTCAGAAGTTATATCAAAACAATGTACCACACCCCATTTTTGAAATCTACTGAAGCCCAAAGACAGTTGAATTCCAGTGTGTGCCTCAAAACTGGGTTTAACAGACACAGGTGAGTAAATTGCAGAGATGAGCTTAAAGTGGCAGCAGTCTTTCCTGTGCGAGTTCCAGCTACTTCACTAAGAAGATACGGGCTCAGGTCATAGGACAGGGTCTTATAAGAGACTAGGAAACTTGCATGAAATAGTTTTTAGTGCATGTGCTGTTTTCTCTTCTCTATTCTCCACCTCATTCCCTCTTTGCACCTCACCAATGATTTATTTTAGTGCTTGTGAAAAGTAAACACAAATATAAAGAATGATGGGAATTCACTGCATAATTGAGGCTTGGGATTTAATAGAGGGTAGAGTGTACCCACCTGTCATATCCTGGCTTTAGCACAGACCAAAAATTGATTTCTCTGCATCATGTTATGGAGACACATTATTCTGTGCCACAGGATAATTGCAAAGTCCTTACTTTGCATTTCCTGCTTGTTTTCTGGTTTATTTCTTACTCTTGACCGTACACACCTTTGCCTACACTCTCCCAGCCTGCTCATCTCCCTCTAAGCCCTGTTACCTCTCTGACCTCTACTCCCACTTCATATATACCAAGGGTTTAATTACGACATGAGCCGCAAGTTAAAAAGGAACAGGAACAATCATCACCGTTTAACCAACTTATGTGTGGTCTATCTCTTAAACTCTTAACCGCTGAAATCATTTTAAAAAGTATCCTTAAAAGCAAAGATTTTTAAAAAGGTAACTTGTGTGTGTGTGTCCTATGTGCACATTTTGCCACATTCTAAAATCTCGTAAAATCTTCACAACTAAAAAATGAGGACTCAAAGTTCATGTTTTAATGTTGCAAGCAACACAACCAGCATTTTAAAGGGGGAGGAATAATAAATAAGTAAAGGAGAAAGAACAAAAGGTGAATAAACATACATATGTATATTTACCTGCTTTGAATTATTGCAGAAATACTTTGGTACAAGTCTAGCTACATAATTTTGAGAATTAGAGCGGTAATATCACCTTCAGATCGTAATGGTCTACAGCAGAACAGAGAACGTGAACTCATATAATACCAGGCCTGGTATAATTAAACATTCTGCTCATACCTCAGAGCGCTTTTGGACAATTTCAACAGCCTCACCCTTCTGAGCACAGAAACTGTCTTAATCCATAGTTTGAACAGTCACTAAAAGTAACTTTTATTGAAAAGGTGTCGTATTACACTGTTGAGTATGTATGGAACTATAGGAACCATTCATCTCTAGGATTTTGGTATATCTTCACTTTTCTGTCACCCAGAAAAGAGGAGTGATCCTGTTCCCCCTCTGTTATATTTCCATTCACATTTCTTTTCCTCAAGCCCCCAGGTGTGGCCCGGTCTCTGACCCCAAGGGAGATATCAACACAGTAATTTGATTTCCCCTTTTTTGTTACCAGGTCTAGACAATTTTGTCAAGAATAAAGGGAAATGTGTTATTTCGCAACAATGAGAAAATTTGTATAGAATGAAGTGTCATGTTATAATGTTAGATTGAAAAAGACTGCTTAGTAGCCTCCAAAATAATTTCCACTCAGAGTAATAGAGCCGACATTAAGTCATGAGCTTTTGTTAATCATATGTGCATCGACAAAGCCCTGGGGGAAGGTTAGACTCTTCTAGAAGTTTTATTAAGTGATCTTTTCCTTGTCTGGTCCTGACTACAGTTTTCAAAATCCAATTTATCACAATCATCAAATAATATGTACAATAAGGGAATGTGACTCGAATGTTCCCTCTTTGATCATAAGGGACATTTTAATGTGTATAGGCTCCACTGGATGACCTTCAGCATTAGGTGTAGAAATCTTATTTCCTTCCTCTTTATACAAAAAAAAGGAGCCACCACTCACCCCAACTCCCAGCCATGCCTGTTCTTTTTTCTCCTCTCTTCTTGAGATTCTCAGCAAACAATCAGATAGTCCTGGGAAAGTGTATTATTTACTCAAAAAGAAGTGAAAATTTTAGAATTGAAGATAGTGTTACTTAAATGCTTCAAGTTAAACTATTTTAGTTTTATTAAAGTAAACAAGTCATGGGGATGAAAAGTACAGCATAGGGAATATAGTCAGTCATTTTTTAATAACTTTGTATGGTGAGAGATGGCAAATACCCTTACTATTGTAAGCATTTCATAACATATGTGATTGTTGAATCACTATGTTGTACATTTGAAACTAATATAAAATTGTCAACTGTACTTCAATTAAAAAAAAAAAAAACTAAATAAGTCAATCAGAGAAAGACAAATACCATATTATTTCACTCACATGGGGATTTAAGAAACCAAACAGATGAACATAGGGTCAGGGGAGAGAGAAGAGGGAAATAAATCACAAGAGACTCTGAACTATGGAGAAAAAAATGAGGGTTAATGGAGAGAGGGGGGTGGGAAATGGGCTAGATGGGTGATGGGTACTAAGGAGGGCACTTATGATGAGCATTGGATATTGTATGTAAGTGATCAATCACTGAATTCTACTCCTGAAACCAATATTGCCCTGGCTGACTTGCGTTCATTTCTATCAGCAGTTTCTTTCTAACCTCCCTTCCTGAATTCTCAACTCCTACTTGAACCAACTTCCTCCTTCTGTAAGCTTTGAGAATGATGTCTCCTTGCCTTGTTTAAGAAGGAAGGAAAGTAACACCATGGCCACAAGATCCCCTTGGCTGTAGGTCTCTGAAGTATCCCCTCCTTACCTCAGACTCTGCTTTATTTCTAGGGCCCGTGTCTGCCTTTCTTTTGTTGACCTCCAGTCGAGCTTGATCCCCATGTCCATGGTCTCAGATGAGTGATAGTTATGGAAAATTGCTAGAACTGACCCCCATGCTGAACCTTAGACTAGTGAAGTCTAATTTTCACTCCTAACTACTACTGTTCCCTCCGGTACAATTTTTCTCTCATGGTTCTCTAAGCTTTGGAAGGTCATCCTAAGGCCAGGCTACTACATGATTACACAAAGTGGAGCAATAATCAACTATTTCCTCTAAGCATTTCACTGATTTTCTCCTCTTAGCTTCAAATCCAATCTAAATGAGAGCTTATAAATCCTCCCCGGACATGCCCACTCAACTTTTTCAATCAATCTCCTCCTTTCCCTGGATTTTTTTTTTTTTTCCCATTTCCTTCTCTGGGGCAACCCTTAGTTTGATGAAATTTTCCATTTATTCGAAAATCTCTCCCCCCTCCTTTTTAAAAACAAAACCAAACATTAGACATTCTTTCTCCAATCTCTCGTTACTTCATGTGGATGCTACTTCTGAGTTCACTCGCCTTTCCTCAACCCTTAACAACAGCTCTCCTATTGTTCCTACCTCTACTACAAAGAGGTACCAAGGGTGTGGCAAGTTTATTTAGTGTTTTCTTGCGGCGTCTTTCCAATCTCTTTCGGCACAGCCATGATGGTTCTCCTAAAGTATAATCTAGTATGTCCCAACTCTATTTTAATATGAATACTGGCCAAAAATCTCCACGAAAACCTTTTTTGACCTCTTGTCTCTTTGCTCTTTGTCCCTGTCTCATTGTCAGTAAGTATTCAGTAAGGATTTTCAGAGTTTTCGTGACATTTTTTCTTTTTTCACACCACCCTTTCTCATCACCTTGTCTTATGTTTCCTTCACATACAAACAAACACGTTTAGACCCAAGCACATCCATGCACAAAGCAGGACACAGGGTGACAAGGTTTTTGTTTGTTTGTTTTAGTGTTAACCCATGACAGGAGAGACAGAGATAAAAGGGGGAAAATGAGAGCAAAGGGCCGAAGCATCACACGCTAGACTGAGCAACTGTTCTTGATGGAACAGGGAGAGAAATGTGACAGAAGAGACCCAACAGAAAAAGTTACCTATTTTGTCTTATGACAATTTTCTTCAGACAACTGAAATAATAAAAGCTAGAGGGATAACAACCACAATGCAATTTGTACCCTCCAGCGTTACCAGCCAGCTGACCTCACACAGAGATTGTCCACTCTCACATCTAGGCTGCTTTCAAAGACTGAGCACATATTAGCCTTAAAAACAATTATTTTTAAAGGTAACAACCCAGAAAGAGGAATTAGAAAATTTAATTCACCATCACGTTTCTACATTGAGCTCAAGCCATTTTACATCATATTACCTCTTATCATGATCATTTGCTAGAACAGTTCTTTTTTTCCAAATTAGGAATCTACTCCCTTTTTTTTAATTGTATTTATTTATTTATTTATTCATTTATTTATTTTTTTTTTCAACATATGAAATTTATTGTCAGATTGGTTTCCATACGACACCCAGTGCTCATCCCAAAAGGTGCCCTCCTCAATACCCATCACTCACCCTCCCCTCCCTCCCACCCCCCATCAACCTTCAGTTTGTTCTCAGTTTTTAAGAGTCTCTTATGCTTTGGCTCTCTACTCCCTTTGAAGTAAAACCAGTATTTTGAGCCTGCTTGAATGAAATCAAATGGGCATCCCCTTGATATTGGATCCAGGAAAAGGTTAATGAAAAAAACTTAATTCCTATTTTGTGTTAACCCACAACTATGATTGTCATCCAAGTCATATACAATTTAGCTTCCAAAGAAATGTGCCCTGTTCGTTACTTTATGTCAGTATTTTCTTCGTTTTCAAGCGTTTCTATCACCCCACATCTGCATATATATTGTTTCTTTCCACCTTGTGATTCTTCATTTTCCCTCTGACCAGTTTATTTTTCTTTGCTCAATCCCATCATTCTGTATTTTTATCTTCTCCCAAGTCCCAGTGCCAGAGACAGAATCAGTTATGCTGTTAAAGCAAAAAAAGATCAATATCATTGTTGAAGAAAACCCTAGTAATGCATTATTATCAGTTTGACCTTTTTCATATGTTAGATATTCCTTGAAATTACAATCAGATTAGGGGTACTGTATGATTTGGTGATTTCTTTATTTCCTTATTCTTTTTATTTTTGTTAAAAAAAAATTTAATGTTTTATTTACTTTTGAGACAGAGAGAGACAGAGCATGAACAGGGGAGGGGCGTAGAGAGAGGGAGACACAGAATCTGAAGCAGGCTCCAGGCTCCGAGCTGTCAGCACAGAGCCCGACGCGGGGTTCAAACTCACGGACCGTGAGATCATGACCTGAGTTGAAGTCGGATGCTTAACCATCTGAGCCACCCAGGCGCCCCTTCTTTTTATATTTATTTTTTATCTGAAGGTGATTATACCTAAAGATACAAATATGAAGTATTGAGAGACCTGATAAATGCAAATATTGTTGGACCAGAAGAAGATGTATGCTATTCATAGTGGAAATATGGAATTTACAAAAAAAAAAAAAAAATGCAATGGCAAGAAGTGAAGTTCCAAAGATAAGGCAATATAGAATTAGGGATGGACATTTTAGCATAAGGACATTTTAGCATCCTTACATGATAAACTGTCCTATTTATTGAGATTGCTTTCCATTTTGTCCCTGGCTTAATTTCACACCAAGAAAATTTAGCACTTCTAGCCCCAGTCCCTCAATGCAATTGCTAATATAAATCACCAAGATACCAAACACAGTGTATGAAAGAACATCTGCCACAGATGAGCAGCTGGGTGTTGCTACGAACATGAAGAGATCAAGAGAAGCCATATTCTCCAGTCAAACCATATTGTACTACTGAAGATACTTTGACTACTCCTAGCTAAATCAGGAATAGCAGAGGATTTAAACTCTAAAATACTATCTCATGTTATTAGTTGGTTACCTGATGGCACAGGAGAACTTTAAAGCTAATACTTCCCAGAAGCTCGATCACTTTCCTAAAATGTGTTTATTAGTTAATGTGAAAGCAAATTCTACCTCCCTACCTCCCTACCTACCATCATCTCTCCCCCACCTTCTCCTCTTCCTTAAAACACCAGAAAAGATTTGACTATGCTGTGGTCACAAGCAGCATCTCTGGGGCTTCTAAGAAATTACTATTTTGTTCGTTTTCCACATCTCCATTGGAAATGGATGTCCATTTTTGGATGAGTGACAGCTCCGCCCTGTATCATCTTCACAGGAGTGCCAGGCTCACAGAGAAGGATCCATCTGGAGGACCTTCAGCCTTATCACAGAGGGAGAACAACAACAACAAAATGGAAAACCGTGTTCCGGTTCTTAGCTTTTCTGTTTAGAAAGGACACTCATCACTTCCACTCATGAGTCAAATGGCCAACCCTCAATGCAGTAGGGTAGAGATTATAATCTTTTCCCCAGGAGGGTCATTATAAGGAATGGCAACATAATACCTGACAAAAAATAATGGATTCTTATCACACATATAGTATTTTGATGTATTAAGAACATGTGTTTATACAATTTTTTACCTATTTTTGTGTAACTTCATTGTGAACAATGTCAAACATACAACCATATTTTAAGAATTGTGCAGTGAACTTCTATCTACACACCATCTAAGTTCTACTATTAACATTATTCTATACTCATTTAATTATGTATCTACTCATGTATCATCCTTCTTGCCCATCCAAAGTAAAATGAAGACATCAAATTATATTACAGACATATATGCACATTTCCCTATGTATTTCAACCTGCCTATCATTAATTCAAGTTCAGTATTCATGTAGAGTTTTTAAAAAATGAAACTTATATACAATGAGGTAGACAAAGATTAGTATTCATTTGCTCATTTAAAAAAAATTATTTTTGAAAGAGAGAGCACATAAGTGAGAGTGTGAGCAGGAGAGGGGCAGAAAAGGGGGCCAGAGGATCCTAAGTGGACTCCACACTGAGAGCACAGAGACTGACCTGGGGCTCAAACTCAGAAATAATGAGATCATGACCTGAACCAAAGTCAGAAGCTTAATTGACTGAGCCACTCAGGTGCCTCTCATTTGCTGAATTGTGACAAATGCATGCAACGTAAGTCCCTTTCACATTACAGAACGTTCCTGTAACCCCAAGAGTTTCCCTCAGCCCCTATCAGAGCCATTCACTGCCTCCACCAGAAAGTAGAAATTTCCTCCAGAAATGGTCACTCCTCCAATTAGTTTTATCAATTCTAGAACTTCACATAAATGGAGTAAGCATATCTTTTGTGTAAGTTCTTTTTCCACTCATCACTTTTTGTTTTTGAAATTCATCTATGTTATAATTTCTTTATAGTATTAAGTGCTATTCAATTGTTTGAATATTCCACAATTTCATTATTCATTCTCATATTGATGGACACCAATTTCCAACTTTGGGTAATTGTTAACAAAGCCGCTATGAACATTTGTATACAAGTCTTTTGGTGGATATAGGTTGCTATTTATTTTGAGTAAATCCTAGGAGGGTTGAATGGGCACCTGTTTGTTTATAAGAAACAACCAAAGAGTTTCCCCAAGTGTTGACATTTTATGTCTCTTCCAGCAATGGCATAAATTTGCAGGTACTCACCAATAGTCTCACCAATACTTTTTAACTGTTGCCATTCTAATGTCTATGAAGTTGGTCTGCATTGCCATTTTTATTTGCATATCCCAGTTGAATATGACATTGAGAACAATTTCATGCACTATTGGCCATTTTTATAATCTACTGTGAAGTGACGAATCAAACACTTTGTCCATTCATTTTAATTGTGTTCTTTTTGTTGTTGTTGTTGTTGGTATTGCTATTATTGAGTTGTATTCTAGAAAGAGAGACTTTGTCAGAAATACGTCTTTCAGATATTTTCTCCCTGGACATTGCATGCCATTTTATTTTCTTAAGGATGTCCTTTGAAGTATAGAAATTTTTAAATTTTGAAGAGTCCAATTTATAACTTTTTCTTTTCTTTTTAGTGCTTTTTGTGTCCTATCAATCATCTTCGCCCATCTCAAGTTTACAAAGGTATCTTCTAGACATTGTAAACTTATGAATTTACATTTAGGTCCATGATAAGTTTTTATATATTCTGTGTTTGATTTCACATGATCTCATGGGACATATTTTTCCACACACATTTCTAATTGTTCCAGCACTATTTGTGAGTAATACCATTTTCCTCCATCATGGTACTGCCTTGAAATCAACTGACCCCATACAGTGAACCTGTATCTGAATTCTCTATCTTTACACAAGTATCATACTGCCTTGAACTATATAGGTTTCATGTATATATTTTCCAAATGTGTTCTTAATTTTCAGAACTATCTGGGCTATTCTGTGTCTTTTGTATGTCTAGTCTAAGCTGTAGAATCAGTCTGTTGATTTCTCTAAAAAAAAAAAAAACAACACCAAAAAAACACCAAATGCTAAAGCAAACACACACACACACACACACACACACACACACACCAGCATGATGTGGTTTTGGTGGATAATATGTTGACATTATCTATCAATTTGAGGAGAATTCATGGTGTGATAGATTAAAGAACATAAAATTTTACTACCCCTTCTATTGAGGTATAGATTTGAATTCCTCTCCGCTTCAACCTTGGCTCATATCACCAACTGAATGTCGGAGAAGTGATGTTGTGCCTTCTATAGTTGGGTCAGAGAAGCCTTACAAATTCCACCTGGGAGCATGAGCTCCCCTCTCAGATGACTGACTACTTGACATTCTTACCTTATTTCCAATCTTAGAAGTTGTATTGTATTAAGTCACTAAATCTGTGCTAATTTGTTTCAGTTGCAATAGGGCACTAACGCAGATTTGGAACCAAAAATAACATTTTAAGAAAAACGTTGAACACAAATGGTTAACATGAATTTCTTTGTTGTATTCTCAGTCTTAGCAGGAATGTTCTTGCTATTTTATCATTAAGTATAATGCTAGATGTAGGTTTTTCCTATGTATCTTTTATCAAGTTTAGAGAGTTCCCTTCTAACCATCATTTCTTGAGTCTTCTTATCATGAATTTTTTTCTGCATTTATTGAGATGATAACGTAATTTTTGTTTTATTTTGTTAATGTGAATTTTATTGGTGGATTTGAGAACTGTGTGTGAGATAAAGAAGCTCTCGTCAATATCATTGATATTGTATCAGGTTTTTTTTTTTTTTTCCAATATGGTGCTAGTTTAAACTTCTTGATATTTCGATTTTTATTTCTATGTTCACAAAATATAGACCTACAACTTTTAATTTACTTTTTAGCATGTGTGTATCTGGTTCTGGCATAAGGTTATGCCAGTCTCAGTAAATAAGCTGGAAAACATTTCCTCCTCCTTTCATTTCTGAGTTTATGTGAGTTGGGCATATTTCATATTTTTTTTCTAAAGTGTTGCCAGAATGCACCACTTTGACCTCCCAGTTTACTTTGTAGAAATGATGATGACAATAAATTTAGTTTCAGAGTAAAGGCCTGTTCAGATTTCTTTGAGTGTGTATGTGTAAATTTTAAGTTGTAGTTTTAGAGAAACTTGTCAATTTCATGTAAATTATCAAATGTATTGCCATCAAGTTGGGAAACTTTTTGAGCTTTGGCACTGTTCAGGGCTTTCTGAGCGCAAATTGCTGGCAGGCTGGGATAAAGTATGAGCAAAGGGCAAATAATCCTTGGTAGTTATTTATAAATGACAGACATCTACAGAGACACTCACAGGTTCATCTGTACTTGGGCCAGGGGGTTGTGTTCCAAAGTGTAACGAACCTAGGGACCTCCCCTCCTCTTTTCCAACGGGATTTGTTTAATACCTAGGACAAAGGTCATTCTGCTTCTCCAGGGGAAGGAGGGTTGGCGGTGGCACCACCCTTACCATATAAGGTTTGTGCTGTGTTCCAGACACCCCTCATCTATACAGGTGACATCTGTCCTCATTGTGGCACTTGATGAGGGATGGGGGTGGAGAACCTATACTAAGATGCTTTCTGAGTAACCTACTGATGTCTTCTCTGACCCATAATCCCTCTCTTTTTGTCAGGAGAGTGTGAATAAATGTAGACCCAAAACACGTTAACAGTATTTCTTCAGCATATTCCCTGGTGTAACTAGGTGTGTTTTTCCTTCTGCTTGTCTTGCTTAGTGTTCATGTGTTAGATCTCAAAGTCAGAGCATTTTATTAAACTGGGAGAATTCATGTAGCACTTCAATATTTGTCCAGTGCCTAGAAACCACTACCCTATGTGTTTGTCAAATTTTATAGCTGTTTACAGGACGAGGGGTAGTTCAGAACCAGTGAGTCTTTGATGATCTGAAGTAGCATTCCCACCTTTAAGTAACTTTTGATGACTCTACAATCAACACATCCTGCCACATCTCTCTTTTTTGGCTTTCAATATATATGCCAACTTTCTACTTGCTGAGTACACGATGTCCCACGTTGAGTTAGCTCAAATTCAAAATCTGAGTGCACAAATAAACGCATTCATTCTCCCTTCAAACCTCTTTGGGTTTTTTTGCGGCAGATAACAACATCACAAATTACTCCTACTTCCAAGGCAAATACATGAACATTCCGTCCAAAACTCAACCTTTCATTCATCCCTGAGCTTGACAGGATAAGGTCTCTGTCTCCATAATGTCCCCATCGGGACCCACGGAACCTATGAGATCACTACCTTACATGGCAAAAGAGATTTTGCTGACATGACTTTGGTAAGGCTTTTGAGATGAGAAGATTATCCTGGTGGGTGCAATGCGGTCACAGAGTCCTTATAAGACACAGGCAGGATCATAAGCTGAGGTCAGAGAAGCAGGGTTTTGAAGATGCTACAGTGTCGCCGTGAAGATGGAGGAAGGGGCCATGAGCATCTAGAGCCATGTAGAAACCACAAAGGGCAAGGAAATGGATTCTCCCGTACAGCCTCCAGAAGAACACAGCCCTCTGTCACTTTGAGTTGAGCCAAGTGAAGCAGATTTCTGACTTTGATCCCCAAAACTCTAAGATAATAAATTGGTGTTATTTTAACTCACTAAGTCTGCAGAAATTTGTTACAGTAGCAATAGGAAACTAATACAATGATCACTACCCAGCAGAAACGATCTCATTTGGTTAATCCCTTGTCATTACTTATTCAATGCCACCTATCATACCTACCTCCTCTGCAGACCTACTTGACCAGCCCCTAATCTTTTCTTCTGATCATCAGTTTACCCTGCAGCAACCATACCCAACTAGCCTCCTCCTATTTAACTCAAGGATGGTGCTAGAGTGATATACCTAAAATATCCATATATTATATACTATATATATATATATATATATATATATATATATATATAACATAGTATGTTATAACCCATTTCTGATAATCCTTGTTTAAAACTCTCCAATGGATTACAGTACTTGTAAGATAATTTCAAATGCTTTAAGCTTAGCATACAAGGACCTTCATATTCACACTGGTTCCTGTTGCCTACTACGTATTCCTAATCCTTTGTTCTTCATCTGCTGGAGAGCACTCCAGGGATGTCCCATCTCATAATGTGCCCACAAATGTGCTCTTCCCCCCTCTTCTTCTCTATCTAGGACTTTCAGTACATGCCCATTGAGTAAATGACTGAATATAATTTCCCTATCATCACGACTACCAGAGTAACCTTATGAGTTTGATATCGAGACTAATGTATCACATAAATACATTTGCTGTCTTGAACCACATTTAATACATCTCAACACAGAGCAAAAACCATTTACCCATGCTGTTCCCTACTCAACCCTCTAATGCCTCTTTTCATTGCTTAAAAAGGGTTTATTTTCCAAATGAAACAAACGATATCATACCCTTCTTTCAAAGCAGTGTCCATTTGCAGGCCTACTTAGGGAATATTTATTAGCTTAACTACATGCTATCAAATTGGAATTGTGAGGGTATGACCCTGCCCACTGCCTCATATACTAATTTCATTAAGCCCATTCAGAAATTCCGTTGTTTGTTCTTGCATTAAAATCTGAAAAATGTGATAACGTCATTTTCTTTAAAACTCTGTCCTCAAAGCTCCTATGTTGAAAGTCATATCTAGAAAGATTAAAACAAACAATTATGACATAGTCTCATTACAAAACTACATACAGAGGAGAGGGATACGTAACTCAGACTGGGGTCAGGGGAACAGGAAGTTGAGGGAAGATACCATGAAGCAGTAATGTTTGAGTTTATAGTTTAAGGGAAAATAAATCCAAGGGCAATCGTAACAAAGGGAATGTGAATAAATGAATATATATAAACGTGAAATTCTGACATGCATTTCAGAGACCTGCCCATGGGTTAATTCCACTAGAACATGGAGAGTGTGTATACGGGGATGGGGGGGGGTGGGTATGGGTAATCTGGGTAACTAAGAAGCTAGTCAAATAAGTGGACATTTGGAAAGGCCACATGAATGTAGGAAACTGCATCTTGTGGAAAATGAGGACGGTTTTTCACAGAGGTGTGGCGTGATCAAATTTATCCTTTAGGTAATAACTTGTCAGCAGGATTTAAGTGGATGAGAGTAAGAGAACTTCCACAGCAATGAGAACAGGGAAAACTTGTTAAGATTTTATGGGCGTGGAGATGAGACAATAATGGGATTATGACATAGGGGTACGGCACTGAGACTGGAAGCTAGATTACACTGGAGTAATATTTGAGAATTTATATAGTCCACTGTGGTTGCAAAAGACATGGGCTTTGCATAGGGACATAGATACAATCCCAGCTCAGCGACTTATTACAGTAGTTATTTAAGGAAACTAATGAAACTTTATGGATTCAGGCAGGGATGAGAATACCTATTTCATCCGTGGAACTTGATATATCATAGAAAAAGGAACGTGCATAGTTTGTGACCAACCATAGGTGCTCAGTAACTGAAAATTGTTTGAAATTCGTATGTATCAATAGGGTTTGGCCACTGACGAAGGGATTATGAAAGTGGTAAGAATGTAGGATGAATCTAAGCTTTTCAGCCTGTGTTCCTGGGTGATTTCTGGTCACATGTCCTAAGACACGCAACGAGAAAAAGAAAACACCAATTTTGGTGAGCAAAAACGTCTTAAAATAGATTTCAAGCTCCACTAACTGAAACAGTAACGATGCAAAAAACACAGCCAATCCTTCTGTTTTTTCTTGATCACCATCTTTTCACAACCTTGCGTTCATTTTTGCATAGCAATGTACAGCAGCCAAGAATATAGACTCAGGAGTCAGAATGCCTGGGTTAAAATCCCAGTCCTCTTGTTTCCTCGCTGTGTGATATCGGGCAAGTGATTACACTTCTCTGTGACTAGGTCTTTCTTTGTACAATCTCAGAGAATGGTTGTGAAAATTAAGTAATATTTTTCAAGGGCTTCAAACAGCATCTCCTCACTCTAAGAGGTACAGAAGTGTAAGCTATTTTGTTTATATGTTTATTTAGTATCCTTATAAGGGAAGTTTCCCCAGTCTACTTTCTCCTACATCTCTCTCTAATCCTCCTGATAAAATAAGCAAAAGCTTAGTTGGGAACTCAGAAGTCCCTGGCATTTACTTCATATGACAGGTCAAGAACCATGATAATTTGACAAAGCAAACTTCATATCTGATGTGTGCAGAGCAGTGAAGGTTTGCTGTGGGGGTTATTAAAGCCTTCTACACTGGAGAAATGAAATTCCATATGCACTGCAGATTTACAAGGTAAAAGTTGTTGAGATTTACTACTGCTAGAAGCCTCAAAACGAAAACTTTCTTCTTCAGGAAGCTGTTATTTTATTTTTCCTTTCCTTTATTAGAAATCTTTAATAAAGAGAAATTCGTATACGCCTAAATCAACATGTCAATACTTTAACACAGATCTGCGAATGTTATATTCTGGCATGGAAGCAGTTATATAAATTTTTCAACACCTAAATATATCTCTTAACTTTGGGTAAATCCAATTGCATTAGTGAGGAGAGTTTTATGTTTTGAGAAATTATGATGGCCAGTAGTAGGAAGCCTATAATTTACTACTTTACAGAATATAACTTTTAAAAAATACCACCTACTGTAGTTTACGTGGAGAAATAACAGATTTGGAGGTCAATTCTGTCATTTATGGTAAGAGAATAAATGACTTACTATCATAAGATTTCCCCTTTTGATTCAGGGCATACATCTTCTACACACCCAGGACAGAATTATAGTTCAGTGAGAGCTATGCCTACTTATGGCTCTCAGTCAGAATGTCCTTATTTTATCCCATGGAGTGACCTGTAATTGGTCCTCCTGCATGGTTGACACTGTGACTTTCCCAAATGTGTCCAATGAACCTCACCACGTTCTCTATAGCCTGTTTTGTAAGTAATATTAAACTTAATGTTTTTCCTATGCCAATCAAAATTACCACCAGCACGATAGTTTAGAAAAAGGTTACTCACAAACGGCAGCTTTTACTTTCTAGATATTAAAAAACAAAAACAAGGTTACCTGGGTGGCTCAGTTGGTTGAGCGTCCATCTTGGGCTCAGGTCATGATCTTGGTTTCGTGGGTTTGAGCCACACATCAGGCTAGCTGTTGTCAGCCTGTCAGCACAGAGCCCATTTGGGATCCTCTGTCCCCCTCTCTCTGTCCCTCCCCAACTTGCACTCTCCCAAAAATAAATACTTAAAATAATATATATAAATAACAAAAATAGGTGCATTTTTTAAAAAAAATCAAGTTAGTTAGCATATATTGGTTTCAAGAGTAGAGATTCAGTGATTCATCACTTACATATAACACCCAGTGCTCATCCCAACAAGTGCTGTCTTCAATGCCCATCACCCATTTAGCCCATCCCCACACCCACGTCTCCTCCAACAACCCTCAGTTTGTTCTCTATGTTTAAGAGTCTTTCATGGTTTGCTTTGCTCTCTCTTTCTATCTTATTTTATTTTCCCTTCCCTTCCTCTATGTTCATCAAAAACAGATACGTTTCAAAAAAAGATAAGAAACCCCTGTGTCCTGCTCAGAATAAAACGTTGTGTTTCTCAGATTTTCTTCAAACGTGATTTTACAGAAGAAAGAGAACATGATAGAGAAGGTGATTTTTTCCTCCTTCCATTCCATTCTTTCCCATCCTCTAAGAGACATCCAAGTAATAAATTGTGCATGAAAACTTCTAGACCAATTTAATAACTGTGAGACATACGCACACACACACAAATATGTTCAATATAACTTGAACATTTTAAAAGGGTTATATAAATTCTATTAAAATGTGTCCATTATTCTACCACTGGCTTTTCTTTTCATGTCAATACTGTGTTTTTGACAACTATTCAAACTGTGACATTGATCCAGTTCATTCATTTCAATTGTGGCAATTCTAAGAACTTTGTACAGCTTCCAGGGGACTGATGATTTGGGTGCCACTGGATTTCCCATCTGAAAGCAGGGGGGCCAGAGGATGTAGCACAATATTTTTAAGGTTCTGAAAGTAAAGAACTGTCAACCATCACTGTTTTACTCTGTGATTTTATGAGTCACAGGCATCATTGTGAATTCTCTGTACCACTGATCTATTTGACTTTTTCTGTTTTAGTATAGCACAATTTTAATCACCTAGCTTTATAAAAAGTGTTGATATTTGGAAATCAATCTCCCCTTCCTTGTTTTTAATATATTCTTGGCTATTTTTGGACATTTAAACTTCTATATAAATTTCTTTGTTTTCATTTTTTTTTAACCTTTATTTATTTTTCAGAGAGAGGGAGAGAGAGAGAGAGGCAGAGAGTGAGCAGGGGAGGGGCAGAGAGAAAGGAAGACAAAGAAGCTGAAGCAGGCTCCAGGCTCTGAGCTGTCAGCAGAGATCCCGAGCCGGGGCCTGAACCCACAGGCTGTGAGATCATGACTTGAGCTGAAGTCGGACGCTTAACTGACTGAGCCACCCAGGTGCCCCTATACGTCTATATAAATTTCATACAAAATTTTTTATTTCCTATCAACACTGTTGGAACTTTGACTAGAATAATGTTATCTTTAAGACAGTGAGTTTTCCCATCAATTAAAATACTATAGTTTCATTTAATCTAGGATTTATTTTGTGTCTTTCAACAATATATTTTTATATAAAGCCTTTACACTTCTTCTTTCTATAAACCATAAATCTGTTGTTTCTTCCGTGAGCCTGTTTGTAATATCTTTTATTGTATGAACATCTCCTATGTATTAAACATGTTTTTAATGTTTTAAGATTTGTTTATTACACACACACACAGAAAACAAACCCTAAGCGCAAAAAATTAGGCTGCTCAATCAAAATGTTAGGATTTTCTTTCAAGACTGAATTTTATTTCAAGTTGAGAACATCTGAATTACTGAGAAGCGGTACATCAGTATTCAATATGTTACCTACATTAGGATAAAAAACATCTATGGATTATTTTGATTGTACTAATACTTTAATCCTTAAAAATGTAATTTCTACTAAATGTGGCTGTATTGCACTTAATATATTTATTATGTGTGGGTATATATTTTTTATATGTTTATTATATCGTTCTTCCAGGAATTTACTTGTTGGGAGAGCATCTAATCAAAAATAAAAATAATGGAAAAACTAATGTAAAATTTCTAATGAAGACACTGTTGATATTTAGGGCAACTGGTGTTATGCAGCTGGTTGGTGACCTCTAAGTTTATTATGCTCACAACCTTCAAACTACCTCACACGTGCAGACATCCATGTCAAAGACCTACCTCAGCTACAGGGAACAAAAGACAGTTTTACCATTTAAGAACATGAACAAAGTATTTCTAGCTTTGCCAACAAATAATCCCCCTTAATATTTAACCAATCAATCAGGATTTTGTAATCAACTAATGGAGGAAAGTGCTGGTGTAGCTCCCAGTGAAGTCTGTGAATTTCTAACAAGAGAAAATTGACTTAAGGGCCCCTTTGCAAATGTACTACACACACACACACACACACACACACGCATATGCACACACGCATGCACACCCCCCCCACACACACACAGCTGAATATAATCACTGTAGGGATTGAGGGGTTACTTATCTCAGAATTTTCTTGGCATTGTCATTTTGAAAAAAATTGCTGTAATGACACTGTTTGTGTTATGTAGAGAGGTGATATTTACATGTTCTGTGTCTTTGATCAAATCACAGTATAAAATTCAAGCTGGTAGAGATGAAGGTTTTAGTTTATTTTACAAATTTTAAGAACTCAAGGGTTAATACGCAGGCATAGCAAGGACCAGACATCTACTATCCCTCTTTAAGAAAGAAAGGATCATTAATTATATCTTTTCATATTTTTTCCATATGGTTGCCAAAGTCCCCTATAGTAGATTGGAGTCTATTTCTGATTTATGCTTTCCCCTCTTGGTAAAAGCCTCTTAGCAAATAAAGATGCCAGAACAAGTAATCTGGAGGAAAATAAAGAGAAAGAAACAAGGAATGGAAAGATAAAGAAGATAACTTTTCAAGAGCATCTATTTTATGCGTAGTATGTTCATCAGTCCTAAAACCAAGGCTACGATATTACTTCTCTTCTGCTGAAGAGAAAACTAAGGCCTTGAATTAACATTCTCAAATCAAGCATGAGGGATAGGGTCAAGAATTAAAACCAGATCTCTCTAACTCTAGGATCCATGTTTATCCAATTTTGTTTGTTTATTTGTTTGTTTATAGAACCCTTTTACTAATGGCTCTAGGTGTGTTTTATAAATTTGGGGGGGTGGGTATTTTCAGTTGTCACATGTTTCTGAGTCATTGCTGACATCTAATGGGGAGTACTCTTGGATAGTGTCTAGACATCTCTCAATATTAAGGCAATCTTACACAATAAAGACATAGCCTGTGTGTTCTGTCACTTGAAAATTTCCCAAGAGAAAACCAAAGAAAAATCTGTTTATATAATTTCATACAACTTGAGCCTAACTCTGCTTTGTATTTAAGCAGAAATATTTAAAGTTTTAATATATGTTGAATTTCCCAGAAATGCAACTTCTGAGTAACTCAGGGGGAAGATTTGAATTTGTTTTGGTTGGGGCATCTGGGTGGCTTGATTGGTTAAGTGTCTGACTCTGGATTTCAGCTCAGGTCATGAGTTTATGGTCATGAGATCGAGCCCTGAGTTGGGCTCCTTGCTGAGCATTGAGCCTGCTTATGAGAGTCTCTCTCCCTCTGTGCCCGCCCCCCGCCCCCATTCAAGCTCACTCTCTCTCTCTTTCTCTCTCTCTCTCTCAAAAAAAAATTTTTTTGTTTAGTTTGTAAATTTCCCAAGGGCTACTGACCATTTCAAAACTCTTGTAATTCATGACATTGCTGTCCATGGTATTTGAGTTGCCAGAACAAGTTAAGTAACGTGTATCAGTTTGTAATTGTAGCTGACAGTCATATTCTTAGTTGGCCCTCATATTAAAATGTCAAGCATAAAGAAAACAAATCATTATTATTTTTAATCATTATTATTTTCCTTCTCCTAAATAAAACCTCTCTTCATTATAAAATGTTTGCAAGTACCTAGCTCCATTGTTATGTCAACTAGTGTAGTTAATCCTACATATTTTAATAAAGAAACATTACTTTATTATGAATTATTTTCTTTATATTACAATTAGACCACTGTGTTGAAAATTTAAGCTGATTGCGAAGGTTGGTTCAAGTAGTAGAAATGTCATTCAGAACACCCACGTTGGCTCTTAAGGGGTTAACAATACTTTATATCACAATGTAAATTTGGATGTGATCTATGTTTAAAATTCTCAAGGCTTGAAAATAGGCTTAAGTATAGAACACAAGTTAAGAAGTGTCTAGCAATAAGCACCAGAGTGGCTTGGGTGTTAGAAATGATTTTTTCAACATTTATTTTATCTTCCCTGCATTGTTAAATAGTCTTAACAGATTTTTTGTTTGTTTGTTTTTTGAGAGAAAGACAGAGAACATGTAAGTGAGCACAAGCAGGGGAGAGGGGAGGAGGGAGAGCAAGAGAGATTCATAAGGAAGCTCTATGTTCAGCTTGAGGTCCAACATGGGGCCTGATCCCACCACCCAGGGATCATGCATGACCTGAGCCAAAATCAAAAGTCCGATGGTAAACTGAATGAGCCACCCAAGAGCCCCGAAATAGCTTAAGATTTTAAGAATTCACACCCAGTGAAGTCTGTTCCTTGAACTGAAATTAAGGAATATCATTTCCTTGGTGGTAACTATGGACAATTTCTTACCAGTTACATACCTTTCTTTTCCTCTTTTTTCTTTTCTTTTTTTTTTGTTTTTAGACATGTATTTAATTTTGAGAGACACAGAGAGACAGAGCACGATCTGGGGAGGGGAAGAGAAAGATGGAGACACAACAGCCGAAGCAGGCTTCAGGCTCCAAGCTGTCAGCACAGGGCCCAATGCCGGGCTCGAACCATGAACCATGAGATCCTGACGTGAGCCGAAGTCGGAGGCTTAACCGACTGAGCCACCCAGGCGCCCCTTCCCCCTTTCTTATTCTTAAATAGAGAACCGAGAAACCACTCTAGGGTCAGACAAAGAATGTATATTCCAGTTGATGTAGGCAGCCATACAACAAAATCCTTCAGCTGGCAACAGTATTTCACAAAGTAAAATAGACCCTGTAGCCAGAATTCAGATAAAGAGAAATAATCTTTCCAGAACCTACGAGTTTCCTGAGTGGCTCTTCCCGGTTAACTATTTTCACAAAGGGAACCACTACCCTGTCTTCTAACGCCCTAGATCACTCTTCCCACAGTTCTGTAATCCCACTGGAAATATACTGTGTGTCAGTTTGCTTTCTCTCAATTTTTTTTAATAAGATTCGTCCATGATTTATATGCAGCGACAGTTCAATAGTTTCCATTGTTACATATCATTACAGTTATTTACCCAAGCTACTGTTGACAGACATTTATTTTGTTCTTCGGGTTTTTTTTTAAAGTTTATTTATTTTGAGAGAGAGAGAGTGAGGGAGCAGGGAGGGAGAGAAAGAAGTCCCAAGCAGGGGTCCCCACCATCAGCAGAGTCCGACATGGGGCTTGAACTCACAAACTGCGAGCTCATGACCTGAGCTGAAATTAAGATCAGATGCTTAATGGACTGAGCCACCCAGGTGCCCCACATTTTTCAGTTTGGAATTACTAGGGGAAGGGCTGCTGTGAAGATTCTTTGATGAACCTAGGAAAGCATACTCACAGAGTATATACCTCGGAAGGGATCTGATAGGACACAGAGAATTCACATGCTCAGTTTTGTGAAATGCCACTATGGCGTTTCTCAAAATATTTGCACAAATGTATACTTCAGCTGTCAGGGTATGAAGTTTCTAATTGTTCCACAGTGTCACCAACATTTGGATTTGTCAGTTTTTAACTGATCCACGCTGATAGATTCTTATTTGTATCTCACTATGATTGTCAATTATATTTTCCTAATGACTAATTAGGAAAAACACATTTGGTGTCATTGGATCACTTAGATATCTCCTTTTGTAAAGCTCCAATTTTCTATTTTTCGATTTGTGTGGATGTCTTTTCTAGTGGATTTGTAGGAATTTTGTATATTCTTGATATTGGTCCTTTATCAGCTATACATATTCCAAATTTTTTTTTTATAAAACTGGTTTCTTTTTTTAAAAAAAAATTAATGTTTATTTTTGAAAGAGAGAGAAATGGAGTGCTAGCAGGGAAGGGGCAGAGAGAGAGGGAGACACAGAATCCGAAGCAGGCTCCAGGCCCCGAGCTATCAGCACAGAGCCTGACGCAGGGCTCAAACCCACAAACCGGGAGATCATGACCTGAGCCGAAGTCGGACGCTTAACCGACTGAGCCACCCAGGCGCCCCCATATTAAAAATGTTTTTGATCTTGATGTCATTGTTGAAACACTGGGTTTAGCAGTTCTGTGCTATAAATGTTTAACAACTAACCCTTCAGGGGTAAAGGATGCCCTGATTTATAATGTGCACTGATTTTTGTGGTGTAAATGCACCCACCATGTGGCCAACTCAAGGTCTCATGTCACTGAACACAGAGTTGCAGTAGAGTAACATTATACAGTTTTTCCAACATCGAAAGAAAAAAGATGGAAATAATCTCAAGAGCATTAATAAGAGCATTCTAATTATTTTAAATTAGAAAGTGATGTGTTTTAAGTACTTGTCACTCTTAATTTTTAACATAATTTATTATTTAAAATTTTTTTTTAATGTTTATTTATTTCTGAGACAGAGAGAGACAGAGAATGAGTGGGGGAGGGGCAGAGAGAGAGGGAGACACAGAATCCGAAGCAGGCTCCAGGCACTGAGCTGTCAGCACAGAGCCTGACCTGGGACTCAAACTCACGGACTGCAAGATCATGACCTGAGACAAAGTTGGACGCTTAACCGACTGAGCCACCCAGGCGCCCCGCCAAACCCAACTTTTTATTAATATAGTTTTAAATATTATTGAATTGAAGCATGCCACACAACCGAAACATGCACATGTATGAAGTGTACAGGTGGGTGTGTTTTCCCAAAGTAAACACACTCGTGTTACTATCATCTACACTGAGACAGTAGTAGTCTCAGTCTCGCTGCCAGTCCCTAGGAACTTGCCACAGATGTACTCAGCATTGACTCACAAAGGTAACCATGAATTTCACTAATCATCATTGATTAGAGGGTCTTTCCACTTTACATATGGAATTATATTATGTTTTACTGTGTAAAAATTACTGTCTACACTTTACATCATATTGCATACTTTATAGACGCTTTAATGTTCTCCAACAACATGACAGGGTATCCCCAGATTTGAGACACATATAGCCGTGGTACCCAAGGTGGCTTTTGTTGGCATTACTGATACCTCACTAAAGAATAATGAAAAAATTTACTCATTTTACCTTTTTATTCTTTTGAAGAATCTTTTTGTGGGGGTTTATTTATTTTTTATTTTTTTTGAGAGAGAGAAAAACAGAGACAGTATGAGCAGGGGAGGGGCAGAGAGAGAGAAAGAGAGAGAATCCTGAGTCTGAAGTGGGGCTCGATCTCACGAACCATGTGATCATGACCTGAGCCAAAACCAAGAGTGAGACGCTTGACTGACTGAGCTACCCAGGCACCTCTCTAATTCCTTTTTAGTTCATGTGCTTGTATCAGAGGCAAGTCTCAGTAAGAAACTATTAAGTATGGAGCATCTCTGGTCAACCTGCTTCTCTCCCTTTCTGCCAATCAAAAATCAGGCTTTAAATTACCTGGTGAATAATGTGTGCTGGAATTCGATTACATCATATTGTTTTCATTAATGTACCTGGATGTAATTATCTTCTATTTATTAAAAGCATGAATTTCACATCTATGATAGTAATATAACATTTCCCTTTCAAATAAAGGACTGAGTGTAAAAGTGAGTCAATTTCATGAAATTCCAATACTAGCAGGAGAGTTTATACTTGCATATGGTAAACATTTTATGGGAATACACAACTAAGGGAAGTTTAAGAAGTTTAGCTCATGAAATCTGTCTCAAATAAGAGCGATGGTACAGAATGGCTTGAGAAAAAACAGAAGGAATAAATAAAGCATTTTGATTCCGTAGAGCCGAAGGTACTCAGAGAGACTGTGAGGACAGAGTGTCTGTGGAATTTCCATGTCAGGAGGCTTCAGCGTCACCCCCTAATTAGTTGAGGGAAATTTCCTGGAGGAAGTTGGTTTCAAGAGTGATCTGACAGATCCGGTGACCCCGATAGGTTCTAGAAAGATTTGCAAATGGAATGTTACCTGTCCACTGCTGCTGTCATTTGAAATGCTTAACTACGTTACATTTCCGATAAAATGTATAAAACTGTCTCATATTTTAAATGTATGTGCAGTATGTTTTATTGAGCATATCTAACAAGTATGTGGGAAAATATTGGATTCATTTCCATGAGGAACACACAATGCCAACTTTCCCAATCTACACCGTAATTACGGCATAGCGATAGGATTAGGACTGTGGGGGATGTGTTAACTGTCTGAATCTTATAAGCAAATTCCTCCCAGAATGGAATCCTCTGGTGCATCTGTTATGTATTTAGGCCTTTGCAAAATGTAGTTTAGCATGAGCCAAGCAGGTGTGCCGTTCTTTCACCCATGAGATCACATAAAATGAAAAGTTCATGACTGTCCACAGGCTCAGAACCAGGATCAAGGAAAGGTACAGCCCTTCACTCACGCCAGCGGAGTTTCAAATCCCTGGCTCTCATGGGGAATTTCTAAGTGGACCAGAAAACTTGGAACAAAAATGCACAATTTGGCTAAACAGTTCTTTCTGCTCTCGTCTACTATTTAGGCATTGAAATCTGAGTCACGGCAATGACTGCGATTGTCAATTGAGAGATAAATGCACCAAAGAGTGACTGACAGTCCCTTAGGGTGTGTGTGTGTGTGTGTGTGTGTGTGTGTGCATCACAGATGTGTGAGCTCCACTCAGCTTTGTTTAATGGAACAGTGGAATGGTTTCATTCCCCTCAAATACTTGCATTTTCTCCCCACTGTTCCATCACACGTTCTGTTCTAAAATCACATGGTAGGTTTGCACCGAAGTTGAGCTTTTGGTTCTCTTCCTCTCCTGTCTCCCATCTCCACCTCAGCCATGTGCTCATAAACATCCGTTCCATCAGCAGGAACAGGTGCTTCCCAAGAGAAACAGAGTTCTCGCTAGGCTAGGCCAAGAAGAACCCTCGGCTAAATTTTGCAATTTCAGGCTGCTTTTTCCTTCCTCCTTTTTTCCCCCATTAGTATTCCTCATCTCAGAAGTCAAAGTGTCCAGGCTCACAGTCTAATTAGACAAGGCAATGTGTCTGCGTTTCTGGTCTACACGTACAAAAAAGAAAACGCGTCTCAGAATGTAGGAGTTAAACAATCAATCGCCAGCACATCAACCAGGCATAATGATGAGCTCCATAAGCAGCAGAAAAGAGCTACGTAGGGGGCTGGAGAGTCAGTGTCTAGAGTAAGGAGGGAATCAGAGGTCATTCGTGCGCTGTACCTCTACTCTCCTCTGTTCAGATTCCCCTTTACATTGTTATCCGTGAGATGAATCCCGGCATGCCGCCTGATTTTTGCTGATAAAGGAGAGCAAGGTCTATTCAAATTATTTTTAATACGTGACGGCTGTTAGAGGCAGAACCGCTCTGGGACTGCCGAAGCGCTCAACTTGATTGTGAAAGTCATGGTGGGAAAGAGTACCATTGGTCGTTGCGTTGCTCCCACTCAGCATGATCGATACAGCTGGTTTGCCTTCCTCCTAACAGCCATGTGTGGGATGAACACCACCCCTTTCGCTTTTATTCTGCTGCCATCGTTGGCTCATGAGGCTTCCTGGAGGTTAAATAGCAGTCTCTGATTTACTGAGGCTGCTGATAAGTAAACACCTTCCATTACACCAGCTCTCTGGGCACTTTCCAGCCATCTGTGAAGGCGCTCCTTAACCGGTGACTCATACAGCCACATCTGGGGAAGATCTGGGTCAGAGGGTAATAGCACATAATCATCCCAGGGCAAAGGCGCCTCGAAAAGGGGATGGGAACTAAAGAGAAATACCGCATTTCGTCTTTTCACAGAAATTAAAAGTAGGCACTGCTGCTTAAGGCCAGGGTTAGTTGCCACCGTATTTCCCAAGCCATCGGGAAACAGTCATTGATCTCTGGCATCTCACATATGATCTGTTGTGATGAAGACAGCAGTGGTCACTAGTGATTCTGTGCTAACAGACTTCATTTGTCCAGAGGCGATGCTCCACAGATTTTCCTGGAGTTCTGGTTTCAGAATTGGTGGGTCACAATTAGACATATTCATGTCCCATCATTAGAGATGTATTGTAAGGAAAGGAACTTCAGAGATCAGGCTCTCCTTTGGCCTCTCAGTGGGCTGAACACTTGTTACCATAAGTAAAGGGAAATAATAATGATAATAATAACTAGTTATAATTTAATGATTATTTTGATCACCAGGAAACCCACCTTTAATTTTTTTTTAATGTTTTTATTTATTTTTGAGAGAGAGACAGAGACAGAGTATGAGCAGGGGAGGGGCAGAGAGAGAGAGACAGAGACAGAATCTGAAGCAGGCTCGAGGCTCTGAGCTGTCAGCACAGAGCCTGACACGAGGCTCAAACTCAGGAGCCAGAGATCATGACCTGAGCTGAAGTCAGACGCTTAACCAAATGAGCCTCCCAGGTGCTCCACCCCCCCTTTTTTTCCTGATTTTCTAAAATGTTAGAGAAACACATCTTTAGTGTTTATTTAGCACAATGCCCTCTGTGCATTGATTTAAATGCGGTCCTTAACCTTAGAATTAACAAACAACTCAGAAGCAGAGAGACATTCAGGAAAATATAAAAGCGATGGAAATCAAGAGCAGAAAACTTAAACATGGTGTCCATTCTTTAATTGAAAGTTTGATTTTGAAAAATACTTTTTTTTAAAATAACTTAAACACCAGAAGCTATTAGCGTTGTGTTCAAAGCTACATTTTTTAGCATTTTCTCATTATATTCTTCATTCTTAAATTGAGATAGTCACACTAACATCTAAAGAGCAATAAAGAGTCCCGTCCAACACGGATTTTAAATTAAGATAGGAACAGGAGACACACAGAGAAAAGCAATCCAAAAGCAGAAAATTCATGTAGGTTAGAGAGGAAAGTTGCATGAAAACTAAGATGACATATCAAGGCTTAAAAAGTGATTTAAGTCATATGTCTTCACTTTTCTCCACTGGATGTTGGAATGATTCCTGAAGAGGAGGGAGAGACAGATTAGAGAAAGGGTGATGGGCTGGGTGGGAGACTTGGAAAAACAGACAAGTACAAGTGACAAGATCTAGACGGAAGAGCCTAGAAGAGGGGGAAAAGTAGAGTGCGTTGCATCCTAAACCAGACAGCTGTTGAATTTTGCAGTGAGCTTATAGGAAAGTGCTCGGTAAAAATAACTGGATATGAAAGACAAAGTGCCTTTTGTATCTCGCCTGGTTGCCATTACTCCATAGCACTTGGGAAGAAAAATACTGTGTAAATGTACTAAATAAATAAAGCTTTGGCAACGTATTTAAATTGTGTTGAAAACCAAAGCACTTCAGGACGCCGAGTAGTATTAAATCAATAAAGTGAACTTTACCGCATAGAAATATATTCTATTCACATCGGTCATTACCCAAACTTCACAATGATATTCTGATTAATAGTGCATGGAGTAGATCTCCCAGATGCCAGCCAGATGTTCAAAGAAAACTAATGTTGTTTGACTTAAAGAGAAAAGTATAAATCATATGTACTCTGACACACAAAATGGAACAAATGGAAAGCATCCCATGTGAATTCCATACTGATTTCATAATTCTATTTAGATTAAAGATGAGAGAGAGAGAAGACTATACAATTTCTAGACCCACAAAGAAAATAAAGGAGGAAAAAATACCGTTTAAGCACAGTCAATGAGCCTAAACGGTTAAATATATCTGTAAAAATATTTTTTGTATTTTTGCTTGCATCCTAAAAGACAATGAGTTTTTGCAACTCACCAGGGCTTGAAGACAACTCCAGAAGTGAAGACTAGCAGGTAGGGAATAAGAAGAAAAATTCAGTTTCCAGTGAAACAAAGTTACGGACTCAACTATGAAGACATTTTTTCTAAATTTTAAATTATCAAAGGTTGTCAGGTCTGTCAGATATTGAGTATGGAAACACAATGTATCAAAATATATACTTGTAATGAATACTAAAAACTAGCAATATTTTCCCCTTTGCTTACACAGTTACTGCAAATGATTACTAAGATATCCCCTTTTTAAAATAAATCTTGGGGCACCTGGGTGACTCAGTGGGTTAAGCGTCCGACCTCAGCTCAGGTCATGATCTCACAGTTTGTGAGTTCGAGCCCCGCATCGGGCTCTGTGCTGACAGCTTGGAGCCTGGAGCCTGCTGCAGATTCTGTCTCCCTCTCTCTCTATGCTCCTCCTCTGCTCATGCTCTCTCTCTCTCTCTCTCTCTCTCTCTCTCTCTCTCAAAAATAAATACACATTGAAAAATTTTAAAATAAATATACAAATCTCACATTGATGGGCTTGGCTGGTGCTATGATCACTTACGTTATTAGAGTTATAATAAAAATAGTTAAAAAGCTACCTGTTTTTTAAAAAAATAAAGAGAATAAAAACAGTGCTCTTTAAAAATGTGTTTATTTATTTATTTTGAGAGAGAGAGAGAGAGAGAGAGAGAGAGAGCATGAGCAGGGGAGGAGGAGAGAGAGAGGGAGAGAGAATCCCAAGCAGGCTCCAAGCTGTCAGTGCAGAGCCCGACACGGGGCTCGATCCCGCAAGTCATGAGGTCATGCCCTGAGCGAAATCAAGGTTAAAGCTTAACTGACTGAGACACCCAGGCACCCTTAAAATGAGTACTTTTAAGAAAAAAAAATAGTGGTAGGCTAGTACATTTTTAACTACTCATTGGGGTAAAAATAGATTGAGTGTTTGCCAATCCCCGTGGTGTAAGTAAATACTCCCAACATGGCCAAATTAATGCTACTAACATGCTGTCACTGAAGGCAGAATCGAGTAAAGATGTTCAAAATTGTGAACTCTCCTGAGTTCCGGCTCTAGAGTGCTATGGAAGTATCATCCTATTTTCTCCTGCAGTAGAGCTAACGACCTCTTGTTAATGGCCAAGATTCTTCTCATCCAGGCTGGCAAGCAGCAGGGGGTGTGGGAGCTGGAACCTATTTGTATCATAAAGTAAGCTGTGGTTTGGTTGATTCTCTAACAGTGACTGTTGTGGAGTGTAGCGCCGTAATGACTGTGACGAGGAAGTCTCTTATGGTGTGCTAAAGAAAAATGAGAGGCGGAATATAGACAGGCCTCACTGATGGAAAATTTCTACCATCTGACCCAGAGTGGAATTTAGCAGTGTGACATTTGGTTTGCAGGTACATTGGTCAGGATCCACCATTTTTTTTTTTTAATTACGAACAATCATGTAAGGTGTCGATTTTTCTGCTATTACATGTAGATCGATTTCACTGAGTTAGAAACAAAATCCCTATTCTATTCTGCTCTATTTGATGATATGCTGTGTTCTGCTGCTTTATATGCATTTATTTACTATGACCCTAATAAGTGCCTAAATTCTTCTATCCAGTATGTGGGCTAAACATAAACACAGGAGACAAGCAGTCCTTTTCTTCTAAAAGCAGAGAATGTAAATTATTACATAATGTACCACTGAAAAGAAACAGATCAGTTAGACTCAGGATTTAGAATGACACTTCAAGAAAAGATTAAGTGACTATTTGCCGGCTTTCTTAATAAAGTGCATAACTATTTTTATATGTGAGCGCAGAGACACTAGCCTCAGCCCTAAAAGTGCTATCATAGTTTTCACTGAAATTTAAAATATCCTATCAGATTGAATCTATTCAAGGATAAGAGATTGTACTCCTATCTTTTTCACGGTACCTATATGTTCAAATGCATGGAATTAAATGCTATCGTAACGAAAAAGCATTTTTTCCTTTCAAAAATAGCATGTCTCTTTAGTTTCTTAAACTAAGTCGCATTAAATATAAACCTCTCTCAGTTCTACATATTGACTAACTTGTAAGCTAGAGTCGCAATAACTGAGAAGCAAATTCGGCTTGACCTCCAGTCCTATCTTTAGACAGGGACCATGGCTGTTTACCATAAAGCTAGACGTAACAGGTAAAAGAGAAGCAAACCAGTGTAAAATCTGGGATAGTCATCATTTTCCTATAACTTCAGTTTCTCTTGCATGAACTCCTTGGGCTACGAGCTCCTTTTCTTCCTTGAGATTTATAACATTTCATAACACCGTATGAATTACAAATCAAGATGTACTATAGAGACGACAGAGTATTGATTTCCTAAGACTAGAAACATCAATCTCACTCACAACGACTTTCAGAAATAACCTGATTCTTTTATTTCGGGCCTGCTTCAATGTGAGCGAACTTGTGTCATGACCTCTCTTTATAACCGTTTGTGCATTTTCCCTCACAGTACACCAGCCCTCCTTGCTTTAAGCAACCCGCCTCACCACCAGACACTGCATTTAATAATGGTATTTCTTTTAGCTGCCTTTGAAATTCCTGTTGGCTCATGATCCCACAGGCTTTGCCAAAAAGTATAATAAATTCTGGAGGGAGAGTGTTTAGCTACGAAACACATAGTTGACATAACGCTACTTGTGAATTTTATTTTCATAGTAACAAATTAAGTGGCAGCAGTAAATGATGAGGTTGCAGGTCAGTCGTGAACTAGGATATGGGGTACATAACTCCACCGGACAATGGCTCTGGGGGCCAAAAGAGAATGCTGTGAGCTGGGAGGCTCACTGAGAAAGTTGTGAAGGACATAATTAATCCAGGTATATATATATATACATACACACCAGCCCCTGTATATATATATATATACCGGTATATATATATATATATATATATTTTTTTTTTTTTTTTTTTTGAGAGAGAGCGAGAGACAATGAACATGGGAGCAAGGCAGGAAAACAGAGGGAGACAGAGAATCATAAGCAGGCTCCATAATCCAGCATTGAACCCCACGCCTGGCTTGACCCCAGGACCATGAGCTCATGACCTGAGCTGAAATCAAGAGTCAGACGCTTAAGTGAATGAGCCACTCAGGAGCCCCAATCCGTGTATATCTTTAAAAACATCTGAGGTAGACCTTAGATATAAACTAAGGTCTAACAGATAGGGTGGGAGATTTAGGGCGTGGTCTCTCAGTTACTTAGTCATGGCAGAGGATTCCAGTCTCCCTGACCCCAATGTTATTGTCTGGACCCATTGACTCTCTGATAATCTCCATTTATTGTATGAGGGATTCTGCTTCGTGGGATCTTTGCAGGGACACTCTGGAAAGATCAATAACCTCTCTGCTCACTTTTTCTAGAAATCTTATGACCTCAGAGTTCACTATGTAAACCTGGTGCTTCTTAGATTACAAAACAGAAGTACAAGTAACACTTTTCATGCTTCCGGGCTCACTCTTCTGCTTTCTTAAGACCTGATAAGAGGAGCGACCGCATGGCCCAGACAATTAAGCGTCCAACTTCGGCTGAGGTCATGATCTCACAGATCATGGGTTCAAGCCCCGTGTCAGGCTCTGCACTGACAGCTCAGAGCCTGGAGCCTGCCTCGGATTCTGTGTCTCCCTCTCTCTGCCTCTCTCCAGCTCATGCTCTGTCTCTCTCTCTCAAAAATAAATAAGCGTTAAAAACAATGTTAAGGCTTGATAAGAAATCCCATTGTTAACTTTGAGACTACGTGTACAAGGTTTCAGAAGCAGTGTATCATACCGCTGACACTTTGTGCCACCGGTATTTTTGCAGGTGGGTAAGAGACAAAAGGGACAACGTGTCACTTTCAGATACCTCCTGACAGGAAAAATTGGCCACAGTGCATGTCCCCCCAAGTGAGATTATTTTAATAAATTGTTTTAATGGAAAGCAATTGTAAACCATGAATGTTTAGTGCTTTTAGAGAATATGTCTTTAATTTGAGCATCACCCCGGTTTCTTGCTGCCACAAGAGAACTAAGATTATCACAGGGTGCTGGGAACATTCATAAAAGAAAACCAAATTCTCCTACTCTAAGTGTTGCTCTGAATCTGTCCATTGGCTATTTAATGGATACTGAAAATTCCCTTGCATGAAACTTGGGTATTTGGGGAGTGACTTTGGGCTTGTTCCTTAACTTTCTAAGCCTCCATGGTTTTCATCCATAAAATGTAACCATAAAACATATTTGTTCTATAACATAACTATGAATATTGAATGCGACTAAGTGTATAAAGCACTTAGAATAGTTCCTGGAACACATAAGCTCCCGGATGGATCTTGAGGACACTGATGAGGGTAGTGATGAGGATGATAAGGACTGACACATCAAAACCTGAAGTCAAGTTTGTATGATTTCCACATACGAAGGGTGATCATGGCTGTCAATTTCCAGAAGCAGATTTCCCCTAGACAATGTCTACTCTAATATACACAAAGACTTGAACTAAGGAACGTTGCAAATTTGTGGCTCCACTGGCCACAGCGACAAGGCAAAACTAAATGTTTACACCAACGAGCCCTTTACCCTAACAATTAGAGTGGTAAATAAAAATACAAATACACGTTTCTCTGTATGTATGATTGCTAACTTACAAAGCAATTATTTCATGTTTGCAACAGCAGGATTTCCCCCATTACAGGTAATACAACCCCTTCTCCCCAAACCCTTAAATGTATTAAACCCCAAAAGCATAGGGGAAATCATGCTTCCAAAGCAGCGGACATCCTTGCAATTTTCTGTGCTTTGCTACCCCCTCCCCTGAAACCTGGCCCTAACCCAGGGAAAAATTTAATGAAGCAACTCCAAATTGATAGTCAAATGAGGCAAAAGACCAAATTCATGCTCCCAATAGGAAACTAAAGTTTTGAAAAGGTTACAGGTGAATTATTTCACTCTCTATGGCTCTAAGTTTCCGAAAACATATTTATTCTTTTCAACAGCAGCAGCTTGGGCCAGAACCTTGAGAGTTTCTTTAGGGATTTAGATGACCACGTACAAGCATTTCCAACCAGACCAAGAGTCTCACATTTTTTTCTCTAAGGCCCAAATGATACCCCATGAGACACAGCCAGCTGCTTTGATAGTTCTTATTCTTCAAGAAAGGGCACAGTAATGAAGCTATATCTTCCCATTATAGTACTTCCTGCTCGAAGGGACACCTTCAAGTTTGTTAGGCTTAAAAATGGACTTGCCTTACATAATGGTCTCTGAGGTTTTTGTGTCCTGATTTTAGGCAATGTGTTTTATTTTAAAACCATTCTTGTCAGGGAAGAGAGAAGGCAACATATGGCAGTAAAAAAAAAAAAACAAAAAAACTCACATTGGGTCAGCGGGTACTCCTAAGCAGTTATTAAATGCGTGGTGCTCTACCAAGACTTATTATGTAGAGTAGGAAGGAGTTGTGTGGCCCTAACTCTAGACTGCCAGATCTGGGGGATCCCCCAAGAGGTATGGTTTGGCTACACTCCCAATAAAATATAAAATTGTATTAAAGGAGATGAGGGGCGCCTGGGTGGCTCGGTCGATTGGGCGTCTGACTTCGGCTCAGGTCATGGTCTTGGAGTTCGTGAGTTCGAGCCCCGTGTCGGGCTCTGGGCTGACAGCTCAGAACCTGGAGCCTGCTTAGGATTCTGTGTCTCCCTCTCTCTCTACCCCTCCCCTCCTCATGCGCTCACTCTCATCCTTCTTTCACTCATTCACCAATTACATGTTTCAGGTCTCACATCTTTTCCTGAGCAGTGTATTTAAAGTTCTACTCCTTTTAACCTTGGTGCTAACTCATTTAACTTTTCTCAAGGCAAGTTATAATTCTGTGTCACTATGTTAAATTATCTTGTTCATTTTTATTTGAATTTATTTTTTATTTTTATTTTTTGCAGTCTTCAAAACTATGAGCCCCTGGGGTGCCTGAGTGATTCAGTTGGTTAAGCGTCTAACTCTGGGTTTCAGCTCAGGTCAGGATCCCATAGGTCATGAGTTTGAGCCCTGCATCAGGCTCTGTCCTGACAGTGTGGAGCCTGCTTGGGATTCTCTCTTTCTTCCTCTCTCTCTGCCCCTTCCCTGCTGGCTCTCCCTGTGTCTCTCAAAAATAAACAAACAAAAAAGAAATAAACTATATTTTAAAAAATAATATAAAATTATAATCCCTTTGGATTATTCATGTTTTCCACTACTGTATCTCAGAATCTAGAACGATGTCTAGTAGATGTCCAATAACTACTTATAAACTACCAGACATTATTTGGCATACATACATATTTAATTTCCTAAATTCAGTCTCCTAAGACTACTTGCTCTTTTTTCCAAGATATGTAGTCCGACTCAAGATTTTAAGAGATAAATACGTACATGTTTAAAGTTCTGGTAAAACTTCTGCATAATTCTAGTGTATAAAGCCAGTTCAAAGGATGCATGCTACTTCTGTTCATGGTCATTGCCCCAGTAAATGTAAAAGTATAGAAATAACAAGTAGTAATAGCAAAGCCCACAATAAACAGATTTCCTCAAAAAATTTTTTAATGTTTATTTATTTTTAAGAGAGAGAAAGAGAGACAGAGCATGAGCAGGGGAGGGGCAGAGAGAGAGAGGGAGACACAGAATCTGAAGCAGGCTCCGGCTCCGAGCTATCGGCACAGAGCCCGACGTGGGGCTTGAACTCACGATCTGTGAGATCGTGACCTGAGTCAAAGTTGGACAGTTAACTGACTGAGCCACCTAGGCACCCCTCTTAAAACTTTAAATATATACCGAGTAGATTCACTGCTATCTCCCAGAGACAAGTGAACAAGAGGAATAATATTAGGTAAATATTAGGTAAAATTATTAGGTAAAGAACTACAGTTTTGGTTGTCTGATAAGAAATATTTGTGGTCACAATTGATTTGCAAGAGAATCAAAGGCAGAGTATAGTATCTCAATTATCTAGATCTATCCAGTCTGATTCCTTATTTTTAAACATCATCAATACATTAAGAGAAATTGATTTAAAACATACCTAATGCTAAGGCTTGGAATTGCACAGACAATCCCTGACCTTGAGCTTAAAGACAAACAAATCTTTAAAAATACAGCCACTGTTACGACAAAAATTCAACCAAAAAAAAAAATCCATTGGAAAAATAAAGAGGAATAACTAAGTGTGCTTCTCGTGAAAGAGAGATCACACATTCATATATTAATTTACTTATAAACATTTATCGTGCCAACCCTACATATTATAAACTGTACTAGCTGGTAAGACTGATACACAGTCTTAAAGATATATAAAAACTGCTGTCTAGAGAAGAACTGAGAATTGACATGATGGTCGTAGCATATACTAAAACACAAAAATACCTGAGAACATTTCGGACCGTCGATAATCTTGAGAGGAAACATTTACTCACTCCGGGAAATCAGAGAAAGCTTCAAAAAAGGATGTAATTTCTCATCTGAGAGCGGAAGGATGAACTAGATTTATAAAGTAATGGTTACGATGTGCTGAAAAAAAGAAATCACCATGGGCTGCATTAAAGAGCACATTCAAACATCTAGACAAGAAAATTCAACACATTCTAGAAACTTAAGGAAGGTCACCACAAAGGAAGCATATCACATGCTGGAGAAACTGACATGAAATGAAGCAGAGGAGAAAAGCAGAGCTCATACTGTAAAGCATCTGGAAAGTCTTGCTGAGGTGACTATCAAAAGGGGGCATCTGAGTTTACCAAGAAAAGGGGGAGAGAACAAGCATTCCCAGAAAAAAGGGAGGACACTCCGCAAACACACAGAACTAGAAAAGCCTTATTTATTGAAAAGCAATTAGGCACTTGGGCTGGAGTTTAGTGGCTGTTGAAAGAGTAAGGAAGGGGCAAGAGATAAAGCATTGAGTCTTATCTACACTGGAGATCTGGAAGAACTCTCCTTTCCTTTCAACACCATTATCATTCCCTGTCCTCAATATTCCTTACATGTTAAATTCACACTCCCCTTTTTTCCATATTGTTCTTTATGGAAAAGTCTTATAATTTATTTTAAAGTAGAGTCTCCTTAAAGACAAGGATTGCTAGCATAAGGCCATGAAACACAACGGACAGTCATTAATTCACCAACACAGTAGATGGTGAAAATCCAACATTTAAAAATAGTATGCTTCTATTTCTTTGGTAACTTTCAGTTGCTGGTATTTATTTTATTATAATTATTATTACTAGCATATTATTATATTTTATTTTATTTATTTTTTATTTTACAGAGAGTGTGAGCTGGAGAGAGGGGCAGAGGGGGGAGAAAATCTGAAGCAGACTCTACGCTCAGTGTGGAACCCAAAAGGGGGCTCAATCTCATGACCCTGGGATCATGACCTGAGCCGAAATCACGAGTAGTATGTGCAAATGACTGAGCCACCCAGGCACCCCCAATTGTTGGTATTTCTTGAAAGCAAAATCTCAAGAAAAACTAAACCAAAGAAGAATCTGCCTATGCCCTTATCAAGATAAATACTGAGTAAAGAACAGAGATTCATTCCATTCCTCAATTCCCAAGGATATGCAACTAAATATAACTAAAATTTAACTAAATATAGCTAAAATTTCCTTTTAACTTACTACATGTCCACATATATTATGCCAATGAATATTCACAAATCGAAGGAAGGAGAAATATGTAAGCTACATGTAATTTGGTTAATTTCATCCACTAACTTCATTTTAAATGGTGCCATTTCATAAGATTGTTTTTTATACATTATGTTTCATCTTCAAACTGACCACATTCACTGCTGATACCCGTTTTCGGTGAGATTTGCGTGCTTAAAAGGTATGGAGTATGGGGCGCCTGGGTGGCTCAGTCGGTTAAGCATCCAACTTCAGCACAGGTCATGATCTCGCCATCTGTGAGTTCGAGCCCCACATGGGGCTCTGTGCTGACAGCTGAGAGCCTGGAACCTACTTCACATTCTGTGTCTCCCTCTCTCTCTGCTCCTCCCCCACTCATGCTCTGTCTCCCTCTGTCTCTCAAAACATGAACATTAAAAAAATTTTTTAAAAAGGTATGGAGTATGGCTTTGTCAATTTTATCATCTCTGATGAAGGTAAATTATTACTATGCCAATTTGTCATAATTGATGTTATTCTGTTTGCAGAGGTCAAAATAATCTGAATTGTCAGGCTTCATTACTACTCAGTGACCACAGAGAGTTCACTTTTGCCTATTCAAAATTAAAGCTGTTTTTCCTTTCTCTGTTCAAATTTAATGATATTCTAATCTCATTTGCATAAAACATTTTTCATCTGTTAAAGATACCTTAGCCAACAGATGGTGCTATATATAACATTTTTATGATAGTGTATAGTATTTAAAAATATATATTACAGCTGAGCTGTAAGTTTAATTATATTGTTAGAAGCTATGTGTGAAAGGAAGTTTTTTGAAAATATTTATTTCATAAAGCCTGTAAGATATAAAAGAAAAATGCCAAGTCTCTGCAAAATGTTTAAGTTGAGTCAGGGGTCACTGGCTTTTCCATTATGCATGGAATCTTGTCGGAGTTTGGGATGTCCATGTTAATAAAAATGAAGCTTAACATTTGGTTTGATTTGGAAGCCTGGAACTGATCAACAGGCCTCCTCTGATGCCAGCTCTCTGTTCTGAAAATACCTTGCTCTCAAATCTTTCTGTCTCCAATATCTATCTGTCTAATCCATCTTTGCATGACTACTACATGGGATTTTGCATTTAGCAGTGGGAACCATCGATAATCTTTGAGCAGCTTGGTAAAGGAATCCAAGGTCCTGATCTTAGTCTCGCCTTCAGCTCTTGTATCTCAACCTACTTGTCAAGCCATGGCTCCAAATTTTCCCGTGAAAAACGTATATAACCTAGTCATATTAATCTTGCAAACGGTCATGGTTCACTCACAGTCTGGAGAGCTGAGATTGGTCAACACCAGCCTTATACATCACTTTTCTGTGAAGCTCTTCTGATCACAAACTCTGAATGCTTCTGACACTTTATATTACTGTACTTACTTTAACTTGATCTCACACTGCTTTCTGTTATAAAATTCCCTAACAGAAATAAGCCCAATCCATTATGCTTCTGTCAATTTACTTCTTATGAAGTAAGCCTTCTCCTGAAGAAGGTAGAGATGGTAACATCAACACATGAACTATTTGATTCAAAAACCATTTTCAACTGGTTTCTGTTGTTTTCTTGCCAACTGACACACATCTTCACCTATGAGTGGATTTTCAGTCTTATTCTCCTAGAAAAAAAAAATACATAATGTACTAATTTTATCTATTCTTTATTACTTAGCTTATAAAACAATTGTGATAGTTGGGTTTTATTCTTCTGTTCCTTGTACAATGTGTTGGGTAGATTACTTACTGCATTTGAGCAAGTATTTCTGGAATAGGAGGAGGAAGGATGAAAAAACTTCCCGAAAATTCCAGAATCTATTTTTTCGTAAAGAAGGTACCACTTAGGGGGACCTGGGTGGCTCAGTTGGTTGAGTATCTGACTTGGGCTCAGGTCATGATCTCACAGTTCGTGAGTTCAAGCCCTGTGTCTAGCTCTGTGCTGACAGCTCAGAGCCTAGAGCCTGCTTCAAATTCTGTCTCCCTCTCTGCCCTCCCCCACTCATGATGCGTCTCTCTCCCTCCCTCAAAAATAAACATTAAAAAGATTTTTAAAAAAGAAATCACCACTTATAAATGATGAAGTATTTGTTAAATAATATATACAACAATACACATGTTGAGAAAAACTTAAGTCTTTAAAATGGGCTTAAGATGTATCCAGAGCATTTGATAATGATGGGGTTCTCACACTTTTAATTTTTCAGTAGTTATTCTAAGCTTCTTAATCCTATGGTAAGCACTTCCATTTGGTTTGGTTTGTATAATTTCTATCTCTTTGTTGATATCTGCTCTTTGTTGAGTCATTGTCATCACACTTTTCTTTAAATCTTTAAATATGGTTACCTTCTGTTTTTTGAAAATATGAATGTTGCTGATTTGCTGTCTTTGTCTACTAACTCCAATATCTACAGACAACTAATGACAGGTTCTATTGATTTTTTTCTCATCAGTAGGAGTCTCATTTGCAAGTTATTTCTTTGCTTGTCTTGTAAGATTTTGTCAAATGTATGTCATTTTATGGATTTTACTAATCCTAGATTTTGACATTTTCTTAGAGGATTATAATTGTTTTGATTTGTCTGTTTGCCCATTAACAAACTCCTCTGAATTAAATCTGTGAAATCTGTTTTCCCTGTAGTGCCAATCTCTATTTTCATCTTTTAGTGTTGCTGTTTTTATTTCTAAGCCTAGATCTTTAGGTGGTTTTGCTGTGTCTGTACATCTTGGTATTCAACCAAAGATTGATAGATGTCATGCTCAAATATACCCAGCCAGTATGCCTTCCAGTCTCCGATTAAAGATCTCTATGTGGCCCAGAAATATATTTAACATTTAGGTCATTTTCAAATCTCCTCTGGCTCTTATTCTATACCAGACCATCTCATCTCTCTTCTGCATGTATGCAAGGACATCCTTGGCCAGAGATGCATGGATATCTTGGATCCCCTTTAGTCTCAGCTGTGCATGAGCCCAGCCCTAAGTCAACCTAGAGCCTGCTTTGGATTCTGTGTCTTCCCTTCTCTCTGCCCCTCTCCCACTCGTGCTTTCTCTCTCTCTCTCTCTCTCTCTCTCTCTCTCTCTCAAAATAATAATAATAATAATAATAATAATAATAATACATAATAAACAAACAAAAAGATGGTTCTGGCATCAAAAATAGCTTTAAAGTGGCACCTGGGTGGTTCAGTTGGTTAAGCAGCCAACTTCAGCTCTGGTCATGATCTCAGTTTGTGAGTGTGAGCCCTGTGTTAGACTCCATGCTGACAGCTCAGAGCCTGGAGCCTGCCTCGGATTCTGTGTCTCCCTCTCTCTCTGCCCTCCCCCACTCACACTCTTTTTCTCTCAAAAATAAACACTAAAAAAAAAATAAAGTAAACAAAGAACAATGTTCTGACAAGCTTAGGCCATGAAAAGACAACCCCAGATTTCATTGTGTACATTTCCCATCGGTAAGGGGCCCCCAGAACATTACAAGGACAGAGTCTGTAAGTTCAGCCTTTCTTCTCCAGCTTCCTTATTTATCCTGCCCTTCCTTCGTCTCTGATACCTATTTGGAGCATACACTTATCCACACCCAGTACAGAAGGGCAGAAGAAAAGAAATCAAGCAAAGATGAAACCAAAAGATTTGCAGTCAGGATAGAGGCTTGGATGAGATACTGACAAAGAAATCAGAATGAAATAACGACATAGAAATATTTGTCCTTCTGGGGCGCCTGGGTGGCTCAGTAGTTTAAGTGTCCAACTCTTGATTTCGGCTCAGGTCGTGATCTCAAGGTTTGGGAGTTCAAGTCCTGCATCAGGCTCCTTGCTGAGAATGTGGAGCCTGCTTGGAATTTTCTCTCTCTGTCCCTCCCCCACTCACACTCTATCTACCTTTCTCTCCTAAAAATAAATAAACATTTAAAAACATTTTTTTTAAAATAGCTTAATAAAAGAATCTGGGTCATTACTGTAGTTATATATTTGCTTAACCTCAAGAAATAGTCACTTAGTTGCCTCTTTGAATTTTACCTTTCCTTTTACTGACCTCATTTCTATCGTTTCTGTGAGCTTTTCTCTTCTTTAGAAATAACATAAGTCAAATCTCCTATTTCTTTCTACATCATTTGTAAAAAAGAGTTAAAATGTGTTAGAAAGCAAATAGCCCACAGTACTTTAGAAGGCATTATAATTTCTTGGTCCTTTGTGAGGTTTCAGTTTATAGAGAGTTCTTTCACTTTCCAGGGAGAAGAGGTGACAAACATTCAGAGTATCGGTGTATGTAGGTTTCTTTTAAAGTTAATTTATTCAAGTGTTTACATCATTTTCTTGAGACAGAAAAGTGTATTGTGCTTTGGAGGTGACAATGACCATGGCTGGAATCAAGGTCTTATTAGGCTGAAGACTATAAAAACTGACTTCACTGGAGTGGATATGACAGACATAATTGCCATGACTTCCTATGGCCATTCAGAGTCTTAGTTACATTTCAGTTTGAAATGTTGGGTTTGGGCATATTTTAAAAGGGGTTATTAAATAACTGCCTCTAGTATTTTGAGGTTTGTGTCAAAAAAAAACAAAAACAAAACCAAAAACTTGGTGGGGTGCCTGGGTGGTTCAGTTAGTTAAGTGTACAACTTTGGCTCAGGTAAAGATCTCACCATCTGTGGGTTCGAGCCTCACGTTGGGCTTTGTGCTGACAGCTCAGAGCCTGGAGCCTGCTTCGGATTCTGTGTCTCCCTCTCTCTCTGCCCCTCTCCTGCTCACGCTATCTCTCTCTCAAAAATAAATAAGTAAACATTAAAAAAAGTTGGCTAATAACTGTGTTTGCATTACCATTAGCTTCATGCAAAATACTTATTAATTCTTAAAATGACAAATTCATAAATCTCTACTTAACTTACCTCACATAAAATGATTCAGAAGATAAATAGAAAATGAGGGAGAAAATAAAAGTAGATACAAAAATGATATTTGGCTTGGACTAAAAAGAAAATACTTTCTTTCATGTTAGATACGTATGCAAGGTCAAAGAGTATTTTTGCCAAACACCATTTTAATTTTAATGGATAATTTACAATATATTATAGCAAATAGTGAAAATAGATTTCTGATTTCACGCAACTAGTAAACAGATTACTGAAAATTCACCTCTTTACTATTTGGCTAAAGAATAAGCAGGAAAAAAAAATAGGCAGAGAAAAAGATACAGAAAGATTGTATGAAAATAAATGGAAAACCCTATTTTAATTTTGCAAATGTTTTCTGCAACAGACATAGAGTTAATTTCCCTGAAAACCTGTTCACAATAAGTTACCTGTAGCGTATTCAAATTGTGTGTGTAAACCTCTCTACGAGATTGTTATGTGGCCTTAACTTGACAACACATTGTGATTGTAGAGATGAGAGAGATCTTCTAACACACTGAATCGTTTTGTCTGAAAGGCTGACAGTAGTAATCTTTTTTGCTCAGTGTGAATCACCTTTTGCATATTATGCTTTCAGTTTTTACCAGGATTGTGTACCAATATTTGCTCTAGAAGAGAACTTTTACAGAACATAAAATTGCTGCTGGATATCCAGCAGATTGGAAGTACCTATCTAACTCATCTTAAATTCGTCCTTATTCCTCAGGTCAGGTTTACATTCTAACTTCTACAAATAACTCTGGGCAAGTTTTCTTTTTGACCTGTAAGAGTGGCAACACACTCAGTTGTTTAACAGGAAATGGCTCATAAGTTTACAGACATAGAAAAAAAGGGACTTAACATTTTATAAGTGCAATTATTGCTAATAATCTTGTTTGTGCTCCTTTGCTCTAGTCTTGGCTTCCAGACCCCTTTGGACAATTGGAAATACTAAATCCATCATCAGAGGGCAAAGAGCTAGAATCATTACACATATTCAAAAGCATATGCCAAGACACCAAGGGCAAGTCAAAACTAATGGAAAAAACTTAAACATTGGCATTATTTGGGTTCTGCTGGAAATAGCAATCCTCTGTCATATGTGTGCATATAATACATATTTTAGCAACCCTGTGCCTGCATTGCAGAGTCAGTGTTAATGTTAAGGTATGAGAATTAGCATGAGATACTTAGGAAGTAAATGGGGGCTGGGACATTAGACACCCGGGTCTGTAACGGTGTGTACCCAAGAAGGTGTCCATGACTTTGATTCAGTAAGATACTATCCTACTTGAAAAGAGACCTTCTTCTTTTGCACACCAAAAGTAATTAACAGAAGTGTAAGTAGTGGTCTTGATGTCATTTTTGTTACTGCATTTTTCTTCCCAAAAGAGGGAAGAATGGCTGGAAAAATTTTTTTGAGGTTAATATTAACTGAAAATGAAAGGATTCTTAGCCATGGCCACCTTGCCATGGACAAACTATTTCTTCCACTAACCCTAAAGAATCAACATAAAAAGGTGAGGAAAAGATATACAAAGATTATTCTAATGCCTCAACCATTAATTTATCATTACCATCCATTCCTCAGTAATTTGCTCGGCTATGTGTTTTTATCACTAAGAGGAGTTTGAAATAGTCTTTAAAGTACAATTTAATGATCTATTAGCTTACAGTTTGGGGGGGAAAAGCCATGGGATAAAGTCAACCAATATAAAATGGCATGGCACTGTAGCAAAACTTTTAAAAAGGCTGCATTTCTAGGGTTGCGCTTCTGAGAATTTATTAGCAAATGTTATATGCCACATGGTAACTTTGATTTATAAAGTGCAGGTGTTTCATTCCGTTCTTCCAATTATTAAATAAAAATATTTTTATGGCGAGGATTTCTCCTTGTTCTCCCCCAGCACATTTTTACTGAACTGGCCATTACCTCATCTAGCCACTTAAGTACATACGAGTTTTAAAACACGCTCTGCAGAGATTTTCATTCAGCCCTGCTGAACTAGGGAGACAGACCTGAACACAGGGTTCTATTCAAAATAGAGGTTGTATAAGTTTAAGCATTTGCATCAATCTATATAAATATCCTTGAACACCGTATCTAACGGAAAGCCCTTTTAGCCTACCCCTTAAGCATCTTCTCAGGAACTACCACAAGACGTGTTGATTGCCAAAGCTTCCCTGCGACATCTCCTCATCCCCCTCTCTGTGACTGTGGTAAAACCTGCCTTGTTTGCTGGGCAGACTACCATCCCGCATTTCTAGGGTGGGACTCAAGGGGTAGGTGCTTAGCTAAACTCATTGAAAGAGCTTATCGATATTTTTGTTTTTGTTTTTGTTTTTGGCCAGCTGCTGTCTTGCTTCACACCAGAAGGTATAAATTCTTCACTGAAATAACCGTCACTGTAAGGCAGTGGATGGTCAGGAGCCAACTTGGGAAAGTGAATGAAGGTGTCTTTAAACAGCAACCTTGAAGCTAGCCATGGAATCCCAACTTGACCCAAGCTGGAAGGGACCCAAACCAGATGGAGATTTGGTCAGTACACAGCATCACAGAGCTTCGGGGTTGGGGGAGAACTCCACGATGTTTTTTAGAGAAGATCTCGGCTGAGTCTCTGTGAAGCTCTATGAAGGGAGTGTATTCGTTTAACATTTAGCAGTTAGATGCAAGAAACCGGATGGATAAGGAAAGAGAGCCCATATCATTCAGACTGGATAGACCCGACATTCTAAACTTACAGCACACTTGCTAAGGATGGGCAGCCAGTGGGAACTCCATTGGCAGGAGGGTATGTGGTCTGAATTGGATCAATTTTGAAGTTATTTATTTATTTATTTATTTAGAGAGGGAGAGAGAACACACACACAGGGGAGAGGCAGAGAGAGAGAGAGAGAGAGAGAGAGAGAGAGAGAGAGAGAGTCCCAAGCAGGCTCCACACTGCCAGCATGGGAGCCAGACACAGGGCTCGATCTCACAAACCGTGAAATCATGACCGGAGAGGAAGTCAAGAGTCATTCCCTTAACTGACTGAGCCACCCGGCTGGCCCTTAATTGGATCATTTACATCCAAATAAGTAGTGTGTTTTGCAGGTTTATCTTCACATGAGAAGGAAATGGTAATACGTACCATTTATTGAACAATTTATGTCATTAAATATATATATATATATATACATATGTTAAAATACATGAAATTCCCATATAGTCACATAATGGCAATTTCATCGGGTTTTGCCTAATTTACTATAACATTCACAGTAAATGTATGAATAAGTATGAGCACACCAGCTTTCTAAAGAAGCTAGTCTTTGCCCACTTCTGTCGAGTAGGCACTGTTTTTAGCTCTTGATAAGAACTAATCCATTTAATTATCTCAATGACCCCACGAGGTGAATGATATCCAATATTAAGATCTACATACAGATGAGGAAGCTGATGTACAGAGAAGTGAAGTACATTGCCTAAGGGTGCATAGCTAATAAGGGTGTAAAGCTGGGATGTGAACCAAGGCAAGGTGATTCCAGAAACAATACACTAAAGCATCAAAGATCAGATGCTTTTCCAATGTCCAATATTTAGAAAGGTATGGAACCATAGTTCAGCCCAGATAGTATGGATTTTACAGGTTATATTCTTAAGCCCTGTTCCTATGGTTGACAGCTAAATCAAACTGGCCAATGCGTGGCAAGCATTGGAGAAAAAGCTTCAATTTCATCTTATGAGAGAAACTAACACTTTTTGAATGACCATTATATAATAGAGGCTAGACTTGATGTAACATATATTTTGTATTGATGTAACTTGTATGTTTCCATCCTGCTAAGTGGACTTCTTATCCCCATTTTAAAGACAGAAGAACTTTGGTGGAGAGGAATTATTTAGGTAGTGTGTCCAAACTGGCAAAGCAGGTGTTCAAACCCAAGTCCATCTCGTTCGGGATTTGTGATGCAGTGTGTAGAGCAGGAGACTGAAGAGCTGTTGAAATCATGAATCCGGAATTGGTGTGATGGGGCTTGCAGAGAGCTGCAGAACAGGCTGAGAGTGTCTTCAGGACCCTACAGACGCCCAGGGAGCCAGGCACCCTGGTCTCTTGCAAGCTGGACCTCGCAGTGATCCAAAGCTTACTCATCATACCCAGCTGTGCAGGATTCAGAGTCACAGCCCCTATAAAGCTTCCAGGGTCTTTCCTTCTGCAGGAAGCTTTGCCCGCAGCGCCAGGATCAAAACGCGGTCTCCACAGGCCTTCTCACACAGATTGTTACCAAGAAAGTAAACAATCTAAAATCACAAACACTGCTCTGGAGGAGGGAGCAAAGATAAGAGGCTTGACTACCCTTGCGTGCTGCAAACGAGACGGGGTGAGCTGCAGCTGGTGCATGGGAAACTCATTATGGCCACTGGAAGCCTTGGCAAGTACAGCAGGAAACCCGAGAGCCCAGCGAGGAGCCTCCTGGCCCAGTGGTCAATCAGTCTGCTGTCAGGTCCAAGCAGACAGCACAGACCAAAGTAAGGCAGCAGATGAGGCCCCGGTAGTGCACATGGTCGGCTAAGTAGGAAAACAGGGCTGGATCATGATCAGCAATGATGCTGGAAGCAGCTCAGAAGAGAACAGCCTGCAGTTTCTCTCCCGTGGTGAGGGGGTAGCTCCCTTATTAATAATTATCATACCACAATAAGTGCTTTACTGCATGAGTCAGTATGAAACAGAACTTTGATCAGATAGGGTCACCGAAGAGAATTTAATAAGCGGAAAACTTCTAGAAACAAGGGCAGGTGCAAGAGAACCCAAAAGTAATGCTGAGATTCCTAGAGGCCAGTTGCAGCCTGAAAGACAGTTGTGATGACACAGGATGCAGCCACTTTTGCAACTGTGAGGCTGAAGCTGGGAGGGAGTGGAGAAAACATTCCCCAACTTGTTTTTCCTCATGCCCTTGGATCTCTTGCAAAGCCTCTCATTGGCCAAACCAACCCAAAGCCACAGGGGAAATGGAACCTACGTGAAGTAATCTGTGCAGATCAGCTGCCCGGGTCCAAAGGCAGGTAAAGACGGGCGTGCAATGTTTCTGGGTAGACATAGTAACCATCCACCTTAAGAAGTGCTTCAGTCTGAGAACAGCGGACTCCAGTGCAAATGTCTATAGGGGACACACAGGTGCACAAATGGGAAGAGGAAGCAACATGAGCCTAAAGGTCACAGACACCACCCATAGAACTTCCTGCCTGCCTTGGAGTTATGTAGATCCAACACTTCTTCAAGGTCCACCTTTGGAAATGAAGCAGGAAGTCCAGAGTATTCTATGAACCCTCCTTGAAACATTGGTAATTCAGTGGGAAAGTAATTCGATTCTAGGATGACCAAACCAACCATATCTGTGAGATATTCACCCCACCTTCTGGAAATAAAGCATATTATGGTGTGAATTCTAATGATTTTTTTAATGTTTCATTTTATTTTTGAGAGAGAGAGAGAGAGTGAGAGAGGGCTAGGGAGGGGCAGAGAGAATGGGGGAACCGAAGATCTGAAGCAGACTCCACAGTGTCAGTGCAGAGCCCCATGAGAGGCTTGTACCCACCAATGGTCAGATCATGACCTGAGCCAACGTTGGATGCTTTAACTGACTGAGCCATTCAGGCAACCCTGAATTCTAATGGTTTTTAAACACTGGCAAACGAGTGAACAAAATGAGACCCTGGAATGACCCAACAAAAGACATCTAGGTAGGTGTTCATCCCACGGGTCAAACATATTGTTAGATAACTCTTGCTCCCCTACTCATGTCTTCTAGGTTTATTTTGACTCCAGACAGCGATGAGGCAGAAAGTTCCTGTCTTGGGAATCTAACTTAAGAGTTTCTTTTTTTCAGCAGCGCTGAATAGATTTCACTTTTATGCCCCAGGGCTTTTCTGACCCCTTGGCATGTTATACTTGCAGGAATAACCCAGGGCTCAAGTTTGAGTAACTGGAAATAGAAGCAGGGCAAACATGGACCGATGTGGGGCCCATGCTAGGTAATAATTGTTTCCTTCCCCATGCTTTTGTCTGGACTATCCCAGCTCATGTACATGATTCTTCAGAGAGTTCAAGTGTAATCACCCATGGTGGTACACCAGGGATGAAAACACATCCTTACGTTGGCCTCTCTTCTCCTCTGTTTTAATTTCCCAAGCCCTTCACTCCTTGGGATAAAATACCACAACAAATGATCTGCAAACAACCCTTTTCTCAGGCTCTGCTTTCTAGAGAGATTCTTGCTAAGACTCCAGCATTCTGAAAATTCTGCTTTAGAAAAAGATCTTAAAAGGCTCTCTCTGTCTGAAAGACATGTTACAGACACAGACTATTTATTAAATATTTGCGGCTAAGGAACCAATTCAACCCTAATTCTAACATATTTAAATGGGTGCTTTTAAGCTGAGAGAGGAGTAGAAAGACAAGTGGTTCTTTTGTGGCCAGGTATTGACCCAAGTTAGGAAATACGTTCTGTGAATAAGCATGAATTTTTGGCTACCATTTAAGCCCTCACTCCTGAGAAAAATCAATAGGAAGTTATCTGTAAACATTTAATTGTTTATGTGTGTAAGTGTTCATTCCTAAAATGGTTTTGCACTCTTTTTAAGAAGGGGGAGTACCATACATGTATTAACATCCTTCATAATAACATACACAGGGGAAGCGTACGGATCCCAGAGTATAAGCCTGTAAGCAAAGAAAATGAGACGTAGTGTCAACTAATTTATATTTATAAGCCACATATTGATCAATTAATCAAACACATTCATCCATTTAATCTTAAAGCCAATGCACATTTATTCTGTGCTTTGTTTACGCCAGGCACCGTGCTATACCCTCGAGTCCCCACCAGGAAATCAAAAGCTTTAACCCCTCCCCTCCCCCTCACAAAGTCCACAGGCTACTCGATCAGAGAATAAATTAAACATGTACAAATAGCCAATTAATAAAATGTAGTTGTGTCAAGGAAGCATAAAGCATTTTTGGGACTCCATCAGCGGTACTCCTCAAGGCAGGAGATAAGGATAATTTCCCATAAGGGAATTTTATTTTCAGCTGAGACCTTAAGGATGAGTCAGAGTCATCTGGTTGAGGAGTAGGAAGTAGGGAAAGGCTGCTTCCAGCACAAGGGCCCAAAGCTATAAGGGGCAGGGCTCCGAGAGCCTGGTGAAAGGGTTGCATTACCAAGGGAGGACGCTAAGAGCTTCTCACAAGAGAGGCAGGAAGCAAGTCAAGAAGACTATGTATTGCATGTTAAGGAGTATGGCCTCCACTCCATCTGGTTTGGAAAGGCAGAGAAACTCCCGGGCCCTCTCAGCTATCTGTGTGGGAGGGCACGGCAGGACGGAGCAGCCAAGGTCAGCCCTCTGCAAAGAGAAGCAGGTGCAAGCTGTTGGAAAGAGAAGCACGCAGAAAGCCCACAGAGGCTGGCAAGTGGGATGTCACCCAATAACGGTAAAAAGGAAACTGAGGGTGTCTGGGTGAAATGCTGATGGCATTCAGTACGGCAGACTCACCAAGTACCAATGCGGATTCTTATAGCTGTCCTCATCCATGAGCAAAGATGATTTTGCAGTAACTGATAAACAAGGGCAGTATTCACAACGCTTTGCAATTATCCAAAAATATCCCAGGTCTTCCATTCCACAGAACATGTCTAGCACATCCACAGCACGACACTCCATAGTTACTTAGAACTGAAAAGTTAAGACCACCACACAACCCTGAACCTCAGAATTCAGGCCTCTTTAGAAGTTAATATCACCTTAGTCCCCTCCAGTTTTCACTGATCTGGTCCCATCTCTTCTGCCTCAGGAGTAAAGTCCTCTCTTGGGCCCCAACTATGGGATACCTGCACACACTTGTAGACAAAGCACCTGCCAATGAAGCTTTTCTATTTATTCAGAGGCCAGTGTCACAAGGGCTTAAGAGGAGCCTGATGATAACATGTCAAATGACGCCATCCCCCTGCAAGATTCCCCATTTTAAACACTGCCATAGTCTCCTTAGATCTCAAAATCCGCCTTTGACTTCCACTTGCAGTCTTCTCCAGACTCATTCTTAGATCCTAGGCTCAGGGCAAGAGAGATGCCGAGGCTGCAAACAATAGAAGGTGCTTTCTGTCACGGTCACGTCAGTGCCAGCTCTGCCCTTGCACAAACCCAAGAGCGAATATCTCCCTACATTGGGCACCCCCAGTGCCTCACATCCTTCACCCTGAGCCCCATTCTAGTTCTGCTGAGACTTATTCGAAAAGCACTGCAAAAGAAGGAGGTAAAGCAAAACCTTGGTTTGCGAGCATAATTCGTTCTGGAAACATGCTTGTAATCCAAAGCATTCGTATATCAAAGCAAATTTCAAGAACCATTGACTCCGTTGTGATCATGTGATGTTTGTCATCATGAACTACTCAGATTGCAAGATATGGTTCATTTATCAAGTTAAAATCTATTAGAAATGTGTGGTCCTCTTGCGGAACCCTTACAGAACAAATTTACTTGCAATCCAAGGTCTTACTGAGAAATGATTCGTCCTCCTCCTCAATCCCTTTCACATCTAATGATCTATTTTACATCACCAAATCATTCAAATCCAAAGCATGTATATTCCAAAGAGAAAACAACATAATGTGCAGTGACGGCATCGTGGCCACTGTGGAAATATGGCAGAGCTCACACTCAAATATAGTGCACACATATCTAAAAAGGACAACACTCTGTACTTTGTATACTTTTGATGGGACAGAGTGGATCAGGATACTCTAAAGAGACTTTAGAAAACTACTCAGGCGTGTTTGTGCCCTTCCTTCCTTCCTTTCTTCCTTTCTTCCTTCCCTCCCTCCTTCCTTTTTTCCTTCCTTCTTTCTTTCCTTCCTTCCCTCCTTCCTTCTTTCCTTCCTTCTTTCCTTCCTTCCTTCCTTTCTTCCCTCCTTCCTTCCTTCTTTCTTTCCTTCTTTTCTTTCTTCCTTCCTTCCTTCCTTCCTTCTTTCTTTCCTTCCTTCCCTCCTTCCTTCTTTCCTTCCTTCTTTCCTTCCTTCCTTCCTTTCTTCCCTCCTTCCTTCCTTCTTTCTTTCCTTCTTTTCTTTCTTCCTTCCTTCCTTCCTTCCTTCTTTCTTTCCTTCCTTCCCTCCTTCCTTCCTTCCTTTCTTCCTTCCCTCCTTCCTTCCTTCCCTCCTTCCTTCTTTCCTTCCTTCTTTCTTTCCTTCCTTCCTTCCTCCCTCCCTCCCTTCCTTCTTCCTTCCTTCGATCCTTCATGTAACAACAGGGTCTTGAGAACCTACTGTGAGCCAAGCACTGTGCCCTGTGCTGGGGACACAGAGATGGCACACAGGTGCACTAGACACAGTATGCAAGAAAGTAATTTAATCTATCCTCATGTCACTGTGAAGATGACAGCCTCCTGTGACAGCAAGTTCATAAAAGAGTGGAAAAGTCTCCTTCAGTACCACATTCTGTATTCTAACTATCCTGTAAGCATCCCACTCTCAGTGAGTGCTCACTGTCTAATTTCCAAGGGGCAGACTGACGGAGACATGTCATGTAATAGTCTGAACACCAAAGCAATGATAACCACTTGCCACCTTTTAATAGTAACTGGTAGCAGAAGCAATTAAATCCCTTCCAGGGAGAGCTGGTAGACGGTGTAACAAATTTGCTGTGAAAGCAAAGAACTGAAAAGAATGCACATCCCTGGTACATGATCACTCACAGGCCTGGGTGTGATCACTACACTTCATTGTAAGATGAGCAGTTTAAGTACAAAATGTCAAAATGGCCAAGACTCAAGGTTAGGAGAAGTTCTGGAACCAGACTGCTTGGGCTCTTGCTTAGCTTGGCCACTGACCCTCTCCTGCACCTTGAACGAGTTACTCCACCCCCCTCTTTCAGTGTCCTTATTTGTAAAATGCCTAAAGTAATAAAAAATCATACTTCACAGGATTCTTATGAGTAATACCTAATAATTGTACAGTTCTTAAATCAGAGCCTAGACCATTATAGCACTCGATAAAATTTCTTGATGTAATTAGTGGAAAATAAGAATAGCAATAATACATTTGTTTTCCTTGTAGAGCTATTATGTGTATCCAAGTATATAAAATAAGTTAAAATGAACTAAATAGAATAAATAAAACTATACATATGTATAATTTTTCTACCATTTTTCAGTGTATAAGTCAGTGGTATTAATTTATATTCACAATGCTGTGCAACCATCCAGATTATTTGCAAAATGTTTTCATCACTGCAAATGGAAACTCTAACCATTAGGCAGTAACTTCCCATCCCCACCTCCAGTCCCTGGTAACCTCTAAGGGACTTTGTGTTCGCATAAATTTGCCTATTCCAGATATATCATACAAGTGGACTCAGTATTCATCCTTTTGTATCTGGCTTGTTTCACTTCATATAATATCTTCAGGATCCGTTCATATTGTAGCATATGTCAGAGCTTCATTTCTTCCTAAGGCTGAATAATATTAATATTACATTGTATGTAAATATTACAGTTTGCTCATTTCTGTTGATGGACACTGACTTATTTTCACTTTTGGCCATTGGGAATAAGGTTACAATGAACACTGGGGTAAAACTACCTGAGTGTCTGTTTTCAATTCTAGGGAGTATATGTCTAGTAGTAGAATTGCAAGATCACATAATTTCACATTTAGCGTTTAAAGGGATTCCCATATTTTCCCAGTGGCTGCACTATTTTCCCTTCCACCCGCAATGTATGAGGGTTCCAGTTTCTCCATATCCTCACTAGGACTTGTTAGATGATGATGATGATGATGATGATGATTGCTATCTTAGAAAGTTTAAAGTTGTTTCTCACTATAGTTTTGATGCATATTTACTAAATGACTAAGCATGTTGAGCATTTTTCATGTATTCTTTGGCCACTTAAATGTGGTTTTTTTTTTGAGAAATGTCTATTTAAGTCCTCTGCCCATTTTTTTTTTTTTTATTTGAGATGCTTGGGTTTTTTGTTGAGTTTCAGGAGTTCTTTATATATTTTGGATATTAAAGCCCTATCTAACATGCGATTTGCAAATATTTTATCCCCATCTCAAGGTTGTCCTTTTACTTTCTTGATAGTGTTCTTTGATAAACAAAATATTTTAATTTTTTTAAGTTTGTTTATTTTTGAGAGAAAAAGAGTGAGCGTGCGCATTTGGGGAAGGGGCAGAGAGAGGAAGAGACAGAATCCCAAGCAGGCTCTGCATTGTCAGCACAGAGCCCGATGTGGGGCTCAAACTCACAAACCGTGAGATCATTATCTGAGTTGAGATCAAGCGTCAGTTGCCCAACCAACTGAACCACCCAGGGGTCCTGAATGATTTTAATTTTGATGGAATCCAATTTATCTATTTTTTTCTTCTTTTGTTGCCAAGATCATGAATATTTACCTCTTTGTTTTCTTCTAAGAGTTTTTGGTCTTAGCTCCAATTAAATATACTAAGTTGTTTTTAAAATAACACACTCTGTACACTGTTAGTAGTTTTTCACCTAGTTCCCATGAATGTGGCAGGACATTCTCCTGGCATCATATGTGGTTGTAGCTTTCCATCCTCACTGTAAGCCACCTCTTGGCACCTGTCTGAAAGACTTAACGCAGATGTAGCTGGATGGCTCTTTAGGATCTATGTGTTCCTTATGTCAAGCACTGGTGATGAACAGACTTTGACTCTGAAGATGCATATGAGAACATTTTAGCTACAATGTGATTGATTTAAGAAAGAAAACAGTCCTATAAATCTATGGAAGATTCTATTCTATTCTATTCTATTCTATTCTATTCTAAGCAGCCTTCACACCCAGCACAGGGCCCAATGTGAGGCTTGAGCTCATGACCCTGAGACTAAGACCTGAGCCGAGATCAAGTATTAGATGCCCAACCAACCAAGCTACCCAGGTGCCTCCATGGCAGCTTTTAATAGTTATTTCCTCAACATAAAAATTTAAAAATATACAAAAACCCTCAGTAACTTCATATTTCCCTCTGCTGACTAATCCTTCAGTTATTATTTTCCTTACTAAGGAACTCACCATTAAAGTCCATTTAAATAAATTGCTTTCAATATATTTAAAAATATCCTGATATTAAAAATAACAATTAGAAATGTCATCAGGAACTAAGATATTCCACAAAATCAGGTACATCTGCATTTGAAAAAAATATTTAACTTACCCAATTCAAAGTAAAGTGTGACACAACTATAATTTAAGTGCTCTCTGTCTAAACTGAAGTAAATAATGTGCTTACAATGAGCTATTAGATTTTCTATGGCAACATTTCCTTAGTGACTGCACAAAAGTATTTAAAATTACACAGTGACTTTTAATTTTCAACAGCACTTGGCTCATTACCTTGCATTTTATAAGTTTTGAACGTAATACCAACAAGACCGTGTATTTTTATACCCAAATCGCAGGGTATAATTTCTTTCACATCATGGGAACACAGGAAGCACTTGCTAAAAACATATAGTCATATACATAGCTATAACTGGCAGTTGATAAACCCTTGATGATTGAATGAAAAGCTTATTAAAATGAAAAATACATCATAGGAGACATGAGCATCAACCATTTAAGAGCTTATGGAAATAAGATTTAAAAAACTCATTTTATTGAGAGTTTACTATATACTGAGGCTCCATGCATTTATATGATGGGAATATAGATCATATATATTATATATAATTTTTATATATATGATATATTATTATATACTATATATTATATATATTATTTATATATTTTATACACACACACACACACACACATATATATATATATATATACACACCTATTGATAAATAAGCTCTCTAGAAATGAAAATGGTTTTCCAAAAGAATAAGGTAACCATGGAAAAAAGGATGCCACTTAGACAAAAGTATATCTGAGGTGTGTGCTGAGTTTATTGTACAACGTATCATATTGATTATATTGTTTGCTTAGGTGACTCTGAAGGAAAAATGGTGAGATTGCATCAGAAGGAACCTGCAGAACCCACTTAATCACTTCTCCTTCACACAATGAGCTTTGGAAGCACAGAATTGGTGCCAGGAAACTAGAACAAATAAAGTTTAATCTTCACACCGTGGACCTCGTGGTGAGTCTCCCAAGTGTATTTTACCAGGGCGGCTCAGTCAGTTCAGTATCTGACTCCTGGTTTCTGCTCAGGTTCATGGGTTTGAGCCCTGCATAGGGCTCCAGGGTGCGGAGCCTGCTTGGGATTTTCTCTGCTCCTCTCCTGCTTCATCTTCAGTCTATCAACCTTATTCCTTCTCTAAAGAAGTGTCTTTTAAAAATGACAAAACCGTGTCTTCAACACCTTTAACAGGCTAACTGTGTTTGAAGCAGGGGCTCGGGTTACTACTAAGAAAATGAAGAGGAAGTTACACACTGTGACGGGAATTTATATTAAATTGGATCCTTCCTGAACTGGTAAAATACACGGGAATAAAATGAAAATAAGGAATAATAGCACCAGTCATTCATCACTTTAGAGGCATATTTTAAAATATCCATACAAGTCTATTCAGTTCAGAAACTACTCTCATTTTGACAATATTACGCCTCTGTAGACCTCACAATGGAAACAAATATTTGCAATGAAAACTCACTTTGTGCAATATGGGACGATGTGATTTTTTTTTTTTTTTTTTTTTTTTTTTTTTTTTTTTTTGTGTGTGAAGAATCTGTCTTTATGTCACCTTTGCCTTGTCCTGGTGAATGAGTGGGTTTACATTGTATCTACAGTGCCTGCTTGAATAATGAGATTTTCTATCAGTTTTCCTGAAAATCTTGGCATGAACTGCAACTACAAAATAATTGTGTGCAAGGCAAGTGATCTTAAAATCAGTTTGCAAGGCTGCTCTGCTCTCAGAAGAACCTTTTCACTTTTGATTAATACTTTTTCCTATTTTCTGGTTCAGAATGCCACTTCCTACAGATACACATTCGGTTTATGGAGTGCCTTTGACCTGCACTCCACTGGATAAAAATAAGTGTCAATCCAATGAAATCCAAAGATCCGTTTCGTGGGTATCTTCAGGTTATCGTGGACAATGCCAGGGCTCTGTAATGTTACATTACATTTCTGTGTGTGCACAAAGTGCCAATAAAGAGAGTTACAGTAACCTTTGAAAATCTATTACGTTTCCTCTAATCTAGTCTGTCAGATGGTTTTGGGTGAAGTACGTATAATGACAACAGCTCAAGAGTTCACTCCAAGTTCTTCATGAAACAAAACAAAATGAAAGTTCACTCTAAAGACCTGTGAAATTACATTCATTTGTGTCACCCTTTACAGTTACTACTCCGATTTCGGTAATATCAAAAAGCATTCTTGATGTGTCTGGGTGGCTCAGTTGATTGAGCGTCTGACTTTGGCTCCGGTCGTGATCTCGCGGTTCGTGGGTTCGAGCCCCGTGTGGGACTCTGTGCCGACAGCTCAGAGCCTGGGGCCTGCTTCGGATTCTGTGTCTCCTTCTCTCTCTGCCCCTCCCCTATCCCTCAAAAAATAAATATTTTTAAAAAAGCACTCTTAATCTTCTCTTATTCACTCCCCTGCCATATTCTGCATCTTCTGTACTAGTATTAAAAACACAATTAAAGTCAACAGGCTCTAGTTATTAAAGACAATCGTCAGTTGTGAAACTCACTTTGTCCTTGTATTCAACAAGCACCTACAAAAAAGCTTGGAGTCACAAGGTTGTTTGTTTGTTTGTTTTAATTTCTTTACACTCACGACTTAGACTCAATTCCCCTGCTTCCTTCTGTACACATCCCACCATCTGCTGCCCTATACCCGTGCACAGCAATGCGCACTGCGCACGATTCCTCCCGAGAGTGGAGATAAGGAAAACAATAGGAAGGAACGGGATGTACAAGCTGTGAGGAACACTGCGGAACAGTTCTCCAAATGTAAGCTGTGCTGTAGGGGGTGCGCCTGGCTGGCTCAGTTGTTAGAGCTTGTGATTTTTAATCTCAGGGATGTGAATTCAAGCCCCCTTTTGGAGGCAGAGATGACTTACAAATAAAATGTTGTTTTGAAAAAGATGCAGGGGTGCCTGAGGAGCTCAGTTGTTTGAGCGTCTGAGTTTGGCTCAGGTCATGAGCTCGCAGCTCGTGGGCTTGAGCCCCGCGTCGGGCTCTGTGCTGACTGCTCTGATCCTGGAGCTGCTTGAGATTCTGTATCTCCTTCTCTCTCTGCTGTTCCCCTGCTTGTGCTGTCTCACTCTCTCAAAAATAAATAAATGTAAAAAAAAAAAAAAAGAATAATAAGATGCAGTGTAGGATTTCAACTGTCCAGAAATACCAGGTAACATCAGTCCCTCCCTATGTTTGATACTCTAGGAGTTGCAGAGTGTTTTTCAATATCGTGAAGTGTCTCAACCCTCTTGTGAAAACTAGAAAAGCTACAAGAGAATGACAGTAAAGTAAAACAGAGTGATTCAAGGCATGGGCTTTAACCTGGAGTTTGAATGTTGACACATTGCTGGTTCTGCTTCCTTGGACGAGTCACTTCACATCTCTAAGGTGTGATTACCAACCTTACTTCAAAGGTGAAGCAAGTGAAGCTTAAAAAATTTAAGTCCATGGGGTGCCTGCATGGCCCCATTGGTTAAGTGTCTGACTTGATTTAAGCTCAGGTCATGATGGCACAGCTTCCAAGGTCGAGCCCCAAGTCAAGCTCTGTACTGACAGTGCGGAGCCTGCTTGGGATTCTCTCTCTTCCTCTCTTTCTGCCTCTCTCTGTCTCTCTGTCTCTCTCTCTCTCTCTCTCTCTCTCACACACACACACACACACACACACACACACAATAAATACATAAACTTAAGAAACATGTTTATGTCCAGGCTGGCATGAGTCATAACCAATATTTGAACTCAGAAACATTTAATTATAATATTTGTGTTCTTTTTCATAATTATGCCTTGATCACCTCTCCACTATTATAGAGAATCTTCATCATGCACATAAAGTTCTCAGTTTAGGGTCTCATGTGTGTCAAATGCCAGGTAAACGTTGTCTGTTAAAACTATATTCGATGACCCCGGCTGGGCAAAGCAGTTTGGTTTGAGATGTGGAACAGCAGGAGATGAGAAGGAAAGGTTGGCACTGGTGAATGTGGACAGACCGCCTTGCACGAAATTTGAAAGATTAATTAGCCTGATGTAATGACTTTTGAAAACTTTTAGCCAAGCTGCCATAAATACGTCCAAGATTGTGCCTTCTCTGTATGTTTATATAATTTTCCCTGAAAGGTGGGCAATTATTATTCATGTACGTAGACTGTATTTAGGTGTAAATGAGGTTTCCATCATTTCGCAAGTGTCCAGGATAATCACTGTTTTGGTGAACACAGGCCCGAGAGGCAGACACAGGCCTTGGCAGCTGCAGCTGAAGGGAAGGGGGCAATTTCAATCTCCCACGGCCGACTTGTCCCAGCAGGGGCTGGGCCCAGGATAATAAAAGAGAGGCATGAAGCCCTCTATGGACCAGGATTCAAATCACATCATGTTAAATTAGAGACGTCATGTAAATAAGCAGGCTTTCCCTTGAGAAGGAGATGGGCTTTATATGAGGCTGAAATCTATTTCTTCCTATCGCTTCTTACAAGCCTTTGTCAATGACAACCTCGCCCCATCGAGGGTGTATCTGCCATGACCTATGACAACTTGCACTTTCCACAATTTACATTATTGTGTGCTGTTCTTTAGAATGCATGAGTCGCTTGACGTCCTTGCTAGAAGGCAACAAATCGTGATGAGTGTACTGCAATATTTTTTATATAAAAATGTATAATTTCACAATGAATCATTAGGTGGGAGACAACCTTGTTAAATGGAAAAGGAGAGAGTAATTCAAGGGAACCAATCAGTAACCGTACTCAACTCAGTTGCTTAATTATCATTGACGTGGTGTTGGTTTCTCTAAGTAGAAAAATGGCCCCAATTATTTTTTTTATCCCCATCACTTCCACTACTAAAATTATAGGAGATCTCCTATGCACTTTTCATGATATAAATGAATGGCAAACCCATGATATTTGGGTTTTAACTACAGTATCAAATAACTGCTTGTTCACTGATTAATAAAGGACCTCTTTTAAAGCTGAATGTGATATGAAATGTGTACAGATGGCAAAGCCCTCACCATCCTGACACAAAAAATCACAAATGAAGTAATGACCTTTAAGTAATTCTAGATTACGATGATTAATTTCAGATATAAGAGCTTAAAGTTATGGGTATGTTTAGATAATTGAATGAGTAAGTCAACCAGAGAATGATAAAATGGTGTAGTGAAATTCACTCCTGTTATTTATGATAGTTTTGTGATAAGACTCCTCTTTTTCTGGGATCCTATATAAAACATAGACAAATGTTGACATTGGGGATCTGCTTGTATTTTATTTTGACAGCATTTTGTCATCTCTAGTTTAAGAGATGTAGGAAATCTCCTGAGACTTATTGATTCTGAATGCAGGAAAATGAAAAAACTCATTTGCAAGGGAAATATTTGACACAGTGAATAAGGTAGCATTTATGCAAAATTCAAAAAAAATGCAATTGTGTCTACTGTAGTCTTTTATAAATATTTATGATACTAATTACAGAAATTTGTCCTAGTTTGCTAGGGAATAGGCTAACCAAATCTCATTAGAAAAACAAAATTCAGTAGGCAGAATCTTATTATGTCTGTAAACTAAGACTGGGATAATACTCAAATATCTTACCTTAAACATCCTGATATACATTATCGGAGAGTATTAACTGAACAGAAAAAAATACCTTAATGCAAAAGAGCAGATGTAAACACTCATTCCAAATATTTTAGAATATCAAGTCAGTCATTTCAATGATCCTTGACCAAGATACAGTCCCTGAACACTATGTTCTCAGTCTGCTTCTGATTTCTATTAAATGATCCTCGAATTACTGCCAGTATATGACTTCCTCCAATTAATCAGTTCAGCATAATGTCAATATTTAAAGAAAATGGTAAAATTTTATTTCAGAAATAAATCCCTTGTAATTTTTTTTAAAGTTTATATTTTTATTTTGAGAGACAGAGGGAGCTCATAAGTAGGGGAGGGGCAGAGAGAAGAAGACAGAGAATGCCAAGCAGGGTCTACTTTGTTAGCACAGAGCCCTACTAGGGGGCTCGATCCCACCAATTGTGGGATCATGACCTGAGCCAAAATCAAGAGTTGGGAGGCTTCACCGACTGAGCCACCAGGCACCCCACACCCATGGTAGTTCAAATAACATCATCAGAAAGTAGAAGACTACACAAAGAATGGGAGAAAACATTTTCAAATCTTATCTGATAAGGAACTTGTATCAGAACGCATGAAGAACACTTACAACTCAATGAGAGAAAAGGCAATTCACACGATTTAAAAATGGGAAAGGGTTTGAATAGGTATTTCTCCAAATAAATATGTTTTTCAGTGTCTCAAAACGTTGGCTACAGAATTAGCACATGACCAATAATTCGACTCCTAAGCACGTCCCCTAAATAAAAAGACATGCTCACACAAAAACATATACATAAATATTCACAGCAGCATTAGTCATAATAACCCTGACGTGAAAACACACCTAATGCCCCAAAACAGATGAACGGATAAACAACTATACAATAAAAAGTGATCCATCAATACAAAGGGATGAAGTAATGAGATATGCTGGAACATGGATAAAACTCAAAAACATTATACTAAGTGAAAAAAAGCCACTCACTAAGGGCCACGTATTGTATGACTCCACTAATATGAAATGTCCAGAATGGGAAAATCTATAGAGACAGTAAGTAGATTAGTAGTTACTTCCAGATAGACATGGAGGTAAATGGAGAATAACGGCTAATGGGTACCCTATTTCTTCCTGGAGTGATGGATATGTTATAAAATAAAATTATGGAGATGGTTTCATGACTGTAAATATACTGCAAAACCAAAAGGGGAATTTTATGATACCTAAATTACATCTCAATAAAGCTGTTAAAAATGTGTGTCCTGCTTTTTCCCCTACACTTGTATAATCCTTACCTAGCTCTCTTGGTTACTCTAAAGTTTTGGTTTATTGCTTTTGTCCTTTTTTTTTTTTTTATGTAGTTTCATCTTTCATATGGAAGGAAGTCATCCAAAACCTATTCTTGGATGAAAATTTACTTTTTTTTTTTTAATGTTTTATTTATTCTTGAGAGAAAGAGAGAGCATGAATGAGGGAGGGGCACAGCGAGAGAGGGAGACACAGAATCCGAAGCAGGATCCAGGCTATGAGCTGTCAGCACAGAGCCTGACGTGGGGCTCAAACTCACGAGCCATGTGATCATGACCCGAGCCGAAGTTGGACGCTCAACCGACTCAGCGACCCAGGCACCCCAGAAAATTTACTTATTAACATCTAGTAGAAATACATATATAAGAGAAACTTAAGAAGGAATATCAGTTTGGGGATTTCATGTAGCCTAAGAAATAATAATTTTCTATATCCATACTAAACTTGTGGCCATTTTTTCGTATGTATCATGTCTAAAGGTTTTAGATGTGTGAGATAGGGAAGAATATTAAACTACAATTCTAGACTTCAGCTACTTGAAAAGAGTAACTATTAAAGGTTGAAGCTCTGCTGAGTTTTATAGTTTGGAAAGCTAGTGAAGATAAGCACAGGTCCCTAGGGCATCTCAAAAACCTCTTCAATAAAATCCATTTGATGAAATCACAGTAAGGAGGAGAAGAAGGCGGAGGAGGAGAAGGAGGAGGAGGAGGGGAAAGACAAGGAAGGGGACAAAACTGATCATTGGCTGGTTGATTTTCCTTTCATAAGGTAAAAGTAAATTGGGATTTTTTTTTTTCATGGTAAGTAAAAGACTACTGAAAAGACACTACTTTGCCATTGGTCACAAGATGTGTATTCTAGTCTCAGGTAGTTGAACACATAGGTTAAAAACAAAGTCCTTGAAATCAGGCCACCTGTTCAGTTCTACATCCCTGATAGTAACTTAAGTTACTTCTCTTTTCCCTGGTGTCCACATGTGACTATCACAGAATAGTGACTTTAAATCTCTGTTATCATGATATGATATGATTAGGCCATTAGATAGGACTCCATTACTAACTTGCAGCGTGATAACAGGAAAATCACTTACGCTCTTAATGTATGAGGGAGTAAGTATAGGATGCCCCAAATTCCTTTCAGTTCTCAAGTTATATGCCATCTATTTGGTTTTTAAATTAAAGCTAGTTATAAGGGTTTAATCCACAGCCTACCTACACCTTGTCAAATGAGAACTCTGAATTCCAATGCTGTTCTCAGAGTTGCAGTGGCCATAAAGCAAATGAAGAAAGCGCCCAGGGGAAAGATCAGAGAAACACCACCTATCTGGAATGGCTTTCTGGTGTATTGAATTGAGGGCACTATTAAGACGAGGCAGGTTGGCACAGCTGCCATCTTGTAACACGCACACATTTTCCTCCAAGCCTTTAATGAAAGACTAACCTGGGGGCTGCTGTGAGGGGATCGTGCAGAAGGTCTAATCAGGTCAGCTTTACGTAAGAGAGGCTGTCTGGTGGATCTGATGTCATCTGTGGAGGTCCTTTAAAAGACTTTGGCATTCCCTTGAGAGATACTTTAATTATAGGACTAAAATTTGTTTTCTCTTCACAGGCTCTTCCTTTCCTGATCCTTCAGCCAATGCCCAAGGGAGTTTCAGTCTTCTCATGATCGTCCCTTCCTGAATTTCTCCCCTATGGATTCCGAACTTATTTCATTAGTACCCACCATCATGTACACCAGCTCCTTGCAGCCTCTCTTTCTGTCTCTTCCTCTCTCCATAGACAGAAAGATAAAGATACATTGAATGTTTTTTTTGCCTAGACAAACTATTTCTAAGAGGTGTGAAAATGCTTCTTACTCTCTCCTTCACCCGGTTTCCTAATTGATCTGTTCCTGGCAACCATTTCCTTCATAGCCTTACAAAGCCCCAGGCTTAGTTTGTTGTAGCATCCAAGCTAATGAAATTCTAATTGAGGCAATAAGTAAGAGGAGATATAGTAATAAAAAAGATTTAAAAAAACCCACAAAAAACCCTATACACTAACAAAGTAAAAGCCACCAGATACAAATTTGAATCTCCTTATAAATCTCAACTTCCATCCTTAGCTACATAGCCTTGGCCTTCACATACATCATCAGGGTTCTTGGAGCAGGTGTGAGCGGTAGGAAACAGAGACTTTATCCAAGTTTAGTACATTTTACGGCACTTCACCTTGTTGTGTTTTCAGACACTGCATTTTTTTTTTTTTGCAAATTGAAGTTGTGTGGTAACTCTGCATGAAGCAAGTCAATGAGCACCATTTTTCCAATAGCATTTCCTCACTTTGTTTCACATTTCGGTAATTCTCAGGATGTTTCAAAATGTTCACCATTATATTTGCTATTCATCAGTGATCTTTGATGTTACTCTTGTAATTGTCTTAGGGCACCACAAACCATGCCCATAGAAAATGACCAATTTAGGGGCGCCTGGGTGGCCCAGTTGGTTAAGCGTCCGACTTCAGCTCAGGTCATGATCTCGCGGTTCATGATTTCAAGCCCCGCTTCAGGCATCTGTGCTGATGGCTCAGAGCCTGGAGCCTGTTTTGGATTCTGTGTCTCCCTCTCTCTCTGACCCTCCCCCGTTCATACTCTGTCTCTCTCTGTCTCAAAAATAAATAAATGTTAAAAAAATTAAAAAAAAAAAAAGAAAAAGAAAATGACCAATTTAATTGATAAATGTGTGTGCTCTGTCCCAATGACTGGCTTTTCCCCCATCTCTCTCCCTCTCTTCAGGCCTCCCTTCTCCTTGAGACGCAACAGTATTCAAATCAGGCCAATTAATAATCTTACAAGGGCCTCTGAGTGTTCAAGGGAGAGTCACACATGTCTCACTTTAAATCAAAAGCTAGAAATAATTAAGTTTAGTGAGGAAGGCCTGTCACCAGTCAGGACAGGTTGAAAGCAAGACCTCTCTTGTGCCAAAGAGCCAAGTCATGAAGGCAAAGAAAAAAGTACTTGAAGGAAATTAAAAGCGCTGCTCCAGTGAACATATGAATGATAAGAAAGAGAAACAGCCTTACTGCTGATGCGGATACAGTTTTACCGGTCTGGATAGAAGATCAAACCAGCCACAACATTCTCCTAAGCCAAAGACTAACCAAGAATAAGGCACAGACTCTCTTCAATTCTGGAAAGGCTGAGAGACATAGAAAGCTGCTGAAGTTTGAAGCTAGCGGAGTTCAGGGGGCTTAAGGAAAGAAGCCATCTCCATAACACAAAAGTGCGAGGAGAAACATCAAGTGCCATGCAGAAGCTACAGCTAGGTTACCGGAAGACTGAACCAAGACAATCCATGAAAGTGGTTACATTAAAACAACAGATCTTCAATTTAGATGGAACAGCCTTACACTGGAAGATGATACCATCTAGGACTTTGACAGCTCGAGAGAAGTCAATGGTTAGCTTCAAGTCTTCAAACGACAGGCCAACTCTCTTGTTACGAGCTAATGAAGCTGATGGCCTGAAGTTGAAGCTAATGTTTGTTCCCCATTTCAAAAACCCTAGGGCCTTTAAGAACGAAGCTAAGCCCACTCTGCCCGAGCTCTATAAAGGGAACAACAAAGCCTGGATGACACCACATCTGTTTACAACATGGTTTACTGAATATTTTAAGCCCAATCTTGAGAACTACTGCTCAGAAACAAAACTTCTTTCAAAATATTACTGCACACTGATAAAGCACCTGGTCACCCAAGAGCTCTGATGGATATGGACAATGTAATTAAATTTTTTACATGCCTGGTAACACAACATCCATTCTGCAGCCCTTGACTCAAGGAGTAATTTCAACTTTCAAGGCTTATTATTTGAGAAATACAGTTTGTAAGGCTATAGTCTCCATCTTTTCTTGGCCATAGATTACACTGGAGCCACCTGTAAATGTCTGGTCACAAGGCACAGCCAATGAAAAACCAGAATTGATGTGTCTGTATCCACTAATTAGCTCATCATCATTGCTAAAACAGTGACCTGTTTGTGGCCAGGTTGTAATCTTTTTTCATTCTCTATATTATACCAAAGTACAAGGGATTTGTAAATTCAAGTTTATTATAGCATCAGCTTGAACCATTTAAGCTCTACCTAAACTCAATGGAGCCAGGTTCTAAATAACTTATTATTTTGGATTGCTGCAGTTGTCACAGTTGTCCATTTAGGAAAGTCTCTCGATGTAAAATTGCCTAAATATACACCTTCAAAATTATTATAAAAGTATCCCTAAGATATGCTCTTTTGCACGCTTCTTAAATTACACTAAAAGCAATTTAACATGAAATCTATCCACATAACACACTTTAAGTGTTAACAATAGGCATAATACTGTACATCAGATCTCAGAACTTACTCATATTGCATAAGTAAAATTTTATACCAATTCTCCATTTCCCCTCTCCCCAGCCCCTGGCAAACCATTGTTCTACTCCTTGCTTCTACAAGTTTTACCATTTTAAATATTTCATAAAAGTGAAATCATACAGTATTTTTCTTCTGTGACTGGCTTATTTCAGTTAGCATAGTATCCTCAAGGCTCATCCAAGTTATTGCATATGGTAGGATTTTCTTCCTTTTCAAGGCTGAGTAACATTCTATAACATGTATATACATCACGTTTTTAACCCATTTATCCATTGGTGAACACTGGGTTGTTTCCATGTCTTGGCTATTGTGAATAATGCTGCAATGAACATATGAATACTAGTATCTTTTTGAGATCCTGCTCTCCATTCTTTCAGATGACCATCTAGGAGTGTGATTGTTAGATTACATGTAAGTCCTATTTTTATTTTTATTTTTTTGGTACCCCCCCATACTGTTTTCCATGGTGGCTGCACCATTTTCTATTCCCAGTAACAATGGATAAAAATTACTGCTCTGCTACATACTTGTCAATACTTATTATCTTCTGGACTTTTCATTTTTGTTTTTGATTTTTGTTTTTTATAATGTCCATCCTAAAAGGTCTGAGATGATACCTCATTATCATCTGGATTTGCCTTTGTCTTATGATTAGGGATGCTGATCATCTTTTTTATGTCACAGTTGGTCATTTCTATGTCCTCTCTGGAGAAATATCTATTCAAGACCTTTGCCTGTGTTTAACTGATTATTTGCAGGAGTAGAGGGAGCTATTTAAGGTGTTCCTTACCTATTTTGCTTACTAGAAAATATGTTCTCCCATCCCACAAGTTCCTTTCCTATTGTTAATTGTTACCTTTGATGTGTAGCTTTTTAGTTTGATGTTATCCCACTTGTCTATTTTTGCTGCCACAGCTTGTGCTTTTAATGTCATAACGAAGTAATCACTGTCAAAAACAATGTCATAGGATTGTCCCTGGGCTTTCTTCTATTAGTTTTAGAGTTTCAGATTGTCCATTTGCCTTTAATCTACTTTTAGTTGAATTTCTTTTCCTCTTGCCTATTGTGTAAAAAAAAAAAAAGAGTCCAGTTTCATTCTTTTGCATGTGGATATCCAGTTTTCTCAGAACCATTTCTTGAAGATGCTATTCTTTCCCCACTGTGTGCTCTTGGCACTTCTCTGAGAGATGAGTTGACCATATATGCTTGGGCTTTTTTCTGGACTCTATATTCTGTTTCCGTGGTCTACATGTCTTTTTGTCAGCATTGTACTGCTTTAATTACCATAGCTTTGTATATATTTTGAAATCCAGAAGTGTAATTTCTCCACCTTTGTTTTTCTGTTTTCCTTTTTTTTCTTTTCCTTTTCAAAATTGCTTTGGCTATTTTAGGTCTTTTGTGATTCCACATGATTTTTAGAATTCTTCTTATTCTTCCTGTAAAGAATGCCACTGGGATGTTCACAAGGATTGCACTGAATCTGTACATCACTTGGTAGTATGGACATTTTAACAATATTAATTCTTTCAATCCATAAACATGGGATGTCTTTCCACTTACTATATTTGTCTTTAATTTTTTCACCAATAGTTTATAGTTTTCAAGGTACAGACATTTTACCTTCTTAGTTAATGTTATTCCTATTTTATTATTTTTTATTCTATTATAAATAAGAAAAAATATCAAAGACATCCAAACCAGAGAAGAATAAATAAAATTATTTCTCTTTATAGATGACATGGTCTCATATGTACAAAACTCTAAAGACTCTATACATATACCCACCCACCCAGCCCCCACCCCCACACACACACAGAGTGAGAGAGAGGGAGAAAAGGATTTGTTAGGACTTGTAAACAAATTCAGTAAAACTGCAGGATATAAAATCAGCTTCATTTCTAGATGGTAGCAGTGGACTATTTAAAAAATGAAATTAATAAAATAATTTCTTGCATTTTTAAGTATTGATATTAAATACCTTTGGAGCACATGGAAGAGTTTCCAGTGAGGAGTGTTCTGGAAAATATGGGATCCTAACGTTCTTAAATTACCTATACAAAAATGCTGTTTTGTTTGTAGTCAATGCATATGACTCCTCACCTAGAAAAATATTATGGGACCCACAACTTAATGAAGTCGGGATAGTGTTCATAAAAGGGATACAAAGGTGGTTAACAGTTGGAATTTGGGGGCTTTTTCAGAGATTAGAGGGACAGAGGTTGTTGAGCCTGGAGGCAGATGGCTTACTTACAGTCTTCAAATATATGAGGGATTTCTATGCAGAGGATGGTGATCTCCTGTTTTCCTTTTTTTTTTTTTTTTTTTTTTCCTGAAAAGAGGACCAAAGAAAATAGACTTACACTGAGTCATCCAGATTAAAAGTAAATAAAATTGTCTTGGTAGTGAGCACTGTTAATCACTGAAATGACTCAGGCTACAGACACCTTTTCTGCAGGCTGATAAAAAATAAATGGTTTGGGTTCAACCTGAAGACAAGGTAATGAAAGTGGATCTGTGATGGCTCTTATCAAGGTTCATTAGTAGAAAACAACAGCTTAAAGAACTTTGGAAGAAGTCACATATCTCTTCAAAATAACTTGCAAATTGAATTTCAGTGAAAAGTGACTGACAGGAATCTCACAGTGATAAAAGGGCATTTTTTGTCACTTAGCGACACTGAAATTCATGAACTCATGATAGTCTACAGACTTAATTTTGGAAAACTCTCAAAATGATCTCTAAATTAAAATATATATTTAAGGGAGGAAGTGTGCAAATGTTACCTTACACATACCTTACATATTATGGAAAGAATTCACGTTTCTCTACTATTTTTAAAAAGTATTTCCTAAGTTTGAGTCTAATAGATTGTCACAAATAAAATACATGCTGTTAGAAAATAAATCCAATAATTGAAGAGATTAAAAAGAAAATACTAATTTTTGTCCTTGAGAATCCAAAACCCAACAGCGAACCATATTAACAAATACTTAACTGCAACCTAATGTAAAAAAAAATAATGTGATGCTACAAACACACTAAGAGCTCTAGGTACATAAAAGATGGAGTTGAGAGACTCCAGACTCAGATTTGGGGAAAATATTTGAGCTGGGTTTTAAGAATGAGCAAGAGTTTTTCAAATATGTAAGGGAGTGCATAGGCTATGCAGAGAAAACCATAAAGGCATGGAGAAGAGACAGGAGATGGCCTGTGCCAAAGAATATGAAGACGTTAGCATGCCAGGAAGGTAGTGAGCTAATAGGAGCTGCAGAATACCAGTTAGAACCAGCCTGTAAAGATGCCAAGTGGGGTGTTTGGACTTTACATGGTTCAATGAAAATTCATGTGCAACGTAGCTGCTTTGGCCCCAATCCCAGAGTGCTGAGATGACTCTCCACCAGGTTTTTCAAGGAACAGACTCTGACAAGAGTACAACGCAATATGGAACCAATAAAATTCACTGAGTGTCTCTGTGGTCCTGGGTAACTTGATGCACCTTTCCAGAATATTTGTAAGGAAGGCCAATCGCGTCGCCTCCTTATATCCGTAAATGGGTTCACAAAATGCTCCAGGAGACAATTATGCCAAATAGTCTGCTAGAATGGAGAACGAAACAATCAAGTCTACAAAATCTCCCAGGTCAACACTTGCCTCACAGGCCACTGGAAAATGGTGGCTTATTTTTTCAAGCCCAAAGAAACAGAACATGTACTTGGGCAGATAAAGTAAGGTTGCTTACTTTACATGCACAGCTGCCTTCCAGACTGTCATCCACTTGACAGGATGGAGCCGACTGACATCCCAAACATGAATATTTCATAGCAAAACTGTGACTCTTACAATAAATGGAGTGGGAAGTTGGCAAGGAGGGCAGCGAGAGACGTTTATAGTCATGTTGCCACTGGATAAACACCCCCTCCCCAGCGGAAAGCCAACTTTGAGTGACAAAGCTCTTCAGAGGAAATATATGCAATTTAAGGCTTCAAACAAGCCAAAGATATGAAGTCCCTGATTTTGAAACAGTCACTCAGCGCTTCCTCTAACTTTTAAAAAGTGACGTAGGAAAGTGTGAGAGACAATGTGAATGGCCTTCCAATATTTATGTGATAAAAGAAACCAACGTGTGCAAATTTTAAGAGTTAATTGAATTTTATGGATTTGGGAAACAATAAACCTCAGGAGTGAAGATCACTAACTTGCTCTCCTTGTGTGCAGAGCATGTACCAGTGAAAGGCTATGAATAAATAATTATAGGGACATGTTTGAGGGTCAAAACATGAAACAATTTGCCTGTAGGATTAACTTTCAATCATCTGCCTTATAAAGAAAATATAATAACTCTTTTTGGAGCCATACCTAGTTGGCATAAATAGTGTAAAAAAATCCTTTAAAACCCATTTTGTGATGAAATTTTAAAAGAAGAAACAAAAAAACCCAAACAACCCTAGAGGGAAGACACCGGTTTAAGCAGGGCCTTTGTATTCATCTCAGAGGAAATCTACCTTAAAAGGAAAAGTCCAGAATGTATGAACTAACTGCTTTGCAGGATGAGGCATTTGCAAAATTTCCACCTCTTCTTTACAGTTTTATTATTTCTTCAAGAATTGTGATTTCCCAGAATACTGTGAATTCATACTTATGGGTAAGTGAAAAGTCATTGATTTTTATCTGATTCTATATATTGGATACTAGCAAATATTCTAGTATTCTATTATTTATTGTGAAAAAAATATGGGAACAATAGAAAAATGTGATTCTCAAGTAATACAGGGGAGAAAACATATGATAATAAAGTTATTATATATATGCACATGTAATGCCTTACACTTTATTTTTAGTATGATTATTGGCACAATAAATCCATAACACTGAAGTAAAATACACGAACACACTTAATTTCACTAATTTTATAACTCTATTCTGATTCAAAGTGTGAAATACTCACTTATTTAGCAAGAGCACACTTGTGCAAATTATCATTCTAATTCAGTCAGGGTCTTTGTTGTTGTAAATTTTCTGAATAATTATCTTAATTCATTGATTTTCTAGGCTATATGTACAATGAATATAGATGTGGTACATATTCCTCAGATAGAGGAAAAAAGACATTTTCATTAGCATTATACAATATAAAATTTATCTCCTTCTCCGATCATTATTCAGTACATGACAACCTACTTTTTTTGAGTGCAATACCATATAATGCCTGTAATTCTCCTTTTTAGTGGGGCCTTTGTCTAGTTTTGGAATGAAGGTAATGCTGGCTCTGTAGAATGAGTTTGGAAGTTTTCCTTCTATTTCTATTTTTTGGAACAATGTGAGAAGAATAGGTATTAACTCTTCTTCAAATGTCTGGTAGAATTCCAGGTCAATATCCCTGATGAACATGGATGTAAAACTTCTCAACAATATATTAGCAAATCAAATTCAACAATACACTAAAAGAATTATTCACCATAATCATGTGGGATTTATTACTGGGCTGCAGGACTGGTTCAAGAGTTGCAAATCAATCAATGTGATACACCACATTAATAAAAGAAAGGATAAGAATCACATTATCCTGTCAAAAGATGCAGAAAAAGCATTTGGCAGAGTTGAGCATCCATTCTTGATAAAAACCCTCAACGAAGCAGGGATAGATGGAGCATACCTCAACATCGTAAAGGTCATATACGAAAGACCCACAGCTAAAATCATTCTCAATGAGCAAAAACTGAGAGCCTTCCCCTTATGGTCAGGAACAAGAAAAGGATGTTCACTCTCACCATTACTATTTAACGTAGTCTAGAAGTCTTAGCCTCAGCATCACACAACAAAAAGAAATAAAAAGCACCCAAATTAGCAAGGAAGGAGTCAGACCTTCACTATTTACCGATGACATGAGACTCGGCCTAGAAAACCTGAAAGACTCAAAAAAAATTTGCTAGAACTAATGCATGAATTCAGCAAAGTCACAGGATATAAAATTAACATGTAGAAATCTATTGTATTTCTATACACCAATAATAAAGCGGCAGAAAAAGAAAGCAAGGAATCAATCCCATTCACAACTGAAAGAAAAACAGCAAGATACCTAGGAATAAACCTAACTAAGGAGATAAAAGATCTACACTCTGAAAACAATAGGACACTTATGAAAGAAACTGAAGAGAACACAAAGAAATGGAAAAGAATTCTATACTCATGGAGTGGAAGAACAAACACTGTTAAAATGTCTCTACTACTCAATGCAGTCTATACATTTAATGAAATCCCTATCAAAATACCACCATCACTTTACACAGAGCTAGAACAAATAATCATAAAATCTGTATGGAACCACAGAAGACCCTGAATAGCCAAAAAAATCTTGAGAAAGAAAAAACTAAAGGCATCACGATTCCATATTTCAAGCTATATTACAAAGCTGCGATCATCAAGACAGTTATGTACTGGCACAAAAACATAAACAGAGATCAATGGAACAGAGTAGAAAACCCAGAAATAGACCTACATTTATATAATCAACTCATCTTCAACAAAGCAGGAAAGAATATCCAATGGAAAAAAAGACAGTATCTTCAACAGATGATGCTCAGGAAACTGGACAGTGACATGCAGAAGAATGAACCTGAATCAGTTTCTTACACCACACACAAAAATAAATTCAAAATGGACGGAAGTACTACATGTGAGACAGGAAACCATCAAATCCTAGAGGATAAGACAGGCACCAACCTCTTTGCTTTGGCCAGAGCAACTTCTGAAGGAAAGAAAACAAAAGCAAACATTTGGGAATGAGTGGGACCTCATCAAGATAAAAAGCTTCTGCATAGGAAGGAAACAATCAACAAAACTAAAAGGCATCATATGGAATGGGAGAAGATACTTGCAAATGACATATCAGATAAGGGGCTATTATCCAAAATCTATAAAGAACTTACCAAACTCAACACCCAAAAAACAAATAACTCAGTTAAGAAATGGACAGAAGACATGAATAGACACTTTTCCAGAGAAAACATCTAGATGGATAACAGACTCATGAAAAGATGTTCCACATTACTCATCATCAGGAAAATACAAATCAAAACCACAATGAGATATCACCTCACACCTGTCAGGATGGCTAACATTAACAACTCAGGCAACAACAGATGTTGGGGAGGATGCGGAGAAAGAGGATCTCTTTTGCATTGTTGGTGGGAATACAAGCTGGTGCAGCCACTCTGGAGAACAGTATGGACTCTCCTCAAGAAAATAAAAATAGAACTACCTATGATCCACCAAATGCACTATTAGGTATTTATCGAAAGGATACAAAAATACAGATTTGAAGGGGTACATGCACCCCAATGTTTATAGCAGCACTATCAACAATAGCCAAACTATGGAGAGAGCCCAATGTCCATCAACTGATGAATAAAGAAGAAGTAGTATACACAAGAAATGGAATATTACTCAGCCATCAAAAATACATGAAACCTTGCCATATGCCATGATGTGGATGGAGCTAGAATGTATTATTCTAAGTGAAATAAGTCAAACAGAGAAAGATAAATTCCATATAATTTCACTTATATGTGGAGTTTAGGAAAAAAACAGATGAACATATGGGAAGTGGGGGGAAGGAAGACAAGAGAGGGAAACAAACGACAAGAGACTCTTAATGATAGAGAACAAACTATGGGTTGATGGAGGGAGGTGGGTGGGAGATGGGCTAGATGGGTGATTGGTGTTAAGGATGGCACTTGTTGGGATGAGCACCGGGTATTGTATGTAAGTGATGAATCTGAATTCTACTCCTGAAACCAACATTGCAATATATGTTAACTAAAATTTAAATAAAAATAAAATAGTGTGATAACATAAAATAACATTAAAAAAAAAAAAACTAATACCCATACTTGACAGAAATAGAGCACAGCAAAAAAAAAAAAAATCAAATTTTACCCATTTAAACTATAAAGATACTTTGTTTTATTTCATTATCTGGCTGTCAGTGTCCTATTGATCTAAATTTATTTTCAAACACATTTACTTGGGTATAAAGATAAAGAGTTTCAATCATTAATAAATTCTGTCCTATTACAGTGAAGACCAGAGGATGCCTTCCTTTGGTATAAATATCTACAGTTTTAATTAAAAAAAAAAGACTCTTTAATTTGAAAAACATTACTCATTGTTAAAATCAGAAATGGACTTAAATTGCAGATAAATAAACTTAAAACTATGCCCTGTAGCCTACTAGGCTATTCCCTAGTAAGTGTTTTTTTCCTTTCTTTTCTTTCTTGCTTGTTTTTCTTTTTCTAATTGAGAGAGAGAGAGAGAGAGAGAGATCATGTACAACCAACCAAGCAGGAGAGGGACAGAGGGAGAGAGAGAATCTTAAGCAGGCACACCCACTTCAGAACCCATCGAAGGGCTCAATCTCACAACCATGAGATCAGGACTGGAGCCAAAATCAAGAGTCAGTCACTTAGCTGATTGAGCCATCCGGGCACCCCAAATTAAGTGTTTTTCTAATGAATAGTCTAGGAAAAGGTGGTTTGTATGTACTGAATTTAGGATTCATGGAGTTCAGACATACATGTTGACACACACATACATATACACACAATATACAACACCTACATAGACACACAATGGAATATTAGGCAGCCATAAAAAAGGATGGAATCATGCTACTACAACAATATGCATAGACCTCAAGGGTATTATGGAAAATGAACCATGTCTGACTGAGAAAGACAAATATCCTATGATTATACTCATATGTGTAATCAAAAAAACAAATGAATAAAGAAACAAAAACCAAAATCAGACCTATAAATACAGAGAACAAACCAATCGTTCCCACACGGAAGAGCGTTGGGGGATGGGGAAAATGTGTAAAGGGAAATGGGAGATAAAGTTGCCCAGTTTTGGAAGTCATGGCAAGAAAAGATACAGCATAGTGAATACAATCAGTGAGATCACAGTACTGTATGGTAACAGATGGTTAGCTACACTACTTGTGAGCACAGCATAACCTGTAGAGTTGCTGAGTCACTGTATTGTACCCCTGAAACTAATGTCACATTGTATGTCAAGTATATACAAAGCAATATTTTAAAAAGAATGCTCTTTTAATGAATTAAAGTATTCTTTAATTCCAGATGACGCCTCTTTAGTTCCAGATTACTCCTCTCTGGGGCTGTTCACGCTCAATATCTATTCCTATGTCTGGAAGCTCCAACTGTGAGTCCACAGTCTGACTGACTGGCAAATGCCAATATGGTTCGTCAATCTTACACAGGTTACTCTGTGTCCAATAAAGACAATATCCTTCATCACTCATCACTGCGGATAATTCGTTAGGTGGAATCAGGTTTCACAACGACATCCATGGTCCTCATTTTGTAAGAGCAGAAAAACAGTGAATTTGCTTTTGCATTTTGTCCAAGTAAATGGATTATAACATCAAAAAAATATATAAAATAGATGTAGGTGGACATTTGTTGATTAAACCTAAAGCTTTTAATGTGTCAATCTCATCACGTATCCTTGCTTTACTTTCCTCTTGTCCCCCTCTACTCTACTGAGGACCACAAGCCACCCAGTCAGAGCAGGGCGATAACCAGCTCTACAAAACTATTATCTGAAAAGAGAGACTGGCTGAGAAAAGGAGAACACCCTAATTCCTTTGCGTCTGAACCACCACTAATTGTAAACGGGTTAAAGTGCACCTAGAAAATAAAATGTGAACCGTACTCATTTCAGTACTGGGGTGGAGGATGGACCTCAGTCAGACCTAGTCCCCAGTTACTTGGGTGATTTGTGATAAAAAAAAAATTTCCTTTTCATCTTAATCACCAGCTCTCTGTGTCTAGAAACATGTGCTATATAAAACGGGCGCTGCCAAGACCAAAAACCCCCCAGAACAAATATTTTTCATAAAACAATAACCAAATAAGAAACAAATTTCATGTACTTCAAACCATAGGTAATACTCTGAGATCTCCTTTCATGGGATTCTCTTTTCTACCAAAGGTATAAATAACTTTTTTTTTTAACGTTTATTTATTTTTGAGACAGAGAGAGACAGAGCATGAATGGGGGAGGGGCAGAGAGAGAGGGAGACACAGAATCTGAAGCAGGCTCCAGGCTCTGAGCCGTCAGCACAGAGCCTGATGTGGGGCTCGAACTCACCAGCTGTGAGATCATGACCTGAGCTGAAGTTGGATGCTTGGCCGACTGAGCCACCCAGGCGCTCCTCTTTAACATCTTTCTTTCTTTACTTTTGCCAGCTATGATAATGGATGAGCTATTTTATATAGAATTATAGCCTCTTAGAAAGTTCGTCGAGATTTTGTCCTCGCCAGTTCTGTGCCTTATACCTTCCTGATGCTCGGACTGGACTATTCACTTCCAATATCAGCGCTCTTTGAAGAATGAGTCTTCTATCAGTCTCCTATCGGGCCACTGCAGAATCAGCCAAAAATGTTTTCTGACTATTTTTGGTGATTTTTGGCTACTTTGGGGGTGTGATTATATGTGTCTTATAAAAATAAATACATGGGCACAGAGACTTCTGGTATGAATACAGCTGTCTTTATCAACTTCCTGCCCCCATACCTGTTACTCCTATAAATCACATACAAGCAATAAGATCACTTCTACACACCCACCATATTCAATAACAGTAGGAGAAATACTATGTATATACTATGTATACAACGAATGTACGTATATTGATAGGTCAGTGGGATTTGTCAGAAGCTGCATAAGAGGAAGAAGAGTGACAGTAGAAAGAGGCACAGCAGTAACAGTTCTTTAAAGACAGAAAAATACAGCTCCCGAAAGAGAGGCATTCATTCACCAGTGCAAAAGTTATATACTTTGTATGCAGGCCAGCAGCAGAAGCTTCCTAGATAAGGTTTGGAAACAAAATAAAACATAAATTACAGATCAAAATCTAAACGTTGCCCCAAGGAAAGTATATCTCATATATACAATGTGTATATACTATACATATATGCCATGTATATCTCATATATATGCTTATTGTATCCAAATAAATAAAACACTACCTGCCATGTAGGAAATATTTGTTGAGTGAATAGTTGAGTCACATAGAAAAAAACTAAGCAAAGACTGTGTTTTGTAGAAAGAAACAAGAAATGGCTTTTACACATATTTAACAGTGTTTAAGCCCTAATCATAGTAAGATAAATTATTCAATTTTTTATCTATTAAACTGGCAAAAATCCACCTACTTAATAAAACTTCCTGTTGGTAAAGCTGTGAAGAAACCGTTCGCATACATCGCTGAGGGTCATGTAATTTGTATAAAATTTATGAAGGGAAAGCCAGCAAATTTTACCAAAATTATAATGGTAATTTTGACACCGTGATTCTACTTTGGGTGGTGTCCTAGAGACCTGCTCATATGCATAATGAAGTAGGGATAAGGTAATTCTCTGCAAATTATTACAAGTAAAATAATGGAAGGAAATCAAATTCCCATTGATGGAGACAAGGACTGTTTAAAATACTTATAATACATCCTTTCCATAGGAATATGATGCAGCTCTAGAGAGACATGAAAGAACTTTCCATAAAACCTTCAGGATATATAATTAAATGACAGAAGAGTAAGTCAGACAGTATTTATATTATGCTATCTTTTGTGTTTTGCAAAGGTAGAAAATAAGAATATTCATTTGTAGTTATTTGTAGACACACCAAAAACTCTGGAGGCACTAGCACCAGAAGCTAAAAATACTTTGATTACTCAAGTTGAGCAACGGAAGAGGGAACAAGAGAAAAAGAGAGGAAGGAGATGTGGAGAAGAGACATGGATACAAAACCTTTTCTATCTCAAAATTTTGGAAGCTTGCCAATGAATTTTCGACCAAAAGTTTTAATTTAGGGGCACCTGGGCAGCTCAGGTGGTTTAACGACCGACTTCAGCTCAGGTCATGATCTCACGGTTCATGGGTTGGAGCCTTGCATCGGGCTCTGGGCGGACAGCTCAGAGCCTGGAGCCTGCTTCGGATTCTGTGTCTCCCTCTCTCTCTCTGCCCCTCCCCTACTCATGCTCTGTCTCTCTCTCTCTCTCAAAAATAAACATTACATTTTTTAAAAATTTCAATTTAAATTAAGAGAGAAACTATGAGATGAAATGCTAGTAAGTAAAATAAAGTAAAACGTCCGGATTCATTACACAATGACACCCTGAGATTGACAGCAAGAGAAAAACTCATTCATTCGTCCATTCAACAAGGGATTATTGCATTACTTCCACTATTCAAGATGATGGACATAACACAATGAACTGAACAGGGATTGGCAGGATGGCTATTCTCTTGAAACTTATTGCAGTAAAATAAAAAACAGACAATTCACATTCAAAAAGAAAAAACTAAAACCACTAGGGTATCAGCCTCGTGACGAAGATAAAATAACGTACTTTATAGATAGTGACTTAAGAGGTTTTTTTGTTTTGTTTTGTTTTTATGATGTGGACAAGTGCCTGAGGACGGACAGTGAAGACGGTGACTTTTGAACTCTGACCTGACAAGAAAGAGGGCAGGCACGCACATGTCAAAAGGACACGCATTCCACTGAGAGACCAGCAGAAGAAAAAGCTTGGAGGCGAACAGGCTGCACATGCTTGAGGACAGACAATCACACAGTGTGAATACAGAGAAATGAACAAGGACTTGGGCGGCATGGATTTAAAGGTGTGGATCCATAACGTGGATATACTGAGCAGGGCAGGAAGTGTGAACTGCGGCGTATGGTGGTTGAGAAGCCAACGGAGTGTTGGCCGTAGATGAATCACGTGATCTGAACTGTGCAAAGAAAGGGCTTGACTCTGCCCTCTGCTGGGTACTTTAGGGAGCAAGAGTTGAAGCCAGGTGGGTGCCTGTGAAATTCAGGTGCACATGTGCATGAAGCTCAGGACAAAGGGTGAATCGGAAAAAAAGATCGGGAATCATTTACACACAAATGCTATTTAAGGCCAAAGGAGAGGGAGACAAAATCACTAAAGAAAACAAAGAGATACGGAAGAGATGATACGCTCGGTATTCATGCCATGAGCAACGCCAACGTCCAGCAAAGGGGAAGAAGACAGATGGAAAACAAACTGACAGGTTAACAATATAAAATAGTAAGAATTATGCACGAATGAAAGCAGCTAATATAAAAGTCATGCTGGGGACACATGCATCAAATGTGCCTTTCAAAGAGTCTGCGGTAATTGAAGATAATTTAATGGGATCTTGCACTTCATTTTATTATTTTTTAGGTTTATTTATTTATTTTGACAGAGAGAGACAGAGAGCAAGCATGAGCAGAGGAAGGGCAGAGAAAGAAAGAGAGAGAGTAGAGTATCCTAAGCAGGTTCCGGGCTGTCAGTGCAGAGCCCAACACAGGGTGCTAACTCACTAGCCAGGAGATCATGACCTGAGCCAAAACCAAGAGTCAGAGTCGCATGCTTACCTGACTGAGCCCCCCAGGTGCCCTTTACTCTCCATTTTAAATAAGGCAAAGATTATGAGCAAAAATTTACATAAGTGAAGATTATAAAGACAAGGGGAATGTACAATTTTGTCAGTTATTAAAATAATAGAATGTTAAAAAATGGAATATAAACATCTCTTAGGATACCACCATATTCTGAAACTATGGGTAAAACAATTCTGCTTCAGTGAAAATATTCCAAACCGTGATGAAGCTAATACAACTGAACACAGCTGTTTCCTGTGTAATATACAATACATGACATAGGCAACAAGTTCATCCAGTTTGACTCAGTAATTCTACCTTTGGGAATATGTATCCTAAGACCATATTTTCACACAAGAGGACTACAGTGGTGCAGAACCAGATTTTCATTGCTTTTAACTTTATAAAACTGGAATCAACAGAGACACATATACAGAAGTGGTTAAAACCAGTATAGCATATGTAGGTCGGATAAATATATTTAAACTAGTAAAAATTATCATTTAATTAAAAGTGACGTACTGGGGCACCTGGACGGTTCAGTCGGTGAAGCATCTGACTTTGAATCAGGTGATGATCTCATGGTTCAGGAGTTTGAGCCCCACGTTGGGCTGACAGCTCAGAGTCTGGAGGCTGTGTCTCCCACTCTCTCTGACCCTCCCCTGCACTCTTTCTCTCTCTCTCACTCTCTGTCTCAAAAACAAACATTTTTTTAAAAAGTGACATAAGGAAATCCATAGAAATGTGTGTCATTACACTGAGATTTTTTTAGGAGACTAAATAAAAGGGGGCATCTGGGTGACTCAGTTGGTTAAGTTTCTGATTTCAGCTCAGGTCATGATCCCACGGTTTATGAGTTTGAGCCCCATGTCGGACTCCGTGCTGTCAGCAGAGAGCTGGCTTGGGATTCTCTCTCTTCCTCTCTCTCTCTCTGTGCCTCCCCTGCACTCTCTCTCTCTCTCAAAAGTAAATAAACATTAAGAAAAGCCTAAATAAATGGCAGTTGTATTGTTTTAATGTGTCCCAATCTCATGACCAGTTGATAAATTTTTCTTTTGTATCTCTTCCCATTTCTAAGATGTAAAATCCCCAAGGACTAGCTTTTTGTTCCTTTTCCTTCTCCAGTAAGTACCTCTACCATGTATCCAATCACCCACTTTGCTGGCATGAACTTCAGGGATGTGGCTCTGAGTTAGTGAGGACATCCAAAATGATGGGTCTTCCTTTCAGGAATCATGGTGTAGAGTTCTGATGAGGATTCAGTAAATGTAAGATGGAGGGTTGACCAGACATCAGTTGTGGAGTGGTGCCAGAAGTGGTAGCAGAGAAATGGTCCTAAAATAGTTAGGTGGAAATAGGAAAAGGAGACACATCTAGGTTGAGATCATCAATGCTGAAACATGAAACAGTCTCAGCACGCATGAAAAAAATTTAACACATATTCCAACTCCACCATTGTGAGCTAGGTACAGAGGGCCTAGAAAAGATGCACTGAGGGGCACCTGGGTGGCTCAGTCAGTCGAGCGTCTGACTTCAGCTCAGGTCATGATGTCATGGTCTGTGGGTTCGAGCCCCGCATCGGGCTCTGTGCTGACAGCTCAGTGCTTGGAGCTTGCTTCAGATTCTGTGTCTCCCTCTCTCTCTGCCCTTCCCCCGCTCATGCTCTCTCTCTCAAAAATAAATAAAGATGTTTAAAAAATTTTAAATATATATACACACACATACACACACACACACACACACACACACACACACATATATATATATATGTATATATATATATATATATATACTCACCCCAAAGAAGATGTGGTGATCATGTGACCAGATGGAGGTGTTAGCTAACCCCATAATGGTAATCATTTTGCAATATTTAAGTGTGCCAAACCAAATCAAAATGGCGTAGACCTTAAACTTACACACTGATTTTGTCAATTATATCTCAATACAGCTGGGGGAAAAACAAGAAAGCAACCCCTAATGGGAAATGTAAGACACTACAGTAAACACGTTAAGGCAGTATTTCACTTTAGAGGTTTCTATTTATTTTTTAAACATTTATTTTTACTTACTTATTTTGAGAGTGAGAGAGAGTGCCAGTAGGGAGGGGCAGAGAGAGAGAGAGGGAGAGAAAATCCCAAGAGGTCTCTGCACTGTCAGCGCAGAGCCCAATGTGGGGCTCGAGCTCACAAACTGTGAGATCACGACCTGAGCTGAAATCAAAAGTCAGACGCTTAACCGACTGAGCCACATAGGTGCCCCAAGAGGTTTTTTGGTTTTATTTATTTTGGGAAAGAAAGAGAGAGAGTGCATGTGTGCGAGTGGGGGAGAGGCACAGAGACAGAATCCCAAGCAGGTTCTGTGCTATTACCATGGAGCCTGATATGGGGCTTGACCCCAGGAACCATGAGATCATGAGCTGAGCCAAAATAAAGAGTCGGACACTCAACAGTCTGAGCCGCCCAGGCGCTCTTTTACAGACTTTTTGAAACCGTTTTCCAAATCACAAAGATGGCACTATCTCAAAGACATTTTTCTTAGAGCTGGACACATTCCCTTGTAGTGAATCAAGCACCATAGGAAACACAGTGACCTTTTCAGATAACGGAAGAATTACTGAATACTTCTGACCCCCAGGTAGATGACCAAAATCATTAGCCTGTCCTTATATGTGCAGCTCTGCCCTCTGTGGGGGATTTTATCACATCAGAACCCATTACTATTAAGATCCACTGAGTCCCGGGACGCCTGGGTGGCTCAGTCGGTTGGGTGTCTGACTTTGGCTCAGGTCATGATCTCACAGTTCGTGAGTTCGAGCCCCGTGTTGGGCTCTGTGCTGACAGCTCAGAGCCTGGGGCCTGCTTCAGATTCTGTCTCTCCCTCTCTCTCTGCCCCTTCCCTGCTCACACTGTGCCTCTCTGTCTCTTGAAAATAAATAAATATTAAAAAAATTTTTTTAAAAAGAATAGAAATGTATACTCACCTTCACCTTCATTACCTGATTTACAAAGTAAATAATTCATAAGGGAGGAAATCCAAAAGAACAGTCTAAGAATCAGGCTGCTTAAAAGAAAGGCTAATCCAGGGCTGAAGAAAACAGGCTCCCTTTTCCTGAACATATTACAAACATTTGTGATTCTACTGAAGACTCCTACCTCGGTTCAGTTTTTTGAAGAAACAGAGCAAAAGGAGAAAACAGTGTGTTAAAGTCCGATCAAAAAAAAAAAGGTTAGAGTGGGAGAGAGCCAAAGCATAGGAGACTCTTAAAAACTGAAAACAAACTGAGGGTTGATGGGGGATGGGAGGGAGGGGAGGGTGGGTGATGGGTATTGAGGAGGGCACCTTTTGGGATGAGCACTGGGTGTTGTATGGAAACCAATTTGACAATAAATTTCATATATTTAAAAAAAAAAAAGTCCGATCAAGCTCCAGAACTGTCTAACAAAGAGAAAATTACATGCATGTATTCAATACATGTGCCATGATGCATTGGCTTTATCCTTTAATGTTAAATGTAACACAACTTCCACTCTAATAGGTTATTATGGAAACATCAGTTTTGCATTTTTTTTTTTCCTATATCAAAAGGACACACCAGAGCTGCAGGGATGATAGTGCGATAAATCCTATGTCTCAGGCGTCTTTTGTTTTAGCCTACTTCCTCCAGAAATAAGAGCTGGAGGCCAAGGCTTCTGTGCTGCTCCTGTTTTTAGGAAAGGCAATACCAGAGAGCTGATCAGCAGAGCGAGACACGGCGGAGAGGCAAACTTCCAAGAACACGTTTCTGAACTGATGGCTAGTGATGGCTTGATGTCATTAAGAAATCATACAAACCGCATTCAAGATACCCTATCCCAAGGTAGGAAATGATAAAAAATATATTCCCTCATTCCGATCCCCTATTTGTTCAAGATTGGTCCTCAGGGAAGGTGGAAATTCCCCTTGGTTTCAGACTGCTTATGTATGGATACTAAGCTGAATCCCATACTCTTGTTGTGTGTTGGGAATCCAAAGGTTAGCTCTAGGACCAGAGACACAGGTTGTAGGGTACAGCAGGAGGTGAGACACCATCAGGCTATACCTGTAGGAAATCTGTTGGAGCCCATGCAGGACAGAGGGCCAGAAGCAGGGGCTGGAACAAGGCATAGTGGGGATAAAAGAAAATGATGTGGCCCCTAAGAGAAGTGGTCTCAAATTGTTGCCGGCATCAGAACCCCTAGAGCTTTTGGTAAAATACAAAATGCTGGGGCCACCCCAGAGATACTGACACTGTAGGTCTGGGGTGGTGCATGAAATTTGCAGTTCTTTTTCTTTTTTAAATTTTTTTTTAATGTTTATTTATTTTTGAGAGTGAGAGAGACAGAGCACGAGTGGCGGACGGGCAGAGAGAGAGGGAGACACAGACTCTGAAGCAGGCTCCAGGCTCTGAGCTGTCAGCACAGAGCCTGACGCGGGGCTTGAACCTAGGAGCCACGAGATCATGACCTGAGCCAAAGTCAGATGCTTAACTGACTGAGCCACCCGGGCACCCCTAAAATTTGCATTTCTAATAAGCTTGTAGGTGATCCTGATGCTACTGTTTGCTGAACACACTTTGAGAAACACTGCACAAATCTCCAGTCCACTGAAACCCTCCCATAGGTGTTCCTTCGGTTGCCGGTAGTGTAGACCAGCCAACTCTTGTGATTCCTTCCGCGTGCCGTCCATTTCCTCCAGGCCTCAGACTATACCTTCCTGGCTGTACTGGAAGGTAACTCAGGTTATCCACCTCGAAGCAATGAAGGTTGAAGTCAATGAAGGTTGTCCTGGGGATAAGCCATCTTCTGAACTATATGCCTCAGGTGATACCTTTGTAGAAACTGTAGGGGCAGTGAGATCCTTCTCTGGCAAGCAAGAAAATTACTGTCACCAGCCCAGAGAGTTCAAAGGGATCTAGAAGACAAATGTACTCTCTCTTGAATCCTTTCTGTGGTTATCTTGTTTGTTCAGCCATAGCGGGGTTTTAGGAAAAGATGGAAAGAATAATGAAAATCTAGAGTGAAATCCTTGTACTAAGCTCCCTGATTATGTACCTGTAATCTGGACTTTTGAGAACAGTAGAGAAATATTGTAGGAAGGTGCTAATTGAGTAATAAAATTTATCTCAGAGTATAGAAAGCTTGATAGGACCCAAGAACACAGATAGACTGTAAAACTCAGACTATGGATGGGGAGACATGATTCTTCACTTTAAAAAAAAAAAATAATGTTTTTTTTATTTACTCTGAGAGAAAAGAGAGGGCAGGGGGGAAGGAACAAAGGGGGAGAGAGACAATGAATCCCAAACAGGCTCCACGCTCTCAGAGCCCGAGGTGGGACTTGTTCAGGAACTGTGAGATCATGACCTAAGCTGAAATCAAGAGTCGGATGCTTAACCAAATGAGCTACCCAGGCGCCCCTGATTATTCACTTTTTATGAAGAAGATCTATATTAGGAATTCTTTAAGTTTCCTTGAAGTAATTACAGAAGTATCACAAAAATCATGTCTCATCCATTTAGGAACCTGTCTGTTAAATTAAAAATGAGGTTCAGAGGAATTGAGAAACATCCCCTCATACTAATTTCACAAATGACTCTGCTTGCTGACTTTGCAGCTACAGAGTAGAAGCCCTTCCAGGCGTCCCAAGGGAGCATCTGTTTAATTGAATTAATAATTTAATAATAACTATTAGAGGATCCGTGAATTGAGAAGGATGACGAGATGCTACAGAAAGCAGAACATTTGGACAATTTCAATATTTACTGAACACCTGTCTTATATTAAGAACTTTGCTAAGTACTGGGAAGTATCAAGGTGATAAAAGGTACTTTTATTCTCTGGAAGTTCAGGATCCACTGTGGGAGATGATGAATAAGCAAGTAATTGCAATAATCTGGGAAAGGGGGATTGTTCCAACTAGGGGCAAGGGTGATGAAATTCCTTTCAGAAGTCCTGTCTTGGGTTCCTGGGTGGCTCAGTTGGTGTTAAGTGTCCAACTCTTTATCTAAGCTCAGGTCACGATCTCACAGTGCATGGCATTGAGTCCTGAGTCGGGCTCTGTGCTGACAGTGCAGAGCCTGCTTGGGATTCTCTCTCTCTGCCTCTCTCTCTCTGTCCCTCCCCTGCTCCTGCCCTCTCTCTCTCTTTCTCTCTCAAAAAGAAAAAAAAAGTGCTGTTTCACTATTCTATAAGCCAGAATGTTCATTTCTCCCTCATATACATAAACCTCATATACATTGTTCAAATCAAATAAGACACACTCACAATAACTCATTACATATGTGTCTGTGTCTGGACACACACACACGGATGGATAATGTACTTAATGAGACCCAGTCTACAATCTGTGTAGCCCCTCTGCACATCTCTCCTGAATATGACTTTGGTCGGGTCTCCCTCATGTCTGACATATGTCTGACAATAGCCTGAATTTTCTAAGAGTCAAAAATATGACCTCGCAGCACTGAATGTAACTCTCATCACTTGTATTTATGGCTTAGCTGCTTATCTGTTCGGGAAAATGCCAGAGGATGGGACTTCTCAAACACCCATCCTCCAGACTATTTCTTAGCTCCTTTCCCCCATAAATATCCATCAAACCCCAGACACCGTGGGAGACTTTATAAGAAAACAGGTCAATGGGATGCCACGTATCAAGGCAGCTGGCTCCCAGAAGGGATTTTCTTTTGGGAAATAATTCTTTCCTTTAATGAATCAAAAATATGTACAGGCTGAGGTTAATATTTTAACAATTGGCACTTCCTAGGTATTAACTACCATCAGTTTTTATTTTATTTTTAAATGTGTATTTATTTTAGAGAGACAGAATGTGTGTGTGAGCAAGAGAGGGCAGAGAGAGAAGGGGTCAGAGGATCCGAAGCAGGCTCTGTGCTGGGGCTCAGATGCACCAGCAGTGAGATCATGACCTGAGCCAAAGTCGGACGCTCACCCGACTGAGCCACGCAGGTGCCCCGATATCATCAGTTTTTAAAAAGGCAAAATTCATTGTATTTAATCACTGCATATTAATAATATCATTGGGTATGAGTTAGATAGGACTCATGAGGGCAAAGGGAGAGAGAGCAGAGGAGAAACTTTTTTCTCTTCCTTTTCTTCTCATTCTTCCCTTCTCCTCTTCTTCCTCCTCCCTGTCCCTCCCTGTCTTTTTTCTCCACCCTCGTTTATTAAAAATAAAGAGTTCTGGCTCGATCGAATCACAGCCAAATGCTTCGAGAGTGTGGAAGACTGCAACACTGTGCCGGGTGAGGTGCCATTGAACTTCACCCTCAAAGACAAGCAGGAGTTTCTCAAGCAGCAAAATGGCCCAGTTAAGAAGGAGCAAAGATGTCCTTTGAGGACTGAAGGGGCCCAACACGCATGGCAATCAGCAGAGCCACCTAAAGTTTTGCTTTTGTGTCACAGGACCTTTGGACTTCCCTTGCTACACTTGTAGAATGCAACCAGTGCCAGATCTTTAGATTCGTAAATATTCCTTTTTAACCCTTTGAGAGAATTAGAGGTAATAAATACAGCAGTCAAAACTCATTAGACAGAATGATATGGTGTCCCTCTTATCATGTACCTGAGGGTCGTGGGCAGCCTGGGGAATTACCACGGAGGGAAACCTAGGCGTGGGTGGCTATGGAACTGAACAGTCATTAGAGAAGCTTCATCTCTATTTCCAATTCCCATTTCAAAATTTCTCCCAATTAATCCTCAATCCCTAAGATGGTCTCCTTTTTAAAAAAAATTTTTTTTAATGTTTATTTATTTTTGAGAGGGAGACAGAGACAGAGACAAAGCATGAGGATGAGCAGTGGAGAGGCAGAGAGAGAGGGGGAGACACAGAATCTGAAGCAGGCTCCAGGCTCCAAGCTGTCAGCACAGAGCCCGACATAGGGCTTGAACCCACGAACCATGAGATCATGACCTGAAGTCAGACACTTAGCTGACTGAGCCATCCAGCCACCCTCTTGTCCCGAGACTCTAATTTCTAACATTGCTTTTATAAGAAAATACAACCCTGATTTCCAAAGGAGCAACCTAGGAATCGTTTGAATTAGCAAAGATCACTGGTATATTAGACAGTTCTTGCGTAAGAAGCTATAGGGCATGCAATTCAACAGTGGCATCAACCCACCCATTTGTATGTTTTTGTATCCTGTGAGAAATGTCCGTGTGACCCTGGGGGGCAAGTGCTGGCTCCCTCTTTTCTTTCTTTGAATTTCACAGTAGAGAACGCCAAGAGGTGGATGGCTTTTTAAATGTCAGCTTTACCTTTTGTTGATTAGTTCGTAGCACAATCTTTTTATAAAAGATCTACCAAAAAGTAATGAAATAATATTTCATTTCACACTGAGAGCACGCTGTGTAAATAATTATGAAAGAAGAAACAGTTATAGTAATGTAAGTCCCGTGAGAGGCATAAAACCACCCTGAAAGGACATCGCACGTACTATTTTAAGATTCTGGACAGCAAGTCCCAGGTATTTTAAATCCTGAATCAGAAGCCGGTACTTTATTATTATTTTCTCTTTCACTATTCAAAATGTATGTAAGGTTTTTCACCAAGATTCACCCATTTATCCCCGAGTTCTCTGATCCAAATCTAACCTCTCGGATGGCTTCCCTCCATCCTTTCCTCTTACTATTTTACTTCCAATCTCCTCAAACTGACCCACTGACATCACTTTTATTGATGCCAAATGTATTGTTTTCTCTTAAAAGTATGTCTCTAAACCTTCATCTATGGAAGATTACATGCTATTACCCTTCCTAAAGGACTTTTGGGCTTTGCTTTTCTGAACAGATCAAAATAAACCAAATACCGAATTTGAAAAGGACTTTTGTGGAAACCTCATCACTTTGCCTTTCTTAGATCAATGCATCTTTCACACACAGTTCACATGTACTTTCCATAACCGTTACTACTGTCCAACAGATCCCTCCACCAGAAAGGAAGAGGCCACTGCTTTCCTCCGTGTTTGCATCGTCCAGGTAAGCGAGGCAGAAATGACGCAACTTTAAAAATCTTGATTATGATCTGTCGAAACCCAGCACGTTAAGTCTGTACTAGAAGGATAATACAGATTTAGGTTTTATTGGAACTTAAAGAAAGCAAGCTTTTAAGGAGCCTGCTCCAGCACTTGGAAGGGGAAAGTGATCTCAAATGTATGGGAGTGAAAAAAATTGTTTCTTATTTCAAAGAGGGCTTACCTCTGAGAATTAATGGGGCCCTGTCTAAACCCCATGCCTAAAAATATATTAGTTTCTCCATGGAACAGAAATACAGTGTATGAGAAAACTGGCCCATTCCTAGACCCCTGTGCAGATCCTTGAGTATATTAAAAGGATAGGCAGAAACCCAGTAGGAGAAAATAAGAAGAAAATTCCTCTCTGATCACTCAAGAGGACAGCCTCTCACATTCCAGACGGAGGGAACTCAACTGTCTGCTTGCCTGGACAAAACTTCACAAATCCAGAAGGTGTATCGAACTCCCGTATAGGGCGTCCTGCACCCTCTCCACCACCTGATTCCCTGACGAGTTTTCTGCGGGATTTGACTGAGGTTGTGTCGACAGTGCGTTGGCTCAAATATGCTGCGTGTGATTTCTGCTTTCTTTCAGGGCTTTTCCAATGCCCTGGTGTGAGGGGGTGACAAATTACGTGCTCGCCCACCCAGGGGAGCTCTCTAAAGCAAGGGTGACAAGTGCTTTCCCTTGGAGATCTTTTGTGGACGTTTTGAGAACTGTTATGTTTACTCCCCAGAAAATCTCAGAGGGATCAAATGCCAATGGCCACGCCCAGGGAGCAACCTCCCACTGTGCTCTCTCGTGGACCCTTCACCTCTCTTGACTGACTCTCACTGGCTGCTGCCTGTTATGTTCCCTAGAATGATCTCTTGTCACTCCCCCCCCCCACAAAAAAAATAACACATCTACATACAAATCCTTAGTTTAGCCTCTGCTTTGAGTAAAAAAAAAAAAAAAAAAAAAAAAACCCAAGCTAATTTGGAGAGGACTCTAAATCCTATTCACAAATACTGGTAGCGGTCTGGTGGGAGAACTCTGTTTTCTCTCAATCTACAGAGCCAACAAGATTCATCCAGAGGTGTTTATCCAGGCACAGGAGAGTAAAGATTTTATTCAATGTCATTCAAGGCTTGAATCTCCAGAGGCCATCAGTGAAAGTTGCCCTTTTTTCTTTTAATATTCCATAGGTTTTGCTTTTTTCAGCTACTTCAGCGAATCCCAGCCTACAAACATTCCTTTTTTTCCTTATCAAAGCGGCCTATCTTGGGTTGCTTTTTCCATGTGTCTTATCCAAACTGCTTCAGGTCCCGCCAGCCGATTTCCTTCTGGGTCTTCCTTATCATAAGATTTGGAAGTGACTTAAAACGTAGTCACTTCATGAGTCCAGTGAAAAAAGCCGGGGCTTAAACTTGGCCAAATAGCTGACCCCGGCTACTCTAAATGGTACACAGTCTAGATAAATCACTTTGTCTACTGCTTTATCTCAAATGGGCAAACAGAACTATAGTTATTTCGAGGTGATAATTTACCATGAAATCAATAAATACAGTTATTTTCTCCGTGATACATGTTCTCTGTATTTTTCCACTCTTTGTGCCAAAATATAGTAATTCTTACATTCTGTTAGGCTAATCAGACATTGTACTTCATTTTCCAATGAGCTACATACAGTTAAAAATGCTCTTAAAATATTTTAACAAAGCACTAAGTCAAATTTTATAGTTCATATGGTATTCAATAATATCAAAATGATGCAAGCAAATAGCGTATTGTCTTGTACAGACATTACATGCAGGTACAGTAGCAACTGCTTCCAACATGAGGAGAATAAGATGAGATTGTCTAATTTGTCTTGTGTTTGTTTATTAATACTTCCTGGATCTCAGATACAGGGGGTTGAGTTTATCAAACTCCTCAGTTTATTGCACAGTGTCAACCTTGTGTAATGAAAGTTTTCTCCCTTACTGTATCTGTGCATTCTCTGGTTCATTTGTTCATACCCTTATAGCCCCTTTCTTCCCCTTCATCCCAGGCAACAATTTTAATACATTCAGTGTGTTTCTGTTTATGTGAATACGCTCTTACAAAAGGCAAATTGTATAACACACAAATATTTTAATTTAGTTAAATGGCATTGTGTTATGTATCTCATTATAGTACTCATTTTTTCAATATGGATTATTCTTTTTTTTTTTTAAATTTTTTTTTTCAACGTTTTTTATTTATTTTTGGGACAGAGAGAGACAGAGCATGAACGGGGGAGGGGCAGAGAGAGAGGGAGACACAGAATTGGAAACAGGCTCCAGGCTCCGAGCCATCAGCCCAGAGCCTGATGCGGGGCTCGAACTCACGGACCGCGAGATCGTGACCTGGCTGAAGTCGGACGCTTAACCGACTGCGCCACCCAGGCGCCCCAATATGGATTATTCTTAAAGACCCATTCACAGCTTTGCTTCTGTTTGGAATGTGAAAACCACAAGAGAACATTGTTCTTATTCCAACAATAAGAAAATCAGACAAAGGATATGGGACTAGGTTTTGCGGTTTTTTTGTTTTGTTTTGTTTTGTTTTGTTTTGTTTTGTTTTGTTTAGTCTATCAGTGAGCTGAAGTCTGAAGGCAATAAGGTGAATTGACTTTCAAAGGGTGACAGACTCCTCCAAGGAAAGAGAGGATGTACCAACTGTTTTTGCACTGGCAAAGCACAAGACAGAAAAATAGCGCCCATTACAATGGATAAGAAAAAAAAAAATACCGTAACTGAAATGTCAACAGACACATGAAGGCAGAATATGGGCTAGTATGACAGGGTATAGTCCCTGAGAATCCCAGTAACAAAAGGACTCTCTAGCCATCTGCCAGATTTTTCTCATAAACCTTCAGCAGGTGTCCACGAGGACAATGGGAGGCAAGAAAGGACTCCTGAGAAAGCCAGAGATGATGATCACCCGAGGAACAGGCATGAAGTGTAAGTGTGGTTAAGACTCTTCTCTCGTTCAAAGCAAAAACTGTCTTCCTGTAGGTACAGGGCAAGGAAGCTTCCTTCCCTATGATCCCAGAAATAGGTGAGCTTTCATTGAAGGAGGGGTAAAAACAAAAGCTGTCTGCCTCTTAGGGAAAACAGGAAAGCCTCCCTTTTCCTGCCACAGGCAGAGGTTAGCTGCTGCTAGCAGAAGGGAAGAAAGTCTCCGGTTTCAAGCATCCTACACAACTGCCAAGTGGTATTGACCTTGGAAGTGAACAAGAATTCGTTTGCGTCCCAGAACCACTGGGCCAGACTCCCCATCTAGGACAGGCGGTTTGGCTGCTGTGTGAGGAAGGACAATAATGCTGAGGGTTCAGGGACACAGGAAGTAATGACTAGACTGCCTCAACCACACACAACCTGACAGAAGCAGAGGAACACCGATCTCTAAAAGTGAATCTTACAGGTCTCACTTTCTACTCCTCTTTTCTTCATACTATCCAAAATCTAATGGAAAAATAATTGCAGAAGACACAAATATCAAAAAAAGGACATACCACCAAAAGATAAAGGAGTCAAGAGAACCAGACCTGGAGATGGTCCATATATTAACAATATCTGACAGGGACTTTAAAATAACTATAGTATGTTTATGAATATAGCGAGAATACGGACAACATGGATGAACAGATGGGAAATCTGGAAGAAGGATGGATACAGTAGGAACATTAAAAGAAAATGACAGAAATTTTTTAAAACTCCTATCAAAGTTGAAAATTTCCTTTAATAGGCTTATTTGCAGACTGGACACATTAAACGTAATCAATGAATTAGAATACATTTTGGTAAACAAGCAATTGGATTGCTCAGTCGGTTAAGCGACCAAATTTGGCTCAGGTCATGATCTCACATTTCATGGGTTCAAGCCCCTTGTCGGGCTCTGTGCTGACAGCTCGGAGTGGAGCCTGCTTCGGATTCTGTCTCCCTCTCTCTGCCCCTCCCCCACTTATGCTCTGTCTCTCTGTCTCTCAAAAATAAGTAAGCATTAAAAAAATAATAATAAACAAATAGAATATATTTGGGAGAAATTCTCCAAAGGGAAAATACATATTAAGAGAGTGAAGGAAAGAAGATAACAAAATCCCCATGTCCATTAGCAAACAGTCTAATGCATGTGTAATTGGAGTCCCAATACTAGAAAAGAGAAAGAGACCAGGATCATAGAAATACTTGAAAAGATAATGGGTGAGAACTTCACAAAACTAATGAAAGACAACAAACCACAGGTGTGAGAACCTCAGAGAATGCAAAACAGGATAATGAGAAAAATAACATATACAGGTACATCATAGACAAACTACCGAAAATAAAAGATGAATAAACATTACTAAAGTTGCCCAAGCTAGAAACATTTTACATATAGCAAAACAAAGACAGCAATGACCTCAGACAACTCATCAGAAAGTATGCGAGTCAGAAGACCACAATGACATACAATACTGAGAGAAACAACGGTCAACCCTGAACTCTAAGGTAAGTGTTAGTAAGTTATTCCAACAGAATATGATAACAGATAAGTTTGTAACTACGCCAAAAAATGAAGTGACAGGCCCAGTAAAAATGTAAGAAAATAGACATTACATTTTCCTTATTATTGATCTCTTTATGTGACAGAGTGTAAACCAAATCATAACAATGTATTTTAGGGGTTGTAATATGTACAAAACATATGACAGCAATAATATAAATGAAGATGGCGGAAAATGGAAGTAGATTCTAGTCTCTCACACGATGTGTCAAGTAGTACAATATTCTTTGAAGGTAGATCACTGTCATCTCAAGACATGTACTGGTAACCCTAGAACAATCACTTAGGCGATAAAAGGAGGCATAACCAGTAAGCTATTAGTGGAGAAACACTAAAACACTTAATACTTCATAACAACTCATAACAACTCATAACAAAAGGAAATTAAAAAAGAAACAGATGGGACAAATTAAAAACAAAAAGTAAGAAGATACAAGATATCAATATTTGCTATCATATCACTATGACATGACAGTCCTAACATATCAATAATTGCTTTCTATGTATTTTATCTAAATACTGCAATGAAAGCTTGAGACTGTAAATGCAAGTAACAAAGCCATATCCAATTATCTGCTGTTAAAAGATGACGGAAAATGAAAATAATAATGAAAAGGAAATTGTAGTGGCTTTACAAATATCAGGAAAGTATACTTCAAAACAAGGAATTTTACCAAAGTAAAACAATGAATTGATTATTTAAAAACATCTAACACAACATCAGAATCAGTCATTTTTTCAAGGGGACATAAAACATTCAAGAAGATAGACTGTGACCTCAAAGAGTAAACTTCAAAAATTATATCATCTGACCAGAACAAAACTGAACCATCAGTATAAATAGGCAATATGCATGGGGCGCCTGGGTGGCTTAGTCGGTTAAGCATCTGACTTCAGCTCAGGTGGTGATCTCACAATTCATGAGTTCAAGTCCCACATCAGGCTCTGTGCTGACAACTTGGAGACTGGAGCCTGCTTCGGATTCTATTTCCCTCTCTCTCTGCCCCTCCCCCACTCACACTCTGTCTCTCTCTCTCTCTCTCTCTCTCTCTCTCTCAAAAATAAACACCATTTTTTTTTAAATAACAATGTGTATGGAAAATACTCAAGTAATCACAAAGTCAACGACAAGTTTCTATGTAGGCTCTGGTGCAAAGAAACCATAAGGCAAATTAGGCAGTATCTTGAACTGAATGGATATGAAAACCTAACACTAAAACTTGTAGAACATAGCTAAAACAATACTTATATTCAAATTTATAGCAGTAAATGTTTACATTAAAAGATAAGAAAGTACTCAGAATAATGATGCCAGCTTCTAATATAATAAACTGGAAAGAGAAGAGCAAAGTAATCAAAATGCAAGTAGAAGAAAGGAAATAATAAAATGCAAAAATGAATAAAATAGGAAAGATAAAACCAAAGAAAAAAGTAAATACAACAATTTTTTTTTCTCAATCTGTGAAAATGGTAAAATTCTAGGCAGATTGATAAAGAAAAATATAGCTTACTAGTCATCAGGGAGAAAAAGAGTATAGCACTGTGTCTATTATGGTAAATTCTAACAAACATTTAAGGATTAAACACCAATTATACACAAACTGTTCTCAAAAATACACGATAACATCATGGTTTCTACCACATTTCAGGAGACCACATCATCCTGATATAACAAAGAGATTCCAAGAAAATTACAGACCAATATCTCTTATAACATAGGCTCAAAATCTTTAACAAAACATTATCTAAGTCCAACAACATATGACCCAACACATGGGTAGCTTCATCCAGGAATGAAAGAATTTTTTAACACTTGAAAATCAACGAGTATGATTCACCAATAACTACACACTATAACAAACTACAAAATAATGCCATCATTTTAAGAGACAGAAAATGCATTTGAAAAAAATTAAAATTTTATTCATGATAAAATTCTCAGCAAACTGGGAGCTTCCTCAGACTAATAAACACCATCTATGAAAAACCAACACGAAAACATTTTACTTAGTGGTGAAAGATGCAATTCTTTACCTCTGTGACTAAAAAAAAAGCAGACAAACATGTTCAGTCTTACCCTTTTTCATTAAACTTGTACTGGAGGTTCCAGAAACTTCAAAGTTTGGTGGTGGGGGCCGGGGGTGGGGGGAGAAAGATTGATGGGGAAATGAGTAAAGATGGTCAAAAAGTACAAACTTCCAGTTATAAAATAAATGTCATGTGGATATAAATGTACAGCATAGTGACTATAGTTAATAGCACTGCATTGTATATTTGTAAGTTGCTTAGAAAGCAGATCTTAGAAGTTCTTGTCAGAAGACACAAAAACTTTTAACTACATGGTGATTGATATCAACTAGACATGCTGTGGTGCTCATTTCACAATAGATACATATTGTGAATTATGTTCCACACCTAAAACTAGTATATTCTATTTAAATTTTATCTTAATTTAAAAAAACAACTCTCAACACCCAACAGGAAGGAACAAGTGATCCAGATAGAAACAAGGCAAAAGATATGAAGGGACGTGTTACTGAACAGATACACACACAGCCAAGAAGCCCATGCAACCCTTGAGAAATACAAATCAAAAACACAATGAGGGGCGCCTGGGTGGCTCAGTTGGTTAAGCGGCCGACTTCGGCTCAGGTCACGATCTCGCGGTCCGTGAGTTCGAGCCCCGCGTCGGGCTCTGGGCTGATGGCTCAGAGCCTGGAGCCTGCTTCCGATTCTGTGTCTCCCTCTCTCTCTGCCCCTCCCCTGTTCATGCTCTGTCTCTCTCTGTCTCAAAAATAAAAATAAAACGTTAAAAAAAAAAAAAAATTCAAAAACACAATGAAATAGACCCAATTGCATGGCGACAATAAAAAAGATCACAGCAAGCACTGGTATATATGTGAAGCGATGAAATCTCTCATCTGTGTTTAGTGGGGCACACTGAATGATATATCCACTTTGGAAAACAGTTTCATAGTTTCTTAAAAAGTTAAGTACTCACCTAAGGTATGACCAAGCCATTCCACTCCTAGGAATTTACCTAAGATAAAAGGAAGTATATGTGAATTCCAAGATTTGTGTTTAAATAGTTATAGTAGTTTTATGTGTAATAGCCCCAAACTGGAAGCAACGCAAATGTTAATCAGCAGATAAATGAATAAACAAACTGGTATATTCATACAATGGAATGCTGAATAGTAATAACACATGTAACAGCATGGGTGAAACTTGAAGTAATTATAATGAGTGAAAGAAAACAAAGAAAAATAGTGTATGCCGTGTCTTCATTTATATAAAACTGTATAGAAAATATAAACTAATCTATGGTGACACAGTCAGTAAGGTTACTATTATTAATTAAACACGACATTGTGTATTTTTTATTTGTATTTTTTTCATGACATCATGTATTTTATAAACTTATTTATAAAGATGGAATTAATATACAGTAAACTATACAAATTTAAAGGGATACATATTTTAATTATTTTTCAATTATATATGTACATATACATATATACATCATATATAATGTATAATGTATTATATAATGTTATAGAGAGCATACATATATAGCATTATGTATGCATATGTATATACATATAAACATTATATAAAATGTGCATTATGTATGCATACACATATATACATTATATAAAATGTGCCCTATGAATGTATACATTATGCATGTATGTATGTGTATGTATACACATATATACATTATATAAAACATGCACTGTATTATATAATGCGCATGTACATTATATATGCATTATACATATATATATATACATATATATACACATACATACACACAGAATGCTAAGAATGCCTTTATTTCCAAGATAAAGCAGTTTATACCAATATTCCCGATTATATTTTAAAAAATCATTTAGAAAAGAAAGATAAATGCAGAGCACATATATTGGAAAGGACAAATAATTTGATAGCAACATACCCTCTACATAGAAAATTCCAAAAAATCAAGCAAAGAGTCACTTGAATAAGTGAATTTATGAAGGTCACAGAATACAAATCAAGATACAAAATCAACTACATTTTTATTTATTGGCAAATAAAATAGGTAACTTTAATTTTTAAAAACAATATGCTTTCAGTGTTCCATCAATAAGCATGAAATGCTTAAGGGCCAGTTTAACAAAATATATGCAGGATCTGTACACTGAAAACTGCAAGACATTATTGACAAAAATCATGCAAATGCAGAAAGTCACCCATATTTATCATCAGAAGTCTCATTATTATTAAGGTTTTCTCTTTGTATTTACCGACTGGGAAATTCAACAAATTTTTACTGAAATTCTAGGAATATTTTTATATTACATGAATTTAGAAGTTGATTGAAAATTGTATTGAAAAGCAAAGGATGTAAAATTGCAAAAAACATAATTTTGAAGAACAAAGCTGGATACTACTACCTGATGTCAGGACGTACTACAAAACTATAGTAATCAGTGAATGTTACAGGTCTTATATGCTGGATGAGTGAGAGAAAGAGAGAAAGAGAGATATACAGAAAGACTCATAGATCTGAAAATGGAACAAAATAGAAATATACTCACATATACGTGCATATATGGTGCCAAATCAATTCAATAAAGAAAAAAAGGTGTTTTCAACATGATACTAAAAATATTGGGCATCCATATATATATATATATATATATATATATATATATATATATGTGTGTATATATATATATATAATTTATTTTTTTATAATTATATATAAATGTAAATATATATTTATATATATTTATATATATTTATATATTTTTGTATATTTATATATATTTTTATATATTTTTATATATTTTTATATATTTACATATTTACATATTTATATACATTTACATATATATATTTACATATTTATATATATTTATATATATTTATATATATAAATATATATTTATATATTTATAAAATTATAAAAATTATATATATAATTTTTATAATTATAAATTAATAAAATTAATTTATTTTATATATAAAAATATAAAATAAAAATAAAAAAATATATATAAAATTGCCTTGATCTTTACCTAATACCCTACACAAATTTTAACTCAAAATGATTATAGACAAAAGTTTAAGTCTTGGATATATAAAATATAGAGACAAAAAAACACTGAAAAATACTTATTACAACAAAGTATGTCTTAGATGTGATGCCAAAAGCACAACCAAAAAAGAAGAAAATTAAATAATTCAGACTACACAGAAATAAAAAAAAAATGTCTGTTCTCAAGGCGCCTGGATGGCTCAGTCAGTTAAATGTCCAACTCTTGATTTCAGCTCAGGTCATGATCTCAAGGTCACAAAATGGAGCCCCACGTGGGCTCCACACAGGGTGTATGATTCTCCCTCTCCTTCTGCCCCTCCCCAACTCATGTGCACTCTCTCTCTCTCTCTCTCTTTCACTCCCCATCCCCCACAAAATGTCTGTTCTCAAAGATACTGTTAGGAAATGAAAATACAAGGAGTGGGAGAAAACATTTGCAAAAAATATATCTAATGAAAGGACTTACAGCCACAACAGAAAAAGAGCATTTGCTGCTGAATATAAGAATGTAAACTTGCTAATACAAAAAGGACAAAAAATTGGTTGCGACATTTGAACACACACAATAAATAAATGGCTCATAAAGTGCATGACAGTGACATTCAAATGCATCAGCTATCAAGAAAATGTAAATAAAATCTCTAACAATATATTAATAAACATTAGAATGACTAAAACTAAAAATCTTGACATGAGCAAATGAGGATGTAAATGTTTAGCCAATGGGACTTGTATACTGTAAGTGGGAATGTAAAATTTCCACTTGGAAATCAGTATATCAATTTCTTATCAAGTTAAATGCACACTTTCCATATGACCCAGCTCTTTAACTTCCAGGTGTTTATTCAAAAGAAATGAAAACATATGTTCACACAAGTATCTGCATGCAAATGTTTAATAGCAGCTTATTTAAAAGAGTCCGGAACTAGGAACAACCCAAATATCCCTCAGTTGGTGAAAGAACAAACACATTTAGGTTACAGCCCAATAAGAGAATACTACTCAGCAATACCAAAAACTGTTCGTATGTTCATACCAGAAGAATCACAAAGAAGTAATGTTAAGGGAAAGGATCCAGGCAAAACGACTACATACAGTATGATTCTGTTTCTGTAATATGGTTTAAAAAAAATGTCAAGCTTCGGGGACAGAAAATAAATCAGTATGCATCTATTGAGATGATCTTATGATTTGCTTTCATTCTATTAATGTGACGTGTCACACTGATTGATTTACATATATTAAACCAATTTTGCATCCCAGGGACAAATCCCACTTAATCATGGTGATTGATCCCTTTTAATGTGCTGCTGAATTTGGATTGGTAGCATTCATTGACGATTTTGGCCTCTATATTCATCAAGGATATTTGCCTATAGTTTTTTAGCATTGTCCTTTTTCAATTTTTAATCAGGAGAGCCCTAGCCTCATAAAATGTATTTGATAGTATTCTCTCCTCTTTCACTTTTTGGAAGAGTCTGAGAAGGACTAGTGCTAATTCTTTACGTGTTTGGTAACATTTATCATTGAAGCCATCTGATCCTGGGCTTTTCTTTGGGGAAAATTTTTGATTGCTGATTCAATCATCTTACTAGTAATCAGTCTACTCAGATTTTTTTTTTTTTTCAACGTTTTTTATTTATTTTTGGGACAGAGAGAGAGACAGAGCATGAACGGGGGAGGGGCAGAGAGAGAGGGAGACACAGAATCGGAAACAGGCTCCAGGCTCCGAGCCATCAGCCCAGAGCCTGACGCGGGGCTCGAACTCACGGACCGCGAGATCGTGACCTGGCTGAAGTCGGACGCTTAACCGACTGCGCCACCCAGGCGCCCCAACTCAGATTTTCTATTTTTTTCCTAATTCAGTCATGGGGAGTTGTAGGTTTCTGCGAATTTTTCCATTTCTTCTAGGTTGTCCAGTTTGCTTGCATATAGTTGTTCATAGTAGCCTCTTCCAAGCCTTTGGATTTCTGTACTATCAGTTGTCTCTTTTTTTATTTATAATTTTATTGATGTGGATCCTTTCACTTTTTTCCTTGGTTGGTCTAGCTAATTTGTCAATTTTGTTCCTCTTTTCCAAGAACCAAATCTTAGTTTGGTTTTTTTTCTGTAGGTTTTCTGTTTGCTATTTCATTTAGTTATATTCTAAACTTTACTGTTTCCTTTCTTCTGAAAACTTTGGATTCAGTTCATTCTTCTTTTCCTAGTTTTTTAAGCCATAAACAGGTTGTTTATTTGAGTTCTTTCTTCCTTCTTAATAAAGGCATTTCTTGCTATGAATCTCCCCAGAACTATATTTGCTGCATCCCTAAGTTCTGGTGTTTCCATCTCTGTTTCAAGAAACATTTTTTATTTCTCCTTTAATTTCTTCTTTGACCCATTGGTTGTTCTGAGAGTATTATTTAATTTCCATGTGCTCATGAATTTTCAAGTTTTCCTGTAGTTATTGATTTCTAGTTTCAAGCCACTGTGATCAGAAAAGGATACTTGGTATGATTTCAATCTTCTTGAATTTGCTAAGATTTATTTTGTGGACTAACATATGGTCTATCCTGGAAAATGTTCCATGTGTATTTGAAGAGAAAGTGCATTCTGCTGTTGTTGACAGAACGTTTTACGTCTGTAGGGTCCATTTGGTCTATACTACTGTTTAGATCTGTGGTTTCCTCATTGATTTTCTGTCTGGATGATTTGTCCACTGTTAAGAGTGGGGTGTTAAAAATGCCCAACAATTAGGATTATTGTTTATTTCTCCTTTACCTCTCAGCTTTTGCTTTGTATGTTTAGGTACTCCAATATTAGGCACATAAATATTTATAATTGTTCTATCTTCTCCATGGATTGACCCCTTTATCATTATCTAATGGCCTCTTTTGTCTCTTTTTACCATTCTTAGTTTACAGTCTATTTCATCTGATATAAGTATAGCTACCTCTGCTTTTTGTTGTTGTTTTCAAAGATTTGCTTGACTCTAAAAAAAAAAAAAAAAAGGTGGGGGGTGGCGCCTGGGTGCCTCAGTCAGTTGAGCATCCGACTTCGGCTCAGGTCATGATCTCGCAGCTTATGAGTTTGAGCCCCGTGTCAGGCTCTGTGCTGACAGCTCAGAGCCTGGAGCCTGCTTCAAATTCTGTGTCTCCCTCTCTCTCTGCCCCTCCCCCACTCATGCTCTGTCTCTCTGTCAAAAATAAATAAATATGTTCTCAAAAGAAAAAAAAAGATTTGCTTGAAACATCTTATTCTATCGAATCACTCTCAATCTGTGTGTGTCTTTAATGCTCAAGTGAACCTCTTATAGGCAGCATACTGTTGGATCTTCTTTGATACATTCAGACGTTTTCAATCTTTTGATTGGAGAAGTTAATCTGTTTACATTTAAAATAATTGTTGACAGGTAAGGGTTTACTATTTCCATCCTGCTACTTGTTTTCTGGTTGTTTTGCAGATCCACTTTGTTTTGTTTTGGATCCTGTTATCTTTTTGTGTGTGTTTTGATGACTTTTGGTATCAGTATTTTTGACTTCTCTACTGTGTTCTTCCCTGTAATTAATACAAGATTTTCCCTTGTGGTTACTGTGCGCTTACCTAAAACCTCTTAAACTAATGACACCCTGTTTTAAAAGGATAACAACTTAACTTCAATAAAATTCACATAGTTTTACTCTTCTCCCCTTACATATTAGGTTATTGCTGATACAACTTACATAATTTTTATATTGTGTATCTAATAACAGGTTATTCTATTTATGGGCATTTTTGCTGTTGTCTTTTTTTTTTTGACTTGTCAATTAAAGTGAGTTATACACAGCTATTACCATATCATAAATTCTAACTATTACTATGTATTTACCATTACCAGGGAAATTTACACTACTATTATCTTTTTTTTTTATGTTAAATAACATTCTTTTACTTCTGCTTTAAGAACTCATTTTAAGATTTCTTATAAGGCAGGTCTGGTGATAATATCTTCAGCTTTTGGGAAAGGCTGTATTTTTGAAGGAAATAATACTAATCTTGGTATCTAATTCTTGGTTGACAGTATTTTTCAGTATTTTTGAGTATGTCAACCCAGTCTCCTGGTCTGAAAAGTTTCTGTTGAGAGTCTTCCAGTAATCTTATGGGAGGTCTCTTTTATATAACTTCTCTCTTTTCTTTTGTGGCTCTTAACTTTCTTTACTTTTTTTTTTTTTTTTTTTCTTTTTGCTCCTCAGCCTGGGTCATTTCCAATGTTCTATCTTCTCAGTCTCTGATTCTTCCTCTGGCATGGTCAAGTCTAATTTTGAAACTCTATTAAATTCTTTAGTTCAGTTGTTGTATTTTTTTAAACTCTAGGATTTCCATTTTTGATTTTGTTCTTGAAGATTGCTGTTTCCTTATCAAAGGTCTTGTTTTGTTTATGCATTGTTTTCTTAATTTCAGTCAGTTATCTGTGTTTTCTTGTAGCTCACTAAACTTCCTTAAGAGGAGTATGCTGAATTCTTTGTCTGACAGTTCATAGGTCTCCCTTTCTTTAGGGTCAGTTGTTAGAGCTTTATTAGTATCCTTTAGTGGTGTCGTATTTACTTATTTTCATGACCCTTGATTCTTTGTGCGAGGATGTGTGCGCTTGAGTAATGCCACTCGTCTTCCAGATTTTACAGGTTTGCTTCATCAGAGACAGTTCTTCACCAGTCAGCTCAGTTTAGGTTTTGGGTGTGTCTACTTCGGCAGGTGGGACCTGTTGTCATGGTCTATTTTGGGATGAGGCAGCTGATCGTGCTCTGAAGATGGAGATGAGAGGATATGCCACTGGCTGAGAACAGCTGGATTCAATTGCTAGCTTGGTTACCTACTCAAATAAGGCTATAGGATAGGCCCCATGGTTTCCTAGGTTCTTGGTTGGGCTTACAAAACAGTCAGGATGGGGTACTATCTTCAATAACAGATGTTCCTACAGTAACAGGGCAGCAGGCCAAGGCCCAGGGACTATATAGCTGATTGATTGCGGACCGACACCAGACCTGAGGATGCACTGAAATCCCTGGTCAGGTGAGGTCACCTGTTTTACTCTGCCAATGGAGGAAGCCACAGGCTGTGCTCTCCATTCAAGGGCCACTGTATGTAAGGCTGTTGAAGGCACTACATAGCTTCCCTTGCACTCTGGTTAGTTTCCTGGTTGGACAGGCTCAAGGCTGTATTCAGCAATGACTAGGGCGTTGCATTAGATTCCCTGCTTGGGTGCAGCAGGTGAATCAGCCCTAAAACTTGTAAAGCTCTTTTTGTTGTTGTTGTCTTGACTCAAGTCAACCCACACCCCAAGGTATCTGATTGAAAGAGTCTCTAGCTTTGCTCTACAAACTACCAGCTCTGTCTGTCCTTCTCTTAGGTCAAGTGCTGCCAAGGAGCAAAACTTACAGGAATTTTCTGGTGCCCTTCTTGCCTGGTTTGAGGGTGAGGGATTGTTCTACCCTACTCTTAATTTCCACAACAGGATCTCCAGTTAGGAGGGACCCGGAAGTAACCCCAACCATGGCTATGAAGGAATCCCCTTATGCTATGCACAGGAAGCCTGCGTGCCCAGTCCTGGCTTCACTCTGGAGACAATCAGCTGAGCCTGCCCACCTGTCAGCTCAAGCACCACTGGGTCCCACAGATTCCAGATTCCAGACATTCTGGTCAAATGGGGCTAGAAGGCCCTCTCCATAGCAGGAGGGGGCTATGATTGGGCTCCATGCCTGGGTGTGTATAAAACGGATTTGAGGGTCAGCAGAAATCCTCCTATGAGGATCTAGATCGGGCAAATATGCATCCCAGCAAGCGTCCTGGGCAGAGTGCACGCTTGACTTCCTTCTGGAGATGAGTAAAGGCCCTATTGGGATTGCTACTTGGGCACTGCAGGTCTGACCTCAGTCTGCCAAGATCTTGCTGTTGATTTCAAGCCCCTACCTCCTCCTCCATCACTGTCAGACTCCCAGTGGCTGGGCCCCACATATTCCTCTGCAAGCTCTAGGGAATCTCAAGGGAATTTCTCCATGTAGTGCTGCAATGGCCTGGGACACAGGCAATGTGGTCCACATGCAGCCACCCCTCTTACCTTCTAGCGTAGTCTATCGCGGGCTACAGGGGGGTGCTTCAGCCTCATCTTTGTGTTCTAGGAGTTTCTCAGTAGTGTCTTATTCATCAATAGTTGTTAGTTGTTGGGAGGGGGAGCAAAGTCAGGAATGATCTATGTGACCACCTTGATGGAACTCTCCTATCTTATTTATATTGATCATTGTTACATACACCCGAGTGTGGAAGTTAGTCAAAACTCATTAAACAGTACCTTTAAAAAGGTAAAATTCAATGGGTGCGAACTATTCCTTAATAATTCGTGACTTTAAAAAATAGAAAGATCTCTCCATGTTGCTATGTATATGGCTAATTCACTGTTTGGAATCACTGAAAGAGTCACCATGACATACAGTTATTTATGCACTTTTTCCATCATGGTACCCAAATTCTCTCCAACTTCTGATCACCAGCAACACGGTGGTAATTAACACTTTCACACATGTATATGAAAATTGCCATGGATTATCTATGGAATATATTCTGGGGAAAAGAACTGCTCAGTCATAAGATACATGCCATGAGTTTGCCACAGTAAGACCAACTGTCCCTCTTAGAGAGTTCACCAAGCTGTATTTAGTGCTTCTATCTATGTGGGAGGTTAAAAAGACTTGTATAAGAGCCCCTGGATGGCTCAGCCGGTTAAGCAACGGACTCTTGATTTCGGCTCAGGTCATGACCTCATGGTTCCTGAGGTTGGTTAGCCCCATGTCAGGCTCTTCACTGACAATGCGGAGCCTGCTTGGGATTCTCTCTCTCCCTCTCTCTCTGCCTCTCCCCTGCTCACTCTCTCCATCATTCTCAAAAATAAGTAAATAAAGTTTATTTTTTTTAAACTTAATGTTTATTTTCAAGAGAGAGTGCACAGGGGAGGGGCAGAGAGAGAGGGAGACACAGAATGTGAAGCCGGCTCCAAGCTGAGCTGTCAGCGCAAAGCCTGACGCGGGGCTCGAACTCATGGAACGGTGAGATCGTGACCTGAGCCAAAACGAAGAGTCAGATGCTTAACTTACTGAGCCACCCAGGCGCCCCTAAGTAAATAAACTTTAAAAAAAAATGACTCCTATAAGATCATCAGCCTCCCTCCTAGGTGACAGGCCATGCCATGGCTTCACAAACGACTCAACGCCTTTACAGAAATAACTTTTTTCGTTTCTCATTGTTCCCTGCCCAATGGGCCCATCATCCCTGTTGCTTTCATCTTCCCATACATATTTTATGCTTTCTGCAATTGGCCTTTCCCTATCCAGTTGTCACAACAGTGTTTAAATTCTTCTATGAATTATTTCATTTCTTCTCTCTGATCTTATTCAGGCTTGCTGGCTCTCTGAGAAAGATCTCTCTTCAAATTCCAGTTCTATTTTGACATTTTTCCTATGTGCTGTGACCCATGATTCTTATTCCCAAAGGAAAAGAAACAAAAGTGGGCACAGATACCCAGATTTTCAACAATCAGACATCTGCAAAGCCTCATACACTTAACTTTGAATCTAACCCTCTTCTTTGTCACATTTGGAAAAACGGAATGATTAACATCTATCACGTGCAGTTTTTTGAAGGTAGTTGGGAGACTTAGGCTCAAATTGCTGTTCTATGAGCAAAACTGAACACACTGCATTTTGAAACTTTACTATCACATAAGCCACTAGATTATCGACATGTATCACAATCTAGGCATTTATAGCAATTCTTTTGTGCATTTCTCAGGAAGTTCTTTATCAAATCAATCATGGGCTTTTCTCCCAGCTGCTTGATCTATATTGTGAGTTCAGTTTCTTGTATTGTATGTCTTACCCAGAGAATTAAATTCTCCTGCTTTTCTGTAATTAGGCACAAAAGAGTAATTCTAATATTTATATTTGCCATAGAATATGAGGCATATTTAAGAATTTTTATGGGGAAGTCATTAAGAACACCCATTTTTATGATTAAGGGAAAAGGCAGTTCCAGGATTTTACATTGTACCTAGAGTGAATTCACAGCAACCTAGCTGAATTCATTTTATAAAGTTTATTGTTTTACATGGTTTCGTGTGAATTAGACACTCACTTATGATTAGTCTACTTCCAATAATTAACATTAAGAATCATCAAAATGTGAAGTACCAATCCATAAAAAATTCACTCAGTAAACAATTTTCAGGCACTATAGAAGAATTTATTTACTTCCAAGTACGTGTCTAACAATGCCTTATTATTTTAAGTATCTTCAGAAATTTATATTTCTTATAATTAACATTATTCCTAATTATGTCTAATTTGTTTTTCCTTTTTCTAAGTAAGTTCTTTATTTTGAGAGAGAGAGAGAGAGAGAGACTGAGAAAGCATGGGAGGGGAAGAGAGAGAAAACCCCAAGCAATCTCCAAGCTGTCAGTGCAGAGCCTGATGTGGGGCTTGAACTCATGAACCGTGAGATCATGACCTGAGCAGAAATCAAGAGTTGGAGGCTTAACCGACTGAGCCACTCAGGCGCCCCAGTGTGTCTAAGTGTAATAAGGTTTCACTCTTTTTGTTTGTTTTTAACTTTAGCAGTGTATATCTAAGCAAATACCATAGAATGCATTTAAAAGAGTTCCCTCGAGGGGCGCCTGGGTGGCTCAGTCGGTTAAGCATCCGACTTCAGCTCAGGTCATGATCTCACGGTCCGTGAGTTCGAGCCCTGCGTCAGGCTCTGGGCTGATGCCTCAGAGCCTGGAGCCTGCTTCCAATTCTGTGTCTCCCTCTCTCTCTGCCCCTCCCGTTCATGCTCTGTCTCTCTCTGTCTCAAAAATAAAATAAACGTTAGGGGCGCCTGGGTGGCTTGGTCAGTTGAGTGTCTGACTTCGGCTCAGGTCATGATCTCACAGTCCGTGAGTTCGAGCCCCACGTCAGGCTCTGTGCTGACAGCTCAGAGCCTGGAGCCTGTTTCAGATTCTGTGTCTCCCTCTCTCTCTGCCCCTCCCCTGTTCATGCTCTGTCTCTCTCTGTCTCAAAAATAAATAAATGTTAAAAAAATTTTTTTAAATAAAAAAATAAAATAAAATAAACGTTAAAAAAAAATTAAAAAAAAAAAATTAAAGAGTTCCCTCGCTATGGCCCTGGAACAAACGCAAAAGTCCTATTTTTCCCAGAGCTGATTGTAGGCAGAATATATTAAGCAATCAATTATTTAGCTGGAAAACATAAACATTTTAGTTTCTTTGGCTTTGGTTAATGCCCTGTGTTCTTTAACATGCCTGTCTAAAATTGTCCCAGCGAATCTCAAATCTGTACAAAGAAGTGTATACTGAGTGCTGTTCAGCCAAAAGAGACAAATCCAGTAGACAAAATTTGGGTAGAGATTTCTGACTGACTGTTCAAAATAAGCATTCTAAGGGTGCCTGGGTGGCTCAGTCGGTTGAGCATCCGTCTCCGGCTCAGGTCATGATCTCACGGTTGGTGGGTTCGAGCCCGTATCGGGCTCTGTGCTGACAGCTCAGAGACTGGAGCCTGCTTCGGATTCTGTGTCTCCCTCGCTGCCCCTCCCCTGCTTGTGCTCTGTCTCTCTCTGTCAAAAATAAACATTAAAAAAAATTCAAATTGGGCATTCCAGTCACAGTGTGCTTTGGACACCTAACCTCAGGATGCTCCCTGACTCCAGCATCCTGTGGCAAAGAGCTGGGCGCAGGAGTAAGCTGACATTATGATGCCTCAGCAGCATTCTGTATTTCCCCCTCAATCCTGGGGTTTCTCTGCCACCACCTCACGTCATGTCCTAAAAACATGGTCAGCCATTCTGATGCACCTGCCTAACGTGACTACCGTTGCCAAGATGATAAAGCAAAACCATGACGCAGGCCGAAGAGTCTATCAAAACATGACATGCACAATATACAAGGAAAGACCCACCGACTTTAAGGTTAATTGGATGATTTACGGTATTTCCTGGGCAAAAAACAATGAGCAGATAGGTTAAGGCTTTACGCAGACCCTGTTAAATCCCTTTTAGTCTAAAAACAACTGGCATGTACCTCACTGAAATTTCTATTTCCCAAGTGGTTTTCCAAAGGAAGAAAGAAGAGTGAAACCAATTAGAAGGAAGGAACACTACCAGCGTCTTTCCAAAAAGAATTTGCCTGCTCATTTCAATGTGGACACAGAAGAGTAAAAGTTTTCACTTAACGGCTGTTGATTCACTTTGCCATCAGTGAAACAAAAACCTCTTTTGCATGGCCTCAGAGACATCTTATTAATGGAAATTAGCATCTGACCCCTACTAACATTCCCACAACACTATATCCAGCAGATCAAAATATTCAGGCTCTGTTTTTTTCTTTTTTGGTTTTTGTTTGTTTGTTTGTTTGTTTTTTTTGCTACCTAACTAACCCCCAAGAAGTTGATTTCAGACCTCCAAAATAACATATGATTTTTATAAGTCGAACACACGGACACGAATACACTTCCCAGCCTTTACACACAAAGTCCCTAATGCTTTCCTGCCGATTATGTTCTCCATGCTCCTCATGAAGGACACTGTCCTGTCTGTAGACTTGAAGGAACCATGAAACCAACGCCGTGTGCCTGGATTTCACTTTCTCGTAGTGAAGGGGGTAGACTTGTGACTCAAAAGCCTTCCTCCTGCAATACTGCTAAAGTCTGGAAGACATATGCTTAGAAAGATAATGGATTCACGACAAGCAAGAAAAATCTGCAAGGGTAAATATTAAGCCAAAATAACAACTATGAACTTTAATCAGAGAAGGCACCTGTGGTGAGTATGTGATATGTATCTGGTATGTGATGGCCCTAGTCACTAATACCTAGAGTGATGCTGAGATGAGAGCCAATGTCTTGGGAATGCCACAAAGTGAAGGAGCTATATCTAAAATACCTGAATTGGGGCGCCTGGGTGGCTCAGTCGGTTAAGTGTCCGACTTCGACTCAGGTCACGATCTCACGGTTCGTGAGTTGAAGCCCCACGTCAGGCTCTGTGCCATCGGCTCAGAGCCTGGAGCCTGCTTTGGATTCTGTGTCTCCCTCTCTCTCTGCCCCTCCTCCGCTTGCACTCTGTCTCTCTCCTTCTCAAGAATAAACATAATAAAATAAAATAAAATAAAATAAAATAAAATAAAATAAAATAAAATAAAATAAAACCTGAATTACAATGGAAACCCTAAGGCGATTACAGAAGCACCCCATGTTATTAGCAAATTCTGGGCTTCAGCAACAACAAATTAAATTCTCCCTCTACATCAGAACCACAGTCTTATCACAAATTAAGTTCAACCAAATAAAGAAAAACATTTTAATCACAAGAAAACCTATAAAATAGAATAACATGAAGGAAATTCGGCAGAAACTAAAAGACAACAACTTTAGATCTCCAAGGACTTGAGATAATAGAATTAGAAATTATGAAATAATGTAAAGTGTTCAAGGTTAAAAAAATGCAATTTTTAAGAGAATAATTAATAAGAAACTATTACAAGAGTGATTTGGAAAAGAAGTATAATTCTAGAATACAAATTCACAATCCATGGGTAGGTAACAAAATGGTCACAGGCTATCAGAGAACTGTAAGACAGGTCTGAAGGACATACCTACATCATAGTTCAGGCACAGGGAACAGAAAATTTAAACAAGAGAAATGAGGGATAAATGGGAAGTTCATCTTCTAGTTGTAATTCTAGAAGGAAGAGATAGAGACTGGAGCAGGCTAATGGTCTCTATGGAAAAAAGAATGAAACTTTATTGAAAGATATATATATTTTTTTAAGTTTTTTAATGTTTATTTATTTCAAGAGAGAGAGCAGAGCGTGAGCGAGGGAGAGGCACAGAGAGAGGGAGACACAGAATCCCAAGCAGGCTCCAGGCTCTGAGCTGTCAGCACAGAGCGACAGGGGGCTCGAACCCACAAACCGTGAGATCATGACCTGAGCTGAAGTCGGATGCTCAATCAACTGAGCCACCCAGGCGCCCCTACTGAGAGATATTTAAAAGACTGAAGTTAGGTGGGGCAATATACCCTATTCATGCACTGGAAGGCTCTTTATTCAAAATCTCTACTGGACCACAATCTAAAATTTATTCCTTAACGTGAATCATAGTAGAGTTTGAACACCATGTAATAGAAAGTCTTGCCGATGTTCACCAGAGAAGATATTCACAAAAGGATTGTTCACATAAGGGGAGAAGCAAACAAAAAAACCTAGCAGCAATGCATAGCCAAGGGTATGGATAACATTTTACCAATGTCATGGTGGCATTTATTAAGGAGTAAGAAGAAAGAATTGTGGCAACATAAAACAATGTGGATAGATCTGAGAAACAGAATGAGGGAAAATGCAATCAAAAGTGGGTAACACAACGTTTGGTATTTTTATAAACATTTTTATAAATTTCAACAAGAAAACTAGATGCCACATTGTTTAGTAGCATTAAACACATAATAATAGCATTAAAAACAACAAAGAAAGGATATGGGTAATGTTGAGAGTAGTGGTTAATTCCAGTAGAGAAGTTAGGAGATGCATTTAGGAACAAATATCAATATTCCTGCCATTTTATAGTTAGTAAGTTTGATAGTGAGTTTATAGCTAATACTTAGGGGCACCTGGCTGGCTTAGTTGGAAGAGCATGTGACTCTGGATGTCAGGGCTGTGAGTTCGAGCTCCACGTTGGGGGTAGAGTTTACTGAAAAAAATATATAGTTAGCATTTAATGCTGAACCTTAAAGTTTACCTAGAGGTTATACACATTACTTCCAATCTGTCATATATTACCTTGGAAGTGTATCTTGCAGTTTACAGATATTTCTAAGATTGTTCACTCAAATCTATTCCCTTTATACAAAATTCCAAAAAGCTATGTATTCAGGATCCTAAACCACAACCAATCAGAAGGTAAAAGAAAAAGCTGTTAAGCATGAGCCAAAGTCAAATGCTTAACCAACTGCGCCACCCAAGTGCCCTGTGGAGCGATTTAATATTAAAAGAAATGAGTCAGCAACTTTCAGGCTTTAACACCACCATGGAGTATACTAATCGAATTCCTTCGGGCAATCATGAGTCATGATGCTCAGAGGGCACAGTTACACTAGCAGAGAAAGAGGTGGAACCTATGGAAAGAAATCTCAACTCAACTTGATCAAGTAAATGTCGTCCCCTCAGTGTCTAGAAGTGATGCCCCCTTCAGACTACACAGAGTAATACTGCCTGCTTCACTTGGGTCACTTGCCAGGTTCCTGAAGGCATTTGTATTTTTGAACCACAGATCAGCAACCCTTACAAAGTTAGCAACAGTCTGTTTTGCTGGTATGGAGAGAGAAAAGAGCGCTGTCTGTGGGCAGTGGAATTCGACAGGTGGATGGAGGGAGACGGAGGGGTGTCCCCGAATGGGCAGTGGAATTCGACAGATGGATGGAGAGAGACGGAGGGGTGTCCCCAAAAGAGAAAGCAGTGTGAGTCAAGTCAAACTTGTCACTTCTCATTCTCAACCCCCCACGGTCCTAATGGCTTGTTCTTTATTTGGGACGTTGTCTTTCTGTGTTTCCAATAGCACCACAAGGAGTTAGCGCCAGGTTCCCTGGCAGAACGAACATGTGGCTCAAGTATCTGTGGTGCCTTTTACATCCCTTTTGGCAGCTTTCCTAGTTTCTGACTTTGCATTTATCTCTAGTCTTGGGGAGCATGGGGTATCATCTTTCACCATCTTCCACAGCTGACGCTCATCCGGGTGTATTCTGTACAAATTGCCTGGGGCACCAAAATCAAATCTCTTCCTAAATCCTTCCACTGCACCAACCAAAAATTAATTAATTCAACAATTAATGGTGACCACTACGTTTCTATGCCTTCCATGCAATTAAACGCAGCTAGTTATTAACAGGAGAGTAATTGAATTATTCAGCTAAAACAAACCACCCTGAATGGCGAATGACTCATTTATTATTGAGTAATTCTCTCAAGGACTTTCCATAAGGTTTCTGAAAGAATATAGAGATGAGATGTTCTTGAGGGCTCTTTTCCCAAACATGGGCAAAATTGCAAAGTTTTGTCATTTATTTATATATATATATTATTTGTTTATTATTTTTTACCTTAGGAAGAGAGAGAGCATGCAAGGGAGAGGGACAAAGGGAGAGAAAGAATACTAAGCAGACTCCAGTCCAGCGTGGAGCCCGATGTGGGACTGGATCCCATGACTCTGGGATCATGACCTGAGCTGAAATCAAGAATTGGATGCTCAACCAACTGAGCCACCCAGGTACCCCTTTTTTTCCCCTTAAGTTTATTTATTTATTTTTTAGAGAGAGAGAGAGAGAGAGAGAGAGCACGCATGGGGGGGGGGCAGAGAGAGAGGGAAAGAGAGAGAATCTGAAGCAGGCTCCACACTGTCAGCCCAGAGCCTGACGTGGGGCTCGACCTCACAAACTGCGAAATCAGGTGTCCCAAAGTTTTATCATGTAAACCAGAAAACACTAAATATATTTTTATTGTTTTTATAACATTAGGTTATAATTAGTTAACATTGACTCAATTAGGTAACAGTTACAAGTGTACTTGGCAAATTATACCATGGTATTGTAATACACCACATTCATACAAATAACATGAATTTCTTTTTTTCTCACGTAGTACAAATGTATCAATGATCCTGAGTCAGGGGATGTGGGCCTCAGTTCTTGCTTCGCCATTAGGTAGATCATCGAGTTCAGCTACCTTGGTTGGTCTAGACCATTTGTTATTTCTTTGTCCCATCACTAAGCAGAAATACAGTATTACAGTGTTTAAGAGGTAAATAGGACTCCTTGTCCTGTTACTGACAACCTGTGGGTTGTTAACTTAGTTGGGCTTCAGTTTTTCCACTCATGAAATGGGAGTCACATTAGGAACATCAACTTTCAAGAGTTCTCGAGATGGCTGAAATGAGATTTGCAAAGCCCTTAACACACGGTCTACCTAGAACATAGTAAACAGTTATAACTTTGTCTTTTATGAACTGAGGGGACTCCTCAAGAAATACATACATGAAACAAGAGACTTCACTATTTTTTTAATCTTCCATGTTTCTTTAGGTTTGATTATTTTACAGCTATCATCTTGATTTTCACCGATTTCTCTCTAAATCTTGTCTAAGACATAGATATGGATGCAAAATAGTAAAGTGTATAAAATGTGTCATGTGACTCTAGAAACAAGATACCATACTTGAGGATAACGTTTCAATACTTACATCGTAGAAGAGAGAGGTCTCTAGCATAAATCCCTTTAGATCTTAGCTTAGTTTATTTCGGGCTGAGTCACATTTCTAATGGTCTGGATAAAATGCCTGCTCTAAAATGGCTAGGGCGAGCCTTGCTCCTAAAAAAGCAGTAGTGATATGGCAATGGTACACATAAGTGGTAGCTTTTGCTTCAAAGTGTTTCTAGAGTTTTCACGCCATGAATAAATAATTGAGGTATTGCACATAACTGATCTTCTAACCAAGATTCTAACTGATCTTGTAGGCCATGGGGAAGGGCTTAGCTTTCTTTTCTATTTTCTGTGAGTTTCATATAAATATCATTTTATGACAAATATGGTTTGGGTTACTAAGAGAAAGGATATAGTTCCCTATTTGCCCTGAGAAAACACGGAGTGGAGCCAGAGATGTACATCTGAGAAGAGAAAGCTTCCAGGGGCCTATTAGGGAGTTTCCATCCAGATGCCAAAATTCCTTAAGGGAAACTAACGCGATCTGATGACGCTCAGCACGCACAGTTTCTTGTTTGGGGTTAGCGAGTGTGCTAAGAGATCATCGAGAGGCATGAAAAATAGGGGTGGAGAGGAATATTGGAGGGTGAAAACAGAGCTCATTCACTGTGTAAACAGGAGGGAGGGGGGTTGAGGTTCACGGGCCAGAAGGGGTCGGCAGCCAAAATATTCACAACTTCGCTGCAATCCGGTCCCTTCGCGCAAGTGTGTCGACTCCTCAGTTCCCTCTGTTACTTGGAACTCGTTAACATTGACAAAATTTACGTCATACGCTGGAATCAAAACAGGGTTCTGCACATTTGTCTAAAGGCTGCTCAACATAATCCCTGCTTGTTTGCGCATAGTCCATAAAGAAGTCAATACAGCCCTGTAATTTATTGAGATGTCAACTCCACAAATGTGGTTGGAGCCTGGAAAGCCAGGCTCCAGCCCCTCTCTCTCTCGCTCGCGTTTTTTAAAGATGCATTGACCTCATGCAGGGAACACTTCAAGGAGTTTTGTCTGGATGATCAATACATTTCTATATTTATAAGCCTAATCAGAGCCCATCTGCTTTTCTGCTCAAGTGCTGCTCAATGAGAGAGTCACAGAATCAAAATTATAAACTTTATTGCATTGATTTTTTTGTTCTACTTGCTAGTCAGACCACAAAAATAATTAAATATCTTCGTTTTAATAACTACAACTTGACATAAAATCATTTCTTTGGGAAATATCTCCCTCACGCCAGGACTATGGCATCTGAAACTCCCCATCCTGCCATTTCTCATTCTAATTATTAGACTTGAACAGGCCCGAGACTTGTTTTAAATGCTCTTGTCTCAAAACTTAACAGCTGTTCCCCGGGCCATATATAGAAAACCAGTCAGCTGCCTCGAAGTGACCTGGATGGTGCAGTCACTGAGAGCCAGACCTCCACCAGAGAGACTCTAGCTTCACATTATAAATCCCGCAGGGTCATCTATAAATACGTGCATTTCACCACGTTTCACCTGCTGTTGTTTTGCTGAGCCAAGGGCCTGCCGCCCTTATTCATGTAGCAGCAAGCACCTTTGGAACTTTAAACCACATTTTTTTTTTCCTCGCGAAGTGGGGAGAGCAGAGGTAGTGAAGGTTTAACTGGCTCCATCAAAGTGCGGGCGGGGAGTTCAGAAAAGAGAAAAATGAGGATGGCTAGCGTGGAGGAAACGTAACAAGAGATGGCGTCTAGCAATGCAGAGGACAGGCCGCCCTTTAATTTGCTGATGTGTTGAACCGAGACTTCAGTTATATAGAGCATGGCTAATGATTTCACTTCCCACGGGCCCGTGCAAGTTTATGACGTCGTTTATAGAAAGGATTGGGGGGGGTGGAGGGTGGGGCATGTACCCAGATCAATTCTACCACTGCCTCCGCTGCTGGGCATTTTTTCTATCCAGGCAGTTTTTCCATTTAAGGAGATGAATTAGATCTGAAGACACCTAAATGCTTAGCATTTTCACTCTATGAGTATGCTCTCAGGCTAATTTAGGCCATATGGTGTCTTCACTTTGGCAATAAATATGCCCTTCCTGACTTTTGGGCTTTCTCAGCTATGGGATTTCTGAATTACAACCTGCACTTCTACCTGGCCTTCCTAAACTCTTCAAAGGCACATTCATTTTCTCATGGCCAAATTACCAGACTGGAAAATCAGAAGAGTAGGTGTTAAAACTCAGTATCTTGATTTTCATCTTTACTAGGCCAAAAAAGTCCTGTGTGCTTTATGATTTCATTGAAGCATCTTTCTCATTTTAGTGGAAATGGCAAAGCAGCTGTTTCCATCTCAAAATTTTCAAAGATTTCCCTCCATATTTTTCTAGTGGACATTCTTTGTGTCTTACGTTACACCGACACGTAAAAATTGTTTTTTAGTACCATATATAAAATTGTAAGCAAACTTACGAATGGCAACCAACCTCATAAAGCTAGAATTAAGTGTCAACTTTCCAGAGGCTGAAAAACATCTCATTCATTTTTCTTTAGAGAATGCCTGTGTTTTTTGCAAAAATCTTCCCCCACAGTCAGTCTTCGAGGCTCTAAGATGACAAAATAAAGTAAAATCCAATAATGGCATACCACAGCAGTGAATTTCCAGTAAATGTAGCTAAAACTCTAATTAGGAGGACCCGGCTATATCTAGCTAGCTTAGATTTTGAAGCTTCCTATGCAACAGCATCGTCACAAATGAAGGACATTATTTCAGACAGGTGGTTTTTTGAAGCAAACACTCAAGATGTGGCACTGTGTAAACATGGGTGGCGACAAAGTTGGGACCTTGGAAGTAATGGGAGTCTGGATGGTCATTTAGGCCAAAATATACATTTTATTTTATCTACATACTCTTCACTACTGCAGTGCTTGATTGGCCTATAAGAGGATAGATTCATCTGCCATCTTCTAATGCAGTGCACTTCATATTGAGATCACTTTCAATGTTCTACGTAACACCAATCTAGGATCTACCTCATGGCACTGAGCTACTGGTCCCAGGCACCACACAAACTTCTTGGAGCTAAGTTTACTTCAGTTTCTTGTGAGCAGAAAAACATACTTGCCTCAATTTTGTACGTACGTCCCTTAGGTTTCAGACTCAGAAGAATCATTGGGTTTGGAGAAATACATGTGTGAAGGGGATATACACAGCAGTGGGAGTTGGGGGTCCCATAAATTAATGAGTTCTCAAAGATAAAGCGTCTCATGGGAATGCAAAATGTCATACTGTCACACTGGAGAATGCTATGTGAGGCATAAATAAGTATATTTGTATCACTTAATCATCCTGTACATGATACATTTTTATCTTAGAAATTTCAAATAGCTTCACTAGGCAAACTGTCTCCATACTTCGTCAGTTTCAATGCTGTTGTAATTTGATGTGTCAATTGCTGGGATGAATCCACATATCCATCTACTCTGTTTGTATCTACTCTTTCATATACATACACAGACGCACATGAATATATATAAAGAAAACCATACGTACATACACACACACACACACACACACACACACACACACACACGTGATATGAAAAAAACAGTAATTCCAGTATTTCTTTTAAAAGTGCAGAGTCCAATGCAGGGCTTGAATTGACGACCCTGATACCAAGACCTGAGCTGAGATCAAGAGTTGGATGACCGATTGAGTCACCCAGGAGCCCTTCGTTTTATTTTTTAGTTTATTTATTTTTGAGAGAGAGAGAGAGAGAGACAGGGAGGGAGGGAGGGAGAATATGTGCAGGGGAGGGGGAAAGAAAGAGAGAGACAGAGAATCCAAAGTAGACTCCTGGCTCTGAGCTCTGAACTGTCAGCACAGAACCCGATGCGAGGCTCGACTCAGGGACCATGAGATCATGACCTGACCTGAAGTTGGACACTCAACAGCCTGAGCCACCCAGGCGTCCCTAATATTTCTAAGAGTAGAGTTTTTCTAGAAAGAGTGTATATATTATACATAATACCAAACACTGGAATAGTGGAATAATACTTTTTCTTTCAGCTAAAAATATAGCATATATCATTCTCCATGTTCAAAATCCTTAGTCAACTCTTAATATGTAATTGATGGTTAAATCTTAATTGTATTATTTATCATTTTCATCTGACCTCTCCTGTATTAGAAGATGTTCCTATAAGCTGCTGTAACAATGAGAACAAAGACGATAGCAGCTCAAATACGATCTATTTCTCTTTTATGTTGGCAGTATGGCCAGCTCAGTCTGGAAGGATGACTCTGCTTCATGAGGTCATTCAGGGCCCAGGCTCCTTCTATCTTGTTACTCTGTCATAACCTACAGTATATTGCCCTTATCCACATGATATCAACTGTCTCAACAATACCACATCTCCACTCTTAATTCCAAGGATGGAAAAGGAAAGAAGTGGAGTGCATGGTGTTTTATTTTCAGGGGCATGACCTAGGAACTGAGCACATCAGTTTTATTCACATACCATAGTGTTTCCGTACACACAGCTACATGTGAACCACATTTCATCCGATGGCCACATCCAGCTGTGGTGTTCGCTAGGAAAAGAAGTTTCTCCTCTGTGGGCCATTGAGTCAGCAAAAGCTGGTGGTGTGAGTGAAGGAAGAAAGGGAGTTTTTTTATTTAAATCAAAAGGAGATCATTGTAATGGGGAGAGTTCACAAGCTCTTCCTTTATTCCCGTGGAACAATTAGATTAATTCTAATTTCGTATACTGTTGATAACTGTCCTAAAGCCAGAATTTTTCTCTTTGATTAAAGCACTAATTATATCCAAACCACAATAGAAAATTTAAGATCATGACAAGAACTTTTTTTTTAAACAAGAAAAAAAATTCCATGCTGAAATGAATTATTTTGACCAAACTTTTGTGTACATCTGTCATCTGTTAATGGTTTCCTTAGGACAAAACTTCAGAAGCGCAATTGACATGTCAAAGAGAACGTGCTGTTTAGGCCTTTGGTATATGTTACCAAAATTTCCTCCAAAACTCCGTATGAATTTATACTCCAATCAAAAATGCACTAGGATGTGTTTGTTTCGATCTCTTTGTAAAGAATTTTATTGAGGTGTAATTTATATGCTATAAAAGTCACCCATTGACATTTATATTTTCAATGACTTTTTGTAGATTTATGCAGTTATGTAACCATCATCGTAATAGTAGAACATTTCCATCACCCTGAAAGATTCACTGCTGGCCATTTGCAGTCAACCCTAGCTCATACCCCCAATCCTGGGCAAACATTGCTTTCTGTCTCTTAGAGATTTGCCCTTTTTAGAAATTTCATATGAATGGAAACATCCAATGCCTAGTTTTGTGTGTCTGGTTTCTTTCACTATCGTATAATGTTTTTGAGACCTATCTCTGTCATAGCATGTCTGCAATCTGGTCATTACTATTGCTAAATAGCATTCCATTGTATAAACATGATGCATTTGCTTACCACTTCACCAGCTGATGGGTATTTGCATTGCTACCAGCTTTTTTTTTTTCAATCATGAATAATAAATATCTATGAACATTTTTGGTTTGGTCTTTGCATGGACAGAGGTTTTGACTGTTCCTCTCAATCTTGGTAGAACCACATCAATACCCAGTTTCAAATGTGAGAATACGTACACTCACCTGTGATATGGAAAGAAAACCCAGTAACTCCAATATTTCTAAGAGTAATGGATTTTTTTGAGAAAGGGTGTTTATTCAAAGTGACGGTTCACCTTCCAAAGCCATTTCTCTACCATACATTTTTCCTGATTTTGTGCTCAGAAGAGGGAAATCTATTGTTTAGATGGAGAAGAGATGACATCATCTTTCCTAAATTCTGGGCACACACTCCATCATTCAACAGTGTGTAAGGAAACATCATATGCTGATTTATATGCACAACTTGCGTTTTATTTTTATATTTAAAGTTCATGTAGCCATCCAACAAATGTTGATTAGTCATCTACAATGTACCAGACGCTATGGTCAGAACTAAAGGAACAAAACAGAACAGAATATGGCCCTTGTCTACATGAAGCTTTACAAACGAAGGAGACAATTACAGTACACAGCTATTTATAAAAGGATACTTACTATTTACAAAACACACACAAAACACACACACACACAAAACTAGTTTTAAAACCCTACATCTACAGTGAAAAAAAAATTCAACTTTCAGAGGTCTGGAAACCATTGCCAAAAGAAGGAATATCCAAGCTGAGACCCAAAGAAAAGGAGAGTAATCTGAGGAAGACGATGTAAAAACCAGTGGGACGATGAACGGGAGGGAATAACTTATGCAAAGGCCTTGAGTACTAAGAACACAGTTTCTTTGGAGAAATATAGGTAATTTTAATGAGCTAAGCAGAGCTTTTCAAAGGGCAGCAACAACAGAAGAGCTGGAGCAAAATCATGAAAGGATTCGTAAACCACATCAAAGGATTCGTAAGCCATAACTGAAGCCCCGTAAGTTACACCTACTTTTACTCAACTCACCAGTGTCCTCTATGATCATCTCCATTCACATCATCAGGCTCAGCTAAAGCCTAAGGAAACTATTCCTGGGCCTTGAAACTGTGAAGGTTCATGATCTAGGGAATCACTGTTTCACAGTACCCTGAAAACTTTCTTTAGAACTCAAGAGAGTTAGACATAAATAGCGTGTCTGCCTCCCCTGTGAGTATGTAAAATCTTGAAGGCAGTGTATTGCCTGTGCTGGGTCTACCCCCAATGTCAGCAACATCCCACGTGGTCACTTGATTATAGAAAGCCTCTTAATAATAAGTATGTGTTGAATCAGTAAAGGATGGATTTGCTGTTTATCATATAGATATTGAACAGGTCCTGATGACTTTCAGGAATATTTTTGCATTGAGAAGGTCACTGTTTTGTGGAGAATGGCCTGAAGAGAGACGGGAAGACTGGATACAGGAGGACAAGGTAATAAAAGGGACTAGTTGTTCAGAGCCAGACAATGTCCTTAAGTGCTTCATGTTTAATATACCTCTTACTTATTACAGCTCTGTAAAGTAGATCCTGTCGGTAATCTCCTTTGTGTCAGAAACTAAGACTCAGAGTAGTAAAGAAATTGCCTAAAATCACATAGTTATTATGTAAGTGGTCAAGCCAGGATCCAGATCCTGGAACACTGATTCTACACATTATACTCTTAATTACTATGTTCTACTGCCTCTAATAACTCAGATCAATAGTAAACTAGACCTGAGTTAAGAGGTCTTTCCTTTGAAAGTTCTAGACACACAGAAAAGAGCAAAACTTCTGCACTGATAGAGAACATGGTGGATTCAAGTCTCAAAACACAGACCTGGCTACCTTGGGAGCCCACAAAGTGTCACAAGAACTAGAGTATGATCAGGCTGAAAAGGAGACAAGACAGAATGCGTAGGCTCCTTCCTGTGAATCAGGGTCAAGAGTCAGTCTTCATCTCCAGTGGGAACCTAACGAGGGATTTTTAGCATGACAGTTTAACAACCCAATGTGAAGTTGAACAAGACCACTGTGAATGAAAATTGGTGAAAGGATTTTGGGGGCAGTAGGAGAAAATGGCACCAGTAAAGATACACAGATCAGCTAGAAGTTGTTCCAATTATCTGGGAAAAGAATAGTGACATCCTGGACAGTAATTGTGGTGGTATAGGTGGAAATAACTGGATAGATCTGAAAATATTTAGAGGAAATATTTAGATACAAATAGCAATAGGTCACTGTGAAGAGTAGGAGGAGATGTATTTGACTACCCAATAATGCGTATCTCAGAAAACAAGACCATTTCTATTTTTGTTATTAAAACATGTGCTTCACGTTTATTTTTTTAGAGAGAGTGAGACAGAGCAGGGGTGGGGGAGGGGCAGCGAGAGAGAGGGAGACAGAGAATCCGAAGCAGGCTCCGGGCTTTCAGCTGTCAGCACAGAGCCCAACGTGGGGCTTGAACCCACGAACCACAAGATCATGACCTGAGCCAAAGTCAGATGCTGAACCAAGTGACCCACCTAGGTGCCCCAAACCATTTCTATTTTTTTTTAATTTTTTTTTTAACATTTATTTATTTTTGAGACAGAGAGACACAGAGCATGAACAGGGGAGGGGCAGAGAGAGAGGGAGACACAGAATCTGAAACAGGCTCCAGGCTCTGAGCGGTCAGCACAGAGCCCGACGCGGGGCTTGAACTCACGGACCGTGAGATCATGACCTGAGCCAAAGTCGGATGCTTAACCGACCAAGCCACCCAGGCGCCCCTCCATTTCTATTTTTTATGCAAGAGAGGGAGAATGCTTTGGTACAGAGGCAAGCAAGAATGTTGCAGTAGATGATTGAAATTGTGTTGGATTTTATTTACTCTGTGAAACAGAGAACAGGTCATCTGCTGACAGTGAAGGAAAGATAAGGTTCAAGGTAAATCAGAAGGGCCAAGAAGAGGAACACAATTGTCTTATAATGTGTTTAACACACACATAACCTGCTTTATGATAATGGGGTAAGAAAATAACAGATATATCCTAAAGGATAAACCATTCTACATGCCATTCTTGGAGGAACGTTTATATGCATATTTTGCACTCAATTTCAAATAATAAAGTGACAATAAAAATGCCAACAGGGCTTTGATATTAGATCCAGAAAAATGAAACCTAAATTCGCATGGAAAGTTAAAGATGCAAAACAAAAAAAGTACTTTATTGGATTTTAAAACATATTATAAAGCAATAGTAAATAAAGTATGAATAGAGTAAAAGAGAACAAAGAGTACAGAAGAGGTTATATAGATGCACATATATGTTAATACATATGGATGTGAATTTAATATATGTTTGAGAGCAATTTTTCCAGGAAATGGTGAAAAATAATTGTTTGGTAAATGTTTTTTTGTTTTTTTGTTTTTTTTTTTTTTTTAGTAGCTGCATGGTTAATGGTGACTTTGGAAAATGAATATATTGAACCACTCTTTTATCCCTTACGCTGAAATAAATCCAGAATGAATGACAAATATAAATGCATGCAAAAATTGTATGTGGACCCAAAATAAAGAAAATTAGAAATATTTTGGAGAATGGATGATTTTCTAAGTATGATATAAAACCCAAACGGCATAAAAGTTTAATCAATTTGATCATGTAAAACTAAAAAATACCTGAGCGGCAAAATAAAACCATAAAATGTATCAAAAGAAAACTAGTAAAACTGAGAAAAAAAAATTATCATACAGGGACGCCTGGCTGCCTTACTCAGTAGAACATGCTGCCCTCGATCTTGGGGTATAGAGTTCATACCCCATGTTGAGTATAGAGCTTACTTAAAAAACAAAACAAAAATAAAAACAAAATAACATACGTATTATCATTGGATATTAGATAAAGGTTAATATATCAAAAGCTACATGAAAATAATACATCCAAAAAATAATAAGCAGTGCACAAAAATGGATAAAGGACACTGAACAGAGTTTTACTTAAAACATTAATAATTATGAAATATAAGAAAAGGTATATGATGTCACTCATACACATCATAATGGAAATGAATTTAAAATTACATTATGTGTTTACCGGTAAGATTGTATTGGAAAATGGACACATCTATTTTTTTTTTTAATTCTTTTAACGTTTATTCATTTTTGAGAGACAGAGACAGAGAATAAGCGGGGAAGGGGCAGAGAGAGGGAGACACAGAATCTGAAGCAGGCTCCCGGCTCTGAGCTGTCAGCACAGAGCCCAACGCAGGACTCGAACTCACAAACTGCAACATCCTGACCTGAGCCAAAGTCAGATGCTCAACTGACTGAGCCACTCAGGTGCCTCTGGAAACATCTATTATTGATGAGAATTTAATTTAACATGCAATTTCAATGGAGAGGAATTTGGCAATGTCATAATTTTAAGTGTATATATTCTACCTTTTAGGTTTAATTTTAAAACACGTTTTTGCCCCTGAATACACATGCACACCCATAATACATAAATATGTTCATTGCGGCACGTTATAACAGTTTTGTTTTGTCATGTAGTAAAACACTGGAAACAAGCTAAGCGTCCATCATCAGATAACTGGCTAAAAATTTATGGCATATTTCCAGAGTAGAATACTAAAAAGCTACTTTAACGCTGAGACAGATACCCAAAAAGCTGCAAGTGGTTTTCAAGTGAAATCATCTTGCATATATTGTCTTCTCATATGTGTAATGATTTTGTCCACACCTATCATCTATCTGTATCTATCTATCTATCTATCTATCTATCTATCTATCTATCTATCATCTTTTAAATCAAAGAGTCATTTCTGGAAATGAATAAAAAAAAAATTGTTAGTGTTTACTGCCAGGGGAAAAAAATGAATACTTGAGAGATAGAGGTAGAAGACAGAATTCCGTTTCCTTACAAACTTTATTCTATTTTTAAAATACGTTTGGCCAATTATCAAAGCTGACTTTGCTCTCTGGAAGACATTTTAACAATAAGCAAATCCCAAATCCAAACCATGAGATTGTAAATATTCAGCTGAAAAACTTGTGCACATAGCATGATGTTTGGCTGCCAACGAGGCAGTGTCAGTTAAGGTACAGAGCACAGGGTTTTGAATCATTGTTTTGATAAGATATCTGCAGAAAAAAAGAGGGTGCAGTTAAGTTAGAATAATTTAAAAATGTTTAATGAAGAGGTACTTTATAAAGCTGTTGTCAAGATGGAGTATCTTAGTATCAGTGAAGTACTCAATAGTGAGAAATAGAAGGCCTAAGTTACCTCCCTCAGGTTACAAGGGGAAGGGGAGAAAGTGTTGTCAGAAAATGGAGACAGGGGACTGCATGGAGAAGGCCCTTCATTAGGAGGTAAAACCATTTATCAAGTGGCACAGCAAAACCACAGCAACTGTTCAGGGAGGGAGCCGGGAGAATAACCTCCTCACTTTCTTCCTTCCTTCTGGCCTCTTATTAGGGTTTCCTGTCGACTAAGACAGGGCAAAGAAGGTCACTGATACAGCTAGCCTCCTGTGGCACCAAGAAGGACAGAGAGAAATGGAGAGTGAATCCAGAAGGGTAAGTGGATGATAATCTGCACAAAAGTAAAAATGGTTAAGGTCCAAATGAGAGACAGCAACCTCATGAGTCATTTGAACAAAAAATGTGATATAAAGAAGTGTTAACCAGCTAAAATGTGGTTAACTACTAAAGTGAGTAAAAGAAGATTCTACAGGGTACAGAAATAGCTAAAGCAAAGGTTAGAAGATACACTTGCAATGAACAAGCAGAATTTGTAAATAGACAATACCATTTACATTAGCACCCCCAAAATTGGAATACTTAGGTATAAATCTAACAAAATATGTATAAGATCTATATGAAGAAACCAAAAAATTCAACGAGTGAAATAGAGAACAAACAACTAAGTAAGTGGAGAAAGAGTCCATGTTCATGGATAGGAAGACAAAGCTTTGTCAGGACATCAGTCCTTGGCAACATGATCTACAGATTCTATGCCACCAATCAAAATTCCATCAGCTATTTTGTGGATATTAACATAAGGATTTTAAAGTTATACAGAAAAACCAAAGATTCAGAATAGCCAACACAATACTGAAGGAGAGAGAAACACAAAGTTGGAGGGCTGATATCTATACAAATTTAAGACTTACTATAAAGTTAGAGTCATCAAGACAGTGTGCTATGGGCAAGAAAAAAGACAAATAGCTCAATGGGACAGAATAGTCCGGATACAGACCCACATAAACACAGACAATAGATCTTTGACAAAGAAACAAAGGAAATACAATGAAGCAAAGATTCTCTCTCTTTTTTTTTTAATTTCTTTTTTTTAACGTTTATTTATTTTTGAGACAGAGAGAGACAGAGCATGAACGGGGAAGGGGCAGAGAGAGAGGGAGACACAGCACAGAATCAGAAGCAGGCTCCAGGCTCTGGGCCATCAGCCCAGAGCCTGACGCGGGGCTCGAACTCGCGGACCGCGAGATCGTGACCTGAGCTGAAGTCGGACGCTTAACCGACTGAGCCACCCAGGCGCCCCTTCTCTCTTTTTAAACAAATGGTCGTGGAATAACTGGACATCCACATTTGAAAACATGGATGTTCAGATTCTTCACCTTTCACAAAAATGAACTCCACATGGATGATAGACCTAGAAGTAAAACATAAAAATATAGAACACTTAGAAAAAATAATACAGGAGAAGAATTACTGAGTATCCGTGGGTCCAGCGCGGAGGTCTTACATACAAGGCCGAAAACACAATCCAGAAAAGAAATCATTGAAAAGCTAAACATCATTAACGTTACCAAAAACTTCCACAGTGTGAAAGATAACATTAAGAGAACGAGTCGACAAGCCACAGACGGGGAGAAACTATGTGCAAAAGGTGTATCTGGTGAAGGATTGTTGCCCAAAATAAAGAGCTAGGAAAACTCAGCAATAAGGAAACACCCTAATTAAGATAGGAGCTAAACATCTTGTAAGACTTCTCACCAAAAAAGATCTACTAATGGCAAATAAGCATGTGAAAAGAGGCTTCACCTCATTTGTCATTAGGGAGACACAAATTAACGCAATTATGAGCTACCCCTATGTACCTAGGAGACTGGCCACAGTCTGAAACAGGGATAATACCAAATGTGGAGATTACAGGGAACAACAAGAACTCTCTTTGCTGGGGGGAGTGCAAAGTGCTACAGTCACATTAGAAGGCAGTTTGGTGGTCTCTTACAGAGAAACACACAACCTTGCCACATGATCCAATAACCATGCTCCGTGGGCATTACTCAAAGGGGTTTAAAACTTACATTCTGAGGAAAAAAAAAACTGCATGTAGTTGGGGTGTGTGTGTACACACACACACACACACACACACACACACACACACACACACATATATATATATGACAGCTTTTTCCATAAACATGACAGCTTTTTCCATAATTGCCACCACTTGGAAGCAACCAAGGTGTCCTTCAGCAGGTGAATGGATAAACTGTTATACATCCAGACAATGGAATATTTGTCACTACTAAAAAAAAAAAAAAAAAAAAAAAAGGAAAAAAAAGATCTAACAAGCTATGAAAACACATGGAAGAATCTTACATGCATATTGCTATGGCATACGAAGTAAAAGAAGCCAGTTTGAAATGGCTCCATATAACAACTCTAGGACATTCTGGAAAATGTAAAACTATAGACACAGTTCAAAGATCAGTGATTGCTGGGTTGGAGGGATGAATAGGCACAGAGGACTTTTAGGGCACTGAAAATATTCCGTATGATATTATAATGATGGATACATGCCCTTATACATGTATCCAAATCCAGAGAATGCAAACCAAGGATGAACTTTAATGTCAGCTGTGGACTTTGGGTGATTATGATGTGGCAGTGTAGACTCATGAAGTGTAACAAATGTACTGCCCCGGTGACTGATGTTGATAGTGAGGGAGACTACGGGTGGTGGGGGGCAGAGACTATATGGGAAATCTCTGTACCTTCCTATCAATTTTGTTGTGAAACTAAAACCTAAAAAAAACCCAAAAAACAAAAAAATAATTAAGAGTCAGTCCCAAGCAGTCTGACCTGCCTAAAGGCCTCTAGAAAAAAATGGTAAAAGTTGAAGAGACATACTTAATTCATTGTAGGGGGAGATCAGTTAGTATGGCTGATATGTACAGGACATATATACTATATAAAACTAGACAGGTGATGAAAGTCTAAATAAATAATCCAAGCAGTAACACGAATAAATGAATGCATGAATGAATGAATAGACAAATGAATGAACAAACAATTCTAAGCACCCAAGGCTGACATTCAGGCCTCTTTGAGAAAGTGTGGCTGCCATGGGAACAAGAAGTTTGTCTAGAGCAAATAGATTTTCATAGACCACATGGGCCCAAGCAGGTCCATGAGGGCACAGAAGGTGGGTACTACCTTCCTATAGCAGCTCCTACACCAAAAATGACACGCTGAAGTAGAAAGGGAATTCCACCCTTGTGGCATCCCTCCCACGGCCTAAATTGACAGAGCTTAACATTTAGCCAGATGGCAAAGAAGAAATGTATACAAGGGTCCAGCAACCGTGTCAGAAGCATGGGAAAGAAGGTAGATTTGAATGTGAGAGGTAATAAATTGATAACTTGCATGCGTAGAATAACCCTCATACGAAAAATTTACCAACTATCCTTGAATTACGGAGAGCCACATAAACATTTTGTAAACATTATCTCACTTATTTCTCCTGAAAACAGCGTAATTGTGATTGTTGTACACATTTTAAAGATGAATTAAAAAAATAGTACCCTGCTAGTGTTCTGGTGAAAATTCAGAGATGTTGTACCTAAAATGCACAACAGGCTACCTAGAATATACATGATCAATGAGTGGGGAAGGGAGGAGCCAAGAGAGGGATGGAGACAAAAATGGAAATTACATTATCCAATTTCGTATTTGTATGTTTCACTTTAATTTTTTATATTTGTTCATAAGTTATCTTTAATTGCCTATGCGTCACAGTGACAAATTCAGACCAATTCTTTACATAAGATCCACAGGTATTAGGGGCCAGAGAGAGATGGTACAATGGAGGCCCAAAGGCAATGTGATAATATGTTAAAAGTGCCATATCTATATCTATATATCTATATATATATATATATGTATGTATATATATATAGATATATAGATATAGATATATATACACACACACAAATATATATATATATATATATATATATATATATATATATATTTGGATTCAATGAAACTGTATTCAATTAATTAATTAATTTAATTAATTAATTAATTAGTTTAATTCAAAACTGTCTTTCAAAAATGAAACTAAAATAAAGACATACTTCAAGAAATATTTACGGAATTTGTGACAAGACTTGCTCCCTAAGAAAATTAAAGGAAGATAGTGCAAGATGAAAACTCAGATTTAATACAGGAAATATAGAGCATCAGAAATGGTAAATGTGTGGATATTCTTATCTTAATTACTTTGAAAAACACTTACTATATAAAACAAAAACTGTAATGTGAGGCTTGAGGTTTATAAAACCCCCTGAGGAAAAAACATGAGGGGAAAATACTTTATATTGTCACAACTTTCTTACATTTTCAATGAAATGCAACAATATTTACTCTAAGCAGAGTTACAAGATACTAATCTTAGTATTCTAAGTCCCAGAGCAGCATTATATGCAGAATAATAAATTAAGAGCTAAAAAATTAAAATTGAATAGCAGAAATTATTCAAGCAAAATACAAGATGGCGGGAAAGAAGTCACCAAGGAACAGAACCAGAATGAACAAATATCAAGCAATTTCAAAATAGTAGACCCAAACCAAAGTATGTCAAAAATTATATTAAGTGGTAGAGAAAAAAGTCCTCAAATTAAAAGGCAGATATTGTCAGAATGGACCTAAGAGTAAGCAACAACTATACATTTCTAGAAGAAATATATTTTCCACAAGTTAAATCTAAAGACCCAGATAAGCTGAAAGTAAAATCATCAGGGAACAAAACCCCACTATTCATTCACTAAATATATGAAATCTCGCGTGAAGAAATTTTTCATTAAAGAAAAGGTAGGTTTCAAGCCAGTAAATATTATTGGAGATAAACACGGCAATTTGGGAATGCCACAAAAGTAAGTTTATCACGAAGATCGCAACTATTAATGCATGTGCGCTTAATGATATAGCTTCAGGATACATAAAGCAAAATTTGGTAATATTACAGAGAAAGAAAGACAAATGAACAATCACCCTGGAAATTTCAGTTACTGACAGAATGTAAGAATATATCCTATTTGAACCACAATATCAATCACTTTGGCCTAATGGATTTTTATCAAATGCCCACACTCAACAACTACAGATTAGATATTCTTTTCAAGTGCACATGAAACATTCATCACGTTAGACCACATGCAAGGCCATAAAAATAAATGCCAATACATTTCAAATGATGAAAATATTATAATGTTCTCAGACAAAAATAAAGTTAAATTGGAAATCAGTCATGATATGTTATTTAAAAATTTTCCAATACTTAAAATTTCAATAGCAGACTTCTTAAAAAACTCATAAATCAGAATAAAGTCATTCCAAAAGGAATGATAATAAAAATATAGAGGGTGCAGCTACAACCAAACTTACAAAGAAAATTATGACCTTTAAATGCTTAAGTTTCTCCTGAGTAAGCAGAGAAAAGAGAGGAAATTAATCTCAAAGTAAATATAAAGAAAATAATGATAAAAGTAGAAATCAATAAAATGAAAATGCACACAAGAAGAATATTAACAAAGCTAAAAATCAGTTCTTTGGGAAGATTAATAAAATTAATAGGCTTCTAGCAAAATTGAACTGATAAAAGCAAGTAAAAATGCAAATTGCCAATATCGTGTATTAAAGGACACATATTAGATCATTAATTAAAAGAATAATAAGAGTATTATGAATAATTTATGCTAATGAATATGATAGCTTATAGAAAATGCAAAAAAATGTCCTTGAAAACACAATTAATAAAAACTGATACTAGAGGGAATACAAAACTGAAATAGCAACTAAATGAAATTGCATTTCCATGTAGAAAACTCTTGAACTAGATGGCGGCACAATCTCACACTACATTTTCAGAAACTAGAAGAGGAATTAACAGTCGTTAGCTGATTTCCTAAGGCTAATATAAACTTAACTTCAGAGTCTGACAAGGACATTATCCCTCATGAACAGTGACTCAAAAACTCTTAGTAAATATTAGCAAATTGAGTCAAACGATATGTAAAGGAGGTAATACATCACTAAAAAGTGAGTTGTATTCCAGGAAAGCAAGGGTGGCCCACCTTTCCACAATCAATCCCTATTATTCACTATGTTGACAGAATACAAGGAAATGATGTCATCTGACCATCTCAAAAAATGCTGAACAAATAATCTGATAAAATTCAATACCGATGCTATTAGTTCTGCTTTAAGATCTTTTTCTCAGAAGTTACTACGAGAAACAGCTAAAAAAGTAAATAAATAAAATGAAAGAGGACAGTGATTTTTCCAAACTCATCATTGTTTTCCTATTGAGTTTACCCAGTTGTTTTTTTTTTTTTTTTTTAATTTGGTTTATTGTATTTTTCAGAGTTAGGGTTGTCCATAGTTCTATTCTCTCTAAAATTTTAAGAGTATTGGAGCTTACTCAGAGCAAGGTTTTGATGGTTCTTTCAAAGGTTGTGTCTAGTAATCCCAGCAGTTTGGTAACCTTGGTTTGGGCATCTTTTGAATTTTTTTTTTTACCCCCTGAGAGTCTTGGCATTTTTTGTGGTCTAGTAACTTTGTATTGGATCTTGGACATCTTGAAGTGTTCTTTGACCCTGTTTCCCATGTGTTCCATCCAAGGTCCACTCTGATGTTCTCAAAGATTTTGGTGTGCTGTTGAGGGTCAGACTCTTGCATGTGCAGTTTGCATGGAGCCCAAGAGTTCCTATCTCATCAACTTTTGGGGTTCAGCTTCTTGAGGTGCCTACTCCCTGTGATCTTCCCAATACTCTCTGGCTCTCCAAGTGCCCCTTTCTGACCATCTACCTAGAGAAGGAGGACTTTACTTTCCTTGCTCTGATGCAAACTTCCAGTAACTATGCCTGCTTCTGAGGCCAAGGGATAGAAGGAGGATTAATGAAGTTATCACTTCATCACCACCAACCTTCAGTAGACCATTCATCTGGTCAGGGGAGTCTCGTCCCTCTGAGTTTTAGTTGCTTGCCTGGCTACGACAGTCATTGCTGCCATAATAGAATTATTGCCTTAAAACTGAGGATGGTCTGGGGGCTGGGGCAGGGGAAATAAAATATATGGACAACTTTTCCCCATTTTCTCTCTTCATAAGGCTCTCTTGATGCCAAGACCAGCAAGAAAGGGCTTCTCTTAGAGCTCTTTGTGTCTGTACTTTGTGCACAATTCCAGAATTCAGGTTCCTTTTGTATCCAGGATGGGAGATACGGTAAGAAAACAAAAACAAAAGCAAACAAAACAGAAACAGGAAACTCACCACCAGAGCAATCCCACTTGAAACTCTGGTTTCCTCTCCCCTTTTGCCTGCTATTATTTATTTTTCAAAGTCTTCAGGAAGCCATCCCACACATTCTATACAGGGGAAAGACATGACCTACAGAACATTGGTTGTGCTTTTTCCATCTTAAAAGCAAACACATCTCGTAGCCATATTCCAAAACAAAATCAATAAATTTCAAAGTTTCAGATGGTAAAAAAAAAATTGTATTAAGATTTAAAATTTCTACAGGTGATCTTGTTTACCATTATGTTTGATTTCCAAGATGTATATGTTTTGTATTTATACACTTTTTTATTAAAATGATGCTTTTTGAGTATTAATCAAGTGAAGCATCTAATTAGGGTTAAGTAATCTCTCTCTCTCTCTCTCATCTATCTCTCTCTCTCTGGATAAGAAAGCTCCACATTAGACTCTGATCAGGACTCGTTTATTTTGCTGTGATAGTTTAGTCACTCAATATTTTAGGCTTAAATTTTGGAGATACCTGAAAGAATTATCTTTGCCTTTTATAGCAGGTATTTTTTTTTTAATTTTTTTTGACGTTTATTTATTTTTGGGACAGAGAGAGACAGAGCATGAACGGGGGAGGGGCAGAGAGAGAGGGAGACACAGAATTGGAAGCAGGCTTCAGGCTCTGAGCCATCAGCCCAGAGCTTGACGCGGGGCTCAAACTCACGGACCGCGAGACCGTGACCTATAGCAGGTATTTTTGAAGCAGGTTGAATTCCATCAAATGCCATTGGAAATATATTGGTATAAAAGTGTCAGACATGAACTCTGAGACAGAGATAAGGAATGTGAGAACCTTAAACTTTTTGATTTCCCCTGGTCACCATCCTGTCTTTCACCATAGAGATCAGCAGTGAAAAGCTTGACTGGAAAGTTCTGGAGTGAATTTCATCGGGGGCAGCTATGTGGGTGGGGTTGAGGTTGGGTGTCTAGATAGGTTTTGTCTATCAGTGCTGCAAAACTCAGCTCAGAACTTCCTGAAAGGCAAGTGGGCATGATGGCAAACTGTGACGAAATAGAAATCAAGCTGAGCATTTGTAGCAAGAAAAGGAGAGAAACTAGAGAGAGCCTGACAAGAAGGCCTGGGGCTTACCAGGTAGAAAGATCTCTATGAGGTTCACTCATCAGTCAATGGTCTAGAAATATATGGTCCTTTCTTAAAATATGTAATTCCATGGGGCACCTGGGTGGCTCAGTTGGTTAAGCACCCGATTTTGGCTCAGGTCATGATCTCACAGTTTGTGAGTTCGAGCCCCACGTTGGGCTCTGTGCTGACAGCTCAGAGCCTGGAGCCTGCTTCAGATTCTGTGTCTCCCTCACTTTCTTCCCCTCCCCCACTCATGCTCTGTCTCTTCCTCTCAAAAATAAACATTATTTTTTTTTTTTTAGTTTAACTTCATGGTACTAAAAAATAAGACACTTTAGCATATAGAAGAACAGAAAATAGGAGGAAAAATCACTTGCTTTTCACTTCACTGGTTTAAAAGTTAACTTATTTTAAACCAACATTATAACACTAGGTTTCTTCTACCTTCTTATTTTAGCTCAAGCATGGTTCTTCCGATGCAAGCTAAAGCCATACAAAATCAAGGGTGGTTTTGACTTTTATAAAACACTAATATATTTTACTTGCAACGTCAGTGTTTAAAATGACACCTGAAACCACTCTATCAGCTTATTGGCTAATTTTAGAGAAAGACACGAAGATCCTTGTTTCTTTCTGAAAAGCCTTCAGTCTGGAGAGTAAACTCATATTTTGGTTTTTTAGAGGAGGGCTTTCTTTCTTTCTGTACAATGAACACAATTTTGTTCTTCTGCAAAGCCCTTTGATATTTGTCCAGCCTCTCAAAATGTCCCGAGTACCCAGTGCCCATCTTAACCATCCATCCTAAGCTGCATTACCATTCTGTGAATGTTATAGAAGGTCTCCTTTCTTCCACCACGTTTTTAATCAGAGGCACCTGGTGGCTCAGCAGATTAAGCGTCTGACTTCCGCTCAGGTCATGATCTCAGTTTGTGAGTTCGAGTCCCTGCTGACAGCTCGGAGCCTGGAGCCTGCTTCAAATTCTGTGTCTTCCTCTCTCTCTGCCCCTCCCCTGCCCATGTTCTGTGTCTATCTCAAAAAGAAATAAACATTAAAAAAACAATCATTTACTCCTTGATATTAGAAAAGATGATATCTTAGTGGTTAAGTTTCTAATCTATTACTTTACTGAAATCTGTGTTAAATTCTCTAATGGGCTCAATTATGTGCCCTAAAGTTCTTATGTTAAAATCCTAATCCCCAGTACTTAAGAATGTGACTGTATTTAGGGATAGGTCCTCTAAAAAAGTAATTAGGATTTAAAAATATCATAGGGGCACCTGGGTGGTTCAGTCGATTAAGCAGCTCAGGTTGCTTTGTGGGTTCGAGCCCTGTGACCGGCTCTGTGCAGATAGCTCTGAGCCTGGAGCCTGCTTCGGTTTCTTTGTGTGTCTCTCCCTCTGCCCCTTCCCCGCTAATGCTCTGTCTTTCTTTCTCTCTCTCTTTCTCTCTCTCAAAAATAAACACTAATTTTTTTTTTTAATATCATAATGGTGAGCTCTAATCCAATATGACTTGTGTTATAAGAAGAGGTGTTTAGGACGGAGACAGAGAGGGAAAACCATGGGGAGACATTGGAAGAAGGTGGCCATCTACAAACCAAAGATAGAAGTTTCCCAAGATAGCCCTCTGACATCTTGAAGTCAGACTCTTGGTCTCCAAAAATGTGCAGAAATTAAGTTCTGTTTTCAAGCTTCCCGGTATGTGGTACTTTTTTGGACAGACCCTTGTAGAGTAAAACTGTGACAGTTTTTAATGGAGTTTCTTTGATGTCTAGGCTTTGCATCATACCATCTACAAATTCTTTCCAATTTTTATTCTCTTAATTATTCTACTGATCTAATTATATTGGCAGTAATTTCAGAACAATGCTAAATAAATGTGATATTAGTGTTTACCCTAGTATTCACTCTGTCTTTATGGGACTCATCTAAACTGTTGCAAAAATAATTGAACAGTAATTGAAAGAAATAAAATACAACCATAAAACAACATCAGAGCATATAGGATTCAGGGAAGGTACATCCACAGCCTAACGCTTTTATAAAGGGTATTCTTGGACAAATTTGTAAATGTCATTGTTAATGATTATCCTACTTTCATTTCTTATCTCTTCTAGGGTTAAGCTGAGTAATGTTATGATTGTCAGTATTCCTTGCATAGAGACGATAAATCTTTTCATTTATAATCCATTTCCTTTTACCCTTTGTCTGTGATTATTCTTTGTAAACATTTTTGCTTAAATTTGACTTTTGAATATTTTCCCTATTGAATCAGCCATTAATCAATCTCCCTCCCTCCCTCCCTCTCTCTCTCTCTCTCTCACACACACACACACACACCTCAAATAGCCAGCTTTTAAAGTGTCATAAATGATAAGAGTTTTTCTATTTTCCAGTTTATTTTGCATTATTTTGCATTATTGCTAATATTAAGAAATTTAGGCTTTTCTGTGTCAACTATAAAATTTTGCGAATACTTTTTTGAATTTTCAAATTTTGCAAATAAGTTTCACGTATACTTACAGAAGTTGTATCTTCTATTTTCAAAGTAGCACCTTTGATATGTGGTTTTTAGATGCATTTGAAAAAATTTACATCTCTTATCTTCCACATCCTTATTAATTCCACACATCTATTTAATGGTATCAGGCATTTCTTCAAATAATAGCTTTGTTTCTAAGTGTGATGGCCTGTAGTCACAGGAATTTTATTTCAAATTCAAGCTCTATCACTTAAGAGTGTTACTAACCCAAGCAAGTTACTTACTTTCTCGAGCTTCAATTTTCTCACTTATAAAACAGCACAAAACTTTGCTAAGCATCAAGAATCATATACATAAAACTTGGCTCCAAGTTAATGGCAACTATAATTACTATTTTGTCCATGTGATCCACCAGTGAACTATAGTGGCATACTAGAATTTTCATTATCTTTTTTTTTTTTTTATTGTTCATAGGTCACTTTATTTCTAACTGTTTTTGCTTTGTGACTTATTACTGCCTTGGTTTGAATAAAGTCAGTGATGTATTTGCGGATCAATTATGCTTTTTCCACGTAATTTGATCCTGTATCATTTACACCATTTTTCCTTACTTACAACACGTGTGATACTACCACTACCTGCTTTTCTTGCCCTCACATTTATCTGACATGTAATTATCCCAAATTGAGGATTTTTAAAAAAATTTTAATGTTTATTTATTTCTGAGACAGAGAGAGACAGAGGATGAGTGGGGGAGGGGCAGAGAGAGAGGGAGACACAGAATCCGAAGCAGGCTCCAGGCTCGGAGCTGTCAGCACAGAGCCCGACGTGGGGCTGGAACTCACGAACCCTGAGATCGTGACCTGAGCCGAAGTTGGCCCTCTAATAAATTCTAACTTCATAAACGAGCAATGTCTTGCAACACGGGTAATACGTGATGCCGAACATCACATGATCACAACTGAGCCAATGGTTCTTGAAACTCACTTTGATGTGCAAGTGCTTTGGATTACAAGCATGTTTCTGGAATGAATTATGCTCGCAAACCAAGGTATTACTGTAATTAGAATCAACTTAACATTTGCCTACAATACACATAGGCACAATTACTGCAACCCGTCATTGCTACACAGCTGCCATCACGGTAACATATTTGTCTCAAGGGGCTTTTTTTTTTTGATCCTATGGCTCAGTTACCTGTTATCATAGACATGAGTTGTGTGAATTCATATTTTAACTCATTATTTGGAGTTTGGTGATCAATGAAGCTACTGAAACCAAAGATGAATCAAGTTGAATTTTATGGAAAAAAAAAAAAAGTTCCCTTGGCAACTTTAAGAATGTGTTGTGTCGTTTTGAAATTATTTGCCATATCGAAATTGAATCGAGATTACCCAAAGGCATGTTGTTTTCTTGTTCTTTAGTTTTGGTGGGTTTGGAGTAGAATGGGGAGATGCTTATGTAATAGAAACAGAGTATATTCAGCTGGGAAGAGACACTTGAATGCATATGGTCCAAAACTTTGCAGTGTCATATTCCTTCAGAGAATGCTATGTGCTTGCCCAGAGGCCAAAAGATAATGGGCATGTTTTTAAAACAATCTTTTCTTGTGCACTGCCCTCGTTAATTCTGTAACAAGAATTCTTCATTTATTCTTGAAAGACTCTGCTCACTGGATTTTTGAATTTTCAAAGTCCCCCCCAAAACTTGAAGGTTTGAATACCTGATCCTTCACTTATGTGTTTTTAATTAGTCACTGACTCTAGGGTAAATATTTATCAGTTTTGTAAACCTTTTGTTGGATTGCCACCATTAAACAGCCTCTGACTGTTGTATTTTTTTAATTGTTTATTTATTTATTTTGAGAAAGAGAGAGCACACACACGCAAGAGGGTGTGGGGCAAGAGAGAGGGGGAGAGAGAATCCCAAATAGGCTCCACACTCAGCACAGAGCCCTGTGCAGGGCTCAGACTCAAGACCACCAGATCACGACCTGAGCTAAAATCAAAAGCCAGACACTGAACCTATGCTTAACCGAACGAGCCATCCAGGCACCCCCCTGCTCCCCACACGACTGTTGTATTGATGTAAAGATAATATGGGCTGATTGAATTGTTTTCCAGGACATTTATTTTAAGATGTGAAGGTTAATGTCCAGTTGCTGTTCAGATAAAATTCTCTCTATAATTAAAATCAGCATATGCCCCACATAAATCAGAAGAGATTTTATTTTAGTAAAATTAGATTTGGTTTCGAGGGACAGGATTTTTTTTTTCCTCAGTGATGATTATGAGCAGTAGGCAAATTAATATCTGAATGTTACTTGTACAAATTAAAGTAATACTTAACCAATGGGGCTATGAATTTGATCACTTTACTATTGCAAACATTTGGTGAATTTTAAAAAGACACTAAGGAATAAATGAAAGATCAACCATCAGTGTTCTCCAATCTACTATGTACTACTCTTTCACTAGAGCGTTTAAGTTAGTAAAGTGGAACTTAAATCAGACTAAATCAGACACTATATCAATTACCAGATTAGCTATTCTTTTCCTTTCCTCTTCCTTGGTCACTTATCAATGCTGTATCATAGACACGGATTAAAATTATTTTATGAAATGACTTCAGACATCTGTGTCAGTTCAAAATGAGAGAAAGTGGCTTTGAAGCATGTTTCTCATTTAATCTTATATTTTCAAACCTATTTTTATAGAGGCTTGAAGAAATAGAACATGTGCCGAGTTTAATTGTAGATGCCTTATTTGGAGAGTCTGAAATGCACAACTGCCCTTCATGAGTTTCTAGAGACATTCCTGTCGAACAGGTGAAGGTCAGCTACACATCCTGTCTGTTCTCTTCATGAATGGAGCTAAATGTGGGAGAGCTGCCATTGAAAGGGCTTGTCTTATTTCTCCTTCAAACGTTCAGTTTTACTATCTATACACTGTTTAGATAGTATTTTAATACTTAAGTAGTTTTTCATTAGCAAAAAGTATGTGTATGTTCATCTTTCCTTAATAAACGTTCTGAATAAAAAATTACTATGTAATTAAGTAATTTAAACTGTTATTTTTCTGAGTTGTTATAATTTGTCCAGCAAAATATTACAACCACGTTACTCCGTAAATGATTACCTTAAGGCAATGGAACAGGCGTCCGTGTATAGATTTTAGAACAGTGTTCACGAAGGTAGGATCCTAAGGTTCTCATGAGTTAATGTACACAGAAGTGTTTCATCTACTATATGCTCTACTACTATGGCAATGCTTTTAAGATTTTAGTTAACAATGTCCACCTTTTATCAAATCTATTTTCTGCAACATTTTTTTCTTAAAAAAAAGTACCTAAAAATAAGAAATAAATCTACTTAAAATACCCTCTTTTTAAAAATTTTTTTAAAGCAAATAGTGTCTCAATTCCCGGCTCCAATGAAACAGCTCTTACCTTAGTTAACAGTGATCTCCATCTCGCTAAACCTCACGAGTCCACATTGTACTTGAATTTTAAGTACCATCAACATAACAGACCAATTCGTAAAAGAATACCTTTGACGTTTATTATTTCCCCATCCCTGTGTACCACTCCTTCAATATCTACTTTGTAAGCATTTGGTTTGTGTAATAAACATTAACATTCTTCAAATTTCTGTCCGAAAGCCTCTCCTCATGCTATTCTTTTTCCCTCCACTGTCTTCTTTATGTACATGACTTAGGTGAACCATATACAGGTAATTCACAAATGTATATCTAAGTCCACCACCTATCTTCTTTGAGGTACATACTTTTCTATCTATTTGCATTTTGACATCTACTCTTTGATGTCTCAGAGGACATCCAAAGTCAACAGGTCCCAAAGTGAACTTACAGTCTTCAAACACTGATTCTTTGCTAATGTTCAATATCTCAGAAAAAGTCACTGCCTTCAACTCAGTCCTTCAATCAGAAACCTGAGAGTTTGAATTTGCTTCTACTGCACCCTTACTTTCAGTCTATTAGCAAACTCTGTAATTTTCATGATAGATAGATAGATAGATAGATAGATACAGATATATAGAGAGAGATATATAGATATAGAGAGATAGATATAAATACAGATCTAGATCTAGATCTAGATACATGTAAACACACACACACACACACACACGTGGACATACACACCTTAAATCTGAAACATTGGCAGAGTTGATTTCAGAATACACATTAAACAACACTGTTGACTTAACTCTCTCAAAAACAATTGAATGATTACACAAGATTCAAGAGAAGTAAGTTAAGTTGCCAGGCTACCAGATGGGCTATTTAATACTGAGGTTCCCACCAACTTTGAGATTCTTAAATAGTTTACTGATTTTAGACCACAGATTTCTGTGTTCATTTTAAAAGACAGTTTGTCGGGGCGCCTGGGTGGCTCAGTCGGTTGAGCGTCCGACTTCAGCTCAGGTCATGATCTCACAGTCCGTGAGTTCGAGCCCCGCTTCAGGCTCTGTGCTGACCACTCAGAGCCTGGAGCCTGTTTCAGATTCTGTGTCTCCCTCTCTCTCTGATCCTCCCCCATTCATGCTCTGTCTCTCTCTGTCTCAAAAATAAATAAATGTTGGGGCACCTGGGTGGCTCAGTCGGTTGAGCGTCCGACTTCGGCTCAGGTCATGATCTCGCAGTTCGTGAGTTTGAGCCCCGCGTCGGGCTCTGTGCTGACAGCTCAGAGCCTGGAGCCTGTTTCGGATTCTGTGTCTCCCTCTCTCTCTCTGACCCTCCCCCTTTCATGCTCTCTATCTCAAAAATAAATAAACGTTAAAAAAAAAAAAAATTAAAAAAAAATAAATAAATAAAATAAATGTTTAAAAAATTTTTTTAAAATAATAATAATAAAATAAAAGACAGTTTGTCACTGCCACGTAGTATTCCACTGCGTATATAAACCACAGTTTCTTTATTCATTCATCAGCTGATGGACATTTAGGCTCTTTCCATAATTTGGCTATTGTTGAAAGTGCTACTATAAACATTGGGGTACAAATGCCCCTATGCATCAGCACTCCTGTATCCCTTGGGTAAATTCCTAGCAGTTGGGATGAGCACTGGGTGTTGTATGGAAACCAATTTAACAATAAATTTCTTATTAAAAAATTAAATTAAATTAAAATAAAATAAAATGTATGGTAAAAAAGTTTGGTTTTTTTTTTTTAATATTTAAACACTAATCTTTTAGCCATTTCAGGATAGGCTAGGCGGTGACTGGTTAACCAACTCTAAAATCTCAGTGGTTCAAAATAATAGAGGTTATTTTCAATTTCTACTACATGTCTATTTTAGGTGGGTGAGGATTCTGTTGTGCACCATTCCTATCTTAGAGCCAAGCAGAAGCCAGACATGACTGGATATGATGTCAGAAAGAAAGAAAATTCCTGATTAACAATAAGAGGAAAACCGTTTATCAGCCATATAACATTCTGTCCAAGAAGCAACACATATCATTCCTGTTCACAACTCATTGGACAAAACTAGTAACATGCCCATCCCCGTCACAGGAAGGCCAGGAAGGTGCCTAGTAAGCAATGAGCTGGGAATATTTGTTAACAGTACTAATGACTTTCACATTACTCAAAAAGAACTATTATTTTAAAATATGACTTAAGAGCAAAAGCTGAAACTTTAAATTCTTTGGATGTACCCATTATGGGTAATCCTGCTGATACCCAAACAATTTGTGTACTTGGAATACGGTATGTGGAAGATAATTTCTACTTTTTCAATTTAATTATAACTTTTAATGATACTTCTATTTTCTTAGTTTTTCAAATAGTAATTTGATTCAATCCATTACTAACTCATCAACCATTTAGACTTATAGTTATGATTATATGAGTACTCAATTACCAGGGCCCTCTCATGGGGGAGACTTCATGAAAAGCAGAGCTCATCCAAAAAAAACAGACATGTCTTCTTTGGGCTCTGGTCAACCCTTTTGAAGACAGAAAGTCCTACTTCTTTGGGATTAAGCTTTCTTGGAATTCTCCAGCTCTAACTAGTCTGCTTTTATCCATTCTCTTTATTTTTTTAATTTTTTTGAAGCTTCATTTGCCCTTTTCAGTGAGTACCTAACACAAGAACTCTATTTCCTCACTGAAGTATTCTTTTCTTAAAAACTGAACAAATCTCCAAGAAGAAATGATGCTCATCATTTCAAAAGTAGTTTAGCTGTATTCAAATTTCCCATCCCCTGAGGATAACAAGGAGCAACCAAGTCAAGTATATACCGTTTCTGGAAAACTCCTAGTGAGACTATGGCTGCATTCATCAGTAACTTGGTTTCCAAACTGTGTCAGAAAAAATTTCCTTTCCATTCAACATCAAGGACCCTTCTCTCCTGCCATGGGAAAGTTTCCTGACAAGAAGATTTTTAATGCTGTCTTTACGTGGAACATTGAGTTACTACAATTCCATTAAGAGAATACGGTATGCCTGATTGGCCAAGGCTACAGGAACTTTAGTTAAATTCTTCACCAGGGAAAAAGAAGAGCTCAAATCCTTTTCCCATAGCTGTAGCTGAATCATATAATACAACTTGGCAAGTGTAGATGACATCCCATTATAGTATGTCTGGGTTGGAAGCTCTGTAATAAACTGTCATTAGCCCCTTATGTCAATCTGGAAAAGTCCCTGCACATATAATTCTTTTTAATGAAAGGAAATAACTGTAAATATAGGCGCAAAATTATAAATGTCCAACTTCGGGAGCAATATTATCATATTTAACTTGACGTAAGTGCCTTTACACAAGGCGCGTACCCATTTCCTAAGGCCTGGTAACTATCAATGAGGTCATCAGAAGCTTTTATAAAATGAACCTGGATGTATTTCTTTCTGCGTTGTATATCCTCAAGACATGTTATATGGAGAGCTACTAAGTTTGATAATCCTAACGGAAAAGGTAAGATTTTCTCCTGGGAATATTCTGAAATAAATTATTTTGGTAAATAAAATGGTAGCCAGAAGCAATGGGTTAACAGCTGAGACATAAGAATGTAGTCCATTACCAATGATCAATCACTAACCGGCGTGCACAGACTTTATATATAATGTTTGGGTTCTTGCTTTCTTCCTGTTTTTCATGGGTTAAAAAAAAAAAAAACAGCTTACAAGTCAGTTGTCAAAGGGATTTGGTTCTAAAATAGCAGAGGAAACAATAAGAATGTCTTCTCTGTTGTATGCTAATAATTGCTAATAAAGTGATTATTTGCTATGGGTCTTTCATAGAAAGATATAATCATTATTTTGTTCTTATAGATCATCAAGACAGTTTTGTGAAAGAATTCATCTCATAGTATGATACAATAGTAAAAAGCAGAGTGGGGAAAATCATACATTTGGAATCCTATGTCTCTAGTTATGTTTGAAAAGTATTACAACTCTGTGAAAACCCTGATTACTGACTCAGATTCTAGGGAGGTCTTGTTATTATTTACTGTCAACATCTGTCTAATCAGAGGATAAAGGCAGAGTGATTTATGCCTTTAGGTAAAATTCTCCTTAAACCCACTATTTCTGTTTCCATTTCCAATGGCTTAGGGCACTGCCCTGGTTTCTGATTTCTTAAAGAAAATACAACAACAACAACAAAAAAATGTTTACTTATTTGTGAGAGAGAGACAGAGTGCAAGGTGGGGAGGGGTAGAGGGAGAAGGAAACACAGAATCTGAAACAGGCTCTGGGCTCTGAGCTGTCCATACAGCCCAACGCAGGGCTCAAACCCACGGACCGTGAGAGCATGACCTGAGCCCAAGTCGGACACTTAACCGACAGCCACCCAAGCGCCCCCGCACCCCCCCACTCCCAGTTTCTGATTTCTTAAAGACTGACAATCTCAAGCTGAAACTCATCTTTTCTGGGCCTCTGTCAGTACCGTACAAACCTACTATGCCTTATAAACAGTACTCAAGAGGCTTCTATGAGAAACTCTGCTATGGAGCCCATTCTACCCACATGCCCAAATTCTGAGAGCTCTCCCAGCTGCTGACACCATAGACAGCCACTGCATGAGCTTCACAGGTGCTGTGTGTGATATACAAACTCATTATTATTTTTCTTATGAAAATATTATTAGCGATACAATTGCAAAACATTTACAATAGATAGATACGATAGATAGATCTGGATGTCACCTGGAAAGGTCATCAAATCCTCAAAGAACATTGTATTATTGAAAGAGTTCTTAATGTATTTTTTTTATATTTGGGGGATGACTTAGAATGGGACCATTATTGGGGTACGTGAGTGGCTCTGTCGGTTAAGCATCCAACTTCAGCTCAGGTCATGATCTCACAGTTCGTGAGTTCAAGCCCCACATCAGGCTCTGTGCTAACAGCTCAGAGCCTGGAGCCTGCTTCTGATTCTATGTCTCCCCCTCTCTCTCTCTGCCCTTCCCCCACTCATGCTCTGTCTCTCTCTGGCTCAAAAATAAATAAACATTAAAAAAAAAAAGAAATTTAAAGAATGGGACCATTATTGTTAACGTTTTCTCCAAACGTCACTCTTAACTCTACCATTTAACAGTTATACAGACGGTAGAATCCAGAACACTGATTCTAATGTGCGACTCCACATACGGATATTGCAGGAACATTAGAGACTAAAATGACAACAGACTGAAAGGAGAACATCTATCAATCAGCCATGGAATATAATTTGGGGCTTATATTTTGCCCCCTCCCCCTATAGTTAAATGGTGAGTTCAGTCATGCCAACAACAAGTGTTATCTAACAGTGAACAACTTTTTTCTTGTGCACTGTAACAGATCTTTTAGCAAAAGCAGGTCTATTACCTGAGTTATCTCAGTAATTGTCTGAACAATGTGATTTGTCCATGGAACCCAAGCCAAAACATGGAAATAAGCCTGTTAGGCGTGAGGGACCTTACCCTGCCCATAAGCACAGAGGTTTGGTGCCTACTGCCAAAAAAGGAACAGACAACTGAAGATCTTTATGACAAGTGTCCACCCCACTCTGTAGAGGACTAAGCATCACTGTGTCCAAAGTCGGGAATACGAGCAAAGAGCTTTGAGCTTGCTTCTAGCATCATTCTTTCATTTATTCATTTGACAGTTTCTTATCTCACACGTGCTGTAGGAGGCACGCATGCTCTATACAAGGCATGAATGGTATGTAAAGAAAAGATAGAGACTTGGTCTTAAGAGCATTTCCAGGGATTTCAGTAAAGAACTGAGAGGTCAGAAGATAGAAGAATTCGCTCAGAAAAGTCTGAGCAAAGGCAAGGTTGAAGTTCAGATGGCCACAGAGAGTCATACTCAAAGGGTTAGTAAGAAAGGGTCAACTGCGGGCAAGTGAAAACCAGGATTTTTTTGTTGTTGTTCATTCCTCCACTCACCCCCAACTCCACCTGTTTTGATGGCAAAGTAACCATGTAGTAAAAATTTGGGAGTTCAAAGGGTGAATAGTTAAAGAATTTTCTGAAAAAATTCTCCCTCTTTTTATTCATGCTAAGATATGGGAACCACAATCATCTGAGGAAATTTGGATTTCTTCATTGTTGTTTTTTGTTTTTGTTTTTGTTTTCAGAAGCCACAGTTCGCAAACATTACAGTTCCATAATTTTTTCTGTGGAGAAATCTCTACAAAGCTTCTCTATGTAAGTTACTATTTCCTACTCTTTTTCTAGGAATCAAATTAAATTTCAATAAATTATTTTTAAGACTACATGATAAATTCTGATTTTTATGTCATTAAGTTGGGCAGGAAAGAAGGGGAAGGTCAGAGTTTCAGTGAAATTTTTCAGTTGTACATCACTATCTCTATTATAGTTCTATAACTGATTATATATCTGAATACATGTTTTTTAATTCACCAAACACTTAGTGAACACCTACTATGTGCCAGTACTAGTCTAAATGCTAAGGATAAAAAAGTAAGAAAAAACGAAAAACAATTCCTTCCTCATGAAGTTCACATTCTTGAATTGGGGAAAGGATAAGGACATAGAAAATGCAAATGAATAAGTAATGCATAATGTACCACATATTTGATCTTGATGATGAGAAAGATTGAGTAACTCTTGCAGAATTAAGAAAATTGCATGGATTCCTTAGTGTGAAGCAAGAAAATCTTACTGCTGAAAACATTCAGCTGGTCGTATGAGTTTAGTAAGCTGATTATGTTTAGGAGTACCTGGGTGGTTCAGTAGGTTAAGCATCTGACTTTAGCTCAGGTCATGATCTAAAGTTCGGGAGTTTGATCCCTGCATCAGGCTCTGCACTGAGAGCATGGAGCCTGCTTGGGATCCTCTCTCTTCTCTCCTTCTCTGCCCCTCCCCAATATGTGCATGTTCTCTCCCTCTCTCTCTCAAAATAAATAAATAAATTTTTAAAAATCACCTATATATAACATTATCATTCAAAATTTACCATGGTGACAAATAGAGAGTTTTTTTCATTAATTTTAAGATATTGAAATGTTGCATATTAAATTGAAAGAAGACAACAGTAAATACAGGTCAAAATGAATTAAAATAGTTGTATAAATGAGTTTTACAGTTACAAGAAATCTTAAGAATCATATAGCCCAAACTACTCTTTTTGTATATCCAAAATCAAATACATAAGCAAATAACACAAAAACAAAACCTAAGATCCATACATCATCAGAACAAGGGGACATTAAGAAAGAATTAAAATTAGAGATCATAAAAAGAATTACACACCCTGACCAAGTGAGATTTAACTCAGGTATGCAGGACTCGTTCAAGAAAGTTGATTAATAGAATCCATCACATTAACAGGCTGAAAAAACACCAAATACCATGTAAATAAAGGCATAAAGCATTAGACAAAATCTAATGTCCATTCATGATAAACATTCTCAATAATCTTAAAGGGAAAATGCCTCAACTTGATAATAAATATCTATAAAAAACTTATAGCTAACATTACACTTAATAGTCAGAAACTCAAAGCTTTCTAAGATCAGGTAAATGGCAAGGGTATCTCATCTCACAACTCTTTCCCAATATCATACTAGAGGTACCATCTGATGCAGTAAATAAGAAAAAGAGATACAAGGTATACAGATTGGGAAGAGAAAATAGAAAAGTGTCTTTGTTGACAGATGACACAATCATCTATGTAGAAAATTTTTAAAAATCAACAAAACTTCAGGAAGTAATATGTGATCGTAGGAAAGTTGTAGGATATAAGGTTAATGTATAAGTCAATCACTTCCCCATATGCTAGCAATGACCAAGTTGGATTTGTAATTAAAACACAATATAAATTACCATAGCATTTTAACAAATGAAATACTTGGGCACAATCTAACAAAATATAATCTATACCAGGAAAATATGATCTGTAGGAGGAAAACTACAAAAATCTGATGAGTGAAAATAAGTAACTAAATAAATGGAGAGATATTCTATGTTTATAAATAGGAAGGCTCTTGGCCAGTTCTTGCCAACATGATCTATAGATTCAAGACAATCTTAATCAAAATTCCACTACTGGCACCCAGGTGGCTCAGTTGGTTGGGGATCTGACTCTTGGTTTCACCTCAGGACATGATCTCACAGTTTGGTGAGTTTGAGTCCCCTGTGTCAGGCTCCATGCTGACAGTGGAGAGTCTCCTTGGGATTTTCTGTCTCCCTCTCTCTCTCTCTGCCCCTCCCCGACTCATGCTGTCTCTGTCTCTCTCAAAAAAAATAAACAAAACTTAAAAACAATTTCATGACGTTATTTTGTGGATATTGGTAAAATGATACTAAAGTTTATACAGGGAGACAAAAGTTTCATAATTGCCAACACAATATTAAAGAAGAAAAGAGTTGGGGTGCCTGGGTGGCTCAGTTGGTTAAGCATCCGACTTCAGCTCAGGTCATGATCTCCCATTTCATGGGTTCGAACCCCGTGTCAGGCTCTGTTCTGACAACTCAGAGCCTGGAGCGTGCTTCAGATTCTGTGTCTCCCTCTCTCTCCACACCTCCCCTGCTTTCACTGTCTCTCTCTGTCTCTGAAAAATGAATAAACGCTAAAAAAAAATTAAAGAAGAAAAGAGCTGAAGGACTTAGACTACCCAATGTCAAGACTTACTTATAGTACTGAAGATAGTGTGGTATTTGCAGAAGAATAGATACATAAAGGAATAAAAGAGTCCAGAAATAGATGCACATAAATATAGACAACTAATCTTTGACAAAGGAGCAAATGCGATACAATAGAGCAAAGACAGTCTCTTTAACAGATGGTGTGGAAACAACTGGACATTCAAATGCAAAAAAAAAAAAAAAAAAAGAAAACAAAAAGGAAAGAAAAAATGTATGTATATATACAGACCTTGCCCCCTCAGATAAATTAACTCGACATGGATCACAGGCATAAATGTCAAATGCCAAAGTCTAAACTTCCTAGAAGATGACATAGGAGAAAGTCTAAATGACCAGAGGCCTAGTAATAGCCTTTTAAACACAGCACCAAAGGCATGATACATAAAATAAATATCTGAAAAGCTGAATTTCCTTAAAATTAAAATGTTTTGCTCTGCACAAGACGACATCAACAGAATAAGACAAGGGCAAGTACCTTAACGGACAAGGGCCAAATACCTTAATGGACATTTTACCAAAGAAGATATAAAGATGGCAAATATAAATAGGAAAGGATATTCCACACCATATGCTGCCAGAGAAATGCAAACTAACACAGTTATGAGATACTACCATACATCTATTAGCATGGCCACAATCTGAAACAATGACAATACCAAATGTGTGAAAGATGTGGAGCGAAAGGAACTCACTGGTAGGAATGCAAAATGGTACAGACCCTTAGGAAGACAGTTCGTGCAAAACTAAGCACGCTCTTTATACAAAGGAAATCGGGACGCCTGGGTGGTTCAGTCGATTAAGCGTCAGAGTTAGGTGTAGGGTGTTATCTCAAAGTTCATGAGTTCGAGCCCTGCATCAAGCTCTCTGCTGTCAGCACAGAGCCCACTTTGGATTCTCTGTCCCCCTCTCTCTCTGCCCACCCCCTCTCACATGTGCACTCACTCTCTCTCAAAAATAAACATTAAAAAAAAGAATATAAAGGAAATCTAAGACCTAAATCTAGCACTTAACTCATTTATATCTCAGTGCTGATGTATAAAGTAGAACTATAAAAAAAAAAAAAATCACCAAAAAAATAATAATGGCTACAATTTACTGGGCTCCTGCTGTGTGCCAGTCACTATACAGGACTTTGCTACAATTCTGTGATCCACATATTTTGTCCCCATTTTTACAGATGATAAAACAAAGGCTCTGACAGGGTTATGTTGTCTTAGTTGAACATCTAGTGAGTGGACTGTCCAGATCCAGATCCATGACTGCCTGAAGCCAACACTTGTGTCCTCTTGAGTTCTAGATCAAAATTCATTTCAGTGAAGGCCACTCCATCTCCTCTCCCATGCTGATTTCTGCCTCAAATTCATAAATTACACATAAAAAAATTTAAACAACAACGCCTAAGCACATGAATAAAAAGTTACACAACTCAAAGTAGGAAGCTGTGTGCCGAAAGAAAAAAATGTAGAGAAAGTAGACAGAAAAGCACATGAGAAAAAGTATACATATAAATGTGAGTGGAGAAGCATTATGAAATTAAGCAGAAAGGGGAACAGAAAAGGATCATGACATGAAGAGGGTAATCAAGCCTTAAATATGTGTTTCTGGAAGGCAGAAGTAAAAAAGGAAAAGCTTGAGTTTACTATATAAAAGGGGAAAGGTAAGTTGGGGAAAACAGAACAGCAAGCTAAAAGATGCTATATTTTAAGAGATACCTGTAAAATGAAAAATACAAAGGGAAGAGGAAAATACAAGGTGGAGAAGAAAGGAGCTAACAAAAAAATGTGTTGGGAAATACTACCGGAAAGACTCAGAATAGACAAAAAATGAAATGTAGTGAGTATAGTTGATTGGATGTAATTTTTATGATGTCCATAGTGATTGAACACGTGTATGGAATTTTTTAATAAAATAAGTTAAATATGAGAAGCGGACCTAATAATAATAATAATAATAATAATAATAATAATAATGGGGTTGCTATTTTATACTGGGGCTAGGATGTTTTTGATGAGCAAAACATCCACGGAAGGAATTACACCCTGAAAATACTAAATTGTTAACACAATTCAACACCCAATGTTTATTGAATACTTTTCTAAAATTGGCTTAAGTTTTCCATATTTACTTTGTCGACATATTATTGTATGCAGTATTATGAAAACAGTATGAATCTTTAAATTTATCTGTTTTGGATGTCTTTATGTCCCATACAACTGTTTTTTTCTTCTCTCACTGACATAATCGATTAGGAAATTGAAACAAGAAAAATAGATTAAAAATGAACTATTTATTATTGCAGCAAGAAGAGTTAGTAAAGACAGGCAGATGATAAGATGAAGTCTATACACTCTGGAAGCCTGTGTAGATATACTTTAAGAATCTCTACACTCAAGGTAGAAGGCACCGAAGACCACTCTTGAGGAGAGGCTGAAATATTGCTGGGAGAACAGAGGCACTAAGGTAGCAAAGATAATTCTAGTAACTACCAGTGGCACCTCACTTCTGGAGCATGTGCTAGAGTTTAACTTCAGATCTATGATGTTCCTCCTTCTTTTTTTTAATCTATTATTGAATATTTATAGAAGGAGAGGGAGATAGAATTACCTTCAACGAGTATGGTTGTAACTATTTTGGTGTCTCGGCAAAAATTCTGGAAATGAAACCAAACCACGGGAACACAAAAGAAACATGCCCTCAAGGGGTCTTTGAGTTCCAAACCCACAAACCGCCACCACGTGTTAATCAACTTCCACAACCTGAAAATTTTCAAGGAATATCATTACTATTTGTCACTGACAAAACTATTATGTGGTTTTTATTACCATTATTTCATTAAAAGAAAACATCAACCAAGTGAGTAACTTGCCTGAATCTACCCAACCAGCAAATTTCACAGCTAGGAATAAATCTAGATACTAATAACTACGGCTGTGTCTTTCAGTTTCCTGAAGCAGACTGTGGGGAAGGGGAGTCCATAATTTTAAGGTCATCCTAATGCACAACCAAGACAAGTGATTGCTACCTTATACCTGCAGTGCACACAAATGTACCTACGGTAACCTAGAGATTTGAGTCATCACCAAAACGATTATGTCTGTTATGTCTAGAAGACAAAAATGAAATGAAACAAAAATCCTCCTTATTAGTTGGGTCCTGAACTCCAGTCAGCCTCTCTGTAAACACCACTGAAGAACCCAGTTTGCAATTTGTTTGGCGCACCCACACCCTGTCTCCTAAAGCTCAGTCTGAGGTAGATGAGACTCCAGGGAACAGTTAAATAAGAGCCCATTTTCCTCTTGGGGAAATACGCATTTCTCTCCTCCCATCTATTCATTTATTTTTTTTTTAATTTTTTTTAATGTTTATTTATTTCTGAGTCAGAGAGAGACAGAGCATGAGTGGGGGAGGGTCAGAGAGAGAGGGAGACACAGAATGAGAAGCAGGGTCCAGGCTCTGAGCTGGCAGCACAGAGCCCGATGCGGGGCTCGAACTCACGGACGGTGAGATCATGACCTGAGCCGAAGTCGGACGCTCAACCGACTGAGTCACCAAGGCGCCCCCCATCTATTCATTTAAATGCCTCTGTCTTCAGGGCACTTGGGTGGTTCAGCCGGTCAAGCCTCCGACCTTGGCTCAGGTCATGATCTCGCAGTTTGTGGGTTCAAGCCCAGCGTCGGGTTCTGTGCTGGTAGATCAGAGCCTGGCGCCTGCTTCAGATTGTGTGTCTTTCTCTGTCTCTGTCCCAAAACTAAATACACATTAAAAAATGCTAAATGCCTCTGTCTTCAAATCAGAGGCATTAAAGCAATAAACTAGCAGAAAAGAATATCCATTTGAAACCATAATGGATTGTAATATAAAGAATAAATACAAGGGAGGAATGCGTGTTGTAAGAGTGGAGAGAAGACCCACATTAAATGCAGTTATTTTACAAGGAATTGCAAGCGCACGTCTTGCAACATCGACCTGCACTGCCCTCCTCTTCCTTCGCGTGGCGTCTACGCTTCCGGAAAGCATCTCTAAACCTATCTCCCATTTTGTGCCGTAACTGAGAAGTGAGTAGCTGCTCAGTGTGTGAGGAATTTTGCCTTATTGAAAAAAAAAATCATCTGAAAAGGGATCGAAAGAAAATGATAGCAAACCGCCAAAGAGCGAAGATACATTTGGGTTAGAGGGGGAGGAACACATGTGAGTACATAATGAAAGAGAATCCAAGTCAATGATCAGGGCAAATACGCAATTCCAGAGCCAGAAGAAAATGTCGTTTCCTCGAAGTAGTTGAGTACTTTTACTCAAGAGATGCAGTCACCTGTACCGAGGTTAGTGAAACAATAATAAAAGTTAACAACTCCTGTAGGGAGGCACTGTGTTGGATATTTGCATACATTTAATGTTTGCATTAATTCCCTAAAGTAAGTACAACTCCCATTTTCCGGAGGAGGAAACGAAGACTCTGAGAAGTTATTTGTTTTCAATAGCCCATTAACAGGAGCAGAACTAAGACCAGAACCAATTAGACATGCAGGGGCAGAGACTATCAAACGAACAAAGACGTCAGACTCATGGAGGAGTTACCAGAAGAAAGGTAGTGGGTGGAGAGAAGAGTAGCATATTTCATTCGGTATTCAATAGTGCCTGCTGAGCATCTACTGTGTCTCAGGCTCCTGGTAGAAATGATCCCTTTCGGGTCACTAATCTTGATCTAGAATACGCTGAGTTAGACACACGGATATGTCAGGGATGCCCTGTAATCCAATCTTTCACCGTGATCTAAACACTGTTTTAAATGATGAATGATTTAAAAGACAGGGCAATCTCAGAAGTGGAAACAAAAATTCAAAAGTGGTGGAATTGAATTCAAGATGGAAAAAGAAAAATTGTTTTAGAATTAAAGATTCTGCTAGGAAACATACAGAACTGCTAAGCATAATGGATAATGACTTAAAAAAAAAACAGAAGGCAAATAGAAATTGTTAAAATCAAAGAGAAATGCAAAGAGATACATCAAAAATATGAGAAAAGACAGCAGATGTAGGAAAAGGACAAAAATGACCCAAAATACATAGATTTGGCATTTCCTAAAAAAGAAGTCTAAATCAGAGAACAAAAAAATACTAAAAGTTTTAATGGTAAGAAAATGCTCCTGGGATTTTTTTTTAAGGTTTATTCATTTTTCAGAGACAGACAGAGCATGAGCAGGGGAGGGGCAGAGAGAGAGGGAGACACAGAATCCGAAACAGGCTCCAGGCTCTGAGCTGTCAGCACAGAGCCCGTCGGGGGCCCAAACTCATGGAGGGCGAGATCACGACCTGAGCTGAAGTCGGACGCTTAACCGACTGAGCCACCCAGGCACCCCAATGCTCCTGAGATTTAAAAAAAAAAAAACACTTGTCACTAGAAATTAAGGAATACAACACAAATGCAGAAAAACAAATCCAAAACTGCCAAGAGTGAGTCATATTCAAGTCAAACTACTGAAATTTAAAGAAAAGGTTCTCTGGACACCCAACAAAAACATGAAAACTCCAGGAAAAGAAATGGGTTCGTCTTCAGACTTTTCAGTAATGGTAGTTTATATCAATAATATACTTAATACCTATGAAAAGGAAATGTGAGCCTAGGATTTGATCCAGCCACAGTGATCTTCAAGTATAAGGTCTTCAGATAAACCTTTATAACAATCCAAAGCTTAGGACCTTCTGTTCCTGTTAAAACTTGGTAAAGAACTAGAAAATTAACTTCATTAAATTTTTTAAGTTTACTTATTTCTGTTGTGAGAGAGAGAGCAAGGGAGGGACAGAGAGAAGGGTGTAAAGAGAGAATCCCAAGCAGGTTTTGTGCTGTCAGCACAGAGCCCGACATGGAGCTTGATCCCACAGACTGCAAGATCATGACCTGGGCCAAAGTCAAAAGTGGGACGTTTAACTGACTGAGCCAGCCAGACACCCTAGACAATGAACTTTAGACGGGAGAATAAATGGAGAAACTACAACAAGAAGCCTGGTGATGAGCGCTTAATGTATATTTGCCTATAGGATTGTGAAAAAATATGGTTTTAAGAGATGGCTTATAACATTTAGCAGCTATATGTTCTGACAACAGGCAGAGAGCAATCTATCCAAAACAGGAGGGGATGAAAAATAAGACATTAAAAAAAGACTGGGAAGTTTTTACCAACTGCCTTGTAAGTATTAGCTGAAAATAAAAGGATAGTATTTCAAATAATTTGGGGGAGTGATTAAAGGAAAGTTCTATTCTCCAGGAGAAAAAACTTTCCCAGCGCCTATACCCACCTGGGGGAAGACAATTCCTGTGACAGTAGTATTTCTCTGGTCTCCTTTCTAGTGTAAGAAAGAAGGAAAACACAAACACACAAACAGTCAAGGAGGACTCAGTAATTTAAAAAAATAAATGAATTGAGAATGCTATAGCCAGCAAGGTAGGAAGCAGCATGAAAAAAAGAAAAGGAAAGAAAAAAAAAAAAAAACAACTATACCACTAGAAAACCAATTTTGAAAAGCCGCAACACTGAGACACATGGCCATTCAAAAATTGAGATGCAATCAAAAAAACCATAGAATGCTCCCCAAATTGGATTTACAGCATATAGGAGCTATGGGAAGTATATTAGCCATAGTTTTCCAGAGAAATATAACCAAATATATAAATACGTGTGTGTGTATATATATACACATATATATATTTAAATACATATATAATATATAAATTAATATATGTATTTATATATTATTTATATATAAATAATATATGTATTTATATATTATTTATATATAAATAATATATGTATTTATATATTATTTATATATAAATAATATATGTATTTATATATTATTTATATATAAATAATATATGTATTTATATATTATATATAAATGTATAAATAAATTAATAAATTATATAAAATATTAACAAATTATATAAATATATAAATATGTATCTATAAATATATTTTACATATATTTATATATAAATATGCATATATATAAAATACATATTTTTATTTATATATAAATAAAAATAAATATTTATATATATTTTTATATATGCATTTATATGAAAATATAAATGCATATTTATGTATAAGTATTTATACATATAAATATGTATATATACATACATATATATGTACATAAATATGTATATGCATATAAATATGTATAAGTATTTATAAATAAATATGCACTTATATTTATATATAAATGCATATATAAAAATATTTACATATACATATTTATTTATACATTTACATAATTTATTAATATTTATAATTTATTAATTTATACATTATATAAATTATATTTATATATATATATAAACAATGTGTGTGTATATACACATAGGTATATATGTATATAGAGATCACGAGAGACTGACTCATGTGATCATGAGACTGAGAAGTCCCACCATCTGCCATCTACAGGCTGGAAACCCAGGAAAGCTGGTGGTGTAATGCAATCTGAGTGCAAAGGCCCAAGAACTATGGTAGCCAATGGTGTAAATCCCAGTCCAGGGGCAGAAGAGATGAGGTACCCCAGCTCAACCAGTGGGGCAGGAGAAAAGGGGTGAATTCTTCCTCCCTCTGCCTTTTGTTCTGAAGGCCCTCAGTGGATTGAGTGACAACACACATTGAGCAGGATAACCTAACAGTCCATTGATTCAAATGCTGATCTCGTCTGGACACCCACACATACACCCAGAAATAATGTTTACTCTGGGCCACTCAGAGCCAGTCAAGTTGACACGTAAAATTAACCATCACAGAAAAATAAATTAACCACAACAGAAGCTCTCGGCAACATCTGTGTATGTTTCCATAAATGTTAAAACTATCCTAAAATTAAGGGCGCCTGGGTGGCTCTATTGGTTAAGCACATGACTTCGGCTCAGGACACAACCTCATGGTTCCTGAATTCAAGTTCTGCATCAGGCTGTAAGCTCAGAGTCCACTTTGGATCCTCTGTCCTCCTTTCTCTGCCCCTCCCCTGCTCATTCTTTCTCTCAAGAATAAATACATGTTAAAAAAAATTAAATTGAAAAAACTGCTAAAGTTAAGTTTTTTTAAAAAAGAACTCAGAAACATGTCAATTAAAATGCATGGATTTTAATTTGATTCTGTTATTTTAAAGACCGTTACATTTATAAGGTAATTATAATTGTGAACCCTTATTGGCTGTTTGATGTTATTTAGTACTATTCATTGATCTTTGGGGGGATAAGATAGTATTTTGTTTACGTTTTAAAAAGAGAATATGTTTGTTATGGCAGTACCAACTGAAATATTTGTTGGTGAAATAATTTAATGTCAGATCTTGCTGTGCACGAGGAGCGAGGGAGACGGAGGGAGGTGAGGCTAGGGGTGAAGCAGTCTGCAGAACATTCCAGTTGCTTGCTTGTACTGGGCCACAGTTGCACGGGGCCCGGGGGACTGTTCTGCTGACTTCTGTGTATGGTAGACATTTATCAAAATGAAAGGTTAAAAAGATCTCCAAAGGAAACACGCATCACTCCGTAACTAGTTGTAAGGAATTAAGAGTAAACAGAATAAAAAACAGATGGACTAAATTGCCAAGCTAAAAATGAACACTTGAGCAAAAACACTCAAATGTTCATAAATCTGGATTCCGCGGTATATAATAATTTCACTCTCCTGAGCAAACAAATAAGATTTCGTTAACAGACCGTCTGGGTGCTGACCTTAACACCGGACCTTGCGTTCCCATCTAATTAAGGCACTAAGATAAAAAAACAAACAAACAACAAAAAACAACAACAAAAAACAAACAACAACAACAAAAAAACCAGAAATATGTAAGGATAAAAAAGAAACAGCCTGCCCAAACTTATACTGAATTATAATAGTAGACAGCAAGCAGCAGCTAGATGCACATGCTCGATGCAAAGTGAGGCAGTCCCAGGGTCGGCATTTGGAGGGCGGTCAACCATAGCCTGTCAGGTCCAGAACTTTCTGCCTCTTCAGAAGCATTGTAAATAGTTACGAAAGGGCAGATTTAAAAAAAAAAAAAAATGTAATGTTTATTTATTTTTGAGCAAGACAGAGTGTGAATGTGGGAGGGGCAGAGAGAGAGGGAGACACAGAATCCCAAGCAGGCTCCAGGCTCTGAGCTGTCAGCACAGAGCCCCACATGGGGCTTGAACTCACGAACCATGAGATCATGACCTGAGCTGACGTCAGACGCTCAACTGACTGAGCCACCCAGGTGCCCCAGGAAAGGGCAGATTTTTTTTAAAGAAGAAGACCTGAAAAATAAATTTTAAGAGGTCAAGAATAAAACTTTAACACAGGTAAGATCAAAGTTTGAATGAGTCAAACACAAAATTCTATCTTCTCTTTTTGCCCCATCAGCAGCGCCACCCTTTAATTTTTTTTTAATGTTTATTCATTTTTGAGAGAGAGAGAGAACAGGGGAGGAGCAGAAAGAGAGGGAGACAGAATCAGAAGCAGGCTCTAGGCTCTGAGCTGTCAGCACAGAGCCCTATGTGGGGCTCAAACTCACAAACCGCGAGATCATGACCTGAGCTGAAGTTGAACGCTTAACTGACTGAGCCACCCAGGTGCCCCAGCAGCACCACCCTTTAAAGACAGGTGACACTTAGGAACTTGACTATGAAACTAGAGATGGATGGACACATTGAATGCAGGCTCACACACAAAATAAAACACAGGAAGATCTCATATCCAAGGGATGCATGTTGAGAGAGAAATGATTTAACAATTTGAGGGGAAGGGTGCCTAGGTGGCTTAGACAGTTAAGTGACAGAGTTGGGCTCAGGTTGTGATCTCCTGAGTTCGAGTCCTGCCATCGGGCTCTTTGCAGTCAGCACAGAGCCTGCTTGGGACCCTCTGTCCCCCACTCTCTCTCAAAAATAGATAGATAGATAGATAGATAGATAGATAGATAGACAGACAGACAGATAGATAGATATAGATATAGATAAAAGAAATTTGGGGGGGGGGGAAATGTCTAGAAAACACTAAAGAACACTTTGAGGTAAAAATGAAACTCAAGTTGTTGAGTTAAACTAGTTTAAAACCATTCTGGCTTTAGGCTTTCTACAGGTCATTAACATCTACCAGTTCAAGTCACTTCAGATTAGGCATTCCAACAGTGAGGTTCACATTTTCTCACTTCAAAAAAAAAAAAAAAAAAAAAAAAAAAAAAAAAAAGAAGAAGAAAAATGTGAGACAAAAAAAAAAGGAGCAGGAGGATTCAAATATGGCATTTCAAGGCTAAAATATGGTAACACAGGACAAGATACATAAGGTGCTAGGGGAAGACAATGGATGGAAATCCTGTGGCTCTAGAGATGTCACCCGCGCTTCTAGAATTTTCAGCTTTGTGGAGATTAGTAAAGGTGGAAGCTGTGTAAAATTGTCAACCATGTGGCACACAGGGGACAAGCCTCTGTCTGCTTGTCACACGGAGTCCAGACAGAGCGATCATTTGCCAATTTTGAGTTGGGGTTTTTGAAGGGAGACATCTCCATGTCCGAGGGGAAACTGGCAGCTCTTAAAGTGATTTATTCTACTGAGATGTTTGGGCAAAGTCTGTAATTTAAATTCATCTGTCGCCTATGTTCTATTTTGTTCTGCATTAGAGTATATCCACATAGATTTCTCTGCTATGTGCTATTATTTATGACTAGGGAAGAATGTGACCACAAGTTCTGATAACCAAAACTGCTTCCAGCCTGAGTTTTCAATCTCAAAAAAAAAAAAACAAAAAAAAAAACATGTATAAATTTGTGGCCAAAAGTACAGCAATGGGCAGAGGTCAATGTGAGCTGGGGAGGTTAAGGGAACAGTTTTCTGAAACATCTGGGAATCCAAGATACACTCATAAACATTATTGTGATATAAATCACAGGAATTTATATTATTAGAAAGACACAGGGAGATCTATTTGTGAGTGTCTGGAAAATAATGAAGCAAACAGGAAACAGAATATGGAGAAAGAGGTGAAATTATTTCTTCCATGTTGATTTTGTTGCCATGAGTCTCCATTATCATGTGAAAAAAATGCACTTGATGTAATGGATTTGGCGATTGCTAAAGTTTGTAACACAATGCACCTCAAGGCATCTTACTGAACACTTAACTCTAATTGGCTGGAAAATGAACAAGAACATCTCATAGAAAGCATAAGCTTGGTCTCGATGAGATAAACTCAGAATGCTGATCAAATCAAGGTACCACTGTGGAGACACAAAATCACTATTTGGTTGATTTTTTCCTTTCGCAGAGTCTCTCCTGAGTCTATAAGCTGTCCACATGAGTGGTATTTCCTACCAACTTTAATAAAAAGGTCTTGGAATAAGAGGGAGTATGCAGCTTAATTGTATATAGTAGAGGTCATCACAAGGTCCCTCTATTGTGGCGATGCTGAATTTCACAAGGAAGCAAACAGCATGTGCATTTGCAGACAAGGGTAGGAAAGAAAACTCATGCCCAAAATGGCTTATAGACATCACCAGGATAAGTATTCCTCCTTATGTGAGATGTGTCAAAAAGACCTAGGAGTGGAAATAACAGCTCTCCTGTCTTCTCTTCATACATGACAAAATCCAATTTATTTCTAAATTCAAAGATATCTATAATCAAGTATCTGAAATGGCTGAGGATGCCAAAAATCATAGTTGCTTAGGGCATCAGGATTTAGTCCATCTACTAATGAAGAAATAGAGGAAATAAGAAATGTATCTGAAAGGAGGGAGAAAGCGACATGAGTCCAGTTGACTGAGAAGACTTTTCTAGTTGAAGAAGGGAGCTATACCCTATGAATATTCATGGTCCATAGCACCAAACCCTTTTCTCTTCTTGTGAGCAAGATGCCTAGAGTAAGGGAAGATTTGCCTTCATCCAGTGCAGGCTTACTGAGAACAGTTCAAAAGAGAATGTGGCGAAGGAAGCAAAGTAACACGCAATTTTTTGGATTGCAATGTGAGAAGGTTTAACAGACATATAACTTCTCTAATAAGGGCAAAAGGGAAATATGGTCAACGGTTAAGCTCCCCTGAAAGGGTTTCTGATACTTCTTTGTATTTTTTAGCATCATAAAAACAAATGAGGGAATAGTAAAAGCTCTATATGGAGTAACTTGCTCTATTTCCTACTCTGAAAGTTAAGCCATAAATAACAATTTTAGAATCTAACTCCAGTGTTCCCTGTCTGACTTTATGAAAAAGGTCATAAACTGGCAACTCACGGGTAAGTCGGATCCATGAGGTATGCCACCAAAATTTTGTTTTAAATGATAAATTTTATGGGAATATTTGCAAATTGAGGGGGAAAACATGAATTTTTGTCTTTTCTTTGGCAGAAAGACTAGCAATCTTAGGTATGGCAAAATCGGTTGGACCTGAGTCGCCACAGCCAGCTTTTAATGAAGCAGCCCTGTTTATTTTTCAACATTTCCTGAGTCACTTTTTCCTTCTATTTCTACTGCCTGCCACATAGGTATTGCCATCTTGAGCAACACAACATCATATCCTTATAGATGTATTATATTCATTAAGTAGTAAATAATTTTTCACTGATATTTGACATGTAATTTTTCACTTTTTAAAGGTTTATTTATTTTTGAGAAAGAGAAAGAGAGAGTGAGCAGGGGAGTGGTAGAGAGACGGAGACAGAATCTCAAGGAGGCTCCATGCCTTAAGTACAGAGCCCTATGCAGGACTCGAACTCACAAAACCGTGAGATCATGACCTGAGCCAAAACCAAGAGTCAGATGCTTAACCAGTTGAGCCACTCAGGTGCCGTTGATATGTAATATTTTAAGTAGGTTCTACTTGCATGGAAAGAGGAAATTAGCCACTTAGTTTTCCCAGCGGTCCACATACTACTGGCTGAAGACATTATCTGAATGCATCCACTCAACCTGGAGGTTTAGTGCCACCTAGCAAAAGGCATCTGGGTTCCATTGTCTTTCTAAAACTTAAAAAAGAACAGAAATACCTCATTTAACCAACCAACAAGCCGAATAGTATACTCTTCTCATGGTAGCAATGGGCATAAATCCCCCCATGACACCTGCTACTTAAGCTACTCTGCCTGACCAAATTTCCGGTCATTTCTTTTCCTTATGAAACATGAACTTCTTTAAATCCTAAAAGACAACAACAATGAAGCGTTTCCAGTCCAAGGGTAAGACTTTGACAAGGGGGAGAACATGCCCAGAGAATTTAAAGCCAGTGGGTGTAAAAGGACAACAGCCGGGACAGTTGAGTAAGATTCTGAGGATCCATTTTAACAGGAATGTTCTCTAGTTTCTGCTCTGAGATGCAATTGAGCCCTACTCCTCATAGGCCATGAGTCTACACATGGTCTACCTGGCTATGTTTCCTTCCTAGGACGACCTCATGCCCCACTGCTCTGCCTCGCAAAACCCCTCCTTTCCACTCCAAGACTAACCATAACAGAGGAGAAGACCGAGGGAAAGAGACTGATTTGGGTTTCTGTTTCAAGCTGCTGGTGTTTGAATCTCCTGCATTCACTTCTGAGATCACTCAAAAGAGCTTAACTATAAAACAAATCAGTCACTGAGGCTGCCAGAGGGCAATCATAAAAAACTTCAACTGGCTTGATTTCAGGAGCTCCCCGGGGCAATTTTCCATAAGGCTGGGGGCGGGGGGTGGGGGTGGGGGTCGGGTAACAGGACAGGTGTGACAGAATCACTAGCTAGAAGTTGCCTGTGAAGCTCTGGCCAGGGATTTCGATCAAGCACCCGTGGCGCCCTCCCCATTTCTGGCCCAAATGCCCTAATTAGGCACTAACAAAGAGCAAGTTGAGCAAATACATCAGTAAAAGGGCTCCCCTGGGAAAGAGGTAAGTTCTGACTGATGCAAGCCCCGGAGCTGTTGAAGTCAAACACTCGGGTACACTCAGCAAGGATTCCTGGAGGAAATGAGGTCTCGCTGGGTATGTGGGAGGCCTGCCAAAGGAATCAAGGCATCAGGTTATTCCAAAGACTCCAGAGGACTGTTGTCTCTGCTCTGCCAGAGGGCCAGGAATTGCTGAGAACATCACCAGTGACCGGGGGCACTCAGAGGAGGTTTGATAGGGGAAAGAATGAAATCACCCATCATGCAACACCTCTGCTCATTTAAGACCAAGCACAAAATACAGTAACTGGGAAAGTAATGTAACAATGTTCATGAATGCAACTTCAAGTATTATATGTATTTTTTTGTTGTTACAATGAAGTTTTTTTGGTTTTTTGTTTGTTGTTATTTGTTTGTTTTTCTCATTTGTTCTCACAACATGGCTTCCTATCTTTGGGAAAATACTGTTTTTTGTTAGTCATATATATATACATATATTTTTAGATTTTTATTTATTTATTTATTTATTTGGAGAAAGGGAGAGAGAGAGAGCGCAAGCAGGGGAAGGGCAGAGGGGGGAGAAACAGAATCTCTAGCAGGCTCCACACCGCCAGCGCAGAGGCCGATATGGGGCTTAAACTCATGAACCAGGAGATCACGACCCAAGCCAAAGTCAAGAGTTGGATGCTTAACAGACTGAGCCATCCGGGAGCCCCCATAAATATTTTAATATGTAATGAACAGTAACTTTAAGGCAAAATCCACTTTTCCTTGTCCAGAGATTTTTCAAGAAATTATTCAATTATCTAATGCTGACTGGAAACATAAAATGTGCTGTATACTTAAAGGGTGGATAAAAGGAGGTATTAGGAAAACTCAAAAGATTTTCTTACAGCAAAACCAATTTGAGTCAAACTTTCCTTTAGGCATTAACCTGTTTGGCTAATTTTTTCTTACTTTGAATTCCTACAATTAATTTGGTCATTACTTGATATTTATAGAGTACTTCGAAATTTCCTAGTGTTTAATACCATTACTTAGTTTTTCTTTACAACATTCCCAAAAGGTGTAAGCAGTAAAATCTTCTCAGGAACAGAACAGGAAATTCTAAACTGCCAGCAGAAAATATATTTTTATAAGGCATTTTGGGTGGTGAACCGGGTAAGGACGTCAGATGCTTACTCATTTAACCAACTTAATTTCAAATTAATTCTGCTAACATTTATTTGAACTCAGCTGTGACAATAATCTTCCAGGGTTTAATTATGATTAATTACAGCCAATCCTGGCAAGGAACTAGAGTTTAATATAGGGGTCTTAAGATCAAGTCTCAAGTTGGAAGTACCTGGAAAGGTCAGCAATTCCAGAACAGCTCCAAAAGGCAGGCCATCTCCAACAGATGGAAATTGATTTTAAAGTTCTCCCAATACCTCCTTTTTTTCAAACCTGTTCCATTTAAAGTCTTTTGGTATAGAAATGTTACTTTCCTAAGTCCAATCAAAATCCAGGCTTAAAGAATAAACCCACTTCATCTGGCTCATACCTCACTGGAAAGAGCGAAATTTGGTTACAAACTACATCACCTTAAAAAATCAATACTGCTGGGGTGCCTGGGTGGCTCAGATGATTAAGTGTCCGACTTTGGCTCAGGTCATGATCTCATGGTTTGTGAGTTTGGGCCCACCGTCAGGATCTGTGCTGACAGCTCAGAGCCTGGAGCCTGCTTCAGACTCTGTGTCTCCTTCTCTCTCTGCACCTTCCCCATTCATGTGCTGTCTCTATCTCAAGAAATAAATACACATCACAAAAATAAATTTTTTAAGCAATATTGCCACTTTCCACAATGACTTACTTTTTCAAGTAAGAGAGATGCCTGTTCCTTAAACCCTACGACCTTATTTGAGCATTTTCCTTTCCAATTCCAGGCTCAATTGGGAAGGATTAGAATAGTTTCTAGATCTCATGCCACAGCATAGTCTCTAAAAATTATGGTAACAGTGATAGACAGAAGTTCGATAAATTCTGAGCCCAATAAAAATCACAAAGGCAACATGACAATGGAATTGATTTCAAGAGGCATTTCATGAGAGTCTGTCTACTCTGTGCTTAAAAATGGGCAGTGTGTTATTTACATCCAAAAAAACAAGTAGCTTTTTTTTTACAAGAGGATTGAAATACAGAGATAAAAGCACATTTAAAGATTCCAAAAAGCGCACAATCACAAGAAAAATGCAAACTGTGTAGTTTAGACAAAATCAAGAGACACGTACGTCAATGTGAAATAAGAAATATCCTAACACAAGAGGTAGGACTTGAAATGAAACTTGCGACAGTTATCTCTATAAGAAAAGAAAGAGAAGAAATCACATTCTCAATAAAGGAAGCAACAATTCAAGTAATTACTTGATTAGAATGGCCTATTCTTAGGTTAATGATGGAAAATGTCTACATGGACGAGTTGTTCACAGAGTGAGGTGAAGATTAAAACTGACGACTTAGGGCAAATTATCCTCCGATCTCATGAAAAGAAGGTCTTTGTTCTGTGTGTAAATTCCAATCTGATTTTGAGACTGATTTAAAAACACAAGACAATGAAGAATGATGTGGAAGGTCAGTAATCTAGCACATAATAAAGACACCAACAGATCTACTGAGAAACAGAGAAGAGGTAAGGTGAAAAGGTGGTTTGATGGAAGAATATTTGAAGACACAAGAGAGGAAATTCAGATTAAAGGAAATCCATTAAAGGTAAGTTTTTTAATACAAAGAAAGGGAGGTAAAGGTTACCACGATGAAGGAATTCTTATTATAGAACAAATATTCCATTTCTCCAACTATTGTAGAACGGGCACCTTACGATCCTCCCTAAGATTTCTCGACTTCTTCCCTCTCAGCTACTCTACAAATTCTTCCTGGTTTGGCTTCTATGTCAGTGACTTCAACTCTTTCAAGCACGTGTACTTATTAAAACAAGTATGGGCCTCACATCGACTTTTCTGTTGTTGGACTCTGCTGACTATTGTCAGTAGCTATTTCATAGACCATTCCTCATATCCACTGCATCAAAACCCTAATCCACCGTTTTGCTCCAATCCAGACCCTCCACAGCCCAGCACTATGTCCTCCAGTGTGAGACTATCAAATGATACGTCATTATTTTCTCTCACCAGCTTCCTTACAGCAGCCTCTCACTTCATTTCTCTGCTTCCAACTTCTATCACTAACGTATATTTAAACCATCTGCTTGACAAAGACACTCATTGTTACAAATATGTAATGTGGTTTTTTTTTGACTATAGGAAACATCCAAATTATATTGCATAATATCCAAGACATCATTATTTTTTTTTCCAGTCTTTCTTTTCAGACACTGTCCAACCCTGGTGTCTTTCCACTTCCAGAATATGTGTTCGTTCCAATATGGAGCTGTGGCTATAGCTATCAGACCATATCTGAAAATCCTCCTCAATTCTGTTCCCTTGGAAAATTTTGTATTGCTTTTAAAATAAGCTAGGAAAACATATTTTCCTATGACCACACACCCATAATTAATCAGTATCCCCTCCAAATGACCATTATACTTACATATAGTTCTAATGGTAATTTATGAGTAACTGCTCTATTTATCATTCTACTGGAAGCTTATCTGACTGTAAGATAAGCTGGCTCACAGGTTTCAGACACATGCGTGCTCAAAAAATGTTATGAGATTTTACTTGTGGCCTTTCCTGTAACCTAAAGAAAGATGTTAATTGCCTGAGACAGTACTTTCTAAAGTACAAATTTTAAGTACTTGTCCATTTTTTTAAATGAATCTATATACATTTTTTTGCTTGTGAGACCCTTTCTGTTCTTCCACTCATACTCTGTATGATGCCAGTCTATTAGGCACAAACACACACACACACACACACACACACAATTGAGCACCATTGTGGTGGTATAAACACAGCAGCTGCTCTATACATGCTGTTTACATAAATTTCTACTATAGCTAGTTAATACAATCACACCAGAAAGAACATGTGCATAAAGCAGAGACTCCAACATAGGCCAGGGATTTTAAGTGGACGTTATGGTTCAGGCACTCAAGTCAGACAGAACAACGGAGATCTAATTTTAAAGACTCGCATACCTCATATGGCTGTTATAAAGATTAAATAAAACAGTGCATTCAGAAAAAGCTAGCATGTAACTATATGCCTAACCTGATTGTTACTCTGATTGTAATTGTGTTATCTATAAACTGTGGAAGACACCAGAGAGAGCCTGGGCTGGAGAACCAGACAGAATCTAAGTTGAAATATCTGCCAGCTGTGTGACCTGGACGATTATTGAACTTCACGAAACCTCCCTGCATTTTTCTTAACTGTATCTATAATCAACATTAGATACAACCTCATCATTTTAAAATGAGATCTATATTGCAACCATCATGAAAACCGGCATACAGAGAATGCCAAATAAAGATGGTTCTTTTCTCTTTCTCTCAGGTAAAAAGCCTACCTTTCACTATTTTTAATAGTGTAAATTTTGAAAGATGTAATAGATTCTCTGCTAATTGCATCAGAATTTAAGAGCTTGTTTACATTTAATAATAAATGTAAGTATCTCAGTATTAGCTCTGGCGAGAAGCCCTTTGCTAAAAGGGTGTTTAAGTTCTGATTGTTCTCTAATCAACAATAAACAGGAATGTCCATTTAGGGGACACAGAATTCTGCTATTACAATCAGAGATTTTAAAGTAAAGCCTCTGTGGTTATATGTAAGTGGCTCAAAAGTCCGTAAGATTCCAACAATCCCAACAAAATTAAAAACAAAACAAAACAAGACAAAACAAAACCATGGATCCCTATTATCACCGAACTGCCAATGTATGTCCAATACTATCTGGACGTAATTTCAAGAGTCTCATCTTGCAAACAAAAAATCTTCATTGTTTTAATCCTATTCTTGAAAATTTAGACATATAGCCCTGGTATTTTTCACCAATTTTGAAATAATAGAGAGACAAATGTGGAACATTAGAAGCAGCAAAAAAAAAGGGAAAGGGAACTATCCTTTTATTAAACTTTACTTGCTTTTACCCAGGTACTGTTAATTGGCATGACCTACATATTTCTAGTTATCACATTATTCACCGTTGAGCTAAAGCAATACTAACTATACACTTTTTTTTTATGACTTCAAGAATACAGAATGTCTTAAATAATGGACCATATTGCACCTTCTCTCAATGGAATCAGTGTTCCAGGAAGACTCAACAGTGACTATTTTTTAATTCTTTTAAATGTTTTTATTCATTTTTGAAAGACAGAGAGATACAGAGCACTAATGGGGGAGGGGCAGAGAGAGAGAGAGAGAGAGAGAGACACACAGACAGAATCTGAAGCAGGCTCCAGGCTCCGAGCTGTCCGCACAGAGCCCGACACGGGGCTCGAACCCATGAGCTGTGAGATTCTGCCCGGAGCCCAAGTTGGATGCTTAACTGACTGAGCCACCCAGGCACCCTGTGACTTTTTTCTATTAACCAAGTCTGAGGGCATGTAAATATGGAATTGTTAGACAATCTTTCCAGACAGGCTTGACAGAGACCTTTCTCACTCTCGCTGATTCTTCCTTCCCTTAATTCAGGTCAACTGACGATTATAAGTGGAAGAGGGCATCACGTTTTCCATTTTCCCCATCAGAACCCACTTCCTTCTGTGTCTCCTCTCCTTCAAAGCTCATTTATTACAGTTGGAAAAATGAATTTGATTCGTGACCTAATTTGGAGAAAAATGAGTTTGAGTAATCAACATCTTCCTGTGAAACGTCAGTGTGGGAGCAGTCTCCTTGTGGTAGTTTGTGGGTTCTGATCTCTACGTACCCACTAAGCTTCCTAAACGCACCAACTGTATGCCGCAATGCATTGATTTTAAAGTGTTTTGCCAAGTTTTACAGAGGAACCATTTAATGTATCAATAATATTGCCTTTCTCACAAGCTCTAATTTTTGTGAAGTTCAATCAGACTCTGTTTCTCCTAGGAGAATTGAGTATTATTGCATGGATATGACTGCCAGGCTATCGATCTAAGGGATACCATTTACGGTCTAACTGCAAATTCTCATCCTCTTAGGGTTTAAGCTATTCTCTTCGTCTTTGGATTTCAACAGTGTGACTAAGATAGGTCGACTTGTGATCAGATAATGAGTGATCAGAAACTACCTTAAATACTTTGAACTGGTAAGTCTCCTGGGCTTTGTTAAGAGCTTCTCTATGTAGACACATCTTCAATGACCCATCAGGCAGCAGGCAATTCTGCCTTAGCCTTCACTTCCTGCTTGCTCAGAGCTTCAAGGTCAGCCTGAGGGGAAAGATTAGTGTCCTTTTCAAGTCTTTTCCTGGGCATGAGCACAACTGTGCCTTTTTAAGTGTCTCTTAGAATTCCCCAGTATGTGTCAGAAGAACTTTCCCAAGTCCCCTATGAACACTTCATTTGCCAATTTTTCCGTGAAGTTTTTGGTCAGCTTCCTTTAGTACCAGCGAGTATCACTGCCTTAGGTATCCGCAATATTAACTGATTTCTGCTGATTGGTCTTCACAAACACCCTAAGGACATGGTTGAAGAAAGAATATGGCCACTTGCACAGATCAAGTACTGTGTCAGGTGAAACAGAGATAACAGGGAACTGCCACACAAGTCAAATGGAGACAATTCTCCAGAGTTGAGGCTTTCCAAGTTTGAGCTTCAAACTTGTTCTTTCCCTTCAGTGGCTGCCAGACTACTGGTTTTCACATTGTGGTTGCAAAGCCTTTGCTTTCAAAGGCAAGGTGCATATTGGAAGGGGGTACTGGGCAAAACGCATGTTAAAACAGCACAAAGTTTTCTAGTCTTACTGAGTGAGATTCCACTCTTTTTCTTGAATAAATCCTCCTTGGATTGTTGTGAGCCTTTATTTAATTTCCAGAGTCGCAAAAGCATTAATTTTGACAATATTTGCTACTCCTCATTTTTTTTAAATTTTATTTAAATCCAAGCTAGTTAATATATAGTATAGTAATGGCTTCAGGAGAATTTAGTGATTCATCACTTACATATAACACCCAGTGCTCATCCCAACAAGCGCCCTCCTTAGTACCCATCACCCATTTTCCCATCCCCCCACCAACACCCCTCCAGCAACCCTCAGTTTGTTCTCTATATTTAAGAGTATCTTATGCTTTGCCTCACTGTTTTTATCTTATTTTCCCTTCTCTTCCCCTATGTTCATCTGGTTTTTTTTTCTTAAATTCCACATACAAGTGAAATCATATGATATTTATCTTTCTCTGACTTATTTTGCTTAGCGTTAAACACACCCTAGTTCCATCCACATTATTGGAAATGGCAAGATTTCATTCTTTTTGATCAAAAAAAAAAAAAAAAACATTCCCCATTGTATATATATAACACATCCTCTTTATCCATTCATCAGTCAATGGACATTGGGCCCTTTCCATACTTTGGCTATGGTCGATTGCACTGCTATAAACACTATATTGTGTGTGCCCCTTCGACTCAGCATTTTTGTATCTTTTAGATAAGTACCCATAGTGCAATTGCTGGATCATAGGGTAGCTCAATTTTAATTTTTTGAGGAACCTCCACACTGTTCTCCAGAGTGGCTGCACCAGTTTGAATTCCCACCACCAGTCTAAGAGGGTTCCCCTTTCTCCACATCCTCGCCAACATCTATTGTTTCCTGACTGGTCAATTTTAGCCATTCTGACTGGTGGGACATGATATCTCACTGCTGTTTTGATTTGTATTTCCCTGATGATGAGTGAGGTTGAACATCTTTTCATGTGTCTTTTTAGCCATCTGGATGTCTTCTCTGGAAAAGCATCTGTACATGTCTTTTGCCCATTACTTCACTGGATGATTTGAGTTTTTGGTGTTGAGTTTGATAAGCTCTTTATATATTTTGGATACTAACCCTTTATCTGATATGTCATTTGCAAATATCTTCTCCCATTATGTTGGTTGCCTTTTAGTTTTGTTGTTTCCTGCACTGTGCTGAAGCTTTTTATCTTGATTATGTCCCAATGCATCAAGTTCGCTTGAGTTTCCTGGCCTCCAGACACACGTCTAGTAAGAAGTCACTCCGTCTGAGGTCGAAAGGTTACTGCTTGTTTTCTCCTCAAGGATTTTGATGGCTTCCTGTCTTACATTAAGGTCTGTCATCCATTTTGAGTTTATTTTTGTGTCTGGTGTAAGAAAGTGGTCCAGGTTCATTCTTCTGCATGTCGCTGTCCAGTTTTCCCAGCACCACTTGCTGAAGACACTGTCTTTATTCCATTGGATATTCTTTCCTGCTTTGTTGAAAATTAGTTGGCCATTCATTTGTGGGGTCTTTCTGGGTTCTCTGTTCTGTCTCATTGATTTATGTGTTTTTGTGCCAGTACCATAGTGTTTTGATGACTGCAGGTTTGTAATACAGGTTGAAGTCCTGAATTGTGACACCTCTAGCTTTGGTTTTCTTTTTCAACATTACTTTGCCTATTTGGGGTCTTTTCTGGTTCCATACAAATTTTAGAAATGTTTGTTTTAGCTCTGTGAAGACTGCTAGTGTTATTTTGATAGGGATTGCACTGAATATATAGATTGCTTTGGGTAGTATTGACCTTTTAATAATATTTTTTCTCCCAATCCATGAGCATGGAATGTTTTTTTTTTTTCATTTTTTGGTGTGTGTCTTCTTCAATTTCTTTCATAAGTTTTCTATAGTTTTCAGGGTATAGATTTTTCACTTCTTTGATTAGGTTTATTCGTAGGTATTTTGTGGGTTTCGGTGCCATTGTGAATGGGAGTGATTCCTTGATTTCTCTTTCTGCTGCTTCACTATTGGTGTATAAAAATGCAACCAATTTCTGTACATTGATTTTATATCCTGCAAGCTACCCCTTATTTTTATATTCAAGGTGTGTTTGGGGGACTCCTTTCTCTACACTCAGAAGTACATCACCATAAATATTAAATTTTTGGCTTTGGGTTTAATGTGTTTCTTCTTTCCTACCTCAAATATTCATGAGAACCTTATCAACTGTCCTTAGCTTTATGGTCTGGATAAAAAATAAAAAATAAAAGCAAAAAGAAGACATCCCTCAAGTTGCTTATAATCTCATCACGAGTCTCCATGAGGGGTGCTGTTGGCTGCAAAAATATGCCTTAGAAGTTGTGAAAACATAGAAGCAGTAGTGATGTTAATCATCTGTCCCAGGGGTGCCAGGGTGACTCAGTCTGCTAAACCCTCGACTCCTGATTTTGGCTCAGGTCATGATCTCATGGTTTGTGAGATCAAGCTCCACTTCAGTCTCTGTACTATCACCATAGAGCCTGCTTGGGATTCTCTCTCTCTCTCACTCTCTCTCTCTCTCTCTCTGCCCCTCACCTGCTCATGAGCGTGTGCACTCTCTCTCTCTCTCTCTCAAAATATAAATTTCAAAAAATGAAGCAAACAAAAAACAAGTCATCTTTCCCGTTTCACATTTTAAGGATGTGAACAGAATGAATTCCATTTTTTTCTGTCCTAATCACCGCAAGCTGTTAGTAGAAAATGGTATTTCTTTCTCAACCAAATGATTATTCCTCTCCATCTTTCAATCCCAATTTTAAAAGAGGTCAGCACTGTAACACGTTTTCCTAAATGCTATAGACAAATCAACTGTGTTAGAATACATGGAATGTAGATATTACTGGAAAACAATGTAATTTTGCTTATGAATTTATAACCTGCGAAATATTTAGGATTTATATGCACAAAAAGTAGAAAGATATGATAAAAATATCCTAATTATATAGGAACTCAACTATTTATACTTGTGGAGTTTACCTCAAGTGATTATAGTCATAACAACGGACTCAGGAAAGAATATGTATGGCTAACTCATGAGTTTGGAATGTGAAGGACGCCTTCATTCTAATTCATGACAGTCATATTGCCCAAAGCAAGCCTTCCCCAAATTCTTCTGCCAGAGTCATGATACCATGGCCCTTTACTCATGTTTCTTGTCCACTTACATAGTACTTAATGTATTTTGTCTCCTTATCTACCTGTCTTTCCCACTAGATTATGCTCACTTCTGAAAAGACACACTTCCATTCTCCATCTTCCACATCAAAAATAGACACACAGTATTTCTCTAACAATTGTTTCTCGAATGGATGGATGAAATAATGATTGAATTTACCTTTCACTCTGCTTGGGCAAATGCAGACTGAGAATCGATATGATCTCACGAACTTCATTCCGCGGGTGGGTGGATCTACACAAAAGATGGGGTTTATTAAAGTTCAGGGAAGAAACTGAACTCAGCAACGTGAGATAAAGTGACAGCTAAAATTTAAAAATACCGGGAATTTGTTGCTTTAGATAAATGCACGTACCAAAATTATGCCTGGTAGAGTCTGGGAATGAATACATTGGTCACATCAGGTAACTTAACTCTCACCTATGCAAAAATAGGGAGTCCGGAAAAGAGGTATGGATTATGAATGATCTTATTCTCTGTCCTGATGTCATGCCACTGGTGTTTTGTTTTGTTTTGTTTTTTAAATTTTTTTAATGTTTATTTATTTTTGAGAGAGACAGAGACAGAATGCCAGTGGGTTGGGGCAGAGACAGAGAGAGGCACATAATCTGAAGCAGGCTCCCGGCTCCAAGCTGTCAGCACAAAGCCTGATGCGGGGCTCAAACTCACGAGCTGTGAGATCATGACCTGAGCCGAAGTCAGATGCTCAACCGACTGAGCCACCCAGGCCCCCCTTGTTTTGTTTTTTAAAGTTTATTTATTTTGAGAGAAAGTGAGAGCACATGTGCATGTGAGTGGGGAAGGGGCAGAGAGAGGGAGAGAGAGAATCCCAAGCAAGCTCCACACTGTCATCAGGGAGCCCCATGTGGGGCTCAATCTCAGAAACCCTGATATCATGACCTGAGCTCAAATCCAAGGTTGGAGGCTTAATCAACTGAGCCACCCAGGTGACTGTTTTGTTTTATTTTTAAAGTAGGTTCTATATCCTACAAAGGGCTTGAACTCACGACCCTGAGATCAAGAGTTGCATTCTCTACACACTGAGCCAGCCAGATGCCCCAGGCCATTTGCTTTTGCACAAAAGAGGAACAAGAGTTATTTTCCAGGGATGCTACATAACTGCTTATGACTGGTTTTAAATTTGGTGTTATGAAATTTAACACCAAAAAATTTTTAAAAAATAATAAAAGAACACAAAGTTTGCTAGTCTTACTGGATGAACACAATCCATGAGCAAAAACAAGGCCAAAGGATTTCATTTCTTGTGAATTAGCTACTGAGAAACTTCTCTGTTCATTTCCACAATTTAGCATAATAAAAGAGATCTATCCCAAAGTATGGAAAGCACACATAAAACATATGAAGTTAGATGTAACAGATATTGTAGAGACACAACGAAATGAAGAGCTTTTTAAAAAGGATTTTCTAATTAAGAACAGAATTATTCTTTAATGAGTACACCTTAATTAATTTAACTAATGAATTAAACTCACTTTCACACCTGAGGATGAATTGAAACTACAGTATTTTCACTTCGGTGATAAGAATAGTCCTTTAAGAAATTAGAGTTTCTGGTGAAAAATCCATGAGGACTGTACATTCATAAAGCTAAATCACATTATATTATCTATATGTTTCACCTATTATTTCAAAAAAATGCCACATTATCTATTTTGAGCCCTAGGCTGCCTCATTAAAACTAGATAATTATAAATTATTTGATATTGCTTGGGGAGCACTCTCCAACCCTTGCTGGATATTAAATACTATCAAATTATTTTATTATTATTTTTAGGTCACGAACATTCTGTCTTCAGTCACTCAGTTGTTTTTACTTTAATGTCATCCAATAACTACAGGGACTCAAGGGGAAAAGTAAGTCCCAAAAGTGTTCTCTGTTGTTCTTTATGCACATTTTGATGAAGAGAGAGAGAGAGAGAGAGAGAGGTTGTTGCTTTGCCCTCAGTTAAAACAGCTCTAATTTCTCCTTAAGAGAGGGCTTACAGTCTGTGTGCTTAGTGCATACATGTTTGCACAATTCCTGGAAATGGTAAAGACAGTTGTGCATATAGTGATGACTAACACTTTGGTACTAACACAGCAAAGTACAAAATCAGAACACGTTCATTTGTTTTTTTGTTTTTTGTTTTTAATTTTTTTTTTAACGTTTATTTATTTTTGAGACAGAGAGAGACAGAGCATGAACGGGGGAGGGGCAGAGAGAGAGGGAGACACAGAACTGGAAGCAGGCTCCGGGCTCCAAGCCGTCAGCCCAGAGCCTGACGCGGGGCTCGAATTCACAGTCCGTGAGATCGTGACCTGAGCTGAAGTCGGACGCTTAACCTACTGAGCCACCCAGGAGCCCCAGAACACGTTCATTTGTAATCCATGTTGTCTTATGACCACAGAGGTCCAGCCACAAAATGTTTATCCTTAATTTCCTTCAGCGCCTTGTTTCATTTCAGAGCTATGCTGGAATGCTTTTATCCTTTGATTTCATTCCCAAATTTTCTCCCCAACGTCTCTCTGAACATAAACGGATGCAAAGTGTCATGTGATCAACCAGTATCTAAAGAAAGCTAAGGCAAAACACAATGTGGTTAGCAGCGTTAAACTACAAATTAGGGAATATCAAAATTAAAGTTTTGCTAAAATCCCATTTGCTGCTTTGAAGTTTTCATTCTTTCCTGACTAAAAATATCTAAATACTTCTTCCCTAATTATCTAAATGATGTTATCTACAGCTGAGATTACCCACACTATACCAGACCACTCTAGAGAAACACTTTTCTTTAGATAAGAAAAAGGCCCTGTTCATGCTCTCTCTCTGTCTCAAAAATAAATAAATGTTAAAACAAAAATTAAAAAAAAAAAAAAAAAAAAAAAAGGGGGCGCCTGGGTGGCTCAGTCAGTTAAGCGTCGGACTTCGGCTCAGGTCATGATCTCGTGGTCTGTGGGTTCGATCCCCCCGTGGGGCTCTGTGCTAACAGCTCAGAGCCTGGAGCCTGTTTCAGATTCTGTGTCTCCCTCTTTCTCTGACCCTCCCCTGTTCATGCTCTCTCTCTGTCTCAAAAATAAATGTTAAAAAAAATTTTTAAATAAAAAGATAAGAAGACGGGAGGCACACAGAAGCATGAGAGAAACAGAGTAGGGAAGTGGGAAAAAAATAACTTCAGGGAACCAAAATAATGAATTCTGGAGTAGTAAATTTTTGTTCTTTATGCTCGTATTGTCCCAAAGTATAATGAGTAACAAAAAATTACTTTTCCAGAAATGCAAGTTTTGAAACACTAATAAGTTAGGCAGACATATTAGCTCTAGTGCATTATATTCTTTCACTTGTCTTTTCTTACATACAGAAAACAAACTGATGGTTGCTGGAGGGGAGGTGGTGGGGGGAGGGACATCAAGGAAGGCACTTGTTGGGATGAGCACTGGGTGTTGTATATAAGTGATGAATAACTAAATTCTAAACCTGAAATGAATATTATGCTGTAAATTAATTTAAATTTAAATAAATAAATATTTTTAAGAGGAAGAAAAACTATAATAAAAAAAAAGTTATATGCCAGGAACAGAACCCTTCCCTGTACGAACACAACCACCTTTGAGACAATCATGTATCTTTAGGGGACACCTGGAAACAAAGATACAGTCAAGGATTCATGCTTAATACTTAATTATTGCTGTATGTACCTGTGAGCCTGAGGTCAAAATGAAACTTTGAAACACGGAAGTACGGATATTAATGCAGCCTGTCTTTTTATTACGTGTGTGTGTGTGTGTGTGTGTGTGTGTGTGTGTGTGCGCATGAAGTGTATACACATGTATACAAGAGAGAAAGAGACAGGGAAAGAGAGAAAATGGAATTTCTGAATACTGGGCATCTTAGGTGCAAGTAGCTTTATGTATCTGCCTGCTTATATAGAAAGGAAGAAGTAAATGTATACACTCGGAAAAACAAAATGGAGTGGCTTTCCTAAAATAAGGGACAAGTGTGGAAATTTAGAGTGTTAGAAGAAGCTTTTGCAAAATACAAAGATGTGTCATCTTTCAATTTTTATAAGAGAATTTGCCTCCCCCCCCAGCCCTGTATTTTACTGAGAACCAAGCAAGAAAGTGTATGTAACTTAGCCAGAATAATTTATCTTTCCATTTCTGTTACAGCTTATACTCTTTACCAAAGTCTATTTATCCCTATTCTGTACCTCTGCACTGATTTCTTTCATTGGAACAAGAACACACCTGATTAGGGAGCAGATATCTTGTCCCTGGGTGGTTGTTTTATTTTTACTTAACTATTATATTTCAGAAAAGAGGCTAAATTTGATAATGAGACAAGTGCACTTCAGTTAAATAGCACTTTAGTTAGATATATGCACTGGTCTCTTTCCCTTCTTACAAAGCTAAGTGTCACGTTCCATATATAAAACCAAAATGACGCCATTACCCAAATCAACTGAGAGATTAACAGGAAACAGCTCTGGCCTCCAACACAAAATCCTCATCAGCTAACAAACCTTGGAAAGCTCCCTTAACTGCTCCCATGTTCATGTTTTTCATCTGTGACACAAGTTTGATAATGCTGACCTCTCAGGATTGCTATGGATGGTGGGCTACACTGGGTTATGGTCACCATGGAAATACTCAACAGTATTTTAATATTGTGATTCACAGCGGCATAGCTTGAGGTAATGATTTCAACTTGGACCCAAGAAGGGAAGGACTCTTCTTGTCCAAAAGGATTGTAAAAACTCCCAACCTTAGGGCCCTCAAGACACACTGGGAGATCACTTTAAAGACTCCAGTGTTGGGATCCATTATTGAATTTAGGAAACAATGGAGTTTTGGTATTGCAGGGCTATTCTTACCTCTAAGTTTACTGATCTTATCAGATGGTCTTAAGGACAGAATGATGTAAGAATAAATGTCTTCTAAATTAGGAGAAAGATAAAACACTCAAGATCTAATGAATGTAAGTTAAATAACTGTTGAAGCAAAGGCAAAGAATTATTTATGATTTGGAATTTCTTTCCAGAAAGCAAAAAAACATAACCCATCTCATAGTAAAAAATGAAGGAACAAGACAGATACCCTGAGGCTGTATAAACTATACAAAATATAGATCTGACCTTCGTCAAATTTAAAAAGTGGTTGTGGAATAGCAAGGTGGTCAAAGTCAAGTGCCTACTGCATGATGAAAACACATACAGTGGTCTGGAAGGTGAAACATAAGCTTATAAGTAAAAAAGGAAGTTCCATTACCAGAGAGCTAGAAGGTATTTTTAATTCCCTAAATGGAGTACCTACTACAAGTAAGAGTTGAGAAGTCTAATGCCATCATAGGAAGGAGGCAGCTATCAGGGCAAGAGAAGAGAGCTGAATAGTTATTCCCCCTATTGGCTTGAGGACCAGAGAAATGGGGTAGGTACCTGTTCTTCATTCAACCCTCTACTACCCCCATCACCTCTCCAAAAGTAAAGTGAGCTGTCTGTCAACCATAAAATATCTGTCCTGGAATGTGCACTAGGTATCTAGGTATCACACAGGTAAAGGCACGGTCTGACATACACAATTTTTTTAAGCAAGATAAGAATTGATATTTCACATTTTGGTTTTAAAATGCACCGGCAGTGTCTTTTAAGTAAATTTTTGAGAATTTTATTTAATGTTTATTTATTTTTGAGAGAGAGACAGAGAGACAGAAAGACAGAGTGCAAGCAGGGGAGGGGCAGAGAGAGAGAGAGAGAGAGAGAGAGAGACACAGAATCCAAAGGGGGCTTGAGGCTCTGAGCTGTCAGCACAGATCCCAGTACGGGGCTCAAACTCACAGACTGCAAGATCATGATCTGAGCCAAAGTCAAACACTTAACTCACTGAGCCACTCAGGAGCCCTGAGAATTTTTTTTTTTTTTTTTAAAAACCACATGTAAGACAAATTATGTCATTTATATAATCAAATATTTGAGGATATCTAATAACTTAAACACATGCATCGTATTGATTTGAACTTTAAGTAAGAAGAGTAGCTATTGATTATATTTCCCTCCAACACTGAAAAGTTTTAAAGGTAAAAAAGAAAATGCATCAAAATATAATTTGGATTTTGCTGAACACAAAGCTTTTAAGAAATGTGTGTGAAGTTTCATGAGTCCTGAAATTTTCTCCACTCCTAGGAAGAAAGAGTTGAGTCAATGCTAAGAAAGCAATCCCTTCCAAGAGCACCATGCAGATAAATGTTAGAGTCTTAGAAATAATGATGTTAATTTACAAAATGATGCCATGGCCTTATAATCTGTCATCATAGCTTTCCCCCTTAAGACAAAAGAAGGCATTTGTGTGTGCAAAACAGAGAGATAAGAGACAAGGTAACCTGCCGCTATGCATCTGTGAGATTTATGCCGGCAGAAAGAAATGGAGCTTTGGAGAACCAGTCCAGAGGCAGACATGCATCACTGACTGAAAATGATTTTGGGGTGGGATGGAAAATGATCCACGGACAGGATAGCAAGAGCTTTCTGACAGAGCTATTACTAAACGTAGAGAACCCTTCTGCACTCTTTAAATTTGAATTTCTTCATTATGCATAGCAAAATCCAAAATGCCTCATCACATTAAAGATTCATTCTAGAGGGCTTAAATGGTGCCAGGGAAAGGGTGCTTTATGGGTTTATGTACAATGTTTTGACGACTGTACCATTATTTTGGCTTATGAGAATGCACTTTTAAACTAATCCAGAAAGTTGACCTTTTGTGGCTCATTGCGTGTGTGTGTCTGCTTTGAAATAACTTATATGTATCCTGTTTCCTTAGTTAATTGTAATGTTGGTCCACTGCAGTAATAAAACTGTTATATATTGAGTATCTGGGATGGACCACTCTGCAGTGTTATATTATAACTGTTTATAACTTTGTAATGCCTTCATAAATGTGATTCATTACACTAATAAACATGCAAGACAATGGCAGCGTCTTGCTGTTTCTTTGCCCAAGTTGCTTGGGCCTTGATACTCAGACATGACTTTCACCTCCACCTTGAACAGAATCTTTGAACATCTGTGATTTGGTTTCACAGACTAATTTTAGTTTGTATTTTCCCCAACATTATAGAATCTCATAAAAAAAGATTATAATAGGATGCATTAGAATTGCTTGTAATTAAGGAAAAATATCCCTTATGGGAGAATATAGACAGATCAAAAGGTGAGAAAGCAGGACCTCCATTTTTAAAAGCTTTTTACAAAACAGAAATTTATACTGCAGGAAAGAAGACTGATAGTGAATTACTTGCTTTTCAATAAACACGGGGTGTTGGGAGAGGCCGGGTCGAGGAGAGATCATTTTTACTCTATTTCCAGTAGAGACAGAAATTAAAGAAACAAAATCAAATTGTAGAGTTGTTTTTGTGTGTGTAAGAGAAGAAGGGCATAGTTTCTGCTTCTGTGTTTATGATTACTTGGACTGTTAAAAGCACTACATAAAAAGACACTCTGCAAACATTCTGTGGAAATGTCTAAAAATAAACTAGATTTCCATTAATAAAAAATTACCTAGCAATTTTTTCCCCTAAAGGAGAGAATAACTGAATGGTCTGTGTCTGGTTTCAATAGTCTGTTTTGTGGGGATTTGCAGCTTCCCAAAATCCTGTGTTAAGGTTTTAATGTCCCCAGTTAGTGCCAACCAGTTACAAGAACACATCTGAAGAAAGAAAGGAAGATATTGGGACTCATCCACATCCACAAATGAAATTAACCCACAATGTAGTCTTAGCCCTGGGCATTTAAGACTGCTGAGCTGTACCCTGGTCGCACACAACATGTGTCACGTCTATATAGCAGTACGGGGTGAAGTTACACAGGACATCCTAATTTGTCTGCAGTCTAGTCTACTTGACCAGCCTTGATATTCTACTCTGTTTCTATCAATTTCAAATTTAGGGTTTGGACCGTACTTCTTATAGTTGCCAGGTGGGGTCCTGCCTAATCATATCGACTATCATAAATCCAATAGTCAGATGTCCTGACATTTTTTTATTTGTGAAACAATGATAAAACTTGCCTTGCACAGCTTTTCTGAAAGCTAAATGAAGTTTTATGAAATAAAGCATATAGAGCTGAAATATAGAAGATGCTCTAATCATTGGCTGTTTCCTCCCTGTGCTTCCAAACACCATCACAGACCCCACTTAGTCATTGACAATTGCTAAAGAACACTACAGCCCTCTGAACTTAGATATTAGGTCATTTGGTCACTACTGAGGTTCATTTAGTCCTTCCAATTTCAGCTGTTCTTAGTTTTCTCAAACACTTCCACATAAGCCTGCCACTGAGGTTTCAGGGTGCAATACAACTGAATCAGACTAAGCTAACATTATTCTATAATAATAAAAACATGCACAAAGTTCTGGGTCCAATTAATGTGTGAAATAATGAGCAAGACCAGCATTACATGAAATGATAAAAGTTGTCCAGTCTATAAAGTAGTAACAGCATGGTGTTGTGGTGTTTTGCCATTTGTAGTTATGACTATATCACAAAAATTGCAAAGAGGATGGGATACTAAATCAAACTGTACTGGGTAAGGTTTTTACACCGGTGAGAAATGACATTAAATTATTTCCGAACAGACTACACTTCTTTAAGTATGCATATTCTAGTTGGTAGGGCAACCATTGGCAAAGATAAATGAAATGAAGACGTAAAACCAGGACCCCCAAAAAAAGATATAAAATAGAATACTTAAAAATATGTGATCAATACAAAAAAAAAAAGCAGGTGGAAATCTCTGGAACAAAGAAGAAATTGGACAGATAAAGACAAATAGCCAGATGGTAGACTTAAACTAAACAATACCGATATTTAACATTAAATGTAAATGGGTTAAATATTCCAAACAGGAAACAGACATTTTGAGAATCAATTATTAAGAGCAATCAAGAAAGACCTAACTAGTGGCACCTGGGTGACTCAGTTGGTTGAGTGTCTGACTCTTGATTTCAGCATATAAGCATGTAAAAAAAGTGGAATCATATTATCAACCAACTTAACTTAATAAAAATTATAGAACACTATACTTAGCTGCAGAGCATACATTACTTTCAAGTGTACTTGCAACATACATCAAGGGAGACACTATGGCAGGTCACAGATGTCTCCACATACTTCAAAGAATTTAAATCATAAAGCATACCTAAGCATACAACTAGAAATCAAGAACAACAACAAAATAATCCTTACTTATTTCTAAATTAGGAAACTTAAATCTACATAAACCTATAGTCAAAGAAGAAAGAATGAAAGCATTTAGAAAATATGTTCAGGTGAGTAAAAATGAAAGCACAACATAAAATTTGTATGATGTAAATATAGTAATGGTTATCTTTAAAGGTTTGTGCTAGAAAATCAGTATCTAAAATTAGTAATGTAAGCTAAGGATTGACAAACTTTTTCTTTAAAGACAAGTATTTTAGGCTTACAGAAAATGGTCTATATAACAACTATTTAACTCTGGCATTGTATAAACAATAGAAAAACATACATCTGGCCTGTGGGTTGTAATCTGTGGATGATGATCTAATCTCCCATGTAAAGAAGTTAGGAAAGAAAGAAAAAAAGAAGCAATATCCACAGGAAGTAGAAGAGGATAAATAATGAGTAGAAAATAAAATAAATCAATAAAAATAAAATAACAGAGTAAATCAATAAAACCCAAAATTTGGTTCTTTATATTGTTTAATGTAATTGGTCAGCCTAGCAAAAATGATCCCGATATAGAGAAAATATTAACTACCAACAACAGAAATGAAAAATTGGTCATTACTACAGATCTTACAGTCACTGAAATGAAAAAGGTATTGACACTTATTTAAAAAAACACAAAAGAAGTAGGAACTAATTAAATTTGTAATAGAAAATTTTCCTCACAAAGATAACTATGGGCACATAGATGAGCATAGTACCTCCTGGGAATACTATTAAACATCTAGTGAACAAATAATGCCAGTATTACACAAACTTTTTCAGAAAGTGGAGATGGGTAACAGAACATTACAAAACTCATTTTATGAAGTCAGAATAACACAAAAACCAAAGCTGCACCAGGACATTTGGAGAGAAAAAAATTGACAGACCAATATCCCTCATCAATATAGAAAATTCCTTACAAAATCTAAGAAAATCAAATTTAGCAATACATAAAATGAGATAATAAATCATGGCTAGTAGAGTGTATCCAGAAATGCAAACTTGATCTGCTATTTAAATACCAATAAGTATAATTCATCACGTTAATAAAGGAGATAAACTATGCTATCATGTCAATGGGTATAGAAAAAGTCATTTGACAAAATCTAACACCCATTTGTAATAAAATCACTCAGGCATCTACCAATAGAAGGAAATTTCCTGAATGTGATGAGTACCTGTGAAAAACCTACAACTAACATGTTTAATGGTGAACATGAATACCTTTGCCATAAGCCTATAATCAGGATGACATAAACGTGTCTATTTTCACCTTCTATTGAGTTTTGTGCTAGAGATTTTATTGAGTGAAGTAATTTAAAAAATAAATAAAATGTATAAAGTTTGAAAAAGGAGAAATAAAACTCTACTTGCTGAAAACATGTTTGTGATAAAGATCTGAAGGAATCTACAAAACACTAAACCCAATAAGTGAATTCAGAAAGGCCTCAGGATATGAATTCAGCATACAAAATTCTCTTGGAATGCAATGGCAACAAAAATGGGAGAAAATGAAATCAAAAATAAATATCACAGAAGAGGCACCTGGGTGGCTCAGTCAGTTAAACATGTGACTTTGGCTCAGGTCATGATCTCGTGGTACATGAGTTCTAGCCCCGCGACAGGCTCTGTGCTGACAGCTCAGAGCCTGGCTGAAGCCTGTTTCCTATTCTGTGTCTCCCTCGCTCTCCTCCCCTCACCCACTTTCTGCCTCCCCCTCTCTCTCTCTGTCTCTCACAAAGAAAATAGACACTGAAAAAAATGTTTAACAAATAAAAATAAATATCACAGAAACATATAAACCACTTAGAAACAAGTTTAGTAACATGTTAAGAACTCTACACTAGGGGCGCCCGGGTGGCTCAGTCGGTTAAACCTGTGACTTTGGCTCAGGTCATGATCTCACACTTTGTGGGTTCGAGCCCCACATTGTGTTCTGTGCTGACAGCTCAGAGCCTGGAGCCTGCTTCAGATTCTGTGTCTCCCTCTCTCTCTGCCCCTCCCCAACTTGTGCTCTGTCTTTCTAGGTCTCTCAAAAAATAAATAAATGTAATAAAAAATTTAAAAAAAAAGAACTCTACACTAAAAACCACTGAACATTGCTGTGAGAATTCAAAGAAAAAGGCAAAAAGAGAGAGATACCACATTTATGTGTAGGGATAAGCAGTATTTTAAATATGGAAATTCTATTTTAATTATTTTTATAAAATAAATGCTTTATCAACCAAACTGCTGTCTGGTTTGGTGTTTGTTTTTGTTTTGTTTTGTTTTGTTTTCGGGGTGGGAGGGGGAGTAGAAATCAACAAGCTAATAACATTTATATGGAAATATAAAGTATCCAAATTGTCAAAACTTTCCTGGAAAACAAGTACAATTTTGGAGGAATTAAATGACCTGATTTTAAGTCTTACCATAACACTTAAGCTTTAATGAGTCTGCTGTTAATGTAAATATAAGCAAAAGGAACAAGAGAACACAAGAGAGAGTCCAAAAATGGATTCACACAAACATGGTCAAGTACTACTTCACTTAAGAGTCAAAGGAATCTAAAAGCTTTATGACCATCACTTCAATAGCAACCCATGCCTCACACCATAAACCAAATTTAGCTAAGCATGGACTGCAGACTTAAGCATAAAACCTAAAAATATAAAGCTCCTGGAAACAAGCGGGAGAGTATCTTGGCAACACTGTTGTAAATAGACAAAGACTTCCTGAATAAATGCAAAAAACACTAACCTTGAAAGACAACACAGTTAATAATTTAGACTTCATCACAATTAAAAAAAGAAAAAAAAAAACCTTAGCTCCTCAAGGAGGTAAACCATTGAATGTACGAGGATCTGCTTCCAGCGATTATCTGCACTAACAACTAGCTAAGTTTGGGGTTTCCTGGACACAAAGACGTGAGAAAAGCAATCTATGTGGTAGATAGTATCAGGAAACACGAGAGAGAAAGTAGGGAAATACGATGAGCAAATAAGAGAGTCAATAACGGTTGGGTTGTATCATAAAGAATGCAAGAGCTCAATCCCACTGCAATACACCGGGGCAGCATTTAAAATGCCCCTTAGAGATGTCCCAGCTGAGTGACAAAGAAATGATGCTATTCATCCCGTGACAATGGAACTCATTGGCTAGAAAGTGTTCCCCGGGGTATGAACTCCTGACACTTGCCTGCTTGAGTTGTACTTGTTCCCTCCACCAGAAAAAAGCTCTGAAGAAAAGAGAAGAGTAGACCAGAAGTATAGATTCCGAAAAATAATTCCCCTACAGCCCTTTAAGGACTAAAACCTCCTATAAGGCATCAGGGAACAACATGAGATAGAGGCAGAGTTCAGAAGCCAAGGGTGGGAGGCCCCACAGGGTGAGGTTTGAAGACTCATGTAGGGATGCTGGCTGTTTGCTTTGTTCCTTCCGCCTTAACGGCTTCCCTGTGTACTCTTCCTCCTCCTACAGAACTCCTATTACTCAAAACTCACTTTACAAATCTTCCCTCATCGTTTCCCAGCACATCACATCCCCAGAAAAAGCACACTTGACATCTTACACGTGGCCTTCAAAGTATCCCTCCCAACTGAAATTAACGACACAAGAATATAATTTATTATTCACTCTTGTCTCATACTGAAACATTATTCCTATAAATGTGGGGAATTTTATGCATTTTTTGTTATATATTTTATATTTATATATGCTTATATATATATATGTTTATACATTAGAAGTTTATACTTTTTTTTACTTTCCATTGCTTTATCTTTAACCCCTAACACTATGCCTAAAACAGACTAGGCATACAACACATATTTGTTCAACTCATGCATTAATAAAGTGACTAAGAACTACGGAATATTTCAGATTACCTAAGGATGGGTTTCCTTTGTAAATTATGTAAAAGAGATAGCTATCCAAGGACAGCTAGTTGCCCAAGGAAACGAACAGACCATGGAATGAATAGACCATTAAGATGCCCATCTTAACAAGTGACAAGGAGAATTCTAATAGGAAACACGTGGACAGAGGTAAAACATGTAAGGAATTTGAACAGATAAACTGAAACAAAACAACAAAACATTCAAAGAGGACTGCATAAGATCCTCAGCACATATAAAATAGACCATTGTTAACTTGAAACAAGAGCAAATGCCATGATACTATATAGAGAAAACCCTGAAGACTCCACCAAGTCAAGTATCAGAATAAGTGAATTCAGTCAAGTTGTAGGATACAAAAATCAAAATGCAGAAATGTGTTGTGTTTCATACGCTAAAATGAACTAGAGAACTTAAGGAAACAATTCTGGGGTGCCTGGGTGGCTCAGGTGATTAAAATCCGACTTCTGATTTCAATTCAAGTTATGATCTCATGGTTCATGAGTTCTAGACCCATGTCGAGCTCTGTGCTGATAATGCAGAGCCTGCTTGGGATTCTCTCTCTCCCTCTCTGACTTTCTCTCTCTCTCTCTCTCTCTCACACACACACACACACACACACACACACACACACACACACACAATAACAAACTTTAAGAGAAAAAGAAGGGGCACCTGGGTGGCTCAGTCGGTTAAGCGTCCGACTTCGGCTCAGGTCATGATCTCACGGTCCGTGAGTTCGAGCCCCGCGTCGGGCTCTCTGCTGACAGCTCAGAGCCTGGAGCCTGTTTCCGATTCTGTGTCTCCCTCTCTCTCTGACCCTCCCCCGTTCATGCTCTGTCTCTTTCTGTCTCAAAAATAAATAAACATTAAAAAAAAAAGAAAAAGAAAACAATTCCATTTACAATTGCATCAAAAAGAATAAAATATTTAGGAATGAATTATTATTATTCTGAAGTCTTTTTATTTATCTCTTGATTTGTAACGTCCATCTCACAACAAAGGGAAGCAGAAATATGGATTATGCTTGATTTTTATTTTCTCCTATACACACACACACACACACACACACACACACATTATCTATAGGGACCCACATAGTATTTGCACAAAAATAATTAAAAAGCAGACACAGCTTATTTACAACAGGAATAAACCATTGTTCTCTGTTTGCTCATTTCAGTGAACCTGAGTCCTAGGCCACAGCGTTTGCCTTTTATTTGATAGAAGGCAGGTCGCTACTGTGCGTCTAGATCAAAGTCTGTAGAGAAGTTTTGAGAACTGAATCTTTAGATGAATTATCTACAGAGCACTTCATACACGGAAGTTTGTCAGCCATTTAAAATCCAAGGTACTTTTATTTATTGCGACACAAAACTAGAGTCTAAGAAGCAAAGTCCAAGAGGGGGGGATGAGTGGCCATGAAGAAGTTAAACATACAACAAAGATAAAAAGAAATGCGGTGGCTCCTGGGTGGTTCAATCGGCTGAGCGTCCCACCTCGGCTCAGGTCATGATCTCACGGTTTGTGGGTTCAAGCCCCGCATCGGGCTCGGTGTTGACAGCTCCCTCTCTTTTTCCTGCCCCTCCCCCAGGTGTGCTCTTTCTCCCACAAAAATAAACATTTGTTTTAAAAGTGGAGGAGGAAAAAAGAATAAAAGTAAAATGTCACCAAAACAACCACAAAAGCCTTGTCCTTTTCGACTAAATTTGTCAGACAGGGTTACTGAATGCCTTTTCCATAGTCCTTGTCACTATCTTTATGAAACATGTTTTGACGTTTTCCATCTGAGTCACCCTTTTATGCATGTGCTGGACACGGTCAATGTTGCCCTTTGTCAACAGAGAATTATCCAGATATGGTAGTGACCAACGCAAAGTACCCTAAAGTGCATGTTTGCCTTGGTCTGGACATACATTTTTACAACTGCTGCCCAGATTGTATTAAGTCTGAGAAGTTGCATGTGTAGTTCTGCCTCACAGTGAGTTTGCAATCAATTTAACTCTAGAGCTATAGCCCAACGAATAAAAATCAGATAAGTTCAGGTATTTCTTACATATACTTCTATAACTGATTTTTCAAATTAATTTTACGCATATCAACTTCACAATGTATCTCTGAGATTTCATTATAACCTATCAAGTTAGTGCAATTCTGGGTAATAATACTGCATTGCCTACAGTCTGCCAAATGAGTAAAGCATTTTACTTTTTACATGTCATTTACTACCTTTACCATAATTAACTCCGTATTTATTTACTCGTTAGAAACTCTACAAGGCTAGGCAATTTAACAGTGACCACACAGGGAATAAATAGCAATGCTAGCAAATGAACTTGGGTCTATCAGATTCAAAAAAATGCTTTTTCTTTCAAAGCATTGTACGGGTTTACAATGCAGTAGAATATTACTTCCTTCTCTCAACATTCTTCTTTTTTTCAGATCATTACCCAAGTTATTTATAAACTAGTTAAGCATGGCAGGTGCCAAGGACAGAGCTCTGTGGCATGTCACCAGAGAACTCTTCTTTTGTGTGCCGGCAATGACCCATTAGTCAATACGCTGAGAACAGTAATTCCACTGGCCACAAGCTGACCTAATTTTGCCAAAGCCCAATCCATACATCATCATCATGTTTACAAGAAGACCTTGAGAGACTTTGTCAAAAAGCTTGCTGAAACGTGAAACATTATGTCTACCCGCAGCATTTCCCAAATTGTGTTACTCTTGGAAAATGTGGGTCACCACTATTTAAGAGATTGTACTCAGTTTTTGTCCTTCAAGACTCGTCAAAGTCCTTACCGTGTTAGGGTCCATCGTGCCTCTAAAAGACTGTATGTCCGCTATAATGTCCTTTGCCAGAGCATTTCTCCCTTTTGGCAAGCGTGTACTGGATCTATTATAAGGAAAATGTCTTACGGAATATACTCTGCTCATACATATGATCACTGGCTCCGTGATCAGTTTCAGTTTGAAATCTCTGAGACAATGTGAACTGCAGTCAGTTTGGCCTCACTTTATACATCGTTGATGACCTGATTTAAATATAAACATACGCAAACACACATATATGAATGTCTAACACACACACACACACACACACACACACACACTCATACCGTTAATGCATTCCAGAATTCTGGTAGACACTGCATCAAATTAACCGTGTTTGTTTCCTTCAGGGTGCTCCACAGGTGGGCTGCTTTTGTGTGCCCATTCTCATTTCTGTGTGTTGAAGCTACACGTGAAAAGTGGCAAGCACCCACCAAGGCTTCAGTGTCAAGTACTCTCCTAAGGACAGCATGTAATAATAACTCCACCCATCTCCACTCTCTCGAAGTAGCCAGACCACTCAGTAACGTATCTTGCTTACTTGGTTTCAGATCCTTCTCCCTACTTCAGCAAAATAACTCTGAGAAATAGTCTTCTGTGCCTCTTACTTCCTATAGATTTTCTCCAGTATTTTATGTGTGTGTATGATTTATTATTGCTGCCTTCAGATTCATTTTGGATTTTCCTTCAGTATTTCTCCTAGTCTTCGTTTGAGCTATTTGCTTTCCAGAATCAGGGTTGCCCGTGAAATATTAGTCGCGAAGTAACAAAACAGAAATGTCTCTGAGCTACTTATCTCTTACCTGGGCACGGGGGGAGGGAGAGAACATCAGTTCATGGCAGTGGAAAGAAAGTGCACTGGACACATCTTATTCCTTTTCACAGGTCCTCTCAAATCATCCTTTATTCTAATTATTGCTACACTAGTTGCACTCACAAAGTTGTACCCTTACCACTAAGCACCTGTGCATCTTGCTTCCTTCTCAGGGCTTCCATCAGTTCACCACAGGACACCCCTGTGGGAACTCTCATGGCGGTCACGTATGCAAAGCCGGGAAGAGAGAGAGAGTTACACACAGGTGACTCCTGACCTACGGGGCACGAGAGCTAATGGATGAATGTTCCTCCTTTATGTTCCTTACTGTTCTGAGGCTCATTCTACATGTCAGAAGGTCCCAACAAGATCAAGCCCCAGTTGCCCACAGTGGGAGTGATTATACACCTTTCTCTTTTTTTAATGTTTTCATGTTTATTTATTTTTGAGAGAGAGAGGGAGACAGAGTGTGAGCAGAGGAGGGACAGAGAGAGAGGGAGACACAGAATCGGAAGCAGGCTCCGGGCTCTGAGCTGTCAGCACAGAGCCCAACGCGAGGCTCGAACTCACCTGAGCTGAAGGCGGACACTTAACCGACTGACACGCTCTGGCGCCCCAATTGTACATCTTTCTAAAATCACATTCCCCTTCTCTGAAATTACTTTTTACTCCCTTTAGCCTCTTACTTCTGCTCCCTGGGGCTGCCTCACAAATTAACTACCTGGAGGCAAGCCCTGGTCTTTAGCTCTGTCATGGGGAAAACCCAGGCTAGGACAGGAAGCACCATGGCCCTCATGTTTTGTACTATGTGACATTCATTTTTAGCTCTTCTTTTTCCAGTAAGAAGTTTTCTTGCCAAAATGGGATTCAAATTCAACCTCAAATGTCCCAATATTCAGTGACCCTTCTGTGCTCATACAGAAGATGCAGCTGTCAAATAGTGTACAAATATAGACAAAGAGGACACTGCGTACTCAAAAGAACAAGATAAAAGCCCAGGATCACAGCTATTATCCAGCGGAGGGCGGGGGACACAGTTTAGAATAGCAAATCCCCAGAGAGAAATCAATTGATAAACTGTGGCCTGCAATATCACCTTCATCACTTTTATCAGTGCATTAAATCCGGAAGCACCTGTCCCGGTGCATTTTGGGTGGGATAAGTCATTGTGGCACATTGCCCGGGGATGTAGGTTGAGACACAATCCTTCCCTTAGCCACATGGGCCAGGGGACTGGTTGCAAATATTTCTTCTAAACCCGTTCTAGACAAATGTGTACAAGTATCCTTCAGAGCTATTCGCAGAAACCCCTTTCCATCCTTTGTTCTCCTCTAAAATCTAAAATTCGAGCACCCGCCTACCAATCACAACACAGAGTTCGTAACATGGGTCCATGCTACTGATCTATCTTTACCAGGGCGTTTTGGGGTGTAAGTAATAGAAGAACCAACTTACGTGGAATTCATGAGTAAGAAAGTGTTTTATCTCCTGCAAACATAAAAAACGCACACAAAACACAACAAAACAAAACTCAAGGACTTGGGTACCGTGGGTTCTAAGCTGCTCAGTGATGGTGACAAGGGCCCAGGGTCTTTCTGTCTCCAGGCTGTCATCTACTTCTTTACCCGATTTGCAAGGAAGCTGCCATTGTCCCCGCTCTCATTTTCATATTGCCGACGTTCATTTGCGGCAAGGATACCCTGGGACTTTTCTTAGGAGTATGGGTTCTTTATGTCAAAACTCTGGTTTCTCGGTAGCAAGAATTTGGTCATGTGACCCCGACGACACATATTGCTGGCAACAGAAATTAAGTCCTCATGGCTAACTCAGACAAAGAGTCCAAGCTGGCCTCAGTGTCGAGGAGTCAACCACAGTGTCGAGAACACAGATTTTACTTGATATATTAGAATCAAAAGCTCTTAGATCCAGAGTAAACAAAACCGGATAAAGAGCCCCCTTAACCAAATGAAGCTTGTTTGCTGCACACACAGCAACACAAAATTATTTTCACGCCACAGGAAAACCTGGTTCGGAAACATTTCTAGCACAATTCCCCCAGATCAAAGCCTTCGCTGCAAGACCCAGATCATTATCTGAACGCTGAGCATAATGAGGTCACTATAAACAACACTTCTTTTTGTTTCTATTGGCTTCCATGTCACAAAGTTACCCACTAGAGAAGTTCTTTGAAGTTCAAAAGAGGACAAATCAATAGCTGATGTAAGGAACCTGTCTCATACCTTTTTAAAATATATCCCCATATAATTTGTGTATCCATGCATCTGATCGGCAATTGTGAAACTTCTGTCCAGAAGTCCGGTCATGGGGTTGAGGTCAGGCCCAACATGAGTGAACACTTAATAGGCCAGTTGCAACTCATACGGTGAGGAAGCTCTCATATTTTTCTGGGGGCTTCTCTCCAGCTTGAATCTTCTGTCATTTTGACAATGGAATCTCATTTGCAAGGCAAGGATAAAAAAGACAAATCTACATCTTGACATCTTCTGACGTCTCTCTGGAGGTGATGAATCCCTGTTTTGGGTAAGGCTCAAAATAATTGAGCAAGTGAAAGTAAATGAGAGAACGGTTTTCACGGGAGCTTTAGTCTTCACAGTCTGTCAAAGCATCTTGTCAGGTTACAAAACAATGATTTAAATCCCAAACGCAACTCGTCTTGCACCCAGGTGAGGTAGTTACACATGCGTGCTCAAGACACATGCAAGTAACAGAAGTATTCTCTCAGGTCATGGAATACGCCATGTTGTATCCTCATAGTGGTAAACGACATGAAAGAAACAGACATGTTCACAAGTCCAAATCGCTATAGCACAGAAAATACAAAATCACTACATTTATATTATTATTTGAAACGAATTTGATTGACATTCTAGAAAAAAAAAATTGACCTAGAGACTAGTCTGAGTTCCAACCATGCTGCAGATCAGCCAAGAAGACAGGGCATGTGTCTTCAGAGGTTTTAAATCTTTTTCATTTATAATCCGTGTTAATGATTGATTACGTGTCTGTGCTTATGGAATGACCCTTTTCCACGTCAACTCAAAACTAGCTATACCGAGAAGTGAAGTTCCGTCGATCTCTGCTGACTGGTATGATAATTAGTAAACAAAAATTTTATTTTTGACCGAACTCCCTAGAATATGTATGCTCTACTTGTATTTCCCCCTTGAAAACAAAAGTAAGTGTACCATTGATCCACACTGGTTGAAAAGAAACAGCTACCGTAAAGGCCGCCTGCCATTGGCTTCAATCTTTCACTTAAATTTTATTGACCACTTATTTCTAAACACTGGAGAAAGAGTAATAAACAAGATGGAAAAAGTTCACTGGGCCCAGGAGAACCTACACTCTGGTGGTTGAATTCACTCATAGGAGTTTTGTGAATGGAGACCCTGATCCAAGTGTCCGGGCTCACTGGGGACGGTGGAGAACTCAGTTGGTTGACAACGAAAATTGTTCTCCTGCCTCCAGAATTAACACTGATCAACTCCCAAACTGATGTTTATAGTGAGAAGGTGCACTGGATTGTTACTTTGCAGTTCTTAGAAACTCTCTTTCCCATTGTCTCCCTCTTGGAAACATAGTCAGCTATGCATCCTCAAAACTTCGTTCAGTAATTTGTGGTATTCTACAAAGTACTAGTTAAGAACACGAAGTCTCAGTACTCAAAATGACACATTTACATAAATGTTGTCACCAATTAATTGCCCTATCTTCATTTAGTCAATGAAGAGAAGGTAAACATCTCTCAGAAGCCTAAAAGCAGCAAAGGCAGGTAGATGATAAGGAGCTGGGTTTCATAGAATCTCATCTCTGCTAATTGTCACTGAAAAATGTTTGTTTAACCAGGAATCTCAAATCATCCTCCTCATTTAAAGAGAACTACAAGGGGCACCTGGGTGACTCAGTCAGTGGAGTGTCTGACTCTTGGTTTTGGCTCAGGTCATGATCCCACGCCCCTGGATCTAGCCCTGTGTTGGGGTCTGCTTAAGATTCTCTCTCTCTCCCCTCAGCCCCTCTCCCCTGCTTCACTTGCTCTCGCTAAAAAAAATAATAATAGTAATTAAAAATAACTTAGAAAATAAAATTTAAAGAAAACTAGAAATGTGTGCTCTTATTCTTTACATTGGCTAATAGTGACAAATCCAGGGGCAGCGCAATAAACTTTTGATACTTATTCAATGAGTATTTATTGAGCAGCTACTATGGATAGACATTTTTCCAGGTGCCTGGGATATGGTGATAGGCAAAATAAGACTCTGGAGAAGCTTACGTTCATTTAACACCCTCACAACCTCTTGAAATGGGTGCCATTATTAATCTCATTTCTTAGAAGATAGTATAATTGGATTTAAAGGTTAATTAATTTGCCTGATGTCATACAGCCATTAAGTTCAAAGACAGGCTGTGAATCCAGGTCCCTATGAGTCTAAAGCTTGAATCTCTAATTACTTTAAATATAAAACCCAATGCATAATACATTCTAGTTGACCACAGACTGTCACAATGTCCTTAATCTTAAAGATTATCAAATATAAAGACTAAAAAATACGGAGTTGAATATGTTAAAAAGAATTAGCTTCAGCAAACCAGATACTTCTTTCTTGAATCCCCATTTCAAAAGCTTACAGACACAGTAACAAACATTACAGGCACTATGAAATAAACAGTAAGTGGAGAGGGCTAGGGAGTCAGGAAAACTTCATGTCTGCTTTTTTCTTGCTGCTTACTACACGGGTGATGTTGAGCAATTACCTAATGCCTCCAAGTTGTGGTTTACTGTAAAACGGTGCAGACAATACTACCTACCAAAGCAAGCGGTTATGCCCCTCAGGAAATGAGGCTGTATGTCCACAGCTTAGCACAAGGCCTGACCCAGAGTTCACACTCCAAAGAACTTTGACCTGACTCTTTGTACTCCTAGGTTTGCAAGTAACACATAAGGCAGAAGAACTGCCCATGTTACAGATAAAGGTACCCGGTGCATTTAGCGAGGTTAAGCCGTGGTTTTTCATAGCTCTTGTTTTTTTCACAGCCTTAGAAGTTTCACAGGCACATACCCTTGAGAGAAGAGATTTGAGGTCTTCATCTTAAAGACACCTAATTACTTGCCTCATGCTTAATTTATAGGCACAGAAGAGCATGCATTTGCATTACAGGATAGGTACCAAAATTTGTAGAAAATGACCTGAAACTAAAAACACTTTTAACATGAAACTAGTTACACTTCTGATAAATAATGCATTGTAGAAAATTTCAAGTGATAATTTCTTGCTTTTAAACTTAAAAAATAAACCTGATGGTCAGCTTTTTAGCTTTAAAAGGGTGATTCTTTGTATGTATGGTTTATGTATATATGCATATGTGACTATGTATGTGTATGTGTGTGTGTGTGTGTGTGTGTGTGTATACATAAAATCTCCAGATGTGTCTAGTAATCTCAGAGTGTGGACAGTTTAAGTATATACCAATTGGAGAGCCATAACAAACAAAATTGATGTGTTTGAATTCATAGAAAATCGAAGTCACATGTGGAAAAAAAGGCAACAAACTTTAAAACATACTACAAACCAAAAGAATACTACCACATGTGATATACAAAATTATTTCTATTCTATATGGGTAGGTTTCAAATCAGCAAAGAAAAAGTTATTTCTATCCTATATAGGTAGGTCTCAAATCAGTAAGGAAAAATGACAAATTCTTAGGGAAAAGAATGGGCATTGGATGTAAAAGACATTTCCTATGAGAAAAAACCAAACCACAAATGGCACTGATGTATTTGAAAAATGTTCACATTTACTCACAACTGAAAAACTGCAAACCGAAACCAAAAGTTATTTTTTTTTTACTACTGTGATCAGCATCCATCAAAAAGCAAATTAATACCCAGCATTGGCAAAGTGTGGGGAAAGAGGCATTCACTGTTCTTAGGAATATAAATTTCTGTATCTGCTCTGGAGAGAAACTCAACAAAATATTAAGCAAATATATACCACAATACTAAAAGCAAGTATCTTTTTAATTAGTATTTCTACTTCTGGATTTTATTTTATAGACATGCAAACTATAGACACAAAATATTTCCATGAAAACTTTTATCATTGTTTATGGAAGCCAAAGACTAGAATCTGCATAGACAGCCATCAAGATTAGACAGGCAAAGCAGATTATAAGAGAGCCAGACAATAGTTTAAGAGGTAGATCTATTTATATAGGCTATGATGGAATTATCTCCAAAATATATTAAGAGGAAAAAAAGCCAGCAAGACAGAGAAACTCCTTTACCACAGTAAGCTCCCATGGGGGTAAAAAAAGAAGATATATCTGACAGCCAAAGAGAAAAGAGATTTATTTTTCAAGTTTGTGTATTCATTGCATTTTTATTTTTAAGTTGTGAAAATGTATATAATTGGGTACTGCTCAAAGAATGTTAAATCTAAATAGAACAAAAATGATTGAAGAGAGAGTAAGGTTCACAGATACCTCTTTACTATGGGTTCTAGAGAAAGTTCTAAAAAAGATGAACATGAATAATAATCACATAATAAATAAAAATTTACCAAACCAAAGATCCCAATCTTCACAATGAAAAAACCAAGATGGATGACAAAAATTACACCACTTAGAATTTGGCATTTAAGAAAACATATGTTAAAAGAATAGGCTCAAAATATTTCAGAGAAAGAGCAGTAAAAATGGTTATTCACCAAGAACTAAAACTGAGTTTAGTATGGATACTCTTACCTGCCTTTCTAGTTTCTAAGTATTAAGAATTGAACCCCTCAAAGCTATGGGCAGAAAGCTAATTATTGACTTGCGATTCTATACCCAGCCAAAATATCATTAAGTCTGAGGGCCAAGTAGGGAAGTAAGGAATTTGTCAGACATGAACAGACTCAGCAATATTATTTCCTATATATTCTTTCTTTAAGATTCACTCAATGATGGGGGCACCTGGGTGGCTCAGTTAGTTAAGGGTCCGACTTTGGCTCAGATCATGATCTCATGGTACCTGGGTTCAAGCCCTACCTTCGGCTCTGTGCTGACCCAGGGGAGCCTTCTTGGGAGTCTCTCTCTCTCCTTCTCTCTCTGCCCCTCCTCCACTTGTACTTTCTCTCTCTTTCAAAAATATATAAATATGTCTTTAAAAAAATTCATTCAATGATGTACTTTTGAAGAAAACAATGAAAATAACACACGCAATTCAAAGAAGAATAGTAGCAACACTGGAAACCAAAGAAAATAGTCATGAATAATGGCTATCCAACCACCAAAAAAGAAATCTCCCCAAATTTGGACATAAGTCACAGATTTCCAATCAACTGGAAATTATTGATTGTCAATCAATACAAATGATTACATTGAGCAGATGCTATAAGACGTTGAAATATTTGGGTGATAGTAGAGTAATAGTTTATTCTGTTCCTCTGAACTAATATTTGACTCCTAAGATTATTCTTGTATTATGTTCTGTCTTTGAAACTACCACCTCCTATTCTTAATATTGTATTTCATCATTTTAAAACACATTGTAATGTATCATATTCAATACTGCCCATGGAGTGTTTATTCAATTTAGTAAGCACTTAGCTTGTTACACATATAAGATTACAAGAATGAAAGGGAAATTTCATTTTTTATAAGTGACTTCATGCAGAGCTGTCAAAAACAAACAAACAAACAAACAAACAAGCACCTAATAGTAAAATCTCCAAGAGGCGGTATAAATAGCAACAGAAACAAGGAGTTGTGCTTTCAATAGCATGTGTCTTGAAAAACCTCATTAATTCCAGAAAACATTCCCCAAGTCTTTATTAATTGGAAAGTGCTTGAAAGCAAGGTGTTTGAAGAAACATGCCACAGTATACTGTGTGAATTCAATTTGAATTAAGAGAAAAAAAAAGTTGTCTTTGCAGAGACTTAAAAAGGTGTAATCACTGGCATGCTGCTGCAGTCAACCCAACTGACACAGAAGCAGATAAAACATCACGTTGTCATCTGCTTCAGGCTTCAACTCCACTGATGTTTAAAGAAAGAAAATGTTCAATGTGTAGAACTATCTGATGATATCACACCGCCGCACAGAAGTTCTGATAGAAAGAAAACAGTATTAAATTCCTTTCTCCGGACTTACCGTTTGATTCTCGCATCCCTCTTTCTTCCCATCTCCAAAGACCTACCCATTTTATTACATTTAAGTTAAAGGCAAATTTAGACTAAAATGGATTCCCATTACCCATGTAAGATCTACGGTTACATACATTAGTTGAGAATAATAATTGAACCTTCTATGAACTTGTGAGCAGTGACATAAATTAATACAGACATAAACACTTCTTGCCCAGAAAAAAAAATCCAGATTATTCTTTAGCTACTGATGAGCAGGAGCATTTGCTCCACCAGGGGAAAGGTCATGAAATCGTGTTAAGACAATAAGCTATGAGCTGAGGAATCTGCTTAGATGCTCTATAGCGCTACCTCTGTCCTGTGGGTAAAAAACTCAACCTATAGATGTTGGACTTAGTGTAGCCAGCTCACAACTTGCCTCCTTTCTTACTCCAGCCCTCAGGAGGGAGACTGTTGCTTACTGATTAACCAAGGCAGCAAATATTTATTGGGATGAGTTAGAGAATGGGATTTACCAGGAGCAAAAGGAAGTATATTAGGGCAGATACCTCTTCTCTCTCTCTCTCTCTCTCTCTCTCTCTCTCTCTCTCAAGTTTATTTATTTATTCTGGGGCACCTGGGTGGCTCGGTCGATTGAACGTCTGACTTCAGCTCAGATCATGATCTCACGACTCATGGGTTCAAGCCCCATGTCAGGCTCTGTGCTGACAATGCTTAGCCTGGAGCCTGGTTTGGATTCTGTGTCTCCCGCTCTCTCTCTCTCAAAAAAATAAATAAATGTTAAACAAAATTGAAGTTTATTTATTTTGAGAGAGACAGAAAACACAAGCAGGGGAGGGGCGGGGGTGGGGATAGAGACAGAGGATCTGAATAAGGCTTTGTGCTGAAAGCAGAGCGCCTGATGTGGGGCTTGAACTAACTAACCGTGAGATCATGACCTGAGCCAAAGTCAGACACTTAAAGGACGGAGTCACCAAGGTGGCCCTGTCTCTCTTTGTATGCATTTTCTTTCATGAGTCTGGAGAGGCAAGATAGGGCAGCCCTTGGAATTGAAGATCAGTGTGTTAGGGGCCTGGGGTCGTCCCTATTACGTTTCTCTGGCCTCTATCAATTTTTCCCCTGATGGACAAGACAAGCTACATCTCAGGCCTTTTTGTCAAACTGAGGGGACCAGGCTATTTATAGGTGATCTGATTTATAGGTGATCTGATCTAACGCTTTCCTCGACAGACTCAAACTTACTTATTTTCGCCTCACGTAGTCTAGACTGGACATCCTTCGCCACCAAAGCCTTGAGGCCTAAGACAGGAAAGTAAAAAGGGTGCTCCAACTAATATGGCTGTAAATCTAAGCAAATTTGTTTTGTAGATATTCCCACCTGCTACCAAAGAGAGTGCAGTGAGGTTTGAGGCCAAAATGCTTGCTAGTAGTTAAGTGTTCCTCTGTCCGACCTTGTCCCCTATGAATACACATTCTTTAAGAAATCGAGAGGGCAGGAAAGAAAAGAGCTCGTTACAGATGGAGTGGTCCTCATTCACAGCTTGTTAGCTCTGCTTCTGTAATTAAATACGCATTGCAACAGCTTTGGAACTCAGAGCAGAGTGAGTTTTTTTGTTTTTTCTTCCGGATCACATATCCCATATTAGAATTTTAGGTAATATACCCATCTAAAAACTGGGTCTCTCTCCTTATCACATGTTCCTAGAACCAAGATCACTTTGAAAACAAAGTTATTTTCATATAGGTACAGTACAACAAGGTCCGTAAGGTGACACTCAAAAGCCAGAGAAATTAACATGTGGGTGGACATAAAAAGAGAACTTTGTGGAATTGATGTGAAACATACAAACAAAATGACTTTTGTAGGATACCCCATGGGAGAGAATGGAGTCTGCTGCAAAAGCAAACATTGGAGAGCTTTTCGCTAACATCTATTGAGGTGGACACATATACACCATTTGGTACATTAGAGAGCCTCATTCTGAACCCCTGGCCACATAAAAGCAAAGAAATGCAATGCCAATTAATATGGACAGATAACACTGATTCATTCGTGGGAAAAATCACCTACAAAAATGAATTTTGAGGAGTTTGAAGTCTTACTCAAAAGCTTATTTTGGGGTCACCTGGCTGACTCAAGTGGGTAGAGTGTGTGACTCTTGATCTCAAGGTTGTGAGTTCAAGCCCCACACTGGGTGTGGAGCCTACTTAAAAATAAAATCTTTAGTAAAAAGCATATTTTCTCTCAGAGAATGAGGTTTAAATCATGTCATTATCATTCAAAAATCCACAATCTTTCTCGTCATATTATATTTAGATAGAAATAGCCCTTTTTTAGCCAATCATATTCTTACAAAGATCTCTAAATAGTTTATAAATAGCATCCCAATTCCCTTGGGTATTAATTTATTCCTAATATTAAATATACATCCATGGCTTTGGGAATTACACTGCAATTTCATAAAATGTCTTCCTATAAGAGTTACCCCTGGGAGTTAAGGCCTCAAAATCCCTTTCATGATTGGTCCCCTGATAAGCTCCACCTTGTCACAAAATTCTGCTGTCACAAGGAGATGTGAGGATTCCCTACTGATACAGCACTGTCCTCCCACAGACCCAGCACCAGAATGCAAGAAATAGCACTGGTCCGTTTCAGGTAATCTTTAGTGATTGATTCCCTTCGTGTTTGTTTGTTTTTTAATGTTTGTTTATATTTGAGAGAGAGAGAGAAACAAACAGACAGTGTGTGAGCAGGAGAGGGGCAGAAAAAGAACAACTCTGAAGCAGGCTCCATGCTCTGAACTATCAGCACAGGGCCTGATGTGGGGCTCAAACTCATGAACCGTGAGCTCATGACCTGAGCCCAAGCTGGATGCTTAACCAACTGAGCTACCCAGGCACCCTGATTCCTTTCAAGTTTAACCAGGGAGAAAGGACAGGGCCACTACGCTTCAGAACCTGGATGGGCTGAGTGATAAAAATCATCTTCGTTTTTTGCTTATTCTCGGCTTTCATGCATCACATCGGATGAGATTCACATTGGCGTCGGGAGCCAAATTACCTCTATTAATATCTCATTACTAACTGAATGAATGTGAATTATGTCTGATATACACTAATATTTGAAATGCACTAGATTATATCTTTTATTTTCCTATTGGTTGTTTTTTTTTTTTAATTCTTTTTTTTTCCTGATTGTGTAATTTGACAGAGCTCTTTGTGGGTGAGGTATTAGTGCACCATGAAAAATATATATTATGGATAAGAACTGTCATTCTTCCCCTCCCCCCCCATTCCCATTTATAACTGCTCACGAGATACCCAACTTCACCTTATAAACTGTGCTATGTCTCTGTGCTTAAAGACACAGGCAGACACAACGCAAAGTTTTAAATCCTGTCCAGCTTCATTTAAGACAAAGCTTCCCACTAACACTAAGGAAATAAAAAATTATTACTGTTTATCACCATTATTTAGTTATAAAAAGAAAGAGCAGTACGATTCTGTAGAAAGGAAAAAACAATTTCCAAGGGATTTAAGTCACTGATGTTCGATAGTGCCTTTCCTGGCTTGAAAATCATGTAAAGAGGGGTGCATGGGTGATTCAGTCCGTTGAGCGTCCAACTCTTGATTTCGGCTCAGGTCAAGATCTCAAGGTACATGGGATCAAACCCCCCGCGTTCGGCTCTGTGCTGACAGTGTGGAGGCTGCTCACAATTCTCTCCTTCTGCCCCTTTCCCCTGCCCCCTCGTGCTCTTTTTCTCTCTCAGAAAAAGGAAAAAAAAAAAAACAGTATAGAAAAATTTCTACTTAGAAGAGAGGTCAACCCTATGATTTCACATGTACGTGGAATCTCAAAAAATAAATAACCAAATAAAAAAGTGGGGGAAGAAAACCCATAAATACAGAGTACACATTGGTGGTTGCCAAAGGGAAACAGTGAGAGCATGGGCAAGATAGGTAAAGGCAATGAAAAGGGGGTAAACTTCCAGTTATAAAGTAAGCAAGTCACGGGAATATAAAGTTCAGCAATGGGAAATGCAGTCGATGATATTGTAAGAGCATTGTACGGCGACAGCTGGTAGCTACACTTTGGGGAGCACAGCACGATGTACAGAACTTTTGAACGGATACACTGGAACCGGACAGTGATGTAACGTTGTGTGTCAACTAAGCTTCAATAAGAAATAAATAAGTGCACCTTCAGGGAGAAACCAGTAAACGCATGTTCATAGAGGGAGGTTTCAACTGTTGACAGACCAAATTAAAAGAAAAAAAAAATCATCCAACTACAGAAGAAGGAGGAAGAACAGGAGGAGAAGAGATCACATAAGGTTGAAAAAATTAACTGCCAGTGGTCTAGCTTAAATGCTCTCATTAAAATCTACTCCGTGTCCATTTCTAAATACATTCACATCACTGATTAAAATGCAGTACCTGCCTGTTTACACAAAAGTCTGAAACCAAGTGTTCATGGAGCTTTATTCACATTAGCTCAAAGCTGGAATCAAGGCGCACCCGGGTGGCTCAGTCGGTGAGGTGCCCAACTTCAGCTCAGGTCATGATCTCAGGGTTTGTGGGCTTGAACCCCGCGTCGGGCTCTGCGCTGACATTGCAGAGCCTGCTTGGGATTCTCTCTCTCTCCCTCTCTGCCCCTCCCCAACTCACGCTTTCTCTGCCGCCCAAAAATGAATAAATAAACTGAAAAAAATAAAACCAGGATGGCAGAGGCCAGGATTAGGAAAGAGGGTAAAGCTTAAGGGGGCAGAAAGCAACTGTTTGTGGTGATGGCACTGCTTCAGGACTTAGCTGTAATGATCACACAATTCTGAACATGCATCAAAACTCATCAAGCTGTACATTGACACTGGTCCAGTGTGTTGTGTTAAACTATATTTCAATAGAGCTGCTTTCGAACATTCAGTCAATATCTATCGAGGTGAAAAAAGACTAAATCAACTGGATAGTGCTGAAAAGGAGGTTTAAAAAATGGGTAATAAATATGGGCACATTAGCTCCTAAAGGAGCTTGGGCCAAAAGTCACGAGAACAAGGTAAAATGTCAGTTCTGCCACAGCCAGTGTGTGCAAAGAGGGATGAAGGACAACATCTAATCTTTAGAATTTCTGTAAAACTTCAAGCAGTTAAATCTGTAAGGAAGAACACTGGTACGTAGCAAGCACTCAAAAAACAGTAACTATTTTATAATCACCAAGGGCAAGTATTTAAGTCAGTGTTGACAGTGTTAACATGCCTTCTTAATTAGTTTTCCTAATATTTGAGGTTAGTCCCAACCTCTGCTTCTGAGCCAAGGATCCCAGTTTATCCAAATGACTCCTTTCAAAGTTTCTGCCATATTTATTGCTTGCTTTCTGCGTGCCAGGCACTGTGCAGAGTGCCAGAGATAAAGTATGAAATGCACCCCATGTGGTCTCCTACCCTCATGGGAAGCAGACATGAAACAAACACGTAATGAAATATTTAAGTTCCAGTCATGAAAGGTGCCACCAATTAGAAGAATATGGCATTGTACTACATAATACTGACGGACCAAATTTAGACCAGGGCTATGTGGAAGTTTTCCTGTAGAATACCTGAGGTCACACCTAAATCATCAAGAGTTGAGAAAAAGCATTCTATGCATTTTATGTAGAGACAACAGCAAACACCCTGCAGTATTTAAAAAAAGAAAAAAAAAGGCTGAAGTGGGGCGTCTGGGCGGCTCAGTTGGTTAAGCAACTGATTCTTTTTTTTTTTTTAACGTTTATTTTTGAGACAGAGAGAGACAGAGCATGAATGGGGGAGGGGCAGAGAGAGAGGGAGACACAGAATCGGAAGCAGGCTCCAGGCTCTGAGCCATCAGCCCAGAGCCCGACGCAGGGCTCGAACTCACGGACCGCGAGGTGGTGACCTGGGCTGAAGTCGGACGCTTAACCACTGAGCCACCCAGGCGCCCCAATTAAGCACCTGATTCTTGATGTTGGTTCCGGTCATGATTGCGGGGTCATTAGATCGGGCCCCACATCAGGCTCTGCGCTGACGCACAGAGCCTGCTTGGGATTCTCTCTGTCTGCTTGTGCTCCCCAACCCCCCCCCCCCCCCCCCCCCGCCGCCTCTCTCGCTCCTTCCCCTAAAAAAAATAAACTTAACAACAACAACAACAACAAAAAAGATTGAAGCTGAGGAACTAGAAAACAAAAGGAAACAATGAGGGTGTCTCACAGGTCATGAGAAAAGAGAAGAGAACAGCAGAAGGAGATAAGCTTAAAGGGGGTGGATATTCGCAGATGGCAGACAGGCTGGTGGGCCATTAATATCATCCTGAAAGTAAAGTTCTGCTTCAGAAAATAGTAGCTAGTATCTATCAAGGCGGTTTCTGTGTAGCCAACAATATTCCAAATGCTTCACTAGAGTTATTTCACTTAATCCTTACAATAGCTCTATGTGGGTAGGTATTTATTATCCTGCCCGTGTTTTAACACAGTCAACTGAGTTTCAGTAATTTGCTGAAGGACTGCAGGTGAGACCAAAACAGCAAAGAGAGGAATGTCTAGCTTCAGGACCCACCCACTTCACCACTGTGCTATGTGGCTTTTCGTTATGTTATACTGTTTCTCAGTTGAGGGCTAAAGCATGTTGTCACAGGATCTATGTTATGAATTGAGACGTTCACCCCATCTGCTGTGGGAAGAGCGCATTCTAGATGAGTAAGGTTGAATGCAGGGAGAACAGTTAGAGAGAATAGTTGCAGAGCCAAGATCAGCTTCATTGGCATGTGAATTGAGCCAGTGCCCCAGACCCCACACTTGTGTTGCCCTGAGCAATATCCTTCCTTGGGGGCTGAAGAGAATTGCCATTTATTAAGCACTGAGCCAGGCAGGATCCTAGGGCTTTACATAAATGATTCAATTAATCTGCACCACCACTTTATGCAGCAGATTCTATTATCAGCATTTTGTGAAATGACAAAACTATGACTCAGAGAGGTTAGAAAGTAATGCTTGTAGATGAAACAGCTAAAGCTATCATTTCAAATCCATTCTACTTAAACCAGATCTTTTCTCTAAGCTCCTAGTTTGTATTGCCCACCCTACAATTCTACTGCCCTGCTCTGCCTAGCAGTTGGAGCGCTTTCCTACTGCCGGCAGCTCCAGCACCAAATGTTTATTCCCAACAGTTAGTGGAGACTGCCCTCCCAGAAAAAAAGCCAGGGCCGTGCCTGTCCCCTACGAGTAGGACCAGGACTGACCATTTCCCAAGCCCCAATCACCCGGAAATCAACACACGTCTTTTCTTCACGTTTCTTGTTTAGATATTGACAAAGTTCCATGAAAAGTCCCCATGCATTTGCCAATTTTTTTTTTTTTTTTTTTTTTTTTTTGCAAACCTTCAAATATGTGAGCTCACTGCACCCACCGGGTGATGCTATGGTGAGGCTGTTGACAACCACACAGCCTTTTTGTTTGTTCATCTTATCTGGTCCCTTAAAAACTCTGTGGATGTTGGAACCCTGCTTCATGCAATCACACACCGTCTCATCTCCCGGGATCCAAGAGTTTACCCAGAGCCAGGATAATGCTTAATTTCTACTCCAATTCTCCTGAATATCAGATAAAAGTTCACGTGGTTTAGTTGTACTATCCCCGTGGCAAGCACACAGGGCAGCAGGGACAGGGGCACAAAAAAAAAAAAAAAAAAAAAAAAAAAAAAAAAAATTAGCCTTGATGGGAATGCTGAAGGTTTTCCTTCCTAATGCAAATGTCTCTGCCAAACCTAAAAGTAAAATGGGATCTATTCACTGGGCAACTTTTGGAATGCAGTCACCTACTAAAATGAAGCCAAAATAAAATTGTTACGATCATATTTCTAAAAGCCAATTTTAATTACAAGAAAGCAACTAATTAATCAATGTGGTTTGCTGACCATTTCTGGTTAACCATACAGAATCGAAATCAGTGTCGTAGCTCTAATTACATGGAAGAATATTCGATATGTGTTCCAATTACTAATGAGAATTTGTTTTTCACAATCTCCATTTCCATTCTGTTACATGCCTCAAAGGAGAAAACACATTTCTATTACATAATTTTGAATACTGGGGAAGTAGAAGACAGAAACCAAAAACCAAAAAAAGAAAACAAAGTTCTATCTTTTGCCGAGAGTAAATTAAAGATGCATCATTTCCCTGTTTACTGGATATTTATTGCTGAGGCCAGATATCCACTTACATGTACAACTTTCTGCCTTTTTCAAGGGCGGAAGTCTCATTGTAACATAGTCGCTTCGTTCATTCAGGGCAGAATGCTAGTGGCTGTTAAGGGCACAGTACCTAACAGCATTCAAAGTGAGCACTCACCTTTCTGCACGGCTCAGAATGGAATTCAACTTGACACTTTTCATTTCCATGAAGTTGACAGCTTAAGCCTGTTGTAAAGTTTTCTGGAACTTCATGTTCGATCAGAGACACCAATGCCAGCTGGATAACATTAAGTGGGATACTTTACCAAAAATAGGGTTTTCTTCGTAGTTTATGGTATATTCAGCAATTAACACTGAGGAGAAACTTTTCCTTTGACTAATATCCTTTATTAGTCCCCAGTTGTACTTTTTTTTCCCAGACTACTGTAATCATTCCCTGGGTGAAAGGAATGAGTCATAAAGATACCCACATTCATCGTCACAAGCCCGAAGTGATGTTAGGATAGCTGACTATTCAACAGAATAGAAAAAAAAAAAAAAAATTAAACTGATTTTCTGGAAAGGCAAATAAATTCTGATGGGGTTTGGAACCTGTACTTGGTAAAACAGGCAATTTATCAGAAAATACCAGAGCTGCTAATCCATATTAGCTGCTCCATAAATGACAGATCATCTAAAGGTGTTAACCTTCAGTCTTTGATCCAGAGTCAATAGTCTTTTGATGGATCAGTTACAAAGCCCTAGCTAAACATCTATGTACAGCTTCTTGACTTGTGTCTCTCTTTTTCCCTTTGCTTGTTTGTTTTGTTTCTTAAATTCCACATAAGTGAGATCATATGGTGTTTATCCTTCTCTGACTTATTTCACTTAGCATTACACTCTCCAGCTGCATCCACGTTGTTGCAAATGGCAAGATTTCACTTGCTATGGCTGAGTAATATTCCATTGTGTATGTAGCTACTTACATATACACTGCCTCTTCTTTATCCAATCATCAACTAATGGACACTTGGGCTGCTTCCAGATCTTGGTTATTATAAATAATGTTGCCATAAACACAGGGGTGTTTCCTTTGAGTAAGTATTCATGTATCTCTTTGAGTAAGTGTTCTTGTGTTCTTTGGGTGAATACCCAGCAGTGCGATTGCTAGATGGTGGGTAGTTCTGTTGTTTTTTTGTTTTGTTTTGTTTTAACTCTTTGAGGAACCTCCATATTGTTTTCTACAGACTCTTCATTGTAGAGAACAAACTGAGGGTTACCAGAGGGGAGGTGGGTGGGGGATGGGTAAAATAGGTGATGGGGAGGGAGGGCACTTTTTGTGATGAGCACCAGGTGATGCATGGAATTGTGGAATCACTATATCGTACACCTAAAACTAATATTACACTGTACGTTAACTAACTGGAATGACAATAAACACTTTAAAATAATTGTTAAATAAAAATCTTTGTACAGCTTGTAACCATATAATTTATCATCTAAACAGAGGTACTTTTAAAAATAAAAGGAGGGACACCTGGGTGGCTTAGTCAGTTAAGCATCTGACTCTTGATCTCAGCTCAGGTCATGATCTCAAGGTTCATGAGTTCAAGCTCCATATTGGGATCTGTGCTGACAGCATAGAGTCTGCTTGAGATTCTCTCTCTCCCTGTCTCTCTGCCCTTCCCTGCTCATGCTCTTTTTTTCTCAAAATAAATAAACTTTAAAAAAAACACTTTCGGGACACCTGGGTGGCTCAGTTGGTTAAGCGTCCGACTTTGGCTCAGGTCATGATCTCACGGTTTGTGGGTTCAAGCCTTGCGTTGGGCTCTGTGCTGACAGCTCAGAGCCTGGAGTCTGCTTTGGATTCTGTGTCTCCCTCTCTCTGCTCCTCCCCCACTCATGATCTGTCTCTCTGTCTCAAAAATAAAATAAACCATAAAAAAATTTTAAAAAAGACGCAAGTTAAAGGAGGGGTTAATAAATATGCCAAGACATCAGGAATAAAACATGATCATCATAGATAAACCAGGAATATACACTTGGACTACAGATGAATTTGCCCTCAGCACACATCCAATTTAAGGCAGACCACTCAAGAACAAATAAACACAGTAGGCATGTGAACAGGATACTGGAAAATTTAAATCCAATCAATATAAAACTGCATATAAACAACACAGAGATTTTGCTGTTAGAAGCAGAACTGAAAGCTAGGGCAGAAAAAGGTGCTATTAGGCATGCCATCTTTGCTAAAATGAAGAAGATCTAGAAAACGACGGGGGCGGGGGGGGGGGGCAGAGAAACGATCTAGGAACCATAACCTAGGAGAAACAGCTGAAAAGCCTGAGGAGGTTGAGCCAGGAAAGAGAGTAGATAGCAGTGGGTCATGAAAACTATTTGGAAATTCTTTGTGGATGGTCATGAACAAGAGAGTTACACCTATTTCTTGTGCTTCCAGAGGTCAAAGCTAGGATTAAGGCTTGAAAAAAAAAAAAAAAAAAGGAAACGGATCTTTAGCTTAATAATATATGTGTGTGTGTGTGTGTGTGTGTGTGTATCTACATATATATATATATATAGATAGATAGATAGATACACACATATATATATATGTAAAGAAGTGTGTGTGTATCTATATATATATACATATGTATATATATGTACATATATATATACATATATACATATGTACATATATATATGTACATATATATACATATATACATAAGTACATATATATGTACATATATACATATATATACATATATATACATATATACATAAGTACATATATATATGTACATATATACATATATATACATATATACATATGTACATATATATGTACATATATACATATACACATATATATATATATATATGTATATATATATATATATATATATCCGTCCATCCCTTTGGACAAGGGAGAGTGCTCAATGACAGAAAAGCCTGTCACATTAAGTTAGTGAGTTCCCTGGCACTAGCAGTACACAAGTAGAATGTGGACAGTCACTTATCATGTTTCCAGAACAGGTAATATACACAAGGCACTATGATAAACAGCTAAGGAGCAACATCCTACCTAAAATTCGCAATAATCTTACATGGTGGTCACTCTTATAATCATCTCTGTCTTATAAATGAGGAAACCAAAACATGTCCAAAGACATAAATCTGGTATATACGACACGGAGTTGAACTACATTGATTTCCAAATTTTCCTCTGCAGTCAAGGTAATTTTCAAAGCCTGGCTTAAGTTGTCTTCCACAATAGCCAAGTATTCCAGATACGGACAAGTCCAGAGACGGCATGAAAACAGACATGCTGCTTGAGTTTTCTCTAATTATCTCGACTCTAACCCTCTCTGGGAGCTGACTTCCTTCCAAGATACTGTAGTAATTCCAGTCATCATACCCAGTTATAAGAGCATACGAAAGCAGAGAAGAGATCTTGAGTTTTTCTTCCTGAAGGGTGGAAAATCTTTCCAGAAGCCTGTAGATTTCCCTTCGTACCTCATTGGCCACAACTCTCATGTGATGTCTCCAGCCAATCACTGGCAAGGGGAATGAAACCATCATTTTCTTTTTTTAATTTTTTTTTTTTTCAACGTTTATTTATTTTTGGGACAGAGAGAGACAGAGCATGAACGGGGGAGGGGCAGAGAGAGAGGGAGACACAGAATCTGAAACAGGCTCCAGGCTCTGAGCCATCAGCCCAGAGCCTGATGCGGGGCTCGAACTCACGGACCGTGAGATCGTGACCTGGCTGAAGTCGGACGCTTAACCGACTGCGCCACCCAGGCGCCCCGAAACCATCATTTTCAAATTCTATCAATTAGGACTTACCCTTGATTCAAATAGGGAAAACATGAGCACAACAAAACAAAAACAAACCCAAAAAACACCTTTCTGTTAATAAGGAGAAAAGAGTCCAATGGATATTAGTCAGATATTTAAGAGACTACGATCTTTCTACTCAAATTGGGTTTCAGAGAACATCATTATCTGGGAACCTGGGAACATGGTTAGAAATACAGAAATCCAGGCTCCACCCCATCCCCCCAAATAAATATCTGTGCTTATGTGCTTAGTAATGTGATGTTTAGAGTTTGAAAAGGTCTTCCCTTCAGTGCCTGCCATAGGCGGCCCTGGATGGTGCAATTTTATCACAACATCATACCAAGTAGTAAAATTACAGTGATTAAACACAGACTGAACTTGGGTCCTGGAGGTGAATTCTGAAGGAAAAAGCATCCATCCCTGAACTCAGACCAATCACGTGGATCCTGAATTTCTGGTCTCTTCGTGTGGCTACAGGAAGGCTACCATCATACGAGTTACCAAGGGGATTCATGAAGACTGTGTATATGGGTGTATGTCTGTACATATGGTTTCATACTTCGGTTGGTATGCAACACCAGAGTGCTCTTTTTGAAGAGTCACACGATCACAAATAGATATGGCAAAGCCACAGCCTTTAACGACTAGAGATGGAGCAAAAGCTTTAGAAATAATTGGGCTTTGAGGGGAAGGAGGGAGAAAGTGGTGATTTCTGTATTTGTTTGTGCGGTTGACTCATTGGAATATTACCACAATTTTGAGACAGCTGATATGCCAAAGATAACATGGCTCCGCGGAGCCTTTTATGAGATGACACAGTAATGAAATGGTGGCATCATGGCCAAAGGTTATCTAAGCAGCCGCTTCTTTACGAAGGCTGCACGATCTGTGGCCAAAGGGTTATCATGAAAGGAAAAGGAATATTTTTTTTTTACTTGTGATAGTATTGGTTCGTTTCATCTAGAAATTAGTTTTTCACCTTGTGTGCCTTTACTGTGCAGGTCTTTTGGAACCTTTGCCTAGAAATGTGTGAAAAGGAGCTCGACCAGGTGGCTGAAGTCTGAATACAGAGAGCTAAGCTCTACTTAGGGTTTACTTTTCATCCTGAATATTAGATCTAGATATCCTTCCTTTGGGTGACATAGCACTAGAGGCAACTGTGATTTAATAAATATACTGCATCCTCAAAGATACCACCCCATCATTTCAAAAATCTTTCCTCTGAGCCCTTCAGCTGTATCTTCAGGGGGCCCCTCCAGCATTCTATGTGGCTGGTTGCCTCTTAAAAGCTAATGGCCCACTTTCAACCTCCATCAATGTTAAGTAGGTCCTCTAGACAGAGGCTAGAGTCTATGAATCCATGCCTGTATGGATGAGGCATCACAAGCTATCAGACAGTGATGGCAGCCGAGGTTTTGCAGGCAGAAAAGACAATTCCAGAGTTGAAACAATTATCTTTCTCTGTAAGGATGAGCAGCTGGCCCTTCTAGAATCCCCCAATGGGGTCAATTCTACTAAGTGTCCAGTTGGTCTACCCAAAAACTGGTGCCATCTTGGAGGTTCAGTGTTTGTTTTGTTTTGCATTATTGACAAACTGACATTCCAAGAAAGTAGGAACAGGAACAGCCTTTCTAAGGAAGAGAAAATGCTGTGTGGCCTTTACATAGCTTCTATCTGTGCCACTACAGCCAAGATATTCGTGTTCCCATCATGCCAATTATGGGGTAGGCAATGGCAAATTCCAGATGATATCAACTGGTTGAGTTATTCAATATGCCTGCCAATAAAGTGAGATACGAAATTCTTCATATTCTGTGCCCCATCTATATGTCCATCCACATTCCATGCCTGCTTATCACTAATCTTGTGGTTCTTTATCTTCTAGGTTAGAAAGCCAAGAATACTAAATATTCTCACCTTCAGCCACCTCTCCTTTTACACAAAGTGTATAACCTGGTGCACTGCTCATAGCATTACTGCTGGGAGTATTTCTTGTCCCTCCATGGTCTTTCACGATCACTCCTACATGTGGCTGTAATGTAGATAATGTCCATCTTTGGCTTGCACAGAGGAACTCAGCTCAACAACCTATAAACGAATGTTAGACATTTCTAACATTGATCATACAGCATTTCCCACATGGCTGTAGTTGAAAGCAAGGTGAGGAGCACTCTTAGTAGGTGGCATGCAGGTCTGGCCATGACCTCTGATCTTGTGGGGGCTTAGCCTTTGATGTAAAATCTCCATCTTACAATGGACCGATTGATATTGGATCCATCCAAAGTTTTAGCTTAGTGGGTCCAATGTAATGGAGATCATAATAAAAAGTCATAGATGCAGGCTCACTTTGTGCCCATGGTTAAGCATTCCATCTCCACCAGAGCCCAGTAAAGACAAGAGCTATTCCTGAAAGTGCATGTAATTATTCGCTTTGAATGGCATCTTCTTATCCCAGGATTCCAGGACCTGTATTGTGAGTGTCCTACTAATGCTTGCCACCAGAGACCCCACCATTTACACTTTTTTTAATGTTTACTTATTTTTGAGAGATAGAGAGAGAATAAGAGTAGGTATGAGTGGGGCGAGGGGCAGAGAGAGACGGGGCGGGGGGGAGAGAGAGAGAATCCCAAGCAGGCTCCGCACTGACAGTGCAGAGCTTGACACAGGGCTTCATCTCACCAACCGTAAGATCATGACCTGAGCCAAAATCACAAATCGGACGCTTAACCGACAGAGCTACCTGGGAACCCCTGACCAATTACACCTTTAAGACCATAGTGCCTGGTGGATCACATACCTGAGTGGCCAGGAATGCTTCACCACAGGCTGGAATTACTGCAGTTCCCTTTCCTGATCCAGGCTCCACACAAGGCTGGCAGCCTTCCGGATCACCTGCTATTAAGGGCTCTAGAGTCCAAAGAGGCATGCCAAGCATTACAAGGCTTTTGTTTGGGGTAGAGGGTTTAAGATGTAGCAATGTATCTTTTACTTTGGAGATGATGTCTAATTACACTCTTGAACAATGGACTGCTAACAATTTCACTACTTTGGATGTTCCTTGAATCTTCATAAAATTCATGTTTCATCCTTTGGGAGGGCACGTGTCTTAACAACACTTCCAGCTCTCCAGTCATGTCTTGCTCGTTTTGTCCCATCAGAATGACATCACCAACGTGATAATGCATCTGTATAACTTTTGGTGGGATATACATGCAGTCCAGATATACTGAGATGATATTGTAACAAAGAGCAGGAGACCCAAGATATCTCTGAGGTAAACTCATCAGTGAATACTGGTGTTTGTTTTATATGAGTACAAATGGTTACTGATCCCCTTGTAGCCGGAAAGGAAAAGAATGCATGTACTATATCTATGTTGACAAAGAATGTATCCAAGATACAACTAATATGCTCAACAGATAAGATCTATACTCGGAAAACTATAAGACACTGATGAAAGAAATTGCAGATGACACAAATAAATGCAAAGATATATTACACTCAAGCTTTCAAAAAACACTGTTTACATGTCCATACTACCCAAAGCAATCTACAGATTCAGTGTACTCCCTATCAAAATATCAATAGTATTTTTTAAAGAACTATAATACATAATCCTAAAATTTGTATGGGACCACAAAGACCCTGAATAGCCAAAGAAATCTTCAAAAAGAACAAAGCAGAAGGTATTATAGTCCCAGATTTCAAACAACACTACAAAGCTATAGTAATTAAAACAGTATGGGGATGGTACTAGCACAAAAACAGACATATAGATCAACTGGAACTTAATAGAAAGCCTATGTGTTAATTTAATCTATGACAAAGGAAGCAAGAATATGCAATGGAGAAAACAGAGACTCTTCAATAAATGGTGTTGGGAAGACTGGACACACATGTAAGAAAGAAACAAAGAAAAAAGAGAAAGAAAGAAAGAGAGAGAAACAAACAAACAAACTGGACCACTTTTTAAAAACATACCCAAAATTAAATTAAGTGGATTAAGCCCCCCATTTAAGACCTGAAACCATAAAACTCCTAAAAGAAAACATCAGTAGTAATATCTTGGACATCGGTCTCAGCAATATTCTTCTAGATCTGTCTTCAGAGACAATTAAGTGTCCATCCACAGATGAATGGATTAAGAACATGTGGTGTATACATTCACTATTACCCAGCCATAAAAAAAGAATGAGGTCTTGCCTTTTGCGACAACATCCATGTTGTAACACTTACGTGAGGTATCGTGCTAATGATTATATGTGGCATCTCAAAAACAAAACAAAGAAATACAAACAGATTCATAAACACAGAGAACAAACTGATGCTTGCCAGAGAAGAGTGATATGGGGGATGAGAGAAATAAGTAAAGGGGATTAAGACACACAAACTTCTGATTATAAAAATAAATGAGCCACGGGGATGAAAAGTACAGCAGAGAGAACACAGTCCGTGATAGTGTCATAAATTCATATGATGATGGATGGTAACTACATTTACGATGGTGAGCATTTCATAATGTACACAGCTGTGGAATCATTACATTGTACACCTGAAACAAATACATTATTATATATCAACTGTACTTCAACATAAAAAAAAAAAGAAACACAAGATTTGATCCAGAAGTTCTTTTAACGTCTGCTACTCAAGTAGCATCTGATTGTAGCGGTCATCTACAATCAATCACTCTCCAGAGTACATCAGATTCCAAAGCTGTCAGACTGCCTAATTAAACAGACATGTGATACGGACCACTGCTCTACAGTGTTTAGGTCTTTAGCTGTGGCATTAATCTCTGCCATCCCCTCTCAGATTTCATACTGTTTTTTGCTTACTCTATCATCCAGGGAAGATAGTTGGAGAGGTTTCCAGTTGGCCATCCTCATAATAATAGCTGTGCTTCCACAGACTAGAGGCAGAATTGTTGATCTCACTGCCAGATCCATCACTTTTAATTATGCACTTAGGGATTACAGAAATGACCACTGGATGATGCATCTGTAGACCCAGGGTAGTCACAGCGAGCCAGATCTCCATGTATCATCTGGCTCCTTGATGCCTCTGCTCTAACAGGAGGGCTGTGGTGATGGCTGGGTCTGTAGTTATCACTGCCTACTCAGAATCTATTTTCAAAAGTCCTAAAAATGTCTGGATTTAGGTGCCCTGTCCTCCATGGTGTATTCACATGAGTAAATGATTATTGATCTCTTTGAAAAAAATTGAGGTCATTACAGAATATACTTGCCATGATGTTGGCAAAGTTCTCCCTCCTTAAAGACTTCTCAAGGTAGAGGCTCCTGCATGGCACAGTCAGTTGAGTATTCAACTGGTGATTTAGGCTCAGGTTAGGACATCACAGCTCATGAGTTCAGGCCCCACATCGGGCTCTACCCTGACTGCACGTAGCCTGCTTGGGATTCTCTCTCTTCCTCTCTCTCTCTGCCCCTCCCCCACTTGTGCTCGCTCTCTCTCTCTCTCCCTCTCTCTCAAATTAATTAAATAAACATGAAAAAATATGTAAGAGTTCTCAGGGTACATACTGTTTCACATCTAATAACTTAAGCAATGGATTCTGACTTTTGATTGAGGTGACCACTCTCCAACTTTTGCTCCTAAATTCATGCCTCCTTTTAACATTGTATCGCTTAAGCAGAACTTCAGACACCATGCTCTTTAAGATATTATTATCTATTAACCATTTGACAACACCTGACTGGTCACGTTCCCTTGACCTGCCCTCCTATTCTTACAGTCCTATATTAATTGTGGACTCATCACTTCAAGAAGTTCAACACTGCTGCCTGGCCATTCTTACTTCAAGGCCACATCAATCCATGAATAATAATAAGCCTACTTCTGTGACTACATCTTTTACTATCAGCCTTAACAAACAGGGCATTTCGACAGACCCATCCAACTTCTTAGGGATGGCCGTACCCTTCACACAACACATTTCTAGCAGCCTTGGTGAATCTTGTGTTCTCTGGGTCCCGTTATAGAAGGAACATCATGATACTCTGGCCTTACATACTATAACCATTCCAGTGTACCCACTTTTCTTCTTATTCCTTCCTTTTCTAGGGCAACTCAGTTATTTCCACTTCATCGGCAGTGAGACACTGCTGATTCCAGGCTGCTAAGAGCCAATCCACTGTTCCGTTTGCCCCCTCCCCTGGGATTCTTGCTGGGACATTAAATCCAGAGTCCCAGGACAGTGGTCCCAAACTAAAAGTTCTTGTTCATGCAGAATTACATCCCTGCCCCTTGATCAACCATATTCAAAACCTAACCCCAGTTGTATTCTCCAGGTGCCAGCAGGCATGTGCCAACTACTCCTTGCGATTTTTTAGGTATATAAAGACTCCTCCCTCCCTTATAAAGCTCAGCTGATCCCCAGCAAGGTTTTGTTTCAATGTAACCTTAAACATCATCATCAGAACCAGGAGAGAAGGTGGAGGCAGTTCCTGAGGCGCAGGGGGTGGGGGGGTGTTTATTGCTTTATGGGGAAACAGATTTCTGAAAACTTGATTACTCAAATATGTTATTATACCTGCCGCAGCATTCGCCTCCACTGTGACATTTTCCTGGGTCATTACTGGAAAATCCTTATTAACTGAACTATGCCATCTACCCACGCCCCATCACACATGCAGGTTGACACCCTCTTCACCTGCCAGGTGGTAAGTGAGCCCATCCTACATTCCCACCTGATTATCTGTTTTCTCAGGCCACTTGGTAATACTTATGTTAATCTACATGAAGCAAAATGGCCAGGAAGGTGGAGAGAGCCACAGAGCATGATGTGTGACTAAGTCAAGAAGAGGAAAGAAAAGTTTGGGTAAAAGAGACCTAGAGTGGTGAGTAGTCTAAGTAATATCTGGTAAGACCATTCAGGACCAAAGTCAGCTGCCAATAGGCTCCCGTGTAACTCATGAATGGGCCTGTCTTTGCAGCCCTGCCACGCTCAATCCCTGTCTGGCCACACCCCATGGGAAACATCCCCTTGACCAGAATGTGAAGGTGGATTTCACAGTATAGCACCTGGGTTCAGCCAGCTTTAGGAGTGTGCAGCCCTATGGCGGTGTCCCACAGGGAACCGCTCTAGTGTAAGTGCTCTGCTACTGTAGTGAAGTTCTTTTTTTAATTCTTGTTATTATTTCTGTGTTTTAAAGAGAGATAAAGAAAGTGAGGGAAAGGGGCAGAGAGAGAGAGAGACAGGGAGACAGAGAGAGAGAGAGAGAGAGAGAGAGAGAGAAAGAGAGAGAGAGAGAGAGAGGATCCAAGCTGAGCATGGAGCCCAATGCGGGGTTCAATCCCACAACCCCAGAATCACGACCTGAGCTGAAATCAAGAGTTGGATGCTCAACCCACTGAGCCATCCAGGGGACCCACTGTGCCCCACTCTACTGAAATTCTTAAATTTATCTTTAAACTTGTGTTCTGTAAGGATAATGGGGCATGCTAATAGACGAAGCACACCTAATATTCGCGTCAGCCACTCCTTGCGGCCCTGTTTGCGTACAGAGCTCGAGATGTCCCAGGATTCCGGGAGACCCACAAGGCACAGGCATTCAAGCAAAACTCAAAACCAGTCCAAGGTGAATGTGTTATGTCTATGACTCGGTAAGTAGGGTTGCTGACAGAGGCCAAGAGGTCGTAAACCAGAACTGGCTTCAAATCAGAGAGAAGGCAGTGTGCTCCAAGAAACGTGAATGATCACAAAACCACATCATAGTTTACTTTACTATTCTGTATTACATAATCCCTGATGCTGAAAATGACCTAGAAAGAAAGGAAAAGACAGAGCCATCCATAGTTTCTTTTCCTCTCACTCTTTCCTTGCTCATTAGTAAGCTGAAGGTAGAGAATGTTGGTAAAATGTATCAAGAAGTGACATAAAAACATCTGAGTTACTTTGTGAAGTTTTCATTTCACTGGGAAGACAAAATCCATATGCATGTACAATCTACGAAACAGAATTGTGTAATTCAGGGATCCTCCACATAAGTTAGACGCTCATATGTTTGCACCAAAAACTGGCATTCCACAACATAAAGAACGGTAAGATTCAAGCCAGTAATTTAAAATTTTACATATTCCTTTTCTTAGGACAACATTAAGTATCAAATTCAAAAAAAAGAATCATGAACAGTCGAGAAAGATTCAAGAACACAAATGTCTATTTCAGCACCTTTCTTAATACCTTTTTTTCTCGCCTTTGGAACCAGGGGCTGCAGATTTTTTTTTTCTTTTGAAATAGGCCTTGCAAGTCATAGAGCCAGCCCTGCCTGGGATCCGTGCTCCCTGGAGTTGGAGACCCACTGATTGCAATGTACTTGCTTCCACATGGGTTTTGGTGTAAGGAAAATCCAGGTTGCAAACCTAAGACATCCGAATCACAAGTGTTTGTTTAGCTCACCAACCCCTATGTCCTCTTAGTAAAGATGCCCCCTTCACTCACTCGCTCTCTTTTTTTTTTTCTGTCAAAGCATATTCAAAACTCCTAGGGGGACACTCTTTGCTAACGTTCCACATCCTGAACCAGTGTAACTGACAGATGGTGATGATCACATGTGTCAATCATACTTGGCAAGGGGATCCGCTCTATCACTGCATCGAAGAGTGGCTCACCTGCTCAAGGACGTGGTGTATATTTTCCCTCAGAGTAGATGTTACAACGTTGGGCTCCATAGTCAGAGGGGGGAGGGTGCAGTTCGACTCCACCCTACAGCCTGATGCACTGCTTACCCTCTAAAAGGTTCATTTTCTTGATCCATAAAATGGGACTAATAAGAAGCAATTTGCTAGGGGAAAGAGATGCTTATCAAGATGGCATTTGCATATTTGTCAGTGTTATCTATTATTATCATTCCCTCTCCAGGACTGCTGGTAACACAAATTCTTCAGAAAGCAAAATTCATTTCCCCAGCCCTAAATCTGAAAACTCACCTTTATGTTGAAAGACTCTTATTTCTTGGACAATGAAGCTAATGACACATTTAATCTCTCGCACCACTGCCTGCCCAACTCAGCCTTTCCCCAATACATTTTTTTGAAAATGGTCTATTCCCTCCAAGTAAATCCATCAGAACTATTTTCTCTTTCTAGTTCAACAAAGGTTAAATTAGAAGACAACTCAGTTGCTGATCTTTGGGAGATGGAATCTAAACAGAAGAGAACAAAACACAGGCCACTCTCCTGCCTTTGCCATTATCCTGTTGATAAATTATCCAGTGGTCTCTTGGAAATGCACCAATCATTCTCACTGGGCATTTCTTCTCTTTAGAAGTGCTGAGGTTTCACTACAGTCTAAGATCTTTAGAGCGAGGAATAAGTTTCATAGGCTGGTACCTTCAATGACTCTTCCTCAATTCAGTGCTATTCCCAACTATAACTTAAGCTGCATTTTGTCAAAAAACAAGAACAAAACTGTGGTCTTGGGCAACTCGGGCAATACCCAAGGACATTGCTGAGAGTTCTAGTCTGGCATAATACAGTAAACACTATAAATTTTAGTGAATGAATGATAAATGAATTTTTTTTTTCATTTTTTTCAACATTTATTCATTTTTCAGAGACAGAGACAGAGAGTGAGTGGGGAAAGGGCAAAGAGAGGAGGGAGATACAGAATCCAAAGCAGGCTCCAGGCTCCTAGCTGTCAGCACAGAGCCTGACACGGGGCTCAAACTCATGGACTGTGTGTGATCATGACCTGAGCAGAAGCCCAACATCCAACTAAGTGAGTCACACAGGTGCCCCTAAATGAATTTAAAAAGTAAAGAAAGAAAATACTCCTAGAAAAAAACATAGGTAATAATCTCTTTGATGTTGGCCAAAGAAACATTTTTCTACATCTGTCTCCTGAGGCAGGGGGGAGAAAAAGCAAAATTAAACTACTGGGACCATATCAAAATAAAAAAGCTTTTGCACAGAGAAAGAAACCATCAACAAACAAAAAGGCAACCTACTAAGTGGGATGAAATATTTACAAATGATACAGCTGAGGAAAGGCTAATATCCAAAATATATAAAGAACTTATACAACTCAACCCAAAAACAATCCAATTTAAAAAAAAAAAAAAATGGGCAGAGGACCTGAATAGACAATTTACAAAGAAGACATCCAGATGGCCAACAGACCCATGAAAAGATGCTCAGCATCACTAAACACCAGGGAAATGAAAATCAAAATCACAATAAGATTTCACCTTAAACCTGTCAGAATGACTAAAATCGAAATGACAAGAGATGGCAAGTGTAGTGAAGATATGAGGAGAAAGAAACCCTCATGTACTGTTGGTGGGAATGCAAGTTGGTATGGCCACTGTGGAAAACAGGATGAAGGTTCTTCAAAAACTCAGAAATACGCTATGATCCAGGAATTCCACTACTGGGTTATGACCCAAAGATGAGAATACTAATTTAAACAGATACACACACATCTTTTAAAAAGATAAACACACATGTTTACTGCAGGGTTACTTACAATAACTAAGATATGGAAACAACCCAAGTATCGATCCACAAACAAATAGATAAGATGCGATGTGCACACACACACACACACACACACACACACACACACACGGAATCCTGCTCAGCCATGAAAAAGAATGAGATCATGCCACTTGCAACAACATGGATGGAGCTAAAGAGTATTGTGCTAAGGTGAAATAAGTCAGTCAGATAAAGACAGATACCATATGACTTGACTCATCCATGGAACTTAAGAAACAAAACAAAGGGGCAGCTGAGTGGCTCAGTCAGTTAAGTGTCCTACTCTCGACTTCAGCTCAGGTCACGATCTCACAGTTTGTGGGATCGAGCCCCCTGTTGGAGTCTGTACTGACAATGCAGAGCCTGCTTGGACTTCTTTCTCTCTTCCCCTCTCTCTGCTCTTCCCTCCCCTGCTCATCCACTTACTTACTCTCTCTCTCTCTCAAAATAAATAAATTAATTTTAAAAGAGAGAAAACAAAGAGAGAGAAACTAACAAAGACTGTTAAATACAGAGAACAAACTGGTGGTTCCCAGAGGAGACGTAGGCAGATGGGTGAGATAAAGGGGATTAAGAGTACACTTATCATGATGAACAGTGAGCGATATAAAGAATTGTTGAACTGTTATACTGTATGCCTAAAACTAATGTAACACTTTACGTTAATTGTACGTCAGTAAGAAAGAAATAAAAAAGCAAATTTAAAAAAGGAAAGAAGGATTTTTAAAAAATGAGGTCTCAACTACTCCGTCCTCTGAAAATTCAAACCTCTTTAATAACTGATTTATGCTTTTTTGACTTTTCCCTGTGTCACCCCAAATCACAGGCATGTATACACAAAGGAAGACCACTGGAACACATGATTCTGCCTAGGCTGCATCATTCTTACTGAACCTCTTCAAAAACACAAAGACAAGAAAAGACAGCTTTATAGTCTAATTAGTTGTGCTCTTAATGTAATAATTTTGAATTATGGTTCTGTAATGAAGTCAGGTGAGTGTCTGAGAAATTACTGAATTTCTTCAAATGGAAAACACTACAATACTTTCCCTATTAGCACATTCCCTCACTCCAACCAATTATACTCAGGGGAAAAACATGGGCACATATATCATAGCAAAGGGCACAGAATATGTACAGCGACTTTAGGTAAGAACAAAGGAAGATAAGGGGCACTTAGCAAAAATCTGCAATGCCACCTCAGTAGTTCATAGTACCGGTAATGAACTGGCTATGAAAAATAGTCAGGAAGCAATTTACAACAAAATATCAAATATCTTTTTTTTTATATATAAGAACAAGTAATCCTTCTCTATCATATCACTTTTCTTGAGTGCTAAAAAGCTGTAAAAATTGGAGGAAGCAATCTATCAACCAATTAAATGATTTTTCCCACTTTGTTGTAACTTTTAAAGATCTATAAAATGCCTTAAAAGTGATAGAAGACAAACCTTAAAAGAGCAAATATAGTAATTGAGCTGATCAGACAAATGTAGTAGCAGAGAGAATACAGTCAACTATAGGAGCTTTGTTTTTTGTTTTTTTTTTCCTTTCTTCACAACACATAAGAGAGCAACACATAAAGCTGTAACATCCCACATTGTTCCTGGGTCTTAATTAATTAATTAATTAATTAATAGAAGGTTTTTTTCATTGGGAGGGCTCAATGCTTCCACTTTCCCACAATCGTGTTACTTATCTAGGCTACTTTGGTGTGTGTGTGTGTGTGTGTGTGTGTTTTCCTTTATATTGGGTCACATAGCTAGTCTTATGCAGGTTTTAGAGAAATTATAATTCCTTATAAAAATATCTGGTCTTTACTGATTCCTTATTATTTTAATTTGGGTCAGTGGGCCACGGGCAATTAACTATTTTTGCAAGTGATTGAATATTTTTAAGATTCCATTTGACATTTTGCGTCCCTTGAAAGAAAACTAAAATCGGACACAAAGCAGAAAAATAAAGGAATGGCATGCTTAATTATAAGCTTAAAAAAAAAAGCAATTCAGGGGGAAAAAATCCACATAGGGTTTTTGCCTCTATCAGCTATGCAAATGTACACTGTGGCAGTTTTTAACTGGGTCATAACTAATGTGCATCAAAAAGGAAAAGAAAAGAAAAAAAAGAAAAGAAAAGAAAGGAAAGGAAAGGAAAAGAAAAGAAAAGAAAAAACAAAAGTCAAACTTGGATTGGAACTCCAAACATTATCCAAAATACTCACTCCAGAACACAAATACTTTCGTCTTAAGGGGAAAAAAATCACCATTTTTTTTTCTAAATTAAGCAAACTTAAACCAAATACAAATTTCTATTCCATACCAAGCAAACAATTAATTCCCTTTTGTTCACTATGGAGACTTACACACTGCCTCAGTTTGGCATAATGTGACAGAAAGTGACTGTACTTGGAGAGAGTGTTTTGGTTTTTTTTTTAATTTTTTAATGTTTATTTATCTTTGAGAGAAAGAGAGAAAGAGAAAGAGGGAGGGAGGAGGAGGGGCAGAGAGGGAGACACAGAATCTGAAGCAAGTTCCAGGCTCTGAGCTGTCAGCACAGAGCCCCATGTGGGGCTTGAACCTACGAACGGTGAGATCATGACCTGAGCCAAATTCGGATGCTTAACTGACTGAGCCACCCAGGTGCCCCTTGGAGAGAGTGTTTTTTAAAGGGATAATTAAACTGAAATGAGTTTCTTAGAGTGGGCCTTCATCTGATATGGCCACTGTCCTTATAAGAAGAGATATGGACACACACACAGGGCAAAGCCCATGTGAAGACACAGGGAGGAAAAATGACCATTTACAAGCCAAGGAGAGAATCTTCCAGAGAAATCAACCCTGCCGATGCCTTGATCTCAGCCTCTACCCTTGGAGATTGTGAGAAATACATTTTTGTTGCTTACCTCACTCAGTTTCCAGTACTTTGTCATGGGAGCCCTAGCAGACTAACACAGGCTCCTATCCTGACAATCTCCAGGGATGAGATGAGATAGAAATGAGTAATAAGCATTTGTTCTGTACAGAAGGACACAGACATAATGCTGAGAAAAGTTGCCCTTTGGCTTTTCTACACAGAGAAGCACAGCACAAACCCTTTATGATTTACTGTGAGAGGAAGAAAATACAGCCATTCCTTTACTCCCAGCTGTTGGGACACAACCTAGTAGAACATCCCATCCCAAGGCTTTAGCCCTTTGCCTATCTTGTAAATCAAGTGCTGAGGCACTATCACCAACATGGAGCAAGTCTGTAAGAGTAGACTGGAGAAAGTTTCTTGTCAAATGCCAATGCGGCGTCCCAAAGGGTTTTCAGGATGAAGATCAAAACTTCCCAGGGAAGAGAAGAATGCACGCCATTTGACATGGATTAATTTCTTCATATTTGATTATAAAGGCTCTGAGATAACAGGTATTTTTTTTAAAGTTCATTGATTTTATTTTTGACAGAGACAGGGAGTAAGAGCAAGGGGCGGGTAGGAACAGAGAGAGAGGGAGAGAGAGAATCCTAGGCAGGCTCAGCACTGTCAGCACAGAGCCTGATGTGGGTGGGGCTCGAACTCACAAACGGGGAGATCATGGCCTGAGCCGAAATCAAGAGTTGGACGTTTAGCTGACTGAGCTACCGAGGTGCCCCATAACCTGGTGTTTTTGAAGTACCATTTCCCTGAGTAGAGAATTCTAACTCAAAAGCCTAATCTTTGCAGTAACCTTGAATATCAATACATTAAGAACTTAGGACAATATTCAGCTTAGAAGAGGTTACATTTAATCTTTGTTTCCTGCTTGGTAGTTAAAAGAAGTTCATAGTTTTATATAACTGTATCATGATATATTCTCAATGATGGCAAAAAGTGTTCTGTAGCTAATCAAAAATGTTTCAGTGGAGGTGTGTCTAAGCACTTGAGCCGTGAGGGATGTTGAGTGGCCGGCATGGAGGGGGATGTTGGAAAAAAGAAAACAAAGCATCAGTAGGTACCAAAATATTTTTTTTCATGTACCACTGAAGACCTGTAGCTGGTCAGTTTATTGATTTTGTCAATACAGTTCTGTGATACTCAATATGGGCAGAAAAGAAATGAACTTTAAAAATGCCTTTGCTTGGCTAACAGAAAACCTGGAACCATTTATCTTGTGTCCACAAGACAGTGCGGTCAGTAGGACACAGGCAATACCTGCCACTTGAGAACTAAGAGCAACAAATGGGAAGGCTGAAATTGACAAGGCTGTAACTCACAAGTGTCCAAACCCTGCCCTCAGATACTGTTGGGCAGTTCCCACTGGGGCTCTAGCTGGGAAGTCAATTGAATTGCAGTTGCCTGAAAGGAGCTCTTGGTCTACTGGGAGCAACTATTCTCTGTTGAAATGTGGACAAGGACTTTTAGCTGATAATCAGACACTCACAGTAACCATCTGGATAAAAACACAAGTGTTCTCTCTCCATTACAACCAGCCTCAGACCTAGGAACATATATAGAGAGGTAACTAAACTAATGTGGCATCTTGAGCCTCCATTTCCTATGAGTGAGACAGCACAGAGCCTGCATGAGAGCCTCACTTACTATTCCAGTCAGCGATGGGAGACTTGCAAAGACAGCATGCTCAGTGTGTGAGAATGTGAGCCCTCTGACCCTTGTCACCCAAGAGAAAGGGAAGGACCTGCGTAAGAGATCATGATTACAAAATGAATTATTACGGAGAAAAGCCAATCCCAAATAGCCATCTTGTTCAAAACAGCTTCTATGGCTCTGTGGCCAGAAGTGGTCCCACAAAATGTCATAGGTATGGAAAGTCTTTAAAAAACAGAGGGGTGGGAGTGAACTCATCCTTCACTTAGGCCGTCAGACAATATTAATGATAATCCACCATTTCCACATTTCTATGTTACAGGTGCCCTGGTAAATTATAATAAAGGTCAAAGAGATGATCTTGGAGTTGAAACCTGAATGAAAAACACAAATGAAATCACAAACCCAGATTTCTGTCCCTTTGCGCTACAGGAACCCTGGAAGCGAGGGTGATGGGTATGGACAGGTTTGGGGCAAGATAAATGTTACTCAGACATCTCATAAAAAGCAGGACATAATCAGAGGAAAGAAAGCAAAGTGATATCCTAGGAGACAAATTTGTATGGAGAAGAAATAGCCGAATGTCACTGGCAATTTAACCAGTGAATTTTCTCACAGCAAATCTTCCTCCAGTGCATGAAAAGAAAGAAAAACAAGGAGATCACATCACTATTTGGGATTAACAAGGAAGGCAATGGAAGGCTATCCAAGATTTCTTACTATCAAATGACCTGGTGAAAATAAAGCTTATGGAAGCTAATTTTTTTTCAGAATGAAACTGTATGCATATTAGCATAATATTCCTTAGTTCAAATCTTTTGATTTCTTTTTGTGATAATCTGTACACTCTACCATGTAAATCATCATTTTCTTTTTTTTAAATCATCATTTTCACATCTTGTTATGTTGGCACAGTTGAGCCCACATCCTCAGAATCTTGAATCAGGATACGGCCACATACCCTTATAGTAGAAGACATGCTTTCTGCATGTACTTTATTTTGCCTGGTCTCAATGTTTACCCCATAATGAGCCAAATATACAGAACATCCTGAATAATTAGCTGTCATGATAAAACTGTCAATAGTGATACTCAGGTGGTGAATATCTGCTTTGGTGAATTACCTGTGGACAAAAAAAAAAAAATTATCCACTTACTACAAACACTATAGTTGATTAAACCCTCCCCCAAAATGGATTAGGGAGTCACACTTGGAAGTACTTTGCATGGAGCTAGAAATTGCATTTGGCAGTGTCTCTGAATTCAAAATGAAGAAGCATTTGACATCCTTAATGAAATTTTATGTTGTGGCTTCCAGTATTTAAAGTACAGAAATTTTGTACCGGATTTCATTTTAAGAGAAAAGAAAGAGAAGGCAAATGGGGGGAGGAGGGAAGCAGTAAGCAAAAGATGTATTTTAAACTCATAGGAATTCACAGAACATCTCCAGAACAGATAATATGAGTTTGTTACTCTCCCAACCCACCCAAAAGCTGTCATTTGTCAATAATACTTATGGTTATGGCGAATTCTCTCAATCACGACCACTTAGATACACTGGTGAAGCAAAACAAAGTATCCTAAGCCAAGTTATCTGAATGAAAGAATGTTTTTTTCATTGAAAGATAACCCAAAAAAGAAAAAAATAACCAGTATTTGCATCTTATTAAAGGCTATATCGAGTTGGAAACTCTACTTTGATGACTTCATAATGAGTAATCATGGAAAGAAAAGTGGAAAGAAAAGAAAATCTAGGAAAACCATTTTTGAAATAGTTTCACAGAAAGTACAATTATTATTTCCTAATTGTATCCTTTTATCCTGGCATCTGAGTTTCCAATTTAAATGATCTCTACTTTCTTTGAATAGCCACAGTGACTTTTTCAGTGACATGAACCTTATTATTATTTTTTGTCTCTGTCATACATGGCTAAAAGCATTTGGGGAAGTGGAATACATACTGAATCAAGTCAGTTTATTTCATCCAGTGTCTTATATATAGTCGCCTCTCATTGTTGATAATAAAATATGATTACATGATGTTCAAATGAATTCGTTTTATCATCTAAAAATATTTGTGTTTCACATAAAGTATTTCACTATAAAGTGTTTCAATCAAATATAAGCCTACATTTAGAAGTAATACCTTCAGAAATGCTATACAATTTTAAATTTCTTTCATATTTAGAATTTTGTTCCATCCTAAATTCAAGTTCATGTTTGCAAGTACTGTCATAGAGATAGGTAAGTAATTTCCAGGTTTTCTAATGAGGTTTCCAAGACTAAAGACATTGACTATTAGCAGTTTCAAGTTTATTTATATTTGAGAGAGAGAGAGAGAGAGAGACAACAGAGAGTGACCAGGTAAGGGTAAGAGAGAGAGGGAGAGACAATTTCAAGCAGACTCCACAGTGCCAGCATGGAGCCCAATGTGGGGCTCGAACTCACGAACTGTGAGATCATGACCTGAGCAGAACCAAGAGTCAGACGCTAAACCCATTGAGCCACCCAGGCATCCCTACTACTAGCAGTTTTAAAAAGCCAACTAACACATGAAGAAACAATTTTTCTGAAATAGACCTTTACTTCTCTTTAGTCATATATGCATCAACTATATATATATATATATATATATATATATATATATGCATCAAATATATGTACATATATATATAGTTATAGTTATAAAAGAAACATCTGCCTTGGAATAGTAGAAATAAAAAATAAAATAAAAATAAAACACTTTCAGAAATAAAGTTGACTTCTGTAAGTACCATTCATTATGCAGAGGTATTTCAGCTATGGCTTGATGAGAGTTAATTGTTCGATACTATTTAGTACAAAGGCAGTGGAAGAAAAGGCATCTAATTGATGCATTAGGAGTCATTCCCAACTCCAGAAGTTGCAGGAGGCACTTTTAACAGCCATCATTTTCTTTATAGGGGATCTGCTCAGAACAAAATGAAATAGTCACTGTTTGTTCTATCACACATTTATTTAGCAAAAGCCATTATCACCCGTCCCAAGCTCACACCTTTACAGAGTAAGAGATATATAAAGCAACAAGGTTTTGAATAAGCAGCTCTTATTTCATTAAGTGCTCTTGGTTTTTGCCTTGAGACCTTCTCAATTTAGGATTTTCTTTCTCTGCGGTATACAAATGGCCCTTCTATATTCATTATTATGCATTGTTCACCTACAATGATGGAGAAATCAATGGATTCTTTCTTTTTTCCCTTTCCTGAATAATCTTCCTTTGGGGTTTCACCCTAATAATTAGTTTTGGGGGAAATGAATGAATAGAATTAGAGCACTGTGATTCTGTGGAGTAAAAATACGCCGAATTTCTACCATAAACATCTACCTCTATAATTTTATCCAACCATTGAAAAAACAATCCCCGGTCTGGAATCTAGTATTTCATCTTACATTTCTTTCCTTTTTTTTTTTTTTTTCTGTGCCCCTCCTTTTAAGCCTTGGGGAGGAAAATGGGAATGTATTCTGAAGGAAAATTTCTTTTTCATTGCTAAGAATGGCAAATAGAAAATGACAGTCTGTTAAATGAGAACGAAACTCTTATCAAGGTTAATTGTATTTTTAAGTAATGCGCAAAAAGCAGCTTGCCCTAAAGGAGGTATTTTTTCCCTAACAGTAATAACAAACAAAATAACTGTGTGTATAAAATCTGCCCTTGGAAAAGAGGACTGGACCCTAGTCAAAGTGCTCTGATGCCCCAGATTCTAGAATGTTCTGAGGTAAAATTTAAGAGTAGAATATGACATAAGAGCTCCTTTTTCTGTATCATTTGCTCCCCCTAACATATCCATCTAAAGCTTGTGAAAATAAGCACAGAGTTTATGAAAAAAATCAAAGTCTCTGCCATACAGTTCAAACTCTGGTCCAGCCAGAAATTGAGGAAGTTGAATAATCTCTCCTAATCTCAGGTTCCTCTTCTAGAAAAGCAGTTATATCGAAGGACTTTATAAGAATTTATTATAGTACAAAGACTTTAAATATTGACCTAATTAAAAAAAACAGAAAAGTAAATTATAATGCATATATATATCCAGACATGTTTAATCTTAAATATTCCTACAAATTACGAAAATCTTATTGGCCAACCCCATTCAATGATCCTTTATTAATTTATTCATTCATTTGAGAAATATTGAGTATCCAATATGTACCAGATTACATGATACAGTCACAAAAATAAACTAATTCCTGTCCTTCCTTGAACTTCCAGCTTAACAGAGAAGGCAGATAGTAATTAATTACCGAAAAACTGGGGGCACCTGGGTGGCTCAATCCATTAAGCATCTAACTCTTGGTTTTGGCTCAGGTCATGATCTCATGGTCTGTGAGTTCCAGGCCCACATAGGGCTCTAGGGTAACAGCGCAGAACCTGCTTGGGAGTCTCTCTCTCCCTCTCTCTGTGCCCCTCCCCTGTGAGCTCTCTCTCTCTCTCAAAATAAGTAAATAAACTTAAACAAATTAGATGAATATTATGATAGGGCAAAATATTTCCCTGGGGATACATACTGACAATGATAGCATTCATTGAGTATGGTATCTTCCACTAATAGTCAATAATGAAATACTCATCTATTCTGATAAACCTTTATGGAAAATTAGGGAAATTCATATAACAAATAATAGCCGCGTAGATTTTCCTCCCCACATATACCTAATGTCTCTGACAATTACCATGGAAAATATTCAAAACCAACCTGAAATCTCACTTTATTCGTGTTTTAGCCACCTCTGCAATATAATTTACTCAACTATACATTAAAGAGAGAAGCTCAACAGTGTGTCCTTCTAAGGGAAACAAGATGATGTTTGGTTAAAAAAAATCCAGAATCTGTAATGTTAACCCTTTACCTTAACCTTTAACCTTAATACTTAAGCTTAATTTCCAGAATGCTTTCCTCATTTAGAGGATTTGTTTTGCTTTTTTTTTTTTTTTCAATTATTTTATTTTGCCAAGAGTACTGTTATAAATGGCAAAGAAAATGCATTAAGTTGTTCAATTACTTTTTCACCCAACTTTGTCATAGTTTACCCAAATATAAGTTGTTTTTGCATCCGCTATAAATATCTTTTTATGCCTCACTCATCTCTGTTGTTTACATTGTATCTTAAGATCTATGGCCTCAAAATAATTCAAATCGATGACCCCTCAAAACATGTAAAGAAAGGACATAGCTATCACATTCTCAAGGGAGCAAGAACTGTGTAACAACCAACTAAGCTTTGACATTCAAAAATATCCCTTACTTTTATCTTACACCTAAAAAATGGAAGTTTGGATGCATCCAGGCTCATCTGTTGTTACTGTCCTCATTGTTTTCTCTTTTCTCCTTTATCTGCTGAATGTTACACACGACAGGATGGTAATGTGAAGTCGGTAGGAAGAATTGGTCATAGAAATCCCAACTGAAGAAGTGCTCATGTGTCTAAACTTAGTTGCAAAATAAATGCACAGGAAGGGATGAAAAGATACATGCACGAGGCATTGTGCTGTGATTAAATTGGTGCCTTGCTAGTCACACCTATTTTGGTTTGTAGAAAGGTGCACCTTGAAAAAGCAGTTGCAGAGGGGTGCCTGGGTGGCTCAGGTGGTTAAGCGTCCCACTTTGGCTCAGGTCATGATCTTGCAGTCTGTGGGTTCAAGCCCTGCATCGGGCTGTGTGCTGACAGCTCAGAGCCTGGGGCCTGTTTCTGATTCTGTGTCTCCTGCTCTTTCTGCCCCTCCCCCGCTCACACTCCATCTCTCTCTCTCTTTCAAAAATAAGTAACCATAAAAAAAAAAAAAACAGTTGCAGAAATGCTTCCATAAGGTTTTGCATTCTTTCTTGATCTTACGAGCTTTCTTACACGTAAAAGTACAAGGGAGGAGCAGGAGGGTAGACAATTTATTATTTTTCTAAAAGATGCAGCAACAGAAAGAAAAAAAAAATCCTTCCAGGTAAAACCTGAGGGTTAACCTGGTTTCCTTTTAGTCGTGTTCCATCCTTGCCTTTATGCTGACAACAGGTTTGCAAATGATTCCAATTTTTAGCAGAATTTAAATCGCAAGTAGGGGGCGCCTGGGTGGCTCAGTCGGTTAAGCGTTGAGACTTCAGCTCAGGTCACGATCTCGCGGTCCGTGGGTTCGAGTCCCGCGTTGGGCTCTGGGCTGATGGCTCAGAGCCTGGAGCCTGCTCCCGATTCTGTGTCTCCCTCTCTCTCTGCCCCTCCCCCATTCATGCTCTGTCTCTGTCTCAAAAATAAATAAAAAACGTTAAAAAATAAAAATAAAATAAATAAATAAATAGATCGCAAGTAGTCCATTCACTGAGAAAAGAAACATAAAGGTACAGGAGAATGAACTATCCAACTTTTGCTGGGAGAAACTATTCCTTTGGAAACTAAATTGGATTACTGGTGCATTCTCAACTAGGATTACATAAAATTGTGAATGGGAAGGGTCCAATTCTTGCCAAGACAACGATGACCTTTGAAATGCATCGTTTCTTCTGTCTACAAAGTAGAATTTGCTTAACGTTATTAAGAGAAAAAGAATTTTTATATGTGAATTATTTATCTTTATAGAAGAGTACTGAACAATTATCAGTAACTTCCACTCAATCATTGTTGCCGATCTCCAAAGGGCAGAGCACTGACCTCATCATTAAAATGCAAAGATAATATGGACAACCTCAAGGAGTTTTGGGGTTAGTAACAGAGATCAAAGGACTACCAAACTATCAAATTCATGAAGAACGTGCACATGAAAATGCATACTTCACAATGGGCAGTTTTAAGTAAGACTTGTCATTCATTTGGAAGACAGATCGTCAACAACAGTGATGGCAATGATTTTGCAACACTGAATATTCCGTGTGTCTTGGGTAGTGGTGGCTAGGAACTGGCCTCCCAGAACAAAACAGGATAGTTGACTTGGGGGTTTGATTAGGCTGATGGAAGCATGTAGACAGGGAGGCAGCCCAGTGGGTAGGCCAGGGGGACAACGTATCAGAAGTCCCCTGGGAAAGACTTCTGAGGATTCTTCAGGAGCAAGTGACAATAATACAGTTTGAACTGACTTAGCCAGTTCTGTTGTAATTTACTGAAGACGTATCTGACGTTTCATAACTGAAAACTGCAGGCAAGACCGGACTCTCATGAATCGATTTCTCACTTTCCTCCAGGCTCTACACTCCTTTGGGTTAGCTTCTTTTACGGGCAAGCTCAGGGCAGTGGCAGCAACGGGCTGTCACATCTCTGAATTTATCATCTATCAGTTTAATAATCCAAAAGAGAAACTTCTTTCTCTAAGTCATCTGGCAATTAAAAATTGGTAAGTCAGAGCACTAGCTGTGACATTCCCCTCTCAGAACCAATCTGTGTGTATCCATTAGGAATTACACTGAGCTGCTATAATGACAATGATTAAAATAATTCTGAGGTTTATTTCTCCCTCACATAAAAGATCAAAGACATGTAGTCTAGGATCAGTATGCCAACTCTCCAAGGATTGGAGAGAGAGATACCAAACTGTCACTATTTGTATCTGACAAAAATTATCTGACTAGAAAACTCAACCTACTCTACAGAGAAATCTTTGTTAGTAATATAATTGGCAAGATTGCTAAATATAAAAGCACTATATAGCCATCAATTGGCTCCTATACAGAGCTGCATGGAGTGATAAAATCTTATTAAATGAAACATAAAATCTTATTAAATTTATCATTTTTCTCTAGCAAGAGAAATATAAGGCACTACACAAAATATAAGTGATTTGACTAGTATTAATAGAAAAATTACAAAATTTTTACCTAAGTAAGTTTAAACATTAAGAAGATATAGGTGTTCAGGGTCCCTGGGTGGTCCAGTCTGTTGGGCGTGTGACTTCAGCATCATAGTCTCGTGGTCCCTGAGTTCGAGCCCCACGGTGGGCTCTGTATTGACACCTCAGAACCTGGAGAGTGCTTTGGATTCTGTGTCTCCCTCCCTCTTCCCTCTCTCCCTCACTCACACTCTGTCTCTCAAAAGTGAATAAATGTTAAAAAAAATTTTTTTTAATTTTTTTTAACGTTTATTTATTTTTGAGACAGAGAGAGACAGAGCATGAATGGGGGGGAGGGTCAGAGAGAGAGGGAGACACAGAATCGGAAGCAGGCTCCAGGCTCCGAGCTGTTAGCACAGAGCCTGACGCGGGTCTCGAACTCGTGAACCACAAGACCATGACCTGAGCTGAAGTCGGACACTTAATCGACTGAGCCACCCAGGTGCCCCTAAAAAAATTTTTTAAAAGAAGATTCAGACGTTCACGGATAAAAAGATTCAATACCATAAAGGTGTCACTATGGTCCAAATTAACCTAACTTAAATGGAGTTCCAATCAAAATCCCCAACAGGGATTTTTTTTTTTTCCAAGAAATTAAAAAAAAAAAAATGTGTATATAGGAAAGCAAAGAGACTGGAATTTTTTTTCAAGGAATCAGTCGAGAAAATGTATATGGAAAAGCTAACAGGCAAGAATAGGTAAATCACCAACTATGTGTCTTTTAGATATGAGGCTGTCATGAAACTAAAGTGAGTAAGAAATATGGTTGTTGGCATAGAGATAGGGAAGTTGACCAATGAAACAGAAAATAGACACAGGTAAATCTATTTTAAAAATTTACAATGAAAATCATGGGCAAAAGAGACAGACTACTCAATAAATTATACTAGGTAAAATGGTCATTCATAGAGAAAATATTAAATTGTTTTTTATTGCGTAAGATAAGGATACAAGAATTCATCCTAAATAAATAATAGGTCTGAGTATATGGTTAAAAAAACTTGAAAAGTTTTAGAAGGGAATGTCTTTATGGCATTAATATTGGGAAGTGTTTCTAAAAAAAGACTTAAAGATGAGAGGACAGGGATATACGCTGATAAATTAGATGCTACATCAAATTTTAATTCTTCTGTGCATGGAAAAGCACTGAGACAATGTTGAACCTCAGTCAGTCACTAGAAGGGTGTTTGCAAGTTGAGTAAATGCCAATGGATTATGACCTAAAACATATAAAGAACTGTATAAAATCTGAAAGAAAACAACAAATTATTCAACAGAAAAACTGACAACAGATATAAATGGTCATTCCGCAGAATAAGAATAGACATACAAAAAAAAATAGCACCAGTTTTCCAAGAAATACTGATTCACAGCATAATAAAATGCAATTTTGTACCCAACACATTGTGAAATCCATTAGAAACCGAACAGTAAGAAATGCACATAAATGAGGAACCTCTTACACACACTAGTAGAGTGCAAATTGCTAGGGTCAAGGTGGAGGATTATCTGGAAACATAATGAAAAGTGGAAGATGATTTAGCAATTTAATCCTATGTACACATTCTAGATAAATCCCCACATATGACATAGGCCAAAGTGTTATATGACACATGCACACCCAAAGTGTTTGTAACAGCAAAGAAAGAGAAGAAGAAATCACATCAACTTTTATGGACAGGAGGATTTATATATATTATAGTATATTCATATATTTTACCACAGTGCAAATTAATAGACTTGATCTGTATGTTTCCACATAGATCTTTCTTAAATAACTTGATATGTAGCGATAAAGCAAAAGACAGGATATATGATGTTACACCACACACACACACAATTTTATTATAGTCTAATAGTACTCTATTTATTAAGAACACACATAAATTTGGCAGAATTACAAGGCTAAGGGAATGATGGACCATAAGTGAGGACAGCATTTATGTCTCGGTAGAAGGAGGAGAAAGGAGTCGGGAAACAATACTTAGGACGCTTCAGCCCATATTTGCAATATCTTCTATACCCTTTTATCTGCATGGTTGCTACTAGGTATTCGATTCATCATTGGGAATACACTTTTATATCTGATATATTTTCATAGATTTAGAAAGGTATCATGAACCAGTTGCTGATTTTCTGAAGAAAATTAAGAAAGAGGTATGTAGGGGCACCTGGGTGGCTCAGTCGGTTGAGCGTCCGACTTCGGCTCAGGTCATGATCTCACAGTCCGTGAGTTCGAGTCCCGCATCGGGCTCTGTGCTGACAGCTCAGAGCCTGGAGCTTGCTTCCGATTCTGTGTCTCCCTCTCTCTCTGTCCCTCCCGCACTTGCACTCTGTCTCTGTCTCTCAAAAATGAATAAACATTAAAAAAATTTTGGGAGGTGGGGGGTGCGCCTGGGTGGCTCACTCAATTGAGCGTCAGTCAACTGAGCTTCGGCTCAGGTCATGATCTCACGGTTTGTGAGTTCAAGCCCCGCATCAGGCTCTGTGCTGAGAGCTCAGAGCCTGGAGTCTTCTTCTGATTCTGTGTCTCCCTCTCTCTCTGTCCTGCCCCCACTCCTGCTCTGTCTCTCTGTGTCTCAGAAATAAACATACATTAAAATTTTTTTTTTATTTTTTTTAAAAGAATGAGGTATGTAAGTAGACAAAGCAAAATGTTGAGACAGAGGTCTAAATCAGAGGTCTTCAAACTCTAAATCAGAGGTCTTCGAACTCTCAGGCCAAATCCAGCCCACGACCTGTTTTGTTTTGTTTTTTAATAAAGTTTTACCAGAACACAACCATACTTATTGGTTTATTTGTTGTCTAAGGCTGCTTCTGTGCTACAACAGAAAAGCTGAGTATCTGTGAAAGAGATTATATGACCACCAAAGCCTAACATGGCCCTTTAGAGGGAAAGAAGTGTGGCCCTTCACAGGGAAAGTTTGCTACTGCTCCAAATGGTTGGTGAATACATTTTAGAGGGCTCCTGGGTGGCTTAGTTGGTTAAACTTCTGATTCTTTATTTTAGCTCAGGTCATGATCTCAAGGTCATGAGATGGAAGCCCGCGTCTGGCTCAGCACTGAATGTGGGATGTGCTTGGGATTCTCTCTCTCCCTCCTTCCTCTCTCTCTCTCTCCCTCTCTCTCTGCTCTTCCCCCACTCACTCACTCTCTCTCAAATATAAACATTTTGTATTCCTTTTTTTATTTTTTTGTTTATTTTTTGAGAGAGACACAGAGTGCCAGCAGGGGAGGGGCAGAGAGAGAGGGAGACACAGAATCCAAAGCAGGTTCCAGGCTCCCTGACAGAGCCTGAAGCAGGGCTCAAACTTGTTAAGCACGAGATCGTGACCTGAGACAAAGTCTGACGCTCAACCAACTGAGCCAGCCAGGTGCCCCAATAAACACTTAAAAAAATAGTAATAATAATAAGACATTTTGGCTTACTGTATACCTATTTAACTTAGGCAGTTCAAATATGTCATCTCAATCATCACTATTTGAGAGAATATTATCTCCTTATCACAGGTGAAGTAATGCGATTTAGAGAATTTAAGTAAATAGCTCAATCTTTCCAAATATTAAGAGACAAAAATAGGTTTCTCTGCCTCAAAGTCACATACTGATTTCAACCCTGCAGAAAATACAGAAATTGATTACAGAGCGCTTGGTTTTCAGACTACACTTTTTAAATCTATTCAAGTAGAGGGTGTTGGATCGATGAGTGGAAAAGAATAAGAAGATGTAATTTATACAGCATCTAAAGTTATAAAGAACCACAAATTTTGCCCCCAGTGGTTAGAGGTAAAAAGTTTCCCCAGAAAAGAAATTACACAAACACAACCACGTTCCATCTTTTTGTCATTTCTTATACTAGAACACTGTGTTAACTCAAAAAACCAATTGCGGGACACTAAGAACTAGGTAACTCTGTTGAAGATCTGTTTCACAGAAATCACTGACAAAATGTCTGAAAATCACTGACATACATCGAGATTTTTTAACGTTTAGTTATTTGAGTGAGAGAGAGAACACATGCCAGCAAGCTGGGGAGGGCAGAGAGACAAGGAGAGAGAGAATCCCAAGCAGGCTCCCCGTTGTCAGAGCAGAGGCTGATGCGGGGCTCACACTCACGAACTGTGAGATCATGACCTGAGCCAGAATCAAGAGTCAGACGCTTAACAAACTGAGCCACCCAGTTACCCATAAATTGAGATTTTTATAATGAAGTTAAGAGATTATATATATATATATACACATATATACGTACATACATATGTACATATATATATATTATACATATATATGTATACATATATACATATATATATGTATAATATATATATGTATAATCTCTTAACTTCATTATAAATATAATCTCTTAAACTTCATAATCTCTTAAATTTCATTATAAATATATAAATTCATTATAAATATATAAATTCATTATAAATATATAAATATATAAATTCATTATAAATATATAAACTTCATATATATATATATATATATATATGTATATATATCCCTAATAGACTAGAATATAGATATATATATATCCCTAATAGACTAGAAATGGCTTGAGGATTGCTACTATGTATATATTCAATACAAATACAATTCCAAGGAATTAATTAATCATACTTAATCAGAGCTGTTCAACCAGTACTTTGAAAAGCACTATGCTTACTACTAAGAGTCTTATCCTAGCTCAGAGGAAGTAGAAAGACAGACTTAGCAAAATCATGGGGGCCTCAAGAAAACATACCAACTGCTCAGAGACTATCTAAAGGGCCAGCCAAGAGGAAGGTATAAAGGAAAGCACAAGAATGATGCAGGCTAGTGATGAGCTCAGTGTAACTATGGGCCTTCACACCTGAAAGCATTGGGATAGGTATACGAAGTTGGTGGGGCGGGGGGGGGCGGGGGGGCCACAAAGGGAAGGAATACATGAAATCTTGGAGATAGAGGAATTCGAAGTGATAATACTGCTCAGGTTGAAGTAAATTTGTCTATGCTCTCATATTTGTGTTATATTTCCATTTGGCCTGTGTATTTCTAAACAGAGACCGATCCTCATCACAGGCAAGAAGATAGAAGACACATAAAGTCTCAAAATGAGTCAGATGCTTGAGGCCACCCAAGCTCTTGCTGCTGTATCATAAGAGGGATGGGATTTGAGAGAATCCCAGATTGCACTGTAGGAGAAAATCCCTCAGGATCTTTGTACGGTGCCCTACAATGAAGACCTTTCTCATGCAAAGCCTCTCCTTCCTGCAGTTGTTGAAGAGCACAGAATCAGGGTCAATTATTCCTGACATTACTATCTTTGACACATGGGTTCTGGAAAAACACCAAATTAGCAGACATTATAATTCCTGCAACATGGTTCTACTCCATTCTTTCTTGGGTATGTACGAGAAAACACATACTTAAGTTTAGCCCCCAAAACAATTCCTTTAGATGGGCCTTTAGTGAAGAATGTGTGGGAAAACAAAATCTAATTCGGCCAAAGTGATTCCTAAAGATGTTGGCTTTGGACACCCTAGGGAGTTCTATGGTGACGTCCAGACTTTTAGTCATTAAGTACAGTGTGACTTATGCTTCTGGGACATTAAGATATTGAGCTATTACAATTTATTATACAATTTCTTTGATTTCAAAAAAACTCTACATAAAGAAAAGGTCACAGAGCAATCAGTAGCTATATGACCTTCAAATAGTCAATTTACTTGATTGGGCATTGGTTTCTTAATCTGGAAAATGAAGGGATTATAGATGATCTACATGTGCAATATTTTGTTTCTATGAATGGAATAAGCTTGTTAATAATGCAAATAGAGCTCGGTACAATTACAAAAAAGTGTAAAACTTCCGTAATGTAAAATCACCTCAGCCTAGTCCCTCAGGGGGAACTATTGGTTTGTCATTTAATTGCAGTGGCACACAGGGTACACATATTTCAAAGTCTGATTCCGAAGGGCTTTGGGGCAATGTTATGCTAATGTGTGCTCCAGGCATCAAAACCCTTCAAAGGATTATCTTAGAGAAATAGGAGATTTAAATAAAATGTAGAAATAACATTACTTGAAGTGGAAAAGGACTAGGATGTGGGGAAAAAAATACCTTAGGTAGAATTAATTTAACTGTGGGCAAAATCTGCACAAGAGGATAAGAGAAGAGGGCGTAGTGTGGCCCATGACAAAGAATTAATTCTCGTGAATGGTGAAAGAGTTGGCCAAGTACATTTGAATGTACTCTTTCCAAGAGAAAAGGGGTGAAATAAAATTCCAATAAGCATAAGCATTAAAGACTTACTTTTAAAGTATTTTTTAAATATTTATTTTTGAGAGAGTGCCTCCCCTGCTGGAGGAGAGGAGGGGGGCAGAGGATCTGAAGCAGACTCCAAGCTTACAGCAGGAGACCTGATGCAGGGCTCAAACTCACAAACCATGAGATCATGATCTGAGCCGAAGTCAGAAGCTCAACCGACTGAGCCCCCCAGACGCCCCAAGCATTAAAGATTTATTACATAAAACTATGTTTATTCATAAAACCAACATGCTTTGTATTATGAATTTTGACATATACTTCATGCGGACTATGATTACTAATTTAATAGCTAAATTCATTTTTAAATGTTTTCATTTTATTCTAACCATCTCTAAGAGTCACCTCATTTAAGTTTCTGAAACAAAATTTTGTGAATGCAGAAATCATCCCGTTATTATGAACGTCCACCCTGGTAGACCAACAGCCTATTCTGAAGATGCCTCACTCCAGGCATCTGAGTGCTCTGAGATCGTAGCCCAAGACCTGCCGAGGGAGCCAGAGAACTGGCTGCTGCTATACGTCCTTTAAAAGTGAAAGAGCACATCCAGCCAAAAATAGGCATTTCTTCCCAGCCATCAAAGAGACTTTTTCCAAAATGACTTGCTTGCACAAGGCAGTCTTTGAAACTAAAAAAAAAAAAAAAAAAAACAAAAAAAAAAACACAACAAAATCTGCATTAGCTGTGGGACCTTACGCAAATTCTACATTCTTCCTGAATTTTCACTGTTTCATTCTGTCAGATAAATGCTGCTTTGTGCCCTGATTCACTTTCTACCCTTGCAGCCTGTCCTCCCAGGATGCTGACCTCCTCTGGGCTATATCCACAGGACCCATTGCCTTCAGACTCTGCCTGGGCACCGCAAAAGGGAAGCTGGTGTACAAGAGGAGAGACTCACGAAGCCAGTGATGTCAGCATCTCTAATTCCCTAATGTCCACTCATCCAGGGCAGCTACCTTACCCAAAATGCTCTTTCTGACACAGCTTTCTCCCAGTTCTGGCAGCTGCTTGTTTCCTTCATGCCCTCAGATCAAAGGGTGGTAAGCATTTCCTCTGCTATCTTCAGATCCCAATCGCTGCACCAAATGCGGTTTCCCCATCCCCATAACTGTACAAATACTTCCTCTGTAAAGAAACCCTCTTGAATTTGCCCAGTGTGTGAGGGCCACTGTTTCCTGGTCCTGCACCTCATCTGAAATGGAGATAGTATCAATAACCATCTCCTAAGGTTGTTAGGAGGATGGCACAACAAAGTACCGGTGATAGTCTTCAGTTAGTGTCCTTTGATCTCTAGAGAATCAACCATAAGATGAAATTAGACTGAAGTGTTAATGCTTTCTTTGGAGAGGGGTCGTCTCAAGCCACAAAAAGGGGTGTGGGGGTGGGGGGAATGGTCCAGAAAAGATGGGAAGTGACTGAGAGATGATGCGTTACCTCACTGGCCGTTTCGTGACAAGGTACAAAGACACAGAGTCAATATTTGGCAGGTCACCCAGTCACACACACAAAAAGTCTCCTCACAGGATATATGGAAGAACTGTATCTTGAGCCATCTGATAGAAGATGGGAAGAATGCATTTTCTCTCTCATCTTCCATTAGTCAACTTGGTCCCAGATAGTATTAAGTCCCCAGGACTTCAGTTCATACGATCAGCCGCACTAGTGGCTGCTTGGGAAGCAAAATTTCAGGCCCTCTGGTGTGGCTTTCATCCACATCCAGAAAGAGCAAATCAGGAGTTATCATGTCATTGGAGATAACAGTTGAATCAAAACAAAACAAAAAAAAAATGTTTATGGAAGTGGGAGAAAGATGAGTCACTGAAAATCTGCGAAGGTACAGAAGATCTACCTGGTTCTTGGATAAGGCCATCATCATCATCATCATCATCACTATCCATATCTTAGATGCTAATCCTTGCCTTTCTGTCACGCTGCCTTCCTTAGATGGCCTCATGTCACAGCCCTTACTGTACAGGTGAACCTAGAAAAGACAGCATACCATGTGATCCCACACAAGTAATGGCTAAGCGGAGAGAGGTGGGAAGAGGCATGACTTGGGGCATCTGAGCAGAATTCTGTCTCCTACGGATTTTAAACTAGAACAGGGGAAGAGTGACTTAAAAAGATGATGGTAGATACCTGGGAAGTTACGAAAGAAATGAACAGGGACTACCTGAACTGAAAGTCAGATGAAAAGTTGAGACAGTGAGACAGCGCTCTGAGAAATGGCAGGGATGCTGGTCCACACTCTATGTCACACGCAAGGTATAATCTACCCTTATGCAGAAGCAGAGAGGTCACAAGTATCCATACAGAACGGCTTTGCAAAACGTAACAAGTGAAGCAAATTTTTAGTGAGAAGCAGAGACAAAAGGCCACCAGCTCCGCAAGGAAAGGAGAAGGTAGCCTTGGATCCATCTGTTCTGTGTTACCCAACTGTGTTCTGTCTTCTATGCTTGGATTTTTGGAAGACCTCATGGTATCCCATGTAAGAGTCAAGACGTTTTTAGATTTTTAAGTGACAGACTCTACACAAATACACTTAAACAAAAATGAACAAAAGTAACCTATTCACTCATAAGCTTTGAATGTCTATAGAGTATTTGTCCTCAGGTATGGAATGATCCAGGAATTCAATGACATCATATATATATGTATATATTTCCTAATGATGTATATATATATATATATATATATATATATATATATATATATATGTATATATATATGTATATATGTATATGTATATGTATATATGTATATATCCCCCCCCCACCTTGGCTCTCCTCTCTCCTGCTAGATTTCATTCCCTGCTGTATTTCTCTGCAGTGTGGCAGCAATGATAATCCTTTATGATCTTCATTGATACTGATCCTTTGAAGAATCACCTTAAATTTCAACAACATCCACAACAATCCCTCAAAGAATTCTGACTGGCCTGTTTTTGAATCACTTTGCCACACTGGATTCCATTCATGATTCTAGAGGCCTGGAATACTCTGAGCTGCCTAGTGTAATTGTCAAACACATTAGTACAAAAAATGAAGCTATGTGATGGTCAGCCCCATCGTATAAGGAATGGAAAGCTCTAAAACAATTGAAAGATGCTCAACAAACCAAGAAGATTACAGATACCCACCACATTCCTCTCTTCTGTTTGGGGGAATCAAATTATCCCAAATCAAGGGATCTTACCCTTTTTTGTAGCCCCTAACATCCTTAGTCCTGAGAAGCAAACAAACAAACACAAAAGTGAGAAATAAGACATTTCTGAGCATCGAGTAATTTCCAAGTCCACTGCAGGATTTGACGGATACGTTAATAAGCAGATACAAGATTGAAATACGATGCAGGAAGTATAAGGGTAAGGCACATAGGAGATACAGAAACATTACCCAGGACATTGAGGTTTTCACTAATTCCTTTAGTGAACTTGCTTTCAAATGTATGCCATCAATGCCAACTAACACTACAGGTTTTTTAGGATTACATTTTGAGAAGAACCACACAAACGTGGATGAGCCCATGATGAGACACACGATATGCATTAATTCCCCAAGAATATGGTGGATGTTGACAAGAGATAAATATTTGGAAGAAGAGAAAGGTAAGGGAAAGTTTTGGGGACACTTCCTAGATCTTTGCCAGCAGGCCAGATACCCCTGTGATCCGTCCTTATTTCTGTTAAGCAGCATCCTCTTAACAACCAAGGCAGAGATTGAGCAAATGTGAGAGAGATCATGGTATATTTCCATTACCTTGACTGCAGTCTCTCATGGCAATAGCTGTTTTTATGGACTGTGCTCCCTCAGGCTCTCTGGATTTTTCTGGAAAACAGAAAGACAAATAGGTTCTTTTCTGCATAGTCTTAAGTCTTCCTTCTTCTCCGCTGCTGTTAGCTCTTTGTTGTTTGTTGTTGTTTGTTTGTGTAATGTTTATTTGTTTTTGAGAGAGAGGGAGAGAGTGGGAGCAGGGGAGGGGCAGAGATGGAGGGAGACACAGAATCTGAAGCAGGCTCCAAGCTCTGAGCTGTCAACACAGAGCCTGACACAAGGCTCAAACCCATGAACCGTGAGATCATGACCTGAGCCAAAGTCAGACGCCCAACCGACTGAGCCACCCAGGTGTTCCTAGCTTTTGGCCCTTTGTATCTTCAGCTTCCAAAGTCAACTTTGCCAAAGGAAATTTAAATTCTTTTAAAAATTCTGTGACACAAATCAGAATTTTAACTCTCCTGTCTATTACAAATGTATACTGAAATTGCTTAATAAGCCTGATGTTGGAGGCAGTAACAACTCTTGATACGTTCATAAGTTTAACATAATATGGCTAATTTCATAATAGATAGTTTTATGGGCATTTTGCAGGCACATGGTAGACATCAATAAAACCTAGTTTCCTCCTGTTCTTGAGAATTATTTAACTTACAGTGTATGTGTGAATCTGGGAGTGTGCCTGGGTATGCATTTATTACACAACTTTAATTCTAAAATGGCCGTGCTTTATTTTTTGGAAAGCCAAGCATTTTCCTGTTTCTTTTGATAAGTCTGTTTGGTTTTGAGGGGAAAAGAAATGCACAGAGAAGAAAGCAATCTCATCGCCTGATAATATTTTAGAAAACACAGACGTCTCTTTGTGCATACATATCACATTATATCAGAATTTAATAATGGGTCATTTTAACAAGAGGATTGTTTTTGTGTCTTAGCAGGCAAGAATTAGATTCTACACTCGGATTTAATTTAAGCCGGTACTTGCATCTCATGTCCAAATAATCCTTGAAAGGACCACGAGCTGTACATTCTATTTCATTCTTATCTCTATTTGAAAAATGATGTTTAATTTCTCCACAGAAGCACTACAGTGCATTGAAAGGCCTATGGCTAATACAGAAAGCCATTTGGTGGGAATACAAAAGTTGTCAGATAAACGTCAATTTATGACTCTATCAACATTCGATCTGTCCAGAAAGTGTGCACTGATTGAGTCAGTTTTGACAGATAAAGAGGACTCACTGAATATCCATTCCTGAGAAATATCCTTCATCAATATTTACATTTCTCTTGACAGCCAAATCGTTGCAAGCCTAGGCTGGGTAAATACAGGCTGCATCTGGCCAAAGTACAGTCATAGGCTTCCATTTCTCTAAAACTCCAAATATTTTGGGTGAGAATATGGGCCTATTTCTACAGACGTCCTGGACTTCAGACCTCAGTTACACTAATATAAACAGGGGAGGGGGGAAAATGAATGACACTGATTTTAAGGCCTGGGTGCATTCATAGGCAGTTAACTTATTACAGAAAAGGAACAAAGGGTGGTTTGAATTCCCATCCCCTCCCCCATTTTTCCCCCTTCTTCATTTTCTATTCTGCTGTAAGCAGTCACTAAAAATATACCTGGTCAATAAGGGGCAGGTAAAATTGGAGGGGTTGCTATAGGAACACACGAAGTGATGCAGAGAAATAACCACTCTCACTTATCCTGTGTTTTCATGTTGTGTTTCCATTGTAGTTAAACTCCACTTCAAAAGACATTCCTTAAGAAAGAGGCCACTTGAAATGCAGAAGACTTTCTGGGAGGATTTTATGTACTCCCTTTAAAAATAATAAATCCTGTACCCAAGTAGAGCTACAAGCAGAAAACTGGTATTTCTTCTATTCATTCCCTTCGATTTTCAGTGCATTTTGACGAGCCTCATTTTTACGCAATCGAAGACCAGGGAATGCATTTTAATAGCGATGAAAGCATGAATGATGAGTGCTCCCCGCTGAAGCTCTTGGCCCCTCCCCTTCCCCCTACTGCTGTCTCCCCCTTTGGCAGGCTGCACCTATGTTCCAACCCTGAGACCCTCCGCATTCCCAATTCGGTTGAATTATCCCCCTCGGACACTGTGCTCTCCTCAAATCTTGTGTTTTTGTTTTTGTTTTTTCAGAGGTGACATCCTCCTACTGCCTTTGTGCTGACCCTCATTGGAGAAGTCCAGCATACTCACTGGAGACATTTAGGACTGAGAACGCAAATAATTTCACATTGCCCAGCCCCATGGCTGAAAGGACAGGGTCACGGCTACCACAGCTGCATAAAAACCTTCTGGAAGGAGGGCTGTGGAGGAAGCTTTCTGCACAACTCCAAGTCTTCTATCAGAGGGAGAGCTGAGCTCCAGCAAAGCCTTGCCTGTAGCTGTACCTTTTCGTATCCCCAACTCCTAAGCTCGGTTAATTTTCTTCCCTCCCCTCCAAAGCTGTGGGTGTAGCCCACGGGCAATTTGTTCTCAAAACCAGGGACCGAGAACAGTTTCTAGACCACTGATCAAAAAGTCCCATAGATCAGGACTGCTCAGGAAACAAGATCTTTAGCAAAATCACATCACATCAACGGCATAGTGAGACGCTAGCTTCCCTTCCTTCTCTAGCAAGTTGGAGACAAATGTCAATTGTTGATTCTTTCCTTATTAAAACAAACAAACAAACAAAAAGGTTCTATGGTTGACAGGGTAGAAACTGTGGTTCATCGGACAGTCTCCTTACTCCATTTGGTATAGATGAGAAAGTGGTTTTCACCTGGAGCATTTGGTGAAGCATTGGGTTTGAGGAAGAAAAGGAAAAGAAAGGAAAATGAACACCTCCAAATATAAAAGGCACACCAAGACATTTTTGAAATACATCAAATGACTTAGATCAGTAATATTTATGCAAATTACCAAACAAGCACAAACTACTCACGGTTGGTGGGGGGGTGGAGGTGTCAAACACTCAAAACTTTTAGTACCAGTTTACCCGGCCAGATTATTTTTTTTAATTTTTTTTTAACATTTATTTATTTTTGAGACAGAGAGAGACAGAGCATGAACGGGGAAGGGGCAGAGAGAGAGGGAGACACAGAATCGGAAGCAGGCTCCAGGCTCTGAGCCATCAGCCCAGAGCCTGACGCGGGGCTCGAACTCACGGCCCGCGAGATTGTAACCTGAGCTGAAGTCAGACGCTCAACCGACTGAGCCACCCAGGTGCCCCAACCCTGCCAGATTATTGACATGCATGATGGCTCTTCAAGAGTCTGTAATCACGAGCATATTTCCGTGTGGCTGAGAGGGGGCAGAAAGTGAGCAAAGTAATTTCTCCACCACCGGTTTCTGACCAAACAGCAAAACAGTAAAACTCACGACTCTGTTTATCAAATCTCCAGGGCGTGCTCCACCAAAGCACCTAGCATGCATTATATCGTTGCCACCCTTTTGGTGAGAGTGTACATGATAGCTCGAGGATGTATTTTTAAAGCTTTTTCCCAGACTGAAGGAAAGGGTTTATCAAATCCTTGGACTGAGAAAGAACATTTTCTGAAACTACAAATGTCTAAATTACCAACACTTCCTCCTCAAGCCCCACAAGAAAACGCATCACCATGTAAGACAAAAACGTACCGTTCCAGAAATGATTTCTAATGTTTGTAAGATGCTGTTTTAAGCGGAGTCATCCTTTTGTTTCAAATTGATGTTGGGGAGAGCTGGACTGGAGGAGGACATTTGAGCCTTCCAAGAAAATGGGACCATTTATAAATGATACCGTTCATCTCCAGATCTGTTAGCTGGAGGGCAATGCTGTATGTTTAGCTTAGAACATGAATTTTAATCACCCTATAAAATAAAGTTTGCAGACTTATCTAAATTGCAGTGGATACCTTTCCAATACAACCTATCTTGTCCTTTTAACTATGCTGAATCTGTCTCATCACAAAAGACACACATGTTTGTTTGTCTTCATAGGAGCATTGTTACTTAAAAAAATTTTAATGTTTATTTACTTTGAGAGAGACAGAGAGACAGAGCACGAGAGGGGGAGGGGCGGAGAGAGACGGAGACAACAGAATCCGAAGCAGGCTCCAGGCACCAAGCTGTCAGCACAGAGCCCGATGTGGGGCTTGAACTCACGAACCCCAAGATCATGACCTGAGCCAAAGTCAGACACTTAACTGACTGAGCCACCCAGAGTGCCCTGGATGCTGGAGCATTAGCATTTTTAACCTGCATCAGCGCCCACACAGAAAAGGAACTGATTTTAGAATTACCAAATTGGCTTATGTATGCATACAATTATTTACTAATTACAATTTTTTCTTGAGGGCATTCCACTCCGGACTCATCTGTAGGATTTGCAGTCTGTCCCATTTAGGCCAAAAGATATGTTCAGTTCCTCGAGCACTGAGGTACCTTTCCTGTTACCCCTGAGAAACAAAAGACAACTCTGTGGGGGTTTCACGCACAGTCTGTCAATAACTACACGTTCTCTCACCTGCCTGTGTTCAGAACCAATTCAGAGTCATGAGAGTCAGATAGATGTAAATGTCCCAATCACCTCTCTACATTATTAAACTGACACTGGCCTCTGTGGCTTAGCTAAACAAGTAGGATTCACCCTTGAAGTACATAGACTCATCCATTCCGGTCCCTGGCTAGTTAGACTGACTCCGGGCCCCACAGCAGGAGCAGGGCATTCACATTTAGAACCTCCAACATGGAGGCTCAGAGAATAAGGTGGGCATTCCGATGTCAGTGGGCTCCCCCAAAGAAGAAGAGACTCTGAAGAGATTATGATCAACCTCCCCCTCTCCATCCAAGTTCCACTCAGACCATGTCTTCAGAGAGGGGAGTCAATGGCTCAAAAGGCCAGCTGCAGTACTCTTCCTGTGCCCCTTCCAGAAGGAAGCATGGAGCCAAGGGAAAAGGGACCCCCTCCACCCCAGTGCCCGCCTCTCCTCACCTAATATGCTGCAGAAGCAAGTGTTATAAATGAAAATTCAACCATCAGAAATAAGTAATTTGCCTTGGTAAGTTCTTAATTTAATATGGAGAAGTGATTGAAATAATAGGGAAACTTCACTCATTATTTTTTTAATGTTTATTTATTTATTTTTATTTATTTATTTTTTTAATTTTTTTTTTAACGTTTATTTATTTTTGAGACAGAGAGAGACAGAGCATGAACGGGGGAGGGGCAGAGAGAGAGGGAGACACAGAGTCGGAAGCAGGCTCCAGGCTCTGAGCCATCAGCCCAGAGCCCGACGCGGGGCTCGAACTCACGGACCGCGAGATCATGACCTGAGCTGAAGTCGGAGGCTTAACCGACTGAGCCACCCAGGTGCCCCAATGTTTACTTATTTTTGAGGGAGAGAGAGAGAGAGCGCATGAGGGGGAGAGGTAGAGAGAGAGGAGACCCAGAATCTGAAGCAGGCTCCAGGCTCTGAGCTGTCAGCACAAGAGCCGGAGTCAGGGCTTGAACCCACAAACCACTAGATCATGACCAGAGCTGAAGTCAGGTACTTAACCAACTGAGCCAACCAGGTGCCCTGTCATTAATTTCTAATATTAAGCCATATTTCCACTAGCATGAATCCTTTGATATTGGCTTTACCTATATAATAACAAGCAAACTGGTGTAGGATTTTTAAATTTTCATAGTCTTGATAATCATTTTTGTCTCAGCTAAAAAGCCGCATATACACACACATACTGTTGAGTTTCTCACCCTTTGTGTATTTATTACTGTTTTCAAAAAAAAAAAAAATCCTTCCCAATTATCTCACCCCAATACAGTATAGCAAAATTTGCTTTGTTTTTGAAATTTTTTTTTTAACGTTTATTTATTTTTGAGATAGAGAGAGAGACAGAGCATGAATGGGGGAGGAGCAGAGAGAGGGAGACACAGAATCGGAAGCAGGCTCCAGGCTCTGAGCCATCAGCCCAGAGCCCGACGCGGGGCTCGAACTCATGGATCGCGAGATCGCAAGATTGTGACCTGAGCTGAAGTCGGACGCTCAACCGACTGAGCCACCCAGGCGCCCCAAAAATTTGCTTTGTTTGCATTGAGTATATCGTGTCTGTATAATATCTACCATGCATTACCTCCTTACGCACAAAGGCCCTGGGGTCTTTTTTAGGCTGTACCAGTATCTTTGAGCCTAATATTTTGATAAAAACTAAAGCTTGGATGAATTATATTTAATACACTGTGCAGAATAAAAATACTTAGAACCCTGCAATACCCTTTTGGTCTTTGACTTCCAAATGCTTGGGGTGAGCTAAAAATTGTGGATATAAAGAAAAGATAACATACCGGAGGATGTTCTTCATGAGTTTCAACCATTCTCACATTGGGGTGCCTGGGTAGCTCAGTCGGTTGAGCGCCTGACTTCAGCTCAGGCCATGATCTAACGTTTTGTGAGTTTGAGCCCATGTCAGGCTCTGTGCTGCCAGCTTGGAGCCTGGAACCTGCTTATGATTCTATGTCTCCCTCTCTGCCCGCCCTTCCCCTGCTTGTGCTGTCTCTCACTAGCTCTCAAAAATAAATAAATAAAGAATTAAAAAACAAAAAAAACATTTTCACATCAACACAGAATAACCATACTACAGGAGAAGTGCACCATCATAATCTCACAGAGGTGCTGCATCCAAAGTTATCTTGTGTCAGTCCGATGAGTGATTAACTTGCACAGAATAAGCAATTAACTCTTCCCTTGCATCATGTGCCATTGGAAAATAATCATCGGACACTTCATGCCAGGTGCTGGGGGACACAAGACAAATAACCCAGGGACTTTAAGGTGTGTATGCATTAGCAAGGAAGGTCAGCTTACACAGTCATTCCCAAGTCTTTCTCATAAGAGAGAAGCCTACTGTGTTCTTCGTTAAATGGAGACATGGAGGTTTCTGAGAGAACAAAGATCATACAGGGCATTCCGGAAAAACGATCCTGGAACAAGTAACAGGTTAACCCTATCTTGAAGAAAGAGTTGTATTTAGATCAACAGGGCGGAGCGCAGGAGTCATCCAAGCAGGAATGTAGAGGAGAATTCTGGAAGCCTAAGGATGAGATGGAAATGAACCTGGCTTCCCCAGAAGTTAGTGCATCAGACTAAGAGCCTAAGTGATATTCTTTTAAGAGGGCATATTCCCTAGGAGCCAGGAGTTAAGGATTAAGAGGACTGAAGCTGGCAAGGGCTTCTGCCTTGTTCCTCCTTCCAAGAGGAATATACATTTTCTCACAGGTGCTGCCAAATAAAACCTAGTGCTCCGTCTTTGGGAAGACTTCCCCAAAGGTCCAACTTCATTTCAAGATCAACGGTCAATGGATGGAGAAAGGCAGGCAAAGTGGGAACATTTTCATACTGGCTTCCAAATCCCACTGGCCCAAAGTCCTCTGCACGTGACACTAACTCCCCCCACACTTCCAGGCTGGACTTGTGCGAGTGTGGACACCCAACGGGCTCCCACTGTAGCATCAACAGTAAAGCCCCTGGCCAATTATCTTTAATGTTAACTTCTTAGGAAGCTTCCTCTAATGAAATGAGCAAGTGACTGGGAGATGAAGTTGAGAAAAGTGGACTCGAAACAGCAATGTATGTGGTCATGCTTTTGTAATCAATTCAGCAAAGAGGTCACATGGGCACAGACCATGGCTGTCACAATGGGGTTGGTAAAGTGCTGGGCCAGGGGTCAGGGGACTGGGGTTCTGGTCCATATGCCACTCATGAGTCACGCTCAGAGCTCAGGCATGTGAAATCACTTCTCTGGGCCTCAATATTCTTGCCTATAAAATGACATCACTGAACCTGTCCCGCTTACCTCATCAAGTTAAGAGACAAAAGACAACGTGTTGGAAATCCTTCAGAAAAACCTGAGAGATCACTGTAATCAGCAGAATGTAGGAACAAGGACAGTCGCATTATCCTTCACTGGTGCTTCATCTAGGCTTAGAGACACTGCAAGCCAAAAACCAGGAAGAAAACTTAGGTTTATCTTCCCAGCTTCATGTAAATAGGGTCTGCTTATTGAAAAAAATTCGGTAGACTTGAGGCAATTACCTAGATGATTAGACATTCCAACAAATAAAACGAGTCACAATGGAACCAACAGATTTCTGTGGAGAAGGAACAATATTGTTCTCAACTGAGCTCACCAGATTGCTTACAAGAAATAACTTCCCTCAATTCTAAGCTCTCAGTCATAGCTTGCTTTGTAAGCACAAAGCATCTTAATTTGTAACTGCAGAAATTTAATAACTATTGCTTTGTCTCCCCTAGCAAAACTAATTTTTTTAAATAAGATAATTATCTAGAAAATAAAATCTTTAAAACCCCATTAGATGAATTCATCTTAATTTTAGGCAAAAAAATAAAAGATAAAATAAAGATCCTGTACCTAGACTATCAAGATAATTACTTCAGCGTGTATTTTACAAACAAGCATACATCTCCCTGTAGCTCCATTAGCTACCTCAGATCACTAAGGCCATAATGTCATAGATCTGTCATTAAACTGCCCCTACTACCCTCTGTTCCAATCTTACCTGCAGCCCACCTCACCTTCAGGCAATGGAAGCAACACAGATTATGAGTGGAATTTTAAGGTACCAATAATCCCAGTAGCTTTTTCTCTGGTTTTAGCATCTAGCGGATATAGGACTCAGTCTGTAAAGAAAATGGCAGAAAAGCCTTCGATGTGTGTGGGGGAGGGGGACTTTAAAAAGTCGAACATTCTAAGTTCCTGCTGGTAAGTCAGAATCAAGTGACGTCTGTCCTTCTGGTTCCACTAACTTGTTGTGACCTTAAGCAAGTAACAAAGCTTACCTGAGCCCTAGTTGCAGTAAGTATTAATAAATACATTAGGCTGAATGTTCTAGAAGATATTCTCTAGCTCTGATACTCAGTGGTTATTGACCCAGCAATATGAAATGGTTTCCTTATGAACATGACCTGTGATAGTTAAGGTTTAACTGGTCAAACCTGGTATTATCAAACATCATAGAAACAGCAGGAACCACAACTAAAGGAGTCCATGCTGCAGTGGACAAACCTTACCTGAGTTGATTGCTTAATTTATCTAAGTTTGAGTCTGGTACTCTGAGTTGCAGATGTAACATTTGTAATGAAAACAGTACAGCTGATATTATCAAAGTCAGATGCAGCAGAGCAACCGGGAGGCTCAGTCAGTCAAGCACCTGACTTCAGCTCAGGTCACGATCTCCTGGTTCATGAGTTCGAACCTGGCATCGGGCTCTGTGCTGACAGCTCAGAGCTTGGAGCCTGCTTTGGATTCTGTGTCTCCCTCTTCCCTCTGTCCCTCCCCACTTACTCTCTGTCTCTCTCTGTTTCTCTGTCTCAAAAATAAATATTAAAAAAAAAAATCAGACGTGGTAACCATAAGCCCTGTCCCCATTTCCCAGTGCAAAATAATTCGATACATGCAGGGCTACGCAGCTTTGGCATGTTTTCTAGAACTACTTCCATTTCCTCCAAGTCTTTTTCTACCTTGCGGTATGGGGTAGTCCAAGGCAATCACAGGGTTCTCTTATTCAACTCAGCCTCCATGTCAAGGGCGTAGCCAAGTCTATTCTTGCGCCAAAGTTCTGCCAGTTCTCTTTACACTATTTTCTATCTCACCCCACTTTATCATCTCACTCACCTTCTCTGGATTCTTTGGCGGTCTGGGCTGAAGCCTCTAGATTTAGTCTTTAGCGAATACTCATGTTTAAACACACAAGCACGTACAATACCCAGCTATGTGTCTTGCCTCGCTTCAGAAACGCAGGGCGTCTCGTGAAGAAACACGTAGGATAGAAAAATGAAATACGTTCTCAGTCTGCAAGAAAGTTGAGGCAATGAAAAAGTAAGGGTAATAAATGTGAAGGTGCCAGGAGATAAGTTAACAACATTTATGCCATAAAATCCTATGCACATAGTAAAGGGAGAGCTCAAATTTGTTACTCCCTTTCTATCTGTCAGCAGGAAGAGGAAATATGACTAGTTATGTAATTTAGTGTGTTCATAAGATAAAGATATACCAATCTCTCTGAAGAAGCACAGAGAAATACCTCTTCCAGACTGCTACAAGAAAGCTACTCTGTCATGTGCTGAACCAGCAACTTCGTCCTTCTAGGAAATAAGCCACAGAGCTCCATAGTTTGGTTTCTGATGACATCCTTCAATATAAGCTGATGACAAGCCTAAGGGGCAATACCACAAAATCAAGAGTACAGGATGTTGATAAAGATGTGGTCATCTGGTTGAATCCAATGACAGATCTTACATCACTGAGAATATTGTGTCTCTCAACCAAATTTTTTCACGGCAATCGTGGGGCCGTGCGGTCAAGGTCATCTCCTCCAAAGTGTATCTGAATTACAGGGCGACAGTTAAGTGACCAGCCACATGCTTTAGCAGCTTGCCAAGGCAGGGCCAGAATGGCCATTCTTCCATGAAAAGTTAGTTGGTTGACAAAAGCAATTGCCTACACAAGAGGGCCAAGCCACACACGTTCTGAGGTGATTCGGGGGAGACCCCAGTGGGTCTCTTCCCAGACAGCTGTTACCACAACACACAAATGACAGGGCAGGAGAGGGCCTCAAATGCTATGCCACAAAATGCAACAGTGTTCAAGTCTTTCACAATCCTAAAGCAACTTTGGGGCACCTGGGTGGCGCAGTTAAGCATCCGACTCTTGACCTCGGCCCAGGTCATGACCTCACGGTTCTTGAGGTTGAGCCCTGCCTCTGCACCATCAGCACAGAGCCTGCTTGAAATTCTGTCTCTCCCTCTCTCTGCCCCTCCTCTGCTTGTGCTCTGTCTCAAAATAAATAAACTTAATAAATTTTTTTTTAAATCCTAAAGCAACTTCAGCAGTCTACCTTGCCCATTACATAATAAATCAAATATCTACAAAGCATCCATTTGAGGTCTAGAGCCTCTTGAGGGGTAATTTCCTGCTATGCCCTAGAAAGATAAAATTGCCACAAGCTGGTCCGTAGTCATCAACTGGATGAAATAACCTGTCACCGAGCAGCGTTATTATTTATAGACCAGTTAGAAACTGGATGCCTGTTGAAACAAAAGTAAGACCTCAGTTTTGGAAGAGGTGATATGTGATCCCTTTGACTATGAAGACCATTTCCAGTCTGGTATTACAACCTTTCCATCTCTACAGACGAAAAGGCTTGGCTTCCAATATTTTAGAGTATGTGTCTGGGGTGGGGGGTGGGGGGTGGTGAGGGCATCATCTTTTTTGTAGATATTAAGTTGTTTATTCTGGCAGCCCTAAACTGGGAAAACACCTAAACTTTTTTTCTTTCTTTCTTTCTTTCTTTCTTTCTTTCTTTCTTTCTTTTATTTTTAATTTTGAGAGAGAGAGAGAACTTGAGCAGGGGACAGACAGAGAGAAAGAGGGAGACACAGAATGTGAAGCAGGCTCCAGGCTCCGAGCTGTCGGCGCAGAGCCCGACGCGGGGCTCGAACTCACAGACCACGAGATCATGACTGAGCCGAAGTCAGACACTCAACTGACTGAGCCACCCAGGCACCCCAACCCTAAACTTCTTAATTCAGTTTCACCTTTATATTCTTCCACAACTACAACAGCTTGGCATACATTGTGCACTGTCAACAAATACTTACTGAATGATAAATTTGTGCCCAAATAAGACATTAACTCACTCCACTGAAAATAATTATTAGATAAGAGTCTTTCTAGATTAATGATACTTTTTTTTTTTAAATTTTTAGTTATTGAGAGAGAGAGGGAGGGAGGGGCAGAGAGAGGAGAGAGAGGATCTCAAGCAGGCTCTGCCTTGTCAGTGTGGACCCAGAGGCAGGGCTCCAACTCACAAGCCCACGAGATCATGCCCTGGGCCAAAATCAAGAGGCAGAGGCTCAACTGGCTGAGCCCCCCCAGGCACTCCTTGGATACATGTGATTCAGGACTCCAAGTGTGAAAAACACTGCAGTCCAAGCTAATTCAAGTTTTCAACAAACATCATCAACCCAAGGTCTTTGCCCCAATCTAGGTTTTATTCCTGACTGAAAGACTATGGAAGTCAACAAGAGCTGTGAACAATCACATAAATATGAACAACTACTCAAGTTGGTAAGGTATAAAACAGTCAATAATGGAACGCCATGTTCAACAATGCTTCTTTTGTAGAAACTTGCCTGAAAAACTCAAGCCTGTGGCGTATCAAGTAAAATGTTTCAGAAGGAATAGATGTGAAGCTAGGAAGTCTGTAATTTTGGATACATAAATGTATACCCAACTAAGAAGGAAGCTTAGCTACATTCAGGATTGATAAGCAAATATTACAAAAATCCAGCAAAAAGGCTGCGTGGGAACCACACATTTCAGGGCATGAACAGACCTTTCAGCCAAATTCGAATGTCTTGCATAGATTTATTGTTCCCAAGATTTTATTTTGTTTTGTTTTGCTTCTTAATTTAATTCTCAAATAGCCTCCGGGGTTATCTAATGGTTCTAATATAAACACTGTTAGGGCAGAAACCGGAATGCCTTTCAATTTTAGGGGCCAGATACAAAGATCTGGCAGTGCTATTAGTTATAGGTGGTTCTTTATAAGAAGGGAACGGGTGTCTTTGGAAAGGTGACTCTCAGGCAATGAATTTTCCAGTACAGCAATTATAAGAAAGTAAACTTTTCTGCCTGGTGACATCAATGCTTTCAAATGATTATTGAGCTTCTATTAAATTTCACCAACTCTGATGGGTGCGGAGAATGCAAAGGTAAATTCACCCAAGTCTCTGTTATCAAAAGCTCACATTCTGTGGGTGCCTGGGTGGCTCAGTAGGTTAAGCTTCTCACTTCAGTTCAGGTGAAGATCTCACAGTTCATGGATTCGAGCAACACATCAGGCCCTGCGCTGACAGTGCAGAGCCTTTCTGGGATTCTATCTTTTCTCGAGCTCTTTCTCACTCTAAATAAATAAATGAACAAATGAACAACAACAAAAAAGCTCACCTTTTGTGACTCAGTTGTCATAACAATGATAGAAGCACAGGGAGAAAGGGACAAAATATCATAGAATATCTCTGGAAGAGGTGACACCTCAATTAAGTCTTAAAGGGTAATTAAGAGTTAGGTGGGGGAACAGGAAGACAATGCAAGGATTTCAGGCAGGAAACAGATGAACCCAGTGAGGAACCGCAGGGAAAAGCCATAGAACTCCATCAGTGTTACGTGATGGGAACATAACTTGAGAGTAAATGAGTTGTATGACTGGAGGCTGGAAAGTCACAAAGGGGTCAGATCAGAGAGTAGTTTTTTCTTCTAAACCTTTGAAGTGTTAGAGCCAGCCAATGGAATTCTCCATGGAACGGGGAATCACTGCAAGGACAATATACTGGGAATGAAGCCTATTTTAATCAGGAAAGAATGACTTATGAGTATTCTTTTCATTTAAGGAATGTTGGCCCCAAGAGAGGGAGATAATTAAGCCAAAAGGATTTTATGGCTAAAATGTACGATTACATCAGAAAAACATTGACCCTTAGCGGAATATGACAGAATCATAAAGTGGGATGATCACTCTTGGTTCTCATTCCTAGTCCCCTAAGATAAATGAATACGTAGCTACAATAAATGGTTATCAGTCACCTTTTTTCTAGGACTTCTTAGATCCGATGGAAAAAAAAATCAGTAGCCTACGATGAGAGTAATTTTATTTCAAGGATGATGGAGTCGAACCTAGAAAAAAAGAAATTGCTTCTCGTAGCCCTTGCATGACCTTTAGGAGTCTGAAATGTGCCAGAAACAATACGTTAGGATTATATGACTTTCTAGCCTTTTCCATTCCTGTGGCTTTGAAACTGTGTACTTCAGCTGCATCCTGGGCTACTACCCCACTAGTTTTCCTGCCTTTTTCAACATTTCTAGTCCCATTAGAACTAAAAACATCTTACATTGAAGAATATCTTTCCACAGAACCATTCATTTTTAGAGGAAATTAGGTGGAGACAACCCACAATTAGAGAAGCAATAGGTATGCATTAAAGGGCATTTGTCCTCCAGATTTATGCTTCACTCATGAATGACCTCATCACAGAAAGAAATTAGCATAATTTATATCAATAATTTGCTTCTGTGATGTGTGAAGAAAAGAATACCCCACAATAAATTAAAGATGCCTTTATGACTGCGTTTTATCAGCTTATTTACCCTTATTTACATTTAGAAATGCAATGTCCTATTAATAGAGTTATGAAAATGGTCCCACGGGCTGCAGGCCTCCTCATTTATGGTTTAATAGGAATAGTCACGTGTAATCGGGTTGAGTGGGAACGTTTTGCTGAGTTTGACTTGTTCATCACGATGCTGCACTGATGGCTGAAAGCCACTTCTAATTTTCTGGTTTTCCAGATGTGAGCTCAGCCTAAGCAGAGATGCTGTCTTTTGTGCAAACTGGTCAATCACTTGGCCCAACTCATTTGATTTGCCTTTTACAGTGACCTTTTGACTTGTAATCATCCACATTCTCTTCATGCTTTATTTCATTTTACTTTATGGGGAGAGCATTTTAGAATGTGTGTCATGAAAAGAGCTACATAAATATTAATGTATTGATGGTGTTAGGGCTTTTCAAACCTATATTTCACTTCCTGGGTTTTAAGAGCTCCAAAATTTACTGACCGCACAGAAAATACAGGTATAATGGACTTAGTGAAATGCCCCACATGTGATAAAATGTATGAATTATTAATCCCACGAAAGTCAGTATGGTCCGGTGTAAATGCCAAATTTTCTGAACCAATCTTGGATGGATGGATGGATGGATGGATGGATGGATGGATGGATTTATTTATTTACTTATTTTACTAACAGAGATAAAAATTTGGGATGGCACATCAATCTAATGAGCACTGTAATTTGGGGAGTTTCAAGTTAATTTATAAATAAATACAATAAAGTAAACAAAAGCATAAACTAGGACCTAACATAGAGTGATTAAGAAAACACTGTAACTTAAGGTTACATAGTCCTAACTCAATTCCTTTGGCTGTGCTGTCTTACTCCTACATGGGGCTATGAGGGTAAAAGTCAACAGATTAACAATTGCTTTACAAGCTGTAAAGCTTCTCCGAAACAAACATTTCAGATAAAAAAAAAAATCACCTTCATGGAACTCTTTACTTGTTATAACATAGAGGCAAATTTAAGGAATGGAAAGGTCTGTACAAGGGTTCTATTTAAATACAGAATTATGGGGGGCACCTGGGTGGCGCAGGTGGTTAAGTGTTGGACTCTTGATTTCGGCTCAGGTTATGATCTCACAGTTCGTGGGTTCAAGCCCCTTGTCACGCTCTGTGCTGACTGTGCAGAGCCTGCCTGGGATTCTCTGTCTCCCTCTCTCTCTTTCCTTCCCTGCACATGCTCTCTTCCTCTCTCTCTCTCCAAAAAATAAAGAAATAAACAGTTAAATAAATACACAATTTTTATATTTAACTATATCAATCTGCATAAAACGGACAATTCACTCAGGGCCTTCACTGTATAGCTAGTGAGAGGGCCAAGTCCATGGCGAAGACAGGAGATAAACCAACTATTCCTTCTTCTTGAAACGTTTGCCAAGTACGGACAAGAGAGATCGCTTTATATGAGGCAACGGAAGGGACGCAACACAAGAATATAGGGATTCTACTCTAAGTGTGGCGGAGACAAAGCAAATATGAAAATGCACACCTAGAAAACAGGAAAAGGTTAATATTCTCCCAGGCAGTAATATACACTGCATGAGCTTCAAGGTAAGTCATGGAAGTTTCCTGATGTAGGGTCTTCTAGACTATGGGTTGATGGAAATGATATTCATGCATTACTGAAGAAGAACCTGAACGGCACAGTAGACAGGACAATACAGGAAGAGGAAACAGAAGTCTGAGAAGTAGCGAGACACATTTGAGAGGCCAAAGTGACCTGTCCCACGTACATAAAGGACTGAATAAGGCTTTCATTTTTGCCTCACAAGGATGGGCTACACATGTGTTGGATGTGGCACCTGCTTGGGATTCTCTCCCTCTCTGTCTCTCTCCCTCCTTCCCTCTCTCTACCCCTTTCCCCTCATGCTCTCTCTTTCTCTAAAAATAAATAAATAAGCTTAAAAATTAAAAAATAAATAAATAAGGATACCCCAAAGAAAAAAACACTAAATCCTTAGCACCCTAAAAATAATTATTTCAACCAACGATAGCATGACGTTTCATGGTGAAAAAGGACTATTCTATTCAAGTCAAGAAAAAAAACACATAAATAGGTGCGCCTGGGTGCCTCAGTTGGTTAAGTGACTGACTCTTGATTTCAGCTCAGGCCATGATCTCACAGTTCATTGCCTCAAGTCCCCTCACTGGGCTCTGTGCTGACAATGGGGAGCCCGCTTGGGATTCTCTCTCTTTCCCTCTCTCTCTGCTCCTGCTTGTGAACTTTCTCTCTCTCCCTCTCCGTCTCTCTCTCTCAAAATAAACAGACTTCAAAAAAAGAAGGAAAAAAGAAAAAAACACATAAATGAAAATAAAGGGTAAAGCCGTTCTAACCCTCCCACCACCACGCCCTCCCCCCCCCCCCCCCCCCCCCGCCCTTGTTACCACAATTAGCAAGCACCAATCCAGCAGTACGAACTTCCCGGGCACCTGACACTTGTTTCAGCTCCCCAGAATCTGACGACACACAGCTCACAGGACCGCCAGAGCCAGTTCCTGGCTTCGCTAGTCCTCCTGACCAATAGGAAACAGGCAAATGACCTTGGCAGGAGCACGCCGTGCACAGAACCAAGGAGAGTGGAAAAGAATGCAGGGAGTGGAAAATGAAGCAGCGAGCGACAGCAGGCTGGCCACTCTCAGCCGTGAGGTGCTGTGCCAAGCTCTTGGTGATACTGACGTTTCAAGCCACGGCGTTCCCATCCAGCGGCAGCAAGAGGCTCTCACCAAGAGGATTGCATGACATGATTTTGCTTTGGCTCTATGCTGACGGTCCTCTGCTCATCTTCCATTTAATTGGCTGTCTAAACCCCTCCTCCGATTCATGGAACCATGATCGGTAGCTTGTGCTTGACCCAAGAACCCTGACTGGTACAGGTAGCCGCGCTAATTGACAAGAGAAAATGTTGCAGTTGACGAATAGCGAATTGGAGGACACAGACTTCTAAGATGGTACAATTGCCTACCTAACCAACTTAGACGTCAACTGAAAAAAACATGAGAAAAAAATAGGAGTCATTAAAATGTCACCATATTCATATCCAAAAATCGACCACATGAGCACTAAGAGAAAGTAATACCTCATTTACAAGGTCATCCCTGCCCCCCCCCCACACACACACACAAAATACAATACACTGAAATGAAGATAGCAACGTGTAAAGAGACGTGGAGAAAAGTAGCAAATACACTAAATGACAAATTCTATTTAAATAAATGGACACATCATGTGATCTTGGCTAGGGAGACTGTAAAAGCTGTAATTCACTCCAAACTAATATGTAAATGAAATGTGATTAAAATTAAATAACACAGGGCAAAACGTTACCAAGTTCCCAGGTGAATAACAGGAAATTTTTAGAACAGCTCTGAGGAAAAAAAGGCTGGTGACAAGGGACTAATCCTGCTAGATATTCAAATATCGACAAATATTAAAACATTCGATGTATTAACATATTAAACCCATATGATATCAGCATATTAAAACACTTTGGAGCTCTAGAAGTAAAAAGTGGTTCGGTATACCCTAAGACGGACCAAGATGTATTCTAATAAATATGGGACTTGGGTCAACTATAATGATGGTATTGCAAACCACTGGGTAAATGTAGGACTGAGAGAATAACTACTCATTGCTATCTGGATAATAGGGCTGACATAATGAGCTATGTAAACAGTATCTTTTCCTCAATTTCTTTAATGTTTATCTATTTTTGAGAGAGAGAGAGAGAGAGCAAGTGGGGGAGGGGCAGAGAGAGAGGGAGGCACAGAATCCTAAGCAGGCTCCAGGCTCCGAGCTGTCAGCACAGAGCCTGACGCAGGGCTCGAACCCATGAATGCTGAGATCATGACCTGAGCCTAAATCAAGAGTTGGACACTTAACTGACTGAACCACCCAAGCGCCCCCCTCCACAACATTTTTTAACTCATCTTGGCAACAAAGATAAACAAGTGGGACTGTAGCAAACTTGTAAAAAGCTTCTGCACAACAAAGGAAACTGTCAATCAGCTGAAAAGGCAATCAGTAGAATGGCGTTTGCAAACCATATATTTGATTATGAATTAATATCTAAAATAAAGAACTCACACATTTTAATGGCAAATAAAACCCCGCAAATACTCCGATTAAAAATGGGCAAAGGACCTGAACAGCTTTTTTTTCCAACAAGACATACAAATGGCCAAAAGTATGTAAAAAGGTGCTCGACATCACTAATCACCAGGGAAATGCAAATCAAAACCACAATGAGTTATCACCCCATACTTGTTAGGATGTCTATTATGAAAAAAGAGATAAGTAATCTCCTGTTATTAGAGCTCACCTTAATGACTTCATTTTACCTTAATTACTTTCTTTTAAGAGAGAGCAAGAGAGGGCAAGAAAGAGAGTGCACAGGTGTGTGAGCGGGGAGGGCAGAGGGAAGGGAAAATCTTAAGCAGCCTCTACACTAATGTGGGACTCAGTCTCACAACTGTGAAATCATGACCTGAGCCAAAATCAGGAGTCAGACATTTAAGTAACTGAGCCACCCAGATGTCCTTTTAATTACTTCTTTTAAAGGTCCTATCACCAAATATTCTGAAGCCTGGGCAGGGAGGTTGGGGGGGGGGGGTTACAATTTCAACACATGAATTTTGGAAGGACCCAGTTCAGCCCATAACAAGTTACCCAAGTGGGAACAGACCAGCAGCGACCTCAAACCTCTATTCAGAATCACAAATTCTGCAGTTGAGATTTGACTATCTATATTTTCAAAAATACTCAAAGTGATTCTGAAGTATGATAGTTTTTTTTATAAATATTTATTTATTTTGAGAGAGACAGAAAGTGTGTGTGTTCACACAGACACAAGCAGAGAAGAGGGCCAGATAGAGAGGGAGAGAGAGAAAGTCTCCAGCAGGCTCCACACTCTCAGCATGGAGCCCGACACAGGTCTTGGTCCCACGACTCTGGGATCATGACCTGAGCTGAAATCAAGAGTTGGACTCTAAACCGACTGGGCCATCCAGGTGCCCCAGAAGTATTATAAAGTTTGAAGAACACGGTCTTAGACTGAAACAATGTGTTCAAGAACTAAAATGAGAAAAGTAAAGTGAGAGTTTGTATTGGGATGAAAAGCATCCCCTCAAAATTCCATGTGCACCCAGAATGTCAGACTTCAACCTTGTATGAAAATAAGGTCTTTGCAGATACAGTTAAATTAAGATGAGGACATACTCGATTAGGGTGGGTCCTATCCAGTGACTGGTGTTTTTAGATGAGAAAAAATAAAGGCATGGGAAGACACACAGCAAGAGTGGCATGGGAAGGACGGACACAGAGATTAGAGTGGTATCTCTACAAGCAAAGAACATCAAGGATTGTCTGGAAATCATCAGAAGCTGGAACCAACAACTATAAGGATGCTGTAGGGAAGGCAAAGCCCGGCCAACAACTTCATTTCAGATGTCTAGACCCCTGATTTCTGTTGGCTTAGGCCTCCAAGTTTATGGTTTGTTATGGTGGCCCTGGGGAACGAATAGGGAATTCTCTTAAAAACTGAGTTGATTTAATATTTTCGAATAAAGGTTTTTTTTCTTTTTCCTAAATGGAGTGCGGGTCTGTTTATCACCTTGATTGTGGAGATGGTTTCATGGGTCCATGCCTATGTCTAAACCCATCAAATCATACACACTGAATGTGTCCAGTTTTTTGGTATATCCATTATATTGCAGTATACCTCAGCTTTTTTAATCTGCAAAATAAGTATCTTCCATATACAATAAAAACAATACAATAAGTTGTATTGTAAAAACAAATACAATAAAAAGATTAATCGAGAAGCTGGAAAAAAAATATCAGCAATGCTTTATGACATTGCTCAATTTCTTTAGTTGACAAAAAGCCCATAAAAACGAGTAAGGGAAATATGGATAACACCAAAAGGGGGAAAGATAGTGAAAATTAGAGAAGACATTTTATAGGACAAAGATACACGTAAGCCAAAAAATGTTTTAAAATGTGGTCCATGGCATTACTACACGAAACTAAAATAAGATGATTCTTTTCAACCATCAGAATGACACATTAAGTGAGAATGTTTAAGGCTAACAAGTTGTACAAAAACAGGCAATTTTCTGCATTCTGGGTGGAGATTAAATTGTACACTTTTGGTAAAGCAATTTGACAATATCTATTAAATTTTAATAGGCACGCAGCATCACACCCAATTACATACACAATTATTTCAAGATAGAAGTGAAAGGATATTCCTCACAGCATATTTTGCCGAGGAAAAAGACAAAAAGCTACAGACAACCTAAAAATATATGATATATGTAAATCATATAAACCACATATATGATACTAATCTATTATGAAATACCTGAATTAAAGAAAAAATATGCATTTAAAAGATTGAGGTACATTTCTATTTATTAATATGGAAGGTGTTTTTTAATTATTTTTTTCTAAGAATTTATTTGGAAGTAATCTCTACAACCAACATGGGACCTGAACTCACAACCCTGAGATCAAGAGTTGCATGCTTCACCGACTGAGCCAATCAAGTGAGTGCTCCAATATGGAAAATTTCTGGTATTTTCTTTTTTCTTTTTTTTAAAATAAGTTTATTTATTTTGTGTGAGAAAGAGACAGAGAGAGAGAGCAGGGGAGAGGCAGTGAGAGAGGGAGAGAGAATCCCAAGCAGGCTCCATACTGTCAGCACAGAGCCCAACATGGAGCTCCAACCCATGAACTCCAAGATCATGATCTGAGCCAAAACCAAGAGTCGGACCAACCAATTGAGCCATCCAGGTGCCATGTGGTATTTTAATAAACATAAACATTCAGGAGCAGAAAAATGAAGCTTGTTTACTTATTTTTTAAATTCACAAAAATGTTTTTTTCCTAGAAGGGATTATAAGGAATGATTACCAGTGGGTATCTTTGAAAAGGGGGCTTCAGGGTGTAAGAAAAGAGTCCTCTCTCTTCACATATCACCCCTCTGTATGGTTTACCTATTCTTAGCATAGGTATTTAGAGATATACATAAAAACAGGCATAAATATCATGCCAATTTATATCACTTGGATGGGGAGAGTGGGATTTTTTTAAATGTTTTTTTATTGTAGTTTTCTGTGCTGAAACCACTCACGCTTTAAAGTTTCAAAAAAGGCAGGCGACAATTAACTTTCCACTTAAATGATTTACACACTGGGAAAAACAAAAACAATATGCACATCTTTCCTACTATGCTTCTTTGCACTCATGAGCACACGCTGAGTGTTATAACACAGAAGCCTGGGATTTTAACTCCTCCTTAGCTGGGCCCTCCTTCCTAAGTTTTGGCCATCACCAAGTAATCAACCGGTCTCTGGTGGGTCCTTCCACATCACCACTCATTGAGATGACAGCACTTAAGCTGAAGAAATAGGACTTCCACCTAAAACTCTGTTTTAAAAACTGACTTTATAAATCAAGGGACAAGAACACTGCATGACATAAATAGTCAGCAGCCCCGACACCTGTCTGAGAATTTAGAAAGATCCACTCTGTAACGCTGCGGTTGGTGACCTATGACAGCCAACAACTCTGGGTAATTTGGTATCCTGACCCTTCAGATTTGGTCCTTCTCATCATTCACTCGAATGCCTCCACCAGGCAAGGCGGGAAGACAAGTGAGGAAGGATGGATGTTTAGAGAATTCAAGGTTAACAGTTTACTCCGTATCAGTCGTGGCAGAGGGTGGGTAAGAGCTCAAGTTGTGGGGTGGAAGGCAGGGGGGCTTGGCTTTTTTAAATATATTGGCCATTAAAAATATTACACTGGAGGGGCACCCAGATGACTCAGTCGGTTAAGTGTCCTACATTGGATTTTGGCTCAGGTGACGATCTCATGGTTCATGAGATTGAGCCCCACATCAGCCTCTGTGCTGACAGCAGGGAATCTCCTTGAGATTCTCTCCCTCTCTCTCTGCCCCTCCCCCACTTGGGCTCTTGGCCTCTCAAAGTAAATAAATAAAGTTTTAAAAATATACTGTAAACATATGTAGAATCCAGGTTTTTACTGTATCGGCTATGATAAATGGAAGAGACACCATGAACAAGTCACAAGGATCAGGCATACAAATTTCATTGTAGCTGATTGCAGCTTTGGGACAAAAGTAATTACCTTAAAAGGAAAGGACATGCACATTTCAGCGAAGTGAGATATAAATTATGTGCCATGTTTTTCTTTCCATCCTGGACCCACTTCCACTCTATAAAGCACATTTTAACTTTTGATTCAGATTATTTGAGACCAAAACCAGTAAGAGTCAGTGAGATAGAAAATAAACCTGGTCCTGTCGTTCAACAAGTGGGTTGGCTTTTTCACTGATAACTGAGTCATGGTTACATATAAGGTGCTCTAGGAATGATCTGGACAAGGTAAAGGTGGGTACTTTTCCGAGTACCAGTTTCCCTGCTTGCTTACACATATGCCTTGTGACCCCTGGTGATATTGTGCTCCTAAAGGAGGTGATGTCCTGATAACCCACTTTCTTTAGAAAAGTCATTGTGTTTTTGCAGAACTAGCAACGTGAAATACTGGAAACAAAAAGTCTTTATAAAATGAGTTTTAATTTATACAGCTAAATGCTTAAAAAGCAGAAAAGACTTACTTGTTTTTACCTGTTTCTCAAATACATTTTTTAAATGTTTGTTTATTTTTGAGAGAGAGACAGAAAGACAGAGCACGAGCAGGGGAGGAGCAGAGAGAGAGGGAGACACAGAATCCGAAGCAGGCTCCAGGCTCCGAGCTGTCAGCACAGAGCCTGATGTGGGGCTCAAACTTACAAACTGTGAGATCGTGACCTGAGCTAAAGTCTGACACTTAACCAACTGAGCCACCCAGGTGCCCCTCATATACATTCTTTCAGACATTAAAGGGACCTATTAGGGGCGACTAGGTGGCTCCAGTAGGTTGAGTGCCTGACTCTTGATTTCAATGCAGGTCATGATCTTGCAATTCCTGGGATTAAGTCTTGCATTGGAGTCCACGCTGACAGTGTGGAGCTTGCTTGGGATTTTCTCTCTCCTTCTCTCTTTGCCCCTCACCCACTAAATTAATGAACGAATGAATGAACGAATATTTTGGGTCAGAGCTATCACATTATCTAAGTAGAACTTCAGAGTGAGGTGCTGTGTGCCCGCTGAGTTACCCAAACACACGCCATGTGTTCCCTGGAGCAGGTCTATGAACCCCTCTCAACTGGTATGTGAACTTTTATGGGTCTGTACATCACTTTTATAAGTTATCCAGAGGTGTTCTTGATACCTAAACTGATTGAAAAATGCAGTCCTGGGGCGCCTGGGTGGCTTAGTCGGTTAAGCGTCGGACTTCAGCTCAGGTCACCATCTCGCGGTCCATGAGTTTGAGCCCCACGTCGGGCTCTGGGCTGTTGGCTCAGAGCCTGGAGCCTGCTTCCGATTCTGTGTCTCCCTCTCTCTCTGCCCCTCCCCCGTTCATGCTCTGTCTCTCTCTGTCTCAAAAATAAATAAACGTTAAAAAAAATTTAAAAAAGAAAAATGCAGTCCTATGGAACACACAAACCCCTATATTGTTTTTAGAGCTTTTAAACACATGAAGCCTGGCCATGCTCATCAGTCAGTCACAGGACAGACCGAGTGATGGTAACCCACCAAGTAAGCTCTCCAAGGATACAGTTTGTGTTTAGAATGAACAGTTTGATCATCCATGTGGGGGGTAAATGAAACCCCCATTTTACGTCCAGTTCGCTGTGAGGCTATTTGCGGATGAGATCTTAGTCTTGCCCTACTCACAGGGCTTACTCAAGAACATGGTCACTAAACATACCGTCGTCAACCTGACCATTTATGTTTCCTTCTTCTTTTACCTTTTGCTTTCCTCCTTAGTTTTCTTTAAGTCTCACAAACAGCAACTACTCTGAACATCTAAGCCATGAAGCCTGTCTTAATTCTATTGAGGAGAATCTCAATTGTGCTTTTGATAAAGGGAGGGAAATTGAAGTGTAACTGTAATTATGTTTATAATACCTTCGTCTTTGTGGCCAGATTCATGTCTCTCTTATACAAGGGGTAAAGTGGGTTCAAAATTGTTTAAAGGAAAAACAAAAAAAAAAAAAACATTGTTGAAAGAAAACAGTTATCAAATGCTAATTAAAGAGGCAGGGGATATATGAAAGTCAGTCATGTGGGTATTTCCCCCCAATTATACTTACATGGATGTAATTGGAAAAGACACTGAAAAATAAACCGTTTGTCTTATTGTTACGACAGTGCATCATGAAGAAAATATTTGTGGGTTGGCTCCAAAAGGTTTGGGGGTTATTAATAAATTTTTTCTTCTCTATAATAAAAACTTGGAATCATCATTCAAGATGTTATGGAATTTGAGAGTATATTCAAAAGTTTTCTCTGCGGGTCTGTTACAGAAAACAATTGGAGAACTCCGTCTATTCAGGTTTAAATTATGCATGTTTTGACTCTTTGGGGCATAGGAGGCAAATTATGAATCCTGGTCAAGACACTCCTTCTGGGATGGGGCTGCCTGTTTCTATGATTATCTATATAGTCCTAAAAAAAGGAGGACATCTTTCCCAATAAAAGATTTTAAGTATACAGTTTACAGCTTTGAGTATAAAATGCCCCCAAAATAATGTGGATAGACAAAGGATCTGAAAGTCCCTTCTGATTAGAGGCCATAAAATACGAACAAGCTATTTAAATACCATCTAAGAAGAAAAACCAGAAACAGACTAAATTTTCTTCTGGTGCAAATGTTCAGTCTTCCACACACATCTGGAGAGAAAAAAAATAAGGCATGTGAACCAAAAACATGGTAGAAGTAGATTCCAATAAATTGTACCCTCTTCTCGGACACATAGGCCTCAACTTCCACTTCTCGGATGCATCTGGTTTAGGAAGAACACATATCTGATTTGTCTTCTGAAGATACCTTCATCTGTCTTGGCTTCGTCTCAGCTCCTTTTCCACTTGACGATCATTGCGGGGGAAAATTGTGTATTCACCCAATCATCACTCATACCTGTCCATTCATATTCTTTCCAATTAAAACAGCTTAAAAAATGATTTAAAACAACCATCAGTATATTGATCACCTAGCTAGCAGCCTGTGAGATAAAATTCCAGTTCCCTCTTATCAAAGTCCACCATTTCTGAGGATGTGTCTTTTTATCTTAAATCTAGCACTTTTCTGTGGAGAGGTAATACATTCCAGTTAAGTAGACACCCATGCAGAATATAAGGTTTAATAATCTCCCTCAACAGGTAATCAACCTGAATGGGCAGAATAAGACAATGTGAGTCCGATCTCCAGAATTTATAAACAATAAAAACATAACCAAAATCAGTCTCCTTATTATTTTTGCTGTGCATCAGACTTTTTAAATATCAGTGACAAGATGCTCTTTTTTTTTAATTTATTTTTTACATTTATTAATTTTTGAGAGACAGAGAGAGATAGAGTGTGAGCAGGGGAGGGGTGGGGAGAGAGGGAGACACAGAATCCGAAGCAGAGGCTCCAGGCTCTGAGCTGTCAGCACAGAGCCCAACGTGGGGCTTGAACGCACGAACCGTGAGATCATGACCTGAGCTGAAGTCGGACGCTTAACCGACTGAGCCACCCAAGCGCCCCAAGATGCTCTTTCTCAAAAAGACATTTTGTTAGTCCAAGTTCTAAGTGATTGTTTTGATTACCACTGAGCTTTTGTAATATTTACATAGCTTTCAAACTGGTACATTTTCATCACTCACCCTTTGGAGAAAAGTGTGTGACACATAGGAGTCTATTTGGACAACCCCTCTTATCCTGTAAGCTCTGACAGATGACAGATGTGGACTCAGGTACACACATATTTGTACATGGCAGGTAAATGTGTCATGATTCAAAACGGTTCAACCTTGTGTTGACAAGTTGGTACACAAGGTGACAATTACCATCTACACCTCTGTGACATTACATAGTCCTGTATTTACACAGCTGATTCTAAATAAAAATTATTGGAACACGGATGAAGATGAAGAAGCTGAACTTGACTATGCCAGTTCTGACCTCATAACACTTAGGGTTTTCATTATGTTTACAATTTGAAACTGCGAAAAACCGGGGGGAAGAGGGAAAGGGGAAGACTAGGCAAATCCTGATCTCCCTCCCTCCCACAGATACACCAAGGCTGCAACTACACGTAGGGCAACACTTTCCGAAAACAGCCTGAAGGCCAGTAGGATAGCTACTCCAATAAAACACACGAAGAAGGTCAGGAAGTGAGAGGGGTAATACGGGCTCTGAGAGAACACTTGACGAGTAAGGAATTCAAACCCCACATCAGACATCCCCTTCTCTGGGGATCTGCACCAGGAACATGAGCCCCACCCCCAACATATGTAACATCTGGTTTTGAAAATCAGGAACACTTAACTCCAGGAGAGCTAGAGGGTGAGAGGAGACCCAGCCTCTCCTCTTAAAGGACCCTCTCATAAACACACTTGCTCCAAGACTCGGCAAGGAGCCAACAGTTTGAAAAGCACCCAAGGGGTGGCGGGAGGGGGTGGTATGTGAAGGAGGTTTATGAACTAATTTTAAGGCATATGCAAAAGGCCAGGGATCTGTAGGAACTTGCTCTGGGAAGAGAAGCACGGGAAGGCACCTTTTTTCTTGATCTTCAGCAAACTATCTCTCCTGGGGGCCAGTTTGGACACTCTCCATCTACCCAACTAGCATCTCTTGCCTGGCTATGGCAATCCATCTCCTGGAGACCCAGCCCAGCCGATCCACCTACTCTGGCAGGTGCCCTTGCAAAGGACCTAGTACACCATTACATCCAGCAGGTTGTATTGGCACCTCCAGCCCTGGTAAGAAGAGACCAACACCACCCACCAGTGTGCCTATGATAGTCATGGCCCATTTATCACAGGAAGGTACATTCAGCCCACACGGGGTTCATCCTCGGGGCACGCGGTTCTGGGGACCAGAATTCTGGGAACTGGGGAGATTGTGCTTGTGGGCTCCACAGGTCTCACAGAGGCAGGCAAAATGAGGAGACAGAGGACAATGTTCCAAACAAAAGAACAAGACAAAACCTCAGAAAGAGAACAAAAGCTAGCTAAGCAATCTATCTCAGAAAAAAATCCAAAGGGAGAGTCCTAAAGACAGTCCTCCAACTTGGGAGAAGAAGAGAGGTACACAGTGGGAAGTTCAACAAAGAGATGGAAAATACTGAAAAGAACCAGTCAGAGCTGAAGAAAGCAGTAACTGAAATCAACAGCACTACAGGGCATCAACAGCAGATGAGAGGCTGCGGAAAAAGGGATCAGGGATCTGGAAGACAGCAGGAGAAATCATAAAAGCTAAGCAGCAAAAAGAAAAAAAAAGAATCAACAACATTCACACTGTAGGAGTCACAGAAGGAAAAGTGAGACAGAAAGGGGCAGAAAAACTTTCTAGTCTCAGGAAAAAATCAGGTGTTCAGGTCCAGAAAGCACAGAGAGCTTCAAATAACATAAACCCAAAATGGTCCATGTCAAGACACATAATGAAAATGGAAAAAATTAAACACAGAGAATCTTAGAAGCAGCAAGCAACAAGCAAATAGTTACAGAGAAGAGAAACCCTAGAAAACTATCGGCTGTCTTTTCTGCAAAAACTCCGAAGGGAGTCGCATGATGCATTCAGAATGCTGAAGGAAAGAAACCCACAACCAAGAATACTTTACCCAGGGGCACCTGGGTGACTCTGTTGGTTAGGCATCAGACTTCCACTCAGGCCATGATTTCATGGTTCATGAGTTCAATCCCCACACTGGGTTCACTGCAGTCAGCACAGAACCCACTTCAGATCTTCTGTCCCCGTCTCTGTCCCTCCCCGGTTCACACTCTCTCTCTCAAAAATAAATAAACATCAAAAAAAAAAAAAAAAAAAAAAAAAAGAATACTCTACCCGGCTAGATGATCATTCAAAATTGATGAAGAGTTTCCCACAGAAACAAAATGATTTCATCACCACTAAACGGGCCTTAATAGTAATGTGGAAAGAACATATTTAGGTGGAAAAGATAAGACCATAAGTAGAAGAGAATTAGGAAAGAAAAAATTTCTCTTTCAAACACATAGTAAAGGTAATAGATAAATCACTTATAAAGCCAGTAAAGTTAAAAGACAAAAGCAGTAAAATCAACTGTATCTGAGAGTTAGTTAAGGGATGTACAAAATAAAAATGATGTCAAATATGACAGCATCTGCATAAAATGAGGAGGAAGAATTAAAGACTTTTACACTTTTACAGTGTGAAATTGAGCACCCACCAACTTAAAAGAGACTATTATAGGGGTGCCTGGGTGGCTCAGTCAGTTATGTATCCAAATCTTGATTTTGGTTCAGGTTATGCTCCCAGGGTCATGGGATCGAGCCCCATGTCGGGCTCTGCACTGAGCAAGGAGCCGGCTTAAGATTCTCTCTCTCAACCTCTCCCTCTGCCCCTCTTCCCCACTCACTTTCTCTCTCTCTAAAATTAAAAAAAAAAAATTATGAAAAAAGAATGCTGCATACGTAGGCTTTTGTATGGCAACCATAAACCAAAAAGTGTTAATAGATACAAAAGTACAAAAAATAAAGAGAAAGGAATCCAAATATAACGCTCAGGAGAAAGTATTCAAGTAATAAGGACAGAGAATAACAGATGAGACAAGAACTACAATAAAACAATCAGAAAACAGTTAACAAACTGGCAGTTAAGTACAAGCCTATCAATAATTACTTCAAATGTAAATGCGCCAAATGCTAAAGACATAGGGTGATGGAACAGATTAAAAAACAAGACTGATGTATATCATAACTAGAAAAGACTTACTTCAGACTTAGTAAGGAAATTCAAAGAACGGAAAAAGATACTCCATGCAGATGGAAACGAAAAAAAATAAATAAAGCTGGGGTAGTGATACTGACTTAAGAAAAAAAGAGAGTTTAAAATAAAGAGTGTAACAAAAGATTAAAAAGGGCATTACATAATGAAGAAGGGTGAATTCAGTGAGAAAATAAAACATAGGAAAATAAAACACATACAGCGAGTGTTAACAAAGGGAGATAACGAAACCAATAGAATAATAGTAGAGGACTTTGACATCCCACTTATATCGATGGACATATCATCCCGACAGAAAACCAGTACGGAAACTGTAGCTTTGAACGAAACATTAGACCAGATGGACTTAACAGACATATACAGAACATTCCACCAAAAACAGCAGAATACACATTCTTTCCCAGTGCACACGGGACATTCCCCAGGACAGATCACATGTTAGTCCACAAGACAAGACTTCATAAATTTAAGAGGACTGAAATCATATCAAGCATCTTTTATGACCACAAATGAATGAAACTAGGAATCAAAAAAAAAAAAAAAAAAAAAACAGAAAAGATGAATGAAACTAAGAGCTGGTTCTCTGAAAACACAAACAAAATTGATAAGCCCTTAGCCAACTATTCAAGAGGAAAAGAGAGAGAAGCCAAAATCAGAAATCAAAGAGGAGTTCACAACTGACACCACAGAACAACAAAGGATTATAAAAGACTACGACTGACCCTTGAACAATTGGGGGGCTAAGGGTGCCAACTCCCTGCATTGTCGAAAATTCACGTATAACTTGTGACTCCCCCAGAACTTAAGTACTAACAACAAGAACGGCAAGGGATCACTTTTTACTGCAATATGCAATTTACTGAAGATACAAACTGCTCGGGTGGAAATGATTAGCGTCACGTGACACTTTAAGCGCATATTTACAATTTGAGCTCACCGTTATAGCAACACGAGACAGGAGTTAGCTGCAAAATTATTAGAGCGGTATAGTATGTTCTCCAATTAATTTTATGCAATGATAATTTAATACTGCATCTCTACTTTGTTTACATTTTTCTCAATAGTGAATGGAGTCATGTACAATATGTAAGAATTTATGTGCATCATTTTGATAAATTAAAAATTTTATACTATACTTGGGTATACTGTACAGGAGAAAATAATAAACTATATATATATATATATTAATGCATTCATGACATACTCAACCTTTTCTTAATTTTTACAAGTATTTATAAGCTAGTTTATCAGCCATTTTTTTCAAATGGTCTTAAAAGTCCAAAAAGCTTCCAGCTTATTTATTGAAAAACATCCATGTATAGATGGATCCCCATAGTTCTAACTCCTGTTTTTCAAGGGTCAAATGTACTATGAAAAATTATATGCCACAAAATTGGACAACCTAGAAGAAATGGATAAATTCCTACCAAGATATAATCTTCTAAGAGTGAATCACAAAGAAATAGAAAATCTGACCAAATTACTACTAATAAAATGGAGTCAGTATCAAAGCACTCCCAACAAACAAAAAGATAGAACGAGATGGCTTTACCGATGAATTCTACCAAACATTGTTTAAAAAGTCAATATCTATCCTTCTCAAACTATTTCACAAAATAGAAGAGGAAGAAGTACTTCCACATTTTTTAATGTTTATTTATTTTTGAAAGTAAGAGTGAGCGAGGGAGGTGCAGAAAGAGGGGGACAGAGGGTCTAAAGCTGGCTCTGCATTGACAGCAGAAAGCCGGAAGCGGGGCCCAAACTCAAGAACCTTGAGATCATGACCTGAGCTAAAGTTGGATGCTCACTCGACTGAGCGTCTCAAGCACCCCAGGAGTACTTCCCAAATTGTCCTACAAGGTTACATTACTCTGATGCCAAAACCAGAGAAAGACACTACGAAAACTGAAAATTATAAGCCAATATTCCTGATGAACTCAGATCCAAAAATCCTCAACAAAATATTAGCAAACCAAACTCAAAAATACATCAGAAAGATCATTCACCCCAATAACATTGGATTAATTCTAGAAATGCAAGGATGGGTCACCATCTGCAAGTCAATCAATATGATACACATCAACAAAATGCAGGATAAAAACCGTATTATCATCACAGTAGATGCAGAGCAAGCATTTGACAAAATTCAACACCAGATGATAAAGGCTCTCAACTAAGTGAATATAGAGGGAATATACCTTAACATAATAAAGGTCAAAAAATGGGCACGTGGGTGACTCCGTCAGTTAAATGTCCAACTTCACCTCAGGTCATGATCTCACGGTTCACGAGTTCAAGCCCCACATTTGGTTCTGTGCTGACAGAGCCTGGAGCTCAGAGCCTGGGGTCTGCTTTGGATTCTGTGTCTCCCTCTCTCTGCCCCTCCCCCGCTCGTGCACACACGCACGTGCTTTCTCCTCTCTCTCTTTCAAAAATAAACATTGAAAAATTAAAAAAAAAATAAATGAAGGTTAAAAAGGAAATTAACATCATATTAGAACTGATAAATGAATTCAGTCAAGTTGCAGGACGTAAAATCAATATACAGACATGGGCTGCATTTCTACATACTAATAATGAAGTAAGAGTAGAAGAAATGAAGAAAATGATCTCATTTATAACCGCATCAACAGGAGTATGACAGCTAGGAATAAATTTAACCAAGGAAGCCAAACACCTGTACTTTGAAAACTATACAAATCTGATGAAAGAACGTGAATACAATGCAAATGGGAAGATATTCCACACTAATGGATTAGAAGAATTCATAATGTCCATACTACCCACAACAATTCACAGATTTGGTACAATCCCTAGCAAAATACTAATAGCATTTGTCACAGAACTAGAACAAATAACCTTACTTTGTATGGATCCACAAAAGACCCCTAAGAGCCAAAACAATCTTGAGAAAGCACAAAGCAGAGAGCGTCACACTATCTGATTTCAAACTGTACTACAAAGCTACAGTAGGCAAAACAATATGATACTGACACAAAAAAAGACACAGAGACCAACAGAACAGAAAGCCCAAGAATAAACCCATGCTTATATGATCAACTAACCTATGGCAAAGGAGGAGAGAATATACAATGGGGGGAACATAGAATCTTCAATAAATGGTGTTGGGAAAACTGGACAGTGACATGCCAAAGAATGAAAATAGACAACTTTCTAACACCATACACAAAAATAAACTCAAAATGGATTAAGAATCTATATCTAAAACCTGAAATCATAAAACTCCTAAAAGAAAACAGACATCACTCTCAGTATTTTTTGGATACCTCTTCTCGGGCAAGAGACACAAAAGCAAAAATGAACAACTGGGACTATGCCAAACTAAAAAGGTTTTGTACAGCAAAGAAAAACATCAACGAAATAAAAAGGCAACCTACTGAGTGTGAGAAGATATTTGCCAATGACTGATCCAATAAGGGGTTAATATCCAAACTACATAAAAAAATCCTAAACTCAATACCAAAAAACCACAAACAATCCAACTGAAAAAAAGAGGAGAGATGTTATATAAATCCTTCAGTGCTCTGAGGAATACAATATTAGATTGATCATGAGAATCACAAGATAGTTAGCTTATTATCTACTACTTTTATATGAATATGGGAACAGACATTTCTCCAAAGAAGATATACAGACGACCAACAGAAGCTTGAAAAGATGCTCAATATCATTAATCACCAGGCAAATACAAATCAAAACCACAATGAGAGATTACCTCACCCCACTCAGAATGACTAGTACCAAAAAGATGAAAAATAACAAGTGTTGGCAAAGATGGGGAGAAAAAGGAACCCTCATGCCCTACTGCTAAGAATGTTAGATGGCACAGCCACTATGTAAAACAGTATGGGGTTTTCTCAAAAAATTAACAATAAAAATACCTTATAATCCAGTAATCCCACTTCTGGGTACCCCACACCCCTGCCCCCAAAAGAAACACTAGAAACACTAATTCAAAAATATATAGGCACCTCCATGTTCACTGCAACATTATTTACAACAGCCAAGGTATGGAAGCACTCTTAGTGTCCATCAATAAACAAATGGATACAGTTGTGGTTGGTTGATTTTTTTTATTCTTTCTTTATTTATTATGGAAAACTACTCGGCCATTAAAAAGAATAAAATTTTACTGTTAGCAGCAGCATGGATGGACCCAGCAGGGGGTGTTATGCCAAGTGAAATAAATCAAACAGAGAAAGACAAATGCCATACGAGTTCACTTAAATGTGGAATCTAAACAAGAAACAACCGAAACAAAACACACATAGTCATAAACACAGAGAATAAACTGGCAGTTGCTACAAGGGAGGGGGATAGGGGTTTGGACAAAGTAAGTAAAGGTGATTAAGAGATAGAGACTTCAAGTTGTAAGATAAATAACACAGGCATGAAAAATACAGCAGAGGGAATATAGTCAATAATATTGTAATAACTTCATATTTTGCCAGATGGTATTGTGGTTAGCATTTTGTTATGGAAAGAAAAACTGAATCAATGTTTTGTACATTTGAAACGAATGTGATATTGTATGTCAACTATACTTCACTGAAAATTAAATAGTAAACTAGACTATAAACTGTGAAATGCAATACTTTTCTTTAAAATGCAAATTTTATTTCACACATTAAAAATTTTACATAAATTCACTAATACTTATAAAGTTGAAAATCATCCTTCTCTAATTGTAAATTCAAAAAAAAAAAATAACGTTTATTTATTTTCGAGAGAGACAGAGAGAGACAGAGCTTGAGTGGGGGAGGAGCAGAGAGAGAGGGAGACACAGAATCTGAAACAGGCTCCAGGCTCTGCGTGAGCATAGAGCCTGACTCGGGGCTTGAACCAGGAGATCATGACCTGAGCTGAAGTCAGACGCTTACCCGCTTAACCCTTAACCAACTGAAACAACCAGGTGCCCCCTACATTCGAAAATTTGAAAATGAATCCACGAAATTTCTGTAATATTGATTATAACATGATTATAAAAATATTTCCAGACAAATCAAGGTTATTGTTAGCATATATGTTAATGACACTGGTTGTAAATTTAATCCCATATTCATTATAAAAGTGGTAGATCATAACCTAAGTATCTTGTGATTCTCATGATCAATCTAATATTGTATTCCTCAAAGTACTGAAGGATTTACATGATGTAAAATAGCAAAACTAAAACTAAAACTCTCAGTCTCCCATAATCTGTGCACTTAGGCATTTTTGAGATGCACAGTTCTCCCAAGGCTGTGGAGTTTGGAGAGGGCAACTTTTGAGAATACTTGGCTTAGGGAGTTATATCTGGAGAATTTTACTCCTCTGGGCCATGTGCGCGCGCACACACACACACACACACACACGCACACCCCGCCCAGACAGAATGATACAAGCTTCCCAGACCCACGTGTTTTAGAGTCCCACCTTTGGTCAGCTCTAACACAATGAATAAAAGGATTCTGTTTTATATCTGCTTCAACTTCTTTTAAGTCGGACTTTTAGCTCTCATCTCTTGGTTATCTGCATTTTTCTCCTGTCCTGCAGCATCTACACCCTTAATGCCCTAAAGTTATCCCAGTGGTCACTGATACAAATTTGAAAGTAAAAGGAGGTCAAGTGCCCACTGCATAAAAGTCCATGCAAGTCTATCTACCCAGATGTATACAGACTATCCAGCCAAATAATTCTTGAGTCAACAGTTTATGTCAAACTGAGAAAGCTCTAGCAATCTCTCTTTACGGCAAAAAGCACAACGGTCATTTTGCCCTTTGAAGCTATTTTATCAAAGATGGTGCTCTTCTGCTGTCAGTGACCAGATTTCTCGTCTACTTCTATCAACCCCAGGAAATAAGAAAACTACATGTATCAAGGTTAGACGCTTTCTGATGTGACGTTTCTGCACAACATCTCAAGGGATTGTCACACTGCCATCTAAACCATGTTTTATATAATGTATAATCTGCTGTTAGTAATGGGATATGAGATAAGAACATCTACTTTGTTTGTCGCTAGAGCTTATCACTCCAAATAAGGCCATCCATAGTTCTTCTCCAAAGTACGAATGCAAGATATTCTGCTAAAACGTGGGCGATTTGACCAAAGCCCTTTTAAAATTGGGCATGTTCACGCCCAAGTAAAACACTTACAAGGGAATGTTTGGCCTTTGAAACCTGTTAAAATTCCATTACTGCCAAGAATGTGATGGATGAGGATAATTGGCTATTGTATTCACCATGGATGCTGTAGGCTGTATTCTGGAATGTTACAGAAGCAAGTCTTCTCAGCATATTTGACATAATTGAGCAATCTTCTCAATGAGCAGTTCTAAAAAAAAGTAGGTCACAAATCAACACAATAAAAAATATGTTTAAAATAATTTCTGGTTCTCTCATTGTTAAATCTCTTCATTCTCCACCAGTTTTAGACCATGATGTGTGTGTGTGTGTGTGTGTGTTTCTTTTGAGCCCGAATAGGAAAAAAAAACCTCTCTCTTCTCAAGAAACTGATGTTTCAATCCTTCAAAGCTCTTGATTTGCTCAATTTCTATTTATCACTGATTTGGGAAACTGAGTAAGCAAAATATACTTCACTGGATTTTGAGGGCATTATTCCAGAAAACGCTAACATTTTCCTATGACCACCTGTCATCATAATATTTTCCTTAATTAAACCCCAAGTATCTATAAATGTCCTTTTTAATTTTTTTTTTACATTTATTTATTTATTTTTGAGAGACCGAGAGAGACACAGCACAAGCAGGGGATGGGCAGAAAGAGAAGGGGACACAGAATTCGAAGCAGGCTCCAGGCTCTGAGCCGTCAGCATAGAGCCTGACCGGGGCTCGAATTCACAAACCGCAAGATCACAACCTGAGCCGAAGTCAGACGCTCAACCAACTGAGCCACCCAGGCACCCCTGTAAATTACCTTTTTAAATAATACTAACATGATCTCTCTTTGTCAAAGTTAGGGTGGTATTTTTTCATTAGAAGCAACTAGTTAATTCAAACATCCATTAAACTACAGTTGGCAAACTACAGTTCATGGGCTACTCTGGCCCACCTTCTATATGTGTAAATAAAGTTTTATTAGAACACAGCCACTGCCAATTGTTGATGTATTGTCTTTGGCTGCTTTCTGAACACAAAGGCAGAGGTGAGTAATTATGACAGAGACCATGCAACACCTAAAATATTTAAAAGTTGGCCTTTACGGAAAATGTTTGCCAACCCTTAGGTTAAACAGGTATTTATTGAAAACCCATCTTATACTAAGCACTATAAGGGGCACTGAATATACAATTGCGATATAAGTTCCCTAAAATTTGTAATTAGACCCTGATGTATATGGTGACAGAAAACATAAGTAGAAATAATAAGGATACACATTAGATGTATTATCAGAGGAACAATATAAGATCAGAAGAGGACGGCATTCTCCATTAATGAGAAAGGTATTGAAGAAACCTATTAAGTATTCTTGAGCAGAGAAATAAAAGGCACAAAAACTTTAACCTACTCTTTACTTCTTAGGACTCCAGGTTATTATTGTCCTCAAGGACCACATGACTAGAGAAACAATCTATCAATATTCTACCAGGGGATCACATTTCAAAGTGGTATCTGACAAAGGAGTGAAAAGAATCAATTTTTTGTGGGATTCTCTAAGGTTTTTGTTTTACCTGATGATTATTTTATATATTTCTTCTACAGTGGTAAATCAGAATATCCAATTTTCCTCTGAACTGCAAAGGTTAAGCACAGTTAACCTTTGAGATGAGCACGACATCGTCAACATTTATGTACAATTTATTTTTATTTGGTTTCTTTGAAACGATGACACTTACAGTTTATGTGGCTATGTCCAGATAACCTTTTTCCATGACAGGAAGTCGGTCACCTTGTAACTGGGCTGAACCTAACTCCTTTAGACCTTGACTTTAATATTCACCCATACAGTTAAATTAAGCAAGGCATCACAGTCTACTTTCAGAAATATACATGTGAAATATACATAAATGGCTCAAGTGTGTCTAAGGGGATACCATATATTCTAAATACTGTTCTCACAGTTTCTTTTCTAACCTCTAATGTATCCCCAAGAAAGGCTTCCTTTTCAACCTGAGATATTCTTTTCTACATTGCATAAATTGCTGTAGGGACTTGTCAACACACAGGAGCACTTAACTTTATTGGTCTTAATAAGACTTCGTTTTCATTTTATTATTTATTTCTTTAATCCTGATTCGTTTTGATATTCAATGAAGCTTTCATTAAAACCTTCCAAGAGGTCAAGAGGTCTACTATTTACGCAAGTGTTATTTGATGTTAATAACAATCATTAAATAATAGTTTCATTGTAACTTCATTATACCCTCCCCTCCCCTCCTCCAAAACTATTGTGAAGTGATTTACAATAAAAACATGGCTACAAGATGTCTGCAAGCAATTATGGGAAGACTGAAGGCAGGGATTCATAAATAACAGGGAAGAGAAGGAGATAGCCAATGCCCGCACACATTTTTAGCAAGCAAATTAGCTACACATTGGTGAATAAGTTCATCAGAGGAAAACAATGAAAATATAATTTCAGATTTAATGAAGACATATTGTTTCTATAATCAAAAAGTTATTTGTAATTATTTTGAAATAATACAAGGCTTGTGATGGAGTTCATAATACATTATGTAGCACACGGTAGGTAGGTCTTTAAATATTTGTCAAATAAAAAGAAAGATTGGTGTGATGCTGGTATTGATGGAGCTTAGTGTGTAAGTTAAACACTAGTTGACTTGTCTATGGTTGCCTCATGAAGACATAATGTTGACAATGTGATCTTGTGTCAATTTTATTTCAAACTTCATATTTCCTATTTCAAAATTATGTTGTCCTTTTTGTTTTCATTACCATAGGATTATATTCTTTTATTTTCTCAATTATCTTAAACTGATTATATCTTCATAAGAAATCCATGAGAGGGGGCACCTAGGTGGCTCAGCTGGTTAATTGTCTGACTTCAGCTCAGGTCATGATCTCACAGTTCATGAGTTCAAGCCCTGTGTCAGGCTCTGTGATGACAGCTCAGAGCCTGGAGCCTGCTTCAGACTCTGTGTCTCCCTCTCTCTCTGCCCCTCCCCTGCTTGCACTCTATCTCTCTGAATAAATAACCGTCAAAAAAATTTTTAAATAAAGAAATACATGAGAGGGTCAGTTAAATCAACATCAAGGTACTAAATTAAAATCTCTGTAAGTAAATTAATGGCCTCACCCTCATGGAATCTGTTGAGACATATGCACCCAGTTTCTGGGGTCCCTCTCTTTCTTACATTTCCCTAACTTTAACATAAGAGATAGTGCAAGGATGTGAACTCAATGTATAATGTAATTCAACCACCTGCAGCGCCAGATTCTGTGTTTGGATTTTTTGAAATCTGAAACCTGTAAGTAAAGGGAGAAGGTTTTTTTCAGTGAAGTCATCGAAGCTTCAAACACAATTTATTGCCTAATTTACTTGAGTTTACCCCTTGATATTAATGGAATCATAAAAATGTGTTCTCTTATAGCTTGTTTTTATAGTTCAATATTCTATAAGATTTATTCTTATTGATGCAATGGTATTGATATCATTTTTATTTATAATATTCCATTGTATAGATATCTAGCATTTATTTATGCATCTGATTATAGACATGTGGAGTATTTTGTTTAGTTTTGCCACTTTGATGAACGGTGTCAACAGTAGCTTCTGATTGTAGCGTTCTTTGCTAAAAGTTTCTCTAGCGTAGAGCTATGTGAACTGAGATTGGAGAACTATTAATGGAATAAGAAATCAAATGATTAATACATAACCAAAGTCTTATGCAAACAGTAGAGGCTGAAAAAACATTCAAGCAGTAGAGGCAATATGAGTAATGATTGTTTCCTTGCTTCTTCTCTCCACGCATGTGTGTGTACATGGTCACAATGTAAAACTCACAAGGGGATTTGAAGAAGCTCTACATAAAATATATAGCTGAGCATGTAATTGTACAACTTGTGTGAAATGAACGTATTAATGTGTACTTCCAATAACCAGTGTAAATAGTCTCCATTTCTCCGCATCCTCACCAATACTTGTCAGAATTAAATTTTGGGCATCGAGATTATACTGGCAACATAAATGCACCTGGGGTATTCACTCCATTTATACTTTTGGAAGAATTAGTAATAACTTATTTTTAAGATCTTTACATTCTTTGTTGCTTTATTGGAAGTTTTAAATGACGCATATGGAATTTCCTTTTTTTGGGGGGGGGGAATCAGCGTTGATAAAATGTTATGTTCTTCTAGGAATGTATGCATTTCATCCATGTTTTCAAATTTATTGACCTACAAATTTTCATGAAAGCATTTATAACTTCCACTTTTTCTTTTCTTTGTAACTTCTGCATCCTCTTTACCTATTAATTTCTCCTTCTCATTTTTTTACATATGAATCCTTTTTCTCTTTGAGTCATCTTTCTGGAGCTATGTCTGTTTTATTAACTTTTTTAAATAACCAACTTCTGCTACGTTGAACCTATTTCATTACTGGTTTATACTTCATTAAGTTCCTCTTTTATTTTTATTTCCTGATGGTAAGTGCCCACTCCCATGCAAACTTTACAGAGCTTCGTGGCTCTGAGCGCATTCAACTTTCGGCGAGCAGTTTGGCTCACCTGAAGGTGGATGTAACAAAACCCAGATAGTCAAAACAGCGATTCTAAGGAGAAGCAGCCAGAAACGAGAAGAAATAATAAAAATAGAGGTATACAGAACCTATCAATTAGCGTTAAAAATTTCAAAGAACATTGAGTAAGTTGAGACACTATTTTTAAAAGGGCTGCACGCTAATATTGAGTGAATACATATAGTGTATTTGGCTCATAAAATGGGGAGTGGTCTTACAGTGCAAAAAGTTCTCATGACCAATGAAGATTTGGTTCAACTTGGTATCACATCTGCTGTGAATAGTAGACTAGGAAACTGGGATGAGCTTCTCACTAAGCATAACTATAAAAGTTGGGCACAACTGAAACCACTTTATTCGCAGCTTCAGAAAACTACCAAGTTTGCAAAGAATGACTGGCCCAGAACTAGGAAAGCTTCCAGCTGAAGAACATGAGCCATGCTTTCAAGGTCACTCTTGCCCCTGCTTCTGAGATACAGAGAGTCTAGATGTCACTTTTGAATCACGGCTGTACAAGACCAAGAGGAAAGACATTTGAGTCTAGGGCCTGTGAGAGATGAGGGCTACTAAAACTTCTTCTCTTTAGGTGGGAGACCAAAAGGGTTGTCCCTATAATTAAAGAAGAACCAAATGTAAGGGACACCTGGGTGGCTCAGTCGGTTAAGTGTCTGATTCTTGATTTTGGCTCAGATCTTGATCTCATGGTTAATGAGATTGAGTGCCACATCAGGCTCTGTGCTGACATCTCAAAGCCTGCTTGATATTCTCTCTCTCTCTCTCTCTCTCTCTCTCTCTCTGTCCCTCCCCTGCTTGCTGTTGCTCTCTCTCTCTCTCTGTCCCTCCCCTGCTTGCTGTTGTGCTCTCTCTCTCTCTCTCTGTCCCTCCCCTGCTTGCTGTTGCTCTCTCTTTTTCTCTCTCTCTCTCTCTGTCCCTCCCCTGCTTGCTGTTGCTCTCTCTCTCTCTCTCTCTCTGTCCCTCCCCTGCTTGCTGTTGCGCTCTCTCTCTCTCTCTCTGTCCCTCCCCTGCTTGCTGTTGCGCACTCTCTCTCTCTCTCTCTCTCTCTCTCTCTCTCGGTCTTTCTCTCTCAAAATAAATAAATAAACTTTACAAAAAAATAACCACATGTAGATAGGTATTTGTAAGCACTACAGCTCAGGTCAAATATTTTCAATTCCTAAATTTTAATTAAGTAATTCCAGCATACTAGGATTCCCAGTTAAATGTAGCAAACAGACATTATTTACTGTGGAAGATAATATTGTCCTGAGCTTTAAATTATTTCTACCAACAATTTTGAAAATAAAGTATCTGGCACAGAGTGATATCACCAACTTTGAAAAATAAAGCCAGCAAAAATAGGAGACCATATAAACAGTCCCATATGGGAATATAATTATAGGAATTGTCTTACAGGCTTAACTTAAAAAAGATTTTTTTTTAATGTTTTTATTTATTTTTGAAACAGAGTACTAGTGAGGTAGGGGCAAATAGAGAGGGAGATGCAGAATCCAAAACAGACTCCAGGCTCTAAGCTGTCAGCTTGGAGCCGGATGCGGGGCTTAAACTGGTAAACTAAGAGATCATGACCTGATTCAAAGTCAAATGCTTAACCAACTGAGTCACCCAGGTGCCCCTGACAGACTTTAAAATACCTTCTCTATGCAAAAAGACAAGAGACACTCATGAAAATGCTTTGGTAAAAAACAACCATCCAATGATACACTAGAAATAAATGCAAGAGCCTAAATTAAGAATTCCGGAGAGGAGTTTAATAGTTGATTAAACACAGCTGAAGAGAGAATTAGCACACTGAAAAATTAGAAGAAACTATCTAGCATAATGAATGAAGAACTAAGACACTGGAAACTGCCAAAGAAAAAAATGAAATACTTACAACGTAATAGTGACAAAGTTTTAAATATATGTAACTTGTGGAAAAATGAAGGAGAAATAATGGAGAAGTTCCCCATCAGGAAACAGTGGCTGAGAACTTTCTAAAACTCTTTCTAACTCGTGATTGGACCTTATTTCACACATTCAAAAGGCCTCAGGAACCACCAGCATCCACATACATCCTAGAATAACTGCTGAAAACACAACAGAGTACCAGAGTTTAAAAAATCCAGAGTATGGAAATCAATTTCAAGTGACCTTTAAGGGGCAACAGCCTATTTCCCAAAAGAAACCATCCACGTTTGAAGACAATAAAATATATCCTTAAACTGCTGCACCCGTCCCTATCCCGCTGTTTCAAAAACTATAAAATGGTGAGTTAATTTTTTTTCATCTTTATTTATTTTTGAGAGAGAGACAGAGTGTGAGCAGGGGAGGAGCAGAGACAGAGGGAGACACAGAATCCGAAGCAGGCTCCAGGCTCCGAGCTGTCAGCACAGAGCCCGACGCGGGGCTTGAACTCACAGACCGTGAGATCATGACCTGAGCTGAAGTCCGATGGACGTTCAATCGGTTGAGCCACCGAGGTGCCCCTGAGTTAATTTTATCTAAAGACTGAAAGACAATTTGTTTAGAAGGGGTCTTTGGTTATAGACCAAACCCTGTGTTGTCCAGGATTTAAAGCAACTACCGTATCTCTGAAGCCTGCTTGTTTTGTTAATATCTGCATTCTGGACACAAGACCTATGAGCAGGCTGTATTTATTCACAACACATAGGGCAATCGATGTTTCCCTGCATTATCAATAATGCAGCGGACTTAGCTATGTCTCCGTAAGACCAGTGATAGACGACAAGCCTAAGCTCCACCTGAAGGCATGTCTGGTCTCAGTACTGAGGGAGTTGTAGAAAGAAGGGTACAAGCCACATGGAATAAAAAGAGAAAACATGTGCAAGTGACCATGGTATTTCATGTGATTTCACTCATGTGGAACTGAAGAAGCAACACAAATGAACATAGGGGAAGGGAAGGAAAAAGAAGGTAAAAACAGAGAGGGAGGCAAACCATAAGAAACTCTTAGACATGGGGAACAAACTGAGGCTTGCTGGAGTGGAGGAGGGTAGAGGGAATGGGCTAGATCGGTGATGGGTATTAAGAAGGACACTTGGGATGAGCACTGGGTGTTATGTGTAAGTGATGAATCACTAAATTCTACTCCTGAAACCACTATTACACTATATGTTAACTAACTTGTACTTAAATAAAATTAAGGAGCACTGGGGGGCTCAGTCAGTTAAGTGTCCAACTTCAGCTCAGGTCATGATCTCATGGTTCGTGGGTTCAAGCCCCATGTTGGGCTCTGTGCTGACAGCTCAGAGCCTGGAGCCTGCTTCGGATTCTGTGCCTCCCTCTCTCTCTGTCCCTCCCGTCTCTCAAAAATAAACATTTAAAAAATATATAAACATTCAAAACATTAAATAAAATTTAAAAAGAAAAAAATAAAGCCACCATGGTATTTCGACACAGAAATTTCACTTATTTGCATGATTTAGTAAGAAAACCAAAATGACTTAGTGGAACACTCAAATTACAGAGTATTTTTAGTGAAATGGCCCTACTATGTGGTAAATATACAATAAAACGGCTGCCACATAGAGATGTGACAGGTCTCTTAAAGAAAACAAATCAATCATTTATCATTAACATGCTAGACATGGACGGTTGACTGATTCTGAGTCCTAAAAGCTTTGTCCATTACCTACTTTCTTGGGAATGTGTTGATAATAGTAAGTTGCTTGACAAACTTTTCATGTTTTGAGTAAAATTTTTAATTTGGGCCCACGTATTTCAACAGAAATAACACTCATGATCAGTAATATACAAATAAATGTATTTATACTATCACATCAAAACTGCTTGAAATGCATCCCTTTGTCTAACAAATTCTGTGTTCAAGCTACTGACAAATAACTTCCTTCAATGTAGTCATTTGCATACCCCTAAAAATAGAAATACAGCACAATACAGCAGCAGGCAGATATTCTTGGCTAAGAGGTCTTGTTTTTATTTTGAAAAATCCATTTTTCTCTAGTGGCTTGCTGTTTATACCATAGGACAATTTTATCCCCTGGAATATCCATATTTCCCCATTGACTCTCTAGGCAGGTGACCCAACTCCTTTGGAAAAAAAAAAATGCTTTTAAATGATGGCCAACTTGTCCCTGTAGCAGTGATCACAGCTAACACTCATTGAGGAGAAACACTGCCAAATATTTCAAACTTCTGAGGACACCTAAAACATACTGTTCAGTGCTTTCTTGGAACACCTTGATGAATACTTGATTTCACTGTAAAGAAGCTGCGTGCAGTGTCTGAACTGGAAACAAAGAATGATTGCCCAGGGCTCAGTCTTGAAAGAGATTTTTTTTGTCTAATCCACTCAGCGAAATTGTCACAGAAGCACTCAGAAAGTAATCTGGGAGGTTTCTTGGGTTTTTTTTGTGTTGTGTTGTGTTTTTTGTTTTGTTGTGTTGCGTTGTGTTTTTTGTTTTGTTGTGTTGCGTTGTGTTTTTGCAGGACAGCGAGCAAACATCAACATATTCCTCCTTTACCATCCTCCTAAAATTGTTGTCATAATGCAATTATGTAAATGAGGGCTTGCAATCACACTGGGCATTTGTTCCGGTTTTGAGGCAAATCCTTATTAGATCAGCGCAGTTTAAAGAAAACAAGAACTCGCCACCAACAGAATTCAGAGAACGTGAAAGAGCATGAGAAATTCCCATTGGAACTGTTCCCAACGTGTTGCATAAATAGAGGTAGGGCTCCTTGAAGCTTTCCTCCTACCCCCCTCCAGTTTCTGAGAAAGAAGCAGGCTTAGTTTGAGGAATGAAGCATGGCTCGGCCAATCACGACCACCTCCTCTAGCCTGAGATCTGGTGTGAGGTTCCCCACCCCCCTTTTATATCCACCAGCTTTCTCTCGCATTCTCCTGCCCCTCATACCCCTCCACAAAGGATTCCCAGCAGAGAGCAGCTGGGGTCCCGTACTGGCTGCTTTCCCCAGATTCGGGGGGGGGGGGGGGGGGGTCTTTCACAGGAAATCAATGGCTACTTATTTTCCCCGGTACTGTGGTTTTATGTGGGGACTGACACGGCCCCAACCATACCGATCCGTTCTGCAGAGCTATTTCCATTCAGATGTGCCTCTTTACAAATAGCGGAAATTAGTGCAGGGCCGGTGTCAAACCGCTTGTCACATCTTGTTTTCAGTCTGTGGAAATCACGTTTATAGTGTCCTATTCAGAAACCTAGCCTCCCTTGGATCAACACAATGCATTTCAGGAGTTCTATCAGGCGATAAATGCAGAACTTCACATTGCTATTAAAAAATCATCAAAATGATTAGGCTTTTGAGGGTTTTTTTTTTGTTGTTTCTTTTTTTTTTCTTTTTTTTTTTTTTTTTTTCCAGGAACGTAGTTGCATGGAATTTGTTGTCTTAATTGCACAACGTCATTTATTCCCGGCCATTCCTCTCTCCGCTGAGTTAAAGCGTTCCTAGTTCATTTGTCACTATTAGAGCTGCATAGTGTGAATGTGTTCTGGTGATTTAGTCGCGATGAATAAATGACTAACCAAGTAGTGCAAACATGAATACAGTCAATACCACACCATGCACCCTGCTAGTATCCCCAAGCCTTCAAACAAACGATAATTAACACGTACTGAATACAGACCATGTGGCAAGAGCACTAAATGCCAACGACTCAGGGAAACCTCACAACAAACTTTGACGCAGTTACTATTATGATGCCCATTTTAGAGAGGAGGGCACTGAGGCTTAAAGTGATGAAGTAATTTGCTCCCAGCGTCACACTTTGTTAGGGGTTGAGCCAGACGGTGTAACTGCAGAGCCCACAAAGTAACCTCTGCGCAAAACACAGTTTGCCTGGCTTCAGGGTCACTTTTATTCAACGGGTGCCAGACCTATGTACCCAGAACGCAAAGCACAGCCTAGATGTGAGCCTGCTTTTACAATCAACCATCGTCCATGAAGAGAAATGTAAAGTAAAAGCTGGTGCCTCTGATAAGTCCCTTAGATGCTGCCCTGTGGGGCCTGGCAAGAGAAAATGGCAGGTTTTATAACAGGGCGCCCACCTGTGAGGGAGGAGGGGGTCAGCTCAGGCTTGAAGGAAGACAGAGAGAGGAAACCAACATACTCCCCCTAACAGGGCAAAGCAGCAGTGCGCATGGCGACAACCCCGCTGGGATCAAGGGTGCAGATAACAAAGATATGCCTACCACCTGCAATGGTCCCATGGAACCCCTGCCAGGCAGCGCTCCTGGATGCTGCCAGCTCCACTGTCACCCATGAGGATACTCAGATTGTTAGGCTGAAGAGGGCTGAGACTGCTTTGTAATCTGAGGCTTGCCTTCGCATCCAATGTGACACAATTTTCCTTTCTTTTCTTTTTTCATTTTTTTAACGTTTCGTTTCTTTTTTGAGATAGAGACAAAGCGTAAGCAGGGGAGGGGCAGCGAGGGAGACACAGAATCCGAAGCGGGGTCCAGGCTCTGAGCTGACAGCACAGAGCCCAACATGGGGCTCGAACTCATGAACTGAGAAATCAATGACCTGAGCCGAAGTTGGATGCTTAACCCACTGAGACCCTCAGGTGCACCATTTTTCCTTTTTTTTTTTTTTTTTAATTAAAAGTACTTAAAGAATAAAAAAGTAGTATTAAGAAAGAATATTACCTTTCTGACAGAGGTTTTGTTTTTGCTTTTTTTTGTTTATTTGTTGTTGTTGTTGTTGTTTTCCCCTGATGCGGGGAGTGGCGGTGAAGAAGGTTTTACAGACAAACCAGCGGCCTCCCATCATCTCCTCCTTTTCTCCTCCTAGACAAATATCTCCATCAACAATGTCAATAACTACTACTTTGTATACAAACTAAATTGGTATACTTTCACTGCATATGTATCTAGAAACATTGAACACAACTGTTTCAGGGGTGCCTGGGTGGCTCAGTCAGTTGAATGTCCGACTTCAGCTCAGGTCATGATCTCCCTGTTTGTGAGTTCAAGCCCCAAGTCGGGCTCTCTGTGCTGACAGCTCAGAGCCTGGAGCCTGCTTCGGATTCTGTGTCTCCCTCTCTGTCTCTGTCCCTCCCAGGCTCACACTCTGTCTCTCTCTCAAAAACAAAGATTAAAAAAAATTTTTTTAAACTGTTTCACATGGTGTGTGAAATTTACAAATGCTTTCATACTATACTAAAAATGTACTTACAAAATGTAGCACTATAAAGTGTACCTACTTTATGTTTTAGAAATCTAGGTTGACTATTACAGATACATTCTAGAACACTTACTGTAACTGTGGTATATGAGATCCTGCTTAAGAAATCTACCATAATTTATCACTTTGTTTGCTGAAGGATATTTGTATGCTTTCCAAGTTTCTCTATTGTAAACACTACAATGTAGCTCTCTGTACATGTCTCCTTGTACAAAGGTATCGAAGCTTCTTTGGGGAATATCTTTAAGAATGCAAATGCCCTATGGTGAGGTATGTGCTTGTTCAACTTCAGTGTATTTGCCATATTGTTTCCCCAAGTAGCTGGAACAACGTATACAACCTCCAAGAGTTATTGAAAGTTGTTTCCCAGAGCCTTTTCAACATGCATTATTGCAATTAAAAAAAATTGCCAATGAAAAAATATTATCTTATAGATGTCATTTTCAGAATTACCAGTGAGGTTAAAAATATTTTACTATAGGGGCACCTGGGTGACTCAGTCGGGTGAGGGTCCGACTTCAGCTCAGGTCACGATGTCGTATTCATGAGTTTGAGCCCTGCGTTGGGCTCTGTGCTGACAGCTCAGACCCTGGAGCCTGCTTCAGATTCTCTTTCTCCCTCCCTCTCTCTGCCCCTCCCCTGATCGTGCTCTGTCTCTCTGTCTCTCAAAACTAAATAAACACTAAAAAAAATTAAAACAAAATATTTTACTGTAATTCTAGCCATCCACTTTAAATCTTCTGCCCATTTTTGTAAGTTGTGGAAATTCTTGACACTAATTTATCATCATTTATACCCACATCAAATTCATTCTCTGAATCAGTTGTCTTTTTTTCTCATTTGTGGAAATTTGATACTTATTTAGTGTCATTTATACCCACAGCAAATACATTGTCTGAATCAGTTGTCTTATTTTCTTTGTAATGTCGCCTCTTAATTATATGAACATTTCAAATTAAAATGTAGTGTATGCCATAAGTGGTTTCCTTTTGGATATGTGTTTTTTCTACATCTAAGACATTCTTGTGGCAATCTCTTGATGGAAATCTCTTCCTAGATCCTGAGTACATCTGTGACTGTTTTGCATTACTTCTCTATTTATACTTTAATAAGGTGATTAGTAAGAAAAATAAGATCTTTGAAAATCTCATAATTATGAAATTAGTTTTTGGAAATTACAAAAAAAAAGCCATCCCAAGAAAACTCTGTAAATCCATGTATGCATAAGCTCAAAGACAAGTAAACTTTGTTCTAGCCCCAGAATTCATAAAGATAAGTTGGCTCTGAGAGGACCTGTAAAGCCCATCCCAAGTACTCTGCTTTTCATTATGCCTGACTGTAAGGGTAGAAACTCAGGGTCGTTGTTCCCTTAGTCTATTTGCACGATCACAAAGCTGGGCACTCAATTGTCACATCATTATTTCACAGGAGTATGAGTTCATTGGTTTTGTCTCTGGGGTTGAGACAGCAACACCCACAGTAATCATAAACCAATCAAGTGGGAGCCAATAAAGTGGGTCCTACCACCAGGGTTCGCACTGGTAAGCTAAGTGACCTTGAGCGAGTCTGCTAACCCCTTTTAAAAGTCCTAATTGTACCTTGCCCTGACAAAGGAGCTGTCCACAGGAACAAAATAAATGCCTTGAAAAATTCTAGGCCATAAGCAAAGTCCTAACATAACTATTTGATTCATCAGTACCTTTTATTTCTCATTTTTACATCAAGATAGATTTTAAGTTATAACAACCATACATGTACTTGTATATATATAAAGATTATCAAGTGTCTCAATCTCTCATGAATAAAGATTACATACTATATATATAGTAGATATAACTGTTTTATTTAACAGTCTGCTTACCATTCTAACCGTTAACATTTATTTATACATAGTCTGTTTTGGCTTTCTGACTTCTCACTTCACTTTTTTCCACTGAATGCCATCAATATTTCTTCCATTTTCCCTTTTTAGCAGCTCACATGGCTACCAACCAAAAATGAATCTATTTGACTTACACTTTCTTAAAATCACTCCCAGCAACAACATACTAAATACTCATTTTCTCTGACCAACTGTGAATTTTTCAACGTGTATAATTGGGAAAAGTTCCATTTGCCTAGATTTTTATGGTTCCTTCTCTTACAGAGAATGGTAAAGTATACAAAAGAAGAAGGTTCAGGAAGAAAAAAAAAATGCCCTATCAAAAGTAATCATTTGGTTTCTTTCACTGAGAATCCTCAGGAATATCCCAAATACAGTTTCCTAAAACGCCATGGGTTGGTCTTCACTGAAGTAACAGAATAAACCAGATGAATCTCCTATGTCATAAATCTCCTAACTCTGATTACCATGATGGTTTTATTGTTAAAAATCTCTTCCCAGAAGGTTCATTTATTCGTGTCCATCTTTCCCTGAATAAAGAAAATGGTTGGTTGTAGGGAATTTTGAGAGAAAGCATGCCTTTTCCTCCTGCAGAAGCTGAAATATTTTATATGTCACATGTTTTCATGGAACTCTGTGTGCAGAGACCAAAGAAATGTGCAACAAAGACCAAAGATACCAAATCCCTTCTAAGAAGCCAATTAACTTGCTCAGTGAGTTAAGCAATTGACATATCCTGTGTTGCTTTCAGGACCCAATAGTGACTTAACAAGATAATTTACCAAAGGGCATAAAAAGGACAGCATTTGTTTGATCTGTCCTTATCACATCAACAACTATGGTAACTGGCACATGACAGGGTTTACTAAATGAGAAGGTATTCAAGGTTGAACATCACCTGAGCTGTAGGCAAAGCGAAGCATGATGGTTCTAAAATTGAAGGACCAGGCATAATCAAGATTGGCTACTGGAAGAAAAGATAACCGGAATATTAATTTCTAGTGAAAATGATTTGGATCTGGAATTTTCATCCTATTATTTAATCCAATATGAGGAGAAAAAAATTATTAGACATACAAGGACCCAGAAAACTTACTACCCAAACCCCCCACCTTTTTTTTAATGTTTGTTTATTTTTGAGAGAGAGAGAGAGAGAGAGCACGAGAGGGGAGGGTCAGAGAGAGAGGGAAACACAGAATCCTAGGCAGGCTGGAGGCTCTGAGCTGTCAGCACAGAGCCTGACATGGGGCTCAAACCCACGAACCGTGAGATCATGACCTGAGCCGAAATCGGACGCTTAACTGACTGAGCCACCCGGGCGCCCCCAAAAACTCTTTCTAAAGCAATTTCATAAGAATGTTTTGCAGCAAAATCAAGAAGGAAAGAGGAAGACACACAATGAGCTTAAAAGGTAAAACAAACTCTCAGAAATAAAAAAGACAACTAATCTCAGGATGTGGGCTGTGCATCACATCAGTAAATAAAATCTCAATTTAGAAGAGAAAGCCATAGATTATCTAGAATAATGTATAACAGGTTAAGAGCCAGATTCTCCTTTAAATTTATGTTACTAATCATTCTTCATTAACCAAAGCAAGTCTTTGGCAAAGGAGTGAGTATCTATCACTTTAAATCAGTTACACTACTTGACTTTATAACTAAGAATATTTATGTAATCATAATATTATGTTGGTTCTTGACCTCACTTTACACTCAAACTATACAAGCAAAGTTTGGAACACTCAATTTTGTGTGTCTGTGTGCATTACAAACGTAGATTATCTCGGGGCACCTGGGTGGCTCAGTTGGGTAAGTGTCCAACTTTGGTTCAGGTCACGATCTCATGGATCATGGGTTTGAGTCCCGTGTCAGGCTCTAAGGTGACAGCTAGGAGGCTGGAGCCTGCTTCAGATTCTGTGCCACCTTCTCTCTCTGCCCCTCCCCTGCTCACATTCTGTCTCTATCTCTCAAAAATAAGCAAACATTAAAAAAACTAAAATAAAAACAAATGTAGATTATCTAAAACAGTAACATGGTGTGTATCAGGTTTGTGAGATACCGAAGGAAGAGAAGTGGAAGGAAATGGAGGGGCATATATTTTCTCATCAAATATAGGAATAAGTAAGGGATATCTTGAGCAAATAAAATTATTATTACATTAGAATATTATATTACTTCATGACGAGAGTATTTTTAAAGCGATATGACACATAACTTGAGAGGGGTGGGAAGAGTGAACCAAACGTATAATTATTATATGTCAGAGTCTATAACTACTATTTGAATTTGGTAAGTCAAGAAGTATATGGAAAGGGGATCAACAATTGTGGAGGAGGCCAACCTCGCTAGACATATTATAAACAAAGAACAATGTTAGACAACAGGAGAAGACACCAAAGGATTTGTTTTGTATTATCCCAGTGAGTACTGTTTCAATTTTCATCATCCCTTATACTGCTACTTTTATAATTAAAGATATATACAGCAAAAAAGTTTTAACGTATATATTTTAAGAAACTCTGGTCTATACCAAATGTTGTTCTTCAATGCTACCCAATAAAGTTTCCTACATATTCTAGGTCCACACTGCCCCCCATTACCACGAGCCAGAAGTGGCTACTGCGTACTTGAAATGCAGCTAGTGTGATGGAGGATGGACATTTTTAATCCACGAATCTTAATTTCAAAGTCAATAGCTACATGTGGCTCATGTCTACCATATTGGTCAGTGCAGCTCTAGAGAAACAATTCCCAATCTTTTACCATGAAATCTACCTTTTTTTTTTTCTTCCACAGACCCCACCTCCACCCCACCATGCTTTAAAGGATTTTACCCACCACATTTCAGTAGTAACTTACTTGTTGACCACTATTAACCACAAACGCACAACTGCTAATTTAGAGCTTTGCAGATGCTGGAGCTCTGTCACGTCACCAAGCTTAACCAAAACCAAAGCATCTGGACGTTTTGGAGGGCAGGAGTTTATTCCTAATGGGGACACAATTTTTAATTTCCTTTTTTTTTTTTTTTAAATAGTCAAGTGATTCACAAAGCCTCTGCTAGGGTTACAAGAGTCCCAAAGGATCTGGCCATTTCTGCTGGATCTTAATGTTCTTCTGAAATCCTATCAATCTGTTCTCTTTCGGGTCCCGGATGGAATTATGAAGGATGGTGAATCAATAATGGACCTCCACATCCTCTTTCCAGCTGTAAAATCCTGTTTCTCCTTGGAGAGCTCAGCTGTTCTTTGACTGATGTCCCAGAAATCAATGCAGTCCTCTAAGGCACCAGGACCTGCTCCGCCTTGAGGCACAGTGGTCATTAGCAGGTCTCAGACACTGCCAACAGCGAGCAGCGAAGATGCTGGAGAGAGCAGAGTTACCTCTTATTCCAACGCCAGACCCGTCCCAAAGAAGCATCCCCCATGTTCAGTTCCACTGTGAAGGCAAAAAATCGCTATGCTTTCTTCTCTTACCGTTGCCACTAAGGGGAACAAGGCATTCTCCGGAGCAAATTTCCCTGCCTTTCCATTCGCATTCAGCTCTGTGCAGTCACTGAGAGGTCACTTCTGTAAAACTAATAAACAGAATGCAGAGCAAGTAAGAGTAACGTGCCCACACAGCCTTGCTGTCACACGGGGTAGGGGTAGCTCAGCTTCAGCGAGCCAAGAACTGAACCTATGTCCATCTATGGCCGATACTATTAAAAGTCGCTATATAATGCAAAAGTGAAGGGCACGGTTTATTGTTTCAATGCTTGTGCACTGATGGAGGCAGGAGTTGGAGAAGGGCTCGTTTTTCAACCCAGGTCCATGCAAGTGGCACCGTCTAAAAGCAGGTTTACAATGAGAAGGATAGGATGCTCAGGACCGAGTGAGAGGTGATGGGAGCTCATGGTTGTGGCCCAGGCATATGTATACCCATCTCTAAAGCAATTACTATGGCGCCTGGGTGGCTCAGTCAGTCAGGCGTCCGACTTCAGCTCATGTCACCATCTCACGGTTGTGAGTTCAAGGCCCGCGTCGGGCTCTGTGCTGACAGCTCAGAGCCTGAAGCCTGCTTCACGTTCTGTGTCTCCTTCTCTCTCTGCCCATCTCCCGCCTGCCCTCTGTCTCTCCCTCTCAAAGCTAAATAAACACTAAAAAAATAAAAAAGATAAAGGAATTATTTAAAAAGCATGATTTTTACTTGAAAAAAATAGGGCATCATTTGCTGTGACTTGGGATTGTAAACAATGCTTTTGTGGTCAAGGCAGAGAAGGAGGAAAAATAAGCACGATTCTCAACACTAATAAATGACAGATGCCGTCCTTGCCTGTCACCACTGTGGAATAGCTGAGATCTTATCAGCCTATTCTTGGGGGGAAGATCTAGCAAAATCTTCACTCATTGCTCTGAAGGAAAGACAGCAAACAATAATTTACGCTTACCAACATTTATCTGGCACCTATATGCTGAGCCATATAAGCAATGGTAGGGGTGAAGGAGGGGGGGGGAGCCTTATCATTTCTCTATTATGACATTTGTACTATTTTAGTATAATTGTAAGGTAATTATTTCCTTATATCCTTATCATTCTATTAGACTAGGAGGTGTTTAAAACTAGAAATTCTGTCTTCTAATTTTTATGCTCCTAGCATCAAGTTTAGTCTATGGCATCGAGTGAATTCTTTTCTCTTTTTTCTTGAAGTGTATTTATGTTGAGAGACAGAGAGAGTACACAGGAGCGGGAGGAGAGGCAGAGATGGAGGGAGAGAGAGAATCCCACGCAGGCTCCATCCTGGCAGCGTAGAGCCAGAAGAGGGCTCAATCTCATGAACCCTGAGATCATGACTTCAGCCAAATTTAAGAGGTCATGGCTCAACTGACTTAGCCACCCAGGTGCCCCCTGGCATTGAGCAAATTGTTATTAATTTGTTTAAGTATTTGTTCAAAGAATAAGTGACTAATAATCTATGGCCTTTGTACGCAAAATGCTTAAGAACAAGCTGGAGACAACATTTTATTATCTTTTATTCCTTACTAACCTGAAGGGACCCCCTTCTCCATTAGCACTGATTTCACTGCCCTTCACCCTGATCCAGCCCTACATCCTACAGATTTCTGTCACTGAAACCGTATGATCATCTCTCCTTTCATTTCTATTTTCAGGGACACTCAGTCCACACAGCTTCAGCCTATTTCTTGCAGGTTATTGTAAGGATTTCTACCTGGTTTCTATCACCAAATTTGCTGGTGTTTTAGCCCAACCTATCAGACTAGTGTGTCTGGTCACTAATCAAGGTAGAGGTGACAATGAATCTTAGTGATGAGAAGGATAATTTAGTCCATTACCATATTAAAATGAGGGAACTTTGTCCCCATTTGAACGCTCTCAATTATTTTAGACATACTGCGTATCAAAAGGAGGGATAGTGCCAATAAATCATTAAATATGAAAATATTATAGTATGAAAACATAAACATTGCTTGAAATAACGATACAGTATTATTTCTGAGGTGATGCAACTATATTTGTATCCTCCTTTAAGGCAGTTAAATTTTATGACCCTAAATACGCTGGACGATTCCTGAAGGGAAGGATCTATCTCATGTTCATTTGGTTCCTTTATTGTGCCTGGAACACATTAGATGTTCACTCTACATGAAACTCTTTATTACTTGATAGGAAAAAAATGGGAATCCAGCAAAGGTACCAGGCATCACACTTGACTACAGCTACGGTTTAATTTGGGATACTATCTCTGGTAGTCACAGCCTTAACATCAGTGAAGCCATTTTTTTTTTCCCCCTAAACTGAAGACCTATGTATTGGAAATGCACCTGGTGGTAGTCATGGAACTTAAACTTTGTTTTATCGTAGCTACACCTAATCCATTCTGCTTCTTGTTAACAAGACTAGAGCTGTATCAAAAACAAGTTATTTGCTGGAAATGGTGAGGGGTCCGCAAAAGTCAGAAGGGAGTGGATTTTTATGTAGTATTGCCTTACAGAACCTAAGTAATTCCCATTTGAGCCCCAAGATCATGAGGCTGTAAAAAAATGTTTAAAAAAAGGGAAGAAGCAGCAGAGTGGAGGGGAGAGTGGGGGAATGGAGAATACTGACCTGAACTTCCTGTTTGCTAAACAGCTGTAAAAATAGATGGTATTTCCACAGAACTGTTGCTGTAAATAAATGTGCCTATCAACCAGCATAGAGAGCCAGTCGTAAAATATCGAGCACCAAATCAAGTTCCAATTTCCATCTAATAAAATAGCTATGTCCCTACTTTTTCATGGACTGTTGTTTTTGTTTGTTTTCATTGGACTCAAATATCAAATTATAAAATGACACACACTAAAGAGTCTGACGTTCACCGCTACACAATCTACCCATCTCCATGATACAGAGTCTCTGGAGAATTCTTCCACCGTTTCTGTATTCAAATACATACCAAAAAACCCCCACATTTTTCTATTTTCCCCCTTCCTTACCAAAAGGAAGCATTGATTCTGTACCATTCTGCTTTTTTTTTCATGTAACAATTTTTTTTTCAGACATCTTTTTACATAATACATAAATAGCTCCTTCAATCTTTTTCTGGCCACATAGTATTCTACTGCATATGCATGTATATAAATTATTTAACCAGATCTCATCAGTGAACATTTGGGACATTTTCAACATTTTCCCAGTGCAAACGAGATAATTAATAATACAGAATATATCTCATTTTGTACATATGCAGGTATAAATGTGGGATACGTTCCCAGGCAACTAAGGAAGCAATCTAAAGCATTGAAAAAGAGTAAAAATTAGGACAGGTTTCGTATTTCTACTCAGCAACTGACAATGACAGAATACATGGGAACAGTCTTGTCACCCAAGATAATTATACTCAGCCAACACGTTTTTAAGTACAGTGGCAACAGGCTGAAAATCTCAAATACATGCTACTTTGAATCCTTCCTGGAACCACCATTTACGCATGAAATCAAATCAATAACTTAGGAGTAAGAAAAACAAACAAACATTAAAAACTTGAGAAGTGAGATCTAAATATTTTTAAACATGAAACTAATAACAGGGCACCTGGGTGGCTCAGTTGGTTAAGCATCTGACTTTGGCTCAGGTCGTGATCTCACCTTCAGTTCGAGCCCCGAGTCAGGCTCTGTGCTAACCGCTCAGAGCCTGGAGCCTGTTTCCAATTCTATGTCTCCCTCTCTCTCTGCCCCTCTCCACCTCTCTCTCTCTCTCTCAAAAATAAAAAAACATTAAAAAAATTTAAACATGAAACTAATGGAAATACTAAATGTTATATGAGTTACAGCTAACAGCACAATATAAATACAGATTACATATATATAATCAAAATGGTAAGAAGAATGATGGCAGTAGTCTGGGAAGGTAGTTTGGGGTTCTGATCCTTACATTTTCATATCAAGGCATCAATCAGAATTGTGTAGGGGCACCTGGGTAGCTCAGTCGGTTAAGCATCCAACTGTTGGTTTCAGCTAACAGTTTCATGAGTTTGAGCCCCGCATCAGACTCTGCACTAACAGTGTGGAACCTGCTTGGGACTCTCTCCCTCCCTCTCTCTCTGCCCCGCCACCACTTGTACTGTCTCTCTCAAAATAAATAAGAGAGAGAGAAAAAAAATAATTGTTTCAAGTTTATATGTAGGAGTTTTGAAAACCTGAGGATTCTAATTTCAATGTTGCTTTTCCTCATCACTTTCTTTTGGTTAGAATAATCTTTCAAAAAATTAAACCCTATGGTAAATACTTATTTGAAATATAGTAGTTCCTTGAATCCCCTTTGTTTTTCCATTATTTAAAACAAAAAACTATGCAACAATTTTATTACAGATTACATCTAAATATTAGATTTTAATAGCATCAACTTATGATCCTGTATGGTAAAAGCAAAAAATATCACAAAGCAAAAAATCTCTCTACTTATCTATTTACATTATGCACATACACAAAAAACTCGATGTCTGGTATTAAGATGACATAATATAAACAATGGTTAGTTGTGAGTGTTGGCATGTGGTTATTTATTTATTTTTTATTTTTATTTTTTTAGCTAGTTTGTTGCCTATTTCCTTTCTATGTACTTTCGTGGGTTGCTGGAGCCCTTTATAAAAGGCAAGGATTTTTTTTAAGTGTCATTTTTAAAATATAATGTATTAAGTGCCTATCTTAAGTAATATAAGGGAAGTATATGCACTGTAACCTTTCCAATAATTATAGTGGTTACAAATGAATAGCTCATTAGGGAATTGTTAAGTAAAGAAAGCATTATTAAGCAAATTGAACACCATACAAAACTTACATGATAATTTTGAGGCCCATGGGTTAGCAAGGAACAATGTTCACATACAATGTTAAATGAAAAAAAAGTCAGAAAAAATATAGGTGCATAGGCGCATTATAATGCAACTACTTAAAATATATCAATAGTGAATATATATGAATTAAAAGTTATCTTTTAATGTTTATTTATATGAGAGAGAGAGAGAGAGCGCCCGCGCGCACAAGTGGGGGAGGTGCAGAGAGAGAGGGAGAGACAGAATCCGCAGCAGGCTCCAGGTTCTGAGCCTGATAGCTCAGAGCCTGACACAGGTCTCGAACCCATGATCCGTGAGATCATGACCTGAGCTGAAGTTGGACGGCAAGTGACGGAGCCACCCAGGTGCCCCTGGAAGTTATTTTGAAATGGGGTAGCGGTGATGTGGTTGTCTGTTTTCTTCTTTCTAATGTTTCGTTATTTGGCTAGTAGTTTATTGTGGGGTTTTGTTTTTTATTTTTCAGAATAAAAAAGCACTTATAGCACTATTCAAATGCCTGAACTATCCGACCATCGCCTACGGCTTTCCCAGAATTAACGATATGAATTTATGTAGCTACCTCCAGTCGAACAGTTCTGACGTAAATGAATCCAATAAGGCAGCTCTGAAATCATTGAGCGCAGGTCAGGTGTTTGCTCAAAGGAATCTACAAGCCCCTTTTACTTTCTATGTAACTTATGAACATAGCATCCTAGAGACTAAGAGCACATGAAAAATCCTCACCGAGATCCATCCCTAAACTTCATATGGACAACGCTGGAAATGTGAGAATGTGTGCTTTTGATTCGGAATCGATTCTAATTTTCGACTTTTTATTGAGACTTTTTAAACAACCTGATATTTGAGAATGTAATTAATCGAGATGGATCCTTCATTGAAGATATTGAAAAAGCATGGCTGATTTTAAATGACTCTCTATCTTCTAGATTACAGTCAGTAGACAGGAGAGGGAGAAATCTTCGCCTTTCTATCACCTGCACGGCGCTCGCACCACACACAGGCTGCCTAGCGGGTCATTTTCTACTCAGCTTTGAATCTTGAATTGTTTGGTTAAGATTGAATGCAACCTATTATTTCCCATAAAACAGTGAGGCTGTTAGCTCCATACTATACTTGCTTTTTTGTGTGTGTTTGTTTCATCTCTGGTGTGTGGGTTTCTCTTTCACAAGCAAAAACAATTCTTCCAATGGTGCTTTGTGAACAATGGAAGTCATTGACTTTGTTCTCCCTTTGCCAGTTACTGTACAATAAAAGGTTGCTGAGACATTTACTCTGCCCTCTGTGGACCCCCCCAGGCAATGTGTAGATACCTGTCATAATACTTGAGGCTTTCTGGCCGGCAGCTTGATACCCATAAAGACCATAAGCTCTAACTTGGTACATCTGAGAATAAAAATGGGACTGAACGTAACTGCTATGCACCCATTATATTTACCTTTACAAGGACGAAAAGGAGAAAGCCAAGAGACTGGCTAAAATGTGTTATCAACACTAGCACATCCGTGTCGGGTGTCCCCAAAGGGCCCTGTTATTCCAGAACCCTGGCAGAAGTGAGAAATGGAACCGCATCAGATGTTTTTCTTTAGTGGACTGCCTTCGGGCTATATTCCTATAGAATTTAGCAAATGAAAAATAGCATTTTTCAACAAGCCCTTTGTGTCCCACTCTCTGGCTTCACAAAGACCGCATTGATAAGTCACACCAGCACAGGGGGAGGGGGAAGGAGGGCAGGGAATGGGTGGGAAATCTTATACTCCACATTTCAAAGAAAACTTCTCCGTGTTTGCTCTGTTTAAACCATTGCCTTATTTTTAAAAATTAGCAAGCTCAGCCCTGGCAGATACCAACTTTTTACATCATGGAATTTGACTGCCATCTTTCCACATGAGAAAGAGCAGGATTTTCAAAAGCAATTTTCACAGAATGAAACACGGGCATGCATGAGGGAGGAATCTAAAACTATTTTATGTAACATGGGAAAAGATGCTGGTGGTAAGGTAAATTTTGATGATGATTTCCTGGAATATTTAAAGGGGAAATCCTGGCTTTTTATTGGCACACTACTGAGAAGTCAAACCTACCTGGACTTCTGATTCTTTTTTTTTTTTTTCTTAACATGTATTTATTTTTGAGAGACAGAGAGACAGAGCTTGAAGCAGGGAAGGGGCAAAGAGAGAGAGACACAGAATCTGAAGCAGGCTCCAGGCTGTGAAGGGTCAGCATAGAGCCCGACACGGGGCTCGAACTCACAAACCGTGAGATCATGTCCTGAGCTGAAGTCGGACGCTTAACCGACTGAGCCACCCAAGCGCCCCAAGCCTACCTGGACATGTGAACTACAGAACTATAAACTCGTAAATGTCTATTGTTTTAAGCTGCTAAGTTTGTGATAATTGCATGGCACTAGCAAACAGATAGCCATAAGTAATATCCTTTTCTCCTTCCAGAAGCATCCTAAGGGGAGACATTGAGGTATCCACAGCCTTATCCTCAGCACCTAGCAGAGTGGCTGGGGTACAAAGGAGATGCTCAGGGAAAATCTGCTGAATGAATGAGCTCAGGAAAGCGGTTCCTGAAGGCTGCCAAGTAACTCTGTCATTCATTGTATGAGTGAAGAAGAAAGTTTATTCAAATGGCCGTGGTTCGAGTATCCAAACACTCAAGGTAGACTTCAAAAGGTTGCTGGCCGTTCGAACAGAAAGCTCTGTGAGACCGGAATCAAGTAACAGCAAACGTAAATAATCAGGATTTCACACACAAACATGCCTTGCATTCCACTTTCCGCAGAAAGAGAAAGACATAAAAGACTTACCTGGTTTCAATCAATCAGAGAAACCAACCCTAAACTATCACAGCCACATCAGTAAGACGGACAGCCAAGTGCAGTCGTTGAAAATCACTCCAGCCAGACTGGGAAACTTGGTTTCTATGCTAAGCCCTGTCCCCAGTGAGGTCAATAATTCAGGTAAACTTTAAGTGCCTGATGATGTATGTCTTTAAAAAAATGAGGAAGGGGCGCCTGGGTGGCTCAGTCATTTGAGCCTCCGACTGTGGCTCAGCTCATGATCTCACAGCTCGTGGGTTCTAGCCCCACGTCGGGCTCCGTGCCGACAGCTCGGAGCCTGGATCCTGCTTCGGATTCTGTGTCTCCCTCTCTCTCTCTGCCCTCCCCCACTTGCACATGTGCTCTCTCTCTCTAATATGAATAAACATTAAAAAAATTTTTTTAAATCAAAAATGAGGAAGATCATGAACACTGCCTTGTGGAGTCAGACAGCATGTTTCTCTAGCCTAGGGCCTGCTCACATTAAGCAGCACTGATACCCCAGGCTGTCCAGGTCACCGGATTTGTTCCATTTAGCCAGGGCCACGTGCTTACAAGTTCTTTGCTTTCCAACTATAGCCCTTCCATCACTAGATGGGCCACTCCAGCAAGTTTACTAACAATGCAGAATCCTAGGACCCCGCACCAAACTACTGAATCTGAATCTCAAATTTTAACCAGATCCCTGGGCGACTGTGCACACGTTCCAATTTGAAAAGTGTTAATGAATTCGTCCAGGGGCCTTCTACTTTCCATTCTATTCCACCTAGGCAAGCCACATGAATTCATTTGAAGGGCCCAAGTAGATACTTTATTTTGTAACGCCCTAAAGGAGGTTTTGAAATTAATCAGACCTAGGGAGGACATATGTTGACAATGACACACCGTGTCATTAGCATTTTATATAGCCTCAGTGAACTCTGTATCCTTGCCTAGAAAATGGGGATAACAAAAACCACAAAGTACAGCCAATGTGGCAATTAAAAAAACTACTCAGGGGCGCCTGGGTGGCTCAGGCGGTTAAGCGTCTCACTTCGGCTCAGGTCATGATCCCAAGGTGCATGAGTTTGAGCCCCACGTCTAGCTCTGTGTTGACAGCTCAGAGCCTGGAGACTGCTTCGGATTCTGTCTCCCTCTCTCTCTGTCCCCACCCCTGCTCTTGCTCTGTCTCTGGCTCTCAAAATAAATAAACAGTGAAGCAATTTAATTATTCGTATAGAGAACTGACCATAGAATCTGTCATATAGAATGTTCTCAATAGGTGGTAAATGACTATCACCAACACCACTGTCATCATTATGATTGTTATCCAGTGACAGCCAGTCACTATCATCAAACACGTAATAGGGTCCTTATCATCAAATGAATTCTGATTATATTCATCCAGAATATTCCTGACACAGTCTAGATAATACTGAGTTGTACTATCATTTGGATTCACACGGAGAAATTACTTGACTCATAAAAAAGCCTTTTCTTATCCTCAGGGACACTACAGAGATTTTTACATGAGGTATGTGATAGCTTCTTCTAAGAGATCCCAGTTGCTGGAGGATATATTTAGGAACAAATCAAATGGCTCTTTGTTAAGGACGAGGCAACAAGTTTGGAAAAAGTGACATCTCCACTGGATTCATATGGAGAATAGCTTTTGGTCATAAAGACAACATTCCAAATTGAGAGAAACCCCAGTGAATTAGTCACTGAGGAAAAATTCCTCTATGAGGAATGATTTCAGCCAGTAATTCTGGACAAGAAAATGACAATAAGGTTCTTGATATACAATGTGATATCATTAGCTACAGTTAGCTCATATACTGCTGATTACTTCAGTGAATTCATACACAATAATTCTGCCTCCTGGAGGATATAAATGAAAAACAGATACACATGTTCAAATAATTCCTTCCACTCCATCTACTGATGCTGCTTTACAGAGAGTCGTTTGCTCACGGGAATTCAAAGGCAAAGGAGCTGTATAAAGCAGGTATCTCTGTCTCAAGTTTCAGAACATGATGGAGTTGACAATATTTAGTTCCAGACACTAATGTCCATGGAAGTCCATAGTAATTAAGTGTCATTTTAAAATCAATCGTGATCAATGACCTCGTCCATTCTTCTCATGTGACACTTCATCGGCTTGTTTAGCAGAAGAACTGGTATTACATCTGCTATTGTCATTTGGTATCCCAACCAGTCGTGAGCTAGCTATGAAAAGCTCATAAATACTTCTCTCCACTGCCAAACACAGGAGTCTCAGGGCTGGGAGCAGAGTGAGTCTTTAAGATCAACAAATCAATCATGGGAAGGCTCTGAACTTGAGTAAACCATTTCTACCCAGCCGCAGGCCAACAGCAAGTCAGGAAGGAAAGTCAACTAAGTGGGGGAACCCAGAGAGCCAAAAGATGAAAGCAGCAAAAAAAATACCTGCCAAGGACACTCCAGGTCTGAAACCCCCAACTAAAATCGGAACTCTGGGTTCTGTCTTCATGGCAAGGATTTCTGTGCCTCCTGAAGGCCCGCTGTGGCAGACTAAAGGCAAGCTTATTCATCAAACCCAAAAAAATGAGTAATAGACCCAAAATTGAGAGCCATTTTCTTGTCATTTTTCGATCTTCTGTTGAGGGCAAATTCAAAAGGCATTTATTTCCCTTACTTCTTCGTATCACAGAATCCGAGCCCACTGAACATCAAGCACTTCTTTGCCACATTTATCCAACTATCTGAAACTTCACAATGGATGACAAAGCTACTATGCGGCGTCCCTCTCTAAGGAAGAGCTTCACACACCTGAATAGCTATAACGGCCCTTTATTTCTGATGGTGGGGCCATCACAGATGTCACTTAATAGAAACCATTTCAGTTCTGGGGTACATTGCTGCCATTATAAAAGACCACCCTTAGAGAGAGGACCCTTTTACACTCCAATTGTTTCATTGCCAATATTTTAGAAGAGGATCCAAATTGGAGGTTAAGAGTCGGTGGGGGAGGAGTGGCAGGGAGTAAGGCAAGTGGCTTCACCCAAGACTTTTCAGTTCATAACAATCAAAATACTACTCAAACTGGGGCTCCTGGGTGGCTCAGTCAGTTAAGCATCCAACCAACTCTTGATTTCAGCTCAGATCATGTTCTCGTCGTTCATGGGAATGAGCCCCATATCAGGATCTGCATTGACAGTGTGGAGCCTGCTCTCTCTCTGCCCCTCCCCCGCTTGCTCACTCTCTCAAAATAAATACACCTAAAAAAAAAAAAAAAAGCAAAAAAAAAAAACAAAAACAAAAGAAAAAGAAAAAACCACTACCCAAACCAAAATTATCTCATTTTATTCCTGATCTTGTAATAGTTTTTCTAAAGAAAGCTTGCAATGATCTGTGGCTCTCGTCCTTTGTAGGCGGGAGCGTTTAGATGCACAGAGAAAAATGGAATCTCTGTGCCAAGAAGCTCTTATCACTTCTCAAAGTGCTCCCTCCCTTCCTCAGTCTCTCCCAGCCCCTTCTCGCTGTGCCTGATGTACACCACTCTACTCAGTGTGCGTGTGTGCACAACACAGCTCCCTGTGCGTCTGCCCCCGGACACCTGCTTACAGCCCCTCTCTCCTACTGCCTCAAGTCTCCATTTCTCAAGTCAACTGCCCAGAGCATCAGCGTGCATTAGACAATGAAGGAAAAGTCCCTGGACTAAAACCCCTGGGGGGTGAGCAAGAAGTTGGAATGGTAACTTGAAAAATATTTCCCGGAACAGACTCCTCTCACTAAATACAATTGCTGTCATTATACTCCATTTTCCTTATCTTTTATTGCTGTAAACTTGAACAGACCATGGGCTTTAAGCAGCACACTTGTTATAATTCCATCTGCCTGTCACACTACAGTTTCCATTTTCATCCCTTTGGCGATCTTTTTTTTTTTTCCTTTAAGTGGGCCCCATTCTCTTGGCTCTATTTCTTCTCCTTCTCCCTTCCCCCTTCCCTCCTCCTGCGCACTCCTCCTTTTCTCCCACCTCTTCCTCCCCCTTTTCTTTCCGTGAATTGCAACACGGTTCTTCATGCTTGGCAGGCTGCACACAGCTTGATGTACCACTTGATGTCTGAATCATGTCTTAGCTTTCCACTTGGCCAGCAACTAAGTGTATCTACATTCTTCTACTCTTTTATTCCAAATTACATGTTTTTACTAATTATTAGAGCAGAGGATGCAGATGATCCTTTATGCATGTGTGATATATTTTATGCATGCACTAGCTAGAGGAGACAGTGAATTCTTACGATTTGTAGCAGTTATGTTCTGTAAAGTCACAGGGAACCCTGAAACATGGCTCCCAAGGGAAATACGGAGGTTCCTGGAAGGCTGTGGTCACAATATATTCATCTCACCAAATGATCACGGCCTAACCTTGTTTTACATGCGTTTAAAGACACCTGATTTCATATATATTGGTGATGCATTAACAATTTACTCCTGACCAAAGCACTCTAACTGACGAATGTAGGAAGTATTTTCTCCCTAAGGTACATCACAGCCTCCTTTTTTTAAGTTTATTTAAGATAGAGTATGTGTACGTGCATGCAGGTGCATGCATGCATGCACATGGGCACAAGCAGGAAAAGGGCAGAGAGAGAGGAAGAGAGAGAGAGAATTCCAAGCAAGCTGCACACTGTCAGTGCAAAGCCTGATGTGGGGCTCAAACTCACCAACGACAAGATCACGACCTGCACTGAATCAAGAGTCGGACACCTAACCGACTGAGCCAGCCAAGCACCCTGACCCTTCTTGAGCTTAGGAACACAAGACACACATCAGCATTACACATACACTGTTTTAAACAGTAAAAACACCACCACCAACAACAAAAATCTCACAGAAATGTAAAAACAGCAGCACTAAATAGATGATGAATAGGACGTTATGTATAGCATCAGAGGAGGTGAAGGAGCTGCTCCAGTGTGTTGGAGCTCAAATAGGAAGGCGAGTCACGTGATTCAAACTTACTACCAGTCTGCACCTGTCCAGGAATGAGCACCAAAGAAGTACCGGCATTGATTTGGGCTGAAAAATAAAGTTTAGCCAGTATGTAAATTTACAAACGCAGAATCCACAAATGATGAGGAACGACTGTGGTATCTTGTGGACAGAGTGTACATATACCTGAAACAGACACGGTGCTATGTCTGTGTCACTTGACATTGTGGCTCATCAGATTGTGAATCAGCGCGGAGTGAGGGGTGAATAGATGGATAATTACTTCTGTTGCATCCCCTTAATTAAGGGCTGTTGGTGAAAATTTGAGACGGATTTTAGCCTATTTTTTTGCAACGGGGTGGCTACCATTTTTGTACCGCAGGGATCTAGTCCTTGTTGCTGCATTTGCTGTTATTTTTCTCCCAAAGAGAGAAGAAGCAGTGAAGGATTGATTCCGAAACATACATTACTGGAAGCAGAAGGCAGGCGGGTTGGGGGCGGGGGGTGGGGGGGAGGTCTTGAAACAAGAAAGACCAAAAGTGTTGGGTCAAGTGAGCCCCCGAGGCACGCAGAAGAGTGGTTTAGGAGTGTTTATTGTAGGAAAGGAGGAAAACTAGTGAGTTCTAACAGATGGAAAGAAGGAGTGTCAAATGTAGTGAAATCATTACAGGGCAGTCAGGTAACAGAGAGTTTTAAGTTAGATGAAATCAGCACAGCAGAAGTTTTTGCAGAGCTTTTAACTAAGGCCATATGCGGAGCATAATGTTAAGGGACATTCCCGTTCCCGGCCAGATGCATGAATGCAGAGAAGACCAGAGACCAGACTTGACCACCAGAAGTCTACAGCAGTAACCAAGAGAGGTCAAGAGGGGGAAATCAAGTAACAGAGCAAGTTTTAAGAGGCATTTTGAATGCATTTCTGAATGAAAGAGGTAGATGACGAACCTGAATACAAATTTTAAAAAAATAATAAAATTAAAATTAAATAAAAAAGCGGTAGATGAAAAAGATTGAAAATGACTTGACCACCAGAAGTCTACAGCAGTAACCAAGAGAGGTCAAGAGGGGGAAATCAAGTAACAGAGCAAGTTTTAAGAGGCATTTTGAATGCATTTCTGAATGAAAGAGGTAGATGACGAACCTGAATACAAATTTTAAAAAAATAATAATAAAATTAAAATTAAATAAAAAAGCGGTAGATGAAAAAAATTGAAAATGACTTTTTAAAAAGATTTTTTAATGTTTATTTATATTTGACAGACAGAGCACAAGCACGAGTTGGGGAGGGACAGAGAGAGAATGCCAAGAAGGTTCTGTGCTGTCAGGGCGGAGCCCGAGGGGGAGCTCAATCTGATGAGCCTGAGCTGAGATCAAGAGTCAGACACTGTACCGACTGAGCCACCCAGGCGCCCTGAAAATGACTCGTAAGTTTGGAGTTCGTTCAACAGGAAAATGGTCACACTATTCAAAGAATCAGGGGAAGGTGAAAGGAGCTTTGAGCGGCAAAGGATTCCAGAAGTAATCTCATTCACAGTTGGATTCAATGTAGCATCCATGAGCGAGGAGTTTCTTCTCTCTCATTTCAGGAAAATGAAGACTTTTTTCCCCCACAAAGCAATTGGTGTGGAGTAGACAGGCTTAATTATCACTGCTTCTTTATTTAAATCTTTTCTTTCACAAGTTTTACCCACTTGCACTGCTACATTCACTTGGAGGAGAATGGCAAAGTAAGTCTTCCTTCGTTTCCAAGTGTCACTCATATATAAACACGTGAAGTCAGTTATCAAAAATATCCTTGGGGGACGCCTGGGCGGCTCAGCCAGTTAAGCTTTGTGTTAGGTCATGATCTCATGGTTTGTGAGTTTGAGCCCGGCACTGGGCTTTGCAATGACAGTGTGGAGTCTGCCTGGGATTCTCTCTCCCCATCTCGTTCTGCCCCTCCTCCCCTAAATAAATAAATACACTTTAAAAAAAGAATATCCTTACTCTTCTGTTCCCAAGGTAAATATTCCTCCTTTTCACTTGTTCCTGTCATTATATAGGCTCTAAATCCTCATCTTTCTGGATTCTCTCCTCTGTGTCTATCAGGTTTAGGGTTACCATTAATATGTTTTGGTTAGAAATTAACTTAAGTGGAAAGATACACAATGACAAGTGTGGGGTACAGAGGGATTGCCTCAGCTCTCAAACACAAAGATATTTAACATTTAAGCCCCTCAGATATCTACCAACAGAGAGACTGAATCCAATCCCATCTACATTCACCCAGTACTTAAGCAATTGGCCTTTAGGACCCAACTCTGCAACAGGACAGAGGAAAAGTGGACCAAGCAAAACAAATGGAGAGATAATAGAAAAGAGGCAGAGCTAGAATAGTCAAGGACCAAAAAATTAAGTGAAATGCGTTTCAAGATGAAAGACGGTATAAGCACATCAAAGGCTTAAAAAAAATTGAATGTGAAGGCTTAAGAACATCCTTTATATTTGGCAGTAAAATGGTCTGCTCTTGTAGTGCCTGGGTGGCTCAGTCGGTTAAGCATTTGACTCTTGATTTTGACTCGGGTCATGATATCATGGTCATGAGAACGAGCCTCATGTCAGGCTCTGTGCTGAGCATGGAACCTGGCTTGGGATTCTCTCTCCCCCCCCCCCCCGCCCCTCCCCTTACTTGTGCTTTCTCTCAAAATTAATAAACATTAAGAAAAAACAGTGTGCTCTTGAAGATAGCAATTTTGGAACCATACTAGGGACAGAGTTAGATTTCAGGGATTGGGAAGAGGTTAGTAGGGAAGGTGATCCAAATCCAGGAATCACACAACATGGGTATCCAAGAAAATAGGAAAATCCAACAGTCAGTATAGTGTTACATGTGTTCACCTAAGTCATGTCCTCTAACTTGATATTTTTTTCTAATTATGTTAGGGCATTCCAGATCCCAAATCTCTGATACAAGTGAATCAAAAATAAAAATGTCCCTCAGGGAGCCATATAATTACTCCTGGATAAGAAATCAAAATGTCATTAATTATGTTTTCAGTGAATGAGAAAGAGCAAATGAATTTTTACTACAAATTACCTAGCGAATTCCCAATGAACTGTGGTTTCGATTATAAAACACCTTTTCTGATAAAAATAAATAAATAAATAAATAAATAAACAAACAAACAAACAAACAAATAAATAAATAAATAAATAAAACACCTTTTCTGAAACTTAAGAAATGACAGAGACATCATCACCCATTTGGGTCAGTTATTTAAAAATTTTCCCTAAAATGTGCACCTGTTATATAATGATAGCATTTCCCTGTCAATTTTGGGCTTGCATTTTCAAAGTCAAATTAAGGAACAGAACTTAGCTGCCCATCTTGCCTCGTTATCGATGCTGTTTTGGTGCTTTTCTGTTCTAAATGTATATGCTAATATCAGTTGCATAAAGGGTCAGAAACCACACAAAGCTTACGTTAATATTGCCAGAACTGTGTCTCTTTAAACAGGACTCTGTCTCTTTAAACACAACTCAAAAATTAAAATGTCCCGGTCATCCTTTTTTTCCATCAATTACTCAAGATAAAATATGAGAATTTTCAATGGGGATCTTTATGTACTTCTGTTGAGAATACAAAGTTGTAAAACTGTACCGGGGAGCAATGTGATGGAACATAGGTCAGGTGCATTCATCAAGAGCCTCTGTTCCATCATTCTACCCCTGAGTGTTACCCGACAGCAAAGCTCACAATTCCGTCATGGGTTGTGCATGAATACTTTTGCTTCAGGGTTGTCTTAACAGCAGGGAATCACGGGTAACCTAGGTATTCAGCTCTGGAAGACTGGGTACGTAAAACAAGGCGGTTGTGTACAATATAGATTACCATGGAACAGTAAGAAGGAAAGACACAGCAATGTTTATGAGTATGAATACATTTCAAAAATACTGTTAGATAAGAATGTAAAAAAATAAACTTAGTATAAGGAATGAGATCTGTACCTAAGAAAGTAAAACATATACATATATAAATCATTATGGGTGCATCTCTCAAGGCTCCGGCGAGTGTGGTGGAAACTGAAGTAGGATGGGAAATGAAAGAAAAACTAATAGAGTAAAATCAAGTATCAGGAGTTGAGAAGTCTGATGAAATTCACGCTACAACTGGTTACAATTTTACAAATTTAGAAGTCACTGTGGGGGGACAAAATGTTGAGTGATATGCAAAAACAGGAATGGACAGAAGATGAAAATATGTAACAAAATAATCTATTTGTTTTATTACCCTATAAAATATTTAGAGTAACTTTTAGGAACACAGAAACATTATATATTATGTATATAATAAGTTATGAATAAGCAAATGTATTATTAATTCAAACAATATTTACTTTGGCAACCAGTCGAGAAATGTATCCTTCTCTATGCCTGGATTGTGCAGTTATTGTCAACCATTTAAGATAAAGAGGAAACGATCAGCTTTTGATTTTAAATAGCTGATTATACCTGGTTATAGCTGATTATGCCAATTATTGAGACTAAAGTGTAGGAACTAAACCCCTAACACCATTCATACTTATAACACACGGTGAGGCCCGTGCCTGGCAACGTTAGTATTTTTCAGTATCTACTATGGGGACCTTTGTGTTCATAATCTCACTTTATCCTCCTAACAATCCTATGAAATAATTACTGTTAGAAGCAATTCAGGGGCCCCTGGGTGGCTCAGAGGGTCAAGCATCTAACTTCAGCTCAGGTCATGATGTCACAGTTCGTGAGTTCAAGCCCTGCATCGGGCTCTCTGCTATCAGCAAGGAGCCAGCTTCGGATCTTCTGTCTGTCTCTCTCTGCCTCTCCCCTATGCTGGCTCATGTGCACACGTGCTTTCTCTCTAAAAAATAAATAAGTGTTGAAAAAAGAAGGAAGGAAGGAAGGACGGACGGACCTGGGTTAGGGACTTAGGAGCAGGGATAAGAGATGACTTCTGCCTTCCCCTTTGCTCCCCATTCTTACCTCTCTTAATCGCTTCGCTTCGTGGGTTAAAATTGGGAGCCGAATCTACCTACTCTGAACCATTTCTGTTTACTGTCATCAACAACCAGTGCGGCCCATCCAAACTGGTAGTCGAAGTGCCAAAACAAATGGATCCATTGCCCACGCCCCAGCTCACAGGATCGGGCAAATGAATAATTGATCAGCGGTAAGAGTATCCGTTTTATGGAAACCTGCTTGCTTTGGCTCCTATAAAAGCCTCAAAGATAATCCAACAATTTGACAAAGTTACAAAAAATATACATGGAAGAAAGTAACTTCAAGGGTGGATGACATTATGAAAGTCTAGGGTTGCATTAAGGAAAGTACACGCTGTGGGGCACCTGGGTGGCTCAGTCGGTTAAACGTCTGACTTTGGTTCAGATCATGATCTCCCAGTTCTTGAGTTCTAGCCCCGCATCAGGCTCTCTGCAGTCAGCACGGAGTCTGCTTCAGATCCTCTGTCCCCCCCCCGCCGCCCCTCCCCCACCTCTCACATGCTCTCTCTCTCAAAAATAAACATTTTTTTTTTTTAATTTTAAAAGAAGCAGTTTAAATAAAGAGAAAATGAGCATTGTGAGGGCGGGGGGAAGTTTCCAACAGTAACAATGGCAATGTAGCTATCAAACCCTGGTGTGTAAGAGCCTCCATGGTATTATACTGCCCTTGTGATTGATTGCTTCTATACTGATTCAATTCCTTTTGAATCCTTATCATTTTTGGTCCTTAATTCAATGGCCAATGGAGCCAGAGCCTTTGCCCTTCCAGAACAGTCCCCTCCATTAAGTCAGCACTCTTGAGACCAAACACCCTACTCTCTCCAACATTTTCTACAGAGAAAACACCCACGAGCTAGCCAAGTTTAACTTTTTGAAAACTACTTGACATTCTTCACCAACAGACTTCTGAAACATAGCAGCAAGAGCACTGTGGCCAAGACCAGGATCACAGCACTTAGATCACTAAAACACATTTCATTAGCAGGGATATAAAGTACATCACCAAGATTTACACAGGCTCTTTCTCCACAATCCGGAAATTGCATTTCCTTGTTTAGAACAGTTACAACCACTGATAAGATTTTTTTTTCCCCCTCAGTGCCTCAACTCCTGCTTTGTTGTTCACATTCAATTAGCCGGAATCAGGTAAATCCATTTGAGATCAGGGCTGGGGTGCATGTAAGCCCAAGCTGCTATCACTTTTTCTGTCAACTTTTAATGGTGCTACGAATTGCCTCTAGACCTACCTTTGCCGTTCCATAGCTTTGGGAATGAATGCATTTTTCTTACACTACATGTTCTATTTTTCTGACATGGGTCTAGTCCTTTCATGGGTTCAAGAGTTTGGTGCCATTACAGTGTCTGTAATATAAACTGGCCAGAGCAGAAGAGAACACTCTGTTAGAGAATTAGAACCATGAGCATGCTGGAAAAATTCCGGGTGGCATATGGCAATCCAAAGGAAATGATCTTCCAGAATGAAGACTCTGTATTAGCTCAAGTAAAAGATAATCGGTCATCTGGGTGCATCATCAAGCTTTCCAATAAAAGGATCAGGACTAAGAGCCAATATCAACACAACCGTGCTGGAAGAGAGCTCTCCAAATCTAGGCTCTGGCTGGATAATCTTTCGAGGGCCATTTGCTTATGGTCACCAATTATTTCATTAGTTCTTTTCTTTGACTTCGTTTTTGACTTCTTGCAGCTTAAGGCTCTTTTTTTCCCAGGATCTGGGCAGCACCTTTGGAAAAAAAGATAAATACCTTCTCAACAGTTTTACAGCCAGGGCTGGATCAGAGGCTGTAAAAATGCAGGAGAGACGTGGAACATTGAGCTCACCCAACTTTCTTTGCCGAAGTCCAGATGGAAAACAAAGAGACGCAAAAATAATCCAGGTCGGGGCCTCGTCCACAGTCCCCCTTAAAGAAAAATGATTTCTTTGCAAAGGAAATTTAATGCTATCAACTTATTTCAGAGCCAGTGGCCCAGTAGAATAGCTTTTAAACCTCCATCATCACTGTTTAGTTCAGGTACTGGTATTAAAATTAACAACAAGAGGGCCGCCTGGCTGGCTCTGTCAGGTGAGTGTCCCGCTTCGGCTCAGGTCATGATCTCTCAGTCCATGAGTTCGAGCCCCGCGTCGGGTTCTGTGCTGACCGTGCGGAGCCTGGAGCCCGCTTCCAATTCTGTGTCTCCTTCTCCTTCTGTCCCTTCCCTGCTCATACTCTGTCTCTCTCTCGCTCTCTTGAAAGTAAATAAATGTTAAAAAAATTTTTTTTAATTAACAACAAGAAAACCGTAACAGAATCAGGAAATCTTACTCATTTAACATCTATCTATCTATCTACCTATCTATCCATCCACACACACATAATGCAGTGTATAATGTAATTGTATATTGTATAATATAAAAGATATATGTAATGTATACACATATAAAAATATATGCAATTTAATATATATATAAATATATATGTAAAAATATAATTAATCAGGAAAATCAAGCAAGAACAATCATGACTAACATTTGTACAAGTTGGCATATCTATTTCTGTATTAATATAGAAAGCATGGATAATACCTAGGAATTGAATAAACATCTTAATTTAGAAATGATTAATATTTTGTTACCAAGATTTTATTCTGGAAAAGAGGGTTATGTTGAGGGTAATAGTTTGCATAGTTGAGTTTGCTTTGTGCAAAGAATTCAGGATTTATAAAACCTGAAAGTCAAACATAGGTATTAACAGACTATACTCTGTAAGGTCTGCAGGAACAGTATAAAACTTTAAATAGTATTTTAATGGAAAAACTTGGTAACAATAGGGCTTCTTTTTCTTGTTTATCATCAATCAATTCTCTTTGTTGCTTTAAAACTTTATCTTTAATTAAAATCATACTTATCACACTGATAACCTTGAGAAAAAATAATTCTAAAAGAACTTTAAGCAAGAATTATGCTTAATTGGCCATATATACATATGGATACAGCCAGTGGTCCCAATACAACTTAAAGACATCCAGCCCTGCCTGAGTATTTCGGAGAACTGTTTTTACTCGTATGGCAGAGACTGCCAGTTGTTTCTCCTTTCTTTCTCCCCTTTTTCCTTTAAAAATAGAATGCCAAAACTTTAGCAGGCGTGTGACCACTCCAATAAAAACTGCATGGTCTGAGCTCCTTTAGAGCCTCCAGTTGCCATGTAACTAAGTTTTGGCCAACAGAGGGTAGAAGGGATAACAGTGTGGAAGCAGGGAGTCCAATCTCTATGTAGCGTCATGACCAAAAAGAGGGTGTATCTTCTCACCCTTTCCTTGATTGCACTAATTAGACTGCACACAACATGGTTGCAGCTAGGGTAGCAGTCTACGTACACAGACTCTTCTTTCTACTGGAGCATTAAAAAAAAATCTCATTGAAACACAAAATTATGCTGGTTTGGGTCATCTGGTAAGATCTAAATCATAGCAAATGTGTATCTTAGATGATGAGAAATTACTAAGAGATTCAAGGTGTTTCCCCCCAATCTACCAGACTGTCACTAGCACCCAGAAGGAATGAATCATTCTACAGAATCTGACCCTCACTTTCTCTGATCATGACATGTGCAAGCAAAATGCAGGAGTCCCAATCATAATGCAGCATCATCCTCACTTCCGCCACCAGCCCCATCACCGTGTTGCCAATGCCCAAATTCTCTCCCGCTTAACCGACTTATTAGGCAGAATTATGATTAAATGGTTATTGCATTTTTTCTCTTTTAAAGTATTGGAAGTACACAGCACAGCCCTAGCTGAGTCCTTCTTTGCCGGTTCCCTGCTTCCCTTAGCCTAGCCTTTTGTACTTATTCTACCCTTCCTTCCCATTGTAAGAAAATGGTAGAGCTAGAAGAATCCACAGATTCTAGATTACAAATCAACTTGGCCGACAATGATTTAGAGACAAAATCAACCTGGAAAGGTCAAATTAGCCAAGTCCATAAAGTAAACGTTCACCGTTTAGAGTAGAAGATAGCTCTCAGGGGATCCCTGGGGGGGCTGAGTTGAGGGTCCCACATCGGCTCATGTGATGATCTTGTGGTTCATGATTTTGAGCCCCGCGTTGGGCTCTGTGCTGACAGCTTCGGATTCTGTGTCTACCTCTCTCTCTGCTCCTCCTCCGCTCACGCTCTCTCTCAAAAATAAATAAACATTAAAAAAAAAAAAAAAAAGACAGCTCTCAAGAGCCAGACAATTACTACCTTCCTTTCACTAGATGGCTGCCCATTTTTCTATGTCCTTCCCTCCTCTCTCTATGTCCTTCTGTAATTCTGTCTTGTGACAGAAAAGGAGTAATGGTAGAAAGACAATAGAGTATACATGTGGGACTGGAGCCATCTGTAAAATGTTTTCCTAGACTTTTTGGCATTTTTATTATCCTCTTAAATGAATCTCTTCAAAGAATTAGACTTCCGTTTTTGAGAAACTGACTTTTGTCAGGCTGTTTTCCCAGAATTCTTTAGGTTGTATTCTACCAGAGTAGAGTGCCATCTTTTTCAAGCCCCACCCCACGCCGCCTTTACTCCCAGTGTCAGTAACTAGTACCATATCCAAGAGAGAAATCCAAGCATTATGCTTTACTTCCCTCTGTGGCTTGTCCTTCGCATCCAATTAATTAACAACTGCTGTCAATTCTACTGCATTAATATTCCTTGAATTCACTCTGTTACCTTTATCACTGTTCCTGTTCACACAGACCTTCCTTAGATTATGAAAACAAGTTTCTAACTGGCCACCAGTCTCCAGTCCTGTCCCTATTCAGTGCCTTCTGTATCTTACAGCTAGAGGGATCATTCTAAAATGCAAATCTGGGGAAGGGGGGCGGTGCCTGGGTGGCCCAGTTGGTTGAGCACGTAAGTCTTGATCTTGGGGCTCTAAGTTGGAGTATTACATTAGTTGTAGAGATTACTTAAAAATAAGTTCTTTAAAATAAAATAAAATAAAATAAAATAAAATAAAATAAAATAAAAGCCAATCTGGCCATAGCGATATTAATTTCCTCTGTCAACGACCTCAACTTTAGGGTACCAATTTTCAGTAGGACATCCAAGCCTCCGAATGGTCCAGCCATGGATGGAATTCGAGTTCTATCTGTTAGTCCATTTCTCTCCCACTCGGCAGCTCTCTGTGTCATTTCTAGCTCCTTAAATGGGACATGCATTCTTTTCACTTATGTTATTTCCTCTGGGCTTAAGATCATCAGTAATCAACTCTTCAAGAATGATCTCTCAAGTCTCCAGTTTAAAACTGATACCCATTCTGTGCACTGCTATGATGGCATCACCGTAAGGTCATACAAGAGAAAGAAATGTTCCAACTCTTATCTTCCCTGGTGAAGTCTTCAAGAAGAGATGTTTTTTTCAACTTTTGATTATGATTACATACCAAATGTATGCGCTGAGTATTCAAGAGAAATTGTTTAAATTAAAATAAAATGAATACATTAACAAAGGCCATGATTTGTGTGTCCGGCCATGCTACTATTTATGATTAAATGCTTTTCAACTTTGACCTTGCTTTTAACTAACAAGTTCAGACTAAGCTACCTGTCTATAGCCTACTCATCTCACGCCACCCCTTCCCCACACTACCTGCACATAAACACACATGCTCATAATGAGACAGAAAACAAATGAATAAAGCCCGACTCTGACATCTTGCCTGGAGCTTTCCTTCCTCTAGCTGCTACCACAGACTTGTCTTGTCTTCTCATGATGAGAGTGGTTCCAAGTAGACCAGTTACCCTAATAGTCAAACTTACCTGTCCTATTTTCCTTCCTTATAGCGCAAATCTCTAGCCCTCCCCAAATGAGAGCATGATGAATTAACTCATGCCAACAAAGTTACTGTCCAAATCGTGAACACAGATTTATCTGAACATCTCCCCACTCTATCCCAGACCTAATTTAAAGGGAAGAAACTAGGTGGGAATGGAGGGGTAGGACACAATTAGGCATTTTCTCCAGATGGCATCTGGGCATAGTGTTACTAGAACTACAGTAGATACAAAGGCCAATTATATTAAAATATATCCAATCACAAGATAAAAAAAGATAGAGAAACAAGTTTGCCAAAGAGTGTGAAAAATTTTAGGCTGATAATTGATTACAGAGGCATTCTGAGTTTCATTATAGCAAGAGAATGTTATGTAGAAATGTTCGTTTTTCCCATTCTTCGGCTGCTGAAATGCATGCGTCCCATTGATCCCTTTGAAACTGCTGGGTATAGACTCCTAAACTACCTATTAATCTCCAACAAAAGGAAACATTAACAAATGACAAAAAAGTCTTTAAGAATTCCAGCTGTCTCCCTTCTGTCTAGAGTACATCTACAACGTGCTAATGTGACCCTACTAGAAAGATATAATGAGTAACTGAAGCTAGAAATTAACTGCCTCCTTCTGAAAACTACGGATTTCAAAGAAGTGCGTGCTGCTGATTTATGTTATTACCAGGATACCTCAATACATCTTAAAATATATATATATATATATATATATATATATATATATATACACACACACACACATATATATACGTATATATACACATATATATATATACATATATACATACATACATATATATATGTATATATATATAATTTTTCTCATGGTAAGTGGTGTTTGTAACTAACTTCACAGACCCCAGTTCAAGTGATTCTCGCCTCATTGTGCATAGGTCACATTATCATCGCTAGCAGAAGCACCATTGTCAAAGAGTCCGTTGGTTTCCTATGCCTGAGCGTAAACCATACATATGATACTCTGTAGGTTAACTAATCCGCATTTTCTACTTTGCAAACTACTTAACACATTTCTAGGCACTAAACTATGGCAACTATCAGGGAAGACCTTGAATGCTGGGAGAAGATCTTACATTAGAGACCCACAGGGATCATTGGGAAGGTAAGTGTTCATCATGACAGGCATGATAAGAATTTTTCATGGAACAGTGAGAAGCTGGAAGAGGAGGCCAGGACAGACACAGAATCAGGGAGTCTGTCACCATGGGAAACCCAGGGACCGTTAATTAGATTCACTGCCTGGGGACTTGTACTCCAGTAGCCACACCTCTCTGTGAAGGTACTATGCTGAAGTATTTCACTATTAACAATGACAAACAAATCACTCCTATGCAACCCACTTAACAACCTTTCTATAGATTAATTGTCGAGGGCAATTTAATTTTCATGAGCAAGCGACTGAGCTAGTCACAAAACAGAAGAGAAATAGGGTCATGTATTTTTACATGATTCAAAGTTTTACTTTTAAAACAGCAAATAGATATCTCACTTAGTCTAACCAGTTCTCATTCCGTAATATTTTTATGGGCATAGCTAAAGATGACCTTTAAAATCATGTTACTATTAAGTTCAAATATGGCACTCTACTGAAATTGATGGTCATGGTGTTAATACAGTGTGAAATGGAACACAGAATCTACCCAAATTTGCCCTTTATCAAAAGCAATACAGCAATTGGACACTGATCAAACCTGTAGGTGAGATATTCAGTCATATGCTATTATTAAACATAATTTACTGGAATGAAATATTTCACACTTGTAACCATTTCAAATAATGGGCACAGGTATTTTTTCTTACATCCTCTGAGCAGATCAATTTTATTACCCTTGATACATAAATAGCATCTATTTTATGAAATACAGAAAGAATAATTTGTGATATAATGAGTTATTAAGACTTTCGGCTTTAATTGTTTGAGTGTCTTTTTTTTTCTTTTTGGATCATGTCAAGTAAAAGATTTGGCACCTGCATTATTTTTTTTAGTTTCAAGTTTTTGCTTAAATTCGAGTTAGTTAACACACCGTGTAGTATGAGTTTCAGGTTTAGAATTTAGTGATTCATCACTTATATACAATACCCAGGGCTCACTGGCACCTGCACTGTTTATTTTATTTTATTTTATTTTATTTTTTGGACAGAAAGCGTGAGCCAGGGAGACAGGCAAAGAGGGGAGAGGGGAGAGGGGAGAGAAGAGAAAGGGAGAGAGAAAGAATCTGAAGAAGGCTCCATGCTTAGCATAGAGCCCAACACGGGGCTCAATCTCATGACCCTGTGATCATGACCTGAGCCAAAATCAAGAGTTGGATGCTTAGTTGACTGAGCCACCCAGGCACCCCTTCTGGCACTGCCTGGGTGGCTCAGCCAGTTAAGCGTTTGACTCTTGATTTCAGCCCAGGTCATCATCTCTCTGTCACTAGATCGAGCCCCACATTAGGCTCTGTGCTGACAGCATGGAGCCTGCTTGAGATTCTCTCTTCCTCTTCATCTCTTTCTGCCCTGCCCCTGTGCTCACTCTTACTCTCTCTCAAAAATAAGTAAATAAACATTGAAAAAAATAAAAATAAACAAAACCAAAACAACATAGCTATGTATCCTCAAATGTAGTTATTATAGTGTATCAGTGGGCCTGAAGAAACCACTCACAATTGAATGCAAACTGGCAGGAGAGGTTAGCGAGAGTTCTAACAAATCTAATATTCTTTCTTAATTATAAAGCATCATAAGTTTTAACAAGTTTTAGTCATTAGGAACTATTTCTGGAAATCATTACTAAATACTAATTGCAACCTAATGGTTCTTCCTAAATACAGAAGGCATGAAGTACATGTGCATACTTGATTTTCCATGAACAAAGAAATTCAGCACTCACCATGAGAGTCAGAGCTTAAAATAAAACTGACAATTAAAGGACACTGGTGGGGGGGGGGGGCAATCTAATCTAATGAAAACATTCGAACAAATAATATTACTACCCTCAGAGTCTAATCCTTGTTTTGGTAGTGACCTTGAGCAACCCAATTTTGAATCTTTAGGCATTACTACCTATCCATATGTATCTATGAATAGACAGGGCTTCGAGATTGTATACACGTGTAATTCTATGTAATATCTCTTTTTTAGCTTGCAGAATAGACATCGAAATGTAAGAGTATCTATTTTGTAATAAAAATGTATTTATAAAGCGCTGTATTAATCTGAAGGATAATTCTATAGCTGTTTCCAAAAATTGGGGGGAGGTCACAAAGGGTGACGTTCCCCTTGACAACGTCACAAACACTTTGAAACCCCCTTCCAGAGTTTAAATATAATTTCAAAGGGTTTACAGATGTGCTGACACTCAGCCCAGGCTCCCACGCCATCCAGATTAGTAAATACTATCGTACTGAAAGCTAAACTCTTATGGGCATTTTCCTTTTTTGTTTGTGTCAGGTAATATTTGTACACTTTACTTACACCAGTTATAAATAGATCATTTGGCAAGTTTTGATGCATGTATACAACCAAGTAATCCAAATTGTTTCAAAATGGAAGCATTACAGTCACCCCAGAAAGTTCCCTCATCCTTTTTCCAAGTCGGTCTGTTTTACTCCCTGACCCGCACCAGAAACAACCACAATTCTGACTCTTTTCTCACCAAGATTAGCATTGCTTGTAGTGAAGCTTCATATAAATGGAACTATACAGTACGTCCTCTTTTATGTAAGGCTTTCTCTACGCATAATGTTTTTGAGATCCAGCCATATTTTTCCCTGAATCTATTCAGTCTTCTTTACTGCTGAACTGTGTTCTAGGATATGCATTTATCACCCATTGATGAAGCCCTGAGCTGTTTACTGATTTTGGCGGCTATGAATACAGCTGCTGTGAACATTCTTAGAGAAATTGTTTTGTGGGTACAAGCACTTATCACTCTTAGAAAAATACTGAAGAACGGAACTGCATGATAAGCTACACGTATACTTATCTTTTTTAATTTTTTTTTAAGTTTATTTATTTTGAGAGAGGGAGACAGAGAGAGACCACACATGTGCACGTGGGAGTGAAAAGGAAAACGAGAGGGAGAGAGAATCCTAAGCCTGCTCCTCACTGGGAGCACAGAGCCTGATGCAGGGCTCGATCTCACCAGCTGTGAGATCATGACCCGAGCTGAAGTCAAGAGTTGGAGGCTCAGCCGACTGAGCCACCCAGGTGCCCCTGTATTTAGTTTTATAAGTTACTGGCAGACTGTTTTGCGTAGTCATATTATTTTACACCCTTACAAACAACGTACGTAATTCTGCTTGCTTCACATCCTCTCCAATACGCGGTGTGGTCTTTAGTCGTACACATTTGATGGATATGGTAATTAGTTGTCTCTCATGGTTTTGACTTGCACTTCCCCGAAGATGAATGAAGATCAATGTCCTCACATGTTTTTTGGCCATCTGCACGTGTTCCTTGGTGAAGTGTTCCGGTCGCTTGCCCAATTTTATTGGGTCGTATGGCCTTGTGTTACTGAATTATAGGCATTTTTAACATGCACTGAACACCAGTCATTTTCAGCACGACGTTTTGCCCATGTATGGACTGAGTTGCCATTTTCTCAATTTTGTACTTTGGCAAGAAGTTTTACATTTGTGATGGATTCTAATTTATTGAATTTTTCTTTTGTGATTATTGTTCAAGAAAATTTTACCTACACATAATTCCTAAAGATATTCTACTAGTTTTTGTTTGTTTGTTTGTTTGTTTGTGTGTGTGTGTTCATATAGGTCAATGATCTATTCCCAATTAATTGTGTATGCCAGAGAGGTAGGAGTTGAGGACCATTTACTCCGTTTATTCATATCCAGTTGTTTCAGAACCATTGGGTAAGAAGATTCTCACTGGATTTCTTTGCTCTCTTCATTAAAACTGGACCAGATCAATGGGGGTCTATTTCTAAGCTCTCTAGGAGGAGGAGGAGGAGGAGGAGGAGGAGGAGGAGGAGGAGGAAGAAGAAGAAGAAGAAGAAGAAGAAGAAGAAGAAGAAGAAGAAGAAGGGGAGGAGGAGGAGGAAGAGAGGGAGGAGGAGGAGGAAGAGAGGGAGGAGGAGGAGGAGGAGGAAGAGAGGGAGGAGGAGGAGGAGGAAGAGAGGGAGGAGGAGGAGGAGGAAGAGAGGGAGGAGGAGGAGGAGGAGGAGGAGGAAGAGAGGGAGGAGGAGGAAGAGAGGGAGGAGGAGGAAGAGAGGGAGGAGGAGGAGGAGGAGGAAGAGAGGGAGGAGGAGGAGGAGGAAGAGAGGGAGGAGGAGGAGGAAGTCACCTGGATGGAACTGGGTCCAGTCCTTACAACAATTTGCAAATGTCATAACCATCTCACCAACATGCCTACCTAACGTTTGAAACATTAATTCTTTAAAATGCCATTACCAATATGTCCCAGTTATCATCAGGGGCGCCTGGGTGGCTCAGTCGGTTGAGCGTCTGACTTTGGCTCATGTCATGATCTCACAGTCTGTGAGTTCAAGCCCCGCATCGGGCTCTGGGCTGACAGCTCAGAGCCTGGAGCCTGCTTCGGATTCTGTGTCTCCCTCTCTCTCTGGCCCTCCCCCACTCATGCTCTGTCTCTCTCTGTCTCAGAAATAAATACATATTAAAAAAAAAATTTATCATCAAACTGTAGGTCCGCTTTGATCCAGTCTGGATTCCATATTGACCTCTACTATCCTGGCCTTTAATGGCTTTCTCTCTCCCTGCTTTTTTAGGGACTGGTACCAGAGATGTAACCAAGACTGAAACAAATGCCCAGCCTGGTTCTGAGACTGCTAACTGTATAGGTTTCCAGAGAGTGTTTTGAAATAACCCATTAACTAAGGCCATGTTCTTCTCCTGCAGAAACGTCCACTGCCTCTTGATTATATTTCCTAAGACACCAGATCGACTTTCAAAAAAAAAAAAAAAATGTTTACTATTTTTTATACCTTAATTGACAAAATTATGCTTTCCCCTTCGGAGGTCTTAATTGTTGTTGTTCTTTCCTGAATGATCTTTAAGGAAGATTGCAATTAGTAATATTGAAAGCAAAATTGACTAAAGTGTTCAATTCCCCTTGAAGAAGCAAACAGCTCGTTCCCACTTAATTCAGATAAAAGCCTTACTATCTGACCTCCCCCATACATTTGTACCAAAACACAGCTTTTTTTCTAATTAATTCGGAAAGAAAGAAAGAACAGACATTACACATAGACATTGCCTTAGAATTACCTGATTTATGTATTGAAAAGTCGGAGAGCAAACATTTTTGGCTTCTTGATGATCAGCTGCTCCTAAGGAAGTGGCCATTTAATGAACACCAAAAAAATAACTCTAATAATTTCAAGATTCAGAGACACATCTGGAGCTCACTTTCAGTTTAGTGTTACTGGGATAAGAAAAGTTTGCTGCTGTGACCCCATGAGGTGATAAGGGTAACATAGGCTTTTCAAAATGCAATTCCCATTCACCATCAGCCATCTTTTTAGATATTTTGACACTCTTCCTAAAAATATCAAGTAGCCAAAAGCACAACCTCACACCTATGGAATTTATTTACCACACTTTCCCATAAATCTGAGCAGTCCATCTAAGCCAGACACTGGGCTAGACTCTGAGGTTAAAAAAATAGAAACATACATGTTGGGGTCCCTGGGTGGCTCAGTTGGTTGAGCGTCCAACTTCGACTCAGGTCACAATCTCACAGTCTGTGAGTTTGAGCCCCACATCGGGCTCCATGCTGACAGCACAGAGCCTGCTTGGGATTCTCTCTCTCCCTCTCTCTTTCTGCCCCTTCCCCACTCACTCTATCTCTTTCTCAAAATAGATAAACTTAAAAACAATTTAAATAGATTCTCTCCTTCCCTCTGCCCCTCTTCCCCACTCACATTCTCACTCTTTGAAATAAACATAATGATAATTAATGAATTTAAAAACCACATGTTCGCTGCCTTCATGGAGTTTACATTATTCAGAAAGAGACAAACAATAAGCAAGTCAATAAAGAAAAACAACCACTCTAATAACTGCTTTGAAGGAAGTAGCAAGAGAAGTAGACGTGGACAAAGACGTTAGTGGGTGGGCAACAGGTTAGGCAGGGAAGGAGTATTTGGAGAGAAAAAAATGACACAGGAGCTGTAAATCTACAGGAGATATGTCTGACCATGAGGGTACCTTCAGGAAGCCAATTCTTGAATTGTGTATTCTTCTTAGTTTGAATGAACATTTCAAGAGTCTGCTTTGAAAAACTTCAAGGTTCCTGACAGTGGTAAAGCCTGGGGGGGGGGGGGGGGCGAGCAGGGGAGAATGATTATAGGGAACAAGGAAGTTTTTTGCCTTGAAGCTAAACTATGAAGCCCTGTGGCCTTTTCTCCAGCCACAAGCATCCATAGAACCCGCATGAGACACCCTGTGCTAGGTCGGTGTGCAGGAAAGTAGGTCATTTCCACCCACCTGAAGTCAGAGAGACATGACATGGTGTTTCCAGTTCACAACTCCCATCGTGTGAGTGTTATACAAAGCGACGTCCGCCAGCAACTCGAATGAGTCTCAAGGATCTTATTCTGATGGTGCTGTTAAGTGGCTTATGCAATGAACAAACAGGGAGATTGAGCAGAAAACACAAGCAGATGATAAATTCTGTTTCAAATCTCTTCCAAACAATGATGCAAATCAAAATGCAGACTCACTGATCTGACTTCAGAGTACAAAGGGACGGACTCACTTAAAAATGATAAATTTAATAACAACCCATGGTAATGGGTTTTCATGCTTAATACATTACCCGGCTTTCATACTTTATAGAGAAATAAACTGGAGAATAATTCTCTTTGCATTTTTATTTATTTTAGCTCAGAATAATGAATTTTTATGTAGCTGAATGCCTGCCTGGACATATATACATTTTAGTTGTATTATCATCTTGTTACAAAAAGCAAGATGGCAAGGTTTTGGAGACAAAGAGCAGATATAGAGATTTCCAAGCATCATAAATATATATTCACTTTCTAGTTTATATTTAATACAGTCACAGTCTGCAAAGTCTGTTTTCCCTTTAATTACATTAGATGTTAGGTAGATTCATTTTAACCTTGAGGCGATCCTCACTCTGACTTTTTTTTTAATCATGACATGCTCACAAAAATAGTATCCTATATGCCAGTACTTTATAAACTCAAATTAAGGTGAGAGATCCTTGGGACACCCAGGTGGCTCAGTCAGTTAAGCATCCAACTCTTGATTTCAGCTCAGGTCATGATCTCACGGTCATGGGATCAAGCCCCGCATCAGGCTCCACGTTGATCGTGGAGCCTGCTTGAGATTCTCTATCTCTCCCTCTCACTCTGCCCCTCCCTTGCTCCTGTGCTCTCTCACTCTCTCTCTCCATTTCTCTCAAAAATAAATAAACTTAAAAAGAAAAGATTAGAGATCCATACTGGGTCTTAAGTTACTCACAACTAAGTAATGACTTGGTAATATTTTGGGGATAAGAAAAAGGGAGCATAGAAATTGATTAATGTAACTTATTATTCTACCGTCTACACATCTTTGTCTTTTGATTTAATGGTATTAAAACATTAAAATTAACGTTTCCAATTCACAAGACGGTGGCTGCTGCTCGCAGATCTAATGAGAAATTCACGAAGCGCTCCAAAAGCTAAGAGTCAATGTCCTGGCTAACATTTCTACATGCCTGTAGAGCTGAAAAGTTATACTGTGTGGACAAGAAAAGCTAAGTAAGGAGGGGAGGTGAACTCTCAGTGCTGGCCCAGCCTCCTGTGAAAGATAAAGGATAGTTAAGCTACGAGAATGCTCTCCAACAGCAGTGTTACCCCAAGTTCTATACCCGAACCATGTGTTGCCAGTTCGTGATATTATAAGGAGCTTGTGTCAGAATATAAGTCAACTCTATTTCTGAGCATTTTGTTCAGCTGCTATTTTTTCCACAGCCTAACTGTGTCAGTGAAGGAAACAGTGGACTGGTTTAGATCCTGGTGTAGGCTCACCATCTCATTATTAAATAATAATCTCTGTCCACAGACCACACTTTTCATAGCATTGGTCTATAGGAAAACACAAAATGAGTGGGATGTAGACTGGTGCCTACAATGCAGAAGCCTATGCATTGGGAACATTCTCATGTATGAACTACACTCGCTCTAGGCAGGAGTTAATAAGGTTGGGACTATCTCTGGATCTTCGAAGACATCAAACCTAAGTCCCAAGAGAAATAGAACTGATGTAACGCTGAGGGACACAACCCCTACGATGACAGGTTATCGGGAAGGAGCAAGTCTGTGTCTCTGGTGCCCACACATGCATGCATGTATACACATAACCACGGACAGGTACACATACAGCAACAAAAAATATATACACATCCACAGACAAAAAGTCTTCAAGTTCCCAAAAGATAGATCTCCACCAATTCTATAGTCGGGAGCAGCAGAAAAAACTCCATCCAGAACCAGGCACTGTTGGTAGGGTTGTTAGTTGAGGCTTCGACCCACCCACTTCAGTATGAGAACCCGAGCTTGCCAGCAAAGCCCAGATCTGATGGCGGGGGCCCTGGACTCCTGCCTGCGACCCTCAGAGCCAAGAGGCAGTTGGAGGTGATGGATGCCTTGAGGAACCAGGAGCTCGTCAGGAAGGAAAGTGGAGTGGAGTTTTTCCTCAACAGAGGGAAGACAGAGGTGGTTTATCAACAGCCACCAACATGAGGCACTTGGGCAGGTGGGGGTTAAAGGCTATGAGAGCTGCTGTGCTAATGGGAAAAGCCAGACTAGGAGAGAGGCTGGCTCCATGGTGGAAGCAAAGTCGACAACGTGTAACTCGGGCTTCTCCATAGCTTTTGCAAATAATCTCATGTCGTTAAGGACAGACAGGTGTTTAGTTGAGGATGAAGCACAGGAGGAGGCAATTTTGAGCCCTCTATTTTCTATCTCAAACTTCACTGAAGTCTGGTGGCTTCCCTAGTTTATACTGCACATATTCCCAGATAATTTTCTCTCTTCCTTAGGCTACCCTTTGAAGCTCTGATTATATTTACTATCAAAGGGGAATCACTAAAGAGACTCAAGAAAAAGGCTGAGTTTAAGTAATCAACTTCGCAAGACTGTTTAGGCTTTATTACAAACAATGGTCTCTAGGAATGAGATGGGTCTGATGTGAGAGAGACAAAGTGAGGGCGCTCATCCAAAATAGGAGTTAGTCTTACCAAATGGGATTAAGGAAGTCAGCATTCAATTCAATTATGTAAAGTCCCTAATTATCATATTGGTGGCATTACCTTATTGCATAATTCTAAAAGAAATTAGATGAAAATTACATTTTTCTTCTCATCCTCATACTTGCTTTTCATCTACATTCCTTTCCCCAACCAAAGAGAGAGAGAGAGAGAGAGAGAGAGAGAGAGAGAGACATTCAAAATATCCTAAGCTGATTAGGTTCCGGTTGGTTCCTCCATATTGCTCCTAATATTTTCCCTTTCAGGAAAGACCTGCCCAAAATTACCCTCACAATTACCCTGATTCGAGGGACATATTCTTACAGAGCACCAGGGGAAGAAATATTTCCCATAAATAATCTCACTCTGGCCTCAAACTCATCCCATTAGCTCTGAAGGATGAGGCAACTAATTATACAAGAGGCTGTTGCCAGAATTTTCGACATGCTATAAACCCGCTAAATGTAGAGACTGACAAACTGAATAATAAATTATTTCTCTACTTCACATATGGCCTGTGCTCGTGTTGCCAAATATTTCAAAACAATAGTGCAGTGCAAACTCAAATAGACCAGTAGCACACGGGTTCTTCTGGGTAAATGGAACTGAGGATGCCACAGATTGGAATCATCAGGCTCGGTAGTGCTCCATTCCCAGGGTTGTTTCAGGTCCGTGGTGAGAGGTAGTCCTAAACCCGATTTCTACCTGGAAAGGGGCTTAAAATGGCATCATGTCTGCAAGGGCAGTCAGATGTTTAATTGTGTCCCTACACTTTACCACACTGTTTTTTATTTTTGATCAGTTGAACTTGAAGGCTAAAGAAATGAGCATTGAGGTCTATTTCCTGCCTCTCAACTAATTTTTATAAATCTGTCATTCCCGTGTTTTGTTCTAAGTTAAAAACAAAAGTCACCCTATTTGCTATAAAGGCAGCATTGCACTCCCGGATCTTCTAAACCAACCAACCAACTAATTAAAAAGATCATGAGTCATAGAGACACCATCAAAGGTCTTGCTGAAAGAACAATGAACTAGTGACAAAAAAGCGTTTGTTGTAGTTGGGGTGACTTCTTCTTTGAAGGAAGCATTTTCTATTATTGGGAAGGGTTATTATTACTATAGACCATAAATGGGAATTAGCAATTCAACAATAAAATATTTACAGTGTTCTCAAAAAGGACCAATGTCTTCAGGTGAAAAGAATGATAAATACATATCTAAAGGAACTAGAGTATCATTTTAAGTGTATTCCGAAATGTTCAGATGAGCGGAAACAATCATAACTCAAGGTGAATCAACATTTTTAGAGACAGCTCATTTTTCTGAGTATGTGCGGTGCTGAGTTTGGAGATTTCCACTCACACCAAATGGTCATGTGGTTGCCTGTGACGTCAGAGAGCTGGGGTTCTACTAAGGTTAGTCGGGAAGAGAGACAGTGTACCCCTAGGGGAAATTGTAACACGAGGTCAAAGTAACTCTAGACCTCCAGGTCTGATTCAGCTTGAGCTGAGATTGACAGATTTATCACCTTTCTAGTGTCATCACCTCCTATATTGTGGAATTCTTTTGAATACCTTTAGCAACAGCAAGCACAACAGCTTACAAGGCCATCTCGCCGTAGTCAGTCATCAATCAAGTTGTTTCTAAATTACATCAACACAGGGAGTCGAGTCAAAATCTCTACTCTCGTTTGCCTGAGGTCAGTATCTTTCCAGATTCTCTGTGATTATTTATTATCTATGTGGGTGTGAGGATATGAATTTTCCTCTTGAATTATGCATTTTATTATGGGAAAACATCCCTCGTTCTTGTTTATTAAAATTCCCATCAGTAAAAGAGAAGGACCTACGAGGTTGTTTTGTTTGTGGTCAAAGGTTGAGCATTTGTTTGTAAAATTAATTAGGTTCATTGTCACCACCTAGAAGGGGTGCAAAAGTCTTCTCAAAAGGCAGCAGTCTTGGGAATTAAGACCCTTTCAGTGGCTGGATTATAGATACCCTGGCTTTTATATTTTCCTCTTATAAAAAGCCTATCGGTTTGATTTGTTTTGTTCAGTTACTGCTGCTTAAAATACCATCTCGAAAGGTAATCCCCAGAATGGTGCTTTTATTGTCTGAAACTCGGGAAAACAGTAATATGATCTTCCAGCCTGTGTGTGCAGCAAGAGCTAGGTCATCTTCTTGAGGTTGAAGGTCATTTTCTCTTTATGTTAAATCCCTGTCTCTAAATGGAGAAGAAAGGCACAGAAACGAAACAGAGGCTTTGACCCATAGAGACAACCTCTGCAGTTAACCAGGGGACCCGACTCTGCTTAAACTGAGAAGGCAGACATCAATCACATTCTGCTTCTTCCCTAGAACATTTTTAAGCATAAAGAGAAAGCTAGGAAGGAAAGGGAACAATAGAGGCAGAGATAAAGATCCTGTAGAAACATGAAACTTGGTCAAACAGGGGCCAACGCAAGCCGAGTTTGCCTTCCCATCCCAGGAAGAGCGGGGTTGCTGGTCCATTCTAAGGACACAAAACCCAAGGGTGTGACATAAAGGAGAGACATCTGAGAGCAACATTTGAAATGAAGCAGTGAATCCAAACAGGGAGTACAGAAAAGGCTCATTTAGGAGAGGGGAGGGATCGTCAACTAGATCGTCAACACGGATTTTCCGAGGTACGACAATCAACTTGAGAGCAGAAAATGTTGGAGATTGGCCAAACAGGATCACCATGGCATCCTGAACAGAGCATGTGTGCCTCAGCCAACATTAATTTGGAGAACAGTCTTATGGGTTCGGTTTGGCTAAAAACATTAGTATGTCTACTCTGTACATAACAGTAGTATAGTATTTTGTGTGCTGGACATATAAAGAAGAAAAACGTGTGGCCACTACCCTGGGGAAGTGACATGCCCAGGACTACCCGACCACATACAGTTAATTTCAACTTGATGTGCTCTGTGCAGAAACAGCACCAGGATGGGACTTCAGGTCAGACCACGGGATCAAGAATGATTTCCTAGAAGAGATAATGCTGGAATTGTCTTTTTCTTCAGATCAAAGCTCAGCACTAGTTAGCTGTGTGCTACAGGGCAACTCACATAAATCCCCGTGAGCATGTTTCCTCATTAATTAAAAATGGGCGCAATACAACCAATCTCTCAGGTTTGTTATGAGGATTAAGAGATTAAACACATAAAGTGCTTTGCATGATGTAAATGTTCAATACATGTTTTCCTTCCCGCTGCCTGTAAACTGCTAGTGTCAGAAGCCTGGAGTACAAATGGACTCTGTTGTCGTTCTATAAATGGTCACGAAGATGATACAACTGGCCCAGAGTGATGCCAGCCAGTCACAGAACCCAGCCTCTCACTCCTAGCCTGGAACCGTCTCTACAATACCCACCACATCATAATGAACATGGACAACTGCCTGCGACAACAAGTACTCCAGAGGGAAGCATCTGCACGGCAAAATGGAGACACTAGGAAAAAGAAGATAGATCATAAAATAAGTAGATAGGTAGGTAGGTAAACAGTCTGTGAAACAGCTGGGCAATGCATTTTATTTATGTATTTTTTTTAATGTTTTATTTATTTTTTTTTTTTTTGAGAGAGAGAGAGCAGGGGAGGGGCAGAGAGAAAGGAAGACACAGAACCCAAAGCAGGCTCCAGGCTCCGAGCTGTCAGCACAGAGCCCGACGCGGGGCTCAAACCCCTGAACCACGAGATCATGACCTGAGCCGAAGACAGACGCTCAACTGACTGAGCCACCCAGGCACCACAGCAATACATTTTAAAACTAACGTAATGGAAACTTATGATAGAAATAACAAGCAGACTTCAAATTTACATTTATTTCTTAAGTTTTTTATTTTGAGAAAAAGCGTGAGAGGGGTAGAGGGAGAGAGAATCCCAAGCAAACTCTATGCGTCAGTGCAGAGCCCGACACAGGGCTAGAACTCATGAACTGTGAGATCATGACCTGAGCTGAAACCAAGATTCAGATGCTTACCTGACCGAGCCACCCAGGCGCCCCTAGAATCTTGCACTTAAAATAACACAAACCAATGATGTCAACATTTAACCAAAGGTCGTGTCAAATAAGCTTAGATACGGATACAACTAGTAGCAAGAGACAAAGGAAAAACTCAAATTTAAAAATCTATGTTCTTTGAAGCTTCTTTAAATTGCTTAGATGTAAAGTAGAACATCAAAATTTCCATCTTTAAAAAGCTTTTAAAAAATGTAAAAGCAATGATTCTACTTTTTGGGAGCATCTGTAAGTGGTGCTCTCATTCAGAGCCTGTCAGTCTAGATACCATTTGCATTTGGGGCTGGATAGTTCTTGGAATTCTTTGTCATGGAAGCTGCGATGTAGGATGTCCACCCATAAATGTCATAGGAACTCCAGAGCTGGAACAACTAAGCGTGTTTCCAAGCACTGCCCAATGTCCCCTGTGGGACCAAATCACCCTGGCTGACAATCACTGATTTACAGGAAAGTTTTATCCACTGTAGGAACTGATCCTTTCAGGTCCAGACCATTTCCAGGCTTAGAAAAACTCTGCACTTGAGATGCCTGGGTGGCTCAGTCGGTCAAGCGTCCGACTTCAGAACAGGTCATAATCTCACAGCTTGTGGGTTCGTGTCCCTCATCGGGCTCTGTGCTGACAGCTCAGAGCCTGGAGCCTGCTTGGGATTCTGTGTCTCCCTTTCTCTCTCTCTCTGGCCCTCTCCCACTCACACTCACTCTCTCTTTCTCTTTCTGAAAGAAAGGAAAGGAAAGGAAAGGAAAGGAAAGGAAAGGAAAGGAAAGGAAAGGAAAGGAAAGGAAAGGAAACGGGAAAGGAAAGGAAAGGAAAGGAAAGGAAAGGAAAGGAAAGGAAAGGAAAGGAAAGGAAAGGAAAGGAAAGGAAAGGAAAAAGTCTGCATTTTGAGGCACTCAATCTCCTATCTGAACAGCCCTCATCATTTGCCACAGTATTTTATGGAGTTGGAATCTGTTCTTGCCTCCTTTCCCACCAACCAGGTACATTTTTCCCTCTTAAGAGATGTGCAAACCTTTTCATCCCTTTTCTGCTTTCAATTATTTGTGGATGCCCACCACATACACTTTCATTGTCTCTTCTCCACCTTCAAATTTCTCAATCCCTTCAACACACTTTTTTTTTTTTTTAACACCATTCCTAGGTTTCTGATCTTTGTCCTCAGCTTCCAGGTGCTTTGTAATCGGTGGGTCCCCCTCCTATCAGTGTTACTTCCCTCCCCTTGCAGGTAAGAAAATTGTGGAGCAGGGTGGTCACTGGATTTGTTCAAGTTCACATCAGTAGCGACTGCAAAGGCTGGGACCAGGGCCGCGTCTCCTAATTCCTGGTGGAGAATCCCTTCACCCACACTCCGCTGCTTGCACTCCTCAACCTAAGCACTGGTTCTGGCTTCCTCAGCCAGAGGTTACTCCGAAACCAACGTGACATTGGACAGGTACAAATGGTACCCATCTTCCTTTAAGATTCTCTCTGAATGGTAAACACCTAGTACCTGGGTCAAGTTGCATCAATAAAGTACATAAAGCCAATCACATAAATTATTCCTCAAGTTCCTCACCTCTACATTAGATACAGCTGTGGCACCTGGATCTCAGTGTGGCAGTGAAAACTAAGATCAATGTTAAATAAAGGTTATTACTTAATTCTAATTACGGATCTAAAATATTCTTTTTCAAATTTCTTCTCAGCCACTACACTGTGTTCCATGGGCATACCATGAATGACTGAAGGGTCAGAATGAACACGATATATTCAAATAAGTCCAAGGTGACTGGAAGCCAAGATTTCCCTGATGCACACACCCAGTGGAACTCAAGTCTTTCCCTTAAAAGGTTGTCAAAGAGAAGCAAGGAATTTAGGCAAATTTTTAATACAACGGGAATCGTGTGTCCCTTAGCAGCCATTTCTACTGTTGTTATTTTCTTGATCCCAAGTGTGTAGGGTGGGAAGGGTAAGTCACAATCTCCCCCAAACAAGAAAACAAGGACAAACAGCCTGTGCTTGCAATCACTTCATTTTATCTCCGACTTGGGAATCTTCTTTATGAGACTGTCTGGATTCACCAAGTATGGCACTATTTCTGAGGATCGCTGATAGCTGCTTTTAAACCTGTTTGCTTCATTTCAAATTTTCACACACTTACACAGAAGCTTCTCCAGGGTCACCGTCTCCTCTGCAGTCCTTGTTGTAGGGAAATATTTTTGTTCCCTACTGGGATTGAATTGGTTGGTGCATGATTTTTTTTTTAATGTTTATTCATTTTTGAGAGAGAAAGACTGAGCATGAGTGGGGGAGGAGCCGAGAGAGAAAGAGGGAGACATAGAATCCGAAGCAGGCTCCAGGCGCTGAGCTGTGGGCACAGAGGCCGACTCGGCCCGAAATTATCAACTGTGAGATCACGACCAGAATATGCAGGAATCTCTTAAGACACCCTGGGCCCAAGGGCCTTGAGAATTTTTTCTCAAGGTTTCTTTCTGTGTGTTTTGGTACACTGTCTTATTTTAAAACCTCCAACGCACCGCGAAGGCAGTCCTTGATTCCTCCAGCTTGGGTTATCAACAGCATGCTTTCTGATGGCCCCTGGAAAGCAGCAGCGTGACCACCGCATATCAGCACCGCAACAGGACGTGTGTCTGGAGGCACGTGACACAATCAAGAGACAGACACATCAAAGGACTAGACGTGCACAAGTTTCGCTGCCCCTTTTAGAACCCCCTTCTGACTTGCATTGATCCCCCATTTCTGGAGTGTTGGCAGGAGGCAGGGTCTTGAGTCCCTATTTACCTCTGACAGCTGTGACACAGACGTGTGGCCTAGAATCAACCAAGGAGGAGCTCCTGATCAGTACTTAGGACCTAGAGAGCCTGCTGCAAATATAGAAATCATTCACAGGAAAAGCAACAGAACGGAGAAGTCAGCCATGGGGATGAACGACGTCCGAGGGCAGCGAAGCCATGTGTGTCACTTAAAACAGTCTTGCCTAACGGGGTGCCTAGGTGGCTCAGGCGGTTGAGCGTCCGACTTCAGCTCAGGTCATGGTCTTGCAGTTCGTGAGTTCGAGCTCCGCGTCGGGCTCTGTGCTAACAAGCAGCTCAGAGTCTGGTGCCTGCTTCGGATTCTGTGTGTCTGTCTTTCTCTCCCCCTCCCCTGCTCATGCTCTGCCTCTCTCTGTCTCTCAAAAATAAATAAATGCTAAAACAATCTTTCCTGGGACCTGACCCTGGCAGTGTTTTTCAGCTGTATAGAAACACTCAACCTTGCTACCAGCCTCCTTCTCTCACCTTCTGTGAATTTTGTGAATGTTTCAATATCGTTCCAATAAAGACCCACCTCCAGCCGGCTGTGGGTACTTGATCAAGTCATCAACCCATCCTCATTAACGAACTGGGACAATAACAGTGTACCTACCCGTGAAATTCACCCTAAGAATGAAACGAGATGCTTCTAAAGTGCTGGGCACAGTGTCTGAGACACAGACCTACTAAATGTTACCTGCGGTCATTTTTAAAAAAATATTTTTTATTACTCAAGCCCTCAATTTTTATTTACATATGCGGGGTTTTTCTTTTGTCAACAGACGTCAACAAAAAGCTATTGAGAAAGATCATGCACCCCTTAAACGTAGTCATACATCCAGTTACACAATAAACATTGATTTGAGAAGCATCAGGCTTTACAAGCACATACCAAAGTAAGCAAGAGACACCACAGTTCCTTTCCTCCAGGCAAAATTAGGTGTCAATTCAAAAAATCTCACCTATTGATGCAGGGCTGAGAAGTGAAAAGAAAAAGAAAAAAGAAAAGCAGGAGTCCTCAGAGAACAAAGCAGAGAGATCAGACTTAAGCAGGTCAGAAAGGGCATCCACAAGGCAGAGAGGAATCCTTGAGCTGGGATCCCAAGAAGGAATGAATAAACCAGCAAGGATGGAAAAGCAGGGCGTGCCAGGCCCAAAGACCTCACGGCCACAGGCCTGGTGCTAAGAGGGAACGTGGCATGTGTGAGGACAAGGAAGCACCAAGGGGACAGCGGTTACACAGAGGGCTGGCAGAGGACAGGATCCTGCAGGTGAGGTCAGTGTATTTGAAATATGCCAAGAGCTATAAGAAAGCCTTGAAGGAGCCAAGCAGTTTTGCTTTGAGTTTTGCCTCTGGGAAGAGTGTGGGTGGCTCAGTCGGTTAAGCGAACTCTTGATTTCAGCCCAGGCCCAGGTCATAATCTCACAGTTCGTGAGTTTGAGCCCTGCATCGGGTTTTCTACTATCAGTGCACAGCCTGCTTTGGATTCTCTCCCTCTCTGTTTCTCCCTCTCCCCTCTCTCTCAAAAATAAACAAACATTAAACAAATGATAAAGTTTAGGGGTGCCTGGGTGGCTCAGTCGGTTAAATGTCTGGCTTCAGCTTAGTCATGGTCTCGCGGTTCGTGGGTTCAAGCCCCGCGTCGGGCTCTGTGCTGACAGCTCAGAGCCTGGAGCCTGCTTCGGTTCTGTGCCTCCCTCTCTCTCTGCCCCTCCGCCACTGGAGCTCAGTCTCTTGTCTCTCAAAAATCAAGGTTTAAAAAAGATAAAAAAGAAATAAGTAAATAATAAAAAATAACAAAGGTGAAAAAAGAAAAAAGAAAAGAAATGTGCCCTCTGGCTACCGTCAGAAAAAATAGATTGGAGGGAAAAACAAATGGCTGCAAGATGACGACTTAGGAGGTGAGGAGAGGGTTCCAGTTGTAAGCTAACCAGCTGCATTAGGGACAGGGTGTGGAGAGAGAGGGAGAACTGGAATTCAGGATGTGAAGTTGACCAGAATTCTGGGCAGGCTGATCATAAGGAGCGAAGGAAGGTGAGGAGGAGAATGTTCATCTCTCCCCCCAGGATTTCCCGTTTTCAGAATGGAGGACTGCTGTGCTTGAGGACGGAAGCCAGTACATTTTACGCTCAGGTACTTGTGAGATAACAAGGCTCCTAAGACATTAATGTGTCGCATGCTTTAGCACTGACCTAGTATGTTCGTATTCATTTTCTATTATATCCTCCCGGAGCCACAAGAGAGCAAGATAAAGGACCTGTGTCTGGATGGCAAAGCTAGTATGTTAGGGAAAGGTGATGAAAGCCTCAAGTCTGTGCCCCCGGGTCCAGGCATGTTCTGTTACACGCATCTGACATTTGCCCCCATGAATGCCTCAAAGCATCCCAACAGACGACTGGGGCAATTTCTCCTCTGGCCATGCTAGGCTTTCCACCAAGTGGATTATATTCACTGAGCATCCATGTTATCTGAAATTCACCAGATTTCCTGATACCACAGAGAGCCTCAGATTTCCTGATACCAGAGAGAGCCTCAGCAGATTCCAAGTTCTGCATTCCCCCTACTAAATGAAGAGAAAGAAAGAACTCGCAAAGTACATAACCCCCAAACAGCAGTTTTTGCAATGAGTCCTAACCCACCGTCTTCCTTTAAATATCATAAAGATCACCGTCCACCAGGGCAGCAAGTAACACAACAGACTTTGGGATCAGAGCAATCTCCATCGATTCCAGCTTTGCCACTTAACTAGTAGCTGAATGACACACAGCTATTGGGAGTTTTCCTTTCAGCTGGAAAAATGAGAACTCTAGCAGCCATCTCTTAAGCGTATTTTAAGGATTAAATTTGATTATACATGCACAGCTCGTTACACTGGCTGCCAAAGACCGAAGTCTCAAGAGATGGCAGCTGAAGTGAGGGCTGACATCTTTTGTGGGAAACCAGCGTTTAGTCAAAACCTGAATGTCACATGGACAAAGGACAAGGAAGGGGAGAGAACATATCTAGTCATTTTGAAAGAATTTGGGGCGGCGGGGGGGGGGGGGGGGGTGGTTTCAGGGTCAGTTATGAGACAGAGAAAGAGGCCCAGGAATTTGTGAGGGAACCGGAGTTACCTGATAGGGTCTCCCCTTTCTTCATGTACCAATTATTACTCAGGGCTCTTGTGGAGACACAGAGCCAGAATCCCCAGTCTGTGTAAAAGAATGCAATTCACCACAATGTAACCTCTAAACTGAACCACCTACGTAGAGACCAAAAGATGATCTGGGGTAGGTCTCACTTTTTTTATAATTACACCATGTCAACCTAGGCTTCCCTATCTGTGTGGAAGAGACATGGCCTTCAGAACTTTAAAGAACCCGGAACCACCACTGTCTTTTTTTTTTTTTTTTAATGTTTATTTATTTCTTTTGAGAGGTGGTGCGACAGAGAGAGATTGAGGGAGAAAGAATCCCAAGCAGGCCCCACACTGTCAGCGTGGAACCCAATGCGGGGCTCGAACTCCCAAACCGTGAGATCATGACCTGAGCTGAAACCAAGAGTTGGACACTGAACCAACGGAGCCACCCAGGTGTCCCTCAACAATAGTGGCATTTTTTTTAATCTACTGATTAGTAATCTCAAAGACTCTGGCACAACAATCTATCCTGTCACTGATGGAATGAATTCATCAATGGAGAAGTAAAAACCTGTATTCTCACTTGTCTGTTATATTCATTATCTAGAAAGCAGGTGGATGCGAAAGCACATAAAACTATAATATTAAGTTTTCTTTAATCATTCAGGATCCAAGCTTTCAAGATTTATTCATGAATTCATTTCCACAAAATATTTAATGAGCATAAAGATACCAGGAATTGTGGTAATACCAATTAACACAAATTGTGATAATACAGAAGGGTAAGACATTCTTTTTCCCATCAAGGAGCTCCCAATCTAGCAGATAAAATAGAGACTTGGAAATGGTTAGTTACAATACAACTCATCTGAAATTTTGCTTTTGGTTTTTTCTATGTCTGACTCTGTGCTCTCCAACTACCTTGTGAGCACTTCGTAAATAAATGAGTAAGAGTAACTTCATGTCCAGGGCGCCTGGGTGGCTCAGTCGGTTAAGCATCCCACTTTGGTTCACGTCATGATCTCGTGGTCCTTGAGTTCTAGCCCCACGTCAGGCTTTGGTCTAACAGCTCAGAGCCTGGAGCCTGCTTTGGATTCTGTCTCTCTCTCTCTCTCTCTCTCTGCCCCTCCCCCAATCATGCTCCCTCACTCTCTCTCTCTCTCTCTCTGTCTCTCAAAAATAAATAAATGTTAAAAAAAAATAATAAAGAAAAAAAAAAGAGTAACTTTATCTCATCCTTTAGCTCCTGCTATCTATTCTAGGCTAATGGTTTCCAAACTTAGGTCTCCTGATTGAAAAAATAATAAAAGCAATCCCCCAAGCTTGAAGCAATGTGAGAACAGGAAACATTTTTTTGTCTCTTCAAAGTTCCACAGAGGACAGCCCATACAGCGTATTCTCAATACAAGGGTGGTGAATGAATACATCCATGAATAAATGAAACACAGTGATTGGGGCACCAGGGGAAAACAATGCATAATGGGTCTAAGACTTCAGGACCACAGACTATAAGGTCTAAGAAGTTTTGTCTGGGATTAGAGCCCATTGACTCTAGGGTTATTTCTACTAAGTTGATTTGCTGGTGCCTTTCTGGATATTGGAAAAAAAAAAAAATTCACCAAAATACCACTGTCATCTCCACGTCTAGCCAATGTGCCACCATTTCCACCCACTGAGTAAAATGTGTGGCCAACAGCCTGGAGGAGGGGGTCTTGTCACCTGGTGCCTCCTAACGCAAATAGAGGATAGTTATCTGTGGAAACTAGACAAAATGTATGGTACTAAAAATTTGCCTTTTAATATGGAATAATTTCTCTAGCATCCGGCTAGCTCACTCACTAGAGCATGAGACTCTTACTATTGGGTAATTCCTTTATATCACTAAAAATATACATATGGGGTGCCTGGATGGTTCAGTCATTTAAGGGTCAGACTTTGACTCCGATCATGATCTCACAGTTCTTGAGTTCGAGGCCCACATCGGCTTTCTGCTGTCAGCTCAGAGCCCACTTTGGGTCCTTCACACCTCTTTCTATCCCTACCCTGCTCGTGTTCTTTCTCTTCTCTCTTTCTCTCTCTTGCTCTCAACAATAAGCATTAAAAAAATTTAAAATAAAGGGACGCCTGGGTGGCTCAGTTGGTTAAGCATCTGACTTCGGCTCAGGTCATGATCTCACGGTCCGTGAGTTCGAGCCCTGCGTCGGGCTCTGTGCTGACAGCTCAGAGCCTGGAGCCTGTTTCAGATTCTGTGTCCCCCTCCCTCTCTGCCCCTCCCCTGCTCATGCTCTGTCTCTCTCTGTCTCAAAAATAAATAAAAATATTAAATATTTTTTAATTTAAAATAAATACACACACACACACACACACACACATTTGGTCCATATTGAGCCTGGCCTAATTTTCCATCTTGAAGGGAAAAGAAAAAGGTCACCTTTTCAAACCAAGAGAGGCAGAAAGCAGATGTGAGACCCAACTTTATACTGTCAACGTTAAGTCTTTTCTGTCTATTATACTGCTTGTGACACTGAAGACAGTCTCTTTAATATAATGAAGATGAAAACAATCAATGAATACAAGAAGGAATACAGGAAGGAGCCCTGGGTGTTTGAGCCAAGTTTCACACAGGAGGTCACTTCTCCAGTACACGGGAGCAAATTTTAACTCCTGATACCATCAGGCTCACTAAAATAAGAGCAGATCCTTTCCGGCTATCTTGGTTTTCTGTGTTGAGGAGATTACGCATAAAACCACCATGGATACAAGAAAAGTTCCATTCAAAGTTGTCACGTGTACTGGGTGCTTAATTTTTCTGATAGTAGATTTATTAGAGTAGCCTGAAGCCAACGTTCATTTTCAAGCCCAGGGGCAAACTCAAATACACCTTCTGTGTGGTCCTGCCATTTTTGCCCTAGATAAAAATAAATTCTACCTGCTCAAGTTACGTCAGATAGGGATAGCAGCTCTCCTTAACCCAGGTTGCACAGAACAATCACCTAATGAGGTTTTAAAGATTGCTTTATAATAATTGACATATTGTAATATGTCATATATATTATAGGTTATTTATATATTATTATATTATGTTACATTGTATTATATTATTACTGTGATAAAAATATAATAATTATTGGGGCGCCTGGGTGGCTCAGTCGGTTAAGTGTCCAACTTCAGCTCAGGTCACGATCTCGCGGTCCACGGGTTCGAGCCCCGCGTCGGGCTCTGGGCTGATGGCTCAGAGCCTGGAGCCTGCTTCCGATTCTGTGTCTCCCTCTCGCTCTGCCCCTCCCCCATTCATACTCTGTCTCTCTCTGTCTCAAAAATAAACGTTAAAAAAAATTAAAAAAAATATATAATAATTATTGCCTGGGTCCCATCCCAGACAAATGAAATTAGATTCTCACAGAATAGGACCTAGTCACGGTTTTGGTTTTTTTTTTTTTAATGCTTCCCGGGGCTTCCAATCTGTGGTCTGCATTAAGAACCACTAAACTCATCTACACCTCCTGGCCAGCCTGGATGTAGGTGCTAAGCGATGCTTCTCACCCTTCAGTGAGGGCACAGATACCCAGGGATCTTGTTAGAATGCAGATTCCGAGTCTGTAGGTCTGCGCTCCGGCCTGAGGTTCTGTTGTGCTAACGAGCTCTACATGCTGCTAATGACATCGCCGGTGGGTTCACAAGCCACACCTGGAGGAGCTAGGTGCTGACCCACTCATGGCCTTCTGCAAGCAGCCAAGGAAGGAACAGTCTCCGCAAAGACATCCTTAGGGGGACATATGGCCGGCACATACTGAAATGCAGGGCCATTTCAGCTGTTAAAGAATGAAAGCCTTTTGTCCAGATTGCAAAAGAGCCGTAGCTGCGAGCTCCCCACTCCAGTTAGCCTGCACCTTCTCTGAGGAAGCTTGACATGCCGCTATCAATTCAGCAACTCAAATGCTCACGCCTGGCACGTGAGGGGACCTCGAGGACTCTGCTTCACCAGTGATGGCTTATCTTCCATTCTGACTGGCCAGGGCTTTTGCTCAGTTGGCTACTGAATCTCTCAAACAGCACTCTTGAGCACCATACCAAGATATAACCCCTAGATGGGTCAGATGCAGAAAACTGTCCAACTGCTGTCTTGAAGTCGTGTTAAGTTGAAAGATGACCCTCGAGTCACTAACGTGGGTGATTTCTCATAAAAGAAGACATGAGATCAGCAAGGCCCCGGGACAAAAGACAGGTTAGGTGAAACAAAACATGAGTTGGGGTGAGAAAAGGATCTAAGAAATATGCAAAAATAACAGAGATGCATTATAGAAGCTCATAATGAACATGTAGACTGAACCAAAGGAAAATCTTGGTTTTGTTAGAGGTCCCGGGGAACCGAAAATAATAGACAAGACTTGCTTTGCTATCCTCAACATAAATCAGAAGCCCACTAAAAAATTATGACAGATGATTCATAACCTATTATTATAAGGCTTTGCCTTGCTTTGACAAGTAAGTCATTACAAAACACCATAAGTACTGCAATACTCAGTTCCTATAAATCAAAGCAGAATATTTAAACATATTTTATGTTGATAATCATGTTCATTTATTTAAAAAAAACAATTTTCCACATTAGTGATAAAACTCAGTGTCTCTAATGTGTAGAGACGGGTAGCTCAGTTGGTTGAGTGTCCAATTCTTGACTGAGGCTCAGGTCACGATCTCACTGGTCATGAGATCAAGCCCCGCATTGGGTTCCATGCTCGGCATGGAGTCTGCTTGAGAATTTTAAGAGAAATTGGACAAAATCCTCGATTTTTACTTTCTCTATCTGTTCTTCTCCGTCCAATCAAGAAAGAAATTGTTAACAGCAAGAAAACATGAAGCTAATGAAAGATGTGTGCCTGGGTTCTTACAAGATGTATCTGAGGACAAAGATTTTGAGATTCCTGGACAATTCTACAATGCCACTTTAATAGAATAAACCTCCTTTATAGGTCCCCTGTCCTAATGCTGAGTATTCTTACCAGTTTTAATCTCTAATGTACCTATGGGACCACTAAGTCACCACAACATATTATGTGCAAGTTGTGTGTTTGGTTATTTTTTTTTTTAATGTTTATCTGAGAGAGAAAGAGAGAGCGAGCGAGAGCACACAAGTGGGGAAGGGACAGAGAGAGAGAGAGAGAGAGAATTCCAAGCAGGCTCTGTGCTGTCAGAGAAGACCCCAATGTGGGACTTGAACTCACCAACTGTGAGATCATGACCTGAGCTAAAACCGAGAGTCAGACGGTCAACCGACTGAGCCACCCAGGTGCCCCAGAAGGTTGTGGGTTATTAAAACAGATTGAAATCTCAGAGGCATTAACGTTGATAATGTCCACTTGCAGCCAGTCCCCTAACACTCCCAAGCGTAAAGCCTTAACAACTGCATCTGCCATATGCATTCTTCTGACTCATCTTTGTTTTACTTACATGTACCTCAAGGTGTACTTTCTCTCCACTTTCTGAAGCACGGCAGAATTGCCAATGTGATTTCTGACTCCACTGTTCCCATTTCCTTTGCATCTCAATCAAATACCGTGTTATGTTTAATGGCATTGACAAAGGAGGCTTTTGAAGCTCAGAAACACATACAGCCAATGATCTGTAACCCAAAAACTATTTTCCACATCTTTCTCCCATCTCCTGCAAGGGGCATCCCTCCACCACCCCCCCTTGCTAGCCCTTCTAATATCAGGACCTGAAAATCCCTCCTACCATATGTCAGAGATATTTGATCTTTTTCTGTCTAAGCCTGCGGTAGGGCTTATGGTTCACACTGTGTGCTATGTCTGAGTCCTCCTTAGGGGAGTCTGATTTCACATTCTAACCGCCCTAAATAGACTTCAGAAAGTGGGCCTCCTTCCTAGACTCAGAAAAGAACCACCACGAGGAATAAAAATACACGAGCAGCGTCCCCGTAAGTAACAGACATGGATCTCTAGGTGGCCAGCTCTGCTCTTAGACCAATGCTACAGCACTTCTACTGCGTGTGTGATAACCAGCCTCAAATACGAGCGAAATACAGTATCAGTCTTGCCAAGCGTGGACAGATGGGGCCCAGAAGCAGGTATTTCCAGCCAGCCCTCTGCTTCTTGTAGACAGACATTTCTGCGAAGCCTAAAAATGGGAAGCGTTTCTAGCAAAGCTAATAGCAAAATGTTTTTTAACAATGGAATGCAGCAGAAAAAACAAATTCCTTCTGTTTGATCGAGGATCCAGATTCCAAAGGCACACAACATCCGTGCAACATGTCAAATGGCCATTTTCTTTTTTTCCCCTACACTTGGCTGATGACTGATGTCTTCTCTTGTGGGGGTGGGGGTGGGGGGGGACTGGCAGGTGGTGTCCCTCCTACTGCCATTGCAATCAATGACCCCGTGATGGCAGATGAGATCTTTGTGGAAGCTGGTGAAGTGTTCTTGCTAGGCCTTCGCCCTCGCAGAGGTGAATTTAACCATATCTTGCCATCTTGAAATTGTACCTCACGGGACATCTAGTGAATAAAATCCCTTTCGTGCACATCAGGAAGCCCAACTACCTCCCTGTGCAAATTTTAAAGGGTATATTTTCATCCCCAGGCAGAAGAAATCCACTGACCAAGGTAGTATTCAGGATAGACCAGGGATGTACAAGAGAAAAGCCCTCCATTCAAGCCAAAGGGCTCTCTGCCAGCACAGAGATGAGAACATGTCAGAGATAATAAAGAAAATAGCTGAGTCTTAAGGACAGATGGCTGAGTATAATTGTGGGAGGGGGGAGGGGAGGGGGAGGTGGGTACTAGAGAGGCTACTTGGACCTGCCCTCAACTAGGCTTTTGGAGGCAAGGTCACTTTGCACCCTACCTTCTTCTTCCTCCCCTTCCCTTCCCCCTCACCAGCCACCCCTTCAGCACTGACAGGTGCAAAATATATGACCAGGCATTTTCACGTAGATTAGGCTTCTGTTGTTCACAAAGAAGAGACAGCAAAGAAGGAAGGCACATGACTGACCCTTCCTCGGAGAACACTTGCATTATGTATTTTTGATCCGTGTCTTAGAAGTTTTACCTGTTATAATAAAATAACCTTTTTCACAGTAAACAAGAAGAAATGAGAAATGAGCTGACCGTGCAGCAAAGCTACCCTCTCTAGTCACCCTGAATGTGGCCCCTGGGGAGACAGAAGTAACAAGAGCAACACCAATGCTCAGCATTTTCTGCTTTAATTGGTGTTGAACCTCCTCCCTTTGTCCAAGTTACATCTCTTGGAGAAGCGATGGATGTCAGAGCAATGTGTCCAATCCCCTTATCCATGGGGGCCAACTGGGGTAAAATGTTGGAAAGTAAGTAAAGTAAAATTCCCGGAAAATAAGAAATGATTTAGAAGAGCAGAGAGATCAAGAAGAAATGGAAAAGTAAGAGATACTGTGCCTGTTCCCTGCCACACACACAGGTCAAAGGAACAAGACTTTATACGGACTCCCCCAGAGGGACATACAGGCACATTTGAAGCCGAAATACACCTGCATTACTGTATTGTTTTCCTGTTTACTACACTCTCACCTTAAGACCTCCTTTGGTGGGTACAGGTGGTGATAACAAAGGAAATTTTGGTGGGTCAAGAGATGACTCTATCACATCAATCTCCAGTTCTTGAACTGCCATGTCAGTTACCGAATATTATAAAGCAATTGGCATTTGTAATGCGATACAGCATCCCCAACATCTCTAGGAAGACACTGGGCTGTCCCATAAATGAGGTATTCTAATTCCTTTGACAGTTTTCTCTCTCATCGTATCATAACCGGATGAACCTGTTACATGCTATATTCTTAAACTCTGGATTATATAATGAAATATATATATCTGCTCTCTATTTGCCAGAAAAAATATAGGAGGACTTGCGACTCCAAGGACAGAACCAGGTCATTCTAGGCAAGTGGTCACTTGGTGCAGCCTCTTGAAAAACATTCCTCTAGCCTTCCTCCTTGGCGATCATTCCCTGGGACTGACTGTGGTTTCACACAGCATTCTGAGCTCACATTTTTGGCCTAGTATTTGCCATGGGCTTAACATGGCAAGTCCAGACAATGCACAGATATATACAGCAAGGGTCAGATTAAAATAGCTTTGGAGACCAAGCAAGCAACATAAATATGTGAAGCAAGTCAGCTGGTGAGAGTCCTTCCAGCTCTTGGATAACATGCAAAGCCTCAGGGCTTGGAATTTCAATTCAGCAACCCAAGTGACCATGTACAGATGAATGGATAAAGAAAATGTGGTATGCACACACAAGGGGGATTACTCAGCCATAAAAAGAATGAGATCTTGGGGCACCTGGGTGGCTCAGTCAGTTAAGTGTCCGACTTTGGCTCAGGTCAGAATCTCATGGCTCATGGGTTCGAGCCCCATGTTGGGCTCTGTACTGACAGCTCAGAGCCTGAAGCCTGCTTCAGATTCTGTCTGTCTGTCTGTCTGTCTGTCTGTCTCTCTCTCTCTCTCCCTCCCTCTCTCTCCCCAAAATAAACAAACATTAAAAAAATGTTTTTAAAAGAATGAGATCTTACCATTTGTAAGAACATGGATGGACCTAGGGGTATTATGCTAAAATGAAATAAGCCAGAGCAAGATGAATACTATGTGATTTCACTTGTACATAAAATCTAAAATGCAAATTAACAAATGAACAGAAACAGATGCAAAAATACATAGAACAAAATGGTGGTTATAAGACGGGGAATACAGGTACGAGGGATTAAGATGCATACAATTCCCATTCTAAACACATAAATCATGGGGATTGAAAAGTACAGCGTCATGACTATAGTCAGTGACATTAGAATAACATTGTACAGTGACAGATGGTAACTATACTTATCCTGGTGAGCATTCCTAATGTACAGAATTGTTGAATCACTGGGTTGTACCCCTGACCTAATTGAACATCGTATGCCAGGTAAACTTCCATTAAAATGTCAAAAGTAACAAAATACTGAAAGAAGTATTTTGCTCTCACATGAAAGCACTGAAAATGAGCCAAATCTTTAAAAAAAAAAAAAAAGTGACACAGCAGCGACATCACTTTTGCCCAAACTGTGTCTAAGAAGCCACAAGCTATCAATCTCAGCAAAATAACGGGGATCTCCTTCACGTCCCCGCCCACAACTGCACATTACATCATTTCAGAACATTATCTGTTCACTCTGTATATGTCCACATGATGTGTGTGTCTATGCTACCTTTGTGTTTGCTCAGATGGCATTAGGCCGTTCAAAAGATATCAGGCATTAAGAAATAAATAGCAGGACAGCATTTAAGAGAGCATTCACATGGAGAAAACGAACTGATTAAGACTTAAGTAGGTTGGCAAATATCACAATGACTCTGGGCATTAAATATGGACATATGTAGGAACTAGAGCTTGAATCAGACATATGTGCCCCCAAAAGGCAGCAGCAAGCTGTTGGGGAAGGTGGCTCAGAGGCTGGAGTGCCTTTCGGTGGGGCAGAGAATTTTGGACAGAGTCAGGTCAGCAAAAGAGAATGGACTCTTTCTAAAAGGGAAATTCATCATGGCGCAAAGTCCCTAAGATGAGAGAGAATCACTGATTTTTCTGTTCTAGGACGACAGCGCGTCGAAGTAAGAGAAGGAGAGAGCAAAGCAAATTCTGATGTTAAATCAAGATGACGGAATTGAATTTATGAGCAAGAAAGACTGAAACTTTAGAAGTGGATGCTTTCCGAAAAGAAGTAAATCCTAAGCAATAGCCAAACTATTCAACAGCTCAAGAGCGGGTGGCTTCAGACAATCTTAGATACTCTTTAAATCATATGCCTTATGAATATTCATATATATATACTCCAACCCCATATAAAAAAGTTATTTTTTTTCATTTCCACAGGAAACTCTTTCTCTCTCTCTCTCTCTCTCTCCCCCCCCCCCCCCCCGCCTCCCTTTCCAAGAAACGTATGCTGATATCCACTAATAAAAAGAGTTCACTGTTCCCAAAGCACGTCAGCCATGGAGCTGGGCTTAATAGAGATCTTCCTACTGGTTCCCCATCAGAGGCAAAGGAGGCATATGGAAAGATCTGAATCTACTTCCTGCACTGAAAAAATCCATAGAGTTCTAGTAAATGGCAGGCTCATTGCAATCCTTATACCGGAGAGCTTTAGTCCTCCTTTAGATACGTGGGGGGAGAAAATCATCTTCTTCAGCTTTGCCCTAACTATCCCAAGATTAACATGTCGGAACCTCCCTGGAAGCAAAGGGCTGATCTGGTTTTGTCTCCAACCCCTGCTTGGGAGGGCTGTTTCCAGTACCTCCTAAAGCTCGGGTTAATCTGTAATTGAGTCTAGAGCCATTTTGTAACTTCACAGGTTGGGCCACCTTTAAAGTGATCCCTGAATCCATGTTTGAACCATGAACCTTAAATGTTGTACTTCTGCATTCTAATCTAAAGCAGCTTTAAATACCGCAGCTGGCGGCAGCCTGTACTTTACAACGCCTGCCAACGAAGCCAGTCACTGGTGTGTTCACAGCCATGGAATTATTGCTGCTTCTAACAACTGAATTCACGGCGCTTCTTAACTTCAAGCTGATTGGTTTACTTGGCTGCCCTCGTGTTTATTTCTTTCCTAGCTCTTGTTGTATTTATTTGACAGCCTCTTCTTTGGCATTTGCTCCAAGGAGCCAACAAGTCAGCATGCAGAATTTCATGGGCTCATTCTGACTTTCTGTAGAGCATCAGTATAAAAGGCAAACTGCATCTGGGTAGAGTTTAGAACTGTGATATGTCACTTAAGGACAGGGAATTAAGTTAGGGTAATCACTCAGCTCTAACACACTTGGCTGTGTTTAGGTAGCGAAGCACAAAACACAAGGCATTTTGGTCCTCGTGACTCTCTCTTCTCTCCTTATCTTTTCCTCTCGTTGCTTTTCATGGTTAACTAGACTCCGTGTTGCCCTAATAGGCAAATCATCTCACAGATCTGTTCTCCCTTCCATCTCCGTTTCCTCTTGTTACACAAAGAGCTCCCTCCCTGCGTTGTTTCTTCTCCAATATATCCCACACGATTCCATCCAACTCATTTTCCCAACCTCTGTTTTGAAATCCTCTGCTTGAGAACTTCCATGGGCTCCTGACTTGCCCGCAAAGCAGCTCCTTCCACAGTCTTCCCCATCCCACCAAGCAGGTCCCATCCGTGTTGAGACATGCTCCAGCTGCACCCAGACCCTGACTCTTGGCTCACTTTGTCTTCAATTCCTTTTTTTTGCTAATTCAGTGCAGCCTCACTTCATGGATGAGCTCACCTCATCTTCTTCTCCCAAGGGTCTCCAAGATCTTCAGAGATAAGTATATGAGCCAAGAGTCTCTCTCATATTCATGTTCAATAACATTATCTAAGCACGTTGCACACTGTACCTTGTGTAGGCATCACAAAATACCTATGAGGAAAGCGCTATCCACCACCCTACTAGATGGATGAGGAAACTGCCTCATTTGCATGATTAACTCACTTGTCCATTGTTATATGGCTATTAGGTGGGGGAGCCAGTGTTTAAGCCTCATGTCTTCATTTTACCACCTTCCTCCTCAAGCCTTCTTAGAGATGCCCCTAGTTCACTAACTTGGCCACTTTCCACTTGTTTATAATTTGCATAGAATTTCCATTACCTTGTACTCAGCCCTTTAAAGGCTGATACCCTTTCTGACTACCTTACCTGTAAAAAGTAGGTGGGATAGGGACACCTGGGTGGCTCAGTCGGTTAAGTGTCCAACTTCAGTTCAGGTCATGATCTCGCAGTTCGTGAGTTCGAGCCCTGCATCGGGCTCTGGGCTGACACCTCGGAGCCTGGAACCGGCTTCCGATTCCGTGTCTCCCTCTCTCTTTACCTCTCCCCATGCTTGCGTGCTGTCTCTCAAAAATAAACATTAGAAATTTTTTTAGTTAAAAAAAAAAGGAGTAGGTGGATGGATAGTTATTTGTACCATACTCTCCACCCAAGACATCTAGTTTTCTTGAGTGCATAGGACAATTACCTTACAACTCCTTTGCATTTTGGCAGGACTAATTGAGGCCAGTAACATAAGAGAGGAAGTGATTATTCTTCCGCATGGATATTTTAAGAAGTAGAATGCAGTTCACCACTGCCTCTCTTTCCCTTTGCTGTCATCTTTGGAGAAGATGCACACAAAGGCCATTCCAGGAGCCTGGGTCCTAGAGCAAAGACCACACAGAGGAGAGTACCCAGTGGACCCATGCGAGACCAAAGAGAAAACACCAAACTTTGATTTTTAGCTTGGGGTTTGAGGAAGCTGTTTGTCACTGTAGCACAACCAGCCAATCTAAGAGTGACGGACAACAGGCATCTGTGGAGAATCAGGACAGTGACTATTGTATGAGCACAAATCACAGAGACCTCACCAATTAGCTATGAAACAGCCAGAAAATGTCCGTATGAAAGATGAGAAAGCACAGAAGCTTTTTTACCCAGGAAAGTTTGATCCTTAAGAACTTTCAGCTCAAATGCGGTCCCAGACTGGTGCTGTATCATAAAAGAAGATCCTAAAAGGCCAGTTTTCTTTCTTTTTCTCTTTTTTTCTCTCTCTCTAAGCAGGCTTGACACCCAGTGCCTATCCCAAAACAGGGCTTGAACTCATGACCCTGAAATCAAGACCTGAGCCTAGATCAAGAGTTGGATGCTCAAGGGACTGAGCCACCCAGGTGCCCACTCCAACAAGGCCAGTTTTGATTTCAAACTCTTTTTAAAAGTTGTGTCTGTATCACCGTTCTCCCAAGTAGAGCCCCTCTTACTTTCCTATTTTTCCTTTAGCCTAACAACCGTTCTCCACTCTTATATCAGTTCTTCTTTCCTTTGAGATGTTTTACTCTTCGCGTTTTAAGAGTCTCTAAGAAAGTACAATGAACTTTCCCATCACTAAGACTATACCCAGAACAGTCTTCTCTATCACATTTCAATCCTCAGTCTCTCCAGCTGTTAAAAATAATAATGATGATGATGATGATGATGATGATGATGATGATGATAGAAAAAAGTGCAGGGTAGTCAGCCCCAGTTTAACCGAGGAGAGTGGGATTCTCAAAATAACTGCATTTTCTCACTTAAGGATGGAGATGATGGGCTCTCATTTCAACGTAGGTCCAAAAGGTATTGTTTCACTTCCTGACTTGAGCTTGTAGTTTGTGGTTAATCATGTACCCATTGGTTTTTCATATCGTCAAAAGGTCTCCAGATCACTGCTGCACATCACTGAATATTGTATAGTGCTCTCTCTATGGGTCCAAATAGTATAGACAAGTACTTGAATCTATCTTTTTATTTCGGGGCATTCCTCAAAAAGCAAAGATAAAAACTCAGATATGAAATACAGTCTATAATTTACAGATTAAAGAGTAGGTAGAATCCACAATAAAACAGCACTGCTGAGGGACGCCTGGGTGGCTCAGCTGGTTGAGTGTCCGACTTTGGCTCAGGCCATGGTCTCTCGGTGTGTGGGTTCAAATCCCGTGTAGGGCTCTGTGCTGACAGCTCAGAGCCTGAAGCCTGCTTCAGATTCTATGTCTCCCTCTCTCTCTGCCCCTCCCCTGCTCACATACTATCTCTCTTTCTCTCTCTCAAAAATAAAAACAAAATACTAAGAAAAAAAAAACAGCATTGCTGAAGAGTCTTAATTTTAAGAGTCCTACTTAAAGGGCACCTGGGTGGCTCAGTCAGTTAAGCATCCAACTCTTGGTTTCGGCTCAGGCTGTGATCTCATGGCTTCGTGGGTTTGAGCCCTGCATCAGGCTCAGGGCTGACAGGGCAGAGCCTGCTTGGGATTCTCTCTCTCCTCTCTCTTGCTGCCCCTTCCTCACTTGTGCTGTGTCTCTCTGAAAAAAATACAGTTAAAAATTTTTTTTAAAGAAGTCCTACTTAAGGGAGGCCCTCTTGTATTCATGTTGAGACAGGCATTTGTTAAATACTGGCTCATCAAAAAGTTCATGGAACTCGTCTAGTAATGACTTACAAGGCCCCTTCTACAAGAGACATGTAGGCAAACTGGACACTTCAGAACACGAGACAAATTCATTCCACAATTAAACGCCTGCAGATGACAATACCTGGATGAACGGTAAGAAAAAGAAGGAAGAAGCCCTTAAGTGGTTCCTGGGAGAAAACAATAAATACCCCTGAAAAGTACATTCCAGAGGTAAGAACATGAATGCCTTTGTCTTTCTCTTGCTGAGATCCCACAGCTGATTTGAAACCTTCTGAGCTAAGGGTCACTACCTACTAGAAGAAGTGACCCTTGCTACTAACCAATTTAATTGGGACTATCTCAGCCGGCCTTATTCAATTCTCCCCAAGCTCCCAGAGGCAAAAAAAGATACTGCTGTACTTAGCTTTTCAATCAGGTTTACTTTTAGGGCTCGCTGGTACAGCCTGGTTGTACATTCAGCATCATCTAGTTTAAACATATTGAGCAATCAATTTCAACTTGTTATTGTCATTGGAGTCTGAAAATTTAATAAGCAATTACCTGAACACATTCCTTTATGTTTTTAATTTCTACGGAGATGTTGTTCCATTTTCGGGCCTAAAGCAATCATGCCCTCCAGAATGTTTAATTGAATGAGTCCATAACGCAAGCCTTTCTCTTGACTGGATTTTCCTAGTGTGATTGATGAATATGAATGAAGCAGTGTCTTCATAAGGATGGAGCCAAGAGTAAGTGCAAATTTCAATGATCTGACATGGATGGATGACACAACTCATCTTTTTGACGCAGAAGGAAAGCCGCAGACCCTCCTTGATACAGAAGTGCCTTCCCCATAAGGCGAATAAGAGAAATCCTTCTCATTTTCTGAAGCATTGCTGAAGAAATGCACACACACACACACACACACACGATTACATATGTGTGTATATATTTGATATAGAAATAATTACATGTGTACCTATAAGCCTATACAACATATAATATATACGCTTACAAATATATATATATATATATTTTTTTAATTGATCCTACCATACATCAAGTGGTGGCCTTTCATTTACACTAGTCTTCATTTAAGATCTTTTGTAGAAGATTATCCTGCAAGTGTATGCAGAAAGTTCCTTTTATCTATTATTTCTATTTCCTCTTGTTTATCTCTCGAACAGGGGTCGGCATACTTTTTCTGTAAAGGACCAGATGGTAAATATTTTAGGGTTTGCAGCCATACGGTCCCTGTCTCAACTATCCAACTCTGCGTGTTTTAGTGAAAGAACAGCCACAGACAATACATAAACAAGCGGGTGTGGCTTTGTTCTAGTCCAACTGTATTTCTAAAAACAGATGGCAGGCCAGATAGAGCTCACAGGCCATAGTTTGCAAACCGCTGGCCTAGAAGAGTCAAGAGAACAGATATTTTTCTAGGTGTGCTTTTGTTGTTTCATTGGTTGGTTGGGGTGTTTGGTTGGTTTGTCTTTTCCAAAAACATGAATTCCTTTCCAGGCATCCCTAGAATATTTTCTTCCATCTGCCCCCATAAATGCTTATATTTCAAAGGGGTTTCTCCCTTGGCCTACTTGGGGGAGAGGGGGTCAATTTTTTTTAAGGCTTCTCCATGATGTCGTTTATCAATTAAGAAATAGGATCTCTCAAAAAAAAAAAAAAAAAAGAAGAAAGAAACATCTCTCAAAATTCACCTTTAGTCTAGATCTTTCCCCTACATGCCAGAGCACCATACCAAAGTGTATATAAAATCTTCTACCCGACACCCATCAATAGACATCTTAAAGGTACATCAACCTAAATACGTTCCCATTAGAACTTGTTTTCTTTCCTACCTGTTTGCCATACCTCCTATGTAGCTAGGAGTAAAGCCTCTCTGAGATACCCTGCTTCTGTCCTTTCCTTCCAATCTCCTATCAACTTGTGGGTTCCATCTCGTAAATGGATCTCCGTTTTTGGCGTTCCCCTCTACCTCCACTATCTGTACCCATTGTTTTTAAGTCTCATAGCTTCCTTCCTGAAATTTTCTGGAAAAGAGGGCCAATGATTGCTCCACTCTCCAGTCCTTTTCCTTTTTCACAAGTGCATCGTACCGCTCTCAGCTACGGTTTTAAAATATTGCCTTTCTACCAAAGGCCTGAAATTATGTCTTTTCCTTGACAAAGATCATCATAGAATAAAAAGCGTTCCCGCCATCGACCTACCCACCCTGTGTTACTTCCATTTACCTCTACTCACTCCAACCCTACCTTTGCTGGAATTCTGTTTCAGGGTCATACAGGGTAGCACCTCTCCTTCCAAGACTGCCCAACATTTAGATATTTTTATATATTAGATTGTACCTTTTCTTTTTTTAATCCCCCTTTTTAAATATTTATTTATTTATTTTTGAGAGAGAATGTATGACTTGGGGGAAGGGCACGGGGGGGTGGGGGGAGAGAATCCCAAGCAGGATCCTCATTGTCAGCTCAGAGCCCAACCCGGGGCTCGATCCCATGACCCTGAGATCATGACTGGAGTCAACATCAAGAATTGGACACTTAACCAACTGAGCCACCGAGGAGCCCCTAGATTGGACCTTTTCTACACTCTACCTACTCTGTCCTATCCTGAGCCTACTGACATAAAAAGCCAAAACTCTTTCAAGATTACAGTCTAACTGGGACAACCAAACCAGATAAACGATTATAAAGAGATGATTTGAGAAGCAACAAAGTACAGTGATTTAAACACGGACTATGGAACGACATCTGAATTTGAATCCCGGTGTGTCACTTAGCTGAGATAACTTCCACAGGCTGCCTCGCTACCCTGTGTGTCGTCGTAGTAACGCCATCAGTAAAGAGTGATGTACAACAACCTACCTTAGAAAATTACTGCAAAGACTGAATAAGTGAATAGTTTCCTGGAAGGGGCCTAGGACTGTAGGACCTCCACACAGTGGTGTTCTGTCGGCGTCAAGGTTGACAACAGTATTCAACTATACAAAGAGCTTTTTACAGCCTGGGATCCCCAGGGTGGTGGCATCAACCCCTGTGTTGGGCTCCACACTGAGCAAGGAGCCAGCTTAAGACTCTCTTTCTGCCTCTCTCCCCAGCATGCACATGTTCTCTCTAAAAAAAAAAAAAAAAAAAGAATCAGACCAAAAAAATAGTGTACAATTCACTTACGACGCCTGGCGCGTATACGTATACATATGTACACCCGATATACATACATATACATACACCCACAAATATGTATGCATGTGTGTATATATGTATATCTCTAGCCACATACACACACCTATGCCCATAAATATATCTTATTGTGTGTATATATATTTATGCATGTATGCACATATCTATTTACAATTTTTTCAATTTTTTAAAAGTTTATTTATTTATTTTGAGAGAGAGAGAGAGAGAGGGAGAGAGAGCATGCAAGTGGGGAAGGGACAGGGAGAGAGAAAATCCCAAGCAGGCTCCCTTCTGTCAATGCAGAGCCCGATGCGGGGCTCGAACTCATGAACCGTGAGATCATGACCTGAGCCTAAAACAAGAGTCTGACACTTAACCGACTGAACCACCCAAGTGCCCCGGTATCCATATATAATTATTAACCAACTAAATCTATGGTAGGAAAACTAAGGAGGAATGAGATTGTTACGTATGCAGAAGTGAAGACAAGTCAAAGAATAAAAGAGGACATTCCCATGGAACTTGAGAAAGAAAGAGACAATGACGAAGCAAAACCAGGCTTTAAACTCAAGTTGCTCTGTCTCCTACTACTATAAACTCTAAACATTTACTGTGTGCACTACTGAGTGTGAGGCAATCCTTCATAATAAGGCTTTGACTTTTCTTATATGACTGTTTTATAATTTAATAGTTTATACATGTGTAATTTTTTACCCAAGTGGCCTCAGAACATCTGGATGATACACACTGTAGGTATATGTATGTATGGGGGGGGGGGGGGGTCCCACTGTTTCTAAGACTGTGTCAAGCATATAGTAAAGTCAATAAATATTAATAAAAGGATTGCATGACACCAAAGATGTAGTGTCAAATGTGATCTTAACTCTTAAACGTAAACGTAATCTTAAAATAATGAAACACATCAATCAGATCAAATTAATGTTGGATCTATTCTTCATTATTACAAGATCTACACCAAGCTCTCTTATTTTCTTGTTTATAGAAACCATTAGTCACTATATGAATTCTGGAATCAAAACTGGGTGAGCACTTACTGGGTGCCAATACTGAGGTTTAGAGAAACGAACAAGGTGACAGGCTTTGGAATTCAGGAAGACAATGACTCAGGCGACCCTAGCCTTAGCCCAAAGCCCATCTCCTTTATTAAATCCACTCTCTGTAGGCAAGAATGAGGAGCTGGAAGCCTAAAGAAACACCTAACACACAACAGGTACTTGGTTGATAAAGGTGTTTAATATCATGTACACCATGTAGGAAAAGGGCAGTCAGGAGTCAGAGGACGATAGAATTACTGGATACAGAGAGCAAACTGGAATTGGGTAGGAAATTGAACTCAAGTAATATTCCCTTAAAGACTATGATTCAGAGAAAGGATACTGACACTGAAAAGACAGAAAAAAAAAATCTTAAGTTCACACCTAGGCAAGACGTCTCTAGCAAAAGTTTTCACCTAGGGCTTTCCGTGTATTTCTACGGCACTTGTCAAGTCGTGCTTAAACACTATCATTATACATTCAGATGTGAGCTAAGCACACCCTCTCCCCCATATCACTTCCTTGTAAGACCAAGACTTTTTCTCACATTACTATTTTGATAAAGTAGGAGTTTTTATTTTCTTTCCCCGGATGCACTTTAATTTTCATGAAAATAGAAATCATGTGCCTTCACAGAAAACATAAATAGGCCGTGTCTTACAAAAAAAAAAAAAAAAAAAAAGGAAATGGAGATTTATTTGGTTTAATTATGAACCTAGTAAGTGTATACAGTACCTGGACAGACTATTTACAGCTATGCTTTTAACTCATTCTATACATGACTAACCGTCCAACTGACTGGAAGGTGACTAGGATTGTAGGACCTCCAAACAGTGGTGTTCTGTCAGCCTCAAGGTTGACAACAGTGCTCAAATATACAAAGAACTTTTTAAAGCCTGGGATCCCCAGACTGGTGGAATCAAGCCCTGTGTTAGGCTCTGCACTGAGCATGAGGGCAGCTTAAGAGCCTTTTTCTCTCTGCCCTTCTCCCCTGTTTGCGCACGCTCTCTCTCTCACGCGCGTGTGCTTGCTCTCTCTCTCTCTCTCTCTCTCCAAAAAATAAACAAACAAAACTAAAAACGGGGCACCTGGGTGGTTCGGTGAGTTAAAAGACTGACTCTTGATTTAAGCTCAGGTCATGATCACATGGCTCATGATTTCAAGCCCCAAGAGGGGCTTTGCACTGACAGCTCAGAGCCTGCTTGAGATTCTGTCTCCACCCCTCTCTCAAAATAAATAAACAAACATTCATAAAGTTAAAAGAAAAAAAGACTGGGATCCCCAGGGTGGTGGGACCGAGCCTCATGTTTTCTCTCCCTATGCCCATTTCCCCTTGCACACATGCTCTGTCTCTAAAAAAATAAATAAAATAAAATAAAATAAAATAAAATAAAATAAAATAAAATAAAATAAAATAAAATAATAAAATTAAATTAAAATAAAATAACAAAATAAAATAATAAAATAAAGAAGCAAACAAACAATTAAATAAATAAAACTAAAGATGGGGCACCTGGGTGGCTCAGTCGGTCAAGCATCCAACTCTTGATTTTGGTTCAGGTCAAGATCTCATGGTTCGTGGGATTGAACCCTGCATCAGGCTCTGCACTGATAGTGTGGAACCTGCTTGGGATTCTCTGTCCCTCCCTATCTCTGTGTCCCTCTTTTCCTCTCAATCTCTCTGTCTCAAAATACATACATACATAAACTTTTTTTTAAATGGGGGGAAAAATTTTTAACATCTACCCTTCCACCCACTTTTTAATCTAAAAGTGCACGTTGCTATAAAAAGCAAATACTCATGGAGAGATTTCAAAAATGCAAGAGCTCTGCTCATCTTTCTCAGCTCTCTGTTCCTTCCATTATTTTATTGCCTTAGATATTTGTACTGCAGAAGGGTGATCAATTAGATGAATAGGTCCCATTACTTTGTGGTTAATAAAAGATTTTATATTCTGAGATACACACAAAAATAAGTCAGAGTCAGCAGTGGATTTATGGGATGGGGAACAGAAGGAAAACTGTTTATCTAACAGATCACAGTCTTGAAAAAGCTTTCATTGTTTTGGCAGGCTTGATTCCATTGCCTTCTCCTGAACCACAGAGAACCTGTCCCAGTTACAGATGTGAAGGCCAAAAGGTAGTTACCACCTAGGCCCACCTCCTCCTTGCAATGCTATTTTCAACTAGGTGGCATCCTGGAAATGCCTCTTTCAGTGACAAGAAAGATGTTATCCAGAGATTAGAACCTCCACTTAAGGCCAGCTTTGTTTTACTTGCGCTCTGAGCAATGCTGGGTTAGCAAATCTAAGCCCACCCACTGTTTGCTCTACATATAGCCCATCTCCACGCCTGATTACCCCCATAATAAATCCTTTTCCTTCAACATAAAGCTCCAAAAAACCTGCAAGTCAATCTTTTTACTGCTCCTTATGTGGTGTTTATTTTTCTCTACTTGCCAATTGAAATGGCTCTAATATGCCCCAAAGGGCACTGTTCCCGTCAAGCTCTGAGGTACATCAGTTCTGATACAGGCAGGTGAGCTCAAAGAGCCCTGGAGACTCAGAGAGACCTGAAATGTGTAAAGGAGAGAGCAGAGTGCCCTCGGGAGGCAATTCTATTCAGATGGAACTAAAGAACCTTGAACTAATAGCAGAGGAATGAAGGAAGACATCTGAAGGCAAAGATGGCAGCCGGCCGTGCTGCTGTACAATCAAGGGAAGATCCCTCAGCACCCAACAGACTGCCCCCCTTTGGAGCCAAGGAATGTGGTGGCAACACTCCCTGACTTCCTCTTCCAATAATGAGGATCTGAATTAATGTGAGATTTTATTGCAACAGCACCGGGAGAAAAGCTAATGAGCCAATTCCCATCCTGACCCTCTGTTTACTGTCACTGCTTCTCAGAGTCCCAAGTGTCCACTTGGGCACTACCAAGCACCCGTATGCCAGTTTCCTCCCCAGTCATGCCCTGTGACTGGGCTAATTTTGTAACCTATATTGGTATCCGTTTACAAAAACGCAAATTCCTCTCAGCCCCCAATGGAAACTTCTTTTCTGAAAAGAAACCAGGAGAAAGCCCAAGGGTTCCCTGACTTGTGAGGGGAAGCGCAAGTCCAGGGTGAGGCTGCGCATCTTCATGCAAAAAGGGCTTCCAGCAGTTAGAAGGCGAATTGCTCAAATGGGAAATCTCAAAACAAAACAAGGAAAGGGAAAGAGAAAAGGACAATAGAAAAATACCGGCAGACATAAACACCTTCAAAGAAGACTCTCAAGTCTGGTACTTCAGTTTTGTTTTGTCTTTTACATTTTTTTAATGTTTATTTATTTGGGAGAGAGAGACAGACAAAGCATGAGTAGGGGAGGGGCGGAGGGAGAGGGAGGCACAGAATCCGAAGCAAGCTCCAGGCTCTGAGCCTTCAGCACAGAGCCCGATGTGGGGCTGAAACTCATGAGCTGTAAGATCATGACCTGAGCCAAAGTCAGATGCTTAACCAACTGACCAACCCAGGCGCCCCTCAAGACTGGTGCTTTTTTATTTTATTATTTTTTTAATTTTATTTTTTATTTTTAAAACTTTACATCTAAATTAGTTAGCGTATAGTGCAACAATGATTTCAGTAGTAGCTTCCTTAGTGCCCCTTACCCATTTAGCTCATCCCCCCTTCCACACCTCCTCCAATAACCCTCAGATTGTTCTCCATATTTATGAGTCTCTTCTGTTTTGTCCCCCTCCCTGTTTTTATATTATTTTTGTTTCCCTTCCCTTATGTTCTGGTTTGTCTCTTAAAGTCCTCATCTGAGTGAAGCCATATGATTTTTGTCTTTCTCTAATTTCACTCAGCATCATACCTCCGGTTCCATCCACGTGGATGCAAATGGCAAGATTTCATTCTTTTTTGATTGCTGAGTAACACTTCATTGTATATACATGCCACATCTTCTTTATCCATTCATCCATCGATGGACATTTGGGCTCTTTCCATACTTGGGCTATTGTCGATAGTGCTGCTCGAAACATGGGGGTGCATGTGTCCCTTTGCAACAGCACATGTGTATCCCATGGAAAAATACCCAGTGGTGCAGTTGCTGATAATTTTTAAGGAGCTTTCAAGTCATTCATTAGCTTTAAACTTCCTGGCTCTGTCAAGGAAGACAAAAGGAGCCAGCCTTTTATGTGTACCAAATGTCCTATGCATTTGTATCTGTGTCATTATATGAGTAAAGTGAGGAGAGAAACCCAACTGTCCCTGTAGTTACAACACTGGAGGCTTGTCCATACAGGTCTTCCCACCTCAACCCACACTTAGCAGATTTGAGTCTGTGACCTGATAATTATCTTTATGGCAAAAGTGTGCCGCCAAAACGAATGCCATGCTTTCTCCTTCTACTTAATGCCTTCAGATCCCAGCATGACTGTGGTCCACTCATGTGGATGCTCTTTCCAAGCTGTTCAAGCAAACAGAAGTTAAGGGGACAGAATTACACTCATCTGTTCTTCCTCTCAGTAATCCAAAAGACTTTATCCCTGCACGAATCCTTCTCTCAAAGTATTTCCTAAATGTGAACTCTTTTAAATGAATAACCATGAAGCAGTCTTTCATTCTGAAATATAACCAAAATAAATAACCTCAGTTAATGTTCACATATTAACATTCCAGACTATCAGTCTCAACAATCTCTCATAGTTGAACGCTAAGCGTTCCCATTAAAATCTATCTAGCCTCCGGATTTTGTTTTGCAAGATCCTGAGCTGAGCCATGAAAAACTTTCTAGGAACATCAATATTCTCTTCTTCCGGTGTAGCTTCCAGCACTATGGGGAACTCACTGTAAATACTGAAGGAGGAAGCTCGCAGTGTGTGCTGCCTTTTCTCTGAGGCCTGAGATCTGTATCTGCAAAAATGATTAAGATGACAGTGGGGAGTCAAGTCAAAAGTTAATGACAAAAGGTAAGCAGGTCTTCATGAGCAGTATTCTGGTCACCCTGGCCCCTGGATCTTTGGAATATAGTGCAATCCTGTGACAATGAGCAAAAGACTTGAAGGAGCTCAAAAGGAATAAGCTAAGCTAGACTTACTATAGTTCTTTTTTTTTTTTTTTTTTCATAGATGTCAACAAGGACCTTCTTAAGTAGTGGAAGGACTTAGAAGAATACACTGATTCTCTGCTGCTCTGGCCCAGAACTGGAAACAAGATGACAGACAGAGGGAAGGGGGCTGATTCTGGCTGACCATGGAAAGAGATGTTTTTTGACAACTGCAGCCAACCATCCAAGAGAAAAATTAGCAACTTGGGGGAACTCATCATTAGAAAGATTGAACCTGAGGCAGATGTCTGTCATTCACAATACCATTGGAGGGATTCCAACCACCTGTAAAGCGGTACCACCATAACGTCATTTATGCACTAACCAGAGCAGAAGGAACCTCTGTGCCTCCTCAATTCATTTCCACCAGCCAGCACCCGCTACCACAACTCCTGTAGTAAGAGAATGATCGATACTTCCTCTGGTTTCCTCAGAACCCACGTACGCATCAAGAAAGCACCATCAATGGAATCAGTTTAATACAACATCAATAGCTTTACTTGTTAGAATGGGGAAAGATCAGCCAGCTCGGGATATATCCTTGAATGTGGTGCTTTCCATTGAATAATACAAAAATATTTTTTCCAAAGATAAACTTGAATGAATAGAGCTGCTCTCCAGTTTGGAAACCAGTGGTAATGATGGGATACACTAGGAGCACCAGATGTCTCAGTGTGGTCTGGTTAATTGAAAGCTATAGACCCCACATCTACAATCAGCTTCACACATGGTCTGTTAATTTGATTGTCATATTGGTTTGCTCATTCATGTTCCTGGAGCTTTGCATATTCCCTTTGTCTTCATGCCCTGCAATTAAACATCTTTTTTTTCTGTCTCCAAAGGCATGCAAATCTGTAGGATCTCTAGTAAACTGGGTCTCTTAACAAAGACTGACCTGAAAACTTCCAGAAATTTCCATGTTTAAGTTTCTTTAATTTGTCAAAGATGGAGCAGATGTGATGAATAATGGATAATATCAGTTTGTTGAGAAGATAATCTTCCTACTCACAAATGGTCTTATTTCTAGCTATTTCAATGGAGTTATGTATTACAAAGGGTCTAGAAGAAATGAACATGACACTAATATACATAAATGCATGTGCGTGTACACACACACACACACACACACACACACACACACACAGCTCTCAGCACCTGGAGTGTCAGTCATGAGGACTCACAAATAAGTCATTAATGCGATGCCCCGGAAGACTTAGTCTCTCATCTAAATTAATGAAACTCTCAAACATTCAATTCCAACATGGCTGTGCATCTGGTTTCCCAGCCCTAAGTGAATTAGAACGAACCAACTAACACGGTATGGGAGGATTTCAGAAGGTTATTAGAGGCAAACAGAAAAAGAAAAAGAACAGAGAGAAGTCAATTGGCATTGCCTGACTAAGCAGAAGAGAGAAAATCTGAACAGCATGAGCAGAATCATAAAAATGTTATAGCACAGAAGACTCATGAATGTTCAATAATTTTACAATAATTTGTTTGACAGGGATAACATTATTGAACTAGCAAACCAACATTTGGTTCATCACGGTGGCCCCCTTTGCAACAGTACCTTTTGAGTCAGTGCTATCCATTGCATCAAGGGGCAGCCATACTCAGCCAAGTTCAGGATGGTCAATGCTTGGCTTCAAGTCAGAATTTTTAGACCAATACACGACATTAGGTTGAAACTGACATTTTTTTTTTTTAATTTCACAGGAGCTAGGCTTTATTGAAAGAGAAAATCATTTTCTTAATAATACAGAGATAGGTTTTTTGAACACATGGTATCATGCCATAGGGGAATTAAGATCACAGGATTTCTTTTCTACGTCACAGAGCAAAGCACAAGAAAGATTTGCTACAAGGATGGTTCCTGAAAGAAAGTGAAAAGCCCTTCAGGTGCCAGGATAACTGAAAAAGAGTTTGGAGAAGGAGAAAGTGTGGGTGTTAGTGACGTTGTCTGAAACCTTAGGGTTGAACATCAAGGATAGTGAAATCCTAGAAACATCCAGATAGGTTTGAGGGAATGTAAAAACACTGGGTGCTAGAAACTTGCTTTCCTGGGGATAGTGCTCAAGCCACTCAGAGGGACCCACAGTGGCTTTTCTTGGTGTCCCATTCAGACTTTCTCTGATTTCTTTCGCTGCTTTCCTGTCTCCTACACTGTGTGTGCTTTGCTGCACTCAGTTTCCTTCAGAGGGTTGTCCCAGGGGAGAGAGACGAGTGCCTGGACGCTTATAAACCCTTAAGGATGGTTAGGGGCAGATGATGATAGCCAGTGGAAAAGCACACAAGTCCAGTTCTCCTGCCCAAAGATGAAATAAATTCCAGGGTCAAATGTGTATTGCCTCATAGGAACAGGTTGAGCCTTGAAGTTCACTGAGATTTCCTACCTCTCTTACCCACTTCTTTTCACATATTCAAATTTTCCCAATTCCTCATTGTTCTCTCCAAGAAACTTTTTTTTTTTTAAATAAATCACTTGCATGCCAATCCTTGATTCAGGATTTGCTCCTCAGAAACCTAACCTAAAACATTTGGTACATGAAGTGATTTTAGAAATTAGACTCTATGTATGGGATTCTAGAGTCAGGTCACATACAGGACAGGTATCAATGAGGATCTTATCATGGTAGTTTATGGAATGTCAATGAAACATGGCAGGGTGCAATTATGTTCTTCCTTTCTTCCTACCCTCCCTCCCTCCCTTTTCCTTCCTTCTTTCCTTCCTTCCTTTCCTCCTTCCTTCCCTCCCTTCCTTCCTTCCTTCCTTCCTTCCTTCCTTCTTTCCTTCCTTCCTTCCTACCTTTTGAGAGAATGAGGCCCTGAGAGAAGCAGGCCCTGAGCTGTCAGCACAGAGCCCGACACAGGGCTCAAACCCACAAACTGTGTGATCGTGACCTGAGCCAAAATCAAGAGTCGGACGCTTAACCGACTGAGCCAGGCGCCGCTCGGCAATTGTGTTCTTTTTGCACAAGCACCTGTGGTGAACTGGGAAGGCATACAAGTAGGAGGAAATGTAATGGCTTTTGCAATATCCTTGGCATATGAGAGGTAGAAGGGAAAGAGTACTTTATAAGTACTGTGAAATCGGTTGTTGCTAAGTGGCAGTAAGGCACTGAGAAGACAAAATGACAGGTTCCAGATAGCCAGTTAGCAACCTAAAGCATATTGCGAAAACCTCAGGGCATCCAAGGCAGTATTTGAAAAAAACAAAAAACAAAAAACACCTCTTATCAACTATACCCAGAGAGGAAACCAAACTGATGGCCAGGTGTAAGACTTAACTGTAAAGTAGCAGAACTTCAGAGGAGAATGAATTAATAAACTGGCAAGTCTCCTACTCCAAAGTCAGGTGCCTGACAGGAAAACAGGGGCAGCCTGAGACGTGATGTAAGAATATGCACAGAATGTCCTAGTACCCACAGATTCGTTAACAACTTCTAGACCTGTTAGAGATCAGAACAAACACCCTCATGCTTAAAGACTTATGCTGATGCCTCAATCAAAACAGAAATCAATCAATCAAAACAGGAAAGTGCTCTTCTCCTCAACATTTCCCCCCATCTCCCACCCTGGACACTAAACCAAGAACTAAGAGCAAGGATGACCCAAATGAACAAAGTTATCCAGTTGAAGAAAAGGAATATACACTGAATGACCTTCAGGGTATAATGTGTACCAGTAGAAACTAGAAGAGTAGGCCTTGGAGTGAATCTGGAAGGTCTTAGATGGAGAAAGAGGTAAAGTTAGAACAGAGAGCTGGATAAGGGAAAGTTTGCTCATACGGGAACAACTTCCTCTGACTCTGGATTTAACTTCCCAGAAAACCTCAAGCTGGATCTCATGGGCAGCTTGAATTGCTTTTGCAGGTTTATAAAAAGAACAATGGGCCTCTAGCGAATGCAGTAAGGCAAGGAAGTAAAAGGTATCCAGATTAAGACAGGAGAAATACTAATCTGTTGTTTACAGATTACATGATCATCTCTATCAAAAATCTGAAAGAACAGACATAAAATCCTCCTAGAACTATTAAGTGATCATAGCAAGGTTGCATACTAGAAGGTTAATATACACAATTCAAGCACTTTTCTGTATACCAACAATAATCAAGTGGAATTGAAATTGAAAAGGCAATAGCATTTACATGCCAAAAATTAAATACTTAGATATAAATCTAACAAAATATGTACGTGATCTGCATGGAGAAAACTACATAACTTTGATGATCAAAATCAAAGATCTAAATAAATAGAGTGATAGCAGCACCTGGGTGGCTCAGGGAAGCGTTCGACTCTAGATTTCAGCTGAAATCATGAACTCACAGTTTATGGGGTCAAGTCCCACAACGGGCTCTGCACTGTGTGGAGCCTGCTTAGGATTCTCTCACTCCCTCTGCCCCTCCCCCATTCACTCATGTGATTTCTCCTTCTCTCAAAATAAATAAACTTTTTAAAATACATACATACATACATACATAATAAAGAGATATCCTATGTTCATAAACAAGAAGACCCAATATTACCACAAAGTCAGCCCTTTCCATCTTGACCTACAGATTCAATGCAATCCCAATCAAAATCCCAGTAAGTTATTTTGTGGGTATCAACAAACTCATTCTCAAATTTATGTGGGCAGGCAAAAGACCCAGAATAGCCAACACAATACAGAAGAACAAAGTTGGAAAAGTGACATTTTCCTGATTTAAAGACTTACCATAAAGCTACATTAATCAAGATTGAGTGATATTGGCAAAAGAAGGGAAAAACACATGAATGCAACATAATAGATAGCCCAAAAATAAACCCTTTAAAAATACAGTCAACTGACCTTTGACAAAGAAGTAAAGGCAACACAATGGAGCCACGAGGGTCTTTTCAACAAATGATGTAAAAACAACTGGACATTCACATGCAAAAAAAAAAAATGTATCTAGACATAGACTTTATACCTGTCACATAAAATAACTCAAAATAGATCACAGACCTGAACGTAAAACGCAAAACTATAAAATTCCTAGAAGATATTAGGGAAAAACGAAATGATATTAGGTATAATGATGACTTTTTAGATATAACACCAAAGGCATAATCTGTGAAACAACTGATAAGCCAGACTTCATTAAAATTATAAAACTTTCTGCTTGTGAAATCCAAGGTCAAGAGAGTAAAAAGATAATCCACTGACGACGAGAAAAAAAAATTGCAAAACACATATCTGATAAAGGACTGCTAACCAAAATATGCAAAGGATCCCTAACGTCAACAAGAAAACATTTTCTTAGAGAAAAATTACTTTCTCTAATAAGAAAACAAACAACCTAATTAAAAAATGGCCAAAGACCTTAAAAGACACCTCACCAGACAAGCTATACAAAGGACAATTAAGTGTACGAAAAGAAGATCAATGCCACGCATCATCGAGGAAATGCAAATTACGAGGCAATACCATACTATAACTATTAGAATGGTTGAAATTGGGATCATTGAAACATTAAGTGCTAGTGAGCACCGTGGAGCAACAGTACCACTCATTCCTCGCTAGCGACACTGCAACATAGTACAGCCACCTTCAAAGACACTTTGGTGGGGTCTTACAAAACCAAACGCAGGCATAGTATATGACCTAGCAATCATACGGCTTGGAATTTACCCAAAAGAGTTTCAAAATAAATCCACACTAAAAGCCGTACACAAATGATTATAGCAACTTTACTCATAAACTTTATTCATCAACTTTACCCAAACTTAAAGACAACCAGGAAGTCCTTCAGCAGGTGAATAGATCAACTTTGATACACCTGGGCAGTTAAATACTACTTAGCAGTGAATAAAAAATGAGCTACCAAGTCATTAAAAGTCATGGAGAAATCTTAAATGCATACCACCGTGTCAAAGAAGCCAATCTAAGAAGGCTGTACTCTAAAAAGGTTTATCATTCCCACTAGACGACATTCTGAGAAAAGTAAAATCATAGAGAAAGTAAAAATATCAGTAGTTTCCAGGGAGATGAGAAGGGATGAAAAAGCAGAGTGGAGAGGATTCTTAGGGCAGTAAAAATAGTCTAGGTGATATCACACGGTGACTACTGGTCATTATAGGTTTGTTCAAATCCATAACATGTCCCATGCAAAGAGCGGACGATCAAGTCATGGGCTTTGGGTGAACATGATATGTCAACACAGCGTGACCAACTGTAGTTCACTCTGGTGGGGAATGTTAGTAATAAGGAGATTATACATATGTGAGGGCAGAGAGAATGTGAGTAATCTCTGTACCTTTCTCCTTCATTTCGCTGTGAACTTTCATTTGCTCTAAAAATTGTCTTAATTTTTTTACAAGCCTCCATTAAACCAAGTAAAAATGCTAGAACTGACCTGACACAGTGAGAGAACAAAAGGCTCAGAGAAGGGAGCATGTGAGGATACATCTAATATATAAAATGACATGACCAAAACATTACTATATAAGACAATAAAAAATGAATTGGCAGGGGTCACTGGTATCACTGAGAAGCTTATAATGACTGTGTTCTGAAGGGTTGGACTCCTAGTATAAGATACTCTTAGGGAACCGGGCTTCCTAGTAACCAAAGGTATCAAAAATTCCAGCAGCAGGCTTTCACCATTAGAGGCAAAGTAAGTCTGATTACCATGATGGGTAGTAAGGTGGAAATAATAACCAGGGGCAGTAGCTCAGAGAGATTTATGTCAATGGCTAAAAGATAGGGAAGGCCTAGGACCAACAGAGATGGGTAACTAACATGAGTGCGTGTGTGTGTGTGTGCACGTGTGCGTGCACATGTGCATGCAGGCATACATCACGAACATTGCTATCAACCACCTCAACTAAAAGTTATGATCTCCTGCTCAGTTTCTACACCTGAATAATTTTTACACCTAGAATCCAAAGATGAAAAGACATTAGGTTCCTGAGAAAGGAAGAGGCATTGCCACAACATTTTTTAACAATAGTGATCTTCTTTGTCCTTTCCCCATGGGACTTGTAGCCATTCACCTCATTACCTGCATATTCAAGAAAGAAAACCATGTAGGTATTTTGAAGCGGAATGAGTCTGACTGATCCTGTTACCTGGGATGGAAATTATTATCCTGATCCTCTGTTACTGTATGGGCAGGTGTATATCTATCTAGTGGTAAATAGAGAGCTGGCTTATGTTCAACATGTATAGTGTCCCATGGATCCACAGACTCATCCAATGGTGATTACTCTGGTTCTTGAATGTGTACATGGAATGTACAGACTAGCGATCTGATAAAACCCGAACTCGGCTTCTTTGATCTGTGGAGTAAGAGCAACCACAGGAGAAAAGGATATCTGCATCACATTTTAATACCCACGATAAAGCACCCATTGCAGAAGGTGTACTAAATAATATGGTGACCAGGACGCCTCATCAAATCACTATCAGGCAGCATGTGTCCTTGGTTCCCCAAGGGCTTACACGATGGATCGGTAAACCGATTAGTCATGGTGTTAGAGATGGAAGCTACTCATAGACCTCTCTCTCATCAAACATGATGTCGTTTTTGACACTAACTCATTTTGTCCAATGTGTCAACAAAAGAAACCAAGACATAGTACTTGGTCAACTCTCATCTCTTGAAGAGACAAACGTGCTACTCCTGTGGCAAGTTGATTACACTGGACCCTGTTCATCGTGGAAAGCAAAGTAACTTCCCTTTATCAAGGTGAGAAAAGAGATTGCCTCCCTTGACAATAGTTCCTTGGCATGTACCCTATCCGAGGGCTTACAGAATGTCATATTTACTAGCACAGTCTCCTTAAAAAATTGCCTTGGACCAACGGACCTACTTTATTTGGAAGGATGCCCAACAGTAGGTGTATGACCAGAACATTTCTTGGTTTAAACACATACCACACAATTTAGAATCTGCTCGCCTAGCAGAGCTCTAGAATAACCTCTGAAATGTCATCTAAGAGATGAGCCTCTGTAAAGGTAGGGGATTATTCTTCAAGATACAATGGAAACATTAAATTTACAGCCATTATGTGGTGCTGAGTCCCCACCCAGTGTAATTTATGGGTCTCAGACCTAGGGGTGGAAAGACAGTGTCCTCGCTTACTAATTGCAGCCAATGGTATATGTAAACAATCAATGCTTCCCACCTCTGTATCTTAAAGCTCCATGTGTCTAAAGCTCCTAGTTCGCAAAGAGAAATGAATCCAGCAAGACCTAGAATGGAGCCCTACTAAATGTAAAGCTTTGATTGCCATTGGGTCTCTTGGATTTCTCACACCAATACCAACAGGCAAAGGACGGAATTACCATCCTGACAGGTAACATTGATACCGATCGTCAAAAAGATTTAGTGTTACTATTATATATTAGAGCTAGGGTTGGCATCTCAGCAACGCTCAGTGTTTCAATGACCAGCTTTATTTCAGATGTGGTACGTTTCAATTTTAGTGTTTCCATTTGGTTCTTTATTATAGTTTCTAACTTTTTGCTGAATTTTCCAATTTTTTCATTCACTGTGAGCATATTTTCCTACCATTATTATAATAGCTTCCATAAAACCTTTGCCTACGAATTCCAGACTTTGTTCCATCTCAGGAATGGTCTCTACTGATTGTCTTTGGTCAGGATAATGGGGCACATTTTCCCGTTTCTCCGTATGCCAAGCTATTCTGGACTGTATCATGAACATTTGGAATCCTGTGTTGTGAACACTCTGAACTGTTATACAGGTCCAAAAACTGAGGATCTTCGCTGTTTGTTTTATCAGGTAATTAACCGGACTGAACTAAAACTAGAAATTCTGTCAGCTGGGTAACAGCTCAAATATCAGTTCCTTTTTTTTTTTTTTTTTATCTTTAACATGGTAGCTTAGATGATACTTTTCCTAATGTTTCTGGCTCATGCGTTATCTAAAAGAACGTTAGAGTTTACACACAAAATTTGTGGAAAATGGGAGGTTTGCTCTCTCTGGTTCCCTTTGTTCTGTGTTCCCCCATACATGACCAGCTATTACAGCTGCCTTCAATCTTGTCCTCTGGTTCTTCAGGACAGAGAAAATGCAGGCTTTTCTATGACCAGTTTGTATGCTACATATTGCACATGACGAGGCTTGTCCTTAAGCTAGAAGCTAATGAAAAAGAGAAAATCCTTTCCTACCCCCCAACTACCCCTTCTACCCAACTGCTGACTCCTCTCCACCAACTTCAGTCTTTAAGTTTCCTCCAATGTCTTCAAGTGGCTGTCTTTGGTTTTTGTTTCCTTTTTTCTATTTTGTCCAGAGTATATATACTTGTCATGTGTGAGAGTATTGCCTAATATCAGCTTACTTGGTCACACATGGCAGTGACTCCCAAGAGGAATTTTAACTGTGGGAGATGAATGCCAGTGACCAGAGCTCAGACTCCTCAGACGTTGGTGTAGTTCACCCCACCAGGCTATCTTCTAGAACAGCAGAGGTGTTAGCCAAGGGTAAGTTTGGTATGGGTGTAGCGGGAAGATTAGGACCATCACTGTGGGTCTTGGGACCAACTCTAGCAATGGAGATTAAAGCTCATCACACCAAGCCATCTTATAAAGTTTGTCTGCAGAAGTTGTGACCCACCAGATTTTTGAAAAAGCTGCAAACTTAATGGAAAAGTTGCACAAGATCAGCTGTAATAGACACTCCTGGCTCCCCGCCCAAATACCTTCATGTTCCATCAAGGTCTGTATATCCACCCATCAGCCTCTGCTGTTCTGCCCAAGACTTGCATCAGTGACGTTTTTTACTGAGGAATGCCATTGGGTGGCAGGAACCACCATGGCGAAGTTCCAGGGAGCTTATGACCAACCATCCCCTCCCCCCACCACAGCCTTAATAAGCCACTAAGTTAAACTAAAGCAGAAGTGAAAAACCTCAGCCCCCTGAGTGCAAGATGAAAGACGATAGGAGGTATACTTGCTGCTACAGAATCTGGCTGATACTAGAACTTTCCCTGACCTTGAATCCTTGCTTGCCTTTTTCCCCTTCCATACCGGCTTTCTCCACTTCTCTATCAGTTTCTTCTTTGAATACTTCCTTAAGAATTCACATGCACTCAAATCCCCAGCTCTTGGAGACCTCACCCTGAAACACTCTCCTTATTCACTGTGTTGCTTCCCCAAACAGGACATGGGCCCGGCAGGGTATTGAACACTGAGGGGGGATCTGAGGACAGGCTCATCGAGCCTTACACCTGCATAACAGCAAGTGCCACACGCCAGCACGATGCCCCGAAGACAAGGTGGGAGCAGCCTCTCTTCAACAGATACAAGAAGGCGTCCACACCTGCAGGTCCAGCCTGCCAAACTGAGGCAGACAGAACAATGTTATGAAGGAAGACTCAGAGAGGAGCCAGCCCTGACCAACTGTCCACACTGCTCCAGAAGCTTCTCTCATTCAAGACAACCCCTGAAAAAAAAAGTAGAATAAAGAAGGAAACAAACCATGATGGTTGATAAGTTTCCTCAAAGTGACTGTGTTTTGAAGCCCACAGCGCCAGAGATGATATATAAATGCAAACAGGCAATGGTGAGATCAGATGTAATGTACTAAAATCCGACAAAGCAGTTATTTACTCTTGGAAGATTTATATCTTCAAAGCAAAGGCAAGTTCAGTTATATAAAATTCATTAATATTTTAGATTTCTGCATGTCGACCTGTTAGGGCTTAAATTTCTGATCCACTTAAACTTCTGTTAAAGTACAGTTTTCAAAATGATTTCTCCTACCTAATGAGAAAGAAGGAATTTTTCTCTCATTAATAAAAAAGGAAACAAAATGACGTTTAAAGGTTAACTGCCTTGCCTAATGTCACAAACAAACTAGCTCCCATGGAACAAATATTCAAAATTGTTTTCTGACCTTGGAGTCCAATTCAGTTTTTTTTTTAAAACCTTGCAAGCAGCCTAGGACTTGGTATTTGAAGCCTAGCCAAGACAGTTAATCATTGTGAGTCAGCCAAATTTTATCATCTAGATGGTTGCAGGCATATTCATGAGAAGTAACACTTGCTTCTTCAGAGAACAACTTCACAATTCACCCAACATAACTGGAGAGTTCTGGACGTTCCCAACGTCAAAGTTTTCTATGCATCAGAATTACCTAGAGATTTTTAGTAACACCAGCAGCTAAGACCTGGATCATCCCAGAGTTCAGATTTAGTGGATCAGAGGTAGAATGTTGGCTTATGTATCTTTACACTTGCTGGAGATGATTCTCATGCAAAGCCAAGTTTGAAAACTCCTCCTCCTTCCTGACTTGGCCTAGTTCTTAAAACTCTGGTATCACAGTGTTTTGAGCTCTTCTTTGGCCCAGGGAAGCTTGTTTGACTTCTCCTTCCCTCGACTCCCATAATCCTGTCTCAGTGAGTCTTCCTTGCTAGCGCCATATTACTTGTGATTATGCTCAGTCTCCTGTAACTCCCCGGGTGGTTTGTATTAATTCAGGTGCTTGGATCTCTTTAGCATCCCACCATAAAGGCATCTTGCTTTCTTCTTCACCCTCAGGGGCAAAAATGACTGCCTTCAACTAAAATAAGGTAGCCTGTGTCACTGTCATTTAACCTCTGGTTGGCTTTGATTCTCAAACTCAGTATAATTCTGATGTAACATTTCTACATTGTTAAATAATCTGATGTTAATCCACGTTCCAAAAAGTTCTTCTCCTTAATATAGGGGGGCACAGAGATAGTACAGTATTGCCGTGAGTAACACCCTTCCTCTTTGAATCTTAAGTGTAGATAAGCTCCTGTAAAACCAGGAAAATGGCCTCTTGAAAATGATGTCAATCTCCAATTTGTGGTTATATTTGGTCTCTTCCATTTTGATAGTTCTGGAGATTTTCTTATTTATCAGAAAAGTAAGTAAGAATGCCGTATTAATGCTCTATTCCCAAAACACAAAAGAATGATCAAGTTAAAAATAATTCCATCATAAACCAACAACTATTTGATGGGTAACTTTATGACAGCTATGTAACCTACAGGCCATTTCAGACAGGAGGCAGGCATTCCTGGACAGAAGGCAGAGACATGGGTCCAGTCTTCCAAACACTCATCATTTCTGACAGCTCAATCTATGAACCTTTCATACCAGGTATGTTTCTCTTATTCCTATCTGCAATCAGCATAGTCCCTCTATTTGTGTGTGATGTAGGGAAGGCTAAGCTGTGCTTATAAATGAGTCCCAGAGTAAACCAGAAACCTTTGTGTATCACTGCTAGGAAGAGGGCACAAGTCAAGGAATACCAGCTCTGCTGTGGACGCTGAAAAAAACACATCTATACACTCACAACAGTAATTTCATACCTGGTGTCAAGTTTAATGTCATGATATCTTTACGACATTACCTCCAAAGTGCATTTGAATAGTTCTTCATAAAAGATTCCCTTAAGGGATAAAAAAAAAGAATAGACTCAGAATATATACCAAACCCTGATTCTTCAGGCACTGACCAAGGTCTCAGATCTATTAAAATAATAGTTCTACCTCAGCTAAACAAAATGTACTGAACAGATCCACATGCACCCTTAATTCAGTATAGATTCAAAGACTGAAAATAAAAGGAACTCCACGGATGCGGAGATCACTACCATGATCTTATCATAAGACACAGGGAACGTAATTTAACAGACCTGCTTCCCCTGAGAAGCCAGCAACATGATACCACTAAATGGAAGCACAGCGTTGGAAAATATTTTCAGATTTTATACGTATAGTTTCTTTAAAGGTGACTCTTGTAAAGAAGCAAATTTTATGACTGCAGTTCTTGAAGTGCTAACGTTTAGAGGTGCTGGCTGGACAGTTAGTGACTCAATAACAGTAGATACGGTCAGAGGTATAGGAATGGACCGTCAGGAAGAGTCACTGACTTTAGGAAGGATGACATCAAGGTATCACAAAATTCTCGTCGGCACACAACTTTCTGCAAGACTGCCATTTACCAATGGAATGGGTTACGCTTCAAGGCAGCTCTGTGGCCCAGAGCCTTGGGCTAATGATTTGTGAACACACCATTTTCTACCCTCCTCTTCAGCAGAAATGGGTAACTCTTAAATCTCAAGAAGTTAATAGTCCAGTATCGTGTGAAATCGGAAACTGCCCCAGATACAATTCAGTGATGCTCCTGTGTAATTATGAGGCTTCCAAAACAATTCAGGGTCCGTTCAAGTTCTTCAGAATTTTACCCAAGAGGATCTAGTCTTCACCCTACACTTCGTGGTGTGATGAGAACGTATCATGTAAATATGTCTGTAGCTTGTCTGCCATAAATAGAGCTTAATGGTTTCTAAAAGGATGGTCATCAATAACCAGGCCACTTGATTGAAAGGTGTTTATGGCTTCCTATTCTGTATTTGACAAAGTATTTTGAACTTGGAGTAACTGAAAAAAAAAAACAAAAAACAGAAGATAGCCTTCTGGGTATAATTTGTTTATTCGTGGTGCCTTGTCCCCAAACACTTGGTAGTGTCTTAAAAGAGGTAAGTTATACCCAGCGGAGTCTCTATGCATAGTAGAGAGAAGACGCAAAGACCTCTTATTCGGGGGTCAAGATCTGTCTGTGGTTCTACAGTTTCAATGTTACACTTCTTGTCTGAATTTCTTGATAATATCAGCAACAAGGAATTCTGAGTGAGACAGTATAATGTGAAACAATGCCTGTTCTGTGAAATAAAGTTGACCACTTACTTTGGAGTTCCTGGTTCTTTCTGTTATGGCACTCATTAGTGCCTGGATGTACAACGAGAAGGCAAAACCACAAAGAAATAAAATTTTATGACGACTAATATCCTTGTATTAGAACATTGAAAATATGACTCACATCTCTGAAAATTAAAATAAAGAACAAAAGAAGTCCAAGTGGTTCCAATCCTCCTGTCAGCACTACAAGGTGGAAGAATTAAATGGGACATGGGGTGGGGAGTGGGGGGGGGGGGGGAAGCAGCATCAAAGGATGTCACTTCCCCACTCAATCTCCACATATAAGTACAAATTTGTGACGTAGAGTATCAGTCCACCAAGTCAAAGGTTAAAAGAAAACTAACTTTTGAAAGTGCTCTATTAATTCTTCGTTTCTATTCTTATGTTCCTTTCCCACCAACTAGCACAGATCAGTCTACGGTGAGTCTCCTGCCCCATTTTCTCTGGGCTTCCGTCAAATGCGTGGTACCAAAGTACAAGGTGAGATGGGGAGTGGACACTGGTCCTCCTTTTATTTACCTATTTGGGGGGCTGTCTACTGAAGTGCTACTCAAGATACTCCTTGCATCTGTCCAGAGAGCAACTTCAAGTCCTGTGGCTCTCTCTGCTATTTATCAAAGCAGAGCATTCTTTCCTCCCATACTGTCCTCAAACCAGGAACTTCACTTTCTATAGAGTCTACTCACCTGATTCAAACATACATGGCTGGTACCCTCCCCTAAGTTTTTGCTACCGCTCTAAGAACAACATGGAAGGCAGGCTCAGAGCAGGGTTCAGGAATGAATACAGAAGACAAGGCCTGGGGCAGGTCTTGAAAGAGAGTGAGAATTGGCCAAAGGAGGAGGAGACATGAAGATCAGAAGGCATCCTAAACAGATTAGCACAAGGTAAGGCTCGTGGGAGTAACGAAGGTTGGTGGTGTCTGGGAAACGAGAAGACGTAACAGGAAATGAACGCTGAAGGATGAAGTGTGAAGTCTTAAAGGACATCTAAGGAATTCATGCTTGGTTAGCATCAGGGTACCTCAAAAATGGTGCACATAGTGGGGAGAAGGAGGACCATAAATGGGGAGTAAGCAAGGCAGATCTAGAGGAATGGATTCCATTGTCCTGTCAACACGGCCTTGGCTAGAGAGCACCACTGTAACCTACACAAATTTCAACTCTGTATTGAAAAGGAAGATTTTCTTCAAGTGTCCTCTTGCTTCTGTAGGTCAACAATCATACTCATCATCAGTTTTTGGAGTTGCCTTGCTACTATATCTTAATTATGGTCTATAACCACCTCAATATTCTCTAAGAAGACTCCATTATACATTTACTTACTAAACAAAAGTGGCTGTGAATATACAAAAATATATAGTTTTTTTTTTTTTACTTTTAAGTAAAAAACTCCATTTAAAACACCATTACAATACTTGAAGTGAAAAAAGTAAGTGGAACTTAAAGAAGTATAAAACTTAGTGATGCAGTTAGCATCTGACTGACAGGAAAAAAGGCAACGTAAAGAAAACTATGACATCAGGAAATAAGAAATCATGAATCATTTTTGTTATAAAACATTTCTAAAGTACGGATGAGTGGGACAAATAAAAGACTTATTTATTTACCATGCAGATTTGACAAATGTTACTTTTCTAACAAATGTAACTTTTGTCAACAAATGACGATTTCATCATCTCTACGTTTTTTAAGGAACTACATCTTCCAGGTATACCTGAACCCCCATTTCTAGAAGTGCTTCCTCAAGTTCATGTGTACTTTCTAGTTCACATTTTTCTGCCAATATGTGTATCTAATAAGCATATATAGCATCTTGCTATTTACATATATACCATCATATTGTAGTTCATGTTTTCCCTAAAAATTGTTTTGAAATTAATCCACGGTGACATATATCATCTGTTTAGTCATTATCTAAATAACTCATCATTTATTCATCCACTCCTCTGTTGATAGATTGTTTCTACTTTTTTTTGCCAGTGCACACAATGCTGCGAAACATCCGTCTACAGGGTTTGTTTTTTTTTTTTCCAGTCTGTTTTCAGGAGCTACTCCTAGGTCTACACCAAAGATAGGAATTGGTAAAGTAATCCTGTTGCTTGGTCAGTTTTACAAAAAAAATTACTAAATGACTGTTGAAAATTATTGCAAAATTCATACTCGCTTGGATAGAATATGAGGCTTAATATTTCCTTACATTCTCATAAATGTTGGTAATAGCAGTCTTATTTTTTGCCAGCCTCATGGGTCACAATACATCTCACTATGATTCCAATACAACTTTCTTTCATTATTATTCCTTTACATGTATGAATTGGTGATCCTTTCATCTGTGAATTGCCTGTTCATACCTTTCATTGCTATTTCAATGAGTTGTTTCTACTTTTCTTTTTTGGATACTCCTTATCAATTTTGGATTCTCTCTCTTTGTTCAGTTGTATGTTCTACAAGTATTTGCTCCGGCCTCTGGCTTTATTTTTCATGAAAATTTGTGATGTGCTCCCATCATCAATATTTTTCTTTCTTTTGTGCTTTTTGTAACTTAAGAATTCTTTACTGACCCAGTATCATTAAAAACGTCTCTTTCTTTTCTGTAAAAATTTTATAGTAATGTTTTTCAAATTCTTATCATCACTTCTTTTTGATTTTACTTTTGCACATCATGTCAAATCTTATTGCTTCCAAATGAATAAGTAATTGCCCCAGTGCCTTTCAGATAGTCCTTTTAGACTTTTTAGAATAATCAGTCCTGGGGAGCCTGGGTGGCTCAGTCGGTTGAGTATCCGACTTCGGCTCAGGTCACGATCTCACGGTTTGTGGGTTCGAGCTCCGCGTTGGGCTCTGTGCTGACAGCTCGGGCCTGGAGCCTGCTTCAAATTCTGTGTCTCCCTCTCTGTCTCTGCCCCTCCCCTGCTCACACTCTGTCTCTGTCTCAAAATTAAACATTTAAAAAAAAAAAGAATCATCAGTCCTTTAGCCATTGTTTTGTGAAGGCCTGCTTGCTATGTGTCAAGCCCTCACATGCTTCTATCTGGTCTCTGCTGTTTTATTGTTACATTGTTCTCTGTGAGCTAATGATGCAGATGATGATTATTCTAAATTATAAGAAGAAGGTTTTAAAAATTGGTTTAGCCCAGGGCACCTGGGTGGCTCAGTTAGTAAGGCATCCGACTTCTGCTCAGGTCATAATCTTGCAGTTTGTGGGTTTGAGTCCCACTATCAGTGGAGAGCCTTCTGGGGACTTTCTCTCTCTTTCTCTGTCCCTCCCCCCAGTTGCTCTCTCTCTCTAAATAAATAAATAAATAAATAAATAAGAAATAAACTTTAAAAATAATAAAAATTGACTTAGCCAAACTCCTTACATCAGAATTCAGTTGCCACACGAGTAAATAGTCATTGAATTCTCTTTGGCCTCAGCCTACAGTAGAGGGACACATGTGGCCTTCAGACTTTAATAGCTGGCTAATCTCAGCTGGCCAGGGGCCATTAACATGTGGTTAACTATTCTCTGCTCTCATGCCTTTGTGTATAAAACAGAGAACAAAAACAATCCCCCACTGGCTTATCATCTATTATTCTGCTGATGTCCTCCTTTCACAGCCCTTGTCATAAGCCATAATAATTTTCCTGACTTGTTTACTCATTTATTTCTCCACAGAAACAAGAATATAGAACAACTCTAGCCATTTACTATCAGGTTCCCAGGACCCTACGATAGTGCCCAATACATGATATATAGTTCATAAGTAGATGGCAAATGGTGAATGAATGAATCAAGTACTAGATTTAAAGGAAGAAGTTTAAAACAGAAACCTTTGAAAAAGTGAGTAGGGTGTAGCCATGTAGAAAGCATCAGCAGAGATATTACCAATAAAGGAGAAGCAAGACAACAGGCTTTCAACTGGGAATGAACAAAGAATGGCTAAAATGAGAATCTTTAAAAAAAAATGTTTATTGATTTTGAGAGAGGGAGAAAGGGAGGAAGAGAGTGAGGGAGGAAGAGAGAGGGAGGGAGACAGAGAATCCCAAGCAGGTTTCACACTGTCAGTGCAGAACCCGACGCAGGGCTCAACCTCATGAACCATGGGATCATGACCTGAGCTAAAATTAAGAGTTGGATGCTTAACCGACTGAGTCACCCAGGCGTCCCTTAAATGAGAATCTAACTAAAAAGATCAGGGGATATGGAAAGATATAAAGTGAAATTCATCATCTCACCCACTAAAATCCCTCCCATTTTGTTGCTGAACAAAACAGCAAGACTGTCCTCAAAATTTTTCTTGGTGGTACACCAATTAGGTGAGAAGTTGCAATTTCGTATTCCTCCAGGAGCAGGATACAGACACAACATTAAAACCTAGTTGACCAGCAGTGTTAGGGAAACCAGCCCTTCTGGTGGATATCCGCTATTTCCACTTCCTGAGAGAGTGTGTTCTGAGTATTGTAACAGGGCTATCAAAATAAAGGGATAATTGGATTTTTCTTATTGTTGTAACACTTTAATTACTACAGTAAAATAACACAGATTTTAACCATCAAATTAAATTAGCCTAATAGGGTAAAATTTTAGGAAACCAAAAATTTACTTCCAAGCCTAAGGCTCCCTAAATGGAGTCTGATTTTCACAAAAATCCCTCTGTTAGGTTAACACTTGGCTCTTTAAAAAAAAAAAAAAAAATTAAGTGTTTATTCATCTTTGAGAGAGAAAGAGACCGAGTGTGAGCAGGCGAGGTGCAGAGACAGAGGGAGACACAGAATCCGAAGCAGGGTCCAGGCTCTGAGCTGTCAGCAGAGCCCGATGCAGCACTCAAACCAATGAACCATAAGATCAGGACCTGAGCCCAAGTCATGTTCAGTAGACTGAGCCACCCAGGGGCCTCCAAAACTTAGCTCTTTATTCAATGAAACATCAACCTAAACTTTATTTGTGCTTAATATTAAGAACACTGTGGTATTTCATCCAGTTAAGGGAATGAAGTGTGTAATCTTCATACTGTCACCTGATTCATTAGCAATTTGTCAATATCATTAGCAGTTGCATTTTTGCTGACAACACAAGTCCAATCACTTTTTTTTGTTTTTCTTTTTCTTTTGTTAATTTAGAGAGAAAGAGAGTGAGAGCATGGGTGGGGAAGAGGGGCAGTGGGGAAGAGGGAGAGTAAGAGAAAGAGATCCCTGAGTAGTCTCCATGCTCAGTGAGGCAGTTGACATGGGGCTTGCTCCCACGACTCTGAGATCATGACCTGAGCCAAAACCAAGAGTTGGGCACTCAACCGACTGAATCACGCAGGTGTCCCACGTCCAGCTACTGGCCAGTTGAAACTGGCCTTTCTGGGTTCTCCCTGTATCATTAGTGGTCACACGACTAAAGGCTTTTGCTGACACCAAAACAATAGTTTGCCACAAAATCAAATTAAAAAAAAAAATTAACAAAGACCTATCGAAGGAGGCAAAGAAACTTTACTTTTGTTATGTGTTGTTAAGAATTTTGATTCTAGCAATATTTTTTTTTTTTTCAACGTTTATTTATTTTTGGGACAGAGAGAGACAGAGCATGAACGGGGGAGGGACAGAGAGAGAGGGAGACACAGAATCGGAAACAGGCTCCAGGCTCTGAGCCGTCAGCCCAGAGCCTGACGCGGGGCTCGAACTCACGGACCGTGAGATCGTGACCTGGCTGAAGTCGGACGCTTAACCGACTGCGCCACCCAGGCGCCCCTCTAGCAATATTTTGAAGAATCTTACGATGTTAATAAAAGGTCAGTTCTTGAAAAACCCATCTAACCCATCTAAAACACAGTCAACCAATCAAATGCCAGTAGAGGGCAATGAAAAAGACTTAAGCAGAAAATATAGTCAGACTAAAGTTCTCCTCTCTATATACTGAAAATATTTTCATTATCAGGCATATTTAAGTAAAATTTTTATGACATATATCAGTTTTCTTGTTTTAGGAAATGAAATTAATAAAAATAAAAAACTAAGTTTAAATGCTATCCAAAAATAGTAAGGTTAGAGCAAATCCCCAATGAATAACTCAAGAAAGAACTTTCTGGAAACAATTTTATTATAGTCAAATTTGATCAATACAATCAGTATGTTGACTGGCTATCAAGCCAGCTGATTTTGTATCAGCTTCTACCCTTTCAGGGTAAAACTTTCTCACAAATTTCTTTTCTGATTTTCTTACATATTTGTCAAACTTATCATTAATTCTATCTACATAAGCAGAGAACCCCCAACACTCAGCCCACACAAGGTGTGTTCTAGAATCTTGAAAAGTGGTGTGCCAATGGACTGGTTTGGAGGGGGGCTGTGAAGAGAAGGGGAGGAAAATATTTTGTATACCATCGCTAGAGATAGGACTCTGTATGAAGTGGAGATAAGACTCCCCTCATCGCTACTTATCCTCCCCACCCTCTTACCAAGGCTCTGGTAAGGACTAGAACCCCACTCTCCTGACCACATTTCATGCTCTTTCCACTATACCAGAAAGCATTTGTATCTCTGACTGAAGTGGTCACTTCATTTTCTATTAATGTATCTAGGGTGTTCAAAGTCAAAAAGTAGTTGGGAATATGACTCAAAGATGTTTAGATGATAGAAGCAAGACTTTCAGGAGGCACCTGGGTGGCTCAGTCAGGTGAGGGTCTGACTCTTGATTTTGGCTCAGGTCATGATCTCAAGGTCCTGAGATGGAGCCTTGCAATGGGCTCTGTGCTAAGAGTGCAAAGGCTGCTTGGAATTCTCTCTCCTGCCCCTCCCCACTGATGTTCTTCCTTTCTCTCATTTCTCTCTCTCTCTCTCTCTCTCTCTCTCTCTCTCTCTCTCTCTCTCTAAATACCCACTCTAGGAAAATACTTTAAGTATTTCCAAAATTAGCCATAGATGAATGACTGACACTTGTGGACTCTAACATTTGTTCTCTTTAGAAATCAACAGGGTTTTTTTAGTTTTTGTCTTCAACGAGGTATTCGGAGATATAGTGACATGTATGCTTTCAGCTGGCTGAGGTTATTAATTAGCAAAGTGCTTCCATATTTATTAAATCATTTTGGTGTTCCAACAACTTTAAGAACTGGTATGGATGACACACAGCAATGCTCACACAGCCTCCCTGAAAACAGCAAGGACAAAAATAACAACAAGACCACCTTGATTTGCCGGATGCATCACGTGCCATGGTGTACAAACTCCCACCGTGACCGAATGCAAGTTACCATAACCGTGAGGTCATCCAGTGTGGAGGTGGAGGAGACGCCCACAGTCAGCTATGTCTTAAGATCAAGCTCCAGGACATAACAGCCTTACAAATAGGAAGACCTGAGAGCCTAAGCACCTTGTGCGAAGTCACACAACTGGCGACAGATCAGGGCTCAGAGCCACATTTTCTGGATTGAAGTTCAGGGGTTATTCCCTTATAGCAAATCCGCCTCAGGTGCCTTAATCCTCTCACTGCTGTACAGTGTGTAAACTAAAGTTTTAAATTGAGGGTACATCTTCCTAAGCTAACAGATAGCAGTGCTTTACGTCTCTCTGTCTCGTCTCAGCATCAAGTTTCAACGGTTCCCCTACAGCAAGATTTTAATTTCTTTAAAAAATTTAAATTTTACTACGGTTTTAAAGGTTATTTTAGAATGACATGGAAAATGAACGAGTAAGATACACTTTCTGACATATGCCTCCGTTATTACTAACGCTTTCTTATTATTCAGTCCTGAAGCCTCCTAGCTCCTTCTCAACGTTCAGAACTGTGACTGTCCAATTGTCCTACTCTGCTTGTCTCTTATTGATTAGCTGCTCCCTCTCATCTCAGGGGTTTTCTGTTTCCTCTTAATGAAAATTATCTCAACTAACCTCACATGAGTCTTAGCCTTTGAAAAACCTTAGTGTTATCCAAGATCTTGCTTTCTCTTAACTTAAAGGGAAGGAAATGAGAAGATGAGGAAAGAAAAGAAAAAAATAAACCTCAGCCAACTTCTGTCCTGCGGAAGCACCAGAAATTTCATGACTTATCTTCCCCTTGCGAATGAATGAAGTAAAATGTCTGTTGGGGGAGACATGTGCAAACTGGGAAATCTCTTTGATTCTGAAAAAGGACACCAACAAGCAAGGACATGGCTTACCAAATGATAAAACAGATTATAAAGGTACATGTATTAAAAGACTGTGGCACTAGCCAATGCATAGACAGATCACTAAAAATAAATGGATTGGGGGGTGCCTGGGTATATCAGACAGATAAGCGTCTGACTGTTGACTCTAGCTCAGGTCCTGATCTCACAGTTTGTGAGTTTGAGCCCCGCATAGGGCTCTGTGCTGACAGTGCTGAGCCTGCTTGGGATTCTCCCTGTGCCTCTCCCCTGCTTGCTCTCTCTCTCTCAAAATAAATAAACTTTACAAAATAATAATAACAAAAAGAATGGATCAGGTTTGCCAAAGTATGCACAACTGAAATGCTTCCCAAAAGTATTTCCATGGACAAATACTCATTATCAAAAATGGAAACTTCGTTCTTTGTGTCTACCCCTTAGAGACTTATCATCTATTTTAGCATATTAAGGAATCCGAAAGTACCATTCTATAGAAATCTGTCTAAACTTACACAACCTTAAGCTTCTCAGACTTCTGTGACCATGAAATCATTCCCAAGAGAATTCCTAAAATTATCTTCCCAAGAACACTCTTTAGAATGTATTGAAATAGAGAATCAGCCAATGGATCCAGGTATGTATGGAATACAGAATGTGGGAAAAAAATTGTGAGAAGTGGTCAGTTAAGGATGGTAGGAAGAAAAGTTATACTAGAAAAACTATTTTTAGAAGTTAAAAAAAAGAAGTTAATTCTCTACCTTATTTCAATACTGAAACGAATGACAGAGAAATAAAGCTTTAAACATGAAGACTGAAGCTTTAAAAAAAAATACAGCAAAACATTAGTTAATGTGTTTAAAGTATCAGGAAGGGAAAATGCTTTCTAGAGCTAACAATGAAGAAAGTCACCAAAGAAAACTGTAAATAATACCAGATAAAAATGTCAACTTCTATAGAGCACACAAACAGTAGTTAATAAAAACTAAATAAAAATGAAAAGTGGCTGAAAATAGGGGCACCTGGGTGTCTCCACCAATTAAGGATCCAACTCTTGGTTTCTGCTCAGGTCATGATCTCCTGGTTCATAGGTTCAAGCCCTTCATCGGGCTCTGCGCTGACAGTGTGGAACCTACTTAGGATTTTCTCTCTCCCTCTCTTTCACTCTGTCTGTCTGTCTGTCTCTCTCTCTCTCTCTCTCAAAATAAATAGACTTTAAAAAAAAGTGGCTGAAAATAATAAATTTTAAAAAAGAAAGTAATAAATTAAAAATGTGGCTGAAATTATTTGCTATACCTGTACGGCCTCTCGCTTATCAATAGTAAGAAAAAAAATGCACCCATGCCCACAGGCTCACACACAAGAATAGGCACCGTAATTTAACAGAGAATCCATACAAGAAGAAACGTTAATGGCATTTAAATTTCAGAATGATGTTCAATTTAACTGCTAATGAAGTAAGCACAAACTCAAACCATAATGAAATACCATTTTTCACCTTTCAGATCAGCAAAATTGAAAAAAAATTAACAACTCCCACGGTTGATGAGGGAACAGTGGAATGGGAATTCTTATTCACTCTTGGTAAGCAGTAAGTCTCTAAGAGCCAATTATTCAAAGCCTATCAGAAGTTAAGTGTGAGTACCTTTTGACTGAATTCCACATCTAGTAGTTCAAAGAAAATGTGCAAAGATGCGTGCAGTGTCCAATAGGGCATGTTGGCCAAATGGTGGCTGTTCGAGTGTGATGGCATGAAATTTTCCTGTTTGGATGCGTTTGATTGTGACTAACATTCACGAAGTACCTTTGAGTACAGATATAATTAAGACGGGCAAGGCACTTGACTCATGGAACCCCTATTCTCGCATAAAATAAAATAGCTACATGTGTAAGAAAAATTATCAGGAGCAGTAGTAATCTTCAAGTAACAGGGTGCCTACTTTTACACTGTATGGTTCCCTGAAGGTCACTCAAGCCTTAGCTTGATAACAAGTATCACTCAGACAAAAAGGTAATGAAAAAGGAGTTTTTATTTTATCCTGTTAGGGGAATCTACTGCAGATTTATTTTATAATGTAATTTTAATTCTAGAAGCATCACCGTAACTGCTGGGTTGCCAGTGGACCGCATAGGGGCAGTAATGGAATCAGGGAGACCTACGTGAAGCCTCCTGCTGTAGACCAGGTAAATTACAATGGAAACTTGGACTATGGTGTCAATACTAAATATGGAGAAAAGTGAGAGGATTTGGAATATACTGTAGGGGTAAAACTGATAGTGTTTATTGACTGATTAAACAGAGGGATGTGAAAAAGACAGGAATGAAAAGGGATCCATAATTTTGATTTGAACAATTAGGAGGAAGATTGTGATATTGACTCAGAAAGAAGTTCATTACAGGACATGGGATATTAGTAATCAATTCATCTGCTTTGACTAGTTATGTTTGAGATGTCTACTTCTATATCCAAGTAAAGATTATTAACCAGACAAGTACATACACGATGTCAGAATTCCAGGAGAGGTTAAATCTGGAAAATATATTTTGGAACCACATGATTCATATTTAGAGCAAGAAATCTGAATGATTGTCAAGGGAGCAGGGCAAAGGTGATGGACCTCCGTCTTGGGCAGGCCCAACATTTAGAGACAGAACAAGAGTCTGAACCCTAGCTCTGTAATCTTCCAGCTATACAACTAAACACACATTAGCATCTCTGCTTCTCAGTTTTATCATCAGTAAAATGGACATAATCGTAATAAAAATCCCCTGGGGCTGTCGGAGGATTAGTGGAAGCAATCATAATTCAAGTACATCTCCAACACACAGTAAGGGGCTTAGCAATTGTTTTGCGTTTCACTGCAAAAAATGTATTGTTTCCTAAATTATGAACTAGTACAAGTGTTTAACCATCAGTGAAAACAAAGTCCTATGCAAGGTGATGTAAAGAAAATATACAAATACAGATGGTCCCCAATGTATGCTGGTTTGACTTATGACTTTTTGACTTTGTGATGGTACATATTCAGTAGACACATACTTCAAATTTTGCATTTTCATCTTTTCCCAGGCTATCTGTTTGTGTCCCTTGCTGGGCAGCAGCATCGAGGTGCATCTCCTCGGCAGCCGTGCAATCGCGAGGGCCAACAACCAATACGCTTTCCACCATTTTGGTTTTCGCTCTCAGTAATCAATTGCCTGGGGTGTTCAACACATTATACTAAAAGAAGTTTTATGTTAGCTTATATTGCCCATCTGTAGGCTAATGCAGGCCTTCTGAGGACATTTATGGTAGGCGAGGCTAAGCTGTGCTGTCGAGTAGGTTGGGTGTATTAAATGCATTTTTGAGTCAGGATTACTTTCAACTCACACTAGGTTTATTGACATGTAACCCCACAGTGAATGAACGCACGTCTCTATAACTGTGAGATGGTACAACATGAGGAGTAAGAAAAAGAAATCTACTAGAAAAAGTAAAGTCAGATTGGTTTGGTTCAAACTGAAGAAACGAAGGCAATGATAAAGGAGTAAACGTAAACACAGTTCAGGGGGAAAAGGACATCAGAATATAAGTAGGAAGTATCTTGAAGGTTTCTAATCATTGGACAGTAGAGATGCTAGCAAATTATGCTAGAATTGTTTTACCTCTGTGGCACACTGTCCACCACGTATGTTTGCCAAGTAGCTCCCCAATTCAGGCAGGAGGCTCATTTTTACAATGTCCACTGAATTCCTTTTTAATTAAAGCATTCCTTTACTACCTCTTAATTTTTAACACTACTAGTTTTTCACATGAGTTAAAAACACCAATTTTTAACACTACAGGAAAGAAAGCACTGTTTATGTCAAACACAGGAGAAACATCTTAAGTTTTATTAAAATTCAAAATTATCTTAAAAGTCACTCATTTCATAATGACCTAATCATTGTGAGGTCACTGGAGGGAAAAATAAGGACTCACCACTGGTTTTTTGGGTTTGTTTTTTTTCCCCCCACTATCTATGCAACTTAAGGCCATTTACAAAATCCAGGGTTGGAGTATTCTCAATGGTGTTAAGGAGACAGGTGTAATTAACTGCACCTTGAATCCACATTTCAACAAAAGGATGTGGAGAAGGGGTTGAATTCTCACGCTTCCTTGGTTTGTCTAAACCTTTCAGGAAAACATGGTCTTTCCTCCCTCCATTCAAGGGTGAAATAATATCCCCCACTACCCAGAGTCACATAAGAATTGCAGAAAAGACAATAAAATTCCGTATCTGTGTAGGCACTTCTGTGCAGCTGCTGTAGTCTGCAAACAACAGCTGGGCAATTATGACTATCACCCTTGTATTCTCCAACAGTCTGAAAATCATTTGTATTGAAGTTAAAGCTTTAATGCTTCTGCTATGTTTTCATTCTCTCTGCTGCTCATCGCCCCTTCCCCGTGGCTTCCCCTGCTTCCCTATTTCTCCATATAAAATTCTATCAAACGCACTCAGCATAATCTTCCCTGAGGGAAAAACAACGCTCAAGTTTATTGCCGGTACCATTATTGTGGCAACTTGGAAAAACTTTCAGCCTGGGTTTTTCTATCAAAAATGGATTTTGGAGGCAGTTAATCCAAGGCTTAATGTGTTTCGAGGAAAACTGGGGATTCAATTCTCCCTCTGTATTTTCTAACTTCCTTCCACACCTATTTCTTATAAATATTAAAGTGATTGAACATACGGTTCTGAATTGTCTGTACCCAGGGAAATGGCAAACTTCGTTAAGAGTTATATGAAAACTGTATACGACTACCTATGAATTTATTCACATGGATTTTATATTCCTGTCATTTGAAATCAATTTGTAGTGTATGCCATCCTGTCCTTTGATCTTGAAACTCTATCCTCTATAGATTAAATGGGACCGACCTCCTTCTTCTGTGCACCTCTCCAATCATGACACTCTGTCCAAACAAACTCACAAAGCTCCTGACTCCAGTGAAGGCATGGGAAGTTTTGTGTTTGGGGCCCATCGAGGGTAGGTGATTGGCTGTTAAAGCACAATGGTACCCTCGCTCCCCTCCTGGCATCCCGCATTCATTTCATGCACCCATATACCTAGACAGCTCTCTGCTTCTACTCCCCAGCAATGGAACAAAGAAAGGGGAAGGAGGAGGGAAGGAGAGAAACACAAGGAAAGAGAAAGAAAACAAAAAAGAAGAGAGAAAAGAAAAAGGAAAAGCACACATTGCACACCTTCTTGTAAAACGAACAAGTAGGTAAAAAAAGAGAGCTAGAGACCTTTATTGGAATACCGTTTCATTTAATTCTCATGTCAATCCTTTGACCTTTCTTATTCACACGATTCACATGATTGCCAGAGAGTTTGTCCAATATACCAAAGATCACATACCTAGAAAGCAGGAAGCATAAGGACCAGAGCTGAAAGTCACATTTGATAGATTCCAAGTCCCCAACATTTTTCGTTTGTCTTCCTTGGGATGTTTCCATTGCAAACGAAGGTAAGAATTCTCTCTCATTTACACAATCGTATAGGCCACACCTTGGCAAGTTTGTGTGACACAGCTATCCACCAGAGGAGCAGCCAAGACCATTAGTAGGGGGACCAAGGAACATTCCAGAACTATCTGGCTAGAATCTCACCCACACCCACCCCCTCCAATGTTGCCAAGAGTTTTGGTCATCAGGCAAGAAATCCCAGTAACAACAAACTCTCAAGAGTCAGCCATGGGTGGGAGCTGAAAGGGACAGAAGTGAAACATGGAATCAGAGGAACTGGGGGGTGGTAAAATCCTGTAGACACAGCAAAAACCATGCAGGAGGACCTGTTGAGAAAGCAAATATTTGACTGTCACAATGAGGACAGTGATGGTGGTCAACTGGTTTTAGCCAGGGAAAGAGCCTGAGAAGAACACTCCAAAGCCAAAAGAGGTACCAGTTGGTTTTTGCCCTAATCCTTTCTCCCTGCTGCCACACTGGACTAATAAAAGTGCAAACCACCCCTCATCATTTCCAAGACCTGAAGCTTTCACTGAAGTTTTAAAATGAACTATCCTGACATTGTTAGAGGAAACTAGCCACAGGGGAATAAAAAAGGCCTCAAATGTTAAGGAGACAAAGATTCAGCCTAGCACAGGCGGGAGTAGACAATGGAGAAACAATACATTCTCCCCACACAACTTCTACTTCTACAAGACACAGTGTATTCCTCTCAAATCCTCAGGAAAAGTCAGTAAAGTGGGTACAGTGTTGTCACTTTTCAGGGTGGAAAGGTGACATTCAGAGACAGAAGATTTGGGCAGACTCACCATTAATATACACCATAAGATCAAGCTTAAAATACACACACACACACAGTGAATTGAAGGAATTACACTATTGGGTCAAAACGTTTAACAATGGGAGGTGGAATAAGAAATAGGAGTCAGAGTCAACATTTTTCCGATTCTTTCAATTCATCCTTTTATAAATTCCCTAACATGATCTTGAATAACTTTATAATTACGACCCACTTTGTACATACTGTGTAAGAGCTTTATTTATTGATACGGCTAATTTTGACATTACTCAAAGCAGACAAATGCTTCACAACATAGATGTCTGTAGAACCTGTAACTGAATCCACTAAGCAGATTCAAAAAGGCAGCTGGGTGATTTCCAGTTGTTTGAGACTTTTGAGCTTTCCTTCCGCCCCTTAAAAACACAATGCCATTTCTGAACATTTCCCTGACGCCAAATTCTCATTATGTGTGTTTATTTCAGTTAGTAGTGAAGAAGGTTCAGAAATAATCTTACTGTACGGAGGGGGTTCTAGGAGAATCCAAAAAAGTGTCAGCTCTATCAGTAGCTTTTTCTAAAGTTACAAAGCACAAAAGCCAACCTTCCAAAATTGCCCGGGTCCCACAAAAGCGCAGCCTTCCGTGGATGTGGAGGGAGCACACATCTCAGGCACAGAATGAAGCCAGCATTTACTCACACATGTCACAGCCACACAGTCATGCTACCGGGGCCTCCTGCAGCTGTCTGGAAGCCACCGAATGGCGATTACAAGTCAGAAAGCAACGGGAGGCCCTGACCTTGTTTTCACGCCGCATTCCTTTCCAGGGGCTCTCAGATTCATTCTCCCCCACACTGTATTGTGGGTAATGATCCCTCTGTGTATAATACCCCTCTGAGGCCAGCAAAGCAACAGAATAATAACCATTTGGGCAACCGTCCTATTACAAATTCTCCCATGAAACTCTACCACCAGACAGACCAGAACATCTGGCAAGATCATGTCAATTAGTAGGACTCGGACAGGCAGAATGTACCTCAGGAAGACACGGGGCTTGGGGGGGTCCCTGCATATTCGGACAGTGCCAGGGAGGCAAGTACTCATCTGACAGGCTTCTCCGTCCAGCTGCTTTTCATGTGACAGTGACTTGGCTTCCCTCTGTGCAAAATGAGAAAACAAAGAGAAACATCACCCTAAGGGGAACATGGAAGGATCATCACAGTATTTGCCTGAGCACTGTTGACAGATCTGACATCATAGGATTAATGGACAGAGAAGGGTCTCAAAATTTTAAGTTCTACATAATGGAGATAATAGTATTATTGTTATTATTATTATTATTACTATTATCATTATTATATGCTAGGACCACCTTCATACTGATCTTATATGCAACAGTAACTACAGATTAAGTGTAAGCATGGGCCCAGAAGCGGTTTTATTCCAACAGCAGTTGTCTGAAATACGATTCTTGGGGGAATTTTCTCTCCATGACCCATGCTCCATTTCCCTTGACCTCGCTATAGTCTTTGCTCCTTACAGTTTTATGGTTTCATTGATGACAGCATTCTGTGGTGGGGTTTTTTTTTTTTTCTTCCCTTCCTCTAAAGAGTTTTTAATTTAATTATTCTACTTTTTACCTAACCTCAGTGTTTCAAGATAGGGAAAAAATGAACGCTGACTCCAGAAATTTACGGTCCTACGTTGAAAATGACCCAACATCGTTGAGATCTGGGGCACTCATTTTACTAATGGATAACACATGATATAGTTTGTCCTCCCTTTAAGATACAGCTCTTGCTGAATTTCAAGTTGAAAAGGTATTCAGGACAACTAAAGTCTGATTTAGACGAAGATAAAGGAAAGATTGGGAGAAAGAGAACAGAGAGGGGGCCCACAGTTTGTGAGTAGAGAAAATAAGAGCTTTGAGGAATCTTTGTTCTAGAAGATGTCACAGCAAAGGCTCCTTCATCCCACATATGATTAAGGGTGAGAACGAAAAGAAGTGTACTTTTGTAGAGTGGAATCTAGAGGCCAAACATGAAGCAGTCTGCAAGATGAAAAGTCAGTAGTCAAACTGGCACACCAGGCTATGTTAAATGGATAAGTGTATTTTTTAGACACTACACTGCAGCACTGCTCACCGAATAATAAAAATAAACCCTTGGAGCTTGCGCTCTTCAACAATTCAATAGTCAGTCATAACAAAGACAAAGAAAAGCCGGTTGACCTGGTATGATGACAACTTTTTCTAGATGATTAAAGAAACAAACACCCACTAAACATAAAACATTTTTCAGAACAGCTGGGTAAGTTTATGGCCCTCCATAACTCACCTCTTTGAACCTGAAGACTTACCAAAAAACCGATCACTAGGCTAAAAATACAACTGTGAACATGGCCTAGTCTTGTAGCCAATCCTACCATTCATCGATAAAGTACTTTATGATCCATGCGAACAGTTTGGGTTCATCCAGGCTCTCAGATTTTAGCTAAGAGCAGCTAACTGAAACCTCGAAGACTCTCCAATATTCTGGCTCTGAAACTTGGAAGGTTCAGTTCAAGTCTATGTCGTATTTTAACCTTAAATTGAAATCTTCAGTTGCCGTCTGTCGACTATTTCCATCCCTTCCATACCATCTAGTTTCCTGGAATTATTTTTTTGTTTGTTTTCTAGCCATGTTTTCACCACTGAATGAGACCCTGTTAAAAACTTTCCTTTTTGTTCTTCCCCTGTGAAAGCAATCCCAACTGGGGTCCTATCAGATTTCCTTATGGATGATCTCTCAAGTTTGTGGCTCATTTGTGCTCTGTTTTACAACTATCTGCTTTCCTCACAAATATTTTCTTCCCTCCATAGGACAGATGGATTATTTTTTTTTTACATAATAAGGGAGAGCACTTCAAGCCTATGATGAAGAAATTAAATCAATTCAGGTAATAGCCTAACGTATATCTACATTTTTTTTTTTATTTCAACACTGAAAAGCCCGGTGCTGGTTGGAGGTGGGGGGAGGGTGGGGAGGAGGAGACATAACATTAGACGCAAAACTCGATCCACAAGCAAGGTATCAACGCAAAAGATGGCTTAGCATTTAGTTTTAAAAGGATTATCTGGTTCTTCCATAAAAGTCTATTTTTTAATGTGTATCTGAAAAATAAGAGGCTGAGGAAAGAGAGAGGTGAGTGATGACAGAGTTACTGCCCGGACACCGGAAAGTTTGGGGATGGGAATTTAAGTGCCGAAATACGTCTGGACCACCCACCATCCACTCCCATCCACCAAGAATAAAGCAGCCTCTGAGGAGGACACAAAGCCCACGATGACTAGGTTCTAAGAGGAGAAGTCCACTGGGATGACCCAGACGTGAACTTGGAGGAGATAAAAGGAAAGCTGCAATAGCTCCATTCAACCCATTCAATAAAAAGTTAAAAATAGAACTACCCTATGATCCAGCAATGGCACCACTAGGTATTTACCCAAAGGATACAAAAATACTAATTCAAAAGGAGACATGCACACTGCTGTTTACAGCAGCATGATCTACAAGAGCCAAATTACAGAAACAGTCCAAGTGTCCTCCTGTCGACTCACGAATGGATAAAGAAGATGTGATGGGTGTCTGTGTGTGTATATATATGAGAGAGAGAGAGAGAGAGAACAAACATATAGAGATATAGATATACACAAACACACACAATAGAGTATTACTCAGCCATAAAAAATAATGAAATCTTGAAATTGCCAATGATGTGAATGGAGCTAGAGAGTAGAATGCTAAGCAAAGTAAGTCAGAGAAAACAAATACCATATGATCTAACTCATATGTGGAATTTAAGAAACAAAATAAACGAATATATGGGGGAAACAGAGGAAAACCAAGAAACAGACTCTTTAAAAAAAAAACAAGTTTATTTTTGAAAGAGAAAGAGAGAGTAAGGGAGAGTCAGAGAGAGAGGGAGACAGAATCCCAAGCAGGCTCCATGCTGTCAGTGCAGAGTCCAATGCGGGGCTTGACCTCACAAACCCTGAGATCATGACCTGAGCTGAAATCAAGAGTTAGATGCTCAACTGACTGAGCCATCCAGGCACCCCATGACATAGACTCTTAACCACAGAGAACAAAATGATGGCTACCAGAGGAGAGGTAGAAGGGAAGATGGGATAAATAGGTGATGGGGATTAAGGAGGGCCGTAATCATGATGAGCAACCCTGCTTGCAGGTAAGTGTTAAACCACTCAATTGTACACCTAAACAGTACACTGTATGTTCACTAACTAGAATTTAAATTAAAACTTTTTTAAAAATCCATTCGATAACTCCAACTCTACAGAACAAAATTAACAGAAAGCATCTTCAAAGTCAGGTTCCCTCAAGAGTTTTTACAACCACGTTCCTATGAACAGCGAACCATCTTCAGAACGGAAGGCGATCTCTGACTGGTTAGCAGGTTGGTGCCAATATGGCTGTGTCAACTCAACAAACAAAAGTGAGTAAGGGAACATATGGCAAGAATAGCCTACATGAGAAACTATGAGGAAAGTGTAGAAGGGTAAGAAAGATAGCCAAGAAAAAAAAGACGAATAGGAGAGAAGTAAGGATGAAAGATGAATTGTGATACAATTCAAATGGAACAAAAACGAAAGAAACGTAACAAAACTGAACATCCGTTCTTATCATGTTTTTAAAGTTTATTTACTTTTGAGACAGAGTGAGAGAGAGAGACAGAGACAGAGAAAAAGCGTGAGCAGGGGAGGGGCAGAGAAAGAGGGAGACACAGAATCCGAAGCAGGCTCCAGGATCTAAGCTGTCAGCACAGAGCCCAACGCGGGGCTCGACACTAACAGGGTGATCATGACCTGAGCCGAAGTCGGACACTCAACCGACTGAGCCACCCAGGTGTCCCGAAAGTGAATGTCTGTTCTTAGGGCAAGTTAAGAAAAAGTGTCATCTTTGATCAATTGTAACATTAATCTAATCTAACCCCAAGTATTTATGAGCAGAAATGTCCACAACCCTTTCTCCTATTTTCACCAGCTCACATTACCATTTCATAGTCTCACTCTGCAGTTCCATCGGTTAAGGAATTTCCAAATTCTGATCTCTACTGCTTTAGTTTCTTAAGGAGAAGCTGAGTGAAATCCAAGCTTCTTCTGCACATAGATATATGTGAAAAGAAAGAACAGGAGTTTTCTCAGAGTAAGCACTCCAGATGTCTTTGACAGGAGTTGCTTTAGAGCTTGCTGGGTTTTCTTACTCAAGAATGAGGTGCTAACACATTTTTGTCGGTTTCCTTAAGCTTCACAGTTGTGCAGTGGCCCCTTAAGCACACAGTTTTATGTATGATAGCGGTCACCATCATCAAAATTAGCATGAGCTTATGTCTGAGCTCAAGGGATCAGGGGCATCTCTTGTGATGTAGAAAGTTAAGTGTCTGACTTTGAGCAACTATCCACCTCTCAGACCTTATTCCCTGTCAACTGAAGGCAAGTTTGATGACTCAAACTCATCCAGTCGAAGTAATCCCTGAGCTGCCTTGGGAAAGTTCAGATTCTTGGTCCCATTCACGAATTGATAATCCTGTAAAAAAAAAAAAAAAAAAAAAACTTAAAAAAAAAAGAATAAGTCTGAATCTAGAGTGGAAGAAGAATTTCTTGTGTTTTTTTTTAGGAAAGGTTCCAGATGATTCTCATTTCTGGCACTTGTAAGAGCCACTGCAATCAGGAACAGTCCTTAGAATATAAACTATATCTGATTTTATTTCTCCATTTTGAGTGATGTAGGACAGAAAATAACTATCATGCCATGGGAACTATTGCCAAAGACTTGTAAAACTTTCACTAAGAGACTTGTTTAAAATTATGTACCAAAGTGTCATTTGATCACCTTCAAAAAACCTACAGAGGAGCCAAATACTATCTCATGGGAGTAAGTTGTCTTGGGAAGAAAAAAAAAACAAAAAACAAAAAACCCTGCAACCCTGATTACGTATTAATCTAAGAGCCAAATATTCACTCCAGCCACCTGTGAACAATCTGTGTTTGACAGATGACATGGAAAGTGGTCATGTGTTTTAGACTCCATGGCCAGCACCTATGTCGATTTATGGTAATAGAGATAGAAATTCATTTCCTTAGTTTTTAGTCCACTAGAAGTTAAATTCTCAATTTATTACTTTATGACCTTTGCCCAGGAAACTATTTGAACACAATAAACAGAAAATTCTTTCTTTGGAGGTTCGGTATGCAGCCACAGAAGAAGGACTTGAAGAAACAAAAAGTGTTTTCAATATAGTGTCTCATGTGGCCTAAGGAAATTAAAAAAAAATAAAATCTTAGATAATCTGAGAATTGATTCAAGTGTTTTCTAAATTCTTCCCAAGCTCACAGCTACTCTCTAAAGCTTTTTAGATTGGCACCATCAGAGCTAATTGGCTTAATTCTTTGTAAAGTTCATCACCTATAATTAATGGACTAAAAGACTGGGAGCGGGAAGATTTTTAGGTCTCCAAGTATATAATCCTTGGATTTTAGAAGTACTTGACCTCTATCCCCTCCTTCCCTTGAAACATCACATGCATGAAGAAATGGTAGAAAACCTGCTACTCCTTGTATTGATTAGCTCTGAATTCCAGTAAATAGTTGAAATGTTGTATCCCCATTTTGAGCCTCTTTGTCCTAGGTTTTAAAAATTCCTACAAAACAGCGGTATCACACTCTTCAACATCATTAATTCTCTTCTTCATTTGGTCATGATTCCCCAGGACAGCCAAGACAAGGCCCTGCATCTTACTATACTTTTAAAAATTAACGGCTACACAGCTCAGAGCCTGGAGCCTGCTTCTGTGTCTCCCTCTCTCTCTGCCCCTAACCCATTCGCATTCTGTCTCTGCCTCTCTCAAAAATAAATTAACATTAAAAAAAATTTTTTTTAATTAACGTCTACATGTGGCTCTGACCTAAACACTTGAAGACACTCCTAAGTTAGAAGATTTCTGTTTACCTTTATACTATATTTATTCATTTATTTATTCATTCATTTATTCTTATTTTTTTAATTTTTTTGAGTGATAGAGAGTGCGAGCGCATGCACATGAGCAGGGGAGAGGGGCAGAAGGAAAAGAGAGAGAATCTCAAGCAAGCCCCTCACTCAGCATGGAGCCCATTGCCAGGCTCGATCCCACAACCCTGAGACCATGACCTGCAATGAAATCAAGAGTGAGACGCCCAACTGAATGAGCCACCCAGATGCCCCATACCTTCTAATTTTTGTAGGAAATAAAATCTAGGGCTATTAGTTTTTAGAATGCCGTGATAGTCTTAAGTATGATGTAATATGTAAGACATTAATATCATCTGCCTACAGTAACAATATTTATGTAAACTAGTTTTGGATTACTCTTGTAGAAATGAGTAAAAAATATAATTTAAGTAAGAAATTTAATATAAAAATAAAATCATTTAGCGAGTACATGCTATGTGCCAAACGGTGTTTTACACCTTCCTACATACGATCTTACTTTATGCTGTTTTTTTACAGATGGAACCCTTGCTTTGAGCGGTTCAGTCATTTGCCCAAGGTTATTAGGCTAGGTAGTGAAACTCAAACACAACTCTGACAGCAAAGCTCACGTCCTTAAATAGTACACAAACTCCCCTGTTCCTTAACGTTGACCGACTCTGTTGAACATGTCCTACTGGATTAGAATGAACTTTCCCAAGAAAAACTACTGGCTTAGCTCCATTTATGGTAGAGGGAAAAGAAGTTGTGTTCGTAGCCAGAAGGTCTACCTTATTTGGACATTGCGCTTGACTCTATTTTGTGACCTGGCGAGTCACTTGATGCCTGTCAGGTTTAGCTTCCTCTTTTATAAGGTCATAAGCATAAGCATGCACTGGAAGATCCATCCACAGGAACGCCCACCCCAAACCACCCAAAGCCAAACTCAACTGTTAAAACCACTGCTATCTGACATCAAGTCCGGGGCAGGACGAACTTAACTATTGACCTCACAGTTAACAGAAAAGGAGAGAGATTGGAGTGCATCAGCCCCTGGAATATGAGCTGTTGTCATGCCACAGAATGATGGCTGATACCAGGAAAACAACCACACCAGGAATTTTCACGAGGAGAGGAAACCGTCCTCAACATTTCAGAGAATTAAGACAATTTGGATTGTGTGGTCTTAGAAGACAAAACAAAAAAATGCATATAATCTCCATTCATCATTGGGACTAAGAATTAAACAATTCTCATGGTATCTGGTTCAGATCTATTCAAATTTGTCTGTTGGTACCATGCAACTAAAGTGCTGTCTGTCCTAAACTTGCGGTATGGTTACAGCTATATAAAATTTAGCTGGGCTACCACTTTGACCTTAAAATATACCCTCAATTTACAGCATGCATGTGCACTCTGATCTGATATTTAATGTGCCTTGAAAATCTGGCTGCCTTAATTTGCTATCAGAAACGTTTCCAGGGGCGCCTGGGTGGCTCAGTTGGTTAAATGTCAGACTTTGGCTCAGGTCATGATCTCTCAGTTCACGGGTTTGAGCCCCGTGTAGGGCTCTGTGCTGACAGCTCAGAGCCTGGAGCTTGCTTCAGATTCCATGGCTCCCTCTCTCTGACCCTTCTGTCCTGTGCTCTGACTCTCTACCTCTCGGACTCTGTCTGTATCTGTATCTCTCTCTCTCTCTCTCTCTCTCTCTCTCTCTCTCTCTCTCACACACACACACACACACACACAAATAAAGAAATGTTAAAAAAAAATTTTAAAGAAACATCTCCAAAAGGAAACTGTCATTATTTGTCAAAGCTGTTGGGTTAGGTCATCTATTAGTAAATGTCCCAAAAGACAAGCTTTTCAGGTTTTAAATCAAAGAAAATGTCTACTTTGGCTTCTCTATAACAAGGTACCAACCAGTCAGTATGATTACATGCTCAGGAAGGGAAAACAAACAAACAAACAAACATGGCAAAAACATCTCCAAGTTCACAATTTAAAAACTTTCCAGATCACTCTTGCATGCCACTGGTAGGAATGTAAATCTGTCAACTTTTAAAAAACAATTTAGTGTGTGCTAGGAGCCTTTAAAAAATGTCAATTCCCTTTGATCCCACAATGCCACTATTCAGAACTTAGCCTAAGAAAATAATCTCTAAGATAAAAAAGAAAGAAAAAGAATGAGGGGGTGAAGAAAGAAGCAGAGAAGTAAAGAGCAAGAGAGATGGAGAGAAAAAGATACTTTCAAAGGCAAAGCATGGTGTGGTTTTTTGCAATATTAAAAAATAATTTACGACATAAAAAAACATGTATACAAGTTCAATATTCATAGGATAATAGCCGTATAATCTATGGCACAGGCACTCAAAACACTTGACTCAAAACACTAACTGCCTAGTGAGTGAAGGTGTCTCTATAAAAAGTTTATGATAAAATAGAAAAGCATTTGCTACAAAGTTCAATTTGTAAAACCAGGTATCAAATCAAATCAAATCAAATATAAAGAATACATGCAAAAAACAAATAATTGGAAAAGCCTAGGCTAGAACTCATTATCCTTGTTGATTTGCCAGTATGGTTGTTTTTCTTATTTCTCCCAAATTTTCAAATAACCCAAAATAATGATGTATTCTTTTTTAAAAAACCCGTTTGCAGGTTAACATTTCAGTTTTTCGGAAGCTAGCAATTTTCCAAATTCTAAATGTAGGCTATCCGGTTAACATCGTGTTTCCTGGATTAAGAAAAAGAGCAGGAGATTATTTTTTCTCCCTAATTTAATTCTGAAATTAAGGTGGCCTTTAAAATAATGAATTTTAGGTCTTCATCTAAGGGTAGTAGGTCTTTAGTAAAAAACTGATAAAAGTACAGAATATGAAAAGAAAGGAAAAAAATCAAGAGTACCTCTAGTGAAAGACAACTATTTTTAATAACATCTACATTTGCTTTTTTTTCTATGTATTTTTCCTCTTTTATTATAACGTTATAATCACACTATAGGTATAATTTCACTTTTGTGTGTTTTTCTCTATAAAACCCTCTTTGTTCCTTTGTAGGGATAATCACATCTTTTTAATGAAAGTGTATATGACACACAGTAACCGACTGGTTTCAGGCGTACATCATAGTTACAAGTCATTTTTAAAGAGCTCCAAATTCAGCCCAACAATAGATACATAATCTAAAATTATGCAAGTTCCCAGAATCGAAATGTAAGAAATACTAAAAAAAAAAAAAAATGAACTTGAATCATACTGAATCCAGTGTTAGCTGCTCTCTGAAAATATGACCCTACTAATTAATAGGCGGGTATTGCTACAGAACATGTTTTGACACACAGTGGAGTACTCCACATATGAAAGTATCAACTAATTCCTAAGCAGTCCAACAATGATGTCACTTGAGTGCTGGAATGTTTCAGCTGTCTGTGGAGCCTGGGTGGACAGAGCTGGGGCTGCCATTTTTCTCACCTTCACTTTAAGTCAAGCCTGGGAATATGGATATGAAAATATGTAGAAGTAAACAGAGGGAAAGACAAGAAGGAAGAGGAGGAGGAAAGGAACAAGTTGGCCATCTAAATGGTGCTACAGAATGGACTTTAGTTGTCGGAATGAGAATTTAATGCATGGGTCTCAAACTTTGTTGGGTATGATAATCATCCAGGAGAGTGGTTCGAAGACAGATTCCTGGACCTTGTCACCAACAAGTAATACTCAGTTGCTGCAGGGGAGGGGGGCTCCTTATGAACACTCAGGTTGCTATTCAAGACAGCAGGTTGGTACTCAGACTAGTTTTCAAGAAACACTGATTTAAGATTGTGGAATAATTTCCTATTTTAAAAAAGTGCACTTTCAATGGCAATAGAACATGTTTAAGAGGGGTCTAACCAGTTGCATCCAAGGACTTAAAATAAAAATTGAGAAAGAAGAAATAAGACTAAGGCTGTAAATCAAGATAGCATCAAGGTAGAAAAATCTAGGAGTCCTTTTGAGAATCCAAGGTGGGGACCCAGGAACAATTGTTACAGCATTACATACTTGCCTTCGTGGTCACCAGACAGCATATTAATCTCAGAAAACCCAAATTTCATTATTACTAATAACATGCCATATGTATCATTCAGATATGTTTTGAGTGGCCTGGGGCATATAATTAGAATATGGTTCCAGAAAATTGTGCTTTGTACAAATAATAACTATCTCATAGAAAAAGTATAGCACTGGTATTGTGTACCATGTAAGCGTCTGTCTGTCTATCTCTCGGTCTTAATCACAGAGGAATGGATGGATGGATGGATAGATGAAGAGGCAAAGAGTGGGAGAGAGAAAGACAGAAAAAGATAGCCTATATAACCGAAATCAACATCAGAAATGACGTGTTCAGGAAACTGTAAATGACTCGATTTGACCTGAGACGTGCTAAACACTCAAATCAAGCAACAAACATAGGCAAAACTGACAATTTCATTTAAAACTCTATCTCTAATGATGTTAAATCATAGTTGCCTATGTTGGCATTGATTGGACTAAGAGTAAGGAGTAATTATGAAGAAAATATTTTCATAGTCTAATAAGGGTAATTTTGATTACATCATTTATGATGTTAATGGATTTACTTGATTGCTTCTGTAATAAAGAAATCAAAAACAAAAAATTCCCAGCAATCCTATCTTAAGGTAACATGGATACAAGTACATAAATCACTCCTGATCGCTCATTTCTATATTAGCACATCCAATAAACATTTTGGTGTCTTGCCCTCTTTTAATTATTTGACTTTTCATAATTTTCTTTCATTATATGTTATTACATTATTTAAACATTTTCATAAATATTTTAACGTTTGCATAACATTCTATCATGTATGTATGTTCAATATGTAATATATCTTCCCTCATTTTGAGATTTCATAAATTATTAAATTTCTTTCTAATGATGTGCCATTTTACAAAGTGAGGAAATCACTGGGGCACATGTACTGTTGTACTAGCTAAGATGAAAAAGAGATAACGCAGAGAAATTTTTAACGATGACTCCAATACCTTAGATATTAAAATAGTGCGGGGAGTCTGAGTGGCTCAGTCAGTTAAGGGTCTGACTTCGGCTCAGGTCATGATCTCAAGGTTTGTGAGTTCAAGCCCCATGTCAGGCTCTGTGTTGACAGCTCAGAGCCTAGAGTCTGCTTTGGATTCTGCGTCTCCCTCTTTCTCTGCCCCTGCTCTACTCAGTCTCTGTCTCTGTCTCTCAAAAAATGAATAAATGTAAAAAAAAAAAAAATTAAAATAGTACTAGGGAAATTCTTGGCCCAGTCTGAATTTTGTTAAAATTTTATAAAAGTTAATGTTCAAATAAATTGATGAATCGAATCCCTTTTCTGGAGATTCAGAGTCATGTCTTAGTAGGGACAGAATGTTGAATATAATAAACATTAATACAATCACAACTGTCTACCAAAAGATGAATTTGGCAACACAGCAAGCGATTTCTACAACTCTGGTGGTTCCTGTTTTGTTTGGCTTGGGTTGGCGTGATAGATAGTAATAATGATAGGACACCCAGGAAAAAGAAATACAATAGTGTCACAAATACTGCCATGACACTCAAAGACAAATAAGAAGACAAAGAATGCTGTTTTTCTTAAACTAAGGTTGGAGATAATAACCAGTGAGACTTTCCATCCATGTTAAGAGCCTGACTCTAAGGAGGAGGGGGAAGGATTTGGCCCACTGCTTGGGGTAAATGATCAAACACTAACAGGAAGCACAGTTACATTTTTCCAGGTGGGCTATCAAAGAGCATAATCTTTGCACTTCACAGTGTACAGGAGACATGGTTAAAAGGAAATTAGAGCCAAAGATAAGGAAAACGATAGTAGGGAAATACCCTTTTAATGAAGCTGAGTCTCTAGGCCCGTTCAAATTACTTCTTCGCATATAGACAGAACTTTGAAGGTGGGTTTGGCTGTTCTCCTCTTAGTAATCTTTGAAGAATCAAGTGAGAGAGCTTCCATTGGGCAAACGTTTCCTAGTTCCAAGAGTCATTTCTAGACCCACTAATGAACTCTACTATGACTAAGGATTGGAATTTAGAAACTACGATTACTGATGTAGCAAAGCAAAGCAGTAGACACAGGGCAATGTATTTCAAAACAAGAATCTGAGAGTATCTGCAACTACATTCTTCTTTACAGGGCGAGGAGACATTGCTGAGATGACATGGGAGTTACTCACATCTTCAGTCTTAATAAGTCAAGGTAGAGCAAAAACTCCAGCGATACGCCGTGCAATGCTGCTATTGACCTCATCTTCATCAATATTCATACTCAAAATGCCAGAAAAGAAACCTGGGACTTTGACCCCATCGAATTGATAGATGATACAACTGCTGGTGACATACCTGATCCAATTACAAAAGACTAATCCAAGAGATAATCAGTCTGGCATCATATAAGACTACGTTTTTAACAATTTTTTTTAATGTTTATTCAGTTTTGAAAGAAAGAGACAGAGCACAAGCAGGGGTGGGGCAGAGAGAGATGGAAACACAGAATCCAAAGCAGGCTCCAGGCTCTGAGCCATCAGCACAGAGCCCGACGCGGGGCTCAAACCCACAAACCGCGAGATCACGACCTGAGTCGAAATCAGACACTCAACAGACTGAGCCACCTAGGCATCCCAAGACTATGTTTTTTAAAGGAAATCTAGATATACCTAGAATCTTCCACTAGATTTATAAAATTAGTTGCTTAAGGAAAAGATAAAGGAAAAAATAAAAGACAGGGAAACCTGGTTTAAGGGCAGTTTGAGTAAAAAGTACGTAAGAAAAATAGTTGACTAAGGATGCCTGGGTGGTTCAGTCAGTTAAGCTTCTGATTTTGGCTCAGGTCATGATCTCACAGTTCATGGGTTCGAGCCCTGTGTCAGGATCTGCACTGACAGCTCAGAGCCTGGAGCCTGCTTCCGATTGTGTGTCTCCCTCTCTCTCTCTCTCTCTGTCCCTCCCCTGCTCACACTCTTTCTGTGTCTCTCAAAAATTAACAAACATGAAAAATTAAAAAAAAAAGAAAAAAAAGTAGACTATTAGTTTATATTCTAGATAATACTATCTGTACCATCTGATCTCTCAATAAAGCTGATATTTTCTTCCTGGTATATATCTGTGTTGGTTTCTCAGCTGGATCAGAAGTTATGGGAGGAGAAGTGTGATCAAACCAAAACAAATGGTTTTTAGGTCTGATTATCTTTTTCTCTCTTTGTATTCTCATTTTACAATTGAGGGTACCGAGACTTAGAGACTTTCCCTACTTCCCAAAGCCAGCCCATACTAATGGTAGTTTTTGAGCCTGGATCTGAATGGCTTTAAAACCCTTGCCATTAACCACACTCCCCCAACCCCTCCTGGAGGCAGGAGGTCAGGGTCCTTCCTACACTTGGTGGAATTCTTTATAAGAGGAGCATGGACCTTGTCATTTGCCACAGCATGGCTGGAACTGGAGGGTATTATGCTAAGTGAAACAAGTCAGTCAGAGAAAGACAAATAGCCTAAGACTTCACTCATATGTGAAATTTAAGATACAAAACAGATGAACAGAAGGGAAGGGAAGCAAAATTAACATAAGCCCAGGGAGGGGGACCAAACATAAGAGACTCTTAAATACAGAGAACAAAGTGAAGATGACTGGAGGGGTTGTGGGTAGGGCGATGGGCTAAATGGGTAAGGGGCATTGAGGAAGACACTTGTTGGGATGAGCACTGGGTGTTATATGTAGGGGATGAATTCATGGATTCTACTCCTGAAATCATTATTGCACTAGATGCTAGCTAACTTGGGTGTAAATTTAGATAATTAATTAATTAATGAAAAATCTGAGGATCATGGACTGAGTCAAGTCCACTGCAAGAGGAAGTGGGCAGGGGGGAGGTCAGGGTGATGGGGATTTGAAACATTATGCAATATGAGTCATGGCAAAATGAAATGGAAAAGGTTTACTCTGAACAGAGGACACATGGCAAGGACAAGGACACTACTGTCCATCATTTCAATGGATGCAGAGTGGAAGCAAGATTAGATGTATTCGATCCATAAGCAGAAAGCTGACCTCTGCTGGGGGGTTGAATGAAAAAATGGGGGTGGCTGATTTTCATTAATATGTAAACAGGCATTATAATTTAAACTACTGAAAAATATTCTTGGCTTCCTCAATTCCAGCTCCAACAATGGCTGGGTGGTCACTTTTCGGGAATCTGTGCAAGAAATAGCTGTCCTCGATTTATTCATCCATTTAGTAAAGATGAACTGAGCATCTACTGTGAGTGAGGCATGCTTCTAAATGCTCAGAATGCCCTGGTGACCAAGAGACATGGACATATTTATAAAATAAATTACAATTATAATAGACAACTAAAACACACAGTGTTGAATAAGTGATAGGATACTTCTCTCAGAGTTCCATTCTGGCAAGAGGGTGAGGAAGAAAAAAACCCAAGTAAGCAAATAATGAATAGCTTAATTTTTGGTGATAATAACTGCCATGAAAAACAAATCATGATGTGAAAGAGTATGACCAAGGATGTGGGTCAACTTTAGATAGCTGTTCAAAAAAGTCTTCTCTAAGCTTACACCTACTGAACTGAGTCCTTAATGACAAAACAGAGCTTACAAAATCTAAGGTACGGAATTTGAGCTGGGGTGATAGCAAGGACAAAGCATCTTAGGTTTTTTTGTGGTTTTTTTTTTTTAATTTATTTATTTGGAGAGAGAAACCGGGATCATCAACAGAGAAGGGACAGAGAGAGAGAGACACAGAATCCCAAGCTGGCTCCAGGCACTGAGTTGTCAGCACAGAGCCTGATGCGGGGCTTGAACCCACAAACTGCAAGGTCATAACCTGAGCCAAAGTCAGACGCTTCACTGACCGAGCCACCCAGGTGCCCCAAAGCATCTTAGGTTTGAGTGGGCTTCTTGTATAGAAGGAAATTCACTACAAGTGGAGAATCACTAGCTTAACTGAGAGGTTAGGTTCACCTGTTAATGTAATATTCCTGACTTGAAAATATTTCATCAAGTCTAAATTCATGAAATAGATTATATTTCATAACATAGGTATAAAGGTATACGTGTGAAATATCCATGAGGTCTGCTGTCAATAGAGAAATACATTCTGTGGCAAGCTTTCGAGACCTACAGATAAAGACTTTGACACTTGTAAATCTATAGAGGGGTATTGGCCTCAGTTTCCCTCTCGCTTTCCCTAAGGGAAAATCCTCTGCACCTTTGTTGATTATAATGATGAACCATTTTTTCACAGCAGTTGAAGACCTTGCATTCCAACATCACTCCCAGCCTTGGCTCAGGGACCAAGCACAACACAGAGAGCTGGGAGCCCCAGCTCTTCTCTCCTGCCATCATTGACCAAGTGTGTAATTTTAATCAAGGGGTCATGTCTCAGAGCCTCCAGTCTCTCCATCTGTAAACAGAGAGGATTACACTTGCCTAACCAGTTAGATGTCATCTCCGAGATCAAGGCAGACAACGACATAAAAGAGAATTTGAGAAGGTTTATATTATCAGACAGCAACCTTAAGAGAAACTTGGAACACGATCCTTCAGTGGAGGAGAAGGACATCTTTGTCATTATTCTACAACTTGCAGAGGATAGGAAGCCCACAGCACACTCCTAACCAAGATATAGGAAGAGAAGCAACTTGAACATAAGGGAAATACCCAAAGGAGAGGGAGGAGTGAAGGACGGTGATCTGGAGGAGTAGGGAAGAGCGAGATTTGAACCTGAGAGGCAAGATGGTGGTAAAGAAATTATGAATGAGAGCTTTGCAAAATAGACAAAAGGAAAAACTCAGGTAAAACTGCAGGCACACATAAGGAAGGAATGTACCCCAGCACTAGATCCCTTAACACGTCTTCTGTTTTCATTAAAAGGCAAAAACTATCTTGACACATACCCTTTGGGGGCAACCCTCCCCCAGTTGACTCATCTGCGGAAATGGAAAATCTGTGAATTTTCATGGGTTTCCTCATATTTATTCTTTACCAGAATGATACTATTATTTAACTTCCTTTCCTCTAACAACTTTATACTATAATGTTGCAGATATAGATTGGGATCCTTACTGCCTCATTGGGGCTGGGGTGGGGGCAGGGTGCAGTGGACACTAACAATAGCAAAAAAAAAAAAAAAAACACACCTTCTCTCACAGAGAAAAGGGTATCTATAGAGTTTATGAAAATATTTTGCCATTTTCCAGGCTCTCTACATACCAAAGAGTGAAAACGACAAACTATGAAGTGTCAGCAGACAGACAATTCCATCAACCTAGTAAAGATCCTGATAACAGACACTTATGAAAGTTCAATGCAAATGAGACTTTCCAACGCAACAAGTTTCCAAAGGGTGGCTGGTGGAGATTCGTGACTGACTTCATGGAGCTCATCTGTAGCTGTTACTTGACTGTGGACACACGTCATGTCCCCCAAACATGTATCCCAAAGCCTAGGTGAAAAATTCGTCAGAAAAGACTTCTCCATACCAAATTTTCTGCCCCTCTCTCCATCTCATCACCCCCACCCCCATAAACTGCCTGAAATTCCAGCATCTAAGAGTCTTTAGGGCTCATACTTTGTATATTTTTAAGAACTATCACAGGAGATGATATGTATCATGTTCTGGAAAGTCCAACTCTAAAGTCTTTATCAGTGTCATGTCTTACGAAATGAATGAAAATAAGATACAGGCAATTTGTTGGGGGTTTTCTGGTGGGGGGGAGGGTGGGAAGGGGGCTCGTAGAAGACAAGGATTGTCTTTTCTGTCTAGGAAAACAGTCTGAATGAAGCTGCATTGAGGCTTCTGTATGAGCTTTGAAAAGAGCTCTTTGAAGAGAGCCAACATAACGGAAAGGTGCTTTCAGGAGGTGTAAGTCTATCAAAGGTTAACCTGTTCAACATCCTAATTATTCTCTGACATTTGGCAAGGCTACCATACCCTCATACCATAAAGAAAATAATAATTACAAAATTCTCATCATACAGCATTGGTAACAGATATGACATAGTTGAAATTGAAGGGAGACAGTAAAACTTAAGACAAATGTATGATAAATCAGGTGTCTTTAAAGGTCAGAAAAAGATTATCCTATAAACTACCTCATTAATTTACAAGTCCTGATTTGCCAGTTGGTGGAGGGAGAGGGTATGACTACTGTTCATTCTTTCTTCAGATTTGAGGTTTTCTCTTTTAGTTGTTGCTTTTAAGATAAAAGAGAAGAAAAAGAATGAGTCAACAGAAAGCCAAGTGTTTCTGTTCTGGTTTTGGAGAATGGGTAGGGAGAGAGGCGAAGTCCTAGAACGGGAGAGAGTGAATATAAAATGAAAAGCCGCAGAATTTCAGCGTCGGGGGAGGGCATGTATCCAAAAACCAGTCTAGAACCATTTAACAAATTATAGGTGAGGGTCAAGGGTGCCTTAATGATTCTGGCCACATTCGCTGGAGCATTCCAGACTCTACCCTCAGTATCTGTGCTTTCTCCCCACCCCCCACTCCACTAATCTGCTTTGAGACCTTCTTTCCTAAGCTATAGTGTATGGGTTCCTGACATTAAGGCATAAGGAAAAAACCAATCAACACAGACCAAGATTTTTAAGTTAGACTGCACAATAATTAACCTTGAAATATCTCCGGGAGGTGAGGGTGAGGTTTGGGAGTGGAGCCTAGGATTCCCAGTGGGGCTGTTGACATTCATAACATAGGAAGCCTGGGAACATTATTACCTTTGTAAAGGATATTAGGAAATGAGTGGAGAGATTTGATTCCCAATTCTACAATTCTATGTAAAGTTTGATAAGCATATTTGTAAGCGATTTTCCAGCTTCCTCGGACTAATTGCTTAAAAGTCACTGCCACACTCTTAACTTAAATACGCAAGTTCATTTTATTCCAATGTGAGAAAGAAACGAGCATAAAGTTGTCTTTTCATCCCCAGATACTGAAGTGCTGCAGTAACGGTCCAAGCCCAAGATGGACCTGGTACTGCTGGGGGTGCAGCTAACAGAAACTATGAGAACTTTTCGTGTCCCTTTGAAAGCTCTGCTTGACCAGAAACTCACTGTAACTAGTTAGCCAATCTCCAAACGTGAGGCAATATGGGCCTTCTCACCCCTAACACATTGACTTTGTGGCCCCAGCCAATCAGATCATTTCTATTTGTCGATCCTTGTTATTTATTCCCTACCCTATAAAGGCTTCTTGCCTTCTAGGCCATTTCACAGTTCTCTGAAAGGAGACTGCCCACTTCCTAAAGTGTGAAACCAAGTTTGTTTGCATCACCTAAAATGCTTTCCTTATTCCTTTTTGTAACAAAAGCTCTGGGAGACAAGTTGCTGGGTGTTTTATGCAATCCTTACCACCCTGCTGTATTTGAAAAACCGAAAATAGTATTAAATGGTGTTGCCATTTCTTCCAACCTTATTAGTATGGCATTTTACGGGGCTAGTCTCATTTCCCCCATTTACTGTCACAAACAACACTGAAAAAAGAAATCATGGTATCTTTCTACTTTGATTTGTAAAAAACATTCCCTTGACTCCATTCAAATAGAGAAACAAACTTCTAATGGCATCCATTTACAACGTTGCTCAAGACAACTACCAAACTTTTAACAGCACATACAGGACTACTATATATTTAAACAAACTTAATATGCTCCAGAGAATTTCTAAAGCATTTCTGTTTGGAGGCGTCTATGACTTCCCCACCACATACTTATGATTTCTCAACATTTGTTTGGTTTTTTTTTTTTGTTTTCTCTCCCTCAAGTTGTTTTCCCACAGCATTTTTGTAGCAGAGTATCTCTGTTAACTATAAACTTTTTTAAGTTTATTTTTAACCCTTGCATTTGCACCCTCCTGCATTTATAGAACAGAAATCTGTCTTCTAAAACAAACCCCCTCTTTTAAGTTCCACACTGGCATTTCAGACTGACCAGCTGGACAGACACTTCATTCAGTCACTGACAATTCATTCCAGCCTCACAAGTGCAGCTGGGGGATTAGAACTTTTTCAGTCACTGAGTACTTTTTAGTGAAGAAAGATTTGCGGTCGTCAAGATGGCCTAATTTATTCCATACATCCCTAAAGTGCCATAAACAATCTAAGAATTGCCCAATCAGTACTTTGTTCTTGTTACATAGGAAAAAAATTAGCAAGAAGAACAAAGGAAAAGAAAAGAAAAGGAAAAAAAAAAAAACCTTGGGAAAAAATATCCACAGTGATTTATGTATGCCATATTTTTTGAAGATACTTGCACAATTTTTACTCTGGGATAATTGCTTTAAGACAAGTCAAATATGCTCTATCTGGCTAGAATTCACATAACTTCAACAGTTATTTACAGTGGAACTAATCAATGGGAATACACGTAGAACAAGATAATGTTTTCATTCTCAATATCCTTACAAGCGGTTCGTAGACAACAGATAACTCTAGCTGCAGTTTCCCCAGAGTGCTATGGAAGCAGGGAAAAGAAATGAATCCAGTTTGGGATATGTGGGGAAGGAGGGCAGGTCACGAAACTACTGCCTGAAGTAACTGGTAAACTGAGTAGTAAAGAATGAACAGATTTTATCAAGGTCAATCAAATGGAGAAAGAATATTCCAGAGAAAGAACAGCTGGCACAAAATACTGGGTTGTGAAACAGCCTAATGTTTACAGTCAACAATAATGGATCAGCATTTGTGGAATTTGGAGCAATGGAGTATAGATTCCAGGCGAGCAGTGGAACTCAGGACATAACAGAGTCCTCCTAGGAAAGGGCCAAGGACATCATGGTAAGGAACCGGAAACTTAATCTGCAGAAAGAGAAATCATAGTATAAATAGATAGGCATTGGGGGTAGATTGCATTAATGATAAAAGACAAATTTTAGCGTAGCAAGATTGAAGGCAAAGATATGTAGGGGAGACAAAAAAAAAACACCTTTTCCTCAACCCATTTTAGATTCAGGGGCTAGGTCCTTGCAAATTAGACAAAGGACAGATTAACAAAGGAGTAACAAAGAAGTTCACTAATATGTATATTGTTGATATACACAGAGGTACTCAGTGATGAGTAACTCAAAGGGGTGTTTAGAACTTGTATAACATAGTAGCTAAGAACAAAAATGTTGCCGAGAATTGACAAAGCCAAATGGAAGGATTTCGAGCCTCTAGGGATGAAAGTTGCAGAAATGTTAATAAATGGGGGGAAATGGTAGATAATAGCTAGTTAGAAAGGGTTGTGCCGGCTTCTTCTAGGTGCTATCTCTGGGTTGAGAAAAGTCTAGAGTTCTCTTGTGATTAAATTCTCTCTCCTCATAGAAAGGAAGGGAGAGACAGCTTCACAAATTTACATCCTGCTTTTAGGCAAACAGGGGGAGGACAGATAGCTTTTCTTGTATCTGCTTCTTCTCAATTGTCTTCAGCTCAAAATAATCCCTAAGCAAAAGCAGCATATTTTGGAATCACACATCCTGGAGTAGCAACATAGATATTTGATGCAGAGAGTATCATAAATAATGGGTGAAGGATGATGGGGATTTAAATAAGAAAGAGGTAGTAGGGATGAACAGAGGAAGACTGAGTCGATGCAAATTTAGAAGACAAAAACGAAAAGATCCACATAATTATACTGACTGATTGTACAGTGAAAAAAAGGAGGGGGCGTGTAATGGCATGCAACTAAGGAGAACATGGGAGAAAAAGAAAATAAAAAGATGCAGCCTTGAAGATGACTCTACTTTTAGATGAGAGATGCGCAGGAGGAAGTTGGGCTTCTTGGTATAGATCTCACAGAATGCAAGCAAGCCTGCATTAGGAGTCACTGATGTAAAGTGGTTAAAATGACAAGCGTGACTGAACTCAAAGAATGGGTGTTGAGCAGACCTGAAACCAGAAAGGGTCACCAATATGAAACTTTGACACCAGCCAGGCTAAAGGACACCGAGGAAGATTGTCTCAGAGGTGACAAGGGATACCAGAGAAGCTGAAGCCATAGAAGCTGAAGGACAATGGGAGTTTCAAGGACAAGAGTGAGCAAAATTGTCCTGAGAGTGGCTCTCTCCTGTCAAGTATAAACCAGAACCATTTTCTTGACTAATGTAGAGGTCGCTGGGGAACCCTAGGGTTGTAGGGGAGGGTGGGGCCCTTTTAGGGCAGTGAAATGGATCGACAGAACTAGAGAAATCAAATAATTGGGACTCGTTTGAAATACATATATGTTATTTTGTGAGGAACCTCCACACTGTTTTCCAGAGCGGCTGCACCAGTTTGCATTCCCCCCAGCAGTGCACGAGGGTTCCCGTTTCTCCACATCCTTAACCAGCATGGGTTGTCTCCCGAGTTGTTCATGTTAGCCACTCGGACTGGTGTGGGTGGAAAATGGGTGGTGGGCATCGACGAGGGCACTGGTTGGGATGAGCAATGGGGTTCTATGGTAGAGATGAACCACGGGGAATCTACCCCCCAAACCAAGAGCACACTGTATACACTGTATGTTGGCCAACCTGACAATAAAATAAGTAAGTAAGTAAGTAAGTAAGTAAGTAAATAAATAAATAAATAAATAAATAAATAAAATGTACATTCTCTGGTCGGAACATGTAACGCAAGAATCCCACCTCCATCCTCCCCAAGTGGCACACGCTTTATTCATGTGTATTTGAATGGGACAGATGCACTACGTTCACAAGGTGAGAGCCTGTAGAGAAAAACGTCGATGCTACCGACGACCGCGGGTAACTGAGAATCAAGGGAAGGGAGGCAATCAATTCAAGGGCAAATCTAGAGCGATTTTGCCTTCCACAGGAGGAAGCCCACCACCATCTTTCCAAAACTGCAGGCAAGGACTATGGCCTGCACTTCAGTGGATGCGTTTGGTGAATTAACCTATTCCAAATCAGTCTGCACCTGTTGCTACACACCTGCAAATGGATCCAAGCTATACGTCTTTATGTTACCACTTTCGGGGCTCCTCTCAAGAACTTAGGCACAGACATGAAATGCCAGGGTAAAACTGGGCTGACACAGTAGACATATGCAAACCAGCTGAAGTGACAGCCTGAGAGTGTGAACATAGAGTGGCCTGGTAGTAAATATTAAGTACCTCCTATGGTCAAGATACCATGACAAACATTTTGCAGACAGAAAGTAATCATCCTCATTTATTATTGAGAATAATCAAATTTATTTAGTCCTCTTCTTCACTTCTCATAGATGAGACAACTGGGTCACTCACGCCAAGCTACACAGAAAAAGCTTTACAGAAAAATTACTTGGTAGAAAAGGAAGGAATGGGGACAGGGCCTAAGCACATACTATCCTGCTTCAGAATCTGTGAACCTGGATTCTAAAACAAAAATTTTCAGGGGCGCCTGGGTGGCTCAGTCAGTTAAATGTCTAACCGCAGCTCAGGTCATGGTCTCACGGTTTGTGGGTTCGAGCCCCACGTCGGGCTCTGTGCTGACCACTCGGAGCCAGGAGCCTGCTTTGGATTCTGTGTCTCCCTCTCTCTCTGCCCCTCCCCAGCTCCAACTCTGTCTCTGTCGCTGTCTGTCAAAAATAAACATTTAAAAATAAATAAATGAAAGCAAAATCTTCACCAGCAGTGCATTTCTTTTTATGCACTATTGTTGCCAGAATTTTTTTTTTTTTTTTTTACTCATCACCAGCTAGTGGTTAGCTTGACACTGTTGAATTTCCACCAAGTCTAATTTGAGAAGCCTCTTTCAAAAGAGAGTAAGCAAAAGAGAGTTTTAGATCTTCAACAATACGAGGTGTGAGATACTTCAGTTAGTTCTGAAGGGCTCGGTGACATCTTAGCTTTAATTTGAACGGATAGATTCTTTTCCAGGTTTCACGTGAGTCTTCCCTCATGAGAAAGAGAGGGAAAAATGAGCTCTCAAGACCTTTTGATTTTTATAAAGGTAAGTCGTCAATCAAGTTGAAGAACGTGTTATTCTCAACATCTTGAAAATAATTTCCCAGAGAGCATTGCAGCTCTGCAACTTTTAGCCTAGTGAATCGGCCAGGTCTTTTCATATAGCCTTGTTACTAATGCTCTAAATTTAAAAAAAAAAAGGGGGGGGGGACACAATTTTATCTTTTTGCTCTTGAAATCTTCTCCCTCCTCCATTTCCACCACTATTTTTAAAAACAAAATTCTATGGAACCACTGTGAGAAGAAGCTTGAATGGTTGAGCAGGTTTTTCTCTGCAAGTCACATTTAGAATTTTTTCTTAATGTTTTATTATTTACTTTTGAGAGAGACAGAGCACAAACAGGAGAGGGGAAGAGAGAGAGGGAGACACACCATCTGAAGCAGGCTTCTGGAAGTCACATTTAATCCAATTGCTTGATTCTTTCATATGTCATTGGGAGGGGTGTGGTTCCGACAGAACTATGTATTGCCATTTTTGTTTGGAATTTTTTAAAGTTCATTTATTTATTTTGAGAGAGACAGAATGTGTGAGCAGGGGAAGAGCAGAAAGAGAAGGGGAGAGAGAGAATCTCAACTAGGCTCCATGCTCCCAGCACAGAGCCAGATGTGGGGCTCAAACTCACGAACCTCAAGATCATGGCCTGAGCTGAGATCAGGAAGGAGCTAGATGCTTAACCGACTGAGCCACGAGACACCCCAAATTATGGCCATTCCTTGTCGGAGAGACTCCATTCGAAACTTGCCCGACAATGGAATTTTATAAGTTAAACTATGTGGTTCCAATAAAAATCTTAACCACAACTTACACGAGATGGCAAACATTTATTAAATTATAATTCACCAAATCAAGTACATGCGCTTATCTGAGATAATCTTGTTTATAGATCAGGAAGGGGTCATTGTACTTATGGTCTACCCATGGGTAATAATCCTCCTTGGAATTAGATGCTAAATGAGCCCTATTTTATTGGTTTGCAGACACAATTACATTTAGTTTAGAGTCATGTGTACACTTTTGCAGTGCATAGACATTAAAAAATAATGAGAGCAAATTGATTGGTTCCTATTAAATTTATGTGAGGCAATACTGTGGTTTATGAAGGGCTTTCTAGGATAGCTGCACATTTGGCTATATTTATTTTCCTGATAATTGTCCTACAGAGATTGATGTTTGCTATCTATTCTCTTTCTTCTCTTCTTTTATACTTTTAATGAAACAACTTTCCAAAACTTGTCTCACTCCTAAAAGATACCACCACAGGAAAAGGAACACATAAAATTACGAAAGGCAGAAAAGACATTTAAAAAGGCAGAAATTAATTGATTTGAGGTATCAGATTAAACGAATTAAATTTCTACCACCTGAGAACATAATAAGTGAGCTACTCTCTTTGTACTCAAAGTGAAATAAAGGACAGAGGCGAGTTTATTTGCATAATAAAAGCCAAAAATGTCATTTTCACCTAAATATTCAGATTAATGCTGTGATGTTCCTATATTGCATTATGCAAATAATTACTCCGAGCCTGTCACTTACAATGAATCTCTCAATTGTCTTCCAGCGCCACACCTCCATGACATTATTTGAAAACACACACTGAACCTGTTTTTGAAAAGGGAAACATAGTATACCCTGGTTGTCTATAAACATAGAAATGCGGTTTTAGGATAAGATGTTGGAAAATTAGAAGATTATTAGCTGAAGAAAATTTAGTACATTGGTTTCTAAGGGACTAGCAAAGAAACAAGATGATGATCCACCCATCTTTACTCTGAATGACATAGGGACCATCATAATTGGTAGACGGATATGACCCTTATGTAGGCTCTGAGGCAAGTGGACTGGGAACTATCTCCCATCCTGATAGAAGGACGTCAAAGTCCTTTGCCTGGGTTGGTAGTGATCATGGTCTTGTTTTGGCTGGTTCCTCGATTCTCTATACCTAATTCTTCAATCCTGCTGACCGCCTGCTTCCCAAGTTGTTACAGCACCTTGGATTATTAAGATTATTCATTCCTGGGGCGCCTGGGTGGCTCAGTCGGTTGAGCGCCGACTTCGGCTCAGGTCACGATCTTGCGGTCTGTGAGTTCGAGCCCCGCATCGGGCCCCTGTGCTGACAGCTCAGAGCCCGGAGCCTGTTTCAATTCTGTGTCTCCCTCTCTCTGACCCTTCCCCATTCATGCTCTGTCTCTCTCTGTCTCAAAAATAAATAAAAACGTTAAAAAAATTAAAAAAAAAAAAGATTATTCATTCCTTACAGGCAAGAGCTCTACCTTGAACTACTTGGTCTCCTCTATATTGATGACCTAGCTTGGTACATACAAGCCCTCACCTATTATCTGCCAGCTAGTATGGTATATTTGAACAAACAGCTGCATAGGGTGACTATAGGCACTTTCCGTAATGGACTTCAGCTAGATGCTCTATTATACTGAAAACAGGGCTTGACAACAGCTACGCTGGGTATGACTTCTTTTGTTAGTCGTCACCGGGCGGGGGAGGTGGGGGGCACTGTTGTTTTAAGTATGTATGCCTGATTTCCATCACTTATCCTTAAAAGGTTCTCATACTGATTGAAAAACATGGTGGCCTGTGCCCAAAACTGTACGTAGGTATTTATCAGAATTCATGAACCAGCATTTGCGTGACTTTGAGGTGTTAGACGCTCAGGCCAGAGAATGCTTATTTAATGATGCTTAACAACTAAGATTGTAACTAATGGGAGTTTAAATAGGTAGCATAGCAATTGTACACCTCATTGAACTACTAATACTTATAGATCTCGCTGGGTAAAAGGAAAAAAAAAAAAGGCTGGGTGTGAATCCTTGAGCTTCTAGAAAGGTCACGAGAAAAAGAAAACAATTCAAGATTCTAGGAAGTTACCGAAGGGGACTGGAATGAACAAAATAGGAGGGAAAAAATGATTATCTCTCCCTTTCATAGAATATGGAAACAAGACAAAGTAAAGCAGAGGTAGGCTATAGTTAGTGGAAAGGTTTTTAGATTGACACAGGTTTTGTGAGCACTTTTAAACAAGCTTTCCTGATTCCTGCCCACAGCAGGGCTGTGATGCTGCTAGAGGCATCGAGAGACATTTCCTTAACTAGACCCATGCTGAGAGCTCACAGACCATCTAACCAGGAAACACTGTTTCTCTAAAAAATGCTATTTGGAAGGAACATTGCTTTCCTAATGAAGGAAAGCTGACTGAGGCTACCAACACTTTCCTTGAGGAGTTTTTAGACTATGAAAACCTAAGAAAATCACAAGGCAAGCATGTTAACAGGGTCAGCTTTTTTGGTCTTGAAACATGAGTGTCCTTTTTTTTTTTCATGTTGATTTTTTGAGAGAGGGAGAGGGAGAGAGATGGAGAGAGAGAGTGTGTGTGCATGAGTGGGGGAGGGGCAGGGAGAGAAGAAAACAGAGGATCCAGAGCCGGCTCTGTCCTGACAGCAGAAAGCCAGATGTGGGGCTCGAACTCAAGAACTGTGAGATCATGATCTGAGCCCAAGTCGGATGTTTAACAGACTGAGCCACCCAGGCGTCCCCAACAGTGTCCATTTTTAAAGATTGCTTTTATTTTCTGGTGTGTTTCAAAGATGAGGAGGGAACACCATTATGACGTATATCACTGACAATATAATTCGGTTTACCATATAATATGTATTCAAAGTTAAGCTATCAGAGATATGTGTTTGAATATATACAAGTATGAATGTGTATATATACAGATATACATTTATAGATACCTATGTGTGTCGCACATACACAATTACACACACACACACACACACACACACACACACACACTTGATCCTTGAACAACACAGGTTTGAACTGGCCTGGTCTGCTCACCTGTGGATTTGTTTTTGATAAAAACCATCAAGTACCGTAAATGTTTTTCTTCTTCCTTATGGTGTCCTCTTCCTTAATGTTTTCTCTCAGCTAGCTTACTTTATTGTCAAAATACACTATCTAATACATATAACATACAAAATATGTGTTCATTGACTATATTATTGCTAAGGCTTCTGGTCAACAGGAGGCTCCTATTAAGTTACGGGGGAGCCCAAAGTTCCACGTACATTTTCAATCGTGCAGGGGGGTGGGCGCCTCATTGTCTGCATTGTTCAAGGGTCAAATGGATGTATCCGCTTTTAATTAACTCTCTCTCCTGTTTTACTATCTCATCAACCTCAGCAGCCACATAAGCATCTACAACATTTTTCTTAATGAGAATCCTCGAGCCCCTCCTATAAAATGAGCAGAGACTCTATTTTTCTTTTTTAACATTTATTTATTTTTGAGAGCGAGAGAGAGAGAACACACGCCGGGGAGGAGCAGAGAGAGAAGGGAGCCAAAGAATCCGAAGCAAGCTCCAGGCTCTGAGGGGTCAGCAAGAGAGGACAAGTTCACTGTAGACTGAGGCACTGTCCTGTTCTGACATTAGTTACAGCGGTGCCCTACTGTGTTCTCCACTTACAGATGAGACCAAAAGGTCCAGGGAGGAGACACTCTTAATCTTTCTTACCATCTCTTTGTGTGCCAGGCTCCTGGTCCCCTGCCCACCAACACTCAGAATCACTCCCACGTGGCCCAGAATGAGGTTGTGGCAGACTATTCTGAGGACAACATCTTAACATGGAAACGAGCAAATGTAGCAACGTTTCCCAAGTGACAGCGTTCCACAATGCACATTTCTAATCTGACCAGAATCTGTGTAGACAGCTTCACATATGTATTTATAAGCTATATGATTTTTTTTTTTTTTAATTTTTTTTTTTTTTCAACGTTTTTAATTTATTTTTGGGACAGAGAGAGACAGAGCATGAATGGGGGAGGGGCAGAGAGAGAGGGAGACACAGAATCGGAAACAGGCTCCAGGCTCCGAGCCATCAGCCCAGAGCCTGACGCGGGGCTCGAACTCACGGACCACAAGATCGTGACCTGGCTGAAGTCGGACGTATAAGCTATATGAAAGAGTGATCTATTCCAAACCACTTGTTCTTGTAATTTCTCTTTCTCCTCGAGGACAAAGAGTTGCTCGGGCCTCATGGTTGACCAGATGGACCAGACAATGGTGTGCTGATACCATTTGTGTGGTGAATGAAGCTCGTGATTTCAGAGCTCTCCCTGTTCTCCAAGGATCCAGGCTTCAGTCTGTTGGAAATGGCCAAATTCAATGCTAACAGTCCAGTGTGGACACTAAATTCACTCAGTTATTTAGCGATTTCTCTCGCCAGTGCCAGCCTTTGACTCGTTCCCGGTTTTCTACCACAATCCAGAGCCCCAAGTGTGCCAGGTGGTTAAGTTGCAAAGGGAAACAGAGGACAGAGGTGTCTAAGCAAGGACAGCACTTTAGCTCTCTTAGACAAGGAAAGGCAAAGAGGCGCACTGTGGTGAACTATTTTGCTTATGTGAGAAATCAGCACAGAGCCAGAAAGAGGGCACCACTTTCTAGCTCTCACCTCCGACAATGCCAAGCAGTCACACAAAGGAGAAGTTTTATTGCTTATGACAGCAGCCAAGTAAAATAAGACAGAGCAAGAATCAGGGGCGTATGTTTTCACCATTACCAACACCCTTCCCACCATTGTTTTAAGCAAGATCATTCCGTGTTAACTCCTTAAAAGCCACCCATCTCTTTCTAGGGAGGTGATTGTCTATTCTTCTCCAGGAACAAGTCCTAGCACTGCCTGTTAGGCTGGAATTGAGGAGGAGCTGTAGATCTTCTCGCCAAAACCCCGACTGTGAAAGTTGCCATTGAGAAGAGCCAGCAGTGAACTCACAGCCCTGCCAGCTCGTTCGAAAGAGAATCTTTGTGTTGGCTGATGCTCTCGTGAGGAAATGAGGCTAAAGATGGAGACGGGGCCAGTTGGAATACACATCCACGGGAGAGTTGGAATCCACACGAAAAGAGGGTTACTCCCTGACAGCTGGGATCTATCCACCGCCATAACTAGGGCGGGGCACTGAGCATTGTTGTTTTTTTTTTCCCCTCGCTTCCCCAATTTAGAGGATTGTGCTGGAAGGATGGAATTTTAGACCTTGAAGGGAGCTGCTCTCCAGCTCTGCTAAACAGATCTTTCTGTGAAATGGAGTCAGGTAGACTCCTAGCCGTAGACACCACCACCGTGATTCATAATCTTTGTAAGGGTGAAGCCAGTAGGACTGGGGAGAAGTGAAATGCACAAAGGAGGGAGGGAGTAAGGAAGTCTACCTGAGCTGCAAGGGAATTTACTCTTAGGCCCCTCCACATGGATACAAATAGGTTGTCCTTCTACCAATCGTTGCATATGACTACTAACTCGGGCATATTTGGGGATTATCACAACAACACCTCTGTGGAATGGGCACGCTTCCGTCACACGGAACTCTGTATCTCAAGGACAGAATGTACAGGACAAAGTTAGGAGGAGAGATTCCGTGGCCTTGCTGCCTGCATGCACATCTCTTGTTTGCCACTTCCAGTCCTAGAACCTCGGCAAGTTACCCCATCCTCCAGGATCACCACGTAGGACTCCTCTGAGACACACATGAATGTTCATGCACCCCAAGGGTTGATATCATGACTTTCTGCCCAACTCCATCCTTCCTCCATTACCAGCAATCCAATGTTCTATTGAAAAGAGGTCTTCAAGACATTTCTTACCGAACTGTACTCAACATTTACTGACAGCTCCCTTTGTCGTAAAGGCTAGAATTTAGGAGGCCTGTGTGGCTTTGGAATCAGAGAGCCTGGGTTCAAAATCTGGCTTGGCTACCTGCCCCGTGTAATCTGGCTAAGCTTCAGTTCTTTTGCATGTAAAATAGAGATGAGAAGGCCTAATTCTGCATTGTTTGGCCTGCCACGAAGGATCACCTAGTGTGCAGACTCCCTATTCCTCAGGGATCAGGTAAGAGTGGCTCCATATAGCCCATTCTCCTACTTTCGGAGCTCACAACTATTTCCAAGATGACAAGGGAGTGCAAAGAAGAAAACTTGGCTTCTCACGGGTCTCTTTAACCTCTTGAATAACTGGTCCTCACTGTGCATTGTGAAAGCTGGCATTAAACCAAGGAGCAAAACTGACAGGATAGCACTCAGACTTTGGAATTTCCTAAAAACCGCTGGTTATAAGATGGGGGACACAAAGCCAAAAAATCCAAAATCCACATCATACATGTCTCTTCCCTGAAGTTTTTATTTGTATGGATTTGGGCTTGCCTCTTCTTACCTCCATTTTTCCTCTCCTGACACTGCTCCCCTCTCCGCTCCTCCCCCGACCCATGCAGATTTTAGTCTCACATCCCATAGCTGAGGGCTGTCTCCCGCCTCCCACATTGCCCTTCAAATGCCAAGTGCAGAACAATTTAGCTCTTCCCCACAGTAACTCCCCAACTCTCACGCCTCTCCACTCAACAAGGTTCTTCCTCCTCACAAAACCATTTTGTCAGTGGAATTTGCAGATTATTCTGAATATAATGTTCATCCCATATTAAAGACTTACTCTACCGTAAGTATAGAAACAAATAAAGTTAGACAGAAAATACTGCCTAGAGTCTCTTAATCTCAAACAAGTCCTGTCCGGTAAGTCTCAGTATGCTAGGTCCGTGTTCAAGGGTTTATGAAAATATGCATCCATGTGGATAAACAGGTGGCCATGTGTGACAAGTAATCCTCTTTAATTCTATTGAGGCCATATGCTATTACTTCTTTGCAGAAGGGCACAGACTTAAGCAAAATGCTCTACATTTTTACAGAGCACACGTACTGTCTTCAATTGAGGTGCAGTCCATCTTCCAAAAATGCAATAAAAAGGACACTCGGGGTGAAACCTGACTTTTCAGAGTGTTTGCAATTAGGATTGATGCCTTTCACTTCTGAAGCAGCTTCACGGATGGGATACAATAGGTTTGCAAACAACCCCCAGTCCCCAAGTTATCACTGGTATGGAGGTATTCACCAGTTCAGTCCAAAATGAAGTTGGCAAAAGCTACTTGCAAATGCATTTGCCCAAAGAATGGAGACGAAAATTGGCTCTCTTTGGTTTAATCCTTCGACAAACATTTATCCAGATGTACTTACTCCGCCCTGTCACAGGAAGGAACTAGTAATTGTTTCTGTGTACTGATATGCTCTTATAATTAAGGCTTTGGGGAAGTGGGTAAAAAGCTGCTGGGCGTATTTAATTAAAGTTAGTAGGAAATTTAAAACCAAGCAAGCATTGTCAGAAGTACTTAGTATTTAACACAAAGAAACCCAGGTGCTGAGAAACGTATGCTAGGGCAAAGGAGAAAGCTGTGATATTCAGAAAGGAACGTCAGACAACCAGGTCTTAAATTATTCAAAAAGGACTAAAGAATCCTATGATTTCATGAAACAATACACCCATTAACAATGCTGGAATAACCCGAGTCCCTACTTTGAGTTCAATCTGGAGATTCAATACCTAATCTTGAAAAGAAAGAGAAAATTCAAGAGACGTAAGAAATCATTCCTGGTTTCGCTGATCAAGACGTGGCCAGACTTCAAGAATGGGGGCCAGGAGCCCCTGAGTGACTCAGTCGGTTGAGCATCAGACTTCGGCTCAGGTCATGATCTCACGGTTTGTGAGTTTGAGCCCCATGTCGGTCTCTGTGCTGACAGCTCAGAGCCTGGAACCTGCTTCAGATTCTGCATCCGGCTCCCCCACCCTCCGCCCCACCCCTGCTTGTGCTCTGTCTTACTCTGTCTTTCAAAAATAAATAAACATAAAAAAAAAAAAAAAGAATGGGGGCCAAATTAAAAGGTTTCCAGTGACCAAATATGGGACTATTAAAAAAGTATAACTAACACACACACACACACATACACGTGTGTGTGTGTGTGTGTGTGTGTATATGTATATATATAGTAGCAATAGGTTATAATCTATAAACCTAATAGCAACCAGTGAGACCATACTAATCCAAAAAAATTATTTAAAATATGCATACATGGAAGAAAAGAGACAGTTTTTTTATGGTAGAATTCTAATTGATAAGTCTAGAAGAAATGGTAGAGAATGAAATTCATCATTTTGCAAACACCACAGCGGTCAATGATGCAGCAAGAATCACTCTGGGATTCTAAAATGAATGGGCCAAAGTCTACGGAGAAAATGGATCTGTGCACAATCTCAAAGTAACTCCCCTACAAAGCACTTAAGGTACAAAAAGAGTAAGAGTAACCCAACTGAACAGGACAGTCTGCCCCAAAATTCACGTTCATGTTCTTCCTGTGCCCTTAATCCAATTTAACTGGCTTCCTTATAAGAAGAGAAAGACGTAGACAGAAACGAGAACGCCATGTGTCCATGGAGACCAAGTTTGGAATTACGCTGCCAGAAGCCAAGAAATGCCTGGGGCTTCCAGAATCTGGCAGAGACAAGGAAAGATTCTCTCCTGGAGGCTCCAGTGGGAGCATGGCCCTCAGATGTCTAGCCTCCAGAATTATGAGGAAATAAGTATCTACTGCCTCAAGCCAGTCAGCCTGTGGTCCTTTGTCATGTAACCCTAGCAAACCAACGCAGTAAGTTCACAGTAGCAGAACACAGAAGACCCCACTTTTTAGTCAGTGACTAAAGGAAATATCAACAGGGAAAAGATGTATCAACATCAAGTTCTTCCTGACACAAGGCAGGGAGACAGGCACAATTTCACTTCTGCAGCGCTCTTGACAAAATTTTTAACATCGGTGGATAGGCAAGCAGAGAAATTCAAACTGAGAAACATTCGGGGAAGTGATTGGCTGATACCCTGTAACAGTGTCAAGGATGTGAAGAGACAAAAGAAACAAAAAAAAAAAAAAAAAAAAAAGAGAGAGATGATTAACTGTCCCAAGACTGGAGGAAACAACGCAGAGATAACAAAATGAAATATGGGATCCTGGATTATAAACTAAGAAGAACAAAAAGAGACATTAGGAGGGACAAAGGGCAACATTTAAATAATGTCTTTAGAGTCGTTTATTTCCTGGTTCGGAATACTGTACGATGCTTACATAAGATGTTATCATTGGGAGAAGCTGAAGGAGGGACATTCAGGAACCCAGTGTACTATTTATACAGCTTATTTCAAGTCTCCAAGTATTTCCAAATAGAATAATTTCAAATTTTATTTTAATGTTTATTTATTTATTTATTTATTTTTGAGAAAGAGAGAGAGAGAGAGAGAGAGAGAGAGAGAGTATGTGAGCAGGAGCATGGGAGGGGCAGAGAGAGAGGGAGACACAGAATCCGAAGCAGGTTCCAGGCTCTGAGCTGTCAGCCCAGAGCACCACGTGGGGCTCGAACTCGTGAGCCACAAGATCATGACCTGAGCCAAGTCGGAGTCCCAACCAACTGAGCCACCCAGTCACCCCAAGCACCAGACTCTTGATTTCAGCTCAGGTCATGATCTCCTACTTTGTGAGATCAAGCCCCACATTGGGCTCCATGCTGACAGTGGAAGAGCCTACTTGGGCTTCTCCCTCCCTCCTTCTCTGCCCCTCCCCTTCTCACTCACGCGCGCTCTCTCTCTCTCTCAAAATAAACAAACGTTTGAAAAACCTAAAAATACACAAAATGATAAATAAATAAATAAATAAATAAATAGCTTTCTATGGGCCAGGTATGCCCAAAAAAGAAAAGCAATAATGTTGGAGCAAGTAAGACTCACACTTCACTGCTGACTATTTCAAAGCTCAGCTTTCATTTGTTTTTGAAGGTGTTTCTGTTGAGGAAATTGATGTTAAATCTCACCATGTAAAATATCAACGTTTCCTTTGACTATCCCTCTTGTCTGTCCCCAGAGAACTCAAAATCACAAAACACTAAAACCTTCCGGAAGCCATTTCAGCGTTTGTTTTTTGTTTTGTTTTGTTTTTTCCACCTCTTGGTCATCTGTCTCTGAGGAGTCTACTTCCCACAAATTAAGCAGTAATATCTCAACATGCCAATATCCATAGAGATTTGTTGGGGGGTGGGGCAAGTGTTTAGGGATCTGTGTAAGAAGCAGGTGGCCTATCCTTTCTAAGTTAACATGAGAAAATATTTCTGATATCTGAGTAATAACTGAGGTCCCAGGGATGTTTTCCAGAAAAGAGAAAGGGAAAGAAAATAAAAAGAAAAGAAAGGAAGAAATCCTAGAACAGTAAAGACAGATGGCCTCTATCCAAGATCTGACATCAAACTATAAAAGAACTATCTCACTGGGGGGAAAAAAAATCACAAGAGTTATCTTATCCTTTTCTTTCCTTCACTTCCTAATTTAGCAAAATCCTTCCCTGCTCTCTCCACTACCCATAACCAGCACTTTCAGCAGAGCCTACCCCACCCCCCCACCCCTCCCACCCCACCCTGGCCTTCCCACTTTGTATACTTGGTTCCGGGGGAGAGAGTAAGTCACCGCAGCTGGGCCAAACCTTACTCTCCTGTGGCCCAGTTCCCTCGTTGTCCCCAAGAAAGGCTTGCCATTTGCACAGATGTGTCAGAGTCCCTGCAAAGCCAAGCGACCCACCTTCCATGCTCTGCTCCCAAAACTTCAGAAGCACGAGCAAGCACAATACACCGTATCAAGACACCTTAAAAATATCCCACCGTACACTCTAAGCCAACAATTTCTCCTTTTCCCCGTGATCCCTACAGGAGACAACTCAAGCTTGTTCAAAAATATGCCTGCTGCTCGGTAGGAATCCTGACTTAGAGCTTCTCTGTTCCCTCAGGTGTTTGTGTTTGGAGTTCTTGGTAGTAATGAAGGCTCAGGAGAAGGTTTTAGATGATTCCTGGCTTTTGCTGCTAGAGGGTAACAGTCTGGCTGACAAGGGATCTTTGTAATTGGGTGTCCCTAGGAAGGACCTAAGTACCTAGTTTTAGGAAGCACATGCTTCCCCCACCTGGGTATGAATGCGGCGAGGTTCTGCCTGGGAGAAACAGACATGAGACAAAGAATCATGATCTCTAAACAGTGATGAGGCTACCATCACATCCTCTTCTACACAAATTCCTAATTCCAACGACCTTTAAAGCTCTCAGGCAGATTAGCAACGGGTGCATCTTAAGGATTCAAAGAGTGCTAGATCAACTTCTGACCGGGGAGTAATGTTATTGTGTGATACCTATGTTAGATGAGATATCTGGCTTATACGTTTTTCGGAAAATTAACATGAATGCACTTATTTCTCAGGGAACTTTTTTTTTAGTTTCAAGGGGCAGAGGTTCAACCCAAATTGGCCAGGTGCAAGAAATGGAAGGTCTATGTGCACAGAAATAGGTTGGATATGGGGAGAGATGTACTTCCTCAGATAAATGACCAACCTATACTGTTGCCGGTAGTGGTCACCGCTGGATCCTACCAAATGGTCTTACGTAGAACCATCTCTCTCCCTTCTCCACATTCTTCTTTCTTGACTTTATTTTCCCATAGTGTTCCTCAAATAGTAGCAAAACTGGCATCTGGCATTTCTAGGCTTACATCCTCTTACCTCATCCATCATGCAACAAAAAGAGCATCCCTTTTCACATAGTTCCAGCAACAGTTTCCCAGTTTAAATCTCAATGGAACACAGGGGAGGGGAAGAGGGGGAAAAAAAGTTACAAACAGAGAGGGAGGGAGGCAAACCGTAAGAGACTCGTGAATACAGAGAACAAACTGAGAGTGGATGGGGGTGGGGGACAGGGGAAAGTGGGCGATGGGCACTGAGTAGGGCACCTGTTGGGATGAGCACTGGGTGTTGTATGGAAACCAATTTGACAATAAATTGTATTAAAAAGAATCTCAATGGAAAACACACATATGCATACATACACATAGAAGCAAACCACACTACTACAAATACCATTGACAACACCAACACTCTTTGTCCACATTTAACTCATACACCTATCACTGGGCCAAGGGTAATAGGCTGTCCTTCCATGGCTGACTCATGCGCCAACATCTGCAACTTGGAGCCAAACACCATGGAGTCCATCTTGCACCCCATGCACAGAGAATGAGGGTCGGGTCCCTTCCCAAAGGAAAACCAATTTTCAATTATCTAAAGAGAAGAGAATGCACATTGGCAATGTCAACACTAAGATTTCGTCCAACCCATAGACTTCAAGCTTCTGATCATCATAGCTGACCTCAGGTATGTTTCTCCCCACAATACCCTTCAATGTGTGATGAGAGGTAGAATTTGCTAAGACCCCTTTAAAAACTTTCTTCTGTCAGATACTTCTATCAACCACTAGGATAAAATAGCATCCATTTTTAGAACCCACCGTTGAAATAACACTTCTATACACGAATGCATGTATACCTATTGGCAGCCAGGGGTCATTACCTCATGACTGTTCTGCTTTGAATTGGGTTTATGTGATGCTGAGTTTATTAAAATTATTGAGTTCCAGGTCCCCAAAAGGGACAAAAAATATAAACTGAAAACTCTTCCAAAAATAGTTGAAAATGTTAGATTAAAAACTTTTACATGTTGAATCACTAAATTGTACATCTGAAACTAATAGTACACTGTATGTTAACTAACTGGAATTTAAATAAAATCTTTTTTTTTAATGTTTCTGGAATGGCAATGGAGGAGATCTGTCACCTATTTTTGACCAGCAATCGTAACTAGTAAAAATTAGTTAAAAGGGAAAAACATTTCAAGTCTGGAGAAATTGTCCTAAGGGCATCAAGCATGTGGTAGGCTGGATAATGGCGACCCAGAGACCCATGTCGTCAGCTTCAGAATTTGTAACTGTTATCTTTTTTAAATCATTTTTTAATGTTTACTTTTCAGAGAGAGAGAGAGACAGAGTATGAGCAGGGTAGGGGCTGACAGAGAGGGAGACACAAAATCCAAAGCAGGCTCCAGGCTCCAAGATGTCAGCATAGAGCCCAATGTGGGGCTTGAACCTACGAACCATGAGGTCATAACCTGAGCCAAAGTCAGACGCTTAATTGATGGAGCCACCCAGGCACTCCCATAACTGTTCACATTTAAGAAAAAGGTTTTTTTGCAGATGTGATCATGTTAAAATCAAAAGGTTAACCTGGATTATCTTGTTGAGCTGTTAATTCAATTGAAAGTATCTTTACAAGAGTGAACCAGAAGATTTGGTAAGACAAAGTCCGAGAAGATATTATGACCTATGGGCAACGAGGTTAAAGTGATGTGGCTACAAACCAGGGAAAGCTAGTAGCCACCAGAAGTTGGAGTAGGCAAGGAATGGATCCTTCCCAAGAAACCCCAACACAGCACAACTCAGTGCTAACACTGTAATTTTAGTCCAATGATACCGATTTAGGACTTCTGACCTCCAGAATCGCAACACAATAACTTTCTTTGTTTTAAGCCACAAGGTGTGTGGTCATCTGCTACATCTGCCATAGGAAACAAATACACAGCAAATAAAGGAAAACTTACTTAAGAAAAGTGACTGAATGTCAGAATAGGCAGAGTCTGTGGTCCCTACGCCGTGATGGAGGGTTACTCTGCTATCCAAAACAAAACATCACGAGGAAAAACATCTATAGACCAAGAACTCTTATGAATATAGATCTAAAAAGCCTCACCACAAAGTGATTGTATACCTTGACAAGTGGGATCTATCCCACAAGGGTAAAGTAGGTGTAACATTCAGGTCAGAAACAAGATAAGGATGTCTGATCTCATCAATTCCAACTAGCATTGTATTGGAAGTGCAGTTAGGCAATAAATAAATAAACAAACAGACAAATAACCATCAGATCGCAAAGATGTAAGCCTCTATCTCTGTTTGTAGGTGACATAACCTTGTATATAGAAAATCCTAAGAAATTCACTGAAAATTATTAGAATGAAAACAACTGGCTCAGCAAGTTTACAGCATACAAGTATTTTTAAATGTCTTTTTAATTAAATTAATAAAGTATAGAAAAATCTGTTTTATTCCTATACTTTTGCAGTGTATAATAGTAAAAAGCACCAGTAAAACAATCTCATTTAAAATGCTATCAACAGTTTAACGAAACAAGAGAAACTGTTGCTCTGAAAACTACACAACGACGTTGAGAGAAAGTCAAGATTAAGTAAATGCCACAACATTCCATGTTCATTAATTTAAAGACTCACAGGTGTTAAGATGGCAACATTCGCCAATAATCTACAGATTCAATAGAATCCATGTAAAATCTCACCCACTCAATTAATTAAGAAGGCAAAAATAGGGGCGCCTGGGTGGCTCAGTCGGTTGGGCGGCCAACTTCGGCTCAGGTCATGATCTCGCGCTCCGTGAGTTCGAGCCCTGCGTCGGGCTCTGTGCTGACAGCTCAGAGCCTGGAGCCTGTTTTGGATTCTGTGTCTCCCTCTCTCTGACCCTCCCCTGTTCATGCTCTGTCTCTCCCTGTCTCAAAAATAAATAAAACATTAAAAAAAAATTTTTTTTAATAAATTAAAAAAATAAATAAAAGAAGGCAAAAATATACTACTGATAAAAGACAGTCTCATCCACAAACGATGTTGGAAAAACTGGACAACGACATGCAAAACAATGAACGTAGACCACCATCTCATACCATACAGAAAAATAAACTCAAGATGGATTAAAGACCCAAATGTGAAACTTGAAACCATAAAACTCCTAAAAGAAAATATAGGTGTAATTTCTGTGACAGCAGTCACAGAAATGTTTTTTTTCTAGAGATGTCTCCTCAGGCAAGGGAAATAAAAGCAAAGTTAAACCGTTGAGACTACCCCCCAAAATGAAAAGGTTTTGCACCACCAAGAAACCAACAACAGAACAAAAATGCAACCTGCTGAATGGGACAAGATTTTTGCAAACAATATATCTGGTTAAGGGGTTAACATTCAAAATATATGAAGAGCTTCCACAACTCAACACCACCATCACCACCACCACCAACAACAACAAAAACCCACAAATAACCTGATTTAAAAATGGGTGTAGGACCTGAATAGGCAATTTTCCAAAGAAGACATACAGATGTCCAACAGACAAAGGAGAAGATGCACAATCTAATCATCAGGGAAGTAGAAATGAAAACCATTAGGAGTTATCGCTGCACCCCAGTCAGAATGGTTAGAATCAAAAGCACAAGAAATAAGGAATGTTGGCGAGGATGTAGAGAACAAGGAACCTTGACACACTGTTGGTCGGAAGGCAAACTGGTACAGCCACAGTGGAAGACAGTATGGGGATTCCTCCAACAACTAAAAATAGAATTACTGTATGATCCAGTGATTCCATAACTAGATACCTATGCAGAGAAAATGAAAACACTAGTTCAAAAACATATAAGCACCCCTCTGCACACCGCATCATTATTTTACAATAGCCAGGCTATGGAAGCAACCCAAGTATCCATGGATATGGATAAAGAAGATGTGGTATGTACACACACACACACACACACAACACACACACACACACACACACACACACACACTGGAACATTACTCAGCCATAACGAAGAATGAGGTCTTGCTATTTCCAGCAACATGAATGGACCTAGAGGGTATCATGCTAAGCAAACTAAGTTAGAGAAAGACAGACCATATGATTTACTCGTACAGGGAATTTAAAAACAGAACGAATGAACAAAGGTGAAAACAAGACCAAAAAACACTCTTAAATATAGAGAACTGAGGCTTCCCAGAGGGTAAGTAGGCGAGAGGATATGTGAAATAGATCAAAGAGATTAAGAATACACTTCTCTTGATGAGCACTGAGGAATGTATAGAATTGTTGAATCATTATAGTATACACCTATAACTATTAACACTAAGTTATTTTACTTTGACTTAAACAATAAAAAAAATCATGCCACCCCAAGAAAAAAATCACCCCCCAAAAAATAATCACCTATGTTTTTCATCTTTTTTTGTATTAACTGACAATCTGATCCTAAAGATCATACAAAAATTCAAAGGACCCAAATCAAAACAAACTTGAAAAGGAACAAAGTTGGAAAACTCATACTTTTCCATCTCAAAGCTTACTACAAAGCCCCAACGGGGCACCTGGGTGGCTCAGTTGGTTGAGTGTCTGACTTCGGCTCAGGTCATGATCTCACGGTTCATGAGTTTGAGCCCCATGTCAGGCTCTGTGCTGACAGCTCAGAGCCCGAGGCCTGCTTCAGATTATGTGTCTCCCTCTCTCTGCCCCTCCCCTGCTCATGCTCTGTCTCTGTCTCTCAAAAATAAATAAAAATGTTAAAAAAAATTTTTTTAAAAAGCCCCAGTAAGCATGCATCACAGTGTGGCACTGGATTGAGTACAGATATATTGATAAATAGAAGAAAACTATGAGTCCAAATCTACACCTTCACATGCATGGTCAAATGATTTTTATCAAGGGTACCAAGATCATTCTAAGGGAAAAGAATGGCCTTTTCAACAAATGGTGATGGGAAGACTCGATATGTAAATGCCAAATAATTCATTTCTACCTCTACCTCACATCATATACAAAAATTCTGAAACTACATTCAATACTCAAATGCAAAAGCTAAACATACAACATTCTTAGAAGAAAACATGTGCTCTTGGATTAGGCAATGGTTTCTTAGAAATGGCACAAGAAAAAGAAAGGTAAGTTTGACACCAAAATTAGAAAATTTGGGGTTTCAAGGGATCATAAGTGAAGAGTCAACTCACAGAATATGGGAAGGAATTTGTACAAATCAAAAATTTTATAATGAACTTGTATCTAGAAAACATACCAACTCTTAGAACTCAATTATGAGACAGACAAATATCCATATCCCTATATGAATGAAAGATATCAACAGGTATTTCTCCAAAAATGGCCAATAAGTACAAGAAAATAATGCTCAATGATTAGCTATTAGGATAAGGCAAATCTGGGGCACCTGGATGGCTCAGTCAGTTAAACATTCAACTTCAGCTCACGTCATGACGTCATGGTTCATGAGTTCGAGCCCCACATAGGGCTCTGTGCTGACAGCTCAAAGCCTGGATCCTGCTTCAGATTCTGTGTCTCCCTCTCTCTCTTCCCCTCCCTAGCTTGCACTCTGTCTCTCTCTCTCAAAAAATAAATAAACATTAAAAAAAATTTTTTAAGGATGAGGCAAATCAAAACTATAATGAGATATTACTTTACATTTTCTGAGGTTAAACACAGAGGTGCTCTAAGATCCAGCAATTTTACTCCTACATATATACCCATGAGAAATAAAAACATATGTCCTCACAAAAATTTGTACGTGACTGGTCATGACAGCATTATTTATAATAGCCAAAAAGTGGTAATTCCCTAAACACCCATTAACTGAAAAATGGATAATTACCATGTGGTGTATCTACGCAATGGAATATTATTCAGCAACACAAAAGAATGTACTGGAACGTGGTACAAATGGGTGAACCTTGACAATGCTGTGCTAAGGGAAAGAAGCCAGTCACAAATGACTATATATGGTAGGGTTCTATCTACATGAAATATTCTGAAAAGGAAAATCCATAGAGATAGAAGGGAGATTAGTGGCTCAGGGTGATGAACCCTGAGGGACATCAGGAGAGTCCACTAAATGATAAGGGGTTTATTTTTTAGGTGATGACAATATTCTAAACTTACTTGTGGTCAAAGCTGAAAACTGAACATACAAAAACCCATTGAAATGTGTGCATTAAATGGGTGAATTTATGGTAGGTGAAGTTTATCTAAATAGCTCTTAAAAAGTAGAAATAAAGTAACAATTAGAAATAAGAGCAGTGGGGGTGCCTGGAGGGCTCAGTTGGTTGAGCATCTGATTCTTGATTTCAGCTCAGGTCATGATCTCACAGTGACCGATGTCACTCGAGCCCGGTGAGATGTCAGATCGAGCCCGGTGTTGGGCTCTGTGCTAACAGTACAGAGCCTGGTTGGGATTCTCTCTCTCCCTCTCACTCTCTATCTCAAAAAAACTTTAAGAACTAAGAGCAATGAATGTGTGAGGGAGCCAATTCCCTAGATAGGATTTTTGGTCTCATCTCAGCACTGGAGTCAAAGCACCAAGAAGAGACCATGGACCTAGAGAAAGCAAAATCAAAGGGAGGCATCTCTGCATTAAATTAGACCCTGTTTGGGCTTCTCCATGAAGACACCAACAAGAACAAACCACCTGCCAATTCATGGTCATCAGCCAATCCTATCCAGGACTGAGGGTCACCTAACAGTGACCGATACTTCTTGGCAGTTTGGAATTCCAGTTTATGCCTTTCACATGCTTTATTTTTCTCCAAACTGAGAGATCACATAAAAAATCATCACGAGAACCCTGGACTCCTGGCATAAGCCAACACCTGATAGGCCTCACAGGAGTTCCCACATCAAAATCACCACCGAGGAGAACACCAATTCTCAAATTACAAAATAAAACATGGCAGAATTTCCATGACAAAGAATCTGCAGCAAAATAAATCCTAGCATAGACACCTTCAGAAAAATCGAGGGATGTAACAGCAACTAATTTTTTGACAAAAGCATATTTTAAATGTTCCAAGAGGGGCTCCTGGGTGGCTCAGTTGGTTAAGCATCTGACTTCGGCTCAGGTCATGATCTCCTGATTCATGGGTTTGAGCGCCACATCAGGCTCTGTGCTGACAGCTCAGAGCCTGGAGCCTGCTTCGGATTCTGTGTCACCTTCTCTCTCTGCCCCTTCCCTGCTCACGCTTTGTCTCTCAAAAAATAAATAAATGTTAAAAAAAATTTAAATAAATAAATAAATAAATAAATAAATAAATAAATAAAATGTTCACATGAGTCAAGTTAGATTTTAAAAGAAACCAAAAAGAAATTCTGAGTAAGAAAAGCAGTCGTGAAAAGTTTAAATGCAGTGATGGGTTCAAAAGCAAATTAAACCTGAAATGAAAACCAGTGAACTGCAAATATATGGGAGAATATGTTCTAGAATGAAGTGGAGAGAAATCAGGCCAAAATACAAAAAAAAAAAAAAAAAAAAAAAAAAAAAAGCTGTTAAGAGACCCAAAGAAGAGCATGAAAAATTCTAAACTCTTTTTTTTTTTTTTTTTTTGAGAGAAAGAGAGCGCGCACAAGAAAGGGAGGAGCAGAGAGAGAGAGAGGAACAGAGGATCTGAAGTAGGATCTGTACAGCCAGCAAAGAGTCCAATGCAGGGCTCAAACCCATGAACCATAAGATCATGACCTGAGCCAAAGGCAGCCGCTTAAGACTGAGCTACCCAGGTGCCCCCCAAACTCTTTCTAAAAGGAGATGTTCATGAGAACAGCGAGACCCGATATTAAAAGAGAAAATATCTGGAATTTTTTAGAGTGCTGATTCTAGAAGGTGAACAAATCCTCAACAAGATACGTTTTCAAACTATACCTAGACACATCAGAGACGGCAGAACAATAAGGACAATGCAAGTATTTGGACTCATCCAGAGTAAAGAGTTTTGCCTTTACTCACAACCTCTCAAAAAATTAAATCATCTTTAATGATGACCCTATGTGAAAAATAGCTAATCTCACTCTGCATCCCCCCTTCACCTATAGGCAAGCTCTCCTCATGGGCCAAACTCACCTAGAAACCACAAAAAAAAAAAAGAACCTAGGGCTTCCAGATATATACGTTGGGCTCTGGAGGCAGACAGTAGGCAGAACAGAATGGAAGATACAGAACAACTTCCTCCTCCAAGTTGCATAGAATCTTGTGGCCAAGTTTAAATTATTAAGTTTTGGAACAACCATGGTACCCACAATATTTCCTAATGCCTGGATACTTTAACCCTCAAAACAAAATAATGACAGTAATAGATTAGAATCTACTCAATAAAATAAATTAGCGGGGCGCCTGGGTGGCTCAGTTAAGCATCTGACTTTGGCTCAGGTCATGATCTGGTGGTTGGTGAGTTCGAGCCCCACATCAGGCTCTGTGCTGATGGCTCGGAGCTTGGAGCCTGCTTTGGGTTCTGTGTCTCCCTCTGTCTCTGCCCCTCCCCCCACCTTGCTCACACTCTCTCTGTTTCTCTGTCTCCCAAAAACAAATAAATGTTAAAAAAAAATTTAATACAATAAAAAAATTAGAATGTATTGATAAAAATAAGGAAAATTAAAAAGCCAGCAGAAGGCCAACTAATAAATATAAGATGACAGAATTTAAAAATCACTGAATTTTTGCAACTACCATTGTAACAATTGATTCAGGCAAGAATCCTCAAGAGACACTAGGGCTAACGAGTCAACGCTTTGTCAGGTACAGCATATTTACATAGTCAAAATGTATGTCTTCTCAAATTACCTTTAAATTATAAAAGTAGAACATTCATTTTAGAGTTGAGAAATCTAGTGCAAACTACCTGACCCAAGTGATCTAAGTTAACAGAAAAGGTGACCACCTTCGCAGTGTAACACACTGAAAATAACACATCGTTTATGCAGTAAATCCGTGACTTGAAGGTAATTAAAAGGAAACTGGAGACAAATTCAAATTAAGGGGTAATGTATGAAGTAAATTACTTGTACTCTTCAAAAATGTCAGTTTCATTCAGAACAAAGGCTGGGAAAGTTCTTTAGGTGGAAGATCAAAGTGGCATGACAACAAAATGCAATGCATAATCTTGAAATTACATCCTGGACTGCAAAGAAAAAGAAAAAGAAAGAAAAGAAATTCTCCAAAGGGTCCTATCTGTAGAATCGGCAAAATGTAAACAGATGCTAGTGGTTGGTGGCGAGCAATGCCTGAAAGTATGGAGGGCAAGAAGAGGGTCAACGGCAATTCACTTTCTAGTGGAAAGAAAAGAGGGGTTATTCATAGGTGGACAGAGTGCGACTATGAGAAAGCAAATGGGGCAGGGGTGCCTGGGCGGCTCAGTCAGGTGAGCGCCCAACTGTTGATTTCAGCTCAGATCATGATCTCACGGTTCGGGGTGAAATCGACCTCCATGTTGGGCTCTGCACTGACAGATTGTCTCTATCCCTCTCTCTCTCTACCCGTCTCCTGCTCATGCGTGTTCTCTCTCTCTCTCTCAAAATAAAGAAAGAAACTTAAAAAAAAAGGAAAGAAAGAAAGAAATCAAATGGGGCTAAATGTTCTCAACTGGCGAATTTGGATGAAGGATACACTAGAGTGTTTATAGTCCTTCTTGCAAATTTATATTAGGAGTTATTTCACAATAAAAATAGTAACCCAAAGCATACAAATCAACTTTAAAGGTATAAACACTGTGAACTTAACCATGCTGATCTCGAGAATTTTTACCATCCTTCAAAATAAATGTACTGACGTAAGGTAAATTTTTCCATTTGTAGTATATGTGTGGAATTAACTGTGGATGATCCAAAACTTGGTCGGAAAGTCACACATAGCAGGGCCAATTTTAGCCGGCAGGCCATTTCCTTTTATTGGATATGTAGCTTTGTCTCTGCAAATAAATAATGGAGATTTGAATAGAATTGTCTGAAGTCTAGTGTCTGTTCCAATCTTTTCAGTAAACCCGTAAAGGCTTTCCACTATCACCGTCGTGTTAAACTCTTCCAATGAGATAGTTTCAACAACGAACATGAAATTAGTTTTCCTTTTTCCCCACCACACTATGCTTTCATTTCTTCAACTATTTATAGACTTAGAAATTTTTCGTGTCCCTTGTAGCTTCTGTTCACTTCTTAGGAATCAAGGAGAAAAGAAAAATGGTGGCCCTCTCTCAGTCTGTGAATGAAATAGCCCAGCTTAGCATATTAGGCTATCCTGGGAACTAAGAGTATCACAGCAGAGGAGGACCAGATAAGCCAGGGAGAGCCTAAGCGTAGTTTGAGAACATCAGCTTCCCTGGCCATGGTCATTGGCTGGAGTGCCATGATGTCCACTCATTTACTACTGAGTTCTATTCATTGCTCTTTTTTCTTTGTTCCTATTTCCACAAGCAAATTTAAATCTCATCGAAGAGCTACATTAGCCTACCACTGCCTCTTCTTTACTCCATAAAGCATAGAGACTAATGACTCCTTTTGAGTTCATCTTAGAAAGTACCTTGAAGGAGTTTTACTTCTTCCTAAATCCATACTCACAGTAGCCATGTTGGAATAATATGGTTGGCCTGAAAAATAAACTGGAACTTAGATTCCTGCTTTCCTACTATTAAAGACTTCCTTGGGCCCGACAAATCTTCCAGACGACTTCCACTGGTCTTACCACCTAGAAAAAATGCCATGCTCATAGTTCATGCATTAGAAAGGGATTCAGATGCGATGGGATGGGGCAGGGTGGCATGGCATGAAAGAGAATGACTCAAATAGAATGGAATTCATGTCTCGGGGAAGGACAAAGGGGGGCTGTCCTCAGTCAATTAAGCTCCATGGCATATATGACCTCAAGCTCTATAGTACTTCTGTTAAATAATAAACCACATCATTGTTCAGAAATACCCCTTCACCAGTTTCTATCAGATTACCACCACCCATCTTTCCCAAAGCTTACATTTAGCAAATACAAAGGTTTGTTTTAGAAAGGTTAATTTTGGGTTTGACTGACAGGCAAATTCAGTTCGGTGGGAAGATGTGGGTCACCGAAGGCAGTTATAGTTAAAAAAAAATGCTATCAAATGGATTGGAAAGAACAATGATTTTATCCAAGGAAAAAGGAAATGTGCCCAAAAGAGACAGACAGAGAGAGAGAGAGTGAGTGAGTGAGTGAGAGAGAGAGAGAGAGAGGTAGAAAGTAACAGCTTAGACTAGGGAGTTTTTCTCACACAGCGCTGAGGGCAGTTCACAAAATGGCAAACATTTGCTCAAGATAATCTGTCTGTAAAAGAGTGAAACTTTCATCTGATATCACAAGGTTATACCTGCAACTGAGAGAAAAGGGCAAGATTCCACAGAGATGTAAGTGAACACCGATGATGAATGCAGGGAACCAGGCCATTAAGATTTATCAAATCAGATTCAGTGGATACTCTTTGAACTTACATATTATCTACCTGGACATATGTGACACTCAATGTTCTCAAACTTAAACTCCATGCTTTCACTCTCTAAATGAATAACTAGAAATAGAATGTATTCAGGATCTGTGGCAAAGAAGGGACAAAGTCTTAGAAGATTTCAAGGTTATATTTCAATCCTGCTTTGACAAATTTAAGAGGAGGAAAAGGTTGGCATAACACCATTGTGGATTATAAAAATGCTTATATTCATACATTACTGATCGCATAAAGTTTCATCAATCGGATTAAACCTCCCAAAAATTCTTGGGTCAAAATGGCAAATATCCACAGGTTTTGATGCTGTTTATTTTATTTTTAAAAATAAAATTGAAGTGCGCCTGGGTGGCTCAGTTGGTGGGGCGTCCGACTTCAGTTCAGGTCATGATCTCATGGTTTGTGGGTTCGAGCCCCATGTCGGGCTCTGTGCTGACAGTTCAGAGCCTGGAGCCTGCTTCCGATTCTGTGTCTCCCTCTCTCTCTGCCCCTCCCCCACTTGTGCTCTGTCTCTCTCTCTCAAAAATAAATAAATTTTTTAAAATATTAATTAATTAATTAATTAAATAAAATTGATGTAGCCCTGGATGCAGGGCTCAATCTTGCAAACCCAGAGATCATGACCTGAACTGAAACCGAGAGTCACAGGCTCAACCAACTGAGCCACCCAGGTGACCTGATACTGTTTCTTTTTGACGAAGGAAGTAAGCAGATGACTTGACTCACAAATGAGTAATTGAGGTCTAGAACGCACAACTCCTGACACTAGATCAAAAGAGAAGTCCCTAATCATGTGTCACAGCTACTGAAACCTATTTGACACAAAATCCCCAAATCCTCCTGTTTATTGGTATTATCATCTTCCTAATGGTAATAGCTACTCTATGGAGCATTGATGACTTGGAAGTTATTATAACAAGATTTTCATATATCCCTCATGCAACTCAATGAGTCAACTATTAGTATATCCATTTACTCAAGAGAAAACTCAAGGAGTGCCTTATTCAAGCTCACAATGCTAATCAGCATCAAATCTCACATATAAATTCAGGTTGGTTTGGTTTCAAAGCCAGTAGCTTGAACTACTAAGCTATACTGTGCCTTTGCCAATTTATTTCATGTTACTCTCCATTCAACATGGCCGGTAGCTTGTACTGCCATTCAGGACAATGTAGGTAGTTGTACACGGTGCTGAAGATGTTTTGTAGCCGCACTAGTATTCTTAAAACTGTGTTTTTATGGGATGCCTGGGGGGCTCAGGTGGTTAAGCGTCCACCTTCAGCTCAGGTCATGAGTTTGTGGGTTCAAGCCCGGCAGAGGGCTCTGTGCTGACATCTCAGAGCCTGGAGCCTACTTCAGATTCACTCTCTCTCTCTCTCTCTCTCTCTCTCTCTGCCCCTCCTCCACTTGTATGCACACTCTCTCTCTCTCAAAAATAAATACACATTAAAAACATTTTTTAAATACATAGAATAGAATAGAATAACACTGTGTTTTTGTGATCAACCATCAAAATCCAAAGTAGACATGTACTGGTTGTATGCAAGTAAGACCAAAAACAAAACAAAACAAAACTGCCCTACACCTGTCTCCTCTGCATTCACCATTTTTACTGTATCCACCCGTGCTTCCTGCCACCACTATACTATCCCTCAACTCCTGCCAAGGTCAAACAGAGGGAATTTCCAGAAATGGACATGGCCCTAGGGACAGCCCTCAAAAGACAGGCAGGAATCTGTGTGTCAACACCCAGTTTCCCCATCCCTAGCGTTAGAGAGCTCTGAGGCCGTCTCAGAGCCCTTCCACCAGGTCTCCTCAGTGGGAAAGAGCTCTCACTGTCCACACAGAACCCAGTCACCAATGATCCCTGAATTAGCGGCCCGGTCTTCTCCATTTCCTTCCATTTTCCTTCTCCTACTGACATTTCCTTGGGATCACTTCCCTGCCTCCCCACCAAAAAAAAAAAAAAAAGTTGCATCTAGTTACCCCACAAGATGAAATCACTTATTTGGGAATAAATGTGGTTCAACACATAAAGAGAAAGTAGCAACTGCTTTTCTGTATTCTACAGAAATATATGATTTGCTCTCCCCACCCCTTAAAATAAATATACCCCCAGAAGATAATAAAGTAAATCAGATTAATGTTATTTATTATTCAAAGTTAGTATTATGGGCTGAAGGCGTTGCTTCCCTTGAAAAAAACAAACAAGCAAACAAAAAACAAACATCAAAACACACACACACACACACACACACACACACACACACACACACACAAACAGAAACAAATTCCTATGCTAAAGTCAAGCCCCATCATCTCAGAAAGTGACTACATTTGGAGACCAGATCTTTCAAGAGTTGAGGAAGTGAAAATGCAGTCATTCGGGTGGCCTTTAGTACAACATGGCTGGTGTCCTTTATGAGAAGAGATTTGGACGTAAAGTTGTATAGAGGCAGGGCCAGGGGAAGACAAAGGGAGAAAATGGCCAAGGACAAGCCAAGGACAAGGCCTGAGCCAGGGCTTCAGAAGGAATCAGCACTGCTATTCCTCCAGAACCGTGAGAAAATATTTAACTGCTGCGTAAGCCACCCAGCCTGTGATACCTTGTGGAGGCAGCCCTAGCGAACTAACACATTCGAGAGGCCCAGACAGTATCAGCCACTGCCAAGACACTGCCATCTATAAAATGCCTGCTCTGTGCAGCAACCAGGCCAGGCAATTGACGCGCGTCAGTGATGGTCAGGCTAACAAATTTCTATTTGAGAGACGTGTTACCGTCCCCGGGTTACCGATGAGAAAACTCCCAGGTTAAGGAAGGTAGGTAACTTCCGTGGTCTCATGGCTTCTGTAAGAAAGGCCAGGATAGGAAGATTCTATCTTAGGTTTGTGATAGGAGCCTCTTAAAATAAAATCGGCCTATCCTAGTCCATTTTTACACTATTTCTGATGTACAATGAAGGACCAGTCCTTTCGTTTCTCCATGATGTAGTTTCTCTATTTGTTAAAAACAAGGAAGCGTAACTCTGGGTACAAGAGTAGGTCATAGCCTTACAAAATGGTACCTTCAGAATGGATTTAAAAGAGATTGTGGTAGATCTGAAAAAAAAAAAAAAAATTAGCCGAACCTAATTCTTCAAGCCACTGTGGTAATTACATGGCAGTGACACAGCGCCTTCCTACATGAAGTTTCATCCATTGTCAGCGTCCCCTTTTTCTCTTTGACTACAGGTGGCGAGCCATCCGCGTTCCATCTCTCCAGGCAAAGCCAACCTAATCAGCCAACAACAGAGAGTTCACAAGTGTACAGGGGCCCATTATTCATCACTTCTGCAGCTACTGTAGCCCTAGTTAGTGATTAAATATTTAGTGTCACTAATATAGGCAACAGAGAAAAGAAAATACTGCACTTCTTAAATGCCTTGGAAAGCATATTGAAGGCAGCCAGTCAATCACTTGAGTGGCAGGCTCAGAGTACCTCATTAAAGGTGCTAAAAAATAAAATGTGCTCCAGATCCTTCCCGCTTGCTCTCTTTCCCTATTAGGCCCTATTTGGGACATTCTTGTTTGAATTTTAGAACTAGCTTGAAGCAAAACTCACTACCAAGGACAACGGAGGAGAGATATTATAAATTATTTGCTTTACCACCAACTCGAGGTGAACTTGATATATCGCCTGAGGCATTACAATGCTAAGGAAACTGGGAGCTGTCCCCCTTTCCAGAGCACAGAATGGCAGACTCGTGGCAAGATAAAACAGAAAAATCTGCCTCAGTTCCACCACGCCTGCCCCCTCCACAAAACCCTAATGTATTAATGCGCTGGCCTCCAGATGTTTCTAAACCAGACGCAGGCGTAACTACAACAACGCATCGGGAAAATATTTGTATCTTTGCTCCCTGAAGCTAGCAGTGCCATCCATTTTGAACTTGGGTTACAAAATGGGGGTTCTTGTATCCAAATGAGACCTCTTCAGGGTCTAGCAAGGGCAGACGTGACTCTGGCACTCAGAAACTCAAAATATGATGGATTTACCAATTCAAGTCTGGCACATATGCTCTAGCTGGCACACTAGGCACTGGTCAGATCTTTCATACTTGGGGTTTAGGCCACCTTAGTTGGAATCACTTTGTAGTTGTGAGGGTACACTGATTGTGACACGGGCCAGAAGTCACTATGTATACCCAGGCAGTAGTAGAATTTTTTGCTTTAACTGCTGTGTTCATGTGCTACTCTCTCAGAACTTGTCTTTGAACTAGCTACATCTTCTTACAGGGACATGTGGCTCCAAGCATCAGCAGCCACGGGGAACCCCATTCTATACCCAGGTGAAAGTTGACTGCACTCAATCAGCTCCAGACTCTTTCCAGAGCAAAGCAGTCGTCTCTGCTCCTCTCTTGGCTTTCAAAGTCATTCCTTGCCTTTTACTGTTGGTCTCGACACGTGTCAGGCATCCCGGTTCAACAAGGAGACCCAGCAGAAGTGGATACTTCCATGAGCACAGGGCTTGAGATCAAGAATCCATTATTCATGGATTCCTGGGACATTCCCCTTCAGAGGCTACCCTGAGTTAGGTCCCATTACCAGTGATGACCTCATCTCAACCACTCCACTCTCCGTACCTTTCTATGGCTTAATGATTCCTACAGCTTGCATTTATTAACTAATCCTGCTGAACAGATTATTTCTTTTTTCCCTGCCCTCAACAACCAGTCCCATTTCTTAGAAACAAAGCAACTGCTTTCAGTCCACTAAAAATACAGCACCCTTAGAAAATAGGTTTTAACTCTTAACTTTTCTACGCTGCTTCTGGAGACTTCCAACCATCGTTGCATCCCTGAAGGTCATGTACAGCAGAGATCCTGAGTTCATACACCTGTCATCTGGGGCTGCAAGTCTCTGTTACTACTCCATCGAGTCCCAATGGGGTAATCAGCGATTTGACATACAGTCCCATTGACTATTAGCCATATTTTTAAATCATGTATACAGTTCATTCTGAAAACTATAGCCTTGCACACTGACCAAGACAAATAATCATCCAACTTTTTATAATTTTTGTGCATATGACAAGAACGGTTTCAAGTTTGTGGCAAGCATCATTAAATGTGCTTTTAATGTTTGCCTAGAAATCCACCTTTAAAAAAAAAAATGTGCAGACTGCAGGGAAAGAACCTTTTCATTGAAGGATCATTAATACATTTACATTTTAAAATTACACCCTTAAGGGGGCCCAGGGAAACTAGTTATTTTTTATTTTAAGTGTCACTTGGTATTCCCTTTATTGCTATACTTTGTAGGTCAGGACAATGTAAGGAAATTGAGCTGAAAACCACCGGATGGCCAAGATCTAAAAGTCAAAATGTCACAGTAAGGATACAGATATGTAACATAATTGTTGCCTTAAGAGAAAAACAGAATGGTCACTGATCCTTTGCGTTGAGACTTCCATTACCTACAAACTAGCCTTAGACTTTCTTCTCTGTGCTGTGAAACACAGGTGGTCAAGTATAAATGATATACTACAGTCAAAATGAAAATCCCTCACCCCTTCAAGGACCCAATTTCTTTACTCATTTTTTTCAAATTGTGCTGAGCTGCATTTGCAAATGGAGCCTGCCTGCCTTGTCCCTTGAAACACAAGCCCTATTTCAGAAACAGACAGTAAAAAAAAAAAAAAAAAAAAAAAAGTATTTAATATGACCATTGCTTGGGTCAACTTGCTTTTGCCTCAGGGTCCAACTTGGGACTTGAATAGAGTCTGTGTGACTGCTTTCCATGGTCTGCTGCATCATCATATAGCAAAACTGAATTGTTTTGACGAGAGCTGGTGAATAGGCTATGTTTGGACAGACCGGGTCTGTTTTTAGCCATTAAAAAGGGCTATTAGAACTGCTGAGCTGTCATTAGAGCACATTGTGAGGTGCCCAAGACAAAGCAGCGAGAAGCAAATTGGCTTTCTGCATCCAGAGGCCCAGAGTCTGGGAGGACAGTATGCTGTCAGGCCCCCCTCCACTTAACAGTGCCAAGTGGGAACCAACGGTTGCACCAGGTGTGAGCAAAAGGAGCCCAGCTTGAATCGGACTCTGGAAAAGGGCTTTGGGTTAAAAAGAAACAAAGAAAAAAGACAAAGAGAGCTTCAAGTTTTTCTAGTACTGGTCAGCAAACCGGGCAATGTTTTCCAAATTCCCTTCTATGCTTCTATGCGTGGCAGCGAAAGCTCATTAGTTTGGAATAATTGGAAGAAGGCAGGCGTTGGGCTTTCCAAGTTAAAATAAGGAATTACACAATATTTTTGGAATACGGCCATTGTATTACTTTATAGCCCCAGGCTAACGATTGCTATTAACCAAAGAGCCTATTTAATAATCCGTAGTCCAAAAGAGCAATTTGTAATTAGCACACCATTGCTGGTATGCAAATAGAATGCTTTAGGTTCTTGCCTTGGCTGTTTTCTTTAAGATTTCTTCAGTGGCACAAACATCCTTCTCAAATTCTCTTTACTATTTACTATTGATTTCATTGGTAAAGCCAATTATAATATAGTTATAAAACATGTCACAAAGCTACAGACTTTTAGCTCTGCCCCCCAATAGAATACTCCAAATTCTGAAGGCATCTGCATTAGAAATTAGTGAGCTCCAGATATACAAAATCTTACTGTGTATTGAAACAGAAGACACTTTTCATTTTAGTCCTCTGTTGAAGACCAGAAAATCAGCGCGTCCCTCTCTCTTGGGCCCCTTTTCTTCCCTCCTTCTTAGGCACCTGAGAGTTTAGCATGTCTCTATCCTTTATCTTTATATCTCCTCCCCTACTGCCTCCTCCTTACTCATAGTTTAATGTATCTCACTCTTTCCTACCTCAGTGTTGTGATCTCCCTAAACTTCATGCCCATCTCAAGGGACCACCTCATCTAGGTCCTCTTTGTCAAATTCAGATTTCTTGCAAGGACTGTCCACCCTCACACACCCATTCATTCCTCAGCCCACTGGAATCTCACTTCCTGCTCCATCCCCGCCACATCAGCCACTCTGACTCACAGGGACCCCGGACATCCAGTCCTTATCTTATTTGATCTTTCTTCTCGCAGCAGAGACGATAAGACAACATTGTGTCGAAGTTGGAGGAACAGGCTTTAGAGCCTTCATTCCTGCCATCGTGGCCACCGTCTAGGTGCCCACTGTGCTATGGAGGTGACTGAAGAGAGAAGCTGGATCGAATGAGTCACCCCATACACTTGGTCTCTGTCTTGACCAGCTGGACCAACTTTTTGCCACTGGCCAGGCTTTCAGTGCATGTTCCCATCTCTAGACAATTCTGTTTCCAAAGTGAATGACTAAGTGTATTGTTCACATGTCTGCCTAATAAAAGAATTTAACTTATAATGCCCTGCAGGGCTAGCCTTGAGGGGAACGATAACGTAACAGTGGTTCCTCCAGACTGGTGGTTCGCTCCCCTCTACCACCAAGACCCGTCTGTGAACCCTTCCTGAATTTTGCATGTTCTCGAGTTGGTTGTAGAGAAACCCTTCCAAACCCTCCCAAAAGAGCTGATGAAGGGGCTGATGTAATAGGAGACACACAGGTCTGGGTCGCCTATTAACATAACTTGTTAGTGTCCTCTGATTCTACGCAGGCCTGATCCCAAATACGTCATGTTCATCACACAACAGATTATTATTGCCTCGCCCGATCTCATGACTTGGTACATCTGGTAACACACGGCTCTTGATGGGTAGTTCTAGATGCATCAACAATGGGTACCTTCTAATCAGGCCCTCAGTCTCTATTATGGTACAGCGTCCCAGGAACTGTGTTTTAAATCAAGTACTGAGCAGCAGAGAAACAACCTGCAGCTGCTGCAGAAACCTCTTAATTTAGACCCGCCTCTAAGAATCACTCAAGAATGCATGAGACCGCTCATCTCAAGTATGGTATAAGCTGACTTCGACGCCAAAAAGGTCCAAGAGGTAGAGTAACAACTGTCTTCTACTTCATAGGGGATGTCCCAGTGTGACCATACTACTGACATAAACACTATCAGTGTGAATATATTCACTTGCCATTGCTGCATAATATGGTGCCACAAGCTAAGGGACTTAAAACCACCTATTTTTATTGTCTCTCAGTTTCCGAGGTTCAGGATTCCAGGCATGGTTCTATGGAGTTATCTGCTTGGGAGTCTGACCAGGCTGCGATCCTGGTGTGACTAGATCAAAATCTTATCAAAGGCTTGAAGAGAAAATCCACTTCCAATACAATCCCTCAGTTGGTAGAATTCCTCTCCGTGCAGCTCCATTGTCAACTTCTTACCTCAGTAGGTGTCAGCTAGAATCCCCCCGCCCTTAGGTCTCAAGGCTGCTCACAGTTCCCTGAAAAATGGAGCTCTCGACGTGGCCATTTGCTTTTCCAAGGCCAGCAGAAGGACAGCTCTGTCTGTAAGGCATGACCACTTCCTCTTATGGGCTTTCAACTAATTAAGTTTGGTCCAATCAGGATAAACTCCTTTTTTTTTTTTTTTTAATCAATTCAAAGCAAGTGATTTGGAATCTGAATTCTATCCCCAAAAGCCCTTCATGAGTGTCATGCAAGATTACCTAATCACGTCACATCCTATCACTATGTTCTATTACCATTAGTCAAGAGTCTGTGTTCTTTATCTAAAGAAGTATCTAAAGAGTATCTAAAGAGTATCTAAAGCATTGCGGACAATCTGACTTCTTTGACTTGTCGATTTTTTATAAAGGTTTGGAAAATTTGAAACCTATGTTTGCTAGTCTCAAGTTTTTTCAAATGTCTACATTTACATCTTTAGCAGAAGTATCTAGAGCTACCTGTGCTTGAAAGATTCAAAAGGTTATTATTTTGAACATTCAACAACCACAAGTAGTAAGGAATACCCCACTCCACACAAGAAAACCAGTGGAACATTAAAAATATGAACGATCTTTCAATTATCCATGAATTTTTAAAATTTCAGGGTCTTTTGCTTGTTTCTCCAAGTTCCTTTTGGATCTTTACAGTTATGTTTTGCCGCCAATAGATTCCAATTCTTTCATTGTAGCTTCTATTCCTACTTTTATCTCCTTTATCACTTTTCATCTTTGTATTTTACAGACTCATATTGCTAATTCAAGTTTTTAAGATCCTAGGTCTTGTCTTCTGATTCTTGATTGCATACGTTTCCTAACATTGTTTGTGAGTGTGTACATTTTCTTCCCCATTATGAGCTCATCTTCACTGTTATGTGCCCTTCAACCCATACTTCTGGAAATTCTTAGGTGCCCTATGTTGTTAAAGTGTCCTTCCAGAGGAGTTCTGTTTCCTTTTTATCATGGGGGACTAGATTTTGCACTCATGTTTCCATCTCAGTTCCAAATATCATAACTAAAATACATGCAAATTTTGTATCTATATTTATTTAATTAAGTTCAGGTTTTGATTTCTAATGGGGTAGTTTTGTTTTTTTTTCTTTTTACCTGCAGCTTTCTTGTCCCTTCCCTTAAAAGTTGGAGATATGTTTCTTACGTCGAAAGGGGCAGGTCTTCTAGGATCTCATCTTCAAAAAGGGGCCTCAGTCAATCTCCCTGCCTCCTGAAGATACAGGACAACATCTGTTGCCTCTCTTAGAACTCCTATTTAGACCTAATATACTCCCAGTTTCCCTAGCATCAACTCACAGGCTCATTGCCCTGGCCCTCAAGCCCGTTAGGTCCTTCAAACATGACTATTTTTGAAAATAGAATTTCTGCTTTTCAGCGAGAGGGTATTCAACATTACCTCAATCCACCATGCTACCAGAACTACAAACACAGATAATATACTTCAGAGTAATATATTTAGAAGATTATACATGTGGAAGTAATAATGCATGCAGACACAAAATCATGAAGGTTATATTAAAATGACTCAAGTCTGAGAAGCATTCCTCTATTTCATGGTTACATCTGTCACTATGGCCTACACCTGTGTGACTCAGAAGTGGGGAAACCCACCATCATGCATGGATTGAAAATCTCCATACACGTGGGCATGGACACTTCGTGTGAATGAGTTCCACAACAGATGCAGGACCATAACCACACTTTACCAAAAAGGAAGGGACCCATACACTACATCAAAGTATCTTTAGTATTTCCCCAAAGGTAAACAAGTGGCTTGACACTTTAAATTATAGGAGACATAGCCAAAAGCTCCATGTGTCACATCATGGTCAGTTTTAGGTCAGCTCAGTAAAGCTACGGTGCCCAATCAATCAAACACTAATCTGGGGCCGCTGTTATGGCACATTGTAATGTGATTAACTGCGATTCAATCACACTTTGTTAAGTGGGATTAAAGTTTATCTTCAGTTGACTTTATGTAAGGAAGATTCATCTAGATCACCACCTAGATTCAATCATTCCAAGGATTTAGGGGAAGAACTGAAGCTTCCTTGAAGAAGAAGAAATTTTATCTGTGGATCACAGCTTCAGCATACGCCTGAGTTTCCAGCCTGTCCTTCCAGACAGCCTGCCTTGTGGATTCCAGACTTGCCCAGCCAACCACTGCTATCACATAAGCCAATTCCTTGCCATTTGTTTCCTTATATGTATCTTTTACTTGTTTGTCTGGTCGACCCCTGACTAATATAGATGACATTTTGTACTAGCGTTTATTTTATATGTGTACAAGTATCTGAAAATCTTGAACCTTGTTTGTTTCCTCCCTTATTCAAAATAACATGAGAGAGATCTTAAGACCCAAAGGAATCTTAGCGGAGATGCAGTCCATAAAATAGATGTCTTTAGGTACGCAGAGTCTACCATGTGCTTTATGGGAGTATGAACAATGAATGTGAGTAGCACTCAGGGGCTGGGCTGCAAAAAGAGGCCAGAGCTGGATCCACTCAATTACTGCCCCATGTCCTGCTGTGCCTCAGATCCCTGGGAAATAGTCCTTCCAAGGACTAAATCAGCACCGTCTCTCAATTATACATAACCTTCTCTTCACTTTGCCCACCCCCAATTTAGGGAGGAAACAGCAAACCAGCATAAAAATACATGAAGGATTGAACACACATAACAAGGGCTAGGAATATAAAGCAAGAAAGTATAAAGTCGGAGACTATGTCTTTATGGCCGAGAAAAGAGGAGGCTCAGCAGGAAACATGATTACAGTCCATAAATGTCTTCAAGTAACCATGTCCATGAAACAGGGACTTACTTACCGTGGGAGAAAATGCTTACTCAAGGCGAAATCGCATGAAGTTCTGGAATGAACACTTTAGATAGGAAGAAGCACATTTTCGAAGGTAGGAACTAAGAGAAGATGAGTTATTGGCTACCTAAGACATTCACAGAACTGGTAAGATGGGCTGTGTCAACTGTTTTGGCATATAACAAGTCCGGTGTAAGGGATACAGACACATTTTTTTTCAACATTTTTTATTTATTTTTGGGACAGAGAGAGACAGAGCATGAACGGGGGAGGGGCAGAGAGAGAGGGAGACACAGAATCGGAAACAGGCTCCAGGCTCCGAGCCATCAGCCCAGAGCCTGACGCAGGGCTCGAACTCACGGACCGCGAGGTCGTGACCTGGCTGAAGTCGGACGCTTAACCGACTGCGCCACCCAGGCGCCCCGCATTTTGAAGGAAGTCATCTATTAGGACCACACAACGTGTGAAAACACAACAAAATTGCTGTCGAAGACTTCGTTTTTAACCATCTACTTAAAACAGAGGCTAAGTTTCCATGGGCAACATGGAAGGGGCTAGCTGAAAAGATAGTAGTCAGTCCCCCACCCCCAGAAAGCTCAGGACACTGTCACTACCAGCCTGGCCCTTCAATCAGCAGCCAAAGCAATGGCCATACCCAGAGGCTTGTTAGAAATGTAGCTCTCGGGCCCTATCCCAGACCTACTTGTCCAGCTTTCTATTTCAACCGATCCCTTGGTGATATTACCCATTTCAAGGTTTGAAAGCAATTCAAAGAAAATACAAATGCTTATATGCTTTTGCAACCCTGAATAAACTTACAGGAAAAAACAATAAACTTCTTTATTAGAAGATCTTATCATTTACTTCTTTGCCAAAATGATACAATGATATGTTAACTATAAAGAAGCCCCCTAATCGATGACAGTAATGTCAGTGTTGATGCTCATGTAATTTCCTTGTCATACATTCTGTGAAATATTAGTAAAGTTACAGTCTGTCATGGATTGACTCTGCTGTTGATCATCTAATTTTTAATTTTGTACCCTGCCAGTGGACACATGTGGTCACTGTTGTCAAAAATAGCAATTTCGCTAGGAAACTACTAATCTTTAAAAAGTGTCTCTGGAGTGGGGCACCTGGATGGCTCAGTCTGTTAAGCATCTGACTGTGGCTCTAGCCATGATTTCACTGCTCGTGAGTTCGAGCCCCGCGTTGGGCTCTGTGCTGACAGCTCAAGGCCTGGAACCTGCTTCGGAATATGCCTCCCTCTCTCTGCCCCTCCCCTGCTGGTGCACTCCCTCTCTGTCTCTCTCTCAAAAATAAAAAAAAAACATTAAAAAAAATTTTAGTAAATAGATAAGTATCTGGAGTTATGACACTGAATCGTTTCCCTCTGCATGGCCTAGTGGGAGATTAGCGAAAGAGAGCTAGGCCATGTGTGTCCAGGAAGACAGAAAGACGTTAATTTGATTGAAAGCCCCTTGGCTTTCCATGTCACTGCTTGTCAGCCATGTGAACTTCCTTCATCAGTTCACTTTTGTGAGCCTCAGTTTACTTACTTGTAATAGAGAGATAATGATGCCTCCCCTTCTAGAGGAAAACCTAATGGGCAAACCAATGCCCATGGAAGAATTTGGTGAATTATTGAGGTCATGGAAGGGTAGGGGTTCATTAGCATCTCAGGGGAAGATTGGCAGTCTATGATTACTTGTCACTTGTCAAACTCGGGTTCTGGAAGCTGGTCGCTTCACTGCAGAATCCTTTGGTCCCCAATTTTTCAGACATTTAAAAGACTTCATAGGGGCGCCTGGGTGGCTTGGTCGGTTAAGTGTCTGACTTCGGCTCAGGTCATGATCTCACGGTCCGTGAGTTCAAGCCCCGCGTCGGGCTCTGTGCTGACAGCTCAGAGCCTGGAGCCTGTTTCAGATTCTGTGTCTCCCTCTCTCTCTGCCCCTCCTCCGTTCATGCTCTGTCTCTCTCTGTCTCAAAAATAAATAAACGCTAAAAAAAAAAAAAAAATTAAAAAAAAAAAAAGACTTCTTGTGGTCTAAAATTCTACTTAGGAAACTAACATAACTTTAGCTGTTAAGCCACCTGGCTCCTTGCCTGAAATCCAAGCCAGAAGGAATAGCAAGTGAATTTTTTACACCAGCACCTTTTGTTCAAGGACAGCAGAGACTTTGACCTTTAGGTAATCCTTGAAGACCAGGTATTTGGTTCCATTAAGTATAAGTTTCCAGAAGATAGCTACTAATATTATAAACATATCTGAATTCTTAAACCAAGTTTGCAACTTGGCTTTTCATCTATGTCTTTTATTTGTGCCACAATGATGTCTTTAAAAAAAAATCATGGCTAACATAGAATAATGCAGAGAGTCACATAAAAACATGTGGACTTTTGGTTTTGATTATTTACATTTTTCCCTTCCTCAGTTCTACCCCGTGAAATAAAATCAGATAGCCATCTTTTTGTTGGCATACAGTAATTTTTACAACAAAAATAAGAAATTGACCAGAAAGGACCAACTAGGATGAAGTTCATCATGTAGATGCAGTGAATAAGATGCCTAAAATGGGATACTTACACCCTTTCCCCCCAAAATTTAATCAATGACGTTGGAGTCAAGATAACTGTATGGGGATTTATTCTTGATTTAATTAATTAAAGTCGGTGAGCTATTATCAGAGTTGACAATAACAACTCGGATTTGTTCCAGCTGCTATAAACCTGAGGGGAGAGCGTGGCTTTATTTGACTCTTTGGGCCCACACAGAAAAGCTTATGAGGAATGAATTCTGGATTAGCCACCGGCTCTGTGGATGTGTTCAGGAGTTGATGGAATGTGACAGGGAAAGTGTGATCTATGCCAACTACCATATCATTGATTGTCTTATTACTACTAGCAAGAATCTAAATAAAGAGACTTTACATGCTCTAAATCAAAGGAAAAATACTCCAGGTGTATCCAAGTCAACATACCATTTTGCAATGCATAGCCCTAGGCTAGGCACTGAGGACACATGTACCTTGTTTTCTAAGACCTGGCAATAGAGTTAAAAGAGATAGATATTCGATACTCTCTTGGCCCTATAACCTGTGCCATGAACATCTATAATCCAACAAAGCAGGAATTGTTGTGTCCCCAAATCAAGCACAGTGCCTGATATATGACAAATGCTTCATAAATATGTGTTGGTTGAATGAATGAGTGGATGGATGGATGGATGGATGGATGGATGGATGGATGGATATATGAATAAGCTACTGACTATGGACCTATATGCTAACAACATAGGGGGAGACAGCTTTTCATTTATAAAGGTTGAAACCCAAAGGGATTTATCAATTAACTCACAGACCCTATATCCTTTATTGTGAGGCTCAAATTGATTATCCTTGACCACACCCCTACTTAGGGTCATGTGTAAAATTATCCATCTTTTCCTTTTATTCACTGACTTAGAGCATCAGTCATAATCCTTATCCTCTGATGGTCTTATGAATTCAGAAAAAGGAAAATTACATTCTATTCTAAAGAAGATGAGGTTCTTAGAGTAGAATCACAGTGGGTCTAATGTTGAAAATGTCTGAAGATCTACAAAGGGGGCAATATGAATTATGTTACATCCCAGGGAAGTATGCCAGGAGTTTCCTCCACTCGGTTTTAAATTTCATATCCACCTAGGGACAGTGAGGAAGAAATCTCCAAAATGGATTTTTATATATGTGAACTGGTTACTCATCCCTTGATCTGCCCACCTCCTTCTGAATAAGGTATCCTACCTTCCTCTCCTGGTATCCAGAAAATAGCCCAACGGTTCCACCAAACACTTTCCCAAACATTGCACAAAAAACAAATCCTAGTGCAGCAACCCAGGTGAGAAGTACAGTTGCACAACAGCATGAGGATCCTCACTCTGGCCATCACGGCCAAGCTGCTACCCAGGTTAACAAATTCCCCCGGTCCCAAATGATTGGTCTAATGGTTCAAATAAAGCACAAGGATACAGGAAACAAACTGATGGGTGACAGACTAGGAGGGTTGGGGAGATGTGGACAAAATGAGTGAAGGGGAGTGGGAGACACAGGCTGCCAGGTATGAGATGAGTCAGTCACAGCAATGAAAGGCACAACACAGGGAACATCATCAATATCGTAATAGCTTTGTACGGCGACACAAAACAGCCGCATGTACACCTGAAAGTGATGGAACACTGTGTGTCAACTGAACTCAAATGAAATGAAGACGAAAATAATTGGGCAATTTGAAGGAGAAAAAAAAAAGCACAAGGAGCCATTGTTCTCAGCCATTGTCTGAGCCAATGAAGTTCAGACATTTATGTTCCTGAAGCTACATGGTTAACCCAGATCCCTCCACGGTCTTTTTCTAACATGGTTTAAGAGTCTGCAGTTCAGAATATAGTTTCTCCTTCATATTTGCTTCTTAGTGCTGCACACTACATGCACAAAATATATTCACCTTTTAAATGGAACACTGACAGAGAAATAGGGTTTGTACTTCTTTTTCAAAGTAAACATCTGTTAATTACTCTGGGGCTGGGGCTGGAAAAATTCAGGTTGTGTTGAGGATTTTACCAGTTTAATAAAACAGCCTAAAAACAGCCAACATCACAACACTATTAGACTGATTGTTTTCTGTAGATACACAGAATATATGAATAATAATTTTCTCTTCGTAACTCTTGCTGACTTGAAGGCATGATCGAATAGTACATTTCTGATTAATCCAGGACCCAGTCCACATAGCACATGTGCAGAGTTCTGATAAGGTGAAGAAAGATGTGTTTCCATGTCAACAATTTAAAGGTTGGAACTATTTTGAGTTGTTAATATAAACTTTGATATTAGCTCATTGACTTTGATGGCTTTGCAAAGAATAAACTCTAACGCAATTACAATGACTGCCGAAATGTACGAAATCTCTAGAGAAGCTGGAAAAATGTGTGTGCCTGACAGGTTTGTCAATCACCTCTGGTCCTGATTATGTGACATTACCATGTGATTTTTCTTAACTGGAAAAATGACATTATAGTATCTCCTAATAGCCTAACACTAAAATACTGTATCACTCTTTACAGTTTCCTCCTCTGTCTTTATAGAACACCCCTAAATAAATACATAAATAAATAAATAAATAAAGCCAGAGACTCTATCCTGAGGCATCATACTATCTCATCAGCTTATTAATACTTCAAAAACTACAACATCATTATCCTAACTACAGGCGGTAATATCACTGGCAGTAATTGGAGAGTCGTGATGACTCTGGTCCCTGGGTATTAACCCAATCAGCTTTTCTATTTTCTGTCTCTGGGATTCTTTTACTCAGAGACAAAATTATGTTTATGTTACATCAGAACTCCTATAATCTCAATAAAAAGAACAAAAACAAAACCAAAATAAAAAGAGACTGCTAATCAATGATTATTAAAATCCCAGTGTCATTCTTCAGGGCCTAGAAAGCTCCAAGAATGTAAAGGGGAAGAGAAGCCAAAAGACAAGGGATCCAAGTCGTGACCAAGAACAGGGCCAGAGTCAAGTCAGTCCGGATTTCACTGTGAGGGGAATGTGGAGGCAAATATTGACGAGATGCCATAAATAATGCTGAAAAAATTTAAATTATCCGTTTTCCAAATCCTGATCATTCCCAAATTCTAATTTCAATCTTGCTAAAAATAATGAGGAACACACTGCACTGGTTAATGTCTGGAATTCACAAATGGTGGCCAGAAGAACGTGCCCCTCCAATTTCTGCCGGGGTAGCTCCAGGAGCTACCCTCTGAGAATCCCACCGGTTTCTGTGCTCCAGGGAGCATTGCTGCCTCCAGGGAACAAATGACCCTAGTAGAGAGATCAAGGCAACCCGGTGCCTGTGTGACACAGGACTCCCCTTTGCTGATAGCCTTGACAGACTTCCCTCAGAACTGTACAGTGGTCTAAGACATCTGACCCCAACCTTGCCTTCTTCTCTTTCTCCTTCAGTCAAGACCAGACCTCCAACACAGTCTGACAGTTTCCCTGGCCTTTCCTGAATCGATCCTCCTTCTCCCTGAAAATCATTCCTCCCAACAAATTTCTTGCCCCTTTAATCCATCTTGGCCTTTGCTTCCATGAGTATCCACACTCACACATCCCCTAAGGGTATTGTGTATTCCCAGTGAAGATGTCAGGGTAAGGGATTAATATTTGTCAAACATCTACTATACACTAGGTATTTTACAAATATTATCTGATTTTACCATATGTTTTCACTCTTATGTGGATCCTGAGAAACTAAACAAAAGACCATAGGGGAGGGGAAGGAAAATTTAAAAAGTAAGAGAGGGAGGGAGCCAAACCATAAGAGACTCTTCAAAACAGAATAAACTGAGGGTTGATGGGGAGTGGGAGGGAGGGGAAAGTGGGTGATGGGCATTGAGGAGGGCACCTGTTGGGATGAACACTGGGTGTTGTATGGAAACCAATTTGACAAAAATTTCATATTAAAAAAACAATAAAGTTAAATAAGTAATATGAAAAAAAATAAATATTATCTGATTTAATTCCAACGTCAATTCTGTTAGAGAGTAGCATTCTACATTTAATAGTTAAGAAAGCTATACTCGGAGAGTTGAAGATTCAGACTGAACCAGAGGAAAGCACCATTTTTCAGTCAAAAAGGATTAGATGTTGGCAGTTTCATGTGATTAAACCTATATAATTTGCCGAGATCACACAACCACCAAGTGTACAAACTCAAATTTCAGCCATTTCTGTCCTATTCCAAAACTCATGTTCTTTCTACTGTATGACAGGGCTGCAGAGTATTCGGTGAAGAGCAATATGCATAAATCTCCCCCTCCCCCCAGAGTTTATTCAAAGTCTTATTTGATATAAGATATAGCAAAAGTATCATAAAATATCAAATATACTAGGGGCATTGTGATCATTTCCAAGAATATTCTAGTTCTAGATATTTCCTCAATGTTCGCAATAATGTGAGGGTTACAATACAACATGAATAATATGTATGTGTAGAGTAAACCTTGATTTGAGAGCATAATTGTTTCCAGAAACATGCTTATAATCCCAAGCACTTGTATATCAAAGTGAATTTCAAGAACCATTGGCTCAGTTGTGATCATGTGACATTCGGCATCAGGTACTACTCATATTGCGAGACATGGCTTGTTTATCAAGTTAAAATTTATTAGAAATGTTTGCTTGTCGGGGCACCTGAGTGGCTCAGTTGGTTAAGCATCCAACAATGGATCAGGACATGACCTCACAGTGCGTGGGGTGGAGCCCTGCATCGGGCTCTGTGCTGACAGCTCAGAGCCTGGAGCCTGCTTCAGAATCTGTGTCTCTGTCTCTCTCTGCCCCTCCCCTACTCAAACTCTGTCTCTCTTTCAAAAATAAATAAACTAAAAACCTAAAAAAAAAAAAAAAATGTTTGCTTATCTTGTGAAACACTTGCAGAACAAGTTACTGGCAATCCAAGGTTTTATTATATATGCAAAGAAAGTACCTAGAAACCACTGGAGGTAGGAAATAGGTAATTTTTGTTTATGTTTTTGTTCATCTAGAGTTGTTTTCCACAACAGGCATGCATTACTTGTGTAACAAAAAAGTTACTAGATTAAAACTTAAAACTGTATTGCTAGCACATCATCCTTCAAATGCATCCACGATCACAGTGCCATTCGTCATACGCTCTAGGCATATGGTTGACGACTGGTCAACAGGAAAGACCATGCTTCCTTGGAAAATCCTCTCTGCTCTGTCCCCAACTTGTTCTGCCCATGGACCTTTGTGGCTGCATATCTCGGGGTTTGTTCTGAAGACCTTGTCTTCGGCCTAGCAGTGAGAGTTTGCCCCAATGACAAGAGGTCAGGAAAAGGGAGGCCACTGTCACATGAAGATCTGAAGGAATTCTAACAGCTTCCTTTGGAGGACAGTAAACCTGGGCTCTCACAGATTCCTCCATGAATTGCCAACTGGACGTACAACGAACATAGTCTACGCATAGCGAAATTCAAAAGATAAAGTCCAAGCTTATGTAACAGCTGTTTGTCACTATGATGTTAAAAATGGACGTTTTGTAATGACAGCCAAGCAACGGAGCCACATGGGGTAAGTATTGACCAAAGTCAAACCCAAACCAGTATTTTAGCTTAGGTAATAAACTATAATATTCAGGAAATGCAGATTTTGTATTATGCTGCAAGCATTAATTTTTTTAATGTTTATTTATTTATTTTGAGAGGGAGAGAGCAGGGGAGAGGGAGAGAGAAAATCCCTGACATGGGCTCAATCCCACAAACTGTGAGACCATGACTTGAACTCAAATCAAGAGACCATGCCTGGTCCACCCAGGCGTCCTTCCATTATTAATAATTTTAGCAAGATATGATAATCTCCCCATCCTGACCTTGAAATCTCATTGAAGGAAATTTTAGATTGTGGATTCTTCTAAAGAGGAAGGAAAGGGTATTTCAACAACAATAACATCATTTGTCACTTTCTCCTATTTCCGTACTGCTCTGTAGATCCCTGCACGATGGCACATTTGATTATAAAGCTTCATGTACTTGTCTGTCATCTGTCACTAGACTTGATGTTGCTTGGTGGCAGAACCTATGACTACACCATGGTACACGTTCAAGTACCATGCCAGTCCTTAACCAAGTGTAGGGTATCTGATCAACACTTGATACACCTATAGCAAATGCGGAAACAAATGGGTGCATTTGTAATAGAACATTACAGCTAATGAAGAATCTTTTCCATACCTTATCATTTAGTCACTATGGGAAATCATGGAGCTAAGCCAAAGGAGCATAACACCTATTAAATCCACTTACGAACCTTACAACATGCTGATGGTAAGCAGTTGATGGTTTCTTACTTGCATTACAGCTTACAGACCCCCGCCTTGATGTTCGAAGAACAAAAACATTATCAACATGTAGGTCAGCTTCTGGAAGCCTCCTACACTTGTTCTCACAATTCTTGGCTTTTCATATTGGATGCCTTAACAAAAGTCATTAATCAAATAGGGTGTTCCCTCTTCATTTTCTGCCCCAAGACAGTATCTGTTGAGTATGGTCCTATGTGGGGCAATTTGCAGATTTTTTTTTTCATCTCACCATTTTAACAGCTCTATCAAATAGGGACCATCACAATCTTATTTTATAGGTAAGGCAACTGAGACCACAGAAATGAGGTGTAATATCCCCACATGGCAGAGCTGACAGGGGTTATCTTCAGGATTTACCCCTAGACAATCTGCCTCCTGAGCCGCTAAGCACATGTGATTACCAGTTTGACTACAATGAAACTTGCCTTTGGCTTTGCCTTGATTCTCAATCCATCTAGAAATAAATATGCAAATAGGTGGTAAAAACAACCACGCTAAATAAATGCAAATAAATGCCATAATGCTGGTAAAAATTTCCCTTCAACTTTTGTTCTTATAGAAGAAGAAAACAATCATACAGTGGGGGGGTTAATTATTAATCTAATTATTCAGGAGCTGACATGCAAAATATGGCTTATCCAGATGCTACTGATTCCCTATTTCTGAAAGACTGTCTCTCTCCTTGAAGTACTTACCTCCAAAAGTGTGTTTCAACTGGTAAGAACAGATACTATACTTGATCTTAGCCAAAAGGCCGAGAAGCGATCCAAAAACGTGTTTAAAAGTAAGGTAAGGGGCGCCTGGGTGGCGCAGTCGGTTAAGCGTCCGACTTCAGCCAGGTCACGACCTCGCGGTCCGTGAGTTCGAGCCCCGCGTCAGGCTCTGGGCTGATGGCTCGGAGCCTGGAGCCTGTTTCCGATTCTGTGTCTCCCTCTCTCTCTGCCCCTCCCCCGTTCATGCTCTGTCTCTCTCTGTCCCAAAAATAAATAAAAAAAAAAAAAAAAAAAAAAAAAAGTAAGGTAAGGCTTGGGGCACCTGGGTGGCTCAGTCAGTTGAGCGTCTGACTTCAGCTCAGGTCATGATCTCACAGTCCGTGAGTTTGAGCCCCGCGTTGAGCTCTGTGCTGACAGCTCAGTGTCTGGAGCCTGCTTCAGATTCTGGGTCTCCCCTTCTCTCTCTGCCCCTCCCCTGCTCATACTCTGTCTCTGTCTCAAAAATAAATAAAAAAAACATTTAAAAATTAAAAAAAAAAAGTAAGGTAAGGCTTAGATGGCTAGTGGCATGTTTTCTACTTGGGTACAAGGTGGAGAAAAATAGTCCTTGTAGAGGTAAATTATGAAAAGTTCCACATCATTAAGGTAAAGCCAACTGCTGCAATAAAGAAACCCTGGCTTAACACCAAACAAATCTGGGTATTGCTCAGAAATACCAATTACTGGAAAAGAAAGTTCAGGGTAGAAAGAGTGAAAGTCTTCCTTACACACAATCATCCAGGGGCCCAAAGATGGTTGTGTCATCTTGAACATATGGCTTCCAAAGCTATCCATGGCACGGAATCCCAGTCCACAGACAAGGGAAGGAATACAGGCACACCAGTTTCTTACCCCTCCTTTGTCTCTCAACAGATTGACATCATTGTCACTCACATTCTCCTGCCAAGATGTGGGTGAATGGCCCCACCTTTCTGAAAGAGCCGGGAAGGTCTATCCCTGCGCTGTCCCTTTCTGGCAATTGCTCCACCTTGTGGAAGGGGAGCAAACATCTTTGATTTATGCCCAGGATTCTCTACCAGACCATACAACCAGTCGCTAGACATTTTTGGCCTTTCTCTCCCTCTGTCAATTGTGGATATTGAACTAGATGATCTGTAGTCTCTCCCAGGTCATGAAAAGGTATAGGACTCAAAACTTTATTTCATAAACATTTTTATTTTAGAATCTGACTTTCTCCGAGTATTTTAAGAATTGTGTACTATTATTTTACCATATATATTTTGGATAAAAACATCTCTCCACTGTCACTGAAATTGACTGAGTATTGACTGTTCCTGGCATTCCGGGCCCGGTTGGGAGTTCCACGGGCTCTAACCTGAGACCAATATTGCATACCACATTCTAAGTGTAAGAAAAATGAGTGGCTGTCAGCTGAAATATCAATAATGAGATGGAGTATGGGACGCCTAGGTGGCTCCGTTGGTTGAGCGTCCGGCTTCGGCTCAGGTCATGGTGTTGCAGTTCCTGAGTTCGAGCCCCACGTCGGGCTCTGTGCTAACAAACAGCTCAGAGCCTGGAGCCTGCTTTGGATTCTGTATCTCCCTCTCTTTCTCTCTCCCCCTCCCCTGCTCATGCTCTGCCTCCTTCTGTTTCTCAAAAATAGGTAAATGTTAAAAAAAAATTCAAAAAAAAATAATGAGATCGGGTATCACTCTATGAAAACAAGATCCGGTGTTTCATATTTAACTTACGTAATCTTCCTAACAATCTGGGGAAGACTCTTGAGACAAGAAACCGTCTATAAGGATCAGAGCTAAAACTTAACATTCAGGATTCCTTCCTCTCAATGCTGCTCTCTGGGGTGCCTGGGTGGCTCAGTCAGTTGTGTCCGACTCTTGGTTTCAGCTCAGTTCACCATCTCAGTTCATGAGTTCAAGCCCCGCATGGGACTCTGTGCTGACAGTGCAGAGCCTGCTAGGGATTTCTCTCTCCCTCTCTCTCTGCCCCTCCCCAGCTTGCTCTCTCTCTTAATAGTAATAATAATGATAATAATATTAATAATAATAAATAAAATGCTCCTCTAATAAATCAAGATTCTTCTTATTGCACCCGGCCTCCACCTTTCATAAGCTCCTTTCCCATTTTATCTCCTCTGACCTGGTGAGTGCCTCCCTCATTCCCGTTTGCTGTAGGCTTTGCAGCTGCCTCCCCAATACATGGTTAATTTCCCATCATTTTCTGTGAGCAGATGTTCCCGAGGAGCGGAGCCGCTTGGCCATCCCCAGCACTATCTCCTGCAGATTACTGGATTGAACACAGTAGCCGCTGGCCATCCTTTTGATCCGAAAAGAAAAGATCTCCCCACTGGGATATTCCTCATGATGATGTAATTAGTCTCCTAGACATACCTAACAAATTTATTTCTAATCACCAGGGATGAGGGGAGAGGAGAAAGAACCATTCATCTTGGATTGTGCGCGATTGTCGCAGTTAATATGCACCATTTCCACCCCCCTCGTGCAATGTCTTCTTTGGTGATTGTTCAAAGATTCGGGGGCAAGAGCCACTCTTCAAAAGCAGTGGGGAACCACACATTCATAAAGAGGTCCCAGGCACTATTAAATTGCTTTTTCAAACCTGGCAAAGACATTAGAGCTGAAAATCCTGTCAGCTTCCAACTGGCCCTGGCATTAAGAACAGGTGAAGCTCTTAATAACTTTTCTGACACTATGTTTGACTCCAAGACACAACATGGAACATTCAGGACAAACAAATCCAGCTGTTCAAAATTTCCAGTTCTGCAGGGTAGAGCAGCAGTGTAATATTTTTGCCCAGGATTGAGTCTTGCGGTACTTGTTAGGGATAGGGTCTTATTAAACTCATGTACCATCCATGGGGAAAAAAATCTTCAATATATTATATTAATAATCAATCACAGGTAGAATCTGAGGTCTATCAGTGACAATGAATGCAAAAGCTATTAAATGGTATAAGCAAACGAAGAACGAAGATCAGGGTTAAGACCGTGACGTTTTGTGTTGGTGCATTTTGCCAGAGAAGAGGGCTGGGAAGTCCAAGAGGGAAAAAGCTGGTTTAAGAGACTTTATCTTCGAACCACTCAACCACCCATTTGAGACCTAACAAGCATGCAACCCCACCTGCTTTTAAAGACATGCTTCAAACAAACATTTCACCAGAATAGAAGCAAAACTCTCCAGGTCATTCTTGTTATCAGCGAAGGCACTGAGAAAGACAGGGCGTGTCACGCCCTGTCTTTTCCACATCTCTTTGCATGGAACATTTGCCCTACTGGCATAACTAAGAACTCACTGGGTGCAAAGAGGGGAAGAGGCTAGAAGACATTTTAAGTTACTGCCCCAACAGTTCTGGGTCTTGGTCTTGACGTTCTGAATTGCTTTTCTTGAGACACATTTTTTAAAGTCCCCAGAACAAATTGTAGAACTGGTTATGTGGACAGTTGTGCACCTGAGGGACAGGAGGATCAGGAAAAAGTCATGAAACCCAATGCTACAGTTTCCAGACGACAGAAAGTCAGTCACAACCCTCCTCCGTCCTAGGGACACTTAATCTGGTAAGCTGTATCTAACAGATGTGTCTGTTTTTCTCTTCCTAAATGATCACCATGAGTTCTTACACTTGTACCAACCATGCCCGCTAGTGTCTTTTTAAAAAGTCCCATTCATCACAGTGCATTTCTTCTCACAATGTTTTAAGTCTCTAAACAGCTATTCTTGGTTCCTCATTTGATCATGGAGCTATAGATAAAATTAAATAAGACAGCACCTGTAAAGCGACTCAGTGCTTTGCAGGACACCTAATAGAAGCTCAATCGAGAGAATATTTAGATATAACAGATAGAAGCTTCCCCACCTTTTTCTCTTGGTCACTTTGTCCATTTCTGTACACCGTTAAGTAGGTCAGACCCATTGTCAGGCTAATGTGTCAAGATCCCAATAAAAATCGAAACTGGAGGGTGTCTCTCAGCAGTGAAGATGTTCAAGAGGGGACACTGGTCACTTTCCCTTTGGCTTTCCCCTCCATCTTATTGCTTTTCTTCTCTAGCTTAAGAAATCCTTCATATCCCACGTGTTTCTGGCCCTCCAAGGATCTCTCTGCGCCCTATGGCAGATTTTACCGTGGCACGTAATGCGAGCATATTATAGTATTTGTGACACCCATTTTTAGCATGGTTTAGTAATTCCTTCTAAATGAGAAATATTTTCCACTAGGGTGATGGACCGTATGTTAATTTGATTAGTAAAAATTGTCAGTGTGTGAGGAGACCCTGGGAATCAATTGTGTGATCAAAAGGACCCATTCTCCTGCCAGGCAGGGTACCCAGAGGACACTCTGGAGCCATTCATGAGAAGAATGCTGTATAAGAAAACCAGGGCAGAGGTGCAAAGGTCGATGTGTTCAGTTCTATTTAAATCATAAGGCTGCTTCCAAAATAACAAGTTTAGCCACTGAAATATCAGGGCCATGATTGCTCAGTTCCTTTCCTAACATTCAAAGAATAAATTGAATGAAAATGTATGAGATTGTTGCTATAGAGTTTTCTCCAGAGAACAGACACTCTGGGGTTGAACTGACATGAAATTGTCTAGAAAAACTGGCCCATGTCCAACTCTGTGGACCTATGTGGACAAAGCAAAGGTAGAAATGGAAACAAAGGAGTGATTTGCGCAAATATACTAGAAGTTATACCTGCACAAAACCAAATGAATTACCAAGCAATATGTCAATAATTTGAGCAGAGGCAGACCTCCAACAAGCCACCATTTCCCCTTCAAAGTCTAGAGTGGGGGTCAGAAACAGGCAGTTCTGTCGCGGCTTAACGCTGTAAACCTGGGCAGAACCCACCAGGTGAAGTTAACGAATGGGTTATGGGATAGCAAAACCCGAGAATCTGAAGTCAAAGTTCAGTCAATCATAAAAGCATTTTACCTTTGTGTAGACAAACAGAAGTTATCCTTTCAAATAGTAATGATTTTTACCCAAAGGTAAGCCCCATCTGATCTTGTCACTATCTGCATTTGTAGGAGATGCCTTTTGTGTGAACAAGGAACACACTGAAAGTCCCCTGAGTATTTGGTGACTTAGTAGAAACTCCTAGCATCCCTGTGTCAAATTCTACAATATACTTTCTACAATAAATTATCTCTGCAATGAATTCCTTATTAAGTAAATCCCATTTGAATTGACGTCTGCTAGCTGAGACAGCGACTATCAATCTAACATTCATTATAGAAGATAAATACAGTTTTCATTCTAAATACTGCACACAGGTGTCTGCTGTGACAATGTACCTGTAACTTTCTACTGTGAAGAGAAAATCAGATCTTAAAAAAAAAAAAAATTAACGTTTATTCATTTTTGAGAGACAGAGAGAGAGAGACAGAGCGTGAGTGGGGGAGGGGCAGACAGAGGGAGACACAGAATCTGAAGCAGGTTCCAGGCTCTGAGCTGTCAGCACAGAGGCTGATGCGGGGCTCAAACTCTGGAACTGTGAGATCATGACCTGAGCTGAAGTCGGACCCTTAACCGACTGAGCCACCCAGGTGCCCCAAGAAGATCAGATCTTAACGGAAAATGAATTAAGAATTGAAAAGTATTCTATGTATCTTTGGCATGATTGTGATGCACATTTGAGTGGTAATAGCATGAGGTAACATCCTGGACCCAGCTAAAGACATCGAGGACAATTTGGACCCAATTGCACATTTCTATGTGTTATCTCCATTTTCTGAAAAGTTACTACTAACTTATTGAGCGATTTCAATATATTCAATGTATACTCTTAATGAAATAAAGTGGTCCCAAGCATATATGAGAAATACCACCTTTTGAGTAATGTTTGTCACAACACAACTGTTGAAGAATAAAATCTGTACTGCCCTAGTTTGGAACCTCCTTACTACTTTATTCACCAGGGACCTAGCTATAGCATATTCTCCTAGCTTCCAGTCTGTCTCTTCATTCTAACCCACTTTAGACTTCTACCTAAAGATCTCACCTCTTTTATTTCCCTGTGATTTGTTTTGTGGGTTGGTAGAAAGGGACTAAGGTCCAGAAATTATGGTCACTGGTAGATAGTCACACAAAGCAAATGCCCAGTGAAGGAACGGGACCACTCAAAGATACAGGGATATTGTCATGAAGGAGGCAAAGCTGAGAGCCAAACACTAGTTAGTAATTCAAAGAGGTTCCTAAATATAGGAATCCAGAGGGAGAAATCCAAAGCAAGAAGGCTGAGTTTGAAGAAGCAACTTCTGAGCGCAATTAACAGGAGAACAGGAGGTAAAAAGAACGAATACTCAAGCAAGCTACTATTTAATACACATGCCTGGGGGTGCCTGGGGGCTCAGTCAGTTGTGCGTCCAACTTTGACTCAGGTCATGATCTCACTGTTTGTGGGCTCAAGCCCACATCAGTCTCTGTCCTGACAGCTCAGAGCCTGGAGCCTGCTTCAGATTCTGTGTCTCCCTCTCTCTGTGCCTCCCCCACTAGCACTGTGTCTCTCTCTCTCGCTCTCAAAAATAAATAAACATCAAAAAAAATTTAATATACATGCCTGGCTTTTAGGCACACCACGGGATGGTGAAATGGGGAAAGTCAACTCCATGTGAAGGACTTGGTACAAAGCAAATATGTTTCCTAAAACATGCTAGTCAACACGTGAGTTTACTAATGTTTAAAACTTTCTCATCTACTGAAGAAACTTACTATCCTTTCACTAAACTATCACTCCGACATTCTGTTGCATAAGGATTCTTCTTAATGGAGCTCTCTGAACTTGTTCATGATGTTCTTTGTGCCTGAAGTAAAAGAAACAAATAGTTTTTCAGATTAAAAGGGCCCACCAAGGGCCCCCAAGATGAATATAAAAAGGCCACACCAAAACGTACATTGCTAGAATTTCCAAACACTCAGAAGAAATAAAATACTGCTAGTGTCCACTGACTCTCCTGGATGATGGTTTTTTAAGTTCTCACTCAATCAAAAGCTCAAATCCTCTTCCTCAACATTCATTTGTGGATGATGATCTGGCTTCACTTCACCAAGGAAGCAGAAGCAGTCAGAAGACAATATTCCCATCCTCTACCAACCACTTCAACTAACTGTCAGCATCTAACCCTACAACTTCTGCTTGCTAACTTTTTAGCAAAACAATCTCTCCATGCACTCAACTTTACCCAATCTCTCTGTGTTGGTGAACATACTCAAGGACACTGGTCAAGAAACTGTGACTCTTTTCCTTTCCTGATCAGCATTCCCTTCTCTCTTTGATCATACCCATCAGCATACCAATACACCCTCATCCCTTCCATTTAAAGAAAAAAAATGTTTTCTCTTGGGGCCCTTGGGGGGCCCAGTCACTTGAGTGTCTGACTCTTCATTTCAACTTAGGTCATGATCCCAGGGTCATGGGACAGAGCCATGCATTGGGTTCCATGCTCAGCATGGAGCCTACTTAAGATTTTCTCGCCCTCTCCCTCTGCCCCTCTCTCTTGCTCACGCTCTCCCAAATAAATTTTAAAGTAAATAAAAATTGTAAAAATAAAAAAATAAATCGTTTCATGACCTCGCTTTACCCATTAGCTATCACCATCTTGCCATTTCTTTCCTCCCTTTTTCAGCAAATCTACTTGGAAAGATTATCTCTACACCTTGCCTCCAATTGCCCCGTCTTCCTGTTTTTTCTTTTTCCCCATCCATTCTTAATCATATACCACTCTGACTTCCCTCTTGCCATTACATCTGCACCAAAATGACTCTCATCAAGGACATCAATTCCAGGCGGCTAAACCCAAAGGTCTAGTCTCAAGTGTCATTTGATGTGACCTATCAGTAGCATTTGACCGAGAACATTCATTTCACTTCCTTCAGAGATTTGGTTCACCTGCCTTCCAGACAATACACATCCTTCATTCTCTTTCTCTTTAAATAGTTATTCCTCCCAAATCCCTTACTTTCTTCCTTTTCCTCTAGATCTTTAATTATAGCAAGATGCTGGAGCTCAGGTTTTTTTTTTTTTTCTTATTCTCTTTTCTATTTATACTTGTTCCATGCAAGGAAATTCATCCATCTCATCCCTTTATATACCATCTCTAAGGGGTAATTTCCAAACGTCTATCTTCTGTCCAAAACCCTTTCATGAGTTACATCGACCATAAGTGAATTGCATTTATGACATCTCCATAAGTGAACTCAATTTCCCCCCCCCCCCCGAAACAACTGCATCTGATTGTTTTCCCTTCTCACTGAATGACAACTCCAAATTTTCCATTTCAGAAGTCAAAAATCTAGAGTCATTCCTAACTTTTCTCTTTTTTTCATGTTCCACATCCAACCCATCTGAAAATCTTATTGGCATTACTAACAAAATCTGTAAGCAATTCAAATAGTAGTCGCCACATCCTGATTCGAGACACCAATATCTCTTGCCTGGATCATTGCACCTACATACATGCTATGTGGCCTCCCTGCTTCTACCCTTAACCTATTACAGTTTATTTGCTTATGTGTTTGTTTACTAACAGGAGACAAAGAGAAATACAGTGCAAGCAGAGGAGAGACAGAGTGAGGGAGATACAGAACCCAAAGCAGCCTCCAGGCTCTGAGCTGTCAGTGCAGAGTCCAACGCGGGGCTCGAACCCATGAACTTGACATCATGACCTGAACTGAAGTTGGATGCCCAACCCACTGAGCCACCCAGGCACCCCACAGTTTATTGTTGACATAGCAGCATAGCAGCATTTTTATATGATTTTGCCAATCCTTCTGCTGAGAACTTGTCAAGTCTCATTTCTCCCACCTTAAATGCCACAATCCTTACAATGGCCTACAAAGCCCTACATGGTCTGGCTCCATGCCCGCTGTCTATATCGCCTGTTAATATTCTCCTCTGGCTTACTTCTGTTCACCGTCATGATGTTTTTGTATAAAAATATGCATACTACACAGAGAAATAGAATGAAATTACAAACAGCCAGTAAGTGAAAAAAGTTACTTGTAGGAAAAGCAATGGAAGGTGAAAGAAAATAAAGGTCTGATATCTGGGCATTAGTGGCGTTTCCAATATAAATGAAAGTAATATATATGAGAATATTAAGGGTGGTGATAAAGGTACTGTTGTTTTTGTTAACTGTTTATATTTTCAATGGATACAAGATTAACCTGAAGTAGATTGTGGTAAGTTCGTTATATGTGTTATAACCACTACAACAACTCCAAAAAAACACAAACACAAAACAAAACAAAAACCCACACACACAAAGGATAGCCAAAAGCCAACAGATATTTTTAAGTGGAATACAAACATAATGAAAAAATCTAAATGCAGGCCCAAAGGATAGACACGAGAACATGTAACAGTAAAGACAAACGGCCAATAGGTAATCAAGTTTCAGACCAAATTCCTATCATAACAATAATCACAGTAAATGGTATGGGTCTAAACACCACAACCAAAGGCAGAGATTATCAGCATGGGTGACAACATTAAGATTTGAATCTAAAAATGAAGCAACATGCTTAACAACGAGCAGGTCAAAAGAGAAAGGAAAATTTTAAAATGTCTCAAAACATTAAAAATGGAAACATACCAAAATCTATATGATGCTGCAAAAGCAGTTCTGAGAAAAAAGTTTACAGTGATGAAGGTATATACTAAGAAATTTGAGAGATCCTAGAAAAACAACCTAACTCTATACCACAAAGAACTAGAAAGAGAAGAACAAACTAAGTCCAAAGTTAGAAGAAGGAAGGAAATAATAAAGATCAGAGTAGAAATAAATGAAATAGAGACAGTAAAAATAAAAGGGGGAAAAAATCAATGAAACTAAGAGCTGGTCTTTCCAAGAGATAAACAAAACTGACAAACCTTTAGCTAAACTAAGAAGGAAGAGATAAAACTCAAATAAAATCAGAAAGGAACGAGGAGACACTATAACTGATAGTATAGAAACATGATCTTAAGAGACTATGATGAACAATTCTATGCCAGCAAATTAGACACCCTAGAAAAAATAGATAAATTCCTGGAAACACACAACCTACCGAGACTGAATCAGGAAGAAATAGAAAATCTGCACAGAACAATAATAAATAGAGGTTGATCAATTATCAAAAACCTCCCAGCACAAAAAATGCCAGAAATATATGGCTGCCCTGGAGAATTCTACCAAACATTTAAAGAAGAATTAATACCGATTCTTCTGAAACTCTTCCCAAAAAACTAAGATTAAGAAAAAAAAAAAAAGATGGCTTGATTACATGCTTTCTACAAGATAAACAAATTGAAAATAAATTGATGAGTTCATGAGTTTGAGCCCCACATCGGGCTCTGTGCTGATGGCTTGGAGCCTGGAGCCTGCTTCGGGCTCTGTCTCCCTCTCTCTCTGCTCTTCCCTCATTCATGCTTTGTCGCCCTTTCTCTCTCTCTCTGTCTCTCTCAAGAATAAACATTTTAAAAAAAATTTTAAAAGGAAAATAACTTGAAAGAAAAGGATATATAACACAAGAAGCATAAAAACTGTTGAGTTACTATAATGCAAACTTCAAGGAAACTAGTATTACTAAGGAGGGATACTTCATAATGGTAAGAAGGATAATTCATCACAAAGAAATAAAAATTACAAATGTATGCACCTAATAATAGAACTTTGAAATACATGAAGCAGAAATGGACAAAATTAAAGGAGAAATAAGCAATTACACAGACACTTAACAGTAGCAATTGGTAGAGCATGTTGGCAAAAATAATCAGTACAGACTTGCATGGTCAGTACAACACTAGTAACCACCTGGATCTAACTGGCATTTAAGGGACATAATATCTGACAACTGCAAAATAAATATTTTCATTGCACATTGTAAATAAGCAATTACACAGACACTTAACAGTAGCAATTGGTAGAGCATGTTGGCAAAAATAATCAGTACAGACTTGCATGGTCAGTACAACACTAGTAACCACCTGGATCTAACTGGCATTTAAGGGACATAATATCTGACAACTGCAAAATAAATATTTTCATTGCACATTCATATGGTGAATGTAATCTACCTTGTGCACTATAAAAGAGTATGTACTGTCATAAAACAAGCATCGATATATTTAAAAAACTGAAATGATATGGGGCATTCTCTTTGGCCACACCAATATTAAATTAAAAATCATCAGTCAGATAACTAGGGAAACTCCAAATATCTGCAATTTAAACAGACTTATGAATAAGTATTGAAAACAAAACTCGTAGGAAAAAATTCTAAATATTTTGAACTGAATGACAATGAAAATACAACCACTATTTTTTTTTTTCCTCAAATGAGTAAACTGAGGTTCAGAGGGGTGGACTAAGTTCCAAGTTACACAGCTAACATCCCAAGTGGATACCTTAGGACTTTTAAAGAGCAGTTCCCTAGGTTCATGCTTATAAATCATAATGTGCTTTTTATGGTTTTTGGTATAGATTCACATCACAATATTTAAGCAGCTCTCCTACACACTGTTATGACCAACTGACTTTGAAAACACAAAAATGTCCCATATTCTTTTGGGCCGTTTACTTTATTTGGGATTATGAGACTCGCAGGAAAATTTAATTACGCTAGTAGAATGTACTGGACAATTAGTACGTAGGGGATCTAGTTAAAAATTGAAAATCGGTATTCAGACTCTGGAATTTGCTCTAAATCCTGGGAAACACCTGCAGAATTGGAAATGTAGGACCTTAGAGCCTGTGTAGCTGTGTAAGTGCAGGACAAGTGCTCAGTTAGGGGGAGCTGCTTTTGTTTTCCTAAGAACTCTTCTTTCCCTGGTTGCTGGGACCTCCTATGATCCGAGGTATCACCTCAGGAATGAGGTTAGCTGGCCCTCAGTCGCCTGAGGAACAGAGGTAGTCGCAGGTTCTTTGAAGGCAGAAGCTTCGATTCAGCTGGCCCATGGCACCCGCACTTATTGCCTTGAGGGTCAGACCTCTCCCCATGCACACAAAGGTTTCCGGGCCAACACGATGCTCACCAGTTTGCCTTTGCCCAGAATCTGTCTGATATTTTTCCAGGCAAACCTCCACTCTTCTCCTGGAGAGTGTTCCAAGAAAGGCAACATTTGAATTGACAGTCATTTGTATTTGATTATAAGTTTGTACATGTATTTTCTTAGAGCTGAATGTAATGGAAAGATCAGAGAGGGGTCTGCAGGTCATGAATGACCCAGCAAGGTATCGCTCCAGAAAAAGAAAAAAATATATATATTAAAGCCAGAGATCACAACAAATATAGAGTAGAATTGAATTGAATTAAAAACAGCAGAAATAGCATACACAGACATGAAACTAATGCCTGGGCTATACACCTTCAATCTTGGGGATTTGTGTCATAAATTGTCAGGTAACATTTACTACTTATTATGAAAAGCAGTTTACAAATTGTGAAATATCTAATACAATCTATAAATACAAGTATTTTTATTCTTTCTAGTCTTTAGAAGACTTGACCAGCTACCTTAGCAATATTGCATATTAAACTCTCAAAATTTCCTGCCAACTGTAAGCATGTATACAAGACTATTAGAAGTTCTACTATCTGGTTTATAAAATTGATATTTTCTAACAAAAGATTAACTAGAACTTAACCCCTCAGTTAAACATGGGGGAATTATTACAGTCAAGGTTTGCATTGATGTGATTCAGGCATTTGGTATCAGTGATTTTCCTAAAGACAAGTGCACCTGTATTCTGCATTGGATTTTTACGTTTATATCATAAACAGTTCAACGTCAGAAAATTTTTCTGTTTCAGAGTTTTCATTTCAACTCCTTTAATGGCATACCATTTAACTCAGTTGAACTGCATTAGCTCTCCATTTAACTCCAAGGAAAAACCAAAGTCCTTTATGTGGTCTCCAACACCCAGCCAAAAAAAGAAAAAAAAGAAAGGTCCCCTGTTACTTTTCTGATCCCCTCTCTCGCTACTGCCTTGACTCACTTTGCTCTAGGCACACTTTGTTGTCCCTTCAACACAAGGATGCTTCCAGCCTACAATCTGTACTCTAATTGTCCCTCATGCAGGCACTCCTTTCAGGAAACATCCCCTTAGACCAAAACCAGACAAGGAGAATATAAGAAAATGATAGACTAATATCCCTAATAAACAGGAATGCAAAAATCCTCAACAATACATTAACAAACTGAATTCAACAATACATTAAAAAGTTCTGGGGCTCCTGGGTGGGTCAGTCGGTTGAGCGTCCGACTTTGGCTCAGGTCATGATCTCGCGGTCTGTGGGTTCAAGCCCCCCATCAGGCTCTGTGCTGACAGCTCGGAGCCCGGAGCCTACTTCAGATTCTGTTGTCTCCCTCTCTCTCTCTGCCCCTCCCCCACTCATGCTCTGTCTCTCTCTCTCTGTCAAAAATAAATAAACATTAAAAAAAAAAAAGTTCATACACCATGATCAAATGAGACATATTCCAGTGTTGGAAGGATGGCTCTAGATCTGCAAACCAATATGATACAACACATTAACAAAATTAAAAGTAAAAATCATACGATCACCTCATAGATGCAGAAAAAGCATTTGACAAAATTCAACACCCTTTCATTACCAAAAGTCTCAACATCACTCAACATAATAAAGGTCATGTAAGGAAAGTCATCAGAGTCAATAATGAAAAGCTGAAAGCTTTTACTCTCAGATCAGGAACAACACAAGGATACTCACTCTTACTATTTTCTCAACATAGTACTAGCAGTCCTAGCCAGAGTAATTAGGAAAGGAAAATAAAAGGTAGCCAAATCATAAAGAAGAAAGCAAAATCTGTCATTAGTGACAGATCACATATTACATATAGAAAGCCCTAAAAATTCTACCCAAAATCTATTAGAATAAATGAATTCAGTAATTTTTCAGGATAGAAAATCAATATACAAAAATCACTGCTATTTCTCTAAACTAATAATGAAGTATCAGAAAGAGAGATTTAAGGAAAAAAAATTCTCCTTTACAATTACATCAAAAAGACAAAATACCAAGGACTAAATTTCACCAAGGAGGTAAAACATCCATACACTGAAAACTGTAACACTGATGAATTAAACTGAAGAAGACACAAATAAATGTTTAAATACATCCTGGAACTGGAATACTCAGTACTGTTTAAATGTCTGTACTATCCAAAACAATCTACAAATTCAAGGCAATTCCAATGGTATTTTCCACATATACAAACACAATTCTACAATTTGTATGGAATAAAAGACCCCAATTAGTCACAGCAATCTTGAGAAAGAAGAACAAAGCTGGAGGCATCACACTTCTTGATTTCAAACTCTATTACAGATGTTACAGTCATCTACACAGTAGAGTATTCGCATAAAAACTGTGACACAGGTCAATGCAACTGAATATAAAGCCACAAATAAGTCCATGCATATATGGTCAATTAACTTATGACAAAGGAGCCAAGAAGATACCAAAGTATCCATTGATGGATGAATGGATAAAGAAAATGTGGCATATATATGCAACAGAATACTATTCAGCCATAAAAAGAAGGAAATCCTGCCAATTGTGACAACATGGATGGACCTTGTTGGCATCATGCTAAGTGAAGTCAGTCAGAGAAAGACACATGGATGGGAAAAGGGCAGTCTGCTTAATAAATGGTGTTGGCAAAACTCGACAGCCATATCAATAGCCTGGATGAAAATGGACCACTATTTTCCACAATATACAAAGATCAACTCAAAGTAGTTTATTTCGGGCTCCTCAGTGGCTCAGTTGGTTAAGCATCCAACTTTGGCTCAGGTTATGGTCTCATGGTTTGTGAGTTTGAGTCTTGTATCGGGCTCTGCACTGATGGTGTGGAAATTGCTTGGGATTCTCTTTCTCCCCCATTCTCTCTCTGCCCCTCCCCTATATATATAATTAAATTTTATTGTGAGAGAGAGAGAGCAGGGTGGGGGGAGCAAAGGGAGAAGGAGGAGAGAGAGAAAGAGACAGAATCTTCAGTTGGCTCCAGGTTCAGCAAAGAGCCAGACATGGGACTCGATCCCATGACCCTAGGATCACATCCTGAACCGAAATCAAGAGTCAGACACTTAACTGAGTCACCCAGGAGCCCCCAAATATCAACTCAAAATAAATTAAACATTTAAATATGACACCTGAATCCGTGAAACTCATGGAAGAAAACATAGGAGTTAAGCTCTTTGACACAGTCTTCTTGTTGTATTTTGGATCTGACATCAAAAGCAAAGGCAACTGGAAGTAAAATAAACACATAAGACTGTATCAAGCTAAAGAGCTTCTGTGCAGTCTAAATATACCATCAACAAAATTTAAAAAAAAACAACTTTGGAAGAAAATAGTTGTCAATCATCTCTCTAATAAGGTGCTACAATCCAACGTATAAACAGCACAACCAACTCAATGGGAAAAATTCTAATTAAAAAATGGGCAGAGGACCCGAATACATCTTTTTCCACACAAGACCTACAGGTGCTCAACAACACGGAAAATACAAATCAAAACCACAATATCACCTCACCTCTGTTATAATGGCTATTATCAGAAGGGTAAGCAATGATTCCTTCTGCCAGGGTGTGCAGAAAAAGGAATACTTGTGCCCCATCAGAGAGGATGTAAATTGGTATACCCACCATGGAACACGGTGTGGACGTGCCTCAAAAAACCAGAAGTAGAACTACCATTTGATCCAGTAATTCTACCTGTATTTATTCAAAGGAAATGAAATTGCTGCCTTAAATATCAGCACCCCCATTTTTACTGCCATGTAAAATAGTCAAGACATGAAAACAACTGAAGTATCTAGGGATGGATGCATGAGTAAAGAAAATAGGGCATACATATTCAACAGAATGTTAATCAGCCATAAGCAGAATGAAATCCTGCCAATTTTTGACATCATGGATGGACCCTGGTGGCACGATGCTATGAAAAATCCATCAGGAAAAGCCCAACACCCTATGACCACACTTATATGTGAAATCTATGAGAAATTTAAAAAAAAAACTCATAGATATAAAAAACAGATCGGGGGTTAGCAGAGGCAGGGGCAGAGGGTGGGCTAAATGGGTAATGGTGGTCAAAAGATAACCTAGGCCAAATCATCATGTCATACCCTTAACACTAATACTATGTCATACACCACTTATATCTCAATTGAAAAAAAATAACAACTCCCCCTTGGCCAGCTCTTTCCAGCTCTTAAATTTGTGCTCAAATTCTGCTTCTCAGTATAGCCCACCCCGGCTGCTTGATTTTGTATCGTTCACGTACTCGGCACACCCCTGACGCTGCTCTCATTTTTTCATTTTTTTCATAGCACTTGTTACTTTCTAACATATGTTATGATTCTTTATTCTGCTCATTATTTATCTTTCTGGAATGTAAATTCCACAAAGCATGAACTTGTTTTGTACTCTGCTATATCCCCGTTGACCCATTACAATGACTGACACATACAAGTTGCTCAGGAGATACCTGTTAAATGAATGTTGCTGATGCCTATGTTGCACACGCACGCACGTGCGCACACACACAAAACCAGAAAAAAACACCTTTCTATGTTCTCTCCTAACACTCTTACTACAACTGTATTTATAATCACATGTATCCTTTGTTGTATTCAACAGGCATCTAATATTTACGGTGGGAATAACAAAGTAAACAAGGCAGATAAAGCATTGTATTGTAGGGAAGTGAATCAACCAAATACAATGTAATACCAAGAAAATTTATGAAGAAAACTCCATCAGGGGAAACCAGAAGATAATGAGCAGTACAGGAGGTGACACTACAGGAAAGATCTGGAAGAAATGAGGGAACAAGCCATACAGGTATTTTAAGAGAGGAGAGCCAGGGCGACAAGTACAAAGCCGCAGGCAGAAATATTTTGATAGTCAAAGATGAAGGAGATCACTGTGGCTGAAGTGTTATGAGTCATTCAAGGGGCAGAAGCTGACGACATCAGAGGGTAATCAGACTACATAACATGTAGTGTTTTGAAGGCTCCAGTAAGGCTGTATTTTGTTCTTTGATGATAGAAAACCATTTGAGGATCAAGAACAAAGGAATGACAAGATCATTTTTATACGTTATCTGTGCATTGCTTGACTTTTTATAACCAAAATATATTTTTGTACTTTTTCCCAAAGTCGCCAACAAAAAGTATGACGCAAAAAAAAAGTATGACGTAAAAAGCTAAGAGGCATACACAGGAAATACACGGTGGGGAAATGGTTGATATTGAATCACCCAAATCTGTGCACCATTGTTAACATTTAACCCCTTGGTTTGATCCTATAGCACTCCACTCTGTTCATTATATTAGAGTCGGAGGGACATTTGGTTGATTTCCAAGTTTTCACTGAACAAATGTATTTTCAACACAATCCCATCTTTTAAGGAATTGTGAAAACAGTGAACATAAATCAACAATAAACAGGCCGTAAGTTAAGAATGTCTTAAGAAATTATGTACGTTGGAGCCTGTGTGGCTCATTCGGTTGAGCGTCTGACTCTTGGTTTCAGCTCAAGTCATGATCTCATGGTTCTTGGGATCAAACCCCACACGGGCTCCACACTAACAGTGAGGAGCCTGCTTCATATTCTCTCTCTCCTCCCCTCTCTGTCCCTGCCCTGCTCATGCGGTCTCTCTCAAATAAATAAATAAATAAATAAATAAATAAATAAATAAATAAACAAGAAAGAAAGAAAGAAAGAAAGAAAGAAAGAAAGAAAGAAAGAAGAAAGAAAGAAAGAAAAGAAAAGAAATTAAGCATGTTACAAAGAAAAATCTAACAGCTTAAGGGTTGAAAGGTATATAGAGTGAAGGCACAACTTCCTTCAAGATGGCCACAATACACATGACCAAATATAACCTTTTTTTAAAGTGACATCAAAGCAGAACTCTAAGGGAATGGTGAAACAAGACATACAGGTATTTGTGTGGGAAGAACATCCCAGGCAGGTGGAACAGAAAATATTAATGCATTGGGATTGCACTGGGTACCTATTTATTAACATCTCCATCAATATTATGATTTTTTTAAACCAGTATTTAAACTGTTTATTAGCTATATCAAAGTTTTCGTATGGGTTTATATTGTCTACCCTTTTATTTGCAAGTAAAGCAATGAGCCAAAATTTGGAAAATCCTTGAGAAGATTTTCTCTTGAGTGGAAAAGTACTAAATTCACTAAATAAACACACATGCACACAACAAAATGGGTAAGGAATATGAACAACAAAAATGTACCAAGTTCTCAAAAGCCCTCTCTACCCCTTCATGCACAGTTTCCTCTATTATCAACTTATTGCATCTGCGCAGTTCATTTGTTATAACTGTTGGGCTGATATTGCCACACTGTTATTAGCTAAAGTCCACAGTTTACATTAGGTGTCACCCTTTGTGTGGTAGACTTCCCTGAGCTTTGACAAATACATAATGTTCTGTATCCACTGATACCATACAAAATAGTTTCTCCAGCTGTAAAAATGAGGGAAAACGGGGTTATGAACAACTTCCTAGGTATGTTCTGTTGAACTCTTTCAAACTGGTAGAAGCCATACATATGTGAAGTTCTAGGAAACCTTTCTTTGGCACATTTTGTCCTGAGAAAAAGCTGAACACAGCTAATACTTGTCGATCGTTTCTTGTAAGTCAGGGATTCATCCAAACTTGTGCAGTCCAATATGGTGGCCACTAGCTCCATGTGACTGCTGAAATATGTTTATTTATTTATTTTGAGAGAGAGAGAGAGAGAGAGAGAGACAGAGACAGAGACAGAGAGAGAGAGAGAGAGAGTGTGTGTGTGTGTGTGTGTGTGTGTGTGTGTGTACATGTGCAAGAGAGCAGGGGAGGGGCAGACAAAGAGGGAGAAGAGAGAATTCCAAACAGGCTCTGCACAGTTAGTGTCAAGCCTGATGCAGGGCTTGATCTCATGACCATGAGATCATGACCTGAAATGAAATCAAGAGTCAGACACTTAACCTACTGAGCCACCCAGGCCCCCTAATTTTAACTATGTTAAATTCAATTATAGATCTGTTCCTAAACCAGATTAACCACATTTCATATGCTCCGTAGGTTCATATAGCTAGTGGCTACATTATGGCACAATTCCATCATCAGACAGTTCTATAGCAACCCTTTAATCCTCTCAACAACCATAAAGCATAGTTATTAGCATTATCCTTACTTCAGAGATGAGGAAAATGAGATAGAGAGGCTAAGTAACTTATCCAATATATTTTATACACTCAGAGCAGTTAAGTCAATTAATCTACTTATCATTTCCCGGATCTCAAATAAGTCAACACCAAATCTACTGTATTTTACTGTATAAATGAATTTTACCTGAATATAGGAATTTTTACCACTATGGAACAAAGCAGTGAGAGCATCTCAGACCTGATGTAAGATCACCTAATAATGCTTTATGCTATTTCAATTCCAGAATCAAAGTCAGCCTTCAAGAATGCCAATTTATGGTGAAATGCTGTCCTAATAAAGGAATGAGGAGAATAAGCTTTATTCATTTCTTTCACTGTGGCATTCAATGCAAGCGACATTGTGAGTATTTTATAGGATGTGTTTGCTTTTAATCTACATACTTGTGAATTTTTGAGTTATAAACTGGAAATGTCTTCTTTGGATTCTCTGCTGTCATGACAGATTTACAGCCAGAAACAGACGTTGCACACTCATAATGGCTATGAAGGTGTTAGGGGTGGCATGGCGATAGAGTTCTATGCACTCTTCATAGGCGTTATCACATCCTTCATGATTACATCTAGGGATGAGCCCATGATCTTTGTGGTCTCAATTAATGACTTTATTGCTGACAATCCCTGCCATGTTTTAAGCAGTAGACTAGCCACACTATGTCCACTCCAGAAGGCGCAAGTGGTCACGTTCAGCCTCCAACCAATTTCTCACAACCTCAAATTCTCCCCGGCCAGATTTAGTTAACCTGCTCTTGCCCTCAAAGCACTAATTACTCTCATCTTACGGAGAAGAATAGTTTCGTTTTCATAAAACCTAAATCCAGAAAACAACGACTGGTAAGTCCAGGCATTTGCAATATCTCACCATTGGGTGAGCCTTGTTTTTCTGGATTACATTCAATGAGAAATTCGTATTCCTTTTTTTTCAGCTGTAGACAACTGATTCCTTCTAGAGGATACTTTGAGGAAGTTAAACCCAATGGGGTGGTAGAATTATCAAAAAAGCTGAGAAAAACACAAGTGTCCTACTTCCTAAAAACCACCCAAATTGAAACCCTAGGGTTCATCTAATTCTTAGATATTTAACATACTTCCTCAGGAAGTAACTGTTAAACATGAAGTATGAAGTCTGGGGCTTGCTGCTTCAGGAAGGAGGGGTGCAAAATCAATTACAGGCTCTTCCTTCGAGAATCTGACCATCTGACACAAGAGATAAAGAATATACTAAAAACTGTGTTGTTAGGTAAGGAGGAGATCACTTGGCATTCAGTAACAAAGGGCAGAATTATTAAAAAGCTTAGATTGAAGTTAGACCTATAAGGATGGGTCTCATTTTAACAGGGAGCAAAGAAGAAAGGGTATTTTATAGGGTAAAAAACCGCCAAAAAAGAAAAATGGACTATAGCAAGCAGTTGGCTGTGGCTATCATGTGGGTGGAAGGAAATAGTGGGAAATTAAGCTAAAAAATGAGTAGAGCTGGAGCACGGTGGGTGGGTCTTGAGGGTATGGAGCAGATACTATTGGGTGTCTGCCCTCTCCTGCATGACTCAGTGATATTAATGCCATCCTCAAACCCAACAGCAATTCTCAGTATCCTAGGACAGTCATGGTAGTAGCCTTAGCCACCTATAATTAGGAATTGGTTCATGAGAAGACCACGGTCAATTAGATGAGAAGATTGTCTGATGTGGGCCTTCTGGCAAATGCCACTTAACTCTTACACAAGCAAGAAATGGTCCCTCTTCCTCTACTGATGGATCTGCAAACTTCTACAGGGGTCATATCATCAACCTCAAGATGGAACCAACAAGAGCGCAAACACAGGCTCAAAAGAACTGCTAAGGAGCAAAAGCTGGATCACAGCTATGAATTTCTTAAATCATTTCCTGTATTGCCTAACCCACCGAGAATTGTTTTTTCTAATGGTTTTGCATCTGAAAGCATCTTCACCGGGACACCCGAGCTATGGAATGTGGACTCGCTCATAACAGAGAGGACATTGAGAATCAACCCGAAATAACTGTCAGGACAGGATGTGTATAAAATTAATCTGAGCATGGTATATGGGATGAATTTAGTCAGGAGAAAAGTGAATACAAGTTAGGAGATCGGTACAATTGTCAAAGGAAAAGGGAACACAGCTCTGAACCAGGCCAAGACAATGCTTTGAATAGATAGGAGACAGCGCTGAAAAAAAAGTGGGCCAGCAAAGAACATTTGCCGGTGGAAAAGAAAAATAGCCCTTAAGGAGAGAAAGAGGAGATGGTGGTTAAACTGGACCATCAACGTGTTCCTGTCCATCTGTCACCAGAATTGACTGTCAGCAGCCACAGTTCACATGGATTCCTGGAGGCGATTTCTACAGAACGGAGCCCTCAGATGCACCTAACTGCCTCCAGCTTGACAACGTATTCTCACATCTCCTCCTGCCTCATCGTCCCCTTCTTCCCTCACTCTGTGTCCTCGGATCAAACCCTCTGGTAAAGGAGAAGGTACAAGCCTTTGCCTCAGGCAAAGTCCAAATCCCAGGCACAGTCTTCACAGGAAGGCTAGACCAAATAAGACTAAATTAGCTTCTGCATTTAAAATTCTGTGGTTCTAAGCACAAAATAATGTGCTTTCCATAAGCCACTGCCCCAAAGCAAAGAGAAGCTATTGCTACCAGACCTATTACTTTTATCAAGAATATGTTATCAAGCAGTTATCAACAGTATGATTAGAAGCTAACTCCTATTGTTACGGACAAACACAGGGCCTTCCGAGTTCCCTTGTTTTACTGATGTTTTGTTGGGGTTAGCGCTTTTTGATTACCCTATTTTGGTCTGACGATGGAAAAAGCTTTTCCATCCTGGGATGTTTGTTCTGATCGGTTCATTGTGTTCAGATATATTCTATAATAATTCTGGCACATTACAAAAAGATTCCTCAGAAACATCCAACTGGATTGGCTAATAAGAATACTGTAAATAGGACTACCTGAGGGGCTTGATCGGAGAAGCATTCAAATCTTGATTTCGGCTCAGGTGATGATTTCACGGTTCAGGGGTTCAAGCCCCGCATAGGGCACTGTGCTGATAGCACAGTCGGCTTGGGATTCTCTTTCTTCCTATCTCTCTCTCCCCTCCCCCACTCATGCTGAATCTCTCTCTCAAAAATAAATAAAATAAAACAAAACAAAAAAGAATGTAAATGAAGCCACAAAGGAACAGGAAACAATATTGAGATTTTAACTTACCAGCCATGGATGTAGTTAGGGTTCAAAGAACAGATAAACCGTTTACAATCTGATCTACATGCCTATCAGTGCCATCATTTCACTCCTTGAAGAAGTAAGGTGGTGAATCACTAATCATATGATAACTAAATCCCAAACTCAGCAATTGCATAGGAAAAACAGGAGACTCTCAGCCACCACAAGCAACTGAGCACCACACATGCTAATTCCTTGTAGAGAACAGAAGTTATGAGAAAAGTAACTCTAAGATGATAAATACTCCAAATATCCTGAGCCTTGAAAAAAATCAATCTCTGAGGGAATTTTCTCTGAGGATTTTTCTGTCCTTGAATGTCAGACACAAGACGGTCCATCAAATCTGATAATGAAACCTCCTGACTTAAACTGATGGAGAAATAATTTACCTGTTTCTAGAGCATGGGAATGTTCCAGAGTAGCTATGAAATGGAAGGCACGCACTTGATTCACTCACCCAGAATTAAAGAGTTAATGTCATTATCTCTATCACTTGGTGAACAGCTTTCCAGAGAGTGGAGACAAACATCAGCATATTTACGAGGACTTACATACTCAACACCCACATAGCCCGTCACTTTGCCATTAGGGGACATTGGCTGAGCTGGCAAGGGACATTAAGTAGTGCAGCATTCTTTTGGATACATAGCAGTGACTATTAAGGAAGCTTCCCTTTCTCTGTGTAAGCATTTGTTCCTCTTGTACAAGACCCTCCTTTCTTACCACTCTATGATCAAAGATCTGGTCAGTTTGTTCATAGTGATCTCCCTCTATTACAAATGTATTGTACCATGGGTAATTTTTTTTACTTCTTCCCGGGATATTTGCCTTCTTTTTCTATTCAATAGGGAAAAATATCAATTATAGAATTGTGGGCTTGGTAAGTAGTGGAAAGAAGGAATTTGGGGATGAGAAAAGGTCCGGCCACCACTTGCCTCCAAAGTGACACCAAGGAATCTTTCTCTCCAGCCATCATGAACAATACAGTTCATTTTCCTACCTCCTTTGAATGCAAAGACCTAGCTGTTTTTGCAAAAGAACTGCCACAAAAGATTCATAAAAGGAGGATGGACGTTTTTCACCCTGCCCTAAGGGGGTCCTCACACGAGAAGGAAGGAGAGAAATTAAGCGATTAATCCACCGCCAGGCAATGTCCCCTTTTGTTAATAGAAACTTCCGATAAGAGCTTCCTCCGTTCCCGCTCTACTTGTCTTGTGTGCTACAAGGGATCAGGAAGCCAAGTGACAGGAAGCCAAGCTAATGCGAGGTCAGAATCTGGGCAAGGGGCCGAAGATGAGCAGGGGGCACCAACAGACCATGAAGAAGGAGTTGAGGATGGTAACAGGCCAACAGTCTATTGAGCCAGAGGCTCCCTATGGACTCATTCAGGCATGGCCCATTCAACACTTATTAAGCCCTTATAAACTGGGGAACGGGGAACACAAAAATGGAAAGATGTAATACTTGCGGCATCTCAAAGCTTCATGGAGTTGCTCATCAGCAACCTAGGGCTACAGCTAGAGGAGAGAATGGTTGGACCCCTGTAAGAGATGGAGAGAAAAGCGCTAACTGGTATTGGCAGGGCAGGGGAGGAAATAGCCCTGGAACTCTTGCTACCCACTGTACCTTCATTTTAAGTGAAGTGGGTTTTGATACTCCTTTCAATTGTGTTACTCCGTTTTACGTACAACTCCACGGCATATTAAGGAAATACTTGGGGGAAGAGGGTATTTGAAGTTGAACCTAATACCCTCGTTGCAATTTCAATCCCTCCCATTGCTTTCTGCCTTTTTTCAAGTCCAACGTGCTTCACTTTTTAAAGGCAAATGCATTTTTCTCTTTTTTATCCTGCTGCCTCCAACTCATTTCACAAAATGTGAACGTTCCTTCATTATGCTGCACACCGGCTCCAAGAAATGTCATCAGAATTGCAAAGTTATTCAGTGTCTTGGGAGTGCTCGGCGGTATTTACCCAAGGATCCTTGCAGATCTATTCATGAATAAATTTTGCATGCTCTATAAAGCTAACTGCCTTCTCAGATATTGCCATTCATAGTTTTATGAGACACTAATTGTAAGGAGTTGATGTTTTCCCTGTCGCATATACGTCCTTGTTGATTCTAGAGTATTTTACGTCAGAAAACAGCTAAATGGGGATGAAAACAGCACGTCAACCAAGCAGTTGCCAGCAGGGAACGACATGCTTAATTACTGCTGGCTGTGGTCCTTTAAATTGAAGAGGTAACCTTTGAGTCATTAGGAGCAAAACACACACATATTCATTCTTTCGCACACAAATCATTCCTAAAATGCAAGAAAGTTAACAATCCTCCCCCAGTTCTATCAACTCAATGATCCTTTTATTTCCGGTCTAACTCTGGGAGACAGTTCAGGTTTTATGTTTAAGCTCAGTGCTAATGCCTTCTGATCCGTACTCTTGACTCATGGAAATGACCAGGAGCGGTTGCCATGTAAGTACTGGGCCCATCAGCCCGCCTAACTGGCGTGCTTCCCAGATGCCTCCTGCCATCTGTTGGAAGCGCAGCCCAGTGGAAGCAGAAGGTAGACTAAAAACTGCACTTTTTCTCATGTCTTTGGAAAAAAAACGTGTTTATTACGTTTTAATAATTAGCCAGGTAAACAGGCTTTAAATCATGGCCTCAGTCACTCGAAGAAACATTGCTTGCTTAGTTTTGTTTTGTTCCTGCCGTGGAAAGCTTTGTGTTATGCTCTATGTAAGGAAAGCTTCCAGTCTCTTCGTCTCCCAGCCACCTCAAAGACAATGCCGTCCAATCAAAGCAGAAGTCAAAGAAAGCAAAATGTGAGGTAAGAGACTATTTTCTGCTGAAGGAAGAGGTCTGCGAAGAGCGAAGGAGTGAGAGAACAAGCAGGTTGTGAGCAGGACAGGAGCTATTTTATTTCTGTGACTACCAGGTAAGTAGCCCTTCGAAGAGGCCACATGTGTATCATAGGATACAGGTCTATTCAGTATTATGCATACACACTTAGTAAGTTAATGGACTTTTGCTCAGCCCTCATTATACTTGCTGTACCACAGTAGACATAAATTATATTAGATTTCATTCCCCTCAAAATAGGTTTTAAAAAATAGAAATCATCAGAACCCTAGACCAACTATTCTCCAGGCAGTATGCATCAGTATCAGCAGCAGGTGTCGGTCCCACTCCAGAGTTAAGGTTCAGTAGGTCTGGGGCAGGTACTCAAGAATTTAGATTTCTGACAAGTTCCCCGATGAGGCCAATGTTTCTGTTGTAGACTCTAAAGCATCATTAGTAAGAAAGAAGATCTCAGCCACACTTTTTTCTAGGTATGTCTCCTCAGGCAAGGGAAACAAAAGCAAAATTCAACTACATCGGGAACACATCAGAATAAAAAGCTTTTTTACAAGAAAGGAAACCATCCCCCAAACAAAAAGGTAACCACTGGAAAGAAGGTATTCATAAATGATGTGTCCATTCAGGGGTTAATATTCAAAGTGTGTAAAGAATTTATACAACTCAACACCAACAAAATAAAAAAATAAAGAAATAAAAAAATAAAAATAATCTGATCAAGAGATGGGTGCAGGACCTGAATAGACATTTTTACAAAGGAGACGTACAGATGGCTAACAGATACGTGAAAAGATGCTCAACATCGTTAATCATCAGGGAAATGCAAATCAAAACCACAATGAGATACCACCTCACGCCGGTCACAAGAAAAACCAGTGTTGGTAAGGATATAGAGAAAAAGGAATGCTCGTGCACTATTAGTGGAAATATAAATTCTTGCAGCCACTATGGAAAACAGTATAGAAATTCCTCAAAAAAATTAAAATAGACCTACCATGGGGCGCCTAGGTGGCTCAGTGGGTTAAGCGTCCAACTTTGGCTCGGGTCCTGATCTCATAGTTCGTGAGTTCGGGCCCCACGTTGGGCTCTGTGCTGACAGCACGGAGCCTGGAGCCCGTTTTGAGTTCTGTGACTCCCTCTCTCTCTGCCCCTCCCCCTCCCCTGTTCACCCTCCCCCCCAATCTCTCTCAAAAATAAATAAAAATAAAAATAAATAAAATAAAACAAAATAAAATAGAACTACCATATGATCTAGGAATTCTGCTACTGGCCATTTACCCAAAGAAAATAAACACACTAATTCAAAAACATATATGCAGCCCTATGTAGAATGAAGCATTATTTATGATAGCCAAGTATGGAAGCAACCTAAGCATCCATCAATAGATAAACAGATAAGATGTGGTGTGTGTGTGTGTGTGTGTGTGTGTGTGAATTATATAATGTGTATATATAATGAAATATTACTCAGCCATAAGAAAAAGGAGGGGATCTTGCCATGTGTGACACCCTAGATGGGCCTTGAGGATATTATCATAAGTTAACCAAGTCAAACACAAACACCATATAGTTTCATTTATGTGTGGAAACTAAAAAAACAAGATAAATGAATCATCAAACAAGAAGCTGAAGCAGACCTTTAAGAGAAAAAACTGATTGTTGCCATATTGGAAGAGGTGGGGGATGAGCCAAATGGGTGAAGGGGAATGGGAGACAGAGGCTTCCAGTTAGGAATGCGTAAGTCACAGGGATGAAAAGACACAGCATAGGGAATATAATCAATGGGACTGTAACAGTGTTGTATGGTGACAGATTAGTAGCTACCCTTGTGGAGAGCAAGCCTAACATATAGACTTGTCAAATCAGTATATTGTACACCTGAAATGAGTGTAATATTGTGTGTCAATGACACTTTAATTTTTAAAAAGTAAGTAAAAATTCAGACAAGGGAAATCAGAAGGCTTGAGATCCAAACAGGACATTAGTATTAATAGTCTTTAAAACCAACTCCCTTCAGGGGTGCCTGGGTGGGTCAGTGGGTTAAGCATCTGACTTCGGCTCAGTTCATGATGTCACCATTTGTGGGTTGGAGCCCCACATCGGGCTCTGTGCTGATGGGTCAGAGACTGCTTTGGATTCTCTGTATCCCTGTCTCTGCCCCTCCCCTTCTTACGCTCTTTCTCTCTCAGAAATAAACATTAAAAAAAACAAAAAACAAAAAAAAAAACCCAAAAAACTCCCTTCAATTAACAAGGTCTAAAACTGAAGCCCTAGGGATTACCTCATTTGCCTCAAGTCATTTCATGGGCCAGTCCAAAAGATGGGCAGGTGAAAAACTTGGCCGCTTTCACCATGACTCTTGGAATTGAAAACGTATTTGCAGAATTTGTATGCTAGTTGTGCTATCTGTGGATGTTTCTCCCTTTAGAGAAATTTAGGACAATGCACAAAGGGAAGAAAAAAAAAAAAACCCTGTCCCTTGACTTCTGTAAGGTCATGTCTGTTTGGACAGGAGAGAATAAATATCCCAGGTCCACCTGGTGAGAGGAAGGCTTCAGACAAAAGATTGGTGGGAGGGAGACTCTAATGGACCCGCTTCATCCACCAGTTTTTTCAGCGCCACTCTGAACCTGGATTGCCTTTTCACAAGCAAGCTGTTCAAGGGCAAAGCCCATCCCTGCTGTAATTTGCATAGGGTCTGGTGCTCTGACTGTCCCACAGAGCCGATAGAATCATTCCAACGGCAACCCATTCCGATTTGAGCGGCAGACATGGATGCTGAGTGAGGTGGCCAGGAACCATCAATGTCATCCTGCAAAAGTGCTTGCGGTAGCTTTTTTTCAACGTTTGTTTATTTTTGAGAGAGACAGACACACAGAGTGTGAGCAGGGGAGGGGGAGAGAGAGAGAGGGAGATACTGAGTCCAAAGCAGGCTCCAGGCCGCGAGCCTCACATGGGGCTGGAACTCATGAACCGCGAGATCATGACCTGAGCTGAGTTGTAGGCCTAACCGACTGAGCCACCAGGTGCCCCATCTTGCAGTATCTGTACAAAAGCCATTTCCTGAATTTTACTACACCAAGATACTGCTTTTTAATGGTAACATGTTTGCTGCCTAGAAGCCCTGAAGCTGTCATGTGGATGAGTCAAACCTTGACCAAAGGCCCCGAGCCTTGCAAAGTAAGAAATTCCTTCTAGTTCCAAACACAAGGATTCATTCACATAGGAGGAATTCCTTAACAGTCAAGGCTCATTTTCCCACTAATCAACCATTACTTACATTTTGGTTCTGCACGAACCACATGCCTCTCATGTAACTCTGAACAGCAAAGGTTGAGGAGAGGCAGTCATAAAATTCCCTCTTGCCGTGCACCTCACAGGCAGCCCAAGCAAACCCAACGACAAGAAACGGGCCAAGACCGCCGCAGAGGCTACCAGAGTTCAGCCATTTTCTAAGTTGATTCCATTTGAAAACACTTAAATGTCTGAGAGGTAATCAGCCCCCGTCGCTGGTTGCTATTTCTGTGAGGTTCTGCGAGGCTCGGGTTCTCGGAGGGCACATTCTGGTCACACTAATGGCTCTCCCAGGCAGGGAATTGCACTATCTGCCAGGGCCTGTGGAGACAGGGGCAGGGCACCTCTTGCCCACCACCCCCGCCCCCCCCCCAGAGGTTCCCGGCTCATGGAAGAGCCTTCTGTGGTCCTGGCCATTTGCCTATGCAGAGAAGGGCACCGGAGCAGAGGCGAGCACTGTAGGTCAGCCCAAGGCATGGATTTAATGAAAGGGCTGCTGGAAGCCACATCAAACAGCAGCATGAGTCCACAAATCCGCTCAGCAAGGTAACTTGGAGGGCATCTGTCACACTCCTTTCCCCTGATGGTGAGCGCTTGATATGCCCAGAGAGAATGCTTTGCAGCATTTTAAAGTATTTACTGTGTGCCTCTCATATCGCCCATGAACCCCTCTGAAACCCTAATGCCGGACTGGTCTCCCTCCTCTCTTGGGCATCCACATGACAAGTGTCCAGGCCCACCCGGACTCCCAGAGCAATGGTGAGGATGCCTCATGACGACACGGTTGGGTTGACCAAATAGTTCCCCTGGCATTCCTGTGACAATGGTAAACTTTCTTCCATCTGCTTTGTAGAAGCACTGTGTGGCCACAACAGCCCAGGCAGAAAATTTAAGTACCCAACTTATGTTTATATATTGCAACACCCAACTTACATTTGCATTGCAATTTCCAGAAGAGTGTCACCTTTCCTGGATAAATTGTAAGCTATTAGCTACTTCTAAAAATGCATTAATATTCCCCCATCTGTCCGACTCCTTATTAACTCTCCTTTATTTTTTTTCTTTTATTTATTTAGAGAGAGAGAAACACACACACATCATGTGAGCAGCAGAGGAGCAGAGAGTGAGAGAGATCAAGAACAAGAATCCCAAGCAGGCTCTGAGCCATCAGCATGGATCCCGATCCCAAGCAGGCTCCGAGCCATCAGCACGGATCCCGACGCGGGACTCGAACTCACGAAACAGGAGATCACGACCTGCGCCAAAACCAAGAGTCAGACACTCAACTGACTGGGCCACCTGGGTGCCCCTTAAAGCTTCCTTTAAAGGGAAGCATATGTTTAAATCACTTTTTAGGCCACTGACTAAAGTGTATTTTATGCCTCAGCAGATGTCCACTTTGCCACCAAGGGAAGGAAACAAAACCAACTCAAAAATAATTTATATCAAATTCTCACATCGAAAATGTACTAACTCAGAGATAGCCAGTGCTCCCAGTACCTCGAATGATTTAGGTGTTAAACCACTAGCAAGATGAACTAGAGAACACAGGCCAGCAGATTTTCAGGCACAAACAGCTCTTCTGTTCAGTATTGTCCCCAAGAACAAGAGGAAGCTCACCTTATGCCAATGACTCACCCACCTCCTATCAGAGCTACCGAGCCCCCCAAGAAGGTTCATTCAGGCCACCCAGAAACCACTTCTTCCAGATAAGCCAGAATTTGCACGTAGCTTTACATTCTTATTTATACCTTCTCAGGGTGCGTCTACATGATTCATTTATTCAAGTCAATGTTAATTAAGTGCCCGTACTGTGCAGGTTACTGGATGACAGACAGTGAGAGATGGAAAGAACGACCACTGTATTATTAGTTACCAGATTACAAATGTGTCCTAGCAGGCAAATAGGTGAGGACATATGTGCCCACTACCTCCTGGCCAGTTCTGCCCACTGTGGTCACCTGATGCCCATACCTGTCCCCCTCCAGGGGTCCTGGGGTGACCTTTCCCTTTACCTCCTCTCTATACAGTATTCATGGTCCCTGCTTAGAGATGAAAGATAGATAGAAAGATAGGAAGGAAGGAAGGAAGGAAGGAAGGAAGGGAGGGAGGGAGGGAGAGAGGGAGGGAGAGAGGGAGGGAGGGAGGGAGGGAGGGGAAAGAAAGAAAAAGGAGGGAGAGAGGGAAGAAGAAAAGAGAAAGAAGGAAGGAAAGAGGAAGGAAGGAAGTGAGGGAGGGAGAGGGAGAAAGGAAGAAAGAAAAAGAAAAGGAGGGAGAAAGAAAGAGAGAAAGAGAGAAAGAGAGAAAGAGAGAAAGAGAGAAAGAAAGAAAGAAAGAAAGAAAGAAAGAAAGAAAGTAAGTAAGTAAGTAAGTAAGTAACTGCAGGCAGCCCGGACACACATTGCCATCATTCAACACTTCAAACAATCAAGATAAGTGGGGTCTACCTCAGCCTAGGAAAAGCACAGCTCAGAAGCTTATGCACCCAAGCTCTACAGGACAATGCTCGGATCCACATGCTGCTCGTACCACGTACTGGCTGAGGGACCCGGGCACAGCAATAACCACCACTTTCTGTTCCCCAGGCTTCACGCATCTAAGTAATGGCCCCAACTACACAAAGACCCAGTGAGAATGAAGCAGAATGATCCAGGCGACGCAGATCAATAAATTCTCACTAAGTATGAGCCATTATCATTGCTGCAAAATACTCTGCATGGGGTCTATCTCTCTTACAGGAGAACCAATGGACTCTTCTGGTGTGTGGGCGAAAGAGGTACATCAGTCTTCTTGATTCCCTGTAGTTAACGCTTTGTGCGGCAAGTCCTTCCTGGGCAGAGGCTATGTGGGTAATGCTCACTCGATTTCACACCACTGCATGGCATGACGCACCAGATGCAGGCACAGCCAACCAGCCAGCAACACACGGTGCTGAACCAAGTGTTCTTTGAATAGGAGCCAAGGGGGGGGGGGGGGCACATTGCACAGAATATGGAAGAAACCACCCCCCTCAGAGATCCTGTGTAGAGATGGAACAATTCGAGTTAGCGCTTACTGAAATTGCTTTACCATCACCCAGATAAGAAGTCGTCACCACGCTTCAAGGATCCAAGTTAAACGTCTGTATTAACTCCTGAGCTAAGGTCTCGTACTTAGAGGGAAATCTCACCTCTCTTTTTTGGAAGAGGAAATTAATATATGTTTGTTGAGTACTTTGATCATGTAAATTACACTCTTGCCTCTCAACCAAAAGACCATTGATCGCCAAGTGGTGATGGTGAGTAAATCTCTGTAGAGGGCTGTCATTTTCAACTCAGTGGGTCTCAGTGAGGCTAAAAGCTTTACATTAAATGAAGCCAAAGGAAAAGGCAGAAAATCTGTTTTTAAATAAATTTCAAACTGGATAGGATAATAGATGAAGTAATAATTTCATAAATCTGTCTACAAAGAAATCTAGCTAGTTTATGACTTTTCAAATGGGAAAAGATTGGAAATTCTCCAGCATTTATGCACATAATGCTTTTATTTATTTATTTATTTTTTTGCTTCTAAAAATTAAAAATGAATGGAACAACTTTTCCTTAGAAGAAAAAAACTTTTCAGGCTCCAATCAGGAGTTTGAAGCCTCTATCTAGAAGGAATTTTAATATCACCACAATTGAGAATGATTCAAAAATATTTTAATCATGCCTACTTTAAAACAGGAACGTGCTCTAATGGCAAAAGCACGTTAAGTATCTAATTGGATCTTGTTCCTGTCTCCAAAGTGGCGATTTTTCAAGCCCTGGAGAAGAGTTAAATGAGGGCTGTTACGGAATTTCACACAGGATGATAAACAATATAAATGCAGAAAAGAATCTCATAATTACCGAAAGAAACTTCCAGCTGTGGGCAATTAAAGATTTAACATATTAACAATGAGAATCTTCCAAATGTTGGGGGTGGGGGGGTGGGGGGAGGAGACAAATCACAGAACTTACAGCCATAATGAGAACAATACATAATCAAACTTCTGACCCAGAGACATCACTCAAAGTTGTGTTGAATTATCGGATGCTCTTAACTCCGAATCAAATGCCACAAAAACTCCAACACTAAGGTAAGTACGCGAATGGTTGGTTCTCTTCAAGTTTTCATAACCATGGGATATTTAGAAAGGCTCACTGCTTGTATGATGTCCGAAAGTAGGGGTGGGAAAATGTTCCACTCCCCTTCCTACACCTCACATAAAGGTGAGCAAAATGCAATTCACTAGGTGAATGGCCTCCAACTCTTGCTGCCTCAAGGAATTCAGGCTAAGATTTGCATTTCCCTTCCTTTCTTTATGGCAACATTCCCATTTAAGTGACTATCATAAAAAGCACTTTTTCTGAGCTTATGTGTATATATTTTTGTACCCAGTCACTCATTAACACCGGTAAAATAAAAGCCATAGCAATTGCAAATACTTTCAGGCTTGAGCTATTGAACCAAATAAAAGTCTAAGATGTACGATTTGGGATCCGTGCTTTTGAATGAAAATCCATGTGTATTATAAGTAACTTTCAAAGGACAATTTCTCTGTATATTTAAGTGGAGTGGGGTCCAAAATTCATTCACACCGCAATTTTCCAGTCGTGTTTTGGTGGTGCCTGGGTGGCTCAGTCAGTTGAGCATCTGACTGTTGACTTCGGCTCAGGTCATGATCTCACGGTTCTTGAGTTGGATCCCTGCATTGGCTCCGCACTGACAGTATGGTATCTGCTTGGGATTCTTTTCCTCCCTTTCTGTCTGCCCCTCCCCTACTCACCCTCTCTCTGCCTCTGTCAGATAAATAAACATTTTCTTAAAAAATAGGTTTTTTTTGTAACTGAGCCCCTGATGGCTGGTTAGAGGCATATTTTTAGCTCAGAGAGCTGTTCAATTGTAAAACAGTTTGGTCCATTTAAAAAAAAAAAAATAAATAAATATATATATATATATATATATATATATACACATATATATATACACACACGCACATACATATATCTCCTTCAAGATAATATGATTCAATCTATTTTTAAAAAATTTTTTACTGTTTATTTATTATTGAGAGATGGAGAGACACAGAGCATGAGCAGGGGAGGGGTAGAGAGAGGGGGAGACACAGAATCCGAAGCAGGCTCTAGGCTCTGAGCTGTCAGTACAGAGCCCGACGCGGGGCTCAAACTCACAAACTGCGAGACCATGACCTGAGCTGCAGCTGGTCACTGTACCAACTGACCCACCCGGGCACCCTCAATCTATTTTGAAAATCTTAGGGATTTGGCCCCGTCTTCACAAGTGCCAGACACATGTGAGGTCTGACTTCTAAAGACTTCCTATGACCCTCTGGCAAAGTCCTTTGCTCCTCTCCTCTCCAGGACAATGGTATTTAGTGGTATTGCCTCGTCCTCCTGTCTTGGTTAGGGTCTGGTAGCTGGCTTTGGGAAAGGGGGGTCTAACCTTGGCTCTCCTGTCCGGAGACTCGAAGTCTTTGATTCACGCCCACATCGTCTCTCAGCTGACTGCAGCACTTTGTTGGCTAGAGAATCACACTCCTTCAAACCAAGTCTCCATGACAGCCCCTTTGCTTTCAACTCCGCTGTATTCCTGGACAAGCTCACTTGATATCCGGCTTCTCCAGGACTCCAGCTCCATGGCTAAGCCTTAAGATGGTAAGTAAGCGTGTTCTCTCGACACCTTGGGAGATGTCTACAGTCTGATTCTTTCACAATAACCTTTGAAACGCTACAGAAGAGCTCAAAATAACGTACCAAATCCTTTCCCTAAACCCCGTGTCCCTCCTCAATACCCATTCCACTGCCACCTAGATTTCAAGTGCATCACCTTGCTCAAAAGTTTAAGTGATCACTACCCTCACCTTCCCGTCACAGGATGCGAAGCCTCTGCACCATGTAAGTAAATCCTTCTACTTTTCCCCCCACTCCGATATGGTTGACCTTTTGGCGTAAGGACAGCTTAGAGATAATGCTCACAAGATCAAGCAGGGCTACTGCAGGAGACTATGAATCAGAAGTATCAGATTCCAGATATGGCGGTTCTTATTTTGGGCCTGATTTTATTTTCCACTGTCAAATACTTTCTAATGGTATGACCCCAGATAAGTCACTGGACACTTGCTAAGCCTTTGTTTCTCTCTGTAAAAAGGAGAGGATTTATGCTTTTTTGTGTTTGTGTGTGTGGTTTTGGTTTTTGGGTTGTTTTTTTACATCTTAGTGTCCTTGTGGGAACAGTATGATTTCCTGGGGTACAAGGCAATTTGGAGACGACAAATACAGCACGTATTTGTAAAATGTAACATTGCAGCATTTCACACAGGACATGTGTAAAAGCTAGTTGTGTGACACATGCATTTAGGACCTCATTCTATTTGCAGTATTCCCTCCAGAATTGTCTTTGCTTAAAAGCACTTCATACAGTCACATGATCATCGAGTGTCTTGCACCAGGACATTCTAGGAACTACTGCTTTACTAGGTAGGAACTTGGCTTCCTAGAAGACACTGAAATAATTTTCCTACGCCTTCCAGTCACCAGAAAAGGAGAAATGGACAATCAATTCCTTGTCCCTGATGACTCTATTCAGGTAGTAATGGTCATGTGGGCCTTAAACAAAGTAAGAGTAAATAATTTACAAAGGATGGATGTTTGACAAGACCTACGCTCTACACAGTAAAAAGAGTCACAGTTCTTAAGTTGTTTTTAATGTTTATTTATTTCTGAGAGAGAGACAGAGTGTGAGCAGGGGAGGGGCAGAGAGAGAGGGAGACACAGAATCCAAAGCAGGCTCCAGGCTCTGAGCTGTCAGCACAGAACCTGATGCGGGGATCAAACTCACAAACCGTGAGATCACGACCTGAGCCGAAGTTGGACACTTACTGACTGAGCCACCCACGTGCTCCGAGAGTCACAGTTCTAACCTGCGAGATTGTTTATCCCCCAACATAACCAACGCTTTGAGATCCACCATTCTGGCCACTCCTGAATTGCTACGAAGATAAAGAACACAAATTATTCAGTTCTGGGTTTTTCCTTCCAGTTAAGCTTCACATCACTGAATATGCTAAATGTAACAAAGACTTGGGAGGAATTTTTCCAATTTTTAACACACAAATAGACTTGAGCTGTTTCTAAGTTTTCCCATGTAAAAATGATTATCCGACAACTGTGATATATAATTTCCTAGGTAAATTATTACCTACTAGTGTTAAGAAGACTTACCAAGATCAACATATTTACCATATATTCGCTTGTCAGAAACACACACAAAAAAGCAAATCATTGCTTATTTAATTATCTAAGCCCATGTCTTATTGTCTAACTAAAAAAAAAAAAAAAAGAAAAAAAAAGAATTTGAGAGAGGGATATTTTGTTGTGAGGTAATATAGCCATCTTGTCTTGAAAGCAATACTTTCTTCATCCACGGCTACATTCTAAAATTTATTCAACGATTATCTAAAAGCCATCGTCACATTTCTTCAATGCTCATGAAGAGATCTTACCAATTCCATCCATGGCCTTTGTTGGATAATAATTCATCTCAGTTTATAGACTGGAAAATACTTGTCATTTACATTTTAAACGCAGAGACTCGAGGATGAGAATACAAGGGTAGTCATTCTTTTTCTTCTCATGGCAATACCTATATCTTTCTGCCTAGCTTTCCTTTACAGGTTTAATGAGTGCCTTGACTTTTTCAAGTTAAAAAAAAAAATTTTAGTAGAAAGACAATCTTTTGTTCCTTTTTTCTGAACAATAAAAAATAATTTTGCCAACAAGTTTCTCCAGGTAGTTCTAGTAATCAGGCAAGCTTAAGAACTCTCTTCCTCTTACCTGAGTATTCCTGGCAAGTCTGAATCTCTTCCCACAGGCTCTGCCCCATGCCCCTCCCACAGCCTCCAGCTCCTTGACAGCTTAATCCAGGGTCAAATAATCCACCTCACCTTTTCACGTTGAGTTTGGGCTTATCACCTTAACTCTCCCTGAATATTTATCTTTTAACAGAAGACCCCAGAAGAATAGAACAGTTTTCATAACCAGAGTAATGAACCCCTGGTTTAAGTTGAAACACCTTGATCAGTTAATTCTGGCCATTCCCTAATGGCTATATAACATTCCACTTCTAAGACTGTGTATTTTCATCCCAAATGTAAAGGGAAGGTAAAGCAACAGTACCGACAGCACCAAGAACCTGAAGACTGACATTTCAGGAATTAGTAGTCTTGCCCAGAAAACAGTTCCCAGTCAGGAGACCAACATCTGGAATAACACAATTTTTAGTTTAATTTACAATGGAATTCAAAACATTTTTTGGTCCATTTTTATTGAGAGGACCAGATGCAAGCATTACAAATCGTTGGCCTAATTCAAACCATAAAGAAAATGATCTCCCTTCCATCTGACATCAAATGCAGACGAAAGAGGTTGGGTGTGCAACAGTGACACCAATTTCTGCTTTTCGAAGACTGTGAGCCGTACTCAGCAATTCCTTCAGGGTTACTTGAACATTCTGGACTGTTTTTCTGCAAGTTAAGCTTTCGCTTTTTCTGTTTCTGTAGAATACATTATGACATACATCTCAGGTTTTACTCATAAGAAGGCTACAATATATGTAAAATAACATAAAATATGTCCTCTTAAATGAGAAGCTACTTCCATAAACTTAATTAGCAGCACTTTGGGGGGGGCATAAGAAACTTTTTGTGAGGTCAACATCAAGGCATCATTTATACCCGAAGTCGATCTTTCTCAGGTGAGTTTTATTATACGTTCCAAAAAGGTGCTATTGAAGGGTTTAGGGGTGTCAGTCTGGCTGGGTCGGTTAAGCGTAACTTCGGCTCCGGTCATGATCTCACGGTAAGATCTTGAGTTCAAGCCCCATGTCGGGCTCTGTGCTGACAGCACAGAGCCTGGAGCCTGCTTTGGATTCTGTCTCCCTCTCTCTCTGCCCTTCCCCTGTTTGCTCTCTCCCTCAAAAATAAATTTTTTTTAAAAAATCTTTTTAAAGAGTTCTTTATACAGATTGGGTTTAAATGACTTAAACACATGAAATACAACTGAGACACTTCTACTATGAAGTTATGTTTAATAGGCTCATTCTCCCTACCACGTTCTTCACTGACTTTGTAAATTCTTCCTCTGGCTGACTTGACCATGTAAGAGAAAACTAAACCCACATGAATCTTTGAGTTTCAGCAACGCAAGGCAGCACTTGACCAACTCAGAGAAGGAATCTGTAAGAGTTTTCATCAAGTGCAATGAAGTCTAAGAATTAGATACTGAGCTCTCTTTTGCCAGACCTATTACTTAGTCTCTCATTGCTAGACTAGCAAAGGAAGTCATCGTTTGATAAAAACAGTACTATTCATATTAATATTTTTAGATATCTTCATACATTTTGTTCTATTCTGGTCATTGTTGCAAGAGTGTAAATATCAATAGAAAACCCAAGCTCCATCACTCTCTTGATGGAGACAACTGAAAACAACCTCAAAATAAAAATAGGAGGTGAACATGATATAATACTGAACAACTTGGTATATGCTACTGAAATTCAGATTAACTAATAGGTGTGGACAAGAGGTGACAAATTATTTGATAAAAGATGTGGAACATGACAGTGATGGTTATGTTGCTAATAAATAGATGAGTTGGGGGAGGGGCCTATTCTGGCAAAGCCCTATTTTTCTACGACTAGGATCTTATGTTGTGTTTTTATGGGAAGCTGGACAAGAGTTCATCTGATAACTCATGGTCCAAGTGTTCAAGGTGATTTGGCACGCCAGAAATATAGCCCTCATAAAAGCACTAATTATGGTTAGAGACCATGCACAGTTTATGATCCTGAGAAAAATGAATTCTGATAAGCTTAGCCAAAGATTATGATTATTTTCCACAGGAAAATCCATGTAAAAATGGCTTTACTGAGCATCGCCAAGTTACTTCAGCTCTCTGAGGGCAGGCAGACAGGTAGGTTCACCCAGATGAAACTCGAGAAACAAGGCTCTAATACCTTCTTCAGCTTCTTCAGCCTGATTCTCATACTGTTTCATACAAGACCCTGGAAGCCACTCACAGCTTGATGGCCTTCACAATGCCTTCTCAGCCATCTTGCCAATGTGACAGGTGCAGCTTGGGAGGCCCAAGACTGCCTGAGAATGAAAAGTACTTCTTTGTCCTCACCTAACACCAATGCACAGCCTCTACTACCCCATTTCAGACACTTAGAAAAGGTGAGGACATCCCTCCTGTGTGGCACCAACGGTACCTACTTGACTACAGAATTCTTTCTAATTCAACTGAGACACAGCCTGGCTTCAACCTTTAACCCAGGGCTCCAGGCAGCCACCCACTTTTATTCATAGTTGATATAGGACATGGGACATCTTTGGCTTTGCTGGCACCTTTCAGGGATGGAGGGGAACAGGGGAGAGACCGAGGACAGACAGACTTGCAGACAGTCAGATGGAAACACAGGGTTTCTAAGGGTCTACATTTACCAAATGTTAATCAAAACTGCCTAAGTTGTTGGAGTTAACAGTCACAGTTGAGATCAAGCATAGATTTTTAAGCAGTAACAATAGAAGATGAGAAAGTTAGGCTTGAGGCTATGATTTGTGAACTGCAGAAAATAGTAACACACACACACACACACACACACACACACAATTCAAAAAAAGTCATAAGGCACCCACAGATGGACTTCACCATCAAAATTCTGGAAGGCTGCTTAGCTGTCGTGGGGATGGGGGTCTTGTCAAAGTCACCGGGAGAGTCCAGAGTCTGGCATGGAACTCACAATCCAGGACCATAAGACAATGGAGCGTGGTGCAGTGAGATCCCCACCCCCCCCACCCCCAAGTCAGCTCCTGTCTCAGCCTCAACCTCCTCTCCCTTTCACGAATCAATCCTTTGAAGACCTCTTTTCAGCACATGAGAGTTAACAAGAAACCTTCTAACCTGATCAGAAATGCTCTTTAAGGAGAGTCGAATTGGCTGGGAAAATTCAACCGTTTTGCCTTTAATTCATTTAATCACAAATAGCTAAATCTCCAGATGCAGCCAACCATGGCTAAATGTGGCTTCTGTTCTCATTGATCATCAGCAGCCTTGTCATTGTCAATGTTCTGAACAGCATGCGCTGGGAGGAGGGGAGGTGCCCAGGGCCCATTGCAGCAGGTATAAATAAAATCAATCTGCTCATTTGGGCAAATGTCTTATTGATCAGAGCTGTTAAAAGTATGTTTCCTTTCCTCCTCCACCTTCATCCAGAATGTGGATACCTTTATGCTTGAACATTAAGTATCAAGCAGTCTGTCTACACTCCTGTCAGAATGGCCACAAGGACCCGTAATAATGCATTTAGCAAATACATTTAGATGTGTTCAGGTGAGAAACCAATTGGTTGTGTGGGGATAAAAAGGAGGAGAGCAGGAGGCATGATGAGTCAAAGGCTAGAAACACAACTGCATTGCAAATGACACCGGTGCCCTTGCACATGGCTTCCCGCGTCAGGCCACCCTGTATCGAAGCAGAATGAGAGTCAAGTTTGGGGACTCTCCCCATGGCCGTCAACCTCGACTTCCCCTGCCCAATCCTTACCCATGAGGATTGCTTCAGGATTCAATGAGGGGATCTGTGGAATGTTCCTAAGGCACCAGGCACTTCATGAGTATTTGTTTCCCTTGTGCTCTTAAGTGTCTTTACCTCCGCGACAAAGAGGGCACGCCCTCCAGGGGAGATGGTGCTGGGATCCAAGGTCTCCCATGAGTCAGAACTTCTTCCCCGTTGGAGACAACACCAGTGCCCACAGGCTTAAATAATTAATACATATATGGCTCCTGTAAGCACTGATTCCTGGAGTAATGCTGGTTTCAGGCAAGTTTTGGACAAATGTTATCATTGGAAAGCTGCTCTTTCTGTCTCTTCCTCCTGCCTCCCAGCCTCAGCTTTATCTTAAAATCCCCACAAGAGAGGTCCCAGGAGCTTCAGGCTCCCCCCTCATGCAGCAGCAGAAGGGACTCACCTTCCAGGCACACAGCCTGTCACCTCACGCTATCTGGGTGCCTCTTGCACTAGGTCACACACCAAGCCTAACGTTCATTTTACAGTATGCACAGCCATGTCTTAACTAATTTCCACAAAGGGATGGGAAAGAGCACACCCAAACAAACCGAAGGTCTGAACAACAGAGATTCAGGGACACTCAGGAGATCAGTTACCACTGGCAAAAATGAAAGAAATGTACCCTGTGCTTGTCAATTACCCACCAGAACTGACAGGTTCTAAAGGCTGACCTGCCCACCTGTAGTCATAAGAAGAAATCTTTGCTATACCAGCTGAGCATAGGTAATGGTGCATTGCCATAGCCTTGTTGTAGTAATAGCTGACCAGCACGGTCAACAGTGGGTGACTAGTACACGGGAAATGTGACTTGGATGAGATGTGATTCACAGCCATGTAGGAGAGGAGACGCTATCAGATTTAGACTGAATCTGGCAGGTAGAACGCTCACCATTTGCTTATTAACTGATTGAATAGGTGGGTGAGAGAAACAGAAGAAACCAAGGCAAATCCTGTTTGGGGCCTCAGCAATTCGGTGAACAGTGGCATCATTCATCAAGAAGTTAAAATCTGCTTTGTCAAAGATTAGTTGGCCATGCTTTTGTGGGTCACAGATACCATATGTTTTCACTCTTACGTGGCTCCTGAGAAACTTAACAGAAGACCATGGGGGAGGGGAAGGGGGGAAAAAAGTTAGAGAGGGAGGGAGCCAAACCATAAGAGACTCTTAAAAACTGAGAATAAACTGAGGGTTGGTGGGGGGTGGGAGGGAGGGGAGGGTGGGTGATGGGCATTGAGGAGGGCACCTGTTGGGATGAGCACTGGGTGTTGTATGGAAACCAACCTGACAATAAATTTCAGGAAAAGAAAGGAAAAGAAAGGAAAGGAAAGGAAAGGAAAGGAAAGGAAAGGAAAGGAAAGGAAAGGAAAGGAAAGTTAAAATCTGCAGAAGGGACAGGTTCTTGGGAAAGGGGATAGGAACTACAAATCCAGTTTTAGCCATTTTAATTTTCAGCCAGAAATGTCTTCAGATTTCCAAACGGACATAGAACAGGTGGTGTTAGATATATGTGCTACCTGTAAAATGGCCGGTTAGCCAGTCCCTCAACTCCTTTGCTAGGATTACCATTTTGAAAATCCTTACTACAGCCACCATCTTCAGATTTTGGCTGTTTCAACAGTGATGATTTCCATTTATGAGGCTTTAGGCTGAGGATACTACTTTTAATTGAACCAGACAGAAAGCCAGGATTAAGAATCTTGAGGGGCGCCTGGGTGGCACAGTCGGTTGAGTGTCCGACTTTGGCTCATATCATGATCTCATGGTACATGAGTTCAAGCCCTGCGTCGGGCTCTGTGCTGATGGCTCGGAGCCTGGACCCTGCTTCGGATTCTGTGTCTCCCTCTCTCTCTGCCCCTCCCCTGCTCATACTCTCTGTCAAAAATTAAGTAATCATTAAAAAATTTTTTAAAAAAAGAATCTTGACAGATTATCATGTCTCCTAGACAACCTCTCAATGAGCCTATGCAGATTAGGGATTAACCACCACCCCCCACTTGCCTTCAACAGATAAATGCCTGTCTGCCCATTGTGTTTCCCATACCCGCAAAGGAGGGTGACATACTTCCCTCTGGACCTGTCAATTGGCACAAAAAAATAGAGGCGCAATTCAAAGGATTGAACTTTCAGAAAGGACTAGCCCTTCTTGGTTCAAAACCTAAACGTGTATTATGTATAGGGTTTATGCTGCCATTCAAGCTTGGCCAGTAATTTTGCTGAGTCTCAGATGCTGATTTGTTCTCTGTGGGCTTCAAATCCAACAGTCTCGGAAACTCTCAACAGCCCTTCTGTCCCCTAACCAAGTGCAAGAAGCCCACACGACCCTAACTGGTGAAGACTCCATCTGACCGTCACAGCACACATCACAGATCCGTCGTCTGCTAAGCAGTACCCTTCCCACTTTCCCAATTGAGAGGGAACAGGGAAAGAACTAAGGAACAGAGAAACAAAGTCTGAAGTGGCAGCAGAAAGCTTCAAGTGGAAATAGCCCAACAAATGCCATAAGGAGGAGCCTACATGTCATAATTAGGCCTTTCAGAACTGAGACTGGAGTTTCCTAGAGAGCTCTAAATGCTCGAGTGCCATGGGTCCCCACCGTCCCCCCCGGGTGATCTCACCCCAGGTTGCTCCTTTAAATATCATCTCTATGTCAATGACTCCCAAATTTATATTGCCCTGACCTTTCCCCTGATTTATACATCAAATCGCCCACCTGACATCTCTGTTTAGAAGTCTAAAAGCTGACTCAAATCTCATGTATCTTAAACAAAACTCTGGATTTCCACCACCCTGGCCTCTTTCCCTTCCAACCCCTGTCATTTCAGGAACATCATCCCATGTATCCAGGGGCTCAACTACAAAACTACACTTCCTCCTTGACCCCTGTCCCTCACCCCACATATTTACTCCATCAGTAAGTCCTGTTGCATTCATCCACAAAGGAAGTCCTTTCCCCCAGCCCCCAACTTCTTTGCATCTACACTGTCATATTCTCCCTGGACTCCAGGAAAACCCTTTTAACTGGACTCCGTGCTTCTGTCCTCTCTCAGCAGCTACAGGAATGATGCTAATGCATATGGAATCTTGCCAATCCCAGCTTGAAGTCATCAAGCATAATTCCACTTGTTTCCATGATTGAGTTCGAACTTGGTGGCACCAAGGCTCCAGCCGGCGGGGTCCCTGCGTTTCCTCTGTAATCTCACCTTCCCCCTCACTGACCTTCTAGCTACATCTGTTTCTATAAAAAGTGGTTCCTCCACCTACATCTTTCAGGACCCAGTTTAAAAGTCAACTTAGCAGGGCGCCTGGGTGGCTCAGTTGGTTAAGCGTCCGATTTCGGCTCAGGTCATGATCTCACGGTTGGTTTCATGAGTTCGAGCCCCGCATCGGACTCTGTGCTGACAACTCAGAGCCTGGAGCCTGCTTCAGATTGTGTGTGTCTCTCTCTGCGCCCCCCTGCTGGCGCACTCTCTCTCTCTCTCCCAAAAATAAACATTAAAGAAAAAGTCAACTTAGTGACACTACGTGTCTACTCTCACTGGATAGGGAGATCTGAGGTATACCAAAAGCTTTCACAGCTCTCTCTTCATGTTTTCCTACCTTCATCAGTTCCCAGAATCATCTTGCTTAATTATTTATTTGCCTTTTTCTGTCTCCCTACCAGGACGTAAACTTCAGGAGAGCAATGACTTTTTATGTTCCCACAACAGAATGCCCAGTGATTGCTATCTCCTAGATACTCAATGAGTATTTCCTAAATGAATCCTCTATTTCAGGGGTTTTCTAAATACCTTCTGTCGAGTCCTGGGGTTCTGCCAAAGTTCTTCAGTGACCAAGTGAGGGGAAAGAGGCAGACAGAAAGAGGCAAGAGTGCCGACTGAGTTTTGAGCCTTCCATGGGGTCAACTAGAATGCTTCTGCTTTTTTCTGTTTATGCAATGGCTTCCATATCAGATTCTGTTTGTGGTATGCAAACTATCTGACAACCAATAGTCCCTTGCTACAATCTCATTTGATACGTGACCCACTTGCCTATGGCTTCAAAGTATGTTGGGACAAACTCCAACCCAAAAATCCAGGTTCCACTGAAAAGAGCCTGCTTGGTAGTCTCTCTCTCCCTTTCTCTCTGCCTCTCTCTCTCTCAAAAAAAAAAAAAATTTAAATTAAAATTAAAATTAATGACAACTGTTTGACCCAAGTCCTCATGAGCTATTTAACCATTGTTTTCCAAGCAAATAGTTGAGATGAAAGAAATAAATCGAGTGAGATTTTCTTCACCTTTAATGTCTTTCTATGCACATCAAGCTGCCAAGCAACAGAATATACCTCAGAGCTACAATGGAGAATAAATATCAAACAGATTGTAAATTATGATAATCATTTTATAAACCAATATATAAGGATTAATTCGAAAGTACTAAGTTTAGCTGAATTCATCAAGACATTTATGAATATAAGATAATAAGATATATATCCCCTGATTTGGAATACTCAGAAGTTTTGAAAGGGTTTATTACAATAGGAAAAGCCAAATTATCAGTTTCTCCTGGCCTATTAAGGATTAAGATTTACTACATTTCCTAATATACCACAAATGGAGTGAATGCCACAAGCACTTTCTGCACAAGGCAGATTTGAAATAATGTTTACATTTGGAAAACTCAATTTATGGTCAACCAAACTCAGCTCCAGGAAAATATACGTAATATTCAAATACAGGAAAGGACCCCCAATAGGAATGTTAGAAAGTATAATAAATAAACTATAAAGAGAGATAATATTGGGGCAGCTGGGTGGCTTAGTCTGTTAAGCGTCCGACTTCGGCTCAGGTCATGATCTCACCGTTCATGAGTTCGAGCCCCACATCGGGTTCTGTGCTGACAGCTCAGAACCTGGAGCCTGCTCCAGATTCTTTGTCTCCCTCTCTCTCTGCCCCTCTTCCACTCACACTCTGTTGGTCTCTCTCTCTCAAAATAAATAAACACAATTAAAAAAAATTTTTTTAAGATGTAATATGAAGGAAAGAGAGAAATCGTAGTATAGTGAAAGGAACATCTCCGTGCAAGTTCAAAGTCCTGCATTGGGGGATTATCTGTAATCAATGCACAAGACATTTGATGTCTACGTACTTCAATTTCCCCACCTGCAGTTTAATTGCATATTGAACCTTTTCTGGTTGTTTTGTCATCCATTTTCCTCTTCTTTTCAATGAGGAGCAATCCAACCCCATTGTCTGCACTGAGTTATAGATGGGACAGACCCTGCGTGAACTCCAGGGGTGGAGAACCTGATACTTAGGCCAATCAGCACATTCCATCCCTAGCCACTGCTATTGGCCTAAGAATGGGTATAAACTTCAGTTAAAGCTAACAAGTCACGAGGAGACATTTTCTAGAGTTTCAGCGATCTAAACTTCCTTTCTCTTCTCTAATGACCAGAAGGAAGCCCTCTCTTCCTGTAGACAGCATGGCCTAAGAATATAAAATTGAAATTATGACATTCAATGTTGCTCCCAAGGAGCCAGCCTGAAGACAAAGAGAACGTGTACCTACCGAAGTGAGCTGAGGGCTGAAGGTCCCAGACAACGAGGGCTGAAACCATGGTCATCTCCTAAACCTCTCGCCTGTAACGATGCCGAAGAGCAGGGTAGATCTGGGCCTTTCAGTTAGTGAGCCAGTACAATTCTTTGATTGATTAAGCCAGTTGAGGTCAGGTATTGCTTTGCTTAAAATGTAAAGTATGCTAACATAAACAGAACTGACTGTACCTGAGGGTGTTCTCAGAAGCACCTGTTGGTTGCTATCCAAGTGTCAGCAGCCCCGTCTGGGTCCAGCACTGAAAACTGCACAGTCATAGGACACAAAAAGGCTGACCCCCATTCCTAGTTGCAGGTAGAGGGCAAACTTGTTTGTGTAAACCAGTCTCTGCAATCCTGCCAGTGGTTGGCTTAAGAAGGGAAATCCATGAAGAGAATTCTGTTGCATACAAGATTAAGATTTCAGGTAACAGCCTTTGTTTTTTTTATCTTAACAAGCGGCCCAAGGATGCTGCTGTGTGGGGCATCTTCTATGGAGGCAATGTTTCCAATGGTGTTCCAGAATATATGAGCAAACAATTTGGACTCTTGCACGAGTAGGTACTTACTTTCCTCCAGTTACATTTCCATGTGACTGTCCACCTTGCAGGCAAATGCTCTATCAAATTTTGGTTCTGCCACCCACGCGTATGCAGGCAGAAATGAAGAATAAAGCATTGCACAGGGCAGCGTGAAGAAGCCAAAGAAGTCAGTTAAGTCTTTGGGCTTTCCACGTAGAGTAAAAAAAAATTGTTTCCTGAGTTCATTAGTTGCCATAAAATCAAGATGTACCTCCTTGGTGCATGGACGTGATGTCCACCAATGCCATAGGCACGTACTACACCATCCTTATTCATCTTACAACAAACCCGTTTTCTTCATGGGGGTTATTGAGTACCTATATAAACTCTTCATTCAAGACTTACTACACGATTCCAGGTTCTTACTTTCCGGGATTCATTGACTGAATTTTACTTTTCCCTACTACAGTCCTTTTCAAGCAGACATTGGATCTCCCCAGCTTAGGGTATCATGGGCTTTGCAAACCTTCTACCTCTGACAAATATTAAAGAGCTTTTTGGCCAGAAGAGCTAATTCATAGTTTTACTTACACTACTTCTTCGAAAGTATAGTTTGAAATACAAACACCAGTTACTATTTTTTTGAAGGTGTATTGTGCACCATTTTCAAAAGCCCTAAATTATCCAACAAGATCTTCAGAATAAATTTACTGCCTTGAACCTCACAGGAAAAGTGAAAGGCATTTTTGGTTTTCTTACAAATCCTCTGCTCCTTGTGCTTTCGACAATAGCCAAAGTACAGAAAGAGCGCAAATATCCACTGACAGATAAATGGATAAAGATGATGTGGTATATGTTACAATGGAGTATGACTCAGCAATCAAAAAGAATGAAATCTTGCCATTTGCAACATGGATGGAACTAGAGTTTATCATGCTAAGAGACATTCGTTGGAGAAAGACAAATATCACAGGACTTCACTCACATGTGGAATTTAAGATATGAAACAAATGAACCGAAGGGAAGGGAAGCAAAAATAATGTAACAACAGGGAGGGGAACAAAACCTAAGAGACTCTTAAATATAGAAAACTGAGAGTTGCTGGGGGAGTTGTGGGTGGAGGGATGGGCTAAATGGGCAAGGGGCACTAAGGTAGACACTTATTGGGACGAGCACTGGGTGTTATACGTAGGGGATCAATCACCAGACTCTACTCCTGAAATCATTATTGCACTATATGCTAACTAGCTTGGATGTAAATTTAAAAATAACTAAATAAATCAGAATGCACACACACAAAAAAAGAATGGGGGGGTAGAGGATGCAGGGACAGTCAGTTTTTGTTTTGTGTTCTTGCTTACTAAAATTAGCTGCATATGTTAAAAAAAAAAAAAAAAAAAAAGGAAGAATATTGCCCATGGCCATGTGGTGTCGTAGATTGATATCATTAAACCCAAGAATGTTGTTTAAAAAAAATAAAAAATGAAAGAAGGAAATGCTCTTTTAGGATGAGGGAAGGTGAGACATTCAGGGTGAACCCACAGTAACATATAATTCAGACAGGGGGCTGAAGCCCAGAGAAAGTCGCTAAATTCATTAATTAATTAATTTAAATATAAATAAATAATCACACACTGAATCTTGAACACACTGCATTTCTTCCCCTTCACTTTTGATCATCTTCTACTTGCATATCAGAGTTCATCTCAAAATTTATCATCTACTCTGACTCATTCATATGTCCTGAGATAGAATCTGCACCAACACTACTGCCTTCTGAAAACTGACCTAATTGTCAGGATGCCTGATTGAGATAGTCTATTTCAGAATGCACTATTTATCACCAAAGAGATAGTGGGTGTTTTACAGGACAAAGAACAGAGTGCGTCTATTATAAAAAATGAAAAGTATAAAATACTGGTTAATAGGGGATCTACATATACAAAAATCTATGTGTAAGTGTAATTAACTGTAATTAACTGTAATTACATATGTATAGTAATACATATGTAAAACTGTGTATGTATATTTCAATACATTGTATATTTGCACATAAATACACATATATTCTACAGAAAGCTGTACATACATGCTCTTAAGATGGTTAGTCTCCAAATCCCATGTAATGGTGTACAATTCACCAAATAATACTAGCGTCAGGCATCCATATGAAGAGGAGAGAAAGTGAATAAATCTTTCATTCAGTAAATTCAGACTCAAAGTGATTTTAACCAGTAATTACTTCACACACGCGTGCACACATACACACACACACACACACACACAATAGCCCCCCCATCTTTGTTCATTTAATCGATCAGTGATGTTATCAACAACCCAGATTGTCTTCCTCTCTCTGATCTGCCTTTAACAGGATCAGCTAGGTCCGTTTTTGATTGTGTGATTTTGATTGAGGCTAGCAGCCACCAGAGCAGTGTCCAGTGGGAGAGACGGAGAGTTCCACAGTTATGCTATTCAAGTTCTTTCCTTCACATTGATCAGACCAATTTACACCAATATCCATGACCTCCCTAAGAAGAGCTCTAATTAGCTGATTCGCTCTCACTTGGGCTCCTGAGTCCATTGTTGATAGGGGAGCTGGAGATCACCAGGATTAAACCAATCAGAAGCCACCCCTGCCATCAGATTTGGACTTAGCATTCCCCTCCCCCCTGCCACGCCCTCCCATCAAAAGGGTTGACTGGAAAAGGGTTAATACCTAAAAAAAAAAAAAAAAAAAAAGAAAAAATGAGGCTCTATTAGAATTAGAAAGGTCCAAGTATTGGAATGTATACTGAATAAGAAACAGAGAAGCTTTCTATAGTTCTATTTAAACAAAGTCTAAGTATGTCATGTGTCTTACATTTAATTATCATAATAAAACGTCACAGGGGCACCTGGGTGGCTCAGTTGGTTAAGCATCTGACTTCAGCTCAGGTCATGATCTCACAGTTTGTGGGCTCAAGCCCCATGTCAGACTCTGTGCTGACAGCTCAGAGCCTGGAGCCTGCTCTGGATTCTTTGTCTCCCTCTCTCCCTCTGCCCCTCCCCTGCTAGCATTCTGTCTCTCTCTCTCACTCCAAAATAAACATTAAAAATATGTGTAAAAAAAAAATCTTCACAGTGCCCAACCTCTTCACCGTCAGTATTTAAATCATAGTTTTTTGAACCATGACCTGGGAAAAGAGACTGGGGTCCCCTTCCCATTGCTCAATATGTAAATCTGCTCCGTCTCTGAATAGACCAGGTGCAGCAGAACTCAGTTGGGAGTTACTGAGATGAGATGGAAAATCCCACCATGGAGAGGACTGATTGCCTCTGGAGCCATATCAAGCTCCGTTAAAATCATGGATCTCATGATCGATGGCCAATGCCTGCCAGATGCCAGTATTGCCTTACAGTTTGGAGCCAACTAAAATATCTGCCCCCCACCACCCCAACACATACATACACACGTACACACAAGCAACGTATCTCAGGCTGGGCAGCAATGTTACTTCAGGCAGAAGTGTTGCTCTCTACCAGGACAATCGTTGTCACCAAGATGAAGCGAGAGAAGTGGCCCCACACACAATTCAGTGAGGCATTTGGGCAACTCTGACAGTTGTCCTGGGCACCCCTCTTGCTTTGCCCTCCTTCCTAGCTGTGGTGGGCCCCCATTTCCCTCAAATCCACGTTCAACCACTGGCTCATCATTGAGTTCAGTAAGTTTTAGATCCTGTTGAGTTACGCTCGGTATTTTCAACCCTTTCTTACCTAAGAAGATTTCCTTTGGTGAGTATTAATTTCTCTTTCTGAACGTGAAGAACACATAATTGTTCCCCTTCACCCCACCCTCACGCCCATCGAGAAGGGGGCCGGTGATTACGCTGAACGTGTGAGGTTATTTTCTTTTTGAAGTGTTTCGTGCTTTGTGGATGAAAGGTGTTTCTTGAGTTCAAAGCATTCCCATTATTATTTGTCCACTATTCAGAACAATCAGGGTAATTTGGCAACAGCTTTTCTCCTTGGCAGAAGAAAAGGCTGACGGCAGGAGTGGGGGTAGGGGGATTACGCTCAGTTTATGAGAGGTTAAGGTCACAGGCAATGCAAGATAAAAAAGCTCTTTGTTTTATGAATAAATAAAAGATTTCTGATTTATCCCCTCATTTCAGAACACCGGCATACACTCATTTTTTAAATGTTGCAAATACCCTTTTCCCACAGCATGAGAAGGAAACTTCCTCAACTTACAAATTTATTATCCACAGTTTATATTTTGCAACCGTGAATCGTCACCGTCCAAGCAAACTTTGATGCAGATTTTGATAGTCACCATATATCATGTTACCTTTGGTGATCCATTGCTTTCCAATGTGTCCGTGGCTTAGAATAATGTCGTGACTGATAACCCTCACTTAATGCAGGGACACTGGACATCACCAGCAAGAGAGGCAGCCAAATCTCAGGACTCTCTACTTCTAGCAGAAAATTAAGTAGAAATCAGTCACTGAAAAACGTGATTTATTTAATTCACATCCTAGAGGTATGTCTTGTAATTCTTCAGCTGGCTCTAGTAATTGAAATTCTCGGCCACTTTTGGAAATTTAGCTCTCATTTTCCCCAGGGGGGAAAAAAAGTTTCCAAGGAGATAAATTTTACTCACATATAAATCTAGGAGCTTTATCATTCACAAGGAACTTTCCTCATTGGTTATTTTAAGGTATCTTATTACCCATCTTTGTCTTAATGAATTTGAATCTAGATCTCTTTCTCATGTACAGCCTTGTAGTTTTGAGTTGGTAAGTCTTTTCTGTTCAGAAATGGGGGCGACTTCACACTTAGAAAAAACGCACTGATTTCACCAACATCTGGTCTAACTGCCACGAGTTGTGCTAACAGACATTCACACATGGGCCTCCAAGTTGTCAGTGTGTTATCTGCTTCTCTGTACCTACTCATGCACCAACAAGTATAATGAGAAGATGAGGGGGATTTTTACCAAGCTAAAACCAATTGAATTTCCACTTTGTCTAAAGAAAGTCAAGTAAGTTTTCTAACAAGGTTACATGACCTTAAGTACCATCGACGTAATTAAATGGGGTTTTCCACCCTTATACAACTAGTGCCTGGATTGAAACTACAACAATGCATTCCTTTTAGAACACTTCTACAGATGGGGCGCCTAGGTGGCTCAGTCGGTTAAGTGTCCGACTTCGGCTCAGGTCATGATCTCACGGTTTGTGGGTTCCAGCCCCGCATCAGGTTCTGTGTTGACAGCCCAGAGCCCGCCTCAGATTCTGTGTCTCCCTCTCTCTGCCCCTCTCCCACTCTCACTCAGTCTCTCAAAAATAAATAAATGGAAAAAAAAAGAACACTTCTATAGAAAATAATATGTTATTGATTTGGCATAATTAGGGTAGTATTTCCAGGGCACATGGGGGCTCAATTGGTTAAGCATCTGATTCTAGATTTCAGCTCAGGTTATCATCTTGCAGTTCCTGAGTTCAAGCCCCACATTGGGCTCTGCGTTTATAGCACAGAGCTTGAGTTTCTCTCTCGCCTTCTCTCTCTGCCCCTCCCCTGCCTCTCTCTGAAAATAAAGTTAAAAAAAAAAAAAAAGGATAGTATTCTCTCACTCTCTTTACATATCTTTCTCTTGTTCATCTCTTTCACACACGTACTCATATACACACGCTATATCCTGACCCATCACATTATTTTCTCTCTCCCAAGAAGCCTAACACCTTGCTCTTAAAAAAAAAATACTCCAATCTCCTCCATGCTTAAAACTGTGTTTGCATTCTGTCTCATTTCAGTGAGAAAGTAAAAATCTCTGCATTCACAGAGTGATCTCAGCTCCTTCCCAAAGAGGAAACCACTCTTCATTCATCTTCAAAGTAGGCTCCAGGGTCCACATCCTTTTCATTCTGGGCTCTTATTTGCCGAAAGCCTCCATGTTCATTGACCTCCCACAATTTGTCTTGGATTCATTTTCCCTTTACGGTAGAATATGGTCCCCAATCTCAAAGGAGACCCATAATGACAATATGATATATAAGCAGCTCGATTTTCAAGGTGAGATTTAATGGTGGCATTTCATTTTGACACGTTTCTGCATCCACTCTGTTCTCTTCTCTCCCATGCCAGGGCAGGGCCAGATTCAAGATTCCATGGCTGTAAGCAAGGTATGTGCTTTGTGGACAATATTAAAGAAAGACGATTTCCCAGTTCACCACCCTACAGTATCTTGAGTCTTTAGTAAAAACTCAAGAAAATGACAACAAATCAAGTAGGTATTGCTACTTCCCTTCCACTTCGAACTACTTGACATCAAGGAGACGGGAAAATGACCAATGAGTGTCAGCAATTGTGAAAGCCGTGACTCAACTTTAATTGTAAAAGCTAATAATCTGACTATGGTAACTTGTTCATCTCATTAATCGATTACTAGACCTTGAGGGTGGGCTTTAATTAATAATTTCATTTGGGAAGCATCTGGGTGGCTCAGTTGGGTAAGCCACCAAATCTCACAGTTGGAGAGATCGAGCCCCACATCAGGGCTCCCTGCTCACAGCACCTGACAGCACAGAGCCTGCTTGGGATTCTTCCCCTCCCCCTCTCTGCCCCTCCCCATTTTGTGCACTCTCGCTCTGTCTCAAAATAAATGAACTTAAATATTTTTCTTCATTTTTATTCTTTAAAGAGTGGAGATGGGTTTCTTGTTACCGCTAGTCGGAAATATTTTTCCCCAGAACAAAATAGTTGGAATCTTCCTTTGCATTCTAAAATTGGAGCCCGTCATTAGCATCTCTCTCCGCCTGACAGCAAATGTAAACTCCCTTTTTTAACAAGGTTTGACTATGCCTGCTACCGACTAGTGACCTCCTGTGCCAGCGCAAGTACTGGGGCCTTCTATCCAGGCACCTATCCATTTAAGAGTCGCCAATTTTCATAAAAGGACACCAAACCTTCCGTAAATTCAATGCAGATTCATGGCTGTGCCTTAACTGAGTGAACCTGTTTAAGTATACTTTAGCTATGCATTATAAAAAGGAGTTTTCTTTATTCACAAGGAAAACTGGAAATTTAGTTTTGGTTTAACACGTATTGTTATTTTTATTAAATTCGTTAATTAAAACTTCTCATTCTTTAGCTTGTGATTTCAGGCGACCCATCATACCCTCTACTTATAATATACCAGACTTTAGCAATTCTTTCTCAATTACAGCTAAAACTGGCTAAAATTGGCTAAAAACATTTTAACATGTTTAACAACCATTCGTTAAAGCTGTGACATTCGCTTCCTTCAAGTTCTTATCTCTGACCATACAAATCGCCAAAGTGCAACTCCTCAACATAATTAAGTTTATAAATATGGTGAATCTAGTATTATTAATATCCCCACACTGTTTATGCACTTGGTACAATTCTTAAATTTGTACTATTGAATCCATCACTCGCCCATTTTCTATAGAGATGTAAGGCTGCCAAGGTTATGCCATATTCTCTTACATATTTATATCTACTTAAAACCTCCAATATACAAAATTCTTTATTAACGCTGGAAGATTAACACTATGATTTTTTGGTTTCTCAGTTTCTAAGGGCATCGCATTATTTAATACTTAATATTTCAGCAGCATAGATGTGACAAATATCTCAGTTGTAAAGCATAGTCACAAAAACGAATCCCTCTGAACATCTCACCCTAGTCAGAAGTAGAAGACCGTGGTCATATTACCACTCCAACTACCTAGGAGTTCTGTCCCCATCCCATTACCCTACTTCAGCCCAGACATGACCCACTGTCTACTCAAATATGTTTTTAGTTGATCACCCCTTGCCCATTTTTGTGTGTATATATTTTGTCATTTAGGTATAGATCCCTAAACAAGGTATTATTTACTTTGTCTTTTGGGGGCTTGGTGCCCTTTTCAAAATTATTTGTACCTAACTCTTCAACATCCCATAATTCTAAGAGGCATCCTCATGAAAGAATACCCCAGGAAACCATGCCTACTCAATCCTTAGTCTTCTCACACCTAGGGAGACTCTTATTTTCCCAACTGCTATTCTGAAATCCTTTTTTTTTTTTCCTCTGTATCATGGGTTTCCAAACATTAAGAGGTATTAGCATCTTGGGGTGCATGTTCAGTTCTCTGCTCAGAGAAGTTCGTGGCTCTCACCAATATGAACTATTTAATTAGCTTTTACTTTTTCACCTGGACTTCATCATAGCCTAAAAGATGAAAAACTTCTATTTAGGGACTCTTGAAATTTATGAGATTATGCTTTATTTCAGAGTTAGGGGTCTGCAGTCCAAAAAAATATGTATCTTCTTAAAGGGGCTTTTTATTTACTCAAGCTTTTTTCTTTTTTGAGAGACAGAGAAAGAGAGACGAGGGAGGGGCAGAGAGAGAGGGCAAGAAAGAATCATACGCAGGCTCTATATTGTCAGCCCAATGCAGGGCATGAACACACGAACCATGAGATCATGATCTGAGCTCAGACCAAGAGTCGGATGCTTAACCAACAGAGCCACCCAGGTGCCCCTAATTTACTCTGGCTTTAAATCATAAACCATTTTCATTATATACCAATCCTCATAAGTTAAGACTCCACTGTTTCCTTTAATCCTCACAAGAACAAAGTAATCTATTTACATGTGTTCCGGCTATAGGTGTTTGCTCTCTACCTCCAGGTCTCCAAAAGGCATTTCTACCTTTCCCCTATTTAAAATAGGAAATGAAAATCTTAGACTGGGGATATTTTTGGAAGCCCAAACATCTATACCTAGATATTCTCTGTGTTCCTTTTAGACTCAATGGCTCTCAAATTTCAGCATGTTGAAGAATTACAGCCTAGGATTCAATATACAAACATGCATATTTCACTTGACCAAAGATTTAAGAGAATTTCAAAAGTAAATCTAACTGAACATCATTTTGGCTACAGACCTTGACTACAGAACCCAGCCCTTGCTTCAAGATGCAGTTCTTTTTATTTTTAATTCATTTTTAAGAAATGCCTTTCAAGCGCTCAGCTTAAAGAAACAACGCTTGTCAAGGGACGGTCCACCTCTTCTCCACTCACGTAAACAGCAATCCTTCACCGAGAACTGTTCCACCAACAGTTTTCAGGTCGAAAGTGTCCCAAGATTCCATGTAAAATTGGATTTCGGTCAACATTTTTCAGACAAGCAGATTGTATAAGTCAGCATTTCCCAGCACTTCTTATGCTATGGTACAAAAAAAAAAAAAAAGAAAAAAAATTATGGTATTTGCATAACACACCGGGGAAAACTGGATGGGTCTGAGGAAAACTAAGTGAGGAGGGATTTTAAAATTCATTACATTTTCTTGTTATGTAATTATAACTGTGAAATGCAAAGCTTTAGAGAAGAAAATTATCATCAAATGTACACAAAACATCCAAATAAAATCCTTTCAGAAACATTTAATAAAAACATCTTGCTTGCTTTTGTGAACTTAACCTTTCAATATCAAGTTTAATTCTTAAAATGGCTAGATGTTTTTCTCAAGGAAGGCTTTTCCAGAATGAGGTATTCAAAATCTCCACAGCCACCATGAGGGAGAAAATTGTTTGGGCACAGGTACCAAGAAGTGTAAAGTCAGCTCAAGATCAAGTAACAGGGACCAGATCTACATTGTCACTTCATACAAGCAATTCCACACAAAATATATGAAAGAATGATATCCTAGACACTGGACATCCAACAACCAAAGACGGTGGGCTCTGAAAGGCAAAATAAATGAGGCAAGTCCTATAATTGGCCCAAGCCTGCAGGTCTGAAACACTTACAGCAAGGGGTATATAGCAGGAGAATGAAGCAGAACCCAGAGGATCACATGAGTTAATGGGAGGGACTTAAGAACTCGGGGCTCTCATGGCAGCTGGAGTTCATAGGGTGCCGGCGAGAAAAGAACTGCACCGAGTAGCTTGTGACTCTCACTAATATTAATTGGAGACGTGCACAAGTCCCACACAAGTATTTAGCAAAGCACTGATCAATGAGTGCACATGAGGAAAAAACACCCAAAGCCAGGTAGAAAGCCATGTCAAAGAATAAAAGAAAACTAAGAGCTCATGGTCCATTGGGTAAAATCATGAAGATCTTGGCCCACTAAGAGGCAACAGTCAGCCTTAAACTGAGCCACTGTTCTGGACCCACGTAGGGAATCCTAAAACCATGACTCAAGAGCATCAAACAACCTCCCAGAAGAAAAGCACAATGATATTTATAGGAATATAAAAATAGCATTCCAAAATTAAAACTTACAAGTTTGGGCATCCAATGAAAGATTACCAGGCATGCAGAAAACACATCAAAAGGAGGACAATAATTAATAAAATCACACCGAGTACTGCCACATATGTCAGAACTTGTTGGCAAGAATATTAGAATGGTTTTCATTGTATTCCATGTATTTTTAAAAGTTAAGCACAGATGTGGAATACATAAAAAGCCCTCAAATCAAGCCACCAATGATAAAAAAAAAAAAAAAAACAACTACTCTAAGACAAAAAATACAGTAGATGGTGGGCGGGTGGGGGGGGGGGGCACCTGGGTGGCTAAGTCAGTCAAGCATTTGACTTTGGTTCAGATCATGATCTCACCGCTCTTGAGTTCGAGCCTTGCATCAGGCTCTGTCCTGACAGTTCAGACCTGGAGCCTACTTCGAATTCTGTGTCTCCCTCTCTCTCTGCCCTTTCCCTGCTCATGCTCTGTCTGTCTGTCTCTCTCTCTCTCTCTCAAAAATAAATAAACATTAAAAAAAATTTTTTAAGAAAAATAAAGTAGATGGGATTAGTGGCAGATTAAGCATTACCAAAGCTAAGATTAGTCAACTCTTACATACAGCAATGGAATCTGTTCAAACCAAACACGAAGAGAAAAAAAATCAACTTAAAAAATGCAAAGACCATCAGTGAGATAGGGAGAGATTTTAAGTAATCCAATATACATGTAATTGGAGTCTCTGAAAGACCACAGACAGATGGTAGACAGAAAAAATATTTAATGAGATTTTTTTTTCAAAATTTGACAACTCTAAACCCCTCAGTGTAGTAAGTTCAACTAGCTCCAAGCACTTAAATCACGAAGACAGATACACCAAGAAAAATACAATCAAATTGCTCACAGCCATTTTCTTTTTAATATATTCATTTATTTTGAGAGAGAGAGAGAGAGAGAGAGAGAGAGAAGTAGAGAAAGAATCCCAAGCAGGCTCTATGCTATCAACACAGAGCCTGACACTGGGCTCAAATTCACCAACTGTGAGATCATGACCTGAGCCGAGACCAAGGGTTGGATGCTTAACCAACAGAACCACCCAGGAGATCTGCTCACAACCAGCTTTAATGAGAGTTTCAAAAGCAGCCAGAGAGAAGATATTTACTAGAGAGGAACAAAAATCAGCATGATGATGGATACCTTATTAGAAATAATTCAAGTATAAAACACAGTAGAATAACATTTTCCAGTACCAAAAGGGTTGGGAAAAAAAAACCTGTCCACAGAGAATTCTATATTCAGCTAAGATGACTTTCATTAAGACAAACGAAAAACATTCTCTCACAGAGGGGCACCTGGGTGGCTCAGTCTGTTAAGTGTTTGACTCTTGATTTCAGCTCAGGTCATGATCTCTCAGTTCATGAGATCAAGCCCTGCATGGGGCTCTGCACTGTCAGCATGGAACCTGCTTGGAATTCTCTCTCTCTCTCTCTCTCTCTCTCTCTCTCTCTCTCTGCTCCTCTCTCACTCACGCTATCAACATCTCTCACAAAATATATCAATTTTAAATTAAAAATTCAAAAGTCTCTGAAAACTTGAGAGGTATCATCACTTGCATCACATAATATAAATGGGATAAAAAATGAAAGCAGCTTGACTGTCAACGTAAACAAACAAGAGAAGAGTACAAGAAATCGTAACCACACGGTACATATAGAAGATCATTTCTTTTGTTTTCAAAAGTTAACTGTTTAAACATAAAGGCCATGATGGAAATCCAACTTGCTATGGTAAGATTCTTCTACAGTACCTGCAGTGAGGTAATATTGCTTAAAGGTAACATGAGACCAAGATGTAGACTATATATCACCAAGGCCCATAACTAAAAGGGCCAAGTATGTATAGCTAATAACCCCCAAAGGGATATAGGGATATAAAATATATTTGAACAATCCAGAATACAACACAAAAAGAATTAACAAAGAATGGACGGGACGAATGGAAAACCAGTATCAGGAAAGTGACATGAAATCTTAGCTTATGGGCAGTCAAATTAAGTGTAAATGACCTAAACATCCCAATTAAAAGTCAGATCGTAAGACTGAATAGAAAAAAGGCCACTATATGCTGTCTACAAGACCAAGCACTTACAATGTCAAGATAGATTAAATCAGGTTAAAAAGTCAACGGATGGAAAAATGTCCACCGTATTAATACCAATCAAAAGAAAGCGGGGGTGACTACATTACTACTGAAGTACAACGAAGAGTTAAGAATATTATCAGAGACAAAAAAAGTCACTTTATAAATGACAAAGGGTCAGTTCATCAAGGAGACAGAGTAATCCTGAACGTTTAAGTACTTAGATCTCCAAAATCTCCAGAATTAATCAAGTAAAAATTGAAAGACTCGCCAGGAGAAATATACCGATTCAACATTTATAGTCAGAGGTTTTGATCATCCTCCCAATAATGGACAGAAAAAGTGGACAGAAAATCAGTAGCAAACTCCTACCCATTAATTTGACCCAAGTGACACTCACAAAACACTCTACACAAGAAGAGCACGATAGATTTTTTTTTTACATGTTGTTTTCAAGTGCATACAGAAACAATTACTAAGACAGACCATAATCTAAACTGAAAAGCAAATTTCAATAAATGTCAAAGAATTTAAGTTAAGTTCTTTATGCACAGTGGAATTAGAATAGAAGTTTACAGCATGATTATCTCGGGGAATCCCTAAATATTTGTAAAGTAACACTCCCCAAAATTCAATGGGTCAAAATCAAAAAGCGACATAGAAAATGTTTTGTTCTGAGTACAAGTCAAAGCGCAACATGGATCAATTTGTGGGATGCCGCTAAAAAAAATACTTAGTGGGGGACATGATGACGCGAGCCTGCATTAGAAAAGAGGAAAAGTCTCATAGTTATGACCTTGGTCTCCATGTTAAGTCACCAGAAAAGAGGAAATTAGACCCAAAGCAAGAAGAACAAAGAAAATAATACAAGTTACAGTAGGAATCAACACAAGAGGAAAGAGGAAAGCAACCATAAGCTTTTGTTTATCAAATTTTGTTGAGAATAGATAAATAGAGTAGATAAAACTCTAGCCACACTGACCAGGTGGAAAAAGACAGAGGACGTAGACTTCTACTGTCAGGAAAGAGAATTTCAGCACACATCATACAAATAATGAAAGGATAGTCAATGAATATTATTAACAACTTTATGTCAATCAGTTTGAACACTTCAATCAGTCAACAAAATTCTGGAAAGATGCCAACTACAACAGCTCACTCAAGAAGAAATAGGGGTCACCTGGGTAGCTCAGTCGGTTGAGCGACCGACTTTGGCTCAGGTCATGATCTCGCAGTTTGTGAGTTCGAGCCTCGCATCGGGCCCTGTGCTGACAGCTCAGAGCCTGGTGCCTGCTTCGGATTCTGTGTCTCCCTCTCTCTCTGCCCCTCCCCCGCTCATGCTCTGTCTCTCTCTGTCAAAAATAAATAAACATTAAAAAGAATAAATTGATAACCTTACATAGACTTGTATCTAATAAAACAAATGGATACATAGTAACAACATTGGCACCAAGAGAAATGTAGACCCAGAGAACTTCACTGGCAATACAATCAAATATTTCAGAAAAAAATAATATCAATTTATTTTGTTTCAGTAAATTGACCAGGAGGGCACCCACCTCAACTCATTCTGTGTGGCCAGCATTAACCTCCTATCAATAGCGGATCAAGACGTTCCAAGAAAGGAATATCACAGACCAAGAGATCTCATGTACCCAGATGCAGAAATTCTGAGCAACACTCTAGTAACTCAAATCTGTCTATAAAAAACATAAACATCATGACAAACTGAGGTTTACCCCAAGAATGCATTTGGTTTAACTTTAAAAAAAAATCAATGCATCTCAATGTATTTTTTTTATTTTTATTTTTTAATATTTATTTATCTTTGGAGAGAGAGAGACAGAGCATGAGCGGGAGAGGGAGACACAGAATCTGAAGCAGGCTCCAGGCTCTGAGCTGTCAGCACAGAGCCCGACACGGGGCTCAAACCCACAAACCATGCGATCATGACCTGAGCCGAAGTCGGATGCTTAACCGACTGATCCACCCAAGGCACCCCTCAACGTATTAAAGTAGATGCAGAAGGCACATTTGAGAAAAAACAACACTCATTTGTGATGAAAACTGAACAAGCTAGGAGTAGAGGAGCATTTCCTCAAAACCTGTAAAAGGCATGAAAGAAAAAAGAACAAGACAGAAAGAAAAAAAAGAAAGATAAGAAAGAAAGGAAAATACAGAGAGAGAGAGAGAGACGAAAAAAAAAAACTGAAAGAGAAAGAAAAGGAAAGAAAGTAAGAGAAAAAGAGGAAGGGAGGAAAGGAAAGGAAGAAAGAGAGAGAGGAAGGGAGGGAAACAAAATCTATAGCTAATTTAACACATAATGGTGAAAAGCTAAATTATTTCCTCCCAAGATCGGGACAAGGGCAAGGATGTGTGGTCTTACTACTGCCATTCAACACTGTACTCCAAGTTCCAGCAAGTGCAGTCAGGTGAGACAAATACATAAAATATATCCAGAACGGAGACTTAAAAATTAAACCATCTTTATTCACAGATCATATCGACCTCTACCTAGCAAGTCAGTTGGAATCTACAAAAAGCTCCTAGCATCAGTAAGTTCATGGTAGATTCAAGATCCACAGACAAAAATGAATGGCATTTCTATATATTAGCAACAGAGATTAAAATTATAAAATATAATATAGAATCAGAAATGATGAAATACTTAAGAATAAATCTGATTTTAAAATGTAAAATGGAAAGTATATGGAAAACTATGAAACACTGGTGAGGGAAATTAAGTAAGATCTAAATAGATGGAGTCATAGGTCTAAAGAGTCAATGTTGTTAAAATTTCTCTTCTCACCATTTTGATCTATAGAGTCCGTGAAAGCCCAACAAAATGGATCAGGTTTTTTTTTTTTTTTTAATCTAAAAACAGACAAGCTAATTTTAACATTCAGATGGAAATACAAATGACACTGAATACCCAAAACAATTTTCAAAACGTAGGAAGCCAGAGGGTCAGTGCTACTTTGTTTTAAGATTTAAAAATCTAGAGGCAGGGCCCCTGGGTGCCTCAGTTGGTTGAGCGTCCAACTTCAACTCAGGTCATGGTCTCTCTGTCCATGAGTTCGAGCCCCGCGTCAGGCTCTGTGCTGACAGCTCAGAGCCTGGAGCCTGTTTCAGATTCTGTGTCTCCCTCTCTCTGTGACCCTTCCCCATTCATGCTCTGTCTCTCTCTGTCTCAAAAATAAATAAACGTTAAAAAAAAAAATCTAGAGGCACCTGGGTAGCTCAGTGGGTTAAGTGCCTTGACTCTTGATTTCTGCTCAGGTCATGATGTCACAGTTCGTGAGTTCAAGTCCCGTGATGGGCTCTGCTCAGGCAGTGAGAAGCCTCTTGGGACCCTTTGTCTCTCCCTCTTTCTCTGCCCTTTCCTCCCACACTCAAAATAAATAAACTTAAAAATATATATTTAAAAAAATGTAAAAACCTAGAGTCATTAAGGCATCTGTGAAAAAAATAGGTAAGTGGAGAAGAAAGGGTCAGATATGCTCCCACATATATAGACCACTGATTTTTTTTTAAAGATGATAAAGATCTTCCAGAAGATTATCTTTTCAACCAATGTTACAGGAGCAATTGAATATCTGTATGCAGAAAAAAAAGGAAAAAGAAAAGAAAGACCAAAAATACTATCCCCACTTCTCACTATATGCAAAAATTTACTCAAAATGAGTCACAGATCTAAATGTAAACTCTAAAATTATGTAACTGCTTTAAGAAAGAGTAAGAGAGTAACTCTGTGACCTTGAGCTAGGTAAAGATTTCTTAAATATAACTTCAGAGCCATGATCCATCAAGAGTAAATTGATAAATTGAACTTTACCAACTTCAGAAATTCCTGCCTTCAAAAGATACTTTTAAGAGAAAAAAAAAAGATAAGCTATAGGCAGAAAGAGGGTATTTGCAAAGTATTTATTTGGTAAAGGACTTGTATCCAGAGCACAGAAAGAACCCTCAAGCCCAATAATAAGAAAGTTAACAACAAAAGTAAAGCTGATAGGCCAATCAAGTGAGCAAAACATTTCAATTTTTCTAATGTTTATTTATTTTTGAGAAAGATACAGAGTGTGAGTGGGGGAGGGGCAGACCAAAAGGGAGACACAGAATCGGAAGCAGGCTCCAGGCTCCGAGCTGTCAGCACAGAGCCTGATGTGGGGCTTGAACTCATGAACCAAGAGATCACGACCTGAGCCAAAGTCAGAAGCTTAACCGACTGAGCCACCCAGGCGCCCCAAGCAAAATATTTCAGTAGACACTTGACACACACACACACACACACACACACACGGCAAAAATGCACAAGAAATTTGATCATTAGTAATTAACAAAATGCAAATTAAAACTATGAGATACTGCTACATATGGTCATGTGTGGAACTGTGGAAATTTTAAAAACTGATCATAGCTAGTGTGGTGAGAATGCGAGGGACAAAGTCTTATACACTGCTGGTGGAAATAGAAAAATGGCACCACCAGTTGGAAAACATTTAACAGTTTCTTACTAAGTTAAACGTGTATGTATTATAGGATCCAATCATTGCCCTCCTATGTTTTTATCCGAAAACAAAGAGTATGACCACACAATGTCTTGTATATGGAAGGTCCCTGCAGCTTTATCTATAATAGCCCCAAACTGGAAATAACTCAAATATGCATAAATATATAGATGAATAAATGTCTTGGTACATCCCTAAAATGGATTACACAGTAATACAAAAAAAATATGTATTATATATGCTACAACATGCACAAATCTCAAACTAAGTAGGCTAATCAAAGAAGCCAGAGCAAAAAATGGACATATCCTAAGATTCTATTCATCAAGAACTCTAGACTAGGGGTTCAACTTTTTCTGTAAAGACCCTCAAGGTGAGTATTTGCACATCATGGGGTTTTCTGTTGCAACTACTCAGCTCTGATATTATCGAGCCAAAGCAGTCCTGGACAATGCATAAATGAATAAGCATGGCTGTGTAACAATACAACTTTATTTACCAAAACAGGCAGTTGATTCCAAGGCCATGGAGTTCAACAACACCTGCTCTAGAAAATGCAAACTGAACTTACAGGACAGAAAGCAGATTAGTGGTAGCCAGGGAAGATATGAGGATTGAGGAACAGGAAGGAAGGATTCCAAGGGGACAGGAAGAAACTTCTGGGTGCGATCCATATGTTCACACTTAACTCCAGGATGGTTTCACAGGGCATATGTCAAACCTATCAAATTATACACACTTTAAATATATGCAGTTGATGATGTCAATTACATCTCAATAAAGCTGTTAACAGCAAGCAAAAAAAAAAAACAAAACGTGTAAGACTTTTTCATATCCTTCAAGAAATTTACAACAGTTGACGTTTTTAGTTCAAAAAGCTAACAGCTCTTGTTTTTCTTCCATTATCCAAAGTAATGCTGAATTTCAAATGCAATCACACTTTTCCACAACAAGTTTTTGTTTTTAATGAAGTTCTCATTTGCAGTATGTGAGAGTCACCATCCCGCTAGTTAGAAGGACACGTCAATGACAAAGACAAGTATTTGTTTTGTGGGAAGAAAAATATTTAGGTACTCATCTCTCTGTACTTGCCAGAAATCCCTTTCCGGTCCTAGCCCTCCCTCCCCTCTCCCTACATTTGGGTGGCCACAACTGGGCTGTGTTCGGCAGCACCAACACCTCTGACAATTCCATGGAGTTCTCGTTATGCGGTCAGTGACCGTCTGTTCTCCAACTGGATGCCAAAGCACATGGCAAGGGGGTAGCATCACTTAAAGCAGGCTCAAGGAGTTTGGGACAAATAGCGACAGCTGACGCCCTCGATTTCTGCCATCCATGTAGGTACACATTAGATGCCCCTCTCCTCATCACTATCATCCATTCACATTGAAAGAGAATGGCCAGCCACCTGTGAAGCTCCATCCTGAGGCACTGGTGCAACACGAGTTCAGCACAAGCAATCCATTCTTCACTCCTGCCACGCTGGCAGCCACTAGGATTGTTTTAGCACAATTCTGCCTCAACTGATTTCATCGTACCCTACTGAAGGGAGCTGTGAAAAAGCACAAGGTTTCCTTTTCAATGTATTCCACCGTATACAACACAGAAGTTCGCAAGAATACATGTGACTTGGTCATCAAGAGCGTGGGCTGGCGACCCAGAATAGACCTGGTGTGGAATCCCAGGTCCACTACTCACGAGCAGTGCAATGTTAAGGTGTTTAACTTAACTCTTCTTCACCTCAACTTTCCCATATTCCAGTTTAGACTAACTCCCAATTTCCTATGATGATGAAATGGGGTAATGGAAGCCAAGTGCTGGATTGATTAAATGTTGGCGATTAATACTATTATTATTCGTGAGGTCCCTTAGAGGAATTTCTTTCTGTTCTCAGTACCCGTAGCAGTCAACTTTTTCCAAATGTTGCTCTATTTTTATACTTTATGGACTCTCTGAATCTCGTAAGTTATTTTCTTCCTCGATATTAGTTGCTAATGTGGCCCATTTTTAACAAATGCACTTATTGTACTGCTTTTATTTTGTGCGCTCTCCTCTCTCCGGCTTCTATTTTCATAACATATGATCACTTTTCCTTCATTTTCCTTGTTTTAAATTTGTTTTATGATGCTGTATTTCATCCATCTTTCTGTGAGCAACCTTCGATGGTTGCTTTTGCTGTTGTTATTGATTGACGTAGCCTAGGGTGTATGTAATCTAACTGAAGTATCTAAAATCGTGGGCTACATAATTAAATATAAGGACATCAATTTAACCTGCCTTTGTCTTTACATGTTTTCTCATTTGGGGGCACCTGGGTGGCTCAGTCAGTGCAACATCGGACTCCTGATTTCAGCTCAGGTCATGATCCCAGGGTCATGGGATCGAGCCCTGCATCAGGCTCCACGCTGAACATGGAGCCTGTTTAATATTCTCTCTCCCTGTGCCCCTGCCCACAAGCATACGCTCTTATTCTAAAACAAAATTTAAAAAATGTTTTCTTTTTAAAACTGAAATAATGACATTACCTCTATCACGATAACAACGAGGATTAAATAACGCACATGAAGCACTGTGTTGCCTGGCATTGAACTAGCAGTCCATAAATGTCCGCTATTATTATCCTGAGGTATACGTTCTATTTTTCTGACTCTATCGTTTCTTTTTCCCCATGAAATTGTCTAAGCCACGCAATTGACTAACATCCTCATTTTGGTGCCTGCTCTCTTCGTTTCTGTCACCCTTCTTTTTAAACTCTTATCTCTGTATCTATAAATCATATGCATTTCATTTAAAACACGTGAATATCTGACTTACAGCAACATACATTCATCAGAGCCAAAAATAAAAACAGCTCATGATAAGAACCACCAAACTTTCATATATTGCAAGCATAGTTTGAATTATTCTGTATTTGTGGACTAGGACACAATACTGATTGGTACAGGTACGTCCTTCTTAATTATGGACAGATTATATCCCAAAGTCCATTATAAGGGATATTTGGACTTGAGTAGACAGGCATTCCATTAATAAAATGAGCTAGAAAAACAGACCCAGGAAAAACCCCGATTGTACCTGTAATGTCCCTTACATTAATTTTGTGGGTTTAATTGACATATTTAAACTCTATCAAGACTTGGTTTCTTTTGGGGGGGGTGGGTAGCTCAGTCAGTTAAGTATACAACTCTTGATTTCAGCTCAGGTCAGGATCTCACGGTTGGTGGGCTCAAGCCCCACATCAGGCTCTGCGCTAACAGCGTGGAAGCTGCTTGGTATTCTCTCTTTCTCTCCCTGCCTTCTCTCCCTCAAAAATAAATACATGAACATTAAAAAGCAAAAGCCTTGTTTTTTGTGTTTTGGTTTTTTTTTTTTTTAACGTATAATGAGGAGATTGGCCTACATTTAAGGTTGCTTTTCCAACTTCAGAAATCTCTCGATCTCCTGCAACAGTACTCCTCAACCCTGAGTGTGCGGAGAATACATGAAGGTTTTGTTAAAACAAATTCCTGGGCGCCAGACCCAGATAGTCCCACCCCAGAGGTGTGAAATAAGCCCAGAAAATTTGCACTTCTAACAGGTTCTCAAGTGAGTCCCATGCTGCCTGACCAAAAACCACACTTTGAACGGCTCTTGTCCTACAAAAGACCTCTCCCACTGCATCGTCGTCCTCACTGGACTCTTCTCTTCTCTTGGTTTCCAGAGAGCTCTCACTAATACAATTATCCTCTCCTGATTAATATCTTCTTATCCATGCAACAACACACACTATCAAGCGGATTTCTAGAACCTTCCAATTGCCATCTTGATCACTGTTACAAGCAACGTGTTATGTATTGTTTCTCTTCGATGTCTAGCAAACCTTCTTTCCTTTGGGATACATGTGTCAGGAGCAGGGTGACTCTAGTCCCCCTCTTGCCCACAGTTCTGGCTCATGCCTGGTGTCCCAGTGTCATTCTGAATGGTCTCTGCTTTCCTTTCAAAAGCTCCCTGGCTCGGATGATAGATTACATGGTCACCCTAACCAGAAAGAACCACTCCACGTTGTTTTGTTAATAGCTCGCTATTTCTTACGCATTTAGAAACTGGGCAAAATGCTTTTCACATCTCCTCTGACTTAATACTTACCAACTCTAAAAGCAAAGTTTCATTATGACCATTTTCACATGAGGAAACATTTTAAAAGCTGACCATAATTGCAAAGCTAGGTTCGTCTGACACCGAAGCCCACCAGTATATCCTATTGATTAGAGTCAAAATGTGATTAATGTATACTGCCACCTATTAACTGACTTGAGGGCAATATCAAAGTTCACTGTTGACCATAAAAAAGATAGAGGCTGGGAAATAAGTTGAATTATAAAGACCTAAAATGAAAGGCTTTATGACATTTTCCCTTTTATGATAGACTTCCTCTAACCCATCAATTTCAATACGCCTCTACTTATTTTTAAATTCCCAACACTCCAGTTGATATGGAGTAATTATTCACATAGTTCCTGATTTCCTGGAGTTTCCTGTACTGGCTGAACAGTGATTTTCTCCAAACATTTCTTTCATTAAGAGGAACAAGAGACTGGGGCGCCTGGGTGGCTCAGTCCGTGAAGCATCTAACTCCTGTTTTCGGCTCAGGTCGTGATCTCACAGTTCATGAGTTCAAGCCATGAACCAGGCTCTGTACTGACTGCGTGGAGCTTGCTTGGGATTCTCTCTCTCCTTCTGTCTGCCCTTCTCCCCTGCTCATTCTCTCTCTCTCAAATCAGTTTTTAAAAAATTAATGAATTAAAAATAAATATAAATTTTAAAAAAAGAGGAACAAAATATTAGCTAATGTGTAACCATCAGGACATTGAAATACACAGCCAACGGATAAAAAGCCTTCCTGCTCATGACCAGGATCTTATCTAGTTTTCCCCTGGTGTTATGGTACCTTTTTCCTTCTGTGCCTTCACTCATTCCAGAACCATGACTGAGTGCCTATTTTATGCCAGATAGCTTCGCAAAGACCCAAACTGTAAAACAAAGACCCACAACGACACCATAAGAGAAAGTGACATTGGCTAGCATGCATTTCGATTTGAAGAAAAAGGTATTTATGGGACAATCCTTCTGCTCACCTTGAATCCCTTACAACATCCAGCTCTTTCTTCTTAATTGAAAGTTGTAACAGAAAATGCTATCTGATTTACATTTCAAATTTCCACGTAACTACAAACTTTTATAGTGGTGAACAGATGTTGATGGGAGTTTTACAAAGCCGGGAAATGCTTTTCAAATTCATGTCAGAGGAATGTCAAGTTGAAACCAGGAAAAGAAATACTCAAAGGCCAGCACAACTGCCATGTTTACTGCCATTCGCTTTGTGTGACCATGTCTCTTCCCAGCGAAAATCCTAGGTGACCAACAGTGGAAAGAAGTCTTCATCGATGTGCACAGTCTCTGAACAAACCCTGCTGGATTGTGCTTCTTATAAATCTGACCAAGTTTAAAAAAAAAAAAAAATGGACATGATTGAGCTGCCATGAACTCACAAGTGACCCCTTAGACTCCTTTCTACCCCCCAGTCTGGCATTTATTTGACTTAATCCTCAATTCATAAGCCACAACTCCTCAGAAGATAGGCGCTAAGCAAAGAGATAAACAAGGAATTTATCTGCAGTGCCTCCTGTGAATAGGAAAATAGTCTCCGCCAAGCGTGCGAAATACTTAAAGTCATTTCATAGGTCATGTTGAAAACACCAAAAGGAAATTGAGGACAAGATGAGGAATATATTACCCCTTGGCCTCTCAAGTCTGAGAACTTGTGTTTGGGTAACAGAGCAAGTTCCCGATTTTCCTCCTTCACTATATTCCTTCCAAAGCTGAGATTTATTGTGGTGCGTTACTGCTGTATCTTGCTGATATTTAAAGAATAAGATAAGGGCACCGGATATTGCATGGAGAGTATCATCTGGTAATTCACAGATCCTTAAGATCTAATAACAGGCTAGACTCTCTTAATTACGTTTGTCACAGTCTGCTAAGACGTATGTTACACCAAACTGTTTTCTCTAGCTGGGCAGTCAGAGGTTCTTGTTGAGGGTTTGAACTTCCATCTCAAGTCTCTCCACAAATTTCCAAATGAGGAGGATAATTAAGTCAGCCTTCCACCAACTCCATACTTTCATGCCGTTTTATTGGGTGTTCTATTTCACTTCCACTTGTGGTTTCATGATTTCCTGTTCTCTCCGCTCACATCTAAGGAGTCATCTCACGGTATTTACCAGGCATTCAGTGGTCCTGAAGGGTTGCCATAGTCCTGACGCACAAGTCATAAAGCATCTACGCGGAAGCAAATGGGAGTCTGACTGCTGCTGTTTTACATACAGCAAGAATCACCCAAGAGGCTTAGAACAAACATAGCATTGTCCAACCCAGGGCAGCTGCTCGGCTAAATGTGGCCCCCAGCTGTCAATGAGACCACTGATGATAATTAATTACTAGAGACTCAGAAAGATTCTGCATGTGTTTAAGCCCCTGGTCGTATGGCAGACTCTCTAGGAAGATCTGTTTTCATTTTTTTCAGACCACTAGGGGAAGTGTGGGGCTGGAAGGCTGAGCCACAGATCCACCGACAGTGCGGATTTACCTTGAAACTGATGTGGTAAAATTTATGGAATGCGAATTACAGAGTTCAGGGAGACCTGCGTGAGCTTGTGTTATGGTAATTGGTGTTTAGCTGTACTTGTTTCCCGTGCCTGCACTTGGTATTTACTTATAAAAGTTTTTAAGCGCATAAGGTCACCAATGGAACGTGGGGAAAATCTTTGGTGTAAGCGTGAAAAAAAGTATAGCTCAACAACTCCTGTCGTGAAATTTAGAGAGTCTCGAACACTGGGAAAAAATTTATACCGCTCTCAGCAGAATCCCTTAGTAGTGTTTCTCTTAAGAATGGTTTATCCTTAAACAAACACACAAACCAACAAAACCAAAAAAGAATGGCTTATCCTTTGGGAGGGGGAATTGTGCCCTGTGCTAATGTTGAGGCTCTCCATCCCATGTCCTGGGGCCAATCGAGCCACCTCTGACACCTCTGGGCACCCTTAGATCTGGCTGTGTGACCACTGAGATTGTTACTGGGGTTTGCAGTCACCATATTGTAAATCGGTTGATGCAACAAAGTGTTCTTTCCAGTCATGTCTCCATCTGAATCGTGTTTACCTATGCTCACCTGTTGTGCACAACTTTCGTATGTGAATTACTCCTGGTCTCAGCACAGAAAACCCAAGACTGCCTTTTCAGTTTATAGGAAATATACTTGTCCCTACTGTTAGGACACAAGGATCATCCATCATGTAGGTCACATTACATTCATTGTACCTTTTCATTCCCAGTCTCCAATGGGTGAAACGAGATCTTTGCAAATAACTAAGTATTAATTAGAAAACCACAACTTTAAGAGAAGAAGGAAGGAAGTTTTAAAGCATCCTATTTTTGGGGCGCCTGGCCGGCTCAGTCGGTTGAGCGTCCGACTTCAGCTCAGGTCATGACCTCACAGTCCATGAGTTCGAGCCCTGTGTCGGGCTCTGTGTCTCCCTCTCTCTCTGCCCCTCCCATCCTCATGCTCTGTCTCTGTCTCAAAAATAAATAAAAACATTTAAAAAAATCTTTAAAAAATAAATAAATAAAATAAAATAAAATAAAACGTCCTACTTTTTTAACCAGGTAACAAAAGTGGAATAAAGGTTTGGTGTATTTTGCTTTGATTTTTAGCTTATCTAGCTATGATTTTGTCAAGTCATGATTTAAATCAGAGAACAATTTTTAAAAAGCCAAAAATAACAAGTCTTTTTAAAATTTTTTTAAGGTGCATTCATTTTTTCAGAGATAGACAGAGCGTGAGCAGGGGAGGGACAGAAAGACAGGGAGACACAGAATCTGAAACAGGCTCCAGGCTCTGAGCCATCAGCAGAGAGCCCGACGCAGGGCCGAACTCAGGGACAGTGAGATCACTACCTGAGCTGAAGTCTGATGCTTCACTGACTGAGCCACCCAAGGGGCCCCCCAAAATAAGAAGTCTTTATAGCTATTCCCATTAGATTGTAGGCTTTCTTGAGCAAGGGTTATCTCTCTTCACACTCATCAAATTATGTCCTGCCATACTTGACTCTCAGTGATATCAGGCTATGAAATATCAGAGACTCAAGACAGAAGAATTTCCCTATGAAGTATTCCATAACATCAGGAAAGGTTAAATACCTTGTATACACAATGAAGTGCTCTCAAGTTCCCACCAAAACCATTACCAGGGGCATCATCACAGCATCTCAGCAGTGGTATTTGGTTCAATTCCTACTTCCCCTTCCTTACTGCAGAAAGAGTAGGACAAACTATAATTGCAGTTTGAGCTGAAGCTCACTTTGCCTTCTTCTTTTAACACACATCTACCTTTACCATACCTTTGCAGAGAGGCACATTAATATGAAACAATTTAAGATTAGTAAGCCAAGTGTTTTGGGGTTTTTGTTGTTGTTAGCAACTATGACACCTTTTATAGTTACAGATGAAATAATTTTCCCGTTTTTCTTCATGGAACAACCCAGTGTTGAATAGATGATAAATGGACATTAAATAAGAAAAAATAAAAGAGAGAGAGAGAGACAGACAGAGCTGATCAAGAATACTGCAGCATAACCTTTACCTGACTAACAAACTTTCAAGTGGGTTAGGGGAAAAGTCAAATAATTTGATTTTATTTAGATTTGCTCTAATACCAGAAAAGTTCATTTTTCATTCTGTATTTATTTTGGTATTGGCAAATAAACAATTCATAACTTCTTACTTTGCTACAAAATCACACTGAAATTCATCCCATTTTGGAGCTATTTGGGGGCAATATTTGCCTGGAGTGTAAGTTTTATAAAGAAGGTTATGTTCTGTTTTTTTCTAGGATATAAAAAAAATATTATCCCCAGATATGTCATATTGCAAAAAAATTATTTTTCATATATTTATTGTGAAATTTAAAAAACCATCAAGGAGGTACTCATGAAAAACTTCCACACTAACTTGTCTTATTTGGATTCTGTTTCTAGAAAGAACTTAGCAATACATATTCTCCACTCACTCAGGATGATCTCAGTATATCCTGAACACAGAAATAACATATAAATTTTAGTAATTTCCATCCCGAACAATCTCTTAGGGACTGGTTAAAAACTGTGTGGTGTTTCCCTATCAAGATTCTGATGGCATTTTTTGTTTAAGTGTTTATTTACTTTGAGAGAGAGAAACAGCAGGGAAGGAGCAGACAGAGAAGGAGACATGAATCTAAAGCAGGGTCCAGACTCTGAGCTATCAGCACAGAGCCCAAGTTGGGACTCAGACCCATGAACTGTGAGATCATGACTTGAGCAGAAGTTGGACACTCAACCAACTGAGCCACCCAGACGCCCCCGATGGCATTTTTTAAAGAAGTACAAAAAAAAAATCCCACAATTTTTTTATGAAACCTAGGAAGACCCTAACTGAGCAAAGCAATCCTGAGAAAGCAAGAAACATCACACTTCTTGATGTCAAGCTACCCTACCAAGCTACAGTAAACAAAACAACATGATACTGGCATAAAATGGACAAAAAGATCAACGGAACAGAATCAAAAACCCAGAACCAGATATTGGCATATACCATCAACAAATAACTGGCAAGGAAGTCAAGAGTACTTCACGGAGGAAAAACAGTCTGTTTAATAAATGGTGCTAGAAAAATTGAACAGTCACATGTAAAAGAATGAAACTGGACTCCGATCTTACACCACTCACAAAAATTAACCCACAATCTAAAATCTGAGACCATGAAACTCCTAGAAGAAACAAAGCATCATGATGGCATAAGTCTTGGCAATGATATTTAGGATAGCATACCGAAAGCACAAGCAATGAAATAAAAAAGTAAACAAGTGGGACTCCATCGATGCAAAACGCTTCTGTACAGCAAAAGAAAATCAACCAAGTGGAAAGACAACTGATGGCATGGGAAAGAGTATTTTCAAATCTTAAATAGGGTAAGGAGTTTATATCCAAAATATATAAAGAACCCCTACAACTCAAGAGCAAAATAAACTTTAAAAGCCACTAATAATCCAATTTTTAAAATAGGCAAAATGCCTGAATAAACATTTTTCCCAGGAAACACAAACAGGTGTGTGATAAGATATTCAACTAGCCATTATGAAAATGCAAATCAAATGATCTTGTTTCTTCAGGCAAGATCCACTAAAGCAAAACTAAATTGGGATGACATCAGACGAAAAAGTTTTTGCCCACTGACGAGAACCACCAACCAAATGAAAAGGCAACCTGTCGAATGGCAGAAGTTACTTGTAAATAGTGCATCTGATAAGGCGTTTATATCCAAAAATTTAAGAACTCATACAATGCAACACCAAATACACCAACAGTCCAATTAAGAAACAGGCCGAGAATCTGAGTAGACATTTTTCCAAATACGGCCAACAGAAGGAAAAACTCAGAAAAAGAGATCCAGAGGTGGGAGCCGGGGAGGGGGGCTTATGGGGGGGCGGGGTAGGGAATTGCCAGAAGGGGGCCAAAAGGCACGAACTTCCGGTTACAAGTAAGTAAGTACTAGAGATATAATACACAGCACGACAACTATAGCTAACACTGCCGTATGATCCACAGGCAAGTTCTTCAAAGAATAAATCCTAAGAGCTCTCATCACAAGTCAAAAAAATTTTTTTCTTCCTTTTTTTGGCTTTCTCTTTCTATCTCTAGGAAATGGTGGATGCTAATTAACTCTATTACAATGATTATTTCCTAATATACATAAGTCAACCATTATGTTATAGGTTTTGTACTTTTACACTGATGGGGATTCATAAATCTCAATACAACTAGTAAAAAATTAAAAGCACAGGTTTTAAAGGTCTTTTATGAAAATGTTACTTGCAGGATACACAAAGCCAAGCGTTCCAGTAATTTAAGAGACGGCTTTTCTACACTCTCTTGCAAGAAGTGTAAAAAAGCACATGTTAAAAAGATGCTTATGAATGTAAAAAAACCAAAGTGTGATCCAATAGAATGTAATTATAATGCTGATTAACTCAAGAAATGGAGAAGGAATGTTAGAAAAGGTGATGAGTGGGGAGGTAAAGACATCAAGATAAGGACAAGAAGAAGGGTACCTGGGTGGCTCAGTTAGTTAAGCGTGGACTCTTAATCTCAGCTCAGGGTCGTGAGTTCAAACCCTGAATTGGGCTCTGCACTGAGCATGGAGCCTTCTTAAGAAGAAAGGGACAAGAAAATTGATAATGCATTGGGACAAAGGTGAAAGAGACGAATATCAGGACAAGTCGGAACCAAGTTCAAAACTTGCGGAGTTTTACTCCACCCATCACCCATCCACAAAAATGAAATATCCCAAGGAATGGCCCAATGTATCTTCAGAACAACATGACATAAATATATGCATACATACAACATTCACAGACCTTCATGGAACCATGACTGGACCATGGAGTAGTATGTCTTGCCACCAGAAACCAATCTATCTAGCGGACTTATTTTGTTTCAGTGTAATCAATTATTAAAGGGAATTATTAAATCAATTCCCCAAATTCAGCTTTTAAATGTCATTGGGCAATGGGAGGGGAAAGAGGAGGGTAAGGATGACTGTCTTTCCATTCAATTTTAGCCCATTTTGTCTGTAGATTCCTATCCCCTGGGATTTGAGTATTCACATAACTGAAACATATAGGGCAAAAAATAAGTGTGTACAGACCTTTGAAACAACCTGAGAATTTCCAGCATATACTTCAGGAGAATGAGATCTCTCAGTGCTTCCAGAATGCAGAGTAAAGATGGCAAGTTTCTGAAAGGATTGGTGGGGTGTAATATACTAAGCGCAAAGGAAAAAGCAGGGAGAAATGTGCAAGTAAGAAAATCCTGTCATAATCATATCTGCTTTACTGACTAGAACAGCAGGCCCAACAAAGATAATCTTATGAACATGATAGTGGACATCTGTTGTTTGTGACTGTCCAGACTTCCCTTTCTCTATTTTCTAACAGCATCGGGATTTTCCCATGGACAAAACCCACCCCCCTTCTACTTCTAATCCACCTGGTTTGGGTAAGGCTAAGGCTCCGAGAATGAGCACGTGACTCAGACCTGGCCAATAAGAACAACACAACCTCACCATTGCAAGGATTAGCTTAGGGATAAGCATGTGACTGAAACCAACCAATCAGAATAATACAAGGAATTATTAGGAAAATCTGGGGGGAGAGATACTTTCTTTCATCTGTTTCTACATAAACCTGCAGCTTTCCGTGGTTAACATATACCACCACATGGGAACAGCCTGCTTGAGAAAGTTGCCAATACAAATAAAAATAACAGCCATACAGAGGAGACAGATACCCGATAACATTGAATGCCCTGGATCCAACCATGCCTGAATTTGAATAGCCCTGAGATCTTTCAGTTATGTGAGCCCATAAACTGCCTTTTTTGCTAAAGCCCATTTTAGTTGAGTTTCTGTTACTAAGGAATCGACTGACACAAGGAAATACATGTGATTGGGGAAAAAACGATTTTGAGCTCTAAACTGAGACACTAGGCTACAAAACCCAAGAGTATAGGTTAAGCCTCACCTGTTGATAGGAAAAGGATCCAGAGTTCAAGGATGTCCAAGTTTGGCACAATTTTTCGTTCAAAGCAGGTGCTTTAATTAGCAATATAACCTTGAGCAAATAATTCAACCTTTTGGAGCCTCAATGTTCTTCTCACCTGTAAGTAGGGATAATAGTATCTACTCTAGCAGATTTTTTTTTTTTTTTTTTTTTTTTTTTTTTTTTTTTTTTTTTTTTGCTATAAACTGAGGTAATACGTATCTACCAGTATGGAAGGGGCTCAGTATGAACGACATCGCTTTCACATTCCGGACTAGAAATACTGTGGCCAATATTCTTACACAGCCTCTGGAAACTCAAGTGGTTCTGTGAATGTCCCAGGGCAGTACCTCTTTCCACGCTCACGCTGAAGCTCAAAACTTATATCCCTTCCCATCACAGTCCTCCCTATCTCTTCTCCATGCAGCGTTACTCACAAGACATTTCATCAATCAAGGAAGTCTGTATCCTAAGGAAGGTCACATAAAATGGCAACATCTAAACACGTAAGAATGACTTCCTCAATGTAACTCTGTAAGTATGTTAGGGCAAGTCTGTTGAGACAGGGGATTAAGTTCACCTAGCTCTTAAGAGCGCCTATTTAAAGAAGAAAAAAAAATGGCTGACCAGTAACTCCAGGTTCAGAAAAATCAGCTCTCAGGAAGTACTTGGCTGCATGAAATAATTAAAGTTGCCGGTCTCAGAATTACAGAATCTAGTATGCTGTATATTTAGACTTGAAAAGTGTACTGTACCAGTGCAAAGTATACTACAACACTGAGGGCAGTACTGAAAACAACTAAACCATCTAGAAAGTGTCGGTCCGTCTCCCTTTTCCCTCACACTTTCAACCCAAGACTGACCTCTGGTACCTGAGGTAAGTATGCTTCACAGCCTCTGGAAAAAGTCCCAGCCATCAGACTGCTGATTCGACTTTCGTGACCTCTCCCAAGCTCTTACACCCCTTGCTTTTAACATCCCGCAACTTCGTCCATCTTGATTTCCCTGTTTTGTTCTGACCTGATTCTCTTCCTTACTCTGGATTCTTTGATGCTCAGGCTACTTCAATGCCTTCTCTTCCCTGCGGGAGCTAATTGAGCTCACACTTCTGTTGCTACCTAATTGCAGCGAAGGGTCGAATCTCTATATCCAGACCCTTAAATAATATCAAGGGCATCTCCACCTGGATTTCCCCAGGATGTTTCACACACAGATTCTTCTAGTCCTGGTATTTCTACTGATTTCCTTTCTTCTTGAATAGCACTTCTATCCACATGTTCCCCAGATATCAAGGAACCTTCCTGCTCTTTCTCAGGCTGACACGCAAGCAGTCCATGTTGAACAAGTCTTCTAAGTTTCTACATCCTCCACCTTTTTCTTATCTGACTTCATGTTCCTGTGCATGTTTTCTTTTTCATCTTTTCAATGTTTATTTAATTTTGAGAGCAAGAGACAGAGCATGAGCGAAGGAGAGGCAGAGTGTGAGGGAGATAAAGAATCTGAAGCAGGCTCCAGGCTCTGAGCTTTCAGCACAGAGCCTGACATGGGGCTCAAACTCATAAACCATGAGATCATGACCTGAGTTGAAGTCGGACACTCAACCGACTGAGCCACCCAGGCGCCCCTCCTAAGCATGTTTATTTTTTATATAAAACATGGTCTCTCACTAAGAAATAGATCCTAATATGATCTACCGCCTCTAATCTCCTGTTCCTCTAATTCCTTCTCCATATCACAGCCACGGTATTTTGTTTTTCTAAAATAAAAAGCTGTTCACGTCTCCTACATCCATTTGCTTCATGTCACCATGACTTTCCTCCTTGTATCTCAAATACCCTAGCCACACCGCAACCATGGGATGGATCTCCTTTCTCTCCAAGTCTCATTTTCTGTCATCCCCACTATTAACTTTTGGTAACCATTCCTCTTCCCTGCTGTGCCAATTCACACTGACCTGACTTCGCTCACTGTGCTTTTAACACTCCACTAGATTGGTTCAGCTAGCTCTTTTTCCTACTTCATTTGATATGTTGTAGACATTCTGAGGCCATGAAATGTTTATTATTCACCTCTGCAGCTCCAAGGGCTAGGTGCATAGTAGGTGCTTCATCAATACAGAGAAATGTATTTCATTTATACAATTGGTATACATGATATAGCAGAAGAAAATGTGGAGAAACTTGGAACACAATACAATGACATTTTGCAGCCGTAATACAGTTGGGTAACATAGGTGGCATGTAGTGAGAGGGTAGGGTAAAAACTTCGCTCCAAACACATCACATACTATGGCAGATAGTATTTTCCAAAAATGCCACTGCAGTATCAACCCACCCCCATGGTCTTCAACATGATCTTGCCACTCCACCATCAAACATTAGAGTCTCCACCTCTTTAAACCCAGGTGAGTCGTGTCACTGCTTTGACCCAAAGAACATGGAACAGGTCACACTACTGCCATTCTGGGAATCGCCCTGAACTGGCCTGTCAATTTCCATTTCCTCCTTCTTGGAAGCTAGCTACCATGCAAGGAAGCACAGCCATCGGGCCACCATTCTTGAGGAAGGCTAATCCCCTTGAAAAGGAGAGGAATAGTGTGCAATCAGTTAACACAGAGGCACCAGACACATGAATGAAGACTTCATTTTACGGAATAGCCCAGTCGAGCCTTCGGATGACTACAGCCCCAGGCACCATCTCCCTACACAGCATGGCGATCCCAAGTTAGAACCACCCACCAGTGCCCAGACAACCCACAGAACCTGAGAAAGAATAACAAGTTGTTTTTAAGGCCCTCAGGTTTGGGGTGATTTGTTATACCACAATAGGTAACTGGAACACATCGTTAGGTGTTCCTTTTTTTTTTTTCCTAACATGGTTAGAATTTCTAAATTGGTTTGTAACAATACAGGCTACTTTTTGAGTACCAAGTCATCTATCAACTTCATGTAAAGAAAGCAAGAACGCAAAGGCAATAGCAGTAAAACTGAGCAATACCTGACAAAATAGAGACTAAAGGCTCAAAAGATGGTCTCTAAACAGCAAAGATACAGGATAACAATTCAATATCCACTTATGCTTGAATTAGTTAAAATAATTATGGTATGTTCCCCCCAATGGAACATCATACACTGTACAAGGACTATTTCAGCCCTGTATAAATTGCTACCAAATGATGTCAGTGCAATATGTTAAGTTATGTAACAGCGTGCACAATATGGACTCCTTTTTTTAAAGGAATGTGTCCTTACAAGTTTCGAGAAAAAAAATACTGAAATATGTACCTCAAAGGACATGATTACCTCTGGGAAAGTGATCGAAGATAAGGATTTAACTTTACGGTATTTATGCCATGATAGATACTTTTAGAATAAAGATGGATCACTTTTTTTTTTTTTTTTGAGAGAAATGCAAATCTAGAGGAAATAAATAGATGTTTATTGAATCTCTGATTTTCTCTCTTTTGTCACCCTTCCCTCATTCTGGCAACAACTGGCTCTATCATCATAATTCGTGTTCACATTTGTTCATCTTTGGCTTAACATTACCAGAGAATTTCAGGGCATATGTCCTGTTATTCTTATCAGGAGTCCTATTATTTGACAAATGCAAATCCAGACTCCTGAACCTGGAGACCAAGGCATCCACATTTTGCTTTCAACTATCAACACATTTCCCCCCACCCCCAATTTTTACATGCTTGATTCCAAAACTACATCTGTTCCTGGAATGATAGCCTGGATTTTCTTTTTTGTTTTCTTTTCCCTGCATCTGGAGAGCTTGTGCTGATCTCTTCATTAACCTCATGCACTCAGCGGCATCCCCGTAACCCCGCATGGCACCCATGCTTTGAGACCAAGGCTTCAGCGGTGTTTTCTTCCAGTAGGAGTCCCATAGCACTGTATCTGTTCTGTCTTTGCCTTTGTCGCTTTTTACCTAGTACTTCTTTTTTTTTTTTTTGCAATTCTAATTTTTACCTGGTATTTTCAATAGGTAATTCCTAGAGTTTTCAGTTCAAATGTATTTGAAAACATACAGTGAATGAACATTCTCTCCAGCCACCCTCCTCATCATCCTACATTCCACAAGTGATGTGTTTTGTAATCCTTTCTAGGGATGTTTTAATGTACGTAAGAGCACATGCATGTCTATTCTTTTCCTTATCTTTCACATACATCATGGAGTATGGCTCACACTGCTCTGGGCATTGCAGTTCCTATGTCTACCCATGCTGCCACGAAAATTTACGGAGCAGCTACTACATCCCAGGAATAGTTCTAGGCAGTGGAGAAACAGAAATAAACCAACAAGTTCCACCAGTCATGGAGCTAACATTCTTAGAGAAAAGACAGACAAGGAACAGAGCAACTACAATATATAGTGTCAGACAATAAACGCTAACTGTAAAATAATAGCAACGATAAAGCAGGACAGGGAAATATTATGGAGCTTAACATTTCAGACACGGCGACCTATAAAGTCCTCACTGAAATGGTACTTTTTAAATACATTCTGAACACAATTAGAGTATTAACCATGTGGATCTGTGAGGAAACAGCATTTCAGACAGAGGCAAAGGGCTAAGTGAGAGTCTGTCTGGTGAATTCTAGAAAGAGCAAAATGTCTGCTGTGGTGGTAACAGACTCAACAAGTGACTTGCTAGTCTTTGAAATATGTTTACTCATCTTTTGCTTACTTGAATCTAAAAGTTCATGTAACTGGGTAAAATTAGTATGCATGGTTTACCTTAGTTTCTTCTAGTACTTAAGTCAAAGCTTTAGGAATAGTAAGTGGTCAAGAGTTGCTCAGTGGTGAGTAGGTATATAAATGAATGAATGAACCAACAAAGAAAGGATACATAATCTAAGGTCAATGGTATTTACTGATTCAAGGCCCTCTTCTTGCTCCTTCTTTGGTGTAGAACACTGTTCTCCTACATACCCATGCGACTAGAACTCTCAGTTCTCCAAGATCCTTACTCATATATCACTGCTTGGTGGGGCCCTTGATATCTTATTAATGAACTAAACAATAAAAGTAAGCAGAGAAAGACCAGAAGGCTGATTAGTAACTCTACTTATGCAGCGGGGCACCTGGCTGGCTCAGTGTGTTAAGCATCTGACTCCTGATTTCAGCTCATGTCATGATCTCATGGTTCATGGGATCGAGCCCCATGTTGGGCTCTGCAAGGAGAGCACAGAGCCTGCTTGGGATTCTCTCTCTCTCTCTCTCTCTCTCTCTGCCCCTCTCTCTCCACCACCCCTCTCTCTCTCTCAAGATAAAAAAATAAAAATGAAAAAAAGATTTTTTTTTTTAAATAACTCTACTTATGCTGCTGAACCAGAGAACCTTGGCATTGCTGCCTATTTTCCTAGCAAGCCAACCTCGAGGAAGAAGGTTCAAGTGAAAACTGACATAACACGAATTCCCATCCTTCCACCCTGCAGGTCATGTAGATATGTTTCGTCCATTAGTGGGAACTATAGAATATTTATTAGGTGGTGGGTTCATATCCGTAATATACTGACAGGCCTGATCCAATTTTCTCGAATACAGACCTGTCATCTCATGACAAAAAAATGGGCTTAGACGGATTTTCTCAGTGTGACTGAAGATGTATACACTCAACTTTTCCAATTTGTCTCTTACTTGCCACATGCATGCATTTCCAGCTCTCAAATGAGATATGTACCTATTAAACTGAGTGAAGCTAGATCTCTCTCCAGATGACATTTCAGAAAAAGGAACAACTACTGTATTCATAAAGCAAAAAGATGATTGGCAAAGAATATGAAATTCTTAATAAAACCTCAATTCCAATACTCCTGCACTAGGTCTCCCCCAAAAGCAGAGTTAGCTCTCCTTTGCTGAATGGCTGCCACATCTCACTCTGTTTTTATCTTATTGAAATGGATGCTTCGTGCAACAAAGATCTACATTCTGGAAATTGTTTTCCATACAACGTGCATTAAGGAAACTTGTTCCATAAGCACATCTGGTCCCGTCTCAGCACGCTGTGAGGAGAATCTATACGCCATCTCAATGCCCCAACGTTCAAACTCGCAGGAGCATTTTGCTTCACTGAACACATTCAAGGACAGCTCGTTGTCAATATTTTCAAGCCCTTTAAGCCATCGTGTTATCCTAGCATGCATATTATATTGTCGTTCTTGTGGTTTCTCATCAAGGCGAACAAGAACACTGCTCCAATGTCTTCAGGATGTCTCAAGTACAGCACATCATTTTTCAACAGATGCTACAAAAGCACTCATTGATCTCCTAGGCATTTAATACCTAGATCAAAGCCCCAATTGTGCCAGAACTCGTACATTTTTCAAATCATGAGTTTACGTAGCTGTTTACAGGCTCTTCCATTTTACTGCCCTAAGAAGTGTCTTTCTCAATTGCCAAACCTTGTCCAAGGAAAATTATGGGCTAGAAACTTCAGTGCAAGAGCCCTCTATATACTCTACATAACATAGCATATTTTAGACCTTCATGTGGAAGTCTTCTATGACTAAAAGTTGCTTCCAGTGTCTTCTATATTTACAATTCATACAAATACAAAACATGAGCTAAAATGATCCATCTTTTGGGGAGCCTGGGGGGGCTCAGTCAGTTGAGCGTCTGACTTCGGCTCAGGTCATGAACTTGCGGTTCAGGGGTTTGAGTCCCGTGTCAGGTGCTGTGCTGACAGCTCAGAGCCTGGAGCCTGCTTCGCATTCTGTGTCTCCCTCTCTCTCTGTCCCTTCCCCGATTGCACTCTGTCTCTCAAAAACAAATAAAGATTACACAAAAATATTTTTAAAAAAATTTTTAACACTTATCTTTGAGAGAGAAACAGAGTGCGAGGAAGGAAGGGGCAGAGAGAGAGAGACGGAGACACAGAATCCAAAGCAGGTTCCAGGCTCTGAGCTGTCAGCACAGAGCCCGATGCAGGGCTTGAACTCCCAGACTGCAAGATCGTGACCTGAGCCAAAGTGGGATGCTTAATCAGCTGAGTCACCCAGATGCCCCTAAACAAAAAAAGTTTAAATGATGCATCTTTTTGGCAGTTTTTGTTCATTGCAAGTACTTAGTCCTAACAGACAGAAGTGAATCTGATAAATACGCATGAAATATTTGTGCCTCCTTAGGTATACAAGTTATTTGAAGCAGGAAAACAACATCATTTGGAAAGAACACCGAAATGACAGAGAAGGAAATGCAATCTATGACTTCATGGAGGAGTCAATTAGCAATTTTGAAAAGCGTCAAATAGTTTTTTTAGTTTCATTGCTAAGTAACATGGGTAATGGCAGGACACCTTAAAATTTTTAAATTGTGTCTACATTTTCAGCTTTTCAAGTTTCTCCATCTTCTCTCCTTATTCTTTTAACTCTAAAAGTTTCACAAACACCGTTAATTTTGTCAAATGTTAATTCCCTAATTGCCAAGCATTCGTTGAGAATGCCGATATACTCGTTAAATCATGTGGAAGTCTTAAAATTTCTAATATGTCCAGTTACAAAACATGGTTTTCAGATATCTTATTTATTTTCACAAAAGTGTCATTAAAATGTGATTCACTCAATGAAATACAATGAAGTAAACGGAGGGTAAGTATTCTAGGTTCAATTTTTTTTCAAACTGAGGTAAAGTACCTTTTCCCCAGTATCACAGACGAGGGTATAAGATAAGCTCGCAAAGATTCTGGGTTTAGTAGCCTACGCCTACTTCAGGTGAACTGCCCAGAGCACCTCAGCCAGTTCCATCCAGTTAATTCAGGGTTTCGAGACCAGCGCAACTTTCTTGTGTCTCTTCATCTTACCACTATTCCAGAAGCACCTTTCAGCGCCAGTCACCGGGCTGGCTCTGGGATTGGAGCACTGAAATAGAATGAGAAGATCACAGCCCCCAAGGAGTTTACATTCTAGCAAGCAAGGGAGACAGTGAACAAGTACAGGAATAAACCAACGAGGTCATGTCAGGTGGTAATGAAAGAGATGAAGAAAAGAAAACAGAGTATTGAACTACAGATGTACTAAAAGGGCTCAGGGTATTTTAGATCCAAAGATCACAGAAGGTGACATTTGAACAGACACCCGAATGATAAGGAGCCAGCCAAGGAAAGAGACAGAAGCCAGAACACCCTAGAAATAATAAATATTAGTGAAAGGGACTTCATGCAAATTTAGCATCTTCCAAGGAAGTAATTTAGCAACCTCCAACTTTGACTATAATGGTATAATTCTCAGCAGCGTTATACGTATAACAAACTCCCATTGTAAGTGTAAGAGTGGGATCAAGCGTATAATGGTTTTCAGTCATGGCACAACGGACAGCACTTGTCTGGGACCCTGGAGAGCTGGAAAATCTGTGCTCGGTGCTCCATAATCATGTGGGGCATGCTTCAAATCCCAACACTGAGCAGGAGTGCTCCAATAGACAAGGATGGTCTGGCTCCACAGAGGACATAGAGTCAGGGTTTGGGGCTACTGGAAAGGCTGCAACTGGTGAGACTGGACACCGAAGAGGAAGAAGCTGCACACCAATGAGTGCTAGAGTCCGCCAGAGTCTCAGGCTAAATACGAAGCTACGCATACACCTTCAGGAAATATTCCATACGGCGTAACACAAAACAACTACTGGGGTTGAGGAGCTTAAAGAGATTCTGGAAGGTCCACCGTGCTGTACAATGGGGGAGCACTGACCAGCCTCAGAGAGAAAACCTCGCTGGGCGTGCCACACATTTAAGAGAGGTCTCAGTACAGATGGAGCTGTTGACTGGAGCTACACTCAACCCGGCATCAAAGTGACTCTGGAATTGCCCTAACAAAGTCAAAATCAACCCCTGACAAGTTCAAGCTGAGCCTCTCATAAGTTGACAGCCAATCAGAAGCAGATCCAACCATCATTAAGTCAAGATAATACAATCCAGATTTTCAATAACACAGTACCCACAGCAAACAGCTTATGTAAAAATAACATCATTAGAGAGGCAGAAATGTGACCACAGGCAATCGGTCCATGGAAACACTTGTAAAGATGACACAGATGTGGAAATGAGCAGGTAAAGGTTTTTTTTTTTTTTTTAACAACTAAGTATGTTGAAGGATTTAAAGGAAAAAATGGACATGGTAAGGGAACAGATAAGGGCTCTCAAAAAACGCCTATAAGCTATCTTTAAAAAATAAAGCAAATGCAAATTCTAAGACTGAAGAGTAAGAAAATTTTCCTTTTAGATGTTTTAAACATGACAGGAAGACACCAGAAGAAAACAGCAGTGAATTTGGAGGCAGATCAGTAAATGCTCTCCAAAAGGAAGTGCAGAAGGAAAAAACTTCCTGAAAACAAGAAAATGAAAAGAGCTTCAATCACATCAAGCACAAATTTCAAGTTCTGTAACATACATGCAATCGAAATACAGCAGGAGAGAAAGAAAAGGAGGCCAAAAACATTTTTGACCAAAAAAAAAAATTCTCATACAATTTTAAAAAATATCAGTGCAGAGGGTTTAAGAAGCCCAGGGAACCAAAAGCCAAATAATCACAAAGAAGGCCACATGGAAATGCTCTATTGGATGCTGAACAATTTTGTGTTTTTGGTTGACTTTATTGTATTACTTTCAACAGTGTTAGAATTATTCTGGCATGCAAGTAAGTTAAAGTATGTTGGATCCTTTGTATGCTTTTTATTCTTTAAGAGGGTCTGAAGAAGTCTTTAGTCTAGAGCTAATATATTCCTACTTCTTAGAATTAGTCTCTGGCAGATGTTTAAATAACACATGTTAACTGTTATTATATCATTACTTGTTCCTTTAAAATAGCATGTTCTCAGATATTCCCTATTCAAATTTAAATAAAGTTCATTATCAACCTCTGACACACTAGCAGATAATAGACCATGCAGTTACCTGTATTTTTGAGATAGGAAGAAAAAGATTTAAGTCCTAGAGAGAATGTGCAAAGACTTGAAAAGCACATTTTAACTTCTGTTTAAATTTTTAAACAGTGTGTTGCTCGTGCTTTGTAAAATATTGTCAGTTTATGATATGAACCCCACCCCATTAATTCCAAAATATACCACCTCTTGCTATGTCCAAATGCATGATTAACAGGACAGCCAAAGCCAAATGTGAATAAACATAAATAAAATCTGTAAACTTTTGGGGCGCCTGGGTGGCTTATTTGCTGAAGCGATGGACGCAGTTTCAGCTCAGGTCATGATCTCACGGTTCTTGAGATCGAGCCCCACTTGGGGCTCTGCACTGACAACATGGAACCTGCTCGGGATTCCCTCCCTCCCTCCCTCCATCCCTCCCTCTCTCCAAATAAACATTAAAAAAAAACTGTAGGCTTTTATAAAAGTAACTTAAAATATATGGTCTTGGGTTTAGGGGTTTTTTTTTTTTTGATAGTTAGAAAATAAATTATCATTGTGTCCAGTATAAAATTAATATACACTGACTGCATTCAGAAAAATCTAAACAGAATTTTGACATCTACCCTATTGCTTTTCTTCTCTCTCTCCTTCCTCCTCTCCCTCCTTTCTTCTTTTTCTCTGTGTGTGTACCTACTTTCAAAAACTGGATTATGCTGCACAGAATGTATCTTTTTTTTTAATTGAGCATCACTGCAAAGAATAAAGCCTCAATAATGCAACTCTGACATAAGTAGAGAATTAACAAATTTTCGTATATATATACAAATATATACTGTTTAGCTGTAAAAAGGAACGGAGTACTGATACATGCTACAACTTGGATGAAACTCTAAAACATCAAATTCAGTGAAATAAGCCAAATACAAAGGTCACATACTATATGGTTTCTTACATTTGAAATACCCAGAATAGGCAAATCCGTAGAAACACAAGACACATTAGTGTTGCCTCAAGATGGGAAAAGAGGACATGGGGATTGATTACTTGAAGGGCACTGGGTGTTCTTCTGGGTTGAGAAAAGAGTTTTGAAACCAGAGAGGGGGCAGTTACACAGCATTGTCAATGTTCTAAATGCCATGGAATATTACACTTTCAAAAGGTTCATTGTAGATTATGTGAATTTCACTTCGATTTCAAAAGTCGGAATCACAAACATGGTCCCTGTTTTCTTTGCCAGGACACCACATCCATGAGCCAAGATACATTTCTTAAAAATAGTAAGGGGGCTGTGCATAAAGTCACTGACGATAAAACCCATGACCCTGAGTCATCTCACTGGGCACTGGCTCTGTTGGTGGACCAAGAACATCCCATATCACCTAAAGCAGCTTATGACCTATAGAGGCATCAAAAAAGGAATAGTGCTCCTGAAGAGGTCTGTAGACCAATTTGATGTTTTCAACAGAACGTAAGTAAATATCTAAAATGCTTGCCTCAAGAACTTTGCTCTTCATGATGGAGGTTGTTTTCATTGTCAGGTTCTCTCTGAAAATCACTTTTGATATGGGGACTTGTGTGCATCTTTGACTCTTGAGAAACTTGAACTCAATCCCATGGAATTACATCTTTTCCCTCTCATTAGAATTCCAGGGCCAGACATTCCAGAGCAGGCAGATTGCAGCGACATACCTGTTAATCCTAACACTCCCCACCCTAAGTTAGCTGAGTTCAGTGGCTATATTGGTTTGTTAAATGGGAAACAAATTTTAATGCTAGGCATGGCCATGAAATCATTATTTTTCGTTTGCCTCTTTCATTGTTTTCCCATGTTTTGACCTTTTCTAGAGGATTTTCAGAGCATCAGATAAGGCTTTTTATTACTAGGAGAACCTAAACTTTTCAGTGCAAAGGGCTAGGCACTTAATAATTTCTCAATAAAAATAACAAATAGTAACTATTGATAGAGCTGGTTCCAGATCCAACCAAAAGTGAGTTCATGTTACAATCTCATTTTCAATGTCTTCAAATTCCTAAGTGTGAGGCCAAAGGGTTTCCTCAGAGAATGTACACGGAAGCATCAAAACATGTGATGGGAATAAACTACAAATACAGACATCGTGGATTTAATATATTTGGGGTCATTTTTATTTGGATAGAAAATTAGGCCACAATTCTAAAAGGAGCAAGGTGAATTTCCAAGAGAAATCTTCAGCTTGGGCCCAAGGTTAAACATGGAAAAATCCATTTCACTTTCTACCAGGTACAGGAAGCTAAAGAACTAATCTTCAGATTTATAGCTGATTTTTTTAAAGTGTATTTATAGGTTTTGAGAGTGATAGACACAGCCTGAGTGGGAGAGAGGCAGAGATGGAGGGAGGGAGGGAGGGAGGGAGGGAGGGAGAGGGAGAGGGAGAGGGAGAGAATCCCAAGTAGGCTCCACATTGTCAACACAGTGTCCAATGCGGGACTCGAAATCATGAAACAGCGAGATCATGACCTGAGTCAAAACCAAGAGTCAGACACTCAACCAACTGAGCCACCCAGGTGGTCCTAGCTGATTTCCTTTTGAAGAAAAACATTCCTAGGACAGTAGCAGAGGCCACTGTTTCCACCTTCCACCTTAATAGGAGTATGTGCAGAACACATGGCTGGACTACATTTCCCAGCCTCTCTTTAGTTATGCTGGTCACATGACCCAGTTTTCTCCAAAGGAATTCACGTTTAAATCCTGTGCACCACTTCTTGGCAGGGGCTTTTGAGAATGAATGTACTTTTCAGCCAGTTACCAATTTTAAGCAGGCTCTAGCAGATGGGAGTGACCCAAGTTGGAAGGAACTCAAGATTCCTCAGTGACTGTGAGGACAAAAACCACCTATGAACCACCAACACCATCCTTGGAAAGGAGCAAGAATGCAGCTCCGATTGTGAAGAACGAAATTTCTATTCATTTGGGGACTTATTAGTTATAACAGTTTAACCAGTGAGATTTTTCTTTAAAGCTCAGAAATATTAGCAGTAGAGATGAGAGAACTCGAACAATTTGGCCAGACCTCAGAACTTGGGTCAAAACACAAGCCATTACAAAATACCATCTGGTAATAAAAATTACGACACTATGGCTTACTCTAGCACTAACAATGAACGAATGACTCAGAAAAGTGGATTCATCATTCCACTGGCAACAGTGTGGAGGACGTGATTTCCTGAGAGCCAGTGTTTTTGAGTTTGACTACCTAAACACCGTAAAATATAAAGCATGTTGTTCTGCGTAACGTAAATAGTTATTTTCTTTCCAAAACACTCCGCCAAGCACCTAACAATTATTTTATCTTCCTCTAATAGGAGTAGATGTGCAAAACAAATCAATTTTCAGCAAGGGCCCATTCAGAGGCAGTTACTCGTGCTGATGAAATCTACATTCACCTGAAGTGATCTTCATGAAAAGAGAAAATTCTAGGACGACCTTTTTGAGTAGCCCAAGCTTCCTGTCAAGTAGTGCCACTTTAGTTAAGTGATGTTCCGTGACCGTTTACGAGTCACAATTTCATTTTCTGCCCTTTTCTCTCTCGTCTCTCCTCCTAGCTACAGGTTCTTCCTTATCTTTTCCCCCTGCCTTGGGTCTGCTTGCTGAGCACTTAATTAGGTGCAAATGTTAAGTACCAAGAGACAGAAGAATACTCGGACCCCACAAATCTTCCAGAGTAAAAGAATAAAGACACTAAAACTGTAATATGCCAAAACACGAGAAAGGCAATGAGAAAGTGGTACTTCTATACTCTCCTATGCCATTCGTCGAGACTATCGGATACGGACAGGGACAGTGGGGGGAGGTGGGTAGTGTATATTAATTTTACGCTCAACACAATGAATAATTTATTCTCTATCAAAAAAATAAACTAAACCCAAGGCCATGTATTTTAAGTTACTTTTATAAAAGTCTACAAGTTTTTTTTATGTTTATTTAGAGTGAGAGAGGGAGGGAGGGAGGGAGGAACAGAGTCCCAAGCAGGCTCCATGCTGTCAGGGCAGAGCCCCACGTGGGGCTGGATCTCATGAACCATGAGATCATGACCTGAGCTCCCAGTTCTAGGTTCCTGGCTCAGTAACAAAATCTGAGAAGAAGGACTGCTGTGACCATTAAAGAAAAATAGTGTTCAGTTGTAAAAACAAAAAAACAAAAAAACAAAAAAACAAAAAAACAAAAACGTACTTTTGTCAGAATTGGAACAAAGGAAATGGTGTTAGAGACCCCAAAATTAAGAAGAAACTGCGGATTTAAAAATCTCCTTCTGGGGTAGGTACTGATTTGTAGAGACACCAAACAGAAAATGAGCAGTTCTAAGAATAGGAAACACATGTTAGTAGATTGGAAGGAGCCAGCTAACTAGAATACGAGCCACTGTCACCAGGAAATGACGCTGGTTTGTCACAAAACACAGCAGAAAAGAGATGAACTGCTCAAGGGGAGTAGGAAAGTCTTGAAGGAAAGGATGGTATTGAAGGAAGTCGTACAGGGGTTATCCAGAGAAAAACGAAACTGGCAACCGTAACAATGTAAAAGTATGTGTTATTTCTGTTACCTGTCTAGTAAGAACATGTAAGCGATCCACTTCAAAATCATCTAAAATACAGAGCTCACAGGCTGAGTATGTCCTTGAGGGTCACCAGGGACCAATAATGATGCACGCATCGGTCATGGAGGAAGAGACAAGAAAGCCAGGAAAATTTCAGCAGTAGGAGGAAGTCACAACAGAAACACTTGTAGGCTACCCTGAGTGCCGTGAAGCTTCTTCCAAAGACTGGAATGTTGCCAGCCAGGGGCATTTTTAGATTCCATATGCCATCATCTGACTTGAAATTGTGTTATTTTTTATGTTAATTTTTTTCCATTTAATCTTCTGGCAAAAGGTGTAAAAAAAAAAAAAAAAAAAATCCAGAGATCTTACCTGGTCCATGTAGCTGATTGGCCCAGGATTGCTTGGATGGAGCCCATGTAGAGGGAGAGTTTAGAGGTTTTGAAAGGACCTCTCCCCAAAAAGAATGGTTGGTACTAACGTTGTTACTGTGGTTACTGTGTTTTGTTTAAGTGTTCCTGTTCTCCTACCAGACTCTGAGCTCCGTGAGTCCTGATTGGCTTCTTATTTACCCTTACATCCTCTCACCTAACCTAGCACCCAATACAGACCTGGAACTCAATAAATGCGTGTTAGTTGGGTGCTTGAAGGAATCAAACTAATTACTCAATTATTTCCTAGAAAGTTGAATATGTAAGTTAAAAATGTATGAGGAACTTTCAATTCCAGAATAAGTGAATATATTTACCTTTATCCTACCCCCAAAGTATAACTCGAAGACCTATAGTTTGCACAGAAAACAAATACAGAGAACGGGCTGTCTGGGTGGCTCAGTCAGTGAAGCATCTAACTCTTGGTTCATGGGATTGAGCCCTGCATCAGTCTGTGTGCTCACAGTGTGGAGCCTGTTTGGGATTCTCTCTGCCCTTCCCCTGCCCTCCTTATCTCTCAAAATAAGTAAGTATTAAAAAGAAATAAGGAAAACAAATACAGGCAAACACTGTAAGTAGACAGAAGATGGAATACCTAGATAACTCAAGAGCCCAAGGAAAATTGTGGTGGAGATTTCCAGGTTTTTCTTTTTGGGGAGGAGGGGGGGTCTCATTTCTTTTAGACCCTATAGCTGAAGAAGCCAAATACCTGGTAACATCAAGAGGCAGAGAAGAAGTCCGAAGAAAGCTTGCTCTTTCCAGCTGAAGGACCAGGAAAGAGACACCCCAGAAATATAGAAGCTTCTAGACAGTAATGGTTCTACTTTAGTCCAACACCACAGCCAAGTGTGTCCCAAACTACACCCGTGTCAGAAAAGGCCAAGTGGGGTGCTGAGACCCCTCTCTTACCAGGCTATCACAAAGTACCCTAGCCCCACTCCCCCTACCCTGAGCATGGTATCTGAGAAGGTTCAGCAGAGAGCTTGGATTTCCACCCTGCCCCACAATAATAAGATAGATGCTCATCCTTCTCCCTGCTTGGGTGGTCCTGAGGAAGCCTCATGAGGAATAAAGACTTCCATCACTAATTGGTAGCAATGAGGCCACCACACCGCACCCCGTGTCCATGGTGGTCATAAGGGGAACTATAAGGTACTCATATCCCTATCCATAAGGGATTTATCAGTGGAGAATCTGCACTCCAAACCCCCTGACCAGTTAAGAGGAAGTGGACCACTCACATGGTTGGTCAGACAGTTCAATGGTACAGCCACCATAACAAAGAGTTTGAGTGTCTTGAAAAGCTAAACACACTCTTACCATACGATGAAGCAGTTGTACTCCTGTCCCTTTAGCCCATTGAAGTGAAAACTTACATTTATGCAATAAGTTGTATACAAACGTTTTAGGTGCTTTGTATAACGATAGCCAAAGAAGTGAAAACACTCCCAGTGGCCGTTCATTCTGGTTGACATACAATGTGATTTCCTATCATGGAATACTGCTCAGTAACAAAAGGGAATCAATTATTGATACACCAGACAACCTGAGTGAATTTCCAAAAAGTTTAAGTGTAATAAAAAAAAAAGGCTCTATCAAAAGTTACACACTCTGTGATTCCATTTGCGTAACATTCTTGAAATGACAAAATTATAGATATGAGAAGAGTGCAGTGACTTCCAGTGGTTAAGGAGGCGGCAAGGTCAAGGGGAAAATTCTTTTGTGTATAAAAGGGCAGTATGGGGGAATCTTGGTGATGGAAATGGCTTTTATCTTGAACAGATTAATGTCATCATCTGGTCATGACACTGTACCATAGGTTTACAAGGTATTACATTATGGCAAACCGTGAAGAGTACGGAGGATTTCTCTGCATTATTTCTCAGGCCTGCATGTAACTCCAGTGATCTCAAGATAACAAGTTCAGTGCAAAAAATTGTACTTTCTAAGATAGAACAAATCTATGAGGCCAGGTAACCAGAAATGCCATGGTCAATTGCGCATGAGCCACATATTTTACATTCAGCGAGCCTTCCACAAATCAGGGTATTTCTTTTGGTATCATTTTGTCCTTCACCACATGGGTTATGTATTCTTACTTCTGCTTTTTTTTCTTTGTTTTGTTTTACAAAAACTTTACATGTATCAAGTCTCTATTAACTGGAAATGGAGCTATAATTGAAATTTATAGCCGAGTCAGTACAGAAGAGTGACAAACAGTAGGACATAAAATGCCAAAAATCTTTTGCTGGGAGCATTAAAATCTACTGTAAATCAATTTTTCAATCCAAGATACAACAGTTTTCCACTATTAAAATCTCCAGTCTCTAGCTCTGTTAAATGGTCTTCTGAATGAGAACTAGAGTTTCTATTGGATTCTCTCATTGAGTTCATAGGGTCATATGAATTTCTTGACAGCTCGAGTCCCAGTCTGAGAAACAACAAGTTTTTGAACTTTTTACTCCAAGATCTGACATTGACCTGATGGGTAACTTTGAACAAGATACAGTGCACCTTTAGGATTTGCTTTTTCTGTCAGATTTTTAAGAATTGCATGTGCTCACTTTCCTCAATATCTCGTTTTACCTTTTTATCCTCGCCTTGACCAGGCTCATGAACAACTGGAGAATCCAAACTAGAGTCACGGCCACGGCTGGCAAAGAAACACCACCACACACATCTACTGGGAGAATCAATCCATGGCCATCACTCAAGTGAAAAATACACGCTTCCTGTCTGTAAAATCAATTTCAGTTCCTGTCCTCTCCTCTTCCTTTACCTTCCCTCATTTGATATAAGCTCCTGAGGACTACAAGGTCTCAAACAATCTGCACAAAGTGAGAGATACGCTGTGCCCCATTTCCTCTGGGGCTTTGGAAAGACATAATGGAATCCCGGACTGACTACGCCTCTACTCACTGTTTTTTTTGTCCACAGGGAGAAAAGAGAACATTAGGGGAGGATGGGTCTGTAAAATATTTCACTGTATTTAATTCACTGTTAGCGCTCAGAGGAGAACATCTCTAAATTGAGCAAAACACGTGTCACCTGCTCAGTGAGGAAGTGCTTTGCCTTACAAATACTCTGAGAGGTCTCAGATGATGGCCTACTAGGACTGTTAAGGAATAATTTAGCAGTTCCCTGGAGTCTACATATGTGTATTTGGGATACTCGATGTTGAGGCCACACCTGGCTGAAAGAGGTGCCACAGTATTGCCGGCCATGAATTATCCAAAGCTCCAGGAATCATGGTCTCTGCTCTGCTTTCCTTCCAAGTGCAAGTAAGCAGAGGTTAGCAGTGTTGGGAGCTCAGACTCAAGACAGAACTCTTGATTGATCTTCCCCTACTAATACTGATCTCTAGAATATATATACACATTAAGCAGAACTGCATCAAAATCTATTAAATTATGGCATTCACACTCAAATTTTCCCAACTCCTCTATCAGAAGTCTGTGACAAAGGATCATTTCTAACACCAGGAGTCTTGAATTACAATCACTGTTTCGCAAAACACAACTAGACTCACTGAACATAAAGTTTGTGAGGAAATACAGCCTACCCATGGTTTACCAGTGTTATCTTTTCCAGAAGGTAATTTTTGCATCAATGTATTTAGTAAGGGAAGTAATTTTACCTCAAGTGATCTGTTCTAGTGATGGAAACCAAGAGAACATTATTAAGGCTATAAAAGGGGCCAAACTTTTTCAATTTTTTCATCTGATCCTCCAATAGATACTTCCATGTTTATGTGGATATACATACATGTACACATTGCATATACATGTGTGTACGTACATACATACGGCTATTACATGTGTCTATCACATCTAGTCAAGAAAATTCTAGTACAGAATTATCCCAAGTCCATGTTCCCAAAGAATAGTCTAGGAGTCATCTCATTAGAATTACCTGGGGCACTAATTAAACATTTCAAGTTCCTGGGCCCCAGTCTATCTAGGTCCACTAGGTAAGAGTCTCTGATGACAGAAACCAAGGATCTACATTTTAGACATGATGCTACAGTGACTGCCATATGCACTAAAGCTTAAGAAATCATGTTGCTGACATATTACCCTTTTTACTGATTGCGCTCGATCTCCTCTGTCATTCTTTGAAGGTACATATAGTCTTCAGCTTCCAGGGAGACAGAACTCTTGATTGATCTTCCCCTACTAATACTGATCTCTAGAATATGCACATTAAGCGTAACTATATCGAAATCTATTAAATTATGGCACTCACACTCTAATTTTCCAAACTGTTCTATCATTTACAAGCTTCCATGAAATCTAGCAGAAAATTCCACTTTCTAGTAAGATGTTTGTCTATAAGGGTTTTTTCAAGAAACATTGGCTTTTCCTTACCCTTTGCTTTGTCACTATACTAATGGACTCGTCTAGCTCAAGTTGAAAAGTGATGTACCAATTTACTTGCTTGAAACACATGATTTCTCAGACAACTTATGTGTGGCTACCAAAGTCTTCACAAATGGGATAATGAGATTCATTTAGGTCAGGATGTTTTTCTTTTGAGAACCAAAGTTTGAAAACACAATCAGTAGTTTTGTGAACATCATGCTATTCTTTCCCCAACTTACAGTAAGGTAAGAATGCATCAAACACGTGATTTTTAAATAAAGGGGATTTCAAATTAAATATAATGTGGCTGTTACAGATAATCGTGTGTCTTATACAACCTGGAACAGATGAAGCTATTTTGTATTTACACTATACATTGCACGGGCACAAAAAAAGGTGGAAATTTCAAAAATTCAGTCTGATTTAGTCAACTTCGATGTGTGTTTGGAGACACAGGAGGGACCCTTGATGATTTCTCACCAGTGATACAGGTTTAAGAGGGACAACACTCCATTAATAACATAGATGAGAAAACTTCCAAAGATAGAAGCCATCTGTCAAGCTAAGGATTAGCATCCAAAAGGATTTCAACCCAGTTTTTTGTATCTTTGAGAATTCTCTCATCTCAAGAGTTGGGAGGGGCATGGTAGGTTCCTATAAAATAAAATACCAAATTCCACAATAAATACAAACGATCAGCAAGCTTAGGTGGTAAAAATACAGAATACAGGAAAATACAGAAATACAGGAGTAAGCAGGCACTTGGTCATGTGAAGATTCTCTCTTTGCTCCTACAATATAAAGGCACACAGGCTTTTGTCACATCTCTGATAAATAATGTACAAGTTAAATCTTCTAAGAGTCAGGTTGACTCTTTGCTATAAAAAACAAATAGCTAGGAGTTTTGCAAACAAGTGGAACTACAGCCCCCTCAGTTTGTCCTTCGGCGTTTGAGAAAGTTCAAGTTTGAGATCTAAGTAACACACTGAAATGGAACTGCCCTGGGCCCTAAAATGCCTTTTTGATGAGTGACATTGCAAATGCGGTTGCTTCTCTTTGTATGAGGTGGTTAGATTCACACACATGGATTATTTTACAAAAGAGTTTGGTAAATATTTGCCCTTTGACTTCATCAGATGGGAAGAAGGCAACTAAAGCTTAGTTACAAAGTCTAAAATCAAAGAATTTCTCCCATGGATGCTGAAAATTATTTCAGCAATTCTACTCAAAGAAAGACAGGAACCCCCATACCCCAAATATAAATTACCTTAGTAGCCACATCCAATGAAAGAAAATAAATTATATAGGTTTGGCAGCTTTATCTCATCCCTCAACATGGTGATGATGGGATTGTGTTTTTATAAACCCACAGTGACACTATGGGAAAGATCCATGCTATTCCCGGGCCCAGGAGAGCAATGCCAAGCCTTGCATGAAGAGTGCTGTAGAGCTGGCTAGAAGCTGAGAGCAGTGTGACCCAACTAATGAGATAGTTCGAGTGTAACTGTCCAGCATTCAGTGAGAAAGTGATGGTGGTAACACCAGTACCCAAGTGCACTGCACTGTCAGGCTGAAACTTTGAGAATTTGTTATGTTTTTCCAACGTGCCCCAACTTACTCTCATTGGTTTCTGATTTCACTTCTCCCCTGGGGACAGAGAAGCTTCTAAAAAGAGCAATATTTATGCAGAAGAATTCAGGAGTGAAGCTTTCGGGGAATGAAATATGTATGTTGGCCAGTGAAAAGGAAACTGTTCCTCTTCCCCAGACTCATGAATAATCTTTGTTTACCCCCTAATAGCTATGAATTTGTCTAATGCCCGTGCACAAACACACACACACACACACACACACACACACACACACACACACACACACACACAAAGTATTTGCAGCGATCATGACTGAGGAGCCCAGAGTTGCATCTTGCTGGAAAAATTAACTAATATGATTTGTGTTTCAAAACACTGTTTGATAGCCTAGAATTATCAAAATTAAGGATGGTAATAATCTGGTAATTAACAGCAATTTCTTTTATCACCACAGAAATGGCATGATACAAACAGCACTGACCTATAATTTCTCTCACATGAGATTTGCATATATTATCACTGTGTTGGTGAGTACCCCCGCAGTCACCCAAAATATCACTTATCATTTGCTCTTAAGATGTCAGGGATATTAAAGTAGGCTGGATCGCCTTATTTTCCAGATCCGTTGAACAAAAGGTCATTGCCAAAGGGAAAGCTAAACATGATGTGACAAGTACAGCAAAAAGGTAATTAGTGCCATTATCTCTTTCCAGCAAACTCTTTGGTCGTGGCCAAGCACGTGTGTGAGTGTGTGTGTATAATTCTTTTAAAGCTAATTTATTTTGCTTTTTTTTTTTTATTTCCCCTGTAATTAACACTGAAATTAAAGAGCAGTGGGTTACAAAGTTAAACAAAATCAACGTAGCTGACTTTTAAGGGAGTTTCATTCCTGTCTGGATCCATGCCTCCTCCTTCCATTAGCGGGGAAGTGATTTGTGAATGGACACCTTGCCGCCACAGAACTTTGTCTCTCAGTCTCCAGGAATCAGATCTCCAAGCTCTTCGAGGACCCTATGCTCCCAGTTTTTATTCAACAGCCATTCTATCGCTCTTCCAATGGAGTAACAGAGTACAGGGCTATCTGATCCTGAGACACAACTCACAGCCTCATTTTTACCTGCTGTGCCCACTTCTAGGGCACCCACCCTACTGCCCTTAAAATATAATCAGTACTGATGCATAGGGGCACTTGTACCCCAATGTTTATAGCAGCACTCTCAACAATAGCCAAATTATGGAAAGAGCCTAAATGTTCATCAACTGATGAATGGATAAAGAAATTGTGGTTTATATACACAATGGAGTACTACGTGGCAATGAGAAAGAATGAAATATGGCCCTTTGTAGCAACATGGATAGAACTAGAGAGTGTTATGCTAAGTGAAATAAGCCGTACAGAGAAAGACAGATACCATATGGTTTCACTCTTATGTGGATCCTGAGAAACTTAACAGAAACCCATGGGGGAGGGGAAGGAAAAAAAAAAGAGGTTAGAGTGGGAGAGAGCCAAAGCATGAGAGACTCTTAAAAACTGAGAACAAACTGAGGGTTGATGGGGGGTGGGAGGGCGGGGAGGGTGGGTGATGGGTATTGAGGAGGGCACCTTTTGGGATGAGCACTGGGTGTTGTATGGAAACCAATTTGACAATAAATTTCATATATTGAAAAATATATATATGTCATCAGTACCTCGTCCTTTCATTGAAATAGAGAGCCCCTCCATATAGGTGTCCATCCCCTTTGACAGAAATGCACACATGAATCCCATGAGGTGGCAGAGGGTTCCATGCCTACGTTAGACATGAGAAGCCGATAACAACCTGCGTGATAGGCTGACGTTAAGAGCTGGCAAAGGGTGTGTTCACAGATGCTAGGAAACACCCTGGTTCTATCTCAGCAGCCCCTTACACCCTTTCATGGTTTTTATTTGTCCATGCTATTTCTTTTATCAAAGAACTGAGTCTAAAGGATGAAATTTGACAAAGATTCTATCATGATGAATTTCATGACCTCCCTCATGAAACAAACATAGGTATCACCGTGTATGGAAAGTTCACGAAAGCCACACTGCCCACACTAAGGTGTATTTACGTTAATTTTGTTTGCTCATATGCCTTCACCAATGCAAAATACACTGTGTTTGACTAGCTGGTTGGTCCAATTTTCAAAAGTATTTTCCGTGGCCCAAAAATGCACACAATAGAAAAAAAGCGAAATAAAGTACATCTCTCTGATTTTCATTCAACTCTCATCAGAGCAATGCCTCATTATCAGTGACCTATACATCATTCCCCCAGAGTAAAACCGCACACACACACACTCCCCACACTGTCTGCAAGCATGGAGGGCATAATTTTAAACAAAAGGTAGCACACTACGCACTCTCTTCTTCACTTGTTTTTTCCCCCAAAAAGCAATGTAACCTTGATACATTTCATTTACACGCATACACCAGCTTCGTTCCTCAAAGTTCTGCCAGATGTCCATTTTAGGGTTCTACTAGGCTTTATTTCACCTGTGGCCAACAAAGGAATATTTGTGGTATTTCTGTCATGGAGCTCTTACAAATAATTCATCGATAAATATCCTAAGAGACCTCTTTGTCTGAGTATGCACATATCTGTGAATTACCCTGCTGAACTCGATGCTAAAAATCAGCGTTCATCAAGATGTAAATCCAAGGAATTGTCATCTTGAAATATAGCATTTATGGACATTTCTTGGAATCTACGGGAAGTAGTGTTTTTAAAAAAAGACGTCACCTTCCGGAGTGCCTGAGTGGCTCAGTCAGTTAAGTGTCCGACTTTGGCTCAGGTCAGGATCTCACGGTTCATCGGTTTGAGCCCCACATCAGGCTCTGTGTTACAGCTGGAGCCTACTTGAGATTCTGTGTCTCCCACTGTGCCCTTCCCCTGCTTGTGCTCTCTCTTTCTTTCTTAAAAATAAACAAATATTTAAAAAATTTTTTTAAAAAAGTCATCTTCCTAGAAACAAGCAAGTAGAAAGGTGTTGCCAGGGCCTAGAGGTGCGGGGAAATGGAAGATGCTATTCCAAGGACACAAGCAGTCAGTTATAAGAGGGCCACATTTCAGGAATCTAAGGCATAGCATAGCAACTCAAACTAATAGTACTGTATTGTGCACCTGAAATTTGCTAAGAGAATAGAGCTTAAGTATTATCACCACACACACCAAAATAATGGTAACCACGTGACATGAGGGGTATGTTAACTAACATGACTTTGGTCGTCATTTTACCACCATGCCTATTAGCATTCGGTACACTCTAATTATGTCCAGAATTCCATCAATGTCACCTCAGTAAAGCTGGGAAATCAACCACAAGAAAATGCTCAAGGAGAAAGGAGATTCAGGATTTGGAGAGTTCAATTGATCTCAAGGCAATTTTTCAGTTTCTATTTTCACCTTTTACTTTCTTCCTATTTCCCTTTTGTATTTGAAAAATAACGTCGGAAGAAGTTTGTAGTGGTTGTTTCATAGACATATGAACGTTTAAATTTCATTTGTTAAATATGGAGAAGTACAAAAAAAATAATATTACCACAGAAGCTTTGGTGTGACATAAAAAATTAGTTCATACGGGTGTGCCTGGGTGACTCAGTTGGTTAAACACCTGACTCTTGATTTGGGCTCCCATCATGATCTCAGGGTCATGAGGTCAAGCACCACATCAGCCTCTGTGCTGACAGTGTGGAGCCTGCTTGGGATTCTCTCTCTCCCTCTTTCTCTCTGCCCTTCCCCTGCTTGTGGTCTCTCAAAAAAAATAAAAATAAAAAAGTTCACACATATGGTCAGTAAAATCTATTTAAAAAAAGGAAAATCTTCACCGCCCACAGAAACATCCCATAGGACCTTCTCCCAATCACTCCTATTAAGGTTCTTCGAATTCTTTCTAAGTTAAAAGGCAAGGAAATATACAGAGACAAATCTTTCACCTATCTATTACATATACGTACACATATTTAAGCAAAATATTATTCATCATCGTCTGTAAAATTGGGTTTCCATGTAATAATGTCGTTTTACCTTATTTACATACCAGCATGTACACATCTACTTCCTTTTTAGAAGAACTATCTGGTACATTGATACATGAATACAGTAAAGTGTATTTCATTCATCCCATTCCCTCTGAGGGACGTTTTATCAGTCTTGTTCATACCATGGACTTCAATAAGCATTGTCCACTGGGAAAATTTTTACAAATACGTCCACAGGGTAAATTCCTAACAGCTCTATCAATACATGCACTTTTATTTCTTATATAAATAAACAGGGGCACCTGGGAGGCTCTGTCAGTTAAGCATCCAACTTCGTCTCAGGTCATGATCTCACGGTTTACGGGTTCAAGCCCATGTCAGGCTCTGGGCTGACAGTGTGGAGCCTGCTTGCGATTCTCTCTCTCCCTCTGTCTCTGCCCTTCCCCCCGATTGTGCTTCTTCATCCTCTCCCAAAAATAAATAAAATCATAAACAGAAATGTTTTTACCAACGTATACACCCAACAATGACATGTGAATGTACATGTTTCTCCCAATACTCACTGGTACTTTATCTCCAACTTTCCATGTCTTTTGAAAAGGGAAAAGAAAGCTATTTTATTCTTGTTTTGATTTGAACCACCAATGAGTTTAACATTGGCCCTCTGTGGTTTTTGTTTTCCAAGTTGCCTGTTGCTACCTCTCATCCATTTCTCTTATGTAATCCCTCTTTTTCTCTATGAATTCTGTGTCCTGCTTACAAAGACTTCTGTCCTCCCATGGTTAGAATGTGTCCTTTCTTCCTTCAAGAAACTCTTTTCCATTTTTTTTCCCTTTTGCAATTTTTCATTGGTACAGGAGGAAGGAATATTGCCACCTTCTCTTCTTGCCGCACGGGCACTTAACGTTTTCCGACCAAAACCAATGAGTAGTATCCCTTCTCCCTAGAAATCTGAGTGGCACCTGTATCACCAACGTTATTCCCATGTGTAATTGGATGTATGTGTGACCCTCTATCATAGACTTTCCTAGTATCTCCTGAGTGTACGAAAGTCAGGGTTTCCCAGTCTCCTTGCACTTAGGCAAGGCCACATGTGCCCTAAGTACTCCATTTTCAGAATGAAAGAAGGAAAGTAACCATGCGCCATTGCCCAAGGTTTTCACCCTGCTGCTAGGACCTATGGGAGCCAGGATCAGATTGAGTCAGTGACAGACTACCGAGGCATCCACTGACACAAAATAAACACTGAGAAAGAGCAAGAAAGAAACTTCTTCATGTTGATACCCCAGGATTTCAGAGTTACTTTTTTAGTATCGACCCTATTTCAGTTAACATTCTCTATTTTATTTCTTTGATCTCTTCATTTCTTCCATAATGTCAATTCTACTTGTCATCCTTACTCTCTGAAATATCTTTTAGGTGGGGCGCCTGGGTGGCTCAGTTGGTTCAGTGTCCGACTTCAGCTCAGGTCATGATCTCGCAGTTCATGAATTTGAGCCCTGCGTCGGGCTGTGCACTGACAGCTCAGAGCCTAGAGCCTGCTTTGGATTCTGTCTCCCTCTCTCTCTGCCCCTCCCGTGCTCATACTCTGTCTCTCTCTGTCTCAGAAATAAACATTAAATTTTGTTTTTTAAATAAGTAAAATATCTTTTATTCTCCGGTATTTTATCCCCAGAATTTCTCTGGCTGGTGTTGCCTCTTTTACTTTCCAAGATGAATTGAAGCATTTTTTTTTCAGGTTCTGGGAAAAAAGATGGAAAGAAGTGTTATAGGGATTGGTTGAATGTATAGATTCGTTTGGACAAAGTGGACACTCTTCAAGTTTAAAGCAGGTTTTTCATAGCTCTTCACCACTTTCGTCAAGTCTATATATAAATATTTCACCTCTGGTTGTTTTTACAAGGCCTTTCCTTCAGTTATATTTTCTAAGTGATCATTGATTATATGCAGGATACCTACTGGTTTCTATAGACTGCTTTGTAGAACCTGCTAATTTACTAAATTCTCCTGATCTTTTACGTAGTTTGCCACTCAATGATTTGGAGTGTTCTATGAATAATATTATCTCTGCCAATAGTCATTTTTTCCTCATTTCAACTATTTTTACACCCTATTTCTTCCTCTTATCTAGCAATAGTGGTTATGCTTTTCCACATCAGTGGGGGAAAATGGTAGTAATGGAAACAAGCTGAAAGGGAAGACCTGGGAAAGTGGCAAACAGAAGCAAAGAATAGGCTAATGAAATCCACATAGGCAACAAAAAAGTGTTAGCATGGAAATCTGTAGCGAAGAGGAGGGCTTGATTTAAAGCTAACAGCAACAGCCCTGAAGATCATGAATTATCCAGTAATACATTACTTTTAATTGATACACACTGAGAAAGAGGTAAGAAAGAGGGTGTCATAGAGTCAATGAAAAGCAGAAGGACCAAACCAGTGCCCTTGCTGTTAAAGCAACTCTCGTAAAACCCTTTCCAAAAAATTCCGTTCCACTCATGTGATCCAAATTATTTAATAACATCTCTAACTTTTTCCCCCATCTCCCGACTCTCCTGCTGCATCCCCTTTCCTTTCTGTCCATCTCCCTCTCTGCTTTCTCTACAAATTTCGGTGCTATTTCCTAGTATCTTGCCTACAATTAGCTGCCATTTCTTTAACGCTACGCCTTTTTTGGCCAAGAAGAGTCCCTGCTCTTATTTTATTATTTCTAATGCTTCCATTTTGCAACTTCCACCAATGTGGCTTTAGGCAGACTCTACTCCCATAGAGGCGGTCGCATCCTGATTGAGAGCATTTTAGCCCTAGCCAGTGGTGTGCCCATGGTAACTGGGAGTCATTGTATCCTAGGAAACTATGGCAACCAACAGAGACAAACTGAAAACAGGCCCATTGTCATCATTTATAATGAGTAAAAGATGTGAGTACCTCTACAATGAATCCAACTGCCATTTGCCAAGGAGAAGATGCAATTGGAGTCGGCTTCAGTAATTACAACAAGCATTTGAAAGCATACACATAGGATCTATCTTATCCCCATTACTTTTTAACAATGAACTCTTATTAAGTTGGTTCCTGAAATAACCAAGAAAATGAACAGATATAATCAGCTGTTAGGAGCAACTTCTTACACAGTATTATTATGTATGTTGCACCCTCTAATGTTCTAGCAAATTCTCCATGCACACAGATAAGTGGTTGTTATCAGAGCACAAAGACGCCCAAAGATAATTCTGATTTCTGCTGTAGCTCTATATATCTGAAGTTATTTCAGTAAACTTAGATTCTTAGGACTCATGTTTGATCTCTCCACACGCATCGTTTAAGCCCCCGATTTTATTTACGATCTTCCTCACAGTCTACAAAATAGTTTAGCTGTCTAATCAAACCAAGTTAATGACAGGCCACATAGGTCATCCACACAGACAGAGCATCTATTATTTTGACAAATGAGTTTACAGCATGAAAGCAGAACTCCCACTGCATTGCACTTTGTGGGAGTTCACTCATTTTGCATATCCCATAAAGTTTGCCTCTGAAGATTTTAAAGAAAACCTGGGTCCTACCTTTCATTTTTTCCCTACTAACCGATAGCTGGGAAAAATAACACTCAACAAGTCTCCCTGTGGATGTGTGTGCCTATAAGCAAGTGCACCTGTGCATGCATCATCTTAACCTACACTTTTTTTCTTTACGATAGGTCATGTGACATTTATGAAGCTCTCCCAAGTGCCAGAAGATGAAAGGCAGAGAATAGAGTGGCCGATCAGTAGTAGGGCTTTGCAAATCTTGACATTAAACCCACAAAAAATGCTACACAAAGGGTAAGACAAAGAGATGCTTAGTAGAAGCTAATGACAGCAACCAGCTATTATGTGCAGAGGCTCCTGCATTTGGTAAAATCTGGTCTATTCTTTGGTGAAAGCAGAAAACCAGCTGAGTGAAACGTCTATTAAAGCATTTCACCTTGAACAGAAAGAATTCACAAATACCTGTATATTGATATGGTACACCAAGGCTTTCCTTTGGTCACGAGTCCACTGATTCAAGTTCCTTCTCATGTTTCTTAGAATGATTTCATCAACTGTATTCTCACTTTGTAGTTCTTTAAGGAACATTCTAAAAGTCCGTGTTCTCGCAAAAGCAACATGTTACCATCTTTCACAGGGCTGTTGTTGAGATCTATTTGGCAGCATTATTCATCAGCAATTTACCTTTCCAAACATATATCTCATAGGAAATACTCTATTTCCAAACATATTTATCACTTTGTAAGATAGTGGATTAGATTACATAATTTTAATCACAAATAATTGGAATTAACTGGTTTTAGAATAAGCACAACTGATTAGTACTAGGTATAATCAGCAGGTGGGAGCAGAATTATGCAGGCAAACCAGAGAGTAGCCTATTATCTATGAACACTTGGAGCAGCATGAGCAATAATGTGTATGTTTTATAAAGAAAATCAAATGTATGAGGTGGCTATTTTGACACGGGCAAAAAAATTTTTTTTTCCTCCTGTACATACCAGTGTTGACATGGGAGAGAGAAGAGAACAAGCTCTATAGCTTGTACCTCCATGGTATACAAGTTCCCAGGTGAAGTAGGCACTGGACCAGAAGTTGTACCATTCAACCTGTCCCCCAACAGGGTGCTTCCTAACTTTAGAACATCACAAATAAGAATGGCATTAAGCCACATTTGCTGTCTGTTGACAGACAGTAAAATCTGTATTTTCTTAAAGTGTAGCTAAAGGACAAAATCAAGCATCGGACCTCTTCAAATCTAGTACAAAGCAAAGAAGAAATAATCTGAATCTGGAGATGAAAAAAGTGCTTTGAAAAATATTCTGCAGCATGGAGATGACAATTTCAACAAACCAGCATGCTCCCAATAATGCTACTAAAAAATAATAAAGCTGAGGGGACACATTTTAAGAGATGTAACTGACAATGAAAAAAGAAAGCTTTCCTGAGGAACTCATGTCTCAAAGGGGAAACTCCTCTATTTTGGAGTCAACAAATAGAGGAAAGTGATGTTAAAAATCAAATCCAAGACATATATGAAGTACTCCAAGTTAATTTCCGAAAATGCTTAAGAGAATCAAGAGAGAAAATGTCACAAATATGAAAGATAGAAAAATAAAGGTGAGGGCCACCTAGGTGGCTCAGTTAAGCATCTGACTCTTGATTTCTGCTCAGATCATTATCTCAAGATCATGAGATTGAGCCATGCATGGGTCTCTGTGATGATCATGGAGCCTGCTTAAGGTTCTCTATCTCTATCTCTCTCTGCCCCTCTCCCCAACTAGTATGCACTGTCTCTCAAAAAAAAAAAAAAAAAAAAGAGAGACAGGAAGGAAGGAAGGAAGGAAGGAAGGAAGGAAGGAAGGAAGGAAATTCAACATCTGGATAATATGGGTTCCTCAAGAGTATAATGGAACAGGTGCAACAAAAACAATATTCACAGATACAGTAGAAGAAAATTTCCTAAGGTGACTGAAAGACCCATGGGGTAAAAAGCTTATTACACCTTTTGGGAAAAAATAAACATTTTAATATTGTCTTCACCTTCTTTCCATTATTCTAGTCCATTTATAAATCTAGGCTTTGTTCACACCCAAATCTGTTCCATGGTTTGTTTTTTAATAATGTTCCATACCCTTACTGCAGCCAGACCTAATTACTCTCTCAGCGATCAGAGTTTGAAATCTTTTCCTTAGCTTTACAGAATGGAGAAATTAATCATTTCTTGTATAATTTGTTATCAGTAAATCTGATATTTGGTACCATTCATGCAGAGAATATTTTTTGCCATTATTTTAAAAAATAAATAAAATAAAATCTCACAAAATAAAACTTCAATAAATCCCTCATGGTAAAAATAGAATAGTCCATGTGCCTTAATAAAAAATGCAGTAGGGGCACCCACGTGGCCTATTTGATTAAGTGTCCGACTTAGGCTCAGGTCATGATCTCACGGTCCTTGGGCCCCACATCAGGCTCCGTGCTGACAGCTTAGAGCCTAGAGCCTGCTTTGGATTCTGTGTCCTTCCCCCTCTTGTGCTCTCTTACTCTTTCTCTATCAAAAATAAATAAACATTAAAAATCTTTTTTTTAATGCAGTCAACTTAGAAAAAACAAACATACTAAAGAAGTTGAAAATTAAAACAAACACCAATCCCTCAAAACTATTATTTTAAGTAATTATTAAACCAGAAAGCAAATTAAAACTTTGATTATAGACTGTTAACTTTAATGTTAACCCACAAAAATAAACTTGTAGGGTGTGGGTGAATGCACACTCAGAGAAAAGCAAATGGCCTTAAACTAGTATGGACCTCAAACGTTTGCTTTAACGAGCTATTAAAGTCCAATAGGGCAATTAGTATGCTTAAAACAGGACACACTAATAATCATTGTTATTTTTTGAGCACTAACCATACAACCAAATGTGTTCAAAACTATATTCACGATCTCATCAAAGCCTCATGACAGTACTATGGGTTCAATATTATTACCTTCAGCTTACATCTGACCAAGTCTCAAGTTACAATAGAATACATTAATCAACTTCAGAGTTATATTTTTGAAAAAAAATGCATATTTAGAAAAGACAAATTGTAGCAAGAATTTATCAAGGTAAAATAGGAAGGAGAAAGGAAATAAAGCCAGAGAAGTATAGATTTTATATTCTCTAGAGAATATTACATAAAATGGCAAATTGCACATCAAGATATTTAAAAACTTTAACAATAGGATTTTCTAGGTAGGAAGTATAAATTATCCAAAATAGCTCGGGAAGAATTAAAATACCTGAAGATACCAATAACCTTTCAAGAAGTTAAGAATGCTGACCAAGAGCTATTCCTCGAATGGACTCTCAGTCTTCAGTTTTCTTAATCAGTTCATTTCTACATTAATTAATTGGTTCGCCAACATAACAAAGAGTGAATGACTTTTCAATGCATTAAAAACTGCAGATGGGACCCCTGGGTGGCTCAGTTGGTTGAGCATCCGACTTCGGCTCAGGTCATGATCTCACAGCTCATGGGTTCAAGCTCTGCATCAGGCTCTATGCCAATGGCTCAGAGCCTGGAGCCTGCTTTGGAATGTCTCTCTCTCTCTCTCTCTCTCTCTCTCAGCCCCTCCCCACTCACACTCTCTCTCTTTCAAAATAAATAAACATTAAAAAAATTTTTTAAACTGCAGGAAATTTCTGATCTCAAACCTGTCAAATTCGCAGCAAAAAAATACAAACAATAAAATTCTCTTATGAAACTGAGTGGAAAACAAAACTAACAAGAATTATCAAATCCAACAATTTTTAAAATAATCACTGACAATCAAATGGAGTTACAGCAGAAATTCCACAATCTTTTCATCATAAAAAATCTAGTCAAACACTATAAAAATATTAACTCACCAAACCAAAAATAAGATTATCCAATAGACATAGGATAAACATTTAATGAAATTTAAGACCCATTCTTGATTTCTTGCAAATCATGATGAATAAACACTTTTTTAATTTTTTTAATGTTTATTTATTTTTGACAGAGAGAGACAGAGGCAGAGAGAGAGGGAGACACAGAATCTGAAGCAGACTCCAGGCTCTGAGCTGTCAGCACAGAACCCGACGTGGGGTTTGAACTCACAAACTTTGAGATCATGACCGGAGCTGAAGTCAGATGCTTAACTGACTGAGCCACCCAGGCACCCCAACACTTTAATAGTGTTTAAAATTCTGTTTAAAATCTAGAGCTAATATCATACCTAATGGTAAAAATCTACAGGTATCGGCAATAAAAAAGGGACAAAGTAAGAATCTGCATCATTACCACTATGATTTCATGCAATTCTTGAGGTCTAACAAATAGAGTCTGAGATCAAGAGAATTGTAGTATTCTAATGTTATAAAATTTAGTGTTTTCAGATATGACTAGCCTTGAAAAACTCTGCAAATTAATCATCATAAAATACTAGGACAAATGGGGGTGCCTGTTAAGTGTCCAATTCTTGATTTCAGCTCAGGTCATGAACTCACAGTTCTTGAGTTCGAGCCCCACATCTAACTCTGTGCTGACATATAGAGCCTGCTTGGGATTCAAGCTCTCCCTCTCTCTCAGTCCTTCCCCTGTGCGTGCTCTCTGTCTCAAAATAAATAAACTAAAAAAAAAAAAAAGAACAAGTGATTAAGAGTATCACACTAGGGGTGCCTCGGTAGCTCAGCTGGTTAAGAGTCCAACTCTTGCTTTTGGCTCAGGTCACGATCTCATGGTTTGTGAGTCGGAGCCCCAATTTGGACTCTGCACTGACAGCATGAAGCCTGCTTGGTATTCTCTCTCTGTTCCTCCCCTGCTGGTGCTCTATAAATAAACAAACAAACAAACTTAAAAAAATTATCATACTGAAGTCAGACTGTATTTTCAAATTCAAAGTCTGACACATATTCGTGTATAACATCACACAATTTATTTGTTCCTAACTTTAGTTTCTTTATATGTAAAATGGGCCCAAATTCATACCAAATCTCCAAGAGTGTTACCAGAATTAAATGATATCATTATGCAAAATTCTTGGCTCTGGAACTTGGCCTGTGAAATGAACTGCTGTAAAATTTAAATCCATTGCCACCAAAATCCCAATAGGAACCTCGGAAACACTTGAAAGACAATGATAGAGGGGGGAAAAAAGGCAAGAGTAAACCAGATCTTTTTTCCTTTAAAGTCGAGTAATGAGGGTAGAATTATCCCATTGGTTAAAACATATTCTAAAGCTGCAGTAATTAAAACTGAGTGGCACTGTGAAAAAACAGAAGACAGGGCAATCTATCAGAATAGAAAATCCATACACAGAAATAAGAAACAAAAAGAAAGTTAAGTATATGATAAAGGAACAATTTCAAGTAAAAATGAAAAGGGTGGATTAAATAATAAATTGGGTTTAAAAACTAATCATTTAGTTTTTAAATCTTCTTTAAATCTTATTTATCTTCTTTAAATCTTACCTTAGGATAAATTCCATATACATTAAAGATCTAACTATGAAAAGTGATGAAATAAATTTAAAACATAGGGATGAATATTCATATAGTATTTGGTGAGGAAATTTTCTTTCCTAAAAATGTAGCCATAAGCAGAACCTATAAAAGGGAGAAAATGGATTCATTTGACTATGTACAAACTAAAAATAGGGAGACTGTTTCATCTACACTGAGAAGACAGAAATCTGTAAGTGAACACCTTAACAATAAGAAAAAGACAGATAACCTAGCAAATCCTAACTTCACCAGAGCTGACCACACTAGGCAACAATGGGAACAAGAATCTCAACAGTGGCATGCTCTTCCAAGAAAGGTCAAGAAGGTTCACTCTTGACAGAGCTTGGCAGGAAGAAGTAACCAGAAAACAAGCACCTAAGAAGGAATCAGCTGACTTGTTTTTTTAATGTTCATCTTTGAGACAGAGGGCAACAGAGTACGAGCAGGGAGGCCGACACAAAATGTGAAGCAGGCTCCAGGCTCGGAGCTGCCAGCACAGAGCCCGACATGAGGCTCAAACCCATGAACCACGAGATCATGACCGGAGCCAAAGTCGAACATTTAACTGACTGAGCCACCCAGGCGCCCCAAAATCAGCTGACATTTTAGAGAAATTCATCAAGGCCAAGTATAGGCTAGAGTGTCCGTATGGAACAGCCAGAAACCCCACACTCATGCCAAGTATGCAGTCCCTGGCAAGACCCTTTCCCACAAGCAAGCCTGGAGGAAGGGTGCAAACAAAACAACTTCCATCACCATTATGGGGAGGCCATCAACAGCTAGCAGGGGGGACACACGGAACATAGCCAGCCCACAGCCCCAGACCCGACCTGTCTCTCATATAAAGCAAACGCCATCAGGGGTGCCCAGGTGGCTCCATCAGTTAAGCGTCCGACATCAGCTCAGGTCATGATCTCAAGGTTTGGGAGTTTGAGCCCTTCATCAGACTGTCTGCTGTCAGCAAAGAGCCCATTTTAGAATCTCTATCCCCCTCCTGCCCCTCCCCTGCTCATTCTCTCTCTCTCTCTTTCTCTCTCTCTCTCTCTCTCTCTCTCTCTCTCTCAAATAAGTAAAACATTTAAAAATGAAACAAAACAAATGGCATCAGAGGGCACCAATGCCCCTGCCCTACCTGGAGCCCAGGTGTTCGTCTCTGGCTCTCCAGGAGAAGAGGAAGGCATAGAAAGCTCTCTTTGCCACAGCACAGAGGCAAGAATCCATTGCTATTGGACAAGGGACAGAAACAAAAATATTCTGCCCTGGGGAAGGCACAAGAAACTCAATTCTCTCCCTACCACGCTCACATATACCTACTCCAGCCCTTCTTGTACACCCAGCAAGCTGATTGTGACCTTGGCATATTTTTTTAATTGACCTCATGTGAACATAAAATTAACCATTTTAATGCATACAATTCAGTGACAGAGTACATTCCCAATGTTCTGTATCACCCTTATCCAGCTCCACAACATTTCCATCACCCCCAGATTAAGCGTGGTACCCATGTAAGCAGTCACTCCAACCCCTTAGCCCCTGACAACCACTAACAGGTTTTCAGTCTCTACCGATTTATCTGTTCTGGGTATTTCCTATAAATGGTATTATGCGCTACATCACCTTTGCTGTCTGGCTTCTTTCACTTTAGCCACACGTTTTCCAGTTTCATCCCCGGGGCAGCTTGTATTGGCACCTTTCCATAAAAATTTTTCAACGTTTTATTTATTTTTGAGAGAGACAGAGCATGAGCAGGAGAGGCCAAGAGAAAGAGGGAGACACAGGATCCTAAGCTGTCTCCAGGCTCTGAGCTGTCAGCACAGAGCCCAGTGCAGGGATTGAACTCACAAACTGTGAGATCAAGACCTGAACCGAAGTCAGACGCTTACCAGACTGAGCTACCCAGGCACCCCTACCTCTTTTCTTTTCTACTTCGTGAGTAGTACTTCCTAGCGTGGGATATCTCCATTTCTTTATCCATTCACCAGGTGATAGACACCTGAATCGCTTCCACCTTCCGGCTATTGTGACTAGTGCTACCGTGAACTTGATCTCAGCACTTTAGCACTAATCATTCTCTCTACATGGACCACGCTTCTCCAGGATGGCTACAAGGCTGCCTCCTGGCCATGGGGGTCTCTTTGAACTGCTCCTCCATGACCACCTTTCCAATACAGCTTCTGGGTCACTGGCTTCTCCGATCTCCGCATACAAATCCTGTCTGGAATTACTTTGCAAACCGGTCCCCCACTCTAGAATGTGATCCTTGTCTCATCAGATAAGGACACTTCAGTCTTGTTTTCCTCTGAGCCCCACCATCCCTTGAACCATTCCTGGCACATAGTAGGTCGAAGTGTGTATTAAATGAACAAATTTACATCAGTAACACAAGACACCATGTGTTTTGCCTGTCACTTAAACAAAGATTTAGAAGAATGGCACACATCCCAGTAACTCCAAGATGTAACAGAAACGGCAGCTCTGCACAGCCCTGTATGGAAGATAAAATGACACCAACTTTCTTCAGGGCACTCGGACGGTAAGAATCTAAAAGCCGAGAACTGTGTGTTCCTTTGTCCAGCCGCCTAGTTCTATTTATTTATACCAAGGAACACCTCAAAGATGTGGGCTGAAGGATATTTTAGCAGCTTTTTAAAAATAGCAAAGAGCACAAAGACAGGTCCCTACAGTATATAATCCCAGGAGACTTGTCCTCCAGCAGGAGATTAATGTCCCTAACTCTTTATGTCCATTAGAAGGGAGGATATAGATACCTCTTCCTTGGTACAACAGTATGTTGGTGGATTTTTGTAACTTAAAAAAGCTAGTTACAAAAAGTATCTTGAGAAGGATATAATCATTATGGCAAAAATGACCTACAGGGTTATATATAGGGAACATAAAAGCAAAATGATAATTATCTTTAGGTGATGTGATTATAGGTTGTCTTTTTTTTTTTTTTTTTTTTTTTTTTTGCTTTTTACTCATCTCTTTAAGTTTTCTACAAGACGCATTTTTCCTTTTTCTTTTTTTTTTTTAAGGTTTATTTATTTCTGAGAGAGAGAGAGAGCAGGAGCAGGGGAGGGGCAGAGAGAGAGGGAGACACAATCCGAAGCAGGCTCCAGGCTCTGAGCTGTCAGCACAGAGCCTGATGCGGGGCTTGAACTCATGAACCATAAGACCATGACCTGAGCTGAAGTTGGACGCTTAACCAACTGAGCCACCCAGCTGCCCCGATACATTTTTCTGATAGTTGTAAAAACAAATGTAAGTCAACAGAAATCATCGCAGGTGCATAATATAGTTCTTTTCCAAACATGAAGTGCAAGTAAGGCATTTATCTGGGGCATGTATGTAATTTAAGCAAATAGCAAGTTGTATGGGAATTTTCTGAATTTCCAAATAGAATCTATTGACTCACCATTATTAGCATACTAAGTCCGATCAATAATTATTCTCTCTAAAAATTTCCAGCACTATTAATAGCATATTAGAGCAGATTTTCCCAGATTACACACAATTCCCTATTGCCAAAGACCTTTGAATATTGTAAGACGGACTAATGGTTTTACAAATCAGTTTCTTTTGGATTTAGTCATGAAGCCCTAGAAAACCAGGACATTTTCATGATGTTCTGTGTATCCCATCTCCAGGCCAAACTGAATTTCTAATATTTTTAGGCAGACAACAGTCCACTAAAGGCTACACAGGGGGAAGTTCATGAATACCCTTGGAAGACAAAACTCTAGAAGCCTTAAAGAGTTAAGTAGCTCCTAAAAACACTCATCTTTCGATCAAGACATGGTCCAATGGAAGCGAAGCCTCTGAACGCATGGTGTCCAGCTGGCCAGAGTTGGACAAGTCTTTGTGTTCAGGTAAAGTATGGAGGGCAGGGGGAAGAGGGTGGACAGCAGCCAGGCAAGGTAGGGAAGGAGTTACAGTGATTCCGGGCCAGCAGCTAATTCATTAGGTCCCTTGGAAAACAATCAAGACAGGAACCCAGGTACCAAGTAGGAATCAACACTCCAGGACAGGCCAAGCCTGTTGCCTGGGGACAAGTGCCTGGCTGAGACCCATCTCAGGCACACCATCCATCTGCCTGACTTAAGACAGTTGAACTTGCAGCCCTAATCTCAGAGAGGCTGGTAGCTGTTACCCTCATCAAGATTAGCAAGGCAAGTAGAATGGGCTAATGTGTAGTCAGTGGACAGAGGGGGGCCTAAGTCATTCCTCCTGGGAGGAGTCATTCCACCTGCGAAGGCAGGTGATCGATATTATAAATGACCTAAAGGTAGGTAACACACTTCCCTGGCCACAAGGTGATCACAATCTTATTGAAAGAGAAAGACACACATGGCAGAAATCAAGAGCCTTGCATGTAGTAAAAATGGGGTGAGATGCCTTTTGATTTAGGGAGCAAGATTAGCTGGGGACAAGTCCTGGAGGCCCAAATGCAGTGTGCAGACTTGATTCTCCAGACTAGGGGCATCACTGAAGTTTTTGAGCAAGGGAGTGACTTTGTAAGTGTAGTGTTTTAAATCAATGGGTCTGATTTTGTAGGTTTGGACCAGGTTTTCTTAAAGGTATGTTTTTTTTCTCTTTTTCTTTTTTTAATGTTTATATTTGAGAGAGAGAGAGAGAGAGAGAGAGAGAGCGAGCAAACTGGGGGAGGGGGCAGAGCAAGAGGAGAACAGAGGATCCAACGCCGGTCTTGAACACAGGAACCCTAAGACCTGAGCCAAACTCGGATGCTTAACTAAGCCACTCAGGCACCCCATAAAGATATGTTTTTCAAGCCTAATTTCTCTTTACCTTTTTGAGTTGTTTTTTCTCTTTCCCTTGGTGTCATCTTAGAGATTCTAGGCTCCACCTCGTCATAAGCACATGCACTGTAGCATTCCAGGGAGTTAACCTTCCAGAAAGAAATACATTAACAATGACAGAGGGAGGGTACCTGGGTGGCTCAGTCAGTTAGGCGTCCGACTTCGGCTCAGGTCATGATCTCACGGTTCATGAGTTCAAGCCCCACATCGGGCTCTGGGCTGACAGCTCAGAGCCTGGAGCCTGCTTTGGATTCTGTGTCTCCTTTGCTCTCTGCCCTCCCCCCTGCTCATGCTCACGCTCTCTCTCTCTCAAAAATAAACATTAAAAAAAAATAAAACAAAAAACAACAGTGTCAGAGGGTGGGATGGTAGCAGTTACAGCCAAGTAGAGCCGTGTTTGAAAATAAACCTCAAATCACCTCAGTCACCTTATTCAGGGATTTTGCTACAGATAGACAGGAATTCTGGAGGTCAACCATCATTCTTCACACCTCATTTTCAAAGCTCAGGGATCCTACCCACTAATGAGCAAACGCCCACATGTTACTTTAAAATCTTACTCTTTTGTTTTGTTTTGTTTTTTTGTTCCAAGCATAAGAGCACTCCAAGAAATACTTTGGTTAACTTGGCTTCACTGCTTAGAATCTGAGTCAACTAACCTCTAATTAGGATAATTCTGAGAATAATTCAGAGAAGCTCCTGGGTGGCTCAGTAGGTTAAGCATCCAACTTCAGCCCAGATCATGATCTCAGGATTAGTGAGTTTGACCCCCGCATCAGGCTCACTGATGTCAGTGCAGAGCCCGGATCTTCTATGCCCTCCTCTCTCTCTGTCCTTTCCCTGCCCATGCTCGCTTGCTCTCTCTTTGTCTCTCTCAAAACTTAACATTAAAAAAAAAAAAAAAAAGAAAAAGTCCTGGGGCACCCGGGTGGCTCAGCCAGCTAATCATCTGACTCATGGTTTTGGCTCAGGTCACGATCTCATGGTCCGTGGGTTCAAGCCCTGTGTCAGACTCTGTACTGAGAGTGCAAAGCCTGCGTGGGATTCTCTCTCTCTCCCCCCCTCTCTCTCTCTGCCTCTTCCCCGCTCACACTCTCTCTCTCAAAAACAAATGAACATTTAAAAAAGAATTCAGAGAACATCAGACTCACAAAATGTAATGTCACTGGCCATACTATTCCCCAGCTGAGTCTGAAAATTCTTTGACCTTCCAGAACTGTAAACTCATCTCTGCCCTGCATGCTGCAGCTGATCATCACCTGTGAGATCACTATCCGGTCCCCAACTTCTTTTTGCCTCCCTTTGCGATTATGTCCCTCTTCCCCGTTATTGTAATTGTCTTTCAGATTCCTAGTCTTGTTCTGTCCTGAACTCAGGACACTTCAGAGTCTTAGGGTTCTAAAAAGTACTAACAGTATCAGCAAGGTGACAAGAGCATCAGTCATCAGTCATGACAACATTCGGTACACATTCTGTCACTACATCGCTAATTGCAACATGACCACAAAGCTCGGGGGGCTTGGAGGAGGCAAGAGATGATGAGGTCATCCAGACCATGAGTCAGTCTCCCTAACTGCTAACATACAGTTCCAAGGTTTCCGATAGAAACCCTTATTTTCACCATTTTATAACTTGGCATTTCCAATCTACTGTCGACTTAAACTTGACATGAAATGCCCCAGGTGTAGGAACATTATCAGTTCATTCTGAGTTCTATAAAAAGGTGGGGGCAGGGGAGAGCAACCAACATAAACTCCAATCATTCACAAATAGCTGTGTTTAAAAATGACATTTTACAAGCAGCCATTCCTCAGGTGGCCATTCTGCCATTGGTGCTATGGCCATTGCCATCCATCACCCATAGAGAATTCTAGAAGGCAGGAGCCACACATACCATCAAATTACCTCCTGGGCTCTTGGAGGAGAATACATCATTTGAAGCCAGGTCTCTGTGTTCACTGTTTGCAGACCATGAAAATTTTCTCTGCATATTAAGGATTTTATCAGCAGTTCAACTTCTTAAATGTGTATTTATACCAAAAATGGGACCTACAATCCGTTTTGCAGCGTTTTCGGCCCTTTGCGTCCCTCATCAGCACTGGTCTCCTGGTGATGACCGGAGGCCACAATTAACCAAGCAGCTGCCCTTGGCTAGCCTCTGCTCAGGGCATTCAAAGCCCATCAGACAATTCTCACCATGTCATTATTATTGCTAAGCAACCACTGGCTAGCACTGACCCTGACTGAGTGAAGCAAATGGTGTTTCAGAAATTCTACAGTTTTTAACGGATCATCGTACAAAGACCTAGCTGACCACCTGGGGAAAGCAAGCAGTAGTAATAAACCAATTCTGATCAAAGTCATGACTGCGGTGTTTAGGATATCCCCATGAATAAGAAGGTCTGCAACTCCCCACTCCCGGGTGCCAGGCGGGTTCTCTTTGCCTGTGCGTATTGATTCGTTATTTTACACACAGCCAAAACTGTCCCAGGTCAAGATTCAATTCCCATCTAGAGGGGTCTGTCATCTAGTCCTCAAGATACTGAGATGCATCCAGCAATGAGGTGGGGGGAAATCAACACAATTCTTAAGTGTGAAATTTTAAGAGGGGAAGGAGCAGAAAATGGGGAGAATAGACCTTCCAACAGCAGGATTCTAAATGACAGTCTCTGTGCTGGAAAAGGGAAGCGATGGAATACGTGTCGGGGGTGGCGGAGGGGACGTGAATCTTCAGGTCGCTGTCACACAGATGAAGGGCTGGCAAATTCTGACATCTGAGAGCTGGCTAGAAGTGGAGGCTCTTGGGAGCTGCCCCAGACCTACCCAGTCAGAGCCCAAATTTCCACCAAAGCCACAGGGGACTTTAACATGGATTGAAGTCTGGGAGGTGCCACTATAGACAAGGGAGAGAGGGTACGGAGCTGGGAGGACGGGACTGAGAGCTGAGTTCACTGCCCCACTTTGGCCACCTATCTGCAGCGACAGCTTGACAAATCATTCAGTTTGATAGGACCTCCATTTCCTCACCTATCAAGGGGGGTTAGAAACGCTTCTCAACATTCTGTGTCAGAGGAAAGCTTTTTGTCCTTTAAATTCTTACGTGAAAGCTTATGTGTAAGCCACATACAAGTCAAGTGCCCAGTATCACACATACAATCCGACTTCAAGCCCAGGCAAGAGGACGGTGGGTGTGATTCTGCTGGGCACCCTTCTTGCGGCTTCTGAAGCATTGTCTTAGCATTCCTGTTAACTACTGAAAAGCAGACACAGAATAATCCATGGAGGAAATGCCAGGCGCAGCTCTCTACAGTGTTGGGGTCCCTCCAGCCCCTTTTACCACCTGCTAGTGGGCACGGACTTTATTATCTACTTTAGATCTGCACGTATTTATTGCATTTTTCTTTTGCCTAGAGCATGCATTACCCCCATCCTAGGAATGAGTTCCTTTAAATACATGTTCAGCAAGAGTTTGAACTGTATGGATCCATGTAAGTAGAGATTTTCTTCCTCATGATACCTTCAACATTTTCTTTCCTCGGGCTTACTTAATGTAGTGTATAGGGGGGCCTGGGTGGCTCAGTCAGTTAAGCGTCTGCCTTCGGCTCAAGTCATGACCTCAGAGTTCATGAGTTCAAGCCCCACATTGGCCTCTGTGCTGACAGCTCGGAGCCTGGAGCCTGCTCTGGATTCTGTGTCTCCTTCTCTTTCTGCCCGCTGGCACTCTGTCTCTCTCTCTCTCTCTCTCTCTCTCTCTCAAGAATACATAAACATTTTTAAAAATTAAAAATAAATGAAAAAAAGACTATTATATTCTTTTAAGATTATATTCTTATACTATACACATACATTTACTGTATTCTTACACTATTCACATACTACATGTAATTTACAACATATGTGTTAATCAATTGTTACTATTTATGCTATTGTTAAGGCCTCCAGGGCACAATAGGTTTTTATTAGTTGAGCTTTTGAAGAGTCCAAAATTCTACCTTTAGAATTTTGACTGCATGGCTGTGGCGGGGTAGATCAGCATCCCTAACCACCACTTTGTTCAAGGGTCAGCTGTATATGTGTGCGCGTGCATACACACACACACACACACACACACACACACACACACACACACATTTTAGGATGTGGCTGATCTAAACGACTTCCTATAAAGTATCCTATTTAGTTTATCAGCAACCCTTCAGGAAGGGGCGATTATCCCTTGTAAATAGGACACCCAAACACCGAAGTTAAATCCTTTCCTCAAAGTCACACAGGTAAGGAGGCAATGGGGACAGCTTTGGATCCCAGTTTCTTTTTCTCGGGAAGCCTTTCGCCTTGCTCCAAACTCTTGCTGAAGTCAACAAACCTGAGGATCCAGAAGGAGAACATTACCTCTTTCCCCACCAACAGGGCATCCTGATCACCTCCAAGAATTCTTTCTAAACCAATGATTCTGCAACCTGGCTGTACATTAGAACCACTTGGGGGGCCTCTGACAATCCAGATGGCTAGGCTAAACCCCGACCAATTAAATGCGACTCTCTCCTGCCTCTCCTGTTTGAACAGATTCCAGGTTTGGTCGTCCAAGTTCTAGCTGAAATACCATGGAAGCTGAGGATCTTTAACACTGATTTACTTTCTGACCAGGCAAACTTCCCCCACGAAGAGCTCTACCAGGATCAACGGCTACATAGACAATTACATGCGCCGCAGGGACCGGCACGCTGGCTAGCCCTCCCTTTTAAATCCAGGCCATCAGATCAAAATAGTACCTTCTCAACTTTTTCCAAGACTTCTTAATTCAAGTAAACATTTATTGTGTTTTTCACTGGGCCACAAACTACCCACTGACTAGGCCTGTGAGCTGGGTGGCTGAGCCTCACTTGAAAAGCGATGTCAAAATGAACTCCGTCTACTCCAGCTGTTGCCCCATCTGCTCTGTCCTGTTTATTCCCCTGCCAGCTGCCACCAAGCCACATGGCTCTGGGTCTGGGATCAAGCGGGCGCCCACTGGATTCTGAAATGCCAAGGGGAGGAATTAGTGAAGGATGGAGGGCAGAGATTATATACTCGAAAACCTGAGCACTTACAAGGGATGAGCTCTTTTTATCCATTAATGCCAAGTGATGCTCTAATTGGGACAAAGAAAATCTCAGCCTGAGATTGTGGGCTGTCCTGCAAAATAGGCATTTAGCCTATTACTTGAACTTCTGGTAGGGGCACGGATTCTACCGCCACCACCATGCGGACAGAGTTGCCAATTTGCCCGGTGGGTTCTCCTCGCCTGTTCTGATCCCCACTCAGCAGGAAGTCCAGGCTTTTATCTTTACTTTGACGAGTTTTTTATTCAGGGTTAGAGAACCAGCTTCTATTTTTTTTATCATTTGAATCTACTTTTTTCAACCAGAGTTCTAAGATTTCTCATTGAATTCTGTGATTCTACTGACAGTAAGTAGTTCAATTCTCTGTGTCTTAACACTGGTTTCCATGAACACAGCCCGACTTTGAAAACAGGACATTATGTTCCTGTGTTTTTCTTTTCATCAGCGGGATCTGCCTTCAAGTACTACTGTTGGAAGGACTCCTGATAATCTGTACTTTCATCTTTCACTCTCAGTCTTTTTTTTTTATGTTTATTTAGAGGGAGGAGGGAAAAGTGGGTGCGGAGACAGAATCCCAAGCAGGCTCTGCACTGTCAGTGCAGACCCCAGTGCAGGGCTCAAACTCACAAACTGTGAGATCATGGCCTGAGCAGAAATCAAGAGTCAGACAGTTAATTGAATGAGCCACCCAGGCACCCCTGATCTGAGTCTTGACACAGGGATACCATCCATCCTGATTTTAAGCAGCCAACTCTATATTCATCCAACCCCTCTTACATTGATTCAAATATCACCAGACAGTGAATCAAAGAGTTCCCTACTGCTATCAACAACCTCCAAAACAGGTAAAAATGCATGTAAGATCAACTAGCAGGGAGGCCTTGCCAAATTCAGAGAGAAGAAAATTTTCCAAGCATCAGACAAGAAAATAGCCAAGCATTTCTGACTCTGATGGGCTTTCTGCCCCAGGAGTCACAGATCTCTCCCTTTAGAACCCCTCCAGTTCAAGCCCTGGCTCTCACACTTACCAATTACGTGGTCCCTGCAACTTTCTCAACCACTTCTGGACTCTCGGTCTCATTTGAAAATGGCGCTGTCATTGTTCCTACATCATACTGTTGCTGGGAGATATGGCTTATGACAGGGCCTGGCATATAGTACATTCTCCATAAAGGGGAGCTATTGTTACCTCTGTCAGCATGCTCCCAACAATTCATCTGAGTCTGGTCTATGTAGATACCAAAAATTAAGGTGCCAGTGGTCTACTTACTCCCAGTTGTCTCTGGAAGCTCATGAGCCAGTGAGTTCCTTAAGAAACAAGCACTACCTTGAACATCGCTCTTGTCCTAAGCATATGCTCTGCTTTCATCGTCTTCACCTCAAGATGTACCTTTTGGCCAAATCGATGGGCATCTTCAAACAAGAACCCCCAGGTTAAAAATATGGCACAGACATGCTTTTACCAGCAGCACTCATGTCTTTGAGCCTCACAGCTTAATCAGATACTTACTTCTTGACAAGTGATCCAACAAGAGACTCATGTGCTCAGTCCAATATTGGGTTACTGGACCCCAATGATGAGCAAAACAGCATCAGGACTTGGTTTTTTCACAGTATCCACAGCGATTAAAAAAAATTCCACTTAGCCTTTTATTAAAGTATAAGATTATAATGGCATACAACAACCACACCATAGACTGATGGAGGTCTTCCCTGAATAATACTGATCATGTTTTTCAAGACCGTCCATCGCTAATATGCAAAGAAAGGAAACGCGAGGGTCACCAATTTGTCGTGGAAAAATAACTTTTTACGAAAGACTTTCAGTCACAACTCACGGCATGTTCAGGAGAGGAACTAGTGTACTGGTTAGGAGTGGTGGCCTAGGTTCATAGCCCAGTGCTGCCACTTACTCATATATGACTTTAGCCAACAACGTGAATTCCTCTGTAGCTTCTCCCCAAAATGGGGTTAAAACTAGTAATACCCAATCAACGGTTTTAGGAGTTAAAATATTCAAGGGCATCTGGGTGGCTCAGTCAGTTGAGCACCTGACTCTTGATTTCCGCTCAGGTCGTGATCTCACAGTTTGTGGGTTCGGGCCCCATAGCGGGCTCTGCCCTGACAGCATGGAGCCTGCTTGGGATTTTCTCTCTGCACTCTTCCCCTGCTGCTCTCATGTGCACTCTCAAAATAAAAAACAGTTTTTAAAAGAAATTTAATATATTCAAAGCCCTTAAATTGGTGCTCAGCACATAATTAATCCAATTGAAGTGCTTGCTGTCACTGCTACTAATATTTCATTAAAACCTGACAACATCTTTTTTGAAGGGAGGTATTGGTATGGTATCAGGTTGGGGTGGCCGTGGTAGCTCCTTCGCAAGACATACATCAACCCATAACCACACAAAGAATTCCTTCTGAGGATGGGGTTCGTGCTCCTACTTTCTTCTGTCCATTCCAAGAGCATCTATCATTTGCTGCTTCTGTATGTTTTCATTTCAACATTTAGGTATCGATGACACTCCAAACTTTAAGAAAGCTTTTTGGTTTCCCCATTACTTTAATATTTAACACCTAGTAAGTGCTCAGTAAATCTTTGGAGGACTAAAAGAATGAGCTGTATTTACTACTGATTAATTTGTTTCTAGTCAATGAATGTGAATGAGCCCATGGGTTTACTAATATCCAATTCATTGATGACCTAAGATGGTTAGCTTCTTAAGGGCAATTTGGGCAACTCAGAGGACAGAGGTCCTTCCTAGGTACATAGGAACCTCCATGACCCATCATCTTAATACTTTCTATCCTTCTTTATCATTTCAGTCTTACTGAAACATACCAGCATGTGTACATCCCTGGACTTTTGCTCTGTTTCCTTTGACCTTCTTTTATGGAAAACTCAGTCATTCTCCAACTCAAAGTAAGTGACCTGCTTATACATAAGAAGAATGTATTATTAAGTAACATCCTTCTAACTCTAAGAAACATCCCCTAAGGGCACCTGGGTGGCTCAGTTGGTTGAGAGACCAACTCTAGATTTTGGCTCAGGTCATGATCTCATGGTTTGTGGGACCGAGCCCCTTATCGGGCTCTGTGCTAACAGTGCTAAGCCTGCTTGGGATTCTCTCTCTCTCCCCCCACTTCTCTCTGCCCCTCCCCCTTGAAAATAAATAATCATTTAAAAAAAAAAAAAAGAAACCTTCCCTAAAACTCAAACAAGTGGTCCCATTATCAACTTCAGCCCAACAAACCTACTAAAACACTTTGTGGTTTAAAACAAGATTGTTTTACTATGTCTCATGGTTCTGTAGGTTGACTAGTCTAGTTGTGTAGTTCACATGTGGGGGTTCCCATAAGGTTGCAGGGAGACCTCATCTGGAACAGCAGTCACTGAAAAGCTTGGCTGGAATGGATCCCCAAAAATAGTATGTTCCCATGGCTCAAAGCTGATTCTGGCTGTCTGATGGGGATTCAACCATGGCTGTTGATGGGAGCATCTACATGGGACCACACCAGGTGACGTGAGATGCTCACATCATGGAGGATGAGTTACCCAGAGGAAAGGTTACAAATGTTAGCAATTGCAGAGACAGGAAATGGAAGTTGCCAGGAGCTGAGTCACAGAGCCAAACCAAAACATAGGGCAGGGAACACACATACACCTCTATGAGAGGAGCATCACAGAATTTCAAGCTTTTATCCTGTATGTGCTCCCTTAGCAATCCACATATACCTATTTTTAAAATTATGTTGCGGGGCACCTGGGTGGCTTAGTCAGTTAAGCATCTCACTCCGGCTCAGGTCATGATCTCACAATTTGTGGGTTCGAGGCCCACATCGTGCTCTGTGCTGACAGCTCATAGCCTAGAGCCTGCTTCGGATTCTGTGTCTCACTCTGTCTTTGCTCCTCCCCAACTTGCACACACTCTCTCCTCAAAAATAAACATTAAAAAAAATGTTGTTAATTGTAATACTGAGACTTTCACTATAAGCTATATATATTATAGTCTACATGGCTAGCACCGACCGGGACACAAATTGGAAACCAGCTATTTGTAAACTGACCTCAACTGACAACTTGGGAGCAACAACTATTTTGGAAGAGACACACGATTCAAAAATCTTCCAAGATTAGTATGGACCAAAACCCATTTTAATGCTTAATTCTCTAAAATTGTGTGCAGTTCTCCTAACAATACTTTAAGTACTGAAGACTTGTAGTAGACCAACTTAATAATCATAATACTTCAAATTTCATCTCTCATGGCAAACCCATTGAACTCTTCATACCCCCTCACCTACCACATCCATGGTGTTTAGTTTTTCCCCTAATACACCATTTCCATGCGTGCCCAACCAGACTTCCAATAGTCAATCCCAAGCTCAAAGGAAGGTAGGTATGTGAGGACTGCCAGAAGTCCTTACCCACTGACAGACAGCTGTGGGGACACAGACACCCCAGCTCCTTTGCAGGAGAATTCTAAGGGCTGTGTTTTCAACTACTTTCCAGTATTTCTGGGTGCAGTTTAACTACACCACTATGGAAGGCCATTTACTAATGCACCTTATTTTCAGTCTCTCCTGTATCAGCTCTCTTTCTTAGGCCAATATTCCTTGCCCTCTCAAGAACCTCTTGGCCTCACAACACTACTCAAGTAGGTGTCTTAGAGAACCAAATGGAGATAAATAATTAAACTCTTGAGAAAGCAGCATTAAGAGTCTGTGATGAAAACTTTAGAAGCCCAACCTGATCCAAGTCTGTCCCTGTGACAGACTTAAAAAGAATATCCCATCAATAGGTCCCTATGTGGTTGTCACCTTTTAGTGTCAGTATTTGCAAGAAAGAAGCAGAATGTTGTCCAGTCACTGAATGCTTCTAGGTTCATACACTGAAGAGATCATGTGAATATTAATATAAATGAAACTCTAACATAAGGGGTTTTTTTTCAATCTTTTTTAATGTTTATTTAGTTTAGTTTCTTTTTTTTTTTTTTTTTTTTTTTTTTTGATGAGACAGAGACAGAGCACAAGCAGGGAGGGGCAGAGAGAGAGAGGGAGACACAGAATCTGAAGCAGGCTCCAGGCTCTGAGCTGTCAGCACAAAGCCCGATGTGGGGCTTGAACCCACGATCTGCGAGATCATGACCTTAGCTGAAATCAGATGCTTAACTGACTGAGCCACCCAGAGGCCCAAAAAATAAGGTTGTTTTTTTTTTAATGATAGTATAAAATGGAGGCACCTGGGTGGTTCAGTTGCTTAAGCGTCTGACTCTTGATTTTAGCTCAGGTCATGATCTCACAGTTGTGAAATCGAGCCACAGATCCTGCTTGGGATTCTCTCTCTCCCTTCTTTCTTTTCTTTCTTTCTTTCTTTCTTTCTTTCTTTCTCTCTTTCTTTCTCTCTCTCTCTCTCTCTCTCTCTCTCTCTCTCTCTCTCCACCCCCTCTCTCTGCCCTTCCCCTGCTTGCTCTTTCTTAAAATAAACTTTAAAAGAAGAAAAAGTATATTATAAAATGAAATAGAAAATGGCCCCCTAGGGGCTCCATGCTTTGTTATTAATGTCTTTACTAAAACACCTCCACAGGAACCTGCATAGGACCATGTGTTGACATGAAATAGTCAGGAGGCCTCCAAAGATGGTCAGAGTCTGATGACTTGGGTTTAACATAATTGGCTTAGACGCACCCAGTAGTCTGTTGGTCAAGTCTGTAAGGATAGCAAGAAGGAACAGAATGGAGCAGTCAGTACATCAGAATTGTAATCTGTCTTTAGTCAGCTCGAGGTGACAGCCATAGAGGTTTTCTTCTTCACATGCTCTCTGGGAAAAAACCTGAGGCTCTTGTTTGGAGTATTGGAGTGAAATGAACATGAAGGTCAGGATGGGGGCCTTTACACCTACTGGCTTCCATTGCATTACCCGTCTTTGCAGCCCAGCCACTTGGCCTCTTCAAGGAACTGCCCTCCATCTGATTTACCTCCTGTATTCAGGAGGCTCTGTGTCAAGGAGGAGGAGCAAAGCCAACAGTGGAAAAGACCCATCCTCCCTGGGTTTGCCCAGCCCGAACACCAAGTGATATGGGTAACAAAGGACATGCCCCCCCAGCTCTCACCCCACGCTAGGCCTATCAGCAGCCCAAGAACAACTCACCCTTAAATCCCAACAGCTACCATGACCATTGTCAAGTTCTTGTTCTGTAAGGGCTCTGTGTGCTAGCACAGAGAGAGAGGTTACCAAGAGATAGGTTAGCTCAAGGCCCAAAGAACCTAGTGTGCAATCTCCTTGCCTCTTTCTTCCTGGCAATCACCAAAGTCCTGTCACTTCATTACTTTGAGCCTCAAGTTCTTGTAAATTTTATAAATAATTGAGTTTATACCTAGTCTGATGCCAGGCATTGAGGCAACGTTTGATAAATGGTATTACCTTCTGCTAAAATGCTTAACAGGTTTTCTCAAGACTCAGCTAGGCCTGATCATGTGTTTCATAACAAGCTGTGTCCACAGTCCTAAATTCCTGCCTGTACCCCAGGTAGAAGGGGCCCTACTTCTTCTTCACTAATACTTTTTAGAAAATACTGCTGCCCAGCCCCCATCCCTAATCAGCTAAAACATAGTGTCTGCAAATTAGGTGAAATTCTTCAAAATTTCCCAGGTGTTTCAGATGTATCCATAGGGCTAAGGACCACATAATTCAAGGTGATTCTACCTAACTGAAGCTAAGTAGAACATTAGAGACACAGAGAGAAAGAGAGAAAGAGAGAAAGAGAGAAAGAGAGAGAGAGAGAGAGAGAGAGAGAGAGAGAGAGAGAGACTGTCATTGTGTCTAGAAGAAGTTAGTCTGGTGAAACCCTGAAAACATTGGCCTGTGAGAAATGTTTGGAGGAACCAAATGGGTTGAATCCTGGAGGGAAGTCTGAGGGCAAGATGTCTGTGAGGACCAATCTTTATACAAATATTGGAAGAGGCCTAAAATAACTTCTATTTTATGTGATATGATTACTCCTCTCTTTGTATTGCCCTGACATGTAGAAATTACAGGTGTGCAGATTGCAGATTTAATCTCAAGACAAGAAAGAACTTCCAGTAATTTCCCCAAAGAGAAAGACTCTCTAAAACATAATGAGTTTCTCATCACTGGAAATGTGCTAGTGAGGCCAAATGATTATCTTCAGGAAGACATTGAACTGATGATCTAAAAGTCACTACCAGCCTAAGATTCCATAAATGAGGATTAAAGCCTTTCAATGTATTCCCTTTTGGAATAGGACCATTCCTTCCCATGCACCCTGGTCAAATGAATACTTTCAAATGAAGCAAAGCATTTTCAAAAGCCATTTGAAGTAACCTAGAAATAGATCCAAAGTAAGAATTGGGTTTTTTTCTTCATTTAACTTGACCTTTGTACTCGTAGATTTCCAAGAGATTTGACCAAAGAATGAGACTTTTTTCTTTAAAAAATCAACTTTATCACCATGTCTGGGCGTTTTAAGTATAAATTTTATGGAAACACATGGCTATACAAATCCTGCACAACCTTGTCTTTGTGAGCTAAATCCCTTACCACACACACTTACCTGATAGCATCTTTCTATTGAGAAGCTCGCACAAAAGCAGACAAATGCAGGGGCAAAACCCTGAGTTCACAAGAAGTTACTTAGAAGGAAAGGATCAGGCAGTTTGGATCAGACATCATTGAACTCTTAAGACAAAAAAGATTCTATTCTAGATCTTCTTTGAATGTAAATATAGCAGTGTTTTTTTTTGTTTGTTTGTTTGGTTTTTTTTTTTTTTTTTTGTATCATTTACCATTGTGTTGAAGAAATCTTAAATATCCAATATGGCTCCTACCAAACTAGCCTTCCAACGTGGCATGTTATACGCCACATGTCGTATGTTTTTATTAAGTTCCCTTTGGAGGTCACTTTTTTATTCAGGAGCACTTTGGTTCAGTCAGCTTCTTAGGGAGGAGCATCTGCCTGTCAGGATTTATTCCTCTTGGACAAGAGAATAAAGCAGAAAAAAAATTCTAAAATATGTCACAATCCCTTCCAAGGCTTGATAGTAAGAGGCAAAGCTTCCATGTGCAGTTTTCAGAGAAGACTTAAAAGCACCAAAAATTGGGGCACCTGTGTGGCTCTGTCGGTTAAGCGTCCAACTCCTGGTTTCATCTCAGGTCATGATCTTGAAGTTCAGGAGTTCAAGCCCCAAGTCAAGCTCTGCATGGATGGTGTACAGCCTGCTTGGGATTCTCTCGCTCTCCCTCTCTGTCTGCCCCTCCCCTGCTCATTCTCTCTCTCTCTCTCTCTCAAAATAAACAAACAAACATAAACATAAAACACACTGAGTTTCTTCCCATGCATTTGACTTCAAACTCAGAGAAAAAGATAAACACGAAATGTATTTTCTCCCTTCTTGATGGCTAGCTTTACTTATTTATGTGCTTTAATTTTGCTGAGTGAATTAAATTTCTGAGTTCTACCTTGTCTCTTCTTCTTTGCTTAGAGCTTACTTTAGTCAAAGAGTTTAGAGATAGAGATTGTGACTGTCCCCGGCACTGCATCAAATCCTATTATATACTTAGGAATAGTCAGGGAAAACACAAAAACCTGCCTTTTCACTTTGTTCATACGCTGTGCTCTCCTCCAATCCTGGTGTGCGTGTGCTGGTCTCTTGTTTGCCCTCCTGACAGAAGGTTCATAAAAAGCCCTACTTACAGTGATAAACCTCTGTGGAAACTTATTCTTATAAGAAAAAGAAAAACACAGCCTCAGATTTCTATTATTAGACAGAACAGACTTAAATAACATCGCAAGGAAGACAATGGCACTAACACACCTTTTGATTGAGGTAACTGTGGGACTGTACCTAAAATAAACCCTTATTCTTGTGAAAATAAATCTCTCTTCCAAATTGGAGTCCGATGTCTTGTTATAGATGGCTGGTGTTATGCCTCCAGGAGAGCTGATCACAGGCCTGTGTGAGGCTGTTTGGTGAATGAACCATTGAATGCACTCTCCAGGGAAGAAATAGGCATACTCCCAAAGATGCCCATACAGAAACCTTGTAGGTTCCAGCCTTCCTTTGCAATTCCAAAGGTACCATTAATTGGTACAGAAAATAAAGACTCTTTAAGCACCGTTTTAATTCCATGACCTATTTCAATAAATAGAATCTGTGCTAACTGTATACTCAGCTCAAAATGTATTACTTATGGTCCTTCCAATTTTTGGATATACCTATGAAATCATTTTAAGACATAAAATGCTTGGGACGCCTGGATGGCTCCGTTGGTTAAACATCACACTTCCGCTCAGGTCATGATCTCACCGTTCATGGGTTGGAGCCCCGCGTCGGTCTCTCCGCTCTCAACATGAGGCCTGCTTCAGATCCCCTGTCTCCCCCTCTCTCTACCCCTCCCCCACTTGCGCACGCTCTTTCTCTCAAAAACAAACATTTAAAAAAAATTTTTTTTTAACGTTTATTTATTTTTGAGACAGAGAGAGACACAGCATGAACGGGGGAGGGGCAGAGAGAGAGGGAGACACAGAATCGGAAGCAGGCTCCAGGCTCTGAGCCATCAGCCCAGAGCCCGACGCGGGGCTCGAACTCGCAGACCGCGAGATGGTGACCTGAGCTGAAGTCGGACGCTTAACCGACTGAGCCACCCAGGCGCCCCTAAAAAAAAATTTTTTAAGAGATAAATCTCTTAACACTGGGGAGAAAATTAAGAAATAAGAACAAAGGGCTACAAAATTTTTGTTTAAATTATTGTCTAAATTACTGACGACTTACACAGGCTTCAGTAGTGGAGAGCCAATTGACTCACCAGTTTGAAAGAAGATACAGAGACTCTTGATTGGGCTACTGTTTAGCCTGCCTCCTCAGCTCAGTAACCTGGCTCTGTACCAGTCAGAAGGTTAGCCACAGTCCCACTGCTCCGAGGTCACAGGAGGCAGAGATCCTGATAGAAATCTTTCTTATCGACACTGGACAGTTTTATCACTGCCGTCATGGTAAAATGGGAAGCCGAAGGAAGAAGGGGTCATGTTCCCTTCTATCTGGGTAGGTTTAATTCCTTCAGGTCAGTGAAAACATTGACAAGGGAGGTGGTTTTCTCAAAGCCTCAAAGCAGTACACTCACTCTTCAGAGGATGTGTTTTCATCAACTCTGCTAGATCAGACTGTCCAAGAAATGGGATTTACACAGGAAGAGAACTTTTTTACTGTGCGCACTGGTGAACACTGAGTCTGCAGAGATGGTCTCTCAATCCAGGACAAGTAAGGAAATAGCACCATGAGGGGCACCTGGGGGCCTCAGTCAGTTAAGCATCATTTTGGTTCAGGTCACCATCTCACGGTTCATGAGTTCGAGCCTCACATGGGGCTGCTTGTCATTCTCTCTTTGCCCCTTCCCCTGCTCTCCCTCTCTCTTAAAATAAATCAACAGTAAAATAATTATCAACTCCTTTAAAAAAAAGAAGAAGAAGAAAACAGAACAAAAAAGCAAGATAGTTATAAAAATCCACATCAGAACAACAAGAGAACTATCACCCCAACAACTCCAAAGAATGTTGTATAATGAACACTGGTTGGGTTTGACTGCCGAAGATTTATTGCTCTTCACAATAGCTTCGCTTTAAACCTCAGGAATTAATACCTTCCCGATAAAGCCTGTATATGGGGGTCCTGCAGGTTCCTAGCAAAGTTAGGCAGTTATCAGACTACTGAGATCAGCTAGGTACTCTTGCCTGGTATTTCATCCTTGAAGGGGAGCTGGAGTTTCCATCCCTGCCATCGGTGAATGGCTCCTGCCTGCCATCGACCCGTTATTGTAGCTCCTTCTGGTCCAACTGCTTTGTGAGCCTCCTGCAGCCCTGAATGTGTTCCCTGCTCCTTAATTCATCAGGAATCTGTTTCTTTTGTGTATACCAAAAGCACCCCAACTGATGCAAAGAACATTCTGACAATTATTTCTGAAGGTAACCAGAAGAGAATGCCATTAGTCTCGTATCTACAAGCACATAGAATACCTTTCATACATAGCTGGTGGGGATTTTAAATTGCTTCGACAACTTGGAAACAATCTCTGGCAATTTCTTATGAAGTTAACAGCGTTCTGTGACTCCTAATTCCACTCCCAGGTATGGACCCAAGAGAAATGAAAACTCATGTCCACAAAAAGGGCTGGTAATAGAATTTTTACAGCAGCTTTTTTTTTTCCTCGTAATGGCAAAAAAACTGGAAATCACCCAAACGTCTGTCAATAAAAGATCAGATAACTGCTTTGTGGTACCTTCACATAAAGACATACTACCTGGCAATAAAAATAAACTCTTTTATACACCACAATATGGATCGTGCTTTTAAACATGATGCTGATCAAAAGAAACCATACCAACAAGAATATTTTCTGTGCGATTCTACTTATATAAAGTTCAAAAAAAAAAAAAAAAACACAAACCTAATTCGAAGAAGTAGACTATGAATTTGGGGATCAAGTGGTAGGGAAAATGAAGGTAAACTCTGTGATGATTAAAAAGCTCTACATCCCGATTAAGAAGGTAGCTACACAGGTACATACCTTTTGAAAACTTGTAAGAGCTGTAATAGCCATGAAAATTCCTACTCTGAATAATTCAACCTCAACATAAAAGAACAAAGAGAAACCCAAGACCTAGAAAGAAAAGCAATTGTTATGGATGTCTTTAGCAGATCCCTATACATCCTCCATTTGACAGACCTAGTAGGTCATCATTTTAATAATTTTACATCTTGAATTCGTATATTATATGCTTAGTTTGCCAAGAGAACCAGCAAATGAAATTTTCTAGTAAATAGGAATCTGTTTCAAATGGGTGTTTTTTAAAATAATGTTAAACAGCAGTGATAATGACATGCTATCACGACATCAAAGTCACACCTCTATGAAAAAATAAAGTAGATAAATCGCACTTCATTGAAATGGAAAACCCGTGCTCTGTCAAAGACCCTGCGAAGAGAATGAAAAGACCAGCTACATACACTTGCAGAAAAGACTTGCTTATCACCTATCTGATAGAATACTTGTATCCAAATAAAGGGCTGTGTAAATTCAACAGCAAAGGAACAAAAAGTACAATTAGAAAATGGACCCACAATGCGGCTGGATATTTCACTGAAGTGGAAATACACAAATGGCCAATAAGCACATAGAGGGATATTCAACATCATTAGCCATTAGGGATATGCAAATTAAAGCTGAGATACCACTGCACACCGACTGGAACAGCTAAAAGAAAGAAACACCGGTAATACGCAGTGCTTTCGGGGATGTGCACCAAGCACGCCTCTAGTCCATCGCTGGAATTTTAAATGGGTCAGTTACTCTGGGAAACATGTGAGCCGTTTCTTAAAAATTAAACATACACTTTCTGTATAATACGGCACATGCTTTCCTAGGTATTTATTCTCCAGAAATGCAAACTTAGGTTCACACAGAGAAAGGTGTATATGAGTATTGATAGCAGATTTGTAAATAGACACAACCTGGGGTGACCGGGGCGGGGGGGATGATCCTTCAAGGTTGAATGGACTCATAAACTCGAGTGCATTTATACAATGGCCTAATATTCAGCAGCAATGAAAAGGAACTCTTCATACACTCAACAAGTTGTGAGAACCCCAAAGCATTACGCTTAGTGCAAAAAAAAGGCCATTCTCCACGGTTACACACTCTAGAAGTGCATTTAAGTAACATTCTCTAGATGACAGAATTTGAGTGAGGGAGAATCTACCAGTAGTTGAAAAGGGTCAGGGTTGGGGCTAGTGTATCTGTAAGAGAATAACGTGAGGCGGGGGCACCTGAGTGTTTCGGTCGATTGAGTGTCTGACTCTTGATGTCAGCTCAGGTCATGATTTCACCATTCATGGGAGCGAGCTAGCTGTCGAAATCTGTGCTGAAAACACGGAGCCTGGTTGAGAGTCTCTCTCTGCCCCTCCCCCACTCATGATCTGTCTCTCAAAATAAATATTTTAAATATATGTATTTTTTTTTTAAAGAGTAGCATAAGGGAACTGATTTCTCCAAGTGGGAGAGTGCTGTATTCCGAGTGTGGCGAATTTGATACAAATGTATACATGTTAAAAAATTCCATGGATGAGGGGCGCCTGAGTGGCTCAGTCTGTTACATGCTCAACCTCGGCTCAGGCCATGATCTAGTGGTTCTGGGTTCGAGCCCCTCATCGGGCTCTATGCTGATAGCTAAAGGCCTAGAGCCTACTTCGGATTCTTTGTCTTCCTCTCTCTCTGCCCCCTCCCCTGCTCATGTTCTGTGTGTGTGTGTGTGTGTGTGTCTCTCTCAGAAATAAACATTAAAAAAATAATTTCACAGATGTAACAAATAGACCAGACAATGCTGACGTATGCAGACACAGATGTACCTCTTCCCAAAAACACTCCCAATCTACTGCTACCTATGGAACAACTTCTGAGAGAAATCCCCTCACTAGCAGAACAACTCCTATGTATGAGATGAACAGGGAGAAAAAAACCAACATCAAAAGGAATAGGAAAGGCTAAAACACAATCTTGCCATAAAACCTGCCCCTGGCACAATGACCCACAACGGGGACAAACTCAAAACTCTGAGTATCTCCCTGTGGAACAAAGGATTTGAACCTCACATCTGGCACCTCAACTTTTTAAGACCTGCACCTGAGAGGCAAGCTGCCAAAACATCTAGCTTTGAAAGCCAAGAGAACTTGCACTCATGAGACACACAACAGCAAGAGTGAACTGAGAGATAGTTCTTAAAGAGCCTGCATAGACTCACTTCCCACCTACCCACCAGGGCCCAGCACAGAGGAAGCCAATTGAAATGCATGCCATTTTGCAGTGAAAAGGGCCTGTGTGCTTACCTTAAAACTTCTGTCTGAGTGGCAGGTATCTAATTTAACACACATCCAGGGGCCTACTGAAATACTCTCCCAAAACCACAGAAGTTCATGGGCATCTTTTTTACAATCTTCCTCTGCCCCATGCGAAGCTACTGGGATCTCCCAGAGAGAAGCCTGGGTAGAGGTCTCGCAAGACAGCTTTTGTGGCCGTCACCTACAGCAGACATCCCTTGGATAGCCTGGCTCTGGTGGCCGGAGTATTTATGTTCTCAAGTTCAAGGGGGATGTCAGGAAACAAATCAACAGATTTTAATTAGCCAGGGATCTTCTCAGGGATGATCAGTGCAGAGAGAAACACCCATGTCCCAGTCTTCTGCTGAAAGAGATTTATTTGCATGTTTTAAAAGCTCTTGCCTCAGTGTCCCGCTTCCCATCAGCCAAATTCTAGATGCCAACTGAGATCCTTCCCTGTGGAAAACTGACAAGTCTTGGCACATCCTCAACTATGGGAGCCACTGAGGACAAAGTAGGCTGCTTGGGCCATCACAAAGTTTTAGGAGACAACAAGAGCTGGACAAGGTTCAGTAAGTTTCAATTTCTCAATTGTTGAATCATCAACTCAACCATCCATTAAATGGATTACACAGTAATCAGACGGGATTTATTCCAAGGATGCAAGAATGGTTTAATATCTGCAAATGGATAAGATATACCATCCAACAAATAAAGGGTAAAAATCCTATGATCACTTCATAGATGCAGAAGATGTCAACAGAACTCAACATTCATTTTTGATAAAAATCTTCAACACAGTGGGTATATAGAGAATGTCCCTCAACCTAATAAAGGCCACATATAACAAGCTCACAGCTATTATCATACTCAACAGTGAAAGGCTAAAAACTTTTCCTGGAAAATCAGCAAGAACACGGTACCCACTCTTACTACTTTTATTTAACAAAACATTGGAAGGCCTAGCCAGAGTCATTTAATTAAAAACCATCCCAGTTATAAATAACAAGTAAAACTTCATTTGCAGATGACATCATCTTATAGAAAACCCTCAAGAGCCCCCAAATAAAACTGTTAGAATAAATGAATGTAGTAAAGTTGGATATAAAAATCAACATGCAAAAATCAATTTTATTTCTCTACATTAACAGCAAATTATACAAAAAATTATGAAAACAATCCCATTTACAACAGCATTAAAAAAAAAGCACTTAGGAATAAACTTAACCAAAGAGGTAACAGATCTCTACGTTCAAATCTTTAAGCCAATGATGCAAGAAATTAAAGACCATGCAAATAAATGGAAAGACATCCCATGTGCATGGACTAGAAGAATATTGTTAAGATGTCCTTGTTACCTAAAGTCATCCACAGATTCAATTCAATCTCTATCAAAATTCTAATGCATCCTTCACAGAAGTAGGAAAACAATCCTAAAATACATAAGGAAGGACAGAAGACCGCAAATTACCAAAGCAATCTTGAACAAAAAGGACAAAGCTGAGGTCAACACACTACCTCCTTTCAAAACATACTATAAAGCTATAATAATCACAACAGTAAGGTAGTAGTGTAAAAACAGACATAAACCCATGGAACTGAGTAGAGAGCCCAGACATAAGCAGACACATTTTAGGTAAATTAGTTTACAACAAAAAAAAATCCAAGAATACACAATGAGGAAAAGTCAATCTCCACAGTAATGCTGGAAAATCTAGACAGCCACATGGAAAAACAAAAACAAAAACAAAAACAAAACAAAACAAAAACAAGCAACAGACTTTTCTACTATACACAAAAATCAACTCAAAATGGGTTAAAGACTTGAAGGCATTAAAATTTATTATCTAAATTTTATATTTAGATAATTATCTAAATATAGGTTATTATCTAAAACCTATTAAGAACTCCTACAACTTAAGAGCCAAAAAAAAGTGATTAAAAAACAGTTGATGATTTGAATCAGTATTTTCCCAAACACATACAGATAGTCAAGAGGGGCATCAAAAAAAAAAAAAAAAGGCAGCAAATATCAAGGAAATGCAAACCAAAACCACAATAAGACAAAACCCCATACCTGCTAGAATGGCTAGGATCAAAAAGACAAGAAATTACAAGTGTTGGTGACAATGTGGCAAAAAGGGAACCCTGCTCACTGTTACTAGAAACAGAAACTGATGTAGCCACTCTGGAAAACAGTATGGAGTTTTCTTGAAAATATTAAAAGTTGAACTACCTTATGAACCAGCAGTTCCAATTCTGGGTATTTAACCAAAACAAACAAACGACACAACCCAAAAAACCAAAAACAGTAATTTGAAAAGGTATCTGTTTCCCCTATGTTTACTATAGCACTATTTATAATAGCCAAGACATAGAAACAATTTAAGTATCCATCAATGGATAAAATTGTTGTGTTATATATATCCAAGGGAGTATTATCCAGCCATGATAAAGAGGAAAATTGTCATTTTCATCAATATGCATAGATCTTGAGGGCATTATGCTAAATGAATGAAGTCCCACAGAGAAAATTGAATACCACATAGTCTCACTTATATGTGATATTGAAAAACAAAGAACTCCTAGCATCAGTAGAAAATTGACTGCCAGGGGCTCAGAGGTAGAGGGAATGAAGAGATGCTGGCCAAAAGATACAAACTTTGTTATAATGTAACTAAGTTCCAGGGATCTCATTTATCCTACAGTGATTACAGTTAACCATACTGTATTATAGAGGTGTGGGGGTGGCTCAGTTGGCTAAGCTTCCAACTCACGATTTGGTTCAGGTCTCATCGTCTCACAGTTCGTGAGATCAAGCCCCGCATCTGGCTCTGCACTGCCAGGGCCGAGCCTCCTTGGATTTCTCTGTCTCCCTCTCTCTCTCTACCCCTCTGCCACTCTTAGCTGTCTCTTTAAAAATTTAAAAAATTTTTAAATTAAAAAGTACTATAGTATATATTTCCAAGTTTCTAGGAGTCAATCTCTTAGGTTTTCATCACAAGCAAAAATAGTTCTAACTATGTACAGTCATAGATATTAACTAGACATTGTGGTGATCATTTGACAATATATACATACATGGAATCATTATGTTAGTTTCAGATGTACAACCTCAAGTTTTAGGTCAGTTATATCTCAATTTTTAAGAAGGGTAAGAAGGAGGTGAGAAATATAAAATTTAGGATATCCATCGCCTCAGAGAAGGCAGAACAGGCTATGGGGAGAAGGGGCATACAGGATTTTCAACAGAATGTTGGTTTTCATTATTCTTTCTATTTTCATCTGAGCAATATTTTTTACTCATCATTCACTGCTTTCTAAGAACCTTTTTAAAAAGCTGGAGAGGTGTTATCATTTTACTTGGAGAAATATAGAAACACCTAATGGTGTTCCACACCCAAGCTTTTCTCAAACTCTAATGCAAATATTCTTTTTCAGAGCCTTACAGTCTACTCACACTTTAAATACATGTATTATGACCCTCCTTTATCATTGTGGTTGAGAAAATATCCTCACCTCCCTCACTGTGTGTATACTTTAAATGTGGTCTGTCAAAGTAAACGGATATTGAAGTAAAGAATGTCTGTTGGAAAATTAAATTCAACGTTGCCTATCTGGCATGTTTGTTCATTTGTAAACGAAGATTTTGAGTTCATTATCCATTAGTTGTAATAGACATTCAGAAGCAGGTTCAGTGTGACTGGCTGATAGGAACACTCAAACCAAAACCATTCCCATAAAGGCCATCTCAAGAGAGGCAGAAAAAAACGTTTGATCAACTGTCATATGCGTTGTTGATGAAACATCTCAACAAAGTAGATTTAGAAGGCACACACCTCAAAATAAGAAAAACCACCTATGAAAAACCCACAGTCAACCTCACACTCAATGGTGAAAAATGCAGAGTTTTTTTTCCCTGGTGTCAGGAAGAAGACGAGAACACATCCACTGTCACCACTTCTACTCAACATAATACTGGAAGCCCTAGCCATGGTAATTAGACAAGAAAAGGAAATAAAAGGCATCCAAATTCTAACAGGTTTTTCAGTTTGTACATGACGAATAATATAGAGAAAACCCCCAAGACTTCACCAAACCACTACAACTAATCAATGAATCCAGTGAAGTCATGGGATACAAAATAGACAGCAATCTGTTGCGTTCCTATACTAATAATGAAGTATGGCATCAGGAATAGTCAAATACCTAGAAATAAACTTAACCAAAGAGTTCAAAGACCTGTACCCTGAAAACTATACAACACTGATAAAATTGTTCCCATAAAGTGTCCAGGTAGATTGCCACTATTTTCAGGTTTTACACACATACGCAGACACCATTTTTTACAAAAATTTTAAATGGAAAAGACACGACTGCTCTCGTGAACCTCTCGGCCACGAGACCTATTCGAGATGAAAAACAAAGAACCAGATCCATCATGTCAGGCATACAAAGCAATATAGTTTTGCCTCCTCTAATTACAGAAAATAAAATACTGAGGCGCTTCGGTGGCTCAGCTGATGAAACATCCAGTACTTGGTTTCAGCTCAGAGCATGATCTCACAGTTTGTGAGTTCGAGCCCCACAATGGGCTCCAAGCTCAAGGGATTCTCTTTCTCTCCCTCTCTCTCTGCCCCTTCTTGCTTGCTCTCTCTCTCAAAATAAATACATAAACTTTAAAAAAATACTTATTTCAAGATTATGCCACTTCAATTGGGAAGATACTGCTTTGTCATGCACATTTATAAAAAAATAATGTGAACAAACTTCTTGTAGGCTTGTCACTTGTTAGAAAGATATCTCATGTAAATGAAGCTAAACCAGCCATCAGCGAACTTTTTCCATAAGGAGCCAGATAGTAAATATTCTGAGTGTTGCAGGTCCTAAGAAATCCACAGCAACTATTCAACTCTGCATTTTTAATGCCAAGTCACCACGGATACCACAAAACGTTGTGAGGTTGTTTCAATAAAACTTTATTTACAAAAACAGGATGTAGGTCAGACTTGGCCCAAGGGTCATCATTTGCCAACCTCTGCTCTAAAATATTCTATTTTCAACAGCTGGTTTGTGTGTGCATGAACGCATATACACACATGATGACTTATATGCATCTATCTCTGTACGCTTCCTAAAACCAGAATGACTCAATATAAATTCATCGTCCCAAATGGGTGTCTACTTCTATGGACATACAGAACATCGCACTTTGGTGACATACCCCTAAATCTAAATGGATAATAACTATGACAAACAAGACCACAGAAGTTTGGAATCAAAAAATTTCACCTAAGGAAGCAATGACTAGATCGATTTTCCAAAATGCAAACTATTTCCCTCATATCCCTTCCCTACCCCGCCCCATCCCACAGAACTAGGTCTCAAAATCTGGTTTATTCTACCTTCATTTTCCTCTTTTGTTATGCTTGCTGGAATGTGAAAAGCCACATGCAGACCAAGGAAACCTGGTTAAGCAGATTATACTTTAGTTACTATTCTATTTAATAAAGTATTGAAGTACTCCTCAAAAGCTTGTTTTTAAGATGAATGATTTGGGAAAGGATTTCTTCTAATTACATATTCACATTTTTAAAAAAGAAATTGTGTTTTCTCAATCTCATACCTCCTGTAAATCCTTTGTTAGCTCTTTTTCCTCAGTTGAAGTGGAATTATAAAGTCTCCCTCATAAAATTAAGTCTGAAACGTGCTACCATCTCTTTTTATTGGAATGGACTTTTCCAGTGACTTTTCAAGTACTGAACACATGACTTCAACACGGGAGTAGGAGAGATGGCCAGCTTCACGGCACGGTCAGCAACACCCTGTACTTTGTTTAACGCTCTGCTCTCACCATTAGCTTGCAATTCTTAACGATTTTCACCATGAGCTCCCAGTATTCATTTTGCAGCAGACCTTGAAAATCACGTAGCCGGTCCTCTGAATCGAGATTAGAACTCAACAAAGGGGGACACACTTCCCCAACAAGGCAGATTCAGAAGGTTCAGTTTCTGTAATCTCAAGAAGAGACTCCTTGGCTTGACTTCAAAGTTCTCTGCTGTTATCAACTCTCCAGAAGGTGGAGAAGGCAAGAAGGTGACTGAATAAACAGAAACTTCTACTCTCATTTCTGAAAAATAGGCAGCGGAGTCATTTGGTTTCCGCAGAGAGCATCACAAAGAGCCAGCTTTTCAAAATGGACTTTTCTTCCTCTACTCTAAGTGGTTTGCCTAATAAGGTGAATGGAGAACAGGTGGGCAGTATCATTAATGCCAACCCCAACAGGATAAAGAAGTTGTCCTTTTCTTCCACAAGGCTCTGGACTAGGTAGGATGATGCAGCTAACACATCAACACACGAGTTTATCGTCGTCGTAACTGGGTATTTTTTCTAGATGCCAAGTATCCAAAACCCTGCGCTTGTACCAAGTGTCCTATCAATTCTCATTAGCCGAGGCAGCAATCCTGAAACCAGGAGTATGGGGACATCCGACGATATTTGGGATTCTAGAGGAGCAGATCAGAGGGCACATCACAAGACATCTTACCTAAGATCAGCAGGGCTGGAGTGGGTGAGAACACAGTACTAACGCATCCTTCTGAAAACCGAAACCCATTCTCCCCATCCCTCCTTGCTTGCTCCTTTCAACGCCCATCATACTTTGCAAACTCCACAAAGGCAGGAATCTTTCTTGGTGGTATCCGATGCTCCCACAACAATCCTTGCCTCATACCCAGTGCCCGTTAAATACTGAATGGGGGACGTCTGTGTGGTGCCGTCGGTGAAGCCTGAGTCTTGATCTTGTCTCAGGTCACGATCTCAGGGGTCATAAGCCTGCTTGGCGTTCTGTCTCTCCCTCTCTCTGCCCCTCCCCCGCTGTGCTCACTCGCTCATTCTCAAAATAAATAAACATTAAAAACAATGAAATAAAATATCGAATGAATGACCACAGTAACCTGAGCGTTTTCTACTGTACTTGGCCTGACACACCCCAGACCTCTTCCTGACGAGACAAAGCAGCTACGAATCAAAAGCTTCGAGAGGAAAACAGGCTATCCCAAGAAGAGAGTAGTGACTAACAATTATACTGTTAAAAAAAAAAAAATGAAAAGACTTTGAGCTAGGTTTGAAAATGCGGAGGCTGACAGGAATTTCAGGGGACCTCCCTGATGCTCTTCATCGGTGCTCCCAAAGTCCTTTTCAAATGTGCGAACCCAAAATGTGTCACCACAAAGCCTGCTGTCTACCTACAGTCAACTGGTATAGGTCAGCGCAGGAGTTAAATTAAAACTGTCTTCTAAAAGCCAAATACTTCTAAGCTCACAGGTTCACTAATGGTGCTTAATCCTTGCTGGATGCCTCAGGCTTATGTCTGGCTTTGTTGGTTTATTTGTGACTGCTCCTCACATCAGGGGCCCAATTACCTCTTCAGGGCTCTGTGTCATCCTTTCTGGGACCGAGGGCTCTTAATAGCTCTCTGCTGGGGCCATTCTCAGTGTTCCTCCAACCCTCTCCTTCTTGCTGCCTGGCCAGAATGGAGTCACAAAACACACGTGACCCATCATCCCTTCTGCTCAGAACCTTCTATGCTTAAGCTTTCATAACCCAGACCCCGCTGGGTTGTTTAGTTTAGCTCTGGGCGTTTGTTTTACACAACATAAGAGCGCTGAACAGAATGCACCAGGAATCCAGAGCTGCTAGCATTGTCTCCTAAATTCGGTGTCTTCGTAGGTCACGTGCAGGTCAAAGCTTCTGCCCCCCCCCCAGTGCCACAGAGGTCCTTCTTTCATGCAAAGTTGGCTTGAGATAATGGAATGGAAGAGCTCCGTGGCTCTCAAGGGCTAGAGCGCAAGGACCCAGCGTGGACCTCACTGCTTCTAGCCATGACTGGTGTGGCCAAGGGTTGGGTCTGCCAACACATAGGACTCTTCTAGCACAAATAGTATCACCTAACCCAAGCTTATGTAAGCAAAAAAAAAAAAAAAGCCAACCTGTCACATTCTGACTGGGAACACAGAGCCAAACTGCAGACCAAAAAGAAACAGCCTTGGGGACAGTTCTTTCTCGTATCTACGAGCCCCTTTTTCTTCTCTCTCTGCGGGTGCACTTCCTTTGCGCCTCAGTGTACCCCCATGAAACGCGGCCACGCCCGCTTCCGATTTTTACATCTGACCTCCGCATCTGCCCACCGCTCTGGGTTCCAATACCACCATCTGAGTGTGACAGCTAAGTGTGAGTCAACTGTCCACTTCAGAACTTCCCTAGTAAGGCAAGGGTACAGGAGTGAGGCTTCTAAGGACCCACCTCCAGCACAGACCAGACAGCCAGAGTCGATCACAAGTTTTAGCAAAGTCTAGGAGGAGACCATCAATCCCACGAGCCAATTTGAACCTCAAGGAAGAAGAAACAGAGACACACAGTGGGGTTCAGGGTCCGAGAGTCGGCATCTGCTTGTGACAGACTCCATCAGTCCTCACAGGATGTCCTGACCTCAATCCTCAGGAATTGATTGGAGAATCTTCAGGCCAAGAGGTTGAAATCAACAAAGACTGAAAAGTCCATCTGTATTATTTTCCTAGGGCTGCCCTGACAATAAATTACCCCCAACTCAGTAGCTTAAAACAACACGAATTCATTCAGCTCTGGAGGCCAGAACCGTGAATTGACGGGCTGGTAATATCACATTGGCTCCAAAAACTCTCAAGAAGCAGCTTTCCCAGGCTCTTCCAAATTCTGACGGCTCTCCAATGTCACTCGGTTCGTGGATGTAAAGTTTCAACCTCTGCCTCTATCTTCACAGGGCCTTTCGCTTTTTTGTCTGTGCCTTTTCTTCTCCTATTTTAAGGTGACCGTTGTCATCAGATTTAGGGCCCACTTGGTTATCAGAATAGTCTCCTCCGGAGACCCTGAACTTTTCCAAAATAAGGTCACATTCACAGGTTCCAGGAGTCAGGACGAGGACCTATCTTTTAGAAAGGTCACCATTCAACTCACGACAGAGTCTGTTTCACTTAAGAACACTGTCTCAAAGCTCAGAATCTATACATTCATGTGAGTAACAAGTGACCATTCTGGCCTGGGCTTTGTGATTGGAGCATGTGATGATCCATGGTGGGCTGAACACCACCAATATCAGGGCGATATAAAGGTACTGGGCCCCCCCGAGAACCTCAGTGGCTCTAGGAAGAGCATTCATAACCTGGGCAGTAGCAGGCCCAATGGCCATGAGGAAACATGGACAGGAAAGATTCCTCTGAGGAACCCCCAAATCACGGAGGACAAAGCTGACCAGGCCAAGTACTCCCCTACTGGTCTATCATCCTCCACACGCTGGCGTGTTCTGAGGCATTTTTTCCTTTGGAATACATATGTGTGAAATTCAACTTCACTTGCCTTCTTTACCCAATAGCTTAATGCCACAAGCAACATCACTGTTTTACAAAGGACAGAAAAGTTTTCTCCTAAGGGAAACAACTTACTGGCCCCCTAATACCTCAATGTATATTAGTTTCATTGGATAAATTTTTTTTCCCTGAATAGCAATAAAAGACAAATCAATAGGCCAGGGATAAGCAGGCTTTGATGTGACCATCATTTATTGCTAGCATCCTGCTCTTTAAAATCCCTGTGCAAACAAATGCAGGGTATGAAAAAAACGAAATCCATTAATTTTGATCCACTGCATCCCTACCCTACAGAAACAGCTCAAAAACATTTGCATCTAAGGAAACATGAACCTAAAAGCAAAGATAAAAGCAGGGGAAGTGAATGTCTGGAGACTATTTTTCTAACTCTCACCATATTGGTTGGCCTCAAGTTTAAACATCAAGGTACGAAATAGAACCAGCAATAATTCTTAGTTGGATGAAGAGAAGAAATCTAGAAAAATTCTACCGCCTTCTTCGTGGAGGAAAAAAAATTACTGATATTCATAATGAATAGTAATATTTCCATTAAGTGAACATGGAACTTTTCAATTTATTATTTTCTTTTGCATTATATTCATACAAACAACTGTGGACTTTTTTTCATTTTTTTCTTTTTTAACAGAAGTCTGCTAAGTATATGCAAATACCGGGCTATAAACCTCAGCTTGGAAACAGTCAAGACTGTCTACACCTTTTCATCTTTGTCAAGGGGGCTGGGCGTATACTCAAATTGCATCCTTATTTTAGTCACAACCCCGTCCCGTCTCCAATAAGCATTCTGTTAAAAACCATACGTTTCTCTCACGCCTTCTCATTTTTAAAATATGTTGTCTCACTTGTAAAAATCTCCTCTGACTTGAGAAGGCATTTTCCAACATTCCTTCCAATTGGAATGCCTGTGCTGGTAACTTCGAAAAGACACGGTTCATTGTCTGGGATCGCAGGCTGTAATCCCAATACAGCACTGAGCCCATACAGCTGCCCTATCTCGTCACACAGAGAACCAGGAAGGGGACTGTGTAGCTGAGTGATGGAGACAGGGAACAGCCAGCATGTGGGAGAGAGGTGGGGGAACCATCAGGGGACCACTGCAGGGCATGGTGGGGAGCCCAGTCAGGCAGGCAGGGACCCAGAAAGCATGATCCCAGTGGCCAGGAAGACGCCATCAGACAAGGGTCACCTAGGAACATGCAACAGAGCAGGATGTAGGGACTCACTTAGCACTGCCTTTGACACAAGTCATCTGCTCACAGGCCTCCCTCACAATTTGGTCCTAATTACACACATGCTCTTCCATTTTAAGTATTTCATGTGCCTTGAAATTGATTTACCTGTAATGTATACAAACTACCATTACGTAGATAAGTGGGACAACAGGATCTCCTGCCATCAATAGCGTGTAACCCAAACAATTCCAACAATGCAATTAAATGGTAGCCAGTCCTGTTTATCCACAGAAGACCTATAGCCTGAGGTACGTGCTTTTTGTTACAAAGAGCACTCAGTAAGTGTTAGACAGTGTTCAAGAGCTAAGCACTTGGCAGAAACTTCCTTCCGGATTTATGTGGAAATATGAACATGTATTGAAAGGGACGATGCCCATTCACCATCAGTATAGTGCCTGAACCACACAAGGAAAAATCCCAATTTAGCCTTAAGGGGTAGGTCAGGAAATAGCAAGTTTCAAACACCCCAAGTGAGTAACAGGGCTCCAGGTGTGAGGAGAAGGAGGGGTCAGAGACAAGAGACGGGCCTGGTTCTCAAAGGAAATCCAAGAATATATACCAGACCTCGGGTATAATTCACTGTTGCTTTACGTCATATACATTACTCTGCTACAGTACAGAGAGAGTCTAAGGTCATAATTAAGAGCTTGGATACTAGAACTTAATGCACAGGATTCAATCCCAATGCCACCACTTCCTGTCTCTATAAATTTGGATGAATGAACCTCTTTGAACCACTCTTTCTTCATCTATAAACTCTTTTGATGGGGCTCCTGGGTGGCTCAGTTGGCTAAGCATCCAGTTTCATCTCAGGTCATGATCTCACATTTTTTTAATTCAAGCCCTGGGTCGGGCTCTCTGCTGCCAGCGCAGAGCCCCCTTAGGATCCTCTGTCTCCCTCTCTCTCTGCCCCTCGTGTGTACACACACATGCACATGCTCTCTCTCTCTCACACAAGCAAACACTAAAAAATAAATTTAAAACCCTTCTGCAAATAGCTTTAAGATTAGGATCTATTTCACAGGAATGACACAAAGATGAAAGGAGCAAACATATATAAGGGGCATGAAACAGAACCTTCTAGATGATAAGTACTATACAAGTGCTCACTAGGAGTGGTGGGCAAAATAACGCCTCTCCAAAGGTAGGCACATCTTCATCCTTGGCACCTGTTCAGTGTTACCTTACACGGAAAAAGTGACTTTGATAATGTTCCTGAGGTTAAGGACCTTGATATGGGAAGATTATCCCATATTACCTCATCATAGAGGTCCTTAAAAGAGCCTTTCCCAACTGAGGTTGGGTGGGAAGGAGATGTGAGGTTGGAAAAAAGGTCTGAATTTCAAGACAGAAGGGGCCACCAGCCAAGCAATCTGAGCGCCCTCTGTAAGGCGGAAAAAGCAAGGAAGCTTGTTCTGTTCGAGAAGCCCAGAAAAGGGAGCCCTGCCCACAACTGGTTTTAGACTTGCAGTGTGATCGGTGTTAGACATCCACCCTGCACAAGTGTCAAGCAATACATTTGTGTTAATCTAAGCCACTCAGTTGGTGGCAATTTGTCACATACATTCTGATTACTACGAGGACGTACACTCAAGCTGTATGGCAGGAGGGTCTCAACTGGAATTTAACAGGTCAGAGATGAGCTTCAGGCTGGATACCTTGAGTTCAGACTCCAACTTCTTCATTCTCCACTGACTTGGATGGTAGTAGGTCCCAAATCCAGAGTCAAGACCTAGTTCTCCCGGAGAGGTCAGTGGGCTTTGGTTGTATGCTAAGAGTCAATACTAGGTGTTCTATTATTTTCTTTGCCTCCTGAGTACAGGGGAAAAACAAAACCAACCAAAAACAACAACAACAACAACAACAACAACAACAAAAAACTGTGTTCTACCTGTATTGCATCTAAGGAGACCATATTGGTCAATGAAACATGGAAAGACGTCAAGTCGTCACTTCCAGACCTGACCCCTAAAATATCCCAGATGATGTTCTCTGATCTCTTGGTCCAAAATGTTGTAACCACACAAAGGCAACAGCGTTAAGATCCCTGAGGCAGCCATAGGAAAACACATACTGCACAGGACCTCTCAACGTACTTACAACTAGGACTTGAAAAAATAATAATAATCTTTAATTGTGTGGGTGGGTATATTGCTCTTTTATTGTAGTTGGCATTGCTTATCCTCATTCATGCATAGAGTCAGAGAGCAAGAACCAGCCCCATAAACCTTAGCCCAGCAACACCTGGAGAAGACAAGGACATAGTAGCCATCAAAGTGACATGTGCTGATTTGCGAGCCGTCCACCTCTCCCATGGCGTCTAGGCCATCAGGAGCACCCCCATCCCAGCCTCCTATCCTGTCAGTTATGAATGTTCACATGAGGGACAAGGTGACTTCTCTCCAGCCCTGCTCAGATCATCCCAGACCCCAGATCTACATACTGCATAGAAACCAAGAGAAGGATCAATATTAGCAAACCTATTTAGCTTCCTTCTATGACGGCATGACGGACTCCATAAACCATATTTGTAGTCTTCTTCTACATTTCATAGGACCCTTTCAATCACAATATACCTAAGGATGGTCCACGTAGAGTCTTGTTGGTGTGACTAACTGACCTGCACTACATGAGTAAATATCAAGGCAAGCAGATCTGTCTGAGTCTCTCCTGTGTCCATGGAGCGTGTTGGCAATCCTTCCACCCAGGGCACATTTGACTTTAAATTTTTCGGGTGAGTAACAGTAAGAAGAGATGTGTACATGGCATCAAGTTTTGACGATGTTGCGTATGAACGACCAAAACAGAGACTACGGTATTTCCCCCATCGTCTGGCAATGCCAATAGAAAACCACGAAATCAAGGCAAGGCACTAGAAATGGAACAAGTCACGGTGGCCTTAAATCACAAGAATACCAAGAAGCATAGGTACTCAAAGTTCCCTTTATGTGGACACTTAAGCAGCTCGTTCCCGACCCCTTGCCCGCAGCACTTTAAGAGGCAATGTTGATACCCACAGCAAGTATTCAAGATGGGGCCTGGAAAGTTCAGGCCACCAAGGTCCACTGAAGAAAACTGAAAACTGGAAATCCCTGAGTGGCTCTGGGCACAGTTTCTTACCTTTTTCAACCAAAGTTGATGGAGAGGAAAAATGGCAGCCAGTGACGTGTGGTTGAGGATACCCCTCAGGCCACTGGTAGAGGCAGAACAAAGATAGGGCTTCTTAGTCCCAGAGAAGCCTTGGCAGTTGGCACCATGTCCCCATGTGTGTAAAACCAGTAACTAACTGGGGTCCAGAAGATGGCAGCTGAGCACGTACCAGGGGTACTAAGACCCTCCTCCCAAGAGTAATGCTGGCAAGTGAGTAAAGGCAGGAGACAAAAATTTTCCCTAGGACCATCCACCTGGGTGGCTCAGTCGGTTAAGCAATCAACTCTTGATTTTGGCTCAGGTCACAGTCTCACAGTTCCTGAGTTCAAGCCCCGTGTTGGGTTCTGTGCTGACAGTGCAGAGCCTGCATGGGATTTGCTCTCTCCCTCTTTCTCTGACCCTCCCCACCCACCTCTTTCAAAATAAGTAAGCTTAAAAAAAAAAATTAACCACGGTTTAAAAACTAATTTACTCTGGGGCGCCTGGGTGGCTCAGTCGGTTAAGCGCCCGACTTCAGCTCAGGTCATGATCTCACAGCTTGTTGGTTCAAGCCCCGCGTCAGGCTCTGTGCTGATGGCTTGTGCTGACAGCTTGGAGCCTGGAGCCTGCTTTGGATTCTGTGTCTCCCTCTCTCTCTGCCCCTCCCCTGCTCATGCTCTGTCTCTCTCTCAAAAGTAAATAAACATTAAAAAATTTAAATAAATAAATAAATAAATAAATGATTTACTCCAGGATTAAAGAGCACACTTGTTATTTTAAGTCCTGAGTGCTATATGGAAGTATTACATCACCAAATCGTACACCCGAAACAAGTATTACACTGTATGTTAACTAAGTGGAATTTAAATAAAACCTTCAACAAAATTACCCCAGGGAGGGGGGCTGATTGACAAGGTAATGGTGGGGGTCGAATGGGGATACAGCCTTTTCCCTGATGATGCAGAGAAAGAAGTAAAACTGTAACATGACTGCGTCCCTTGATCGTGAGGAGTTTCATGGTCCCATCTAGAGAAAACAGTTACCACTGAGATATAGTAGGTATTTAACAGAACGAGGGAACAAGTGGTCCTTCCTTTATAATATTCTCACAATGTTTTCCCCATATCATTTGTATACCCCATTATGAAGTATTAATGGGATTTTTCAGTCAATTAAATACTGTATGCAATGCCATCAAAACGTAATTAGTGGTGAATTAAAAGTGGCCATGAAATGGAAATTGGTGTGAGAATAACCTATCCCCTAATGACGAGGTAATAGCTACCATTTGTTGAGTGCTTACTAAGTACCAGGCAGGGTGCCAAGGACTTAGAGGCATTCCCTTATGGCATTTAGTCCTCAAAACAACCACAAGAAGTAGATGCTAGGTTCTCCTGATTTGTAAATAAAAGCACTGAAGCACAGAAAAACCTAAGCAAGCTGTCCCCCCATTAGTGAACCAGTGAACAGCAGGGTAGATCCAGTCCAAGTACATCTGGCTCCAAACTCCAGCAGTTAATCACTGCTCTGGCTGCTTCCCCTAGTCCCGTCACTATGGCGTCAGGCAGGCAGAGAGGCCCCTTCCATTCTCCCCGGAGCTCCCTTGCTCTTGGATGGGCTCTCGAGTATTCCTAGAAAAGGCATATGCTGACAGAATAAAGGTCCCACATTCAACCCATGAACGCTCTACCAACTTCCACAGCAAGAGAGCACAGCGTTACAAGCATGGGTCTATCAACTCTATCACGGGAGTCAAAGGAACTTTCTGGTTCTCTGCATTCCGTCTGTAAAATAGGAATGGTGAGAAAAATAACAAGCCTCAGAGGGTGTTAAGAGGATTCAAAGAGTTGATGCACAGAAAATCCAAGATACTATGTGACACGTGAAAAACCCTAAATGCAGTCATTAATGTTTTTATAATCCTCAAAGCCATGCTCAGGGCTGCTCAAAGATACAGATTATATTTAGCTGACTTGGAATTCATTCAAAAGGTATACTTCCCTCAACGCTATTACCTTCTCTCAGGTGAAGGAAAACGAAGTCCTGGGCCTTTGTGTCTCCCAAGAGTCATTCTCAAATAGGTCCCTACTGATTCTAAAAGTTCCAGGGTGGCTCAGTCAGTTAAGTGTCCGACTTCAGCTCAGGTCATGGTTTGTGGGTTCAAGCCCCTCATCGGGCTCTGTGCTGACAGGTCAGAGCCTGGAGCCTGCTTCGAATTCTGTGTCTGCCTGTCTGCCCCTTCCCCATTCACACTGTCTCTCTCGTGCTCTTTCTCTCAAAAATTAATAAACATTAAAAAACAAATTAATAGGGGCGCCTGGGTGGCGCAGTCGGTTAAGCGTCCGACTTCAGCCAGGTCACGATCTCACGGTCCGTGAGTTCGAGCCCCGCATCAGGCTCTGGGCTGATGGCTCAGAGCCTGGAGCCTGTTTCAGATTCTGTGTCTCCCTCTCTCTCTGCCCCTCCCCCGTTCATGCTCTGTCTCTCTCTGTCCCAAAAATAAATAAACGTTGAAAAAAAAAAAAAAAATTAAAAAAAAAAAAAAAAAAAACACAAATTAATAAAAAGAGAGAGATTTGGAAACTGAGGCCCAAGAAATGCATCTCATTCTCAAAAGGCAACCAGCCAGTAAGGGGAAGACCGGGACAATGTTTATGCTGCCTATAGACCTTTGGTCTTGAGATTTTTCCCTATTTTTAGTACAGGAACTGGCTGCTTTACTTGTTTTCTTCTTTCAGAGTCTGAGAGTGACTGTGCAGAACTTTCTTAGGTCACCTGATATTTAAAAAGGGAGTCAAGAATACCCAAAGTGGCAAAGGATGGCCTCTTCAAGAAATGGTGATGGGCCAACTGGATCACCACGTGCAGAAGAATGAACTCAGACCCCTATCTTAAACCACTCACAAGAACAAACTCCCGACAGCTTCAACTTAAATGTAAGACCGAAGTATGAAACCCCTAGAAGAAAACATAAGGCAGAAGTTCCTTGACATTAGTCTCCACAGTGATTTCTTACACAGAACATCAAAAGCACAAGCAATCAAAGGACAAATTTAGCAGGACTGCATCCAATTAAAATGCTTCTGTGCAGCAAAACAAACCATCGACGAAATGAAACCAACAGGCTGAATAAACAAACGTATAAACAAATGTAGATGGTGGATGAACAAACTGAATCCTCCTTTTAAAAATAAAAAAAAAATTTTAAGGAAGGCCTTTCTGGAGTTTCCAGTGTGATGCCAACTACTCTGAACACAGCAATTGTGAGCTGCTTCCAAAACATTGCTAGCAGAGAAACTTCTGGAGCTTTCTCTCACCTTCACTAGACTCCTTTCTTTCGGTCTTAACCGATGCATTCCTTTAATTCTCTTAGCCATGCTTCCACTTGGTTCTTTTTAACTCTGGTTCTGAATGCATGCAATACAGTAACTGTGTGTGCGAGGGTGTGTTTGAAAACATGAATGAATGTGTGTAGGCGTGAATGTCTGCACATGTGTTTTCAAGTCTCATTTTATTTCTGGATTACTAGTGCTGGTCATGCTAATCAGAAAAACATACTGTTGTTTTTGAGCTCAAGTCCCCGGAGAAAGCACCACCTACAGCTAAAAATGCATTCCAACCGGCATCCAAAGGTCTACTCTAAATAACCATGCATCTGTCTGCAGATGGCTTTAAATCATGCGACAGAACTTGTACCTTCTGCCCCTTGTCTGATGGAAAGTCATATTTAATATTATCTCCCTGAGCTTCAATTACAAATGAATCTTTTTTAATTTCAAGTCTTGAATAAATAAGCAATGCAGCTGGGCCGGTAATAAATCACCAGATAAATGTGCAGAAGTGGTTTAGACCCAGCAAGTAGACAGGCACAGCTGCCATCATCACTAGGACATTCTCTTCTCTGCCACTAAGGCTGAAGGGAGACACCCCCTCACCATGAACAGTGCTTCTTAGTTCAATGAATCCTGAAAGATCTACTTACACAGACCAAGGTGATCCCAAATCAGAAGGCAATTGCTATTCTGGAAGCCCAGTCAACCAACGTTTGGTATTTCTCTGGCTTATTAAGCTGGACTTCCATCTTTAGTTAAAATAAAACACACTGTTAAAAATCTCTGGGTTTGGGGCGCCTGGGTGGCTTGGTCGGTTGGGCGTCCGACTTCGGCTCAGGTCATGATCTCACGGCCCGTGAGTTCGAGCCCCGCGTCGGGCTCTGTGCTGACAGCTCAGAGCCTGGAGCTTGTTTCAGATTCTGTGTCTCACTCTCTCTCTGCTCCTCCCCTGTTCATGCTCTGTCTCTCTCTGTCTCAAAAATAAATAAAACGTTAAAAAAAAAATTAAAAAAAAAAATCTCTGGGTTTTACCAGTTATTGACACTGTGGAGTACCACGTCTTAAAAGACATAATGACCTTGGGGCGCCTGGGTGGCTCAGTCGGTTGAGCGTCCGACTTCAGCCCGGGTCACGATCTCGCGGTCCGTGAGTTCGAGCCCCGCGTCGGGCTCTGGGCTGATGGCTCAGAGCCTGGAGCCTGCTTCCGATTCTGTGTCTCCCTCTCTCTCTGCCCCTCCCCCATTCATGCTCTCTCTGTCTCAAAAATAAATAAACGTTAAAAAAAAAAAAATTAAAAAAAAAAAAAAAAAAAAAGACATAATGACCTCAAACAGATTCATTGGGGATTGTTTTCATAAACAGCACCCAGTAAGGTATTCTCAGATACAGACTAAGACCTTACAGACCTGAGTTTATGCCACACTATTCCCACAGGGGATCACTGCCACCATCTTTATGGTGACTGTCCCCAAGCCCTCCGAGGACTTCTGTTGGACAATGGAGAAGTAAGGGACACTTGCCAAGAGAAGATGGAGAGTCATGGCTGCTAGTTCACGTCTCCTCTTTTCTTCCGATCAATTTCAAGCCCGTTATGAAACTGGCATTTCCTAACTTGTACTCTCAACGTGTTTAAAGGGCCATTGTTCTTCTATACCCAGAAGGGTTAGGAACTAAGCATGTAAGATCCAAGACAGAAGAATTTAGCTGCAAAGTCAAGTCACTGAGGCCACATGCTAATGCCTTTCATTCCATATCCTCCCTAACCTGATGTGAGTCTCTCATCATAAAAAGAAGGCAGTTTGCAGATAACATTAGGCAGGTTGCTGAAATCCAGATAAGCTTAGCACCGAGAAAATATGCTAAGGATGAAAAGTATCAGTTCAGTTAAATGCTGCATTTGAAATATATGTATCCATTCTCTTAATTCCTAAAACCTGTTAACATGGGAAACTTAAATTGAGCAACCTAGGTTTGTGTTGTCAAGTAGCAACTAAGACATTACTTATTACATTTGATTAATATAGTCAATTAGGAAAATCAAAACACACGAGCATACACACACCTTTTCTACCATAGCCTTAACCCTTTTAGGGTCAGAAACCACATATGGCAGAGTCGAGCTATGGGCCAAAATGGGGCTTTGAGCGTGGAGAGATTAATGCTCATGGAGGGTTTCAGTCACTAAAAACGAAAAAACAGTAACAAAAACAAAACACCTGGTTCTTTAAGCTTTTATAAATTATTGGTATGCTGATTTGAAAATGATCCTCCCCCACCCTCACCCCACACTTATGTACCCTCAGCATTTTCCTTCCTGCATGTGGTTAGTGGCTCAGAGCCCCGCGACACCAGAGCATCCCTGAGATGTCAGAGGATGGTCAGCCACAGCTGGGCATACCTTTTCCTAGGCTGGCAATGGTGATGCAAAGGAGAAAAAGGAGTTGAGTAAGAAATTTCAAGCAAACAGGTGTTCTTTTAAGAGGGTCGTTAGCCAGAAGGAAGTTAAGGTCAAACTGCATTTAAAAATATCAACCAGGGGAGCCTGGGTGGTGCAACTGGTTAAGCATCCGACTTTATTCTCAAGTCATAATCTCATGGGTTCGTGGGCTTGAGCCCCCAATCGGGCTCTGTGCTGACAGCGCGGAGCCTAGAACCTGCTTCAGATTCTGTGTCTCCCTCTCTATCCCTCCCCCGTTCGCACTCTGTCTCTGTTTCTCTCTCTTCCAAAAATAAGTAAACGTTAAAAAAAAATGATTTTAATATCACCCAGTCTTTGAAGGACAGATAGCATGCCAGTCAGAGGGAAGTGGTCTTTTCTTGTCTTCAGTAGAATCCTAAATGAATTCTTCCAAAATAAGTGTTGCTATTAAGGCTTACCACCCCCAAACCAAGCCCTCAAACACTGTTAACTTCATTTCTTGCCCAGAAAACCCTGTTGCTAGTGAGGTCATCTAGAGCCATTGCTCTCATGACCTTCTACCTACCTGGGTTGGTCTGACTGATTTGTTCTATTATGTTGTCCATGCCCAAAACTCCTGCATCCAACCTGCTACTCGAAAGAGTCACGGAAACACTCTCATGTGACTTTTTTAATTTGGGAGGAAAGAGGAGCATTCGAGTCAGGAAGGGGCGGAGGGAGGGAGGGAGGGAGGGAGAAGAGAGAAATCTTAAGCAGGCTCTATGCTCAGTGCAGAGCCCCACATGAAGCTGGATCCCATGACCCGGGGATCATGACCTAAGCCAAAATCAAGAATTCAGCCACTCAAAAACTAAGCGACCCAGGCAGCCCAGGACTTCTATTTTGACTTGTGCTTGATTAAGCTCCTTTCAATGCAGAAAGTTCTCAAGAGCTGTGTTCAACTTCCTACACGTTCAGTAACAAGGGAGCTCGGACAGATCAGACATCATCCTAACACTCTAAGAAGATTAAGACATCAAACCATTTGGTCACAATTTGACCTCGATCAAATCAATGAGAAAGAAATACCGAACTGAAAAAACAAAAACAAAAAAACAAAACAAAAAAACCTGTATTTGTGTTTTCCTTTTAGTATACACAGATAGAATCCCATCTAAATTTTGGCAGAGAGATAATGAGGACCAATGTGCATGAGCTCTAGTTATCCAGAACAAAGTCAACCTGGGAGCCTCAGTTTACTCCACTGTACATAGTGTGACGCCAAGTTTGGGCAACAAACCTTCAGTGCTATTCCATGTGTTGTTTCTACATTACACATAATTGGGGCAACTCAGGATTTCTACAATGTGATCTCCAAATCAGGTGACTGGAAAATTACAAGTCCCAGATCTCTCACTCACTATCCCTTCTGCCAAGTATTTAGACTTGTACGAAAGAAGATCTTGAAGCCTTGAAAGTACTAAGCAAAATGGTTCAGATCACTTATGCAGTGCAGGTCACTGATGTATATTCCACATAACGACCACTATTCCAAGCATCACTCAGGACACTGAACCTGATTATTCAAAGCTTGATTTTTAAATACTCTTAAAAACTAACACAAGTTCACAGAAAATATTTACTCCACAACCCAGGTTATGATGCCATTGCATTCTGTGGAAATTCCAATTTAGAAAAACAGGGTTAATGGGGGCAGGGAGAGAGGGGAAAATGGGTGATGGGCACTGAGGAGGGCACTCGTTGAGATGAGTACTGGGTGTTGTATGTAAGCGATGAATCACGAGAATCTTCCCCAAGACCAAGAGCACACTGGGTACACTGTATGTTAGCCAACTTGACAATCTATTAAAAAAAAAAAAAAAAGGCGCAAGATGCAAAAAAAAAAAAAAAAAAAAAAAAAAGAGAAATTGGCATTGAAAGGCTTAGCAAGCATTTGAAATGAACATGAAAGAGAAAGGGGGAAAATAGGAGTTTACCTATATTGCTGAATCACATGGTAGTTCTGTTTCTAGTTTTTAAAGATTAGTTTGATATAGACCCGCTGGTCTATTTTTGCTTACGTTTTTGGCATCAAGTTTAAAAAGAAAAAACATCACCAGGGCGTATCTCGAGAAGCTCACTTCCCAATTTTCTTCTGGGCGTTTTATGGTTTCAGGTCTAATGTTCAAGTCTTTAGTCTATTTTGAGTTGATTTAGGGTATGCTGGAAGACAGTGTCCAGTTTTCTGAACACTTTATTCAAGGGATGGTCAGTCACCATCGTATGTTCTTGCTTCCTTTGTCATAAATTGACCATGCAAGTGTTTTTATTTCTGGGCTATCATGTTTCACTGATCTGTGTTTCTATTTCTAGGTCAGTACCTTCATGTTTTCATTATTTTAGCTTTGCAATAGAGTTTGATCAAAGTGTGAGGCCTCCAATTTTGTTTTTTTCCCTCAATATTATTTTGACCATTTACTGTCTTTCATGGTCCTATGCAAGTTTTAAGATTCTTCGATTTCAGTGAAAAGTGCTACTACGGTTTTGTTAGGAATGACCTTGAAGCTGTCAATTGCTCTGGGTGGTAGAAACATTTCCCTGGTATCAACTTTTCCACTCCAAAACACCAGGATATCTTTCTATTTATTTTTGTGTTCAAATTCATCTGCGGCTTACAGTTCAGAGCACAGATCTTTCACCTCCTTAGGTGTTTTTTTCCTTTCCTCCAGGCATTTTATTCTTTCTCAGGCCATTTTAAATGGGATTGTTTCCTCGATTTCTCCAATAATTATTGGTGTATAGAAACAGTAAATGCTTGCCTATTGATTTTATGCCTTCATTTTTCTGAGAGGAAGACAGACTAATAATTTAATGGATGGACTTTAAAAGTTCGAATATTTTCAGATGAGAACAGACAATAGTGAGCTTTCATAAAGGATACTTGAAATAGAAATTCTATAGAGCCATTCTATAGAGCCAAATTCTCTGTGCCATATACTAGCCTTTCATTGAGTTCCAGTAATACACATTTGGGGAGAAATTTAACCTTTATGTTGTGATTTGTTCCTATACAAATCATAGGAAAAAAAAAAACATTGTTGAGTGTTTGATGTATTTTCCAGACTATTTAATGAGTTTTTAGATTTCTTTGTACAGCCACAGAAGGCGGCACCTTGCCAAGTGGATGAGAATTTCTATGTGGCGTCTCTAACTACTGCTCCCCTACTGAGAGGGTGGGAAGTTTGTGGGCTACTGGGCAAGGCTGGCTCGAAGGAATAACGATGTAGCTATGGATACACTTTGAAGTTTGCAGCATTTTGAACTCATGGGACTAATGGTGTTGAAAATCTTAGCACGTAAAAAAAATTACGCTGGTTGATTCCTGGATACTAACGTACACCAAGGTGACCAAAATTTATAAAAGGAAATAGTTTACCCATGAGAAGTGACGGGACTCAGCTTTATGAATTATTTCTTCAACTCGACGTTAACGATGCCTTTGTTCTTGGTCTGTTTTCATTCTACTTTTAAGTCACTTTTATTCCTGGAGGGGCTGTGCTCACCCAACCTCAGAAGAGGTCTATCCAGGTTAATTTTTCTCAAGGGCTTCTCCAGAGTGGGAGAGCCCTTGGCTCCGCAATCCAAGAAGCTTAGTAAGAAAAATGATGGCTCAGAATCCTTTCAAAAGCCTCAACTGACTTAGCCTCAGTTGCTAAGTCACCTTTACTTTTCTAAGTAGAGAAGGTACAAAGCTATAGTCTATAATCCAGAATGTTCCATCTACCGGTCTGACTCCATGGTGATGAGGAAGACTTTTTTATATCACAGTATCCTACCATACAGGTGGCAATAGTGCTGAGGGTGGAGGGGAACAGGAAGAGAGCTTTGTGATCCACAACAGAGTAAGGGAGGGTGGAAGAGGTCCATCAAGGAAGATAATCCCTATCATTGTCATTTGGCATTTCAACGACATTTCCAATATGAACCCATATACTCTAGAAAGGTCCACAATTTAATTAAACAAGTGAATCACTGCCTTCTGCTCCAGATTTTCATACTAAATCCAAAAGCCCTCTCTGGCACTTAGGAAGCCCAGGAAAATGCCACCTTGAGTCAGTGAGAAGGCAGCAGCAAGGATCACCGCACTGAAGGAGGGTCAGTAGAACACCAAGGATAAACCCAGGGCCTCAAGGGAGCTCTCTGCCAGCAGCATAACCTGTGTGGGAAACTGGGGACCTTTTGTCAGTCCCCATGGAGATCTGAAACATGGAGTCCGATCTGGGAGAGGTGTCGTTGGCAGGGAAATTTTCTAACTGAGGGATTAACCCATGCTAGCAGTTGACCATTTGCCTCATTTGAAATTCAATGTCATTTTCAAAGCGTGTTCATGTATTACAGCTACTAGCCAATGTGATCACAAGTGTTTTTGGAACAGTGCGTATTCCAAATGAAAATGGTCAGAAGTGAGACATTGCTTTACCGTGGACATTTTTTCTTAAGCGTCTCTGATACTTGCCTTAGAAAATATCTTCTATTGTACTCTCCTATTTGCTTCCAAATTCAGTTTGTTTCATCAAGCTGTTTTGGTAGAAGGAACGGAAGATACACACACACTTGTGAGAAGTTTTAATTGGTAATGTAGTCTATTAATACCTTGAAGTGTGTTTTTTTTTTATTCCCCTGTAAAAGCACACAAGGGATCATTTCCATACAATAATTTCTATGGTTTTAAGCTTCCAAATTAGAATTTAATTTCTCATGCTCTCTTACACACACACACACACACACACACAAAATCCTTTGGTTGATCTTACACTTTGAAATAAACTCAGCAGACGCTTGACATTCTCTAAGTCATGCACTGGCTTCTTGGAAAATATTAAATCCCTGAGTTCCAATGCAAACCTCAGCATTGACCTTTTACATTACACATTGTCAGTAAAGGCTCACTGGTTAGTAGTACTACCCATCTCCTAGAACAGAGTATTTGGAAACAAGCTCACAGTGACAGATTCCAGTTTAAAAAAAAAAAAAAAAAAAAAAAAAAAAAAATATATATATATATATATATATATATATATATATATATATATATATATGATCTTCATTTGAAAGCTTAAGTTTTATCATTGGCAACCAATACTGTCAGATGTTTTTCTTGAAGTGATAGGCTTATTTCATTCAATGTTGATACAATTCCTGCCAAAAACCCAGGTCCCAATTACCATGGTTAGTCATATTCAATAAAAATGGCATTTGATGAAAAAAGCAGCTAGTTCAGCTCACAACTCAAAAAAAAAAAAAAAAAAAAAAGCCACACTCTCACCAAAAAAAAAAAAAAAAACAACTGTTTCCTTCAGGAAACCCCTTACACTTTACATGCAGCATAAATGTTCATGTGCCCTTTGCACTTTGTCACACAATACGGAACATGTTTACTTATGTGTCTAGATTTCATCAAATTCATCATTCAAACTGCATTCTCAGAACAGTCTTAAGTGAAAATAGCCATTTCTTAGACGTTGAGTACATACTAGTGTGATTGTGTTAGCCACTTTTTTAATGTTTTATTAATTTTTCAGGGAGAGGGAAAGAGAGAAACAGAGTGCAAGTGAGGGAAGAGCAAAAGAGAAGGAGACATAGAATCTGAAGCAGGCTCCAGGTTCCGAGCTGTCAACACAGAGCCTGACCGAGGGCTCAAAAATATGAACTGCAAGATCATGACCTGAGCCAAAGTCGGACACTTAACCGACTGAGCCACCCAGGCGCCCCTGTTAGCCATTTTAATATACCCTCACTTTTGTACCATTAGTGCAAATTGCAAACAAGGCCTTAGTATTACTTTGTCAAGTGTTCGGATCCGTGTCCAAGTGTCCTGACATACCCCAGGGGTCTGGAAACCACACACTGAGTATCTCTAGCTTGTATGAAGACTTTGGGATAAGTAAGACGTCAGTGAAATGGGACAACTGTTACAAGATCCAACAAACTTTCATTTGATCCTTTCATTTGACACAGCCATCATTTTTCTCTCCACACAGATCACTTGTCTGGTCATTATAGTATCTAAGTACGTTAGCAACCATCCCCAGAACACTTTTAAGTCATGGCGCTAATCACAAACTGTCTTCTCAGGCTACTTACTGTCACCACTAAGCTCCACGCTATACATTAGTTTGAGATGCCTATTCTTTTTTTAATGATGAATTCTTCAGTTAATATTTCAATTAAAAATGCTTTGAAAATGGACATTCCATTAGGTTATATGCATTCCTGACATCAAAAGAACTGGTCTACTTGTTCTCTTCTGAATGATTACTACATTAAAATCATAATAAACTTTTAATAATATGGAACCACACTTTCATTCCTCGAATGAACCTTAGGTAAGAGACCCAGAGTGATGACTCACCAGCATTCCTTTCTTTGAGGGGTTATGTGACCCCCATTCCATGTTACTTCAGTGGCACACTCAATCATTGGCAAGATTCAAGGGCACAGAGACCAACTTCAAAAGACAATTGAGGGCATCCAACCAGACAGAAGTGAGCATTCAACACACCAAGACCAGTGTGCTTTCCTGGGATTGCTGCACAAGTGGCTCAAAGAAAGGTCTCTTGTACCTGGCATTACTCAGCTTGGAATAAAGTAGCCTCAAGATGGCTTCAGTTATCATTCTTCCTTCTCAGAGGAAGAGATCATCAAATGCTCAAAGATAAAGTCAAAGACTTAATGTGCTTCAGTGTATTCTTCAATTCATGGGTTGCAGGACTACACCTCAGGTGGTCAGGAGCCCTCCACCGACCTGAGTAAGAGAGACGTTTTCAATGGGGAAGAGGTAGAAACAAACCACTTGAATTCTCTGACTGCCTATAGGTTCACCGGTTGCCTTATTTGGGAAAGGTCTCATTGGCTCTCTGTGATACGTCGTTCTTCAGTGGACTTTTCTCCAGGTAGGGTGAACAGACTCTGGTTTAGGCTGTGGTTTGCTTCTATTAGGGTACCAAGTCTACAGAGCCGCCCCAGCCTAAGGGCCTCCCTGTTCAGTTACTTTAACTGGACACAGCTGAGTCCAATTGGTAAATTACACATAGTGATTTCATTTAATTTATGGATACTGTTATGTTGTACAAAGACTTCAAATGGAGCCAGCAAACCTAGCTACGGGTCCTTTTTGAAATATGATTGGGAGACCCTAAGAAAGGAGCAATTTGTACACGTCCTCGTCAGAGACATGTCTCAACATTATGAGCTTGCCCTGTCCCCTGCGGCCATCAGCCTGGACTGGACTCCCTCCTCACCATAGCAACTAGATTACCCACCTTCTTCGCAAGAAGCCTATCCAGTTTAACAAGTTTTAATCCTCATTTGCATACTAACTCAGCCAATCCCAGTTCACATACCTTCCATCCCTATTTTGTACAGAGGACCTATATAAGACCTGCACTCATGACCTTTCACCTCTGTATCTCTGACCCCTCTTTGTCTCCCTGGGGAACATTATTGAGATTTCCATCTCAACCTGTTTTCTCTGGAATTTCAATTCTAATTGCCCAAGTCAATGCTTGTTTGCTTCAAATTTCAGTTTATTTTCTTGGTCAACAAGGCTTCCAGCCACATTCGAGCCTGTGCCTGTTCAGTCCATAAACTGATAGGAACTCTGGAAGCTTCTTGGCAGAGTGTTTACACATGGAACCACTCAAGTTGCAATACACTGTACTTGATTAGGATTGACATTTTTTTCCTCCAATTCTAGTTAAAAGTTTCCTATTTAGACTTACTTTATAGATTATTCTTAAGCCTGAACATTGGTTTTGTGTGGGAAAAGACAGTTCTTCATTTTATCAAGATAAAGCCTAGCTTGGTGGAAATAAGGTGTGGAGGGGAAGGGGAGGGTGGGAGGGAGTGGTAGTGCCGGAAGGGAGGGGAGGAAACCAGCCCAAGTAAAACCCTAAGAGTAGAATTAAGATTTTGTTGTTCAAAGGTTCACAAGAATTTCTCTGAAATGCAGTGTATTCTGGTCGTTAAGGGTTTTAGTGTTTTCATCCCTTTCGTTATTATTGGTCTCTTCAGGCTTAACTGTCCTTGATTTTTCTTAATTCCTGTCTTCCTAGAAAAGGAGTCTTTCAGCCAAGTTCATATAAATTAGCCCACTCGTGTTTCCATTTTTCACCTCTGCTCCAGCTGTAGGTATTGCACATTTCTCATTCCTAAGTATTTATTTGGGAGTTTTCTCATTCTTGGATAGAGGACATAGTGCATCTGAAGAGGACATTCTTCTTTCGTATCATTGTTTTCTCATAGTATTGTACCCATTGCTTAATTGTTTTTCCTCGAATTCGTTCATTCTTGCATGTAGAGTTTATTCTGCTTATTCCCTCTTCCTGCTGTAACTTGTCCCCCCCCCCCCCCCAAACACACACACACACACACACACCATTTCTTTGAACTTGCTAATTCTTGTATATACATTTAACTTCCTATCTTGGGATTCCTTCCTCTGACTTCTTAGCCACCCTCCCCACCCCAACACCCCCCCACCCCGGCCCCACCACCTTCATCACTTCATTCTCCCTATTCGGCTGTTTCCTAACTTGTCCTCTCAATAGGGAAAAAACGGTTCTTTCAGCTGGAACAGGGAATGCTTTTGTTTCCATTTGTGTCTGTGTGTGTGTGGTCAGAAAGAGCATTTCTTCACGTTTTTCAGAAAGCCCTTCAGCCAGGCACAGACCTTAACAGAAACAAAGATGGATCAAATAGGCCACCTTGGATACCAAGGGATCTACAAATAATTTCGTCCGAAGAGAAGCCAATTCGGGGCTTGGGAGAAGAGCAGGAAAGGTAAGACCCTTGCCCGCAGCACCTCACTTTGGATATTGGGTTTAATCCTATGTGGTTTATTGAATTAAACTTCCATTCATCTCCCTTTAATGCTGAAATACCCAAAACGCTTGAACCTGTTAATGGAAAAAATTACACAAACACATCACAGAAAACCCAGGACCTGTCCAAAGGCAAGTTGTTTTTCTAAGATTTTAATGTAAAGCAGTTGGTCATTTCTAGGAGGTACTAGAAAAGCCCAGAAAAAGGAAAAAAGAAAAGAAAAAAGGAAGCAAGTCTTCTGGTTTTAGCTCTTCAACAAGAATATTCACAATAGCTAGTGTCTTCCCAATGAGGTGTCACAAGAGACACATCTCTCATGCATGCTCAGGGCTCTCTTCAAGTTGTGGGGGTGGGGGTGGGGGGACAAAGTATTCTGCAGCGTCATACTATTTTCTGTGCCCTGAAATAATTTTTCATCTCTGTCAGAGAAGTTTGTCATCAGGTGAGCTGGGATTGCTACAGCATGGGACCTCTGTAATAATAATATATTCAGATGATTTCTTAAGAACCGTTTCCAGGATATTGTGCTATCAACACAGGATGAAAGTGTCCCCAGAAGGCCTCGGACAGGATAGAGCCTAACTGCTCCAAAAGGGCCATTATCTTCTCATCTGTTGGTGATTCAGAGTCTCAGCGCCAAGGCCCCAAGGATGAGTCGCCAGGAGACCAGGACCGTGACCGAATTGAATTTCTTTTGTCGTGGCATGGGTAGGAGTTGTTAATCTGTTTTTGCTTTTCTGTTTTGAATCAAGGAAAGGAAATTAGCCTCCTCTGGAAAAATTTCTACCCACCCTTCAACTCCCCAGGGATTACAGTCAAACAAAAATCTGTCCTCCCTTTCACAATCCAAGACTGTGGTCTCCTGTTCTTGAACAGCTGTTGTCTGCTATGCCAGGGGAGGGGGCAGCAGTTGAGGGATTCCTTGAAATAATCTCCCAAGAAACAGTAGAACTTGTGTGACTGAGTCACTTCACGATGACCAGATGAACTCTGTAACATCCAACCCAGCCGTCATTTACTCGTGGTAGAGTCTCAAAAAGCTTCCGACCAAGGGTGGCTCTTGGTAATGTTTTCATGGTACATTTCCAAGCCATGTTTGATTCTTACTAAGTCACTCTTCCCAGGTTACATGCAAGAAATCAGCACTCCCCAAGTTCAATGCATATGCTCAAAGTCACTTTTTGTTAGAGGTATGGCCAACAGTAGGCCTCCTTGTATCAAAGCACATATTCTTTTTCAAAGTCATCAAAATGGCAGAGCTACATAGGTGAGCACCAAGAGAGAAAGCCTACCAACTGGGACAGTCTTCTCTCCATTAGCTTATACAAGATAGGCCTTTTCTTTTCATCCCCTTCTTGGTGTATCCTTCAAATTCATTTCAGCTTTTGCCAGCTTCTTCTATACAAAATGACATCACAGCCAAACAATGCTATAGTTTCCCACTTAAACAGAAGTCTATTTGAAGAGGGGCGCCTGGGTGGCCCAGTCAGTTAAGCTTCTGACTTCGGCTCTGGTCATGATCTCACAGTTCTTGGGTCCACCCCCTGCGTCGGGCTCTATGCTGTCAACTCAGATCCTGGAGCCTGCTTCCGATTCTATGTCTCCCTCTCTCTCTCTGACCCTTCCTTGCTCATGCTCTGTCTCTGTCTGTCTCTCTCTCGCTCTCTCAAAACCATTAAAAATTTAAAAAGAAAAAAGTCTATTTGAAGAATTATCAAAGCTAGCCTCTGAATATTTTACTAAGCATTCTAAGCATTTTCTATGTATTATTGGTTTTAAGTTCCCCAACAGTGCTAAGTGACTAGGGACTGTTATGATTCACCAATGTTAGGAAACCAAGGTACAAAGACTCAACAACTTGCCATATTGACAAACATGGAAAGTAGTAAAGCTCCTATTGGAACTTCTAGTAGGTATGGACTCAACTTTTTCTCTTCAGCTTCTGGGTATCTAATTTCTAGCACTGGGGGGCATGGGGTCCATTTAGGAATAAAAGGAGGGAGAAATCAGAGGGTTTGTTAGACAAGACAAGGTTAGGTAGAAATCACAGCAGTAACACTCATCCATTATTTTTTGAGCCATTATTGGGCAGTTTGGAAAATAAGGTTTAAGTGTCATTTTTTCTTACTTGAACACATTCAGTTTATTCTTATGGTCATTGTCTAGTCTTCCAATATGGAAACCAAGATTCAGATGCTATCAGTAAATAAAACCACTTAGCCATTATCTAAAAGGTACAAGAGATTTGTGCAAGATTTTACAAAGAACATTTTTAAATATGTAATTAATTTGTAGAAGTGATGACACAAGAAATTAATAGCACCATCTACAAAAACAGCAAGAACCCAGGAGTGTGGAAAAATTCAGAATGGGTTTTCAAAGCTCAGCAGCTGTATACATTAAGATGCATTCCATCTTGCTTCCAAGAAGGCCACATCTTTATTTTTATTCGGTTAGAAGCATGAAATACCCATCACCCCAAGTGGCCTGCTTCCCAAGAAACGGACAAGAGCAGATCAAGGTCGGCAGCACAAAGGTGTTGCCCAGAAGCACCCAGGGCTAAGAGTCTGAGCAATTATGATCAGTATGAATACTCAACATTTGGGAGCCAGAAGTCCTCGGCCAATGCAGTTAATATGATGGAATCATCATCGGGAAGCTACTAAGTCACATAGGAGTCAACTACATGCCAGCTCAACCCTCTAAGCCCAAGAGCACTGGGCTTTGTGTTTCCATGGATGCCCTTCCCCTTTCCCCTCTGGGCTCATGTTTCTGGTGCTACATTAGTCTTTACCACATCTCCCATGGCTATCAAATGGACATCTAAAATGCAACAAATAAAAATAATAATAAAAAAGACTGGCTCAATTGGTACAGCATGCACTCTTGATCTCAGGGTCTACAGTTCAAGCCCCACGTTGGGTATAGGGATTGTTTAAATAAAAATGAAAATACAACTCAACAAGTCCAGAACAGGTGGTCGTAAGCCTCAACACTGTTTTTCCTCCAGTGTTGTCCATCCTATTAAATAGGACCATCATTCATTCACTTGTTAAAGCCAAAGTGTTTAAGATTTTCAGTTGTTCAAGCCTGACCATGCTAGTTTTGTCTAACTCTTTTTCAACCAGACTTTATCCAACCCACCAGAAAATCCAGTGGATTCTTCCCTCAAACTGTGTCTCCTTCTCATCACTTATCTGTGCCTTTGGCACTAAATGTATCCCCTTCATCTGTCTCCTGGACATTGCAATGTCCTCTTACTAGTTACTGTTCTTTACTCCCTCAGTCTTATCTCCCCACAGAAGCCCAAGGGGTTCTTTCAAAACCTAACCACGTGCCAGTCCTCCTTGAAACCCAACAATCCCATCACTTTATGAAAAGTAAAATCCAGAGTTCTTGCCAACCCTTTGAAGGCCACACATGGCATCATTTCCAAGTACCCTACTGACTTTCCATGTACATGTGAGGCACTAACTGCACTTTGGCCCCACACAGTCTTCTTTAAAATGTTTGCAATTGAAGATAACAACAGTGTCTCCCTCTGGAGCAAAGAGCCCGCATGCTTACAACCCCTTGTGCGAGTAGATGTCCCCTGTTCACAATACCCTGTGGGAACTGCAACGTAGGGAACATGCACCAGAAAAGGCTGATATTCTGGCTAAGACCACCGCCATGCGTAATAAATTATCCTTTATCTAGGACACAGGAGTATTAGGTCTTCAACTAGCATCCATGAAACTAGATGAATACTTTGTTAGCTTACAAGTAAAAGGAAAATCTCTGCCCCTCTGTCATTTTTAAGAAGTAACTTAACCCACCACATCAAGAAACTAGCGCCAATTCCAAGAAACATTATTGCAGATTTAAGTAAAATGGAGACCCAAATTAAAGAAAAAAAAAGTTAGTGGTCTAAGATGTTTTGAACCAAACAAGTTTTTAGTTACAGACACGCACCAAGAGGGTAAGAAAAAGGACTTAATTATTAAAACTGGGATTGAAATAGGGCCATTACTACTGATCTTTTGCACTAACTGTGACTCAAGCAGAAATAAACAATCTGAATACAATCTATAGTCAATGAATAGATTTTGATCAGAAATCAAAAACAAAACAAAACAAACAAACAACAACAAAAAAAAAACAGAACCAGATGGCTTCACTAGTAAATTCTACAAAATGTTTGAAGAGGGGCCCTGGGTGGCTCAGTCTGTTAAGTGTCTGACTCTTCTTTTTGGCTCAGGTCATGATCTCACAATCCTGGGATCAAGCCCTGCATTGGGCTCCAAACTGAATGCCCAAAGTCTGCCAGGGATTCTCTCTCTCCCTTTTTCTCTGCCCCTGCCTCACACACTCTCTCTTGCTCTTAAAAATAAATAAACTAAAAAAAAAAAAAAAATGTTTGGGGACACCTGGGTGATACAGTCGGTTAAGCATCTGACTCTCGATCTCAGCTCAGGTCCCGATCTCACAGTTCTTGAGTTCGAGCTTCTTATCAGGTTCTGTGCTGATGGCAGGGAGCCTGCTTGGGATTCTGTCTCTCCTGCTCTCTGCCCCTCCCCCACTTGTGCACGTACACTCTCTTTCAAAATAAATTAATTCTTTAAAATGTTTGAAGATGAACAAAAATGCTTCTCAAACTCTTCCAAACTAAAAAAATAATAAAAGAAAGAAAAATTTTTAAAAAGCACAAAAAAATGCTTCTCAAACTCTTCCGAAGTAAAAAAATAAAATTAAATAAATAAATAAATATCAATAAATAAATAAATAAATAAACAAACACGTGAACACTTTAGAACTCATTTTAAGTGTTTAGTAATACCTGGTAAGAAAACCAGGTAAGATATCACAAAAGAAAACTAGATTATCACTTCTAAACACTAATGTAAAAAATCCAAATGCTATTCAAATCCAACAGCACAGTAAAAGGATTGTACATTATCATCAAGTAGAATTTACCCCAGAAACACAAGGTAGGGTCAAAGTTAAAAAATAATAGTAATAATAATATAATAAACCATATTAACAAAGGAAAAATCCACATGATAATCTTAACGGATGTGAAAAAATAATTTTACTAAAATCAAATGCCATTTCATGATACAAATACCAAACTGGCATAAAAGGCAACTTTTGCAACCCATTAAAGCTCAATGAAAAAATCACAGCTAACATCCTCTTTGTGGTGAAAACTTGAAGATTTTCACCCTAAAGATCAGGAACAAGAAAGGAAATTAGCTTTTTTCCAATTCTATTCACTATTTCAGTGAAATTAGGGCAATTAAGAGAAAGCTTAAAAGGCATCCAGATTAGAAACAAAGCAGTTAAACTACCCCTATTTGCAAATGTCACTCTGTTCTAGTTGTAAAGCCCTAAAACACACACACACACACACACACACACACACACACACACACACACGTGCGCACGCACACACGCACACCCTATACCCAATCAACAAGTTCAGCACAGTGGCAGAATTTTAATACACAAAAACTTCTTATACATGAGAAGTCAACAATCTAAAATTGGTATTAAGCAAGTACTGTCACTTAGCATGAAACATCGAAATATTTAATAATCAATTTGACAAATGAAGTCTAAGACTTGTATACCGACAACTCAAAGTCCTCCAAAAAACTGAAGCCCCGAAACAAATCAGCAAACCAACCCCACACAATGCAAAGACCTCCTGTGACCTGATAAAAGACAACTTTAGCTTAGAACATGGTGGGCTCGATCCCTGGGTTCTCTGGGAAGCTAAAAGTTTCCACTTTTTACCAAGGTCAGAAGGACTTGGCCTACCTTCAAAGCATGGGCTCGATTTCTGCCCTGAGCACGCATCGTACACCTGCTTCATTAACAAATAACCTAAAACAAACATTTCAAACATGAAAAGTAATAATCTCCCTAAGTTCCCCTATCATTGCAGCCCGCAACCTTGCACACACTAAAAGCACAGATAAAGTCTTCAACTTTCTGGGATGTCTTCCATCATGATTTTTTTAAAGGACGTTTTAATTTTTTTTTTTTTTTTTAACATTTGTCTCTCCAACCTGAAATGCAGTCCGATGATTAACTTACTGAGCCACCCCGGCACCCTGATTGTTAACTCCTCATAGAAAAGTCATTTCAAACCCTATACTAAATGTTCCTTTCCAAGAGCATGCTCTTCTTTTTTGAAGATTGTACATCCCAAGCAGCTGTCCTAACTTGGTTCAGATAAAACTTCGTATAATGAAAATGCTAAAAATTCTGTTCATTTTTCATAAGTTTTTTGCAATGTTTATTTTTGAGAGAGAAAAAGACACACAGAGCATGAGCAAGGGAGGTACAGAGAGACAGGCTGTACCTGGCAGGCTCCAGGCTCTGCGCTGTCACACAAAGCCTGACACGGGGCTCAAACCCACAAGCTGTGAAATCATGACCTGAGCCCAAGTCAGACGTTTCACCGACTGAGCCACCCCGGTGCCCCCAAGTATTGTTCATTTTGCATTGACTGTTCACAGATTGAATGACTTCCCAAATCCATGGAGATTGAACATAAACCCTATCAATACCCCAATTGCCCTCTTTGCCAAGATGGACCATTTGATCATAAAATGCATAGAGAAATTCAAGGAATTCTGAGTATAGTCTTTGCACTAAAGGATGCTGGGACAACTTGAAAGCCACATGCCCAAGAATGAAGCTGGATCCTTAACTTACACCAGATACAAAAGTAACTGAAAACAATCAAATACCTTCATTGGACAGCTACAACTGGACAGTCTTAAAAGGAAACTCCAGGATCTTCAAACTTCAATTAGACAATGGTTCTGGAAATAGGACCCCCAAAGCAAAAGCAATAGATGAATAAAAAACAGAAATGGGACATGAAATTTTACCTTTTGTACCAAAGACATTATCAAGAAACTGAAAAAACAACCTGTATCGTGGTACTAAGTATTTGTAAGTCATCTATTTGTTAACTCTGAGATCCAAAAGGTATTTTAAAAACCCTTAAAACCAATAGACAAAATCTCTCTAAAAATGGGCAAAGGATTTGAACAGACCTTTCTCCCAAGAAGATGTAGTAGTAGCCAATAGGCACATAAAAAAAAAGATCATTAAGCATTAGGGAGATAAACATCAAAACCACAATACCACTTTATACCCACTAGAATGGGGGTGTTTTTTAAGTTGGAAAAATAAAACATGTTGACAAGGATATACTAAAACTGTAACCTTAACTGATTTCAAGCAGAAACGTAGGGGCACCTGGGTTATTCAGTCAGTTGGGCATCCGACTTCGGCTCAGGTCATGATCTCACAGTTCAGAAGTTCGAGCCCCACATCAGGCTCTATGGTGACAGCTCAGAGCCGGGAGACTGCTTCAGATTCTGTGTCTCCCTCTCTCTCTCTGCCTCTCCTTGGCTTGTTCTGTCTGTCTATCTCTCAAATAAGTAATAGCTTAAAAAAAATTTAATTCAAGCAGAAAGGCATACGAAATGTAGATATGGTAGAAAATAGTTTGCATTTTTCTAAAATATTTAGCATTAAATTACCCTAATACCCAGCCATTCTATTCCCATGTATGTACCCAAAAGTATTAACTTGTTTTGATACAAAAAGGTGTACATGAATGTTAATCACAGCAGTATTTCTAATAGCCAGATATTGGAAAGGGCCCGTATGTCCATAATTCATGAATGGTTAAGTAATATTCAGTGAAATATTATACAAGCATAAAAAGGAATAATACAAGTTTTGTTCATTTTATCTCATCATTGTATTTTATCCCTGGAACCCAGCACACTGACCTATTATACGTTCACATACGGATTAAATGGTGCATTAACCACAGTTATCAAGTCTAAACAAGCAGAATAACAGAGCCTGATTTGCACAGAAATGGAAGTTCTGTAATGTCACAGGTAACTCCTGGGAGATCAGGTTAGTCTGAAAAGATCCAGCGGTGTGTTATTAAGTATTTAACAACCAGTCCTTTTCCCGGGAGAGTTCTGATTTGTCAATACCCCCTCATTGGTTGGTTACAAGTCACGTGAGATCCCGGAGCACTAAATACAGAAAAGAGGTCCTCAAGAGTGGTTCTTAAGAGTCAGGACAAGCAAGGTCCAATGTACCACTAGAAAAATTCAAAGTCTGGGGGTGTAGAGAAAAGCACTGGTGAGGTGTGAGGAGGTTATTTCTTTTTTTTTTTTTTTTTTTTTTTAAATTGTTTTTTTTTACGTTTATTTTTGAGACAGAGAGAGACAGAGCATGAACGGGGGAGGGGCAGACAGAGAGGGAGACACAGAATCGGAAGCAGGCTCCAGGCTCTGAGCCATCAGCCCAGAGCCTGACGCGGGGCTCGAACTCACGGTCTGTGAGATCATGACCTGAGCTGAAGTCAGATGCTTAACCGACCAAGCCACCCAGGTGCCCCGAGGAGGTTATTTCTTAGAGCAGAAGCACTTGGCTGTCCGCAACTGTGTGAATTGCAATGAGGAAACCATCAGACTCCTTCAAGAGTCTAGGATTTCCTCACAAGAAGGGCAGAGAGCAGGGGTGGGGGAAAAACAGCCAGTGCCTTTGGTCACCTTTGTCTTGACCCATATAGGCACCTGCTGCCTGTCACATACAGACACATCACAGTCAATACAAATTACAACTCTGCTTTCCAAAGCACAACTCCCTTGCAGGAACAGAGTAGAAGCTGTTCGGGTGCCTGGGAAAAAAACACACAATTTCTCGCTCGTATTTCCCAAGTTCATCCAATACTGTCTGTCCTGCGCCAGAGGACTCAGCCTGCCTATTCCACACCTGCTTGTTTATGGCTCCAGGTGGTTCAGCTTCCAGATCGCCATCTGAAGTAGCTTGGAGAAAGCCGTTTAAATGCCCAGGTAACATTTTCTCAATGTATTCAATTATCAGAGACAGTATTAATTTTACATCTCATAAATGTCTCCAGAATCCATCAAATCTGAATGGCGAGCTGTTGGCTCAGAGCAGGGGGGTCACGAGTTTATCCCAGAGCCACTGAAAGAATCAGCGGTTTGAGATTGATCAGTCTGGGCAGTACAATTGCAGTTCCAAGCGTAGTAAGTGATTTGTGTCTACGGAAAAAAAAGTAAGCCATCACTAACAGAAGTCCCCATAGTCGTCAAAACAAACAAAAAAGCCCACACAGTTCAAGAACCTTGCCCGAGCTTATTTATTAGGAATTCATCTTACTAGTGAATTGCAACAAAGCTCCTAACAAAGTCCGATACACTGCCTGGGGGGTTAAGCTTCGGCTCCACATGTCCATCGTACAACCAACTCCACCCCAGCACACAATGGGAGGTGAAACCCAAAAGGGAGTGCCTTGCACGCAGTAACCTAATATTTTTTTTCGATTTTATTTTAAACAAGATCACAAACCCCGCAGCTGCCAACAGCACCAAGTTCTTCCTTGGTTATTCATGAACTAACCAACTTTGACAACAGGATACAATGGGAAGAGGGACAGGGTAAGCCACAAGACGTGTTAATTAATGGCGTGTCTTCCTCCGGATGCATTGCTTTTCTGCATCAGTATCTTAAATAATTGAGCAACCTCTGGAGGCAGTCTTTAGCGGCTGTTTTAACAACAGTGTTTAGAACAATTAGAATGAACAGTTCTCATCAATGGAATGATGTGAATATAGACTTTGAAGCCACAAATTAATCCTGTTTCAACTAGGTGAGCCGAGTTGCAACCAAAGAGATACCATTTCCTGACCCAAATGCCAGACAAATCATGATTACTTAGTATTTCCTACAATACTGTAGGGGGAGGCGGGGAAATCAAGGAAATGATTTAGGCCAGCATTTCCTCGCCCATGCTCTGCACACCATCACTCTTATTCAAAAACGACTTTGGTTAATTATGTTTAGAAAACACTCCATGGTCTATGTATTTGTTTTTTAGAGATGGAACATATCCAGTCTCTCAAAGATTCCATTCAATTACAGGAACTTACCTTTGTCCCATCATTTACCAAATTTTTCTTTGCAAAAGACAGAGGTATCTCAATGTTACATTATCATTTTTTCAGTATACAGTTTAGAAAACCCTGGTATGTATGACTTTTTTCAAGATATTTACCATGGCCAGTTTTTCTAACCTACTGCACATGTACTTGAAATATAGCTCCCCCAGGGTCTCCTAGGTGACTCAGCAGGTTAAACAACTGACTTCAGCTCAGGTCACGATCTCACAGTTCCTGAGTACTCCCTCTCAGGAATACTCCCTCTCAGGAGTACTCCCTCTCAGGAGTACTCCCTCTCAGGAGTACTCCCTCTCAGGAGTACTCCCTCTCAGGAGTACTCCCTCTCAGGAGTACTCCCTCTCAGGAGTACTCCCTCTCAGGAGTACTCCCTCTCAGGAGTACTCCCTCTCTCTGTCCCTCTCCCACTCATGCTAGTGCTCACAAACACTCTCAAAATAAATAAAACAAAAAAACTTCTCCTCCATACTTCATACTTATACCCAAGGGAATACAGCCAAGTCCCAGCCAATGACGGATGCTAATCCTCTCAAAAAGTCTCACAAGAAATATAATATCCTCAGGCAAAAATTTCTGCACTTGCTGTTTTTTCCATGTGGGCTATGTCCTCAGAAATGGCCCATCTTATAGTTTAGGGCCAGTGTAGGCACACATCTGTCCAAGGCCACAGAGTATTTATTTCAGGCTTCGTGGACCACACAGCCTTCATGTTAACTACTCTGACTCTGTAGCATAAAAGCCATTCTAGAGGTTATGTACACAAATGAGCGTGGCCTGTTGTTTTGATAAAACTTTATTTATAATAACAGGTGGGGGCCTGGCTTGGCCTCTAAGTGATACCAAGGAGTCCCATTATTAGCTGCTGCTATGGACTGAATTATATTCCACCCCCGCCCCCAAAATTCTTACAAAGGAAATTCTGATTAGGGGCATTTTCACCATTTAATGTTTGAGGGACCTGCTCCTGGGCTCCCAGAAAAGCTGCTTTATAACATTTACCAAGGCCAAAAATGACCAGCCAAACCTCCAAGCATGGGCTCTATTTCTGCCCTGAGCTACACTGTGCATATGCTTCATTCAAGAAAATAACCAAATAGGAGCATTCTGAACACAAGGTAAGAAAAAGAAACTTCCCCGGGACCCTTAAGACTGAAGTCCTGTGGCCTTGCACATACTAAAATTCTAAGATCAAGTCTAACTTTCTGGAAGGTCCTTCATCATGCAGCTTTGTAACTCTTCATGGAAAAAAAAGAAAACATCTCTAACCCTTTACCTTCCCTGGAGCACCATCTTCTTTGTCAAGATGGCGTATCCCAGGTAGCGGTCTCAATTTGGCTCTTGTAAAACTCTTTCCCTTTCTCTTTAAAATTGAAGAAAATTCTTTTCCAACAACACACCCAATTTGATGGTATTAAGTGATGGGCCCTCAGGAGGTAATTAAGTCATGAGAATAGTCCTAAGAGACTTGTGCCTTTTTTAAGAAGGAACAGCCAGGAAGAGAGTCATCACTACTGATTGAAGCGGCCACAATCTTCATCTTGGACTTGCCAGCCTCTAGAATGGGGAGAAATCAGTACCCGCTGCTAAAGCCACCCAGTGTATAGTACTTGCTATGGGAGCCTGAACGGACCAATGCAGTTCAGAAACCATCCATCCTGCTTACTATGGTCAAGAACCCCGTCTTCTTTCTCACTCTTTAGCCTTGTAAAATGGCAGCGAACTAATGGATAGATCCTTCGATTTAGAGAACTGGCACAGCTCCAGGTAGAAGCATTGGTTACTATGTCATTACATAGGGCTAATGGCTGGTACTAACAGGAAATGGGAACTGGGTAATTCAGAAGGTAACCATTCTATCAGAAATGGAACTTACTGTAGACTGTCCTTTGATTTTTTTTTTATTCTATGTAATATAACATATAATATACACAGAAGACTTTTTTGGCTGATAGGTAATACATTTTCTTAAGAACTGGGCCACATACAACCATGTTATTCTACCTCAACAGTAAAAACTCATTAGTTAACGTGTATGGAGTACTTAACGGTGCTCTACATGGCCAAGCCTAAGAGGGGTCCTCATGAAAAAGAGAGCTGCCTATCTCCAAGTTATGCTTCCTGCAGAATCCACAGTCTTTACCCTTGTGTACCACAGAAAACACAGGAGGATCAAGAACTCCTAAGTAGCACAGGACATCCAGGTAAGATGAGAAGTTTTGAGAGCCGGGAAGAAGCAAAAGCTATTTCTAGGGTTCATGTACCAGTATTTTATGAAGTCGAGCCTTAGCCCCACCTGTACTCAAAATCAACTTGGGACATTTTTTTTTTTCATGTTTATTTATTTATTTATTTTTGAGACAGAGAGAGACAGAATGTGAGCAGGGGAGGGGCAGAGAGAGAGGGAGACACAGAATCTGAAGCAGGCTCCAGGCTCTGAGCTGTCGGCACAGAGCCCAACACAGGGCTCGAACTCACAGACCGTGAGATCATGACCTGAGCTGAAGTCGGACGCTTCACCGACTGAGCCACCCAGGAGCCCAAACTTGGGATATTTTCAATTACAAAAATCACAGCAAATAATTTTTCTCCAAGTGTGGTCCACAGATCCCATGCATTCAAATGATCCAGGCAGGTTTGTTAAAAAAAACCACGGCCAGGTGGACCTCATCGTTGACCTAATGAATCTCCATCTCTCAGGATGGGCCAGGAAGCTACAATTTCTTTCTTTCCCAACCAACAGGTCTAGATAATTCCAGTAAACACTATCCTATAAGAACCTAACAGAGAAGCAGTGAGGAAGGAGCTATAGATTACAGGAAAACAGCAACTCTGTCCCTTGCCACCTTAGCTAGAGGTTTCTGAAAACCCTTTGACGACCAGAGGTTAATCAATATCCACCACTCAATGTGAGTGGATTTTATCTATGTATACATGAAGTAGGACTTTGGTGCATACTAGGCCTATGTCGATGCCCTATAAAATGTACAATGTAGAGTTTGAACCTTCTTAAGAATTCCTTTGTCATCTTCCAAAAGTTCTCAACCAAAGTGAGCCAGAATATTCCCACTCCTGATAGATGCCTGGACTGAGGACCTGACCCAGAATGCAGGATCCACTGCCTCAGATGGACCTGTCGTGCCCAGGGCCTGGCTAAGTACTCCAAATGTCACAGGGTACAGGCGGGAACTACAAGCAGAAGGGCCAGCAAGTTGCTGTCTCTCAGGTGGGGACAAGCAACCTGGGCCAGGCACCTGCATACACAGAGCTGTTTGAGAATGCCAGCTGCTAAACTTGGTGAACACTTGGTACAAAGTTGGGGTTGGCTGTTGTCCTTCCCACATGGGGGAAGAAAAGTGACTTGTGCTGTGGAAAGTTGCCGCCCCTCCCTGAGGGCTGGGGTCAGCCTCTGTTCCCAGCTGTGCGATCACTCAACCCATGGAAAGACACAACTCTTCCTTCCCACTTTGGGTCATTCATTGGTCAGTGACTCTCTCCACAGAGCCAAGTCCAATAAATCAACTCTTCTAGATTGCTGTGTCAACAGGAAATCATTCTAGCTCAAGGTTAGATACATGTTCAGAAGCATACACATGTGCTTACCCACACACTCTTACGTCTGTTGGGTTTTGAATAAATGAGGTTGAGGGGAGACCTGGCCTTCTATTGTCCAAGTTTAAGATGTGGTGGTAGTTGTTTCATCCACAGGAAGAAGCAGGAACCCAAGGTCAAGCAACCAAAAGGAGCGTCCTGTTCTACCCTTGACTGCACCCAGCCTCGGGGCAGCAGGCAAATGCCTTTCTGGCTCTTACAGCTCAGTTTCCTCCTCTGGCAGTGGGGATGATGGGACGGTTGATAACCATTAATTAATGTTTGGGAAGCCTTTTGAGTCTCTCTGATGAAAGGGACAGAGTATTTTTCTCAGCATGGGTAAACAAACATCTGGTACTGATCCAGCTCAAGCAGGCCGAGTTAATTACCTGCAAGACTTGAAACTGTTGCCTCAAATCTGTTCCCCACTTTCCCGCCCCCGGGCAGATGAGCACCTGTTGTGTCTTACTGTGAATCACCAAGGGGAGTGGGCAGACATACTGAGTCCAAAGACAGGGTTGTGGTTCCTGGTGACTCGCGTTTTTCTGAGATAACTACTCAAAGACTCACAAAATATCCGCATTTCTAGTGTGGGAGTAACATGGGGTCATACAGGCACCGGTCAACAGCGACAGCGAAACATGTTGTTTCAAATCACGAATGAAAACCACGATGTCCCAACAAAGAAAAAATAATAATAAAACGTAGCTGTATACTTGCCTTTCTTTCGTTTATCCCCAAAGACTGTTACGTTACCAGCTTTAAAACGGAGCTGGTAACGTAACAGTCTTTGGGGATAAACGAAAGAACGGCAAGTGTTAAAGACTAGCTAGGCATTTGATACAGAAAACACAACTTCACTTTCTGAGAAAATAGGTTGTTCCTAAGGGACACAGTGCACCCTTTCAGTTAGACTGTTTGAATATCCTATGTGAGCCAGAGGACAGACACCACCAGAAATGGCACTGTGAGACAAGAAAAATCAACAAAAACCAAGCAGGAAAAAAAAAAAAAAAAATATATATATATATATATATAACATATATATTATATATGTATAAAATACAACAAGGGAAGTGTATTATATATACTATAGTGTAGTATATATATTATATATATTATATATGAAATAATATATATATAATATATAATTTTTTTTCAAAAAGAATAATGGGATAATGAATGAGAAGCATAAGCATTACCCTTCAGAACTGCAGTAGAGCAAATCACTGGAAATTCTCCCAAATAAATTTGGTCAGAGAGAACAATTCTAGACGAAAACATTTGACCAAAACTACTTACCAGCTCAAACAGGACTATGGCTTCACCAGACAGAAGAGGGAGCAGACATCTTCAAATCCGTGGGCGGAGGGGAGTGGGAGGTGCGGCTAGAGAAGGCTGGTTTTGACGAAAAACAGCAACGAGGGCCCAAACAGGGAAGAATCAAACCACCCACAGCCTCGAGCAGTGGTTTTTAAAGCATGTGGACCCAGAGGAGGAATCAGTATTACCTGAAGCTTGTTAGGAATGAGTACAATCAGGTCCCACTCCAGACCTACTAAATCAGAAAATCTGAGGAGTGAGGCCTCCCCATTTGTATTAAGAAGCCCTGCAGGTGATTCTGATCTGAAGTTGAAATTTTTTTATTCGAACCTGCTAACGTTTGAGAATCACAGATTAATAACTGCAAAACGGTCTCACCCTGAATGCGTATGAAAAATATCATTTAGTTGATGTAAGTCATAGGAAAGCTAATAAAGGTAGAACTGTAAGTCAAGAAATGTAAGGGGTGCCTGGGTGGCTCAGTCGGTTAAACGTCTGACTTCAGCTCAGGTCATGATCTCACAGTTGACTAGTTCGAGCCCCACATCGGGTTCTGTGCTGACAGCTTGGAGCCTGAAGCCTGCTTTGGATTCTGTGTGTGTGTCTCTCTCTCTCTCTCTCTCTCTCTCTCCCTCAAAAATAAGTTAAAAAAATGTTTTTAAATAAAAAAGAAAGAAAGAAATGTAAGTCAAGCCAGTCATCTGATTACTAAGTTGGGGAGCTTGATGTTTCCAGAGCACGTTTATTTGGTACACAGAATTTATAGTTAAAAGAGGGAAGTGCATTTTGCATTCATTCATCGGCCTATTAAAAATAAATAAAAAATAGGGGCACCTGGGTGGCTCAGTCGGTGAAGCATCCGACTTCGGCTCAGGTCATGATCTTGCAGTCCGTGAGTTTGAGCCCCGCATCAGGCTCTGTGCTGACGGCTCAGAGCCTGGAGCCTGTTTCGGATTCTGTGTCTCCCTCTCTCTCTGCCCCTCCCCTGCTCATGCTCTCTCTCTCTGTCTCAGAAATAAAGAAACGTTATAAAAAAATTTTTTAAATAAATAAATAAATAATAAAATTAAAAAGGTGTTACCAGCTAAGATAAAGACCCCTAGCTGTCCTGCAAAATACATTCTCTCCTGGTTTGGTCATACAACTACATTTCCCAGCCTCCCTTGTGATTAGGCGTGGCGTGTGACTGAGCTCTCTCACTGGGCATGTTAGCAGAAGTGATGTGTGTCACTTTCAGACGTGTTTATTCAGATAAACAATAGCCAAGTGGGCTTTTCCACGCTCTTTCTCCATTCGGCTTGGCCGTGCTGGCAATACTCAGAATGACACGCTCATTAAAGATGCCAAAGCAGCCAGCAGCCTTGATTTGTAAATCACAGCATGAAGGACGGCTTCCTTAGACTTGAATTCTCAGCCCGAACCTTATATGAGAAAGAGATCAACTCTTTTTTGTTGTTGTTGGAGTGACTGAATTTTAAACACCTATTATTCCAACCTCGGTTTACCTGCCCTAAAGAATATACTGATACTCAGGTCCATGATTCCCCCCCACTAATACCAAACACGAGCCTGTTCTCATACCCTTAAAAAGTATATTTGGAAAGTTTGATGCTTTTATAAATATTTCCCTGGAACATACACACAAAAGAAAAGGAAAAAAAAAATAGAAAACCAGTAAGGAGGGTTTAAATATTGCAGGACTCAACTTTAAACTCATGTGTATTTGGGGCCCCTGGGGGGCTCAGTCAGGTAAGCATCTGACTCTTGATTTGGACTCAGGTCATGATCTCACAGTTTGGGAGTTCGATCCCCATGTTGGGCTCTGCACTGATTGCATGGAGCCTGCTTGGGATTCTCTCTCTCTCTCTGCTCTCTCTCTTTCTCAGTCTCTCTCAAAAAAAAGTAATAAATAAATAAATTTAAGAACTGAAATGTTCTTCCAGCAGTAAGCAAGACTCTTTATGATCTGACCCCCAATCCACCTTTCCATCCCATCAACCCCCAGCCACCTTCAGGCACCAGGCAAAGCACCTGTTGCCCCCTGGATACGCAATGCTCCCACTGAGCTGGGCCTGTGCCTTCTGTCGCCCTCCCTGTCAATCTGAGAACTCAAACCTCCTATGTTTAAAAAAAGGGACTGAAAACATCACCACCTCCTCAGCAAGGCACTTCCAAATGCCTGTGGGCCCTCGGTTCCTTTGCTTCTGTGCGATCACACCGGGCACACACCTCCTGAAAAGTCATTACCCTCTACTGCAATTATTTATAATTACTTTGTTTGTTTGGTTAGCTTTTTTTTTAACCACAAGAGTTGTGAACTCCTGGAAAGCAGAGTCCTTCTTTACTCCACCTTGGTTAAGAGCTTTGCACTGGTGGCTCCTCTCACCTGTAACATTCTTCCCCAGGAGAGATGCACAGGGCTCACTCCATCCTTCCCTGACATCTTGGCACAAATGTCAGCTTCTCGCTGGGGCCTCATCTGAGCTCCCTATTTGAAGGTGTAGACTGACTCTCCCCCATTCCTCAAGCCCCGTGCCCAGGCCCCTCAACCTGTCGTTTCCCCATTTCAATTAATGCCTTTAAAAACACAACATACTTGGGGCGCCTGGGTGGCTCAGTTGGTTGAGCATCCAACTCTTGGTTTCAGCTCAGGTCATGATCTCATGGTAAATGAGTTCAAGCCCCACGTCAGTCTCTGCCCTGACAGTGCAGAGTCGACTTGGGACTCTCTCTTTCTCCCTCTCTCTCTCTCTCTGTTCCTCCTCCCACTCACACTCACTCTCTCAAAATAAATACATAAACTTAAAAAAAAAAAAAACAGCATAATTTACTTATTAGTTACCTTGCTTATGGATTATGGGTTGTCTCCCTATCTAAAATATAAGGCTTCGTGAGAGTACGAATCTTTGTTACTGATAAATTATAAGCCCCTGCACTGTGCCTGGCACATAAAGGCTATTCAGAAACTATTTGGGGATCAGGTGAATGAGTGAATATTGACTTTCCAAAGGACCTAGAGGTTCAATACCTACTGATTGATTAAGTGAATGAATAAATGTCTTTTCTGGAGTTGTTTTGGTGCACAAGAAAGATCATCAAATTAAATCGGTCAGAAAAAGAACCAGCCGTGAGTTTTATTTCCTTTCTCTTTTCCTTGACAGAGGCACGGGCTGAGAGTGTGTACTCTTACAGACCGAACTGGGTTCAAATCCCACCAGGGATACTTCAGTGCTATTTAGCCTCCCATCACCCTGAGTCCCCTCCATGTACCACGGGTTCAAGAATAATATCTACCTCTTAAGGCTGTCATTCAGAATCAAGAGATTATACCGCACAAGCACTTAACCACAGCAGATGGCACATTGAAACTGCTCTGTGGTGGGGGCCTGGGTGGCTCCGTGGGTGAAGCGTCCGACTCTCGATCTCAGCTCGGGTCGGGATCTCAGGGTCTTGAGTTCAAGCCCTGTGTTGAACTTAAAAAAATAATCGATCAAACAAAGTACCCTTGAGTAGAAAGAATACGCAGAAAGTGCTCTATGGACAGTAGCTACGACTACTGCATGTTCAGTGATGAACTGTTCTTACACACTTGACTCCCCGAGAGCTACCGTTGAGAACCAGAAGCCTGAGACCAGGTCGCGTAGTCTCGCTCTCTGCTCCTCAAAGTTGGACTTGTATCTCTAGAGATGACTCAGCATCTAAACACACGGGCTAGCTGAGAACGAGGGTGGTCACACACATTCCTTTACCATCAACTTCCCTGATGGCTCTCTTTCCTTCCATCTAATCTACCACCTCCCAAATAACAATTAAAAAAAAAAAAAACCTACATCAAATGCTTTCCTTCTAACACACCCAATCAGGCTAAAATTCTGTACTTTTACTCCAGCTGTGATGTTTATTCCTTCTTTCTTTTACTCATTCCTTTAGATAACCATTCAACAGTATGTATAGAGGCTGACCTCTGTGCTACGTGCTGGGTATGTATCAGCGGGTAAATCGGCTCAAGGCACCTGCCACTAGAGCTTACGACCTAATGGGCAGAGAAGGCAATAAACAAGTGTACAAATATAGAATCACAAGCTGTGATGGATGCTCTGAAGGATATGGTGAAAGATAATGACAGACAGTGAGGTTAGACCTAATTAAAGTAGGGTGGAGGGAGGGAAGTTACCTTTAATAGCGAGAAATGAGGCATATAATATAAGGCTAGATTTGTAGTTGGCTTTTACCTACCAATCTCTCTGCTTCTCCGGCAGACTGCAAGCTTTTCGATGACACCATGAGATCTTTTTTTTTCCTTAGGTTTATGTGTTTATTTTGAGGGAGAGGGAGCACAAGCAGGGGAGGGGCAGAGAAAGAGGGAAAGAGAGAATCCCCAGCAGGCTCTGTGCTGTCAGCACAGAGTGCAACGCTGGGCTCGATTTCCTAAACTGTGAGATCACGACTTGAGCCGAAAGCCAGAGTAGGACGCTTAACAGACCAAGCCACCCAGACGCCCCAGCAACAAAGGATCTTAAATTACATATATAAGCTCTACACCCCACCTGGCCAGGTGCACAAATATCTTAGGTTAAATAGGGTTTACCTCGTTGGCTCTTACTGACCTGGGGTGTGTTCAGGAGAGAATGGGAAAAATGGGATTCCTAACAGCTGTAATTTTGTGAAAGCTACAATTTTTAAATCAGATATCACATCTGATGGATTTTCTTCAAAATCTCTTAATGTTTTTTTTTAACCTCTGTTAGTATAGACGAATTTTCTTCTCATACTGAGTTTAGAACCATCGTTTCTTTTACTTTTCTGATTGGGGTTAGCTACTAAGAGTATTATGTAGATCGAACCGGCAAGAACGGGCTCCAAAAGAAATAGAAAACTTGTAAGCTTGGAGGAAACTGATCTTAAATGCAGTTGACAGAATAAAATAGAGTACTTTTCTGTGACTATTGTTATTTTATGTAACAGATAGCCTTGCATTTATAGTTGATGCTTTCTGAAAAGAGACAGGGATCTTGGCATGGTTTGACCACATTTTCAGGATGAGCTTACATAAAAAGAAGAGAAAAGAACAAAGCCCACGAAATAGTACAATATGACCACTGGCATATTCCTTTTTTTTTTTTTTTTTCCTCTCCTGAGAATAAAGGCAAAGACAATCGAGATCCTCTGGAAAAGAAAGCTGCCTCCCACCGTTCATTCATGAGCTTTCAGCTGTAATTAAACATCTAATGCTCCAGATGGCTAAGTATTCAAAATTAGTACATTTCCGCTCCACTGAAACAGTTTATTTTCGAATGTTCAAAATACTATCCAGTGGCGCTCAACAAGTGAGCAAGGGAAGCTTCCATAATTCCGAAAGGGAGATTAGATGCCTCGTGGACAAAGTCACGATTCAATAATACTTTTTTGCATCTTCTTTTTTTCTATTGACCTATAGGAGAATTCTTAAAACTTAGATGGTACATGTATTTGTGTTGCATGTAATGCCCATCCTGCTTTAGGAGAGAATCCCTCCTCTTTGCTGGATGAGAATGCAATCCCTTGCTCTCTAGAAGCAGAGTGTACTTCTTTGCCTCTTGACTTTGGGTCTGGTTATGTGATTTGTTTTAGCCATTGGCCTGTGGGCAGAAGTGATAGCATGCCAAGGCTAGCCTAGGCTTCTAGAGCATCATGTATCTCTACCTGCCTGATGACACTCTCGTGCCTCTACAATGGTCATGAAAAGCATCTCTCACTACGTAGCTGATACCCCTCTACCCGGTGCCCAAAATGAAACACACGTGCCACAAAACTGAGCACAAGCCATATCAAAAGGTCAAGTTCAGCTGGACCCTCATCGTGGAGCACAGCTGCCTAGCTGGGCTCAACCCACATCAACAGACCCCCTGGTTGGACAGCAGACACATGAGGAGGAAGAAATAATTGCTCTGTCACTGAGTTTTGGGGTTGTTTGTCAGGCAGCAATAGGTAACTGATACACTATGCCACTGCCCCACTCCCTGAGGTTGTTGGGGGAAGGAAGTGGGAGGGACAGACAATGCAGGCTACCTAAAGGAAATATCAAAAACTATTGTTTTAGGCTTATTTATCTTACACCCCCCCCCCCAACCGATTTTAAACTTCTCAGGTCCATGGGAATGTAAGCTGGTGCAGCCACTCTGGAAAACAGGATGGAGGTTCCTCAAAAAACAAAAAATAGAACTACCCTATGACCCAGCAATTGCACTACTAGGCATTTATCCAAGGGATACAGGTGTGCTGTTTCGAAGGGGCACATATATATGTATATATACATATATATATATGGTATATATATACAATGGAGTTTTCCTCCTCAATCAAAAAGAATGAAATCTTGCCATTTGCAACTACGTGGATGGAACTAGAGGGTATTATGCTAAGCGAAATTAGAGAAAGACAAAAATCATATGACTTCACTCATATGAGGACTTTAAGACACAGAACAGATGAACGTAAGGGAAGGGAAACAAAAATAATATAAAAACAGGGAGGGGGACAAAACAGAAGAGACTCATAAATATGGAGAACTGAGGGTTATGGGAGGGGTTGTGGGAGGGGGGATGGGCTAAATGGGTAAGGGGCACTAAGGAATCTACTCCTGAAATCATTGTTGCACTATATGCTAACTAATTTGGATGTAAAATTTAAAAAATAAAAAATAAAACAATAAAAAAAACCTTCTTAGGTCCATAAAATTATGTTATTCCTCTTCAACACATCAACAGTAACCACTCAGAATTCTGTAGACCTGACTTTATTAAAAATTCTTTGGGGTGAAAGCATCAGTACAACTATTTTCTTGAACAAAGACCCACAGTTTGACATCTTTCTCTTCCCTGCAAATTCACTTCAGGGCACAAACTGTAGAGAGAGATACTTTTAAATTTTTCTGCTAAATGAAAATTTGATTACGCATCTAAGCACCGTTTCTGCTTTGTCAAAGATCTACTTATTAGATTATATGCCGTGTTTCTACTGGGCACTCTTCCTAAATGATTTCATTGAGTATTTAGAACAACACTGCAAGGTAGTTAGTGTGAATTAGCAAATGGATTCAGAAACGTTAAATAATATACTCAAGGCAACACGGCTAGGCGGTAAGGATTCATGCCAGGAGAACCTGATCCCAAATTTTACCCCAAGTATCTTCCAAGGAATGAAATCATTAACAAAATAATTTAAATTTCTAACATATATTAAAATATATAGTGGTGTCTGGGTGGCTCAGTCAGTTGAGTGTACAACTCCCGGTTTAGGCTTAGGTCATAATCTCTCAGGTTGTGAGATTGAGCCCCACGTGGGGCTCTGTGCTGGCAGCATGGAGCCTGCTTGGGATGGGATTCTCTCTCTCTCTCTCCTTCCTTCTGCTCCCCCCCCCCCACTCGTGCTGTCTCTGTCTCTCTCAACAAAAAAAATGTTTTTAAATATATAAAATAGGGTTGAGAAACAGAAGTACTCTACTGAATAATATGGCATTTAAAAAAATTTTTTTTAATGTTTATTTATTTTTGAGAGAGAGACAGAGCATGAGTGGGGGAGGAGCAGAGAGACAGGGAGACACAGAATCCGAAGCAGTCTCCAGGCTCTGACCTGTCAGCACAGAGCCCAATGCGGGGCTCAAACCCACAAACCGTGAGATCATGACCGAAGCCGAAGTCGGACGCTTAACCAACTGACCCACCCAGGCACCCCTAATATGGCATTTTAGTGTTAATATAAAAAGCAACAGAAACCTTTTCATGTCTTTCAGAGAGAAGTAAAGTTCTTTGAGATGTATATATTGTCTTCCAAGGGCTCTGATTCACTCTTAATGTGCAGAGTGAACAATTCTGTAATCACATACTTTATATAATCTCTGTCTTCCTTACCAAAAGGTAAGCTCCAGAGGGCAGGGTTGTGTCTGTCATATGTCCTATTGTTTTGTCCAGTACAGTCCTGACACAGTAATTCAGTGAGTTAGCGACAAAGGTGAAAATTCAGTGGATATTTGTTGAATAAAAACAAAATGAGTGGGTTCTTAAAGAGTGCACTTGCCGGCACCTGGGTGGCTGAGTCAGTTAAGAGTCTGACTCCTGGTTTCAGCTCAGGTCATGATCTCACGATTTGTGAGTTCAAGCCCCACACCAGGCTCTGCACTGACACTATGGGGCCTGCTTGGGATTCTTTCTCTCTCTCTCTCTCTCTCTCTCTCTCTCTCTCTCTGTCCCTTCCCTGCTCATGCACTCTCTCACTCAAAAATACAAATTAAAAAAAAAAAAAAAAAGTAAACCTAATTCTCTTCTTTTCTGCTTCGAACCATTCCCTAACACCCCACAGATATATAAATACTGCCCTACCCACTTAGTCTAGTATATTCCAACCTAATTGAAGATTCCTTTTCTAAAGAAAAGTAAACTGACAGTATTGACAGATATTGACAGTAAACTGACAATATCCCACTTTGAACCTGCACATTGCTTTCTCTATCCAATTCACTTATTCTGAGCTGATGATGTTTCTACCTCTCAGTTTACATCAAGGAAATGTATTTCCCTCAATGCTTGCAACCGGCCCTCAATCGAATCAACTGTCAAGATGGCCTATAAAACCGATACATGGGAATCCAAAGTAGAAACCACTATGGAGTTGCAACTCGCAAAGAACCGTGTGCCATGGAAACAAATAAAAAGAAAGGGAAAGTGAGAAATGGAGTAAGTGAGATAAGGAGTCCACCTGTCTCTTTGGTTTAAGAATAAAAGGCAACCAGACATTAGGACAGGAAAGGACATGGAAGGTGGTTAGAAAAAATAGAGCTAAAGTAGGCATTCTTGAATAGGAAGGAGGCTGGCTTGCAGAATTAGGTGAAGAGCAAAAGAGGATCTTGATGTTGGGAAGAATCACGAGGGGCCCAAGTGCTCCATGGGAGAGAATTCGTGGGCAGAATATGAACGATCTCTGTGGCGATTACACACAGGAACAATGGGAAGAAAAGGAGGACAAGAATTGAGGCTTCTATTATTTTGTCACCTTTAATACGTAGATTCTGTTGTTCATCCTCCTTTGGGGACTCAACTTCTCCCTGGCTATGCCTTGTCTTTTCTGTGTCTACAGATTCTCACTATCTCATTCTGTAGGGACCAGGTGTCTGGGTGAACTACATATGTAGGTCGCTGCAAAGGATGGTCAGCAGGACCAACCTCCTGGATTAGAGGTGAGGACGGGAGGGTGGCAGGCCCTCACTGATCTGCCCGATCCTGGAATGGAGAACCACCGCAGGCCTTCTCCAGGATAGAAAACAAGGTAGATACACTGGGGAAGGAGGCAAGGTTGGAAGAAATACTGGAAATTACAAATTATTGTTTTTAATGTTTATTTTTGAGAGAGAGAGAGAAAGAGAGAGCATGAGCAGGGGAGGGGCAGAGAGAAAGGGGGACAAAGAATTCGAGTCAGGTTCCAGGCTCCGAGCTGTCAGCACAGAGCCCAACGCGGGACTCGAACTCACACGGTGTGAGAACATGACCTGAGCCAAAGTCAGAAGCCCAACCAACTGAGCCACCCAGGTGCCCCTGGAAATTACCCATTAATTTGAGCACTGCATTTGAGGGTATCTAGCCAGACATCTTCATTTTATTGATATGGAAGGATAAAAGGGGAGGGAATGCTAAATGTAAAACACCACTTTGAAATGTTATTTTTCAAGGAAGAGCTTGAGACCCCTGAAGTAAAGCAATGAAGGAAATACATCTTTACATTCTTCACATGGTAGCAGCAAACAATTTTAATTATATTAGGTCAGATCTGATGTGGTTTTCTTAAAGCAGATTCTTGCTTAGAGCAGCTGTGCGTTAAATCCATTAAATATGTGAAAACACTGTGCATTCAGGAAAAATTAATTTGAAATTTGTCATGTCGCTTTCCTCTGTTTTGACTTTGGCTACTCATTTACATTTAGAAATAGCGCGTCAAGGATGGGTGAGTTCTTCCAGTGTTCAGATCATTTAATCTGCAACAACTCTGTTTTAAAAGTAAGATAATCTTCACCCATGTGATTAACAGACTGCTGATTTGAACGTAAACACCTTGGGATAAGTCGCCAATCAGTCTCGTGAAAATGACGCAGGGGAGTCAGACTATTTTCTCTTTGGAAATAACAACCATTCTACCCCAGCACAATCCTCTGTTTCGCCCCGCGTTCTGAAGTGCGTAAGTATATTGTTTTTACTGTGAGCTGCTGCAAATCTTCTCTGGGAGTGAGAAGGGTATAAATCCATAAATAGAGTCGAAGTGAGTCATGGATTAGTCAGTAGGGAAATGGTCAAAGGGCTGTGCTTATCTATATGGCCAGAAACAGTCCTTCTGGTTAGGCTCTGGCATGAAATACAATACCACCACCCACTTCATAGTGGGTGAGGATATGGAGAAGTTATAACACCTGGTAGCCACCCAATCTAAAAGAGAAGCAAGCCAGTCATGCCTTTCCCATTTTGACTCACAAAACCCAAAGACCGGAGTGGGCTTTCTGGGTCATCCAGATCTACTCTTCCCTCTGATGCTGGAATGCCCTAGATTCTGTACTCAATCTCTAGGTGAGCAGGTTCAGGGACAGAGTATCCTATCCCTCTCTGGCTCAGATCTTCCCAAGACTTTTCGGAATAAGGGGTCAAAATATCGCTCCCCTCCTTTGTCATCTATTGGTCGGGCAAGTCACATTTTCTCTGTTACAAACTAAAACCCAATGATGCATGTCGGCTCTCAGACACTTCCTGCCTTAAGACGAGTTGGGGCATAAAAGGAATCTACTTCCAATAGTTAATAAGCTATTAACTAGCCTTACTTTAATGATTCAGGCATCTCAGCCTTTTTTGTTCTTCCGTTTTTCTCTTACTTTTCTCTTGTAACAAAACTACACAAAGCATACCGAGACAGAAAGCTCCTATAAATTATCTGTAGTCATTTTCTCAGCCCCTAGTTACGGGATTAAAGGCTTTCTTCTCTTCATACCTTGACCTTGGAATAAAAGTCAGACCATTTCAACTGAAGCCTTTAGAGCTGCTCTGTTAACATAGTAGTTGCTAGCCACACGTGGCTACTGAACACTTACAATACGGTCAGCGTGGGGGCACCTGGGTGGCTCAGTCGGTCGAGCCTCCAACTTCAGCTCAGGTCATGATCTCACGGTTCATGAGTTCCTGCTTCAAATTCTGTCTCTCTCTCTCTCTCTCTGCCCCTCCCCCACTCACACTCTGCCCCTCTCTCTCTCTCTCTCTCTCTCTCTCTCTCTCTCTCTCAAAAAACAACAACAGGGGCACCTGGGTGGCTCAGTCGGTTAAGCGGCCGACTTTGGCTCAGGTCATGATCTCGCGGTCTGTGAGTTCGAGCCCCGCGTTGGGCTCTGTGCTGACAGCTCAGAACCTGGAGCCCATTTCAGATCCTGTGTCTTCCTCTCTCTCTGCCCCTCCCCTGTTCATGCTCTGTCTCTCTCTGTCTCAAAAATAAATAAACGTTAAAAAAAAAATTAAAACAACAACAACAACAACAACAACAAAACAATATGGTCAGTGTGATTGAAGAACAGAATGTTTCATTAAATGTTTAATTCGTTAAAATTTTCAAATTAAAGCAGTGTAAACTATGTTTCCATTAAATATTACTTTATTGCCCTAGCAGATTATATTTTACTTGCACCAGGGCATTGTGTAAGATATAATTATTGCATTATAGTGTGGTTCTGGTCCTCACATCATTTCCAGAGCACACATAAATGCACGACCAATCTACTATTGCCAATGCTCGATTCAGCTTGAATGATTTTTTTTTCTGTGCGTGGAGGTAACATCACAATATGTTTATTCGTATATTTTATATACACAGAAGTTACAGTGATACTTATAGAAGCCATACTCGAAAACTAATTGAAATACTTATTTTATAGTTTTGCAATGTTTATACACACACACACACACACACACACACACACACACAGGAGAGGGGTGAGGGGAGAGACACAGAATCCAAAGCAGGCTCCACATTGACAGCAGACAGCCTGATGCGGGGCTCAAACCCATGAACCGTGAGATCATGACCTGAGCCAAAGTCGGACACTTCACTGACTGAGCCACCCAGACGCCCTGAAGTACTTATTTTAATCTAATAGATTTAAATTCTATTTCTACTATAAAAAGTAAATACGGACAATTTTTTAAATTTGAAACAAAGGCACACTACTTAGGCAGAATCAAATGGAAATCAGAAGCCAGTGTTATAACCATAACAGTAATGAAGAAAAGAAGGAGACTGAGAGAAAATATCAGAGTTTTCACAAAGAATGACAGGTGCAATTTGCTGGGGCAGAGCAGAAGACAAAAGCTGTTTCTTTGTGTGAAAAAAAAAAATCATACAAAATTAAGCAAAGCCGAGACATTTTCAGCAAATATATTATGAATGTGATAACAAGCTTAAACAGTCAAAAGCAATCAGTGGAATTAGTTTACTGAAATCAGATTTTACATCCAACAAAACTTTAAATAATTTTTCAGTGGGGTCTGACTTTGTAACTCTGGCCAACTGTCTATTGCTTTGGATCCTTACACAAAATAGAACCCCATGTTTATTTATGTTTTCAGAATGCCATTTTTAATGGAGACATGGTAAAATAAGTCATTATCATCATTATTGATATTTTATTGGAAATTTTATTAAAAATTTCAATAGGAAAAAATTTAAAAGACATCTTAAGATCTTTGGTTAATCCACCAAATGACTACATATAAAATCCAAGATCTTAAGATATTAAACACTAATTGATTAAAAATTTGAAGGGGCAACTGCGTGGCTCAGTCCATTGAGCGTCCGACTTCCATTCAGGTCACGGTTCTGCAGTTCATGTGTTCAAGCCCCCCATCGGGCTGCTACTGTCAGTGTGGAGCCCGCTTTAGATCCTCTGTCTCCTTCTCTCTCTGCCCACTCCCCCACTCTGTCTCTGTCTCTCAAAAATTAATAAAAATTTAAACATAAAAAATTGGGAACATTGCAAATATTTTTTGTTAGTTTTAGTTGAGTTGTGTGATAAAGTCACTGCCTGATGAATACTTTACTTACCTTTTGTTTCCATGGACTTCCAAAATTACATAGAAATGTCAATTCCCACCCTTAAAAATCAAATTCACGGCATCAGTATTTTTCAATCTGCTAAATCGAAGAATTTTAGCTAGATATGGGAAAAACAGCCCCTATTACGACAGACATTGCTGTAGCCATATTAGGCCCCCAAAAAATCTGGATTTATTGGAATTTTAAAACAAAAGAGTGATGTTTTCTCTATTGTTTTATACAATATGTATGACACATATTGATGGTATCTGTGATCAGTTTTTGGAGGCAGGCTCTATGAAAATTGTCACGGATAGAGGTGTTAAAATCATTGTGTACAAACCAAGTGCTATGAAAAATCATCCATTTATGAAACTCTTAAGAGAAGACAATTTAATGATCTTGTATTCTTTGCAAATGCTTGCCGGTTGAACTGCAGAAGGGTTTTAAAAAAATTTACTGTAAACTCTAGCTCAAGATTTTCTTAAAAGAAATGCTTGCCAAATGTTCAATAACCAAAGACAGAAAAAGTGGCAGTATGATTCGTGTCACAAAAAAATGACGGTGTGATTTATGGTTTCTCACTGATGTGACACTGCATATAAATAAGTTACATTTGATGCTCCCAGGAAAGTAAAAACTTATTTGTGGCCTAGCAATACTGTCTGGGAATGTATGTTGAAATAGAAACTTTCCTTGATAAAATTCAATAACAATTATTTTGCCATTATTTCTAGTATGAATCAATATGTCAAAGATTTTATTTTTTAATATGTTTTCAATGTTTTTATTTCTTTTTGAGAGAGAGAGAGAGAAAATGAATGAGCGGGGGAGGGGCAGAGAGAAGGGGCGACAGAGGATATGAAGCAGGCTCTGCGCTGACAGCAGTGAGCGTGACATAGGGCTCAAACTCGCAAACCGTGAGGTCGTGACCTGAGCTGACCTCGGGCGTTCAACCCACTGAGGCACCCAGGCACCCCAATATGTCAAAGATTTTAATTGTAACAAACGCTTTTATATAAATTGCTGCCAACACTAAAAGAAAAACATGAATAATGCTTTGTTAATTTTAATAAATTTAAAGGGGCTTTTCATTTTACACAATACCACTTCGAATTTGATGGCAGGAATACTGAGTTGACACAAGAGTTGGTGAATTCACTCAACTCAGTTTTAAAACTATGTCAGATCAGTTCTAAAAACAATAAGCCAATTTGTCAAATGGATGCAAATATTAAAGGAAAATGACTTTTTAGGAACCGCTTCTATTACCGGAAACACTTTTAAGTACGGGTTAAACTTACCCGCGCATGTGAACTTACTTTTTTCAATGGCAGATCCTGCAAAATCTAAATACACACCAAGCACTCCTGATGCAAGTTTAAGATCCCAATTAAGATGTGGTATGTGTAGATTACGTGTCAGGTTTTGAAGACATTCTCTGAAAACAAAATTAAAAACATCTCATAAATAATGTTTTAAATGGAACCTATTTGAAATGGTAAGAGCCTTGATCTATAGGGTTAAACAAAATATATACCCACGTTATTTTTATCAGGCATGAGTCTATACTGATCTAAATAAATGATGGTTTTATTTATCTTCAGTAAATACATAAATAAAGGAAAATAGGTAAATCTCCCACACAGAATTCCAAATGATTTATGGAGATGCTCTCCTGTCAAGGAAGTCGAACATAACTATCCTACCCCTTAAGTCTTCCTTCCAAGAGGTACAATACGGAAAGGGCTCAGGGAGTAACTTGGCAGTGGAGATACACGAAAAACACCACCTCAGGTGATCAAGGTTAACATCTGCGTTGAGTCCTGTTGAGAGCATGTACCCTTGATATGAAGTGATGACATTGGCAACATACTTCAGTGGTCTTCCTCCTAGACATCCCTAACCTCTACGGTATGTGTGTTTGTCAACATTAACAACAAACAATTAATTCAATTCTCATACAATTTACCTGGAGATAGCATCAGATCCCACAGAGTGAGGTCCTACAGGACTGACCGCTCCCCTGCCCCACGTCAGACACCAATCTCACATCCTGGCTGTCACCTGTGCTTTGGACCAACAACTATAGACCCCCTTCTCAGGTTCTATTGATTCGGTAGAATGGCTCATAGAACTCAGAGAAACAGTTTATGTACTAGATTACGAGCTTATTACAAAGTAGATTAATGGATGGGAATGAAGAGCCAGATGTTTCTGTCCCCCTAGGGAGTCTGGGGGTCTGCACACATTGCTGATCTGGTTCACCATCACGAAAGCTCTCTGAATCGCATCCTTTTGGGTTTTTATGGAGACTCGTTATATAGGCATGATGAAGTCATTGGACATTAGCAGCTGGTTCAACCTCCAGCCCCTCCCTCCTCCCTCACAGGTGGGGAGGGGTGGGGTACTGAAAGGTCCAAACCTTCAATCACATGACTTGTTCCCCTGGCAACCGGCCCCCATCCTTAGGTACTTACCAAAAGTCACCTCACTAACATAAACTCAGGTGTGGTTGAAAGGTTTTTGGTTTTTGGTTTTTGCTTTTAAAGAATGTCAAGACACCTTTATGGCTGTCTTCACTTAGGAAATTCTAAGAGTTCTAGGGGCTCTGCACCAAAGCTGGGGATGAAGGCCAAACATGCATTTCTTACTATAAATCACAACATCACAACCCCTGTATAATCATGAGAAAAACATGAGACATGTTCAGTCCAGTTCAGGGACCTTCTCCAAAATACTGACCAATACCCTCCAAACTGTCAAAATCATCAAAGCAAAAAGTCTCAGAAACCATCACAGTGAAAAGAAGCTAAAAAGACAGGGTGGATGTCCTAGGTGGGGTCCTGGAGCAGAAAAAAAGGCATTAGGTAAAAAGAAAGGAGATCTGTGTAAAGCATGGATGTTAAAACTAACGAATCATTATGGGCTTATTCATTATGACAGACATACCATACTAATGTTGAGATGCTAGGGGTAAGGAAAATTAGGCATAGGGTACACAGGAGTCTGTCTACCACAGCCACAACTTTTCTGTAAATCTAAAGCTATTCTAAAATAAAAACGTACGGCTCAGTCGATTGAGCGTCTGACTCTTGATTTCAGCTAAGGTCATGATCCCAGGGTCATAGGATCGAGCCCCACATCAGGCTCCGTGTCAGGCTCTGCATTCAGCACGGAGCCTGCTTGGAATTGTCTTTCTCTCTCTCTCTACTACCGCCCCCCCACCCCATCCCTTTCCCCGACTCACACGTTCTCTCTAAAATTAAAAAAAAATTAAGAATAAAATGAAATAAAAATATTATCATAAGAATTTAATCTCATTTGTTTTTTTTTCATTTTTTAATGCAGCTAATAAAAATTTTTAAATTTCATCTATGGCGCACATGATGATCCTTTTATAAAGATCCTTTTATAAAGGATCCGGTTATAAGGAACTGCACTAGAGGGGCACTGGGATAGCTCAGTCAGTTAAGCGTCCAACTTCAGCTCAGGTCATGATCTCATGGTTTGTGAGTTCGAGCCCCATTTCGGGCTCTGTGCTGACAGCTCAGAGCCTGGAGCCTGTTTCAGATTCTGTGTCTCATTCTCCCTCTATCCCTTCACCGCTTGCACCCTGTCTCTCTCTCTCTCTCTCTCTCTCTCTCTCAAAAAATAAACATTAAAAAATTTTTTTAAAAAAAGAAGAAAAAGAACTGGGCTAGAGAATAGGGTTGCCATGGAGTAAACAGCAATAAACCTGTTGTCGGGAAAATTCTGGTTTTTAAGGCTGCCCTTGCCACTTACCACATGTATCGCATGCTCTCTTAGCCTGAGGTTCTCAAACACCCAATGAGAATAAAAGGGTTGTTGCAAAGATCACATAAGACAGTTCGTTTGAAGGACGCCAGCATAGTTCCCATCCAGTAAGGAACAAACACTTGTTGACTGACTGCTAACATGGACTGGTTTCTTGCTCTTGCAAAAGGAGGCAAATCATTGCAATGCAGTCTGAAGCTCTGGGGAATTACAGAGAAAGGAATAATTACATGTTGGGAAGGTTTCCCAGAGAGAACAACATGTGACCTGGATCTTCGAAGATTGACTACAGGTCCAGGAAAACTGTTGATTCCCATTTGGATATCTCCAGTCTCGATGTTAAACACGCGAGATAGAATGATTTTGTTCTCCCACCCTTAGCGTTCTATTCCTATCCTCTTGGTCATTACTTTCTTGGCTGCCAAGCCGCCATGTTCTCCTTGGGTCTGTCCTGAGACAACGTAAAAGTGATACTCTAAAATTTCCACATCTGGGGCACCTGGGTGGCTCAGTTGGTTAAGTGTCCAACTTTGGCTCAGGTCATTATCTCGCGGTCTCTGAGTTCAAGCCCTGTGTCGGGCTCTGTGCTGACAGCTCGGAGCCTGGAACCTGCTTCGGATTCTGTGTCTCCCTTTTTCTTAGCCCCTACCCACTTGTTTTCTCTCTCTCTCTCTCTCTCTCTCTCTTAAAAATAATAAACATTTGGGGCGCCTGGGTGGCTCAGTTGGTTAAGCGTCCGACTTCGGCTCAGGTCATGATCTCGCGGTTTGTGAGTTCAAGCCCTGCATCAGGCTCTGTGCTGTCAGTTCAGAGCCTGGAGCCTGCTTCCGATTCTATGTCTCCTTCTCTCTCTGCCCCTCCTCCACTTGTGCTCTGTCTCTCTATCAAAAGTAAATAAATGTAAAAAAAAAATTTTAAAAAAAATAATAAACATTCATTTTTTTTTAATTTCCACATTTTATAATTCATTCATTTATAATTATCATATGCACCAACTTATCTTTGCTTGGAGCTTAAAAGAGTATTTTTTTTGTATTGAAGTATAGTTACAACATACTAGTATACTGTATACATATATAGAGTGTATATTTGTATATAGTATGCTAGCATTAGGATACTGTATATATTATATAGCATCAGTATACTGGATATAGTATAACTAACTACGTTAGTTATGTAGTTATGTTGTAGTAACGTTAACCCAACATCCACGAATATTTCATTAGTTTCAGGTGTACAACATAGTGATGTCACAACTCTACACACTATGCTCCGCTCACCTCAAGCGTAGTCACCATCTATCACCATCACAATGCTATTACAATACCACTGCCTATATTCCCTATGCTGATTTTAACGCATTAGAGTGAAGGGGCTTAGTCACCATCCACTACCTAATCAATTGACATAACCCTTAAGTTGTTCAAATTTTGTTGTAGCGCTAAGAAAACTGGCCCATGGTTTGCTTCCCAGTGGAAGATGGACGATTAACTCCACCTCCAGCCGAATCCCTCAGGGATGACGATCTCTTCTCCTGAAGGACTTGGCTTTCAAGCCACCCATCCATCTTGTATCTACCCTCTATCATTCTCTCACTTCACCAATATTGTCTCAGTGCTTACCACGTACCAAGTACTGGTGACACATTCTTCGGAATGAATGTGTTCTCATGTCTTTTTCACAGGTGTCTGTCATATTTTCCGAGGAAGGTGTAAACAACTTCAGGACTCAGTTTATGGTTTCCTCTCTCTTCTGCCACTTTCTTGGGCTCCTATCCACTTCCGTCACGCCCTGCACACACACCCACCTCCCATCGCTACCCACCGCCATACTATCGGGGGGGCAGGAATTCCTGTCCCCTTCTGGTGGTCCTTCGAACTAGACTAAGAATGGAATTGACTTGAGACAGATTAACAGGAGAAAATCAAACTTAACTGCATGAGTAACAGGGAATCCACACCAACACGGAAACGCCAAAGACCGCCAGGCAAAATGAGGTACACGTCACCCTGAACTAAGGAAAACGGGCTGGGGGTCCGAGACTTCACAGGGAGCGAATGCACTTCATAGGAGAGTAAGAAGAGTGGATGTCAGGGTAATTAGATGTTTGTCCTGCCTGATAGCTGGGACACTCAGATAAAATTTATCTCCGATCACGACCTTTATGCTGGGAAAGAGCCCCAATCTAGGTGCTTCTCTGTAGTTAAGGGAGGGGTTGAGGTTTCCCTTGAGCCTACAGGGTCTCGAGCGCTTTAGCTCAAAATAATCTTCATGCTATCTTGGGGCGGCCTGCCCTCAGCCCCTACAACACCTGCTTTACTTTCCTACCTACAAGGGAGGCAGGGATGGGCTTCGAAGGGCATTGTGTATAAAGGAGAAAACCAGTGAAGGATATGAGCGCCTTATTTTATTTGTAGATAGGAAGTTATCTGGCCCTCTACTCCAAACTTCCCCGACCCTACAGGGCAACTTCGTCAGTATTATCATGAAATCTGCTTTCCAGTGATTGTGATTCAATTCAGGTTTATCTCTTGGCCAGCCCCCCTCCTTTACGTGATAAGTCACCAAAAGTTGCTTTTAAGTATCAGCAGCCCCTGACCTTACCAATGGGGTGGGGGGGGGGGGGCGGTGAAGACTCGCATTCTCACAGGAAATGAGGATGGAGGGAGGGGGGGCGTTGGGGGAGTAGTTCGGGATCTCCCCCATGCAGCTCTTTCCCTTGGTACAAACCCTGACAGAGCTTTTCACCCAGTATGAGTGGGAGCGGGAGTTCACGGCACCGATGCACCAACCTGAACCAGCAGTGGATTGGAGTCTGACACAGACCAGATCTCAGGCTCTGAAAGCTATTCAACTTAATTACTCTCCCAGCACGGAGCAAAATGGGAAACTGGGCGCTATAATCAGCGCCAGTCTTCTTGACTGGTCCGATTGTTAAGGCTGCAGGGGGGATCAGTTGCGGCGGGGGATGGGGGCCTCCCGGGTTTCCTTCCTACCCCTTAGTTGTTATTCCGAGGAATGCATTTAATTAGAGGGAGAACTCGGCTGTTTGCTTTCTAGGAGTTGGCTCTTTCTTAGGTGTTCCTACCGGCGCCTTTGCTTTGCTGAAAAACAACAACAAAAACAACAAAAACACAGCAAAAAGCAAAGGCCTGTTTACAAGGAGACCACATCTTTGGCTTCCGTCTCCCAGCATTCTCCCACACCAAAGGAAAGCAAGGTAGTGTGATGCAAATAGCCCCACAGTAGGCCACCTTTGCCAACCCCGGGACCTGTTTTCAACTGCATTCAAACTAGAACCCTCCAAAGACCCGTGAACTGTAAATAACTTGGGCTGTGAAAGGGGTCAGCTTGGTTTAATTTGGAGTTTCACAGAGCTTTTCTATAGCAATTCAAACACCGGTGAACAGACCCCTCCGGGGCCTTTAAAAAAAAAAAAAATTTCCAGGGCCGGCACCTCTATTTACGCTTTAGACTCCTGCCTGTCTGGTGGAGGTCTGCTCTTAAAAGCTAATGAGCTCTGGCTGCCCCGGGCGCTCAGTGGCGGACTGCCTCCTCCACGCAGGCCTAAAATCTGAGCCTCTGCGCCCGGTGCCCACTGAGGAATCCAGTGGAGAGAAAGCAGGTGCAAAAAAGCCACGCAGAGGTTAACGGGGAGGCTGAGGACCCTTGGACAGTGGCCAAGCTGAGCAGACCTTGTGGTCACTGAGTGAGGCTCTCTCCTTCTGCAGGGGAGGAAGGCTCCCAGTCTGGCCCTGTCACGCTAGGGTCCTCTCAGGAGTATCTTCATTGCCTTCTTTTCTTCTAAAATACATCCTCAAAGCGGAGCCTGGGTGGTTCAGTCGGTTAAACGTCCAACTGCGGCTCCGGTCATGATCTCACTGTGGGTTCAAGCCCCACGTCTGGCTCTGTGCTGACTGCTCGGAGCCTGGAGCCTGCTTCAGATTCTGTGTCTCCCTCTCTCTCTGCTCCTCCCCCACTCATGCTCTGTCTCTCTCTCAATCAAAAATAAACATTAAAAAAAATTTTTTAATATATCCTCAAATCTACAGTGGCCAGAAAAGTCAGAGGGAATACTGTCTTTACTTTCTGCCTGTCCCTTCAGAAGTCATTGATGGAAAGATCCAGAATCCCAAAGGATCACAAGGGGGAAGTGGTCCAGATGGAAAGATGTCGCTGCCAGAAGGGTTCTAAGGACACTTTGTATCCTGCTAACCAGTCTCTGTAGACATATTGGCCTCCCTCGGTCTGTAGAAATGATTTCAATTTCTCAGACTCGCGCTTTAGCCTCTCAGAAAACAGCTTAAATCGTGGCAAAAAAGATTCAAGTTAGCTCTTAGGAGGGACATTTTTCCTGCCAGAACGTGAGGCGTGGAATACTAAATACGGTTTTAGCATGTCTGGCTCTGAGGATATTGAAGAGAGAGCAGAGATTTTGAATGTTTTTTTTCCCGAGGTTATAAGAACTCTTCTGCTTTGAACCAGATGACTCCTCAAAAGTGGCAAACTTTGCAAGATTTATTGGTAAAGACAGCTGCCTCCTCTGGCAAGGAGAATGAAAAATATCCCGGCATACACCATAAAGCAAGTTAATATCCCATTATGATCACAACCTAGAACGGCTCTCCCAGAAAGGAAGCTGAACTCCTCGGTGGACACGATACACTTCCGTGATCTTCCTTTATCGATTTATATGGCAAGGAGCTACTGCGGCAGGTTTCTGAGCATCCGTGCAGATTCACGGGCGAGGGCAGTAGGTCCCATAGAGTTCAGAGCAGTGTGCTCTCATCCTGGAGCAGGCAAGTCGGTTCAGCTCACTTCAGTCATGGACCAGTGAGGTTTTGTAGGGGTGTATCACCAGCCCCGGAAAGGCTGTCTGCCTCAGATGTCCGCTGTCTCTGACCCCGGTACGCTATGGCAGCAGATTTCCTCTTAATTTTTTAAGTTTACTTATTTATTTTCAGAGAGAGAGGGAGAGAGGGAGCACAAGTGGGGGAGAGGCAGAGAGAAGGAGAGACAGAATCCCAAGCCACCTCTGCACCATCAGCACAGAGCCTGACGCTAGGCTCGAACTCACAAACCGTGAGATGGTGACCTGAGCCGAGATCAAGGGTGGGATGCTTAACGGACGGCCACCCAGGTGCCCCAGAGTTTTTTTTTTTCAATCCATACTTGCACCAGCCTTTGGTTATGACATTGTATCTCCAGTTATGTAAATATAGTACCTGGAAAGGGTAAAGTGTCATCTGTCTGTCCCTAACCCATCTGTTTGGATCTATCCACACTTCATGAAGGAAGTTCCTACTTTACAGCGCGACCTAGGACTAGCTAGCAGAAATGAAGTCTCCAGGGGCACCTGAGTGGCTCAATCGGTTAAGCATCTATTGACCTTAGCTCGTGCCTTTTTTCAAAAATTTTTTTCATGTTTATTTATTTATTTTGAAGGAGAGTGTGCAGGCGAGGGGCAGAGAGAGAGGGAGAAAGGGAATCCCTAGCAGGCTCTGTGTTGTCAGCACAGAGCACGACCCAGGGCTCGAACTCACGATCTGTGAGATCACGACTTGCGCCAAAATCAAGAGTCGGACGCTTGACCGACTGAGCCACCCAGGCACCCCTCAGCTCAGTTCTTGATCTCAGGTCGTGAGTTCAAGTCCTGCTGGGCATCGAGCCTCCTTAAAAAAAAAAAAAAGAAAGAAAGAAAAAAAGAAAAAAAGAAATCCTCCCGAGTACTCAACTGGGAAGAGGGGCATGTATGTGTGGGAGCACAAATGAGAGAGGAAGAGGAAGCACAGGACACTGATGAGGAACATGAAGACAGTGAAGAGAATGGATGTAGCCGGGCCACACCCCAAAACACACTTCTCCCGTGTTGCACTTTTCTTCGGGTTGGGGCAACCTCGTGCCCATGGTGCCCTGCTCTGCCATGTATTCATTTCTGACTTTTGCAAGAGGAGGGTCTAGACCCCTCCTGAGCTTCCAGAAAACGAACGTGGCCCGCAACCAGAAAAGACATCGCGGTTTAGGGATCCCGGGAGGAGAGGGAGGCAGGGTCAAATACTTCTCTAAGGAGGATCACAGAAAGCTGTCACCAGTGTGACTGAACGAAACAGGAAGCTTTGAAAAGCAGCTGTTCCGTCACTGCGACATGCACAGCCCCGCACATGTGATGCCCGCAAAAGAATGCCCGCCCACACAAAAATGACAGTACTCACAAGAATTTATACATGTGTGTGCACATAGTCACAGTCAATGCAATTAGCCAGGAGAGCGATGAGGGCAATCAGTGGGCTTTTTTCCACTGAAAAGAGAAAAAGAAAGGGTGCCTGGGTGGTTGAGTCGGTTAAGCATCCAACTGTGGCTCAGGTCAGGGTTTGTGGGTTCAAGCCCCACCTCAGGCTCTGTGCTGACAGCTCAGAGCATGAAGCCTGCTTTGGATTCTGTGTTTCCCTCTCTCTCTCTGCCCCTTCCCCAGCTCATGCACTCTCTCTCTCTCTCTCTCAAAAATGAATAAACATTTTTTTTTTAAAAAGACCAAAATAATATACATAGTCAAAAAGGAAAAAAAAAAGGGAATTCCAAATGACTTCTGGAAATTTCTAATCTCACTATTTCCATGATTCCTTTCTCCTGGTGAGTTTGGCTTCCTTTGGTTGGTTTCGCAGCCTCCGGATTTAATTCCTAGGAGGTAAAGGCTGCCAGGTGCCGACAGCTGAGCCCTGTTTACCTTGGTCTCACGGCATTGGCACCCCCACCACCCGTGTAAGAATTTGAGCCACGGCAGGGAAACCAGAGATTTGGAGGCTGGGCCCCATTTGCTTTATAGGCGTCTCATAAGACCTTATGGATCCTGCCCACCAGGAACAGGGGAGTCATTCTAATTCAGCAATTAGCCGATTGCCTGAATTATGTAACCCTCTTGAGGACCCGTAATGGCTACAGACTCCATGCCTGCATTTTATCCATGAGACTACGTTGGCTCTCAAGTCTAACCTCACTGGCAGCTCGATATGAACCAGGCTCTTTCTTAAATGTCATCTATTCTGAATGCATATCCGATTCCCAATTCCTCTCTCTTAGTCTCAATGGTTTGATCCCCTTTGATGCCACTCACAGTCTTGCCCTTTCTCCATTCTTTGTCCCAGCTGATGCTTTGGGCCAAAGTACCACCAGCAGACAGCAGACAGCTTCTCTGCTTTTAGATTCTCCTCCCTCAGGGTGCCTGGGTCAGTTAACTGCCCAACTTTTGATTTTCATTCAGGTCATGATCTCATGGCCCATGAGTTTGAGCTATCAGCACAGACCCCGCTTGGGACTCTCTCCCTCTCTCTCAGTCCCTCTCCCGTTTGTACTCTCTCTCTCTCAAAATTAAGTAAATATACATTTAAAAAAGAAGAAGAAGAAGATTCTCCTTCCTCTATGAGGACTTGACCTTGCAGTATTCTTGACTGTCCTGGGCAAGATGCTGATCTCGCCCATCTCTGCTCCTCTGAAAGCAGAGAGTTAGCCAGACAAAGAAAGTAGATCAAGATTATTTGGACACGTAGAACACACCAAGAGGTGTGGCTGAGTGAAGTGGCCTTCAGTAGAACCGAGTGCGGGCATCAAAGAGGGGAAGGCTTCGGGAATGAAGGAAAGTGGGTATGAAACGTGGGGGAGGATGGGCAGCTAAACCACTTAAAAGGTTATTCAAAGAGAGGTCACATGCAAGGGAACATGAACAAGGGGTCTGGAGAGAAATAAAATTTCCTAAATGCCAAGAAAAAAAAGGAAAGGAGAGGGTCTGAAGACCATCAGTGGGAAAAGCCGTGATGGGGAAAGATGGAGAAAATATGTGGATCTGTTTCGGAGCGATGGCACTCATCCAAACGTGCACAGGGCACAGCCCCTTCGCAAGGATCCCTTCGCAGTTCATCCATCACTCATTAAAAGTGCGCCAAATGAGCCTTAAGAGAGATCGATGACCTTTCATATTTTTTCATGAATAATGTTAGCAATGGTGCCTTTCATCTTCACAGAAGTGCTCAGGGCCTCCAAAACTTTCCAGGCTTCTCTGCCCTTCACACAGACTGAAGTGTGAGGCCCTACGGCAGGAGCCTGGGAATGCTAAGCATCCGTGTAGTATTTAATTTTACCAGAGGGCACAGTGCTTACAAGTCGGTGTCTACTGTAAAATCCCTTTGGCGAGTCAGCGTGTTGCTAAATTCTGATTGTAAGCCTTAGCACAGCTGTGGCACAGACATAAAAATACAGCCTCTGAAACTATGGGAATAGGGTCCAGGCTCCTCCTGAAAAATAACTCAAGAGGCTAAGATTTTTTTCTCGCTCTCTGCCATATCCGAATAGCGTCAGTAAAATGGAACATGAGTTCCTAAAAAGATTCTTGGAACTGGACAGTGAGCACATGGGATTTGAAAAGTGAGGAAAGGGCATAGCTCAGATGATTAGGAAGCTCTGGGCAATACAGTGCTACAAAGATACTCAGTGTTAATACCATAATGGAATTTTAAGTTAATTTCAAGTTCAGATTTCCTAGAGCTGGTTCGGGCTATATTCAGTACTCTCTTTCTGATTAGTTTTCAGTAAAGTCACTTTCTCTGCTTAAGCTAAGACTTATGGAAGGTGTTGGTTGGGGTTCATTTTTCTTTTAAACCCACTGTGAAAAGCAAACATATGGAACTTGAAATCATACACTTACATCCATTATAATTATTCTTTGTCTTTTTACGCAGAGATCCCATCTTCCTTCGACAATGAGCACTTACCTTGAGTTTATCAACCTAAAAGCGTCTGCATTAACGAATTTGCTATGGCTGAGAAGATTCCACCCAGGAACAAAACATATTTTTATATAAAGTAATTTAAAAACCTGGACACCTGGGTGGCTCCGTAGGTTAAGCGTCCAACTCTTGATCTCAGCTCAAGTCATGATTCATCTCATGGTTCGTGGGATGGAGCCCCACATTGCTATGTTGACAGCATGGAGCCTGCTTGGGATTCTTTCTCTCTCTCTCTCTCTCTCTCTCTCTCTCTCTCTGCTCCCCCTCTCACTCAGGCTCTCTCAAAATAGATAAAGAAACAACAACTACAACAACAAAACCAGCTATCCAAATTTTCATTGCCTCATTCCCCAATCTGACAATGATTTCTGAGTGTGCAGGTAGAAAAAACTAATGAAGCCAACCCAAAAGAAAAAAAGAAATAAAGGAAACAAGATGGAAGAAATGAAGAAAGAGAAGAACCAAAGAATGGAAAGATGGAGGGAGGAATTAAAAGAAAATAAGTCTGAGGCCTGTATTTATGATCCATTTCATGCATTCTCCTCCTGGAGTCAATCTCTAAAGTATTTTGTGTTCCTATCGACTGCAGCATGTACACAGTGGATTTTCAAGGACAAGGACAGAAGTAATACATCGGTCTCCATCAGGAAGACACCTATCCACATCTTTCATCCAATCGTAAGTCTGTCCAGAAAACACTTTTTCTTTCATGAGTACAAGCAAGGAGATAAAAAGAGAAGTCTAGAAGAGATCTATGACAGTGGGCAAGGATTAGCCACGTTGCTGTTAGACATAAAAGGAGATAACCCAAAGACAGGGCAACTGCTGTCTCCGTCCTCCACAGATCTCCACACCTATGCCCAGATTTCCTTTCTAGCTTCAGAAATTTCTCTCTTAGACATTTCTTTGTAAAGACTTTTTTTTTAATGTTTATTTACTTTGGGGGAGGGGTGGGCAGAGAGAGAAAATCTTCAGTAGGATTTTAATATAAAATAAATAAATAAAATAAAAAATAAATAAATGTAAAAAATAAATAAATGTAAAAAAAATTTTTTTAAGTAGGTTTAAGATATAATTGAACTACAAAACCAAAAAGCAAAAACCCTATACATATGTAAGTGTATAAGTTGATAAGATTTAGTATATGGGTACATCTGTGAAACCTTGCTACAATTAAGATAATGAACGTCCAACAGTCTAAAGAGTTTTCTTGTGCTCTTTATTTTTTTTTTTAACATTTATTTTTGAGAGACGGAGAGAGACAGAGCGTGAGCAGGGGAGGGGCAGAGAGAGAGGGAGACACAGAATCCGAAGCAGGCACCAGGCTCTGAGCTGTCAGCACAGAGCCCGACGCGTGTCTCAAACTCACGGACCACAAGATCCTAACCGAAGCTGAAGTCGGACGTTTAACCGACTGAGCCACCCAGGCACCCCTACATACACTGATTTTTGAGTGGTGAACCAAAATCTTACATTCCTACTACTCATAATGTACCTCTTTTTACATACTGAATTCTATTTCTTAAAATTTTATTTAGAATTTTTGCATCTGTGCTCATGAGGGATATTGTTTTGTAGTTTTATTTTCTTATGACACCTTTATTTGGTAATGCTCATCTCGCCGAACGACTGGAAAGTGTATTAGTCAAGGTATAATGAGAAGTCATTAGTAATTGAACAGGGAAGTTTAATATTAAGAATGATTAACTAGGGGTGTCTGGGTGGCTCAGTCAGTTAAGCATCTGGCTCTTGATATTGGCTCAGGTCATGATCTCACGGTCATGAGATTGAGGCCCTCATGGGGCTCCACGCTGAGCACGGAGCCTGCTTGGGATTCTCTCTCTCTCCCTCTCTCTCTCTGCCCCTCCCCCACTTATATTCACTCTCTCTTTCAAAATAAATAAGATAAACATTTTTGTAAAAAATGAACGCTTAAAACAGAGGATGGAAGCAATGAGGTCCTGGCTAATAAGTACGGAGAAGTATAAATAAAACACGAATAGCAACCACAACCCCTAGGGCTGAAATCCAGACCTTGGCAGAGACAGCATGGTTGTGGCTTCTCAACGATGGACTAGTCACCAATGTACACACTAGAAGGAGTTCATGGAAATCTACCTTCCAGGGAAAACTGTTCATGGGGACACGTCTCACTCTGACTGTTCAAGCGGACTCATCTTCTCTTCCATGATATTTATCTTCCATTGATCTTGATCTGGTCTGTTTTTCATCATGCACCTTCTAGTTTTCACTGGGAAATTCAACTTTGGTCTTGTGAAGTATCTTCTATGCCTGAACTTAGCTTCTGAACACAGGGACTACAGGACGGGAACATCGATCTAGTGTGTCCATCATCTGTTCCATGTCTGAATCCATTTGGACGGACTTTTCTTCTTATGATGGGTTGCATGTTCTTGCCTCTTTGCTTACCTGGTGACTTTTGATTGGCTGCTATGACTTGTGAATTTCATGTTTTTAGGCGTTGGAAAACAGCTGTTTTCCCATAAATATTCTTGAACTTTGTTCTGGGATCAAGTTAAGCTACTTGGTAACAGTTTGACCCTTTCAGGTCTTGCTTTTTGAGCTTTGCTGGACAGGACCAGATAGATGAGTGTTTAGTCAAAAACCATTTTTGTTCCCCTACTGAGACAAAACCCTTCTAAGTACTCACCCTTGAAGCCCCATGCATGATGAGATTTTCGGCTCCATCTAGCGGCAACAGGAGTTAGAAGCCCTGCCCCATGTGAGCACCAGAGATTTTCCCCCCTCCGCCTTTCCTACGGCTCTTTCCCAGGCAGGCACTGACTGAGAGTCAACTGAAGGCTCAAGTTGGATTTTCCACTGTTCCCCAAAAGATCTCTTTCTGTGTAGTGCTCCCCTCCGAGGTACTCTGCCTTTCAAACTCTACCTGCTTTGGCTTCCCTGGACTTCCAGCTGGGTCTCCTCAAATCAAGGAAACTACCAGGCTCTACCTCTATTCCCCTGATCTGTACTGTGTCCGGTCAACAATACAGGCAGTGAGCTGGGGCCATTATAAGGTTTCTTTCATCTGTCTTTCATTGCTTGCTACCCTGTTATCTGATAGATTGCACGTGTATTTTTAGTTGTTCTGGGCAGGACTGTAAATTGAATCCCCACTCGGGGCACCTGGGTGGCTCAGTCGGTTAAGCGTCCGACTTCAGCTCAGGTCATGATCTCGCAGTCCGTGAGTTCGAGCCCCGCGTCGGGCTCTGTGCTGACAGCTCAGAGCCTGGAGCCTGTTTCGGATTCTGTGTGTGTCTCTCTCTCTGCCCCTCCCCTGTTCATGCTCTGTCTCTCTCTGTCTCAAAAATAAATAAACGTTAAAAAAAATAATAATAAAAAAAAATAATAATAAATTGAATCCCCACTCTTCCATCTGGATCAGAAACACACATAGCAACGTGTCCCTTCTTACAATGTATCTATGTGGTAACACCCAAAGCCTCAAGCAACCAACGTTTAATATAGTCGAAAAAAGCATCATTGAGATCAAGACTCTACTGCAATGAGACCCAGAATTAAGCACTCACTGGTATGTGGTGCTGGGGGTCAGGCAAGATGAGTTCCAGCAAGAAAAGAGACAGTGGCGTGGGAGGTAAGACAGAGGTTGTACCCAAACCCCCTGTGCGTTTAAAATCTTCTTTCTTTGCCAAGTTGCACACAGTCTTGCACTCTTTGCAATCGGAAACTGGCAGCGTATTTTTACACGGCCGTCCCGCCGTCCTCCTACTTCCTGTGACACCATGGCGTGAAGCAGCCACAGGAGCTCAGCCAGCCCTCACACATGTGCAACCCAGAACTACCTTCAGACAGACCCTTTCCCTTTTTTACCCCTCCACAGATGGTTCCCAGGCACCTTCCGTCCAGTTCTCAGGAGGCCCTGTAGAATTTCACACCAACCACTCACAGCAGTGGCCAACTGAGGAACAGATTGTCACACTGGCTTTCTCTCCTTTACTGTTTTGCTCCCTGTGGGAGATCGAACTGTTGGTCACAAGTCGTCATTCCTCTTAAGTTGTATTGTACATCACATCCACGCTGGTCCTCATGGCGGGCAGACTCTACTTTCCCAGACTCAGATTTGCAACCTGGCCATGTGACTGGGTTTGGCCCATGGGATGTTCTTAGATCCGACACAATCAGAAGCTCGAGATCGTCCCTGTCATGCTTTACCCATCCTCACAAGAGGAAAACATACCCACTTACCTGCTGCCCCTTCACCTTCTTTATTTCCTGAAATAAAGCCTAAAATATGGGGAACTGGTTTTAAGCTGGGATAGGGAAGGCAACAAAGGTAGTGTTCTAGAAGCCTTATCTGGCAATAACAGTGCATGGGCATGTGAGTGATCACAGCCCACCAAGCCTGACAAGGCCAAGGCCGCTAAGGCCTCACACCCACACGGAGGAAGTTCTGGGTCCATCCCACAGATGAGCAACTTAGCCCAGCAAAATGCTGGTGAGGAGTAGAATGAGAGCAAAAAGGCAGAGACTATAGTCATTTCCCCTGTTTTAAGTCTCTGTCAACGTTGTGGCCGGTCACCACATCTAAGGGACATGTTGTGGAGCATGGTGGATTCGAGAGAGTGGCCAGTATTGAAGGCTTCTTGGGTGTCACTTCAAACCCTCCTGGCCTTACCTCTTATTCCATCCACCGCTACAGCAACGAGTTCCGGGCTTCAACCAAGTTTGTGCGTGCATAACGTGACAGCACCCCACTTTGGCCCGTGCCGTGCGCTTCTGGCTTCCCACCTCAGAGTGTGTCTGATGCCATCGTGTAGAACTCTTGGTTTCCCACTTGGCACTCACTTGGCACTCGAACGTAAACAACCTAGAAGTCCAGGAGAGTTAACACCCCAGGAGACCGCCTGGAACCAGTTGGAGAGGGACCTTACTCAGAAGGTTCTGTGGGACCATACCATGAGATGCTGGCAACAGTGGTTAAATCACCCTTATAATGGCTTTCTCTCCTTCACCACTTAGCCCTCCCATCCCTCACTCTTGCCCCCAAGATCTCATTCCAAGTAGGTTACCTATACACAGTCTTTGTCCAAGATTCTGCATTGGAAGGAACTCAGACTAAGACTGTTTCACAGTTTCAGAATATGGAGTACCAGTGGCCAACTACCAACGCCTCTGAGAAGAAGTATGTAAATTCTTCAGCTGGTCAGGCAGTCACTGGACAAATATTTATCAACAGGCTACTGTGTCACTAATACAGTAGTAAACAGACTTCTTTTGTCAAATAGACATTCTAGTAAGAAAAGTCTGATAATACACACACACACACACACACACACATACATTATGCCAAGTAGTACTAAGTGCTAAGAAAAGTAAAGCCCAGTAAGAAGGAAAAAAGAGAGATGAGAGATTGATTTTTTTAATTTGTTTCTATGTTTATTTTATTTTTGAAAGAAAGAGAGACAGACAGAGCATGAGCATGAGAGGAGACACAGAATTTGAAGCAGGCTTCAGGCTCTGTCAGCACAGAGCCCGCCATGGAGCTCAAACTCACAAGCGGTGAGATCGTGACTTAAGCCGAAACCAAGAGTCAGACACTCAACCAACTGAGCCACCCAGGCACGGTTGATTTTTTAATGTTTATTTATTTATTTTAAGAGAGAGAGCACGTGCAGGGGAGGAACAGAGAGAGAGGGAGAAAGAGTGAATCCCAAGCAGGCTCCACTCACAGAGTGGAGCCCAACTCGGGCCTCGATCTCATGAATCGTGCCACCACAATCTAAGCCAAAATCAAAAGGCAGACACTTAACTGACTGAGTCACCCAGGCGCCCTGAGAGATTGATTTTTAAAAGAGTGGTCAAGGAAGTCCTCGTCAGCAAGGCCATATTTGAGCAGAGAAGCAAGTGAGAAAATTGGCCATGAATATTTACAGATGAAAAACATTCCAGGAAGATGGGCTGGCAAGCAACAAGGCTCTGAGGTTGAGGCATATGTGGCATAGTTTAGGACACAGAGGGAAAGCCCTTGGGACAGGTTGGAAATGACAGAGTGAGGTGGAAAAGGAAAGGAGAGAAATGAGGAAGACAGGACAGGGCCGTAGTTCACAGTACCTTCTGGGCTTTTATGAGACGGGAGGGTTTGGAGTCTAAGAATTCTATTTAGAAGCAAGACGGGCACCTGGGTGGCTCAGTCGGTTAAGCATCCGACTTCGGCTCAAGTCATGATCTCGCAGTTCACGAGTTCAAGCCCCACACAGGGCTCTGCGCTGACAGCTCAGAGCCTGGAGCCTGCCTCAGATTCTGTGTCTCCCTCTCTCTCTGCCCCTTCCCCGCTTGTGCTCCATTTTTCTCTCTCAAAAATAAATTAAAACATTAAAAATAAAATAAAAATAGAAGGGAGAAAAGGGGAGACCCCTCAGTCATGGCAATAATGTGGGTAAGTGAGGTTGGAGACATGTTCTGTGGTGAGAGAGGCACAGCTAGTAAGAGATGGCTGAATTCTAGAAATATTTCAAGGAGGAGTCTACATTTCCTGGCAGAGTGGATGAGAAATGTGGGAGAAAGAGAAAACGGCCATGAAACCTCTCTGGGTTTGGCTCGATCAACTTGAAAAAAATGTTGTCTTTCAGTGAGACCAAAGTGGGCAATTTCTTTTCAATTCTTTACTTCTTTCTTCACCTTTCTTTTTTTTTTTTTTTAATGTTTATATATTTATTTTGAGAGAGAGAAAGAGAGAGAGCAGGGGAGGGGCAGACAGACAGGGAGAGGGAGAATCCCAAGCAGAGCTCAAAGCGGGGTTCAATCTCAGAAACAGTGAGGCCATGACCTGAGCAGAAACCAAGAGTTGGATGCCTAACCAAGCGAGCCATCCAGACTTCACCCTTCTTAATAAGGCCTTCCCTCAAAGGAAAGTTCTACCACAACTTAACTGACCAGGGAGAAGGGAAGTACCCAGTTCGGGGATTCTCAGCCTGAGACTCCTGGGACTGCTTTCTTCCGTTCCACATCTTTCTACCACATCAACAGGCCTTCTTTATCATAACACAGGATTACAGCTAAAAGAACATCAAGACACAGGCTGGATGCAAGGTATCTCTAGGTTACCCCAAGGCGAAGAAGACAAAACCAACCACACTGGGGGAAATTGTAACCTGTGATACCATCCTCCTAGTGAACAATAAATACAGCCTAACTCCTAGCCAGATCACATCTAGCTCTCCAAAAAATTACAGGTTGCGCCTGGGTGGCTCAGTCAGGTTAAGCGTCCTGCTCTTGGTTGCAGCTCAGGTCATGATCTCACAGTTCTTGGGGTCGAGCCCCACATCAGGCTCTGCACGGACAGTGCACAGCCTGCTTGGGATTCTCTCTCTCTCTCTCTCTCTCTCTCCCCCTCTCTCTCTGCCCTGCCCCCCCTTCTCTCTTTCTCTCACTCTCTCAAAATAAATAAATAAATAAACTTTTTTTAAAAAAATCACAAAATATGTTGGGGCGCCTGGGTGGCTCGTTGGTTAAGCATCAGGCTTCGGCTCAGGTCATGATCTCATGGTTCATGGGTTCGAGCCCCGTATCAGGCTCCGTGCGGACAGCTCAGAGCCTGGAGCCTGCTTCGAATTCTGTGTCTCCCTCTCTCTCTCTGCCCCTCCCCCACTCACACTCTGTCTCTCGCTCTCAAAAATAAATAAAACATTTAAAAAAATTAAAAATCACAAAATATGCTAAAAGGCAAGGCAAAACAAAACAAACAAACTAAACACAGCCTGAGGAGTCAGAGCAAGCATTAGAACCAGACTCAGATATGACCGAAGTACTGGAATGATCAGATTAGGAATTTTAAATAACCATGATTAATATGCCAAGGGCCCTAATCAGGAAAAAAAAAAAAAAATGGACACCATACAAGATGAAATGAATAACGGAAGCACAGAGATGGAAACATCAAGAAAGAATCAAAAGGAAAGGCTAGAGATCAAAAATGCTGTAACAAGAATGAAGAAAGCCTTCGATAGGCTCATCGGTAGATTCAACATGGCTGGGGACATGTAAATCTGATCACGTCCTTTTCAACTTGAAATTAGCTAATGGTTCCCTTCTCACTCAGAGTAGAAGTGGGAGGTTTACGATGGCCTGTGAGCCATACCTGATTTGTACACCTTCTCTGTACACCTTCTATCTCTTCCTCGTCCCCTACTCTCCTTCACATACTCACTCCACCACACAAGCCTGCGTGCTATTTTGCAAACACACCAAGCATGCCTCAAGCTAGGATGCCGCTACCTCTGTCTGGAAAGCTCGTCCCCCTGATATCGGCATGGCCGCCCCTCACTTCATTTTAATATGCTACATAACGTACTTGCTAATTTTGTCTGGGGCTTATCGTCTCTTTCTCCAATTCCCCGCCAAGCCCACTTTCCCACCAGAACATAAACTCTACTTGAGAGTGGATCTGTGTTTTTATGCTTTGTTCTTCAATGCATCCCAAGAACCTAAAGTATTATCAGACACATGGTAGAACCTTAATATATATTTCATTGAAAGAATAATGGGTCAGAGTATCTACAGATACAGAGCCATTCTTAACAGAAAATAAGGGAGGAATACAATAATAGAAGAAGACTTCAGCAACCCACTTCCAACATTGGATAGATCATCCAGACACAAAATCAGTAAGGAAATGGTGGACTTGAACAGCACAACAGAGCAAATGGGCCCAACAGACATATATAGAACATTCCATGCAACTGCAACAGAATACCCATCCTTTTCAAGTACACATGGAATATTCCCCAGGATGGATCATAGGTTAAGCCACAAAACGAATCTTATCAAATTTAAGAAAACTGAAATCATATCAAGTATCTTTCCGCACCACAATGGTGTGAAGTAGAAATCAATAACAGGGGAAAACAATGAAATCCACAAATGTGTAAAAATAAAAAAAATAAAAAAAACACTCCTAAACTACCAGTAGGTCAAAGACGTAATCAAAAGGGGGATCAAAAAGTATCTTGAGACAAATGAAAATGGAAATGCAACATATCAGGAAGTCTTTCCGCTGAAATCAGGAGGAAGATAAGGATGTCCATTCTGACTACATCTATTCAACAGAGTACTGGAAGTTCTAGCCAAAGCAATTAGGCAACAAAAAGAAATAAAAAGACATCCCAACTGGAAAGGAAGCAGTAAAACTGTCTGCAATTATATGATCTTATATAAACAGGAAAGCATAAAGATTCCACCAAAAAAGTATTAGAAATAGTGAACAAACTCACTAAAGTTGATTGGCACACCTGACTGGCTCAGTCCATTACATGTCCGACTTTGGCTCAGGTCATGATCTCATGGCTTGTGAGTTCGAGCCCTGCGTCGGGCTCTGTGCTGACAGCTCAGAGACTGGAGCCTGCTTTGGATTCTGTGTCTCCCTCTCTCTGTCCCTCCCTTGCTCATAGTCTGTCTCTGTCTCTGTCTCTCTCTCTCTCTCCAAAATAAATAAACATGAAAAAAAAATTCAGTAATTTGCAGGATACAAGATCAACATGCAAAAATCGGTGCATTTCTATACACTGGCAACAAACTATACAAAAAAGAAATTAAGAGAACAATTCCATTTACAAAACTGTAGCATCCAAAAACAAGAAGTGCTTAGGAATTAAATTTAACCCAGGAGGTGAAAAATCTGTACACCAAAAACTAGAAAACTCAGGTCATGAAAGAAAGAAACTGATGAAAGAAACTGAAGAAGACACATAAAAACTGAAGATAACCCATATTAATGGATTAGAAGAAATAATATTGTTAAAATATCCATACTACCCAAAACAATCTATAGACTCAATACAATCCCTATTCAGATTCCAATGCATTTTTCACAGAAATAGAAAAAAAAGTCCTGAACTTTATATGGAACCATGAAAGACTGCAAATAGCCAAAGCAGTCTTGAGCAAAAAAGACAAAGTTGGAGGCATCATGCTACCTGCCTTCAAAATCTACTGCAAACCTATAGTACTTAAAACTGCATGAAATTGGCATAAAATACAGATATATATAAAGCAATAGAGCAGAATAAAGAACCCAATAAATCCACACATTTCTGGTCAATTGATCTTTACCAAAGTTGCCAAGAAACACGCAACAGGGAAAGGACAGTCTCTTCAATAAATAGTGTTGGGAAAATTGTTTTCCACACACAAAAGAAGGAAATTGAACATTTATCTCACTCCATATACAAAAATCCACTCAAAGGATTAAAGACTTAAATGTAAGGCCTGAGAGGTGCCTGGGTGGCTCAGTTGGTTGAGTGTCCAGCTCTTGGTTTCTGCTCAGGTTATGATCTCATGGTTCATGGGTTTGAGTCCCGCATTGGGCTCTGCACGACAGAGTGGAGCCTGCTTGTGATTCTGTCTCCCTGTCTCTCTGCCCCTCCCCCACTCGTTCTCTCCTCTCTCTCTCTCAAAATTAAATAAACTTTTTTTTTGTTAAGTGTAAGGCCTGGGGCGCCTGGGTGGCTTAGTTGGTTAAGCATCCAACTTTGGCTCAGGTCATGATCTCCCTGTTCATGAGTTCGAGCCCCGAGTTGGGCTCTGTGCTGACAGCTCAGAGCCTGGAACCTGCTTTGGATTCTGTGTCTCCCTCTCTCTATGCCCCTCCCCTACTCATGCTCTGTCTCTCTCTCTCTCTCTCTGTCTCTCAAAATAAATAAACATTAAAAAATCTTTTTTAATAAATAAATACATACATAAAAATGTAAGACCTGAACTCATAAAACCATTAGAAGAAAACGTAGGGGAAAACACTTCTTGACGTTGGTCTGGGCAATCATTTTTTGGACATGACCACAAAAGCATAGGTAACAAAGAACAAAAACAGAAAAATGGGCTTTCAACTAGCAAAAAAGTTGCACATTAAAGTAAACAACCAACAGAGTGAAGAGACTACATATGGAACAGGAGAAACTATGTACAAACCATACATCCGATAAGGGGTTTATGTCCAAAATGCATAAAGAACTCAAATCAATGTCAGGAAAATGAATTACCCAATTAAAAAATGGACAAAGGATCTGAACAGACATTTCTCAAAAGAAAAAAGACAAGTGGCCAACAGATATATGAAAAGATGATCAATATCAATAGTCATCGGAGAAATGCAAATCAAAACGACAAGGAGATAGCACTTCACACCTGTCAGAAAGGCCAATATCAAAAAGACAAAAGATAACAAGCGTTGATGAGGACGTGGAGGAAAAGGCAACCCTTGTACACTGTTAATGGGAATGTAAAGTGCATTAGCCATCATGAAAAACAGTAAGGGAGATCCCTCAAAATACTAAAAATAGAACTGGCCCTGTGATCCAGCAAGCTCACTTCGGGGCATTTACCAGGAAGAAATGAAATCAGTATCTTGGAATGCTTTCTTCCTTCCCATGTATGTTGCAGGATTATTCATAATAGCAAAATATGGAAACAAACTACATGTCTGTCAACGAATGAGTGGATAAAGAAAATGTGGTACACATATGCAATGGAATATTACTCAGCCACAAGAAAGAAATGTTGCCATTTGCAATAACATGGATGAACCTGGAGGACATTAATGAAGCAAGCCAGACAGAGGACGAGAAATACTGTAAGATCTCACTTACAGGTGGAATCTTTAAGGAAAAAAAAAATTGTTGCATTCATAGAAGCACAGAGTAGAATGTTGGTTACCAGGAGTTGGGGAGGTGGAGGAAATGGGGAGATATTGGTCAAAAGGTACAAAGTTGCAGCTACATAGAATGAATACATCTAGAGATCTCACATACACCCATGATGGCTACAATGAATAAAACTGTATCAAGGGGCACGTGGGTGGCTCAGCCAGTTAAGCGGCTGACTTCAGTCACTCAGGTCATGGTCTCGCGGTTCAGTCCTACATTAGGGTCTGTACCAACGGCTTAGAACCTGGAGTCTCAGATTCTGTGTCACCCTCTCTCTCTGCCCCTCCCCTGCACATGTTCTGTTTCTTTCTCTCTCAAAAATAAATCAATATTTTAAAAAATTGTTTTTTAATTTTTTTAATAAATAAATAACAAAACTGTAGCAAACACTGGAAATATGCTAAGTGAGTAGATCTCAATACCAAAAAAACCTGATGTGCAAGGAGATATATTCATTAGCTTGACAAGAATAAGCCTTTCACTACATATATCATGTTATACACCTTAAATACACAATTTTTATTTTAAAAAAAGAAAAATGTGGAGGTCAAAGTGGAAACTGACCTATCGAACATGGTGAGACAGAGAGGGGGTGAGTTTCAAGGAAGCAAAGTCAATTATCTTTCCCTTTGCAAAACCAGTAATAAGGGCTCATTGCAATAAGCAGATGATAAGGTAGATAATAAGGCAGTGTGTCCACTGGAGTCTTCAGGGTCCCATAAAGCAAAGAAAGGTGGGTCACAGAAGAATGAGCAAAAGGGCAAATACACAAGTCAACAGCAAGAGAAATGGAAGACCACCATTTTGAGGACGGTTGAGTACAAGGCTTCTCCCCCACACACATACCTTATCCATAGGCATCCACAGCCATAGGCATCAAGGAACACACCCAGGATCAGAAATTTGGCCTCCCAGAAAGAGCGGAGGGAAAGGGTGGTTGGTTTTATGCACCCACAGCTGAGTTGGTATGTTTAAAACAACTGCTAATGTAATCTAGATCTGAGGTCACAGATGCTGCCCCGTTTATCTAATATTTGCCAAGCGTTAGGTGAGAAATTACATTTGCCACCTCAATAGATTCTATGCGGTTAATTACATGAGTCACTTGTAAAAGCATAACCCGCCTCCCGTGTTCAGCAAAACTTCAGTGGTGTTCATACCATATGAGGTTTAGTGGTACTGAAAAGATCAATATAGAAACAGTTGTAACCACACAGCATCAACAAAAACCCCCAAAGCAATTTGTTCTGACTCCACAATGGGGGTTACATGTTCCCAGTCTCCATAGAACACTTTCCTTTAATATTTTTTCTACCAAATTCAGACAGCAAATTATATATAAATCAACTCCATTATACAGCGGAGACCTAGAGACCTCATAGGAGAGGGGCAAAGGGAATAGTAACTCTTAGCCCAAATAATTGCGCTCCTGACTCCATACATACAAGTCATCCCTTAGTTTAGAAAGAACGTTACCATGTATAGGACAAAGCGATCTTTTATTCAGTAAGGAATAAAGTAGCAAGCACAGTATAGCTGAGCAATCTCTGACCTACGAATTAGAATATCCGTGTTCTAGTCCTCCGTCTACACCTCAGAAACGGTGTCCTTGGGGGAAGTGGTTCGCCCATTTGGGCCTCCTCTTCCTCTTCTGCAGGATATTTCAAATTGTGCTATTACAATCGACTGAGATCTGAGATCATGCACATGTTGGGGAAACCATCCGTTATCATTGACATTTTACTATTTTTGCCATACATTCCGGAGCCATTATTACATTTAATTAGGAAACCGCCATGAATACACAAGTTATTGTCCAAGTTACCATGTTACATGGTCTTAGACACTGTGGACAGAAGTCATGGCATGATTCAATATCTTCCATGTGACTAGAGCATAAAACCCCCAAGACATGGAATATAGTTATTTGGGCTGCTTTTAAGGAAAACCATATTTTGAGGTATCATTTTATTTTCCTCTTCAAAGAAGACATCCAAAATGGCCAAATGTGTGTAGAAACACAGTAAGCAAGGAATAGAGGTAAGAGAGTAAAATTGTTTCAGATTTACACTTCATAGGATTCTAATGTCGTGTAGTGAAATCATAAGTAGGGAATATATTTTCTCGAGCTATCTACACTGCTATAAAGACACAGTGAAATATATCTTTATCTTGTTTGATAGCACTTGGTAAATATTGTTCACTTAACAGATGTTATAAATTACTCACTGCCAAACAGGAAAAAGAAAGTCAGCCTTAACAACTATGAAGTGATCAAAAGGCTATATTTAAAAACTTGGAGGCCATAGTCATAAAATGTGATTTAACTGAAGATTTTATGGTATGCTCATGAACAAGTAAATCAGACTCTTCAGTGTTTATCTCTGATAACTGCTGGTTTCACAAGCCATCACCCAAGAATGAGGTGCTGTAATTAACCCCTAACACAAGATTCCATAAGCAGCACACAGATAATAAAAATGACAATGGTTTCCCCATCTTTTGGTGTCGGCAAGGGGGCACCTTTTAACTTTCTTTCCTTGATCAAATATCAGATCTGAAATCTTGAAGGAGAAAAAAAAGGGGAGGAGGGAACAATATCTGAAATATGATGAGAGTTTTTTAAGGTAAACATCGTCCAGAAAAATTAATTTTCAGAAAAAGCTGTCAAAATGTATTCATGGAACCAAAGTACAAATAAATCTTGGTCTACTTAGGGTTCTGCTTTGAAATAAAAAATAAGCACGTTATCTAAGGAATATTCTAAAACAACTGTCAGCAAACTTTTTCCGTAAAGGGCCACATAGTAAATAGTTCAGGCTTGTGTGCCATACGGTCTCAGTTGCAAATACTTAACTCTGCAGTAATAGCTCAAAAGCAGCCATAAACAATATGTAAATGAGTGTACATGGCTGTGTGCCAATAAAACTTTATTTACGGGCACTGAAATTTGAATGTCATAGACTTCTCGCGTGCTATGAAATGTTTTTGTTTTGATATTTATCCGCCATTGAAATGTGTAAAAGCCACACAGTTCTCAGACTGTTACAAAGACAGGGGCAATGCAGGATGTGGCCTGAGGGCTATAGGTCAACAACCCCTATCCTAAGATATCACGGACAGTATCACCCTAACAGACAAAGGTCATTTTTTCCAGAAGGCTGTGGGTTTTTCTCCATTTATCTAATTTTTGGAAGCCAAGAAAGGAAAATCTATGCCCTACTTCTCATATAAGCTCTGACTATGGAATCATCATTGAGGCTGACCTACCCCATCTGGTGAAAGCATGGATAAAGCACAGGACACAGAAGAATCCCATCACCCCCAACACCTGTCCCTTCTATCCTTTTATACACTAAATTCTCTCTACGCAATATACACATACCACTGTCCTGTCCTCTGTCACTGTAGGGCTGTCTTTTCAAGACTGTCATAAAAATGGAATCAGATAGCGGGTAACCTTTTGAGACTCACTTTTTTCACCAAGCAAGATGCCTTTGACATTCATCCAAGGTGTTGTGTACATCAACTGTCTCTCTTCCTGTTTCCTGCTGAGGTATTTAGTGTCCCATCATGTGAAGGCACCACAGTGTCTTTATCCCTTCACCCACTGAAGGACATTTGGGTTGTTTCCAGTTATTCGTGATTACAAAGAGAGCTTCTATAAATATTCACATATAGGTTCTTGCGTGAACATAAGCTTACAGTCCACCTGAGAAATTAGCTAGGGAAAGGCTTTCTGGGTCACATGGTAAGTATATGTTCAATGTCACAAGGAACTGCTAAAACAGCAGCTGGACACTTTTGTATTCTAGTTACTTCACATCCTCACCAGCACTTGCTATCAGTATTTTTCTTGAGTTTGGTCACTGTAGCCGGTGTGCATTGATTTGAATTTGCGTTTCCCCAGTGGTTCATGACGTTGGATATCTTTTCATGTGCTTACTTACCACCCGTATTTCCTCTTCAGTGAAGTGTCTGTTCAACTCTCAGACCCACTTTTAAGCTGGGTTGTTTGTTTTCTTACTGTTGAGCTTGGAGTGTTCTTTATATACTCTGTACAAGCTGTTCGTCGGGTATGTGATGTGCAAATACTTCCTCTCAGTCTGTAGCCTGTCTTTTCATACTCTTAACACTGTTTATTTATCAAGAACATTTTTAAGTTTGATCAACTTCAATTTATCAGTACTTTTTTTTTTTTATTTTAGGGATCTTTTTCCGGTATCGTGCCTAAGAACTCTCTAACCCCAATTCCTAAAGACTGCTAATGTTTTCTTGAAAATACTACATGGTTTTATATTTTGCATTTAGATGTTCTATCCTTTTTCTGTCAAATTTTTAAAAAACGTGTGGTTTAGATTAAATCAGACTGTAGGATTCTTCCTTCCACAGTTCTCTGAGACTCTGTTCTTTTTTTCTTTTCTTAATAGCATTTCTCAGGGCACCTGGGTGGCTCAGTCCTTTAAGCGTCGGGCTTTGGCTCAGGTCATGATCTCACAGTTTGTAGGTTCGAGCCCCGGGTCAGGCTCTGTGCTGACAGCTCAGGGCCTGGAGCCTGCCTTGAATTCTGTGTCTCCCTCTCTCTCTGCCCCTCCCCCGCTCATGCTCTGTGTCTCTCTCTCTCAAAAATAAATGGACATCAAAAAAAAAAATCTTTAACAGAGAGCATTTCTCTCTGTTGTTCCAAATGGGTAATTTTCTCGATCTTCCAGTCCGCTGATTTCCCTGCCATCTCCCTTCTGCTATTTTGCCAACATGTAAGCTTTTGACTTCGGTTATCGTTATTTTTCAGTTTAAAATTTTTCATTTGGTTCTTAATTGTATCTTCTACTCGCTCAGATGTACTACCTGTTCGTTCTTTTTGAGAGTATTCACCCTTACGTACTGGAGCATTTTATAACAGCCGCTTCAAAGTTGATCCCTGGCAATTCCACCATCAGTACCATCGAGGCCTCAGCAACTATACTGTCTTCTCCCACGTGAGCTATAATTTTCCTGGCTATTTCTGTGCCAAGTCATCTTTTTGTTTTTAAGTTTATTTATTAGAGAGAGAGAGAGCACGAAGGGAAGAAGGGCAGAGAGAGAGGGAAAGAGAGAAAATCCCAAGCAGGCTCCACTCTGTCAGCACAGAGCCCAATGTGGGGCTTGAACCCGTAACCTGTGAGAGCATGACCTGAGCTGAAATCAAGAGTTGGGTGCTTAACCAACTGAGCCACCCACGTACTCCAAGTAATCTTGAATACGGTAAGACTGCAGCTCTTACTTAAATCCTATGGAAAATGTTGAAGCTTTGTTTTAGGAGGCAAACAACGCGGCTGGACCCAATTCTCAAGTTTTAATCAGCCTGCCACAGGTTGTGATTCTACTGCCAGCACCATTTCAAAGCCTCTGTGATGCTATTTGGACCTAGATGTCTGCTACCCAGTGACCAACCTGAAATCTAAGCAGTGGTCTGTTCTGTCATTCAGTTGTCAAAACTTACTGCTTAAGGTAAGATATTCACATGAGTAGCTCGGATGCGATCCCAGGAGCTCACAAACAAATTCCTGGAGCTACTTGGGCCAACTCCTCCCTCTCTGACATTTGTTCACTTCTCTTTGGTTCGCTGAAAATCCCCTTCTGGATCCATTAATCAGAAAACTGCAGCTTTACTTCCCCTGTTCTACACTTCTGGAGAATGTGCTATCAGGACGGGCAGCAGGAAGACAGAGAGAGACAGAAAATAAATTCGGTCTTTGTCCCACCCTCTGGAGGCCACAGGAGGGAGGCTCCCCTCAGGGTCCCACTGGGAGAAGACGGCTGGAATTTCCACGTTTGGAATTCTCCCAGACTTGACTTCATGCATCTCTCCACACAGCTGACTGTGATCTTTCACTAGAATAAAACAGAACTGTGAGGGCTCCTGGAGGGCTCAGTCAGTTAGACGTTGGGCTCTTGATTTCCCCTCAAGTCATGATCTCAAGGTTTGTGAGATTGAGCCTCTTGTCAGACTCTGCACTGACAGCATGGGTCCTGCTTGACATTCTCTCTCTCTCTCCCTCTCCCTTTGCCCCTCTCTCTCTCTCTCTCTCTCAAAATAAATATATAAACATTTAAAAAATAAAAAGAGGGCCCCTGGTGGCTCAGTTGGTTGAGTGTCCAACTCTTTTTGTTTGTTTGTTTGTTTGTTTCTGAGAGAGAGAGAGAGAGAGAGAGAGCCAGAGAGGGGCAGAGAGAGAGGGAGACACAGAACTCTAAGCAGACTCCAGGATCTGAGCTGTCAGCACAGAGCCTGACATGGACTCGAACCCACAAACCACGAGATCATGACCTGAGCCAAAGTCGGACACTTAACCAAATGAGCCATCCAGACGCTCCTGAGTGTCCAACTCTTGATTTAGGCTCAGGTCATAATCCCACGGTCATGGGATCGAGCCCCACATTGGGCTCTGCACTGAGCATGGAGCCTCCTTGGTGGGATTCTCCCTCCCTCCCTCCCTCTCTCTCCCCCCCCCCCTTCTCCCTACTGTGCTCTCTCACTCTCTCAAAATTTTTTTAATTAAAAAATTTTTTAAAAAATAGAACTGTAAGTATCACAGAGTTTAGTGAGTTCTTGAAAGAGGACCCAGTTGTTCCCTTAATTACCTCCATTTTGACCTCCGTGTGTACTTTCCAATGGATTAAATCCTTCCTTCCAGCTTATGTCTTAACTCCAACCAAAGACTCAACAGGCAAAAAGTTCCCATGATGGGAACCCAAAGTAACCCCTCAAGCAATCAGGACTGCCATGACACCAGCAACACCCAGCATAACCGATCCCCAAGACAATGACTGACCCGACCTTTACTGCCTAGCTGCACAGATCTGTCAACCTTTGTCTCACATTTTCCTTACATAAACCTAGAGGTCTTTTCTGCACTTCAGAGCTAGTTATTAGTCCTCTGTCTTCTCAGCGTCGGCCTCAGTGAAATCAATTTCTTGTTTCACCACCCCTGTCTCTCTGCCTTTGGATTTACTAGTGGCAAGTGGCCCAACCTGGCCCAACTGGGACCCCCCAGAGCTCAGGTGCCCTTGGGCCTCTGCACCCCAGTTCCATTCTCTGAGTCCTTTCTAGTGAATTATCAAAATGGACGGGGGTTGGGGCGCCTGGGTGGCTCAGGTGGTTGAGTGTCCAACTCTTGGTTTCGGCTCAGGTCATGATCTTATGGTTCATGGGGTCAAGCCCCGCATCGGGTTCTGCCCTGATGTTGCAGAGACTGCTTGGGATTCTCTCCCTGTCTCTCTGCCCCTCCTGCAATCTCTCTCTGTCTCTCAAAATAAATAAATAAACTTAAAAAAAAACGGAGGGTGGTCTTTGGGAACCCCTAAATTTGAAACTGGTGTCAAAAGTGGGGGTGGTCTTGTAGACTGTTCCCTAACTTCACGTTCTGTGTCCCTTACTCGGATGTATTAGAATTAGGGTAGGCCAGAGGAGGGGGGCCTGTCTTTGAATCCAGCTCGTGAAACTATCCAGGCTTCTTCAAGACTCTGGCGTAATCCCAGAACCAGAGAAAGAAAGTGTAATTGAAAAGCCTTCCCAGGGAATCCTGATAGGCTCCTGGATTTAAAACTACTTCCGCTGAGAATTCTTGATATTTTCTAAATATGTAACAAAACAGAAGATAGCCAGGAGTTGGACAGAGTTTATAAGTTGATTGCTTTATCCCTGTCCTGTTTAAAAGCCTTCCCTGGCCTGCCATTACCCAAGTAATAAATCAAATAAGCTTCACATTCCATATTCCCTGCAATCTAACCCCAAACCAGCTTTATTTTCTGCTGCTTTCTTCTACACTATCCCAGCGAGTCCTATCCCAAACCTCTGATTTAATTAGTGGTTTAGGGTGGGGCTCTGGCATCAATATATTTTGAAAGCTTCCCAAATGGTTCTACTATGGATCCAGGAGAGATAAGCTCCTAATGTTTTATTTTATAGCCAAGTAGATCACTACTTATTATATAAACCTAGGATAACATCGTATTTTTACCTCTAGAAATCCACACATTCTTGAAGGTCCAGCACAAATGAGAAACGTTCCAGGAAGCCTTCTCTGATCACACTAGACCAGAATCAATGTCTGTTTCTCTAGGGTCCCTCTGTGTTTTGTATGCAACACTCCATAGGCCCTTCCACATTCCACATTACCTCATGCTTAAGAGGCTGCAACGAAGAAAAAGTATGATCCAAATATCAGCTCTGTGAATTACCCTATTATTTTATTTTTTTAAAAATTTTTTATAAGTTTATTTATTTATTTATTTTGAGAGAGAGAGACTGAGAGCATGCAGGCAGAGAGAGAGAGAGAGAGAGAGAGAGAGAGTCCCAAGCAGCCTCCACCCTCTCAGCACAGAGCCCAACATGGGACTCGAACTCACAAACCATGAGACCATGCCCTAAGCCAAAATCAAGAGTCAGACGTTCAACAGACTGAGCCACCCAGGTGCCCCTACCCTGTGATTTTAATACAGTGTTTAATTCCCAAAGATTTAAAGACTTGATCTATAAAATTTGAAAACCAAATGGTTATCTTCCAGTGTTGCTCTAAGGTGTAAATGAGACCCTTCTGTGCTCCCCCCACCTTCTTCACATCACAGGGCATAGAAAAGACTATTCTAACAGCTTCCTGGTGGTGTTCCAGAGGCTATGGGTACAAGTGCGCCTGAGCTCCGGGGGTCCCAAACGGACCAGGTTGGGCCACTCACCGCTAGTAAATCCAGGGGCAGAGAGACAAGTGGTGGGTGAAACCAGAAAGGAATTTATTTCAGCGAGGCCAACACTGGGAAGACCAAGAAGTAGCTCTGAAGTGCAGAAAACCCCTCAACGTTTTTATAAGGAAAATAAATATAGGGCAAAGGTCGGTGGGGAAGCGCAGGAGGACAGTGAAGGTCAGGTCAGTTACTGTCTTGGGGTCAATCACGCAGGGTGTTGCCGGTGTCACGGCAGTCCCTGTTGCCTGAGGGGTAGTTTCAGTTCCCCTCATAAGACATTTTGTCCACTGGGTCTCTTGCCTGGGTTAAGTGACAACTTGGAAAGAAGGACTTAATTCATTAGAAAGCACCCATTGAGGTCAAAATGGAGGTAGTTGAGGCCACATCCAGGTCCTCTTCTAGTGCGGGCTGCTTGTGGTCAGAGGTGATGGGCAGTGGCTTCCCTCTACTCCAGGCCTTGTGCCACTGCTCCAAGAGTTAACAAGACCAGTATCTGGACATACCTGCAACCCATTCAAAAAATACTGATTGGGTGCCCATTAGATTCACAGGGAGAGCATTAAAAGCTACCACTGCTTGGATATCACCCCCAGAGATTATGATTTCATTCGCCTGGGCCACAGCCAGAGGCACTGGGGGTTTTTAAAGCTCCCAGATCATTCTCCTGCACATCTAAGGTTGAGGACCACTGAACATAAAAAATATGAAGCAGAAACATCATTACATGGGTGCTTGGGTGGCTCCGTCGGTTAAGTGTCCAATTCTTGGTTTTAGCTCAGGTCATGATCTCACAGTTTGTGAGCTCAAGCCCCCCATCAGGATCTGCACTGATAGCGAGGAGCCTACTTGGGATTTTCTCTCTCCTTTTCTCTCTCTGCCCCACTCCCACTCATGCTTTCACAGGCTCGGTCTCTCTCTCTCTCTCTCTCTCTCTCTCTGTCTCTCTCTCTCTCTCAAAATAAATAAATAAATAATTTTAAAAAAAGAAACATTTTTAAGTAAACTTCTAGGTTATAAATTTCTTAAGAATGGAGAAGGTAGATTTTTCAAATCTACAGCACAAGCTTCCAGGCTTAGTAGGACAGACGTACACACCGTATCATTAGGGTGACTCTAGTGTTTCTCAATCTTACTATACAAAGTAATAAAACAAATGTTAAGAAAAGGAAAAGTTCCATAAAGCCATGAATGGTTTCAGGCCTAGTTCTTTCAATTCAAGAAAGCTGAACATCTTGAAGCCTAAGGAATGAATTCCCCCATTTGTTCCTGGTCTTGGGTTTCATGGTAAACAGGCTTCTCTCTTACAGAATTTGCCTCCGGTGTTTGGAAACTTCAAAATGGAAGAGAGACTTCTCAGTGATTCTGGTTCTCATTGATGAAATCACTTAATGTAAATGGGGCTTACCTTTACCAATTCATCAGAAATTCTAAAGCTCCTAATCAATCCCATTTATATTCACAAAATCCCAAATGTATTTCCATTGAGTATTTTCACAGTAGATAATAGGTTCGACTAACCACTGGCCAGTGTCACCAAGAATAACAAAAGAGGCAATAATCCCAAATGAGGCATTCCACCTCTGTTCAAAAGCTTGAAATGTACCTGGGCAGGCCATGTCAACAAAATTTCAGGTAGTGTAAAATATATAAACCCCTGCCCTCCCAACACACATGCATGCATGCGTGTGAGCACACACACAAAAACACACATGCCTGTTGTTTCTGTCATGCACCTTGGAGGTGAAACACTTAAGTTTGACTCTCCTAGCCTTCGTATACTATTGGATGTACCATTCAAACAAGTTTCTGTGCCTCAGTTTTCCATATCTATATAACAACTGGCCATAACATTACTAATGCCTCTTAAGCACTGATTATGATTTGAAGAAACTTAGACTAAATGAAAGGGAAATCAGTATTTGGTGAGTGCTTGCTTTCAGAAGCTAATCACGTGGCTTCAACAAAGAAAAACATGCCTAAACAAGCTTAACAAAAACGAAAATTTGGAGGGTGCACCTGGCTGGCTCAGTCAGTAGAGCAAATGACTCTTGATCGTGAGTTCCAGGCCCACGTTGGGCATGGAGCCTACAGGACAGGTGAGGCGAAGCGAGGCGAGGCAAGACAAGACAAGGCAAGGAATTTTTTGGAAAATACCTGTAATACCCAAAAGTAGGCATTGGAAGAGATCCTCATAAGGGACTAGGTCTTCCTTGGAAAGAATTTACTTATCTTTCAAGGGAAATTCTTCTCTTTCTTGGTCTCTGAAAAGGGAGTGAAGTCTGTCCATGGTCAGCACACGTGCTGAGGTTCCTCTTGAACAAATTAAGAAAGACTATCATCCAGAATCCATCCTGCTGCACAGGCATCTCAAACTCTTACTCACCTGGTTTCTTTTTTCAGTAATTCCTCAACTACAGCCACACGAATGAGTGGACGAGAGCAGGAAGACAACATATAAATATATACGTTAGTTAAAAGGAAAAAAAAAAAAAGCAACCCAGTTCTGTCACATTTAAAGAAAGAAAAATGTAAAATACTTCACCCATCTGTGTTGCAAGTTAAGAAAAGTATTAGGGCACCTAAGCGGCTCAGTAGTTACATGTTCGACTCTTGATTTTGGCTCAGGTCATGATCTTGGCTCAGGTCATGATCTCACAATTTGTGAGATCAAGCCCCACATTGGGCTCTGCACTGGCAGTGCAGAGCCTGCTTGGAATTCTCTCTCTCCCTCTCTCTACCCCTCCCTGACTCTCTCTCTTTCTCTCTCTCAAAACAAATAAACATTGAAAAACATTGGGGGAAAAAAAGGAAAGCCCATTAAACTGGCATACATTTAAGAAGTATAATTTACAACAAACCCTATGTTGTACTTCTATGAAAGTAAAACCAGAGAAGACAGAGAAGAAAAAGAGGGAGAGAGAAAAACAACACAATTGAAGAAGGAGTACGTGGATTTACAACAAAATATTTTATTCCCATCTAATCTGAGAGCACTTTTTTGTCATTTTAAGAAGGATTTAAGAAGAAAAATCCCACTTCCTGGCTGGAGAGTGTCAAACATTACATTTCATCTCAACAATGAAGATTGCTTCTTTTCTTTTTTTTTTTTTTGTTTATTTGCGGGGGGGGGGGGTACATGTGCACATGAGTTGGGGAGGCGTAAAGGGACAGAGAGAGAGAATCCCAAGCAGGCTATACACTGTCAGTGCAGAGCCCAACCTGGGGCTTAATCTCACAAACTGAAATTGACCTGAGTAGAAATCAAGAGTTGGACACTTAACCAACTGAGTCACCAAGGCGCCCCAAGGTTGCTTATTTATTTTCTAATCATTGACAACAGAGAACTTCTGTGAACTTCCTGAATCGTGTATGAAATTTTATAACTGATGCTCATTTTTCTGAAGAAAATGTTCAGAGGATTTATCAGATGTTCAGTTTGTGTTGTCGACACTCCCACAAATCGAGAACCCCTTATTAAAGTTAACACTGAGTTTCAAAAGTCATGTTGCGTTTTTGCAACTATAGGCACAAAGCATACCCGAATTGATCCAATTGTTTGGTCTGACTGGTGAGCCAAAAATTTCTTCTTCATTGCCTCAAACAGGCAGTATGTTCTGAGAACCAAACTTTGATATTTGACCAATTTGGATTTGTAGATCTGAACCTGAAGTCAGATCATTTTGGCAGTTTGATTAGTCTTCCACCACTTTGCTTCCTTCTACATTCCACGGACTTCCAGTGTCAGTTTGTCTACAATTTCTCCCTGGGGGAGAGTTCAAACTCCTTCCCTTCAGGTACCCATGTTTGCATCACTGTCTAGAATTTTCTTTTATTTGACACTGGAGGAAATGACTACTTTTTAAACCCTCAAAGTCCGATGGCTCAAAGCCCATGCTGCAAAGCCAGCCAATTTCCATTTAAGTCTACAGTCCACAGATTTTCCATCCTTAATACAGATTCATAAAAGGAAATTTCGCCAATTGTAAATAGCATCATTTATCACGTTTATGGCTCCACCAAGTATGAGTTCAGAATTTACCTGACTGGATGACTTTTACATGGCTCCAGTCTCCTGGCAAAAAAAAAAATTCATTTTTTTTTTAAATTTTGGCACATGAGGGAGGAAGAAATGGTACGCAAGAAATATGTGCAGTTCTCAGTGTATCAATTATGCCTCAGTAAGGCTGGGGGTTTTTCTCTTCTTCTTTCCTTTTTTTTTTTTTTTTTTTTTTTTGAGAGAGAAGGGGAGAGAACAGGCTGTGCGCTGTCAGTGTGGAGCCCGACGCGGGGCTCAAACTCGAGAAGTGGGAGATCGTGACCTGACCCGAAGTCAGATGCTTAACTGATTGAGCCACTCAGGTGTCCCAGTAAAGCTGTTTTTAAAAAATAAGTAAATAAAAAGCGAGGGACAAAAAAGATAAGAGCGCAAGATATCCCAGCCAGGACATATGCACTCTGCAAATTTATTTAGGCTGTGACACTATGTGACAGAGACCAATCCTTTGTTTTCTTTACCAAGCCAATCCCCCCACCTTAAATTATAAGAACATACTGCAAGTCATATACTCAGTCACCCCACAAATTAACCAGAGTCCTTACAAAGACTAGAAAGCAGTCAATTAATCGCATGAACAAAAGAATTTTTCATGTGCCTGCCATGTCGTTGCCACTAACCCCTGCTCACTCCTAAGCACCCTGAGTGCTCTTCACGGACACAAGTTGCGTCTTAGAATTGACCTTAACTTAATATATATGTTATTTAAAAAAAGAGTGCGATCAGCCCAGTACTGTGTTTTGTGTGTCTTTTATTGGAGGTGACACAAGTAATATTTGTGGTCAGTCTTTGGACGATGGAGAAAACATATATTTATGACTGAGATAAGCAATTTTGAAACATTTCATTTCCCCTTTCTTCTCCCTGCAAAATGAAACTTTACCAACGCTTAGGGTTTTATCAACGTCTCCCTTTTGGGGGGGGGGGGTGCGCTTCATCATCTCAGAGTACATGCTCAGGTTAATGATTTGACCTCATGAATTGTAGCCTTGGAGCTGTAGGGATCCCCATGGATATAACTAGGTACTGGCACCCGACTGTTCTTTTCCATTCCAAAACCAAAATTCAGAGCTGTAGCAGAGGACAGGTTCTCATCATTGTAAGACAAATTTGCACGGCCTTCCAGAAAAGTGGGGGGGGAGAGGAGGGATGTATTCATTAGTCTCTCAAATGCTGGTCTGAGAACAGGTGCCTGTGCAGTATCTTCTGTACCTGGTGACTCCAGGACTTCTTCCCTTCCCTTCCCACCCCCAATCTCAGCCCCAACGTTGCCACCAAGATCCCACTTTGGATTCTAGAATTTGGGAACACTTCTCTGTGGCACTGACAGGCCACACATTTGGGGGTCAGTTGAACCAAAAGGCCTTGGAGAGCATTTGAAGTCCCTCCCCAAGTCTCTAAACTCTCATTAGAAGGGTTCACAGTTACTGGAGGGGTCATAAAAACATACACTCGGATATAGGATGGGACCACATCTACTGGATGTGCTTTGTGGCAATCTGTGTCTTCTCTGCTCATCAGTGTCTAGCAATTATCCACAATTTGGAGGGATGAGAAAGAAAAGGAAGCAGCCTTGTTTCACCAACAGCAGTTTCCGGGAAAAGCGTGGACATGGGCAGACTGTTGACTTCAGTGTTTGCCAGCAAATTCCAGGAGCTGAAGATACCCAAGTCTTCTAGTGATGACTTCCCTGAGATTTCCTGAAAGCAACTGTCTTCATCCACACCCTTTCCCACCCCCCACCCATAAAATGGCTATGTAAGCCTCTGAGCCTCCGTATTAAATCTCTTCCTTCCTGAATCTGAAGTGGCCACTGTTTTCTGGACATGGCCGGATCAGTCATGGTTACACCCATTATCCTGCAGATTCTCAGAGCTGAAGGTATTAGCCTAGGAATTTGCTCTGTGTGCCTGTGAGAGTTACAATCCAGCAAAGACAGAATCTCCTAGAAAACACATAGTGAAAACTCACAAATCCCAAAGCTCCAGGGGAAAACACACATGAATCACCTCACTGAAAAATCACGTGCTGCCTAGCACGGGCCCCATGAGCAAAGGTAGCAAATACAAGTTCTAGAAACATCGGCTGTACCTCCATCCTCCTACTACACTCCCCTCATCTGTGATGTGGTGAGCTTCAGAGTTTTTCTCTCTGAAGTCTAGGGCAACTTTAAAGAAAGGTTTGACTCGAACACCGGTGGAAATCTGAGCAGCTCCAAATACGAAATTCTTCAAGGGATTGGGGACAAATTTATTTTGGCAGGAGTTAACTTTCAAAGTGTTAGAGGATAACAGATGTAAATATATGGATTTTCTCCTTTCAGTGGGCAGGGTTAATATAGTTCGTGTCTTCAAAAAGCAACCCACAGTTTCAGAAGATGGGCAAGAACCTAGAAAATGCAATCTTTGAGACCAGCACTGTTCAACAGCACTTCCTGTGATGAGAGAAATGTTCTTTATCTGTGTCGCCCTATCTATGTAGCTCCTGATTATATATGGCTGCCAAGAAAACAAATGTTTAATTTTATATAATCTTAATTCGTCTACATTTAAATTTAAACAGTCACATGTGGCTATGGAGAGCACAGATTTTTTTTCAAACCTGTTTGACACAGCTCTTACAACAATATAAATAGTTTATCGTATTAAATACATTTATAAAAACAATAAAATTGCCTCAAAATATCAAGTCCTCTATCTAGATAGAGTCAGTAATAAATGGATTGCTGTAGAAAGCCAGTATGTATTGAAGTCATAGCTATACGTCTCTTTCCAATTTAAAAATTAATTTGATTGTGGGGCGCCTGGCTGGCTCGGTCAGTAGAGCACGTGACTTGTGATCTTGGGGTCATGAGTTCAAGCCCCACATTGGACATAGAGATTACTTTAAAAATAATAAAATAAAATATTAATGTTTAAAGAAATCAACTGGATTTTAATTTGGCAAGTAGCAGATGAGAATGTTCTTATAAACTCTTCAAACAATGCCGATAAACACCACACCTCCTCACTTCTGCCCCCTCAGTCAATTTCGTTCCCCACATCCTGCAGGGACATGGCAGAAACACTACTATAGTTTAGATGTGTATATTTTCAGAATTTCTTCTATGTGTTTCAAAACATATTTGCATACAGATACAAGACAAACTACGGATCCATGTTAGATTAAATTAGATCATATTTTATTATTCTCAATGTGGTCACACCTATACCTTATTCTTTGTCATAGTTGTGTAACATTCCTAAGTGTGGATTTATTTTTTGTAGTCTATTTGATCATTTTGGTCATTGTTCCCTTGCTAGAATCCTAACTCGTATTTTTTTTCCTATTACAAATAATATCACAATAAGTGTCCTTTTATGCAATTCCTTGTGCATATTTTAAATTTTAACGGGTTACAAAATTTCCCCTCTCTGATGACCATATAATTCATATTCACCATTGCCTCCCCTGATATTATTAAAAGGTTTCTGTTTGTTTGCTTGTTTGTGTTTTTATGGTTTTTTGCCAATCTGATGAGTGAAAAGGGAATCTTATTAAGTTTTTATTTCTCTATTTACTAATGAGATCAAGCAACTTTCCATATGCCTGCTAAATTTCATCTTTTGTGAATTGACTATTTATATCTTTTTTTTTTTTTCAGGAAAACACATACTAAAATACAGCAAGAACAGGGTGAATTTCTTTTCTGGAATATACAGTGCCTTGCACATAGAGCTCCATAAATATTTACTGAATGAATGAATAAAACAACCAACATCATGAAAATCTCTCTCTCAAGATAAAAGGATAAATTAAGTCCATATTGTTTTTAACTTAAGTTCCATATTTCAGAATATCGAGGGTAGACAGGTAAACGACCAGTTTATATTACAACTTCTAGAACTCCCCATTATTCTACTAGATTGGTATATTTTAAAAATCCAACTAAATATTCATTCTGTAATCCCCTCAAAAAGAATTTCTGATGGGGGCGCCTGGGTGGCTCAATCAGTTGATTCTTGATCTCGGCTTAGGTCATGATCTCACAGTTCATGAGTTCAAGCCCCACATCGGGCTATGCACTGACAGTGCAGAGCCAGCTTGGGATTCTTTCCCTCTGTTTCTGTCCTTCCCCAACAGTCACGCACACATGCTCTCTCACTCTCTCTCTCTCTCAAAATAAATAAATAAACTTAAAAAAAATTTTTTTAAGTATTTCTGATGGAACGGTTATTCTAATTCCAAGTAATTTTTTCTCGAGACTTCAATCTCCCTAATATCTCCAGAGTAAAATAAGAATATTTTAATGCACGTTCTTTTCATATTTCACAGAGTTGTCACAGCTAGATTAGGATAACTCAAGCTTCTTTCCATCACAGATAACCCCAGAATGTTTTCACTTCTGCCTTACTAATGTCTGCTCTTTTCTGGTAAGAGTACTCTATATTTCTTGGTGGAATCTGCCTCTCCCCGGTCTCGATCCACATGGCATCTATAAGGCTGACTCCAATCCAGCCCTGTGGGTGGGTTTAGAACCAAAAAGCGGCCTGAGTAGGCAAGTAGAGCCAATCATATATCATCCCAGGGCTTCTCCAAGAGAGGCAACCTCTATCCAGTGTAAAACCAAGGTGACTAGCAGCCATTTTGCTACTTGGTCTAAAAAACATGCTTGAGAAGAAGCCCAAAGCAAAGGAGAGCAAAATCTAGAAATGGAGAGAGAAAGAAAGGGCAGGAAAGGAGAGAAACAGGTCCTGAGAGTGACATTTAAACCATGAGATTGGGGCGCCTGGGTGGCTCCGTTGGTCAGTTAAGTGTCAGACCTCGGCTCAGGTCATGAGCTCACGGTTCGCAGGTTCGAACCTCGCATCCGGCTCTGTGCTGACAGCTCAGAGCCTGGAGCCTGCTTCCGATTCTGTGTCTCCCTATCTCTCCACCCTCCCCTGGCTTGCGCTCTGTCACTCCAGAACAAATAAATGTTAAAAAAAATTAAATAAAAAATAAATCATGAGATCAAATTGCACTTGAAACCACATCTACCAGAGACTTCTCCAGCATACTAACATATGAAATTTTACAAGAAATTTTTAAGTCCTTTTTTGCCTGGAATTAGGGTTTTGGTCACTTACAATAGAAAGAATCCCGAAGTTGACACACTTGGACAATAGGTATTTTTTTGAGGGGTCATTCTGAATTATCCAGGATCCAGATCACCTCAGCTTCCCTCTCCCTCTCTGCTTACTCTAGACTTTGTCCAAACTTGCATTTCTATGCTTGACAACAGCATCACTTCTTATGTGTGAAACATATTTTCTTTTTATATTCTCTCACGGAAATAATGGCACAGAAGGTATAGAGTAGATCCAATGCTATTATCCTTGTTTTAAAATTTTTTTTTAACGTTTATTTATTTTTGAGACAGAGAGAGACAGAGCATGAACGGGTGAGGGTCAGAGAGAGGGAGACACAGAATCTGAAACAGGCTCCAGGCTCTGAGCTGTCAGCACAGATCCTGACGTGGGGCTCGAACTCATGGATCGCGAGATCATGAGTCGTTTGCTCAACCGACTGAGCCACCCAGGCGCCCCTATCCTTGTTTTATTAATGAGAATAATGGAGGCACAGCAAAGCTAACGATATTCAAGGTCTGGGGCAATATCCAAGGCATCCAGCTAGCTGCTGCTTCTTTTTTTTTTTTTTTTTAATTTTTTTTTTCAACGTTTTTAATTTATTTTTGGGACAGAGAGAGACAGAGCATGAACGGGGGAGGGGCAGAGAGAGAGGGAGACACAGAATCGGAAACAGGCTCCAGGCTCCGAGCCATCAGCCCAGAGCCTGACGCGGGGCTCGAACTCACGGACCGCGAGATCGTGACCTGGCTGAAGTCGGACGCTCAACCAACTGCACCACCCAGGCGCCCTGCTAGCTGCTTCTTCTGAGCCCAAGCATTACCCACATGATGCTAAAGGTGCAGTGAATGAGGGGTAAGTCCCCAGACACTGCCAGAAGGTTCTGATGATGCCATCCTGGACCTTTCCTGGCCTCATGAAGTAGAAATCACCTTCAGTGTATACTCTACAAAAAGTGTATGAAAATGCCCTCTTCCATAGTACTAAATAGCCCACGACAGAGAATGTTCCCAACCACAGCCAATGCTGATCCCACCAAATGACTCAGCAAAAGGACAACAGAGACAGATACACAACTTATTACACAAAGCAATCAGAAGTCACTGGACCTCTGGCATCCAACTTTTTAAAGGAGACAGAGTAAACAGGGGTCAATACTGTAGTGGGAAAGCTAGGAACATGATCTGGAATTAGACAAATTGGTGTTCAAATGTGAGCTTTGTCACTTATTACTTGTGTGACATCAGTATGTCATTAGGCAATTTTATTCTTACTACCTCCTCTGAGTTGGCCCTACCTGTGGACTCTTCCGGTAAGTGGCAAGGAGGAGAGCCATTTAAGCAACTGCTCCAGCCTTGAGATGCCCTATCAGAGCACAAAACTGTGGGCCTCTGTCATATCCCTGTCCTTCCTAGCTTCCTTCCAGGCAGTGATGACGTGACAACATGTACTACACGGTTTGTTACCTACCTTGACTTGCATTAGAGCCAGAGGAGCAGTGACCTGCATGGTACCCAAAGGCTCTCTTGCCTACAGGCTTTATACCTCATTCCTTTTTGTTTTGTCTTAGAGAAAGTGCACCACACGGGACTCCACACTCAACACAGAGCCTGAAGCGAGGCTTGATCCCATGACCCTGGGATCATGACCTGAGCCAAAATCAAGAGTCAGATGCTCAACCAACTAAGCTATCAAATTGCCTCTATACCTCAAGCTTTATCTGCATCACAAACCCTTCCCGAACTCCTCCCCAGGCTTTCATAGGAGGTCAAGCTCAGGAAACAGTGAATGTGGCTGTGAGTACCATTTGTATGGTTCATGCATTTGTTTCTTTGTTGTTGTTGTTTTTCATTAGACTATCATGCATTTGGGGGCACCCGGATGGCTCAGTCAATTAAGCATGTGACTCTTGATTTCTGCTCAGGTCATGATCTCATGGTTCATGACTTCGAGCTACCTATCGGGCTCTGCACTGATAGTGTGGTGCCTTCTTGGGATTCTCTCTCTCCCTCTCTCTACCCCTCCCCCACTCTAAAAACAGACAAATAAACCTTTTTTAAAATGACATTTCAGGGGTGCCTGGGTGGCTCAATCAATTGAGCATCTGACCTTGGCTCAGGTCATAATCTCACGGATCATGGTTTCAGGCCCCTCATCGGGCTCTGTGCTGATAGTTCGGAGCCTAGAGCCTACTTGAGATTCTGTGTCTTCCCCTCTCTCTCCTCTTCCCCTGCTTGTGCTCCGTCTCTCTCTGTCTCTCAAAAAATAAATGTTAGAAAAAAATTTTAAATGACATTTCATAATTCTATAAAAAAAGAATATCGTGCATTTGGAGAGGAGTTCCCACTGTCAGGAAATTTGTTGCTGGACACGAACAGTCATTTCTTTTGGATCCTTTGGCTTGTTTGCCCAAACCTGAAATGTGTCAAACATAAACCTCCTTCCATCTTCCCCCACTCCTTATTTTGTTACCTTCTCCACAAGGTTCTGGAGGTACAGGCATCTCTCAGAGACTCACTCATTTCACATATCCTAACGGACTTCCCCAAATGCAGGGATTTCCCCTACTAATGAATAGTACCCAAACCTGCCCTCACTGAGCCTTGATTTCCCATATGTAAGATGGGAGTAGAGGGGAAAAGTTGTGCTCAATTAGAAAACTACACATCACCTAGAGGATATCCCTCCAGGAAGCTATTCTACAGCTCCAGTCTGTACCCACGCAAATTCTGTCCAGTTAAGTAGAAATTCAGTTGACTTCCTTTACCCTTCCTGTGTGTGTGTGTGTGGGGGGGCATGTTTGGCCCCCATTTGTACATTCCCTCCAAGAGTTCTGACCTACAAATGTATCTCTTCTTTGGATTCTCTTTTGAATTGGTTGTAACATCTGTCTGGTTCTCTCATTGAGAAATGAGTAGGATCGCATCTTTAATACCTGTTCTCTTTTGTATCTGTAGGATAATCACCATTTTACCTCTTTTGAAAACTATTCTTAACAGAAATAAAAATATTACCTATCTCGGAGGGCTAAATTGAAGCTTTAATATAGTTGGAAATGTCAAAGAGATGCAGCCACTCTGTCAAGAAAGTGACGTGCACAAAACATTATGTGCATAACACACTCAATAGATGTTATTTGTGATTATTTCCAAAGAGAAGGTCATTTTTCAACCAATCGTGGTTTCTTTACGTTTAAATAAATCTTTAGATAAATGACTCCATGTTGGAATTGCTAACGAAAGATGCCTGGGATAAAATGGACCTTCCCTCAAAATTATTAATAATGTTGGCTCCCAGCCTGGCCAACCCAGGTCCAAGAGCCCCCTTCTTAGACAATAATGCCTTACTGAAGCTCTTTCCCATCTGGGCATTTTCCTCATAAAACACAGCAATCCAAACATGGGAACAGAAATTTTACGACTGGCAACAATAGGGAATCCGTGTGAAAAGTGGAAGTCATTATTTCTAAGTACAAAATAAGAATGTGCCTCTAAAAACAAATAGAAAAGGTTAATTCTGGGGCTTCTGGCAGATCCATGTTACCTTGTGCCAAAGTACAACCACCTAACAGGAGCCCCAACAATAATGACTTGTTCAAGTTTTACTTCTTACGGTTACAGCTGAAAAGACATCCCCCAGACACTTGTTATTGCTTATTAACAACTGCTGGCCTTTGTCCTACGAAGGACAGAAGGACTGGGGAGACGGCAGATAATTTGAAAGATTTTATCACATAACTTTCTTTTTTTTTTTTCATAATAAAAGAACCATATATTGTGATGATTAATTTTCCTGCCACTGATGTAATTTAACAATTGTACTTAATCTTATTTTCCTAAGTGTTAATATTTCCAGTATTTGAACGTTTCTAGCGCCTGCCTGGCTCAGTCAGTTCAGTGTCCAACTCTTGATATCAGCTCAGGTCATGATCTCACGGTTCAGGGGTTCGAGCCCTGCGTCCAGCTCTGCACTAACAATGAGGAGCCTGCTTGGGATTCATTCTCTCTCTCCATGTCTGCCCCTCCCCTGCTCACTCTCTCTCTCTCAAAATAAATAAACTTAAAAAAAAATGAATAAGTCACTGAAATGCTCTATACTTAAGGTTCTAATATTACAAAAATTCCAAGGAGATTTTATATTTTTCTCACCTTTGTTTGCTTGCAACAAACACATCCCGTGTCCAAAAAAAAAAAAAAAAAAAATGTATTTTTACGTTACAGATCTAAATGTTTTCATATAACATGATTTGCTTCTTGATATCTAGTCTTGGTGACCAAATCTATTTGTAGCTTCTCAGTGTAGATGTTTGAGTCATCTTGGTTGCCAAGGGATGGAATTGCCATGTGCTGAATTCAATTAAATGTCTTAAATATCACACATACCCTGTCACGTTATGCAATTACTCTAATCCTACCAAATCAAATGCACCACTCACATTCCATTGATTGCCTCTGTGATGAGTCACTATTGTAGCCTAGAAATGTCATCCAAAAGAAAACTGTCAATTCAACCATAATCTACAGACCGCTGATAGAACAGGCATCCTGGAACCAAATAGAGCCCGGGGAAATTTAGTGTAGGTGGAATTATCAAAGACTGTAGCCACTCTAAGGCTTACAAGAACATTCCTGGTTGGACCCGAACAGACTCTATACTAGATAGCAGGCTCCCATTCCATCCAGCCGGCACATACCCATTCCCCACAGAAACCACCACCAAAGCAGAGCATTTCAGCGATAGGGTTTGTAACAGACAACTAATTCCAACTCACTAAGTTCTCTAGGAAATCTCAACTGATAGAAGGGTATTTCCCCGTTATGATCGTGCTCGCTTCCTCATCGTTCGTGTGGGACATATTTGAAACAGCAGCGCACAAAAAGAGAAATAGTAGTGTGAACTCTATTAATCAGGAAAAGCTTCGCTGAACAGACAAAATACTTTTTTTCTCTCCTGCACTCCTTTGCATGTCTCCTAATATGCACGTCTCGTAATGTGCATGCATTATGCATGCACGTGCATGCATTATGCATGCACGTGCATGCATAATGTTTAAGTGACCCCTAGCACTAGACCATAAAAGCATCGTACTCCCTTTCACATTCTCAGCTCCTAAGACCTGTCACACCTAAAATCAAAGCTCTCTTACCTGAGTGACTGATATGACGGGTCGGGCAGGTGGTGACCCTCCTGGACACTTGTACACCGATCTCCTACACATCTGTTTGGGCCAGTCACACATTTTATTGTAATTATTAAAAACATAACAGCGGGAAAAGAAAAATCATCGCGGTTCTTCTGGAAAGCAAACGTAGGCCGAGCAGCTATGAAAAAAAAAAAATGTTGTTAAGTTGTGGACCAGACAGATGTAAATAATCAGAGAAAAACACAGATTTATGCTCACAGGTTGCTCTGCATACATATCTGAGTTTAAACCGATTTTAAACATTTTTTTTTTTTTTTTTTTTTTTTTTGGGACAGAGAGAGACAGAGCATGAACGGGGGAGGGGCAGAGAGAGAGGGAGACACAGAATCTGAAACAGGCTCCAGGCTCCGAGCCATCAGCCCAGAGCCTGACGCGGGGCTCGAACTCACGGACCACGAGATCGTGACCTGGCTGAAGTCGGATGCTTAACCGACTGCGCCACCCAGGCGCCCCCCGATTTTAAACATTTTAAACAGACCCAAAGAATTCCAGTGAGCAGCCTGTGGGCCCATATCAAAGATTAGTAGGGGCACCTGGGTGGCTCAGTCAGTTGAGCATCCCACTCTTGGTTTTGGCTCAGGTCATGATCTCACAGTCTCTGAGTTCAAGCCCCAGGTCAGTCTCTGCACTGAGAGTGGAGCCTGCTTAAGATTTTCTCCCTCTCTCTCTTCCCCCCCACCAAAACAAAAAGTAAATGAATGTATCTATATAGATGTCACATTAAAATATTTAGGTTAAAAAAATTTTTATTTTTGTGTGTAGTTCCCTGCTTTGACTTTGATTTAACTGACCAAGGAAAGAATGAGTCCCCACTCCCTCAGACAAAAGAGTTCTACTATAGGCAATATTCCAAAAGTGTTCAAGGAAAGACCCTCTGATTAAACAAATCTACAACATAAAGGATATGTGGACGTAAGAAGGCAGAATGGTGGGAAGGCAGGATCAGGCACAGCAAAGTTGCAGAGCGATGGGCCTTGCTTTTCCACGCATCTGGCTCCAAGGATTTCGCCAAGCTCCGCTGGCCTCATCTCCAGGGACAAAAATCCAAGATCATGTTCCTTGACCTGGGGCGTTTATTTATACCTGCCCTCACTTCAAATTATTTGTTCATTAGCTTGAGCCATGTAGAGACATGTAAAATTTTCTCTTCGTCATTTTATTTCACGTCAAAATCGGCCCCAGTGTCATTATAGGTCATGTCTGGATGCAGCCTCAGGTAACACACTGGTTTTTGGTTTTGGTTTTGTTTTTTAACATTTTAGATTGCTTACTAAGGGGTAAAGATCTGGGGGGCGCCTGGGTGGCTCAGTGGTTTGGCATCTGACTTCGGCTCAGGTCATGATCTCACGGCTCATGAGTTGGGGCCCCGCGTCGGGCTCTGTGCTGACAGCTCAGAGCCCGGAGCCTGCCTCGGATTCTGTGTCTCCTTCTCTCTCTGCCCCTCCTCCGCTCGTGCTCTGTGTCTCTGTCTCTCAAAATTGAATAAACGTTAAAAAAAATTAAAAAAAACAAAGAGGTAAAGATTTGGTTCTGTTCATTAGTTACCTTTTTCAAGAAACGTGCCTTGTACGTAGACTGATTCCTCATGAGAAATGCTTCCTTCAACGTTTCTTCCCTGGAAATGTTTTAGGGAACTGCAGACCACAGCATCAGATAACAAGCTGTTTGTAAAAGTGCACCTTCTCAAGGCGGGCTCTGCGAAAAAGGTAGTTACAGAGGCTTGGATAAAGATTAAATATGTGAACTTGTTAAACTCATCTTTTACCTCATTTTGAAGTGTAGCTTTCCAAAATACCCTGGTATCCATCAGAGGCCTCGTAAGTGCTCAGCGCTGACCTCTAACCAGGGCCTCCCCGAAGCTGACAGCTCAGAGAAGCCTGCCGAGAACCTTGACCCTGTAACTCTTGCATTTACCTTCCGGGTTCACTCGCGGCTCAGAAACTCTTTAATAATTACTAGGGGCCAGACCCGGGGGTGCAAGCGAATCTTCCCAGCATCATTTGCACGTTGACCCTCCAACCCACATATGTGAGCCTGCTCTCTGCCTTAAAGTCCATCTGTCAGGAAGACAAAAAAAAAAAAAAAAAAAAAGGCAGGCTGGAAGAAGAGAGCCTGGTTCAGCCACAGTCATCCACAACCATGATTTCGAGGAACTTCTGGGATTTCACATTTTGCACACTGGTAATCCTGTTTTATAGGATGCCATTTTCTCCTCCAAAACTACGTGATTTGGCGGGGGAGCGGGGCGCCTGGGTGGCTCAGTCGGTTAAACATCGCACTTTGGCTCAGTTCATGATCTCACGGCTCACGAGTTCAAGCCCCACGTCGGGCTCTGCACTGGTGGTGTGGAGCCTGCTTGGGATTCTTTCTCTCTGTCCCCCGATCTCTCTGCCACTCCCCTACTTGCGTTTACTCACTCTCTTTCTCTGAAAATAAATAAACTTAAAAAAAATGGGCACCTGTGTGGCTCAGTCGGTTGAGCGTCCAACTTCAGCTCAGGTCATGATCTCACGGACCGTGAGTTCGAGCCCCGTGTCGGGCTCTGTGCTGACAGCTCGGAGCCTGGTGCCTGCTTCAGATTCTGTGTCTCCCTCTCTCTCTGCCCCTCTCCCTCCCCCACTCACCCTCTGTCTATCTCAAAAATAAAGAAACACTAAAAAAATTAATAAAAATTTTTAAAAAATGAATTGTCTGCTCTTATCACATCTTCTTGTAGACATTGTGGGGATTAATTTAACCATATCATTTTATTATTTGTCATCAACCGCAAGCCATTTACATTGAAAATGTATCAACACGACTGTTAACAAGCCATGTCTAACACATGTCTGCCACTGAATTGCAGAAAACGGCATAAACGATAACTCTGTGCATCTGCTGGTAACACGATCAGGACGATCATGTGCTCGTGGCCCAGTTGGTCTGAATATAATGTGATAATGTGCATGCATAAGAACACAGAGAGTGGTGGCTGATTCTCCACAAAGTTTATACACGTTTTATAGTTTACGTGGTACCTAAAAAATGTTTTGTGCTGCAAGAAAATACCTCATAAGGTTTTACTCGACAGGATTTTCAGGAAAATAATTCCTCTCTCCTAATTGCTAACTCCTCTCTCCTAATGAACAAATATGCCGTGGGGTGGTCCACCGACAGTATTTGCATGAACAAAGGGTTAGACCTGAAAGTGTGTGCTGTCATACATCCTGGGTTTTTCCACTTTTTTTTTAGTGTTTATTTATTTTTGAGAGAGAGAGAGAGAGAGCACGAGGCGGGGAGGGGTAGAGACAGAGAGGGAGACAGAATGTGAGGCAGGCTCCAGGCTCTGAGCTATCAGCCCAGAGCCCAATGCAGGGCTCGAACCCATGAACCATGAGATCATGACCTGAGATGAGCCACCCAGGTGCCCCTGGGCTCTTTCTTCCACTCTTGACTCTAGTAGCCTCTCACTTTCAAGCAGTATCTCCCTTGAGCAAGGTCCCAGCCACTATGCCTGCAGCCAAACGGAGAGCTTCTGGGCAGCTTTTGTACCTTCTACCTCATGTGAAATCAAGAGTATCTGAGACTCAGCCAAGTCACCATTTTATTGGACCCTCCAGGATTTCCCCACAGGGTAGGACATGGAAATACCTATGAGTGCAATTATTTGAAAGACTCAGAAACAGCAGAGAACAAAGGCAGGGTCGACAAATCCCTGTTCTAGCAATCACCACTCTCCCTCTTTTTCCCGTGTAACCAGAACCAGGCCTCCGAGTCCTTCTGAGAATAACTGCCGGGAGTCTCCACCAACGGATCAAACGCAGCACGCAGGGTAGAACCTATTTGCCCCTCTGCCAGATTACATTTAAGGATGCAACTGCCCCACCAAACGCTGGCGGGCCAGAGGCGAGCAGGTCTTATCACCCAGAAGAGTAGCCGGAGTTGCATCTTCCTTTGGGAGACTCCCCCGTTGGGGGACTGGCAGCTTAAAGGACTGGACAAGTCCTGCAGAAAGGGAGACTATTGCCTTGAATTCAAAATTAATTCAAAAATAACAGAAGTGCCCTGACAATGTATAGTGTAAAACCAGCACTTAGAATCTCCTCACGCTACGTGTGTGAGGCCAGGCTGTACCTACAGCCGCTTCAGTGGGGTGGCCCTGGGAAGAGAATACAGCAGTACCCTCCCTCCCTCCCTCTCACAGTGAACAAACAGTTCCCAGGACTCCCTCCTCTGGGAGATCTTTGCATATAAAAGGGAGTGAACAGTAGGCGCACCCCCCCCCCCCTCCCCGCACAGCCAGCAAACTCTATACAGCAACAGCTAGACAGCCTGTGGCCCATTGGCTTCCTGTCCTGGCAAGGGCACTGGCCCTTTTGTTCCGACTCCCTAAATACATGCTGTGCTTTCTATTTACTCAGAATCCTTAAGTGAGTACGTTTGTTTTCGAGCTGTTGATCAAATACCATAAAATTATATTCAAAGACACCAAAGCCCTAATAACCTAAATTAAATCGGATAAGCAGCAGGTTGAACTGGTGAAAACTTAAAGAACAACCAAATCAGAATTTTCTGCTTGATAAAGACCTCAGAGGTCTAATCCCCTCATTTTATAGGTGAGAGAATGGAGGCCCACGGAAATGAAATAAATGTCAAAAGAAATTGATTTGACTGTTTATCTGGACCAAGAACAATGCAAACTGGACATTGACAAATCATAAGCACAGAGAATGGATTTTTAGTACATTGAATGTTAGGTGAAAGAAGGCTTGGGGATGAGGAAAATGTTAAAAACAGATTGCTTGTCAAACAATCAAACAACTCGCCTTCAGACGTACTTATTCTGTGGTACCTGCGGGCTCAGTTGGTAGAGCGTATGATGGTTGATCTCAGAGTTCTGAGTTCCAGTCCCACGTTGGGTACAGAGTTTACTTTAAAAAAATTATTTACTTACTTAATTATACTGATAACTTTTTTATTTCATTCAACACAGAACTTTTTGGTTTTTGTTTTGTTTTGAGAGAGAGAGCGAGCACGAGCCAGGGAGAGGGGCATAGGGAGAGAGAAAATCTTAAGCAGGGTCCATGCTCCCTGTGGAGCCCAACATGGGGCTCCATCCCATGACCTTCGGATCATGATCTGAGCCAGTATCAAGAGTCAGGCGCTCAACCAACTGAGCCACCCAGGCGCCCCCAAATTAGAACTTTTTAACATGGTATTAGAAAGCTGAGCAACTCTCCACCCCACCTCTGAAATGAAATTCCCAGGGAGAGCCAGTGGCAACAGATCGGGCCAAAACCCCGTAGGCATTTTCCCATGTGTTTATTTACAGTGTAATGGCACAATACCACACGTACAGCTCAGCAACTTGCTTTAGCACCTAAGAAGTAGTTTCTGACATCTATCCTTGTGTTTGATTTTGATCGAATAAATATTTTAATTACAATGAAACTGTTTTTCTTTTAGGTTCCAAGTCCTTTTGTAACATGGATGCTTTAAGACCGAGAACCATGATGTTTTGCGTCCAATACCCTGGTTCAGAGATCATTTTCTTTTTTTTTTTTCCTAATGTTTATTTATTTTTGAGAGAGAGAGAGAGAGAGAGAGAGAGAGACTGAGTGCAAGCAGGGGAGGGGCAGAAAGAGAGGGAGACAGAATGCGAAGAAGGCTCCAGGCTCTTAGCTATCAGCACAGAGCCCGACGCGGGGGCTTGAACCCATGAACCGTGAGATCATGACCTGAGCCGAAGTCGGCCGCTTAACCGACTGAGCCACCCAGGCGCCCCTCATATAACCTATCTTAAACCTCTCCCATAAAGTACATTTGTTGACTGAGATTATGGGTTTGCTTAATGATGATAGAATGATAGATGATAAATAGATGATAGATGATAGACAGATATGGCTAGATTTGTCATTTATAAATCAGATCATTTAAAACTTCCTTAAATTTCAGGGGCGCCTGGGTGGCTCAGTCAGTTAAGCATCCGACTTCGGCTCAGGTCGTGATCTCACGGCTCACGGTCGGTGAGTTGGAGCCCCGCAACAGGCTCTGTGCTGACAGCTCAGAGCCTGGCACCTGCTTCAGATTCTGTGTCTCCCTCTCTCTCTGCCCACCCCACCCCCTGCTCACACTCTGTCTCTGTCTCTCAATAATAAATAAACATTAAAAAAAATTTTTTTTTTTTTTAATTTCATAGGGCGCCTGGGTGGCTCAGTCGGTTGAGCATCCAACTACGGCTCAGGTCATGATCTCGCGGTTCTGAGTTCAAGCCCCACATCGGGCTTGCTGCTGTCAGCACAGAGCCTGCCTCAGGTCCTCTGTCCTTTTCCGTCTGCCCCTCCCCTGCTTGTACTCTCTCAAAAAGTAATAAAAGCATTTATTAAAAAAAAAAAAAAAAAAAAAAAAGACTTCCTTAAAATTGAAACATACATAGGTTCTTAGCTTTATAATTTGCAAATCTTATAAAATCCCCAGGATGGTCTGTGAAAATACTGGGACAAACATCTCGTGAGCTCACTACAACCGTATCACAGGAGCTAAAACAGCAGGTTGCAAAGCGGAACCTCATCTTTAGTTTTCCCACATTTCATTCAAGCCCATCCTGGTTCTGGGTTTGGAGAATGCAAAGGCATCCGAAGGTCAGGTTTTAATAAAGGATCAAACTTCCCATTGTTCTTTGAATAAGAGATCTCATGTGTGTACAGAGCTGTGCATAAGAATTAGTCCTCTTCCTGGTAGCAAGTCAGCTATTTTCAGCGCAGCCTGGCAATCTTCGATTTCTGAGTTTGTAACTATGGCAATAAGATTAAATGGCATTCAGTAAAATTCATTTTACAAATTAGCTTGGGAGGGTGTCCATGACTGCGATGGAAGGAGCAATGCAAAACTACTAGGAAACAAGAGGGAAATTACACTGGGTTTCATCGTCGTCTTCAAAGTAATCCTCAAAATCACCTAGCGCCATACGGCAGTTTGAGAGTGCGATACAGGGAGCTGAGAACGAATCATCAGATCACGGCTTGCTAGGTTCCTTGACTCAGCTTAAGCCACCACACCTCTCCACTTGCCCCTGGACCATCACACAGCGTCCTTTGTCTATGAACGCCTATGTGTCTGTGTGCTTGCCAGAGTCTTTGATGTGGGATTTTTTATACTAAATAACAGTCAAATCAATTTCAAACACCTTCATTACAGTACACAGCTCATTATGTTCTGGAATCATGTTTAGTTCCAAGCCCCAGGCCACGTTATAATGAGGACAGATAGTGCACACTAGTCCGCGCTCTATAGTGTCTCCCTATTTCCAGGCAATGGCACAATCACCACCGGTCCAAGTGGAAAGCAGGCACTCATTTGCAGCCTTTAAAGATGGTTTCCTGAAGTTTCAAACCGTTTGCCATAAAACATCGTTGGGAGGGGTTTTTTTTCTTTTTAACTGAAATATAGCTGACATACACAGATTAGTTTCAGGTGTACAACATAGTGATTCAACATTTATATACATTATGAAGTGATCACCATGATAAATCTAGCTACCATCTGTCACCACGTAAAGTTTTTACAATATTATTAACTATATTCCCTATGCTGTACATTATAGCTCCCTGTCTTGAAAGTCTGTGCCTTGTAATTCCCTTAATCTTGTTACAGTGTTAATGTCTTTCCTTTCTGTTGGTTGGTAGCCTTCTTACAAAGTACCTATGTAGATACGGAAGGAAAGACTACTGGATAAATAAATCCTTAATGAGTGATTATATACACACACACAGTATGGTACATATAAAGCAATTCTCTTAAATCTATTTTTTAAAAGAAATTGTATATGCAATGTTGTCTATTTCCATATATATCTATGCCTCTGTGTGTATCAACTTCTTTTCAAAAAAACAGATTTAAGACAATTACTCACTTTTTTTTAAGTTTACTTATTTATTTTGAGAGAGAGAGAGAGAGAGAGCAAGCGTAAGTGGGGGAGCAGAGAGAAAGGAAGAGAGACAGAATCCCAAGCAGGCTCTGCACTGTCCACACAGAGCCCAACGCGGGGCTCGAATCCACAAACTGTGAGATTGTGATCTGAACCAATATCAAGAGATGGACGCTTAACCGATGGAGCCACCCAGTTGCCGCTAAGACAATTACTTTATATGAACACTTAGAGGATAGATTCCATCCTATCCTGCTGGAGAGGATGTGGAGAAACGGGAACGCTCTTGCACTGTTGGTGGGAATGCAAACTGGTGCAGCCTCTCTGGAAAACAGTGTGGAGGTTCCTCAAAAAATTAAAAATAGATCTACCCTAGGACCCAGCAATAGCACTGCTAGGAATTTACCTGAGGGATACAGGAGTGCTGATGCATAGGGGCACTTGTACCCCAATGTTTAGAGCAGCACTTTCAACAATAGGCAAATTATAGAAAGAGCCTAAATGTCCATCAACTAACGAATGGATAAAGAAGATGTGGTTTATGTATACAATGGAATGCTACTTGGCACTGAGAAAGAATGAAACCTGGCCATTCGTAGCAACGTGGATGGAACCGGAGAGTGTTATGTTAAGTGAAAGAAGTCAGGCAGGGAAAGACAGATACCCTATGGTTTCACTCATAGGTGGATCCTGAGAAACTTGATAGAGGATCATGGGGGAGGGGAAGGGGGGAAAAAAGAGAGGGAGGGAGGCAAACCATAAGAGACTCTTAAAAACTGAAAATAAACTGAGGGTTGATAGGGAGAGGAGGGGTGGGAAGGGGAAAGTGGGGGATGGGCATGGAGGAGGGCACCTGTTGGGATGAGCACTGGGTGCTATATGGAAACCAATTTGACAATAAATTTCATAAAAAAAAAAAAAAAAAAAAGATTTCCATCTTATCCACCATCGGTTCACCGAGAAGTTCCAGGTCCTCAACAGGCCAACAGTGTCACGAGATTTACCCTTGTTTTGGTACGGCAGAAGAATGGACAGAACACTCACAGCCTCCTGTTTGCTCCCTCATAGCTGCACGATTTCAATGCCTAAGTGACCATCCATGAAACTGTGGCATTACACTTGAAATGAATGTGACATAGTGTCGGCTGCCAGCGTTTCTCCTCCCTGATTTAATTATAAATTCTTGCTAAAAGCCAATAATAGGGGAATTACTTCCCCGGACACACAGGACATTATCAAAATTACTCGTGTTTCTCTGTTGCTGGGAATAGAAGGTAGCGGGGTAGACATTCTCTTTGCTGTCACAATTGATTATCATTGATTAATTGTTCATAATTCTAGATGGAAACAGATGCACACCGGCATATAAATAATCCTAACTTGTTTTCTTGCCAGCCAGTCATAGTCGGTTTGGCATCTGAGGAAACACTGGTGGAGCACAGGAATTGCGAGGCTTTTTAAGAGGATTGTTACCAGGATAAAACAGATTTTTATGCAGCATAAGCAAGTGATAACAGTTTTCATGTTAACCTTGAAACTCGACTTGAGAACAGGATTCAGCAATATTTTTACTGCTAGCCCTGAATATCTTAGAGGGATCCCTGGGAAGAAGACAGTCCTTATGTAAAGGAAGCACTTGAACCATCGGTCATAATGGAGTATGACAGCCAAGGTCTAACACAGGAGGCCAGATTACCAAAAGCAGTCTATCATCTGCATAATCCAGGGTCAGCAAATGGAGATGAAACAGACCAAAGGGAAACCTGAAATCAAGCCTTGTCCTTCAACGCATGTCATTAGAAGCCTTGGTTTAAAGTGGCAGAAGTGATAGTATCTAGGAAACGAGAAAGCTCGCTAACCAGCAAGGATGCAGCTCTAAATCATTCTACACACATCAGCTGGGAGGCGTAACATTTTTGCAAATGCTGGGATTAAAGACAAAGGGCCACCTCATGTCCACGACCGGAAAAAAAGCATTCATGAGCTATCCTTCACCTCAAGCAAGCAGGGTAAGCAAAAAACCTAGGTTTGTGGACAAACTTACTTGTCTGAAAAACAGGTTTACCTCATAAACGTTATACTGTGTATTCGTAAGATAAGGGTTTTGCATTGCAGTCACTGAAATTTACTTCATCCTTGACATTTTCAGGTCAGGTAGAGGGGAAGGATACATAAACTTCCTTTCCCAAGAATAAATGTTAGCCTGTTTAAAAGAGCTGTCTTGTGGGGTACCTGGGTGGCTCAGTCGGTTGAGCGTCCAGCTTCGGCTCAGGTCATGATCTCGTGGTTCATGAGTTCAAGCCCTGCATCGGACTCTGTGCTGAGAGCTTGGAGCCCGGAGCCTGCTTCCGATTCTGTGTCACCCTCTCTCTCTCTGCCCCTCCCCTACTCATGCTCCGTCTCTGTCTTCTTCAAAAATAAATACACATTAAAAAGAATTATAAAAAAGAAAAGAGATATGTCTTGAAATGCAAATGCGAGCCTATTTTCTCACCAGGCATTCATGACCTGTAATCAAGGTACTAATCACTCAACAGCAAAACAGGGAGGAATGTGAATTTTAAAAGAAAGCAATGTTAGTGCTCTAGAACATACATATACAGAAAGCTAAGAGCATTAAGATTCTTCTGCAATTATTGAAGATTCTTATAAATCAAATAAGAAATTAGTATTCCTGCTTCATTAGCTGGAGGCACCTGCTCATTAGACAAGAGAAATATTTGCAGTTTGGGAAGAGAAAAGAGACTGCCTAAATAAGCATCAAAACCAACTGCCTGCTACATTTGTAATCCTACAGAGTTTAGAGTCCTATGAATGGGAAAAGACTACAAGACTGAGCTCATGCACTGCTGATGGAAACAGAAAATGGATCAGGAAACATCTAGGAAAACAGCTTGGGAGCCTCTCCAAATTTTAAACATAAAGTTACCAGGCGACCCAGCAATTCCACTCTTAAGGAAACACCAAACGGAAATGAAAATACTCATCAAAATAAAACCCTGGGGTGCCTGGGTGGCTTCCTCAGTTGAGCGTCCAACTCTTGATTTCAGCGCAGGTCATGATCTCACTGTTCGTGGGTTCGAGTCCCGCATCAGGCTGTGCACTGACAGTGTGGAGCTTGCTTGGAATTCTCTCTCTCTCTCTCTCTCTCTCTCTGCTCTTCCCCTGCTTGTGCTCTCTCTTTCTCTTCTCTCAAATATATACATAAACAAATATATTTTTTAATTTTTAAAAAATGGTACACATAGGTTTATAGCAGTATTTATTATCCATAATAGCCCCAAAGCGGGAACAACGCAAATGTTGATCTAATGATGAAAGAGTAAATAAACTGTGTTAAAGCCACACCACAGAACAGTATCCAACAATAAAAAGATACAAAGCACTGCTACGACATGGATGAACCAAGAAAACCTCGTGCTAAGTGAAAGAAACCAGCCATAGAAGACCACCTCTTGCATGTTTCTGTATAAAAGATTGCCACTGACAAATCTATACAGACAGAAAGTAGATTAGTTGTTGCTTAGGGCTGGTGGGGAGAGAGGGGGAATGGAGAAAAATAGCCAACAGGTATTGGGATGCCTTTTGGAGTTACAAAAACATTTTTTCTTAACTTTTTTATGTTTCTTTATTTTTGAGAGAGAGAGAGAGAGACACAGAGTGTGAGTGGGGGAGGGGCAGAGAGAGAAACACACATAGAATCTGAAGCAGGCTCCAGGCTCTGAGCTGTCAGCACAGAGCCCGACGCAGGACTCAAACTCACAAACCACGAGATCATGACCTGAACTGAAATTGGACGCTTAACCGACTGAGCCACCCAGGTGCCCCTAAACATTATTTTTTTTTAAGTTTACATATTTATTTTGAGAGAGCATAAGAGCATACACTCGGGTAAAAGAGGAAGGGGCAGAGAGAGAGGGAGAGAGTGAGAATCCCAAGCCACTCTGTCAGTGTAAACCTGACACAGGGCTTAAACTCACAAACTATGAGATCATGACCTGAGCTGAAATCAAGAGTCAGACGGTTAACCAACTGAGCCCCACAGGTGCCCCCATAAAAACATTCTAAAATGGGATTATGGGGATAGCTGTACCAATTGCTAAATAAACTGAAAACCACTGAAGTATATGTGTGTGTGTGTGTGTGTATATATATACATATATACATATATATATATATATATATATATATTAAACAGGTGTAACTTTTATGGCATGCAAATTATATCTCAATAAAGTCGGGTTTTTGTTTTTGTCTTTTCAAAGTCATGCTACAGCCAGCTCAGGAAGAGAATGCTTAGGTTAGCAAGGAAGCTGCTACAGAAAAGTAGTAAGAATTTTCAAATAGAAGCCTGATTTTCATCACTGGTTGTCGGTCCCTACCCTCTCCCCACCTCCACCCACAACGTTTCTTCTGTTAGTGCTGCAGCTATTAGACAGCCTATAAAACCTCTCTTGCGCTCATTCGTTGTTGACTTTGGCTTTGTGGGGTATTTTTTAATGTTTGTTTGTTTTTGAGAGAGAGACAGAGCACATGCAGGGGAGGGGCAGAGAGAGAGAGAGACAGAATCCAAAGCAGGCTCCAGGCTCTGAGCTGTCAGCACAGAGCCCCACTCAAGGCTCAAACCCACGAACCATGAGATTGTGACCTGAGCCGAAGTTGGACGCCCAACCGACTGAGCCACCCAGGCGCCCCTGGTTTGGGTTGTTTTTTGTTTTTTTTTTTTCAGACAACCACGCACAGACAAAAATTCAAGGCTTACAGGGAGAGGGTCTACCAATTACTTATGCAAATGGTGACTCTTCCCCTTCTTGTAACTGATGAATGCCCTGTATCCCCTAGAGCCAACCTCTGATGGAAGGGGGTGTCGGGGTAACAGGAGCCTGTGAATAAGGTTTACTCTCCCTCCCTTCTGGCACAGGGGGAACAGTGCAGAAACGGGGAGCCGTGGCTTCACGGACAATAGAGCAGAGCAGAAAGAACTGATGCTTATCTGTGACTGAGAAGCCTGTACCATAGTCAGTAATTTCAAACCCCTTTTAATTCTTTTAAGCAGTAAGACAGGAGGCTTCACCGTTAAACTCAGGGAACGACATGCCTCATATTACTGAACACCAAAGGATCAGAATCTCCACCTGTCCTTGAAAAAAGACACGTGCTGTCTGCTCCTGACTGCAGTATTTCAGGGGAAGAAGTGTTCTTTTCTTGTGGTTTCTTGTTGTGTTTTTTATTTTCTCTCTCAGGGGGCAAACCTCCTATGTTCCCTTTGTAGAAGAGGTTCCCCAGGAAACTTCCATTCAGAGCTGGAAAATGGAAAGAGAGATGCAAACTGAGACCCTGGGGAAATGTTAATGAAGCCCAGGGAATCTCTGGGCCCCACTGTGGGATTTGCACATTGACAATGACCGGGAATATCATTTAACAGGAGGGGGAGGGGAGTTTCTTCCGTGCTCCACTGTATGGGCCACTTGACCAGAATAGATTGAATATTCCCTGGCTTTAGCGTTGGAGCCATAAATTGCCTGCTCTTTCCTGTCAATGCAGAGATTCATTTCAGATCCACCTCGTTCCTCTTTTTTGGTCTCAGATTCATTCAGACCTCAAACCTCTTGTTCCAACGTTAATGCACTGACCTATAGGGAAAGCAATTCCACCACCCCCCTTTGTACTCATTCCACCTACAGTCTCTTTCCTAAGGATTTTGATGCATGGTTTAAAAAGTTGAGGTCCGATATCAAAGAGACCTGGTTCTTCAAAGATCCTTAAGTGAAATTTACAAAATTAGAGATTACATATAGATAACACACAGACATTTTACTTGCTGTGGCGAGTCTGATTATAACTGGTATTTCAAGGTTCTCTGGGGAAAAAGAACTCTCTGGGATGTCTGAAACATGCAGAGGGTATTTCTTATCAATATTTCCTAAGGGAAAACCATGAATGATAGTGACAATACCTTCCGTTGGTGTAGACTTCACAAAGCACTCTCCCCTCCCTTGTCTTACTGGAGATGCCAAAGGTCATTTGAAGTCGAGGAGACAGAGTCGTTTTATAGACGAGGAAATGTGCCCAGAGAAAGCAGAATGCTCATCAAAGACATAAAAGTAGTAACAAGAAAAGCCAAGATCATAACCCACGTCCCTGACCCCTCAATCAAAACCAATCTGCCTCTTTGAGTGAGGAAGCATCGCACCTAATCCTGCCCCAAATGGAGCTCTGAATCCCCTTCTCCTGGTGAGATAAGCCTTGCCTGGGACAGAAACTACATCAGCATTGTAGAACAGGAGCTAGGATTTCCTGCTTGCAAAGCTGTCAAGAACAAGTGTGGGGATTAAGAAAGAAGAAGAAGATAACATCTACAAGGGACCACAGGGTCACCTGGAAAGGGGGTTCACTGCGCTGGCTCCTGTGCCCATGGTCAGACTTGAGCCTCCAAGCAGACAGCTACAATGTCAAGTGTGCCATAGGGCCTCTGGAGTCCTGCAGCCAGGTGGAATGCACCCTCCATGGACTCCACGTGTGCCGTATCTACTTGACACGGCACTGGCCATTCAGAAGGAAAACTGCCTGGTATCTTAGAGAGAGCACTGCAGACAACAAACTGGTGGTTACCCGAGGGGAGGTTGGTTGGGGGTGGGGGGGGGTGGGGGAAATCGGTGATGGGGATTAAGGAGCGCATTTGTCACGATGAGCACTGGGTGATGTATGGATGGGCTGAATCACTCTACTGGACATCTATTGTACACGCGAAACTCAGATTACACTGTATGTTAACTAGCTGGAATTTAAATAAAAACTTGGAGGGGGAAAAGAAAAGAGCACGAGATGTAGAGCTGGAGGATTTGAGTTCCAAAGGTGACCTTGGGCTGTTACTTGACCCGGCTGCATTTCTGTAAAAAGGGCTAGAATTCATAGCATTGCCGTGAGGATTAAATTAGCTAACACTTCTGAAACGTTTGGCAAAAGTATATCTCAGTAAACGTTAACTATTGTGAATATCATTAATTTTTTTTAATGTTTATTTCTTTTTGATAGAGAGAGACAGAGTGCAAGTCGGGGAAGGACAGAGAGAGAGGGAGACATGGAATCCAAAGCAGGCTCCAGGCTCTGAGCTGTCAGCACAGAGCCTGATGCGGGACTCGAACTCATGAGCTGTGAGATCATGACCTGAGCCAAAGTCGGCCATTTAACTGATGGAGACACCCAGGTGTCCCTTGTGATTATCACTATTAATCTAACATACCTATTTTACAGAAAAGAAACTGAGGCATAAACAAAAGACAATGTTTGCACTGTAGCAATGATGTGTAAATGATGATAATAACATTTATAATAATAATAATACCCAATCTACAAGCTTATTGTGAGGATGAAATTTACATGACATGTGTCTTTTGAAATGTAGGTTATTTTTGTATATATGCTTATACACCATTTGGATCACATGCCCTTGAAGGCCAGAGCAGTCTGTCCTCCATTTTCTCCCTCCTCCAGAGCCTGGAAGGGGCCTTCCACAGAGTCAATGCTAATTAAGTGTTCACCAAATTAATTCAGCATGTGGCCACTTTACGGGATGTCAGACATCCGATCCAGAGGTTACAAACTATCTAATTTATTACATTTATTGAATCTTTTTTCTGGATTCAACCAAGACCTACTTTCTTCACTACATTATCAACAAAACACCATCAATCACTGATTTGGTAAGTGACCGGCAGGCCCTCCAGTGTAGACCGCTGTTTGGAATGGTCTGGATCACTTCCACTGCTACGGACGTGGCTTCTCTCCAGTTAAGCAGGTCTAAATGTCTAACCCTCAAGCGTCCATCTTGATGTAAGATGAGCTTCTTTTTCCAGAAGTTCATCTCCAGCAAGACTAGGAGGTCAAGGTAAAGCAAAATGAAACTCCTTTGCAATAACTACCACTGTGAATCACAGTCCTCCTGCACTTACAGCTCATGGATGCCCTGAAAACTCCATGGCTCACTTCTCTTATCTGGCCCCTAGCCAATACACTGTATTTGTTCAGGACTGTTCTCAAAGGGGCACCTGGGTGGCTCAGTCAGTTGGGCATTTGACTTTGGCTCAGGTCATGACCTCACGGTTCGTGGATTCGAGCCCTGCGTCGGGCTCTGTGCTGATGGCTCAGAGCCTGGAGCCTCCTTCAGATTCTGTATCTCTCTCTCTCTCTCTCACTCTCTCTCTCTCTCTCCCTGACCCTCCCCAGCTCGCACTCTCTCTCCCCCTCTCAAAAATAAAGTGAGATGTCCAGGGGGCCTTGCTGGAAAAGGGAGATGTGCAGGTGCCATTGGACATATCAGAACATCCCCCTGAATAACTGCTCAGAAGAGCCTAGGCTGGTGCTATCTATCAGGGAAGAGACAGAGACAGAGGGCCTTGGGAATCTAACAGGTGTTTTGTTCTAGATGGGTGCTAGCGTCAAAAGCGCTCGTCAGAAAGGTGTGGATGAGAGCTGCTGGCACTGCTCCTTCCCTTCCTTGTATCTGGTCTGTAGACATTCACCTTGAAACTCCTTTAAAAACCGTAATTTTAGGGGCACCTGGGTGGCTCAGTTGGTTAAGCGTCTGACACTTGATTTCGGCTCGTCATGAGTTCAAGCCCAGAGTTAGAGTCACTCTGTGCTGACAGTGCAGACAGACCCTACTTGGGACTCTCTCTCCCCCTCTCTTGTTCCTCCCCTACTCTTGCAGGTGCATGCACATGCTTGCTCTCTCTCTCTCTCTCTCTCTCTCTCAAAATAAACAAGTAAACTTTAAAAAAAACAAAAACAAAAACAAAATACTCTTATCCAGGAGGAAAGCCAGATCCAGAACACCTGCACCAGGTGTTCTAGAAGTTTCAGAATCAAGGTTCTTTATGGTTGAGAATGACATTTTAGGTTTTTCTCTCACCTCCTTTTGTTTAAGTCAGAGCTGCCCCAGCCTCTTGAAGCAATGGCCTTTCACAACGTAAACACACGTTCCCACACCCACAAAAGAAAAGTCAGCCAGAATCTGGTTATTTATGAGAAATCTAGAAATAGGACTCTGAGTCACTGGAAGAAGGTAGAAACCTATTCGTTCAATTTTCTGACAAGAAAAAACAAAACAACAAAAACATCACTCTCTGAGCTTCATACTGCAGTCCTGCTTCGAAATTATTCTAGGAAGACAATGCCAAATTATGGGCATCCAAGGACGTCCCAGCTAAACCAAAAAGAAAAGTAGGTGAGCAATGAACCTTATTAGCATGTGTCCTCCTGGGCTGATGACTGTCATTAGACTGCTAGAAGATGACATCATTTTCTCTAAGAGGCAGTCAGCTTGAAAATGTCAACTCTCTCGGTGAATTAATTCTTGCAGCTGCTTTATGTTGCCTTCTGCTCCTTGCTGAAAGAAACGGACATATTTCATTTCTGGGAACTGTCAGACATGTTGCTGTTTTAAATATTACATTTTAAGCCCAATCCAACCCGAACATATTGTGTTTGGAGAAGCCTGGTGGAAAAAACGTTGACTTCAATAAAGGAAAAGGCCAAGGTGTAACACTTGGTAATCTTATTTGAAAAGTAATCACTTTTTGGGTTCAAATTGCTTCCATTTTATAATGGCCTTTTTTAAAAAAGACTTTTCTAGTATGAAGTTAATAGGAACTCTTGCACTACAATGATGTGGTCATAAAATGTTCCTCCAGGGAGTCAAGGGTGGGAGCGAGGAGAAAGGAGGTAGATTTCAGAGCAGAGATAACCTACCTGCAAAACATCACCCATCCCAAAGTCCTGGCCTCTGAATGAAGCTCTTTTTCACCTCACCAGCCACAGGAGGAAAAAAAACAAATAGTACCATTTATTATTTTTTTTCAATAAACATTATTGAATGTTCATGTTTTTTTTTTCTGTTCCTGTGCTGGGCACTGGGGAAATGATTGAAAGACATTTCTCATCTTTTTTTAATTTTTTTTTATTTAAAAAAAATTTTTTTTAACGTTTATTTATCTTTGAGACAGAGACAGAGCATGAACAGGGGAGGGTCAGAGAGAGGGAGACACAGAATCTGAAACAGGCTCCAGGATCTGAGCTGTCAGCACAGAGCCTGACGCGGGGCTCGAACTCACAGACCACGAGATCATGACCTGAGCTGAAGTCGGACGCTCAACTGACTGAGCCACCCAGGCGCCCCTTCTCATCTTTAAGAGAGCTCCAAGTTCAGGGCCACCTGGGTGGCTCAGTCAGTTAAGCACCCAACTTGGTTTTGGCTCAAGTCATGATCTCATGGTTCATAAGTTCAAGCCCCACATCAGGCTCCACACTGACAGTGTGGAACCTGCTTGGGGTTTTCTCTCTCTCTCTCTCTTTTTCTATCCCTCCCATGCTCACTCTCTCTGTCTCTCTCAAAAATAAATAAATAAACTTAGAAAATGTTTTTTAAAAAAGAGAGCTCCAAGTTCATTAGAGATATGGCAAGGGAAATAATAAAAGTTTGGAAGCTCCCTGAGAAAAAGAGACTCAGTGAGTTTTCTGGGAGTGAGTTTCAAAGGAAGATTATGCGTGTTTACAGATACACCTGCACCATCTTTTATGTAGGGGTGAGCGAGAGAAAATGGGGGAAATAAAGACAAACAGAAAACTATCTTTAACAACTACATAGGCTTTCATAAATTAATAAAACTTTCATAAATGAATAAAACACCTGACCGGGGTGTCAGAAACCAAAAAGAGCCTCGAAGTACCCCCAAAATATCTTCCCTGTTTTCTGTCTAATGTATGAAATACTTTGAGCTAGAAACAAATACGTTGTCTGTTTGTGTGCTTTTATTTTTTATAGAGAAAGAGAGACAATCTTAACACAGTCTCCACGCTGAGCCGTAGAGCCCAAGAATGAGCTTGATCTCATGACCCTGGGATCATGACCTGAGTTGAAATCAAGAGTCAGACACTCACCGCACTGAGCCATCCAGGTGCCCCTGGAAACAAATACTTTAAATCCACTGTTAGACTTGAAAACATGTACATCAATGATTTAAATAAACATGAAACTCTTACTGATTAATACTGTACCATCTTTCTGACAGTGAGTTTGCAGAGAGGTGATCAGGAAAGCATAATGCCTAAAGTAATAAGAAATGAGCCAAATTAAGGGCTAGCAAAAGTGGTGTGTTTCCTTTCATGTTTTCATTCTCCATTGTTTTAATTTACGTGCAGCAAAATGCACGGATCTTAGGTGTGAGAGTTTGATGTTTCATGAATGCAAATACTCATACAGCTCACGTGTCCCCGTCAAGACCCAGAACATGTTCACCAGACCCACAGAGTTCCCTTCAGCCCTATTCCAGGCAATCTCCAGCGCCCTACTGCCAAAGGCGATCACTGTTCCAATCTATTTCACCATAGATTAGTACTGCCTGTGTCCTTAAGTTTTACATCAACAGAAATATTCTTTTTGCATCCTTGTTTCTGACATCTTTCACCCAGCACAACGTATCTACAATAGATTTCACACGGCACAATACATCTACATGTTATGAAAAGCGGGGGCTGCTTCCTGTGTCTTATTGAGCCGTAGTCTGTTGTATGCACATATCACAATCTGTCTCTCCAGATCTGCTGACGGACATTTCGGGTGTTTGCAATTTTCAGCCGTGATGAACAGAGAGCTATTCTTGCACAAGTCTTCTTGTGGATGTCTGTGTTCATTTCAACTGGGTAAATAAAGAGGAGTGAATCGCTGGGCTCTGAGGTCAATGTGGGTTTCAACATTTTTAGGGGGATTTATCATAAAAGTAGGAGCATTTAAACTTGACCTAAGGAGGAGGTAGAAAAGGAAGTAAGGGCCACCCAGGCTGTCAGAGGGGGGTGAGCCAAAGCAGGAGTCGAAAGGCAAAGGTCCGTGGAATGCGGGAAGGTGAATGGTCAGATGTGAATCATAAGGCAATGGAGGGCGTTCTTTCTGGCAAACAGCTCCTGGGATGTTTCCAAAGGCTCTGTTATTGTTAGCAGGGTCTTCAGAGTCTGAACTAATTACTGGAACTTTTGAAACTGTTGCTAAGTTTCTCAGCAAATGCCACTGTTTCTGGGAAGCCTAAGAAAATAACAAGAATGAAGTCCTACCTCCGGTTCAAGTAGACCTGATTTGGTAGAATTGGTATCCAACTGGGAACTGGGTCCACACTGTCATCCAGACATCGTTTCCATTGTATCTTTTTTATTTTAGTCTTTGTTTATTTTTGAGAGAGATTGAACATGAGCATACCGGCGTGTGCGTAGATGGGGTGGGCAGAGAGGGAGACGGAGATCTGAAGCAGGCTCCTCGCTGACAGCAGAGAGCCTGACGCGAGGCTTGAACTCACAAACCATGAGATCGTGACCTGAGCAGAAGCTGGATGCTTAACCGACTGGGCCACCCAGGCATCTCATCATTTCCCTTGGATTTTAAAAACAGGATCTGAAGGAAAACAGGTCATTCCCTAGTGGGACCCAGTCTCAGCCACTTTGATGGCACAAGCCAGTTCTCTGTCCTCTTCTGCACACTCAGATCTGCAGCTAAGAGCCGTTGTTAAATAAGACAGGCCAAGTTGCTGGCTGGAAATGTACACTGTTCAAATTCTATCAGTTCAGTCTATTTTGCCAAAGTCCCCTTTAAGTATATTATTAATTTCTTTAAATGGATTGGGACACCTTTTTTTTTTTTTAGGTTTATTTATTTAAGCAATCTCTACACTCAATCTGGGGCTAGAAGTCACAACCTTGAGATTAAGAGCAGCAGAGTCTATTGACTGAGCCAACCACGAGCTCTTCAGTTGATTAGGATTCTTACATATTAGAGTTGATCATTACCAAGGAAAATGAGGGGCAACCGTGTGGCTCAGTCAGTTAAGCATCCAACTCTCGATTTTGGCTCAGGTCATGAGTTTGAGCCCCGTGTTGAGCTCTGCACTGACAGCAGGGAGCCTGCCTGGGATTTTCTCTCCCCTCCCCACCCCCTCCCAAAAGTGAATAAATATTTTTTTAAAAAATAAAAATAAATTTTTAAAAAGGCAATGAGAGACTGCTGAATGATTTGAACTACTGTTCTTTGGTTTTTCTACCCAAAACATGGTACGTAATCAGGGACAGATAGCCTTCTGGGTCTACATTATTTCCTGGCAGTCTACCAACTATTCTCCAAGAAAATAGATTTCCCAAACCATAACCCAACCCCGCCCCCCCCCCAGGCCCTCTCAATAAGGACATATAAAAATCACAGAATTAAATACAGTGACAGCAATAACACACACAGAGACACTTCTAGGACATGGACAGTCCACAACTGACCGTGTAGGTAAGAGTTCAGGGCTATTCCCACCTTTTCCTTCCAACGGGATCTCACGTGTCCATAGAACTCGGGTTATTTATACACAGGATCAGATAAACTGCTCTAGGTTACACGGCAGTTACGGGAAAAAAAGATCCCAGTGACATAAAAACAGAGGCTACTGCTCACTCCTGCTACCCACTTGTGCTTGAGTGTCCAGGAAGGATAAGGAAGGAGGAGGCCCGGTATTTCTACCACCAACCATGTCTCCGGGGTCAGGCCCTGTAAGCTCTCTGAACTCAACTACTTTATCTACGGGATAAAAATACCGTGCTACATGATCTCTCAGACCCTCTCCAACACTGGGATTCTACAACACAGAGAGAAAAATCACCCAGTCACAAGAACACCCATCAAACAGGCACAGAGTCACCGGACGGAACCATGATTCGGCTGCTCCAATTATTTTGGTCATTGCCGTGATCAATAATGTTCTCCGTGGCCTGATCAATTACGCCTCTGGCTGTGTGGATCATTAACGTGACTGAGGCACCCCGCCAGACCGTGCATGAACCATTCCAGTGTCTGTGGTCAGCCGAGGCTAGAGGGAAAAATGTCCAAGCGTCCCTCCGACTCGGGGGCTTTTTTTTCATGTGGTCTTGGTCCCCCTTTTATTTTTGAAATGGAAATGACTCACAGGGCCCCATGAGTAAAAGCAAACTAAGGACATGGAGGCAATATTCAACTCTGTAGTCTTAAAAAAAAACAAAAACAAAAACAATAACAAAAAAAAACTCCTCCCTGGCTGACACCATATTAGGTACAAGAAAAACAAACTCTGAGTAAGACATTGCCCCAGCTTGGAGCGCCTTGGTGGCTCAGTCGGTTAAGCGTCCGACTTCGGCTCAGGTCACGATCTCACGGTCCGTGAGTTCAAGCCCCGCGTCGGGCTCTGTACTGACAGCTCAGAGCCTGGAGCCCGTTTCAGATTCTGTGTCTCCCTCTCTCTCTGACCCTCCCCCGTTCATGCTCTGTCTCTCTCTGTCTTAAAAATAAATAAACGTTTAAAAAAAATTAAAAAAAAAAAAAAAAGACTTTGCCCCAGCTCCCCTGACACGCACAGTCTACTAACGTAGGTCAGCAAAGAAACAATTATGCTGCCCTCAGAGACTGGCAATCCTGGTTCTCAGGCCTTTGGATTCAGACTGAATTACAACCCTGGTTTTCCTGGCTCTCCAGCCGGCTCACGGCAGAGAGGTGAGACTTCTTGCCTTCCATAACTGTGAGAGCCAATTCTGGTTTTATGTACTTCTCTCCAATTCGATCTGTATCTCTGGAGGCCTCTGAAGCATACACCCTGTTAGCTGCTTCCAGACATGCCTTGAACAAGACTTCTGTGCCTGAACAACTTTGGGGTAAGTTACATCCCGTTTCCCCTCTCTCTGCACCAGTGGGCATCAGGCAGCCAGCGGCTAAGAGTCGGGTTCAGGTGGATTTCATCTGACTCTTCACAAACTTGTACAAGAGGACGCTTTGAAATTCTCATAGGACTAATTTTTCACGGAACTTAGTTTAGAAAACACTTGGCATGGGGTGCCGGGGTGGCTCAGTGGGTGAAGTGTGGACATCCGGTTTTGGCTCAGGCCATGATCTCACGGCTTCTGACTTCGAGCCCCGCATCAGGCTCTGTGCTTGGGATTCTCGGTCTCCCTCCCTCTCTCTCTCTCTCTCTCTCTAAAGGAAATAAAAAAACATTTTTTAAAAAAATAAAAAATAAAACACAGATAATAAAAGTACCTCTTAAAAGCTCCTACAGGAAACCAAGTCAGAGAATGCACTACAGCTTGTAGCATAGGATGCCGAAAAATAAACATTGTCATTAGTCACCTCGGCAGGCAAATCACTTGAACATTTTAAACCTGCTGTTTTGTAAACAAACAAAACAACAAACAACAACAACAAAGGAAAACAGGTACAGGAGACACTATGCAAATCACATTGTCTTGATGCCCCGCCCCCCCACCATTGTCCAAGTGATCCTCTGCTTCTGTCCTGACAGTTTGCCTTTTAGAATCAGGGTGGCCCTTTTCTGACCTTGGGCTCCCTTCTCAACAGCACTTGGAATTTTCACTTTTGTCATGAAGGCTATTCTTTTCCATCATCAGCCAAATCCTGCCAGTTTGTGAATGACACCCCCCCTTCCGACCCCGCCTGCCCCGGAAGAAGTTAGGTCCTTAACCAAACCAGGACAATCAACTCTTTAAGGCCAGAAGGGTATTCACTAAGAAAATATTCCCACAGTGCATTAAAGAGTATCTTTGTAGTTTAGATCAGTTACCGTCACATTTCATACTTATTCCCACAGAGCAGATGCTTTGTGTGTTTGGAGACTGTAACAGTATTTTATGTCATTGATAATCAGTACTGAGTTAGAAAGGTCCCAGTTTCTAGAAACACATGTCTGAATTCCTTCGAAGACCATATGTGACTTATTTTATTAAAATAAATTTAAAACAATCATCTTTGTCGACAACCAAAATTTCTAGCTTTCCCCCTAAACTTACCAATACCATGAAATTTCTTGGCCCTAACAAAAATATTTTTCATTTACAAAATCATAGGCACTTTTCCTATTGGGATCGGCTCAGTCACCATATTAAAAATAACTAATTAACTTCCTGTGCCACTGATTATAAATAGCACCCAATACTAATCATTATCATTCACTCTCAAATTTGCAACCTTGTTTCCTCTCCCATGATATGAAAGATGTCATTGCAAGCGCATGAGCCTTATCGTAGACTCTGGGTCATTTATCACCAAAAAGTCTGGTTCCTTTAATCAACCAGCCTTAACAGGCATTGGATTTGTCAGAGGAAACAGTTATATGCTTTTATGCCCTTGACTTAGCATTATCTACGAGGGCAGTAGAAAGTAGACAAATGCATTGAAGAATAAAAAATACTCGATGGAAATATTTTAAATATTTTTTTCTAATTTATTTCATTGAGTACTCTCTACACCCAAAGTGGGGCTTGAACTCATGAGCCACACACTCTTCTGACTGTGTCAGCCAGGCACCCCAGAGATGGAAATACTTAAATAACATTTTTCTATCTCAGACAGGTTCACATTATCTCTTGAAATGATTCTGACCAGTATATTAACATCAAGCAAAACATTTGAAAAGCAGGGATAAAAATTCATCCAGATCTATTTAAAATCATCTAAATCTACTGGGAAAACATTCTTGATGATTATACATCTATTGCCTTAAGAATGAAAAGTAGAGGGTTCAAGAGCTAAAACTGAGGGACATACCTCCACCTTCAGCTAAGGCTACTTCTGGCAAAAATGGACAAATGTACTTGCCACTGTCCTGCTGTTGATTTTGCATATGTTAAAGTGCCCCATCCAGGGTGACTGAATTGTTGTAGGAAAAATGCTATATGGCTTTTTTGGCCACTTGGAAGTATAACGATGGTTGGTGGGGCCAGGCCATCTACTTAAAGAGAGGAATCCAGCCCTGTCAGAGAGGTCTAGTTAAGAAAGGAACTGTTGCCAATAGGCTGGCTTTAAGAAAACAAAGTAGGGGTGCCTGAGTGGCTCAGTCGGTTGAGTGTGTGACTTCGGCTCAGGTCATGATCTCATGGTTCATGAGTTCGAGCCCCGCGTTGGGCTCTGTGCTGACACCTTAGAGCCTGGAGCCTGCTTTGGATTCTGTGTCTCCCTCTCTTCCTGCCCCTCTCCCATTCACACTCAGTTGGTTAAGCATCTGACTTTGGCTCAGATCATGATCTCACCATTCGTGAGTTCAAGCCCCATGTAGGGCTCTGAGCTGACAGCTCAGAGCCTGGAGCCTGCTTTGGATTCTGTGTCTCCCTGTCTCTCTGCCCCTCCCCTGCCCTGCTTACGTGCTCGCTCGCTCTCTCCCTTGCTCTCTCTCAAAAATAAATAAATATTAAAAAGAAAATTTAATAAAGCAGAGTCAAAAGTTCTGAAGATTTGCAGGGGTTCAGAGAAGTAAAAGGGTCCCCTGAACCCGGGTGGGTAGTCGAAGTCCAAAGTCATGGTGAACTGTGAAAGACACAAAAAAGAAAAAAATCAGGTCATATAGTACAGAGCTAGCAAGCAGGGTTATTTTACATAAGCCCAGACTTATACATCACAGCAGTTTCTCAGAACATTGCTAGGACAGTCTGGCAACTGGGGGCTAAGCCCTGGGGAGCAGCAGTGAGTAAGATAAAGTCTTTGGTCTCTTGCAATTTTATTTTATTTTACTTGATTTTATTTTATTTATTTTAGAGAGAGAGAGAGAGCAGGGGAAAGGGAGAGAGAGAGAGAAACTCAAGCAGTCCCCATGCTCAGCACAGAGCCTGACTCATGGCTTGATCCCATGACCCTGGGATCATGACCTGAGCCCAAATCAACACTCAGATGGTCAACTGACTGAGCCATCCAGGCGCCCCCCAGTTTATATTTTAGTCATGAGAAACATACATTAAGTCCAGAAACAAAGAAACAATACAATTTTAGAAAAGAATACATTTTACCAAGAAAATAAAGGACTAGAGCCATAACAGGTAACTGGAATAGACATAGAGTGAAACTGTCAAGCCGTGTGTGAATCCGCCTCGGTGGACTGGCCAGGGCCCCTTTCCAAAGGCACATCAGAACGGCACGACCAGAGTTTCCCAAGAGTGGTGCGTGAGCCAGTGTGAGGTGGGCTTATGGGTTAACTTTTAAAAATCTGAAGAGTTATGTGCATTCTTTGCTGTCTTCTTTTTCTGGCAAGGTACACTGCTTTTTCTGTTTAAGTTAGTGATACAGTTTTAATAAAGGTATTTAAGGTAAAAAAAAAAAAATAAACAGGAATTTAGCCATCTAATTTTAAATTTATTTGTTTTTGAGAGAGAGAGAGAGAGAAAGAGAGGGAGGGAGGGGAAGAGAGAGAGAGACAAGAGAATCCCAAGCAGGCTCTGCACGGTCAGCACAGAGCCCAATATGCAGCTCCATCTCACAGACCATGAGATCATGACCTGAGTTGAAACCAAGAGTCCGATCCTTCACCGACAAAGCCACCCAGGCACCCCCAATACTCCCACTGTAAATCAGCAACACCTTTGGACAAGCACTCACCTAAGTTACATGAATGTGTCAGATGCTGTTAAAAAACAAACAAACAAACAAATAAATAAATAAGCCACGAACATCCTGACCAAAAAATGGGAGAAGGCTCACAACTTGAGGCGTGGACGGTGGGCAAGAGAATTAAACCCAGAAGAGAGTCTTGGGGTGCCTGGGTGGCTCAGTTTGGTTAAGCCTCCAACTTCGGCTCAGGTTATAATCTTACAGTTTGTGGGTTCAAGCCCCGCATCGGGCTCGGGGCTGACAGCTCAGAGCCTGGAGCGTGCTTTGGATTCTGTGTCTCCTTCTCTCTCTGTTCCTACCTCCCCTCACACTCTCTCTCTCTCTCTCAAAAATAAACATAAAGAAAAGAAAAGAAAAGAAAAGAAAAGAAAAGAAAAGAAAAGAAGTGAGTCTTTGAAAAAAGTTTCCATCAGCAGACAGAACAGTGCAACCTGAGGTCAGGCAGTGGAGAGCTTAGAACACCCATTTTTCCGAAGGTCCGTAAGCGGCTCTGGGCTGTCCCGCCCAGGTGAGCCTCACAGCAGGTAGCAGATCCCCAACCACCAAGATCAAGAATCACACAGAGGACAGCCAACCTTGAAAGAAGGTTGACAGAAGGCACTCAGACACAATTCACACTGACAGCAGGGCGACTGCATTTTCCACCAGCAGTGACAAGTCCCCGTTTTCAGGGAATGCCATACTACGTGCAGAGCGTCCTGCTTAGGTCTTATGTGCATTATTTAATTTAAAGCTTACAGCATCCTTGTGAGACAAGTACTGCTATTATCCTCATTTGACAGAGACATGACCTCACTTGCCCAAGGTCAAACGGCTACTCAGTAGAAGAAAGAGGATTTGAACCCAGGCCCACTGGTCTAGAGACACTATACTAACCAGAACTTGTCAGAGGCAACTTAAAGAGACAGAAATGCAAAGATTCACTTACAAGATAGAACTCAGTGCAAAGTAAAGACCAAGCATTGGGGATGAGGCAGAAATCCTTATGTCAGAGCCAGAGCATATAAGTTCAGAGAGGAACTAGCATTGAAGACAGTTTAAAACTTCACCCAGCATGCCAGGCTAGCCCTCCAAAAGTCTCCTGACTCAGGTCAGGGGCTGGTCCTGGAGACCTGGACAAGGCTAAGTAGGCCTTAATGATGGTAAGGCTGTAGGAATTAAGAATCATACGAGTCTCAAAGCATAAATATCATAGGGGTGCCTGGGTGGCTCAGTCGGTTGAGCATCCGACTTCAGCTCAGGTCATGATCTCGCACTTCGTGAGTTCAAGCCCTGCGTCAGGCTCTACGCTGACAGCTCAGAGCCTGGGGCCTTCTTCAGATTCTGTGTCTCCCTCTCTCTGCCCCTCCCCTGCTCATACACTGTCTCACTCTTTCTCTGTCTCTGAAAGATGAATAAACGTTAAAAAAAAATTTTTTAAAAATCTTCCCCTCTTTAAAAAAAAAATCATAAAGATCATAAAATACTTCCCCCCTCCCCCACCAAACCCCACCAGAGGGCTCTTCAGGGACTACCGTCAAGCACCATGACTTTCTGAGACAGAGAGAATACAGACACAAAACATTCAACTGGCATCATCATTAAAAGCTAACAAGTTTTCCCATCAAATTCAAGAAGACAAAAATAACTAAAGTCCTTATCCTTAATTGTCACTGTTTTGGAAGTCTTAGCCAAAATACAAAGGCAATGAGGAGAAAGAAAAGAAAAGAAAAGAAAAGAAAAGAAAAAAGAAAGAGGGAGGGAGGAAAGAGAAAAAGAGAGAGAAAAGAAAGGAAAAGAAAAGAAGAGTGAGGGATGGAAAGAAAGAAAAGAAAAGAAAAGAAAAGAAAAGAAAAGAAAAGAAAAGAAAAAAGAAAGAGGGAGGAAGGAAGGAAGGAGAGAGAGAAAGAGAAAAAAAGAAAGGAGGTATAAGAAAACAGGAAGGCAAATTTATGATGGTAACAAACTATCTGTGAATTACCGAGTTTGGTGAGGGCTGAGCTACCTGGTCTCAACACCTCTTCTGTGCCTCTAACCCTACATCTCCACAGTCAGAGGGGGTTTCTTGTCGATCGGTACCGAAGTAGTCACATATGTCCTGTGATAATTAGGAAGGACCCCTGGTCTCCACCCAGCTTAAATAGGAAAAAAAAAAAAAAAATGTCATACAATCTCTCATCTAAATGATGTGTCCAAATCTGAAAAGGCAATCTATCATTTCAGTAGCTCATTCAACCAAACAATGCTTGCTAAAAGCAATTCCCTCTTTACCGGAGCACCCTCAAGAAGTTTCCCTGTTGCACTATTTACGTTTAATTACAGCCTTTAAACAGCTAAATGTGGAAATACGGGGCGCTTTATTAGTCACATTTCTAGTTAAATATTATCATATTCCTGAGTTTTATTCTAGTAATGGTTCTAAAATTAGATTGCTTCCTAACAATAATGAATACGCCTTTCTTCTAAGTACAGTTTAGTAATCTCGGACTGATAGCAGGCTAAATTAAGGGCTGTAGTGCATTGTAAATGTGGAAGCTCTCCCCAAGCAATCATTCTGAACAAACCTAATCTTTCTTCCTCAGGATGGAATATTCCTTCCTCTTGACCCAGACCTTCCTTTTCCAGGATGCTGATTTGCACGGAGAGCGGCCAATTTCATTGCCCTGCGCCGGCCCACATGGGACCATGGCTACAAGGGAACTGCCCTCTCTCTGCAAAGCATCCTGTACGTCAAACTATTGTACTCCACGGTGTTTGTGTGTGTGTTTGTGTACATCTGCTCTTGGGGTGGGCCTCGGGCCACTGCCTGAGTTGAGAGAAAGCCTCTTTCATCCAACTACCTGCAGGTTACCAGCTGGAATAGCAGACAGAAGCAAAACATTGAACTCGCGTCACATCCAGAGAAGGAAAGAAAACGCTGGCACCCAGCTGGTTAAAGGAGGGGGAAGACAAACACCTTCTTCGCGGACTCGGGAAAGAAAAATACATTCAAAACTTAACCACATGACTGAAATGGGAGGGTAACAATGAATTGTTTTCAAAAAAACATTTCTGCTTTTTATGATAGATGTACGTATCGAGGTATATGTGTCTGCAGAAAGAAATGTATTCCAGTCCTCCCAGGTGCGAAAGGAACACGTAAGCCAGGCTTTGTACACCGTCACGAGACAAAACTGCTGTCAACATGAGACTCTTAATCCAATGCTCCCTGCTGAACTTGGCACAGAATCACTGCCCCGTGAGATCTGGCATCCTGCCTCATCCTGAGGGAAGGGCTGAGCCTAAGAGAGGTTTAGGGTCGCTTCAGATCAGGTTCTGCGTTATTCCTAGCTCATTCCTAAACTTGGAAGGTGAGCCTCCACCTCTGCGGGGAACTTGAGAGATTCTGGAGAACTGTAGCATATGTTTTTACACTTAACTCAGCAGCAACAGGCAATGCAACCATCACCAAGCTTGGAGTCTGGGCATCCAGATCCGGGGCTGAGCTCTGCTACGTAGGGGACCTGTGGCTTTGGACAAGTCACGCCATTTTTCCTCCTACATAGCATCGCAGGTCTACCACAGCAGTTTGGTGAGCCTTGCCTGATGGGCAGCACACAACAGGAATTTGCAAACATGAAAGCATATTTTTTTTTTATTTTTTAATGTTTTTATTTATTTTTGAGACAGAGAGAGAGCATGAGCAGGGGAGGGGCAGAGAGAGAGGGAGACACAGAATCCAAAGCAGGCTCCAGGCTCCGAGCCATCAGCACAGAGCCCAATGCAGGGCTCGAACTCACGGACCGTGAGATCAAGACCTGAGCCGAAGCCAGAAGTCCAACCGACTGAGCCACCCAGGCGCCCCACATGAAAGCGTCATATTAACACAAAATACTGCTTTCATTGTGACTATTTGTTGTTATAAATTCACTAGCTTTTAAGTTCCTTTCCCTACATTCCCTACCCCAAACACATGGAAGCCTATCAATGAACATTCAGTTGATACTCATTTACTCCAGGAGCTTCCAGTAGTTAAACGTACAAACTTGACCGCATCAGAGAAATCTAGAAAATTAGAAGGGTGGACGAGAGGATCCCTGGGGTCTCTTCCAGTTAAAATGGTCTGTAATCTCTGCTTGTCCATACCACTCCTGGGAAACTTGACCTTGTTGCCACTGTCCCTTGGCTGCTGTCCTCATACCTCTCGGCATGTTGTCCTCAAAGCATGCTTTTCTGTTTGACTTTTCTCCCTGGTGTCTGACCCGAGGCTCAGGATACGTGTGCTTCAAAACGGATGAGTCGAAACAATGCTGTCACAATTAAATTCTCCTCAGCAAGCAATGCCAATGCTTCCCTTTGTGTAGGTAGGTAGCCATGTGGAAGGAGACACAGGTAGGTTCAGAGATCTTGGGAATGGTCCAGAACGTTGGAGGATATTATCATACATTTCACATAAATGCTTTATGCCTTCCTGATATCACCAAGTCATAGGACCAACAGGAGGGTTCCATCCTGGCTTCGCCCCTTGAAGTGGGTAAATCTTAACGAGCCATACAGTTTATTCATCCAACACATGGTTACTGGGCCCGGCAATGCTCCAGGCAATAAAGACATAATGGTAAGGGCACCTGGGTGGCTCAGTCGGTTGAGCGTCCGACTTCAGCTCAGGTCATGATCTCGCAGTTCATGAGTTCGAGCGCCACGTTGGGCTCTGTGCTGATGGCTCAGAGCCTGGAGCCTGCTTCAGATTCTATGTCTCCCTCTCTCTCTGCCCCTCTGCCACTTGCACACTGACTCCCTCTCAAAAATAAATAAACGTTAAAAAAATTTTTTTAATAAAATAATAAAATCTTAAAAAATAAAAAAATTTAAAAATTAAAAAAAAAAAGACTTCGTGATAGACACAAATAGGTATGATTCCTGCTCTCAAGGAGCCTATGACTAAACGGCATGAATCTTTACATACACACACACACACACACACACACACACATATATATATATATGAATGATTTTTTAAGTATTTATTTTTGGGAGTGTGAGCAGAATCCAAAGAGAAGAGAGGATCCGAAGCCGGCTCTGTGCTGACAGCAGCGAGCCCGATGTGGGGTTTGAACTCACAAACTGTGAGATCACGACCTGAGCCAGTCGGATGCTCAATGGACAGAGCCACCCAGGCGCCCCGGCATGACAGTCTTTGATCAAAGAATCAGACCGATCAGTTTACAGCTGCAGTAAGAGCTACAGACAAGGAAGAGAGAGTGGCACCGTGCTCAGACAGTGAATAATACGAGAAAAACGGATGTGGTCACAGTGGATCCAGGAAGCCTTCTCTCAAGACGTGGTCGTGGGGCCAGCATCTAAAGACAAAGCAGAAAGTATGCAGCCAGAGAAGACATGGGGCGTGGGGTCGGGAAGACACAACAGGTCCAAAAGTCCTGCTGAGATTTAGTGAAACGAACTAGAAAAACGTCTGTGTGACGGCAGCGCTGCGTGTGGGGGCAGGTAGGGAGGCAGACGGAACACGCCGGCTGCGTGGGCCACGTTCAAGATTCCGGTCTTTACCTGAAGAGCAGAGGAAGGTCACTCAAGTCTTAGAAGTTGGTGGTGGCATAACCGGATTTGCATTTTGAAAAGATCCCTCGGCTGCTGTGCAGACAATAAATTCAAGAAAGTCAAGGGTGTCCTGCTGGAGATGGGCTAAGATGGCCCCCCGGACGGAGGCTGTAAGGACAGAGACACAGACCCCGGTGCATCACCATGCCGGGTCCCTGTGCACGATTTTGGAAGGGTTGAGTCCTGAGCGCCTCTGAGATCCAATTGAGATGTCAAGTAGGCAAGTGGATATAAAAGTCTAAGGCGGACAGGAAAGGTCAGGGCTGACAATAAGATTTTGAGCCAGAGCTGACAAATGAACCGTGAGACCCAGCCAGGAATGAGGTTATCTAATGAGAGAAGGGACAGCAAGAACAAACAATCTCAGAACCCTTGTTTCTTCAGCTGTAAAAAGGAATTATGGCAGCTGTTTCACAGAATTTTTGTAGCTGAGATGTAGTAGGCTGTCGGTAAAAATCTGGATGATATTATTATGATAGCATTAAGAAAAATAAAAAAGTAGCTCGTTGCAAATCAAGTGACAGGATGACTGATTTTTTTTTTATTTTTAAAAAAGTATTTTAATTTTTTTTTAACATTTATTTAATTTTGTGAGAGAGAGAGAGAGAGAGAGAGAGAGAGAGAGAGGCTCTGAAGCAAGCTCTGCACTGACAGTACAGAGCCCGATGTGGGGCTCAAACTCACAAAGATTATGACCTGAGCCGAAGGCAGACGCTTAACCAACTGAGCCACACAGGCACCCCCAAAAAGTATTTCAAATCAGAGAAAAACACACTGGGGCTTTACTTTGCACATGTATTAACCATCACTGTCAGGGATGTATATATCTCACAGTCCTCGATAATTTCTCAATTGTCTGCAATGAACATGCGTTCTTTCTATGGTGAGAAAACAAAATGTTTCACTGTTTCAATTACATGAAAGCGCTTTTCCAAAAGTAGAGCCAAAGATGATGAAACCAGCTAAAACAACAGGCTCTGAGGGTGGCCCGGGTCTGGCACACGTGGCCGAGTGGCTTTGTTGGAGGCCAGTTTGTGCTTCCAGGTCTCCGCCACAGAGACAGAGGTGAACTCCTGGGATTGGACCAAATGTCCGTTGTGGTTAGTAAGCTGACCTGGCTGGGTTTCCATGGCAGACGTGGCCTGAGAACCACCAGCCTTGCCAAGCCCTTTGTCTAATTCTCCACAAAGAATCGCCACAGCACAGAGGTCCCCAGGAGGCCTGGACAATCCACGCCTGATTGCCACACACAAGGGAAGTTGGCAGCAATGGCTAAAATCACCTTGCTTCCTTCTCTTCTAACCAATAATCTGGAAGCTTGTGATAAAGTGTGCCCATTTGTTCACACCTGAGCCTGCTGTCGGGGAACGTGGGGCTTTGGACTACAAGGGACATGTGTATGTCCCTGCTTGCATTTCCCTAGCCTTTGGCCTAAGTGAGGAAGGACGTTCAGACAGGGGGCAAGTGTGTCTCTTGCAAATCAATGTTGTATGGTGTGACAGAAGGAATTCTATTGTCAGAACCTAGAACATGGCTCTAACCTCGCACAGGTCATCTGCCTGACCCTGACCGAGTGCCTTGACATCTCTCTCTCTGTTTTCCCTGTAAAATGAAAACCACTCTCTGACAAAGAGCTCATGCGATGCACAGGCAGAATCCCCATGCTGCCCAGGCAAGAACTTATAAAACAACACTCATCTGAGTGTCTGGGGACAGGCCGACAATGAACACCCTACTAAAATCAAGGACCAAGGGGTCCTCCCTCCTAAACCACCACCTCTAACCCACCACCCCTAGCTACTCACCATATTCCCTTACTCTGCTCTCTCCATAACGCTTATAGCTACCAGAAAGTCCTGTCAACACCTATTTTCTATCCCACTCCCCTATCCCCCACCCCTCAACACCCAAGAGGACAAAGTATCCTCGTGCCAAGACCGAGTACGGTAAACAACAGGACTCAAAAATGGTAAATGAATGAATCTGAATGCCAAGGGGTCCTTGTTGGTGATATGCGTCTTGCACATTTCCCAGAATAAAGTGTAGCCTTTTGACTAGAGTATTAGAATAGAGGCACAGGAGGGGGTGCCTGAGGGGTTGAGTCAGTTAAGCACCAGACATAGGCTCAGGTCATGATCTCACAGTCCATGAGTTCGAGCCCTGCGTCGGGCTCTGTGCTGACAGCTCAGAGCCTGGAGCCTGCTTCAGATTCTGTGTCTCCCTCTCTCTCTGCCCCTCCCTCGCTCATGCTTTCTCTCTCTCTCTCTCTCTCTCTCTCTCTCTCTCAAAAATAAACATTAAAGAAAAAAAGCCTAAAAGGTTTAAAAATAAAATCTCAATAAAATAATTATTTTTTTAATATGAAATTTGTTGTCAAATTGGTTTCCATACAGCACCCAGTGATCATCCCAGCGGTGCCCTCCTCAATGCCCATCACCTACTTTTCCCTCCCCCGCACCCCCCAACAACCCTCAGTTTATTTTCAGTATTTAAGAGTCTCTCATGGTTTGCCTCCTTCCCTCTCTTTATCCCCCTTTCCCTCCCCCCTGGTCTTCTGTTAAGTTTCTCAGGATCCACATAAGAGTGAAAACGTATGGTATCTGTCTTTCTCTACCTGACTTATTTCACTTAGCATAACACTCCAGTTCCATCCACGTTGCTACAAATGGCCAGATTTCATTCTTTCTCATTGCCAAGTAGTATTCCATTGTGTATATTAAAATAATTTTTTAAATAAACGTCTTACTTTTAACCTTAATTGTAAGAACCTAAATAACATTCAAATACTATATTACAAAATCTCATTCATTATAATCTAAATTGTGGGCAAGGGAAAACTGGAAATCTTAGTTAATCTAGGTTCCACTTAACAGAAGGAAAATGTGGGCCACCTGAGAGTCTCAGTCAGTTAAGTGTTCCACTCTTGATTTCTGCTCAGATCATGATGTCACCGTTTGTGAGTTCCAGCCCTGTGTCAGGCTCTGCACTGATGGTGGGGAGACTGCTCAGGATTCTCTTTCTCTGCCTCTCTCCCCCACTCTCTCAAAAATTAATAAATAAGCTTTTAAAAAAAAGATAGAGATAACAATAAGAGTGCCTCACAGGATTGGAGTTGGGTTTAAATAATTTTATGCTGGGCGAGGAGGTGGGGTTGGGTGTTCTAAATGGAAAAGCATTATGCAAATATGAGCTACTGTCTAATAAAGAACCCAAGACATTCGACATTGTCAAAGTAAGAAGGAGATGCCAATATAAAAAAGAGAGTTAGCTTTGACTTGAAGACCCATGAATGGGAACCAAACTAAATGGGCTGCAATGTATTCTAGCCCCAAAGAAACAAAGACTTTGCAACGTATTGCAGGCATTGCCCAGGGGTCCCCGGCCACCATTTTTAATGTTCTGAGTGCTTACCTGAATCTATCATCAGAGTATTCTTTACAAAATGAGATAAAATACCTTGTTTTGTTCCATACACTTGCAAACAGTCTTCATATGTGTCTGAACCTTGGCAAATAGTCAATGTAACATCAAATTATTGGGATTTTATTTCTGTAATATGAATAATTAAAGATGGTTATCGACGATGATGTGCTCCCTGAGCACAGACCATGAACTCATGAACGGTAGGTACTTCACAGAACCATAACTGACTCACAGTTCCCTGTCCACGGGGTTCAGCAAAGGCTGTCGGAGAGAACCAGCCACTGGCCATGATGTGATCATTGCATTATAGAAAATGTATTTCAAAGGAAAAAGAAGCTGATCTCCTATCCCATACATATCAGAAATGTTATCTTCAATCATCAGAAGAAAAGCAGACAATCGTGACTAGACCGATTGTTAAATAAGATTTAAAAAAAATTTTTTTAGTGTTTATTTCTGAGAGAGAGAGACCGAGAAGGGGAGAGACAGAGAGAGATGGAGACACAGAATCTGAAGCAGGCTCCAGGTTCCGAGATATCAGCACAGAGCCCAACGCGGGGCTTGAACCCACAAGCTGTGAGATCATGACCTGAGTCAAAGTCAGACACTCAACTGACCGAGCCACCCAGGCACCTTTCAATAAGATTTTTTTCAAGTGATCAATATGGCATGTCTCGATTTCTCTTTTTTCTTTTTCCAGATCCAAGAACACACTAAAAGTAACCTTTTGCGAAACTCAAAAAAGACATTTATTTAAAAAAAAAAAAAAAAAAAGACATTTGTAAATTTGGCCTGAAACATGTGTGATTGAAAGCCCTTGACTTTTGGCCTCTGTTTTTTTCTTCTCTTTTTCAAGGAAGCTTCAAAGTCAGAACTGGTGGCTTTAGCAGAGCCCTCGCTTTGAAGAGTGTGGGGAGGAGGGAAGTCAATTAAAAACAGGTCACGGGATGTAGCTTTTCAACTAAAATGGCTGCTGATTTTTATGCACTGGAAGTTCTGAGCGATCAGCCCCAACTTCTTAATTGTGCTAACATCATTAACAGATCATAACATCTTCTCTTTCAGCAGAAGTTTTGACTGTCTGTGAGTGATCTGGCCGCCACCCTCCACCCCATGTTCTGACAAGGATGATGATGGGTGGAAGCCATCAAAGTAACTACCTACAGACTACAGTCAGATTAGACTCTTTAAACCGGTTGTGGTTGCTGCTCGTGTGCCTGGGCCACCCTCCTGCCACCAGGCCCTTGCACTGCAAATGACCCTCCCAGACTGCTTGCTTGAAAGACAGAGTCAGGGGAAGGCAGATCAGAGGGCATCCATATGCAAAATTCCCCCCCCCCCCCAAGGCGGACAGTAATTTAACATAATTGTAGAAGGAAAAAAAAAAAAAAGAATTTGTTTTGTAGGCTGAAAACCGTCAAACCAAGAACAATCAAGAAAGCCCCTCTCTTTGCCCAGCCGACTCAAATAAAATTGTGACCTCTTCATTAGAACGTCTGCTGCCATTACTATTTGTTCTATTCGGATGTGATTCCGGGCCATCGAACTTGAAAGATTTGTCAATGTTTTAATAATCCCTGTTTCCCTTCGCTGACAATGTTTCCCAGTTATGTGGTTCCCCCAGTTTTATTAGGTGTGGTTAGTCTTACAAGGGCTTTTTTTCTTTACTCTGGGGCCTAGGATTCTAGGGGTTGCCCCCACCATGTACAGGAGGACCCCCATTGGCAATCTGTGCTCTCAACCATGTCCAAGGTCGTGCTCAGAGAGCCTCCCTCTCTCTCGGTGGCAGGTGGGTTCTAAGCAGTGACAGACAGCCCCGCTGTGTGTGGCTAACAGGTGCCACACAGACTGTGCTGCTGTGCCCCTGTGCGCCGAGGTGGGTCTTCCCTCTGTCAGACAGTGAGTCTGAGAGCAGGCAAGCTGGTGGGAACGTCCCGGAGGGGAGGGCGCAGGGCCCGGGCTGGCTGTGGGAGTTCTGCACTCACAGATGCAGCTTCCAGCCAGATGCCCAGCCTTTCCCTGCGGGCCTGAGACCTCACACCGTCAAAGCCAGTCGACTGCTGCTGCAGAATCAGAGCTCTGTTCCTGGAAACGGAGATCCTGCCCCCCCTCCCCCCAAGCATCTGTAGCACCTCTCTCTTCTGACCCCTCAAAACGGAAGGAGAATCAAGGTCATTGAAATTTCCTGCATTCCGGAAGCACGCTATTAATCTGCCTGAATTCTGGATACATTTTCTCACTTCTTCAGAACCTTCAAATGAAAAAAAAATTAAAAAAAAATAAGGAGGCTCGTTTTCTCTAAGGGGAGTTCTCAAAATGACTCTGGGCAATCAGAAATCCTAACTGAGGCCCGGTCATGTGCCTAGTGCGACGCGAGGTGGGATGTTCCTTCCTCCTAATGAAGAATAAATCCCTGGCTGAGTAGAAAAGACAAGCAAGGCCCAATTCAAGAATATATTGCAGAGAGATAAGCAAAGAAATCCACGGACGTGCTTTGAAGGAAAAGAAAACAACGTCTGAGCAGTGGAAACCCCCCCCCATCACTGAATTACAGTCTGTAATCAAAATTAGAGATGGTTTAGATCTCTAGTGATTGTCCTCCTATGTTGCTAGTGTCTGGGGTGGGGGGCGGATGCCTAAAAATCCTGTTTACCTTCCTTTACATAGTAATGTAACCAATTACAAAGGCCACAAAGTCACATGGAAAACTGTTCACAAAGGCATGTGTTGTGAAAAAAAAATGCAAAAATTCTGGCCATACTATAATTACAAGTATCTAAAATCATGTCAGCGGTTTGTGCAAATTACTGTTTTTGGTATAAAACAATATTGTCATTGTTTCCCCTCGCGTTGCTATAATTTTGCTTGTTGATCCTATCAATGGCGTTTGGAGTGTTGGTGTGTTTATTTCAGTGTTAAGAATCCACTGGTCTGTTGGCCACAAATCAGCTCCACTCCGCTCATGGGGCAAAACTACATAAAGGAACAAGGCCAGACCCTGGTTCTTAACAAGGTGATTCGAGGTTTGCGGTCACATGTTGCTCTGTCTCTAATGAAGTCTCACAGCGGATGCAGGGACTTGTCCTTGGGCACGCTGGCGAGTGACCATGGCAACAGCTCACACAGTCCCCCAGGTCTACTGCTCACTGTTACACATCTCTGATGGGGTAGGGGTGGGGGGCTGGGGGAAAGCCAGGCTCACCTGGCTGCCAGAACAACGTGGAGATTGGAAGGAAGGACATAATCCCTCTACAACATAAGGAGCTTGATAAAAGCAAGCCAGCTGATTAAAGATTGCCAGGCTGCTAAAGAGAAAAATGAAAGTTGGCCCGTCCCTGAGATAGGCGCGACAGGACCATGATCCTGTACCCTGCTCTTGATGTTAGCTCCACGGCACTCTGCACCCTGTGTTTATTATATTTTAAGTGCATTTGATACTCACATACCCACCCATACGTGACAGGGTAAGGCCTCTGTTGTACAGATCTGTTTCCTTCTAGGAAGTGCTCTGGCTAAGAGAATTGACATCATATATTCCAACAAATCAGACATGGAGTAACTAAATATGGAGCCCAAAGCATTTACCTTCCCTTTTAGATTTAAAACAAATCGTATGAGGGGCGTCTGGGGAGCTCAGTAGGTTAAGCTTCTGACTCGTGACTTTGGCTCAGGTCATGATCTCATGGTGCGTGGGTTCAAGCCCTGCATCCGGCTCTGCACTGACCATGCCAAGCCTGCTTGGGATTCTCCCTCCCTCCCTCCCTCTCTCTGTCTCTCTCTCCCTCTCCCTCCCTCTCTGCCCTGCCCCTGCTCACTGGCTCATGCTCTCTCTCTTTCAAGATAAATAAACTTAAAAAAAAAAAAAAGACATGCATTACAAAATAAATAAATAAAACAAATCCTAACAAGAAGCTGCCAACAAAACCCAACCCAAAGAAATATAAAGCTTCCCCTAAGCAGTCTTTTTGAATAGTGAGAGAGCTCGGCTTCTATGGATTCATCGGCACAATTCTTGCCTGGGACGCAGAGGGGTGAGCTAGCAGCCATGTGGCTTGTAACAGATTAGGTCCGGTTCAGGAAACTGCTTCCTAACCTCCAACTTGTCTTTCTGACATTTCTCCGCTGTCTCACACTCTTGCTTTTCAGCCACCTCCACCTCGCCAGCAAATGCATATGTACATTTCAAGTTTCACGGGAGCTTAGGCATCATCTGGATTCCTGGCGGAGAGTTGAGGAAGCTGACGCCCAGAAAGTGTAAGCGACCACAAGTCCCGAACTATTTGTTGGCAAACCTGGTCTTATGTCCAAAGCAGAGATCTGTCACCACATCCAGGACAGTCACATCTATGAACTAAAAGTGACAGAGAAAGAGACGGTAAACACTCCCGAATAAATAGCAACAAAAATACTAAGTGGAATCTAAGAGACAGTAATCATTACTATCTTAAAAAAAAAAAAAAAAGAGGGCTGGGTGGCTCAGTTGGTGAAGCATCCGACTTTGGCTCAGGTCACGATCTCATGGCTTGTGAGTTTGAACCCCTCATCGGGCTCTGTGCTGACAGCTCAGAGCTTCAGATTCTGTGTCTCCCTCTCTCTCTGCCCCTCCTCTGCTCACACTCTCTCTTTCAAAAATAAATAAACATTAAAAAAAATTTTTTAAAGAAAAGGCTATAGAAAGAACATTCAGGTCGGTCTTCCCTCTGTGTTATTTGCCTAACATTAACGAAGCCTCTTCTGTGCTTTGGGCACTTGACATGTTACTTAATTTCCACACCAGTTTGTAAGGTTTTTGTTTTTTCTAATCCAAAAGAACAGGAAAAGGAAGATCCATAATGTCACTATGCAAATAAATTCTGTTGCCATTTTAAAAACAAGGGGGATACATGGACCTGGACAGAAATTTAAACAGAGAAAACATACATAAAGAAGAAAATGTAAACCTTCCTCCTGACACCTAATTTTCCATCCTTCACCTCCAAGCCATCTTTTCACTGATGGTTGAAATCTAAACCCCCTCCTGGCTGATACACATTCTAGGATACATATCTCCCTCTGCAAAAACTTGTTTACACACACAAAAGCCTGTAATACACCCATTGTTCTAAATCTTGCCCTTATCCACTTAAGATTTCTAGACAACTTTCCACATCAGCATATACGTCTTGATTTTCCAAGCTTGCGACGTTCTCCATCCTAGAGCTGTACCCCAATTTATGTACCTACTTCCCTATTTGCAGTATTTCGCTTGTTTCCAGTTTTTTCCATCAGCGAGGCATTACGCATTCCAGTTTACAAGCAGAGGAACGAGGGCTCAGAACTGATAAACAGTCTTGATGTTGCCCTGCTAAAATAAACAAATAAAAATAAAAAATAAATAAAAAGCACAGAGCTAGCGCCTAAATTTACATTTTTATAACTTCTAGGTCCTGGCCTTTCCTTAATACTGGATATTTACCCAGCTAACCCTGCCAAGGCTCGAGATCTGCCAAACGCACAGCACAGCTGTTCGGGTTTTCGAGTGACACCTGCCCCTAAGAATTTTTTTTTTTTTTTTTTTTTTTTACGACTGAGTCCTTAGACGTGACTTGTCCCAAGTTAGACTGTTAGGATGGCCCAACTAGCACACTCAGCTCCTTTCTTTATACTAGATGAAAATGGACCCTGCGGAATAAGAAAGTTCCTCTCCAGAGAATGAGGAGACAGTGACCTGCCTTCCTCGGTCAGCAGGAGGGAGAGTGGAGAGGTTGGGAGGGGCCTGCGTTTCCTCGAAAACCTCCCCTCCAGGTGAGAAGGGCTCAGTCTCAAACACCAAGGACAGACTGAGGTTCCCACAGCAGCTAACTCCACAACCTTGCGCCAAGGGTAACAGAGAAGCCCACAGGGTCGCACAGAAAATGCCGGAACCTCAACCATCTGGGTGGTGTTTTGGCAACCCCGGACCCGCAGGCTCGCTCATTATACGGAACGAGGGAAGAGATCAGTTCTTTACCGGCCAGCAGGGGAAAATGGCCTTAATGGGGCCACACAAGTTAACCCAGCCCCCAATGCAGTGTAATTTCACACTTGCCCTCAGGGGGTTAATGACTTTGTGTGTGGCGGTCCCAGAGAACAGTTCCCTTTCCGGAAGCCTTTAGCTCCTGTCAACAAGGCTTTTCAGTTGCTATGCAAAGCTATTGAGCCCCTTGAATAATTCCAAGCAAGGTGAAGACCCTTTTGTAAGTTACGGTGCTGTCCTTGCTAGGGTGGAAGAGCCACCTTCTTCTTCTAAATAGCTACCGCTGTAGAAGGCTTGTCTGGCAATCACTCACAGCTCGGCCACCTGATGGTCACTGTCCTGGGAGTCGCCAGGGGCCTTTCCGATGTCAGCCCCCTGCTGGGCTCCCAGCCCTAACGTGCAAACCAATAACACACTGGCGGCTCACGCTTAAGGTCTTTGCACACCAAAGTCAAAGGAAGTGGCGGGAGGCTCTAGGTGTGAGCACTATTCAAAGTCACGTCCCCTTCCAAGGCAAGATGGGGGCATCAGGACGCCAGAGATCACAGCGTGGGATGACAGTGTCAGAGGGGTTGACAAAAATGGGATAAATTTGAGTATTACGCGACTAGACCATTAAGCAGAGTCCAGATTTGCTCAGTGCTATGAAAACACATCTTCCAAGAACCTAAGCGCTTTCTCATTGGCGATCAACCCGAAATAGTGGCTTCCCTAGTCAATGTGTATCCATAGCCTCTCTTTCCTGCACAATAATCTTACACAGTGATTTACAGTTCTTTGCTATTTTCACGTATGTCGCTTCATTCGATACTGAGGGAACAACGGTTTATAGCGTTCCTAACTTGTGTTTATCTGGGACTATCTGACATCGGAAAAACACAGCTCAGGATGTGTTCAAGTAGATGATCCGAGGCCATTCGTCAGCTTGATAATGCTCGCTCACTTTCCCCCAAACCTCTGGGAGATCCATGGTTTCTGTGCTGGGACCGCCTCTCCTGGCTCTGGGATTAGCTCCCCACATGCAAGTACTGGAAAGAAGCACGAAGATCCTTCGCTTCAAACAGAGCCACCTCCCTCAAGAGCCACAAATCCTTGTTTTATACTCTCTGAGGCCCATCAGGGGTCTGAATAACACTCAAAAGCTTTTCTTGTCAAGAGCTGTCTGCATTTGCCAAAAGCCCAAGCGCGCAGACAAACCTAACGGTGCCAAGGAGGACGTTGAGTGGAATGAATGAACTGTAAACCTGGGACAAATAACACATTACTAGAGTAGAAAAGCTGAGAATTTTAAAGACATATGGGCCTTGCTGTCAGATCTTTATGACTTATCCACTGGGGTTTTGTCCGTGTATATTACTCATTGTCTTTCCATTTATATTTGGTTTATGTACGGGGGGCTTAAAGCCTATGTATTTACACGGTTGGCAAATCTCCCTCCAGTGCGTCGGCTTTTATTCATCAACTTAAAATACTTCTAAAGAACTTACCATTTGAAGTCTCACACTAAAATCAGTGGCTACATGAATAGGCCCTTGTAGCCAACGTCAGTCTCTGACTGATGCTGGGCTCTTACCAGGTTTTAAAATTGGAATTGGTAGGGCACCTGGGCGGCTCAGTCAGTTAAGCGTCCCACTCTTGGTTTTGGCTCAGGTCTTGATCTCACGGTTCGTGGGTTCGAGCCCTGTGTAGGGCTCTGCGTTAATGGCCGCGGAGCCTGCTTGGGATTCCTTCTCTCTCCCTCTCTCCCTCTCTCCCTCTCTCCCTCTTCCCCTCCTCCACCTGCTTGCTCTCTCTCTCTCTCTCTCTCTCGATTTCAAAATAAATAAGCTTAAAAAAATAAAATAAAATAAATTGAAATTGGGAAATACAGTCCATAAGATAGGGGAGGGAAGAGGAATATTTAGATGTATAGCCAGATACCTATTTCCAAGCAATATGGCAGCCTGTGCAAATGTCCCCAGAGAGCCTCAGTAATCTAAATTGCAGAGAAGGAAATCACTCTGTGGATTATCAGGCAAGTTTTACCTTCAAAGTAAAGGGAACATGACGGCTCAAGCTTGGAAATGCAACGAATTGATCCCATCTCCACATTCAGCTCTCAGAGGATCTTAGGAGCTGCCATTTTCCCTGGTCTTAGACCCAGGCCAGTTTCAGTCAGAGGGATGACATGGAGAAAGAGAATGACAAACACTCACGTGAACAAGTGAATAACCTGAGTTCAGACACGTCTACCCAGCACCCAGAACGTCACAACAGTGAAAGAAGAAAGAACACAAGGGTGAATCGGTGTCTTTGTCATGTAACCCAGAGTCTAGTTGGCCACCTTTATCCTATTGCTAATGGTTGAGATGTCAAGCGTTTGAAATGATTTTAGCGTAGGGGAAACTCCATGGAGATCATCACAGAACTGCGTTGTGCCTTCTCAGTGACAATTTCAGACTTTCGTAACCACCAAATCACCACCCAACTGATTTTTCTGTTTTGTCGTGGTTTACAGTTCCAACCTGGTTTCTAAGGTTGGGAGGTTGACTATTCAACGTCATAGAGAATTTACCCCTCCTGCTAACATGATCTCAGTAGAGACTGCCCAGGAATGACTGCCACACATTCACTTAAAACGTCGGTGGGGAGTAAGGAATCTTGTCTGCACAGAGCAGCAAAGGTATCCCTCAAGTCTGGCCTTGAGCCTTTTCTTCTTCAGTCTCTTGGGGTATTCAGGAAATGGCTGTGTTGAGAATGCATTCCTGGACAACAGAACTTAATTGTTCCGTGGCTTCCAGAACCGGTTTTGGGTGTTGCTATGGAATCTTCACCCTGTGCCTGCAGCAGCTCCCTTCTCCAGACAATCACTTCCACATGCCGGGTTTCAGAGCTGCGAGGAAAAGTCCCTGAGTGTGGTTTGGCCACACACATCGAACAGGACATTCTCTCACGCTAACGTGGCATTAAAAAGTGCTTTCGGGTATTTGCTTAAAAGCTAACTTTTCACAAAGGTCTTCAGTCTAGGCAAACCCTAAAGTTGTTCTTGTCCTAATAATGGTACCTTGCAGCAAAGGAACTTTCCAGCTTGTTCCAGAGAACTCAGTACAAGAATTGAACCATTAGGAGATAAATCTAGAGGTCCAAGGTAGGGTTTGAGCAAAGCCATTCTCCCCAGTCCCTCTGGATCTGGAGAGGGAATTTGGCTTTAAGCTAGAGCAGAGATTCACCACAGGAGTACCGGTCACTAATAATGTCCCTGAACGTCTAAACATGTCAATGCAGAGCCCGTTTCGAAAAAAACAACATTCCCAAAGAAGGAATCCCTGAGACTACAGCACATTTGTCAGAATAGCTCAGCCTCTGCTCCTTCCAAGGCCAGTAGGACATTCAATTTACTTTCCAGACAGTCTGATCTACTGTGAAGCCAAGGAGCCACAAGTTAGAAAAATCCAACAAGTAGGTGGGTCCCTGCTGGCAACCAAGTGACCTTCTCAACCAGACTTATCTTGGTTATTTTCCCCTCTATCTTTAATGGACCTCTCTAGATGAATTCTAAATATGTGCATATGACATGTTGGGTCACAGGAGTGTAGCCTATTTTAAACAAACATGCTTTATTAAAATACCTCTGGACTTGAAAGCTGGTGTGAATTCATTTGCAAATGGATCTTGGCGGCTGTACCACAGCATTTATAACAGAAGCCTTGAAAGTGCAAGTTTTCTCATTATATTTAAAATTTGATTAGACTAACCAAAACTGCCAACATTTTCCCAACTCTAGCATTCTAAGCTAGATCTACCTACCTGCTTAAGAGAAATTATTTTACTCTTTCTAATGCTAAGAAATAAAGCTATGGTAAATTTGCTTATTTACCATGAGCAAATGTCTAGAGCACAGAATAACAATTGGTTTTAAGAATTACTATCACGGGGTGGGGCAGGGGCGGGGCAGGGGGGGGGTTGCCTGGGTGGCTCAGTGGGTTAAGCATCGGACTTCAGCCCAGGTCATGATCTCATGGTTTGTGGTTGGAGCCCTGCATCGGGCTCTGTGCTGACAGCTCAGAGCTTGGAGCCTCCTTCGGATTCTGTGTCTCCTCTCTCTGCTCCTCCCTCACTTGCGCTCTGTTTCTCTGTCTCTCTCTGTCTCTATTTATTTACTAAATAAACTATTTATTTAATAAATAAAACATTAAAAAATAAAGAAAGAATTACTCTTCACAGGGGCACTGGGGGGGTGGGGCTTGCTTGGTTAAGCATCCAACTCTTGGCTCGGCTCAGGTCATGATCTCATGTTTCATGGGTTCAAGCCCCTCATCGGGCTCTGTGCTGATAATGCCAAGCTTGCCTGGGATTCTCTCTCTCTTTCTCTCTGCCCCTCACTCACTCTCTTTCTCTCAAAATAAATACATAAAAATAAAAATACAATAAATCAGAGCCACTGTAGCACATCATCTCTGAGATACTCCTTGAATGTGCCATCATTCTTGGCTTTGGGCTTTGGTCAGCCTTTACTAACAGAAGAACATTAATCCTGTGTCCTAAACCCAAGGAAATGTGGACAAGGAATGGCCAAAATGTCTCATAAGGGGTGAAGTGAAGGTGTTAGCCAACAGGACAGACCAGCGAAAACTCGGGGAAAGTATTTGTGAGGCATCTTCTGACTGAATGGAGAGCGCTGACAGAGTGATACGCCTTTCATGGAACCAGGTCGCTTTCTCACCGCTGATACACAAGTTTGTTTGCTTGAGCCTATCAGCTGAGACTGGAGTGATTTTTAGGTCAAACCTTTTGTGCTATGTAGCTTTGCTTTAAGAGATTTCCTTAGGTCCCCGGGACATCTTAAAAACTTTTTTTTATGTTTATTTCATTTTTGAGACAGAGACAGAGCGTGAGTGGGAGAGAGGCAGCGAGAGAGAGGGAGACACAGAACCCGAAGCAGGCTCCAGGCTCTGAGCTGTCAGCACAGAGCCCCACACGGGGTTCAAACCCATGAACTGTGAGATCATGACCTGAGCCGAAGCCAGACGCTTAACTGACTGAGCCACCCAGGCGCCCCTCCCTTGGACATCTTAAGAGAAGAAAACATAATTTCTAACTACCTCCTTTTTTTCACCACTAAAGTCATCATCTTAAACCAGAGACCTTAGTAAACCGTGCCCTTGGGTCCGTTATGAAGTAGATACCAGCAAGCCCCAAGGTTTCTTATCTTTCATTTTCCTTATCGACCTGCATTTCTGTTTGGGGGGGGGGGGGATGAAATACAGACCGTCCCAGATTTATCATCTGCCTAAGTCATGTCCCATTTAGAAAGAACCTCTCACACCATAATGTCAAATGTCATTTGGTGTGACAAACGTAATTGTATTAAGCCCCTGTAATGATGTCTAATGAGACATCGGATTTCCTCCCAGAGAATCAGTCACCAGAGCACATTTTTTTCTTGATGAATTAATTAATAAAATACGAGGCTCCTTCTGCAAAATAGATACCAACGGCTCCCAGGTGTCGATGCCCTAACCACTCTGAATAAAAAAGCCAAAGACCGAGGAGGATACAGGAACGAGGGCTGGGATTCACGCTGATGCAGACAATTTCACAGGCCTTCTCTCACAGACTAAGAAATGTGTGCTGCACTGTGAGCCGGGCGGGCACAGCATGGCCAGACCGCTGCCAAGAGGGGCTTTCTGATCTGACAGCAAAAAGGAGCCACTCAGCCTCCCCGGTATAAAAGGCATCTGCCAACATTGCCGCCTGGTTCATGTGGACTGCCTTCTTTGAAGATCATAATGACAAAAGGGTATTTTTTGGAGAGTCACCCATACAGAGACGCAGACGTTCAACTGGGAACTACCTGCTCCGAAGGTACTCTCGTGTGATCGTGAAAGAGTTGTGCATGTAAATCCCCATGAAACAAGAAACAAAAAAAAAAAAAATTAGAGCCTGAAATATTTATCAGTCACTCGCCGCTATCTTGGAACAGAATGAGATCCCATTTGTTCCCAAGTGCTCTGCAAAGTAGTAAGCTGGACCTGGTGAGACCAGGGACAAGGCAAGTCACAATTCAGCAGCCATTAGGCAGTCACTGGCAACAGGCACAGCCTTGGACCCTCTGGGAGATGGTTTCTCCCGGGAAAGAATCATTGTCACGACACCAGGGTGCTCCCCAGCCGTGCAGAGCTCTTGACAAGAAATGCCTGTCCAGGCTCTGATCCTCTTATCCTTTTGACACACAGAAGGAATCTTTGGCATAGAAGAAGTGCTGGGCTCTCAGATTTGGTTAAATTATGCAGACCTGGAGAAGCCCCCCAAACCTCCCAAAGTTTTGATGTCATCCAATTCTTTGGAGGATCTTGTCTAGCCAATGGACAGGGCCCGTGGGGCACAGGAGCCTCGTGTACCATTAAGTGATGTCACCATTGGATGTAAAAGCAATGCTCAACTCCAGCATTCTGCATCACAGGTAATGCTGGCTGAGTCATTGTTTTTTTCTGGCTTTCCAGACCTCTCTCCAGAAAATACCTCATAATGGACCATCTCAGAGCTCATCACTTACTGTAATATTTTTTATTTAATAATGCTGGTGGTGAGCAATGTCTTGATGAGTATTCCACGACAACAACCATTACTGTGCTGTCTTTGCCGTCTTGATTTTGAAGAAGTCAAGCCAGAAGGTCAGGCAAATGTCTCAAAATTCACAGAACCTGTGAACTTGGAGCCTGTGATGCCTGCTCATTGAGTCCCATGACCTCAATTTACAATGGGCTGAGTTGTATCCAATTCACGTCCTGGAAAAGGAATGTGCCCACAGGCAGCGCAGAGTGGTGGTTATGTGCCTACAGGCTGTGGACTCCGTCAGCCCGTGAGCAGCTCTTTACTGACCACACGCTATGTGCCAAGCATACAGTAAACAAGAGAGAAAAGATCCTTGCCATCATAGAGCTCATATAACGTGGGTTGGGATTCAAGACAGGGGGAAGCAGACAGACACACAAGATAAATACACACACAAAAGAGAAGGAGAAAGAACGACAGGTAATTGTAAACGCAGGGGCACCACCACGGTGTGTTATGATCAAGAATGACCTAGTGGTTGCCCTCTGAGCGGGCTCCTCATCAAATGAGTCCTGGAGGAAAGAAGGAGCCAGCCAGGGTCAGAATTCAGGGTAAGAGTGTTCCAGACAGAAGGACCAGCAAGTGAAATGCAGGAAAAAGACGAACAGCTTTTTCAGTTCCAACTCTACACGCGTGATCTCAAGCGTGTTACTTGCATCTAGGCTCTTTAAGATCACCCTTTACAAAGATCAGAGTATCTAACTCACAGGGACTGAAAGGAATTAAGTAAGAACGGCACAGAGTTATTATTCATTAAAAGGTAATTGATTTTCTAGCTAATCTTGATAAACCCTTTGAGATTCAGTGCCACTAAACTCTCATTTTCAAACTTCCTTATACCTTGATTTTTTTTTTTTTTTTTCAGCTTGCTTGCTTGTCTTGTTTCTTTGACCAAGGGGCTACAAAAAAAACAGCAAGGAACTTAAAATCCAAAAAGAGCCAGATGATGAGTCCCCGGAAAGCTCATAAATCAGGGGTTAAATTTACCGGAGGAAGCAAAATGTCATTCCTTTTGGGATGGGGCTGACTCCCCTGTTAGGCAACTTAGCACAGTACCTAGGGCACACATTACCTTGGGGTGAGCGTGTCAACTACAGCCTCCAACAATTAAAACCACAAATAGACAAGACCGCTCAACTTAGGCTGTAACTAAAACCCATTGTGCTTATTTCTTCTTGCATTTTCTTGGGACGTTGAAGGAGACATTTTTCAAAGACCAGAACATTCCAACCACTGGACCAGAAAAGCCCTGATGGCAATGGAATTTCTAGAAGACCGCACCCTACGCATCTTATCACATAGTACACCTGCTCGCGATCACATGCTCTCCGCCTGCTCCCAGGCATTTCGACCCTTTTATAAGTGACCATCTGGCGGACCAGAAAGGTCAGGTGTTTAAGGCTGGAGCCTGCCACTTCCTCCACTGCCAGCACCCGAAATCCATTTCTTCCTTTCTCTTTTCCAAACCCTCATCTCTTGAGTTATTGGCTTGTGATGGGTTTATCCCAGTTTGTTCAGCAACAGTGTTGGCCAACCCAGCCGGAGCTGTGCTTCTGATGTGTCCTGAACCCCCTGGGGATTCCTGACACACAGCAGGTGGCCAGCAGCGCTGGGGCTCCCCCATTCTGTTCCCAATTCAGTGGCTGTGACAGATCCATCTGGAACAAGGGCAACAGAGAAAATGTTCTGATGTCTTTAAAATCACCAGAAAGATAGGAGTTTTGAGGTCAAATGAGGTATTGTAACACCGAACGTAAGTGCTTTGGCTTTACCATAAAATTTAGTTTCCACATGGTCTCAGGAGGAGGAGGGGCCCCCAAAGGCAAAACCCAGAAGTCTGGAAGGCAGGCCTGTTGGGGGCAGCTCCATTTGCCTGCACAGGAGGAGCTGGAGGGCAGGGATCCGGTGGAAAGCCGAGTCAGGGTGCCGGGTTCCCCCTCAGCCTGCACCCCAAGTACCTTGTGGCCACTCAGAGCATCTGTGGATCTAAAAAGCTTTGAGGCAAAGTGATCAGTGGGAGGAGCAGAGCTGAACCTGAATTGGAAATAACCCAAAGGGAGTGTCTGGGTGGCTCAGTCAGTTAAACATCCGACTCTTGGTTTCAGCTCAGGTCATAATCTCAAGGTTTCCTGAGCTCGAGCTCCACATCGGGCTCTGGGCTGGCAGTGTGGAGGCTGCTTGGAAGTCAATCTCTGTCTGTCTCTGTCTCTGTCTCTCTCTCTCCCTCTCTCTCTCCCTCCCTCCCTTCCTCCTCCCCCTCCTCCCCTGCTCACGCTGTCTCCATCTCTCTCAAAATAAATAAACTTAAAAAAGAAAGAAAGAAAATAACCCAAAGGACACAGCGACACCCCCATTTCAACAACCAAACTCTAGGAGATACAGGGGAAGAGCGGGAATGACTTCACCCCAATCACCATCTCCCCCGTCTCCAGAACCTCTTCTGGCACATGCTTCACCCACTCTCCTGCCCACCTTTCCTCATGTTCCATCTCTCTTTCCCACATTATCCCCGGCCCCGCTGTTCCTTAGACCACCCGCCCGGATTTTTACCCAATGTCCCCCAGCTAGCAGTTTAGTAGAAAATCCTCTGAGGCGTGTGACAGAGGCCGGGCTGCCCAGATGCACTTAAGTACAGGGTATGTGGGGCCAGTAAATCAGGGCCATCCCGTTTCCACGGGAAGGCCAGGAAGGCCAGGTCCCCAGGCAGACTGGGTGCTAAATGCACGCAGGTTTCGATTTTCTGGATTGCATCTCAACCGAAATGACTTGTCTTCTCCTCGGTCATCAGAATTCACAGATTGCTGAAGTCATTAATAACGAGACATGCCGTCACTGCTGCAGTCGGGCTGTTCCTTGGCTCCAGGTTTTGTTTTCCTTCGCTTGCCCAAGAAGTGTCTGGACTCCGAAAAGTCACCAAAGAGGTGAGCTGCTTGGCCAGGGCTCTGGTGTAGACTCCAGCCAAAAAAAAAAAAATAGAGACAAGGTGAAAACTCTCCTTGGAGACTGAACTCTTAGGCAGGGCAACCACCAGACAGAATGGTCAGCTTGGCTAATAGCATCACACACCAGGCACATCCGAGGCTCCCTGGGCTCCGCTACCCTGCTGTCAACCAAACTTGACCTCAAGGAAACTCTCACCGATTACACTGAACTGGAAGGTGAGCGCTCCCCGTGACCTAGTCCAGGGGAATCCACGTTTCCAATCTCAGGCCGGTTGTGAACGAAACGCAGTAAGGGGTTTCGTGCACCAAGACGTAAGAAGAAACTTCCTATCTGGAGGCCTCCCGTGGCCTTTCTGAAAGCTGACATTATCATTTCACGTTTTTAATTACCATTACGTAACCAATCCACAAATACGTGTTCTTTCTCACATTAGAACGATATGGATAAGGATCAAATCCTGTATTTACACTGTTCATTTCTGGAACCTCTGTTCTGTCCTTCCTGATGGTGTTGGTGTGGTTGCCAATGCATCTTCCAGAACTTGTTATATCCCTTTGCATACATCTATGTGTGTTTATTTACAGGGATAAACCTAAGAGCACTGTTCGGTGATTTTTACAGAAATGAGACGAAAAACACTTGGAAACATCGGATACTATGGTTTTTTTCCTCAACCAGGTTAGAACGTGCTACATACTTCATTTTTTTAACTGTGGTATCACATTTAGAGCGTAAATATACTACATTTTTTTGCCATTCCTTCATCGACAGGCCCGAAGTCTTAGCTTTCCAGTGAGCACCCTTATTTTTTTTCTGTTAATTTTTTTTAATGTCTATTTTTGAGAGAGAAAGAGACAGAGGGAGACACAGATTCTGAAGCAGGCTCCGGGCTCTGAGCTGTCAGCACAGAGCCTGACACGGCGCTCGAACTCACAGACCGCGAGGTCAGGACCTGAGCCGCAGTTGGATGCTTAACCGATTGAGCCACCCAGGCGCCCCCCAGTAAGCACCCTTCTTAGTATTCTTCTCAATCCAGGCACCTGGCCACAGTTCTGACTCAGAAAGAATCTAAGGAATGTGCTAGAAACCTAAGATGGGAGCATGAGACTTCCAGAGTCGTAGTTTGAAACAGCCACGACGCAAGTTCAGAGACACAATTCTCCTCCATTGGTTGTGAAAAGCCCATGTGGAGACAGCGTGTGCATTTACAAAAGGAGAGGGTGAAAAGGAAAATCTTTAAAGGGAAAATAAATTGCTGAGAGCTGGGAGTGAAGTGAGGCGGGGTAATAACCATTCTAAATCAGCGAGAATACTAATGGAAAAAGTTACACTTGGGGATTTTATGGGACCTGGGCTTGGTTTTAGCACCTAGCCTCACTCGTCATTTGAGAGAACAGGGTCCCTAAGTACTTTTCCAATATCCACACAGATTGATAAAAGAGATCCTTCATTAATTTGCTCTGGGCTTTCTTGGTCTGCTATGTGTTCAGGTCCGTGAACTCCGTGGACTGGGGGAGTCTCCTGACTCCCAAAAGCGTAGAAAGCATAGGAAGTGCACAGCCAAGTTTGTGCTCTGGGTGTGTGATAATTTGGGTGTTATCACTCTTAGAGAACATGCTCAGAATTGAGGCGGCCAGCCTCTGGGTGTTCCCAAACAAGAAACCTAAAACTCTGCATAGACGGAGGAGAGCTGGAGCCCACACAAAGGTGCAATACGGAGTAAAAGAGACCCACAGGGGAGTCCACACTCCTTAATGTGCTAAAAGGTCCATGCCTGAGGCTTTGGCTCAGATCCCTGGGTTCCAGTCCCAGCCCTGCCACTCAGATGGTGTACCCCCTCAGGCACGGTACTTAACCTTTTCATGCTTTGGTTTATCCATCTGTAAAATAAGGATGGCCATAATTCTTCATAGGATTGTGATGATTAGATTCAATAATTTCGGTAAAGTGCTAATTCAGTGCAGGGCCTGGCACACAGTAACCATTCAATAAATGCTCACTTTCATTAACCTCAATAATGTACTTGGTATCAAGCCACGAAAGGCCTGGTGTTCGGATGTCCAAATGATTTTACGGGGGGCACCCAGGTGGCTCAGTCGGTTGAGCGTCCGACTTCAGCTCAGGTCACGATCTCGTGGTCCGTGAGTTCGAGTCCCGCGTCGGGCTCTGGGCTGACACCTCAGAGCCTGGAGCCCATTTCAGATTCTGTGTCTCCCTCTCTCTGCCCCTCCCTACCTCGCACTCTCTCTCTCTCTCAAAAATAAGTAAACAGTAGAAAATAATAATAATAACTGAAATTGTGGTGAAGAATTATGACTTCTGATTTTTTTATTTCCCACCTCAAGGAAGGACCTAGATAACATTTACTAGGACAAGCTGGCCACTAACTTCCCGTGTCATGACTCAGCCACTGTTTAGTACACATCTGTAAGTCCAAAACTCGAGAACTGGACTTTTAGAAATTGAGACTTTCTCTTTTAACAATTTTTTTTAATTTTAATGTGTATTTTCAAAGAGAGTGTGCATGAACAAGTGGGGGGACAGGCAGAGACTTGGAGAGAGGGACAGAAAGAGAGGGAGAGAATCCCAAGCAGTCTTCACACTGTCAGCACAGAGCCCGACATGGGGCTCGATCCCACGACCCTGGGATCGGGACCCGAGCAGAAGCCAAGAGTTGGATGCTTTACCGACGGGGCCACCCAGGCACCCCAGAAACTGAGACTTTCTTAAAAGGGCTTTTACGCTGTAGTAATTTCACCCCGGATTCGGCCTCCAACCCTCCAGTGTTGTTCACCATTCCAGAGGCTTCCAGTTCTGAATGGAAGCCAGAGGTGATTTTTAAAACACAAAAAAGCAAGCGAAGGCACCATCAGGACACACAAACTTCCTCAGAGGAGGCTGCAGCCAGCATCTGGGTTCAAAAGCCTGGCCTGTTTGCTTTCTCGGGAGGGGGCACACAATCCCCAGAAGGCGGCTAGGGCTAGAGTTCAAAAGCAAAGTGAACAACTCCTCGTCTGCCTTGGCCGTTAACAATCCCTGACTCTTCCCAAGGCCGTCACTTTCCACAAACCCGGGCATCACTGAGGGCACGTCTGGAGCGCCTGATTCCAGGTCTTTGAACAAAGGTGCAACGACAACTGTCCCCTCAAGGGCAAAATCTGAAATTTGCCAAGAAATGGCGAGGACCGTTTGCCAGTGGGTTTAACTCAAATGCCAGACGCTGCCTCTGTGCTCGGGGTCCCCGACCACGCCAGACGGCCGTGTTTACTCGATGCCTTGGCTTCTCTTCCCTGGAAGCAGGGGAAATCGAATGTGTTCCTCATGGCCCGGTTGATGGAGAGCTCTGAAATCCCTGAAATTGAGTTGTTTGAAGTAAAGCCCTCTCGAGGTCACAAAGGACCATCTTTGAGAGGCAGGGGCCCGGGCAGAATCCCAGCTGGGATGAAGTCACAGCTGCACACACGTATGTGCTCCCCGCCCCCCAGAAGTTTCCGTCAATAGAGTCCTCTAAGATGTGAAAATGAGCACTCCCTCTCCCCTTGGCTTTCTTCTGAAGAACAGAGCAGGATTATACCACCAGCTGTTTTCCTCCTTCTTCGTTTTTGTTTACGGTTTCTTTGGCTAAATGACACGGAGAGGATTGGAAGCATAAGGTTCTGTCATGGCATTTTTGCTGCATCACTGGATCCCATTAATCCTGAGACGGCAGAGCAGGTGGTTTCGGGGGGATCCCCTCCAGCCTGGATGTTCATTCGGCTTTGGGAGCATCGGTAAGAGAGGCGGAGGGACAAACAACCGGCCGGGGGCTGAGCCTCCCAACATGGCTTTCTTTGTGCCAAGAGGAGACTTTCACAGGTATGGCTCAGCCTCGGGAAGGAGGGAGGGACGGGTGGCTGAGGCCCCCCCCTGGAACCCAAGTCCAGAGTAGGGGGCGGGAAGGTGCCGGCTCCCAGGCACTGGATCAGCAGGGGGAGAATTTGGTTCTGTGCCCCAAGGCTCTGCTCACTCAACGGGCCACTCAACTGTTCTCTAATTCCTCTTCTAAGGAATCATGGTTATAGGACTGCAACCCTGAGTCCCACAGCACCTCAGCCAGACTGTGATGGTGGAACATGCTTTCAGCAAATAAGGAGAGGGGAAGGGAGGGGAGGGGAAACAAAGCAAGTGGGCACTCAACCTCACTCAAGTTGTCTGAGTACAAAGGGGCCAGCTTTCCCACGGTGGTTCTGACAGTAGACTAAGATGGGGCCAGAGTTGGCCTGTGCTACGGGTGAGTGACAGCCGCCTGTACAGTCTGATGCGGGGCCCCTCACCAGGATGCTGGGTCCTCCACAACTGCCCGATGCCTGAAATTCTACTGCAGGTGCATCAGCAGTATCCTCCCCCATGGAGGTCTCGAAATCATGGTCCCAAAGATGTTTGCATCTCACATGTTTTCTTTCATTCATTCATTCATTCATTTTGGACTTTGTCTAAAATCAGAAGATTTTGCCCAACACTGAGCCCTCTTTTTAGTAGGGCAACAACCATCTATGGCTGGCGCTCTCATTCTCCACCATGGCGGCCAGTCCCTCTAAGAGGCCCACAGGGAGCTTTTATCTTGTGCTGTCTGGACTTCACCGATGTATGTTGCCCACCCGCTGCACTTACTCCATTCTGGCTCTACTGCGGGGTCAGCTCTTGCTTTATTGATAATGCCCTCTCTTTACAAGTGGGCTTTCCTTTTCCGGAGGATGGAGGGTGTGATCGCTAGATTTCTCTGGAATCTACTACCGCACCTTCCAAGTGATTGAGTGGACTGACCACCTTTCAAATAAGCGTCACAGACAGTCATCTCTACTTTAGTGTGAATAAAGAGAATGAGAACTGATTTGGGTTTAGAGGTGGAGGGAGAGAGAATGGAAGGATCTGGAAAGAGTATCTGGCAGTAGAAATGATTCTGCTCTGGGGCAACTTGGTGGCTCAGTCAGTAGAGCATCCAACTTCAGCTCAGGTCATGATCTCAAGGTTTCATGAGTTCGAGCCCCACATTGGGCTTGCCGCTGTCAGTGCAGAGTCTGCTTCAGATCCTCTGACCCGCTTTCTCTGCCTTTCCCCCATTCATGCATGCTCTCTCTCAAAAATAAATAAAACATTAAAAAAAAAAAAAAAACAACCTCAACAATTCAGCTCTGATCTAACCCACAGATCTGTTTTATCTGTTCTGCCCATTACTTCTTAAAAAAAAAATTTTTTTTTTGGACGCCATATTTAAAAATCAATTGATCGGGGCGCCTGGGTGGCTTGGTCGGTTGAGTGTCTGACTTCGGCTCAGGTCATGATCTCACAGTCTGTGAGTTCGAGCCCTGTGTCGGGCTCTGTGCTGACAGCTCAGAGCCTGGAGCCTGTTTCAGATTCTGTGTCTCCCTCTCTCTCTGCCCCTCACCTGTTCATGTTCTGTCTCTCTCTGTCTCAAAAATAAATAAACATTAAAAAAAAAAAAATTAAATAAATAAATAAATAAATAAATAAATAAAATAAAAATCAATTGATCAATGGCTGATTCTTGGCCTGGGGCAGGAAATATATAAGCTTAGCTTGGAGTATCTTGTAGAAAACAAGGAAGTGCTAAAAAACAAAAACAAAAAACAAAAACAACAACCACAACAAAAAACACCTGAATGATGGGGGCTGGGGGCAAAACAAAAGGACACAGGAACTAACTGAAAAGGCTTCCAATGGCCAAAGTTGGAATGATTTGAGTAACAAAAATCACACAGTATTGAATTATAGCTCAAAATACAAACTGAATACCTTGACTCCCTACTGATATAAATAAAGGAACAAAGTAATAAACGGGGAGAAGGGACAAATCTCCCAGGCAAAAGAATTCCACATAAATTACGTAGATGCTTCACCCTCAAGCAGGGGAAACTAACTTCCCTGTCCTTCAATGTCGGTTGTGTAGAATGACTTCATTCCAAAGAGTACAGTATGCCAAGGGGATAAAAAGGGTAACTTTTCAGTGAAGAAACCTGACAAGCACCATCTCAGCCAGGTAATCAAGGTTAATTTAATACCCTCAGTGACAGTGCTGAGTCACGTTGGTAGTAGGTACCCTTGATACGATGTGATGAGAATGGCACTTGACCTGTGTGGTCTTCCTCCCCTCCAAACTCTATAACCCCAGTCGAATCATGGGGAAAACATCACATAAACCCTATTTGAGAGGCCTTCTGCCAGTCTCCTCAAAACTGTCCACGTCATCAAAAACAAGGAGAGTGTGAGAAACTGTCACAGCCAAGAGGCAACATGAAGACTAAATATAATGCGGTATCTTAAATGGGATCATGGGTCAGAAAAAGGATATAAGGTCAAAACCAAGGAAATATAAATAAAGCATGAATGTTAATAATAAGGTACCAATCTTATTTCAATATTCTAATAAATGTGCCATACTGATGTAAGATATTAGTAATTAGAGACGATAGGGTGTGAAATATATGGGAACTTTTTTGTACTGTCTTTGTAACTTTTTTTTAAAGTTTATTTATTTATTCTGAGAGAGAGAGAGAGAGAGAGAGAGTGCTCGAGCAGCGAGGGGCTGAGAGAGGATCCCAAGCAGGCTTCGCACTGTCAGTGCACAACCCAAGAGGGGGCTTGAACTCACGAACCGCAAGATCATGACCTCGGCCGAAAGTCCGACGCTTAACTGACTAAGCCACCCAGGCGCCCCTGTCTTTGTAACTCGTAAGTGAATTTAAACTAAGTAGAAAACGTCTCCTTTACAAATCGATTTATTCCACATTAAAACCTTGATTCCCCAGCTCTTTAAGAATGCAACGTTCTATCAGCGATCCAAAGATCAGAAGGTGGAGGCCCGTCATGGCGGGCTCCCTCCAAACAGCAACTTCATGTGCCAAGTCAAACAGGAAGAGGAAGATGCCCTCGATCCCACCTTCCAAACCTCACACAAGTGCATGCAAAGGGCAGAGCCTGAACCACTTACAAAACCCTCCCTGCAATCCAGAAATGTAAAGAAGGGTATGGAGAAGCACACTGAGTACCAAGTGACCAAATACCACACGGACGGATCTGTCACATTTGCCGTCCCCAACGCTGAGGCCAAATGTGACCTGTCATTGATCAATGTCCTCACGTTGTTCTTACAGGTGCCCTGCCTTCCTCATGTACCCTCCACCCCCAGCTCAACTTAAGCACACTTCTGGTGTTCTACACGAGCTGGTAGCATAGTCTGGAAGCAATTAAGGTTTTAATGATCATCTCATATATTTAGTTCAACGAAGTTTCCCAGGCTTCAAAATATTCGGCTAGAAGCTGTAGGGGAGGAAAATGAAGAAGCCATCTCGTTTGTATCAAAGAATCACTGTCCTACTGAGTGGGGGCGTTCTGTGAACCCAAATCAGCCTATCACAAGACACCACACTGTATCGTCACATATGTCAACTGACAAAATATCACACAAAATTGCCACGCAAATTAAATCCAATGGTGGGATGGGGTTTTGAAACAAATAACAAAAAATTAAAAGATGGGGGCGTCTGCATGGCTCAGTCGGTTAAGTGCCCAACTCTTGGTTTTGGCTCAGGTCGTGATCTCACAGTTCGTAGGATCGAGCCCCGTGTTGGGCTACTCACTGACAGTGCAGAGCCTGCTTGGGATTCTCTCTCTCCCTCTCTCTCTGCCCCTCCCCTGCTTATCTTCTCTTTCTCTGTGGAAATAAATAAATCAACTTTATTTTAAAAAGCTTTTAGGGGCGCCTGCGTGGCTCAGTCGGTTAAGCATCCAACTTTGGCTCAGGTCATGATCTCACGGTTCGTGAGTTCGAGCCCCACGTCGGGCTCTGTGCTGACGGCTCGGAGCCCGGAGCCTGCTTCGGATTCTAGGTCTCCCTTTCTCTCTGCCCCTTCCCCACTCGCGCTGTCTCTCTCTCTCTCAAAAATAAACATTTATAAAAATTTGTTAAATAAAAATTAAAAAGCTTTAAAAAATGACAAGTATTATTTCTATTATAGACATATTGTCCACACATTGTCATACACCCAGACATGCAACTCTAACCACGGGATTTACATTTTAAATTCAGTTACAGGAACTAAAAAATATTACATGTGACTATTTCCAAACCATCATCACATCATTTACTCATTAAAGTTTTATAAACACGAAGACCCATCAATTGTCCTTATAATTAGTCTTTCTTACTCAGTGTGCTTATCTAATAAGCCTTCCCTCTAAGCCCTTCAAAAAACGCCAGTATTGGATCTGTTCAAGAAGCCCCCTTTTTCTCTGGGAATTCAAACGCTGCGTAAATGTTCACCCTCGAGAATCTCGCAGTAGCTGAGAAGCAAATTAACTGGCAGAAAACAATATTCAGCTACTCCTAGGCAGAGAAAGTCCTGACTACTGTGTGGCTACAGTCATCTGCGCCTCCTAGCTTATATTTTATCATTAAAATAATACCCATTTGATGGGGAACACGCAAACAGAGCACCAATTTTCTTTCCATGTGATGGGTCTCCTTCTCCTAACAGAAAACTGCCATGCAAGAAAATGTGGCTGGCAGCTGAACTTCAGGACAGACCTTAAGGGCCCGTTCAGTGAGAGCCAGAACAATGGACTTGCAGAGGTCGGGTCCTCCTGCCTCCACCTTATACACAATCTCCGCCAGATTCAAACCCCGCTTGATTACTTCTACAAATGAGAAGCTCCCTGCCTCATGAGGTTCTTGGTTTAAACGCACAGCTAGCTCTGTGTGGTAGAAAGCGCTTAGTGATCTTCCGAGCGGGTCAGAACACGCAAGTTCCTTCCTTCTCCCCCGGAGCCGGGTGGATAACTTAAGTGAATCAAGTAGGCAGGGGATTCCATAAGGCAGTGTGGTCACTGTCACAAACTGGCAAGCCTATGCCTTTTTTTTTTTTTAATGTTTATTTATTTTCTTGAGAGTGAGAGAGAAAGAGCGAACAGTAGAGGGGCAAAGGGAGGAGGAGAAGAGAGAGAGAATCCCAACAGGCTCAGCACTGTCGGCACAGAGCCCGATGCGGGGCTCTAGCCCATGATCCGTGAGATCATGACCTGAGCTGAAATCAAGAGTCCTACGCTCAACCAACTAATTGGAGGCAATGCTCTACACTGCCCAGCTTCTGAAGCTAAACATGCAAGTCTCAGGTTACCTGCAATTTTTAAAGTAGGAAACAAGGAGGGGCGCCTGGGTGGCTCAGTCGGTTAAGCTTCTGACTTCAGCTCAGGTCACGATCTCACACTCTGTGAGTTTGAGCCCCGTGTTGGGCTCTGTGCTGACAGCTCAGAGCCTGGAGCCGGCTTCGGATTCTGTGTCTCCTCAGGCCCTCCCCAGCTTGCGTGCTGTCTCTCTCAAAAATAAATAAACATTAAAATTTAAAAAAATAAAATAAAATAGGAAACAAGGATCATGATGTAAAATACTCCTTAAAAAGAAAACAAGTTACAAAAGCAACAACTATGTGGCCCATACAAAATGTGTCCTTCATAAAAAAAAACAAAAAACATTTGTCCAGAGACCAGAAGATGATTCTTGGGTTTTTCACCCAAGTCCAGTCTTCTGTGGACTCACCCTGAACTTCCTTTTACTGCTGCTTTTAGGCCACAATCACCTGGGGCCTGGCCAGAGGCAGTGTCCTAGGCTCTGGTGTCAGACGTGTGACCTGGGGCAACATTCTTGAGCATTCTATCCTCATTTTCTCTTCTGTGAGACTCTGAGAAGCTATCTCTTAAGATTACTTAGACAACATAGGTGAAGTGCTTCTCAGAGCGCCTGGCCCAGAGTAATTGCTAAGCACCTTAAAAACTCCTCCTTGTGCTTCTCTCCACACACTCTCGCTTGTGCATTCTTATTTTTAAAAATGTACTGTCCCAGGGGCGCCTGGGTGGCTCAGCTGGTCACGTGCTGGACTTCGGCTCAGGTCATGATCTCACAGGTTTGGGAGTTCGAGCCCCAGCGTTGGCTCGCTGCTGTCATCCCAGAGCCCACTTCAGGTCCTCTGTCTCCCTCGCCCTCTGCCCCTCCCCCACCTCTCCAAAATAAAGAAAGAAATAAAATAAAATGCACTGTCCCCAGCGCAAACTATTCCTGATGGGTGTTGAGCAATGTAACGTTGCAAGCCCGGAATTCTATCTCAGCAGCACCAAACGGTGGTTTTAATAGTACGTCACACTGCTGACTCATGACTGAGCTCATCATCAGCCAGGAAAACCTCAGCAGCTCTTATTCGGCAGATCTATCGCAGGCTAATGAACTGATTGGCGGGGGCAGGCCACCAATATGTTCCTTTACGCTCATTAGTATCTGATTCCGGAGGGTTGGTGTGAGCCCGCCAAATCTGTGCTGCCGACCAACCTCCCAAGGGTGCGAAGAGTGGGGGCTTGGAGTCAGACGGGCGTGTGTTTGAATCCTGGCTCGGTTTCCTTATCTGTAAAATAGGGATAAGAATAGAACCTACCTCACAGGGGTGCCACGCGGACAAAACGAGATCATGGATAGGAAGCCGTCAGCAGAGTTCCTGGAACAGAAAGCACTCAGTGCCCGTCAGTGATGACGACGGCCATGATGATGAGGATTTTTATGTTATCGAAATATCACCAAGAGGAGATGTCTCGGATACTCCAACGGAGCTGGGAGATGTTTGTTCAACGAGATAGAAATCATCTGCCGGAACTATTATTCAGTCCGTATTTGCAGGTTTCTTGGGTCATTCTGCCAAATCACGGACAAGGATGCAAAAGAACATCCAGACGAGCGAGTGCCCTTGTAAGGCACAAAAGGCTTAATGGACTCTGCCTTCCAAGGACTCATCCCTACCTTAAGATCCCATGCCCGTCTTACCAATGCCTCATAAATAAAAATAATATCCTCTAGAGCTCTCAGACTTCTGAATGTCCCACCACCCAGGGTGTATGTGTGTCTTTGGGGGGGGGGGTGCACACACACATGTGTGTGGGGGTAGAGGGGGACACAAGTTGGAGGTGGCTTTTGTTTCCCGGAACCCAACACCCTGGCAAAACCTGATCCAGATATGGTACGAGGAGCCATGGGTACAAAATAAGACGACGAAGACAACGACGATGATGATGGTTTGAGAGAGGTGGGGGGGGAGAGGCAGAAGCAGAGGGAGAGAGAGAATCTCACGCAGCCTCCATACCCAGTGCAGAGCCCAACACGGGACTTGATCCCACTACCCTGGGATCATGGCCTGAGCCGAAATCAGGAGTCGGACGCTCAACTGATCCACCGAGGTGCCCCCCAAACAAGATTATTTTTCTGTCACAGCAATATATGCAGCGGAGAAGCTGTGGTTCCTCATCAGGGTCTTACCATCCCCCACTTCAGTCCCACTTCCTCTGCTTTCAGAGCGGATCTGAGGCTCCTGCTGTTCCAACTACTATTATTTCCATCTTTATGCTTGTAAAAGCAACATGTACTCCCGAAACAAAGAAAATAAAATCTATACTCCCCTGCCTCTTCTCTTCTGAGGCCACCACTGCTGACCCCACCTGGTTCTCCGCTGTCGTACCAACTCTACATCACACATGCACAGCGGGCACATTCTGTTTTGTTTGCTTTGGGTCATGGTTGGTGCCATTTTACAAAATGCAACTTAGAATACACACATTAATTCCCACAGATTTCTTTTCCCTTTTAACAAAACTCTTGGGCATTCCCCCCTCCCCCAATCTAACTAGAATTTTATTTATTTATTTATTTTTTAATATTTATTTTTGAGAGAGAGAGACACAGCGTGCAAGTGGGGGAGGGGCAAAGAGCTAGGAAGACAGAATCAGAAGCAGGCTCCAGGCTCCGAGCTGTTGGCACAGAGCCCGAAGCGGGGCTCGAACCCACGAACTGCGAGACCATGACCTGAGCCGAAGTTGGACGCTCAACCAACTGAGCCACCCAGGCACCCCATGGAATTTTATTTTATTTTTTTGTGTAGGCTGCATGGCCAGCATAAAGCCCGACACGGGGCTCGATGTCACAACTGGGAGATCATGACCTGAGCTGAGATTAAGAGCTGGACACTTGGGGCGCCTGGGTGGCTCAGTAGGTTGAGCATCCAACTCTTGATCTCGGCTCAGGTCATGATCTCACAGTTCATGGGACTGAGTCCCACATCAGGCTCAGTGCTGAGCAAAGAACCTGCTTGGGATTTCTCTCTCTCTCTCTCTCTCTCTGCCTCTCTCCTGCTGGTACGTGCTCACTCTCTCTCTGAAATAAATATATATTTTTTTATTTAAGACATTTAATTGATTGAGCCACCCAGGCACCCCAAACTGAAATTTTAAATAGGCACCTGGGTGGCTCAGTCGGTTAAGCGTCTGACTTCGGCTCAGGTCATGATTTCGAGGTTTGCGGTTTCGAGACCCGTGTTGGGCTCTGGGTTGACAGCTCAGGTCCTAGAGCCTGCTTCGGATTCTGTGTCTCCTTCTCTCTTTGCCCCTCCTGCTTGCTCTCTCTCTCTCTCTCTCTCTCTCTCAAAAATAAACATTTAAAAAAATTAAAGTAAATTTAAAAATTTAAACAGGTTTATAATATTCCATATTAAACATGTACCATAATTTGCCTGTTGACGACTCTTTTTTTTCTAGATCTCACTGCTAAAAACCAATGCCACTGTGTGCGTATGTGTGTGTATGTCAGGATACGTGTCCTTATATACACACCTTAATTTCTTTTAACTGTATTATCATTAGTAGTAGCATTTTCTTAGAGAGAGAGAGAGAGAAAACGAATGAAGAGAGGGGTAGAGGGAGAGTTTCCCAAGCAGTTGCCACACTGAGTGTGGAGCCCAACAGAGGGTTCGATCCCGTGATCCTGGATCATGACCCGAGCCAAAACCAAGAGTCAAATGCTCAACCGACCAAGCCACCCAGGTGCTCCTCATTCTTTAATTTCTGAAGTTAGACTTTTGCAGGGGCTACTGGGTCAAAAGGATTGGTTATTGAATTTTATTAAGTTTGGCCAGATTCTGTGGGTGCATTCTTTGCCTGGCTTTAGGTTGTTTTTCCCAAGACCCCGCCTTCCCGAATATTCCCACAGCTACTAGTACAGCAGTCTGCAGCTGGTTCTGCTTGGTACAGGGGCCCAGGCTGAACACCCCAGCACAGCCAGGGCCCCACACCTTGGATCCCTATCAGCAGGGGCCGGTCAAAGGATACCCGTTGTCGCTCGCATGGAAGACCAAGTTATCGGTCCCCAGCCCCGCTGCTGAAAAGAACAAGAAAGTGAGTCTAGAATCCTACGTTGCAACGCGCCTCATTCTCCCACTGAAACAATCTATAGACAGTAGTGCCGTGAAGTTGAAATAACAACACGATGAGTAGCAAATGACATGGACGTGAGGACTAAAAAGTCAAGGATCTGGGGGCCAGGACAGAAATCGAACCAATGTGGATGTCATGGCTCTGATGGGAGAGTGCACTTCAGATCTCCACACAGCAAATGAGCTTTTAAGCCCCTGCTGGTTTCTGAGCTGGGAACTTACTCTGGCATTTTAGAGAGGTATTTAAAAATAGCCCAGTTTAACTTGTGGCATGGAGCTACTGACAGGGTCTAAGGTACAGCTGCAGACACGGTGAGCTGAGCACTTTGAGCTGGGAGGCTCCCACCTCTGCCCGCTCCCTCGGGGTCCAGGGGACAAGGAATCGGAAGGGGTGCCGGCAGGGAGCAGAGGCCCACCGTGTGACCCCGACAGGCCCAGGAGGGAGCATGGCATCTGTACTCCTCACTTTGGCACCAGGTCCCGTGAGACTCTTGAGAGATCGATCCGGTGGGGAAAGGGCAGGGAGTCTCACATAGCAGGGGAGCCTCGAGAACAAAAGAATTTCTGTGTTGGCGCACAACTCCCTGAATAATGTCACGGAAAGGCCTGAGTTTGGAGCAAGACTCAGCAGAGCATGACTTCTTGACACATGATTAAGCTCTCTCAGTTTTGGTTTTCTTATTTGGAAGAGGCAGATAATACCCATCGCCATCCCCTAGGTATACTTCAGAGTTAAAGAAGACCGGGCACACAGAGTGTCGAACATGAGACATGGAACACGGTAGGTACCAAGTCTTAAATACAACGGCTCCGACTACTCCATCACGACGCCTGTTGTTGGTACTCATCCTCCAGAAGCCACTTCCCCCACCCCAGAGCGGCACGGCCCAAGCTGTCTCCAGAGTAAGTCATGATACATCCCAGTTGGCTTATCGCACAGCCCAAGTCTCTGCACGAGCCAAGTCCGTGAGCGGCTGGGGGTTGGTGGTGATTAGGAAGATGGCGGTGGCGACCATCATTTCAGGACTTAAATCCGTGGAGAATTCCGTTTCCAGGAAAGGGCTGGGGAAAGGAAAGGGCATGACAGAAGTTGTGGCTGGGGTGAGGGGAAATGAGAGGCAACGGTGGGGGTAGGGGGGGGGACAGCCATGGCCAATGGGTTCCCAAGAGTGGTTTCAAGAAGGATTGACTTAGGATTCTGGAGACTGGCCTGGGGACGCCTGACAACTCACCACCCCCCTCTGCAGTGCCTTCTAATTCATAGAGAAGGAAGAAGTGGGCCTGTGACCATAAGGTGTCTCCTTTCTCAACCGTCTTTAAGTGTTCTCCATCAAAGCAATTCAGAGTCTGACTCTGCAGAGCTTGCTGGTCTCTGTCAGCTCAGTCCTGATGAAAACGAGGCCGAGAGGCACCTCGCTCTCCTTCGACCAACTCGCCACTACCTCCCCACCAGCAGGTGCTGCAGAAAGCTGAGGGACAAGGGACTCGTCTGGACTGGATGCTAGGCTCATTTTCCCCTTCTGATTACAACATGCTAGGTTCAACTGTTTCTGGAAAGAGAACGGCTCCCATGGCCATCATGTTAGTAACCACTTGAATAGAAATGGGACAACATTTTCTTTTGTCTTCCTGCCAGGTTTCCAGCTCTAGAGATGTGGCTTTTAGGATTTCCCATAAAGGCCCAAAGTGGCAGCATAAATAAACTTACCACAGTAATTATCCACCCCCCGCCCCTTCTCCAGCTTCCCAATGGAAACTCTTATCTTTTCTCTCAGTATTCTTCATGAAGCTCTCCCAGATTTATTACCTATGTGGGGCAATTCATCATTTAGGATAAATACCATCTTCTTCCACTGGGCAGGCCTGTGCCTCACGTGGCTGTCATTTCTAGATGGTGTGCATAATTAAATTGGGGCTGAGGAAGAAGGAGCCTGTTAAGATAATGGTTTCCTCAGAGTTATATATTCACAAAACAAGCTATTGGCAGTGAACTTTATTTCTTTTCTGCATTCCTCTGCTGCTGAGCTCCTCGGAGGATCCAACCACAGAGCGGCGAGTCAACGTGGTGTAGTGAAAAGTACGTAGATTTTGGAGGGACCTACATTCAACAACTTGGAGGACGTGTGACCTTGGACAAGTAAATTAAAGATCTCTGAGCCCTAGTTTCCTTATTGGTAATAGGGAGATGAAAATTTCTGCCAAGGACTGTTGCCAGGATTGACAATACTATTTACCAAGCGTCTAGTTCTGTGCCTGGCACAACGTGGGTCCTGTTTTGTCTTTCAAGTTTTTATTTAAATTGCAGTTAGTTAACAAGTGGTGTAATATTAGTTTCAGAGGTAGAATTTAGTGATTCAACACATAGTGATAACACAGTGCTCATCACAACATAAAGTGGGTTATTTTTTTTTAATATTTTTTAACATTTATTCATTTTTGAGAGGCAGAGAGAGACAGAGCATGAGTGGGGAAGGGACAGAGAGAGAGGGGACACAGAACCCGAAGCAGGCTCCAGGCTCCGGGCTGTCAGCACAGAACCCAACGTGGGGCTCGAACCCATGAACCGTGAGATCATGACCTGAGCTGAAGGTGGACACTCAACTCACTGAGCCACCCAGGTGCCCCATAAAGTGGGTTCTTAATCAATGGTACTTGTAGTGACTATTTTCATATGGTGAAAAACTGGATCATAGTTCTCAGTAGAGGAGAGAATTGACAATATATTAGCTTAGCTTTTCAGTGATGTTTTCTCTACAAAGATTAATGCATGATTAATCTTGCAAAGACTAATACACCTTTTATAATATGCAACAACTGAAGGTGAGGTAAGAGAATTATCTGAAGACACTCAGGATGGAGACTCGCTGTCTTGGTCCTGTCCTTAGCAAGGGGCTTTTTTTTTTTTTAATTTTTTTTAAATTTTTTTTTTTAATGTTTATGTATTTTTGACAGAGAGAGAGAGAGAGAGACAGAGCATGAGCAGGGGAGGGGCAGAAAGACAGGGAGACACAGAATCTGAAGCAGCCTCCAGGCTCTGAGCAGTCAGCACAGAGCCCGACGCGGGGCTCGAACTCACAGAGTGAGAGATCATGACCCGAGCCGAAGTCGGACGCTCAACCGACTGAGCCACCCAGGCGCCCCAGCAAGGGGCTTTCAAAGACAGGATTTGACACAGTCACCCCAGATCTAGAAGCCACCCTCAGAAAACAAATCAAGATGGTGGTCATGAAGTCAAATTTTGTAAATGAATGTTGATCTAAGAGCGTTAAGTGTGATTGGTTGTCCTCCTCTGATTAATTAACACATTCAACAAATGTTTATTAAGCACATACCCAGTGCCAGGCTTTGATCTAGCTCCTCGAATAAAACAGAAAAAGTCTCTGCTTTCATGGGGCCCCCTGACTTCCCATAATATTCCCATCACCAGATCAAAGAGCAAGGCCTTGAAAGCAAATGTTCTGGAATGGGCTGTCCCATAGGATTTATGCTGTGGCAAATTCAAATTTGTTTTAATTAATTAAAATTAAATCAAATTTAAGGAACGCCTGGGTGGCTCAGTCGGTCAAGCATCCCAGTCTTGATTTCAGCTCAGCTCATGATCTCACGGTTTGTGGGACTGAGCCCTGCGTCAGGCTCTGCACTGACAACAAGGAGCCTGCTTGGGATTCTCTCTCTCTCCCTCTCTCTCTCTTCCCCTGTACTTTGCAAGAACACTCTCTCTCTCAAAATAAATAAATAGGGGCGCCTGGGTGGCTCAGTCAGTTGGGCACCTGACTCTCAACTTTGGCTCAGGTCATGATCGCACAGGTTCGAGCCCCACGTCGGGCTCTGTGCTGACAGTGTGGAGCCTGCTTGAGATTCTCTCTCCCTCTCTCTCCTCCCCTCCCCTACTCGCACTGTCTTTGTCTCTCTCAAAATAAATAAACTTAAATAAACTTTTACACAATTAAATAAAATTTAAAACTCCGCTCCTCCGTCACATTAGCCACAGGTCAAGTGGTCAGTAGCCATCTGCGGCTACCAAGTAGGAAGAACCTTTCCAGCATCACAGAAGTTCTACTGGACAGCGCGGCCTGCAACAGGCTTGGCAAGCTGAAACTGTGCACACGGCCGAAGACCTATAGCAACTGGGACACAATGACCGTGCATCCACGGCCATCTAGTCTGTCAGAGCTGTCCTGGGAATGCTCTCGAATCAGGACTCTGAGGCTAGACATTGTCTGCTTCATCTACACTAGGTCTTCTCCCTGAATAATCCTCAGGCACCAGGAGAGACCCCGGCTCACCGATACCCACATCCAAGTCTTCTTCTCTGAACAGCACCCCCTTGCCCTCCAGCCCCTCCTTTCCACCTTATCTGCCCAAGCACCAAAGAATAAAGGGACCTGTTGACCGATCCCCATTCGCCCCAAACTATCCATCCCTTCCACCCCCTGTTTGGGCCCCCATTATGGTGTTTCCATGGAGCCCCCATCTCGCGGTTCCCACATTTCAGTTCTGATCATTACTCCGGGTCTTTTCTGTTCTGCCACCATGGCTGGACACACGTCACTGGCTTGGAAACCTTGGCACGCCTTCTTAGAAACCACTTTGTACACACAACTTCTGGCCCTCACTTGCCACTTGGGGCTGAATGCCTCATGCCAGCAGGGAATGGTCAAGGTGGAGCAGCCATTTTAGAATGTTCTTTCGTAAACTACTGCGTCACGACCCTAAGTGGTATCGGGATTCATGCTTGAGGTGTTCTCAGCTAACCACACAGAATCAAGCTTCTGACACACACGAGCTCATTGTTGTGTGCACCGTACAAATTGTTCTTGTTTATAATGTGTAACGTGAAAACAATGTAGAAACCTCAGTATAATCTGTCACAGTAGAAGTGCAACGGCTTGGATTAAAAGAAAAAAAAACTTTTGGTTTGATTTCAGAACAAATGCAAGGACTGACTCTTGCATGTAACAGATTTATCTTCCTAATTACCTATGACTGAGCAAAAAACTCAAAATGGTGTCCCTTATTAGACACCTATGACTGCATAAGAAGAGAGGAGGGGGGCACCAGGGTGGCTCAGTCGGTTGAGCGTCTGACTTAGGCTCAGGTAAAGATATCACAGTTTGTGAGTTGAAGCCCCACATCAGGCTCCCTGCTATCAGCACAGAGTCTGCTTTGGACCCTCTGACCACCCCCCCACCCCGCCCCTCTCCCGCTTGTGCTCTCTCTCTCTCAAAAATAAATAGACATTTAAATAAAAAAAAAAAAAAAAAGAAGACTGTGTACACACGTCAGCAAAGGACAGCTGATATGGGCTTTTAAAGTTTCCTGGAAAAGAAAATGCACGAAGTTGATGATTTATAGATAGGAAGCCAAGAGCTAATGGTATGAAAATAAACTTGCGTTGCCTTTGTTTGCTTAAGGTTTATTTTTTTGTTTTTTTTTTTGAGAGAGAGAGTGCATGAATGTGCACATACAGGGGAGGGGCAGAGAGAGAATCTTAAGCAGGTTCCTTGCCCAGCGCCAAGCCGGACACAGGGATCAATCTCACAACTGTTGAGTTTAGGACTTGAGCTGAAATCAAGGGTCAGAGGCTTAACCAACGGAGACACCCAGGCACCCCCTAATTGTCCATTTTTGTATTGTTCTTTTCTCAGTGGTTTCACTACCCACCCATCCCCCACCCCCCACCCCCCTTTCCAAATGCCACTTCTGCACTCTTCCAGAAGGCCTGACCTGCTCGTTTTGCCTTCCTGGTCATTTCCTCCCTTTGAGCTGGTCAAGCCCAGGCGCTGCATGGGCACACAGTGTGTCTAGGCAGATCCTTCCACTCTGAAAAGATGGTTCATTGTTGCATCTTCTGCAGTGATTACTGGCCCCTGGCTGCCTGGCCCACTTCATTTCCTACCCTCTTTCCCTCTCTAGACTCACACCTGGCCTTCACACTTTCTCTGAGTGCACCAAACATGTTCCTGCCACAGACCATTTGCATCTACCATCCCCCCTCTCTCTCTCTGACAGAGCTACTTTCTAGGTGCGTACGAGTTGAGTCCCTCGCTTCGTTCATGTATTTTTTTTCCCTAGAAAACAGTTCCTTGACTGTCCTATTCCCTTTTTCTCTCTTGTTAAAATTCTTCTAGCAGTTTCTACAAACTGAAAATGATATGCATTCTTATAGACTATCTACTCTCATTCGAATGTAAATGTCAAGAGGGCAGAGACTCCATCTTACTGCAAAATGAACCACACCAAAACTCAGCGGCTACAACCAGTAGCTATTTAGCTCCTAACTCTATAGTTTGGCAATTTGGACCAGGCTCAGCTGGGCAGTCTCTGGTCTGGGGGAGGTTTGGTTGATCTCCACTAAAGCTTAAACATCTGCATTCATTACCTGGGTCAGCGGAAAGCTGGCCGGTGTTTGGCTGAGCCGTCTTGTTCCTTTCCCACGTGACCTCTTACCCTGTAGCAGGCTAGCTGGACTTGTTCACATGGCAGTCTGGGTGCCGAGGCACCTGCTTTCCGTGTCCCTGAATGAGTCACATTTGTGACCGTGCCCTTAGGTGACTCAGATTCAAGCGGTAGAGAAACAGATTCTGCCTCTCGTTGCGAGGACCTGTTAACAGTGCTTTGCAGGATCCTGGATGCCAAGAGAGGAATTTCTGCTTATTTCTACAAACCCAGAGGCGGTATCTGCTTTATTCACTTCTATATCTCTAGCATTAAAACACTGGCTGGCTCAAAACAGGCTCTCAGCAAATACTTTCAAACAGAGGTTATGCCAGTGGGCCACAAGCCAGGAAGCGCAAATTCTGTGGGAACACCCATCACAAATGGATGCTAGTGCTGTGACGGTCACCACGATATACCCACCATCGTCCGTGACCCCCCCACCCCCGCCCCAATCCCACAGAAGATGTGAACCAAGGCTCTTTGTATAGCTGGTTCAAGGCGTGAAATCAGTGGGAGCTTCCGACTGGCCCAGCCTAGCTCATGGGACTGCCCTGTGACATGTGGGGGAGAGAAGACCAGGCTATAAATACACACATTGGGGAAATACCCACAAAATAAGGAGGTGGATGCCGGAGAGATGAATCTTCCCCAAATTCCCACAGACACCCTGTATGGGATACACTATTTAGAACCTGTCCCAAAGCCTATTTTTTGTTAACTGATAACAGTGGCTGATATCCACCTGGACTATTGCATGCACACGTGTGCACACACACACACACACACACACACACACACACACACAAATTAATTGGCAGATTTGGGAAATTCTGAATTCAGCCAAACAACTATTCTTTCCAGAAACAGCTGTTTAGCGAATGAATTAGTTATTTTGTTTCTTTAAAAAAAAAAAAAATCCTGTAGATTGCTACAGAGGCGGCAAAGTTCTCCGTGTACAGAATGCCGGCTACCATTATCATTACAAAGGGATCATTAGAACGAGTGGGGAAAAGGGCCCTAACTATCATTTAAAGCAGTCGTACGCAATAACGCACAAAGACCCTGTGTCACCGGCACTTGAATAAATACGTGCATGAAAAAGTAGAGTATCTCGAATTGGTTACTGTCAGGCCGAGCAGTAGACAATTTCGATTGTGTTGTAGAAAGACTCCGAAGCGACAATAGGATCTCATGGCCTTTAAATCAAAGCTTCTTAAGAAGAGCAGCTATAGAAAATACCTAACCCGCACAAAACTGGCGTCATTTTTCCTTATTTCCTCCAGTGTTTACAAGACAGTTATGGACCCATCAGCACCCTGACACACATGTACACGCACACCCATGGCCCCGTTTGGACCCGATATCCCTTTTTGCTCTTTTAACCGTCTGGGCTTAGGAAGGCCACTGAGGCGAGGTGGGATGCCCACGTGGGTGGAACGCCTGACTTCAGGGCTGCAGTTTCAAGGAGTCCCAGGAAGCTTGTGACAGGTCGGGCAGCACCCCTGTGGGCGACCCTCGCCTTTCCACGCCAGTAACTTCTCAGCTTGAGGGCTTTCTCTAACCACGGGAGCCTGCTTTCCTGCCTGTTGGCCAGGCCAGAAACAGCAGAGAATTAACCCTCGCCCAGCAAGCTGCCCTCACCCAACAACCAAAGGAGTAACGTATAAATTCCCAAGTTCCCTTGCCCTTTGAACAGAGTATTCTTTTTTTTTTTTTAAGTTACTGCTTGATGGATTGGCAGAGAAAAAGAGGGAGAGAGAAATCCGAAGCAGGTTCCACACTGTCAGCACAGAGCCTGATGCGGGGCTCGAACCCACGGAACTGTGAGATCGTGACCTGAGCCGAAGTCGAGTCAAACACTTAACTGACTGAGCCACCCAGGCGCCCCTGAACAGGGCACTTCTGAGGTGTATGTTTAGCAAATGAATTATTTTGCTTCTTTAAAAAAAAAAATCCTGTGGATTGTTATAGAGGCGGCAAAGTTCTCTGTGTACAAAATGCTTGCTACCGTTGTTCATTATAAAGGGATGATTAGAACGAGAGGGGGAAAGGCCCCTAACTATCATTTAAAGTAGTCATACGCAATAACGCACAGACCCTGTATCACTGAGAACAAATGTCTTCCAGGTCCCCCGTGGGGCTGAGGCTCAGGAGCCCACAGCCATGTCTGCTTGATCAAGCAGCTTCAGTGGCTGCACCCCTTTTCTGGTTTTATCCTCCCCCCACCCCCAATCCACTGCTCGAATCTCCTTCACCTTCTAAATTAATTGCTGACGCAAAGTTGGCTAAGGGAGGAACGAACACAAACGAAAACGAAGCTCCAGCCTTCCAACCGCCCCTCTCCCAGAAACCCCACACTATCTGCCCACGTACCTCGGCTTGTTCCTTGGAGCGCCTGGGTTCCAGAATGTGGGCCAGGTGCAAACGCGGACCCCCCAAGAGGGAAGCCTCAGCTCACGCACCTCCCACCTGAGTGAACAGAAAGGATCTGATATCAAGAGGTCGCTAAGAGTCTGGGTCTGGAGGAAGGGACATCCAGGGAAGGGGGAAGCAGGAGGCTCAGGCCTCCGTCCTCTCCCAGGATTCGCAAGAGTCATGCTAGGGTGGGTGTGGCTCTAACGCAAATCAGGACAGATGAGGCCCATCACCTTGATTTCACCAGCGAGTCCTGTGCTCTCTCTAAGCCTTGAGCCTCATCTTTAACACAGGAATCATACAGCCGCCTGTGTGGCTCAGGCAGCTGAGCGTACAACTCTTGATTTCGGCTCAGGGTCGTGGATTGGGCCCCACGTTGGCTCTGCGCTGAGCAGGGAACCTGCTTAGGATTCTCTCTCTCCCTCTCTCCTCCCACCCCTCCCCCAGTCTCTCTCGCTCTCAAAAAAAAAAAAAAAAGGATGGGGCGCTTGGGTGGCTCAGTCGGTTAAGCCTCGGACTTCAGCTCAGGTCACGATCTCGTGGCTTGTGAGTTCGAGCCCGGTGTCGGGCTCTGCGCTGACAGCTCAGAGCCTGGAGCTGCTTCTGATTCCGTCTCCCACCCCCCCCTCTCTCTCAAAAATGAATAAACATTAAAAAAAATTAATAAAAAATGGAATAATAATACCGACCTCTGAAGTTTGTTAGAATTAAGTGAATCACTCCACACAATGCAATAAACCCAGCGCCCTGCCCATCATAAACCTAACCGCGATTTCATTATGAACAAATACTTTTTGTAATGATCATCTTTACCCTTTTAAATACTAGAATTAGGGGCGCCTGGGTGGCGCAGTCGGTTAAGCGTCCGACTTCAGCCAGGTCACGATCTCGCGGTCTGTGAGTTCGAGCCCCGCGTCAGGCTCTGGGCTGATGGCTCGGAGCCTGGAGCCTATTTCCGATTCTGTGTCTCCCTCTCTCTCTGCCCCTCCCCCATTCATGCTCTGTCTCTCTCTGTCCCAAAAATAAATAAAAAACGTTGAAAAAAAAAAAAATTAAAATAAATAAATAAATAAATAAATACTAGAATTAGACCCCAGACTTTTGCTTTCTCCTCCTGTCCTGCCAAGAACCCAAGATCAAAGCAAAGAGTAACTTAAAAGTCAGAGCTGTTGCCGGTTCTAGCCGGCTCCCCCCCCTCCACCCCGCCTCTGGTTCAGGGGTGCACACGCCCAGCTGACTGTTCCTGTCCGTTTCCTTCCTGAGCTGTGACACGGTGACCCCAGGGCAGGGCATGGAGGGACGGGACTCTCACGGGCTCTGCAACAAAAACAAAAGGGAGAGAGCTCCTGACAAAAGGTTAAATTCTCATGTAAAAAAGCGCATTATCCCAAATCCTCTCCCTGCTCACCGCCTCCTCCTCACGGTGTGAGCCCGTTCTGCGCTCCGGCAGCCTTCCAGAGCCATTTTTCAGGCGCTTTGCAGCAGATGTGATCATTATAAAATGCACCGTTGGAGGACTATGGTATTTATTTGTTTTCCTTCATTTCAGTTTTTACTAGCTTTCCTTTAAAGACAGCAAGGCACAGATTGAGCCATAAACTGTCAGATTCCATATCTTATGAGGCTACCAATTTCCTAAAATGGGAGATGATTTAAATTTCCAATCAAACGGACAGATAGGAAAATGCATTGCAACTCCGGTAGGAGTTGTAAAGCTCCCAAGCTCTGTTTTGCCCCTTTTAAGCTTTATCAGCTCACAGTATTGATATGGACACAGCGAAAATAACTGCACGTTCCAGATGAGACGCAGTTCATCAGAACCAGGTCCTGGGTGGCGGGAAGTAATTCTGGATGCGTCACCAAAGACCCCCTTTTGTCTCCAGTCCCAGTGGGCTCGGAGGGACAATGTGCTAGGGTGTGATGTCAAGAATCAAGATGATGCAAACCACCAGTGAAATCAGTAGGCAGGATGGCTGGAACCCTGCCTGGAACGTAGTTTTGGAAGCCAGCCACGTCAAGACGAATACATTTGCAAAGCCCAATCCAGACAATTAGGATAAGTCCTCTGTGGGTACCCTAACAGGTGACACTTTTTTTTTTTTTTTTAATTGTTGTTGTGGCTCTTGTTTGCTGGTCTGGGGTTGGCGGTTTGTTTCTCCTTTGGAGGGACAAGATGCAGGGAGAAGGTAGGAGATACACTCTGAGCATGATTTCCCAGATGGAACCATTTGCCTGGCAACACTCACACCTAGAAGCTTGCCTGGTGCTGGCAGAGAAGGATTTGAATGTGGTCATGGAGAGAAGCAGGGGAAGGCGGTGGGAGGAAGGAAGCAAGCAAGCTAGAATATAATGTGTCCATAACCCAGGTTTCACTACGGGCACCTGACGGTGGGTCGGTCCCGCTGGAGCCCCCTAGGTGGCTGCGAACTGCAGAGTTGCCCTCACTCCAGGGACACAGAGGCTGGGGTTTTACCCACAATTCCTGGCGGAGAGCTGCTTCCAGGCTCATTGGCTCTGCAGGCTGTGTGAGTCCGCAGGACAGTGGCCACAGAGGAGAGCGGGCAGGGCCCCGGCACCATCTGCCAACAAACGCCACTCTTCATCGTGCACGGGACCAGCTGGAGGCCGGGAGCCAAAACAAGCACCAGGAAAACCCGATTCCAGGAAAAGCCGGCAGCCCCGCGGAAAGGAAATGGCACTACCCGAACGCGGGGTGGTGTTTTGCTGGGCGCACCGTCCCCGCCCGGCACAGGGTCCTCTGAGACGATTTGCGATGCCTATCACACCGTCTAGAAAGGAGCTTCCGGCTCAGCGGTGCAATGGTGTTCGGCGGGTAACAGGCGTGGAAAAGCAAAGGCCTCCTGGGACGTGGGGCTCATTAAATGCAATCCCATGTCTCTTTCCTTCACTGCTGAAACGCGGAAGCCCAAATCTCCTAAAAGCCCTAAGTTTGCAGCCATATTCATCTCTTTAATTACTGTGTCTGGTTCACTTTTATTTGCAATCATGGGAGCTTTTTATAGCCCTTTCACGTCTCTGTGCAAGGTGTCAAAGAACCCCGAAGACCCGGGGAGGGGAGAAGGAAGGGAAATTCGCTCACTCAGGCCAGTAAACGTGCTACTGCTTTTTCTCTAGGTCGCTGAAAAGGTATTTAAGCTGCTCAAACCTGAAGGGAGCCTAAGCTGGCGAGGCCCTAAGGCCAGAAGGGTCACAGGGCTAAATGCATCAAAAGCGGGGCAGCCTCTGTACTTTGATGCGGAACCGGGTAGGTCCCAGCAGAACCTCCCATCAGAACCAACGGCTTCTTTCCGAAGGAGTGCCGAAGGAGTGTTGGGCGGGCCAACAGCCTGGTTCTCTTTAGCCAATGATCTTAGCTGAAGGGGGGCTCCATGCCCAAGGATCCCTCCCCTCCCTGGGAGTAACCCCAAGTTCTGTGTAGGGTATAAGCCCCTTCCACCTTGGCTCATTTGGGGCTTCTCTGAAGGATGCACCGATTCCAGAGCTCCCTGGGGCTGGGCCCCCCTGGTTGTAAGCACACGATTCATCCGCTGCTGGTCCCTGCCTTTCCAAATGCTGAGAGCCATCCACAGTGAATGTCCTGCCTGCAAAGGGCTGTCTTGGGGAACCCAACCTAAGGCGGCCGCACATCCTGGATACCGTTTGCCATGGCGGATGCGCTGGAGCCCTGTCCACGTGTTTCTGGAAAGCCCTGTGTTAAGGAAAATGTGCCCAGGACAGGAGAGATGCGCTAAGGGTGGCTGGGAAGGCCCCGGATGCCTGGCATTCCCCTGCATATTATCCCAGTGTCTCACAGCGTTCTGAAAAACGTGTACGTTGAGAATGACTGAAAATGTCACTGCATGAAAATGTAAATTTCTGGGGTGCCTGGGTGGCTCAGTCTGGTTAAGTGTTGGACTTTGGCTCAGGGCATGATCTCATGGTTAGTAAATTCTAGCCCCACGTTGGGCTCTGTGCTGACAGTATGGAGCCTGCTTCGGATTCTGAGTCTCCCTCTCTCTCTGCCCCTACCCCCGCTTGCACTCTCTCTCAAAAATAAACACTTCTTTTTAAATGTAAATTTATGCATTGTAAAATAAAGCATCAGGACCATCAAAAAGGTAACAGGACAAGTGAGAAATTGGGAGAAGGATCTGCAATCTATGCGACACAGTGATAATTTTCTTCATATATGGAGAATTCTTGAAAATTAGAAAAAGATGGGCCATCAAAAAAATAAAAAATAAAACGGACAGAGAGGGTAAACTGAGTTTGCAGCAAAGCAAATGATAAAATGGCCTTTTCACCTGTACAAAGATATTCACCCTTACTCACAAGAAAAATAAATGTGGGGCACCTGGGTGGCTCAGTCGGTTAAGCGTCAGACTTCGGCTCAGGTCATGATCTCGCGGTTTGTGAGTTCGAGCCCCATGTAGGATTTTGTGCTGATAGCTCGGAGACTGGAGCCTGTTTTAGATTCTGTGTCTCCGTCTCTCCACCCCTCCCTAGCTCGTGCTCTCTCTCAAAAATAAATGTTAAAAAAAAAAAAAACAAATTAATACCAACGCGGAATGTCATTTTCAGGTAACAGACAAATCAAGATCACGAAGCTGAGCAGCACCCTGTGTTGGTGTGTGTGTTAGGTAATAGGTAGTCTCATAAAATTCTGGCAGGTGTATAACTCGGCCCAACCTTTCTGGAAGGCAAATTGGCAGTTTTAAATCCATGGCTCCATGGACTCAACAAGAGTTTGGCTCTTTCTAAGGGTTTATCAATCCAAACCATGTGCAAAGGTGTACATACAGGATTATTCACTTTCACATTGTTTATAGTAGCAAAAAAACCCAGAGGTCATCAAAATGTTCATCATTACACACTAAGGTAAATAAATGAACAGCGAACCCGTGAATAAAATGCTCCTGTGCCCTGCCCACCCTGCAAAGGATCAGTTCCAGGGCCCAACCGAAGCCGAGGTCGGGAGAGCTGGCTGTTCAGGGTATAAATTGGGCACAGCCCACCCCGGCTCCTCCCCTTGGGTTTGGTCAACTTGACCACCATGCTGGGGCCAGAGGGCTGTCTTGGAAACTGTTTTTGCAATGGACTGTGTTCCTTCTGACAAACACTGATATCAAAACACATTTTATCACCACTTGTATTTGAACAGATTATATAATTGGTTGCTCTCTCTTTAAGAAAAAATTACTTATAATGTAAGTGTAAACTATGTTATTTGATTTTTGGATGTTCAAACCAATCCAAAGGAATTCTTTTTCCCAGTTATCTTGCGTCAGGGAGTTTATCAAATAGCTTTCAGTCACAGAATGATTTAAAAGCAAACCTTCCCGAGGTTCATCCTGTTTGTTATGGTCTGAGGGGTCTTTATTCACAACAGTTCTAAGGGTTTTATCTAATCTATGCCAGCCATAAATTTCTGTGGTAAGGGAGCAAGAATCTTTGGAGCAAAGCTCCCTTAAAATGTTTTTTGAGATATTCATTTCTGAAAAACAAATCAGAACTTGCAAACCCCAAAGCCTCAGAAATGTTCACCTGCTTCATGCTGGCAGGAGCAAAATTTCTTTTCTTTTTCCTTTTTTTGGATTCAGAATTCTTCACAAGCCCCTGGATGTTTTCCTGAGACAAAACTCCAATGGTGGGAGAGGAAGGCACGGCCCCAGTTCAGCTTTTTCCACTGCCCATCCACCAATGCCTTGCTGTCCCTTCCACAGAGAGGTGTAGATGCCTATTTCCTAGCAGGTGTCATGGACACAGACACATTTTCCCAGTTCTGTGCTACACAGATTGCGCGGTCCTCTCTAGAAAAGTTGCCAAGGCACACAAACCCAGAATCACACGCCCGGATCTCAGATCCCGGTAACCCTGAACTAGCACAACCAGCTCACTGATGCAGCTGTGGGGTGAAGCCTTCAGACGCTGCAAGAAAGGACTGGGGATGAATTGCACTGGGCCCTGTCGGCTCACTGCGTGCCGAGATGGCGGATGGAGGCACAGGGATGTTTCTTCATTTGTGCTGCCCTGCAGAGCAGCTGGGGGAGGGAACCCCATCTTACGGAGAACTGAGAAGCCAGCCGTGCTGCACGAATGAACGCCTGCATCATCAATCACCGGAATTTGAAACGGACCTTGGATCACGTGACGCACTACTCCGGCCGTAACCTGCATATTGTTTTTAATTGCTCTCGCTAACCGCAGAAGAGAATCCTTGCTCGGGGTTCGGGGTTCGGAGAGCCGCTCCTCTGTCAGGTCTCTTGGCAGCCGCAGGGCAGGAGAGTGTTGCTTGCAAGGAGGCTGGTAGCTACCTTGCTCTGCCGCGTCTCCTTCTGTCCTGGGCTCTTCCCTCCTAGCCCCTGCCCCTCCCCCCGCCACCTGCCAGCACACTCTCCCACGAGGCCCTTGCTCCCTTCAATTCCAGGCCAGGAATTTGCTGCTTGAGGCCTGGGAGCTCTAGGGGGAGGCAGCGCTGGTGCTGAAACCACAGCACGATGACGCGAGCGCGCGGCCACTGGCAGGGAGCCCGCTTCTGGCTCCTTGGGCTGATGTTTCCCGGGAAGTGGTGCCAGGGACCGGTGGGGACGGCCCGTTTTATGAGGAGTCCAGGCTGCAACGTGGAGCCCTTCCAAGGCGTCTTTCTCATGTCCTTGCTACTCCTCTAATAAGCCGGGATTAACCCTAGGTAAAGCGCGCTACGCTGGAAAGGGCCTGTAAATTCTCTCTAGAACCCTGGCCCCCAAATGCTGGCTTTGCGTTTGGCAAACAAAGCTGAACAAATGAGCAGCCACTGGCTTGCCTCCCCCCCCCCTCCACTCAGCGTGGGGTACACCTCTCAGGAAGCAGGTTTATAAAGTGGGGGTCCCTATACGGGTGTAACTGGATGTGGCTCTTGTGCCAAGTCAAACTAACACTTGTTTTCTAGGACAGGGTCCCTCCGTCCTCCGCCCCCCCCCCCCCAGCACGCCCCCCTCACTCCTTGCCCGGGCTGGCCCGGGGGAGCACCCTGAGCAGTTCACAGGCTCCCAGGCTCAGCAGGACCCCACACTTGGTTTCAGGCTTTGCTGCCGCCATCTTGAAATTCTTAGCTTCTCTTTGAACAAGAGACCCAGCAGTCTCATTTTGCAGTGGGCCCTGCAAATTAAGGATCCTGACCCGGAGGAAGCCATGCTGGGCAGGACACCCCCTCCTGAAACACCTCCTGGGTTTTGCGTTTTCAGAGGAGAGCTGTGGGCTTTCCAGTGTGGGGGGTAGCCAGGTTTTCACCACCTCACCACCTCTTAGAGCGACAGCCCCCTTGGTGAGATTTTTAAAACGCTGCAGAAATTAATACCTATTGAATGATGAGTCGTCTCCAAGCCCTACTGTGTGTACTTTGCATTTTATCACGTAATCCTCACAAGAGCACGTTGAGGCAGGCACCATCGTTCCCCCATTTTAAAGATGGGGAGGGGCGCCTGGGTGGCGCAGTCGGTTAAGCGTCCGACTTCAGCCAGGTCACGATCTCGCGGTCCGTGAGTTCGAGCCCCGCGTCAGGCTCTGGGCTGATGGCTCGGAGCCTGGAGCCTGTTTCCGATTCTGTGTCTCCCTCTCTCTCTGCCCCTCCCCCGTTCATGCTCTGTCTCTCTCTGTCCCAAAAATAAAATAAAAAACGTTGAAAAAAAAATAATTAAAAAAAAAAAAAATTAAAAAAAAAAAATAAAAAAAAAAAAAATAAAGATGGGGAAACGGACTCTCAGATCAATTCGGCTCAAATCAAACTCAGATGCAGTTAATTCCAAAACATGTAGTTTTAACCACTAGACCATACAGCTTGATTATAAAAGGAAAATATGTTCTCCATTTCATTGGCAGTAAGATTCATAACTGATGTGTTGATTGACTCTGAGTGTGGAGATGAAGGCAGGTTGGAAGGAGGAAAGTAATAGAAAAACATTCTTTTTCTACCCCCCCCCCCACCCCCACCACCAAGCACACAGGAGGATATAAACTGATATTGCCAGAATGCCATAAAGAAACAAGACTCTCCTGTAATTTTTTCCTGTTCACTTTGGTCTGGGCTTTACTTTTAAGGCTGTTGGCTTGCATAACTGTAAGCTCTTTTGGCTCTCGGACCGTGGGATTCATTATCCCAAAATGGCTCGCAGGCCTCGGCGTTCGATATCTTCTCAAATGCATTCAGCAGACCAAGGATATGCCCAGAATCCAACATCAGGGAATTTTCCACAATTATAACCATCATCATCGAACAACCAAAGCCAATGTTTACTCATTGCTATGAGCCAGCCAGTTTACATATATCAATTTATTTAATCCTCACACCCACCATATAAGGGAAGCATCATCATTGTGATTTTACAGATGAGGACACTGAGGCCCAGAGAGATGACGTAATTCAGTGAGATCACCTTGCTGGTAACTCTGGGAGCCAGGACTGGAATCAAAGAGCATACTCTTAACCCTTACGCCACATGAAAGCTGAACATCATCTGTCAAGGAGCTGTCCTGAGAACAGAACTCTAGACATGAATAATCCAGAGTAGTGGGGACTCCTGATCCTACAACCACAGTGACCGTCTGTCTTGACCTCCTCTTATTTATATACCACTGATGAAATGTGCACTCACTGGGAATGAGACCCGTCTGGACCCAGGCCAAGCAGCACTGGGGTTACATGGTTCTTTACCTATCCGCATTAGATTACAGATGTCCATGACTCAAGAACATCATCTCCTTTAAGGTGCCTGGCTAGCTCAGTTGCTTAAGTGTCCGACTCTTGATTTCCGCTCAGGTCCTGATCTCACGGTTCATGAGTTCGAGCCCTGCATCAGGCTCCATGCTGACAGTGCAGAACCTGCTTGGGATTCTCTGTCTCCCTCTCTCTCTGCCCTTCCTCCCCTCTGTCCCTCTCTCTCTCTCTCTCAAAAATAAATAAACATTTTTAAATTATATCATTTCTGGGGCGCCTGAGTGGCTCAGTTAGTTAAGTGTCTGACTTCAGCTCAGGTCACGATCTCACAGCTTGTGAGTTCAAACCCGGCATCAGGCTCTCTGCTGACAGCTCGGAGCCTGGAGCCAGCTTCTGATTTTGTGTCTCCCTCTCTCTCTCCCCCACCTCCACCACTCACATTCTCTCTCTCAAAAATAAACATTAACAAATATTTAAAATAAAAATAAATAAAAAATATCATCTCTCTCAATTTTCTAACTGGACCTACTGGGGAGTGATAACCAGTTAATCTAAGGGAACCCAGTCTCCGACATATACTGCTTGTGAAGCCACTAGCCTAAGGATAGAATTGAGAAGTGAATGGAGAAGACATTTCACGAATCCCAATACCTCTCATTTAATTTCTTGCTGCACCACCGAGACGAAGGTATCAGTATCCCCATTCTACAGACGGGAAAGCAGAGGAAATTTAGCAACTTGCCCTAAGTCCCAGTACAAGGAAACGATGGAGCCAGGGATTCAAATCCCAGATCACTAAAAACCTCTGAGTAACCTCTCCGAATCCTGTGCCACAAAGCCCAGCATCAGCCTTACACAGGGCTGCTTAGCGTCTTCCGTCACAGCATTAAACTGTGCTCCCAAGGCCACGTTCAGCCCCCACCCCTGCTGGCCATGGTATCCTAATCAATACGAGCTGCTCATTGAGGTTTTCTTGCCCCTGAAATGGTTCTACACATTTTTTTGTTCTCCCAACTAGATCATATTCATAATCATTTTAATGGGACGATTTCATGTTTATGAAGTCATAGCAACTTACCTTCAGCCAAACCTATCAGTCTTCTTTCTTCCTTTCCTTCTAATTCTGTGACTGTGGGAACTGATTACACGTTAGAAAAAGTATTGCCCTACATGCCACTAACTTTGCAGCTGCACATGTAGGTTACTGTTCGGGGAAGAAAAGCACTTTTAAAAAGAGAGCTTATGCCCCTCTGTCCACTCACCGTCACACAGAAAACACCTGCAGGTGCACACACTCACAGACCCATGTGTGCCCACTCATGCATGTGCACACAATCACACAGGCAAGCCCATAACGTGTGTGTGCGCGCGCGCACACACACACACACACACACACACACACACACACACACAGATTGGCTCACTCCCTAAGACTCACTGACTGGGCGCTGAGGTTCTTGGAAAGAAGGCCATTCAGGTAAACAGTGTTCTTTCTGGAAAACCGTCTCTGCCCTCTTTGCTAAGACACACCCACTCCTGGCTAGAAGCCAGCCTCAGGGACTTACCTAGTGTATTTTATTAAAACAAAGGCTACAGTCACTTTCCAGCAATGACTGCAGGGTGACTCCACACTGTAAACAGAATCTGTATTTACTGAGCCACATTTTTTTATCCACTGGCAACTTTTTTCAGACATGTTTCCAGTTTTATTTATTTATTAAGTGTACTTATTTTCAAAGACAGAGAGAGAGAGGGAGGGAGGGGCAGAGAGAGAGAGGCGAGGGGACAGCGAGCAAGGGAGAGGAGGGAGAGGAGGGAGAGAGAATCGGAGCGGGCTCCATGCTGTCAGCACAGAGCCCGACATGGGGCTCGAACCCACAAACAGTGAGATCATGACCTGAACCGAAACCAAGAATCAGACGCACCACCCAGGTGCCCCAGACATGTTTCCAATTTCAATCTATTATAAATATTTATAAAAATCAAAAAATCAATAACAATTATTACTGGGAAGTGACAATTTTCTTTATAAAGGATTCACCATGCTTTGAAAGAAGACTCTTGGTGCACACAAAACACGGCTATCAACAACATTTAACTATACGCCTGGCTTTTCAGGGACTTCCTTATCACATAAAGCGTGGGGGATGATCACTACTGAACCCACAGATAATTAAAACTGCAGGTTCTTCTGAACAGACAAACACAATGCTGAAAGAAACGTCTTTGATTTCAAATCAAAAATGTTAAATGCGTTGAGTAGAATTAATTGGTTGAGAAAAAGAAAGGGGAAAGTTGCCTCAGAAGGCATTCAGAAATTCCAAAGACAAACTCAAGGAGGAAAAAATAGATGTCACCTGCAAACCTCCAAACATGGGGTCTTTTCCTAAGTCTTGCAGTCTTGAGGCTTCCTCTATACCCAAAGTCCAAATCCCTTTTCTCCCTTCACCGCCAGCTGGCCCCGAGGTCATCAAGCAGTGCTAAATATAGGCCAGCCTCTTTTTGTGTTTCTTTTCGCTTCCTTTCGCGTCCCTTCGCTGGGGACACGGTCATGTTTTAGTCCAGAAGAAACCCAGGCAAAATTGACCATTTTTCCTGGAAAGCGTATGTGTCTAATTCCTAATTTTGCAAGAACCAGGCAGCGTAAATTTAGTTTATTAAAACATGCATTTAGCACATTTGCCAGAGTGGTGATATTTATTCCCCCTGAACTTTAAATCATCTTGGACGGTGAAAGAGATCTTTAATTATGTATAGACGCAGGACAACAGAACACAACACGCTGGGTTTCTTTCTTTAATATATATTTCCCAAGAGCAAGAAAATGATAGGTTAAGCATTTAACGTGCTTGCAGACTTCATTTTATTTCCATCAAGTGCTGGAGTTAAGTCAAATTTTCATTCTGACATTTAAAAAACCTCCACTATAGGAAATACATAGGTTTAAAATTGGCCTGCTGTTTTTCCATTGGATTCAGGAGGAGACTAGGAATTCGCAAGAATAGGCTTTTCCAATTTTCCACGGCATCTGACCTGACATCTGGAAATAGCCAGAGAGAAATAACTGTGCATGTGTGAAGTGTTGTGGACTTTGCCCAACCCCTTTACATACAGCATCTCATTTTAAGCCTCCCCACAACCTGATAGGAGCTTAACAATCCTCTTTTCTGATCTATTTAACAGCAAAAGAAAAAAAAAAATCAAGGTCTGGAGGAGTTGGGCAATTTGACCAAGGTTTCACAACAATGGGGGCCATTGGCAACATGGCCTCCAGTGTAAGAGATTTCTTAACAGAAGACTCCCATGGTGGTGCTGGAAAGTTCAAGGCTGCCTTCTCCTCCTCCTCCTCCTCCTCCTTCTTCTCACTCTTCCTCTTCTTAATTTATTGTTTTGGGGGGAGAGAGAGCACAAAGGAGGGAGAGGCAGAGAGAGAGGGAGACACTGCTGACAGCAGTGAGCACCACGCAGGGCTAGCATTCACAAACCATGAGATCTTGACCTGAGCCGAAATCATACGCTCAATTGACTGAGCTACCCGGGTGCCCCGAATTATCAAGGCCTTCTGAGGGATTCTGGAGGGAACCTGCGAGGACCTCCTTCACCCAGCCTCCAACAGCACCTGCAGTGACTACCCAGGAACCGCCTCTCCGCCGGCCTTGACTCCCTGTCAATCCCAGCCATCAGTGCGATGACCAGAAGTGCGGTGCTCAGAATGTGCCCTGGGGCTGGTTATTCTGGGATCAGCGAGCAAAGGTGCCATGAGCACCAGCCACCGTACAAGTGCAGGGAATGAAGGTGTCACTTCAGGGTCGGTTCCGTGACTTTGCTTTCCATGGTGGGTGACCTGAAAGGTGCCTTTTTTACAACCTGCCTTTCTCTCCTGAATATTTCCACCACACATTATTACTATTATTATTATAATTTGAGAGCGAGAACACGCATGAGCCAGGGAGAGAGAGAATCCTAAACAGGCTCCACGCTCAGCATGGAGCCCGACACGGGGCTCGATCCCACGACTCTGGAATCGTGACCTGAGACAAAATCAAAGGCCAGAGGCTTAACCAACTGAGCCACCCGGGCGCTGCCCACCACACATTAGTTCAACTTCAGATGACTGGCTGCCTCTTCGGAGTGCAAATCCTTTTCGTTGCAGGGGTGAGGGGTGGGCGTGGGAGCTGGGAGAGGACAGGCAGCACACTGCATAAGTTATATTCATTAAAACCTTAATTCCACTGCCTTTCTCAGATTCTTTATCAGACCTGGCAAGGGTTCAAACTGGGAGCTGGTGGAAGCTGGTAGAAGCGTCCCCACAGAAGTGTTTTCCTGTGCAGGCTCTGAGGTCAGCAGTGCCTTCAGCTTGACCGCTCTAGACAGAGCATTGGCTCCCCTGCGCACGACCGGCTCCCGTACTCCCTCCCGAGGACACCCACCGCCTACGTGAAGGCAGGTGTCTCAGGTCATCGTCCGGCTGAACTCTAAGTCCCTTCCGCCCAGGACATGGCATTGGATATTTCCTGTTGAGGGCTGAGCCACAGGGAGGCGACAGGCTCAGATCCAGATAGAACGGGGCATCTTCTCTTTGGAGTAAGCAAAGCAGTAAAGCGAGACTCAGAAGGGGAGGCTGCCAAGGGAGAAGGGTTACTGAGATACAATAAAAACACGCTTGACAGTTTTGCTTATAATGGAGCCACCACAGGGAGCTTTCCGAGTGCCCACTACCGCCAATTCGCAAAAAGGTTGACCCTTCAGCATGAGACCTCAGTGGAAAGAGAAGGTCCCTCACCTCCTGGCACAGGGCAGAAGGGTAGACTTACCTCCTAATCCCAGACTCGGGGAGTACGCGACCTGGTCAATAACCTCCTACCCTCTGCAAACGTGTTCTCATTTGCTTGCTCCCATCCGCACCGCCTCATGACAAACTGTCTCTTTGCGGAGTCCCCGGTCCTCTGCCGCCCTGTACTTCGCAGAGAGTCTCTCTCATTGCTTCTGATCTCCTTTTTGATGAGCTAACCCCTTTGCATGTTCAGATTTGTTTTTTGTGTACGTTCTTTTCAAACTGACGAAAAGCAAAGGGACAGCAGGGCGTTCTTTGATTTCTCTCTCCTGCACATGGAAGATGAATTCTCTGTGTGTGTTTAGAAGTGATTTGCTTCCTCCCAGATTTTATTTTCATGAGGTTAAGAAAGCAATTGAGCGAGGAGTTAAGGATCCCAGGAACCGCGACTGTGGCCGTGTATTACCTACATGCCACTCCCTGCTTGTGTTCAGACTGGGTTCACCAAGCAAACGGAAGCATCTTTTCTTGTGTCCTTCTCTTCACGTTAACATGTGAAATTACACTAAGGGACAAGATGATCGTTATTTTATCGTTATTGTTTACTTATATCTGCTTTGTTCCGGAAACAATTTAAAGCAGCATTATGGGGGCACCGGGGGCGGGGTGGGGGGGGGTGGGGGGGGGGGCGGGCTCAGTCGGTTAAGCATTTGACTTCAGTCCAGCTCGTGATCTCGCAGTTCGTGGGTTCAAGCCCCGCATCGGGCTCTGTGGTGACAGCTTGGAGCTTGGAGCCTGGAGCCCGGAGCCTGCTTTGGATTCTGCGTCTCCCTCTCTCTCTGCCCCTCCCCTGTGCGCTCTGTCTCTTTCAAAAATAAATATTTTTAAAAAATTAAGCAGCATTATGTATGAATTTCTGACCTATGTACAGGAGCAATTCTATTTGATTTTTTTATCAAATCCACTTTTTAATGATTGATATGTTAATGATGTGATTAATCCATTGGGTTTGATTCATTTAGATCGTCATTTGCGTTTCATCAAGATGTGTTTTCTTTTTTTTTTTAATTTTTTTTTAACGTTTATTTATTTTTGAGACAGAGAGAGACAGAGCATGAATGGGGGAGGTCAGAGAGAGAGGGAGACACAGAATCTGAAACAGGCTCCAGGCTCTGAGCTGTCAGCACAGAGCCCAACGCGGGGCTCGAACTCACGGACCGCGAGATCATGACCTGAGCCGAAGTCGGGTGCTTAACCGACTGAGCCACCCAGGCACCCCTCAAGATGTGTTTTCAAGGCGATACTTGATGTCCTTCTCAAAATGCTCCATTTCTCAGCATGGGGAGCCTCTATCTTCTATAAGCAAACAAAATCTGAACCACAGCCTTCTGACTGACAGGAAGCTGAAATCTAAGTGTGGGGAGGTTAAGTAATCCCACCAAGGTTTGCAGAACACTGGAGAAGCCTGCTTTTCCTTATGCCTATGTGTTTTCTATAAGGTACATTTCTCTATAAGATACACAAGTCTGGGGCACCTGGGTGGCTCGGTCGGTTAAGCGTCTGACTCTGGATCTCAGCTCAGGTCATGATCTCATGGTTCATGAGTTCAATCCCAGCATTGGGCCCTGTGCTGATGGCATGAAGCCTGCTTGGGATTCCGTCTTTCCTTCGCTCTGCCCCTCACCTGCTTGTGCTCTCTGTCTCTCTGAAAATAAATTAAAAAAAAAAAAAAAAAAGATACACAAGTTTGTACAATTCCTCAAAGAAATCTAGAAGATAATAATCACCACCTACCTCCACAGCAGGCTGAAACAATGCCCTGAAAGCCTCGGGCCCCAAGCATAGGCTTTCTCCAGCTGGTAGAGAAAACTGTGCCCAGGAGCATCCTTTTAGGACACCCCACAGTCAGGATGTGACCTTCTGGGCATTCCGAGTAGGTATGTTGAGTTCATACGGAGTTGAGTTCATGTGAAATAGAATGGTTAGGCCAGAAAGGTGGCATGTGTTTTTAATAGGACACAGAACATCAAAAAATGTTGAATACACAGTGAGAAAACTGTTCTCTGCTTTCCTTTTCATTTTCAATTCCTTTTCAGTGCCTCCAGTGACATTAAGGAGAAAGTCTCCACTAAATGGTAGTAGACATTTAACACCCCATCTCCCTCTGGCTAAGTTTAACTATCAATAAGGAGCTGGCATCAGGATAAGAACCTTGGGTAAGCAACAGTAGCCAGCCACAATCTACTGATGACGCTTCATTTTTACTGTATTTGGATTGTTTACCTTCTCTTTCTTTTTTTTAATTTTTTTTAATGTTTATCTATTTTTGAGAGAAAGGGACAGAGCATGAACAGGGAAAGCGCAGAGAGAGAAGGAGACACAGAATCCCAAGCAGGCTCCAGGCTCTGAACTGTCAGCACAGAGCCCGACGTGAGGCTCGAACTCATGAACCACGAGATCACGACCTGAGCTGAAGTCAGATACTTAACTGACTGAGCCACCCAGGTGCCCCAATGTTTACCTTCTCTTTCTATCAAGTGATGCTAGTTGTCCACTGAGGTAGTGATATAAAGTCTCATTTAAAATAAACATTTTTTAATGTTTTTAAAAATTAAAATAAATGATTGTATAGGTGATATGTTTTTCAGGTTTATTTATTTATTTTGAGAGAGACAGAGAGAGTGAAAGAGAATCCCAAGCAGGCTCTACACTGTCAGTACAGAGTCCAACGTGGGGCTCCAACTCACAAACCGTGAGATCATGACCTGAGCCAAAATCAAGAGTCAGATGCTTAATTGCCTGAGCCATCCGGGTGCCCCTGTTAACAATGACATTTGGGGTAACAGGAAGAAAAACAAAAAGGGTCTTCAATGAAAGACAAGAAGCTAATGTCCTGAGAGCAAAATTGGCATCAATCTCAGAAGAGTTGAGTCTGAGGCCAATACTCCTACTGATAAGCCATGGGAGGTGATGAACGTCTGGTTATTGATCTCTCCACCTATAAAGGAGATATAATAAAAATATTCACTGGGGCCACCTGGATGACTCGGTCAGTTGAGCATCCAACTTTTGATTTCAGCTTAGTTCATGATTCCAGGGTCATGAGATCAAGCCCCATATCGGACTCCGTGCTGACCATGGAGCCTGCTTGAGATTCTCTCTCTCTCTCTCTCTCTCTCTCTCTCTCTCTCTCTCTCTTTCTCTCTTCCTCCTCCTCCTCCTCCCCTGCTCACTCACTCTCTGTAAAATACATTTTTAAAAATTAAAAAAATATATTAACTTGACCTCTTTATAGATTGGTGTTGAAGGATCAAATGAGAGTGTGTAAGGGAAAGTCTGTTACAAACTATAAAATATTATATCCAGGTAAGAGATTATCATAATAAATGAGCAATGGGTGAGGGGGGAGATAAGGGAGGATCAAAGCAAATTAGCCTAAAGAAAATTAATTAGCTAGAAAGAAAATTCTACCGTCCCATTAGGTAGATGGACCTGGGTTTTGGGAAGCCGGGAAGTGACCAGATTGTCATTTGGTTTGTACAAGGGGAGGGATCAGAGGAAGAAAAACAATCAAAAACAAACAAACAAAAGCCTCCTTCAAAGGGAAGACCCCCCCCCTCCGGAAGAGAAGAGAAAGCTGGGGAGACCCTAGGTCTGGGTGAAACTCTCATGAGGGTGAAACCACCACATAATGGGCTCTGTGCCTCTTTCCTCACCTGCTCTGGTCCCTCCGAACACGGTTGTGTCCTGACAAGTCCTGGCACATGCAGGTAAGCACTTTGGGTCCACTGCACATGAGGCCACTCGAGTTGTCCTAGATGAAGGGGACGGGAATGGGCAGAGGAAACCGCATTGAGGCGACAACGCTGTTGGCTTCCCTCAGTACTGAACACCCAGGACCCAGTACAAGTGCCTGAAAGAATGGGGGTCCAGGAGGGACTCATTTGGTGAGTGCAAGGAAGAAGAAAGTGGGGGAGGAAGGGAGGGAGAGAGAGAGCAAGAGGAAGGAAGAAGAAAAAGCTCCAGCTTCCAGACCAACACCCCAAGTGAGGGGAGGCCAAAGTGGGAATTTTATCCCATGCCTCCCGGGACGGCAAGGAGACCTTAGGGGTGCTGAGTGTGGGGCTGAGAGTCTACAGAACTGACTCACAACCTCCCTTTGACCACATGCTGTAACTGGGGGATGCTGGGCACATTCCTACCTTCTCTGACTGTGAGCGTGTCTCACCAACACCATGGGAATGGGCAGACCAGCCTCACACGGAGTAATCGACATTAAATGGGCAGAAAAATATACGCACGCACACATAGTAAGATGGGCCAGAACTGTAGCTTTAGTTGTTACGGTTGTTGGTGCTATTACATACGCTCTACGAAAACGCAGGGGAATTATTTTGATTCTGTTAAAAGTGTGACACGATATGGATTTTCGTTCCATAAACAGATTCTTATAACTTTGCTTCCTAATTAGACTGTATCTGTCATGTCTGTAATTCCTGTGTAATTAAATTGAAATTAAATGTCAATTTGCTTTGAATTACAGAGTAATTCTATGTATACATGCCACGCAATCTGCATTTTGTTAGGAGACGACAACCAAAAATATCCTGACGGTCCCTCTGCAATTACAAAGTGATCTGATTAAGATCAGCATTGACAAACGACCTGCCAAGGCCTGAAGAAGAAAAACCGTGGGCTGGTGGAGGGGTTGGCAGAGGTTAGGTGCAGCGGGGGAGGGGGCAGTGAGCTCACCGATGACCCCTCCACTCCCCAGGAACCCATGAAATCCTGAACTGACAGTGATCGCTTGGGCAGGCGGTGGGGGTGATCCCTTAAATGAAAAAACAAAAAAAATAGAGACCTCAATTACACAACACGCTAACTGGCACGGCTTTCTCTTCGCTCTCGAACCCAGCTGTTTTAATTAGGTTGGCGTTTGAGGTCCTGAATCCCTGGGGCCCCAAAGACAGTGATAAATGTAGAGAGAATATTTCAAACCTCATCCAGGAATGTGATCTTTCTGTAATACATAAAATGCCTTCCATCCTCCAATTTAAAAAAAAAAGAGAGAGAGAGAGAGAGAGAGAGGCATGGAAATAATTCCTATTCCATTCCTATCGTATCTGTATCGGTCCTGAGCACAGGAGCCATGGGAAAAGATGAGCTAGGTGGGGACGTGGGGTAAGGAAAGAACCAGAACGTGAAGGAACCAGGAGCAAATGTGGCAGCACAGAGAGGGAAAGATTCCCACCCGGGCTTTCTCCCTCGTCTCCTTCCTCCAAGGCCACTCTGTGGCCAAGGAAGGTCACTTTCCCTCAGCCTCCCTGCCCTCGGCTTTGCCCCCGGGTGCGCTGCTCCCCCAATTATGGCTTCTTTTGGACACTTCAGCAAACTCTACCCTGGCACTCCTCTGTGATGAGGAGCTGGTTATTTCCCGTTTACTCAGTGGACGTCTCCTTCTTCTGCTCCTCCCCGGGCCTCAGACAACCCCCTCCACCTCCCGGCAAAGTCTGCAGGTCCCCCCAGTGCCAGCCTTCAGAGGTGGGGGAAGGGCCTCGGGGATTAACGGGCCAGCAATGCCCAAATCAAGGGGCCGGTCACAGGTTCCCTTTCTTACACGCTATGACCCTAAGCAAATCATTTAACCTCCGTGAGCCTCAGTTCTCCCAAATATAAATGGAAGTTAATATAAACTGTCCTGACTATTGCATAGAGTTGTTGGAAGAACACATTAGCTAACGTAAATGAAGGTGTGCAGGAAAGAGTAAAGACCCGTCCAGGTTTGTTATATCATCCTCCTCCTGGGAGGTATGTTAGCGTTCTCTCTTTTGCAGATGACTAAAAACCCAACCCAGCCCAAGGAGATGGGGGTAGGGGGAAGGGAATTGGGTTTCGGGGACTTTTATAGCTAAAATGTCCGGGGCAGGTGTGGCTTTGGGCCTGGCCAGGTGCAGGGATTGCGCAGGGTCCACTGCGTGGCCCATTCAGCTCACATCCTGCTCAGTTTAAGTTCAGTGGGAAAGAGCATGTTCCAGAAGCTCTCTCTCTCCAACCCCAGGACTCACGATGCTATGATCAACTGGTCGCAAACCAATCATGGTGGCCAAGAGGCAATGGGGCATTCACGGGTACCGGTCCCAGCTTCTGGCCCTGGGTCCAGAAATGCCACCGTCCTCACTATCTGAGCTGCACGGACTGACCCAGAGGAAGTGAATGGCTCTCCAGGGCCCGGAGAACAAGGAAGAATGAAAGTTGGGCAGGATGGTCACACACATGCACCCTCAGACATGAAGCGATTTGTGGCTGGACTCAATCTTAGAACAAGAAGGAAGCAGATCAAGGGATTTGTGGCTAGACTCAATCTTAGAACAAGAAGGAAGCAGATGAGCTCAGGTCTAAGGACAGGAGAGGCTCAAGTAGAGAAATTCCTGATTGAAAACAGCAGATAAGGTGAGGAACGGTCGACATTAAATGAGCAAATTGTATCCCTAATTCATGCAGCATAGGAACACCAGACACAGACAGTTCTCTTACAGAAGAAGGAGCAAGAACAGCTACTGATTGACAGGAACTTTACCCAAATGACAAAACGACAGCGGATGTGCAGCAAAGGGTTGCCTGAATTCTGTTTTCCCATCCGGAGGCAGGAACTCCCCGCCATGTCTGCGTTTCTCCCCAAATGGAGTGTTCCTGCCACCTGACCCTGAATAACATGCCTCACTCTTATTTTTTTTTTAATAATTATTTTTGAGAGAGACAGAGTGTGAGAGGGGGAGAGAGAGAGAGAGAGAGAGAGAGAGAGAGAGAGAGAGAGAGAGAATCTCAAGCAGGCTCCGCACTGTCAGTACGGAGGCGGAGGTGGGACTCAAACCTATAAACCGTGAGATTGTGACCAGAGCCAAAGTCAGACACTTAACCCACTGAGCCACCCAGGCGCTCCATTTTCTTTTTTCTCACTCTTCTCTTTAAAGTGAAAGCTAAGGCACATCCCTAGACCAGCTACTGTGCAGGAGGCATTTAGCCAGCCGTTGGCTCCCCCACTGGCCAAGGACATCTGCCATGTGACATAGATTCTGATACATCTGCACGAGAATTTTCTTTAAGGTCATTGTGCTTGTGGCGTGCATCTCTTGTGTTCTGAATATTTCAGAATGTTGCATAACGGGCAACACGGAAAAGTCAACACTTTTCTTTCTTTCTTTCTTTTTTTTTAGCTGCCAAGTTCCATGGAGGATATATTTTTTTAAAAAGTGCAACATTTATGGAAAGGAAATTGTTATCGCCGAATAGGTCTTAAACCTAAGCTTATTATTGCTCAGAATGTAAAGCCATCTATCATCTGTGATTGCCTTTTCTGTCTATTTGGCCATTTTGGAATTAAAGATGTACCTCTAGGACTTGGGCTCTACACATTATGAGCTTGGCTTTTCCTTCAACATTGATTTTCACTTGGCATGGTTCTCTCCCTCCAGAAGGTCAACTCAGCTGTTCAGAAACCAATAAAGCCACATGTTGGTCCTTGTGTTTATGTTCTCCTTTTCGTCTAAGTAATTATTATCTGGACATGGGAATTTAAAACTCATAAGGTATATAAAGGGATACATTGCAAAGCAAGAGCCCCCAGGGCACAGGCCCAGAGTCTGTCACTGTTTGTGTGTCTTTTCATACACATGGATGTCCCATGCCTATTCAAACTGTTTATATATATATTTTTTAATTTTCCCATGAAGGGCACATAGTATATATTTTTCTGAAACTTGTTTTGGCTTCTGTTTTAGTTTTGTTTTTTTTTAATGTTTTTATTTGTTTTTGAGAGAGAGCGAGAGAGAAAGCATATGAGCATGTGGGGCAGAGGGGGACAGAGGATCCGAAGCAGGCTCCACGCTGACAGTGTGGAACCTGTTTGGGATTCTCTCTCTTTCTGCCCCTCCCCTGTTCTCTCTCTCTCTCAAAAATAAATAAACTGTAAAAATATTTTAAAAGGTATAAAAGTGTATTTACGAAAAAGTAAGCTTCCTAAATACCACTGTTTGAAAGCCATTCTGTTTCCATTGTGTCTGTTACCTGCTTTTTTATATATCCCTAGAAATGGAATGTTCTATACCTCCCCTTTTCTCATTTAACCATGTATCTTGGTTATTTGGCTATGTATCAGGATATAAAGAGGTTCTCATTCTTTTTTACAGCTGAATAGCATTCTATAGAGGAGTGTGCCATAATTTAATTCAGCCAGTCCCCTTTTAATGGATTTGTAGATTATTCCGAGTTTTTTTGCTAGTTCAAACAATGCTGCAATAAATAATCTTCCAGACACATCATTTGGCGAAAGGACGCATATGTCCAATGGAGGATACATTTCTAGAAATAAAACTATTGGGGCAAAAGGTAGCTGTATTTTAAAATATGGTAACTACTGCCAGATTGCCTTCTATGGAGGTTGTTACCAAATTACATTCCAACAGGAATTTATAGGCCTGACTGTGTCCCCACGCTCCCACCTTACCAGAATACACATAATGCATAAAGGAACTTTTTCAACTTTGCCAAACTGAGAAATTAAATGGTATTTCATTATGGTATTAATTTGAGTACCTCATCTTGCAAATAATCATTTTAATATGTTTAAAAAACATTTATAGGGGCGCCTGCATGGCTCAGTCGGTTAAGCTTCTGACTTTGGCTCCAACCACAATCTCACAGTTTGTGAGTTCAAGCCCTGCGTCGTGCTGACAGCTCAGAGCCTGGAGCCTGATTCGGATTCTGTGTCTCCCTCTCTCTGGCCCCTCCCCCACTCTCTGTCTCTCTCTGTCTCTCTCTCTCTCTCAAAAATAAACATTACAAGAAATTTCTATTTCCTTTGCTGTGATCTGACTTTTCATATTTGTCTATTTGTTCTATTGGTTTGGTGTTCTCCTTACTGACTTGGAGGAGATTTTTGTACACTAAGGAAAGTAGCTCTTTGCACGAACTGTTAAGTTATAACTTCCCGTTTGTCTTCGACTTTACTTTTTTGTCGTGCAGAAACATAGATTTTTTTTTTTTTTTTTTTTTTTTTGAGACAGAGAGAGACAGAGCATGAACGGGGGAGGGTCAGAGAGAGGAAGACACAGAATCTGAAACAGGCTCCAGGCTCTGAGCTGTCAGCACAGAGCCGATGCGGGGCTTGAACTCACGGACCGCGAAATCATGACCTGAGCCGAGGTCGGCCACTTAACCGACTGAGCCACCCAGGCGCCCCCAGAAACATGGATTTTTATATAGACTAATTACCGGTCTCTGATGCTAAAGTCTTTATGTGGCACATAGAAATGGCTTCCCCAAGCCGGAGATTATTGTTTTAATTTTTTTCTTTTTCTTTTTCTTTTTTTTTTTTTTTCCTGGCATGGTTTCAAATGTGTGCAGATTTTGCACTTAAATTTTTGGCAGATATTGATAAATTGTCTTGCGGAAAGATTATACTCACCTATGTTCCCAGGGACACTGCATGTTTACTCTTTGAAGTGTCTGTTGTTTGTCTCCTACAAATTGCCCATTCTTGCCTCCTTAACAGCCTTGGGAGCAAAGGCTGTGTCTTCGATCTAATCCATCTTAAGTCACAGCATCGAGCACAGGACTGTGCACGTGAAGGACAATCACGAAGGTTCTCTTTTTTTACTGGGAATAATTTCTGACCAAGCAAGGATGGTGTGCCACATTGCTGGCCACCTTCCACGCCAAGTGGTGCTGGCAAGGTGAGCCATGCTGCATCGGAGACGACAGTCTCTGAAGCACAAATGAGAATTATGGTCTACTTGGTTTTGGACTTTAATGAATTTATACATGAAGTTTTACAAAGCACAGTAGTTAAAATCCTGCTAACTGCATATCAAGGATCTCCATTATTGAGGGGAGGTGAATGCATGAAATCGGGAATCCTCCCTAAGTCCAGAATGCTACCTGTTAGGGGAGCCTGGGTGGCTCAGGTGGTGAAGTGTCTGACTTCGGCTCAGGTCGTGATCTCGCGGTCTGTGAGTTCGAGCCCCACGTGGGGCTCTGTGCTGACAGCTCAGAGCCTAGAGCCTGCTTCGGAGTCTGTGTCTCCCTCTCTCTGCCCCTCCCCCACTCACGCTCTGTCTCTCTCTCAAAAAAAAAAAAAAAAAAAAGAATGCCACCAGTTAGGACACTCAGGGAAGTGCATTGGGTCCTGAAGGGTGAGTCCCTGAGCAAAGTAGACTAAACCAAAGAGACAGACTGTGCTTACTTGAAAGCATGTTTAACCCCTCAATAACATATAATTTATGGAATGTTATTAAATATGGACCTATTGGTACAGAGCAGAGAGGCTCTTGGAAAACAATTCTCTTCCCTGTGGCCTGCTCTCCCTGGGCTTATATGGAAGTTTAATTCATTCCCTTAAATTAAAAAAATAACTATATAATGAAATATGGTGCTTCGACAGAATGCAAAAGCCTTCCGATGAATTCAACTCTCTTTCCCATAACATTGGCAAACAGAGAGACACGAATTGTATAAATTGGTACAAGAGGCTGGGGGAAAATCAGAGCCACACCTTTCCTACAATTGCTGGGTTTCTCCCAAAGAACAGATCTCAGCTTCATCTTCCCTTCCTAAGATTCCAAAATCTCGGTGAAAATCTCCAAGGTAGAAGGCTTCATAATTAAGGGACTCAGGACCTGATGAGGTAATAGTGGACATTTGTGGTCCTTTGACAGCTCAGTGCATTTCCTCTTCTGGTTACAGCCCCTCAACGTTCCTTGAGGCAATCAGTTGTCTCCAACTTCTGTGTTTTCAGGATGTGCTTGACTCCATCCCTGGGGGGACTGGCATGTTATTTAGGTTTGTGAGTCAGTGTCTTCTCTTCCTTAGCGGTGGTGGTTAGGTCAGGATCAGGTACGCCATCCAACTCACATTTGATGTGACCTAGACCTGAGGCTTTTCCTGGAACAATTTTGGGAAAAAAAAGTGCTCTTTCTGCTGGGACAGCATAGCTGAGAACAATGGGGTCAAGGGTCTATTTGAGAAGGAAACTAACTGGGAGCAAAGTAAGGCTGAGGGATAGAGGGAGCTCTCCAGTCCTAAAGACCTGATATGACCCCCTGTATCCAGCTATGCCAGAGACAGGTCAGCAGATTAATTCCTCATCTCTCCCGCTTTAAAATTTTAGGTCGGGGGCGCCTGGGTGGCTCAGTCGGTTAAGCGTCCGACTTCAGCTCAAGTCATGATCTTGTGGTCCATGAGTTTGAACCCCGCGTCGAGCTCTGTGCTGATAGCTCAGAGCCTGGAGCCTGCTTTGGATTCTGTGTCTCCTTCTCTCTCTGCCCTTCCCCCATTCATGCTTTGTCTCTGTCTCTGAAAAATGAATACACACAAAAAATTGTAGTTTGAACCGGGTTTCTGTCAGTTACAATCAATGGAGTCCACTAACATGGTAGAAGGAATAGGCGAGGCAAAGTCCGTTCATGAGTGAATCTGTGACAGATTTCATAAATATGGTCCCATGTCAATCAATCAAGGCAACAAATTAAGCCTGGGAATATTTGTGATGTTTTACACAATCTCATTTAGCAATAATGCGTAAACTGTCATTAATTCCCATTTGTAGTCCCTCCACTAGAAACTTTTTCTGGTTTGTTTTGCTTCCCTGTCAGTCTCAGTAAGATACTGTATATCCATTCCACTTTGATGTAGATAAACAAACATTATAAGGCATTCTCTATGACTCAAATTGAATTCCACACAGTCAAGGGGCACCTGGGTGGCTCAGTCGGTTAAGCGTCTGACCCTTGATTTCAGCTCAGGTCATGATCTCATGGTTCATGAGATGCAGCCCTGCATCAGACTCTGCACTGACAGCGTGGAGCTTGCCTGGGATTCTCACTCTCTCCCTCTCTCTCTGCCCCTCCTCCACTTGTGCACGCAGGCTCACTCTCTCTCTCTCCCTCTCTAAGTAAGTAAATAAACTTTATAAAATATATATTTAAAAAGAAATCCACACAGGAAAGAGGTACACAGGCATACAAAAATGCCCACATGTGATATAATTTCATGACAAAGAGTCTCATCGCTCATCTGTACCATGGATGATTTACAAAGACAATTTAAGAAACAATTTAGTGACAATGAGATGTATTTAAAATAGCCTAATGAAAACGTTTCCAGACTCAAGTTCTCCAGAAACCTGCAAATGTAGGAGAGTATCTTCACTTGTTAAAACCAACTATGGTTAATAGCTGAAAATGTTCTAGACCAATGGTTCTCAAGCTTGTTTGTATATCAGAATCGCCTGGAAAGATGATATACACATATACAGTTTTCTGCTGGGGGAACCAAGTTGACAGAAGCAGAGTTAGGTCCTATACTATACCTTTGACTTACAACCTGTGTGCTATTCCCAGGATCTAAAAACAATGATAACAGTCAAGCGTATGGATATATGTATGTATATTCACATATACATAACCGGACACAGTCTGGCTCAGTCATGATCTCACAGTTCCTGAGTTCTAGCATCGGGCTCCATGCTGAAAGTTCAGAGCCTGCTTGGAATTCTCTCTCTCTCTCCCTCTCTCTCTGCCCCTCCCCTGCTCTCTCTCTCCCTCTCTCTCAAAATAAACAAATAAACTTTTTAAAAAAAGAATATCAAGTTTAAAGAGTTTGAACACTTTTCCTGAGGTCATACAACAGGGCAAATCCAGGACTTTAAACCCAAGACCCTTAACCACTCCAAAATACAGATATGACAGCCCGTGTCACAATTGATGCATGAAATCAATAACTGAACTTTACTAGCAACATCATTAGAGAATTGGATAGAGTAATACTGCTCACAAAGGGAAAATAAGCAATGCAAACAGTTCCTAAAAATAAAGACATGTATCCTAGAGAGCTGAAAGCAGTCTCTATTTAACTCCTTAGAAGCCAATTTTAGAAGGAAAAAAAAAAAAACTGTTGCCAGGTTATCTGAAAGGTCTGCATACAAGAAACTGTATACCCTCCATTACTACAAAGACCTATATCTCATCTTTTCTCTTCCCTTCCTTTAATTAAGAATCTGAGTCCCAACAGATGTCTTGGGTGTTGATGCACGGGTCCAGAGAGGGGCATCCCACAGGCATCTAATTCACGCCACCAAAAGCCACGGTAACAGGGTGGAGACAGGGAGTAGATTTTTCCAGTGTGTAAATTACACAAGTCCTTTGTTTTTTTGTTTTTTTTTTTTTGCTTTTTCTCCCCCTTAACTGCAACTAAACGACATCAAAAACATATCCCTTTTAGAGGCAGGCAGGATACAGGAAGATTTTAAAACCATCTAGAAATAGTAGCAACTGGTATATAATAAAGAGAAGATTCTGAGAGAACACCAAATTGCAAGAGTTTGGGAAGGGCAGTTTAAAGAATGGGCCTGGGGTGCCTGGGTGGCTCAGTCAGTTAAGCAGCAGACTTTGGCTCCAGTTATGGTCTCAAGGTTCCTGAGTTCGTGCCCCACAGCTAGTTCTCTATGTCAGCACAGAGCCCACTTTAAATCCTCTGTCCCCCTCTCTCTCTGCTCCTTCCCCACTTGCTTTCTCTCTCTCTCCCTCTCTCTCTCTCTCTCTCTCTCAAAAAGAAACATTAAAATAAAGAAAGAATTGGCCCCTACACTGGTAACAAACAAGACAATACAATCTCGGATTCCTTCCCAGCTCTGAGTCACTTCATCTTCCCTAGGACGCCCTTATTGGGAAGTTATATTTTTGATGCGTTAATAAGATCAGGACAACCTCATAATGCGGTACAGGTTATTTATATCGCAATATTCTATGCCAGGGTCCGTGCATTTTGTATAAACAGAAATTCAGGCTTTCAGCTCTGGCCAGCAGAGCCTCTAACGGTACCGGTAGGCTGCCTGAGCATTTTTAATGGTGAGCATCTCATATACCACTGGTTGCCAACATCCATATGCTTTTGTCAAATATCCTGCTGCTGGGTACTGAACAGCTAATGGAAAAAGCACTCTGACAATAAAACATCAGTGCTTGACTTTCTGGCTTAGTAATGTTTTTTCACATTAGGCATGGCAAATGGGGACCTATCGAGATGTCTCTCGAAGAGATAAACATTCTTGCCATTGTCCTTCAACAATTTCTAAAGATGCTAAAGTAAATTAGGATAAACTTGACAGATATTTAAGCATGTCAATGCGTTTGACAGGTCTTCTATGTTTTTCTTTAAACTTTTAAAAATGTTTATTTATTTTTGAGAGAGAGAGAGAGAGACAGAGTGCAAGTGGTGGTGGGTGGGGGGGGGAGGCAGAAAGAGAGGGAGACACAGATTCCAAAGCAGGTTCCAGGCTCTGAGCTGTCAGCACAGAGTCCAGTGTGGGGCTTGAACTCACAAGCCATGAGATCATGACCTGGGCCGATGTCAGACACATAACCGAATGAGCCACCCAGGCGCCCCTCCTGCCCCCCACCCCCCATCTTTCATGTTTTTTGTATTCCCATTCCTCCTCTAATATATGGCAAAGAAAGCCTTCTGGCTCTCTGGATCACAGGAGAGTACTGTGTCCCTTCCTTCCCTCCCTCCATCCTTCCTTCCTTCCTTCCTTCCTTCCTTCTTTCCTTCCATTTTTCCCTCCCTCCTTCTTGCCATTTTTCCTTCCTTCCTTCCTTCCTTCCTTCCTTCCTTCCTTCCTTCCTTCCCTCCTTCCTTCCATTCATTTATTGATCACCTACTATATGTCAGCTATTGTGCACAAAGACTATGTGAAGATGGCTCATCCCCAGCCTTCAATCCTCACAGTCTAGTGAGAAGTGAGGAACAGCGTGCAAACAATCAAGAAGCAACATCATCTGAAATCATCAAAAACTGTAAAAGTTTGGCAAGAGGGCAAATGTCACCGCCTGCTCTGGAGGCTGAGAGAAGTCTTCTCAGAAGAGGTAATATTTGAGCCGGATGTTGAAATAAAAGTAAAAGTCAATGAGGAAAAGAAGAAGGAGAGATATTCCAAGACATTGTGCGATGTGCAAAACCAAGAGACATTAAAGAGCGTGGAATTCTTAGATTCACAAAGAACTCTGGCAAAGTCACTAACAAATGGATGAAGGGACATGTCGGGAATAGATGCTCTAAATACAACCAGTGGCAGATTCTGACCGGTCTTATATGGCAAGCTGAGGAGTTTGGTGTCACCTCGTAGGCAAGGAGCTCTTTACGAACGCAGTTGTAGAAAGTTGGTGACAGGCTCAAATAGTTGGTATGTCATCAGTCATACCTCCTCTCGCTGAGGTGAACCAACAGTAAGAAAACAGTCACTCTGTGGCATGAGAAATCTCACTGAGGCACAAAGAAGGATTTAGAGGCAGCAACATTGGCTAAATATTGGAATGTGTTCCTCAGAGGGGTTGGAAAATCACCTCGGGAGGTCTTTAAGAATAGACTAAATTATCATTTGTCTTAGATGTGTCGCATGTGATTACCCGTTAGGGCAAAGGGATTCACTTCAAGTCTCTTCCCGACGTACAGTTCCATTGTTCACAGCATATTGTAGTGAACAGAGCCCCGCGTTGGTTAGCAATTTGTACTTGATCCTGTGGTTGCAGATAGATGACGAGATTACAGAAGCGGAATGTGCACTTGAGAAATATGCATAGAGTGAATGCTGCATGCAGGGGAAACTATCGATCTGTTGAAGATAAAGCAAGCTGGTTTATGAAGGAGGTAAATTTCCCCTGAATTTCTCAGAGGCTCGTGATATAACCTTGATGTAACTCCACTTTTCTTAAGGCTATCTGAACATGAAAGCAGGTACCATCAGGCATGAGAAGACACAATAATGAGCTACAGCAGGAATAAAAGAACTCATCCCAGATTAACTCGCTATGTGGGGGTGCCTTGCGTCATTGCTCAGGGAAGTAGTTAAAACTAGCTATTATGGAAGGTGCCCTCTGAGACTATTAATAATCCCCCGAAATTTCGTAGTTTTAGAGTTTAGCAAGCACATCCACGTGCATTATCACCTTAGCTGCTGTTCGCGAGAACACGGCAGCGGACAGGCTTTTACAAATGAGAACACTGAGGCTGGGAAATTTCAATTACCTGCCCATTCTACTTAGCTACTAAGTAGCCTAACCTGGACTTAGCCAATATCGAAACACTTTATCTGACTCTGAGTTCCCAGCAATCTTTCCAGAGGAAGGGAGTTAACAGTTGGGAGGAACAAGAGAAAGAGAGAAAATGAAGCCACGATCTAAGTACAATAAGGTGGGGCACCTGGGTGGCTCAGGCGGTTGAGCGCCCAACTTTGACTCGGGTCATGATCTCAAGGCTCGTGAGTTCGAGCCCTGCGTCGGGCTCTGTGCTAACAGCTCAGATCCTGGAGCCTGTTTCAGATTCTGTGTCTCCCTCTCTCTCTGACCCTCCCCCGTTCATGCTCTCTCTCTGTCTCAAAAATAAACGTTAAAAAAAAAATTTAAACTTAAAAAATAAGTAAATAAATAAATAAAATAATGCTAAATCAAGCAAAGACCCGAGCTTTAGTTTCATCTCAGGATCATGAATAATCCCAAAGTGGATTTTTAAGTGGCAAACACCTATTCTTGGTAAAAACCAGCTTTTGGACAAGGAAAAATCTCCTAAAACACTGATGAGGTAACAGATGAAAGAGAAGTTAATACTAATAATGAATAATAAAGAAGTAACCATAATAGAGAGCTTTCTAATGTAGCTCCACGTGATGGATCTCGTTAGCAAAATAACACTGGATTGATAATTTCATTAAACTATAACAAGTGAATTTTTTTTTAAATTTTTTTAATGTTTATTTATTTTTGAAAGAGAGACAGAGCATGAGTGGGGGAGGAGCAGAGAGAGAGGGAGACACAGAATCCAAAGGAGGCTCCAGGCTCTGAGCTGTCAGCACAGAGCCCGATGCGGGGCTTGAACCCACAAACTGTGAGATCATGACCTGAGCCGAAGTCGGACGCTTAACCGAGTGAGCCCCCCAGGCTCCCCTATAACAAGTGAATTTTACTGAAACTAAAATATCATTGGTTATAAGATGCACTATTACCTTATGTCCTGAGAAAGAAAAAACGCTGCCAACTGTAATACGCCATCGATTTTAACCTGTGTCATGGTTCCGAGGGTGCTAAATGAAGAAAAAAATTCTGCATTTTAAAACATGTGAAATACAATGGTTACATATATTCAGACCAGGGGGTTAATAATAACCGGAAGGGGCGCCTGGGTGGCTCAGTCGGGTAAGTGTCCACCTCTTGATTTCAGCTCAAGTCATGATCTCAGGATTCTTGAGTTTGTGATGGCACAAAGCCTGCTTTGGATACTCTCTCGCGTTCTCTGCCTCACCCTCCCCTCTCTTTCTCTTTCCCAAAATAAATAAATAAATTTATTTTGTTTAAAAAAAATTGTTAACGTTTATTCATCTTTGAGACACAGAGACAGAGCATGAGCAGGGAAGGGGCAGACAGAGGCAGACACAGGATCCGTCGCAGGCTCCAGGCCCTGAGCTGTCAGCACAGAGCTCGATGTGGGACTCGATTCACGAACTGTGAGATCAAGACCTGAGCTGAGGTCAGATGCTCAACTGAATGAGTCGCCCAGGTGCCTCCCCTGGGGCTTAGTTTTTAACGCTAGAAACATCTTTAGACGTAGACAGTAGAGGGTTTTGTTCTAAGAAACCATATACAAGGGAATAATAACAGGTAAGAGGAAAACATTTTACTAAAGCAAAACATTCTAGGGACCACGGAGTTATAGAATCATCTAAAGGGATGTAGGGTAGTCATCTGACCCATAAAAAAAAACAAAAACTGGAAGGGGATCCACCCAGTAGATGGATCCTGGGGTACGTAGACTTCAAGTCCAAGAATACAAAAGGCGTCTGAGGCATCCAGTTGGCCCTTGCAACTTGTCAGTAAAGCTTCAACATAATAAATCCTTGAAGTAGTGTTTTTCTATCAAAAAATAGAAATATTTTTAAATGTGATGAATACTCTCAAATTGCCTTCCAAAATGTAGTAGTTTATACGCACAGAAGTACATGGAGGGGCGCCTGGGTGGCTCAGTTGGTTGGGTGACCGACTTCAGCTCAGGTCATGATCTCGCAGTTTCTGAGTTCGAGCCCTGCGTCGGGCTCTGTGCTGACAGCTCGGAGCCTGCAGCCTGCTTCAGATTCTGTGTCTCCTCCTCTCTCTACCCCTCCGCTGCTCACACTCTGTGTCTCAATAATAAATAAACATTAAAAAAAAAAGTACATGGAAATTCTCATTTTCCTATAACCCCACCACCCTTATCAGTGATGAAATGATTATAAATATAATAGATAAAACATGAAAAATCATATATCATTTGAATTCAAATCTCAACATTATTAGCAACGTTTAGAATATTCTCATCTGTTTTTTGATCATCTGAATTTACTCTTCCAAATCACTTGTTGATAGGTTTTGTGTAGTTTCCTATTGCGTATTGTCTTCACTTCACTGATATGTAAAAACTTTTTATAAAAAAAAAAAAAAAACTTTTTATATATCACTGATATGCTACTATATATATATGTATATATATATATATATATACATATATATATATGCACACACACACACTTACATAGAGTTATCATACATATAGATTACTCCTTGATCCATCATTTATTCATTAATGTCATTTGTTGTGTGGACTTTTTTTTTGCCATATCATGCTTTTAAAATTATATATAGTATGTATCTTGGGACACCTGGGGCGCTCAGTCAGTTAAGCATCTGACTTGGGCTCAGGTCGTGATCTTGCATTCAATGGGCTCAAGCCCATGTCGGAGCTTTCTGCTCTCAGCACAGAGCCAGCTTCGGATCCTCTGTCTCTCTGTCTCTGCCCCTCCTCTGCTCAGGCTCTCTCTCAAAAATAAATAAACATTTTAAAAAATAATAACTAACCAAATAAAATTTTACCTAGTCATGTATCTTAATCTTCTTCTTTATGATTTATGTGTCGTGTATCATACTTAAAAGACTTTAGTTACCTGAAAATAAAGTATTGCCTTTAGTATTTTCATTGTTCTGTTTTTTTCGTTCAGATCTTTAACCCAATGGAATTTATTTATATATTTGGTACAAGTAGATATTTAACTTTTTATTTTCAAACGGAAATCCAATTATCCCAACGTCATTTATTACAAAATACATTCCTGCTCCACAGATTTCAAATGTGATCTTTTTTTTTCCTTCTAGATCTCAGTGGATCCTCTTTAGTGTTTCATTGGTTCATTTATCCATCACGCACCTGGGCCACAATGTTTTAATTATATTATTTTAGAATTCCTTAATGCCTAGGAAGGCAAGTCTCTCTGCAATAATATCACTTTAAAAAATTGTTTGATTAATCTTTTGAAATGTTTTGCAAGTGTTTAAACAAACTTCCACATACAGTCTTTCAAATAATGTTTAAAAAAAAATTGGCCAAGTCCCCTTCCACTGACTTTCCATCAAAACTGCATTACAAAATATGATATAAGTTTCAAAAGATTGGCAATAAGAGTTTAAGAAAGATGCCATCCTGAATGCTACATTTATTCGGTTGTAAATCTCTTTGGGCAAAATGCCACTTCTGACTTCATGAAGACTGACATTCCTTATTACCTCTAGTCTGAGACTTTCCACAGTTGCTGTTGCTATCATTAATGAGACCTTAAAAGCTCATATTTAAAAAAAAAGTTAATGTCAATTAACCATTTGTTGTGGTAGAGTTAAACTACCTCCGTATATTCACCTTGCTTCCAAACACCTTGGTGAACTTTATGATTGGTGTGGATTCTACTTTACTGAGGTCCATTTGACTTTCTAGTCATAGGGTCATGTTTTCTGCATATAATGAATGGTAACTGTGTCTTTTTTTTTTTTTTTTAAGATTTTTGTTAATGTTTATTTATTTTTGAGAGAGAGTGTGAGCAGGGGAGGGGCAGACAGAGAGGGAGACACAGAATCTGAAGCAGGCTCAGGCTCTGAGCCGTCAGCACAGAGCCCGACGCAGGGCTCGAACCCACAAATCGCGAGATCATGACCTGAGCCGAAGTCAGATGCTTAACCAACTGAGCCACCCAGTGGCTCAGACCCTGGTGTCTTTTCTAATACTGCATTGATACTTTTCATACTGCATTAATTAGAATCTTCCCAAATTCGGAGGGAGGTGGGAAATGAGGGGAAAAAATGACAAATGCCATTTCCCCCGCCCTGAATTTAAAGACAATACATTTAGTATTTAATGTGACAGTTGCTATTTATGTCTAATACTGTTGTTGTTTTTTTTTTAAGATTTTATTTTTAAGTGGTCTCTTCACCCCACATGGGGCTTGAACTCACAACCTCCAGATCAAGAGTAGCACACTCCACTGACCCAGCCAGCCAGGTGTTCCCCTCCCCCCCCCACCCCCGCTTTTTTTTTTTTTTTTTTCACATTTAGGAGTTTGCCATTTCTTCCTATTTGTTTTTGAGCTTCTGCAAAGAATGCATGCTTAGCTGATGGAGTTACTAATCTACTATCCTTGTATTTCTCGAATAAATCCCATGTGATCACACTCTATTTGCTAAAATAATTTAAAGCATTCTGGAATGCCTAGAATAAATCTCACTTGACCATGAGGTCAAGTCAGTAAGTCTAGTAAGTAAGACTACTTGTAGTTCGGGCACTCTTTCTGTTGCTCCCTGGCACTCTGGGAATCTCTGAGCACGTAACTCCCCAATCATTCTTTGCTGGGCTTTGTGAAGTTTGTCTTCATGTGCTCTCGGCAGAAACCTTAAGAAAAGGCCAGGCAGGTCTTCGAGCTTGTGCTTCTCTGCTGGACCTTCAATTCTGGAACTCTGCATTACAGCGTCTGGTCCTTTCAGTCCCCCAGCCCCAAAACGCCACTCCCCATCCTCCACAACGAAGCAAGGGTTCTTTGTCTTTCTTGGTTTTCTTATCCCCATGCCTATGTCCGAATATCTCCTCCAAGCGTTAAGCCAAGATCACAGGGCTTACATCATCGGCTCCCTTGTCTCAGGGATCGCGGTGCGTGCTGCCGGTCTTCCAATAGCTAAAAACAGTTGTTCCGTAGACTTTGTCCAGTTTTACTGCAGAAGGTTACATCTGGTCATTGTAACTTCTCTGAGGATGCAAGTAGAATTCCCAATGCCTTTTTGAGGACAGATAGTTGATACCTTTTGTCATTTCTGCAGTACTTAATTCTTTGTTCAGTTTTGGTTTTGGCCACCTCGCTCGAAGCAATTTGCGTCATTTTAATTCTCTTACAAAATGATCGAATTCATTTATAGTCTCAGTCTTAAATAATTACTCTCTTCCATTGGTAACATCACCACATGGAGCCAAGAGCAAGAGAGGACCCACAGTGAAATCTGAATTCCCGGTAAACAATAAATAGTAATTTAAGTACGTCCCATATATTTGAGATATTATTGGAAATATCCCTTAGATTGTTATCCTAGATTATCTGCTGTTTTTCGTAAATTCTAATTTGACTGAGTGTACAGTATTTTATCTGGGAAGCCTATCTATTATGCATCTTTATAAAACAAAAAACAACAAAAAAAAAGGTCCGGTTTTTTGATTAAGTCCAGTGTATTTGTTGGTTTCGGTGGTAGGTTTGTTTTTTAATTCTATTTTAATGTTTATTTTTTTTTTTTTTTTTTGAGAGAGAGACAGAGACAGAGTGTGAGCAGGGAAGGGTCAGAGAGAGAGGGAGACACAGAATCTGAAGCAGGACCCAGGCTCTGAGCTGTCAGCACAGAGCCCAACGCGGGGCTCGAACTCACAAACCAGAGATCATGACCTGAGCTGAAGTTGGACGCTCAATGGACTGAGCCACCCAGGCACCCCAAGGTGTTTTTTTTTAAATATAGCAATTTCTGCCTCACATTTATTAATTTCTTGCTCTCTTGCTTTCACTTGTGGTTTGTTTCTCCTTTTCTAGTTTTCTAAGTGTTCAAGTCATTTGTATTAAAATAAAAAAAACATCTGAAGTCATGAATTTTGCTGAGTGCAGCTCCATTCACATCATGGAGATTTTTCAGTGAAGGGAGCTCATTTGCATTAATTGCTAAAGCATTTGTAATTTCGGTTTTTTATTTCCTCTTGATTCAAGAGTCATTTAGAAAAGTTGTTTTTTTTTTTTTTTCCAAGTCCTGAGTGGTTTTTTATTATTTTGTTTTACCACTGAAATCTAATATTGTGACTTTTTGGTCAGGATGTGTCCTCCAGGTGTACTAGTTTAAGAAAAAATGTTAGAGCTTTTGCAGGCCAAGTGTTTAATTGAATTCTGCACACACTTTATAAGCAGAAGAGGGTCATATATGTACTCCCTCTTTATTGGGTTCAAATAGAGAAATATAATAAAGCCGGTTAATTGTGTTATTTAAATCCTTCAAATTTTTACTTGTCTTTGGCCCAGTTCACCTTGAACAAGATCCACAATGAACTTTTGCTCAAGACTTGCAAATGCAGCAAGCTTTTCTCTCCATGATTTATGATGCCTTTTGGAAACATGGCTGGGTAGCTATGAAAAGTGTCCTTTTACAGGGATTTATTAGATAATGTATCATTGAAAGCCAATTAGCCCCTTGTTCAGAATATAGTAAAGGCCAAAAACATGAACGAGATTATGTAGACAAGATGCTTTAGACAATTCACCAAAGCCGGGTTTGCCCATCCCTCTACATAAAAAGCAAGATAGTCATTGTTTTAATCAATGGATTGTTTGAGGGGATATGGAGAAAGAAGGCTGTGAAGGATTTTTGTAAGGTCTTACGTGAGCTTCCGGAGGGAAAGCCTGGAAAGGCCCAATCGGAATTTTACGCATTGCTAACAAGTTGGTAAAAATAACAACACTCCCCCACCCAAGGTTGGATGCCACTAATGCTAACGAGTCAATTACAAAATGAAAGCGAGAGGGAAGGCCACATTTATATGTAATTAGGAGTTGTTTTCAGTTTTCAGCCCTATCAACCACAGATTTTTGTGAATTAAGTAGACAAGACTTTCAAAATGTGGACTTTTTTTCAGCGTTCTGAGCTTTTCAATGGAGAACACCTATTTTTTGAAATACAGTTGATCCTTGAACAACGCAGGTGTTAGGGCACTGACCCCCTGCATGGTCACAAATCCACATATAACTCCGGACTCCCCCAATACTTAACTGCTAATAACCTACCACTGACTGGACGCTTTACCAATAACATAGTTCATTAACAAATAATTGTTAGTTATATGCATTTGACACTGTATTCTTACTATAAAGTAAGCTGGAGAAAATATTATTAAGAAAATCATAAGGAAGAGAAAATACATTTATAATACTGCATATGGAGGGGTACCTGGGTGGCTCAGTTAAACGGCTGACTTTGGCTCAGGTCATGATCTCGCGGTTCGTGAGTTTGAGCCCCGTATCGGGCTCTCCATTCTCAGTGCAGAGCTGGCTTCAGATGCCCCCCCCCTCTTTCTTTCTCTCTCTCAAAAATAAAAAATAAACATTAAAAAAAGTTGTATAATACTGTATACGTATAGTACTGCCCTGTATTTCTTGAAAAAAAAATCAAGAAGTATAAGTAGACGCATGTAGTTCAGACCCATGCTGCTCAAGGCTCAGCTGTGCTGTCTGAACTGGCTGGACCAAGGACTGGTATTATCATCAGAAAAACATCACTCTCTGTGATGCAGTGATAGAGCTAGTGCTCTCAACCTTCCTGAGTGTCTTAGGGAGACCAAGCCATCACTAACCTTCATCTACTTGACAATGCGAGGCTTCGGGTGCCCTTCTCTGCATCAAGGTTAGAGCAAAAGCTGAGGAATTAGATCACAAAGGCTCACATTCCGAGTCTGACATTTCATAGATAAATTATGTAATCTCTAATCTCTCTCCAAGGCTCGGTCTCTCCATTTTAAAATGGAGAGGATGATGATAATGCCTTCCTCCAACACAGTGCTCATAAAGCATCCATCACAAACCTGACACTCAATAAATAGTACATATTGTTAGATGGTATTTTGTAAGCATGCTATCTTGATTTTGCAAAATCCCTAAGCAGAAATGGTTTTCACATGGCTTCTTTAAAGCATTTCAACATCCTGGTCCTCACGCTTTTTAAGAGTGATACCATCCATGCCTTTTACAATGAGCAACCCCAGTCAATTTTTTTTTTTAATTTTTTTAACGTCTATTTATTTTTGAGACAGAGAGAGACAGAGCATGAATGGGAGAGTGTCAGAGAGAGAGAGGGAGACACAGAATCTGAAACAGGCTCCAGGCTCTGAGCTGTCAGCACGGAGCCCGACGCGGGGCTCGAACTCACGGACCGTGAGATCATGACCTGAGCCGAAATCGGACGCTTAACCGACTGAGCCACCCAGGCGCCCCAACCCCAATCAATTTTAAAGATGATCAATGGTGCCATGTTCCAATCACTACAGTTGTATACTATTTTAGAAAACTGATGAAAGGGATTCACCCAAACCATTGACCAAGTCAACTCAATGACCTCAAGGATATAGTACAAATGACTCTCCCCAGTAAGGCTGCTCACCAAGGCTTCTCCCTATAACCAATGTCAGAAGGTTAACATTTGGTAATTCACCCTACACTGAAAACTCAAAAAAATCTCTACATTTGGATTGTGGATTCCAAAAGAGTCCAGATCCTGTCCTTTTTTGCATGTTGTATCCAGAAGCTAGAACAATGCCTCACTCAATATCGAAAGTACAGTACGTATTTTTTTAACTGAGATATAATTGACATGTAACATTGTATTAGTCTCAGGTGGACAACATAATGATTCAATCTTTGTACTGCAAAATAATCTCCACGGTCGGTCTAGTTAACATCCATTGCCAACACATACTTTCAAACAAATTATTGCATACGATATTGATAGTGAAATTAAAGACAGCACAATCTTCAATTCTTCAATGTGTATAAAGAAATGAAATTTTAAGATCATCCTGCCAACGTCACACTGAAATTGAAGTCTGATTTTCAAAAATTGTGGTAAGGCTTCAAATGGAAGCAAACATGCCGTGAGACTGGCGTAATAAAAAGCCAAAAACAGAACGCCAGGGTCTCCGACCCAGCTAGGCTGTTGAGCAAGTCACTTATTTTCTCCAAGCCTCAGTTTCCTGATTTGGAAAGCAGCAGTTGGCTTGCCGATGTCACAGAAAAGTTCAAGCAAGGCAGAGGATTGGAATGAAAAGGCTTTGAAACAGAAAGTACCGCACGATACAAACGAGTGTTTAGAAATGTAAGGTGTAGAACTGTATTCATCATACCAAGCACATAAAGAATAAGATGAGTCACTAATGGAAAAGCACAAGAAGTAGAATCATAGAGCACAACTGTTTTCTTAAAACAAAAAAATCCAAAAAGGGTGTCTAGATAGCTGATGTCCATTGTTTGATATTTGAAAAGAACATCTAATCACATATGTGATACTCAACTACCGGGAAAAGCTATTTTCTTTTGTACAGTTTTTCCTCTTTATTTTTGCCCCAAATTAAACTTATTAATGGTCTCTATTTATAGAACAAAAAATAGCTCTGCTGCTTACATTGTGCCTTTCCTAACTTGTCAACAGAGGCCAGAGAATGGATGAATGTGCTAATGGAAGAATTTAAGAATCTCAGAAGACACATCTACTAGTCTATGTACAAACAAAAAAGACTGCAGAAGAGAAACAAACAGAGGAGGGGACACACACACACAAACACACACACATGCAACACACAAATTCCTACAAGCATGTCTCTGAAGAGCAACTAGGAAAAAGATTTAGCAAACTTGCACAGGTGTTTAAATGGCCGAGATAGGTAACCAGTGACACAATTGCTACATAAAGATGTCAAGGTAACAATGAAATGCTAGTTGAACCTGCTTTTTCTTTTACCGGGTTGTTTGATGGAAGTCTTTTTTTTTTTTTTTTTTTAAGTTATCTCTACACCCAGCATAGGGCTCAAACTCACAACTCTGAGATCAAGAGTCACATGCTCTACCTACTGAGCCAGCCAGGTGCCCGGATGGAATATTCTTTTTTTTTATTTATTTTTAATGTTTATTTATTTTTGACAGAGAGAGAGACAGAGTGTGAGTAGGGGAAGGGCAGAAAGAGGGAGACACAGAATCCGAAGCAGACTCCAGGCTCCGAGCTGTCAGCATAGAACCCGACACGGGGCTTGAACCCATGAACCATGAGATCATGACCTGAGCCAAAGTCGGACACTTAACTGACTGAACCACTCAGGTGCCTCCCGGATGGAATATTCTTCATAGTGATCCGGCTACCTAGACAATCTTTGGTTTTATGGGTAACTACAGGGAAAAGAGACCATGGACAATGTGAGTAAATGTTTAGATAAGCAGCATATACAAACTTTTGATCATGAATGTCTAAATGTTTTGTGCCTTTATATACATGTAGGACCAGACACTAAGAAAACATAGATCCGTGACTCATGCTTTGGGGAATAATATTTCAGAAGGGAAGAAAACCTATTTTCTTAATTTCCAATAGTCAAAACATTTTATGAATCGTTTCCTTTTGGCCAGCGTCCGTTGCAGTCGAGCAAACTTTTAAAATTCCATTTGTCTTAAAAATCTACATTTTATTTCCTTTCATCGTGTTTCTCAGGATTATCATCTTCTTCACTGTACCCTCTCCATCAGCACACAACCATTTTGTTATCTTCCATTTACAAAAGCACCTTGATCCCACGAACCCTTCCACTATTTGCCTCAGTTCTCTGTCTCCTTTTGTACCAAAACTTGATAAATGATAGTCTGTGCTCCTTCACCTCACCTTCGCCCCTCAAGCCACTCCAGGGAGGTCCTCACTGCCCCGCCGAAACCACCCTGGTGGACATCACCGAGGCTTGCCATCTTGCCAAACGCATCACTCCATTTTTCTAGGACTTCAATTCAATTTCAAATGATTCCCACATTTACATCTCAGCCCGACTTCTCGCCTAGGCTCTAGCTCATATATATGTAACCGCCCAGTCGACACTTCCACTTTGATGTCTCATAGGTATCTCCAACCTAACATGTTCAGAAGACAACTCCATAGCCCACCATCCCATGCCAGGCTCCCCCAGTTTTTCCCTTCAGGAACTGAGAGTCCACTCACTCTCTTGATCAGGCTTGGGACCGGAGTCATCCTTGGCTCCTCCCTTCCCTCCACCCTAAGTCCCACCGTCCCTCCACAAGTACTTGGACTCTTTATCTTCATGACGATCCAGAAGCCAGCCCTTCTCCAGCATCCTCACTGCTACCGCCACGTCCAGCCACTGGCATCGCTCGCCTTGCGGGCGTGGCTCGCTGGCCCTTCCTTTGGGAGGGGTCATCCAGTTCACCTGCCACCGACCCTTCTTGACCCAGCAGCCCCAGTCGTCTGCTAAAGACAAATATGTCCTGATATTCCCTTCCTCCTCACAGGACTCGAATCTCATGCTGTCACGTGTAGCACGTGCACAATACGGTCCAAATGAATCCAATCTCACTTGGCCAGTTCCCTCAGGACATTGAGATCTGTTGTTCAGATACTACCTCCTCAAGGAGACTTTCGCAGCAAACCTCTCTAAAAAAGTCACTCCACCTGCTCCCTCTCCATCTTCTTTCACAGCAAATGCATTTTCCTTTACAGCCCTTGTCGCAAGGGGAGGGACTAAGGGGGCCAATAGCAGTTTGAGTCTGCGGCTGATGGTGTAGCACTTCCTAAGGTGAGCCAAAGTGTTTTCTGCTGTCTTTTCATCATATACCTGTAGGACCGCTATAAAAGAGTAAGTAAGCTCTAGCAAATTTTTTCTACGTCCGTTGTTTGCAGGGACAGAAGCATGGTAGAGAGCTGAGTAGCATAGGCAATAAAATTGACTCCAATAACCCTAAGAGAAATAAGTAAGTGAAAACTAATCCTTCTCAATAGCCATGTGACCCGTAAATATAGGAAAAGACGTAACCTTGTTAGCAATTGAGAAATGCAAATAAAATTATAATGAGATGCTTCAGCCCAAATGGCTAGAATTAAAAATAATCACAAGATCAAGGGTTTATCAGCATGGAGAGCAGTCCGAACTCTCATACACTGCTGGTGGCTGTGTAAATTGGTATCATTGATATGGAAAAATGCTTGGCAGTATCTATTACAATTAAAATTGGTTTAAAAAAATACCCCAGTTCCAACAATTCTATGCCAGTTATATAACCAAGAGAAATGCAGCTATGTGTAGATGAAAAGATGGGCACAGGAAGTGTTGGCAGTCACAATATTTGCAGCTATGAAAAACTAGAAACAACCTAAATGGCCATCAACCGTAGAAGAGGTGAATAAACAATAGTATATTCACACCATGTCATAACGCTATTCACCTGTGTAACCAAATTAATTATCATTCTTTCCGAAATCTAGGAGGTCGCTCAAAATAATACACAGTACATGGCTCCGTTTTTATAAAAATTTTCAAACAGGTAAAATTAATTCATGCTGTTGGCAATCAGGAAAGTAACAGGAAAGGGGCCGCCTGGGCTTTGAGGAACATTCTCCTTCTTGACTTCATCTGTAGTTACACAGATGTGTCTACATACTGATAATCCCATTCCAAAAGAAACTGTGATCTATTCATATAATACAATACCATCAACAAGCATAAATGAATGAACTGCTGCTATATGCCAAATCTGGGTGAATCTCAAACATTTTTTTTTAGATGAGTGTGATTTGAAAAAAATTTCTTTTTAATGTTTATTTATTTTTGAGAGAGAAAGAAAGAGAGAGTGCAAGCAAGGAAGGGGCAGAGAGAGAGGCAGACACAGAATCTGAAGCAGGCTCCGGGCTCCGAGCTGTCAGCACAGAGCCAGATGCGGAGCTTGAACTCACAGACCGCAAGATCACAACGTGAGCTTAACCGACTGAGCCACCCAGGCGCCCCTCAAACATAATTTTAGGCAAAACAAGCGGACGAGACACAGGGCAGACCATGTGATTCCAGTTCTACAAAATGTGAAAAGCAGGCAACATGAATTAATGGTTTTGAAAATCAGGAGAGGGAGAGGAAACCAAGGAAGGGCTTTTGATGTTTTGATTTCGAAGCACCTAATTCCATGGGTTTTTCTTGAGCCCAATTTTTCCTCTTCTCGGGAACTAAAACTTGCCAGCTCGCTGGATGGCCCGAGGATCTCCGTGCATGTAAAACAAACAAAAGAGTTGGAGAGGGAAAAGCCTGAACCCTGGCCCAGGGCAGAATGGTTCATTCCTGGAATACTCATTTGCATTCAGCCTGAGGGACGGGAGATTAGCATTTCCGAGAGAAAACAATCTGGCCCTCCAAGTCCTGTCCCCTCCTGGAACCCTCTGAATCACTCCCTTCCCTTGCTGCCACCCTAGTTCTACACCAGAGAGAGCCATACTGTGGAGATGGGGCAAGTGACTTTAGAATTACAGGTAGTTTGTAAAGAGGGCTCTGCTGTATTTGGGGCTGAAAAGCACTTTGGAAATACATGTGATTATTGTTGCATTAGAAGTAAACCTAGGATAAGAAAAATCCATTAGCAAGTGTTTCTGCCGAATGCTTTCTCAGGTGGCCATTCAGAGATACATTTGAAGACACAAAATGCACCAGGATTCAATTATATCTTCCTGATAAGAAATACTTTTAAGTGTCCAACAAGAGCTAATCATGGAAAGCCATCAGAGCCGCAATTTCTAATGGGAGTGAAAAGCAAATCCCTCCTTTAAGGGTAACAGCCTAAAGATTTGCTTAAATAATACCATTTTAGAGACTTCCAAAACAACTGGCCTGTATTTACCCAAGCAAAAGGTCATAATAACAACTTGATCTCACAGTCTGTCACCAGCCTAGCATATTTGAAAAACCTGGGATTTTCTATTCCTTTCTTAAATCTGAAACATTAGGTCAAAGCCTATTATTTCAAGTTAGGTTTGAAATGAGAGCAGAAATTGATGTGCATATTTTAACACTAACAAGATGTCTTATGTTGTTAAAGATCCTTTAGAATTTATAAGTAATGCTTAGGGTCAGACTGTGTCTATGGGTGAACATTACTTTTCAGCCAAAAAAGCAAGTGATCTCTGTAAACCACTTAAGCCCCTGAGTATAGAATAGAGACCCAGTGAATGTTAGTTATCTTCTCTTTTCCCTTGTTCTCTCAAATTTCTTTTTAAGTTTATTTATTTATTTTGAGAGAGAGAGAGAGAGAACAAGTGGGGAAGGGGCAGAGAGAGAAAGGGAGAGAAAGCATCCTAAGCAGGCTCTGCATCACCAGTGCAGAGCCTGACACGGTGCTCGAACTCACGAACCTCAAGATCATGACCTAAGCCAAAGTCAGACGCTCAACCAACTGAGCCACTCAGTTCCCCCTCAGATTTCTTGAATCCCGTCTGAAAAAGAAAAATAATAACAAGATGCCTAACTATCTTTCAGTTGGTGTCTAGGAAATGTGGTCATTGTGGAAACCACTATCCATTAAATATTCTCTAATTTGACCAACTATGGGATAGATCGTATCATTATCCTCATATAACATATGAGGTTAAGAAAACTGTCCACAATTTAGATGGCAAGTTTTAAAAAAAGGAGGACTGTCTCCTCTCCCACATTGGTCACAAGGGAATGACCACAGATTTCTTTTGACCCCCTGTGACGAATCTTTGGGACTGAAGATTTGCTGGTTCCAAACTGGGCACCCTGTATGTGTTTTACTGACATCCTGAAGAAGTCAACTTGCTAAAGAAGATTGGTTAGCTCTTTTTCTGTTTCCAGAATTCATCTTTCATGATTCCGTGTTTGTGGTAGGTGACTAGACACACAGAGGTAAGGTCTGGAAAATTCCTTTTGGTTTTCAGAACAAATTGCTTATTTTACTTTCTTCAGGGCAAACGTGTAGGTGTGACTTATGTCAACCCTCATATGGAGCCCTGCAAACACGCGCCATATGCCGCCAGGTTAGCAGAGCACTCAGGGTGCTGTCGAAGCCAAATGGAATGTTATCAAGAAGTCCTTCAGAGTTCAGTACGTCTCATCCTTGAAAATGAGTTCAGATCCCCTTATTGGTGAATACCTCGATATGATTCCCGATTGCTCTCCCACACAGTGATTCCATGGTGTTTCATTAATTACTTCCAACTATCTATTAAGTCTTCTGAGAGAGCAAGGTGATTTTATTTGGGGGATCATTTTTCATAATGAAAGAAAACGTCAGTCTCCAAAATAGGTCCCATTCATTCATTTTTTTTAACTTTTTTAGACGTTTATTTATTTTCAAGAGAGAGACAGAGCATGAGCGGGGGAGGGGCGGACAGAGAGGGAGACACAGAATATGAATATTATTACACTTTATTGTAATAATTTCAGGAATAGAATTTAGTGATTCGTCACTTACATATAACACCCACTGCTCATCCTGACAAGTGTGCATCTGTTTACATTCTAATCATCCTTCAAGGTCGAATTAGATTGTGGGTCTGTAGCCATCACTGAGCTCCATGTGCCTATTGCTTTCTTGATTACATACACCTTGCCTCTCCTCTCTTGGTTCCTTTGAGAGCCTTAGTGTCCTACGTATAATGGCACTCAAAACATTCTGCTGATCATATGTCATTTGTGGCCTGTAGTCCACAGTTCAGTACTGAGTCATGTGTTGTTTTACACCGTTCACCTCTAAGCCATAAGCATTAGTCTGGCATATTTAACTGAATTACATGATCCCTAAGGGCAGAAATTAAGTGGTATATTTCTTATCAAACATAAAACTAAGAACATAGTCGTGATGAATGAACACAATCTTAGAATTGCTCAACAAGTCACAAGCACACACACACACGTACACACACAACATTGTGAAACCTAAATGAGATGATTTAGGCAAAGTTTCTTAAATAGCATGCTCTTGGCACAATTAGGCACTTACCGAGTATACACATGTACTTGATTTCTATTTAACCAAAGACTGCCATCTTCATTCAAAACAAGTAGCAAAGCGACAAAAAGGCAAAGACAATTCACATTCAGTGTTTGGGAGAGTGTGGGGCAGGGCACTTTCATAAACAACGAAAAGTGAAGAAAATCAACATAACCTTTTTGGAGGAAAATTTGGCAGTCTGAAGAGATACTACGAATAATCATCTGTTTCTGAGATCTTTTAATTTTTAGACTCAAAATTTTTCCCATCGTAAATAGACCCATGTTACTTTTTCGCATTTATACTATATTATAGTTGAGAACATAATGAGGGTAATGATCACTGAGAAATTATCTCAAAAAAAAGCCCAAATAAAGCAAACGTCTTACATTGTAAGTAACCCTTTGGACAATACAGAAATGGAGGACAGTTGCTATACTTTGGTTCCAGAGTAGTTTTTTTAAAAGTTTTTATTTATTTACTTATTTTGAGAGGGTGAGAATGTTGGGTGGGGGCAGAGAGAGGAAGAGAGAGAATCCCAAGCAGGCTCTGCACCGTCAGCACGGAGCCCAGTGCAAGGGCTTGAACTCACGAACCGTGAGACCATGACCTGAGCCGAAATCAAAAGTCAGAGGCTTAACTGCCTGAGCACCCCAGGTACCCCTCTCATATTAAAAATTTTGAGGGGCACCTGTGTGGCTCAGTTAGTTATGTGTCCAACTTCAGCTCAGGTCATGATCTCACGTTGTGGGTTCGAGCCCTGCGTTGGACTCTGTGCTGACAGCTCAGAGCTTGGAGCCTGCTTCAGATTCTGGGACTCCCTCTCTCTCTGCCCCTCCCCCACTCATGCTCTGCTCTCTCTCTCTCAAAAATAAATAAACATTAAAAAAAATTGAGACACTGCTGCAGCGGGTGAGAGCATAGAGGCTGGGGCCCAGGCTACTTACATTCAAGTCCCAATTCTACCACTTATCAGCTGTATGATGGTGGACAGATGACTGAACCATCTCTCTGTGTCAGTTTCCTTATCTATAAAATGGGAATAATAGTAATACCAACTTAGGACTATAGTGAGGATTAAATGTGTTCGTAGATCTCACACTGACAGCAATGGTAGGAAGAGCTTCGAAAGGGTTCATTTTATTATTGGCATCACTACTTACTAAGTACCTATTATGTGCTAGGGGCTGAGGATATGGTAGTGAGAACTTCACAAGACATATTCTAATGGAAGAAATTATATAGGTTGTAACAATCACAGTAGGGGACTTTAACACCCAATTACATCAAGAGAGATCATCCAGACAGAAATTCAACAAGGGAATAGTAGCTTTGAAAAACACATTAGAGGGGCGCCTGGGTGGCGCAGTCGGTTAAGCGTCCGACTTCAGCCAGGTCACGATCTCGCGGTCTGTGAGTTCGAGCCCCGCGTCAGGCTCTGGGCTGATGGCTCGGAGCCTGGAGCCTGTTTCCGATTCTGTGTCTCCCTCTCTCTCTGCCCCTCCCCCGTTCATGCTCTGTCTCTCTCTGTCCCAAAAATAAATAAAAAACGTTGAAAAAAAAAAAATTAAAAAAAAAAAAAAAAAGAAAAAAAGAAAAACACATTAGATTGTTGCCTGGGTGGCTCAGTTGTTTAAGCATGGCTGACTTTGGCTCAGGTCATGATCTCATGGTTTGGTTCATGAGTTCGAGCCCAAATCCCACGTTGGGCTCTGTGATGACAGCTCAGAGCCTGAAGCCTGGATTCTTTTCTCCCTCTCTCTCTGCCCCTTCCCTCCTCTCTCTCTCTCTCTTTCTCTCTCCCAAAAATAAATAAATAAACATTAAAAAAAATTAGGGCGCCTGGGTGGCTCAATGAGTTGAGCAGCCAACTCTTGATTTCGGCTCAGGTCGTGATCTCACAGTTTGTGGGTTCGAGCTCCACGTCTGCTTCTGCACTGACAGTGTAGAGCCTGCTTGGCATAGTCTCTCTCCCTCTCTCTCTGCTCCTCCCTTGCTTGTGTGTGTTCTCTCTCAAAAAAATAAATAACCATTAAAAAAAATTTATAAAGAAAAGAAAGATACGTGAGGCCAGATGAATCTAACAGATATATATAGAACATTTCATCTAAAACCAACAGAATACATATTCTTTTCCAGTGCACAGGCAACATTCTTTAGGATAGATCACATGTGAGGCCACAAAACAAGTCTCAATAAATTTAAGAAGACTGAAATCATATCATATCTTTTCTGACCACAACACTGTGAAACTAGAAATCAATTACAAGAAAAAATCTAGAAAGAATCTAACTATATGGAGACTAGACAACATGCAACTAGACAACAATGAGTGGGTTAACGAAGAAAATCACAAGGGAAGTAGAAAAGCACAACAATCCAAAATCCTTGGGAGGCAGCAGAAGCACTTCTAAGAGGGAAATAGAGACCAACCTCAAGAAAAAGAAACATCTCAAACCACCTAAACTTACAACTAAATGCACTAGGAAAAGAAGGACAAAGTCCAAGTCTAGTAGAAGGAAGGAAATAATAAAATGACAGCAGAAATAAATAAAACATAGATGAAAAAAATTGAAGCAAAAAAAGTCATTTGGTAGGTATTGACTAAATCGACGCACCTACTCTTAAAATTATGGTAAACATCCTAATAGAAGAATCATAGTTGAGAATAAAAAGGATACCAAATATACTCTAGGGGTTGGCAGTCATGTAGGATAATCCAAGAATCAATGGGAATAAGAATATTCTAGGCAAAGCACATTCAATAAACCGAAGAAAACCAAGATGGCTCACGACCAGAGAGTGATGAGGGAGAAGGGCACAAGATGAAATTGCAGAGGTTGGCAGGATGGATAGATCAGAGCCATACGGACCGGACCATCTTAGATCTGGGATATTGTCCAAGTTCAGCAGAAAGCTAATAAAGAGTTTTAGGCAGGAAGTGACATGATCAAATTTATATCATCCTGGCTGAAAAATTATGTAGAAGATCTTGAGTTCCTACACAGCACAAAGACGATATACAATAAAATCTCCACACTTGGAAAAATTCAGCCACACGTTCTTTTTTTAATATGCAATTAAAACACTGTAAATTATATAAATCTATTATGTATTATACATTATACATTTATACGTACACATGACTGTGAAGATGTGTACTATGCATGGTGAAAGTTATAATGGGTCCGGTTTCACCTTGCAGCAGGGTGGGAGGGGTCCCTATATTTCCAATAAGTAATTCTTGGAGACCAGTTAAGATGTCCAAGAATTCAACTCAATTCTGACACTTACTACCCAGAGATAGCATCAGATCCCACAGGTTAAGGACTCAATCCTGAAAGATTCCCTCCACCCCAGTTCAGCCATAAAATGAATGATGTAGACCTTCATAGACCAAAATGGAATAGTTAAGGGGGAAAACAAGCCATTTCTAGGAACATATAATTAGTAATAGTAAGATTTTTGTGAAAATATAAATATGAATAAATAAATAAAAGTGTCAATGTTTGTTTATCCAGATCTCAAGGTATACACATCAAACCATCAATATCGATTACTCCTTGAATAGTAGGGTCAAAGAAATGGTGAGCCTTTACTTTTTACTTTGGGTGCTTCTAATTATTTGAATTCTTTATAATGAATATCTGTCAATTTGCAATCAAAAGCAAGCAATGAAGAAGGGGCACCTGGGTGGCTCAGTGGATGGAGCTTGACTCTTGATTTCTCTTGGATCATGATCCCTGGGTCGCGGGATGGAGCTCAGCACTAGCACTGAGTGTAGAGCCTGCTTAGGATTCCCTCTCCCTCCCTCTCTCTTTCTCTCCCTCCCTCCCTCTCTCTTAAAAAAAAAAAAGAAAAAAAAAAAAAAGGAAAGGCAAGGAAGAAAGATACAAAAATAAAATCACATCCAAGCTTTGCTTTCTGTTTAGCACAAGTAATTTATAGCATAATAATAAAGTCACAAGTAGTGAGTGAAGGGAAAAGATTGATCTATGCTATTTATAACTTTTTAAGAGTGGCATATAATTAAGGTATTTCCTGTTAATTACTGACAGGCAGAATTAAGGAATCTCTGTCACCCATTATTGATCAGGTAATACAACCTGATGTCAGACTAATACATGATCTGTAGAGGACTGGGCTTTCTTCTATGCCGGCTTCCTCTTCTTTCTCTTAATCTGCCTGCCTGCTTCAATTTGTCTTTTTGAGAACAAATGGGCATGGAAAGACTTCGATCAGAGTAGATGTAGAAACTGCCAGCTCTACTAATCAGTATTCCTAAGTCATGTAGCCTGTGCCTGTCCACAGATGTCTGAAAAAAATCATGAACCTTCTTTATCAGCTTATAATGAGAGGGACAAGTTAATTGTATCATACTATTAAGATGTACTCAACAGAAACATGAGAGGGTAAAGTCATCTAATTCAGTATGATTCACTTCTCTGACTCAGCTGAATGACAGGTCCCAAAATACCAGGCTTGCCTTTCAATAGTTTCAGGATAGCTGCCAGGAAATTGTACCAACAAATTATTTTTTTATATTATCTCAATGAGTGCCACCATATTGTGGACCAGCCGTATTAAAGACAGGTTGTTCTCCAGAACACTAATTTCAAGTGCATTTAATAGATGTCAGGTACTTTTAAAAGGTGGGGGTGGGTTATTGATTAAGTAAACTTCGAAAATGTTGAGTAGGGGCATCTGGGTAGCTCAGTCGGTTAAGCATCGACTCTTGATTTTTGCTCAGGTCTTGATCTCAGGGTTCGGTTCTTGGGATGGAGTCCCTACTTGGGATTCTCTCTCCATCTCTCTCTGCTCCTTCCCCGCTCGCTCTGTCTCTCAAAATAAATAAGTACACATTTTTTTTTTTTAAATGCTGAGTAAAATTAAGTTAGGGGAGTTTTTTTTATTAGACTTTTTGGAGCCATTAATGTGCTCATATGAATTATGCATCTTCAAGACATTGCTAGAATAAACAGTATCTTCAAATACTGAATTTATTTTTCTAGGAAATCCTTTCATTGGTGATATCAAAGGCATGTGAAAGATAATATTAGGGGTTATTGCTCTTTTGGAACCTCATGGTCGATCCTAAATTTGGTGCTTTAGGCTATAAAACAAGTTTCGGTTGCTTCCTTGCTTTAATCATTTAAAAGAGTTGTAGGACCTTCAGGGGTGCTGGGGTGGCTCGGTCGGTTAAGGGTCCAACTTCCCCTCAAGTCATGATCTCGTGGCTCATGGGTTCGAGCCCCGTATCGGGCTGTCTGCTGTCAGCACAGAGCCTGCTACAGATCCTTTGTCCACCAACGCCCCCACCCCCGTCTGCCCCTCCCCTGCTCATGTGCATGCGTTTTAAAAAAAAGTAGTATGACCCTGTAAGATAAAATTTGCCATTTTGTCACTCCCTCTAGAGAATATTTTTGTCTTCATCCTATTAAAAAGCTGCAGAAGATGTTGAAGCCTAACTAGAGAAAACCAAGATATACTGAGTTGTTCATTCATTCCCTCCCACTTTCTGCCTTCCAGTTTAGCCATGTTCTGATGAGAAACACACACAAATAAAGCTTGGCCTTGGCTATAGCGAACTTGGGGTGGCAGATGTGAATGTACAAAAATAGACTTGAACCCTCAAGTTGAACGTGGTTAGTATTCTTGAACCCTCAGTTCATTACTAGTAAATTTCCTAGCTACGACTTTACCACTCACTAGTATCTGGACAATTCATGTTGACTCCACAGTAAAAATACAAGAAAAGCATTCTGGAAAGCATGTGCCCACATTGCAAAGTCTTAAAAACGTTTCTTTTCCCACATTTGATCCTACTTAGAGGAAGTGATCACCAAAATATGTGTAGGAATAACCATAGACACTTTATTCATAATAACCACACACACAAAAATGGTACACTTATACAACAGAACCTTATTTGGAACTTTAAAATGATTTTTTGGAAAAATATTTACTAATGTGGGAAAATACATATGTCTATACATACGCATTTTTATTTTTTTAAGTTTATTTACTTATTTTGAGAGAGAGAGAGCATGAGCAGGGGAGGGCAGAGAGAGAAGGAGAGAGAGAATCCCAAGCAGGCTCTGTGCTATCAGCACAGAGCCAGACACAGGGCTCAATCCCATGAACCATGAGATCATGACCAGAGCTGAAATCAAGAGTGGGACACCCAACTGAGCCACCCAGGTGCCCCTATATAAGCATTTTTTAAAAAGCAGATATACCTGGTGTGCCTGGGTGTCTCAGTTGGTTAAGCATCTGACTTTGGCTCAGGTCGTGATCTCATGGTTTCGTGGGTTCGAGCCCCGCATCAGCCTCTGTGCAGACAGCTCAGAGCCTGGAGCCTGCCTCAGATTCTGTGTCTCCCTTTCTCTCTCTGCTCCTCCCTCCTTATGCTCTGTCTCTCTCTCTGTCTCTCAATAAAAAAAGAAAAAAAAAAAAGCAGATCTACCTAAATACTTTGGTACATATATACTGGTATAAACTGTATTTGCATAGATTATATGGAAGGATACATAAATTGAAAACGGTAGGTACATCTGGAATGGAGAACTGGGAGACTGAGGGATAGGGGAAGGAGAGAGGCTTTTTAACTCTACGCTCTTTTGCACTGTCATAATCCTTTACCCTAATAAATTAAAACAGGGATAAGAATGGAAGGAAGGAAGGAAGGAAGGAAGGAAGGAAGGAAGGAAAGGAAGGAAGGAAAGAAGGAAGGAAAGAAGGAAGGAAAGAAGGAAGGAAGGGTGGGAGGGACTGACCCTATGATTAAATAAATTAGCAAACAAAATGCCTCTTCAATCCTGTATGTAGCCCCAAGTAACCAACTCATGATATTGATCATGATCAATAAGATCATGATATGATAAGAATATCATGATAATAGGATAGATATCCTATATCCTATAGATATATAGGATATATATAGGATAGGATATATCCTATAGCCTATATCCTAGGATATATATATATATATATCCTAGGATATAGGCTATAGGATATAGGATATAGGATCCTATCTCCTAGGATATATATAGGATAGGATATATCCTATATATATCCTAGGAGATAGGATATATCCTATAGATAATAGATAGGATAATAGATAGGATAAGAATGAATGGAAGGAAGGAAGGAAGGAAGGAAAGGAAGGAAGGAAGGAAGGAAGGAAAGGAAGGAAGGGAGGAAAGGAAGGAAGGGAAGGAAGGAAAGGAAGGAAAGAAGGAAGGAAAGAAGGAAGGAAGGGTGGGAGGGACTGACCCTATGATTAAATAAATTAGCAAAGAAAATGCCTCTTCAATCCTGTATGTAGCCCCAAGTAACCAACTCATGATATTGATAATTCAAGCACATCAAGTTTGAGAATTGTTATTCAAATTCTCTACAGTGTATTTCAAATTTTGTTCATTTGATGTCTCAGTTTCTAAAACAATGTTAATGTACATTTTCTCCTATTTTTAGAGATTTCTGCCTTAGGTAGAAACGATGTGTGCTCTTAAAAACTCGTGACAGTTCAACCTTTCATCAGCATGATATAGATTGCTTTTCCCTTTAAGTAACTTTAGCCTTGGAATTGATTTTCTACTATTAATATTTGGCTTTTGTTATCATTATTATCATCATTAGCATTTGCTTAGATTATCTTTACTCATCCATATAGTTTCGTCTCTCTCGGGTCATTTATGTTCTGTGTCTCATAAAGAACATACGGATGGATATTAATTTGTCTAAACTGTAGTTCTTTATGTTTTTTTTTAACAGGATTCTTTAAACCATTTACATTTATTTCTTATACTTTCTATTTGTCCCATTCATTGTTTTGGTGTATATTATATTTGTTGTGCTTTATGATTTATTCTTTGGTAAATGTATCAGATTGATGGTATCTGTTTTATGCATTGTTTTATTCCAGGCTTTTGCTTTAATTTGCTTGTATGTTATTCTCCCGCTTCTGTTTCTCGGTAATTTTACCCAAGTGTCTAACACACATATTTAAACTTACATTACATTCACAGAAGGCTTACGTTTATCTGTGGAAGCCTGGCTTTATCAGTACTTATAACCTCCTGTCCTCTTCCCTTCCCCCTAAATTTCCACACTGTGACATTATGGGAATTTAGTTCTAAATTTTATTATATTATAAATAATTGATGCTCAATTAAATAATTAATGCTCGATTATAAGTTATGCTTATTTTTCTGCTCCATACTGCATCCTTATCTTCCTTCTGAGTTGGCTTTTAATATTGCTGAAGTCTATTGTCTATGAATCATTTCGTGTAAGGTTCACAAATGGTATATTTTTCAGTGTTTGTTGCTTAAAACACCCCATTTTACCTTCACGCTCGAATGACAGGTGGATGGAGTATACAAAGCTGTTTTCTCACAGCTCTCTGAAACTACCAATTATACACATTCTAAAATCTCCCTTTGGTTACTCTATTAATTATGTCCCTTCAGATATTTCTTTTTTTGAAAAACACAATGTCTGCCTTTCATGATGACTGCTCTCCCGTAACGTCTCATGGCTTTTGGTTGCGAGGTCATTTTATGAGCCTTTTCCTTTCAGCCCTGTCTGTGCTTAGCCTCCTAGCAAGGACCAGAGTGGGCACAGGGGCTCATCTTGCCCTGTGGGCTTCACCAGCCACCACAGACATTCCCCTTCTCCCAGCTTTGCAACTGCTGCCCAGAACGGGGAAGGAGGAAGCTCCCCTTCAGAACCCTTTCCCAGTAGCTCCCAGCCAGGTCCCTCTGGCCCTTCCGTGTTGCCTCCCAGCTCCCAGCTCCCCTGGGACCATCACCCTCCTGCTCCTGTTTTGGGCTGTGGATTCATCCTTCAATCTAATCTCGTCTAAACTCCCAACTTTCAGGGCACCTGGGTGGCTCAGTCGGTTAAGGGTCCACCTGTTGCTTTCAGCTCAGGTCAGGATCTCGTGGTTCATGGAATCAAGCTCCACATCAGGCTCCAGGCTGAGGGCATGAGCCTGCTTGGGACTCTTTCCCTCTCACCGCCCCTCCCCCACTTGCACTCTCTGTCTCTCTCCATCTCTCTCAAAATAGATAAGTAAACATTTTAAAAAACCTAAACTCCCAACTTTCAGAGTCTCCTCATTATTTCTGGTCCACTAACTCTATGCCCCCTCTTTCCATGTATTTAAGATTTGTGTCTATTAATTCTAAGGACTTGGGGATCGAGGCGGTTGTGGGTAGAGAGAATGTGAGTCTGCTCGATCCAGCCCTTTGGTCTAATGTCCAACCTTACTAACATCTTAAGTCACACACACACACACACACACACACACACACACAGTCTCTCTCTCTCTTTCCCTCTCCCTCTCCCTCTCTCTCCATATTTTTATGCTAAGTCTAAATAATTAGGTCTGCAGTGCTTACTCTCACAAAGAGCAAACCAACCGCATTTCAGTGACGTGCTTGGATTGCACAGCCTTCCCTTACAATCTTTCTACCCAAGAAATAGTTCCCCGAATTTATTTTGATCTCCCTTTCATAATGGAGATTTAGAGTCCCAGATAAGGAACGGCTGCTTCTTGGTTTGGTGACCCTTGCTAGTTTTGTACACTTTGCTGCCTCTTTCCCCGTCTCCCTCAGCCCACCTTACCAAGCCCTCAACATCTGCACAGGACTATCCTGGGATGTGGGGTTCAGCATGTTGCAAGACCCCTTTCTTTTCTCGGAATCTAAACTTTGGAATTTGCATTTAGATGAAGACGCACAGCCCCTGGGGTCAGAGGCCACAACTACACTCCCGGGACCACATGGAGCAGACTGAAAATGTGGTGCCTCCGTTTCCGCATCTATAAAATGGGGACAATAATGGTACTGAATTCTGAGACCCGTGACTCTAGTTTTGGAAGGGCGTGAATGCCTCTCAGCACTTTTCTGACTTTCCACAATGACATTCTTGCTGCGGGCATCTCCGCAGAGCAGACCACACAAAGGGGGTGCAGATGAGAAGCCACTGTCAGACTCTTGGGCCAGTGCCCAGGCACCCTCAAGACGCGTGTGACTCTTCATCCTTCAGATCTCTTAGGAGAGTTCAGAAGAACTCCCTGTAGCTCAGGAAGCTCGTCAACCCTCATCTGTTGGGGGGACGGACCAACAGGCCACGAGAATGACGCTGCTGTGCCTCACACACTCTTCCAGGCCCAACTCAGAGAGCCTGGCCCCGAGGCTCAGACAGCCTGTTTCTGCCTGGGTCACGTGCACACTTGGCCGCTGCCGTTTCAGGCTCTGCCGTTGGCAAACGGCCGTGGGCGCCCAGGAGCCCGGTTTAGCCTCCCGATGAGAACATCTCTGAATCGGTCCTGGGGGTCCGGGCCGACCTGGATTGCCCACCAAGGCACCCTCCCAGCCAGGCTCTGCCAACAGATCTCTTTTCATCCCCTTATCTTAATTTAGCCAGCATCCGTGCTTTGTGGATTACCAGCGTAAGCGCTTGAGGAGGATGGGGAAGGACAAGGAGAAAAGCAGCTAAAAATGGTGCTGCTCCCGGGTTATAGAAAAGAATAGGACTGCTTACGACGCGGCGGGTGGAAGTGGATAGAACGAAAGATTCTTTCTGTTCCGCCTCCTTTTCATATTGACCAGATGGCTAAGAGTGTGAGCAAATATTTCCTTGGCCTTCCCCCTTCCCTCTCCCGTTGTTACTCTGGCCCCACAACCTCATCCGAGGACGCATTTGTTTGCGTTCCTCATTGACCCGACACGTCTATTTACCAAATCCTAAAAATCGATCGTCTGCTTTGAAGACGTGAGCCCTTGCCTCGCTTTCCCGTACACGCACACACACAGGGCTCTGTCATTTCTTTGACGGTCAGCAGACATGCAAAATCCTACCGAAACCGGGTCGGACGCTAAAAGCAGCTGTAAGGACAACGCTTTTCATCGGAACATGCCAGGACCACGCCAAGACGGGTGGGTGCCCCAGAGACCAATAATTTGCTTTCTCGGCCAATGGATATTCATTAAGATCTTGATAAAAGAACACCAGATGGATAAATGAAGAGGGGAATTCAAACCCTAAGGCAGCCCACCTCCTCTCGGAGAGTGGCCCCAAGCAATCCACCTCTCCCTCAAACTTGCACTCCCACCTCTGCAGAACAAAAGCCCTGTGATTAACCACATCCACCCCTCTTTAAAGGCAATTTAGCAACTTTAGGACCCAGCAAGGCCTTTGGTTCCTTACACCCCTCCAGGCAGAGCACTGTGCCAAATTATTCCAACAATTCCACCAAAACCATTCTCCCCCAGAAAGGAATTCTGGTCAATATAAATTTCCCCACTTCACTACGGTTCCAGGGATGCTTTTGTGCTGTTTCTATATCAGCGCCCCAGACAGCTCCCCAGCCCAGTGAGCACAGAATGGGAACCAGGTGGGAAGAAGGAGCAGGGGTTCAGAGGGCAACTGTGCTCTTAGCTTCAGGACAGGCTTTTGGGAAGGGGGTGGGGCAGGCCCGAGGCCAGAAGGACCCGCCATCCTGTGAGCACGAGGCCATTTTCTAGACGCAAAACCAAAAACCAGAGTCCTTCAGAGTCCACAGGATGGGAAGTCATGGTGAAGTGCCAGCCTTGATCGTATGGAATATCATTCACAGAATGCACAGGGGGACTTCGTTGCCAGTGATCTCTCTGTTTTCCTCCCTTTGCAATCTCCTTAACAGACCACTTCCATAGCACTGATGTCCAGCAGAAACTAACGACAGCCATAGAGTATAATTATTAAGTTTTCTAATAGCACGTTTTCTTTTCTTTTTTTTTTTTTAATTTTTAAAAACATTTTATGTATTTTTGAGACAGAGAGACAGAACATGAGCGGGGGAGGGGCAGAGAGGGAGGGAGACAGAATCCGAAGCAGGCTCCAAGCTCCGAGCTGTCAACACAGAACCCAACGCGGGGCTCAAACCCATGAACCATGAGATCACAATCTGAGCCGAAGTCGGATGCTTAACCAACGGAGCCACCCAGGCACCCCAAACTTTTCTTCTTTTTATATTTATTTATTTTGAGAGAGAGAGACAGAGAGCAGGAGCAGGGGAGAGTCAGAGAGAGAGGGAGAGACAGGATCCCAAGCAGGCTTTGCGCTGAGACAGGGCTCGATCTCCCGAATGGTAAGAGCATGACCTGAGCTGAAACCAAGAGTCAGACGCTTCACCGACTAAGCCATCAGGCACCCCTCTGATAGCCACATTAAAAAAAAAAAAAAAAAAAAAAAAAAAAAAAAACAGGTGCAGTTAAATTTAATATCCCCTTTAGCCCAATATACCCCAAATAGCATCATTCCAACATATAGAAATATTAATGTATTAATTGTTTTAATATTACATATTGGGCAATGCAGTTATAAAGGCTCTTAGCCTCATGATGCGATTAGTTCTTGTTCCCAGAGAAATTTCAGTATGAAGAGACAGTTTAAAGAGTCTCTGTCTGAGAGGTAGAGTTATCTGAAGGTCCCATCCAGAAAAAAAAAAAAAAAAAAAGAAGAAAAGAAAGAAAGAAAGAAAGAAAGAAAAGAAAGAAAGAAATCAAACAAGCAAAGAGGAACTATAAGTGATTAGAGGTCAAGGATCCAAACTTAGCCATAGATCCTCAGCTCTGCCCCTGCCTATTTAGGGAAAGAGAAGGTGGAAACAGAACTCCAACATAGGGGAAACAGATTCCCTGTAGACAGAGACCCGGACACTGGCTTTGCCCTGTTCTGGGTCTCAAGGTATTGAAAGAAGGACACATTCAGCATTTAGTAAGGGCGGGCACAGTTCCTGACTGCTATATGGCTGGTGTGTAGGGCCCAGAATGACCAGAGCCCCTTCTGGCCACATCAGCTCTGAGTACAATTCTGTGGGTTATGGAGCAGAGGGGGAGGAGGAAAGCAAGAACAGCAGAGGTCTGCCAGCACCAGAGGGTCCCTTATAACCCAAGCTCCTCCTCCTCGGGCAGCAGTGTGGTCCCATAATATATTCCCTCTTCCCCGTTGGGATTTCCTGGTCAAGGTCCTGTTCTCAGTACCAGGTGCTAAAAAGATGGGGTGAATTAGGACATCAATGGAGGGAAACATAAAGTCTCTGAAGTGCTAAGAGCGTACATAGCCCAATCTCCCATTTTTACCCGCTGTGCTCCTTTCTAGGAGTCCTAACAGGATCTTTTACTCTCTGCTTGTCCATTTGTTCAAGCAAGCTCTCTGGTTGACCAGGTGTTAGAAAGATCTCCCCTATGTGGAGCCAAAGCAAACTTTAGCCGTAAGTTCCAGCTCACCCTGGGCATTGGTCTTGCCCCTGGGACATGCGTAATATCCCTTCTACAGGCCACTCTTTAGGTGCACGAAGGCGGCCGTCGCATCTCCCCTTTGCATTTTGTGAGTGTGTGCCAAACGAACACCTTGGGATTCCTTAGTTCCTTTCTCATTCATCAAGGTTGCCAGGCCCTTCCTGGCTCCGGAATCTGCTGCATTTTTTGAATGTCCTCTTAAACTGCAATGCACGGCGTGGAATACGCTCCTCCCTCTCTGCGCTGAGCAGCGTCCAGCACAGTGGGGCTATTGTCTGGGACACAGCTTGGCAGCGCGGCTGCACGTCCGCCTTACCATCCTCCTGGCCGATCAACGTTCCCCCTTCTTCTCCCACCGGAGATGCTCTGTTCTCCCTTCCACAGCGACGCTCCTACCTCCTCCGCACCACCCCAGCCCTGCCTCTGCCCAGGGCCTCGTCATCGCTCACCAAGATTCCTGAGATGGGTTCCAATGGCTTTACCAATCCCAGCCTCTCCTGTCTGCAATCCAACTCTCACCCTGTTTCGAGAAGGTTCTTTCTGATCCACAAAGGCGTTTGCGTCACACCCTTGTACAGAAACAACCACAGCTCCCTATGGCCTTCAGAGTAAGTCTTAACCTCAGGGTATAACATTCATACTTCCAGTTATCTGGCTTTAAGCTATCTTCTTGACCTCATGGTCCACTCTACCCTTCCAGCCATGCCGGATCCCTTGCCATTCCCTTTGAGCCTCAAATATTCATACTTCCTCCCTGGTTGTAGAAGGCTTTTTGATCATCCTTTAAAAATTTTTTTTTTTTAACGTTTATTTATTTTTGAGACAGAGAGAGACAGAGCATGAATGGGGGAGGAGCAGAGAGAGAGGGAGACACAGAATCGGAAGCAGGCTCCAGGCTCTGGGCCATCAGCCCAGAGCCCGACGCGGGGCTTGAACTCACGGACCGCGAGATCGTGACCTGAGCCGAAGTCGGACGCTCAACCAACTGAGCCACCCAGGCGCCCCTTTTTGATCATCCTTTAAAGCCCAAAGTCAAAGTCACTTCTCCATGATGCCTTTAACGACCTTGGAAATCCCACAGCGTATTATTTGTATTTCCTTATTGGGTCATTCATTTATCTTTCTTTTGCTTTTTTTTTTCCCTTTCCTTTTTTTAAGTTTATTTACTTACTTTGAGAGAGAGAGAGAGCATGTGCGAGTGGAAGAGGGGCAGAGAAACAGGGAGGGAGAGAATCCCAAGCAGGCTCCGGTTCAGAGCCGGACCCAGGACTGGATCCCATGAAACGTGCGATCATGATCTGAGCCAGAACCAAGAGTCAGAGGCTTAACTGAATGAGCCACCCAGGTGCCCCACCTTTCCTTTTCAACCAGACACTGTCCCTATACGCAAGGAGGTTCTGACTCTAATGAGAGAAATGGACAAGCAAAGAGCAGACAGAATCATGAATGCTCTAAGGGAGGACAGGTATGGGAACTTTAGGTGTAAGGGGTAGGTGTCTAACCAGACAGACTTTGGTGGCACAGAAGTCTGCACAGAGAATAGGTCATTAGAACAGAGTCACGACCTGAGTGGGAGCTCCAGGCTAAGGGAGTTATCTGTGAAGAAGCCATATGACGAGTGAGATCATGAACCACTGAGAGAAATGAATATGCAAATTTGTGGCTGTGGCACAGTATAGGGATGGGCCATGGAGAGGACAGAGCTGGGACACTGGCGAGGCCATTTCACACAGGACATTGAAGGCTACAGGGTGGCACATCAAGGAAGGGTTGGAGCAGGGGAGTGATGTGCAGAGATTTCAGGCTTAGAAATACCATTTTAGCAAGAGTGCGGAGAGTGGCTGAGAGCCAGGTTGGAGTGGAGTCAGGGAGACCCATTTTGAGGCTGGAGCAAAACTACAGACATGGCCGTGGGTCCAAAGATCGGTGAACAGATTCAAAAACGAAAGGAGTAAGAAACATCAAGTGGGGAACTTGAACATGAACAGAGAAGGATAAATGCTGGGTCTCTATTTTGTCTTTTTTGGTATAAACTGCCTCCAGAGAGGGAGCCCCACCCTCAACCAAGCCCAAAGTCCCTGGTAACAGGCATAATCTCTCAATCAGCTTTAGAGCCTCCGCGTTGCCTTTGACAGTATTTTGCACAGGTAGGGTCTTCTTTTTCATCATCTTCTTCTTCTTTTAAAGTTTATTAATTTCTTTTGAGAGACAGAGTGAGCAGAGGAGAGGCGGAGCGGGGGGAGGTGGTGGAGAGCATCCCAAGCAGGCCTGTTACTATCAGCGCAGACCCTGACATGGGGCTCAATCTCACAACTGTAAGACCATGATCTGAGCCAAATCAGGAGTTGGATGCTTAATCAGCCGAGCCCCCCTCCCCCTGCTTAATCGCCTGGGCCCCCAGGAGCCCCGACACAGGTAGGGTCTTAAGAAGCTTTTGCCGAATCTGCCCAAACACCTAATTTTTGGTAGGCAGGTTTAATTTATGACAATGTGTCAGGTAGGGCACAAGTTGGGGTGGGTCACCTTGAGAAAGGCCCACAGTTGGGTCATTCCATGTTCATCCATCCATTTTTTCTCTCCCCAACTATTTACCCAGCGTCTCTCACATGCCAGGCATTGTTTGAGGTGTAGGAGACAGAGCAGTAAATGACAACAAGCTTCCTGCCTTGATAGAGCTTATTCTACCAGAGGAAGACAAACATAATCAAGTAATCCAATAAGATGAAAACATAAATTCACAGAGGTATGATTGCCAAGAATAACTGACCATGGAGGTAATATTTAAGCTGTAAACTGGATGACAAGAAGTCAGGAAAGACATGTTAGAAGAGTATTCTAGGCAGAGGGTGTCTGGGACATAAAAGGGAGGGGAAGGAAGGGCAGGGAAGTGCCTAGAATGAGTTCAGAAAGGTGGGGAAGCTCTTTTAGGGCCTCACAGGTCGTGGAAAAAAAAAGTTTGACTACTTCGCATGATATTGGCATGATCTGGCATGAACCCCGCTTTGGGGTTGTTATAACCTGCTCCTCATATCATTGGAGAAAAGCAGAGCAGTTTCCTATGACCGGGCTTTTCCTGGGAATGTTCCACAGGGAACCACCCCAAATCACATGAGCGACCTTAATTTAGTAAAAATTTCACCCAGGTTTTGCTCCAGCATCTTTAGCAACATTCTGTACTCCTTATCTAGGTACAGGAATGCATATGGCTCTTGGTCCACCAAGGGGACCTGAGCCTAACAAAGTCTCTGTGGCATGTCTGCTGTGTGTGGTGCCTTTGCCTCTGTTCCCTGTCTCCTCCTGCAGCGTGAGGTCCTGGGATATGGTGGTAGACTGAGACAGAGCCAACATGGCATCCTGTGACTGGAACCCAGTGCGGAGGTGCAGAAGGAGAGGGAGGAAGAGAAAAAGGAGGAGGACGGTACACTGGCCACGCCAGGCCTGGCAAGAGCTCGTGAGCAGTGACCGTGGGTGACGACACGGAGGTTCAAAGAATGGGGAAAGAAAGGCCGAAGAGAAAAATTTGGCTCTGTGCCTCTTGCAATGAGATAGTGACTCAGCATCAAAATCACAGCCATGGGACACTTGTCTCTTCTGGTTCCCACTGCCCCCCCACCCCCCCCAGGAGAAACAGAGGTAATTATTTCTGAAGTTCCAAGGGAAAAAACTGGAATAAGCAAAGATCGCAATGAAACCACAAACTGAAGAGAGATATGACAAGCCCTCTGTTTTTTCTCCACCCCATTTTTGCACCAGGTCTTTCTTATGCCTTAAAGGGCCAAGAGAACTTTATAGAATAAGGAAGAAAAGACTTAGAACCGTAACTCCTATAAAGAGGGAGATTATCAACGGCAAATGGGCCTCTGATAAGCAAGTTCTGTTTTGTTTCCTCTTACAAAGATTAAAACACAAGGGCCTGCCACGATATTTTTGTGACAATCATTCTCCCCTGTCCTGACTCTCCCCCGCAAAACAACAACACAAAATCTCCCCATCCTTACAAGAAGCCTGTTTGCAATTACCTTTAGATTCGGAGATGACGGTTCCTTTTCTGCTCGCTATAAATGTGGTTGGGGCCATACCATACACTCTGGGGTCTCGGGTTCTTTGGCCCAGTCCCTAGGATTTAATCAATGCCCTCATAGTCAAATGGCGCCCATGTGTTAGTGATCTCACAGATACATCATTGTAATGCTTCATTATGGTTTTCCTTAGAGGGGGGGAGGAAGCCGGGGGTGGGGGGGAATTCTGTATGAGTTCCAGCATGTACAAAACACTGCTGTCAGAATCTTACCCACAGTAGTAGCCTGAGCATGTCATTCTAATCACAGGGGAACCATATTGGCTCCTTGTCAAATGTTGAATTGATTTTCAAATGGCTTTGATGACTTATATATTCAGCGCACAGTTTGGGGCCTCTGTTTATCTCTCTGTATGAGCCTAGTCACAGCTTGAGAGCATTTGGAACTTGTTCTGTTGGCCATTTGAAAATATAGGTTTAAGTCACTCTTTGGTTGCAAGAGACACACATTTGGAGCTCATTCCTGGCTGGTCTCCAAAGCACAGAATGAATAGATCTATTTAAGATGAAATTTGAGTTTTATCTTCACACGGAACGCTTTTGAATTAAACATATACATAAGTTGTGCATGATTTTATTTGGGGTAATATAGCACACGAGAGCTTGAAAGAAGAGAAGAGGAGAAGAAAACAAAAACACCACCCAGCCTCCTGGTTTACGCTGGTCACATGCTGCCTAGTTTACCTTCCAAGTTCAGCCAGGTGTTCCGTACGGCAGGAGATCTGACTTTTGCCTGAGTCTCCCTCCAGGATAGATAAGAAAATCTTGCCAGCATGGAGTGAAAATTCAGAATTGGACTAGAAAGATGAGACTTTTGCTCATCTAGGAATTGATTAATAGATAAGAGAAAGGAGGAAGGAACTGCAATAAAAACCCAGAGGAAATCTACACCTGGGACCTGGCTGGGGCGGGAGAGGGGGAGGCTAAGCTTTTGTGTGACGCGTTAGATCAGTGAGGATGATAATTAGTTGAAATTAGCAAAATGGGAAGCAAGACAGGAATGTGAGAGCCTGAACACCCAGAGTCGCCCGAGCTCTGCTTGTCTGATCATGACTAGCACAATTTTCCCCGGGGTGGCTGCAACACACAATTCCTTATGCTATGGACACATTTGATGGATTAAATGAAAATCTAACCTGGGCTATCTATTACACTGCAAGATGCATGCTTAATACACGTGGACTTGGTTGGAAATGTTTATGACGGGAGGCAGAGACAAGTCAAGCCTGCTTTTTAAAATTCATAAGGTTAATGCTTATGTTCCCCAAGGTCCAGAGAGCTAATGATTTCACTTTGTGATCATGCTTTGTTCCTGTCTATATTGGAAAGAATTCAGTTGTTTCAATTCTGTCTCCAGAGAATTGAAATACCCTTAAGTCATCACCACAGATGTAAAATGAGAGAGCAAGTAAGCCCTGAATTAGCTAGCATTCCTCACCCCATTTCAGGGTTCGAGGTCTGCTGGAAGAGTCAGAAAGAAAGAAAATGATGTTACAGCCAATCCTGGCCATGCTCTATCAATCTGTCATGTCATTTTCCAAAACATAGGGCCTAAATGCTGAATTCAACAGAGAAAGGTATATTGGAGCTGGGACGTGAGGACAGCTAAAGTATTCACAGCTCTAAGGCTGCCAATCCAGAAAGGGTTAAGATCTTAGGTCAAGCCAAGATGGGATCAGTCTGTCTCCGCCAGTCAATACGTTTCCAAACGATAGTTTTAAATCTGAACATCTGAGGTAGATTTCCAAAGAGGCCAATGACTTTTTTAAAAAATTATTTATTCTGAAGGGGGTGGGGGGCAAAGAGAGAGAGGGAGAGAGATTACCCTAAGTAGGCTCTGCACTGTCAGCACAGAGCCAGACGCAGGGCTTGATCCTGTGAACCATGAAGTCATGACCTGAGCTGATATCAAGAGTTGGACGCTCCTCCGACTGAGCCACCTGGGCTCCCCTCCAATGAAGCCAATGCCATTTAAGCTTCAAGACCCCTCACTTTGCACAGACCTTGAGAGGGACCTTAAGTATGTATTCTCATGGTCATGTGTTTTTATAAAACTTGTAAAAGCAAAGTCCTTTAATTACCATGGAAAGAAACTATTGTCCACTCTGACTTACTCTCCATCATACTTCCCCTCATGTTGGGAGGCCCCAGAGTGGCTGTGCTCATGCTGAGTATCTAAGAAGGGAAAGTCGAGTTGGAGATCCCTTGGCTTGGGTTTAGGATGACATATTTATGAGGTTTTCAGGGGTTTAACTGTGTATAGTTAAGTGATCACTAGTCATGCCGGAATAACAGTGACTTCAGAGATGGCCCAATCACCCACAGTGAAAATTCTCCCAGTGTTGGTTCATGAAGGGACAAAGTCTGAAATAATATTATGAGATGAATTTCTCCCATGGTGTTCAGTACCAAACGTTTGTTGGTTGGAAAAGAGAAAAAAGTTGGACAATGCTTGGATCCAGAAGCTATTCTGGCTTTTTTAACTGGATTTGTGATGTTAGTGGTATTTGATAGCTGTTTTAAATTTATGATTTGTTGTGATTTCTTTTCTTATTCGAAATTAATATTTATTTTTACATCTAATTTTTTTTTGAGAGAGAGAGAGGGAGAGCACAAACCGGGGAGAGGGGCAGAGGGAGAGAGAGAGACAGAGAGAGAGAGTGAATCTTAAGCAGGCTTCATGCTCAGGGACAGCCCGACGTGGGGCTCGATCCCACGACCCTGGGATCTTGACCTGAACCAAAATCAAGAGTCGGATGCTCAACAAACTGAGCCACCCAGGCACCCTATATTTTTACATCTAACTTATATTTGTAATCATGGATTATTTTTCTAAAGAGCCCTAAAGGTGATTCACCTCTGCCAATGATCCAAGAAGTCAACTAGATAGCATCAGAGACTATAGACAAAGGGTTAGTGTAATAAAACCTTCTGGAACCTGAGATTCCAGAAGCTACAGAAGGTATATGATCAACATTGCTAGAGATTCTAGTATAGCCTCAAGATATGCCTGCTCTGATCAACCCTGCCTGACCAGTCCATCACTGGATTCTGAATGAGATCTTTCACTCTAAACAACTTCTTCCCAAGAAAGACACAGTACCCTTGAAGAAGGGTCATAATCATGTGTCATGTTCCTTCCCACAACAGCTGTCATACTCCAAGGGCTGGACAGAGTACTCTCTTGAAGAAACTGATAATTTTTTTTTTTTTTTTTTTTTTTGAGAGACAGAGAGAGCAAGGCCGGGAGGAGCAGAGAGAGAGGATCCCAAGCAAGCTTCGTGCTGTCAGCGCTGAGCCTGACATGGGGCTTGAACTGAGAAACCCTGAGAACATGACCTGAGTCACAATCAAGAGTCAGACGCTTAACCAAATGAGCCACCCAGGTGCCCCAAATTGTGATATCCTATCACATACACTTGGTTTACCTCCTATTACCACTTAACCTCAAGGTAGGAGGTGTCAAATCCCAGAGCCCCTCCCTATCACCTCAAACCCCCATTTGTGTTTCTCCAGGATGCCAACCTCCTCATCCATTCCAGGATAAAAGGAAATGAAAACCAAGCTCAATGTGATTTACTTAATGGCCAGAACACATTCTTTCTTCCAACCCTTCAAGCTCCCGAGCGTTTATTCTGTTCCACAACACAAGGCTTTGTTTAGTGTCCTAACACGATTTCATTATCTCTCAATGTCTCTGCTTCTTTCATAGCCCATCTAAACACCATTCTCCAAACGATATTAATTAACAGAAAAAAATAGCTGATGGAATGTAGTGTGGGGTCAGGACCTATCATCACACGTACTTGCTTCTGCTCCACAAAACACAATCGAGGCACCACGGCCTCAAGCAGCGCATGTCCGTCAAATGGGTTTAGGTAAGGTACTTTCAATATAGGCCATTTGCGTATTTATTCTTGCACAGAGCTGTAGCAAATTTGAGTCGATTCCAAAGAAAATATAATTAACTTTGGGAGAGTAAAGAATAAGGAAGTTTACATCCCATAAATTAATATGAGCAAAAAGTTCCCAGGTATATGAAGCTATGTTAAAGTGTGCATGCATTATATGGACACTTCACCCCATGGATGCAATATGTGTGTCAGCAACCAGTTATAAACCGACATTCTCCGAGATGCACTGTCAACTATTTGTTTAATGAAGTTGAAAATCTTGCGTTCAAAAGCATCAGACTGCAAGCATAATAATAAAACATTGTCTCAGCATTTGTTTTTTTTAAAAAAAATTTGTTAATGCTTAATTATTTTTGAGACAGAGACAGCGTGAGAGGGGGAGGGGCAGAGAGAGAGGGAGACACAGAATCTGAAGCAGGCTCCAGGCCCTGAGCTATCAGCACAGAGCCCGATGCAGGCTCGAACCCACAGACTGTGAGATCATGACCTGAGCCGAAGTCAGATGCTTAACCGACTGAGCCACCCACGGACCCAACATAGTCCCACCATTTCAAACGTCCGCAATTAAAGATAACACTAAACATAAGCAACACTGAACATCCTATTCTTACTATACACTTTACCAACATAGTACAAACAGTAAAATTTTACCAGAAAGTTTCCCGAACTGTAAACAGCATCCTATGATAGCCAGTCTCCAAGATGTCCACCAATGATCCCTGCTTCCGGGGATTCACAGCCCCCAGATAGCCTCCTCCTCAACCGTATCAGATTTGATCGGTGTGGTCAACAGAATATGGCAGAAGTCGTGATATGTCACTTCTGAGATTCGGCTATAAGACTGTGGCTTTGGGGGCACTCTATTGTTTTTTCATCCAATCTCAATCCTTTCCTTTTTTTTTTTTTTTTTTTCTGTCTTTCCCCCTTCCCCACATCACCTCCTGTGGGGGAAGCAAAATGCCATGTTTTGAGCTGCCCTCTGGACACATGGATGTGTTGAGAACACTGAAGCCTCCAGCCAATAGCCAGTAAGGAACGGAGGCATGCTAACGTCTGAGTGGATGGAGATTTGACTGGTACACCCTCCCGCATACCCCCACCCCCACCCCCGGTTCCAAAACTAAGTCCAAACTTCAGTAACTTACTGGTTGAGGGCATATCTCTATGACCTCATAGAGATGAATGAGAAAAGCCTGTGTGTACATTTGAAACGGAAAGGGTCACATGCTGAAGAAATAATCACCTCCCTTGTTCAACCCAAATACAAACAAGTGTACTTAAAGGCCACGAGAATGGAGCAGAGCACAAACAAAACCATAAATGGTTCTGTTCTGTATTAGCTTCAAGCCCATCTCGTCTCCTTAACCCAGGAGGAAAAACGCTTAAACCCCACGTTTTAGGGGCATGTTAAAAGCGCACGGCACTGAATTTCCTGCAGATTTCTTTGACTTTGCATTTGCTGTGCATTTAGAAATTGCTTCTGATAAGTCAATTAGTGCTTTTCAGAAACTGTTAACTTAGGCAATATGTCAAGTAAGCAAAGCATTTTTTAACCTACCAAGGGAACGGAATATGAAACATTCAATTCTGAAAGTTCCCAAAGGTAGAAGTCAATACGCCCTAATTCATTGATATTTCTGCCGCAGATTCTATGGACAAGAAGTCAATATTTCTACCCTAAAACTTTGGAGAGAAGCAGAGTGGATTTCCAAGTGACTATGCGTATTTTAAGAAGGCCTCTTCTTTCTTATTCTATCTTCTTCCTTCCCTTGTAGGACTGTCACTGATGACTCCTCTGCTACCATATCCTGGAGGGGACAGACGGTGTCTGGTTCACTTCTGAGTCCCTTTCACAGTGCTTATCACAGAGCAAGTGTACCCTAGATATAACAAATGGTTTGATGTTAACCAAGCCCTTCCTTCCCAGGTGAGGGCCAAGGAGATTATAAAAGAGAACAAGGGTCAGTGAAACAAAAAGTGAGTAACATTCTACAACAGCAAGAAAACGAATACAGGCACCCTGTGATATCCTCATGAATTCTTGCTTGAGTCAAAGACGAAATATACTCAGTATACTAAAATAGAACAAGAGTGAGTGTGTAACCAAGATTTAGAGCCAAAGCAACATATACTAATGTGCCAGAACAAAGTGGGGATTTTCCTGATTCCATAGAAATCACCAATCTTTGTACATGTTAGACAATCAAAACAAGGAAAGTGCTGTGTTTTCATGGGTAATAATGGGTTGTAGTGAGCAACTTTTCCCATATATGTTCCCACTGAAAAATGTTTTTCCATAAAGAATTTACTGCTCCTCAAACCCGGAATTTGTCTCATAAAAATCACACAGAAATCTCCTCGGTCTTCTAGTGTATGTCATAAACTTCTCATCCCAGGCATCCAGGAAATAGAACTTTATTTACAAAGTTAAAATAGAAGCTGCCATAAATAATTACTGCCAGAAGGCTAAAAATAACTTTTACTCCTAATTACTACTAAAATAATACAAGGAAATGTTGGAGCCGTATTTCCCAGCACTTCCTGGCTATGAAAATGCCAAAGAGTCACTTGGCAACCATAACTCAAACAACAGAGTTTTGTGTCAATCAAGACAAAGCAACCGCATCGGGATGCCTTGGGAGGCGAGGGAGTGGGGGGGGGGGGGGGGGAGGGCAGTTGGCAGCTCCTTTATGAACAAGATTATTATCTGTACCCTACCCCGGCCCTTTCGTATTTTTATGCTTTTTCCCCCAGATCACTTGTTAATTTCCCATTAGACTGAATCAAGAGGAAACATTCTCAAGTATTGAATAAGCATCTGGTCATAATGCAAAACAACTGTGTTGGTGAATCAGCACCTTTTCTAAAATTGAGTTTGACCAATGAAGCAGGCAGTCTGTAAGAACTTTCATGTTCAACAACATCTGTCACTAACGGAGGTATTTCCAACTGCTCTAAATTTCCTATCTGCTAAATAGTTCCCACATCACTAATCAGTTCAGTCTGACTTTGCTAACCCAGTATCTTCTGTGCAAATGGGTACCAAGTACATATTGCCCAGGAGTATGGACTGCCCAGGTTTGAAGCTCACTGTGCCACTTACTAGCTACGTGACCCTAGGCAAGTAACTTAATGGGATTTTCAGCAATGGCAAAGAGGAGAGAAGAATGGAACCTATTTCATAGGATGGCTCTGAGTATTGAACAAGGCAAATGAGCATCCCACATACTTGGTACAGTACTGGGCATAAAGTTAAGTGCTTAATAAAAGAGTGATGGGCCTCATTATTCTTGCCATTTTTTAAAGTCTTATTTCTGCTGTTAATATTATTACTCTTCCAAAACTATGAGGACTGACCTCCTCCAATAAATGTCCAGAGGCACACTCACATGTAAAAGCTTGACTACAGTCCATGCGTTGATAGGCTATATTATCAAAAGGTACATTTATCAAGCCCAGACATATGTGCAGGTCCATGAAAGGCACAGAAGAGGTAGGGTATGGGCTTTACATCCTCAGAATCAATCATGTGTGTTCTCTGGTCCCGTTTTGAGTCACCAAGCTGTTTCTCCCAATATTCAGCATGGTAATTATTTTACATCTGCTATGAAAACAGATTCCAGTTCTCTTCTTAAACCCAGACTCTTTCACCCTCTGTAGTAATTCTCAACTTCTCCAGTGGTAGAATTCACAGGATAAGGGATGAAAAGAACTTTTAAGAAATTCATCTCCACTCCAAAGAACAAAACCATAGCCAACAGGGATTCTATAATTTACTCATGTCCTTATTCAAATTAAGATATGGAGACACCAATAAGGGAAACCAGGAAAGCTGTAGGCTAAATAGCTCGTCCAGAAGAAAAAAAAAGGGGAGGGTTTGGCCGTTCTGAAATGAAGTCTTCTTCATAAAACCAGAATTCCTGCGGGGCAAGTCAGCTGATTGGTTTTTAATGGAGTGCAAAGTTTAATCCCGTTACAAACTAAATCGTACCTAAATCAAATCGGAATCCCTCCAGCTGACTGTAAAAAGAATCTAAGAGGGTACCATTCCTGTCGCTTGCCTAAACATCTCACACCTCCATGCTGTGGCCATCATTCTATAAAACACAGAAATCATTTACCGGTAACTCTTTGAGTCATGATTTACATTGAGTCAACTGCTTTTGGGGAAAAATAAAATAAAATAAAAAAGAAACTGTCTTCTCTTCCTAAGGTCAGGAATAATCCAGGGCTTTTTTGAAACAATACAAGAGACAATATACTTTGAAAGAGGGTTACCAGTCATGTGAAAGTCAACTTTCATCTGTTTTGAACTTAGCAAAAATAAACCAAACAGTGGATGTATTTGAAGTTCTGACAAACGGAGAAAATGATCATTTATGTCAATGGGTAGAACTCATCTGGCCATGGTAAAAAAAAAAAAAAAAAAGAGAGAGAGAGAGAGAGAGGAGAAGAATTGACCATTCGTTGTGAATCTATTACGTGTCAAACAGTGATGTTTTATGTAGACTGTCATTTACTCCTCATAACAATCCAATGGTGAGAATATCGCTGTCACCATTTTAGGGATTATCAAAGAAACGGATATTCAAAGAACTTGAAAACACTTCGCCAGAGTACTGCAGCTATTAGTGACTCAGCCACCAGAGACCAAAAACCCATCCCTGGTCTCTACACTATACCATTAGCCTACCAATGGACCAACCTACCTCACACAGGTACGCAGACATTAATTTTTAAGCAAGTTCAAAAAATTATTAACCTGGATGTCAGGAACTTAAAGTGCATTTTGATATAGAAATAACCGTATAGATGACAGACACGTCGGCCACTTTGCAAACAGGTAACAAGGCCAGAATTTCACAAAAGCGAACAGCTGAATAGCCCTATTGCTGCTGCAGAATTGTTGGTTATTTGGGCTTCCTTTATTTTCTCAGATAAGGGGTTTCGGTCTGTAGGAGAAGGAAGGTGAAGAATTGCAATTAGTGATTCCAGATATTAGCCAGGGACGATCTGGTTGCAAGAATCAAAACTCACTTAAATTAGTTTAAGTAAAACAGGAAGAATATGGGGATTAAGGCTGGGACTGGCAAGCTGGCACCAACAGATATTCCAACCTCCAGCTCCGAGGGTTCAGTTCTTGCCTTTGCACTGATCTGTGAGGCTGCTTCTTTCTTCTCTCTCTGAGGATAATTTTCCCTGCCTTTCCACACTCAGGGGGCAGGGTTGGGGTGGGTGGGGTGGAGGGAGGGTCCACTTTTATCATGTCCCAGTTCAAATACGTCCCTGAAAACAAAAATCTCTGAATACATTGGCAAATATCCTTTAGAATATCTGGCTCACTGGAAACTTTGATTTCTTTTCTGTTCCAGCAGCAGAAGAGGGCTCTTCAAACACTCAGCTCATAGACCTGTGTCTTAGTCTGCTCAAGTTGCTACAACAAAATCCTATAGACTGGGTGGCTTGAACAGCACACATTTATTGCTCACAGTTCTAGAGACTGGGAGGTCCAAAAGGCAACTGTAGACAGCTGCCTTCTCAGTGTGTCCTCAGATGTACACTGAAAGAACTCCAGGTCTCTTTATCCTACTGTAAATCCCATCATGGGGACCCACTCGCCTGACCTCATATACCATCACATTGCAGGTCAGGGACACACACGTTCAGTCCATAACAAGGTGGCTCACCAGGACCTTGGTTCTCAGTGTCTCTAAGGGAGTCCCAGTCCCACACTTCCTGGCCTCTCCTTCCATCCATAATCTTTCTTCTACTGCTGACACTTCTTTTTTCTCTGTTTCATCACCTGGCAAAGCTCTAGAAGAGCTGTTGGCCAAAGACTTTGGACCAAGAGTAGTTTGGGCACTGAAAGGTCTAACAGCAGGTATACAGCTCCGGACGGGTCTCTGGTGGAGGTGGTCTCAAATGCAGCAGCCCGAGAGCAGATTTAGGGATCGCCCATCCCGGACTTTTTTCAGGCACCATCACCTGATAACAGTTATCTTGGGCAAGTCACTTGTTCCTTTTCATGTTCATGGGAAGATCTGAGTAGATGAACCCTCAAGTCTACAATTCTGCGTAGACAGAATTCTGGCATGACACAATGCCAACTTGCCCATCTTCCATTCATTTGACCTGAAGTCTATATAACTAGACTGAAGGCTTAAGCTACATCTACCCTCATATTACAAATTGCCTTCTCTCCATACTTGTGAACACAGATTTTTAGTTCTTGAACAATCACCATCAATCAAAAAGGTTATGTTGTGTTTTATGAGCTCTTTACTGCAATTCGCACTCCAGGGGAGTCATTTACTCATTCATCTCTTTGGACGATTGCTTAGTGGCATGAAGAAAAGGGTACAGGCATGGCATAACCTCAAAGGAAGCTGAACTTCAGGGGAGAGAGAAGACTGATCATCATCAAAGGACAGCAGAGAGAACTGGCAGCTTTAAGGAAGGCTAACCATCATGGCAGGCTAAAATACCTTTAAAGTTCGGAATTATGGGAAAAAATATCAGTGATGATGTTTGCCAAATTTCTAAATGTGTCTGAGAAAGCCAAGTCCTTACCAGACCAGCTCCAATAAGCTGTCTTCTAGAGGAATTAACAAGTCACAAAGATACACAACAAAATTGAGCATGAAGGGAAATAGGGGAAGGGATATTATTAGTTGGATCCAGGTCTAGTTCTTATCTTCTTGCTACAAGTGGGGAGGGGAGTGGCAGAGAAGGTAAGAGTTTTAGACATCTGTCACTCATGATGCCATATTGCACTGGAACAAAGGTGATTCACAGAAAGTCCAGCCGGCCAGCTGTGTGGGTCTCCTTGGTCATTTCATTAATGCCCATCACCATCCTCACGTAAGCCAATAAAAGAAACTCATGGTTTGTATGATTGAATTTTCCCCACCTATATTAGCTGGAATTCCCCAGAGAAACAGAAATCAGTCTACCTACCTACCTACCTACCTACCTACAAACCTACCTACCTATCTACCTATCTACCTACCCAAATATAGACAGCGAGCAATTATGAGGAATTAGTTTAAGAGATTAAAGAGGCTGAGAAGTCCTGAGATCTGCCATCTCCAAGCTGGAAACCCAGGAAAGCTGGCGGCATAATTCAATCTGAGCCAGAAGGCCTGAAAATCAGGAGACTGTTGGGGTAAATCCCAGTCCAAGGTCAAGGGAAGATGAAATGAGATGTCTCAGCTCAAGGAATGAGGAAAATAGAGGGGATGGTGGTGCTGAATTCCTTCTTCCTCCACCTTTGGTTCTATTTAGGCCATTGACAGAATGGATGCCCACTGGGGAGGGCAATCTTCTTTATTGAGTCCACCAATTCAAATGCTAACCTTTTTCAGAAACACCCTCATGGCATGCTTATAAGTAATGTTTAATCTGCTATCTGGGAAACCTGTAGCCCAGGCAAGTTGACAGGTACAGTTAACCATCATACCGCTTACCACACTAGGACATGGTTGCACTCTATGCGAATAGCTTATAAATTGGGGTAAGGAGTGATGGGGGTGGGGCAGACTAATTGTGAAATAAAGGCAACTCTAGGCCTCCCACAGGCAAGAAAATGTGCTGGGAGTCTAACCAAATAACAAGAAGGATGATCTGTGAGTTTCTGCTTTTCTTCATGAGTGTCTTCATGCCCATGTTTTTGCTCTACTCCCACGCTGCCCTCTTGACCCATTCACCGTGGGGTTCCCAGCTGGCCTCCCCAGGGCTAGGCTTCCTATCCTTCAATGGTATTTTCAAAACTTAATTAGATATCTTCTCCTGACTGATTCCATCACATCACTCCCCTCTCAGAAACCTGATTCAGTCTACATCAAATACCTGGACATAGCATTCAAACTTCCTGTTCTCATTCCCGTCAAACTGGTCTCACTCCCACAGACAGCATGCTCGTTCCTGCCTCTCTGCCACGCTCCTCTTCTCGAATACCTGACTACCTGCCCATCACTGGCTTGAACCTTCCAGTCCTTCAAAGTCAGGAAAGGTCCCCCATCTTTGTAAAAGTCAGCTGTGACCACTCAGATCCTCCCCCAGGGGATGGGCCCTTCCTCAAACATCCACACTGCCATGTCAAACAAGTTTGCGAGTAATGATGTGTTTTAATAGCTTTTAATCTTGTGTCTCCAGTCAGACCGTCAACTTCTGCCACTCAACCGGTCACATAGGCTCTATTGGTGTTTAACAACTATAAGAATGAATGACTATACTTGGCCATATGACCTATACCCTTTATCTCTCATAAAACAAGTCACACAAGGCAGTACCGATATTTCAGCCCAAGTATTAGTTAAATGGTGTCCAGTGGTAGCACTTGGAAGAGTTGTGAGGTGATAACACAGGCAAACTCTTACCTTCACGGGGCAAGGCACGTAAGTAAGAAAGACAACATCTAGGGGCGCCTGGGTGGCGCAGTCGGTTAAGCGTCTGACTTCAGCTCAGGTCACGATCTCGCGGTCTGTGAGTTCGAGCCCCGCGTCAGGCTCTGGGCTGATGGCTCGGAGCCTGGAGCCTGTTTCCGATTCTGTGTCTCCCTCTCTCTCTGCCCCTCCCCCGTTCATGCTCTGTCTCTCTCTGTCCCAAAAATAAATAAAAAACGTTGAAAAAAAAATTTAAAAAAAAAAAAAAGAAAGACAACATCTAACGTCTATATGGTCAATTGAATATTCTGGATGTATAGAGGATGGGGAGACAGTTGTCATGCGCACAGGCCACGAGAGGATGTGAGGGCAGTGGGATGGCAGGCAGAAAGCAAAAAGAGGAAAAAAAAAACTAGATTAATAACGAAGACGAGCATGGAGACATCTGTCCACATCTCAGCTTGGATAAGGATAAAGGCAAAGAAGGGAGGAAACAGGCACAAGACATATGTACAACCTGGGACCCCTTTAGCTCTGTCCCCAAAATAGGAGTCTGTGCCTGTTGGAGTTGCAGCAAGAAGGTGGGGGCTGGCTTGTTAACCCGTTGGTTGTAACTCCAAGGATCTGAATGGATGCTATCCAGTCACCGACTCCAGGTGTTGTGTGTGGGTTCTGGTGGTGATTCATTTGTTCATTTGCTATTTTATTAGGTGTTTACTGTTTGTTACGTTCCCTGCCAGCTGATGTTACGAACCATACAAGGCCCTGGGCTGGCCCTTCAGGTGAAAATAAAGGCTGATGAGAAGGAAGGAAAACGGTAATGTGAGAAAAGCAGGCAAGGACCCTGTGGGTGACCCTCTATGTGTCCAGAGAAGAAGGGCTGACTCTGGAGGCCGCTGCTGAACTAAGAATTGGTTGGAGCCAGCTTTTAAGAATGTTAAATTGTTTGGGTTTACAGTATACATTTTTTTTTTTTATTTTGCATTTCACTGTATCTGACATCAGGATAATAATAATAGCAGACATTTAAATAGCACAGGCTGTGTGCCGTGATACATTTTCAATGCTCTACAAGAGTTCATGAGTCTTTACAATGACACAATGAGGTAGATACAATTATCAGTCCTGTTTTAGCGAGGAGGAAACGGAGGCACGGGAGTTAAGGCGCTTGCCCGAGACCACAGGGTTTGCCAGGGGGAAGCCCTAGTGTTCACGCCACGGAACTGGGCTCCAGAATCCCCTTTCATCAGCAGTAAACTTAAGGGAATATGCACACGTGTGCATCGAATATATCCACCCCCAAACAGCTATTAAATCAAAGTGCATCTTAAAACCAAGGGCTCCTTCAGATCACAGAACCCTGCACTGCCTTGAATTGGGGTGGGAATCCTATGGGGTTTAGCAAATATTTATGTAGCTGTGGAGGATTAAGACACAAATAAGATGTAGTCACTCCCTGTAAGGAGGTCAACGTGTAGTGGGAAACCCAGATAAGTAAACACCTCATTATGGTGCACTGTGCTAAGGGCTGTGGTCCTATTTCTATTGTGTCGACAAGCTCGTGGGCTGCTAAAAACAAAAGGATTCAGTCTGTCTGCCAGGTCTAAAGAGGCCTCACAGCGCTGGTAATCACTGAGCTGAGTCTCAACAGAAGATACATTTCACTCGGCCTAGCAGAGGATTGTAAGCATTAGCAAAGACCTTCCAGGAGGTAGTCCTACAGAAAGCTAATAAGGGATAATCATGAAATGGAACTGTAATAGCACCTAAATTCTGTTTTGGCCTCTCCAGTCCTTCCTCTCCAAGGTTTCTGAAGAGGGGCGCCCGGGTGGCTCAGTCGGTTGGGTGTCCAACTTAAGCTCAGGCCATGATCTCACAGCTCATGAGTTCAAGCCCTGTGTCGGGCTCTGTGCTGACAGCTCAGAGCCTGGAGCCTGCTTCGGATTCTGTGTCTCCCTCTCTCTACCCTCCTCAGCTCATGCTCTGTTCTCTCTCTGTCTCAAAAGTAAATAAACATTAATCAATCAATCAATCAATCAGGTTTCTGAAGAGCCCAGGTGCACAAAAAAAAAGCCCAAGCAAGGTTAGCTAATATTTTCTTCTGAGCTTCCTGCCTGCCTCCCAACCTCAACCCCTACTATAAAGTCAGAAGCTAAGCTAGACCCGTGGAAAATGCCTTCATCTAGGTTAGGATGGTTGAAATACCCTAGAATCCCAACAGCGCAGAACCCAAACCACAGGTCTCAGCATTCTGGTTTGATGATCCAGGTGTAGCACCGGAGTCAAGACAGAGCATTTGAGCACAATGGCCTGGGCAGCATGAGAGAGAAGAGAGCCTTCCAGTGAGGAGCCTGGGTCTTTCCTGTGGCCCGAAGCACCCCCGGGCAAGTAAATGGAAACACAGGATGTGGGTAAGAGCGAGAAGCAGGCTGCTTACAGGACTGGTCCTGATCCTCAGTTCCACTCCTGCCTTGTGCGGTCCTCTGGAATTTTCATAATACATGCACTGGGACTTTATTTTTTTTTAAAGATACGGTATAATGAAATCTTTAGCCACTGGCAGTCCTTATGAGAGACGGATTTATAGCACCCGTTCCTTCATAGAGTGGAACAAGCCAGGTAAAGGGGAGCCTGAGGAACAAATGGGTCTGCATCCCCCACAACACACGGAGGCATAAAACTCCGCCATGCATGTAGGGAGCCAGTCTAATTCAGCATTGCAGAGCATCTATTCAGTGAAGAGTCAAAGAGGTGAGGTCATGTCTCCCGGTCAGTCTGTCTCCCCATTTGGAAATGAAGGAAATCATCCTGAGATCTTAGTAGGCAGCAGTTATTTCTGACACTCTAAGCATTTTTTGGTCCTAGCTGGGAGGAGACACAAGGCTTGAAGGAGGACGGGATTTCACTGCCTAGCTCTGTGGCCTCACGCAGGTTACTGACCTCCCTAACCTCACTTTTGCGGATCGGGATGTCAACAAAATGGCGGCAGTGCCTACCTCCTAGGGTGCTTGGGATGAGCCAGTGAAAGAATGTATGTCAAGTGCCTCACGTGAAGCCTGGCACGTGGAACTTGTTGGTTCTTTGTGAGGGCCTACTGTATAAGGACAGTCTCTGCCCTCAAACTCTATCAGACTGGGCATAATTACTGTTAGTTGCAGTAGGGTCAGTGCAGGAACCAGAATTCACCCCACATGTTTTCAGCAGAATGGGTTTAATACAGGAGTTGAGAGGCTGACAAATTCACTAGAAAGTGAGAGATGAGCTTCTTGGAATGAGTCCCAGAACAACCCAGAACTGGCTTAGCACAGGGCCTGCGAACGTAGAGGCCCAGCTACAGCCCTGGCAGGCGTCTGAGGCCCCTGCTGCAGCAGGAAGCAGGAGAATAGACTCAAGAGGCTGTGCTTAGAGACTGGAGATCAGATCAAGATGTGGCCACTACCCCCACTGCTTCCTGACAAGCAGGAAGCTACAAAAGACCAGAAGCCAGGGCAAGAAAGCCATGACCTTGCTGGGCAGTAAAGACAGCCAGAGTGGAAAAGAAGCCCCTGTTTCTCTTCTTAGAAATCTCCTATGAGACCTTCTATCAGTGGAGCCTAATTTATAGCTTGGAATTTTAGCCGCAAAGGAGCCTGGGAAATGTAGTTTCTAAGTAGTCAACCATGCATCAAGCCAAAACGCTAGGACTCATGACAGAAGGAACAGAATTTTGTAAACAACTAAAAATCTATTTCTTTCAGTACAAGATGAAGGAGAGGGTATGTGAAGGCAGAGAATAGTATCACTAAGCCCCCGAGGAAGGAAAAAGGAGTCAGCAAGAACAACGGGATGACCACCAGGAAGGAGGATAAGAAGGACCCTATGAAGAAAGCTAGAAACTGGGTACCTGACATTGTCTAACAGTGGAAATAAAGACCATTTCTGACTTTCCTATTTTCATCCTTTTGGAGAGTAAAAACTCCTAATTCCTTCTTCAGGATTCTTCTTTCCTAAGTGTCCCCAAATGCTGTTGAAAGTCTCATTAACTTGTCTATTGTTAACGAGAGCATCATTAACTGGGTCCAGAAAGAACCAGAGGCCCCTTCCTCAAAGGCCGGCTCTGCATGGAGCTGGTCCCCACGAAGTTGTACCACATCATCGGCTTAGTTCAATTAACGCACAAAGGAGTTGTTAGTAATTACCTGCCACTAGGTTTTCTGGATTTCTCTTTTAAAATGCCATGTCTTATTATTATTATTATTATTAATCAAGGTATGCTCTTTGAACGAAGATTGCTTAGAGTTGAGTACGGATTGGCAAAAGGAAAGCAGACCATGGGTGGCAATTAGGTGTTTACAAGGAAACATATTTTATATCTTGAAGTACAAGCCTCTGATGGCTGACGCCATTTTTCTTTGTGCCCATGGTACAGGGAAAGGCGCTAGTTCTTTACTGGTGAAAATGGGAATGGCAGAAGCAAGCAAAAAGACACTATTGTTTTCATTTTGTACTAAGGTCCCCAGACAGAAGCAGGCATTTCTCACATTTGCTTTCTCAAGGCCTTTATTGTCCCAGCTTCCTGTTAAAAATCGAGCTAGTGATGGCAGACCCATGCGATCCCGTTAGAATACTGAAAGCAGTGTATTACAGTACCAGGCAGGAGAGTGAGGCCCAGACAATAGGTATAATAGGAAAGTATTAACCCCAAATGAAATCGACAGTAAGCTGCAAATTGCAGAGCCCGGGCTCCAGCCAACACAACGAAGACACAAGTTACCATTGATGGAGTTTCACAAGCAGGCAAGATCGGAGAGGCTGAGAACAAACAGAGAGGAGACAGAGAGGTTCAGGGACCCCCAGCTTTGTTCCTGTCAGCTCTCCCAGGGAATTCACCACGTCTCTCTAATTTACATTAAGTTGGCGCTATCAGAGACAAGCATAGCCCAGACATTGAAAGAACAGTTTCAAACAGAGCTATTTGGATGAAGAATGCTGGATCCATCAAGTGGAGAAACATGCTCGGAGCCTTTAATCTTTTGTGTGCATGCCCCTGTGTGCATTATCAGCCATAACATCTAATGGTGACTCCTCTCCTTGCCTGAGCAGGGGGGAGCAAGAAGAGACTGTCTTTCAAAAAACAGAGAAGATGAACTTTCGGGTCGGTTTCTTAAGGGCTTCTGGCTAGATTTCCTCCACCCTTCAGTGAATCTAAGAGGTCATTGGCCAGAGAAAGATCAGCAGGTAAACATATAAGAATAAGGGTGAGTGATTCTTCAGCTGGGCCTTGAACATGTCCCAGCGGAAGAATTATGCTGAAATATTTCCAAATTACTAGAGAGCGTGTTTCTAAAGATGTAGACATACAACCATAGGTTCACAGCCTCTGTCCACATTAAACGTTGTCCTAGAGAAGGCAGGCCATCCCTTGCACAGAGACGAATTCAAAATTCCCCATAAAGGTATTTATTCCAAGAAAACAAAAACTCACCTTCCCCACATCCTCCTGCCTGGAACAAATGGCAAACCTTCTAGAAAGAGAAGACACATCCTAATGATCTGAGGTACACAAACTTCTCAAAATCAGCCTAGATATTTCAGCAGAGAAGATGGGTCTATTTATACACCCTTAACTGAAGTCAGGAAGTGGGAAACTGTAAGATTGTTCCCGTCAAACAAAAGACTTTTGCCTTAAGACCTATATAAATAAAATCATAAAACTTTACTGAAGAGCATAAAAGAAGATTTGGATAAATGGGGACATACCGCTTTGCTGGACAAGAAGCATCGACGTGATAAAAATGTCAATTCTTCTCAAATTAATCTACAAATTTGGTGCCATCTCAAGTAAAACACCCACGGTTTCTTTCATGGAACAGACAAGGTAATGCTCTGGGTTTCTGTGGAACAGAAAGTGTCCAAAAATAATTAACAATAATTTTTTTAAAAATTGTTTAAGTAAAGCTATATGAGATAGTGTGTGATTAGCACAAAAAAAGTCAATGAAAACAGCTAATCACAATAATGTACTAAATATCTCCCGTGTATGTATGTGTCTGTGTGTTTTGTGTATATATATGGGAAATTACTTCCAATTAGTCAGGGGTGGGGCACCTGGGTGGCTCAATGGGTTATAAGTATCCAACTGTGGTTCAGGTCACGATCTCACAGTTCGTGAGTTCGAACCCCATGTCGGGCTGTCTGCTGTCAGCACAGAGCCTGATTCAGATCCTCTGTCCCCCTCTCTCTCTGCCCTTCCCTACTCATGCTCATTCTCTATCTCAAAAATAAACAAGTAAACTTTAAAACATCAAATTAATGGGGGAAGGAGAATAACCAATGTAAATGTAGTTTTTTACCCATCTTAGGATAGATGGGTAAGAAATATAAGGTCTATCCACACCTTCTAATACAATCCCCCCAAAACAATCAAACATTATCATAAAAGCATTAGGAGATGCAAAATCTAGAAGAAATAGAAAAGACTGACAAATATAACTGTGCAAAACAAACTTGTGATCGTAACAAAATACTGTAAAGCAAAAAGACAAGGAATAGGTGAGAAGGGAATATTTGGAACATGTATCAGAAAAAGGGATAATACCTCACAATCTAGAAGTAGGTACTGCAAAGCAGTAACAGAGAGCACCATAGTCAAAATGGCAGAAGGTTTGAAAGGCAACCATAGAAGAAACTGGGCAGATAGAACTGAATCTTCCTTGACTCTTCTTTCTTTCTTTTTTTTTTTTTTTAAGTTTATTTATTTATTTTGAGAGAGACAGAGAGAGAGAGAGAACGTGAGTGGGAAAGGGGCAGAGGGGGGAGAGAGAGACAGAGAGAGACAGAATCCCAAGCAGGCTCTGCATTGTCAGTGCAGAGCCAGATACGGGGCTCAAACCCACAAACCATAGGATCACAGCTCGAGTCAAAATCAAGAGTCGGACGCTCCACCTGCTAATCCACCCAGGTGTCCCTCCCTTGACACTTCTCTGTCACCTAGCCCTACATGCAATACATGACCAGTTCTTTTCTCTCCAGTTCCACTGCCAGTATCCTAGTTCAGGGTCATCTCTCTCTCCCTTCTACCCTGACAGACTCCCAATTGAACCCCCTGGCAACTAGTGAGTCCTCCACACTGAAACCAGGCAGAGCCCGATGAAACACATCACCCCCATGCCTGAATCACTGCTTCCATTACTCTTGGGGGTGAGAACCGAGTGCCAGCAGGGTCTACAAGGCCCTACAAAGTCTGGCTCTTACCAGCCACTCTGAGCTCGTCTCCCATGGTGACAGATTTACTCTCTGGATGTTAGCCTTGTTTATTTTTCTCAGATGCATGTACCTCCTCCTATCATGAAGCCTTTTACCATGCAGCTTCCTCTACCTAAAAAGCTCAGCTGTCCTGGACCCTCTTTTCCCCTCATGCCTGTAGAGGCCAAGGGCAGGCCACTCCTGCATTGAACACAGTTTTGAGTTAAAGGCAATTAGAGCCCAGGGGATTCAAGAAGGGCTCTTTACCGCTCCCCCCTGCACCCCCCCCCCCCCAGGCCTAAATTTACACGGGAAAGGAGAGTTTATACCAGGAAGACAACTATCAACAAAAGATTCCTCTCTACCTGAGAGACTACTTACTTCATAAGGCAACCTTTATTTTGCAAGCATCTCCTCTCACATTCTTGCCGATGTATCCTCAGACCTCACCCCTCTCCTTGGCTCAGGATGGCCTCTAAGCCTCGTGGAATTTTGTGTCTGTGTAAACCCCCTCTTATGTACGAAACCAAATTTGATTTTCTGTCAACTCGTCTCCTATCAGTCTGATTCTCAGTCCAGCTAGATGGACCCCAAGGGGAAAGGAAATCCTTGCTCCTTGACATCCCTATCTTTTCAAGGCACCATCTATCTTCTTCCTGAAAATCTCAATTCAGTGTCATCAGTTCTTCCAGAAAACCTTCCCTGGCGTCTTGGATTAAGCCCTTGTCCCCAGCATAAAGTCTTATCATACGTACCTCTCCTTCATGGATGGCACTTGCCACATTTGTAATGTTACAGGTTTCTTTAATTAATCTCTCTCTCCTGCACTAGGCTGTTAGGCTCCCCAAGAAGAGGGACCATGTCGGTTTTTGGTCACCACGGTATCCCATTGCCTGGAACATAATAGATGCTCAATATATAATGTTATGAACAAGTGAATTTTTAATAAAAATGCATATATGTATACTTATATATACATAAATTTATGTATACGTATAATTATATATATTTGTATCTATCATTCATATTTATGTGTCAGATGGAAAGTGCTGGAAAGAGCACAGACACTCAGTGTTAGCAGAATTTTTCACTGGGGATTTTTGGAGATTTTTACTCAATTTCACATTTTAATAGTGAGTATCAATTCCATTGGGAAGCTAAAAAAAATGAAGTTATTACCATTCGGAGGAAAATACTCAAAGGTAAAAATTAAAGCTATGTAGCAGCTGGGAAATTTAAAAAATTATCAGATTTGAGATGATGATTCTGTATTCCTTTGTTGTTTTTCTGTTTTGTTGTGCTTTTTTTTTTTTTTTATGTGAGTTGGCCAAAAGCCACTGCTCAGGCCACCCACTCACCTACAGCTGCAGGATTTTCAAGTCACCTCACAGCTTACTACTGCAGGTTAACTTCTCTTGTCACCTCAGTTTTTTTACCCTTATCTGTTGTTGTTGTTGCTTTACTATTGTTATTAGTTTTCCTTCTTTCTTTCTTTCTTTCTTTCTTTCTTTCTTTCTTTCTTTCTTTCTTTCTTTTTCTTTCTCCATTCCTTCCTTCCTTCCTTCCTTCCTTCCTTCCAGCAAAGCTCATTTTAATTGCTCACTGCAAATACCACCTACTTACCTGGCAACACAGACTGTCCTCCGCCTGTTTGAAAAAGGGAACCTAATTAGCAATAATGCTAAGAAGAAACTAGAAACAAGAGGGTGGAGGAGGCAATGGAAAGAATAATTGAGAAAAAGTATTTTAAACAGTTTAGAGCAGGGCCCCCAAAAGGCCAAGGTGGCCCTGAGTTTTGAGCGATTGTCTGGCTTCTTAAAGGTGAGGCTTCTCAAATAATTACGGTAGTGGAGCCGGAAAAGGTGTTAATTGACTTGGGGACTCAGGCGGCTTTTCACTTTGCATAATTACTCAGAGGAAATGAAAGACAGTTGTGGGTTATCCTATATGAGTCCATCACTACAGTAACCCAGGAAGGGACTAGCGTTGTGACAAAAGAAAGTTAATGAAACGAGGATTTTTGATTAAAAGTTTTAGATTTTGGCCTCAGCATTTGTAGGATTTCATTCCCCTTGCAGCGCTGAAAACGATCATGCCCTCTACCACATTTTAACAAAATGAAAGCCATGTACCAATTTTAAATCTTGGAGACCCTTAGCAACCCAGGCATTTGCTCTGATTTTTATAGCTATTATGAAATTATTGCAAATCTCACCTTAAAAAATTAATAAGTGACACTCCGTGAGCATAATTACATTGTTCATCTTTCCATAATCCATAATTCCTCTGCGTGTAATAACATGTGATCGGTCCTTCTGTAACCCAGCTGCTTCACATAATTGCTTGCTGTCCTACTGAGAAAAACTTTTAATAAACGACACATTAAGCAAAATTGCGCAACTCTATTCTCTTAGCTACAAAATCAGAAATGGTTTTTCCCCCAGAATTGAATCCTATGATTCTTTCTCCCTTTTCACAATAGCATTGGTGGGTTGGGGAGGAGTGGGGATTCGAATATTTCAATTAGAACCCCCACAGTTCTCCAGGAATACTACCAGGATTTTGCGACTAATTGAAGAAATAGATAACACGTGTCTTTCCTGCAGCGGCTCTTATTTCCTTAATGGACATTTTTTCAGCAACTTTAAGACATGTTTCCCTTTTGAAATACAACATCACATAATGGGCCCCATCTGGAATGGAATGTGCACAAACTAAGAAATGGGGGAAGAAAATCTTTTTTCCTTTTTTCTTTTTCTTTTGGTCTTTATCTAGGGTAATTGCAATTAGCTACTGTACTATCTATATATGTTACCATGATAGAAAATGAGCAAAGCTTTTCAATGACTAGGAACTCCAAATCTTGAAAAGGCTGATATCCAAGGAAAAAAAAAAAATCTTGTGAATTTTGTTTTTCTAGAAGGGAACCGTTTTGTTTTCTATTTAGCTCTATATTACCTTCATTACTGATAGATTGGCTTTTTTTTTTTTTTTAATATCCATTTGGAATAACATCTGAAATTTCTAACCCCCTTCTTCAAATTTGGATGAATTCTGTGGTGAATGAATCTTTTCTTTCAGTCAAAAAAAACATGGAGAATTTAATGAGGAAAAGTATCCTCTGAAATCTTATCCTAGTGTTGGGGTAAATGAAGACTTGGACAAAGCAGAAGGATTTAAGACCTAGGGACAGAAAAATATTAAATCAGAGCTGCTGACTCCCTTCATTCTGTAAGGATTTCCTAGGTCTGCCATGAGAATTGCAGGTATAATTTAAAACACCAAATACCCTGTAGTGCGTGAAAGCCAAGGCCCAACCCTGGAAGTATGGACCAAAGATGACATTTGGGAGGAAGCAATAGACAAATATAAGATGAGGGGATCATTCTCTTGAGAGCGAAATCAGAGAGGGATTCCTAGTCCTGTGTGGAAAAGGCCCTGAATTTCAAGTCATGGCAGTGGGCTAAAATATTAGGTGGTTAAGGGACAACTGGGAGGCTCAGTCTTCGGCCCAGGTCATGATCTCCCAGCTCATGAGTTCAAGTCCCGCGTTGGGCTCTGTGATGACGGCCCAGAGCCTGGAGCCTGCTTCACATTCTGTGTCTCCCTCTCTCTCTGCCCCTCCCCTGCCTGTGCTCTCTCTCTCAAAATAAATAAACATTAAAAAAAATTAAAGAAAAATATGAGGTGGGTTAAGTGATATCCCAGCTTTGGCGGATACTGACAGGATGGCATTGGTGGCCACATTAACACAATTTTGTTCTTGCTCTGCCTTTCTCTGCCATCCGTGGTAAAAACCATGGGACCAATCCTGGAGACATGTTTCAGGATAAGGCAGTGAGTTCAACCCCTTCCTTTAGTTCTGTTGTACGACATGGTTCCAAATCAACAGCTGTACATCCTGTTTGGGCAGAGTTTTCTCCACCCCTCCCCCAGAAATTAAGGTAAGGTATGCTACCTGGCAAATGAAGAAGAGAGCAGGGGTTCGTTCTAATTAGTTCTAATCAAAGCATCGGGTTTTGAATTCTCCTTGTCATTCTATCTGAAGGCCTTTATAAACCCAACAATCATCTATGACAGCCAGAATAAGAAGCCTTCTCATTCTCCTCCAGCCTTTCTATCGAATAGTCTTGGGCTGCTGATTGCTAAAATGCAGATCCTATGACAGTGTCTGTGCATGGAAATCACAAGCGTCTTCCAAGATAAAACAATGAGTGCAAAGCTCAAGAAGCATTAAAAGGAAACTACCTGTATTTTCAGACCTCAAAGGAGTGTATATCTTTGGAAGATAATGACATCTTGGACACAAAAATCACTACTTTACAATAGAAATCTCTGATATTCAATCTGCCTCTGTCAACATATGTTTAGGGCCAACGCATGCTGCTTATTTCATTAAATCACCATGAATCTGGGATTGAAATCGTTACACTATTACAGTGCTGTGCCTTCCTCTAAAGCATTATGTTCCCCTTAAGTGTTTACTTTCATTCTTTATCCCAGCCCTCTATCCTATTTCCCCTCTCTCTGGCAATTATCCATGACAGTAAGAATTGTCTGCTGGTGCCATTTTGTAATCCAGGAATACGGGAGCTCATACAAAAGTTTTACAGTTAACTTTGGGGAATGAGATCAAAGACTCCACCATAACACTCTATGATTGAACAATTATCTACCAAAAAAAAAAAAAAAAAAAAAAAAAAACCCACAAACGTAGTAACTGTTACATGGAAGGCATAGCAAGTCAAAATTTCTCCATTTGTGCGTGGCTGCGATCCTCCTGACGTGTTATCCATCTAACAGCCATAACCTGCAGCCCAGAATAATACCTCCCCCAACTCCAAAACGTGGTAGATCCCAAGGGATTCCTCTGGAGTCACAGACATCCCCTCAGGGTGACATCCCATGCCAGTGAAACTCAAGTTCCCAGTTAAGAGAGGTGACCACAGGTAAAAGTAATGTTCCAGAATTCATCTTTCAGGAACGGTAAATCTAGAACCTGTGTAATTAACATTTTGCAAATGTTTCCCTCAAGGAGAAAAAAAAAATTAGATAAACGCTCCATAAATTTTCATAGCGAAAAAGGGCGACGTTCTGACAGAGGCCCACCCACCGCATAAACAACTGACAGAATGGGCACCATTGGCGAGCCCCTCTGAGGCTTGATTAAAGGCTCACTGCACTTTTCCTAAAAATCTCCGTGTTATCACACACTCTCTGGCAAACCCTGAACCCTGTCATTACCCTCGGCTCAACAACACTCAGAAACCTTGGTCCCCAGGGATGTTGCCATGTTTCACAAAGGGCCGCATTGTGTCTCTAATTCCTGCTCTCCTCGCGGTTCATTTTATATGCTCTGCATGTGTGTTTGGATTTTCAGAACATGACTCATACCTTTTACATTCCTCTGCAACCCTACCAATGGAGAAAAGGAGTGATGGGTTGGCTGATTGGAAGTGAAAGAAGGTGTCCTTCTCTCCCTGGACAGTATGACTTTTTAAAGGATGCACTAAGTGACTTCCCGGCTCACCAAGATCAATGCGATGTGACATCTGAGAAGGGACAGGAGTAGTGGGTGTTCTCCTTATGTTATTTTTAGACAGCTCATCATTTCTTCCACTGACAGAAATAAAGCTTTTTTTCTCCCCCGTCTTTCTCTCAATAGAATAACAGAGCAACATGGAATGAGTCTAGCTCCGTTAGCTCTCCCACACAATTGCATCTAACCGAAAGATTTCGCTAAGCCACCTATTTAGCGTCATAGTCAAAACACATTGAACATGATTCTGTTATCAGTGTTCGGCCCTGAGAGGCTGTGGAATTTTTAAGGAATATGTAAATTTTTCACACTTTTGTCAGGAAGTGAAGACAATTTTTTCTCTGGATCCAGTTGGAAACCCTCTTCATTATTTGAAAGAGTGCCTTCTGGAAGAGGAGGAGCCTTGCCCAGGGAATTGGGGGTGGTGGAAGGACGCTGCCCTGCTTGAGACGAGGAAATGAAATCTGTTCTTTGGCTCCCTTAATGGTAAGGGACGAGGGATGTGGGAAATGAGAAGGGTCAGGAAGAAGAGTCAGCTTTTGGAAAGAGGCTCTCAATCTCTCCTGGAAAGGAGTGGTCACTCAAGATATGTCCGGAACGGAGTACTGTCTTCACTGTTGCCGAACAAACGGAGTCCCACCTGCACACCCAGTGCACTCTCCCCCATTCCTACATGATCGACCTCATGTTTGGGATGGAAAATGGGGAATGTTGGGATCAGAGAGGCTGAGTTTCTCTGTGCTGTCTCTCTAGGTCACACGGTAACGAGTCTGCCTGTCGGCCGCAGAAACCCCAAGACAGAAACGAGAAAAACTTGTGTAACCATCAGAAACCTGGGGAACTTGTAGAAATCTTGCAGAGACTTGGGGTGCTCAGAGACTCGGGTAATCTGACTCAGATCTATAAGAGCAGAGAGGTTCCAGCTACATCTGGATTACACTTTCCCCCTCTCTCGGTATTTACACAACCTTTTTATATTTCGTAGGCGTATGTCCTGCGCACACGTAGGTTTGGGTCTGTCCATGCACGTGTGTGTGAGAGAGAATATTTACAGCAGGATCTGACCCAAGACGGGGAGCTCACTGCTCTTTTCCATTCTTCTTTTTTCCCTAAGAGCGTGGTTAGCTTGAGACAAATCTGTTAAAAACTTGGGTGAAAACCCTGGGGCCTACAGAGAAAACTTGGCTTGTCATTGAACATTCCAATTGTCCTGGGGTGGAAGGCTCTGACATCATTGGAATCATAATGCTTTTTTGTTCTTTTATTCTTTGGACTTACGTCTTTTATACTTTTCAAAGGACTTTCATATCCTTTATGTCATCTCACACTGACGACATCCCTGCAGGGTGGAAGGACAGGTATTATTATAATAACTCAGCCACTCTTCCAACAACAGTCATCATTCATGACTGAGGCCCCAGAGCCCACAGCAGGAAAAGCAACTGAATCACTTTATGGCCTCCCAATCCCCACCCAGGAAGGTCCTCTGAGGCCGACTGTGTGACCAGGCTTTGCAAGTGGCCGAAGGAAAGAGTCCCGATCAAAGGGCAGCCTGCCTGATGGTCAGATGCCAACAGCTCTGCCTGGTAGGAGCTGGGTGGGTTGGGGAGAGAGATGCTCTCCTGTACGATGACTTTTCTTCTTTTGAGTCTATTAGAGCACGTGAGTTAGAGGCATGGGGTGGGGGTGTGGGGCTCGCCAGAGTGTTTGCTGCCTTCCTTCAGTCTGGGAGATAGAATGCAATGGGACAGGATGAGAAAGAACATTCCCTGTTTTTTCGTTTAGAGTTCCTTCTTTGGTAAAGCAGCAAGAAAGCAAAACTCTCTAGATTTCGAGGAAAGATGCATAATGTTCTTTTCTTTTGTCCTTTCCCAGCCGGTGACGAACATGCTTCTGTAGAGCAAATGGCTGGACTATTTCATGGCCCCAGTGAGTCATTTTATGTTCTTCAGGAACTTCTGTGTTCACAGCATGAATTTAAAAACAATGCGCAGGGGATGCCTGGGCGGCTCAGCCGCTTGAGAGTCTGACCCTTGATTTCGGTTCAGGTCACGATCCCAGGGTCGTGGGATGGGTCCCCACGTTGGGCTCTGTACTCAGCGTGGAGTCCGCTCCAGATTCCCTTTCTTCCCCTCTGTCCCTCTCCCCCGCTTGTGTGCGTGCGCTCTCTCTCTCTCTCTCTCAAAATAAAATAAAATAAACCATAAATAAATAAGTTAACTAATTACAAAAATAAAAATGTGTAAAGTTATCAACCTAGTACCTGCTACACAGTAACAGTTCAGCAAGTGTCATCTATTGCTATAATGATATGCATAATTATATATATACATATGTACCTGTGAGTGTGTGTATGTGTGTGTATATATATACATATACATATATATATATATATGTATATGTATATGTATATATATATAAAATTTACTCTCTGCAACAGAGTAAAGGTTGGTATGTCTCTTGAAGCGGCGGGAGGTGCCACATAGTACTTCCGTGCCTAGGCGTGTCTAGATGAGGCTCATAATTTGAAATTGGCAAAACCAGCGTCCTACCTGTCCAGGGACTGGGGTAAGCCCAGCCCGCATGGAGAGGCCATTGGGTGTAAGATTACCACCAACTCTGCTGGACCCACTAACGCAGGGGGAGCACACCTACAAGCAGACACCATTACTTGGCACTAACACGTGAAACCGTTCATTAGGGGCAGGGAAGCAGTGTGACCGACTCGAACAGGCCTATTCACATTTGTTGGATCATCCCCCACACAATTCCAAAGGCAAGAGCCTGCAGCCATTTTTAAATGTATCCATTTCACAGCCAAGCGAAAATGTTTCTGTACCAAGAATAATCTTACATTAAATTTCTCTTTTTTTTTTTTTTTCCAGCAGCCTAAATTTAACCAGGGGGAATTCTTTTTTTAGACGCTATTCTACTCAACCTTTAAAAATGAAGGATCCGAATTTAATGTGAAATCTGCATTTCATCAAAGATGGGACACCGCGTCCTTGGCTTAATTATTCTTTGGAAATCGAACATCTTTACTACTGCATGCTTAACAGGTAGAAGGAAAAACAAACTGCAGACGATGTGATTCAGGCCTGAGGGACTGGAGGCACTGATTCCATCTACACTGATATCGCATGGGGAACCCCCTTTGCATTGATAATACTCACATGCTGAACTAGCACGCGGTATAATAGTCAGTGATAATGTCGCTCGATGTCTACCCTTAGAAAGAGAATTTAGAGCATGAATCAGTAGAATAATAATACTCCCCAATTACATGACACTTTGCTTTATAATCCGCCCCCCCATAATATGGATCTCTCCATTTTATTCTTTTATTAGCCCCTGGAGGGGAGAGTCACCAGGGCTCAGGGAAGAGAGATTACTGTAGGTGGTGAAGTCAAGATTTGCATCTTACCCTTTTAGAGCACTTCTCTTGCCGTGGTGCAGCTTCCTAATGAACACTGAGAGTTTTGTGAATGGGGGGGGGAAGGAAGTGTAGTAACTGTACCTCAGGAAACAGCTTCGTGAAAAAACAGAGGAAGAACTGAGGGATGAAAGTCAAACTCAGCCGGAGCCTTGATTATGCTTTTGAGGCCTCAGGGTGACCTGGGACAAGTGCCTTAAATATCCACTGCCTCTGGTTTTCATCTCACAGGAGGGAATGTTAATTCTAGTTCTTTCCACCTCATCAAGTTTTTAAGTAAAGAAGGAGCTAATGAATATGAAACTGTTTTAAAAGGTATTAACTCTTTTCAAAATGTAGGCACTGGGAGATGATTTTTGAAATAAAGTATATTGCTAGTTAACAGAAGCACTTGGATCAAATGAATGTACTCAAGGCCTAGGAGGTCCAGTCTACTCCTGGCCATTTAGATGCCTCCAGAAACCAGTGATGGAGCGGGCACCGGGTCCCTGTGCCGTTTCACTTGCATTTCCCTTTTGATGCTAAAAGGTAGAGATTTATCTTGGGAAACTCCTCCCTCTGGATCCAGACAAGAAGGGAGCTTCATCAAGGAATCCACCTTCCCTGGGCACGGGCACCCTGAACAGAAATCGGAGATTGAGCAGAAGGTTATGGTACCTAAGAAGGGTTGGTGCCCATCAGCCTGCAGTGGAGGCTCAGAAGAGGCCTCCCTGCCTCCAGTCTTCCGACAGTTCCTTACTCCTCTGCCTGCCCTGCCTGGTTTCTCAGCCTTCCTTTTGATTCTGGAAATTCTCCCACACCCTTGTAGGAAATCCCATCCATGCCCTCTTAGGGGTTGTTTTACACCACTGAGTCTAAGAGGGGCTTGCCAGGTCACCATAGTTATCAGAACAGAAGATTTCTTGAAAGAGGGACTATTAGAACCCCGTCAATGTTTAGACACGAACAACCTGTTCTTTGAGTTGGCCAGGGTTAGTCCCAGCAACTTGCAAAGAAAACACCCTAATGGTGAAAGCTGCAACACTAACAGATCATTGCAGCCAGAGGAAGGAGGACAGAAGAGTGACGATCAAGAAAATCAAACCATTTGGTCACCTAGTAATCTACTGTGGAACAAAAGACAGGCAAGTCAGGTAAAAGAGCCGCTAATAAGTCTTCAACCACCATTCTTGAAAAAGTCTCCTTTTTTCTTCCTTTGCTAAATCCATAAAAGTTTAAAAGATCAAAATAAAAATATTACGGTTATGACAAAAATTAGTTTCAAACTAAATTACACTATATGTGTATGTGTGTGTGTGTGTGTTCTAAAAAATTTTTTCTGTGGCCATGTAAAGAGTACTGTTTAGTGCTATTAGTTTTATAAGAAATGTACTAGTAACTCTGCTAAGGAAGTTGTCAACTTTTTGTTTTTTTTAACTTTTTAAAAAATATTTATTTTTGGCAGAGAGAGAGAGACACACAGAGCATCAGCGGGGGAGGGGCAGAGAGAGAGGGAGACACAGAATCCAAAGCAGGCTCCAGGCTCTGAGCTGCCAGCACAGAGCCCGACACAGGGCTCGAACTCACAGACTGCGAGATCATGACCTGAGCCGAAGTCGGACGCTCAACCGACCGAGCCACCCAGGCACCCCAGTTGTCAACTTTTTGTATGAAAGTTAACTCTCAGGGTGCACAGGTGGCTCAGTTGGTTAAGCGTCCAACTTCAGCTCAGGTCATGATCTCATGGGTCCTGAGTTCGAGCCCTCCATCGGACAGCTCGGGGCCTGGAGACTGCTTTGGATTCTGTGTCTCCCTCTCTCTGCCCCTTGCTCCACTTGCTCTCTGTCTCTCTCTCAAAAATACAATATTAAAAAAGGAAGGAAGGAAGGAAGGAAGGAAGGAAGGAAGGAAGGAAGGAAGGAGGGAAGGAAGGAAGGAAGTTAACTCTCTTCAAGACTCGGTTCTGCTAAAGTGTATTTGATGGTACGGGGTCATCACGGAATGAAATAGCAAGGAAGAACCGCTTTCCAAAACCTTCGAAATGTCCTAAAATCAGATAAATAAATATCTAGAGATACTTCCACAAGACTGTTCAACAGCCAGAACATCAAACGTGAAAGGGAAATTCAACAGGTTCCCTGCACAATAAAATCACCACCCTCATTTAGTATCACACTGTCTTCACACCTAAACATTGACATATTCCCTCTTTCAAGAAATCTTCTGTTCTGATAACTACTGCAACCTGGCAAGCCCCTCTTAGACTCAGTGGTGTAAAACAATCATTTTCTAATGTTCCCAAATTCCATGGGTCGGGAATGTGTAGCAAGGACGGCTTGACTCTGCTCCGGGATGTCTGATGCCCAAGCTGGGAAGCCATGGTCATGGGGGCGAGAATCGTGTGAAGGTGCCTTCCCTCACATGTCCACCGAGAATGCTGGCTGTCAGCCAGGACCTCAGCTGGGAATGTCAACCAGAGCATACATGAGTAGGCTTTCCATGTGGCCTGGGCTTTCTCGCAGCCTCAGGGCAACTGGACTTCTCACGTGTTGGCTCAGGACTTTTTCCATGATATCCCAGCCAACAGGGTGGGAACTCAATCTCATTTTCTGGGCTAGCCTCCAAAGTTACAGGGCGCCATTTCTGCTGGGCCCAAATGAGTGACAAGCCCATTTAAGAGAAGAACACACCAACTTCCACTCTGAATGGGAAGAGTAACAAAGTCTCCTGATAAAAGACCAGGTGGGATGGGAGAGATTGTGTGGCCACCCTTGGAAGATACAATCTGTCACATCATCAGGGATCTCTTCTTTCCAGCTAGAAATAAGCTCTCCTTCTGTAAATTCTCACAACGCTCTATTTTCGAACTGAGGCTTACAGATTTCCATCTTACACTGTAATTACCATGGAACATGGGCCATCTTCACCATTCGATGAGCTCCTAGGGTTTTCTTTCCTTTTTTTGGATCTTCACGGTACCTTACAGAGCTCCTGGCACTTAGGAAATGCTCAATAAGGTTTACTGAAGAAATGTGGGGTTTTTTTTAACCAGTTTCAGATGGGACTACAGCTGACCCTTGAACAGCACAGCCAAGCCCTGGCCCGATGCAGGTGAAAATTCACATAGAAATCCTGACTCCCCCAAAACTTTACTAATAGCTTTCAACTGACCAAAAGCCTTATAGATAACATAAAGCGTGGATCAATACATATCTTGCATGTGATATGTATTATATACTGAGATCTTAACAATAATTCCCAATTTTTGTGTTACTTTTTAGGGTATTTCTAGGCTATGTGCTTCACCTGGGAGTTTTTTCAAATTGTGGCAAAATCTCCCCCAAATTTCCCAATATATTTATTGAAAAACACCCGCGTGTAAGTGGACTCACACTGTGAGTTCAAGGGCCAACTGTATTAGCTACCTAGGAGACACTCACAAGTGCTTTTGGAAAGAAGGGAGGGATGAAAGAAGGGAGAGCGGGAGGGAGGGAAAGGAGTAGGGGGAGGGGAAGACGATGCAAGGCAAACAGGCAGGCATAACTGTTTGAAGTGAATCGTTCATTTTAGAAACATTTACATTGCTGCATTTAAATTTTTCTCCGGAGGAGAAAAGATCCAGTTCTCCACCTTTCATGTACACAGCTAAAGATCCCTAGGGAAAAACACACAATCACGCTGACAGGTGTCATTTCAAACCCAGGACCGTGAACATCAAGGAGGCACTTGTGTCGTGCTTCCTTAACCCATTTGTGTCCCTCCCTTCCCTCACAGGTGTCTATTTCATACCTTCTCCTCTCGTCTCAACCTTCAACATCTTCTCCAACATCTTTGTTTTCGGTCAATGACCTCCTTCCTTCTGTGAACAACAAAACGATGCAAAGGGAGAGCTGCAGAGACCCCTCCCCTCTCATTGTCCAGCCGGGCCTCCATGCAGAGGCCCTCTGTCTTCCCACCACTGCCATACATGGGCCATCTATGCCCCATTCCAAAGCCAGTCCCGCTGCTCTAATGCTGGACTCTAGTCCCACCTACCATGATGCTCCCAGAAGTCCCACCCCCGTCCCCCTGCACCAACAATGTCAGTAGTTGTGTCAATATGCTGGTATTTCTCCCTTCTTAAAAAGATATCTCTCTTCACCATGATTCACCAACGGCCCATTTGTTTTCTGTCCTTAATAAAAAAAGAAAAAAGTAGTTGAAAGTTGTTTATACTTATTGTTTTATCTACATCTTCTCAAAGTGTCTCTTAAGTTCACCCCAATCAGGTTTTCACCCCTACCACAAAATGTTCTTGTCAAGGTCACCCTTGGACCATCTCAGGACCAAATCCAATTTCCAATCCCCAGTCCCCATATTGCTTGACCCATCGGCAGCATCCAATGCATATCTGTAATTGACTTGGTTTCCAAAACACTGTATTTCCCCCTACCCCCAACTACCTCCCCCACTCTCCTTCTGTATCTCCTTTCTTGGTTCCTTCTCCTCTTCTTCTTTGCATTTAATGTTTGGAGCTCGAAGCTTAGACCTTGAATTCTTCTCCATCTCCCCTCGTTACCTTGTCCAGTTTCTAGTCACAAAGCTTTAAATTACCATCTCTACATGGGAAAGAGCTCCCAGACTTTATCTCCCCCCACAACTCTCGTCCAAACTCCAGACTCAACATCTCTGCTTTAGATGTCTAGGAGGTAGCTTGTACTTAACATGCCCAGTAGTGCTCGTGTAGTCTCTCCCACCTCAGTTGATGGTAAACTCCAATCTTGAAAATGCTTACACCAAAAACACTGCAGTCATTCTTGCCTTCTCTTACATTTTATATCCATTATATCGGGAAGTCCTGTATCCAGACTGTGACCACTTCTCTCCACTGTTTCAAGCTACTACCATCCCTTGGCTATTAGAATTGCCTCCTAACTGGTCTCCTCCCCACCCCCTCCCCCCCAGCTCCTGCCTCCCTACTGTCTGTTAGCAACAGTGCAACCAACATGGTTAGTTAAAATACCAGTCATATCCCGTCTCTCCTCTGGTTAAAGCCCTGCAACACCTCCCCATTTCAATCAGAGGGAAAGCTAGAGTCTAAACAATGACCAACAAGCCACTACATGGTTACTTCTCTGACTTCACCTTTTATTGTTCCCCACCTCCTCCACTGGCCTTGTTCTTTACTTTGAATGTTCCAGGCATGATCCCACATTAAGGTCTTTGCCTTGGCTCGTCCCTCTTTGTGGACTGCTTTTCTTTCGAATATGTGAATGGCTTATTCCCTTATTGCCTACAAATCTTTATTCAAATGCCATCTTTTTTGTGAGTCTACCCTGAACACTCATTTCAACCTTCAGTGACTTGCCCCTGGGCATTCCCAATCTCTCTTACCCTGCTCTGTTTCTTTGGTATCATTTATCATTGTCTAACAGACTATTTAATTTCCCCATTTATTATTTATCATGTCTACTGTTTGTTCTGTATCACTCCCTGCTAGAACATAAGCCTCAGAAGAGCAGAGCCTTTTGTCTGTTTTGTTCACGGACGTGTCGTGAGCCCCTAGAGTACTGCCTGGCACATAGTAGGTGCTTAATGAATAATTTTTGAAAGAATAGTGTGAAGACAAAAATCTGTGCAGAAATGGAGTAGAAGAGGGGCACCTGGGTGGCTCAGTCACCCAGAGTGTCTGACTCTTGATTTGGGCTCAGGTCATGATCCCAGGGTCATGGGATTGAGCCCTGCATCAGGTTCTGCACTCTCTCTCTCTCTCTCTTTCTCTCTCCCTCTCCCCCCTCCCTTCCTCTCTCAAAAAAAAAAAAAAAAAAAAAAAAAAAAAGAAAAGAAAAAGAGGGTAGAAGAGAACTTACATGGTGTGATTTTAGGGACATTGTGGCATTTCTTTTGTCCCAAAGTAGCTTGCCCAACACAATACCAAGGCGTGACCACCCTTCCTTCTCTGGCTTACAAGTGCCACCTTTAGACTCAGTCATTATTAGTCCAGAATAGTGCAGTCAATAGCTAAAACACACACTCATTCTGATGTGTTGGTAGGAGCTCATAGCAAAGTTGGGTTGGGATTGGCAAAGAGGTGAGGGAGACAAGAGACAGGGTGTTAAAGTCAAAGGGCATTGGACTGCAGTGTTTGGCCGGCTCAGTCCAGAGAGCACACGACTCTTAATCTCAGGGTTGTTAAGTCTCATGCCCACATCAGGTGTAGAGATTACTTAAAAATAAAATCTAATAAAAAAGGGGGGGGGGTACTGGACTTCGGAAGAGTTCTATAATCTCCTTTCCTCACCTGAAAAACTGAAGAGGTGTATTGTGATCACTGTGTTTCCTCCACGCAGTGAAGTACAATAAAAAGCCATCTTATTGGAAGTCAGACAGCTAGACTCAAATTCTAGCTTTCTCACTCAGAAGCCTGAGAACACCACCTAACTTCCCTGTCCGCCCTGACCAATTAGCAACATGAAGGCTCCCAGACCATGAAAGACAATGCCCGGGGTGTGTCCTCAGAAACAGAAGTTAAAGGATTTCAGGGGCATTGAAAGATAAACATGGCTGCCTCCATCATTAAGCCTTGCTCTGTAGTCTACATACGGCCAAGACAAACATAGTCTCCCCGATCTTTAAAACATCGTAGCGTTACAAAGAGGACATGTGACATGGAAAGGGATGCTCTTACCTTGTCATCCATTTATTAACTGTGACTATGATGAAAACCTAGAGGGAAACATGTCCTTACAGTAGACCCTGGGGCCCAGGACTATAACTTTAAGTCAAAAGAGACTCAGAGGCGGTACTGTAAAACCCAGCCAGGCCAATCCCCTGGGGTCCTTTTAAGGAACACAGGCATCAGAACCATGTGTCCGCGGCCCTACGGCACAAGTCAAAACAAGTCAGCTCAACAAGACTTTCATTTAGAGCTAATTCACCCTCTCCTGTAAATAAGGTCTAAGGTAGTCATGAACTGGCTAATGTAGCTTGTTCATATTCTTCCAAAATTTTTCATGGACTAGATCACTTTCAGAGTAGCTACAGTCAAATGGTACCCAACAAACGTCCCCTCTCATGCTCTTCCCCACCCTCCCTTCCTGCCTCCCTCCGTGCCTCCAAGAATGGCATGGAAACCATCACGGCATTATGTGTAGAATCAAGAAACTAAGGCGGTGTTAACAAAAAGAAGCCAGACGCCACAAACTGCATCCTGTATGATTGCCATTTATATGAAGTTCAAAACTCAGCGAAACTAATGTAGGAGGTGAGAGGTCAAGGTCATAGCTCAGTTAGTGGTGGCTGCTATTATAAGCACCTGCTAGGGAGTTTCTAGAGTGCTGGTAATGTTCTCCCTCTTCATCTGGGCGATAGTCACATTATAATATACTTTTCCATAGGTTCATTCTACTTCATGTAAAAAACAAACTGGGAAGTGTTTTTGAGGGAAACAGCCTCCTTCATATTATCAGCGAGCCCACAGTTCAATCACACTACAGTGAATATGGTGTCTGTTCTGTTCCAAAATTAAGTATATGGCAAAAAAAAAAAAAAAAGTCACAAAAATTAGTAAAAAATCTATCATACCATCACATATTTGAAAATCAGCATGGGGGCACCTGGGTAGGTCAGGTGGCTGAGCGTCCGACTTCGGCTCAAGTCATGATCTCATGGGTCATGACTTGGAGCCCCACATCAGGCTCGCTGCTGTCAGTACATAGCTCGCTTTGGGTCCTCTGTCCCCCTTTCTCTGCCCCTCCCCTGCTTATGCTCTCTCTCTCAAAAAAATCAATAAAACATTTAAATAAAATAATGTAAAGCAAAAAATAAAAAAAATCAGCTTGGAGGTCTATAATATTTTAGTATCAAATTATTCATGTCTCAAATAGAAACTCTCCAATGTTCACATTTATTTTTAAATTTTGTTTTTTTGTTTTAGAGACAGCATGAGCAGGGAAAAGGGGCAGAGGGAGAGAGAGACTTAAGCAGGCTCCACACCCAGGGTGGAGGCTGACATGTGGCTCAATCCCACAACTCTGATCATGACCTGAGCCAAAATCAAGAGCGGGACATTCAACCGACTGAGCCACCCAGATGCCCCACAAATGTTCACATTAAGGTGGCAGCTACTGCCTACTAAAATACTGACTATATGCAATGCAGGCATTCAATCAGCGTTTGAAAGTTTTGGCAAAGCCAAAGCACGGCCTGAGAACAAAGGAGAAATTGGATTCTAATAGATGTTCTGAGATGTGTTGCTGAGAAAATCCCATACTATAATACTTGAACAAAAACTGTGGTATGGAGGGGTACCTGGATGACTCAGTAGGTTAAGTGTCCCACTCTTGACTTTGGCTCAGGTCATGATCTCATGGTTCCTGGGGTTGGAGCCCCATGACAGCATGGAGCCTCCCTGGGATTCTGCCTCCCTCTCTCTCTCTCTCTCTCTCTGCCCGTCCCCTGCTTTCTCTCTCTCTTTCTCTCTCTCTCTCTCTCACAAAATAAATAAAATGAAGATTTTAAAAAATTGTGATATGGAAACTCTCCTCCCTGCCCAGATTCTGAACCAGTGAGTATGGAGAAATGCCTCTGGTGGAAGAGAAGAGAGCTTCTCCAGGAGAAAGAAGGAAGGAAGGAGAAACTCACCAAACAGGTAATTTCACAGCATCTTCTATTCCCCCGGGGAAGGAATGAGCCAAGGCCAAGATGGCAGCACTGATGCTTTTCTAGTCTCGTGGAAGGAAGCATAGTGGGGTCCAAACTCCCTCAGTTACAGATACCAAGATTTGATTAGTAAGTTAAAAGGTGCCTTTCAATGAGGTGGCTGTTGCTAAAAGGACATTCCACAGATCCAGTCTTCCACAGAGGTGGGTGCCGGCCCCAGTGCTGCTTTTTCCTATCTTTCCCCGAATGTTTTAAGGGGACCATCCTGGGGGGGCACCTGGGTGTCTCAGTCGGTGAAGCGTCCGACTCTTGATTTCAGCTCAGGTCATGATCTCAGGGTTCTTGGGTTTGAGCCCCACGCCGGGCTCTGCACTAACAGTGTGGAGCCTGCTTGGGATTCTCTCTCTCCCTCTCTCTGCCCCTCCCCCGCTCCCTCTCTTGTGCTCACTCTCTCTCTCAAAATAAATAAAATTTAAAAAAAAAAAAGAAAAAGGGAACCATCCTGGAGTGCATGAGGGGTGTCCTTGTGGAATCTGGAGAGACGAACTCTGTGCTGGGCAGAGCTGGGTGACAGGTTTATGACAGCAGGAACTCGGGGGCCAGAACAAAGGAGAGGCAGTGTGATAAGGAGCCAGACTTGCCTGGGCTCAGGGACCTGCCTGCTCAAGTACCTGGAGCTCCACCAGCCCAGGCAGGGAGCGTAAACTCTGTGTGTCTCAGGCTCCTCACCAGCAAAACAGGATAAACACAACCATCTCATGGGTTTATCATCAAGTTTAAATGACCGTATGTACATAAAGCACTTAAAACACCTGGCATACAGAAAATGTTATACGATTTTGGCTGTTATTCATATCATTGCACTAAATAATAATGTAATATAAAAGGCAGGACACATTTGGAAGCCTGGAAATGTACATGCTTTGGTTGTTTTGATTTGCTTTTCTAACCGATCAAGGGAGAAAGTTAATAGGGATGCCCAGATGTATTAGTTGAACCATGTAAAACAGGTGATTTGGGGCCAATTGTGTTGTTGTTGTTGTTGTTGTTGTTGTTGTTGTTGTTTGCCTATGCAACAGCACTTTCATGTGATTTGAACTATTATCAAGAGGGGGGATATGAATGTGGGGTTTTTTCCTGTTTTTTGAACTGTCTGGGCCCCTCTTGAACCTAAGGCCAAGAAGTGCTTATGGATTTGCAGTCCCAGGGCTCAGCCATTAAGCATCCTCTACCCTCAGATGCCTCTGGCAAAGGTGTGCAGCCGGCCACAGCCACACTGGGAGACCCTTTCTTCTCGCCTGAGCTTTTAGGTGGGCAGGGAGGCGGAGAGGGCCCGAAGGCATCCATGGTTTTACCCCAACTATTTCACGGGGCTCTTCAAGTCTGTACGCTCTTCAGATTGAAAAAAAAAAAAAGTGACGTGACCTCCTACTACAAGTCCCAACCCGCGGCTGAGGATGCCAGCCTGGTCTTCCTACAGTGTATGGACCCAGCCTGTTTCACAGTGCACAGTTATTTTTTCACTTGATCCATGAAGGTATAAAATAAATACGAAATCTTCCTTGCCTATCCTCAATAACTGACCCCTTTCCCTAAAATAAATACTCTTAAAGGTTTTTTTTTTTTAGGTATTTAGCCTAAAGAAGTTATGTTTTTACCTGTATTTAGGGTTCTGCTTTTTTTTTTTTTAAGTTTATTTATTTATTTTGAGAGCAAGACAGAGAGAGAGAGAGAGCTAGGAGGGGAGGGGCAGAGATAGAGGGAGAGACAGAATCCCAAGCAGGCTCTGTGCTGTCAGCACAAAACCCAACGCTAGGTTCGAACTCACAAACTGTGAAATCATGACCTGAGCTGAGATCAAGAATCAGATGCTTACCCGACTGAGCCACCCAGGTGCCCCAATATTTCTTTTTTAAAAAAATCTACCCAAATGATGGGATCTTCCATGCATGCTGCTTTTTCTTTCTTTCTTTCTTTCTTTCTTTCTTTCTTTCTTTTTCTTTCTTTCTTTTTCTTCCTTCCTTCCTTCCTTCCTTCCTTCCTTCCTTCCTTTCCTCTCTGTCTCTGTCTCTCTCTCTCTGTCTCTTTCTTTCTTTCCTTAACAACCTACTTAGAAATCTATTCACTACGTACATATAGGAGACCATCCTGGAGTCCACGAGGAGCCCCCAAGGAGTCCTAAAGGTCTGTTGGGGCAATGGTCAGTCATGTTGTAACACTACTAACAGTCCTATCATAAAGTAGCTAGAAGGCTCAGAGGCTAGAGAAGTCTACCTGTGGAAAATTCTATTGCATAGATGTTGCCCCCAATTTTTTAAAACAGTTTTTTTTCCCCATGACCTTCCATGTTCCTCCCAGTTTTTTGCTATTTAAAATGTTGATACGCTATTATCTTTGGCTCAGAGATGCACTATTTTTCGGACAACCTGCTCCCCTGCAGGACACTCCAGTTATTAGGAAATGTGTCCTTGATTTGATATAATATCCAACACTTTTTGAGTTCAAAGTATTGGTCATCAATTATAACTTTAGAGTCAGAGAGACAAAGAAGCATGTGGAATAATGCACTCTCAAGTTTATAAGTCATTGCCAGTTAAGTATTGCACATGTATCCCTGGCAGGCTTGACAGATTTAACAAATAAAAATACAGGACACCCTGATGGATTTAAATCTCAGATAAGTAATGAATAACGTTTTCGGCATGAGTTTGTCCCATGCAATATCTGGGGCATAATTATACTTAATAAATATTAATTGTTTATCTTAAATGCAAATATAACTGATGCCCTGTATTTACCCGGTAAGTATGCACCCTTGGGTTTCTTCTTTCAGCTACAAAGGTCCAGTTCCTGTGACCATTTTCCATACAATTTTATTCCCAGGTCCTCTAGCATTGGGACATCTATTTGTTAAAATTTTTAAGAACTGGGATATATTTTAAAATTGGGACATCTAAATTAAAAAAAAAATTTGTTTATTTTTTCAAGTTTATTTATTTATTTTGAGAGCAAGAGAGAGAAAGCATGAGCAGGGGAGGGGCAGAGAGAGGAAGAGAGAAAGAATCCCAAGCAGGCTCCATACCATCACCACAGAGACTGAGGTGGGGCTTGAACCCAAGAACCATGAGATCATGATCTGAGCCAAAACCAAGAGTCAGACACTTAACCTACCGAGCCACCCGGGTGCCCCACAGCGTGCACTTTCCTTAATGCAAACCCTAGACTTTCATAATGTCACTCACCCTTGAAGTTTCTTCTCTCTATATATATTTTTTGTAACTTTGCCAAATTGTTGGATTATCTTTGAGGCTTTTATAGGAACCAAAGCAAGCAGGTTTCCATAAAACAGATACTATTACCGCTGCTCAATTATTCATTCACCCGATCGTGTGAGCTGGGGCGTGGGCAATGGATCCATTTGTTTTGACACTTCGACTACCAGTTTGGATGGGCCGCGCTGGTTGTTGATGACAGTAAACAGAAACGGTTCAGAGTAGGTAGATTGGGCTCCCAATTTTAAGCCACGAAGGCAGGGGATTAAGAGAGGGAAGAATGGGGAGCAAAGGGGAAGGCAGAAGTCATAAAGGAAAGTGGAAAGAAAAGGCACGGGAGAGGACTCATTACTCTTATCCCTGCTCCTGAGTCCCTAACCCAGGTCATTTCTTCCTTTCTTTTTTGTTTTCTAATGTTTTATTTTTTGAGAGATCGTGCATATGAGCTAGCACAGGGGAGAGGCAGAGAGAGAGAGAGAGAGAGAGAGACAGCAGATCTGAGGCAGGCTCTGCGCTGTCAGTGCAGAGCCCAACGTGGGGACTCAAACTCACTATGATATCACAACCTAAGCCAATGTCCGATGCTTAACCAACTGAGCCACCCAGGTGCCCCTAACCCAGGTCATCTCTATCAGGGAATCATTTTCCTAAATAGCCCTGATAAAATAGAATTCTAGTAACTGCAACTTTTTCTCCACTCAACAGTGCCTCCTGAAGATAATTCCACGTCAACACTCACAGACCCACCTCACTGTTTTCACTACTGCATACAGCGTCACTGTATAAATAGACGACAATTTATGTAGACAGCCATCAAGGTGTTTACCTTTATTGCCATTATAAACAATGCCGCGAGACATATCCTGGTTCAGTCATTCTCCTGCACATTCAATGGGTTTTCGTAAGTGTAACTTCTGAAAAGTAGAATTTCCAGGCCAAAGAAAATGAACTTTAATTTAAATAGATACTGCCAATTTGGAAAAGGTCTGGAAGGTAATGGTCTGTCTTCCGGGGAAGACTGGTGTGACAGCCAAAAGGAATTTTAGCCTTATCTGGAATGTTTGAATTATTTTTTCAAGAACAAGAATGAATTCACTTATTAATTATGTAATGAGAAATAATTTTTAGAAAAGAGATTTTAGACACAGAATACATCAATGGCTTAAATAACCTTGAGAATGAAAGAGATCCAATCAACCTGCCTGAACTCTAAGGGCCCAGGTGATAACAGAGGTGATAACAGCTGTCCTACTGAAAGGAGCTCAGGCTTGCTAGATGCTTCTCCCCCGCCCCACATCACACACCATATACACAACACACACCATGCCCGCATCATACATGCCCCCCACATCACATACTACATACATCACACACACACACACACACACACACACACATACACACACACCCACACTACACGTATACCACAGACCAACCCCCATGCCTCCACACATACCACACATCACACATCCTACCCACACGAACATACACCACACATACACCCCACAAACATACCACACAAACACACTGTCTGAAAGGTATCCTTGCGTGAGTCAAACCTGGTACAAGTTGTGCTTGACGGAATTTGGGTTTCTGAAGGAGAAACCAGTGAGTAGCTTCCCCTGAGGAATGAAACGGGATTAAATCCCGTGAATTTAAACACAGAATTAACGTAGAGGCCAAAATATCTTTATCAAGCTGATTCTGTAGGTTTAAGGATATGGTTTCCATCTGAGAGTGGGTGCTCGTACTAACACGGAATTTAGAACCGAAGAACAGGCCAGACACCCCTACCAGTCAGGCCTCCCCTGGGTCCCTGCTCCCATCAGTGAAGGTCCCAGCAGGATTCAGAAGACACTCTCAAATTAGGATAATTCAGGGAGAGTGCGTCAAAAGTATGGCGGGCGAAAGTGCTCTGAGGTGAAGTTGGTGCGTCGGGGAAAAGCTCTGAGACAGAGATCAGCAGGCAGGAAGTCCACTGGGAAGCATTCGCAAGCCCCACATGTGCGAGGGAGTAACAGAGGCGGAAGAAGCAGAGGGAGGGGTTGAAAGTCCGGGACGTGGCAATTGAAGTCCTCAATTGATCCAAGGACTGGGATGAGCCTTCCCAGATGTCCTGCTCGGTGCAAGGGAGATGGGCCATTACGCTGACCCCACGCTGGACGGGGGCTGCCTCTGGGGAGCGGGCTGTGACCTGAGGGGAGAGTGACCTTGGCTCTCTTTAGCGGAAGGCAGCTCCCGGAGAGGGCCTCGGCTGAGAGGCCCGGGTCACCGAGTCACGAATGTTCTCTGAAGCTGCGGGGATGGTCTCCTCTGTCCAAAAGGGGGATCTGGCAGCTCAGCCCTGGGCCACGTGGATCCACGTTCTTCAAAGGTAAGATCTGGGAACAGCTGCCCCTGGATTCTGGCTGGCCTGTTTTTCTGGATAAATTTCCTCTTAAGGAAGGCTAGTAACATGAAACACGGCTGTTGTTGGGGCAGCTGGTCTCAAGGTCACCGATACACATCATCTCTCCACTCTGCGATTGCTTTAGACGCGTCTCGCTCTCAGTTAGCACCGTTGTGGGTCTAAGGGGTTGACCTGGTGGGCTCACCCTGACCTTCATCAATGACATGCTCTGAGCCCGTGGTCACCATGCCCTTCTCAGGCTGTGGCCACTGCCTTTGTCTATTTATTGTTAAAAATGAGTTAAGGGAGGGGTGCCTGGGTGGCTCAGTGAGTTAAGCAAAGGACTCTTGACTTCAGCTTGGGTCATGATCTCATGGTTCGTGGGATCAAGCCCCTCGTGGGCTCTGTCGCTGTCTCTTAAAATAAATACACTTTTAAAAGAATGGGTAAGGGAGTTCCAAGAGACACCCCAGGATGTGACAGTAGCCCTACCTCCTCCTGATCATCCCAGTCTATTACCCCTGCTTGGATGGAGATTATTTCCCTTGCTTGGAAGACTCTGGCACAAAGGTCAGTCAGCAGATAGGGCTTAAAGCTTAATGTGACACCTGCTGAGTTTCCTGATGGAAATGTTCTCCTTCTGGAAAGGGAGGTATCTAAACCCAGAAAGCCGTGAAGTGCAGTAACACGAAGCAACACTGCCCTAAGTGGGTCACTGGGAATGATACAAGCAAAGCCACACCTCCTTGGTTTCCAGACTCACACTTGCTACCTACTGGTGACACAGCCCCATATCATGGTGGTTGATGTAGGGTGCATTCAGTGTCCTGAGGATGGGGCCCATCCTCATAGCATATCATCTCTAAGCTGAATCCTCAGTGGCTGTTAAGAAGCTGTTTCACTGAAGCCAGCAACTTCTGAGTGACACAGTAGGTGACCAGGCCAGTGGACCCCACGGTCATGCGCCCACTGCCACACCTCTATGTCTACAATTGAGTCTCTCAGTCCAATGACGTGGGATCCTGTGTCAGTGAATGGAGCGCTCTACAAGCCCTTTGACAGTCATGCTGGCAGATGCCTCCGGGCAGAAAAAGCAATCCTATGTCTGGTGTCCGTGTTAATTCAGTCAACATGACTTGCTGCTCCTTCAAGATGGCAGCAGTTGAATGTAATCACTTACCGACAAGTCTCCACAGAGAATGATGCCAAGTTAGCAGCTCATTATTGGTCTCTATCCCTAGAATGTTGGGCAGATCACCCGTGGTGAGAGGAAACCCATGCTGTTAGAAACCCATGCATAGCTTTCATCCCTTCCACCATGGCACGAAGCCCCTTTTGCCAGTATTGGAGTGTCCAAGGATTGACATCACTGGCCAAGGCATTTTCTCAACTTGGTTGTTTAGTGTCTCCTCCATGGTGAATGGATGCTCTCTGTTGAGCATTCACGTTTAATCGGAAGTTTGCAGCATATCATGCTCCCTCCCATAGATGCTTCCATATCCTTCTTCCCCAGACTTCTTTGTCACGTCTCCTCCAATCTTTCTCCCTCTGGATCACCCTCATCAACCAGACAAGCCCTTGATTACTGACCATGAGCCCATATTTATTGTTCCTTTGGCTACTTGTCTCTCAGCACAGAGTGGCTAATCAGATACATCTCCCAAATCCCTGTTGAGAGGATTTCTCTTCACTCTTTCTTTCAAGCAGCCCCTGAACGGAGCTACAGGACAGCAGCTTACTGTCAGCTTACAACAAACACTAAGAGCCAACTCATCTGAAAACTCTCTTTGGCCTTTTACCTCTTTCCTCAGTTGGTCACAGGGGACCTTGTTGGGGGAGGTCATGGAGAGGACATGGCTGCTGGTTGAGCCATGAGCTGGACCCAGGCAACTGAAGGATCCTCACCCCCACCCGCTGCCCATGGAGTGTACGTTCTGCCCATTTATTCTGCCCATTTGTTTTATTGTGTAAAATAATAAAATAGGGAGCCTGGGTGGCTCAGTCGGTTGAGCGTCCAACTCTTGGCTCAGGTCATGATCTCATAGTTCACGAGCTCTGTGTGGAGCCTGCTTGGGATTCTCTCCCTCTCTCGCTCAAATCAATAAACTAAAAAGAAAAGAAAAGAAAAGAAAAGAAAAGAAAAGAAAAGAAAAGAAAAGAAAAGAAAAAAGAAAAAAGAAAAGAACTGTAAAATAGAAGCCATTTAGTTAATTTTTTGAAAGAGAGGAGTGGAATTCATTCTATTATCTTACAAACATGGCTCTCCCTTCCACCCCATCCCAGGGACACTAACAACAAAATCACCTAATAACAATCAGCAGCCTCACTGCATCAGAGGAAGTGAGATTCTCACCTATTTTGGCTGCCAGTCCTTAGGAGGAAAAGCCTAACAGGACAGGCTGAAATTCACTCGCAGGCAGGGGAGGGCTCTCGTCTGGGAATTACGTAATCCCCCCGCAGGGCAAACAGCCAGAAGCCAAATCTGGCAACTCACCAGGGCTTGCTGATTTCTTCGCCTGTCTGTTTGGCCCTTTGGCACACTGCTTTTGTTTTGGTTTGGGATGTTGTGAGTGATGTTTTGAGCGGTGTGAGTATTCTCAGGTCTGCCCCTTCCCTTATTGGGGGAGAAGAAGAGAGCTTCCTTTGTTTGTGAAGCTCAGTAATGATCTAGTTCTTTCTACCGCAGAAGGTGTCAGAGAGTTCAGGGGTTCAAATTTTAATCTCGCACCACTGCGGGTCCTTCTGATGAATTTGTGCTTTAATTTTTCATGCAGGTCTCAGCACCAGACATCATATAAATAAATGAATGCATAAATAAAATTCATGAGGCCGGCCCAGGGATTTGAGGCTGGGAAGCCTTGCTGAGTTCCAGGGACAAGTTTTAACATCAGAGCTTTCTCATCTTATTCTTACCTACGCAAAACTCCATAATGAAGGAACAAAGTAGGTCAGCCCCAGCTGTACTGAAGGAGGACAAGGTGAAAGAATTATCAAAGAAATGCAAAAGCCTGGCGTGGCCATCAGGAGTGCACACTTCTGTAGTGTTTTCTGGTTTTTTTTTCTTTTAGTGATAATCTGGCCAACCAAAAACATGCCAGTGGATTGACTTCTCCACTGTCATCAAAGCAGCAGTCATAAATCTGGATTCCTAACAAGGTTTGTGTGGAAAAGAGCAGTGGGTATTCATGACAACTAAAAGCACTGGGAACCTGTGTGATGTTATTCTTGTGTCTTGGGGTTTTGTTTTCCTGTGTAAAATAATAAAACAACTTCAGTTTCCTCTGACCTCCTGAAAGCTGCTTTCTACGCTTCCTGAAAGCGAAATCCAAATCCACTTTTGGCTGGATTCTACGGACTTTTCCTTGGGATTACCTGCATTCAAATAGCTCTACCAGTCTGCAAACTTTTTGTTCTGCAAAGATGTAAACAAAAACAAAGGTTTTTGGCAATTTGCCATCCTAAAAAGGAGCTAAAGTCAAATCCCACTTTAAAGAAAAGTGGGATTCAGGGGCGCCTGGGTGGCTCAGTCAGTTGAGCATCTGACTTTGGCTCAGGTCATGATCTCATGGTTCGTGACTTTGAGTCCTGCTTAGGGCTCTGACAGCTTTGAGCCCGGAGCCTACAGATTCTGTGTCTCCCTCTCTCTCTGCCCCTCCTCTGCTCACGCTCGCTCTCTTTCTTTCTCAAAAATAAACATAAAAAAATTTTTTTTTAAGAAAAAGAAAAAGTGGGATTTGAAAGACAAACATAATGAATGAAGACAGAAGAAATCATGGACTATGGGTTTTACTTTTCAGAGGGTTTCCTCCAAGAGAGGTCCCCCGTTAGAAAACATTTGCTGAATATTGGGGTGCCTGGGCGTCTTGGTCGGTTAAGCGTCTGACTCTTGATTTCAGCTCAGGTCATGATCTCATGGCTTGTGGGTTCAAGCCCTGCGTTGGGTTCCACAGTGAACAGTGTGGACCCTGCTTGGGATTCTCTCTCTCCCTCCCTCTCTGCCCTTGCCCTGGGCACATGTGCACCCGCACGCACATGCGCACACACACACACACACACACACACACACACATACTGCCTCCCTCGCTCTCAAAAATAAATACTAAAAAAGAAAGAAAACACTTATCACACAGATATAGTCTTAGCAGAAGGACGCACAAGGTCCAGATCAGCCCTTCCTGAAGGCAGGAAGCACTGTTTTCTCTGGTTCTGAAGAGATGCAGGTAAAGCCAGGAGCCTTGCACCTGAAACGCACCTGACCAATAAGTGTAAATTCCCTCCTCACTTATCTCCTTTCCTACCTCCATTTGGAGGGCCACCTGATGAGGAAACCAGCCTCTACACTCATGCCCGGGAAACCTGAACCCCACAAACCCCTTCTGCCAAGGGCTTGGGAAATCATGTCCTCCTGTTTGGTACGTACCCGACAGGCAGGGTGACCTGAGAGTTTTATCCCCCAAAGAGAAGACACCTGCTTTCTTCCTTTTCCCTCCACCTCCCCGTCCCCAACCTGCTCCCTGGAAGCATCTCTGTCATCTGACATAATACCATGTCCTTATAATACTAGCGTCCTTATCGTTAACACCCCTGCAAGATCATTTTCTCCTCTTGATGTCAATTTAGAAAGGAAAAGATCCTCAAAGGGGAAAGGTGAGCAGTGGGGCAGGTGATGTGAGAGCAGCAGAATATCCCCTCTCACCAGGCTGCTGTCCTCAGGCCACACACACACACACACACACACACCATGAGCCCCCTCCTGTGCTTCAAGCTGCAGAGGTAAGATGCACATCCTTTGAGGTCATGAGCCGGCTTCTGCCCAGCCATCCTCTCATCCCCCATGAGAAGCAGCTTCCTATGTCTAAAGGTATGGGCAGTGCCCCACGCAGGGCCCTAGAGACATGGTATAATGGAACGGTCCTGGGCCAAGTCAGATGGGCAGCCTTATCCCAGCTCCCCACGGATGCGCAATCTTGAGCAAATTACTTAACCTCTTTGAGCCTTTATTTTCTCCTGAGTACATGTCATAGTAACACCTAGGTCACAGAGCAGATAAGAGGCTCAAGAAGATAATGTATAAAAAGCTTCTAGTCTGGCACGCATCATAATCCCAATAAATATCAGCCCTTTCTCTCTCTCACACACATACTCACACGTAAGGGATGGAAAAGTCAGGAGAGGAGCACACGCAGATGTGTACAGAAGTCACTCAAGTTTCACAGGCCATGGCGTTGTCCGCTGTAAAGTCAGTAGGCTGGGCGCCATGATTTTGATGACCCCATGGAAAACCGAGGTGATCCATGACTGAGGGAGAGAAAAGAAATAAGCAGCAAAGGAATGGCAGACCTCAGAGCTGGATGGCAGGTTGGATCACAGTCTATAGAATCCCCAGAAGACTAAGAAGGCTGCCCTAGAGGGGATCACAAGGGTTCTTTGCGGTTCCCTTTAAGACTCCAATCCCAGAGGCAATCCCAGAATTCGACCTGAATAGAGCCAACTCAACAAACGTGTGTAGGTAACAAGTTCAACGGCACACCTAAAAATGTCGCATTGAGATTGGAAATGCTGCGTCCTCCTTGGCTCCTGTTGCACCTTCTGTTGAGCAAGAGGACAAGAGGTGGACAGATGGAAGGGAAGCATGGAGGAGAGGTTCAATCAGATCCCCATCCTACAGACCCCCTTCTCCAGCCTTGCACCTCAACCCAGATTCCTTGAAGAGTCCAAATTACTGGGACCTTGAAAACACATCCAAGTGTAGATTGCAAATATGCCAGGGAGTTTCACTTTTGACACACAGATTCTGGAGGTAATGCACACTTATCAAATGATAGGAGGACTCTAGCCTCCCCTTCCATCTTGGAAATGGGTCATTTCATTTCCTTTTTACCTTGAGAATTTACCCTTTATTTCATATCTGATACAGGTGAAACGAGACAACTGTCAGGTCAGAGATTTCATTATGATGTGCAGAAGGGAGTGAAAAAAAACCCAGGCATCGTTCAGAATGGGCACCCACCCCACTCTCGGGTGCCGAGAGGCCCAGCTTAGGAAGGTGGACACAGATCTCCCTCCATCCACTTCCAAAATGTTTAGGAGCTCAGGTCCAGGGTTTCTGTCACTTTCTTCCTCGGTGTATTAATATAGGACATGAAAACTCAGAATATGTCTGTAGCTACCCTCAGCATGGCCAACCCATCTGTTCTAAGTGGTGAATGATTAGAGAACATGAAAGAAGAAGACAAGCAAGATGTCTTTTAGGGTAAGTGTCTCTCTTTTAAGTTGAGCTGGAGATCGGAAGCTGGAAGTTGAGCTGGGTGGGAGTCAAAAACTGGGTGGTCCCGGAGAACTGCCAGCAACCTACCCATTCAGTGCCTCGTAGATATTCTAAACAGCAACATGTTTTACATTTTTGAAAAGGGTGTTGGCTTTGGATTCAAAATCAGTTTCAACTCAACAACATTCTTTCCCTGTCTTGTATTGTCTATGGGACATGGAAGGTTGCCTGCCCGTAAGTGAGTTGAGGGTCGTCTTTGGTGCGTTTTGTTGGAGATTCACAAATGGTGGGGAATTTTGTTTCCCTAACTCTATTATAGGTGCTTTGTGATGTGGCATGGTAGAGTCAGGGCAGCTACGTTGTACTCATTTAACCTTAAGATCGAAAGCTCGGTGCATTCCCTAATGAACACCTGACTCTCTCCAGCCAGTATCACATACAATGAGGCCAAACACTTTTTGCTGGCAGGTTCAAAAGAAAAAAAAGGAAAGTGGGATTAAGTCCAGAATGTGTTTTCTTCACTAGGAGACTTCTCAGCTCTGCTTTCTCTCATTATAAAACTGCAAGAAAGTGGCAAACACAGAGAAAATAAGGATTTCTGGTACAGTAGGTATTATGGAGGTTTTACCCTGCTAGGTAGAAGAATAGTATTTTTTTTTTTTTTTACAATTTCTTCAAATTCAGGTCCTGAGTAGGCTCACTCATATAAAACCGGACCCCACATTCCAATCTGTACCATGTCCTATCAGCTGATTCCAGGGGTCACACTCAAATGGTGTGACCTTGTGGGGAGTCCAGTGGTATGAAGGCTGGGAGGTCCGGGTCTCAGGAGCCAGATGAGCCTGTTTGATTTAGTGGCGGTACCAATCTGATCCTTTAAATTGTTTCCTAGCAGAATGTAACCAGCTCTTTTGAAAGTCAGTCTGACTGTAATTTGCTACTAATTGTGGTGTAAAATGAGCTACTCTGGGTCCAGCTGATAGCAAAACATAAATTCAAGTGGCTGTTCTCAGCATGTCCTTGGATTAAGGTGAGCTTTAATATTCTCTCTACCCGGGCTTCTGGAAATCGGATCATTTCCATGCCCACTGCACATATCACACTACTCATCAAGTTAAGGTAACCTCCCACATGATGAGAAAGATAAGAATGGCTTGGACGGTGCTGGAATTTCATCAAAGAACAGTGTCTTAGTAACTCACTGTGCAGCTTGCTTCCATTACAAATGCCTTTGGGGTGCCTAGGTGGCTCAGTCGGTTAAGCGTCCAGTTCTTGGTTTTGGCTCAGGTTGCGATCTCACAGGTCATGAGTTCAAGCCCCACATCAGGCTCTGTGTTGACAGTGTGGAGTCTGCTTGGGGTGTGCAGTCTCAGTCTCTCTCTCTCTCTCTCAAAATAAATAAAACTTAAAAAAATATATGTGTTTAAAATGTGTTTTGCTGGCTGCCCAACTTCTGACATTTTTACTGCTCCTATGACTACTTACTCCTTAGGGCTATATTCGCCAAGCATGGTCCATGGAGCACGATGGGCCCTTGCAAAAATGCAGATCCCCAAGACGTGATTGAATCCTACCGAATCAGAACTCGGGTGTGGGGTAGGAAACGGGTCCCAGACATCAGCACTTAAAATAAGACCCCAAAGGGATTCGATGCACACCCAAGTTTGAAAGTCACTGCCTTAGAGAGAGACAAGGCTCATTCAACAACGGGAAATTTTTAAGCCCAAGAACTGAGTGTTGACTGTGGTGGAATCAAAACCAAGAGGAGAGTGTGGGCTGGAGGTACCAGTAGGAGTTCCCGTATCTCCCTTCAACCTCCATTACGGTCCAAATTACTGTCACCCCCCTTCCCCCATAGGGCTGGTCAAAGGGTGGTATTAAGATAACAAACCACAGGTCTGGGCTCCCCATGGTTTGGCCTTGATGCCCTCTCTCTTTCTCAAGTCCACGCCAGGCTGGCCAGGTTAGTGGCCTCTCTTCGCACATTGGCCGTGCTCATGTGGTCACGTGCCCAGGCCAGACTCCATGCCCTTGTCCATGCTGCCTCTTCCCCCCACCCCGCCATATACAAAGCCTCACCTCTGCCCCTTGATACATCTCAATCCTACACATCTTTCCTAAGTTCTAACTCCATATGAAATTTTCTGTCCACCTCAGAACACCATCTTCTCCGTTATTTGAAATTTTATTACCCTGAGAAGCAGTCTCAGGTTTGGGTGTTTTGGTTAGCATTTAGTATGCCATGTAGGACCCATCTTGCCAGCTAGATTTGGAAGTTCTCTAGGCAAGGACACTACTGTGTTACTTATTTATTAATTTTGAGAGAGAGAGAGAGCGCACAGGGGAGGGGCACAGAGAGAGGGAGAGAGAGAGAACCCCAAGAAGGCTCCGCGCTGTCAATGAGGAGCCCGATGCAGGAGTCAAACCCACAAACGGTGAGATCATGACCTGAGCGCAGATCAAAAGTTGAACGCTTACGCGACTGAGCCACCCAGGTACCCTGACACTATTGTAATTTTTAAAAAAATTTTTTTTAATGTTTATTTACTTTTGAGAGAGAGAGAGAGAGAGAGACAGAGAGAGAGAGAGAGAGAGGAAGGGCCAGAAAGAGAGGGAGACACAGAATCTGAAGCAGGCTCCAGGCCCCGAGCTATCAGCACAGAGCCTGATGCGGGGCTTGAACTCACAAACTGTGAGATCCTGACCTGAGCTAAAGTCAGAGGCTTAACCGACTGAGCCACCCAGGTGCCCCACTATTGTACTTCTTACCATTTCCCTTAATTTTTAGCACTGAGTGCAAAGTAAGTAAACAGTGCAAATCTATTAAATTCTCATTAAACTGTTGGTTGATGGAAAATACTTGCCTGCCCGGAGGACTATGTGATGATGTCCACCTCCCCTATCCCATCTGGCCACTGTCAGCACTCACTGAGTCAGTGGTATCGTAGAGGACACTGAGAAGTTGCATAAGAAACAGGCACAGAGAGGACAGCCCTCAACCAGTCATTATTAAGCACCAACTGTATGCCAGGCACTGGGTTAGGTGCTGAGAATACAGTGATTAGGAAAACATTCTCCTTATGGAGCTCCTGCCCTCCCAGAGGAGACAGATTATTCAGGTGATCATAAAAACCAATATAAGATTGCAACACGATACATATTAGAAGGGAAGGATCTGTGTGGGCACCGAAAGCAAGATACGAGAGGACCTTATCTTTGTGCAGGATCAGAAGAAAGGAAACAGTGTTGGACACAGAACTCTGAGCCTCCAGGCTGAGACTGTGCAAACCTCTCCCTATATCCACCTCTCCCCCCAGGGACCCCCAACAACTGGAGAACTGCTTGAGTCTGTGGCTGAATCGCAACTGCCAGGTAATTAATAGGTTTTACCCCCGATGTGGCCAAATCCCTGGAATTCTCCTTGGACTTTCTGGCAATAAAATGGGTATGACAGGACAGCTCTGCTAAGGTCACACTGGAGATGAAAGAATGACCGTAATGCATTTGAACTCCTGGAAAGGTAGAGCGGTCATGGCCCCAAATTAGGAGAGTCAGCCTCAATTTTTTTTGCTAACCAACCCCAGGAAAATGTGAAGGAATGAGGGACAAGGATGTGTGTGTGTGTGTGTGTGTGTGTGTGTGTGCGCGTGCGCACATAATAAATTAAACTCAGTTACACAGCTCAGCTGTTCTCTTGTGACTTTCTGTGGATTCCAACAAAGGGACATTTTAGGGGGTTCCAAAAGAATCTTCTGAGGAAAATTTGGCTGCCTATCAAATGACAGAGGGTATTGTTTACTCCTGAATAGCTTCGTCAGCAACGGGCAAATTTAACAGGATAGTTACCCTGAAAACTCAGTACGTAGGAAAAGCAGTAACATATGGAGATAGATACATGGTTTTATTATTTTTCTGTTCTTGTAAAGCTCACATAAAATGTGTTACTTGTCCTTCCCTCCTGAGAGTGTGTGGAAAGGTAGGGAAGGGGTGAAGGGAGCCACCAGAGACGTTGGCTGGCCACTTACTATAGCCCTGTTCATTCAGACGGGTTGTACTGTGCAATCTCACACATTGAAGACATTTCTCTCCAACTTTAAAACAGGAGGCTCAAAACAGCACTGTCATAAGACCCAGAAGATCCGCACAGATAAGGCAGCTGATTGTACTTAACACATGTACACATACACACACACACACACAAACACATTTTCAGTGACTCCATCTATGGAGCACTTTTGTATTAAAATCTGATCTGCTTCTCCTAGCCGATTTTATAGTTAATGTAATATAAAAGCAAAAGAGACCTGTTTTTACAAATATATGTTTTCCTGGCCTATCTGTATGTCTTGCTCCTCTAAGAATTCAAATACTACACATTCAGAAGACAACGTAATGAGAAGAAAGCATATTTCTGTTTTTCTTTCTAGGCCTCAAGCACCACTCTGCCTTGAGTTATAGTTTAATGCATCTCCTATTTGCATACGGGCATTGTTTCCATTCCCAGATGAGGAACCCAAGGCACAGAGAGGTTTAGTAACTTGCTCTAGGTCACAGAGCCAGCTTAGTGGTTAAAGGCATGAGTCGAATCCAGGCATATGGATGCTAGCGTCCATTGTTTGCCCGCCTCTGCTATATCCTCTCTCTGACGCCATGTTAGAGAGATGGCTGGTGGTAACTGTAATTTGCTTGGAGGAGACTGGAAAAATTTAGTGTTTCCCTAGGCTTTCCATAGGCTAGTTTTTAAAACTCTTGTTTAGCTAGATGGTTAATGCTAAGGTAGTCACCAGTTAACTTATAGCAAACTAAACGCCATAAATAAATCGCAAATGGCTAATTTGTACAGCCTGAGTCAAGATTCGCAATGAAAGCAAGGGGGAGAAAATGTTTGAGCGAAGTATCTTCAGAGAAAAAAAGCAGTAAGTTAAAATTGACTCCCTGAGGTAAAAAGACTGTACTCTTTGCAATTTACCCAAGTGCTCGGAGGTGACTTATAATTCCCAGCCTACGCTCAGATCTGAGTTTAAAAGTGCTTCTTTTAGCAGCTCTTGCAAGGATAAATTATGACTTCAAAGCGGAAACGTCTCCATTCACAAATGGGTCGCTGACAAGAGCTTGAGGGTGCAAAGAAAGTCTAACAAGCAGGAGAAATATGGCAACAAGAAAAATGAATTTTTACCCTAGATTCCACTTCCTCTCGGCGCTTTCACGCTGTATTATGGAGAGCCCCATTCTCCCTCTTGTCACACTGGGAGGAGCACGAGAAGGGGAGCAGGTTCAATGAAGCCCCGTGGGTCGGGTCCACACAGAAAGAGGCTGCCCGCATAAGAGGCATCGTCTACTTCTCCGAAGGATCGTGCGGCTCTCACGGCGTGGGGGTTGACCAGGACGGGAGGGCCAAGTGTGGGGGTGGAACTCTGGGCCTGAGGTGACATGGAAATGCCCTCCAGACGTATCCCATGAAATCTCTCGGTGACCAGAGATTCCAGGTCGTTGAGGATCCGTGTAGACTTGCACCCGCTTCTTGAATCTCTGTATCAAGGTGGGGTTTCCTGTCTCAACAGGAACGGACGGTGCTGACATTGTTCCACTGCATATACAGAGGTGGCTTTGCAAATGCCAGTGTTGACAGCATAGGGATGAAAGGAGATAGCGTTCTAGAAACGTGAAAACCTTCTGTGCACCCAGAGGTAGGAGCCTAGAATGTCGGGTAAGAGCAGAGGGGCCACCAGGAACACCCAAGAAAGCAGTGGATGCGTGTGAGGGGTGGGGGCCTATGTCGCCACACAGACAGAGATGACAGGAGGGCACCCCCGCCCCCATCAGAACTTGGAACCAAAGCCAGTTTGGAAGGAGTTGGTGATGCCACTGGGAAGCAATCCTTAGCACGAGTCAGCTCAGAACCTCCAGCCAGTGGGCAATGGAATTTACTGGAAGAAGACCTGCTCCACTCGGGTCTCTGGCTCTTGCCTCAGTTTCCAGCCTGGCACCACACTTCTTCCCGAGGATTAGAGCATGGCTGGGACTCCGGCCACTCGGCTGAGCCCCCGATGTCTTATGTGGGTCCTACCATCTTCCTCCTTCACCCCTCCCGGAGGCATGAACACGTTCCCCTCCCTCAAGCCACAAGAAAGAAAACTTGGTGAAACAGAGCTCCGTTTCGTGACTAAGAAGTTCAGAGAGAACCTGCGAATATTCCCAAGAAACTGTGCCTTGCCTGTTGGCGCCCCTCGGCAAAAACGCTAACAGACTGCAGGCCAGGCTTTGTGCCAAGCGCTTTGGTTAACCGCCACGGCCTCACTGGAGAAGGAGGAGTTTTTGTCCCCATTTTGTAGATGAGGCCACAAGGCCCAAAGGGGTCATGACTTACCCAGATCAGATCTGGAGTCGGCCCTTGTGTGGTACATTCCGCTCCTTCCAAGAACGTGGCGGATATATCACATCCCCTCGCCGTGTGGCGCGTCCCCTCTCTCTTCTCTAGCAGAGGTGCCAGCTTCGAGAATGGTGTCACTGGGTGAAAATGGAATCCAGTTCAATACAGTCATTAGAAAACAGGATCCCCTCTGTGAGTCAGCAACACAAGGTGACTGGTGTGCTGGAAAGACCCTCTTATAGGAGGTGCCCGGGGTGGCTCAGTCGATTCAGTGTTTGACTTTGGCTCAGGTTATGATCTTGTGGTCCATGGGTTTGAGCCCGCTGTCAAGCTCTGTGCTGCCTGCTCGGGCTGCTTCAGATTCTGTGTCTCCCTCTCTCCCTGCCCCTCCCCCACTAGTGCACGCACTCTCTCTCTGTCTCAAAATAATAAATAAACATTAAAAAAATTTTTTTTAAAGGAGCAGTTTCTTAGGTTAAGTTTATTTATTTATTTTGACAGAGAGAGAGAGAGAGAGCGAACACAAGTGGGGAAGCGGCAGAGAGAGAGAAAGAGAGAGAGAGAGAGAGAGAGAGAGAGAGGAGGCACAGGGAGAACCCCAAGCAGGCTCCTCATCACCACTGCAGAGCCTGATTTGGGGCTCAAACTCACAAACCACAGGATCATGACCTGAGCTGAAGTCGGACACTTAACCGACTGAGCCGCCCAGGCGCCCTCTTACCGTTATTTAAGACTTCCCTCCCCACCACCCCATCTCCCTCTACTTTTGTGGTAATATAAGGAAAAAGACAAAGTCAGCATTTCAATTCTTCCTGCTGTCTTGATTCAGCCAAGAAAACATGAAAAACAGATCCAGCTCCCTGAGGAACAGAATATTGAGGAGCAGGGGTGGAAAGCGTTAGCCGGGGGCGGGGGGAGGGGGCGGGAATTGGATGCATCAAGAAAAATTAGAAATGAAAACAAAAGTGAGTTCTTTTATTACTGCTAATATATACCATATCAAGATACAGATGGAGGAAAACTTGGGTGAAAAAAAAATAAGGAAACAAAAGAGAGGGGGAAATTCCTTTTTGCAGTTATGTATCTTATCTCCAGTGGCATGATAATCCAGTTGGCAGTGGGCACTGAGGGTCCGCCCTTGGCCGTGTTGCGAGCCGGCTGTGTGACACTGGCCAAGACGCTGCCCATGCCTGGACCTCTAGGTTCTAGGTTTTGGTCCAGCCACAATCTAAACAAACACATTCAATCAATTCACCAATCCACCGGCAGTTGCTTAGCATGAGTTGTTTCTACATTTTTATGCCCGTAACATTCGGAAAAGCAAAAGGTAGGGAAGAAAATGGCAATACCAAGTCACCCGTTTTCCTGTGGGAAGAATCGTTTCATCTCAACGTCATTATGAAATAATTTAAAAGTCAGCTTTAGGGGCACCCAAGTGGCTCAGTCGCTTAAGCATCCGACTTCGGCTCAGGTCATGATCTCACGGTTTGTGAGTTCCAGCCCTGTGTTGAGCTCCATGCTGACGGTACAGAGCCTACTTGGGATTCTCTCTGTCTCCCTCTCTCTCTGCCCCTCCTCTGCTTGCACGAGCCTGCTCTCTCTCTCTCTCAAAATAAATAAACTTAGAAAAAAAAGTCATCTTTGCATATTCATACTCACATAAATGCTTTCCCTGTGATTTAAAGAAAGATGCGTACTGACATTCAGAAAAGAAAAAAAAAAAAAACAGCAGGTGGATAGACTGTGAAATTAACATTGCCATATTTCAGTTCTGCCATCCTTAACCTTAGTCCGGATACAAATACAGCTGACGAAGCATGTGGGCTTGTAGAAAATAACACATATTTCATTTCCAGGAAGAGCTCGTATCATTTCCTCCAGATAAAACAATGACTTGCGGACTTAACCTTTCTTCTCTTTCTGGAAGTGAGTAAATGTTGTAGGCACAATCATCAAATCTGAGTATGTGTTTTCCAGAATACTATTGACCCTTGAGTAACACGGGTTTGAACTGCACGCGTCCCCTCACAAGTGGATTTTCTTCAATAAATACGGGAGAGTACAGTACATGTATTTTCACTTCATTCTGATTTTCTGAAATAACATTTTGTTTTCTTTAGCTTTCTTTACTGTAGGAATATAGTATATAATCCATATAACATACATATCTGTGTTAATCGACGATGTTATTGGCAAGGCTTCTAGTCAACAGCGGTAGTTAAGTGTTTGGGGGAATCAAAGGTTATACCTGGATTTTTGACTGTGTGGGGATCAGCGCCCCTAACCCTCCTGTTCAAGAGTCAAGAGTAGGTGTTTTCAGACGTTCTTAGCTAAGAAGATTATCACCCACGTTTTTAAATGTTAAATACACACAGTATGAAAGCGACAAGCATAACTGACATTTTGTATCAAAATTAGTCTCCCTGGGGCTGCTGGGAACTCTGAACACTCCTCTGAACTACAATTGTGATGGAAACCTGGAAAAAGGCAGACGACGTCTGACGGAAAGAGAGGTGGAGAAGGGGTCTATACTGTCTACCCTTACCTACGAGATGCTAAGTGAAGAAACACAAGGAGTCGCTTCTAACCCTTGCTATGACGTGTTCTTTATTTAATGCGCTCAGCCACTTAATTAGCATGCCAATTTAAAGCTTTGAAAAACTGTGTGCAAAGTCAGCAGGGGGTCTGAGCCCTGATGTTATTTTTCCCACAGCTGAATAAGTGATTTCCACCACCACCACCAACACCACACTCGCCCTCATTAGTATGTATGACATGAGTGGAATAACCATTGGGAGATTTATACCGTGCAATCTCCAGCTTAATTAATAAGAAAGGGAGCCGATTTCTAGAGGAAGAAGTACACGTGCACAGGTTCCTACGTACCTCTGTTTAATTAATAATATAAATCCATTGCAAGGAGAGTTTAAATGTGCCCTCCTCGTTTTGTCTACCCATTTAACTATTAACTAAACTTTATAGTAGCTTACAGATGTGAAGGTGCCATGATCTTTGGGTAAGCGTCTATAATGTAATTATAACCTTAACATCCCTACCCCACACCAACTCAGTCATTTAGAGAGTATTCAATGAGAGTCAACCAGGCGAGACAATGTGTTAGGGATGCAGGACACACAGGCGAACGAGGAAGAGCCCAATTTTCAAGGAACTTTCAGTTAAACAGAGGAGACAGGGATATAAATAAATGTGATCCACGGAGGGATTTTTCTGAAGGGGGGTGTGTGTATAAATTCTAAAAAGAGCCTCAGCCAATGGTGGAGGGTGAGAAGAATACAGAAGGAAGGCAGAAGAGAGTTTCACAAAGAGCTGGTATCAGAAGACAAGGGCCAGGATGACAGGACTAAGTCCATTAAGTCACATCCACCAGTCTATCCCCAGCACCTAGCACACATTCTGTGCCCAAAATAATTTTCTGAATAAGTTCACGAAGTCTGGCAGGCATAGGATGGGACAGCATTTCAGGTGAGGCACAGGGACAAGGATGAAAGGTCTCGGTTTTGAGAACCACAAGTAACTATTACAACAGAGAAAGCGGTTTGGGCAAGGAAACGATGGGGCGGGGGGGACTAGAAAGGGATTAATAAAAATCCTGGTTTATAAAATTAGGTAAAATAGGGGCAATGGGGTGGCTCAGTTGGTTAAATGTCTGACTTTGGCTCAGGTCATGATCTCATGATTCATGGGATCGAGTCCCATGTTGGGCTCTGCACTGACAATGCAGAGCCTGCTTGGGATTCTCTCTCTCCCTTTCTGCCCCTTTCCTGCTCGTGCGTGCACGCTCTCTCTCCCAAAATAAAGAAGCATTAAAAAATAAAAAATAAAATAAAATTGAGTAAAATAAACAGCCGTCTTCAAAGAATATTTACTTCACTAAAACTTGGAAGCCTATGAGAGCGTATGTCAACCTCATACATAAATTCAGCATACTATTAGCGGGTGCCTTGATAACTACCCTACATCGTTTCTTGGCTTGTCATGCACGGCAGAAAGAAAATAGAGCCAGGTATCTCAATAAAAAACATATTTCTTTTCAGTTTGGAATGATGAAAAAGTCCTGGAGATGGACAGTGGTGCTCTCCATAACAGTGTGAACGTACTTAATGTCACTGAATTGTACACTTAAAATTATTACAATGGTAAACTTCATGTTCTGTATATCTTACCACACGCACAAAACTATTCTTTGAGGGCCTACCAGGCCCAATAAGCACAGATTTTACCCTACAGAGTTATGGTAATGACTGAATATTAAGCTCACTGGGTTTTCATTATTTTTTTGTTGCGATACACGTTACACACACACAAATCTTAAGTATACAGTACCAGGGGCACCTGGCTGGCTCAGAGGAGTGTATGAGTCTTGATCTCAGGCTCATGGGTTTGAGCCCAATGTTGGGTGTAGAGATTACTTAAAAATGAATAAATAAACTTAAAAAAAATTTTTTTAAAAAGGGTCCTGCTCAATATGTTTTAATATATGTATATACCAGCGTCTAGATCAAGCTCCCTTACCAAGATGCCGACAATTTCCAGCACTGCCCCAGGTCCCCTCCTGTGCCTCTCCCAGTAACCTCTCATTAAAGCTACTGCAACGTTGATTTCTATTTGAAGAATCTCTTCCTCCTTCTTCTTTTTAAAAAATGTTTATTTCTGAGAGAGCACAAGCAGAAGAGAGGCAGAGAGAGAGAGGGAGAAGAAGATCCAAAGCGGACTCCGTGCTGACAGCAGCGAGCCTGATGCAGGGCTCAAATTCACGAACCACAAGATCACAACCTGAGCCAAAGCTTGACGCTCAACCGACTGAGCCACCCAGGCGCCTCTCTTTCTTCTCTTGAAAATGTACGTTCAGCCTCACTGTTTCCTGATTTCAAATTAAATCTACTGAACGGTAGAAGCGTTTGGCAGCTGTTGAAAGGACAGTGTAGGTTCTATTACGGTGTCATGAAGCACCACAAACTCTGTGACTTAAGACAACATAAATGCATTATCTCTCCATGCCCAGGGGCTGAGTCCAGGCACTGGTTAGCTAGGAACTCTGCTCAGGACCTCAACAGGCTGAAATCAGGGCGTAGAAGGGGGTTGCTATTTCCTTGGAGGTGCAGAGCCCTCTCTACCCGTCACTGGCGGGGAGTAGAATTCATTTCTTCGCAGCTGAGTTACTGAGGTCCCTGTTCTCTTGCAAGCTGTCAGGCAGGAACTGCTCTCAGCTCCCAGAAGCCACCCTCTGGTCCTTGCCACATGGTCCCCTCCACTCCCACCATGGCAGCAGACTGTTCTTTCAAAAAGAAGCCATCTTGTAAGGGCCCACCTGATGAGCTCATGTCCACCCACAATAATCTCCCTTCTGATTAGCTCAAAATCCACTGATAGGACCTTAATTATATCACCAAAATGTCTTTTGCCACAAACATAACACAATGATAAGGGAGTGACAATCCATGACAGTCACACTCAGAGGAAGAGAATGTACAAAACATGCACCTTGAGGGGCAAGGGTCCTGGGGCCATCTTAGAATTTGGCCTCCTCTGGTTGCTCTTCACTTATGTCGCTTAATCACAAAAACAACAGTTTTATTTCTTTTGAAGACATTATAGAGAATTGAGAAGATCCAGATCAAAGAAAAGTAAAATACAAATTAATATTCCAATCATGATTATAACCACATAGAATCACTGTTAGTATTTTAGCGAATCTATTTCTGTTTTTTTCCTAAGCATTATAAATATGCATATGTGGGTATTTATAGAATAGAGATTGCACTGTCTAATGTTAGGTAGCTATTTAAACTGAGTTTCAGTCCAGTTCACCACTGTTTTCTTGAAGGACTATTTTCATCTTTTGATTTTGAGCATATGTGACAGACTAGCCCTGTGTTTATCTATGTATTAAGCTCGTGCATATGTGTAAAGACATACAATTCTAAGTTTCGCTAGACCAGCATGTGCAATAAGTGAATGCCAGCAAAATATCCATGAAGTACTGCTTTCTAGGTAGCAAGCTAGAGACAATGGGACAAGAAGAATGCTCCTCAGCTGAGGGACTGCCCAACTGAGCTTTTACTGGATAGCAGGAGGCACAATTCATGAACAGAGCAGTGGGGTATGTCATAACTCATTTCTTTTTAATAATTTTTCTCTTTGTATTTTTTTAAAAAAATTTAGTGTTTATTTATTTTTGAGAGAGAGTGAGAGAGCATGAGTAGGGGAGGAGCAGAGAGAAAGGGAGACAGAATCTGAAGCAGGCTCCAGGCTCTGAGCAGTCAGCACAGAGCCCAACGCAGGGCTTGAACCCATGAACCATGAGGTCATGACCTGAGCTGAAGTCAGACACTTAACTGACTGAGCCACCCAGGTGCCCTGAAGCATAAATTTTTTTTTAAATTTTTTTCATGTTTTTATTTATTTTTTACAGAGAGAGAGAGAGAGAGAGACAGACAGACAGACAGAGCATGAGTAGGGGAGGAGCAGAGAGAGAGGGAGACAGAATCTGAAGCAGGCTCCAAGCTCTGAGCCATCAGTACAGAGCCTGACGCGGGGCTTAAACTCATAAACCAGAAGATCATGACCTGAGCCAAAGTCAGACACTTAACCAACTGAGCCACCCAGGTGCCCTAATTTTTCTCTTTTTACATCTGTAGCAGTCATTCGAGCTTCCACAAATGTTCCATTTTCCCTCTTCTGAGCATATCATAGGACAGCGTTTCCCTGTCCCCACATAGCATGGCCTGTGTGACTTACCTTGGTCATGAAATGGGAACAAAAGTGATGTGTGTCATTCCACAGCAAAAACATGAAGAACGAGCTTGTGATTGGTGATGGGGACTTCGTTACTCCAGCTCTGCGAGACTGCGTGAGCTGTTTGGAGACAGCATCTTGGCCAGCAGGGTCGCTGGGTGGCCGTAATGGGCAGAGGGACTCCCTGTACTGAAAGAAACAAAATGTTGCCTTATGCCCCTGAGAGTTGTTTCTTACTGCAGCATGGTCTAGCCTCAGTTGAATAAGGCAAAAATGAAAGTTTAACAATAACTCGTCTCTTTTTATAAATTAGGGCAGATTCAAGTTTGTACCTGTAAAAACATGTCTTGCACTCACTTGCATCCTGATGAGTTTTTGCGGAGGGGGAGGGAGCGGGTCATGGAGACGCGGATGCACCGAGAAGCACACATGGGAGCCCGTCCTCAGAGTGCACATCTTCTTTCATGTGTGACTTAGCGGGAAAAACGTTGAGAACAGCAGACTATCACACTGGAGCTGTGAGGCCGGAGGGCTGAAGCATCTGTCTCCCTCGACACTTGTGTCTCACTCACTGCTAGTTCATCAGGTTTGTTACGAACTGTAAGTGAATGTATCCAAATGCATATCCAGACTAGGAAAGTCTCAAGGCCGCTACAATTCTCTTTTGAAAAGTAGGGCACCATAAATAATTACTGGTAAAACATATGAAAAGGCCTTAGTTGGTATGCACTTAACCCTTTATAGTAATGTCTAATAGGAATTAGCAGAGGGCAGAGTTCGACCACTGTAGCCAATTACAACATTATGAGGCCAAGACACGTATGAATCGTGGTGTTTGCTATTGACACTGAACAAAACAGACACGCGAACAAAAACAAAAACGGTTTTCTTGAGTGTGATGAGCTGAAGTGATATTTTTAGCAGAGAGCAGAAGAATGCTTTTAGACGAGCTAAAATCTAGCTTCTGGTCAGGTGGCATAGTTACTATATTTAATATCGAAATCACCCCTCCCTCCTCACCGCCCCCCCCCAGCGTCTATTTCCCCTTCTTCAGGTAACTCTCCTGATTTCGTTTCATTTCCAGGTAGCTACACCTTCCGTGAGCACCTTGTGCTTGCAGGGAGGTGACTGTCCCCTGCGCCCACTGAGGGTATGCTATGGAGCTCAGGCTTCAGCTAATCTCTGAGTTCTCCTCCCATGGCTACATTGATCGGCTCAAGTGGATCGTCCACCAAGTGGATAGGCAACTGTGGGCCAGTAAGACTGGAGGCGATTTTTTTCCTGTAACCCCCAAGGAAGATCCATCTTTGCTCTTTTCAGAGAGCTTATGAGAATGGCCACCTCTCGGATCTCTCCAAGGGATACCTGTGAAAGCCAGCATCCTGAGAATTTGTTAGCAGCCAGATTACCCCTGTGAGGTAAGACCAGCCTAAGGGTGAATCTGCTGTTGTGGTGAGCAAAGAGGAAAAATGAAAAGAAACCTTGATTACATTGTTGAACTACGACCTGAAGTAATCCAGAGGTCTGTCCTACCTGTAAACTACTAGCTGGACACAGTAATCTACGTGCTTCTAATGTTGAAGACTGTCTTTGTTGGGTTTTTTATTCTTTTAAATTTTTTTTAATGCTTATTTATTTTTTGAAGGAGAGAGAGAGACAGACAGAGTACAAGCAGGGCAGGGGCAGAGAGAGAGGGAGACACAGGATCCGAAGCAGGCTCCGGGCTCTGAGCTGGCAGCACAGAGCCCAGACATGGGGCTAGAACTCACGAACTGTGAGATCATGACCTGAGCCAAAGTCGGACACTTAACTGACTGAGCCACCCAGGAGCCTCTGTTGAGTTTTTGATTCTTTACATCAGACACACTTAAACAGATACAACTACAGACTGACTGCAAACCCAGTTGCCTAAAGACCCACATGGAACACAAAAATCAGAAAGTAGTTGCCCTCTCAAAGTAATAGCTTTAAGGAGACCGAGTCTAAGCTTCCTAAAATGATACATCATACTATACCCTCGCAGTTCCAATTATGTTGAACAGAATGTAAAGAATTTCAGGCAGGGTCTTTTCAGTGTTTTGGGGAGATTAAGGATGTGTGATCAGGAAGGGAATGACAGAGAACAAAGAGAGAACATAGACCCGAAAACCAAAAAAGCTAATGTTATACTGGTCTTACTGTGTGCCCAGAAGTATCATGGGTAGTGGGTGTATTAATTCGCCTTCTCCCCATAACAATCTTACAGTACAATTATATTTGTTTCAGAGAAGGAAACAGAGGCACCTGGGGTTAAGCACCGTGCCCCTGGTGCAACACAAGCTAAGGATCTGGCTCCAGTGCTGGAAGCATTTGCCATTTTGGTCACTTTTTAAGGAGACACGGAGAGGGGCCCTTAGCTAGGTGGCTCAGTTGGTGGAGCGTCCGACTTCGGCTCAGATCAGGTCACAATCTTATGGTTCAGGAGTTCAAACCCCACATCGGGCTCACTGCTATCAGGGCAGAGCCTGCTTCGGATCCTCTGTCCCCTCTCTCTGCCCCTCCCCAACTTGCGCTCTCCCAAATTTTTTTTTTTTTTTTTTTAAAGGAAATAGGTAGAGGGGCGCCTGGGTGGCTCAGTCGGTTAAGCGTCCGACTTCAGCCAGGTCACGATCTCGCGGTCCGCGAGTTCGAGCCCCGCGTCGGGCTCTGGGCTGATGGCTCAGAGCCTGAGCCTGCTTCTGATTCTGTGTCTCCCTCTCTCTCTGCCCCTCCCCCGTTCATGCTCTGTCTCTCTCTGTCTCAAAAATAAATAAACGTTAAAAAAAAATTAAAAAAAAATAAAATAAAAATAAAGGAAATAGGTAGAAATCCCTCACTATCGATACTGGGCATTCTCTGAGTGCACTCTGCACTGAAACCCAGTGGACGTACGTAGGATTCATCTGGATGAAGCAAGATGTTCACACAGGGATGTACCTGGCAGAGCCTACGTGGACAGTGTTTGCAAATGAATCACGCCAAGGAATGAGGTAAACACAGGGAGTTCTCCAGCCAGTTACCTGCACAGACTTCACTGCCACCTACTTACCTGCTGATGTCATTGAGAGCCAAAGCTGCTTCTTTGTAAACAGACTCTACCTTTCTTCCTCACTCCTACACACAAGGATGTTATATGAGGATGAAAAACCACCTATCTGGAAGAGGACATCTTTTGTGCTTAAATCGTAATGATGTTAGTCAAATCTAATTCAGCTGTGAAAGTCACTAAAAGAATATTATTAAAAGTTTTTTTTAAGTATTTTTAAGTTCTTTTTTTTAAGATGATAGCTTTACTTTTTAAATTTTTTTTAAAATGTTTATTTTATTTTTGAGTGAGAGAGAAAGAGCACGTGAGGGCGGGGGAGGGAGAGAGGAAGACAGAGGATCCAAAGCAGGCTCTGCACTGACAGCAGAGAGCCTGATGTGGGGCTTGAGCTCAGGAACTACGAGATCATGACCTGAGCCGAAATCAAGAGTTGGATTCTTTATGGACTGAGCCACCCAGGCGCCAATTTTTTTTAAGTTCTTACTTAAATTCCAGTTCGTTAACACTCAGTGTGATACTAGTTTCAGGTGTACAATTTAGTGATTCAACACTGCCATTCAATACTCAGGACTCATCGCAGCAAGAGCACTACTGAATTTCCATCATCCATTTCGTCCGTACCCCCCGCCCCAGCTTCCCCCTCATAACCATCAGTTTGTTCTCTACAGTTAAGAGTCAGGTTTCTTGGTTTGCCTATGTCTTTTTTCCTCCTATGATCGTTTGCTTTGCTTCTTAATGCTAGAAACACACTGCTTTCACTGTAAATGTAAATTATAAGCTCAAGGAGTTAAATGAGGCAGTTTTTATTAAGCTCCTTTTTCATTATCGCCAATGTTGTGGAAAGCATAATAGAAAACAACAAAAAAAGGCCTGGAGGTTAATATTTTTTTTAAATATTCACTTAATTTTCTTCTCCTCTGTATTTTTCTTCCTTTCTTTTTTTCTTCTTTTCCCAGTAAAGCTCTCCCACCCCACCCCACTCCAGCATAAGACCAGATCTCCACTCATTCAGGAAGGGCCCACAATAGACTGGAAAAAACGGGCTTTTGTGTCTTTGTTTTATAAAAGCCTAAAACCATGGGGAAAGAGATGGGCTATTCACATCCCAAAGACAGAGGAATGGAGAAGTTCCCCTAAACTCTCCCAGGTCCCTGGGCTTGGGGAAATGTGGAAGAGGCGGGGGTCTGGGACCCGTCCCAAGAGCACAGAGCTGTGCCCTGCATTAAGCAGCCTGCTAGGAAGTCTGCCAGCCTCAAGAGGGACGGCTACATTGTGCACATTGACAGAAATATAAGCAGCCTTCACGAAGATTCCTGGGCTCCCAGCAGGACGTGGGAACAGCAGAGGACCATTAAAACCGAGCACAGAGATGAGAAGCTCTCAGGGCTACCCTGTCTTGGAGCATTAACAGAGGATCCAGTGTCTTCCTGGTTGTGTTTTGCTTGTCGGCTTGTTCTTCTACAAGCCCAACAGCACGGGCAGATAGTCGGATCATAGTCGGATCTCAAGATGAGGTCTACAAAGTGAAAAGATGTGGTACTTCTTGTAGACCAGGGTTTGGGGTATGGGGCTCGCGGATGAAGAGAGACAATGCGGTGAATTCTACCATAGGGTGTAGGATCTCGTGTATATACGGGCTACCGAGACTAAACGAACCTGAGAACAACAAACACAGAAAGCCCAATGGTGAAGGAGATAGGACGGTGATCCAAGTGAAACCCTGGAGAAGGCAGAATCTCACTTGGGATCTCAACAGAATACGTAAAAACAGGAAGACCAGGGGACGAGGCAGGGCTCTCCAGGCAATGTGATGGCACGCATGAGCACGCAGAGTTGAAGGTGAGCACATTCAAGGGTGCTAATGAGGAGACGTGTCTGGCAGACTGAACCGAGGGAACAGTGAGCAACCAGAAAAATAAAGAGAGGCCGCCCTGTGGATGGTCTGGAGTGTCTGGCTCAGAAGTCTGTATCAGATACCATAGGCAACAAGATACCCACTGGGAGTCTGGACCCTGACTGTGAAATAGTTTTTGAAAATTATATTCATGGGGGTTCTGGGTGGCTCAGGCGGTTAAGCATCTGACTCTGGATTCCAGCTCAAGTCAAGATCCCACGGTTTGTGGGATTTAGTCCCGTGTCAGGCTCTGCACTGACGGTTTGGAGCCTGCTTTGGATTCTCTTTCTCCCTCTCTCTCTGCCCCTCCCACACTCCTCTCTCTCAGGGTGAATACATATACTTAAAAAAAAGAAAGTTATATTCTAAGGTTAATATGATGTTGGCATAATGGATCATGAAGAGCCAGGGAGTGATACTGGAACAAGGCAGCACTATGGGGCACCATTTGTGCAACCCAGGAGAAAAAGGAGAATGGGCCTGCGTTCGGGGGGGGGGGATGGACAAAAGAAATGGGGGCATGAAAGAGCGAAAGGAAACATTCTGACGAGTGGAACTCATTTTGGCAATCGACACCGGGCGTAAGACAGTTCATCGTGTCTAAGCAGCGTCACTGGCAAAAGCGCTGTGATATATTTCAGTCTGCTATTGTAAGCTGCTGTTCGCCCTTGTCCCTTAGGAGATTCGCCGTCTTGGTTTGGGCTGGGAAAGAATTACAAAAGTGAAGAGAAAACAAGTGTTTCCATCCTCGGAATGTTTTCATGCTTGTAATGTTCCGGCGGTACCGCTGTTCAATGTCTTCTGACGCTTGGCCACGCTGTTGCATGAGGCAACTGCAAAGACAAACGTGTCCAACTCCAGGAACAAAGCCACCTAAGACTACTTGAATTTGTTAGTCCTGCGGAAGTAGGGGAGACTTCATAAAGAAACAAAGAGCTGGGCCAAAGAACACAAACACAAACAAAAGCAAAAAAAGTGAGAAAACACACGGAACATAAAATACATTCAAAAGGCAGGCAAAGAATTGCTTCAACAGTATAGCAGAGTTTTTAGGGACCGGGTCCTGCGTTCAAATTCAGATTCCACCACTTGGTGACCGTGTAGCCTTGAACAAGTTACTTCAAAGGCTAGCCCTTAAGACCCCCTTCAAATTAGAAGCACGTGTCCCTCTGGGCAGATGGAATCCAGAGGAGGCTGGAGAACTCATTGCTGACCCCCACGCTCCCTTGTGACCGAGCACCCACGTGCAGTAAGCAATCCACGCAATGGTACACAGTGGCTCTATTGCTCTGAATCTCTGTGGTTTCATTTCCTCTTCATATAGTGAAGGAAATGAGTGTATCTACCTCATGGGGCTCTTTTGAGGATTAAATTGCTATAGAACACGTAAAGTGTTTAGTATAGCACTTGGCACATTGTAAACATACTGCAAATGTTTACTATTATGATTGCATTTTTATTCATCTAGAGCTCTCATATTTTAGGGCAGAGGTTAGCAAACTAGGGCCCGCAGGCCAAATTCAGCCCACCACCTGTTTTTGCGCAGCCTGAGAGGTAACGAGTGGTTTTTTTGGTGTTGTTGTTTTTTTTTTTTTTTTTATAGTTTTAGATGGGTTGGAAAGAAATCCGAAGAAAAATACCTCATGACACATGAAAATTACATGAAATGCAAATTTTGTTGTCCATAAGTAAAGTTTTATTGGATCACAGCTACTCTCAGTGACGTATGGATCATCTACGGCTGCTTTCACAGCACAGCGACCGAGTTGAAAGGCAGCATCAGAGATGGCGTGGCCCATAAAGCCCAGACTATTTTCTATCTGGTTTTGCGGAAAGGGTTCCGCTGATCCGTTTTCTCACTAGCTTCGGGATGTGTTCTTCAGTCTTTCCCAGGGATTAGAATGAAATCAAAATGATTTTCCAAATTCTTGAGCACCAGTGAACATCAAGCTGTTGAAAGAGAGGCATTCTGATTCTTTCCAAGTATTTTGCAATATCTTTCAAAACACTGTCACCTCCTTTCATGGGTGATGACAATGTGCTTAACATTAATTCTCCTTCTGATATACAAAGATAGTGGCGGCAGAGTGCTGTGTCAGAGCCAGAGCAAACACATGCCTGTAGAGGCTGCCCTAAGTGTTACTATATGTTAAACAGGTTCAAGATGGAAACATATTTCGTATGGACAGGTGCCAACCCATCTTTGGCTGTCACATGATGTCAACATATACACAAGCAAAGCAGAAAATTCAGTCCATCACTGAGATGTTTTATCTGTTTGATGCCAAAAATCCAGATATTTGGAAACATCTGGATAACTGATTACATTTTTCATGTTTCATCTGGATTTGGCAGTCAGCCTATTTCAACTAAAGAGCCAAATATTAGCTGTGTTCTCAATGCTAACGTAATACGTAGAACCCACTTTCCCCATAGCTTTTCCAACGTAAGTTTCCTGGTTCCACTTTTTCTTCTTAATACTTCTAGGTTCTCCTCTGTTTATCTCTTTTCTTTATCTTCTTTATCTCTTGTACTTTTTTCTTCTTGCACGCCCTCTCTCTCTCTCTCTTTTTTTTTTTTTTTTTTGCCTTGACTATTCTCTTTAGCACAATCTCTACCATAAAACTTTTAACGAGTGTGATCTTCTTTCCGACCCAAGAAGAAAAGTGAGTGGCTTCTTAACAACTGAAGTTTCCAATTAAAACCCAATGTCTAAACCTCTGATGGTGTCAAATGACCTTCAAACGCTGGGATACTGCTTTGTGTTCAATCGAGCAGACCATGTCTGTGGCAGAATTCAAGGGAAAGGTCACAGGAGCAGCTTTTCATTTACCTAGTCACACTTTTTCTATTGTTTTCAATTGATTTTGAACAATCTGTTCAATGTTATAAATGTATATAAAACCCCTGTGATATAATACAGGCTCCTCTGATCCACTTATTTACAATTATGGCAATTACACCCTTTCCTTGACTCTGGCTATTTGGGGAGGCATGGTTATGGTCTACACTGGTCCACAGTCTTCTTTTTGTAATACTATGGACATTGCCAAGACAAATGCAACCCTCTCTCCCTGCTCCCCTAAATTCCTGACTGATGCTCTGCCTTTATGAAGTCTTGCTTTGAACACAGCAGTTAACCCATGACGTTCCTGTCTGGGTGTCTTTTGCACGTTCTCGGTGAGGGCTTTTTCTTCCCCCAACAACACTGTAGAAGTCATTTAGCCCCAGATCATACAAACAGGAACACCAGCTGAAACTGCAAAGTGGAGAATGTTATTGTCCTTGGTCCTAACCTGATGACTTCATACTTAAGGAGAAAGAGCTTCCACAAGAAAAGAGAAGGGATGCCTGGGTGGCTCAGGCAGGTGAGCACCTTACTCTTGAGATTTCGGCTCAGGTCGCAATCTCATAGTCGTGGGATCGAGCCCTGCATCGGGCTCCACGCTGAGCATGGAGCCTGCTTAAGATTCTCACTCTTTCTCTGCCCCTCTCCCCCACTCTCACATGCTCCCCCTCTCCCTCCCTCCTTCCCTACCTCTCTCTCAATCTGTCTCACAAATTTAGAACAGAAAAAAGGAGAAAACATCTTGGTGTTAAGATACCTATTGCATGATTCCTGGAGGTAGTGAACTATGTTATGTTCGGACAAACGTTTGGTTTTCTCTTTGCTCAAAGATCACTCAAGCACGCACGCGCACACACACACACACACACACACACACACACACACTTTTTCCTGAAATCCTTTATAATTAAAAGGAGAAAAATTATGCTTCCAATACTAGAGTGTACCATGTCATTTTAACGCCAGCTCAAATCATAGAAATACTAAATACAAAATTGCTAGAAGAATATAAGTAATAATGATGAAGTTTCAACCAATACAGTTGTGTGACAAGAACATCATGCCAGACCAAGACATTTTCAAGGTAAAATTATAGTACTTTACAAAGTATACCATTACAGAAATATTTCTGTATCGCTAAAGTGCTTTCCTGTGTTGAGAGATAAACCAGGATGACAGTGATTGTTTAATTCAATTAAGAACAATCCTCTCTAACAAACTATTTTAGGGAATACACACTTTTTTGGGTCTCTGCCAGAAAGCCGATATTCCCAACCCTTCGGCAGCTTTTGTCCTTTACCTGTGCTGGAAAAAAAAATAATAAAGGAGAAGAGCCAACCAAGATCACCGCCACTCTTCTACTAACCTATCTACTAACGAGGCATCACTTTTTTAAAAAAAACTTTTTTTAACGTTTATTTATTTTTGAGACAGAGAAAGACAGAGCATGAATGGGGGAGGAGCAGAGAGAGAGGGAGACACAGAATTGGAAACAGGCTCCAGGCTCTGAGCCATCAGCCCAGAGCCTGACGCTGGGCTCGAACTCACAGACCGTGAGATCGTGACCTGAGCTGAAGTCAGATGCTTAACTGACTGAGCCACCCAGGCAGAGGCATCACTTTTTATTCTCCTTCCCACCCGACACCTTTACCACCCAACCACACTGCTGAACACAGGACTTGGTCCCTCAGAGGTGGGAGGAGACATGAAGAACATCTCACTCTGTCTAGAACCTACTGCTCTCTTCATTGACTGACTCACCAAAGAGCCCAGGAAGCAGTCCTGTTTGCTCCTGAAACCTCTGCTAAGAATGGAATGTTTCTAAGTTCACTGACTTCTAGAAACTTATGAGATCCTCCCTGCCTCAAAACCCTCCAGTAGACCTGCTACCCAAATCAGAATGAAATCCCAAATTGTTTTCTAGGGGGACCTATGAAAGCCCACATATCCAGCGACCGCTTTCCTCAGGACCTCAGACCCTGCCTTCTCCTGCCCCTCATCTACTCTGTCCCAGCCACACTGGCCTTTCTTCTGTTCTTGTGTATGTGCCCAACTTGTCTTGTCAAAGAGCTCCTATACTCGCTCTTTCTGCCTTCTACCAGCATCTCCCATGGCTTACTTGGGTCTCTGCTAAAGGTCAGACCCCCACAGAGACTTTTCCCAACTACTTTGTGACAGAATAATAATAGATGTTCACAGTCGCAATTTCTGAACCCTGTGAATATATTACCTTACATGGCAAAAGAGACTTTACAGGTGTGAATAAGTTAAGAATCTCAAGACAGAAGATTTTCCTGGGTTATCCAGGTGGGCCCAATGTAATCCAAAGGGTCCTTATAAGAAGGTAAGTGTTGGGCTTGCAAATTGGCCTCCATACACGGAGGGCAAGGAGAAACTGGAGAAAGAGGCAGACCACTCCAGATTGGTAGGCCATTTTAATAAGCACAGGGACTAACATACAAGGCTTGTCTTAAGCACCCATGAGATAAGTAGCAGCCATCAAAGTCTTAAAATTTTGTAGAGAGGTCTTAACTGGGTTCAGTCATGTATACCAGGCAAATGGTTCCAACAATACCTTTCTCTCTCGAGGTTGTGTCCTTCAAACAGCTCATACTGTGGGAACACTGGACAGAATATACATTCCAAGGACAGGTGTTGTGGTAAAGAGCCTCCCATTGCCCTCGTCCAGCTCCTGAGTCAACCAGTGGCCACATCCTCTCCATGACCTCCCCAATAGTAAGAGTCAGAGACAGATCTGAAGATGTTAGGCTGTTGGCCTAGGAATGAGCCAAGGAATGAAATGAATTCTAGAAGCTGGAAAAAGCCAGGAAACAGACTGCTCTCCCCTAAAACTTCCAGAAGGAAGGCTGCCCTGCAGAGGTCTTGACTTTAGGCCAGCAAGACTCATTTTGGACTTTCGGTAAGACTCAGTTTGGGTTTTTGGCTTGCAGAAGAGTAAGATAAATGGTGTTGTTTTAAGAGTAGTCATTTCTTGCAGCAGCAATAGCGAATATATGCACACCCCTCTAAAATAACCTTGCCTCCCTACTCCCCACTGGCTTGCTTTCAGTGCCTTACTCTGCTTTATTTTTCTTTATAGGACTGGCTACTACTGAAAACCATATTGCTGTCTCACCTGTTTGTTTGCTTGTCTGTCTCCTGAAACAGAATGCAAACCTCATGAAAGTAGAAACTTTGCTTCATTAACCTTGGCTTACACATGTACAAGATCACCTGAAGAGAGTAGGCACTTAGTGGATGTTTGTTGAATGAATGAATGAATGAATGAATGAGTAAATTAATACTTATTAAAACCAGACCCCACTGAAACATAATTTGGATGCTAGTGGTGTGTGTGTGTGTGTGTGTGTGTGTGTGCGTGCGCACGCGCAGGTGTGTGTACAACAAAGTGGAGTAGGAAGACTCATAGTGTCAAGCTGAGAGCTAGTACTGCTATTGATCGTGATAGTGGTATTATTGTGGAATTCAACCCATTTCTGTGATAGAGCAACGGCCCTGATTGATATTAATTGAAACACATCCATTATTTCAAGAAGGCTTTTGATTAAACCCCCATATGAAAATGCCCTCCATATATAACGTCAGGAATGTTCTGGACTATGTCTCCCTACCAAGTAGGTAACATCCTCGAATGAAAGGTCCTGCTCACAGGGCCATTATCAACAGTTTAGTGTCCAAGCATGAATTACACACTTTGAAGAATCTCCCCCAAATTACGTGGCTCAAGTAGTCAATGTAGTTGTGATCAAAGCAGTAACAAAAAATCAACCCCCAAACTACAGTCAAAACAGTAAGGTACTGGCATACAAACAGACACACAGATCAATGGGATAGAACTGAGAGCCCAGAAATAAACCCATGGGAATATGGCTATTTCATCTACAATGAAGAAGGCAAAACCGTGCAATGGGGAAAAGACACTGTTTTCAATAAATGGTGTTGGGAAAAGGGGACAGTTGCATGCAAAAGAAATAAGGTGGACCACTAAATAAGCTCAAAAAGGATTAAAGACCTAAACGTAAGACTGCACACCATACGACTCCTAGAAGAAAACATAGGCAATAGTTTCTTAGTCATCAACCTCAGCAACATTTTTCTAGATGTGTCTCCTGAGACAAAGAAAACAAAAGCAAAAATGAACTGAGATGACTTCAAACGAAAAAGCTTCTGCACAGTACAGTAAACCAGGAATAAAACAAAAAGGCAACCTACTGAAGAGAAGAAGGTATTTGCAGATATATCTGATAAGGGGCTAGTGTCCAAACTGTGCAAAGAACTTCTATAGATCAACACACAGAAAAACAAATGATCTGATTAAAAATGGGCAGAGAACCTGAAAAGGCATTTTCCCCAAGAAAATATATAGGAACCCCAGTGGAGCACTGGTGAGCACGCGGTACTTATAGAGCACTGGGTATTATACGTAAGTGATGAATCACTACACTCTACTCCTGAAACCAATGCTACACTACATGTTAACTAACTTGAATCTAAATTTTAAAAAAAAGAAGAAAGAAAGAAAGAAAACATACAGATGGCCAACAGACTCAGGAAAAGATGCTCAATGTCACTCATCATCAGAGAAATGCAAATCAAAACCACAAGGAGGTATCACCTCATACCAGTCAGAACGGATAGCATCCAAATGAAAAGAAATAACAAGTGTTGGCAAGGATGTGGAGAACAGAGAATTCTTGTGCACTGTTGGTGGGAATCCAAACTGGTGTGGCCATTGTGGAAAAAGTATGGAGGTTCCTCAAAAAGACTAAAAATAGTTTTGCACAATCCAGTAATCCCACTTCCGGGTATTTATGTGAAGAAATGAAAACACTGATTTGAAAATATACATGCACCTCTATGCTTATTGCAGCATTATTTACAACAGCCAAGACACAGAAGAAACCCAAGTGCCAACTGACAGATGAATTAATAAAGAGGATGGGATATGCACGCGCATGCCCACACACACACACACACACACACACAAGCGCGCGCGCGCCCTCACGGGAATATTACTCTGCCTTAAAAAAAGAATGGAATCTTGATATTTACAACAACATGGATGGACCTGGAGGGTATTAGTCTACATAAAATAAGTCGGAGAAAAACAAATACTCTATGCGTGCACTTACATATGAATCTAAAAAACAAAGCAAACAACATCAACACAAGAGAAACAGAGTCATAAACATAGTCAACAAATTGGTGGTTGAGGCTCCTGGGTGGCTCAGTTGGTTAAGCGTCCAGCTCTTGGTTTTGGCTCAGGTCATGATCTCCTGGTTTGTGAGTTCAAGCCCTGTGTCGGGCTCCATGCTGGCAGTGCGGAGCCTGCTTGGGATTCTCTCTCCCTCTCTCTCTCTGCCCCTCTAGCTCGCATGCTCGGTCTCTCTCTCTCTCCCAAAATAAATGAATAAACTTAAAAAAAAAAGCCAGTGGTGGTTGTCACAGGGAGGAGGGGTGGGGGAAAGGTAAAATAGGTAAAGAAAATTAAGAGGTACAAATTTCCAGGTATAAAATAAATTTTTTAATGTATTTTTTAAATGTTTTTATTTATTTTTGAAGGAGAGACAGAGCATGAGCTGGGGAGGAGCAGAGAGAGAGGGAGACATAGAATTTGAAGCAAGCTCCAGGCTCCGAGCTGACAGCATAGAGCCCGACGTGGAGATCGAACTTACGAACCGTGAGATCATGACCCGAGCCGAAGTCCGACGCTCAACCAACTAAGCCACCCAGGCGCCCCAAATAAATTTTTAAAAAAGAAAAATTAACCCAAGAAATGGTATCTCATTTTGTTTCAATTTGCATAACTTTAATCATTGGGGAATTTGACATTTTTTTCACCTACCTTTCAGGGTTTTTTTGAACTTTTTTTTTAAGACTGTTTCCTTTTTTCCCTAAGTTTACTATTTTGAGAGAAAGAGAATGCGTGACTGTGAGTGGGGGAGAGGCAGAGAGAGAGGGAGAGAGAGGATCCCAAGCAGGCTCTGTGCTGTCAGTGCAGAGCCCAAAGTGAGGCTTCATCCCATGAACTGTGAGATCATGACCTGAGCTGAAATCAAGAGTCTGACATGTAACCAACTGAGCCACCCAGGCGCCCCTGAACTTATTTTGATAACTGTCGGCTTATGATCTGCACAGATTTTTCTTTTTGTTCTTTTTCTTATTCATTTATAGACACTTTTAAAAGCTACATTCTCGATACCAATTCATTCTTTGTTACATATGCTATAAACTCTTTCTCCTCATCTGTTTTAACTTTAAAATGTTTCATTTCACTTTATTTTCATCTACACATTTTTCTTTAGCCTTGCTTTTTGAAACAAGCCTGATAAACCATATATCCATTCATGTTAGATGACTGGAAAACACATATACATATTTTCTGGCCTTGCTGTCAGAAAATTTTGTGAAAGGCTCAAATTATCTTTAGCATAACCAAACGTAGTAAGCAGAAGTACCTTTCTTAGAAGAGTCATACTGGATCATGGATAGAGACACCACAACATTTAGTAACATGATTTTCCTTAATGGCCAATCACTGTATTTCCAAATATAGTTAAAATGTGCCTATTCATTTGCAGGAATTTTCAGGAACTCTTAATATTCTTTCCACATGGGCATGTTCAGGTTGAGTGGTTTCATGATATCTTATTGAAAAAAAAAAACCCAACAAACTTCGATACGTATTTTTTGTTATGATATGGCTAATTTTACTTTTGTGAACCAAAAATGAACAAGTTCCCATACCACATTAATTTTTTATTTACCGTCAGTGATGCCTTTTAAATGACACATGCTGGGAACGAGTTTCTTTCATTTAGTATTTAAGTAGTGTATAGACTTAAAAATACAGACTTTATTATCATGTAAGCAAAATGCAATAAAATGTTACAGATTACACAATCCTTTACATTTCCCCAGAAATGTTGAAACAATGCTTTTTAAAGACCATCTAAAAGAGATCAGAAATTTCTAGAGACTCTCCCTCAAAGAAGTGGACACAAGTTTGAATGATGTGTTAGAAACAAGACCTTTCACCTATAGAATGGGTGGAACTAGGAAACGTTACAAGTTCTCAATGAGTCTGCAGAAGGAGAAAGCAAAGCCACAGAAAATTTTCATTTCCAGCCAGTATTTCAGACCTCTTTTGCCACTGATTCTCTTGTAAGAACTAGAAAGATGCAAACATGCATCGATGGGTGGACGGAAGGAATGACTTTGGTTGCTGTAACATATCAACTTCTCTGGAAAGCTCTTCTAAAGAGAAGAACAGCCAACACAAAGGAGTGAACTGGCCAAAGAACTGAGTGTGCACAATCCACAAACAGGACCATTAGCTTCTAGGGTCAATGAAACCAGTCTTGAGTCTGAACTTCTATCTGGAATTAAAGAACTAGTAAATAAGGTGGGTGTGGGGAGGGCAGGGTTGAACACTGTGTTCTGATTCACCCAAGATTTGTATTTTTTTTTAAGTTTATTTATTAATTATGACAGAGAGGGAGAGAGAATGTGAACTGGGAAGGGGCAGAAAGAGAGGCAGAAAGAGAATCCCAAGCAGGCTCCAAGATCAGCACAGATCCTGACATAGGGCACAATCCCACATCCCACAAACTGGGAGATCACGACCTGAGCGGAAATCAAGAGTCGGACACTTAACCGACTGAGCCACCCAGGTGGCCCACCTAAGATCTGTATTTAAAACATCAAAAATGTGTTGTTTATGGGAAGGTACACTGAGGATATAAGGGAGGAAAGAGGTGGATTTCTTTTATCTACCTATCTATTTATTTATAATTCACATTCAAGTTGGTTAGCATATACCACAATAACGATTTCAGAGGTAGATTCCAATGATTCATCCCCTACATATAACACCCAGTGCTCATGCCCCTTACCCATTTAGCCCATCCCCTTACCCACAGCCCCTCCAGCATCCCTCAGTTTGTTCTCTGTATTTAAGAGTCTCTTATGTTTTGTCCCCCTCCCTGTTTTTATATTTTTGCTTCCCTTCCCTTATGTTCATCGGTTCTGTGTCTTAAAGTCCTCATATGAGTGAAGTCATATGGTATTTGTCTTTCTCTGGCTAATTTCACTTAGCATAATGTCCTCCAGTTCCATCCACATAGTTGCAAATGGCAAGGTTTCATTCTTTTTGATTGCCAAGTAATACTCCATTGTATATGTATACCACATCTTCTTTATCCATTCACCCATCAATGGACATTTGGGCTCTTTCCATACTTTGGCTATTGTCGATAGCACTGCTATAAACATGGGAGTGCATGTGCCCCTTCAAAACAGCACACCTGTATCCCTTGGATAAATACCTAGTAGTGCAATTGCCGGGTTGTAGGGCAGTTCTGTTTTTAATTTTTTGAGGACTCTCCATACTGTTTTCCAGAGTGGCTGCACCAGCTTGCATTCCCACCAACAATGCAAAAGAGATCCTCTTTCTCCGCATCCTCACCAACATCTGTTGTTGCCTGAGTTAATGTTAAGCCATTCTGACTGATGTGAGGTGGTATCTCATTGTGGTTTTAATTTGTATTTTCTTGATGATGATTGATTTTGAGGATTTTTTCATGTGTCTGTTGGCCATCTGGATGTCTTCTCTGGAGACGTGACTACTCGTGTCTTTTGCCCATTTCTTCACTGGATTATTCATTTTTGGTGTGTTGAGTTTGATAAGTTCTTTATAGATTTTGGATACTAACCCTTTGTCTGATATGTCACTTGCAAATGTCTTCTCCCATTATGTTGGTTGCCTTTTAGTTCTGCTGATAGTTTCCTTCACTGCACAGAAGATTTTTATCTTGATGAAGATCCCAATAGTTCATTTTTGCTTTTGTTTTCCTTGCCTCCGGAGATGTGTTAAGAAGTTGCTGCGGCTAAGATCAAAGAGGTTTTTGCCTTTCTCCTCAAGGATTTAGATGGCTTCCTATCTTAGGTTTAGGTCTTTCATCCATTTTGAGTTTATGTTTTGTGTATAATGTAAGAAAGTGGTTGAGGTTCACTTTTCTGCATGTCGCTGTCCAGTTTTCCCCACACCATTTGCTGAAGAGACTGTCTTTATTCCATTGGATATTCTTTCCTGTTTTGTCAAAGATTAATTGGCCATCCGTTTGTGGGTCCATTTCTGGGTTCTCTATTCTGTTCCATTGATCTGAGTGTCTGTTCTTGTGCCAGTACCATACTGTCTTGATGATTACAGCTTTGTAGTATAGCTTGAAGTCCGGGATTGTGATGCCTCCAGCTTTGGTTTTCTTTTTTTTTTTTTTTTTTTTTTTTCCAACGTTTTTTATTTATTTTTGGGACAGAGAGAGACAGAGCATGAACGGGATGAACGGGCGAGGGTCAGAGAGAGAGGGAGACACAGAATCGGAAACAGGCTCCAGGCTCCGAGCCATCAGCCCAGAGCCTGACGCGGGGCTCGAACTCACGGACCGCGAGATCGTGACCTGGCTGAAGTCGGACGCTTAACCGACTGCGCCACCCAGGCGCCCCTCCAGCTTTGGTTTTCTTTTTCAGGATTGCTTGGCTACTCAGGGTAGCCAAGCAATCCATACAAACTTTGATAGAGATTGCATTGAATACATAGATTCCTTTGGGTAGTGTTGACATTTTAACAATATTTGTTCTTCCCATCCAGGAGTATAGAATATTTTTCCCTCCTTTGTGTGTCTTCTTCAATTTCTTTCATAAGCTTTCTATAGTTTTCAGCGTATAGATTTTTCACCTCTTTGGTTAGGTCCATTCCTAGGTATTTTATGGTTTTTGGTGCAATTGCAAATGGGATCGATTCCTTGATTTCTCTTTCTGTTGCTTCATTATTGGTGTATAGAAATGCAACTGATTTCTATGCATAAGAGATGCATTTCTTAAAACGAGAGACCAGATCAAGAGCTGGGCAGACTGCTCAGTGATCCCAACTGAGCAAGAATCTGTAATGACATGATGACCTTTCCTCTGCCATCTTCTAGAGGTTTCTCCTCTAAATATCTTTTTTTTTTTTTTTTTTTTAGGATCCTCTTTCTCAAAATACGTAGCCACTGTAGGGGCATAAGCCACTGTGAAAAATACATAAGCTATTTCATTCTACTTGGAGGCACTCTAAATATAGATAGGGATTGTGGAAGGAGTCTGCCACAAGCCTGCAATTGTGGGTCCATGCTATTGATGTTGGATAAACCTCTTGGGCAGTCTATTCCGTGCCAAGCCTTGAGCTGAATTAGCCACTTCAGCACGTTCAGAGCGGCATTCCGAAGAGGACAGTGTACTAGCTCTGCAGTTACACGGCCACGGATTTAAGTCCTGGCTCTACCCCTTGCCTAGCAGTGGCCTCGGAAGGTGGTTAGTCTCTCAGAGACTCAATTTTCTTCTCTCTGAATCCAGGGCGCACACCTGCCTTTCAGCTTTGTGCTGCAGAGTAAGGATGCTGAGTGTCAAGTGTCTGTGTGGCAGAAACAGCGCTCCTGGATTTCACTTCCAGTCAGTGGACGGGGAGCCAAGGGATCCACGCCCCAGGGGAGTGGAGAAGGTTCAGTGCCTCTTACATCCTTAAAGGCTGTGCATACAGATGGTCTAACTATAAGATCGAAGAGGGCTGCCAGAGATCACACGGAGCTTTGTGCACGCAAGAGGCAGACCTTTTGCTGTGTTACGCTACTGAGATTTTAGAGTTTTTCTATTCCAGCAACACCTGGGAACTGGCTGGAAATGAAAGTTCTTAGGCCCCACCACTGACGTGGCAACACAGAAAATCTGTGTGTGTGTGTGTTTTTTTTTTTAAGTTTTATTTATTTTTGAGACAGAGAGAGACAGAGCATGAATGGGGGAGGGTCAGAGAGAGGGAGACACAGAATCTCAAACAGGCTCCAGGCTCTGAGCTCTCAGCACAGAGCCCGACGCAGCGCTCGAACTCACGGACCGTGAGATCGTGACCTGAGCCGAAGTCGGCCGCTCAACCGACTGAGCCACCCAGGCGCCCCAGAAAATCTGTGTTTTAAGCAGCCCAGGAATCTGAGTTTTTAGGAGCCCCCCAAGGGTGATTCCAGTGTACTGGCAAGTTTGAGAACCACTGGTACAGACCAGCCTGACTAACCCAACCCAGCGCCAGGTGAGCACTCAACAAATAAGGAGTTAGGATTAGTTTACCGCAACTACGTAAAAACACGCTGGTTATGTTTGTCGCTACAAAATATGTTGGTCATATTTTATAAATGGAATCTGATGCCCTGTTAATATCTGCTCCTTCTTCTATCTGGACGGTGGGCAGACGGTGGGATTAAGATGATCGAGAAACCTACCATGTGGTAATCCCGATGCTAAAGGCAAATTTATGATTGCAATGAAACTGATATGTGAGACTCGCTGGTGAAGTATGGAAATCAAATCCCTCAAATTTGCAAATATTTCGTAATCAGTTACACAACAAAGCCGCAGTCACCCAAGACTGGACCTCGTAAGAAAAGCTGCAGTTGTAAAATGTCTTTAGAATTATATTTGTCTAATTTATGCCACAAAGTGTGAGTGTGTGTCTGTGTGTGATAGCCAGGTTGGTCTTCTTGGATAAAATTCTTAAATTTAATTATAATGAGATTTACTACAATTTTGCCTGCTTGCCTCTTCTTTCTACATTAATGTCTGCTTAGATTTTAAATTCTGTTCTCCCCGACCAGTGCTGTAGGGACCTTGATTCTCTAACAGACAAGTGCAGGCTCTCCGAGCTCAGGCTGAGCCACTAATATATCATATAATGACCTTGGAAAATTGTTAATTGGCCTGAAACCTTACTATGACATCGTATAGAGCCTAAGGTTTTGATCGTAACATAATAGTGTCCTACTTATCATGGCTAGCCTCATTAATTTGATGTGATGATCCGTTTTTTCTCTTTCTAGTGCTGCATAATGTATATTTATTTGTCCTAATTAAAGTCAATGAAAACAAATTTTGTCTGAAGAATTAGGTGGCATGCATGGAGCTTTCCTGGAAATCAGCAAAATCAGATCTGGAAGCCACTTTTCTGAGGATACCGCACCTGGACCATTCTGAACTAGTATGCACAAGAGGAGAAAAAACACAGAATGTTCCCCTCATGGACTTTTTCCCTTTAAGACTGAGAGAACAATTTTGCACTGGTATTTGGAACGTCCTAGGCTAGGGAGACTCAGAATTTTTCTATTTTGTCTGTGCTAAAGAATTTCGTCTTTTATGAAGTACCAGACCGTAACTACCTGGCAGTATTTGCCATCGTTATTCCCCAAACCTTGGAGGGAATTCCCAACTGACAAATGCATTTTTTTACATTTTTATTTATTTTGAGAGACAGAGGGAGAGCGCAAGTGGGGGTGGGACAGAGAGAGAGAATCCCAAGCAGCCCGATTCGGGGCTCAAACTCAGGAACCGTGAGATCAGAGTCGATGCTCATCCGACTGAGCCACCCAGGCACGCCAACAAATGGAGCTGCATAATCTCCATCCCTTCTGTCTTGCTGTTCCTTATTCACGGTTACTCACTGTGGAATTTCATATCACCTGCATTCATTGCACATTTAAGAAACATTTGTCCTCACTCACTTTATTTTTCTGTTTCATCCTATTTCCCATGCCCGTCCCTCCCTTCTAGAAGCAGCCGTTCTAATATGTTAATGTATTCCTTTTTGTTTATATTCTTGGAAAACTGTTCTACATGCATATATTTTAAATTTTTTAAGAATAGTTTGTGTTATATACATCCAATTTCCTTTCATACTGCTTTCACGCAGCAGTATGTTTTGAGATACAGCCATAGGGCCATGGATACGGCCAGTCCACTATTTTTAATTCTTGTATATTAACGATGGGCCCTTTTTCTAGCTATGAGGTGTAAAGGGTCAAATGAGAAACTTCATGGCTCCTGTTTCTTTTTTTTTTTTTTTTTTAACATTTATTTATTTTTGAGACAGAGAAAGACAGAGCATGAATGGGGGGGGGGGGGTGTCAAAGAGAGGGAGACACAGAATCTGAAACAGGCTCCGGGCTCTGAGCTGTCAGCACAGGGGCCCGACGCGGGGCTCGAACTCACGGACCGGACCGTGAGATCGTGACCTGAGCCGAAGTCGGCGCTCAACCGACTGAGCCACCCAGGCGCCCCATCATGGCTCCTGTTTCTACAGAGCTTACATCTCATTGGGAAAATACACATTAAACAAGTAACCACGCACAGCAAGTGTTTGTCATTCATGTTTTCCATAAAAATTTATTGAACGCCTTCCATGTTCTACATATGTTAAGGACTGGGGATAAAGTAGAGAATGAGACAGAAGAGATCCCTGCCCTCCTGAGGCTTATACTCCAGAGGACTGGCCAAGTCCTGAAGATCATGGTAAGGATTTAAGGTCTATGGCAAGTGATTACATGGTTTTCTGCAACAGAATGCTATCACATGATACGATATTTTTATTCTAGATGCTATTGGAATAGTGGAGGAGAGGGGAACAAGACAGGGTTCAGGGGAACCAGTTAGAAATCTGTTGCAATGAAACGGTTGAGAATGGATAGTGCCTTCAGTGGAGCTGGTGGCAGTGGAACAGAAGAGAAAGAAGAGGGTGATGTCTCATATGCTGGAGAAAGAATGGGCAAGATGTGCTGCTAGACTAACTGTGAGGGGTGAGGAGGAAACAGGAATCATCCCTGGGATTCTGGTCTGAAAGCTTAGAGGGAGATGATGGAGGGTGGGTTGAGTTTGGGGAGAAAAGTCAAATCCTCTTTGGGTAATGATGCTTAGGCAGCCTCTACACGGTAGCCAGCAGGCAGGTGAGTCTATGAATATGATGCTCAGAGTACAGCTGTCAACTAAAGATGCATTCGGGAATCATCATGGAGGGATGGTCTTTAAAATCATGCATGGGCGGGGGCGGGGGGGGGCGCCTGAGTGGCTCAGTCAGTTAGGTGTCCCACTCTTGGTTTCGGCTCAGCTCGTGATCTTGGGGTTAGTGGGTTCAAGCCCCATATCAGGCTCCACGCCGGCAGCGTGGAGCCTGCCTGTGATTCCCTCTCACCCCGTTTCTCTCTGCCCCTCCCCTGCTCATTCACTCTCTCAAAATAAATAAACTTAAATTAAAAAGAAAAATCCATGCATAGGAATGTAGACAATGGCAAAAAAAAAAAAAAAAAAAAAAAAAGTGGGGGTGGAGGAGGCATGACAGAGCCCAAATGAATCCCAACATTCGGAAACTGGATGGAAGAGAAAAAGCCAGCAGGAAAGCGTAGTAACTGCTCAGAGGTTTACTGTGAGGGAAGACACCTACAGAGAAGGGTATAAACAGTAAGCGGAAGTTAAGAAGCAGAGATGCCGTGTGCAGACAAATCTTTAGTGGATGCTGGGGGCAACGAAGAGGGAGCAAAGGCAGGGCGGAATCTGGAAGAAAATTCTGGATGAAGATGGTGTGATTGGAACATGGTGCCCAGAGAGGGTGGAGAGTGGAGTGCTCCTGAGACGCCGGGGCAGGGGCAGGCTCCTGGTGAGAGAAGGGGGCTCCCCTTCGACAGCACCCATTCCACGCCTTTCTCTGAAAGCTACTTCACTGACAAAATAAGGTAAGAGCAGGAGCCAGTGTGACAGCTCTGTTCCACTGGATTCCATCCACAACGAGCAGAAGCTAAGAGGCCTAACTTCTTAAAAAGTAATTTGTTCAAAGGTCATTGTCAAAGAAACTAGGCCTCAAAACAAGAAGATATCTATAGAATTTGGCACAGAATCTGATTTTCTATTGTCACAGGGCAAATCTGGGTTGGAAGAAGGCTGTCTGGTGGAAGAAAATTACTCTCTCTGTCTGAGAAGAGCCCGTAACAGGCTTTGACAGAAACCCAGAGAGACCGTGCAGCCTTTTTCTGCGTTTATCAAAAAGCTGAAATCTCCCTCCTTTTTTCCAGCTTCAGGAGGCCTACAGAGCAGAAGACAGATACTCCAGGATACATTAAATTCAGGAATGTCAAAATAAGGAGGGGGAAATGACCGACCAAATGGGTCGAGATCAGAAGACAGACTGCTGCCTTCCAGCATCTACCTGGGCACAGGCCAGGTCACTCTCCCTCCAAGATCTTACCTATGAGTCTGAGTGGACCAATTTAATGAATCTCTACTCAGGCTACACACAAATTACATAGTATTTAATAACAGCTAAACGATAGGACCAAATCTATCTAAATATATTTACTTCTTTAAATCTTGGACTAAAGAGCACAGATGTTAATTGCCCTGGTCATAGTATTCATAGTGTTTTTTTTCTTTTTTCTTTTATAGAGAGAGAACACATGTGTGAGCAGGGAAGAGAGGCAGAGGGGGAGAGAGAGAGAGAGAAAGAGAGAGAGAATCTTAAGCAGACTCCATGCTCAGCATGAATGAAGCCCAACAGGGGGCTCGATCCCACGACCCTGAGATCAAGACCTGAGCCAAAATCAAGAGTCAGATGCTCAACTGACTGAGCCACTCAGGCACCTGTGTTTTGGCACTTTCTGAGTTGACTGCTTATACACAGTAATTAATTTATCCAACCACATTCTCTGTTTTGTTTTTCAGATCTTCATGCCACGGAGAAGTGTAAAGAGTTGGGTCACAAAGCCAGGTCCAAGAGGCCAATATCGACGTGTGAATGTAAACAGGGTAGCCCAGAGGGGAAAAGACGTCTCTACAGGGTTAGACTCTCAAACCCAAGCTCGTAAAATGCCATCACAGGTGGTAAAGAGGAGCAGTACATTACATTGCAAAGAATGCTAACTTGGGAACTAACCTTTTGCCACTGGCCTGCCCCTAACATACAGCACCACCCTGGGCAATTTACGAACCCCCCCACGTCATTCCACCTGCAAAGTACCCATAAGCACTCAGGAATTTTTAAGGTCTATCCTAGTCTTAAAGTTTCTTGATCTGATGTATTAATAGGGATTAGTTTTGTTCCGAGTGACAGAAGCAGACCTCAAAATGACTGAAATAAAAGGGGGGATGAGAGGCGCCTGGGTGGCTCAGTCAGTTGAGCGTCTGACTTTGGCTCAGGTCATGATCTCATGGTTCAGGGAGTCCAAGCCCTGCATCAGGCTCTCTGCTGTCAGTGCAGGGCCCGCTTCAGATCCTCTGTCCTCCTCTCTCTCTGCCCCTCCCCTGCTGGTTTTCTCTCACTCTCAATCTCTCTCTCTCTAAAAAAATAAATAAACTTAAAAACAGGGTGAGGGGGACGAAATTGATTGGTTCGTACAACTGTAAAGCTATCGGCAGCCCACGAAGCCCCTTCTGAGAAATGGGAAAAGGGACTCCTGAGTAAGCATGTGGCTTGGCAAGTAATGGAAGCCTTTGTGTGAAACACAACACAACAGAACAAGTCCCTTCCTCTAGGTAGATGCAGCCCTGCTCCCCAGTGGACCAAATGGATTTCAACCCCACTTGCCCCTTTGGCTGGGAACCCTCCACAGTTCACAAACTGTTCAACTGTATATAGCGGCCCTGAATCCGAGGGTAACCGGCATCAAGTCCAGCTGGGTCTACAGACTCAAACACTATCACCAGGACTTATGATCACTCTTTCCTCCTGGCTCTGCTGGTCTTTTGTGGACTCCCTTCTTCTGTGTGTGCATGTGCATGTGCATGTGTGTAGCTATCAATCAGCTGACTGAGTAGTCTTAGAAGAACTGAGGAACCACCCCGCTAAGGTTTTTACATTAGCAAAAACCCTGAAATGATACTCACCAATACCCATGAAGCTGCAGTAAAACTGGTGTAGTTGTATTTGTGCATATCTAGGGCTCCATCAATTGGCACAAGTCTTTGGAAAGCTATTGGGCAATTTTGACCAACAGGAATACAAACTGCTGTGTCATGTGGGCCCTTATGAATACCCCTGAGAACTTACCCTAGAGAACTAACTTAAACCTAGCACTTCACATGCATGAGAATGTTTATTCAACATTGTCTACTATAACAAGTTGGAAACGGACAGACAACCACAGAGGAACAGGTAGGTGAATCACAACACGGCAACAGAATGAACTGAGTGGCCATTGTAATGACAACTGTGGGGGCACTTGGCTGGCTCAGCTGGAGCAGCGTGACTCTTGATCTCAGTGTCGTGAGTTTAATCGCCATGTCCAGTGGAAAGATTACTTAAATAAATACAACCTTAAAATAAAGAAAGAAACAAACAAACAAACCAACAACCTCAAAGAGTCTATATAACCAGGGTGCTAAGTGAAACAAGGTACGGACAAAGTTACGTACATATGACGATAAGCATACAGAGATGAAGCCTAGGAAGGGGCACCTAAAAATGGAAGTCATGTTTGTGTTTACAATGGAGGAGTAATAAGAAAGCTGTTTCCTCTTTTCAGTTTCTTGGCAATCTCGGTACAACTTTGTTTTAGAAGAACTAAAATCTAGTGAGCAAATTCTACGATTTAAGAATCACTATCTTGGGGCACCCGGGTGGCTCAGTTGGTTAAGCGTCTGACTCTTGGTTTCCGCTCAGGTCACGATCTCGCCGTTCATGAGTTTGAGCCCCGTGTCGGGCTTTGCACTTGCTTGGGATTCTCTCTCTCCCTCTTTCTCTGGCCCTTCCTTCTGCCCCTCCCTCACTTATTCTGTCTCTCTCATAGATAGATAGATAGATAGATAGATAGATAGATAGATAGATAAATATGACTATCTCAGTTTCCTTATGATGGTTTTTTTACGATTAAGTCAAAGGTTGTGTATGAAATGTTTAGGGAATGCCTGCCTCAACCTGAGGCAGAAATAAACGTTAGTCATCACTGTTAGGGTAATATACTTAAAACATCGAGTGTGCTCTGTACACAGTAAAAGAAGACAGAAAGTGATTTTTTCACTTGAGTTTTCTCCGTTAATGTGAAGACAAAGCGATTTTCCTTTACCACACATGCCCTTACCAATTCACACCGTCTTGCTTCGGTGATCTAACCTCAAGGGCATTCCATGCTATCTCCTCAGAGCCTCTTGGAAACTTTTGTTGGGAGGCTCAGAACATAAGTGTCCACCTGGATTGATACTGCTCAGGGGAAGATAAAGGCAGCAGGGAGAAGGCCAGTTACAGGGGAAGAGGGAAGACAAGACTCGCGTTAAAAAGTTAATGTTTCAGGGCGCCCGGGTGGCTCAGTCAGTTAGGCATCTGATGCTTGATTTGAGCTCAGGTCATGAGCTCACAGTTCAGGAGATGGAGTCCCATGTCAGGTTCCACAATGACAACATGGAGACTACTTGGGATTCTCTCTCTCCCTCCCTCTCTCCCCCACTTGTGCTTTCTCTCATACTCCTAAAATAAATAATTAAACTTAAAAAAATATGAAGACAGATAGTGTGAGCGGGGTAAGGGCACAGAGAGAGGGAGACAGAGGATCTGAAGCAGGCTTCGTTCTGTCAGTGCAAAGCCCAAAGTGGGGCCCAAACACACAAACCATGAGGTCATGACCTGAGCTGAAGTTGGACGCTTAACCGACTAAGCCACCCAGGTACACCCAAAGGTCAACGCTGTAATCACACAGGTCATTGGTAAATACATTCTCACTGTAGAATGAATTTAGAATAGCCAACTCGTCAGCTAAGCCTAAAGCTCAGGCTGCCATCACAAAATACCCCAGACCTGGGTGCTTCAACAACAGACATTTATTTTCTCACAGTTCTGGAGACCAGAAGTGCATGACCAAGTTTCCACAGAGTTAGTTTCTGGTGAGGACTCTCTTCCTGGCCTGCAGATGTCCTGCCTTCTCACTGTGTCCTCACATGGTAGTGAGAGAGAGAGAGTGCGAGAGCAAGAGAGAGAGAGAGAGAGAGAGGAGAGTGCGAGCTCTCTGGTATCACCTCCTATAAGGGTGTTAATCTCATCAGTGGGACCCCACCCTCATGACTTCATCTAATTACTTCCTTACTCCAGTCCTGGAGGGTCAGGGCTCCAACATAAGAACTTTGAGGGACACACACATTCAGTCCATAACAAGAGTCCCTTCCTTTCCCCACCTAGATGCTTTTCCCCCAGTTAGAACTCTATGATCAATTCTCAGGTACAGAAATATATCCAGACTTTTCCCTTTTAAAGAAAAAAAAAGAAAACTATCGATTTTATGAGGTTTATTCTGTGCAGTTTTTAAAATCTTTCTGAGCGTAGACCTCTTCAAATTCTTTTTTTTATAAAATATGTCTTGGTCAATGGTCAATGTTCAGAGTGTCTGTTGTTTTTTAGCTGCTGCATAATATTCTAAAATAAAATGTCCAGATCCTACTAGTTACTTTGTTATTTTTTTAAAGTAATCTTTACACCCGATGTGGGGCTTGAACTCACCACCCCGAGATCAAGAGTCACATGCTCTACTGACTGAACCAGCCAGGCACCACCCCCATTAGCTACTTTAAATAACTATTACCATATTGATAAATATTTAAGTCATTTCTGATCTTTTTTTCCAATTACAGACAATTCTGCAATAAAAATCTTACACCATCTCTGCGCACAAAGGTGAATGTTTCTCTTGGGTTGGTGCTGAGAAGCTGAATTGCTCGATCGCAATATATGCACATTATCAATTTTAACAGACACTGGCAAATTGTCCTCTAAGGTGGCTATCCTATTTATATTCTCACTAGTAATTTATGAGACTGCTTGAACCTCCTTGCCAACATTTGAAATTATCCAACTTGAATATTCTTTGCCAATCTCATGAGTACCCAAAATGTTATCTTACAATTTAAATTTGTATTTCCCTGTTGGATGGGAGGCTGAGCATTTTCTGGAATATTTATTGGCCAACTCCCAAGCAGTCCCTCATAAGTATCACCTCCTTATGTGTTTTGACCATTTTTTTCCCCTATCAAATTGTTTACCATTGTCTTATTCAATCTGTATGACTCCTCCATATATATACTAATCCTTTATTGTCTGTTAGTTAGGTTGCAAATATTTTCCCCCCAATCTGCCCACTGCCTTTTTTATTTATGGTACATTTTGCTTTACAAAAGTTTTTATTTGGGAAATAGACAAAAGTTCTGATTTTTTCCTTGGATGACTTTGCTTATAGTGTTATAAGAAGAACTTTTCTGTGCCAAGATCATAACCATATAAGTACTCTTACATACTCATTTAACGTTCTTGTATTTTTTCTTCTACTTTTAGATCTTTAGTCCATCTGGAACTTATTTTAAAAAATGATGTGAGGGGGGCACCTGGTTGGCTCAGTCGGTTAAGCGTCAGACTCCTGGTTTCAGGTCGGGTCATGACCTCATGGTTTCATGAGTTGGAGCCCCGCGTAGGACTCTGTGCTGACAGTGTGGAGCCTGCTTGGGGTTCTCTCTCTCCCTCTCTCTCTCTCTCTGCTCCTCCCCCATTCACACTGTCTCTATCTCTCTCAAAAATAAACTTTAAAATTTTTTTTTAAAAAAATGATGTGAGGTAGGAGCTAACTTAACTACTTTCTAAATGGATAGTCAGTTGTCCCAATCAAGGGACCGAGCTCTTTGTAAGGATTGTAAGCTCTACACTTTTCTATCTCATTGTTTCTGGATCCAGCTCAAGAGGAAATGAGGTAATCTATACAGCTATACCCAACACTCTCTGAAAGAACAGAACCTGACTCAGGAGATTACTTCAACATGAATGCTTCTTCTCAAAAGAAAATCATCTTTTCTATAAATTAAATGATCAACCCCCACTTTATCTCTTCCATAATTAAGATTTTCCTCCAATTTGGTTTTTGGTTGAATGAGCACACATTTACATTTGAACAATTTTCTGAAATTGTGATAGAGGAAGATTCGCCATAATGCTACACACATTTTGAACCAGACGCTATTTTGTTAAGTTAGCAGCAGCCTTAAACACCACATGCTTCGAGCAAGTTCTGGACCTCCATGTGTTTCTCGAAAGGGTTGGAACAAGGAACCAAATGCATGTAACACGCACGGTTCCTCTGCCTGGTGTCTCAGTGCAGCCGGTGGTGGGGTTCCAGAGACCTGGGTTTGAATTTGCCTCAATCACATTAGAACCACAAGACTTTGCCATATTTTCTTAATATCTGTTTGCTTCATCTGTTGAATGGGGGTAACACAAATACTTACTTATTAGAATCACTATAAAGACAAAATGGGTTAATACACACAAAGCTCTTTTTTTTTTTAATGTTTATTTATTTTTGAGAGAGAGAGAGAGACAGAGTGTGAGTGGGAGAGGGGTGGAGAGAGAGGGAGACAGAGAATCCGAAGCAGGCTCCAGGCTCCGAGCTGTCAGCACAGAGCCCGACGTGGGGCTCAAACTCACAAACCATGAGATCATGACCTGACCTGAAGTCAGATGCTCAACAGAGCCACCCAGGCGCCTGCCCTCTCCCCCCAACAAAGCTCTTAGAAAAATATCCGCCATGACCAGTGTTCTGTGTTAGTGGAAAGCTTTCAGCCCTGCAGGCTGCTGCTTTCATAATGTCCCACTTTTGTCCTTTTGAAAACTTCTCATGATTTTAGATTCACTTCTCTTTTTCATTCTTACTGCTTTTTTTTCTTGTGTATTTGCAAAAATAGAGTCTTTGTCCCAAATTCGCTGTCAAAGAAACCTGGGAGATGTCTCTATGGCCAGTCTGATGAGGAGAGCATCCAGATCCCTGTATCTCAGCTTGGGTTCAAGAAAACCTGAGCCTCAATCATGGACCCTCTCATAGTTACCATGACAAATTCAGCTCTAGGGGCACCTGGGTGGCTCAGTCAGTTGAGCATCCAGCTTTGGCTCCGGTCATGATCTCATAGTTTGTGAGTTCGAGGCTCGTGTTGGGTTCTGTGCTGACAGCTCAGAGCCTGGGGCCTGCTTTGGATTCTGTATCTCCCACTCTCTCTGCGCCTCCACGACTTGTGCTCCCTTGCCCGCTCACTCTCTCTCTCCCAAAAATAAACATTAAAAAATAAATAAAAAGTCAGCTCTAGGCTGCACCACTCCTAACAGCCAAGAAGCTTTGAGAATGCACTTGCCACCCATATTGAGTGAGGTCTTTTTTGTGAGCTCTGTGCTGGGTTTCAGGTCATGTGATCTCAGCTAAAGAGCTAAGGCTCAGAATCAGTGGGTGGGTTTCCAGGGTCCCACCCGTGCTTTTGGCACACAGGCTGCCTCCCCTACTACAGCTCCCCACACTGTAATTCACCAGAGGCCCCTACTTTAAAGAACCCAGGCCTCAGCCCTTATGTGGAGTCTCCCCTGTGAGCCGTACCCTGGGAGATGATCTGTTTGGGGAGTAGTCTGCATGTTTTGGCTCTACCCCAATGAAGGATGAAGTCCTTGTCACCCTGCAAGGGCCATTAAGGGCCCAGGGACCTTTTGTATGCCATATTAGGGGAGAACCACAGGTGGCAGGATTAGTCAGTGAAGATATTGAGGATATGGGGGTCACTGTTCATGCGGAAGGAGAAGTCTCAAAGAGACAAGGACAACGAAGGGAGGTCTGGAATGGAGGAGAGAGCTGGCGACCCAGCTGGGGGAGAAGCTGTACACAGTTGTATGTTCACTAAAACATGGAAGGATCGCTGGAAGGAAGGGCCAATGTGTGGATGACAACCAAGTGACAGGGGTGGCGAGCGTGGTGGGTGTCGTGCCCCAAATCTAGAAAGCCGTCCCTGTGATGTCAAGAGAAGCGAGATGTTCCACTGTATTAAAAGAAAAAGCGTAGGGGCACCTGAGCGGCTCAGTCGGTTGAGCGTCCGACTTTGGCTCAGGTCGTGACCTCACGGTTCGTGGGTTCGAGCCCCGTGTCGGGCCCTGGGCTGATCCTCTGCAGCCTCAGATCCTCTGTAGCCCCATCTCTCTCTGCCACTCCCCTGCTTGCGCTCTCACAAAAATACATATTTAAGAAAGAAATCAAAGATGAAAAGTGTTAAAACAGGCTCCTAAGCACTGTTCGAATATTTAATTTGTAAAATAGAAAGACAGTGGCTTATATGTTACATATATTCTACATATTTTATATATATACATGTTATACGTTATTTTTCGTATACGGTATGGGTGCGTATATGAAAGTTCTATGAAGAAAAGTCTAAAAGAAATTATTTGAGAATGCTTCTGAATGGGAGACGGCCCTGCAGGCCCCTCCCCTGTGTAAGACTACACAGAGGACCGTAGGCTGGGGGATTCGCAGGATTCAGCTAAGCCTGGAAGGGAGGCTGTTAGGGGCTGAGCGTTTGTACTTTCCTGAATTTCACATGTTGAAGCCCTAACTCCCAGAGGGGGCTGTATTCGGAGTAAGGAAGTAATTAAGGTCAAACAAGGTTATCAAAGTGGGGCCCTTATCCAATGGGATTAGCGTCCTTAAAGGGTGACCCAAGAGAGCTAACTCTCAGGGGCACTCAGGTGGCTCAGTCGGTTAAGCGTCTGAATCTTGGTTTCGGTTCAGGTCACGATCTCACCAAGGGAGCGATCAAGCCCCGAGCCAGAGTCCCATGTCAGGTTCCTCACTGACCTGGAGCCTGACTGGGATTCTCTCTCTCCCGCTCTCTCTGTGCCCGCCCCCCCCCCACATGTGCATACATATGTCCCACCCCCCAAAATTAATAAACTTTTTTTTTTTTTGAAAGAGGGAGCTCACTCCTTCTATGCTCGCAGGTACAGAGGACAGGCCCTATGAGGGCACAGGTAGAGAAGGCATGCCAGGAAGAGTGCTCACCAGAAACCGAATGAGCCAGAACCTTGGTCTTGGATTTCTAGACTCCAGAACTGTGAGAAAACAAACATGTGCTGTGTAAGAACGACAACCAGACAGCCAGGCGACCCAAGCCAACACACAGCCTCCTAACTTGGAGGTTAGGATGTAAACCAGCTCTCCTTTCCCTCTTGGTCTCTGGATGTGATGATGTGAGTCACTACCAAGCAGCAAGAAAAACCCTCCTGGTCCATAGCAGACATGTGCTCCCTTGGAACCTCCTAGCTCAGCCTACCTGTTCCTACTCTTCCCACGAAAGAGCAGGCACTGCTCCAAAGCGAACTGCATTAAAAACAAAAAACCACACCTACCACAGGCCGCCTATTGTAACACTGGGCAGAGAACCGGTTAAAGAGAACTCTATTTGGGGGCATTTCTGGCCAGAGAGCTACTCTCTTTGCCCTAAATGTTACCTGACCCGGGGACCCTGGCGTGACTGACGTTAAACGTGGGAAGGAGTGGTCCTGTACTCATCCGCTCAACACATGTTCACCGCATTTCTAGGATGGGCCAGGCACTGTTCTAAGAGCGGGGGATATGGTGGTACATGAAAGGCACTTTCTGCCCTGAGGAAGCTTAGGAAGCTGGGTGGCAGGAGACAGACACTAAACAAGCAAATATAGGGGCTCCTGGGTGGCTCAGTCCGTTAAGTGTCTGATTTCCGCTCAGGTCATGATCTCACAGTTGGTGAGTTTGAGCCCCACGTCGGGCTCTGTGCTGACAGCTCAGAGCCTGGAGCCTCTGCTTCAGATTCGGTGTCTCCCGCTCTCTCTGCCCCTCCCCTGCTCTTGCTCTGTCTCTGTCTCTCAAAATTATATAAACTAAAAAAAAAAAAGTTTTTAAGTAATAAAAAATAAACAATTAATTATATACAGGATCCTAGGAGAGTAGGAGCTAGGAGAAAAAACAAAGCCAGGATAGGGGATGAGGAGGGAGTATTACAGCCTGAGGAGCTATAATTTTACATATGGTGGTCAAGGAGCCTTGGCATTTGAGCAAAGATGGGCGGAGCCCTATTGGTAACTAAGGAAGGAGAAACAACAGCCCAAGGGTGGTCGTGCTGGAAGCTTCTAGGCCGAGGCTGGCTAGAGTGAAGTGTGTGAAGGGGAGCAGGAGGGAAGGCCACATGCCACTGGCTTTGGCTTTGGCTCTGAAAGAGATGGGAAAGAAACCTCCAGACAGTTTTGCGCAGAGGAGTGACAGGATTCCACCGTAAACGTTGAAGGATCATTCTGGCCACCGTTTGCGGACTAGAGGGTCGGGTAGGGTACCGAACACGGCAAGTCCAGAAGCAGGGAGACCAGTCACGACGTTCCTGGACGACTCCAGGAGAAAAGGACAGTGGCTTAGACCCGTGTGGTGGTGCAGGAGCTGAGAAGAGGTCAGATTCTGGATATATTTTGAAGGCAGAGCCAACAGGATGTGCTGACAAATCAGATGTGACCAACAAGAGTCAAGCGTGACTCCCAGCGGTTGGGCCTGAGCAGCTGGAAGGCTGACGTTGCTTTGTGATCAAGAGACACAGCACTGCGGGGCGCCCAGATGGCTCAGTTGGTTGAGCGGCTGACTCTTGGTTACCGCCCAGGTCGTGATCTCGCAGTTTCATGACTTCGAGGCCCGCATCGGGCTCCATGCAACACGCAATACTGATAAGTCAAATACCATCTTACTGATAAGTCAAGTACCATCATCTCTGAGTAACCACCACCCAACAACTCACTGATAGGAACCTGAGAGTGCCAGGCTGATTGTGGCTTCACACTGAGTGAATTAACACTGCCGTACAGCACTCTTATTAAAGTTTCTCTGTTGTGTTTTGTAAGAAAATCGCTAAACATTTTCTCTAACCACCCTGCCCCCTCCCCCCTAACCCCCCCCCCGCCCCCGCCAAAAAAAGCAACCAGAAGAAGTAATGTATCGATTAAAGCAAAAAAGGGAAAATTCCCTAAGGCAAGGGAACCCAGAGAAACAATGTCAACATTGGACCATCATAATTCAAAAATCTATGCTTGTGATCTTGTTTGGAGGGTAGGGAAGAGAAGGGCACAGTAATGGTGAGTTAGAGGCAAGGATTAGGGACTTTCAGAAGTTTGCTTAAACAAGAAAAGGCTTTAAAAGGCTATCTGAAGAAAGGAAATGTCTCCATTGCTTTGAAGCATGGAAAAGAAAGGAATTATGAGGAAATGAATGTGTGTTTTCATAAGAGTCTTAATAACAGCTCATGACACAGGACCTCTTAAGAAAACAGGCGTGTGGGTTTTCAGTTCAAATGTAAAAACGCAGCATTCTAGTTTGTATTAATCAGTAGCCGGTTATGAATAAACTATTTAAGAGGGTTCACGTTACAAGGAGAGTGACACCAATTGTTCCACTTAAATTTTGGTCAAGTACAAACTGAGCATTAAAAAATAGCGAATGATCTAAAACTTTCAGGAAGTACTGAAGAACACGTTATTTCTTTCAAAATGTAATATTTAAGCTCATTTCAACCTGCGAGTTGCCTCCGCAAACATTCTTAAATCCAGCTCGTTAAGCATCGTCAATGTTTTATGGGACTATTAACTAGAGACCTGCCGAGGTACAAAATTCACCGTCAGGGTGAGACACAAGGAAATGATTTTTATGTTTCATAATTAACCTGTACAGGGGAGTTTTCAGAGGATAGCTTTATATGTAATGACATTATTTTTTTATACTTCATTAAAAAATCTACTTCAGATCCAAACATATCATGTTTTAAGTATACTTTCATTGTCCGCAATTATCCAGCCTCAATGTAGATGTTTAAAACAGCTGTCTTCTGTTTTAAAGTCAGAGCAAACAAAACACCCTCAGTTGTCTCCATTTCTCTGGTTATAAAATTACTCTTAAATACACATTCATCCTGAACAGCCTGGAAAAAGGCTTTCAGTTGATATCAGTACAGTGTTTTCTCACATAATCTAAAACCTAGATTTGGAACAAATTTGGAAGCCTAATTTTATATTTAAACATGGGCCAGAACAATTCCCTCTTCCAGCCGCCTTCCACTACCTGGAAGCAAAGGCCTTGAAAACAGTTCTCCGCCCCCAAAAAAGTTATATTTTGCTTTTCATCATTCTTCTGGCCAAATAGCAAATTCCAAAGTGGTGCTGAATCATCTGGTTTATCTGGTTACGAGAGGTATACATTACGTTTCGGTAACTGCGTTTTTAAACACACTTTTATCCAAGTAGATATTTTTCAGTCTAAATGTTAGCAGGAAGGACAATCGAGAGCAGTTACGTTGGAACAGCAAGATGAAAACAAGGCCAGAGACAGCCCTGGCTCTGTATTACATAACCAAAGACTTCAATTAAACGTAAAGGGCTTTGGCGGGGTGGGAGGAGGGAATGGAGTGCTGGTTTACTTAACATTTATTGTTCATTCATTACCTTATTTCTAATCTACCAGTCTCCTCATTTCCCAAACAATAATTTGATATCAGAAGTGAATGGGGCCCCGGCATCACTGTGGTATAGTGGAGTGATTGTTACCCCCAGAGAGGGCACCACCCGTGAAGCTATTCATGGAGGGGCAGACAGTAAATCACTGTTAGCACGCTCTGGCTTGCTGGGAGAACGGGCCTTGGAGATGCTGCACAGTGTTCCCGGTGGATTCCAACTGCATTTTCTCTCCTTCTACGGGTCTTTCAGAGTTACCGCGTCTACTTGAGTTGCCGTGTATTTTCATTTTCAAGCATCTTGTTTGGTCATTGTGGTTATTTACGTATCACTTCCGTCTGTAAATCCTTTATTCCTCATTCGAGAAAGAAATCAGACGCTACACATGAGAAGTTCTACGTTGGGGCAAAGCCTAGTTTTTTTGTTCATCGTTAGAAGTGGAGACTCAAAGGGCACCTGGGTGGCTGGGGTCGGTTAAGCCTCTGACTTCGGCTAGGGTCAGGATCTCACAGTTCCTGATTTGAACCCCGTGTCGGGCTCTTGTGCTGACAGCTCGGAGTCTGGAGCCTGCTTCGGATTCTGTGTGTGTGTGTGTGTGTGTGTGTGTGTGTGTCTCAAAAATAACCATATAAATAAATAAGTAAATAAGTAAATTAATAAACAAATAAAGTGGAAGCTCAAAACAACTAGAAAGTTGTGTGTTTTTATTTCCATTTTTAAATGATTCTATCCCACCAAAAAAAAAAAAAAAAATCTATTTTTTCCCTACTGAATCCTTCAAATGCACCTCTCTTTTGTGGGCAAGCCCTTATTCTCTTCCAGACCCTGGAGGTGCAAGAGAAAGAAAAGAGGTGGAGTCCCAGGATTCAAAGGAGCTTCTGCTCTAACACAAAAAGACAAGCATCCAAACACGCAATTGCACCAACAGTTATCTCCAGCTGTGATACGTGGGCTAAGATGGCACGGTACTTTGAACACATAATGGAGGGGTAGGATGTATTCTAGAACATCAGAGAAGTCTTCCTTGATGCAAGGGTGTCTGGGTGGACATGTGAAGGATGAGTATAGGCTAACCAGGTAAAGAAGTGAAAGAGGGAGATGGTGGTATTCCAGGCAGAAGCACGTGGGCAGGTCTGTGGTTACAAAGGAGCACCGGGCAACATTTCAGAGGAAAAACATGGAAGGCAGCATGGCAGAGAGAAGAGACCAGAGAGGTGGGCAATAACCAAATCGTGCACAGCCTTGAAGGCCCTATGGAGGTTTGGGGATAGCAAACAGTATTTTAAGCAGGGGACTGATGGGATCAGATATTCATCTTTCAAAGATCACTTCAGCTACAGTTTGGAGGATGAATTCCAGGACAAGAGTACATATGACTTTATTTATGTTAATTGGGGGAGGGGGGGAACCACCAAAAAGATTGCTGTAGATTGGTTCTGGGTACATAAGGTATATGTAAAAGCTAGAAAATGAACTATGGGGTTGCAGAAATGTTGCCTATGAAGAAGTAGAGGGAGATAGATACAGTGTGGACTAATACAGAAGTGAAGCTTTATACACCATGGGTTTTGTTTTTTTTTTTAATGTTTATTTATTTATTTGAGAGAGAAGAGAGAGAGCACTTGTGCACAAGGAGGGGAGGGGCACATTGTTTATTTACCTATTTTGAGAGGAGGAGAGAGAATCCAAAGTAGGCTTCATGCTATCAGTGCAGAGCCCAATGCGGGGCTCAAACTCACAAACTGTGAGATCATGACCTCAGCGGGAATCAAGAGTCAGATGCTCGGCCAACGGAGCCACCCAGGCGCCCCCTAGGGAGGTTTGTTTCTAAGACTAAGACAGGAAAGCTCGGTGACCTGCTGATGGAGAGATCCAGGCGAGGCGGAGAGACAGCAAAGAATTCCTAAGTGTAAGGGATCGAACAGGTGGAGGGACTGGTCTCAGACTGGAAGAGAGGCACCAGCTCCCCCATAGGAAGAGATGTAGATGAAATAAAGAGTACAGAGGCAGAAAGTTCCCATGTGATAGACTGTTTTCAGGGAAGTAGGAGGCACCAAGGTGAAAACATCTGGTTACACGGAGAAAGTTAGAGTCTAATGAGGAAAAGGGAAGATGATGGCGAGGCAGTGCCCAACCAACTGAGGTTGATAACTGAAATTTCGCTCTATGGGGCTTCAGCTGCCTAGGGTGAGGGCAAAGACGGCTGATATTTACATGATTCAGAATTGGTTCTTAGTCAGATGGGGGTGACCAAAAGACAGTTTGGTTTTCAAGGAAGCTGAAAGTGCTTGCTAAGAGAGACCGTTATTACAAAGCTCTGTTGGCTGGAGAGGGAAATGAAAGAAGGACAGACAGATGGCTGGCTGGATGCTGGCTGGAGGGACGGACAGATGGAGGGAGGGATGTCTGGCTGGCTGCGCGGACAGAGGAATGGATGGATAGATGGATGGACAGATGGGCAGAGAGATGGATAGAAGGAGGGATGGATGGATGATGGATGGATGGATGGATGGATGGATGGATAAATGGATGGATGAATGGATGGATGGACAGGGGAATGGACGGACAGAGGGATGTATGGCTAGATGGCTAGATGGATGGATGGACAGACAGACAGACTGCGAGTGGCAGGACCAACAGCTTGTAGGTCTTCCAGAAATCAGAGCTGTGCAGAGAGCATGCAAGTGATGAGAGAGAGCTATGTCTGGAGTGAGAGCTCTGAATTAGCGATTTAATGGAGCCTTTTTTGATAACAAACCTGAGACTGAGGGAAAAGAAGAATGTACATGCAGAATGCAAGAAGCCGAGGAAACAGAGGGTTAGCGGCTAGGTGGACCCTAACACTTCCAGGAATGGTGACAAGTGGAGGAACAGATAGGGAAACATGTAGCCTGGCGCTAAGTCTTTGAAAACTGGCATACAATGAGGTCTGCGGACAACAGACATCATCAGCGTATTTGTAGAACACAGCCTCCAAAGCTCTAGGAGTTTTAGCGAGAAGGAGAAATGATCCAAGAAGCCACTGACTTCACTTCCCAACACTAGGATAAATGGGCAAGAGGAAAAATAAACAGCCCCACCAGAAAAGGCCAGGGAAGAGCAGGACTCTAGGACACAGATGAGATTCACTGCGATGGTGGTTCTCATCCACAGTTACACACTGAGAATCATCTAGGAGCTTGGAAGAAAATAACCATGCACAGGTCCTACCCTCCCCCTGCCTGATAATTCAGAATCTCTGGAGCCTGGGTATTTGTGTCATTTAAAAGCTCACCAGTAATTCTAACGTACAAATGGATTTTCAAACTGTTGATTTAAAGCAGGGGGTTGAAGGGAACTTTGGAGAAGGGATTGCAGAGAGAGGGGTTTCTTGATTATGATTGATATTGGCCTGAACGTACATACAGCACTCCCCACGGGTCCCTCAGGAATGGATACCCACAAGAAGGTGAACACTAAGCACCAACAGATCCCTCTTCTCTCAAGAGAACTCTGCCTTTCGTCTTCAAGCAGAGTTTCTGGCGAAATAACTAGACGTGGTCTTTCAAAGGATCCCTGTGTGAGCCTACCTTTGTAAACGCCCTCCACACTCTTTTCAGGTGATGTGTGTGGGGGGGGGGGGTGCAGGTGTTATCATCACAGTCGCATTTACTGAAGAGTTGTTAGGGGTAGTCCCCAGCACTGACACAAAACAAGCCTCCCCTTTCCCTGGTGCTTCCATCTGACTGACGCAGACGATGATAAGGATGACAGCGACGCTAAAGCGAACCTTTACAGCACGGTGCCTACCAGGCCCTAGACTTGTGGCTTTCACTCACCATCTCATTTAATCATACAATCTCTCGGAAGTGAGTCCAGGGGACACAGGGGAGTCCACTGGGGCTTCTGAGAGCTGAGCGACCTGCCCAAGGTCACCAGCTGTTAAGTAATGTCAAGCAGAGCCCACCTCCATGTCTTCCAGCTCCAGGAGTGTCTCTCCCCTGGCAGGGGTCCCCTTGCCCCTCACTGATGGGGGCCTCACTGGATGGTGAAACCTCGGGATCTAGCAATTGCCAGGATGATCCTGGGTGGCATTTCTTAGCCCGGTGAAAGTTAACTCCAACTCTTTTCTTCTTGTGTTCCGTAATTTAAAATTAGGTAAATTTAATCTGTCCCTTCTTGGCTCAGATTTACTGCAAATTAAACATGCAAGTATTAATAATGGAAATAATTTCCCTTTAAAAACACATCCTGAAACTCGATGTGGGGCATTTCCAATATATCCATAAAGCAAACAAGACAGCTTAATTGTTTGTTTCTCCCAGGAAAGAAGCTAAACCCGGAATTAATTCGGTTCAGCCTGTGAAACAATTCGTTTGCTGTGCCTAATTCTGCCAATTAAAGAACTTTTTTCCCAGACACAATTAGCATGTAAAGCAGCGGCAGGGAGCAAAGAAGGGGCCTCAACGATCCCGGCGGGGTGGAGGTGTTGGAGGAGAACCCCCTGGGACCTCTTGGTCTCGACCTAGGGGCTGAGGGGGAGGGCCGGGGGAGGGGGAAGGGCGCACGGACCAGCTCCAAGACCCGTTTGGCAGTGGCCCTGCCATCACTAGCCGAAATCAGGGCGTTAAACAGCGCCGCCGAGGATCGAGCCGGCCCGGCCCGCCACGGCACTTCCCCCAGTCCGGACCGGATCCCAGAGAGACCCGCGCGGCGGGAGGGCGCAGCCCAGCCCGCCAGCCCCCACGCCCCTGTGCCCTCTCCGGGAGCCGGCTCCGGTGCTGCGGGGGTTGCGCGCGCACCTAGGACCGCGCCCCCCCCCCCCCGCCACCAGGGATCTGTGGCTTTTGCTTAAGGTGGGGATAGCGGCCCCTGCTGGCAGCTCTGGCGAACAGCAGAGACTGACTCCCTCACCGTTCTCGCCACCTTTTCCAGGTGGTTTGTAGACAAGAAAAATATGGTACATACAGGGTGTTGTCGCATGTGCGTTTATTCTTCGTGAGTCCTCAAGAGCAGATGTCTGCGTAACTTGCGTTCCCAGCAGAAACAGTAGAAAAAAGAACGTGGGCGCTCGTCCCCATTAGGGAACAGGTACAGTTTCTAATACATTTATTGGAGGGAGGTCACTCGGCCTAAGGGTAACTGGGACCCTGATCCTCCTCCCAGCGCTTTTCACGGCCGAACCCATGACTGGGAAATTTTGCTTCGAGAACTGCTTGGTGGCCCAATGCTACTTTCTTTAAAGGCGGTGGCTCCAGTCCGCACCATCTGCGAAGCCCACTGGGGAACCGCGGCCACCTTGCGCAGTGGTTAGCGGGGTGTGCGGGCGCGGCGGGGAGCGAGCAGCGGCCCGGGGGAGGGGGACACGGTGTGGCCTGACTAGTTGGCATAAACCTGTAACTGCGAAGCTTTTTGGCGACCGCAAGTTCACGCGGTGGAGGAGGGCTGCGCCTGCCATTCTTGGTGTGATCGTAACAATAGCGCCGTGTAAAGAAGTTGCGATTTACTTCTCCCACGAAGCTGTTGGATTCTCACTGGGATTGTCTGCGTCGTCTTTCTGAAGTTTACTTACATTTCCAAGGACAGTCCACACACTTTCTAAGTTTCAAAACGGACTGTGGCTGTCGTTGGTGACACCATTCTTTGTACTACAGTTTACGTGCTTACTTAACATGCTTTATTAACATGTTGTATGCGCGTTAACTAAGAGCAGTGTTCGTATCTTCGATGTGTGTGTTTTTAACCGCATCGGCTTTCATCCAATTCATCTGGGCGCGTCACTTCTGGAATCTACCTCTTGATACAGTAATCAGAATTAGAAAGGCTCATCGTTCACTTACCCTCATCCTTTAAAACTTTTCCATTTAAGAAAATCGATGAACAGATCCTTTCTTGTAACTCGCTCCTGCACTACGTCTATTTTTATTTATTTTTCTGATTTGGCAGGGCTCAGCAATGCTGTCCGGGATTTTTTTTTTTTTTTTTTTTTTTTTTCTCCTTCCTCTTCTTCTTTGCTAGAGCAGATGCGGGGGTGGGGGAAGCAGGGGCGGGCTCCAGCCCGAGTCAATCCCACGGGGACCTCCACCCACAGCGCGGCGGGGCCGGGAACCGTGGTGGAAGGAAGTCTCGCTGACCAGTCGGTGCAAGGCTCCACCTGCAGCCACGCCGCGTAGGTTCTCCCCCTCTCGGCCACGCTCACTCACATTCACACACAAACACCACAGCCCTCCTTTGGGTCGGAGAAGACGCCAGCCAAAGGAGGCGGGGTTGCGGGAGGAGAGTCCGCTCTGCGCAATCCAGTCCGGGACTTGGCTCCGCCCGGGAGCCGCGGCCTCTCCAGTGACAGAGGAGTAGTGAGCGGCACCGGGTGAGGCTGCAGCCAACTCCGCTCCCCGCGCACTCGGCTGCCCAGGCGCTCGGGACGCAGTAGCGGCGCTTCTCCGCGGGGCCGACCGCCCGCGATGCCCGCTTAGGAGCGGCGGTAGCGGCCAGCGTCGCCACACCCGCGGCACAGCCCTCGCGGTCGCCGAGCGGGGCTACAGCGTGCCCCCTGCCCCAGCCCCCACCCCGCCCCCCACCCTGAAATGACTTGTTAATCCGCGCAGACACCACCGAAGGGACTCACCGGAGTGGAATCCAAGTGGAATTTGGACCTGGAGAAGACTTTCTTGAACATTCACTCCTTCCTTGTTGGTTTTTCTTTCTTTTTTCCTCTCCCCTTCTGCGCCTGTCATTGGAGATGAACACAGCGCGTTTGCATCCCAGAAAGTAGTCGCCGCGACTGTTACCCCCAAAGAGACAAGCACACATGTAGGAATGACAAAGGCTTGCAAAGGAGAGAGCGCAGCTTGCGGCCCGGAGAGATCTCCTCGATAATGGATTACTAAATGGGATACTCGCTGTACCAGCGCGCTCCGAGCCCCGGCCGCCTGCCCGTCGATGCACCGAAAAGGTACGGCTGGGGCGCCCCGGCGCGCCCCACCTCTCCGGGCGGCTCGCCTCCGGCCAGCGGGTCCCGGGGCCGCGGCCGGCCGGCACGCGCTGTCGGCTTTGTGGTAGCTGCGTTTTATTTTGTCTGGTGTCTGTCTCCCGTGCGTTGCCGGGCCCTTGGGGAGCAGTCGTGAGCCCGGCCCGCTCCTCTCCGCCCTGTGCCGGGGAGACCGCCCGGCTCCGTGTTGCGAGCTTCCCCACCCGCGCCGCGCACACGCCCGGCGCCGCCCGGGACCGCGACCGCGCGGTGCTGCCTGGCTGGGGGATGTGCGTACAGGACCCGGGGCTCGTCCTCACTTTCTGGCCAACGGGCAGCAGAGAGGCCCCGAGAGGGTGGGATTTTCAGAAGCTCCCAGTCCTGGTGCAAAGGCTGGAGAAGGGGTTCTGCCCTCGAGGGCTGGCGAACGCTGGGCAGCAGAGCGCTGTTTTCGCCCAGCACCAGGTTTGGGTTCTGGGGTGGGAGAAGGGGTTCCACAGAGACGGTGGGAAAGCGAAGAGAATCTTTTGTTGTCCGCTCGGGGTCTGGGCTGGGCTCTGTGGAGTGCGGGGAAACTTGTAATGGCCCTGGTACCCGTGCGCCCTGCCACTTGGTGACATCCCGGCTTTCGTGGCCGCTGGCACCAGAGGTTCCGGGCTTTGTTTGCTCGAGTGAGAGTGCCCAGGAACGGTCTCCTCTCGGTGTGGCGCGGCGCCCCCCGCCCTGGGTTCTGTCCCCCGCTGTAGCTCCCTTCTGGCCGGGCGAGGACAGCATCTGTCGCGGCTGCGTCCCCCTCCAGCACCGAGCCCGCCACGCCGGGGCTTGGCGGCCGCTGCGCTCTCCTCCAAAATCCACGAGGTCTCTCTAGGGAAAGGAGTTGTCCCTGAGGGGGAAGGGTGGGAAGACTTGGCAATAGATGACCCAGAGCTTGCTACCCAGACCAGGGCTCTGCCCAGGCCACCGGTTCTGGAGGTCCGAACTACTCGCTGCGTCCTAGAGAGCTCCCTCTCGGACAGTGGGGCGCTCAGGAGCTAGCCCGACAGTGCCCACCCACCCTGTAAGACCCTGCTGGGGTGGAAAGTGTCTCTTCTCCAGATTCTCTTTTTTCTCAGCTCCCCACTGTGGCACACGGTGCAAAGCAGGATCCTGAGGTCCGCTCCCTCCTCCCACGACCCGAGTGGTAAAGGGGGAGCCAGGGAGCAGTCCCGAACTTGTGCGTTTCGCGAAAGGAAACAGGATTCAGCTGTCTTTCCCGCTCCCTCGACTCCCCTCCGCCCGGCGCCGCCTCCTTTTCCACCGCGGGGTCACCCGACCAGGCGCTTCTGGAAAGTTTCTCTGAAAGCCAGGGGTGGCGGGCACGACAGGATTGGGGCTCAGCTTGTGCAATCTGCGGGAAACCGAACCCGGAGGGAAGCGTGTGGACCGCCCAGGATGCGGGGAGTTAGGTGCTGGCCCACAGGCAGTGGCGCCCACCGTGCGCAGTTTGGTTAGGGTCTCCGCGCTGCACTAGCTGGACCAGTCGAGGAAGGGTGGGGGGCGGGAAGTTAAGGGGGAGGGTTTAGGATGCTGGTGCGGCCACTGGACAGCGGCTGACGCACGGGTGGCCTGTGGGCAGGAGCCCGGACTCGCTGGCTTGTAAGTACCAGTTCCAAGTGCAGCATCCCCAGCCCCCCCCACCGCCCCCCACCCCGTGCCACGCGCAGTTTTCCAGCCGGCGGCGGGTTTCCAGGGAGGAGCGGAGACGGGAGCCAGGTGTTCATGGAGCGGGGGAGGAACTGCTGTCTTCACAGCCAAGGCAAGCACTTGCAGCCGCGGCCTCCGGCCTGTATCGGCAGTGGGCAGCCCCAACGTCCCTTCCGAGTCGGTCCTTGGGAGAAAGGTGGCTGGCTGCTTTGAGAATGCGGTGGCCAGTTACTGCCACGGGGGGATCGCTTTCTGCTTCCGCTGGATGGAAATCAAGTTGCTACTTGCTGAATGTGATCCATGAAAGGTTTAAAACACAGGCGTGCGCGGACACACACACACACACACACACACACACACACAGACACGCAGATGCTTGCACTTGTACGCACAACTTTCTTTGCCTCAAATCTGAAAAGATGTTTCACCGTGTTGCCGCGGCGTTCTGCCAGCAGGTCTCAGGAAAGCTATGTAATGCCCCCCAGCGCTGGTTGTTAAGTCTTTCCGGGGTAGGAAGGTCAGTGCCTCTGCCTCCTCTAATCCTGGTAATTGTCGGTCTTCCTTCGGACATATTTCTGGGGCGTCAAGTCCTCTCTGATGGCAGGGGAAAGACTGTTGGTTCCTGACACATGAATCCTTTATTTAGGCCTTTTCCCCAAAAGTAAAGATGCCTGTCCCCGATTCTGAATGAAAACATCGTATTTTTACACCTCCTCCAAGTGGCTACCAGAGGTCAAGATGGCAAGCATTTTATATGTTTTATTTTTTTAATACCCTGTTTAGTCTGCATGGAGTTTTATGATTTGCAGTAAGCTTTGATTAAACTACTCCAGGCACCAAAGTTAATTATTAACCTAACCTTAAAAGCAGTGGCAGACCAGTGTCTCCACCTATTAACCTAAAACTATCTGTTAAAAAATAATTGCACTATTTCAATTTGGTTTACCCATGCTTGTTTACCTGATGACTTTTATTTGAAACTTGAGTAACCCCCACCCCATATTATTATTTTGGTTCTAGGATATTCTTAAAATTTTTTGTTAATGCTTATTTATTGTTAAGAGACAGAGCATGAGCAGAGGAGGGGAAGTGAGAGGGAGACACAGAATCTGAAGCAGGCTCCAGGCTCTGAGCTGTCAGCACAGAGCTTGATGCGGGACTCGAACTTACGAACCGCGAGATCATGACCTGAGCCGAAGTTGGATGTTCAACTGACTGAGCCACCCAGGCGCCCCGGTTTTAGGATATTCTTGAATGAGGCACTTTGCCAAACAATCCGAAAGCAGAAAAGAATGGAATATCAGTCTTAAAACCTCATTTCTGGGTTGTCTTTTACCAATTTGATATAAAGATGCATTGTAGCTCCTGTTTCTTACTTACAGTCTTCCCAAAGCGTGTTATGTTTTGCAACTATCCCGCTGTGGAGATGGGCCACACTCTTCAATAATGCATGTAATCCACATATGTAAATTTTCAGCAGACACCCAAAATCATGGTCTCAGGAGCCATCTGCAGAATATATTGATTGCATACAACATCTACATTTAAATAGGCTAAAAATTCCTAAGAACTGGCATATAGACACTCAAATGTTGAATAGGTAAATCAATGAAAGAAATAGCCACACATGATTCACATTTCTCCACTTAGAGTGGACCTGGTACCCCCTCCCCGCCCCCCCCCCCCCCCCCCGTCCCCGTGGCTTCAAATAAGTGATTATTATCAAGTGGCAATAAGTGCAACTCTTTATTTACCCACACAGTGACACACATACACAAACACACAGCCCTCAAGTTCTTTCCAAGTCTAGTGAATGCTTTTCCCATCATTAAAAAAATATAGCATTTGCATTTTGAGTAGGCGGATAACATTGCTTAGTATGTTGAATCAGAAGGATGGCAAGAATTAGGAAGACTGTTATCTTCCCTGAATAAAAATAAGACACCCAAATTAAGAACTTGTATTAAATTCAAAATAAATACTCATGCTTTAAAAGCAAACGGGTAATTGCACTCCCATATGAAATGGAAGGAAAAATACTGTTTTGAACGAGGAGGTAAGTCGGATACTTTACTATGTGTACAGAGTGGTTCAGCTCTTTTCCGAGGAGGACAAAAGAGTGATCATGGGAAAAGAAGTTTTTTGGAACTAGATTGCCAAAAGCGAATATATTCTCCCCCTCCTATTTGTTTGCAGAAAGGAATCACGGAACAAGCCAAACTAATTGCAAAGGCTTTAATTAAGCATCTGCCGTTTGCAGCAGTATGTAAAGCCAGAGAGAGGCTGCACGGATCTCTGTATGGTTTCCCCCCTCCCCCACCCCAGGTTTAGACCATTTATTGTCCTCCTCCTACAGCGGGTGTGCCTGGAAGTTCACGTGTCCGGAGGAAGGCGGAGCCTGGAAACATCCTGCTGTGCCCTCCCGCATCAGTGTCCCCCTACTCTCTTGAGGTACCCCAGAGCCAAGTCACCTCTGAGATATTTCTACTCCACAGGGAAGGCTTTTCTCATCCACTGAGCTATGCTCTGCTGGCAACCTCGAGGTTGCCTCTTGGGGATGTGGTAGGGTAGGGGAGGGCGGGAGGCATTTAATCCCTCTGAAATGGGCAAGTAAGATGTCACACCACACAAACGTCAAGGGGAGGAGGCAGTACAGGCTCCTCAGAATGGGACTATGACAGTGGAGTATATACCCAAGGGCACCCTGCTTTGTGAAGCAGGTGAGTTCTTGCAAAACCTTTCGATTAGAGTCATTCTAATTGCAGTAATGGAGAGTGCCCCATAAAAGGATCAGTATTCGGATGTTTCCCAAGTCACCTCTTCAGCCGGGACCTCTCTCTCTTGGGTCTCTCAAGTAGTAAATGCCAAAAGTTAGGTAGCTCTTCTTGGATCCAATAGGTATCTCCCACCTAACATGTTTAGAACACCCGATTCTGGATCTTTCCCCCCCAAATATGCTTTTCTTATTATCATCTTCTCCATCTTGGTAACTGTTAGAGCTGCTTGCATGTAACCACTTAACAGTTATATCCTCCACTCTTCTCTTCTCGTCATCACAGCCGCTCCGCCTGCAAGGCTGCTGACCCCTCCTTCAGAATGCCTGAGGATGTCCTCCAGATCTCCCACCTCTGTGGCCCTCAGAGTAGCCAAGCCAGTGTTCTCTCCTGCTGCTTTTTACTGTGCCAGCCTCCCAACCAGTCTCCCTGCTCTGCTCCTGTCCCCCTATAGTCCTTTCTCAACACAGCAGCCAAAGTGACTTTTTAAAAACTTGAAGCCAGAGGGCGCCTGGGTGGCTCAGTCAGTTAGGAGGTGACTCTTGGTTTCTGCTCAGGTCACATGATCTTGGGGTTTCATGGGTTCCAGCCCTGCATCGAGATCTGCGCTGTCGGTGTGGAGCCTGCTTGGGATGCTCTTGTCTCCTGTCTCCGACCCTCCCCCATTCGTGCTGTCTTTGTCTCTCTCAAAATAAATAAACTTAAAAAAAAAAATCGAAGCCAGATGAGATCACTTTTGCTCAAATGCTTTCCCATCTCATTCCAGCAGAAGCCAAAGTGTGTCCTATGGCCTTTGTGGCCCTACATGTCTGTGCTCTGATCCCCACCTCTCTGACTCCCCACCCCCTTTGGGGCTATGTGAATATGCCAGGCATGCTCTCTTTATGGTCCTTTTTTTTTTTTTTTTTAATTTAAATTTTAGTTAACATACAGGGCAATATTGGTTTCAGGAGTAGAATTCAGTGATTCATCACTAACATACAACACCCGGTGCTCATCCCAACAAGTGCCTTCCTTGATGCCCCTTCCCCACCCACCTCCTTCCAGCAGCCCTCAGTCTTGTTCTCTATCGTTTAAGAGCCTCTTGTGTTTTGTTTCCCTTTCTGCTCTTTCCTGCCTTCCCAATGTTCATCTGTTCTGTTTCTTAAATTCCACATGTGAATAAATCATATTTATCTTTCTCTGACTTATTTCACTTAGCATAATATACTCTAGTTCCATCCATGTCCTTGCAAATGGCAAGATTTCATTCTTTTTGGTGGTTGAGTAATATTCCATTGTATGTATATGTGTATATTCCATTGTATGTATATACACACACATATATACACAACATCTTCTTTATCCATTCATCAGTCAGTGGACATTTAGTCTCTCCCCATGGTTTGGCTATTGTTGATAATGCTGCTGTAAACATTGGGGGGCACATGCCCCTTTGAATTTGTATTTTTGTAGCCTTTAGGTAAGTCCCTAGTAGTGCCATTGCTGGATCATCTTCAGGGCCCTTTGCATGGTCTTCACACTTGCTCTTCCATGGCTTTGGATGATTCTTTCCCCAGACAGCCATGTGATTTTCTCCTCATATCCTTAGGTCTCTGTGCAAATGTCACTTTCATAGTGAAGCCTTTTCTGATCACCTTATTTACTTCACCCTTTCCCCCAAGACTCCCTACCTCCCTGGACTGCCTCACTTGTTTCCCTTCTCACTTTTTACAGCCTGACAGACTATATGTTTTTTCTGTCTCCCACTCGAATGCAAGGCCATGAGGAAAGACTTTTCATGTGTTGTTCACTGCTGTATCTCCCAACACCTAAAACCCATGCCTGGCACATCATAGGCTATTCATGAGATGAGCTGAATCAACTCATTGATGAATCAGTACAAGGTGCATCTTTTTGCAAACACTAGTCTTTACCTCTTTTGTCTGCTCTTGTTTTCCTTTCTTACGTTTTCATCCAGTGGAATACTTCCTGCATATGTGAGTGAGTGAGTGAGTGAGTGAGTGTATAACACGGTCTTCCATGCACACAGGTGATATGTCTCATGCACCATTAGTGGAGCATTCACTGTGGGTTGTTTTCCCAGTCTTGGTGACGGACTGGAGCCTGCTCATTCCCACACTCTCACCCAGTCCCCTCTGTGGCCAAGAGCACACATCTGTGGGACACCTGGGTGAAGCTGGAGGGAATCTGAGTTAGGTAAAAAAGCAACTTGCCAAGAAACAGAGCTAGGAAGACAGCCAGCACTTGTGGGGATTGAGCTTTTGGCTTTGGCCTCATTCGGTCGGCATTCTAACCACTGGCCACAGAACTGTCTTGCTTTTCTGGAGTTTGCTAGTAGTACTTTTGAAAATTCACCTTTCTAACAGGAGGAAATGGTCTGCTAATGAACCCACATTTCTGCCCTGTACTTCTACTAGTACAGTGATAACTGTTGTTAAAGGTCTTGCACTTGGAGTCGCGTGTCCTGGGTTCAAGACTCTTCCTACCTTGGACAAGCCATTTAACCTCCCTGGAGCTACAGTACTTTATTTAATTTTTATTTCTTAATTTTTTAAAAATACGTATTCATTTTTGAGACACAAAGAGAGACAGAGCGTGAGTGGGTGAGGGGCAGAGAGAGAGGGAGACACAGAATCGGAAGCAGGCTCCAGGCTCTGAGCTGTCAGCACAGAGCCCGATGTGGGGCTCGAACTCACGAACCGTGAGATTGTGACCTGAGCCAAAGTCAGATGCTTAACCGACTGAGCCACCCAGGCGCCCCGAGAGCTGCAGTATTTTAAATAAAAATTGCGAATAGTAAACCTGTGCTTCCTACCTTCTACGACTGCTAGGAAGATAACATGAAGTCACAAATGTGAACGTTTTTGGTAAAATATGAAATGTGCTCTGGAAACTTGAGAAGTCTGATGCTAATTCCCTTCTCCCCAGCCCAGACCTTCCCGCCTCCAGCCTAGCAGAGACCTTGCTTCATCGTCTTCTAAACCATAAAAGATTATATGCTGTTGATGTCACATTTTAGCATAAACCACATTATGAAATTAAATAAGATCCTCAAGTTCACTGAAAATTCACAGTCTACATAGAGCATGTATAGCAGCCCTATTAATGAGAATGCCAACCGCCTGGAGTAATGAAAGCTTTCAGTGTGACCATTAAATCGGGCAAGGTCGGGGGGTGGCACTCTGCCAGGCATTATAAAAAGTAAGAGCATTGTTTTTGCTGAGGTAAGTCCTAAAATAGTTCATGTCAATGTAAGCATTAATGTAGAACAGACATGTCAGGGTGAACCAAGGGTAGTAGGAGAGGAGTTTTGATCCTTGCTGTAACAGGGGAGAACTCATTACGATTTTGTGACATACAATTTATAAATGTGGAGGGACTGTCAGGGGAAAGCAGTGGGCAGGTAAAGGGGCACTGCAGAGGCCATGCTTCTTAGGCACACATGACACACCGGGATCCGCATCCCATTTTTGGCCATTTACAAAGAGCGTGACTTTGAACCAGTTACGTCTCTGCCTCAGTTTCTGTCTGTAAGATGCTGGTATGATGCTAAGAAGAGGAAATATAACATCTGCAAAATTCACAGCACAATGCCTGGCACACGATACATGCTCTTTAAATACTAGATGTTATGATTTTCTCGGTGACGGTAGTCATGGAGAGTGCCCTGGTGGGACAGTACAAAGGAAATGGCCACAAAAGTGCAGCAGACAGAGATGATGCAAAGGAAACAGCTTTTGGACTAGAAATGAACATTCACACTGTGAGTTGGCCACAGGGACAAGGGTTTTAAGCTGGGAAGCGTGTGAAAGGGTCATTTGCACCAGAAGAGGAGTCGTGATCCTTTTCCTAACTTTCAATGTTGAAATATCACACCAAAAACGTGGAAGAAAAGACATTACACAAATAAAACCCTAGCAGGCAGCACAAGACTTTACATCACATAAGAGCCCAAAGGATGGCTAGTTTGTTTTCTTTTTTTAAATATGATAGCCTTCACTTCCCAACATTGAAAAATAAAATACACAACCTGCATACAACTAAAGAATCCAAGAGCAGCCCATAATGTCGGTTCAGGGATGAGCTGAATTGACCCCAAGGGCCATACCTGTCATAGGAGAGAGGCTTGTCTCCCCGCTGAGTGCTCCAGGAGGCGGTGGCTGGGACTTCTCCCAGATTGCCTTCCTGGTGGCCATACACTTCCCGCGTCACTCTTCTCTTGCCACGTATGAACTACACTTGGGAGAGCAGGAGTCTCCGTGCAGAAGCAAACTACTACCGTCCCCACCAAATGGAGCAGTTGGCCGACCCCAAGAGAGACAGCATTTACTGTACTGACTGGTATACTGCCATATTACCTGACATTTGATTCAGACAATAGTTCTCAGCAGCACCTCTAAAAGGCACAGGGACAGGGGCAAGAAACTGGTACTATCACAATTCCCTGATGGTCTCCCTCTCCACCCAGGAGGAGCAAGACTCCCTCCATGGCTTACAATTAGTTATTTTCATCGAGGAGAAAAAAAAAAATTGTCTCTTAAACTTTGTACGTGGAAAGAGGATGTCAAGAGAATGAAATAAATCCACAATTAACACACCCCAAAGGCCGAAGGGCCAGGCCCTTTCCAGCAGCAAGTGTGATGGCTGTTGCTTTGAAAGAACTGTTAGACAGGTATTTCCACACACAGCCCTTAGACCTTAGAGGCTTTCATTTAATGTGACTCAGCACTTTCTGGTGGTTTCCAACTAACCTGTAATTGCCATCTGTAGAATATTTAATTTAAAGAATCCACGCCAATTAAAACAATTTAGAAGGATCTCTACAAACTGATGCTTCTTCACCCCTCTCTTATCCCTTCTGCCCCCGCCAACGTATTTCAGACCAAGCCTCTGCCATGATTTGATGTGAAGCATTTCTAGAACACAACGGGCTGTGTCACTGAACACAGTGACAGCATGCCGCTGGAAAGTAAACATTTTAGGAAGTGGGAAGAAATGAAGAATATAGTAATTACATCCTGACGTTAGATGAGCCTTTTATAGACAAGCTTTTCTGTGAAGGCTCCATCCTTTTTTCCTTTCTCCTATTCCTGAATCTTCTTTTAAGGAACGTATTTTCCATCTTCTCAATATTATAGCGACTCCAGCCCTTGCCTCCCCCTCCCCCAGACTCCTACTGTCCTCCAACAAGGAAACTGAGAGAATGCTGATTGAGCTGGTGAATGGCAACGTTCCTTTCCTGAAAACGGAATGCTGTATGAAAAACTGCTTCCCACAAAAAAAAAAAAAGGAAAAAAAAAACCCACCCAAACAATCCAACAACTGTCTTTCCTCCTTTTTACCCCGAGAACCACAGGACTTCATTCACATATTTTGGTGTTTGAATGCATTTGTGCTTAGGCCTCAAATACCCAGGTGGAAAACCAATCTATTAAGCCTTTCATTATTCCAAAAATGTGAGCATCTGAGTCACTGAGAACATCCCCATCCCTGCATGGGGAGTGAGAAATAGAAACCAAATTGTTTGCGGCATTCGAAACCAGAGTGCATGCGGCCGAATGGCAGTTAGGTGGATTTTTTTTTTTATAGGAAGGATCCTTGTAAGTGGTCTGCGAGATGGATTCCGTGCTAATTCTTCTCGCATCATGAATGATGGCCCTAGCTAGACACTGTCGCTGGGATCTTCATCTATTAATCATGGAGGCTGCTTTCTTATTCGGTTGCCATAGTTTCAGTGCCTCAGATAGTGTTGGGGTGTCTTGGGAAAGGTTCGAGATATACTGGGGCGTGCAAGCTTCGCAGTTATCTTGGCACTTTGTGGTGCTCTGAAAGCACCGAAAACCGCCTCTCGTATAATTCAGTGTTGGATTAAAAGAGGCGACTTCTGAGAAGGTCTCTCTGGACCTTGTTATGTGCACATCCAGCTGATATCTACTCCAGGATCTGCCTCTTGCTCAGTCTTCCTGGTGGGGGGGAGGGGGGAATGACCGTCCAGGGGCCGATGTCACTTTCATCTTTCGACAAGAAAGCCGAAGGGTGCGAGCTCTTCGTTAAGGCTATTCACAAGTGCGGAGGTAAATGAGGGCGTGCGTGGCTTTGCTCAAAACGTCAGGTTCATGATTCGGTTTGGGCTCTGCAGCTTGCTGACTACACGGAAGGACCTCAGGAGCGCCGCACGCTTTGGCGTGGCGATGGAAACGGTCCGTGCTTTAAGTTCAGGTTTAACCTCTATGATTCTCTTAGGCTTGATGCACCTTCCTGAGGAGCTAGAGATCATTTCGCTGTATTTTGCGACCCTGGCCCACAGGGCTAACAGCCCTGTCAGCTCTGGAGTCCATGAGCTTTTTTTTTTTTTTTTTTTTTTTCCTTTCTGGAATTCTCATCTTTGGCAGGTTTTGTTGTTAGGTTTGTGACTTCAGGGTTGATTAGGAAAAGCTGCCTGGTGGTGTATGTATTGGGTGACCGAGTCCAGAAAAGACAGGGAGGAGGAAGTTGCTGCAAGAATGAGATACACACACACCCAGTGATTTATGTGTTTTGTGGGTGATGGAGAACACAGCTTTCCTTTGTTAGGTGCATTTGGCCGTGTGGAACAGATACTGGTACGCGTCGTAATGCTGGAGTTCCCATCTCTCAAGTGGACTTTCAAGGACTCCTACCAGTCCAAGCCAAGCCATTTCATTCCTTTGTAGATTAAAACATAAAACAATCTCACACTTGAGGCACACAGCACTGAAGTCAGGACATGCGGGGCCTCCAACAAAAAACCCAGGCAGATTCACGGGAAGAAAACCTTGAATTCATTTACCATCGGCCCTAATCTAGAAAACTGGTCACTTCCCCCCCCCTCCCTTACTAGAAAATGACTAGTTTTTATTTCAGGGTGGGAGCTTCAAAGCAGCCGTTTAAAATTTTCCCAGTCCCAGCCTGCCAAAATTTTTGAGTAAGATCAACAAGCGTTTTTAATGCACGTGTCTATTATATTGACCCCTCCCCTCCCCAACCACACTAAATGATTGATTTTAGAGGCCAATAATTTCAAGTAAATTAAAAGGATAACATGGCCTTAATTGCTACTGGCTTCACCAGGCTTCTGGGCACCAGAATTCCTCGTGGAGAAACGCTTTTAAGTGTCACAGCAGATTTTGATCATGTGGTCTGGCTTACCCATAGGCCGCAATTATCAGCACCCCCCTTTCTCCCCCTCCCCTTCCCACTATCTCTGGGAAGCAAAGAAAACATGCATTTGTAAATTCAGTATTATGGACCTCTGATTATTTGGCAGGATAGAAAATAGGTCTTCTTCATTTTACGGTAGTCTCACAAGTAAGTTTTGTTGTTTTTTTTTTAATTTTTCTTAAAGGCATAGTGATGGGGAGGACAGTGGTACTAATATTTCCGATCAGAAGCTTTTTTTTTTTCCTTGGAAGAAGAGTTCGTGTGAATTCAAGTTGCTGTCCTCTTGACAATAATGAGACTGTGATTACTCTTTGGTGTCCAGGCGGACATCGTATAGCATATGCAGCCTAAAGAAAAGCAAACAGTACTTTTGTGTGAATGTCTGTCAGATGCAATATGGACTTTAATTAACCTTAATTAATGATTTCTGATTACAGATTTTCTTTTGTGCCTCCAAGACGTCAGTGCCTTGGAGGCTGTATTTTTGGTGGAACATTTTCAGACGGCAGTGACTTGAACACGCTTCCATTATGTTGCCATGCAAAACACACTAGGTTCCTCTATGAAAAATGTGATTCTGTATCATTTGCAAAATGGTCATGTAAAGAAAGAAGAATCACTTGAGGGGCAACTGACATTTATAAGTGGTACAGAGTACTTTCAATCTTCGGGGGACGCATTTTTAACTTTAAAGGAATTTAGTTAACAAAATTGATGGTATTTACTGGCTCCTAAGGGGATGAGAGGCCATTCCTTTTCAAGATGGAATGGGACTTTGAGGGTTTTTTTTTTTCAATTTTTTTTAATGTTTATTTATTTTAGAGAGAGAGAGAGAGACAGAACATGTGTGAGGGAGGGGCAGAGAGAGAGGGAGACACAGAATCCAAAGCAAGCTCCAGACTCTGAGCTGATGGCATAGAGCCTGACGCAGGGCTTGAACTCACGAACTGTGAGATCATGACCTGAGTCTAAGTCATGAGTTCTTTCAAATGAAAGGTAGTCTATGCTGGGGGCAGTGGACCAAGTGGTATTTCCTTTGCCCAAAAGTACCTGTTAAGTGTGTGCTAAACATAATGACTAGGGAATAGGGTAAGCATGGGAGAGAAAGAGGTCTTACTTTTCGTTAAAAGTACTTTTTCCTGTGTCAGGAGTTTTACTATAGATATCAAGAAGCTGAATTATAATGTTAATGTGCAACTTATGTTCGACTTTTAACTAGAGGGTCTAATAAAAGTTAGATATAATATATTAATTATATTATAAGTATCGTATTAATTAAATTTCTGTGTGAATAATCATTTTGTAGCTTACATAAAACTCCAATAGCACATAACACATCTAGTTTAGCATAATTTGTGCTTATGAATTATAAATGCTTAACTTTTACAATTAAGCTTACCGATCTGTAAGCATCATAAGGAGAAATTACCTAAATTAAATGGATTTGTCACATTTGCTGTGCTGTGTTCTAGCGTAGTGATTATCTAGAATAATTTTTGAGATGGTTGTCCCATTGTGTGCAATACACGTTTACTTTTAGTGCAAGTAAAGTCAACGCAAGATCCCAGGCTTGTTCAGCGGAGGGGAGCTGCTGATGATACAGAGTAGAAACGAGAGTAGCTTTCCAGGGTCGCCAAGAGAAAAGGTCGCAAGCATCTACTGGGTACTTTTCTCTTTAAAGGGATGTACAGAGTACAGGGAAAGGCTTTCTATTCAAAAGTCAACTTTTCTCTACAAGGTGTTTCCTCTCATTTGTGACGAGGGGAAGTTCAGTGTGTTGAATATGCTGGTTAATTAATTCTCGTGGGATATCGTGGAGGGCAGAGCTTTCGTTCCCGTATTTTGTCGTGTCCAGAACATCAGACCTGTTAATATTGCCCAAACACATCCGCTCCCCAGAATGAAAAGGACAACATAATTGCCTCTGCTGTTAGAAAACAGCCACAGCCAGTTCCCCAGCAGATCCTACAACATGCCAGGTGTGCAAGAGAAGGCTTTGAAATGTTGTGAATAGCTTGACATTATCACTGTGTTATTGAAATGCAAATTCTGCTGAGCAGAACTTGAAAGGGTTTTGTAAGTAGGACTAGGACAATGTCTTTTCTTGCTTGTTGTCAACCATACCTACTAGTCTTAACTCCAAAGGCTCTTTCTATTAAAAGTCATCATAGCATATTTGCAAATTTCATTGTTTCTCACTGCCTGTGTTTCAAGTGAAGACACATCTTCCCAGAGTGGCACCTTCTGGGCAGAGGATGCACTGGCTTCCAGCAGCGAGGTGCCAAGACAGGACTGTTCTGCCTAGGAAGGAGTCTTGCTGAGTCCCACATCACATTCAGATATCAGGCGTGTTGATAACCACCAACATGAACGGTATTTAACAGTGTTATTATTAATGATAAAGACCTTATTTATATCACAAGGATATTTTGCAGAGCGCGTTTATAAACATTGCCTCATTTAACATCATTACAACCCAGGTTAGGCAGGGCAGGTATTATGCCCAATTTAAAGATGAGATAACTGAGGTTCAGAGAGGCCAAATAATTGGCCTAAGAGTACCTCCAGTGAGGGAAGGGCTTGCGACAGGGTCCCTAATCTTCTGAACCTGAGTTTTGTGCTCCTCCACCCCACTGCCCTGTTTGCTCAATACTTAAAAATTTTTGAAAAACGACGACAGCCTCCCAACCATAGATGTTCCTACTGTGCAGATTGAACACGGACAGAACAAGTTGAGAGGCAGCTTTTCAAGAGGGCACCTGCGTGGCTCAGTCAGCTAAGCGTCCAACTCTAGATTTTGGCTCAATGCATAATCTCAAAGTCATGGGATCGAGCCCCATGTCGGGCTTCGGGCTGATAGCACGGAGCCTGCTTGGGATTCTCTTTCTCTCTCCCTCTCTGCTCCTCCCCCATTGACATAAATAAAATTAACAAAATTTTTTTAAAAAGGAGCTTTCCAAGGACTCCACCTGAGGTTATCAGTGCAAATGGACCTACGTCCCTGCTTCTCAGTGGAATGCCATTTCAGGACATTGTCTCCAGAGGCTCGTAGGGTCTTGAGTTATCATCTGAAAGGAGATGAACTGCAAAATGGAGGATGTTTTTAATGGGGATTCTAGTCCTGTTTGATAGAAGGGATCCAAATAAACAACACTATTAAGGTACACCTTGTCCCTGGGGCACAGTAGAATGGAGGGACAGAAGGGTGAACCACACATTCCGGCAGGAGTATCCTCCAGGGGCTGATAACTTGTACCCATTGACACAGGAGCATGTTTTTAGCAAGGAGTAAACTGACCGTATGGCACAATGTCAGTGGATCTTCCCTCTGACAAAGGTCATTTGACAGCCTGGTCCAGTCTATCAGGCCTAGTGAAAGCAGCAAATCAATTTAATCCAACAGATCATATATTTAGCACTTACGCCAGGCAGATTCTAGATATGCCGCAGAGGTACAATGATGACCTAGTGCAGAATTTACCCATCGACTGTGTACCCAACGTGGGCCAGACCCTGGGCCCACGTTCTAGCAAGCAAAGTAGATATGTGAAAACTCGCTCTGGTGTAAGGTCTGATTACTCTCCATCCCTAAAGCAGAGTGCATTTGCTAAGCTGGGGTACTTAGCTAAGGATACTAAGAAGGACAGGAAGGGAGAGTTCTACCCAGCCGGGAGGTCAGGCAGGACTTTGTGAAGGAGGAAGCATCTGAGTTGCCTGAAGGAGTGAGGTTTCAGTAGGTGAGAGGGCAGGGGAAGAAAAGCCGGGGGGCTAAGGGAAAAGCGTGAGCAAAGGCTCAAAGCAGGGAAATAGAGGACTTGGCCCCAGGGCGGCAAGGGGTCCTCCTGCTGACTTGGGGATGTGGCGTGGAAGGCTGAGGACAGAAGGGGATTGAGAGCACTCTGTTGGGGACTCTGCCATGCTCCAGAGGGACCCGGAGCTGCAGACAACTGAAGCTTCCCAGCAAGAAGATGACATCATCAGAGGTGGCCTTTAGAGGTAGAAATCTGCCAGCACTGTGTGTGGAACAAAGGAAACGGATTCTGAGCAGGTTGGTAAGATACAGGCGTCAGGACATAGGGACCAGTTGGACGCGTTGGGTGAGGAAGGAGAAGGAGGGAAAATGGCTCCAAGATGTCATAACTGGGGAACTGAGAGGAGGGTGGGGGGCAGTGGCCAAGAAGGAACTCCAGTTTACAAACAAAAGAGTTCATATTTCACAGCCATCTTACCCCAGATTTAAAGGACACGTAACAGGCCAAACACCAAAGCCTTGGCCCTAGAGCCCTACTGTGCTCACACCCAGCTTTGTAGAGCGAGCACTAAAGATTTTGAAATTAAGAGTGTTTCAGCTGTCAGGGAGCCTGGGTGGCTCAGTTGGTTAAGCATCCGACTCTCGATTTCAGTGCAGGTCAAGATCTCGCGGCTCATGAGTTCGAGCCCCACGTCAGGCTCTGCGCTGACAGTGCAGAACCTGCTTGGGATTCTCTCTCTCCCCCTCTCACTCATGCTCATGCTCTCACTCTCAAAATAAATAAATGAACTTAAAAAAAAAAAAGTGTCTCAACTGTCACATTTGGTCTGGGAGCTGGGACCACTTTCTCAACATTTGGGAGGTTAATGCCGTAACAAGAGGCGGATAACCTGAGAACGACTGAGGGACCATCCAGCGCATCGATAAAAACAGGTTACAAAAGGAGTGGCCAAGTGCTGACGGCTCCCCACCCCACTCCATGTTGGGCCTATTTATATGTGTTTAATCTCTTGAATTGCCTTATGCGACCAAAAATGTTATAGATGATGTAATTCACAAAACACAAATAACACCTAACTTGTGTTGTTTATTTAATAAGACAGGGTTAGCAGACACGAGGCCTTATTTGCCGCCTTGTGCTAAAACTGAACACTGTGTATGTAGTGGAAGGAAAAAAAAAATGTGTTTAATAAGATCTTACTTTGGAACAAAGAAATCTTCATTACATCAGTGACTGAGGTATCTCGGGTTTCATTTTATGGGATCAACCTTTAGATAAGGGCCGATATAAGTACAGCTGTCCAGCAGAACCCTCCGATGTCGTTAAGAGTTGAAAATAACCAATATTAACACTGTGAAAAAAAAGGATCCTAAAAAGATGGGCATTCTCTAGTTACCCTCCATATGACATCTTTCTTTCAGGGGTTTCTAAACAAAACCTGTACCAGGAAAGCCTTACTCCATATTTTAAAAAGAGAGTAAATAACGGAAGTAACACAGAACAGGATGAATTTCCACAGGGAGGCCTAACAAACCAAGTTTCTAGAAGGGAGACAAGTTCCCTAAGTTTGCCTTCAAGTCTTATTTTAAAGGCCAATTCAAATTCAACATTAAGGAGTAATTTCATACCTATATATTACGTGGGGACACCATACCTCAGTGGGGTGTCAGAACGCTGAGAGACTGAACTCCAGATTACGACTGTGAGAATACTTTGCTGTCCTGTTGTTTCCAACTTGCAGGCTGCCCTCTAGTGTTAGTTTATCTCAACACAACCACTTTGGTGTAGCTCCCGTGAAGGTGAAAAACGAGGCAGGGATTCTAAGCAGCTAGTCAGCAGTTAACCCAGCCTGGCTAGACACGGTCTCTAAATAGAGGGTTAAGAAGCTGAGGATGCCCGGGGCGCCTGGGTGGCTCAGTCGGTTAAGCGGTTAAGCGTCTAACTTCAGCTCAGGTCGTCATCTCAAGGCTCATGTGGGTTCAGGCCCCACATCAGGCTCTGTGCTGACAGCTCGGAGCCTGCAGCCAGCAGCCTGCTTCTGTTTCTGTCTCCCTCCCTCTGCCCCTCCCCTGCTCATTCGTGCTCTCTCTCTCTCTCTCTCTCTCTCTCAAAAATAAACATTAAAAAAAAAAGAGAGAGATGGGGCGCCTGGGTGGCTCAGTCGGTTAAGCGGCCGACTTCGGCTCAGGTCATGATCTCATGGTTCGTGAGTTCGGGCCCCGCGTCGGGCTCTGTGCTGACAGCTCAGAGCCTGGAGCCTGCTTCTGATTCTGTGTCTCCCTCTCTCTCTGCCCCTCCCCTGCTCATGCGCGTGCTCTCTCTCTCTCTCTCTCTCTCTCTCTCAAAAAATAAACATTAAAAAAAAAAAAAGTATGAGCTCTGGAGTTTCCTATTCTACTAAGATCTTGGGAAAGTTACTTAACCTCTCTGTGCCTCATTTTCCTCCTCTGTAAAAATGGAATACAAGCAGTGCCTACCTCTGAAGGCAATTCTCATGACTCAGTGTGACTGTGTGTACCACAATGATGTCTGGTATACAATAAGCACTCAATAAAAATTAGCTATTATAATTTGACAACAAGTCCTCTTACTAGAACCGGCTAAATTCAGTGTTTTATGTCACCAGCAGGGTATGGTTCTTGGCATAGAAGTTAAAACTGAAAAGACAAGATGATGACAAGATGATAGCATCCAGAAGAGCCTTGCTGCCTGCTTCTGTCTCTGCCTGTCTGCTCTTTTGTATGCCACAGCATTATTCACAATAGCTGAGTGAATCGCCATTCATTATTTTATTTAGGAAATATTTAGTGCATACCTACTATGTGCATCAAGCTGTATTATATATTAGATCATACTGGATACTTCCAAAATATTAAATAAAGTGTTGGGTGGGGCAACTAGGATTCGTTCCATTTTAAATTTGCCTTTGTTGGGGTCTAGTGCCCAGTTAGGAGCCTGGGCTGGTCAGGGTTATGCCACATGTCCCAAGCTACAACTTTCTCGTGTTCTGGAAACAGAGGATATAGAAATTCCAAGGAAATAATACAGAAGGGTTTTATCGCTTAGTTTTCTGTATGCGGAATTTCGATCGCATTTAACGTTATATGTAAAATCACAAAATTCAGAAATTTTCACTAACAAAGAGGGCCCAAAGATCTGTTAATTTAATACCTGACTCAGAACCAATGTATAAATATGAAGAGGTTATTTTCTGCAACACAACTTTAAGTTATTACGTGGCATTGAGCACTTATGCTAGCAAACTGAAAACGTCACATTGATTCATGGGCCTTAAACTCTTGTTTTCCACCAAACCTAACTAACGTGTGAACCCCAAAACAGCAGAGCGGATGGGTTGCAGAGTAAATCCCTAGTCCGACCCAGCCTTCGCGCCTACCTCCCTGAGGTGTAATGAGAAGGCAGAAAAGAAGGTGGGTGATCACAGAGGAAAAACAAAGGCCAAACTGATCATCAGTTCTCCAGCAAACACAACTTCATTCTGGCTCTACCCATCCCAAGTATTTACTGCTCTGGGCAAAACCTAATTCACAAAAATCAGTAAGTTGCTGGTCAGGAGTTAGGGAATGTGCTATCAAGTCGGAGCTTGGACACCGGGTACATCCGGAGTTGGATAATAGGAACTGGGGCCCCTCCTCCCTGGTGGCATGGAGTTTTGTGTTCGTTTGGTACCCATCCAAACGCAGGACCATCTGACAGCTGTTTGGTGTTTCTTGTGAAATGGACTTGGGCCATGGCCAGATGCTAGTGGACAGATGTTCACAACACAAAACCTTCACCGAAATAGGCGCTAATTGGCACCCTCCTAATGATCTGAACAAATACGGCAGGAATGGGCTGGGTCTGCCAGTGACCATCTCAGCGTCCAAGCCTGCCTCCCTTGCTTAGCGGGGAGGCCTGGTGGGAAACCGCTTTCTCCACACTCCAGGATTTCGGGTTCCCGGACTCCTGGACAGAAAACCTCCAAAAGGAGTATCTGTTGTTTATGTCGTGTGTAGGTATGCTTGTAGGCATGTGCTTATTAACAAGTGAAACTTCTCAAAAAGGTGACCAGATCAGGGACCTTTGGAGTTCGCCCACCAGCCACCGAGGCAAGTCTTAAAGCACAGAATCTTCTCCACAAATTTGGTTTCTCTGCGGTAATTTTTGAACAAATACTGTCAAAATAATCACATGTTACCTTCACGTGAACCCTCAAATAGAATATGTGTCCTTCATTTCATACCTTTGACTGTGACGGTTAGTAATAGCTACAGTGTAACTGCGTCCCAACATTTTGGTTAAAATGGAGTTTTAAGAAACCCAAATTAGTTTCAAGGGAATAGTTCAGGGGCAAACTGGTTTGACAATGCCCTATTCATAATTAGGTGGACTTGCTCCCACATGTACAGGCTTATAATTTACTGTCTTTGATTTCAACAGTTAAACTGTCTTTTAGTGCCTGAAGCACTTTTTCCGTGGGGGTTTCTCTCCTCTCTGTTTTGCAAGTCGGGAGCAAACTTTTAACTCCTGACTCATTGCTAATACGATCTGTTACCCAGCTAGAGACTGACAAATAATTTTGTTCTAAGGCAGGATATAGTTTTCAGCTTAGGCGGCTGAGAACGTTTCACTGATGATCCTGTTCACTATTTGTTTTCCGTGGAATCCAATCACACGTGGGTAAGGACACAAAGCAGGGACCTTCCCACACTCTGCAGCCCCTACGCATACCCATTAAAGCCTCCTTGTCCCCACACCTTCCCGGACAGAGAGATCTAATCAAGACTCATCCTCCGCCCAGAGCTTTCTTTTTTTTTTTTTTTTTTTTTTTTTTTTTTTTTTTTTTTTTTTTGGGACAGAGAGAGACAGAGCATGAACGGGGGAGGGGCAGAGAGAGAGGGAGACACAGAATCGGAAACAGGCTCCAGGCTCCGAGCCATCAGCCCAGAGCCTGACGCGGGGCTCGAACCCACGGACTGTGAGATCGTGACCTGGCTGAAGTCGGACGCTTAACCGACTGCGCCACCCAGGCGCCCCCGCCCAGAGCTTTCTAAAACACACTCTGTACTACACTAAGCCAGATAAAGAGCCTGGACACATTTTATTAGTCACTTCTGTAGTTCTGTATCCCCCCACATGATCAACTTGCTGGAAGCATGGTAGGTGTAAGAGGGTTTCTCATTGTGGTCTTTGCCCTGGCTCAAAGTCTCCTGGGTTTTGTCCCCCTAACATCTTACTCTCAGGATTTCTCTGGACCAATAATAACACCCCCCTCCTTTCCATTCTCTAGCGTGGCTCCTGCTCCCTTGAATGAAAGGCAGCTCCCACTAAAGGAGCTAGAATATGCCCGGCAAGCAGTGCTGGGTACTATTGAGTCCATTGTTTGCTCTCGGCACTGTGGAGCCAAATCGCATTTTATAGCACAGTGTGTTCTAGGAATCCCACTTCACCAGGACAACAGACCTTCTCTAATGCTTTCCTCTTTTCCCCATTTGCCGCTGTCACAGGCAGCGCCACACAGTCCTGCGGCAGGCAATTATAATCCACTTCTCTCCAAGGCTCTGCTCTCGCCCATTTCCAAGGGACCACAAGGCATCAGCTGCCATATTAAACAGACACTAACGACACCACGCGTGACCAGCCAAAGCAGTCAACGTGATGGTGTGTTGAAGATCGAATACCTTTGAGGGGCTGGACTCAGGAGTTCAGAAGTGGCCTCCCTTGCGGGAGGTTTGTAAGAAATCCAGCTAAAACTATACTTGGTGCTTTGGCAAGTGTTTAAAGGTAAATGAGGTGACTTGTGTTTCAAGTGAATGTATTAGTAAGAGCTTCCCGATACAGTCACCAAAAAATAGGTCTGATACAGAGTTACATAACGTATAATGTGCTATTCGAATGCACGAGATACACTTATTTTTCCTCTATAGGTTTCAAGGCGGTTTGCAAACTAGTAAGGCTGCCCCTGTTTTCCAAGTGGAGAACTGTCCTTCGGTGACTCACAAGGATTCTTGGCAATGAATGAGTGCTGGCTCCAACACAGCCAACTCCTCCTGGACCCTTGTCTGTGCAGAGAGCTGCTTTTCTCCTGGAGACGGGATCTCCATCGTGGCTTATTTATCCCTACACCCGATCCACATAAATCTTACTTCAACTTTCTAGTGTATTTTGGCAATGGCTGCATGAACAGGTTTCCATTTCGGTCACCTCTGCCCAACATGTGGCACTACTTATGAAATCGTTTTCTAGTGCATTGGTAAAACCGTCCCATTATTAACACCTTCCTGTAATTAAGGGTAAGTGATTTTCCCCCCACTGGGGTAAAAAGGGTTTGGGGAGAGAAACTGACCTGCCCTTGCAAGTTGAGAAGCTGATGTGGGTGGACCCGTCTCCTGGTAGATAGGATACAGACTAATGCCCCATCTAAGACACAGGCCCTCTCGCCTTCCACCTTTTGGGGCTCTTACCTGGCTTGTTCCATGGCCTGGTGCAGCTATGCTGAGCGATGGAAAACAGGCCCAAGCTCGGAGGATTTCATTTCACACCAAACCGTTATCTGTCATGGGGAGGGGCTAAGTCACTGGTGCCGGACTGCCCCATGGATCTTTTATACGCACCACCCCATTTTGTCCTTACAAGACACGGTGGCACCTGTCTTTGCCCTGGTTTGGGAAAAGTGGAGAAATATTCTCCTCTTGAATAAAAAGAGAGTCGATGTAAAGTTGCGTGTTCTTATCCTTCTGCCCACCTCTTGCACTTTGTAACTTTCAGCTTGGCAAACTGAAACATGTTGAAAAGGACAGTTGGCTACCAAATCTTTTTTTTTTTTTTTTTTAAAGAAATGTGAACGTCAGAGGAAGCCTCGGGCTCTGAATAGAGTTATTTTACACATTCTGGGAAATTTTAAAGAATAGGAACAAAGACCGTGGCTCCCCTTGCAGTGGTCTTTCCAGGTGAATCAGTAATTCTGTGACTGGTGTCAATGACCAGGGGCTGGGCGGGGGGGGGGGGGGGGGGGGGGGGTCTGCACTTTTTACTTTTTGTTGTCACCATTCTTCAGGTTAATGGAAATGACCTAGTCCAGATCTGTAGACACGATCCTGTGACAGACTCTGGGGAGAGTCCTTGTGGCGAACATCAGGCAGGTATTTGTTTTAAAGCCCTACCCTAGCTGTCAGAAAGCTGATGGTTCCTGATACTTTAACTTGTCAGTCCAGACATCCTAATTCCTGAGTGGGATTATTGATGATGCTGTTGTAGGGGGCCTGTGTTTAATTGCAAACAGGAAGCTGACAGAGCAAGCTTGTTGTGATTACATCCTCTGAGATACCTATTATGTCTGAATTCAATAATCAGGTCAAAACTTAGGGGTAGGAGGGAAGGAGACTGTGCAAGAGACGAGAGAAGAGAGGCAGCGAGTCCATGGTCACTTGCAGAGAAAGGCAGAGGCCTGGGTTCAAGTCCAAAGTTCACCACGCACTAGGTGCATGACCTCAGGCAAACCACTTAACCTCCCTGTGCCTCAGTTTCCCCCTCTGTAAAACGGCGTAGTAGTAGTATCTGCCTCCGGGTTGCTGTGAGGATAAACGAGTCAATATGTATAAATTGCTTTAAGGGCCTGTTATATAGTAAGTGCTAGATAAGTATTTCCTATTTTTACTCTTTTTCCCCAAAATCTGTTCATGTAAGCATGCTGATGAGGCATAAGCTGCAAAAAGAATGTGTGTGTGTGCATGCATGTGTGTGTGCGTGTACTCACTTGAAAATATCAAGCGGAACTGATTCTACACTTGAATTGGCTTCTATTGCCTGCCTGTTTTGACACCTTCTCTACACCCAAAGCTTTGTCACCCTCCTCTTCCCCATTCCTCCTTGAGGGTCTTGTGCGTACATTTTCATTGGCCATGGCCTGTCTCTCACCTAAATGAGGCTTTACAAACTCCATAAAGCCCCTCGCTTTTCAGATCGCCCAAAACAGAGACTATAGCCTAATTATGTTTGCATTCAGAGTTACTTGTTGAATGTGCCAGTGGATGCCAATATTTAAAAACAAGGCTAACCCAACTCCTCTCTTGACAATATTGGATTCCCGTCCTTAAGGGTGAGAATTGTAGGCACGAAGCTGTTTGGGAAACTGGGTTGCCCGAGGACTACCTGATCAGAATCTCCAGGGTTGAGGCCTGGGAACCCATAAGTGTCAAATATCCCTCAGGTGACTGTAATGACCAGTTAGTCTTGGGGGCCTCTGATTTCATCAGTCATTCTGAGAAGGACTTTCCTCGTGTGTGAGGTGATCAGACAATCAAGCTTCTGTGCCCAGGTTTTGGTGCAGACCAAAGGGTGTCATACGTTTTTATACAGTGCAAAAAAAAAAAGCCCAGGTCTACCAAAGACGCTGTTCATGCTGTCAGGTGCACAGCACCTGGATGCCATGGAAGGTCTCGGGGCCCCAGAGGTGTCTGCTGGGCACATGTGGACAGGTCACTGGAGAAAACCTTGCCTTCCATATCGTCTTTGCTTCTGCAGTGATTCAGGAAAGCCAGTTAAAGGCAAGGCTTCAAGCCCATGGAGCCTGACACGGGGCTCTCTGTATCATTAGATACTATTAACATTAGCACCTTTAGAGTATTATTTCACAGACCTGGTTTCAAGTTCACGGACTAAAAGGTGGTGTGGTGGTGTCGGATAACCTGGGACAGGATCCTTCCCTTGGTAATCTCTCCTTTCTTAAAATAATCCAGACCTGCTGACCGTGTGAAACTTGTAACTAACCTTTAGTAGCCGATACGTTTATTTCGCTAAGATAAAACCAAAGGGGCTCAGCAGTCATCACAGGAATAAATACCATGGAAATTAATGACCTGATGCTGGCGAGGATGGGGAGAAACGGGAACCGTCTTGCACTGTTGGTGGGAATGCAAACTGGTGCAGCCACTCTGGAAAACAGTGTGGAGGTTCCTCAAAAAATTAAAAGTAGACCTACCCTAAGACCCAGCAACAGCACTGCTAGGAATTTACCCAAGGGATACAGGAGTACTGATGCAAAGGGGCACTTGTACCCCAATGTTTATAGCAGCACTCTCAACAATAGCCAAATTATGGAAAGAGCCTAAATGTCCATCAACTGATGAATGGATAAAGAAATTGTGGTTTATATACACAATGGAGTACTACGTGGCAATGAGAAAGAATGAAATATGGCCCTTTGTAGCAACATGGATGGAACTGGAGAGTGTGATGCTAAGTGAAATAAGCCATACAGAGAAAGACAGATACCATATGGTTTCACTCTTATGTGGATCCTGAGAAACTTAACAGAAACCCATGGGGGAGGGGAAGGAAAAAAAAAGAGGTTAGAGTGGAAGAGAGCCAAAGCATAAGAAACTCTTAAAAACTGAAAACAAACTGAGGGTTGATGGGGGGTGGGAGGGAGGGGAGGGTGGGTGATAGGTATTCAGGAGGGCACCTGTTGGGATGAGCACTGGGTGTTGTATGGAAACCAATTTGACAATAAACTTCATATACTGAAAAAAAAAAAACAAAAAAACAAATTAATGACCTGAAATAACTGAGGGACGGTTATAACGTGTGTTTTTAAATGACAATGGCTGAGGGGCGCCTGGGTGGCTCAGTCGGTTGGGCGTCCGACTTCGGCTCAGGTCACGATCTCACGGTCCGTGAGTTCGAGCCCCGCGTCGGGCTCTGGGCTGATGGCTCAGAGCCTGGAGCCTGCTTCCGATTCTGTGTCTCCCTCTCTCTCTGCCCCTCCCCTGTTCATGCTCTGTCTCTCTCTGTCTCAAAAATAAATAAAAACGTTAAAAAAAAAAAAAATTAAATGACAATGGCTGAAAATGCCTCTGGACTGATAAACTCTTCAACCGCCAACCCCTTTCCACTCAAATCCTGAAGGAATGCCATTGCTTATTTTTCTGTTTGTACAAGGTTAGGATCCATCACTGATTTAAATACGATCGTAAGATGCCCGTGAGCAGGGACACGAGTCACAGCCAACCGAATTGAGTCCCTGATGTCACCACCCCGAAGGTAGGTAGGTAGGCTTTGGCGGCGAGGCGTCTGTGAAAGTGCATGAACGTTGGTTGAGCATTCTGATTCTTGTTTGGATACCATTCCGTGCGCTGAAAATTTATAGCTGATACGCGGTATGAGTGACATGGGGGAAAACTCTTGTGAATTTTGCATACGTGATGGATTGCATTTCTGCCGTTATTAGAAAAGCACTAACGTGCCACACTCTGTTAACACTATCTGGATATTCATACCTCATTAGAAGAGGAGAGTGTCATTTCTCACTTATTATTGTAAATAAAATCATTTTTGTCACGTGTCTCCAGTTCCAACTCTGTTTACATTTTGTTTCTCTGGTCAGTGTTGGCAGAGGTGAAGAGAAAATTAGCCTCTGCGACGTGCCCCACCCCCCCAACCCAGTCAGAGGCTGGGCAACAGGGGGGCATTGTGGGTCCCAGCAGAAGCCACCCCCACAGTGGCTCCCCATCCTTCCCTGCCTTCTAAATGTCATGAGGGTTTCACGGAAGTTTAGACTTCTCCAGAAGATAAACATAATCATCCAGATCCTTCTGCTTCTTATCTCTCTTGAGGCTTTAGCCTCAATTGTGTTCTAGTATCTGAGATCTCCATACGCTATGGGTCACACACAGAATTCGCCCATTGAGACTAATTCCTCAGTCTTCAAAGGGTACAAGGTTATAAAGCAACCTCTTAGTAGATCCCTGGCTATCTTAAGGGAATTTAGTATGCAATTCTCCTCCCCTAATTTTCAGAGACCCCTAAGAGGACAGACCATGTCCATTTTGTTGCTAGCTTATAAAGAGTTTTAGTTTCAGTTAGTTGATCCACTGAGAGCCTGAAAAGTGCTTATTTGGGCTTCCCATCAGCCAGCACCAAGAGCGTTTAAATTAGTGGTTTAAAATATCGTACGTACAACATCAGGCTTTAGTTACCGTACACTTCTTTCTAGAAGTCAGAACTGCACACAGAGAAGACTCGGCCTGTCCAATTACTCCTTTAGTTTCCAAGGCAGCATTCATGTAAGAACAGAGTTTAAACTGTTTCTGGATAATGACAAAACCGTTGTGGTTATCCACTGTGGCTTATGGAACAGAACGGTGCAGAGTAGTACTGTTTTAAGTACTACTGTACTTTAAGTACTGTACTTAAGTACTTTAAGTACTTTAAGTACTACGGTACAGCCAAGGAGAAAAGAGTTGTGTTCTTCTATCTTCTGTTGACTTGGTATAATCTGTGGGCAGGCCCGTTCGTTCCGTGGCCTCAGTTTCCCAGGGAAAAGGGGATTTTAGGAAACATATCTTAAAACCCTCCAGCTGAAGAAGCAGTTATCAAGAAACAAAATGTATTATTTAAGCACAACAGCAGTGCCTCCATGGTCCATACCATTATATTTATGGACTACACGCTGAAAAGAGCTTTGAGTGTAATACAAACACGGGGAGGCCTGTTTTGCAATTCTTGACGATTGAAAACCCAGAGATGTGTCAGCAGCCGTGGTGACCCTCCAGAGCCCATTCACAAAGTTGTCTGTATACAATGACACGCACCGCGTCTGTCCTCCACAGCAGGAGCTTGAAACTTTCCTCCGTACCCCACCCCAACGTGAGTCTTCCGCTCCAGTGTGACAAGCAATGTGATATTCACTGAAACGCGCCATGAGCCTCGAGAACCACTGTTGAGCCGACATGGACGTGACAGCTAAATGGACAGTATCGAGAGTGTGCCAGCCTTCCCTGGAAGCAAGAGTTAAGGTCCATAAATCAAACCTCGAGTACAGCAGAGAAGAAAGCTGTCAACGAGGGGGAAGGCGTTCTAACTGGCCCTAGCTGTGCTACGTGAAGCCTGGCTGTGCGGATACCGACAAGAGCTCTGGAACTAACTCAAGACCCATCAGCCCAGAACTAGACAGTCAAGTTCCAGAGCTGCCAGACATCCCTGTGTGCAGGTGCAAATGTAAGTGATAGGAGAGATGGTCCTACACAATCACCAGGACAGCCACGCCACCAGAGTGCCCCAGCACTGGGGCATGCACAGTGATAAGGTGGAACGCTTTTGCAGATGGCATTCATTTGCAGCCCCTAAACACATTTTAGCCCCTCTGAAAGAGTAGCTTACATATTGCAAGGGTCTCGGTATAATATCCCTTAATTAACGGTGCTAATCATGTTCCCTCCTTATTTGCAGAATGCTTTGCATTCATGGGTGTTGACTCAAGGGATTATTCAGCTTCTTTTATGAAGTATCAGATGTATAGCAGTTTACATCATTGGATCCTCTCCTCTGGTTTAGATCCAAAGACGTTATTAGCCAGTCTTAATGCTTGCTTCTTAGTAATACTGTTATGAAATAAAAGCTTCTGTTGCAGAAGCTTCCTTAATAGATAAAAACAAAGGCCTTTTCTTAATCAGTACATTAATATTAATCAAATAGTTAAGTAAGGAGAAGAAAATGGCAACCGCTTTGAAACCTAGGCCTTTTCACCTTGAGAATTTATACCAACCGCTAATTTCTGATAACATGCCCCCCCCCCCCCCACACACACATCTGTTGACAGGTTAGGAGTTAATTCTTCAGAGTTACTTTCATATGTTTGAATACTGAAAAACAAACAAATAGGAATGTAGCGTGAATACACTGAGTGGGTTTAGCACATGCCTTGGCTAGGAATCCAATTAGGATGACCTGGGAGAACAGGATCAAAGCAAATATTTCCATAGAACTGAACACGAGGCTTTTCAGCAGCATCGCTATGCCGTGGCTCTCCACAGAACACCTGGTACACAGGCCCGCTATTACCTACCATTTCTGTAACACCACTGGAATAAAAAAGGACAGGTTTTCTTCTAAGCTAATAGATTTCTTTTAAATCCTTTAAAAATCTTCCTAGAGTAGTAGCGCAAAGGTGAAGCCAAAGCAGGGAGCAAACAGGATGACTTAATGGAAATCAGGCAACAAGTCTGGGGGGAAAAAAATAGGTTCGGAACTGAAAATAAATTGAATATATAACACCTTTCCATCCTGTTCCCTTTTCTTTTTGTTTCTCGTGGCAATCTATATTTATGGAAAAGTCAGTTGATTGCTTATCAGGCTGAAGCTTGTGTTTGCTCAGACTAGTGATAATGAACAGTAAAAAGAGGTGGGAATTGGCTGCATTGTGAGGAGGTGGAATCAGGGAAAACTGGGTGGGTGGGCTCAGGACCGGTGTCTAGAGCCCAACGCTGGGTTTGCAAAGCGCTGTATTTCTCCCTCTGCCGCGGTGTCAACTGGAGGGGGGGTGGTGTGAGGATAAGGATCTGGTCTCCAGGCCATCTGGAAAGGCGTCCGGCTCCGGGAGAGAGCGCCCAGTGATTCCGTCGTCACAGCGCTCCGGTCCAGACGACAAGGGGTCTGAGGCCTTGCTCTGCGGGCAGTGGGGCCCGTCAGCCAGTGGCAGCACCAACTCAGAGCTTCTTAGAAAGGCCGCATGTTACCAGGGTGGCCGGTGTAACATTCACGTTTGAGAGGCGCTGGCCAAAAGGACATAGAGACGTCAGCTACGAGGACACGTCGAGCGTGGATTACAAAACATGAGGCTGTCTTGGAAAATGGAGCAGGTTCTCGAGACAGCTGGCTGACTGCACTGTAGGGATGTGAGCATATCTGTCGGCAGTTTGTCTTTCATAAGGCATGCCATCAGAGTGTCTCAGGGAAGTAGTTACTTGCACCTTGACGGGCTTGTACTTCTAGAGTCACAGGAGCCCAGTGTTGGCCTAGTGGCCCCAAGGCCACGTAGGCAAATGGAGCTGAGGTAAGACAGCTGGGAGATAAGGAGAATGACACCAATCTGAACGGCCTTTCAGATTATGGCTATGCTCAGGTTTCAGACCTCTGACTCCAGGAAACCAAGACCCCGCCCTGGGTTTCCAGCACATGCTTATTACTGAAATGACTTCTCATTTTACGAAAGCTTCCTGCTTCTAAAAAACTTCATAGACCTTTGAACCAGGGTGCCTGGGTGGCTCTGTCGGTTAAGCGGCTGACTCCTGATGTCGGCTCAGGTCACGATCTCATGGTTCGTGAGATAGAGCCCCGAGCTGGGCTCTGCACTGACAGTATGAAGCCTGCTTGGGATCCTTTCTCTGTCCCTGTCTCTCTGCCCCTCCCCTGCTCGCACACCCACTCTCTCTGTCTCTCCAAATAAAGAAACCTTTACAAACACAATCTTAATCGTAACAGCCTCGCGAGATAGCTCAGTACTGTGTTTCTCTGATTCTAAAAGGCAAATGAGGGTTTCTGCCATCACCCCTGTGGTTTCCATGGACAGCAGAGCTAGACGGGGCCAGGAAGATGGGAGGATAAAAAGACAGCCCTCCACGGAGCATTCCACTGCCACATCTGAATGGCATCTCCAGGCATACAGGGAGAGACTAGACTGGCCCTTGTCTTTACTTTCCTACCCTGGCTGCCATTTTCTAGGTCAATCAAGTCCATGTGTGGAAAAAGCTTCTCACATAGTTTCCTATTATAACAGCAAAGGGTTAGGCTGCAGATAAACCCTCTGCCACTTCACTTTTTGTGCCAAAGTCTAAAAGCAGTAAATCCCAAGCTGGAGAAACATTGACTAGAAATGGTGATATCACAGTAATTACAAATCTGTTTTTGTCCTTGTAAACGTTTTGATGATATGATCTCAGTCCTGTTTGGCAGGGAGAACCCATCCTAAGAGTCAGTGAGAGGCCTCTTCTGAGAAATACACAAGGAAACTGCACACTGCATCCATGCCCTAGATTGTGCCCGGGCCTGGGAAAGAGGATGGGGAAGGAGATTCCTCAATGATTCCAGAGACCAACCTTGATAAGAAAAGGCCACCCAGTTGGAAGGAGTGCCTTCGACGGGAATAAACCAGAAGAGTAAACGTATTACTGAAAGAAAGCCTTGAGTCTATTCCAGCTTTTCCAGTACCCAAGTTATTTCTTGGAAATGTTAGGGACCAAAGGGAATTCTTTTTTCCTGTCTCGACAAGGTACATTTCAATTTCATCTGCATGAGAAATGCAGCAGAGAACACGGGCTGCCATATAATCAAAGATCCTCCAGATGTACTTCAAGAGTTGCCCAAAAGATTAAAGAATTTAAGAAAGAAGTAGAGGAGAAGAGAGAATTTGCAAAATCCAACACAAAAGTGAAAGGGGCTGCTGTGGCCATGAATTTGACCATGCTGGAGACTTGATTAGGAGCAGTGAAGCTTGACTACATTATCTCCAGGCATTTGCTTGCCTTATCCTACTGTCCTATTTACTTTTCTGCTTCTTCCAGCACAGACTAGTGTCAGCGTGTGGGGGTGGTATTTCTGCTACCTAATCTGCGTTCAACAGCCCTGGAAGGTCAGGAAAGTAGTCCAATCATAGACCTTTGGGGGAAGATCTAATAGTTATCACACGTTGATCCGTCTTGACTGTGTGTTGATAGGTCTTGACCACTCTGAATGTAAAACAGAAATTCTGGCCCTTACTTAGAAATGTAACAAGCCTAGATGCTAAGGGTAAGTGTATACAGCCTATTTTGGTTCAAGAGTAATGGGAATTATTCCAGAAAGAAAAAAAAAGTTATTTTCAGCAGAAACTAAACCAAGAGAAAAAAACCAAGAGGCTGACACCCTTGTGCAGTTTTGAAGATAACCCCAGAAAAGGTGAGAGTAGAGGAGGGAGTTCCAGGTGGTGGGGAACCTGCCATAAGCTGGGTCCTTTCACTCATGTGCCACATGGGAAGGAAGGGGGTATGACTGAATCCAGGGGTCCTGAGAGTTTTCCAGAAACGTTTGTACAATTTAGTTAGCTATAAAATAGGAAGGTAACACTTCTCTGACTTAAAGAAATTCAGTGATAAGCCTAACAGGAAAAGCGAGCATCATCCCATGGTAGTTAAAAGGTGAAACTCGCATCATCTTGAAAGAGAAAAGCAGGGCACCTGGGTGGTTCAGTCGGTTGAACATCCAACTTTGGCTCAGGTCGTGATCTCGTGGTCCATGAGTTTGAGCCCCACATCAGGCTCAGCTGCTGTCAGCACAGAGCCTGCTTCAGATCCTCTGAACCCCTCTCTCTGACCTTCCCCATTTTCACTCTCTCAAAAATAAATAAGCATTTAAAAAGAGAGAGAAAATCCAGTATTTGTTTGGGTGTAGAGGGGGATAAAAACTTCAACTTTATGATATGCTTGCTCCTTGGGCTTTGTGAGTATTCAAACAGACATACACGCACAGAATTTCAATGTTAAGAATGAAAAATGATGCCATCTCCCAAATAACAACAAAAAAATGTCAGGGCAAGGGTTCAAGCAGCATTGACGCAGCAGCCTCTGGAGTTACCAGTCTAGGGAGTGGAAGACAGAGAGTGTATGAAGTAGTACTGAATGGAAGGCCCTCACCACCGTGGATTTCTCACCACTCAGCCAGAGACAGGTCCTGTGTCCCCAAACACGATGCAGAAACCAGCTCTGTTCAGAGCATAAAGTGATGAAGACCTCCGTAAGTTTTGCTCTGATCTACCAGGATCTGCAAACGGTCAAACTCCACCTCCAAAGAAGTCCAAATTCTTCTGGCATCCTCGTGTGTGATATTTGCCCTTTTTAAATTTTATCTACTTGTTTGCTTCCTTAGTTTCTTTGAACAGATGTATGGACACGTTTTGGTGGCAAATTCCCTAGAGTCGAAGGTAAACAAGAGGGAGAAAACAAGTGTTTTCTGACCTCTGTTAATGAAAGACAAAGGGACAGTCAGGTCCTTTAAAAAGGCTACCAAAAATGATACATGTATATCAAGACGCTGGGAGGCAGGGCTCCTGGGAAGAAATAAAAACTCCATAGGGAATGAAGAAAAGGCAAATGCTGAATGTCCTATAGCAGATACTCGACTTGCCAAAGAGGTGGCCAGATTACTGACTTCTATAAACACCAGAATATGGGTCAGTTACAGTAGCGTGGTTCCTAGAACTTTACATGATCTGGTGAGCAAATATGGTCTGTAAAGGATGGAAGAAACCATGATCTCAAACGCCCCACCCGAGCAAATGGGCAACCATCAATGCATTTACCAACACAAGACATGAGCTACTTCTTCTGCACACGAGACTACCTACCTGGATAACTAAGGCATCTTGAAGAACTTAAAAGTTTTCTTCTGCCCTAGATACCCATTCATGTGGAAGATGTTACCAAGTTCACTCTAACTGTTAATTAGCGTTTGAACTTGTAATGACAATTAACTCCGAGCTTGGTACTGACAAAACGAACTTGTGTGGGTGGCCTCTTAGCACAGGAACACGCACCGTAATTAACCCTTTATGGAGTCCTGTTAGTCTGGGGTTGCTGCCTTTTGAGAATGACCTCGGATGCTAGTTATCATTTAAAAAATACAATAATAATAGTTTTGAAAACTCTGCTTCTCTCCTCCCCAACACACCATAGACATACTAGGACTTCTGAAAACAGACACAACATGTTTAGATGAAACACCTGTGGCATTCATTTGAATTCCGATTTTGAATATTTAAAATGCAATGGACATGGCGATCGTCACTAATTAGCATGTCGTGTAGCCAGGCCTGCTTGTGATTCAACTGTTTCTGTGTTTGCCCTCCGCCCCCTACCACCCATCGCTGCTGATCCACATGAATGTTATCAAGTCTTTGCCGCCTGAGGAAGACATGACCCACATCTGACTCCTTTATTTTGCCCCAGTTAGTATCAAGTGGGGCAGGACAGTCTCGACTGTGAGTCATTCACGTCGCCGTCTTACTGTTCGCATGACTGTGAACTTCACCGTCGTGGAGATGGATTGAGGGCTTTGACATCAGTTCAATGTTGCTAATGGAAAATATTATTTACACAAGACTTTTTCCTGTCTGCATTCAGCCATGCAGAAATACGCTGTCACCTAAGTGCCAAAAGATGCTGATCTGAAGTAGAAGTTGTTGGCTGGCTTTGGTGCCAGTCAGGTGAGAATAAATGGCCAAGGAAGACACAAGTGGAAAATGATGGTTTGGGCCAAGCTTTTCTCTCTCCCTCTGTCTCTCCCTCATTCTTGAAATTAGGTATGTAACGCATGCATACACACATCGGTCTCCATGAAATATGCCTGATTACAAGCAAACAGGGAATCGTGGGGCAAAACTCTGTGCAGCTTCAAAGCCTCACCCCCTCATCTTGCCACGTCATGGTTCTGACAGTGAGAGACGGAGATGAAGAGTTCATTTCTTCTCGGTTTCAGAGTATTGACAAGGGACCAGCCCCTCCCAGCAGAAATGACTTGAAAAAAGCTAGGAATCAGGGGATCTGTGTGAATGCCTGAAGCAGGAGTTTATCTAGTGATAGACAGTGTATCCAGTGGTCTCCATTGGTGGAGACAACACACAGGTGCGGGCCAGAAAATGGCCTCCCTGCTGCAAAGTTTTTAATGACAGAGTGCAGTTGGCCTGCATTTATCATAGTAGTATTTTACTCACTTTACCACATGGAAAGCGGCATTTGAAACGAATGCGAATGAAAAGCATGATAATGGATGCTTTTTCCAATTACTATAGATTAATTCATTCTAATTGTGTATTAATTACTTACATATTTAATATATATTAATAGAATTATAATTTCCAATTAATTGTACTGCTATATATATATCTTAGTGTTAGCATAACCACATGGCTTGAAAACAATGAGTTTTTGAATCGTAGCTTATTATGTGAAGAAAATATCAGACTGAGCATGTAAAGAAGATGGGTATTTTACCTAACCAAGATGTTACAGTAGAAGAAAAGGAGTTCTACTTAACAAAATACAAAGTTTAGACGCACCTGGGTGGCTCAGTCAGTTAAGCGTTCAATTTTTAGTTTCTGTTCAGGCCATGATCTCATGGTTTGTGGGTTCAAGCCCTGTGTCAGCCTGTGTGCTAACCACATGGAACCTGTTTAGGATTCTCTCTCTCTCTGTCTCTCTCTCTCTCTCTCTCTCTGTCTCTCTCTCTCTGCCCTTCCCCACTTCTGTATGCGTGCTCTCTCGCTCTTTCTCTCTCAAAATAAATTAATTAAAAAAAAACAGTTTAGCACAAAGAAACAAGATGAACCTTAATGGGAAGTAAGACTTAACACAATTAACAAGGAGATCAGAAAATTCTCAAGAACGCTTACTCAACACACTAAAGATTAGCTAAAGCAATATAATGCATTCTGTGTCTAGTGTTAATTTATGACGCACTGGAAAGAACAACTGATGTGACTGATGACCTAAATAATTAGCTTTTATATAAAAATCAAAAGGTTAAAGGCCAGAAGTGAAATAGAAACTAAAATATAAAGTCTGTGGACTTCAAAGACCTCTAAATAATTCAAGGTGGGCATCTGCCACTGACAGAAATGGTGTCACCAACTCTAGTAATGAAAATCAAGTTACTGAAGGAAACCCATCAGTTACTGAAGGAAATCATTAGTCATTTTATGTTTATGTGTGATTTGAGGAGAATTAATCAGGCACACATTTTTTAAAAAGTCACACATGTCGGCATTAGAGAAATTTTTAAATTTTTTTTTTCAACATTTATTTATTTTTGAGACAGAGAGAGAACATGAACAGGGGAGGGGCAGAGACAGAGGGAGACACAGAATCTGAAACAGGCTGCAGGCTCTGAGCGGTCAGCACAGAGCCCGACGCGGGGCTCGAACTCACAGACCGTGAGATCATGACCTGAGCCAAAGTCCCAAAGTCGGACGCTTAACCGACCAAGCCACCCAGGCGCCCCGAGAAATTTTTAAATGTGCTGCAATGAGGGGCACCTGGGTGGCTCAGTTGGTTAAGCGTCTGGTTCTCAATGTTGGTGCAGGTCGTGTTCTCACTTTTTGTGGGATTGAGTCCCGCGTTGGGCTCCGTGCTGAGCACGGAGCCTGCATGGGATCCTCTTTCTCCCTCCCCTCCCTTACTCGTTCTCACTCTCTCTCTCAAAATAAATAAATGAACTTAAAAAGTTTTAAAAAGTAAAATGCAATGCAATGAAAGGTATAGGTTAACACGTTGGAAGACTGGGAGTCATTTCTTTGGAGTGAAACCTAAGACTATGGATGGTGGTCCGGCATGCTGGCCAGCCGTAGGGGCAAGACGATTCTTCTGAGTAATGACCGTCGATGATTTGTTTTGTTCTCAGACCACAAAACAGGAAAAATGCTTTCCATAGCATGTCAGATAATGTGCATACTCCACAGTCTATAGACTTTGAACAGCCTTAGAATTAGGAATATGTGACTGAGCCACCTGGGTGGCTCAGTCGGTTAAGTGTCTGACTTCAGCTCAGGTCACGATCTTGCAGTTCACGAATTCGAGCCCCTCGTCGGGCTCTGTGCTGACAGCTCAGAGCCTGGAGCCTGCTTCTGTCTGTCTGTCTGTCGGTCTGTCTCTCTCTCAAAAATAAATAAAACATTAAAAAAGGGGGGGTTATGGGGCACCTGGGTGGCTCAGTCAGTTAAGTGGCCGACTTCGGCTTGGGTCATGATCTTGTGGTCCGTGAGTTCGAGCCCCGCATCGGGCTCTGTGCTGACAGCTCAGAGCCTGGAGCCTGTTTCAGATTCTGTGTCTCCCTCTCTCTGACCCTCCCCCGTTCATGCTCTGTCTCTCTCTGTCTCAAAAAAATAAATAAACGTTAAAAAAAAATAAATAAAACGTTAAAAAAAATTTTTAAAAAGGGGGGGTATGTGACCCATATTCCAGAAAGAACAGCCAAACCAAACAAAAACTCCAAAAGCAACCCAATGCCACCCCAGCTTTAGAAAGCACAACTACCACATCGTGTTTGCCCAGATCATCACAACTAAAATCTCACTGTAAAAAAGTTGTCCGGTGCTGAAGAAAGAAATGCTATTTGTTCTGACTCCTAGAGATGGGGGCATTGGGCTGTAGCACGTGAGGATAAGGTGCAGATAGTTAAAACCACACCTTATATGTAATGAAGAAAAATTCGCTTGATTGTAGAACCCACCATTGAAAACATTATTTCCTATGAATGACTTCCATGGAAAAACACTGCCAACACCAAAATTTTTTTAAAGTTTATTTTTGAGAGAGAGAGAGACAGTGTGTGTGTGTGTGTGTGTGTGTGTGCACGTGCACGAGCAGAGGAGGGGCAGAAAGAGGGAGAGAGAATCCCAAGCAGGCTCTGCACTGTCAGCACAGAGCCCCATGTGGGGCTTAAACTCATGAGCCGCGAGATCATGACCCGAGCCAAGATCCAGAGCTGGACACTCCAGTGACTGGGCCAACCAACTGCCCCTCCAAGATGAACGTAAAGCACCCATGAAGTATATCCAAACAGGTACAGAATATGTCAACTGAGATAGCAGGCAAAAATATCACAAACCGTTGTTGAAAGCAAAACCACATCTAGCAACCCTCAAGTGAAATTCTGCTCCTCTGGACGGAACGATCCTGAGAACTCATGCAAAATAATGGGCTAGGAGAGCATTGGAAGCCATGAGATATGGAAGATATGAAAGAATTCATGATCCCAGCACTCCAGGTGGCTCCACGAGCATGAGGGTGACAATCGCTGGGGGGGAGGGGGGCGGTAAGGTTTGCATCTTGGCCATCCCCATCACTCACTTCAGGACACCCACCAGTCACCAGGAAAAAAAATGGTAATGCCCAACAATACATTATTTTGAGGAAGGGAAGATGTTTTTAAAGAATCAAAAAGTGCCTGTTACTAACTCTGGAATAAACGAACTCATATCACTGAGCCCAAGCAGATGGACTGGAGAAATGTAAGATTCATTGGTGACGACTGAAGATAGCTATTCCCACAAAGCCTGTGGCCTGTGTTTTTAAGAGCAGGTAAAGCAATGACACGTTTGGCTCGTGTGATCTGTCTTGCATTTATTACCCATATGCGTGTTCTTATATGTTTGTGGTTGCCTTTTTTGTTTAATGTTTTTATTTATTTTTGAGAGAAAGAGAGCACAAGTGGGGGAGGGGAAGAGGGAGAGGGAGACACAGAATCGGAGGCAGGCTCCAGGCTCCAAGCTGTCAGCACAGAGACCGACACGGGGGCTTGAACTCACAGACCGTGAGATCACGACCTGAGCTGAAGTTGGACGCTTAACCGACTGAGCCACCCAGGCGACCCTGTTTGTGGTCGTCTTGCACGTCCTCCCTGTTCCTTCTTTTTTCCTAAACGTGTTAAAATTGCCGAGAAGGCGAAAACCCTACTGTTAATAATAATAGCAATGATCATAGTAACCCACATTTACCTAGGCGCTTCCTACTGGTTCATTTAATCTCCACAGCAACCCCACAGGCATGTGTTACTATCATTTCCACTTTTTTAGGTAGGTACAGGAACCTTTCCCTCGGTCATACAACTGGAAAACAACAAGTCTAGGGATTCAAGCCCAGACTGAATGACAACAAAAACTCATGATCTGGTCTGTGCTGACCCCTAAACACTGTCCCACACGCAGAGTACCACATGCAAGCCCCAGGGCGTCCTCCCCTTTGGGGGGGTTCAGAGCCTGGTTATTCGTGAAGCATCTATGTGTTTTTTGCACAAGCCACTTGGACTCTCTGGAAGAACGGATTCTCTGCAGACCGAGGGACTGGGTTCGATGAGTTCCTGCTCAAACTGTCCTGTGATTTTATCTTCCATTCCCACCCTCCTCTCAAGAAACGTATTTATTATGAAAGCATGCCGTGGTTTCCTATTGATAGGTTCCTATGAGTATGTGCATGAGTGTGTGTGTGTGTGTGTGTGTGTGTGTGTGTGTGTGTGTGTGTGACAGAGAGAGACAGAGAGAGAGAGGGAGATTGTTGCCAAAAGCTTTTCATCAAAAACACAGGAATCAAAACACTTAACTTCTAACTGATATCCGAACTGCTTCTGGCCAGGTAGGTGTTCCAAATATTGGGCTGTTCTTATTATGGACTCGATTTTAAGGCACACCTATTCTTTTCTTTTCCACACATGCTAATACATTGTCCATCTTGCCTCTCCTAATAGCCCATGAGTCTTGAACTTGCAGCCAGAAAAGTACTGCCTTTGTAAGGCACAAAAGAACACCAGTGGTTTTTTTTTTTTTTTTAAATCACACGAGGCCTGAATAAAAAGCTCTCTGGCCATTCAGAGGCTGCTTGCATTGTGCAGCTGTTCCTTGACTGCTGAGAACATCTGGCCGCTGACAATGCAGTACCTGAAGGAAACCGTGCACATGGTGCTATTTGGGAGTTGCAGGACCTGGGATTTTTGCCAGGGTCCGCTGAAAGGTCGGGGGCCCTTTTTTCTTGGTCAAACCCTGATAAGCATATTGCAGCTTGTCATTACTGTTGTTTTGCTGTTTGCCTGCCAGTATTTGTTTCACAATTTTATTATGATGATGTCTTCCCAACGTGCTGGCACTTAGGGACTTTTTCTTTTCCTGTTTCGGTCCCACCTCTGTGATATGTACAGTGAGACTTTGATTGGTCATAGTCTACTCCCAGTTAGCAATACATCACTGTGTGGACTCAGTTCCCATGACTTTGGTTCCCTGGGACAATGTCTCTTTCTTCACCAAGCTGATGGTAAATATCTGGTCAGCCTCATCTATTTAAAGCCAGCCAAGCAGGAATCCTAGTGCTGGGGAGAGGATTCTTTTGTTTGTTTGTAAGTAAACAATGGGCTCAACTCTTCCTGACTAAAATTAAATTCCAATCACTCTTAAAATAATACCAAAGAACTAATCTAATTGCAACAGGGAGGCGGAGGGCGATGAGGGCGAATTTCCTAGGGCTGCTTGCTGCTTCACCACCGTGCCTTCCGTGTTTTCTGACGATTCTAGCGAACCTGCCTATGCAAAGGAAATTATTATCTCCCTTGCAGACAGAGCTGGGTGAGCTAAAAGCCAGGTGGGCAACTTTATCTGACATCATTTCCTTCTGAGTAACCAGGATTGAGTTGACGGAGCTACTTCAGGCGTGGCATTTAATTTTTTTCATGTTAAAAAAAATTTTTTTTAAGTTCATTTTTGAGAGACAGACACAGAGAGTGAGCAATGAAGGGGCAGAGAGCAGGGGAGGGAGAGCATCCCAAGCAGGTTCCACACCCAGTGGGGAGCCCGATGCGGGGCTCAAACTCACAAACTGAGATCACATCCTGAGCCGAAATCAAGAGTCACTTAACCGACCAAGTCAACCAGGTGCCCCAAGTTTTTTTCATGTTTTTTTTAAAAAGCCTTAAAAAACAAAAGGCTGAGCAAAATGACTAGTGTCTCTTTCTGGTTTAGAATGTTCTGGAGGATGCCTGTTCTAATCCGTCTCAGTGGAGGAAAATCTGGATTGACGAAAACTCGAGGGAAGTGGGTGTAGCCTGTGTTACAGAATCATTTACAGGAGGAGCCTCTGAGGCAGGAGCTCCCCTTCTGTAGTTATAAACATGACCTACACAAAAGCTGTAGATCTATACAACACAGAAGTGTGGAAAGGTGCTGTGTATTCTTTTTTTTTTTTTTATGCTTATTCATTTTTGAGAGAGAGACAGAGCATGAGTGGGGAAGGGGGCAGAGAGAAAGGGAGACACAGAACCTGAAGCAGGCTCCAGGCTCTGAGCTGTCAGCACAGAGCCCAATGTGGGGCTTGAACCCACGAACCATGAGATCATGACCTGAGCTGAAGTCGGAGGCTTAACCAACTGAGGCACCAGGCGCCTCAGGTGCCACGTATTTTTATTTCTCCCTCGGCTCCGCATCAGCTCTGCTGGGATGAGCGGGACATCAGTACATGCTAATGCATGCATGGGCTGCCACCCATTTTCTCCCTCAGCTTGAGGGCAGCCCTCTTTCTTGGCAGTGCACATTCCTATCTGAAACACCATCAACTCAATGAATCCCGTTTGCAAAGTCAGGATAACTGCCATACGACCTTGATCAGTTTCAAATCGTTCAACATCCAAAGAGCACCTGCCTATCAAGAACCCCCTGCTGCTTCCTCGTATGTTCTCACAACAAACTCCTCCTGACTCCGTGCCTTTTGCTCATCACTGCAATTTCTATTCATCTCCACCCAAATCCTTCCTGTCCCCTTGCCCTAAGCACGGGAAAGCCAACTCTGACTGTGTGCAGACTTGCATCCCTGTTTCCCGGCCAGGTCAATGACCTTATTCCTTTGTCTGACTGTAGCCTCGGTTGGGCAAGGTTACCCCCCACGAACTTACTTCTTTGTACGGACCCCCGTCACTCGGTGCACCACGCTGCCCTTCTTCCTTCCCTTGGGCCACCCTGGCCACTGTTTCTCAACAGAATGTCTGTGCTTTTCTTTAGAGCCTCATTTCCTTAGCCAAAGACGGGTATTTGTATTACACTAAATGCTTCTCTCTTCCAAGATGGGGGGCCTGATTTATGTACGAGTAAGGATCAGTAAGGCATTTCAAATGCTAGAAAGCTTAACATGTGAATTTCTTTAGTTGTTCCTTACTGAAGTTAGGTTTCTGCTTGGGTTTATGTAGTCCTTCTCGAAAAGGCTTCTACAGTTAAAGTATAAAGTCTTGATGTGTTCATTCATATTCATTCAATAACTATGTGCTCCATGTGGGGCTCAGCACTGGGTAACCTGCTCCTTGCAGGAGCTAAGCCCGCAGGAGCATGGTAGTTCCAAGTGCACTGGGAAGCAGCGGGGTGACAGGTCTGATTTATGCTCTGTACATGTGAATTCAGCACAACAGTGGGGGCAGCAGGGATGGACAGAAGGAAAGGAACTCTGGCTGTATCCACGAATAATCAACAAGGCTTACTGAGATAAGCCAGTGGATTCTGTCTTGCTGGTTTCTGGCCGTGTCAGTGGGTTGGGAGAGAAAGGGCAAAGAGCCGATCAGCCTCCTTGGGGAGAGTGGGGAGATGACCCCAAGTGCCAGGGAAGGAAGGGGCAGCCTTGGATGCAAGTGGAGAATGGAGGGCGTGAAGCCTGGAGGTGCCAGGAAGGAAAGGGAGAGCTGATGGCCTCCTGGCCTTGGTTGTATCCACCTGGTAGAAGTGAGGTCTCTGCCCTGAGATGGGAGAGAGGTTTGGCAGAGAGTAGTAAGGGTCTGGCCTCCCAGCTGCCTCACCGATCCAGAGAGGGGCTGCTTTTGAGCAGGAGAAAGGGACGAGGAGCTGAAGAGTTGTTTGTAGCTTTGCTAAGTATGCTCTGTAGCCCTTCCAGATAGCTACGTGTAGCCTCACTCCAGAGGAAAGTGCACTGATATGCTTTGGAAAGATCTTCAATAACAAGGGCTTTCTAAGTAACTTCCAGTTTAGCCAGGAAATCACTCACCCAGAATCGCTCCCTCCCCTAAGTATTCCAGTTACTCAAAAGTTTTACTGAGGGGCGCCTGGGTGGCGCAGTCGGTTAAGCGTCCGACTTCAGCCAGGTCACGATCTCGCGGTCTGTGAGTTCGAGCCCCGCGTCAGGCTCTGGGCTGATGGCTCGGAGCCTGGAGCCTGTTTCCGATTCTGTGTCTCCCTCTCTCTCTGCCCCTCCCCGTTCATGCTCTGTCTCTCTCTGTCCCAAAAATAAATAAAAAACGTTGAAAAAAGTTTTACTGAAACATGTCAGCATTGAGAAATGCAGAAGGCAGCTAAGCAGGTTGAAGAGCTGTCAGAAATCCCGCATCTGCGCACAGAGCACCAAAGGCAGGGTCTCTTTAGAGGCTAGTCATTTCAAACCCACCATGTCCAATGCACAGGTGCACCACAGGTTACAAAAAGGAAAGACAAAGAAGAAAACCTTCAGCATGGAGTAGAACAGTCGTATTTTATGGCACATGTGTTCATTTAGTTGGCATGGGGGCATTTTGAATTGCTACCTTAGAAATTAACCAATAGTGGGGCACCTGGGTGGCTCAGTGGGTTAAGCATCCGACTTTGGCTCAGGTCATGACCTCGCAGTTCATGGGTTCGAGCCCCCCCGTTGGGCTCTGTGCTGACAGCTCAGACCCTGGAGCCTGCTTCGGATTCTGTGTCTCCCTCCCTCTCTCTCTCTGCCCCTCCCCTGCTTGAGTTCTCTCCCTCAAGAATAAATAACTATTAAAAAAAGAAGACATTAACCAATAGCTTTGCAGTTTGAGTGAACAGTTAAAAGGACTCAAAAGACCAAAATGTTAACTAATAGGTACATTTAATAGGTGCATAGGATTCATTTTAAAATAGTGTGGTCAAAATGTGGACGGTATGCAGCACAGAGCCTGCTTTGGGTCCTCTGTCCCTCTCTCTCCGCCCCTTCCCCCCTCATTCGTTCTCTCTCTCTCTCTCTCTCTCTCTCTCTCTCCCTCAGAAATGAATAAACATTTTTTTTTTTAAAAAAGCATGTGGACAGTCACACTCAGGGCCAAGCTGAGGTGTGTTTGTGAGCTGCTGGCAAAGGGCAAGGAGAAACCTGATCCTGCACTTTGTAAATTACAAACTGTTTATACCTGTCATCTCTGTCTGGGTCTGTGCTAATGACACTTGAACAATTGGCTTATGTGTGACAGAGCACTGAGAGCCAGCAGTTTCAAAGCAACCACATCCAAAGGCATTGTTATTGAGGTCCACAGGAGATTGAGGGAAAGTAACGAGGATTGTGATGTAGGTGAGGACTTTTACCACTGGGTTTGGGGTGATTTTAGAAGGGTTGGCCCTGGGAATATCTCCAGTTAGATTGGGCCTGGGTATGCAGTTATACCCCCCACCAGGACCCGAATGCCTCAGGGACACTAATCTTCCCACAATTTCTCAAATTGGAAGGACTAGTTGGAAAAGGCAGGGTTCATTATATCATATTACAGTCACTGAGTCCTTTCCATCTGGCTCAGAAAACTGCAGTAGGAATCATGTGTTTTTAAAACTTTGTTTCTTTTCTCCCCCCCTCCAGACCTTCCCCATCCTCACTGCCCAATGTCTAGTACAATGCCCTGCACGCAGACTAATAAGCACCTATGAAAGGTTTAGCGCATTTAAGACCTGGGAAATACTCTAATTAGAGGGCAGGGTGCACCAGCGCTCAGGATGTAGGCTTTGGGGTCAGCTCACCCAGGGTTCTAGTCCATCCACCCCACTTACCAGTATGTGGCCTGGGGAAGTCTCCTCACCTGGGACATGGGGGTAATAACAGCAGGCATCTCAAAGTGTCTTGAGGACTAAGTGAGCCATTACAGGAGTTAGATCAGTGCCTGACGCGTGGTAAACACATCAAGTATTATTATTTTTGCAAAAATAAATTCCTCTTGAGCAGAGAGAGCCCTTCTGAAAATACGCCACCTAAAATAATGGTAAGCAGGTATCTTTGGTCACTGGGAAAAGTTCTACAACTTCTGCATATTCCCTAGCCTATTTTTAAAGGTAAAAATTTTATTTTTTATTTTCTTTTAATATTTTGAGAGAGAAAGAGAGAGACCAAGCAGGGGAGAGGCAGAGAGAGAGAGAGGGAGAGAGAGAATCCCAAGCAGGCTCCACACCCAACACAGAGCCCAACGTGCAGCCCGAACTCACAACCATGAGATCATGACCTGAGCTGAAATCAAGCGTCAGACACTTAACCGACTGAGCCACCAGTCCGCCCAAAACACCCCTTTAAGATTTTATTCTTAAGCAATTTCTATACCCAACAGGGGGCTCAAACTTACTACCCTGAGATCAAGTCACATGCTCTACCAACTGAGCCAGCCAGGCACCCCCAAAAGGTAAAAATTTTAGATTAATATGAGTTTTCACTCCTTGTAAATCCAAAGGGGACACAATTATATACAAGAGTGTATACAATTTTGTTTAAAACAAAGCAGAAAAGTAGGAGTCTTTTTGAATAATAAATTAAACTTTAAAAATGTTTTTTCCTCTAAAAAAAAGTACCAGATTCTGTTTCCTCTTGGAAACAACTTCGCATCTGGGATGCCAAATTTCAGTCTTAATACAGTATGGAACAGTTGAGTTATAATTTTTTAACTTCCCAGAACACACAGAATTCTGATGGGAACATGGGAAAGGACATTTATCTTTTCAGCTGCATGAAAATGAAACCCGTAATATTTTAGTGAACTGAAAGAAAAATACATATTAAAAATTAAGACCATGTGTGACAAGGAGTGTCTCTATAGCTACAACATTAGATTTTGTACAGTTACCCTGCTCTACAATATGATGTCCTATACCAGTGATTGGAAGTAACAGTGCCTTTTAGATGAGAATGAAAGTAATTAGTAGTTATTTTCATTCAAAGATACTTAAGACTGACAACCATTTATTTCAAGTGGACGGATGTGCAGCCATATTGAATATAAGCCACCTTCTGATTAGGAGAATAAAACACAGCCTTCAAGGAAAACAGGGAGATGCTGATGAATATTGTTTACTTCATCCTTAGAGGGAGACTAGTTTGGAACGGCTCTCTTATAGCTGTGTCTCAGGATATTAAAATAACTGGTTGAAATATAAAGCATTCAATTAATCACTATTCATACTAAACAGATTCTCCATTGACACTGGCCAGATTCTTTCGTGTGTGTATGTGTGTTTGCTGTTTTATTTTAATGCCCGAGGTTAATAACACCCTTAAGAGACTGTCTACGGGTCCACCCAGTACCAACAGAGCCTAGGCTTATCATTATGCCAGCTTCACAACCAGAATCCATTAGTTAATTTAACAGAGTCTGAGAAAAACTCATTTGTCTCCTTCAGTGTTCTGCACAAAGTGACACAGGGTCAGGCATTATCTGGTGGCGGGGGACAGTGAAATTAAAGTCCCTGGGCACCAGCCATTCACAGCAGTAGAATGGATGATTATCAGGCTGGATATAATTATAGAGCCACAGCAGTCCCCAACAATACACTGGCTATCTACCGAGCACAAAGGTTTAAATCCTTAATTTGTTGTGGGCCAGAATTATCTGTGAAGTGTCCATGCGTTTTTGTGTATCATCAATCACAACTCAGATAGGCAACCACTGCTGTTTGCGTTTTGGAAGTTTGGCAGCTGGTAAGGTTCTGCCTAGTTTTCTGACAGAAAGATAGGAAGCAGGGCTGCAGAAAGGCTTTTAGTGGCAGAAGGATGACACTTCTGCCGAGGTCCTATCACAGGCTCATTAGCTGAGTGGAAATCCGAACCTCGTCAGTTTCAAAGGTATACTTAGACATATACAGAGTCATCTGTTTCATTAAGTTAATTTACCTGAGCCGGCTTGCCTCATAATCAAACTGCTTCTGCAATGTCAGCACCACACCTTAAAGGCCCATGAGGACAGAGTGGGGTGAGAGGCACTGCTCATCAGGACACTGGGGCTTACATGGCATACTTTAACTGGGCGCTTCCAGAAATCCACATTCTATTCACAAGCGAGAAACATGGCAGGAAGTTCACGAAGGCTTGTTATTCACTTTTGGTTCCAAAGGATGAAGTTGGAAAATGAGAAGAGAGACCGTACGCTATGCTAATCACTTAAGAATAGTATCCAATTGTTAAGAGAGGAAATGAAAAAAGGAAAAGGAAGCCGGAGAGAGGGCTACCCATTTGGTGATTAGGTGTTTAACCTCTCGTGAGCCTGGAGAGTGCAAACTGCTGTACAGCTAGATTCACTCAAATGATAGGACCTCCAGGAAACTGTACCTGCAACTTATATCCTGCAGAAGTTGCTAATTAAAGAAAAATCTGTATTTCTCACCCCCCCTCCCTTTGTTTTGTTCTCAAAGTGGTGTCTTTGTTCCTTTTTTAATATGCCTTTGTGGTATTTAAACTTGAGTGTTATCAGTGGAGAGCTGTTTGCATGTTAAAATTTAATCTTATCTAAGGTTTTGTGGTCTCAGGGTTGACTTTTAACTGAAAGTTGTTACTGGCTTTCATGCCATGCTGTTAACCCTGACTGTTTAAGACGAACAATTAGATTCCATTAGAACCAACTGGTTTGATAAAGAGACCTGAGGACATGTTATCTCCCTTCTTCTAGCACAGAGCTAGAACTTCAGTTCTCTGGAGGAAGATGGAAAAGAATTCCTTCTCCAACCTCATGTATACCTTCACCTGTTCATGGCCTACTAGGTATAAAAGATCACCTTCTCAAAGCACTTAGGTGAGAAATACTTCCCTACACATAGGGGAAAAGTCCACATATTTTCTTGCATTGAATCATCAGAAATAGTTTATTTTATTTAGCAAGCCCCAAATCCATTTGTTTAACTTGGCAATAACTGTCTTTTTTTGGCCATGTTTAATTTTCTTTATCCAACATTTTGGAAGATCCAACTCCACCCATTGTTAGAGCAGGAATGTTCAATTGCTTAGTTCTGATGACAAAATATTTAATGTCAAGTGTGACTGTGAAGGATCAACCCCCGTCTGAATGGATATTTTGCTAGTAGGAGCTTTAAGTAACAATTGAAACTTCATTGTCAGGAGTAGATAAAATAAATACCATCTTTTCACACCCAGGGGATTCTGGGCCAGCTATATCTTTCTGAGTTCTGATTTCATTGTCCACACAATTGAATAAAATATCTACTCTAATGCAATATTAAGATCACAGATTTAATAATACAGAACTTGGGGAATGCAAAATTTACTTTTGTCGAGATAACAATTTCTTCCGTGTGCTGGGCATTATGTGCACTTAAAGCTATGCTTTCAGTAACGTAACTAGGTCAGGGATTTCATAGAACGTGGAGGCGCTCTGGTTACCGTACCAATACCATCCTCTTAACATTTCGTGTATATTTCAACAGCCTGTATGTGCAAGTAAAAGGCAAACGCTATGTCAGTCTGATGTGTGTTACCAGGGTATGTATACGTAACAGAGCTTCTAAGACCAGCTAGCACTAAGGCCTTTAAACAAGAAACTCTGGTGCAATTTGCAGTAACTGCTTCAAGGCTCCAGTCTATGACCAAATGAGCTACATGAGTAAATCTAAGCCTTTCTGGAAAAATTAAAACTTAACATGTCTAGCGTTTTTCTAACAGTGCATATGTATTTGTACTCTATTTTGTAATTTGTTACTGATGTATCTGTGTCCCCATACACTGTAAATTCTCTGAGGACAGAGATTATATATTTGATTATTCATTCACTGATTCACTACCTAATGGTAGGCAGATTACTAAACAAATAATGTCAGTTTGATTGCTCTGATAGAGCACTTTCATGTGGAAGAAAGGAGAGAGAGATTAGTGATTAACAGGGGCTGGGAGGGGTGGGGAATCAGGGAAGACTTCACAAAGGAGGTGGTATTTGTTGAAGAAGGTCTTACAGGAAGGGTAGGAACTTCAAGGTAGGAAAGAGAATGGGAAGGAGAAGTGGGATGGGGCGGGAGGTAGGGGGACAATGGGGAAGGCACTGGGGAAAAAAACCCACCCTAGGGAAGGGCAGTGTAGGATGCAAAACAATGAAAGAGGAGAAAAGAAGGCAAAAGACAATCCAGTAGGAGCCATTCTCGTAAACTCCTCCAAATCAACTGAATTGTGAGAAATGCTCAACCTTATTGGCAGGGGCGGTTCATGGAAACCCTGGTGTATATTCTTAACCCTGGGCACAGCCAGGAAAGCCAGGGCAAGCTCCTCACCTCGGACTGCTAGGATGAGAAGATGCCCGAGGGCTCTCAATACTGCTTCCTTTCAAGTTCTTGTACATTAGCCCTCCCTCCTCTCCCTATTGGCCACGGTGCCTGAGACAGTGTCTTGCTCACAAAAACAATAAATGCTCAATCTGTGGTCTTTTGTAAACGCGCCTCTCCCTTTGAGGTGCCTGTAATTGTAGTTGGGGAGACAGATACGAGCCAGGTCGTAATGACGAACACCAGTAACGACAGACTGCTCCTTTTTGACACTGATGTGGCCCCAAAAACTGCACTGTAAAAAGTGCACCCCTCCTGGGGTGCCTGAGGTACTCACTCCGTTAAGCGTCCCATTCCTGGTTTCCGCTCAGGTATTGATCTCGTGGTTTGTGAGTTCGAGCCCCGCATTGGGCTCTGTGCTGGTCTCACAGAACCTGCTGGGGATTCTCTCTCTTTCTCTCCCCCTCTCCCCCTACCCCTCCCCAGCTCGTGCTCTCTCTCTCGCTCTCTCTCAAGATAAATAAATAAACTTAAAAAAAAAAAGTGCACCCCTCCCTTCCTGAAACGAGTAATTTAAACTTCCGTAAAGTTTTGGTGAGGCACCAAACTGCAGGTACCGTCATCTGAGAATGGCAGCCATCCATGAGTGCAACAAAATGTGGGCATCAGCAACATAAGACGCAGAAGGCCGTGGCTGGGAAGTTTGGGGGTAAAGGGGAAAAAGCAAACAACGGTGAAGTGTTTTGGGGAAACAAGTGTTGTGAACGTGTACAAAATCCAAAATGCTGAAATGTGGGGACACTTAAGAGTTTCCAAATGCCAGCCTCAGGCTCAAAGGGGACTGAGAAGAAAACAGAAGCATACGTTTATTACATGCCTCTTTACTTTTAATCCTAAAAATAACTGTATGAAGAGAAAGCACCGTTAGCCCCCTTTTATAGTGGAGGAACCCGTGGCTGACAGAGATTAAATCAACTAACCCAAGGCCATGTGGCCACTAATAGACGGAATAGGACGGAAATCCACTATAATATAAGCTCCATCGTTCACTGAGCAAGCCTCGGGGCCTAGAACATGGCTGGCACACAGCAAGTGCTCAGGAATTATTTTCTGAAACCACCAAACTCCAAAGCCGGTGTTTACAAAGTGGTCAGGGTCGAGTTGGTCTCAGAGAAGACGGACTTTTGTACCTGCTCCTGGGATAAAGAAATAGCTAGAAAGGCAAGTGGGCAGACATTTAGTTGGAATGAAGGAACAACAGCAGTAGAAAACACACAAGACAAGGGAGATGAAGAGTTAGGTGTTTTGCCTAAGTCTCTACCCAAAATATTGGTTCTTGTACTAGTAGAAAACTGTTTTCCTTGTCACTGAAACAACAGCTAAGACAAAGCATAGAACATGTGACCCCTAAAGAATATCTTCTAAGAATTAACAGTGTGTGTGTGTGTGTGTGTGTGTGTGTGTCTGTGTACATAATCATACATTCTACAGAGGTTAGAAACCTGTAAAAATAAATGGCGATATTGAAAGAGGTTTTTAACCTTAACTGTAGCATTTGCTAGTGGAAACTGTGATTACTGTTGTATTTTTGGTGGTGACTGTTCATGATTTTTTTAAAGGTCTGACACCTGCCCTCTTGATATTTATGTGTTTCTTGCAAGGGAACCCAAGATTCACAACTGTGAGCTTGTAATGAGGAAAAGAAGACAATACAGATATCATGAAAAGGAGTATGAATTGAATATCACCAGAGAGACAAATCACATATTCTATGCTGCTTTAATTGGAAAGCAGTTCTTTCGTGGGGTTACTTTCTCCTCAGCTAAGATAATTAAGTCTGGGCTGACACTGGTGACCAGCTACCGATGATATATCGTCAGTTACTAACAATGCAGGAATCAGTAATCAAAATTTATATTTCCCAGGTTACCAGGGCACAGTTGAAGAAGAAAAGCCGTTTTGATAAGGCTGCGAGATAGGGTTCCTAACACAGTACTCACATGGCCTCTACTCCACAGCATCTGGGGGGGTGGGGGGGAGGGGGCTAATGAGGTCTGTTTTATTTCAACTCTGTCATAAAAGAGAACCTACCTATTGTCCGTGTTTACATTAAAAATACATCATAAGCCCCATGCTAGAAGTCTCTTCCTTGCTCCCTGTCATTTTTAATGGATCAAATTATATTTTCTTAGTGGTTTGGCATGAGGGCAGGTGGGCACAAAATAGACTTAGGTATTTTAAGAGCCATGCCATGCAGCTGGCACAAGTTTTTTGAATCATGATCAGTTATCCCTGAGCAGAGCTGAAGGCACTGAAATTGAAGGATTAGGATTGTAATTTTGATCCCATTTGTTTGTATCAGCGGCGCCCAACTTGTCTGCTTACTACAATCACCTGGGGATCTACGAAAATTTCCAAAGCCCAGGCCATACCCCCAGACGAATGCAGTCACAACCTCTGGGTGTGGGACACAGGCACCTTTGATTTGCAAAGCTCTCCAGGAGATTTCAAAGTACAGGCGAGTGTGGAAAACACCGGTTTATACTCACAGTATGGTATGTGTTTGCACTTAGTTGTGCACAGAGAGGCATACGCGGGTGGGGTGAGGAAAAGGGAACACATATGATCCAAAGGGCAGTTCAAGCTGGAGCTGAAATTGGATTCTGAAACCACCGTCTCCCTCCCCAGTGAGAGAAGCAATTTCACAGTGGTTGAAAAGGACCCTGGGGAGAATGGAGAAATAAGCCTTTGGCCCCCCTCTGCTCAGCACCTAGCTCAGTGTGGAGTACAGAAGTGGAAAGGAGGGGCGCCTGGGTGGCTCAGTCAGTTAAGCGTCCGTCTTCGGCTCAGGTCATGATCTCACGGTTCGTGGATTTGAGCCCCACGTCGGGCTCTGTGCTGACAGCTCAGAGCCTAGAGCCTGCTTCAGATTCTATGTCTCCCTCTCTCTCTGCCTCTCCTCCACTCATGCTCTGTCTCTCTCTCTCTCTCTCTCTTTCTCTCTTTCTCTCTCTCTCTCTCAAAAATAAATAAATGTTTAAAAAAAAACAAAACAAAACAGTGGAAAGGAAAGAGGGAGGAGGAGTGCCTTATAGCTTACCTCCCAGAAAGGGATGTTGGGGTAGAATGAAGGATGCTTTTCCCTGATCATATTCCAATACAGTGCCCTCTTTGCTCTGTTGCTGAAGTCTTATTTTCTCTCTACTCTAGTCAATGTCCCCTCCTCTCTGGCAACAGTCATTCTGATGTAGTCTAAGGTGACCACTCCCAGAAGAGAACACCCATTCTGCTTCTAAAAAGCCCGACATCATTTAGGGATGCTCCAGAAGCCGCCTTTGGCCTTCCTGTGACATGGGAGGCGAACGCCAAGAAAGGGCATGGACGCCAAAGGACATGGGGGGTGGGGTGGGTAGGAGCCTGCCCAGAAATGAACATGCAAATAGAGGGAAAATCAGGTTCCCATACTCAGCACTGGAGTCTTGTTTGTAGAAAATATGAAGGGTAGTTGCTTTGAGCTCTTTCGATTCTTTGAATTTGACCTCACTGTGCCCTGCCTTTCTAAGTTGGTTACATTTTTATTTGAAAGCTAATAAATTAGGCAGACATTCATATGGCGTGCAGGCGGGCGGGTTCACGGTGTTGGGTAAACTACGAGCCACCGTATGTATCCATCTGTGTCACAGATAAAATTCACAAAGTTATCTCTACAGACACCACAATGCCCGTAAACGCCCCTCACTCTCATCCTGTATTCCAGAATATTATCACTGGTTGAGCAGACTACGAAGGCAGAGAGGTCCTAGGGAAAATTCTGGGAAATGGCACGTAGCAGGAGGCCTGAGTCCTGGGTCTGCCTCGGGAGACACAGATTTTTAAGAAATAACTAGTTTTGGGGTTCCCCCCCACAAATGAAATGCATGCACAAGGAACGAATTTTTTAAAAACTACAAGAGTACAACACAAAAAGTGAGTCCCTTTCCCACAGGTGACCTCCAGTCCCCCTCTTTCATAGACAAACCTGTGCTATTAGCTGCTTGTATGGCAGAAATGAAATATTCACAACACTTAAAAAATCAGTCTTGGGGTGGATTTAAATTTGCATTTTAAAAAATGCCCCTTTCACAATCACCATAGAATGCAAGGTGGTATATTTAAAAATACCCAAAGCCTCTTGAGTCAAAATCGACAAATATTTAGGGGCACCTGGGTGGCTTAGTCATTTGGGTGTCCAACTTTGATCTTGGCTCAGGTCATGATGTCACAGTTCGTGAGTTCAAGCCCCGCGTCACGCTCCGGGCTGACAGTGCACAGCCTGCTTGGAATTCTATCTCCCTCTCTCTCTCTCTCTCTGCCCCTACCCGACTTGTGTTTTCGTGCTCCCTCTCTCTCTCTAAGTAAATAAATAAACTTAAAGAAAATTTTTTTTATTCGACAAATATTTAGCAAGGACTTCCAACGTGCAAGATGTTGCCTAAGCATGGCATTTGTACTGAGGATTCTACACATTCACATTTCAGGTTTTCTGGTGTACAATCAACTCATCTAGTTTTATGTCTTTGCTTTAAATCCTTTTTTCTTTTCCAGAAACAAAGATCATCTCTTTCTTGTGCCCCACCCCCCACCTCCACTACCCCCTCCCATAACTTCTGAACTTTTCACACATTCCCTACTTTGAGATCTGTTTTGAGCCCAGATATCCGGGTGGGTGGTACCTTCTGGCCAAAGTACTATCTCTCATACCTTCTCCAGCTGGACTGGCTCAAGGATCTGCTAGTCCCCAAAGAAATAAAACTTCTCTGAGTTGCAGAAGAAAAAGAGCTGCAATGCACTATGCTGAAAAGACACATGTGCTGAAGGATGATAGTCAGGCCACAACCCAGCCGACATCCCGCCTGCATCTTGTTTGTGAAGGGAGAAACACCTCACTCTGTAGCCCACTGAGGCCCACTGTGGGCTGGCTGCACAGATGAGCACCCCATAGCCCCCTCCAGCCCCGGCCAGTAACATCTGTATGTGTTCTCTCCAGCTGGCTGGCCCAGCTGTTCTGGTGTCAGGAGAAAGTTATGAGTCACCGGGAAGGGATTTGAGGCAAGAGTGCAGTTATATCATCTCTTGGGGTCTGTATGTCATTGGCAATAGAGGCTTAATAACAAGCCAGTGGATGACATTCACCCCCAGGAAGGCCACACACCAGAACTTAACTTCGTATCCCACACTTCAAGACCTCCTCTGAGCCTTGCAGAGATGAGATGAGGTGGGGCAGTATGGATGCTGGACGTTCCCACCCTAGAAGGCCTTGGGTGGGTGCCCATCACGTTCATTAGGTTACCGCCATCTCTGGCCTTGCAACCGACCTATCTCTACACAAGCTGGTCAAACTGGGATTCTGAATGAATGAGGCCCTGCCAAAGCCTGAGGACTTTCTCTTTGGTTGTTTGATTCCAGGCAGGCTATTTCATCCACAGAGCTATATGGGCAGCCTCCAGCAAAAGCTTGAGTCAACAGCAGGATTTTCCTGGACCATCTGTGGTTTCCTGCTCTAAGCAGTGCTTCCTCAGTACGTGGGAGGAAGAACTTGTCAGAGGATCCAAGAATCAGAGGCAATCAGGGTTTCCATCGGGACCTTACATGTTGTCTGGTCTAGCCCCACATCCGATGTCTGACTGCCCCAGACAATATTCCTTCTACTTCCACACTCATCCGGCCTCCCACCCCCCTGGGGAGGCCAGTCCATGTTTGTGTTACTGGGACTACTAGAAACATTATTTGGAGCAGCAATGACCTCCTAATGGTTTCTGCCCATTGATCTTAGCTCTACCCTCATAACTGTCTTCCAGGTTTCTCTAGGTATCTAAAAACACCCATCCTCACTCCTTGAGTCTCCACCTTTTAGTTTATTTTTGAGAGAGAGAGCATGAGCAGGGGAGGGGCACAGAGCGAGACAGAATCTGAAGCAGGCTCTACACTGACAGTGCAGAGCCCAAACGCGTGGCTCAAACCCACAAACTGCAAGATCGTGACCTGACCAAAGCTGGACACTTAACTGACTAAGCCACCCAGGTGCCCCTTTTGGTTTGTCAGAAGTTGTTCTGATGCTCTTTCTTGGGGTAACATGTACTCATTATTTGAGGAGTATGTGTCAGAAGTTCACTGTGTAGTAAGCTTTGTTTCTGCACATGGAGATACAGTGACTAACAAGACAAGCTTGTCCATACCAAGGTGACATTCTATTTGGTGTTGGGGGTGGGATAGATGAAATCAAATAAGAATATAAATGTGGAAATACCAACTAGGGATAAATCTGCTACAGAAATTTGGAAGAATGTGATTTAAAAAAAAAGGCATTGGGTTGCTTTCCGAGGTCAGGAAAGGTCTGTTAGGGAAGGGACATTTTCACTGATTTCTGAACGACAAAGGTGAAACCGCTGTCTGAAGACTGGGAGAATGTTCCAGGTGGTGCAGGGGGCGAGCCGCAGGTCCGGGTCCAGAAGGCAGGAATGGAAAACCAGGAAAACCAGGTCGGTCGGATGGAGGAGAGTGTGGAATGGTGGAATGGAACCAGATGGGGTTGGGGGAGATAGGGGGTGCTTCCTGCACCCAGGAGAGGCGGTTTCAATTGCACCGTGAAAGCAGTAAGAAGCCACTAGAGAATTTATGCAGCGGAAGGCGGGACCTGACTGCGCTTTTGAAAGACCATCATAGGGAGTGAGTAGAGAGGTGGATAGATATGGCATGTGTTTGGTGATAAAATCAATATCTGGATGTTACCTCTCCATCCCTTTGAACTTGAAGTATTTTACGTTTACGCTGCTCTCTACTTTTGCTGACCTGATGCTGCCTCCCAAGGCAGTCTGGGGGCGCTCTGTAAGGGCAGAACCAACCACTGAGTCCCTGATCTCAGGATCCCCCACATCCCAGCTCCGTGCCTTGCCTGCACAGGAGACTCCACCATTTGTTGAGGGAATAAATGGATGAATCCATGAGTGAAGGGGGACCGCTGCTCATTTAACCAAACGCTGAAAGTCAAGTCCTCTCTCCCTGCCAGCACGCCTGTATGCTGTCATCTCAGGTGTCCCGTTCCCACTGACAACTCCCGACACGTTAAGGAACGAATCTGTGACACACAAAAACAATGCCCCCTTGGAATAAAACCACTTGCAAAAAATGGGGAAAATTACCAAGAACGAGTCTCGGTCTCCAAGGCCACCTCACAAAGTGTGAGGGAAGAGGTATGTCCTCATGCCAGATGGTGACATGGGGCCCGAGCCTAGGTAATCCTGCCCTGGGGGGCATACAGCACCTTGTTCCCACCTCACTGAAAATTCTGGAGGAGCCTCTGCCTTTCTTCCACGCCTTAGTGCTGCTGGAAAGGGCTGATTAAATAGATATGCGAGGAACACATCTGCCTACTCTTGCATAACACTTCAGAATGACTTTTCTTTTTTTACTCTTTGGAGAACTGAAGACTATGTTAACTGAACAGGAAGAATATCACCATTTGAGTAGAAAATGATTCTGCCTTAGTCTTTTACTTATTCACAGTGAACCTGGGGACTCTCCCTTTCAAAAAGAAGTTCATGCATTAGTCCCTCTCCAGGTGTTCTACAGCTCTGGGTGTGTGTGTGTGTGTGTGTGTGTGTGTGTGTGTGCACGCGTGTTCCATCTCACTACTCAGACCTTAGCATCCTTACCAGAGAGAAAGCCTGTATGACCCACATGGACCTCTATGCTTATCAGTAACCAGATGATGGGTAGCTTTTCAGAGCCATTTATGCATTTCCCATGCCACCGTTTCCTCCCCAAGAAAGCCGTGCATGTGTGTGCGTGCAGGGATCTCTGTGCTGTCTTGGGGTGACCAACCGCCTGGGCACGTCTGCTGGGCTGGGTTTCCTCACTTCTCTTTTGTCTGACCCTCAGCACTTTCCTTTGGCTTCTGCCTGTCACACTCAAGCTTCCTGGATAATTTCACTTTCTCCTGATTCTGGTCTCTTTCACAGACAGTAATTATACTGATTGCCTGCCATGCTATTAATTATGGGATTTGCAGTTTATTTGTTTATTCATTCACTTATTCACTCATTCTTAGATCGGGGGGTCAATTGGTGATAACCATGGACTGTTTTCCCTCCAGACAATCTGGATTGCCGTCATTAACTTTGTGTCCCGGTTATCCACCATTAGCCATCCACCTCCATTTTGGCTCAGAAGTAGAAGTGATCAGCATTGTGCCTGATGCCCAGTGCCCACGTTGTGAGAATCAAACGAGGTGGGCCATTGGCGGGGGGGGGGGGGGGGGGGGGGGGCTACAATTTGTGGGGAGATTCTCAGGGAAGAAGGGAAGAAGTATGCCTTCCCCCTCTGCAAACCCCACCTGTTGCCCAAGATAACAGCTGTCCTCCCAAAATATTCTTGAAATTCAAATGCTTCACCTTATTAATGAGCCCTTCAGTGGACTGGTGTTATCTATGAAAGGACAGTTGCAGGTATTTAAAAATTAAAGGCAAGTACCTCAAGCAGCAACTGCCAGCCCACAGTTCCCTCTGATTACAGGGACTGGAAAAAGCCATTGGCCGGGGTCATTCCACAGGGGAGAGAAAGATTACAGACCGCACACACTATGAAGGCTCCTTTGGAGAAACCACCCCCAACTGCACAGAAATGGCAGTGAAGTCTACCCCTTTAACACACTCAGAGAGAGAGAAGGGGGTCGTTGGCTGGCAGGTGGGAAGGAAAATGAAGCTCACCCAGACGGGGCGAGGGGTACTGCTGCCCCAGGTGAGGCTACCACTCGCCCCAGTGGTAGATGCCACTGCTCACCCACCAGTCCTTGCGACCCTCTCTACCAAGATCACCCCGCTGCACTCATTCTATGGAAGCCTGTTCTTGTCAGCCCCATGTATGGACAGGAACCCGTCACTATGAGCACAGAACGGAGGAAATCAAGACAAGGTGGCTCAGTCAGCAATTCCTAACCTCTGAATTATTGTTTCAAGTATAATAGGATACACATTTTTTTTAAAAAAAAAGAGGAAATGAGGCTACATTTTTTTCATTGTGAGCCCCTCACAGCACACCTGGGACATTAGAGAACTCCTGGGTTTAGCAAAGCCGGTGCTGGGAATCATGCTGTAAAGCACCTCCTTTGCCCTTATTTTTCATCTTTTTATTTATTTTTTATTTTTTTAAATGTTTATTTTATTTATTTTTGAGAAAGAGAGAAAAACAGAGTGTCAGCAGGATAGGGGCAGAGGGAGACAGAGAATCCGAAGCAAGCTCCAGGCTCCAAGCTGTCAGCCCAGAGCCCAACGTGGGGCTCGAACCCATGGACCACGAGACCATGACCTGAGCTGAAGTCGGACGCTTAACTGACTGAGCCACCCAGGCACCCCTTTCATCCTGTTTTTAATCTCTTCAGGGACAAAGGAATATAGTTTTGCAGTCTCTCTCTCAAAACCTTTGCAATAGATGTGTTTGAGAATTTTTAATTTTTCATATTTTAGAAAAGTGACATGGGACATATACCCCAGTGGGGGCAACATCCAGTAACCAAGCCATTAACACTGTTTGCAGTGGAGCATTATTTACAATAGCCAAGATATGGAGGCAGCCCAAGTGTCCACCCAGAGGTGAATGGATAAAGATGTGTGTATACACACACACACGCGCGCACGCGCACACAATGGAGTATCACTCAGCCATAAAAAAAAAAAGAATGGAATCTTTCCAACTGCAACATGGATGGATGCAGAGAGTATGATGCTAAGCGAAGTAAGTCAGACAGAGAAAGACGAATATCATATTATTTCACTCCTATGTGGGATTTAAACAAAACAAACAAGAAAACGCTCTTAAATGCAGAGAACAAACTGGTGGTTGCCGGAGGGGGTGGGAATGGGGGAGGTGAAATAGACAAAGGGGATTAAGAGGTATATACTTCTAGTTACAAAATAACTAAGTCACAGAGCTGAAAAGCAGAGCACAGGGAATACAGCCAATAAGATTGCCAGTAATGTTGTTTGATGGAAGGTGGTGACTACGCTTATCATGGTGAGCACTGAGAAATGTCTAGAACTGTTGAATCATGTCACATACCTGAAACTAATACAACACTGTATGTTAACTACATTTCAATTTTAAAATCCTTTCTGCAAAAAAAACAAAAATGTTTTTTGCATTGACATGTGTAAGTATTCATACTAACAAGAATAAATAAAGACTATAAATGGTGTCATGCCAATCTGGGTCAAATTTGGTCACCAAATAAATGGGGAAGAACTTGTAAGTTTTCAGGTAGGTCTGTTCTCTTGGTTTGGTTTCATTTGTAATCGCAAATAAGGGAGTGTATACCTATAATTCAAAACTGACTTGCTTCATCTAGATCTAAGAAACAGAAAATCAAATCTTGTTTTTCTGTAAACTTAAGAAAAAGTGAGGCATCTTTCAAGACAACTACTGCTATGAAAATAGGTCATCCAGATGCCAACCACCTTCATCTCAATGAACAGGACTTTTTAAATCTGTTTCTGTGCAGTGAACTTTAAGTCACCTATGTAAGGAATCGAGTCATTAAGTGGCAGAGAAATTTAAACAAACCCATAATTTCCTGGAACTTAGTCTTTCTGGCCTTAAGGAAGCATATTTTCAGGATGTTTGAAAATAGTTATTAATTTTGAGGGTAGGATTTCACATTATAAATAAACGATGACAGGGAGTGTGATCACCAGATTTGGCTTGATTTGAAAAGCAGCCAGAAAGTGGTGCTCTCTCTACCCCAATTCAAACGGATACCTGTTCTAAGTAAATCAAGCCAGCCTAATAAAGAATATGAACAAAGGCAATAAAGGTATCATTTGTTTCAGAAATTCAGCAATGTCTACCAAATGCAATAATAAATTTAAATGTATTTAACTTTAAATTTGAAGTTTTCATCCGGTTCCCTAGGACATAAAGAGAACTTGTTTTTCTTTTTAATAAATGAAATGAATTTCCTAAAGACTATAAGAAAACTGAGGAAAGTCCAGGGATAATGCTTCCATCTCATGTCTGTCCTGGATGTGTCTAGACGTAGACACACAGATAACCCACTGTGTACGTAGATATTTCACTGATGATAAGAACCAGCCAGGAATAGCGCGCTTTATTATGGAGCAGATCCTGAAATGATATTATGTTTCTCTATATACAATGAGAAGCTTGTAGTCAACTACAAAGTCTAGTTTTGGCTTTCACAAAGTCTAGTTTTGGCTTTCACGTTACTGGAAGAGCATCGGACCTCACTGAAAGAGACAAGGAATAGGAAGAATGAAAGCTAGCATGCTAGCGGCAAACACCAGAGAACCTGATGCAACAAGGTTAGTTCAAGAAAATGGTTTCCGCTGCCTGATCTGGAGACTGTTCTACCAAAACAAACAAAAAAAAGCAATAAAAATTTGTAGGGCTCAAAGTGTCAATCATCTGTGACTGGTGATGTTGTTATTTGGGGCTGTTGTTCAGAGCTCAAAGGAGGAGGCTTGCAGGTGGATTCCATTTCTCTCTGAGCCATGTTTGAAGCCGGCATCCACTCCAGAAGGGGAAAGAACACTATCCCAGCAGCCAGCTATGCCTGAGGCAAATCCCAGGCCCAGGGAAGAGCAGCAAGGTGAGGGTTGTGGCTGGGAGAGCCTGCTTTCCATTAACTACACTGAGAGCAAACAGAGGAGAAATTATTGGGGAGACGCGTCCTGTCAAAGGCCAGAAATTGCTCTATTTTAGTTTAAATCAGCTCAGGATTTTGACAAAGGTTCGTGGAAAACTTCAGACACTCATGTCTCTAGTTCGCTCTCTGCAACGTCACTCTGCAGATATCTTTCTAAGGGTGACAGGAAAGTGCCTCCAATTTAGGCCCGTTATTTTTGCCCTGTTTCATTTTTAATGAAATTACCGATGTACAGAAAACTAGGGAGGGTAATATGAAAAGAACTCACATAATCCGCACCTCGAATGAACTAATACCAATATTCTGAGCTTCTACTGAGAGCTCCCCCCCCCCACCCCCGCCACCCTCCCGCTTCCTGGGTCCTATTCTTAGAAGGGAAAAGGAATCTGGTCCAATCTTCATTCTCAGCTAAAATTCTTTAAACTGAACTTTGGGTGAAGTGCAAAATATCCATCCATTACTTTAGACAAATATTTGGAATTCCTTAAGCAAAGAGTGAAATGGTGTCTGAAAATCCAATCAGCACGGAGTTGCTCATTTCAATACACCCTTCTCCAGACCGGGTCCTCCTTGAGATCTCTCAGTTCCCTCTGGCACCTCCTCTGGCACCTCTGGTCCACAGTGAACCACCGTGCCACATGCCAAGTCTTTCTCCAACCAGAGGCTCTGGGTGACCACCCCAGCCCCATACCTCTCTCTGCAACACCTTCCCCCTCTGGACAGTATTCTTCTCCCACAGGACTTGTCTGTCTTTCTGAAACCTTATTGATACTTGTTTATGCCTGGGTGGCTCAGGGCAATGGGGAGGAGCTATCGGGTCCATCTACTAAAGAGGACGTTCCTAGGGGTGAGGAGACCTTTTTCTCCATCTCCGTCTCATCAGCATCTAGCACAGAGCCTGGCTCCTGAGAGCAAGCAGGGAATCGGGCAATGGAAGTAATGAACATCAGGCAGGAAGCCTAGGAGAAATGAATGAGTCTTGGCTTCCTTTCTGAAAGCACTGTAATGTAGGGACAGAGCTCAAGGAAGAAGTCAGGAGTCATCGACTGCTGTTCAGCTTTGCCACTTCTGAGCTGTGCCACACTTGGCGAGTGACCTCACTTCTCAGGGCCTCAGTTTCCTTAATGGTAAAACAAAGGGGGGATTTGTTTCTGCCTCCGGGCAGATACTGGAGTTCAGCAATACTGTAAAGGCTGCAAACATGGAGTTGGCCAGAAGCTGGTGTGTGACTTAGATGAGCATGGCTGGGACTGTTGCAGCTTTCTGAGGTCAAGACACTTGGCTACAGTAGTATTCTCGGGCCTGCTAAGGTCATGACTATGCCCACGGAGCCCTGGTGAGGCAGAAGAGTATATTGGAAACATCTGAGCAAAGTGCACTGAATGCCTTGGCTCGGCAGGGGGGCGGCTGGGGAAGGCGGGTGTCGGGGAGGAGGGGGCCATGTTGGTAAAGACAAAGAAAACGGTCGTAACACAGAACCTCCTGAAAGCTAAGACATCCCTTCTCCCCTTAAAAGATTCAATCGGTTTACAACCAAACTTTACTTTTTCCAATAAATTTTTTTTTCCTAAGGAGACTTCCGAATTCACAGCTGTTTTTCTGCTCCTTTGTGACGGTGGCTTTAGACCTAAGATGGAACATCTGTTATACACAGTGTTTATTATTATGCTCCACTGAATGCCAACATCACTCTCCAAGATGTGCTGAAGTTAGGTCTGTGACATTTCCCTTGAAGTGGGTGCTTTTATGTCTCTGCTGATGGCTGAGAAGAGGAGAAAGAGAGAGAGCGGAGTCTTTATTAAGAAGCCAGGGCTAGGGGTGCCTGGGTGGCTGTCGGTTAAGTGTCCGACTCTTGATTTCGGCTCAAGTCATGATCTTGCGGCACGTGGGTTCTAGCCCCACGTCGGGCTCTGGGCTGACAGTAAAGAGCCTGCTTGGCATTTTCTCTCTCCCTTTCTCTCTCTGCCCTCCCCTGCTCATGCTCTCTCTCTCTCAAACTAAATAAATGAACTAAAAAAAAAAAAAAGATGAAGAAGCCAGGGCTATCTTTCTCATTTGCATGAACCTTATGTCTTAATGCAAATATCACCCAACAGGTGGCCAGACGTGGTCCCTAAAGACTGGGTTGAACGGTTTCAACCAGGATCACCCGGGGCCACGTTGCTCCTAATTCCATCTGGGAAGTGTTCTTTGGTGGCCCCGGCCATGCATCCTGTGGACAGCAGCAGCCTCTTAATGCCGGAGCCCTTGAAACAGGGCTGTCCAGGCCAGTGAGGGACACCTGCTGTTTCAACACTTGTAATTCTTGAGATGGTGCGAGAATAATCAGCAGTTGGGTGTCTGGGAGACGAGTCTCCAGCATTCAGCAAGCTGGATTTTCTGCACCAGCACCTGCTCTCCCGCCTCTCTCTGGGCAGAGGCTCCTTCCCCTGACTTGAGGGGTGTCCAGATCTATTTATCTTATCAGCTCCTGAAGCAGGCGGCCTTGTTCTTACCCTTCATAACAGACACTGTTCTCTATGATGTATCGGCTTTACAACATCACTGCTGAGGAGGCTGTAAGCTGGCAAGTGGTTCCACTTAACACAATGTTGTCACGAGACAATCAATTTCTCCTAAAACTGTGGCTTGGAAGCATTTGCATCTTTCTGTCACGTTAAGCCTGCAATCACAGCGCTGTAAAGTGGAATGAGCCTTTGCATGCCGACATGTTTGGAAGCAACTCGTGTACTCCTTTTATAGTTTTATTACTGAAGCCATTAGGGACGTTCAGCCACTCTGTCCACGTGAGCAGAGATGCATCGACCTATATTCAACTATTACCTTAAGTGCAGTTTCTATTTATGTCGGCAGCTCTCTCTTTCCAGCCTTCCTTCTGTTCTCCTTTCTCGTTGATGTACTGGAAGGACATCAACGTTGGCATCACACAGACCTGGGTTTGCGTCTGCACTTCCCGTTCTTACTGCTGGTGTCGTAAATAGTGACGGTGTGCCACCTGGCCGTGTCGCCTAACCTTCCGGAGCCTCAGTTTCCTTGTGTGCATGAGACCATACAGTCTGTCTCCCTGGGTGGCTGCGATGTTTAACTAAAATAACATGCATGGTTACCTTGCATGCAGACAGTCCTCGATAGATCTCCACTCCCATCCCATCCCTTTCCTATTGTCCACATTGTTACTTTCCTTTGCACTCCAGTGAGTGCTGGGATGCACGTTTAACAAATCACACAGAGTGAATTAACGCCATTCTGAGGCAGGCTCTCCACCTCTCCCGGATGCCCACCTCCAGAGATAGGAAGCTCAGGGACCAGGAAGGAGGAAGAGGGGAGTGAGAGCAGGAGGAAAAGGGAAGGGGAAAGGCGAGAGGGATTCCTCTCCCACCAAAGAAGGAGAACACCCCAGTTGCTAATCTGGGGCCCACCTGAGAATTCAAGGAGTTCCAAGAAAAGCTATTAAAAGGTAATCTTTTAGTCTCTCAACAGAAGAATAAACATTTATTTATGGAGGGCTACCGCTTTTTATGTGCATTATCTCACAACCCAACTTAAGACACTGTTTTTACCCACTCCAAAGATGAGGAGACTGAGGCCCGGTGATCTTCGGCATCTTATCTTGTCAAAGGTCCCAGCTGGTAAGTGGGATTCAAAAGCCCATGTTTTGACCCTCTGCTCTTTCTACCCTCCTACATTATGAGCAATAGCCTGTTTTCACATATTTCAATTCAGATTTTTAAAGACAATCACATTATAAAGACAAAGGTGATGACGTCAGGAAGCTGGAGCACGATAGTCAAGATACAGAAGCAACCCAAGTGTCCATCAAGAGATGAAAAGACAAGGAAGTGGGGTGTATGTGTGTACACACATGCAGTGGAATATTACTCAGCCACAAAAAATTACAAAATCTTGCCATTTGCAACACGGATGGATGTAGAGGGTATTCTGCTAAGTGAAGGAAGTCAGACTGAGAAAGACAAACACCATGTTTCACTCATATGTGGAATCTAAAAAACACAAACAAATGAACAAGCAAAATAGAAGCAGACTCATAGATACAGGAAACAAATGGTGGGTACCAAAGGAGAGACGGGTAAGGGGGCAGGTGAAACAGACAAAGGGGATTAAGAGGTTCAAACTTCCAGTTATAAAGCAAGCACGTCATGGGATGTAATGCAGGGCACAGGGAATATACTCAATAATATTGCAATAATGTTGTATGGTGCAGATGGTAACTACTCTGAACATGGGGATCATGTTGCAATGTATAAAAATATCAAATCAGGGGCACTGGGTGGCTCAGTCAGTTAAGCATCTGACTCTTGATCTCGTCTCAGGTCTTGATCTCACCGCTGTGAGTTCAAACCCCGCACTGGGCTCCACGCTGAGCATGAAGCCTACTTAAAATTATATATATATATATGATATATATATGATATATATCATATATATATATACACATATATATATATCATATAACATATAATATATATGATATATTTGATATATATGATATATATTACATATAGCTATTTGATATATATCATATATATATATCAAATAACTATGATGTAGATCTAAACTAAAACTAATATGTCAGTTTACACTTCAATTTTAAAAATATTTTTTTTAAGCTAGAGCAATAAAAATAGAAGTGTTACCCTTAGTGTAAAACCCAACTATCTGAACGGGATTAAATAGTAATAGGTATGGTCCCTGTGGCCAGGTTAGAACTACTTATGGGACTTGAACCTTGCTTGTCCTGATGTTGAAAGCGGGCAGCATCACATGCTGGGATTCCTCTGCTCCAGCTCAAGGAACTTTTCACAACAGGAGCATCCTGGCTCAAGGTCACTCCATACTGTCGGCCCTAATCACCGCCACATACCCACTCCCTTCTTCATTGGGGCAGAGTCACCTGCACTCTCAGAGCCTGGCGGAGTCCCAGAGGCCATTACATTTGATATCCCTTCCTTTCACAGGTGAGGAAACAGAGCCAGCAAGGCTATGTGACTTGCCCAGGGTCACCCTGTTAGTGTGCCCTTCCTTCTATTAATGACAGCGAGAATTATTGATTACCTTTAAAACTTATGATGTCAGTAGAAAATGTGCTCTTGAAAAGAATGACTGAAACATGGGAGTAAATGATTTGCCTCATGGCGGGGGGGGGGGGGGGGAACCCTGCCACTACCACCATTTCCTCTTTATTTCTAGGACACACTTAAGAGCTCTTATCCAGAACATGTTGCATTTGCAAGTCTCCAGGTAAATTATCTTTCTCACCATTACCGCGTATTATTAAAACATTCACTGGATGCCAACATTCTAGAAGACTGTGATACAAGCTGTGTCCGTACAGCCAAGTCCAGGTGCAGGGGCAGGCACACTGTGCTGCAGGTGCACGGGTTGGCAGCGTGTGGAGCAGCCCCCTTGAGTCTCTAAAACGAGCAGCATACATCCACCCATTCATTTGCGTGTACCGACGCTGGGTCCCACTGGGTTCATTGGCTAAGACTGACATACCACTGCTTGCGGATACGGTAAAAACAAGCAGAATAATTCGTGCAGCAGAGGTGATGTGCCTTTCCTGGGCATGGAGGCTGCCCTCAGAGCCGAGGCTTCAAGGGTCAGACAGGTGAAGCGAGGTTAGCGGGTGAAGAGCCTTCCTAAGACAACGGAACGTGGTGGGAATGTTTCCAGTGGGAGAGGGCTAGCCGCTGTACTTTGGGCAGCCGCTGCTTGGCTCCAGAGCATTGGCCATGTGGAATGTTGGCCAGCTAAGCCAGATCTCAGATTTATCTTTAAGAAGCCAGAAATCCAGAGTTGTACATTAAATCTGCTATTTTTCTTTTCTAAATGTTGGCAACTTAGTTGTTTTTTTTTTTTTTTTTTTTTTTTTTTTTTCCCTGCTCTGTGAGCCAAGTTTTGGCCAAGTCCTAGATACCAGCAGTGTGTGAGCCCAAGTAGAATTTTCCAGGGCAGGAACTGGGGGAACAGTTGGGCAGAGGATTGGAACTAGTATCAGGGGTTAAGCATAAGTGGTACTCTGGCTGCATAGGCCTGTCATGGCTCCCCAATCCTCTCGGTGCTTATGAAATCAACCTGATGAATCAGAAGTAAGATGTGGCAATTCTCGTTCTCTGACTTCATAATCATTCCCAATTCTAGTGACATCCTGTTTCATGCTTTGCTGCCACGGAGACCTGCTGTATGACAAGGGTACGGGGGAGGGAGGTAGATGGAAGCACCAATTCCTGAAAATATTTGATCATTTGAAAAACCAAGTATCAACACAAATGCAGTCACGAGATTTTCAGACAGGTTTCCTTTGAGCCCCTTTTGTTTGGCCCTCGATCTGGAATACTGAAGGCTGCTTTCCTGGCCAATCAAGCATTCTGCACAGACTGTTCAGCCACACGGGTCACACATCATGGATCCATTACTCAATTTGGTCTTAAAAACCGTAGGGGAAAAATTACAGTAAAAGAGAATTGGTATCTGAGCTGACACCATGCAGTAAGTCAACACAATTCCTGCCCCTGTGACTCAGAGTAAAGTCAGCTCATCAATTTTAGATGTATCTAAATAGATCTAATAAATTCACCGAGCAGATGCCTATTAAAATTAAGAGTGCTCTTAAGGTTTTCCACAAATACTGTGGGTTGGAGAAGACTAGGATTATAACTTCATAGTAATGGTACATTTTACAAAGGCCATTTCTCTTCAGGCTAAGAATGGTAGAAAGTTGAGACAATTAGATGGAAAATTCAGACAGAATAAGCTTACTTTCAAAGTAGATGTTTCTGCTTGGAATCGTCACATTGAAAGCCTTCCCATTATCTAATTGTCTGGATATTTGCTGAAACCTAAATCATATTTGGACACTGTAAGCAGCGTCCAAGAGAGGGAAATCGGCAAATGTCTGCAGACACCTATAAATATGCTCTCTGTGGGTAGCGCTTTTCAAAGTTTCAAAACCTACTTAAACAACCTCTTGAATTGCAGTATCCCAGCGAGGTTAAGAGTTTTAAGCTCAGCGCCGAGCTCCTGTTTGGTTTTTGGTTCTGTACTGCCGTGGTCTTAGTAGGGAGACACAGCTCATGTTCCGCAGAACGGGAAATGACAACGTGATTGACTTGGGATCGCCCCACAAAGTAATCGTTTCAACAAGAAAATATATTGCCTACATATCTGCAAGGGTTAGAGCCCAAGGTTGGGTAGGAAGGGGATAATACATCAAAACCGCAGCTGAAGACAACTGTGGAGTGTTCGTGCGGACTGCCCGCGGTACTGCCCGAACACTTTCTCCCGTATGATGTACATGTTAACAACCTGATGATATGATGAGAGAAAGACACACAAAATGGCTATTTTTCCTGGCGCACAGCCCTACCGTAAACCGGGGGACATGTAAATAACCCATCTCAGCCATGGTCCTGGCTATGTGTGAAGGATTCAGAGAAGTCATGGAAGTGCATAATGGGTTTCTTCTGCAAGCACTGCTCTGCCTGCCGGCTCCTGGGGCTGTGCATATTGTGTCTACCCCACGCCCTCTTAGGATGGGAAACATGAAAATTGGGAGGTACATTAAAATAGCAGGACTCGGTCTCGTTAGCTTGTAGGACATTTGTACAAAGAGGAATGCCAATTGTGGAAGGCTAGGGACTCATCTGTCATGTCAAGACAAGTTAGTCTGCAAACGTATACATATATTCCCAAAGATTTCTAAAGCAATGAGAATCAGCGTTCTGAGGCTCCCATTATTCTTCCATTATGTGCAGCAAACTCTCCGAGGTAATATGCTTCTGTATTCTACGATAATACTGCTCTCGAGCCCTGGGTACATGTTGCCACTTCCTTTTCCCTGTGTACTTTCTCATCTAAAACTGCAACAGTTGACTGGTATCTGGTTTATGTCTTACTTACTCTTGTTATTGATTTCTCTTCTTTAGTGTTAAACTGAACAGATGCCATGAGAAACAAATAAGGGGACCTCAGAGCTTCTTCCCTTTGGGTTCAGTTTCTCCAGAATAGGAAGAACTGGCAAGTGAATGAATGAACAGACGATTGCTTTTAACCTGTCTATAAATACATGTTTACGTCTCTTGGTAATGGATTGCCCTTGTGAGCAAGTCCTCATTTAAGGTTTAATTTTAATCCACACATCAGAGATGGGAGATACAGAATTGCTCGGGCTTTGCTCGCAAGCTCTCTGCCTCTTCTTCAAGATAAAGCAAATTAATTAATGTGTACTTTTCAACTGAAGAAATGATTAAGACCCAGCTGTGTCTGTGAAATTGTAAGTTGCGATGCAACACTCTGGGACTTGTTAATGCTTTTTTTGGCATGAAGAAGAGAGACATAGGTATCTAATATTAAGTGGTGTTCTAAAAAGCGTTAAGTTAGCAGTTTGTTTGCCAAATTAACTTTCAAAGACATCTAAGTTACTAAGTTTGACTTTTCTGCACACAAATCTTAAATGATTGATGGACTACTGTAAAATAGCTTTGTTCAAAAAGATCATCTTTGGCAGGCTACTTCAAAGGCTTTACCACTTTGGAAAGATGAAAAGATATCCCCATTTTACATTATTTTCCCAGTAGATCAACACTCACTTGAAATATGCCTGAGAATTATGTGATATTTACTGTATTATGAGTCTTCTTTCACTGTATCCAGCAGCCCTACGTGGGATTGCTTTTATTTCTAAGATTTAGGAGAATTTTCTACACATAAAGAGCATCTTTAAGAAAATACACCTGCGCAGAACAGTATTTCTGGCATTTTTATTCACTACTGTTTCATTGCAAGGCAGTATTTGAGACTAAAATATACAGAGAGATGATTTTAATCAACAATACCATTACAGGATGTGGTTTCAGATTCTCCCTACAGTATCCTTCAGAGTCTAAAGGATCCATTTCTTTCTTTTTAGACATAGATTGTGTGATTTTATGTCTAAGGTCACTCTAGAATTATTGTGGAATTGTATAAACCAAGGGTGAACATCTCAACTAAGGGGTCAAGCAGATAACAGAAGTTAGCAAACAGGGCCCCATTATAGGGTATGTGTGTGTGTGTTGGTGTGTGTGTGTGTGTGTGTGTGTGTGTGTGTGTGTGTGTGTGTTGGGGTGTGATGCCTGAAGGGAACTGTGATTTAGGTCAGTATGTCAGATATTCTGATTTTTACTAGAAACCTCCTAATTTTGGGGGGTGCCTGGGTGGCTCAGTTAGTCAAGCATCCAACTCTTGGTTTTGGCTCAGGTCATGATCTAATGGTTCATGAGTATGAGCCTCACGTCCCACTCTGTGCTGCTGGGTGTGAAACCTGGTTGAGATTCTCTCTCTCCCTCTCTTGCTGCCCCTCCCCTGCTCATGCTGGCGTGCATGCTCTCGAGCTCTCGCCCTCAAAATAAATAAATAAAATTTAAAAAAGAAAAAAGAAAGAAAGAAACCTCCTAGCTTTTCCAATACTGACAACTACTTTAAATTTTTTAAAAATCCTGAGCTGGCCAAACAAAACATGTCTGGGGGATGGCCTGCTGCTGTATACCTGCTCAGAAGAAAAGTATTTACGTTAAAAAAAAAAATGCGTGCTCAGTTGTCCATTTTTTGGAATGCAGTAATTGTGGAACGGCCACCTATAATGGCCTTAAAATGGCTCAGGACAAAGGAACTCGGGCTCTGGGCCACGTGTTTGGAAGGGGCTTTGCAAAAGGGCTCGGATGCATGGGGAAGGAGGGTGCATAGTGGTTAGTGGTTACAGGTTTCTTATGTAAAACACAATAATCCGTGAACTCACAATGGAAAAGATATGAAGGCGAGGCCCCTGGTCTCTTAAATTTATCTTCAAGGCCATTTCATTTCATGGAGGTGAATAAAGCTGACTTGAAAAAAAAAATTCTTTCTTTGCTCTTTGGCAGGGTGAAGTAGAGAAATAAAGTCTCCCCGCTGAACTACTATGAGGTCAGAAGCCTTGCTGCTATATTTCACACTGCTACACTTTGCTGGGGCTGGTTTCCCAGAAGATTCTGAACCAATCAGTATTTCGCATGGCAACTGTAAGTATCCACAGTTTCACTGTCCTTTTCTTCCTTGGTGGGCACTGTAGGCTGCATCAGCCAGCAAAACATCTACATTTTCTAAAATCTAATACAACAGGAGACTGTTAGTCACTTTAACTTGCAGGTGACAGAGGCGTCTCGTCAAATTGGTGAGATGGCTGTTCTGTAACTCTGTTAAATACTGGTGTGGAGACACGTGTGAACATGTGTGTGTGGATGTGAAATGCTTCTCAGTACCTCTGATGAAGTCTCAAGTCACTGAAAGGAGGCCATTCATGATCATGCCCGAAAACCTGCCATGGGAGAATGTCACTACCTTCTGTGTATTGCCAGTGGTGATGTTTTCGTATGTAGTTAGTGCGTGGGCATTTTACAAGATAAGAACAGGAAATAAGACAGTACTGGAGGACTTAGGGACACAAATTAACTTTTCTTTTACACTTAGAACAGCTATCATTGCTAGCCTTAAGAGTGATTCTGAATTCACAGAGGATCTATTTTAACTATGTATAACTTTCCTTTTAGTCTCTGCCTCGGTGTCAAGGGGAGAAAACCACACAATTAAGAATTCAGTTGACTACTGGAGGGAAGTCCTACCTGAGTGTGGGATGGAACAGGCAATTAACTACTTCTTTCCCTTCTCTCCAAAAGACAAAATGTTTTATCACAGTAAAGGTGAAAGAGAGTCTTTTACCCAAATATCTATTTTCCCAGTAATCATCCCAAAACAAACACTCAACAAACCATAAGGAAGGTGTTTAGCATTTATATGGGATACTAAGGAGATCCATCAATGCCTGGCTTTCTGCTGGACAGTCTAGGTTGAAAAGAGAAATAATTTTACACGAAGGTGAAGTGGCAAGACCTGACAGAGAAAATAAAGAGCAAACAAAAGTCAGGGCGAGATTAAGGACCAAACTGTGTCATTCGAAATCGTTGTTCTTAAAGTGGCAGTCCACCTGACTCAAGGGCCCTAACCTTAATACACGTTTCTTAATCTCTAATCATAATTAAGATAGGTATTCTATCTTTGGTGCCCCTGTGAAGAAGTCCCCCAGCACAAATGTGCTGCTGAAAATCCAATGTCCGTGGACACTCACATTCTTGACAGAAGGGAGATGTGAATTTGTTTTAGCGAGCTCCTTGACGAATGGGTAAATGAAATTTCAGAGCAGTAGAGGGGGAAGCACAAGATATTCCCATACCAAGCTTGATATACCAAGGTATATTTTACTCTCTGATACCCATTGTGAGTACTGCTCAGATACTACAGGGGTTTAATGTGTATGCGTGTGTCGGGGTGGGGGGGGTGTTTGTGGTGTCTGGATGGCTCATTTAGTTGAGCATCTGACTCTTGATTTCCGCTCAGGCCATGATCTCATGGTTCATGGCATTAAGCCCTGCATCGGGCTCCACACTGACAGCATAGAGCCTGCTTGGGATTCTCTCTCTCTCTCTCTCTCTCTCTCTCTCTCTTTCTCTCTCTCTCTCTCTCTTTCTCTCTCCCTCCCTCCCCCCTCTCCCTCTCTCCCTCTCTCTCTCCCTCCCACTCTCTCTGCCTCTCCCCTTCTCGCACACATGTGCACACTCTCTCTGTCTCTCAAAACATGTTTTTTACAGTGTAGGGATCTGAGCATAAATCTGAATGGTTTTCAAATTATTATTTACACCCCACCCACCCACCCCCCAAAAAACATTTCTAAACGTGACTCATCTTTCTTTCCTCCTGAGTTTCTTTGGAGGACTGCCAGTGCTCTGGAGATTATAGGTTTAAAGGTAGAGAGATTTTTGAGATGTAGGTATTTCTAAAGGTCAGATATTATTGCAAATTGCCCACTCTCAGCTAAAGAGAACTGTAGGAAAGCAGAAATATATTCATTGACTCTCCAAGTCAGGGAAAATTCCAGATCACCCGACTGGCTACACTCCGTTTGACCCTGTCCTGTTGAAGCCCCCCGCTTCTGTGAGATTAAGCCAATTGCTTAACTCAAGAGTGAACTTCCCACAGTTCCTAGAATGCCAACCAACCTAGCAGGGCTGCCTTCAATAGTAGATTATTCCAACTGGACGCCTGTGGAGACTGTATTTTTCTTCTGGCTCCTGGATGAGGGCTCTCGCCTCCAGACCACATTGCCTTTGTGGTGATTGATGGGAAAGCTGCTTTGAAATAGTTTTGTCCGGAGACAAGATCTTTGGCAAGCTGCCCCTCGGGCTTAGCACTCTAAAGAAGATGAAAAGAAAACGGGAAGAAAAGAGCACCTTCATGTAAAGGGTTCACTTGCAAGTTTAACCCCCAGAAAGAGGGACAAGTCAGAAATTGTGACACTCAGAAACAGAAGTCCAGGCTTATTATCATCTGGAAATGAAACTGTAACTTGATCGTCCCTTACAGAGCACCGTCTATCACAAGCTTTCCTAAAATAACAGACTCATTGGAAATGGAAAGTGGTGGCATGGACTGACTCAAATATGGTTTTGTTTTGTGGCCGGGCCCCCCTCCTCTCCCTGCCCTGTCAATTCTTGGCTTGATTTCCTTTCCCTCTCTTGCCCCATCTCTTCTTTTCACAGATACAAAACAGTATCCGGTGTTTGTGGGCCACAAGCCAGGACGGAACACCACACAGAGGCACAGGCTGGACATCCAGATGATTATGATCATGAATAGAACCCTCTACATTGCTGCTAGGTGAGTTGCCTTTTCCTCATGTCTGTCCTCAGCATCCGACGAAGGTCCTAAGATCGAATGTGCCTGTGATGCCTCGTCTTAAAAGATCATGACATTCCCAAATAATGTGTTATTTAATTTGAAGGCTACTTTACTTTGTCAAGCCATCATTCTTGCAAGATTTTCTGTGTCTGTTTAACTGTAGGTGGATTTAGAGCGAAATAGTTGCATATTTTGGAGCTTAGACTCAAAGAATCCACTCTCTTGAACATATACACAAATATTTACTCCAGCAACCAGTATGATACTTGTTAAATTAACTTGAATTTGTAAACATTTATTATAAAGATATGGGTGTGGATGTGTATTAAGCCTGTTAGTATTTTTGTAGTGAATATATGGTGTATCTCATTACTGCCATAGAATGGCAGTAGAAAGTTTTTGATTTGGATCTAGTAAGAAAATACTCATCCATTGGGTATTGTCATCTAAATAGACCATGTCTTAAGGCTGAATGGCAGGGTAAGAATACAGCCTCAACAGTGCTCACGTGGAATTTAGGCTTTTTTCCTCATTATGTTCTTAACTTACCTGGACCACAACTGTTCTGGCCATAAGTGTCCTCTGTCAAATGAGACGCTGGATTAGATTATCCTAAGAAATCCCCTGGGATTGGGGCACCTGGGTGGCGCAGGTTAAGCTCTGTCGGTTAAGCGTCCGACTTCAGCTCAGGTCACGATCTCAAGGTTCGTGGGTTCAAGCCCTGCGTCAGGCTCTGTGCTAACAGCTCAGAGCCTACAGCCTGCTTTGGAGTCTGTGTCTCCCTCTCTCTCTGCCCCTTTCCCACTTGTGCTCTGTATCTCTCTCTCTCTCAAAAATAAATAAACATTAAGAAAAATTTTTTTTAAAAACAAGAGAAGTTCCTTTGGATTCTAACAATGTATGATCCTCAGTTTTGGAGGTATGTAGCTCATTCAAAATAATTCTAAATGAAGAGCAATAAAGAACGCTATCTTGTGGGGTTCCACTGTGATCTTAACTTGGGTCTAGACTGATTAATCACTTCACAGTGGGAAGAAAACATAGACAGTGTGTTTGTGATACTTGTATGCCCGTGAACATAGATAAGGAACAGGTAAATAACAACAGTGCTTGATTCTTCCAAAGCACTTAGGTGTTCTAAAATGACAAGCTAGGCAACATAAACCAAAAACCACTGGCCACATTAAAATATTCTTCGAGTATCCCACAAAACATCCTAGGGAGCAATGCCAAAACACTTTTTAACAATTTTACTTCACAAATACTTATATGGTATATACTACTTGTACGTTCTATATAAATCATGCTATGTAAATTCTTTATAAATGTTAATTCATTCAATCCTGGAGGAAAAAAAAAAAAACACCTTAGGTGAAGGAGCTATTATTATCCTCATGTCTTACAGGAAGAAAGCAAGGTACAGAAAGGTGAAATGCCTGGGCCACAGTGGCAAAGGCAGGATTTGAAATGGGCTGGCCTTGCTCTACACTCTGGGAATTTACTTCCTGTACTAGGCACCTACTGAGTAGGAAAGTTGAGCCTATTTATCTGGCAGTAACCTTCTAACCGCTGTTGCCCAAGAACACAGCCAGTGTGGGTATTCACTGGAAAGCATTCTCATAAGGGCCTCAGCAGGTACCTCTCTGGTAGAATATCAGGTCCTTCTGGGGCACCTGGGTGGCTCAGTCTGTTGAGCATCCGACTCCTGATTTTGGCCCAGGTCATGATATAATCCCAGGGTTATGGGATCGAGCCCCATGTTGGGTGGGGGGCACTTTAGATTCTTTGTGTCTCTCCCTCTGCCCCTCTCCCCCAATCATGCTCTCCCTAAAATAAAAGTAAAATAAACATTTTAAATGTTTAAAAAAAAGAGTATCAGGTCCTTCTTAAATACCATTTTTAGTTTCCTAAATGTAGCAGGACTGGAAGATTACATTTGTACCCAATTATCTATGGGCAGGTCAAAACAAATGATTATGCTTTGGATCTGTGAGATTCTTGAGTCAAGAATCTTCTGTGAATGACTCACTTTGTAACTGAGTCTCTAGTGGACTGTCCCTACACCTGATGATTTAATGTGGGTATGGACTGCAGGTCCGGGGTGGCCCCTGAGTTATGAGCCAAGTGCTACACAAACTTAAAAAGTGACCGTTATTCCAGCTTGTTAAAACCAAGACAGTGTTATCCTAACCCCCACCCCCCAGAAAGAAGAGACCAGAAATGTAAGGGGAAAAAGGAGAGAAACACATTCATGCTTTTTTTAAGACTATAAAACAGACTTGGGACTATAAAACAGTCGGTTAAATGTCCGACTTCGGCTTAGGTCACGATCTCAGGGTGTGTGGGTTTGAGCCTCACCTCGGGCTCACTGACAGTGTGGAGTCTGCTTGGGATTCTCTCTCTCCCTCCCGGCCCCTCTCCCACTCGGCGTTCCCTCTCAAAATAAATAAATAAACTTTAAAATAAATTAAATTTTAAAAAAAGACTATGAAACAGACTTGCCTTTTGTGAAAGGTCAAATTTGTAAAACGCCCTCACACTGACATTTTGACTTCCACTCTACACACACAGCCCCTTCCCTTCGATCCACACCCTTAGGAAAACTCCTCAAGGAGCTCCCTGGCCACCATGTTTAAGGTCTCTCCTCGCCCTTCAACTTCCCAGCATTGCCCAGAGGGATCCAGGTTCCTAGGCAGCAAGGGACCCGACTTAAAGTCATATCCTTCCCCCAGGCTCAAACCAGGGCAACTTTCAGTTCAGTTTTGCTCACTGTGGGGGAGGAAGAGGGAAGTCCTTGGATTAAGTCAGTTTGTGTTCAAATAACTTAATTCAGTCAGAGTGGCTTGTGAACCCTGAGATGAACACACGGGTAGCTGGGAATAGCCCTCCATTCTGGTCTTAGATTTAGCATAAAAGCGCTGTTTCTGTTCGCTGGGCAGTGGGATCTCTTGGATATTGAAAAAGATTGCCACTGCCCAAAAGGTTTCATTCAGGGAATTCTATTTCTAAAAGGCTTCCCTGCTCTTCCAGACAATCTGAGTCAGCAATCAGAAGCCAAGGCCTATCCAGAACCCAGAGATTGAGTGAGCCTTGATGGCAGGAACCCCTTTCAATTCGGCTTTATTACTATCCATTTTGAAGATCCTTTTTTTGTTTGTTTGTTTAATCTCTGAAACTGCTAATTAACATAAACAGGCCATGCCAGAAGGGGGCAATCCGAGAGCTTTCTGAGGAATTGCCAATGCATATTAATCAGTTGTTAATTTACAATTCATATATTCAGCTCCTCCTTAAAAGTTTTGAGAGGAGGCAGGGTAAGGAAAACACTAGAGTCACTGCAAACCTGATACTGAAGTAATAAGCAATTCCATCCCAATAATGAGCCTGACCCACAGCACCACCAATAAAGTCAAACAAGTAATAAAAGAATGCAATAAAACTGCCTTGAAATTAAAGGGCAGGGTGATTCTGGCACCCTACTGAGGTTCCAAGAACTTCCCAATTCAGCAATTTACCAAAAAAAAAACAAAACAAAACAAAAAAAACAGGCTCACCATTCTCCCCGACCACACACGCACCCACACGCGCGCGTGTGCGCGTGCGCACACACACACACACACACACACACACACACACACACACACAGAGGCTCACACGCTCACAGTTGCAAGGAAATTTTATAAGCCAACAGCCTTGCCCCCAACTTTTATTTTCACATGAGAGAGCCAGTTTTGATTTCTGTTTCTCTCTGTTGTACTTTTCCTAAAAGCAGTAGCAGACAGATTTCCAAGGAACTGTGGGGGGAAAAAATTAAAGTGAATCCTGACAGCAGATCGTTCCTTTCTTTTTTTCTTTCCTTTTTTCCTCCCCCCTCCCTCCACTTTCTCTTAAGTAATGAGGGGGCTTGAAAGTCTCCATGTGGGAGCCTTGAGGTCCTGGCTTAAAGCTGTGGGTAATTTTCCAGCCCCAGGACTTCCTGCATTTTAGAAAAAGTCAATGTTATTTCAAGGGAAAACGAGCTGTTTTGCTTTCCCTCACAAGCCCCCCATCTTTCCAGTTGAGCATAGTTCTTTTCTTTTCTTTCTTCTGAATTCCAGACAAAAACGCCCTTGTACTCCGCTCACACAGAAGGGGATGTTTAAATATAGCCCCACACCTGAGCTGCTGATTCTGTTTCTTCCCTTCCAGGGGGGAGATGGGCAGCAAATCGTAAAGACAACCAAATTCTCAGCAAAACAGGAAGGTGAACAGAAGCAAGAAATGTAAACTTTAGCTCAAGTACGTTTTAGACCTTAATTGACCATCGTTGTGTGAAGAAAATAGTGCTTTCTGGAAATAATTTCACCTTTACCATCTCCCAACTTGTCAATCAAATTGTCAAAGCTAAGGCTGAAAACACGTTTTGTAAAGGGGGAAACAGCCAGAGATTTGCTTTTTGTTGGTCTCCTCACCCCCCCCCCCGCCCCTCCCCACCGGTGATGAACAAGTGTGGTATGCAAGTGATCGGTTTGTGGATTTGAAGACGCTATAAAGGCACATGAACCCATCTGTGTTCTGGCTTTGGGGATCAATTTAACTTTCAGAGTCCTCTCTCCTGAACTACACACATACAGATATTGTAGTTCTGGCATGAGGGACACTACAGCAAGGTTTTTTTAAAAGGTGCCCCCTCCAGAAAGATCCCATGATTTGTCAGAAATAGCAGAGTGGGTCCATCGGCACCTCTCAGAGGCTGAGCGGTTCCCTTTTTCTTGCGTGTGAATGTCTTGTTTTTTAATAACAGGGATATGGATTTATCTGCCTTGAATGAGATATATACTCATTCAGGAGAACATTAACTATCTCGACTCTTGTGTTTGACACTATTAATTTTTCATTGTTTACAGGGACCATATTTATACTGTTGACATGGACACCTCACACACAGAAGAAATTTATTGTAGCAAAGTAAGTAGTTTTAAAACCATCTTTCTAGCATGAAGGGCTTTAGGATAGTTCTTGAAGGGAATACGTATTTTAACTGCATTGATTGAGATGACATGGCCAATAATTTGGAACATTTTGTGGAATCCTAATTTGAGGCTAATACATGTTCAGAAACAGTTACATACTTCATAGTTTATTCATTAAATATGTGTGCATATATAACTTGGGAATTTTAGGTCATTTCTAAATTCCTTTACTGCCATGTTTGTCCAGGAAAATATCAGTTTTCCTATGTAAAATTTTTGCCCCACAAATGTTTCCATGTTACATTTCCATGTCTTACAGTATTAGGATTTGACTGTTGTGGCTCAGGAATTTGATTATCCATTTCAGACAGACATAAAATACAACCTAAGCTTCCCCTATATAACTCCACATGGAGGTGTTTTAGTTATTAAAATCTACCATAGAAGTAGACGATTCCTTCGGTCCATGAATTTACGTGGAGTGTAACCTGAATTCAATCTTTGTCCACCTAAAGTGAATGTCCCCTTTATGTTTAAGTAAATGACTTCCATATTTTAAGGAAAAAACGTGCTTTATGAAAACTGATTTGTCAACTGAAAGGAAAGGGCCAGGACATGTATTTTATCAAAACGAGCGTAATTTAGCGAGTTGATTGGGATATTCTACGTGAAATTTCCACACTGCTGTTTGTTCCTCTTTCCTTTCTCCTTCATCTTTATCTCAAAAGAGAAGAAGATCATTCCGTAGCTTAATGAATAGATAGGAGTTCAAAATTAGATGAACAGTTCTCATCTCTGATCTTTTGTTGTTATGGTGAATTAATCATGGAGAAAGGGTGCGGAAAGCTTTCAATAAATATATGTTCAGCCTCCGTCTCCCCAAGGGAACGCTTACTTCTGAAATCAAATGCAACCAACCACCCCTGGACTCTAATTGATTTCTTTCTTGGTCCCTGCAGAAACTGACATGGAAATCTAGACAGGCTGATGTAGACACATGCAGAATGAAGGGGAAACATAAGGTAGGCAATTTTCATTTCTCTTGCAGCTGCCACTTTGGGTTAAGTTTCTGACGTTTATCTCCAACCGTAGACCGTGATGCGGAATGGATCGTGAGAGTCCCTTTTCCCTCGGTAATTGCTTTTTCCATCAACTTATTGAAGGCTTTAATTTGCAGAAATAGTTTGCTTTTAACGTGATGAAATATTACGACAGCTGCTAAGGCTGCATCATGAACTACGTCGGGGCGCCAGGGATTACGGCCACAAAGCTGGCTGCCCCCACTCTTCTGAGTGCACTCTCCACTAGCCCACCGCGCACACCCAGAGCCCCCAGGGAGGCTGGAGAAGCGTGCAGAAAAAAGCTGCCGCAGACATGCGGGGGGGCTGTGTCTTAGTCCTAGACCAACATAAAAACACACTTCAGCCGGGAGCCCTGCAACATCAAGGGACCCCGGGACATCTGGTGTTAAAATTAATATAATGGAAGGCTGGCACTTCCAGGCTTGTCGTCCTTTTGTGGCGTAAACACACGCTCGCTCCTCTCTACGCCTGCCGCGTTTTCACTGTTAAAAAAGCAACTGCGGTCAGCATCACCTTTTGGTAGACAATCAGGAGGAGCTCGGGTGTGTAACAGAGGAGCCCCACAGCCACCTTTGCTCTAACCTTACGGTCGGCAGATCACGGTACACAGGAAAGAACGGGTTTTCTGTACTGAACTGACTGGACACAAACGAGTCTGAATTATTTTTCAGGACGAGTGTCACAACTTCATTAAAGTTCTTCTAAAGAAAAGCGATGATACTCTGTTTGTCTGTGGAACTAATGCCTTCAACCCTTCCTGCAGAAACTATAAGGTAACTGCTGTTCTGTCTGTTGGAACCACACGGGGCCGGAGGTATTTCATAATTTACTGTGATTGTACCTGCAGCGACCTAAGACGGGTAATTCAACACCGTCGGGTGCCTCTCGCTCGTTGGGACTTCGTGTGTCCCTCCCTGCGAGTGATCCTGAGCAGGCTTCTAAGCTTCCTGTTTATGCAGGATTCAACGACACACCTTGCAGGGGCCTGCCCAGCAAAGTTCGTTTCTGTAAGACCCTACTCCCCATTGTTCAGAACACCAGCAGACTTTCCCATAGGCACCGTGTGGGCTTCCCCTCTCTCCCCCTCCCTGCCTCCCTCCCACCCCACCATCTCCTCTCTGAGCACAAAAACACACTTCTGTTGGGAATGATTCCTACTTTAAAAGGCATCTCAAAAGCACACCATGGAAACTGTAGACTTTCTTTTAGATAAGATTTCGAAGAACACGGAAATTTAGTTCCACTAAGCACTCCACTTACTTGACTGAGGCCTTACCTACTCTGGCCTTTATGCAAGGGGAAAAAAAAAATGAACTCTTGAAGCATTCATACATCTAGTCGGTTCTGAGCAGCGACAGGGGCAGTGCTGAAGAAGCAGGAGCCGCCAGCTGAAGACGTGCCAGTGATCCGAGGTCCTGGCTCGGCATCTGTTAGCTCTCCTTGCCCCTTCTTTCTGCCACAGTCTTCCTTTCAGCAAACATGTACGGAGTTGCTCACATGGCCAGGCACTGACTGGGGTTATAAGGACAAACAGGAGGCCTCCGTCCTTAAGGAAGCCAGACGGGGAGATGAGAATTCCCAACTCCATGGGCTTGTTGCTGTGACATAACCCAGGGCACTATGGAGGCACAAGAGAAAGGTACTAACCTTAGCCTAAGGTGAGAAATCAGACAAAGCTTCTAGAAGGAGGTAGATGACCCTTCTCTTCAAATGCTCCCCGTGCTGTTCTCACATGTGGAACATGAGCACCTCCAGCCCAGAAGACAGCCTAGAGTTCTGTGAGGGCAGGGACCACGTCTGTGACAGTCTGGAATCTGACCAATACCTCCAAACAGGTGCTCTGTTAATTCTAGTGGGGTAAAGAGTGAATGGAATGCCTAATTTTTGTTTTAAAGAGGAAGTAGAAGTTAGCCAAATGAAGGGAGGAGGGCATTCCGGGTAGAGGGAACAGCATGAACAAAGGCACTGAGTGAGAAACAGTGTGTTGAGCTTGAGAAACTTCATTTGATTTTGAAGTGCCGGGCTGTGAGGTGACAATAACAAACAACAGGCTGGAGAGGGAGGTGGCCCCAGGGATGAAGGGAAGAGAAGAGATTCAGGAAATACTTAAGTGACCAAAGCCAGGAGGATGTAAAAACTGATGAGAAGCACAGGACAAGGAGAGAGAGGAGTAAAGAAGGACTGCCAGGCTGTCTCTTGGGTGAGCGAATGGATGGAGCTGCCACGGGTTCAGACAGGGAACAGAAGCAGAAAAGCGGCGGGCTGGCAGAGGCAGGTAGCGAGAAGGCGCCCGAGGCTTCAGTTTGGAGCATCAGGAGGGCCCCCGGCTCTGCGGTTGGCAATGCCTGCCGATGGGACGTGAACAGAGCTAATAAGAAAATGCATGGGTGAGCCTTGATTTAGGGAGAGACATGGGGAGAAATACACATTGGGTTTCACCAGGCATAAAGAGAACCCTGAGGGGCATAAAGAATGAGAAATGATAGGGGCGCCTGGGTGGCTCAGTCGGTTGGGCATCCCGCTTTGGCTCAGTTCGGGGGTTTGAGCCCTGTGTTGGGCTCTTGCCCTGGCAGTGTGGAGCCTGCTTGGGATTCTCTCCCTCTCCCTCTCTCTCTACCCCTCCCGTGCTTTCATTTCTCTCTCTCAAAAGAGAATGAGAAATGGGTGGATATCAAAACCAGAGGGCCCACCACCCTTTGTCTCGACAGTTTTAAAACACCCTCAGCCTCAGCACAGACATCAGAAGGAGGGTCTGTGTGACCCTCAGGCTCATCGTCCATCTTACATTTGGAAGGGGCACCAGCAAGGCCAGGATTAGGGTGACCCAGGGGAGGCATGCGCCTCAGGCACAGAAAGTAAGAGAATTCCGTATCAAGGTGGGTGATCACTTAATGCAGTATTTTACAAAATCTAAATTGATGTAAAACACACTCCCCTAAAATAGCAAACTTTTTAATAGAGCTGGATCCATTCGGTCTGTAACAAAGGCAGTCCATCCAAACTCTAGCTCAGGCTGGTGACAGCGTGCAGCTGATGTTGTGACTTTAATTCTCCCACTTAATATTCTGTCTCCGTATGTCATTGTTTAGGACTCATTAAGATTAATGCTTTTCACAATTCCCAACCAATTCCCTAGCTGGAAAGCTATCTTTTATAACAAATTACAGGTTTTCTCAGCACTGTGATACACAGACCGGGAGTGGTCTAGCTCATTCTTCCCACACATGTTCCATTCCCCGGAATGCCTCATCTGTGGCGATACGTCCACCTCTCGCTTGTTCCAGTCACCTCTGCTGAGGCATGTTCTGGAGCCTGGGCCTCCCAAGAAAGCACACACGGATGTTCTTCCCGCACAGTCCCATCTGTCTCCCTGCCTAGCACTGTGAATGGTAGCAAGCACCCCTGACATCGGTCAGAGCAGTGTTTTTTTCAGACCCAGGGCACAGTGGATGATATGAGACATGATGTGTTTGGCTGCAGGGAGAACAGACATTCTTTCCCTTAAGCGCTGTTTATGAACAGATCAACAGTAAAGGTTCAAAGCAAAACCGATGACCAATCTTCCCCCACCCCCAAAAAGCCCCAAGTCTCAGCACAGAAGCATCAACTTGAAGCAGGAGGGTGACAAATTTTTGGTCTCCACCTCTTTTGGTCTCCACCATGCCCTAATTCATACAGTTTTTTCAACGGAAGTAAGCTGGATGTTTCAGAGAGATTACAGCCCCCAAACAAGATTACTTGGGAAAGAATTCTGAAGGCCACCCACCACAAATCTAAAAGTTCACTCCATACCTTTTGCCCTCCTGTTCTCCAAACCTCTTGAACTTCTGCAGAAGTAATTATCTGTACCCTATGGTGATTTAATTTCCCAGGGGCTGCTGTTAAGTCTGAGATTTGGAGACTACTACAAGGATTAGTTCTAACTTCATGGAAAGAGGATTTCACCATGGCATCGTTTTGTCTCTGGACCCTTCCAGACTCACAAACCGAAACATTAATACTTCCCTGCTCCTTGCCTTTGGCTATAGCTGAGGCTACTTTTTTTTTTCTTTTTTTTCGGAAGTAGGTTCATTTAAAAACCTAAATCCTCCCTTGTATATTGCCTCCCCATTGCCAGGATTACAGTGTGCACTGCCTGGGATAAAAGCATTTCCGCTGCATCACTGTGTACTAAGCATTACCTTTGAGTACTTGCCAGACCCACAGACCACAAAGTCTGTCACAGTTCAGCAGGATGCTCTTCTTGGGATAAAATATATTAAAAAAAAAAAAAAAAAGACTTTCAGGGGTGCCCGGGTAGCTCAGTTGGTTGAGTGTCCGACTTCAGCTCAGGTCATGATCTCATGGTCTGTGAGTTTGAGCCTCACGTCGGGCTCTGTGCTGGCAGCTCGGAGCCTGGAGCCTGCTTCAAATTCTTTGTCTTCTTCTCTCTCTATCCCTCCCCTGCTCATGCTCTCTTTCTCTCTCTCTCAAAAATAATAAATAAACATTAAAAATTAAAAAAAAAAGACTTTCATAAAAATGTGCTAAAGGGAGAGGAGTACACTTACAGATGTCTCAGCTAAACAAATAGGGTGCAGGAGATATACAGAGAGAGGAGACAGGTGCTATCTCAAAGTGGTTACAGGAGACAAGGCCTGACATATCTCTGAAACAGTTTCTGGGGGGTTCAGGGCAAAAAGCATAAACGACGGGACAACACTAACAGCTGTTCAGGAAGCACCTCCCTGCCCTCCTGGGCAACACCTCCAAACACCGTGATTTAAGGCAACCTGATTTAGTGCTAACGGCCTTTCGGTGGGTCCCCCCTCGGCATCACTGCCGTCTTAGATTCTCCCAGTTTCGTATCTGTTGTCAAACACGGCAAACCGCCAGATGTAAACAAGATCCCCTCAAACTATAAAGAGAAGATTGAACCACGGAAGGTTATAAAAACATCAACGAGGGGGCGCCTGGGTGGCGCAGTCGGTTAAGCGTCCGACTTCAGCCAGGTCACGATCTCGCGGTCCGTGAGTTCGAGCCCCGCGTCAGGCTCTGGGCTGATGGCTCGGAGCCTGGAGCCTGTTTCCGATTCTGTGTCTCCCTCTCTCTCTGCCCCTCCCCCGTTCATGCTCTGTCTCTCTCTGTCCCAAAAATAAATAAAAAAACGTTGAAAAAAAAATTAAAAAAAAAAAAAAAAAACATCAACGAGGTGGGGGAGATCACTTCACAGACCCTGTGGCATGGAGATTTAAATGCCATGAGAGCCCGCGGTGTGAGGAAAAAGAACTCAAGGCAGAAGGCAGGAACCACCCAAGTACTGGTCAGGGTGGAGCCGCCCTCTGACGAGTGTCAGTGGCCAGGCAAGAGAAGCGAATTTCCTGCTCGCATCACAGCTGAGTGCAGGCCAGTGACAGAGGGTCTATTCCACTAGGCTATTCAGAAGGCTAAGCTTCCTCCTGCCCCTACCTCTGCCAGCTCCTAGGATCCTGGAAGGCTGTACCGGATCCTCTGTATCTAGTGGGGCAGAATGTGGAAAGCAAGCAAGAGTGGAGGACCTCAGAAGGTTTTAAGAGGCAAGACCCAGAGGTGGCACACAGCCTTCCACTCACGTCCTCTTGGCCAGAGCTCATCCCATGATCACACCTGACTGCAAGGGTGGGGGGCAATGTAGTTCAGTGTGATGTGGGGGAAAGGGAAGTAGAAATTGATGAGTAATTGAACCACCAGCAAGGCTTTACCACACTCACAAATGCCTATGAAGCTACACAGGTAACTTGCAGGAGTAAGACAAGCAGGGTGTACGTGTATTTTATGGGTAAAGAGGCCTTGACGCTGGAGACCATATGCTTGTTTGGGGAAAATGGCAGAGTGGCCATTACTTAGCTTGTAGCTGGTTGCTGCCACTTGCATAAAAAGGTCTTGAATTGACTTTTCGACTTGGTCAAAAAAAAAAATAAGAAGAAGTCAGGTTTCATCTGCAGTCTCATTTTAAAATAGAGCTCTTGCCTGCTTATCTCTCTTCTTTCCTTTGATTTCCTTTCCTTCCTTCCTTTCTTTCCCCCCACCTCCATCCCTTCCCTCCTTCCTTCCTAACATACTAAGATGGCCAAACAAACCTCACTGACAGACCAGTTACATTCCCCAGCACGTAGAACAAGGCCGAGGGTGGGCACACGGATGCGTGTCAAATGGCCGCCCCACTCCTCACTGCGCTTCACTTGTGTGACCCCCGCACCTTCTAGGCCTCTCCTTCTGATCTACATGATTGGAGGCTGGGACATGTTTCTGAAGTTGGTGCAAAAGGCCACCTGAGCTCTGCTTGCATTGGTGTTTTTGCTCCTTTGCTGATGCCACACTGTCCTGCAAGCTAACCAGAGGGGGATTCCAGCATCTTCTGCTGGGATTTAACCAAAGGGGCAGGATTCCTCAGGCAAAACAAAACCAAAGACAAATCATTCTCTATAGAGTTCATGACTCAACAGATCATTCAGAGGCAGCGAGGGAGGAAGGGAGGAAGTTCTCCCAGTGATTGCCTTAAACATTCCTTTTCCAAGGAAAAGACACTTGTTTCTAGGCCATTCCAAAAGGATACGGAAACCTGTTTACTACAATGGCTAAGAGTCAAGCAAACATGACTCTCAGACTCTCCAAGCTAGAGAACCTTCGTCAAGTGCGGTAATCTCTCTAAACCTCAGTTTCCTCATCTGAAACCAACAGACTTATCTCAGAAGGCATTTCAGGATTATCTGCACTTAGGCATATGAATTAAAGCACACATGATGTGCTTTATGCCATGACTACTGTCGGTTGTTGTTGTTCCTAATTAAGTCCTATTATTTCATTTAGATGGATACTCTGGAACCTTTCGGGGATGAATTCAGTGGAATGGCCAGATGCCCTTATGATGCCAAACATGCCAATGTTGCCCTGTTTGCAGGTAAACACCACCTGGTTCCTTCTCATTGCATTTGCTCTCACGGGCCTGTCACCGCGAATCTGCTCTGGAGGATTCGCAGAGTCACAGTTGTGTTTCGATTCTCTGGTGAATACTGTAATTAAGAACGCCTTCTTCCCTTTGAAATTCATGTGGAAACTGTACTTTTGCTTCGTGAAAGGAGTGTCTGCCACTCTTACCTGTGCTTTCATGCCTTCAGAGAAGGATAACTTTGCTTCAGCTTTGCACAGAGTGTGCAACATTGGCCGCTAGGGCATGTTCGGGTTCAAATAATAAAAGATCCCACCTCAGACCAGCAGTGTGGATTGATCTTTCAAGGTAGGATCGACTTTGGGGGTGGGATGATTCAACAGCCTGGTGACATCATCCAGGACACAGGGCCTTTTCACTTCTGTGCTCTCGAAATCTCAATTCTTTCTCTGAGAGAGACCAGCCGCCCTCACAGTCGGGGACTGCTGTCCCCAGTTATGGCTACAACACATATGGCTATGTGTTCCTGTCCACATACAGAAAGGGAAAGGAAGGAGACAAGGTAGAGCCTCAGGTAGATCTCCAAGCAGTGAGGCTACATGCCCCCAAGTTTCCAGCAAACATCGCAAATGTCATTGACCGGATTAGGGTACGTGCTCATTGGTGATGGAAAGATAATAGGGCAGCGGAAGATGCTGATTAGCTTAGGGTGATACACATTCCTCGTCCTCTCCCCTTCCTTCCCCTGCAAAGGATCTAAAGCAGCAGCAAATAAGCCATCATCTCCAGATTGGGATTCTCGAGTGTGTGTGTGTTTTAATTAGGAATTTATTTAGGAATTCATTGCCAGCTGTGTGGAGGTGGGTGTAGCTCCGAGAAGTGTTGGTATAATAGTGATTGTTATAGCACGTAATAAAGCGGTTAGCTATAATTTCCATCACCACAGCTAAAAACTGGCACATCCGTGCCCTGAGGAACTTCAGGGCTCTGATGATGAAACAAGATTAGCTCTTCGAACCTCTTCCTCAGTGTCCTGCATTTGGGGGCCTGAATCTACAGTCACGGACTGGAGAAACAGCCTGTGTCAGGAAGGAAGGGTTCCTCGGGTTCGCCCCCCAAAGTTCGGGCACAGTGTTAGCGGGAGGGGGCGCAGTACAAAACACAAAGCCTTGTGAACCTGTCAGTCGACAGGCCAGGAGCAAGACCCGTGCGGAGAGTGCTTCAGTGGATTCTCAAGTAACTTCAGCTGCAGCACCTTTCTGACCCTTGAGCCTGCCGGCACCGTGGAGGATGTGGGCTACAGTGGGAAATTTAACTGTCACCGAAGAGAGGACTTGTAGCCTGAGATAGAAAGGGGACGGGGTCAGAGTATCGGCTAAGGCCACCAACCTTCCAGCAGTTACGCAGAGCGTGCCCCAGGAGATGACACTGTGAGAGCCCCTCTTCCTCCCCCTATAGGTACACTTGGACAGGTTTTCAATGGACTGTTTGAAATCCCATAAAAGCTCAGCCCTTATTAATAGAAGATCCTTGTTGGCAGCTGAATGGTTGTCATGCTAACACGAGGGGCAGAACACTGCTGTTTTAGAAATAAAAGTCCTGGTGAGACACCCAGTGATGAATGTAGAACAAAACGCATAACCAAAGAGGCACATGGGTGGCTCAGTGGGGTGAGTGTCCAACTCTTGATTTCAGCTCATCATGATCGGGGTTATGGGATCGAGCCCCCACTGGAACCCACACTGAGCGTGGAGCCTGCTTAAGATTCATTCTCTCTCTCCCCGCTCTCCCTCTGCCCCTCTCCCCCCACTCACACGTGCTCTAAAATTTAAAAAAAAAAAAAAGAGAGAGAGAGAGAGAGAAAAGGTGTAATGGAAAGTGGATGGGAGGAAAATCCACACACACTGCCCTCCCACTGCCCACCAGCACCCGGCATATGTGCATGACCCGGAGCCATGATTGTTTAAGACAAGCTGTGATTTTTGTAGATCTGTTTATCAACAGAGAGGTTTGCCATCTGTGGTTCAAATCTAACCAGTCAATCTTCACTGATAAATGGTTGTCAATAATGAAGATGTCAAGACAGCTCCAAGTTGAACCTGAGCAAATTTCAGTTTAGATCAAAAGCAGACATCAAGACCTCTGCTTAGATATGTCCGGATAAACTTTTCTAAAAAAAAAAAAAAAAAATTACACTTAATGGAACTACAGTGTATATAAGCCACTCTGACATACAACTCAACATAGGTAACCACTAAAAACGAACCAAGGAAATGGGGTGCCTGGGTGGGTCAGTTGGTTAAGTATCTGACTTCAGCTCAGGTCATGCTCTCACAGTTCGTGGGTTTGAGCCCCGTGCAGGGCTCTGTGCTGACAGTGCAAAGTCTGGAGCCTGCTTCAGATTCGGTGTCTCCCTCTCTCTCTGACCCTCCCCCACTCACAGTCTCTCTCTCTCTCTCTCTCTCTCTCTCTCTCTCTCTCTCAAAAATAAATAAATGTTTAAAAATTTTCAAAAAATGAACCAAGGAACTAATTTCTATTTTTGAACATAATTACTGTTTGTTTCACATACTGCATAGATTTTACTATTCTAGAAGGACCCATTTGATTACTTGTGTGCAGGATGTTTACTAATCCAGGAAAAGAGCCCAAAGTGGTAGGGATTAATCTTCAACTTTCTTCATCCTCTTTCGCCTTAAATATACCCTAAAGCACATACCCCAAAAAAGCATGAATTCTCAAAGGCCAGATTCAACTTGGTATCAACTTGGTACCTTCCCCTTTTCTCCTTGCTTTGGTCTCTTGAGTGTGAGAACATTTTCAGTTCATGACTCTGAAATACTGAAGCAAATATCTCTTATTTCAGCTAGACTGGCAGGGCTCAGTGGCTCTCATGAATGAAGTGACTCTCATGATCTAAGGAGCCATTCAGTCAGCATTTTTTTTTTTGCTTATGAACCCCCTGACTCCCCTCACCTGCCCAGGCGAAGGACTCTATCACTTCTGCACAAACTTAAAATTTCTGATGATACAATCAGCTTCTGTCTTTCCCTGGGCTCCCATCTAATCCAGTTTGCCATGGTGTGGTGGCAGTAGCAGTGTCCAGGGGGCCTTGGCCTTGAGATTTCGGTCAAGGTCCATCTAATCAGGTGAAGCAAACAACATTTTTCATTTACCCCGTTCCCTGAGCTGCTGCTGCTGCTGCTGCTTAGAAATTGCCATGCAATTTAAAAATGAAAAATGTTTCATCTCTCAAGATCCTAATTTACAATGGTTAGGAATGTGGGCCAAGTATTTTCCCAGCGACTCTTGGATGTTCCCCAGTTGTCCTATCTCATTTGCCTGATGTAGGAAAGCAATCTGGGGGATGTCTCTATTATTCCCCCACGCCCAGTGTAGTGCCCCAACCCCGTTCACCTCTTTTCTTTCTCTCCTAAGATGGAAAACTATACTCAGCCACAGTGACTGACTTCCTTGCCATTGATGCGGTCATTTACCGGAGTCTGGGAGACAGCCCAACCCTACGGACCGTCAAGCATGATTCCAAATGGCTGAAAGGTGAACCAACAATTAAGAGAGGGGTGGGGACTCATATCTTGAGGGAGATTTAGAGTCTGGACAGACCAGACTGGAGTTTCATTTTGGTAATAGCTTCTGACAGACAGGAAGGTGGAAATGGCATCTTTTGCCCCAAATGATTTATTTACTTCCCCCTTCTCATTTCCCATGAGTTTCTGGAGTATTAACACAACTACCAATGCAACTACAATAGAACACACCACATTCATCTTTCCTGCCTCAAGCGCTCGTTTCAGAGTCTAACATGAAAAGAACTGAACACTCCATTCATGGAAGGGAACAGGGATCAGAGGTGGTGGGGAGCAGGGAAAACGCTATTCCCAACCCGGCATGAGTCAGGGTTCACGAGGAGATGCGTACAAAAAATCCTTTCTGTAATAGGAGCATTCGTTGTGGAAAATAAAATTACAGACATATGAAAATTCATTTATTCTTCATTGTTAATTGAAACCACTTCTGAAAGATAGAATTTTGTAGGCTCGAATGCCTTCTGAAATCACCAGCGCTTGCTGGTGTGGTCATGAGAAATGGTTCGTGTTAACCCAATGTCTAATGGCCCTACACTTTTAATTAATATCATGTCTTTGGTCGCAGCTGATTGTTCTTTTAACTCTGTGTGACATGTCCCCAATTAAAGTGCCATGTGTCCACAGAACCGTACTTTGTCCAAGCAGTGGATTATGGAGACTACATCTACTTCTTCTTCAGGGAAATAGCAGTGGAGTACAACACCATGGGAAAGGTAAGAGGCGTGGATGACTCCCCTGGCCCCGTGTTGTTCTGGATGACCTTGATATAAGAACCATAAATCTAATCGCAAGGTCATCGCTTTGAGAAGACTCGGCCAAAGTTTGGTGGATGTGAAACGCTGTTCTGCCTCAGAGCCCTGTAAGCTTTTCCAGACCAGTCCCAGATTGCAGGGAACCTCTTAAATATTTCTACTGAAAATGTAATCCACAGATGTCTATCTGGGTGATTTCACACTGAGTTTCACGTATCTTGAGATGTGGTTTCCTTCCAGGTAAACTCATTGTTGTTTTTGTTTTTGTTTTCTTTTTAACTCAGTTGTTCCACAGAGAGTAGATAACCAGTATCTTTAAGCAAAAGGAGAGCCCTGATCGTCTTTTACTGCAAAAAGCAACAGAACACTTACGGGATGTCCACTTCAGTTATTTTTACCAGAGAGTAGGTCAAGGTCACTAAGTTGGAGGGCACAGACTCAGTGCCAGGGTGGCCTGCAGGGTTACAGGAATTCAGAGTATGAGATTCAGGGCCCAGAGACAGCCAGTGAGGATGGCAGAGATGCTGCATACAGAGTGTGCTTTTGTTTGAGGAAATAAAAAGCTAAGCAGTCTGTATGGAAATGAGTTTATCTGGCTGGGAGCTGATCCCCTGAAGGATTTATGGTTCTGTATTAAATGCCACAGCCTTATCTTTCAAAACATGCTGTTCCAATGAGTCCCCCCCCCTTTTTTTGCTACTAATTTTAGAAACATGGGATTAAATTAAGCACCGTGTTGTTGTTGCTTCTGTTTTCTAAGAAAGGCAAATTCTACTAACATCTTGAGAAGTGAGTGCATTTCATCTTTCCTGTGTGTTTTTCCTCTGCAGGTAGTTTTTCCAAGAGTGGCTCAGGTTTGTAAGAACGACATGGGAGGGTCCCAAAGAGTCCTGGAAAAACAGTGGACGTCTTTCCTTAAGGCTCGCCTGAACTGCTCAGTTCCCGGAGACTCTCATTTTTATTTTAACATACTCCAGGCAGTCACAGATGTGATTCGTATTAATGGCCGTGATGTTGTCCTGGCAACCTTTTCCACACCTTACAACAGGTAACCATGCCCTCGCTCTGCTGACCTAATCCATCCTTCCCAGCTTCCCTTGCCCCTAGGGGTTCTCTCCTAATGCACAAGATTCACAACTGATGCAAAAATTGATGCTTAAGTGCTCCGTTTTCATCAAATTAATAGTCAGTTAGAAGCAATATTAACTTAGGATTTTAGGGGAAGTAATGAAATAAATTATAACAATATCTTCTATTTATATGCCTGGCATACAAACACTTCTTATGTGTTATTTCAAAATCTCTCCAGTAATAATGGAAACTGAATACCGTTGCCCTCTTTTTACACTTGAAGAAACTAAACTCAATTATATTACCTGGTCCAAGTCAGGAGTCGAAAGAGGCAGCTTTAGAACTCAAGAATGTTTCTCCTCCCGCTTCCCTCTTCGAGTTCATCTAACGTTCTGTTTGACTTTTACTATTTCTATGACTGGATCGGTAACTTTTAAAGCCAAAACACTGAAAATTTACTTAAATGCTACAGAGTGAAATTTAGGGTTCAGACAAGTCCATCTCTCATCCCCCCACAAGGGACCCTGGTTATTATCCTGTCGGAGGAACCTGGACCCCAACCACCAGGGACTCCGGGGGGCTTGAGTGAGGACTTGGAAGTCATCAAACACGGTGCCTAGAAATATTGAACATCAGCTTATTCATTCCTATATTTGTGTTTATTTACGCTGAGACTTTGAGTAATCAAATGATGCACTAAAAAGTGTTCCTGGGGCAGCAGAAATGTGTGGAGATTAAAAAACAGGAGGAAGAAAGGCATGAGATTCTCTGGTACTGAGCTCTCCTGAACTTTAGAGTCCTGGCACTGCTGCGTAAAAATGATTGTGACTGGTGGGCATGGACATAAAATCTGAGAATACATGGTTTCATTCTGGATTATACTTTTTGTTACACTTGTTATTCTGGATGAGACTTTTAAGAACCTGATACGAGTCTAGATGACAGATAAATGCATGATGAGACTAGAGGGTGGCATACAGGAAGAAATGTGTAAGAACTAGGGAGAGTCCAAAACAGAGCATGCCGGAAGATGCTCTGATGTTCCTCAGTTAAAAAGAGGGCAAGAGTCAAGAACTCTCCACTGAATACGTACAAATATGAATCCATGCTGCAAAAAAAGTATTCAGTTCGATTTAAGTAAGTCTTAACCATCCACGACAGTTTTAGACTTGAGAAACAGAAAAGATACAAAAATTTAGGCTGTAACTATTCATACTTCGGAATCCCCGTAGCTAGGATTGTTTAAAAAGAATACTGTCTTGGTACTCAGGAATACAGGGGCTGGTAGAATTTGAGCGTGTTTCTAGTTTGTTTGGCCAGGGGGCCGAGGTGGGTGTCAAGGGTGCACTGGGTAATTACAATACAGTAGTAGATTCTCATGTATTAGAGAAACTCTGTGTAAGGGATTTTCTTAAAAGGCCCCTAGGAGTGGCTCAGTAGGTTGAGCAACGAACCTGGGCTCAGGTCATGGTCTCACACTCCATGAGTTTGAGCCCCGCGTTGGGCTCTGTGCTGACAGCTCAGAGCCTGGAGCCTACTTTGGATTCTGTGTCTCCCTCTCTCTCTGCCCCTCCCTGTCATGCGCTGTCTCTCTCTGCCTCTCAAAAATAAAGAAAACTAATAAAAAAAAATTTTTAAAGGCCCCTAGGAAACACCCAATTAATACATGCCTATGCAGCCTCAGAAACAGTATTCAGAAAAATCAGAAACTGACAAAAATATACATACCCGTTTTCATCTGCAAATTAGAGTTGTAGTGGTTCTGGTTTTAGTGGTTCTGGTTTCATCCATTTCCACCCCGTCTTCCACACATGCAAACTTGGTCATGAAGGCCTCTTCCAAGTCTTTGAGGTGCTCCTCCTTACCAATGGGAAAAAGCCCACGTTCCCCAGCAGAGCACACAGCCCCCCCCCAGCCCCCCAGTGGTCAAGCCCGTCTTCTCCTTCAGCTCCACGGCCTCACGGGCTGAAGCTAAGAGGTAGTTCCTGGATGTGCCAAGCCTATACCTGCCCTGCTCCCAGCCAGGTCTGCCAGTCCATCCAGTGTATATCAGCTGAGAGCCTATGTTATTTATTGGGCATTTACTGTTGGATTCTGTCAATATATATGCTGAAGGAACAGAAGGCAGGAAGAAAGGAATGAAGGAAAGATGAACAGAAAGAGGGAGGGAGAAAAGGCAGGAACGGAAAAGAAAGGATTTCACAAGCAATTCTAACCATGGGCAGATTATCAAACCCTAGGGTATCCTTAGTTATTATGAGGTGCCTCATAAAATACTTCAATATTTATCCTGTTTGTCATAATATTTATTTATTTATTTATTTATTTATTTATTTATTTATTTAGAGAGTGACAGAGTGAGTGGGGGAGGGCCAGAGAGAGAGGGAAAGAGAGAATCCCAACCAGGCTCCACAATGTCAGTGCAGAGCCCCATCCCATGCGGGGCTTGATATCACAAAATGCGAGATCATGACCTGAGCCGAAACCATGAGTCGGACGCTTAACCGAGTGAGCCACCCAGGCACCCCTATATGTCATAATATTTAAAGTAAATATGTGAACTTTTTAGGAAAGGGAGATGTGAAGAGAGTCTTACCAAATTAAATACATAAGGCTAGGGCTGTGACATCAAAAACAATGGGGATCACAGTCTTATCTATTCAATTCTGTGCACGATGTATACATATTCCACATACTTTAAAATCCATCCTGCTACTTTGTCTTACATAAGCTTTCTAATCCTCTCCCTAATTCTTGCTTTATTAGTAATACTTCAGTAATTGTGTTATGAAATTAAAGATGGCATAAAATTCTCCTAATCGTGTAAGAAGTGATTTCCAAAACCTTCAACATTTGCAAAATCAAGACTAAATCGTTCTCTCTGCCCTGGATGATGTTCCCACAATACAAAGCACCCGTGTCTTGCCCAGGATGTTCCTGCCTATGCAGTGCCCCACTACCTGAAGCCCTGATTAAAACTCTTGGCCAGCTGGTGCCTGAAATTCTTTTGATCAAAATCAAGGAACAGCCATACTTCAAAACAAACATGGGTTCAGGGCGCCTGGATGGCTGAGCCTGTCAAGCACCCAACTCTTGTTTTCAGCTCAGGTCATGATCTCGTGGTTCCTGAGACGGAGCCCCACATTGGGCTCTGTGCTGAGAGTGTGGAGCCTGCTTGGGATTCTCTCTCTCCCTCTCTCTCTCTCTCTCTCTCTCTGCCCATGCCCTACTTACACGTTCATGCTCTCCCTCTCGCTCTCTCTCGCAATACATAAGCTTTAAAAAAAGGGGGTGGGGGTTCAAAGAGTTTTACCAAGATTAATGAATAATTCATGCCTTCTCTCCATTGATTAAAAAAAAATCCCAATTCTTTTCAGGAGTAGCAAGGAAGGAGGCAATTATAGGTAGAGATTACCGCCATTACTATTATTTAGCACTTAATAGAGCACTTTATTTGCAAAATGTTCATGCTTTAGAGACTTAAATTGCTTACTCTCATGCAAATAAATAGGAAGTAAAAATTGAAACCAACAGTGACTAACATAAAATAAGCATGTTTTCCCCACACATACGTTCTCACTGTCCTTGGCTGGAGAAACCAAATTCATAGAAGCAATATGTGGACAATGCACCAATATTAGAGATGAAAAATGTTTTCCAAAGATTTTCTCTTTGGGTTAGTGACTTGAAAATTCCGGGAATTCATGAACCTTCTAAACTACCAGTTCCAAGCAAATACGGTTCCCAAGGCCATACAAACATGTAGGGGTCTTTTTTCTCTCTGAGTTTGCTGCAACCAGTCCTTTCTTTAAGGCCACGGATGCAAATGTGATTCAGAGAAACATTCGTTTTATATACTGGGATCCTTTACATTCACAGTGATCAGGGTGTGAACTTTAAATTCCAACCGCCAGTAACAGGGAAGTTGCTCTGTAGTATGTTTTCCAAGCTGCACGCGTTAACTGTTGTAAGAGGAACACTGTATGAAATGTTCTGTTACAGCATCCCTGGGTCTGCAGTTTGTGCCTATGACATGCTTGACATCGCCAATGTGTTCACTGGGAGGTTCAAAGAACAGAAGTCTCCAGATTCCACTTGGACACCAGTTCCTGATGAAAGAGTGCCCAAACCCAGGTACGTGTAAATATTTATACGACTGTTTTGAACTGCAAGAAATGGGCAGCTTGGTCCCAGACAATGAACATCTTAAGAACTGCCCACCAGCGCCTTCCATGCTGGCCACGGCAATACAACTACCAGAGCAACAGAAAGATGTATCAGGCCATTTGCCTTCATCCCCTCAACCCATTCAAAACAATGACACTCTAGTCTTTTGCTTAACCTCTACCTCTGTGGCTTATCCAAGGTCATCCTAGGCTGATGGGAAGCATCTGGCCCGGCCAGCCCCACTGGCGTGTGGCTGAGGAAACTGAGGCTCAGAGAGTTAGAGAGTGTATTGTGCAAGTTCACAGACCTGCGTGGATCATTTGCACTACTCCACCCTTCTTCCCTTCCCTTCCACACAGACCCATGTCTCTGCACTCTAATAAAATGCAGACTATAAATGGTGATCCCTGGAGTTTGTGACCAGGCTGGATGGGAGCTCAGTCCAGGACTCCAGGGCAACGGCGGGTAGGGACCAGTGAGTGCCCTGTGTTATCAGGTTTTCCCTGGTCTACCAGGTTCTAATCTGTTTTGGATCCAGACACAGCGCATATCCCTCCACCGAAACATGCCCCCAAATCGCTTTTGTGGGGAACGTGTTGTCCCGAGACCACATGGAGACCTCCTGGTCCTATGTAACCTCCATCAAATCTTCACACTAAATCAGCTAATTCATTCTCTCCCACCCAGACAGGATGAAACTCCACCCCCCCCACCAACCCCATGCCTGCCCTCATCATGTGGCACACGCTTCAAACTTTCATTACAACATTTGGCATCTAAGTTCCATAGAAACATCCCGTGCATCTGGCTTCCTCCATGGAATTGGTGTGCCTCTGCAAAGAAGCCCAATATCTAAACCTTTTGGTTTCCAACTCTCTCCTCCAACCTCCAATCACCACCCCCACCATACACACACACACACACACACACACACACAAAGTAGCCCACTTCATCCAATCAGGGAGTCCTTAAATAACAGGGTCTCCTCAGTGCGCAGAGACGGCGACAGCCAGCCATCACCAGGATACATAAACTCTGATTTTCTACCGGTGGCAATGTGTTTCTCCCCGCCCTTCCACGTGCTTTCTCCCTCCTCTTGCCGACATCAGGATGGTCTCGTGGAGCTGGCTTGGTCGGTGCCACAAAAGAGCATGCACATGAGGCCAGATCACGCCAGTGTTGTCAGGGTCTAGTTTTACTCTCCGGAACCCATAGGCAGAGCAGGGCTGTGGACAAGGGCTGTGGTCGGTGTTTCCCTGACCTGACTTTACTAAGTTGTCCCCTGACTCCCGAGACCACAGAGTTTCTTGTAGCAATGAATTTCCACTGTCATTGCTCAAAGATAAAGAAATGACCTTTCAGGAGACAATCTTCAGTGTAACTGGCTTTTCATATACCTGCCCAACTCAAACAAAAAATGAAAACAGTAAAAACAAAACCCACCCGTTCTCTGACCCCCAGGTAATGAGAGAGGGTGAGGTGGAGCCTTGCTGGTATATACTGCTGCCTGGCGGCTTTATGAATGCCTTTGTTTTTGACATTTGTGGAAGCGTCAGCTAATTCTCTCTTTGTGTGGAACAAATGCCTCAAGAACTTCCAGCAGGGTTTTAGGACAGGTAGAGCAGTCTCTGGCACAGGTGCAAAGCACATACTTCCTCACTTGTTTTAAGCTCCCATCACTGTTTATGAGGTTTGTTTGTGCTTCTGGGGGGAAGCCAAGCTGCCCCCAGCTGATGCTGAACTGCCCTGGCTGGAGCTTCTCTATGGAATGAGGAGGCGGCAGGGAGAAAATCCAAGCATATTTTTTTGGTGGCATTCTGCATTGTTCAACTTCCTCTTCTCAGCCTACGGTACATTCTCCTGCGTGCCAGATGCTTAGGGAAGCAGTTCGTTCAAAGAATTTGCCATAAGGCACGAAATAAGCTCCCTCCCTTTGTCTCTTTTTAGGCCAGGTTGCTGCGCTGGCTCATCGTCCTTAGAAAAATATGCAACCTCTAATGAGTTTCCTGATGATACCCTGAACTTCATCAAAACACACCCACTCATGGATGAGGCTGTGCCTTCCGTCATCAACAGGCCATGGTTCCTGAGGACGATGGTCAGGTGGGTGTCAAGCAAATCATGTCCTAAGTGGATCTTTCCCTACTCTGTCCCATGCTCATAAAACCTATCAGTGGATCATGATTTGAAATGCCACAAACATCTTCTGTTATCCTGGGCATTGATTCAGCTGTGAAAGGCTGGCCAGTTGGGTGCCTGCCACAAAACCCCCATAACCACATTCCCAGTGGGTAGAGTTTTGATATTTTCAGGCTAACTGGACACATGCCAGCGATTAGATGTAACGAAAATATCTCCTTCCGGGTTAGCCTATTCTGTGCAAAAGCAGAGAAGCAGTGAAGGAGAACCAGTCAATGGCTGTGGATACCTGTTTGGTTGGACATGGTTACAAAACATGCTCCAGATTCCATCGGAGTATTGCCCCTGGGTTGTTAGCTATCAGGCCAGGGATGAACGGCACACTTGGAAAAGAATGATGGTGTGAGGGATTCATACTGCACCATTTGTAACCTCAAGTGGTGGCCAGAAGAGAGGGGATAGTTGACTAGAAATCTGTGATAGCGTTAAATTCTCCTTCTTGTAATTTAGACCTGATTTCCGAATGATCCAGCATGATTTCCCAAGTACCACCCTGCAGTGGCAGTCATCAAACAAAATGTCATTCAACCCTACCACCGTTTTTACTTTAAGTAGGCTCCATGCCCAACGTGAGGCTCAAACTCATGACCTTGAGATCAAGAGTCGTGCACCCAACTGGCTGAGCCAGCCAGGGGTCCCACCACCATTTTTAAACAGTGATTTTACTGAAAGATATTAGAGTATTACAATGGCTCTTGCCCATAAAATGAAAACTGTGGTATATAACTTGCAGGAGGGTTCATGTTTTCTGGTTTCTGCCATGGTGCTTGACACAAATCAGTATCCGTGGCATGGTGAACAGCTGAGAGGTACCAGAGAAAGATGATGCCCTTTACCTTTGGCTTTAAGTGGACCTGGTTTGGCTTGTACATCCTCATATCAATTAATGGTATCAGCACCCTACCTGCCCATCCTTCAGAACTGTCAGCCCCTCTACACACACTTGGAAAGCTTTCCAGTCTGACATTTCGTTGACAAGGCTTTGCACCTCCAAGGAAGAGTATGGAAAACTGGTAGCCGTGCTCTTCTCTTCCATGTTAACTGAAATGTTAAATGAGTTCCATTATCATTTCTTCCCCTCTTCACGGGACACATCAGCCTTTCCCTGGTGCTCATGGAAGAGATAATTGCTGAGTGGTTTCAGATGGTTGGGCTGTCTCTTTGCTCTGTAACTTGGCCTCCGCAAATGCATACCTCCTTCCTCCCCTTGGAGCCACACTAATGCTCCACATATGGAAAGGACCAGAACAGCTTGAGAACATTATCTATATGCATACATTTTTCTTGAGGTCATTACTAGAAAGCGAAGTCACAACTGTTTGAAGTGGAAAAGGGGACCCCTGAATGACAGACCAACAAAGATAAAAACTGTGATCCTGTCATCTTAGATACCGCCTGACCAAAATTGCAGTGGACAGTGCTGCTGGGCCCTATCAGAATCACACTGTGGTTTTCCTGGGATCAGAGAAGGGGATCATCTTGAAGTTCTTGGCCAGGATAGGAAACAGTGGTTTCCTAAATGACAGCCTTTTCCTGGAGGAGATGAGCGTTTACAACCCTGAAAAGTACGTAGACTGTTGGGCTCTTTCTTAGTCATTCTTTGTCACTGTGATCCTTTTCATTCAAAGGAAAATCTGAGAAGAGCAGACTTCAGTTGTCTAAGCATTTAGGAGGCTTTTAGTATTGTTCGGGGGGGAAAAAAGCATTATTTTTCTCTTTACCAATAAATGTGCATTTATATAGAGACACACCACACAGGGCCAAGGAGGGGGGCATCTTTAGGATCTGTATCACCTTCAGTGAGATCAGATTAAGGGATCACCTTGTGGGCCGGGAGGCGGGGTGGCCGGAAAAAGAGAACTGACTCATGATCCTGCCTTATAAAATCAGGTGCAGCTACGATGGGGTAGAGGACAAGAGGATTATGGGCATGCAACTAGACAAAGCCAGCAGCTCTCTGTACGTTGCATTCTCCACCTGTGTGATAAAGCTTCCCCTGGGCCGCTGTGAACGACACGGGAAGTGTAAAAAGTATGTATTTTGCCTCCCCAACCATGAGAGGGCACGGTGCTTAGAGGGGAGTCCGGGGTAGCTCATGGTCATCTTTTTCCTGCAGAACCTGTATCGCCTCCAGAGACCCATACTGTGGGTGGGTAAAGGAAGGAGGTTCCTGTGCCCATCTGTCACCCAGCAGCAGGTAAGGAACCGGAAGTGTGGAAAAGCGTAAAGTGGCCCCCAGCCGCGGTGCGTTCTAGATGTACGATTGACTGTGCTCTCACATGCCGCTGCCATTCAGCCTTCTGTGCACAGACCTCATCAGTGGGGCTGCTGGCGGTCCTCCTGCCTCTCCCCATTTCATGCAACACCCCGCCATCACATGTGGCAGATTTACGATTGATTAATCACCCATCCTCAGACTGATTAAAAACACAGAGAAACGAAACACTGTGGGCTTCTAAGTATTCCCTGGAGAGCGGGACAAGAAGATGCACGCCTTGATCACTGCAGCATAAGAGCAGCAGAGAAAAGGAGCAGGAGGGTACCAATTAGATTAGTGCTGCGGTTTGCCCAGCCACAGCAAAAGTGACTCCTCTAATTGACCATGCAGGGCCGAGAAGAGCTCACGGAGCATTTGTTAAGCGACGCATTTGTACTGCAAGTATGGCATATGCATCCAATAAACCATTCTCTTGCACTGAGGAACAGTCGACCCTATTACTCGTTAAGGAGCCAATCAATTCTTGGCAGCTCTCCAATAGATCAGCTAGATCGGGCCAGCCTATCGCACCTGTGATTTGGGTGCTTAAAATTGTTACCCTGACTTTAAGGGCTTGAATGGCATTAGTTAAAAGGTTTCTTTTCGTTATTTTAGTGGATGTGAAATCCAGTGCACGTCTTTTGACAAGTTATGGCAACTCAAGGAAGGTGCCATACGACAGGACAGTTCTGTCTTAGCCATTCTGTCATGTTCCCCAGGTCTTCATGGCACTCTGGACCTCTTCTCCTATCTCAGAATAGCTAGACAGACAGGAGGGCACATCTGATGACCGCCACAGGCAAAATTTGAGGGAAAGTATTTCCACAAACAGAGCCAATGATAATTGTGAAGTCTGACTTGGAAATCTGACTAATGTGAAAGGTCGACTCAATATGTATCACTATATCAGCTCCACAAGTAGCAATATTGACATACTAGAGCTTTGTATCTTTTCATGGGGACCCTCGAAATGAAGGAGAAAAGATCTCAAAGCACAGGAGGGGAAGCTAACAAATGACCTATCTCCTTTCTACATTCAAGGTGTGACCAAAGGTAGTAAGACTGACTTTTAAAAATCATTTTTAAGGGGCGCCTGGGTGGCTCAGTCGGTTGAGCGTCCGACTTCGGCTCAGGTCACGATCTCGCGGTCCGTGAGTTCGAGCCCCGCGTCAGGCTCTGGGCTGATGGCTCAGAGCCTGGAGCCTGCTTCCGATTCTGTGTCTCCCTCTCTCTCTGCCCCTCCCCCGTTCATGCTCTGTCTCTCTCTGTCTCAAAAATAAATAAATGTTAAAAAAAAAAAATTAAAAAAAAAAAAATCATTTTTAAGTCAGGGCGCCTAGGTGGCTCAGTCGGTCATCCGACTTCGGCTCAGGTCATGATTTCATGCTTCGTGGGTTTGAGCCCTGTGTCGGGTCCTATGCTGACAGTTTGGAGCCTGGAGCCTGCTTCAGACTCTGGGTCTCCCTCTTTCTCTGCCCCTCCCCTGCTCACGCTCTATCTTTCTCTTTCTCTCAAAAATAAATAAATATTAAAATATATATGTATTTTTTAACCTGGGTGGCTTGGTCAGTTAAGCCTCTGACTCTTGATTTCAGCTCAGATTACGATCTCACGGTTCATGAGATCGAGCCCCCAGGTCGGGCTCCAGGATGGGCATGTAGCCTACTTGGGATTCTCTCTCTACCTCTCTCTCTCTGCCTCTCCCCTGCTCACGTGTGCACGCTCTCTCTCTCTCAAAACAAACTTTTAAAAATATCACTTTTAAGTCAATATGTGAATGCCAAAATTGTTCCTTTAAGGATTTACATATATATTTCATTGCTTAAAACATGGTGGAACTCTCCTTGAAGAGTGGTCTTCAGGGACTGATGAATACTGGCTTTCACTACCACTGAAAATCCTTATCCTTTGAATATGAATTTGATTTTTAACATAGAAAAAAAAAAACACTGGAAAACAAACATGGTGTATTATTAGATCAAGGTGTGACTTTCAAGATACTTTTCCTATATGGTCCATAAAATAAACTCTAAAGGCAGCTGCAAAACAGAGTTTCAATTACGTCGTGAGAGGCGGTACAGAGTTCTCCCCCAAAAGGACAGTTCTCCCATGGATGATTCCAGTGTGCTTGTTTTAAAAATCAAAATATATATATTACGATTGGTCTTGTTATAAAGCTCATTCAGCCCGACGGTGACCAAGGAGACTTGAAAGAAAAGTCAGCATGAGGGTAATACTCCAGAGTCACAGGGCCACAGAGTCTCAGGTGGTCTCAGCCAAATGTACCACAATGTCCCATCCCCTCAAGGGAGCTCCGTACCCACCAGCCAGTTGTTCCTTTGAACACTTTCTCATATAGGTTATTTCTGGGCAAGAAAATAAAGGTCTAGGAAGGCAGTGCTGGGGTCAAACAAAAAGTACAGAGGAAAAGACCTTTTCTTTTTTTTAATTTAGAGACTTCTGTATCACTTATAAAGAGTTATGTTGACATTTAAACTTTTTAAACGCTTAAGAAATGCTCAATCTGTAAAAGAAGGATATAAATAATCTGCAAACTAATTAACTCCCTGAATAATATCAGAATTAACTGCTCAAACCATGGAGAGTCACAGAAGACTCATTTCTGTAAACTTCGGAGACAAATTTTCAAGCTGTTATCTACTTCTTGTTTCTGCACCTGCTGCTCAAGTTATCAAACTGTGTTGGTTTCTTTAGTGAAACTTCAGACTCATTCTGGAGTAACGACTCATGATGTTGAATTTGTTTCTTTCTCTCTTTTTTTTTTTTTAAGACTGACTTTTGAACAGGACATAGAACGTGGCAACACAGATGGCCTGGGAGACTGTCACAGTAAGTAAAGCTTTTTATCCACGCACATCTTGGTGCAAAGACCCTTTTATCGGACGGCCTAGAAACGTCACCCCACATGTGGCCCTAGTGCGGCTCGCACTAAAATATGCATAAGTAACAGAAATCATCTTCTACACATCAAGGAAACAGCGTGTTATGAAGCCAGTGTTGTCGATGTCGTTGCTACAAATGCTGGCGCCTATTCCACGGTATTCACTCTAGAGGATAGTAATTATAGCAGAGCAGTAAGTTAGATCAACATTTCCATTAAAAAACTAGTTTCAAAAAACGTGTTTTTACCCCGCAATTTTTAACCAAATAATAAAAAGATTGATTGCTATACTCTAGCTTTTTAATTGAATGGGAGTGTTTTGTTCTTCTTGAACTTATCGACTAACAAAAGTAATTATTTTTCTAATGAGATTTATGTCTATTACCATTTGCAGTAAAGAAAATTTTCAGAAAGAACCCACTCAAGTAAAGGGTGACTCAAAATAACCTTTTTATAGGAATTAACCTTTTATGCTTAGCCCCAAGTTCATTTCCAAAATTATTAAATGGCAACATTTTAGTTGGAACTTAGTATAAAAGGTCCTGGTCAAATGTCTGCCCAGTTGTCCTGCGATCTGATTAATATGGGTATTCTCCTGAAAATGTTTATTCATGCTAATTTAGAGAAGAATGCCATTCTCTTAGAAAATACTTAGTTTGCAGTGTTTTAAATCTTTGAGCCATAAGTACTGAAATTTCTGACTCTAAGGTACCATTCAACTTTCTACCGTATCTTTTTTTGGAGATCAAATATAACCAAAGAGGGCTATGGGCATCCTCATCTCCAAATTTTTTGCTGTATTTATTTTGTTTCCAAATATTCGATATTGGCAAAAGCTTCTTCTTATGTCTTCAAACACAGAATTTATGAGTTCAGAAATCAACACGGGAGACAGTGGCATCACCAAAAGATCTGTGTTACTTGTGTGCAGTGAGACAGTTTGAGGTTTGATCAGTGGATCTCAATCACATTGGTGCCTCATGGCTCCATTTTCAGGGAAACAAGTTTCGGTTTGTGCATGTGTCTATGTGAGCGAACTTAAATTAGCTGACTTCAGTGAATAATTTGCTTCATATTTTTAGGATCTGGTGGTATGGGCATCTGTAGAAAATAGGAGTGTCAACGGGAACTGAATAACTAAACACGTGAGAAATGTGAAAATGGTTGTTAACTGTCTCCATCACATGTCCACAACACCAGTAGGGCTCACACCGCATGTGTGTGTTCGGGCCAAGGAACCTACGGAAGCCTCTGTACCTAACACGGGGGAGATCCTCAGGCCCCAAGCCAGCGATTTACTCTTCAATCTCAGTGTTCAAGCCTCCGTGTTTTCGTGTGCTTCCTAACCTTGAACTCTATTACCGGTGCAACATTTAGGGTGCCGGCTTAGGGCAGGAGGTACACTTGACCTTCTGCTGCCTTTCCTAGTGGCTTCTCTGCTCTTTGTGCTCCTGCTGGAGTATGACCTGCTTCTATGAGACACATCTATTCACACAGAGGCACGCAGAGGGTTCAGATAACATGTGCACGGTGACTCTTGAACAGGATTGTAAAGGGAAATGGGGGAATCATGAAGAGTTGGTGTCAGAGGCTGGATAGCAAGCAAGCTAAATGAGCCAGTGATAAGACCCAGACACATGCACATGTGTGCGTTGCCTATACGTGTATATGAGTATTTTTATTTTTTATTTTTTTTTTTTAATTTTTTTTTTTTTAACGTTTATTTATTTTTGAGACAGAGAGAGACAGAGCATGAACAGGGGAGGGGCAGAGAGAGAGGGAGACACAGAATCTGAAACAGGCTCCAGGCTCTGAGCTGTCAGCACAGAGCCCGACGCGGGGCTCGAACTCAGGGACCACGAGATCGTGACCTGAGCTGAAGTCGGCCGCCTAACCGACTGAGCCACCCAGGCGCCCCTATTTTTGTTTTTAATTTCCCAATGAAAACCTATGATGAATTCAGAACATTGTGATACTGGACAGTTCCTTACAGCATGGTCGAGAGGATGAAATGAGAGAGAATATAAAGAAAACTGTTTTGCAAGTGTGGTCCGACTGTCACTTATTTCGCCCACATACACACCCCACTGTACAGAGTAAGGCACATAGAATGGCAGTTCCCATTGTTTCTACAAACTCTTGCTTTTTCTTTGAGTCTTGAAAACAAAGGCAGTGACTCTGAGGAAACTCACTCGGAAAAGAGATAGGAGGGTATGAAATCGGACCCAGTACGAAGCGTCTTGTATTACAAGCAGAAATTAAAAAGCACTTACTTAGTAGTGGGGATCATATGTTAGCATAATTCTGTATTAGCTCATTCCTACTTACAATGTAAGTCACACTAAGCACAGTGTTACACATTAAGTAACCTTCTCCTCCCTTTTGTCTTCCAGATTCCTTCGTGGCCCTGAATGGTAAGGAAGATATTACTCATGATTTAATATCGATGGAAATCTATGTGGGAAATCCTCTTCCACTAATCCTCTTGAGTATTTTCAAACCTTAGGTTTCTTTTTTAATTAATTTTTTATCCTCATTATTTTTTTTATAGACATTTCAACTCCTCTTCCAGATCATGAAATGTCTTACAACACAGTATATGGTCAGTTTATAGATTTTTTTTTTTTTTTTTGTAATTTTAAGCCACTCATCCTGTGGTAGTTTATAGTTTTCATCCCTAAACATCACGGACCAGATTCTTTGTTACTTCAGGGCCCCAATTCACTAAAATTATTTCTTAATTTCACAGTGCTTCAAAAATCACTCTATGAGAGACAACTGACGTATGAGACTGGTTCCTACATTTTTAATCCACATAACGTGAAATTTGCCAACCTTAGGGAATTCGGTGAATATGTTTAATGAGTTCTTGAGGGAGAAGTAATTGCTTTTGGACACAAATTCATCCAAGATAAAAGAACAGTGCTTGTAACTAATAGGCTGTAGCTCTTGACTGGTAAGAATACCATTCCCTAAAATGCTGACTTTCAGGGCAGTAACCTCTGCAGGGGAAAAAAAATCTAGACATCATGCAGACACCAGCCCTTACTAGGCAAACCTTTCCAATATCACATGGAAATTAGCCATCAAAATTTAAGTTCACAAAGAGTATGACTATTTAGACATATTTTCAGTGACAGTTCTTCAGAATGTATACAGGGAGGAGTGGTGTGGGGGGAATGATGTGCAAACAGGATTCCTCCCGTTGTTTCCACTCTGAAATACACACTGTATTAAACAAAGCCATGAAGTCCATAAATAAAACATTCTGAGTTCTTTAGAAGAAAACTTTAGAAGTGCACCACTGCCATTCTCAGAGTTCTCCCTAATGTTTGCGAGGATAAACCATTCGTGTGTTTTTTAATGTTTATTTATTTTGAGAAAAAAAGACTGAGTGTGAGTGGAGGGGAGAGAGGCAGAGAGAGGGAGAGAGAATCCCCAGCAGGTTCTGTTGTGTCAGCGCAGAGCCCTATGTGGGGCTCAATCTAATGAACCTCAAGATCATGACCTGAGCTGAAAGCAAAAGTTGGAGGCCTAACCGACTAGCCACCCAGGCACCCCCGTGTGCTTTTGAAATATAATATGAAAAACACGTGTGATGGTAGATTTAATAAGCTTTGCATTATAATGGGGACCTAAGAGTTTCACAGATGCACATTTTATAGTTTTTGTGTTAAAAATCTATAACAATTACAGTTCTAGGATGGTGTTTGTAGAGGTAATAAAGGAAGGGGGAAACAGGGAAAGAAAAGAGAGCAAGGCAGGTTTAGAATCTGAAGAAATAGTTCAAAATAGTTCAAAATAAACAAACATGTTTAATAGCGCTATGTCCACTCTTCCTCCCTGTGTCCAACTGGTGTAAATAAAAAGCCTCTTTGAAAGTACTAAAGACCATGTGGTCCTAAATGAGCTAGCTGCACAGTTATGGAAAACAATGCCTGGTTTCTCCTTCCTGTTCTCCTGGTGGAGGGAGGCAGTGGGGAGCAGACGAGTCCACAGAATTCATCCACCTTTAGCCTTCTCTCATCTGTGACTCAAGCCAGTATACTGAAGACCAGGGACGAAGAAAAATTTCTCAGGAGGCAGATGTCGTCTAGCTTAGCTCGCCCGTCAACAAGAGAACCCACTTAGCATCTACTCTCCTCCAATATCATACTCTGCAATCACTTCCTGTAATTGAATAATCTTTATCAGATATTGAGAAATCCAGGTCTTAAGTCTAATTGAACCAGCAACCTCCCTAGCATTCATCAACTGGACAAAGACCAATTTTAACTCCCAGGTAATTTCTTATATAAGAAAGAATAATCAAATCATGGGATGCTTTTTGTGAACAAAAATCACTCTCCAATCTATGCTTCTCTCTTATTTCCTTTACAAAAGGAAAGGAACTTACTAATTCCTCCATATTAACATAATGCCTGTTCGTCCTCAGCTCTTGATCAGTGATTTCTGTGATGAAAAAGAAGAGCTGGACTTTTCCTTAATGATCCTGTCCGTTTTAGGCTAATTCGTCCAGTGTTAAGTGGTTAGATGATTGACCGCCAAAATGAGAACTCAACCAGACAGTACTTACGAAAGAAAACACAGAGACTTTCTTTTCACAAACTATTGTAAGAAATGCTTACTTTGCCGTTAGAAAACCTAGAATAGATTTAATTCACTCAGCAAATATGTGTTGAGTGCCTTCTGTGGTGCCAGGCACTGGACTAGACACTGTATTTCTCCCATCAAAGGAGGGACCAATGGGGTGCCTGGGTGGCTCAGTCAGTTAAGCGTCCAACTTTGGCTCAGGTCACGATCTCGTAGTTCGCGAATTCGAGCCCCGTGTCGGGCTCTGTGCTGACAGCTCAGAGCCTGGAGCCTGCTTCAGATTCTGTGTCTCCCTCTCTCTCTCTCTCTGCCCCTTGCCCGCTCACACTGTCACTGTCTCTCTCACTCCCTCTCTCTCAAAAATAAACATTAAAAAAATTGTTTTTTATAAAGGAAGGACCAAATTACTATTTTTATCTGCATAGATATAGACTAGGAAGCCAACCACAAAGTCCAAAATACACCCACTGTTTCCAGCTGTGTCCTTTGCATGTCCCCATAAAATGTTCAGGGGCTGAGTGCAGGTTCATAAAGAGAGCCACAAAGCTCGAACTGCCTAACCCAGAAAAAGGAATCATTACAATAAACCATGCAAACTCTCCGCTTGGCAAAAGTTCTGTGCAACACCAGTTACATATGTGAGAACCCCCTTTTTAGTGAATTGGACCCTGACTATTTTCCTTCTTTCTCCCTTTCTTGTATTGATTTAATGTCTCTTGTTTTGTGTCTAATTGGCTACAGTCATTGTTAATAAGTTATAGTAGTTTGAAGGGTCTCTAACCTCTGGAATCACAAAGACTTGTAGATATAGAGAAACAATATGATGCATATTAAAGTTAACTTCTAAAATATATCTATTTCATTATATATTATAAGAATAATATATTAGGGGCACCTGGCTGGCACAGTCAGCTGAGCGTGCAACTCTGGATCCTCAGGGTCGTGAGTTCGAGCCCAACACCGGGTGGAGAGCTTACTTCAAAAAAAAAAAAAAAAAAAAGAAGAAGATGTCATAAGGTCCACTGATTAAAATATGACCTTTCACAGTGGATTAACAGGACAAAATTATAGGTTCCAAACCTACTGACTTGTAATACCGTATTTACAAATGACTGCCTATTTTTGTAGCATGATTTTGGTTGCAGAGTCTCGTAATGAATGCACAAAAAATTATATAGCCTGTAGCGTCAGATGTTAAAAAGGAAGATAAGTGATTTCCTTTTAACGTGTTTAAGTTTAGAGAAGTAGCAATACTAATACACCTCTTTGATTTCAAACTAAGGACTGCTGTTTAATGATGCTTTTACAAGGCAGTCCTAAAACTTTTGAGAATTTCTTTGACTCTGATTCACCAGTGGCACGTGTTACCTGTCCTCACGCATAAGTTCCAAAGAATACAAACCTCATGCTGCTCGACTTTTTTTTTTTTAATTTTGAGTACATCGGATGCATGGTTTCTCTAGATTTACATATAGAAAATGGGGATGTGGTGGGTATTAGACTAACGCTTCAGCCATAGGAAGGAGCTGATTTCTCACATTTGTGTAAAGCATTTTCCTACCTAACTACCATCTGGTCCACATTAATTTCCTCTCATAGCCATAGCTTTCCATTACCAATGAGTTTTCCATGTATTTGCAGCATATGGTCCAGGAAATCTTTCGACGGAGAATGTGTCCCTTAGGCATATATTTCCCCTAGATTACCGTATTAAGAAATGTTCTCCCTAAACCATACTTAGGGCATTACCATAAAATTGCCCCTTGAACACAGTTAAATTGAAAGTACTCAAAATGCATATCAATTCAGGTAAAAGAAATTCTTGCTACTTGGAGAAAAGGGTTTGTTTGGTTTTTTTTTTTTCCTTCCCGCCTTTCTAACTCCCTACAAAGCAATGTCTCATTGTTTGCTTATGCTGGGTGCTGAATGCTCTCTTAGGCTGGCCATATATTTTGTTACAGCAGTGCAGAATTCAAGAGTAGAAAACGGAGGCTACATTTTAGACCTCAGTATAAGCGAAAAAGAAATAAAAGAAATTCTGTATTTCCAAGTCCAGGTTAATTTCCCTACCTCTCTGTTCTCTTATCAGCACTGAGATGAGAAGCAAAACCCAGAAATGTAAAGAAATAAAAATTAAAAAAATAAAAAAATAAAGTCTAGGTGCAGACATTCCTGAGTTTGAAATGAACATGTTCTTAACAGTTGGATATAAACCAGACTTTGTGCAACAAAGCTGATGTCTGAGGCTGTGCAGAAGCCAAACAAACTCTACATAGAAAGCGGTTTCTTAAATGTTACTCAAGTTCTGTGGTGGCATTTAAGGGTGGTGCTTCCAGAGAAATCAATATAGCTTAGGTGAACCACCTAGCTTCCCTGCTTCTTCCCCGCCATCTTTCGAACAAAATGTTGCCTGTCGCGTGCAGTATTAAAGTCTCCTGGGAATCCAACTTCCCATGCTAACTGTAAAACAGAAGAATGCAGAGTATTGCTCATTCTAATCTTTCTTTCTGGTCACCAGTATTTTATTGAACACATACATGGTGATCGCAGCCCAAGGCTGGAACCACTTGTGAATCCACCCTACCTTCTACCAGAGGCACCGGTTACAAATTCGCAGTAGTTGCCTTGATATCTTTTTAAACATTGTTCGAGAGGCTGCTATAGGTAAGACAGTTTCATAGACTCTACTCGGAAATCACAGAGAGGTAAAGTTTTCTTTCTCCGAGAGAGAACAGGTAGTGGGGCTTCTTGAAATCATCGTGACAGTTTATACCAGAGCACCTGGTGCCACTTGTACTTAGCCTTGTGGCATGATGGGAGGAAAGCAGAGGAATGTGTTCACAGGAAAAATCCAGAGTGTCGGCCCTAACTCCCAACCTGGCCATTCTTTTTCTGATGTTTTCCTGTGGTAGGCTACTCTGGATCCCAAAAAGCTCTCCTTTTCTAATCTGAATCACGTCAGTCAGTGTGGCCTCAAGAGCAACCTTTACGAGGTAGGAGTCATGAAACCGTGAAACTGGCTTTGCTGGAATGACACACAAAAGGCACAGCCAGAGCAACAAGGGGCGGCTGACACTGCCATCCCAGGGAACCGGTGGTGGAGGCAGGCAGGCACTTCTCTTTAGAAAGGCAGGCGGGCACTTCTCTCAGAAATAGGAAGTTTATGAGGCCGAGTCGAAGCTGAAAACCAGACACACCCTCCGTGAGAAAGGCTCAGGACAGCGGCGCTGTTTGTAACACTACCATGCACCTGCCCCGCCAGTCACACATGGTGACCCCCCAGAGCAGACCCGTCCCGCCTTGACCAGTGCTGAGGGAAGACCCAAGCCGGACACTAGGACTTCTTGAGCGTGTTCTGTGTGTCGGACACTGCTGGGTGCTTTCACCACCATGTCGCTTCTATCCTCCCAACGCGGAGAGGGAAGCAACATGCCCATTTCGCGCACAAGGAAAACGAAGGCCCGGAGAGATTGAGGGAGTCTCCCAGGCTCACCCAGAGAGCAGCCCAGATAGGATCTGGCCCTTCATCGTCTAACGGCCAGGGCAGGGAGTCTCCTGCTGAACCCCAACCCCTCAAGCCTGTTCTTTCTCGGGCCGTCTCCTTTCAGGCTTACTGCCGGCTCGGGTGTCCCGCTCTTGGCCTCTGTGCCAAGGGAATGTAGGGGTCTCCGCTGATGCTCTCCCTAACTGTATTTATGATGAAAACAGGGCACTCCAGTTCCCTCTTGCCCAGCACCACCACGTCGGATGCAGCGGCTCAAGAGGGGTATGAGTCTAGGGCGGGAAAGCTGGACTGGAAGGACCTGCTGCACTCACCCGACAGCACAGACTCTTTGGGGGCGGTGTCTTCCCGTAATCACCAAGACCAGAAGGGTAAGGCCTTGGAAATGCCTCTTCCTCGGGGGGGAAGAGGGAGGGAAAAGTGAGGAGGGCTGTGTAACTGCTTCCAGCTGAGCCACAGCAGCATCTCAGGCACCCCCAGCACACGATGCTCCCAAGCTTCCTCAAAAAACACCTCTCTGCACCAGGCTCGATCCTAAATTATACCCCCAGCGAGGAGAAACCACACAAAACAAATAACACATCCTTCTGAGCTTCCTCCATCCCAAAGGGGAGCAGCTTGGCCCAGTGCAGATCCTCCCCCCACCCCGGCTCCTCTGAGCTCAGGCCTCAACGCTGGGTCCTCTTCTCCCATTCCCTAACTGGATGGAATACAGGGCCGGCCCCGGCGTGTGCGTGTCATCATAGTAAAGGCCCGTTTTAATGGGTGAGTGGAGAAATAGCAGGGCAGAGCCTTTTCTGGCTGGTGGCATCTCTCACTCGCACGTGGTGCTGAATTTGAATAGAGCCGCGGTCCTGCAATGTACTGTAATTGCCCTTTGAGGACAACAGCTAAGACAAAAATATGTTATTTAATCAAGCAGAATTGCTATGCATTTAAAACGGAAAGGAAGCTGCACTCAATGAAAGGGACTCTACTGTGAACTGTCCTAAATTCTCCCCTGCTTTCTTTGCTCAACTAGAGACAGGAAATGTCCTCTTCTTTTCTCGCCAGTGGCTGCTTCTGGTAACACATCCTACTTTAGCTGCAGCTGCAACCAAAGAGGCCTTTACTTGTCCAAAAAACAGTCTTGTAAATCAGAGACTGAAAAGCCCAGTTATGTTGCGAGCTGTTTCCCCTCATTCAGAATTGTTCACTTCTATATGTTTTCAAGGGTTTCATCCAAGCAAGGGTTTGAGTCTCGAGGACGGAACAGCCATGGTGACCCTTTGGAAGACCGTCTGTCATGTCCTCCCTCAGGGTTTTCTCTATATGTATTTCCATCTTGACTTTTAGATGATGTTTTCCAGGCAGACTCACATGCTCAATTTTCACCCTCTTTTTTGCAACTCACGTCGTGAGAGTGCCATACGCTCTGCTGCTCTACGTGCTAAAAAGTGAAGATTGTAGCCCTTTTAACTTGTGCTCAAGCACGTTCCCATAATCACTTTGATTATTCTTCTATAACTTTTCATATTCCCTGCCCCAAAGCTTAAAAACAGCAGCTTTTGTCTCAGCAGCCTCTTGAAGTTGGAGGCATCCCTCCCTTTACCATTCCCTAGAAAGCGCCAGGCTCCTCAGTGGTGGCACAGAACTATCACATCAGGCCACGAGCCCTAGCATGTGCCATTATTTGTTATGTGTGGCTCCAGATCGCAGATGTGGGAGTCTTGGCCGAGTTCTCAAGAAGAGACGGCTCTGTAAAATTGCTTCGTGTTTGCCCACTGCCAACTTTCTGAAAAACCAAACGGCCTTTCCAATAAAGCATTAAATATGTCAGCCAAATATCTAGCTGTTGGTTACAATCATTTCCTCTTCACTTCACTGAGACGGGTGGCATGAATCTTCTCCAACCGTTAACTCCCCCAAGGGATGGAGGTTATCAAAGAGTCCAATTAACACTTTGACAGATCATTTTAAAATTCGGCATTGTTCATTCTCTTGGGTCTTATTATGAATATTGACAAAGCTGGAAGCAGTCTACAAATTGTCAGACAATGGTGGCAGAGGTGATTGCATGGGTGTTTAACATGATCACTGTTCTTGTGCTATTAACTCCTTGCCTTGCCCTGTCAAATTCGAGTTTGGTTTTTGACAGTTGATTATGTATTTGATGGGGCAATGACAACGGGTTGTTATGCAGAAAAAAAAATTTTTTTAATGTAGCTTAATGTTCCTTTTACCATGATTTTTATGATTTTAATTTCCATTTTGCTCTGAATTGTTTTTCTGTTTTAATGTTCACGATTTATTTCAAACTTCTGTTCTGTTTTGCCAAGCACTGTGTGGTTGGACTTGGTGATGGCGTTCCTCTGTTGGAAAAGTCTAGTTTCTTTTCTGACTCATTATGACGTCCCTTAACTTGGCCCAATCTGTGATCTCCTCGCTTCTTCTCATTCCCTGATGTGGGTGCCTTAATGATGTCACATCCGTGTGTGCAGCATCTCTGGGATGCGAGGGTTTCCTGGGTTTTGCGAGGGCCTCTGGCAGGTGCTCTTTTCACTGGGTCAATTGTCTCATGGGAATGTGACATTTGTGTGCTCCAGCTTTAGGAGCTAAATATACTCTGGAATTGTTTCTAAAATATCACACATTTCCCCGCTAAGCAGAAAATGTGTCCCGCTCACCAGCTAGCTAAGGAGTCAAGTGTCCCATGCCTTTTTTATTCTGGCTGAATAAAGCCAGTGAGCAAAGGAGCCCACAGCTCTGCTCTGCAGACATGGTGAACACCACTGGGCTGGTCCCGCTCTGCCCCACCTCATCCTCCAAAAGATGCTGCATTTCCAGAGTATGTTTGCTTGCTGTTTTCTTTCTTTTCCTCGCTGTGTCTTTTGTCCTGATTTAATGCTGTGTCTTTTGTCCTGATTTAATCCTGTGCGTCCCTCACATTCTGTCAAAGCACCAATCCTCACCTTGCAATCTAACCCCCTTCTGCTACCATTGTTCTCAGCCTCCCCCTTTCAAAATAATAGACCCAAGCCCTCTCTCTGCCCTTCTGTGGAATGTTCCAAGGCTCTTTCCTTCTATACTGTAAGTAGCATTCTGAGGCTGTATGTACACATACAGGCATACTAACAAAGCGTGAGAAGAGGCCTGTGAGGCTCGGAGAAGCATTATCACAGAAAATGAAGTAATTTTCTCTCTCAGTAACTGGCCTTGCCCTTCATTACCCTACTGGCCTTGTCTAATGTCTCTTGTCCTTACTGCTTTTCTTTAAAATTGCCTGATATCTTTCAAGCCCTAGATTCATTAGTAAAAACACAGCCAACTGCACTGTTTTATCTCTGGGTCCCTAGATGTCTGGAGCCGCTAGAGCCAGCCCTTTAATCACCAAGTTGATAAATTGGATGCAGCCCTGGCTACTTCTTTCTTGGTTTTGCCACATTTAAAAATATATATTATTTATTCATCTTATAACCATTGAGGTGGTAATGAGTAGTTACAAAGGGGCTCTAATTACATATGAATAAGAAAGAAAATCCACTTTATTTTTAGATCTGGCTTGTCTCCCCCCACCTCCCTTTCCACAGCAAAAGAAATAAGAGCTTTCTTTTTTAGGTTAGGCAATACTGAAAATTAATAGCCACTCTTGTGCCTCTTGTTTCTGACCAATAGTAATAATACTATAAAACCTTATTTCCAAGAAGACTGGAAGATACGTGAGGGAATTAGCCATGTACCGATCTGCCAAGAAAGCTGTGTAGCGTCAATATAATATGTAAATACTGACCACTCGTGTTAGGTCCCAAGAATAAATCAGAACAGAAGGAAATCCCCTACTTCAGACTTGCGAGAGTTCTTGCGAGCTGTCAGAAAACAGATAAAATGGTCAATCTATACAGAGATGTTCCCATTTGAGTGGAAATGCCAGCACTGTCGTATGCTTATATATTTCGGGATACCTTTAAAGTGAGATGTCACCAATTACATTTAGTCAAGAGGATACACTCACTGCAGACAAGAAAAAGAGGTAGAAATAGAATTTAAATTCGAGATCAAATGAATAATTTAAACTAAAACATACAGTAGATGCTGAGTATGTTTTAATCAATGTACAAGCTATCTGTGTGAGCAATTTTACTTGGGGAAATAATATTACAGTAAGATACATAAAGTATGATGAGGAGTATATTGCCCACCCTTCCTAACAATCCTGAATAGAATTTTTTTTTCTTTTTAAAAAATTTTTTTTAACATTTATTTATTTTTGAGAGACAGAGAGAGAGAGAGCATGAGCGGGGGGGGGTGAGACACAGAATCCAAAGCAGGCTCCTGGCTCTGAGCTGTTTGTTAGCACAGAGCCTGACACGAGGCTCTAACTCACAAACTGCAAGACGGTGACCTGAGCTGAAGTCGGACGCCTAACCGACTGAGCCACCCAGGCGCCCCCCTGAATAGAATTTGCTAAAATCACAGAGTTTATCAACAATTCCTCCAACGCAGGGTCACCTAGAGCAGTAGGGGCCCCCCCAAGTAGGACGATGATTTAGGTGCCTCTGGTGATCCTGGCATTTGAGAGTACTAAATCCTGTGGAAGAAGGTCACATCACACCCTTTTTGTTTCTCTTTCAGTCTTCTGGGTTAGGTTGAGGAAGAAGTCTGTTTGAGGCTCTATCATTAACAACTCCCTTAACGTGCTACTCTCCTGCTTTGACAAGAAAAAAACAGGCTTTCGGCTAGGGGCTTCGCCAGGCAGCTGTAGCTAGCTGGAATTAACACTGTTTTGCTTTTAATTACTTTTTTATGGTTACTTCCTATCTATGAAAAGTGACATGCTTTTGTGATAATGATACAAAGTTTCTATCTGAAATCTACTTTAAAGGTAATTTAAATAAAATACTAAGTAAACACGAATGCAGGAAGTGTAGGGATATAAAAATACTAAGCAAAGAGTATGGTCAGTGAGTCTCACTGGAATCACTGAAATTGTGGTACTGTAGTTGCCTGACTAAGCTCTGGGTAACTCTGGCCCGGGGCAATTATAGGAGCCTGGTGAGGATTAAACTCTCTTCTGCCTTTGGAAGGACCAGATGTAGAACCACCACGCTGCCGATGGCTGGGCTCTGAGCGCTGCAGTGATACGATCCGGTGCTCTTCCAACTACTGAGCTCTCTGAGTGGGGATGAGAAGTTTGGTCAAGTAGCTGTTTAGAGCAAAATGGATTTAGACTAAAAGGAAATCACTTACTCTAGCCTTGTTAAGAGTCTGGTGAGACTTTAGACCAGCAGTGAGCGCCCGAGTGATGCTTGCAGTGAGTTATTCCCCAAGTTGTGGCCTAGGGAGAGCTGAGCTTCGGCATTTCTGCTGCCAGTCTCCTTTTCTGAATTGGAAAGGACCCGTGCGTGATACAGTGTGTTCCCCTGACCTGGCAATAACCTACACTTGACCCTTTTTTCCCTGTGCTCTCATTCAAACCCTACCTATTCTGACTCTCAACCCCTCAGAAGTAGGCCTTCCTCATTAACAAGTTGAGAAATCCAGTTTGGGGTGAGTATTGTAGATACCAGAGCCTGGCCTTGAGTGCGCTTGCGTTTTAACAACCTCCAATGCTTCAAACCTAATGGATTGGGGATTTTCAAGGGCCCCAGTTCTCTCAATGGGGTAAGTTATTTCTTGGCTCCTATCAAGTCTTATGTAGGTGATCTTACATACGGGAAAAAGTATCACTGATGACAACAGTAAAGGAAGAAAAACAAGCTTTTCTTCTTTGCCTGACTCCTCAACTTGGGCCAGATTTTCTCTGCCATTTCCTCAGTAACATTACCATAACAAAAATGTTTTCTGAGGCGTCTCAAGCAAAATTTATTACTGGCTCCATAGCACAGTGTTGGACGCCAGTAAGGAGTGAGAGGCTACACAAGAGATAGACACGGTTCCCATCCAAGAACCAGTGGACTGCCAGACAAAGCGTGCGCGCGCGCACGCACACACACACACACACACACACACACCAAAGTGCATCCAGAAAGCCTCTCCGACCACCACTGCCTGTGTGAGCAAGGCAAAAGTGTGCACGGCAGGCTTTAGAAGAAAGTATCAGACAACTGAAGACAGCTTGGCTGATGTCAAGGAACTTAGCCCTTGATAAAGGTTTCTCAGCCCCTTTTCTTTAGCCCTTCCCTTCAACCTGCCACTTGACGGGAAGGGTGCAGGGGATGGGGGGGCAGGGAGTGAGTATGTTTGGTACAGGATTCATATTCTAAGGTTTGAGGAAATGCTGCCCAAGTCAGGCTTTTTTGAACAGCTTGAGCTTTATTTCAAAAAGACCTAGCCTGTGGTAATTTGCATAGCTTTTATTAGTAAAACCTATAGTACCACAGTCAGTTTTAAATGTGACGGGAGGGCAGTCTCTGAGAATTCAGAGAAAAGGGCTCAGTCTGATGGCGAAGCCTACGAGAGAGCAGGCAGGGGCAAGAGGGTCCAGCTCCCACCCCACACTCCATGACTGACTGCACCGGGTGGGAATGGGCATGCTCACAGCCCAGGGACATGACGCGGACAGGGAACTGCCCACCGTCGTTCCAGTAACCATTCCGAATTCAAGTTCACTTACGTCTGTTTTTGAATGTTACAGGAAAGCTAGCCTTCAAAGTTCATAACACGTTTCTGAGTTGCTATTGCTGCTGATGATGAAAAAACAAGATACAATTCTTGAAATTCAGTCTATTAATATTTCAATTTGTAAATGGCACTATACCCACCCCATAAAGGTTTAGTATCATTTTTATTACTCTCTGTTAAACTATTGTAATCTCCAAGGTGGAGATGGGTCTAAAGAATGTTTGTGGGACATTATTTAGCGGTGACTGAGTAGGGTTACTAGATAAAATACAGAATTCCTAGTTCAATTTCAGATAAGCCAATGATTTTTACTGTAATTATGTCCCATGGATTGCATGAGACATTCTTATACTAAAACGTTATTGTTTAGCTGAAGTTGAAATTTAACCAGATATTCTGTATACTACCTGGCTATCCTATTCAAAGAGACCGCTGATAATTTGACTTCAGTGAATATATATCTAATCTCTAGATTACAACTATCCTCTAACTCTTAGAAAACCTAGAATAACCTTTATAAGAGAAATTAAAATTTTCATTCTGTGAAAATATTATTACATATAATTTCAGAGAATTATCACCAGAAGTTACATACATGTTTGAAAGGTGATAGATTTAAAATTAAAAGATTAACACTGGAAAACAGGCTTTCAAATGCCACTTTTAACCGAGAAAGGCTCAGAAAACAAACTGTTCCTAAACAGGGGCATAGTTAAAACTATTATTTTATTATTATTATTTATATGCTTTTCTGTATTTAAAAAAATTTTTTTAAGTTTATTTATTTTTGATACAGTACAAGTGGGGGATGGGCAGAGAGAGAGGGAGACACAGAATCCAAAGCAGGTTCCAGGCTCCGAGCTGTCAGCACAGAGCCCCATGCGGGGCTCAAACTCATGAACTGTGAGATCATGACCTGAACCGAAGTCAGATGCTTAACCAACTAAGCCACCCAAGAGCCCCAAAACTATTGATTCTTTCTAATTCTATTGAACCTCAGGTTTTTATCAACTATAACAGTTGATGTTAACCATATGTATTTTTTTTTAATTATATGGCTGCTTTTGTTTTCCATTTCCATGGCGTTAGAGGAAATTAACTGGAATTCAGAAAGCACCAGAAAATATGTTTAATAATGATGACAACAGCTCCAGTCTCAAAGAAAGGCAAACCAAAAACCTTAATTTCTTTCTTCATACGTTCAACAGACATTCAGCTAATGGTGCTATCTATAAAATGAGTGTTACATTGGATACTGATCTGAATTCGACATATGTCCTCAACTCAAGGAGATTATAGTTTTTCAGGGGGGCACATGCAGGTGACCTCCTGGCTAGCCAATGGGGCAAAAGTGAAGTCTGAGAGTAAGAGAGGTAAAGGAAAGAGGGGCCAGTAGAGCTCTGAGAGTGGATTAAGAGAGACATAACTCAGATCCAAGTTCGGGGCTAGAGAAAGGCCTGGCAAAGTATTAAAGGATAAAAGGGAGAAGAAGGACATTTCAAGTTCAGTAAGTGACATGACCAGAACATGAAGTTAGGCAAGTAGAGAGTGTAATGAATGATAAAGAGACAAATGATGTGCTGTGACCAAAGTGAGAGAGTCTACAGAGTCCAGAATGGGACTTGACATTGAAATGGTGGTCTGGAGCCTTAAAAGTCATGCTAAGGGGGTTGGGCTCTAGCTACAGGCAATGTTGGGAGAGGAAGATGGATGAGTGGGGAAAAGGGATGAAAGGAGGATGGGAGGGAGGGAAAGGTAGAGATCAAGAGGACGACAAACAAATAATAAAGGGATCACTCAACAGTATTAGGTTATTAGTTACACATACACAGTAAGCTTGGGAATTGGAATTTTGCATTCGTTTTGGATCTAACATGTCTATTTCTACACATCGTTGGCATTTACCTCGTAGATGTTCCTTGCCAAGCAAAGAGCTCTATCCTAGGTAAAGCCCCCAGCAAGCTGAACTCCAAATCTGGGCTTCTCTGCCTCTTTCATGAAAAACTTGGTTGCACATGGCACAGAGTTTTCACCCAGATCAGACTTTGAAACTGTGGGGGGCGGGGGGGGAGGGGAACCTGAGAAAGAATGATAATATAATTCAGGAGCCACCATTTATTTTCACTATATTTAATACTTCTCCATCACTTACCAGAAAAGGAATCAATTTGTAGTCTCTGGCTTTCCTTTGAATAACTGAGGAAAGCAGTATAGTAAGAGGGTCAGGCACTGGGCTTCCCCACAGGTGATGTGGAAGTTTCCATGTAGCATGTGCTGGGGAGGAGGGCAAGGACTGGGAAGCCCGTGTGGAAGGCTCGAATTGTACTTGCAGCAGTGTAGGCAGGGACGGAGATTTGATCTAATTAATTCTGTATCCTCCTGACAACTTGCTGAATTTATCTAAGGTCTTGATGAGATTATTGTGGAAAGGGTAGAAGAAGAAAAAAAAAGTTAAATGTCAGCCATGTAGAAAGGTGTTTCATCTCCCTGCCTGCCTGAATCTGCACGCCAATATTTGAATTCTCCTTTTCTAGAGATCCCAACTAAAACTTTTTTTTTTTTTTTAACCTAACATCCATTGTCTCAAAAAAATGAAGGGCTTAAATTATGATTCTGGAGACTTGAATTTTTTCTTCTAAAATCAGCAACTTAAACTTAAAAAACCAATTCACGTTCTAGAGGTGCTTCTTACCTTTAATCTGTAGCCACTTTTCAAGCCACATCACCCTTGACACGAAATCATTTTACCCCCACCCTTTCCCCTCAATCTTTTTCCATTCTCTCCTATCTTTTGCACAAAAACACGCACAATGGCAAAGTTTTCTGACAGCTTAATGGAACTTTCAAGGACTACAGGGACTAAGTTAGGCATGATCTTATTAACTGAACATCTGGAGTCGTTAAAAATTTGCTCTTTAACTGGTTCAACTGCATGGTGTTCATCTAAAATTTGTTTTGTCCTAACAATAAAATGGTAAAGAGTCCATCTGTATTTTGGATCACGTGTAATATTGGAAACATAATATTAGCTTTATCTCAAAACTTACTGATAGCTCATGTCCCAGAGTTTAAAAGTAAACAGACCTACCCACCCACCCCCCCCCAAAAAAAAATGCTTGTTCCAAGTTTCACTTTGCAAACATCACTGCTCCATAGACAAAGTGGTCCAGTAAGGGCAAAAGAGTGGAAAGTGGGAAATTTCCTGAAGACAGCTTCTCTTTCTTGACATGGGACATGAGAACGGCCCCAAAAGCTGCAAGCATTGCTCAGAATGCATAACTCATGTCCTTACCATAAAGAGAAAGACGCCGGAAAAGCTGTATTTGCGCACCGGGCCCAGGGAGACACAGGCAGTGCGAGGGACAGGTCAAGAGGCCTGCAAAGCGTTTGGGCTGCGTTGCCGGCCTGCACGGAGCCACACAAGCTGCAGCACACGTAAGTCTCCCAGCACCTTGAATGACAGAAAGGCCCTCCAGTACACTAGTGAAAATTAGGTGGGCTATCCTCAAACATACCGAGTGCACAGCAGACGGGATCTTAATCGGTGTCAGAAAGCTAATTACGGGCAGTGCGGAGGTTTGTCATCTTTAATTAATGTTTCTTAAGCTCTTGTAAGCCTACGGCCTGGGAACCGTCTTTGTGAACAGATTCATTTTTAATGGGATAATAGGAATTCCCCACTCCACTTATTTGTTAAACTTCATAATTTTTAAAGGATGCATTCTTTTTAAATATGTTTCTGCAATTACATTTCTTCACTGAAGGCAGAAGCAGTCATGAACTGTATAGAAATAATGGAAGTTTGGTATAGTCACCATTGACAGTGCTTTATTAGGAGGGAAAATAGTGTCAAGAAATTTATAGGGCAGCAATCTGCATTATGCCTAACCTTTTGGACATATTAAAGCTTATCGTTTCCAGTCCTGCAGGCTCTTGTTATTCATAAATAATAGATAACACTGGACACAATCATCTGACATTTGTTAAGGCAATAAATATACCCTAAGTGCTGATGGGTCTTACACTGCATGATTTAAAAAGCACACAGCAGAAATTTAATGTAACTTAAAATGTCTTATATAATTCTATGGATTTGCAGATTCAGTTCAACTCAGCAGATCTGTAGGCACTAAGCTCTGCTGACTACACTGTTGTGTTAGGCATTTTTAATATTATAAAGCAGGACCTTGGTTTGGGGAATGAGCTCCAGTCCCTCCTTCAATCCAGAAATATAAGAGAATTTTCCTGAGCTGCTTATTCTCGCCTGATCATGCAAAAGTAGGAGGAAAGACGCCCTGAACAACCACTATCTAAGGTTGCTTGGTGGCGATGCATTGTTTGAGCGGAGTCGGTGCAAGGTGACCTGACCCAAGACTGCAGGCCTCCAACGGAGGTGAGCTCCCCAGAGGACCTGCCTCCTCTGGCCCTGCGACTCAGTTCTGACTGGGCCTACCCAATCTAGGACATATCTGGGCTCTGTAGTACCAACCACTACCTGATGGCCCCTGTGACAGAGACGGGGAGCCTCAGAAATTCCCCTCTGTGTCTTCATGCTGGGGCAGATAAAGAGACCACAGGCATTTTTCCAACAGCTCTCGGCTCTAGCAAATTGGGCTGGTTCTCTTACAGCAGCGCTGCTGTGTTTTCGGCCATATGTCAAGCTTCTGTCAGGTACCAAGGGAAAGTGTGAGGGATTTGTTTGTCTAACAAAATCACATCAACTTCGTATTCTTTGTCAGAATACGGTAACCGCAGTAAAGAACGGTCGTACCCGAGACCCACGAAAGCCTCATACTTTGACCACGGAGCACCGCATTTATTTATTTATTTTAGAAATCATGTTGAAAGTCTGGCAATGCATTGCCTCAGTAGTCCATGAGGCTGGACTTTAAAACTAAACGTTCGTTTTCTGGCATACCATTCGTGTCACGCAGGGCAGTGTTGCTCAAGTTGTAGTGAAAATAAGAATCATCTGGAGGCCTTGTTAAAACACAAATTTCTGAGCCCCAACGCCAGAGGTTCTGATTCAGAAAGTCTGGGTAGGACCCGGGGATTTGTATGTTTAACAAGTTCCAGGTGATGCTGGTATCGAGCAGCACTGATTTGGGACACTTTCCAAGTTGTTATGTGTTATCCTACTTAAGGTCCTTCTCTAATATTTTGTTTTATTTTTTTATTTTTAATTTTTTAACGTATATGTTATGTTTGAAAGAGAGAGACAAAACATGAGTGAGGGAGGGGCAGAGAGGGAGACAGAATTGGAAGCAGGCTCCAGGCTCTGAGCTGTCAGCACAGAGCCCGATGTGGGGCTCGAACCCATGAACTGAGAGATCATGACCTGAGCCGAAGTCAGACGCCTAACCGACTGAGCCACCCAGGCGTCCCGTTTTTTTTTTTAAATCTTGACTTTTCTACTCTTGGCTGACACAATCAAACCCTACCAAAGTGTCACATTAAAACAGTCTACCTTGGACCCTGTACAAGGCAGGTAACCTGTCCAAAATTCTAGAAACACTTCCATTACAGTACATTGACCATTAACAAATGCCCTGCACAATGCCAAGTGCTTTACATGCGTTCATTCGTTTAATCTATTAAATCCTTCCAATGACACCCATCTGCTAGCCAACACCACTAATGCTCAGAGGGACTAAGTGACTTGTCCAAGATCACAAAGCTCGTTAGTTCTAAAGCCAAGACTTAAGCCCAGGTCGTTATGTTCATGTTCTTGACCAGTTCATGTTCTTGACCAGTAACACCCAGCCTCATTCATAATCCAGATCCCAAGAATGACATCTCCAGCAAGTTTAAGTTGGCAGCTTTAGTATTCAAACAGCCTTGTTTCCTCCTATTTGTGTCGTCTTTGCTTTGTGGAGAAAAAAAATCAAAGCGCTGAAAATAATCCAAAGAATCACCTGAATTTAACAGTATTAGTGAAATTTTAGTGGGAGATCCACTTCCCCATTTTGTGGTTTTGATGCCTTGTGAGAGAGCAAAGGAAGAAGATGGGATTAGAAAGTCGGAAAATAGAAATGTTTTGTCTGGTTTCAGAAGAAACTCCTTAGACACTCGGTTTCCAGTCTAATTAGAAAGAAAACCTTTAAAAAAAAAAAAAAGGAAAATAAACCATGCAAATTTTGCTAAAACTTTGCCCATCTGAAATGATCATCACCTTTACAAAGACAGTGATAATTCTAACACGTGAAAACACTGACCCACATTTCAGGATATGGCTTTTAAAAGTTATCTCATCATGACTCCCAATCTAGACTTCAATCCATGCTACGGAGGTAGCATTCCCATTGGTGGTGCCGTGTCTAAAAGGGTACAGCAGAGAAGGATCAGAGATGCCAGGATTCCCACTGACACAAGGGAAAATGAAGCTATTTCTCCTCTAAAAAATGTGAAATAGAACGAACTTCATGCTCGTTCTCCCTTTTCTACCTGTGATGGCATCCCAACAACAATTTAAAAAATGCATCAATTTCAAAGGTGAGAGAACTGGAAGTAGATTCACCCACAGACAACCACAGTAAGCACTATTTCAATATGTGAGTTTTAAAACAGCTTCTGAACTGAGGATATTAAGCAGCCAGGAAGCTGCCTCTACTTTGGCATGATCAGTCATTAACTTCATACATCTTGAAGACCATGGCGCCTCCTAGTACCTAATCTTCAGCCTGCCAGGGAAAAAAAAAAAAAAAAAGGAAAATAAAAAGGAAAAGGAAAGTTTGAGTTATAAACTCTGAGCCCATTTCCAAGGCTGCTGGCGGTTCAGTTTATTCTTAAGCCATCTGGATCACGTTATGCCCCAAGACAAGAAGAAGGCTCCTTCCTGCCGAGATAACCACAGAGAGTTCCCACTGCGTTTTCAGTATGGTCATCTCCATCGGGTGGGGCATGGCTTTGAGGATAAATTGTCTCCAGCGAGGGTTTTTCCCCTATTTGTTTTCTTCTCTCCTTAACAGGGATTACAGCCTGTCCACTGTGGTTAGCATCCATGATGCCTGGCCTATGATTGGTTCATTCATTCATAGTGCCTTGTAGGACTGTCAGCCTGGCATTCTGTTGCAATAAGATTTTCAAACAAGAAAAATTGGGTTGTTAGATTCCATTCACCCAAGTTGTTATGAGGATTTCAAGGAAATTGCAGGCTTGTCTTACTATAAAGGAAAATCAAGGGTTTATTTTTAGGGGATCCTACTCCGGGGGCTTTTCTTGGTGTTTTGCCATCTTTGTTAGCTCTCAGACCCAACACGAAACTCTCTCTGGCTCCGCGGTGAAGGAAATGTCCATTCTCCTTTTTGCCTTTGCATATGTCTCTAAAGGACACAGAGAGGCTTTGTTGTCTTTGTGGTCATCGGGTCTGCTTTACACAGATGCCTATTAATCACTTCACTATGGAGACAGACACATCCATCATATCACAGCAGCTCTGAAACAGGCAGTCCAGTGAACAGGGGTGAGAGGGGAAAGTGCACACTTAACCATTTCAAGGTCCTAGCTGCCAGGGGCTCCTATACTTAGCAAGGTAATTGGTGGGGATGGGGAGGGCTCCTCCTTGGTATTTAGCTTAACAGGTGCAGTGATTTTGTGTACTTTTCGTTTGTGTGTCTTGTTGCATGCTTTGATAGAACAGACATCTCCCAGCTTCTGTAGGATACAGCGGATAAGTATAGTGGAGAACAAGTTTTAATTTTAAAAAGTTATAGTAAACTCAGGCGGACTACCTGTACTTCTGAGGCAAAGCTGTTGACTCTGAAGCCAGTAGTTTTTTCGAATAATGGAGTCAACATCAAGCAGAGTAAGCTGAAAGTCAGCCTTCTCAGGCAAGACAACCCTTAGAATTGCAGGTAAGTTAACCAAGACTTTCCTTCCAAAACTGGCTTGTCCACCATGTCTTTTTCAGTCATTCAAGGCTTTTCACAGCCTGCTTCCAAATGGTGATCAGCTCTCACTCTTCTGTTGCCTCTACAAGTACTCATGCATTCATTCACTATTTAACAGATATTTACCGAGCACCTTTATGCCTGGGAATTTAGGGGTATATCTCCCTCCTAGAGAAGAACAAACGTACAGTAATGTAAAAGTGATGAGTTAAGAGAGAGAAGTTAAGGTCTCTGGGGAACTTAGGAAAGAGCTAACCCAGTTGGAAGAAGTTGGAGAAGGCTTCCTCTTTTAAGCCGAGGCCTAAAGGAGAGGGTCAGAGGAGTGGGAGGTGAGCAGGGATATTCAGGACAGAGGGAAGAGACTATGTGAAAGTCCAGAAGCAAGTGAGAGGATAGCCAAGTGGCTGGTGTCTATAGCATGAGTGACTAGATGGGAGTTCAACTATCGACCATTATGAATACAGCTTTCACTTCCTTCCCTCTGTGCATTGGTTCTTACTGCTGCTTCAGCTGCCATCCTCCACATCCTTAAGGCCTGCCTTAAACACCACTTCCTAGGCTGAAGCAGAAGCAGTGTATCTCTTGATGCTTCCAAACACTTTGGATGCTCACATGTGAGCACCTGCCCTCTCCCTTAACTGGATCGCAGAGTTTGTGCCTCCTTCACCTTTGTCTCTCCACAACCTGGCACAGTGCTTTGGTCTGTGCTCAGTAGATGCCTGCTGAAGGCACCAACAACATTACAGTCCAAGAGGGCATCTTTTCTGAGGTCTGCTGTCCCAGAGCCTGGCACTGGGCTTCCAGGGCAGACTAGGCAATTGTAGAGAACCCAAGAGAAGGGCTACCGGAAACCTTATTATATATAACAATCTGGTGTTTGAAATTTCAATATGCCTTCATGTGGTCATCGTGGGAAAAGTTAGAATTGTGTTGGACTTCCTTGAAGTTTGTAACTGTTCTTATTTTAATTACATTTTGCAGGGCCTGGAGGGTGGGGTTGTTCATAATCTTTTCATGGCTTCAGCCTCCAAAGAGCTTAAAATTGTCCCTCTGAGACCTCCCTCTGCAACCCTCCAGCATCTAAAAACTCTCTCACCTCAGGGGGAAAAAAGTGAAGATTCTATTCTTTCTCAGTTCTGCCAATTTAAGACATGATTTCAGAGAAATCTCTAAGCCATTGTGTGCCTTGCTTCCTGCAATAGGAAGGTGGAAAGAATAACCATTTAGCACCTCATGACTGGTGAGAAATAGTTGGTGGTTAATGAATCAATGCAAAGGCTGTTTCAGATACTGTTTTCATTATATGCCCCATTTTCGACTGGTGAGAGTAAAAGGCCCAGGAGTTGGTAGAGGAAGGCATTTCAATGCCCCAGGATAGAGAAGCCAACTCTTATTGGTCCTCCTAGTTGGGGGGGGAGGGGGGGGTGCGGGGAGCGAGATACCTGGAGATGGAGTATGCCACCCTACAAAGGCCCCTCCACTTCCCCAGGATTTCCATGCAACATCAGAAGCAATGATGTTCAGCCAGCTCCCTTTAAAGAGTTGTATTTTTTTTGAATTATTCAATTATTTAATTCCACCAGAGCACCCAGTTGTTACAAATAACTCATTTACCCTCAACATCTCTTTTGGAATTATCCCAGAATGAATTTCTTTTGATTTTTCAAATAGTTCCTCATTATCATTTTGAACATACACAGAGCACCTTTATAAATTTGTTTTGTCTAATGGATGTTAGTATTATTATATTCTGTTCTATGGATGGAGATCTAATTTGGTTCTGTGACTTCAGGTTATGGTCACTCCAAAAATGACCCACCAACTTTAGAGGCCCACTTAAAAGGGTCTCTACAATGTACTGCAAACCCATTTATTCAATAATCATTTATCAAGTGCCCAACTAAGATCCCTGGTGATAGTAAAGGTTATAAATGCATATAAACTAGAGTCCCTGCCCTCAAGGAGCTGAATCCAAGATTATTAGTCCACCAGAAGTCTATAATCACCGTGTTTTGTTCAACATTTCCCGCTTTTGTTGTTTTACTTACTTCACAATGCAGAACCTACAGGCAGTCCTGAAACAGAGGTATGTGCTCTCTTACGTTGCCTCAACACATCATCCCTTTGGCAGCATTTGGACAGCACAAGGTCTGGAGCTGGGAAGGGCAGGTCCACCCTCCTCCCCAGGGAGACCCATACATAACAAATGGAATGAAATGGAGCAGCTGTGACTATTACTCTTATGCCCTCAGTGAGCTACTAACCCACTTCTCTTCTGTGGCTTCTTTTGACCTTCAGATTTGTCCAGCAAACTACAGCATTTAAGTTCTTTCTTATTCGTCACTTCATTAGATTCTTGCAAGAACCCCGGAAGGCTTTAAGAGTTGCAAATGAAACAACTGAGGCCCAGAGACGATAAGTCACCTGCCAGAAAGGTCACACAACAGCAAGTGGGAGCTTAAGACCCCAGGCCTTCGGAGACCGCTAGTGCTGGTTGCACCCCCACCCCTCTGACAAACCCAGTGTGTTTAGTTCTTGACAGTGACCAATGTCACAAAGTTGATGCAATCATTTCCATGAATGCCCCTTTGCCCTTTTCACGATATAAGCAGAAAGCTTTAAGTTTGGAAGGCATTTTCCAAGAATAACTTAGAACTTGTCTTCTTGACTGCTCTTTCAACTTAATCTCTGATCTATTTCCAACTTTGGACATGGGATTTCTGAATTTACACAAGCAGATGAGGGAAGCCACCTGCTTCATGGTAGTGATCTCAAAACTGAAGGGATGCAAGTTTTTTAAGGGCACTATTTACATAACATAATGAGATGGGGGGGGGGGACGGGGGAGGGGTGAGACACCATTTTTCTCAAAGGTCAGACCCTACTTGATTTGTTAACAACCAAAAACTTGAACTCAAATGTTATTCCCTTAAAAATGTTCTTCCCAGTAAAAATGCAAGTGCTTTCCATGAGATTAAGACAGTCAAGGACCTTCAGACATCAAAGAGGAATATTTGGGAACTAAAAGTAAAGCAGCCCTGGATAACCTTGAAACTTTTACATTTTTCCCAATTAAATAATGAATAAAATACATGGGACTGCTTTAGCCTTATTCTTCTTTCCCAGTTCCTCTCAAGCTGAGAGGCAATTTAAATTGTAAAATACCAAAGTCAACTGTAGATAACTACCTATTATAAGTATGCATTTATTGGGAAGACACAGCCCCATAAATAGTGTTGCCAAGAAGAGATCCATGAAATACCCACTAAGAAAAATTTACCTAGTTCCCCCCACCCCCACCCCATGGGCGAGGTCTACCCTGTGGTTAAAATTCACTGAGATCACCAAGTCAATGAGGGAAATCAAACCCATTTTATTCACAGGTGTACATTTTTGTGCCATTGTATGTAGGTGGTTAAAAATGATGTTCAATAGAACACCAAACATAATCAAAACCGAAAGAAAATCAGTTGCTATTTCAGCATTACAACAAGGAAATGCAAATTTAAGGAAGAAATTTTCATTAGCACAGTTCCTCTGTGACTAGGTATTAAAACAGATTTAAATGCAAGGCACCTCACCGTTTGGGAAGCTCCACGATATAAAAGGTGTGAGTTATAGCTGAATCCCCTGCTGTTTTTTGCTTCTCTGTTTCTACCCCCTTAAAAGTTCACGAAGATAAATCTGGAAATATTTGAGAAGTGTCACATTTGGAAATTATTCAGAATCTTGCCATCTTACAGACTTTTTCCCTGGGTAAAGTGCCTGCTCTGCCCTTCATTACCAAGGGCATTTGTTTAATCACAGAATCTTTGTTTCTCAAGAGGTATCTGCTGCTTCTATTTATTCGCCCCTGAAGTCACAATCCTTTGTCACAGGACAATCATTTCCACAGCAACCAACTGTGATGTCACAACTGAGGGGAGGAGGAATGTTTAGAAAGAAAAGAGAAAGAGAATGTTCTTTTCCACAGGCAAAGGCTTCTGAGTTTTAAAACCACGGCTTCACCAATCAAAATATTTTAGCAGAAAGATCCCATGACAAAGCTGCACTTCTTCAAGGTCTCAGCTGTGATGGTTACAAAGTATCTCAGCAGAAGTTGAAGGGTTGCATGTTGTGGGTTTAGGAAGGGGTAAGAGTTTCATTTTGCTTCATTCTAATTCTGTGCCAGCAATATCTGCCAGTAAAATACATTAAACATATTCCAGAAAGAGTTGATTTAGTAGATGAAAAATGTTTCTCCTGAGAACAAAGAAGGTACATTTTCTGTCTTACTATCATTTCCATAATAGGAACAATGTTTATATTTCCTCAGCCCATGCAGTATATCTCTAACGTATTCATGTTCTTTCACTCTCCAGAGGCAGGAATTGAGGTATTTGAGATTTTGTTTTTAGCTACCGCATCAAGCACTTAAGATCTGACAATTGTGATGTGTATACTCACTTGGTATTAAAAACTAAGAGCTTCAGTGTTTCCATTTGATTAGAGTCTCTCAGCTTGGTGGCTGATTAAGCAGGAACAGGGAGAAAGCAACTTTCTTGAAAAATACAGCATCTCGGTTAATGTAGTGTAAGATTATTGACGGGTGTAGTCACATAATTTTTATTAAATTGAAGAGATTAGCTCTGCAGAAGAATCTCACCGTGGCAGCAAACCCTAACTGTAATAATGAGACCTGACGCTTCTCAAACCCACTACAGGGCCCCAAATGGTCTTTTTCTTCCCCTTAAATATTCTTTCAGTTTAAGGAAGGAAGAGCTTCATTCACATATTCAGCATATTTACCTGAAATTGAGTGCACATGGGTTTTTGTGGGTTTTTTTTTTTTGAGAAGGATGATACAAAATCAGCATAAACATTTGTAATGTGAGCTTTAACTGTTTTCTTTCACTGTAAATGACACACGTGCTCTTTCCTCCAGTTGCCTGAAATGCAAACACAGCTTTTCTCCAGATAGAGGCCACGGGCCCCACAAAGAAGTCATAAGAAAAGACCCTGGAAGCCTAGAGGGTTGTGCCATTTGTTCATTTAATGGGCATACAATTGTTGCCTCTTCCTCTCCCGTACTCAAAATATCTCCATTATCCCAATGTTACGAGGGTAAGATGGAAAAAAGATGAAGGGGGAAAGGAGGAGGAACAAATTCTGGAAATGAAAAATCATCATATTCCAGGGGCTGAAACAAAGTAGAAAGAGCATATACTTGACAGAGGTTAAAGCACTTTTTCAGAGCACAAAGAAGCAACAAAGGAAGTCTATTTGCATACTCTACGGGGGGGGGGGGGGTTAATTAGTTAACGTTTGGCAAGCTGCGCCCCAAGACAAGTTGTGCAGAGGTGCTATTGTCACTTATTACTGTTATTAATTAACGGGGTGAACTTCAAACCAAAATAAGCCTCGCGGTGTGCTTTCATGTCTTAAAACTGTATGCGATGTCTATTGCAGGAGTGATTCGGGAAAGTTACCTCAAAGGCCATGACCAGCTCGTGCCCGTCACCCTCTTGGCCATTGCGGTCATCCTGGCTTTTGTCATGGGGGCCGTCTTCTCCGGCATCATCGTCTATTGCGTCTGTGACCACAGGCGCAAAGACGTGTCCGCCGTGCAGAGGAAAGAGAAGGAGCTCACCCACTCGCGCCGGGGCTCCATGAGCAGCGTCACCAAGCTCAGCGGCCTCTTTGGGGACAGCCAGTCCAAAGACCCGAAGCCGGAGGCCATCCTCACACCACTCATGCACAACGGCAAGCTCGCCACTCCCGGCAACACGGCCAAGATGCTCATCAAGGCTGATCAGCACCACTTAGACCTGGCGGCCTTGCCCACCCCGGAGTCCACCCCAACACTGCAGCAGAAGCGGAAGCCCAGCCGCGGCAGCCGCGAGTGGGAGAGGAACCAGAACCTCATCAATGCGTGCACCAAGGACATGCCCCCCATGGGCTCCCCCGTGATCCCCACGGACCTGCCCCTCCGGGCCTCCCCCAGCCACATCCCCAGCGTGGTGGTCCTGCCCATCACGCAGCAGGGCTATCCGCATGAGTACGTGGACCAGCCCAAAATGAGCGAGGTGGCCCAGATGGCGCTGGAGGACCAGGCGGCCACCCTGGAGTATAAGACCATCAAGGAGCATCTCAGCAGCAAGAGTCCCAACCACGGGGTGAACCTCGTGGAGAACCTGGACAGCCTGCCCCCCAAAGTCCCCCAGCGGGAGGCCTCCCTGGGCCCTCCGGGAGCCTCCCTGTCTCAGAACGGCCTGAGCAAGCGGCTGGAAATGCACCACTCCTCCTCCTACGGCCTTGACTATAAGAGGAGCTACCCCACGAACTCGCTCACGAGAAGCCACCAGGCCACCACTCTCAAAAGAAACAATACTAACTGCTCCAATTCCTCCCACCTGTCCAGAAACCAGAGCTTTGGCCGGGGAGACAACCCGCCCCCCGCCCCGCAGCGGGTGGACTCGATCCAGGTGCACGGCGCGCCACCCTCCGGCCAGGCCGTGACTGTTTCGCGGCAGCCCAGCCTCAACGCCTACAACTCGCTGACGAGGTCGGGGCTGAAGCGCACACCCTCGCTAAAGCCGGACGTACCCCCCAAACCCTCCTTTGCCCCCCTTTCCACATCCATGAAGCCCAATGACGCGTGTACATAATCCCAGGGGGAGGGGTCAGGTGTCGAACCAGCGGGAAAGGCCAGGCGCGCGCTCAGCTCGGCGAGGCCCTCCACTGCCTGAGTACCCACCAGACCAAGATGGCCGCGGCGGAGCAGAGGACGCTGGGTCCCCCTCGGGGATGCCGGGGGACTCTGGGAAATTGGGCCACGTGGTTTGGTGAAGGTTTGCGACGCGGGACTCACCTCCATTCTCGGACTTCACTCTCCCGGAACACCGTGCAACAGGTCGGACTCACGAAAGACTTAAATTATCATCACAAACATGAGCCAAAAGCACATAGCCACCCACCCCCCACCCCCACACGCATGCGCGCGCGCATCCGCGCACGCGCACAGGCGCTCACACCCACGTGCGCGCGCACCCACAAACACGCGCGCGCGCGCGCACCCACACACACGCACACACAGGTGAACGACTGCAACGTCTTTGTCCATGACCGCACGGGGCGCTGCCGAGCAGGGCTGGCGTTCCACCTGCAAAACACAAATACATTTTTAAAAATCATGAAAATTCAAAAGACAAAAAAATAAAGGATTCATTGATAATTCTAACTCAGACTTTAACAATGGCAGAAGTTTACTATGCTCAGATACTGTGAAATGCCCACCAGTGTTACAGCTTTCTGTTATTAGCAGATTAATGCCATGTTGGGCAACTATGTCATAGATTTCTGCTCCTCTCTTTTAATGAAATAACGTGACCGTTAACGCAAGTAACTCTTTATTTATTGTTCACCCTTTTTTTTTTCCTTAAGGAAAGGACTCTTCCATATACCATCCTATGAACAGCTCTTCAGAAAGCCCCTTGAAAGTTAAACTATTTAACGTGAAATCCATTAACTGGAATAATTGAGTTTATTTTTACAATAAATTCACTGAGTAAATAAGTTGGAGCTGGAATTCTGAGCTTTGTGTTTGGACTGTCTGATCTCTAGCTAAAGGAAAAAAGTTGACAGGGGAATATTTATTCAAATCAACCAGTTAATTTGTTGGCCAGGTCTCTGGCCTGTAACATGCAAAAAATTAATTAGCTTAAAAGTCCTTCCAGATCCTAACTTCGAAAGCAACCGGGAGAGGAACTTTTAGAATGACACATCCACGTCCCATTTCTGCCAACATGGCTTTGTCAGTGGTTCCTACTTTCTGTGAAGGCACCAGCTTGTGATACCCATCTCATTTCACCTTGCATGTGAGACCGCAAACAAAATCCACTAAAGGTGTGAACTAATTAATACGCTGGCTGCTACCTTGCATAAATTAATGGTTTGCTCACACGGGTTTTTCGTGGGGTTACATCTGTGAATAGCCTCTTTTCCACATGTAAATTTGTGCCTTACACCCTGAGTTGTGTACACTTGTAAACTGTCGTTATGATCCACTTCCCCCCCCTTTTGAAATAAATGCAGATATTTATTTGACCCTCCCTCCCCCCACCCCCACTCCAGCCCTCTGGAAGATTAGCATCTAGCAGATGGAAGAAGAATGTAGTGGTGATGGTAATAATCCTGCAGCCTGGGAGAGCTGGGCGGCACCACGCCCTCCGATTCACACTTCCTTCTAGTGCCAACTCCACCCACCCCTTGGCTGTGCTACCAAGCATGGCCCCCAGTGTTGTGGGTGGCAATACCCTTTCTCCCTCCAGCGTTCCCTCCTTCCCTTATATTCTCAGATCATTTCAACATGGTGATATCCTCATTGGCCAGCAGAGAAGGGTCTAACGTCCCAGCTCCTCATTTCTGCTGTGTCCTCTGGCTGGAGAACACGCTGTGTGCGGTTGCCAGGCACCTGGGAGGTGTCTCCAAGCCATGGGCTCAGCACACACGTGCGCTACACACAAAGAAATGACGTGGAAATAGATGCAGGCGGGCTGGTCCCTGCTATGATGGATGAGTAACTCCAAGTACAAAGCCAATCACAACGGATGCTGCAAAAACATTGACTGGGGTGGAAGATTTTTAATTTTTTAAAAACTTTCTTCATCCTTGTGTTGTTATTGTTTGTACGGGGGCGGGGTGGGAGGGTGTGTGCTCCCCCCTGGTTTTCATTAGCTGGAGCACACAGAGGGGACTTTTGTTTACTCTATCATGAACAAAAAAATTGTCAACATACTGTAAACGGTGAGCATTGTTTTGGGTTGTTGTGTTCTTAAACAGTTAAACAGTATATTTGGTGGCCTCTTTATTTCTTTTTATTTCCAGTTTGATCTTCTGGGTTTAGTCTTGTCTTTAAAAGAAAAAAACTTTCAAAAAAAGACTATTTTGGACAATTTTGAGGTGGCTGGTGAAAACGTGGTACCTCCATAATCAGAGACCTAGGTGTGTAATGAGGACACGTGCATATGGCCTTCCTTTCCTGTAAACATCCCTTGCAGCTTTGCTGCCGTGCGGGCTAGGTTTTTGCTGTTTTGTGTTGTCCTGTTTTTATTTTGTTTTGTGAGCAGAATCAATGTTCACCTCCTGAGAATTCCGTGCCCTGAAACCATGAAGTCTTTTCTAGAAACTGGGATAATTGTTTTTTACCTTGACTTTTCTTTGGAAATGCAGAACTTACTTAGGAAAGTGATGGGTATACACCCCCCTGCTACCTTCTCCCCCACACTTGACTCCCAAGAGCATTGGCCATGCAGCACCCACTGTCTTGTCCCCCATGCGTGGGCATCATTGCCTCAGCCGTGTTACGGAGACCTGTGTCAAAACTTCCATCCCACATCCCCACAACTCCTCACTTGCTGTGTTCTCCCTGAAATGCCCACTTGTATTGAGCTGGTCTTTTGCATTTAAGCATTTCCTTCCCCTTTTTTTTTCCCCACTGCGCGTGGGGGGAGGGTCCATAAACCTGAGTGTGCCTTTGCTTTCCACCCTTGCTAGACACTGGTAGATGCAACAAACTCAGATTTATATTTGTTGTAAAGTTGTAAAAATATTGTGACGTCACCAATTTTCCTTCCATCTCCACATCCCCTAACATCTGATTCATGACTTAATGTATGTTGTAAAATGGGAAGAAAAAAAAAAGAAAAGAAAAAAAAGGAAAAAAAAAGACAAAAAAAAAAAAAAAACAAGGAAAAGGCTCTTTATGACTTAAAAGTAATAAAACAAGACTGTTCTACATTATCATTTGTGTCCTGAATGCTTTTATTTATCTCTTAATTTTCCCCTTTGGAACCCCACCCTTCTGGGGTTGGACTTTACTCTTCTTCCCATCTCTGTCGGGTTTCCAGAGCATCCATAACGATGTGGTTAGACCCATTTGTTTACAGTACTCACACCCTTCCCCCATCACCCACCACCACCCAAATTATTGATGTGTTTTCTCTGCCTGCACCCAGCCTGGAGCAGAGTTGTAGCAGAAACCGCCGGTAATTAAAAGGCAGAGCACGCATTGACTCCCTCTATTCATTTTACGCATTTTCTTTTTATGGGCTTGTTCATCATCAAACATTTATGGTAGGCTTGATAGTTTAAGAGATCAAGGCTAGGATTTTAGTATGTAGGGTCCACTAAAAATAGATCCTTGCACAGATGTGACTTCAGCCTTTTTACATATTAATAAGATGAAGGGTGCCGGGATTTTACTCCTTGTTAGCATTTCTCTCTCTTGGAACCCAGAAGACACAGTTGGAGGTATATCAGGACGCAGCCCTTGATTTTTATTTTGCAGAAAAGCATTGCGAAATGCCTAGATAAGGTTTTCCCCTCTGGAGTGTTTTTAAAACACTTATTTACATAAGTCCGCAGCTACAGTATTTTACTTTTGACTTTCTGAAACAGTGTTTTAGGTCAGTCTGCATGTGGGAAGCTGCGGGGTGGGTTTCAGTTCACACGTATAACCATCCAGTCACCTTAGGGTATTTCCAGTTACATTTCCCTTTTTTTTTTTAAGTTTATTTATCTTGAGAGAGAGAGAGAGAGTGAGAGAGAGAGAGCGCATGTGCTCAAGCAGGGGAGGGGCAGAGAGAGAGGGACAGAGAGAATCCTGAGCAGGCTCTGTACTGTCAGCCCAGAGTCTGACGCGGGGCTCGAACCCACGAACCATGGGTTCATGACCTGAGCCAAAACCAAGAGCCGGTCGCTTAACCAAATGAACCACCCAGGCGCTCCCGCCAGTTACATTTCTTGAATCCCATCCAGAGGGTCAAGCATGTCAGGCACACAAGTTGACTAGAATGTAGTTCTTGCCTCATCACTTACACGGAGAGATGGGCAGGCTCTTTGTAATTGCCCAGGAGGAAGTGGCCCAAAGGTTTGGGGCACAAGGGCTACATTTGAGCTGGTTCTTCAGAGAATGAGTTCTCTGGACAGCTAGACCAGGCAAAAGGGATAACTTGTACAAAGTAGCCAAGTGTGCTGTGACTGGGAGACAAAAGGTTTAGGGGCCTTGAGCAGGGTCGTTGAGATGAACCTGCTAGAAGCAAGGCTGCGAAAGGGGAAGAGGGGCCCGGTTACCATGTGTTAGGCTTTTAGCTGATGGGCCGCAGGGCATCTTTGGAGTGGATGAAGCAGGAAACACATGTGTTTGTGCTTTAGAAATCTACCTGGCAGCAATGTGGAAAATGGATCAGTCCACAGAAAGTCTGTGGACCACCGGGCAATGCGCCAAATGGCATACCAAGTAGGTGGGAGCGCCACAAGCAAAATCTCCCATGTCTGACTTCAGATTCTTTAGAAAAGAGAATTGAATCTGCTCTGCAACCGTCCCTTCTTTTGCTAAACTGAAGGTCTTCCTTCTCCTTATGTGACCGACAGTTTTGCCCTGCCTGGCTGTCACTAAATGTAGAACTGAAAGCTAGTCTGAGTTTCATTTTTAATTTTTTAAATTAATTTATTTTGAGACAGAGAAACAGGGAGAGCACAAGCAGGTGAGGCGCAGAGAGAGAGAGAGAGAGAGAGAGAACCCCAAGCAGGCTCTGAGTTGTCAGCACAGAGCCCATTGTGGGGCTCCCTTTCACGAACCTGTGAGATCATGACCTGAGCTGAAATCTAGAGTGAGACACTTAACCGACTGAACCACCCAGGCGCCCCTGACTTTCATTTTTAAAAAAACGGGGAAGCTGAGATCCACCAAATGAAAGGATTTGCCCATGACCCCAAAGCTGGCGATACAGCAGCTCTTCCAAGAACAAATTCATTGTCTCTTACCTCCATTCATTTACAACATTAGAACATTATTAGCCAGGAAGACATGACCCCCCTCACTTGGTCTCCCTCCTCTCAGGAAGCCCTTTGTACACACCTCCCCCTTCCCTGGTGGGGGATCCCAAATGCCTTCAACTGGGCTGAGTGGAGGGGGCAGGCTGGAGCTTGAGTCACACTGGTTTGAAGCTGACAATCCCCTCAGTGTAACCTGACACCTGCTATGGTGGCTTTTGCCCCAGTCAGCTTTGTTCTGGTCTGGTGAAGAGGAGTCCCAGGCTGAACAGGTGCAGCCTGTGTTTTAGCCGGGGCCCCAGGGATGTCCTCACTCAGACTCGAGGAGTGCCTCCGATAAGCCAGCTTTTTAATTGTCGTGTTTACTCTCTCGCTTGCTTGCTGCAGGGTTAGTGGTGTCTACAGGGTGCTTTCAGACTGCTGGCCCCAAGGAGTGGCTGTCCCGACACAGCCAACAAGCCAGGCATTCTATGGGGCCAGAGCTGGCATCTTAGACCTGCCTACCTCCCTCAAGCGCCATGTCAAGCAAACACAAACAGGTCTTGTTGTTCAGTCTTATCATTTGGCAGAAGGCACACAAAGTACCCCAGAACCACAGCGCCTGGGTTTGAACAGCCTGAACAAAAGCTCTTTCAAAAAATTCATTCAGCAAGTCAAAGAAAAGTGATCTAAAAGGCACCTACATTCTCAGGCACTGGTATATTTTTTTTGCTGGAGGCAAAGGGGTGAGGGGAATTTAAAAGAACGCCTTCGTAACAAAATAACACGATTAAGACCATAATCCTCATCCTGGCTGAGCAGTGTGACAGCTGGGTGCATGCACCCAGTAACCCTTAGAAACCCACATCTCACGCTTGTCTTAAAACCAGGTGGTGTCTTGTCTCTTGCACAGAATTGGGAAGGAAGGGCTCACATTTATTGATCGGGACCGCCAGACAGATGGGGATCTTCAATATTCCATTTAGAGTATTGTGTATCTTTAGCTCTAACCCCCCCGGGACGCCTGGGGGTGGGGGCGGTTGACCTCAACAGAGGGCTAGGCTGCACTGATGTGCATTAAATGTGGCTGGGCAGAAAAATGGGCAGATGTCTCTCTAGCAAATGGAAATGAAATTTGAGCAAATCAAGAGAGGCAGCTGAGTGGTGGGGAGTTCCCCATCCCTCCTCTGCAAACACATCCACACACACATGTGCCCACAAATGCTACCATGAGGCTTTTTTCTCCAGAGTCTAATACCAAAAATGTCATGGAGGTCAGAACCCGTGTTTGCTAAAGGTGGACCCATTGGAATTTCTTTCATCCCATTTCCTGGTACAATGTGGGCTTCACCTCAGCACTTTCTAGTTAAAATTGAAGTGTCACAGGGGTTCTTGGGTGGCTCAGTCGGTTAGGCGTCCGACTTCGGCTCAGGTCATGATCTCACAGTTCATGGGTTCGAGCCCCGCGTCAGGCTCTGTGCTGACAGCTCAGCCTGCTTTGGATTCTGTGTCTCCTTCTCTCTCTGCCCTTTTCCCGCTCGCATTCTGTCTCTGTATCTCTCAAAAATAAAAATTTTTTAAAACAATTTTTTAAATGAAGCATCATAAACCGTAGTCTCAGGAATGGAAGCCAAGACTTTGCAGAGGAGCCTGGACATGGGTCCCTTTCAGCCCTGTGGACAATGACTTCCATGACCAGCAACTTTTTGATTCTTCTAATCACTTTCACATAGTAGACTCTGTCGGGAATCATTAAGATCATCCCTAGAACAAGTCATTGGTCCTGTTAATGGGCTGCAATAATGGTCCAAATAAGGGGATGCTAATGAAGGAGAAAAATAGGTAACCATGAAATGAGAAGCATTTTTCATTGATGATTTTCAGCCAAAAAAAAAAAAAAAAAAAAACAGATGAAGGTGACATTGGACACAACACCAAACACCAGGAGACCAACAAGAAAGAGGTTCAGGCGGGATTCCCAGGGGGTTCCTAGGATGCACTAGATGATGTAAAATCTGTGTGAGAGCCCAAAGCTCTGTTTTCTCCTGTTCAGCATGACAACTGCCCTCAACCACATTTACAGGGTTGGTAAGGAGGGGAGCCGATCTTGACAAACTTAGTATCAGTTCTCTGGTGTGGATGCGGAACATTTTGCACACAGAGGGCACAAGCATGAATTTCAACAAGAGAAATGGTCAGTAACAATGACAGTTTACATTGGTGGCATTTTACAGTTTGGAGACCTAACCTTGTCCATGGTATTCTTTGATCCTCATAACAGCATCATGTCTGAGGCATCCTCATTTTACAGGGAGGGGAATTTGGAGAGAAGGAATCTATTGGATCACCGATCGACATGAAAATGGAGTCATGTTTCATAAACCTGTGTGTTGACATCACCCTCTCGGCCCCCTTGGGGACACCTCAGGTTACACAATCACTCCGCTTCACCAAAGGGGAAAAGCCACCCACAGCATTTCCCAGGAGACACAGTTACAACAATAAAGCCTCCGAAATAAAGGCTAGGCATACACATTCTATTTTAAGGGCATTGTGCTCTAAGATTTTTCCATCATTAAAGAACACATCTCTTCCTTCCTGCGTCTGCAAAGTCCTGATGCCAGCAGTGTTATTACGAACTGTCAACAAAGCAGGAAAAGAGAGAGCTGAAGCCAAAGTCAGTGACCTCCCTTCTGGAGACGCACCCTGCCACCTCCGGGGCAGTGACAGAGACCCTCAGTGGGAAAAAAGGGGATGAAAGGCCAGCTTTTACAGATTCTTCATCCTACTCAAGCCACACGGATCACAAGAGAAGTTCGAGGAGCTTAAGATAGCGCAGGGTTAATTGGTAACAGAGAAGAAAGGCCCTACACCTACCAGGGTAAAGAATTTGCTCCCGCTTCCCTTCATAGAAAGTAATTGACGAGTAAGAAATATCACTCTTGCTCTCCACGTTGGCACCATTGACCACTTCAGCACTATGGGTACCAGGTCAACAAAGCAACTTCCTCTCTGATGTCAACGATGGGACCATTTGGTTGAGAACTAGAGGTGCCTGCGTGGCTCAGTCAGTTAAGCGTCCAACTTCGGCTCAGGTCACGATCTCAGAGTTCATGAGTTCGAGCCCTGTGTTGGGCTCTGTGCTGACAGCTCCAAGCCTGGAGCCTGCTTCATATCGTGCATTTCATTCTCTCTCTCTGCCCCTCCCCCACCTGTGCTGTCTCTCTCAAAAATATAAATAAATGAAACATTTTAAAAAATCACCCAGAAGGAGACAGAAGGTAGCAGTGGCCTCTACCTCAGTACCTATCTTCCTCCTCCATATCACTGCCCATATTCCATGTTGCTCTGGCCACAGACTAGCCCTCCTGGAATGAATAAGCTACTTGGTGTAAATGCACAGGATGCAGCAGAGGCAGGACCACCTCTCTGCAGTGGGACGCCTGGCCTCCCTCCTGCCCTGGGGACAGTGTGGCCCAGCCAGGTACTACACGCAACTAGCTTCTTCTGCCCTCAGAAGAAGCCGGCATCTTCCATTAGCCACCATGACGGATAGCCTTAGGCAATTTCACTCAGAGGGAGGGGGAAAAGGCCATTCTTAGAACTGCACTGTTCTCTTTCTGCTTTGTATTCGTTTGTTTGCCATTTGAAGCCCTGTTCCCATAAAGCCTTTTCCCAATACATAGAAATGCTTTTGGGGCACCTGGATGGCTCAATCGGTTAAGTATCTTCAGCTCAGGTCATGATCTCACGATCTGTGAGTCTGAGCCCCGCATCGGGCTCTGTGCTGATGGCTCGGAGCCTGGAGCCTACTTCAGATTCTCTCTCTCTCTCTCTCTGCCCCTCCCCTGCTCACACTCTGTCTGTCTCTCTCTCAAAAATAAATAAACATTAAAAAAAATTTTTTTAATGCTTTTTAGTAAAGACCAGGGCTGTTGCCACCAACTTTGGTAGCACTGGTACAAGATATATATGTAATTACAGTTGTTACACAGTGATATCCATCTAATTATGTACTCAGTAAAGGTAGCAACCTTTGAAACAACTGATATTCCCTGATCTGAAGGGTGCCCGTCAATAACTGATTGACTTTGTGAAGGAAGTTTTCTACTCCAAAGGATGCATTCCAGGACAACATCAAATGCTAAAGTTCTTCTGAAGACCTCCCTTCTCCATTCCTGGGAAAGGATACATTTTTTGTGTGTACAGGAAACAGAATTGTCTACTGAAGTTTGACATAGGTGTTGGCTGATTTAAATTCTTACCGGTGTTTTATTTAAGAACTAAAGATTCATCCCTCTTTGTTTCCAGGGTGAAGATCTGTGATCACATTTCCTGCTTGGGGAAAAGAAAGAACGTGTTAGACTTATATGTATGAATAGAAATAGGTAAACAGTCATATTTCCTTCTGACTTTGTAATTTAAACAGTGTAAGTCAGTAGGGAAGGGCTGTATTTGGATCCAAAGTACGTGAGGTGAAAATTACTAGGTGTTGGACCATCTGCATTTCGTTTTAATTAGGTGACTGTAATAGCGAGATCAAAAACTTCTCCTCGTCATTCAATCTGGGGAGCTTTCTAATCCAGAAACCAAAGGGCTCTTTCTGTCCTCCGGAGAGAGTGACCCAAAAAGGTCCTCTCTAATTACTTGGCCAGAACAGCAGACAGGCCTGGGCCAGGGACAGACCAGGGCTCAGTGGTGGTGGCGTCGTGAGGGTGAGGTGCCCCGAGACCAGCCCCCACAGAGGCCAGTCCCCAGAGGCTCTTAGAACAGTCATCCCTAATCTGGCAACTGGGAGTTTCAGCTTCTCCCAAGACAAAGTCGCTTAGAAAGCACACCCGTGGTGAGTCTGTGGGCCTGGCTTCTAGTCTGAGCTGGCCTCTGTGACTGCGGGCCGGTCTTTCAAACTCTCCACAATTCACCTTCTCCAGCTGCAAAATCGATTTAAATCATGGCTGTCCTGCCTACCCCACAGGAGTGTGTAAAAGTCAACTGAGGTGAATGTTTTACCGGCGCCTGAAAAACTCCAAATCCCACCATGTCCTTCTTCTCCAACTTGGCATTCACACACAAGATCCCAGTCCTCGAAATCTTCAGATTAAATAAATGACTCTGAGTCCCCCATCCTGCTGATAATGAAAATGTCTCTTTTCTCTCTCCCCTAAATACTCCTTATCTGCCAACAAAAGCAGCCAGCCAGACCTGGTTAAACAAAAGCCCTGCTTGGCCGGATAGAGTTCTGGCTCTTTGTCACACGTATAGCCATCTGTGCCACAGGATGCCTGCACAGAGGCCTGGGGGGTTCTGAACACCTCAGGGCCGTCCTCTGCCATTCCCCCATGGCTGGTCTGGGGAGAACAGAACTTACCATCACTCAGTTGGCCCTCCTGTGCTATCTGGGAAGTCCTATCTGCTTAGACTGAACTGGTGCCTCTGGGCAGGACTCTCTGGACCCCAGACTGGACCCAGAATGCACTACAAAGAACAAAACTATAAGGTCCCTCACCCCCTTTGTCCAGGAGGCTCCTGGCCACCAGTACAGGATGCCTGGAGGCCTTGGATTGCCCATCTGCTTGCTGACTTGCTCTTTGAGCCGATTCTCACGGCCCTTTTCCCTGCACACACCTACATTGCTGCCCTGCCTGGTCCCAGGGCCATTCCAACCTCAGAATCTCAGCTGCGGTTAACCTGGATGGAAGTAACTGCTTGCTTAGCCCCAAACCTTGTCCCATCTCCTGGCCAGAGACTTGAGACATTTCTTTTAAGAGAAAAATTACTTTGTGACACGGGCGCCTGGGTGGCTCCGTTGGTTAAGTGTCTGACTCTTGATTTCAGTTCAGGCCATGATCTCAGGGTTTGTGAGTCCAAGCCCTGAGAGGGGCTCTGCTCTGACCACGTGGATCTTATTTGGTATTCTCTCTCTCTCTCTCTCTCCCTCTCTCTCTCTGCCCTTCCCCTGCTTGTGCTAGCTCTCTCTTTCTCAAAATAAACTTTAAACAGAGAGACAGAGAAATTACTTTGTTATAAGAATAAAGCAGGGCACCTCGGTGGCTCAGTCGGTTAAGCGTCCAACTTCGGCTCAGGTCATGGTCTCACGGTTCCCAAGTTCGAGCCCCACCTCAGGCTCTGTGCTGACAGCTCGGAGCCTGGAGCCTGCTTCAGATTCTGTGCCTCCCTCTCTCCCTGCTCCTCCCCTGCTCACACTCTGTCTCTGTTTCAAGAATAAACATTAAAAGATTTTAAGAAAAAAAAAAGAGTAAAGCATCATACCAAAAATGTAAGTGATAGCCATTATCTCATGGTGCTGAAAGCCCCTCTTTTTGGAGATGAATAAATCATTTTGAGACATTGCTCAAAAACACACTGCTCGTTGGCAACAGATTTGATGGCAAGAAGTGGGTAACCCAGTTCCTAATTCACTGCCTGATACCATACTCTGTCACATACAGACTTAACTTCTGCAACAAAGTACTGCCAGAACAAGGCAGCTGAACAAAAGATAGAAATTTGTTTCACTCTTAAGCAACAGCCCCACAGCACGGGATCCATCACTGGTGGGGCAGCTCTGTAATCTTCCACGTGTGGCTTTAATCTTCTGATCAAGACATTTCTCTTCGTGCCAACTTCTCCAACAACAGGGAAGGCAAAGGAAAGAGTGGGTGGAGCATACCCAGCCATTTTTAGGGGCTATTCCGTAGTGGCACAGAATACCTTAGTTCACATCCTAGGAACACAAGTACACTCACAGCTGTGACTACATCAGGCAGCAAGGGAGGCTGGGGAGTGTAGACTTTAGTGCCTTGTGACCTGCTAACACTTGGGAACACATAGTGCTTTAAAAATAGGAAGGAGGGGCGACTGGGTGGCTCAGTCAGTTGCGGGTCCGACTCTTGATTTTAGTTCAAGTGATGATCTCACACTTGGTGGGCTCGAGCCCCGTGTCTGGCTCCGTGCTGAGCGTGGAGCCTGGTTAAGATTGTCTTTCCCTCTCCCTCTGCCACCCTCCCTGACTTGCATGCTCTCTCTAAAATAATTTTTAAAAAAACCAAAAATGAAAAATGGAGCGGGAATGCATACTGCAGGAAGTCAGCAATCTGCCACATTCTGTACACAGAAGAACACCTAAATCTTATTGCATAGTACATACATGTAATATATGTGTGCATGTGTGCATAGGTGCACATACACATTTTACAAAAATAAATTTTAATCAGCCACTGCACATGCTACATCACCACCTGTCTCTACCAAGCTTACCCTGAGTTCCCAGGCAGTATTGGGCTCCCCTTCCCTCCTCCCCTCCAAAGCATAAAGATCTCGAATGTGTAGCACCATGTATTGGAAAGATATGCTTCTCCATTCACCTGTTAGCATATCAAGGGCAGGAACTGTATTTTTATTTATTTGTTTGTTTGTTTGTTTTTACCTTAAAATTTTTTTTAACGTTTATTCATTTTTGAGAGACAGAGGGAGACAGAGTGTGATTGGGGGAGGGGCAGAGAGAGAGAGACACACAGAATCCGAAGCAGGCTCCAAGCTCTGAGCCGTCAGTCAGCACAGAGCCCGAAGTGGGGCTTGAACTCACAAGCCATGAGATCATGACCTGAGCCGAAGTCAGACGCTCAACCGACGGAGCCATCCAGGCGCCCCGATTTATTTATTTATTTTTACCTTTATAAGTCCATAGTCCACACTGAGCTGGATAAGTTGTAGGTGCACCACAAATCATTTGCTAAACTAAGTTATCAAGTTACCATCAGACATAAGATGGTAAGGGGTGAGTCTCCACTCGCATCCATACAGAAACGATATTATTGCTAAGGAATTGCCGTGGCCGTCATAATAGCCATAGCATGAATCCCACGCTCACCACCGGATGCCAAGTACTGGGTTATGTGTTTCCCCAGCATTAGCCCCCTCAATCCTTATGAGAATCCTACCCTTTGTTCCTTCTTTTGGAAAGGTAAGGCATCTGAGGCATGGAGAGGTTAAAGAACGTTCCCACATTCACTGAGCTAGTAATTGGCAGACCCAGGGTGTACATTTGGGTGGAACCCATAGCCAGTGCTTTTAGTCATCCTGTGTCTTATTAAGGGAGGTGAGCTAGGGAATGCTTTCTTTTCTTTTCTTTTCTTTTCTTTTCTTTTCTTTTAACATGACAAAGAAAGCCTATTGGAAACCAAGAGATAGCCAACCCTGTAGGGAGCTAGGTGATTAATGACACCAGGGATGGGAATCACACTAATCCCTTAGGGACACTTCCAATAACCCAGACAACATGCAGCCCACCCCACGGATCGTCCATACGTGCACGCCCACATCAGTACTTGGCGACGCTCGTCCTGTTTTCCGAGGGTTTTTCACATTGGACATAAAGTTAGGAGCTGAAATCTCAAGTATTAAAAGCAATCAAACTTTCCAATTCCCTAAATCCTTGACCCTCATGAGATTCCCCACTCCACCGCACCTTCAAGAATCTTCATCGTTTGCACAATGATAACAACTGACTATGTAATGATAGAAATTTATGCATGTAATGTAATATATGTAACGTAATATAAATCATGATGGCAGAGCAAGCATTAGGGGACTCTGAGCTGGTGGTGACATTGGGGACACATAAGCACATCAGCTCTGGAGACCAAGCCCATGCGTGCTGAATATCAGAGAGAGGAGAGAGAGAGAGAGAGAGAGAGAGAGAGAGGTTTATTTCTCCCTTCGCTGATGCTCTGCTGTGTAAGTGCTGATAAGAACCTCCTAAAACTATTTTAGGAGATATTTTAGTGCAACTTGGGTGTGTTGGAGAGGGGGGAAAGACTCATGATTTGAAGGCAAAAAAGACAACAAGATTTGATTTCACAGACACTTCAGAAATAATGGCATAATCTTATCCGTTTACAGCAAATACAATCAAGCATTCAAACCCCCGATAAAGGTGTAGCGCCGTCATTGGGGCAGCAAACTGCAGATTAAGCGCTTTTTTTTTTTAAATGCTGTTCAAATTGCCCGTGAAGCAACCTTTTATGAGATATGATGGTTCAAACAATTTTGCAAAGAGCAGAAGACAAAGAATACGTTTTTACACTGAACTGGTTTCCTAGGAAACCCTGAAAAAAATGTAATATGATATCTCTTAGAGGTAGTTCAAGGACCAGGACTCCACTTTACTTATTTAATTTTTTTTTTGAACGGTGTTTAATATCTGCCTCTCCCCCTCTCTGCAGTGGGAGCTAGAAGAGAACAATCTTTCTTGTACCCAGCAGCGGGAGTGTCCTCTCATTAATTGAGTGCCCGATCTGCACAAAGGAAAAATATTTGAGCCAAGTTGAGCCTTCATTACACTCTGCAGCAATTTAGAGTAAGAAATTAAAGGGATAGAATTTGAACTTTTTGCTCTATCATTAAAAAAAAAAAAAAAATCCCCAAATCCCAGCTAAGACATTAAAGAAAAAAAAAAAAAAAAAAGCCAACCCACTCCTTTTCAAACCACATCTAAATTAATCTGTTTCAAGGTCTTCAAATACCATTTATTTTAGGTTTATTTTTACTCTGGCTCTCCATCCGTCTCTGTGATGTGCTGGCATATGCAGGCTGCTGGAGGATGCCTGAATTAGCAGGCTTACACATCTCCCAAGTTCAGGCGCAAGATCACCAGGGTCTAGAGGTGGCAGGGAAGCTGTGGACGAAGAGATGGGGAGTCTGCAGGTCAGGAATCCTTCAAGGAGCATGAGGCTGTTTTGCAAGGACACCTCCACGGGCCCTAATTTCCATCAGTCATCACTCCCATCAAGAGGAAATCAAAATAGGCAAAGTGAGGGAACATCTGGGCTGTGTGGGAAGGAGTTAAATTTGATTTTCAAATAAATAAGGCATCTAAGCTTCAAGTTGCACTTATTCAACAATTGGAGATGGAAATCATAATGCTGGCTTAAAGAGGCTTGGGATGTGTCTGTGGGCGCAAGGTGGGGAGGGGGCTGCGACCTCCTGCGAAGGTCCTCACTCGTGGCTCTTTCCCCACCTCTGTGCAAAGACCTGGGGAGGGTCTGGAAGAGGCGCACAGCCAGGGAGACCGCTGGTGATGGACTGTCTCTCAGCACCAGCAGACCACATACATCTGCCTTTCGTCACCATCACTGAGTCTGGGTGACCATGACATTCTGGGAGCAAACCTCTTCAAGCTGAAGACAATACCATTGTTTCTCATTCAGGATCTTTGAGCCTACAAGCCTTTAGGGTCACCAAAACACATTTAATAGCTGCCTTTTGGGATGCGACAGTTGCCCAGGAAGAGAGGGACACCCAGAACTTGAAGACCTTTCACGAAGATTTAAAAAAACCATGAGGGACACCTGGGCAGCTCAGGCGGTTAAGCGTCTGCCTCTTGATTTCGGCTCAGGTCATGATCTCACAGTTCGTGGCTTTGAGCCCCACAGCAGGCTCCACACTGACAGTGTGGAGCCTGCTTGGGATTGTCTCCCTCCCTGTCTCTCTGCCCCTCCTCCACTCTCTCTCACTCAAAAATAAATAAATAGACTTAAAAAAAAATCTAGGGGCGCCTGGGTGGCTCACTCGGTTAAGCGTCCAACTTTGGCTTGGGTCATGATCTCACGGTCCGTGAGTTCCAGCCCCGCGTCAGGCTCTGTGCTGACCACTCAGAGCCTGGAGCCTGTTTCAGATTCTGTGTCTCCCTCTCTCTCTGCCCATTGTGTTCTGTCTCCCTCTGTCTCAAAAATAAATAAACATTGAAAAAAAATTTGTTTTTTAAATCCAGGCAAGATATTTCTTAAAAAAAAAAAAAAAGAGAGAGAGAGAGAGAGAGAGAAATGCCAAAGCAACAAAAGAAGGTTGACACACACAGTAGGTACCCTCAGGGCTTCATGGGATCCAGCTCGTGCTAAAGGACATGGTAGGCCCTGAAGGGACCCTACAATGCCAGCCAACACATTTATTTTTTAAATGCAGGTTGAGTTGGAGTTCTATGAATACAGGGAATCTCATTTGAAGGTGGGAAATCCAACTTTAAAAGCAGCTGCAGCATAAGTGGAGAAAGAAGAAAGCAACCCTTCCCACTTGCCTCGGTATAATAAGGAAACAGGTGAGCACGAGCCAAAGGTACACATCAAAGTCTCAGGTACCAGTGGACATGTGGAGGCCATGTTTCCTTGCTTTTTTTTTTTTTTTTTTAATAACAGCACCCTATTTCCCTTTTGAAGAGTGGTGTCCCCTTCATCATGATCTTGATGGGGGCCATAAATGAAGGTTGCTTCTTCTCCCCTAAACAAGAGGTGGACAGGTGACCCAACCTAGATCAAAGACTTTCCCCAGAATCTTAAAGAGAAAGATGTCCTCCATAGTTAGCACTCATGCCTTAACAGTTGGATAGTCACCAGGATGCACCCTTGAAAGCCGAGGCTCAGTCTTCAGAGCCAAAAGCTACCCTGAATACGGCGACAGTAAAACATCCATATCCCCTAAGGGCCGGGATGAGTGTAGTCTGAGGGGAAAGGCACATACTAGCACATGAGGAAGTGAGACAGGAAGTAGAGGCCATTGTAGGAGCCACTGTACTGAGTCTACCACAAGTGGGACTATAGACTGCATCATTCAGCTAAATCACCCTTGGCAATCTTCTGGAAGCCATGGTGATTAATGGCAGTTTGCACCCAGCAGTGGTGAACCAGGGGGCACTGAACCTTCTGGATATAGGGTACAACTTGGGGACCAAAATAACATGACACATAGTCAGGATTCAATTGAGTAAAATCAGAGTTCATTATCAGGATATGGGGTTATCTCAAATGCTGACTGTAAGAGTTCTTTGGGCCTCATGAGGGCTTAGAACCCAAAACTTAGAAAGTCAAGAAACAGGGTGCTCTCTGTTTCTCTCTGGAGCCCCTTGGCCTCTAGTGCCCTGTCTTGGCCTAGTCCCAGAGACTGCTGCTCTCTGACCATCTACACATGAGTCTAAAGCAGCCACTCCAGAAAGGTAACTTTCAAAGCACATAAATTCTCTATTTAAATATTTGACAAAGGGGCGCCTAGGTGGCTCAGTCCGTTAAAGCATCCGACTTTGGCTCAGGTCATGATCTTGCGGTTGGTGAGTTCGAGAAGCGTGTCAGGCTCTGTGCTCCATCGGTGTCTAGATTCTGTGTCTCCCTCCCTCTCTCTGTCCCTCCCCCACCTGCGCTCTGTCTCTCTCAAAAATAAACAAACATTAAAAAATTGTTTTAAATAATCAATCAATCAATAAATACTTGGCAGAGATTGACCAGCCTTTCTGAGGCTCAGCCTTTGGATTTGGGATTGGAGCTCAGGGGTTGGAGTCTATAGCTGGGGTGGCTGACACCAGGGGAGGCCAGGAAGCCACCCTGTGCTCCAATGAGACTCCATGCAGATGAGGCATTGCCCTGTCCTCTGGAGAATGTCTCAAGTGCCATCTAAGGATAGAAGGAGGGAGCACAGTCTGATTTGGAGGTTCAAGAATTACCACTTTTCAGCTGGGAGGTTGGGGAGAAAACCCAAATCTTTCTTTCTTAATCTTCCTGAGCTCCCAATTCCTCATTTAAAAAAAAGATAAGCTTTGGGGCGCCTGGGTGGCTCAGTCAGTTAAGCATCCAACTCTTGGTTTTGGCTCAGGTCATGATCTCACGGTTTGTGGTTTTGAGCCCCACGTTGGACTCTGTGCCAACAATGCGGAGCCTGCTTGGGATTCTCTCTCTCCCTCTCTCCCTCCCCTCCCCTGCTCACTCACTCTCAAAATAAATAAATAAACATCCAAAAAAAAGATAAGTTTTTTTTGGAGATCATTAAATTAGATCACTGAAGAAAAGTGCTGGTACACACTGGCTCTCAAGAAATGGCGGCCATTTCGCCATCTTGCCTAGCCACGTAGAGGGTCACAGGGGGAGCAAAGGACAGAGGCCCTTTCCTGTGGTGTTCACATGGCCCTGAGGATTCACACACATGTAGGCAGTGCAGGAGTTTTCTCAGCTTTTCGGAAGGTCCATTCCGGCTATAAATACAAATTCACTGAGCTGGCTCTGACATCTCCATGCCACGTGTGAGAGCATTAGGCCGCGTGACAGCTCTATAAGCAGTCTCTGGGCCCTGAACGTGTTGACACAAACATGACATTCCACGTGGCTGATGGGAGTCAAGTGGTGCCCAATATATTTTTACTCTTTAATGTTAAAATTAAAATATATCTTCCTCAGAATATCAGAACACCAGCCAGGTGAGGAGGAAAAATCTCAATGCATGCATTGTCATCAGACAAGGTGAGGAGTGGGGCGCTTGAAGGCAGTGGGTAGGAACAGAGCCGTCATAATATAGACTTTCCTCACCCTGGTTGTTTTAATGTTAGGCTCATAGGAATTGTGGCGTTATTCTCAAGGCCACACACACGCATACACACAACATATTTTCCCAAAGTACCTATCAGGAAATCTGAAATTAATTTAGCCAGCACACATGGATTGCACATCAGGTTGCATGTTGTGAGCAAATCACGAGATCAGTGTGGAGGTAGGTAGGGCAAGTGCTACGACTGGACACGTGTGGCCCATTGAGAAGCCAGAGGAGGGACGCCCTCCCCAGACTGTGAGACTGGAGGGGGCTCCAAGAAGACCTTGAAGGAGGTAGCCCCGAAGCCTGAAAGATGAGCAGGAATTAGCTGTAAGAGGGAGGATGGTGCTTGTGTTTGGACATAGGGTAGCATCGAGGGATGGTTCCATGAGAAAAAACCCCCAGCATACATAAATAAAGATCCCATAGAAAATGGCTCCCGTAAGAATGTGTAGGTACCCCAAGTCTTTACATCTAGGATAGACACATTTCTTGAAATAGTAAGGTCTCTGAAGGAAGTACACATTACACAATCAGTATCTACACATACTATTGTTTTTACCCTGGGTGGCTTGATCCTCTTGTACACACACACACACACACACACACACACACACACTGCAACCACTGTTCATTATTAAACATTTGCCCCCCCCACCCATTTTCTTTTGCAGGATTTTTTCCAATATGGAACCTCTCTAATTTCCATTAACCGTATATTGCTAACCACATTATTTGCACTAACCAGACACCCAATGAAGAGTGGTATTGGTCTCCATAATGGTACAAATATCCCAAATACGTAGCATGATGTATTTTGTTGTCTCCGTGTTAGCAAGGATGTGATTCATAAACTTGAATCTATAGCTTTAAAAACTGACATTATTATGCTCAGTGAAATAAGTCAGTGAGAGAAAGACAGATATCATATGATTTCACTCATATGTGAAATTTGAGAAACTCAGCAGATGATCATAGGGGAAGGGTAGGAAAAAGAAGATAAAAACAAAGAGGGAGGCAAACCATAAGAGACTCTTAAATACAGAGAACAAATTGAGGGTGGATGGGGGGGTGGGGGAGAGGGGAACATGGGTGGTGGGCATTGAGGAGGGCACTTGTTGGGATGAGCACTGGGTATCATACGTAGGTGATGGATCACTGGAATCTACTGAAGCCAAGACTACACTGTAAGTTAGCTAATTTGAAAACAAATAAAATTTTAAAAAAGAAAAAGAGAAACCTGACATTATTTTTATTCATTCCATTCCAAGAAGTTGGATCAGTATGACAAAAAGGTACATGTATTTCGATGCCCATGTGTCTGAAAATCAGTCAAAAATGCTCCTTTGATTCATAGTGATACCAATGTCTTTTTTTAATATATAAAATTTTTAATGTTTATTTTTGAGAGAGAGAGACAGCATGAGTGGGGAGGGGCAGAGAGAGGGAGACACAGAATCCAAAGCAGGCTTCAGGCTCGGAGCTGTCAGCACAGAGTCCAACTCGGGGCTCGAACTCACGAACCATGAGGTCATGCACGACCTGAGACAAAATCAGATACTTGACCAACTAAGTCACCCTGGTGTCCCCATAGTGACAGCAATGTCTTAGTCCGCTCAGACCAAAATACCATAAACTGGGTGGTTCATAAACAACAGTTCTATAGACCGGAAGTCTAAGATCAGGGTGACAGGATACTTCTTGTTGAAATCTCACATGGCGGAAAGCAGAGAAAGGATACAGGGTCTCTTGTGGCTCTCATAAAGGCATTAACTGCACTGGTGAAGGCTCCACCCTCATGACCCATCTAACCCGAAGTGCTCCCCAAAGGTTCCACCTCCTAACACCATCTCACAGAGCGGTAAGGTTGTAACATAAGAATTTGGGGAGGAGCATATTTCATCCACAATAACCGACGACGAATGTGATTACCCTTCTCCCCCTACCCTAACCACCCTTGGAAGCACTCCATCTTTTTTTTTTGCAAGTTTATTTATTTATTTTGAGAGAGAGTGAGTGTGAGCAGGGGAGGGGCAGAGAGAGAGGCAGTGAGAGAATCCCAAGTAGGCTCTGTGCTGTCAGCTCAGAGTCCAACTCAGGGATCAATTCCACGAACTGTGAGATCATGACCTGAGCCAAAATCAAGAGTGGGGCGCTTAACCGTCTTAACCCAGGCACCCCGATGGCCTCCATCATTTTAAGTTTCGTTAATCTTGTAGGCAAAAAGTCTGTTTTTCGTGTCCATGTTCATGAATGTGAGTAAAGCTAAGCAACTCTTCATTTGCTTAGAAAACAAAAAAGAGGATGTTTTCTCTTTTTTCCATGGATTTTCTCCATTTTCTTAATTTAATTTTATACACGCACTAGGCAAGGCTTGAAGCTTCTTGTCTTTCAAATAGGTGCAACTTGTTATAACCCTATGTATTAAGTGAGGCAGCCCTCTCCACTGTTACGGTATCACCGTGATGACTTTGAACTCTGTCAACTCAGCTAAGCTAGAACTCAACTTCCCCAAATTCCTTCCCATACGGTTCTGGGTTAGGGATGACTATGAGAAAAAATTAGAAGGTGGAGGTAACACGGCGGCTCTTGGGTTTTGAACGTCATTGTAGAGGGCAAGGTGTTCTCACATGTGGTTGGCTTGGGGCGTCAACCAGCACTGGGGCTTCTGCGGCCTCTCTGAGTCCTGGGCCGGATGCACACGTAGGTCGTTGGCACCGAGCACCAGCTTCTCCAGCAGGTCACCTGCGACATCAAGGTGGCGAGACACACTCACAGGTTCCAGTTGTTTCTCGTGGATTCCAGCTTATCCTCCCTGGTTTACCCAAGTTTGTCCTTTTTCTCACCAGTTCCACATCCGTTTTTCTTCCTGGCTGCCCTCTGGTGACTCAGGGCCCAGCTCCCATTGTTGCTTGAGGTTCTATAATCAATCCTTTGTATCAGGGTTTCTCGGTCTCATTGCTGTTAACATCGGGGTTGGGTAATTCTGTTATGGGAGGCTGTCCTGTGCATTGTAGGAAGTTTAGCAGCATTGGGACCTCAACCGATTACATACTAGTGGACCTGCCCCTTAGTTGTGCTTGTAAAACATGTGTCCACAGGTTGCGAAATGTCCCTTGGGGCCAGGTCACCTCTACTGAGAACTGCTGTTCCATGTCCTTGACGGTGGTTCCCCTCCTGTGATGCGACCCTGAGTGACACCATCACCTTTATCAAACGTTCTTTCTGAATTGACTTGGATCCCTCTCCTTATTCTCTTCCATGGATCAGCGTATGTATTTGTGTCAGTACTATGCTTTTTTTAGTTATGACAGTTTAAAGCAGGAACAGAAAACCCACTGCATTGCTCTGTTTTTCACATTAACTTGGCATTTTTCACATATTTATTCACCCACATATGAGGTAGCCCCGATTAATATGTAGTCATCCCCAACCTGGAACATCCTGTTTATGCCATCCTATAGAGAATGGGTTTTTATTTTTACTGTTTTGAGAGGCGGTGAGGGGCAGAGAGAGAGAGAGACTCTGAAGCAGTCTCCATGCTCCGCACAGAACCCAATTCAGGGCTCGATCTCACAGACAGTGAGATCATGACCTGAGCCAAAATCAAATTATATAAACATATATTCATATATATATGTATGTATATATATATATATATATATATATACATATATATATGAAACAAACTATATATATGTGTATATATGTGTATATAGATATGTGTATATGTGTATATATATGTGTGTATATATGTGTGTATGTGTGTGTGTGTGTGTATATATATATATATATATATATATATATATATATAATTTGTTTCTTGAGAGAGAAAGAGACAGAACAAGAGGGGAAGGGGCAGAGAGAGAATCCCGTGCAGGCTCTGCACCATCAGTGTGGAGCCTGATATAGGGCTTGAAGTCATGAACTGTGAGATCATGACCTGAGCCAAAATTAGGAGTCCTGAGAATGGGTTTTTAAACTGGAGTTCCTTCATGAGGGAAATACAAATCCAAACCACACTGAGATACCACCTGAGGCCAGTCAGAGTGGCTAAAATGAACAAATCAGGAGACTATAGACACTTGCGAGGATGTGGAGAAAGGGGAACCCTCTTGCACTGTTGGTGGGAATGCAGACTGGTGCAGCCGCTCTGGAAAACAGTGTGGAGGTTCCTCCAAAAATTAAAAATAGATCTACCCTATGACCCAGCAATAGCACTGCTAGGAATTTACCCAAGGGATACAGGAGTGCTGATGCCTAGAGGCACTTGTACCCCAATGTTTATAGCAGCACTTTCAACAATAGCCAAATTATGGAAGACCTTAAATGTCCATCAACTGACGAATGGATAAAGAAGATGGGGTTTATATATACAATGGAATACTACTTGGCAATGAGAAAGAATGAAATCTGGCCATTTGTAGCAACGTGGATGGAACTGGAGAGTGTTATGCTAAGTGAAGTAAGTCAGGCAGAGAAAGACAGATACCATATGTTTTCACTCTTATGTGGATCCTGAGAAACTCAACAGAAAACTGGGGGGGAAGGGGGGGAAGAAGTTACAGATGGGAGGAGGCAAACCATAAGAGACTCTTAAATACTGAGAACAAACTGAAGCTTGATGGGGGTGGGAGGGAAGGGAAAGTGGGTGATGGGCATTGAGGAGGGTACCTGTTGGGATGAGCACTGGGTATTGTATGGAAACCAATTTGACGATAAATTTCATATAAATAAAATAAAATAAAATAATAAAATAAACTGGAGTTCCTGACCCCCTTGAAGCTGTATATAAACTGTGTGTGTGTGTGTGTGTGTGTGTGTGTGTGTGTCCAGAGATGCTATAAAAAGTGATCACTCTGCCTATAACAGTTTCAAATCTCCCCACCTTTTCAGAATCTCCTACAAAGCACCTGACAGGCAAGTCAAGGTGGACAGTTCACAGGAAAGATGAATTCACGGCATGCATAGAACCCTTCCTCTGAAATTTATGAGAGATGCTCTGCAGAGTAATATAGCCAAGGGACTCTCTCCTCAGGTCCAGCTAGCCACGATATGAACAGTGATAGAGACCTCTTTTCCTGTGTGACCAAGGGTGACCAAGGATCCAGAGTGTGTACCTTGGGGGGCACACACCCCCAAACAGGGGGACAAACCTTCTGCATTAGCAGGCAAGGCCATTATGAAGCATCAGAAGAGCATCGTATCATATGTTCCTCTCTTATTTATTATTTATACTCCACCTGCTTCCAAAGGGATGTGACTTTTCAATGAAAAGCTCAGCTCTGAAAGAACCGTACAAACTCTAAAACTAAGGTCAGAGGACAAGAGCCAAGAAGGACAAGAGGCAACAGGGGAAGGGATAGAACAATTATAGAGTAATTATACCGGAAAGCAATGGCTTAGCGCCCACTTCCCATCATCCAAGAAGGAAAGAAGAAAGAAAGAATACACAATGGCATGTAGTTCCCTTTAGCTAGTAAAAGGAAACAGATCACCAGGAGAGGCATTAGCCACCACCCTAGAATTATGGCCTCTTTGGCCAGAAGAGAGCTAGGCAAGGGGAGGACAATAGGTGAGTCCCTCCCCAAACATCTGGCTGCCACAGGGATGTATGTCCATTTAAAAAGCACTAATTTTCTGTTATCTAAGGTAAGAGTTGGAGAATTGTTCATTTTACTCATCAAATACGTGCTGGGCACCTGATCTGGCCAGACTTTGTAATGAGGATTTAAAATTAAGAGTAAGGGACCACCTGGGTGGCTCAGTCGTTTACTCATCCGACTCTTGATTATCAGCTCAAGCCATAATCTCACGGTTTGTGACATCGAGCCCTGCCTCAGGTTCTACACCGGCAGGATGGAGCCTGCCTGGGATTCTCTCTCCCTCTGCCCCTCCCTCACGCTCTTTCTCTCTCAAAATCAATAAATAAACTTAAAAAAAAGAAAATTAAATTAAGAATGAGGACTTGGTGCCTTCCTTCGGGGAGCTCACACTCAAGAAAGGGAGATGTGAGCCAACAGATGGAACGTGCCTTGCTGGGTGTCCAGTAAAGGATAACCTCAAACATGGCAGCACAGAAGGGAGCCACCAACTTCACTTGGGAGGGATGCCAGTGCCTGGAAGCCCAGGATGGGGCAGAGGTGAGCTCCCAGCTGAGGGCCTCGTATGGGTAGAGAGAGTGCAGAAGCGGGTAGCCAGTGTCGGCAGAAGGATGCCAGGTGGAAGGCATACAGTGTGTGCATGGTCATGATGCAACAAGTGGGAGCTTGACAATGTGGCTGTAGTTAAATCATGAAGGGCTAAAGAATCTGGGCTTTGGTGTGAGAACCATCCAAGATGTTTAAGCAGGGAGTGATGAGCTCACATTGTGGGTTTTGTGCATTTGCTGAAGATCCTTAAATCCGTATTCAGAAAACTTATAGAGAGTCCAAACTTGACCAACTTGGGTGCCTGGATGGCTCAGTTGTGTGAGTGCTTGATTTTGGCTCAGGTCATGACCTCGCGGTTCATGAGTTCGAGCCCCGCATCGGGCTCTGTGCTGACAGCGTGGAATCTGCTTAGGATTCTCTGTCTCTCTCTCCCCCCCACCCCCACACATGCATGTGCTCTCTCTCTCTCTCTCAAAATAAATACACTTTTAAAAATAAATAAATACATACAAATAAAACTTTAAATTCAGTCAACAAACCCTCACCTGTAATGACTAAGAGTTGAAACAAGGGCATTTCAGACAAGTTCAATGTTCTTTTGTAAAGCAGAACTGTGTGTCCTTCCTCATCATAAAACAGATAACAAGGAACTCTGGCCCAGCAATCCTCTTAGGCACAGCCAAGAAGAGAAGTAAAGTCAGCAGCGGGGGGCTGCTTCCAAGAATAAACCTAGGAGTTTGGGAAGAAAAAGAAAAGATGCATTTGGAAGGCATCTAAAAATATATTCCTTGGTGAAGGACACATAGGTACTTTCTGTTTCTCTGTAGTTAAAAGAACAAAAAAAAAATTGCCTTGTTCCCATTAGTACTGCAGGTTTCTAATGGGATATAAAGCTAAGGGCAGCACAGCTGAATGAGCCCAGAATGGACAGAGACTAAGAACAGTGGTTCCAGGCAAAGCCCAGTGGTTTGTGGGGAACTGGGGCAGGAAATATATCTGTTATTTATTTACCTTTTTTTCCCCCCGAGAGACTGGGGGAATCTTAAGCAGGCTCCATGCTTGGTGAAGAGCTCCACACAGGGCTGGATCCCACACCCCTGGGATCATGACCTCAGCAGAAACCAAGAGTCGATGCTTAACTGACCGAGCCACCCAGGTGCCCCAGAAATGCACCTGTTCCAAATATCGGGGAGAAGGAAAGCCTAGGAGGCTGGAAAGAAGCAAGAAGCCAGAGAGCACTGCTCTTCCTGCTCTCTATGGAGAGGAAGAGGGGACCGCTCACCTATGCTCTGCCTCTGACAATCACCAGTTACCCTCTTCCTCCCTGACAAGTGTCAGCAGCCTCCCATTCAGGGCCCATGGTCCTTGACCTGCTTCGCCAGCCTAGGATGTGTTCATTCCATGTGTTCTGAACCTGAAGCATCTGGTCAGAAAAAGGACATAGTTCCATAGTTCGAACATACAAGCGATTTAGGATACCAGAAAGCAGGTGTGGGCTGCAAAGCAGCCAGCCTACTCTCATTCTATGACTATCAAGACCCTGGCGGATAGATCCTGAGAATTAATTGGGATGTCATACAGGAAGTCCTCCCTAACAGGGCTGAATGATGTCATACATTTATTTACCTTTTCAAAATTTAGAAGGGATTTATTTTCTCTCTGCTCTTTATTTATTTATTTTTTAATTCATGTTCTCTCAGCTCTGAGAACCAATCTTTGATAGTCTCCCATGGCTTTTATGACTCCCCCACAACTATGTCTCTGGCCGACTTTGCCTATGACCATTCAACACTTCAGATCTCCCAGAATCCCTTGCAGAGATACATGTTCCTCAGAGCTTCTGACTCCGCTAGTAGAGATAAAACCGTTCTCTCCTTGGAGCTTGCCTCCTTTATTCTCTGACCCCATTTGGACTGGGATGCCAAGATCCGGTTTTGAAAAAGGCTACAAAGGAAGGAATAGCGCTTAGAGAAGAAACTTCAAACTGAAAGATTTTGTGCTCCCTAGACAAGCTGGTGGATGTGACACATTTTCTGGTCATGGTCCATCCTCCTCTTCCTGGCCCTCCCATCTCACTTGGCACCAACTTCCTATGTTCTCTCTGTCTCTCTAGGGCTCAGATTCTTCTTTCTCCTGGATCCTTCACCCAGGTTTTCCTGTTACCACTTTCCATGTTCCAGACCTTTCCTGAAGCCCCACCTTCCGTCACACCAGCTGGTGCTCCATTGCCTCACGTCCTGAACTCCATTATTAAATCTAGTGGTGAAGTCACCCAGCTGTGAAAGCCCTTTCTGATGGCAGATTTTTGGGGGGTTTTTTGCCATGGAAATTAAAGACATTTATTGATAACTGACCCATAGTGGCCATGACAATTATGAAACCAACAGTCACCACCAGAATGTGTTCAACATTCAATATGGCTCAACTGAATGCTTTATTTTAGGGAATGATGATCCTTCCTAAGTTTTCATAAGGTTATATATAGGATTGTGTATATGAGTAAAAGAGAAGTAATAAACATGGAGGGTATGTTAAATAGTACATTAAAAAATTTTTTTAACGTTTATTTATTTTGGGGAGACAGACAGATTGTGAGTTGGGAAGGGGTAGAAAGAGAGGGAGACACAGAATCTGAAGCAGGCTCCAGGCTCTGAGCTATCAGCGCAGAGCCTGACATCGGGTTTGAACCCACAAATTGTGAGATCATGACCTGAGCTGAAGTCGGATGCTCAACCGACCGAGCCACCCAGGCGCCCCTAAATAGTACATTTTAAATCTATGACAAATCTGAGCTACATTTGTGCTAATTTGCATTTTTCCAGTCTTTTTATTTAAAAAAAAATTTTTTTTTAACATTTATTTTTTAGAGAGGGAGAGAAAGAGAGACAGAGTGTGATCACGGGAGGGGCAGAGAGACTGAGACACAGAATCCAAAGCAAGCTCCAGCCTGTGACTCGGTCAGCACAGAACCCGATGTGGGGCTGGAACTCATGGACCGTGAGATCACGACCTGAGCCGGTCAGACGCTTAACCAACTGAGTCACCCAGGTGCCCCGAGTTTTATTCTTTATTAAATGAAGTTGACCTAGACCTTTTTTTCCCCCTTCAATCTTTAAATTAGTTCAAATTCCTTGTAACACAAGATACACACAAGTGCCAGATTAAACGAAAGACCCCTCTAAGTCTCAATGCTAATAGCAAATGGCTGTCTTTTCCCCAAGCACATATACACACACTCTTATGACTTTGGTCTGTTACATAGTTTTACAACAATTATATGCATAAACGGGTACCCTTAGAAAAATGTGCAATGCTGCATTCTTTTCTTCTTCTTTTCAGTTTAAATCCAAGTTAGTTAACATATAGTGTAATAATGGTTTTAGGAGTAGAATTTAGCGATTCAACACTTACATAGAACACCCAGTGCTCATCCCAAGTGCCCTTCTTAATGCCCATCACCCATCTGGCCCATCCCCCCCACCCAACACCCCTCCACCAACCCTCAGTTTGTTCTTTGTATTCAAGAGTCTCTTATGGTTTGCCTCCCTCTCAGTTTTTATCTTTTTTCCTTCCCTTCCCCTATGTTCACCTGTTTTGTTTCTTAAATTCCACATATGAGTGTGATTCTATGATTGAACAAGAAGCTGCTTCTGCCGCTAGAGCATGCATTTGGTGTGTGTGCCTCCCGCACCCTTTCCCCGTTTATTCCTGGTAACGGCGCCCCGAATCCCTTTGCAGAACTTCATTTCATGCCTCCTTGACAGGACTACTGCTCAGGATGACCTTATCTGTCATAAATAAGGGGTGGTCACAGGACCTTAAATGGGATGAGCTGGCTTTCCTTGAGCGAAGTAAAGGAAAGCAGTAGAAAACAATTGATCCAAAATTCATTAATAATTAATAAATAAATAAATGCAAAAAAAAAAAAAAAGCCATGCATTAATTCTGGAGATCTAGATCTCCACACCTAGTCTGGTTCCTCTCTCTCTTGTCCTTTCTAAGGCCTAAAAAACTATCCAGTAAAGTACCCACTCTATCCCTCCTACCTCGTTTTTCATTCTCCCTTAGATGAATTTGTAGGGCAAAAAGCCCTAATTACCATTTCTTACCTCAAAAAAATGGTAAATTGGGGACACCTGTGGGCTCAGTTGTTTAAGCATCCGACTCGTGGTTTCAGTCCAGGTCATGATTGCATGGTTCGTGGGTTTGAGCACCTCACTGGACTCCGCGCTGACAGTGCAGAGCCTGCTCGGGATTCTCTCACTCTCTCTCTCTCTCTCTCTCTCTCTGCCCCTCCCCCGCTCATCTCTCACTTGTTCTCTCAAAATAAATAAATAAACTTCACATTTTAAGAAAAGGAAGACTTGGAAGACATTACTTTAGACCACGTGGTCTTTGGGAGGGTTGGGTGTGCTCCCTGAGAAAACAGGAAGTGGTGGCAGATTTTCCAGCACATGAGAGAGCCTCCCTGTTGTTCTACCCATAGGCTCCCCCTGGAGGGATGATCAAAGGGCTGAGGGTAACACTTGACACACACCTGCAGAGATCCTCAGCAGGAGTACCCAACTCTTTCTGTGGTCAGGAGGGTTGAATCCGCCCAAGTAGCTCTGCCATGGCCTTGCTGGTTTCCTGTGAGGGCAACCCCACAGAAAGTGGCCAGCGGCCATGTTGGCCTGGCTGTGAACAGTGAAGGGTGAACTAAGGGCCTTCCCCACAGGAAGCCCAGGGAGGAGCTTTCCCCTCGTCCCCTCTGAGGAGTCTCTGGCTCCCGGCTCCTCTCCCTGTTCTGGACAAAAGGGGGATGCAACTGAATCAACTGTGGCCAGAGGCATAAGTACCCGAAAGCTAGGGGCACCTGGGTGATTGAACTTCCTACTTCTCAATCTCATGGCTTGTGAGATCGAGCCGCATTGGTCTCTGAGCTGTTAGCAGAGAGCCTGCTTGAGATCTTCTGTCCCCACTCTCTCTGCCTCTTCCCCACTTGTGCCCTCTCTCAAAAATAAATCTAGAAGAAGAAGAAGAAGAAGAAGAAGAAGAAGAAGAAGAAGAAGAAGAAAGAAGAAGTCCCCTTCCTGAAGCTAGGAAAGCTCAAACTTCAGGACCGGGTACTGATACCAACCCCTTCTATTCTCATAGTAAATAACGTTTCACTTTTATACCTACATCTGTAAGGTTCTTTTACATTTTATTTTTCATAAAACAGTCCCTCCAGATTGCGTAAGCATCAGACCCCACCACACTTGGATCTATCCTGAGTGTTTTACAAACAGGAAAGAGAAAATGAGGAAGCGCAGAGCCCTGGGCACAAAATTAAAAGCTGAAAATGACTTTTGCTTTTGAAATGGAAGAGAATTGTAACCAGGGTGTGTCAGGACACTCCCTGCTTTCTGTCCCACCATGGATGTCCCTCATTACCTAATGGGGTTGGGCGGGGGGAGTGTGCCCCTGGTGAGCAGAGAAAAACGCTTCAGGGTCCTCCGCGCCGGAGGAATTGTCTGTGGTCTACAATTGGCTCCTTCTAGCACTCAGCTGCGGAAGGTCAGGTCGCTGCCAGGTGACCAGGAAACAGGTGCTTCCTCTTTGGAAGGACCATCCGGCATCCTCCTCAGAAGGAGCCCACTCTGAACTCCGCAGGGCACTTTGCTGAAAGTTCAGGAAGGTGTCCTACGGCAGAGGAGCCGGAAGAAATGGCTTTATTTAACTAACTTTGTTCCCTCGGTGGTGAAGAACAATACCCCAGAGTTTGGCCTGCAGGGATGTCTGACACAGGTGCTTGGTTCCGGCCTAGAGCAGTGGCCAGTTTATGCTGTGCTCCTGGGGGAATTAGAAAAAGTAAGCTCTCCCGGAGGCTCTCTCGATGGTGCTGGACGTACTTACTACCTGGGTTGGCAGGTGGAGCATGGCTGGGATTCCCGTCAAACTGATGAGCAAGCTAAGGCCAAATCACAAGCTATCACCCCGCCCCCCTCCTCCAAGTGGGACATGTGTGATATTGCTCAGGCACTCCCAACTGCCCAAGGACAAAGGAAAGGACAGAACACCAATGGTTAACTGATAGAGATCACAGTCCTGCAGGACAGGAGTCTCCATCAATTTGCAAATATCTTAGTAAATTACAAGAAAAAAAGGCAATCTTAACTATAGCCTAATCTCCAGAAACCTACAGACTGAGTTTTCTGGAGCCCCTGATATCACCGCCCTCCCCCCCATAGTTGATGTGGGGAACAAAGGCAAGAAGGAAATGGCAGGTAAAATTCACTTCTTTATAACCTGCAACCCATTGACAAATACTTGAGGCCAATACAGAGTAGAACCTTTCTTTAGGACCCCCCCTCCCATCCTAATGTTAATGCCTTACTAGAGGGAAAACAACCTTAGCGGGACAAAAGCAAGGCCTCAGGTATTTTAGGAGTCCTCTTTAGCATATCAAAGTCCCTCTGGAGACCTCCCTTTGACCTTACCTTCCCCAACTCCATCTTAAATAGTCACTCTTCACAACCCCAGTGCAGCTCTTTCTGCCCATGGGTCCTGTGTCCGTGCTTTAATAAAATCACCTTTTGCACCAAAGACGTCTTCAGGAATTCTTTCTTGGTCGTTGGCTCCAAACCCCCGCGGCTCCAAAACCCCATGAAAATCACTCCACCAGCTCACTGATACTCAGAGTGTAAATGACCTCACCTGCTCTATCTCAGGACACTTCTGTAGCTCCTCCCCCCCCCCATCTGCTTGGGTACAACACCCCCCGGCCCCCCCCCACCCAGATGAATCAGCAGGGCCATTGTGAAGGCAGTCTCCTAGAGCTCTGTGACTGGAATCCCTTGAGTTTCCGCACCACTGATAGCTCAAGCTACCTTATGATCACCTGAGAGCAAACAACCTCACCCAAGAAGAATTCTCGTGTCCATCTGAAATCAATACGATCCTGTTTCATACAAAGCGTGCTTACCTTTTTCTATTACCAATCGTTTGACCCTGCTCAAAGCGACGAGAATTCTGGCATTATTACCTGGCAGGAAATAGCGCCACCTCCAAAGAGTCTCGCTTTGCTATCAAACCCCCAATCACAAATAAAGATGGAGGGGAGTTTCAGCACGTGACACCACAAAATGTTTTTTGGGTTTAGCAGGAGACAAAAGCTCCGGTCCCTTCTACGTGCCACGATTCACATCATCCTGCCCCGGAACAGTTAGGTGTCTGGGCTATTTAATATATGACGCATTTACTATGGAGTGTGGAAACTGTAAGGTCCATTAACTGTAAGGTCCATTAACTATTGCTAGGGCAATGCAACGTCAACTCAAAGGCACAAGAGCATCAACATTTATTTCTCCCTGGTGCGTCTGCAGATCGGCTGGGGTTGAGCTGATCTAGGCAGGGCTCAGCTGGACTGGACTCCAAGCTCCTTCACCACCGGACTCTTCCTGGTTCAGCAGCTCTGTGGGGCATGTTGTTCTCGTGGTAAAAATTGGGACAGTAAGTGCATAAGCTCACCCATAAAAACACATTTCAAGCCTCCATTCATGTTGTATCTGCTAATATCCCAATGGCCGAAGCAACTCACCTGGCCAAGCCCAAATCAAGTAACCCGGCCCACGATCAGTGGGGCAGAAAAATATATTCTTGCCTCTCATGGAAGGAATACCAACGTTCTGTAGCAAATGGTACACAGTAAAGGGTGAAGAATTGAAAGTAATCAGCCACTGACCATAGGGAGGCAGGAAAAAGGGAAAGATGGCAAAAGAAATAAGATTTTTAGGGATTGGCTTTGAGCCAGGTACTTGGCTGTGTGTTTCAGGCTCAAAATTCTATTTAATGTTCACAAGAACAGGGGCACCTGGGTGGCTCAGTCAGTTAAGTGTCTGACTTTGGCTCAGGTCATGATCTCGTGGTTCGTGAGTTCAAGCCCTGCATCTGGCTCTTTGCCGACAGCTCAGAGCCTGGAGCCTGCTTCAGGTTCTGTGTCTCCCTCTCTCTCTGCCCCACCCCTGCTTGCACTCTGTCTTTGTCTCTCAAAAATGAATAAATGTTAAAAAAATTTTTTTTAATGTTCACAAGAACCCTTTATTAAAAATGGGGCACACCTGGGTGGCTCAGTCAGTTAAATGTCCAGCCCTGGATTTCAGCTCAGGTCATGATCCCAGAGTCATGGGATCGAGTCCCATGTCTGGCTCCATGCTGAGTGTGGAGCCTGCTTGGGATTCTGTCTCTCCCTCTCCACACCCCACCCCCCTCTCTCTCTCTTAAAAAAAAAAAAATGGAAAACTGACATCTAGATATCTAGGTGGGAAAGCTGGTGAGCAACCAAGCCAGAATTTGCACATAGGTCCAACGGACTCCAGACTCTGCCAAGAGGCAGAGATAGCAGCGTCTTTAGCTGCCTCTTGCTCTTTCAGAACTACAGATGGATATTGAGCCAGAAAGAGGTAAATAAACTGTGATCTTTTCAAACCCAGGCTTCTCCCAAAGGGCTTGAAGCAGGGACATTATGCCTGAAGCAATAATTGGAGTCCAATGACCCAAGTCCTCTGTCATTAGGCTGTAGATTGGCTGCTTGCTTATTCCCAGGGCTCTTTCGGGCATTCAAGCCCATCTGAGGCAGACAACCTTGCCTTCAAATCTATGTTATAATGGGATCAAGAACCATTTTCAAGTCCTCTAGAACGAGTTCGCATTTGTACCCTTTTTTTGTTGCTGTCTGGCATTTGGCTCCCTGCATGTTAGTGCAGATGGTCAAGTATGAGAGAAAGCAGAGCGTGTTACCAGGGCCCCAGGTGTAGCTGTCAAGCCCTTAGCATCAAGTTTAAGATGCACTTGGATGCTCTTAGGAAGAACGCAACGGGACACGGAAGTGTGTGGCCGCTGTATTCACTTAGTTGGTGCTGAATACATGCTTTGCAAAAGAACAAATTCATGGACGCAGCCGTGATGCATTTCGAGCCATGAGTTCATGGGCCCAGAAGGATGACTGTGATTCTTCTCTACCACCAATATCCTTCCACTCAGAGAAAAACCCTACCTCTGAGGTTTGTCCCAGAGTGCCCACGCTCTCTCCCCACCTTCAGCCATCCCTTGACGCCCCGGTGACGCCCTTGTATTCACTGCTGATTTGGCCTCCTGCATTACAACCTTTCCCTGTTCTGCTAGGGACCGGGGATACCACTGTGAAGGATCATGTGGTACCTGGGCCTTACAGGTGCCACCTCTGTCAACTCCGGCAGCCTCACTCAACCTTCCTTACCCACGCCCACCTCCCGTGGGCGGGTCTCGCAGTCTAGCGCTGCCCCCTCACCGTTTTCAAATGCAGGTCAGAGCCACTGGTGAGTCACAAAGTTAGTTTCAGGGGACTTGCAGCATTTTTGCCAAATAAAATAGAAAAGAAAATACCTGACAGCCTTCTGCGTAATAAGGGGGTATTTTTCTCATGCAACTTTTGTTTGAATTATATGTATTGAGAGGTATACGGGGCTGTGATAGCAGATTTTTTTTTTCCCCTGAAGGTTATGGTCAAAAAAATTTTGAAAGATACTTTTCTTGGCACTTTTTTTTTTTTTTGCAGAACATTCCATTTTTTTTAGTTGAGTTATTTATTTTGAGAGACAGAGAGAGCATGCAAGTGAGAGGGGAGAGGCAGAGAGAGAGAATCCCACACCAAGAGTGCAGAGCCCATCGTGGGGCTCAAACTCACACACTGCAAGATGATGACCCGAGATGAGAATAATAATTGGACCCTTAACCTACTGAGCCACCCAGGCATCCCCAGAACACTCCATTTTTATTTTTTTATTTAAAAAAAATTTTTTAATGTGTATTTTTGACAGAGTGAGAGGCAGAGCATGAGCGGAGGAGGGGCAGAGAGAGAGGGAGACACAGAATCCGAAGCAGGCTCCAGGCTCTGAGCTGTGAGTACAGAGCCCAATGCTGGGCTCAAACTCACAGACTGCGAGATCATGACCTGCACTGAAGTCAGATGCCTAACTGACTGAGCCACCCAGGAGCCCCAGAGAACATTCCATTTTTAAAATACCATTCTCTCATAGCTCCCTCTAATGAATGGCACCTGCTCACTCTCTACTTTTCAGACACCCATTGTTGCAACACTTATGGTTACATGTGGCCCATTAGCACGGCAGGTGAAAAACTAAGGACTGGGATATTGTTGCCTTATAGATCTCTTATTCTATCCCAATCCCCTCTGAAAGACAAACACACACACACACACACACACACACACACACACGATACTGTCCTGCACGCATGCACAAATTATCTAGTGGGTATGGCATGAATACACACACCCTCACACTGCAGTGGATACTGAGACAGAGAGTGAGTTTCCCACATGAGCTGACATGGGGACAGAACAGGCACACCGCGTGTAGTCAAATGAGACGACCGGAAGTCACACGTGAAAGTGTGTGCGTATCCGGGGCAAGGAGGTATGGACTCATGACATTAACACAAGAGGCATATTTGGGTTTTCTTCAAGATGACAAAGTCATGACCCAGAAAGAAAAGCCCCAGTATTACAAACTTGAGCTGTAATATAAACTCTGAGTCAATGTAAATGGTAAATTCAAATTTTCTCTTGGGTGGTAGGATATAGCAGGATTTCTCAACCTGGAAAGTATTGATATTTTGGGCTGGATAATCCTTTACTGGGGAGGGTGGGGGGCTGTTCTGTGCATTGTAAGTGGCCTCACCACTGCCCACTAGATGCCAGTACCACCCCCTCCCCACTTGTGACAACCAAAAATGTCTCCAGACACTACCAATTGTGCCCTGGGGGCAAAATCATCCCAGTTAAGAACCACTGGAATATAGCAAAACCAAGGTCATGAGGTGTCCCATGGTTGATGAGTTCCTCTGTGGCTATGATTTCCTTTAGCCCGCACAGCAGCCCTGCAAGGTAAGACTGGCCCTGTTAGTGTTATGCCCAGAATTCGGGATCCACAAAGACCACCAGGGAGCCAAGTCTGATGAGCTAGCTCAAGCTCAATCCCCTACCTGCACCGATGCAGCGGTGAGATGCCAGGGAGAGAGAGCGAGTTTCAAAAGCACAAAGGGGTCTAGGGGCAGTTGGTGAGGTAATGGCTGTGGCCTCAGCCAATTGGCTGGGGAAGGGTCACGGCCTCAGCCGATTGGCTGGGGAAGGGTCGGAGTCCTGTTACGCGGGTCGCCAGGCATGTTTTGATCGGGAAGTTTGAACGGGTGAGCAGGAGGTTACTCAAGGGGAGGAGGCGTGGTCTGAGGTTTCTGCGATTTTCCCAGAAAGGGGGCATGTCGGGGACATAGTCACTCAAGGTGGAGGACACAGAACAAGATGGAGTCGGCTGGTGTAGGTCCGCTCTTTCATTCCCCCCCTTGTCATGTAGCTTGCGGACCCAATCATGGGACCGGCTGCATCTACGCATGGAATCCGGGGGCGTATGGTGACAAGGGGAACAGAGTTTGGAGGTCTACGCAAAATTCTGGGAACCATGTGTCCCTGGGATGGCTCTGGGAGGTCTGATTAAGTATTGTCCCCGAGCTAGTGTCTATGATCTTCCAGGTGATGTTTTGGGGGGCATGGGGACTCCCGGCAGCATGAACAGTGACAAGCAGAGCTAACAGAGTTACCAATATTAGGTGGGTCAAATGCGCCGTAGCTTGAGCTTGAGCGGGTTGTGTTGGTCCCGATTGATGGCCCATCGCGTGATGAAGTCCTTCTGGATCGAGCGTGGGTGTGATGGACCCAGGTTGCGATGCCGTCTACTTTGAGAGCGGTGGGGGTTGTCAGCACCACGATGTAGGGTCCCTTCCAGCGCGGCTCAAGGGTCTCTCGGCGGTGCCTCTTGACATAGACCCAGTCTCCCAGCCTGTACTGAGGTGTCGGGGTCGGGCCAGCCTCGTAGATGTCACGGAGGTGCGGCCAAATGTCATCGTGTGCCCTCTGGAGCCCTCTCAAGGAAAGAAAAATTCTTGATCTTTAAACTCAGCAAGAAGTTCAGCTCGAAGGTTGGGAATAACACGGGGTGGCCTGCCAAACATGATCTCGTAAGGAGTAAAACCCAAGGTGTAAGGAGTGTTCCTAACCCGGTAAAGGGCATACGGTAGGAGAGTCACCCAGTCCCAGCCAGTCTCCATGGTTAATTTGGTAAGGGTCTCTTTTAGGGTTCTATTCATTCTTTCTACCTGTCCTGAGCTCTGGGGCCTATAAGCACAATGTAATTTCCAGTTTGCCCCCACAGCCTTGGCTACTGCCTGCGTTACCTGCGAGATAAAAGCTGGTGCATTGTCTGATCCTACCATGGCAGGAAAACCATACCTGGGTAAGGTGTCTTCTCGTAGCTTCTTAGCCACCGTCTGAGCCGTTTCATGCTTGGTTGGGTATGCCTCCACCCAGCCAGAGAAGGTGTCTGTAAATTCTAAAAGATACTTATAACCATACTTTCCTGGTTTGACTTCAGTGAAGTCGACTTCCCATTGGGCCCCCGGTCTGGTGTCTTTGAGCCTGGTTCCTTTTTTATTTGATGTGGCTCTCGCGTTGGTGAGTTGGCAGGTCTTGCAGGCAGATACAACTTGCTCTATTTTGGTGTCCTGTTGGTGAATCTTGATTCCGGCATGTAGGATTAAGTCTTTTAATTTTTGGGCCCCCATGTGAGTAGACCGATGCATGTGCTCGAATATTGAGACTCCGAGCCGGTCTGACAGCACGAGCTCCTTGTTAGGTGAATACCACCATCCCTTTATCTCCTGGGCCATGGGGGGTTTCTTGATCTGCTGTAACTCCTCCTGGGAGTATTTGGGCTGGTCTGGTAAAACTGGGTCTCCCGGGTCCAGTAGTTGTTAAGCCGTTTTCTAGTCCCCAACATTAGCGCCTTGGTAAGGGTGACGAGCTCTGCTCGCTGGGCTGACGTTCCCGAGGGTAGAGCCTCCGCCCATACGGTGTCCGTTTCGGTGACCACCGCTGCACCCGCATACCTGTGTCTGTCTCGCACAAAGCTGCTGCCATCAGTGAACCAAGTAGCCTTGGCATCGGGGAGGGGCCGGTTGGTCAGGTCCGTCCAGAATCCATGTACTTGTTCCAGGATTCCCGCACAGTCATGTAGTGGAGCACCTAGGTCAGGGTCAGGCAGCAGGGTTGCAGGATTGAGGGCCGCACTGGGGTGGAACCTCACTCGTGGAGGGTTGAGTAGGAGGCTCTGGTAATGAGTCATACGTGTGTTGCTCATCCATCTATCAGGAGGCTGTTTCAGGACCCCTTCAATGGCGTGTGGGGTCATGATCCAGATCTCCTGTCCTAGGGTCAGTTTGTCTGCGTCCTTGACTAGGAGTGCTGTCTCCACAATAATTCTTAGGCATGGCGGCCAGCCGGCAGCCACTGGGTCTAGTTTCTTAGACAGGTAAGCCACTGGGCAGTTCCAGGGGCCTGAGGCTTGAGTTAGAACCCCTTTTGCTATTCCTTTATGTTCGTCTACAAAGAGGTGGAAGGGCTTCGTAATGTCTGGTAGGCCCAGGGCTGGGGCACTTAGGAGGGCCTTTTTTAACCGATTAAAGGCAGTTTCTTCTTTTTCAGCCCATTTAAATGTTTCCCCCTCTTTGGTAGCTTCATATAGGGGCCTGGCGATCTCAGCAAAACCTGGAACCCAGAGGCAGCAGTAGCCAGCTGATCCTAGGAATTCCCTCACTTCTCTTCGGGAGGTGGGAGTAGGGATCTTTAGGACAGTTTCTTTTCTGGCATCTGATAACCGCCGCTGTCCGCCCTCCAGGATATATCCCAGGTAATTTACCCTCTCCCTGCATATCTGAGACTTCTTCGAGGATGCCCGGTACCCTAAGGCTCCCAGGGTGGCCAGCAGGTCCTGGGTCCCTCGCTCACAGTCTTTGGCCGTGTGGGCAGCAATCAGGATATCATCTACCTACTGCAGGAGGGAGAGACCAGGGTGCTCCCTTCTGTACTCACCCAGGTCCTCGTGTAGTGCCTCGTCGAAGATGGTGGGCGAATTTTTGAATCTCTGAGGCAGCCGTGTCCAGGTGAGTTGCCCACTGTATACCTCCTCTGGATCATGCCACTTGAAGGCGAACAAGGGTTGGCTCTGGGGTGCCAGCGGCAGACTGAAGAAGGCGTCCTTTAAATCTAGTACAGTATACCAGACCCTGGAAGGCACCAAGGAGCTCAAGAGAGTATATGGGTTGGGAACAGTTGGGTGTATGTCCGCGACCCTCTTATTTACTTCCCGGAGGTCTTGTACCGGTCGGTAGTCATTTGTGTGAGGCTTTTTGACCGGCACTAGGGGGGTGTTCCAGGCAGACTGGCAAGGAACTAGTACCCCTAGGCTTCGTAGTCTCCGGATGTGTGGCTGGATCCCCTTCTGGGCCTCCTGAGACATGGGGTATTGTTTGATCCTTACTGGACTCTCTCCTGGCTTGAGCTCTACCAGGACCGGGGTCCTGTGAGCAGCTAGTCCTATCCCCCGCCCCCCCAACTCTGCCCAAACCGAGGGAAATTCTTGTAGCCATCTGTCTATATTATCCTCTCTCGGGAGCGCCTCCTGGTGGAGGCAGTATTCATCCTCCAGTTTCATGGTCAGGACCTGGATGGGGTGGCCCTTGCCATCGGTGACCTGAGGCCCCCCTTGTCTGAAAGTTATCTGAGCTCCAATCTTGGTCAGTAAGTCCCGTCCTAACAGCGGGTAGGGGCATTCCGGTATTACCATAAAGGAGTGGGATACCCGGCCCGTCCCCAAATCTACTGTTCTTCAGGTAGTCCATGAATACTGGCTCACACCAGTTGCCCCTTGTACCCAGGACTTCTTGCTGGCTAGTTTTCCTTGTGGGGTGCAGAGGACCGAATGTTGTGCTCTGGTGTTGACGAGGAAGTCAACAGGGGTCCCCTCCACTTTAAGAGTTACCCTGGGTTCGGGGAGAGGGTCCAAACCCCGACTCTCCTAATCACTTAGTTCATCTAGCTCTAGGACTTTTACTCGATCAGTCTTGCTTCCATTCCTGCCGGCCTTTTTTGGACAATCTCGGGCCCAATGCCCTATCTCCTTGCAGTGTGCACACTGATCCTTCTGCAGCCTCTGCTTCTCCCCCTTGGTGGTTCCTTTACCTTTTCTTGTGTTGTCTGCCAGCTGCCGGAGACGGCGGTCTTGTTCCTCGGGGGAGTCAGCAGTGGTAGCTAGTAGTATTCTGGCCAGGTCTCGAGTCTGCTTACTGCTGGCAGCTGCCATGGCGCGAGCCTGCTTGTCCTCAGGAGGCTCCCGGTTATTATATACATTTTCGGCTACCACCAGTAAGTCCTGCAGACTTTTTTCTCCTAGTCTATCTATTTTCTGTAATTTTCTCCTAATGTCTATGGCCGATTGGTTTACAAAGGCCATGATAACAGCTGCCTTGCTTTCTGGAGCCTCTGGATCCATGGGGGTATAGGTACGGAATGCTTCCATGATCCGTTCTAAAAAGGCAGCCAGAGATTCATCTTTTCCCTGTTGTACATTTCCTACCTTGGCCAAATTGGTTGGCTTTCTAGCAGCCATTCAGAGACCCCCCATTAGAGTCTGGCGGTAGACCCGGAGCCTCTCCTTACCTTCTGCCGTTTTGAAATCCGACTGGGGCCTAGTTAAGGGGAAGGAGGCATCTATCTGAGGCTGGTTGGTGGTGGGATTCCCCTCTGCACCCGGAACTAGTTTTCGGGCCTCATTGAGGATTCTTTCTCTTTCCTCAGTCGTGAACAGGACCTGCAAAAGCTGCTGGCAATTGTCCCACGTGGGCTGATGGGTAAAAAGAACAGAGTCTAATAGATCAATAAGTCCTGCCGATTTCTCGGACAACTTAGGATTCTGAGATTTCCAATTGTGGAGGTCACTAGTGGCGAAAGGCCAATAGTGATGGGGCTGATTCCCCTCCGCGTCTGGGGGTCCGGTGGCTCACAGGGGCAGAATAGTGGAGTCGGTGGTGGAGACGGATTGCTCCCTCTGAGCCTTTTGTCTGGTAAAGGGCAGGCTTCCCACTGGAGCGTTTCTGCCTCCCGCTCTTGGAAGAGCGTCTGCCTCCCCCGGAGGGGGAGGATGGTATTCTTCCGGCATCCTAGGGGGGTTATACGGGGGAGGAAAAATTAATTCTTCTTCAGTCCCCCCCTGTAGGGCAAGGTAGAGGGGTGTTGAAGGCTGGGTAAGACTAAAGTGATCAATCATAATACTTAGAGGAGTAGTCTGAGTCTGTCCCATAATGTCTGTCCAGTAAGTCCACAGAACAAAACAGAGAAACACAGAAACAGACAAACAGAGGGCCCCTAGAAAGTCTTCCAACTCCATGGAAGCAAAACTGAAAGCTAGACGACAGCCTCGCGCCGACCAGCGGGAGCGACCTGCCTCGTCTCAGACCTTTGAGGGGATTCCACGTCCCTCCAGAAGGGAGGATCGGAACGTCTTCCGAAACTCCTGGCCCGAGGTCCTCCAGTGCATCCACTTAGACCCCGCCAGGCACTACCAGAATTTCAGAAATGAGCTCACACAGAAAAGACGGAACGAACAGACACTAACCTTGGCCAGTCAGGCTCTCCAGGTCAGGGGTCCCTCGGGGGTCTTGGGGATCCCGGGCGAGTCCCCAAAAGTTATGCCCAGAATTCGTGATCCCCAAAGACCACCAGGGAGCTGAATCCGATGCAAAAGCAAAGAGCCTTTATTCGAGCTAGCTCGAGCTCAATCCCCTACCTGCACCGACGCAGTGGTGAGATGCCAGGGAGAGAGAGCGAGTTTCAAAAGCACAAAGGTTTTATAGGGGTCTAGGGACAGTTGGTGAGGTAATGGCTGTGGCCTCAACCGATTGGCTGGGGAAGGGTCAGAGTCGTGTTACCCAGGTCACCAGGCGTGTTTTGATTGGGAAGTTTGAACGGGTGAGCCGGAGGTTACTCAAGGGGAGGAGGTGTGGTCTGAGATTTCTGTGATTTTCCCGGAAAGGGGGCATGTCGGGGACATAATCACTCAAGGTGGAGGACACAGAACAAGATGGAGTCAGCTGGCATAGGTCCGCTGTTTCATTAGAACTTTCCATGGTCGCAGTGACCCATCGCCCAGGTATCCCAGTGCTCTTGGGAGCTCTGCCTCAGCCACCCAACTCTGAAGTAGATGACCAGTGGCTTCAGATTGTGCATCAATCACAAAATGAGTCACCTTTTACCCATTCTCAGTCATTTGGCAATGCTAAGACAGGAATCAAAATATTACAAGACAAGACACTGAAAGTACTTTAGGAGGCCACGTTTGGATATTCCAGCCCCACTTTGAACTACAAGAACACAGATTATTAACATCATTAACTGTCCTTATTTATGGGACACTGACACCCAGAGAAAAAGAAATAACCTCCCCTATGTCAAACATGTATCAGTGGTGCCCCCTGCTCTCGCCCCCTGCTCTCGTGCCTCACTCTCTGACCCCAAGACTGACCCCACTGTACTCAAGGAACGTAAACCCAACCTATTACAGTCCCAGTCTGCCAGCATACCAATTCCAAATTCCTGAGAGCAAGTCACAATGGGGCTCTTACGCGGGGGCATTGCACCATGCTAGGGGCACCACTCACATAGACCATGGAAATCCTATGGTACTTGATTCCAGAGTATGAACAGGGCTTCAGGGACCAGTCCATGGATAAAGAGCAAATCTCTGCGAAGGTGGTAACAAATTAGACAGGTTACCTCTACAGATGTCGACTGAAGTGATCTCACACAAATCACGAGACTTCTTGATGCTTCAACGATCCCATCTCAGTTTGGCGATTGTAAAACATGGCCCCCTGATTCCCTGCCACTCCCCGCAATGGAAGGTAGAATCCTTTGTCCCTGCCCCTTCAATCTGGGCTTTGTGACAGTCTGACCAGTAGAATTTGATATAAATTCTGCTATGGCAGTGTCCAGACTCAGGTCTTTAGAAAAAAATGGCAAATTTTCACTCCGTGTCTCTTGGATGCGTGCTCTTAGTGCCCAACCACCATACTCGGAGGAAACCCAAGCATTCCTGGAGAAGCCCACCTGTCCAATGGTCTCTGCTTATCTTTCGTGGAGCTGGGATGAGCCTTCCTCAACGGAGCACATTCCCAGTTGGAAACCCACGTGGTTAAAACAATAATTGTTAGTGTTTTCAGCCACTGTGTTTGAGGGTAGAGGTGGTCGGGTATGCAGCGATAACCGAGAACGCTCATAATCTCAGCCTTCCTGGTAGAGGGTATTAGGTAATCCATTGAGATACAGTATGAAAAGTGAAAGCTCTTGGTACATTGGAGAGCATCAAGTCAGCTTTAATTTGTATGATTCCAAGGTAAATGGCAGCAAAGCCGTGGTTCTCCCGGCCAAGTCAGCAGCTGGCTCGTGTTCAGGGGAGAGGAGGCAGTTGCTAACAGCAGCCAGCACAGAAGCCAGGCTGGTGAGGATTGGGGCAAGGAGAAGGCACAGTCACAGACCGCTGTTGTTTATCAAGCCTCAGGGCAAAAGATGACCCTGGGAGGTTGTCTGAGACCCTTCCTCCAGACAGATGCATGAAGAATATCGATTTTATTTTAAAGGTTCTGGAAGGAAACAAATGTCCGTGTCTAGCGGTGAGTTTGAGTTATTCTGGATTCTTGGTCAGGAAATACTAAACCAAGTCTCTTTGGCTTCCTATGTGGCCCATATCTTTGGGTTGCGGTGTCAGATAAATTTGGGGACACAAGCAGGAAGGCACATCCTTGGCCACAGTGATTCTGGCCGGGAGGGTGTTTCTAAAAGTCTCAATCACTGCAAAGGACTGTTGTATTGTTGTCTCAAAAAAAAAAAAAAAAAAGAATTTCCCCATCTTTCTAATATAGAAGTCTGACAGGCCACGTCCCAATTTGGTGATGGAAATTTATACATTATTTTGCCCATTGGGTGCAAATACCCCGGGAGAGATCTTTCTGAACCACGTTCAACGTCTGGTCATTGCCCTTCGTTTTTTTTCTCCTTTGCAGTTCAGAGAAGGTGAGTCCTGAATACGCTGAAGTTCAAGTCCAGCCGTGCCTGCAATCAGCCCCGCCCTGTGCATTGCAGCCTACCGGAGTCCCCGCATTTTGTGTGTGCCAAAGGCCATCTGAGCTGGCTTTTCTGTCACTTGCAGTCAAGAGTCCTAACTGACCAATGCGTACAAAGAAAATTCCCCGGGGTGACCGAGGCAGGAAACTCACATGGTAAATCCTTTACTCTGTAAATATCATGAAGACCCCACCCAAGTGGGACCACTTTTATTTTCTCTTCTATCCCCCTTTCTCTGCCTGGTGGGGGACTCCTGGGCTTCCACATTATTTTCCTTCTCAGTGGGGAGGCCCCTAGTCCCCACCTCAACTCGGCTGCACTCACTCTCTCCCTCTTTCTCTCCAGCAAGTTTCGACCACACCAACGAATGCTCATCAAAGAACCTCAGGCCATGAAGTAGTAAGGTACAAGGAAGTAAAGTCTGTGAAAATGTCTAGCTACTTTCAAAACAGCTCATAAAACCCCAGCGAGGCAGCAAAGGGCACATGCTGTCCTCAGGCCCATGATGGGGCAGGAGAAGGGCCGCCCCCCCCCCACCTTAGAAGCTGTTTGACAACAGCGAGCTCAATGCCTGTATTTTCTGGAAATATCTCAGTTTTGAATATCCTATCCTGTGGACAAACGGTGCATCTCACTTTGGCGTCATGAAAATACGGTGACTGTTCGTAAAGCATCACCCCAGCTAGCCTGTGTCAGGAAACACAGCTCCCATCGCAGAAGGTAGGGGCTGCCCTGTTGTACCATGGGGCTTGTCTGCACTGTCACTGTCCCAACCAAACCAGGGAGGCTCGGAGGTGGCAGGCTGCAGCTCTCGAAGCTCTGAGTACAGAGAAGGCCATGCAGAAGAAGACAGTTCTTGGTCCCCCTGGACTTAATTACCAAAGTATGGCTCTTCAGATGACCTATAGTGCTACACGAATGCTATTTTCTTTTAAGATTTTATATTTAGGGGTGCCTGGGTGGCTCAGTTGGTTAAGCATCTGACTCTAGCTTGGGTCATGATCTCACAGTTTGTCGACTTGAGCCCGCGTCAGGCTCTGTGCTGACAGCTCAGAGCCTGGAGCCTGCTTTGGATTCTGTGTCTCCCTCTCTCTCTGCCTCTTCCCCCCCTCAAAAAATGAATAAACATAAAAAAAATTAAATTGTCATATCTCATAGAGGGAGGTGGGTGGAGGGAATGGGCTAGATGGGCAATGGGCACTAAGGTGGGCACTTGTGATGAGCCCTGGGTGGTACATGTAAGTGATGAATCACTAAATTCTACTGCTGAAACCAATATTACACTGTATGTTAACTAACTAGAAATTTAAAAAAAATTTTTTTTAATTGTCATGGTGTTTACAAGCTGTAAGCCATTTCGCAGATATTATTGCCTGAGATGACACCAAAATACTGACAAAGTTGGCCGAGTAAAATTAAAATATTAAATAAATAATGTCTCAACAGGGTGCCTGGGTGGCTCAGTTGGTTAGGCATCCGACTTCGGCTGGGGTCATGATCTCGCGGTTCGAGAGTTTGAGCCCCACATCAGGCTCTGTGCTGACAGCTCGGAGCCTGGAGCCTGCTTCGGATTCTGTGTCTTCCCCTCTCTCTCTGCCCCTCCCCTGCTCACAGTCTGTCTCTCTCTGTCTCTCAATGATAAATAAATGTTAAAAAAAATTTTTTTTAAATAATGGTTCAGCAATCTATTGTAATGACAAAAACCATACAGATGGTAGAGAAAGGCAGGGAATTTGGTAAACTCTGCCCTCAGCTATCACTCTAGCATCTTCAAAGGGGTCTGCTTCTCTGGACCACATTCCTTCAGAGTATTATTCAGTTTTGCTTAGCCTCCATGTCTCACCCACCCTCAGAAGAAGACAGAAATGTCACAGGTGGCTATGTTAAAACAGTGCCTGGGTAGTTGGGCTCACAAGAACTTCCTAAACTGCACCGAAAGAACAGTGAGTCACATTATTAAATGGACCACAGCGGTGGTGTAAGTTTTACGTGATTCTAACAAACACATACTGCGTGGGCTTCGTGGTAAGGCATAGAATAAAAGGTTCATCTTATTGCAGCATTGTTTACAATGGCTAAGATATGGAAACAGCACAAGTGTCCATCGACTGATGAATGGATAGAGATGTGATACCTATCTATCTATCTATAGATATCTATAGATAGGTATCACATATCTATATCACATATCTATAGATAGATAGATAGATATACACACACACACACAAAGGAATACTACTCAGCCATTGAAAAGAATGAGATTGTGCCATTGCAGTAACATGGAAAGACCTAGAAGGTATTATGCTAAGCGATGTAAGTCAAACGGAGAAAGACAAATACCATATGGTTTCCTCATATGTGGAATCTAAAAACAAAACACAGGGGCGCCTGGGTGGCTCAGTCGGTTAAGCGTCCGAATTCGACTCAGGTTGTGATCTTGCGGTTCATGAATTCGATCCCTGAGTCGGGCTCTGTGCTGACAGCTTGAAGCCTGGATCCTGCTTTGGATTCTGTGTCTCCCTCTCTCTCTGCCCCTCTCCTGCTTTTGCTCTGACCCTCTCTCTCAAAAATAAATAAACATTAAAAAAAATTTAAATAAATAAGAAGAACAACGCAAACAAATGAAGAAACAAAGAAGCAGAAACATACCCATAAATACAGAGAACACAGTGATGGTTGCTGGTCGGGGCAGGGTCGATGGGCAAAATGGGTAAAGAGGAGTAGAAAGTCTGGGCTCCCAGCTATGCAATGAGAAAGTCAGGGCACCTGGGTGGCTCAGTCGGTTAAGCATCTGACCCCATTTTCTGCTTAGGTCATGATCTCATGGTTCATGAGATCAAGCCCCACAATGGGCTATTTGCTTCCAGTGCAGAGCCTGCTTGGGAGTCTCTCTCCTCCTTTCCCTCTGCCCCTCCCCTGCTCTCTCTCTCTCTCTCTCTCTCAAAATAAATACATAAACATTTAAAAAGAAAAGCCACCAGGATAAAACGTGCAGCATAGGGAATATGGTCAAATAAAAAAGAAAATAACATCAAAGTCTCATCTGTTCACTACTTTGTATTGACTCCGGTTCAACGCTTTTTAACTTCTGCTTCAGGGGAGAGCAGTGCTAGATGTCCAGAGTGGGAGAGACTGGAGGGTCAGTGCAGGGTGGTTGACACTTTCCACACTCAGGGAGGTCCCTGTCTAGTCACAGGAAGGATGGCAAAGCCACACGACCTGTTTTATCCACAATTCTCCAGCCCAGGTGCAGACACCCTGCAGTCACTCTTGAGGGATTAACGCTCAGGGGACCATATATGTCTACGTCTCTATATCTATACCTATTGCAAAGCCAGGCAAAAGAGCCTCTCAGATCACAGAAGTAAATCTTAGGAAAAAAAATCACAGACGTGAAGTCTTAGAACTCGTTGTCACCCCGAGGGATGCACCGGAAGTAAAGCCTCAGCCTGAATGCCAAAGTCAGAAAACCCAGATTCAGACCTTGTCTGTCTCGTTTCCCGGCTACATGATGTTAGTTGACTTACTTCTTCTATCCTTGGCTCTGGTTTCCTCATTTTTAAAAGTCCATTAGCACGCCAGTCTCCCAGAGTTCTTGTGACAATTCAGCGAGATTAGTTGATGTAGAGCCCTTGGCTGACAGTTGGGCAAAAGCTGACTGTTCATTCCCTTGTTCCCTCCTCCTTCCCTCCCTCAAATGCACAAGCCCGTGGGAGGAAGAGGAGTTGGTGGCTGCCAGGAGGGGGGCGGGGTGGGGGGGGTGCAGAGATGGCGGGATGCTTGGCTGTGGTTTTTGTAGGCAGAAAGCTGCAGCTATACTCCCCTTAGAGACAGGAACGAACGCTTTGCTGTGCTCTCAGGGAAACCAGCTCCTTGACGCCATCTGGCCACGAGGAAGGGGGACCTCACGGAGGAGACAGGTCAGGAAAGGGCAGAGAGAGCTGGGCTGAGGCCAGCGGCCAAGGCTGTGCTTCCCAGCCTGCTCTGCCCAGGGGCCCCTCCCTTACCAGAGGATGCGTTTTGGATTTTGCCTCCTATGGGCTTCCTCTCCAGTCCACAGGCCTGCTTGGCATCCAGACTCCAAGTGATGAGCTTGACCATTGGCTGGTCACATGGCTTGGACGCCGTCCAGACTGTGCAGTTGGGATGGATGCGTCAGCTACAGCCATGGTGCAGGGCATCTGATTCAAGGGTAGAAAGGAGACGCTTGTAGGTTTTGTCTCTTTTATTATTTTTAGAAAAATGAGAGGTTGCCTGGGTTAACTCAGTTGGTTAAGCATCTGACTCTTGGATTCCTCTCAGGTCATGATCTCATGGTTGGTGGATTCGAGCCCCGTGTCAGACTCTGTGCTGGCCGTGCAGAGCCTGCTTGGGATTCTCTCTCTCTCTCTCTCTCTCTCTCTCTCTCTCTTTCTCTCCTTCTCTCTCTGCCCACCACCCCCACCCCCAAAAGATAAATAAATAAACTTAAAAAAAAAAGAAAAATGAATATATGCCAATACCAATAGACAGAGCAGCCAACTGAAAAGCCACCAGTGACCTCACCCCTTGGAGATAACCGTTGCGAGTGAATCTAATCTAGAAGCATCGCCATCCTCCTTTAGCTAAAAACTAAATTACTCTGTAACTCTTGTTCCTTCTAAGACATTTTCTTCCAATATAACAAGGCTCCCGGCACATTTCAAGACGATTCGGGGCTCTTGGTTCTGGGTCCCGGGGCCAGGTGTGCCCTTCAGAGGCCAGGGCTGGTGAGGGGTGTCTGTCACATTCTGCCAGGAGCAAAAGAGCCGTCCCATCCTTGGCCTCAAGAAGCCAGCAGAGAGGAGGAATGGGGGTTGCCCCATCCAGATTTCTGCAACCAGAGGAGGATGGGCAAAGACAGAGACAGAAATGCACGAAAGAGCCTTAGCACCCCGCATTTCTCTCCTGCCTCCCGTTAATATACTCTGGGCATATCCCCCCAACAGCAAGGCCTCTCAAGGGCAGTCCATGCTGCTGGCATCTGCATTTTGAAGAAGGATGGGGTGGGGTTTGCAATTACTCCATATTGCTATGAATTAGAGTAATACTCAATTAGCACATTGTGCATTTAAATGACTTATTTATGATGCATAATTGATACAGTTGCGTCTACACAGCCTTGCTGAGTCACATGAAAGTTTCAAGGCCTCAGATGACGACTAAGCTTCCTCTTGGCACTTGGCGCCCTTGCCACCTGCCCTTTTGGGGCCTGTTCCACCCAAGAGCCTGCGGCTCTTGCCCGGGTTTGTGACTTTCAAAGCAAAAATGGCTGCCTCTCAGCTGCTGAGAAGCCAGGGCAAGGCCTTGTATTCTTGCTGCGAACTCAGGAGGGAAGGGCAGTGTAAACAGCAGGTGTGGAAACTGGACCTCGTCCTCCAGGAGCTAACAGAGCAGAAAGGAGCGGCTGGCTGAAGTGGCACCAGAGCAAGTGTGAGGGGAGAGCTCCCCATGCGGCCTGTGTTTCTGGCCACAGCTTTGGGGAGGCGCAGACAGCTGGACGATCCGGCTTTCTGTCATGAAATTTCATCTTTGGGGGGGGCGTTCGTTTGCTGCCACAGAAGAGTACGGTAGACTGGGTGCGGTGAACAATAGAAATTGATCTCCTCACCATTCTGAAAACCACCAGTCTGAGATCAAGTGGCCTCCCTGGGTGGCTCAGTCGGTTAAGCGTCTGATACTTGGTGTCAGCTCAGGTCATGATCTCACGGTTCGTGGGATCAAGCCCCACATTGGGCTCCATGTTGATGAGCCTGCTTGGGATCCTCTCTCTCTCTCTCTCTCTGTCTCTCTGTTCTTCCCCCACTTGTGCTCTCTCTCTCACTCTCTCAAAGGAAATCAATAACCTTTAAAAAAACAAAAACAAAATGTTGGCACGGTTAGCTTCTGAGACTGCTCTCCTTGGCTTGTAAGTGGCTGTCTTCTCCCCATTCATCTCATGTCCTTCCCTGTCTGTGTCTATGTTCTAAGCTCTGCTTTTATAAGGTCACTGACCATTGTGGATTGGGGCCCAGCTCATGACCTCATTTTAATTTAATTACCTCTTTAAAAGCCCAGCCTCCACATTCCAAGGTACTGGTGTTTAGGACATCCACATACAAATTTCGGGGGAACAAAACTCAGCCCATACCAGGGGCTCTCTCGCCTCGTGAATGCATCACCTACACCTCCTGGGTGCTCTGTCCAGAATCCAAGCAACGGTGGGGTGCTGCTGGCCTCTGCAAAGAATGCTGAGGGAGAAGAATCACAGTAGGAAGGTCAGTTTGATCCTTTTTCTCTCATGAATTTAACAAGAAATCCGTAAAACCTCCCCACTGGCTGTAGGAGGAAAGAAAAGGCCCAGCGACAAGAAGTGTGGAACCACAGTGCAGGTTGAAGGGCACTTCTGACCCCACTGCTGGAGGCCTTGGAGCCACCGAGGACCCAGGAGTGTTTTCCAGATCCAGGCATTCTGAGCTGTGGCCACCCTGGGGTTTGGATTCTGAGGCTTCCGAGCAGTGACATGTGAATCGAGATAATCAAGCCCCTTGTTTGAGCCAACCTTGCTGTGCAACTACCACTTACTTGCAAGACACGAAAGAGCCTCAAGGGCAGTACGGATGTAATACAACCAACACAGGGGATTTTTTTTAATAATTTTCTAGTAGACGTGCTACGAAAAAGTTAAAAGAAGCCAACAAAATAAATTTTAACAATTACTTCGATATGTCCAAAGTACTATTTCCACATGTAATCAGTATTAAAACATGTAATGAAATTTTTATGTATTTAAAATTAAATATAATTATCATATATAATTATATAATGTTATAAATATAAGTATATATTATAAAATAAATTACAGTCATTTATTACTATTAATTATTATACAATACATGTAACATGATAACATATTTGCACATCTCTAGGGGCCCCTGGAATGGGGGCGTCCAGTCCCACCAAGTACACAATTAAAGCCATTATCTCGATCATTCAGGTCCTAAGGTCATCTTTTTCTCTGTTACCTAAATTGAGTGATCAGAGCACCTGTCTGTCTTGGTTAGTAGAGCATGTGACTCTTGATCTTGGGGTTGTGAGTTCAAGCCCCAAGCTAGGTGTAGAGATTACTTAAAAATAAAAATCTTGGGGCACCTGGGTGGCTCAGTCGGTTAAGTGTCTGACTTCGGCTCAGGTTGTGATCTCAAGGTTCATGAGTTCTAGCCCTGTGTCGGGCTCTGTGCTGACAGCTCAGAGCCTGGAGCCTGCTTCGGAATCTGTGTCTCCCTCTCTCTCTGCTATTCCCCCGCTCACGCTCTGTCTCTCTTTTGCTCTCAAAAATAAACACTAAAAAATCATAAAAAGTACATAAATAAAAATCTTCAGGCGCGCCTGGGTAGTTCAGTCCATCAAGCATCCAACTCTTGAATTTGGCTCAGGTCATAATCTTAGGGTTTGTGGGCTCGAGCCCCATGTTGAGCTCTGCTCTGACAGCCTGGAACCTGTTTGGGATTCTCTCTCTCTTCTCTCTCTACCCCTCTTTCATGCGTGCAAATACACTCTTTCTCAAAATAAACTTTCAAAAAGAAATTAATGACAATAAAAATCTTTTAAAAAATAAATTGATTTGTTTCTCTAGAATCCCAACTCCGACTATCTTGGAGCACAAAGACATATTTACCTGGAATCTATGGATGCACCCTTGCTTCCAGATTTGGAAATAAGGCAAAGGTTGGGATGATCCAGCAGCCTGGGGAAATGTGCCAAGGACCCAGCATCTTGGGGACTTACCAGCCTGTACCACGGCAGTAGGCCAACCCTGGTAACCTCAAACTGCGTCCAGCTCTGTTGAATTGTCAAGACAGCTTTTGCAGAATGAACAGTGATCCCTCTGCCCCTTACGGATGAGGAAGCTGACGCTGAAAGGTAATGTGACTTGTGCAGGCCACTCACCAGGGAGACGGAGATCCAAGCCTCGAACCCGGTCCCTTTGATTCCAAAATTGGTGCTTTGCACAGCGCCCAAGGTTTCTAGGGCCTCAGGTGTAAAAACAACTGTCCCAGAAAATAAAAATCTAAAGTGAGGTGGGAAGTGCTGTTGTTGTTGTTTTAGCGGATTACTCGGGTCCTAACCTCAAAGGCTCCACGTGCGCAAGCCTCCCTTGGTTGAGCGAGCCTGACCTGGCAACTGGGAGAAAGTCTGGTGCCTTCCTGTTCTGCTGAGAATCCTACGGTCAGACCAGCCCTGACCTTGCTAGCCAGTGTGTTGAACGGGCAGCAAAATCCATCCTCCTTGACGGGTGGAATAAGATGATTAAGATGATGTCTGTTAAGCACGTAGGACATCTTGGCATCATGGCGCTCTCCCAAACTGATCGATAAACCCCGTCATCTGCCTTAAGCATGCCATGCTGCCTTCAGGATGAACCTTGTCTCCCTCCCATCTGTGGGATTACTCCTGCTTGAGACCCAGTCCAGGCCTCCTGATCCCTCGGATGTCTTAAAAGACTCACCTGTGTGGGTCTGAGTTTAATTATACTCGTCAGCCAAGGGATTTGGGGAGCTTTAATTTAAAGACGGTGTTGAACGCTTTTAAATTATTTTAAATTTTCTGAGGCACCCAGCTGCAACACACGCCTTTCATAAATTACAGAGCAAATGCGGCGGAGGCTGTGTGCGCAGAAGGGCCAAGGATCAGAACAGATCCCCAAAGGATGAAATATATTTCTGGCAACGAGGAAGAGCTTAGCGCACACCTATCATTATTGTTAATAGCACCGGGGTGTCGGGCTCCCTCTCAGGGCGCACCACAATGCAAACGCGGCTCTTGGAATTCAGTTCCTCGCTGCTCCCTGGCCGCTCAGTAGCACTGAGCCCTGGTGAAATGTGTGTCAAGTTCTTCAAAACAATTATTGCTGCTAGAGGAAAAATGATTAGCGAAGTGCTCTGAAGTTAACACCTCCTCAGCGCCGGAAATGGAAATGGAAATGAATTCTGGAAATGTCTGCATTCTGTTGAATATGAATCTACAGACATCTCGGCTGCCGTGTGCAGAACGGGAGAAGGGACTGTAAGGGAGGATAATGAGCTGACGAAGGAACTCACGAGGTCTAGAGGCCAGAGTAATGGACTGGTGGTCACACTCCCAGGTTCTTGCTACGGTTCTGCTGCGAGACCCTGGGTGAGTTCTTAACCTCGCAGAGCCTCCTTTCCGGAGGCTAACTCACAAAGGTGTGGAGACCAACAATTTATGCTAGAATCTAAATAATCATGCAAGTTACCTGGAAGAGTGGCTGCAAGGCCCACCGCGTGCGACTGAAATCGTCCCAAGGGAGCTTCAGCAGCGAGGTGTCTGAGGGAACGCTCCCCGGAAAGGAAAGCACCTGTCACTCCTGGGGCCACTGTGTGTGGCTCAGACGTATTGGCTCCTGGACACAGGGATGATTTGGAGACAATTCCAAAGGTGAGATGGGAGACTCCTCGAGGGAGAAGATCCCACCCGCACTGAGCAGTAGAACCAGAAAATTCTGACATGGACCCCAAGGCACAGAGTAGGTTGGTAAAATGGGACTCAGTATGACTTAGTCTTGGTTAAAGCTCCAGAAGCTGAGAAGTATCAGTGAACGCCAGGAGCCAAGAAAGGCCCCGTCGTAAGTGGGGTGCTGGGTCATTTGTGCAGGCAGGCCACTGTGCAGATTTCTTTTCTCGCCATAATCTCCCTGGTGGATTCAAAAGGTTGGGGCTGGGAAGATTCCAGACTTTCTTTAAAGACAGATGAGGGCACACTGAGCCCCCTACAGGTCCTCCCTCCTACTCTGGGGTCCAGAAGGAGAGGCAAGACTTCCCTCCTTTCAACCCAGCTGAGATAGGCTTCCGAAGAATCACTTGGCAAGTCTGACCTGTGTCCCCCGGGGGTATGCTGGGGACAGAGGCTGGGTCAGACTCACGCCTCAAGAAGCCTACAGGCAGGGCCTTGCCAAAACAGCCTGGTGGCAGAGCCAATATGCCCAGGGCCAGCTGCACGTCTACAATGACCATCTCCCAAGGATTCGATGGGGCACCCCAGGAATGGAGGTGGCTTGGCAAAACCTCAGACTCGACTCCTTTGGGACACAAAGAGGTATCCACTCTGAACCCAGAGCCACTAAGTAAACGGCAAAGCCAGGATTCAAACTCACATCTTTTGATTCCTAACCCAAAGACCTTTGCTTATTGCTGTCCCTCTTTTTATATTTTATCAGCCAGCGTTAAGAGGTAAGTGTGCAGTCTAGAAACTCAATTTCTCCCGCACGCCTAGATAAAGGACCTGCTGAAAATAAACCCATGTAAACACAATCATTTCATATATGAGACAGCAAATGCAATCATTGGCCTCATTTTATCAGTATTGTTCGAGATAATAATTGGTGCACTAATCGAGTCTGACATCGGAGAAAGCTCTAATTTGATAAACTCCTGATTCAGGATTATAGAGCGCTGACGCTTTCTCATGAGCGGCACATAAGAGTAAGCAGGCAACAGAGTCCAGTGTATTCTCCAACGTTCTCTGGAGTGCTGTCAACCTGTCATGATTAATTCCAAAAGGAGAGAGCAGAATATGGTTTGTGGAGGTGACGAAGTTGTCCGTTTGTCAGACAAGAGGACAAGAGTCTAAACAGGGTGACAAATGTAAAGTTTGGGGGTTTGCTTTTATTCACTTGGACATTTAATAAAAAACATTTTTTTTTCTCCAGAGAAATGACCATTTGAATTGTTTTTAAATTTTTTTAAGTCTTATTATTCATTTTGAGACAGAAAGAGAGCATGAGCAGGGGAGGGGCAGAGAGAGAGACTCCCAGTGCAGAGACTGATGTGGAACTTGAACTCACAAACCGTGAAATCATGACCTGAGCTGAAACCAGGAGTTGGACACAACCCACTGAGCCACCCAGGTGCACCCAATTTGATTTTCTTTTTTTAATTTGAGAAAGAGAGAGAGAGAGAGAGAGAGTGAGAGAGATCACGAGTGGGGAGAGAGGCAGAGGGAGGGAGAGAGAATCGTAAGCAGGCTTCACGCTCAGCACGGAGCCCAACTTGGGGCTCAAACCCACGACCCGGAGATCATGACCTGAGCCGAAATCAAGAGCCAGATACTCGACTGAATGAGCCACCCAGGCGATTCAAAAATCCGTATCCCTGCTTCACAAAACTTCAGGAGTTTCAAAGACATGAGTGGACATGTGCTGGTAGTGGACCAGCCACGAGTTCTAAGGATGCAGTGCTGTACCTGAAGGGCAGAAAGCAGGGAGGGGGATAGGTGGGCCCTAATACGGCAGATCAGCATTTCTATAATCTCCTCTCGACCCCCTGCTTCGTGGCTACTAAACTCAGGATTGGAAGAGCAGACCTTCTTCTGCTACGACCTGGGACACAGCGAGAGGTAGCTGGGAGAGGTACGGCGTCTGGCGCAGTCAGATTGTAGGTGGTCAAGGTATGTTCAAATGAGTCACTGTGTGCGTGCAAAATTCCTGAGAACGGTGGGCTTCCCGGACCTTGCCCTCAAGGGGCGCTTATACCTTAGGGTGGTAAGTGACTTATGCTATCATTTGGTCTATCACCTGATGTCTGGGGTAGAGCCAAGTGCTCTATCACGGTCACTTTAAAGCTTGAGAAACTGCTATCTGCCCGTCCATCCGTGTGTCCATCCATCTGACACAGAATCCTATTATAGGAGCACAGAACCCAGGGCCTGACCGTGCCTGGGGTCCTCCGCTTTCAGGCCACCCTGCTGCCCCAGGTGTGGGTCTTTAAAGAGGGTCACAGCCCATGTGGGACCACAGCTGGCAGGGATGAGGCCGCCCAGGGCGCCCTGCACAGAAGGACGTCTTTGTGCGAGCTCAGTGTGGAAACTCAGACTTGGGGCAGTGCGGGCTTTCAGATGGATTTCCTATCATTTATCTTCTTATCAAAAGGTTTAATCACTTCCCGCTCTCCTGACTGTACTGGAATAATGACCCTATTCTATCCTTACCAATACAATGCACAATAGAAATGGTTCAGAGTCTCTCAGGCCTCCTAAAATGAATGTCTTATTGTACACACATCATTCAAACCACAGTAAAAGGAATGTTTAAAGAAGAGAAAGAAATCTCAGTAATCCCACGCACAGTGATTGCATATTGCCCGCCGGTCTTTGCATGTGGGCACGCCGAGATGAATTGCACGTTGAAAATTACTTGTCCTGTCATTTCCCCAAGAGGCCGAATGTATTCTGACACGTCGTGGACCTGTAGCTTCTGGAGAAGTACAGCATCTCCCCCTCTATGATTTTCAACTTCTCTATCCAGAATGAACAAGTACTGAGAAACTTGAAAATGAATCGCAGTGGTTTCTGCCCAGCGTTGGGCTGCTGAGGCCTTGTTCTGGAAAGAGTTAAAAGCTGTATTACATTCCTGGAGGGCAAGGGCTGTATCATATACCTTGATGCCTCCATTAGCTCCCCACCCCCACCAAACAAAGCTCCTTTCTATGAGATCAGGCGTATTAAATAACAACAGCAGCACGAAACCTGAGACACCCTCACAGGCAGTGGCTGATGCTCATGAGGCCTTATGCAGACCGATTGAGTCCTCAAAGTGCTTCTGGCTTCCCCAGGCTCCCCAGGTCAGAGTTAGGACCCTCATCCTCTCTCCAACATCAGAAGGGAGAGTTTTTTCACAACTCCCCGTTCATTGTATCCTACGGAAGAATTCATCACTGATACTGTCACTTGGGCTGTTTAACCATTCCTCGGGTTGTATAAGAAGGGTGGGAGGTGTTATGCACCTGTAAAAGTGGGTGAAGAGATATGGAAGCAAAGGGCCTGTAAAGACACCCTACAGTCTTACTACTAAAAATGTGGACCTCGGACCACCAGCATCGGCATCCCATGGGAGCTTACTATAGAATGCAGAAACTCGGGCCCCTTCCTGGTGCCATAGATTGGATCCGAATCCACACTGCAACGAGACCCCAGGTGGCATGGATGTGGTTGATGAGGGACCACACTTTGAAAACCACTGCTCTAGGGTGTCTGGGTGGCTCAGTTGGTTAAGCGGTTTGGGCTCAGGTCACGGTCTCACAACCCGTGAGTTTGAGCCCCTCATCGGGCTCTGTGCTGATAGCATGGCACCCTGCTTGGGATTCTCTTTCTCCCTCTCTCTCTGCCCCTACCCTGCTCCCTCTCTCTCTGTGTCTCTCTCCAAAATAAGTAAATAAGAAAGAAAGAAAGAAAGAAAGAAAGAAAGAAAGAAAGAAAGACAAAAGAAGAGAAAGAAAGAAAAACAAAAGAAGAAAGAGAAAAAAAGAAAGAAAGAAAGACAAAAGAAGAAAGAGAAAGAAAGAAAGAAAAACAAAAGAAGGAAAGAAAGAAAGAAAGAAAGAAAGACAAAAGAAGAAAGAGAAAGAAAGAAAGAAAAACAAAAGAAGAAAGGAAAGAGAAAGAAAGAAAGACAAAAGAAGAAAGAGAAAGAAAGAAAGAAAAACAAAAGAAGAAAGAGAAAGAAAGAAAGACAAAAGAAGAAAGAGAAAGAAAGAAAGACAAAAGAAGAAAGAGAAAGAAAGAAAAACAAAAGAAGAAAGGAAAGAGAAAGAAAGACAAAAGAAGAAAGGAAAGAGAAATAAAGAAAGACAAAAGAAGAAAGAGAAAGAAAGAAAAAAACAAAAGAAGAAAGGAAAGAGAAATAAAGAAAGAAAGACAAAAGAAGAAAGAGAAAGACAGAAAAACAAAAGAAGAAAGGAAAGAGAAAGAAAGAAAGAAAGACAAAAGAAGAAAGAGAAAGAAAGAAAAAACAAAAGAAGAAAGTAAAGAAAGAAAGACAAAAGAAGAAAGGAAAGAGAAATAAAGAAAGACAAAAGAAGAAAGAGAAAGAAAAGAAAAGAAAGGAAACCACTGCTGTAGAACCGGTCAGGGAATTCACATACCTGAGTATCCCCCTGGGGCATTTGCTTGTGGGTGTAGAAGAGGCAAGTAGTGAGTTTTCATTTCCGTGAAGGTAGAGGAGACCACCAGGCAGGGAGGCACACTCACCCACTTACTGCTGCCTGCTGTCTCCTGGGTCCAGACTACCCTGCAGGCCACCCCACCCCCCTCCCCCTCCCCCCAGTCTCTGCCCAAGATCTCCAGCTCTAGGTCATCAGGCACATGGGATCCCATTTCGTCACCACGATGCACACAAAGCCAATCTGAACCATGTGATATAAAATAGTACTCACTTAACAGTCTCATGCGATACACAAAATTAGAATTAACGTGAATACTCCAAATTTTTTTTTTTAAAAAGCCATCAGGAATTTCATAATTTCAGGTGCCTGGATGGCTCATTTGGTCAAGCGTCCAACTTCGGCTCAGGTCATGATCTCACGGTTCATGGGTTCGAGCCCTTGCGTTGGGCTCCGTGCTGACAGCTCAGAGCCCGGAGCCTGCTTCGTATTCTGTGTATCTCACTCTCTGCTCCTTCCCCACCCGCACTCTGCCTCTCTGTCTTTCAAAAATGAATAAATGTTAAAAAAAAATTTTACGAATTGCATAATTTCAAGACCAGGGGAGGTCCTGGGAACCATTTCTACTTTTCCCACACGCCAGGCCACAGAAATGCCTGCCATCTTTTCTCAGCATCTGTAATCCGTGAATCTTCTTATTATTTACATATATCAAAGAGTTTGTTAGCATCCTGGTGATGATTTTGCCAATATTTATCTTCACTGATGCCATTTACTGTCACCTAAAAGATCCCTGAATGGGGATGTTCGTGCTAAGGCTGATAAAAAGTTCCCCTAAATCGAAATCTGTGCAAGGGAAGTTAGATGTGGTAAAATGCCACAGTGAAACCCGTTCACACACTCTGACACGCTATTAATATAGGAAAAGGCTCTGCAAAATATTAAAGATAATGCTACGGGGAGCGGGGGGGACAGGCTTTCAAACCAAGAGACAACGTAATAATTACAGATTTATGCTCTCCTGGAACACATCCCCCTGACTCTACATTTATTGCCATGGGAAAGTTTGTCTTGAATTATGCAAGGTCTTCAAAAAAGCACCCGTTGCATAAAATGTGACCACAACATACATGAGAATGTTTTATTCCTTGGGTCACCGAAGCCAAAAATGTATCCTGATGCATCCAACGTGATTTCTCCCCTTGGTTATGGAACTCGACCCCTCCCCTGGGTCGACTCCCCTTGTCCAGACTCCCTTTGTCCCCTGGGACCCCACACATGACATTGCATGCATCAGACACATGATAACATGATCACCAGGCCATACCCACCGAGAGAATTGGTTTTTAATTAATTCTCTGTTTTTGTTAAAAAAATATATATTTTTAAATATTTTTGAGAGAGAGAGAGCAGGGGTGGGGCAGAGGGAGAGGGAGACACAAAATCCGAGGCAGGTTCCAGGCACCAAGCCGTCAGCACAGAGCCCAATGAGGGGCTTGAACCACAGACAGAGAGATCATGACCTGAGCCGAACTCAGATGCTTAACTGACTGGGCTACCTGGATGCCCCTGTATTTATTTTTTTTTTAAGTCAGATTGATATTTTTTTGAGCCTTGGCTTTGATCAAGGGCCTTGACCACTTGGCCAGATGGCTGTTTCACTTCTCAGTGCCTCAGTTTTCTGTCTTTACAAAGAGATCTGCCCTCAGCCTGACAGTCATTGCTCTGGGGGAGTTGTACGGAGAGGAAGATGGTACCCTTGAGGGTGAAGAGGGGCAGGGGTCGCAGCTGTGTGACCCGAAGTGGAAGTGGGCATATAAGTCCATTCGCACTCCGGGGTGAGGGGTGAGGGGCCATCACAGGTGGGGCACAGCCCTCACGCAAGATCTTCTGCAAGGCCTCTCCAGCTGAGACATACGTAGGGTTGTATCTCAGGGGAGAGGGTGGAGTGTGCCCTGGGGTCTGTCTAGGAAGTAGCCAGTTGTAGCCATGAGCCGATGAGCTTGAGTATCAAGAGGTAACTATAGCGCGCCTGGGAGGCTCAGTGGGTTAAGCCTCCGACTTGGGCTCAGGTCATGATCTCATAGTCCATGAGTTGGAGCCCCACGTCAGGCTGTGTGCTGACAGCTCAGAGCCTGGAGACTGCTTTGGATTCTGTGTCTCCCTCTCTTTCTGCCCCTCCCCTGCTCATGCTCTGTCTCTCAAAAATAAATAAATGTTAAAAAAAAAAAAAACTAAAAAAAAAGAAAAAGAGGTAACCACAGATGGAGATCAGAGCTGGGGGAAATAGGGATTGAGACAGGTGGAGTGACAGGGTCCCCACATGCAACAGTCCTTTTGCTTCCTCCTGTGCAAACGCCTCTTTGGCCCTTACTCCAAAGGAAGCTCACAGAGGCACCAAGGGAGAAAGAAGTGTGGAGTTGAACCATCTGAAATTGCCATTTTCAGGCACCAACCAGTTGACTATTGGCAACAGCACACGTGATTGAACCTAAAATCACCCAGTGGAAATGGTGGGGAGGGAGGGTGCGAAACCCTCTCAGATTTGTCTGTGGCAGGAGCTAGGCAGGGGGAGGCTGAGCTTCGGAGGAGACCTCTGTCTGTGCCCCACCATGGGGGAGGTGGCACAGACTGGGGACTTCGGAAGTGACCCTGCTCCTTCCTAGTGGTGGATGCCGAAGACAGAGGGGTTATTTCCATGAGCTGCTTGCAAACGACCACTGCTGTCCTCACTCTGCCTTGTCAGGATTTGTTTTCAGATAATGTCTTCAGGGCAGGGTAGAGACAGTCTCCTAGTCTCCTGTGTATTCCTAGCAACTTGTCTGGGTTTCGGATACCCACTGGAGGCTCCAAGAAATGGTTACTGGATGGGGCGCCTGGGTGGCTCAGTCAGTTACGTGTCTGACTTTGACTCAGGTCATGACCTCATGCTTCATGGGATTGAGTCCCATGTCGGGCTCTGTGCTGACAGCAGAGCCTACTTGGGATTCTCTCTCCCACCCTCTCTCTCTGCTGCTCCCCTGCTCACGCTCTCTCTCAAAATAAATAAATAAATAAATAAATAAATAAATAAATAAATAAACATTAAAAAAAAGTTAGAAATAGGATGGCAGTATTTCCTAAAATTATTGGATGACAAAATAGATTGTTTTCATGGTGCATCTCCCAGGACTGGTGATTCTCCCAGACTGTATTTTGGTCCTTCAGACAGAGGTTGGGCTGAAATATATTTATGCATGAGCTATGAACAATAAATTAATAAACTAGATGTCAAGGTAGAAATGGGTAAAATACTGAGGAGGAGAAAAAACTCTTTCCAAAGACTTCAGAAGTATTTCAGAAACATCAAGTACGTGTAAATAATTGATATAATATCAGTCATAACTTAATTATTCATTGACATAGGTTCCCTAATGATATGGATGAAGAAAGACTGGATTAGCCTAGTTGAAGGTATATATTTGAAAATAATAGGACTACATAGCATCAAATATATTCTCACTTTTCAATAATTCAAGCTAGTTCCACCATTTTCTTCCGTACTTAAAGGTTTTAATGTGTCTATGTAATTTGCTAATTCACCTGAAAATATGTGAAAGGCACAATCTTTGGTATCATGGGTCTACAAAGATGAATCAAAGGAATTTGTCTTCAAGTCCCTCTATGAAAAGAGGTGGTAAACCAGGAAGATTAGATTAAATGAATATTTTGGGATAAGTCGGTATGTGAGAGACACAGACAAGTGCTAGGAGTTTCTGAGGGAAAGAGAGATGTTGCCTTCCAGCTGCGGGAGAAGACATGTCTTGGTGTCGGGCATTCTTTCCGGGAAGGTGGTCTGTGGGTGAGGAAGGCCATGGAAGGCAGGAGGAAAGAGCGTCCTCTAGTGGACACTATGGATTGTGTTTAGACGTGAGCACGTTTGTACGGTCAAGTAGCCAACATTAGCCAGTGCCAGTGGGTGTGTGAGAGGTAGAACTGACAGCTGGAAACCCACAGAACGGGTTTGTAAGGGCCTATAATGGAAAGTTCTGTGTGAAAAGAAATGATGTGTATTTTGGAAATGTGAAATCCTCAGCTCTGCTCTGTCTGCCTTGGTAGTACAATGATCTGCCAACCAATACCTGAGAGTCACCAAGAAGATCCTGGAAATGAGCACCAAGTGCTTTGCCCAGGGAATGAGGATGGAAAGGGCCCCTTGGGTTCGCACTATTTAAGATAATGTAGGGACAAAATAATGAAACCCGGTCGTTTCCGTGTGAGGACGCTGGGAAATGTCCCGGCAATAGCACCTCAGTCTCACTTGGGGTCATCGCTGACGGAATATGGCCATGAAGAGGTGGCTCTACGCGAGTGGTATGTGAGCAAATAAAAACCAAACATGGCGCCTGGGCTTTCAATAGACTACAGCCAGGATTTCCACGATGACCAAACGCCTCCCCTGTGCTCTCATTTCTTGTTCCTATCAACCCCATACATTATATAATTCCCTTTTTATACCTTTTATAAGGAAGCTCAGGCTCAGAATGGTCTAAAAAAACTAAAAGATGCGAACTCGCAAGCCAGTGGCGGGGCTTTGATTTGAATCCAGGTCCTTCTGATTCCCAACACGGGGCTCCCCAGAAGTCACAGCTTTTACCTCATAGGTAAAGGGGCCAATTCGCCCCTTTCTCAGAATCTTGGGACCCCTGTCTGTAAAGGAGGGTGTGAGGATGGGGAGGAGTATGCACATACCAGTAAGAAGTCTACTCACATCCCAGGACCGTTTTGCAGCTCAAATGTGAAAGCATGTTTTCTTTTTTAAAAATGTTTCATTTTTGTTGAGAGAGAGAGAGAGAGAATGGGGGAGGGCAGAGAGAGAGAACACGAAGCAGGTTCTAGGCACTGAACTGTCAGTACAGAGCCCGATGCCAGAGCCGGATTCAGGGCTTGAACCCATGAACTGCGAGATCACTACCTGAGGTGAAGTTGGACGCTTAACCGACTGAGACACCCAGGTGCCCAAAAGCACGTTTTCAACACTGAGGTAAGGACTATATTAACAACCCCCATAGGGGTTAGAAAAAAAACAAAGCCCTGCAAAATAAGAGCTCTTCCTGGGGCGCCTGGGTGGCTCAGTCAGTTGAGCGTCCGACTTCAGCTCAGGTAATGATCTCGTGGTTCATGGGTTTGAGCCCCGCATCAGGTTTTGTGCTGACAGCTCAGATCATGGAGCCTGCTTCCGATTCTGTGTCTCCCTCTCCCTCTGCCCCTCCCCCACTCACTCTGTCTCTGTCTCTGTCTCTGTCTCTCTCAAAAATAAACAAACATTAAAAAATTAAAAACAAAAGAGCTCTTCCTAAAAACTGCAGAATTGGCACAGCTGGGCCATAATGGGAGGGCCGTGCCTTTAAAGGGTGTGGTCAGTCAGCAGCTGGAAGGGTAGAGGGGAAACTTCTCAGGCCCTCCACTTTTGCCTGAGGCCATCTTCAGGTCCTAAGTAGGTGGGACTGGACTTAGCTGTCCTTCCCCTTGGCCATCAAGCATAGCATGTAAGCCCAGAGGCCAGGGCTAGGCCTGCAGAGGCCCTTCCCTGACTGCAGCTGCCACCGGCTGCCTGCACTGTGTCTGCCCTCACCGGCCAGGGCCCCGCACCCACAGCCAGGCGCTTGCCCTGATAGAGAGCTCAGAGCCAAAGCCACCACCAGTAATGCTGAGGGATTTGCTCTGGGGCCACGACATTGTCCTGCCACAGCAAAAGAAATGTATCCAGATGGAGGCCAGGAAGCCTTCCGTTCTCTGCTGGCAGAGGGGGCCCATGTCTCCCCACCGTCTGCAGGATAAATCCATTCAAAGACCCCAGCTTCCAGGGCATAGGGGGGCCCCCAGGCCAAACCCAGAGTGAGTGCTGCCAGATTTCTTTTTCAATTCATAAGTCTTGGTGGATCAGAGCCTGCCCTCTCAGCTTTGCTGAATCCTCTCTGGCAGGAGCTGTGCACAAAGCCACGGCCCAGGACAAGAGTCTAGGGCCAGCAGAGAAGGTGCCACGTACCTAGCAAATGACAAACTTTTGGTTTGAATTTCCAGTGTAAGGAAATATTGATGGAGGGTGGCCATCACCCATTGATGGAGGGTGGAGACTGGGTCGCTCAGTCAGTTAAGCCTCTGACTTTGGCTCAGGTCATGATCTCACGGTTCATGAGTTTGAACCTCGCCTCGGACTGTATGCTGACAGCTCGAAGCCTGGAGCCTGCTTCGGATTCTGTGTCTCCCTCTCTCTCTGCGCCCCCCCCCCCCACCCATGCTCTCTCTCTCTCAAAAATTAACATTAAAAATTTAAAAAGAAAAGAAAAGAAAAGAAATATTGATGGAAGGGAGGGAGGAGTTGTCTCTACCTTATCCTGAAAATGGCCTCTGCCTTCCTCTTGGCTCGCAGGTGGATAATAGCTCTTCAGGGCTTTGGGCTGCCTTCCAATGAAAGTTCCAATCCTTCCAATGAAAGTTCCAATCCGAAATTTTTCCTGGGCTCCAGACTCCCAACAGGCCTTTGGCTGAATGTCAGTGGGTCTGTGAACTTGAACTTGTCTGCATCTAGTCTATACTGCACATGGCAGGAAGAGTCCCTATTGGTTCCCAACCAGCCTCTATTGGGATGCTACAGGGCCCGGAGCCTCCTTGTGTCTTGAGACATCCATGATCCCATAAGGACTGTTGCTGTAGGAAGATAAGACTCCTCTGTTCTTCCTCTCTGAGAACCGGGACCCTTTGTTCCCAGACTTCCATGAGTGGTTTCGTCTGCCTAGAGCATGAGTGGCAGACAGGGTCCAAGGTGTGGCTCTGGAATTAGTACTTAGATTTGCAGAAACTTGGCCTCAGCCTCATCCTTCCCAGCCCTGCTTCTCCCTCAATAAAGCAAGTTTCTTTCTTTCTTTTAAAGTCTATTTATTTATTTTTCAGAGAGAGAGAGCGAGCACATAAACAGGGAAGGAGTGACACAGAACCTGAAGCAGGCTCTAGGTCCTGAGCCGCCAGCCCAGTCGGGCTCAAACCCACAAACTGCAAGATCATGACCTGATTCGAAGTCCGACGCTTCACCGACTGAGCCACCCAGGCGCCCCCAAGAGAGCAGGTTTCTAGAACCATGGAAACTGATACTCAGTTACCACTGGATGCCCGCAGGGGACCTGGTGCGGGCAGAGTGCAATCTGCAGAGAGACTCCAAAGCCTCTCTGGCTCTGCAAGATGACTAGCCCCAGGAAAAGAATGTTAACAGCTCGCCCTGAGCTGAGCGAGCTACAGAATCCTGTCTTGAAAGGAAGAATACCACCTGGAGGTAAACAAGAACTAACAGAAGGGGCCGGGCAGCAGCCCCCGCTAGCCAGAAGAAACAAGGCAACAGGCGGAATCCAGGATGGTAAAGAGCTAGCTGAAAACATCCCAAGGAAGTGTCTAGATGCTACATATTTCCAGTGCAAGAACACAAGCAACAGCAACCACACAAACAGTTTCAGAAGCCAGGGGCGGTGGTGCAGGCAACAAATGCGAAAGTCACCTGGCCAGGGAGCGCCTCTCCTCTCTGCAGAAGTCCTGAGGTCTGGCAAAACCAGTGGGGCGAGGGGAGGAGGGCGCTGGATGCTGGGCTCCTGTGAAAGCCCAGAGACCCCTCAGCATCCGGGCTGTGCGGCCCCTCCACTTGGGAATGCAAACCTGGAAGAGCCTGGCTCCTAAGAAAAGGCTCAGGTCCATGCCCTTAGCACAAAGCTCAGGAAAGCCAGTCTTCTCCCTCCTAGCACAGCATCCTCCCTCCTGGGCAGTTCAGCGCATCCTCACTGTGGCCGGTCGGTTGTTTGTCCGCTGCTTCTGCGGAGCAAAGGGGAAGTGTAGGAAACAACATCTTCCACCAGTTGCCCTTCTCTTTTTAACAGTGCACCTTGCTCCCAGCTCCATCTCAAGGGGGGTTTGGGGAGTGGGGCAGCAGAGGCCCTCCTGACCTTGATCAGCCTGGCAATCTGACGGGCATGGGTAGTGCCAGAGAGGCCAAGCGGAGGCAGAAGCAAACAGGAGAGCAAACTCTCTTGTTGCCATCAGACAACGGGAGTCCGAAGCCACCGCCGTCGGATAGGCTGATCTTTCAAGAGAGGCAGGACATCTGCATCTGTATATGAAATGTCCCGTTTACAACGGTGGGTTGAAATGTTCAGACAGTAGTTTTTGGTGGGGCAGGCTCCGCCAGGCGCCTACGCCGCTCCGTCTCTCCCGTGGGTAGGCAAGTGCTCCTGCAAGGGCACCACGCGGCCAGCCCTGGGCTGCCCTGCTCCCTCCAAGCCCACCGGGCGATGCCCCAGAGCCTGGCAGGGCACCGCCTTACTGCCATCCAGAGCAGCCTGCTCTAGAAGAAGAGGTTTCCTCTTTCTGGAAAGTGCAATCTGCCAATCTGAGCAAATAATTCTGGCCCCTCCGCGGGCACCGTTTCTAGTCTGGAACAAGGCACCCATCCTTGTCCGCTGTGGAATCTGAAACACGAGTTGGCGGGATGGCGCCCACCGTTGCCTCATGTGGCCACAGGGGAAGAATGATAGCCTTTGGGCATTTGGAGCCCCTCTGAAAACAATGAACTGTTAAGAGTTTCGCCAAAGAATTACTGTACCGAAGTAATAGTTATTGACATCATTGCAAAGCCTCAATCCTGTTCTGCCTTGTGTCTGTGAAATACCAGAGACACCAACTCTTCCCCATTGTATGGACTGAAGCTGAAGATTGAAAAGGTTAAGATTGGTCAGCGCCTGGGGCACCCAGGCGGCTCAGTCAGCTGAACGTCTGACTTTGGCTCAGGTCATGATCTCAAGGGTGGTGGGATGGAAACCCGCACAGAGCTCTCTGCTCTCAGTGCAGAGCCTGCTTCAGATCCTCTGTCCTACCCCCCAACCTTCTCTCTCTGCCCCTCTCCCATCATGCTGTCTCCCTCAAAGATAAATAAAACATTAAAAAAAAAGACTGCTCAGAGCCCCCATCTGCAGAATCAGACTTAGGATTTGGACCTCTGGGGTGGGGACCTCCTTCTAAAGGAGGGGCCTCCCTACTTGAGGCCACCTCCAGTCCTCCAAACTCTGTAGAGATTCCACTTTTCAAAAAAAATTTTTTTAATGTTTATTTTTGAGACATAGAGACAGAACACAAGCAGGGGAGGGGCAGAGGGAGAGGGGGACACAGAATCCGAAGCAGGCTCCAGGTTCCAAGCTGTCAACACAGAACCCAGAGCAGGGCTTGAACCCACAAACCACAAGATCATGACCTGAGCCAAAGTGGGATGCTCAACCGACTGAGCCACCCAGGTGCTCCTAGAGATTCCTCTTTTATTCCAGGGTAGGGACCTTCTTTCACCTTTTCCTCTTCTTTCCTTCCTCCCCTCACCCCTTCTCAGGAAGTGAGAGCCAAAAGTCAGAGGCTTCATTATCATAATAAGTCACCACAGTTTTGCACTCCAGAGGGGGTCCATATCAGCAAGAGAAAGGGTTATTTTGCTACTGGATTATTTATTCCCCTGGGAACCCCATGAGGGCTCCTATCTGGTGAGATGGCAAACTGTCTGGCAAGAGACCACACCTATAGCACATCCCAAGTATTACAGACAAACACTGAGTTACCCAGTTTCCTATGATTCCTTGGGAAACACACACAATATGGAGCTAAACTGGATAGCAAGTAGAACAGCTTATTCAACCTCCTCTTTGAATGTATCACTCTCTGGTTTACCAGGGTACCACGTATCCCCACTTACACAGAGGGGAAAGTCCATCATTACTGGTGACCTTCAATATTTTTATGCATTCTAGTGTTGCTTTTAAGCACAGAAATATTGCTCATGGTCTTTCTTTCTTAATCAATCAGCCAATCATTAACAACTCGTCATCTCTGCCCTAGTCTTTAAAGAACATTTAGAAGGAGAATGAGAAATACTGGGTCCTTCATTGATCAATGGAATATGTATAGGCATACATGTATCTATATGCACATATATACTAATAATACAAAAGAATATCAAATTGAACTGCTAAATGTGTAGAGACAGCAAGTTCTTCAAGAGTTCAAAGAAAGGGTCAAGGGATTACAATGAAAGAGAAATCAGGGAAGCTTCCTGGAGTTGGTGATGTCTGAACTACAACTTGAGAAACAGGGACAATTTTCCTGGAGCTTTAGGGGCAGGAATGACCTTGCTTTAGTTGATGGAAGAAATGAAATTCTGATTGGGTGGCAGTGGGGCAGCAGAACCCAGTAAACAACACGGATAACACTTTGGATAACGTGATGGGGAAATATCTGGCTTTTTAGTTCAGCGTGTGTTTGAACGGAGTTGAACAAAATCGATTTGTTAGTGGTACTTAGCAGAATACACAGGTGTCAGAAAGGGCAGCCAATGCTGGGGCGCCTGACTTAGTTGGCTGAGCAGTTGAGCGTCCGACTCTTGATTTTGGCTCAGGTCATGATCCCCCGGTTTGTGAGATGGAGCCCCATGTTAGGCTCTGCGCTGATAGGTTGGAGCCTACTTGTGATTCTCTCTCTCTGCCCCTCCCTCGCTTGCACTCTCTCTCTCTCTCAAAATAAATAAACTTAAAAAATTGACAGTAACAACAAAAAAAGACAGGGCAGCCAATGCTAAGCACTAGGGTGGGCAACTAATGTCTATTATGAAGAAAGGAATCTTATCAATAGATAGGAAAATAACCAATATCTTTTTTGAAAAAGTGGGCAAAGGACAATATTAAGCATGATGCAAAAGAAGGACACGCACAGCTGGTAAGAACAGCTGCTTATATTTGGCACGACGTGCAAACCTTCAATTCAGCAAGGAAGTCTGCCTTTTAACACGTAGCCTCAAGAAAGAATTCAGAATTTGAACAAAATCCTGTGCAAGGATTTTCAGTACCTCGAGCTTATCGTGGTCAAAAACTAAAATAACTTCTTAAATGGAGAGTCAGGGACAATGTATAAGAAATGTGTTTATTGATTTTGAGGGTTGGTTGCGATATATTAGCAAATTTTCTAGAAGGCATCAAGCAGATCACGCGACCCTGTGCGGTGTGTATGCCATTTGTGCATAAAAGTAAAAACAAACAAAACTATCCAACCTAAATACGCACACACACACACACACACACACACACAAATATACACACACACAAATATACACACACACACATGCATAGATATTCATCCATATTTGTTTTTCTTTCCATCTATATGTATATATAGGGATACCTGCACACACATATGCATATATACATAGATGTCTATATGCCTAGATGTTAATACTCCTTATTTCTAAGTAGCAGGATTATATGTAACGTCTATTGCCTTCTTCTGCATATGCTTTATGTTTGTTTTATAACTGTTTTCCACAACAAGCATCTTTTTTTCCTTTAATTTAAAAAGAAGGAAGCTCAGAGAGCCCTGTGCAGCTCCAGCATGGCACCAGCTTAATTGCCATCGCGCCCAGCAGTCCCTGCCTCGCCCTCATCCACAAGGTCAATGCCAAGCATAGGGAGCAGCGGCAGAGGACTCACATCCACGACCTCTGCCTGCTGGGTCAGGGTCATTGCAATGAAGCTTTGGGGAACAATAAAATGGTTCCTTGTGAGAAACGAATATGGTTTCAATAAACAAAAAGGACACTGAGGAAGACGTATTTTGTACACCAAGGCTGCCATAAAGAAGAAAAGCCCCAGGAAGAACTTTCTCGGTGTAGTTGGTGGAGAGACTGGAATTTGATCTTGTTGCAGGAGAAAAGGGTACAGGGGCAGCAAAGGTCACGTGCCCTGGTGGGGTTCCAGTGCAAGGCGGTGACACAGCTCACCAGAGGCATTATAGACTATCCAAGATCGGCCGGGTCCTCCACACAATCACCAGCGGAGCTACCAAAGCGATGAGAGTAGGGTGAAAAGAGAGGGGATGGCTCTTGGAGGGCTCCCCAAGATCAGGGCCAACAGTCCCGGCACTCCCATACTGCGCGTAGGCTCCCAGCTTCCTGCTGAGCACAGACTGTGGGCGTGGACCCCAGGATCCCAGCCCTTCTGTTGGGGGAGAAAAGGTGGAGGGGGCTGACAAGCGGGGTGCAGGAGAAGAAGGTAGGCCATAAAGACAGAATGTGTATCGGGGTTATAGACCATGACTTCCCAGGGGTCCCTTCTTATCAAAGACGGCCTAGAGAGGATGGCAATGAAGAAGGTAAGGGGAATCAAGGAGATGAGACCCAAGGTCAGCAGGTCCCTCAAGGTTAGTACCCACAAAACTTCAATTTCCCACACAGAGGCTCAGAAAACTGGAAACCGCTGGATAGCACAGAGACCAAAGCAGCGGACCCACCGGCTGAGACTTTGCTCCAGCATGAGCAGTGCAGGGCTGAGTAAATGCTCACTGACCGTCTCCACCACCGGCTGGTTGAGGCATCCAACAAGAACGAATATGAAATTCCAGCAATAAGAAATGAACAAAAGATTGGAGCTGAGGGCCTTAAGTGCTTGCTTTTTGCCCATTGATCAGATACCCAAACTATCTGCATTAGCTATGCAGGATGGGGTTTCTATTATTTTTACCTAATCTCTTTTTGGTCATGACAAATGTGTGTGTGTGCATGCGTGCATGTGTGTTTTAAAACCTGGTTTTTCTCAACACACCTTTAGAGGTTTTTTTCCTATGTGGTCAAATTGAAATTTCTAGGAACCTCATTTTTAATCTATAATAATAGTTTCCGACTTGCTTTTTCAAAAGGATCAACAAACAGCAAACACTTGTTAATAAAGATCTTAAAGGTACAACTTCTTTGTTTTCTAAGTTTATTTATTTATTTTGAGAGAGAGAGTCAGGGAAGGGCAGAGAGAGAGAGAGAGAGAGAGAGAGAGAGAGAGAGAGAATCCCAGGTAGGCTCCACGCTGCCAGCACAGAGCCCAAGCGGTACCTTGAAGCGTCGAACCATGAGGTCATGACCTAAGCCAAAATCAAGAGCCTGATGATCAACCTACTGAGCCACCCAGGTGCCTCAATAAAGACCTTAAATAATAAATAAATAACTTTAGGGGCACCTGGGTAGCTCAGTTGGTTAAGTGTCTGACTTCAGCTCAGGTCATAATCTCATGGTTAGTGGGTTTGAGCCCTGTGTTGGGCTCTGTGCATACAGCTAAGAACGTGGAGCTTGCTTCAGATTCTGTGTCTCCCTCTGTCTCTGACCCTTCCCCACTTTTGCTCTGTCTCTCTCTCTCTCTCTCTCAAAAATAAATAAACATTAAAAAAATTTTTTTAAATAAATAACTTTAAAACTGTAAAGGTCAGATTCTTCTGTTAGAGCCCCAGTTAGTAGGATGGACGGTGCAGTGGTAATTTATTATGGTAGAGAATGTCCTGAGGAACCAGGCAATTCTGAGAGAAGCATCCTAAGGTTTACAGCCCAGAGCCCAGCATCCGTGTGGCTTAGCAGAGGGAAATGTTGCTTGCCTTCCCGAAGTTGTACTTCCCAGCGTGTATTTCAAAGAGCAACAATCAGAGGTGGCAAGAGGAGAGGACACGAAACTTCAGTGACAACCCAGAGGCCCAAAAGGGAAATAGTGGCAACAGGGCAGAACACCCAGCCTTGGAGGCTGCCGTTTTGCACATAGTGCCCTGGAGAGCCAAATCATATGCTCACAAGTGGCTTCCACATTCTGAAAACATTGAGGCATGAATCTACATTCCAGAAGGGAGATGTCTGTTCCAAGAATCACCCTCAAATAAGGCAGAGGCATTTCAATTCAGCTCAGCAAGCTGCCGAGTGCCCTCTACTCGAGTGCCTCTACTCTGAAAAGCAAGACTCCTTCCCTCCTTTCCTCCCTCTCCTAGAAGTAACAAGGCCCACAACGAAGATATCATCCTCTTATGAAGCATTTCTTCTATCAAATCACTCACTCTTCACAACAGCATCATCATGTAGATGGGTATTATTATACCCATTCTACAGATGGGGAAACTGAGTATTATTATACCCATTCTACAGACTTTGGGGCACAGCCAGGACTTGACCCCAATGTACTAACTGCCTCCTCCCTAGGTGACTTTTTGGGGCATTTACCAAACAGAACTCATTCAAAGGCAGGCGTTTGTACCAAATGAGACACCGCAGTGTTTGATATTTAAGCGAAGGTTAGGGCGGGATCATGCAGATGTTGTTTACCATCGTGCCTCGTTACACAATCAAATTAAAGTTGCTGACACACTGAACTGGGAGCCCAACGTTGTGTTTTGTTTTTGTTTTGTTCTGTTAATCCCACAATGGAATTGCTGATCCACTAATCAACCTTCAGCATGGCCTTTCCTCCTTGGGAGGGCACCCCCGCCCGTGGAAGGAGGAAACACACTCCTTTGGAGGAAGCTGACCCAGCCCGGCTCTGGTTGAACTCCTGGGCCATGGATCTCTGCTCTGTCACCTCTCCCCAGCAGGGCCCTGAGACAGACTGTGTTCGCCAAGGGAGGAAGAGAGGGCACGGGTGATTTCCTCCTTCATTTTGCTTGCTCTCTCTCTCTCTCTCTCTCTTAGAAAGGCTGCCGCCTGCTTGCCCAATACTCCCTGGAAACCTCTTCCCTGGGATTTGAAACAGACTGCTACTTTAAAAAAATTTTTTTTGTTTTTTAGTGCTTATTTTTATTTATTTTTGAGAGAAACAGAGCACGACCTGGGAGTAGCAAGAGAGAGGGATACACAAAATCCGAAGCAGGCTCCAGGCTCTGAGCTGTCAGCACAGAGGCTAACGCGGGATTCAAATCCACAGACCACGAGATCATGACCCGAGTGGACGTTGGGCGCTTATTCGACTAAGCCACCCAGGCACCCCCAGACTGCTGCTTTTAAAGTAGAAGCTGCAATCTTTGAAACTGCAATCTTTTTTGCACTGAAAAATAAACCTGAGAGGACAAAAGACTCTTCTTGAGGAGCGGGGGTCCCCCGGGTGGTGCCTCCAGCCTGGGCAGGGACCCCCTTTGTTTAGGGAACAGTGTAGACAGCCTTTCAATTTAATGGTTTCCAATAGGCAATAATACATTTGCAAAGTTCAGAGACAAGAATAATAGAAGAGAGACTACAAGGGGAAATCTTTTTAACTTATATTTATTTTTTTAAGTTTATTTTTCTTGAGAGAGAGAAAGCACGAGTGGGGGAGTGGCAGGGGGAGAGGGAAAGAGAGAGAGAGGGAGAGAGGGCGAATCCCAAGCAGGTTCTGTGCTGTCAGCACAGAGCCCCATGTGAGGCTCCAACTTACGACCTGAGCCTAAGCCAAGGGTCAGATGCTTAACTGATTGAGTCACCCAGGCGCCTCTAACTTACATTTATTTTTTTTAAGTCGTAAGTCATCTTTCAACCCCGGGGGTGCTCAGACTCACTACCCCCAAGACCAAGAGCCCCACACTGTACCCACTGAACCAGCCAGGCACCCCTATGTGGGGCAATCTTGATCACACCTTTGTGCCCATCTCCCCATCGGCTCCCTTCCTTATAGGCAACTAGTGTTCTCAGTTTCTTAAGTAGCCTTCCAATTTGTTTCATAATATATTTTCTCACTTTCTTATCGAAGAGGCTTCCTCAGTTGGGGTGATACCACCCCCAAGGGGGTGAAAATTGATTTTGGGAAGTGAAAAGTTCTTCCCTTTTTTATGTGTAAATCACAAATATACATTAGACACACCGCATATAGACAGATATACATGATATCAACATTTCACGGGGGAGGGATGTCTTTAAAGGTTTCTTGGGGGGGGGGGGTGATGATGATGAAAAATTTGAGAAACACTGTTCTAGAAAGCAGTATAGGATACAAACTGTCCTGTGCCTTGCTTCTTTCCGTTTACAATATGTCCTAGAGATCTTTCTGTATCAGTTCATGCAGATTTGCCATTTTTTTTTATAGTGGCATGGTATTCCATTTTGTGGCGGACCATCATGTGTCTTACCTGTTCCCTATTCATAAATACTTGATTTTACTCTTTGGCTACTGTAATGCCATAGTGAACAGCCTTCTGCACACATGGAACATACACACAGGTCTATCTGTATATCATAGATGCCTGGAAAGTGGGTTTGCTAGGTCTAAGGCTCGAGTCCTTTAAAATGTAGGCTGATATGCCAGATGCCCTCCCTGCCCCGCCACCCCCCCCCCCCCGACATTTTGCACTGAGTCTGTCATCCAATAAGAAACAGGTTGGTTGCTCTTTAAATGGCTGTCTGATGCCCCCTGAGGATTATGTTAGGGGCTAGGGGCAAGGTGGTCCTAGGGGCTCTGGGGGCTCCTCTAGGCTGTGTGGTGTGCCTCAGCTAAGCAGAAAGTGGGTCCTCTGTGATAGTACTCAGGGTACTCAGGCAAGGAAGGGGCCTCTTACCCTCCCCCCCTAGTTGGATGAAGAGCTTTAGGGTCTTCAGAGGGAATATTGCATGGGATGACCTCAGGCCGTGGCATGGGATTTGGCACCCCTACCTCATAATCTACAGCCTCCAGTTTGTGGGAGGGCAGCTCCCGGTACAAACTGAGCACACCTCAACCTTGACTTTCCAGCCTGGGAGCCAAGGCCTGGACAAGGGCGGTTCGCTCTGCATGGAACATTCAAGGTGCCACGCAGCTCAGTTCCTGACACAATTCCCTTCCCACTGTCCCGCGCAGGGAGGGAAATCAAGGGGGAGCGGCCTCCTCTTCCCCGGAAATCTCGGGAAGGAGCCTCCCCCACTGCGCATGCGCAAGGCAGGTGCGTTGCCTTCCCTGCAGCTCCGCTCCTGCTGTGATCTGGACTGAAATTTTAATTGCTCACAAGACATTCGTGCTTAACACCTCAGCCGACTCCGCAAAGATTTTATTTGGCCTTAAATGATTTAAACCACTGTAATCATATTTGCTTTCAACAGAAAACTGCCGTATTTACTGGTTTGAAAGGGACTCAATGAAGCCCCTGGGGTGGCTCACCACTGCTTTGGGGTCTACTTGGATCCGCCCCTCCCCAGACAGACATCCCTGCGGGGCTGGGGGCAGGGTTCGCACTAGGTTTTCTTGTGCTTATAAACCGAGGTCAACTACATCACAAAATACAGAAATTTACACTGCCTTACAATCATGTCTAAGCTATCACTGGGCAGGATTTTGACGCCGTCATTTATTCAAGACACCCTCTCCTTCCTGGACCAGTCAGATCTCTGAGCCTACCTGGTCTTTCCCGCTTAGTTCTGCAAGCAACTGGGGACTCCCACTCTGCTCAGAGAAGGCTTTTAGGTCCAGGGGATGAATTTAAATAAAGAAAGAAACATCTGCTGTAAACACGACTTCAAGGACAGAGTGGGCACTGTGGTTCTCCATGCCTCTGCGTCTTCTCTCCGTGAAGCTGAGCACAGTAAAGCTCCGAGCCAGAAGGGACATGAGAAAAGTGTCAAACAATATCAATCGTGAATCGTAAGTCACAGTTCTATTTGCTCTGCCACAGTGTAAAAATTGCGAGTTTTTCATTAAGAAAGAAAAGAAGAGCTGTGAATGCTTCCTATCACTTGGCTGCCATGATACTCTCATTATCCACACCCACCTGGCTGGTGCACCTTCTCTCTCCCAGAAGACTGGCCTTCCCCAGGGCCAACACTTACATAACTTGTCTTCCCTGGGTGCACATGTTCCTCGCCCTCCCTCGGGTGACGGATATTTTGGATGGGATCCACGGTTGTCTCATTCATGGTTAACAACAGTGGGAAAAGGTGTTGAAATTGAAATCTCTCCTTTTTCTCCTTGGTAATTAATTCATATTCTCTCTCTCTCTCTCTCTCTCTCTCTCTCTCTCTCTCCCCTCTTTCCCATCCCCATATTTTTTCTCACCTGCTCAAGAATTCCAAAGAGAGCTAGAACAGGAACAAGCAGAACCCAGGCTTAGCAGAAACAACCAGGTCCTTTTACAAATGATCTTCAGAACTATGGACAGCAATACTTGTGTGGAGACAACTCCCAAAATTTGAGGAGTCATACCAGGTCTATGACAAAAATTCCATGGCTTCTCCAAAGCCCTTCCCAGACCTGGGGGTGTGTATGAATCTCTAACTTCTACTTCTAGGACCCACATCTGGCCTCAGTGGGCCCGTCTCTACATGGTGGGTCAAACAGTATTGCCAGATGCCAGGCACTATGAGAGAGAGACCTAGGCCAGCAGTGATTTATTATTTATCTATTGCTAGAAGGCTTGACTTGAACTATGGACTCACAGAGGGTCAGGACTGGCTTTATGCCACCTCCACACAATGCCACCAAGAGGGTTTCTATACTGCCTCTGGGCAGTGATGAGATGGCAAGCTGAGATAGAAAGGATGATCATCTGATGTATTATATTTAAGAGGTGTGTTAATAATATCATTTAAAGTCTATATCAGTTTTATCAAGTCTCCTGTAACTCAACTAATGGAGGAAAATGAGACCAGCTTGTAAGGAACGCGAGTCTTATTTATTCATTGGACATCTATTTATTTATAAATAAATGTGCATCGATACGCAAAGTAAATAAACATGTATCAATATGCAAAACACTGTGGTAGAGTAGAAAGTTAGACAAGATGGACCCCTGCCATCAGGAAACTTAAAGGAAAAAATAATAATAAATCATATTAATAAACACAACCAACTTTGCTGGGCCTTGCTAGTCCCAGTTCTACACACTCAGCAGAGATTTGCTCATTTAATTTGTACAACAGTCATACGTGATAGTTAGTTATTATCCTCATCTTACAAACTGGTACATAGACAGGTTAAATAATTTGCCCCAAGTCACACAGTGAATACGTAAGCCCAGCTGTGCACCCAGAAAATCTACCTCCAGAATCCACATACTTAACCACTGTACTATGTACCTAGACAACCATTAAGTGATGCAGAAATGAATGGGATCCTTAAAATTTAGTCTGCAATAAACAGGGGAATTCTAGGGGAATCTAGAAAGAAGATCACCTTGGGTGGGAAGCAGGAACTCTGGGATCTCAGCCAAGGCCTCATAGAGGAGATAGCATTTGTGCTCAACTTTAAGAATGGATGAACTTGGAAAAAGTGGACCGATCAGAGATCTCTGGGTAGACATGATGCGGTCTTAGAAGCCACAGAGAAACACCCAGCTTGCACAGAAATGGCGAAACATCCAGGTAAAGAGTTAAAGGAGAGTCGTGTGGCTTACAGAGAGGAGGTGCATTTTATATTGCAAAATAAATCTTCCAAGCACTGTAGGGCTCACTTTGGTCTGACTCTTTCACAGAATAGCATATAAATGGCAGGATGTAAGAGCATCTGTCTGGGGGAGCAAGGAGAAACAGGGAGGTCTGAGGGCACCTGGCAGTAGTCCTTTCCCTGTCACTACGGACCCCTCTGAGGAAAACATAACTTTTTATTATCAGAGCTGGAACGGGCCCAAGCCGAGGTCCCAAACTGGCTCAGTTCCCTTTTTAGGCTGAAGTGTCATCGTGTTCCAAGGAGAAATGACTTGATCTTAGCAGATGGCTGTTCGGGCTGGCTGGTGACCAGTCTACTGCCCTGTCCTGTGTCCTGCTGGAGATGAATGGCAGCTTCTTTCCTTAAGTTTCCTGGCTTGCTCTGCTGCTGAAAATACCATTCTGGAAACAACACAGCCTCCGGTGGGCTCTGTATAGGGCTGTCCCAGCCTCCGGGCTCTGGGCAGAGTGACCTCCACCAAGGAAAGCTTGCCCCGACCACGGAGGTGTGGAGGGGACCCCGCCCAGGACCTTCCCGGGGCCCAGCCTGCAGCTCTGACCTCATCCAGAGTGGGAAGAGGTGCACAGGTGATGAAGGCCATAGCCATCCTGAGACAGAGGAAGTCTGGCTGAAAAGGCCAAGAAGGGAGGCACAACACGTACAAGGACAACCATCAGTGTCCTGGTTTATACAGGCTCTCGATTGTTCCTTTGATGTAATATCTAACTTGGTGAACAGATGGTAATCAGGTGACATCAAATGCTTCCCCTTCCTCCAGCTTCTCCTTCCTTGTCCTCAAAAGAGTTCCAAGTTTCTTTCTTTTGTTTTGTTTTGTCTTGTTGTGGGTTTTTTTTTCCTTTTTCCTTTTAAAAAGGAAATTAGACCCAGCAGAATGTAGAAATCACTGGCATGGTGTGTAAGGGGGAGGGGAGACACATTGTCTTTGCAAAAGGGAGGCTGGCCATCTTTTCCGTTCTGCTTGGCTCCGTGGCTGAGGAAAAGGATCCCACCAGTGAAGCACAACAGGATTTCAGTTTCTGGGCACAGGACCACAGTGGGCAAATTCATTAGGCTTCTGCTCGCAGACGAAATCTTCTGCAGGGCAGAGCACGATGACACGGAGGAGGCAGCTCAGAGATGCGCTTCCTGTAATGAATTCTCCATCCCTTGCTGGGGAGAATAAAACATTTTCTTACACGTTTGTTTCTCAGACATCCTGGGCACACAGAGGTGGGGGGGAACCCCAGAACCCAAAATAGCATAGCATTGCGTGGGAAGAATGATAAAATTATGGCATTCTGGTGACAGACAGGAGGTTTCATTTTATCTCTCCGTAACAGGGCGTCTTGGGAGGTTCACTGTTTCCACTTCTCTCCTTTCTCCCCGTCCCTATGTTTTCCTCCTGTGAACATATACATGGTTGCATATTTTACTTCCATTTTGGATGTTTTTCCTTTTTTCAGCCTGCCTCGGATCCATGCAGCCTAGCTGCACTGGAGGGCTGTGATCGGCCCCACTCTCCAGTGTTGCCTCCCAAGGGGCCACTCCTATGTAAACGCTTGCGGCCCCAGCTGGCCCCTGCACAGCACCATTCAAGGACCGGGTACAGCTGCTGTTGCTGCTTTGAAGGCAAATGCATCCCTCAGAATCTGCAGCATGGGATTCCCTGGGATCCCTCCCCACTACCAGTTCACAGACACCAGGCAACAACCTGCTGCCCCAAAATGAAAGCATTGCCCCTCTCGCCACCAGTCACGGCAAGCTTTTGCATGGCAACCTTCATCCTGTCCACTTCCCTTTGAGCACGCTCTTCCTCCAGTTGTGGTCACGTGCACAAGTCCCACCACCTCTGTGTCAACCCCAGTCCCAACCTCAACAGCCCGGGAGAGAAAAGGCGTGGTGGGCGCCACAGCCTCTGAGATGGGGATTGGCAGGGTCCATGCTGCCTCGTTGCACGTGAACTCTTAGACGCGAGGCGTGGCTACCACTGTACCTGCAATTGTGAGGGTCTGCATGTGTGATCAGCTGTACCCACTGGATCAGGTGGGGTCTGATCAGAGAAGGAGAACCTCTGGGGGTAATTTACCAAGGAAGGATTTGTAGCGTTTACGGGGGGCTAGACCTTCTGCAATGGAGACCGCAGGCTATGCTGGCCATGCAGTCCCTGCAGGCTGTTGCTTCTATGTCTCACCTCCAGGTGCAGTTACTATAGGTCAGCCATCTGTGGAGAAGAAAGCCGGAGGCAGGTGACAGCAAGAATGAACTAGAGCCTGCAGGAGTGAGGGGAGGGTCACATGACATCTGGAACCAGGAGGGGAAATGGAACCTGCTTCTGTCTCTCATCACCTTGACGCCGCGGGTGACCCGCGGGAGAAGTGGGTTCCCTGTGCCGAGAGCTGTGTGCACACTGGGTCCAGGACTTGGCAGAACCTGCCACCCTGGGCCACGTTCAGAGCTTGCCAACGCAAGAGGGGGGTGAACTTCCGTGTTCCTCACCCCCACCTGTGGAAGAAACAGCAATCCCAGCGTGGTACATTCATTCTCACCCTTGTGTGTTGTGTTCGCTGATGAGGGAAACACAGGCAAGAGAAATGTAGCTGAAATTAAATCTCCCTACAGCTTGCAGCCTGAAACATGCAGAGAGTGACCTTGCTCAAGCAATTCATGGCCGTCTTACTTCCTTCATGTTTCTGTTTCATTAAAGACTAAAAGTAACCTTATCTTAACAGCAGCTAGCCCCTCAAGGTCTTGAAAGCCTTGCTTTCAAACTCTGTAGAGACTTAATGCTCTCCCTCACCCCCAGAAACTTAAAGGTACATAGTCAGTCACTCCTCACAACCCCGGTGCAGCTCTCTCTGCCCACAGGTCCTGTCCCCGTGCTTTAATAAAATCATCTTTTTGCACCAAAGACATCTCAAGAATTCTTTCTTAGCTGTTTGCTCAAGAACCCCATCATTCACTGCCACTAGAAGGTGCTTGGTCAAGTCCAGAGACCATCCCCACAAACTCTGATCCTTCTGCAAGTTTTCAACCCACTCTGTACTTCTACGGCAGTCCAGAAATTAAGCGGGCATCTGCGGAGAACTTGCGTTGAGCCAGATCCTGGGCTGGGTCCTGAAGAAAATGCAAAGAAAAGCAGAGAAGGCCACTCGTGCCCGCTGGCTTAAGAGGTGACATACGTTCATCTGAAGCTGACTGACTTCACAGTGTCACACTGGTAAGAGGCGAGGAGGAATCCCTACGGGGACTTCAGGGAGGTTTCCCAGAGTCGGAGGACTTCCACCAGTGCGTGAAGACGGATGGAGAGGAGGAGGAGGAGGAGGAGGAGGACAACAGCAGAGGAGCACAAGCCAGAGTTCAAAAGGCTCACTGGGGGCAGGGAAGGTCCCCCCGACCCCCGCCCCAGTGAGCTCTCTGACTGTGCAGAGAACGGGAGGCAGAAAGTCAAGGCTCACGTCGAGGAAGATGCTAGGATGTGATCCCCCCGCTGCCTGAGCTCCCCCATCGCCGCGAATGCAAAAGGTGAGCCTGATGATCTTCAGTGATGACAAAGAATAGCTGACGCTCGGGGCGCTTACAGTGTGCTGGGGCTGGTGTGTGACCACATAATCCCAAACTAACCCGCAGGTAGTTATTATCGTATGGTATTTACTGTATTTATTTTATACTTCGGAGAGAGCGTGCAAGTGAGTAAGGGGCAGACGGAGGGAGAGAGAAAGGGAGAGAGAACAAGGAGCCCAAAGACGGGCTCGGGCCCACCCGACGCGGGGCTCAAATGCACAAACCGTGAGGTCATGACCTGAGCCGAGATCAAGAGTCAGATGCTGAACTGACTGGGCCACCCAGGCGCCCTCACGTAGTTACTCTTATTCCCACTGAAGAATGAGGAACCTGAGTCTTAGAACATGAGGTCTCTCAACTCCACATTCCTCACCCACCGCTTCAAGGCTGCCCACCTGGCCCTGCAGTTCCAGGCTCCGTGACACAGACGTTGCCGTAGATGCTGGCAACCTATCCAGTGTTACACTCATGAGGCCCTTCTTCTGTCATGTAATTTCAGTTCTGATTAGGGAAGCAAACCCCCCAGGATTCGAGCTGGCTACATTATAAGAGACGTCGGCTAAGAAAGTGGCTTTCTCTACCCAGGAGGCTGGATGGGCAAGAGGGCCTCCATCGCGGTGCGACTCGCATTTGCTGTGCAATGTGCACTGGGTAGTTGTTTCCTTTTCATTTTTTTTTTTAAAGTTTATTCATTTTTGAGAAAGAGACAGGACACGAGCAGGAAAGGGGCAGAGAGAGAGGAAGACACAGAATCCGAAGCAGGCTCCAGGCTCTGAGCTGTCAGTACAGAGCCTGATATGGGGCTCAAACCCACGAACTGTGAGATCATGAGCTGAGCTGAAGTCGGACGTTTAACCGACTGAACCACCCAGGCACCCCATCTTTGCTTTTCATTTAATGGGGGGGGGGTTCCTCCTGCAGATTCCAGGTTTCTTTTGTGGGGGGGGGGAGCATTTTCAGTTTGTAAGTTGAAAAGCACTCATCAGCGTCAGTAATGAAAATGTGCGCACAGAGAAATCACCGCCGCCCCCCAGGCAGGGCAGCGCTCCCTCCCCCCCATCCCCAGGCCCAGAACTGCTCCGGTGAGCAGAGGCTGGCTGAGGCAAGGAAGCAGGAACGGGGAAGGAGCTCAAGCTAGTAAATGTGTCAATTTACTTGGGCTCCCTGCAATTTAGAAGCTGATTTCAAAGAAAAATTGCTTCGGGCCTCACGCTCCTTCTGTTGTTGCCAAATGTGGCCCAGTTTTACAGCTGACTGACCACGGGCTAAAAATGCGGGTCTCCGGTGGTCTCCACAGGCCCCCGCTGGCTCCCGGCCGCCCCCCAGCAGAAGTCACAAGCATAATTACAGCTAATGGAGGCAGGTCGGGGCAGGCCGTCCCTCACATCACCGCCACCTGCTTCCCCAAGGACTGTGCCTCAGCTCGCACACGCAGCTGTTGTGAATCCCCAGTCAACAGCTGACATGACTCATTAGAACCTCACGCTCCTGCCCGGCAATCCCCTCACGCCTCTCGAACCTTCTCTGCTAGCCTTCATGCCCAGCTCACAGTCTGTGGCTGCATGCTCCCTGCCCTCCCTGTCCTCCCTGTCTCCCACCCCTGCCCTGGGTGACTCCCCGCCCAGGGTTAATTATGTTTTCTCCAGGGCCTCCACCCAGAAGGAAAAGGAACAGTCTGATTTCAGTGAGAGTGACGGGGCAGAGGGGCAAGAAATCCTTTCCCCACACGCAGAAATCCACGCGCAGGCCTTTCTCTCTGGCAGCTTCCATCTGAGTGTGTCTCACTTAAAATCCATTCCTCTCCGGTTGCCAGCCTGACATGGGGGATGAGGGGTTAGGAGGTTGCTCTGTGGTAATAGGGACAAATTCATCTCAGCTAAACTTCCAGAGAGATGCTGGGTGTTTTGTTTTGTTTGGTTCAGAAAGGGCAGTTACTCAAATAGTGTTGTTTGGAGAGTGAATCATTAATAAGTTGTCCCCGCAACAAACCCTTCAAGAACCTATCAACCTGGGTGGCTCAGTCAGTGTCTGACTTTGGCTCAGGTCATGTTCTTGCAGCTTTTGGGTTCGAGCCCCGTGTTGGGCTCTGTGCTGATAGCTCGGAGCCTGGAGTCTGCTTCGGATTCTGTGTCTCCCTCTCTCTCTGCCCCTCCCCTGCTCATGCTCTGGCTCTCTCTCTCAAAAATAAACATTAAGAAAAAGAAAAGAACCTATCAACAGAGCCTCAGTTGCTCAGAAGAGAGATTCCTCCTGCACACGGCTTATCTCTGGGCAATTGGAGGATGCATAACGTCTGTTCAAAGAGCACCTGTTTGGGGAAGCTTTGGGATGGCGTCTAAGCCAGCAGGGCTATTCTAGGCCAAGGTGAACCGTGGGAGGCCAGAAGCAAACGGATGTGCCACCTGCAGGTGGGGCCCAGCCGACACAACAGGGTAGACCAGATGACCTTTCTCCTCTGGTGCTCTCTGGTTCTGGGCTCCTTACCTGAACTTCCTTCTTTTGTGAAGACAACCGTCTAGACGAATGGAGATGACCTTTGCAGACCAATCATGACCTTCCACTGGGACATTTGCATGTGATTCCTACGGAAAGGTCACCCGAGAATTCCGTGGTTGAAGAGCATCCTTTCAAACAACAAATGTGACAATTAAAACAAAGCACCCTTCTCATGTGGTGGCAGTGCGGAAGCAGCTGGGCTCCAGGATGGCTTGGCCGGCCCAGGCCTGTGGCATTTGTCACCTAAGGGAAACAATAGCATCTCTGTAGGCATTTCTGTCTGAAAGGGCGAGAGCTGTTGCCAGCTGCTCGGCTCAGGCCAACGAGAGGGGCAACAGGAGAACACCCATTGTGACTGTGGGGCATCCTCGCACCTTCCCAAAGCCCCCATATTGTCCTGCCCCCTTGTGACGGTGTGCGCAAAGGCATGGTCTTGATTCCGGAGTGGGACATGAAGCTTCGGGCACAGGGTAGGCGCGGTGGCTGTGGGTGTGTCTCTTCCATTCCACTCGGAAATAGCCAGGTCGCCCACAGCTCTGTCCTCCAATTGAAAAATGTGCGTTGGACTGTGAGCCACAGATACACATCTCACTTTCTCCCATTTTTTTTCCAGTCTCCGGTGGAACCAAGTCTTCCATGGAAGCAACCATTTATGGATAGATTATGGTTCCTCTAAAAAGACTCTCAAATGCTGGTCATCCTGGTGGATACTCTGTTCAAAGGGAAACTGACCCATGTAAAGCCCTTGCTGCTTCTCCATCTAGATCCCTTCCACGCAGCTCATCGAGTCAGGGGCTGGGGCCTAACCCATAAAAAGAACCAATGGAACCTTTCCAGTGACTTAGGAGCCATATGGTTTCTAAGAAAATAACTATGTAAGTGGAGGAGGAAACATTGAACCTATTACATTCTCTCTGTCTCTCTCTCTCTGTCTCTCTCTCTCTCTGTCTCTCTCTCTCTCTCTCTTTCTCCCTTGAAGCTGAGCCATGAATAAGAGAATTTCCCATTGGGAGGAGAAATCGTTTCTGAAGAGTCATGAAGTAAATTTAGAACTAAAGAAGCCAAAGGTAAGGGTGAGTTGGGGCAGTGGGCAAACACAAGGAGACACTGATGGTTGTGAGTGAGCAAGAAAGAGACACAGCAGGTAGGTATTTTGTCCTGATGGTGCAGTATTTGAGGAGGACCCCACAGAAGCCCCCTTGAATCCTTCTGTTCCATTTCCAGATGACCCTTCTGTACCTCGGTTTTCTGTCCTAGGTTTCGGACTTCCTCATTGTTGCACATATACCTTAACATTAATTCCCCTTCCCTTTGGCTAGCTTCAAGAAGTCTCTATCCCTTCCCTGAAGATAAACCTGGAAAACAGAACAACAGACACCCTGAGGAGACTAGCTTTCCCAGGGTCCAAAAAAGAAAGGGTGATTATATTAAGTACACATTTAAGGGGCACCTGGGGGCTCAGTTGGTTAAGCATCCGATTCTTAATTTTGGCTCACATCATAATCTCACAGTTTTGTGAGTTCGAGCCCCACGTCGGGCTCTGTGTGCTGACTACATAGGGCCGACTTGGGATTCTCTGTCTCCCCCTCTGTCTCCCCCTCCCCTGCTCTCACTCTCTCGTCTCTCTCTCAAAAAAATTTTTTTAAAAGAACACATTTAATTGTTGCTGTTCTATTTGATTAAAGGAAGGAGGAAAAAGAATTCTGATCTACAAGGCGATCACCAGATCCAGGGAAGGTGATCAGGCAGCCAAAGGCATTGGCTGTAATGTATACAGATTATTGTATATTATATTGTATATTATAATCTGTAATTTATACAGATTATTGAGTAACCTGACTGCCTCAGAGGGAGAGAGAGGGGAGTCTGATCTCTCCTGCTAGGAGGGCTGTCCCTTTGGAGACGTGAAAAACTGAAGTCACGGCAGGCAGCTTTCATGTCCCCCCTCTGGGAAAGACCAGCAACATTGGCACCCCCAGCACATGTGGCCTAAGAGGTCAAAGCCCTATTCTGCCTGGTTCCTTGAGCCTTGTGGACACTGACCCAAGATGAGAGATTCACATTCCAAACTGGGTGTCAGTCACTCAGGCGTTTTATCTTTTTTCCTGTTGTATCTATAATGAACACGCTCTAGGAGAGGAAGAATGCACAGTATTTTAACAAGTGTCGAGAAGCTTCTATGCCATTACATATTCATTACAGCCTGTTTGAGGAGGCTGGGAAGACCCAGGTAGAGCAGGTTATATAATATTTAAAAACCTCAGATAACCAGAAGTCAGCTAACCATAACTTCTCAATTAACCAGACATTTAACTGTTACTTTTATAAACATAAACCAAAAACAATAAAAATACAAATAAAAAATGTCCAACTAGGTTATGTCTCAGCAGCTACACATTAGAGATCTCTAGGACCAGGACCTTGAGATGTTGCAGGATCTTGACTCGTGTGAAAATGTTTGGCTTGCTCATCAACCTCTACTGACAAAGACATGGGTGTGATCACAAGTATTTTGGGCAGATTTGCAACAAGTTTCTATTTTGTTCTCATGGAAGCAGGGAATTGGATGTTTAAATGTCCACCTATGAGATCCTAAACGTAAGTGTTTAAGATTATACCAGCCTGAATATCACATTTTCTTCTGGAGAAGAGGGATCTTGAGGGAGGATTTGTCCACATGCCAAGCTAGACAAAAGTGTCAAGTACTCAAAGGCATCAGTGAGCCATTGGACAGAAACAGGTTTTGGGATTTGGACTCGTTTGGTCAAGAGACATGGGTTCCGGCCTCAGCCTTGCCAGTCAGGGAACGACTTTGAGAAAGCTTGGTTCCATTTTCCTTGGCTGCAAAATGGAGAGACTGTATTAATGTCTAAAATGGCCTATCTTCAGAGATGACCTCACTTCCAAAACCTGCTCCATCATGTGGAGAGTAAATTTAGAGGCTACCTGTCTTATTTTGAGCCCTCAACTCAAGGCAAGTGATGGAGGAAGATACCTTTGAGCAAATCCCAAGCTCTGTATTACAGTTTTGCCCTCTGAGGGAAACTCCACCTGGGATAATCATCCTCCATATGTAGTCCTAGTTGTAGTTCACAAACTCCTTTTCTTGATATAGAAAGATCTTGAAGGTTCTAGTCCATCACTCAGATTTGGCATTTAAAGATATATTCCTCCCACACTGGGAACTCCCTGACCAGAACTGAGATTATGTAGCCATGAAGACCCCTTTTAGTGTCTCTCAGACCCTTCATCCCAGGTCAAATCCAGAAGTTCTTCCAAATCTATTTGGAGGTGAGGCAATGGGAGGTTTTGTGTGGGAAAAGGATGAGATGCTTCCTTCCTCTTAGAGCTGGGTGACCTCCCTCTTCAGGACTCCCACAGCCTCAATGGCCAAGGGGTCAGGGGCCTGTAAAATAGGGTAGAACCGGGTTTCCTCTCAGACCCCAAAAATCAACCCATTGCAACAGGTGCGTGTGATCTATCTACTGTAATCAGACTGGGAGAGAGAATATTCCTAATGGTTACTGCCTTGGGCTCTGGGGCCACAAAATTGGGACAAGTGACTTCATCTACTAAGGCTTTAATCTCCTCATCTGTAAAATGAGCTTAAAAACAGTCTGGACTTCATAAGGTTGGTGCACCAATTCAGTGAGAGAGTTTATGCCAAGTACTTGGTGTGTAGGAAGTGTTTAGTAGCATGTAGCTCATGTTTTGTTTTGTCCCAAGGATCCCCCAAACCCTTCTGTGTTCGCCCAAAGTCTCCTGAAGACAGGGCATCACAGGAGTTAAATTTGATATGACCTCCATGTCTCATCTAGGAGAAGGAACGGGGGCTGATGAACCTTCCGATTTGTGGGGAGCACGAAGTGGTTCATTGGGTCTGAGCCAACAGCTCTGATTTTTGCACCTGTGACTTCACTCAGTCCAGAAGTGCCACCTCTGCTTTCCGTAGATAAAGGTGAGAAATTAGTCATTTTTGTCACCCTCCTTCCAGCCTCGATAATTTCAGTTGCACCTATGTTCGTTAGAGTTCCATAACTTTTAGTTGAGGTTTGGGCATTCAAACGCACCCAGGCTCGATTAGAAAGGAAGAAGTTGCATCATTTCATAAAAAGAGGAATAATACCCAGAGTCTTAGTGTGGCACCCGAGGCTGAACCAAGGGGATCAAGGGCGCGGTCAGGGGTTCACTCATTCTGCCTCTGCCATTTGCCAGCTGTGGACAAGTCGGACTTCTCCAAGACCACACTTCCTTCTTTATGAGGAGGAGAAGGTAAAAGCCTGGCAATGATCCCTTCCTAGGGTCATGGGGGAGACAGCGTTCTACAGCTCAGTATTTGTCGGTGCCGAGTCTACTCAGCTTCTCTCCCAGACCCGTTGATGGCTGGTAGGCAACTGCATTAACCATTTGGTATCTCTCCATCAACTGGCAACCAAAAGCAGGCAGCTAGCTCATCGCCCGCCGGACTGGACTCCCAAATTGCGGCAAGTCTACCTACTTGGACTGCGCCAGTACAGCCCTGAGCCTGCAAATCCGCCACCGGCAGGGGGAGCACTCCCCCATCTCCCACAGGTAGTCACCCTCCCCCGCACCTGGGGGGGAGGGGGGAGCAGGCTGGAGGCAACAGAACGGGGACCTTCAGCACCTGATTCCTACTAAAGATAGCCAGCCCCTAGACAGAGTCCACATTCCGCTGGAATGTGGTAGGGACATCATGACTCCGGGTTGTGGCTCTGATAAGATACACAGAAAAGCCTCCTCCTCCTCCTGTCCTTCTCCTGAGGATCTCTGAGTCCTCCAGTGGAACTCTGCCCTGCTCCCCCATCTGATGTCCCGTCAAGTCTTGGTCACAGCATTTCCAACCTGGCCTTCACTGTTTCTTTGTTTCGTTTTTACTATTCAACGTTCGGTCATTCATAGCAAGGACCCTGGTCTCACACTACCTGAATTTCAGTGCTGCTTCCTACATATGCGACATTAGCCAAGTTACCCAATCTCTCTGTGTCTCCTGTTCTGCACCTGTTAAAAAAAAAAAAAAGGTAATAATAGCTCCTCCTTTTATACAGCTGTCCTGAGGACTGAGTGAGTTTATGCAGGTAAAGTGATTGTCAGAGTCTAAACACTGTATTACTGCTGGCTTCTTGTTATTGTGTTCTTATGCGTCAGTGACATCTCGTAATTAGTGGCGTTGTGAGGAGGAGGTATCATCTCACAGGAGGAAGGGAGCAGAGACTGTCCAGTCAGCTCTCCACCAGGACGCTGAGTTAATCCATTGTGTTGCAAAACACAGTTGGACTCTTCTTTGTTTATCATGATCCTAGGGCAGCTCAGTCCTTCCTGTTCTTGGGATGGTTCCTCTTCTTCCGGAACTTTCTGTTTATTTCTGTAGATCCACCCTCCCCAGTTACGTAGAGAGAAATAGAGATCTATATTTTACAAAAAGACATAGATAATTTTTTTTAAAAAACTCAAACTACCCAAACACGTCAACCCCACCACTGTCATGCTTAACCCCACACCATGGCGCGAGATGGGGAAGAAAAAGGCAGTTATGCCTATTCTCGCTCTCCCTAAATGTGGGATGGTTTGGTTCTTCTGAATATTTATCCTGAAGAGCCATCTTTTTAATGTCTTCAACAATAAGGGGCACCTGGGTGGCTCAGTTGTTTAAGCGTCTGACTCCGGCTCAGGTCATGATCTCGTGGTCCGTGAGTTCGAGCCCTGCGTCAGGCTCTGTACTGACGGCTCAGAACCTGGAGCCTGCTTCAGATTCTGTGTCTCCCTCTATCTGCCCCTCCCTGGCTTACACTCTGTCTCTCTCTCTCAAAAATAAATAAACCTTAAAAAAAATTAAACAATAAAATCTTCAACAACAAGAGGAGTAGAATTAATGAAGAATTCTCACAGGTAAACCTGTCTTTTTTGGCCACTTGGGTAAAAGTGGTGGAAATAATGTTCCCAAACCCTACCCCACATCCTCTCCCTACCCAGACCCCAATCCTCACAGCCCTGATAGCAGCTCGGGGACAAAGTCATCTTCCCAGAAAGTGCTGGCCAAAGACACAGGGGGAGGAGGGTGGGGTGGGGGCGGGGAGGGAGCTACCTCCGCTTTGAACCAGACTCTACACCCTGCTCACACCCCCCCATCCGGGTGGCACAACGTATACCCCGGGCATTTCCAAATCATTGCCCCCATCAGCTTCCCAGTAAAACAAAAAGGCCATAGCTGGCATTTTAATTCTCTCCCCACCCAAGCTGTTCATGCAAGAAAAAAAATTTTTTTTTTTAAGACTACAAGTTGAAAGGCTTTTTTTTAAGCGCCTACCCACATTAAAGGAGGACTATTTAATTCTAGAGCTACAGCTACAAGATCAAAAATAGGAATAATTAAAGCCTGAGATGTAACTGTTAAGAAAGGCGTTTTTTATTTTCTTTGCCAAGTCCTTAAACAGGTAAACCACATATTTAAAGAAAGCACTAAGATCTGAAAATCCCAATGGGAATTTTTTTTTTCTTGTTTAAGGCATAACGAATTCAGTCTTCAGAGACCACAGAGCAGAGTTTGTTAAGCTTCCTGAACTGTCAGCTGAATAATTATCTGGCAAAGCCTGTGTGTAGGTGACTCCCCACGATTTCACTTCTTTCCTGTTTTGAAACAGAAGGTCACCAACCTCTGGAACAAAATTTGGCAAACTCAGGGAATGTCAGCTTGTGGCCTTCCTTTGCATTAGGGGATATTTCATTTTTAAGTCTTGCAAATATGTATACTGAATGCCACTCAAGTACATGTCCTAGAGAATGTAGAATTTAAAAGCAAAAGAAACAAAATTTTTTAAAAAAAACAACCAAACACACACACACAAAAAATCTCCCTTTTTTCAGAGTGGCTGGAGCCAAATGAACCTTATGTCAAAACCCATGAACAGTCTGACAATTTATATTCCAAGGAGAAGGTTAAGCAGGAACATTGAGGGTCGAATGCAAAAAAAATAAATAAAAAATAAAAAAAAATCTCATCACAGCCAAACCTGTTGGTTTTTTAATAAGATTATAATTTTAAATTGTGGCCTTAAAATACCTGTCTGAGTGCTTGGACGTTACTGCTTTAAAATCTCCACTTGAGAGGCTGTGGCTGTGGGGGTTCTGGTTCACCTAAAAGGAGTCTGGACAGCTGATTCATGGGCGCTTCCTTCTGTCACATGAACCTCGTCCTGTTTTGAAACTGAAGTATTCAGTCTCCGTCCCCATAGGATGCAAGGTACCTTCAAGGAAAGACAATGCATGTCATTATCCTAACTTGACTGAAGGCAGAGCTAAGCAGAGATGAGACTTGAGATCTTGAACTTGAGATCAGACGCAAAACCTGACGTGGAGCAGAGATCACGCCTGGCTTGCCTTTGTCCCAAAAGAACGTTGCCTAGGTGTCAGGCAGGACTGTTGGCTACACCTGACCAGGTGTGGGGAGGTGGGATTTGCAGAAGGGAACACAAAACCTCAGTTCCTTGTAAAGGAGAAAAATGAACAGCCCACCTGCTCCAGAACTGGCCAGCTTCTCTCAAGTTTGGCCAAATAGGACATTCCGTTGCTCTTATCCTAAAACCAGAAAACTACCTCCCTCGCTCCTGCTACTGCCTCTGTTATCTGCCAAATGTCAAAATGGGCCTGGAGTAGGCTGTCTGCTTTGCTCTCCAGGGTAGTAGAGTTGAGAGAGGGGCAATGATCAGCCAGTGCTGTCCTAGACTCACGTCTGCAGCTGGAAATCACCTAGCCACACAGTCTCCATTATCCGTGCAGACAAAGGTGGTTGAGAAAAGAGGCAGGTCCCCGATGCAGCTGTAACTATTCCTGATGGGACCTTATTTCTAGAATCAGCAGCCTACACTGTGTTCCCAGGACTGGAACCTGATAGGTACACCCTCTACATTCTCTGGACAAACCAAAGGATGACGAAACAAGCACGGAGAAACGACCCTGTGACCATGTGTTTGATCATTTCTCTTTAGAATCAGGAGTGAAGTTGGTCAATTGTTTTAGTTTGCCCTGATTTTTTTTCAGGGCACCCAAGCCCTCAGAAGGTATAGGTTTATATGACTGCCCCTTGCCTCAAGAAAAGCTGCAAACTCCTTGGGAAACCTTTGTATGCCGTCACCTGTATTTCCCAAAGTTTGGGGCAGGTATTCGTCTCCTGTCTTTACTTAGGCTACTTGATTATCAGTGTTCCAAGACCCTTAAACATCTAAGTCTTTTTCACCGTTTCTCCCTCAAGCTCTAAAGCCCTTGTGAAAACTGACCCTCAAGGTGCATCCTGATGTCTTGTGGACCCCAGGTGGGACATGAGGATTACGCCGTGATGAGTGTGCAAGCCAGTTTCAAATATGTTGTCCATGCCTATAAACCCACAAGAGCTTGAAAGCTGCCATTGTTGATGCCAGCCTGACTCAAAAGACAGAAAATATCCCAGCATACCCAGATATTCCTCTCAACCCCCCTTCCTTTCTTCTTCGATAACATTAACTCCATGATCACTGTTGTTACCAAATTCCAGTCTTTGCCTGCTGCCCCAACACCAGCCTTCATCCCTCCAACCCACTTTCTTTCTTTCTAGAAGCCACAACGATTGTATGACTTGCTCCAACCGAGCAAGTCAGTCAATGGCCAGAGGTCATTCTGAGCATTAGCTTTCCGTTCTGCAAAACCTACACACCAAATTGAAGAGCAGACAAATAAACCCACAGCTTGGGGTCATCAGGGTAAGGGGCTAAAACCTCATTTTGTTTGACAGGTGCATGGAATCGGGGATTTAAATTTCAGGAAATCTCCATGAGAGAAAGTAAACCCATGGTCATGGTCGTGGGTAGTCATCAGTCAAGTGTTACAATGTGGACACGTTTCACCCAGATTGGTCCCCAAATAATTCCCAAAACTTTCTAAGGTTTTTGCAATCTATGAGAAATGTTTCTGGTTCCCCGCCCCCCACCCGTTTAGTCCTTATACATTTTTTAGTTTAGCATTCCCAATATTGCAATTGCTTATGAATGGGGTGTAGTATCTGGCCAACTTACTAAAATTCTCTTACTAGTTCAGATCATTTTGCGGTTGATTGAGAAGGATTTTCCAAATAGACAATTATACAGTCTGCAAGTAAAAACAGTTTTGTCTCTCCTTTTTCAATACTAATACATTTTGTTATTTTATACCGTTTTATTCCATTAGCTCGGATGTTGAATAATAACAGTGTTCGTCTTTGTTTCTGATTTCAAACAGGTGACTCACTGCTGAAGATGAGGTTTGTAGAGGGGTTTCTTTCCTTTATGAAAATGAGGCTGTTTTATTTTAATTCTGTTTTGTTAAGTGTTTTTCTTTTTTACATCACAAATGGGTCTTTGTTGAGCTCATTAAAACAGTTTTTCTGAATCTATTGAGATGACGTTATGACTTTTCTCGTAATTCTTGATCAAATGAATTACATTAATAGATTTCTTCATGTTGAAATATCCTGGCATTCCAGGGATAAGCCCTGCTTTGTTAAGACGTATTATTCTTTTAGGACACAGATGGATTTAATTTACTACTGTTTATTTAGGATTTTGGTGTCCTTGTTCATAAATTTGATTGATCTATATTTTCTTTCCCCTCGATATCTTTGTTTAGTCTTGTTATATGGTTACACAAGCCTCATAGATGAGAAGCTTCCAAGTTTATTCTAGGTTCAGAAAGAAGTACTAGACCCCCCAAATTATCTGTTTCTTGGTGATCGGAGCTTTATGATTAACTTTGCCTAACTTTTAAATGTTTCTATAACTATACCTCTTTAGTCAATTTTAGAATTTATATTTGCCAGGAAATCACCATTTTAAAATCCACATTTGCACATTTATTTTAAAAGTTGAGCACGGTATGTTTTTATGTTTTAAATCTTCTAACAGAATATACACCCTTTCTTATTTCTGATGTTTCATCAATTTTCTCCTTATTAATAATTGGCCTCGATCAAAGCCTTGATCATTTTTCTTTTTTTTTGCATTTACTCCATTAACTCCTGCATTTTATCATGTTTATTCTCTCCTACTTTTGGGGGGATTACCTTACAATTTGTTATCTAGCTTCTTGATTCATAAGTTTAGTAAAAAAACAAAAAACAAAAAACCCTCCTCATTATCTAATTAGACTATTTCAAACTGTAAAATGTTCTCTATTATTTTGCATGCATCCCACAAATTTTTTCTTTAATGCTGTGCTCACATTCTTGTTTATTCCTAACTTGTTTGTAATTTCAGTAAGATTTTCTCTTCAATCTAGGAGTCATTTAAAAGTCTGTGTTAAAATGTCCCGGTAATTGTATCTAGACTATATAAAGAACTCCTACACATCAATACAGAAAAGACAGCTCATTACAAAATGAATAAACATTGGAACAGGCAACTCATCAAGAAGATATATGAATGGCTAAAAAAACATGTGAAAAGGTAGTCAACATTAGCAGTCTTCAGGGAAATGCAAATTCAAACTACAATGAGATACCACTTGCCATCCACCAAATGGTTGCCATTTAAAAGATGTGAAAATATCAAGGGCGTCTGGGTGGCTCAGTCGGGTGAGTGTCCAACTTAAGCTTAGGTCATGATCTCACGGGTTCATGGGATTGAGTCCCACGTTTGGCTCTGTGATGGCAGTGTGGAGCCTGCTTGGGATTCTCTGTCTCCCTCACTCTCTGCCTCTCCCCTGCTCATGCTCTGTCTCTCTCTCTCTCAAAAAATAAACATTGAATGAATGAATAAATGAATGAATAAATGAATAAATGAATGAATGAATGAATAAATGATGTTAAAATATCAAATATTGGTGAGAAAGAGGAGAAAAACTCTCGTATGTGGCTGACAAAAGTATAAAATGGCACAACCACTTTGGAAAAGAGTGGCAGTTTGGTGGCAGTTTCTAATGAAATGAAATTTACCTCAACCCGATAAGCCCGAGATTCTGTTACTAGGTACATGCCCCAAATAAATGAAGGCACATATTCAGAAAAGTCCTTGTACAAAAATGTGTCGGGGCGTCTGGGTGGCTCAGTCGGTTGAGCGTCTGACTGTGGCTCAGGTCACGGTCTCATGGGTTGTGAGTTCAAGCCCCTCATTGGGCTCTGTGCTGACAGCCCAGAGCCCGGAGTCTGCTTCGGATTCTGTGTCTCCTTCTCTCTGCCCCTCCCCCAGTCGCGATCTGTCTCTGTCTCAAAAATAAATAAACATTAAAAAAATTTTTTTTAAATGTTTCTATTAGCTTTATGCAGGTGCAATAACCCCACACTGAAGTCTGGATTACCACACAGTAATATATCTGCACAGAGACATACTACTTAAAAAATGAGTAAGTAAATAAGGGATGAACAGTTCGTACGTACCACAAACAACAGGATTGCAACTCAAAAACATGCTGAGTGGAAGAAGCCAGATACAAAAGAGTATCTGCTATGTGAACCATTTACATAAAGTTCAAGAACAGTGATTGTCTCTGGGTGGGGGCATGACCAGAAAGGGGCAGGAGGAATCTTTTTGGGGTGATGGAAATGTTCTAGATCTTCAGCTGGATGATTACTGAGGGGTGGACATCAAAATTCTGTGAGCTCCACAACTGAATACTTTAACTATGTAAATTATACTTAGAAGAACACCAACAACAACATAAAGTGTTTCCCTTCCCCCCTCCTTTTGTAGTTAATTTATACTATTATTGCATTTGGCTAGTAAATTTATTTAAATACATTCAACTACTTAATATTTGCTGAGATTTCCTTTGAATCATAGTAGATAGTGCATTTTTGTTACTGCTCCATAAGTATTTGAAAGAAAATATGTTATTCTGTTAAAAATAACCTATACAGCTTGTAGTGTCTTATTCAAATATACCAGTTTTCGTTTTTTTTTTTTTTTTAATGATATTTCTATTTCTGAGAGAACTATGCTAAAATTGTGGCTTTTTCCACTCATTTCATCCGGTAAACATTTGCTGAGTTCCTACCCTTTGAGGAACATACATTAACAGTTGAGAGGAAAGGGTGTGGAGCTAGAACCCTTGGGCATGAATTCTGACTCTGGTATCGACTAGTTGTGTGACAGTGAATATGTCACGTAGCCTCTCTGTGTCCCAGTTTCTATATCTTTAAGATGTGGACAGTATAGTATCTGTCTATGTATCTGTCATACCTATTAAATAAGTACATGTGAAGTCCTAGAATAATGCTTGCATATAATAAGGACTTAATAAATGTTACCTATTATATGACAGAAACTATGGTAAGCCCTGGAGATATTACAATGAAAGAGAGAATATAAGATATGGTCTGAGACCTCCTGGGGCTTACCTTGCAATAGAGGAGTCAGACTTTTTGTCAATTGCATATATAAGTGTATAATTACGCTGGGATAAGTGCAATGAAAGAAAACAGTATCATAAGAGTATATAATGAAACATCATCTATTTTGAGGGACTGGAGAAGACTTTCCTAAGGAAGTAGTATTTGGGTCGAGGAGAATGTGGTTATGACTTTAGAATACAAAATAATTTCTTAAATAAGTCACAGTAAGTATAGTTCATAAAATTTTATTACATTAAAATTTAAACTTGTATAGTTCAGGGGCACCTGGCTGGCTCAGTCAGAGGAGAATGTGACTCTTGCTCCTGGGGTCATGAGTTTGAGCCCCATGTAGACTATAGAGATTACTTAAATAAATAAAACTTAAAAAAATTTTTAACGTGTATAGTTCAAAAATACCATAAATAAATTGAAAAGACAAATCAAAGACAAGGACAAGATATTGCAATGCATATGGCTGATAAAAGGTTGCAAATTTATAAAGAAATTCTACAAATCAATAAGAACAAGGCAAAATGTATAAATGTGTGGACAGATGACAGGAACAAGCCATTCACAATAATCAATTGGAATTGCCAAAAAAAGACACATGTAAAGATTCCCAACCTCATTAGTAAGTAAGGTAACACACAAAATATAGTAACAATGAGATAACATGTACCTGATATAGTGGCAAAAATTTTAAAGTCTAACAATATCAATATTTGGCAATGGGAACTCTAATGCTACTCCAAAAATAAATTAATATAATTAATTTGGAGAGCAATGAGGCAATATCTAGTAATATATACTCTTTGACTCAGAATATATACTCTTTGACTCAGAAATTTTACTCCTGGGTATATACTCCAGAACTAAGCTTTCCAACTTTTTCACATCATGGCCCACAGTGGATTTTATTTTCCCCAGTTAGTGAGTCTCTGTCTTTTAATAGGAGAAATTTAGCCCATTTACATACATTGTGATAACTAATATGACTAGATATATTTCTAAAGCCTTATTTAATGTTTAAAAAAATTTTTTTAATGTTTATTCATTTTTGAGAGAGACAGAGTGTGAACGGGGGAGGGGCAGAGAGAGAGGGAGACACAGAATCCGAAACAAGATCCAGTCTCTGAGTTGTCAGCACAGCCCAACGCAGGGCTTGACCCCACGAACTACGAGATCATGACCTGAGCTGAAGTTGGATGCTTAACCGACTGAGCCACCCAGGTGCCCCCAGCCTTATTATAATGTTTACCATGTATCCACTTTAAAAATATCTTTGTTAGTTTTCCTTTTTTAAACCATCTGTTTCAATGGATTTTGAATTCTTTGAATTTTTTTGTCCTCCAATAGTTTAGACGTTATATACCCTATTTCTATTTTTTCTGGTGATTATCCTTACACTTCAAACACACTTAAGCATATATCTTTCTATGTATCTCAGGTATTTGTCAATATCTCTATACTTCCCCTGAAAAGTTATCTATTGATTTGATGTAATTCCAATATTAGCCTGCTTTCAATTTCTTCTGTGTCCCAAACCCACCACATTGAAATCATTTGGGATTTTAGTTTTTGTTTAGTTCTATTCATTATTTTTCACATCACGCTATCACAATCTTTTAAGATTTAACAATTAAGCTTATAGGTTTATTGGCTTACCACCTTCCTGTGACTTGATCACTTTCTTAGGGTCGCTTTTCTTCTTGCTAGAAACACTCAAGTGTATCTTCTCAGAGAGGATCTGTGGGGGCTGAATCCTTGCGTGTCAGTCATTTTATCCTGCTCTTCAATTTCACTGCTAATTTGGCTCAGCATAACGTTGTAGTTCTCTGGAGCCATTCTTTCTCCTGCAGTTGAAAATGAATGCATTCCCCTAAACTGCTATCCTTTAAAAAAAAAAAATTAATGTTTATTTATTTAAAAAAACTTTTTTAATGTTTGTTTTTGAGAGAGACAAAGACAGAATGCAAGTGGGTTAGGGGCAAAGAGAGAGGGAGACACAGAATCCGAAGCAGGCTCCAGGCTCTGAGCTGTCAGCACAGAGCCTGACGCGGGCCTCGAACGCATAAACTGTGAGATCACGACCTGAGCTGAAATCAGACACTTAACTGGCTGAGCCACCCAGGTGCCCCCAAACTGCTATCCTTTTGATCTATTGCTGCCTTCCCTTATATTTCAGTTTGACAAGTATTTGTTGCATCCTTACTATGTGCTGAGTGTATTTCTAGGTATTGAGGATACAAGGGGGCTTGACGTAGGCCTGTGTGTGGTGTGCTGGGTTCACTACCACCACTGTGTGTGGACTTCCTAGGTTTCCCCCTGATGACTGGCCGAGGGGCCGCCCTGCTCAAAGTTAGTCAACGCCTAGGCTGGCCTACAGCATGGTGTGGTCTGATAATCGACAAAAACCCAAAAACAATAGCAACAAAACTGACCTGTGCTGATTCAGTTCTCATTCTTATGCATTTCAATGGGGAAATGCCCAAAGAACAAAGCTATAAAAATAACCCTGCCTACTCTCTGGCCATCTGCCCACCAAGGGCAGAGCTCAGGGCATCTGGTCCTTTTGATAAATGCTCTGGCCCAGCTCTGCCTGACAAACCACATCTTTCCCACTATCACTTTCTGGGCAATGACATGTGAGAAAGGAAAGACCAGCTTCTTGGCACAGCAATTCCCTAAAGAAAGAAAACAGGGCTGGGGGTGAGGGGAGCATTTATTAAATCACCTGGAGGACTTTTTAAAAATGCCTGTTCAGTGTCCTTAACCCCAGAGAATAAGATTTGACCTCTTGGGATGGTGGGGTAGGGGTTAGGGGAACTTGGGGGAAGCAAATATACATTTTGAAAAAGTATCTAAGGGAATTATCACCTCTATTGTATGTATGACCGCTCTGCCACTTCCGAGTTGACAGCCACTGATGTTATCCAACCCTGTCATTTTATAGATGAAGCAACCATGGTCCAGAGAGGAAAGGTGATTGATTTGTTCCAGGCCATACAGCTAGTAGATAGCAGAGCCAGGATGAGACTCAAGGACACTTGATTCCTAGACTGTGCTTCTCCTGACTCTACCTATAATTCATCTTTAGCTCTTGCTCTTCTTGAGATCATTATCATCACCATCACCACCATTAATGTCATCACCATGATCACCATGATCACCACCATGATCACCATGATCACCATGATCACCACCATCATCACCACCATCACCATGACCACCATCATCACCATCATCGCCACCATCATCACCATCATCACCACCATCATCACCATCATCACCATGACCACTATCATCACCATCATCACCATGACCACCATCATCACCATCATCACCATGACCACCATGACCACCATCATCACCATGACCACCATGACCACCATCATCACCATGACCACCATGACCACCATCATCACCATCATCACCATGACCACCATCATGACCATCATGACCATCATGACCATGACCACCATGGCCACCATCATCACCATCATCACCATGACCACCATCATGACCATCATCACCATCATCACCATGACCACCATGACCACCATCATCACCATGACCACCATGACCACCATCATCACCATGACCACCATCATCACCACCATCACCATGACCACCATCATCACCATCATCACCATCATCCTCATCACCTTCACCAGAAGGCTACTGGCCACTTATATAAACTTATCTCTCCAATTGACAATAATCCTACAAGGCAAGTGTTGTCTCTGTTTCTTACTCCTTGTCCACGTTCCCAACTTTTATGTACTATTCATCCTGACACACAGGATCTGTCATCAGCAGCAAATGCCTCTATCTGTGCCCTGTGTCTTTTGTTGTAAGGTGTCTTCCTATCTTGCCCTAATGGAAAGTTGGCTGTGCTCTGCAAATGCCACCTCATCCGCAGACTCTCAAGTGGAGGTTATTTGGGCTTCATCAAGGCTCAAGGGTGGGATAGCTGTCCCATTGTACCTGTAATTCAGTTCTCTTCACTCCTCCTTCAAAACTCCCATCCTTCAAAATTCAGGGCACACTTTACTACCTGCCACTGTTATCTACCAACTTACTCTCCTTCGTTCATTAATGACTCCAGCATCTGGCTCTCCATGTTTATTCCTGACACCATTCTTGGTGACTTAACAACCTTGAAGAATAGTGGTCCATTCCACACCTTGCTCCCTGAATTCTATGACCTTCTCACCTCCAACAATCTTTCATTTCTACTCCCTGGCGCCCCAGCCACACTCTCATGCTTGTGTTCTAAACCCCAGTATCAGTTCTCTCTGGTCTCAATCCATGACTTTACCACCTTTGTGTCTTTCTTTATAAAGATACAAAATACAGTGAAACTTTGGTTTGCAAAGATAATTCGTTCCAGAGACATGCTTGTAATCCAAACCACTCATATATCAAAGTGAATTTCAAGAACCCTTAGCTCAGTTGTGATCATGTGACATGTGGTGTCACGTACTACTCTTATTGCAAGACATGGCTCGCTTATCAAGTTAAAATTTATTAGAAGTGTCTGCTCATCTTGTGGAACACCTGCAGAACAAGTTACCAAGTTACTCGCAATCCAAGGTTTTACTGTATATGCAAAGATAACATATATGTGTGTATAAATGCAAAGATTATTTATATATAATGGGATTGTATATATAAGGAGATATTAACATATGTGAGATATATATATATATATATATATATATATATATATATATATATAATCTCCTCATATCCTCACTTGCCTCCTTGTTCTGCTTAATTCCATGATGTTTCATTATAGTGACTGCTTTGTGTATTCTCTCATTTCCATGCCTTTTTCTTTTCATCAAATTCATCTGGCAAAAGCCCATTCAAGATTAAATCCTTACCCGTATAGTTTGTGACCACAGCTGAGAGGCTCGAAGTTGTGACAGAAGATATAAAGTGGCTGGAGGGTTTACTTTCAACACATTACTGCACACCCCAAATAGGACCCCAGCACGCTTGGTGGTTTTACAATCCTACTCTGTGAAAAGATTGTTCTGCCCCTTTTCCTCCCTCTTTAAGCTTTATACATGGCTGGCTTCATGTGAGTTCCCCTAAAAGCTGTGCCTGAGACACAGGTCTACCTGAAGGTAGTTTATATGGGAAGTGAACCCAGAGATCCAGAGAGAGGACCTGAGGAGTGAAACAGGAAAAGTGGGAAAGGTGATGGATGACCTCTGGTAGACGGGCAGTTCAGCACCCATGACCTATGGGTGATGGATGAGTTATGGGTGATGGATGACCAATCTCAGGGACCTTCTGAAGAGCCTGAGGGGCTGTAGCTCAGATTTTTCCACTCAGGGAATGGAACGGGTGAGCATTTACCTCCAGGCTCCTGTCTCCCATTGCTCAGTGGGGGCCTCTTGCAAGAACTTCCCCACATCTCCAGGCCATCCCAGGGTGAATGCCACACAGCAGCTTCTAGAACGTCCGGGGCCAGACACTGTCACATTGTTCTTGGGCTGAGCTGCTTTGAAGCCAGTCCAGAACGGTCCCTCCAACAGTCTGTAAAGTAGGGAGTGTCTCCCTGAGAGGAGAATTGAACTGAGGCACAAGGGAAGCCCCTTTCACCCTTCACTTCTGTCACGGACCCTCCAAGTCCAACTGAGTCTTTACCCAAAGCTGCGACTTCTGCCAGGACTTCATGCAAGAGAGTGAGTGATATAAGCTCCAGTCCCCCCGCTCCAGCTAATCTCAAGGCCATAGCCGATACTGTCCATTTCTACCACCCATTCTCCACTGCCCTCCACCTCAGCCAGCACTGAGCAGGTCTAAGTTGATTGCTGTATGCAGGGTCAATGATCTTTGTCCCCTGAGAGGTCTGCCTCTCAAGGCCTTGTGTTTACATCCGGTCATGGGTGCTGAATTGCCCATGTACGTAGTTATTGGACAGGAAAGCATTGAAAGCCACTCATGTAGGTCTCTTGGGCGCAAACACAGATTTCCCTGCTCTTGTAGGCTGGCTGGCTGCTCACCCCACTGGTTCCCAGGGCAGCATGAGGGGTGTGAGGGCACTGGACCTGGGAAGAAGGTCAGAGGTACAGAGATAAAGAGTTGTTAGAAGCCGAGAAGGTCAGCTCCAAAAGTCTTCCACATGAGTGGGACGTAATGCCAAAGACCTTTTCTGTTAACCTCACAAAGAAGGACCTGTCTTCTCTCGAATACATATCGTGTGCCAGGCAGCCTAGGTGCCTTGTTTTCACGTGAGAGGTGGCATTGTGGTCCCCATTTCCATCGGGGGGAAACTGATCAGAACAGGAAGCCAGCTCACCAAGCCGGATCTCGCCCACAGGATGGATCCCACAGCCGTTCCCGTCAGCCCTGTGCCTCCAACCTGGGGGGTGAGGTCAGTCAGGTGACAGGTGAGAACATACCCAGCAGGGCCCAGAGAGCTCGACCCGATCAGATGTGTGTAAAACACACATGGAATAGAGCACGGAGACATGGCCAGCCACTCGGCATGCCCCCTGGGGTCTCCCCCCTCCCCCCATGCTCTTCCCCATGGCACTCTCTCTTCTCTCCCCACTGTTCTTGTAGGAGCGGCGCATCTCCGGTAGAGCAGTAAGTGGGAGTCCTTCAAGTCCATCCAGGGAAGGTAGGCACCTTTCTCCTTCAGGGCACTCCCTTCCCAGAAGGGCCCCATCCACAACACCCAAGCAGGTCACCCTTCGCAGGGTTGGGTAAGGTCCAGAGGCACAGCAAACCAGCTTCAAGGCCACCTCCTTCCTCGAGGAAACCCTGGTCTGTGCCGGGAGGAGTGATACTGCGGTAATGACAGCTCGCAGGCTGGGGCAGGGACGGGTGCAGGCAGGACCCAAATCAGAGACTGACCTCTCTCGCAGGAGAGGCAGGGAGGCGGCGAGGTGCTGGGGGCACACCGGCCCCTCTTACAGGTACCCAGAGGCTGAGGAAGAGCAATCAGATGGAGAAGCTGCAAATCTGGATATGTTGGGAGAAGAAGCAGCAGGCCACCAGGGCTGACCCATGATCAGAAGCATCAGGGCCACAAACAGACAGTGTGGATTTCAAGAACACCCGGCATGGAGAAGCTGTGGCCTGGGTGGGGGCAGCCGGAACAGCCCTGGCCGACCCCAGCTCCCCAGCCCTCAGGCTCCCTGCCTGGCATGTCCCCCTGACCCAGCCTCCTCTCCTCAGATCCCATTCCCGTACTCTGTCTGCTGGTCCCACGTCACTGTCCTTTCCTGAGCGGCTCCAGCAGGTCTGAGGTAACGAGAGAAAGGGCTCGTGTCCAGAGTGTGCCTCCTCCCACCAGCCGTGGTCCAGCCCGGGTGCACCTGCTCCAGGCCACACTCCTTGCCTGGCCGGGAGACCATGCACAAGTCACTTGGTTTGTCTCTGCCTCAATTTCGTCCTCCATAAAACAGGGATGGCGATGGTAATGAAGACACTACTCTCCTACTATGGTTGTGCGGATTGAAGTGATATGTATAGTCGTGAAAGAGGTACAGAGCTGATGTATATTTTGAACCATTTCATTTACTCTTCCCAACAGTATAATTGGTCCCATTTTACAGACGGGGAAATAGAGGCTCCAAAATGAATAGGCATTCACTGAACGGCATGCATGAAGTAGGAACCGCAATTTGAAACCCAAACTTTTTTTGTTTAAGTTTATTTATTTATTTTTGAGAGACAGGGAGCACATGTGCACATGCAGGGGAGGGGCAGAGAGAGAGAGAGAGAGAGAGAGAGAGAGAGAGTCCCAAACCCGATCCAGGCTTGTCCCAGGGCATTGCCTGATCCAGGGCTCGATTGCACCAACTGTGAGATCATCACCCGAGCCTAAATCAAGAGTCTGACGCTTAACCGACTGAGCCCCCCAGGCGCCCCTGAAACCCAAATTGTGTGACTCTGAAGCCCGGGGTCTTTTTGACCTCTCAAAGAGGCCCAGACAGGCAGGCAGGTGAACAGGGAAAGGGCGCCCCTGCCACAGCCGGGGCTTGAAGTGGTGCTGCTTCACTTTTGCTTCTGTGCGGCGTCCCCACAGCAGACCGCAGTCCAGAGCCAAGATTCCTGCTGCGGAACCCGAGGCCCCACCGCAAGCTAGACGGAGGCAAGAATAGAGACCCAGGTATCTTTCCCAGCCCCGCCTCCTCACCCCACCCCACCCCCACTTCCTGCAGGCAGGGCCACCTGCTGAGAAGCCCTGGGCTCTGTGCAGGAGAGATGGGCATATGCCAAAGCAGGAGTCGCAAGCTAGTGTCAGAATCGCCCCCAAAGTCCTTCCTTCAGATTCTTGCGGCGCTGTCTCTGGACAGAAACCAAGCGGAAGGACGGATGCTGTGGAGTCTGAGCCTTGTACAAAGGCTCTGGCCAACCGCATTCCCCAAGCTCTCCCAGGACTTGCTTCTCTTCTCAGTTTGCTTCTCGCAGCCGCGTGCCAAGCATTCAATTAACCACCCTGCTTCTGCCCCCTCCCCAGCCAAATGGGTACCAGATGCACCATGGAGACCTCGCACAAAGGGGGGAAGAAAAACTTTACTCAGGCAAATCAGCAGAGAAAACACAATTAGGCAAAGCAAACAGAGCCGAAGAGGCAGCCGCAAAGCCAAGCGTCCGGCAGCCCACCTGCAACACATTTCCAGGAGCCCCTCAAAAACCATGCTTTTCTAATGGGGGCCATACAGAAGCCCCCGCCAGGCAAAAGGAGGCTCTGTGCCTAGCAGATCAAGACAGCCTCCACGCCAGGGGCTGGGGAAGTGGGGAAAGGGGGGTTTGCTTTTGTTCCACCCTCGCGTCTCCAGGAAGGATGTAGGTAGGGCCTGTGGCTGCTGCAAAAACACGAGAGCTCGATGCCAAGAAGCCACCAGAAAATTGGCCCCACTCCTTCCTTATCTTGCAATCTAGACTTCCAGCCAGGGCCAGGAGCGGCAGTCACTGGAAGAGGGAGGGGTTAAGGCCAGGTTTGCAATAACTCTTTTCTCTGGGAGGCCCTGCTCAGATCACTGGGCTGAGAATAACAGCTGCTGCCCCGGGGAGCGGGGCGAGGGCTCCTTGATGGCCTGCTCAGAGCATCAGGCAGCCCTGGAGGAGCTTCTGCCAACAGCAAACACCCAGAGCCCCAGGTAGCGTGATCCTGCCAGTTCCCGGGAGCAGCAGCCGAATGCGAGGTTCAGGTGTCCGCTACCAACATCACAGATCCGGAAGTGCGATGTGCAGAATGGCCTCTTACCCCGCTCAGAGTGGTACACTCTTAGCCCTCCCCCCACCCACGTGCCATCCCCAGAGCGGTACAGGGCAGGGAGGCAGTGCCGGGAGCACAGCCTCTGGCATCAGACAGAAGCTCAAATCCCAGTTTCCACCGCTTATGAGAAGCTGTGCAATGCCCAGCAAGTTACTGAACCTCTCTGGGCATGTTTTCTCATTGGTAAACTGAAGAGGGACACCTAAGTTTGCCAGGAAGATTAAGTGAGATTTGGGCACATACGGTGGTGAATACATACCTGGCACCTGGTGGGAACTTAATACATGGCAGCAGCTTTGTGCCGAGCTTATTAGGAGGAAGCTTGGGAAATCAGGAGGTGGGAGAGAGAGGAGGGAACCGGCAGAATAAATGTGGAGCGGAGAGGTGTGAGGCCACGAAAAACCAACAGTTGAGAAACATGTAGCTGGGCGTTGGTGGAACCAGCTCATGAGCTCTGCTAGCTTATTAGCAGAGGAAGGTTCTATTTTGACAAACCAAACCAGCCCAAAGGAGGCATCAGCCATAGGGCGTCTACGTGGTGGAAATGAGCACCCAGCTCTGTTTCTTTTCCATCTCCAGAGCCTTGCATGGTACCTGAGCCAGCCCTGAGCCCTCCACCCCTCGCAGGGCTGTGTTGACTCTACCCAGTCCCCATGCCCTTTATTGCATAAATAATGCCAGAAAGGGGGCTCCTGGGTCGCTCAGTCAGTTAAGCATCTGACTTCAGCTCAGGTCATGATCTCACAGTTCACGAGTTCGAACCCTGAGTCGGGCTCTGTGCTGAGAGCTCAGAGCCTGGAGCCTTTTTCAGATTCCGTGTCTCCCTCTCTCTGCCCCTCCTCTGCTCACACTCAGTCTCTGTCTCTCAAAAATAAATAAACATTAAAATAGAAAGAATGCCAGAAGGAAGTGGGAAATTCCACCTGGAAAGGCAGGCGTCCCGGAATTCTTGCAGGAGGCTGTGTCATGGCTAAGTCCCAGGAACTGGCCTGGACAGCCCAGGGGTGTGGCTGACCTCATGGGTGGCCCAGAGGTCACCACCTCTGTCCACAGGTCTGATGCCCCCCACCCCTCAGTGGGACTGGCGTCCTCTGTGAACCTCTCCTCAGAGCTGGCCAGAGATGTGGGCCTCACGCACTCACAGGGAGAGCTGCAGGGGGGAGCCACGCGGCTGGAATCTGGAATCTTCTATCTTGTGATTTAATTTAACAGTGTAACAATGAACTTCAACCTAGAAATACAGCTTTTTCACCAGTCTCTATGCATCTATATGGTCCTGCGGCGGTCCCAGGGTGGAATGAATGGGCTGGCTGCAGTCAACTGCCCCCCAGAACACAGGGAAAGGAGTCAATACAAATTGGCAGCCAGAGACCAGCTCCTGAATGACAGAAAGGCGGCAGGGAGTCGAGCCTTTGTCCCCCGTGTCCTAGGACACCACCACTGGTATTGTTCTGAATGGCACGTGAGCAGGGGCCCTTCCCCGTCGGGCACGGGTGGCGGAGAGCACAATCTCTGCCATCAGCAGGCCTGTCAGAATTTGAGGCTAGCATCTTCTGTGTGGTCTCACGAACTCGAGACTTAATCTATTCCGCTTCAGCTGCCTGTAGTGCTCCACGACCAGGGTTTCTGTGAGGATTAGGCGGCATAAAGTATATGCAGGGCCCGGCTCAAGAGGGGCCGATCCCCTTTCTCTATGGCTTGAGTTCACAGACCAAGTTTGCGGGGTCTGGCCAGACCTACTGTGCTGCTCCTTCAGGGCCCGAGCCCCCTGTGCCGAAACACAGTCCCTGCCAGCTCCCCATCCCCCGGACCCCACACACTCGGCCCTTCCTTCCACCTGCAGTTGTCTCTCTCCAGCTCCTCGGCACCCACAGCCGTGAGTGAGCTGCTCCAGCCACGCTCCAGTAGACAGCCCGACAGCATCTCCCCGCTCCGACCCACCCTGAACCATCCAAAAGCCACCACTCAGGACATAGGAACAAAATATGTCCCGCACAATGGCAGAAAGGTCAGAGCATAATCTTTTTCTGCGACAAACTGGACAGGACAGTACGCAGGAGAGACACGTCCGTTTTCCAGGAAGCCTATGGCATCAAGAGGTCTGAGACCCAATCTGGGCTTCAGATCTACCAGACGACGGAAAAGAAAAACCAGCAGGATAAATTTGCGGGGAAATGTGAGTTGGTTTTTTGGATGAGCAGTAACTCTGGGGCTCTGTCTTGACTTTTTTTTTTTTTTAATTTTTTAAATGTTTATTTATTTTTGAGAGAGGGAGAGAGAGAGAGAGAGACAGAGTGTGAGTAGGGGAAGGGCAGAGAGGGAGACACAGAATCGGAAGCAGGCTCCAGGTTCTGAGCTGTCAGCACAGAGCCCGATGTGGGGCTCGAACTCATGAACCGCGAGATCATGACCTGAGCTGACGTCGGACGCTTAACTGACTGAGCCACCCAGGTGCCCCTTGATTTATTTTCTATCTGTGCATGTCCGTCCTGGAGGCCAATGGGGTGGAGAAAAGGGCAGACCCTGGATGAGAGACAGTCTCGGCCTCTCCACCTGTGCCACTCACCCCAAACCGGGTAAAGCAGTCATATTTGTATTTGGGGCTTGCTTAAGTTATTCTGGGGCTCAAGGCAGAATTTTACCAAACCTCTTTCAAGCCTACTACCTGTTTCAGAACAAAAGCTGCTGGAGGAGCCAGCCTGTCTTGTCCGGGATCATGTCTTCTGTGTCTGTCCTAAGGCCTGGCACCTAGCAGGCCTTCGGTAAACATTGTGGAGACTGAACTCCTCTGGTCTGCCGTGGATCTGTGAGAAGAGAGATAAGGCAGGTAGACATTTCGAACTCTGATCCTTGGGGCTTCAAACCCAGAGTGATGGAGCCATGTACAGGAAGGTCCACAGAGCTATAAGGATTTGATAAAATGCAGGCTGGAGAGGAGATCTCTCGGCTACTAGACTTATTTGGATCACTTATTCACTCGCTTAGATAAGGACAACCACTTGGAGGATTAAAAACAAAAACAAAAACAAAAAGACATAGTCATGCCTCAGACAACAGGTTTTTGGTTCTTCACAAGCATGAGAGAGAGAGAGAGAGAGACCTCAAATTTTGGAACCTCCAGTAGGATTACTTTTCAACCCAGCCTAAGCCAGCCCTTCCAATCCAGTTGTTAACCACAAAGAACCCAGCTGCCCGCCAGTACGATACCACCCAGGACACTACCCACCGGGCACCCAGGATGGCGGTATTTCAGACATTTCCAGTCCACTGGTGAGTGGAGCCTGTTCTGGTCCCTCCTCCTGGGTGAGGAAAAGGTGAGCCCTGAGGCATGAAATATAGCCTCTCTTCCTGATGGCCTCCATACAGCCAGTCTCCCATCTGGCCCTCCAGGATGGTTTGTGACCTGGCCTTTAATTCTGTCTACATCTTGTTGAGTGTTACCTGTAGTAGAACATGTATCTGACAACACGTAGGACAGCAGCATGTGTTACAAGGAAATACTCCTCAACAGAAACCGTCTGGAAGGCGGGACGTCTTTGTTCTTGAAAACTACAATATAATACCACCCTAAACTGGCAGGGGGAGGCAGAGGGTTATGTGTATGAGGGGAGAAACAATTAAGTGACAAAGCCAAGACATGAATACCATGTCTCAGCAGTTAAGTCTGTGAGCAAAGTCCCTATCAGATCCCCGACACGGGCAATACGCCTGCAGACTGAGCGGCTGCCACCAAGAGAACATGGGGCCAACGTGACATTTAGCTCTCCTTTACTCCCAACTAGTGCAACATTCTCTAGACAGGCCAACTCTTCCTAACAATGGTAGCAGAAATGCATGTTAGTTTTTAAAGTTATGTATTTATTTTGAGAGAGAGACAGAGTGTGTGTGTGCATGCACAAGTGGGGAAGGGGCAGAGAGAGAGGGAGAAAGAGAATCCTAAGCAGGCTCCATGCTATCACTGCGGAGCCCAATGCAGGGCTTGATCCCACAAATCATGAGATCGGGACCTGAGCCGAAACCATGAGTTGGATGCTCAAGCAACTGAGCCACCCAGGAGCACCAGTGCATCCTAATTTTAACCTCTAAGAAGTGAGTAAACATGGGTATCTAACAAGACTTTAGTAACTAATAATTCACAGCTTCTGAACTTATTTACACTTTTCAAGGAATCATCTCAGAAAACCTTATGTTTTAAAATCCAGATCGCTTGCTTCTCCCTAACTATCCACAGATCACTTGTGGCTTCAGCATTGAAAGTTCTGTGTAATGTCCACAGGTCCCTGTTTCTCCTGCCCCCACCCATGAAATGTAGGTGGCACCGTCCCCCCCGCCCAAACATAACAAGACAAAACCCAGTGACCCAGCAATGGGCCTCCAACCAACTCCAGTCAGTTGCTGAACAATTTTGTCCCCTTTGTGGTTAAGAACATCGCCTGCCTCCCCTCCGTGGCTTCTGCTCTGTTAGGCAGCTTACTTAAAAAAAGAAATTTTTTTTTAATGTTTATTCTTGAGAGAGAGAGAGAGAGAGAGAGAGAGAGAGAGAGAGAGACAGAGCACAAGCAGAGGAGGGGCAGAGAGAGGGGGAGACACAGAATCTGAAGCAGGCTCCAGGCTCTGAGCGGTCAGCATGGAGCCCATTGTGGGGCTCGACCTCACAAATCATGAGATCACGACCTGAACCGAAGCTGGCTGCTTAACTGACTGAGCCACCCAGGTGCCCCTATGCAGCTTACTTTTAATAGCCCAACCACGCCCTCAGACACAGTCTTCTTGCTTGCCCTGCTGCTCCCCTCTGTACTTGCTTGAAAAATTTGGAATGGAACTGGGTACGGCAAAAAGGTAAATATTTTGAAGAGAAGGGAAAGGAAAGGAAGGAGTCGAGCCTCAGGACTAATGCAACAAAGGACCTGACTACTTCCAGGTTCTTCCGTTTCCAATCTCCTCTCCAACCTCCTCTGGTGTCCAGTCCATTTTCCTAAGGTTAGCTTCCTTCACCTGGTTGGAAACTGGCCATGAGCCACTCGCACAACATACAGCCTGTCATGAGAGAGGGATTAATCTCTTTCTACAGTGTATGTGCACACACACACAATCCTAGACAAGGATTCTGAGTGACCTGGCCTCGTGCTAGGGTCTGCATGTTTGAGTCCCCTTCTCCCCAGTTCACATGTTGAAATTCTAACCCCCCAAAGTGATGGTATTAGTAGATGGCGACTTTGGGAGGTGGTTAGTTCATGAAGGAGGATTGTTGCCTTATCAAAGAGGATCCAGAGAGATCCCTAGCTCTTCCCACCACGTGAGGACACAACGAGAAGTCTGCAGCCTGGAAGAGTGCTCTTACTTGCCCCCGCCAGCACCCTGATCTCAGACTTCAGCCTCTAGAATTGTGAGACATGAATTTCTATTGTGTATAAGCCATCCAGTCTGTGGTATTTTATAGCAGCCCGAACAGAGTAGATACACGGTAATCAAGACAATCAGGTTTTGTGCCCATTTCCATGACTATTGGGTATTATGATTGAAAGTACCGATAAAAGGATGTGGAAGGAATGGAAGGTAAATTCCTCCAAAGAAAAGGGGGGGTGTTGTTTCAAGATGAAAAGAAGAGTGATTACAGACCAAAAAAAATGATGCCCACTATACCTTCCTTAACCAGAATCTTTCTCAAAATACACTGCTTAAGATTGCTATGGCCCAAAGTGTCCCTCAGACAACTTTCCTGTGACTATTCTTCTCACACTCACAGGTGACATTCGTATCACATTGTTCCAGAGCCCAAGACAAGAATGTTTTAAAATCTCCAGTTGTTCATTATATGTGCAGACACACAAATACACACACACACACACACACACACACACACACACACACACAGAGTTGTATTTTAAAGTTGTATTATAAAACCCCCACAGGGATACCTGGGTGGCTCAGTCGGTTAAGCATCTGACTCTTAATTTCGGCTCAGGTCATGACCTCGTGGTCATGGGATCAAGCCCCAAGTTGGGCTCCACACTTGAGTGAGGAGCTGCTTGGGATTCTCTCTCTCCCTTTCTCTCTGTCCCTCCTCCTTATCATGCATATGCTTGCGCGCTCTCTCTCTCTCTCTCTCTCTCTCAAAATAAATAAATAAATAAATCCACCCGTCCCACAAATTATTATCACTGTTTATACAATCAAAGTTCATTTAGGCTTACCTGCATATTTTCCATTTTATTCTCACTTTATTCCTTCCATTTTACACGTTCCATCTGGAATCACTATCTTCCTGCCTAAAGTACATGCTTTAGAATTTTCTTTGGTGTGAGTCTATCAATAGAAAAATCTCTCCATCTTTTTGTTATGATTCTAGATTTTATGTTTGTATATTTTATTTCTTCTTACTCTTAAAAAAAATTTTTTTAATGTTTACTTATTTTTGAGAGAGAGACAGAGAGACAGAGAGAGAGCACGAGCAGGGGAGGGGCACAGAGAGGGAGACACAGAATCCGAAGGAGGCTCCAAGCTCCCAGCTGTAAGCACAGAGCCCTATGTGGAGCCCAAACCCACGAGCCATGAGAGCATGACCTGAGCCAAAGTTGGACACCCACCCGACTGGGCCACCCAGGTGCCCCTATTTCTTCTTACTCTTGAAGACTATTTGCGTGGGTATAGAATTCTATGCTGGTAGAATTTTATTCTTTCAACATATGGACCTCATCACTTTACTGGTCACTAGCTTCCATGTAATTGTTGAGAAGCCAGCTGTCACTCTAGTAGCTATTCCTTTGTTGATAACCTTTTTTTCTGTACCTGTTTTGTGATTTTCTCTTTGGTTTGGTTTTCTGTGCGTCATTGTGAAGGGGTGCATTTCTCTCTGTTTACACTGTTTGGCATATGGCGGGTCCCTTAAATCTGTGGTTTTAGTTCTAGAAATTTATCAGCAATCATCTCTTTTAATTTGCCTCTATTCCATTCTTTCCCTCTTCTTTTGGAACTGTTTTTACACTTATTTTAAGTCTTCTTACACTATCACTTGTGTTTCTCATCCTCTCCTGTATTTTTCCTTTCTTTAATTAATTTGTTTTTTGTTCTTTCTGTGCTGTGGTTGAATTTCTTTTGATCTATTTTCCAATTTACTAATTCTCTCTTCAGTCTGATCTAATGTGCTAATAATCTGATTTACTGAATTCTTAATTTAAATTATATCATTTTTAATTCTAGACATTCTATTTGGCTTTTTTTTAAAACATCTGCTATATCACTTTTCATACTTTCCAATTTTTTGCTGACAAAAATTGACCTTAGTAAGAGTTTTATAGTCTGTATATGATAATTCTGATCTTTTAAAATCTGTTTACGTTATATCTTTGAGCTGGTTCTTGCTCAAAGTGTCTTATTTCCTTGTATGTTTAGTTTTCCTTGAATGCATGCTGGCCACTGTACTTAAAAGTAAGATGTTTTTAGAAATAATTCAAAGCTAACAAAGATAAAGTTACCTTCCTTCAGAAAGGACTTTTGTTTTCTTTGCTCATCACCAGTCTGGGATCACCTTAATCCAAGTTCAGGGCTGGAAGTTGTTTTGGACCAAGGTGATGTTAACTCAGGCTGCAAGGCTGAGGCGGGGGGAGGGAGGGAGGGAGGGAGGGAGGGAGGGAGAGGAAGAAGAAGGAGGAAGAGAAGGAGGAGGAGGGGAGAAAAAGAAAAGGAAGAAAAGGAGGAGAAGGAGGAGGGGAAAGGGAAGGATGAGGAGGAATGAAGAGAAACTGAATAAAGAAGGAATCACTTTTGATTCATCATTTTGAGGATGAAACCAACCAGGTACCAGCTTAATAGGTATATGGAAGAATGGGTATCAGACTTACATCTTGAGCTGCAAATCCTTGGCTTTAATTTCTGTTTCCCCTGTCACAAAAGAGGTCCTCACAACTACAGCTCAGACAGCAGTTGTTTCTTCCATAGTAGCTAATGCCCTCAGAGTAAAAGTTGCTTTCAGTGAGTAACTCACATTTCCAAGATTTCGCCTTGGTAATTCTTCCCTAACAACTAGGCTCCATAGCACTTTAAAATTGTAATTTTGGGGTGCCTGGGGGGCTCAGTCGGTTCAGTATCTGACTCTTGATTTCAGCTCAGGTCATGATCTCACGGTTTGGTGGGTCTGAATCCCGCTCTGGCTCTGTGCTGACAGTGCAGAGCCTGCCTGGGATTCTCTTTCTTTGGCCCTCTCTCTGACCCTCCCCGATTTGTTCTGTCTCTCAAAATAAATAAATAAACTTAAAAAATTTTTTTAATTGTAATTTTTATATTTCACCTGGAGTTTTGATTTTTCCAAGAAGAAAAGCTAATCGAAATTTCCTACCTAAGCATTTCAGGAGTTATTATTATATCACATGTTAATAACAAATGTCAAAGCATAAATTATAAAAGTAATCTGAGATACCATTATCAGAGGTATATTATTAAAGTTATAGTAAACTTCTTTTCAAAATTCTTTGTATGCATACATCAACATTATTCTATATAAACCTATGTTACTAGCTAGTAACTTTTGCCCAATAGGATCATTTTCCATGTTAATATAGATCTCACCATTTATAATGCTTGGATAAGAACCACATCTAACACTTACTGAGGACTTACTACGTGCATGGACTTTCAATGTAATTAATTCATTTAATCTTTGGAACAACTTTCTGAAATAAATTTTAATAGGTTATGAAGCTATTGTAGAGATTTTAAAACATTTTCTCGATTAGGAAAAATAGGCAAAAAAGATATTAAATAATGTGATCAGAATCACACAGGTGATAAGTGGTAGGGCCAGATTTGAGTTCTGACAGACTGACTCCCAAGACTCTGCTTAATTTTTTTTAAGTTTATTTATTTATTTTGAGAGTTTGGGAGGGGCAGAGAGGGAGGGAAGGAGGGGCAGGGAGAGAGAGGAAGAGAGAATCCCAAATAGGCTCCGCACTGTTAGTGTGAAGTCTGAGGTGGGGCTTGAACCCGTGAACTGTGAGATCATGACCTAAGCTGAAATCAAGAGCTTAACTGACTAAGCCACCCGGGCATCCCTGAGGCCTATGCTTGTAAGAGCTGTGGAGTACATAGCATTTCACTGTATTCCACTTAATGTATTAAATCAAGCCACATACTCATGGATTATTAAATTATTCAAAGTCTGTTTTGCTATTATATAAAAATAAGTTAAAAAAATTCCTTGCCATACATCTTTATGTACTTATTTACCTATGTCCTCAGAATAAATACCTGCAAAGAGAACTGCCATGTCAATACTATACATGTTTAGGGTCACCTGGATGGTTAGTTAGTTGAGAATCCGACTCTTGATTTAAGCTCAGGTCATGGTCCCAGGGTACTACCCCCATGTCTAGCTCCATGTTGAGCTCTGCGTCAAGCCCCATGTCAGGCTCGGCTTCAAGAGTGGAGGCTGCTTAAGACACACTCTCTCTCTCTCTCTCTCTCTCTCTCTCACACACACACACACACACACACAAAGAGTGTATACATTGAAAATTTTAGATTTTGATACATATTGCCAAATTGCCCTCCAGAAAGTTTTGCCAATTCACAGTCCCTCCATCACATCAATTTAATAAAAGTGCCAATTCATTGGCAGCATGCTTTTTAGCCCTGAGTTTTGTTAATATTTCCCTTCTTTGATGCTCTGAGCATTATACTCTGCATTTCTTTCCAAACTGTGCTTCTGAACTGTGACTGTCTGGCGGGCTATCTGGATCCCTATGTACTGCATTTCCTCTGTTCAGCCTTGACTTTGCTCTGCTTTCCCCCTTTTCATTAGTTTGTCCCGTGGAAAGTTCATCATGCTGGTTACATTTCCTTTCAGGACAGAAAGCGGTCTTTAGGATGCAGGATTATTCAGAGTCTCTCAAACCACATTTTCTGGTTAGGATGCAGTTACCTGAGTGACAAAGATATTAATTTCAAGGCTCCAAGTATTTTCTCTCTTTATGCTCCAGAATCTGCTCACTTCATCTCACCTTTCTAATCATAGAAACTGAATGACTGGCAGTATCTCAGCAGTTTTTTCCAAGCCTGTAAAGTCTTCTACTTAACAGTGGGCGGGCTTTAGAGAATGCAGATTGAAACCTGTTGCATTACGGAAGGTGAATCCACAACCCATCTAAGAGCTGTGTTATTATGGTCAAACAACTTCAGTCTAGAGACTGGAACAGAATTTTCAAGGTAACTCTCCTTCCTCCCTTCCTTCCTTCCTTGTTTCCTTCCTCACACATTTCTTTCTATATCATTTAAAAAAAAAGTTTTTATTTGCTTATTTATGGGGGGGGGGAATGAGTTGGGGGGGGGGCAGAGAGAGACGGAGACACAGAATCCAAAGCAGGCTCCAGGCTCTGAGCTGTCAGCACAGAGCCCGACGTGGGGCTTGAACTCACAGACCGCGAGATCATGACCTGAGCCGAAGTCAGACGCTTAACCGACCCAGCCACCCAGGCGACCCCCAAAAGAACAATTCTTAAAATTCCACTTCTCTCTTCATTCTACTTCTCTCATATATTCCATATCCTTCCCCCTTGTATTTCTCTCTCAAATTTCCTCCCTACAGTTTGCCTGTTACCCTTTATCTTTCCCCTTTTCTTCCAAATCTGCAACTGAAGCTCAGAGAGTACCTCTAAAAATGGCAGATTTCCTTGGAGGGCAAAGGAGAGAGAAAAAACTGAGCAGAGGAAACTGAAAAACAAGATCCTTCTTCCATGGAAGGCAATGGAAATGCTAGAAAATGGAAAAAACTATATGCTAATCATTTTTCATCCCAGCAGAAACACAATGCACGGTGTTTTAACAGGAGTCCAAGTATTTTCTGGTCCTTTCCTTCTGATAAGCTGATGAACAGGAGTGATAATGTGCAGGTAAACCCTGTGGCTGGGTGGGGGTGTCAGGACAATGAAGTGACCAGGTGTGATTTCCTGACTTGGGGGAGACAAGAGAGTTACACTTGGCTGTCACCGATATTAGAGCAAGCCAATGCCACAGTGCCAAAAAAATGTTAGAGATTAGAGAAAGGAGTCTCAAAGGTCCTGAGCTTATCATGTTCTAAACTCTGTTCTTTGGAACACTAGGTCACATTTAGATAGTTGGGGGCGGGGGGGGGGGGGCGGGGAGGAGGTAGAAAAAGAAACTATAAACAGTCAAACAATATTCCTTACTACAGGATCGCTCTGACATGTTATATGGTAATATGAATTACATATCTCCATGAGGAAGATATGAAATGTTGCTTTAATATATTTTTCATTTTTTTAAACATTTATTTATTTTTGACAGAGAGAGACAGAGTGTGAGCAGGGGAGAGGCAGAGAGAGAGGGAGACACAGAGTCTGAAGCAGGCTCCAGGCTCCGAGCTGTCTAACGTGGGGCTCAAACCCATCAACCGGGAGATCATGACCTGAACCGAAGTTGGATGCTTAGCTGACTGAGCCACCCAGGAGCCCCAATATTTCTTTATTTGACCACAGGACTCTTCTCCTTCTGAAAGCCCTAATTTTCACAACAAAATTTGGGTAAGAGTGGGTATATTTGTATTTCTGTCTTCATTTTTATGGATGAGATGCTTTATAGCTCCACATGCTTTATTTGGTAACAATGCACACAGTGACTGTGGGGGGAACCGTACAATAGGATGCAAAGGATTTCTTTATGTTTAAAATGTTGTAAGGCATTAAAGATTTGAATTTTTCTAAACACCCTTTAAGCTGACTTAAAAAAAATACATGCCAATCATAGAAAATTTATAAAATATATGTGATCCAGAAGATATGGAAAATCTTATCAAGAAGAGAGCGCACAATTCCAGGATACTGAGTTATCCAGAAATAATCCTCTTAACGTGTTGTGTATTTGTTCTTGTGTTTGTACGTAATACGATGTGAGCATGTGAATGTGTACACATAGGTTTTTAGCAAAATTAGGGTTATAATAGGTATGACACTTTGCATCGCTTCAACACATTATTTTTAAGGGCTATTCCTTCATTTGTATGGCTGAACTAAATTTATTGAACTCTTTCCATGTCAGCAAATACCTATCTCTAATCTTTCACTGTTCTAAGTAACACCATGATGACCATCTTGTATATAAATCTTTGTTTTTACTTCTGCTTAATTTTCTCAAGATATATACCCCAAACTGTAATTGCTACATTAAAAACTTAAAAAAAAATCTGCTACATGTCACCACACTGCTTTAGAGAAAGATACATGATACTTATTGCATAGACCTCATTTCATGTTAGCACATGAAGGATGCTCTCATCTATTTTAACAGCTGCCTGGCATTCACTGTATAAAATAACCTACAATTTTTTAAGTTTATTTATTTATTTTGACAGGTGGGGAGAGGCAGAGAAAGGTGGGGGAGAGAGAGAATCCCAAGCATGCTCCATGCTGTCAGTGCAAGAGCCAACGTGGGGCTCAATCCCACAAACTGTGAGATCGTGGCCTGTGCCGAAAATCAAGAGTCTGACACTTAACGGACTGAGCCCTCCAGGCATCCCTGTATTACCAATTTTTAAACCAGTTGTCTATTGATGGACATTTGTGTGATTACCAAAGAGAAGAAAAAAGAAAAGAAAAGAAAAGAAAAGAAAAGAAAAGAAAAGAAAAGAAAAGAATACCATTTCACATGTGTACAGAAATATGCAGACCATGTTCTTAGAAGCAGAACACTCTGCGAGTGTTCTGCAAGATGAACAAACATTTCTAACACATTTTAACTTGACAAACGAACGATGTCTTGCAATACAAGTAGTACATGATGCCGAATGTCACGTGATCACAACTGAGCCAATGGTTCTTCTCTCTCTCACTGCAGGATTGTGGGTGATGGTCTCCCACGCTCAGATGCTTGGTCTCAGGCTGTGGTGTTTGGCAGAGATCAGTGATTTTTCAGACGGTTGGAAGGTGCCCACAACTGGAACTAGTGTATTTTTTGTCACTTCAAAGCACTATGGACAGTCCTTTGCTTTTCCACCCAAGAGCAAGCTTAGGAATGCTTTGCTTCATTCTAGGTCATTGGACAGGTTACTTGTTAAAGTTGTATGAAAAAAAAAAAAGATTCCATTGAGCCAATAGATAGCAGTGATTCCGTTAGTGATCATGAAAAGTAAATCTCCACAATAACCCCCCTCTTTCTTGTCTCCCTCACACCAGCCACGAAGGTTTTCAAAGGTAAGTGTAGGTTGATTTATTTTTCTTTATATTTTATATTTTCTTTATTATTTTGTATTATGTTACAGTATTGTAATCATTTTTATATGAATATTCTTGGGTTGTGGAGCGAATCGTCTCAGTTTCCATTATTTCTTATGGGGAAATTCACTTTGGTATAGTAGTGCTTTGGATTACAAGCATGTTTCCGGAATGAATTATGCTGACAAACCAAGGTTTTACTGTATTAACAAAATCCCACATGGAGATTGTGCTGCTTTATATTCAAAACAATAATAGTATGAAAGGGCTTGTTTTCCCTGTTTAAGTGCAGCCCTTGGTAAGAACAGAATGCTCTGGCATTCTGTGTTGGTAAATTATTAACAACTGGACTTCCAGCAAGAAAAAAACTTAGGTTTAGCTCTCTCCCTCTTCTCCTCTGTTTATTCGTTCATTCATTCATTCATTCATTCATCTTAAAGTAGGCTCCATGCCCATTTGGGGCTCCAATACAACACTGAGATCAAGAGTCGCCAGCACTTTTCACAGAGCTAGAACAAACAATCTTAAAATTTGTATGGAACCACAAAAGACCCTGAATAGCCAAAGCAATCCTGAAAAAGAAAAGCAAAGCTGGAGGTATCAAGATTCTGGATTTCAAGCTATATTACAAAGCTGTAGTCATCAAGAAAGTATGGTAGTGGCACAAAAACAGACACATAGATCAATGCAACAGAAGAGGAAACCCAGAAATGGACCCACAACTATATGGTCAACTCATCTTCAACAAAGCAGGAGAGAATATCCAATGGAATAAAGACAGTCTCTTCAGCAAGTGGAGCTGGGACAGCGACATGAAGAATGAACCTGGACCACTTTCTTACCCCAGGCACAAAACTAAACTCAAAATGGAGGAAAGACCTCAATGCGAGACTGGAAACCATCACACCCCTAGAGGAAAACACAGGCATCAACCTCTTTGACCTTGGCTGCAGCAGCTTCTTACTAGACATGTTGCCGGAGGCCAGGGAAACAAAAGCAAACATGACCTACTGGGGCTTCATCAAGATAAAAAGCTTCTGTACGGCAAAGGAAACAATCAACAAAACTAAAAGTCTATGGAATGAGAGAAGGTATTTGCAAAACACGTATCTAATAAAGGGTTAGCATCCAAAACCTATAAAAAACGAATCAAACTCAACACCCCAAAAACAAATAGTCCAGTTAAGAAATGGGCAGAAGACATGAATAGACATTTCTCCAAAGAAGACCTACAGATGGCTAACAGGCACAGGAAAAGATACTCAACATCACTCATCATCAGGGAAATACAAATCAAAACCACAATGCAGGACACCTGGTTGGCTCAGTCGGTTAAGCGTCAGACTCTTGATTTTGGCTCACATCATGATCTCACCATCATGGGATGGAGTCCTGGGTCCGGCTACATGTGGACAGCCCAGAGCCTACTTGGGATTCTCTCTCTCCCTTTCTCTCTGGCTTTCCCCAGTTCATGCTCCCTCTTTCTCAAAATAAAAACAATAAACAAAAACAAAAACCCACAATGGAACTGTCAACCTGTCAGAATGGCTAAAATTAACACAGGAAACAAGAAGTTGGTGAGGATGTGGAAAAAGGGGAACCATTTTACACTCTTGGTAGGAATGCAAACTGGTGTAGCCACTCTGGAAAACAGTATGGAGGTTCCTCAAAAAGTTAAAAATAGAACTACCCCAAGGGGCACCTCAGTGGCTCAGTCGGTTAAGTGTCTGACCTCGGCTCAGGTCATGATCTCGCAGTTTGTGGGTTCGAGCCCCACGTCGGGCTCTGGGATGACAGCTTGGAGCCTGGAGCCTGCTTCAGATTCTGTGTCTCCCTGTCTCTCTGCCCTTCCCCTGTTCATGCTCTGTCTCCCTCAAAAATAAATAAACATTAAAAAAAAAATAGAACTACCCTAAGACCCAAAAATTGCACTACTAAGTATTTGCCCAAAGGATACAAAAATACAAGTTCGAATAGGCACATGTACCCCAATGTTTATAGCAAAATTACCAATAATGGCCAAACTGTGGAGAGAGCCCAAACATCCATCAACTGATGAATGGGTAAATTAGATGTGGTACGTGTGTGTGTGTGTGTGTGTGTGTAATTAGAAATAATATATTAATGATATTATTATATGTAATAAATATAAATAATATATTTATAAGTAATATGACATATAAAATAATATAAATAATATAATAATTACAAAATATATACAATTGAATATTACGCAGCCATCAAAAAGAATGAAATCTTGCCATTCACAATGATGTAGATGGGGCTACAGTGTATTATGCTAAGCAAAATCGGTCAGAGAAAGGCAAATATCATATTATTTCACTCATATGTGGAATTTAAGAAACAGACTGATGAACATAGGCAAAGGGAAAAAAATTGGGAGGCAAACTATAAGAGATGGTTAAATGTTGAGAACAAACTGAGGGTTGATGGAGGGAGGAGGTGGGGTATGGGCTACATGGCTGATGGGTATTAAGAAAGGCACTTGGGACGAGCACTGGGTGCTATATGTAACTGATGAATCACTCAATTCTACTCCTGAAATCAATATTACACTGTATGTTAACTAACTAGAACTGAAATAAAATTTTGAAAAAAAAAAATTGTCACATGCTCTATCAACTGAGCCAGCCAGGTGCCCCTCTTCTTGCACTTTAAAGATGTCATTTTCACATGTTCTTGAGAAGGCTGCTGTCACATTTAGCTTTATTTCTCTAGATGTAATGTATTATTTTTATGCTTAAAAAGTTTTTTTTAATGTTTATTTATTTTTGAGAGACAGAGACAGAGCACGAGTGGAGGAGGGGCAGAGAGAGAGACAACAGAATCTGAAGCAGGCTCCAGGCTCCGAGCTGTCAGCACAAAGCTCAATGCAGGGCTCAAACTTACGTACCGTGAGATCATGACCTGAGCCAAAGTCGGACACTTAACCAAGCCACCCAGGTGCCCCTATTTTTATGCTCCCTAACCTTCATTTATTCCTTTTTAATGTTCTTTCTTTCTTTGTGTAGATTCAAGTTTCTGACCAAACCATTTTCCTTCTCTCTGAAGAACGTATTTTAACATTTCTTGCAAGGGAGATCCACTGCCAACAAATTCCCTTAATTTTTGGTTGTCTGAGAAAGTCTTTCCTTTTCTCTTTTGAAGATACTTTCACAGCACACAGAATTCTAAATTGGTGTGGTGATTTTATTTTTGTCTTTCTCTCTCAACACTTCAAATATTTCTCTCCACTCTCTTGCTTGTGTGGCTTCTAAGGGTAAGGTGGGTGCAACTGTTATCTTTGTTCCTTTTTAGGTAAGCTTTCCCCCCCTTCAAGAATTTTTCTTACTTTTTGAAAATTCTGTAGGTTTAATATGATATGTGTAGCTATAGTTTTTCCTTTTTATGCTTTTTTTTTTTTAATTTTTGCATTTATCTTGCTCTGTGTTTCTGAGTTTTGGATCTGTGGCTTGGTGTCTGACATTGATCTGGAGGAAATTCTCAATCATTATTGCTGTAATGCAGTAATGCAGCAATATCCAACAATGCTGTTGGATATTGTTGGATATTCCGTTCCATTTAAAAAAAAAGGTTTTTTTTAATGTTTATTTATTTTTGAGAGAGAGAGACAGAATGTGAGTGGGGGAGGGGCAGAGTGGAGGAGACACAGAATCCCAAGCAGGCTCCAGGCTCTGAGCTGTCAGCACAGAGCCCAGTGTAGGGCTCAAACCCATGAACTGCATGATCATGACCTGAGCCAAAGTTGGACTAACCAACTGAGCCACCCAGGCGTCCTTCTGTTCCATTTTTTACAGGCTTTTTTTTTTACCCTGGTTTTTCATTCTTAACGTTTTTATTCTCTCATCTTCAAGCTCAGAGATGATCTGTTCAGCTGTATCCAGTCTATTAATGCCTACTACTAGGCATTCTTCATTTTCATTGCTGTGAATTTAAAAATTTTTTTTAAATTACATTTATTTATTTTTGATAGAGAGAGACAGAGCACAAGTGGGGGAGGGGCAGAGAGAGAGTGGGAGACACAGAATCCGAAGCAGGCTCCAGGCTCCGAGCCGTCAGTGCAGAGCCTGACGTGGGGCTCAAATTCACGGATGGTGAGATCATGACCTGAGCTGCAGTCAGAGGCTCAACTGAGTGAGCCACTCAGGTGCCTCTCCATTACTGTGATTTTTAATTCCAGCATTTCTTTTTGCTTCTTAGAATTTCTACCTCGCTGCTTATATTACCCATCTATTCTTGCATGTTGTCTATTTTTTCTGTTAGAGCCCTTAATGTATTCATCATAGTTATTTTTTGGAGGGGGTGAGGGGAAGAGGCAGAGGATGAGGGAGAGAGAGAACCTCAAGCAGAGTTCCACACCCAGTGCAAAGCCTGATGTGGGGCTCGATCCCATGATTGTGAGAGCGTGACCTAAGCTGAGATCAAGAGTTGTACACTTAACCAACTGAGCCACCCTGGTGCCCCAATCATAGTTGCTTTAAATTTCCAACCCGATAATTCCAACATCTCTGCCATGTCTCAGTCTGATTCCACCTCTTGCTTTGTCTCTTCAAACTATTTTTTGCCTTTATAAGCCTTGTAACTTTTTGGTGAAAGTCTCACATGCTATATTGGGTAAAAGAAACTGTGGTAAATAGGTCTTTAGTTATGTGGTGGTAGGGAATGAGGAAAGGGGAAGCATTCTGTTCTACAATTAGGTCTCAGTCTTTTAGTGAGCCCGTGCCTATGACAGTGAACTTCACAAGAGTTTCTCAATGTTTTTCCCTCTTGGGTGGGACAGGATGGCTAGAGGGGACTGGAGTTGGGTACTTCCCTTCCCCCAACTTGTTTAGGCTCTAGGAAAACCCCATTAGATGAAGCTCTGATAAAATAGTTTTTTCTCAAGTGTAGGCCTGGTTAAGAACAGAATGTCCCGGCACATTTCAAAAATGTGTCCCTCCCCTCCTCATACCACATAAGCTTGAGGGATTTATTCCTCCAATATTCACCAGGAGAACTCCTGGTAGGGCTCCTGGTGGTGAAACAGCTGAAGTGTGAAGGCTCCTCTCTGACTAGTCCCTCTGGAGTTTTGAACTCTCCAACTCATCCACACTAAGCCTTCGGCAATTCATCATTTACAGTTCAGGTATTCTACCTGGTAATGGTTCCCACAGAGCTTTGTGCGCATGGGTTTCTGCTCCAGTACACTGTGATTCTCTGAACCTGTCTTTCTCTCTGATGTGGGGGGCAGGGGTTTGCCCTATGACCTCACTTCTCTGACAGATCTAAGAAGAGTTGTTGATTTTTCAGTTAGTTCAGCTTTTTACTTATTAGGACTCAGTGACGGCTTCCAAAAGCCTTACATACCAAACCAGAAGGCTGGGTGTCTTTTAAGACACACCCTTTATTATTGGCTTTCAGCAATTTGATTATCATGTGCTTTGGTATGTTTTTGTTATGTTTTTTCAGTTTCATGCTCATTGAGTTTCTTGGATCTATGGGTTTCATGTTTTGCCGAATTTGAAAAAACATTGGTCACTTCTTCAAATTTTTTTTTCTGCTTCCTGCCACTTCCTCTCCTTCTGGGACTGCAATTACGCATACGTTTGACTGTTTAATATTGCCATGCAGCTTGTGGACACTCTGTTCACTTTTTTTTCAAAATTTTTTCTCTATTTCACTTTGGATACATTTTTCTGTCTTTGGATTTATATTCTAAAACTCCAAGTATGCTGATCTTCCCTTTTGCAGTGTCTAATCTGCTCTAAAACCTACTCAGCATGTTTTTCATTTCAGATATTGTATTTTTCATTGTCTGAAGTTGCATTTAATTCTTTATTTCTTCCACTTCCCTTCTCGTTATGTCCATGTTTTTCTTTAATTACTTGAATAAACAGAACATATTTATCATAGCCATTTAACATCCTACTAATTCAATTATCTCTATTATTTTGAGTTCATCTTTATTGATGATTTTTCTCCCAATGTGGATTGTCTTGTTTCTTTATATGTAATTTTTTTGAGTTTATTTATTTGAGAGACAGCGTGTGCATACATGAGTAGAGGAGGGGCAGATAGAGAGCAAGAGAATCCCAAACAGGCTTGGTGCTGTCAGTGTAGAGCCCAACATGGGGCTCAGTCTCATAAACCATGGGATCATGAACCAAGCTGAAATCAAGAGTCAGACGCTGAACCAACTGAGTCACCCAGGCGCCCCTACGTGTATAGTAATTTTTAGTGGTTGCCCAGACATTGTCAGTTTAACACCGGTGAATGCTGAGTTTTGTTGCATTCCTTTAAATAGAGTTCAACATTTTCCGGCAGGCAGTTACTTTCACATTAAATTTGACCCCTTTGAAGTATTTTTTAAAAACTCTTTATAAAAGGGCCTAGAGGAGCCCTTATTCCCCACTTCTAAGACTTGCTCTTCTGATGTCTCTACTGAATGTTCTTCAACTCAACAGTGCCTCTTTGCTCTGGCTACACATTAGGCAAACAATTCCTGGTCCTGTGTGAACCCTGGTAATTGTTTATTTTATAGTTTTCCCATAATTATACTACATTGGAAGTTGCTCTTGTCCAACTTTGTGGGATGTTTTCCACTTTGGTACTCATTATGTTCATGTTTCCCTTTAATTCCTTGAACAAACAGAGTATGCTCAGACTGGTAACCAACCAAAGACTCAAAAGATGCCTATGCATGCTTCTATAGCAATTAATCCTTCATGGACAGAAGTAGAAACAGCTGTATCTATGTTTCTTGGGGATGGAGGGAGATGCAGGAATCTTGTACCATGTTCTTGCTCTCAACTTCACATTTTTTCAAAGACTAAAGGGACCAAAAGTTGTTTCTGATAAATGTTGTCCAAAATATTTATGTCTTAAAGATTTAGACTTTATTATTAAAAAACAAGCTGTTTTCGACCATATCTAAATTGCCTGATAGCCAACATCAGCTCTCTGGCCCTTGCTCTACATAAAGCAGGGAATACCTGGTGAAGGGTATTAGTACTTGACTACCATAAACGATGCCGCTTTTAAAGTTATGTAAAATCTATTGCGCGCTCTATGCTTTGATGACTACAGCTTTGACTTTAACCTCTATAACGTAGTTGTGTCAATTCCCACCACCCCTTGACACTGAATGAAACAACAATGCCCATTCCTTCTCCTTGCCTCCTATCACTCCAAACAGAAATGCTCACAGGGGATATATTATTACAAAGACGTTTGACAGTATCTCCAAATGTTTCCTGGGTTATCCAACCCTTCTTATGTCAACAACCCAACACCCTGCTCTTTTCTGACCTGTGAACTGCTCTGGCTGGAACATATCAGGATTTTGGAAAGACAATCCACTGCCAGAGAGATCTCAGCAGCAATTCTTAAAGCCATTCTGTCCAATAAATGGCATAGGGCTGAATTCTGATAGCATACCCAGTCCTGATTTCTTTTCTGCTGAAGAGAGAAAAATTGGGGAAATCGTATTTTCTGAGATGAAATAGTGGAAAGGAAATAGATTATACATAATCACTTTAAATGTTGGTATCAGCAGGGCTGGAAAAAATCCCCTGGCTAAATCCCATGGTGAAAATCCCCTAATTTTGAGGGGATTAAATCAACTGAATAATTTTGGATGGGCAGATAATGGAAGTAACCATTCTGAAAGTTAAACTTCTCCAGGGAAGCAAACTTAATTTTTAAGTCTCTGGCAATAATTGCAAGTAGAATTTGGTATTTTTTAAGCTATGCAATGGGGACTGTTTCTTATGATACAATTTACATTTCTATAATCTTTGCATGCCAGGAGTGTTAACGTTTTATTCAAATCCAAATTCAGAGTTTAACTATTACTGGCTAGAGATCATTAGATAGTAATCTCCCCGTTTGCCTTATCAAAAAAGGACCCAGGCATGATTGGATCTGGTTGATATAAAAATCCCTATAAAAGATTTTTTTTTTTTCCATTTTCAACCCAGTGGCAAAGCTTTGAGAATGGCATTAATGTGTTTAGCAGAGGAGAGTGGACTATGGGGTCAGTTTCAAGCTATGAGAAGCACAAGCCTTTCTCATTTCTTTGGCTTACAACTTTCTGCCTGGTTTGGCATTAATTGGAGAGATATAAAGTTGGCAGAAGATACAGGCAGGAAGGAGAAACAAAAGACATCTCATTGAGCACATTACTAAAGCTTGTCCCTTAGCAACTGCTAGCGAGGCTCTCAAACATGCAGAAAAAGCTGTGACGAGACACTGGGAGCTCCTCCGGGGCAGAGATTTGGACTTCATTTTACCCCTGAGTTTACAGTGTCTAGTGCACTGCTGGACAGAGCAGGGGCTCAGCACATGTGATGTATCGTCAGTTGTGGAACCCAGGGGAGCCCCCCTCTCTGAGAAGAAATATGCCTCTCCCCCTTTCCTTGCTGAAATGGTGGTCAAGAGAAGCAAAATGGACCCAGATGGAGCTCCCCTTTTCAAAGACAAATCTTCCCAGATGGACTCATCCTTTACCATTATGGCCAAAATGTGAAGTCTTATTGTTTTTACCTGTCCTCGTGTCTTGGTTGTGAATTAGGGTATTTCCAGCAGAGGAATAGCCTGTGTTAATGTAGGGCATGAGACTGGATGGTATGTTTTTGAAACTGTTCTCTCTTTCTCTGTGTTTTGTTTCTCGTTTTGGCTGTGGAGAGTGAGTACAGAGGTCAGAGTGAATCATATTCCTTTGTTCGTGGCATATTATCATAACTGGTCTGTTTAGGTTTCTCTTGTTTTATTTATACATCTATCACTTTTTCCCGTAGACTGGCTTCTGGCTTATGACATACTAAGGCTCCCACTGATAACAGATAAACCCCGTAACAAAAAGCCACACCATTTTTCTTTCTAGAAGTCATTTGTATAGAGATATCTGAGGGGATAGCAGAGACCAACATTCTGGAGACAAAATGAAGAGAAGTGAACTGATCCTGTATAGCCACTTTATCTCCTCAGGCATTTGTTGATTTTGGCCAAAAAGCAGAATGAGAAAAATCAGAATTTTTTAGCCATCTCACAGGGCTAGAAACCTGCGTGACCTCACTACACTTCCAGTTTTTTCCCTAAAAACACCTGCCAAATTCTGAAGCTACACCGACTGTGAGCTTTAAAAAGCTAAGTAGAAAATCTGTGAAAAGCAGAATGGGCTTTGGGGTAGTCTCACAGTGATGAGAAGACAAAGGCTAGAGTTGCAGAGTTGTTACCAAGATGGGTGTACCTAGTGGCCACATCAGGACAGACTTGGACGACTATACCCTAGAGCAGGGATGAACCAGAGGTAGACTGAGACTTGACAAAAATTGCAGCTAAGCATTTTCTTAGCTGAGTCTCTGACTAAGTCATCACTCCCCACTCTGTAAGCCTCATAAAGGAAATGGAGGATCAACTCTCGTGAAAGAAAACATAATTTGAAGCCTCTAAAAAGTTTAAAAATCCACAATGTCCAGTGGACAACAAAATAAAACTAAAGTTAAGGAGGAAAGAAACTAATAATCAAGAGATAAAACAGTTAGTAAAAGCAGACTGAGAAATGAACCAGAGAGGAAAAGTTTGTAGACAAGGTCTTGAAAATAAATAAGATTCACAGAAAAATAAAACAGAAAAATGGATAGAACTTCTGAATGGAAAAAGTGAATCACTGCAACAGAGAACTTGTATCTATATTTAAAAAGAATCAATACAACAGTGAGCACTGGGTGTTATATGTAAGTGATGAATCACTAAATTCTACTAAAACCAAGAGAACACTATATGTTAACTAACTAGAATTTAAAAACCTGAAACAATAAATAAATAAATAAACAAAAATAAAAAGAGTCAAACTGACATCCTAAACCTGCAAAATATGATTGAGGTTCTGCTTCTGGTTTAGAAGGAGTGTACCCCTAAAAAAAAAAAAAAAAAAGAAACCTATGCTCCTTCAAATAACAGCTATAACCCCTAGAAAAAAAAAATACAAAATGGGGAAAAATTACCTTAAGACTCTGGAGATTGAAAAACACAGGCTGGGGCGCCTGGGTGGCTCAGTCGGTTAAGCAGCCGACTTCGGCTCAGGTCATGATCTCGCGGCCCGTGAGTTCGAACCCTGCGTCGGGCTCTGTGCTGACAGCTCAGAGCCTGGAGCCTGCTTCAGATTCTGTGTCTCCCTCTCTCTGACCCTCCCCTGTTCACGCTCTGTCTCTTCTTCTCTCAAAAATAAATAAAACGTTAAAAAAAATAAAAAAAAATAAAAAAGAAAAAGAAAAACACAGGCTAATTATGGAAGGGAGCTGAAATTTAGAAAAGTGATCAGCACAGAATGAGCGTCTTGTTTTTGTCACTACCCTGAAGGGAGCCACAGATGTGGTGGCAACAATGTCAGGTCACTAATGCTTTGGTAGGAAAATCCACCAGCTTATTGTCTGTCAGAAGCAGAGAAAGAAGCCTGGGACAAGGATAGCCATCAAAGAAGAAAAAGGGGGCATGTTAGAAAGGAGAAAGCCAGAGAGAATCCCATTGTAATTCTGTGTGTTAATTTAGCCCAAGTCTTTGACTGATTAATGCCTCATACACGCTGGGGAGAGCTGGAAGGAGCCCGTAGCTAAAACTTAAAGAACTAGATTCAGAAGGAAGCCACCACCCACCACAGGCCTAACAGTATGCAGCTTGATTATTAATTAGTATGATCCTCTATGTTTCACCTCTTAAAGTCAGAATGGGCTCAGAATCATGCCTCAAGTGGGGCTTTTGGGATTATCACAGGATCTCATCATTAGCAGGAGCCCATTGGGACTGTTTTATGGCTTTAGCTGCCACTATTTGGGGAAAGAGGGCTTAGGAATAGTTTTAGTCATTAATTCATTCCTCATTTCTCAACCCCCTACTGTATTTCACCACCATCTGGCTTTCTGTATTTATGAACAAGCCGATCTCTTACCCCAGCAGTACATAAATGTGAAGCAGATATCTGGGCTCCTCGAAACAAATATTTGAATTTCAGTTCCCAGACTGTGGGAGGGAGCTATCCCACTGAATCCTGGGACACGCATCATTATTTGGGTCCTGCCAGATCTCCAGTAGTAAGCACAGTGTCTGAACCAGGTAAGTGCTTGCTTTAATAAATGCTTGTGGAGTGGACCTAAAATTCATTTGCGATTTTTGGAGAAAAATTCAGTGATGTCACCCCAATTCTCCAAGGACATATTTTTTCCCGCTACCTGTCACCTGTAAAGGGTAAAACCTCTAAATCCTGTCTAGGAGTCCCTCAGGCTGTCTATCTATCTAGATAGACAGTGGCTATGTGGCTACCAGGACCTTCATATACTTCACACATATAAAGTAGGAATACCAATTGTTTTTGATCCTTGTGTAGATTCTTTTTTTTTTTTTTTTAACGTTTATTTATTTTTGAGACAGAGAGAGACAGAGCATGAATGGGGGAGGGTCAGAGAGAGAGGGAGACACAGAATCTGAAACAGGCTCCGGGCTCTGAGCTGTCAGCACAGAGCCCGACGCGGGGCTTGAACTCACGGACCGTGAGATCATGACCTGAGCCGAAGTCAGCCGCCTAACCGACTGAGCCACCCAGGTGCCCCAATCCTTGTGTAGATTCTTGCTGGAATCAGCACTGACTGTGTTCCTGGGCTCAGGCCACATTTACTTTCCAACAAATGGACAATAATATGTACTGACCAAGAAGTTCTGCCTACTGGGAAGATTTTCCTGCCTTTCCATCTTTCAAGGCACCTTGAGTGGGACCAGGATACTGCCGCTGAACTTTCCAGTGTTTCCAGCTGCCAACATTTCAGGCACAACCATCTGTAATTACACCTGAATTTAAAATTCTCCCCCTCAGGTAGCTGGTCTCATAAACATTACTTCTACCCCATAATGGAATGCTTCTTAGCTGGCTCATCATTACAGACAGGGAGAGAAGATAGCATTCATGCTGGGGTGGTTTGGATCATATGGTCGCTTAGCGCCCCATGTCCAACATTCACCAGAGCCAAGCAAAGAGCCGAGAGCTACATCTAAAAGGAGAGCAGTTGCCTGTCAAAGGCTTTTTGCTCCAGAGTCTTACTGGCCACGCCGACTTTATATGACATTCAAGTTGCTACAGATACCAAAAGCTCTTGGAATCTGCTGGGTCACTAGCACTGGTTTCTAGACTCACTGGAGTGCCCTTTCTTTCCTTAGGACCTACTCGAACCTTGCAGCTTTTTAAACATCACATGGTTGGTGTGCCTGGGTGGCTCAGTCGGTTGAGCATCTGGCTTTGGCTCAGGTCATGATCTCATAATGCGTGAGTTCCAGCTCTGCTTCAGATCTTCTGTCTCCCTCTCTCTCTGCCCCTGCTCCGCCTGCACTTGTTCTCTCCTGCTCGCTCTCTTGCTCGCTCTCTCAAAAATAAAGAAAACACTAAGTGAATAAAAATCCCCTGGCAAGTGAAGGCTAGATTATTCATTAAGCAGAAAAAAACATGTGCTCAGGGGAGAAAGAGGGACAGACAGACAAAGAGAGGGATACTGATGGATTCACCTTTAATGAACTTATTGCGATTTTTGAAATATGAAAATCTAGAAACTTTTAATTTTAGCAAACTAATTCTGTCTTTCATAAAGTGGAATTTTATTTTCGATTACTTAGTAGGCTAGCAAAATATTTTCACTTACTAGATCATCAAAAGATCTTAATCAGGTTATTGCTAAATGGGCAAAGCTGCCACTCCAACAAGAAAAATTCTGCCTGTAGAATCCAAATGAGCCCACCAAGCATGATGTGCTCTCTTCAACGTAACAGGACCTAAGGTTCATCAACTTGTTTGGTAGGTACCTGACCACTAACCAGATCCCTATGTATTTCACTGAGGTGTAAACTCCCTATATTTTCACGGATATAGCTCTTTCCCACTGACACAAACATCTTTCCAATTTTTCAGGCTGCGAGCAGTCTAGTTAAGGGTTCAAAACTCCTCTATGATCTACTCCAATGTGCTGAGCAAGTATTTTCTGTGCATAAGATCACGTGAGAAAAAGTTTAGGAGGCACTGAGGTAAGTAACGTATGTTAACAGTCATGTGTGGTCAAAAGAGTTCTTAACATTTCCCTGGAGGCTATATTGAATTTTGCTCTAGCATGCTCTTCCCAGGGAACGCTATCTTTTTCTTTAAAAAAAAATTTTTAAGTTTATTTATTTATTTGAGAGAGTGAGAGAGAGACACAGAGAGAGGGAGCAGGGGAAGGGAAGAGAGAGAAGGAGAGAGAGAATCCCAGGGAGGCTCCATGCCGCCAGTACAGAGCTCAATCTCACAAACCATGAGATCATGACCTGAGCTGAAACCAAGAGTCAGATGCTTCACCAACTAAACCACCCAGGCACCCCCAAAACTACCTATTTCTGAAAACATATCCTGATTCTTGTTAGAAGTTTCTAGAAAATGCTTTATAATAGCTTACCTAATTGCTAGGAAAAGTCTAAGCTTTGTGCCTATTTGTCCACCACTGGCGTCACCACTCCCCTGGGCATAGTCATCAGGTCTGAAGCACAGGAAAGATTCATCAGGCTTTAGAAAGCTTGCCCCAGTAACTTAAAGCTTTGAATGATGAAGAATGACACTTAAGTAGAAAGGAAATCTTAATATGCTTCCTAAAACGTCTAATCATGCAGCCTGTGTTTTGGACCCAAAGTGTCTTGCCATTTGACCCTGAGAGGCAAGAGGGCGGGGAGAGTGATTTTATCTAGAACAGTACCTAGAGCCACAACATTTATGGAATGCTTGATCCAGTTATGAGCAGACTTTTGGCCTTTTTGTCCTGGGATGCACTCCCTGGGTCTCTAAGGAGGTGGCTCAGTTTTCAGTTACCTCACCAGCACTGACACAGAAAAAAATTTTATTATTATTTCTATTTTCTATTTTCTCATGCAAAGAATTACAGTGTATGTGTGGGTGTGTGGGGGGTGGGGATGGGGTGGGGGTAAGAGCACAGTGAGAGTCACAGCTAAAGGAAAACAGCCACGTAAGTGACTGCATATGTTCCTGTTCAAAATGTGACCTCCTGAGGTTGGGAGAACATAGTCACAAGGGCCTTCCCACCCCTCTGTGTGAGTCCTACAATACAGGTAGGGCCTGGTGACCTCATGAAGGTCATAGAAAGTAGATACTGAAGTCCCATTTCTTCCTCCTGGCTTCCCTCACTGGAGGGGGGCTGGGAAGGTGTTAGGATAAACACTTTCTCTTAAAGTGGTACCTTTTTAAGCCCCAGACACTGTCACTTGGTTACAAGGTGGTGGTTCTTTTATGTATTGGTCCTCCTCAACAGCAGGACCTGGTCAGCCCTGGTTACTTTTTCTTACAGAGAACAAGCCCCAGAATCCTTTTGGCATACAGATGAGAGCTAATAATCTTTACAACTATTAGGCTGCACCTACCTCAGTTTTCCCTGCTAGGTTATGGGAGCCCCTGACTTCTATAGAGTGGAATAAACCTCTGTGAGGCCATGAGTACAGCTACCTAAACCCCTTCTGTCAAAAGTCAGTGAGACACATCTCCCCGGGCTAAGTGCTCAGGTGAAGCGTATGCTTTACTGCTTTTTGTCTAAAATAGAAAATTCCAGAAGGCCTTTCATCCTAAAATCCCTCTGCGTAGACATTAGGGTTACTCATTTCAATGTAATTTATTAAAATTTCAATGTTTTTAGCTTCAGATATAGAAAGCAGAAGTCCTGCACTAGGGTAGCCAAGTGAGGCACTGACCTCAGTAACAAAATTTAAGGGGAAGCTGCAATCAAGATATATAATATTTAATGCAATTTTCAAAAATTCAAAAGTAATACAGTGTTTTCACAATGAAGAAAATATCAAAATTTTAAATAAAGATAAGATCAGCAATAGTGTCATTCTGAGCGCTACTGAAACCTGAGGCAAATAAAAAATTCGGCAATGTTTCGTTCATCACAGACACGTGATGAACCTTCACACTGTACAAGAGATAAAGTAATGATCAGAGACAGACTCAACTATGACACGGATGTTGGAACTATCACACAGGATACTGAAAACAGTTATGATTAACAATATTAAATGCTATAATGAAAAAGGTAAACAATATACAAAGTCAGATAGGTTATTTCAACAGAGAAATGTAAACCATAAGAAAGAATAAATGGAAACGTAGGAAATAAAAAACACAGTAAAGAGATAAAGAATGCCTCTAATAGGCTCATCAGTACAAATAACACAGATGATGGAGAAAAAAAAATATCAGTAAACTTGAAGAAGAGTCAGTAGAATTTATGCAAATTGAAAGCAAAAAGGAAAGAGATTAGAAAAAAAAAGAATTAGAAAACACATCAAAGAGATGTGGAACACTATCAAATGGCCTGACATGTGCAAAATTAGAATCCCTAGGAAAGTAGAGAATGGACTCAAATAAATACTTGAAGAAACAATGGCTGGAAAATTTCCAAAATTAATGACAGACACCAAACCCAGATCCAAGAAACTCAGAGAACACCAAGAAGGATTAAAACAAAAACAACCCAAAAAACCTAGGTCAACATATCACAGCAAACTGCTGAGAACCAAAGACAAAAAGAAAATCTTGAAGGCAGTCAGAAAAAAAAAAAAAAAAGACACATTATCAATAAGAGAACAAGTATAAAAATTAGAGTCAATGTCTTAGCAGTAGCCATCCAAGCAAGAAGACAAGAAGAGAGATCTTAAATGGGCTGAAAGAAAAACACTGTCAACCTAGAATGCTATATGAAGTGGAAATATCCTTTTACATGGAGGAGAAATAAAGATTCTCTCAGACAAAACAAAAACTGGGGAACTGAGGGAATTCACTGCCTTCTACAAAAAAATGTTCCATCAAGTTCTTCAGGGAGAATAAAGATGACAGAGGTCAGAAATTTACTTTTATACAAAAAAATGAAGAGAAAATGAAATATTTGACCTTGCTTAATTTTAAACTGTTCTACAAGACAACTGACAATTTAGAGCAAAATAGGAACAACGTATTATGTACTTATATCTTATCTAGAAGTAAAACATATAACAACAATAGCACAAATGATGAATGGGAGGCATTGCTCGTATGTTAGAAGGTCCTTAAACCACACATAAATTACTATAAGATGATTTGACTGTAGGTTCAGATTACTTTAAAAATGTATATTGTAGAGGTGCCTGGGTGGTTCAGTTGGGTAAGCATCTGACTTGATTTTGGCTCAGGTTATAATCTCACGGTTTGTGAATTCAAGCCCTTTGTCAGGGTCTGCATTGACAGTGCAGAGTGTGCTTGGGATTCTCTCCCTGTTTCTCTCTTGGCTCCTCCTCTACTCATGAACATGCTCTCTCTCTCTCTCTCTCTCTCTCTCTCTCTCTCTCTCAAAAATAAACAAACATGAAAAAAGTATATATAGTAGGACGCCTGGGTGGCTCAGTAGGTTAAGTGTCAGACTTTGGCTCAGGTCATGATCTCATGGCTGGTGGGTTCAAGCCCTGTATCAGACTCTGTGCTGACAGCTCAGAGTCTGGAGCCAGCTTCAGATTGTGTCTCTGTCTCTCTCAGCCCTTCCACCATTCATTCTCTGTCTCTCTATCTCTTTCAAAAATAAATAAACATGAAAAAAAAATTTTTAATGTGTACTGTAAACCCAAGGAAAACCACTAAAATTCTACATAAATAAGTCAATAGAGCAGATAAAATGGAATAAAAAAACGCACAGTTAAATACAGAGAAGAAGTTAAATACAGAAGAAAAAGAAATAAAGAACAAATTATTTTAATCCAACAACATCAGTGATCACAATAAATGTGAGTCCCCTAAAAACATTAGCTAAAGGACAGAGAATGTCAGATGCGGGGGTGGGTGGAAAAGCATACCCAAACTTATGACCTCAATAAGAAACCCACTTTAAATATAAAGATACAGATACATTAAAAGTAAACAATGGAGAAAGACATATGATAAACATTAAACAACAAAAAAGCTGGATTATATTAGCTATTTCAATTTCAGATGAAGTACACTTTGCAACAAGGAATGAAATCAGAGATAAAGAGGAGGTCTACATAATGATAAAGGGGTCAATTCTTCAAGATGACACAACAATCCTAAATGTGTATGTGCTTAATCTCAGAGTTTTCAAAACAAATAAGGTAAAAACTGATAGACCTGAGGGAAGAAATATGCAAATACACAATTGTAGTTGGAAACTTCAACACTCCTCCCTTGGTAACTGAGAGAACAAGTATGCAGAAATCATAAGAGTATCTGATCTAAACAACTATCAACCAACTTGTCCTATATGACATTTATAGGACATTCCATTCAGTAATGAAAAATGCACATTCTTCTCAAATGCAGAATATTCTCCAAGATAGCCAATCTTGGAGACTGGCCACAAGTTTTGTGGCCTATCAGATTTTTATATACTTATACAAGAATAGAAAACATCCAAAGTATATTTGTGGCCCATGCCAGAATTCAGCTAAAAAATAATAACAAAAAAAATTGGGGGGGAAGCCCCAAATGTATGAAAAATTAAACATTACACTCCTGAATAATCCAGAGGTGAAAAAGGAATTCCTAAGGAAAATGTGAAAAATTTAAATTGAATGAAAATCAAAACAAAATGTGTCAAATTTGTGAGATACAGTTAATGCAGTGCTTACAGAGAAATATATAGCATTATATGCTTATGTATTATGAAACAGCATCTACAAGGACTAACCTAACCTTTCATCTTAAGGAGCAAGAGAAAGACAAACAGATTATATCTGAAGAGGTAGAGAAAAGAAAAATACTAATAAATATTAGTGTAGAAATCAATGAGATTGAAAACAGAAAAATAATAGAGAAAACATATTAAAAGCGGGGTTTTTAAAAAGATCTATAAAGTTGATAAGCTTTCATCTTCAGATGAAGTGATATGATATGAGATATGAATATGATATCATCTGAAGATCAAGATATGATATCATCTGAAGATCTGATGATCAAGAAAAAGACGAGATGACATAAATTACCAGTGTTAGAAATAAAAGCTGAATATCCACTGCAGACCCTACAGATATTGAACACCTGCCAAGGAATTCTTACGAATAACATTATGGCCATCAATTCAACAGTTTGGAGGAAATGGACAAGTCCTTTAAAGAAGAAATGAGCAAAGTTGACTTAAAGACAATTCAAAAACATAAAGTAACTAAGTGTGTCATTAAATCGTTTGCCACAAATGAAACTCACATGGCTTTATGGTCAAGTCTAACAACACTAAAAAAAAATGATAATCCAGCACAATATATAGTGATAAATTTGGATTGAGTCCCAGGAATATAAGTGTGGTTGAATATTCAAAAATCAGTCTGTGTCATCCATCATATTAATAGAATAAGGGAACAACAAAAACATTTTCCTCTTGTCAAAATTCAACACTCCATCATGATAAAAAGTCCCCGCAATCTAAGAACTTTCTCAGTCTCATGGAGACATACCCCAAAAACTTAAAAAAGACTTGTGATGGGGATTAAGGAGGGCACTTGTGATGAGCCCTGGATGATGTATGCAAGTGCTAAATCACTATACTGTACACCTGAAACTAATATAATACTGTATGTTAACTAACTAGAATTACAACAACAACAACAAAAAGCCTTGCTTTCCTTCTAAGATAGGGAACACAGCAATATTATTTGTTCTCATCACTTCGATTTAATACTATCCCGAGGGGCCCTCTTAGTGCAATGAGAAAAAAATTGCATAGATGTAAGAAATGAAGAAGTAAAATCATCATTTTCCTCAGACTGCATGATCCCAGGGGAAGAAAATCCAAAGGGACCCTCAAAAAGCTACCAGAATTAAGAAATGAGTTTATCAAGTTCACAGGAAACAAGATTAAAATACAAATGTCAGTTGTATTTTTAGATACTAGCAGTGAACAATTAGAAGGTAAAATATAAAAAATGCCATTTTACATAGCGTTAAAAACGGAAACCCCACGAGATAAATGTAATAAAAAACAAGTATAAGACTTGTGCACTGAAAATGACAAAACATTGTTGAGAGAAATTAAATAATTAAACAACTGGAAATTCACTGTTAAGATGTGAATTCTTTCCAAATTGATCTATAGGTTAAATGCAGTCTCAGTCAAAATTACATAGGCTTTTTTTTTTCCTTTCCAACTGAGAAGTTAATTCTAAAATTTAGAAAGAAATACAAAGGATCTAGAATATCCTAATCAATCTTGAAAAATTATAATGAAGTTTACTTCATGATCACTATATAGCTAAAGTTATTAAATAGTGTAGGTTCAGTGTAAGGATATGGGACCATGTAAGGAGTCCAAAATAGACCCTCATAACCAATGGTCAAATGATACTGACAAAGGTACCAAGATGATTCAGGAAAAGATGCTCTTTTCAATGACAATGCCAGCTAACTGGTTATCTATTTAGAAAAAAAAAAAAAATGGACCTTGGCCTTTACCTCACACCCTTTATCAAAATTACTTCTTTAAAACATTTTTAAATTTATTTCCAAGAGACACAGTGTGAGCAGGGAGGGGCAGAGAAAGAGGGAGGGAGACACAGACTTGGAAGCAGGCTCCAGGCTCTGAACTGTCAGCACAGAGCCCGACACGGGCCTCGAACCCATGAACCAGGAGATCATGACCTGAGCCGAAGTCGGACACCTAACCAAGTGAGCCACCTAGGCGCTCCATAAATTACTTTAAAATGAATTATAATTTGGGGCACCTGGGTGGCTCAGTAGGTTGAGCGACTGACTTTGGCTCAGGTCATGATCTCACAGTTTGTGGGTTAGAGCCCCATATCAGGCTGTGTGCTGGCAGCTCGGAGCCCAGAGCCTGCTTAGGATTCTGTGTCTCCCTCTCTCTCTGCCCCTCCCCCACTCATGCTCTGTCTCTCTCTGTCTCAGAAATAAATAAACATTAAAAAAATTTTTTTTTGAAAAAAACAATAAAAATAAAAAAATAAAATGAATTATAGTTTTAGCTTTTATGTTTAAAAACAAATACAGGAAAAAAAAATGTGTGTGAATGTGAGGAAGGAAAAGATTTCTTAGGACACGGAGAGCATGAACCACAACAGAAAAGAATTGTTAAGAGTAGACTTTTTCAAAATTAAACACTCTGCTTTTACAAGGCAAGCCACTGACAAGGAAAAATATATACAGTAAATATAACTGATAGTGGAGTTATTTCCAGAAAATATAAAGAACTGTTATAAATCAACATTAAGAAGACAATCAGCATGATAAAAAAAAAAAAAGCAATATATGTGAAAGGACAGTTCTCAAGATATATGGATGGCCAAGAAGCACAGAGAAATTGCTCAATAGCATTAGTCATCACGGAAGTGCAAATTAAAACCACTACCCCCATCTAGAAAAGCTAAAATTGGAAAGACTGACAATACCAAGTGTCGGACGATGTGAATCAGTAAGAGCCTTCATAGATGAATGGTGGGAACATAATGTGCTACAACTACTTTGGAAAACAGTTTGGCAACTTCTTAGAAGTTAAATATTTTCCATACAACTCATTACTTCCCAGGCATTTCCATAAGAAAAATCAAAACGAAAGACAGACACAAATGTTCAGATCGGCTTAACTCATAATAGACCCCAAACTGGAAATAATCCAAGGACCCATCAACTGACAAACAGATAAACATTTTGTGGCCTAAGCATTCGATGGAATATTCTTCAGCTATAAAAAGGAACAAATATTGCATATAAATACGTCTTAAAAATATGGTGAACAAATGAAGCCATAGTATACACACTGTATAGTTCCCATTTACATAAGATTCTAGGATAGGCAAAACCAATCTACAAAGACAGGAAATAAATCAGTGGTTGCCTGGGGCCACAGCTGGAAGATACTGAGTGCAAAGGAATACATGGGATCTCTTAGGAGGTGAAAATGTTCTGTATCTTAACTGTGATGGTGATTACGTGATTCCATCTATATGTGTGTCAAAACTTAGTGAAATGTATAAATAAAAATGAGTATACTTCTTTGTATGTAAACTGAATCTCAACATATGTAAGCAAAAATAAAAAATAAATTCTAGGTTTTGGTGTCTGTCTTCGTTTTTTTTTTTTTTTTTTTTTTTTTTTTTAAATTTTTTCCCAACGTTTTTTATTTATTTTTGGGACAGAGAGAGACAGAGCATGAACGGGGGAGGGGCAGAGAGAGAGGGAGACACAGAATCGGAAACAGGCTCCAGGCTCCGAGCCATCAGCCCAGAGCCTGACGCGGGGCTCGAACTCACGGACCGCGAGATCGTGACCTGGCTGAAGTCGGACGCTTAACCGACTGCGCCACCCAGGCGCCCCTGTCTTCGTTATTTTTTAAAGTTTATTTATTTTGACAGAATGACAGAGAGAGTAGTGGTGGCAGTGGGGGGGCAGAGAGAGGGAGAGAGAAAATCCCCAGCAGGCTCTGCACTGTCAGCACAGAGCCCGACGTGGGGCTCAAACTCACAAACAGTGAGATGATGACCTGAGCTGAGATCGAGTTGGATGCTTCACCGACGGAGCCACCCAGGCACCCCAGTTTTTGTTTTGTTTTGTTTTTTTAGTTTGCAGACAGACAGCCGGGGCTTGTGCATCTGGGTGATGCATGGTAATGGAACAAGGTCTGCCAACGCCTTGGGACTGCTTTCCTTCAAACACAGTGACATCCCAGCTCTAGGAGTCCACTATTCTGAATGTCTCTGCTTACAGCACCCTATGCTAGGTGCTAGGAGAGGGTGACGAGGTGGTAGCTAACCAGCTAGAGCTGCTGTACTCCCAGAGTCTAGCACAGTGCCTCTTGGATGGACGAGTAAGACATGGGTAAAAGAAGCATATTTCCAGAGGAAACCTCAGATCTTAGAATGGTACCAATGCAAAGACACAGAGAGGGGGTTGGGGGAGGGAGCCACGCAGTGGCTTCAAAGAAAACCATCAGGCCAGGAAGTGCCTCAGTACTGGCTCTTAGAGCAAGCCCCGGCCAGGGAGTGCACAGCCTAAGTCTTTCCAAATCCTAGCAGCGTCCTTCTTCATTGACTTCACTGGGCCAGGTCAACAGAGCCATCCTCACTGGAGCAGATTTCCCAGTGAGAGATTTTATGTCCATGCACCTGCAACCCTCAAATAAGGTGCATCTCCAGTCAGGGCCAGCCTGCAAAGTGCAGCTCTCGTTTTACCGGAACCCCTTGTGGAGCATCTGGCCTCTCCCAGGCCACTCCCAGGCAGGCTTATTTTCTCTGCACCCAGTGCCTCTTGCTTCCCGCCATAGAAGCGTATGCACATCCCAAATCAGTTAATCAGCATGGGCTTCTTCCCAATGACAGCCAACAAAGACATTCTAAACATGGCTTGACTTAGCGCACACAGCTCTTGCTACATCCACACTCCCCCTTGGCTCATATTGTGACCCATCTGTTGATGAGAAATTAACGACACACAGTGTGTCACATATGCCCATACGTTTATTGTAGGATTCAAGCTAGAAGTCATGCTTTTGGGAAAGCTGCAGAGAAGTGTGTGGAACAGGCTGTGTTGGCTCTCTTCCATTAAGTAAGATGGGCCTCGGCTCCCTGGGAAACATCTGATCGGAAATAGCAAAATGTCCTGCTAAGTAAACCAACATGATAAAGGAAAATTATGAGCACGATGAAGCCACAGACATTATAGATGAGTGATAGAGGGGAGTTATGTGAGGGTGTGGGGTCACCAGTGATGCTTTGAGGAGGGTAGGGCAGGGAGGACTGTGCTTTGCCCCACAAGCCTGGGATACTGGGAGTTAACAAGTGCTCAATTACCTTAATGATCATGAAACCCAAAGTTCAACATATATTTAAAATAAATTTTTGTTCAAGGTATATTCATTTTTCAGAAACAGAGACAGAGCGTGAAGGGGGGAGGGGCAGAGAAAGAGGGAGACACAGAATCCGAAGCAGGCTCCAGGCTCTGAGCTGTCAGCACAGAGCCCAACGCGGGGCTGGAACTCACAGACTGTGAGATCATGACCTGGTCTGAAGTCGGACACTTAACTGACTGAGCCACCCAGGTGCCCCAAAATTCAACATATTTGACAGACTTCTAACTGCTTTCCCAAAGGTAATAGCATTGGCAGAGGAATTTCTTGGATTCCCCAAAAGACTCTTTTGAATACTAGGTAAGGGATAACTATGTTTTGGGGTATTTTCCCCCACTTTCAGAGATGGCAGTTTCTATCACCACCTCTTTCTGCCCAACTTGAAGAAGCAATACAATGTAATTAACGGTAATGATTTGGACTGAGGATCATGAGACTAGCTTTCTTCTTTTTATTTTTATTAAAAAAAAATTTAACATTTATTTATTGTTGAGAGGCAAAGAGAGACAGAGCACAAGCAGGGGAGGGGCAGGGAGAGAGGGAGACACAGAATCCAAAGCAGGCTCCAGGCTCTGAGCTGTTAGCACAGAGCCCGACGTGGGGCTTGAACCCACGAACCGCAAGATCATGACCTGAGCCAAAGTTGGATGCTTAACCGACTGAGCCACCCAGGCACCCCATGAGACTAGCTTTCTATTCCTGGTGCTGCCCATTAGAGGCCAAATGACCTTAGATAAGTCACTTATTTTCTCTGAACCTCACAAGTGGTTAGACCACACTTGGAATTTCCCTAGCTCCTTCTGAATCTTTCCATGTTGTATCCAGAATGCTCCTTTAGCTTGTCTTCTAGTAACAACAATTTACTTGGCCTCCCAGTGGAAGGCCAATGCTGTTGCTCCCACCTGGCATTTGATCAACTTCACTAGTGCAAGAAGACCTAACAATTGTAAATATTTAGGCACCCAACATGAAAGAACCCAAATATATAAAACAATAACAAACATAAAGGAACTCATCGAAATAATACAATAATAGTAGGGGACTTTAACTCTCCACTCACAGCAATGGACAGATCATCTAAACAAAAAATAAACAACGATCAACTTTACTGAACAAATGAATGAAAAATCACATACATAAATGAATTCCTGACTCCTTCCTGCACACTGGCTTTCTCTGTGGGCTACTATCACTTCCAATCAAACAGGAGTGTAAAAATTAATTTAAATTATGCTCCGTTACTCAGTCCTTATTCAGGACCTTCTATGTACCAGGCATCAAAGTAGGAAATGCTTGCACTGGTCAAAGACATACGAAAAGATCCCTGCCCGTAAGAAACTCCACATCCTTTGCTTTGTCTGCGACTCCACACCAACAGTTAGGACATCAGTCAGGGTCCAATCAGGAGACAGACACTATACAACTATTTAAATAAGGGAAGCTTAACATAAAGAATTATTACCTAATGACAAAACAGTAACTATAAAAGAGAGCTTTATAGGGTACCATAGGGCTGAGAGAGAGTACCCAAAGTCCCGTACCTGGTTGAAGAAGGTAGAGTTGAAGTCTGTCGGATGGAAGAGAAGTGTGTGGGATGGGCCAGGCCAGAGCTGGTCCACAGTTCCTGGGAGAGCAGGAAGCAACCTTCTGAGAGGTAGGTAAGCCACAGCCAGTGACCAGATGTTTCGAGGAGGCATGACGCACCTGGTGTCCATGTGGCGAGGGCAGACCTGAGGGGGAAAGGGGCGTATGAGCAGAGGGAGCCATGGCTCGCGTGAGTGGGCATGTGGAGAGGCTGAAGGTCACAGTCTGGGCAGAGGACCTACCGCATGCAGTGTCTGTGTTGAAAGAACCGTGGGGAAGTGTGAGGGCAGCACTGCAGGGTCACTAGGGGACTGAGTACCCTGGGCCTCTGGCTGGGGCAGAGCGCCACCAGATGTCTTCACGTTCACAGGCGTGACTGATGGGGCCGCTGGCAGAACCCACAGGAGAAGCCTCTTCCTCCTGCTCTGTTCCTCCAGCGGCCTCCACCAAGAAAGCTTAACCTGTGATCACTGTAAAGAAGACGTTAAAGGGATTCCAACCATTATTTTCAGAGCAGCTATTGAAGAGGACATTCAGAGCTGAGAGGCAGAATTGCTATCAAAAGGGCCCTACGCTGCGGGGTGGGGGGTCAGACCTTCTGAGTGCACCTGAAACTTGGGTGTCTTGGCTGTGAGGCTCCAACACTGTGAGGCTCCAATAAGCAGCGTGAAAGGGCTCTGTAGAGCGTAAAGTGGTACACATTTCCGGCGGGTCCCTGCCATGTTAGCTGTGCTCAGTGTTACATTTGCTGCCCCAACAAGCTGGGTGATGTGCCACCTGGTGTTAAGGCCTCGGCGATGAGACCCTGAGACCCTGTCTTATGTATTTTGAATTGCTGGCAGCTAGCGCTCTAGGCACGAAGCAGGTGGTTAATTGGTCTTTGTTACCAGAACTATATGTTTCACTTATTTATTGAGAATCTCTTATAAGGATTTTTTTTTTAATGTTTATTCATTTATTCTTGAGAGAGAAAGGTAGAGAGCAAGCAGGGGAGGGGTAGAGAGAGAGAGAGAGAGACAGAATCCCAAGAGACTCACTTCAGAGAGAGAGAGAGAGAGAGAGAGAGAGAGAGACAGAATCCCAAGCAGGCTCCACACTGTCAGCAGGGAGCCTGACGCAGGGCTCAAACCCATGAACTGTGAGGAAACCAAGAGTCAGACGCTTAACTGACTGAGTCACCCAGGCGCCCCAGAATCTGATTAACTGAGGTGTGGAAGCTGCAGGCCATGCTGTATCTGACCCATGAAGGGGTCAGCTCCTTGCAAGTGAATCTCTCTCATGTTTCCCCACCTTTCTTCCTACCACCAGAAAGCTGCCGGAGGCATTGCTGAGGAGAGCCTCTTAGCCTCCTGACCAGCCTCTTCCTGGGGACCTGGGGTGATGCCTTCATTGTAGATCCTGATACTCAAGCAAAACAGGAGTTCCAGTAGGACCTCGCTTGCTGACCGATTACGAAGTGGGTGAATAACATATTCATTTATACGTTATTCATTTATGAATGAATGAGCAGAGTTGCCCAGCTAAGGTCTTGTACAGTATCCTATTTGAGTGTGATAATCACGAGGCTATCAAAATCAATTGTTCCTTAAATATATGTCTTTAAAAAACAGACAAAAATCTTTGTCCATTCCTTATTCTTATTACTCCCTCCCTTCCTTTTTTTTTTTTTTTTTTTAAGTTTATTTATTTTGAGAGAGAGTGAGCAAGCAAGCACACAAGCAGGGGAGGGGCAGAGAAGGAGAGACATAATTCCAAGTAGGCTCTGTGATATCAGCTCAGAACCCGATGGGGGGCTTGAACTCATGAACTGTGAGATCACGACCTGAGGTGAGATCAAGAGTCAGCCACTTAACTGACTGAGCCACTCAGGTGCCCCTCCCCCCACCTTTTATTAAATCAATGAAGAAATATGGGTATATATGCAAAACAACTTATTGAATTTTTGCAGCAGAAATCTCACAGCACAATACACCGTGGTTCTGTCTGGGCATCGTGGATACAGCTCTCGGTCAGAAGAGTCTCACTCTGTATGAAGGGTAAGTTCCTGGGCATCCGCAGCCTCCACCCTGCTCGTCCTGGCACTGCTGTTGATTCAGGTAGGGAGAGAGCTGGAAGCAAGCTGTGGCTGGAGGGGGCAAAACCTGTGGACATGCTGATTGGTCTAGGAGAGAAACCTCCTGCCATTTGGCTCTCCTCTCCCATAAAGGCAGTCCTGAAGGAGAAGTAGAAAAAGGCAAGCACGTTTAATTAGTCTCAAACATATCCTGGGACATTTCAGAGATCCCTGCAGGAAACTGAAGCATTGCATGCTTTTTAAAACTAAACATCACTGATGCAATTAGAATTTGGGTGTTGTGTGTGTGTGTGTGTGTGTGTGTGTGTGTGTGTGTGTGTGTGTGTGTTTTGCCCAGCCTAGGACACATTTTGTGGATGAAGTTCAACCAGTAAGCCCTTAGATAGATTTCGGCATGGTGCTGGTTAATTGTCTGAGGCAGAAACAACTTGGCATTGCAGAATCAGTTTGCTCTGCTTTTGATACACAGGAGGGTGGGTTCAATGCTGCAGGGTGAAACTAACATATGGAAGAAGTCTTTCATTCATTCATTCCCCTGCCTGAAGCAAATCCTGTGAGTTTCATATAATGTGAATGAGATCTACTTGCAGATAAGGGAACACATTTAGAAAAGGAGGCACAGAGGTGGCCCTGAAGTGGGTTGGTCTTCTGTACCACACAAAGGTAACCTGATCAGTCGGTTGATATCTCATCCACTCTTTTTCTCGGTTTCCTCTTTGGCTGTGCTACACTATCAACACTTAGTCTGGAAAGAGAGGGAGCACTGTTTTCAGTTGTTCTTTTCCTTCCACAAATTCAGCAAATGGTAAAAAGACAGAATCACGTCAGGCTACCAGAGGTACAATCCTCCTTGGCTTCCTAGGGAAGTGAAGGGAGAGGTTGAAGTTCAAGTTCTCAGAAGTGTAGAGGAAGGTGAGGGTGAGGTCCATTTCCTCCCTGTAGGGAACTGGTCTCACTGCTCTGTTGTGGCAGGTGGGTAGCCAATTGAAAGGGACTCAGCAATGTTTCCCCTGTTTTCAGAGAAGGGGGTATTTTGTTTATTTAGAATGGAGGGTTAAGAGTGTCAAGCTGGTCTTCTGCCTTGAGAATCAGTCATTGATTTTAAAGACTTCTCTTACTCAGTGTCTACTTGAGAATTGAAAGGTATAAACGATGCCTTTGATATTTTTGTCCATAGCCCTCTAACATGTTTACCACTGAAAAGATCTGTTAAGAAAAGCTACAAGGGACACAGAGAAAATTGTGATTGCATTCAATGGCACTTGAATAGAGAACTCCAAGTGCCCAAATCTTGTCCTGTCAATCACTCCTCAACTTTTGACGTTCCCAAGGGAGCTGCATACAGAAAAACTGATAGCAAATGGGAAGCAGAGTGAGACTTTATTATTACTCTTCTGAGCTTCATATAGCTGGATCAGAGCACATGGCTCACTCTTAAGACTTAAGAACGGCCTCCCCCTCCCATATACACTCTGCTTCACCTCAAATTCTACAGTATTACTAGCTCCTGCCAACTATATGGCATGTAACTAAAACAACAGCATTTTACTAAGGTAGAGAAAGATGGCTAGGCTCCGAGGGATTCCTGGTTCCACTGATAATTCCAACCCATGAACTGAAAGCAAGGAGTGCAAGAGTACCAGGAGAGGATTACCATGCACAGACATGGTCTCTTTACATTACTCTGTTCGCTGGTAAACATGGCCAACAGTGTTTCCTTTTTTTAATTTTTAGAAAAAACTTGATTTCAGTACTGTTGACACACAATTTTATGTTAGTTTCAGGTGTACAACATGGTGTTCAACTTCTTTATACGTTACGTTACGCTCACCACAAGTGTAGTCACCGTCTGTCACCACACAATGCCTTTACAATACCGCTGTGTTCCCTATGCTGTGCCTTTTATTACCGTGACTTATCCATTCCATAATAGGAAGCCTGTATCTCCCACTCCCCTTCGCTCATTTTGCCCATCCCCCAGCCCTTCTCCCCTCTGGCAACCATTCATTTGTTCTCTGTATTTATAGGTCTGATTCTGCTTTTTTTTTTCCCTGGATTCTGCATATGCGTGGAGTCATCTGGTATTTGTCTTTCTCAGCCTGACATATTTACTTAGACTGATACCTTCTAGGTCCATCCATACTGGCACAAATGGCGCAATTTCATCCTTTTTAATGCTGAGCAATATTCCATTGTTCTACACCTTCTTTACCCATTCATCTATTGATGGGACACTTGGGTTGTTTCTCTTTCTTGGCTGTTGTAAGTAATGCTGCAATAGACATAGGGGTGCAAATACGTTTTTGAATTAGTGTTTCTGTTTTCTTTGGATAAATATCCAGTAATGGAATTATTGAATACAGTATTTTTATTTTTAACTTTTCGAGGAACCTCCCTACTGTTTTCCACAGTGGATACATCAATTTGCATTCCTACCAACAGTGCACAAGTCCTTTTCTCTAAAGTGCACAAGAGCACAAGTCCTTTTTCTCCAAATCCTCACCAACACTTGTTAACTTCTTGTCTTTTTTTATTTTAGCCATTCTGACAGGTGTAAGGTGATATTTTATGGTCGTTTTGACTTGCATTTCCCTGATAATAAGTGATGTTGAGCATCTTTTCATGTGTCTGTTGGCCATCTGGATGTCTTCTTTGGGAAAATGTCTATTCAGGTCTTCTGCTCATTTTTTAACCAGACTGTGATTTTGGTATTTAGTTATATAAGCTCTTTATATATATTTTGGATATTGACCCATTATCAGATATATCATTTGCAACTATCTTCTTCCATTTAGTAGCTTGCCTCTTTTCTTGATGGTTTTCTTCACCATACAAAAGCTTTTTATTTTTATGTGTCTCAACAGTTTATTTTTGCTTTTGTTTCCCTTGTTTCAGGAGACATATATAGAAAAATACTGCTATGGCTGATGTCAGAGAAATTATTGCCTATTTTCTCTTCCAGGAGTTTTGTGGTTTCAGGTCTCACATTTAGGTCTTAAGCCATTTTGGTTTATTTTTGTGTATGGTGTAAGAATGTTTCATTCTTTTGCAGGGAGCTGTCCAGTTTTCCCAACACCATTTGTTGAAGAAACTGTTTTTCCCACTGTATATTCTTGCCTCCCTTGACACAGAGTAATTGACCATATAAGCATGGGTTTATTTCTGGGATCTATTCTGTTCCATTGATCTATGTGTCTATGTTTGTGCCAGTACCATACTGCTTTGATTACTACAGCTTTGTAGTATATCTTCAAATCTCGAATTGTGATACCACCAATTTTGTTTTTCTTTCTCAAGACTGCTTTGGCTATTCTGGGTCTTTTGTGGTTCTATATAAATTTTAGGATTATTTTTTTCTAGTTCTGTGAAATATGCTGTTGGTATTTTGGTAGGGATTACATCAAATCTATAGATCGATTTGGGTAGTAGTCTGGACACTGTACAATTATGAACCCTTCCAATCCACAAACATGGAATATCTTTCTGTTTGTGTCTTCTTCAAATTCTGTCATCAATGTTTTATAGTTTTCAGAGTAGGGTTCTTTCGCCTCCTTGGTTAAATTTAGTCCTAGGTATCTTATTATTTTTGGTACAATTATAAATGGAATTGTTTTCTTAATTTCTCTTTCTGCTACTTTTGTTATTAGTGTATAGAAACACTACCAATGTCTGGCTATTAACTTTATATTCTGCAACTTTACTGAATCAATTTATTCTAGGAGTTTTTTAGTGGAGCCTTTAGAGTTTTCTATGTATAGTATGATGACAACCAATATCTTATAATTGATCAAATGGAATGGCAAATCATTTTCCCTTAAGAGACACTGGAAAGCGAGAGAGAGAGAGAGAGAGAGAGAGAGAGGGAGAGAGAGAAAGAGACACAGTTAATAGGGACAATAGGAAAGTAAGTAGAGAACTAGAAATAGTTTTCCCCTATAAAACATTCACCCTCTCTGCACAATAAATGTTCTATTTAAAACTTGTACAGAGAAGCTTGTGAAATAATAAAATATATGATTCTTTAGTAAAATGTAGAATACATATTTAGTCTTAGCTGATGAAATAGGGAGTAATTATTTAATTATAGGGCAATTACTCTCTTCTCAAAGATAGGATTCCACAGAAAGAAAATTAGACTTTTTGAGGCCCACCTTTTCAAGTAGACACTTTTGTAACCTGGATGTCCCAGCACAGAATACACTAAATATAGCAATTAACTAAATAACAGCTAAATATAGCAATTAACTGACACACAGAAAACCTGAAAGACTCTACCAAAAAATTACTACATCTGACAAGTGAATTCAGTAAAAGTGCAGGATACAAAATCACTGTGAAGAAATCTATTCCATTTGTTTTTTTTTTTTTTTAATTTTTTTTTAACATTTATTTATTTTTGAGAAGAGAGAGACAGAGCATGAGGCGGGGGGAGGAGAGAGAAAGAGGGAGACACAGAATCCGAAGCGGGCTCCAGGCTCTGAGCTGTCAGCACAGAGCCCGACATGGGGCTTGAACTCAGGGACCACAAGATCATGACTGGAGCCAAGGTCGGACGCTTAACAGACTGAGCCACCCAGGCGCCCCGAAATCTATTTCATTTCCATATACTAATAGTGAAGCAGCAGAAAGAGAAATTAAGAAAACAATACCATTTATAATTGCACTAAAAATAATAAGATACCTAGGAATAAACCTAACCGAGGCAAAAGACCTGTACTCTGAAAACTATAAAACATTTATGACAGAACTGAAGAAGACACGAAGAAATGGAAAGACATTCCATGCTCACATATCAGAAGAACAAATATTGTTAAAATGCATATAGTACACAAAGCAATCTATACATTTAATGAAATCCCTTAAAATACCAATAGCATTTTTCACAGAGCTAGAACAATCTTAAAGTTTATATGGAACCACAAAAGACCCCAAATAGCCAAAGCAATCTTGAAAAAGAAAAGCAAAGCTGGAGGCATCACAATTTCAGACTTCAAGTTATATTACAAAGCTATAGTAATCAAAATACTATGGTACTGACACATAAATAGACAAAAGATCAATGCAAGAGAACAGAAAAACCAGAAATAAATCCACACTTACATGGTCAGTTAATCTTTGACAAAGCAGGAAAGAATATCCAATGGGGGGGAAAAACATCTCCTCAACAAATGGTGTAGGGAAAACTGGACAGCAGATTGCAAAAGAATGAAACTGGACCACTTTCTTACACTATACACAACAATAAACTCAAAATGGACTAAAGATCTAAATATGAGATCTGAAACCATAAAAATCCTACAAGAGAGCATAGGCAGTAAGGTCTCTGGCATCAGTCATAGCAACATTTTTCTAGATAGGTCTCCCAAGACAAGGGAAAAAAAAGTAAATATAACCACTGGGACTACATTAAAATAAACTTGTGCAAATGAATGGAACAACTAATAAAACTAAGAGGCAACTTATGGAATGGGAGAAGATATTTGCAAATGACATATCTGATAAAGGGTTAGTATCCAAAATATATAAAGAATACAACTCAACACCCCCCACAACAAATAATCCAATTAAAAATGGGCAGAAAACATGAAAAGACATTTCTTCAAAGAAGACATACAGATGGCCAACAGATGCATGAAAAGATGCTCAATATCACTCATCATCAGGGAAATGCAAGTCAGAACTACAAAGAGATATAATCTCACACCTGTCAGAATGGCTAAAGTCAAAAACGTAAGAAATAACAAGTATCGGCAAGGATGTGGAGGCAAAAGGAACACTCTTGCACTGTTGGTCGGAATGCAAACTTGTGCAGCCAGTCTGGAAAACAGTATGGAGGTTCCTCAAAAAGTTAAAAATAGAACTACTCTACAACCCAGTAATTGTACAACTAGATAAATACTAGGTACTTATCCGAAATTAAATACAAAAACACTAAGTCAAAGGGACACATGCACTCCTATGTTTATTGCAGCATTATTTACAATAGCCAAATTATGGAACAGCCCAAGGGTCCATCAATAGATAAATGGATAAAGGTGTAGTATACACACACACACACACACACACGAATATTATTCAGCCATGAAAAGAATGAGATCTTGCCATTTGCAATGACATGGATGGAGCTAGGAAGTATGATGCAGTCAGAGAAAGATAAATACCATATGATTTCATGCATACGTGGAATTTAAGAAACAAAACAGATGAGCAAAGGAAAAAAAAAAGACAGAGAGAGACAAACCAAGAAACAGACTCTTAACTATAGAGAACAAACTGATGGTTACCAGAGGGAAGGGGGTGGGGAGCGGGGGAAATAGGTGATGGGGATTAAGAAGCTTACTTGCTGCGATGAGCACCGAGTGATGTATGGAAGTATTGAATAACTATAGTGTATACTTCAAACAGATATAGCACTGTATGCTAACCATACTGGAATTAAAAAAATAAAGACAGACATATAAAATTGTGCAGAATGAGAAGGCAGAAATAGGGCTAAAGTAGAATGACGCTTATTAGCATTTAAGAATATTTGAACTTTTTAATAGAAATACTATTGGGATGCCTGGGTGGCTCAGTTGGTTAAGTGTCCGACTTCGGCTCAGGTCATGATCTCATGGTTCTTGAGTTCAAGCCCTGCATAGCGCTCTCTGCTGGCAGCACAGAGCCTACTTGTGATTCCCTCTCTGATTCCCTCTCTCTCTCTTTCTTTACCCCTCCCCAGCTTGTGTTCTCTCTCTCAAAAATAAACATTAAAAAAAAATTAAAACCATAGAAACTCTAGTGAGGATTTTTGTTAAAAAAAAAAAAGGAAGTAATTTTAAAATGTCTTTGAGATTATCCAGATTGTAAATTTAACTGAAAGTGTAACCTAAAGAAAAGGGATCCAAAAGTATAAATGCATTTAAGGGAATACCATGAACCCCAGGAAAATGACCCAGGAAAATCAGGAATGGGAGAGTGGTTCCTGGAAGCCAGTAGAGGAGAATCATAGCACTCTAAGATCAGCACACTTGGGCAGATTCTCAGAGAGTGCCTGAAGGAATAACCCTACAGATGATGGTTACACTCTCCTGGTCCAACAGCTCAGGGCACCTATCAACACATCTAAGCCTGCCAGGCAGAACTTAGTAAGGTCACTGACCCAAACACACAAAGGGAGGTTAAGAGCATTCCTAGTGAAGGCAAGTGTTCCCAAAGTTCTCCGAGCCTGCTGAATGAGGCACACATGCTCTGGGTAATCTGCAAGTCCAGAAGGTTGATGCATCCAAACTTGCTTTTTATTACTACTCTAATCACTTGAGACCACATGCAGTGCAGAACATATGATGCAGTAAGAAACACCAAAACTTGGACAGTGAGAGGACTTTTGGCCATGAGGTAGAAAAGCTGGATGTTATAAATCATCACTCAAGAAGAAAATCATCCCTCACCCTGGACTCTACATCTAAAAACACAGTTGGCTGCATAGGGAGATTTTTAATTAAAATGTTACTGAACAGGGGCACCTGGGTGGCTCAGTCAGTTATGCGTCTGACTTTGGCTCAGGTCATGATCTCATGGTTTTTGAGTTTGAGCCTCACGTCAGGCTCTGTACTGACATCTCGGAGCCTGGAGCCTGCTTTGGATTCTGTATCTCCCTCTCTCTCTGCTCCTCCCCTGCTCACACACACACACACACACACACACACTCTCAAAAGTAAATAAATATTAAAAAAAAATTTTTTAAATGTTACTAAACAGTTTTCTTCATGGTTCTCTGCACCTTGTTTGCGTCCTGCCTTATCTAGGTGAACATTTTCGAATTTTTGCCCCGCCTGTGTATTTGGGATGACCTGAAACAATCTGTGCCATGTAAGTGGAGACCTCTTTCTAAAACCTTGTCACTGAATCGCCCCACACCAGTGAGGAAAGCCTCTTTGTAGGCAGTATGTGTATGTGTGTGTCATTAATCAAGGTAGACTCTTTGACAGGAAATTAAAATCTGGATGATGAGCTCACAAAGTCTATATATACTTTACATACACCTCTATGTAAGAGGGTTGCTGATGTCTTTCCGGAGCACCTCATTTGACCCTGCTACATAAATCATCTCTGAATTTGGTAGGAATGTAATTGTTTTCCAGTCTTCAGGACATCGGCACCAAAAACCTGTCTGGGTCAACTTCATGACTATCACATATCTCAGAGCAGTGGGAGATCTTGCTTTATTTTAACACTCTGGATGGGAGAAAGCTGGGTGTCTAGCAGGTTAGCTGGCTGTTACTCTGTGCAGGTACATTTTCTGCTCGATGAATGAAGGCTCAGTGACTTTCCAGAGATCCTCCCCAGAAGAGATGTGGCCATTCCCTGGTGGGACGACTAACATATTGCCAAATCAGTTTGAAAGGTACTCTTATAAATCTGAGAGTTATGATGGTTTTGTTTAAAATCTTTTTTTATTTATTTTTGAGAGAAAGAGAGAGAGAGAGAGAGAGAGAGAGAGAGAGAGAGCAGGAGAGGGGCAGAGAGAGAGGGAGACACAGAATCTGAAGCAGGCTCCAGGCTCTGAGCTGTCAGCACAGAGCCTGATGCGGGGGTTGAACCCATGAACCAAGAGATCACGACCCAAGCAGAAGTCGGACACTTGACTGAGCTACGCAGGTGCCCTGGTTTTGTTTGTTTTAAAGAATTCAGATGGTACTGTGAAAATAAGAGAGGCGTGGGGAGGAAAACTATGTACTCTGTTAACCCCCTCAGCCAATACTTCTTAAGGACCCTGATGTCCACAGGATTACTTACATCAGTGTGTTAACAGGGTGAGAGGCTGGACTTGCAAAGTAGAGCACATGGCCTGGGATGGATGAGTCACCACTCTCTCCGATCGCTTGGAAAATTACTGTGTTCTGCTGCCAGAGCATAGCCCCATTTGTGGGTGGGGAGGGATGCTGAGGCATCCAAGGTGGCAGTGATACAGCCACCTGGTTCTGGGACAGCTTTGTCCATGAGTAGCCTGGAAGAAGAGTGTGAAGTGAACCTGTAGGAAGAATGTGAAACGCAGACTAGAGACAGCAGAAAAGGAAATCTGGCATCATCGGGAGCAAGGCGGCATGGGGAAAGACCTTGAGAAACCACGCAGCTCTGTGCCTCTGGGCGAATCTACATTTATTACAGACGAGAAAAACCTTGTTATTGACTGTTCCTTAAACAGTTCAGGTGGGATGTATTGTGTTCTTCAAAACTCAGTTCCAGAAATAAATGCAACTGGTAAATGTACTATTAATGTCTTTCTTTCCCCTTCTGTCCTTTACCTACATTCCTTGGAAGAAAAAATACTTTAAAAAACCCAAGTCATTTAGAAAATGAGATTCTCAGATTCTCATTAAAAGATGCTAAAAATGACTGAACTCTGGGTTTTTACTAAGGGAACCTGATTACGTATTCATTATTTTTCCTGCCAGTTTCACTAATCCTGCGGCATCTTCTAGATTTTTAGACGGACCTGCTTCAACTGTCCTCTCTTTGCCGGCTATTTCTTTTGAAAGAAAAAACTTTCCATTTCAAATAAACAAAGCAGGCTGTGAAAACTGCCATTGCTTGGATTTAAATCGTAGGCCTTCGATCACCGAGCACAACCTCACACCTCAGAGAAAAGCAGAGGACTATTAAAAGCCTCAAAAGTACATGTTTGGCGGCGGGGAGGCAGGGAGGGAGCAGTGATCAAATCCTTGAAATTCTCTAAAATTATAAATGCCATTAAGCTTTACTATAAAATCCTTCAAATTAATGTGTTCCTAATTTTAGCATTCAACGGGGCTGTTGTATCGAGTAGAACTATTTGCATAATGATGACAAAAACCAAAGTTTCAGAGAAGCAAAATGGACTCATCTGAAACTCACATTCTAATTCCTGAGCAGCTTCTGACTAATGAGCCAGAACAAGTCAGAATTGTCCTGGCCCTCTTCTTCAACAGGGAAAAAAGGATTATGGGAAGCCTTTGGGGGAAATTTACAATACATATCCATAGGCTTCTCAAACTTTTCCCCCAAGGAGCCACACTGGGGGAGGGGGGTGAATATATCTTCTCAGTAGCCTCATGGGTTTAGCCTGTAGACTGCCAGCACAAAGATTTTTAAAGCTTCTCATTTTCTCCTTAACATGTATATGTATTCTCAACTATATGCCACAAAATATTCATGTCTCTTTAAAAATATAAATGTTGTCAGGGTGCCTGGGTGGCTCAGTCAGTTGAGCATCTGACTTTGGCTCAGGCCACGGTTTCACGGTTCGTAAGTTCGAGCCCCTGCATTGGGCTCGCTGCTGTCAGCGTAGAGCCTGCTTCAGATCCTCTGTCTCCCTCTCTCTCTGCCCCTAACCTGCTTGCGTTCTCTCAAAAATAAATAAATCTTTTTTGAGCAACCTCCGCACTGTTTTCCAGAGCGGCTGCACCAGTTTGCATTCCCACCAACAGTGCAAGAGGGTTCCCATTAGTCCACATCCTCTCCAGTATCTACAGTCTCCTGATTTGTTCATTTTAGCCACTCTGACCGGTGTGAGGTGGTATCTCAGTGTGGTTTTGATTTGTATTTCCCTGATGAGGAGCGACGTTGAGCATCTTTTCATGTGCCTGTTGGCCATCTGGATGTAATCTTGAGAGAAGTGTCTATTCATGTTTTCTGCCCATTTCTTCACTGGATTATTTGTTTTTCGGGTGTGGAGTTTGGTGAGTTCTTTATAGATTTTGGATACTAGCCCTTTGTCCGATATGTCATTTGCAAATACCTTTTCCCATTTCGTCAATTGCCTTTTAGTTTTGTTGATTGTTTCCTTTGCAGTGCAGAAGCTTTTTATCTTCATGAGGTCCCAAGAGTTCATTTTTGCTTTTAATTTCCTTGCCTTTGGAGATGTGTCAAGTAAGAAATTGCTGTGGCTGAGGTCAGAGAGGTTTTTTCCTGCTTTCTCCTCTAGGGTTTTGATGGTTTCCTGTCTCACATTCAAGTCCTTTATCCATTTTGAGTTTATTTTTGTGAATGTGTAAGAAAGTGGTCTAGTTTCATTCTTCTGCATGTTGCTGTCCAGTTCTCCCAGCACCATTTGTTAAAAAGACTGCATTTTTTCCATTGGATATTCTTTCCTGCTTTGTCAAAGATTAGTTGGCCATACTTTTGTGCGTCCTATGACCCAGCAATAGCACTGCTAGAAATTTACCCAAGGGATATAGGAGTGCTGATGCATAGGGGCCCTTGTACTCCAATGTTTATAACAGCACTTTCAACAATAGCCAAATTATGGAAAGAGCTTAAATGTCCATCAACTGATGAATGGATAAAGAAATTGTGGCTTATATCTACAATGGAATACTACTTGGCAATGAGAAAGAATGAAATATGGCCTTTTGTAGCAACGTGGATGGAACTGAAGAGTGTTATGCTAAGTGAAATAAGTCATACAGAGAAAGACAGATACCATATGTTTTTGCTCTTATGTGAATCCTGAGAAACTTAACAGAAGACCATGGGGGAGCAGGAGGGGAAAAAAAAAGTTAGAGAGGGAGGGAGCCAAACCATAAGAGACTCTTAAAAACTGAGAACAAACTGAGGGTTGATGGGGGGTGGGAGGCAGGGGAAAGTGGGTGATGGGTATTGACGAGGGCACCTGTCGGGATGAGCACTGGGTGTTGTATGGAAACCAATTTGACAATAAATTTCACATTAAAAAAAATAAATCTTTTAAAAAATTCTCTAAATAACTGGCTAATTAAAATCAGGTTACCCCCATATTAGTTAGGCTCGAGGTTAAGCGGCTGTATTAAAAAGTTCCCCAACACAGTGGCTCAAACAAAGATGTTTAACTTCTCATGTGACGGTATACAGATGGCAGCTTGTCAAGGGCGTATCAGCAGCAGTGCTCGACAGGACATTGAGGGGCCCAGCTTCTTTCTACCTTGTTGCTCCCTACTCCTGACGGCATTATCCTCGTCTGCTCAGCCAAAGCTGACCCAGCTGCAAATCTATGTTTTTAGCCCTAGGAAGGGCAAAGAAAACTGGAGACAAGTGTCATTTCCACTCACATTTCATTGGTGAGACCTAGTCACATGGCTACAGTAGCTGCAGAGGATGGAAAATGTAATTTCCAATTGATGGCCACGTGGCTGACAAAAATTACAGTGATGCTACGAAACCATACACCAGATCCACCTTAGAGATTTACGTAGCCCATGGCAACTGCTGTATTCCTCTAGGGATGCACCGGGGAAGCACGGCAGAAGGCACGAGTCTGCAAATTTTTCCTACAAAGAGCTGTGTAGTAAATGTTTTAGGCTTTCTGGGTCAGGTAGTCTTTTGTGACTGCTCATCTCTGCTTCTATAGTGCAAAAGCACTCAGAGATGACACGATTCCATGTAAACAAAAGAGCACGGCTGTTGTTTTAGCCATCCAATACACTCTAACAAATTACTATACAGTTAGATGTTTATTCATTTATTTATAGATTAATTAAAATTTTTTTTTAAATCTTGTTTTTTTTTTAATAATGTTTTTATTTATTTTTGAGACAGAGAGAGACAGAGCATGAGCAGGGGAGGGGCAGAGAGAGAGGGAGACACAGAATCCGAAGCTGGCTCCAGCCTCTGAGCCATCAGCACAGAACCCGACACGGGGCTCGAACTCACAGACTGTCACATCATGACCTGAGCCGAAGTCAGACACTTAACCAACTGAGCCACCCAGGCACCCCTAATTAAAAAATTTTTAATGTTTATTTAGTTTTGAGAGGGCGGTGGAGGGGCAGAGAGAGAGGGAGACAGAATCCAAAACAGGTTCCCGGCTCCAAGCTGTCAGCACAGAGCCTGACGTGGGGCTCGAACTCATGAACCGTGAGATCATGACCTGAGCTAAAGTCAGATGCTTAACTGACTGAGCCATCCAGGCGTCCCCTACAGTTAGAAGTTTAAATAAACACACATTTATTACCTCACAATTATCATGGGTCAGGACTCTGGGTCCTTCGTGTAGACTCTCACAAGGCTGCAACCACGGTCAGTTAGGACTGTGTTCTCATCCACAGGCTTGACTGGGGAAGAATCCACTTCCTAGTGCACTCAGGTTGTCTGTAGATTTATTTCCTTGCAGCTGTAGGGCTGAGGGCCTTGGGCCTTGACTTCTTGTTGGCTACTGGTCAGCTCCTAGAGGTCACCCACAGTTCCCTGCCACGTGGCTCTGTCGACAGCCCCTCTCACAACACAGCAGCTTGTTTCTTCAAAGCCGAAAAGGGAGAAAATCTCTACAGTGAGTTTGGTAGCATGACAGAATTTTACATAACATAACCATCCTGGGGGTGACATACCATTTCTTTGCCATATTTGAGTGGTTAGGAGCCTGTAACAGGTGGTGTTCACACTCAAGGACAGAGGATTATAGTGAAATGTGAATACCAAAAGGCAGGGGTCACTGGGAGCCTGTCCACTAGAGCTTTGTTCCAATAAAACTTGATAAAAACAAGTGGTGGGTGGAACATAGTTTGTTGAGCCCTGGAATAGTGAATAAGGTGTAGAAGACGTTCTTTAAGGTAAGAGGGAGAAATTCATAGAATAGAGTCAGAGCAAAAGACTGGTCAGAGCCAGAAGGGCTTTGTGGAAAGACAGTCCCAGGAAAATAAAAAATTCAGATTCCAGACCCATCCCATAATACACTGACTATGGGAAATTACTATTTTTATAATAATATATAATTTTATAATAAAACTGGAAAATATATCTATATACTTTTTACATAATCCCACCCCTAGTAACCTATGCTAATATAATGACAGATGTAGTGTTGGGGTTACAGATATAAAAATATGCACCAATGAGTTCTTTAGTATGTTAAAAAACTGGAAATAGTCTAAACGTCCAACAACAGATTGGCTAACTAGAGAAAGTATAGCTCATGCACATGGTGGGCTATTTAATATACATTAAAATTATGTTTTAGATAAAGGACAGGAAAAATGCTCTTGTAGAATGTTACATAAGCAAAGCAAAGTACGAAATGGTATTTATGGCATTATTCCAATGTATTAGGAAAGGAAGAAAAAAGAGAAAAAAGGAACGAGAAAGATATAAGGGTAGGAAAAAAACTCACTTCAATAAAATCTACCAAAATGTCATTTTAACAGCCATTCTGGATGATAAGATTCTATAATTTTATGTTACCTCTTTATTATTTTTGGTTTTTCCTAATTCAAAATAATCACAAATTATGACTGGAGAACTTCAGATATTATTTGCAGTAGGTGTAAAAATATCACGCTGGTTCCTTTCTAGCAATTGGTTCCTTTCTATTTGTATTCAATACTCATGCCAAGCACTCACACAAGAATGCTAAGAGGTTTCAGTTCCCATTTGTCCTTACACCCATCTTATTTGGGTAGCATGTATTTAATATTGCTTGGGAATGATATTTTCTTTGACCTGTGTATCGTAACGATGGTGGTACCTTAAGGAATGAAAGGATCCGCAATTAAATACATTTCAGGAAGGGGCGCCTGGGTAGTTCAGTCGGTGAAGCATCTGACTTCGGCTCAGGTCATGATCTCGCAGTTCGTGGGTTCGAGCCCCATATTGGGTTGTGTGCTGACAGCTTGGAGCCTGGAGCCTGCTTCAGATTCTGTCTCTCTCTTTCAAATAAATAAACGTTAAAAATTATTTTGAAAATATATTTCAGGAAGAAATTATCTTCTCAGTTGGAATTACACCTTCTACGTGTCCTTTCTTCAATGCCTTTGGTCAGACTTTCTTGTACAAGACTCATGGAGAGAAAACTACATACCACATTTTTGTACAGGTTTAGATATACTCTTTAGAGAGCATAAAAGCAGGTCTTTTAGGGAGCGTAAAATGAGCTACTAATCGAGAATTTCATTTTGGAATGTCACATTTAATTTAGGTACCTAGACTGGGAGTTAAATTGGCCATTAAACCAATGAAAACTTCTACCTAGCCATATGGTCACTGTCAGGAAGGCCTAACAAATTTAACTTGAGATGATGTATGTTTTGTTGCATATAAGAAGTCTGAAAGAATATTTACCAAAATGTTTAAGCAGTCAGGTAGTTCCCTGTGGAAGTAGCAGAACACAGCATAAAAAAATAAGGCGGCTCCCATAAGCTGGATACGGAAATAAAGGCCATTATATTATAAATATGTCTTCCTGATATCTTATCAATGGAAGTTAAAGTTAAAAAAACTTTTCAAATTAATCAACTATGGACAGCAACTATAAATTACTTTCTGACATAATCCAAACTCCCAATTCTAAGCAACATTATAGCACACATAAATAAAGGCATAAATTCCATATACTGAACATTTATTTGAAAGACCTTTAACACTTGTATTATGCAGATGCATTTAATCCTGATGGCTCTGTTTGTTTAGCCACAGGACATTTCTGAAATCAAATTCCTTCATATGAACAAAGTTGTGCTTACGGGCACTTGGGTGGCTCAGTCAGTTAAATGTCCGGCTCTTGACTTCGGCTCAGGTCATGATCTCATGGTTCGTGAGTTTGAGTCCCACAACGAGTTCCAAGCTGACAGCATGGAGCCTGCTTGGGATTCTCTCTCTCCCTTTCTCTCTGCCCCTCCCCCGCTCATGCTCTCTCTCAAAATAAATAAATAAACTTAAAAAAATAATTATACAGAAAGTCATGCTTGACTCAAATATCTCTAAGTCTCTATCATTTTCTCCTCTCCTCCTCTCCCTCTGTCTGTCTCTCTGGAAACAACACAGAACAGATATTTCATTTCATAAAAAATCCAACTGATAGTATTGCTTTTATAGGCAACCATACTCACATTTATATATAGTCAAAGCATAAAACACTGTGGACTTCAACTAATTCTAAAACATAAAAATTTTATTGACTAAAATTAATTAACATATTTACAGAAATAAAGTGTCAAAGGTATCTGTTTCAAAATTTTAAGGATACCCATATTTCACACTCACTACAATTATTTTTACTTACGATCTGAATCTGTCTTCCATACTATGAAGTGAATCATTATTAACTTGCAGTACAAAGAAAAGAGCACAAAAACCTAGACTATTATTAAATCATTACACTCAGAGAAAAAATTAAAGTGCACAGAGAAGCTCACACTGGAATCAACTGATGTACCACTACCAGCTCTAGTTTAAATTTCTTTCCTATGTTACTTCCCAACCAAACATACTCATTATATTCAAGGAAAAAGGAAGTATCTGATTGCATTTGGTTCTGTTCTTGCTTTTGTTAATATAAATAGCCGCGTTCTGTATTCCGAGGTACACATTATACTTTGCATCCATGGACTATCCACGAACCCTCCTTGATACATAAAGGTGTCATCAAAAATGTAAAAAATAAACAGGTCAGGCAATAAAGCAAAAACAAGACAATAAAAACAGTATGGTATTTACTGCTGTTTCCTTTATTTTTTTTCCCTTAAAATTTAAAAAATGTTTTTATTTATTTTTGAGAGAGACGGACAGAGCATGAGCAGGGGAGTGGCAGAGAGAGAGGGAAACACAGAATCCCAAAGCAGGCTCCAGGCTCTGAGCTGTCAGCAGAGAGCCCGACGCAGGGCTCGAACTCCCAAACTGTGAGATCATGACCTGAGCAGAAATCGGAGGCTTAACCAAATGAGCCACCCAAGCACCCCTATTGCTCTTTCCTTTAAAGCAAAAGTATTCTTAACAACTGTTTGCTGCTGGTTCAAAGAACGAGGGGATGTGTCCTAGAAGCTCTGGAAACAGTGATCTCCCTTGGCGGTTATTTCTCTCAGAAGTGATAAGCCGGGTAATTTACAAGAAGAAAGCTACTGAATCCTTCTGAAAACACAACCTGGCAGTCTATCTTCAGGGCGGAATGATGAGGTGGCAAGAGTGTGATGGGGAAACCAGTCTTCGAGAACATCACGTCAGGGAATCCAGCTGTGCTTGTATGGTCTCCAGCTATTTATAAAGATAAAACAAGAGAACAAGTTGCTGAAAGCAGAGAAATGCTATGAAGGTTTGTTCAGAAACTTGCAAATAGAAGGGAAAGAATGGCAGTGGCAACCGTGCATATTAAATCCATTTACACAGCAACAGATGAAGCACGCAGAAAAGTTTTCTTCTTATGTGAAGATATTACAATTCACGCCTGCAATTTAAGTTTGCAAATTTGTAAAGGAGGATTTCTAAACATGGTTTGGGGTGTCTGGGTGGCTTAGTCAGTTAAGCATCCGACTTGGCTCAGGTCATGGCCTCACAGTTTGTGAGTTTGAGCCCCGCGTCAGGCTCCGGGCTGATGGCTTGGAGCCTGGAGCCCGCTTCAGATTGTGTCTTCCTCTCTTTCTGCCCCCATTTGTGCATGCTCGCTCTTTCTCTCAAAAATAACTAGACATTAAAAAAAAAAAAAAAACCTGGGGCACCTGGGTGGCTCAGTCTGTTGAGCATCCAACTTGGCTCAGGTCATGATCCCACAGTTCATGAGTTTGAGCCCCACATAAGGCTCTGTGCTGATGGCTCGGAGCCTGGAGCCTGCTTCAGATTCTGTGTCTCCCTCTCTCTCTTTGCCCCTCCACTCGTTCTCTCTCTCTCTCTCTCAAAAATAAAAAAAATACACTTTAAAAAAAAGGGCTAAATACAGTTTTAAATATACTCAGCTGTTTTAATTTAAGTGATCACTACATAAGATTTTTGAAGGTAGGGAAGAGGAGGAGGGGGGAGTACATTTCCCTGGATTACAAAGTCAGTATTTGTAAAGAAACATAACATGCACTCAAAGTTAAATCTTTACAGGCTTGGCACCTCCCTTTTTCCTTGGGCCCAGAATTAAAATATTTAATGTTAAATTATAAAGTGCCAGTGTGGCTAGGTACCACATAGTTCATTCCTTAATGCTTTACATTAAAGTAATAATCCTATTGCCTTAATTAAAACCATTTCCACTTTCTTCCTGATTTAGGCTGTCAGATTCTCTCCATCTCCGCAAAGCTTCCTGCTGTGAAACATAAGGTGTTTACAAGGGATGTTTAAAGAACTTAGCGCCATAATAGGGCATTTAAAAATAAGGATTCATAAAAATGAAGGAAACATTATGCAAAACCCCACACAGCAGAAATTATTTGAAAAATACAGACCTTGTTATAGAAATCAAACAACTCCTGGTGACTGAATTCCACAAGAACTTTCTCCACGCTCTGCAAGGAAGAACAAGAAAGAAGAAAGAATTCAGTTGTACGCAATTTGCATTGCATTTTTTTTTTCTTTCTCTCTCTGGCTGGCCCCAGAAGATGCCCTATTATTCTCTGAGTGGTTTAAAAAAAAACAAAACAAAACACTCACCTGCTCTACTCAACCCCACTGTTCCTAGAACTCACAGCTGCACTTAATAATGCTCCACTTTTAGCAAAAGGTTTCAACTCTAGAGGGACATCTGTTCTTTAAAGTTGACTCCACAGAGGTTAATAAAATATAAGCCGGCAAGAGAACAATTTCATTATCTTTTTTTTTTTTTCTAGACCGAGATACATGGAGATTGTATTTCATTTTTCTCAGCAGTCCATTTGAAATCGAGTAAATACCATCACACAAAGACATTGGAGGCGGCACGTCTGATTGAACTCATCTAGGCATTAATGCCTCCCGTCAGCACAGCTGCTGCCTCTACGCATTAATCTAGCAGTTATGATCTTATCATGCTGAGATGGTTACCTTTCCTAATGTACGGACTCAGCAAAAGTTAACAATTAACATGACAGCTTCAAAGCAGAGACTGAAACACGCTCCTTCCTTTTGCTCCAGACGTGATGGGGAACCTTCCTGGGTGCTGTGGGCACCAAGGAATACTGTGCACGTACGTGTGATGGTACAGCAAAGCGCAGCGGTAATCCAGCCCACCCCAACCTACTTTTGGTTCGTTTTGTAAACTGAGGCATCACTTTGAGTAGTTTCTGAAGATCGGCTAAACATGTCTTTATTTTTATTTGTTTTTAATTTAAATTCAAGTTAGTTAACAAACAGTGTAGTCTTGGTTTCAGGAGCAGAACCCAGTGATTCCTCTCTTACATATGATACCCCATGCTCATTGCAAAAAGTGCCCGTTTAATGCCCATCACGCATTTAGCTCATCCCCCACCTCCTCTACAACAACCCTTAGTTTGTTCTCTGTACTTAAGAGTCTCTTATGATTTGTCTCTTTACTCAAGGTGCCTTTGGGAAGTGAAAGTTAATAAGGAGAGAAAGCCAAGAACGTGCTACCCGCTCTGACCAGACTGGCACCAGGGAAGGCACCTGGGTGGCTCAGTTAGCTAAGTGACTGACTTCAGCTCAGGTCTTGATCTCACTGTTCAAGAGTTCGAGCCCCGTGTCGGGCTCTATGCTGACAGCTTGGAGCCTGGAGCCTGCTTCAGATTCTATGTCTCCCTCTCTCTCTGCCCCTCCCCGGTCGTGCTCTTTCTCTCTCTCTCTCTCTCAAAAACAAATAACATTAAAAAAAAAAAAAAAAAACCTAAAAACAGGCACCAGGAACTGAAGAACTGGACAAATGTTGAAAGCGACATTAATTCATGTACTTAATCGCTTGTGATCATTTCCAACATTCTCTTAATTCTACTTCTCAGTTTCTATGGCTACTTTTTTTCCCTTTGTTTTATCTGTCGGTTTTTTTTTTTTTTTTCCTGATTTCTTTTTTTAAGTTTATTTACTTATTTATTTATTTTGAAAGAGACAGAGACAGCGCAAGAAGGGTAGGGGCAGAGAGAAGGAGAGAAAGAGAATCCCAAGCAGGCTGTGTGCTGCCAGCGCAGAACCTGATGCAGGGCTCAAGCTCGCAAAGCATGAGACCATGATCTGAGCCAAAGCCAAGAGTCAGAGGCTCAACCGAGTGAGCCACCGAGGCATCCCGGTTTTAAGGATTTCCATTTCTGTTGACAAAGCCAGCATTTTCAAAACAAGTTCACTCCAGCACACCCCAGAAGAGTCGATGGGGCTATCTTCAGATACGGCATTTCCTTTTTCAAAAAAGCCAAGGCACCAGGGCGCCTGGGTGGCTCAGTCGGTTGAGTGTCCGACTTCAGCTCAGGTCACGATCTCACGGTCCATGAGTTCGAGCCCCGCGTCAAGCTCTGGGCTGATGGCTCAGAGCCTGGAGCCTGCTTCCGATTCTGTGTCTCCCTCTCTCTCTGCCCCTCCCCCATTCATGCTCTGTCTCTGTCTCAAAAATAAATAAATGTTAAAAAAAAAAAATTAAAAAAAAAAAAGCCAAGGCACAGAGGATCAAATTCCACACTTCTTCCTTTTCTCTTGTAACACCTACTAAAATAGTTAAACTTTAAAATGAATAAGGACACAAAGCTGCTTTAAAGCCTCATCCTTCAGATGATTAAAAAAAAAAAAAAAAAGTAGTAGGCTAACTGCCACACATCACTAAACCCCAAAGGTTGAGATCAGCATTATCTAGCAGTGCTGTATTTCTTTCCAGCAGTTAAAGGGAGAGGGCAGGCCTCAGTTTACCCTATGGAAAATCAAGGCAAGTTCATTCCTCTCTCCACAATCCAAATGTTAGGAGGGACTGAAGACTGAATTAGTATGTGAACAAGTGATTTGCTGTATGGATACTTACAGGTAGTGGTCAAGCTAGGTTCTTGTTTCCTGAATTTTGCTTTATTTCAAGGTAGTGTTTTTCTAAAATGTTACACTGAGGAAAGGGAAGGAAGGCAACTTTGGAAACATAATTCTTGAAATAACAATAGATAAAATAATGTGTGTACATACACACACACACACACACGTGAGTATGTGTATGTATGTATACATATATGTATACATTCGGGGAGATATGTATATTATTGAAATACTTAGCCCCAAGAAGGGAAAATGCTGATACCTGAGATAAAATATGCAAAGAACTTATACTGATGTCTGGTAGGTATAATCACTGGTAGCCATTATCATTATCATTTCCCATTCAACCTGCAATGATTTAGGGAAGACCAGGAGAATTCTGGAGAATACAGGAATGGTTTTAAGTGTTGCATATCTATGTGTATAGAGATTATCCTTAGAACTTGAGAAGCTATGTTTACCCAAGGGGTGGCCAAGGGCAGTTGTTTTAGGGGGGTCATGATGGAATTTAGTTGTGTAGGACAAAAAGGAAAGGGGGGCTGGCGAAAACTCAATTCCATAGTGTCATGCTCTGACATGAACTTCATGGAGTCCAAGAATTCTAAATTCAAATCTTTCCTTCTGGGACATTACTGAAGGTATATTATCACAAAAAGAGCATAGGTCACATCTATTTAATAGTTTGAGAGCTTTATTTACGACATGAAATTTCGGTATATGGCCCATGGCCTCCATTTTTACTCATGGTTTAGGTCCCGCACATATTAGGAACAGGTGTGGTCAAATCTTTCCTTGGACCGTGACATTTTTTCAGAGGAAAACACACTCTGAGCTTTATTTGAGAATATAATTAGAAAGTCACAAATGTGCTTTATCAAACCACAATCAACTCTCTACCTGCACTGCTCATTCTGCAGAGAATGTATGGAAGATTCTTTTCACTAAGGAAGCATGTTTTCAAACAACTTCTCTTTAGTTTCATGTCCGGTCACAAATCAGTGGCAGTCCAGACCCAACAAAAATGTAAGAAATGCATTAAGTTAAATGTCAGTCCAATTATTGGTATTTCAGGGGTGCTTGTGCTTGGATTGTCTAGCTCTGTAAACACTCCAAGACTTTGACTCAACTCATGGTTCATTAATATCTTTGTTAAGGCAAGAAGAGAAAATGAAATTCAAACACGCCATCTCAGCTAACAGTAGCAACTCTAACAACAGGCTTTCAGAAGGACTATGTAGAAAATCCTGGCTACTGTAGTTTTATAGGCTGTATTTGACAATGGGTTTAAATATCCATGTGCTTCCTGTCTATCACTGTCAATAGATAATGAGACTTGACTATTTGGTCCTATTTTTTTTTCCCCCTAAAGAGTCAGAAAGATAGTCTGGATAATAAAAAGTAGCCTGTTATGTCATAGTAAATAAGAAGAGAAATATCTTTGTGACATAAAACTACAGTGGCAAATAATCACAATGCACTGTCATCTTGTCAATCATATACGGTAAGTATTTTAAACTTGAACTACATACCTCTAAATCACACATGTGTATTTTTCATATGTGTGCATATATATACACACATCTTTAGATAGTACTGTGCCTCACTTTTTACATAGTCAAATGTTTAGGAAAAAGTTTATGAGAACATTATATCCCCACTCTTCCAGTAATTAGATACAAAAGATATTTACATATAAGGCAAACTATATTTTAAGTTATCATTTTTTTAAATTATTCTAATTCTAACAGTTTATACTGTCTTCCAGAGGAATATAATAACTAGGTAAGTACTACAAATTATTTCTGGAAGGGCTTTTCATTGCTTGTGTGTTTAACAGGCCTATCAATGGATACTGCTATTATCCAGGATAGCTCATGGGTAACATTTACTAGATTTGGTGGAAAAAAAAAAAAGAAGTAAATTCAGACATAAAGGAAGAAAATGACAGTAATACAATAATAGTAGGGGACTTTAGCAACCCACTTACTTCGATGGATAGATCATCTAGACAGAAAATCAATAAGAAACACTGGCCTTAAACAACACATTACATCAGATGGACTTAAATGACATATAAAACATTCTACCCAAAAACAGAATACATATTCTTCTGAAGTGCACATGGAACATGCTGTAGGAAAGGTTACATGTTAGGTCACAAAACAAGTCTTAATAAATTTAAGAAGACTGAAATCATATCAAGCATCTTTTCCTACCATAATGGTATGAAAATAAAATCAATGACAAGAAGAGAACTGGAAAAACCACAAACATGTGGTGGCTAAACAACATGATAATAAACAAACAATGAGACAACAGAGAAAGAATAAATAAATACCATGAGACAAATAAAGATGGGAACACAACAGTTCAAAATCTATGGGACACAGGAAAAGTACTTTAAGAGGGAAGTTTATGGCAATACATACCCATCCTAAGAAACAAGAAAAAATTTAAGACAAACAATCTAACCTTACACCTAAAGGAACTAGAAAGAGAACAAGCAAAACCCAAAGTTAGTAGAAGGAAGAAAATAATAAATATCAAAGTGGAAATACATGAAATAGAGACAAAAAAAAAATCAATGAAACTAAGAGCTAGTTCTTTGAAAAGACAAACAAAATTGTTAAACTTTTAGCCAGACTCCTCAAGAAAAAAAAAAAAGAGAGGGCCCAAATAAAATCAGAAAGGAAAGGGGAGAAATTACAACCAATTCTGCAGAAATACATAAGACACTACTACAAACAATTATACGCCAAAAAATGGGATAACCTAGAACAAATGGGTAAATTCCTAGAAACATACAATCTTCCAAGACTCAGTCCAGAAGAAATAGAAAATGTTGACTCATGACTAGTATTGAAATTCAATCAGTAAAAAAACAAACAAAACAAAAAAACCTCCCTAGAAACAAAAGTCCAGGACCTGATAGCTTCACAGGTGAATTCTACCAAATATTTAAAGAAGAGTTAATACCTACCCTTCTCAAACTATTCCAAGAAAAGGAAGAAGGAATGCTTCCAGACAATGCTTCTGTGAGGCCAGCATTACCCACATACTAAAATCAGACAAAGCCACCATAAAAAAAGAACACTACAGGCCATTATCCCTGAGGAACATTGATACAAAAATCCTCAACAACATATTAGCAACTGATTTTAACCATACATTAAAAGGGTCACACACCATGGTCAGGTAGAACTTATTCCCAGAATGCAAAGATGGTTGAACATCACCAATTAATCAGTGTGGTACACCACACTAACAAAGGAGGATAAAAATCATATGATCATCTCAATAGGTACAGGAGATGTATTAGATAAAATTCAACATATATGTATGATAAAAAGTCCCAACAGAGTGGATACAGAGGGAATGTACCTATGATAGACCCACAGTAAACATCTTACTCAGTGGTGAAAAGCTGATAGCTTTTCCTCTTAAGATCAGTAAAAGCCAAGGATGCCACTCTAGCCACTTTTATTCAACACAGCATTAGAAGTTCTAGCCAAAGTATTTGTACAAGAAAAAGGAATAAAAAGCATCCAAATTGAAAAAGAAGACGTAAAACTGTCACTATTAGCAGATGACATGATACTAAATATATAGAACCTTAATAAAAGACTCCACCAAAAAACTATTAGAGGTAATAAATTCAATAAAGTTGAAGGATACAAAATTAACATATATAAGTCTGTATATACAATATACATAAATGTAATTGTATAACTTACGTAATATATATAAATTGTAATCTATACAATTACAACAAAATATCAGAGGGGCACCTGGGTGGCTCAGTTGGTTAAGCATCCAACTTTGGCACAGGACATGATCTCACAGTTTGTGAGTTCAAGCCCTGCATTGGGCTCTGTGCTGACAGCTCAGAGCCTGGGACCTACTTCAGATTCTATGGCTCTCTCTCTCTCTCTGCCCCTCCCCTGCTTGTGTCTATCACTCTCAACAATAAATAGTAATAAAAAAAAATAATACAACAAAATAACAGAAAGAGAAATTTAAAAAACAATACTATTCACAATTGCTTCAAAAGGAATAAAATACCTAGTAATAAATCTAATCAAGGAGGTAAAAGACCTGTACTCTAAGAACTACAACACATTGATGAAAGAAATTGGAAATGACACAAATAAATGTAAAGCTGTTCTTGCTCATGGATTGGAAGAAATAACATCATTGAAATCTGCAGGTTCAATGCAATTCCTATCAAAATATCAATGGCACCTTTCACAGAAACAGAACAAACAATCCTAAAGTTTGTATGGAACCAAAAAAGACCCCAAATAACTTAAAGCAATCTTGAGTAAGAAGAATGGAACTAGAGGTATCACAATCCCAGATATCAAGATATAGTACAAAGCTGTAGTCATCAACCCAGCATGGCAGTGACACGTAAGCAGACACATACATAAACAGAACAGAACGGAGAGGCCAGAAATACTATGCTTGTACAGTCAATTAGTCTTCAAAAAAGGAGTCAAGGGCACACAACAGAGGAAAGACAGTCTCTTCAATAAATGGTGTTGGGGAACCAGGACAACTTCATGTTAAAGAATAAAACTGGACCACCTTCTTACACCATATACAAAAATAAACTCCAAACAGACTAAAGACTTAAATATTAAGGCTGAAAATCATAAAACTACCAGGAGAAAACACAGGCAGTAAGCTCTTAGAAATCAGTCTGAGCATTATTATTTTGGCTCTGTCTCCCCATGCAAGGGCAGGAAGAGCAAAAGTAGGCAAATGGGACCACATCAAACTACAAAGATTTTGTATGGTCAGGGAAACCATCAACAACAACAACAAAAAGCAAGCTACTGAGTGAGAGGAGATACTGCAAATGATATAACTGACAATGGGTTAATAACCAAAATATATAAAAAAACTCACACAACCACCAGCAAAACCCCAAACATTATGATTAAAAAATGGGCAGAGGAACAGAATAGACATTTCTCCAGATGGCCTACAGATGCATGAAAAGATGCTCAACATCACTAGTCATTAGGGAAATGCAAATCAAAACCACAATGAAATACCACCTCACGACTTGTCAGAATGGCCATTAACAAAAAGACAAGAAACAACAAGTGTTGGTGAGGATGAGGAGGAAAGGCAACCCTCATGCACTGTTGGTGGAAATATAAATTGGTGCAGCCACAACAGAAAACAGTATGAAGTTTCCTCAAAAAATTAAAAATAGACCCACCATTTGCTATGGTCTAGTAAATCCAATTCTGGATGTTTATGGAAAAAAAAAAAACACACACACACAAAAAACAACCCAACAAAAAACAAATCACCAATCTGAAGAGATACATTCACACCTATGTTCACTGAACATTATTTATAATAGCCAAGATATGGAAGCAACCTAAATATCCATCAACAGATGAATGGAGAAGATATGGTGTATATATATTCACCAGGGAATATTACTCATAAAAAACAATGAAATCTTGCCTTTTTTGAAAACATGAATGGGCCTAGAGGGTATTATGGTAAGTGAAATAAGACAGAAAGAACAGAAAGACAAATAGCATGTAATTTCACTTATAAGTGGAATACAAAAACTAAAACAAACGAACAAACAGAACAGAAAGAGACTCATAGATACAGAGGACAATCTGGTGATCGCCAGTGGGCAGAGCGGGGAGGGGTAGGTGAAACAGGGAAAGGGGATTAAAAGGTACAAAAAACTTTCATTTATAAAATAAGTAAGACACAGGAATACTATGTACAGCATAGGGAATATAGTTAATAATATGTACTAATTATGTATGGTGACAGATGGTAGCTCGATTTATCATGGTGATCACTTTGTAATGTACAAAAAGGGGATCACTAATGTTGCATAACTGAAACTATAGTTGACCCTTGATCAACATGGGGGTTAGGGGTGCTGGCCCCCCATGTAGTGGAAAATCCATATGTAACATTTGACTCTGTCAAAACTTAACTACTAATAGCCCACTGTTGACCAGAAGTTCATTAATGTATATTCTGTAAGTTACATGAGCTATATACTGCTTTTACTTTATATACTATATGTATGTGCCATAAAGTAAGCTACAAAAAAGGAAACGTTAAGGAAATCACAAGGAAGAGAAAACACATTTACAGTGCTATACTATATTTAAGAAGAAAAATCTGTACATAAGTGGACCAGCACAGTTCAAACTCATATTGTTCAAGGGTTAACTATAATATAGTATTGCACATCAACTATATTTTAAGAAAAAGAAAAGAAAAAGAAAATTCACCCTAGGGCTTTAGCTGTAATGGGTAACTCCCAGGAAAACTCTTCATAGAGATGGACCACATACGTCCCACAAAAATTGTTTGGTTGTATGTTTTTATATCACTCCCTTTTCCTGTTAATATGGATAACACTTAATTCCATAAATGTGATTTTATTTATTTATTTATTTATTTATTTATTTATTTATTTATTTAATTTGAGGGAGAGAGAGACAGACAGAAAGAGTACACATGAGCAGGGGAGAGGTGCAGAGGGAGAGAGAAAATTCCAAGCAGGCTCCATACTCAGTGTGGCTTGACACTGGGCTCAATTCCACGACCCTGGGATCAAGACCCAAGCCAAAACCAAGAGTTGGATGCTCAATTGACTGAGCCACCCAGACGCCCCATAAATGTGATTTTAAATTGAAAGCATTGTAGTTGTTTTTCTCACACAAATAAAGAACAGACTCATGTGGTTATATACATTCTCAAAGTCTTGACACTGGTAACATTTCAAAACACTTTCACCTACATTACCTCGCATTAACTTTAAAACAGTCCAAGGAGGTGGGCATGTCATACAATATGACCCTTTAACAGATGAGGGCACAGAGGCACACTGTGGTAAGAAAGCCACCTAAGGAAAACAACCATGTAACAATGGGCAATGAACTAGAAGAGTCAGAGCTGGAAATTAAGGCCTATTCAGGACTGTTTCTTAATGTGACACAAAATACAGAGAACAGTATCAATAGGTAAATGTCACGAGGAAAAAAAGGGAAGTAATTTATGATAGCCAACTAGGTGAAGATATTATTATACATTCCCTTCCACATAAATGAAGAATTTTTCAAACATAAAAGTGAAGTCGGTAAATAAGATAGGTGTGTGTGTGTGTGTGTGTGTGTGTGTGTGTGTGTGTGTGTTAGTTTGCTTTGTTGCTACTGTTTGGTTGGGAGGAGAGAGGGTGGGTGATTTGTATGGAGTCATCCACACTACTGAATGGTCCCTTTTTTGAGACAAAAGTACCAGTACTCAAGATGTTTTGCAGGCTATTGTAAAAAAAAATTTTTTAATGTTTACTTATTTTTGAGAGAGACAAAGACAGAATGTGAGTGGGTTAGGGGCAGAGAGAGAGGGAGACACAGAAGCAGAAGTAGGCTCCAGGCTCTGAGCTGTCAACACAGAGCCCGATGAGGGTCTCGAACTCAGCCACCCAGGCTCAGCCACCCAGGCTCAGCCACCCAGGCGCCCCCTTTGCAGGCTATTATAAATGATACTTGCTCATGTGACAAAAAAGCAGAATAACGTTTTTCTTATTCTACACAATCCTCCTAGATCTTTTTTTTTTAATGTTTATTTATTTTGAGAGGCAGCACGTGCATGCATCAGTGGTGGAAAGGCAGAGAGAGAGGGGGAGAGAGAATCCCAAGCAGGCTCTGCACTGCCAGCCCAGAGCCTGATAAAGGGCTCGATCTCATGACCATGAGATCATGACCTGAGCCAAAATCAAGAGTCAGACACTTAACTGACTGAGCCACCCAAGCACCCCTCGGATCCACCTTTCTGGTTTTATTTCCCACAAGGCCCTCTCGCCACCACCCTCCACCCCTGCCCACCAAAAGACCTCTGTGCTCTAACCAAACTATTGTACTCATTCTCTCCCCAATATCCTACACTTTCCTGCCGGTTTTTATTCATGTGGTCTCCTCCTTCCAGATGGACTGTACTTCTAAATGGTAAGTCAAGACAAAAAAGCTAAAAGAAAATACATGCAAACTTCTCCATAATCTTGGCATATATAGAGACTCCTTTAAAAAGACATGAAGATATGTGTTAGTTCACAAGTAAGCTGTGAGCAGATATACCAACTCTAAAGAAAATGACTAATAAATGAAAATATATTAAAATCTGAAACTTCCATTCATCAGGACACATCAAAAGACTAAAAGGTAAGCCACAGAGACTCTATCAAGAATATACAAAAATTACTACAAATTAATGAAAAAAGAGGCAAAACACCATTGAAAAGTGGACAAGAACATGTACCCAATCATTGCGTTGTACATCCAAAACTAACACAGAGTTGTGTCAATTATACCTCATTAAGGCAAAAAAGAAAGCCACCTGGGTGGCAGTGTTAGGCTGCAGTGAAGAAAGAAACTATCAGTTCTAGGCACTACATATACATTTACATAATGAGCCACAGAGACAAACTATCATGATGCCAGATGAGATTCTTAAAAGGGACTCCAGCTAATGTGCTGCCCTGGAAACCTGGCTCTGGGGGGGAATACAAGTGGGAAAGAAACTAACAATTACAGACAGTCCTCCTCTTGGTAGGTTTCCCGGAAGTTTCCCTGCAGAGAGGGGTACCTCCAGGCTGCTCAAGAGTGCCCTGGCTTGACAGTCTTGCTCTGATTTAAAAAAAACAACAACAAAAACAAAAGAAGACAAGAAAAAAGAAAGAAGAAAAAAAAAGACAAGAGACTTGATCAGTCACTTCGCAAAAGCTGAGGTCCAAAGAGCCAAAACCACAGTAACACATATTAGTAACCATACTGCTGGAAGGAGTGGAAATCTGTATAATTACTGTCGGGGCGCCTGGGTGGCGCAGTCGGTTAAGCGTCCGACTTCAGCCAGGTCACGATCTCACGGTCCGTGAGTTCGAGCCCCGCGTCGGGCTCTGGGCTGATGGCTTGGAGCCTGGAGCCTGTTTCCGATTCTGTGTCTCCCTCTCTCTCTGTCCCTCCCCCGTTCATGCTCTGTCTCTCTCTGTCCCAAAAATAAAAAAATAAACGTTGAAAAAAAAAAAAATAAAAAAAACAACAACAAAAACAAAAGAAGACAAGAAAAAAGAAAGAAGAAAAAAAAAGACAAGAGACTTGATCAGTCACTTCGCAAAAGCTGAGGTCCAAAGAGCCAAAACCACAGTAACACATATTAGTAACCATACTGCTGGAAGGAGTGGAAATCTGTATAATTACTGTGAAAACTTCTTTGGTATAATTTACTAAAGCTGAGTATACTCATGCCCCATTACATCCAAATTTACACCGAAGTATGAGTGTTGTGCTCAATAGAAATGTGCACATTTGGACACCATGAAACAGGTATGAGAACACTGATAACACCAATATTCAAAAGAACCAAAAAATGGAAATAACGAGTTTCTTTCAACAGAAGAATGTATAAATCAACTGTAGTACAGCAACAATGCAGACATGAAAATAAACTAGAGCTAAATACGACAGCATGCATGACTCTCAAACATAATGTTAAAAGTCAGAGGAAGGCACAGAAGACACATTGATTGGTTTCATTTATGTGGGGATTTAAAAAACAATAGTAAAAAAGGTTTCAGAGACAAACGATTGGGTGGTACAACCATCCAAGCTATAAAGTAACAAAGCAACAAAGATGTTACCAGAAGTATCTGAATAGTGATCACCTCTGGGTGACTGGAGAAAGGAGGTCATAATTGAGGGGAGGCCATTCTGACGTAATGGCAATAATGTATATATTTCTCAATCTTGGTGGTGGGTAAAAGGTGCTTTTTTTTTCTTATGACAAATCACTGTACTCTTTTTCCGTATGTGTGCTATATTTTCCCAGTTAAAAAAAAAATGGCATTGCTAGGTGTAAAATTCATTCATTCATTCTTACTCAACAAATACGAATTAAAAGCCTACAAGGGTTGTTCTAGGCACTACATATACATTTACATATTGAGCGACAGAGACAAAAATGTCCCACTTTCTAGTTGATGAAGACAGAAAACAAACAAGATTTGTGATAATAATAACGGTAACAATCCATATACATACATGTAGAAATGTCTGTTGGTGTTAAGTGTTAGGAAGAAAAAGCAAGGATAGAGAATGTGTGTTTGGAGGTAGGAGGAGATTCAGTGGTAGGTGGTCGGAAAAGGTCTCACTGAAATGGTGACATCTGAGTTAAGATTTAAAAGAAGTGAGGAAGAAAAAAGACAATTCACAGAATGGAAGATAATACCGCAAATCACTAATAAGAGTCTAATACCAAGAATATATAAAGAGCTCTTATAATTCAACAACAAAAAGACAAGCCCAATTAAATTTTTTTGAATGTTTGTTTATTTTTGAGAGAGAGACAGAGACAGAGTGCAAGTGGGAGAGGGGCAGAGAGAGAGGGAGAGACAGAATCTGAAGCAGATTCCAGGCTCTAAGCTCTCAGCACAGAGCCTGACGTGGGGCTCAAACCCACAAACCCAGAGATCATGACCTGAGCTGAAGTCGGATGCTTAATTGACTGAGTGACCCAGGCGCCCCAAGCCCAATTTTAAAAAGGCAAAGGACTGGAACAGACATTTCTTCAAAAAAGATATGCAAATGGTTAAGTAAGCACATGAAAAGATATTCGACATCCTAAGTCATTAGGGAAATGCAAATCAAAACTGCAATGAGACAGCTCTTCACACTTAGTAAGGAGGATATACGGTAAAACCTTGGATTGGGAGTAACTTGTCCTGCGAGTGTTCCACAAGACGAGCAAACATTTCTGATAAATTTTTTAATTTGATAAATGACTGACGTCTCACAATACAAGTAGTATGTGATGCTGAATGTCACATGATCACAGCTGAGCCAACGGTTTTTGAAATTCGCTTTGATATGAGCACTATGGATTACAACCATGTTTCCGAAATGCACTGTGCTCGCAAACCAAGGTTTTACTGTTATTTTTTTTTAAATGGGGAGGGGGGGTGGAGAACAAGTGTTGGTGAGGACATAGGGAAATTGGAATCCACATACATTGCTAGTGAGAATATAGAATGGTGCAGCAGCTGTGGAAAGCACTGGCCATTCCTGAAAAAGTTAAAAGAAAGAAGTTCCATATGACCCAGCAATTCCACTCCTGGGCATCCACCTGAAAGGAATGAAAAGAGGAACTCAAACAGATACTTGTGCACCAATGTTTCTGGTATCTTTTCAACAGTATTTTAAGGTAATATGTTGACCTAATGACAGTTAAGATTTCGATGAAAAGATAGGAGTGGAGGTAAGACCATAAGGAACATAGAGACATTACTCAGAGTAGTACATTCTGTACATGTTTACTCCTCCATTGACCATCAGTTTAGGCCCTGTTGTGGTCTGAGTTGTGTCTCACCCCAATTCACATTGAAATCCTAACCCCCAGTACCTCAAAATGTAATTGTGTATAGTGTTAGCGTCTTACAGAGGTAATTAAGGTAAAATGAGGTCATGTGGATGGGAGCCCAGTCCAACATGACTGGTATCCTTGTAAGAACAGGAAATTAGGACCCAGACACACACACAGAGGGACAACCATGTGAAGACACTGGGGGAAGATGCCACCTACCAGCCAAAGATACGGGCCTTAGAAGAAACCAATCCTAATGACATGGTGATCTCAAAACTTCTCATCTCCAGGCTGTGAGTAAATAAATTTGTTTTTTAAGCTACCCAGTCAGATGTACTCTGTTATGGAGGTCCTACCAAACTAGGATAAGCCCCAACACCTCTTTGGGGATGGACAGAAGAGAAGATCTGTCCTCTAAGAACAATGGAAAGCCACTGGAGAGTTTTAAGTATAAAAATTATATGATTACATCTACATATTAACAAGTGCCCTTGACTTCTATTCCCCTCACTCCCCTGCCTTGGCTTTTCTTTTCTTTTTTCATTTTTTAAAGTTTGTTTGTTTATCTATAAGGGGGGGGGGGGAGGCAGCGAGAAGATCTGAAGAAGGAGATAGAGAGAAAGAGAATCCCAAGTAGGCTCTACACTGTCAGTGCAGAACCCAATGCGGGGCTCGAACTCACAAGCTGTGGGACCATGACCTGAGCCAAAAACAAGAGTTGGACGCTTAACTGACTGAGTCACTCAGGCGCTCCATGGCTTTTATTTCTAAATGGAGATGGCCAAACTGGATGTGAGAAATCAATGAGGAGGCTACGGCATTAGTCCCAGCAAAAGACAGTAATTTGACCTAATGTGATGGCAATGGTGATAAAGAAAAGTAGAAAAACTTGAGATGTGGATTAGAGGTAGAAGAGACAGTACTTGGTGACAGATTTGAACGGAGGTGTGTGTGTGAAGGAACAATACTCAGAATGACTCTCAGGTTTCTGGCAAGAGAAAGTGGACAGAGGCAGTGGAGATAAGGAAACTCTAGAGAAGATCTGAAGAAGGAGAGCATCAAAGGGGCAGTTTAGGACACAATTAGCTCGCTATGTCTGTGAAACTTCCCTGAAAATAAATGAAATAAGTCTACGAAGCCAAAAAAGAGACTTAGGTAAGAGACGTACATTTGATATTTCCATATTATATATTGATATTTAAAACTGCAAGACTGCAGGATGCCCAGCTGGCTCAGTTGGTAAAGCGTGTGACTCTGGATCTCAGGGTTGTGACTTCAAGCCCTATGCTGGGCATGAAGCCTACTTAAAAAACAAAACAAAAAACCCCACCAAGAGTAGATGTGACCGCCCAAGATAAGAATGCTGTATGAGAAGAGAGGCAAGCCTGGGGCTGAAATCTATGGAATTGCAACATTTAGGGTAGGTGGATGTTCCAGAAACAGTAAGTACCAACAGGTCCACAAATGTGTTTTGCGCGGTATGTGGAAATGTATGGTGGGCATACATTTATTATTACATGTTTTATTATGTGGATCAAAATAATTTAGTGAGTTAGTATACAGGCAATAAAACTGGATAGCTATTTTTTTTAAATATGCCTTCAATATTGCATTTTCCAGTAAAACCCATTAAAGTCACTAATATTAAGTAAACACACACAGACTAGAAGATTTACTCTCTTCTGCCTTATACATATAAGATTACAGCCAAGCACCCACTTAGGAAATTCATTACTTATGTTGCCTAAGCTGGTCTCCTGCATTAAAACCAAACTTAGACTTTCTGCGTCCTATCTGAAAAACACCGCAAAGTGAAAAACGAAGTGCAAAGATTAAAATTCTGCCAATTACTTAAAAGAGAAGAAAAATGTATTTGTTTGCCCATTCCTTTTCATTTTTAATTTGTAATCCTGTCTACAAGTACCTGGGTAACGTTGCACATACCCATTAGCAAAATTCCCATGGAAATAAAATGTAGCGAGGCCTTCAGAGAGGTCTAACTTGATGAAAGCTGACAGTAAAAATATCCTCTGCCTTCCCATTAGTTAGGAATTAGGAACACCTATACATTTTCCAAGAGAGAAGTGCATTAGCCTCTGTACAAATTACCCAAGTAAAAATAGCCTCTAAATAATACAGATATAAACTGGATAAGAGTTAAACCACATTTACAGTGCTTCCTTTTATACTTAAGTTGGATATCAGAATTAGAAATGATACAATTAGCTTTTCACCTAGAAAATCAGGAATAAGGAATGCCAGGAAAAGAAAAACTACTAATCTCATGTTCTGACTGATCTAAAAATACTTTTCTAGGTATTTCAAGAGGAAGTTTTCTCCTTTTCGGTTACAGAAATGAAGGGCAAAGATAATATATAAGTATTTCAAGTTCTACTGAATGCTCAATGGGTTTATAGCACATAAATCATTAGACACCATTTATTTAACAAATATATCTACAGTTTATGTTCTACATAACAATATACAATATGTTAATTGTGAATATATTCTAGTATCTCTATTATTACTTGTTGACTAACTTCAAAAAACCCTGGGGTGTAATTTAAGCTCTCACCACCAAAAGAAAAAAAAAAACCCATGAAATTCTACCGATACATACAGGCATTAGCCATTTCCGTCACCTGTAATATTCCATCATTCAATAAACATTAGAGAGTGCCAATACAAAGGTAAACAGGAACGTGTATACCCTTAACCAAAGAAAGGTCGTTCTCTAAGCAGGCTGGTTGCCCTTTACAGCTAAGCTCCCAACTACAGGAAGAAGGTATATAGGAGAGAAGGGAGAAGGGGATCCTCTGCCCATCTGTCAGATCCGTGAAATCAATCCTGGCAACCAAAGGGGGTAACAGATGTTACAATGGGCTCTGATTCAGAGGGTGCCAGCTTCAGAAGGGGCAAGCAAAAGCTTGCTGTAGGTGGAGGGAGAGCAAATTTCTACTCTTCTTTGAAGCAGCTTGACTATGTGACCTCCCAAGGTTCTTTTCAGTTCTATGGCTTGACGATGTTGGAAGGTGTACCCGACATAAGCAAATTAAGCTAGTGAACTGAGAATCAGAAAATGGTAGTAAGAAAGAGCTTTGGCAATAACCTAGCTCAACCCTTTTGTTCACGAAATGAGGCAGCAGGTCCCACAAAGATGAACTAATACGCAGTATATTATGGTGAGACCAATCGCTGTTCTTTCTGCTTTACTATTATGATAACTCAAGATAAAACTGCACCTTCAAGCTAATTTAAAGAAAACATTTCTCTCCATGAATTTGCACATTTATGTCCCCTGTCTAATTCTACACAGAAATACATAAAAGCTGTTCTGAGAGTACATATTTTGATAAATATGGCTACATAAGGTAATGTTTGTCTTGGTTAAATTAATTAAAAGAAGAAGAAAAAAAAAAGAGGAGCGCCTGGGTGGCTCAGTCAGTTAAGCATCCCACTTGGGCTCAGGTCATGATCTCACAGTTCCTGAGTTCGAGCCCTGCATCGGGCTCTGCACTGACAGCTCAGAGCCTGGAGCCTGCTTCAGATTCTGTGTCTCCCTCTCTCTCTGCCCCTTCCCCGCTCATGTTCTGTCTCTCTCTGTCTCAAAAATAAATAAAAACATTTAAAAAAAAATAAAATAAACTTAAAAAAAAAACACTGGGAGTATTTCATAGAAGTTAACACAGCACTCCACCGTGCTCAAAATTCTAATTCCAAACACACAAAAATATGTCAGCCCAATGGATAAAGTACATGACTCAGAGACAGAGGAAGACAAATAATCACTTGCACCTGAATATGGAGCTGATTCCCTGATTCCTGTTGCTCCACTGACCCCTGTGATTCCAAAGGCTCTTCATGAAAACTACTGCCCAGTCCAGTAGGCCCCCGACACCTCCTGGGCATGGATGGTCCTGTTGCTGGAGGAGGGTAGTAGGCAAAGTGGAAACCCTGAGCTTTGATCAAGGTTTGATAAAAGTCATAAAAGGACAACTTCAGCAAAGAGATGGAACACAAGTTACAAAAGGCATTTATTTCCTGGGGTTAAGTCAACCAAATTTGAACTTTCCTTTTCGCCGTCTTTGAAAAAATGCAGCTTGACAAAGACACTTGTCCATTTAAGAATACAGTCAGTACATACACAACAAAAGCAAATTTCATGCTTGTCAGCGTGGCAGTCAAGACTTCCAAAATCTTGCCCCCAACGCTGCCTACAGCCTCGAGTTCTAGCACCCTCTGAGTGCACTGTGCACACCTGCAGTCCTAGCAGGCTTTCCACAATGCCCTTTGAGTCTCTGTTCATGCTGTTCCCTGCGTTCTCTCAGCAGCACTCCCCACAGCTCTTGTGCATGCACAGAGCACACACATGCATTTGTCTAGATCTTTGAGTCCTTTTTTTTTTTAAGTTTATTTATTTTGAGAGAGAGACAGAGACAGAGACAGAGAATGAGGGAGGGCTGAGAGAGAGGGAAACAGAGAATCCCAAGCAGGCTCTGTGCTCAGATGTGGAGATCGAACTCACAAACCACGGGATCGTGACCTGAGCCAAAAATCAAGAGCTGGACACTTAACTGATTGAGCCACTCAGGCACCTCCAGATCCTTTAACTCTCAATTCAGTTGACCTAATAGCTCCTTGTGCATATGTCAGTCACTGCCCTTCCCTAATACACTGTATGGAATTGCCTACCTTTGTACTATAGATGGGAGGAACTTCAAGGGCAGGGCTATGCTTTCTTTATTGTAGACCAATAGCCTAGCTTGGGATTGATCACCAGTACCCGGTATCACAGATGTTTATTGAGCTCAATTTTAAGAAAAGGTAGCTGGTAAATTAAAAAAAAAAATTTATTCTTTATTTTTGAGAGAGACAGAGATACAGAGCATGAGTGGGATAGGGACAGAGACAGAGAGGGAGACACAGAATCCGAAGCAGGCTTCAGGCTCCAAGCTGTCAGCACAGAGCCTGACACAGGGTTTGAACTCACAACCTGCGGGATCATGACTAGAGCTGAAGTTGGATGCTTAACCGACTGAGCCACCCAGGCACCCAGGTAGCTGGTAAATTTAAATTTACTTTTTCCCCCATGGGGGAAAATACTATATAGAGAGTATCAAAATAATTGGATTTTGCCTAAATGATGACAATTATTTTCCAATTATACTATAATATTTGCCCTAGTGATGACAGTAGTCTTGTTGGTCTCTTAAGTCTTGTTTATTCAGCATGTATGTGTGCTACAAAGTACAGTAATTTTGCTATTGATTTCCTAGTTAGCTTGAAAAATGGCTTTTCACACTTGAAGGGTCCTGCCTGAGCTGGTGAAATCAGAAGATATGAGGTTTTGCACATATTTAGCTAAAACCACAAATTTTGGCTGTCAAGAGAACAATAAACCATTTTTAACCAGAAACCTTTATTTAAGAGATAAGTGGTGTCAAAGTGTCCATGCCATATTGTCACAAAATGTTTAATCAGAGGTAACTATTTCAGCTGTGAGGACATTTAACCTGTTTTCTGTATGGGCCCTTTGCATTCTGGCTAAAATATTACTTCATTCTTGTGTAGACAAACAGTGTGTATGGCAGTCATCTCATGACCATATTTTCTATCCTCTGAAAAATTACAACATTCTGGGCTCCTGGGTGGCTCAGATGGTTAAGCATCTGACTTTGGCTCAGGTCATGATCTCACAGTTCATGGGTTCAAGCCCCATATTCAGCTCTGGGCTAATAGCTCAGAGCCTAGAGCCTGCTTCGGATTCTGTCTCTGTCTCTCTGCCCCTCTCCCCCCTTGCACTCTGTCTCTTTTAAAAAATAAACATTAAAAAAAATTACAATGTGCTATGCATGAGCAGATCACAAACTTGGAGCCAATCACAATGCACCTCTTAGAGTATTCATTAACTGTAATTTATTATGTGTATGCTGATATGTCATTATGATTTTCAGCTCTGGTACTGAAATATTTAGCTATGGTTGCTGAATATAATCAGCAAGATAAGAGGTTTTGAATATGATTACAAGAAGCTCCTTAAATGTAGTGAGAAATTATGTTAAGAGCACTGACAGCTAAAAAAAAAAAAAAATGGAGCATTTCTCTGTAATAAATATTATAGGTGATGCTATCTTTTTCTGGAAATTACTCTTTATTCTAATTATAAGCACTTATCTGATTACTGAAGCATTATCATTACAGATTTAGAATGGCTGCATTACTTAACTTCTCAAAACATGTGTTAGTATCCCAGTTGAGGGATTCCGGGTAAACTAGACACTAAATTGAAATCATGTTCCCAGTGCGTGGTTTCTAAAGACTATGAGCTCAATGCCCAAATTGGGGTTTCTCCTTTGTTCATAAAATCACTTTATTGTATTCAGAGACAGAAATTTGGATGATGTGTGTGTACTTTCAAGAGCTACCATGCATTCTGCATCCTAAATTAAATAACCTAATATAATTCACAGTGTTAAGAAAAAGGTAATTAAAAACATATGTTGGTTTCATTTTTTTCTGTCTTGTGCCATCACGTCAGTCTTCAAGGAAAAGAAGACCACTATGTGCATCTAAATGAGTATTAATTTCACAATTTAGTTACAATTTATACTTCTTATTGGCTACCTGGAGGCTCTGTTTTTGGAAAATAAACACAAGGGTAAATTCAGCATTTGCTTCATGTTCTGAAGGGCGCTGAATGTATCATGTAACGGGCACCCAGAAAGGCACCGTTTGCAAATCTGCAGCATAATCAGAGGACACCCCTGATTCTATTCTCAACCCTTAGGGATCCTAAGTCCTAGAGACTGGCGGGGAACAATAACAAATTTCATCATGGAGTTAAGGCAGTAACTGTCTATTAGAAACTGTTATCTTGTAATCATGTTCCATTACAAATTTTTAACTTGTAATGGTGACAGATGAAGACTAAGCTCATTTTTCCACCCACATTAGTTCCCTGCTAACCTAATTACCTGATTACGATTTGCAGAATCCTCTTGGAATCATGAAATTAACTAACAATGCACAGTCCAAAAATGAAATGGTCCTAATGAGTTATTACTTTTATATAATCCTGAGTATATCCGGAGCTTGTGAATAAGGGTGCAGTATCTGTTTGTACAGATTAGTTTTTTTTTAAAAAGTTCATGCTCGGGATGCCTGGCTGGCTCAGTCCGTTGAGCATCCGACTTTGGCTCAGGTCATGATCTCATGGTTCATGGGTTCGAGCCCCACGTCGGGCTCTGTGCTGACAGCTCAGATCATGGAGCCTGCTTCGGATTCTATGTCTCCCTCTCTCTCTGCCCCTGCTCTGCTCTCACTCTGTCTGTGTCTCTCTCTCAAAAATAAACATTAAAAAAAAAATTTAAAAGCTGATGCTCTTTGATCCAGTAAATACTCTTCCAAGAAATCTACTCTAAGAAACAGGAAGGTTGAAAGAAGATTAATTTCAAAGAAATTCATTGCCATTCGATGGAACATTACATAGCCAGTAAAAATTGTATTTACAAAACTTTTTTTTAATGTTTATTTTAGAGAGAGAGAGAGGGAGAGAGAGAGAGAGAGAGCACGAGCAGGGGAGGCACAAAGAGAGAGGGAGACACAAAATCCAAAGCAGGCTCCAGGCTCTGAGCTGTCAGCATGGGGTTGGACGCAGGGCTCGAATTCATGAATTGTGAGATCATGACCTGAGCTGAAGTCAGACGCTCAACTGACTGAGCCACCCCGGCACCCCCAAAATAGTGTGTTTAAGTGAGGCACTGATATGGGCAAATGTAGACACTATAATTACTACACATTAATGGGGCATACTACTGTGTCTGGCCTTAGCTACTATGAGCTCAACACAGAGAATTCTGGCAGACAGTTCACTCTGTGCTATGGTACTTGAGGAAAAGGTGGAACATGGGTTTTATTTTCAATCTAGGGAAAATAATAACATTGGAGAATTTAATATTTTTTTAACTTTATGGAGATATTAATATACCACACAACTTGTCCCTGTAAAGTGTGTAATTTGGTGGTTTTGAGAGTATTCACAGAGTTGTACAACTATAAGCACAATTAATTTTAAAGCATTTTCACCACCTCCAAAGAAACCCCATACCCTTTAGATATTATCCACCCACCCTCCTAACCCTAGTCCTAGGCAACAAGCAATCTGCTCTCTGTGCCTATATATTTGCCTATTCTGGAAATGATATAAATTTTAAACAGATCCCTCATGCACACCAATATTTAAGCAATGGTATAAGCAAGTGGAACTTTGTAAACACAAAAGAAATGAGGAATGCCTTGAGAGGTAGGATAAAAAAAAAAAAGAATAAAAAACAACCTAGAAAGTGTTATCATGGACCCTAAGGAAAGAGTTTTAAGAAGGAAAGAATAATTCAAATGTCAAAGGCTCCCAAGAACCAAGTGACACAAGTATTGGTAACTTTTTATTTCAGATTAAATGACAAAGAGAAGGTTAGTGACACCAGGGCTTGATAAACTCTAGTCCACAGGCCAAATCTGGCTTGCCATCAGTTTTTATAAATAAAGGTTTATTGGAACACAGCTCCGCTCACTTGTTTTGGTACTGTCTACGGCTGCTTTTGGGTTACAAGCCTAAAATATTTACTATTTGGCCCTTTGCAGAACAAAGTCTGCCAACCCCTTGTAGACAAATGTCTCAAATCATTAGTTCTATTAACCAAAAATGACCCAATCATCATCCACATTCCATGGTACAGTCACTGCTGCCAGTTTTAAAGGCCTGGTTGTTTATAGGCAAGGGGACAATTCAGCTGTACTGAAAACAGAGTAATCTCTACTCACCTCAAGGCTGACAACTTCCGACTCTCTTTACCACAATCCGATGTACTGCTGTTTTACAGCAAAGGCTGGTGACAGGTGCAGAGGCTGTTAGATCACACCTTCCAAATATGTAGGCTACATCCCTTAGTGGCTCCTATTTATGTAATTTCTCAAACATGAGTAAAATCTGATCTCATGCACACTTCCTTAAGAGAACACAAATGTAATTTACAAATTGATACTCTTTAAAAAGTAAATGCTGGCTCAAGTTTTATCTCTTTTCTAAAGTTTACTACTCACAAATGCTTTTTTGAATGATTAGTTCCAAGTGTTTTATTTTAACAAGCCGTGTACTCATATGAAGTCCGTAAGAACTTCGTTCAAGTGTTTCAGTGCTAAAGCTCCAGTGTGTCTACAAATAGAAGTAAGAAACCAAAGGTTTGGGTCAGAAGCATTAAAACGGAATTGTTCAGCTTTTGCTTGTCCTATGTGGTCTCTGCCTGGAATGACTCATAACATAATAAAGCTACACAATTTGGTTTAATGCTTTGTATCTGTTGATGATTAGAGAGCCTTAATGCCTCGCTAGTCTAGTCATTAATATTAATGAGTTTTGTGACCTAGGCCAAGTTAATAAAAATAAAACTTTAAATATCCAATTAAGAAGTTCTCAATAATTTTGAAGTTGAAATTACTTTACGGATTTTTTTTTATAGTGCTGGAAAATAAACAAGGGTTTCAAAGGCATTTCCTATCCTGATGGGGGAAAAAAATGACAGAATGGTAAGAGCATCTATCAAATACCACTTTTTGATTACAGGTCACATAGGGCTGCTTCAAAATCACAGATTAATGGAAGAGGGAATTTAGATGTACATTATTCCACAGATGACTGGAATACAGTATTGGAAGAGGTTAGGTCTGTTTAACCCCAAAGCGATTACAAGTAATTTTTACTTTCAAATCAGATCTGAGTTAATAAATGGAAAATTGATAAGGTTGGTGGGATTTACCCAAATAGCTGTGAAACAATTACTCATTTGTGGCACAGAACTGGAAAAAGTCAGTGATTTTGTAAAAATATAGAATGTTTGTGTGAAGCAATGGGTATTTAAGGTGGGGTGAAATAAAGATTTCTCTTTTAGACATTTATAAAGAGACTGGCTTAAGCAAAAGTCTGCAGAAACCTGTAGAAGCAGCCAAAGACTGTGTTGCAAATCAGAGCTCTGCCAAATAGACAGGCTCCATGCAGACGGGCCAGACTTAATTTGAAATCTGTATTGCTGGTAACAGAGCTAACTGATGTTCTTAGAAGATCATCTTCCACATGGATGACCATATTACTGGTCATGATCTTGGCCTGGTCTTGGTTTGGAAATGTTAACCCAGTTCACGGAGAGGGCTTATATTCAAAGCATTAACAGCCAGATCTGAGAGAGGCAGTATACAAAATGCATTAAGCAGAATTGGTAATATACTCGAACATTCATTCCAGAACGCTTACCAAAAATAGAAGGAACATTCCTTCCCCTTTCCTCTCTATTCTCTATGCCACCACCTGGTCTAAGAACTTATTTAACAAAACCCAGAATGCTGAATTTTCTTAACTTCCATCTCTTCAGGGGGCACCTAGGTGGCTCAGTCAGTCGGTTGAGTGTCCCACTCTTGACTTCAGCTCAGGTCGTGATCCCAGGGGGATTGAGCTCTGCGTCGGGCTCTGTGCCGAGCATGGAGCCTGCTTGGGATTCTCTCTCTCCCTCTGCCCCTCTGCCCCACATGCGAATGCTCTCTCTAGAATTAAAAAAAAAAAAAAAAAAAAATCCATCTCTCCAGTTTCATCATTCTCTAGATCATTCTAAATACTGAGGCCAAATCCAGTTTTCTACGTGCCACTTCAATAGACTGCTCTTCAACTAACAATGGTCAGTATCGCCACCGTTAACGTCAGTTAAAGTTCTACCTCTTTTGCCTTAGAGCTCCAAACTTTCCATGAACTGGTCCTAGTCTATCTTTTCCTTTTAAATTACAAAATATTTAAAATATTAAAATTATAGGGACTGATTTGGCAGATATTCATGTATTCCCAACACTCATATTTATCTCATATTTACTATTTTGCCTGTCGAAAGAGTAAATATACAGTTAAAGTCTGACATCATCCATCAGATTTCTTTCCCTTTAGTAGGATGAAGATTTACTGGAGATTAAGATATAAAGTAGGAAATAGGAGACAATGAACAAAAGACTTAAAAATGTAAAAATATAATTATTAACTACACTAAGATAAGAATTCTTTTTTTTTAATTAAAAAAAATTCTTCTTTATTGTTGAGAGAGAGATTGAGAGACAGAACATGAGTGAGGGAGGGGCAGAGAAAGAGTGGGACACAGAATCCAAAGCAGGCTCCGAGCTGTCAGCACAGAGCCCGATGCGGGGCTCAAACTCACGGACCGTGAGATCATGACCTGAGCCAAAGTTGGACGCCCAACTGACTAGGCCACCCAGACACCCCAAGAATTCTTCTTTTAAAATGGTATCCATTTATTAGTCTTAGATTGAAAAGTTGAAAATAAGAAGGAAACAACAAAACGGCAGTTAATATCTCTTTTTACCTTCATTTCAAATTTGCACAAAAGGTGAAGTCAGACTTCGTGTTTCAGGATGGGATTTGAATATTCAGAAATAGGGTTAAAAATGCTCAGGAATTCTCCCTCTTCTACCCCTTATTCTTCTAACAAAATGTAGAAAATGAAGACTGGCAAGGCATAGATCAGAAGTGGTTAGAAGTTAATTTTCTTTAAAAACCTATATGTGGGGCACCTGGGTGGCTCAGTTGGTTGAGCATCTGACTTCAGCTCAGGTCATGACCTCGCAGTTTGTGAGTTTGAGCCCCGCGTCAGGCTCTGTGCTGACAACTCAGAGCCTGGAGCCTGCTTCCGAGTCTGTGTCTCCATCTCTCTCTGCCTCTCCCCTGCTCATTCTCTGCCTCTCTCTCTGTCAAAAATAAATAAACTTAAAAAATTTTTGAAAAAATAAAAATAAAAACCTATATGTGTGTGGGGCACCTGGGTGGCTCTGATATGGTTAAGTGTCTGACTTTGGCACAGGTCATGATCTCACAGTTTGTGAGTTTGAGCCCTGCATCGACAGCTTGGAGCCTGGAGCCTGCTTGAGATTCTGTGTCTCCCTCTCTCTCCACCCCTCTTCCACTCATGTTCTGTCTCTCACAAAAATAAACATTAAAGGGGAAAAAAAAAAACCTATATATGTGCAAACCAAGATGACTTGCAAGCTGTAGAACCAAAATACAGCAAAACCTTGGATTGAGAGTAACTTGTTCTGCAAGTGTTCCACAAGATGGGCAAACATTTCTAATAAATTTTAATTTGATAAATGGATGATGGCTTGTAATACGAGTAGTCTCTTTAATGTTATACTTTAAATATCAGCAAGTTACAGGAAGAGATTTAAAGTAAAAAGTATACTGAGAGTAATTCTTTACTACTACTACTATTTTTTTTTTTTTTTTGAGAGAGAGAAAAAGAATGCAAATAGGGGAGGGGCAGAGACAGAGGGAAAGAGAATCATGTGGGGCTTGATCTCATGAGTCGAGATCATGACCTGAGCCGATATCAAGAGTCAGAGGCTAACTGAGCCATCCAGGCACCCCAAGAGTAGTTCTTTAGAAGGTAGGTTTATTTTTGTTGCATTAACACCAAACCTATTAGCTCAGCTACAGACAGTGTCTTTTAAAATTAGACATAAAACATTAAAATATATAAAATGTTTTATAATATCTTTACAGGAAAGTGATGTTAATGTGTAGCACCGTGGTGAGATTCTAGTTTGGATAATTCTCTTCCATTGAACAATTCTCCTACAGTTAAAGAAGAAAAATGTAGCGATTCAATTTTAAGATAATCTACAATTTGGATCTATAATTTTCTAACACCTCCAAAATGATGTAAAGTTTCCAATTTTAAATAAAAACATGTGTGTTATATTCAAGGATCTGTTGAGCACAAAGATTTTCCTATTCTATATATTCAAACTAACTTTGGCCACTCTCGTTTTCATTTAGTTACAGAGTAAAATATATTTTAAGTATGTGATGCAATTTCTATCTACGCTCTCTGCCCAAGTTTTAAAAAGTTCCTGGGCCACTCTCCTCTTCCCACTTCATTTCATCTAACTCTGACCACGGACTTCTTTCTCTAGGGTTTAGGTCTTGTGAAGATTCTCCATTATGGGCAGAAGTCCAGATTCCTCAGGTTACCACTTCAGTCCTTCCACAACTCAGGTTGAATTATCTTCTTCCTCTTACTTCCCCAAGGATGTTATTATACAAACTTGCTAATTACTACCCATGAACACTTGCGTTTTCTCCAAACAATGCCTTTGTTCCCAGTGCCTCCTTCAATGAGAATATACTCCTCTAACTACCGTACGGCAAAGTCCTGCCATTCTTCAAGGGTTAGCCCAAACACCTCATCTATGAGGCCTTCCCCCACCTCCCAAAAGGAATGCATCTCTCCCTCTGAGCTCCAATATCTTCCATACTTGAGGTAGTAATGTAGCACCAGAAAAATTCTACCCAGTACTGATTTTTTTTTCCCCCAAATATATCATCCCCTTTCTAGCAGGATGAAAGCTTCTGTTGGGTAGGGTCTTGTCTTCATTTTAGTATGGCACAGTGGTTAAGAGTGTGGCCTCCTGTGTCAAACTGCTTGTGTTTTAAACCAGTCTTCGTAAGTCATCGGCATATTTTATGCTCCACGTGTACACAGCCCAGAGCCTTGAATGTAACAGACGTTTCATATATGCTTGCTAAGTTGAATAGAATTTTTTTTTTAGCTTCTTAAATCGAATGGAAAATAAAGCCATGTGTAAAATACTGAGTAGGGAAAGTAAAAAACAAAATCTCCCTCCAATGTAACATTTTAAATAAGCAGTAAATAAATAATTAAACACACATAGTTATATAAATGTTGTCCAAATATATTACTTTTTGGAAAGGGTGTAAAATCACTGCTTGGACATAATCTAAATATGGTTACAATTCTGAAAGCTATTTTCATACCTACATGTGGTCTGAGAGACCCTTTACATGTAAAATGAAGGTTACTGGTTTCAACGGCATTATCAGAACTGCACAAAAAATCCTGGCTTTGGGCAAAGAATGAAAAAAAAGCCAGTATGTAGAATACCGATCTAGGCAGAGAACATGGGGAGTGAAGGCTTCCTTTCCCACATGACACTACTTCTTATTAAAATTGCAACTTCCGGGGATGCCTAGGTGGCTCAGTCAGTTAAGTGTCCGACTTCAGCACAGGTCATGATCTTGCAGTCTGTGAGTTCGAGCCCTGCATTGGGCTCTGTGCTCACAGCTCGGACCCTGTTTTGGATTCTGTGTGCCCCACCCCAGCTCATGTCTGTCTCTCTCAAAAGTATATAAACATTAAAAAAATTTTTTTAAATTTTAATTGCAACTTCCAGCTATTTTTATATGTAATGTCTCTTGAACACAGACCACCAAACAATGCAGAACTAGGTTACTGTTTTGTGAAGTAGACAAAAATGACTTCAATAGGCTGAGTCTATGGAGTTCATTTCCACCGGTGACCTAATCCAGAGGGGAAGCCATAATATCGGTATCAGAAACATTTTCACTGCTCTTTTTCATGAATAACGTGCAAGCAAAATGAAATGCCAACTATTCCAAATATAGTCAGTATCCGAGACATCTTACTTGAACTTAACTTGAATCTGGACATGAACTTACTCGTGGTAAGTACTATACAGCCATACGGTACAGACTTGTACTCCAGGACAGACTTGTACTTGAAACAAACATAGACTTGTTTTAAACAAGTACTGTATTATTCTCGATGGCAAGGCAGATAAATCAAATGATGTCTCAGACTGAAAGAACTGACCATATTTTTCATGGAGATGACACCTACCTTTCAAAGAGTTCAAGGTGTTTTGCAAAACCTGACAGAAATGGGATTTCTCCCCATCACGCTCCTAATTAGGAAAAATACATGCTAAGACAGGCAAGCGAGAAATCAGCAATACAATGCAGGGTCATAATGGAGCTCAAAATGCTGTGTCTGTTATGTCAACAAGTAGGTCTTGAAACTGGATGCTTCTATTTTCAATTTAGGTTTGTGTTTTACGTGACACTGTGGTTGATGCACTTTTCTCTTCTGATAAGAGAAGAAACTAAGACTTGTCGAAAATCCAGCCTTCACATGCTGAGCACTGTGGTGGGGGTACGGGTGGCGGTAGGTGCTGTGAAGTGTTGCAAAATGGCAGTTAGATTTTGGTGAAGGGATATCTTGAGTAGCTGAACCTGCACCACGCAGTACATTTTCTAACTACTGAAGGGGATGAACTAGAATATTAAACAGTATTATGGCTTCCTTCATACATTCACAATTTGACCTGAATTACTACTGAACAAATCTGCAAGATTTGTTTCATCCCCACAGCACCATGTCCTGCATTGTAACCACTGGGGGAAACGTACACCCAAGAAAGTACAGCCAGATGCAGCCGATCTGGCAAGAGGCAGGCAGAGCCTGGAACAGTCTGGCCTGATTTAGGGGCCACACTAGTAGTGAAAGGCTCTTAAGTGCTGGCATTTGAAAAACCAGGTTCACACTCTGGATCACGTCCAGCTCTCTTTAGTTCTTAATCTTTCCGGCAAGTATGGTTTGCTGCAATTCAAATACATTTGAGCATTTAACACATGTTCAAGGAAAGTCCTCGAAGAGCACAGTATGAACTATGCATTTTCTAAAATGCATGTGTGTCTAAATAAAAGTTTATCTGTGAAAAACCGTAAAACCATAGAAATTTTCAGTCATGACAACCAGATATCAAAATTCAAGTTTTTTTTTTCTTTGCTACATTAACTGTTTCTATTACAGAGACTAAAGAGACAATTTCCAGAGCACCATTTTTGAATTTTATATTTTCTTTTTTTTTTTTTTAAGTAAGCATCACGCCCAGCATGGAACCCAACATAGGGCTTGAACTCATGACACTGAGATTAAGACCTGAGCTGAGATCAAGAGTTGGACGCTTGACTGACTTGAGCCACCCATGTGGGCCTTATATTCGTTTTTAAAAAGGTAGTAACATGCCTTATAATACACTGGCTGCTTTAAGTGCAAGACTGTAAAATATTTGACATAGAAATATTGCCAAATATTGTCCAAATGGGCCTAACTTATACCTCAGATTGTTTTGGAAATGAGGAACAAAGTTCTGAAAAATTGTTTTTGTTGTGCGGGTACAAAATGCAAAGAACCAAATGCAGAAGCATTTTTATCTTTGACTCACTTCAGAATGAAAGACTTGGGAACGCATACATTTGGACCTCACAACCAATACTTAGGCAGTAATCTGTTTCTAATGAATAGAGCCATACATTTCCATATAATGAACAATGAAAAAACTGGGCCTGGATTCACTCTTCAACTCTAAGAAAATCATACCTTAATCGCGAACGATAAAATCCAGGCATTATAACGTCTTGTTACAGTATTGGCAATTAAGAAATAAAGATTTATGGATAAAATAAAAACGCATATGTACGCCACCTATAAATCCTCTTAGGTCTAACTCTGAACCCTGTGATGATTGTTCTCCTTTAAATTTCATTCCAAGGGGCAACAAAAAGAAATTCGTCCATAACATGTCCTCAAGCTTCCACTCTGTTGCAAATTACACTACCCGATATTTGGACAGTTTTGAGGGATGTAGAAATTTTCAACATGACAGGTAAGTGTGGGTCAAACGAAAAATGTAAAAACGTAGATTCAAACAGAAAATGATGAGAGGAAACACTGATTTAAAAAGCAGCAGAGCTCTGAGAAGTTAAAAGCACTGGCTCTGGGGTCAGACTGCCTGTGTCTGAATCCTGGGTCCTCCAGTTACTGAGTGGTGAAACTTCACAGAAAGTAATTCATCTCTCCGTGCCTCACACTCCTTATCTGTAAGTAACTTAGCTGAGGACTGTAGTGAAGATCTTATGTCATTTAAGGTCTTGGAAGAGCAAATGACACAAAGTAAGTGCTCAATAAGTATTCGTTAATATTATTAAAAACTAAGGGAAACAATATTTCTGATGCCCAAACTCTACAAATGGCTGGCTAGTAATACCAGGGGTTGACGAGAGATCTGGAAGACACAGAACAGGCGCATGGAATCTGCTGGTAAATCTTAAACCAGAACAACTAGAATTGATAAGTGAAGATAAAATGAAGGGAAACTAAAACTCAGTGCAGGTTGACAGGAATGAAAAAGCCACAGATCTGTACGTATGCAAAAGGCTGCAAAATAAAAATTTAAAAAGGGATGAAAATAAAGAAGAGGCAACAGTCAGGTGTTTTGGTCAATAAAAACCACAAAGATGTCAAATAAATGCACTGAAATGAAAACTATACATAGTAAGATAATTTTTTTTTCATGGTAACATATCTTTGAAAGGACCCAGCTGCAGGCTGTACTAATCAACTTGATAAAAGAATTTTACTAAGATATAAGAAGAGTACATATTAACATCACTCTAACTTTACTAAAAACTAAGAAACATCACCTCCCTCCACACTGCCCCCCCCCCACTCTCCCCAAAACCAAGAAAATCCTCCAAATACTTGTAGAACTACTTAGTATTACCATGGCAAGATTAGCCAAACTTAAAAAGGAAATAGCAATTGTCACATCAAGATTTTTCAGATTCGGTATCTCCACGGGTACATCTCTGATTTCTGATTGCATCCAGATTTTCTGTTCAATAAACAGTTTTGAACATTATAATCAACTTCTTTTTAATCAAAACTAGTCATGTTGGCAAATTAGGTAGTACTGAGAAATGTAATTCATTATGGCAGTTTTCTTTTTAAATACGTTTTTAATCAGTTTTGGATGCAGGTGCACTTTTAAAAGAAAAGCAGCAAATTTCCATGGGCGACTGAGGTCTCTAAAGCAGAAATTGGTTTTGGTAGAAAAAGTAAAAGAAAAATGAAATCAAATTTTGTAAGTCTCCATGAGGCCGTTCATATACAAAACCACTCGGACTGATTTGTTAATAATTCCTAACTTTCATGTTGTTTCATGTTCTCCTATTTCTGAAGAGTTTCATGGAAAAGTATATAATACTTATACCATAAATAAATCAGTACTGTACAGTGTAAACTAAACTCTTTACTTTTTCTCCTCTAAACACTTATTAGCAAACTTTATTTCAGAAAACAATTATGAAAAATATGACAAATTCAAGCCTGGGGTCTAATATTAAATTGCATTCATTTTTCCAGAAATGTAATTAATTACAATGAGGTTATAAAGAAATCAATCTGTCCGTTTTAGCAGATAATTAATTTACTTGCACAGATCAGCCGCTGCTTTGCATGACTATTAATATAATCCCTGACTTTCTCTTTCTACTGAATTGTGTCTAGAAAAAGACAGTGAAATTCTTTTATAATGCCCACTAAAGTATGTGTTTACTTCTCTTAATGTTGATAGTTAAAATGTACTGATCAAAATGTTGATACACCATGCTACTTTTGAAAATTGCACGCCTACTTAATAAATTGGGTCAACAGAGAATACTGAATATATCAAAATAACCCATGTTACCTTGGACTAAAAATACCACTTAATTGGGGCACCTGGGTGGCTCAGGTGGTTGGGCAACTCACTCTTAATTTCGGCTCAGGTCATGATCTCATGGTTTGTGGGATCGAGACCTGCATCAGACTCCGGATTGGCAGTGTGGGACCTGCTTGGGACTCCCTCTCTCTCTCTCTGCCCCTCCTTCACACACGTTCTCTCTTGAAATAAATAAAACATTAAAAAAAAAAACCCACTTAAACAACTTTTTCTTAAATAGGATGACTAATAATAATGCCCAAGAAATGACTCAAATCTCAGAAGTCGACTTTAAATCTGCTTTCCGGGGGCGGGGTGGGGGGTGGCGGGGAATGAACTCACGAAGAAGGTTAATGCTAAATAAATAGCTTTTATAGATTCATTACGTACTATAAACATTCCTAACATTTTCCTCCCTTTAAAATATGTTGATAAGCCTCCATTAAATGGTTTCATCATTTTCCCAGTTTCTCTTAATTTCAAAGTCTGTACTTTTTTACATTTTATTTTTGAGAGAAAATGAATCACGATGGCAAATGAGGACACATTTACCTCTTTCAGTTTCCCTGAAATTCCACACAGAATGTTTTAAAAAATAAACATTAATAGTTTAGGAAAACAAGAAAGCATACCATTGCAGAACAGAAAATGAGAGGAAGTTCTATAAGCTAAAAAGCAGAGGAGATTTGATTAAAGGGAAAAACACCAAATCAGAGAAAACTGGAATAAAAATAGGCAAAGGAGAAGCCATTACAGAAGCTCACAAAAACAAAGCTCCTGATCAGTAAATAATAAAAGGAGGAGCATAATGTCTCACATGTGCTTCGTGACCGTGCAGAGTCCCAGAATGCAAAGCGGGATTAGAGGAACAGAGCAAGGTGTCAGGTCACTTATGGGAAGGAAGTCTCAAGCCCAGATGCCATATTCCTGCAACAAGGCACACCCAGCCCTGTAAGTCACTGGCTGAAGGCTTCTGTAGTAAGAATCTTCTTATTCCCCAAAATGAAGAGGAACAGATTCCCATTTGGACTGAGGAGTAAATACCCTACAACCACCAAAACTGTTCTACCTTGAGTTTCAACTAGACATACAAGCAACCAAGAATCACAATCACTTGAGGAGAAATTAGCAAGAAAGTCATCACATTGAAACTAAAGAAATAGGGGCACCTGGATGGCTCAGTTGGTTGAGCGTCTGACTTCTTGATAATGGCTCTGAGTCATGACCCCAGGCTCATCTCTCTCTCTCTCCCTCTCCTTCTCTCTCTCTCTCTCTCTCTCTCTCTCTCTCTCCCTACCCCTACCCCTCTCCCCTGCTCATGACTCTACAAAATTATATATATATAAAAAAGAGACATTCTTAAGTGAAATGAAAACACATCAATGACAAAAAAAAGGAACAAGCTCTTGGTATTTTGATAGGATCTCATTAAATCTATGTTGAATCTAATCCAAAGTAATCTACAGACATTTTAACAATATTAATTCTTCCAATCTGTGAGCATGGTAAATCTTTGCATTTGTGTGTGTGTGTGTGTGTGTGTGTGTGTGTGTGTGTGTGTGTGTGAGATCTTCAAGTTCTTTCATCAATACCTTACAGTTTTCAGAGTACAGGTCTGCCACCTCCTCAGTTAAATTTACTCCTAGGTATTTTATTCTTGTTGATGCAACTGCCAATGGGATTGTTTTCTTAATTTCTCTTACTTCTACTTTATTATTACTGTATAGAAGTACAAGGCAGAAATGTAATGTATTTTAGTTTTGCATCCTGCAACTTTACTGAATTCATTTATTGGTTCTAATAGTTTTCAAGGTGGTCGTTAGGGTCTTCTATATATATAGTTTCATGCCATCTCCAAATAGTGGTACTTTTACTTCTTTCTTACCTATTTGGATGTTTATATTTCTTTTCCTTGTCTGACTGCTGTGGCTAGGACTTCTAGTACTAGAATAAAAGTGGTAAGAGGGGCATGTTTATTTTGTAGGAATAGCTTTCAGTTTTTCCCCATTGAGTATGATGTTAGCAGTGGGTCTGCTATGTAAGTCCTTTATTATGTTGAGGACATTCTTTCTACATCCACTCTGTTGACAGTTTTTCATCATTGAACAGATGTTGAAGTTTGTCAAATGCTTCTGCATCTACTGAGATGATCATATGAGTTTTGCCCTTCATTTTGTTAATGTGGTGTACCATGTGAACCGAGTTACAGATCCTGGATCATTCTTGTATTCCTGGAATAAATCCCACTTGATGTTGCTGAATAATCCTTTAAATGTATTGTTGAATTAGGTGAAAGGGAGTAAGAGGTACCAACTTCCAGGGGCGCCTTGGTGGCTCAGTCGGTTAAGCGTCCAATTCTTGATGTCAGTCAGCTCAGGTCACGATCTCAAGGTTTGTGAGATCAAGCCCCATGTTGGGGTCTGTGCTGACAGCGTGGAGCTTGCTTGAGATTGTCTCTCCCTCTCTCTCTGTTCCTTCCCCATTCCCTCAAAATAAATAAATAAAACATTAAAAAGAGAGAAAGAGATACAAACTTCCAGGTACAGAATAAGTCATAGGGATAAAAAATTGTTCTTTTTATCCTATAACCCATAAGGAATACCGTTAATAATATTGTAATAACTTTGTATGGTGATAGATGACAGCTACACTCACTGTGGTAAGCACTGCACAATGTATGGAATTGTTGAAACACAATGTTGTGCACATGCAACTAACAGAAAGAACACTGAATGTCAACTATGCTTCAATAAAAAAGACTCTTTTGAAAAAGTCCCACTCAGCTAAAAACATGATAAAATGACAAAACAAAGCCTAAAAAAGGGACTGAAAATGTAAAGGACCCATTTAAAGATCAAATTTTTGAGTTTAGACGAGGACAATAGAGTCTCCACAATCCATTGCAAAATGAGAAAAACGTAAGAGAAATGGAAGGCAGATTTAGAAGCTCTAGTAGCCACCTAACAGAAGGATAAGAGAGAAAGAAGTGGGTGAAAAAGTAATCACAGAAATAAAAGAAAAAAAATTTTCACTTGGCTAAGAATAGATTTGGGCTTTCAGACAAGAGTGGGTAGAGGCACCTAAAGGAGAATGCTAATAATAAAAACTGATACTTAATCACATGTTTGTATAACAGCAGAACTCTGGACACAGATTGCAAAATCTTATGGGGAGGGGAGGGTAGCGAGGAGGGGAAGAGACAGAAAGAGAGGGCAACAGGTTATTTACAAAGGTATGAAAATTGTATGGATATCACAATTCTTTTTAACAAAATCAGATAATGAGAGTCACTACAGCAATGTCTTCACAATTCTTCAGTGCAGAATTGTTAAGTCTAATAAGCAGTCAAGTGTGAGATTAAATAAATGCACACTTAAAGTCATGCAAAAACTCAGGCTAGCTTACACCTTCAGATATAATCTTAAAGAATTGCTGAGCCACCTGGGTGGCTCAGTCAGTTAAGCATCTGACTCTTGATTTTGGCTCAGGTCATGATCTTACGGTTTGTGAGTTCAAGCCCCACATCAGGCTCTGAGTTGACGGCATGGAACTTTTTGGGATTCTCTCTCTCCCTTTCTCTCTCTCAAAAATAAATAAATAGGAGCACCTGGGTGGCTCAGTTTCTTAAACATCTGACTTCGGCTCAGGTCATGATCTCATGGTTCATGGGTTAGAGCCCTGCGTCGGGCTTTGTGCTGACAGACAGCTCAGAGTCTGGAGCCTGCTGTGAATTCTGTGTCTCCCTCTCTCTCTGCCCCTCCCCCACTTGCACTCTGTCTCTCTCTTAAAAATAAATAAACATCAAAAAAATTTTTTAAATAAATAAACTTAAAATAAAAAAATAAAAATAAAAGAATTACTAAGTGGTCAATTCTAGTAAAACAAAGCAAAACAAAACAAAATCAATGAGGAAGATGTAAAATAAAAATGTAACGTCCAAAAGCAATGAAACTAAATTTAAATAATTATTGATAAAGTTAAAAAGAAATAACAATCTAAAATTAAAGTATAAAAGTACTTTAATGAAACCAGGGAGGAAATAATCTATACGAAAAGTCTAGATACTATTCTAAAAGAACACCAACATTCAGTAAAAGAAAAGCTTTTGGATAGCCTCAAAATATCCTTTTTAAGCAGTTATACAAAGAAATGCCAAACAACGAAAAAAAAAAGATTCAATTTCTGTGCTTTTATAGTTAAAATGAGTTTGCTTAACTCCAGATATACCCATATTTAAGCAGCAATACATCCTTACTGGTACGTAAACATCACCATTATATTGTTCCTGGAGCTACTGAGCCCTCTTTAAAACTAATTAGACAAAAATGATAATATATGGCATTGAATGTATGGAGTGGAACCAAACAATGATCAGATGTATGGAATTGTGATTTGGAATGGTTCAGTATTAATTCTTGGAATATACTTCCCCCAAAGTTCAGATGACCACAGAAACTTTTTTTTTTTTTAAGGTTTCATACATTTTATTTTTTTTAAGTTTTTATTTAAATTCCAGTTAGTTAACATACAGTGCAATATAAGTTTCAGTTATACAATACAGTAATCCAACACATCCAAACAACACCCTGTGCTCATCACAACAAGTGCACTCCCTAATCCCCATCACCTATTTAACACATCCCTCCACCTTCCTCCAGTTTGGTAACAATCAGTTTGTTCTCTATAGTTAAGAGTCTGTTTCTTGGTTTGCTTCTGTCTCTTTTTTTTTCCCCTTTGTTTCATTTCTTAAATTCCGTATGTGAGTTAAATCATATGGTATTTATTTTTCTCTGACATTTTGCTTAGCATAAAAATGTCTAGCTCCATCCATTTCACTACAAATGGCAAGATGTCATTCTTTTTTATGGCTGAGTAATATTCCATTGTGTGTGTGTGTGTGTGTGTGTGTGTGTGTGTGTGTGTGTACACACATCTTGCTTATCCATTCATCAGTCAATGGACACTTGAGATGTTTCCATAATTTGACTATTGTATGTAATGCTGCTATAAACATCAGGGTGCATGTAACCTCTTGAATTAGTATTTTTGCATTCTTGGGCAAATATCTAGTATCGCAATTGCTGGACTGTAGCATAGGCCTATTTTTAACTTATTTAGGATTCTCCATACTGTTTTCCAGAGTGGCTGTATCAGTTTGCATTCCCACCGACAGTGCAAGAGAGTTCCCCTTTCTCCATATCCTCACCAAAACCTGTTGATTCTTGTGTTGTTGCTTTTAACCATTCTGGCAGGTGTGAGGTGATAGCTGATTGTAGTTTTGATTTGTATTTGTTTGATGATGAATGATGTTGAACATCTTTTCATGTGTATACTGGTCATCTGTAGGTCTTTGGAAAAAAATGTCTATGCATGTCTTCTGCCCATTTTTAAATTGGATTATTTGTTTTTTGGGTGTTGAGTTTGATAAGTTCTTTATCGATTTTGGACACTAACACTTTATCAGATATGTCACTTGCAAACATCTTTTCTCATTCTGTAGGTTGCCTTTCAGTTTTGCCGATCATTTCCTTTGTTTTTTATTTTGATGACATCCCAACAGTTTATTTTTGCTTTTGTTTTCCTTGCCTCTAAAACTATATCTAGAAAGAAGCCACTGTGGTTGATGTCAAAGAAGTTGTTGCCTGTGTTCTCCTCTAGGGTTTTTATGGTTTTAGGTCTCACATTTAGGTCTTTAATAATTTTGAGTTTATTTTTGTGTATGGTGTAAGAAAGCAGTCCTGTTTCATTCTTTCGCCTGTTGCTTTCCAGTTTTACCAACACCATTCACTGAAGAGACTTTTTCCCACTGGATATTCTCTCCTGCTTTTCAAAAATTAACTGACCATATAGTTATAGGTTCATTTCTATGTTTTCTATTCTGTTCCATTGATCTTTGTGTCTATTTTTGTGCCAGTACTATTTGTTTTTATTACTACAGCTTTGTAACGTAACTTGAAGCACAGAATTGTGATGCCTCCAGCTTTGCTTTGCTTTTCCAAGATTGCTTTAGCTATTCAGGGTCTTTTGTGGTTCCATACAAATTTTTGGATTGTTTGTTTTAGCTCTGTGAAAAATGCTGTTGCTATTTTGATAGGGATTACATTAAATGTGTAGACTGCTTTGGGTACTATATGCATTTTAACAATATTTGTTTTTCCAATCCATGAGCATGGAATGTCTTTCCATTTCTTTGTGTCTTCTTCAATTGCTTTCATCAGTGTTTTATAGTTTTCAGGATACAGGACTTTCACCTCTTTGGTTAGGTTTATTACCAGGTATCTGACAGTTTTTGTGAAATTGTAAATAGGATCGATTCCTTGATTTCTCTTTCTGCTGCTTCAAAATTTGCACATAGAAACGCAGCAGATTTCTGTACCTTGATTATCCTTCAGCTTTACTGAATTCTTCTATCAGTTCTGGCAGTTTTGGTGGAGTCTTTTGCGTTTCCTATACAGAGTATCATGACATCTGCAAAGAGTGAGTTTTACTTCTTCCTTGCCAATTTCGATAACTTTTATTCTTGTTTTCTGATTACCGTGGCGAGGGCTTTGAGTACTATGTTGAACGACAGTGGTAAGAGTGGACATCCTTGTCTTGTTCCTGACTGTAGAGGAAAAGCTCTCAGTTTTTCCCCATTTAGGATGATATTAGCTGTGGGCTTTTTTTTTTTTTTAATATGTGAACTTTATTATGCTGATGTATGTCCCCCTGTAAACCTACTTTGTTGAGGGTTTTTATCATGAATGGATGTTGTACTCTGTCAAACTCTTTTCCTGCATCTATTGAAATAATCATATGGTTCTTATCCTTTCTTTTATTAATGTGGCGTATCATGTTGACTGATCTGTGAATACTGAAACACTCTGGCAACCCAGGAATAAATACATCATGGTGAATGATTTTTTTTTAATTTTTTACTGTTTATTTATTTTTGAGAGAGAGAAAGAGAGAGAGAGAGAGAGAGCAACAGAGGAGGAGCAGAGAGAGGGAGACACAGAATCTGAAGCAGGCTCCAGGCTCTGAGCTGTCAGCACAGAGCCCAACACGGGGCTCGAACCCACGGACCGCGAGATCATAACCTGAGCTGAAGTCGAACGTTTAACGGATGGAGCCACCCATGTGCCCCTGGTGAATGGCTTTTTTAATGTATTGTTGGATTCGGTTTGCTAGTATTCTATTGACAATTTTTATATCTGTTGTTTATCAGGGATATTGGTCTGTAGTTCTCTTTTTCAGTGGTCTCTTTATCTGGCTTTGGTATCAGGGTAATTAATGCTGGCCCCACAGCATGAATTGCAAGTTTTCCTTCCATTTCTATTTTTTGGAATATTTTGAGAGAATAGATATTAACTCTTCTTGAGATGTTTGACAGAATTCAGCTGTGCAGCCATTTAGTCCTGGACTTCTGTTTTTTGGGAGTTTTTTGATAACTGATTAAATTTCTTTGCTGGTTATTGGTCTGTTCAAGTATTCCATTTCTTCTTGTTTCAGTTTTGGTAGTTGATATGTTTTGAAAAACTTATCCATTTCTTCTAGTTTGTCCAATTTGTTGGCAAATAGGTTTTCAAAATATTCTCTTATAACTATATTTCTGTGGTGTTAGTTGTTATTTCTCCTCTCCCATTTGTGATTTTATTTATTTGGGTACTTTCTCTTTTCTCTCTCTTTTTACATTTTTTAACATTTATTTTTATTTTTGAGACAGAAGGAGACAGTGTGTGAGCAGGGAAGGGGCAGAGAAAGATGGAAACACAGAATCTAAAGCAGGCTCCAGGTTTTGAGCTGTCAGCACAGAGTCTGACATGGGGCTCGAACTCACAAACCCCGAGATCATGACCGAGCTGGAGTCAGATACCCAACTGACTGAGCCACCCAGACACCCCTCTTTTCTTTTTGATAAGTCTGGCTAGACTTTCATTAGTTTTATTAATTTTTGCAAGGAATCACCTTCCGGTTTCATTTGTCTACTCTATTGTTTGTTTTTTTTTTTCCAGTTTCTTTATCATTTATTTCTGCTCTAATCATTATTATTTCCTTCCTTATGCAGGCTTTAGGCTTCATTTGATGTTTCTTATTATAGCTCCATTACATGTATGATTAGTTTGAGATTTTTCTTGCTTCCTGAGGTTGGCCAGTATTGCTATAAACTTCCCTCTTAGGACCACTTTTGCTGCATCCCAAAGGTTTTGGACTGTTTGTTGTGTTTCCATTTTCATTTGTTTGCTTTTTTTTTTTTTTTTTTTAATTTCTTCTCTAGTTTCCTGATTGACCCATTCATTCTTTAGCAGCATCTTGTTTAACCTCCATGTATCTGTGGTCTTACCAGATTTTTTCTTGTGGTTGATTTCCAGTTTCAAGGCACTGTGTTCAGAAAAGATGTGTGGTATGACTTTAATCTTGCTGGATTTGTCGAGGCCTATTTTGTGACCTAGTATTGTGATCTTTCTAGGGAATGTTCCCTGTGCACTTGCAAAGAATGTGCACTCTGTTTTAGAATGGAATGTTCTGAATATATTTGCTAAGTCCATCTTTTCCAGTGTATCATTCAAAGCCACTATTTCCTTGTTCATTTTCTGTTTAGACAATCTGTCCATTGATGTAAGCAGGGTGTTACAGTCCTCTACTATTACTGTATTATTATTAATTAGTTCCTTTATGTTTGTTATTGTTTCATATATTTGGGTGATCCCATAGGTGCATAAATATTTATAATTTTTTGATCTTCTTATTGGATTGTCCACTTTAGGATTATATAGTGCCCTCCTTGGTCTCTTGTTACATTCTTTGTTTTAAAGTCTAGTTTGTTTGATATAGGTATTGCTACTCTTACTTCTCTTGACATCTATTTGCATGATAAATGTTTTTCCATCCCCTTACTTTCAATCTGCAGGTGTCTTTAGGTCTAAAATGAATCTCTTATAGGCAGCATATAGATGGGGTCTCCTTTTTCCATCCATTCTGACACCGTTATGTCTTTTGATTGGAGCATTTAGTGCATTTACATTCAAAGTAATAAATGACAGATATGTATTTATTGCCATTTTATTGCTTGTTTTGTCATTTCTGGAGATTTTCTCTGATGCTTTCCTGTCTTTGTCACTTTGGGTGTCTCCTTTCCACTCAAAGAATCCCCTTTAATATTCCTTGCAGGGCTGGTTTAGTGGTCATGAGCTCCTTAGCTTTTGTTGTCTGGGGAAATATCTCTCTTTCTATTCTGAATGATAGCCTTGCTGGATAAAGCATTCTTGCTGCAGATTCTTCCCATTCAGCACTTTAAATATATCATGCCATTCCCTTTTGGCCTGCAAAGTTTCTGTTGAGAAGTCTGCAGTTAGACCTTATGGGTTTTCCCTTGTAAGTTAAGGACTTCTTTGGTCTTTCTGCTTTTATTTATTTACTTAAGTTTATTTACTTATTTTGAGAGAGAGAGAGAGAGAGAGAGAGAGAGAGAATATATGCACATGAGTGTGGGAGGGGCAGAGAGACAGAGACAAGGGAGAGAGAATCCCAACCAGGCTCCATGCTTGCAGCATAGAGCCCAATGTGGGGTTTGATCCCATGAACTCTGAGATCATGACCTGAGCTGAGATCAAGAGTTGGACACTTAACCAACTGAGCTACCTAGGCACCCTAGTCTGCTTTTAATATTTTTTCTTTATCACTATATTTTATAAATTTAATTACAGTATGTCTTGGTGTTGTCTGCTTTTATTGATTTTGATGGGAGTTGTCTGTGCCTTCTGGATCTGGGTGTCTGTTTCCTTCCCCAGATGAGGGAAGTTTTAGCTATTATTTCTTCAAATAAATTTTCTGCCCCCTTTTCTCTCTCTTCTTCTTCTGGGATTTCTATGATACAAATGTTATTACTTTTGATGGAATCACTGAGTTCCCAAGTCTATTCTTGGGATAATTCATCTCTTTGGTTCAGCTTCATTATTTTCCATTATTTTGACTTCTGGGTCACTACTTCATTCTTCTGCTTCTTCTAGCCTGCTGTTCATTGCATCAATCCTGTTTCCAATCTTGTCTATTGCACTCTTCATTCCTGACTTTTTTTTTAACCTTTTTTATCTCTGTGGTAAGGGTTTCACTGATGTCTTCTATTCTTATCTCATGCCCAGTGAGTAGCCTTATGATTGTTGCTTTAAATTCTCCACCAGGCATGTTACTGGCATATGTTTTTCTTAGATCTAAGGCCATGGCCTTATGTTGATTGGGATCAATTATTCTGTCTTGGCATTTTGTCTAAGTGTCTGCATTCTTCTCTGTGTTAGAAAGGCCAGTTGTATCTCTTACTCTTTCTTCAGTGTGGCCTCTTCTCTGTCTTCAGTTGTGGAGTTTCTTCTGTCAGTCTTCAGGTTGATTCCTGGGGTAGTTAAGATGATTTGATAGTTATCTAGTTGTGTTTGCGGGATGAGGTGAGTGTAGGGTCCACCTACTCCACTGTGGTCTTCCTCTCCTGACCACAAAATCTTGATTTTGGAGTTACACTGTATAAAAGCAGTCCAGACATGAGAATATCCAAATTATGTAATGCTTACATTCTAATTAAAATTGACCTGAACCCACCATAACAGCCTTCCTTTGTTCAGTAAACAAGTTTAACATCTTATTTTTATTTCTGAGAAATGTACATAATTTTGAAAATAACAGGTATTTACTAAAAAGAATAGCAAGTCCTAAACTAGCACCATGATTTCAGAGAGAGGGCCCTCTACTAAGAATGCTCATGGAAGTTAATTTTGAGGGTCTAAATGAGCCTTCAATGTACAATGTTCTCATTTAGAGCAAACCAGTGTCAAAAGCTGTTTCATCTTCATTGTTGTACTAAAATGCCTTCTGCACAATCTCCTTTCATAAATCTCAGATGAAAGTAAATAAATGTTTCTATAGCACAGGGCATCTGGATATGGGTAATATAGGTTTAAAATGTAAAATAGAAGAAAAACAAAAGAAGTCTAACTTCTTATTGTTGAGAGAGAGAGAGAGAGAGAGAGAGAGAGAGAGACACACACACAAACAACAGGTTCAAAATGGAGTCACTTGTGCTAAGTCCATGTCAGGAAAACTAGAGGTAACACCTAACTTAATTAGTTTCAACCTCTCTCAGAAGTGGAATCCTAAACCAGTCAACCTGCAACTATTGGTGAGTACTAGTGAGATCATCTGCCTGACGGATCCCCGTCATCCCCTATAGGAAGTTAACCAGAAACAACAGACTTCTTGCTAGTAACTTTCTTGTCCTGGCTCCTCCCACCTATAAAAATCTTTGTGCAGCTCTTTGGAGCTCGTTTCTGTTAGATGAGATGCTGCCTGATTCACGAATGACGAGGAAGAAAACTAATAAAGTCTTCAAAATTTACTCAGTTAAAAAAGTTTTTTTAAACACTACTCAGTAAACAATAAGCTATATACTTAAAATATCTAGAAAGGGTCTTTATAAGATTTGGAAGACTTGTTTGTATCTTGTTTTGAATGTCAATATGACACAGAGGGGAGATGATCCCCATCCTCTGGCTTCTTGAAACACAAATCCAAGGATCATTAATCAAGGCTCTTTGGATCTCAACTGTCATATACACGCATGTAACTAGTAATTTCTGTAGCGCTCAGAATAAGAAACATAAAAGTCTATTACAGATTAAAACCCATACTCAAATTATACTTCAGCATCATCTTGTCCATACTTACTGACCTTTAGGAACAGATATAACAGTGTTCTTCATATACAGTAACTCCAAAATGAAGAGAAGTTGGAAACTACCATGTGAATTTTCCCCCAGCTTCTCAGTTCAGTCTCATTCAGTGATACAAGATCATCTTGGACTTTACAGCACTACGGTTAACTTTCAAAGATTCTTTTCTTCTGATCAAATATCCATCCAGAAGCCAGGCACAGCATGTTAATACAGGAAAATATTATGGACTTGCCACCCTTGGGATATTTTTCAGATGCTTTTGAACATTTTTATAGAAGGTAATTTCAGTCATGCATATTTGGGCTAATTTATTTAGCTGAGAATGAAGACAAAAATAGCTCCATATGCATATCCATGAAAATTTAAGAAAATGAGAAAAATTAAGATTGGGTCTAACTGCAGTGTTTCTGAACATTGCAACTCAATTCGCATTAGTAAATGTTTTAAAGACAAGAAATATGTTCTTCTCTGCCACTTAATGAGATCAACATTTCTCAATGTTTTAATAAAGCATTTTATATCTCTTACAGGCAAAAAAAGAATACAACCCAAGAGTCTAAATAAATGTGAATTTGCAGTTAGCATATACATACACTATTAAATATCAGTGCCAACTCATGCCATCATTAAATTCAAACTAAGATTATGAAATGTAAAGACTAACTGTTCCTAGATCGATTCCCATCAATAGATGAGCAAATAAAAACGTCTTCAGAGGGGAAAAGTAGTTTCTGGTAGAAAAGTACTCTCTGGCCCTAAGGCTGGGCCACCAAAAGTGAAATTACTCTTGAAAAGAGAGTCTGCTGCAATGTGTGAACAATCTGCACGACTGGGAAGAAAAACTCAACGAACGATAGAAATTAAGATAACAGAACACAAAAGCCAGCACTTGTAGTAATATGATGGCTTCGGAAACAACAGACCCGCATGATAATGAAAATAAGTTTCCTCTGTCGTTCGGCCTGATTGGTGGCGGTGAGTAGGAGCTCTGTGCCCACAGGTGCACCTGGACGCAGGCAAGCTCCATGTTAGGCAGGAGCCGTGGACAGCAGATAGGAAGCCGCTTGCCAGGCTCCAAGCCCTCAAAGGCTGGAATAATGCAGGCCTATCTGTGCAGTGCCAAGGTGCACAAAAGAAACCTTTCCCCTTCCCACATGGTTTGCTCCCTTTCTCCTGGGACGAGGCTCTGGCTTCGGCCTGGGGATGTGGACGTGGGTAGGGGCGCTGACTGTCCTGGTTTCCTGGACAGACCTGTATGAATCCTCCTGTTTTCAGCTCTACATCGTCCTCCTGCCCTTCCTCATACCCACAGACTGTCAGTGCTGAGGCTCCTTTGGGTTCGGCCGGAGGGTGGGGTTTCTTCTCGTCTCTGCGGCCCCTCATGGCTTGTTTCAGTCATCAGCTCATTCCTCTCTTCTCTCACTATTTGAAAAGCTGCAAGCACTAGTGAGCCTCTCTGGTTTTCTTTGCTGCATGGATCTACTCCTTTATGTGCCTCTGTGTGTGTCTATTTTCGTGAAGTCTCAGAAGGGGCAAGAAGTCCACCCTTCTGCTCAGGCCTCTATCCCACACTGGCTGGGACTACTTGTCAAAAAATTTTTTTTTGCTATTTATTTTGAGAGGGAGAGAGAGAGAGAGAGAGTGAGCAGGGGAGGGGCAGAGAGAGAGAGAGAGAGAGAGAAAGCCAAGCAGGCTTCACGCTGTCAGCACAATGTGGGGCTCGATCTCATGGACCGTGAGATCGTGACCTGAGAAGAAATCAAGAGTTGGGTACTTAATCAACTGAGTCATCGAGGTGCCCCTACTTTTCAAAAATTTTAACCAGCCTACTTCCATCTAGTGCCTAGAACTGTGTATAAAAATCTTATCTGCTAACTTGTAGCACGGCTAACCTTTCTCAGTTCTAAACACATTTTAAAACTCTACAGCATTTCAATTTAACATAAATTGATGGGAAATCAGCAGTTATTTTCATACCTGAATGATAACAAATTACTCTTGCTACACCCAATGCTTACTGAAGAAAACCCAATCCCTCCAGTGAATCTCAAGAAGATTCAGTTTCTGCTTCAAGTTCAAGGGTGTCTTTACAAACTAAAAGATAAAATATATTTTTTCCAATTATCTCAGCAAATGAATGATTATCAATTAGTTGCAAGATAACGAAAATAAAAATCTTGTTTTTTCCCCAAAAGAAGGCAATGAGTCAAAAGGATCAATGACAATAATAATGAAAGTCTGGGGGAATAGAGTTTACCATTATTCATAAAACCAAATTAGAAAAAATAGCAATAACATAATCCTTAAAAATTCTAGAAACAGACACTAATTTTATGACAAACACACCACTGAATAACAAATATGATTGTTAGGTGACTTATGTGAATCACAATTAATTGAATCATTATGTTGATTTATGACATTACTGCCATTGTCTCATTGCTGGTTCATAAAAGCAGATGCGGAACTGATCTCTGGCCAAGAATTCCCAGCGAAACAGAAGGATAACAAGAAGCACAAGCCCTATAAAGGCAGCTTAAAGTCTGCACCATATTATATGCTAGTTTTAAGATTTTAATAAGCTGTAGAAAAACATTCTGAAAAATTACCAAACAGTGTAGTTTTATGTGATATAAACCCACAGAACATCTCTGCAATGCTGGCATTATCTCTTAATCTTTCAGAATTCAAATTTAATGTAGTGGAAGAGGAGGGCCAAGGTGGCGGTGGGAAAAGGGAATATACTGACCGCCACAATGTCTTCTTGGTGCTAAATTCACTACTTGGTTTCACAATCTCAGTCCTTTATTTATTAACGCTTTAGTACCATTAGAAAGAAAAATTACTTAAAAAAATTTGTTTTTAATTTTTTTTATTTTAGAGGGAGAGAGAGAATCTTAAACAGGATCCACGCCTGGCACAGAGCCCAATGAGGGGCTCGATCCCATGAACCTTGAGATCATGATTTGAGTTGAAATCAAGAGTTTAATGCTCAGCCGAATGAGCCACCCAGGTGCCCCAAGACAAATGTGTTTGGAATAAAGATCCTACATGAAGACAAATAAGCACCAGAAAAAGCATGGTGTGGTCTGCTGTGGCACATTTACTTTACTCACGTGTCTTACAGATGAAAGATCTCAATGCTGATTTGCAACAATCACTAGAATAATGTTTGGGAACTTACCTAACTACTGTTATAAAGTAAAAGATATTTCAATAAAAAGGAAATATCTACTTGTAATCATTTATATATTTGAAGTAGCCCAAACCCTAACAGTCCTGAACAGACCAAGGTAAAGACAGCATGTGATACAAATTTTGACTTTAAAGGAAGAATACGCTGCTAACCATGCTTTGAAGTGAACTGATAACATAGTTCAATAAATGTGTTTTCTTACACTAAAAACAATAAAAACTGCTAAAGACAGGATCACTAACATGTAACACAGCATAAAACTCTAATAACGTACAGAGAGAGAGTGGGGGGGGGGGGGGGGGAAAGAATGTCAAGCAGGCCCTGCACTGTCAGTGAAGAGCCCAACACGGGGCTCAAACTCAATAACCATGAGATCACGACCTGAGCTAAAATCAAGAGCCAGAAGCTCAACTGACTGAGCCCATCCAAGCGCCCCTACTTTAGTGTTATTTTTAAAGACTGGTGGGAAAGTAAAGAATAAAAGATTATCTGCACAGCCAGGCCACAGTGCTTTTCAGCTCGGGTTCTAACAGAACCAACAGGGAAGACTATTTTCTTTGCTCAGGGCCACTCCCAAAGACTCTGTAAATCTTTAGGCCAAGATAGATGCACTAAAACAAACAAAATAAAAAATTACATCAACCGAAACACAATTGTTCTGATGCCTGTGTAGGATCTGGAACGCCTGGCACAGACCAGCTTTACTCTCTCACGTTTTCCTCGACCTTTCCAAGTCTTCGGTGCAAAAATCTTACTCTTCCTCTGTCATCCAGTTTACGTTTCCTAACTTGCTTTCGATTTTTAAGTTTACTGTAATTCCAGTATAGTTAACACACACACAGTGTGTGTTAGTTTCAGGTATTCAATATGGTGACTCAACACTAACTTCCATACGTCACCATCATCACAACAAGTGTACTCCTTAATCCCCATCACTTTTTCTAACTTTCACATTATACTTTCTCTGATTATTCCTTTACAGGGTTGCCCTGTAGTTCATCAGAAGTGAAACTTCAGGGTTGCCCAAAAGCTACACTGAAGTCAACCTATGCACTCTAAACTTTTTTTTTAATGTTTATTTTTTTAAAGAGAGACAGAGACAGAGTGTGAGTGGGGGAAGAGCAGAGAGAGAGGGAGACACAGAGTCCGAAGCAGGCTCCAGGCTCTGAGCTGTCAGCACAGAGCCCGACGTGGGACTCCAACTCACAAACTGTGAGATCACGGCCTGAGCCGAAGTTGGACCCTCAAACAATGCGCCACCCAGGCACCCCCAATCTTTTTTTAATGTTTATTTATTTTTTAGAGAGAGTCTAAACTTTTATTTAAGGGGAATTCAAGGTCACAGAGGGATGACTATTTAATGAATATTCTGATGTGAGCACACGGCAGCAGAGTCTAAGGAAAAATACTCAGTGTTTGATTCTTTATTCAGTTAAGAAACATAATACATGACAAAGAGCACGAGTTTAGGTGACAAGTAGTGGATAATGATATCTCAGTTTACACCTGGCAGAGTTCACTGGGTACCCCAAGATAGGTTTGGAACTCAGCAATCTGAAGGAAAAAACTTTGATAATCTTTTGGTCAAAAGCATCTCTGAGTGCTAAGAGAGTTTTCATCAGTCATGATAGGGGAATCTAATGTAGTGGCCTTGCATGGTACCTCTCTTTTGGATTTAAACAGATTATGTGGCCTAGAAATGGTTAGACGCATTGAGGTCTGGTTTGAAATTTGTTTCCTCTAATCTCTGATATTTTGGGAAACATTTATAATGTTTTTGCAACAGCTTTTATTTTATCTTAGTGATTTCTAATTTCTTATTCTGCGATTGGTAAGCTCCTATGAATATCATAATACTAACTCTGATCCTATGATGCTAACATACATAATTTATCAACCTTCAGACTATGTACACATGTCACTGGAATACATACACTTTAGCAGTTGCTCTAAGTACAATGAGTTCCGCCAACAGCAGACTTGTGCCTTTGTTTTTCACTCCTTATATCCATATCTAAAACGTTTTACTCTAGTCCAAATGCATTAAAACTCCATTTCATTGGAATTCAAATTTTCTGATAATTATGTAATCACCTCTAAAAACTAATGGCTACATAGTGGAGGTTATTGGAAAACCAGATGCTTAAATAATTCCAGGAAACCTATTTCCTTCTTGATTGTTTTGAAACCTAACTAATACTAAAATATTCTTTAAATTGTTTTTCTTTTGACCTTACCCTCACATACAGATTAAAGAAAAAGAGGATTTTATTTTTGATACAAGGGAATACTCTTAACACTAAAACGATAATAACTTAAGAGCCAGAAATAACCTCTATTTTCTACATTTTTTTGGGTAAAGATTCCAAAATAAGTTGCCCAAGATATGAATAGATTAGAAGGTCAAATAAACAGACAAATCTGAGTTTGTTTTGAGCTCAGAGAAGATTTCTTTTAAACTATGTCAATTCCTGCACAAAACAGATAATCTAAATGTGCTTTTATCCCAAAGCACCATTTGTAAAAGGTCTAACTTTGGGACTACTGATCCCACATAAGAAGCTTTGTGAAAAGGAGAGAAAGAACCAGATGACATTTATTGTGCTTAGTGACTCAAGTCATCATAAACCACAAATTTACATATTGGAAAATAGAAACATTCTTTAAAATACAAAAGTCTCGGCTCAGCTATTTAAAAAAGGGAAAAGAAAACTGCCATGTTTTTTTCTTAACATTTCATGGTTAGTTCAAGTCTTTAGTCTATCCGAGCAAATCTCATAAACATAAGAAAACCTTCAGACAAATGTATGATGCAAGGACCTGTATGGTGAATCATTTGAGGATTCAAAGTAGGGAAATAAAATGATTAAAACTACATTTTGGGAAAAAAAATCAAGTATTTGCTGAGTGGCTATCCTAGGCCTAAATAACTTAAGACCATGTCCCTTCCCAAATTAGAATTTATAAAAATCTGGGGAATAACTTGTCTTATAGACTATTTCTTCAAAATGTTATCAAGCAGATTTCCAAATAAAACTTTCTGCCTGGACTTTCAATGAGTGAGGTTTCCTACATGACACTACTTACTTACTTACTTACTTATTTATTTAGAAGATCTAGTTGGCTTTCTTAAGTGATTCATGAATTGGGCAGTATTCCATCTAGCAAGTAGAGGGGGACCCCCTCCTACGTGACAATTTAAATAACTTACTTGACAATATTATTTGATTCTAAAAAGGCTGACATAAAGTGTGCTCTGTATAAATCAGGAAATATTTAATATAATATCAGGGTGTGGGAAAAAAGACATATCTATATTTAATTATTTTCTTATTTTCTAGCTTTTTAAATTTTATGTAAAAATGGGTATACCGTATACATAGTATATATATGATACATATAAATAAATGATATGTATATACACTATGCATATTCCTACATTTTTGTTGACAGGGCATACAATCGGGGAAGGCTGGAGTAAAAAAAAAAAAAAAATTCTTCCAATAACATTGAAGACAATTTCATGACATTAGAATAGAATCATTTCTTACATAGGACACAGAAAGTAGAAACCATAAAAGAAAATGTTGAGAAATAAGTGAGATAAGTTGTACCACAGCAAAATTTAAAATTTCCTTTCTTCAAAAGATAGTTTAAGACAGTTTAAACTTAAGACAGTTAAAAGCAAGGCATGGAGTGGAAAAAGAAAATTTCAATATATACAATTAACAAAGGGCTTGTATCTAAAATATCAACAACTCAATATGAAAAACAAGACAACCTGGTAGATAAATGGACAAGAGATTTGAGAAGGTACTCTATATCAGTGGATATCTAAATAGTCAATACACATGTCAAAAATGTTCAACTCACTAATAATCAAGGAAATGAAAACTACGAGTCCAGTGTGACACCTGTCTACAAACTCACCAGAAATTAAAAACACAACAATACCGAGATTTAAAGATATGTAGCAATCACAGCTCTACACAGCTGGTGGGAAGCGAATTGGTAGAGCCACTCTGGGAAACTTGGTTATCCACCAAAATTGAGCCTCTGATCCAATACTTTATTTTTCATTTTATTTTTTTAATGTTTGTTTATTTTTGACAGAGAGAGAGAGAGAGAGAGAGAGAGAGAGACAGACCATGAGTGGGGGAGGGGCAGAGAGAGAGGGAGATAGAATCTGAAGCAGGCTCCAGGCTCTGCGCTGTCAGCACAGAGCCCAACATGGGGCTCGAACTCACGGACCGTGAGATCATGACCTGAGCCGAAGTCAGACGCTCAACCCACTGAGCCACCCAGGCGCCCCTGATCCTACGCTTTATATCTAAGTATAGACTCAACAGAAAGGCACGCATGTGTGTTTCAAACACAGTACGAACTGAGATTTGCATCAATATGAAAAATGGTTGAATATGCTGTGGTCATACTACATGAAATACTATGCAGCCAGGGACATAAAGTAGGGCCACACAAAATATGGAGGAAGCTCATACATACAAAGTTACGCAAAAGGACCTAGAGGCAAAACAGTACATTCCAACTGATTCAGTTTATAAGAAGTTTATAAAACAAACAAAACTAATCCAGCATATTAGAATAGTAGGGAGAGGGGTTAACTTCAGGGAGGAAAGGAGGGAGAGTGGTTAGGAATCGGTAAGAGGGCTTCTGGAAGATGCAGGTAATGTTTTCTTTCTTCAATGCGTGGTGGTTACACAGGCATATTCATTTTCTAGTAACTCACAGAGCTACAGGTGTTATACTTCATTAAGACATAGGAACACCAAAGGCTAACTTTAGAACTTTAGTCTGAAGATGAACTTATTATTTTCTTAAACAATGGGCCAATTGTTCTTCTGACTTTTCACAAAATCCTGATGAGAGGGAAAGAGGAAGCTATTTCAGCATAACAGCTAAAATGTTCTCATTAAAAAAAAAAAAAAATCACCAGGAGCAAGTGTATTTTCTTATTTTAATTTTTGTAGAACTTGTCACCGGAAACTTACAAGTCTTCAAAGAAACCAACAGGGAAGTAACAGTTGAACACGAAGACCTGAGCAATTCCTTCAATCTAATCCAGAAACGAACAGATGAAGAGGGATAAAAATGAAATGTGTTTAACATCAAAGTCAAGTTGCAAAGAACTATTTAAGATCCGTATGAAAACAACTACTTCTGAAGGGAACAACAGTACTTCACGCTCCCTCCAAGGCCGAGAAGTTATCTAAATTAGTTGTACTCCACTGTGTCAAGCTCAAGAGCCACTTCATACTGAGGTGAATTTTTTCTAGTTGCTGGAGAGCCACAAACTTCACTTGTACATTCTCAAGGGTTTGCCCCTAAGAGCAAGCCAGGATTGCATACTGTATCTGTTTAGGAAGTCGGAGTTATATTTGCATATTTGTTTTGTTACCCGCAGCATATACGCTGCCTTTTGTGAGGCATCCATTGGCATAATGCTTTGAACCAAACTGGGCTGAACCAAAGTGGCAGCTCTGATTGGAGACGGAAGGCTTTAAAGATGTTACAAGGTCGGGGGCCGGGGGTGGGGGGGCTACAAGTGGGTTGATGTGACATTGTTGGGACATACAAGTTAAATATCTCTGTCCTAAAGAAAGGGGTTTTTTTTTAGTTTTTTAATTAAAAAAATTTTTTTTAACATTTTTACTTATTATTTTCAAGAGACAGAAAGACAAAGAGCACAAGTGGGGAAGGGGCAGAGATACAAGGAGACAGAATCCCAAGCAGTTTCCAGGCTCTGAGCTGTCAGCACAGAGCCCAACGCGGGACTGAGACACCCAGGTGCCCCTAAATAAAGTTTTTTATGCTGAAGTATCAAAGTCATCCTAAGGAAAAAAAGATGAACAAATGAGTTAGAATAAAATTCAATCCATGGTATCAGGACCAGTACTCTGCTCAAAAGTACCTTAGCATAAATACTCAGAAATAACAATGCTTAATCACCTACAAAAAAAAAAAAAAAAAATGACAAAACCAAATGTGATGAGGTTGAATATCTTCTTAGGCATAAAATTATAAAGCACTTATATGTGCCAGACACTATTAAAATTGCTATATATTAACTCATTTAATCCTCAGGCAACCTCTGAGGCCTGAGACACAGATGCAAACTAAGTACATGTATGCAAAGTCACACGAAGCCTATTTAAACTCCAGTAATGTGATTCTAATTCCATGCTCATACTGCAAGAGACTGGTCAATTCTAGCCAAAATGTATGCCCGTGTAAAATATGGAGCATCGTAGCATTTATTATATTCATTAATTCAACAAATATTTATTTATGATGTGTCAGGCACTATTCTAGGTGCTCAGAAAAGTTTATAAAACTAAAGTTCCCTGCTCTGGTGAACTACGCATTCCAGGGGAGGCTAACAGACAATAAACAAACAAGTAAAATATAGTTTACTTAAATAAGTAAAATATATAGCTTCTCTGAAGCCGTGAGGTAGGAGGTATGCTAAAAATATGATGGGGGTGCCTGGTGGTTCAATCATTTAAGTTTCCAACTCTTGATTTTGACTCAGGTCATTCATGATCTCACAGTTCGTGAGTTCGAGCCCCGCCCAGGGCTCTGCTCAGACAGCGTGGAGCCTGCTTCCGATTATGTCTCCCTTTCTCTCTGCCCCTCCCCCACTCATGTTGTCTCAAAAACTTAAGAAACATCAAAAAACCCCTGAAAATATGATGAATTATTAGTTCCTACAGGAGACAGGGAAGGCTTCACTGGTAAGGTGACATTTGAGTAAAGACTTGACACAGAAGCAGAGGAATGCACCATGAGCTTATCTGGGAATAGAACATTCCAGACAAAGAAATCAGCCAACTACTAAAGTCCCTGAGGAGAAAGTGTACATGATGCCTTTTAAGAAAGAACAAGGAGGGGCACCTGGGTGGCTCAGTCGGTTAATCGGTTAATCCTCTGACTTCGGTTCAGGTCACGATCTCACCCTTCCTGAGTTCGAGCCCTGCATCAAGCTCTGTGCCAACAGCCCAGAGCCTGGAGCCTGTTTCAGATTCTGTGTCTCCCTCTCTGCCTCTGCCCCTCCCCCGCTCATGCTCTGTCTCTCTCTCTCTCTCTCTTCACAAATAAATAAAAAATTCTTTTTAAGAAACAACAAGGAGACATTATGACTGGGACACAGTAACCAAGAGAGAAATCATTCGAGGATTCGGGAAGAGACATTGTTAGGGTTCCACTGTTAGGATTTTGGCTATTTTTAGATGGGAAGCCAATTGAGGGATTTGTACAGAAATCCAAAATTCAAAATATTTTGGGTTTTAAGGGTTATAAAAGAATCCTCAGCAGGGTGCCTGGTGGCTCAGTCCATTAAGCAGCCGGGTCTTGGTTTCTGCTCATGTCATGACACAGCAGTTTTGTGAGTTCAAGCCCCGCTTCCGGCTCTGCACTGACAGCGCGGAGCCTGCTTGGGATTCTCTCTCTCTTCTCTCTCTCTCTCTCTCTCTCTCTCTCTCTCTCTCCCCTTCCCCCACTCACGCTGTCTCTGTTTCTCTCAAATAAATAAATTAAAAAGAAAAAAAAACTGAAAAGAATCCTGGGCAACTAGAAAATGGAGGTTTCACATTAACACAACAGGTGAAGAGTAATAAACGAAAATAGGACGATGGAGTGAAGTTAACAAGGCTGACCGGTCAGGATCCCTACGGGCAGTAAGGAAGGACGTGAGGCAAGGCCACAGCTTCCCCTGGCACTGGGGTTGGGAAGATGGGTCTGAAATCTGCTGAGGATGCCAGTGTGACAGTGGAGGCAGGAGTAACCAGAAAAGGCACAGGCAGCAGCACACAGTGAATCCCTCAGAGAAATACTGCCAGGGAAACACAGAGAATGTCATCTGGACAGCTCTGCTTACCAACAGACACTCTCAAGGCATTTGAAAGACTGTTCTAGAAACAAAGGAATGGGTAGCATTGAAAAGGAAACAACTTCAATTCTGCAACAACCATTAAAACAGGGTCATCAAAGCAGGGAAATACTTCACATAGAAATTCTCATGGTGGCAATAATCTAATGCATATGGCCTTGAAGATGGGTAAAACTGTTTCTTTCATACAGCAATAGGGGTGAATAGAGAATGACAGAGACTGCTTAGGCAAACACAGTTGGAATGAGGTAAAAAAAAAAATCAAGTGTTCAATGGACAAACTATTGAAGTGTCCAGTAATGATGCATTTAAATAGGGCAATTTGGCTGGAACTGTACTCATCTGTAAATAATTTAAACACAGATCGAGTTATGAACTGGCTAAAAAAATAGTATGAGTTCTAAAAACACACCCAATAGGATAATTTCATCTGTAAGGTTAAAAGAGCTGATTTTAAAAGGGTCTCAGAGTCCCTTTTGTGCAGAGATCCCTTAAAGTATAAATGGCTGATGGAGCACAGGAAGGAGCTGACAAGGAGCCAGGGGTGGGTGTGGCGGCTGGGGGAAAAGGGGAAAAGGGCAACAGCTCTACTAATCAGCCACCCAGAAAAGAGTCTGGGTCACAGCAGTCTGTGTGGGGTCTGAGACTTTTCATCTTGCTAGAAAACCCTCACCCTGTCTATCCAACTGTCTATACCCTACCAATGAACTTCAACCTTGAAGGTACCATTTGTAACAGGACACAGAAATCAATCACTTGTGTGATATGACTTCAGAGCTGTGCTTTTTATACATTATTTCACCCTTTATTTTTTCCAGTTGTGAATGTGCCAGAATCTACTCATTTACTTTTTCTGTTAAACAAACAAACAAACAAACAAACAAAAACACAGACACAATTAAGAAGAGAGAGTGTGGGCTAACAATAAGCTCATTTAAAAATATACATTAAATGGAGAGAGTAAATACTTTTTAATTCCTTTGAGGAGTCTCTGTGGTCCTTCTGGATTCAGAATTATAAACACTGCAATTCCCTTTGGCTGTTAATTGTGGGACTGTTGTGTGTTTGTCAGAGGTTGAGTCCCAATTTGAGTCGGTTGCCTTCTCCGATAGCTGCGAAGCTGCCACGTAAGTATCTCGGGCATCTGACTTTCCTATTACACTCCTGAGGCTAGAATCCCTGTTACTCAGCTCTCATCTCTTCACCTCCTGTCATTTTATTGGAGATGCACTTTCATAGTTTTTGCCTGTCGGAATTATCTTTATTTGTGTTCACATTTCATGGATAGTGTGGCTGTGCATATATGTTTCTAGCTTCAAAACCAGCCTCGTATATTGGGACGCCTGGGTGGCTCGGTCGGTTAAGCAACAGACTTTGGCTCAGGTCATGATCTTGAGGTTCATGAGCCCGAGCCCCGTGTCGGGCTCTGTGCTGACAGCTCAGAGCCTGGAGCCTGCTTCGGATTCTGTCTCCCTTTCTCTCTGCCCCTTCCCGGCTCACACTCTGTCTCTCAAAAACAAATATTAAAAACAAAACCAGTCTCGTATAGAGCCCTAATGACCTTTTCTCCATTGCGCCTTGGAATTTAGGGTTGCTGATGAGTTTAACAGTTTGATTCCTGTTCTTTTGTTGGTAACTTTTTTTTTGTCTTCTTTGGTATCTCTTAGGATTTTCTTCTTTATCTTTGGCATGTTGAAACTCCAAGAGTATGTATTTACATGGCAGTATTTTAATTCATTTATTCTGCTTAATACTTGTTTAGCCCTTCCATCTGAAAATTAATAGCTACCTTCAGGTCTTGTGATTTTTTTTTATTATTATTATTATTCCCTTAACTTCCTTTCTGTAGTGCACATACATTATTTGTGCCCATCCATGATCTTTGAACAGCCTTCGGTGTTTTATTTCACACATTATGTTCTTAAAAAGTAAAAATATTATACAGTAGGTTAGAAAGTGATAGACCATAAAGCAGGAAGTCCCTGGCATGTGTGAGGAGCAGTAAGAGGGTTAGTGTGGCTGCAGGGAACTGAGTGACGGAGAGAGAAGACTGGATAATAAGATCAGAGAGGAAACCTTGAGCGGACCATATCATTTAGGATTTTGTAGGCTAACAGAGACTTCTCAGTTTGAATGAATGGCAAGTCTTTGCAGGGTAAAACGTGTGGTTATATCACACATTTCCTGAGACACACGGGTCGCTTAATTAGCGACTGACTTGATTTCAGCTCAGGTCATGATCTCACAATTCATGCAGTTGGGCCCCCCCACTTCGGGCTCTGCGCTGACAGCATGGAACCTGCTTGGGATTCTCTCTCAACCTCCATCTCTGTCCCTCCCATGTGCATACTCTCTCCCTCCAAAACAAAACAAAACACACTTCAAATAAATGGCACATTTCCTCTTTCATTAGTATTATTATTAAAACAGATTTAGTGTTCCAGTTATAAAAATTATGTGATTTATATTTAACTTATTTCTATCATAAGCCCGGAAATTTTGAAAAAGAACTGTACCACACCATGCCTTTATTCTAAATTGAGGGATGCCAAAACAAACAAACAAACAAACAAAATTATATGCAAGATCTGTAAGCTGAAGTACTCTTTGAAAAGATTTCCATCATAAGTAATCATCGTCTCTAATGGGCTTTTTATTAAGTGGCCAAATTATTACTTAGCAAAGTTCAGTTGGTTATATTTATTTTTTTAAATGCAATAAATACATCCTGCATTTCCTCCAAAGTCAACACTGTTGTTAAATCTTACGTTTCCTGATCTGTACTATCAATTAGAGTTAGGCTAATGGTGGACTTTTCGGTAGTCAATGACAGCAAAGCTCAGGGGTCAGAAGATAATATCACTGTTGTTTCAAAGCAATTTTCTTAGTTATAATCCAAGTAATTTTAATAAAACTAAAAACAATCTGGTTGTACAATGTTACAATCTCCTGTTTTGAATAAATTCATATTATCTGGAAATCAATAAGGCTCACAGTTGCATACAAACCAGGTCTGAAAATGGTAACGCCCCAGAGCTCCAACAGGAAGCCATATCCTTGAACTTTTTTAGGCCAATATGAAAGGCTATTTCCTGGAAGAAATGATGCTTCTGAGCAAGACATTTCTTCAAATGCTATTTCCAGAATGGCTTGCGACCACCATAATAAAACATTATCAGGAAATCGTCAGCCTGGTTGTTCACAGCATTGGTGACACAGAAAAACTGCCCAAATTTTCTGGAGCACATGATAATTAAGAACAGAACATTTTCATGATTAATAGGCTAAAAGGCAGGAGTTTTCAATGAATCTAGACTGGGCAACTTTCACATCTTTGATGATTGTCCTGACCACTTTTAACTGGTTTACTGCAATTTAAAAATGTTTCCCTAAATGTTACATCTGTTAATGGTTAGAAACCAGGCTATATACCCATGAAGTTTTATTTAACAAACCTCAAGGTTCTGTGCCAAGAACCTCATAAGCAAGTACCCTCTATGCTGTAACAGGATTAGTAGTGTATTTCAACATTAATCTAACAGTTGGTAAGAATCTTTTTTTCATGTGTAGGTTCTCCAGGAGTTCATAGTGAAGCAAGTAATATCAATTCTACTTAAGGTATAGAAACCCATTTCTACGGGCAACAATACGAAAACTCAGACCCATACCCTTTATATGTAACAAATTCCCAGGAAAAGGGCCCAACAAAGCACAGGACCAAGACCGTGATGGAGACTTAACTTAGCTCTGACAAAGTACCACTGGGTCATACTTAAAGCAGTAATCACAAAGGTCATTTTCAAATACGGATCTGTTGAATGCCTTCCCTTGTTTGGACCCACCATTTGGAGGATCCCAAAGTGCTTTGAAGCCTTGGCATTTAGCTGTCCAAGTTTTTGGTTTTTTGGCTTTGTTTCAAACTTAGAGTAGTTCAAGGCACCCTCTAGTAACATATTGCATCAACAAGTTGATTTTTAAAAAATAAGTATCTTCCACTAAAGAGATCAGTGTTCTTAACTACTGTCTCGTTAATTAAAGGAATGGGAACAGTAAAGCTTACTTCTAATGTCAGTCACGAATCTTTACTCAGTTTAAGTCATGGCTTTCAACCACAACTGCTATACTAACTTAACTTTTCACTCAAGGATCATCGTGTTATTTACCCACTCCTAGTTAACTAACAACTGTCACAATATTTGTTAATTAAAGTTAACAACAAATATTTTAACTTTGTTTTTTAATGTTTATATTTTTTGGTTTAGTGCAACTTAAAGAGAGACAGAGAGAGAGCCGAGCACACAGGGGAGGGGCGGAGAGATGGGGAGACACAGAATCTGAAGCAGGCTCCAGGCTCCAAGCTGTCAGCACAGGGCCTGAGGCGGGGCTCAAACTCCCCAATGGTGAGATCATGACCTGAGCCAAAGTGGACGCTAACTGACTGAGCCACCCAGGTGCCCCTATAACAAATATTTTTTTTCAATGAACCTCTATTTCACCCCATCCAAACTCTTCCATCCACCCTTCAACTTTGTCACAGAAAAATGAACATAAGCAAAGCCAGGCAGAAGAGAATGACAGAGTGTATCCTTTATTAAACTCAATGAGGAGAAGACACAATGGCACATGAAGGAGGCACATTAACTATGAGAAAGGAAGTGAATACACGTGAATGCAAAATGCAAGCAACACGGGAGAGGAAACGGAAGAGGTTAACACGGGAAAAGGTGGACAAATGGAGAAAGGAATACAGGAAGAGAAAGTAAAACTCAGGAGGCCAAAGAGAAAACAGAATGGAGCAGAGAGAAAAGAATGGAGAGGCTTAAAAAAGGAAGTACATTTGAGGTGAACTTGGACAAACAGATCAAATTCCGATTGAGGTGAAGGAACTTGTCTGGTGTCGCATTAATAAAATCATTTGACTTTTCAAATGCTAATGAAAATGTTTGTTTTTTAAAAATGTTTCCATGAATCTCCTCCCTTATGTTTATAAAATAATGCTCTGGACAGAAATTAAGGCCATTACCTGAAGTGCCAGTGACATCCAAGAAGGACTACTAACGGATAAAAAGAAAAAAATGGTCATATTTTTAAATTATGATAAATACTGACCACACCATGAATAGAGAAAAGTGCAGTTGTGGTTACTACATTCTGTAACATGTAATGTCCTAGATGTGACCTCAGTGCTTTTAACACCACCACACTACAGTCAGAAGAAGGCCGAAACCACACTGTCTCAATCTGCATTTGAAACAGGTTTTCAGGGAAAGCCTGGTTACCAAAAACAAAACCTTCAAATTTCACTCTGTTGAACTGGAGAATTTCTTGTATTATTCATGGCCAGGAAATATCACCCACAGAAGTGAAAACTGAGATACCCTGATTAAGGAAATAATGACTCTGAAGAAAACAGATCATACTAAAATATAAGACTTCCTATTTGCCCGACAGTGTTAGTCTCCCAACATCCTGGTGTTTAAGCACTTTAGTATAATAGCCAAAAATAAACTAGCTGACATTAAAAAGCTCTATGAAAAACTGTGACACCAAAAATTCCAGGTGAATAATTAGTGAGTTGTTAACCAGATTAATGACTGTATTTCATGTCAATGACATTTAGCCAAAATGACAGCACTAATACCAACCACCAGTAGCTTGTGGCATCAGCTCGACTTAATTGTAGAATTTCTGAGAGACTCTAAGAGTTGGCAAAACCATTTCGAGAGTGTTTATTTTAGATTTGAACCACTCCAAGCTACGAGCTTATGGAATGGGAGGAAATACGTGCAAAAACATATATGTGATAAGGGGTTAATAGCCAAAATACAAAAGGTACATTTCCAACTCAATAGCAAAAAACCAAATATTTTTTAAAATAGGCAAAGGAACTGAAAAGTTATCCACAAAAGACATACAAATGGCCAACAGGTATATGAAAAGATGTTCAACATCACCAGTCATCAGGGAAATGCAAACTGGAACTCTTGTATCCCACTGGTGGGAATGTAAAATGATGCCACTTCTATGGAAAACAGTATGGACGTTCCTCAAAAATTAAAAAACAAATGGAAATACCATATTGCACTTGTGGGTATTTACCCAGAAGAACTGAAATCGGATCTTGAAGAGATATATCTGCATTAATGTTCACTGAAGCATTACTCACAAAAGCCAAGATGTCAGAACAACCTCAAATGTCCATCAACAGAAGAATGGATAATGAAAATGTGGTATATGTGGACTGGAATGGAATATTTTTCAGCCTTATAAAAGGAAAAAATGAAAAAAAGAGGCAATGCTCTCAAATGCAACAACACAGGTGAACTTTGAGGACATTATGCCGAGTGAAGTAAGCCAGTCACAGAAGAACAGATACTGCATGATTCCACTTAGATGAGTCTCTAAAACACACACGGAAGCAGAGAGAAAGCTGCTAAACAATAAGCATAAAGTTTTGTTATGTAACACAATTAAGTTCTAAAGGTCTGCTGTACAACACTGTGCCTATTTACAGTTAACAAAATTGGATTATAACTCAAAATTTGTTGAGAGTAGATCTCATGTTAATTGTTCTTCCAATAATAATAATAATAAAACAATCAAAATCTCCTACACCATTACCATTTAGAAGCAATGGAGAAAACAATAAGAAAAACAGAAGGTAGTCAGGATGCTTGACCGCATGGCCTCCTTACACAAAGCCAAGCAGGTGACTGTCCTCTTTGAGGCTTACTTTCTAATAAACCCTTCAGAATACCTGGCCACTGGAAAAATAAACTATGTTTAGAATACACTGAAGACTTACTGAAATGAAAAAACTAAATGAAACTTTAGGATATCACAGGAAAAGAGAGAATCCTGGATAAAACCTAATAAAGTTTATATTCAATAGACTGAGCCATTAAAAGGGAGTAAAAGATTCTTGAATTTATTGACTGTCTCACGTATGAAGTGATCATGTATCTAACTGGTGTTTAGGTTGAGCTAAATGTATTTCAAATAAACATCTTTTAAATGACTTTTTAAGTAATCGAAAGTCTCAAATAACCCGGGCTGTGTGACTCCGTGGCACCACACAGAATTTCACATGATACAAAAATATCTTCTCACTTGCCAGACGGATGGCAAGTGGCACATCCTTTGTGGCACAAAGCTACACTAGAGTATATATATTGTTGTACTTTGTTCTCCAGCTGTCTCATATATGGATGGTCTGTCTCCCAAATTAGATGATCAACTTCTTTAGAGAAAAATCACACTGTCTTCTCCTTTCTTTATCTGTTAGCAGCTAACACAGTGTTGGGCCACAGGACTACTCAGTAACTGCCTGTTGAAGCGAACAGCGCCCTTAATCGCTGTCATTTCTGTTCTCTGAAGTACAGCTGAATGGATTTAATGCTGTGGTGCTGTCAGCTTTTATACTTCGTCCTGCTTCTGTGACCGCCGTTAGAGAAGAAGGCAACTTCAATCTTTACATTTATTCAATCAATGCTGCTCCTGCCAGGATTATCCACAACAATGACAATCAATGCCAGTTCAAGTGGTGAGTTTTATTACACGAGAGTACCTTGTCACCTAGAGATTGAACCCAAAATATCTTTACCAGACTTAGTCATTATTAAGCCTGCACCTGTCTCAACACAAATGATCAGTCTTAAATATACAACCACTGCCTGTATCTTTCATTCTCTAAGTGGGAATTAAAAAACAGTACAAAGGGAAATAATTATTTTTAAAGTAGATAAATTGTAAGTGTTCTCTATGTACAGGCATGTGTATGACCAAATGTGAAGGTAATATGAATTATAATGTCTGTAGGCAGATATTTACTTTACACTATTTTATAAAGAAATAAAATCATCAGGGTTCCTGGGTGGCTCAGCCAGGGAAGCATCTGACTCTTGATTTCGGCTCAGCTCATGATCTCACTGTTCTTGAGTTAGAGCCCTGTGCTGACAGTGCGGAGCCTGCTTGAGATTCTCTCTCTCTCTTCCTCTCTTTCTGCCCCACCCTTGCACACTTGTGCACTTTCTGTCTCCCTCAAGATAAGTAAATAAACTTAAAAAAAGAGAGAGATAAAATAATCGACCTTAATCCTATCATAAGCTGGGAGTCAAAATAAAAAATACGATTCTCATAGTAAGTTAATGTTCCAAATAGAAGCCCATGTTTCAATGCTTATTGACTTACGGTGAAGAAATTTTTCTTTGCCAGTGCAGAAAGATTAAACTGAACTACGAAGTAGTTAAAACTTGTTTATAATCAGGGTTAAATTAGAACATGAAACTATCAAGGAAATAGTCACAATGGTCCCAAAAGGTCCTATTTTAATAAGCTCGAAAGGAAAAGGATCAGAATCCAGGCTTAATTGTCATTTACAATCCTACAACTCATGACAAATTTATGCAGCCATGAAAACATTCATTTAAAGTCAGAGCAGGATTATATCATCTCTTCAGATTTAATTGAAAATTTGAAGGAAAAAAAACCCCAGTAGCCTATTTAAGGCTTTTTGACAAATCTATTTTATTATACCTTTTTATCTCTAATTCTCTTACTTGAAATAAGAAATGACTATATATGAACATGATACGTGTGTTATTTCCTTACATTAATTACTTTGCCTGAAGTGATTTAAATTAAAATTAACCTCTAGTTTGTGTCATGCAAAATCAACAATAATGAAAAAAACTGTATTTTATTTTTCCAATTTTAAAACTCTGGCCTAGAATATAAATGATGTTAGTATCAAAATGGTGGTTTTGGGGCTCACACTACGCTGTTTTATTTCTCCTACCCCACTTTTTAAAGGTGAATGGAAAGTGTGTTTTTAAATCAAGCCAGTACAATGACTATTACCTATTTAGCTGAAAAACTCCTATCTGCACCAACTTCCACTGGAAAAATTGAGATTTTTTTTTTCTTCTAATTTAAGGAAAGCAGGAACAAGGCCAAAATGAACACCTAGGAGTCACAGTGACAGTGACTGTATTCACATTTATCACCACAATGAGAAAACAAAACACCCTTCTAATCCTGATTCCTATAAAAGATGTTAAGCTCTACTGAAACGTAAGCATATGTGCATTATTCCGATGACATTTTATTCCCTCTCTTGCCTTGTTGACATTTCTAACATGACCCGGTTCAGCTGAAATTACCATAGTGAAAAAGTAGCTGCACTGTGATAAGTGATTTTACCTAGACATGCTGTCTGGTTCCCAGTGGTATACACACACTGACATCCCTGGGTGAGAGAGACTAATTCCTTCTACTTGTCTTTTTCATGATAAAAGGCATCGATAGTGACTTTTTTAAATTCCTTGCTTCTAAATGGAGAAACTGAAAAGCTGTGAACGCTTGGTATCATCAATCAAGTCAGAAAACTAAGCCCTGTAATAACACTAGCTAAAAAAAAAAAAAAAAAATCCTGAAGCCAATACCTTGGGAAATGAAGATAAGAAGAATGAAATCACCTAAGTGGGTGGGCTTAGGATTTCTGGCCGTGTTCCCTGTTCCCTGCAGGTAACAGTGGACTGGCGCTGGGAGGCATCTGAGACAGGGCATAAATGTGGAATTTCAAGGACAGTACTATTCTAGGTTAAATGATTAGGAAGTATACATGTAAAAAGCCTCTGCGGGTAGCACCACGTTACAGATGTAAAATCAAGGAGTCGTTCAAAGATACCGTGAAAGATAGAGAAAGCAAAGTGGAAGAGGTCCTCAAAGGAACTGATGGAAGGAAAAGGCAGAGGAGGGGTAACTGCAACCAATTTACCACAAAGGTATTAGAATTACTGGTGGGAATAATACTGTCTGCTCCAAGAAACCCAAGCCTAAGCCTTGTTGATGGCAAATGCGAGGCTCCGTCGAGGGGGAAGCTAGCTAGGTAAGAGAAAAGAATGTGTCTGCGGCCTGAATCTAGTATTAAAGTAAGGATTATTTAAAAAAAAAAATTTTTTTTTAAGTTTATTTATTTTGAGAAAGAGGGAGAGAGAGAGCACAAGTGGGGGAGGGTCAGAGAGAAGTCGACACAGAATCCCAAGCAGGCTCTGCAACATCAGTGCAGAGCCCGATGTGGGGTTTGAACTCATGAACCATGAGATCATGACCTGAACCAAAACCAAGAGTCGAACGCTTAACTGACTGTGCCACCCAGGTGCCCCAGAATTCATTTTAAACGATCAACTCTGACTTATGTCAAGAAGGGTGAACCTGTCGTACTGATAGAAATGGGTGCTGCTTACCAGCCTCATAAAGTAGAAAGGCCAAAGAGAGTGAGACAGAGTCAGGCAGAGTGAGCAGAAGAGGCGCATTTCCCAACACCTTGGGCTTTGAACACAGAAATAACGTGAATTTGTGCAAAATCAAAGAGAAGTTAGATGAAGTCTGACAAGTGTTTCATGTCTTCAACTGTCAAGATTAGCAACTTGCCTATATGATAAACTCCTAATAGTATATGAGGGGTATGGTATAATAAATCATCACTGCAATTTTGATGAATAAGTATGGAATTTCAGTGTGGCTGAAGTCATGCTGGGACCCAGAGGTATCTGGATGTCCGTGGTGGGATGGGATGGGAGAATAGGGACATCCCCAAGTGGACGTACGGCCTGACCCGCACACAGAAAGGAAGCCTAACAACACCTGGTGGCAGACGAGGACAGGTAAGGGAGGAAAAACTAGGGCTAGGCCTATAGACAAAAGTTGTTTTCAGGAAGGATTCTGTGAGACCTGGAGTCCAAGCACAGCGGCATTTATTAAAGTGAACGCAATGCCATTTTGGAAGCTCCAACAGACATTAACAGACAGCATCTTAATGAGGAAGAGCCCCCCAGGGCAGGCATTACAGAGGTGGTGGCAAGGGTCTATGCTCCTGCAAATCCATGACAAGACAAGAGTAGGGGAACATGCGGAGCCTGTGTGCACTAGTGACACCGTCCTGGGGGGCTACCAGAAAAATCTGGGGTAGGTGACAGGTAGGACATGAACAAAGATCACAGGGCTATTCCCATTAATGTGACTGGACACTGACTCCCAGAATGGTGTGCCTGGAGCCTCTGAAAATGTTCTATTCTGACAGATGTCATGAGGGAGAGGGAATCATTTTGCAAAGAGTGGAGGTCAGGGTAAGAGTACATACCCCAGAACAGACTTCTAATTCTAGAATACTTAAAAAAGTAGTCTTCCCCCTGACACTCTTTATAGGATCTCTAATGGTGCTGTTGTGGCGGGGGGGGGGGGGGTGGGGGGGGGTGGGGGGGGTTGGTGGATTTCCTTAACCACGATGATGACAGCCACAACCAATGATATCTACCTAGTGCCAGCTGCCGTGAAAAACACTTTAGTATGCATTAACTCACTGAATTCTCACAATGATGTTAGGAGGAAGGTGATGCTATGATTTAACCTCGCTTGATAATGGAACTGAGCTTAGAATTTGTCCGAGGTTCCGTGGAAGGTAAGGGGTGATAGGAGCTGAGGGATGTTTTGGTAAGACCTGTGCTCCAGAAGCATATTCTGTTTGGCGGCCTGACTGAGAGTCCACAGAGTGGAACTCTGGGAGTATCATTACCTAAGGCTAGAAGCAGCAACATGGCCACAGCCATGAACCATGATCCCAGTCTCCCCGTTGAAGGTGACCAGGAGAGGGGTAGAGTTTAAGTATTCTGAGTAGGGCTGTGTAGTACTTAAAGTGTTTCTCCAATATGCCGGAATTCTCCAGGTGTTTCATCCATACCGAGAAATCACTGCTCCTCAGGATAAGGGCAGAAGATGAATTTCCTCCAACTCAAGGGGGTTGCAGTGAGGCTAAGAATGAAGGCGACTGAAGTCTTGTCAGGCTGATCTCCAGTTTCCCCTCCAACCTTAGGAACTCAGCCTTCTGCAGCTCACAAATGGGAATGTGGGTCCCACAACTTGGATCTTCCCCACAACCTAACCATGTGAATATGCCCAACTGTCTGTGCTCCACTTTGGACCCAACTACCGCTTGGCTTCTAAAAAGTGAAAGTCAGAAAATGTTTACCACTCAAATTATAAAACTCTTGGTATGCGCTCCACAGGAAACAGACTATATAAATTCCTCAAAATAAGCAATAAATGGTAAGCATACATGACAGGAAATGTCACAAATGAGAAGACTGAATACAAAATGCTCATGCTATTTTATGTACAATCATTTAAAAATGATAAATCTTTAAGCAGGACATAATTTCAGTTGATAAGTAGTCTGGAACAGTGGCACTTAAATTTTTAAGACACATTTACAGTCTAATGTTACATACTGAATGCTGTATTTAACAGTCACAAAATAAATTTATGGCCACATTTAAAATGCAAGATTAGATAAAATCAATTACATTTTACAGGTTCTTTTCTTCCCCCCTACAGACATTCTAGCTTAAGCTGAGCTACTTGTCCAAAAACACTCTAACTTTCATTCAAGCAGTTAGTAAAAACTGAATGCTTACTATGGACCAGACAGTGTGTTTAGGATCTCCTACCCTCATGAAGTTTAAATTTTAGAAAAACGAAAATACAAGGAAACAGGCAAAAAGAACTGCAAGCCATAATAACAGGTAAAAATGAAGGTAACAATGGACCAGGATGGGTAGGGTGTTCATGGTACACCTTTCTAAGGACATCTATTTGAGTTAAGAAAGCAGAGGGAACGAGTTAGCTGTGTGCTAAGCTGGAAAAAGAGTTCTGGGCAGATGAAAAAGCATTGTGATTCAAGTGCAGCAGAAAAATACCAGCATGTAAGGAACTGCAAGGATATCAGTATGATTGGTCAATGAACGAGATTAGGTGGGAGAGCAAGAGAGTTGGGCCCACTGGAAAAGGTATCATAAGCAAAAAAGAGTCTAGATGTTATACTAAGTACAATGGAGAGTTACTGGAAAGTGGTTTACGCAGGGAGTGAGGTTATCCAAATAACATTTTAAGAAGGTCAACTGTAAACTGTGTAACAATGGATTAGAGAGGAAAGTGGGAATCTGGAAAGTCAAAGAACAATGACACTTTGGAACAGGTGGCAACAGATATATGGGAGGAAAAGTGGATTCAAGATATAATTTGAAGAGATAAGCAATATGGCTGAAACATGGATAGGGGGAACGCAAGAGAGGAATTGAGGACTGAGTCCTAAGTTTCCGCCTTGAGTAAACTTAAGGTAACAGTACACCAAACATCCAAGTCCCAGTGTACTCAAAGGGCCTTTTAAAAAAAGAGCTATGATTTAGGACAGGACTAGTTAAAGAAAGAAGGAAGGGAGGGAGGGAAGTAGGAAGGGAAAGAGAGAGAGACAGCAGGAATCTCTGCCGTTATTCGAGACATTCCAATATCCCAACCTTATGTTACAACACTAGACAGGGTATTATACAATGTGCCCAGGCTGATTCTTTTTGTTTATCTGCCCATCTCCATATCTCTTTTCCATTTAGTAGATAATGTGCATAAAACAAGCATGCTCTATAATTAAAATGAAATTAAAATTAGTTTCAGGTTGGAACAAATTTCTTCTACAGTTTTAAGAAAAAAATCACAACCACATACTTACTGATGTTTCATTCCAAGTAAATTTTAAAAATATGTATTTTGCAGCTTATGGAGACTCTGATAACTGAAGAAACAAAAGAAGCTGTATGTGCTAATCAAATATAGATATAGAGAGTAAGAAAACTGTATGATTTTGAGGTGGGATGGTTTCTTGAAAGAGACATGAAAGCTTTTTTTTTTTTTTTAAGTTTATTTATTTATTTCTGAAAGAGAGACAGCATGAATGGGGGGAGGGCAAGAGAGACAGAGCGGAGGGGAGAGAGAATCCCAAGCAGACTCTGTGATGTCAGCGCAGAGCCTGACACGGAGCTTGAACTCATGCAACCATGAGATTGTGACCTGAGCCGAAAGCAAGAGTCAGATGCTTAACTGACTGAGCCACCCAGGTGCCCCAGGACATGAAAGCTTCTTGGAAGTCACACCATTCTAAGTTTTCTGAGGAGGAAGTCAACTTAGGTATACCAAACAGGTGGGGAAGCAAGGTTCAAGAGCTAGTTCTGACACTGCCCATTAGTATTAACCCACTTGAAGTATTTTAACTGGTTGCACTTGAGTTTTTTTCATCAATTAAGTAAGCAGATTGCAGTTCTAATCATTTGTTCTCTCCTTCCAGCTGTGAAACTCAATAAGTTCATGGAACTATATCAAAATAACTAATAATAGAGGTAATATGTTGGAAAAGCTGGAGAAACAAAAGTCTGACTCTTCTTAGAGAAAACACTCCCACATCAAAGGACAATAACATAACATTACTGTTTACTGATTTAACCTGGGAACAGTCAATAAATTCTGGCCATGTAAATTCATGGTTACAATGCTAGTCATCGCAGAAAACCTAAAAATGGGTTAGTTCACAAGAGAACAAAGTGTTCAACAACACAGCAGGACCGAAAATTTTCCTTTGAGAATAAAAATATTTGCCTTGCCTTTTAATTCTCAGTTCTCCAATAACCACCATGACTAATGCCAAACTATTTTCCACCCAAATGCCTAGAAATCTGACAGTGGTGAGGAGTCAATAGTGGCTTTAGCTGTACTATTAAATGCACAAACACACAAACTGATAGAAGCTGCGGAGAGCCCATCAGCTAAAATAGAAATATGCTAGCCCTTAAAAAAAAAAAGGTATTAACTATCAACATGGAAATGGAAGAGTTGAGGTATAAGTTAATATCGAAAAACTTCACTTGAATTTGACTGAACATTTAGAGGTTTCTTTCTTTCTTTTCTTTTCTTTTTCTAATATGCACTATTAAAATCAACTGAGTTCACGTTCTGGTCATGACTGAAGTGCTCACACAAAATGCCAGAGACAGCAGTGATAAAACACTAGATTAAAATGCAAACAAACTACATAAAGACGCTGCCATCACTTTTACTCAACAATGTACAGGTAGTTTTGGAATGTGAAATACCGTAAGAGAGAAAAATGGAAAGCAAACACATTTGAAAACAAGTAAAGTGTTTGTATTCTCAGATAACATGACCCTTGTATGTAGAAAAACCTGAGAGATTCGCCCTCTCCAAAAACTACTCGAACTGAGAAACCATTGAGGAAAGTCATGGGTTACAAGGCCCGTGTAAATTGTATCTCTGTGTACCAGCAACAATTCAAAAGTGAAATTGAGAAAATAATTCAACTCATAAGAGCTTCTAAGAAAATAAAATCCTTCGCAATAAATTTAGCAACAAAAGCATAACATCTATTCACTGAAAGCTACCAAACTGATCTTAATATACATATGGAAATGCAAAGAATGTAAAGTAGGCAAAATAATTTTGAGAAAGGAAGGAATTATTTAATGCAATTTCAAAAACCTGCTATAAAGCTACAGCAATCAAGATGATGTGGTAGTGGTCTAAAGATGGACATTTAAATCAATGCAGCGTAACAGAGAGTCCAGAAATAAACCCTTCCATTTATGATGAACTGATTTTAGACAAAGGTACCACCAGGGAATTATATGAAATAAAGAATAGACCATACAGCTATCTAATTGTCCCAACACCCCTTGTTGAAAGACTATCCTTTCCTCTATAAAACTATAAAATTTCAGGAAGAAAATATAGAAAAAAAACTTTAAGTTTTTTTATTTTGAGAGAGAGAGAGAGAGTACAAACAGGGAAGGGGCAGAGAGAAGGAGAGAGAGAATCCCAAGCAGGTTCCATGCTGTCAGCACAGAACCTGATTGTAGGGCTTGATCTCATGAACCATCAGATCATGACCTGAGCTGAAATCAAGAGCCTGGGTGGCTCATTCGGTTAAGACTGACTCTTGATTACGGCTCAGGTCATGATCCCAGGGTCATGGGATCGAGTCCCGAGTTAGGCTCGGGGCTGGGCATGGAGCCTGCTTAGGATTCTTACTCTTTCTCCCTCTGCCCCAGTCCCCCTTCCCCTGCTCATGCACTCTCTCTCTAAAATATAAATAAATAAATAAATAAATAAATAAATAAATAAATGGCATTCAGACAAAATATGAATAACCATATTCATCATTTCTCACTTCACATATTATCTTGTAGTGAAAACCTTTTCCCCTGGTATATAAATTTAACTTATTTTACATTCGCCATTAGTGAATAAGTAGAAATACAGTGACATTTCCAAAGTAGCTCCTAGATTTCACTTCTTCACCCTTTCTCTTGTTTTTTTTTTAATAAAGAAAAAAATCATTTAATATAGAATATATCTGACTCCTGTAAAGACGTTCAGTATATAATTTACAGGTGGACAGCAAAAATACAGTGAAAGACGTCAACTTGAAAGAAATAACAAGCACGGACAAAGAAAACTAAAATAACACAAAATACTATTAAATATTTTATATAGTCTACTTAATAGCAGTCTGCAAACACCAATCAATTAAAATAACCATAACATTAAAAGAAAGTCTAAATGTTGTTTTCTTTTGAATTCTAGTTTCTTTTGTGAACTAAAAGGCCAAATGAATAACAGGTAATTTCTTGTAAGGTTATCTTTCTGTCCAACCTCATGTTTCTGAAAAGAATGTTAAATTTGCTCATAAAACACTGTGTCAATTTACGATTACAAGGAGATTCTGTTCTACTTTTAAAACCACGTTCCCATTTAACTAGATGAGTCAATGAGTCAATGTAAAACCCTTTGGAATATAAGAGTTTGATAGTCTAATAGGTACAGAAACCATAATTGTTAACCATATTACAAGTTTCCATGTTTTCTAATAATTCTAATCCAAAGTACAAGTTTCCATGTTTTCACCAAGAGAGATTTCAGGATAAGTGGATTTCCAAATTAAACTTTAATTAAAATTTAATTCCAACAGTCAAAACCTACTTTTCTTAAGATCCACGTAAACTGCCTTACTATTTATTCTTTTCAACTTGGGGAACATTTTCATGAAAACACAGTAGCAGGCTTAAATGGAGCTCAATTATCCCTAGACAGTAAGACATCACAATTTCTTCTTGATTGTATTCTGTGTCCTCCCCAACTCCTTAACACCCCAGGGAGCGTTCATAAGTTTTCCACCCTTGATCCCATGTCTAGTTGCGATATATTCACATACTTAGCAATGCTGGCTGGTGTACTAGGCATCCCTACACCCGTGCGCTCACCGAAGGACATACGCGTATGAAGGGACTCGGTACATCTTCTCACAAACCTGCTGTGCAGGTTTATTTGTTTTTGTTTCCTGGTTGAACTGTCTGTTCTCCCATCTATCTATTTATCTATCTAGTTATTCTTCCTCTGGGAAGAAAAAAAATCTCAGAAGATAAAGGACTCCAAAAATCAACCTCTACTTCCTTCTTGACATACAACCCATTTAAACAAAGAACAGTGGCTGAAACTGAAACCTAACGTCCAAAACAACCGGGAGAGCCACCTCGCACATAGCTCACTAAATTGAAAGTACAAAAAAAAAAAAGTTTTTATTTAAGAACAATTTTATAAAAATAGAAGCTATCCTGTAACTTTCAAAAAGTGACAGTATACATTTCGATCTATACGTAGCCTGTGCTGCGTATACGTATCTCTATGTCTAGAGATGCAGGTATCTATACTTTTTCAAAGTTAAACATCAGTAATTAGTACTATAAATCTCAGAAGTCTTTTTCATACCTTTCTAAGGGATCTGGAGAACACAGGCTCCTACCAGGAGTCTGTGACTGACTGGGAGTGTGAACACGAGGGACTGTGTCACCATGAATATCCTCAGCAGTAAGATGAAGGGACTGGTGTTTATTTAGAAGACGGTCGCTTTAAAAACACAAAAACAAGACACTTGACATATTCCCATGGGACAAGAAGTATAAGCTCTTATTACTTGCTTAAAAACATGAACGACTAGATGTTCCACAAATTCAAAAACCTAATTGTTCATTTGGTGATTGAGACGGGTTATGAAATAAATGAGTATACGTGAAAATCTGAAGTAACAAATGTGTGCCGTTTTATTTTTCAGTGCTCAGATACTGCTTGGGTTACATATATGTCAATGGATCCTTAGCAATAATCCTCTTCTTCCTTCTCTCAACAGAGTCTAGGGCCATCAGCTGAGAAACTGTGATGTATACCAATCCTTCCTTATCATCCCCCAACTTTCCCGAAGTTCATGATTCTATGATGCCTACCTCATCCAGGCAAGAACAGAATGGAATGAAAGGATCACGAAGCAAAGATAAGTATGGTCAACTCTTCATCACCCACTAGGACATTTTCCAGTGCCTTAGAGTTTGCTTTCTGACTGAATGCCCCATAATGCACGTAAGTCTTCGCTCCTCAAGAACATGGATGGAGTGCAGTACGTCTGAGAAATTCAATACCTGGTCTTGTTACCTGATACTATAATACCTGATAATGCTCTATAGGTAATTATAGATGACGCTGGATGCACTCTTATGGCTTAGTATCTAACTCCTGCCCTTTTTAAGAGGTCTCTCTACTGCTTAAGAACCAACAAGGGGTGCTGGGTGGCTTGGTTGGTTATGCATTTGACTCTTAATTTCAGATCAGGTCATGATCTCACGGTTCATGAGATTGAGCCCCACATTGGGCTGTGCGCTGATAGCCCACAGCCTATTTGGGATTTTCTCTCTCTCTCTCTCCCCCTTCTGCGCTCATTCTCTCTCTCTCTCTCTCTCTCTCTCTGTCTCTCAAAATAAATAAACTATATACATATAAAAGAATAACCAACAACAGCTCCCAAATGTCTATCATAGGAAGGTTCAGCTTTGATGACCGGTTTTCAAAGTTGGCGTAATCTGGGCTCCGGCTACATAGGTAAACAAATCTGACATAACCTTATGACCAAACCCTGACAAAGACAGTATAAATAAGGAAAACTAGAGACCAATTTCATTCCTTCATATGGTAAGAAAAAAAAAATGCGAAACCATCATCAAATTATTATCAAATCCACTGGGGTATTAAGAACAAATTAAAATACCAAAATTAAGCAGAGCTTTTACAAGAATAACATGATGGTTCAATGATAGAAGAATCATCAATATAATTCATCATTTCATAAAACAAAAGCCAACAGCGTAGGATGCAAAACCCTCAGACGGCATGGATAGATGCCCAACAGGACTTGGTAGATTTAGTCGGTAGATTGTGTTTAGTGTGCTACAGCTGCGGTAGCAAACGACCACAAACTTGATGGCTGAAACAACACAAATGTATTCACTCACAAAGTCTGCAAACAGATGCACTGGGCCAAACCCTTAGTTGTCACAGGACTGTACCCTCTGGGAATCTCCTTTAGTGTTTCTTGACTTGAGGCCATGTCACTCCAGTCTCTACCCTAGGGATCCCATCAACTTCTCCTATGTACGTCTGTCAAATCTCCCTCTGCCTCTCAAAAGGAATCTGTGATTACGTTTAGAGCCTACCCAGATACTCCAGAATAATCTCTCCATCTCAAGATCCTTAACTTCATCAAATCTGCAGAGATGCTTTTCCTTATTAGATAATATGCACAAGGTCCAGGGATTAATACCTGATATTTTGGGGGAGCCATTATTCTACCTACCACACTTTTCCTTTAAAAAAACAAACAAACACAAAACATTTTTCTCAAATATTAGTTTGCTAGAGCTGCCATACCAAATACCACAGACTGGGTGGCTTAAACAACAGAAATTTACTTTCACAGTTCTGGAAGAAATTGAAGATCAGATACCAGCAGGGTGGGTTTCTCCTGAGGCCTCTTTCCTTGGCTTGCAGGTCGCCGCCTTCTTGCTTTGTCTTCACAAGGCCTCTTCTGTGCACATGTATCCCTGATCTCTCTTCCTCTTCTTAAAAGGACACTAGTCATACTGGATCAGGAACCCATGCTTATGACCTCAATTAACCTTAATTACCTCTTTAAAGGACCTATCTCCAAATACAATTGCATTAGGGGCTACGGCTTCAACATATGAATTTTGGGGAAATAACGGGAGTCCATAACACTCTCTAAAGAAGGTTCATGTGGGGGAGGAGTCAAAGCCCCAGTCAAGGCTAGTTATAATGTTCTAATGATAGGGGCACCTGGGTGACTCAGCCACTTAAGCGTCCGACTTCGGCTCAGGTCACGATCTCATGGTTCATGAGACTGAGGCCCATGTGGGTCTCTGTGCTGACAGCTCAGAGCCTAGAGCCTGCTTCGGATTCTGTGTCTCCCTCTCTCTCTGCCCCTCCCCTGATTGTGCTCGGTCTCTATTTCTCTCTCAAAAATAAATAAACATTAAAAAAAAAACATTCCAATGATAAAAAACTAAGTGCAAGGTTTTTTTGAGCTCTTTATTACTCTACCACCCACGACGGGCCCTAAAGGGTTCTCCCTTTTTTTTCTACCCTGTCTTATAAGAGACTGCTTCCTAGGTATTTGGCTCCACTTTTCCTGCTTCCCCCAAATTTATGCCAGACCTGGATCAGGGAAACTCCTACAGCCAGCCCATGTACTGTTCCTAAAGGTCCAAATAAAGACCTGTTAATTATGTTTACTAAGTTGGGTCAGCTTATTTAGAAAATTGTGTTCTGTTTTCATTAGTATGTATCCTCAGAAACTATGCAAGGCAAACCTGTTTCTATTGTGTAAACTTATAAACAACCCCAATCTACACAGTAGGGAATATTTGTAAGAAGTTTACCGTTAAGAGTGGTTGATTAGGGGTGGTGGAACTGGGGGGAATTTTTTTTCCTTCTTTATACTCTCTGTATTTTCTAAATCTTCTATAATGGTTATCTATTATTTTCAGAATTAATAAAAAACATCTTTTGTAAAAATATATGTCATTGTTTCTTAATGGCTATTTAATCAATGTGTTTACTCAAAAGTATCTTTAAAACCTCTATTAAAACCTCTTCCTCCCTAAATCTTTGTGAATCCTACAATCCTAATTTAAAAGTTTTCACCTTTGTGTGGTAGTGCAGGAATTAAAAAAGATAATAGAAACTTGAACAAAATTATAATTCCATGCTGGTATGTTTAATTTATACCCAGTTTTGAAAGTTCCGTGCTAAACATGATAAAATTTACTGCTGATTAACTGTGTTGTTTATAGTAATTGTGGTGAAAATATGGGTCTTCTTCAAAAATATAACTGAATGCTCTAAAAACTGTTTCTATGAGAATATCAGATTTGTCTTATGTTTCCACTAAAAGCACAAAAAAACCTTTCTGGTTCATGTAAAGGTTGTACACATATACACACTGTACGTAATCTGGGTGATCAGCTTTAATCTCATCTTTGTAATGCAGACAATTGAGCAGTGAGTAAAATAATCTGAATTAACAGAAACACAATAGGAAATATTACAAATAAAACCTCTGGAGAAATTCAAATTTTCTCCCGAATGTGAAATCTTCCGATCAGTTTGCTACCTAGTCTTTTTCCAATAACTAAAACTGTAGGTCATGGTTAAAAATACATATCAAAGGAAAAAAGATTTCCTTAACGTTAAAGTGCTTCTTTTGTCTGCAAAAACACCGAATCCAAAAATATTGGACAATGTGTTCTTTTAGGATTAAACTTCTAATCTAACTGGAGAAAAGAAGTATCAGTGCTGTAATGGTCTGGGATGTCTTACTTCAGAACAACTGTCCCTTGATATTAAATTCTGTAAATGATAAGGCTTTTCCTTTCCCACAGGACAGCAACCTCAACAGGAGCTTTTCCATTTTAACCCTGATAGGAAGAAGTAAAAAAAAAACGTTTTTCTTCACGGCACTCAGTATATCCCCCGATATTTATACCCAAATTTTCCTCACAAAGGAAATCTTCAAGGAAAAAATAAAAAGCTCTGCATTCATCTACAAATAATTAGGCAATATTAAGATATCAAAGATAAACAGATGAGAATAAGGGCAAAAGCCATTTATATTTAAACTAAATACTATATACATAAGCAAAACACTGAATAAAACCGTCACCGACATCTTTTTAATTGCCCCATTTTATAAAAGTTAGATATAACAAGGCTTGGCTCAATATTATTTCTATTGTATTCCTCTCAATGAAATGAACTTGACCATAATGCATCAATGCTAGCTAGCTATAGTGCTTAAAATATTCTGAGGTACTCTCTTTAATGTAAGTAAACTTTCTTTATATACTTACATCTTTATAAGACAATGCTGACCACACATAATAAAACTACATAAAACATCATTCACATTTTATCCATCACATTCGTTGACACTGCATTTGCATTAGATATGAATTCACATAAAAAAGAAATACCAGTAAATTATGAAAAGGCCACAAAATGTAAAATGAAAATGACACTGATAAATAAACTCACACGGTATCTTCATTTCTCCAGATGTATATGCTGCCTATCAAGGAAATGAGATGGCAAATGTTTATTCAATGTAAAAGACCTCTGAAGAGGTGAGGAACGCATCAGTCCTCACCCTTTCTGGATTTACAGACTTGATAGTCCTTGTAAATGCTACAGGCCTCTTCTCAGAAAAACAAACAAAAAAAAAGGGTATAGGGTATGCAAATAGACACAAAATGTAGCAGATAATTTTAGGAGCTTCACAGACCTTCTGAACACAGAACCCGTACCCTTACACAGACTCTTGATACTCAATGACCATTTTCATGGCAACCCAAAGGTCCAGGTCCTGCGATAATTTGTCATTTTGCTGGAGCACACATTTGAATTACACTAAAACAAAGTTCAGAGACCGATGTGAAGGAGGAAGCCCCCCAGCTAGTTGGGGGGAGGCTGGCATTCACATCTCAGTTTGATTCTGGCAGCTTTACGACTCATCATTAGTAGAATCATTATCAAGAAGTGTTTTAGTGGCAGTCATTAATATCTTCTGAAGGTCTTTGAATTTCTCATAATAAAAAGAGTACCTGTGCTTTCATATCCTAAGGCGCCTCGACAGTTACAACACAATGATTCTCTAAATGAAAGCAGGCTTATAAAAGATAACCAATATAAATAAATAAAGTATATTATCTCCATAGACAGTCATTCATTAACATATTTATTAAATCCCTATTTTGTGCAAGATCCTTCCTAGTCATTGTGCAGTTTAGAGACGTAAAAAAAAACAAAAAAACAAAAACCTACTCAATCTTCTATGAGCATTCCATATTATCCACTATGTTTATTTCTAAAAATATTGACCACAAAGAACCACATGGCTGAAGTTTTACTATGGACACCCTAAAACAAGTAGTTAGAAGTGACAGATACATTTACTATGTTCTCCAATTCCTAGAACCATTAAAGTTCTAACATGGGTTTGCTGATAATCGCCTTCAATGTCTGCACTAACTTACGTCATATGAAGACAAACCATGAGACATCCGGTTAGTTTTCTTAAAATAAACAAGGTTGGGATCATAAAATATGATGGATTCATTATCTGAAATGCCAAGATAATTTCTTGAAATAGTGTATACTTGGCATGTTTGTTTGTCTGATCAGAAGTTCTATTTCATCTATCACCCTGGCCTACACTTGACACCCTCCTTTACCCACCTCCCCAGCCAACATGTTTTCACCCCACACGTGCATGGTGTTTCAGCGTCTCTTAATGGAACCTCATTTCTTTCCTTTTTTTTTTTTTTTAATGTTTTATTTATTTTTGAGAGACAGAGAGAGAGAAACAGAACTTGAGTGTGGGAGGGGCAGAGAGAGAGGGAGACACAGAATCTGAAGCAGGCTCTAGGCTCTGAGCCGTCAGCACAGAGTCTGAAGTGGGGCTCAAACTCACGAACTGTGAGATCATGACCTGCGCTGAAGTTGGACGCTCAGCCAACTGAGCCACCCGGGAGCCCCGGGAACCTCACTTCCAACCTTCAATTCCCTTCTAGTGCCCCCACAAAAAGCTCCAGCCCCAGGCAACCAGAGCCACCACCACTGGCTTAGATATGTGGATTTATTAAAAGATGTAAGGGTGCCTGTAAAGAGAATTACTGCTTCTATTCCTAGAACTTTATAGGAGAGAGTGTTTCTGGTTTTTCTAATAGGAACTCTGACTGTATTTTCTCATCAAACCACTGCTACAGATGGTTGCTTCACTCTAGGTACTGTTTACATTACTCTGAGTTAAATGATGGATCAAGTCAACTTTTGAGGGCTGGGATGGAAATCCAAATGATATTTCTCAGATTGCTTTTCAGGAGAAAGAAGTTAGAATTAATATACTGATGGTTTACCAAGTATGCTAGGTATCAGGCCCTGACCTTAGCTGTTTACATAGATTCTCGTTTAATCAACACAATGAAGCAGGAGGTATCGCAATTTACCAAGGTGTGAGAAAACCAGAGGAAGTTCAGTTAACTTGACAGGGCTGGAATTCAAAGGCAGTTCTTCCTGATCCATGTCTGTTCTCTTAGCTGCTCCACATTGTTGTCTCTTATGTATATTTCAAGTTTTAAACATCACTGTATAATATAATCTTTAATATCACTGTATAATTATTTTGTGAGTTGTTGAGGGTGTGTATGGGTAAGATGTAATTGATTTATTTTTAAAGTTGATTTCACTTATTTTGAGAGAGAGTGAGAGGAAAAGCCCAGGAGGGGCAGAGAGAGAGGGAGAGAATCCTAAGCTGGCTCCACAGTGTCAGCGCGGAACGCGACGTAGGGCTTAAACTCACCAACTGTGAGATCATGATCCGAGCCCAAATCAGGAGTTGGACGCTTAACTGACTGAGCCACCCAGGTGCTCCCAAAATGTAGTTTAAAACAGAGATGTATTAAACTTTTTTTGCTCTTCAAAATCCATGTATTTAAAATTCTGCATATATTTGAAGAAGTAATTGAAAAATAAAAATGTCTATATATGTGATTTGGACCTTACTAGAAATTCCACGAGTCGGGACGCCTGGGTGGCTCAGCTGGTTAAGTGTCTGAGGTCAGCTCAGGTCATGATCTCTCCATCTGTGAGTTCAAGCCCTGCGTCGGGCTATGTGCAGACAGCTGGGAGCCTGGAGCCTGCTTCGGCTTCTGTGTCTCCCTCTCTCTCTGCCCACTCCCTCCGCCCCTGCTCGCACTCTGTCCCTGTCCCTGTCTCTGTCTCTGTCTCTCTCAAAAATAAACATGAAAATAATTTCAACAAATTAATGTGACTTACTAATGAGTAAAGACAGCAAGCTAAATAATTACCAAATTCTTTTATTTAACATGATCTCATGGTAATATATCAGGCAACAAACTGAAATTCTGCTGACTGCAATTTCAAATAACATTAACTTATATGCTTTACTTTTCTTCCCCTAAATCTCTAGTCAAATCCTTGCAGAAGAAAGGAACCATACCATATTCTCTGTAGGGATACTATTGAGCGATGAGAGTGTTTCAGACTTGCTACTTTCACCATATTTAAAAAAGAATACTGTTGTTCTGTTTTAAAATTTGACAAAATTGTTGCCAAACCGTACACTTCATCTTGCAACTTGCTTAAAAAAAAATCAGCACTGTTTGTTGAAATTTATCTCTGAAGGTAACACAGAAGTCGAATTCTTCCACTTTGTTCTATCTCACGGTACAGAGACCTCTTTAATTATCAGCTTAGAATAGGCGTTCACATTGTTTCACTTTGTCACTATTACAGATGCAATGATCATCCTATACATGTACAATGCTTTCTGGTATTGACACATGGAGGTGTGAACTTCAGGCTGATAGGGTTTGTGCAACTCCAAAACTCCTAGGTAACTGCTTTTTAAAGTGCTTACACCAGGGTGCCTGGGTGGCTCAGTCAGTTAAGCATCCAACTTTGGCTCACGTCACGATCTCACAGCTCATGGGTTTAAGCCCCGCATGTGGCTCTGTGCTGACAGCTTAGAGCCTGGAGCCTGCTTCGGATTCTGTGTCTCCCTCTCTCTCTGCCCCTCTCCCACTCATGCTCACTCTCACTCACTTTCTCTCTCAAAAATAAATAAACGTAAAAAAAATTAAGTGCCTACACCAATTTCCTTTGCCACCAGAAATGTATAAAGAATTCTCATTTCCCTATATAAATATCTGGCAATACCAGGCCTCCGCATTTTTGCCAATTTGATGGGTATGTCAAATGCTATCTCATCCGTGTTTGGTTTATCACTCCACTGCCTCATCGGTGAAATTCATTGCTGATATAAAATTTTATTTTTCTTAGTGCTGACAATGCATTGTGATGGTGTTTACATATTTCCACAGTCATTTTGGAGTGCTGTCATTTAAAAGATTTAAAAATTGAACTTTTAAGTCTGGAAATCTAATTTCTCCCTCTTATAAAGTGTTCTAGTTCTGCCTTTACTTAGGCACAATATCTGTTAAAAAGTGCTTGGTGTATTCATCACAAACTTACCTGGTTTTGAGGATTCTATTAATTAAAAAGAAAAGTACTTTTAAGTTTTATACTATATAAACGTTTGGCACTTACAACAAAGGGCAATATTAAAGACATTAAAAGTCCTTATAATGTCATCTTTTTACACATACCTCAATAAAATTAATGATTCCAGCTTCTGCTTACTGAAAGCATTTTATACATCACTTATTTTACTCAGCCCAATGTTGGTTTGTTGCTCTTTCATTAAGTTAGTTCTTCTAAGGCTAGGATTGTTGTGTGGTAATGTCTTTAAATACAAAACGTATTTTTAAGGTATAAAACATTGGAGAACCCGAAAATTTCTCTTCATGTCCCCTTCCAGTGCTATGCCTTCTAAGGTAAATACTATCCTGACATCTAACAACACAGATTTGAACTTCAAAGAAGTAAAATTATAGAATACATATTCTTTTGCCTTTGGCTTCTTTCACTCAACATTGTAGTTGGGTGATTTACCCATGGTGTTAAATATAGCCATAGTATTTATACTGTAATTGGTGTATAGTATTTCATCGTATCACCATACCACAATCTATCCATTCTACTGTTCATGGGCATTTGGGTAGTTTCTACATTGCGGCCCTCATGAAGAGTATTGCCATGAGCAACACTGTTCATGTCTCTTGGTGATCAGTTCTGTACTTCAGTTGGGATACACCTAGAAGTGGGATTTCCAGGATACATGGCATATGTATGTTCTATTTTAGACAACAATAACAAATAGTTCCCAAATAGTTCCCAAAGTGGAATACCAAAGTCTAACTTCTGCATTCATTCACTCATTCTCTGATTTTTAAAAATGAAAATGTGTGAAGGCACTGTGCTTGATGCTGGTGAAAACGGCCAGCACCACGTTCCTGGATCTCTGCAGCAATCACTCCTTCCTATATTCACTTTCCTGAATACCTACGGTAGGCCAGGCATTGTTGTACATTTGGAGACCATCAGATTAATAACAAGGACAAATCCCTCACCCTCATGGTACCTACATTCTAATGGGAAGACCAACAATTAAACAAAGCTAATATGTAAGCTAAAAAACAAAAAGAATATCAAAAAGTAGAAATGCTATGGAAAACAATTAAACAGGATAAAGAGGAAGAATGTGGAAGTGGGGAATGGGGTCTTATTTTAGATAAAATGCACAGGGAAGGTGTCTCTAAAAAGGTGAAATAAGGTTCCAAAGGAAGGAAGTAGTGATAAAGGTAGGGAGCAGTGACATTTAACATATACATATTCTGAAAGTGGAGAAAACATGATTTGTGATGGACTGGATGTGGGGTGTGAATACACTGATTATGACAGACTATTCGTGAATGTTTGACTGGATGAATAACAATATCTACTAACAAGTTTGTAGAATGATCTATTACCTGTCAACAGATGCACACTAATTTATTAGGCAGTCCTCAGAGTACAGAGTATGTTCTCTATAATAATACTTAGACTGTATTTCAAATCTTCCTCTGTTGTCATCCCAACAATCAGTCGATAGTTACTTTGTAAACAAAGAATTATTATTCTTCCTGGAGAAAAAGATTTATAAGTGAAACAAATAAACACACGAATATGTCTGTATATACGTGTGTTTGTGTGTGTATATACATACATAATCTGATTATCGCCTTTTAGGTCACTACTACCAATTACTATTCTATTTTTAGTGTTGACTTTTTCCTTAGTGTTTTGATTTTGACTTATGGTAATTCAACAAGGAGGCAGGTAATTTGGTTTAAGTTTAGTGATACCACCACATGCAAGCCAGTACCACTAACCTAACAATATGAATAGACAAATAACAAGTCTAACTCTTCTAGCTTACTTTTGCGCTACAAGATAAGAACAGCAATACTTTCACGTTACTTCTTTAGAACTAAAAATCATACAGAGTAGTCTGTAGCTTTGCTTTTATTATGCCAAGAAATACTATCTGGAAATCCAGACAGATTTGTTGCACCAAAATGGCAGCCTATGTGGTTGGTGGTCAGTTCACACAACCTTTTCTCTCGAACAATAAAAATTTCAAATGCCAGGTTTACAAAGCCTTGGTATGTACTTATCCAGGAAGTGTTACAGTTGATTCTTGTTTCTGTAAAGAAAGGAAGATTACAAAAGAAAAATGAAACATTCCACATAAAATTAGAAGAAGAAAGAAGAATATTTATTAATCTACTTGTATAGCTGTGAAAGGCATTAGAGCAAGACGGGAAAAAGTGAATGGCTATGGGAAAGGAATCAAATGTGTGTATGCTAATAATTGTGAAAAGAGAGTAAGAATCTCGCAGAAAAATAAAAAAGCAAAACAAAAGTAAAAATCTAGAAACTTCCCACTCACAATAAAACAGACACTCCCAATGTTTAATCTAACAAATGAGCTACAATGGAGAAATTGCACGTGCATCCCACAAATACAGTGAGAACTGTAAACGCTTTAAGGGGGAAAAAAAGGCAACTCCTTCTACAAAAGGTTCAATAGAAACAGGTATGCCTCTGAATCTAAAGCGTAAGATAATAGTACAGTTCTGACAGCCCTGTTTGTTCTTAACCACATAAACGGCCTGGTGAGAAAAAGCTTATGCTCACTTCTATTGAAAATGGAAATTGTTTTTACTTATTTCCATTATTAAATGCCTACCGTGTAGACTGCTATGGTCTCTTCCCTTCTAAGGGCTTACAATAAGAGACAAATAATACACAACTGAAAAGACACCATACAGTCTCACTCAAGTAAATAAATGAATAATCCCCATTAGCAACATGTACAAGGAAGGAGTAACTGCCCACGACTACACAGTGTGTGTAACAGGGAGTCCTGGGTGTTACATGTATGGCAATGTCCAGCCAGGAGACGTTAAATAAGGAGCTTTTGAAATAAACAAGGAAAGGTGAACAGAGTATACTCCCAACATTACAGGAGAGCTGGGAAAAGGCTCCCAAAGTGAAATAAAATGATTATAAATTGAATAAGGCTGGTCGACTCACTTTTGTGAGTTAAAGATAGGAGCCCAGATGTTCCCTTTCCTAACTTCAGTGTGATCGGTGTTATCTCATTTAAGCTCTGCTTTATCTCATTTAATATAGAGTTGTGATATTCATTGTAGAAGGGAGGAACCTGACACAGATGGTTAGGTGACCCGTCCGATCACTAGTGGTGCAACCAAGAGTAAAACCAAGGTAGTGTGACTTTGGAATCTACATTCTTACATACCATATCTACTAAATCGCAACTTCATGAAGAACTATTATGGTCACTTATTGGTAGAGCTTTGAACAATGCCTGGCTCATTAGCCAGGCCAAAAGAAAGAATGAAAAACAATACCGGAGGTGGTGAGTGTGATATAAAAAAAAAAAAGAGAGAGAGAGAGAGAGAGATTTTCACCCCTCTCTGATAAGGCAATGTTCTGAAATTCATTCAGAAAATCTGACGAGTGAGATGGAGCACCTGTCTTATCTTTATGCAATCTCTTGAAGGACCAACAAGAAGAATCCAGCCGTTCAAGAAATCTCTACTCCTACTACTATACTGGAGATTACTCATTTCAGTGGGCCCAGACTTGGTTATATAGATTCTTCTCAACTATTAGTAAGAAAACATAATGCAATTCATATCAATTCAAAACACAGCTATTAGACATTTATAATACCTAGAAATTAAATTATTATTTCAACATTATAGGAGTAAAAGGACCAAAAGTATTCCAGATTTTAACATATAATGCAATGCACATAGTAAGGCAACAATTTTATTAACAGAGAAATCTACCCAATTCAATTCAATTCAATTCAATAAAATAAAAAGTACTTCAGATGGTCTCTTCAAGTTCACTAACCTTAATTCTTTCTTTTTAAAGCTTATTTATTTTTGAGAGAGACGGGGGAGGAAGAGAGAGGGGGACGGAACATCCAAAGCGGGCTCTATGCAGATAGCAGTGAGCCCCATGTGGGGCTCAAACTCATGAACTGTGAGATGATGACTTGAGCCAAAGTTGGACACTCAACCAACTGAGCCACCCAGGGGTCCCCACTCACCTTAATTCTTAAAAAATTAAAAAGGTTCACTAAAATAGGGGAAGAAAAAAGCTATATCATAGTGTTGCAGTTATCTGAACACAACATTTCCATTCATAATATTTTGGAAGGAAGAAAGAAGGGGAGCGCTGATTGCTTCCTCATGCCTGTCAGCCCAACATCATGGAGTGTCCCTGCTTCTCAAAGGAAAGTCAGACAGAAGAAGAACCTGCCTTGGTTGGAATGTATCTAACTCAAGTATCGGCAACAGAGGTTTGTGTCTGATAGTTTATTTCCCATAAAGTAAATATGAATTTTAATTTTTATTTCACCAATCATATTTTCAGGAAAACACCCTCAAAATGGTCTCCTTTAAATATAAGCAAGCAAACTCTTCTAACTTCTACATAGTTTCAGGGCTGGAAATCAATGATAAATGTGTGCACAGGTTCACCTACGCATAAGTGAAGTGGAAACTGCTATTTCAACTCTAAGACTACTCAGTGGAACAAATGGATTAGCAAGTTTAAAAGTTCAGCTGGCCCAAAATTCACGATCAACCTGCGGAAATCTCCTTCAGGAATAGTGCACAATACACAGGCATATACTGCGACTATCAACTAATTTTGAACCACCTAGGAGCTGATATGCTGAATGGTTGACTTGAAGACAAGTCAGCAATGAGCTAATAATTTCAGGCAACCATCTTCAGAATTAAGAATGATGAGATTTTATTCAGCTTTGTTTCTGAATTTCCTTTTCACTTTCAGATTCTAGCATGTCAGTAATGCATGCAAACTAACAAAGGAGAGAAAAGAAGCAGTGGAGGTGGAATGCAAAGTGTTTCAGACAAATAAGGAACACTGCGAATAACAGGAAGCAAATATGTAACTGAGAGGATGCAGAAAGAAAAGGAAAAACCAAAATGTCTAAACCATATTAATAATCCTCAACTTTGCCTAACATCTGTGTTGTGAAGGTGCTCAAGAAACTGATGTCATGTCTTAGGTTTCTTTAAAAGAAGCCATCACAACCTTATTTTTTGGTTGTTATTTTATGTTTTACCAAGGTATACAATGCTATACTATTTAGACAGGAACACACACACACACACACACACACACACACACACAAACACATATGCATATATATATACAATACACACACACACACACACACACACATATATATATATACACACACAACACAACATATATGTTGTGAACATGTCTGTATGTATGCATATGTGTATGCATGCATGTGTATATCTTTGTAATGAATCATGTACCTGAATATACACTTTTTGTTCAACAAATCATGTAATGAAAGAAAGACGAGAAAAACTACCAAATGAAACAGAATGGTGGAATCTTCCTCCAGGTAAGGAATGATTACCGTGCCGCTTCTAGATGCCGGCGAAAACTCAATAACACCAGATGCTACCATAGGTAGTATGGCTAATTAAGATTTAATGTACTTTTCTGCTCCAGCAATTAAATGGGAGGGACTGCAGGGAATTGTTTTATATCGCCAGGCAAATCATATGATGGTCAGAAAAGTAATGATAAATTTCTACCAAAAATTCTGTTTTCTTGCATTTGTTGGAAGAACGTGTACACTTAATGAGGAAGCTCCCTCCTCCCTTGCACTTGGAGTTTAAAATGGACGTCGTGGATTTTAGCACTTTCCGAGTAAGGTTTTAGACACACCATATGTATGACCATCTAGGAAATCGATGTTTAATGGAATAAAAAGAAGAGCTGCTGGAGCCTGGGAGCCATTTTATTACTGTCTGATTTAGCAGCATCTAACAGAGATGGTAAGTTTTATCATGCACCTTTAGCTACTAAATTCACAAAACAAACAGAAGGCTTACCAGGGGAGGTAGAGAGTGATCAGACTCTATCCTCTAGTTACTCTTCCAGTAAAGCAGCATGTGTTGCCTAAAATTGCTGTGGGAACCTGGGAGCTCATAAGGCAAATCAAGTTCTACTTGAATGTCTTCTTTAATATCCTATATTCCGACCTCCACAGTAAATAACAAGTTCACACGCAGATATCCGTTATAAGTAAGTTCAAATATTCATGGGAAAATGAAGTACAATGATGCTAAACTTTGCAATTTAATTATCTTGCTGAATTCTTATTAAGCATATAAGCTGTGACTGCATGATGCTTTTGTTTGCATATTACAATTGATTTTCATGTATTCTGTAAATTCCAGTGAGCAAAAGGAAAGACAGGTTTGTGTTCCAGTTCTCCTTCTGCCTATGATATAAGAAAGGGTTACATTATTAGACATTATTTTTTCCTCAAAGCAGTACAAATACTTGCCATTTATATGTAACTATTCAGCAGAGGAAACAGGTTCAAAAGGAAAATCAAAGAAGAAGGTACAGAGAAGAGGAGAAGAACAGAAAACACCTAAATGAGTATAGGATCAGAAACACTAACTTAAGCCTCAGTGTAACATTTCCCTATATGAACCAGTTTGTATTCCTTTTATTTTTTTTTAAGTGTATTATTTATTTTTGAGAAAGAAAGAGAGGGAGTGCACGAGCAGGGGAGGGGCAGAAATAGAGAGAGGCAGAGAATCCCAAACAGGCACTGTCATCACAGAGCAAGATGCAGGGCTCGATCTCAACAAACCGCGAAGATCATGACCCGAGCCGAAACCAAGAATTGGATGTTCAACCGACTGAGCCACCCAGGCACCCCGCATATTCCTTTTCAGAAAAGCAAAGTTTAGCACGGGAGAAAGGAAATTGGATTGAGAGTGCAAAAATTTAGGTTCTAGTCCCACCTCTGGCATTCACAGGCTATGTAACTTTGATAAATCAAAGACCTTCCAGGAATCTGCTTTATAGACTCCAAACCAAACAGCAACTTCTTATTCCCTTCCTTTAATGCTACAGTATTGTCAGGGTGTCAGCTTATGACATTACAATGATTTCCACAGCAACCAAACCAATGTCAGTATAGTATTAGGAATCCTTTATAGCATCAGGTAAAGGCAAGACACTGGCAATCACAGGTGAACATCTACTGGAAAGCACACATCTCCAATATATAGCAAGGATGAAATCAAATTGTACTTGACAATTAAAGTGCCCCCTCTAGGTTTCCTCTTCTTTCTCCAACTGTAACTAATAATTGAAGTCTTTCCCTTCAAGGGGAGCAATGGACATTTCTGAAGATAACTTGCCTTAAGGCTCAAGTTTTTCTAGAGCTAATCAAAACTGCGTGTGGGGTGTGTACATATGCAGTGGAAAAAAAATGACCAAAATTCACCGAGACTATGTCTGTGAGGGGAGGGGGACACGATGTGGGGCAACTCGCTTTACATCTTTGGTTTCAAGCCTTCCACATGATAACCACGAGGAAAGAAAGCACCTATCGCTCTGGCTCTGAACTGACTTGAGAACCGGGCTAGTAGGCTTCAAGTCTACCTCTACCTCTAGCTCCACACTTAACGTAGGCAGGTCGTGCAACATGCTCCCCATGCTTCCATATCTGAAATGAATTCTGCTCAAACGGTAACTGGCCACCTCCATGGGGGCCGATATGGTAACTGAGACTTCACTGCACTTTCATAAAGGTAGCTAAAGTAGCGGAATTCTTCCACAGATGCTCTATTTCTATAAAAATAAAATTCTGTCCTCGGCTGTACTTATAATTCTCATTGGCAAGAAAGGGAAAAAACAAAACTGTTTACAAGAAAAGTCAAGGACATTCGAGAAAGTATAAAAAAAAATGTTACCCAAGGTGTTAATTTCATAGTAAACCTACAAAGCACATTACCATCAAATGGACGGGGGAATGAATGAAATGACCTTTATGGTCTCTTCCAAAACTGAACATGATGAAGATCCTATCATTGTAAACTACATTATGTGAAATGTGAAAGACATCCTCACATTAAAAAATGCCAGAAGTGTTTACTGCAGAAAAGATAAAAAAAGATAGATATTTGGCAGAAACAATTATCCTTTCTTGATTATATACTTCTGATACAAATTTACTAACAATCTATAAAGGGAAAACACTCAACATCAAGATGTTACTCATGTACATATTGGAAGACAGGAATACAGGTATAGCAACGCTTCTAAGCTTTATTTAGAAAATCATCTGTCACACAAAACCAATATCCATTATTTGTTAGGTTTTTAGTGCCTTCTTGGTAAATTTGAAAATTAATAATATGCTACCCAGGCACATAATTCAGAATATACCGTATTAGCTATTTCCCCAATCACTACATTAGACTAGAATGAGCCATTCATATACACATACATATTTCTGTGACTAATAACAGCATGAGGGATGTTTGAAAACAGCACGCTGTACACAATTTATAGCCATAAACAGTGTACTTTCTTTCTTTTTTTTAAGTTTATTTAATTTGAGAGAGAAAGAGAAAGCATGGGAGGGGAAGAGAGAGGGAGACAGAGAGAGAACCCCAAGTAGGCTCTGCACTGTTAGCACAGAGCCTGACACGGGGCTCGAACTCACGAATTGTGAAATCATGACCTGAGCTGAAACCAAGAGTTGGATGCTCAACCAACTGAGCCACCCAGGCGCCCTTAACTTTCTTTCTTAAATGAAACCAGTACAATATCAATTTTGTAACTCTGACACCTTAACCTCATGGGATAATCACCTACATTAACCAGCACAGGCATAGGGAGTATTAACAGATTTGGCTATTAAGATTTTTATACTAGAAAGTCACCCTTATGGCTCTGTGTGTGTAAGATTATTCATCCACGATTTTTCTCTCACTGACAACAAAGCAGTTGAAAGTGGAAAATAACTTTTGCAAATATGCATAAGTACAATTACTCTAAATTCTCTGAATACAAATAGCCTTTAAAAATATCCATCTGAATCATGGGAATCTACTCCTGAAGCCAAGAGCACACTGTACACCCTGTATGTTAGCTAACTTTAAAAAAATTTAAAGTTATTTTATTTAAACCCTTAAAAAATATCCATCTGCACTGTATATTATTGATAAAACCAGGGACAACAGATTCACTCGACCACCTGCTATTTGGCTGTGTACATGTATCCTGGCATATCTGTGCAGCTTTCATAGAGATCCGTGTTCACAACGATAAGAGGGTCTCCAGGAGAATTCCTTGCCTGCTTACCATAACCACACTTCCTCATACTGAGTCCACCAGCCCACCACTATAAAGGGCCGCAAGTTTTGACAGGACTTTTAACGTGAAATGCTAAACATCTGAATACACAGACAAAATGAAAAAGCTTGAAATTTCACGTGTAGCTCGATCAAGCCTCCCAGTTAAGCAGCCCCCAAAGCAAGCCACACAATCACGATACAAGTTCTTATACAGCAGTCAAAAGCCTCCGTGAATATACTTTATGCATTCATTAAACAGATTCTGACGCTTATTCGTTGGACTGCCTGCCCCTCATAAAAGTACAATGGGATACAATTTAAAGACACAGCAAATGGAGGCTAACTCCACTCAAGAAGGAGTTCTACTACAAAAATATATTTTCTTCATGTGGAAGAAAAATATCTCCATGGACCCAATGTCATGAACAGCACTTAGGCTTCCAGATTCTGGTAAAATTCAATGTGGACCTTACCGGGGCTGAACTACGGAACCATCGTGAACTCTTGATTCTAGGTAGTTGGGGACTGTCTAGAAACAGGGATGGCAGTGGACAAACGTTGATTATTACTGTTGTCGGTAGGCGGAGTAGTGTCAGCAATCCCTTACTGGCCATCCATTATGTGCTAGGCATTGCGACAAACGCCTTACGTAGTTTACCACTAATTTTCATATTTTCACTGTATGAGATAGGTATCGTTTTTATCTTACAGGTTTAAAAAAAAATCAAGCTTTGAAGAATGACGTGACCTGCCTCAAGTCATACTGCTGGGGAGTGGAAAAGTCATACCCAGGTCCACATGGCTTCCAAGGTCCACTCTGTCTACCCCTTGGCCATGTGGCTGTGCTTCAAAATACGTACTTTACTTTCCACGGCCCAAATCCCCAGTCCTTCAACACAGGTGATCCCGGCCATAAATCAGAAGAAAGTATTCTGATCTAATTGACACTGAGCATAACTAAACTAAATCCTACCAGGAGCAGTATTTTCATCTTTTAAAAAGGAGGCAACTTCACTGAAGTCAAGAACAGTACAGTAGATAGTGAAGGAAAAGTAAGAGAACAGCTTGCTGTGAGAAGGAGATTGGCCCTCTTGAAGAGGACACGTGTACTTTCCTCACTGGCATTGTTGCTTTTTTGGAAATATCACTAGTCCAGTTCAGTGCGATACTATCAATCCTGTGGCCTGCCCCCAATCCTGGTGACAAGGACCAAGGAGGGTCAGTGCCTTTTTTTTTTTCCTAGAGATTTTTAGTTGCCACTTGGAAAAACAACAATCATTCACACTTATCTGAAATCTGGGACTGTGAGAATGATATACATCTGGGTGCATGCCGTCCGTGGACGGTACCTGCCGGAGACAAAGCCGACAAGAAGAAGGCAGTGCTGAAGGATGCAGACCCAAAGCTGTGATGACACTGCCCGAGCCCCTGAATCCTGCCATGACTGAGGTTAGAGATTCGCGTCTTCGTGTTTCAGAGCTGCTACCTGACCCGGTGACTAACTTCACGTAAGTTAGCTCACAACAGGATGCTAGCACCCAAAAGAATCCTTACTAACAGGCTTCTGAGGGTTTGCTCTTGAGGTCATCCTCCCTGGGGAATGCCTTCATTTATTAGTTCTTTTCTTCCTCCACTCCAGTGCCCGAGGATGTGGGAACCAAGAAGGTAAATGAAGAAAAGCAGTTTCAATTTCAGCTCAAGATGACTAGTGAAGGGTGAAAATACAGGGATCTAGAATGAGTTTGGGGCAGTTAAGGGCAATATTTATAGATAATTTTAATGTTTATTTATTTTGTGCACATGTGTGAGTGGGGGAGATTCGAAGCAGGTTCTGCGCTGTAAGTGCAGAGAGCCTGAGGCTAGGCTCAAACTCATGAACTGTGAGATTGTGACCCGAGCCAAAGTCAGACGCTTAACTGACAGAGCTACTCAGGCGTCCCTACTTAGGATATCTATCTATGTACAAAATCTGAAAGTAGCATGACTCTGTTTCATGAAGTCCTATTTTCCGTGATGATGTCTGATAGAAAATCACAATGGTACAATGTCAAACCATAGACAGTTATATAATAAGGCAACAAGACAGTATAAAATGTAGGGAAATGCTTATTACAGATCAGATGTCTGTAAATAATCCAGCAACTGTCTGTAATATGTTTGTTTTAATTTTATTCTTTTAAATACACATTTTACATGACCTACCTATTCTTTTTAAGTTTGCATTTCCCAAATTCATGTTTTAGAGATTTAAATCATATAGAAAGTTAAAATGCAGCTACTTCAAAGTGTTTACAGAATTGAAGGTTTGAATTTTCCTGCTCATCTCTTTCTGGATTCATACGTCACCTTCAAGTCTTAGCTGCTTTTCCTTATTAATATTTCATATATGAAAACAGTATGTAATTAAGATATAAATTAAAAGTTAGTCTTAAAATGTTGTTGCAATGTATCATGAAAAAACTCAAGATGATGCAGCATTCACATTCCAAAGGAACTAGAACTCTTGATTGCCAGTGGCAAAAAACCTAACCCAACTGGCAAAAGCAAAAAGGTAATAACGTTGTCTCACAGGATTAAAAGAGTAGGAGGGGCGCCTGGGTGGCTCAGTCAGTTAAGCATCCAACTCTTGATCTTGGCTCAGGTTACCATCTCACAGTTCATGAGTTCGAGTCCCACACTGGGCTCTGCACTGATGGCATGGAGCCTGCTTGGGATTCTGTGTCTCCTTCTCTGCCTCTCCCCTGTTTGTGTGTGTGCTTTCTCTTTCTTTCTCTCTCTCTCTCCCTTCCTCCCTCCTTCCCTCCCTCCCTCTTGAATATTATTTTTATTCAAAATAAATAAATAAGAAAATTTTTTTTTAAAAGTGGAGGAATAGGGATAGCTTCAGAAATAATGGATTTAGGCTTCAAAATATATAATCAGGACTCAGTTTCTCTCTCTCCATTCTCTTAGTTCTACTTCCTGAGATGTTGGTCTCCTCCTCAGGCTCCCTGTGATATGTGAATCTATAGTAGACCTTGAAGGCGCTGCATACTGATATATACTATACTTACTCAACCTGGACCAATTAATGTGTCCAAGGAGGTGCAAGGTGCTTGCTGCTGATTAACATCAGTCACATACACCATCTCTGAGATGGTTGGTCAGTGTGACCTGACCCCAAGAGCAGGGAAAGGGTGGATTCTTCAAAGGAAAACTGAAAGGATGTTTTTCAGGATATCAAGAATACATGCCTATTACAAATTACATCTTTTCATAATAAAAATTATGTGAACAGGGGCACCTGGATGGCTTAGTCGGTTAAGTGTTAGGACTCTTTGATTTTGGCTCAGGTCATGATGTCACGGTTCATGAGTTCGAGCCCCGTGTTGAGCTCTGTGCTCACAGGAGGCCTGCTTGGGATTCTCTCTCCCTCTCTCTCAAAATAAACATTTAAAAAATTTACGTGAACAGATAATAACATCTACAAAAAAATTCTGTAAGTTTTCTAGTGTGCTGAAAACTAGGAATACTTCTTTGAAAATTGTAATTCATTATTAGACTTTCATTACTGTTTCCTTCTGATACCACGACTCAAAGCATTTAAACTTCTATTTTCTACCCTTCAAATTCCCTTGTACTATGTTACCTGAAATACAAGGTTTTGACAGCTATGGCTGCCAAAAAAAATTAAAAAGGGGGATAGATTTCCAAATAGAGATTGATTTTTGCCAAAAATCATTGTACCAGTTAGAGTTCTTGGTTGCAGAGAACTTAAGCAGAAAGGGACACAAAAGGATGATGGTGAAGAAACAGAAGTGGGAAACAAGCTGGAACTAAGGGGCACCAGGAAGCCAGAGCTGTGACCAAAATCATGCGAAGGACGGGTCACACTAGGAAGCGCCTGCTGAAAGTGCTAGAGCCATCACTGCTGGCATCAATGCCTCCACTCAGTGGGAGGCAGGACCACAGCAACTAGAATAAATCCTAACTTATAATGAGCCTTGAATAAATGTAATTTATTATTCTCCTAAAAGCAGAATTTAAGTAATTATGCGGCACCATATGATTGATAGATCGTCATTAAAAAGGAACACAACAAAGGTAATTTCCCAAATCACACAATTATTGGTAGAAAGTAAGCACACGGATTATTCTGAATCAACTATTTAGCTCTAATTCCAACAGAAAGAATTCTATAAACTCCCATTTCCTGCCCCCTTCCCTAATTTACCCTGCCAGTACAACATGCTTTACTTAAGTCAGGTGGGCTTAACCATGCAATTGATAGACCTGGAATGCAATCAGAGTTTGGCTTCTGAGGTGGGTTATGGCAGGTCACGTACAGGTTATTTCCTTCTCCACCCTGAGTGTAACTGGTCAAGCGGTCAGTACCAGTGTGCATCTAAGCCGCTTTCCATTATGGCCAGTGGAAATGAACAGGGTCACTACTCTGCTGTCCACTGACAGAATAATTGCAGATCCCCGTCCACACCACGGATCTACACACTTGGAGGGGAAAAGGTGTCACCTGGCTCCTGTATTACCAAACTGCTTTTGTGGCTGCAGGGTACAGTCCATTATTACTCTCTTAGAATTCAACCCCAAACACAGAACTATAATTTAGAGAAAATACAGCATAAGATATAAAGGAAGTATTTAAGAGGAAAATTTGGCTTACAACATACAGTTGTTTTCATTAAAGTACAAGTACTTGGAAGCCAGCTATTTTATTTATAAAAAAAGCTTTTGTTTAAAAAAAAAAAGTTTAATTACCACAATATGTTTTCTCAGCTCAGTTAAATATAAACTACAGTCATTTCTCCATTTATGTTGTGAGTTTGAATTGAAATACGCTAGGAACATATTTACATGTAAATGTGAATACATGAAGTAATTAAGAGATCACGTAATCTACTTTATAGTAGAGCCCAAATAGTGTCACGGTTCTTTGTCATATTCATACGTAGATAGGTTGACAGGGGATTTTTTTTTTTTTTACACCAATAAAGTAGCTGTGCAAATAATATAAAGGTTACTTTTGTCTTCTAATTTTTTAATGTTTATTTTTTTTTGAGAAGGGGTGGGGCAGAGAGAGGGAGAGAGAGAATTCCAAGCAGGATCTGCACCGTCGGTGCAGAGCCTGACGTGGAGCTTGAACTCAAGACCCTGAGATCAAGACCAGAGCTGAGCCTGACTTAGAGGCTCAACCAACTGAGCCACCCAGGTGCCCCTCTAGTTTTTTTAAAAGAGCAAAAAGCAGAAAACCATAAGGAAAAAGTATGTATACTCTGCAGCTATTATGTACAATTGACTACACTGTAGTCATAAACTCCAGTAGAGAAACTAACAGTTTCACCTCCACTTAAAACTTTTTACTCTACCAAGGAAAAAGAAGTTCTCCCAAGGCCAAAGACATAATGATCTACTGAACTAGGGAGAGATAAAGCTGTTCCTTTAGTCAGTCGTTTCTTTCCTTTTTTTAATCTTAGAGAGCAAGAGTGCATGCAAGCAGGGGAGAGAGAGAGAGAGAGAGAAAGAATCTCGAGCAGGCTCCACGTTCAGTGTGGAGTCTGACGCTGAACTCGATCTCATGACCCTGGGATCATGACCTGAGCCGAAATCAACAGTCGGACACTCAACTGACTGAGCCACCCAGGCACCCCTACTCAGTCATTTCTTAAACATATATTCCTTGGACTCCTTACGAGTACCAGCTCTCATGACCAACGAGATGCCAATTCTCTAGAAGCCACATTGAAAGACATAGGAAGAAAGACAGTAAAAGGATAGCCACAAATGTGACAAGTGATATGAAGAGGGGGTTATAAAGCAGGAGGACCAAGCCTGGCCAGGTCGGGTCAGGGAAAAACTTCTCTCAGGAGATGACCCAACAGAAAGTCTGATTATTGTTTTCCAGGAAGAAGGAATAGAATCTGTAAAAACCTAGTATAAGTAAAAAAGTAAGTATACATGAGGAAATGAAGGCAGTGTGCCTGAGCGGAAAGGAGGAGCAGAAGGGCGTGAACATAAGGCAGCACATATGAGACTCCCTCCTGCGGGAACACAAGCTGCTGGACATTAGTAAGCAGGCAAGTGAAACACATTTACACAAGCAGTTTGGGTTATAGGAGGAGAAACTGCGTGGACCATGAAAATAAACAATGGATTTTAAATAAAAATTCATGATGGGGCGACTGGGTGGCTCAGTCGGTTAAGCGTCCGACTTCAGCCCAGGTCATGATCTCCCAGTTCGTGGGTTCGAGCCCCACATTGGGCTCTGTGCTGACAGCTCCGAGCCTGGAGCCTGCTTCAGATTCTGTCTCTCTCTGCCCCTCCCCCACTGTACTGTGTGTGTGTGTGTGTGTGTGTGTGTGTGTGTGTCTCAAAAACAAATAAACATTAAAAGTCTGTGAGGCAAGAGAGGGCTGTACCTCAAGCAGTGGATGGGCTCATCTGTTATTTTCATGTGATGCTTGGGCTCCTTTGAGCATGTTTATTTACATGTTGTCAGTGAGAGGCCAACAGAGAAGAAGACACTGAGCACAGAAGGCAGAGGGGCCACTCAGAGAACTGGAAGAGACAGAAGCCAGAGCTCAGAAAACTACAAGCAATGAATGCACCCAATGTGTGTGTTATCTTCTCCAACAGCGCTGGATGGCAGAGCACACACAGACAGATTCACCCAGAGTCAGAGTTCTCATGGGCGGGTGCAGGGAAGGGTAGTAGGGAAAGAGCTGGAGAACACAAGAGTCCAAGATGGATAAAGAAGGATAATCCAGAAGGGTCAACTAAAGGCAGAGAAGAAGTCATCAGTAGCTGTTACTTCAAAGTTAAATCAAAATTTCTGATAACGGCTCAAAAGGTGGCTCTGTGTGAGTGATCAACTATAGAGGTAAAGAGGCCAAGGAATGTTTCCACCAGGAATGCCCTCCTCTGTGCACAGGACACTTGCCTTTCCATGCTTTGTTGGCTGAGAACTCCACCAATAACACAGCCTGGAAGTGGACATCCTTCCCTGCCCCACCCTTTCCCACAAACTTTAAAAGGCTGAGGGAAAAGCAGAGTGAGACCTGAGGGAAAGGGAAGTCCAGGAATGGGGTACCTGAGCCTGCTTTGGGTTGTGCAAACTTTTCTGAAAAACACAGACCCTTTTGTTCATTCAATGCCTTCCATGAAAATACAAAAGGTAAAACGGAGAGGTAAGAGCTGCTCTGCCAGAAGGTAGACTGGGGCCTGTTAAATTGCCCTTGCACGACCTCCTCCTTCCCATACGTATCCTTCTATCCAGCAGCCACCTACAACCTCAGAGCACAAGTGGACCTTTTGTTCAAGGCAAACAAAAATATAAAAAAATTCCATGCCTTTCTCAAACACACATCCATGCTAAGATCATAGTGGACCCCTTAGGCTGAGACAGTCTAGAGGTTTATGGGCACAAAGCTCTAGCGAATCATGCAGAAACTTTTTTTTTTTTTTTTTTTTTTATCTCTCCCCTTCTATATTTAGCAGCAGAATCTATTTTTCTTTGGGGGAAATATCTACATGTGCCGAACGTTTCATTTGGCATTTTCTGTATGTAACTGCATTCGATTCTCACAAAATTCTTGCCAGGAAATCATATTATTTCCATTTTGCACAATAGGAGGCTGAGGCCGGAGAGGTCAAAGTAACCTCCACACAGTTATAAAGCTAGTAAGTGAAGGGGGTCAGGATTCGAAGCATTTCATCCCAAAGACCCCAAAGCCATCACATTACCTTGCCTCCAAGTTTATAAATGTTACACTGTTCCTCTATCATCACGTATATATAAAATTCCCAGCTATAAACCCATAAAGTGTGCTCTCATACATAACATTGAAAACAGCTCAACCCTTGAGAATTTATTGCATAACTGTTTTTCAGTAATGGCACATAACATAGTCACTCTAATAGACCTCCGCTCAATCTGTTTTCTTTTGGTAAATAATGATCCTCCCCACGGGTGCCAGAGTAAAAGGTGATGTTGCTTCTTTAATGTTCACTATGACCTAATTCTATATCTCCATGATTGATGAGGTTCCATCCTTGTGGTCAGGGTAAACCACTACTGTGATCCAGAAAGGCTGGTGGAGAAGAGTCTGCAACCACTAAAATGTGTCTACATAAAAGGAACAGAGGTTGTGGAGACAAATATTTGAGAATATAAACACTGAATTACAGGAGCATGACAAAGGGATCCCAAGTCAATTCATATTATTCTAGAAGAAAGTTTATTGTAGTCAAGAAAAAAGAAGAGGAGGAGGGAAGGGAAGGGAAGGGAAGGGAAGGGAAGGGAAGGGAAGGGAAGGGAAGGGGAGAAAGGGAAGAAGGGAGACAGGGAGGGAGGGAGGGGGAGAGAGAGAGAAAAAAAAGAAAGAAAGAAAGAAAGAAAGAGAAAGAAAGAAGAAACAAAGAAAGAGAGAGAGGGAAAGAAGAAACAGAGAGAAAGAAAGAAAGAAAGAAAGAAAGAAAGAAAGAAAGAAAGAAGAAAGAAAGAGGAAGAAGGAAGGTCAGACACATAATTAGCGTAAATAAAGTATGGATCCAAAATTAGGGAGTGAATACAAAAGAAATGATCTGCTAGAAAAAAAAATACAGAGAACTATGGAGCAGAGATGTGTGTCATTTTTCCACATGTGACTACAGTAATAAGCATATCTACTGGACTTTTAGAAATGAATCCAAGTAAAATGAGGTCCTGGGATAGGTCATCTATCATCCATAAAACTTCTTTCAATAGTCATTGATAGTATTTGTTCTCAAAAGCACCATGAACTCAATCTTTTACTACTTGGAATTTAGGAACAACACAGTCAACCATAAATTATTAACTTTAAAGAAGATACCGATCAAAATAATTACAATCCACAAAAATTCTAAGAGGAATTTATGGTGGCTTAAAATAACCAGTATTCTCTGTGATGCATGGGAACACATCATCTTAAAAATGTCCTACCCCATTTCTGACCATCAGCACTATTTCCATGACAGCCTTGCTACAGCATAATACCTGAATGCGGTAATAGGAGAGACTTCGCCTCAGGCACCGCAACTGAACTGCTTTGTAGGGTATCAGCTTCCCACAAAACCCCAAACTGTAAAATTCATATTCATCCAACAAGTATTTACTAAAAGCTTACTATGCGTCCAGCACTGTGTCCAGTATGGTGAGCACACGAAACAAAACAGAAATGGTCTGTTTCTTTCTGACGTAGAGTAGGGTTCTCTCAGAACAAAGCTTTCTTTCGCAAGAAAGTCCCAAGTTTAAACTGAATGCTACTCAGCAAGTCTTCACCCTTATTAATTTCAAGAAGGCCTATCATTCACTTTTGTAAGGATATGAATCATTTAAGTCCTTCTAAATAAGGACTTAAAGAACTGGGAAATATCACATTAAAAATAAAAACAAGACTGACTTTCATTTTAATGAGTTCATATTCTAAGTAGTCATTGAAATTCTCAGCCATGAGCTAGCTAAACCTGGAGTTTTAAAAACTACTCAGGCATTGAAAGTTTATTCTCAAGGAGTTTGCTAAAATCTTTAGGTTTTAGATCCTCTAGAAATTTCTTTTTCTTTCAATTCTGGCATCATCTCTTTAGTATATCCCATGAACATTAACATCTCGTATTTCAACCATAGCGTTAGATGTTCTGTGTCTATCGTAATTATTTTCTGTATTATCTGATGAGCCAATGGCCTCTCTCACCAACAATCTCTTGATGATTATGTATTTTAATTTATCATTTTCATGTGCCTTCTGGACAATCTACCTTTTTCCACTTTAACACTTTTTTACTTGACTTTCTAACTTTTTAATCTTTCTGGGGGGTCAAAGTACATCAAATCCCCCCAAACAGATTGCTTTTTGCTAAATCCTTTGATAGCCTTGGTGCTTCCCTAGAGTACTGCTTTGGCTTCCTAAATTTTATTAACATTTGAGGGATCTCCTAAGTTTCTCAGCGATAATTAAAGTTTCTTCTCTATACAATTTTACCTTAATATAGTAACAATTTTAATCCCCTCAACTGACCACTTCTTGGACCAAATTCTCAAAACAAAGCTGAGCCCCACTTGATCCTAAACACATAACCCTTCCCCATTCCCATAAACAATGCTGCCATTCATCCATTTACATAAGCTAGAAACCTAAGGATTGCCCTTAATTTCTCTCCTTTTCCCTCACCTCCCTCGGGGCTCCCAACCCCAAATTTATAAGCAAGCTAACCCACTTCCAGTTATAAGAATAAAGAATTTTAATCTTGCCTCAGGGTCTATGGCCATTTAATTATCCCTATTGAAGTAATGTTCCTCTGTCCTTTTTTAAGGTTTTTTATTATTTTTTTTTTAATGTTTCTTTATTTTTGAGAGACAGAGACAGATCACCAGCAGGGGAGAGGCAGACAGAGAAGGAGACACAGAATCCAAAGCAGGCTCTAAGCTGTGAGCTGGCAGCACAGAGCCTGACTCGGGGCTCGAACCCATGAACCACAAGATCATGACCTAAGAGGAAGTCCAACAACACCCAACCGACCGAGCCACCCAGGCGCCGGCCCCTGTTCCTCCCTCCTAAAAGACCTAGTTCCTTCTCTTTAGGGTTTCAACTTCATGGCATCTCTTCCGCCACAGCTGACACAGTTTACTCTCCGATCTTCTCAATCTTCTTCCCCTTGTGTGTGTCCTTCATATGACATACTTCACCCAGCAAATACATCATTTGCCTATTTACCTGTTTTTGCCCCTATGTGCCCCCCAGGAGAATGTGACCTCCATGAGGGTAGGAGCTACATCGGTCTTATTCTTTCTCCCCTGCTCAAAACATGCCTGGCACATATTAAATGTTTAGTAAATATTTATTGAAAAACTGAATAAATACATTGGCAAGTTTAGATAAAGAAATGCTGAGATGCTGGTCAGTTTTATAATACATACAACTGTGGTAGACAAGACCAGGGAAGCCAGAAGTTAAAAATAACTTTCTTACATTAGAAAATCTTCCTTCTTGGGGCGCCTGGGTGGCTCAGTCGGTTATGCGTCCAATTTAGGCTCAGGTCACCATCTCACGGCTTGTGGGTTCCAGCCCCGCATCGGGCTCTGTGCTGAGAGCTCAGAGCCTGGAGCCTGCTTCCGATTCTGTGTCTCCCTCTCTCTCTGCCCCTCCCCCGCTCATATTCTCTCTCTCTCTCTCTCTCTCTCTCTCTCTCTCTCTCTCAAAAATAATTAAACATTAAAAAAAATAAAAAAGAAAGAAAATCTTCCTTTTCATTCTCATCTTGATGCCTTCAGGTAGGTCTACCTTGGACCAGCAGTACCAGGACCACAGTGCTCTTTCAAAATGGCGGTCCTCTAACAATGTTGACTTCAACTGAACAGACTCCCTCTTATCATTTTCCTATTACTTTATGTGGAGTTTCATGATTAACTATGCTTTATGCTTTTTAAATCTGTGACTCAGAAATAATACAGCCTGTACGGAGGTTAAACTACTCTGACTTCTAATATCTTACAAATTAGTTACAAATCACTAGCTTACTTTTAATTTACTTTATATTGCTATTTCACACAATTGCAGAAGATGGCATATAGAAAGCATAATCATGGTCTATAATAAGGACACTGATAAACAAACATCTCATAGCATAAAAATCAGCTTTAGAAGTCACATACTGAATATCCATACACCATACATCCACATACTACTACATTTCCAAAGATCTCAATATATCCAACAGAGAAATATAGTAAAAGTAAAATAATTTGTGATTAAAATAGATGCATGACAAGAATAATAAAGATTTATCAACAAATATCTCTCCATTTTCTCCTCAAAATGATAACAAAAAAAGTTTTTAATATGACAAGTATAAAAATGTAGTCATGGGGTGACAGGATACTACAATATACAAAATCTCCCTAAATGTCCCTGAGTTAAAAGAACTGATTTTATGAAAACAGCTTTAAAAACTCATTTTTTTAACCCGGAAAATTGTTCTCTTTTTTAAATTTTAGTTTTACTACATTTTTCAAATGAACTTTAAGATTGAGGCCACAAACATAAAAGCTAATGATTTCTCAAAAATTTATGAAAGAATTGCTAATAGAAAATTCAATGGGTACCTGGGTGGCTCAGTCGGTTAAGCATCTGACTCTTGACTTGGGCTCAGGTCATGATCTCATGGTCATGAGATCAAGCCCCCAGTGGGGCTCTGTGCTGGGTGTGGACACTGCTTAAGATTTTCTCTCTCTCTCTCTCTCTCTCTCTCTCTCTCTCTCTCTCTGCCCCTACCTTCCCCCTGCCTCAAAGACAGACAGAGAGAGGGAAAGAAAGAAAGAAAGAAAGAAAGAAAGAAAGAAAGAAAGAAAGTTAAAAAGGAGAAGGAAGAAAGAGAAGGAAGGAAGGAAGGAAATATTACAATAAGCTTTACTTTCATTTAGGAAAGTATTATTAACGATGTGAGGCACCACTAGCATCTTATATGAAAAAGTAAATCCATTATTCAAAGAATAATATAGGAAAAAAATTGACTGGAAAAAATGCCCATTTCTTATATTTTCCTCTATCCCAGTGGCCTAGGATCTAAACGAGAGGTAAATGGATAACTTTACTAGAAAAGGGAACTGGTGAATGTGTTAACAATGCATGCTAAACAAAGAAGCAGTGACAACTACAGATTCAGCTATATTACTGCTGTTCGATTTAAACCATATCCATAGTGGTTTTTATAAACTTGAATGTAAGTAGCCTTCCATTCAAAGCTGTTTATATGTATAAATGAAAAATGCAGAGATAACCTAACAGTCTCCAAGTGTACACAACAGGTACAACTGATTATTAACTCTAAATTAAAATGCACACATTTCATTATTGACTATCCAAAGATATGGGAAACTCCAATTAAAACCTAAATCCTATTTTAGGTTAAATGTTAATACATTTAGGGGCAATTGGGTGGCTCAGTCGGTTGAGCGTCCGACTTCGGCTCAGCTCATGATCTCACGGTTCATGGGTTCGATCACCTCATCAGGCTCTGTGCTGACAGCTCAGAGCCTGGAGCCTGCCTCGGATTCTGTGTCTCCCTCTCTCTCTGCCCCTCTCCTGCTGGTGCTCTGTCTCTCTCTCTCTCTCAAAAATAAAAAAGAACATTAAAAAAACATGTTAATACATTTACAGTAAGTCTTCATTAGCACTCAGTAGTAATTCTTTTAACATCAAGACCAACAGGAAAAGCTTTCTCAGTTCTCATTCTTAGAATGGGAAAGTATATGATTCTACTTCAAAGCTGACTCGCCACCGTACAACTGGCACATGAATATGTGCCAAATTACGGCATCATGACTCTATTCCAACGATGCTTTGCCCAAAACCCACCTTTCAGATGTTAGTTTATCTTTCTGCTTTTCAGAGGCACTGTCATGAAAATGACCTCTTCCATGGCCCTCTTTATCTTCTAAGATTTACTGACTGTATCTGTGTAGCAAGCCCTGAGCTAGCTAAGCACTTTTCCTGGCTTTATTCAATGCTTGCAGTAACCCCTACCTAAAATGGGGGTACTATTACTATTGCCTTTCACATAGGAGGAAAATCGAGTCTTAAAAGAAGATGACTGTAACAAAGCAAAGTGGAGACAGACGATGACCTTCACTGTAGGTCTGTGTGGGCCTGAGGCCCATGGTGCTCTTAACTAGTGCTCAGCACTCTGACATTTTTAATTCATTCTTTTCTGTCTCCTCTTTTAGCTCCTCTTCTTCACCCTCTCCCCTACAATTGTAGGTAACATTGCCAAGACCGTCTCCTCTCTTGCGCCCCTGTTTCTTTAGTGCACTCATATCTCCTGACAATTCCAACACAGTCATATCGACAAGATTCTAAAATCTCTATTTTGGCCCTTTCACTTCACTGTTATGTTTCCAAATCCCCAATGGATACATTTAGTTGGATGATAGAGTATTTATCCCCCAACTCAGCACAGATGATTTCCAAAATCCTTCATTTACAACTTGATTTTAAGTTTTCACAAAAATACTCAATACACGTTGGTCTTCATCCAAGTTATTTTATTTCTGTCCATGGAAATACCATTCTTCTACACTCTTCTACCCTTCATTCTCTTTATAAAACTACAATCTGTGGCTATTGTTTTCCTCTCCTAGAAATGCCTTGTGGGTTTTAATTTTCTACTTTATTCCTACTACAACAACCTGATAACCCAACCCACCTTGCCCTTGAGTGATCTTACTTCCATCTTTCAAGGTCACCATCACAGACTGATCTTCCCAAAACATAATTTTTATCAAGTGAGTCCATTTGAGAGATCTATAAAAGCACCCCAGTACCAAGAACATAAAAATCTACCTGGCTTCCAAGGGCTCCTTATCCACCCCAGGTTAGTAACAGTCCCTACCATGTGCCTTCTACCCTCATTAGGCTATTCCCTCCATTCTTCCCCAAGCCTTCTGACCTCTCTCCATCAGGAAACAGCAGCTCTTCTCCCCAGAATCTAACCCTACCCTTCAAGAACTCACTTCTTCCTTGGGTCTTGAATCAAGCCCACCCATACATGTTCATAGGTGCTTATAAACAGAAAGTACTACAAAAAGGCTACAGTCAAGAAGCCTGGGTTCTACCTCTGGTTCTGACATTATCCAGTGGGACTCTGGGCAGATTTCTGAGGTAACATCTCCTCCAGACTTCTGCTTCCTCATCAGTATAACGAGAAACGGAATGAGATTATCTCTAAAATCTCCTTTGGTTTGAAAATTCTTTAACTCCTACCATATTTAGTGCCTTAATATTTCATTCAACACTTAATCGTACATAAAATGTTTTATCTATGTTTAATCTTCTTTACTAGGTTATAAACTTCCTGAGGATAAAAGTTATGTATTATATGTTTCTGCAAACTCAACAAGACATAGCACACTGTTTGATATGAGGATCCTTAATAAATATCTGTGACTGATTAACTGTGACAACTCCTCTGTTTATATCAAGCAAGATAAATAAAGAAATACCCTTTTAAATAATAAAACCTTAAAATAATGTCATGATTTTCAAAATCATGAAATTAGGATATGGGGGGGCAACTTGTTTCGCTTTTTAAATCTTCCCTTCCTTTTGTTTTCTTCAATTAACATAAGTAGCAAATGATAAACTGAGAATTTCTTTTTTAGGAAAGCCATAGTATGTATTTGCTAATAGTTATAATCAGTATTTCAGAAAATTATTCTGTGGCAAGAGTGGCAAACTCTAGCAGAGCTCGTTTGGCAACCTCTACAGTAAAATACTGTTCTTTTCATACTAGTTCCCTTTCAGCTATTTTATTTTGGTTATGGGATCATAAAATTACTTGGATAAATATGGGCCCAGAATTACGTTTACGAATTATGTTTAAAACATGTTTACTTTGGAGGCACCTGGCTGGCCCTGTGCGTGGTCAGTAGAGTGTGCAAATCTTGATCTCAGGGTCATGAGTTCAAGCCCCACTTTGGGTGTGGAGCCTACTTAAAAACAAAAACAAAAACAAAGCCATGCTTACTTTGTATCCCTTTAACAAAAAGTGTCTGGAATCCATATGTCCCTGGTCCAGGTGCATTATAGAATAACCAAACCTAATGCAACTGGATGATTAAGGCATACCTTATTATATTTTTCTAACTCTTAGGAATGGAAGACAGTTTCTATGAATATATTCTAGCAGCTGTTTTCACAGCTAACCACTCTTGAGGATATGTCAGGGCATCAAATCTTTTGTTAAAATCTTATCAAATCAATTTTCCTTAAGGCTACTAGGAAAAGCAGAACCAACCTCAAAAGGCCTTACATAGGCTAGAAAACAAAGTTTGCCAAAGAGGATGTATTTCCTGGCACTAAAATTTTACGTGCTTTTTAGGAATTAGAATGGTAGTTTTTTCAGATACCGGAACTCAAAAAAGGGACATCACCACCAATATTATATTCATGTACCAATTTTTCAAATTATAAATTTATGTGCCGATTTTAGAAATTATAAATAGGCACACATACGTTTTTGTGAGTAAAAGTGTGCATGTGCAGACATATAAAAAGATGCATTTTTTGGTATCGTCAAGGAGTACAGCATAGTGTTCACTGTATATTATACAGCCTTATTGTATTTTATGTAATGTGACAATTTTACAACAACTTTATATTTAAATATTTAACATAACCACCCACTTTAGGAAAACATTTAAATAACTTTTGTGTAAAGCCTAAATCTTACAAAGTAATCACAGAATCTGAGATGTGAAAGAGTACCCAGAGTCACAGATGTAATACTATGGTACGTATAAGGGGCTCTTAAGTATCTGTCTCCTTGATTTGGGCTCACTTTTACCTTGCTTTTCTTAGCTCTAACTTGCTCTACCAATCCCACGGCAATATATATTGAAGGATTAGGAAAACAGCAGTATAGAAATTAGAGTATTATTTCTTACACAGGTATAAACACACAGAATCCCAATAATTCTCAAACATAGCGTTTATCCTTCTGAAGTCTATTTTTTCAAGTTACGGCAGATGACCATGTTACGTGAGTGAAAAACTATTTGAAGCGAAGTATGCGTGGATGTGGTTCATTCATTCACGTAACAAACATCTGAGCCCTACTACAGGCCGTGTGGTACATTAAGTACCAAGGTGAAAAGATGAATAGGGTGCCATGGCCTGAAAGTGTGTGTCCCTCCTCCCCCACCGAATTCACATGCTGAAATCCTCAGCCCTGAATGTGACGGTATTAGTAGATGGGGTCTTTGGAAGGTACTTAATTCACAAGGATGGAAGCCTCATCAGTGGGATTAATGCCTTGACCAAAGAAGATCCAGAGAGATCCCTAGCCCTTTCCACCATGTGAGGGTGCAATGAGAAGTCTGAGAGTCAGAAGACAGCCTTCACCCCGTCGTGCTGGCACCCTAATCTTGCTTCAGCCTCCAGACTACGAGCAATACAGTTCTGCTGTTTATAAGCCATCGGTCTGTAGTTTTGTTATAGCAGCCGGAACAGACTAAGACATAATGTAAAAACAACAACAACAACAACTCAGTTCCACTGTGGGATGAGACATACATCAACAAACAGAAACAGGCTGAAAGTAACGTGGTCACCTGGCACTGAGGAAGACTTGGGCAAACAGGGATAGAATAGGTGACATTGAAGACTTAAAGGATGAGAAGGTATTTTCCAGGTGTCAAGGTAAGTAAGGGACACCGGAGGGGACAAAATATGCAGGGAGGAAAATCATGTCTGCGGATCTTAGAGAAATTCAATACAGAAAGTGTCTAAGGTGGCTGGTGGAAGGCAGACGTCCAACCTACAGGGCCTTGTATGCCACCAGAGGAGCTTGGAGTTACTCAGCAGTGGGGGGTGGAGGTGAGGGTCATGATAGAATTTTAAGTAGCAAAATGTCATGTCAGATCTTTATTTTTTTTATTTTTTGAGAGGGAGGGATGGAGGGAGCGAAAGAGGGAGAGGGACAGAGAGACAGAGACAGAGACAGAGACAGAGAGAGAACCCCAAGCAGGCTCTACACCCAGCATGGAGCCTGACATGGGGCTCAATCTATAACCATGAGATCACTACCTGAGCCAATATCAAGAGTTGGATGCTTAGCCAGCTGAGCCCCCACAAGTGCCCCTTTATTTTTAATACTAGATGAAAGAGAAAGATTCTGAGGGCAGAAAGACAAACTGGGAGATTAATGTAGCCCCCTGGGATGGGGATGATGAAAGCCTAAGCTAAAGCAATGAGGTTGAGAGGAATATATTAATAGAAGCAGCATTTACGCTACTGGTATGCATTTTAAACACATGAGGATTAGAGGAGGGAAAAAAACAAAAAAGCTTTCTCTTGAATCTCCTCCTGTCCTTTCTCACACACCATTCCAAACATGCCAGCTTCTTTCTGCTACACCCAATGCCATCAGCCCCTTCCAGATTCTCTGTCTCCATCAGTGCTCTATGCGTACGATCCCTGACCCCCTTGCTGTAGCCTGCACTCCGGGCCCCATGCTCCCAATCAGTGGCGCCCAGCATGACCACCCAGCAGCCTCAGCTCGACTATGCCCCACAGGGTTGTTTCCTGCTTGCCTAGTGCCCAGGGACCAACACTGGCCCCAGCAACGCAGCAAACTTCTCCACCGCCCGAGAGGCTACAATCACATCTTCTCCAGAAAGGTCTGAACTCCAGCTCTGGATAGGGGTCCCCTGTTTGGAGGTGTTCCTTCCTTGAACACTCTCCTCCAGCCCTAGGGTGTCTATTACCATTCTCTTTTACATCTTACAGTTATTCGCCTATTGTAGCCTAATAGCTCTACATTAAGCTTCTCCTGTTTAAATCACTGTGTAGTTTCTGGGGCACCTGGGTGGCTCTGTTGGTTAAGTGTCCAACTCCAGCTCAGGTGATGATCTCACAGCCCGTGGGTTCGAAACCCGCATTGGGCTCTGTGCTGACAGCTCAGAGCCTGGAGCCTGCTTTGGATTCTGTGTCTCCTTCTCTCTCTGCCCTTCCCCCACTTGTGCGCTCTCTCTCTTTCTCTCAATAATAAATAAACATTTAAAAAATTAAAATAAAATCACTGTGTGGTTTCTGTTTCCTGATTAGACATAGAAAGCTCTGACAGCAACAGTAAAAAGTAACTTACTACTTGGGAAGGAAGAACATGAGAACTAATAACTAGGAAATCTTTTTTTCATAAATAATAAAATGAGAAAATGAAAGTAAACCATCTATTAAGGGTACAACCTGATAGGACTTAAACATCAGGAAACAGGATTTAAGGCTTTAGAATAAGAATTTGAGATACATAAAAACATGTTTAAAATTACAGAAAAGAACCACAATAAAATTGAGTTTAAGTACCTAGAAATGAGGAAATACAAAATTAAAGTCCTCACAAGAGTACTCGTAAGATCCCAACACAGTGAATGTTAGTAAATACTTCAGGTTCTGTTTGTTAAAGCCTAAAGCGGAACCATGAAAAAGCCCAGAAAACTGAGAAGGTTAAGGTGAAATTCAAACTCAGAATACCCTGCTTTCAGGTCCATTTTTCTATTTTTTCTTTTTTAAATTGTAGTACAATAGACATAGCATAAAAGGTACCATCTTAAACACACTGAAGTGTCCATTAAGTGGCATTAAGTACATTCGCATAATTACGTAACCATCACCACCATCCATCTCCAGAACTTCTTCATCTTCTCCAACAGAAACTCTGTACCCACGAACACTAATTTCCCATTCTCCCCTCCCCCCAATCCCTAGCAACCACCCTTCTGCTTTCTGTCCCTATGAATTTCGCTACTCTAGGTACCTCATATAGGTGGCATCATAAAGTATTTGTCCTTTTGTGACTGGCTTATTTTAGTTAGCAAAACGTCTTCATGTTGTAGCACATATCAGAATTTCATTCCTTTTTAAGGCAGAATAAAATCCCATTTTATATATATTTACCATATTTTAAAAAAATTTTAACGTTTATTTATTTTTGAGAGACAGAGCGTAAGCAGGAGAGGGGTAGAGAGAGAGGGAGACACAGAATCTGAAGCAGGCTCCAGGCTCCGAGCTGTCAGCACAGAGCCCGACACGGAGCTCGAACCCACAAACCATGAGATCATGACCTGATTCGAAGTCGGACGCTTAACCTACTGAGCCACCTAGGCATTCCTGTGTTTTTATCCATTCATCTGTCAGTGAGAATGTGGGCTGCTTCCACCTTTTAGCTACCATGAATAATGCTGATATGAACATGGGTGAACAAACATGTTTGTGCTCCTCCTTTCACTTCTTCTGAACACATACATAGAAGGGGAATTGCTGGACCGTAGGGTAATTCTATGTTTAATTTTTGAGGCATCGCGATATCATTTTCCACAGCAGCTGTGCCATTTTATATTCTCCCTGGCAACGCACAAGGGTATCTGTTTTTCTTCGCATGTGGCCACTTAATAAACACCAATTCTGTGCCATCCTGTGCTATACTTTCACATAAGGACATATGCTTAAAACTATTCATTCATTCGATTCATGTGCAGTCACTTACTGAGTAACTACTACATGTTAAGTACCGTGTTAGACTCTGGCACTACAACAGAAGAAAAAGCAATGCCACTACCCTTATGGAGTTTATATTTCAGTGGGGTGACACAGAGACAAAAACAAGGAACAATGACAGATGATGATAAATCCAGGAGAGACAAACAAAACAAGGTAAGGCGATAGAAAGAAAGGGAGGAGTGCTTTATTTTTTTTTTAAAGTTTATTTATGTTGACAGAGAGTGAGAGAGAAAGAACGCACATGTGAGCAGAGAAGAGGCAGACAGAAAGGGGGGGGAGAGAGAGAGAGAGAGAGAGAGAGAGAATCCCAAGCAGGCTCCATGCTGTCAGCACAGAGCCCGACGTGGGGCTTGATCCCGCAAACCGTGAGATCATGACCTGAGCCGGAACCCAAGAGTCTTGAGCTGAAATCAAGAGCCGGATGCTTAACTGACTGAGCCACCTGGGTACCCCAGGGGCAGCGCTTTAAGTGGAGTGGTGAGAGAAGTCCTCTCTGAATGGTGCCACGTGAGGAGAATGCTGAAGGAGGAGACATTGCTCTTAGAGGCCAAAAGAGCAAAAGAGACTTGCTCCCCAGCAAACTAGTTCCCCACGGCTTCTAATCAGCAGGCTCTATTTTATCCTATCTGCCATAAAATACAATTATTTCAAAGAAAGAAGTTAACCTTCTATTTTAAATGGCTTAAAAGAATTCCAAAGATCTGGTGAACATTCAGAATTTGGCCATTTTCTTACAGAAAAGTTAAGATGGGCCACATCAACAGACTTACAGGAAGGTTGCTAGTTTTGATAAACATTAAGCCACAGGGGCTACAAGGTGGGGGATCACCAGAATGAGGAAGAAAAGGTTTCTGTAAACATAGTAAACGTAGCAAGAGGCAAGTGAGAGAGACGTAAATTTTCCAGGGAAATTCTGGAGTCATTCTTAATCACTCACTTTCTCTCACACATTATCTCTAACCAACAAATCCTACCACCTTTACCTTCTAAGTATTCCAGAATCCCCCTTCCACCTCCTGTAGCACTTTCATTCTGGTCTAAACCACGATCACCTTTTTTTTTTGTTTGTTTTTTAAAGAGAGAGAGAGAGAGAGAGAGCGTGAGCGTGCACGTCCATGAGCTGGGGAGAGGGAGAGAAAATCTCAAGCAGGCTCCACACCCAGCACAGAGCTGGGCTCGGGGGCTTAATCCCAGGAACTGTGAGATCACAACCTGAGCCAAAATCAAGAGCTGGATGCTCAACTGAGCCACCCAGGGGCCCCATAAACCACTATCATCTCTTGACTGAATTATTGCACTAACCTACCAATCAGTCATTCTGCTCTACCACAGCGATCCTTGCGGACTTTCATTCAGATCCTGCCTCTCTTTGGCTCCATATCCTCCACTGGGAGAAAAAGTGTTTACCAGGGCCTATATAAGTCATTATGGGATTCCATGTCCTTTGACCCCTATTTTTACCCTCACCAAACAACTGAAACTCTTTTTCCCCCACACATTCTACCCCTGCCACAGTCATTTTACTATCCTGGGAATACTTACTGCAAGCACACGTCCATCACAGGGCCTTTGCACTTGTACTTGTTCCTACCTACTAGATTGTTCTTCCTTGAGATACACATACCTCTTATGGGTCTCCAGTTAGATATTATCTTATCAGAGAGCATGGCCTTCCCTGACCACCATACCCAAAACAGCACCCCATTATTACTCTGTATCTCCCTATTCTACTTAGATTTTCATCATAGCATTTATAACTACCTCACAGAGTGTACACTTATCCAATCCCTGTATGTTCTTTCTCTACCCACTGGAATGAAATATCTAAGAGGACAGGGACTTTGCTTTGCTTTGATTGCTAATATATCCTCAATACCTGGAAGTGCTTGGCACATGGTAGGCTTTCAACACATGTTTGTTGAATGAATAAATGAATGAATGAATCCCTTTTACTAGCAATCTGACTGTCCTTATTGGGAAGAGGAACAGTTGAAAAATACTTCAACAAGGAAATAAATACCCACTGCACTGGCTTCTTCAGATAGCACATACAATTCTATTGGTATTTGTACAAATATACGTACAGAAGGTGGATAATTATTCAACTGTAACTCCTCTACAAAAAATCTGACTGCAACTTTTGGAATGACTTCTGGTCATAGCCAGAGAGGTGAAAACTGAAAGCTATCAAAAGTGAAGGGCAAACACCAAGTACTTCATTATCTACAATGCAAATTAGTCTTTTTTTTAAAAGCTATTCACAGTGCGATGGCTGAAAATAACCACTACCTCTTTGAATATAAATACATCTATACTGTGGGAGAGAGCCAAAGCCTAAGAGACTCTTAAAAACTGAGAACAAACTGAGGGCTGATGGGGGGGTGGGAGGGAGGGGAGGGTGGGTGATGAGTATCGAGGAGGGCACCTTTTGGGATGAGCACTGGGTGTTGTATGGAAACCAATTTGACAATAAATTTCACATATTGAAAAGAAAATACATCTATACTTACTATATAAATTAAATTGCATGATCCAGCCCACCAAAGGAAAAAGTTACAATTTTAAAAGTCAGGAAATTCTAAAGTTTATTCTCCTACTCTGATATTAACTTCCTTAACTAGCCTCATGTAGCATTTGAAAGGTATATACAACAGGAAAATTGAAAATTACTACACTCACAGAAATAATGTTGAAATATGGTTGCTGAAGGAAGTATCACTTAAAAATTTCATTTCTAAGAAAGAAAATTTAATGCCAAAGCTTTTCTCATTTGTAAACTACTTTAAAAATGACCAAAAAAACAGGGAACAAGAGACAGCTGTTAGATGAATTAAGATTATATGGCTTTGTCTTGACCTTAACTCATTGATTTCCTAAATATTTTCATTTTATATTAAAAGAAAACAGGAATACAAAACAGAAAGTTGTATGTAATAATCTCCATTATTATAAACACTAATGAAGACTGCAATACGGACATAATTTTAGGCAATTTAAATCTTACAAATTTTACAAGAGCCGAATACAAAGGTTTGATAATATTAATAAAATTATTAAAGATGTCTTCTCATACTAATTCATCTATGTATTACGCAAAGTTTTACAAGCCTAACAACACTGAAACATTAAACATGCTTTCAAAAAGTTAAAAGCACAGAGAGTTCAAGCCGCAAAACCTCATGTATTCAAATGGATGGCATAAGTTAGTATTTTTAACTTCAATCTACATACATGCATAGTCAGGACTCCAGGGCACTGGTCCCGGTAGCCCTGTGCTCCATGGTTTCTAGCCAGGCCCAGGGCTGTGGCTACAGAAGGAGACACCCTAGTGGCAGGATGGCTTCGTAACAGAACACTTTAAGTAAATTCCTTTCTCCGGTTGGGAACTCAGCTCTGTTTCTTATGGTAGGAGATTAAAATTCTGTAGGAGTAAAGAAAAAGCCCTTAAATATCTCCTACCTAGGATAGATAGCATACAGCAATAGCTAGTCTGAACAAATGCTCCAAGTCTGAGGAAAATCTTTTGTGGAATCAAAACTAAAGGTGCCTCTTAATCTGGGGTAGCAAATATAGAGGGGGGGAAAGAATACAATTAGCATCACCATAGAGTTTTTTCTTTCTCTTTCTCCCTCTCCTTACCCCCTTGGTAGCTCTAAGGAGGGAGAATTTATACCCTTCCCAGTCCTGTAATGATCCAAAGCTTTTCTCTCCTTTTCTCCCCACCTCCCTTGAGCCTTAGATATTAACTTAAATCAGATTTTTCTCTCTATAAAAATACCAGTTGGTAAGGCAATACAGGATGTTTCCTTAACATTTTCAAACTTATCAATATGTAATATGCAAAGTGGCTGGGCTAAGAGAAGTATTTTTCCAGTCTTGGGTTATTCTTCTATAAGCTCTAGACATATCACAAAGCAAAATCTTTTATTTGGGGCACCAGCCACCAGCAGCTGAGTTTAGACGTGCTAATTCACAAAGCAAACCACAGTATTTGGGTGTACTGCACAAGGTGGTGCCAGTAAACTTTGTGGGACTTTCCCCAGAGTACCTGCCCGTACAGAATTACAATAATCCTGGGAAAATGAGCATGTCTGGCCACGCACAGAATCCTAAACTTGGAATTAGACGATTTGGGTTCAACTCGTTAAGCTTTGCGAATAAAGGAACACTGAACGCCTTGATGAAAATAACTCCTCTTTGCTTCTGACTTTCCAGTTCTTAAAATATTTTCCCTTCAAGAATCATGACCAGTAACCACTCTGTGGAACAATGCTTACCACTATTTTAGAGAGAGAAACAGACTCAAGTCCACAGAGCTATCTGTAGATGAAGGGATGAAAAATAGCTCCCAAAGAGCAAAGAACAAGCTTAGAGAATACGCTATTGCAGTCAGTATACTCATGGTAATGCAAGTCCCCCAGACCTCATTTGATCAAAAAAGTGGGCCGGGGCGGGGGGCATCTGGCAGGGGCACATACACAATGTGTGCTCCCGCAAATTCACACGGGGCTGTTATTTGAATAGGGCCTCTAAGGAAGTAATTAAGGTCAAATGAGGCCACAACACGCAACACAACACAATGAGGCTACTATGATACAATCAGCGTCCTTCTAAGAAGAGATAACAGACAACTCACTTGCTCTCTCTGAGTGCAAACACTGAGGAAAGGTCAAACAAGGACACAGTGGGAAAGCAGTCATCTACAAACCAGGAAGAGAGCCCTCACCTCACCAACAATGTGCTGACACCTTGATCCTGAACTGCCCAGCTTCTGAACTGTGAGGATACATGTTTGTTGTTTAAGGCACCCAGTTGGTAGTATTTTGTTATGGCAGCCAGAGCAGACTAATAATACACTATGGATGCAGGAGCTAGAAGAATGGCTAAATTATGACTTTATGATAAGAAAGTACAATTACTAAAAATAGAACACGGTCACCTGCATTCCTGAATAGAACTGTACTTGGAGCCGAGAGGCAAAACCAGGGAAGTTTAAAGGGTATGATGTTTTCACGGCTTGAAATATCCTTCTCACAAAGGTATGCCCTCAACAAGAGAACCTGATCATTCAGACTTTTCTGAGTTAAATTTCCTTTCTTTACACCCTGCCAATTATGGTCCTTGTCTCAGAGGCTCTCTTTGGCCTTCAACAGCACAAGGCCACCTTAGCAACTTCAGAGGGCCGCACACTTTCTTTGCATATGTTAATAAATTGGAAAAGCTATAAGCTATTGACTGAGATAAATACTGACTGTATCAGCGACTTTTCCTATCTTGGCCATGATTCATTGCGTGTATGGACAAGACAACTCTCACAGGGTGAAGTGTTTTCTTCATTTCCAAGTCTTTAGGTGTGCTTTACTACACTCCAAGGACTTTAAACAGATTCCAAGGTTCAGACCTATAACCACCGTTTGTTCTATTTTGCCAAGAGCACATTACAGCTTATTAAGGGGCTGTGTGTAAAATACCCTATTTGATCAGTACAACAAAATCTCTCCTGAGAAAGATCTAAACATTTTCCCCCCAAAATTATGGAAGTGAGTCTTAGCAAGCAGTACAGCCCAGAATCACAATCTTCTTTTTACTACTTTATATATTATGAGTATATAAATGAAGTAACCCATAGGGAGTCTGGGTGGCTCAGTCAGTTATGTGTCCGACTTCAGCTCAGGTAATGATTTCACAGTTCATGGGTTCAAGCCTGGCATCAGGCTTTCTGCTGTCAGCAAAGAGCCCACTGTCACCTAGAGGACACATCCTCTGTCTCCCTCTCTCACATAAGCCTTTCCCCTGCTTATGTGCACTCTCTCTCTCAAAAATAGACATTAAAATAAATGAGTGAATGAATGAAGTAACTCATAAATTTCTTTGTAATAAAGATATATGTGGAGGGGGCGGTCCAAGATGGCAGCACAGGATAATCCTAAACTCACCTCCTCTCACAAACACACCAAATCTACAAGTACATATGGAACAATTCTCTCTGAAAAATCTCAACTAGCCGAACTGGTTTTTCATGAAAAAAACAATAAAAGGGCCACACTGAGACAGGTAGGAGAGGCAGAGACTGAGTCTTGCCAAAAATCCCACCCCTGAAATGCTGACCCAAAATCAGCACGGATCTCACAATTCTGGAGCTTTTCCCTGAGGAGTGAGGGGTTCATGCCCCACATTAGGCAACTCAAACCCTTGGGACCTACAATGGAGAAATGAGCCCCCAAAACATCCGGCTTTGAAAACCAATGGGGTTACATCTAGAAGACCCAAAGGATTATAGGGAACCGGGGCTCACACACAGACTCACTCACCTTAGGGACCAGCACAAAAGCAGCAGTTTGAAAAGTACCTTGACTATATAGGGAGGTTCATTTGCTAACCTTAAAGCATCTGCTTGAGGGGCAGGGGCCTGTTGGGACTTTCTCCAGGTATGGAGGTGCTAGCAGATGCCATTTTTGTGCTCTCTCTCTCTCCCCTGATAGCACTGGGGGCACACCCCAGCCTCGTTCTCCTGCACAGTCCACTCTAAAGCTTATAGCTGTACCGTGGCCCTATGTACTGCTGCCCCACAAACGATGGAGGGCACACCCTGGCCCTGCACTCTCTCACTGACTCAGTAAAGCCAGTGGGAGCATGCAGTCCACACAAGGGATGCTCTTTGATCACCTGGCTCTGGTGGCAGGACAGATTATATTCCTGGGCACCAAGGGACTGTACCAATCAGAGACCATTCTAGGCAGGCTATCACACCCCCACTCTTCCCATGAAAAAGGCCTATTTATTTATCCGGCCTGAGGGGCAGATTTCAGGTTTGCCACACATCTAGAGGCTACAAAGGTGATTTTAGGGAATGTAGGACAGGGAACACCATCTTTGTGCTCTTCCTTGAACTTGCTACAGCTTCCATACTTCCTCAAAAGGAGCACATATGTTCATCTAAAGCCCCAGTTTTTTGCAACTGTCACCTAGAGGACATTTCCAGATTGCCTGATCTGGAGACCAGCAGAGATTACACCTGCAGTCCCACAAGATTATATATATTTGCATACTTTAAAAGCAATTGCCTCAGGGTCTGGCTTCTAATCAGCCTAAAACTAGGTGCTGACTTAAATCCCTTACTTTGGAACAATGACAGATCTTGGCACACACTCAACAACTGGACCTATCAAGAATGAATCAGCCCACTTATCCTAAGGTGAGAGAGCTAGGGCAAGGTTGAAAGATAAGGCTCACTTCCTATGTAAGGCCCCTTCTTCAAGACTTGGAGAAGTAGCAGTTTCAACCCATACATAGGGAAAAAAAAAAAAAAAAAGAGTCAAGCAAAATGAGAAAAAAGAATATGCTCCAAACCAAAGAACAACATAAAACTTCAGACAAAAATTTTAAAGAAACAGAGATAAGCAATTTACCTGCTAGAGTGTTCAAATAGTCATAAAGACACTCACCAAAATTGGGGCAAGAAGGGATGACCACAGTGAGAACTCCAACAAAGAGAAATAAAATATAAGAAAATATCAAACAGAAGTCAGAGCTGAAGAATACAATAAATGAGATGAGAAATATAAAGAGATGCAACAGCAGAGTAGATGAAGCAGAAGAAAGGATCAGTAATCTGGTAGACAGGGTAGTAGAACTCAACCAAACTGTAGCACAAAGAAAAATGAATTTGAAAAACTGAAGATAGCTTAAAGGACCAACTGCAAATCAAGCAGAGTAACATTCATATATTAGGGGTCCCAGAAGAAGAAGGGGAAGAAAAAGAGGCAGAAAACTTATTTGAAGTAATAATGGCTGAAAACTGGAGCACCTGAGTGGCTCAGTCCATTAAGCATCTGACTTTGGCTCAGGTCATGATCTCACAGTTCGTGGGTTCAGGCCCAGTGTCAGGCTCTGTGCTGACAGCTTGGAGCCTGGAGCCTGCTTCAGATTCTGTGTCTCCCTCTCTCTCTGCCACTCTTGCGCTCATGCTCTATCTCTGTCTCTCTCAAAGATAAATAAATTTAAAAAAATAAAAAACAAAACAACATAACATAACATAACATAACATAACATAACATAAAATAATGGCTGAAAACTTCCATAACCTGGCAACAGAAACAGACATCTAGATCAAGGAAGCCCAGAGAGTTTCAAAAAAGATGAACCCAAAAGTACCAAAAGTACATTATAATTAAAATGTAAAAAGTTAGGGGCAACTGGGTGGCTCAGTCAGTTACATGTCCAACTTCAGCTCAGGTCATGATCTCATGGTTCATGAGTTTGAGCCCCACATTGGGCTCTCTGCTGTCAGCACAGAGCCTGCTTCAGATCCTCTGTCTCCCTCTGTCTTTGCCCCTCCCCACACCCTCTCTCTCTCAAAAATAAATAAATTTTGGAAAAATGTCAAAAGCTAAAGATACAGAAAGAATCTTAGAAGAGCAAAAAAAGAACAACTTGTTACATACATGGAAACCCCTATAAGACTATAAGCAGATTTTTCAGCAAAACATTGCAGGCCAGAAGGGAGTGGCAAAATATATTCCAAGTGCTGAATGGAAAAAACTTCCAACCAAGAATACTTCACCTGGCAAAATTATCACTCAGAACTGAAGTAGAGATAAGGAATGTTTCAAACAAGCAAAAGCTAAAAGAGTTCATTACCACTAAACTAGCCTCACAAGAAATGTTAAAGGGACTTCTTTAAACTGGAAAGAAAAAGTGTTAATTAGTAACAAGAAAATATATGAAAACATAAATATCACTGGGAAAGGTAAATATATAGTAGAGGTAGTGGATTAATCACTTATAAAGCTAGTATGAAAGTTAAAAAACAGAAGTACCAAAGATAACTATAACAACATCACTTAAGGGATACACAAAATAAAAAGATGTAAAATGTGCATTAAAAACATAAAATGTGGGTTGGGATAAAAATATAGAGGAAGGTGTTCAAACATAAGTTGTTATCACTTAAAATAGACGGTTTTATATACAGGCTGTTACATATGAGCTTCATGGTAACTACAAAGCAAAAACCTACAGGAGATATACAAAAAATTAATAACAAAGAAATCTAAGCATAAAGAAAGTCATCAAACCCCAAGTAAAAGAACAAAACAAAGAAACAAAAGAACTACAAAACAGAAAACTATTAACAAAGCAACACCTAACAATAATTACTTTAAATGTAAACGGACTGAATTATTCTCCAATTAAATGACCCATTTATTTATACACTGCCTATAAGAGGCTAATGTTGGATGTAAGAAGGACCCAACAAACTGAAAGTAAAGGTATGAAAAAAGTATTTCATGCAAATGGAAACCAAAAGAAAGGTGAGGTAGCATTATTTGTATCAGGCAAAATAGACTTTAAAACAAAGAGTGTAGGAACGCTTGGGTGGCTCAGTCAGGTGAGCATCCAAACTCGATTTCAGTTCAAGTCATGATCGCAGGGTCATGGGCTCAAGCCCTGTGTCAGGCTCTGTCCTGAACATGGGTATGCTTAAGATTCTCTCTCTCTCTCCCTCTGCCCCTCTCCCCCATTCATACTCTCTCTAAAATAAAATTTTAAGAGTGTAACAAGAGACAAAGAAGGGCATTACATAATGATACAGGGGTCAATCTAACAAGAGGATATAACATTTGTAAATATGTACATACCCAATTTAGGAGCACCTAAATAGATAAAGCAAAAATTAAAGACCTAAAGGGAGAAAAAGATAGCAATATTAATAGAGGACTTTAATATCAAACTTAGATCAATGAATAAATCATTCAGACAGAAAATCAATATGGAAACATTGACCTTAAATGACACATTAGACCCAATGGACTTAATAGATATATACAGAACATGCCATCCAAAAGCAGCAGAATACAAATTCTTTTCACATGTATAGAACATTCTCCAGGATAGATCATGTGTTTGCCCACAAAACAAATCTCAATAAACTTAAGAAGACTGAAATTAGAGCAGACATCTTTTCTGACCACAATGGTATGAAACTATAAAAAATTATAAGACAGAAACTGGAGAAAATACAGATACAAGGAAGCTAAACAACATGCTACTGAACAATGAATGGTCAACAAAGAAAAGAAAAATAATATCCACCTTGAGACAAATGAAAACAGTATTACAGCTTACCAAAATCTCTGTAATACAGCAAAAGCAGGTCTCAGAAGGCAGTTCATAGTAACATACGCCTACCTCAATATAAGATCTCTAACAACACAAAGTTATACCTTAAGAAACTAGAAAAAGAACAAACAAAAACCAAAATTAGTAGAAAGAAAGAAAGAAAGACCAGAACAAAAATAAATGAAATATACACTAAAAAGACAAAAGAAAAGATCAATGAAACTAAGAGCTGGTTCTTTGAAAAGATAAACAAAATTGACAAATGTTTATCTAGCCTCATCAAGAAAAAGAGACAGGTCAAATAAATAAAATCAGAAATGAATGACTAAAAGTTTTAAGTGATACCATACAAATATAAAGGATCATAAGAGACTAGCATGTACAATTATATGCCAACAAACTGACCAATGGACAGGTTCCTAGAAATGTACAATCTTCCAAGAATGAAATATAAAGAAATAGAAAATCTGAATAAATCAATTACTGATAAAGAGATTAAATCAGTAATAAAAATTGCCTAACAAACAAAAATTCAGGACTAGATGGCTAAATTGTTGAATTTACTAATAACTAATAAACATTTAAAGAAAATTGAATATCTATCCTTTTCAAAAAATTGAAGAAGGAATGCTTCCAGAATCATTTTATGAGGTCAGCATTACCTTGATACCGAAAGCAGAGACAAAAAAAGAAAATTATAGGACAATACCCCTGAGGAACATTGATGCAAAAATCCTCCACAAAAATCCTCCACAAACCAAATTCAACAATACATTAAAATACACCATGATCACATAAGATTTATTCCAAGGTTTCATGGATGGTTCAATAAACATCAAACTCAATGTGGTATACCACATTACAAAAAGAATTAAAATCATATGATCATCTCAACAAAAGAAGAAAAAGCATTTGACAAAATTCAACATCCGTTATGATAAAAACTTTCAAAAGAGTGGATAAAGGGCTAATGTACCTCAATATAAATAAGGACATTTACAACTGACCTACAGCTGACACCTTACTCATTGGTGAAAAGCTATAAGCTTTTCCCCTAAGATCAGGAGAGACAAGGATGCCCACTTTTATTCAACATAGTACTGGAAATCCTAGCCACAGTAATCAGACAAGAAAAAGAAAAGGCATCCAAATCAGAAAGAAGTAAGTAAAATTGTCACTATTGGAGAAAAACATGGTTTTATATACAGAAAACCCTAGAAACTCTACAAAAAAACTGTAAGACCTAATAAACCATTTCAATAAGTTTCAGAGTACAAAAACAACATACAGTAACAATGGATTTCTATACAGTAACAATGGACTCTCAGAAAGAGAAATTAAGAAAATAATCCCATTCATAATTGCATTAAAAATACCTAGGAATACCTTTAACTGAGGAAGTGAAAGACCTTACACTAAAAACTGTAAGACACTCATGAAAGAGGAGCATCTGAGTGGATCAGTTGGTTAAGTGTCCAACTCTTAATTTTGGCTCAGGTAATGATCTTGAGTTTTGTGAGTTTGAGCCCCGCTTGGGATTCTCTCTTTCCCTCTCTCTCTCTGCCCCTCCCTCACTTGCATTCTCTCTCTCTCTCTCTCTCTCTCAAAATAAATAAATGTTAAAAAAAAAAAGATATTCATAAAAGAAACTGAGACAGACACAAACTGGTATCTGTGCTCACAGATGGGAAGAACTAATATTGCTAAAATTGTCCATATTACCCAAAGCAATCTACAGATTCAATGTAATTCTCATCAAAATCCCATCACTTTTTTCTCAGAAAAAGAACAATCCTGCAATTTGTATGGAACCAAAAAAGGTCCCAAATAGCCAAAGCAATCTTGAGAAAGGAGAACAAGGATACAGGTTTCAGGTTCACTAATTTCAAAGCTATAGTAATCAAAATAGTATAGTATGGGCATAAAAACAGAAACACAGATAAAACAGGCAAGAGTCCAGAAATAAACCCACATATATACAGTCAGACAAAGAGGGTAAGAATATAAAATGGGGAAAGGACTCTTTAATAAATGGTGCTGGAAAAACTGAACAGCCATGTGCAAAAGAATGAAACTAGACTACTATCTTATACCATACACAAAAATTAACTTAAAATGGATTAAACACTTGAATGTAAAACCTGAAACCATAAGACTCATAGAAGAAAACAGGTAGTAAACTCCTTGACATCAGTCTTGGAGAGGTCTTGGAGATATGACTCCAAAAGCAAAGGCAACAAAAGCAAAAATAAACAAGTGAGACTATTCCAAACTAAAAAGCCTCTGCACAGGGAAGGAACCTATCAACAAAATGAAAAGAGAACCTCTTGCATTGGAGAAAATATGTACCCATCATATATCCAATAAGGGGTTAACATCCAAAATACATAAAAAAACTCATACAACTAAACAGCAAAAAAAACAAAAACAAAAACACAATATGATTAAAAAATGGGCAGAGGATCTGAACAGACATTTTTCCAAAGACAACATACAGATGGCCAACAGGTACACTAAACAGGTTCCACATTAGTAAATCACCAGGGAAATGCAAATCAAATCCTATTGTAGTCTTACTGTAGATATCACTTCATGCCTGTTAGAATGGCATTATGAAAAAGATAAGAAACAACAGCTGCTGAGCAAGATGTGGAGAAAAGGGAACACTTGTGCACTGTTGGGAATATAAATTGGTACAGCCACAATGAAAACAGTATGGAAGCTGCTCAAAATATTTAAAATATAACTTCCATATGATCCTAGCAGTTCCACTTCTGGGTATTTATCCAAAGAAAATGAAAACACCAAGTGAAAAGATATATGCACCCTATGTTCATTTCATTACAGCAGTATTCATATAGCCAAGATAGGGAAAAAACCTAAGTGCCCACTGATGGATGAATGAATAAAGAAGACGCAGTGTGTGTGTGTGTGTGTGTGTGTGTGTGTGTGTGTGTGTGTGTGTGTGTGTGAATATGTATAGATAGATATTGATACACACACACAATGGGATATACTCAGCCTTAAAAAAAAAAAAAAAAAAAAAGAAAAAAAGAAAGAAATCTTGCTATTTGCAGCAATTATGGAAAGACCCTGAAAGTTTTTACTAAGAGAAACAAGTCAGACAAAGGAAGACAAATACCACAGGATCTAACTTATACATGGAAAAACAAACAAATCAACGAACGAACAAAACAAAACTCATGGATACAGAGAATAGAGTGGTCAGTGCCAGAGAGGAGGTTGGGAAGATGGGCAAAATGGGTGAAGGGGATGAGGGGGTACACACTTCCAGCTGTAAGATGAATAGGTCATGGTGACAATGGGACTGTGGTGCATAGTTTAAGCTGCTGGGAGAGCAGATACTGAAAGCTCGCTCATTTGCTCATGTGCTCTCACAAACACAATATATATATATACACATATATATATGTATGTATATATTTTATAGCTTCATAGCTTTCAGTATACGAACATTATATAAGCTAATGTTCATATACTGAAAGCTATGAAGCTAAAAAATATATACATACACATGTATTTTGTAACTTTTATGCTGACAAATGGTGACTAGACTCATTATACTCATTTCCCAGTTATACAAATGTTGAATCATTACAATATACACCCAAAACTAAACATAATTTTGTATGTCAATTAAATCTCAATAAAAAAATAAACTAAAAAAATGGAGTGTCTGGGTGGCTCAGTCGGTTAAGCATCCAACTCTTGCTCTCAGCTCAGCTCTGAATCTCAGGGTTGTGAGTTCAAGCCCTGTGCTGGGCTCCATGCTGGGCATGGAACCTACTTTAAAAAATTACTATACTGGGCGCCTGGGTGGCTCAGTCGGTTAAGCGTCCGACTTCAGCTCAGGTCATGATCTCACGGTCTGTGGGTTCGAGCCCCGCATCGGGCTCTGGGCTGACAGCCTGGAGCCTGCTTCGGATTCTGTGTCTCCTTCTCTCTCTGCCCCTCCCCCATTCATGCTCTGTCTCTCCCTGTCTCAAAAATAAATAAAAATGTTAAAAAAAAAAAAAATTACTATACTATACTATAAATAAAGAGATATATGCAGTTATTTGCAAAACATGACAGCTAGCTTTTATAGTTCATGTTTCAAAAGCTAGACAGGTTCTATTTTAGCTTAACATTTTTATTTCATTAGCAGTAATAGCATGAAGATTTGAAAACAAAGACATGCTCACTTGGAGGACTTATTCCAAACTAGGGAACATTTCACCACAGATCTATCCAAAACTTTGTACAAACAACCATCAGTTATCCACACTTACACTGAAATCGGGGAAAGTTAACCAGTAATTCAAATTAGAGACTAATCCAGAGTTAGTGTCTATTGGGTGGGGAAAATAGCTACACAAACTAATCTTAATGTCGTTATAAACCAATATATAAAAATATAAAGTAATCCCATGTAGCTATAAACTAGTAATTTCAACAAAGGAAGGAAGAAACTATGTTTGCTTACTCATATGCAAGGCAAAACCAAAAACTTATAAATTTCATTCGAATGGAATTTGGGTTTTCTTTGCACATCATTTAATTTTTAAATTAAAATAGATGCAACATCTATCTTTTAACACAACAGTCTTCTTTAAAAATATTTTTTTTTAACATTTATTCATTTTTGAGAGACAGAGTGTTAGTGGGGGAGGGGCAGAGACAGAGGGAGACACAGAATCCAAAGCAGGCTCCAGGCTCTGAGCTGCCAGCAAAGAGACTGATGCGGGGTCTAGAACTCACGAACTGTGAGATCATGACCTGAACCAAAGTCGGATGCCCAACTGACTGAGCCACCCAGGTGCCCCAATACGACAGTGTTCTATACTAAAAAGAGTAAAAGTAAAATATCACTACTTGATATTTTAAATATCAATACTTAAATATCAATACTATTTAAAATATCAATACTTTATATTATAACAACAAAAAAGCAATCTCATACTAATTCAAGAATTTAATTCCACAAAATAAATCCAACCATAAACTATAAGCCATTCACAAAATAACCAAAATACCTTCCTCATGTAGGTTTTTGAGTTTTTAAAATTATAATTTTAAGATCTTTTCAAGAAGAAAAAGTCAATACCATTTTAAAAATAAATTTTAGGGGGTGCCTGGGTGGCTAGGGGGTGCCTGGGTGGCTCATTCGGTTGGGCATCTGACTTCGGCTCAGGTCATGATCTCACGGTTCGTGGGTTCGAGCCCCACATCGGGCTCTGTGCTGACAGCTCAGAGCCTGGAGCCTGTTTCAAATTCTGTGTCTCCCTCTCTCCCTGCCCCTCCCCCACTTGCGCTCTGTCTTCCTCTGTCTCAAAAATAAGTAAACATTAAAAAAAAATTTAAGAAAATAAAATAAATAAATAAATAAATTTTAGTAAAATGCCTTAAAAGATCTAAGTGCACCCATATAAAAGATACTAACAAATGTGTTTTATATTTTGATACTGTAAATATTCACATATATCTATTTAATCGAGGTAAACATTTCCACTAAGGTAAATAATTATTTCCCTTTAGCTTATTCTTTAAGTTGAAAGATTCCTCTTTTCTTATTTAAATCTCTAAGAAAGTGGTAAGGAGCCCTCAAGGTGGTAGAAAGATTTCCAGGAATTGAGGGGGAAGTGTGAGTTGGCCAAATTTCTAACAATGCCTGGTTCCCTCACTCCAGCTCACTTAACAAGACTTGCTCCATTTTTGTCAAACACACACACATAAAGAGTTGGGGGAGGGTCTGAATACCAATTTGAATATCTTATCTATTTGAAGGCAAAGTCCTATACCTAAAATAGCTACAAAATTATTGCTCCAAAGTAGACCCTACAAGGTGTCTCTGTGTGATAACCAAACAGTGATGGGGACATGTACCAGTTTCTCTTCCAAAAGACTTCTGTTTCTCAACTTCATCTCACAAAGTTGTCACACTCTGTCACAAAGACAGTACACACTCTGTTCATTCGCAACAGGGTGCACATTGTATTGTGGGGCTATCCCCACTTTAAAGTCTTCAACCACAATTAGCTCGAAATTAACCAAGTTCGATTATCTAAAATGATGAATATACATCATCCACCCAGCTGGTGTGGGGCTTGGTGACCTTTCAGCTCTAAAACATACATTCTTTCTTACAGCAAAGAAATTTACCAAAAACTACTTGGTTAGATCACAGCCTAGCCTGATATCTGGGAACCTAATTACAGAGACAATAGCTACCAAAGGTTATAGCCCGTGACCAGGTAAAATTTTAACCCCCCCCCCACCCACATATCATATATAGGCTATAGATGACACCATATATACGCTATATATATATATATAACGTATATATATATTTCACTAAGTGAGAGTTGATTTGTATATGTTTGGTACAATTGAATTTGCTTTACATGGAAACCTTTGGACGTTTAAAGCAGTTTGAAAAAGTTTCTCTAAAATATGTAAACCCTAAAACTTCAGTAGCTCATAAACATGGAAAAAGTATCTGGGACATCTATTCCAAATGTCTACACCAAGAAAGATTTTCTTTGGCTGTTTTTATTCAATTGTCATGGCAACGATTGTTGCCACTGTAGATCAGGGCAAGCAGAGGAGTTTAGTGATTAGACAGATCTATTCTGTTTCAGAATTATAAGATCGATAATGTGACCTTGGGGAAATCATTCTCTTTATAAAACTGTCAATTTATAAGAATAAGGATTAAAATGATTCATCGGAAACACAAGAGAAAAGTAAAAAGCTGAAAATGCACCAGGTCCTAATAAAGTTATCTCTGTCATAAACAAAAGCAACAGAAACAAAGATAACTTTAAGATCTGGTTCTGGGGGCACCTGCGTGGCTCGGTTAAGCTTCTGACTTTGGCTCAGGTCATGATCTCATGGTTTGTGAGTTCAAGTCCCACATTAGGCTCTGCACTGACAGTGGAAAACCTGCCTCAGATTCTCTCTCTCCCTCTCTCTCTGTCCCTTCCCCAGTTGTGTTTGCAAGCACTCTCCCTCTCTCTCAAAATAAATAAACTTAAAAAAAAAAAAAAAAAAAAAAAAAAGGAGGGGTGTCTGGGTGGCTCAGTTGGTTAAGCGCCTGACTTCTACTCAGGACATGATCTCACAGTTCATGGGTTCGAGCCCCACATCAGGCTCTGTGGTGGCAACTCAGAGGCTGCAACCTGCTTCAGATTCTGTGCCTCCCTCGTTCTGCCCCTCCCCCACTCCTGCTCTGTCTCCCTCTCTCTCATTATTAAAATAAACATTTAAAAAAAATTTTTTTAAAAAAAGGATCTGGTTCTGATTATCACTGACTAACCATGACAACTATACTAGTCACTTAACCATCTTGCCTTCAGCCTTTTTTCATTTATTATTAATATTGATACGCACAGTACATACATAGAAGCATTAAGGACATAATGTGTAAAAATATTTCAGAAAAATAAAGAATACATATTTGGATTGTTACAAATTATAGCTATAAGTATAAATAATAAGATTGGAAAAATGTACTTTTAATACTTTACTAAAATGACTTATCAGTGTAAAAACGGTATTTTGTTCATTGCCAGATTTCTTTTACTATAATAATAAAATGTCAAACCTCAATGTTTCTCTAAATTTGATATATTTTTCTTTGTTTTGTAGTTCAATCATTAACTCCCTTATCCAACATTTTCAAATAATTTAAAATCAATACAATTCTGAGTATGTACAAGGCACTATGCCATCCATGTGCCTTTATTAAGACGTTCATCAAACTGTGGACTGCCAAGGCCCTTTGCTTTCTTCATTTTTTTTCCTCTTGGGTTTACATTCCATTTGGATGGTAACTTTACCTGAATTCCCTCCACCCCCAGCTACTGCTAAGAAGAAAGAAGAGAACAAACTAAAATTATTCCACACCCCTCATGCACTTGGCACTGTGCCATCATACCTACATCATCTCGGTCAATCCTCACAACAACCCCAGGAGACAAGTATTCACATACATTTTAGAGATGAGAAAGATGAGCACCACATCAGAGAAAGCATTTAAACTACATATATGCTGAATCCAAAGCCTAGGATCTTTCCATTACGTCAGCAGTTTCCATTCCATTCCATTCCGTGTTACTTTATTTGAACGTAGGTAACACAGGTTGTTACATTTGTTCCCATAATTGTATCTCACAGGCCAGTACAATACACACACACACACACACACACACACACACACACACACACAATACTGGTGGACCTCACAATGCTGGCAACATTTTATTTTCTAAGAAATAACATATATTTTTACAAGTCCTCCTATCTACTATCACCATTACTTCCTAAAACAAAAGGATAATGTAATGAAACAGAACAGAAAGACAATCTCAAAATAAGAAACAAGTTTGACAGCCTTATAAAACAACCATATAAAAAGGTTGTCAACTGTTCGTTCTTTGGAAGGCTTGTTTTTATTTGTGTTTTGTTTTTGTTTTTGATTTTTTGTTTTGCAATTTTCACCACAGAACAGCACAGGGCCTCCAACTGCAGGATGAGAACAAGTACAAGAGGAGTAAAACACAGAAGCTAAAACATTGTCCTACAGACTCTTCCTATTTTCACTATAGTGGTGGTAAGAATGCGTGTTACGCTGGGGTGCCCGGGTGGCTCAGTCAGTTAAGCATCCAACTTCGGCTCAGGTCATGATCTCGTGGTTTGTGGGTTCAAGCCCTGTGTCGGGCTCTGTGCTGATGGCTCAGAGCCTGGAAGCTGCTTCGGATTCCGGGTCTCCCTCTCTCTGCCCCTCCCCGCTTGCACTCTGTCTCTGTGTCTCTCAAAAATAAATAAACATAAAGAATGCATGTTGCGTTGACTAAAGCCACGGGCTCTTTCAAAGTTAGATGTGCCAAGATTCTGCGGACAAAGAAAATCATCAGAGGCTTAAAAAGAAGGTAAAGAAGCTCCTGGTACCAGTAAGTGAACATTTTCAGTACTGTTACAGAGAGCGGGGCTTCCTGAGGTTTTTCCTTCAAATCAAATCTCTGCACCTGATGCAATCAAAAGAGCAGTTAAAAAGACTAAATCTATTACCTTGTACCTGAGAGACCCATCCATCTGCAGCTGCTCTCCTGTCTTCTCAGCCTTACCTATCACATTTAATTAAAAAGAGCCAGGGCTGTGTCTTTCTCATGTTTTGATGCAGCATCTGACATTAGAATGCTGTTATTCTTTGAGGATGGGTATACAATGAATTTATTATCTCACTGCCAAGCCAGAAAAAGATGCAAATAATAAGTGAATTTGAGCTAAATTTTCAGAATAAATTTATATTTAAAAAATTTCATAGTCTGGGGCACCTGGGTGGCTCAGTTGGTTAAGCGTCCAACTTTGGCCCAGGTCATGATCTCAGGTTTGTGAGTTCAAGCCCCGCGTCCGGCTCTGTGCTGACTGCTCAGAGCCTGGAGCCTGCTTCCCATTCTGTATCTCCCTCTCCCTCTGCCTCTCCCCCACTCACACTCTGCCTCTCTCTCTCAAAAATGAATAAACTTAAAAAAAATTAAAAAAAAAAAATCACAGTCTGTCCTCAAGACAGTGACCACTAGCAAAAGACATCAATTCTGAGTGCATGCATCAAATAGTCACTACAGTCTCTTCCATATTTAAACTATAAACACAGGGAATTTCAGATTGTATTCCAATGCTTCTCCGCTGGCATGAGAACTCTGGACATTTCTGGATATCTCAGCAGTCTGAACAACTCACTCTTACTAATTATTCCCTTAAAGTTCCACATGTCATGGAATGGCTGACACTGTATTCTGATAGGAATACTACCAACCTTAAGAGTGTTTACGAAGGTAGAAGGAAAATCACTATATATGTGTGATATTATTCAAAAAGCAGATAAATGTGTTTCTATAATATTTCTCACTTAATACTTAACCAATGAAAAAAATAATTTGCCTAATTATTTGATTAAGCCCCTTAATTTATATCTTTGTCACTAATACAAGCATCTCACAACAAATTATAAATACTCATGTTTTGATAGCATTTTCTAAAAGGAAACCTAAATATTTACCTTTTTTCAAGCACTATATTTATTTGTAATTTCACTGACTTGCCAGGCAAAGGATGGGATCAAGGGTCTAGGAAGGGAGGCACACAGACAGAAAATCACCTGCTGTTTGCTGCAACTGAACTTGGAACTGACCTCTCCAATTCATGACTATTTATAAACACCTAGTGTATGGGGCACCACACGAGGTACCTCATAGCCGCCTGCCGCTCTACTATTCCATCCCGATTGATTTTCAAAAGTCTTCAGAATGGAGACTGGATGCCTAAAGCTTCTAAATGGTCACTTTGAAATAAAGTTCCTGCTTTTATGAAATACTTCTTATAAGGCCAACGTAATTGGCAAATTCTCTCTTTTAAGGATGAAACAGTATCCTGATGCCCTACGTTTCACATGGTGCAGTTAGGTTATGTACTGACACTGCCCAAAGATTAAATAATAAAATGAATATTGTTGATTTTGTCACTGACACCCTTAAAGTCATAATATGACGTTATCAGAACAATCTACTCAATATTGAAAATAAAATGCTTTCTAACTGTTTAATTAAAAAAAAAAAACTACAAGGAGGGTGAATTAAGCATTTTTCTGGGCTACATATTTAGGATTCAATCTTACTGAATTTCATTATTCATTCTATATGCTGTCCATTCCTTTGATCACTCACTTTTGAAGGCCTAATTCAAATGTGCACTCGCTCCTCTGTGGAGTCTTCCCTATGGATGTAGAAAAGATCAAGCCCACACATATATGTGCTCACACTGCACTTTGAATAAACCTCCATAATTCATTACCATTTATAAGCATCTCGTATGTCAGGCACTATTTTAGGTGCTTAACATATTTCCCACTTAACTGCACTGTTTCTGAGCCTTTCTCACATCAATGAGAGTCTGTCTAGAGGAAAAAACTTCACACCCATTTTTAGCCATGCAGTACCTATCACAGAGCATGGCACCTAAGAGGTTTTGAATGAATTTCGATACTTTATTAACACTATGCATTTTATTAAGAGAAATATATACTTGTGTGTTCACCTAAAATATAAGCTAGAATTTTATCACCATCTTCAAGTTTTTTTATTCTAAAGCAAAATTTGATTCTTGATTTTCTTCTCTAGTTCAAATTGACATAAATAATTGCTTAACATCATCAGTATGTTTTCCACACGTCACATCCTCACTCCCAACATTTTTTCCCCTTTTTCCACACAAAAACAACTGTTGAAATAACTTGGTCTCTAAATCAGAAGACTTATTCGCTGCATGCTTTATTACATCAGAGTGAGGCAGACCTGTATTCAGATCTCAACTCAGTTATTTACTAGCTGTATGATTTTGCTTTGTTTCTTCGTTTCTAGAATAGAGATAATAGTCTATGTTTGACAGAACCATTGAGAAGAGTAAATTAAATAATAAATTTGAAGCACTGGCACATACTAAACACCCAGTATGTGGGCACTGTTGTCCATGTGACACAGACTTAGCCTTATTCCAGCCATGATTATTACAGTCTTAGCTTAGACCAGTGGTACTCAAACAAGTGTATCTAACAAAGAACACAACAAATACTTGTGTGACTATCCTGAAAGAGTTTTCATTGGTGGAAGGACAAGAGAAGGTAGGTATAGGCACAAAGCTAGAAAACTATCCCCTGATGACTTTGAAATCACTATTTTAAAATTTTAAATTTATTAAACTTTTTAAGTCCATACCCAAATCCATTTATTAACAAAATGTTAAAAGGCCAAATCTGAGTTCCCTATTTGCCATTAAAATAGACATATTTCAAGGGCTCCTGGGTGGCTCAGTCGGTTAAGCGTCAGACTCTTGATTTTGGCTCACGTCATGATCTCACAGTTCATGAGTTCGAGCCTGGGTAGGGTTCTGCACTGCCACTGCTGAGTCTGCTCGGGATTCTTTCTCTCTCCCTCTCTCCGCCCCTCCTGCTCTGTCTTTCTATCTCTAGGTAAATAAACAAACTTAAATAGAATAAAATAGATATATTTTATTCAACAAAATATTTGTCAATATAGCCAGCTTCCTTAGTAATACATGCTTAATTAAAATAATTATATTAATTTTAAATTCTCCTACAGATTAAGATGTAGAAAAAGTATTTCACTTTATAACCAATTCCTAATTTGGGGTTTATTAGTTTTTTTAATATTTTAATGCTTATTTTTGAGACAGAGACAGAGAGAAAGAGAGAGACAGAGCACAAGTTGGGGAGGAGCAGAGAGAGAGGCACAGAATCTGAAGCAGGATCCAGGCTTTGAGCTGTCAGCACAGAGGCCAACGCAGGGCTCAAGTACACGGACCGTGAGATTATGACCTGAGTCGAAGTCAGACGCTCAACCAACTGAGCCATCCAGCCAACCCAAATAAGCCCCTAGGGTTTATTAGTTTATAAAATCAGAAAGGCAATGAATGCCCTTGTCATCCCTGTCACTGCATGAAGAGACAGCTAACATTATCACCATGGCCAGATGTGCTCAGGGCTCAAAGCTGCTCTTCTACTAGGTCAGAAAGGTCTCTATTGGTTTTACTGTTGTTCAACTTAACTATCGAGCTCAGCCTTTTAGAACAGTCTGTAAGTGTGAAATAAAAATACTGCAATAGCCACACATTCATTCTTTAAAAATACAGTAATAACTGAAGAGCTCATGTGCCAGGCACTGTTTTAGGCATGTTCCTGCTCTCAGGAAGTTTACTTTCTAGGATAGGGGAACAGCAAATACACAAATAAACATACTAAGTAATAGTATGTCAGGGGATGACAGTTCCATGAAGAAAAGTAGAGTAAGAGGAACAGAGAGTAACTATATATAAAGTGTTCAAGGAAGGCTTCTCTCTGGAAGATATCTGAGCAGAGACCTAGCAGAAGGGAAACAGCAATCCATGTGGCTGTCAAGGGAAGAAGCATTCTAGAAGAGGATACAGAGAGTGCAAAGGCCCTGAGGCAGACGCATGTTGGAAGTGCTCTGGGAAAAACAGGTTAGAAGACAGGGAGGGAAAAAGGTAAGAGATGAAGTTAAACAGACAGCATGAAATCATCTCATGGAGGACCTTACAGGCAATGCTAAGGCCTTTGGGTTTTAATCTCAGTTATAAGGGAAAGGACAAAGCGTACAGTGAGCAGAGAAATGACATAATCTGAACTATGTTTGAAAATTACGACTGCTGTGTGAAAAATAAGCTACAGAGAACAAAGGTAGAAGCAGGGAGACTAGAAGCACAGATGACAGATTCTTGTCAAATATAAATGATTAGCCACAGGAGAAAATAAAATTTCCTGGACTTAATTAATGAACATGGTGACCTCTATTCCAGCGACAAGACTGCAAAAGATGTTAGCACCTGTTCCATGTCAAAGCACGACAAAACTGTTTGCCAACAAATTAGTCAGACCTGGGGGGGAAAAATAATAATTGTTTGCAAGGCAAATGACACTTCATTTACAAAGGTTTTTCCATAACGTAGATTAATCCTTAAAGCTTTAGACGCATATGCCCAAATCTGCCAGATTCATGAAAGCCAAACTACAAAGACAGGAATGAATTATCTACTTCCAGGAATGGGAGACCAAGCCCAGCTCTCCCCCTAAGGATTAAGTAGAAAAACTTGACAAAAAAGAATTGAAAGCAAAAATTAAAAAAACATTTCCTTGAAGGCACTAGAGAGCCAACAACCAAGGGACGATTTATAGTTCAGGATCCTGGGGTGGCCCAGGGATGTAAACTCATTCTTTGGGGGCACTCCTCCCTTCCTCCTTAAGAGAAGCAGACATTCAAATGACCAATTAAAAAAAGCAGGGAGGGTGGTAAAGGCAATCCATCTTATCAGCAATTTACAAAATAAATATTAAAACCATGATAGTAAAAACCACATTCACCAAAAAGGCTACAAACTAAAAAGACTTACTGCCAAGTTCTGGGAACAATGTCAAACAATCACACGTTCTTACACACTGCCCGTGTGAGTGTATTCCGTGCAACTACTTCCAAATTAAACACACACATCCTTGAGCAGATTGTAAGAACAACCCCAATTCTTCACCCTTTGCTACAAGACATTACCTCTGAAATGTGATTCTGCAGCACCTCTGAGAACTAATTAGAATCGATTTCCCTACTTTGTGACTTACTCTGGCCAACAGAATGTGACGAAAACAACAGTGCGCGTGTTCCGCACTGAGGCCTCAGGAAGCCTGGTGTCGTTTCGTGTTTCCCCTCTGAACCTGGTGAACAAGCCCAGGCTAAGCTGCTCAGTGATGAAAGACCTGAAGCCCGAGCACCCCAGTCACCGCGGCAAGTAAAGCCATCCAAAACTCGCCCGCCCCCAGCCAACTGCCGGCACATGAGCGATGCCAACTGGGCTCAGGCAAGCCCAGAGAGCAAACTACCCCGCCCACTCGCACACTCGTGACCAATAATAAACGGTGAGTGTTTTCAACCACTGCATCTTGAAGTGGTTTGTGATACAGCAAGAGCTAACGGTACCCAAAGTGAATTACAGCCATGATGATATATATGATTATATATGTGTATTATATATGTAATACTGGCTTTGGAACTGAACAGTGGCCTAATAAGCCTTGAAAAATGGAGAGCAAACTGTTAGCAAAAGCTGGAAAAGGGGAACACAGCTTGCACTGGAGGCTGTAAATTTTAGGAGCCTGTGCCTGTAGTAACAAAACAAGTGGCAAAATCGTGTCACCGAGAATACTCAGAAGATGAAGAAGTTACTCGATGGACATCTGGATTTGCCGGAGATCTCTAGGCAAATGTTCAAAGTCAGCTCATTGTCCCTGGCCGTGCAAGATAAGCTAATGATGGCAAGAAAGACACAACCTAAAGAAAAAAGTGATCGCTTTATAAGGAAAATTTAGGAGGCGTAAAGAGGGGCCAAGCCTTGCTGGGCTGGAAAATAAGACGGTTTCTCATCTCCAGTCTCTCAGCTGGCTAACATTCACCAAATACAATACCATCAAGGGCTGTAGATCCAAATCAAGGGACCAGACATAAAACCCTTTGTTAACCTAAAAGAATTATGGAGGGGTCTACCAGACCCTCTCAGCTAAGCTTTCTAGGCTTAAAGGAGTTGCCTCACAGCAGGCGAATGCCCCCAAAGTAAGTCTACTGGAAGAGGCATGTCTCCGAAAGAACTTAAAGTATGGCTTTGGGCCTATCATAAAACCCAGCAATTCCACTCACAGGCATCTACCCAAACAGAAATGGGTGATCACATGTAACAGGAGGCACACGTACAAGAATGCTGACAGCAGCAGTATATATATTAGTTAAAAACTGGAAACAACCAGGGGCACCTGGGTGGCTCAGTCAGTTAAGCCTCCGACCCTTGATTTCCACTCAGGTCATGATGTCACAGTTCATGTGTCCGAACCCCGCGTTAGGCTCTGCGCTGACAGTGTGGAGCCTGCTTGGGATTCTCTCTCACGTTCTCTCTCTGCCCCTCCCCTACTTGTGCTCACTGTCTCCCTCAAAATAAAAGAACTTATTTTTTTTAAGTTTAAATAAAAAAAAAAAAACACAGAAACAACCCAAATGCCTAAGTAAAACATGGCTGACTCATATCATAAAACACCATACAACACAGCAAATGAACAAACTACAGCTGTATATTACATGGATGAATACCACAAACATAACACTGAAGAATCCAGAAACAAAAGAGCATAGTCAATATAATTTGTGTTAGATAAGGTCAAAAATGAAACCATCAAAGCTAAACTATAGTGTTTAGAGATACATGATTAGGGGATAAAAGCATAAAGAAAAACAAGAAATAGTATCATAGAAGATAGATTTGCATGGGGGGAATTTATTTGGAAGAAGCCAAGACTTCTGGCATGCTGGCACTATTTTAGACCTTGATCTGGGTGGTAGTTACACAGATGTTACCCTTGTGAATAACTGGACATCTATGTTTTATGCATTTTTCTGTATACATATAATTTGGCATGTGTAAGAGATGTGAATAAGTGATGCTACAGGTCAGACTCAGGTAGTAAGAGAACTAAGAACATGTCTAGGTTGGCGAGCACCACAGAACAGAGCCATTTCCTAAAATGAGATGCTTTGCTGAGATTTTATTTAATACATGTAATCAAAGCAACAGTGATATATTCTGTCAGCCTGCTTAAGAATAAAGGGGTAGAAAGGATTCCCGGTGTTTGCTCCATCATGATAAAATCTAGCAGGTACCGTATTACGAGGGGAACCGTCACTGTGTCTCATCAGAAGCACCATTTGCTTTCAATAATACTTTATTGAGATCTCTGTTCTATAGCAATTCAGAAATTCCTGATAGTTATAAAATGGCTTCTTCCGTCATTTATCTAGTTGCTCTACAGAAGTTCTTGTGAAATTTTACTTGAGGAGAAACACTTGAGCAGAATTCCCTCCTTGTGCCCTGACAGCTGAAAACACAAGACCTTTGTGCCAGGCAAAGACCAGAGATGGCAGACCCCACAAGGTAAGACCCCACTCAAGGCTTCAAAACCGTATCCCAGTTGTGTATCAACTTGACCTGTGTGATAAGAGACATGTATGGTACAAAACAATAATATACTAAACTACCTACCTTCAATTAGAACTTTCTCTTAACCACTATAAAACAAATATACACAAAAACATACTGAAAAAAACACACATTAACTCCTATCTGCCCAATTCATATTCTACTGTTGAATAATTTTTGAAATCTGTAACCCAAGTATAAAAGAGTTACAGACGGATTGACTTCAGAGAATACTTTTCTTTAAAAAACAAACAAACAAACAAAGACTGGGGCACCTCGGCAACTGCTCAGGCAGTTGAGCATCTGATTCTTGATTATCGACTCAGGTCATGGTCTCTCGGTGGTGAGATCAAGCTCCACTATCTCTCTCTCTCTATCCCTCCTACCCCCTGCCCCTGCCCCCAGTCATTCTCCCTCTCTCTCTCTCAAATAAAAAATATAAACTCATTAAACAAGAAAAAAGAAAAAAAAAATCTGCTTGAACTGGCACCTAATACCTTTAATTAAATTTTCAGAATGTACCAGTTGGCTGATGTTAGTACGGGATATGCTGTAACACTATTATAAATAAAACTCATTTTCCGATGAATCTGTAATTGTGAAATGGGCTAGAAGATTAGTACCGTTTTATTTTTAAAGAGCATTACAAAGCAGACAATATGCAATTTTAAAATACAAGCTAACATTTTGAGATCTGTGGTCAATTTAATTCTCCAAATATAGACACAATATCTCTTATCCTTCTCTTACAATATGACTTTAAGACTTGTCCCATAGATAGGTAGTGTCAATATCCCTCCTCCTTGAACTTGGTAGACCTTTGTGATTGCTTCAACCAAGAGTCACATAGAAATTATCCTATGGGGGGAGGGAGAGCCTGGGTGCCTCAGTCAGTTAAGCGTCTGACTTAGGCTCAGGTGATGATGTCACGGTTGGTGGTTCCAGCCCTGCGTCACGATCTGTGCTGACAGCTCCAAGCCTGGAGCCTGCTTCAGATTCTGTGTCTCCCTCTCTGCCCCTCCCCTGCTTATGCTGTCTCTCAAAAATGAATAAATGTTAAAAAAATAAAATAAAATAAAAAGAAATTATGCTATGGGACTTCTGGGGCTGGGTCATAAAAAGGCCATGCACTTCTGCCTTAGGCCACTAGCGTGTGGAATTTAGCTGCTACTGGCATTGAAACCAGGTGGAGAATATTAAAGCCTAAAAGGGAGTGAAGAGAGTGTTAGCGGAAGCTTAAAAGACCTGGCAAAGGTCGCAGGGATGCTGGTTTTATTTTGGAAGGAAGTTTAGAAATACTGTTGTTGGCAGAACACTTGAAAATAGGACATGTTCCTAATGAAGTCAATGACTGAATGTGCCCACTGGGCTTCTTCTCACTGTCTATGATGATGACATATGAAAAGAAAAAGAGATGAGCTAAAGAATACACTGTTAACTCTGGAGGGGCAGGGACATGCGGGATTTAACAATACAACCCTGAGGTAACAAGCACCTCCAGCTGGTAAGATGATTCTCAAAGAAGGAAACAGCTTCCAGGCAAAGGTCAAATCTAGAGTGGGACTGGAAGGTCCTATGTGAAGACTTCAGAAAGATCTAACAGAGCCTCCTAGAAACGTTCAGACTGCTAAAAAGTCTTACAAAGGTATATTGGTTTTTTACTGTTATCTACCAGAAACTTAGTGGTTTAAAGCAACGTCCAATGAGTAGCTCACATTTCTGTAGGTAAGAATTTCAGTCAGGCTTGGCCGGCGTCTCCTCTGTGTTTCTCACGAGGGTATGTAATCAGGTGTCACTCACGCTGGGCTCCTATCTGGGGTTCTGGGGAAGCAACTGCTTCCAAGCTTACTCAGATTGATGCAGCTAGAATCAGAATCTAGTTCCTGCAGCTAATGGTCTGTGTTCTCCACTTCCTTGCCATCAACCAGAGAACACTCTCTTCTCCTAGGGGCTGCCCTCATTCTGTCTCACTAATTTCTCCATCTTCAAACTGGCAACACGTGGAGTCTCTTGCTGTGAAGCTTCCTGACTTCCTCTTCTGCTACTAGCCAGTGAAAACTTTGCAGTTTTTTTTTTTTAATGTTTTAAATGTTTATTTATTTTTGACAGAGAGAGAGAGAGAGAGAGAGAGAGCGAGCGCGAGCATGAGCGGGGGAGGGGCAGAGAGAGAGGGAGACACAGAAATCGAAGCAGACTCCCGGCTCCAAGCTGTCAGCACAGAGCCCAATGCGGGGCTCAAACTCACGAACCGTGAGATCATGACCTGAGCCAAAGTCAGACGCTCAACCAACTGAGCTACCCAGGCACCCCCAAACCTTGTGCTTTTAAACAGTATACCTGGGGGCACCTGGGTGGCTCAGTCGGCTGAACGTCCGACTTTAGCTCAGGTCATGACTTCACGGTTCCTGAGTTCGAGCCCTGCATTGGGCTCTGTGCTGGCAGTACTGAGTCCTTTTCTGGGGATCCTCTTTCCCCCTCTCTGCCTGTCCCTCCCCTGCTCACACATGCTGAGAAAGAGAGAGAGAGAGAGAGAGAGAGAGAGGGAGAGCAAGAGTGAGAGACAGAGCACAAGTGGGGGAGGGGCAGAGAGAGAGGGAGACACAGAATCCGAAGCAGGCTCCAGGCTCTGAGCTGTCAGCACAGAGCCCGATGCGAGCTCGAGCCCACCAACAGTGAGATCATGACCTGAGCCGAAGTCAGATGCTTAACCGAATGAGCCACCCAGGCGTCCCTAAAACATATTTTAAAAAAATAAATAAAAATAATGAGTCAGACGAGTCAGGCCCATCCTGATAATCTCCCTTAGGTCAACTGACTTGGATCTTTAATTAAATTTATTTAAAAGATAATTGATCTGTTTAAACCAATACTGTCATATAGTGTGAGGTTTAAAACATATGTAAGAAAAATGCATGACAGCAGCAGCAAAAGGCTAGGAGAGGAGAAACAGTAGTAATGCTACTGTAAAGTTCTATTCGTTATTTGATAAAGTGCTTGGAACCTGAGGCAAAAAATTGTGTGTTCCATTCACATTATTTGAATGTATATTTTAATGGTTAATATTTTTCCAGAACATTAACTGAAAAGCTGAGACTCCTAACATCTTAGATGTAAATATTTTATTTATATCAACAATGGAATTTGTTATAAGTTTACTTTCCTGGCTTTAATGAAAACAAACTCACCCATAATATTTTTTTTTAAATCTACTTCTCTGCTTATGTTATTTTCAATTGAGGGAAATGGTAGGTGAAAGAGTTTCTCTTGACCAAGCCCCAATCTTAAGTAATTTTAAATTAGCTTCAGGGGTGCCTGAATGGTTCGGTTGGTTAAGTGCCAACTTCAGCTCAGGTCATGATCTCGCGGTTCATGAGTTCGAGCCCCACGTCAGGCTCTGTGCTGACAGCTCAAGGCTGTGGCCTGTTTCGGATTCTGTGTCTCCCTCTCTGCCTCTCCCCCACTCATGCTGTCTTTCTTTCTCTCAAAAACTAACAAACATTAAAAAAATTTTTTTGCTTCAGTTTCACTGAAGCTTCGTTGACAGGACACCACTGTGAATGGTATTGTTTAAAAAAAAAAAAAAGAAAGAAAGAAAAGAAAAAGCTCCAGAGGCAGGTGGGTGGCTCGGTTAAGGTCTGACTTTGGCTCAGGTCATGATCTCACAGTTAGTGAGTTGGAGCCCCACACTGGGCTCTGTGCTGCCAGCTGGGTGCCTGGAGCCTGCTTCGGATTCTGTGTCTCCCTCTCTGTCCCTCCCCCACTTACAATCTGTCTCTCTCACTCTCTCTCTCAAAATAAATAAACATTAAAAAAATTATTAAAAAACGAAACATAAAAAAAATTCCTGGGGATTAAGGAGCGCACTAGTCACGATGAGCACAGGGTGATGATGTATGTGGCATCACTATACTGTACATCTGAAACTAATGTAACAATGTATGTTAACTAATTAGAATTAAAATAAAAATTTAAAAGAAAAAAGAAAAAAAAAATCTCAAGGTCGCTTACACATTTGGGTAAAACTGTACTAAGTAAATTTCCTGAACCAGTTTTAGAAGATCCAAACAGCATGCTGATTTTATAATTATGAATACTGCATGCTGCTAGATCCATTTCAGATGAAATTTCTACAGGACTTAGTCTAAATATTTAAGAACCAAGTCAGTGGCTATTTTTTTGTAAAGAAGTTTTCATGGGGCGCCTGGGTGGCTCAGTTGGTTAAGCAACCGACTTCGGCTCAGGTCATGATCTCACAGTCTGTGAGTTCGAGCCCCGCGTCAGGCTCTGTGCTAACAGCTTAGAGCCTGGAGCCTGCTTCAAATTCTGTGTCTCCCTCTCTCTCTGCTCCTCCCCCACTCATGCTCTGTCTTTCTCACTTTCAATAATAAACAAAAACATTTAAAAAAAATTTTTTTTTAAAGTATTCATAAAAAATGACTTTTCTCTGGCTAGAAATTCAAAATTTAAGACACTCCATTTAACTTCTGAGATCTTCATCACAAATGTGAAATTGGAATGCTGATAATTTCCCTAATTTTTATCTTCTATACATTTTTCCATAATAAGTTATACTCTTACCTACTTCTAACTTCTTTACTTTTATTTTAAAATTGAGCAGATATAGTCCTAGCTCCTGCCATTCATCGAACATTCAAAGTTATGCTCTCTCATGTGTTGTAAGCAAAGGGATAGGGTTTCCCTTAAGCATACAGCTTTTTGTATAGTCAAATATCAAGGTAGATTCTTAGTGGCTTTTTCCAGTTGATTCAAACAGCTAACACAATAAGCCCAAATGGTTAGCCCAACTCCAGTGATAAAAGTTAAGATTTTGCAATCCTAACAGAAAATAACAAACCAAAGCCTAAGTTCAAACAAATACCACTACCACACCTGGTCTATCAATAATTTATTTAACAAATCAGTGCGTAAAGGTACACTATCATTACCCCATACACTCAGTTCAAGGCTACATGCCAACTAGATTATAATTAAATATCCAGTAATTTTTAAAAGATACCAACTATAGAGCCACAAATTCAAAAAAAAAAAAAATGTTAATGTGTATTTTTTTCTGAGAGACAGAGAGAAACTAAGCGTGAGTGGGGGAGGGACAGACAGAGGGAGACACAAAATCTGAAACAGGCTCCAGGCACTGAGCTGTCAGCACAAAGCCCAATGTGGGGCCTGAACTCACGAACCATGAGATCATGACCTGAGTTGAAGCCAGTCGCTTAACTGACTGGGCCATCCAGGTGCCCCAAGAGCCACAAATTCAAAACAGAGTCTACCGCATTAAGATTTCTTACCAATGAGGTACTAACAGAAAACACTGACAAATTTATAGGCTTTTACTCCTTGTATAGGCCTCCTTGGAGGCCATTCCTCCAAAATATTCTGATGGTCCATATTCTTTGATACTTGCTAGTTTCCTTTAAATATTCAAGATAGTGCGTATATTCTAGTATCCCTAAAATTGGCATTATCTCTAAAGAGGTACATAGCTGTTAAGTGATGAGTCCAAAGTCACTATAAAAGCAACAGAACTGGACCCAGCTTTTTGCCTGAAAGTTTACTTAGTATTCATTTCTGATTTAAGTTCCAATGCTCCAGGAAAAGAAAAGAAGGTTACTAGTGCTAAAGAAGAAAATTCAGTAACGTCTTGTGACAGACCTAAACTTCCCTTAAATATGTTCTTCCAAATGCTGTCAAAAGTAATTTATCCTAAAGATATTAGAGAGAATATTTAAAGATTCAAAGAATTGTCTTCTTTATGCCTCTACTTTAACAGCCAGTTCCACTTTTGGCAAAACTCAGTAACAGCCTTATAAAGGGTGAGGCATTTCAATTTGCCTTGTCCTCACCTTATCTTTAAGGGATAAAGATATCCAGGAACTAAACTGTACTGTAATAGACACTTTTGCGTTTCCTATCATATTTAGTTCTCAGACAAATCTTGTTGGGTAGCTCTTATTATCCAAATTTTCAGATTAGAATTTGAGCCCGAAGCAGATACGTAACCCGCTTGAGATTCTTCCTAAGAGGCTAACAGTGTGCTTCTGAAGCCTGTGTTGTTTTCACTGAATGCCAACGCCAACGCCACCTTGAAATTCATCAACCTCACTCTCCATTGTCTGTCAAAATCTAATACGGACTTATTTATGAGCTGGATGGGAGAAATCACTTAATCCGAGCCCTTTATTTTGGACAGGATAGCACCAAGATCAGAGAGGCAAAGCATCAAATGCTTTGTCTCAGGACACACAGCTATTTAGTAATAGAGTCTAAACCCTCTCTGCAACAATATTAGCGTGTAAAAAAACCAAAAAAAACCCACAAATAGTAATCTTCAACCAAACCTTTTAAAATATAATAAATTAAATGTTACAGCTCTCAAAATTTTCAGGTCTTAATGTTACGATTGACTTTTAGAATGCTTCTTACACTAATGGCTGTGATAGGTTTTAATGGCCTAGAATGAAGAAAAATAGGTGTTTAATGTTATTAATACAAATAAAGGCAAACCCCTACTGTATAAAGCGGCCTAAGTCGAGTCTACAAGAGTGGAAACCATGGGAGACAGCCATATCAGAATCTAAATCCAATTAAAATTGCTTGGTGGGTAGCAATTAGAACCCAGCTCAATATATTTGGAGGAAAACAGAGAATCATATCAGAGTTAGTATTCTTCAAACTGGCACTAATTAGGTCAAGATACACTCTGCCCTGTCAATTTAAAAATTAGCAACTATCACCTTCACTATCTTATCCCTTCCTTTTTTCACTGGGCACACAGAATGTTTATGTGCAAGGTTTTTAAAGAATATATTTAGACAACAAATACAGAATTCCAGTGAGCTTATATTTAAAGCCTTTTCTCTCTCCTAACAGGCTCTAATCCTATACATCAGTAGGAGATTGGTAACAGGCAGGGGACTTTCTTAATGAACACAGTAGTACTTTTAAATTCTCAGAAATAAGAACCTGAAGGCATAAATAAGTGAAACATATGAGGGACAAAGCACGTACAGAACAAGTATCAGGTGACACAATGGAGTGACAAGATACTGAATCTGTGAATTCAACTATGATTCCCTTATATGACCTCAAGTATACCCTTTGCAAACAGAGACAGAATCAAATAATGCAGGCAGTTAGGCCCACCATTCACCTGAACGAGTTTAAGTCCTGGAGTGAGGTGGAAAATGTCCACCCTCAGTATCACCAGTCAATGCAAGCTGAGGTCCCATGTGGGCTAACAGCAATTCCAGTGCTAAAGGACATACATGCTCTCTAAATGTTCAACTAAAGAAACACTGAACTGTTCAAACAAACTGCCAAAGCACAGTAAAATGGGTGACATGTCCTTACAGGAATGTGATGCTGGGGTCCAATGCCATGTGCTCGTAAGGGATTCCCTCTGCCTAAGGGGCGCCTGGGGGGCTCAGCTGGTTAAGCATCCGACTTCGGCTCAGGTCATGATATCACTGTTCGTGGGTTCGACCAAGTGTCAGGCTCTGTGCTAATGGCTCAGAGCCTGGAGCCTGCTTTGGATTCTGGGTCTCCCTCTCTCTCTGCCACTCTCCCACTCACACTGTCTCTCTCTGTCTCCCATAAATAAGTAAACATTAAAAAAAAAAAATGTATTCTCCATGAGATCATCATCACCTGCGTGACCTTAGACTCTAAAACCTGTTTCCCCATTAGATGAGGTGACACTGTACGTAAAAGAAAAAAAGAGATCATGATGCTTTTTAACATTAAGGTGCAAAAACAAAACTATGAGGGTTTGTGGGAGAGGCTGGCAGAAATGAGAATGTGGCAATAATTAAGGTGGTCTGTGAATCCACTTCGAAACTGATTTGGGTCAACTTGCTGTTTGTCAATCAGTGATGAAGTAGCTCATCTTCACTATCTAAAAGAATTTTTATGTCAGAGCTTCAAAAATTACCTAAAACTGCTAGTAAACCAAACTTCCCCCAAGAGAATAATGGGGGTGAAAGGCATCCTCAGAAAACAGGTCAAATTTGCCCTCAGTCAATCCACACCATCAGCCAGTAGACACAGCATTCAGGAAATGCTTATATTTTTCTGCAAATCACTACTGCTAACTTCTGAGATCACTAACAATAAACTGCTAACTGTAGATTTCAAGCTCTGAATACAATATCCTCCCAGTAATTAAACAGAAGATGAGACAGTGAATTCGGTTTTTTAAAAAAAGACAAAATATTTTACAATTTCTACTTCCTACCATTTTTGAGGGAAATTCTGTTTCCTCAGCCTAACTCCCATCCTGGCACTGACAGCAAATGATAATGTTTGTACTTTACAGTGTGTTTAGTCCACAAGTCAGCTAGCGGCTGGGTGATCGGAAAACACCAGTGCCGGGAGACCCTGCCTGGCTGCCCGAGGGCTCAGAGGCTCAGTCGGTATCTCAGCTGACCTATTCCCTACTTGCTCTACAGCTGTGGAGATATGCTTGAGAAAAATTCAGTGCAGACTATTTTCCTACCAGAAATTCTCTGATGCCCTAGTACTATAAGTACTTGATCACCCAGACAGCCCTGCCAAAAAGAACAGGAACAATTCTCAGCCTCATCTCTATCAAGGTCAGTCTTTGACTCCTCACACTTGGCAAATGGAAATAAATCACTTACCCTCAGGAGATTTTCATGGCCATCAAAACAAAATGTTTAAGAGCAACGATAAAACCATAAAGACTGCTAGGGGTGCCTGTGCGGCTCAGTCGGTTAAGAATCTCACTTTGGGTCAGGTCATGATCTCACGGTTTGTGGGTTTGAGCCCCGCATGGGGCTCTGTGCTGACAGCTCGGAGCCCGGAGCCTGCTTCGGATTCTGTGTCTCCCTCTCTCTCTGCCCCTCCCCTACTCACGCTCTGTTTCTCTCAAAAATAAGTAAACGTTAAAAAACAAAAATATAGACTGTGAGAATAGGCACTAGCCATGAACCACACTAAAAGCAGGAGGCAAAGTAATCATTATGTTAGAACGGTGGCTACTTTATTAAATTGTAAATTATTTTCAGTCCTCCTGGGCAAATAATAAAAAGTGACTCACTGTTTATTAAGTCCAAGGGTCCAATGAGACAAAGCATCAAAGCACAAAGAATACCTGGCATATATTAAGTGGTCAATAAAATTACCGTTATCCTCCTGCTTGCTTGAATGTGGTAGAATCTGTATAGCAGTTACTGTCTGCACTGCAGCTGCTAAGATTCAGCTTCAACCCGCCCCACCCACCCAGGCTGGCCAGAGTTCAGCAGGAGAGAAGTGGAGACAACGAGATATCTCAGACAACTGCAAATTGTATATAGTATGAAGAAGAAATGAGACGTCCCTTCAACCTCCAAACGGGCCCTGGCCCATATTAACCGACCGCAAGGCAACTTATGGATTTGCTTCTTAGCATAAACCAAATTCCCTGGGCAGAAGACACGAAAAGACACTTTTCCAAAGAAGACATCCAGACGGCTAACAGACACGTGACAAGATGCTCAATGTCACTCATCATTTGGGAAATACAAATCAAAACCACGATGAGATACCAACTCACACCTGTCAGAATGGCTAACATTGAATTAGCAACACAAGAAACAACAGATGCTGGCGAGGATGCGGAGAAAGGGGAACTCTTTTGCACTGCTTGTGGGAATGCAAACCAGCGCAGCCACTCTGGAAAGCAGTGTGGAGGTTCCTCAAAAAACTAAAAACGGAACTACCCTACATCCCAGCAACTCCACTACTAAGTATTTACCCGAAAGATACAAAAACACATATTTGAAGGGGTACATGCACCCCAATGTTTACAGAAGCATTACCAACAATAGCCAAACTATGGAGAGAGTCCAAATGTCCAATGACTGATGAATGGATAAAGAAGATGTGTTATATATAAATGTAAAATGGAATATTACTCAGCCATCAAAAAGAATGAAATCTTGCCATTTGCAGTGATGTGGATGGAGCTAGAACATACCATGCTATGCAAAGTAAGTCCATCAGAAAAAGACAAACACCCTATGATTTCACTCATATGTGGAATTTAACAAACAAAACAGATGAACATGCGAGAAGGGGGGGAAGAGAGGGAAACAAACCACAAGAGACACTTAACAACAGAGAACTGAGGGTTGATGGAGGGTGGTTGGTGGGGGATGGGCTAGATAGGTGATGGGTATTGAGGACTCTTGTGATGAGCACTGGGTGTTGTATGTAAGTGATGAATCACTGAATTCTCCTGAAACCAAAATTACACTGTATGTTAACTAAAAAATTTTTAAAAAACAAACAAAAACAACAAACTAAATTTCCTTATGAGAAATGTTTTATCTTTTTTCGGGAATTATCATTAAGTAGGCCCCATTTTAAACCGCATTTTTAAGCTTGTTCTGTATCTTAACCTATAGGATATCTCCCCATCTCCAAAGATCAACGCTCAAGAAACAAACAGCCAAAAGATACTGGATTAGGCAGTACTTTATTCATAAAATGCATACCATCAATGCGAAGCACATGCCAGTGGTATTATTAGTCATTGCCATGCCAACCTAAAATACCTGAGGAGGTGACTGTCATGTAACTTACAACTGACTACACAGTACTCACCCTCAAAGCTAAAAAAATATATAAATTACTCTACTGATCTGTCTAGAACAAAAAGACTTGACAACTGATATAATTCAGTTACACTACTTTAGGTACACGCTTGCAACTTTCTTCTTGTACTTGAGAATCTGAAGAAGTCAATACACATTACAATCGGTTGAAAAGTAGAGAAAATAGGCAAATTAAAATGAGGATGGAAATCCTGAGCATCATCTACATGAGGCAGAAAAACTTGGTTTCCATTTTCTTTTTTATTTTATTTTACTTTATTTATTTATCATTCATTTAAATGTTTGTTGATTTTTGAGAAAGGGAGAGCACGAGCAGGGAAGGGGCAGAGAGTGAGAGAGACAGAGGATCTAAAGTGGACTCCATGGCAACAGCAGAAAGCCCAATGCGGGACTTGAACCCATAAACAGTGAGATCGTTACCTGAGCCAACGTCAGACACTTAACCGACTGAGCCATCCAGGCGCCCTTGGTTCTCATTTTCAAAGAAAACCATCCTCTAATTAGCAACCGATTTTTAATAGACTATTTCTTCTCTTATTACAGTATTAACAATGAAGTGGTAACATCCTCCTCCTCTCCTAACAAATATGGATGATTACAGTACGCCTGCTTCAAAGGAGTGTTTTGAGGCTCAATATTTGCAGAGTTTTGAGCCCTGCTGAAAGCTACTAAGTAAATAGAAAGTAGTGTCATTGAGAATGATCAAATAAAAGCAAAGATGATTTAATATCACAGAAAATTACACTTATAATTGGCACACTGCCATGCCACTTTGGTCTCTCAGAGCACACACTCTATGAAAGGTCACTGCGGGTTAAAAAAAAAAAAAAAAAAAAAAGGTCCCACAGCGAGTTCAAGTAGCCTACAATGCAGTATTAGCAATTAAGGAAGTAGTATCCTTCCTCCATATTCATTTGGGAATCCTTTCTACTAAATAAGAGAAATGCAACAGTGATTTGTTAAAAACGATGGCTACAGACAATTCAATCTCAATTCTAAGAGCCTGCTTAGAAGCTAGAATACTGTAATGCTGCACAGTATTTTTTAAAGAGCAAACTATCATATAAGCTATGAAGCCAGCACTCAAGTACTTCCAAGATAATATATTCCTAAAAAAATTTTCCAGAAAAACTTATGTTCCTAACACAAGGTTAGACTACAGCATTGCAAATTCAGATCCAATTAACATCAAGTACCTACTATGTGGGACTCCCTCTAATAGGCATTTTGCTGACATTATCTCAATGAGTTCTATCAACAATAATCCTAAGAGAGGTATTACTAGACACATTTTCAAAAAGGGAAGTTTGCTGTAAATTCAGATTCTTGCCCACATTCTAAGAATTTAAACTCAGTTTTATCATTTTACCTTTAAAAAAAAATGTTTATTTATTTTGAGAAAAGAAAGAGCATGAGAAGGGGACAGGGGCAGAGGGAGAGAGAGAATCCCAAGCAGGCTCCGGGCTGTCAGCACAGAGCCCAACACAGGGCATGATTCTATGAATCGTGAGATCATGGCCTGAGCTGAAGTCAAGGGTCGGATGCTTAACCGAGCCACTGAGGCGCCCCAGTTTTGTCACTTTAAATCCACGGTCCCCTCCATTCTGTCAGACAAGGATCTCATCCGGCTGTGCAAAAAATAACTGACAAATCATTTAATCTCACTGGGCCTGACTTTCCTCATCAATAAACTTAGGAAGAAGTTTGAATTATTCCTAAAGTCAGTTTCCCTTATTCTCTTTCCTGATGTCTATCAAATTTACCATTTTAATCACTTTAAAGTATACAATTCAGTGGTTCCTGATACATTCACAATATATTACCACTCTCTGATTCCAGAACATTCCCTCACCTCAAAAAGAAACTCCTAACCTTTAAGCTGTCACTCCTCTACCTTCCTTCCCTCCCCCAGGCTCTGGCAGCTTCTGATCTGATTGCTGCTTCTATGGATTTGCCTAACCTGGATATTTTACACAAAGGGAATCACACAATATGTGACCTTTTGGGTCTGGTTTCACTCACTAAGCGAATGTTTCTGAGGTTCATCCACACTGAGGCATGTATCGTACTTCATTCCTTCTTATGGTTCAATAATATTCCTTTGTATGTATTTACAGACATTGTTTCTCCATGCATCCACTGATGGGACATCTGGGACCTTCTGGCTACTGTGACTAATACTGCTCTCCACACACATGTACATTTACTGACTTGAGTCCTTCCTGATATATTTCTAGCAGTGGGGCTGCAGAGTCATATGATAATACTATGTTTGAATTTCTGAGGAACTGACAAAGTATTGGGGCTCACCAATTTTATATTCCCTACAGCAATTACAAGGGTCCTAATATCTCCCCATCCTTACCAACACCTATTTTCTGTCTTTTTCTTCCTTCCTTCCCTCCTTCCTTCCTTCCTCTCTCTTTGTAATTATAGCCACCCCAATGAGTGTGAAGTGATATCTCCTTGTAGTTTTGATTTGCATTCCCCTAATGCCTAATGGTACATTATCTTTTCACGGGCTTTTTGGCCATTTGTACATCTTCTTTGGAGAAATGTCTATCCAAGTCCTTTGCCCATTTTTTAGTGGAGTTGTTTTTGTTGTTGAGTTGCAGGAGTTCATCAAATATATGAGAAACAAATCCCTTAGCAGATATATGATGTGCAAACATTTTCTTCCATTCTTTAGGTTATCTTTTCATTTTCTTCACAGTCCTTCAATGCACAAAAGTTTTTCATTTCAAGGAAGTCTAATTTATCTTCTTTCCTTTGCTGTTCGTGTTTTTGATATCTACCCTAAGAATTCATTGCCATATCCATCTAAGATCTCTTTTTGCTGGTGTATTCCATAAGCTTTTGCTCATTTCATAAATAAAGTTGTACCTGAGTAACTCTCTTTGTTTTACTGCTGGGTTATTTTGGAGTATTTATTACATTGTCCTTATCAAGGAAGTGGCAGGATTTTAAGCATGGATAAAATTACCCTGTTAATAAGATGGTCGGGCTGGAACTCCTTGAGATAAAATGGGATAGCTCTGAAAGAAACTGCTTTCTCCTCCATTATAAAGAAGAAAGGAAGAAGGGGGGAAGAGAAAGGGAGGAAGAGAGGAAAGAAGGAAGCAAACACTGTTTGAGAACCTCATGAATTAATGAACACACACATACAAATTTAAAAGCCATTCCAACATGCACCTCCATGTTTACAGCAGCATTATATACTATAGCCAAATCATGGAAATAGCTCACATGTCCATCAACTGATGAATGGATAAAAAAGATGCAATTTGTGTATGTGTATATATACATATATATATGTGTATATATACATATATATATACACACACGCACACACAGGTATATATACACATATATATGTATATATGTATATATACACACACAATGGAATATTACCCATCAAAAAAAAAAAGAAATCTTGCCATTTGCAACAACGTGGATGGAGCTAGACAGTATTATGCTAAGTAAAATAAGTCAGTGGGAGAAAGACAAATACCATATAATTCACTCAGATGTGGAATTTAAGAAACAAAACACACAATCATTGAGAGAAAAAGGAGAGAGGCAAACCAAGAAACAGACTCAACTCTAGAGAACAACCTGATGGTTACCAGAGGGGAGGGGAGTGGGGGATGGGTGAAATAGGTGATGGGGACTAAGGAGGGCACTTGCTGTGATGAGCACTGGGTGATGTATGGAAGAGGTGAATCACTATATTGTACGCCTGGAACTAATATTACGCTGTACATTAAGTTGAATTTAAATGAAAACTTAAAAAATAAAATAAAAAATAAGTATAATAAAAAAAAAAAAAAAAAAGGATGTTCTGGACTAAATGTCCAAACATGATAAACCGTGGAAAGACAGCTTACCCTGCAATAAAAACTCATTACTCTGGCAGTTACTAGAATTCTAACACATGGAATCATTTCTAAGATCTACTTCCCTTATTTTAACTGGCCAATAATGTTCGTGTCTACCAAAAGGCTTAAATATGGCTTCAAAAGGAAAGGCATTGCTGAAGGATTACTTGAAAAATAAACCATGTTTACCCCCCCCAAAGAAAAAGAAAAGAAAAAGAAGATGGAATATATAAACAACACAATACTCTGCAGCCATTTAAAGTGATATTGCTGGTTAAAATTTCATTTATTGACATTGAAAGGTTGAAAGGTATTTACAACGTAATGCTCTATGGTGGGAAACAACTAGTTTATAATACATATACTCAGAAAGCCATATATCAATTAAAATATCTCATTCAAAATTATTATCATGGGATGCCTAGGTGGCTCAGCTGGTTAAGCGTCTGACTCATGATTTTCATTCAGGTCATGATCTCATGGTTCGTGAGATTGAACCCCAAGTAGATAGAGCTCTGTGCTGACAGTGCAGAGTCTGCTTAGGATTCTCTTTCTCTCTCTCTCTGCCCGTGCCCTGCTCAAATGTGAATATGCACACTCTCTCAAACTAAATTAAAAAAAAAAAAAAAGGAACCTCTTTTTACACATTCACTTATTATTACATTTTATCTTCACCCTGAATAATTTGTCAGCTATGTTTTTTTTGTTAACTAACCACAACCACTACAACAAACATATAGCATTTCACTGATGTTATGATATTTACTGAGTATCAGCAAATTTTATGTATATAAACTCCAAAAAATAACAATTTATTTTTTTTAAGTTTATTTATTTTGAAGGGGGGGAGGAGGGGCAAAGAGAGAAAGAATCTTAAGCAGGCTCTATCTACCCCAACGCAGAGCTCGAACTCATGAACCGTGAGATCATGACCTGAGCGGATATCAGGAGTCCAACGCTTAACTGACTAAGCCACCCAGTCGCCCCACAAAACAAGTTTTAAAAACAAAATATGACATTGTAAAAATGGTATATAGTCGGTCACTTCATTAATTAGGATCAAAACTTTTCTGAAACAAGTTACCAAGATGTGCAAAAATGAGATTCTATTCTGTCTCTTGTTTCTGCTAGTAGCAAGAGGTGGGGTAAGTGGTAAGACAAGGACAGCATTGCTCCACCGGCCCGACTTGCTACCCCTTATTTCATCTAAAAGCCCTCGCTGTGGTATGTTCCCACTGCGTGGGAATTCCACTCCCCATTGCATAAGGTGACTGAAAGTGACTACAGTCTGTGCACTAACTGAACAGCTGCCTTCAGACCCTCAGACATGTCACCCAAATACAGACCGGAAACACAGAACCTGTGACACTGAGCAGATGCTACACACAAACATGTAAACGGCCACAGACTCGCAATGACCAGGAATCTTGGGACGGCCACACTTCCAGATAAGAGGGCAGGTGACCCAAGACTTGAGGGTCTGATTAAAATCATTAAAGCGCTTTATATACAGACATGAGATGTTTTTTAAAGATTACATAATTCGGGATAAGTATTAAGGATAGTAGAAAAGTTAAAACAACAACAAAAACAAACAACCAAAAACACCAATATAAAGAAAAATCTTTACTTTCCCCAATACCATAAATACAGTCAATAGTGCCCAAAAATTTGTTCTGAGGAGAGAAATATATAACAAAGTGAGTCTTCTTCATATAAGTTTAATTTTCTCCAAATGCTTCTCAGAAAAAGGAATGAAAAAATTTTAAAGAAACACAATTTACATAATCTATTAAAGATACATTTAAGCACTCACATGGTGACATAACAGCAAAAATGCTTAAAATCTCACATAAATTAGGCCAGGAGAGAAATTTGTCAAATTTTTTTTTTTTTTTTGCCAAAATTATCAGAACTGATTCAATATTCAACACTGCAATTTACTTGCGAGAAAACTTAGCCTAGCCAACTTTACTGTTTCTTGAATCTAAAATTTATAGTACTATTCCCAAATTAGAGTACTAGATTTAGAAAAGCAATTCAGAAAATCACCAATGGTGTTCAAAAGTTAATAAATTCAGTTGAGACATAAAACATTTACATTTTACACATTTTAACTGATTTCTGGCTGTAGTATCGTTAATATAGAGGGCTCATTGTGAACTACTCCAGTATTTTCCAGCAGCTGTTGGGTATATCGTCAGCCAAGGAAGCAACAGACCAAGGCGTAGCCAGTGGCCACACGTTAAGAGCTCTTAGATATGGAACCGATCTTCATATATCTGGACCACTTCAGTTTCCAAGCTGATGCAGGGCTAAACGTTCCGACAAGATCAGACGATAGGTTTTACTTTTATCTACTTCTCTCTCTTAAAGGACATGCTTGCCATACACCAGACCAAGCCAAAGAAGTCTGAAGATTCAAATTAAAAACTCCCCAAGTGATCCTGGACCTATCTGAGGGCCCTCTACACCACAACCTACTCTAGGGAGGCTGTGGCTCGGGGTTCCATTTCTGTCTCCAGCCATTTCTTCTCCAACAACCTACCCCCAACACACATTATGCTGTCTCTCTACCTGACTCAATTTAGAATCGCTCCCTTTTACACACAGGCCATCCTTTCTCCCTTTCTCCCTTCATCTGATACCCCAGGCAAAGATGAAACCCTGATTAAATCCAATTACCCACCTGCTCTACCTCTGCAGCTAAAAATGGATCAAGAAAAATGTACAACCTTCCAACAGTTCCCATTTTAAATTTATGGCCACAAATTGCAAATGGGCAATCAGCACTGTTCAACACAGTGAAGCAGACTAAAATCCCGAGTTTGTTCATTTTCCCAGTATACAAAATACTATTTCATACTTTCTCCTCTGTTTCTCAAACCTCTTAAACCTACCCACTCCCTCAGCTGCCTGGAGAAAAAAGCAGGAATCAGACACAAATTTCTCTTCCAACACTCAAAACTACATACCTAACCCATACTCTTATTTCCTATTACAACAAATGCCATGTTCTCACTTCTTTCACAGTCCAACCCTTCCATTTGCACTCTGGATCTTGCAACTTCTCACTTTCTCAAGAAAATTATATCCCTCTCTGTGCTGCGTTATCAATTTCTCTCTCCATGGATCTGGGGCATCGGCATACAAGCCTCCTCTAACATCTACAGTCATTAAATCCACACTCCCTACAGGGACCATCCTACCTCCAGGCTTCTTGAAAGAGTTAACTTATCTGGTGGCTTCCACTTTGTGTCCTCACATTCTCTCCTCAGTTTAATCCAAGCAGGTTTCTTTTTCCTCTCAGTTGTAACCGAGATGACCACTGTCAAGGTTATCAGAGAGGTCCATCTAACCAAATACAACACTCTCATGCCTATTCTCTTTCCTGACCTCTCAACAGCATTCAGTACTACCCGCCATCTTAAAACAGCTCCTCCTGCCCCTAGACAATGATCACCAGTGATCTCCATGTCACTGAATTCACTTTTTTATCCCTGTATAGTGATTAGAGGTTGAGGCTGTTGAGTCACACGGACCTGGATTCAAATCTTGACTCTCTCACTTTCTAGTACTCAATCTAGGCACTGATATTTAACCACTGAGCAAACCAGGGAAAATATCAGGACCTAATTCACAGCTCTGAGGATTAAATTAGTTAATTTACTTTTTTCTTCTCTATTACCTCTTAGGAATGTGTGACATAATTCACTTTCCAAGAAATGTTCTTCCTTTCATCTCAGACTGCTCCTTCCTATTCGCTGTCATAAGCTCCTCCAACTCTACTTGCCTTTTAAATTTAGGAGCTCATAGGAGAGAGAGAGAGTGTGAGCAGGGGAGGGGAAGAGAGAGATGGGCAAAGAGAATCTGAAGCAGGCTCTGTGTTGACAGCAGTGTGCCCGACGCATGGCTCAAACTCACAAACCACGAGATCATGACCCGAGCTGAAGTCGGATGCTAAATCAACTGAGCTCCCCCCCACCCCCCAGTATCCTGAGCTCATAAATTTCTATATTTTCTCCCTAAGTGATTGATCTCCACCATTCTCATGACTGAAACTACAATCTAACCCTCGATGATTTCCAAATCTCAGTTTCTAGTCTATAATTTTCTCTCAAGCCCCAGATTGCCAACCAATCTCCACCTGGATATTACAGCTACCTCATACTCAACAGGCTCAAGAGACAAGCCTCCATCCTTTTTCATGTGCTCTTTCTCTCACCAGAAACTCCCCTGCCTGTCACAGTCTCTAACTACTTGCTGTCAGTCTCTGGGGCTCCATATATTCCCTCTTTTGTAACAGTCACTAAACTTATATTTACTGGCTTGCTAGACCGTAAACTCCATGATAGAAAATAAGACCTTCTCATATCATTAACATTTTGCCTAGTGTCTCTTACATACAAAATGTTTAATAAATACTTTTTTTTCAATTTTTTTTTAACATTTATTCATTTTTGAGAGGCAAAGCACAAACAGGGGAGGGGCAGAGAGAGAGGGGGAGACACAGAATCTGAAGCAGCCTCCAGGCTCCGAGCTGTCAGCACAGAACCCGACGTGGGGCTCGAACTCACGAACCGTGAGATCATGACCTGAGCCGAAGTCAGACGCCTAACCGACTGAGCCACCAGGTGCCCCTTAATAAGTACTTCTTGAACAGAATCTGAGCTATTCAAAAAGTTACTGCTTATTTAATTTCTGAAACAGCATTTTATTTGTTCAGTTGTCTAATGCAGTGTAAACACTTTCATATCAAAATACTTAAACCACTGGTTTACATTAATGTCATTTCTAATCCATAAAAATACATCAAACAAAATTTAGAGGTACTTCTAAATATATTCTATTATGTCTGGGGAATTCAACAATTATCAATTGCCTCTGGATATAAAAAGTTAAAAAGGCTCCAAGCTAGGAAAGACAACTAAGGGTGATACTGTTTGTTTACCTACTTTGGAATCCCACAGAATTTTTTAAAAGAATGTTAGTGAAAAGATGATATTTTAAGTCTGAAATGCATGAACTTTCTGGATTATTTTTAGAAAGGATTTTCTTCTCCAAGACTCTTCTATCACTTTCCCCACATGAATACTAAATACTATCACACTCTAATTGTGTATTAATATTCTGTTTGTTTTTACTCCTCAAAGATAGTATCCAAACAGTATTTTTTTTTTTTTTAAGCTTATAAAGTCTTCTTATGGTTAAATGCAGAGTTTCCATTAGGGAGCCTGAAATTTGAAAAAAGCTTGCACACACACATACGCTCTCACACACAGACCAAGAGATTCACTGTGATATCATGAAAATGTACACATATGACTTGAATACATAAGGGCTTTTAGAAAGTCAAATTGATTACAAAACCAAAATACGCACTAAATTGAGGAAAAACATTTTGTATTGTTCTTATGTAGAAAACATGACCCCTTGAAGGACAAAGTCATTGAGAAACTGATCACACTGAAAAAGGATACAAAACAAAGTTAAAAACAAGAAAACTAGAGCCACACAGCCTTAGGAATACTTAAATAAATTAGATTGCAAAGGACCAGGCTTTGTTCTCAGAGTATCTGGGCAATTATCTCACAAATAAGGGCTATTTCTATTTTCTATAACTGCCAGAGTATTTGATCAGATTGCTTCTGCACGTTCTATAATAAACCAAAACACACATAATGAAAGCTTATACGTACACTAATGGAATAAAGAAATTATAAAATGGACGATTCTCTAATATCACAAAAGTATTTGAGCTTTTAACTGATCTCCTACAATTATCCAAAGTACTTAATTAACCAGTTACGAAAGAGCCTATATGTGAGATAGTAATGTCACACCTTTCTCCAGAAGCTCTTAAATCCTCTGAATGCACCCCTTGAGTTTCTGAGCATGTTTCCAAAATAATTACGGAAAGCCATTTATCAAACTATAGCAAGACCTCTTTTTAGTTTATACCCTTTTACCCACTAATTATACTCCCGGGGAATAATCCTATATACTAAGGAGGCTTTATTCAGTCAGTCAGTCAGTCAGTCAGTACATGTTTATTAAGCACCTACTATGTATATATACACAAATATGTTTGTCACAATATAACAGGAAAATACTGGAAACAAACCCATTATTTGACAATGGAGGAACTGGGAGAAAACCGTAGTATTTCGTAGCCAAAGTACAATACAGTCATTTAAAATACACGCATGGTGAGTTGGAAGCAATATGGAAAAAGTTTTACAGAGTTACAGGACAAAAGCAGAACATAAAATCAAAAAAGTCATAGAATCACACTCTCAGAAGAAAGTATCCGTAGAATAAACACGGAAATAAAATAGGTCAAATAGATTGGCTGCATCTTGAGGGTAAACCTCTGAGATTTTCTTTATATCTCTGGAATTTTCTACAATTTCTACAATTTTCTACAAGTTTTCTACAATAAACATACATAACCTAACTAATGAAAAAAACCATAATTATTTACTTCCTGTTTTTTGAGAGAGAGAGAGAGAGAGAGAGAGAGAGAGAGCGTGCGCGAGAGAGCGCATCTGCACAAGGAAGGGGCAAAGGGATAGGGAAAGGGAATCTGAAGGAGGCTCCACACCCATCACAGAGCCTGACATGGTGCTTGATCTCACAACAGTGAGATCATGACCTGAGCTAAAATCAAGACTCAGACACTCAGGTTGCCTGGGTGGTTAGGTTGGTTACACATTTGACTCTTGATTTCGGCTCAGGTCATGATCTCACGACTCATGAGTTCGAGCCCCACGTGAAGCTCTGTACGGACAGCATGGAGCCTGCTTTGGATTCTCTCTCTCCCCTCTGTCTGTGCCTCTACCCCACTCACACTGTATCTCTCTCTCTCTCAAAATAATAAATAAACTTTAAAGAAAAAAAACAAAGGCACTCAACTGACTGAACCACCCAGGTGCCCCAAGAACCACAATTTTTAAAAAGACGATACTTATCAATCATTTCATTTGAGAAGAAAAACCACTGACCTGTCTTCAAAATTTTCTGAACCCTAAATAACCATCCCAAATGGCACAAATGAAAATTAGTATCTTAATACAGAACTGCTGGAAGCAAAGCTCATTTTATAAAATTTCTCATCAAAATCAGTGAGTAAAAAGCCCAAGACTTTACTGAATGTTTCTTCAGATCACAGGAGACCACGTTCTAGAAAAAGCAGTAATTGCTACTTATCAAAATGGAAAAAAATTCTGGTTAATGAATGAGATTATCTTCTCATAACCATATCAAGTACTGAACAGTAATAATAAAATCTCAATTTTTTCCTAAACCAAATGCAAACATCATTATTTTTTTTTAATCATTTACAAGTTAAGAGATGCAAAGTAAAAAACAACTAGAAAGTCCTATAGCAAAACATAACAGTGTTGTGGGTACGGTTTTGTCTTTTTTTTCCTATATTTTAAAAAATGTCCATAATAGATGCACAACTTTTAAAAAAGAGAAAAATAGGGGCGCATGGGTGGCTCAGTCGGTTAAGCATCTGACTTCAACTCAGGTCATGATCTCGTGATCTGTGAGTTCGAGCCCCTTGTGGGCTCTGTACTGTCATAACAGCTTGGAGCCTGGAGCCTGCTTCAGATTCTATGCCCCCCTCCTTCTCTGCCCCTCACCCACTTGCATTCTGTCCCTCTCTCTTTCTCTCTCAAATATAAACATTTAAAAAAAATTTTTGTTAAAGAGAAAAATAAACTTAAATTATCAAGGGAAATATACTGAAATATATTTATTTATACAGATTAGATTAGTAAAAATACAGTATTTGTAAAATTCAGACCTGCTTGTGAGAGCAGCTCGAGAAATCTGAAGGCCCTTCAAAATCAGTCAATACAACCATCACTTTTAGGGAGATCAGAATACTTCACATTTCTAATACAAGAGTTCATAATTTGAATAAAGACGTATTTTTCTCTTACTAAGGAATCTGTCATAAACAGATCTAAGGATGTTTTCTTTTCAGTGATATAGCCTATTTCTTTGTTCATAAGGTATCAACATCCATGATGCCATATAGCTGTTATAGTAAAGTGTGTCAATAAACACAGTCTTTAGTGAACTAACTGAGGTAACATCAAAACATAAAACTTTATTTACTATGTAAAAGTATTTATTAGTGTCTCTCATTGACTTTAGGTGTAAAATTATTTCAGCTTAATCAGAGAAAAGCAAAAGGAAATTGAGAATCCATATGCCTATCACTGTATGGAGAACAACAACCAACAAGATACAACAGTGCGTATTAGAACACGTTCAGCAACTTCAAACATACATACATTACGGGATCAACTGCTAAGTCATTAAACAAGCAAAAAGAGGCAGTATCTCAGCAATGAATAAAGTACAGTGCTCTGAAGTTAAACTGTCTGGTTTCAAATCCTAGTTCTACTTGTTTTTAGTTGTATAACCTCGGGGTTAATCTCTATGTGTTTCCATTTCTCCATCTTCCTATAAAATAGGGATAATAACAAGATAATGACAATAACAGTATAATAACAATAACAATTCATTCATAAAAGAAAGAAATCTTTTATTTTCATTTTTTCAATATGATGACAGCTTTATTTTTTTTTTTTAAGTTTATTTATTTATTTTGAGAGAGCGAGAGAGCATGTGAGAGAGAAAGTGCATGCAGGTGCAGGGATGGATCAGAGAGAAAAGGAGTTCATACACACTCCTTGGGAGAGAATCCCAAGAGGGCTCCATGCTGTCAGTGCAGAGCACGATGTGGGGCTCAAACCCACGAACCGTGAGATCATGACCTAAGTTGGATGTTTAGCCAACTGAGCCACCCAGGTAACCGTGAAAGAAGTATTTTATCTAAAAAAAAAAAATTTTTTTAATGTTTATTTATTTTTGAGAGACAGAAAGAAACAGAGTGTGAGCAGGAGAGAGGCAGAGAGAGAGGGAGACACAGACTCTGAAGCAGGCTCCAGGCTCCGAGCTGTCAGCACAGAGCCCACGCAGGGCTCGAACTCACTCGGACCGTGAGACCATGACCTGAGCTGCACTGACTGAGCCACCCAGGCACCCCAGAAGTAAAGGAGGAGATACCATGTCTAGCACAGAATAAGCACTAAAACAGGGCTTTCCCTCCTTTTTCGTCACTCTAAATAGAATTTGTCACCCATTTTGGAAATAAGAATGAAGATCTCTAACTCAACAAATTAGTACTTAAAGTCCTAAATTCACTTGAAATCGTAATTACCCACCACAAAGTACCTTGTGCAACCTGAGCATAATCCAACTTAACCTTAAGGTAAATGACAGTTCCCTTCCACGGCGATTTTATCCCAGTTGTTTCAAAAGAAGAAACGAATGAAACACCAAGATTCTTTCTTAAAAGATGTACCAAAAAATTTTAGAGTCACTGTACTAACAAAACGTGATTGTCTCAGAAGTGCGAAGTTACTGGGGGAAACATAATAATGCACAACCAAGAGCAAAATTTAAGTATTTTAGTGTTTTTAGCATATTTAAAGTTAAGGTGCTTGGAATACTCAAAATTACCAACATTTGTTAAGTATAAAATTGCTATTCTCTATAAATAAAGAAATGCCAACTATGATTAGCCTGGAAGTAGTTATACTAGAGCCATTCAACTATCTTGGGATTACTGTGTTCTCTTTTCTCACAAAGAAATTAATACAAGCGACAGAATGTTACAAAAATAGTCAATAGTGTTGAAGGCTTTTTAATAAACTTCATTTTGGCAAATAATCACAGAGAAACTAACAAACAATGAAATCATGATGATTTCATTTATTTGTTCTGTACATATCTGATTAATAGGCATTAATTTTGTTGATGGAAACAAAAGAACTCTATTGTTATATACAGATTAGAAATGTGAACACTTAGCATTTCCCACAACTACTGACTTCACAAATTATTTTGAATGTTATTTCAAATAACACTGTAAGTGCCAGAGGTTAGGTAAGCAGAGCTCTACTGCCCTCTAATGAAATAAACCAAAAACAAAAAACAAAAAACCCTCTTTTTGATGTATCTCAGAACAGGAAAATAATCTTACTTTGCTAAATGCAGTAGATAAACACTAAGACAATTAATTGCAAACAACTAGAATATATAAATCAAAATACTGCAAGAGAAGTTACAATCGCCCAGTTTTCATGATAAAATTAGTAGCAAAACAGGAAAGCCTTGAGACAGGAACGTTTCAAGAGAAAGGACACGAATGCAACAGTGCTATCTAATATGATAGCAATTAGAACTTCACTGCAGGCTACGCTTTTCATGTGTATGTTGGAAGTGAATGAGAAGAAAGACTTTTAGAAACCACACACTTTGATGAACTGCAGGAAGTTTTCAGCTCAGCAGCTCAAAAGTAAACACCATCAAAAGAGTCTCTCATAATGTTCACTGACTAACCCTCTCAGAATTTTTTTTAAGTTTATTTATTTTGAGAGAGAGAGCAGGGGAGGAAGAGAGAAAGAAGAGACAGAGAACCCCAAGCAGGCTCCACTCTGTCAGCACAGAGCCCAACATGGGGCTCAATCTCACAAACCGTGAGATCATGACCTGAGCCAAAATCAAGAGTCAAATGTTGAACTGACTGAGCCACCCAGGTACCCCTCTCAGAATTATTTTAATACATGAATACTTTCAGGAAAAATACCCTTTAACATACACACTTAAAAGAATTTTATTTCATGCTTTCTGCTTTTTAAACAAATGCCAATTTCATAATATGGCAACTCTGCATTCTATGATACTTTCCATCATACACTAACCAGTGATAACTTGTCATCATTTTCAATAAAACTTCTCCCTTCTTGGGCGCCTGGGTGGCTCAGTTGGTTAAGCGTCTGACTCTTGGTTTCGCCTCAGGTTATGATCTCACAGTTTGTGAGTTCGAGCCCCACATCAGACTCTGTACTATCAGCACAGAGCCTGCTTGGGATTTTCTCTCTGCCCCTCCCCTGCTTTCTCTCTCTCTCTCTCTCTCTCTCTCAAATAAACAAACTTAAAAATTTTTTAGAAAAAGTTCTCCTTTCTTTTAACAAACGTGGTTTTTAAAACATGTTCCATATTCCTGTTCCTTTCATCTAATATTCCCACCTGTCAAGAATTCCCAAAGTCTCACACGAGTACAAAGAACAGAGTACCAGATCACAAAAAGAGAGAGGGAGAATATGAAAAGAAGAAAAAGTAAATCTTCCCAACAGCAGTTCACTGAGAGAACAGAGGTGTGGTGGTTAACTGCTCCTTGGAGCTGGGACACACAGCACTTGGAGATGGCAGGTGTCTGTCCAGGCTGACAGCTGTGATACGCTCCATTACGTGTGTCTTCTTTAGCAGATATGAGAAACAGGTCAAATCCACACAATGCCATAGGGAAGAGAGGCAATACAAGGGAAAGAGGTGCACTTAAGTCTGCACCAAAATGAAAATATCAGGGTGCTCGGGTGGCTCAGCTGGTTGGGCATCCGACTCTTGATCTTGGCTCAGGTCATGATCTCACGGCTCATGGGTTTGAGCCCTGCATCGTGCTGTGTGCCGACAGGTCAGATCCCAGAGCCTGCTTGGGATTCTGTGTCTCCCCCCTCTCTGCCCTTCCCCTGCTCATGCTCTGTCTCTCTCTCAAAATAAATAAACTTAAAAAAAAAAAAAGAAAATATCCTTTTCCTTTGTAGGCCGCTGCTCTTCTTTGCATCGTCTGTTTGTCGATGCAAATGGTTCTCCAGCTCTACAAGTTACATGGATAACCAAACGCTCGTTCAAAACTTCAAAATAGCAACACACAGGGAGATACAAATGTACTCCAGGTTCTATCTCCCAGTGAGCTGGATTTCACATCTGTAGAGATTTTCTGAGTAACATGGATTAAAAACATGACTCTTTTACTAGAAGTATTACTCATTCATTCCTACTGTCTCAACATAGAACTGACATAAACGTATTTTGAAGACATGATAAAGGAGCCGGGAGGACTCAGGCATCCCAAGGTCCACCACTGCCTACACAATGATGCTCAAAGTACACCCCATATACGGTCACAACAGTTTCCTTCCAGCCTATCAATTCCATTTACCTGTTCAGACTTAACATATGACAGTCCAGAGAAATACAACAGTGAAGGTGTACAGACACTTGGAGAACATACGAATGTGTGTACGTACATCTGTACATACGTACGCGTGTGTGTCTTCACTCAGAATAGTTCCAGTCTACACTGGAACTAGTGAGTTCCAGACTGTTATCCCAAACCTAAAGGAATGCCTTCCCTAGTTCACTGTAAGAAAACATCAGGCTTTCCAGGCTGCCCTTCCCCTCCCGAGGTCTCAGTAAGCACAGATATGAAAAAGAAGATCGAGAACTAACAAGGCGGAAGGGGGCAAGGAAAGGGAAATGATTAATTTCATCAGGAAATAAATTCACTGTCAGCTTTGGTTTAAAACAAAGGCATTTATTTATTCATTAGCCAAAAATAAGTTTTATTGCCGACGATGATGAAAATGGCAGCAGCCTGCTTTTTTTAAGCATTTACCTAACACTAGGCATCGGACTAAATAAGCACTCCATACACTGGGTAACCCCGTGCAACAGGTAATGTTATCCCCGGTTTACAGATGAAGAAGCTGATACTCATAAAGATGAAGTGACTTGCCCAAAGCTACACCACTTCTAAATTGTAGAGCATATATAATATACCAGTCACTTCAACTCTTAACTACTAAACTTATATTATTTTATAAATTATTGTTATTTATACTGTATTCACCAACTTAAAATGTGTGAAATGCAATACTTTTGAAACACTGAATGAATTAATAAATTATATACAGTGAGTCCCAACTCAATTGCCTAAAATTTTATAGACTTGTTAACCGGGGCTACGTACTGGTCCCCATTACCATGGAAGATAAAAATGCGCATGATATATAACACATGATGAAAGTTCTAACAAAGAAGTAATACTGCTCTCATCCTTCAATGCCCATTATAAACAATAACATTTCTCCAATTATTCTCTGATTACATCCAGTCATAGTTACCTCTCTTTCCTCAGATCTTCCTACCTGATTTTCACCTCTCTGTGTTAAAAAGAAGCAGTCTCCTTTATTTAGGGGGAAAAAGTCACTCCCCTTTATCCATCTTAAAAAGATAATCGATTACAATAAAAAGATAACAAATATCTTTCACTGCTATCTTAAATATATATTTCTCTATACGCTACAGTAAAAAAAAAAAAAAAAAATTCCAAATCAAGCTTCCTGAAATTAACGCTAAAAAAGAAATCATCGCACAGTATAAACGAATCCAAAATTCCATTTTGCAACAGCTGGGATTTAAACTCATGCACGCTAATGTTACACACACACAAACACAATTCACATCATCTTGGTAATGCAGGCATTGGCTAGACAACAAAATTCCTTCTACTATATGTAAGCATCTTAAAACACAAAACACCTACAAATATCCACAAATATCTAAATCATTAAAATCTTAATTTTATATGGCTGTTACCAAGTTTTCCCACTGCAGAATTTAAAAGAAGAGGTTATGAAATGCTCGTGCAAGACATTTCTTCAAATGAATAACAAAGGGATAAGTAACTCTGATTCTCAAAACCTGTCACAAAGATCTAGCCATTTGTTAATCCTTGTTGAATTTTAATTTAATTGTGTTTAAAATTTCAATCCAGGGGGCAGAGACTCTGCTCACAATAAACTACAAGACCTACCTGGTAAACAAAATGCAGCATTTCACTGAGGTACCATTTCTTACCTTTGAATCTTCACCACTCACTCCCAGCTGTAACACGGCTTGAGGAGATTTTAGTTTCGCTTGGGCAGAGTGAGCCATCTGAAGGTTAAGCTGCCATCCGACCGTCTCTAGCTATAAAAGACAAGTACAGATTGGAATCAGATGGTATGGAAGGAAGAAAACAGTCAACTTTCAGCAAATCTCCCACCCGTAGGAATGAACATGGATAAGCCTAGACTTCATGGAAAGTCAATTCTATGGCTCCTTCAACCTGCGTTTTCTGCAAACTCTCCCTTTGGGCTCATGAGATTGGCCTTGTGCCAGGCCTGTCAAATTCAACAGTAAAACTCGTCTTCAAATACACTGCATTTTGAAAATAGAGGTCTTAGACTAAGCAACAAAGTACAGTAAAAGAGTCCATGGTCTTTAAATAGCATATTACTATTTCACAACAGTATATTTTAAAGCCAATGGTTTTCTCAACAGTTAGGGATTTTACACTTTAATGACCTCTCGTTGTCTTTCAAAACTCTGAACTGCATAGAATACAGGTAAGACTTTTTTTTTTTTTTAATTTAGAGGAAAATTGAAGCACGCAGATGGTAAGAGGTTCACACATTTAGACACAGTTAGCAAGACTGGAAAAGAGCCAGACCAAGAATTGATATTTACTAGTGAGCAGGTGTTATCATGCTTTCCAAAGTACTCTAACTTATTATGGTTCCCAGTTATGACAGAAACTAATTAGAACATTTCCTATGAACTTATTAATTAACACAAGAGCAAAATTCAATCAGGTAAGGCAAAAATAGTAAAGACAGACTAAAACTGTTTAAGTTTTCTTTTAAAATATTAAATAGCACAAATGTGGTTTTAGTGAACTTGAGACATGATTGGTTTCGCTAACCTCAGAACCTCAGTACCAGGAGTATTAAATTTCCAATAAATTCGAGAAACACTATTTAGGAAAGATGTGTGAAATGCAATTGTCACATGCCTCTCACAACATGGCCCTAATAACTGATTTAGTAAAAACTACCTTAGCTACACTGGTAAGATGGGCAGTCTCACAATTTTTTTTTTTTTTTTTTTTTTTTTTACTTAACCAGAATACTAACTTCTGACTTAAAAGACTGTTCAACAGCAGAATCACAGCAGTGACTCGAAGCCAAATTGGAAAGAGAGCAATGGAAGTATTATCTATTCAAGAGAGGATGCAATGAGAAAATAAAGATGTATTTCTGTTCTTTCTGGCACTGAACCTTTGAGAGGTTATGGGTAAAAAGAGGGAAAATGTCACACGGACATAATCCACAACACCTAAATAAAAAAATCAGTGTAATGGTGTGTGTTAAGGATCTTTAACATACTGATCTTGAACAGTGACCTTAGTAAGTGTAGTCTCTAATACCAGCCCACCACAATTTTTTTTTCAAATTTTTATTTAGATTCCAGTTAGTTTGGTTTTGCACACAGGGCATTTGGTTTCAGGAGCAGAATTCAGTAATTCATCACTTAAATACAACACAACACTCAGTGCTCATCACAAGTACCCTCCTGAAGACCCATCACCCATCTAACCCATCCCCACTCTCCTCCCTCCATCAATACCCCCCAATTTGTTCTCCATCATTAAAAGCCTCTTGCGGTTTGTTTGCCTCTTTTCCCCCACCTCCCATATGTTCATCTGTTTTGTTTCTTAAATTACATGAGTGAAATCCTATGATATTTGTCTTTCTCTATTTACTTCACTTAGCTTAATACTCTAGCTCCATCCATATTGTGGCAAATGGAAAGATTTCACTCTTTTTGATGGCTGAGTAATATTTCATCGTGTAATATATACCACATCTTCTTTATCCATTCATTAGTCAATAGATATTTAGGCTCCCTACTTTGGGCTATTGTGGCTAGTGCTGCTATAAACATTGGGGTGCATGTGTCCCTTCGAAACAGCACACCTGTATCCCTTGGATAAATACCTAGTAATGAAATTGCTGGGTCGTAGGGTAGTTCTGTTTTTAATTTTTTTGAGGAACCTCCATACTGTTTTCCAGAGTGGCTGCACCAGCTTGCATTCCCACCAACAATGCAAAAGAGATCCTCTTTCTCCGCATCCTCGCCAACATCTGTTGTTGCCTGAGTTGTTAGTTTTAGCCATTCTGACAGGAGTAAGGTGGTATCTCATTGTGGTTTTGATTTGTATTTCCCTGATGATGAGTGATGTGGAGCATTTTTTATGTGTCGGTTGGCCATCTGGATGTCTTCTTTGGAGAAGTGTCTATTCATGCCTTTTGCCCATTTCTACACTGGATTATTTGCTTTTTGGGTGTTGAGTTTGAAAAGTTCTTTATAGGGGCGCCTGGGTGGCTCAGTCGGTTGAGTGTCCGACTTCAGCTCAGGTCACGATCTCACGGTTCGTGAGTTCGAGCCCCGCATCGGGCTCTGGGCTGATGGCTCAGAGCCTGGAGCCTGCTTCCGATCCTGTGTCTCCCTCTCTCTCTGCCCCTCCCCCATTCATGCTGGCTCTGTCTCAAAAATAAATAAACATTAAAAAAAAAAAAAACTTTAAAAAAAAAAAGAAAAGTTCTTTACAGATTTTGGATACTCTTTATCTGATGTGCCATTTGCAAATATCTTCTCCTATTCTGTTGGTTGCCTTTTAGTTTTGCTAACTGTTTCCTTCGCTGTGCAGAAGCTTTTTATTTTGATGAGGTCCCAGTAGTTCATTTTTGCTTTTGTTTCCTTCCCTCTGGAGACATGTTGAGTAAGAAGTTGCTGCGGCCAAGATCAAAGAGGTTTTTGACTGCTTTCTCCTCAAGGATTTTTATGGCTTCCTTTTATGGCTTACTTTGAGGACTTTCATCCATTTTGAGTTTAGTTTTGTGTATGGGGTAAGAAAGTGGTCCAGGTTCATTCTTCTGCATGTTGCTGTCCAGTTTTCCCAGCACCACTTGCTGAAGTGACTGTCTTTATTCCATTGGATATTCTTTCTTGCTTTGTCAAAGATTAGTTGCCCATACGTTTGTGGGTCCGTTTCTGGGTTCTCTATTCTGTTCCATTGATCTGAGTGTTTGTTGTTGTGCCAGTACCATACTGTCTTGCTGATTACAGCTTTGTAGTATAGCTTGAAGTCCGAGATTGTGATGCCTCCTGCTTTGGTTTTCTTTTTCAAGATTGCTTTGGCTATTCAGGGTCTTTTCTGGTTCCATACAAATTTTCGGATTATTTGTTCTAGCTCTGTGAAGAACGTTGGTGTTATTTTGATAGAGATTGCATTGAATATGTAGATTGCCTTGAGTAGTATCAATATTTTAACAATATTTTTCACTTCTATCTAAGAGCATGGAATCTTTTACCATTTTTTTGTGTCTTCTTCAATTTCTTTCATAAGCTTTCCATAGTTTTCAGTGTATAAATTTTTAACCTCTTTAGTTAGATTTATTCCTAGGTATTGTATGGTTTTTGGTGCAATTGTAAATGGGATTGATTCCTTCTCTTTCTGTTGCTTCATTGTTAGTGAATAGGAATGCAACCGATTTCTGTGCATTGATTTTATATCTTGCAACTTTGCTGAATTCATGAATCAGTTCTAGCAGTTTTCTGATGGAATCTTTTAGGTTTTCCATGTAGAGTATCATGTCATCTGCGAAGAGTGAAAGTTTGACCTCCTCCTGGACGACTTGGATGCCTTTTATTTCTTTGTGTTGACTGATTGCAGAGGCTAAGACTTCCAATACTAGGTTGAATAACAGTGGCAAGAGTGGACATCCCTGTCTTGTTCCTGACCTTAGGGGGAAAGCTCTCAGTTTTTCCCCATTGAGGATGATATTAGCATTGGGTCATTCATATATGGCTTTTATTATCTTGAGGTATGCTCCTTCTATCTCTACTTTCTTGAAGGTTTTTATCAAGAAAGATGCTGTATTTTGTCAAGTGCTTTCTCTGCATCTATTGAGAGGATCATATGGTTCTTGTCCTTTCTTTTATTGATGCGATGAATCAAGTTGTTTTGCAGATACTGAACCAACCCTGCATCCCAGGTATAAATACCACTTGGTCATGGTGAATAATTTTTTTAATGTATTGTAGGATCTGGTTGGCTAATATCTTGTTGAGGAGTTCTGCATCCATGTTCATCAAGGAAATTGGTCTATAGTTCTCCTTTTTAGTAGGGTCTCTGTCTGGTTTTGGAATCAACGTAATGCTGGCCTCATAGAAAGAGTTTGGAAGTTTTCCTTCCATTTCTATTTTTTGGAACAGCTTCAAGAGAATAGGTGTTAACTCTTCCATAAATGTCTGGTAGAATTCCCCTGGAAAGCCATCTGGCCCTGGAGTCTTGTTTTTTGGGAGATTTTTGATTACTAATTCAATTTCTTTACTGGTTATGGGTCTGTTCAAATTTTCTATTTCTTCCTGTTTCAGTTTCAGTAGTGTATATGCTTCTAGGAATTTTTCCATTTTTTCCAGATTGCCCATTTTATTGGCATATAATCGCTCATAATATTCTCTTATTATTGTTTTTTGCTGGAAGCCGAGCTATCCCAGCCTGATGGCAAGGCCCGGGCTGCGGACGGATTGGTGACTGCAAGGCGACCCACCGAAAGTGAAGCTTCTTGGACTCCCGCTTTTAGGTAATTTGGCCGTAAGACTACCTAGGGTATTGTCTCAGTCGATTGGGGAATTGCCCTCGACAGGCCCCCTGGGAAAAGAACCATTAGGAAAGAAAATAAGGTTCCGCAAGAAACTGTGCGGCCTTACATCTAGCCCTTGCCATCCCCTATGGAGACTCCTCTACTTACAGGAAGGATAGCCTCATACACTTGCCAGCTAAGGAGGCCGACAAAGGAGAGACATATGGATTTGAGAGCCCCACTCCGGCAACTAAGGAGTGTATCTATGAGCACAGGTGACTTCAACCCCTAGGCCTACCCGGCCCCCAAAAGGCATTCCAGATGATGACTGAACCTAGTCGGTTAAGGTACAGAATGGTTCATTAATTCCTAGGTGCATTGTCTTTCTGAGAATGTGTGAGGCATGGGTTTCTAAGGTCCTTTCGGCCCCTTCCTGGCACCTGGGACTTGAGGTGTTAAGAGATAAGGGGCCTTTCATGAGAACAGCAAAGCAAATGCTTTATAGATTATAGATAAACACAGATGCATAATGAAATAATGTAGGAAATTAATCAATAATCAAAGGGTATGAGGGAACATTACAAGAAAATCGCCATGTTATTTCTTAAAGGTTGATTACACATAGGAACATTTTCAAGATTAGGTAATGTTAGAAAACCATAGATGACATATACTACAAAAAAATCACTAACAAATATAATGCCACATTTGCTACAATAAATCGGCCAGTTCAACACACTGTTGTTGTCTGTGTCCATTTTTATTTTAGTTTTAGTTTTTTATTTTAGTTTGGTTTTATTTTCACCGATGCTGTCCATCTTTTGGGAACCCCTGGACCTGCTGGAGCTGGACTCTGGCAGTTTTTATTTCAGCTGTGTTGGTTGTGATCTCTCCTCTTTCATTCTTGATTTTATTTAGTTGGGTCCTTTCCTTTTTCTTTTTGATCAAACTGGCTAGTGGTTTATCAATTTTGTTAATTCTTTCAAGAACCAGCTTCTGGTTTCATTGATTTGTTCTGCTGTTTTTTTGGTTTCGATAGCATTGATTTCTGCTCTAATCTTTATTATCTCCTGTCTCCTGCTGGTTTGGGGTTTTCTTTTCTGTTCTTTTTCCAGCTCTATGAGGTGTACGGTTAGCTGTGTATCTGAGACCTTTCTTCCTTCTTTAGGAAGGCCTCGATTGCTATATATTTTCCTCTTATGACCGCCTTTGCTGTGTCCCAGAGGGGAGCTTTTTATTTTGATGAAGTTCTGATAGTTCACTTTTGCTTTTGTTTCCTTTACCTGCCCACCACTATTTTTAATAGTCACATTCAACAGACCCACCAACAAAACAAGAAAAAGCATGTCATAACCACTCTCATATATCCAAGCATTCTGATACACATCACTATCTTTTTTTTTTAAATGTTTACTTATTTGTTTTGAGAGAGTGAGAGCACACAGGCAAGAGAGGGGCAGGGAGAGAAAGAGACAGAGAATCCCAAGAAGGCTCCACATTGTCAGCGCAGAGCCTGACCCAGGACTCCAACTCACCAAGTGTGAAATCATGACCTCAGTTGAAACCAAGAGTCAAATGCTTAACCAATTGAGCTGATTACACATCACTGTCTTAGTTGAAAGTATCTGGAAGGTACTCATATTAACTTACAAGACACTGTCTTGATCTTATTTTACTGATCCTATCCCTGCCCTTGAAGCACTTAAGATAAATATTAAGTGAAAAAATTAAAAAATACCTCTGTTGTGGTCAGTAAATTTGCATAATAAATTAATATGTTAATTTATAGTCACTATAAATATACAGTCACTATATACAGGTGGTGAAGGAGAATTTAAAAGAGCACTGAGCTTATGCTTTGGTTCATGCTTAAGCTGTCACTCCCTAGCTATGGGACCCTGGTTAAGTCACAATCTTTCAAGACTTCAGTTTCTTCATATACAATGAGAATAAATCTATCTGAACTATCTACTTTGCTGAGTTATGGTAATGACAATTAAGAAAATGCATACTCAGAGAGTGGCTCAGTCAGTTAAGCATCCAACTTTGGCTCAGGTCATGATCTCACAGTTTGTGAGTTCTAGCCCCAGGTCGGGCTCTGTGCTGACAGCTCAGAGCCTGGAGCCTGCTTGGGATTCTCCGCCTCCCTCTCTCTCTGCCCCTCCCCTGCTTGCTCACTCACTCACTCTTTCTCTCTCTCTCTCAAAAATAAATAAAACGTTAAAAAAAATTTTTTTTTAAAGAAAATGCATATTCAAAGGTGTTTTGAAAACTGCAAAACATTGTAAATATAAGGCATTTCGATTACCTGGTTTCTTCTACACTATCTTTTAAATACTGTAGGCACTCTATATCTATCTGTTGAATTGAATTGAAATGAGTCAAAGAATACTCCCAAGGGAAGGTAATTTTTTTTAAGAGGGAGAAAGAGAGAGCACTAGCGAGGGAGAAAGGCAGAGGGAGAGAGAGAATCTTAAGTGGGCTCTATGCTCAGCATGAAGCCCAATGTGGGGCTCAATACCATGACCCCGGGATCATGATCTGAGCTAAATGAATGCTTAACCAACAGAGCCATCCAGGTGCCCTTTGCTAGGAAAGGTAATGTTTAAGAGTCATGACTAAAAGAGTTGATAGGTTGCCTTTCTTAAATTCCTGAACCTTATCTACAGAACTTTGTGATGTGAAAATATTTGTCCCACACCCACGTTAAAGAGTAATTTAAAAAGTACAAAGAATTGCTAAGTTCATATTATGTATATGCACATCACACAACTACACGTAAAATTTCGTAGAAAATGACCAGTATTCAGAAGCCTTAAAATGGAGAGGGAATATAGAAAGAATAAGGAGAATTATAAAAGAATACTTTACAATTACACAGAATAGTAACAAGAAAACACACTTTTCAGTGAAACTCAGAGGCAATGAAAATCAATACTACTTGAGATAAGGACTCTTATTACACCCTTTTTACAAATTAAATATATATAATGTAAATAACTGGTGAACTGTAGCAAAGAGTATATAAACGTCCTTATGTTATTATTTCAATTCTTCTTTTCACTAAGTTTCAAATTACATAAAAATCAAAATCACAAGTTATAAGAAATTGATTCAACTAAGAATCATCAATGGATACTAAATCTAGGAGGGGAAAGTTTAATTTGGAATGCAAAGTCACAAAGTTTCCACCCACAACTGCTGGTTAGCTACAGAAGAAAGCAAGCAATTGTGCAGTGAAGAAAACAAAGATCTTAACCAAAGAACAAAATTAACATCATCAAAAAGTGGCAAAAAAAAACCATCATGTAGCCCTAGGTGCGAAACCCTGCAAAGACCACATTATTTATGTAGCTTTCTAGACAAAAAAAAAAAAAAAAAAAAATCATAACCTCAATTTGATTATGAAGAAACAAAAGAAAAATAAAATGAAGGAACATCATGAAAAATAAGTGAAACATACACTTCAGAAACATAAATGTCCTAAAAAAACAAAGAAAAGCCAAGAAAGAAGCAATTCCTTACACTGCTTACAGCATATTATTATATTATTTGCCATGTCTCTAATAGGCAGCAGTAATATAAATAAGAAAAAGTAAAATCCCTTTGCGTAGGTGAAAATCATATAGTATTGTACTGAATTATTCCTTTGAGACTCATAACTAAGAAACAAATACAACAGTCATCAATATTTTAATTACATATAAAACAAGAAAATCTAGTGAAGGATTTTGACTTACATGAGCTCAACTACATTTGCTTCTATTTAAAATAAAACTCTGCCTTGTGTACAGCAGAATCTGTATATTAAAATACCAGGAAATATTTTAACATTTGTTTTTTAATTTTATGCTCAGATTTACATCCGAGGGTCCTTAGGCCTTAATCAACATCCTAGATTTTTTTTTTAATGTTTTACTTATTTTTGAGAGAGAGAGAGCACTAGTGAGAGAGAGGTAGAGTGAGAGGGGGACCAAGGATCCCAAGCAGGCTCTGCACTGACAGCAGCGAGTCAGATGTGGGCTCATATTCACATTCCGTGAGATGGTGATCTGAGCCGAAGTCGGACACTCCAGTGACTGGGCCACCCAGGCCCCCTCAACATCTTAAATTTAAGCATCATCAAAATAACATAAAACACAAGAAAAATAAGCCACTGATTTCTTTCTTTCTTTCTTTTTTTTTTTTTTTTTTTTAAGTAGGCTTCACATCTAGCACAGAACCCAACACGGGGCTTGAACTCACAACACTGAGATCAAGACCTGAGCTCAGACCAAGAGTTGGATGCTTAATGAACGGACTGAGTCACCCAGGCACCCCAAGCCACTGATACTTTTAATGTTTTTCAACACAAGCTAAACTGTTTAAATGGTAGTTCTTACACATCTCACTAACATTACTTCTTACCTGACAATGTTACTAAGATGTCAGTCCAAAGTATAATAACTTCAAAAACAAATACATACACGTGTGTGTGTGTATAAAACGACTTTATTCTCTAATTTTAATTTAACAACCTCAAGATAAACTTAAATTCTCATAATTGCTTTTTAAACCACCATTCCAAACACACACAAAACTCAGCCAAAATTGTGATTATATTAACCCTTTTAAGTGGCAAAAAAGAAAAGGTAAAGTTTTATACCAGATTTTAACTACTGGGGCACTCTAAAACAGAAGCCACTGTTTGAACCATACAACACAGTAAGAAATACTTTTACGGTGCAAACCGATATACTAAAGTTACACAGAACAATTTTTACCCAGAGCCGAGTTCTTTAATAAGCTTTATTACGTTTCATTTTGAAAATGCTATTTGAAAACCCTCTAAATTGATTTCATTACCCAATAAACCCTAATATTTCAGGCTATCTATAGCTAGGAAAATACTGCTCAGAAACCCTGAATGAGTTTCAGGAACTATGTGCATAGGTATTCATGAAACATTTTATTATTTATCATAATAAATCATGAAAATACATACAATTAGAGCTGTAACTGCTAAAATAGAAAACACCATCTATATTCTGTTGCTACAATCCACCATTTATTTTATAACTAGAAAATACCATAAGCAGAAATTTCATTTATGTATGGCTCATTACAGAAACTATATACCTCTATTTACTCTAATGAAAATACAAAAATTAGGAAGTTGACTCAATGCTTAATTTAAGAACATAAACCTATTTGTAAAGCTTAGCTAAATGCCTGCTCTACAAATTTTTTCTTAACCACTTCTGACTTCAATGATTTTTTTTTTCCTCTCTAAATCTGATTAATTCTATGAAGCTCCCAATTTAAGAAACAGTGACTTCTGGTATCAAGGGCTGTGCATCTAAAAAAAAGAAAATAAAAACAATCTTTCCATGAACAACACCTACAAACTCTCAACAAAATACAAAGAACAACTCTCTAAGGGCTCTATAAGGAACAAAAGCACACAGACTTTAGAGAATCAAAACATAATACAATGTTAGCACACATGGGTCAAAGAAGAAATCAAAGAGAAATAAAAAAACTACTTTGAGACAAATTGAAAATACAACATAACAAAATTTATGGGATGCCACAAAACCAGTTTGAAAAGTTCGTATCAAATGCTTACTTACATCAAGAAACAAAAAAGATCTCAAATAAACAACCTACCTTTACACCTCAAAGAACTTTACACTAGAAAAAGAATGAACAAAACTTACCTCAAAGAACTTTACACTAGAAAAAGAATAAACAAAACTCAAAGTAAAAAGATGGAAAAAATGAATATTAGAAATAAATGAGGGGCACCTGGGGTGGCTCAGTCGGTTAAGCAACCGACTTCGGCTCAGGTCATGATCTCACAGTTTGTGAGTTCGAGCCCCGCGTCGGGCTCTGTGCTGACAGCTCAGAGCCTGGAGCCTGCTTCCCATTCTGTGTCTCCCTCTCTCTCTGCCCCTCCCCTGCTCACGTTCTGTCTCTCTGTCTCTAAATAACAAATAAGCATTAAAAAAAAATTTTTTTTTAAATAATAAATAAATGAGATAGAAACTAAAAAGACAACTTAAAAAAATATCAATCAGGGGCACCTGGGTGACTCAGTTGGTTTAGTGTCGAACTTCAGCTTGGGTCATAACCTAACAGTTCAAGAGTTAAAGCCCCACATCAGGCTCACTGCTGTCAGCACAGAGCCTGCTTCAGATCTCTATCCCTCTCTCTTTGCCCTTCCCCTGCTTGTGCTCTCTCAAAATAAAATAAAACATTAAAAAGAAAGATCAAACTAAGAGCTAGTTATTTTTTTTTACAATTTCTTGTCTTTTATTATTATTTTTTTTTAATGTTTACTCATTTTTGAGAGAAAGAGAGAGTGGCAAAAGCCGGGGAGGGGCAGAGAGAGAGGGAGATACAGAATCTGAAGCAGGTTCCAGGCACTGAATGTCAGCACACAGCCTGACGCGGGACTCGAACCGTGGACCATGAGATCATGACCTGAGCAGAAGTCAGACCCTTAACTTACTGACCTACCCAGGCACCCCCTAAGAGCTAGATTTTTTTTTTTAAAGATAAACCAAAATTGACAAACCTTTAGCAAGACTCACCAAAAAAGGGCTGGGGGTAAGAATGAAATAAATAATATCAGAAATTAAAGAGAAACATTACAACTGATACCACAGAAATGCAAAAGACCATAAAAGAATACTATGAACAAATTAAATGTCAACATATTGTAACCTACAAGAAATGTATAAATCCCTAGGAACACACAACCTACCAAGACTGAATTAGACATTAAAAAAAAAAAAAAAAAAAAAAAAAAACAGAGAAAATCTGAACACACCAATTCGATTTTTTTTTAATAGACCAATTCCTCATAAGGAGACTGAATCACTAATCAAAAAATTCCAAACAGGGGCGCCTGGGTGGCTCAGTCGGTTAAGCGTCCGACTTCAGCTCAGGTCACGATCTCACGGTCCGTGAGTTCGAGCCCCACATCGGGCTCTGGGCTGATGGCTCAGAGCCTGGAGCCTGCTTCCGATTCTGTGTCTCCCTCTCTCTCTGCCCCTCCCCCATTCATGCTCTGTCTCTCTCTGTCTCAAAAATAAATAAAAACGTTAAAAAAAAAAAAAAAAATTCCAAACAAACAAAAGTCCAGGACCAGATGGGTTCACTGGTGAAATCTACCATATTTAAAGAAGAATTAATATCAATCCTTCTCTAAGTCTTCCAAAAATAAAAGATGAGAGAACACTTCCAAACTCATTTTATAAGGCCAGCATTATCACCATGAAAACCAGACAAGGGTGCCACAAGAAAAAAAAAAAAAATCAGGCCAATATCTTGATAAACATTGGTGCAAAAGTCCTCAACAAAGTATTAGCAAACCAAATTCAGCCATACATTAAAAGAACCATATGCCATGATCAAGTGGGATTTTTCCAGGGATGCAAGGATAGTTCAATACCCACAAATGAATCAATGTGCTACACTGCATTAACAAAATGAAAGATAAAAATCATATGATCATTTCAACAGATGCAGAAAAAGCATTTGACAAAATTAAGCATCCATTTATGATTTAAAAAAAAAAAAAAAAAAGAAGCAAAAAAAAAAACTCCCCAAGGACTGGGTACAGAGGGAACATACCTCAACATAATAAAGGACAGATATGACAAGCCCACAGCTAGCATCATACTAAATGGTGAAAAGTTTAATGTTTTTCCTCTAAGATCAAGAACAAGACAAGAATGGCCACTCTTCCCACTTTTCTTCAACAAAATATTCAAAGCCTTAGCCAAAGCAATTCAGCAAGAAAAAAAAATAAATAAATAAAAGGCATCCAAATCCAACAGAAACATGTAAATGTGTCACTCTGATGACAAGATTTTATTTTTTTTATTTTTTAATGTTCATTTATTTATTTATTTTCAATATATGAAATGCATTGTCAAATTGGTTTCCATACAATACCCAGTGCTCATCCCAAAAGGTGCCCTCCTCAATATGACAAGATTTTATATATACAAAATCCTAATGAAGCCACCAAATAACTCTTGAAATTTTAATAAATGAGGTCAGTAAAGCTGTGTGATACAAAAATCAACATATTTACTACATTTTTCTACACTAATAATAAACTATCAGAAAGAAGTTAAGAAGACAATCCCATTTACAATTGTGTCAAAAGAATAAAATACCTAGTAATAAATTTAACCAAGGAGGTGAAAGACCTGTACACTGAAAGTCACAAGAGACTAATGAAAGCAAATGAAGACACAAATATATGGAAAAATATCCCATGCTCATAGATTGGAAGAATCAGTATTGCTAAAATGTCCATACTACCCAAAACAATCTACAAATTCAGTGCATTTCCTATCAGAATGCCAATGGTATTCTTCACAGAAATAGAGCAAACAATCCTAAAATTTGTATGGCACTACAAAAGATCCCTAATAGCCAAAACTATCTTGAGATAGAACAAAGCTGCAGGCATCATGCTTCCTGATGTCAAACTACAGTACAAAGCTGTAGAAATAAAAAACATGACACTGGCATAGAAACAAACACATACATACATCAGTGGAACACAACAGAAAGCCCAGAAATAAGCCCACACATGTGTGGTCAATTAATCTACAACAAAGAAGCCAAAAATACCAATGGGGAAAGGACAATCTCTTCAATAAATGGTGTTGGGAAAACTGAACAGCCACATTCAAAAGAATGAAACTGGACCACGATCTTGTTCCATACACAAAAACTAACTCAAAATAAATTAGAGACTGGAACCTAAAACTCCTAGAAAAAAACATGGATGGTAAGCTCCTTGGCATCACTCTTGGTGATGACTTTTTGGATCTGACATCAAAAGCAAATGTAACAAAAGCAAATATATATATATTTATATATATTTGCTGGAGGTATAAGGTACAGAATGGTGACTGTCGTCAATACTACTGTGTCGTGTGTTTGAAAGTTGCTGAGAGAGTAAATCTTAAAAGTTCCCATCACACACACACACACACACACAATCGCTGTGCATGGTGATGGATGTTAAGTAGAGTTACTATAGTGATTACTTCACAATGCACACAAATACTGCATCACATACCCCTGAAACAGATATAATGTTATAAGCCAATTACATCTCCCTTTTTTAAAATGAGACAAGTACATGCAGACTAGAGAAAAACACTTGTAATATAATGACATAGGCAGTTTGAAAGTTAAATGATGGAAAAAGATATATCATGCAAACATTGATCAAAACAAAGCAGGGAAGGCTATAAAATTATCTGAGACAGAGGAGGACATTAAATAACAATAAAAGTATGAAAACAATACTAAAGGTCTTAGAACTGCAATATATGTCAAGTAAAAATGGATGGAACTAAAAGAACTAGATAAATCCACACGTATAGTTAGACTTCAACACTTGTTTCTCAACAACTGATAGAGTAGCTGGACAGAACATCAGCCAGACTATATATGAATTCAACATCAACCAAAAGAATCTAATTGATATTTATAGAACGCTTCACTCAACAACAGCAGAATAAACATTCTTTGCAAACACCTACAAAACATACACCAAGACAGACCATATTCCGGGCCATAAAACATATGCCTTAACAAATAAAAAGAGCTGAAATCATACAGAATGTGTTTTCTCACCACAATGGCACTAAACTAGAAATCAGTAACAGAAAGAGGAAAATCTGGAAACTCAACAACATAATTTTAAATAATCCATGAGTCTCAAGAAAAATCAAAATACACAGTGAACAACTTAAAAATAAAAAACATAAAATATCAAAATTTGTGGGATATAGCTAAGGCAATGCTGAGAAGAAAATTTAAAAGTACCAAATACTTCCAGACGCCTAGGTGGCTCAGTCAATTGAGCACCTGCCTTCAGCTCAGGTCATGATCTCACAGCTCGTGAGTTCAAGCCCTGCGTTGGGCTCTGTGCTGACAGCTCAGAGCCTGGAACCTGCTTCAGATTCTGTATCTCCCTCTCTCTCTGCCCCTCCCCCACGTGCACTCTGTCCTTTCTCAAAATAAGTAAACATTAAAAAATAAAATTTAAAAAAACTACCAAATACTTACATTTGAAAAGAAGAAAAATCTCACATCAATGACCTAAGAATCTCAAGAACCACAGGCAAAAAAGTTAACCTCAACCAACTCATGTATCTTATACACAAATTAATTCAAAAATGTCCATGGGCATAAATAAAAAATTCAAAACCACAAATTTTTAGGGAAATAAAAACAAAACTAAGCCACGAGTGCTTAAATGGTCTAGGGTAAGGGAAACAGTTGAGACATGACACCAAAAGCAAAATCCATTATAAGAAAAACTGATTAATTGGTCTTCAACAAAATGAAAAATTTTTGCTCTCCAAAGGATCCTAATTAAGAGGATGAGAAGTCAAAGCACAGACTGGAAGACAGCATCTGCAAACCATGTACTTGAAAGGATTAGTATCTAAAATACACAAATAACTCTCAAAACTTAATAGTTTTTTTTTTTTTTAAAAAAGAAGTAATCCAATTAGAAAATGTGCAAAAGGCATAAAGAGACATTTCACTGAAGAGGATCTACAGATGGCAAATAAATACAAGAAAAACTGTTCGACATCATTAGTTATCCAAGAAATGCAAATAAAAGCCACAATGAGGTATCACTGCATACCTATCAGAACAATTACAATAAAAAATGGCGACAACTCCAAATGCTGGCAAGGATGCAGAGAACGTGGATCCCTCATACATTGCTGATGAGAATACGAAATGATTTAACTACTCTGGGAAATGGTTTGAGAGATTCTTACAAAACTAAATATACAGGAGTGCCTGGGCAGCTCAGTTGGCTAAGCGACTCTTGCTTTTGGCTCAGGTCGTGATCTCAGTTTGTAAGATCAAGCCCCATGTCAGGCTCCATGCTGGTCTGCTTGGGATTCTCTCTGCCTCTCTCTGCCCTTCCCCTGCTCATGCATGCATGCCTGAGCTCTCTCTCTCCCTCTCCCAAAATAAATAACTTAAAAAAAAAAAGCTAGAAAAAAACTAAATTGGGACACCTGGATGGCTCAGTCGGTTCAGCGTCCAACTTTGGCTCAGGTCATTATCTCCATGGTTCCTGGGTTCCAGCCCCGTGATGGGCTCTGTGCTGACAGCACGGAGCCTGGAGCCTGCTTTGAATTCTGTCTCTCCCTCTCTCTCTGCTTCTCCCCTGCTTATGCTCTGTCTCTCTCTCTCTCAAGAATAAACATTAAAAAAATAAAAAATAAAGTCCTTAAAAAATAAAACACTAAATCTATAACTATCCTACCACCCAGCAACTTCACTTACGAGTATTTTTTCTAGAGAAATAAATATTTATGCTGATGTAAAAACCTATACACAAATGTCTATGACAACTTCAGCTATAACAGACAAAAACTGAAAGCAATGCAGATATCTTCCAAAAGCTAAATGCTTAAGCAATCTGTTTTATATACATACCATGGAATACTATATAGCAATAAAAAGGAATGGACTATTAATACCTCATTAGGTATTAATTATAACAACCAATTCTGGTTGTTAAACCAGAACGGATATCCAGAGAATTATGGCAAGTGGGAAAAAAAGTCAATCCCAGAACGTTACATCCTGTATGATTCCATTTACATTATACTTCTTGAAATCACAGAAGTTTTTCTGTAAAATACAGATTTTACAGAAGAAGTTCTACATAGAAATTATAGAAGAAATTGGTGGCTGCCTGAAGGGTATGGCATGGCAGGCATGAATGGGAAGAGAATCATCAGGCCATAAAGGGTCATAAAAGAACCTTGTGGTGATGGCAACGTTCTGTATCTTGACTGGATGAATGCTAATGTCCTGGCTGAGATATTGTACTAGAGTTATGCAAGATGTTATCACTAGGGGAAACTGGGGGATGGGTATAAAGGATCTCTCTGTATCACTTCCTACCACTGCATGTGTATGTATCATTATCAAAAGGCTAATTCACTTAAAAGAGGAATGGCATGAAGAAGAGGAGAAAGATTAATAAATGTAAATAATCACAGAAATTTTGCCAAATTCATCTTTACACCTCATTCTTAGGTATATGATTATAGCACTTAAAGCAAACCTACTGCTCAACAAGGTCCCTATAATTCTAATTGGCTGTTCCATATTCTTTGTTTCCAAAAATTAGATGTATAAAAATGAAGCATGAGGTAAGAACTTCTACATCTTCCACACAGAGAAGGGAATTTTTCAATTCCATGTAATCTGTTTAATAAGGTTAGCTCCTTGAAGTATTTCTCATTATAAACATGTATCACCAAGAAAGCAATACCTGCTGGGAAAATCAATTTCTGAATATTTAAAAGGTCATACTTACAATCTCTCAATAATAGCATGACTGTATGTATGTGTATGCAATTAATCTTTGTTTAAAATGATAGAGTCAGAGTAATTTTACATTCGTCTAAAACAGAAAAGTTTCCAGTATTTCCATTATAATGTAGGGAGACATTTCCTCAGGCAAAACAGGTACAGAATTTGCCCAAGGACACAAGACAACACCACCAATTTAGAAGTACATTTGACTGGAAACATTCTATATACCAGTAAGAGTACAGATGATTATTCCTCAAATTTTGACCTTTTCTTTGGAAAGAAAATAATAGAGACTATGAATAACGGACATATCATCAGCTCAAATAGATCCATTAATCAAATCAGCAAACATTTTAAACAGTCTGTCCTTTGGAGGCCCTCCAGGAGATCCCAAATTTTACCCCCCCCCCCCCACTTTTAAGCTGTTTGTGCCCTACTTACAAAGTTGCATTCTAAAACGTCTCATTAGGAACACAGAACAAATTTGCAAAGAGAATACTATTATAAATGGTGACTAAGTTACCAAGTAATTCCCAAGTAGTTCAACACAAGAAACGCAAGTGGGTCTACTTTTGTCCTAACCAGAGCAGTTAGGACAAAATATAACAAAGCCCCTTCACCCAATGGCTAAAAATAAGTAATACCTTAGATTAAGACAAATCTTCAATTTCCAGCATTTTATATACATGTGGCTTTCCTAAGTATTCTATACACAAATATCAGCCCAAACACAAGTATCCAATCTGAGAAAAGCTTGGTACTTTCAGGGTACTAATGATTCCTATCTTTATGTAAATTCCATTAAGTTTATGAAACCCACACTTCTTACCAAGAGAATCAGACTTTCATCCTAGTTTTCTATTCATTTTTAGCAAAAAATGATATAAAGACCGGCTTGTACAAATGGAGAAAAACAAAAACAAAAATAACAAAATTACCATTAGCTGAAATGGAAAACTACAGGAACAATTCCAAGAGGAATGTTCCAAGGATCAGTTTTTTGTTTGTTTTTTTTTAATGTTCAGTTTGAGATGCTTATTAGACATCCAATAAATTTATCAAGTAGGCGAGCGCAGGCTAGAGGAAAAAAAAATTATAAAATAGCATTTAAACCCCGAGGCCTACGTGAAATTGCCAGGGAAGGGACAAAAGAAAATAGAAGAGAACCAGGGACTGAGTCCTAGCTATATGCAAAAGTGTGGAAATGAGTCACGGCCACGAAAGCAGGAAACATGACCAAAAAGGCAGCCAGAAAGGGGAAAAACCAAGGGAGTGTGGATCTGACTTTTATACCATCGTAGGTGCTGGTGGCATAAAAACATATAAATTTACAATCTGTCCCCAAAGCTCTCAGTCTAGTGATGAAGACAAACTATACAAAAACAATTATGATGTAACATATCATCATATAGGCAGAAACTTTCAAGTTATCTGCTAAAAAGCTACTAAAACTAGTGGGTGATTTTAGGAAAGCTATGGCACACAAGATTAATGTGAAAAATCAGTATTAGTTCAAGACAGTAGAAACAAATAGGGAATATAAAAAAATGCAATCCCATTTATACTAGCAACCCAAACCATGAAAATACATAGTGCCTTAGTCGGTTTGGGCTGCTATAACAAAATACAACAGACTGTGGCTTAATAGTAAACATTTCTCACAGTTCTGGAGGCTGGAAGTTCAAGATCAGAGTGCCAGCATGGTTGGGTGAGGGCCCCCTTCCAGGCTGCGACTTCTCTTTGTGTTCTCACAAGGCAGATGGGGTAACGCAGTTCTCTCTGGCCTCTTTTATGAGGGCATTATTCCCATTCATTAGGGTTGTGCCCCCATGAACTAATCACCTCCCAAAGACCCCACCTCCTATCATCACCGTGAAGGTTAAGTTTGAACATAAGAATTTTGGGAAGACACATTCAGTCAACAGCATAGGGATAACTTTAACAAAATCTGTGTATATCCTGATCCTTGAAAATCTACACACATTACTGGAATAAATTAAAGAAGGTATCGGTAAATAGAGATACACCATGTTCATGAATTTAAAAGTTTAACATTGTTAGAAGGTCAATTCTTCCAAAAGGGATCTACGGATTGAGAACAATCCAATTAAATTCCCAGCAGGTACTTTTTCATAGAAACTGACAAGCTGATTTTAAAATTTAAATGGAATGGAGGGGCGCCTGGGTGGCTCAGTCAGCTGAGCATCCAACTCTTGATTTCGCCTCAGGTCATGATCTCACAGTGGTGAGACCAAGCCCCGTGTCTGGCTCTGCGCTAAGTGTGGAGCCTGCTTAAGTTTCTCTCTCTCTCTTTCCTTCTGCCCTCTCCTCCACTCACGCTCTCTTAAATAAATAAATAAATAAATAAATAAATAAATAAATAAATAAATAGACAGATAGATAGATAGATAGATAGATAAAATTTAAATGGAATGGAAATGATCTGAAAGAGCCAAAGCAGTTTGGTGTGTGTGTGTGTGTGTGTGTGTGTGTGTGTCTGTGTGTGTCTGTGTGTTTTAATTTGGAAGAACTACACTACCTAACTTTACGACTTAGTATAGGGGTGTCTGGGTGGCTCAGTCAGTTAATGTCTCACTCTTATTTCGGCTCAGGTCATGATCTCATGGTTGGTGAGTTCAAGCCCTGTATCGGGCTCCACACTGACAATGCCAAGCCTGCTTGAGATTCATTCATTTTTGCTCTCTCGCTCTCTCTCTCTCTCCTGTTGTCCTCCTCTCCTCCCCCTCCTTCATGCTCCCGCTGTCAAAATAAATAACTAAACTTGAAAAAAAATAACAACGTTTTTTAAAAAAGGACTTAATCCAAAGCCACAGCAATAAAGACAATGTGCCACTGGCAAAAGAATAGAAATATAGACACATTAGCTGACTTCCGACCAAGATGCCAGGGCAAATGATGCCAGGATAACTAGGTATCTACACAGGAAGGAAATGAACAACAACCCCTACTTAACACCCAACACAAAAATGAACTCAAAATGGATCAGAGAGCTAAATGTAAGTGCTATAACCATCAAACCTCTGGAAGAAAACACAAAAGAAAACCTTTGTTATCTTGGGATAGGCAAAGAGGTTTTAGGTAGAACATTAAAAGCATTAACCATAAAAGAAAAAAATTATAAACTGGACTTCATCAAAATTAAAACTTCTGTTCTTCATTTATTTATTTTTAATGTTTATTTGTTTTTGAGAGAGAGTGTGACAGAGTTCGAGTGGGGGAGGGGCAGACAGAGATGGAGACACAGAATCTGAAGCAGGCTCCAGGCTCTGAGCTGTCAGCACAGAGCCCGACAGGGGGCGTGAACTCATGGGCTGTGAGATCATGACCTGAGCTAAAGTTGGACGCTCAACCAGCAGAGTCACCCAGGTGCTCCAAAACTTCTGTTCTTCAAATGTCACCATTAAGAAAAAGGAAAGGCAAGCCACAGACTGATCAAATAGGATTCTTACCACTCAGGAATAAAAAGACAAGTCTATACAAAAATGGGCAAAGATGTGAACAGATAATTCACAGAAGACACACAAATGGCCAAAAAACACATAAAAGGTGCTCAACATCTTTAGGTTCACTATCCTTGCAGCTACTAGAAGGACTAAAATTTAGGAGGCACCTGGGTGGCTCCATCAGTGAAGCGTATGACTCTTGATTGCAGCTCAGGTCCTGATCTCATGGTTTGTGGGATGGGGCCCTGTATCCAGCTCTATGCTGACAGCACGGAGCCTGCTTGGGACTCTCTCTTTCCCTCCGCCCCTCCCCAACTCACATGCATGTACTCTCGCTCTCTCAAAATAAATAAACTTAACAATTTTTTTTTTAAAGATTGGCAATACCAGGTGTTGACCACTATGTGAAAAAAAATTACTGGCTGGAATATAAAATAGGAGAACCACTTTGGAAAACCGTTTGATATTAACACTTAACCAATCAATCCACTCCTGAGTATTTATCCAAGAGAAATGAAAATATATGTCCAAACAAAGATGTATATATGAATATTGACAGATTTATTTAAAATAGCCCAAAACCAGAAATGGCCCAAAGACCCATGCATGAGCAGGTGGCTGGACAAACTGATATATCCACAAGACAGAACACTACGCTGCAGTAAGAAAGCACAAACTACTAATACACACAACACTATGGATGAACATCAAAATCTGACTCAGACGAAGAAGGCGGACAGGAAAAAAGAACATCTGTATTAATTCTATTCATACACTGCTATGCAGTTTACAGTGACAGAAAGTGTATCAGTGGTTTCCTAGGGCCAAGATTAGGGGGAAAAGGGACTTCCAAGGGGCATGAGACAACTTTTGAAGGTGACGAAAATGCTCTGTGTGTTGATTGCAGTAGTGATCTCATGGGTGTACATGCACCAAAATTCATCAAACTGTACAATTTAAAAGGATACAGTTTACACTATGTAAATTATAACTCAACTAACATTGTTTTTTAAAAGATACAATATACTGGAGGCGCCTGGGTGGCTCAGCTGGTTAGGTGTCCAACTTCAGCTCAGGCCATGATCTTGCAGTCTGTGGGTTTGAGCCCTGCGGGTTCTGTGCTGACAGCTCAGAGCCTGGAGCCTGCTTTGGATTCTGTGTCTCCCTCTCTCTCTCTCTCTCTCTCTCTCTCTGCCCCTCCCCTGCTCATGCTCTGTCTCTCTCTGTGTAAAAAAATAAATAAACATTAAAAAAATTTAAAAAAAAAATTTAAAGATACAATACACCAGGACACCTGCGTGGCTCGATGAAGCAGTAAAGCGTCTGACTCCTGATTCTGGCTCAGGTCATGATCTCACAGTTCTCTCTCTCTGCCCCGCCCAAGCTCACTCTCTCTCTCTCTCTCTCAAAAATAAATAAACTTTAAAAAAAAACACAAAAAACAACACACTAAAGGTTTTAACAGAAGAATGACAGCTGCAAATGGGAGAACATCTTCAGCCACCCACTCCCATCACCCTCTCTGCCACCCTCTAATCATGGGCAAGAACAGGAGGCAATAAGTTTCCAAGGACCAAGCCACACTCACTACTGCTTGCATCCTAGAGAAAGAATCCTCCATTGTGACATCTGTTAGGTATAATCAATGTCAGGATCTTGGAAACGACTGCTATGTTACACTGATGTGAGTATATTAGCATATATCACCAAGATGCAAACAGATAAACTTCTTGAATTAATACTGGCTCTATCCTCCACCCAGATGACTGCCAACCTCCATAAAACATACTACATAAATCATAAAGGCTACACATTAGGCAATCTCCAGACAACATCAAAACTCCCAAAGTGACTAAGCCAATGCCCTTCGTTAATGCTGCTGCTACACCAAATCATAATAAGAGGTACAAATGCTTTACTGTAAGTATCACAACTTAGGGATACTCCCTAATCTATATCCTTAAGTTTAGATGTCACAAAAGCCAACCTAGTCTCACCGCTAGGATGGCATGGAACTTAATTATACTCCTTGACTCACAGACTTGGCCAAAACACCTAATCATGGTCTTTACATCCAAGCTGAAAAGGAGGGAAAACACCAATGAACCATCCTTCAAACTGTTTGCCACGTCTGCATACCAAGAATTTATGAAAAAGATAGCACAAGGTTGAGGACACTGAAATGTCATTCAACTAATGCTCTCACAATTGGCAACACTCTCAAAAAGTACATCAACTCTATTTAGCAATTTCTGAATGCTAGGCACATAAGAGTAATTTTGCTAACAGCACAATTTTTGGCATTAGTAAAATCTTTATTTAATTTGTTAATGGTTCTGGTTTTGTGCAATTATTTATAAAGCAGAGAACACATTTCTGTTTCAAATAAGACTGATTAAGGAGCTCTTAGATCTACAGCTCTTTTAATTGATTGCTGCAATACAGCTAATGACATCACCTTGTTTTCTGGGAGAATTTCGGTTTCAAGCTACAGCAATTCTTTCTATATTTCCAGTTTTAAAAAGGAAAAAATGTAAATGGTTGAATCAAGTATTCCAGCAAACCTCAAGAGTCATGAAATAAATGAACCACAAAAGGTTTGAAGTACAACCAAAATAAAAACAGAAGAATACTAGGAGAGAGGCGCCTGGCTGGCTCAGTCAGAAGAGCGTGTGACTCTTGATCTCAGAGTGGTGAGTTAGAGCCCCATGTTGGGTGTAAAGATCACTTAAAATAAATAAATAAACTTTAAAAAAAAAAAAAAGAATACTAGGAAATAAAAAATATATCCATACCCCCTTCTTATTTGGTCTTTCTCCACTAATCAGTACAAATACCCTTCTTTGTAAGAAAATCTAATGGGGCGCCTGGGTGGTTCAGTAGGTTAAGCGTCCAACTTCGGCTCAGGTCATGATCTCGCGGTTTGTGGGTGCGAGCCCCGTGTTGGGCTCTGTGCTAACAGCTCAGAGCCTGGAGCCTGTTTTGGATTCTGTGTCTCCTCCTCTCTCTGCTGGCCCCCCCACCATACTCATGCTCTGTCTCTCTCTGTCTCTCAATAATAAATGTTACCAAAAAAAATTTTTTTAATAAAAAAAAAAGAAAACCTAAAAGACTGCACTTCAAAATAGTACAACTTGTAAAGCAGAGATATTGTGCATTTATTCATCCAACAATTATTTATTGACAACCCACTATCTTCCAAGGGCTAGGGCAATGGAAATACAATAGTGAACAAATACCCTTGTGGACTCACAGTTTAGTAACAGAGACAGAGAATTTTAAAAATAAACAAGTGAAATATATAATGTGCTGGATAAGACTAAATGTTATGTTAAAAAAAAAAAATGAAGTAAAAAAGTACCACAGAGATGTGGCCACTTTTCATGATGATGATCAGGGCAAGATTCAATGACAAAGATGCATTAGAACAAAAGAGTCGAAAAAGGAAGCCAGTCATATGAATCTCCAGGAGAAGGGCTTTTGAAGTAAAGAGATCAGAGGTGACCAAAGTCAGCCAGGTGAAGGATGTTAAAAGGAGAAGGTCAACAAGATAAGGTAGCGGACTAAGGAGGTTATAGATCATGGGGAATCCTAAGAAATTTGACTTCTATTATAAGAAACATTGAAAGTCTTTGGTGGATTTGGAGTAAAGGAGAGATAGAATAAGACTTAGAATTTTAAAAAATCACTTTTTAAACAAATTTTTTTTAATGTTTTATTTATTTTTGAGAGTGAGAGAGACAGAATGTGAGCAGGGGAGGAGCAGAGAAAAGGGGAGACACAGAACCCAAAGCAGGTTCCAGGCTCTGAGCTGTCAGCACAGAGCCCGAAGTGGGGCTCAAACCCACAAACTGTAAGATCATACCTGAGCTGAAGTCGGATGCTCAACCGACTGAGCCACCCAGACCCCCCAAAAAAATCACTTTTAGAGCTCCTAATCTGGTAATGGTAGGAAACAGTTTATATTACATTACCCTCTTTACAAATAAAATTATAACCACTATACAAAATATCTTCCAAACAATGATTTGAAGGCATTGGAGAATGGCTAAAAGCAGGTAGAAGTTAAGGGAATTCAACTCATTTAAGACGGGAACCACACAAGGTGATAGATTCACATTTATATGAGTTTCCCCAAACCACCCAGCACAGGCTGGCTCAAACTTAAATAGAAACTCTCAGATCTCGCTCCAGGGGGCCAGCAAACCCTTCCTCAGTATGGATCCCAGAAAAATTAAAATATATGTCCACAAAAAGACTTGTACACAAATGTTCACAACAGTCTTAATTCATAATAGCTAGAAACTAGAGACAACCTAAATGTCCATCAACATGGGGATGGAGAGACAAAAGGTGGTATTTTTATACTATGAAATACTACTCTGCAATAGAAAAATGACTGATCCAAGTAACAACATAAATGAATCCAAAAAATATATCACATTGAGAGAAATTAGTCAGACACATTTTTCTGAGTCCATTTACGTTATATCCAAGAACAGACAGAACCAATCGCTGGTGATGGAAAGCAAAGGTGGGAACGGAGGAACCAACATTAGGCATTTTCCGGGTGATGAAATTCTTTATTTTGTTATGGATAATGATTAAATGGGTGTGTATAATTTCTGAAACTCATCAGACTGAACTCTTAAAAATCTCAAGATTTAGCTGCATGAAGTGTGCTCTTTCTGCCCTCTTTATATAAAGCTATTTATCCATCCTTAGGATTCCAAAAGAAATGAAACAAGGATGTCAAAGAAAATACTAAAGCAAAATAATACAGTAAATTTTGCAAGTATCAAGTCCAAATGTCTAATTTCTTACACTCCATATAAAAAACAGGTATTTTTAATAGTAATTCAAACAATTAGCTGTTGCACTTAACGATAAAGTAAATTGTACTCTAAAGGCTAAAAGGGGATACATTTGTAAGAATGTTATAGGAACACTACAACCTCAGAAACAGTGGCTATCCAACTTTAAACAGAGACTTCTCAAGAACCTGCAAGATAGGATGAAATTTCACTAGAGTACAATGCAGTGAGTAAATACTATGAATAAATTCGCCAAGTAATTGGTAAAGAACATTCTCAGTGAGAGAAATTCCCATTAAACCTATTTCAAACAGGGTCACCTGGGTGGCTCAGTTGGTGAAGCGTCCGATTTTGGCTCAGGTCATGATCTCACAGTCTGTGGGTTTGAGCCCCACGTTGGGCTCTGTGCTGACAGCTCAGAGCCTGGAGCCTGCTTCAGATTCTGGGTCTCCTTATATCTCTTTGCCCCTCCCCTGCTCACATTCTGTCTCTCTCAAAAATAAATAAACATTAAAAATATATATATTAAAAACGTAAATAAATAAACCTACTTCAAACATTGGAAACAAATGTTAAGTGTCAAATATGTATTTAAGAATTCCCTAACATATAAGTGCATTTTAAGAAAAGGAGCTGGCTACTCAGAGTGCTTAAAATATGCCTTACATATATTTCTCATCATCACATCTGTTACTAACTGAGGAGCAAAGTTAATTTGGAATGTAAAATTATTTTAGAAAAATAAGCCTTTATATTCTCTAGTATCAATTGTGCAGCTAACATCTAGGTTACGGTAATACAGCATAATGGCTTACGAGTGTGATTCCCTGTAATAAATCCCCATTTTGCCACTTTCAGGTCTCAGAAAATAGACAAGTCAATAGCATCTGACATATAAGTTTTTACATTTATATAGTAGGAATATATGTACGGGAACTCCTAGCAGACTTTAAGGAGTAAAATGAAGTATAGCATTCAAGTTCTGTCTGAAAGGAAATTCGCAATTTAATACATGTTGTAGCACAGGCATTGTAACAAAAATCAAGAGAAGACCCTGTTAGGAGGACAATGCTGACAGAGGCAATGGTGATAAAAGAGGGAAGAATACGAAATTCAAATAAGTCATGGTGACATTTCAGTCTCAAGTCTCCGAAAAGATTAAAATAAAGCATATTTAAAAAAAAAAAGTGAAATAGGATAAAATTTAAAAATCTGTTCAATCATATCCAGCAAAAGGCTACCATTAAGATTAATTTTCAATCTCCCTCTCTCTTATTGGATCTAAATAATATAAGACAAAAGGAGGTGTTTTAAAAAATTAAATCAAAAATAAGCACCTTCGATTTTACAACTTATTATTTAATGGAACCTGACTCTTTGAACTTAGAATTATTACCCACAGATGTTCTGCCAGCACTGCACAGAGAGTTTATGCACGTGAGCCCCTAAATTACCAAAAGCAGCACTGTAAATATACCTTTTGTTCATTACATAACAAGTCTCTGCCATGGACAGGATCTATTTTCACACATAGCCGAAATAAATATCAGAGCCAAAAAGGAAGACAGCATTATCGCTGCCAGAGGTAGCATGACTTAAAAGGAGCAAGGCTTAAGGGGCACCTGGGTGGCTCAGTCAGTTAAACATCCAACTCTTGATTTCAGCTCAGGTCATGACCTCACGGTTGGTGAGATCGAGCCCCACATCAGGCTCTGCGATGACAACGCAGAGCCTGCATGGGATTCTCTCTCTCCCTCTCTTTCTGCCCACACCCCTGCTTCCACACCCTGTCTCAAAAATAAGTATTTAAATTTTTTTTAACATTTATTTATTTTTGAAGGGGAGAGAGAGAGAGACACAGAGTGTGAGTGGGGGAGGGGCAGAGAGAGAGACGGAGACAGGGAGAGAGAGAAAGAGAGAGACAGAGAGAAAGAGAGAGACAGAGAGAATGAGAATCTAAAGCAGGCTCCAGGCCCTGAGCTGTGAGCACAGAGCCCCACGCGGAGCTCAAACTCACGAACCGTGAGATCATGACATGAGCTGAAGGCAGATGCTCAACCGACTGAGCCACTCACATGCCCCATTAAATAAATATTTTAAAAAAACGAAAAACAAGGCTTAAAAAATACATCTGATTCTCAGGTCAGTTTTACCAAAAGACCAACTGATTGGGGTGATAAACTTACACTTTATGTATGAGGTTTTATTTTCTTCCTTTCCAAAGATATCCTACTTACACACAAAACTATGTCAACCACTCTTCACGGAAAAACTGTGTAGGTAACACCTAGGTAGAAGTATAGTATAATGGCTTACAAGGGTGACTACTGTGTCAAACTTACTCAGCTACACGACCCTGAACCAATTATTTAATCCTTCTAAACCTCAGTTGTATTTTAAATATAAGCTATAACTATAAGCAGGTTTTACAAGATACAAAGCACCCAGCAGAGTATGTGGCCCTCAATAAACACAAGAAATGCTTGCTATGATCTCAAGAAAGAAGAACAAAGCTGGAGGTATCCCAATTCCAGATTTCAAGATATATTACCAAGCCGTGGTAACCAAAACAGTATGGTACGGGCACAATAACAGACACAGAGATCAATGGGACAGAATAGAGCCCAGAAATAAACCCGTGCTTATATGGTCAATTAATCTGAGACAAAGGAGACAAGAATATGCAATGGGAAATAGTGTCTTCAATAAACAGTACTAAGCAAACTGCACACCTTCATTCAAAATAAAGAAACCGGACCGCTTTCTAACACCACACATACAAATGACCCAACGTGCATTAAAGACCTAAAGGTGAAACATGAAACCATAAAACTTCTGGAAGAAAACATAGGCAGCAAATATGACATGGACCATCACAACATTTTTTTAGATATGTCACCTCAGGCAAGGGAAACAAAAGCAAAAATAAACTACCGGGACCACACCAAAAGAAAATGTTTTTGCACAGCAAAGGAAACAATGAACAAAACGAAAAGACAACCGACCGAATGGGAGAAGATATTCACAAATGATGTATCGGATAAGGGGTAAATATCCAAAATAAAGAACTTATAAAACTCAACTCCAAAAACACAATCTGATTAAAAACTGGTCAATTGAACAGATCTTTTTCCAAAGAAGACATACATGTGACCAACAGATACATGAGAAGATGTTCAATGCGACTCATCCTCAGGGAAATGCAAATCAAAACCACCATGAGATATCACCTTATACCTGTCAAAATGGTGAGAATCAAGGAGACAGGAACAGGGCGAGGATGTGGAGAAAAAGGAATGCTTGTGCACTACTGGTGGGGATGTAAATTGGTGCAGCCACTGTGGAAAAGAGCATGGAGGTTCCTCCAACACTTAATAACAGAGGGGAACCTGGCTGGCTCAGTTGGTAGAGCAAGTGACTCTTGATCTCAGGGTCATGAGTTCAAGCCCTGCATTGGGTGTAGAGCTTCTTCAAAAAAATTTTTTTAAGTAGAAATACCATGTGATTCAGTAATTCTTTGGATAATTACCCAACGAAAATGAAAACACTAATTTGAAAATATATACGCACCCCTATGTCTATTGTGGCACTATTTACAACAGCCAAGATATGGAAGAACCCAAGTGTCCATCGATAGATGAATCGAGACACATGTGCTATATATACACAATGGGATAGTACCGAGCATTAAAAAGAATGAGATGTTACCATTTTCAACAACACGAATAGACCTAGAGAGTATTATACCAAGTCCAATAACTCCAACAGAAGACGATTACCATAGGATTTCACTTACATGTAGAATCTAAAAAGCAAAAGAATGAATAAACAAACAAAAAGCAGAAACAGACCCATAAATACAGAGGCTACACAGATGGCTGCCAGAGAGAAACAGGGATAGGGGATGGGCAAAATGAGTGAAGGGGGGTGGGAGATGCAGACTTCCAGTTATGGAATAAGTTATGGGCATACAAGCACAGGAAATAAAGTCAGTGGTAATGTAGCAGCAGTGTATAATGACAAAATGGGGCTATACTTGTAGTAAGCATAGCATAACATACAGACTTGGAGAGTCACCATGTTGTACATCTGAAGTTAATATAACATTGTGTGTCAACTATACTTGCACAAAAAAGGAAGTTTGCTACCACTGTATTAATTGTTTAAGGTATTAAAATAATGTATTAGCGGGCGCCTGGGTGGCTCGGTTGGTTAAGCGTCCGACTTCGGCTCAGGTCATGATCTCACGGTCTGTGAGTTCGAGCCCCGCATCGGGCTCTGTGCTGACAGCTCAGAGCCTGGAGCCTGTTTCAGATTCTGTGTCTCCCTCTCTCTCTGTCCCTCCCCTGTTCACGCTCTGTCTCTCTCTGTCTCAAAAATAAATAAACATTAAAAAAAATTTTTTTTAATAAAAAAATAAAAAATAATGTATTAGCTATCCTCTCAGATAATCTGTATTAATAAAAGATAATTTTCTGCATTATCAAGGGAATGATGTACAATTAATCATGTCCTTACAACTTTCCTGCATGTTTTATATGGCAAATGACTAAACCACTTCTTAGATATTGATACAATGCAACATAATTTGGAGAAGAAATATTACCTTAAAAATAGAAAAAGGAACAAGCCTGGGTGGCTCAGTTGGTTGAGTGTCTGACTCTTGATTTCGGCTCAGGTCACAATTCCAGGGTTGTGGGATCGAGCCCCACATCAGGCTCTGCACTGAGCGTGTACCCTGCTTAAGATTCTCCCCCCTCTCCTCTTCTCTCTCTCTCTCTCCCCCCGTCCTTCTATCCCTCTTCCCTGCTCTCTCTCTAAAAAATAAAAATAAAAATACTATCATCTGGAAGACACTGAAAAATTACTGACTAACGGAAGCAGAAAAAAAATGTTTAACTGTGCGAGTATACTATACTTGTATAAATTCAAGAAAAAATGAACTCTATAAAATAAAATTATACAAACAGAAAACAGGCAAATATTAAAAGGCAAGTGAGATTGCTTAAAAATGGGAATGGTTGAAAGAAGAATTTCAGGGACACAAAGTGGGAAAACCTAAAATCTGTAAAGGATGTAGGGAAAAGTAGAAATTTAACTGATGTAAAACGAAGTAATGATGTGGAGAATGCTTGAGGACACTGAGAATGCAGAGTTCAAAAAAAAAAAAAACAGGAGAGAAATGAAAACAATAAAGGGGCACTTTTAAACACCTGTAGCTAACACCATACTTTATGGTAAAAGACTGAACCCTTTCCCTCTAAAACTAGAAACAAGGCAGAACGTCTGGCTGGTCTGTTGGTGGAGCATGCAACTCTGGATCTCAGGGTTGTGAGTTTGAGCCCTAGGGTGAGCACAGAAATGGCTTAAAAATAAACATCTTAAAAAGATAGATAGATAAAATTGGAAGCAGGCAGGATGTTTGGACTTCTGAGTCCTATTTAAATCATATTAAAAGTCCTACTCAGGGACACCTGGGTGGCTCAGTCAGTTAAGCGTCCAACTTCAGCTCAGGTCATGATCTCGCGGTTTGTGAGTTCGAGCCCCACGTTAGGCTCTGTGTTAACAGCTCAGAGCCTGGAGCCTGCTTCAGATTCTGTGTCTCCTTCTCTCTCTGCCCCTCCCATGCTCATGCTCTGTCTCTCTGTGTCTCTCAATAATAAATAAACGTTAAAAAAAAAAAGTCCAACTCAGTGCAATAGGGCAAGAAAAAAAATAAAAGCTGAACAGACTGGAAAAGAAGAAACAAAACGGTCTCTATTCATGGACAATGTAACTATCCATAAAGAAAATCACAAAAAATCCACACAAAAAAACTGCTGTAACTAATTAAGGAATTTACCAAGGTCACAGAATACAAGGTCGATATACAAAAATCAACTCTATATACTAGCAAGAAACAACTAAAAACCAAAATTTCAAAAACAGTACCATTACAACAACTCCAAAAACACAAAATACTCAGGCATAAATCTAACAAAACATATGAAGGATGTGTAGGCTGAAAAATGAACAAAAGTGACATAAGAAATCAAAGAGGACCTAAATAGAGAGGTATACTCAGTACTGCTAAGAAGTCATTTCTCTATTAAGTGATCTGTAAGTTAAACATAATCAAAAATCCCAGCAGGATTTTTAAAACTAGCAAAGCTGGTTTTTAAATTTATATAAAAAGTCAAAGAAGTTAGAATATCCAAAACAATTATGGGGAAAAAAAAACCCGCAAAGTTAGCAGACTCACAATACTTGACTTTTAAAGTTTACTACAAAGCTACAGAAATTAAGGTATCATATTAGCATAAAGATAGAAAGATCAATGGTCTAAACAGAGAGTCCAGAGAAAGACCCACACAAACATGTCAAATGATTTTTGACAAAAGGGTGAGGCACTTCAGGGACAAAAAGATGTTATCAGTAAGTTATGCTGGACGTGTATAAATGAACATCTAAAATGAACATCTATACGCAGAAAAAAGGAAATTTAATCTGAGCCTTATACCAAATTAACTCAAAATAGATTTTAGAGCTAAATGGAAAAAATAAACCTATAAAACAGAAGAAAATAAAATCTTTGTGATACTGCATTAGCCCACAAATTCTTAGATACAAAACCAAAAGGATCGATAAAAGAAAATAACTGATAAATCAAACTTCATTAGAATAAAAAGCTTTCCCGTAAATCATAGGTGAGAAAGGACACACGCCTAGAATAATATATAAAAACCTCACAAAAGCTGAAAGAAAACAAACACCCTCCACACATTTGAAAAACCCAGAACAAAAAAATTCCCGTGCATTTCCATATGCTGGGATTTACTCCTGAGACTGTCCTTTAAATTCCTATAATGGAACTTCCTTATCTTTCACAATGTGGAAATACAATTAGGCAAAAGATGTGAACAAATATTCTACCAATGAAGATATATGGAGACAAGTAAGCAAATAAAGAGATTATATAATTTGTTATTAGGAAAACGCAAATTAAAAATACAAAATACCACAAGAAACCTAACAGAATAGTTTTGATAAAAACAAGTGACAATGGAGCGCCTGGGTGGCTCAGTTGGTTGAGTGTCTGACTTCAGCTCAGCCCATGGGCTCACAGCTCGTGAATTCAAGCCCAGCATCGGGCTTTCTGCTATTAGCACGGAGCCTGCTTCCAATTCTCTGTTCCCCTCCTCCTCAGCCCCTCCCCTGCTTGTACTCTCCCTTTCTCCCCAAGAAATAAACATTAAAAAAAAAAAAAAAAAAAAAAAAATGTGAGGCACCTGGGTGGCTCAGTCGGTTATACGTCTGACTTTGACTCAGGTCATGATCTCACGGTTCATGAGTTCAAGCCCCACGTTGGGCTCTGTGCTGACAGCTCAGAGCCTGAAGCCTGCTTCAGATTTTGTCTCTCCCTCTCTCTCTGCTCCTCCCCCACTCGTTCTCTCTCTGTCTCTCTCAAAATAAAAATATTTTTAAAGAAATATTTTTTTAAAAAAGTGACAATACCAAGTGCTGACAAGGTACTAGAACTCTCATATAATGCTGGCAAAGTGTAAAATAATACCAATCCTTCACAAATTCTTACAGAAAATGGAAGAGGAGGTGAGAACACTTCCCAGCTCACTTTCCAATGTCAGTTGCACTCTGATACCACCAAAGACATCACGAGAAACCTATATAGACCAAGAGCCCTGATGAACACAGATGGAATATTTTTTAACAAAACATAAGCAAATCAAACAGCAACATATAAAAAGCATGATACACAACAACCCATGAGACTGATCCCAGGAATACAGCGGGCTGTAAATCTGAAAATCAGTGATGTAATACAACCTACTATTAGAAAAAAGGTCAAAATCTGTATGATCAACTTAACCTCTATTAACAGTGACTAAAGGTCCCCCAGCAGTTTTGAAACACTGCTGTTATTTTGTATTTGTCCCAAAGTGCTCCCTTTTTCGCTATTTGCTATTCCACACATACCAAGTACATTCTGCTAGGCACTAATACAGACACACACAATTACGTGATTCAGTAAACATATCGTAAGACTTATACACAGGTACACCGTTAACAAGAATAGCCCACTCTGCCCAAGATAAAAAAAAAAAAAAAAAAGGGAAAACAGACTGACTCATTCCTATTCTGAAGTTACAGAGACATATTTTAAACCGTAAGTAAAACTAAATAACATCGTGGTGTCCAATACGTATGGAAATAACCTTAAGGCCTAGTGTATATATTCTTTCTTTTGCCAGACTGCCTCTGTACAAAACATGATCACCTTGAAAACCCTTCCAGTACAACCATTTTTGCCATTCTTACTGGAAAATATCATGGGGTAGTATAACCCTATACCTTGTGGGGAGCAAGAATCCTCTGTCTGAATTTTTCAACTGTTTCTTGACCCATAGAAGACCAAGCATTGCCGAACGCTTCCGCTTTGTCTTGTCTGAGATGAAGGCTCTCTAACTGCTGCTGCAGAGCCGCTGGCTTCACGCTGTGATACACCGCCTAGTTACGAGAGGGCAAACATTACCTCTGTCCCTGATACTCAGATCCCTTGAATTATACTCAAATACAAAATTATTTTTAAATGATTTAAATCAACAAAAAATTTCCTATTTCTATCAGAAATGTTTTATGTATTTTTTTTAATGTTTATTCTTTGAGAGAGACTGAGAGAGCGAGCATGAGCAGGGGAGGGGCAGAGAGAGGGGAAACACAGAATCCAAAGCAGGCTCCAGGCTCTGAGCTGTTGGCACAGAGCCCGATGCAGGGCTCGAACCCACAAACCGCGAGATCATGACCTGGGTTGAAGTCGGACACTTAACCGACTGAGTCACCCAGGCATCCCGTAAGTGTTTTATATCTATTTACCAATAATAATATACACAACAGGGAGACGCAGGGTTAAATGGCCTAATTTAAACTATTCAGGCTACATTTTCCCACTTTTGCCTGTGTCTTAAGTAATCCTAAATCCACTTAACGGAAAAATGTCTTCTTTACGTTAGCTATGTAAGTGATACTCTATTTAAAGTATCATTTCTGGGGTGCCTGGCTGGGTGAGTCGGAGGAGCCTGCAACTTTTGACCTCAGGGTCATGACCGTGAGCCCCACACTGGGTGTAGAGATTACTTAAATAAATAATGTAAGCAAATAAAATAAGCTATCATTTCCTCATTTCACTGAACTATTTCAAAGAAACATACAACGGTTTCATTTCCCAACAAACAAACTTTTTCCAGGAAGCGCTTTCTCAAAACCACCTTCGTCTACCCAACTGCCTAGGTAATACATAATAAAACATTGTAAACATACGTAATAAATATTGTAAACATACAATAATAGTTTACAATAATAAAATATTGTAAACATGTGAAAATAAAACATTTTTAATAATATCTGTTCTAGTTCTTAACATTATTCTGGAACGACTTTCTCATGAAGTCCATGTTGCTGGGTCCTCCTTGATTATCCCTCCTTCTACTGGAGGTTCACCAGGGTTCAGAACCATAGTCCTGTTTCTGGCCTGTAATCTGCATAAGGCTGTGTGTAGTAGACGCCTGGGTACTTGTCTTCCTAACCATATCTGTTCACTAAAATGCCTATGAAGCTACAGTACTATTTAAACTTTATTTCACAAGTATTCTATGAAGTCACCCAACAGGAATTTATTGAAATCTATTTTAAGTCCAGCAATGTGCTAGGTTTATAGAAGGTGAATTAAAAATATGACAGGTCCCTCACAAATTCAAAACCTAATGAAGGCTGACACACATGAAATAATCAAAGACTAACAATGTGCTCCACTCGGATGAGCCAAGGATAAAAGGAATCCAAATTAGGGCAAAACTGCCAAGTGCAAGGGGTCAAAGCTACAGTGAGAGGAGATGGGACTTGAACCACATTTAACGGCTGAAAAAGGGATGCAAAAGGGCAGTTTAATAGGAAGAAATTGTATGACAAAAAGTCCTTTGACAACTATGTCTTTTCTAAATGTTTTATCATCCTAGTCAAATAAATCCCCCCGAAATCATTTCTTAAATTTCTTAAATAAAATGCGCTCACTTCTCCAAGTTATAAACCCAGTAACAATGAATTAAAATGTTTTATACCTGTCTCAAGTCAATGAAGCCCTGATTCACGTTGTTAAATACTTTACTCATGCTACTTAACATTTAGATTGTTTTGTAGACTGCAATACCGTAGGAAAAAATCATACATTCAAATATTTTTACTACCTTCAAATTCTCAAGTACAATATATTCACAGCTTCCAACCGTATACTTTTTTTGAAAAAATAAAAAGCGATAGGCGCCCCTGGGTGGCTCAGTGGGTTAAGTGTCCAACTCTTGATTTAAGCCCAGGTCATGATCTCACGGTTCATGGGTTTGAGCCCCACATCGGGCTTTGTGCTGACAGCCTGCAAAGGCTTTCTCTACCCCTCCCCCTAGCTCGCAATCATGCGTGTGCTTTCTCTCTCTCTCAATATAAACTTAAAAAAAATTTTTTTAATTAAAAAGTACGTAAATAAAAAAAATTGATAGCTATCATAGCAATACAGATATGCAGTAAAGAAAGCATGTTTAGGAGGTTTGGGGCAATAAAAATACCTGTTCTAAAATGAATGATATTGTTTCAAGAACTAGGTGAAGATCTTGTTTCTCTAGAGAAAACGCAGCCTGAAGCTTTTCTTCTTCTTCCTCACTGAAACTGTTCTCAGCCTACAACACAAAAAGCAAGCTATTAGCACACATGCAGGTATTCAAAACTTAGATACTCCACAGAAGAGTATCTGAAGATTCCTTTATTCAAACATGGGTGAGAAATGTTAAGAAAAAGCGAAAGAATCTGATGTGTTTATAAATTTCAACAACTCAAAATCATAGTATAATTCATTATCTGGATCATGCCAAATGAAGCTCATTTTAAATAAATTAAAAAAACACATTACTTTAAGTTCTATGATTTATAGGAGGTGGAAACTACCAGTATTTACTAAAAGAAATGGATGTTTAGAAAAAACAATACTAGAAGGTAAAACCCCAAAATGTTAATAATAATTGACAGTAATGTCCGCCTTCCTCATTCAAATATATTTACTGAGTATCTATTATGTGCTACAGAGAAAGGCAGTTCATGTCCTCAAGTATACAGTACTCTAGTTAGACATACAAATACAAATACTCATTCATGTAATTTTCATTTTGATGAGTTCTGCAAAAATGTGAGTTATTATAAGAGCATGCATAAAGCAAGAAATTAGGTCTTTTTTATCATTTTCATACATATTTTCCAAAACTCACACATTATACACAGTAATTTTATGACCAATACATGAAAGAAGACAGCCATCTGAATAGAACCTCTGAGAAGTCTTCTTTCTTTTGTATCCAAAATAATCTCCTTGAGCTAAAGACATTATTAGTTTATTATGTAGGAAAAATGTGTACCACTTGAACAACTTTAAAATAAAAAGAACTCCTTTAAAAATAAATGAATTAAAAGAAAATAATATAAAATAAGATATAAAAAAAAATAAATAACCCATATTATCCACACATACTAAAAACAACTCTCCCTATGGCTGCCTCTCCCGAACAGCAATAGGGAGAAAATTCAGAAGTTCACAAGCCCTCCCTTGACAGCTTACGATGACGTACACCTATCTGGCTGTTCAACCAAAGCTGCATTAGAGCTTTAAGCTAGCGTACTTTTGGAGGCTACTCACCAGAACTTCCAGTCTCTACTCCCTGTTTTATGACTGAGAAAATCATGAGCCAAATTTAGCCAAAATGCCAATTACTTACTTCAAGAGCAACATTTTGACTTAAAAGTTTCAGAATTTCTGTGACTACCATATGTCTTCTTGAAATAATGACCTAGAGTACCAGATTTCATCAATGTGAGGAAGGTAATGGTATTACATGTATATAATCAGAACCACGTGTTGTATTAAATTCAATGGATATTGGGGCGCTTAGGTGGCTCAGTCGGTTAAGCGTCCAACTTCGACTCAGGTCATGATCTTACAGTATGTGGGTTCGAGCCCCGCGATGGGCTCTGTGCTGACAGCTCGGAGCCTGGAGCCTGCTTCGGATTCTGTGTCTCCCTCTCTCTCTGCTCCTCCCCTACTCATGCTGTCTCTCTCTCTCAAAAATAAAATAAAACATTAAAAAAATAAATAAATAAATAAATAACAAATAAATTCAATGGATACTTATAATTTAACCAAGTCAGGCAATCTGATGCCTTGGAACACATGCTAAATAAGCTGTTTTCACAAAATAATAATAGTGATTGAGGAGGTACAAAAATAAACTTTCAGTGTCCCCAATATGTACAAGGAAGGGAAATTTGTTTAAAAAATACAGCAAACAAAAAAAGAAGAGAGAGAGAGAGAGACATTCTCAAGATTTCCAAGGGCATTATATTAATAAAGTGGTTTGGGGAGGGGCACCTGGATGGCTCAGTTGGTTGGGCGTCTGACTTCTGCTCATGTCATGATCTCACAATCTGTGAGTTCGAGCCCCTCATCGGGCTCTGTGCTGACAGCTCAGAGCTTAGAGCCTGCTTCAGATTCTGTATCTTCCTCTCTCTCTACCCCTCCCCGGCTCTTGCGCGCTCTCTCTCTCTCTATTAAAAATAAATAAAGATGGGGGCGCCTGGGTGGCGCAGTCGGTTAAGCATCCGACTTCAGCCAGGTCACGATCTCGCGGTCTGTGAGTTCGAGCCCCGCGTCAGGCTCTGGGCTGATGGCTCGGAGCCTGGAGCCTGTTTCAGATTCTGTGTCTCCCTCTCTCTGCCCCTCCCCCGTTCATGCTCTGTCTCTCTCTGTCCCAAAAATAAATAAAAAACGTTGAAAAAAAAAAAAAAATTTAAAAAAAAAAAATAAAAATAAATAAAGATGCAAAAAAAAATTTTTTTTTTAAATAAAGTGGTTTGGGGGGGACACCTGGGTAGTTCAATTGGTTGAGCATCCGACTCTAGATTTTGGCTCAGGCTGTGATCTTACAATTTGTAAGATCAAGCCCCCGTGTCAGGCTCCATACTGACAGCACAGAGTCTGCTTGGGATTCTCTCTCTGACTCTCTCTCTGCTCCTGACTCATTCTCTCTCCCTCCTTCAAAACAAGTAAGTAAACTTAAAAAAAAATAAGGAATGCCTGGTTGGCTCAGTCAGTTGAGCATCCAACTCTTGATTTCAGCTTAGGTCGTGATCCCAGGGTCAGGGGACCAAGCACTGTGTCAGGCTCCATGCTGAGTATGGAAGCCTGCTTAGGATTCTTTCGCTCTCTCTCTCTCTCTCTCTCTCTCTCTCAATCTGCCCCTCTCCCCCACTCACACACTAGCTCTCTCTCTAAAAAAAAAAAAATAAAAATTTTTAAAGAAACATTTAAAACAAATAAATAAATATTTAAAAAAATAAAGTGGTTTGGAGTGAAGGGGGCTAAGGGAATATTTACTTTCCCCCATCCACGGGTACATCAGGAATGCAACCTTAAAATAAGATGGAGTGTAAAATATGGGAGCAAATAGAGAATACAGCTTTAAAAAAAGTTCCAAACACATATTCAATACCCTGCTCCAAAAGCAACCTTGGGTCAAATAAATATTAAGCATGAAGTACCTCTATTTGCTCCCAAAAAGCAGCAATTTAACTTATTTCTGTCTACCAAAAGCAACCCACACATATCTAGGAGTAAAAGAGAAGGTAAACAAGATACATTCTTTTTTATCCTCTCAATGGGAAAAAATTAAGGTCTAGGTTTATAAAATTAGAGAACAAATGTCCAAGAAACTTAAATTTTATTTTTTTTTAATTTTTTTTAACGTTTATTTATTTTTGAGACAGAGAGACAGAGCATGAATGGGGGAGGGTCAGAGAGAGAGAGAGAGAGCGAGACACAGAATCTGAAACAGGCTCCAGGCTCTGAGCTGTCAGCACAGAGCCCAACGCGGGGCTCGAACTCACGGACCACGAGATCATGACCTGAGCCGAAGTCGGCCGCTTAACCAACTGAGCCACCCAGGCGCCCCGAAACTTAAATTTTAAGATGGAAAGTGACAGGGTGCCTGGGTGGCTCAGTCAGTTAAGCATCTGACCTCGGCTCAAGTCAGGATCTCACAGCTCATGAGTTCAAACCCCTTGTCGGGCCCTGTGCTGACAGCTCAGAGCCTGGCGCCTGCTTCGGATTCTGTGTCTCCCTCTCTCTCTGCCCCTCCCCTGTTTACGCTCTGTCTCTGTCTCTCAAAAATAAACATTAAAAAAAGTTTTTTTTAATAAATAGAATGGAAAGTGGGTATTAATTTTTTCTATATATTTAAAGAAGATATGCCATAAATACACATACACAAGCAGAAAGGAAAAACAACACATGAAGAATATAAGGCAGTGCTATATGAAGTGATGTGGAAAGGTCTCTTAAAAAAGTGGCAAGCAAGGGGCGCCTGGGTGGCTCAGTCGGTTAAACATCCGACTTCGGCTCAGGTCATGATCTCACGGTCCGTGAGTTCGAGCCCCGCATCGGGCTCTCTGCTGACAGCTCAGAGCCTGGAGCCTGTTTCAGATTCTGTGTCTCCCTCTCTCTGACCCTCCCCCATTCATGCTCTGTCTCTCTCTGTCTCAAAAATAAATAAACATTAAAAAAAACGATTAAAAAAAAAAGTGGCAAGCGAGAAAAGGTAAACAACAGGGCAATATATACAGTACGATACCACTTGCGTAAAAACACACAAACTGCACATTTCTATGTATATGTGTATGCACATGTGTATGCACGTCTGTATTTATTAACACATGAAGAATCCAGAATAAAAACCAAATTGGTAACAAGGCTACCTCTGGGGAGGTGTGGTGGTTTTATTATATCTCAAAATTCTTTAGTACTCCTCCCTTCAAAGGATGGAGCCTCGTTTCTTTCCCTTGAATGTGATCCAGACGGAATGACTTACTTCTAACAAGGATAATATAGTAAAAGTGAAGCTCTGTGACATCAAACGCCAGGTCACAAAAAGGACAGCACCTCCCTCTCTTGGGTCACTGGTTCTGGAAGAAGCCAACCTCCATGTTGGGAGGAAAGGCCTGTGCAGCAAGGAACTGAGGCCTCCCACCAGGTAATCATATTGGAAGGAAATCCTCCAACCTCGGCCAAACCTTCAGATTAACAGCAGCCCCAACAACATCTGGCAGCAACTTCATGAGAACCCCAAGCCAGAACCACGCAGCCAAGCCAGAAACAAGCAGTCAAGCCTCTCCTACATTCTTGACCTACACGAACTGCGAGTATAATAAATGTTTACTCTTGTTTTAAGGTGCTAAGTTTGGGGGTAATTTGTAATTCAGCAATAAATAATAAAGGAGAGAATGAAGATGAAAGGAGAGCCAGAGTTAACCAAGGGGGCATTTCAGGTTGTCCACACTATGTAAATTTCTTAACACAAAAACTTACTCATAAACTATTTGTGAAATCTAAAATTTGTTATCAAGATGCTTAATTTAAACGCTCTAAGAATTTTGAACTAGAAAGCCACAAAAAAAGCAAATTAAAAAATCCATTTTTCCGAATTGTCTTTTTCTTTTTTATCTTTTTTGAAGAATTCATTTTGTTAACATGCATGATGAGTAAACTAACCTCAGTAGTTGCAATCAGGTCACATTCCTTAGAAAATTAAATATGTCTTCTACTATATGAAGATAGTATATTAGGTAAATAATTATGAAAGCAATTAGGCTTTAAATACTCAGAGCATGGGGGGGGACATCTGGGTGACCCAGGCGGTTAAGTGTCCGACTCTCAATTTTGGGTCAGGTCAATGATCTCACGGTCATGACACAGAGCCCCTGGTCAGGCTCTGTGCTGAGCATGGAGCCTGCCTGAGATTCTCTCTCTCCCTCTCTGCCCCTATCCTCTGCTCATGTGCTCACTCGCTCTCAAAAACAAAAACAACCTCAGAGTATGGATTTAGAAACAGAGAGGCCTGCTGTCCAGAGCCCAAGCTCTGACTCACATTCACTGTCTTACGCACAAAACCTCAATGGAAGAACACACAGTACTACTATTTTCCAACTATTATAATTCAAAGTGTATATATATCATTCTTACCCAATAAACCCATGTGTAAGAAGACCTTACACATCCTATATTAACTTATACCATCTTATATTAACTACAAAATAAATGTATTTTCAGAGATGAACTGCCCTTTTCTTTTTTATCTAGATCGGTGGGGCCAATTCTCCTTTGCGCAGGCCTCTCCTACACACAGGACCCTTAAAGTCCCAGGCATTAAATGCTAGTGGCACCCTCCATACGTTATAATAGCCAAGAAAAATTCTTAGGCATTTCTATAGGCTGAGATTCACATTTGTGACTGTCCTTTATGTTAACATACTGAGACTTCTCTATCTGTCATAATGAGGAAATACAGAGGTTCCACAAGTGAATCTATCAAATACAAGAATTCTTTTTCCAACTTATGAAAGCAATCTTTCTAAAATGTATCACACCCATTCTAGACTTTTGTAAACAAAGTATATTGGTTTAAACTAATTTCTTATGATGAGTCCGTCACAATGATGAGCATCAGAATGCTATGAACAGTATTGCAAGGAACTCCTAAGATACACTAATGATTTTTCACTTCAGGAAAAAATAAATAAATAAATAAAGTAAGTAAGTAAGTAAGTAAACAACCAACCCTCAGATTTCTAGGCATTTACATTTCTTGCATCTGATTTTTATAAGTCAATTCTTTTTTTTTTTTTTTTTTAACGTTTTTTTTTTATTTATTTTTGGGACAGAGAGAGACAGAGCATGAACGGGGGAGGGGCAGAGAGAGAGGGAGACACAGAATCGGAAACAGGCTCCAGGCTCCGAGCCATCAGCCCAGAGCCTGACGCGGGGCTCGAACTCACAGACCGCGAGATCGTGACCTGGCTGAAGTCGGACGCTTAACCGACTGCGCCACCCAGGCGCCCCTATAAGTCAATTCTTGAAACTGCCTCCACGCCCATCATAGCAGCATCTTCACCCCCCAGTTTGCTGTTTCTAGTTTGCCACAGCCAGGCATCCAAAGAACTGATCTCTCAGAATTAGACATACAGCATAGCTGGACCAACAGGCTTTGTGTGATGACCTACAAGTCTCTCCAGTGGAGCAAAGTATGTGAGCTTTTTTAATTGCATGAGTTGTGACAGCTATTTTTTTTTTCTTTTAAACTCAGAGGCCATAAATTGTTCTTTCTAAGTCCCTAATCTCACTTCTGTCAGTGTTTCCCAATGCAGACTCCATTAGCATGCTGGATGAGACAAACCTTGTGGGACCATTCTGCACAATACATTTAGTTCCCGGGCATTAGTAATAACCCCCCAAAACTTCCCATGTATTTCTATATGCTAGGATGAGCCAGAAAGATGACCAGTTCAAAGAGGACTCCCAGACCCCTGCTTAAGCACACCCATATTCCATGCTTAAGGCTTCTCCCTATGTTTATTCCAACTAGGGATTCCAAGGAACCAGTCTGGACAAAGCCCATAAAAAAATGAAAGTGTTAAGCTGATGACATTTAGAAGAGCAACCCAATCCCTAAAATTCTTCACCTGTGCACCCGCATCAGGTTTCACTGTTCTAAGAGCTCTGCTTGTCTCAAGGCAAAGTCCAACTTAACAGACCAAAAACACAAAAAGAAATCTGGCAGATCCTGAATGTCACTGCAAACTTTACTTGCTACAAACTCTTATCACAATAGGAACCCCTCTAGAAGAACACTGCCTGAAACTGTCCAGGAAAAACAAAAATGCACCTTTGCTTTCTATCTTAGCTGGCAAAGTTATCACCTGCATATGTTTCTGTTCTCAACTGCTTCAGCTGTCAACGACCAGACCTCCTCATGTTCACTCCCCTGCCACTGATGGCATAGCATCCAAGCATCTCTATAGAATGCTCTGGCCACCCACTTACTCTAAGATAGACGCTAACTTATTCACAACCCCAGAAGTGACTGAGAGGATCAAAGACAAACTACATATCACCGTTTTCCTACAAATTTCCTATCCTCCCTCATCATAAAGAACAAAAGATTCGTTTGAGAGTTTTTTGTCCCACACTGTTTTGTAAGTTTGAGAAGACAGCTACCAGCTCGGGAAATCACAGCAGAACTTCTGGACTGATTGCTTACATCATTCACTTTTGTACTAACTTATATACTGTTTTGTACTCTTTCCTGAGGTTGATTGTAATAAACAGGGATGGATTGAAGGGATGGATTCTGGAACCAGGGAGCTTACTAGCTAGGTGTGTGTCCGTGCACAAATTATTTAACTGGTGTCTATCTCAGTTTCTTCTTGGATGAAATAAGGGTGACAATAGTACCTACTTCCTAAAGTTGCTGTAAGGATCAGATGAATTAACACCACAAAGTCATTAGAACACTACCAGAGGGAGGAACATAACTGAATCACAAATACTTCAGAATGTGGCTGCTATTATATTACTCTGCTGGCTCCTCTTGTCTCTCCATCTACATCACAAATTCCTTATAGCCCGGAATTTAGAGGACCTGCATTTGTTTTGTGTTTCCCATGCAAGGATAACAATTAACTGCAAGAACAGCTACTGAACGCAGACCATATAAGTGTATTAGGCATGGAAAATATAAAGATAAGTAAGACATGATGCTCAAGATCTTCAAGGTCAGCGAAAGACCCTGGCACCATAAAACAAATACTTACACTGCAGGACTAAAATGAGATGACAATGAACCAAGTGTTTTAGAAGCACAGAAAACAAAGTGCTGAGAGTGAGACAGCAAGATCCTTGAGACATCCAGTCTACTCAATAAAAAAGGGGAAAAAAAGACATTGCAGGTAAGGGAAAGAGTATATGCATGGAAACAGAGTTGGAAAAGTTCATGGCATATTCCGGTAAAAGTGCACAGCCCGGTGTGACTGGAGCACTTGCAAAATGGGAAAATAAAGCCTGTGGCCATATTATAATGTTGTTATAACGTGATTACAATACAATTCTAAAGATTTTGAACTTTTTTCCACGAGGCAATGGGAAGTCAATGACGGCTTCAAACACTGTAAAGATACACTGAATTCTTTTTTTTTTTTTTTTTTTTTAGAAAAAAATATTTGTAGAGATAAATGGACTAGCATTATGAAGAAGTGATAGGAGGGAGTAGACTACAGGTAGAGGTATCAGTTTGGAGGCAGTTACTGCAGTCTAAGGCAGGGATAATAAGGATCTGAACTAAGACTATGAAGAGAACTTGGATTTGAGAGACACTTAAGAGGGAGAAGGGACTCAGAAGTGAGCTGGCTTCTGAGGAAAAATAAGAGAAGAGGGTCCAGGTTCTCCAGGTGAAGTATGGAAGTGCTGTATCACTATATTCTACACCTAAAACTAGTATCGCACTGTATGTTAACTCACTGGAATTTAAAATAAAAACTAATTTGGGGTTGAGCGTCTGACTTTGGCTCAGGTCATGATCTCACGGTCTGTGAGTTCGAGCCCCGTGTCACGCTCTGTGCTGACAGCTCAGAGCCTGGATGGAGCCTGCTTCGGATTCTGTGTGTGTCTCTCTCTCTGCCCCTCCTCCACTCATGCTCTGTCTCTCTCTCTCTCTCTGTCAAAAATAAATAAACATTTAAAAAATTTTTTAAAAATAAAAATAAAAATAAAATAAAAACTAATTTAAAAAAAAAAGTCCATTTAATTCTCATTTAATGGTGATGCCATGTACCACCAGGAAGAGCAGTTACTAGATGCTCCATAAACATGTGTTGGATGGAATTAAATTTTTATAACCTGAAAAAGAAGTTAACTTAGGTTGGTGACCAAGCAGTGAATCACTAAACATTAATGTGTCCAAAATAACCACACCCTTGAAATAAGTGAAAGGGAAAGATTAAAGGAAAGATTAAATACTGGGGTGATAAGAAAACTACAGCATTTTTTTTTAAATTTTTAATGTTTATTTATTTTTTGACAGACAGAGAGACAGAGCATGAGAGGGGTTGGAGCAGAGAGAGAGGGAGACACAGAATCTGAAGCAGGCTCCAGGCTCTGAGCTGTCAACACAGAGCCTGACGGGGCTCGAACTCATGAACCGTGAGATCATGACCTGAGCTCTGAAGTTGGATGCTTAACCAACTTAGCCACCCAGGAGCCCCAAAAGCATTATTTTTAAGAGGAAGAATGAAATCAGAATATTCCCAAAGCATGTTACACGGAACCTGAGTCCCAAAATATATACCATGAGACATCAGTTGCAAGGTCAAACTTGTTTGAAAAGTTTTGCACATCATATTCACCCTTAAATATTTACTGTAAACACTATCATAAAATATACTCTGAAAAAAAAAATATATATATATACACTCTGAAAATTTACATAATAAAAAAAGATTAATGAAGACAGAGTTTCCCAAACTTTTGGGACATTACAAAATTTTGTACAGAGCCTGTGTTCCCTAGGACACACTGGAGAACACTATACGTCACAAAAAGTTTTTCAAATACAGACAAAAGAGTTTCAGTGCAATCACAAGAAAAGTACTATAAACTACAGAAATGCAAAAATACAAACCTTCAGATGAAGTTTTTGAAGAATTCGGGTGAGCAATCGTGGAAATCTTCCTATGTCTATTGCATTTATCAGCGACACTGCTTTTTTCATGCTAAATAAATGTGTAAAACAAAATTTTAAAATGAGTTTTCCAGGTGGAACTGTACTTGCTATAAGCATGCTTGTCTACAACTGCAGTTGTCTTTAAGTTTCCATTTCAACAACTCTGATTGCTATAAAGAAAAACAGATGATGGCCAGCAAAAGAGGCAGGACATTTCCAAACAGATGCCTCCCAAAAAGTATTTGTGTTGAAAAAGTCCATTTGGAAAAGTTTCTCTTTCTTTTGGGCAAGGCAGACAACTAGGGGAAGCTTGCACTCTGTGGGGAATGCCATTAATCACTCAGCAGTAAATATTTAATATCCACTTAACCCACAATGGAACTACGGAAAGAGAAGGAGGAAAGTGGCAGTTACACCAAAATACAAAGCAAAGAATACTGCATGGCAGATAACGCGATAAAACAACATATATATGACATATGAAATCATTTAGAGTAACAGCACACAGTTGTTTTAAAACCCTACTTCTCCTGTAATCATCAACTTTAAATTATGTGATAAGAACAATTCTGCATCATACTGGATATGGCTTAGTGACGTGGCGGCTCTTAAGCAGGACACTGATATGAGGAGAACAACTGGCTGTCAGAACTCAAGGAATCCGGGAAGAAGGGAAAAAACTTTAAAATGACAACTCTCTTCGTCAAGATTCCTGCCCAATTCAGGCGCAAGGAAATTGTTACTGTCCAACTTTTTCCGCATCACTACCTGCACTATTACTTGTTTTTCATGAAATGGGAGTCATTTCTACTTCAATAATTGTATATTAAGACAGAACTTTATATCACCACCCTGGACAACCGAGCTTCCCTACCATAAGTAGAAATGAGCTAAAAATAAATTTTAAAATGAAATCAAAAGCAATGTTACCAAATTCTGCTTAGGCACCTTACTAGCCCAAAACGAGGCCTAGTCCATCTTGATTGAAAAGGGGTAATGGCACGTGTTAGGGATTAAAGACCTTCCAGCACTAATGGGAACCTTTCTCGTAATCAGGCCTGAAGGAGAGTTGAAAACAGAAACTGTTTAGCTCTCCACGTGCTTCAGCACTACTCCAGGCAGACTTGGGTACTTCTGATCCCACACTCTGGGAACGGTGACACACATCACACACTGTCCTACTGACCCCAACTGCCAGGCGCATTGTAACCCCACGTAAGTGAACCACCGAGAAGGCGAGACACCCACAGTCCCCCGCACTCCTGCAGGGCCGCACCGCGGTATCTCCAGCCCAGGGCCCGCCCCGCTTCGGAGCCAAAGGCGACAGCTAACAAGGGAGTCCCTGCGTCGGTCCCATCCATGCCACCTCTGGCGACTACCTGGGGCTCTCCGGCAGGATCAGCGCCGTGGTGGCCGCCATGTTTCAAGCTCCCACGCCCAGCCGCCGCCTGTCAGCTGTCTCCAGCTCAGCCAATGGCGGCGGGTCTACGGAACGCCGGAAGGCCCAAGCCCCTCAGGTTCGAGGTCTGTGTCTTCTCCTGCGGTCCTCCAGGCCAGGGGAGGGTCGCAGCCACCCTCCCAACCGGCAGTGTTCTGCCTTAACCCTGTTCGCATATTAACTTATTTATATTTATCTATTTACTTGTTATATATGCACATTTGACCCTTGAACACCTGGAGGTTAAGGGTGCCTCTCCCCCAAAAGTCAAAATTCCACGTATAACTTTTGATGTCCCCAAAACTTCAGTACTAATAGTCTACTGTTGGCCAGATGCCTTACTGGTAACATAGTCCTTGCTTGTATTTTGTATATTTTTTACGTACTGCGTTATTACAATAAAATAAGCTAAAGCAAGCTAGAGAAATGAAAATGTTACTAGGAAAATACATTATGGCACTGTACTATGCTTATCAAAAGAATCCAAGTATGAGTAGGCATGCACAGTTCAAATTTGGATATGCATGTGTATTTTTATGGAGTAGGTGTGTATAAACATATATTTAGGTGTGTGTACATGTACATACACGGTTTTTTTAACGAAGAGTGAGAACCCCATCCCAGCCAGTGTCTGGCCTGTGCTGCGTGGGGGCAGGAAGGGGAACACTCTTCCCCAAACCAGTGGGGGGTGTCACACAACATCCCGCAGTAGAAGTCTGCGCCACCAGCCTAGGTACTGTGCGATCAGCCCTTCCAGTATCTGCCTGCCTGGAACTCTGTAGGGCACCCCACAGAGCTTGTAGTATGTACCTTCGTATGTAGTATGTACCGTAGTAGTTACTGAGCACCAGACCCTGTAAGCAGGCACTATGCTAGGCACTTGGGATGCAAAAGACCAAAATCCCTGCCCTCAAGGCTTGCCAGCAGTTCAAAGGGACAAGTTTTATTGTGCCCCTTTGGGGTGCCACACTGAGCTAGGTACTGCTTAATAGGAGACACGCATCCCCGCAGAGGCTGCTCTTTAGAATCTCACAGTAGAGCAGGGATACAACATGGGTTCGTGATTACCTTTGTCGCCTTAGAGAAAAACACGTAGTGTGTTAAAGGGATTCAGAGGTGGGAAGAATGATAAAGCATGGGAGGTAGAGCATTAGGATGAGGAAAACTTCCTGTTGCAGGTGGCATGAAGTCTTGAATGATAGACTATGGTGTGTGCACTTGAGCTAGTGAGAAATAGGGAGTCATTAATGTTTTCCAGTAAAGAAATTTTTGTGATGAGAGATGCTATTGATTACGCGTGTGTGTGTGTGTGCGTGCCTGTGTGTTGTTTTTCGTCTTTTGAAGATTACTGTCAGCAGAATGGTGATTGGATTGGAAAGAGGTAAGCAGGAAAGTCAAACAGGGAACTATTGCAATAATCTATGGAAAGCATTAAAATCCTGTGGTAGTAAAATAGCATTGGAGAATGGAAAAAAAAAAAAAAACAGGGAGTGAATTAGAGTTCCATTTCAGCTGTAGAATCTTCAGGAGCTGGCAAAAGATTGAATGTAATTTTCTTACCTAATTATGTTTTACTTAAATTATTATTTAAATTAGTTGGCATTCCTAGAGCAGCCCAAAAACATCCTAACTGAAGGGAGAAGCCAGATTGCAAATTAAAAGTGAATAATCCCCACATGGATAATTGAGTCAATTATACAGTGTGTCGAACACATACAAATACATTTAATTCCACAACACGCCACACGCTCCCCAATTTATGCAGTATCTGAAAAAGAGGTATGTGGATTTACATAAATTATAGGTCTCTGATACAAACACAGATTACTTTACCTGGCATAATTTTAGAAGGGTCCCAATTCCCTCGACTTCTGAATAATTTCCCTTTTGTCTCCATTCATTACCTAAAGTAGAGCCATTAACCAGCATTTTTGACTCTCTAGTGAAGTTTACCTCCCTGTTTCCTTCAAAACCATAGCTGGGATTTTGAGCAAAAGGGCATCAGGGTGGTTTAAGCCCTGAATCCATGTAACTTGGAACAGAGCACTTTTCCTCACTTAAATTTCTTATTTCTGATCTGTAAAATGGGGATGAGAATAATGTCTGCTCCCCTGAGCTGTGATAAGAATTTAACAATGTGATGTATATGTGCAAGAAGCATTCTCCCCTCCTTTATAACACAAAGCACAGACTTCTAAGGTTGTACCAAAAAAGTCTCTGGTAATTCTCATCATTTTCACTGACGGGGTGATCACTTCTTATTGGCACTCATTGCTATAAAGGCTTGATGCAGAAAATAATTTCACCCCTTACATGAAACTCTCACCCAAAATGTTTCTGTGGTCTCTAGAGTGTAGACATATATATTTCCATGAAAAAGCCCTTATACTTGGCTACCTGTTACCACCTGCTAGAGAACAGGATATGTACCTTCTGGAGACACAGTTCCATGACCACACTTTACCCCTAACCCTCGAACGTGTCATCCCAACTTTATGATGGATCCGGAGCCCAGAATGGCTGCCCTTGATCTGTTGTGACTACTAAACATGCTGAATGCCCCCAATTTTATTTCTTCCATATCGTTGTCTTCACTGTAACTTTCACCAAATCTAACATTGTGTGTGTGTGTGTGTGTGTGTGTGTGTGTGTGTGTGTGTTATACAAGGTGGCATGTTATCCAGTTGGTTATAGTGTGGGACCCAAGGAATTTAACAAAAATCCCCTACCCCTGGACAAGCAGAGCAAGACTAACTCCATTTTGTGCTACACCCACCATCTCATGTATAACCCCCATATGACCTACTTATTCCTTAAGACACTCCCCCACCCTAGTCAAGCCGCTGAGCACACCCTTACTGGAAACCGGCTCATATAGGAATGCGGAACCCCTAACCGCCAAAGAATGTAAACCCCGCCTTTTGCCCGCCAAACTTTCGTGCCAATTCTTAAACCCCCCCTTTTGCCTGCCAAACTTGCGCACCAATTCTGACCAGAGTGATAGGCTAGTTTAAACAGTTACTATAGGGTAAATTGTAATTCAATTGGCCACCTGCGTGTGGACTGACATGACTATGCAACTTTCTGTGTGTGTTACAATCTCATTGGCCACTGGCCCCTGTAAAACTGCTATGCCTCTTAACCTAGGGGTCCAAGTCCCTGCTCCACTGTGTCGGGTATACTTGGGCCCAAGCTCGAGCTTGCAAATAAACCCTCGTGCGTTTGCATCAGTATCGGCTCCTTGGTGGTCTCTCAGATTCGAAATCGGGGGCATTACAATAGATTTAAAACCTAGTTTATTTCTCAGTACTGTGGGATATTTCCAGACACACTATTTTGAGTTACTGTGTCTTAGAACCGCCAGGAGGTGGGAGTGAGGGGAAAACAAATTTGTCTGCAGACTCTTTCCAATCTTCTGTCTCTTGCTGGTCACAATTTGTGCCATGGCTCATACCTCCCCTGTCCTCCTGAGGTATGTCACCTGTTGCCTTTAGGCATCATTGGAAAATCCAGAGCCTCCATGAGTTTGGTAGAGTACGATCCAAGTCCCAAAAACTGTAGAAGAAGTGAGCTCATGCCCATACCTAATCCAGATGTGTCCTCTCCCACCCCCTACCCTGCCAAGGGTGGCAGCAAATGGCAAGGGCTTTAAGACCATGGGAACAGTTCAGAGTTCCCAGCAGCCACTTTGTCAGGGAAGTTGAACAATACACTGAAGCCTGGGATGCAGTAAGGTTGAGCATATCTGGGGGTGATGGGGGTGCATAACTCAGAGACCATTTAACTCCTTGAGTGGAATTTCAACACAAGAGTTGCTTAAGCCTTGAATGTTTTAGCTCTTTGGTGATGCAGCCTTTTTATTTCACATATGCCTAGTTGTTTTACCAAAGTCTATAACAGCACAGGTTGGAGCAAGGTCCTCTGTGTCCTGAGAGCTAACACTTCCTTCTGGGTGTGACCTTTGTCCGGTTTGAAGTCCTACCCTCTGGGTGAGTTCCATCTCCCAGGCCCCATGGCCATTTCCTGCAATATAGTCTACACCCACTCTCTACCTGCTAGGCATGATTTATATCTTTGGCACTCAATGGATCTGAGCCTTTCCTTCCCCTCCAAAAGTCTCCTCCAACCCTTAAGTAAACCCTGGGTACACCTACAAGCCCAGCCCAAATCCACACCTCAGTATTCCAGCTACCAATGCAAATGGTTATCTTTGGAGGAAAGGTAACACCTACTCACCCAACAGACTAGTATCTGAGCCCCAGGAACCGAGTTCAGCTGAAACAACCTTGCAAGGAAGCTCTTGATATATATGGTCAGATTGGGGGTATGGGCATTTTATTACACACCCAGATTATTCTGGCAGTGGGTTAGCTAAGCATCTGGCCCAGGTCCTTAACCCTGTGAGTGTCTGTGGTCCTACAATTCATGTTGAGTGTCTCGGGTGAACTTTCAAAGGTAGCTTAGAATCACATAGGCAGAGGGCTAAAACTACCTGCCACTCATGTCCTATCAAATACAAAATTCATATTCAGCTGCATTTGCTTGCAGAAGCCATTGGCCCAGTTTTCCTCCTCCTCAGCACCACAAGGAACACACCACCCCCTCTCCACACCACCACTCGGTCACAGTTGCTAGCCCTGTTTTTAGCTCAGTAGTCAGCACTTGCTTTATGACTGTGAGTGGATCAATAGGAGTAGAACTGAAGAACGCCTTCTAGACGGGAAACATGCAACAGTCTGTTCCACAGCTTCTCCAGAGATTCTCCAGGGAATGGAGTTTCAAAATTGGATATTTTTATTTATGAGATGGTTATGTGAATGTGCCTGATTGAGGTGAGATCCATCAGGAACAAGGAACGCAGGAACATAATCTATTCTCTGAGTATTTATTTGCATGCCAGGCTGTGATGTGAAAAGGAAGAAAGAAGCTTAGGGGAAAAAAAGAAAAAAAAAAGAGAAGAAAAGAAAAGAGAAAAGGAATAGCATCAAAGTTGCAGGCCACATTTGCCCAGAAAACAAAACAAAACAAAACACAGTATTAACCAAATGGAGGGTGGGGGACGGTATGGGAGGGAAATGTTTATTAAAATGTAACAAAAAATATACTTTGTGATACATGAACAGATCCCTTTCTAATCCATTTTTAAATTTCTTTTGATGTTTATTTATTTTTGAGATACAGAAAGCATGGGAGGGGCAGAGAGAGAGGGAAACAGATGATCCATATCGGGCTCCATGCTGTCAGCACAGAGCCCAACGCAGGGCTCAAACTCAGGAACCATGAGATCATCACCTGAACTGAAGTCCGGTGCTCAACCCACTGAGCTGCCCAGGCGCCCCCACCCCTCTGTTTTAATTGGCACTTGCTTTTCTCCATTCTACTTCCCAGAGGCCTATGTCATTAACAGGACTGATATTTACACACAGGACATGTGACAGATTTAATGGATTCTTCAGTAATTTCCACCAGCGAACCCAGTAGGAAGAGAAGCTGATGGCAGTTCCCCCATAGACATATTGCGTGTGGTGCTGGTACACATCCCTTTGACCCAGTGACTAGTAAAGGAAATAAAGGCAGCAGACACCTCAAACACGCAACAGGAAAAGAAAACCCCACCCAACAGCAAACGAGCAAAGAAGCCTGACTTAATAACACACTTGAAGAAGTGTCTGCCAGGAAAAGAAACAAAGCATCTGCCCCTGTCAAGATGGACTTGAAAGGTGATCCCCCACCTGCTGAAACAGTGCTGAAGAAAGGTGTCCACAAAGCCATGAGAATTCCCCAATGTATGTATTCCCCGGTTTAGAAGGGAGCAGAATGGGAGAGAAATAGGCAGCCAAGGGGAAGGCTTGGGAGATCTGTGGAGGCTTTAAGCGTCTGAGGGCTGATCCAGCACTCAGGGGAGGAGCCTCCAGGAGTCACAGGTTTATTGCCTCTGGGCCAAGGGGAAAGAAGAGCATAGAGCGGTAAGGCAGAAAAAAACAAAACTATATCTAACTCCCCAAGTGATGAAGGAGTTGGAAATCTGAAAAGAGAAAACAAGAAGCAAAGATACCCATAGACAAAAGCCAGGGGGAGGTTACATTGCAGCTGCAGTGAAAATAGCCTTCCCTTCCCCCACTGTTAACACTGGCTGAAGCCCACAGGCACCCCAGTCCTTCCACTACAGGAAGGGGAAATGAAAGAATGAAAAAAGTGAACATCAGGGCTCAGGAGGGATCAGAGGGTCTGGGGTGCCACAGTTAATGAAGGGCTGATCTAAAGCCTGGGGCATCCCAGGTGCGCCTGGATGCTCAGTCAGTTAAGCCCCCAACTTCAGCTCAGGTCATGATCTCACAGTTCGCAAGTTCAAGCCCCACGTTGGGCTCTGTGCTGACAGCTCAGAGCCTGGAGCCTGCTGTGGATTCTGTGTCTCCCTCTTTCTCTGCCCTCCCCCAGTTCATGCTCTGTATCTCTCTGTCTCAAAAATAAATAAACATAAAAAAATTTTAATTTCAGTCCCTGCTCAGGGACTGAACTTGCCCCCTAAAAGTGGAGTGAATCTGGGATGCCTGGGTATCAGTTAAGCATCTTACTCTTGATTTCTGCTCAGGTCATGGTCTCATGAGGTCGTGAGTTCGAGCCCCACATCAGGCTCCGAGCTGACATAGCAGAGCCTGCTTGAGATTCTCTCTCTCTGCCCCTCCTCTGTTTGTGCTCTCTCTCTCAAAATAAATAAATAAACTTAAAAAATAAAAGTAGAGTGAATCCTGCTACAGGACAGTGAATAAAATCTCCAAGTTGAGAAACTGAAAGTCACACCCACCAAAAAAAAAAAACAAAAAAAAAAACGAAACAAAAAAACCAAAAAACTGTTACCCTGGGTCCCAACTTCCCCTTAAGCTTTTTGTAGACAGATAGAAGGCAACACTGAGCCATCAAGCTGGCATCCTGAATGGAAAAACAAACAGATCTCACAGTGGCAGGCACAGGCACTGGAAAATTCTGGCACCACATCAGAGGTCTGGGCAGAGCTGTCCATGACCCACACAAATTGGATGAGAAAAAGGGACGCGGCAAGTACGCGATCATCCTACAGAAAGAAATATACGAAAGAGAGGCGCACGGTACGCAAAAAAAAAAAAAAAAAAAAAGCAGATGAAAATAAAATAATGGAATAAAATAATGGAATCTGGAATAAAATAATGACCAAAGAGGCAGCAGCAAATCCCATGTGAATGTTCAAGATACAACTTAATAAGGAAATAAACTTGATGGAACGAAAACTAAGAGACAACTTGAGAAAACACCCAAATCGGCATAGAAGGCATTGTGAAACAAAAGAAAGAGACCGAGGACCAAAAGTATGCCATTTCCTAACTAATACGTAAATTAGACACTGAGACAAACAGACTAAACACAATTGCAAATTCGATTTCTTTTATTTTTTTAAGTTTTCTTTTAAGTTTTTTTTTTTAATGTTCATTTATTTTTAACACAGAGAGAAGGAGACACAGAATCTGAAGCAGACTCCAGGCTCTGAGCTGTCAGCACAGCTCGAGCTCACGGACCACAAGATTATGACCTGAGCCGAAGTCAGATGCTTAACCGACTGAGCCACCCAGGTGCCCCATATTTTTTTAAGTTTTATTTATTTATTTATTTTTATTTTGAGAGAGAGAATGAGAGTGAGTTGGGACAGTAGAGAGGGGGAGACATCCCACTTAGGCTCCTCACTGTCAGTGGGTGGCTCAGCCGGTTAAGCATCCGAGTTCAACTCAGGTCAGGATCTCACAGTTCATGAGCTCCAGCCCTGCATCAGGCTCTGTGCTGACAGCTCAGAGCCTGGAGCCTGCTTCTGAGCCTCTGTCTCTCTCTCTCTCTGTCCCTACCCAGCCCCCTCTCTCAAAAATAAATAAATAAAACATTTAAAAATATACATATACATATAAAAGAAAGCCTCATTATGTGAGTAATTAACCATTTCACACCTTATTGGCATGCGTGTACCTTCATCAGGCTCTGCACCAAACCCAGTTCCAGCTGGGGGTGGGTGAGGCTGCCTCATGCCTATGGGAAGATCACAACACACATACACCAGAAGACACTTTCTCTATAACATTGGAAACCCTGTATATGTCATTTGATGGAAGAACATATTGTGTTCTGAAGAGCCTGATATAAAATGGTGAGGCTGGGGCAAATTCTGGTCAAGTTCTCAACCTCCAAGGATAAAGAGACAATTCTTTGGGTATCCAAATGAAAAAAAAAAAAATAGAGGAAAAAGAATCAACCAGCCTCAGACTTCTTCACTGGCAACAAAGTTTTGAGAAAAATGCCTAAATCCAGCCAATATGCTATGCAATTATTAACCAAAGTTCCCATATGCTCAAACGGGATTGCATTTGTAATTTTTACATGTTCCTTCTGGGGAAACTGAGAGTTAAAAACAAGCCAACCAAGAGATTAATGAAAACAAACGAGTCAGGAATGGGGGTCCTTTGGCATGTAGTGAATGTTAAATCCATTGTAGAACTAAGGTTTAATTAAACTCTCTACATACTTCACCCTATCTTAAAATTTTTTTTTTGACGTTTATTCATTTTCGAGAGACAACGAGAGACAGAGCATGGGTGGGGGAGGGGCAGAGAGCGAGGGAGACACAATCCGAAGCAGGCTCCAGGCTCTGAGCCGTCAGCAAAGAGCCCGACGTGGGGCTTGAACTCACAAGGGCTGTGAGATTATGACCTGAGCCAAAGTCAGACGCTCAGTGGACTGAGCCACCCAGACACCCCATATGAAATGGGATGTAATACATCACTCAGGCAATAAATTGACTAGGACTTCTTAGTCTATTCTTAATTGTCGCAAGGGTAACAATCTAGATACTGGGCCACGGACTGTGGAGGTGTTTTGCTCAATTTGTGTGACCAACTCAGTGAGGACATAGGCAATGTAATCCGAGAGATTTTTATTTTGGAAACAATACTAAGCAATTTAACAATTACAGCTTGCTTTGTGACTTATAGTCTATGCCCAAAGCCACTTGAGTTTGAGACCCCTGCTTTAGAGGAGTATTTTAGGAACACACAAACCTTTCTTTGTAGAAGAAACAACTACCTAAAATAATTTCTTCAGTTTCTTTTCCTTCTCTTATCCACTTGCATAAAATCATTTCTATTTGTCTATATGTAGATTGCATGTATCCTATATAAACTGAGATTTAGATATAAATATGCGTACAGAGATTACTGGAATTCACTTTGGCAAATGTTCACAATATTTCTGGTGGGTAAGATTTTCTATAATTTGGGGGGCGCATGGGTGGCTCAGTCGGTTAAGCATCTGACATCTGATTTTGGCTCAGGTCATGAGTTCACGGTTCATGAGTTCGAGCCCTGCACTGGACTCTGAGCTGACAGGGCGGAACCTGCTTGGAATCCTCTCTCTTCTTCATTCTCTGCTCCTCCATGGCTTGTGCTCTCTCTTTCTCTCTCTCTCAAAATAAATAAAGCTAAAAAACTTAAAATAAAGATAAAAATATTTTCTATAATTTTTCACCGTTTACTGTGTACTTCTTTGTATTGCTGAACTTTCTGATAATGAGGATGTGTTATTTTTACAGTAACAGTAAAGTCATGATTCAAAACATAATGAAAATAAATGAATTACTGTGTGCCCAGGTTTTTTTTTTTTACATTAGGTACATTAGGTACTAAAAGAGGTTACATATCAATAACATTACTTTGAGTGACCCAAATACTAACATTATTTCTCAGGGTAATTTGTAAATAATTTTAATTCATCAATCATCATCAAAATTCACTTAAGGATGGTTTTTGTGTGTGTGTATGGGGAAAGGAAAGCTCACAGTAAATTATGAAGACTATTGCATTTAAAAAGAATGCTGATCATTTCTCTCTTCGGTATAACTGCTTTTCTTTTGTTTACACAGGATTTTAAGAGGTTTTCCCTTTAGCGTCTGTTTATGTTCCTAAATTGATGAGAGGGGCATAGTTAGTTTTCTTCAGAACCAGTCAGTGCCGCATCACTGAAGATAAAGTGATCCTTCTAACAAGTCAAATAGCCAGAGAGGTCCTAACTGGTCTCAAGAGAGCCCCAGGTCATTCACAGAATTTGTGTGACATGTCACCCAACCTCATTGTTCTAACAACCCATCCTTGGTTCTCTGTCTACACTGGAGAAGTTTCTCCTTTGTGATACAGTCTCAGACAGAAAAAGGACATCGGCAAAAGCTAATAAACCCGAATAAAGTACGCATTTGAGTTAATAGTGATGTATCAGTATAGGTTTAGTAATTGTAAAAAATACTCCAGATTAAGATCTGAGATTTTAAAAACACAGTCCACCCACTCAAGGAATTTACAAACCAATATGAAATTAAAGGGGCGCCTGCCTGGGTGGCTCAGTCAGTTGAGCGTTCGACTTCAGCTCAGGTCATGATCTCCCAGCTCGTGAGTTTGAGCCCCGTGTCAGGCTCTGTGCTGACAGCTTGGAGCCTCAAACCTTCTTCGGATTCTGTGTCTCCCTCTCTCCCTGCCCTTCTCCTGCTCACACTTTGTCTCTGTCTCTCTCAAAAATAAACATTAAAAAAATTTTTTTAAAAAAGAAATTAAAAAAAAAAAAGATATAAGGCGGAAAAAAGTGTCGTGATTGAGGTGAACACAGGCCACTGTGGATGCTCTGAATACACTATGAGAGCCACACTTTATCAAGCTATGCTTGTGCCCAGCATTGTTTGAAGAACATTATTTCATTGTACGTCACGACAGTCCTGTGGGCAGGTCCACTGGAGTGGGTAAGGAAATTCACAAACCTTAGAGGATTTGCATAACTTTCCCACAGTCACTCACTCGTCGGTGGTGGGTAGAGCCAGGACCTGAACACCTTGTGCTAACTCAAGACTGGCTCTCAGCCACTGTCCTGCTGAGAGATCCAGAAAGGCTGAGGGTATCAAGGAGCTTTACTTTCACAAGGACTCACGACAGAAACGTTGTGATGAATGCATAACAGGAAAGGCTGAGAAGGAACCGTCAGGGAGGAGAGAGGTACAATCAAGGGTTGAGATGGTTTCAAAAACAAAGAGTGTGGCCAGCAGCATCAAACACCAAGAGGAGGTCAACCAACACAATGATATAAAGGTTCTTGGGCTTTAACCACAGTGGGGTCGTTGGGGATCTTGGCAAGGGAAGTTTGGGTTGCATGGGGTGGAGGACTGGAGTGGGAGAGGTGGGGCAGGGGCGGCAATGCAAAGAACATAGTGAGTTGACAAATGAAGAAATAAGTGACAGAGAAGTGGATACACTGAAGGGCGCCTGGCTGGCTTAGTTGGTAGAGCATGTTGCTCTTGATCTCAGAGTTGTGGGTCCGAGCCCCACGTTGTGGGTAGAATTTACTTAAAAGCTAAAAAAAAAAAAAAAAAAAAAAAGATGGATACGGCAATGTTTGAATATTATTTCTAGAAGCCTGGCTGTTCAGATAAAGGGAGGGGTCAGCAATAGACATCAACCTAAAGAGAGACCTTTTATTTTAATATTTTGTTTTTTTTTATGTTTATTTATTGTTGAGAGGGAGACGGAGTGCAAGCAGGGGAGGGGCAGAGAAAGGGGAAACACAGAATCCAAAGCAGGGTCCAGGCTCTGAGTTAGTAGCGCAGGGCCTGATGCAGGGCTCGAACCCACAAACCTCAAGATCATGACCTGAGCTGAAGTCGGATGCTTAACCCACTGAGCCACCCAGGCGCCTCAAGAGATATCTTTTCTACAACTGGTTTTGCTTTGCTTTTTCTAAGAATGGAGAGACCAGAGCAGGGGTTGTACATGGGCAGTGAGCTGACCCACCTAACTTTTCGTTTCTCAGTTTTGCAACAGCTCCTGATCTTATTTGGGTAAATCCCCTTCTCCTTCTCCATGCTGTCTTCTTGGGATCTTTAGTCTGTGAAGGGTAGGTTCTGATCCGCCTCAGGACCACTCAACGACTTTCCCCAGGGACTCTAAAACTCCAGTGATTGACCCCAGGAGCTGATTCACCCCAACAATGAGGAGGAATCCGGCTCCTACTTAAAAATCTATGTGTGATCTTTCAGCCTGACCACAGGCAATTTCAAAAGCTTTCCCTGGCAGACTTCGGGAGGGAGTTTGCCCACCCCATGGCAGCAGGGTGTGCGGCCAGTGCATTGAATTTGAGGGAGTCACAGTCGAGGACTTGGGCGCCTTTGGCACATGTTCTTGGCACATCTCAATTTCTGGCCAAGTGTCTTCACTCCTTGGTCTCTATGTCTGAGGCTTTGGGTACACACACATCTTCTTTAGGCACTTCGGGAAGGGGCTCCTTACAGAGAGGAGAAGGGAATCTGAAAGACACCTTTCCCCCCTCTGACTACAGTAGCCATTACTTTTCCAGCCATTACTGACTACAGTAGCCATTATCCTAGACCTGACCTCCCCCACCCCCCCCCAGCTTATCGACCCCAACACAGGGTGTGTGAAACTGCAGAAGCCTTTGTTCAGGCTCGTTGGCAGCAATTGCCCAGATCCACCTGAACTCAACCATTAGGAAAATGGAACAGGGGGAGTCATGCTTTGTCTGGTTTCAGTCTCCCTCTAAAGCGAGGCAGTGATTAAAAGCTTACGTCTTCTGGGGTGCCTGGGTGGCTCAGTCGGTTGAGCATCAGACTTCGGCTCAGGTCATGATCTCAAGGTTCCTGAGCTCAAGGTCATGATCTCACCGTTCGTGAGCTCAAGCCCCGCATCATGCTCTGTGCTGATGGCTCAGAGCCTGGAACCTGCTTCTGATTCTGTGTCTCCCTCTCTCTCTGTCCCTCCCCCACTCATGCTCTGTCTCTGTCTCAGAAATAAACATTTAAAAAAAATTAAAAAAAAAAAACCTTACGTCTTCCTCTTTGGCTTGTTTGTTGCATTAATTAGCTACTGGGACACCTAACAACCTGCCTCTCCCCCAGCTCACCTGGCAATTGGTCCTGGAGGACAATGCTACCCAGCCCCACAGAGCTGCCTGGGCATCTGTTCTTCCCAAGGCCAGCTCTTGTACATTTCCTTACATGGGATGGACTCTTTTTCGGCTTCAATTAGCCCCAGCTCTTTGTAGTTGCAAAACCCCAACTGTCATAAACATGCCTACATGCTGATCGTGGAAAAACAACGAAGAAACTTAAAAAAGCAAAACAAAACACATATCAGTCCACTGGGTACCTTCACCACCGACAGCTTGAGAGACATGTGAGTTACGCATTTTATCTGAAATATTTTCTAAACTATTTTTCTGCTAAATGCCTCCTGTTTTCAGGGATAGTTCTGAAGCAAAAAGAAAAAAGAGTAGCAAAATAAAAATATATTTACCAAACCTAAAGAGCTGTCATAAATTTGGAGACGTTAGACTAAATGTTGAATTGAACTTTCAGGGGAAAAGAATCCCAAATCTATTTCAGTGATGGAGTCTCTTGTGTAGACTTAAAGTGCCCAAGAATGGCCAGCAGAGGGAGCCAAAACCATACATGTAATTTTTTTTTCTTCTCTACAAACCTTTTAGGAAAATGGGTTATTAAAAACTGCAAAATGCAAATGAGCTTCATTTTCCAAAAATATATGCAAAAATCATAGAAATCATATAATTTAATGCTACTCTGATGCCAAGTGCTCTATAGAAAATTTTAAAGCTGGAAGGAGATTCTGAATCTCAAGCAGTTCTAAAGAGAAGCATTCCCCCACCCTCCTTCCTTCCTCTCTCTCTTTCTCTCTTCTGTCTCTGGGACTTGCTTGAAATAACTCCTGAAAAGTAGGTAATTTGTATTCTATTTCAGCTGACACATTCTGTGAGTTGTATAACAACACATTTTCAATTGCCATTGCAGGAGCATACCGGTTCATACTGGAAACAGATGTGTTGAAAAGAACCTGGAGAGCCTCTAACTCAGACCTCCTAAATCAGGCCTTAGGTATACCTTAAAAAAGAAAAGGAACACGAATCTCAAAAAAAGTTTGTTGAAAAGGAATTTGCTGCAGTTATAAATGTCTCTCCATTTTCTGGGTGGTACCTACACTAGTTAGGGTGTTTGGTTTATAAACAACAGAACCCAATTCGGGCTAATTTAAGAGGGGAAAGGAATTTATTAAAAGGATACTGGTTTGTACTCTCCTTTTTGTAGTTTACAGTTAAAATTAGCGGAAAATATTTTATAGGTAAAATGATGAGTTTATTTTGTGTGACGTAATGTTCACAAATTTGAAAATTTAAATAAAATGGGTTAAAAAACAAACCTTGAGGCCCAAATGGCTTTACTGCCAAGTTCCAGCAAGCATTTGAGGAAGAAAAATGTTATCTAAAACAAAGCCTTCCATAGAAGAAAGGAGTTCCCACTTTTTTTTTTTAATTTTTTTCAATGTTTATTTATTTTTGAGAGACAAAGAGAGACAGAGCTTGAGTAGGGGAGGGACAGAGAGAGAGGGAGACACAGAATCCGAAGCAGGCTCCAGGCTCTGAGCTGTCAGCACAGAGCCCAATGTGGGACTCGAACCCACGAACCGTGAGATCATGACCTGAGCCGAAGTCGGACACTTAACCAACTGAGCTACCCAGGTGTTCCAAGGAGTTCCCACTTCTTATGTGAAGCCAGCATTACCTTGATATCAAAACCCAAACAAGGAACTTCAGTTTATAGAAAGTTGGGGTGGATGCACTTTTTCTATTCCTCTAAGTACAGCTAAAAAGGCTGGACATTACATATACAACAAACATAAGATGTCTCTGAAAGCAGGAGATAAGCAGGCAGGTGGATAGGGGCCTCAGACAGGAGGAATGATGATGGGGGTTCCTTTTTACTTCATATAGCCTAGGGTTTTTTCTTTCTTTCTTACACCTTGTATCCCTAGTGCTTAATAAAGTGTCTGGCAAGTAAGAGGTGCTTGGTTAATGAACAAATAAATAAATGAATGAATGGATCTATTAAGCATGAAGGGCTGTTGAAAGCACTATTGAAGAAAACCATTTAAACCCAGTCCTTGATCTCTTTGAATTTATTATATATGACCTAAACATTGGCGAATTTAAAAAGAACACAGACAGGGGTGCCTGGGTGGTTAGGTCAGTTGGGCATTCTACTTCAGCTCAGGTCATAATCTCATGGTTCATGGGTTTGACCCCTGCATCGGGCTCTGTGCTGACAGCTCAGAGCCTGGAGCCTACTTCAGATCCTGTGTCCCCCTCTCTCTTCCCTTCCCTGCTCGTGCTCTGTCTCTCTCTTAAAAATAAATAAACATTAAAAAAAAAAACCAAGAACACAATCATATAAAGTGTAAAACAGCTAAAACTACAAACTGTAAACACAAAATCCACTGTTTGTTAGGCATGACTAGTGATGATAAGCCCATTGCCTTCTATAGGATGAAGGAAAAGTACCATAGAAATAGGCAGAATTTTAGGAAATCTGTCAATTGGAAAAAGAATATTCCAAATACAGGATTAAAATATAGAGATTCTGAAAAAGAAACACAGAGTAAAACTGCTTAGCCTGGATCATAAATATGGGCCACTCTCCTGAATGCTCCTGAAAACTGACTTCTGTTGTAGACACCAGGAAGAAGGAAGGAAAAGAAATAAGATAAAAGGATTTTATCTACGGGGTAAGCTAAAGCACTCAATGCCTGGCACATATTAAAAGTGTCAATAAATGCAAGCAATTGAGAAATCCACACATCAGGGGTGCCTGGATGGCTCAACCAGTTAAGTGTCCAACTTCTGCTCAGGTCATAATCTCATAAGTTTGTGAGTTTGAGCCCCACATAGGGCTCTGTGCTGACAGTACAGAGCCTGCTTCAGATCCTCTGTCCCCCTCTCTCTGCCCTTCCCCTGCAGGCGCTCTGTCTCTCTCTCAAAATAAATAAACTTAAAAAAGAGAGATAGAGAAATCCACATATCCAATGGCACCTGCCTACAGGGCCACTTTGCTGAACAACTAACTGTAGGAGGTGTGGTTGGCAGTGTAGACTATGGGAAAGGAATCCCCTGGGCGCATGCAGCAAATAACCTCTATGGCCAAGCACCGCAGACCCACTCATACGTTTCAGTTTCCAAGGCATTATGGAAGAACGATCTGTGATATCTACAACTTCTATACATATTCATGAAGACATATGCCAGGATTGAAAGATAGCCAAGCAAGAAAGAGGAAAATCCTGTTACAATGACAAGACAATTTCCTTGGTTCGTGTCATCAGACAGGACAGCTACATTTCTTGGCTAATCTGAATTTAGTTCAGATCACTAAAGAGCTTTGTTCATTTTGTGATAAAAATTAGACACTTGCAAAATAAATTTCTGACAATTCCCCTAGATTTATTTTTGCCATAATCATTTAGTGCAGGAGCCTTTTAAAAAATGCATAGAAATGGCATTAGATCAAGATGAAATAATGTGGTTTCTAAAAAAGCACTTCATCAAATGTTTTGCTAGGTTTCTATAAAAGCAGTAGGAGGGGTCTGCTTAGTAATCATTCAAATTCTTTATTTTTTGCTTTACTTGGAGAACTTACCAACATGATTTACCAACATACTTTTTAAATCAGTACATTTTATTTTAATTAAAAAAATTTTGTTTAATGTTTATTTATTTTTGAGAGAGAGAGAGAGACAGAGCACAAGGCAGGGAATGGCAGAGAGAGACAGAGGGAGACACAGAATCTGAAGCAGGCTCCAGGCTCTGAGTTGTCAGCACAGAGCCCGATGTGGGGCTCGAACTCAGGAGCCATCAGATCATGACCTGAGCAGAAATCGGATGCTCAACTGACTGAGCCACCCAGGCGCCCCCAAACCAGTTAAATCAGATTATCTCATCTAATGTTTAAGACTCAATGATAAGAAGAGACCAAAGGTAAAGACACTTTAAGGTTAATTTACCTTATTTTATTTTTAATGTTTATTTTTGGGGGAGAAAGAGAGAGACAGCGAGGTGGGCATAGGGAGAGAGAGGGACAGAGGATCTGAAGCAGGCTCTGTGCTGACAGCAGAACGCCCAAAGCAGGGCTTGAACCCACAAACCGTGAGATCATGACATGAGCCAAAGTAAGATGCTTAACCAACTGAGCTACCCAGCTTCCCTGCCTTATTTATTTATTTATTTATTAACATGAAAATAGGACAGCTAGCAATACGGCAGTGTTTCTCAAACTTACTTGATCATTAAGACTTACCTGGGGTGCTGGAGGAAAAAAAAGTATGGATTTCCAGGCCCCCTCCTTGGAGGCTCTGATTCCTGAGGTTTAGGGTAGGGCTCAGAATGAGTATTATTAAAAGCATTTGAAGGAATTTCATGATCAGGCAAACCAGGGAAATGCTTGGTTTCATGGAAAGAAGACTGACCTACTACTGGGGTTCAAAAATACCAAGAGTGGCCAGGTCTTCTGTGTGTCCTTAACTGAGTCATTTGATCTCATTGGGGCTAAATTTCCTCGCTCGTAAAAATAAAACAACAGCAAGACAGGTTTTAGTCCAAAATCCCCTTGAAGACAGGAACCCACTGGCCTATGCTCACAGCTGGATCTCTGCCTAGCCCAGTTCCCCAGCACAGGACAACCTCTTGGTTATTTGTTGAACAATTCACTAGCTGGACAACATAGAAGATTCCTTTTCAAATTTAAAACCATATGATTCTAAAATCAATAATAAAATAATCCATTTGGTCAGCCATTTGCAAAACAATATTCTCAAAACAAAACAAAATATAAACAGACAAAACAGCTCCCCCCACTCCTTTGACTGGCAGGTGGCTGGTGAGCATTTCAAAGGATCAGACCTGGGTCACTGGGTTTCACGCCTTCTTCACAGGATGGTGACGGTTCAAGGTGATGAAGTGGATGCACTTAGCATCACGTGTGGCTCACAAATGTTAAGTAGAGGCTCAGTAAAAGGGAGTTGAATCTGGAAAACCCAGGAAATTATGTGGAAAACAGAGTAAGTTCTCAGGCCACGTACACAGGAATACCATAGTCATAGCATAACTTTTAGGATTTTTGTTAATTTAGTCCCAAAACATACTGTCAAGTAACAAGTCGAGAATCATTCAGAACCTTCCCTGGCACATGTGCTTGGGACACTGATAAAGAAGGAAAAATAAACCCTGAAAACTCTTGTTTATAACATTTCAAGTTTATTCTAAAATCAAATACTAATTTTTTTTTACATTTATTTATTTTTGAGAGATAGAGACAGAGTGTGAGTGGGAGAGGGGCAGAGAGAGAGGGAGACACAGAATCTGAAGCAGGCTCCAGGCTCCGAGCTGTCAGCACAGAGCCCGATGCGGGGCTCAAACTCACAGACCGCGAGATCATGACCTGAGCTGAAGTTGGACACAACTGACTGAGCCACCCAGGCGCCCCGATACTAAATCTTTTTTTAAAAAATTATACATTACTCTATTTAAAGGCTTTCATATATTATATTGTTCATATAACTTGAATTAATGGTTCTACAGGTGAAATGCACACACCAGCAGCATCACCTTGGAAATGCAAATTCTTGAGCCCTGCCCCAGACCTAAGGCATCCAAAACTCTTGGTGGGGGACAGCAAAATCAATGATGTAAATGTCTTCCAAGTGGTTCTGTTGCACTCTGAAGTATGAGACCCCTGACTTACGGTAAACAGGATTCTGTTACAAAAGCAGACCCAGGGGCGCCTGGGTGGCTCGGTCAGTTAAGCATCTGACTCTTGATTTCAGTTCAGGTCATGATCTCATGGTTCACGGGATGGAGCCCCGCCTTGGGCTCCATGCTGAGCTTGGAACCTGCTTGAGATTCTCTCTCTTCCTCTTTCTCTCTTTTTCCCTCTGCCCCTCCCCCACCCATGCTCTTTCTCCCAAATAAAAAGGAATTAATTAAAAAAATAAAAGCAAATCCAAAGAAGGCTCAGCTCAAAGGTCTGTATAACCTTCTACAATGTATCAGAATTGAAAAAAATCACATCTACTTAGTCAACTAACCTACAACAACACACTTTTACATAACTTGTTTCCTCCTTTTGAAAAGAATCTTGAAATACTGATCCTGAATTGCAAAGAAAAAGTCAACCACTGGCGTGTAGGATACCGTCATCCCAATTTCTCAAGTTTGCAAATAAAATACAAATTTTTCATAAAAATACTGCCAGGTATTACCAAATTTAATTTTAATGTTATCAACATATAAAAAACAAGACAATACAGTGCAAAGTCACAGAGTGTGGGGGTGTATTTTTAATTCAAGAAGTGAGTCGGACTTGGAACTTGTGGTGTGTAAGGTTGCAAGGGTAGCTAGCTCTTACAAACTTATGATTGTATGTTCTCTGTAAGGAGAGCTCTCAGCTACAGAGTTCTGAACATCTTAAAACTACATCTTCTCAGGTACCAGTAAAGACGAAAGACATTTTTGACTTGAGGGCAGAGACGGAGGTGTTCAGGGGGGGCGATGCTGAGACCATGCACTGTCACCCTTTGGTCACGAGTGAAGGCATTGGAGCGACTGCCCATTCTACATTGTTCTACAGTTTCAGAGAACATGAACCTTCAGCATCTTCTCTCAGCATTTCCCCCAAGCCCTAAAATCCACCCATGAGAAAGAAGTTGGCTTCACTGTCAAGAAGAAACAGAAAGAAGAAACAAAGCTGTTCCCAGGGAACAGCTCCTAGTCAGGAACGGGGTATGGCAGTGTGCTGACCACCTCCCCAGATTCGGTGACAATGGCATCATAGACCCACCGACGGTTGCACCGGCACTCGGGCCCACACTTGTTGGAGTTGCACTTGGGACAAGGGTAGAAGCAGCCCAGACAATTCTTCTCCAGGCAATCACACAGATCGGCGTCGTTACAGATCAGCCGGCCACTTTTGTCGTACTTCTTCCTGACCCTGCCGAGAAAGCAGACGACAGTCCCGGTTTCCTCAGCACGGAGAATGAAGGACTATGCAGCTCACTTCATAAATACAGCCCGTCTATTCTGAGCAAATGTCATCCTCAAGATTACCCAGCCACGCTCCAGAATGTGATATGGCAGTGGTGTTTGGGGAAATTCAGCCAACATGCCACGGATTCCCAACACAGCCAGGCTAGTCACTTTGTTTTCCCAGCATGCCGGGGAACAGAATATTCCACCGAAGCAAATGAGAAAGAACAGCTGAATAAAAGCTTCTTCCTACGAATGCCCCCAATTTTTCTTCAAAACTGTAATCATCCTTGATGAAGTTTTCCCTGAAAAATTGCACTTTTTTTCTTTCTATAAAAAAAAAAAAAAAAACACTAGAGGGAGGGGCACCTGGGTGGCTCAGTCGGTTGAGCATCTGACTCTTGGTTTCTGCTCAGGCCATGATCTCACAGTTGGTGAGTTCGAGCCCCGCGTCGGGCTCTGGGTTGACAGCGTAGAGCCTGCGTGGGATTCTCTCTCTGTCTCCCCCTCTCTCTGCCTGCCCCTCTCCCACTTGTGCATGCACATGCACTCTCTGTCAAAATATATAAACTTTTTTTTAAAGCACTACAGTGAATACAGTTATATTTTTAATAACTCGAGATAAATATTAGAACTGTGCATTACTACGCCATCATCATTAAGAAGAAAGACACACACACGCACTAACAGTCCTTTGCTACCTAACAGTCTCCAGGTACCCTTGCTTCCCTTCCTTTCTGATTTTGTTTCTTACCCAGTGGAAGAAGAGAGAGCAGGTGATCAAGGTGGTAGGATCCGTCATGAGCTAAGTGAAGGCAATTAGTTCTGTACCCGAGGCGAGCAGTGGAGCCCACACCCTGCTCTAAGTGCCCACACTTTCTCTGTCAGCCCCTGCAACACGTCCAGGAGGCAAAAGCTTCCACAAGAATTCTGCCATCCTCTCCAAACAGAGCCCTTCTGAAATAAACCCTTCAAAAGTGAGCCACGTGAAAGACTCAGTGTGACAAAAGTGCCTCTATATAGCTTGTATCCCTTATTAACAATTGGAAGTAAAAAATTAACAAGGGCTGGCCCTAAGCTGGTGTGGTGAGACTGTCCACTTTTCTGCTCCCTTTATCCTGAAACAGGCACAGAATCTCCTCTCTTCCGGTTCAGCTGAGTAACGCTGTTTCTTCTTCCTCCCTCTCCTAACAAAGCAGGGGAGGCTGGGGATCACTATGGAAACTTGCTGCCCGATTTTCTCACTTTATCGGGAATACCTTCCAAAGAGGATTTACATCTGGAGTGCTTTGTCTGTGGGATGCACAGACCACCCCCTCCCATGTCCACCAGGAAATTCAGGTGCCAGCAGACCAGGAGATTTAAAATCTAATATGGGGGCGTCTGGGTGGCTCAGTCAGTTAAGAGTCTGACTTTGGCTCAGGTCATGATCTCACGGTCCATGGGTTCAAGTCCCATATTGAGCTCTGTGCTAATAGCTCAGAGCCTGGAGCCTGCTTCAGATTCTGTGTCTCCCTTCTCTCTTTGCCCCTCCCCTACTCATGCTCTCTCTCTCTCTCTCTTTCAAAACTAAACATTAAAAAATAAATTAATAAAAAAAAAATCCAATATGGAAACCGTGGTCATGAAGCCACCAGAGAGCACATACCAGATCTTGTCCTTGTCACCTTGCCTTAACCCAAAAATATTCCTTTGCCTTAACTCTGATACCAACACACAGATTTTATAGTTTCCTGTTGATCTGATGCTTTCTTTTATAAAACTCTCAAATATCAGACATACAAAAGTGTGCAAAACAGGGGTGCCAGGCTGGCTCAGTTAGAAGAGCTCTTGATCTTGGGGTCATGAGTTTGAGCACCATGTTGGGTGGCAAAGATTATTTTAAATGTTTATATATTTATTTTTTGAGAGCACGCAAGCACATGCGCGAGCCAGGGCAGGACAGAGAGAGACAGGGAGAAAGAGAATCTCAAGAAGGCTCCACACTCAGCACAGAGTCTGACGTGGGGCTTGATTCCACGAACCGTGAGATCATGACCTGAGCTAAAATCAAGACTCAGATGCTTAACTGACTGAGCCACCCAGGCGCCCAATGGGATTACTTTTAAATAAATAAATGAACTTAAAAAATAAAGTGTGCAAAACATAAATGCACAGGTAAAGAAGAAGAATAAACCAAATCTCCACTTGCCCACTGCCCAGCTTGATAAAAGAGTATTATGGCACTGAGGTCTTCTCCATGGCCCGCCCACAGCATCCCTCAACCCGGCCCTCCAAGAGGAACCACAGCTTTAAGTAATAACAATCCCTTGGGGTCTTGAGTTGGCTCAGTCGGTACAGTATGCAATTCTTGATCTTGGGGTCGTGACTTCAAGCCCCACATTGGGCATCTGGGGCGCCTGGGTGGCTCAGTCGCTTTGGTGTCCGACTTCGGCTCTGGTCCTGATCTCGTGGCTCGTGAGTTTGACCCCCATGTTGGGCTCCATACTGACAGCTCAGAGTCTGGAACCTGCTTCAGATTCCCTCTCTCTCTCTCTCTCTCTCTCTCTGCCCCTTCCCTGATCACTCTCTGTCTCTCTCTCTCAAAAATAAATAAACATTAAAAAAAATTAAGGGGCCCTGGGTGGCTCAGTTGGTTAAGTGTCCGACTTCAGCTCAGGTCATGATTTCACGGTTTGTGGGTTCGAGCCCAGCACTCAGAGCCTAGAGCCTCCTTAGGATTCCGTGTTTCCTTCTCTCTCTGCCCCTCCCGCACTCGTGCTCTATCTCTCAAACATAAATAAATGTTAAAAAAGATTTAACATAAAAAAACAAAATTCATCAACATTGATATTGTCAGACTAAATGCTGCCTCTCTCTGGAACCTCTCTGCTGTACTGATGAGGTTCTGTATCCTGAATGTTCATTAGCCTTTTCTTCATTGTTTGGTTCATTTCTCTCTTTAGATGTTTATCTTTTTCTTATTGACTTATATAAACTCTGGATACTGACCTTCCAAATTATAAATAACTTCTATCCTGTGGTTTGTCTTTCACTATTTTTAAGGCGTATTTTAATGGGCATAAATTTTTAAGTTTTAAAAAAAATTTTAATGTTTATTTTTGAGAGAGAGGGAGAGGGAGACACAGAATCCGAAGCAGGCTCCAGGCTCCGATCCGTCAGCACAAGGCCTGACACAGGGCTTGAACCCCCCAACCGTGAGACCATGACCTGAGCCAAAGCTGGACCCTACATCTTTCTTACTTTTAATCATCTTTCTTACTAAAGCTATTACTCTAATCCAAGGGTTTCTGGTACCTTTAAAAAACTGATTACTAGTCTGGGATTATTGTCTATTTCTTGAAGTTGCTAACTTCCAAATACGTGGGGCAATACTGCACTTGAGAAAAGATATTTTTTTTAATTTTTTTTAATGTTTATTTATTTTTGAGACAGAGAGAGAGACAGAGCATGAATGGGGGAGGGGCAGAGAGAGAGGGAGACACAGAACCAGAAGCAGGCTCCAGGCTCTGAGCCATCAGCCCAGAGCCTGACGCGGGGCTCGAACTCACGAACCGTGAGATCGTGACCTGAGCTGAAGTCGGATGCTCAACCGACTGAGCCATTCAGGCGCCCCAAGAAAAGATATTTTTAAAACATAAAGAAGAGGCAATCTTTGCTTTGTCCGGGAGAATTCAGGCATGTTACAATCCTGCAAATCAAATACAATAAATCATGATCTTACTTGTATTTTACAGAAAAATATTCATTCATCTTTGACATCCGAGCTTTCTTTTTCTGCTGCCTTGTTTCAGGATTAAAGTCCGCTACCTGTGGTCCAGGGTTTTGAAATGCCAAGCATTTTAACTGCCGCTCTATCTGTTGCTACGAAACAAATAAAATGTATTAGTAGTAAGAATTTGAGAGTTGTTTTATGTTGTATCAAAATAAACTTCCGCCATAATATCATGAAAGCACAGATGTTTTACCTAGAGAAAGAAACAGTTTTATTTGATTCAGTCTCTAAAGATGATATAAATGTCCTCACGTGTAAATTTCCTCACGTTAGGTCATTCTTTCTGAATGAAGAAATCCACAGTAAAAAACTCATATAATTAAAAAAGGAAAACCATAGAAAACAACCCAGCAGGAACAGAATTCCTTTTACACCTGGAAAATACCAGTTGGCTTCTCAAATCTGATGGGGATGAAAGTCAGAATTAGCATTTTACGGAGGGAGGGAAAAAGGGAAGAGAGCCCTTCTGCAACTCTTGGCTGCAGAAACTCAAGGTGAAGGGTCTCAAACCACAATGGGACCCCAAAGTGCACACAGCCCCATCCTCCCCCCCCCCCCCCCCCCCGCACCGTGTTCTGGAATATGTTTCACAACAATCATGTTGTTGGATCACTTCAAGGCAGTGTGCACCCACCTGAAGGATCCACTCTCAGTAAGAGCCAGATTTGAGGAAGAAAATCTTCCTCGCATGGCTTTCTAGAGTGTTAGTGGAGATTTTCAAAAGACTCCATCTGGGGACATTTACAGATGGAAAAGAAATGGAGCCCAATTGAGAAAGACAAGGAACAAAGATGCTTCTTCAATAAATCCTGACACCTTATTTCAAAAATGTGGCACATAGGTCACTAGGGAAGGGAATGCTATTCTGAAGGATTTCAGAAGAATATAATCTCATTGGCCCCAAAACACACAGGCTGTCATACAGAGATGAAATACCACACCTGGAAACAAAAGGGAAACTTTCAAAGTGTGAATTTCAACGTAACAAGTCAGTAACAACTTCAGCCTTGTCTGCAGTTGATTTAGCTTATAATAATAGTCCAGTTTGTCTAAAATAATATAAATATGTTCCTTTAAATTTTCTGGGTTATTTTTTTAGTTTATTTATTTACTACTTTGAGAGAAAGGAGAGAGCACAAGCAGGGGAAGAGCAGAGAAAGAGGGAGAGGGAGAGGGAGAGGGAAAGGGAGAGGTAGAGAGAGAGAGAGAGAGAGAGAGAGAGAGAGAGAGAATCCCAAGCAGACACAACACGGTCAGTGCACAGCCTGCCATAGGGCTTGAATACACAAACCACGAGATCATGACCTGAGCCAAAGTTGGATGCTTAACCCACTGAGCCACCCAGGTGCCCCATGTTTCTTTAAATTTTCATTTTGGTGTGTGTGTATGGGTTTGTTTTACAAACTAGACTGTATGAAACAATTCTGTATTTAGGTATGGCTGTGAAATAAAGACAACTTCATATCGTCTACTGTCATTGTCAGTTCCATGACAAAAGTGTAAGAACACAGACACGAGACGCAAGTTCAAACCTTGGCCACTTGTCAGGGGTGTGCACTGAACAAGCTCCCACTTCTCTAAGCCTCACTGATTCCCTTTGCAAAACGGGGTCACGATAGTACCCTGTGATACAAGTTTGATGAATTAATATGTACCAAGTTTTAGAATCATGACCAGCAGGTAATAGGGGGCAAAAAAAAACCTTAGGGCTTGTTAAATAAAAACACTGGACTATAGTCTCTGCAAATATTTTTCTCCAAGGGGCAGGATTTTATTGCACAGAACATTGGGTTGTAAATCAAGGGAGGTGAGTGGCAGAGAGGAGGTACGTGAAGTGAGACCAGCCCCTCAGAGAGCAGAAAGAAATGGGGGAAAAGCCCCACCCGTATGGAGGAGCAGAGAACCTTCCTGTGAAATCCTGACGGGACCCACCTTCCACCCAAGACCAGGCTCACCTCCGAGATCCCTGAGCTGAGACCTCTCCAAATACCATGAAACCCTAATATCCACTTGCCATACCAGCTGCTTTTGTCCGATCTGACAGTCTTTCTCAGGAGAGCTTTGACCTGTGTGTCCCTCTTGCGTGACACTCTTCTCTGATTGTTCATTCATTTCCAATCACTAAACGAAGGAACTGGGACCGAAAGAGAACACATTAGTATGATATATCTCCGGTAACCTAATCCTGGGACTTTCTGGCTCTCTCACTACATCCTTCTTTCTTTCAAAGCCAGGTTTCCTGCAAAAGCCATCCACTCTCCTGGCTTCTTTTTTTACCCCTCACTCCAAAATCCCATATCTGCCTCCCCCCCAGACCACCTGACCAATGCTTTTATCTGCCGGGAGTTCCATGAACAAATCACACCTAACTTCTAACCATTCTTAGCATCATAGACTTTGCTGGAGCAGACCACCCTGGGACCATCCACTTCTCTCTCTCACTCTCTTTTTAAATGTTTATTTTATTTTTGAGAGTGAGCAAGAGAGCGTGAGCAGAGGAGGGGCAGAGAGAGAGAAGGAGAGAGGGAGAGAGAATCTTAAGCAGGCTCCTTGCTGTCAGCACAGAGCCTGATGCGGGGCTCAAACTCAGGAACCGTGAGATCATGACCTGAGCCAAAACCAAGAGTCGGACGCAAACCCAGTGAGCCACCCAGGCACCCCACTTCTCTTTAAGAGTCTGCATTCTTAGACCCCCATTGTTCCCCCATTACACATAATCCCTTGACAAAAAGTAAGACACGTGAATGTCATATGTCCCCAGTAACATTGTGAAAATCCCATCCACTCTTGTGGGTTCAGTGTCACCTCTTTGTGCAGATAGTTCCTCAGGGTGCTCTAAAAGCCCTGGCTTCCTCACTCAAGTTTTCTGACACATTTCTAGTACAACATGGGCAAAAGGGAAGGCATCCGGTGTCCATAAAACCCAGCTGCTAACATGCCTACAATTTGCTCTGAAATACTTGGTTGTATACACAGGGTGCCGTTTATGGATGCGTGACTCAGGTGAGGTCAACATGGGATGCTAATCGCAAATTGCATATCCCAGGCTGCTCTGCAGTGTTCTCTCTCAGAAAGGACCAAGCTCCAGAGGCGGCTCCCACAGCCCTGCGGGTTGTCTTACCTCTCATCCATTGCTGGGACTGTCTACAAGGGTGCTGTTTCTACCGAAGAAGCCTGACTTATGCTTTACCAAGGTCCCTGGGGGCGTTTGGCACCACAGGCTTGCTGCTTGCCAGCTGGATCTATCCGCGTATCTGCATTCTCCCAGGTCTAAGTCATAGACCGTCCACTCTTCTGTACCCCGCACTCTCCAGTTCCCCATAGTAGGTCAGGAAGTTGAGTTTTCTTTCCCTAACAATTGATTTTCCTTTTCATTCTCTATCAGGTGGAATCCACCCTACAGATAGCGGCCTTAGTATTAATGGTACTTACCTTTGATCAGGACAGCTTTAACGTTTGCGTCAGCTTGACGAAACCCCAGCCCAGGCTTCTTCCTGACTCTTGAAACTGACCTCCTTTTTCCCAGAGTTTTTACTTCAGAAAACTCATCGTTATAAATTCTTTCTCTGTCCCATTGACATGTAAATCTTCTCGGAGCCTCCAGCCAGTTTTACAACCCAGGAATGTCTTGCTCAAAGATTAGGAGACATCCCTTTGAAATGTAATCAGCCAGGAAGATGGCACCTGTGTTTGCGTTTGCCAGTCTCTGTGGGAAGGTAGAGCCTAACTTGCTAATTGGTGGGTGCCAATTAGCAAACACAGGTGGCTTAATCATGGAGAAAACCATTTGCAAACTCAATGTGCTCGACACATCTCCTGGATCAGCCTCTGTCAAGCCCTCCAGTTGTTTCCTTCTGCCTTTTGGGTCACGCTGAGTTCACACTGAGTTCTGGCTTCTCTCCCCTGTCATCACAGTCTTGAACCAAGTCTTGCCTGTTTACCTGTGTCCCGTGCAATTTTTCCTTTGACAGTCTCACATGCAGTGTCACTTGTGATCAGCCAAACACTCATGCGGAGTATTTTCCAATTCATCTGAAGATAAAATCACACGGAGCTATTTTAAAAATTGTAAATTTCCTGAAGAAGGAGGACTTAGAACTACTTCCATTCTGACCTCCATCTCTACTTCCTAATTAAGATCTTTCCAGCTTATATTTTTTCGCAAAGTTTGGTTTATTTAAAAAAATTGTTTTAATGTGTATTTATTTTTGAGAGAGAGAGAGAGTGCACAAACAAGGGAGAGACAGAGGAGACAGGGAGTCACAGCATCTGAAGCAGGCTCCAGGCTCCGAGCTGTTAGTACAGAGCCCGACACGAGGCTTGAACTCACAAACTGTGAGATCATGACCTGAGCCGAAGTTGGACCCTTAGCCAACGAAGCCACCAGGCACCTCTGAAATTTTTGTTTAAACTCCAGTTCGTTAGCATATAGTGTAGTATTGGTTTCAGGAGTAGAATTTAGTGATTCATCACTTACATATAACACCCAGTGCTCATCCCAACAAGTATTGTCCTTAGTGGCCGTCACCCATTTAGCCCATCCCCCCCCCCATTCCTCCATCAACCCTCAGTTTGTTCTGTATAGTTAAGACTCTCTTACGGTTTGCTTCTCTCTCTCTCTCTCTCTCTCTCTTCCTTTTTCCCTCCCTTATTTTCATCTGTTTTATTTCTAAAATTCCACATGTGAGTGAAATCTCCAGCTTACCTCTTAACTCTGGCAAAAGACCCTGAGAGCAAAGCAGCCCCTACGGGAACCCAACTACCGGCTCAAGCAATTAGGACTGGCCTGAGCCAGCAAGACCCCAAGTGACTGATCCCAAGACAAAGATACACCTGACCTGCACTGCCCACCTGTGGAGACCCACCCACCTCTGTCCCACATTTCCCTTATATAAACCTACAAGTATTTCTAGCACTTTGGAGACAATCTTTGAGATCTTTCCGGTGTTGGCCTTGCTGAAATAAATTCCTTTCCTGTTTCACCATCCCTCCTCTCTCTGCCATTGGATTTTGTGAACCGTGAGCAGCAGAACCTCATCTGTTTGGCTCTTGCACCCCTGGCCCCCAGTTACAGTTTCAAATTCCAGACCTACTGGGCTTGCAATTTGCAAAGCAGAATCCTGGTAATCTGTATCATTAATGAGCCCTGCAGGTGAATCTTCCCCTTAAACTCCCCTTAAACAACAACAACAAGTAGGTGTTAGTTTTCTCCAACCAGTCTTGCCATCTGATCCTAAAACTACTGTCTGTATTTTCCTCCCACCCTCAATTCATCCAAACCATTGTGGTTGTGATAATATTTTCCTAAATCCGATATTTCTTTATCTCATTCCTATTATAAGACTTCGATGAGTTCCCACAATAACACCCCACAAGCCCACCATAGCAGAGAAGGTCGGTCCCAACTACCCCCAACTCACCCATGTCTACACTCGACTCCCCACACACCCCCATTCAGGGCTGAGCCTGCCTGATCTCACCATTCCCAGTAACAAACACACCTCTCACCTCCCACCTAACTCGGCACTTGACCTTTGAACTCTGGTCTCTGCTCCAAGAAGGCTCCAGAAACCTCCTCTGATCTCTCTAGTCCCTGCAGGCTTGGGATCTCTTTGGTGCTTCCTGAAGAAAATCTCTCCTCCCCAAACCCCCCACCCCCACCAAGGGACCCTAAACCCTCTACCCTCTTCATGTAACAAGTTTTCCTCCTCATGGGAATAAATACGAGCTCATGATTATCCTTGCAAGCTAGAATTTTTCCTGAAAAGGCATCCGTGTAACTGCAATGAGAGAAATGAGTATCTTATGTAAATCCTCTGCCTGAGAGCCTTTTATTTAAGTGCTTTGTGAAATACACTTTTCCACAAATAGATTGGGGGTGGGGGTAGGGGGACTTGCTTCTTCATATTACAAATAAAGCAAAAGGAAATTATGATACAATATCCCTGGGGACTGAAGTTTAATTGGATTCTATTATAAGCCCAAAATATCTGTCCCAGGAAAAGTAATAAAAGTGTTCAGAATTCCCCCTTTTTTTCCCCGCTGCTTGGTTTTCCCAAGGCAGGGGCTCTTGACCTTGCATGAGTAAAGAATACATATTTATTCCCACTAACCTCTAACTGAAATTCTGGCATTTCCTTCTATTACAAGGCAACCAACAAATAATAATAATAGTGTTAGCAGTACTTGTGACTTTCTTGCCACTGAAAACACAGATGTTTTCATCACCCGTTAAAATTGCTGTCGACCCGTCCAAATGTTATTTACACTTACCCCTTCTTTAAAATGATGGTAGTTCTTGGCCCACTGCTAGAATGTATTTGATAGGTGAATAATGAAACACATATACTGCTATCACAAATTGTTTTTAACATTTGGATAAGTGTCTTTCAGTGTAATTGCTTTCCTTTGTAACCTCACAGATCTTATTTCATATGATTAAAAACATCATTCTAGGGGCACCTGGCTGGCTCAGAGGAACATGGTACTCTTGATCTTGGGGTTGTGAGTTCGAGCACCACGCTGGATGTTGAGATTACGTAAATAACAACAACAAAACTTTTAAATATAATTTTAAAAAAACATAAAAATTCATCCTAAACAAATGAACATTCTGGGAAATTATCCATAGATCTAACCCCGTTGGCCGAAAGGGGTCCAGGACACAAAAGTCAGATTTAAAACCCTTGCACAGAGGCAGGAAGACCCACTGCCACCACCTCTGCTGATCCTGGAGTTGAAAAACAACAGCTCCAGGCTGTAGAAGAGGCTCATAGGGCTGGAAGCAATGTGGTATGTCCTAGGCTATGGCACTGAATGGAACACAAAGAGAACATCGATTTAACAAACTCTGTGTTCAGTCCTCACATTACATCAAATTGCATATGAAAGACCCAAAATATGATCTAGCCCAAAAAGAAGAGGCTCCCAAGGGAGCAGAGACTCCCAGAGCAGGGGTCCTCCAGGTGTGGCCAAGGATGGGGCTTTGAGCCCGAATGGAAATCAACTGACTCAATTTATTTTTAAATGAGAGAGAGAGGGAGACAGAGAATCCCAAGCAGGCTCTGCACGGTCCACGAGTGCAGAGTCCGATGCAGGGATCGAACTCACAAACTGTGAGATCATGACCCGAGCTAAAATCAAGAGTTGGATGCTGAACCGACCGAGCCACCCAGGCGCGCCCCTAGAACACTGGGTAGTTTAGCGGACATTTTTCTTCATAGCAAGACGGTCTTCCTGGAGAAGGCAGTTCACTGATAGACATGCTGGCATAAGCTCTAATTCACTGTGACCGAGGACCTTGAGAAAACTGGAGTTCTACTGGGTCTTCAGCTCTGGAAGTGGTCTTACACCTTTCTTTACCTAGTGCCTACTGCTCGATACGTACCCCCTGAATATTAGGCTAGTGGATGCCAATTATTAGAGACCTACTAAGCGCCAGGCACTTAGACTACTTCATTCGATTCCACGACTGTGAACTAGATGTTATGTCTATCTTTCAGATGACCAAACTGAGGCCCAGAAAGATCCTTTTGGCCCCACAGGTACAAGTAGGCTACATGAGTCTGAAACCTAGATCTCTTTGGCCCCCAAAACTAAGCTTTTCTCAGGATGTTACACAGCTTTAAGATTTGTTTTATGGGCACCTGGGTGGCTCTGTTGGTCAAGCCTCTGACTCTTGATTTCGGCTCGGGGCATGATCTCGAGAACCTCAAGATCAAGCCTCTTGTTGGGTTCCATGCTGACAGCGTGGAACCTGCTTGGGATGCTCTTTCTCTGCCCCTCCTCTACTCACGCACACTTTCTCTCTCTCTCTCTCAAAATAAATAAATAAACTTAAAAATATGTATTTGTTTTAATGATGACCACCATTTCTACACAGGACATTGCAGAGGGAAGGGATATTGTTGTCCTTTTCAAAAGAAGGTATGGAGAAGGACTGAGGGAGGATGCACTTTAGATAACCTCAAGTTTGCCCTCACATCTCAAAGGGTGTGCTGGGAAAAGACTTCCACCTGAGGCACATGAGCCACATCTGATTTCAGGATGGGATTCAGAAGTCAGCATAAAAGAAGAAAGCCAGTGGGGTGCCAGGCTGGCTTAGATAGTAGAGCCTATAACTCTTGGTCTCAGGGTCGTGGGTTCAAGCCCCATGTTGGGGGCACAGATTACTTAGAAAAAAGAAGAAAGTCATGTGTAGGCAAAGTTACCTTGAAAACGCCTTCAGAAAATGCTACATAGAGAATAGCTTTATACAGCCAGACATTTCACCAGCATCAGGATAAATCATTGTTTCTTCTATTGAACATCAAATGAAGTAGTTGGCTTAGGGTAGGAGCCACCATGGATAAATTGTTTACCTTGAAACCTCAGAATCACATCACCTGGCAAGTTGCTGGCTCTATGGAGGCCTTGGGAACTATGTCACCCTAGAAGCAGCCCAGGTCCAGATCATCTTCCTGGTCACTCTGGGGCACTGGTCATAGAGGGGAATGCAGGAAAATGGCTCACACTTGAATCATTCACACTTATTTTTAGGATGCCCCCAGCACCATAGAGTTGAATTTTTGAGGGCTTATTATATCCTTTTGTGTTTTGTTTTTTAAATAGGCTTCATGCCACTGGGTGTTGTATGGAAACCAATTTGACAGTAAATTTCATATATTTAAAAAAAAATAAAATAAAATAAATAAATAAATAGGCTTCATGCCTAGTGAGGAGGCTAACACAGGGCTTGAACTCACGACCCTAAGATCAAGACCTGAGCTGAGATCAAGAGTCAGGTGGTTACTGACTGAGCCACTCAGGTGCCCCAAGGGCTGATTATATCTTGCATAAGGTGGAATAAGTACATTTTTTTCTTTTTTTCTTTCAATGTTTATTTATTTTTGAGTGTGGGGGAAGGGGCAGAGAGAGGGGAACAGAGGATCTGAAACACACTCTACGCTGACCGCAGAGAATCCCATGTGGGGCTCGAACTCACAAACTGCGACATCATGACCTGAGCTAAAGTCAGATGCTCAACCAACGGAGCCACTCAGGCGCCCCTATTTTTCCTACTTTTCATCCCGAATGACACTAGCAAATTAGCAAAGCAAGAAAAATGTTCAGTTTATACTCTAGCCCAAAAGTTGACCTCTGCTTTTATTCAGGAGCTGATAAAGCTGTGTAATCTGAGAACTATCTGGAAGACACTCCTCAGAAAATATTTAGAAAAGACACACACATAGACATCCATAGAGAACATTCAAATGCATAGTGTGGTAGTGAATGGATCGAAAGGTTTTCATTAAAAGCTGCGACTCACAGTAGAGATTCGAGCTATTTTGATCTCATTCTGTCTCCAGCCTTAGTTTCCCATACCTGCTAAAAATGATAAGTCACTGAGGTAATTGACAGGTGACGCAGATCCCACCAGGGACACCCTGGTAAAGAGAAACACTGTGCTGGTGATCAATTAAGCCATTCCCCTGCTGCTCCCTCCCAGCTGAGTCAGCTGGTTTCAAAGCCACAAAACTGCACAATAACCTCTAACAAAACCTCGACTGCCATTTGTCCAAAAGTATTCATAGTAACTTGGATCCAAGCCTTTGGGGGTGTTTTTTAGATAAACAATGTGGACACTTTAGAAACAACTTTATTTACAAAATATAAGTATGTATCCTAGTTATATATATCTTACATATATATTGCTGTAAATATATATATTTTTATAAATATATAGTATACAACTATATATATACTATAATATATATATTTTATAAAGATATATAAATAATATAAAATATACATCACACACACATACACACACCCTTCTGTGGCTCAATATAAAATAATGTGAAAACAAACATCATGCTTTTAAAGTAATTTGAAGGGACGGTCACCAGAAATTGACAATGTGACCACAGGGGTGTTAATGCCATTGCCAGAATGTGGTAACCGGGCATCACTCTGTAACTAAACCTCCTGAAAAGCATATCTGGGTCACTTAAATTATCTGCAGCCACAAGGGCCTCTCCAGTCACACCTTAGTTATAACCTGGATCTCCTGAATTACACATTTTCATTCTTCCTTGCAATTTCAAAGACTACAAAAAACAGAAAGCTGTGTGTTTAGCCTGCCCCATCAATGGAAAGGAAAGAAGGAAGACAACTCTTTAATGACGCCAGAAGATTAGGCCATTTTCCGCTGTAGGGGGACCTTTGGCATGAACATTATTGCAAGTGAAACGCAATCAAAACCCAGCAGACTCAGGAAAAGCTCTTTACACACACTCCCCCCTCAACTGCCTGCTTGCACCAGGATGAGAGCCAATAACAGAGACTCCCCTTTACCTAAGAAATGTATCTACATAAGAGGGCACTCTGTTTTTCAAACATCCCCTTTCACCTTCCTGCTGAGTTTTCCTCCTGTTCCTATCTTCAGACCCCTAGCCCCTTCTTAGTTTGCGTAAGTGTCCTGTTGCCTTACTGTCTTTGAAATGTCCATGTCCGTGTAGATTCCCCGTATGTACACTATTCAATCTGATTTTCTCCTGTTAATCTGTCTCCTGTCAATTTGATTCTAAGTCCAGTGAGAAAAATCTTGAAGGGCAGAGGAAATTCTTCCTCCCTACCACAGCATTGTCCTGACAGATATACTTCCAACTACTCATCCCACCTTTTAGGGATGGAGGTTCTTTGCTCCAGACCCCCGTAAGTTTCTTTTCTATGCATTTCTTTGCTGCCGTTTTTATTTCAGTCCACACTGTAACAACAGGACCCCAATTTTCTTCCACTCTTAATGACAACACATTAGTATCGCAATATTTATTCAGAGTCAATATCTGGTGGCCTGCTTTAGCCTTGTCTCTCTCTACCAGCCTCAGAGGGAATCAAGTTTATGTGCATCCTCAGAAAAGGAGCATCCTTGAAATGACTGACCTCCCACTCTCCCTCGCTCTCTCCTTCCTAAGGAGAGTCGACGCATCAAGCCCAGCGATGGGGGGTAAAGAGAAAGAGCACATACCTTTCAGTTGGATGAAAAAGAAGGAAGGAATAGTGGAAACAAGAGAAAATGTTCTTCCTTGTTTCCTTTGTTTTGCTGAGAAACCGTAGAGCCCTCCAGGGAAAAAGACACAAGGCCTCTAAGGTCCTCCTACAGTTGAACGCTTTTTTAATAATGGTGGAGAGGAGCAGAGGTGGCAAATGGGAAGTGGGGTGGGTGTCAGGGGTGGAGAGTGATCCTTGACTTTCTCTTCCACCGAGACCCTGTTCTAAAATCATACGACATCAGGGAATGAAGGTAAATCTGCTCACCATCTCCCATCGCCCCGAAGCAGTGAGTCTCAAGCTTAAGTTTTGACTTTACTATTGAGTCTCCTATGTTGACTGCAAATGTTCAACAAATGTTAACCCCAGTTGCTCCCAGGCTGTATTTATATTTCAGTGTAAACAGCATACACACCCCCACATAGTATCTCTAAAGTAGAGATACTTTATATACACACACACACATATATAGTATCTATAAAGTATAGTTTATATTGTATTATTACATAATTTATAACTATATTATTATATAATTTAATTATTTTATCATACAATTTATAATTATATTATGTAATGTATAACTACATTAATATTATAGTATTATATTACCACTGTAAAATTATATATTATTTATATATTCTTATTTTTATTATTTGCATTATTTACATTATGTGATATATTATGATTCATATATTCATGTATTATAATATCTTATAATATGATAATCATATTTTATATATTATTCATATTATGTATAATTTGTATATATTATATATTATCTATACATTGTTATTTATATAGTATATATTACAGTATACATAGTACAGTATATATATATATATATATATATATATATATAAAGTATATATATAGTGTTCTTAAGAAGAACAGGAGAGGAAACAAAATCTTCACTTAGAAAAGGTTATAACCCATCTGGCAATGCTACAAAACCTTAAGGTTGTGCCAGGATTAAGTATATTTGATTTAAACTTTACATCCTTTAAGCAAACTGCTGTATCTTTCAGATTACACAGTAAACCTTGCATATCAAAATTTAAACATATATACATTTAAGCTAAAAACCATTTAGGGAAAAAATTGTGTGGTCCCAAGAGAAAGCCAGGTCATGTTTACAAGTCGTGCCTAAGGTATATATTAATCTCTAAATTACAGCCCTCTAACGATTGTCCTCTGCCACCAGGACTCTGATATTGTGCTGTGAGTCATTAAAACCGCTTCACTGGCAGGTTCATACCCGCCCCGTTCATTTGTGAATTAGAGGGTAAAAAACCACCATTTTATTCCTAATTACTTTTGCTACAAAGAACAAGGGAAAAGAAACAAAATCTTCAGTTATAAGAGCTTGCAATCCATCTGGCAATGATACAATACTTTACGGTGGTGCCAGAATTAAGTATATTTGATCTAAACTTTATATCCGCTAAGCAACTGCTATATTTTTGAGATCACACAGGAAATTTTGCATATAAAAATGTTGCCATCTTGCCATTTAAGGATTGCCAATCCCATCTCGCTGATGAAAGATCCAAAAACCTCAAAGCAGCTAAAAATCCCACCAGGCTTTCCCACAATCACATCTTACAAATATACATTCTTTGGCCAGCATTTGGCTCTGTTCTTACACATTCCACAGGAAAAGGTACTCGTCCCTGATTTTACCACACAAGATGAACACAGAAGGTATGATCACATCAAGGGCCAAACGCAAGGACAGGAATCCTCTTAAAACCAGATGGAGGAAAGCCATCTAAAGAATGAGGATTTTCACCAACCAAAAGTTCCAACTGAAAACTTAAAAAAAAAAAAAAAAATTAAAGTGCTAAGAAAGAACAGTGTGCCAGGGGATTGAAGATTATTACTTCCTCTTATTGCTTCAATTGAAAAAAGAAAATAAATCATACAAAATAATTATCCTGTACTATTTCCAATTTTCTCAAGCAAAATCTATTAGCTGTTCAAACTCATGGTTTAACTGGCAAATCTTCAGAAGAGTTTTACATCATGTTTTCACAAAGATTAAAATTTAATCTTAAAAGATGGAATAAAAATTAATAATACCTCACTAAATTTGCTATTCCATTTTTTGGAATGGAATATTTGGAATGGAATGGAAAATGCAAATGTATTGCATTTTCTACATAGCTTTTGCTAAGAAACTATGATTTCTTTCATCTTCAGATGTCTTCAGGTTTTCTGGACAATATTTAAAATTGGTTGCTTTTTCAAATGAAGGATTCACGTACTAAAACACTCTTCGGTTCACTTACTAATTCCTGGAGAGTAAAAATCTTTGTGTTGGAGAGCTGTATTAACTTATTTTATCAGTTTGTAGCTAGTTGAATATTAATGTGTAATATACACTGGACGATACAGGGAACATGGCTCTATAAGCTTATTTATCGTGATAACACTTATTATTGCAAAATATTGGAATGCCCATATATGGGCAAATGGTTGAATAAAGTATGGTATATCCATGTGTACCATAAACATGAGAAGAGAGTAGGAAAGATCCCTATGATGCGATACAGAGTGATCTATAGACTGTATTATTTAATGAAAATAACAGAGTGTGATAGAATATCTACTCTCCGGGTAAGGAAGTATTACTACCCTTCATGTAGGAAAGAAAGGGATCTGTGGGGTGCCTAGGTGACTGGCTCTTGATTTCAGCTCAGGTCATGATCTCACGGTTTCATGAGTTCAAGCCCTGTGTTGGGTTCTGTGCTGACAGCACTGTACCTGCTTGGGATTCTCTCTTCCTTTTTCTCTCTGCCCCCCCCCCCCCGCCCTCCCACTCTCTTTCTCTCTCTCAAAATAAATAAATAAACAATAAAAAAAAAAAAAGGAAGAAAGAGATCTGAGACAATCTGTTACTTGTAGTCAAACAATTTCAATAAATTCAGTATGGTGTAAGGTGTTGCTTATGAAATAATCAAAAAGTCACTGGCTCCGAGAGCGGTAAGCATCTAGGGAGGAAATCTGTGGTAGGTAAGTTTCTAGTTTTATCTTCCTAAATGTGTTAGCGTCCTCGTCAGCTACTGGACAAGCTCGCGCTGGGCTTATTAACAGTCTAATGAAAGAATCCAACTGAGAATAATCTTCATTGTCTGGGCACTATTGCTGTGGGTTCACTGTGGCTAGTGTTTGATTAAGGTGCTTTTACACTATGAAACTGTAATGAGTTGTACTTTTGAAAAGGCAGGCTTCCTAGCGGGGAATCTCCATGGAAGTCCGATGGTGCATGGAGCTGATAACCCGAGCCAGGAGCCGTGGCTCCAGCTCCAGAGGCGTCCAGGGGCATCTGCTTTTCCAACCATTCACTCAGCAGGCATTGATTACATACCTGTTACCTTCCAGGAACTGTGTGAAAGATAACAAGACAAGTAACACATGGTTCTCTCTCTAAAGAGCTCCTAAGTCTAGAAGGAGATATGTAAATCAAACAGATACAACATATGCATCATAATTGCTCAGGACACTGCCAGGGCCAGGGGATGGGGTAGAGAGACTAGTGGCTTTCCCTGGAAAGGGATATCAAGGAGGGCTCCCGAGAAGAGGTGCCAGTTGAGTTCATTTTGAAAAAAGAACGGAGAAACTAGGTAGAGAGACAGTGGGAAGGGCATTCCAGGTGGATGGAGCTGCTCTAAGCAAGAGCTATAGGTAGGGGAAGTCTACATCTTTCAGAAGGGTCTGCTGGCAGGTGGAGGCGTGGTCCAGGCTACGGTAAGGCTGAGCCACAAGTGCATGGAGATAGCATCTGTGTATTTATAGACTCTACTAAATGCCTTTCCCAGACAACAATAGAGTGGCTGCTGGCAGATGACATGAATGAGGCAAGGGAGAAGAGCGTCAGCAGAGGTATGTAGTTTTGAGAGCTCCAGCATCTCTGTTCTGGAAAACTAGTCAAACTGATTTCACACAATTTGTAACCTGAACAAAGATCAGTAAAAGTTTCTATGGTGTGCAGGCAAACTGCTTTCTTTTGAAAAAGACTGAATTGTTTGGGGCGCCTGGGTGGCTTAGTTCAGCATCTGACTTCTACTCAGCCCACGATCTCCTGGTTTGTGGGTTCGAGCCCCGTGTCAAGCTCTGTGCTGACAGCTCAGAGCCTGCAGCCTGCTTCGGATTCTGTGTGTGCGTGTCTCTCTCTCTCTGCCCCTCCCCCACTCGTGCTCTGTTGCTGTCTCTCAAAAATTAATAAACGTTAAAAATTTTTTTAAAAAAGATTGAATTGTTTTACTATTATTACTATGACACTGATTATTATTACTGTATATTTACTATTGCTATTAGCATAACTATTAAGTAAATATTGCTGTGCTATTTTCAGTTACTAATGTCATAGTAACATTTGTTTCTTCATGAACTACTTCCCAATCTCAGGACACGTTTTGTATTTGCTGTACCTCAATTTGTTTCTGTTGTTCTGTCTTCTAGAAGTGACTTCCCATCATGCCTTAAAAAAACTATAGACAGGTGGTGTGTAAAAAATCTTTAAAGAGGCATCTTTGACCCAGCAATTAACTCTGAGGGACTTCTTCTAAGGAAAGATAAAGCTCTTTGCAAAAATTTAGCATCTTGTTTTAATTGCTAGATTATAGAGTTGCTAAGTTGGGAGAGCAAAAATTTAACGACTTCTTTATTAAACAAAATTATGTAATACAATGTAGCCCTTAAAATGATGCTGTGGAAATGTATTTGTTAACAGGAAGAAATATATACATACTTGAATGTTAAGAAAGCACATTCCAGGGGCGCCTGGGTGACTCAGGGGGTTAGCGGCTGACTCTTGATTTCGGATCAGTTCACGATCTCACATAATCTGACAGTCATGGGATGGAGCCCCGCGTCCGGCTCCACACTGCACATGAAGTCTGCTTAAGATTCTATTTCTCTTCCTCTGCCCTTCCCCACTCCTGTGCACACACACAGTCTCTCTCTCTCTCTCTTTCTAAATAAATAAATAAACATTAAAAAGAAAGACAGAAAGACAGAAAGAGAAAGAAAGAAAGAAAGAAAGAAAGAAAGAAAGAAAGAACATTTCAGATGAGAATCTACAGGGTGTATTTTTTTCCCCTAGAGGTATTTTGGTAAATCACATTTTTCTAGGAGCTTAACCATTTTTTCCAAGTTTTCAATGTTATTGACATAAATTTGTTCAAAACATCATTATGTTTTCTGTCAGAAGTATCTGTAGTTATGTTTCCCTTTTTATTCCTAATGCTATCTGTGCCTTCTCTCTTAGACATTTCTCATCCTATCAAAAAAAGCTCTTTTTCTTTCTTTCCTTCTTTCTTTCTTTCTTTCTTTCTTTCTTTCTCTCTTTCTTTCTTCCATTCCCTCTTTCTTCCTTTCTTTCTTTTTCTTTCTTTCTTTCTCTTCCTTCCATTCATTCATTCATTCTTATATATATATATATTTTTTTTTTCCATTTCATATATTTGGGTCTCTTTTCGTGTTATTTTTCTTTTGTCTTAAGATGAATGCTCAGCTCATTAGTTTTTATTCCTTTTTTTTTTCTTTTAAAAAACATTTTTTAATGTTTATTTATTTTTGAGGGGGTGGGTAGAGAGAAAGAAAGACACAAAATCTGAAACAGGCTCAAAGCTCTGACCCGTCAGCACAGAGCCCAATGCGGGGCTTGAACCCGTGAACTGTGGGATCATGACCTGAGCTGAAGTTGGACACTTAAATGACTAAGCCACCAGACACCCCTATTCCTTTTTTTCTTCTAATATGAGCATTTGTGGATATAAATCTCATTAGGTCTGCTTCTGTCTGCTCGATTTACTTGTCTCCTTTTACCATATTTGAGTCCTATCTACAATTTGAACTCTTGTTTCAAAGAAGAAATATTTTCCTAATATTTTATTCCATGGAGAAGTTTCTTGGTATTTTCTTCTGCTTTCTGGTATATTTGTTTTCTTATGCATTCTTTATCAGTTATTTGTGATGTTTACCCCAGTGCCTTTGGAAAGGTTCCAGGCTGATTTTCTCTGATTGTCTGGAGACCATGCATGGAGGCCAGGCTTTCTGGGACAGCTATTTGATGACAGATAATGGGAAAAGGGACTGGGGAGGTGAACCGGGGAGAGCAGAGATATGTTGACTTGGAAAGTTTCCCACCAACCCCCTGCTCTGGGTGTAAGCCTCCACATGTGCTCTTGGCTTACAATCAAGCCTGGAAGGCCCTCTGGTCCTTTCACTGATGGAGGCCAGGACGTGCAGGGCTGGCTGCCCCACCCCCACCCCCTACCACTCCAGTAGCAAGGTGGCTTGTCTGTGCATGTCCCCATTCTGTTCCATTTTCTGTCTTTCCAGGATGTCTCTCAGGCCCCAGGGTTGCTCTGGAAGCCTGAGGCTTGCAGTTTCAAGGATTTCCGGTTTCCGTCAGCGTGCATGATGTAAATTGGAAGGCTGCATATCGTTAAAGATCCACAGGGCCAAGTTTGCTGTCCGATTTCTTTCACAACTGGGTCCAAATTTTGCTTTATTTAGCAGTCATTATTCGTGGACTGTGGTTTTCTGACCGCGCTCTGTTCCTAGGTCCGCCGAATAGTGATTTTTCATGTCTGTTTAATACCTCCCATACCTACAAAGCCATCTTCTGACTCGAACCTGGTGTCTCTGCCTTCAGTCCTTCACGTCCTCACACATCACGACCACAGTGACATCCTCCTAAAATGGATTCCATTGTGTCGTTTTCCCCTTCCAACACCTTAGTGATGCTGTGTGATCCTTGGCCCGTATTTCAGGCCATCCGTGACATGACCTACATCTACTTTCCCAGCTCACTGTCACCGCAGCCTTCCCTCAAACCTGACTTCCATTAGCCATTCCTAAATGCAAGGAACGTTCCCACCTTCAGGACCCACTTATGTGTTCCACACAGTCCCTTTGCCCAATTAGGATAAGCTCCCTGCTTCCGTGTTTCCAAGTCTGTATTTATAGTTGCTTCTGTACACACTTACGTCCCCTCCTGGCCTCCTCCCACTTCAAAGCAGCATCTGTAAGGCCTCCTGGTTCTAGAACACGTGTCTCAGTGACTAGCACATTGGGGCTCACGACATATCCACTAAGAGAAAAGCGGGATGCCACATTTACCACTGGAAATAGTAACTTGGGGATCTGTTTCCTGTGATTCTGAGCACTGTAGGGCACTCTTCTAGGATCTCACCCAGTCCCCTAACCCTACCTCTATCCTGCCTGCCTGTTAAATTGGAACATAAGATTCCTGCCTTGCGTAGCAAAAGTAAATTACACAACCGTCCCTCCCCATGAATCTTAGATCTTCAATGTGTCTTCTCCTTTTACTACTGACACAACCTAAACTAATGCAGTGTTGATCTCAAATTTGTGTTTAAAAAAAACCACAAGGGGCGCCTGGGTGGCTCAGTCAGTTGAGGGTCCCACTCTCGATTTCGACTCAGGTCACGATCCCAGGGCTGGGGATTCCTCCTTAGGATTCTCTCACTCTCCTCCTCTGCCCCTTTACCCTGGTCTCTCTCTCTCTTTCTTTCTCTCTCCCTCTCTAAATTAAAATTAAAATTAAAAAAACACAAGCCAAAACCAAAAGACAACATATTCCTGTGTGCATGTACAAGGAACTGTCATTAAGAATAGTAGGTATCTTTGTATTTTTGTTTTACCCTTCATTATCCCCTACACTTACATGTTTCCTAGACTAACCATCTATTTTACAGTTTTTAAAATTAGTAATAAATATTTTGAAACCTAGGTCTGAGAATAAACGCAATTTCTCAGAGTATGTGCAAAATAAATATGCCCAGAAGATGGCGCAAAACCTCAATCCAGAGAGAAAATCTTCAGGAACGCCATGTGGAGGGCACGTTTCTTACCGGCCAAGCATCAGTAAATGGACTGCTGCTCCAGAATTTTCATGCCCACCAAATATCATTTGTTTGACCTCTTCTACAGCCATAGGTGAGTTATGCCAGAGGTAAGCGACGGGCGTCTGAGGAGGGCATGTGTGGGACCTACAGAGGCTGCAGAACAACATGATTTGTCTAGAAGGTTCTTGAGGAGCAAACAAGCTAGATGTCTATGTGATGTCGCACCTGGAAAGGGCTTTGGAGATCACGGAGTCCATCAGTTTTCAAACGTCATTTTTTAGATTTTCCTCTAAATCAACCCCAACGCGTGAAACCCACAAAACCAGAGGTATCTCAAGTGAAATGGAGTTTGGGAACAAGAACCCTTTTGGGCTTCCCTTTGCCTGAGTCCTCCCCTGCCCCCCATTGGTGGCCGACATAATCAAGGAATTGGAGGTGCTTAATCAACATCTATAGAATCCATAGCATACTTCCAAGAAATGCTAGAGAAAATCAATAATGCACTTTGCATTACTTTCAAGTTACCAAGGAAAAGGATTGCTCAGAGGAAGAGAGTTTCCAATTTCAAATGGAAAAAAATACATAAAAAGATGAAAATCATTAATTGCTTTCAAAGGAAAAAATCACTAAGGACAGTCAAAATGCACCAATAAATTCAGCACTTTTTCACAAATTTGACATCTGCATTTGGAATTCATATTAAATTAAATTTCTGGGATTTTTAACTTTGGAGTCACTTAAAGCCTTTAAAAAAATTTTTTTAACATTTATGTATTTTTGAGAGAGAGAGTGCAAGCAGGGGAGAGGCAGACACAGAATCTGAAGCAGGCTCCAGGCTCCGAGCTGTCAGCACAGAGCCCGACGCGGGTCAAACCCACGAGCCATGAGATCATGACCTGAGCATCATGACCTGAGCCGAAGTCGGACGCTTAACCGACTGAGCCACCCAGGCGTCCCTCACTTAAATCCTTTTTATGGCCATATGTGGTTTATGAAACCAGTAGGAATGGAGTGTTACCACTAAAGCTAGCTTTCAGGAGTAGCATAAGCATATCTGTGAGTCACATTTACATGAATAAAGTTTATTTCTATCAATAAAGTATCCTTAGGCTATACTTTCTATATAATCCATAGGTTTTAAATGTAATTATAAACCATAGCAATTAATGATTTGACAACGTGAAGCTAGTTATTTTAGAACTTTGGCCATTCCTTAAAAATCTATGTAAATAGTGTTTGCAAAGTAGATCCAATAACCTCTTTAAATGCATTTACCCTAAAGTTTCTTTTCAATACAGGTCCAAATCTAATGTTCTTATACAAATCATTCTTAGAAAGTTTTCTTTTGTTCTGAAGGCTGTGCCTGCATGAAGCATTGCCTGTTTTTCCAAGAGCTGCTTACTTGAGGGGCAGCTGGATGCCTCGGTTAACCATCTGACTCCTGGTTTCAGCTCGGGTCATGCATGATCTTGCTGTTGGTAAGTTCGAACCCTGCATCGGCTCTGCGCTGACAGCTCAGAGCCTGGAGCCTGCTTGGGATTCTCTGTCTCCCTCTCTCTCTCTCTCTCTCTGCCCCTCCCACACTGTGCTGTCTGTGTCTCTCTCAAAATAAATAAACTTGAAAAAAAAAAAAAAGCTGGCCCACTCTCTAGTTCTGGCCCATAGTAAGTGTGTGTGATTCCTATAAGAGCATCTTCACCGTGTCCTGAATTGATAGATCAAAGAAAATGCCACAGTAAATGAGGTTTGGCAGTACACAGCATGTGTTAAATTCTGGCTTCTGCGTCTGCTGCCCCGTGTGTTGAAATTGGAACAATTACACTGACCTGAGTTGGTAAGGAGGCCACCGTCTCTCAGTCCCAAATCCACCTTGTTCTCTGCTGTAGCGAGGGCAGGACCCGGCTCTGCAAACCGAATCTGGGCTGTGCCAGCCCTGCCAGCAGGGGGCGCTGAGGCTCACGGAAAAGCTGGGGTGGGGCGAAGGGGCTTGCTCCTTCCTCTTTGCTTCCGGCTCTGCCATCATCACCCCAGCAATGACCCTTTCTCCTGAGGGTGGTTGTTGGATTCCAGTTCCTGGGATATTCCCCCTGGTCTCCGAGACCGAGCCTGGTGTGTCGCCTCAGAGTGCCAGAGGCCCCGTCCTCAAGGTCTGGGTCCCCGCCCTGCCCGCCCTTTCTCTGAGCTTCTGAGGCAGCAGCACCTGCCTCTAGGTTCTGCATAAGCTCACCTCTTCCCCTTGTTACTCCTGCCCGGGAGGTGCTAGCCGTTTCTTGCAGGTTTTTTCACCTCCCTTGAGGTTATCTCATTGTTACTCTTTTAACCCTTCAGTTTCTTATATACTATTTATTGATTTACTATTTTATTTTTAAAGATTTATTTTTGAGAGAGAGTGAACACGCATGCACCAGTGGGGGAGGGAACAGGATCTGAAGCCGGCTCTGCGCTGTCAGCAGACAGCCCCACGTGGGGCTCGAACTCACGAACCTTGAGATCATGACCTGAGTCGAAGTCAAACGCCCAACCGACTGGGCCACCCAGATGCACCAGTTTATTTTTTATTTTAGGGAGAGGGACAGCATGAGAAGGGGAGAGGGGCATGGGGAGAGAGAGAGAGGATCTTAACAATCTCTTAAGAAATTCTCTTCAGAGGGGCACCTGGGTGGCTCAGCCGGTTAAGCGTCCCACTTCCGACCAGGTCATGATCTCACGGTTGGTGGGTTCAAGCCCCATATCAGACTCTGTGCTGACAGCTCAGAGCCTGGAGCCTGCTTCGGATTCTGTGTCTCCCTCTCTCTCTGCCCCTCCCCCACTCACCCCTCTGTCTTTCAAAAATGAATAAACGTTTAAAAAAATGAAGAAAAAGAGAAAGAAATTCTCTTCAGAGAACGGATCCCATGACTCTGGGACCATGACCTGAGCCAAAATCAAAAGTGAGACACTCACCAACTGAGCCCCCCCCCCCCCCCCCCCCGGGGCTCCTCTATACCATTTTATTTATTTATTTTTTATGGTAAGTTCTCTCAGTCCAAAAAAAGCAGATCTGGTTTCTGTTTTCCTGACTGAGGCCTGAGGGACGGCAGCAGACTCCCAGAAAATAGACTCTCAAGGTGGGATTCTGATCACGCCCCTGGCCTTGGACGCAGCGCTGACACCGCCCTGCGATCAGGTTAATTACAAGGGGGTACTTAGCGAACAAGCACCTTCAAGGCCCCAGCGGCTGCTGTTTAGCCACTGTCACCGGGAGGAGGTGGGACAACATGGCCATTTGTGAGTGTGCTGGGCACTTATAGGAAGCAAATGACCAGCTCAAGTCCTAGTCATTGAACCAGAGATCTTCAAAGGGAGTTCTAAAATAAGCTCTTTTTTTTTTTTTTTTTTTTTATTTTTTTTTTTAATTTTTTTTTTTTTCAACGTTTTTTATTTTATTTTTGGGACAGAGAGAGACAGAGCATGAACTGGGGAGGGGCAGAGAGAGAGGGAGACACAGAATCGGAAGCAGGCTCCAGGCTCTGAGCCATCAGCCCAGAGCCTGATGCGGGGCTTGAACTCACGGACCGCGAGATCGTGACCTGGCTGAAGTCGGACGCTTAACCGACTGCGCCACCCAGGCGCCCCGCTCTTTTTTTTAATTAAAAAATTTTTTAAGTGTTTTTATTTTTTCACTTTTTAACGTTTACTCATTTTTGAGAGACAGAGAAAACCAGAGCATGAATGGGGAAGGGGCAAGAGAGGGAGACACAGAATCAGAAGCAGGCCTCAGGCTCTGAGCTGTCAGCATGGAGCCCGACTCAGGGCTCGAACTCACAGACTGCGAGATCATGACCTGAACCGAAGTCGGATGCTTAACTGCCTGAGCCACCCAGGCGCCCCACTCTGTACCTATTTATAAAAAGAGTGTATTTTCTGTAAAATCAGGGGGTGTGTTGGTGCGGGGGCAGGGAGAACACCAACCTTATGGAAGAAATCTGTCCCCTCCCCCCCCCCCCCCCCCCCCCCCCCCCCCCGCCTAGCTTTCACGGAAGCTCCTAAGACTGAAGCCACCATCTGGCACTGGTGATTCGGAAGGCCTTCTGCTCACTGTTGAAGTCCAAGAAACGCCTTCTGGAAGAAACCATACCTATCCTCTGTCACGGGGCATTCTTAGGACAATCTCCTAAATGAGGCCTCAGACCCACGGCCTCACTAAGGACTGGTTCGCATGAATTGGTGAAATTATCAGACTGTGTTGATCCCATGTAAGAGATGCTAGTGTTGAGGGGCCATTCTTTTTTTTTTTTTTTTTTTTTGTAATGTTTATTTTTGAGAGAGAGAGAGAGAGAGAGAGAGAGAGGGAAGGACAAAGAGAGGAGGGGACAGAGGATCTGAAGCAGGTTCCATGCTGACAGCACCTAGCCCGATGCGGGGCTCAATGAACCGTGAGATCATGACCTGAGCCAAAGTCAGATGCTTAACCAACTGAATGACACAGGCACCCCTTGAATAACACTTTTTCAGAGAGAGGGAGGGGGAGAGAGACGAGAGAGAGAGAGAGAGAGAGAGAGAGAGAGAGAGAGAGAGAGAGAGAATCCAAGCAGGCTCCATGCTCATCACCGAGCCCGACACAGGGCTTGATCCCAAGACCCTGGGATCACACTGACCTGAAACTAAGAGTCAGACACCCAACCAACTGAGTCACACTGGTGCCCAATAATTTTTTATTTTAAGTTTTTAGTCCCTCTAGGACTAAAATTTCCTCTAGGAAAATATTGGCTGAAACAAGACATTAGTTTTCTTGGGACAACTTAAGTTTTTCCTTTGTGTTAACTGAAATGTTTAACAGGTAAACTTGAGGACTGTGAGTGGCTGTTACCACGCCTGAAAGACAAAAATGGTTTGAAAGAAAAATATATTACAGTTTTACTAAAAAATAACATTTATTTTTAAATTTATTTAATCACACATTTATAGAAAAATTGGAATTACAATACAAAAATATTTTTTCCTGAATCGTTAAGAGTAAGTTGTCACTGGATGCCCCATTCACCCCTTGATGTGTATTTCCTACAACCAGGGATATTTTCTACCTAATACAACACACCTGTCAGAGTCAGAAAATTAATGTGGATACATTTCTAGTATCTAATCCTCAGACTCCATTCAAATATTTCCAGTTGTCCCAGTAATGTTCTTCATAGCAAAAGGATCCAGTTCAGAATCACATTACACTTTGTTGTCATGTATCTTTAATTCCCTTCAGTCTAAGATGGTCCTCTACCCTCTGTCTTTCCTTTACTTCTGTGACCTTGAGGCTTTTGAAGACTGCTTTCTGGCATGTACCTTAATTTGGGTTTGTCCGATGTTTCCTCATGGTTAGATTCATGTCATGGAGGTTTGTCAAGGATATAACAAAAGTGTCATCTCGGCTTTTTAAACGGAGCAATTTTTTTTTAAATTAATTCCACTGGGATGATGTTCACATTCACGGGTGGAGTGAGGGGATGTCTGCCAGGTGATAATTGTAAATTACTCACTTTCCCTTTGTAATTTATTCGTGTTTTATGGTAAGTCACCTTGAAATTGTGTATATATCCTTTTCCTCATCAACATTTCAATTATTCATTAGACAGAGAACTATAGATTCATGAGTCCCTATTTGGTTACTTGCTGTCTTTATTATGATGCTCAAATTTTCCCAGATTGGACGAAAAGGGAGGTGCTTCAAGCTGGCTTAAGTATCAATGTTCCCATCATTCTTTGAACACTTCCTTGTCTTTCGGTACAAAAAGACGTTCCGTCTCAAATTGTCCCTTTCCCATGAAAGCCCTGAAATCAGCCATTTCTCTGTGGAGCCCTGGTTTGCATAGTAGACCATGGTGTTTAGAAGCCAAGATCTGGGCACTAGCTGTGTTCGTTGTTGGTAGGGTGTGGCTGCTCCCAGGCCCTCTCTGCTGAGAAGGTAGGATTGATGTTGACATGTATATCTATATCCGTATCTGTATACATATCTGTACCTACACATCTGTTCGTCTACAGAAGGGGCAAGATGTGTCTACACACATTTACATGTCTATGCAGGACTGTATCCATATACTGAAAACTGTGAGGACTGTTCACATCCATACCTCCAACTCCAATCCAACGACAAAAGGTCCCTTCTAGGTTTCCCTTTTTGAATGTTTGCTATGCTCTTCTCCAACCGTGAGAAACCTGGGTCCTATTATCATTTATGTATCTTTGGATATGATTCACTCATCTGTGGTCACCAAGCTCCCATCACTGTCCTCCCCCCACCCCACGTGATGCCCTCCTCACCATCCTCAGGCTCCCTTACCTCATGCTGAGTCACTGCCCTGGCTCTGAAAGTCCCCTTCACTCCACTAGGGCTTGGACTCCCCATTCTCACCCTGTTTGGGCTCCGACTGCCCATGCTAGGTGGTCCCCTGCTAGATGTCCACCTTACCCTCTTTGGCTCGGACTCTCCATGTTGTAAGCCCCCTCCCTGCCCCGTGTGCATGTCCTACTCACCTTCCTGGGCTCTGCCATCCTGTACCAAGCTGCTCCCCACTGTACAGACTCCCCCATCGCCCATCCAAACTCCCCCACCCACTCCAGGTCATGGGTCTCCCCGGCCCCACCCCTGACTCCCCCTCATAAAGAGGCCTGCCTTGCTCTGCCTCACCTTAAGGACCAACCTGTTTATGAAGGAGGAGAAGAGGAAAAGTCCACATGACTCTTAGATATGTGTGTTGTAAGGAATATCTTTGCTGAATGTTGTTGGATTCCAGAGAAGAGCGGGCCAAAAGCAATATTTACATGGTCTCGAATGCTGATTCCTGCTCCTCCGCGTGAGGGAGGCAGTTCTATTTACTGTGAACCCCATTAAGGCTTTGCTCTGGCCATGTTAATCCTGCTAGAGTTTGGATGGAAAAAAGATAGCATTTGTTGAAGCAAACAGAAAAAGCAATCGAGCAGGCTTCCCTTTTAAAGCTCATCTCAGGGAGCCTGGTGGCTCAGTTGGTTAAGCCTCTGACTTTGGCTCAGGTCATAATCTTGCAGTTTGTGAATTCGAGCCACGCATCCGGCTCTGTGCTGACAGCTCGGAGCCAGGAGCCTGCTTCAGATTCTGTGTCTGCCTCTCTCTGCTCCTCCCCTGCTCACGCTCTGTGTCTCTCTCTCTCAAAAATAAATAAACACTAAAAAAATTAAAAACAAAATAAAGCTCATTTCTCTCCTTCATTCATTCCTCAGAATAAACTGCAGTACAGCTTGACCCCAGAGCTCTAAATTACAGATGATCTCCAGTCCTCAAGACCAAGGCATCTGTTCTTTCCTTTAAAGTCAGCGATGGGAAGTCACTGAGTGGGTTAATCAGGAAAGAAGCAGAAGATTGTAAGGAAAACTTTTCATTTCTAGTTACCAAATGGAAAACAGTCACGACCACATTGTACATCTTATAAATTTTTTTTTTTATAAGGTGAACAGTACAGAGCAAACTGGGTAAACTGGATGGCTTGGAGAAGTGTTTGTATAGGTGGGGCACTAATAGGTAAGCTGGGTTATTGGTGAATGGAGTATTTATGCCCTTTACACAAATCTACATCAGTATCCCTCCCTGACTTCTTGCTATCTCAGTAGTGACTCAATAATTACTTCACTTTATACCGAGGGTAAGTACAATATAATAAAATGCAATGCCTATCTGGAATAACTGTCTTCATCCAGGTAAGACAAATGTATATTACTCAGAATTCTTTTTCATATTCAGAGGAAGGACTATTAACCAATCAGGTGGGCATTTGATAAGCTCTTTTTAAAAAAAAAAATTTAGTGTTTATTTGTTTTTGAGAGAGACAGAGTGTGAGCAGGGGAGGGGCAGAGACAGAGGGAGACACAGAATCTGAAGCAGGCTCCAAGCTCTGAGCTGTCAGCACAGACCCTGATGCGGGGCTCAAACCCACAAACCGTGAGTGAGATCATGACCTGAGCCGAAGTCGGACACTTAACCGACTGAGCCACCCAGGTGCCCCATAAGCTCTTTAAGTGCTTTTTATTTACTACAAAAGCTAAGATGTAACTGGATTTTGACTTTCAACAGATAGCTAGAGAGTGGCACTTGGGCACTCCTCTGGTGGGATCAGGCAGTCCTCGGCGGTGTCACCCACACCTGGTGACCAGTGTCAGAGCCTGACATCCAGCACACTTGGATGGAGAGCACAGCGGGGTAGCAAGACCAAGGTCACAGGAGGGGCAGACAGCCAGGCAGAAGGCAGGCAGAGGTTGCTGGAAAGGGAGAAGGGAGCCCAAGAGGGATAAGGAGGGAGAGGAAGAGGAGGAAGAGGAACGTGGAAGAAAAGACACAGGTGACATGGTTATTGGAAATGGGGACCGTCATCAGAGGAAATATAGGAAATAGAGAACGGATGGTCTAGAAAATACCGGGAGATATCTCACACATAATGACTTGGATGCACGGTGATATTCTATTGCTTACATTTAAAATTTCTTTTTCTTTTAATTTTTTTTCATCTTTATTTTTGAGAGAGAGAGACAGAGCATGAGTGGAGAAGGGGCAGAGAGAGGGGGAGACACCGGATCTGAAGCAGGCTCCAGGCTCTGAGCTGTCAGCACAGAGCCCAACACACGGCTCGAAACCAGGGACCGTGAGATCATGACCCGAGGCAAAGTCGGACACTTAACCAACTGAGCCACCCAGGCACCCCCGTTTTAAATTTGTAAATTTGGAGAAGAAGACTCTGACCTATGACCCATGGTCAAGTCTGGGGGGTGGGTGGTGCTTTGGTTGGTTTTCATGGCCACATCCACTCACTCAGGGAGCCTCTTTGTGTGAGACAAATACAAAACCAAACTTTGGTTCTGCTTCTTCACTTGCGACTACATTGACTTACTCCAGCAAGAGGGAAAAACTTGAGATCACGTTGCCTTGAGTTTATACAACATCTTTAAGGCATTTAACTGGCATATTTCTTAATGTTTACATCACTCTGAGGTAGATCAGAGATCTGTGGTTTTACCCCCATTCAACAAAAACAAAATCAGCGTGAAAACACAGAATTAAATCACACAAAGTCTAGAGCAGGATGCCTTGCTTTAGCGGTCCCGATTTAATCCTGTGTAATGAAACTAAGCTAATTCCATACATCGTAACTGATGAACGCCTTTAAAGTTCTCCAAACTACAAACAGGTTCAATTTGGCCATATGAAACCGCGTTTCAAACTTAGCCCCCTGAGGGCTTGGCTGTAAAGATTATGCTCTGGTTAGCATGTTGGCCTTTTAGCTCTATTTCTCTGTATTTGGCCACTTCCCTGGGGCTGAAGATCTGCCCCTAATTGCTACTGTCTGTTGACAGCATTATTTTTGCACAGAGACTTTGGCCAAATGAGCGTCTGGCCCACAGGTGGGTACGCAGTCTCCAGCTTCAGAGCAAAGCCTTCCTCTCATTCCGGCCTCCACGACAGCAATCCCAAGGGCACTTTGTGGATCCTTCGATCCTGGCTCTTTTCGTGACACAATAAAGGCTCGGTAGCCTGTAAACTGTGACACAGGCAACGGGCACTGTGGGGAGAGAGAAACAGGCAGACACATCGCTTGCCTTTAGGGCACTTAACATGGCTCATAAAATGACCTATTTCTTCTTTTTAAAATTTGCTTTCCTTGGCTTTTCTGCGTTCTAGGGACTATTAGTTTTTCTGGTTTCTGTTCCTTTACACGGCTGTGTTATTTGCTCATTACACTTTTAAATACTGCACTAAATAAACCCCAGAGTATTGCAAATCCGTATTTCCCTCAGAAAAGAATGTGCGCTGTTGGCCAAGGATTTAACATCCCACTGACTTTCACAACAGAACAAGCAAGACTCTTCTAAGGTGAATTTGTTTTCACAAGGCAGTTAAAGTAAATTCTGTGGTTTTGTAGCCCAACATGAAATCTCCCCCCGGAACGGAGCAGCACTGGCAAAACCCTCAGCCATCACTGAGCCTGAGGGCCGAACGTGACAATATGGGAAGGACGGGAAGGACTCCCAGGAGCAAATGTGACGGACACACGAATGACAGAACATGAGGTTTTCCAGACTCACAAAGTATTGGAGGACAAAACTCTGCACAAAGTACATTATGACGGGCCTAGAGGGGTGCCGGAAGTGGCCGCCGCTCAGTTACGTGTTTTTCCGTAGCCACGCTGTCATCCTGGCATTGCGCTTTTTGTTTTCCACATTTTTGTTCTTTATTGTCTGTAATTTGGCACGAACTGTGAGCTTCTGGTGCTCTTCCAACATGTTGCCGAAAAACTGCTGCAGCTTGAAGGACAAAGGGAAGGCCGGTCAGTGCAAACTCAGGTCTCGTTTAGCCAGAAGAAGGCCAAGTTCATGCTCAGTAACAACAGGCTTGCAAATGGCCGGTGTGGGCAGGGGCGGGTGGGAAGGCCGGCCTCTAGATGGCGTGCTCCTGGGGAGACCGCACACCTACCCTGAAGAATCAGGTGCGGATTCCATCTGTGGAATGGGAACTTCATCTATTTTGTTCACTGCTCTATTCCCCCGGGGGCACACAGTAGGTGCTTGATAATGACCTACTGAATGCGTATCGGGGATTATACAAAATGTGTGGGCAGAGATACAGTGAGATCTTCTCTTATCTCAAAAGAAACTTTGCAACTCCTCAAGCTCAAAGCTGGCACCTTACATCTGTGCCTTTACAAGTGTATCCTTTATTTAAGAATACTGAGATGGTGGCGGGGGCGGGGGGGCCTGGGTGGCTCAGTAGGTTAGGCGTCCAACTTCAGCTCAGGTCATGATTTCATGGTTCCTGAATTTGAGTCCCACATCAGGCTCTAGGCAGACAGGTTAGAGCCTGGAGACTGCTTTGGATTCTGTGTCTCCCTCTCTCTCTCTCTCTCTGCCCCTCCCTACTCACCCTCTGTCTGTCTCTCTCTCAAAAATAAATAAATACTTAAAAAAAAACTTTTTAAGTTATTTTAAAAAAGAATATTGAAACGGGCCACCTGGGTGGTTCAGTTGGTTGAGCGTCCAACTTTGGCTCAGGTCATGATCCCACAGTTCGTGAGTTCGAGTGCCACATCAGGCTCATTGCTGTCAGCACACAGCCTGCTTCAAATCCTCTGTCCCCCTATCTCTATCCTTCCCCTGCTTGCACTGTCTCTCAAAAATAAACAAACATTAAAAAAAAATATTGAGATAGTAGCTTTGTCCACTGGCTAGATTCCTTCACTGGGTCAGCTGGGGCATTTATTTATGGAAACATCTACCTCAATATTCTGCATCAGCCAGACCCCAATGAACTAATAAGTTATATTCCAAAAGTCTATTTCTGTGTCACTGGATTAGAATTTAGAACATCCCAGATGACTGTGTACCCATCCCCCGCTCACAAAATGTCACTTAAACACTAATGTACTTGAAATTGAGCAGAAATAGGCCATCAAGCCTAATTACAAGGTCAAAGAAAAGTCAGTTTGGAGGAAAGAGCAGGTGAAGGAACCAGGAACAGACCTCCCGGCCTCTCCCACACCTGCCTGCCATGGGAGCCACAGTGGGAGCCACCTGCCTGCTGTGGGAACCTATAGTGCGTGGCGGGGGTGGGGGGGTCTGTGGGACTGTAGGTGGGCTTCATGTGTGCTGGAGAGCATGAGGCCACGCTCTGGAGGGTGCAGTATGAAGCCCTGAGCAAGAAATAGTGGAAAGTGTATAGAACCTGTGCTACACTAGAGGGAGAAGAGACTCGTGCGACTTTTCACTTTTATTCTTGTCATTATTCTCCATATGATCCTGTGAACAGATAGATTACGGCAGGACCCTTGGAGATGACTACTTTTTGGCAAGGCTATTCGTAGTAGCTAATTTAACTTGTTTTCAAAACTGCAAGAATTGAACCCCTGCGAAACATACTTTTGCATTAATAAAAATCAACTATCAGTGAGTACAGTTTCGGAACTTTGAGGACAGCTAAATTTATACACACTTCATTCATTAAACAACAAAAAATCTTTGCTGGGTTCTGTAGACACAAAGATGAACTGATGCCCTTTAGACGATACCAGCACACTGGGGCTCCTGGGTGGCTCAGCCGGTTGAGTGTCTAACTATATCTCATAGACAGGGTCCAGCCCCGAGTCGGGCTCTGTGCTGACAGCTCACAGCCTGGAGCCTGCTTCGGATTCTGGGTCTCCCTCTCTGTCTGCCCCTCCCCTGCTTGCGTTTGCACTCTCTCTCAAAAATAAATAAACATTAAAAAAAAAAAAAAAAAAGGAAGATACTCGCACAAACGCGCCATCACTGTGGGAGCACTCCTTCCAGCATTTCTGGGTGTGCCCTTCACTCTCTTGTCCAGGGAGTCCCTGGTAAATCACGTCCTGACAGCTCAGTCTCAGGCAGGCCAAATGCAAACAGAGATCATTCCTTCAGGAATTAGTGTTCTTCCTCTCTCTTAACAACTACACAGCTCACTGCTTCTCTCTCTCTCTTCTCTCTCTCTCTCTCTTTTTTTTTTGTCTCACGATCAAACCTCAGGCCTTTATGACTTACATGTGTATTGGTGTATTTGCTGGGGCAGAGAGGTTGATTTTTTCTTTCTTCTCGTTTTTTTAACCAGCTCGATGCATGGAGGGGACGGACCAAGCTCCTAGGCCATCTCCCTGCTCCCCAAATCCATTTAATATATTGCCCTCGGAGAGAGGATGTATCAGTTATAAAACTGATAAGAACAGATACTACGCTTGATCTGAGCCAAAAGGCCAAGAGGCGATTGAGTTTCCTTTCTTATTTACACAGGCCCCTTCTGTTCTTAGGAATATGGTCCCAGGCCATGGTGTTTAATTTGTACTCAGGCATTAAAAAAAAAAAAATTAAGTCTATTGAAATGAAATCAATGGACAATAAATTATACTCACTAAAACATACAAATGAGTTGTGATGACTATATACACCTGTGAGACACATAGACACGTTCAAAACACAGTACATTTCCACTACCCACAAAGTCCTTCAGGCACTTTGCAACCCTCCCTCTGTCCCAGGCAGCCATTGATCTGCCTTTTATCACTAGAGATTATATTTGCATTGTTTAGAATGTGCGTGTGTGTTTTAAACTCAGCACCATCATCTTGAGATCTATCCAGGCCATTACACAAACCTATTCTTTCTTTCTTTTTTTTTTTTTTAATTGCAGGGTAGTATTCCCTGGTGTGGATATATTACATTTTCTTTATCAATTCACCTATCGATGGATGTTTGGATGGTTTCCATTTTTCGGCTAACGAGAATGAAGCTGCTATGAATATTCATGTAGAAGACTGTGTGGATGTAGGCTTTAATGTCTCTTGAGTAAAAAAACCTAAAAGTGGAATTAATAGGTCACTCTGTGTCTAGTGACATTTTAAAATACTGCCTTGGGGCACCTGGGTGAAGCGTCCAACTTCAGCTCAGGTCATGATCTTACGGCTGTGGGTTCAAGCCCAGCGTCGGGCTCTGTGCTGACAGCTCGGAGCCTGGAGCCTGCTTCTATTTCTGTCTCCCTCTCTCTCTGCCCCTCCCCTACTCACACACACACACACACACACACTCTCTCTCTCTCTCTCTCTCTCTCAAAAATGAGTAAACATTAAAATTTTTTTCAATAAAATAAAACACTGCCTATTTTCCAAACTATTTTCCAAAATAGTTGTACCATGTTCCATTCTCACCAGCAGAAAAAGAGAGTTCTGGTTGCTTCACTTCTCTGTCAGTGTGTGGTATTATAAATCTTTCTAATTTTACCTATGCTACTGGGTGTGTGGAGGTTGTATTTATATATTACCCTTGTTTTACAGTGTGTGTGTGTGTGATTTCTTTTTTTAATAGTTATTTGCTTTGGCCCCTTAGTTTACTTTCTGGTTAAAGGATCCCATTTTCTTTCTAGAACTATTCCTCTCCTATCCCAGGGCCTGAGGTTTGAGTGAGGCTGGCTCCAAAGGTGGGCACATGACCCAGGCGAGGCCATTGGAATATTTCACTGCCCCCCCCGCCCCCGCCCCACCGGACACAGTGATTGGTGCATGCGACCCACGTAGGACCAACCAGGGTCATTCTATGGGGCTGGAACTTGACATTAGGTGAGCAAGGACCTCTTTTCCTGCAAGTGACAGTGCTAGGGCTGACATAAGCCTGGAGCTATGTTTGCCTCCACGTAGAGAAAGCCTGCCTAAGAAGAAAATCAGCCCAGGAGAAAGCAGAGCCTGGAAATGACAAGCCCCATTGTTAGTTTCTAGAATACAGATAGGACTAAAATGCGGTCTCTGTCCTCAGGGAGCTCATTATAGCCTCAGGGAGTAGACATATTTACACCCCAATTACAGTATAATGTAGTCACAGCCAGGGTACAGATATTCATAGGATGATTGAGGAGAAGGTATAAACCAGTTCATGGAAAAATTCCTGGAACAGGTGTTTGGAGCAGGGTCTTAAAGGGTAACGAGATTTATCCAGCCAAGGCCAGGCATGGGGAAGTCACCCAGATCAGAACGCAGAGTGTTTCCAAAATCTGGAAAATGTGGAACAACATGCAAATTTAAGAAAACCTGTATGTGGTACAGTCCAACTAGAGGGAAAATATTTGGAAGTGTCTGTCTCTCTTGTTCCCCGATGCTCAGCGGTGAGGTGAGCAAAAATGAAGCCAGAGAGGCAGATGGGGGCCAGGTTATAAAGGATGCTAATTAAAAGACGAAAAAAAATCTCTTCTAGAGCTGCAATGAGCTACTGAAGCTTTGACAGCTGGGCAAGGTGTGGCAGCAGCATGAGGGCTAGGAGGCACGGAAGACCAGGCTGGAGTACAGGGCCCTGGCCAGAGTCCCCTGCAGTAAGTTAGGTGAGGAAGGACGGAGTCTAGTCCTCTGCGAACAAGAATGGTCTCTATTTCAGCAGCAAGAGAGAATTAAAAGTAATTTCCTGCATACAGTGAAAATAACACCGGTAGGAGCAGGGAATATAATAATTCAAATAAGCCTGTTGTTTTTAATCTATTTTTAATGTTTATTTATTCTTTTGAAAGAGAGTGTGAGCAGGGGAGGGAGAGAGGAGAGAGAGAAGGGGATACAGAATCCAACGCAGGCCCCAGGCTCTGAGCTGTCAGCACAGAACCTGACGCAGGTCTTAAACTCACAAACCGTGAGCACCACCTGAGCTGAAGTCGGATGCTTAACCCACTGAGCCACTCAGGCGCCCCAAGCCTGTTGTTTTTAATTTTAGCAATTCCAAATTACGTTAAAAATGGCTCCTGAATTATTGTTACAATTCACAATATCTAAAGTACTTACCTCTGTGATCTGTAAATCTGTGCTTATGGTTCTCCCTATTATGTACATTAGATTAACCAGCGATTGTGTTCCATACCTACAAAGCAACGAGATGCTAATCAGACGTGGAAAATGTTTTGCAAGATAAAGCTATACTTTATATAGCAGGTAAATGCTAAGCGTACAGCCCCTATTGATTCCTATCTCCTGAATCTAAGCAAAATCATGTATGAATAAGGTTAGGGTCATCATTTAAGAGGGAATCTATTATATAGAGAATTTTATCAGCACTAAGGAAACATTACAGTTAAATATCGATTTGTGTACACGTAGTTCTAAAACTTTTAGTTACATATAAAAAGCTCCTAAAAACAACAACTGTTTTTATCTTTTTAAATGAAGTGGTTAGAATAGTGGTCACACACTTCAAATTAACATAATCTATAAGGGGGTAAGTAAATATGCAAAATTATGCCCCTTAACAAACAGTTATTAATATGGGATCACTTTCGGAAACTCTGGCTAAACTACCCTGAAAGCTTATTTAAAATTTTGAATTTGTATATTGTTTTTGGAGAAATGATCCATGTCTTTGGAGAGTCTCAAGATGTTGGTGATCGCAGAAGGGCTAAGTACTTCTGTTCCCTCAAAGAGGCACAGTGACTGTAACTTCCCCTCTAGTTTAGTCTCCTTGAGTAGCCAACAGGGATCTTCTGCAATAAAACCCCAGGAAACATTGTTATGGAAATACAGCAGATACATACCTGCCCAAAGCCTTGCTGAAGTTAAAAAGGTAAATAAAGACTTTTGGATGCATTAAAGAAGAAAGAAAATTAAAATAGGGTTAATGCTTTGGACCGAACAAAAGAGGGTTGCAGTGACACTGTTTTATTGATAGTTGACGGTTAATACACACGACTGACTTACTTCAAAAATGTATACTTGACACTAAAAATTGCAAGACTTCACGTTGGCATAATATCCAAACAACAGTGAGAGAAAACAAAGCTTTCATTCTTTTTTAAGTTTTCAGCTGTAACTTAAGCTGTGTCTTCCTGACGAAAGCGAAGGAGACATAGTCTACATATAAACAAATTTGTTTCTATAGGAAAAGAGGACACGCTTCTTAGTTTTCCATTTTTTTTTAAATTTTTTAAATGTTTATTTATTTTTGAGAGAGAACGAGAGACAGAGCACCAGTCAGGGAGGGGCAGAGAGAGAGGGAGACACAGAATCCAAAAAAGGCTCCGGGCTCCGAGCTGTCAGCACGGAGCGCGAGGCGGGTCTTGAACTCACCAACTATGAGATCATGGCCTGAGCCGAAGTCAGATGCTCAACTGACTAAGCCACTCAGGCGCCCCCCTTAGTTCTCCATTTTTATTGGTCAAGTATTAAAAGCTTGTAAAACAACTCAAGAAATTTGGCAATATTTGCAAAAACAACAAAAAAAAAAACAAACAAAAAAAGCCAAAACAAACCTGAGTTCCAAACTTAAAAAAAAAAAAAAGGGGAAAGCTACCTAGGGCCCTACCAGTGTGATTTTCTACCAGAGGAAGAAGACTACCCTGAGAGGCAGGGCTAGGTTTGAAATTATCTTGAGCAGTTTATAACTTAAAAAAGATGGGGACTGACATGTAGTTCGAAGCATTGTTCTAGAGATGAAATGAGATGCTATGTATTGAAGCACCCATCAGAGTACCCGGCACGTTTTATCCCTTACTATTCTTGCAAATTCCAAGAGGAGGTCTTTCTGCCACAGATGATCTGTCCCTCTTGTTGAGAGAGCCATCTCTGAAACCTTACTGAGCAAAACTATATACATTACAAATAGTTTATCCTGCCAGTTGTCCGATACGTGCTCATGAACGGAACGTGCTCATGAACGGAACGACCAGAGCCGATGTGTGTCAGTTTAGTTACCGTTTTAAAAAACTGGTAACATTCAAGGGAGCCTGGGTGGCTCTGTCTGTTGAGCTGAGCATCTGACCCTTGATTTCAGCTCAGGTCACCATCTCAGTTTGTGTGTTCGAGCCCCATGTTAGGGGCTCTGCGCTGACAGCGTTGAGCCTACTTGGGATTCTCTCTCCCTTCCTCTCTCTCTGTCTGCCCCCCCCCCCACTCCTCTCAAAAATAAATAAACTGAAAAATAAAAAAATTGGTAACATTCTGTGGTAGGGTGTGCACAGGGATTTGGGCCCCTCTCATCTGGATCGCCTCCTCTCTCCTTTCGAATTCTCCCTCCTCAACCTTCCCCTGCCATGTCTGATTTCCTGAGGCAAGCGTGGCCACTGGACAAGCATGGGGGCACCAAGGCATCCAGCCTGATCCAATGACTGGCAGTGGGAATAGGCTGTTCAGAGCTCGGGTGCCCCACTCCATAACGCCTAACTTCTCTCCATTTGCTTGTTCTCCATTTCTCTCTTCAGCTCCGTACTCCCCATGATGAAACACAACAGAGACAGAGTAGGAACGTGTACCAGCTTTCACGCTGAGGACTGCAGCCCATGTAACAACAGTATTTGAAGAAGAAATCGAGTGCTAGGTGAAGAACGGAGTAAGATTTCCTTTGGGATCAGTTGAATTTGAAACTGATCACACCCTGCGTTCTGTATTCATGCAAAGCTAGGGTTTTCCCAGAGGCTGCAAGGTCTACATCGTTGTAAGAAAGCCAGAAGCACTTGACCAGGATGCCAGGGCACAGAGAGGGTTTCTACCGCCTCCAGGAATAATGCCTACAAACACTACTGCCTCATGTCTATATCCACACGTTCTTCCATAAGATCTATCTGTAGCTAATGGCCCGAGAGCATTTTTCTGCAGCCTGCAAGATGTCTTTGTGGTCAGTGGAGCCTCCCTCATTGCCATCAGGACTCAAAAGATCATCTCCGGCCCAACAATGAACTCAAATACCCTGCAGCAACCAGACCAGTGCCCTAAACATGGGAGGGAGGGGCAGGACCAAACCAAAGCTCTTTTCCTTCGTACAAATATTCCAAAATATAGTTTCAGAGGAGGCTTCCTGGCCCACTTACTGTGACAGGTCCCAAGTCAGACACTTAGTCCTGCCCTGAGGCATTTTCTGGTGTCCTCTCCTCCGTGCAGAAGGTAATTTTTCCCAACCGCTTGTTCAAATCCCACACAAATGCCATTCTTCTCTTTGGGTTCCCCCAAACCTTCCCCAGCTCTCCTCTCCAGCATTTGTCAGATACCATGTCCTCGTCACCTCGTATTCCTGACAAGAGCTTAAATTAACTGTGCCCTGGCATGGAGAAACTAGAACTTTCTCACTACGAGAAGGAACCTTGGAATCGATCAAATACCTTTCGTTCTATGTAAGAGGAAACCAAGGCTGAAATGTTAACAAGTAAACAATAAACAGTTGTTTTAGTTACAGCTCCAGAGGAGAGGGTCAGAGAACTCAGTTTGTTGTTATCTGTTTCTCTCCCAGAACTTCTCTCCTGGCAAAATGACACTCTATGAACATTATGTATACAGTTATGGCTATAAGATGCAGGAAAAAGGGTGTGGAAAACTCGAGATTTCCTTCCGTGGGGCTTCTTGGGGTCTTTATGATGCTAGCATAGACTGTGAATTTGCAAAAAGCAGAGATTCGAACAGACAGTTCCCAAACTGACGGTCTTTCTTGCTCACAGAAGTCTGAGCAACGTCTTCCATGAACAATGCTCGGTGGAACGTACTGGAGAAACACTAATTTCAAAGCTAACTTGCTAGTCATCAGTCACGTTTCAGCAAACTCAGAATAAGTCTTTCTCACATAATTAAGGTAAAATTTAATTTGTCAGAGGCATTTTTTTATTTATCCTTTCGTGCTGTCTTTATCATTGTATGGAGACAGGTAACATGCTAGTCTTCTTGTCAAATATAACTCTTAATTTTTTTTTAAATGTTTATTTATTTTTGAGAGAGAGAGAGACAGAGTGCGAGCAGGGGAAGGGCAGAGAGAGAGGGAGACACAGAATCCGAAGCAGGCTCCAGGCTCCGAGCTGTCAGCACAGAGCCCGACGTGGGGCTTGAACCCACAAACCGTGAGATCATGACCTGAGCTGAAGTTGGCCGCTTAACCGACTGAGCAACCCAGACGCCCTTGAAATGTAACTGTTGAAATACGTGATGATTAATTGCTCTGATGTACAAAGAATTGAGTAAGCATTCTTGTTTCATGTTTAGTGTTTATGATAGTTTAATTATTAATTTGAACTTTACTTCCTTCTACGAATCCATAAATGTTATCACCGTTTATTGAAACCAAATTATTGGCAAAATCCAGCAAGACTGATGAACATTACAATTAATATGAAATAAAGAAAAAATAAATAAAAATAAATGTACTTGATGTAGAAAGCAAACTTATTTGAGTCTGAAAGACATTGTGTAGCAGACTCTATGAGAGGAGGGGGCTGAGATGAATTTATTGTAAATAGGTATCTGTTTTATGGGCATGACATTTTGTCGATAAGAGATAAAAATATTCAAGCCATGGATTAAAAGTTCATACATTTACGGGCACCTGGAGGGCTCAGTTAATTAAGCGTCCGACTCTTGATCTCGGCTCAGGTCATGATCTTAAGGGCCATGAGTTCGAGTGCCGCATGGGGCTCTGTGCTGACAGTGTGGAGCCTGCTTGGGATTCTCTCTCCCTCTTTCTGCCCTTACCCCACTCATGCACGTGCTCTCTCGCTCTCTCTCGCTCTCTCTCTCTCTCTCCCTCCCTCCCTCCCTCCCTCAAAAGATAAATAAACTTAAAAAAAAAGTTTATACATTTATAATTCTAGGAGCTCCTTGAGGTTAATAAGACCCATTTAGAGTTAAAAAGAAAGGGGAGGTATTCTCTCCATTTAATATTGTTATGCACATCACTTAAATAAATTGCTACACGGTGGACTTTTCAGAGACTGTTACCAACATGTTCTCATTCTCTAACTACAGAAAAAGGGTTCTTCTGAGGAATAAAAGTTAAAATACACTTCAAGTCACTTAAATTGAGAGGAGTCTTCCCCACGGGTTGGTCAAAGGCATTTTGGGGGCTTGGTTGGCACATGTGCCCTGCATGAAGAAGAGAGGAAAAAATGAATTGAGGGGCTCATTACCCCCAGGAGCAGTGCTATCCAGCCGAACTCTCTGTGGTGAGGACAATGTTCTACATCGGAGCTGTCCAACGTGACGGCTGCTTGGCCATATCACACTCTTAGAACAGGGCCAGTGCAACTGCAGAACCGAATTTCAAATTTTATTTCATTACTTATCAGTTCAAATGTAAATTCAAATATCTATATGTTAGCTAGTGGCTATCATATTGAGCAATGCAGCCTCAGATAATATTTTACTCAGGTGCCAAATGGTTCCAGGTTAAACTATACCAGAGTTGCCCGGGGAGCTAGTGAAAGGTGCAGATTTCTGCCCTGTTTTGGCAGATTCTGATTTTACTTATTTTCATTTTTATTTTTTTTAATGTTTATTTTTGAGAGGGGGCGAGGAGCAGGGAGAGAGGGGGACAGAGGATCCGAAGTGGGCTCTAGGCTCCGTGCTGACAGCAGAGAGCACGACACAGGGCTCGAACTCATGAACCATGACATCATGACCTGAGCCAAAGTCAGACACTTAACCGACTGAACTACTCAGGCGCCGGGAAGATTTTGATTTTGAAGGGGGGATGGGTGGGTGGGCTTGAGGTCTTTAGGTTCCTTAGCTACTATAGGCGATTTCCAACCTTGTGGCTGGGATCACCTGCCTGAACGCCAGGCACCATGTCACTATGAGCCACAATGATAATAAATTCAATCCTCAGCACTTGCAAGGACATACTAGGTGCCAGGCACAGCTAAATACTAAGCCTGGTTCATAACTGTGAACCTCTGTCTTCCTCGGGACCCAAAAGTTCACGGGAAGGATCGGAGGAATCAATAGCCAGTGGTGATGACAAGTTGGGACCTCTGGTGAATCAAAACATATTTCTTAAAGGAGCTGCTCTCTCAACATTTTCATGCCCAAACTGCTACTAGACTGTTTGGTAGGAAGCGTGGGAAGAAAACAGTCAAGGGCTGTAGCCAAAGCGAGTGCCCCACAGCAGCAAGAGGACAGGTGACCTCCCAGGCCAGGCAAAGCCAAGTGGAGACAGCACTGTTGTTACAAACTCCAGGGAGAGAGAACAGAAACGAAGAAACACCCCTGTGAGGCTGGGATCTCTGAAATCTCAGGGAACAAGGGGACCAATGTCAATAATTCTGATTTATATCCTAACTCCCAAATTCCCAGTAGGGCCTAGGAAGGAGGGTATTATTTTTAATGACTGAAGCAAGAAGGGAAGGATACCCTTTACTGCCAAAGTCTTAGGAATCTGAGAAAATTTAAGGAATTCCAAAGACCCTCCAAAGCAATGAACTTTGAAAATATAAAACTGGATGTAAGGTCAATTTTCTTAGTATGTGACTATGCTAAATGCATTCCACTGATGACCAGAAAAATGCTGTGCAAATAAGTCTCTACCTCCATGTTGTAAACTTCTGTTTTTTAATGTTTATTTATTTGGAGGGGTGCAGAGAGAGAGGGAGACAGAAGATCTGAAGTAGGCTTCACACTGTCAGCACAGAGCCCAATGTGAGGCTTGAACCCACGAACCCAAAGTCGGATGCTCAACCGACTGAGCCACCCAGCCGCCCCTGTGTGTTGCAAATTTCCCATTTAAAAGCACAATATTTTGGTATTGTAAAGGAATTCAATAAGTGTTTACAAAAGAAAAACTTTCCATGATTTTGTTCCTTAAGAGAGCTATATTCACATTCTTTAAACATTTATATTCTAAATATACTTTCTGTCCAACAAGGATAAATTTATTTGCAAAAAAGCATCTTCCACCTTTACAGGTGTTTGGACCTGGACTGCTGGCCACTTTGTATTTGCTAACTCTAGAGTATGTGAGCACTTGTAAGACATTATTCTAGGCTTTCAGTGATGTGATTAATCAGATATGATTAAGTAATGTTCTAGAAAGACCAGCCATCAAGGGCATGCTGATTTCTTTTTTTAATTTTTTAACATTTATTTATTTTTGAGAGAGAGAGACAGAGCGTGATCAGGGGAGGGGCAGAGAGAGAGAGGGGAAGAATCCGAAGCAGGCTCCAAATTGTCAGCACAGATCCCCATGTGGGGCTCAAACCCACAAACCATGAGATTATGACCTGAGCCAAAGTCAGATACTCAACCGACTGAGCCACCCAGGTACCCCAGCATGCTGTCTTATTTTTGCCCGTCAGCATTTACTTCACCCAACAGGGGGCTATGAAGCAAGCAGATTTCATCTCAAAAGGTGAGAAATATGAAAAATTCAAGAATACGGAACCCAGATATGTAAAGGGAATATTATAACAAATAAGACACGAGGAAGCGATGAGCGTTGGTGTTTCTTGAAATGTAGCGGTCTGCTTCACAAAATAAATGAATGGGCGGTATGCACTCAAACCAAAGCACATGACCTGCTCTACTCTGTGTCTCTGATGACAATCTTCTTAGTGGGCACAGTGGGGAAACTGAGGTAGGTAAGTATCCCATGCAAATCCATTTTCACATAGAAAGCCAACACTGGGGGTAAGCGACCTTCTCTTCCACAAGTGAGACTGAATGCAAGCAAAATCATCACTTTCCTGATCCAGGCAAAGGACTTTTGGGACCTCGACGGGCTAAAGCTGAGCTTCTAGCCCCAAACCAGTGACCTGTATGAAAGAGAGGTTGCCTATTAGCTCCTTACCTTTCACTCACAGCTTGCCAATTGTTGATTAAAAAGTCCTTCACAATGTACCGGCCTACTTCGGATTCCGCCACAACTTCCATTATATTTGTTTCGTTAAAAGTGAATGGAGCTGCCGTGACGGCATACTCCAGATATCTGCAAAAATGCATGTGCAGAAAAGAAATATGCAAACATTATCCAATATAAAGAGTGGATTTCAACAAATGGGCATAAGATCCCTTAGGGTTCTGAGTCAGCGCACAAATAGGTATTATTTTAACTCCTATATGAGCACATGGTCTATTTCTCTCCCCTTGGTTTATGAATTGCATTCTTCTGCTAGGATCTTTTTATTTTTAAAATATTTTTAATGTTTATTTATTTTTGAAACAGAGAGAGAACAGGAGAGGGGCCGAGAGAAGAGGACAGAGGATCCGAAGCAGGCTCCATGCTGACAACAGAAAGCCCGATGCAGGCCTCGAACTCATGAGCCACGAGATCATGACCTGAGCCGAAGTGAGATGCTTAACTGACTGAGCCACCCAGTGGCCACCCAGCCACCCACCCCGCCCTTTCTGCTGAGAACTTGGCCAGATTACCTGTGAAGTATCCATGGGTCTTTACTGCAGCTCATCGCATAAGTGAGTTGAATCCTTTCTTCTTCCTTTGTTTTATTAGAGTACATATTTAACAAAAAGTCCCATTCTTCATCACTTCCGAAGGCAACGCCATAACATAAAACTACACTTTTAATCGGATAAGGTATTCTGTAAGGTAGAAGGTGCAATGCTATTTCTCATAGTAGTCAATTTATATGTTTATTTAGGTTGTTAAATACACACACACACACACACACACACACACACACACACACACACACACATGTATGTTTCACTTTAAATTCAAGTTAGTTAGCAGGGCGCCTGGGTGGCTCAGTCAGTTGAGCGTCCAACTTCGGCTCAGGTCATGGTCTTGCAGTCTGTGAGTTCGAGCCCCATGTCGGGCTCTGTGCTGACAGCTCAGAGCCTGGAGCCTGTTTCAGATTCTGTGTCTCCCTCTCTCTCTGACCCTCCCCCATTTATGCTCTGTCTCTCTCTGTTTCAAAAATAAATAAACGTTAAAAAAAATTTAAATTCAAGTTAGTTAATATGTAGTGTAGTATTGGTTTCAGGAGTAGAATTCGGTGACTCATCACTTCCATACGATACCCAGTGCTCATCCCAACAAGTGTCCTCCTTAATGCCCATCATCCGTCTGGCCCATCTTCCACCCACCTCTCCTCCAGCAACCCTCAGTTTGTTCTCTGTTGCTAAGAGTCTCTTAGGAGCCTGGGTGGCTCAGTAGGTTGAGTGCCTGACTTCAGTTCAGGTCATGATCTCATGGTTCGTAAGTTCGAGCCCCACATTGGGCTCGCTGCTGTCAGTGCGGAGCCCGCTTCAGATCCTCTTTCTCTCTCTCTCTGACCCTCCCCCACTCACTTGCTCTCTCAAAAATAAATAAACATAAAAAAAGGAGTCTCTTATAGCTTGCCTCCCTGTTTTTTCTTACTTTATTTTTCCTTCCCTTCTCCTACATTCATCGTTTTGTTCCTTTATCAACAATAGCCAATGTATCCAAAGGACACAAAAATGCTGATCTGAAGGGGCATATGCACCCCAGTGTGTATAGCAGCACTATCAACAATAGCCAAATTATGGAGAGAAGCCAGTGTCCATCGACTGATGAATGGATAGAGACATTGTGGTATATATATACAATGGAATATTACTGAGCGATCAGAAAGAATGAAATCTAGCCCTTTGCAACAATGTGGATGGAGCTAGAGGGTATTACGCTAAGCAAAATAAGTCAGAGAAAGACAAATATCATATGATTTCATCCATATGTGGAATCTATGCTGTTATATATTTAGAAGGATGTACCTAGAAAAAAACATGGAGATCTCAGATATAAAGATCAAAAGCAGGGATCTAGAAAGTTAACTGAGAAGAAATCATCAGATTAGCTTAGAAACTAAAGAGGTTTAAGAAAGAAGGAAATTATAATAGTTCAATCAACATATGCTGATAATTGGGCTTGGGCTCATATCTTTTTTTTTTTTTTTTTTTTTTTTTTTTTTAGTAATCTCCACACCCAACGTGGGGCTCGAACTCATAACCCTAAGGCAAATCGACAGGGGGAAAAAAAACAAAAACAAAAACAAAAACAAAAGATACTTGAAAAAAATAGGAGACACAGACTACCCAAACAAAAATAAAACAATCACTCCCAGAAAGAAAACATCAAAAAGGGAGAGACATTATTGGTGTTGAAACAGGACGAAAACAAGGGCAATCTGATACTACTCTTACTCATTCCCTGGATGGTTTGTCCAGTGTTTGAAGAGTTCTCTTGACAGCTGAAGACAGTCTTCCAGTCCCAACCAACACGCAGTTTCAAAAAGTTTTTCCAGGGCCACGCTTAAAAGAAAGCACAAAGAAAAACATTTTATTTTGCTCCGTTTACTATATTCATTTTTTCTCCCTGCCTCCAACTATGTGTGTTTCATAAAAGGATGGGTATTTTAAAATATCCTTCCAATAATACCAGGTTTGTTAAAAAAAAAAATAGCTTTTGTGGATGGCAAACTTATTTAGGGCTCAGAGAAATATTTGCTGAGAGGCTTTCAGGCACCAAATAAACTCCCAAGATTGGTATTTTTTGAAAGTTGGGAATAAATTATTGCCATCTCTCACCTCCCGCAAACATACGTGGGAGTACACACTCCACATCTGTTATCAATTTATTTTTTCCTCCCTTTTACAATAATTTGCCTTATGGATAGAAAAAAAAAAAAAGAAGGCTTTGGAGTATTTGATCTAATACCTTAAAAATAAAGGTTTTTTCTCTCTACACGGAAAGGAGAGGGAATGGTTTCTTTCTCCCTTTGGACAATATGCTTTCCCTTGCTTGAATTTCTGTTTTGTCCTCTACTCTGTTTGGCTATTATGTTCGCATCCAGAAAAAGACCAGAGAATCTTGTTTTGTTTTGTTTTGATAGCTGAGCAGGACCACACATTATGGTTCAAAACAAAAATAGTTCAAAAGAATATGGCGAAGGGTAATCATAAATCCAGATAAGCAATGCCTTTGAGGTACGTCTCTCTATACTCCCTACTCTCTGACTTGGAGTCAGAGGTAACGGAACACCAAGTGGCCATAAATTTACAGAAAATGCAAGGGCCAAATCTGGTTGCTTCACCCTCCTGTTTCAACCCAGCCTGGCCTGACTTTCTGACAAGAAGAATGTCCAAGGCTGGAGGACCTCGGAGTGATGGTTCTGAGCATTCGTTTACACACTCACACCATCTCCCTACCCATCCCAAGTTGGCTGCCAAAAGACAGAATTCCCTACAAGTACACCAACTCCCCAAAGTCACTCTGAAGACAACTGGCCCTGGATGGTCACTTCTGTCTAGTTGAGGAGAACCAAGGTTATGGCGGGTTAAGGTCTGTGCTGCCTGTGTGAACACACTTTTGCCTTCCTCTTCATTCACCCAACTGGCCTGCCCACTTAACTATCCCAGCTAGTCCTCGCCATCTTCCCTTTACGTGTTTGGTCAACCCCATGTCCTTCCAGTCACATGCCCCAGCACTGAAATGTCTCCCCTCTCAGAAGGATACTCCTGAGAGTGAGTAATCACATTTTGTGTATTTTGTATTACTTACTTGGCCTCATTGATTTCAGCGTGGTGTTGACCAGAGCTGTAAACATAATTCCTGTACCACTGTAGATAACAAATTCCCTCTCTAAATCTAGAAGCCCCTAACTCCCCTACAAACCTTGGGTCACAGGGAGGCCGGGGGTACCGCAGCCCTATTTTTTCTTTCACTCCTCCTTCTCAGACCATCAGGACAACCTGCTTACTCCTCTCACCACACCAATGATAGGAAAACCATTTGCAATACTTACGCATGCTCACAAGTAAATGGCTTGGATATTTCAGCAGCCTCAGAATTGAGAGTCTAGAGCTATAAATTTCTGTGTCTACATGCATGTGCTTTGCAAATAAATTAAGATCCCAAACTATTATTTCCTATTAGGATACATGTAGCTCACCAGTCCCAGAGCTACTGTTCTCAAATTGCATACACAATCTCTCAGTGAAATCATAGGTGTCCAGATCTTTTTAATATGAATCTGGGAGCCTATCTATTCATACAAATCTTGTTATTGAATTATCACTGCTCCAAAAATACTTACAGGGCTAAATAGTCATCTTGTAATGCTGCCACGTTTTCACGAATTACAGTTGAATACATATTCCATATTGAGATAAGTCTCTTTAACAGATACTTCTATAAACAATAAGGAAAAACCTACTATTAATTTTGGCTTGCAACACTGGATTTGCATCATATTTCTCTTTGTCCGAAAAGACATTAGTAGAGAAGTGACAGATATGTCTTCAGAAGTTATCTTTATTTGTTACTATACGTATAACTGGTTTATTTTGTAACCTCTCTACATCAGTTTCCTGATTGGGAAAATGGAATTGACAAGAATACCAATAGCACAGTTTTGGGACGACAAAACAATATTACGTATGTGAATGCATTGCCTGGCACGTAGGAACTCAATAAATGTTAGGTATTATTACCACTTAATATCACCTGGAACATAGAGAAAGAAATGTAAAAAATATTAAGCTACTAAACTTTCTACCTTAACATCTCCATGCTTAGTATTTATACCTCCAAGAAAATAAGAACTGATTTATGGTTTGGACCATTTTAAGCCCTGGGTATGAAATAAAGTTTCTTCAACTGCTCTATCAGCTGATGAATAATAAGATTATAAAAGTTATCCATTGAGGGGAGCCTGGGTGGCTCAGTCAGTTAAGCATCCGACTTTGGCTCAGGTCATTATCTCACATGTGAGTTTGAGCCCCATGTTGGGCCCTGTGCTGACAGCTCAGAGCCTGGAGCCTGCTTCGGATTCTGTGTCTTCCTCTCTCTCTGCATCTCCCCTGCTCATGCTCAGTCTCTCTCTCTCTCTCTCAAAAAATAAAATAAACATTAAAAAAAGTTACCCATTTATAAGACATCCCTAAGAACAAAGTAGATGTTATTCACTGAAATTTTTTAAAAACAAATACTAATTTTTACTTCTTTACCCAGAACCAGGCATCAGATATTATCAACAAGCCACTTTGATGCCATGAACAGTTAAGCGACTTCTTTCCTTGGTCACCATGCCCACATTCAAGGACCTTCCCACCAGCACTTTGGACAGCAGAAGAAGCAAAGCCTGGGCCCCTGAGGTATTTGTGATCTTGCCCTCAGCCTCCCCCAGAAGCTCACTTGGCATTATCACGTGGCAACTTTCTGGTTTGTTTCTGGTCCCTACCTCTCCAAACGGTTGCTCCCCAACTGTTGCTTTGGTCTTCCCTGGGCCATCTTTCTTCTGATCACTGTTTAAGATCTAATAATGGAACTTTCCTCCTTTTATATTGTTTCAGTTATGATGTTGTGTCATTGCCTCATTAATTCCAATTTCCCTCTCTCGCTTGCCAACATCAAAAGCAGCTTCAAAACCTGCACTTTTTTTTTTTTTTCTGGAACATACCTCTCTGGTTAAGTGCTAGTCCTGTAAATCAGAGTATTTCAATTATGAGTATGGGGTTTTTAAAGTCTTTCTGTTTAGGGGCGCATGGATGGCTCAGTCGGTGGAGCTTCTGACCTTGGCTTAGGCCATGACCTCATGGTTCGTGAGTTTGGTTCGCCAGTTTGAGCCCTGCATTGGGTTCTCTGCTGTCAGTGGGGAGCCTACTTTGGATCCTCTGTCCCCCTCTGCCTCTGCCCCTCCCCCACTCACATGCATGTGCTCTCTCTCTCTCAAAAATAAACATTAAGGAAAAAGCCTTTCTGTTTGACTAACAATCTTTTGGGAAAATAGTTGTTATAAGAGAAAAGGCATACCATATCCATCCACTCCTGGATTCTTAGGGCACCTTTTACTTCACCAAGAATTAAAGGCCTTTCCAAAGTTCTCTCACACTCAACTCCTAGATCAGGTCTATGACTAAAGTGTTTTCTTCTAAGAATAACCAGCCGTCCCTAAGAAAACCAACATATATATGGAACGAATAGACTATTACTTCCGGAAAGATGTGTTTCACAGATGCTGTCTAGATACAGAAAGAGGAAGAGAGGATTTTTTTCCAAACCCCATAACAAAGAAGGAAATTACCTTTAATAATGGGTACATATCATAGTTGTTCACATCAAAAACAAGATCCTTTGTTACCAGGTTCACCAAGACTGCATACCATACTATGATTTCATCTTCTTCAGCAAGGTACTTGGTTAAATCAAGGGCTGTTTCAATCTCAACATAATTGTTTCTGTTTGGTTCAAAAAGATACACACTCAAAAAAACCTCCACTTGCTAAATAATGTGCACACTTTCCACATTTGTTCCATGCTTCGATGCCTGATTTCAACAAGGTACGTGAGATGAAGAAGTTAGAGGGTCGAGGGTCCATCTCACTGATAAATGGAAGCCAACCCATGCCGACAGGCCCTCCACTGCAATTTGGTACATTCAAGTGCCCAAATTCTAGGAGGCTATGGGAAAATCCAGGCCAAATGTTGGACGGCTCATCGGGCAAAAGAATACTTGCGCATTTAGTATGCGTTCTTACGAGAGTATAATTTTCATTCAGCAAGTATTAATTAGAAGTCATTCTCTAATGCTCTGCCAGCTACTTGTGGGAACACAAACTGGTATGTAGGACACAACTGTCTACCAGTGGGGAACTTACTATTTCAGTCAAGAGCTAGCTGAGACTTTTGCAGAAGAAGCTGTTAATGAGTCCCAGAATCAAGTAGCAGAGGAGGAAAACACAGGCATGTGATGGAAAAGTCAAGGAAGGCTTCCTGGAGAGGAACTTGAGACGGGCAATGAAGGATGGATAGGATGGAAATGGTTGGAGAGAAAGAGGAAGGCAGCATATGACAAAGAAGATAAAGCAGGAATTGGTGTGATGGGCAGACCACACAACTGAGACACAGAATTTCTTTTGTGGGGAGTCAAGAGGGGGAGGGCTAGTATACCAGGTGGATGAAAGCTGCAGGGAACCTTGAATGTCAGGACCAAGAGTTTACATGTGGCGAGAAGGTGTTTCAACAATTGGGGTAACATCAGGAAGTTGTTGCCGACAAACTTTATTGCTACGGTGCCGAAGGAGACAGAATGGTATTGAAAGGAACTGAATGAAGGCTAAGGCTCACGTAACTGGCTAAGTGAAAGAAGACGTGTACTTGCCTTAGCATGGAAGCAGTGGAGCTGGTAAGTCAGGGGAGAATCCAGAAGACATCCTCAGGAACAAACAGATAAGACAGGGTGGCTAGATGGCAGATGGAGAGAGAGAGAGAGAGGAGTCTGGGATGTCTCTGATTCTTCAAGTTTGGGCCATGGGAAGTAGAGTGGTACTTCGACAGACAGAGAGAAATTGACAACAGGAGCAACTCAGAAACAGAAATAAAGTGCAGCGGCCGAAATCCTGAGTGTAAATGACCACAGGATAAGCAGAAGACAGGAGGGGACAGGCGGAGTCGTGATCCTTTCACAAGGCTTTCCTGATCACCTTGTATCTGCTGGGCACTGGACGTGCACAGAATAAAAACGATCATGGAAACCAGAAGAGAAAGGTGAGAGAAAAGAACCATGATTGTTCTTTTTTTTTTTTTTAAGTTTATTGATTGAGAGAGAAAGAGAGAGAGGAAGAGAGGGAGAGAAGAGAGGGAGAGAGCGGGGGAGGGGCAGAGAGAGAAGGAGAGAGAGAATCCCAAGCAGACTTCGTGCTGTCAGCACAGAGCCTGATGCGGGCTCAAACTCACAAACCTGAGATCATGACCTGAGCCAAAATCAAGAGTCGGACGCTTAACCGACTGAGCCACCCAGGTGTCCCATAACTGTGATTGGTCTTAAGGATGCTCATGGCAGCAGGAGAAACGTGAGCTATAGGAGGAGAACCGGGTTTGCATATCCCAGTCTCGGGAAGACAAAAGAGAAGTTTCCCAGATGATGTGGTCAAAAGTCTCAAAGTCATGGATGTCCCAGAGAGAGGTGTCAGCGAGGCAGCGGGCAAGGGCATGTGCCATAGGTCAGAGGGGAAAGTGGTAAAGGCATGAAGGACAAAATAAATAGATATCCATTTAAGAAATAGGACAGGCCAAAGAAAGAGAGAACACACTGGATAACTTATCATGTATACTCTTTAATTTTATTGTCTGAAAATTTAAATTCTGAGCACATATTAATCTACCTGTTGAAATACTTAGCACATCTTATATTGAATAAATGCGATAAAGATAAAATGTAATTCTGTAGGATATTAAAATATAGGCCATATCTCATTAAAATTATACCTATGGCCATCAGCCTAGGGTAACAAAACTCATTTCAAAATCTCAGTTGATTGTGTATTTATTTCAGGCAATTCTTTTTTTTTTGGGGGGGGGTATGTTAGCTATCTCCTTAATTTACAGTATCACAGAAAAATACCAATGCATCTACGCTCTTCCTACATTTATCCATTTTAATATTTAATGGCCTTTACAAGTGCTAAGCCTGAATCACTTGTATTTTTACCTGAGATTTTATTCTTACTGGAAATTTAAAAAATAATGATTCTTACACTTTTTGTGATAATCCTATAAATATTTATGATAAATATTTAAATTCTGTGACCTTTTCAATTTACATCTTCTCTACTGCATCCTTCTAAAATTTCTCCTTTAAGGGGTTCATTTTAAAATGTTGAATTACGGGCGCCTGGGTAGTCCAGTCAGTTAGGCGTCCAACTTCGGCTCAGGTCATGATCTCATGGCTTGTGAGTTGGAGCCCCATGTCCAGGTCTGTGCCGACAGCTCATAGCCTGGAGCCTGGTTCAGATGCTATGTCTTCCTTTCTCTCTGCCCCTCCCTCACTCTCTTTCTTTCTCTCTCACTCTCTCAAATAAACACTAAAAAAATTTTTTTTTTTAATGTCAAATTGCACTTCATCTTGTAGAAACGAAACTCCTTCCCCATTAAACACCAACTCTTCATTCTTCCTCCCCGTGGCCCCCAGGGAAACTACCCTCCCCTTTTCTGTCTCTATGCTTCTAACTACTTTAAGTAGCTCCTATAAATGGAATCACAAGCTGCTTGCCTTTCTGTGACTGGCTTATTTCATTAGCACGATGGCCTCAAAGTACATCCACGCTGTTGCATACCCCAGCAACTTTTATGTTATAAAATTCCACTGTATCCATGGAATTTGATCCTAATCCTAATAAGCTGGGCCCTGTATACAGTGAAGAACCAATTTCATGTCATACTGATCTGGTTATTTGTTTATTTTTATAAAGTTCTCAAGGTACACTTTTAAAACCATGAGTGAAGAGGGGTGCCTGAGAGGCTCAGTGGGTTAAGCGTCCGACTTCAGCTCAGGTCATGATCCCGTGGTTCACGAGTCTGAGCCCTGCGTCGGGCTCTGTGCTGACGGCTCAGAGCCTGGAGCCTGCTTCGGATTCTGTGTCTCCCTCTCTCTCTGCCCCTCCCCTGCTTGTGCTCTGTCTCTCTCTCCGTCTCTCAACAATAAATAAATGTTAAAACAAAACAAAACAAAACAAAACCACGAGTGAAGAGAATATACTCACTTCGACAAGGAAAAGGCATCATCGATCATCTGCAGTCTGTGAATAACAGGGATGGCCTGCAAATGAGACCCAAATATGTGCAGAAAGAGATGAGAACATGTTTTTAGTACCAAAATAATTTCCAAAATAGTAACAGCATTTCAGAATCAGCGTTGCTTACAAAGCACTTTCACGTGAATTGGCTCGTGTGCCGAGAAATGCTAATTACTAAGGATAGTCCCCATGATTTATTTATTATGCATCTGGTTTTGCTAAATGATCCCTCTGGACATCAATCATCAGGCTTTCAGCTGGTCGAACGTTTTGCCAAAATACTCCCCGAAAAACGGCATGTTAGAAAATTAAACAGGAGGCCATGTTTAAAAGGCTCTCCAAAACAGAAAGTGTACATTAAATTGTATTATAATGTCCAAGTTGTTGTCAGGAAGCTTTTAGGCACAGGAAGCCTTACGCAAATATTATTTAGCATCATGTTGATAATACAGTATCGAATACAGTATCTGGTAAGCAGGATCCTGTCTTCTCAAGATTTTCCTAATTTGACCCAATCCACCAACAGAGCCCTTTGAATCAGAAAAGGCAGGGTCGACTGCCAATCTAACTGCTTAGGCTTCTGTTTGAGCTCCGTGGCATTGCCCGGCCACAGGACTCTGTCACAGCTTGAGTGGCCTGAGGGGGCCCAAAGCCTCCTAAAGAATTCCTTCCACACCTCGCACATTTTCACAAGTTTGGTCCCAGAAAAATCAATCTTTACAACATCTCTTTGAACTTCTTAGCAAGCCAGACTTCAATCTTTCCCTGGTAGCACTCTCATTTCTTTTCTGGCAGTAACAACACTTCGGTTTTCTAAATTAATATTAATGGCAGACATGCTGTTTCATTTGCTCCCCAATTACAGAGTAGAAATAACTGACCTCAGTTTTTCAAAAAGTAAGCCTACAATGGTTTCAAGAAATCATTGCTAGACTGGGATGACCTTGTCTCCGTAGCTTAAAGTGCCCTTAGAAATCAATAAGGATGTAGCTACTCTGGAAGATTTTTTTTGAGGGGGGGGGAATGAGTGGAGGAGGAGTGGGGGGGGGGAGAGAGAATTAGCGGGGGAGGGGCGGAGGGAGGGAGAGAGAGAGAGGGAGAGAGAATGAGAATCTTAAGCAGGTTCCACACCCATCGTGGAATCCGACATGGGGCTCGATCCCACGCCTGAGAGATCATGACCTGAGCTGAAATCAAGAGTCAGACACATAGACCATGGAGCTAGCTAGGCACCCTTGAAAACGATTTAAAAATAAAATTTTATGGGGCGCCTGGGTGGCTCAGTCGGTTAAGCCTCCACCTTCGGCTCAGGTCATGATCTCGTGGTTGTGAGTTCGAGCCCAACATCCAGCTCTGTGCTGACAGCTCGGAGCCTGGAGCCTGCTTCAGATTCTGTGTCTCCCTCTCTCTCTGCTCGTCCACCCTGCTCACAATCATTCTTTCTCTCTCTCAAAAATAAATAAATGTTAAAACAAATTTTAAAAAAGTAAAATTTTCTTATGAGTGGATTGTGTGGTCTTATTCAAAAGCCCTATAATAATTTTTAAAACTTACTATGTTCTGAAGGCCTGGCTTGTGTCTGGCCTCTGTTAAACATAATGCATATATCACCTTATCTGATCTTCCCAACCCTTTAAGGTTGGTCTATTCAAACGTCATAATACAGATGGGAAAACTGAGGCATGACTCGCCAGATAAGAAAGCCCAAGGTTGCACATCTGGTGATCGATGAACACAGTCTACCTGATGCAGAACCCCCACCAATATACTGTACTTTGTCTTCTGCTCTGTGTCTCAGAGAGCTTTCGAAGACAGAGACACCAAAGATATCTTCCAGTCAACACTCTAGCTTGAACAAGGCCATCTCAACGAACCGCCCATGGTTTCACAGCAGAGCCAACTCCGCAGACCCCTACGGCGGCATCCATCTGCACCAATGGAGATTTGGTTTCATGGAACCAATTAAAATCTGACTGATTAGACCTAGCCAACGTTTTAATATTTATATATTCCATAATGACTTCTATTTTGTGATAAAGTGGTGTTAGATTCTATTGATATTTTGTGAATTAACTTCCCTGAGGGAGAGTAGGAGTGTGTGTATATATATATGTATATATATATATACACACACACACACACATACATACACACACACACACACATTTTTTTAAGTTTATTTATTTATTTTGAGAGAGAGAGAGAGAGAGCGAGCAAGCAGGGGAGGGGCAGAGAGAGAGAGAGAGAAAGAGAGAGAGAATCCCAAGCAGGCTCCGTGCTGTCAGCGCAGAGCCCATGGATCTCACGAACCATGAGATCATGACCTGAGTTGAAACCAAGAGTCAGATGCTTAACCAGCTGGGCCATCCAGGCACCCCAGGAATATAATTTTTTAAGAATTAACACTTTCTAGCATATACTGAGTACCCATTAAGGGCTTAAAATTTTTAAACATATGTTTACCTACGTTGTCTCTAATCCTTGTGATAAATAACAGAAATATATTGTTCCCATTTTATTTTTTTCAAAAATTTTTTTAAGGAGTCTCTACACCCAATGTATGGCTTGAACTCACAACCCTGAGATCAAGAGTTACATGCTCTCCCGATGGAGCCAGCCAGGTGCCCCTGTTATTCCTATTTTAAAGTGAAGATATGGAAACGGAGCATTTAAGTAACTTGTCTAAGATCACAAAACTAATAGTTAATAGGAAAACGTATTCTGATTTTCACCTAGAAACGTAAAATTGTTGTAGAAAAATGATATTAATGTTCAAAAATAATACGTTCAACCCAAACCTCCCCTTTCTAAGAATGAGGGAGAAAAAGTCCTGTATGGCATGGTGTGAGAGGTGGCAGCGAGGGTAGAGTTCCTCCCACCAGACAGGTTTATGAACGCTTAACTCTAGGGGCGTCCGAGGGGCTCAGTCGGTTAAGCCTCTGACTCTTGATTTCAGCTCAGGTCACGATCTCATGGTTTGTGAGTTTGAGCCCCAGGTCAGGCTCTGTACTGTCACTGCAGAGAGATTCTCTCTCTCTCCCTGTCTCTCTGCCCTTCCCATGCTTTCTCTCTGTCTCTCAAAATAGATAACTTTAAAGAAAAAAAAAAAAAAAAGAAGAAGACTCCAGAGTGCAATATTAATGTTATTTAATAACAGGCATAAAATAATCTTACCTTAGGATCTTTTTCAAGCTGTTGTTTTAGCTTTTTCCAACCTATGTTATCATAGTTAACTCTGTAATATCCAGTCATATTCAAATTTAGAATCACCCAGTCGTGATCAGAATCTGAAACTTGCATTTCAGGGAATATTTCTACAAAGGAATATGGGAAAAGTATGAAATGGTCCATCTAAAAAATATTCCAGTAATTGTTTATACTATATCCTCTTAATCCTAAATAGTAAACCCAGTAAATCCAACAAAAAAAAGAGAAAGGAATTCTAATATATATACTGATCTTACCATATATATTTTTTCACAAGTAATGGCTTTGATTTAAAACTTTTCTTTATAGCTCTGTGTTCAACCAGAATGATATAACATTTTACTTTAAAGCAAGACAGCTTTTCAAAAGCTATATGCTTCAACATTTTATTCCCTTCCTTGATATATGTGTGTGTGGGTGATATATATTCATGCATGTATGTGAAAATATTTTAAAAATGTGTTACTTACTGCTGCTTTTATCTAGCCAAACTAGAGACTGTGTGATTCCATTTTTTATCCAGAGAATAGGTACAATCCATGTGTCGCTTATTTGGAAAAAGAAAAAAAATTTCAGTTTATTCTCACAGATAAGATATAAACTCTGAGCCAATATTAAATGAGATCATAAAATAACAGACAGAACCCGAATTCTTTGGTCATTTTCTCTGGATCTGCAAGGGTTTGCTCTTAGGATTATTCAATGTGGTTTTTATTTAATTTAATTATTTATTTAATTTTTGTTTCAATGCTCATTTATTTCTGAGAGAGAGAGAGAGAGAGAGAGACAGCGTGAGCACACGAGCAGGGGAGGGGCAGAGAGAGGAGACATAGAATCCCAAGCAGGCTCCAGGCTCCCAGCTGTCAGCACAGAGCCCGACTCGGGGTTGGAACCCCTGAACTGTGAGATCATGACCTGAGCCGAAGCTGGACGCTTAAATGACTAGGCTACCCAGGCGACCCCATTCAATGTTGTTTTTATAAGCCAGTTTTGCTTTGACCATCTGTTTACCCTTTTATTTCTTCTTTACTTTTTCTTACAACTTAAAGTAGCTACTAAGACTATCTTGTATCTGAAACTTTCTTTTTTTTTTTGTATCTGAAACTCTCAAGGCCTGTTTATATTAAATTACAGCTACTTGGCCTCACTGGGGGGGTTGTCCAAATGCTGTAGACAGACCCAAATTCATCCGTGCCAAGAGAGGCCAAGAGTAATTTAAGAAGAAAAAGCTTGACAAACATTTCAAAATGCTTTTCTGCCTCAAGCTTTCTCCCCATCTGAAAAGTGTTCAGCACGGATCAGCCAGATTATTCATATTTACTGAATGCCGACATTCTTCCCACATTGGTAGACGTGACCTGGAGGAAGCTGATGACCACGAGGAGGACATTAGTCATTTGAAGAGTCACACTCCTCGGAGTTTGGGCAAGACTTGCCATCTGGCTCAAACACTCACAAGCCTGGTTTCTCAAAAGACTTCGAACGAGGGTGTGTTGATCTAATTGCTAAGGCACACATCTTCTCAAAAGTCACGGAGCCTTGATGAGCACAGGGTGATGGATGGGAGTGTTGAAATCACTGTATTGTAGGTTCACAACTAATACAACACGGGACGTTAACAAAGTGGAATTAAAATAAAAGCTTAAAAAAAAAAAAAAGCAAGTCACAGAATAGCAGCATGGTGAGGGAACTTCAGTTCTCCTCTTTCTTTCTCCTGGGGTTTTAGAGGAAGAAGACGATGGCCTGCATACCACAGTGATGCTGTTTGAAAATTACTCCCTCGTGTGTACCCCTAACTCACCACAGTGAGAAGTGAATATCAGAACTTTATCAAACACCCTGGAACATTCTCTAACAAGTTAAGAGAGGGAAGGGAAGGGAAATAGGGGAAGAGATGGGCGCTAGGCTGCCTTATACTCATTTTTTCATTTCATTTTAACAACAGTCCCCTGGGATATACGCTGTCACATTTACTTTATAGCTAAGGCAACTGCAACTCAAGAGATTTTTAAAATTAGACTTACCTAAGGTTTGAATTTCGGGGAAGTTGATATTTAAACCCAGGTGTCAGGGAATCTAAAGGCCCTCATTCTAATATTATAGGCATGGCGATAAATACACACGTACGTGTACGTGCGGACACGCACAGAATGATTTCTCAAGGATGCAGTGACCGTTCGATTCTGTTTCTAGGGAAAAGAAGACAGCTGTGCTGCAGGATCCTCTTTTCTCTCAACTAACATGAGGCCATGCATGGTTCTACTTTCTTGTCTCTCGCCCAGAATCCTGAGTAAATACATTCCTTCTGTCTGAAGGATGAATAAAATGCATAACCCCCAAAGCACTGGCTGCTGGTGTCATCCTAAATGCCAGGGGAGGGGCACTGCCTTGAACCCTTCAGTGCAGGTCTCTGGCCTTGCTTAGGACATCAGGGGCTCTGCCTCATCCCAGCACCCCAGGAACAACACCCTGCATGGACCATGAAGTTGCCATCCCAGAGCCTCTCTGCAGAAGAGTGTGTACCCAGCTGGAATTATATGCTTCCTCACCCGCAGGCTGCTTTCCATTTGATCAGAGAGCTCTACCCCCAAGGAAGGTGAGTACAGAGAAGCAAATGTACCTACTTGTGGGTTAGGAGAGTCTGATTTTTAACCTTTCCAAGATAAAATGGTTCCTGTTTCATGGCACCAGTAGATACATTTAAGGTGATGACTGGAAAACCACTCTGGTGTGTCCAACGGTCCATTATGCTTTTTACTGGCGCTGGCAAAAGAATTTTACTCTGGTCATCTACGACCTGTTTTAGAAAATCATCACAAGAGCAGATATTTACCATCAAAATCTTCTGCCTAAAAGAAACTACCTGGCTATTCTGTTCCTCATCTATGCAGTGATTCCCAGTGGGTGATCTTCGGGGCCAAATTCAGAACCCTATTGAACTCTATATGTGAATGAATCCTTAGTGTATTCATTCATTCATTCATTCATTCATTCATTCATTCATTCAACATGAGTCAGGAAGTAGGACAATTACCATTTGAAAATGCCTCCATAAATCATCTTGCTCAGCATTTGAGTAAGAAAATGTCTTCAAATATGACTGTAAAAAATAGAAGAATGGAAAAGCGAAGGTTAAAATAAATAACATGCCTAAACCATGTAAGTCTACTTCCTGCCAAGTAACAACAATTTTGCAAACTCACCTTGAGTGCACTGATAAATACATTCTCATTCAGAAAGCTAGAAAGCATTCGGGCCAAAGATGCTCCCTAAGACATAAGAAACAGTCCATCATTTGAACAAATTCAATATATAAATGCCAACACATGCCATTCTGATGAGCAATATTCTGGGCTTTTCTCCTCATTGCTTTGTGGACTTGAGTTGAATGTTTGCGTTATGCCCAAATTGCTGATAAAATAGTAGACTGTCACTAATTACTAGGTAAAAAGTGAACAAATGTCCTACATATAAGGAATTCAGGGGGCATCTGGGTGGCTCAGTTGGCTAAGCACCCGACGTCGGTTCAGGTTATGATCTACGGTTTGTGAGTTCGAGCCCCATGGCGGGCTCTGTGCTGACAGCTTGGAGCCTGGAGCCTGCTTTGGATCCTGTGTCTCCCTCCCTCTCTGCCCCTCCCCTGCTCATTCCCTCTTTCTCTCTCTCTCTCAAAAATACATAAAGATTAAAAAAATTTAAAAAAAAAGAATTCAGGATACACAACATGTTTTAAGCTGAGATATTTACATGGTAAGAATAAATTTCCACCAAACAGAAGGGTTCTCCTTAAAAGCAGCAAGTTGTCTCAGTGTTTTTATAATGATGGATGGTACTGAGCACCTAAAATGGGCTTGATTAATGTTTGCTAGATGAGAATTGATTTATCCACCTCTTCTGAAATGCACCCACTGAATAAAATCACAGTTATTTGTATCAAAAGTTTTCTAGTATCCTATTAATCTATTATTCTTAGAATCCACTTTTTGCACCTTCATGTGAGAGTGCAAAACAAAAGAAAATATGTAACTAATTTTACCTTGTTGTAAGTAAATAAGTCAAAGAGTTCATTTATTTCACTGGTTTCTGTGAAATTTTCCACCTTCAAGGACACAGCTCTAGACACCAGGGCGTGATCTTCACTGAGGACATGATGTAAAATGTTAGAAAAAAAGACTTCATTCTAAAAGGAAAAGAGTGAGCAGCATTAACTTCTCAGGTTTCACAGAAACACAAAATCCAAATGCTTTCAAAATACTTACAAAACATACTTTCAAAAACTGACACAGAAGAGGGGACAAAAATCATTCCGATGTGCTCTATGAGCTGTCGTATGCCAAATAAGTTAGGAATCCTTGAATAACAAAATTCTAAGCTACTTTCCTTCCCCTTGAATAGCCCTTTTTATTTCAATGAAAACAAACAAACAAACACCAAACCCATTACAAAGTTGATGTGTTTTCCAAGAGAGCTTATCTACATTCCCCCAAAGCAGATCCCTGGCCATACAGACAGGACCTACCAGAGAATAGCATCTTTAGGTGGTTTTAATTCTCTAGAATTTTATTGGTTATTTTATTAGTAACCCCTTAAAATGGATCAACCTCTCTTATATGAACATTTGCAAACCAAAACCAGGCCAGATTTACAAATCCAACGATGATGTCAGAATTTGTAATTGGAAATAAATCCACAGACTGGAGAGTACGGCTTACAGATCATGCATTATGAGACGACAACTTATTATATTTTAATGAAAAGTACAGAACTCTGAAAAAAAAAAAAAATAGGGGCGCCTGAGTGGTTCAGTCAGTTAAGCATCCGACTCTTGGTTTCAGCTCAGGTCATGATCTCGCAGTTCGTTTGTTTGAGCCCCGCATCACGCTCCATGCTAATAACATGGAGCCTGCCTGGGACTCTCTCTCTGCCTCTCTCTCTGCCCTTCCTCCACACTCTCTTTCTCTTAAAATAAATAAACTTAAATAATTTTATTAAAAACAAATAGACTTCTCTCAGACACATGACAAAGGGCATTTCTTTTTGGAAGGAAAAATAAAAGGAAAACCAAGGTACAGCCAGAGAGGTGCGTGGGACAGCAAAGCTGAAGAAAGGATAGTGGTTAAGAAGAGACAGAGACAGCTGGCTCAGACCCCACAGAGCTGGGCGAGCCCCCTAATAATCCACAAGAAGCCTCAACTCCCCAATGGCTATCTCTGGGGTCCCCAAGCTGACTCCTTCAATTTCTGCCTGCTTCCATTAGCCAATGTTCTAACCAACTCTCTCCTTTTTCATTTACTAACACCACTGATTCTGTGATTATCAAATTCTGCTCTGCTAGAAATGAGAACGCCTGTCATTTAAACCAGTGCATCTCAAACTTTAATGTGAATAAGGATGCCTTGTGGATCTGATCACAATCAAACATGTGTGAATTCAGGGGCACCTGGGTGGCTCAGTCGGTTAAGCGTCCAACTTTTGCTCAGGTCATGATTTCGGGGTTTGTGGGTTTCAGCCCCACATCGAGCTCTGTGCTGACAGCTCGGAGCCTGGAGCCTGCTTCGGATTCTGTGTCTCCCTTTCTCTCTGCCCCTCCCGTGCTCATGCTCTGTGTCTCTCTCTCTCTCTCAAAACTAAACATTAAAAAAATAATAATAAAAATAAATAAATAAATGCAGAGTTGCAGAATGGCCCATTGTTGAGTCGATGAATGAACCATAACTGACTTCATCGTTTTCCTATTAGGCATCGAAGTTGCTTCCAGCTTTCTGTTGTTATGAACAATGTTTTAACAACACCTTTATACATAGACTTTTCCAGATTTTGTGAACCCCACCCTTGACCCCCGAATGGATTGTCTCTTCTGCCTGCCTGGTGTAAGATCTTATATCATCTTCTAGGTGTCATTATAATCATACAAGTTAACTGTGATGAATGGGGCAAACACCTCTTCCTCAATATCCTTGAGGTCGATTCTCCTCTGGGCCTCCCACAAATTAATGCTTGTTCCAGCCTGTTCCAGTCTGCTGGAGGAAAACACTTGACAAAAATGTTAGACTTTTAGAAATTCATATCTAGCCACTACATACAGTGACTGGAGACAGGGAGTGTGTATACTCACCATTACTTTCTTCTGGTAGCTGTGAGATTATAGAGAAAAAGATCTACTCCTATTAAATCTATTTTTATCCTAAGAAACACAACAGTATTTATTATAATCAATTTGCATGGACTATCACTGTGGTTAAAAGCACAGGCTTTGGGGGCACCTGGATAGCTCAGTCGGTTAAGCATCCAACTCTTGATTTCAGCTCAGGTCATGATCTCATGGTTGGTGGGTTCGAGCCTTGAGTCGGGCTCTGTGCTGGCAGCACAGAGTTTCTTGGGATTCTCTCTCTCCCCCCTCTCTCTTTGCCCCATCCCATTCATTCTCTCTGTCTCTCAAAATACAAAAATAAACTGAAAAAAAGAAAAAAAGAAAAACAGGATTTGGAATTGAGCTGCCTGGGTGTGAATCCTACCTTACCCTCTTTGGAACTGTGTTACTCATAAAAGGCAACCAACTTTATCTCTCTGAAACTCTGGTTTCTCCATCTAGAAATGGAGGGAAGAAAACTGTCCTCATGGGATTATTATCAGGACTAAATCAATTTACATAAAGTTCGTAGCACAGTGCCTGGCAAACAGAACATGCTCAGTGAGGGTTACTCACTCACAATTACTTATCAAAATTGTCACTATTATGATTTCTGTAGAGTTCGCTGAGGACTGAGTCAGATAATGGATACGACACTCTATAAACGGTAGTTGTCACGATGCTGCCTTGTAGATCCTCAATAATTTGTTGTGTGACTGCATGAAACTTACTTTACCAATGAGGAACTAAAGCTTAGAGGTGGGCAGCTTACAATGATTGTAAAAACAGAGTTAAGACGTGACTGTCTGCAAGGCTCCTATGTTCCTTTCCCTCCGCCAAGTCTGTTGCTTCCTTAAGCCAGAGAAAGAGAGACAGAAAAGTCAGTGGGTGGCAGCATCAGAGCTGGGGCTTCAGGGACCAAGAAACCAACCGGTGCCTGATGTTTTCTGAATCTGGGACCATGACCCATTCATAACATGTTTTAATGGCTTTCAGCTGAAATGAGACCAAGAAAGAAAAAAACGGGAATCTGATTCGGCATATGGTTCTGTGATTCTCTTCCCCAATGTCAATTTAATGACCAGATTAAAAGGAGGCCAAAGTTCTTGATCTCTCAAAGATCATTGAAATAAGGCTTTAAGCTTTTAAAATGCAAAGCTCACGGGAGATTCCTCAAGCGCCAGGATCTCACGCTCTTTTGCCCAGAGTTATATTCAGTCAGCTTCACAAACACTGAGAAATGTAGATTCAGAAAAGAGGTATTAAGAAAGCAAGGCTTATGGGGCGCCTGGGTGGCTCAGTTGGTTGAGTGTCTGACTTCAGCTCAGGTCATGGTCTCACAGCTCTTGAGTTCGAGCCCTGTGATCAGGCTCTGTGCTGACAGCTCGGAGCCTAGAGCCTGTTTCAGAGTCTATGTCTCCCTCTCTCTCTGTCCCTCCCCCACTCATGCTCACTCTCTCCTTCAAAAATAAGTAAACATTTAAAAATTTTTCTGAGGCACCTGGGTGGCTCAGTTGGTTTAGTGCCTGACTTTGGCTCAGGTCATGATCTCGCAGTTTGTTGGTTCAGGCCCTGTGTCGGGCTCTGTGCTGACAGCTTGCTCAGAGCCTGGAGCCTGCTCCAGATTCTGTCTTCCTTTCTCTCTGTCCCTCCCCCACTCACACTCTGTCTCTCTCAAAAATAAATAAACATTAAAAAAAAAATTTTAAAGCAACGATTAAAACAAGTAACTAAATGCTACAAAAAGAAGCTAATCTTATCATATTTGCTTCAAAAACACCAGTAATATATTTTCATCAAATTTTCCCAGATATGATAATACCTTAGCCATTTCAATTGCATTAAGGGGTAATTGATTGATGGCAATGATATATTCCATTCAGCTAAGAAAATAAAGGATGAATCTAATTGTTTCGCAGGAATGGAACTTCTTTTCTTATTGAATCCAAGCAGGGTTAATTTGGGATACAACCAAATGCTTTCATAAACGTTTATGGATGACATAAACCATGCATAGATTCTAGCTTCTCAAAGAGAGATATAAACAATTTTGTAGGTATAGAGTATATTGAAAGGACTTTTGAAGACAACTGATGTTTACATATATAAAGTTTATCTAAATGGAAAGAGTCATATAATGAACTCTCTCACACACACACATCCCATTAGCTCTTAGAGGACAAGAACACTCTGAATTTTCTCTGCAGAGCACAGTGGGGTGAAGGCATGGGCTCGGAGTCAGAGAAACCTGGGACTGAACCTCATCTCTGACATCTAGTAGCCATGAGACCTTGAACAACTTACTTAATGCTCCCAAGCCACTTCCCTCTACTGGAAAATGGACAAAATGACAACTAGACTCCTCTGATCGTTTTGAGAACTGAGTAAGATGAGGCACGTACGAAACTCACACTACCTGGGACATAAGTCCTAAGCGCTTGGTGTATAGGAAACGCAGTATTATTGCCATTATTATTGTCATCACCTTCGTCATCAGACTGGGCCCAGACAACTGGGTTATAATCACACTTCTGTCTCAATCATGCAAATGACTTGGGCAAGTCACTTGACCATCCAGTATTTTAGTTTCCTTATCTACATAATGATGTCCAACCCAGGGGAAGGGGGGCAGGAGCACCTCAGGGCAGCTGGACTGCGGGGTGGTGGGCGATTTATAGGAAGTCCACAAAGCATACGGTGGGTTGCATGGAACCAGGGTATTGCGGGGTGCCTGGGCGGCTCAGTCAGTTGGGCATCCGACTCTTAATTTCGTCTCGGGTCATTGTCTCACGGTTTGTGGGATGGAACCCCGCGTTGGGCTCTGTGCTGATGGCGTGGAGCCTGCTTGGGATTCTCTCTCTCCATCTCCGCCTGCCCCTCCCCCATGCTCACTCTCTCCCTCTCAAAATAAATAAATAAACTTTAAAAAAAAAAGAGGCTGCTACATCAGTGCTTCCCACAAACTGAATTCATGAATAGGTTAAAAAAAAGGGGGGGGTTAAATAAAGTTTCCATGGGGCCAAGTTAGGTTTTCCAATGTTTTATTCTGCCAAATTATCAGCAAAAAAAAAACAGAATATCATCTACCTACCGTCTCCATCCTCTCATTAAAAAAAGAGAAATTTTATTGCCAATGTAATAGGAAAAACATAAGCTTAGAATCTCCTTCAAAGTGAGTACATTTAGCCTGTAATAATGACCTGGCCAGTGGAGATTAATCAGCCTTTCAAATATCAGTATACTGAGTGAGGATGGGGAAAGAAGAAAAGAGGCCAAAAACCAAGCTTGGAAACACTGGGGGGAAGGGATGAGGGACAGGACAGCAAAGAGCAGTGGGATAAGCAACCCTGAGCATCTGAAAGGTAAAGGCAGGGGTGCCTGGGTGGCTTGGTTGGTTGAGCAGCAGACTTTGGCTCAGGTCATGATCTTATGGGTTCGTGAGTTTGAGCCCCACGTCAGGTTTGCTGCTGTCCCCATAGAGCCCCGTTGGGATCCTCTGTCCCCCTCTCTCTTTGCTCCTCCCCTCCCCCCCCCACTCACGCACTCTCTCTCAAAAGTAAATAAACATTTTAAAAAATGAAAAGAAAGAAACAAAGATAAAGGGAGGCAGGGACAGAGGGGAAGCAAGGACCCCAGGCTGCTATAAAAAAATGAGGGACATGGCAAAGGATGATATTACATCTAAACATTTAAAGATCAAAGTCAAGTAAAATCAATTCGGCTTTATCATGACATTCTAAAAGCAGTACCTAATTAATCTACTTAAACGACCAGAAGTACAACTTATAGTTGAAATCACCAGATTTGCATATTCATGAAGTTATATTTTCATACTACTATTCATTGAAAATGTCAAAATACTAACTATAACATATATGCTATCAGCAACACAGCTGATATATAATTTAATAATATAATAACATATTATAAATATAACATTACATATTATATATTATATATATTATATTTTATAAATACCATAAAATATTATATTATCCATACTATTCCATATGCTATCAGCAACATAGCTGATATATAATTTCACAATAATATAATATTATAAATATTGTAACATTACATATTATATATTACATATATATTTTATAAATACTATAAAATATTATATTATCCATATTATTCTATTTTATTTAATGATATTACTTACCATTAAAGTCAGAGACTACTAATTACAGCGGCTTTAGAATTTAGTCTAGGTAGGAATAAGTGAAAATGACCTAAAATCTGAGAGTAGGGGAATAAAATATGTATATATCTCATAAGGTGACATAATAAAATATTAGGCAACCCTTAAAAATCCTGTTTTCATGGAGGGTTGATGGGGGGTGGGAGGGAGGGGAAAGTGGGTGATGGGCATTGAGGAGGGCACCTGTTGGGATGAGCACTGGGTGCTGTATGGAAACCAATTTGACAATAAATTCCATATTTAAAAAATTCCTGTTTTCAAAAATGATATAATGATTTGTGGAAACTCTCTTGATACAATAGGTAGTACAGAAGGCATTACATGTTTCTGTGTAAAAAAAGTAATTCCCACTTTTACGAATATTTATAATGAGTAAAATCCTGGAAAAAGAAATCACAAAAAAGAGAACACTGATCACCTCTGGTATTACAGATAATTTAACATTCCCTATACTTTTCTTTATTTCACACACTCGAAACAATGAAATGCATTACTTTTATAATTAGGAGAAAAAAATATAAGTAAATTTAACAGACACACTTACTCTTCGGAATTTAGGATTGAAGTAGTTAATGACTCCAAATTCAAAATAAGATGCAAAACCTTCTTTGAGCCAGATATCATTCCACCAATTCATGGTAACCAGATTTCCAAACCACTTTTGGAGATGGGAGAAAAAAGAGCTTTCTTAAATTTGACTTAAGTAATATTTACTGTAATTGCATGTTAAATAAATGTAAGGTCAAAGACACAATTAAACTTTATTTGCCTTCAATAATCAAACTTGAAAATAGGACTCCAAAAAGCAGGTTGTTTCTTTAACATGAAGAGATGGCAGTCGTGCATTTCTCTGAAATAATTATTTCACATCCAAATGACTGAAAGCAATTTGTTTTAAAACTGTCAAGTTCAGGGGCACCTAGATGCTCAGTCGGTTAAGTGTTCGACTGCGGCTCAGGTCGTGATCTCATGGTTCCCAAGTTCGAGCCCCATGTCAGGCTCTGTGATGACAGCTCAGAGCCTGGAACCTGCCTCAGATTCTGTGTCTCCCTCTCTCTCAGCCCCTCCCTCGTTCACGCTCGCTCTCTCTCAAAAGTAAATAAACATTAAAAAAAAAAAACTGTCATGTTCAAAGATGAGGTAAGCTAGAGTATCATTTCCTAAACTGTCCACTTCCCCAAAAGTTACATTAAGTTAAATAAAGCAGAAGTTTGGAATGTTCACTTAACACCTACTAATTATAGCATCCTACAAATAGACTACATCAGGATTTTTCTGGAAGCAATTATGTTTCAAGAACATGTTTTGAGCTGTGCCATAGACAAATCGCTCATATGTTCTACAAAGTGGTCCAGCTGTAATTATTGTCTATTTGACCTTAACAGAAAGAAAGTGCCAAATGGACAATGCATAGAATCAGGAAAGAAGAACAGAATAATTTCTAAAACCAACTAATCCATACCCTAGTATTTAGTCAAGTTCTTATAACAGCTGTGTTATACTAATAGTCATCAGCCTGTCTTCCAAAACAATGTGTCGCTTGAGCAATCATAAAAAAATGACATTTTGGGGGGACTGATCAAAACTTGTCAAGGTTTGTTTTGACTACTCAACAAGGGGTTATTCTATCCTAGTAAATCACTCTTTCCCAAAACTTCTTATAGATCCACATAGCAAGAAGATAACAATTTCATAGCTTAGATCATTTCTTTCTTGACAAACTGGTATGAATGGAGTCAAGGTCAAAAAGCAGGTGTGAGAACCTCCATTAAACACACAGCAAAGCTTCTAAAATCACGGCGTGAAGGCACAGATCTAAAGAAATAACTCCTTGTTTACACTGATTTTGGGTATGCAGCTTGAGGATTGATAACTACTCATCCCACTGACATTAACATTGCTGACACCCCTTGAACCTCTCTTCAAAAAACAAAACAAAACAAAGTCTATAATGATGTACTGATGAAAGAAATGTGGATATCTTTCAGTGACCTTTTTGAATATCCCTTATTTTAAGATGGAATGAAAACAAATTATCATCCCTCTGGTTGACTTACTTCCCTTGAACAGGGCTCTGTGGAGCAAAGTCTACCTTTGGATATGAATAGTTGACCTCTGAATGGCCTGTAAGGTCTCATCTCTATGATCCATCACCAATAGTTCAAATCCACACAAGATCTGATTACACAGATCCTTCCTTCACTGTCCCACTTTTTGAATGATTTTTTAAAATCTGGTGTACCATAGGGGCACCTGGGTGGCTCAGTACGTTGAGCATCCAACTGTTGATTTCAGCTCAGGTCATGATCTCAGGGTTTGTTGGTTCCAGCCCTGCATCTGGCTCTGAGCTGACAGCATGGAGCCTGCTTGGGATTCATTCTCTCTCTCTCTCTCTCTCTCTCTCTCTCTCTCTCTCTCTCTCTCTCTGCCCCTCCCCTGCTTTCTCTCTCTCCCTCCCTCTCAAAATAAATAAACATTAAATGAATGAATGAATGAATTAAAGTAATCTGGTGTACCATACAGTTTTTTGTTTTGTTTTGGTTTGGTTTTTGCTATCCTTGGTAGAGCAGCTGGAGAATATCTTCATGTGAAATAAGAAAGAACATTTTACCACATGCCTGATGTCCAATCTCGTGGGAGAGAATGAAGGAGATCACAGCCTTTTTGTCTGTTACTTGATCATTTGGTTGCATCAACAATAATGACTCATCGAATATCAATAGTCCCCAGTTTTCCATTGCACTGTTGTCAAAAGTAGGCAAGGCAATTATATCTAAGTGGATTTAAATGGAGGGAAAAATGAAATCATCTCTTCCAAAAAGTCTGAGATTTCCAGATATAAGTATGTCAAAATGAAATCATAAAATTACTGAAAGAAAATGCAAGTGAGTATTTTTCATCTGAGGGGAGAGAAGACTAATACCAAAGACAGAATCCAGAAAACAAATTGCTTTGATTATCTGAAAATCACATACTTTTGATAAGGAATCTGCACAGAGAACTCTCAAAACATAACTATAAAAAATAAACTTTTCAAACTTGGCAAACAACCCATCTGAAGAGACACTTTATGACATAAGATAGGCAAAAAGGAAATAGGCATATTAAAAGATGCCCAACATCATAGGTCATCAGAAAATTACAAATTAAAACAACGGGATACTACGACACAACTATTAGGATGGTTTAAATCCAAAACACACCAACAAATGCTGGAGAAGATACGGAACAGCAGAACTCTCCCTCATTGCTGGCGGGAAGGCAAAATGGCATAGACGCTTTGGAAGACAGTTCGGTCGTTTCTTATAAAACTAAATAAAAGCTGACCATATAGTCTAGCAATTGAGCTCCAAAGTCCTTCACCCACGTGAGTTGAAGACTTAAGTCCACAAAAAAATAGCAAATGAATGTTTACAGCAGATTTATTGGTAACTGGGAAAAATCAGAAGCAACCAAGATGGATTTCAAAAGGTGAACGTATAAACAAACTTCAGTATATCCATCCATACCATAGAGCATCATTCATCAGTAAAAAGAAATGAGCTATCCAGCTATGAGAGATCACAGAGGAAATTTACACACAGATTGCTAAGCAAAAGACGCTAGCTGGGAAAAGCTATACAATGGTACCATTCCAACTACAGCAAAACCTTGGTTTGCGAGCATAATTCATTCCAGAAACACATTTGTAATCCAAAGCACTCGTGCATCCAAGTGAATTTCAGGAACCATTGGCTCAGTAGTGACCATGTGACGTTCAGCATCACATACTACTCATATTACAGAACACTGCTCGTTGATCAAGTTAAAATTTATTAGAAATGTTTGCTCATCCTCTGGAACTCTGGAACAAGTTACTCGCAATCCAAGGTTTTACTTACAGAAAAGGTAAAACCAGAGAGACAGGAAAAAGATGTGTGGTTATCAGGACTCTGGGCAGAAGTGGGGGATGCATATGTAGAGCACAGGGGATTTTTATGACAGTGAAACTATTCTGTAGGATACTGTAATTTTGGACACGTGTCAATATACATTTGTCAAAACTCATAGAATGTCCAGCACCAAGAGTGAAACCTAATGTAAACTACGGGCTTTAATTAATGATATCGTATCAATATTGGTTCATCAATTGTAACAAATGTGCCACTCTAATGGAAGATATTTACAGTAGAATAAACTGGGGATGGGGGGAGGAGAGGAGGTAAATGAGAAAACCCTATGCTTTGTGTGTAATTTTCCGATAAACCTGCAACTGCTCTAAAAAATAGTCTAGTTACAATGAAATATTTTAGTTCACCAAAAGACACCATAAACAAATATGAAAGGCAAGCCACAAACTGGGAAAAATATTTGCAGCATATAGCACAAACAACTAGACAGTGTTTTTTTTCAATATTAAAAAAAAAAACCTAACAAATTAAAATTTTAAAAAATGTGAACAGTTCACTAAACAATTAAAATAGTCAAAAATCTTACCTGAAACATTCAACTTCATTAATTATCAGAAACAAAAATTAAAACAATGATATAACTTAATCTTTCAAAGGTGTGAGAAGATTAATAATTAGTACTGTATTAGTATTAATAATTAGGTAAAGGAGAACTGGCATAATGCCTGTTGATAAGGGTGTGAACTGCTACAATCTTTCCAGGACAATCCAGCAAAATGCTTTATAATTTTTAAAAATGTTCCTACGCTTTGGCTAAGTCATTTAACTTTTGGAATTTAGGGCAAACAGCACGGATATTTGTATACACTCCTTATGTTTTCTTTAGTGTTTCTTTTTTTTTTTAATTTTTTTTTTAATGTCTATTTATTTCTGAGACAGAGACAGAGCATGAGTGGGGGAGGGGCAGAGAGAGAGAGGAAGACACAGAATCCGAAGCAGGCTCCAGGCTCTCATCCGGGGCTCGAACTCACAAACCGTGAGATCATGACCTGAGCCGAAGTCGGACGCTCAACTGACTGAGCCACCCAGGCGCCCCTCTTTAGTGTTTCTAAACTGGCCCAAAATGGGTGGGGGAGGGGAGGTGTAGAATTAGTCCAAATGTTCAACCACAGAGGATTAAATAAGTTATTTTGTCAAATCAATGTGTAAGCATTCTCTGTGTTTAAAATGACAATAGAGGGGCACCTGGGTGGCTCAGTAGGTTAAGTGTCTGACTCCTAGGCTCAGGTCAGGATCTCAGAGTTCCCCAGTCCGAGCCCTACCTTGGGCTCTGTGCTGAGCACGGAGCCTGCTTAAGATTCTCTCTCTCCCTCTTCCTTGGTCCCTCTCCCCTACTCGTGTGCATGTGCGCACACACACACACTCTCTCTCTCAAAAAATAAAATAAAAATGACGATACAAAAGAATAGCTACCTGGACCATGTTGCTACATACAGTAACAACCTTTTAAAACAAACAAAAAAAAAAGTCAAAGAACAGTCTCAAACTATGGTTCCATTTCCATTAAAAATAAACAAGCAGGGGCACCTTGGCGGTTCAGTTGGTTAAGCACCCAACTTTGGCTCTTTACTTACAGACCTTAGAATTGGAATTTCATATAACCGTCATGTGTCAACAAAATAGTCTTCTTTTGATTTTTTAAACTCATTTAAAAATGTAAAGACCACTCTTAATTCGTGGGCCGTAGAGAAAAAGGCAGTGGGCCATATTTGATAGTTTGCCAACTCCTAATGGAGAATATTAGTAATAACTCATACTGTGATCCACTCCCCCCAGACCAACATCATCAGCACCATCTGGGAACTTACTAGAAATGGAAATTCTGGGACCAACTGCAGTCCTAATGAATCAGAAATTCTTGGGACAGCAGCAACAATCTGTGTTTTAACAAGGCTTTCAGGTGGTTCCAATGCATGCTAAAGTTTGAGAACCACTGACTTACATCTTTCTTTGTGCTGCCTCTCAACTCACCCTTCAGTGTATTCTTCCAGAAGTTAAATTACTATCAGCAAGTTCATTTTTTTTTAACTTTAGAAAAAGTGTTTCACTTTCAATGCTACAGAGTTTTTCACTGTGTGAATGAACTGTAATTTATCTATCCATTTGCCTGTCAATGACCATTTTGGTTGCCTTCAGTCTGGGGCTATTATAAGAACTGTAGCTATGAACATTCTTGCACTTGTCTTCTGGTACACAAGTGATCAAATTCCTCTTGGAGATCTATTTAGAAATGGAATTATTGGGTTTTAAGATATTCTTTTTTTAACTAAAAAATATTTTTTAACATTTACTTATTTTTGAGACAGAGAGAGAAAGACAGAGTGTGAGCAGGGGAGGCGCAGAGAGAGGGGGACAAAGAATCCAAAGCAGGCTCCAGACACTGAGCTGTCAGCACAGAGCCTGATGCAGAGCTCGAACTCAAAAACCACAAGATCATCACCTGAGCTGAAGTCGGACACTTAACCGACTGAGCCACCCAGGCGCCCCTGGGTCTTAAGGTATTCTAATGATCAACACTGCAAGATGATAAATATGTTTCAAAGGTGTTGTAGCAATTGATACTCCCTTCCATTTTCTAACATTTGGCGTTTGTCACATGCCTCCTTTTTGATAAGTGAGTAGGTATAAAATGGGGCCTCACCATGGCCTTGGACATTCGTTTCTCAGTTACTAATGAGGTTCAATATCCCTTCATAAGTGTATTAGCTACATGTGTTCCTTTTTCTTTATAACATCTATCCAGGTATCTTTTATTTTTTTCTACTATATTTTCTTATTTATTTGTAGGTGTTCTTTATATATGTAGGCTACTCCCATTACCACTTCTTAACCCTCTTTCTTTTAAGACTTTTACTTAAGCCAGTACATTATCCCTTACTTGGTGATCTGTTGCTTTTGTTTCTACATATTGAAAGTATCACCCCAACTCAGCTACTTAAACAGAGAGCCCCAGCCACTTACTTCTTTTGCGTTCAAAAAGCACCTAGAGGGGAGCCTGAGTGGCTCAGTCAGTTAAGCGTCCGACTTCGGCTCAGGTCATGATCTCACACTTTGTGGGTTCGAGCCCCACATCAGGCTCTGTGCTGACAGCTAGAGCCTGGAGCCTGCTTCGAATTCTGTGTCTCCCTCTCTCTCTCTGTTCCTCTCCCACTCATGCTCTGTCTCTCTCTCTCTCCTTAAAAATAAATAGAAACATTCCAAAAAAAATCTTTAAAAAAAAAGCACCTAGAAAAGTAATAGGTAACCAGTATTTGCTCCATAGATTCTCACTGATTATGGTCATTATTTCACTGTTTTATGATTTATATTGTACCTGAGTTTCATTGCTACAAAAAATACAAATCATGTGTGGATGTGTGGTATATATAGTTTGGACTCTGTTATTTAAAGTTAAAAGCACAGGGGCGCCTGGGTGGCTCAGTCGGTTGGGCGTCTGACTTCGGCTCAGGTCATGATCTCGCGATCCGTGAGTTCGAGCCCCGCGTCAGGCTCTGTGCTGACAGCTTGGAGTCTGGAGCCTGTTTCAGATTTTGTGTCTCCCTCTCTCTCTGACCTTCCCCCATTCGTGCTCTGTCTCTCTCTGTCTCAAAAATGAATAAACGTCAAAAAAAAATTTTTAAAGTTAAAAGCACAATTAAAACTTAGAAGAGAAGTTGCTATTCTAAAACTCTATAAATCTTTAAATGTCCACATTTATTCTTAAAAGCATCATGCCACTTCTTCTTTCAAATCTTCTAACAACGCAGAGGCGCCTAGGTGGCTCAGTCGCTTAAGCATCCAACTTGGGCTCAGGTCATGATCTCATGGTTTGTGGATTTGAGCCCCGCGTTGGGCTCCGTGCTGACAGCTCAGAGCCTGGAGCCTGCTTTGGATTCTCTCTCTCTCTCCCTCTCCCTCTCCCCCTCCCTCCCTCCCTCCCTCCCTCCCTCCCTCTCTCTCTCTCTCCCCCAAAATAAACATTAAAAAAGAAAAAAAAAGTTACTGTCTACCATTCTAGAAGAAGAAGTCTCAATAGGCTCTGTGTGCACAAAGAAAAAGACAAGCCGGATCCTGAACCCAAGTTACTCTTGATCTAATAAGAGAAACAATTAAGTTGTAGTTAAGTCAAGAGCTCAAATGGAGGGGTACATAGGATGCTGTGGAAGCATGAGGAAAAGGGAATCAGGGAAAGCTTCCTGGAGGAGGAGGCACTGGGTTGAGAAACATACAAATTAACAAGCTGGAGAGACTGCATTGCAGGATGTACAAAGTCCATGTGCAAGAGCCTGAGGGAGAGGAGAAGAGGAAGGTAGAGAGGGGACAGAGCGGATGCTAGGGCATCCTTCCAACTCTGAGGAGTTGCCAAAAGCCCTGAGAGTTTGGCCAGAGATGCACTGTTGTAAAGACAGGGCACAGGGTTTGGACTTTATCCTCAGGGCAACAGGAAGCCACAGAGAGGTTTTAAAGAGGACAGCAATATGTAATATTACAGTAACACGGTTGTCACGTTTTGCTGTGGAAAGATCCCCCATGCCTCAGTGTTGCAAGATGGGCTGGAGGGGGCCAGCAAGGAAGGGGTGGGGACAATAATGAGGAGACTAACTGGAGGAAGGAGGTGCTTTACGGAACGGGGAACGGAGGGTGACTCTGGACCGTTGTTTATGTAAATAAAGACAAATGGAACTTTTCTTGCCTAGACAAGTGTCACCGTGAGAGCTTCCAGTCACAGATGTCTCCAAGCCCAGGCTTCTGATGCCTCCAACTCCCAGAAGGAGAGGTATCACTTCCGGGATCCCTGAATGGGCCAAGCCTGGTTTGCTCCCCGTTCCTCCCCAGCCAGAAGGCTCAAGCTGCCTAGACCCCTGGCTCGCTGGTGTTCAAGAGGCTTGAGCTCCCGGACAATTACTTCCTACCCTCTTCCACCATCAGCCGAGCTGATGGTGAAAAAGGCAGAGCACACTTTTTCCAAGACTTCGCAGAACAGGTCAGAGGAACAAGATACACTGACACGATACCAGAGACAGAGAAAACGCCGCCGGACAGCTTTCTGAGCGGAGGGGCTCAACACAATTTTAAGGGCATACTGTACAGATCTAGGAGTAACAAAATGTCTCTATATTTCCTCAAGGACCGTATAGGGTTCACACGTGATTCCAAGTTTGTATGACAGAAAAGGACCCCCACGTCCTAATCCAATGACTCACAGCTAAAGAATATTAAAAAACAAACAGACATACAAACGCTACCCCCCATAAACCACCACCAACCTTATTCATGGGACATGGAGTAACTCACATAGGCTTGCTAAAAGGACCCAGAACTGTGTTGTCACACACATGCACTAGGAGAGGAAAGGACAGAATGCAGGAGGGACGGCAGCCTCTGTAGGGGGAGAGGCTGGCATCGAACACCCAGGAGGAATCTAAATGCTGAGAACACCTGCGGGCACTGGGCAGTGTATGGAGAAATAGCCGATAGGCCTCTCTGTGTTTGGGAAGGTGTCACACTTACGGATGGGACACCCGCAGGGCTGCCTCTGACAGAGGCTAAGTGGTAACAATGGGTCAGGGGAGGCTCGTCTGTGTGCCCTTGACCTTAACCCAGGGCCCCAACAATAGGAAACCAATGGCATTGGAACAGAAGATGGCTCACCTGTTTTAGGAAGAGGGTAACTAATATTAAACAAATCTTCCAGAAAAGAGAAGATAGGACCTGTGATGTTCAAAGCAAAGGCTGCGTTTCCATTTGCGATGGCATCTTTCCGGGCCCAGATGCGTATCTAAATCAAAAACAATTAAGCAGTGATTAGGGAAAGCGGTAGTGAACTTTGGAAAGAGGCAGCCTGCATGGGCCAATTTTCTGATGCTCTCGAGTCAAAGACTTACCTTTCCAGAAGAAGCTACACGACGAAATGTTGACAGTTGACGAATCCTGAACAGCATGGAGGTTAAGGGTGCTGACCCCGTGCAGTCAAAAATCTGCATATAACTGTAACTTGTGACTCCCCAAAAACCTAACTGCTAACAGCCTACTGTTGACGGGAAGCCTTTACCGATAATGTAAACAGTAGATTAATGCATATTTTATACATGTATCATATATTGTAAACTTACAATAAAGGTAGTAAAAAGAAAAAGCAAATGTTATTTTCAAAAATCATGAGGAAGTTGGGGTGCCTGGGTGGCTCAGTTGGTTAAACATCCAACTTCGGCTAAGGTCATGATCTCACAGTTCGTGAGTTCAAGGCCCATGTTGGGCTCTGTGCTGACAACTTGGAGCCTGGAGCCTGATTCGGATTCTGTGTATGTCTTTCTCTCTGCCCCTCCCCCGCTTGCGCTTTGTCAAAAATAAAGTGCTAAAAAAAATTTTTTTTTTTAAATCTGTGTGTACACGGACCCACTCAGTTCAAATTTGTGTTCTTCAAGGCCAGCTGTAAATGTGTACATGCTCTGGAGAAAGTCCAGAAGGCTAGTCACTAAGATGTGAGCTGTGATTCTCTGGAAAGGGTGTTATTTAGTCGTGTTTTGTTTTGTTTTGTTTTTCACAATAACATGTGTAACTTTTGGAATTCAGAAATAATCTCTGGGATGGTATCTACCCCTACAGAAAATGTAGACTCTATCTTAGAGTAAGAAGTTATCTCAGACCCCTGCTTCCCTTTTTAGGACATGTTTCCAATGTTCCAAAACAGAACTGTGCAGTTAGAAGGGCTCACACAATATGGTACATTATGAAACACACCTGAGTTGTGCTTTGTTAATGTTTTCAATGCTAAGATCATTAACAGTGTGATCTTGTTTTCAAAGTTTTTCAATAAGGTTAATTCCCCTAATTTAAAGAAGTGCATCACAAGTCTTATGATTTTACAGTTGTTGAACAAGGGAATTCTATTCTGTTTATGACCCCTTCCTCTGTAGCAGGTAAAGAGAAAACCTTGCCACGTTTTGTTAGTTTAATGTAACTGTGTTGTTGTTTGGGGACTCGGGAATTTATTTGCGCGACTCGGTGGCTAATTTGCTCTTGTTATACTGTTCATTATTATTTTAACATGAAATCACTTTCTATCCCACACCACCACCATCGGAGCACTTTTTAATGGAGTCACTAACATTCATGCCGCAGAACATGTGTGAAACTCAGTAACCTTGTTACAAAAGTTAGCAATGAGGGCATGAGGGCAATTGTCCTGATGTGAACACAGTCGCTTTGAGAAAGGGTTCTCTGCAAAACATTAGAGAGAATGCTAGGAAAATGAGAAGCAGAGCAACGATATTTGCAGATGGCTGCAGCCCAAGAACACATCCACCTTAACTTCACTTTTATTTCTGCTGGAAAATTTGTCTTGAATTATGTGAACATTGCATTACGTGAGGTCTTCGGGAATGTTCCCCTTTCACAAAATGCAACCACCTGTTTTTGAGGCCTCCTACCTCGTTCTCCTCGGCCTCCCCCGTGCTGCAGAGGCCTCCTTATCTCGGAAGGAGGCCCCAGGATTCAGCCCTGCCCCTGTGCTACACCTACCCACCTTCCCCCCGCCCCCCTCATTTCTAACTCCAGAGGCAAGGGGAAGATTGCTGAACCAAAGCCTAAGCTACTGAGTGGAAAGAATAGTCCCCACTCCCCACATTCAAGATGTGTGCATTTCCACTGTAACCTATGGGAAAATAATCAAGCCTTTGTATATTTAACTCAACGTTTCCAAAGCCCCTCTCATAAACTACCATTTTATAAGCCAAAGGGGAGGCAAAGGATGGAGATTTCAAGCTGTGTGGGAAGGGGCAGGGAGCCCCCAGCAGGGCAGCCAGGAACACAAAATAGTGAGGAACACTTTGGAGATGCAGCCACAAAGTTCTTTCAACACCACGGCTAGTCCACCAGTGTATTCTTGTGGTTCTCCATGAACACAGTGGACCTTACCGCCTGAGAGAGGAGTACCTTTACACATGCCCGTGTGTGCTAAGCTCTGTTCAAAGTATGTGATTTTCAGGTGGCTCAGTCTGTTGGGCATCTGACTTCAGCTCAGGTCATGATCTCACGGTTCGTGGGTTCAAGCCCTGCGTGGGCTATGTGCTGACAGCTCAGAGCCTGGAGCCTGCTTCAGATTCTGTGTTTCCCTCTCTCTCTGTCCCTCCCCCACTCATCCTCCTCTCTCTCTCTCTCTGTCTCTCTCAAGAATACATAAACTTAATATATATAATATATATATATATATTATATATATATATATATATATGATTTCCATCCTTAGTTACGTTTCCACGTTTATCCTGATGTCAACAAGGATTTAACTGCATTTTCAGTTTTACTAAATTTTTATCTCTTACTTAATAAGCAACTCTTCATATACTCTGGACACTATTCCAAGAGTACATTCTGGCTCCCCTGTAGACTATGGTGGACTCCTTCCCTTTGCAGAGCTGAGCCATCGCCAAATGCAGCATTCCGCTGATAAATTCATCCCAAATTTCAATTTTCTGGCTAAGAACATGACCTCCTCAGGCATGTTCCATTTCCTCTCTGCTTCCAACGGCAGCTGGTTTTCTTTTCAGGGCTGTCCTTCACCAAGAAACAGACCTGTCCCTTTTGTAAGACGTGGTTGCAGTATGGCAGCATTGAGATGGGCAAGCCACTTGAGATGTGGATACTGACACACCACCTCGGGTCACTCGTGAGCTCCAGGGCTCGGCTCCTTCATGCCAGGCACAAAGCACGCGCTTCTAAATAGTGCCCAAGGGGGCTCCTGGGTGGCTCTCTTGGTTAGGCGTCCGACTTCGGCTCAGGTCACAATCTCACGGTTTGTGAGTTTGAGCCCCGTGTCGGGCTCTGTGCTGACAGCTCAGAGCCTGGAGCCTGTTTCAGATTCTGTGTCTCTGTCTCTCTCTACTCCTCCCCTGCTCACACTGTCTGTCTGTCTGTCTGTCTCTCTCTCTCTCTCAAAAATAAATAAACATTGGGGCACCTGGGTGGCTTGGTCGGTTAAGCGTCCGACTTCGGCTCAGGTCACGATCTTGCGGTCTGTGAGTTCAAGCCCCGCGTCAGGCTCCGTGCTGACAGCTCAGAGCCTGGAGCCTGTTTCGGATTCTGTGTCTCCCTCTCTCTCTGACCCTCCCCCACTCACACTCTGCCCCTCTCTCTCTCTCTCTCTCTCTCTCTCTCTCTCTCTCTCTCTCAAAAAACAACAACAGGGGCGCCTGGGTGGCTCAGTCGGTTAAGCGGCCGACTTCGGCTCAGGTCACGATCTCGCGGTCTGTGAGTTCGAGCCCCGCGTCGGGCTCTGTGCTGACAGCTCAGAGCCTGGAGCCTGTTTCGAATTCTGTGTCTCTGTCTCTCTCTACTCCTCCCCTGCTCACACTGTCTGTCTGTATGTCTGTCTCTCTCTCTCTCAAAAATAAATAAACATTGGGGCGCCTGGGTGGCTCGGTCGGTTAAGCGTCCGACTTCGGCTCAGGTCACGATCTCGCGGTCCGTGAGTTCGAGCCCCGCGTCAGGCTCTGTGCTGACAGCTCAGACCCCGGAGCCTGTTTCGGATTCTGTGTCTCCCTCTCTCTGACCCTCCCCCGTTCATGCTCTGCCTCTCTCTGTCTCAAAAATAAATAAACGTTAAAAAAAAAACTTTTTTTTTAAAAAAATAAACATTAAGAGAGATTAACACACTAAGTCGTGCCCACAATTTCTGGCTGTGTTCGGCGTGGCCTGTGTTCCATCTGTGGATCTCAAGGATCTACCAGTGATTCTTCAGGCTGGAGCCAACAGTTGAGGAAGATAAGCTGTGGTCTCCGTCTAACACGTTGTTATTAATGCGTCCTCCAGAGGAGCAGCTCTGGGTGATTCTCCCCCTGGCGACAGACTTGGCTCATGCACAGCTTCGTTATCTCCACAAGTCAGCGGGACAAGCCTGGGAGATCTGGGGCGGGCCCAGGAGAGAGTCTCAGATGGGACTGTGGGGGCCTGATTTTCCTCAGCTCTGTGAAGTCCATCTGGCAAGCAAGATCCCAGCCTACGGAATCGGCCTTCCCTCCACACTGCAGAAGGGGCAGTGAACCAGCATGTAAAGTACTTGTCACAGCAGCCCTGACATTTTCCTAAAGAATTATTATTTTTTGAAGTTTATTTATTTATTTATGTTGGGGGGGGGCAGAGAGAGGCGGTGGGGGGGGAGAGAGAGAGAGGATCCCAAGCAGGCTCCGCGCTGCCAGCACGGAGCCCAGCGTGGGGCTCGAACACGTGAACCGTGAGATCGCGACCTGGGCTGAGATCAAGAGTCAGACGTGTACCCGACTGAGCCACCCAGGTGCCCCATTCCGAGAGGATTATTATGTGATGAGGCTGTAACTGGGTGAAGACTGGGTATTTCAGGACAAAGCGCCCACTTCGTACAACTGTGGGGAGGTGCCGGGTGTCTCAGAGTTGAGGAATCCAGCGGGGCTCCTTCTCGATGGGGCCATACCTACCTACAGGTATCCATCCTGCAGGCACTCTGTCTGCCATAACAGTTGTTCCCAGCTAGTGTCCCTTCTGGTCGGTTGGTGCCCAGACTGCCAGACACTTGGATTATCACCCCCGCTTCATGAATGGTATCGGCTACACAACAGGTAAACCTGAGCTTCGAGGTGCTAGTTTGGCAGCTCCCCTGTGTTCTGAAAGGTGCCAACAGCCCAGGAAGAGGGGGCCCAGAACCTACCTTGAGTGCAGCCTTTCCACAGAGCCAAAAGGGAGAATGGTGGCATCCCATCTGCAAAGCCACCCTAAGGGTTTCAACAGGGCTTGGAAAAAGTCAGAGGGGCCACCAGGAGGTGACGATGGGAAATGTAGGCATAACCCCTGGATGCAGAGAGAATGGATGAACCACCTGTGGCCAGTATGAAGGCACCCTTACCTGCAGAATCTTCCTCACTCACCTCTTGGCCCCTTTCAGTTCTGCTGACGTGGTCATAGTCACATATGGCCAACGCGACTAAATAAGTTGGCATGTGGGGAGTGGTGGAAAAGGTGGTAACAGTCCACACGCTTCCATTCACGTCTCTTTTTTCAGACTGACCTACGGAAATTGGTTTTAGTCCAAATCACTGTTAAACCTAAGCAGTAATAGCTACCTTTGAAACAATGTGTGGAGTTGACTGTCACCCATAGTCTAGCATGTGGATTTCTGCACCCCTAAGCCTGTCAAAACCATATTAAGTGAAATAAGTCAGGGAAAGACAAACACCATACAATTTCACTGACGTGTGAAATTTAAAAGGCAAAACACATGAACAACAACAACAAAAAAGCACAGACTCAGGAATACAGAGAATAAAATGGTGGTTGCCAATGGGGAGGGGGCTAGGGAGATGAGCAAAATGGGTAAAGGAGATTAAGAGCTACAAACTTCTAGGTTACAAAACCAATTCCATGGGGAAAGAATGTACAGCATGGAGAAGTCTGTCATTAACAGTCCTAACTTTAGGGGCGCCTGGGTGGCTCAGTCGGTTGAGCGTCCGACTTGGGCTCAGGTCATGATCTCACGGTCTGTGAGTTCAAGCCCTGCGTCAGGCTCTGTGCTGACAGCTCAGAGCCTGGAGCCTGTTTTAGACTCTGTGTCTCCCCCACCCCACCCCTCCCCTGAATGTGTGTTTCTCTCTCTCTCTCTCTCTCTCAAAAATAAATAAAGATTAAAAAAATAAAAGTCCTAACTTTGTATGGTGAGCATTGCAATAATATTACATAATTGTTGAATCACTATGGTATACACCTGCAACCAATGTAATCTTGTAGTCAACTGTACTTCAATTAAAAACAAACAATGGGCACCTGGGTGGCTCAGTAGGTTAAGCATCTGACTCTTGATTTCATCTCAAGTCACGATCTCATGGTTAGTGAGATCGAGCACTACATCTGGCTCTGCGCTGATAGGGTGGAGCCTGCTTGGGATTCTCTTCTCTCTCCCTCTGCCCTTGCCCCACTTGTGCTCTCTGTCTCTCTCTCTCTCTCAAAATAAATAAATAGACATTTAAAAACAAACCGCATTAGGAAGGTCTAAGGACAGCCTCTTTGCTCCGAATCAGTATCTTGAATAACACGGTCTTGACTGAGGACCTAATCCATGGGCACCTCAAGTGACGCCCACCACCCATCTCTCATCTTTTCCATCTACTTCTACTGTTTCATTGACCAGGCCACCTCTCATGATGCTTAATCTAGAGCCTATGACAGGTCATAGAAGGATAATTTTGCCATTGCTAGGTTTCAGCAAGATCTTCAGTAGAGGCAAGCTGGGCCTTCCAAGCCGAGGGCAGGTATTTGATGTGAATCAGGCTGGCAAACATTAACAGGGCAGTGGTGGGGACCATGGCAAGTCTGGGGGGGAGGCGTCTGCAGGGGACAGTCTCTCGTGAGCTGTAACTATTGCTGTCACAAAGGAGCTGCAGGCCCTGCGTTGTTAGATCTTCTAAGTTTACAAGGGAGTAAAAATCTTGATGTTTATGAGAAATCTCTGGATTTTTAAAAGTTCAATCAGAAGGAAAAAAAAATCACGCGAGCCAAATGAAACACATCTGTGTACCAGATTCAGCCTAAGTCCTCAAGCTTATCACTAACGATCAATGTTGAAGCCCAAACTAGTGGGCAGACAGGCTACCAAAGTAGAACGAAATGGTGTCCCCAGATTCCTGTGCAAAAAGAATCAGGACTTGCCATCTCTAAAATGTGGGTGCTGATACGTACCCCATGTGACTGCTCTCCCTAATTATAATACGCTACCAACACACGGCCTAGAAAAGCCATTGCTATAAAAGCTATTAAAGAGTTAAATATATATGTATGTGCGAGTATACACATATATCTGTAGGTCCATATATATGCACACTATTGTAATTAACATATTCACACATATCATGACAGGAAATCTTACTTACCTAGCTTTGGCATATTGGAAAGGGCCCAATAGCTTGGATGATGAATAATTGTAATATTAAAGGTTGCCTTTAGAGCTGGCTCATCAAAACAAGGAAAAACGCTCCTGGCAAATGTTGGCTCCATCTGAGATGCTAACAGGGCCCTGTAACACATTTGGGGGGGAAAAACCCTATTTATTTTTATTTCAAGTTAGTGGACACACACACAAAAATATTGAGGGATGATGGCTTGTAATTATATTCAGGAAGGAGCTAGAACATTTCCCCTCATCTTCCGCACTGCCTTCCAGTTAAAACACACACACTCCCAAGGCTCACCGCACCTTGCAATTCTTGTAAGACCTAAAATACAAAAGACCTATTTAATTTTCAACCACAAAATACTATTTACTTCATTACATCATATGCCTTTAAAACCTTCTGCAAACAAAATAGGAACAAATATAGCAAATGTGCAATGGCAGGCTTTTGAGAACCAAGTATTTTTTTAAACTAGGATTTCTTTTTGGGGAACGGACTATTCCTTTCATCTTCCACCAAAGTGTAAGCAGTGTCTGCTGAAGAATGCATTTTTTTAAACATTTTCTTAAAGTTTATTTATTTATTTTAAGAGAGAGAGAGAAAGCTCGAATTGGGGAAGGGCAGAGAGAGAGAGAGAGAGAGAAGGAGAGAGAGAATCCCAGGCAGGCTCCATGCTGTGAGTGCAGAGCCTGATGTGGGGCTCAAATTCACGAACCGTGAGATCATGACCTGAGCTGAAGTCAGATGCTTAAGTGACTGAGCCACCCAGACACCCCAAGAATGTCCACATTTTTATCTGTTTCTCACCTGTTCTTCTGGGTTGAAAACTTAGAAAATGTTTTATTTTGCACCCTCTTGGGGGTAAACAATACAGGTGCGTGTCAAGTGGAAAAGATAATTTTTGTTTCCAGGTGGGTAGATTTATCAAATCCCTTCTGCTCCTTCCCCCCATCTCCATGGAAAATTTTTTAAAAAGTGGCATTATCTCACAGTGCACTGGTGATTTATGGAGAATAGTTTAGGGTCAAGAGTGTCCTGAGCAAATGAGGAGATGGTCAGGTTCATTCTGTGTCAATGGGGCCTAAGTCTGACAGGATATGGGGCCTAGCTAACAACTCTCCTCAGAATAAACCTGTGGAATCACTATGACTCAGTCACCTGGGGTGGGAGTGGGGATTGGGGTGGGGGTAGGGGGTTCCCGAGCGGCTCATTCAATTAAGCGTCTGCCTTTGGCTTAGGTCATGATCTCACAGTGCACAAGTTTGAGACCCACACTGGTCTCTCTGCTGTCAGCATGGAGCCCTCTTCAGATCCTCTGTCTCCCTCTCTCCCTGCCCCTCCCCTCCTAGCTCACTCTCTCTCTCTCTTTCTGAAAGAAAGACAGACTTAGAGACTTGGGAACCTGTTTTGAGAGGACAACTGTGGATGCTAATTCTTTTTTTTCTCCTAAGACCCTGAGACTTAGTGTCCCTGATGCATTTACTCTTACTTCAGGCCCAGCTCTTAGATAAGTAACAGGGGAATTCAACAGGGTGCCACAAGAGAGTATGGTCCCTCTGTCACCACCACCCACCTCTGGGATCCCTCCTCTACCACGATAAGGCCTCTACTCACATGAAAATTCACAGGCAACGATCAGCACGTTCAAAAGCCACCCACAGTCAGCTAACTGGATGTGTTCATCACCTCACCGTGACAAAAGTGTAATTTTCAACAAGCCTTCCCTACTTGCAGCTTCCCACTGTGTGTTGCTCTTGCTTGCATGGACTGGAAGGTGGCCTGTGAACTCTGATACCAGCCACTTTGTCTGCAGGACTCTGTTCCATCTCCTGCTAGCTGAGTAATCCTGGACAGGTCCCACATTCCTGCCGAGCCTCAGTTTCCCCATCCAGAAAGCAATGGCACTACCAACCTTTTATTGCTGTTTGAGCTTTCACATTATTACTAGCTGAATGTATCAACAAACCACCTCTGAATTCTGCTATATTCCTTGCAACCTCACAAACTGCTCTCCACGTAGATGAACTATAGAATTCAAGGAGATGGGGCGCCTGGGTGGCTCAGTCGGTTAAGCGTCTGACTTCAGCTCAGGTTATGATCTTGTGGTTCGTGAATTCGGGCTCCCCATGGGGCTCTGTGCTGACAGCTCAGAGTCCGGAGCCTGCTTCAGATTCTGTGTTTCCCTCTCTCTCTGCCCTTCTCTCACTTGAGCTCACTCTCAAAAATAAACATTAAAAAAATTTTAATATTAATTAATTTATTTTGAGAGAGAGAGCGAGCATGAGTGGTGTAGGGTCAGAGAGAGAGAATCCACGCAGTCAGTGCAGAGCCTGATATCGTGCTTGATCTCACGAACCATGAGATCATGACCTGAGCAGAAACCAAGAGCTGGGACACCTAACAAACTAAGCTACTGAGGTGCCCCCCAAAATGGATTCTAACAGGGATAAAGACATCCAACAGAATTGAAAAAGGAGCCCCTGAGGTGACCATGACTGAGTCATCTAGGGTTGGGAGAAACAGCCCCCTTGGAAGTTCATGCCTGGCCTCCATGAGGCCTGTGACCCCCCTGGAATTGTAGGCCATTTTGTACTAATGGTAATAAATTAGCCTGAAAAAGTATAATGTAGAGTGAAAAAGCACAGCCAATTTTATAAAACATGCTTATCCATCTGGAAAGCCACCACATGCCTATTGTTTTTGTAATAGAAACTATAAAACATAAAGCTTGGTAACATCTCCACTGCCATGACCTCACAAATCATAGGCCTCTCAAGGAAGCTGCAAGGTCAAGAGAGAAAATCAGACTCTTCAAGGAAGTGGGAAAGTTTTAACCTTCTCAAAGGGGGCTACAGGTTCAAAAAGGCTAAGAGACATCAGCTCAGAGAGTCACCACTTTAAGCAAATAGCAAGCAAGTGCCTTCCTATTCCATGATTCAGGCCTCTTGAGAGGTGAAATAGAAGAGACTCTTGGATTTTACTCAACTATTTCCCTCCCTGGTTTTATACAAACAAACAAAAAGGGAAAAAAGTCCCTACAACACACAGCCCTTCTGGCTCGCAGTCCTAACTGCAAAGGTCAGGGCCAGCCAGCAACACACACGATCTGGTTATGCCACATCTGGGAACTCAACACTGGTATTTATTTCCCTTCTCTCTCTCTCTCTCTGCTTTGGATTCAAGCAACCCTGTAAAGATATCTTGACCTCAGAAAATAGAACCATCCACCCTCTGCTCCCTTCAAACCTCGCCGAAACATGCTATTATGGTGCCTGACAAGTCTGGGTTTAGCGCGGTCAGTTGGTGAGGGAGTTAATTTGGGACAATTTGTCCCGTAGCGGCTCAGTATTGCAAAGCCACTCTCCTGCCCTCTTGTGTGGCCAGGGAATCATGGGCTCACCACTTTCTTGTGCTAGAAGAGGGCTTAGGGGTCAAGACCACATGATATCCTTTGGGATCCATCTACTGCCATATAAAAAATATCCACTCATTCATTCCAAGTCATTGTATGAACTCTGCCTACAGCTCTAGCTAACAAGTGCTACATGACATAACTGGTCAAGGGTTAAATAAGACCGGAAAGCTCGTCTCCCCAAGTTGTTTTTACACAACAACACCCTCAGAAATCAAAATGTTTTAGTAAAGACGCATATTACACCACTGGACTGTGGTTCAAGGATTGGCCCATGAATCATGTTTGTTTATTACTTGTGTCATAGGATCTTAAAGCTGAAGTTTCCACCAGGCAACAAAACACAATAGACGTGCAATCCCAGAGAGAGGTGCCAAACCACCTTATGAAAGTTTTCGGAGTAGACGGCCTTGAGGACCTGGGGCCCTTCTGGGGCCTCTGGGCTCCACCAAAAACACATGGAAGGAAGGTCAGGCAACGGAGGCCAGAGATGAGAGGAGAGATTTCTAGGTGGGGGGGAGGAGGTGGTGCGGGTTAGCCAAGCTTCTTGATCTCAGGGTGCTGGGAGGAAGGAAACCCCCTAACTGGGGTGAGCCATGGGGGAGAAGATCCCTCAGAGAGCAGAAGCAGAGAGACTCAGAGCCTGGTACCAGCTTACTGCTGGGAAAGCCGAAACTGACCCCGGTCGGAGTTGAACTCCCACCAGTGGGAATGTAAAAGGCAAAAGGAAAGGCGTTGGAGGTGGAACCAGAAGAATACTCTTGCCTTGGGACCCACGTGAGCCCCAAGCCAGGGATTAGGAGTGTTCCTTGGAACAGCTGTGGGCCCTGAGACTCGGACTGAGCCAGGACGGGGACTGACTTGGGTTCTGTCCAACAGGGCCCACCTGCATGAAACTAGAAGAGCTTGGAGATGCACTCCTCCGTATCTAGGGGCTGAGGAAGGGGTCACTAGTGACCACCAGAATGGAGAACTAGAGGCAGCATTCTGCAGGGTCAAGAACATTGTAGTAGAAAGGGAAACAGTGAGAAAATGACATCTCAAGGGAAAAAGGTATGTGCTAGGCCAGAGTCAGGACAAACAGCAAGAGTGCTGGCTCAGGTGAGAACTGCCCTACGTGTCACCTCTCCATGTCTCCCCCAGACCCACCGGATCTGGTCGGGGTGTAGAAGCAGCTCTCAAGATAAAGGCGGGTGGGGGGGTGGCTAGAACCCTGAGGTGGAGAAAGGGAAGGAAGCACCACTACCCCTGACCGACTGCAGGCTTCTAACCCGAAAGCCCACCCAAGCTTGAGGGAGGGAGGGAGGGTGGAGGGAGAGAAAGGGAGATTTAACAGCTAACTCAGTTCAAAGCTTTCAAAAGCTTTGACACAGGACTGGACGCTCAAATTTTTGTATCTGGACAGTGTTTGTGACTTAGGGAATGTAGCTCATCTGTCACCTAAGAATGAGCAGTAAATTATGGGGCTGTTAGAGTATTTAAGCAGGAGCAGGAAAGATGATCTCTGAGACTAAATTGTAAAAGCACAGTGGGAGAAACACAGTTGCTGAACTGGGAGGTGTGCCTTTTCGATAGGCTGGTTACACTTGCTTGCAAAAGATACAGGATCTGAATCTTGGATGAGCAAAACCATCTCCCAGAGAAGACAGCTGGGCCTCGTGAGACATGTGGGCTCAACACCTCTATAGGATAACGAAATGACCTCTTTTATCTGTGACACCAGTGAGATCATGTGCTCGGTATTTGAGTTCACTGACCTTGTTTGGATACTTCTAAATTCTTTCCTAATATTGCTCAAATTTCTCTCTTGTGTGTCATTCTCTGAGGCTGGTGCCAGATTTCCTAGCATAAACAGCAACTGGAAGGACATCTTTTCCAGTTCTTTGTTCATTCTTTCTACACCTGCACATGCTGATGGGTTTTAATCACGCGGTTCTCCCCTTAACAGGTCCCAGATAAAAATCCTAATTTTCTCCAGCCATTTCACACTAGTGAGCTGCCCTCATCTCTTAATTTTCCTACTCTCATTCCCCTGAATACCTCCCTGTTCTACCTTATATTTATACAGGACATGGCATGATTGGAAATGCAACGAGTATTCTTAAAGGACACTTTGAACAACAATGGGATTACAAATTCTTTCTTTCACTGAATTTCCAAAGTGAAAGAGACCTTGGAAAGTCCCATCTCGATTTATAGATGTGGAAGCTGGCACCCCGGGGAATTTATATAACTGGTTAGACAACTAGTAAGTGGCAGGGGTCGGGGGTAGTACCGGAACGAAGGCTCCAGCTTCCCAACCTGGGGTCCTTTCCAGCCAGCTCCCTCTCCTGGGATCCTTTTAGGTGCTTTGTAGAACACCATGTAATAGAAACTATGAGCAGACCAAGATATCATGAGGAAGAACTGAGGATTAACTTTATACTTAATAACATTACCAAATCTAGAGGTGATGAGACTTCTGTAGTACCACAGGCTAGAATTAGCCTTCTGTTGAAAACAACTAAAAACTCTGATGAAATATATGAAACAACTGTTTTCAGACATTAGGTAACAGGAAGCACTGGACTGTGATTTCCAAGAGAAGAGAAACAAAAGATGTGAACTCCATAATCACCTCGCCTACCTGGATGTAATTTCTCAACTGTAGCACAAGGAAAGGGAACAAAAACAGAGTGCAGTGGTCTCGTTGAATTGAGGAGGCTATGACTGATGCTCAGGGAGACCTAGATAGCTAGAATCTTCAGGGCAGAAATCCAGAAATCTGCACAGAGTCCACATAACCCCTCCTCACCCCGAGCCTTTGGTCAAATATTAACCTGTACTTTAAGAGGTCAAGCAAAGAAAGAACAGCTACCATGGAGAGGAAAGGTGAACAATTCCTGGAGCTCACACAATGCTAGGATTATTCCAATTCCCACAAGCCAGAGTACAGAAATTGCTAGAATAAATGGATTTTCAACAGAGACCAGGAAGGTAATGCCTGAGCAGTGAACTAAAGTAGACTTGGAGTAAAAGCAACTTTAATTTTTTTTTAATTTATTTATTTATCTTGGTGGGGGGGGGGAATGAAAGTCGGGGAGGAGCAGAGAGAGAGAGAGAGAGGGAGAGAGAGAATCCCAAGCAGGCTCCAACTGCCAGCATGGACCCCAACATGGGGCTTGAACCCACAAGCCATGAGATCATGACCTGAGCCAAAATCAAGAGTCAGATGCTTAACCAACTGATCCACCTATGTGCCCCTTTAGTGACTTTAGATGACTTTAGATCCATTCTCAAAGAACTTAAACACAAGACATGGGGGATCAAACAAGGATCAAGGTCACCAAATAACTTGTACACCTATCCAAAAAAGACCAGCATTCATTAAAGCAATGTAACAAAATGTGGCATTGAGCAACATAAACTTTGAAATGTCAGGCACGCAATAAAAAATGAGAAAATGCCCAAATATTTGGAAACTAAATAGCACAGTTCTACATAACCCATGGTTCAAAGAAGAAATCAAAAGGGAAATTGCAAAGTATGTGGAACTGGATGAAAATTTTAAAAGCAACATGACAATATTTGTGGCATGCCACTAATGCAGTAGTTACTAGAAATTTTATAGCACTAAATATTTATGTTAGAGAAGAAAAAAATACCTTAAATCACTTACCTTGCACCCACCTTAAGAAAATAGAAAAAGAAAAGGAAAGGAAGCCCAAAGTAAGAAGAAGAAAGGAAATAATAAAGAATAATACATAAAGCATTGCAGTGAAAAACAAAAAAACAGTAGAGAAAATCATTGAAACAGATTAACAAAGTAGATAAATCTCAAGGCACACTGATCAAACTTATTGTCTGTCAAAAGTGGAAGAGACATTGGAAGTGGAAGAGACTTTTACCTTACAAAAAGCTGAACACCCCGTAGTATATGCCACTGGTTAGACAACTAGTAAGTAGCAGAGGTGATTTCACAACCAGCTCCCAAAAGAGAGAAGACACAAATGACCAATGTCAGGGGTGAGAGAAGTGACATCACTACAGATTCTACAGATATTAAAATAATAAGGGAATATTTTGAACACTAATTATACTTAAATTTGACAACTTTGACTAAATGGGCAAATTCCTTGAAAGACCCAAACGACCAAAGCTTGCTTATGAGGAAATAGATAACCTGAATAGCCCTCTATTCATTAAAAAAATTTAATTTGTAGTTTAAAACCATCCCACAAAAACAAACAAACAAAAAAACCCTTGAGGCCCAGGTGTCTTCATTAGTGAAATTCAACCAAAAATTTAAGCAATAATCAATGCCAATTCCATATAAATTCTTCCCCCAAAATCAAAGAAACTTCTAAATGTATTCTTTGAAGGCAGCGTTACTCTGATACCAAAACAAAGCAAAGAAAAAGAAACCCCATGAACAGGGATGCAAAAATTAAAACCAAAATTTTAGTAAATCAAATGCAACAAAATATAAAAAGGATAATACATCACAACCAAGTAGTATATATCTTGCAAATGCAATGTTAATTTATCATTAGAAAATCAAGTAATGTAATTTGCCATATTAACAGGCTAAAAAAAGAAGAACCATATGATCATCTCAATAGATGCAGATAAAGCATTTGACAAAACCTGGCACCCAATCTGATAAAAACTCTCAGAAAACTAGAAACAGAAGGGAACTTCCTCAATCTGATATAGGGAATCTATAAAGAGAAGACGATGAAGAAGGAAGAGGAGAAGGAGAAGGAGAAGGAGAAGGAGAAGGGGAAGAGGAGGTGGAAGAAGAAGAGAAAGAAGAAAAACTACAGGAAAAATTCATACTTAGCAGTGCAAGACTGAATGCTTTCAGCTTAAGATAAGGAACAAAACAAGGATATCTGTACTTAACTACTTTTATCCAACATTGTATTGAGGCTCTAACCATGGAAGTAAAGCAAGGGAAAGACATAAAAGGCACTTAAAGTAACCAAAAAGTAAAACTCTCTTTATTCAAGACTATATAATCACTGATACAGAAAATTTAATGGAATTCTCAGTTTAGCTAAGCTACTCCATGGTATTGCTGCTTTGGCATCCATATTGTTTGGCCAAGCAGCCTTTAGGGGCCTTAACCTGACATTAGCCTCATACAAGTACATGCTCTAGACAACAGCCTGCAGAGTCACAGGTAAATACAAGCTCCTGATGTGACTCCTGATATACCTTGTGATAAAGCCTTCCCCACCTGCAGGGCCATCCCTGCAAAGCTTAACAAAACCTCACTCTTTTTCAGTTGAATTACACAATCTGGCCATGGACTAAGAACCCCAAAGCACTCTGGCCATGAACCCTAATAAAGGCAGGTGCCCCAGCTCCTGTTGTTCTACCTATACCTTGCCTTGATCTCCCCATGTGACCCCTCATGGTGTGCCAAGCCAAGTACTTCCTCCAGAGCCTAGGAATAATAAACTTCTCCATTTCAATTCCTTTGCGGTCTTTCGTTGAACCTTGGCTCACTATCTAACACCCCAAGGCTATGTAACATGTTAATTTAACAAAGTCAAAACAGGAATTAACAAAAAAGCTGCTAAAGCTAAGAAGTGAGTTTAGTAAGGTGACAGCATAGAAAATCAATACACAAAAATTAACTAACAACAAACAATTGGAAATTGGAATTTTTTAAAATACCATTTATAATATGTTTAAAATATAAAATAGGGAAAATTTGATAAGGCATGTGCAAGATATGTACAGTTAAAGCTATAAAACCTTGCCAAGGGACATTGAAGAGGACCACAAATAAATAGGGAGATATATCATATTCATGGGTTAGAAGACTCAATATTTTAAAATTTGAATTCTCCCCCATTGCTTTATAGATTCGGCACAATCTCAACCAAGATTTCAGCAGATGTTTTTGTTGGTAGAAAATGACAAGCTAATTCTAAAATTCATATGAAAACACAAAGGATCTAGAATAGCCTAAACAACTTTTAAAAAGAAAACAAAGTTGGTGATAAATATTATCAGGTTTCAAGATTTATTATAAAGCTTTAGCAATCAAGACACTGTGGAATTGGCATAAAGATATACAAATAAACCAATGAAGTAGAAGAGGAAATTCAAAAATACACCCTCCTACATATGGACAATTGATGTTTTACAAGGTATAGAGACAATTCAAAGAAGAAACAGTAGACTCTTCGGCAAATCGTATCAAAACCAGTCAATATCTGTATGCAAAAAATTTAAAAATGACCTTCAATCCATATCTCATATCATATACCAAAACTAACTCAGGGGTGCCTGAGTGCTCAGTCAGTTAAGTGTCCAACTCTGGCTCAGGTCATGATCTCATGGCTCGTGGGTTCAAGCCCTGCATTGGCCCTCTTGCTGTCAGCACAGAGTCCACTTCAGACCCTCTGTTCCCCTCTCTCTTTCTGGCCTCCACTTGTGCTCTCTCTCTCTCTCTCTCAAAAATAAACATTTTTAAAAATTACCTCAAAATGGATCATAGGTGTAACTACAAAACCTAAAACTATGCAACTTGTAATAAAAGGCATAGGAGAAATTTTTTGTGAACTTTGTGTAGACAATGCTTTTTTAGATACAATGCTAAAAGGCTGATACATAAAAGAAAAAAATGATAAATTGGACTTTATCAAGATGGAAAACTTTTGCTTTCAAAGATGCTATTAAGAAAATAAAAACACAAACCACAGACTGAGAAAATATTTGCAAATTATATGTTTGAGAAAAGACCCTTTAAAAATTCAACAATAACAAAACAACAAAAATGGACAAAAGATTTTAACAGACATTTTGCTAAGATACGTGGATGACAAATAAGTACAGGAAACGATGCACATTATTAGTTATTAGGGAAATACAAATTAAAACTGCAGTGAGAGTCACCTATTCGAATGACTAAAATGAGAAAGTCTGCTGGCAATACCAAGTGTTGATGAAGATAAACAACTAGAATTCTCCTATAGTATTGATGAAAATGTAAAATAGTAAAAATATTTGGAAAATAATTTTATAATTTTTTAAGAAATTAAACACCTACCTACTGTATTTTCCAGTCATCCACTCCACTAGTTATTTACTGAAAAAAAAAAGGAATTCACACAAAGAATTCATACACAGACTGATACATGAATACTTCTCAAATCTTTGTGTATAATAGCCCAAGGAATCTACAAAAAAAAATTCCTAGACCTAGTAAGTGAGATGAGCAAGTCATAGGATATCAAAACAAACATACAAAATTCAGTATTTCTAGAGAGTAGCAACAATCATATGAAGACTCAAATTAAAAATACAATACCATTTACAATTGTTCAAATAAAATTAAGTGCTTAGGGGTTAAATACGGTTTGAATTGCCCAATTTGACCTTGGATTAGGAAACCCAAAGCACTCTACCCATGGGTAGAGTATAGGACTTGTATGGTGAAAACAATAAAATGCTTATGAAATAAATCAAAGATCTAAACAATGTACATACATACTATGTTCATGGACTGGCAGATTGAACATAGTAAAGAAAGGGAGAATAGGAGTAGAAGACAAAAATAGGAGCAAAGAGCAATGGCAATTAAAAAAAACAATAATGCACATGATAAATATTAATTCAACTATATTAATACCAAAATCAGAGTGGTGCCTGGGTGGCTCAGTCCATTAAACATCCAACTTTGGCTCAGGCCATGATCTCATGGTTTGTGGTTTGAGCCCTGTGTTGTGCTGACACCTCAGAGCCTGGAGTTTGCTTTGGATTTTGTGTCTCCCCCCCCCCACCCTGCTCCTCCCCTGCTCACACTCTGTCTCTCTCTCTCAAAAATAAGTAAACATTAAAAAAAAAACCAAGATCAGAAATGAAAAGGGAGACATCCGTACAGATCCCATGAACATTAAAAGGATAATAAGTACTATGAACAGCTCTATGTTCATAGATTTGGTAACCTAGATGAAATGGACCAATTCCCTAAAAGACATAATCTTCCAAAACACATAGGAAGACACAATCTGAATAAGCCTATATCTATTTTAAAAATTGAATCAATAATTAATAACCTTCCAAAAAAGAAAGCACCAGGCCCAGATGGGTTCACTGGTGAATTCTACCAAATATTTAAGGAAGAAATGATAACAATTCTCTACAATTTCTTTCAGAGGATAGAAGCAAATACTTCCTAACACATCCTGTGAGGACAGCATTACCCCAATATCAAAACAAACACATTACAAAAAATGAAAATTATTGACCAACATCTCTCATGAACACAGATGCAAAAATTCTCAACAAAATATTAGCAAATTGAATACAACAATATATAAAAAGAATTGTATACCACAACCAAGTGGGATTTATCTCAGGTATACAAGACTGGTTCAACATTTGAAAAATAATTAATGTAATCTATCATATCAAGAGAGTAAATAAGAAAAAAATCACATGATCTGATTAATAGATGCAGGACAAGCATTTGCCAAAATCCAACATCCATTCATGGTTTAAAAAAAAAACACTCTCAGTAAAATGGGAACAGAAGGGAACTTACTCATCCTGAATTAAAGATTGCAAAAAATCTACAGCTAACTTCACACTTACTGGTGAGAGCTGAAGGCTTTCCCATTCAGGTCAAGTACAAGGCAAGGATGTGCCCTCTTACCATTCTTCATCATTGTGCTGGAAGTCCTTACTAATGCAGTAAGTTGGGAAAAGGAAATAAATGGTATATAGATTGGGAGGGAAGAAACAAAACAGTCTTTAGTCATAGATGACATGACTGTCTATGTAGAAACTCCAAAAGAATTGACAAAGAAACTCCTGAAACTCATAAGCAATTATAGCAAGGTTGCAGTATACAAGACTAATACACAAAAGCCAATTGCTTTCCTACCTGCCAACAATTAAGTGAAATTTGAAATTAAAAACAGAATGCCATTTATATTAGTACTCCCCCAAAAAATGAAATACTTAGGTATCTAACAAAATATATGCAAGATCTATACAAGGAAAAATAGAAAGCTTTGAAGAATGAAATTTTAAAAAGAACTAAATAAATGGGGAAAGATTCCATGTTCATAGATAGGATGACTCATATTATCAAGATGTCAGTTCTTACCAAATTAGTCTATAGATTCAATGCAATCACAACGAAAATCCTAGCAAGCTAAACTTGTGAATATCAATAAGCCAATTCTAAAATTTATATGGAGAGGTAAAAGACCCGGAATAGCCAACACAATATTGAAGGAGAAGAACAATGTTGGAAGACTGACACTATCTGACTTTAAGACTTACCAGAAAGCTACGGTAATCTAGAGTGTGATATTGCTGAAAGAACAGACAAATGGATCAATGAACAGAATAGCCCAGAAATAAACCCAAATACAGCCAACTGATCTTTGACAAAGGAGCAAAGGCAATGCAATGGAGCAGTGACAGTCTCTTCAACAAATGTTTCTGGAATACTAGACATTCACATGCAAAAAAATTGAATGTAGACACAAAACCTTACACCCTTCACAAAAATTAAGCTCATAAAGGGTCAAATTAACTCACAATGGGCCACTTTAAAATGTAAATGCAAAAACACAAAACTCCTACAAGGTAACACAGGAGAAAACCTATATGACCTTGAGTATGCTGATGTCTTTTTAGATACTACACTAAAGACATGATCCATGACAGAAATAATGGATAAGGGGGATTTCTTTAAAATTAAAGACTTCTGGGGTGCCCAGGTAACACAGTCAGTTAAGCTCTTGATCTCTGCTCAGGTCACGATCTCACGGTTTGTGGGTTTGAGCCCTGCATCAGGCTCTGCACTGGTGGTGCAGTGTCTGCCTGGGATTTTGTCTTTCCTTCTCTCGGCCCTCCCCCACTTGGGCTCTCTCTCTCTCTCTCTCTCTCTCTCAAAATAAATAAATAAACATAATAAAAAATTTTAATTAAAAACTTCTGCTCTGCAAAAGACATATAAAGAGAATGAGAAGACAAGCCACAGACCAGGAGAATATATTTGCAAAAGACATATCTGATAAAGGATGGTTACCTAAAATATGCAAAGAACTCTTACAACACACAATAAGAAAACAAACAACTCAATTTAAAAATGGGCCAAAACCCCAACAAACAACTCACCGAAGAAATTATACACATGACAAATAAGCACATTAAAAGGTGCTCCACATCATACGTCATCAGGGAAATGCAAATTAAAACAACAACGAGATACCACTATCGACTTATTAGAATGGCCAAAATCCAGAACGCTGACACCACCAAATGCTGGTGAGGATATGGAGTAACAAGCACTCTCATCCATTGTTGGTGGGAACATAAAACGGTGCAGCCACTTTGAAAGACAGTTTCGTGGCTTCTTGTACAACTAAGCACAGTCTTATCATATGACTCAGCAATTATGCTCATTGGTATTTAACTAAAGAAAATCACCCGAAAGTTTTTGTCTACACAAGAATCTGCACAAAGAGTTGAGAGCAACTTTTTCAGAATCACCAAAACCTGAAGCAACGAAGATAGTTTTCAGTAGGTGAATGCATAAATAAACAATGGTATACCCAGACAATAGAATATTATTCAGTGCTGAAAAGAAATGAACTATCAAGACATGAAGAGACATGAAGGAATCTCAAATGCATATTGCATAATATGATTCCAAATATAAGACATTCTAGAAAAGGCAATATGATGAAGACAAGAAGATCAGTGATGGGGGCAAGGGATGAACAGGCAGATAACAGAGAATTTTTAGGTCAGTTAAAGTACTCTGTATGATATTATAACGATATATGTCATTACACACTTGTCCAAACAGATAAATGCATGACAGCAAGAGTGAACCCTACGGTAAACTATGGACTCTGGGTGATTATGGTATGCCAATATAGCTTCACCTTTGGTTAAAAAAAATATATCATTCTGGTGGGTGGTATTGATAATGGGGGAGGCCATGTAGGTGTAGGTGCAGGGGCTATATGGGAAATCTCCGTACCTCCAATTTTGTTGTAAACCTAAAATTGCTCTAAAACAAAAGCCTTTTTAAGAAAGCATCCTTAGCCATGATACAAAAGCCTGGTCTATTTAAACAATTGATAAATCGGAAAAAAATAATAATAAAGAAATAAAGAAATAACTGATAAATCGGACTTCATTTAATGAAAAATTTTTGCTCCCTGGAGATGATTATTATCATTACTATTATTTTAAAGTTTTATTTATTTAAGTAATCTCTACATCCAACATGGTGCTCACGGCCCCGAGATTAAGAGTTGCATCCTTTTTTAGGGGCACGTAGGTGGCTCAGTTGACTAAGTGTTTGACTTGGGCCCAGGTCATGATCTCACAGTTCATGAGTTCTCTGCTGTCAGCACAGAGCCTACTTCGGATCCTGTGTTCCCCTCCGTCTGCTCCTCCTCTGCTCGAGTGCTCTCTCTCTCAAGAATAAACAAAGAGTTGCATCCTTTTATAACTGAGTCAGCCAGGTGTTCCTGGAAGACCTTATTAAGATGAAAAAAACAAGCTACAGACCAGGAGAACCCATTTGTAAACCACATATCTCACAACAGACTCAGATCTAGAATGTATAAAGAACTCTCAGAACTCAAAAGTAAACAAACAAACAATTCAATTAGAAAATGGGCAAAAGACATGAGGAGACATTTCATCAAAGGTGATATACAGATGCCAAGTAAGCATGAGAAAAAGCTGAATATCATGAGCCGTTGGGGAAATGCAAATTAAAACCACAATGAGGTATCACTACATACTCATCATGACAGCTAAAATAAAAAATAAAAACAGTGGTAAAAGCAAATGGTGGCTAAGCGGCAGAGAAACTATCATTCATACATTGTTGGTGGGAATGTAAATGGTACACTTTGGGAAGCAAGTTAGCAGTTTCTTGAAAACTACATGTGAAACAACAGTATGACCCACCAATCGCGGAATCTGGGTGTTGATTCCAGAAAGATGAAAACTTGTGTTTGTCCAAAAACGTATACAAAATTGCTCATGGAAGCTTTGTTTGTAATAGGCAAACCTGGAAACAACCAAAATGTCCCCATGTAACAACTTCTCCCTGCCCCTGCCAGCTCCTAGCAACCTACATTCTACTTTCTGTCTCTGAATTTAACTACTCTAGGCACTTATACAATGCCCTCAAGGTTCATCTATGCTGTAGCATAGGTCAGAATCTCCTTCCTTTTTAAGGTGGAATAATACTCCCTTTTACGTATATACCGCCTTTTGTTCATCCATCCATCCATTGATGGGCATGCATTGCTTCCACCTGGTGGCCGTTTTGACTAATGTTGCTCTGAACATGTGTACGGATCTGGAATTTCTGAAGGTGTGCCCCAGGACTCTGTTTCATAAACTCCTCTGGTGACTCTAATATACTTTATTTATTTTTTAAATATGCTTTATTCTTATAATTTTTTTATTTTTTTTTAAATGTTTATTTATTTTGAGAGAGAGACAGAGTACAAGAGGGGGATGGGGCAGAGAGACAGGGAGACACAGAATCGGAAGCAGGCTCCAGGCTCTGAGCTGTCAGCACAGAGCCCAACGCGGGGCTTGAACTCATGAACTTCGAGATCATGACCTGAGCCAAAGTCCAACACTCAACCAACTGAGCCACCTGGGCGCCCCTCTAATATACTTTAAAAGTTTGTGAACCACTGCTCTAATTCAGGATTTCCTCACGTGTAGATGGGCAAGGATTTGGGGTAACCCTCACACACTATTATAGAGATCTGACTCACACACGAGAATGTCAGTCTTTTTCAAATTTTATGAATCATTCTGGTAAGATCAAAAGAAAAACCTTGGTTTGGTATTATTTCTCTTGAACACCTAGTTCCAATTTCCCTTTTTAAGAAAGAGAGAGCAGCCCGTGGATTCAGAGGCATCGGATTCTTCAGCAGACAATAAAAGCAGGGAGAACTCAGTGACATTGTTTTTCATTGTATTGGTCAGTTGCATGACTATAAATTCCAAATGGTTTCTGACTTATGATAATAATGTAGCGTTGCTTTTTAATGAATCTACTTATTATTTTTGTTTAAACTGAGCGATTTTTTTTAAGCAAAAAAATATGGCCAGAGGTGTGTGAATAGGGCAAAACCTTGGGTAGCGACATGCCAGAGAATCAAGTCTGGGAAACACCGCTTCAAGGAACATTAACATTTGGAGTTTGCTCTCAACTTTTGGCACATGGAATGAGGAGAGCACCACACACTCACACACAGAAGCACACATCTAAGGCACTCGGTGGATGGCTCCTACATGCAGACATGGGATGGCACCTGCCACGTGCAGAAAGGCAGAGAAGCTTCCCCAGCAACCTCTTAAGCCAGAAAATCTTCACCCAAGCCTTAGAAGTGTGAGACGGCGATGCTCTTTGCACTTTCTGGAAGGGTTTTCTTTTTCTCTTCCCTTAGTGTTGAGTAGTAAAATTATTTAAAGGCTTCAGCCTGTCCAGACTGTGATACGGGGTCACCAAACAAGAGAGGCAAACATGTTCAACCACTGGCAGCTGGGATTAGAAACCCCAGCTGGGATTAGGCAGTTTGTGCCCCAGGTGGGGGCCCTCTTCTTCTTTGACTCAGATCTACCCAGAACGTGGCAGGTTTCTAGCTTAGGTGACAAGAAGCTGCCCCTAACAGTTACACTGTGAGCTAACGACAGTAGCTGCCACTGCATGGACTGTGTGCCTGGCACCGACCTCTCTCTCATTAATTCTCACAACGCCCTAAAAGCTGACACTCAGCTCCATTCTGTGAATGAGGCAATGAGCTCAGAGACATGAAGAGACCAACTCAAGGCACACAGCTCAGACTCGGGCCTGCCGGGCTTCCAAAATCTGCTTCACCATAAGTCATCATTTTGTCCAAGTTCTTTGCGACCTTGGCTTACTGCTCCACTGGCCGTTTGCTTTCCCTTGCGGTTTGCAAAGCAGAGACCCAGGAGAACAACTCCTGAGCAACAGCCCCTTCAAGATGCCACAGTTTTGGAACTCTACATCGGTCTACGAACATCTGTGGGACTTGATTAGGATTTCTGCTTGTTTGAATTTTCATGTTCTCAAAATATGGTTTCTAGTTACCACTCAAGTTGGCCACACGATGGAAAGATGGAAAGGGGCCTTTCGTTTCCCATATTTCTAGGGCAGTTCATCCAGGCCGTGGCCTTATTAGGAAAAAGGAAAAGATGGGTTAGCAGATGAAGATTTACTGGCTGACAGCAGAAAATACTGTCAGGTGCATGTGCAGTGGTCCCTTGTGTGTGTGTGTGTGTTTCCTCTAAAAATCTTGCATTCTGAAATACACATACAGTCACTTTAAAAGGTTTCTGGTGTCCGTAAGTCCTGTGACACATCATCCCAATGAGAAAGTTTCCAAAACTCTTTTTCAAGCACTGGTGCATTTTTGAAAGAAAACAAACAAACAAACAAACCAAGCATACAGTCCTTAAAAACAAAAGTTACAGATTACACATCCGCTAAGGCAGCTTATTAAACTTATTTTAAAACCCCTGGCGTTTTGAAAACAGGGCAGGAGATGATTTAGGGGGTAATTTACTAGGTTCCTCTCCCCCAAAGAACATCTGAGAACATTTTCTCTAATAATAAAAGGCAAAGTACATGCAGTTGTGTAAACCGCAAATGCCCCACCAGTGCGTGAGTGAAGAAGCTCGCCAGCCTAGAGAAAGACCTTTCTGGTGTCTTCCGCAGAAACGATTTCCCCAGCGCTCTCCTGAGTTCAGTAGCGTGATCTCAGGGCGTGGAAGAGGCAATTCTTGCGCTGGAAACATTCCGTGTGGAAGACATTATCCCAAATGAGTGTAAAGAGAACACATGTAAGCGGCGTGAGCTTGCAAACTCAGAGGGGAGGTCTCTTGTCACCGCTGTTAGTACTCCCCCCACCCCCACCCCCACGCCCAGCGGAAGCAGCGTCCCGAGAGCTGTTCAAAAAGCTTGGGAGGGGTGGGGGTGCTGCTGCTCATCCCCAAAACAAGACGCCTTCCCCAGGCAGGGGGTGGGGGGGATGAATTAAAGGGGATTCTTAAATTTGGGAGAACCCTCAGCAAAAGAAATAAAAAATGAGAAGAGCACCGACGTGAGTCTGCCTGTTGCAAGAGTAGCATCTACGGAGCGCCCAGGGGAAAGGCAGAGCAGGGAGCTGAGCGCGGAGGGGCGCTGGGGGAGGGAACTTCGGCGAGCGTGTGGGTGCGGCAGCCCCAGGCTTCTCCACCTCTAACCCCCAGAAATCCCCCCGGTGGTCTCGTTAAAACGCAGAGTCTGATCCCTTTGATCGAGGTGGGGCGGGGGGAGATCTGCATTTCGGACGAGCTCCCAGATATTACAGCGACCGCCGGCCCGCGGACCAAACTGAATAGCAAGGGATTTATTTGCCCCCTGTGGTGAAACAAGCCCTCCGGGGTTAGAGCAGAAGCGGGGCTTTCTGAAGCCTTCGATCAACCTCTAGGGTAGTAGCGACCTTAGAAAAGCAAGGACAGAAACAAACTGGACGGGCAGGGATGGGGCTGAAAACTGGCCAGAGGCAGGACCACGGTCCGAGAGGCTTTATGACAAGCAGGGTCTCTGCAGGGCAGCGGGGGGTGGAGGCGCTCGCCTTTTGGCTCTGCAAGCAAGCGTCGCGAGGGGTGGGGGCTTTGCGGGGAAGCGCAGGAGACGCGCACTGGGACGCAGGTAGCAGCGGGACTCCCAGCTAGAGCGGGGGACCGGGGCCCGCCTGTCCTTACCTGCGCTCGCCTTGGTCCGTGTAGATGCTGAAGAAGAGCCCCTCCCTGAGGTCCCGGTACACCAGGCCCGAGAAACTGAGCTGCAGCTCATACCGGCTCCCGGGCTGCAGGGTCGCGCCGAGCTCCAGGACCATATACTGCATGTCGAAAGCGAACCACACGTCGTCCACGGGCACGCGACCCACCGCGCCGTCTCGGGGGCCAGAGGACAGAGGACCCCGCACCTCGGCGCTCTCGCAGTCCAGGAAGAGGCTGTGCAGCAGCAGCCGCGCGGTGGCCGCGGTGCAGCGCACGGTGATGTTCACGCGGCCGGTGAAGCTCAACGTCGGAGACTGGAACTCGTTCGGACGCAGCCGGGGCCACAGCTCCAGCTCATAGTGCAGCGGCACGAGCCAGGGCGGCAGGCGCAGCTGGTCCCAGGGGCCCGGGGGTCGCCAGTGGCCCGGGGTGGCCGTACCCGCCGGTTCACGAGTAGGGCGGGGCGGCCAGGTGGGCAGCTGCTCCTCCTGCGTGCCGCGCGGCGAGGACGCGGCGTCCGGGACCCCGCTGTGATGGAGGTCGGACGGCTGGACGCGCGCGCAGCGGCCGTACAGGGCGGCGAGCACCGCCAGCGCCAGCAGAAGCGCGGCGGCCAGCGCGGCCAGCAGCAGGGCTACCGCGCGGCTCACGTAGAAGCCAGAGCTGGAAGGGGGCCCCATGGCTGGGGCCGGGGCGAGGGCCGGGCGACAGCCGGGAGACCTCGGCGGCTCAAATCGTGGCCCGGGTGCTCAGTGATGGGACCCCCTTCGCTCTTCTTCTCTGTACCGTCCCGCCTCCTCCTCCGCGAGGAGCTGAGGAGACAGGAGCGAACGGTTGGGACCACGGCTTCCCCCTCCCAGCTAATCAGATCCAGGTCCCTGCCCACCCACCCCCGCCCCGCCGGAGCCTGGGGAAGAGGCGGATCCCGCGCACCGCAGCACGCGCCCCTTTGGGTCCAAAGGAAAAGACCTCGCACAAGAGGCTTCCAGAGTCGACGCGCGAAAGGGACGGTCGGACCACACTCGAACTTAGACACTTCCGACGAGGATGTTTGGATTCATGGGATTTGTTAGATGCGCCCCAGTGCGGTCTCAGGTGTTGTCGGAAAAGAGACAAGTGCAGGGCCCACGCTGCTCCTTGACTGCCGGACGGTCTGCGGACAGCACACCTGCTGGCCACCAGCTGGGGAAGCGAGGGCTAGGGGTTGGGTGAGGGGCTTAAGGATCAGAACTTTTAGAGACGCACTCTGAAATGACCCTCAGAAGGACATCCACGCCATCAGAACTAACTCCCGGAGCCAAACCGTTGGCCCTACATTCGCCTCCTGAATACGCTCCGGACTCACGCAGCCCAGGCAGAGAGTGCGAAGATGGAGACAAGGCCAGGAGTCCCCGAGCCTTTCCGAGCTGGCGAGGCGGGGCTGGAGGAGGGGCCGACCGAAAGGCAAGGGGAGTTCCTCCGGGGCTGCGAGGTGGAGAGGGGTCGTCCATGGGAAAGGGGACGTTCTGATTTCCAAACCGGTCCGTTTCAAGCCATAGTAGTGCGGCCAGCCTTTCCACTCGGAAACTGCCGGGGCGGGACCCGTGTCCCAGGCGGTGCCCCAGTCGGTGAGATCTTTGGCTTGCTGGGCATCTGTTTGCTATTTAGCCCGTGCTGCAGGGAGAGTTCCCCGGCCTGGGAGCGGAGCTCCGAGTCTGCAAGCACGCGCTCGCGTGCATTGCGAATGGGGTTGCGCGAAAACAGTCTTCACGCTCCTGCTAGGTCCCATCCAAGGAGGAAACCCCTCCACCTGAGTTCAGAGGTGGGGTAAACCAAGGTGATTCCCCTGGCAAATTGACCTTCCCAATGAAATTAATCACGTTAAAAATAAACTTCCGGGACGGGACAGGGCGGAAGAAGGAAACTTCGACACCAAGCTCACACAGATGGTTGTGCTGTAATCTGTAGACAGACCCGTGTCCTGATTACAGGTTTGACCTGCTTTCTTCAGCAATGAAATGATCATATTTTTTTTTAATTTTTTTTAACTTTTATTTATTTTTGAGAGAGAGAGAGACAGAGCATGAATGGGGGAGGGTCAGAGAGAGGGAGACACAGAATCTGAAACAGGCTCCAGGCTCTGAGCGGTCAGCACAGAGCCGGAGGCGGGGCTCTAACTCACAGACTGTGAGCTCATGACCTGAGCCGAAGTCGGACACTTAACTGACTGAGCCACCCAGGCGCCCCTAAACGATCATATTTGAAAATAATGGTGGGGTGGCCACCTTCCAGAAGGTCCTGGGTAGAGCTGAGGGAGAAACAGCTCCTTCTGTTGGAACTGTGCGCTACTGAGCTAGTGGGGTGTCCCAGATGTAGAGCTAATAATTGTCCTCACCACCCACAGGACAATTTCTTGAAGGATTCCAGACTCCCAAGGAAATGTTAAAGAGATAAAAGGAGTCATTAACTGAATTACTTCATATTAGAGGTGTTCCTCCCCTCAGTTTGTCATTAAACAAATAGAAATTGGCCACCACACAGACTCAAAGTAATAAAATGGCACCAAATGATTCTGAGAAATCGTTCATGTCACTCAAAAGTTGCTAAATAACACACTAGCTGAGTCATGCTTATGTCAATTACTTAAAAACTGGAGAATATTATTACATGAAATTTCTGACACTTCAGGGAAAGAATAGTTCTGGGAAATAGACCATTTGCCAGGAATACATTCACTAAAAATTTTAACAAAATTCTTTTTTTTTTTTTTTTTTTTTCAAGTAGGCGTCACGACCAGCACCAAGCCCCAAGGCGGGGCTTGAATTCATGACCCTGAGATCAGGACCTGAGCTGAGATCAAGAGACCCATGCTTAACAGACCGAACCACCGAGGTGCCCCTAAAAACAAACAAATAACTTAAGGAGATGCTCAGAAAATCCACTCACTATTCAGACCAGCTAAAAGCAGTGATTCTCAACTGGAGGTGCTTTTGCTGACTCTCTCCTGGACATTTGACAATTTTTGGAGACTTTCGATTGTCACAGCTTTGAAGGGTGGGCGGGGGTGGGGGATTGGGGGAGCGAGTTCTATTGGCATCTAGTGGGTAGAGGTCCAGGCTTTTATATACTGTCCAAATGGGACTTCACCTTTGCATCTTTGTACCTATTTACTTTTGTTTATGCTTATGCTTTGACATGTCTATTATTCTTGCATCTTTAAAAAAAATTTTAAAAGCTTTATTTATTTATTGAGAGAGCACACACGGGGGAGGGACAGACAGAGAGGGAGAGAGAGAGAATCCCAGGCAGGCTCTACATTATCAGCCCATCGCAGGGGTCAAACTCATGAACAGTGAGATCCTGACCTGAGCTGAAACCAAGAGTCCAAAGCTTAACCGACTGAGCCACCCGGGTGCCCCTATTCTTCCATCTTTATATCTTGGTACTTATTATGAACTTCTGTGATACTTTATTATTTCCCTTGGGCCATATGACTCAATTTTTCTTTTCATTTTTCTTCGTTTACTTTGAAAATCTGATTTTTTTGAATGGGTAATATAGTCATAAGGCTCAACAATCAAAACAGTATGGACAGTTATGTTGAGATATGTTGCTTCCACTGCTTCCATAGTTTTTATGTGTATCTTCTCTGTGTTTCCTTATACAATTGCATACTCTTGTATCTCTCCCCTTTCTTACATAAGAAATAGTGTAGTAAAGTGCACTCTGCACCTTGCATTTTCATTTAACATTATATTCTGGGGATCTTTCCATATCACTCCACAGATATCTTTCACATTCATTTCTACAGCTGCATTGTATGGCTATACTATTGCAGAGATTTTCCTAGTTTGGTTATTTGGAAGGATTCACCAGACTCCACAGAGTATCTTCACATAGGCTTGTATTTAAAGGCACAGGAGGGGCGCCTGGGTGGCTCAGTCGTTTAAGCGTCCGACTTCAGCTTAGGTCATGATCTCACGGTCTGTGGGTTCGAGCAATGCGTCATACTCTGTGCTGACAGCTCAGAGCCTGGAGCCTGCTTCTGGTTCTGTGTCTCTCTCTCTGCCCCTCCCCACTCACGCTCCTCTCTCTGTCTCTCTCTCTCTGGAAAACAAAGGCAAAGGATACAGTGCAGCAACAGAGATTACAGACAAGTATAGGAGGTCAGAGAGACATCACCAGTGCCAGCTCCCCAAGGGCCCTTATTTGCATAAACGGTCCCTGCTGTGTCACCAGCTCAGTCCACCAAGGTCTGTGAGAGGAACCTTGTTTACAGAAAGCTCAAAGGAGAAACTCTTAGAGAACCCCTTTTAAATAATCAAGCCAGGTATATCAGACCCATAAATCCAACTGCAAACTACCAGTAACAAAACTAACCCTAGGGGTCTCCAGGGAGAATTTCAGACCTGAGTCAACACATAATAAATTGATCAAGAGTCAGAAACCAAATAACCAGAATTAAGGCAGAGAAAGGAGCATTGAAAATCCTCTCCTCCGTGAAAGCAAGGTGAATGCTGGAAAAAAATGGTCTGAATTAACTATTTCAGAACTCTGGGAAATAGCCAAAATCTTGGAGCAATCTGGAGAGTGTTTGTTCAAAAATAAACAAACAGCCCAATCTCAGTTAAAAAGAAACAAACCTGAGCTTTATAACATTCTAACTTGCTTTATTCTCATTTCCTTCTTCTCAGCTCTGCAGTAGCCTTAAAAATCAACAGCCTGCTATCATGGTGCAAATCAGTAGCCTGGCCACCAATGGAAGGAGCATATAGTCCCTTTAAAGACCCTTGAAAGCCTCATTCTCAGAGAATTGTCATATTTGAACTACCGGGGGGTTCCCTGGAAGACTGCTCTCAAGGTTATCTTTATTTGACCTGATTCACAGTTCAGTCTGTGTGAACAGCCTTTCCTAAGGGGCACTGGTTGAAAATAACCATAGGCAATTGTTTAATTTTGCAACTGCCTGAGGCGGGCAAACAATTGAAGCAAACATTAAGCTTGTCAGAAAGTTTAAAAGGAAACGTTCAGGAATTATATATCTAGAGGGGGCTTTGAAAAGCTCCAACAGATTCCTGAAAAACTAAAAGGCCATATGCCTGCTATGGGCCGTGCACACGACTAAGGCTACCCACATGCTTGGAAAAGACCCAAGAAAGCCCTAAGCACATCCAGCTTATCTTGAGGCATTGCTCAAACTGGATGTCAAGCCTAAGACAGAGTTGTCGACTGCCTGGTTGAATGTTGAAGGGATACCTCAACACCTACACAGAGCCCCTTGGCAAAACCTGGGAGATTTAGGGGGCCTGGGTGGCTCAGCGGGTTGAGTGTATGACTTCAGCTCAGGTCATGATTTCACAGTTCATGGGTTCAAGCCCCACATTGGGCTCTCTGTTGTCAGTGCAGAGCCCGCTTCAGATCCTCTGTCCCCCACTCTCTCTGTGCCCCTCCTGCTCACACTCTCTCTCTCTCTCTCTCAAAAATAAATAAAAACATTTTTAAAAATCTTAAAAAATGGGAGATTTACTGGTTCCAGGTATTCAGGGGACTCTCTCACCATTAGCTGACCTCTAAGCTAATGAGCAAAGACATAAGTAGCCACCAAAACAAAGAATACAGACTTTACTGAATTCGTTCAGAAAAGCCTCTAAGCATACAAATAACTACAACCATAATCAGCAACAACAAGTCCTGAAAGGGCAAGAGATCTTAGACTTGTCAAATTATTTAACATATTGTGTTTCCCACAGCAACAAAAAATTATGAGACATACAAGGAAACACAAATGTATGCCCATACACAGAGAAAAGTCATCAATAGAAAGTGTCCCTAAGGACTTTCAAACATTGGATTGGGTTTATTAGACAAAGACTTTGAATTAGCTATTTTAAATAAGGTTGAATGAACCAAAAGAAACCATGTCTAAAGAGCTAAAGGGAAGTAGGGGAATAATATCTCATCAAATGAAAAATATCAATAAAAAGATTAAGACCTAAAAAAATGAATCAAATAGAAATTCTAGAGCTGAAAGTGCATTAACTGAAAATTTAAAAATCACTAAAGGGCCTTAACAGCAGTTTTTTTTTCGTTTTTTTTTTTGTTTGTTTGTTTTTTATCGGAAAGGAGAAATAATCAATGAGATTGAAGATAGGCTAAATGAGATTATTCAGTCTGAGTAACATAAAGGAAAAAAGAACAAAGAAAAATGAAGAGGGCTTAACAGAACTGTGGGATACCATCAAGCTGACTAGTGTACAGATTGTAGAAGTTCCAGAAGGAAAATAGCAAGAGAAGGGAGCAGACACATGACTTGAAGAAATAATGTCCAAAAATTCCCCCAATTTTTTGCAAGAATCAAATCTACAAATCTAACAAAGCTCAACAAATTGCAAGTAGGATAAATTCAAAGAAATGCGTACCAAGACACATTATACTCAAACTGTCGACAGCCAAGGACAAAGAGAGAATCCTGCAAGCAGCAAGGCAGATGTGATTTTTCACATACAAGAGACTCCCATTAAGACTACCAGCTGACTGTTCATCAGAAATCTTGGAGATGAGAAGGTTGATCTGTTCAAAGTGCCAGAAAAAAAATCCCTATCAACTGATAATTCTATATCCAGCAAAACTGTTCTTCAAAAATGAGGGAGACATAAGACATTCCCAGATAAACAAAAGCTGAAGGTGTTTGGAACCACTCAAAGAAGAAATAAAGATCTCTGAGAAAGGTAAACAGATCGGCAATTATAAAAGCTAGTAGTATTGTAATTTTTGGTTTGTAAGTCCATTTTTTAATTCTCTATGTGATTTAAAAGACAAGGCATAGAGGTGCCTGGGTGGCTCAATCAGTTGAGCATTTGACTCCGGTTCAGGTCATGATCTCAGAGTTCTTGAGTTCAAGCCCCACAGTGGGCTCGCTGCTGTCAGCACAGAGCCTGCTTCAGATCCTCTGGCCACCTCTCACTGCCTCTCCTCCGCTAGTACTCCATCTCTCTCAAAAATAAATAAACATTTTTAAAAAAAGACAAAGGCATAAAGACAAATATTAATTTATGTTATTGAACACACGATGTATAAAGATGTAGTCTGTGCCATCATTAACCGGAAGGGGGGATTGAACTGTATGGGAGCAGAGTCTTTGTATGTTACTGAAGTTAGTTTGTATAAATTCAAATTAGGTTGGTATGACTTTAGAATGTTAAATATAATCCCCCTGGAAATTACAAAGAAGATCTTTAGATTATATACATAATGAAATAAGAAAGGAATCAAAATATTTCAATCAAATATCAACTAAACACAAAAGAAGGCACTAATGGGGGAAATGGAAAAAAATTACAAGACATATAGGAAACGTATAGCAAAATGGCAGAACTAAATCCCTCCTCATAGTAATTTTCTTTAAATGTAAATGAATTAAACTCTGCAACCAAAAGACAGAGATTGGCAGAATGATTTTTTTCTAAACATGACTTAGTTATCTGTTGTCTACAAGAGACTCATTTTAGATCCAAAGACATGTGTTCAATGTGAAAGAAGGGAAAACAATATTCCATGCTTATAGTGACCAAAAGAGAACTGAGCTGGCTATACTAATATCAGACAAAATAGACTTTTAATCAAAAAATGTTACAAAAGAAAAAGGATATTACATACCAGTAAGAGGTTCAATACAGTAAGATGTAAGAATTATAAACATTTATACACATCTATAACATATCCTCAAAATACATAAAGCAAAAATGAACAAAGTCTAAGGGAGAACTAGACAGTTCCACAATAATATTCTACAATAATAGTTGGAGACTTCAGCATCCCACTTTCAATAATGGATAGATCAATCAGCTGGGTAATAAGTAAGGAATTAGAAGACTTGAACAATACAAGAAACCACCTAGGCCTAACAGTCTATACACAACATTCCACCCAAACAACAGCAGAATACCCATTCTTTTCAAGCACACCTGAGATTTCTCCATGGATAGGCCATATGTTAGGCCAGAAAACAATTCTCAACTAATTTAAAAGAAAGACATTATTCAAAGCATCTTTTCTGAACATAGCAAGATGAAGTCAGAAATAAATAACAGAAAGAAAATTGAAAAATTCACAAATATGTGGAAATTAAACAACACAAATCTCAAACAACTAATGGGTCAATGCTCAGAGGGAAGTTGATAGCTATAAATGTATAAATGTCTACATTAAAAAAGAATAAAGATCTCAAATCAGTAACCTAAATTTAGCAAACTAAAGTTGAAAATAGGAAATAATAAAGACTAGAGTGGAGACAAAGAAAATAGAGAATAGAAAAATAATAGAGAAAATCAATGGAAATAAATATGGTTCCCGGAGAAGATCAACAAAATTGACAAACCATTGGTTAGACTGACAGAAAAAAAAAGACAGAAGACATAAAAAAATGAAATCAGAAATTAAAGTGGAGACATTACTATCAGCTTTACAGAGATCAAGAGGAATATAACAGAAAATATAAGCAATTATATGCCAGCAAATTAGTTAACTCAAAGAAATGGACAAATTTTCTGAAACACACAAATTACTTAAGCTGACTCAAAAAGAGATCAAAAATCTCAACAGACTACAACAAGTAAAGAAATTGAGAGGCTCCGGGGTGGCTCAGTCAGTTAAGCTTCCAACTTTGGTTCAGGACATGATCTCATGGTCCGTGAGTTCAAGCCCTGCATCTATGCTGACAGCTCAGAGCCTGGAGCCCACTTCAGATTCTGTGTCTCCCTCTCTCTCTGCCCCTCCCTCTTTCAAAATAAATACATAAACATTAAAGAAAAATCTTTATGAATATAGTTGCAAAATTCTCAGAAAATATTAGCAAATAAAATCCAGGAGAGTTAAAAGGATTATTCATCATGACCAAGTGGAATTTGTACCTCAAATGGAAGGGTGGTTCAACACAAGAAAATGCATCAACACATTAATAGAGCATGATCATCTCAATTGATACAGAAAAAAAGCATTTCACAGAATACAACCTTTTATTTATAAAAACTTATATTGATAAAACTTCTCAGACACTAGGAATAGAAGGAAAGTTACTCAACATGATAAAGAATATTTATGAAAAGCCCACAACTGATAACATATTCAACAGTGAAAGACTGAATACTACCCCACCCCCCCAAGATCAGGAACAAGACAAGCATGTTTGCCTTTATTGCTGCTATTCAACATTGTACTGCAAGTTCTAGCCAGAGCTATTAGACAAGAAAAAAATAAATAAAAGCAACCCAAATTGAAAAGAAAGAGATAAAATTACCTCTGTTTGCAGAAGACATGATCCTATGTACAGAAAATCCCAAAGAATTCACATGAAAGGTATTGTAGCTAAAAAATGAACTCAGCAAAGATGCAGGATATAAGATCAACACACAAAAATCAGTTCTGTTTCTATATGCCAGCAATGAACAGTCTGAAAGTGAAATTGGGAAAGCAATTCTGTTTAAAATAGCATCTAAAAGAATCAAATACTTAGGAATAAATCGAAACAAGAAAGTGAAAGACTTATATGATGAAAATGATAAAACATTGCTGAAATGATTTAAAGAAAATCTAAATAAATGGAAACATATCCCATATTCATCAATAGGAAAACTTAACATTGTTAAGATGTTAATGTCACACAAAATGACATACAGATTCAACACAATCCCTATCAAAATCCCAACAGCCTATTTCACTGAAATAGAAAAGCCGGTACTCAAATTCATATGATTTACAATGGCCCCAAATAGCCAATGTAATCTTTAGAAAGTTGATGGACAGACACTTCTTGACTTTGAAATTCAATATAAAGCTAAAGTAATTAAAACAGTGTGGCACTGGCATGGGGATAAATATATAGATCAACAGAATAAAATAGCCCAGAAATAAAGTTTTGTATATGGTCAGTTGATTACAATTGTATTTCTTTAGAGAGAGATAGAGAACGTTGGGGAGGGGCAGAAGGAGAGGAAGAGAGAGATTCTTAAGCAGGTTCCACACCCAGAGCAGAACCTGACGTGGGGCTCCATCTCACAACCGTGAGATCATGACCTGAGCCGAAATCAAGAGTCAGATGCTTAACCAACTGAGCTACCCATGTGCTCCTGGTCAGTTGACTTTTCACAAGTATGCTGAGACTGTTCAATGGGGGAAGGACAGTCTTTTCAACAGATGGTGCTAGGAAAACTGGATATCCATACACAAAAGAATGAAACTGGAACCTTACTTCACACCATCTAAAAATAATAAACTCAAAGTGGATCAAAGACCTAAACGTAAAAGCTAAAAACCTAAAACTTGTAGAAGAAAACATTGGAGAAAGTATTTATGACATGGGATTTGGTGATGACTTCATGAATGTGACATCAAAGACACAGAGAGTAAAAGAAACTTAAGTTGGACATTATCAAAATTAAGTACTTTTGTGCTTCAAAAGATACTATCAAGAAAACAAAAGAACCTAAAGAATGAGAATATTTGTATATTATATATCTGATAAGGTATTAACATACCTTATATGTAATATAATATAGTATATATTAATAATTATATTTATGAATATGAGCATAGTAATTAACGTTAATATAATTATGTTATATATTAATAGTTATATTATAATGTAATTATTAATTAATATAATATTGATATACTACAATAATACTAATATGTTATTTTGTTAATATAGAAACAACTCCTACAATTCAACAACAAAAAACAAACAACCCAATTCAAAAATGGGAAAATGACTTGAATCGACAATTCTCCAGAGAAGACAGGCAAGCAGTCAAATAAGCACATAAAAAGATGCCTCACATCATTACTTATTAGGGAATGCAAATTAAAACCACAATGAGATACAATCTCATACCCATTAGGATTGCTACAATTAAAAAAAAAAAAAGTAAACTAAGTATTGGCAAGGATGTGGAAAAACTATCATGCATTGCTGGTGGGAACGTAAAATGATGCAGCCTCTGTGGAAAACAGTTTGGTGGTTTCTCAAAAGATTAAACACAAAACTTCCATATGACCAAGCATATCCTACTCCTATGTATATATATCCATAATAATTGAAAACAGGGAATCAAAAAGACATTTGTATACCAACATTCATAGCAACATTTCTCACAACACCCAAAAGGTGGAAACCCAAATGTCCAGCAACAGATGAGTGTATAAACACAATGTGGTATATACATACAATGGAATATTATTCTGCCATGAAAAGGATTGAAAGGTTGATTTATGCTACATGGATGGGATTTGAAAGCATGCTTGGGAAAGTAAGCTGACACAGAAAAGTAAATATTGTGTGATCGTGTGAGGTTATATGATGTTACCTGGAAGAGGCAAACACACAGAGACAGAAGGCAGGTTAGAGGTTACCAGGACCTGGGGGGAGGGGAAAGGGAAAATTATTGTTTAATGGGTAAAAAGTTTTTGTTGGGATTGATGAAAAAGCTTCAGGTATAGATAGTGGTAATGTTTACACAACAGTGTGAATGTATTTAATGCCATTGAATTATACACTGAGAAATGGTTAAAATGGTAAAGCTTATGATATATATAGAGATAGATATATATGATATATATATCATGTACACACATATATATATAATATATATACATTATATATATATATACCATTAAAAACAGACTGTAAATCTAAGCATAATAGTAAGATTTTATTATTAATAGTGATCAAGATCTATTACTCAATAAAATTCAAGAATATGCAGACAGCATTAGGTTAAGAGTTGTTGTCACTGTCTGGGTGTTTTAGTCCATGAATGCTTGTTTACAATTGTATGTGTTGCTTTGGAAATGTAACAGTTGAGCTTCTAGGGGAAAAAATAAGAATCTTTTTGGAAAAAATAAATACTATGTTGGAATAAAAGATTAGAAGAGGGGTGCCTGAGTGGCTCAGTCAGTTGAGGGCCCAATTCTTAATATTGGCTCAGGTCATGATCCTAGGGTCATAGGATCAAGCCCCAAGTCAGGCTCTGAGTTGAGCGTGTAGCCTGCTTAAGATTCTCTCTCTTTCCCTCTGCCCCCTCCCCCACTCAGTGCCTCTCTCTCTCTCTCTCTCAAAAAAAAATTAAAAAAAAAAAAAAGGACCAGGGGCACCTGGGTAGCTCAGTCGGTTAGCCATCCAACTCTTTTTTTTTTAAGGTTTTCTTTTAATGCTTATTTATTTTTGAGAGAGAGAGAGGGAGAGAGAGAGAGAGAGAGAGAGCAAGCAGGGGAGGGACAGAGAGAGAAGAAGACACAGAATCCGAAGCAGGCTCCAGGCTCTGAGCTGTCAGTACAAAGACCAATGCGGGGCTTGAACCCAAGCATGAACCGAATTGTGAGATCATGACCTGAGCTGAAATCGGATGCTTAACCGACTGAGCCACCCAGGCTCCCCAAATGATTGTGGCTCGGGTCATGATCTCATGGTTTGTGAGATCGAACCCCACATGGCCGCTGACAGTGCAGAGCCTGCTTGGGATTCTCTGTCTCCCTCTCTCTCTGCCCCTCTTCCAGTTGCGTTCCCTCTCTCTCTCTCTCAAAATAAATAAACATTAAAAAAAAAAAAAAAAGACCAGAAGAAATACGAAAAAAGAAAGTGGGGTACCTGGGTGGCTCAGTTGGTTAAGTGTCCGACTTTAGCTCAGATCATGATCTCGCGGTCTGTGAGTTTGAGCCCCACATCGGGTTCTGTGCTAACAGCTGAGAGACTAGAGCCTGCTTCAGATTGTGTGTCTCCCTGCTCTTTCCCCACTCGCACTCTCTCTCTCAAAAATAAATAAACATTAAAAATTAAAAGAAAAAAGAAAAAAGAAAGAAAACATTACCAGCATCCCCTAGAAACCTTGTTACAATTCCCTCCTGATGGTAAATCCCCCTTCCCCCTAAAACTCCTGTCTTCTTAGTTTTACAATAGTCACTTTGTTTTCTGTGTTATCTTACCATCTATATGTGCATCTCTAACCCTTATATATTATTAGTTTTTACTATTTTTAGACTTTATATAGAAAAGAACATTAATATTACTCTTTGATGTCTGGCTTTTTTGGTTCAACATTATGTTTGTCAGATTTATGCATGATAATGCATTTAACTTTTGAGTTCCTCTTTTTTTTTTTTTTTTTTTTTTTTTAGTGTTTATTCATTTTTGGGAGAGAGAGACAGAGTGCAAGAAAGGGAGGGACAGAGGGAGAGGGAGACACAGAATCTGAAGCAGACTCCAGGCTCTGAGCTGTCAGCACAGAGCCTGAGGTGGGACTCCAACCCACAGACCGTGAGATCATGACCTGAGCTGAAGTCTGGTGCTTAACTGACTGAGCCACCCAGGTGCCCCAACTTTTGATTTATTCTTAATTTTTAATGGAGTTTACAGTATTCCATTGTATGTATATTCCATGATTTGTCCATTCTATTGTCGATAGATATTTGAGTTATTTTTAATAAGGACCTATTATGAAAAATGATGCTATAAGTACTCTTGTATATATGTATTCTGGTATGTATTTTTGTTGAGTATATATCTAGGCATGAAATTATTAAACTATACAATATGTGTGTACCTTCAACTTAAGTAGAGGTTGCAAAGCTACTGGTGGTACTAAGGCACACTCTCAGCAGCTGTGTGGAAGAGTTCCCAGTCTTCCATAACTTTGCTAATATGTAATATTACCCATCTTGTGATTTTTAGCTGCTTTGGTGTGTGGTTTCAGTTTTCACCTCTTTGATTTACAGTGAAGCTAAGGACTTTTTCACATAATCATTAGGTCTTTGGAGTTCCTCATTTGTGGAGGACTTATTCAAGGGTGTTGCATGTTCTTCCATCGGTGGTCTTTTTCTTATTGACTACATATTTTTTTGATATGAGTCCTTTGCTGGATATATATGTCACATACCTGATATTAAAGCAGGATAGAGATAACTGAAGAGAGAATAGTAGCCTTCCAGGAAGAGAGAAATTTCCTTTCAACTATTTTCTTTGGAAATTCCAAATTGTAGCCTTTCCTTATAGAGCTTGGTTGGGGTACCAGTCTCTAGACTACTTCCGCTGTCAGTTACCAAGTCCTGCTTACGTGTGTCTAAACTGTAAAGGAGTCAATATTTACCATCTATGGTCCTCAGGTTTAGGATTTTGGCTGATTGCATGCGGTGACCATGAAAGTGTATCCTTCAGGCTGGAGAGAAAATGCAATTGATTGACAGTTCCAGCTGCTGCTGTGAACCCCACCCCCCTCCGCCATTTCCTGTCTATGCTGAGGCCACGCCTCCTTGGGCTCCTCCGGGCCAATGAATGACTGAGCCTAGCAGGGATGTTAATGAAGGCCCTAGGAAGGACTCTCGGCTGATGGACAAGTTTAGCTGAAAAACTTCCCGTTGGTCTGCCAGAAACTTTCTTAACCCAGTGCTATAGTCTGAGATGCTTCTTATCCAGCCCTCCTCTTCCCTCCCTCCAACGGAGAAAGTCACAACAGCATCACAGCCCGAAGGCTGACCCACCTGCCCTGGCTCCATGACCTTTCCCTCGCACTTAGTTCCCCCAGCAAATCCTTTCCACATCTAATCCCATCTTGGAGCTTCTTGGACCACCCACACTAGCACACGATAGAACAAGTCCTGTTTAAAACTCTGTGACACGTGCTCGCTTCGGCAACCACATATACTAAAATTAGCATGGCCCCTGCAGCAAGGACGGTGAGCAAATTCGTGAAGCGTTCCATTTTTAAAAATAAGTAAATTAAATAAATACATAAAATTCTGTCACACGTTGGTCAGTATATACACAGAATTTTTTTATCTTCATAATTCAAAAATTATTGCCATTGTGTTTAAGAGCAAGACTCTTTCATTGATTTTTTTCAAAATGTTTATTTGTTTTTAAATTTTTTTAATGTTTATTGACTTTTGAAAGACAAAGAGAGAGAGTGCGAGCTGGGGAAGGGCAGAGAGAGGGAGACAGAGCATCCAAAGCAGGCCCCAGGCTCCCAGCTGTCAGCACAGAGCCTGACGTGGGGCTGGAACTCACCAACTGTGAGATCATGACCTGAGCTGAAGTCAGAGGCCCAACCAGCTGAGCGACCCAGGTACTCCAAAAACTGTGTCTTTATTTTGAGAGCGTGCATGTGCACGTAGGCACGAGTGGGGGAGGGGCAGAGAAAGGAGGCAGAGGGAGAATCCCAAGCAGGCTCCCAGCTGTCAGCACAGGGCCCATGGCTGGCTGGATCTCATCATGATATCATGGCCTGAGCAGAAATCAAAAGTCACACCCTTAACCGACTGAGCCACCCAGGAGCCCCCCTCCTTATTTTTTTCTTAAGTCATTTTTCTCTGTATTTCTTGGAGACTTCATCAAGTGTTTTCTTCCCACAGCACAGCTGCACAAAAAGACAAAATCTACTCAGTATCGAGACTCAGGTAAGGACAGTATCCAGGCTTTGTATTCAGAAAGATATTTGACCAAGTAGAGAGTGAAATCAAGAGTCTCACACACTTACAGATGGTGACGGTGGCTCTCAGTCAGGGCTGTGTTCCTCGAGCTCGAAATAGTCTCCACTCTCTGCCCCACTACCACCGGCACCACTGTGTCTGATCTAAGGAGTGGATAGTGGAGTTCTAGCTGATTGGGTATTGTAGTGGCAAGCCGGGAAGGGTGTACCAGGTGCTCTCTTGAAAGGCTGTTTTACAGAGGGCCTCTCCCCCCATCACTTAGCAGTCTTACACTAGACACACATGCAAATAGTTCTCTTCCCTACCATCCGCGAAAGGCGTTTGGCACAGAAGGCACGAACTGAGTGTTAATGAAACACTGAGCACAGCACCCTCACAGCCTAATATGTTCAATAAATGTTTGTGGAATGAACGATGGGACCCAAACAGTTAGTTACCCAAAGAGTTAAGTTCTCTTACTCTGTCATATGGTATATATCTTTGGTACTTTCACTAAGTTAATGTATTTAAAATAAAGATCGACTGTGTAAATCAACCCTCTCTCCTAAATGGGAAAATATGCTGCCTGACTTTGGCAGTTCATATATAATAATTGAGAACGAACTGTAAAGAAGAGAAAAATGATGTCATGAATGTTTTTTTTCTGTGGAGTATCTTGAACACAGTCTGGCGTGGGAACTAGAAGTAGGGAAAACTGTCACTAGAAAAAAAAAGGAGAGGAAGAAAAACACATGAAGGAGAAAACCAATCTGTTAAAAAATATACATTCAAACTTGTGCTCAGGGGCACCTGGGTGGCTCAGTAGGGGCACCTGACTTTGGCTCAGGTCATTATCTCATGGTTCATGAGTTCGAGCCCCCCTTCAGGTTCTGTGCTAACAGTCCGGAGCCTGGAGCCTGCTTCAGATTCTGTGTCTCACCCTGTCTCTGCTCCTCCCCCACTCACACTCGGTCTGTCTCTCTCTTCCTCAAAAGTAAATAAACATTAAAAAAAATATTTTTTTTTTAATTTCTGCTCAATTCTTTTCCTTTCTTCCAGCTAGCCATTTAATTACATAAAATCCAATAAAGGTGCTTTTCAATAAAATACTGTGTTTGGACACCTGTTTACTGAGATGGGAAGTCAAGGATCACAGGAGAACTTCTCAGACACGTTTGCGCAAAATGGCCAGTTGTCATCTGTTATTTTCAGACGAGCCTGAAGCGTTAGTTAAGGGTTCGGCTAAGCTGCTGTAACAAAGGGATCACAAAAGAGTAGTGGCTCCAGCAAAACAGAAGTTTACTTTTTCACAGGATCGTCCAGAGCTAAGTGGAGGATCCAAGATGAGCAGGTGGCTCTTGGCCATGACATCACCTGTCCCCCAAGCGGGTCGTCCTTGTGCACGCGCTCAGCACCGGCCCACCGATACAGCTGCAACCCAGCCCCATGGAGGGAAGAGAGAGAAAGTGGAGGGCTAGTGTTTTCTTTTAGGACACAGATGGGTTGCACATGTCTTTTTTGTTCATATTCCAACGATTAGGAAATCATATGGCTGTATCTATCTAGCTCTAAGGAAAACGAGATTTGTCTCTATAATCCTATGGAAAGATTTATATTATTAAAAGAAGGAACAAACAGATATTGAAGACAATTAGCTGTTTTGCCATGCTTGGGAAAAAAAAAAAAAACAGTTTAGTGCGGTCATTCTTGCCTCAGGATTTACATAAAATGCTTACAAAGAGGAAGCTGCCACGAAGCTAAACTTCAGAAAAAATGCTGTGTAATGCCAAAGTTATTTTTATCTAAGAATGCACAGAAATCACTCACAGTGTGGTTATCGTTTGTCACACAGTTTATGAGCCATAGGAAAGCAACGAAGTTCACCCCCAAAATGAGGCTCAGAGCTGCCAACTACATCTTCACTTCTCCAGGGTTCTGTCTGAAATTACCACCACTCCACCCCATTTCCTATACCCTGAGAAGGCGAGAGTTTTACTGAGCCCTGCCCTATAATCGGCATCTCACTCAGCCTGCTCAGAGGCCAGAAGGCTCTTAGCCAGCATCAAGTGAAGCTTCAGCATTTGTGTCAGTCAGGTTCACCATACAAAAGCAAGACAGGGAATGTTCTGGAGTTAAGATAGAGAACTGAACAGTAGGCTAAGAGTTAGATCATCTCATTTTCCTTCCTGGTTCTATTACGACCTCACTAAGAAGCTTCTCCGTGGAGGGACAGTATCAAAATAAGATCAAGAATGATAAAATATTTATTTTAATTCCCATATCCTGGAAGCATCTCATCGGTGGCCAAAGATAAATTCATAGGTAGCAAAGGCTACGATCAGCAGAGATTTCAAAATGATCTGTTTCGCTCCTGCAGCAGCTTTTTGGACACAGATTGGTATCTCGGGAAAATTATTCTCAGTTTCCCATCACCTAATTCAATTTTTGCCTTGTGCTCTGCTGTAGGAGGCTGATCTTTGCTAACTGCATCAGCCAGCCTCTCTTGACCTCTGAGTCCAGATGAGTTTGACCAGTGGGAGGTGTCATCAAGAGATCAAAAGGCAGAGAGAGGTTGAGGTACTTCTTCCCCCTGACTCCTTCTGGACCTCACTCAGCTCTATGATTCTGGCAGGCGCTGAGCCTGTCTGTAGTCTCAGCTCCTGTGGAGGGGTTCTCTTGCACAATCCAGCTCTCTCCAGGGACTGGTACAACCATTTCCTCTTGCCACTTGGGGTCCAAGTGTGGTAACGACTTCTCGCGGTTGCTAATCCCTGGGTGTGTGATGATTCCTTTTTGCTTCCCTTTATCATGTCCACAACTCCAGAAACAGCCGCTTTGCTAAATTCCCTCCAGTTAAATCCTTGGATTGTGCAATGTGTTTTCTGTTGGGACCTGATACAATCATCTAATCAGGAATATACGTCCCAGGAAACAGACTCTCGAAATGTGACTATGGGATTGGGCAGCTCACATATTTCAAGAGCACATGAATATCCTCCTTTATGGGATGGTGCTTACCCAGATCTTCACCAATGGCAGCACAGGATGGGTTACAGGGAGAAAGCAAGGCATTGAGAGATGGAGAGGCTGTAGGACTGAGCTGTTGACTGAGCTGGTGATTATGAGGGTTATGGATTATTATGGCTTCTTCTGAATGCCCCAGGGAGAGCCAAAAAGTGAAAGATAAGTATAAGGCTTTAAATTCCCATTCCAAGGTATAAGTGAACATTCAGAAAACTTCTACAGTTACTTTAAAGAAGTCCCTTATCTCATCTCATATCCTGTGACCATCTTATGGTCATATGGGAGACCAGCATAGTTTGGATTAGGGCCCTGGTTGCTACATCAGTTAAATGGGCAACCCCACCAGGTCTATAAATGCTGAGGTAAGGGCACTGTTTGGAAAAGAGTAGGAGGCTGAGAAGGGGCATGAGGATATTTGGACAAAAACAAAGCTGAGAATTTCAAGCCATCAGTTCCCTCAGACCCTTCTTTACCAGGGGAAGCAACCCTCCACTCTGTCTGAGGAAACAGTGTCTTCTTGCAGAAACACCTTTGTGCCTCATCTGGAGCAGGTGCCTTATAAAGAGATACTTATTCTCAGGCTTCACTCACTCACTTCTCATTGCCCTAAGGCTTAAAATGAGACCCTAAAATAGCCCAGAAGAAGAAGTGCTCTATTCCTTCTCCAGGAAGAGAGCCTGCACATCTGGGTTCTTCCAATTCCCCCAGAAGCTTGGGGAGCATATATGGGAATAGATTCTAAGGGTGTTACACCAAACACAGTAAAACCTTGGATTGCAAGTAACTTGTTCTGCAAGTGTTCTGCAAGATGAACAAACATTTCTAATACATTTTAACTTGATAAACGAGCAATGTCTTGCAATATGAGTAGTACGTGATGCCTAACATTACATGATCACATCTGACCCAATGGTTCTTCTCTCTCTCTCTCTCTCTCTCTCTCTCTCTCTATTTCTGTGGGATTGTGGGTGATGGTCTCTCATGTTTGGATGCTTGGTCGCAGGCCACAGTGGTTGGCAGAAATCAGCGATTTTTCAGAACGTTGCAAGGTGCCCACAACTGGAACTAATGTATTTTTTGTCACTTCAAAGCACCTATGGACAGTTCTTTGCTTTTCCCTATAAGAGTAAGTTTAGGAATGCTTTGCTTCCATATAAGTCAGGCTGCCTGCAGATATAGACCCTTTCCTTTTCTGTCTTACTGCCAGTTACATTAAATACAGTAGATGACAAGAGTCTATTAATACTGTACTGTAGTCGACATCCGTTAGTGATAGTGAAAGTCATTCTACATAATAACCCTTGTCTCGTTTGTCTTTCTCACACCAGCCACGAAGGTTTTCAAAGGTAAGTGCAGGTTAATCTGTTTATTTTTCTTTATATCTTGTATTTTATTACAGCATACAATACTTTATTATTTTGTATTATATTACAGTATTGTAATCCTTTTTATATGAATATTTTGGGGTTGTGGAACCACTTATCTGAGTTCCCATTATTTCTTATGAGGAAATTCCCTTTGATATACAAGTGCTTTGGATTACAAGCGTGTTTCCAGAACAAATTATAAGCACAAACCAAGGTTTTACTGCATAAGATTGAATCAGGTCAAATTTCTTGATATTGGTGAACTCATTGAAGACTCCATATTTAATATGTTAGCTTGGAGATCTGGACTGGAATTAATTGGATCCTATACTCAGCCGTTTAACTCACTGACTAACCTACAGTCAGTGAGCCTGATGTGCCAGAATTAGAGCAGTGGTTCCAACCCTGGGTGTGCATTAGAATCACCTCAAAGTTGGGCGCCTGGGTGGCTAGCTGGTTAAGTGTCCGACTTCAGCTCAGGTCATGATCTCACAGTTCATGAGTGTGAGCCCCGCGTCAGGCTCTGTGCTGACAGCTCAGAGCCTGGAGTTTGCTTCGGATCCTGTGTCTCCCTCTCTCTCTGCCCCTCCCCTGTTCATGCTCTGTCTCTCTCTGTCCCAAAAATAAATTAAAAACGTTGAAAAAAAAAAAAAAAACGTTTTAAAAAAAGAATCACCTCAACGTTTTCAAACTAAAAATGACTCTGAGGCCCGCATGCCCACAGATATTTTTGTAATTAGTCTGAGGTGGGACCCAAGCATTTGTGTTTTTAAAAGTCCTCAGGTGGGTCCTCGTGTTGAGAACCATTGCTGCAGTGGAAGGAATCCAAAAGCCCCTGATTATAGAAATATTGGGATGGGTACGTGTGAGCCAGACTTCCAGCTCCTAACCATACTAATGAAAGCGCCCACTGGCATTGCAAAGCAACGGTCTCAGAAGCTCTCAGAGGGAACAGGTGCAGACACCACAGGAAGACTACCTGATACATGGCTCAGAGCCTGTGGAGGGGGTGAGGAAAATGCCCCGGGTGCCCACGACAGGGGCTGCTCCCCAAAACAATGTGGAACAGTAGATCTGCACAGGGGGTCTTTGGAAGCCATGAGAAGGCACCTCGCTGAACTTCGGGGCATACAATTGAAGGAGGGCCCCAGCTGCTGTGCTTACAAAGCCATCACCGAAAGGTGGCCATGCCTCCTATGGGTTGATCCCCACTGAGCGAGGCAGGGAGACACAGAACTCTCTGGTGGAAATCTCTGGGCTCAAGGACTCCCCAGCAGCTTTGTCAACCTTGCCATAAACTTCAGGGCAGGTCAGAGCGCTTCCATCCAATGTCTCCCCCTCTCTCTTTACTTGGGGTTAGATTTACACTGAGGTCTGATGACACTCCGTTCTTGCCTGGCTTTCTGCCTATTTCCTTCCCCACAGGCATTTCCCCTCGTAAAATCCTTGCACGTTTAATCTCATCTTGGCATTCGGTGTCGGCCTCAGGGAAGATCCAGACTTGCAGAGAGCTGTGACTTTGTTCTGGCAGACAGTTAACTCGCAGCTTGGTGCCGCTGATGCTCGTTTTTAGGCTTTGGCAGGCCAGATCTAAAACAGCTTCTCCTCAAGGGTTAATTCAGCCCTAAGATCGAGGAGTTTCCTTCCAGGGGTTTCTGAAAGAATGCCCTGACGTTCACCAAAGGACTCTCCACTCTCCAGCACAGGCAGTTACTCCAAGGAGCTATACCTCAAGTCTATAGGATGCCACCCTGCTTGATCCCCAAATGCCACACATAAGCTATCCTCGTGACTGGATTGATGTTCTGGCACTTTTCTCTCTGGGTAAGAGAGAACTAAATCACAAATTGAATCCACAGGCAGGTGCTTTGATAAAATATCCATTCCTCTAATATTATGAGTTTGAAGATAGTGAGACATACAACAGGTAAGTCCTTAATACAAGAAGAAAATAAAGCAGAATGGAAAAAGAAAATCTAAAACAAAATTAATGAAAACCAGCTGTTGTGGGCCAGGAATCTAGCCTCTTCTGGAATCTCTACTACTTCTCCCTAAGTCCCTCCTGCCCAGGATGGAAGAGCCAGAAACAGAAAGCTATTTTTCTTTTTTTTTTTTAATTTTTTTTAATGTTTATTTATTTTTGAGAAAGAGAGAGAGAGAGACAGAGAATGAACAGGGGAGGAGCAGAGAGAGGAGACGCAGAATCTGAAGCAGGGTCCAGGCTCTGAGCTGTCAGCACAGAGCCCAAGGCGGGGCTCGAACCCCCAAACTGAGAGATCATGACCTGAGCCAAAGTTGGACGCTTAACTGACTGAGCCACCCGGGAGCCCCCAGAAAGCTATTTTTCAATGGAGCTGATGTTGAAGGCCATGGTCATGTCAAAAGGAGTCACTGCTCTTTGGAACCAAGAGTTCCTGTAACTAGTGCTGTGAGGCCGTGCCCTGCCTATACACATCTCAATGTCATTAGACAACATATCATCATGTCACAGATTCCAAAGTCAGGAAATAATCTACCATTGGGATTGTTTGCTGAGGTGGTGGTCCTCACAAACCAACCAATGTCCAACGCTCAAGCGAGTGAGACACCCAGGTGCCCCCCACATTCATTTATTGGTGTTCTAATGTTTTATTTATACCTCAGAGAGGCCATCTTGTGCAGTAGTAAAGAGAGCAGGTGCTGACATTAGAGTGGACCAGGTTTCATTCCTCAGACTGTGGCTTTCCAGTTAAATGGTCATTGGGCTAGTGTCTAACTCATCTCCAGCTGCCAGAACAAAATACCACAGACCAGGTGGCTTAAACCACAGAAATGTATTTCTCACGGTTCTGGGAGCTGGAAGGCCAAGATCAAGGTGCTGGCAGACTTGGTGTCTGCTGAGTGTTCTCTTGCTGGCATACAGACAGGCATCTCTCGCTGTGGGCTCACATGGCCTTTCCTCCAGGATACAAAAGCCTTAAAATGATGCCTAGCCAATAACAGATATTAGCTATATTCTTCATTTGAAGAATTCATTTCTTCATTTCTAGCCAATAACAGATGTTAGCTATATTCTTCATTTAAAGAGTTCATTTAAAGAACTCTTATAGGCATTTAAAGAATGTGAATGCTAAGTACATTGGTTCTTTCTAGAAGTAGACAGTCGGACAAAAGTTGAAGGTTCTACCTGGTGAAATTGGCTGATAGGGCATTCTAAAGGCACTCACAAAGAGAGATGCACCACTCCTCTATCCTGCCTTGCCTTACCTGCTCCCCACCCCCTATCCCAATCTTAGGCTGCAAATTTACCAAAAAGAGTAGATAGTCAACTGAAGTTCTTTTTCCTTTCAGGCTACTCTGTCACTTGGGCACGTGTATCTCCAAAAGGGAGACTGAAGGATTTTTCTCTAGAGAAACTGAATGTCTACAGAAAACAAATCTCCAGAAACAGACCCTGGGAGACCCCATCCTTACAAAGGGCAGCTTAGGAGGCACCTGGGTGGCTCAACCTGTTGAACGTCTGACTTCAGCTCAGGTCACATCTCATGGTTCACGAGTTTGAGCCCCTTATCAGGCTCTCTGCTGTCAGAGCATAACCTGCTTCAGATTTTCTGTCGCTCGCTCTCTCTGCCCCTCCGTACTCATACTCTCTGTCTCTCAAAAATGAATAAACATTTTTTTTTAAAAAAAACAAGGACAGCTCAGCCCCCATGTCGTCTGACAGCGAAAACCATCAGACGGCAAGCTGGCCAAGGACCACTGGACATTTGAGGACAAACCTTAGTATGGACGAGAGAGCAAATTTTCTTCTCACTGGTATCGAAACCAAATGTACAAACATATGCCCAGGAAGCAAGTAGTGTCACTATCAAATGATTTGAAAACGTAAATTGAATTTAAACAACCTACAATACAATTGCTCACTCATATATGTGGATCAACTCATTGCTTTTACTTGATACTTGAATATAAGGTCATGTGTCTCTTCCACCGAGAAAATAATAAAATACACTTTTTACTTTTTCCTGAAAAATTGAAGTTCACTGCCTGATGAAGTTATGACTGTTCCCTTCGGAAGATTAAATAGTTCTAGCAGACCTAGGGATTTTTCCCCTTTGGCAAACTGGGGTGAAACAAGCAATCTTCAAAGGTGCTCAGAATAAATGTTTTGTGGCTGGAAGTGAAGGGGAAGTTTGTACCAATTAATCAGAAATGGCAAGTACTGGATTCTAAGGGGAAAACCACAAAAGCCAGGAGCATCTGTACAGATGGTCTTTCATAATATCTAAATCCATGAAGAATAAGGGTTGAGGGAACCAAGAATAGGAAGACATTTTCAGTTTTTTATTTAATTTTTTTTAATGTTTATTTATTTTTGACAGAGACAGAGACAGAGCATGAGTTGGGGAGGGGCAGAGACAGAGGGAGACACAAAATCCGAAGCAGGCTCCAGGTTCTGAGCTGTCAGCACAGCGGGTTTGTTTGAACCCACAAACCGCAAGATCATGACCTGAGCCGAAGTCAGACGCTCAACCGACTGAGCCACCCAGGCACCCCAAGACATTTTCAGTTTTTAATAATTCATTATTTATGTCCCAAACCACAGGAGTATGACTCAGTTTCCTTTTGCTGGAATGGAATATTTTAGAAGATGTTGTTTATCTGTTCTGAATAATGCATTCTCAGAACTTAATCTCATTACTCCCTTCTTAACTATGCCATGCTTTATTTTCCAATTCCAAGCCAGAGCTGGGCCTCATAATGGAAGGGCTTCCTGAGAATGACAGAGGTCCCAGAAATCATGGTTTCTCGATTCCGTCATCATGCGGAAAGCCAGGGTTTTGAACTGCAGGGTCTCGGTGTGTTGTAAGGTCTTTGGCAGGTAATGTGTCACTGCTGATCATTAAAACATCAAGGTGAGGTTAGAGGGGAAAATGAGATGATATGAAATCATGAAGACTTTTTAAAAAGGTGGGGTTTTTTCCTACTGCATATTTCTAGCTCAACATCACAAATTGATCACAAGCGTTATACGCTCTTGTTCGCCAAACACAGTCACGTGCATGCTTACTCAAGGATGGGAACAGGCAAGAATGCATAAGAAATTCCAACACATTTTTGGAACACTTTGAAAACCTGAGCCAGTTGAAGCCCAGGTGTCTGCGGAGGTGAACGGCAAGGGAATCAACCTCCACGGAACCCCAGAGAGGCTGAGAACGTGAAGGTATCTGTTTTCATGGAAGGCAGCAACAAGATGTGGGAATACAATCAGGGGACTTGGCTGAACACATAGGGAACAGTTCAAGCTCTCACACATCCTTTTGCTCACTTGTTACGGCTCCCACCCCATCTCCACACATACGGGTAACGAACAGCAGGTTCGTTCTTTGGAAGAACTGAACTGCACCCAGCAGAGGGCGAGGTAAGCCACGGGAAGGAAAGGAGGAAGCTGGAACACATCCCAGCTGAACTCCAGACACTCCTCTCATTTTAGCGCACGGCAGTTTCTTCCTTCCGTTGAACGATCCCCAGACCTGGGAGTCCTCCTTGACACCTCTGTCTCTCCTACACTTGACACCGATTCTATCTGAAACTCCTGTTGACTCTACTTTGAAAATAAATCCAGAGTCCAACTACTGTTCACCACCTTTATTGTTGCCACACTGGTACAAGTTACTATCTCTCTCTATGTCTCTCTCTCCTAGATGACTTGGAATAGCCTCCCAACTGGTCTTCTCACTTTGGATGCTGCTCCCTGTGATCTATTCTCTCAAGTGCACGAGCCATTCTTTGAAACCCCGAGTCAGATCCTGTCACTCTTTGGTTCACACTTTGTAATGGTGCCCCTCTATTCTCAGTAAAAGCTTCCCATTACCCAGAAAGCCCTCCTTGCACCTCTGTGACCCCTTCTCCTTCTGTGTCCTCCTCAATCACTCTCTTACTGCTGTATTAACCTTGCTATTCCTCTAGTCCTCTAACATGACAGATCTGCTTCTACCTCAGGGCCTTTGCACTGGCTGTTCCTTTTTTTTTTTTTTTTAATCTGTTAATCATTCATGTTATGAATGTTAAAACTATTTTTTAAGTGTTCTTAGATTATATATTTAAAAAACCTTTTTTCTGGCTTTATTGGGTTGGCTAGCCATACAAAACAATGTCAGAGAGTAGCAACAATAAAGGCAACATTGCCTTGTTCCTAACTTTAATTGGAATATTTGTTTATTTTATTTTATTTTATTTTTATTTTTATTTTTTTTAATTTACATCCAAATTAGTTAGCATATAGTGCAACAATGATTTCAAGAGTAGATTCCCTAGTGCCCCTTACCCATTTAGCCCATCCCCCCTCCCACAACCCCTCCCGTAACCCTCAGTTCCTCCATATTTATGAGTCTCTTTTGTTTTGTCCCCCCCCTGTTTTTATGTTATTTTTGTTTCCCTTCCCTTATGTTCATCTGTTTTGTCTCTTAAAGTCCTCATATGAGTGAAATCATATGATTTTTGTCTTTCTCTGACTGACTAATTTCACTTAGCATAATACCCTCCAGTTCCATCCACATAGTTGCAAATGGCAAGATTTCCTTCTTTTTGATTGCTGAGTAATACTCCATTGTATATATATTACATCTTCTTTATCCATTCATCCATCGATGGATATTTGGGCTCTCTCCATACTTTGGCTATTGTGGATAGTGCTGCTATAAACATGGGGGTGCATGTGTCCCTTCGAAACAGCACACCTGTATCCCTTGGATAAATGACTCACTGTTCCTTTCAACTAGACTGCTCCAACCTTGCCCCAGATATCCTGTGATAAATATATATTTGGTCTTCCTCCCTGATTCCTGGCACACAGCTCCTAAAACCCTTGGAATCTCTGCACAGATAAGAGTATCTTTTGTAGGGCTGGGCCCTTCCCTCCATAGCTTCTAGATGGAGGCTGGTTGCCAGAGGAACCAACCATGCATTAGAAGGTTGGACTTTCAGTCCCATCCCTCAACCTCTGGAGAAGAGAAAAGGGTTAGAGTTTGAGTTAATCACCAATGGCCAATGACTTAACCAATTGTGCCTATATAATGGAATCTCCATAAAACCCCCTAAATGATGGGGTTCAAGGAATTTGGCATGTGGATGAGTCCACCAACCAGGAGGGTGGTGCACCCCAACTCCACGAGGACAGAAGCTCCTGTGCTCGGAACCTTTCCATAGGTACCTGGCTCTTCATGTGTATCCTTTTGTAATAATCTGGTAATAGCAACTAAACTGTTTTCCCTGAGTTCTGTCAGCCATTCTAGCAAATGATCAAACCTGAGTGGGGATTATGGGAAACTCTGATGTATAGCTGGTCATCAGAGGTACAGAAGGCCCAGGACTGGTGAGTGGTTCCCGAAGCAGGGCTGTCTTACTGAGGCTGAGTCCTTAACCTTTGAGGTCTGTGCCTACTCTGGGCAGTTAGTGTCATGACTGGACAGAATTGTAGGGCACCCAGTTGGTGTCCAGAGGATTGGAGAACTGATCGGTGTGAGGACACATTTGGTGTCAGAAGTATTGTAGATAAGAATAGACCAGATATCCATATGCCTAACCCCATTTCCACCAGGTTTCTTTTTTGTTTAAAAACCAATTTCTTGGGGTGCTTGGGTGGCTCAGTTAGTTAAGTGTCTGACTCTTGGCCCTCTGCATTAGGGTCTGTGCTGGCAGCCCGGAGCGTGCTTGGGATTCACTCGCTCCCTCTCTCTCTGCCCCTCCCTGACTCGCGCTGTCTCTGTCTCTCTCAAAAGAAATAAATAAAGTTGAAAAAAATTAAAATAAACAAATAGCCAAATTTCTTAAAAAGGCCTACCCCGACCACCTTTTTAAAAATTACAACCATGTCGGGGCACCTGGGTGGCTCAGATGGTTAAGCGTCTGATTCTTGATTTGGGCTCAGGTCATGATCTCATGGTGTGTGAGATCGAGCCCATGTCTGGCTCTGCACTGACAGTGTGGAGCCTACTTGGAATTCTCTCTCTCCCTCTCTCTGCCCCTTCCCTGCTCATGTGTGCTCTTGCTCTCTCTCAAAATAAATAAATAAATAAATAAATAAATAAATAAATAAATAAAAATAAAACTGCAACCAGGTAATATTCCTAATCCCCCTCAACCTGCTCTATTATTTTCCTTTTTCTATAGCACTTATCACCTATCAAGATGCTATATAATTTGTTTATTTCTATCTTCAGGCTATGGCTGTCTTCAGGCTGCTGGACTCTATGTCCCATGAGGGCAAGGATCCTTCCCTGTGTTGTTTACTGATGAATTCCCAAGTTCCCCTAAATAGTGCCTGTCACATAATAGGTATCAACAAGTGTTTGCTAAATGAACTAATGGATGGCTTAGTTAAATTCTACACACTAAATGGAAGGACTGCCCCTCATGCTGCCTTCCTCTCAGAATTCTAGCAGGATGGCAGAGATCCCAGACCAGAGGTGAGTTTTCTGTTGAGAAACTAAACAGCTCCACAGAGAAGTCTTCTGGCATGAGACCCTGGACAGAAAGAGCAGCCAATGTCCTGTGATCCCTCAATGAAGGACCCTGAGAGCAGCCTCTCCAGGACTTTTCCACCCACCACACATAAAACTCCAACTGGCAATGTAGAGCCTCATGCTTACACACGAACTGATAGCTAAGGATCAGTGGCCATTTGAGGACAACCACCAATAGCTCAGTCAGTTAAGCGTCCGACTTCGGCTCAGGTCATGATCTCATGGTCCGTGAGTTCGAAACCCACGTCGGGCTCTGTGCTGACAGCTCAGAGCCTGGAGCCTGCTTTGGCTTCTGTGTCTCTTTCTCTGTCTTCCCCTCCCTCTCCCTGTCTCCTGTTCTGTCCCTCTCCCTGTCTCTCAAAAATAAACATTTAAAAAAAATAAATAATAAAAAAAATGAAAATGAAAATTCTGCACCAGGTAAAACACCTTTTGAAAACCCGCTCAAGTGAAAAAGGGAAACTTCCTGGCTCGCAGAACTAGAAAGGCCATGGTGTCAGTGCCAGTATTGCTAGGTCCAAGGTTCCGTGTCATTAGGGAGCAGATTTCTCTCTCTCTCTCCTCAGCCATGTTTGCTCTTTCGTCGGTTCTTAGTTGGCTCTTCCTCATGGTTGCCAGATGGTGACAGTAGTTTCGGCCTTACCTTTTCCCTGATATTTATAGCCTGATATTTACTCTGACCAGGCCAGCTGGGGACATAGGCTGTTACACCAGAGTATGTTACAGTGGCCAGGGAGACGCAGACATTTGACAGGCCAGGACAGACCACAGGGCCCTTGTACCCATCCTGTGGCCCCACCCAGACCATCTGGGCTGAGAGTTGATCGGGGAAAATCATCAAGTAAAACGCTGGGGCTATTTCTGGAGGAAGGGGGAAGGATGCTGGGTATGCCAACACCGAAGGTCTGTTACAACCTTGTTTGTTGTAAAAGTAAAACAGAGAAAAGTGTGAAAAAGCAAATGCAAATCAGCCATAATATTTGGGGGTATTTCTTCAAACTGCCCACCACGCTCTGTATACCCCTGAGCTCCCATGTGAATACCTTGTACCACTTGGCAAGTTCACAAAGCATCCTGAATCCAGCTACTGGCTGTCTCCACGCCTGGCTCAGGATGCCAGGAGGTCACATGACCTAGCAGGCTGGTAACACTCCCCAGTCATGGTGACCAGCCTCTGCTGGGTCCTTGGTCCTACCATCTTGGCTGTCTTGCTTTTTCACTATCTACCACGACTATCTCCACACATTCTCCACTGTCCTCACTCGTGATCCTTCTCCTCCCTTTTACCTCCTGCTCTACAGAGAAAATAGAAGTCATCAGCTGGGAGCCGCTTCAAGTTTCCATACCAGCCAGACTTATCTACAGCCACACCCATCTTTTCCCCTTTCCCTTGGATGCAACAAATAACATTTGCTTCTGATTTAGACTCAGTTCCTCCACTTACGTTCCCAATGTTATTCTATTATTCTTTCTTGGAAATCTTGTGCTATTCTTATCTTGTTCTTTCTTACACTTGCTCCCACTCTCTTTCCTCTCCCCCTCCGCTGATCATTTCTCTTCCCATTTAAATGTGCTTAAGCCTGCACTTAAAAAAAAAAAAAAGATATTCCCTTGACTTCCTGTGCCCTTCTGTTTATGATTCTGTCTCTTCTGCCTTACGGAACTCCTCTAAAAAGTTATGTGCTTTTACCCTGTTTTCTCGCCTTCAGGCACTCTTTCTTGTCACTCGCTCTTCAAAGCACTGCAACCTATCATCTCCTTGAACTGCACTGTTGTGCGGACAGGGTGGAATCTGAAGTTCTGGCCTTACGTGGCCTCTCTGCCGTGTTTATCACAGTTGACCGCTCTCTTCTGCTGGACCTCTGGGACCCAGCTCTCCTTGGTGTCTTCCTCTCTGGCCCATCTTTTTAGATCCCTTGGCTCAATCTTCCCTTCTGTTCAAATATTAAATATAAGAATTCCTCAAGGCTTGTCCGTGGGTCCTGTCCTCTTCTGACTGTGTGCCCTTGCCCCGAGTGCTGGGGACGCTGTCCTGTAGGCCCATATGTCACATATGCTGACAAATCCTACATTTGTGTCTGCAGTTTTTTCCCATGAACCCACCTGCTCCTTGACATCTTCTCTGTCTCACGGGCTCCTCGTTTTCTCTCCTGACCTGTAACACCCACATCTGCTCCACTTCCAGGGTGTTCAGTCTTGAGAATTGGCACCCTGTCTTTCCACCCCAGTTGTTCAAGCCAGAAGGTTAGGAGTCAGCCATGTTTCCTCCCTTGTCCTCATTTCTCACAGCCAGTCAACCACCAGACTTGGGGAGTTACTCACGTTTTCCCTTCTGCACTCCTCACATTCAGTCGATTGCCAAGGCTTATCAGTTTTGCCTCCAAAACATCTCTCCAATTTTCTATCTCCTCAGTAGCTGTGTACACTCCTGGGCCACGGTAATGTTACTGTTGACCTGGAGCATTGATTCAGGCTCTTAAGTGGTCTCCTGGCCCGTGATCGCTTGTTTGAGGGCTATCTTATCCACTGGACTGTTTACTCCATGTAGGCAAAGTTAAAGACTGGCTTATTCACCACTTTATTTACAGTTCTTATTTCACAGCTTGGCATTGTATATGCCCAATAAGTCTTTTATATAGTTAATGAAGGAATATAAGATTCCCAAATTCCAATCAACTACTATATGACTTCAACCAAGTATATCTCTCACTCAGCCCAAAATCCAAAAGCAAGAAAAAAAAAATCTCAGTGGTGATAGAAATAAGTGTCACAAATTTACGTAATCTGCTCTCCAGCAGCCACATGAAGTTATCTTCAGGACCTCAGGACAGAACAGGGGATGGGAAACCAGGTGACTCACCCTCATCACACAGCTGGTTGGTGGATGAATCATAATAATGAGACACCCATGCTTCTGGCTCCCATTCTTTATTGCCACAGATACGGCCTATTAATGCAGCATCGTGCATAAAATTAATCTCACTGTCATAACAAGTTTATCTATCTTGCTTTCCCTGGGAACCCTGGGATTCTTACGGTTATAACCATAGTTCATGAGGAGCAGCAGATTATAAAAAGGTGGGAGGGAAACTGGGACACTGAGAAGTAATGCCATCAAACGTTCTGCTTGCGAATATTTTGGGACAAGTTAAGTTAGATGCAAACAGTCCGATACCTTCATAAGTCATTTGACAAACATGTATTGAGCTCCTACTAAATGCCAGCCACTGTTGTAGCTTTTGGGGATGCAGCAGTGAATGAAACAGCCCAAGTCTCAGCCCTCAAGAAGATGACATTCTAATCAAGGAAGACATACAACCATCAAGCAAACAAATCCATAATATTGGGTTGAAATAAAGGTTTTAAATGAATATGAAGCCAATAAAGGAAGAGAATGGCGGAAGTGGGGTAGCCACAATTTTATCCAGAATGGCTAGAGAAGTGGACAAGTGACTTTTCAGACAAGTGAGGGAGGGACCTATGCACAGGCACAGATCTGGAGGGAAAGCATTACAGGCAGAAGGAAGAGTGAGGACCCTAGGGTGAGAGTGTGCTTACTGAATTTAGGAAACAGAAAGGAGGCAGATGGAGCAGAGCACTGCCAGAGCCTGGTCACCCAGTGCAAGGTAAGGATTTCCAAGTCTCTTCTCCTTGTGCTGGGAAGCCATTGAAAAGTTGTGAGCAGGGGAGATATATTGTCAGGTTGTATTTCAAAAGGATCACTCCAGTAAAGAGACCGTCTCAAGGCAACATACAATGGTATCTTGGACAAGTGTGGTATCAGTTGAAGGTATTGAGAAGGAGTTGGACTGAGGATACGTTTTGAAAGTGGAGGTAAGAACCAAAAGTCTGCTAGAACTGATACATGAATTCAGCAAAGTCACAGGATACACAATCAATGTACAGAAATCAGTTGCATTCTTATACACTAATAATGAAGCAACAGAAAGACAAATAAAGAAACTGATCCCATTCACAATTGCACCAAGAAGCATGAAATACCTAGGAATAAATCTAACCAAAGATGTACAAGATCTGTATGCTGAAAACTATAGAAAGCTTATGAAGGAAATTGAAGAAGATATAAAGAAATGGAAAAACATTCTGTGCTCATGGGTTGGAAGAATAAATATTGTCAAAATGTCAATACTACTCAAAGCTATCTACACATTCAATGCAATCCCAATCAAAATTGCACCAGCATTCTTCTCGAAGCTAGAATAAGCAATCCTAAAATTCGTATGGAACCACAAAAGGCCCTGAATAGCCAAAGTAATTTTGAAGAAGAAGACCAAAGCAGGAGACATCACAATCCCAGACTTTAGCCTCTACTACAAAGCTGAAATCATCAAGACAGCATGGTATTGGCACAAAGACAGACACATAGACCAATGGAATAGAATAGAAACCCCAGAACTAGACCCACAAAAGTATGGCCAACTTATCTTTGACAAAGCAGGAAAGAATATCCAATGGAAAAAAGACAGTCTCTTTAACAAATGGTGCTGGGAGAACTGGTCAGCAACATGCAGAAGGTTTAAATTAGACCACTTTCTCACACCATTCACAAAAATAAACTCAAAATGGATAAAGGACCTGAATGTGAGACAGGAAACCATCAAAACCCTAGAGGAGAAAGCAGGAAAAGACCTCTCTGACCTCAGCCATAGCAATTTCTTACTTGACATATCCCCAAAGGCAAGGGAATTAAAAGCAAAAATGAACTATTGGGACCTCATGAAGATAAAAAGCTTCTGCACAGCAAAGGAAACAATCAACAAAACTAAAAGGCAACCAACAGAATGGGAAAAGATATTTGCAAATGACATATCGGACAAAGGGCTAGTATCCAAAATCTATAAAGAACTCACCAAACTCCACACCCAAAAAACAAATAATCCAGGGAAGAAATGGGCAGAAAACATGAATAGACACTTCTCTAAAGAAGACATCTGGATGGCCAACAGGCACATGAAAAGATGCTCAACGTCGCTCCTCATCAGGGAAATACAAATCAAAACCACACTCAGATATCACCTCACGCCAGTCAGAGTGGCCAAAATGAACAAATCAGGAGACTATAGATGCTGGAGAGGATGTGGAGAAACGGGAACCCTCTTGCACTGTTGGTGGGAATGCAAATTGGTGCAGCCGCTCTGGAAAGCAGTGTGGAGGTTCCTCAGAAAATTAAAAATAGACCTACCCTATGACCCAGCAGTAGCACTGCTAGGAATGTACCCAAGGGATACAGGAGTACTGATGCATAGGGGCACTTGTACCCCAATGTTTATAGCAGAACTCTCAGCAATAGCCAAATTATGGAAAGAGCCTAAATGTCCATCAACTGATGAATGGATAAAGAAATTGTGGTTTATATACACAATGGAGTACTATGTGGCAATGAGAAAGAATGAAATATGGCCCTTTGTAGCAACGTGGACGGAACTGGAGAGTGTTATACTGAGTGAAATAAGCCATACAGAGAAAGACAGATACCATATGTTTTCACTCTTATGTGGATCCTGAGAAACTTAACAGGAACCCATGGGGGAGGGGAAGGGGAGAAAAAAAAAAAAAAGAGAGGTTAGAATGGGAGAGAGCCAAAGCATAAGAGACTGTTAAAAACTGAGAACAAACTGAGGGTTGATGGGGGGTGGGAGGGAGGGCAGGGTGGGTGATGGGTATTGAAGAGGGCATCTTTCGGGATGACCACTGGGTGTTGTATGGAAACCAATTTGACAATAAATTTATATATTAAAAAAAAAAAAAAGAAAGTGGAGGTAAGAGCATCTGCTAATACAAGACATACGGCATTTGAGTGAAAGGGAAGAGCCACGGGGCACCTGGGTGGCTCAGTCAGTTGAGCATCTGACTCTTGATTTTGGCTCAGGTCATGATCCCATGTCATGGGATTGAGCCCTGCACCAGGCTCTGCACTGAGCATGAAGTGTGCTTAAGATTCTCTCTCTGTCTCTTTTTCTCAGGGTGTTTTGGTGCCTCAATCGGTTAAGGGCTCTGGTCATGATCTCACAGTTCATGGGTTCAAGCCCCCAGTCAGGGGTAGAAAGCCAGGGTGCTAATTTTATAGTATGGCTCCTTGTCACTTGGGTGGATCTGAGCACAGAATGACATTTCCTTTCAGCCAGTAAAATTGTATATAAAAAACGTTGGCTGGGGGCACCTGGGTGGCTCGGTTGAGCGTCTGACTTTTGCTCAGGTCGTGATCTCATGGCTTATGAGTTCAAGCCTCGCATCAGGCTCTGTGCTGACAACTCAGAGCCTAGAGCCTGCTTCAGATTCTGTGTCTCCCTCTCTCTCTCTGCCCCTAACCCACTCACGCTCTGTCTCTCTCTCTCTCAGAAATAAATAAACATTACAAAAAAATTTTTTTTAAGATTCTTTCTTTCCCTCTGCCCCTCTGCCCCATTCTTGCTCACTCTCTCTCTCTAAATAAGAATAAAAGTTAATTAATTAATTAATTAATTAAAAAATAATAAAGAGAAGAGAAAAAGGGAAAAGAAAAGAAAAGAAAAGAGTCAAGACTGACTCCAAAGCTTTGACCTGCCAAACAGGATACATGGAAGTGCCATTTACTGACATCTGGAATTCTTGGCAAGGATTAGGCACATGGAGGGAAATTAGGAGTTCTGTGTGTTAGATCACTGATTTTGATACACCTAGTAGGTACTCAAATGGAGACACTGAGTAGGTTTTCTGGAATTCGGGGGAGACATTGGGACTATACATATAAACCTGGGAGTTACTGTCAATAGTTGGGATATTTTTATGGCTTTAGCCATAGAACTGGGTGAAATAATTTAGGAAAGATGCATGCATGGACAGGGGATGTTGCATTCCAACATTTAGACTTTAGGAAGATGAGGAGCATTCAACAATGAACACAGAAGAGGGGAGGCAAGTGAAGTAAGTGGAAAACAGATGAGTAGAGTCCTGGAACCCAAGGGGAGGTGCTGTTTTCAGGGGAGGGGATGATCAGTTGTGTTAAATACTGCTCAGGGGTTAAGTAAGATAAAGACATGGCTTAGCTACAGCATATGGCTTCAGAGCATAATCCCGTAACTGATCTCGGAAGTAAAGAACTTCAATTCTTGAAGACACTTACAAATCAATCCCTAATTTTTTTAAATCTATTTTTAAAATTTTCTTTGAGAGAAAGAGCACCAGTGGGGGAGAAAGGCAGAGGGAGAGAGAGAATCTTAAGCAGGATCCACGCTCAGTGTGGAGCCCGACGTGGGGCTCAATCACACGACCATGAGATCATGACCTGAGCTGAAATCAAGAGTTGGACACTTAACCAACTGAGCCACCCAGGCATCCCAACCCCTAATTTTAAATATGAGAACATCGAGATTCCAGATGAAGTGATTTGTCTAAGCCTTCATAGCTAATTAGTTATAACTAGATCTTTTCCTGATGTATCACTGCTCTGCCTTCTAGATATGTAAAATCAAGACCATCTATCCTTATCTTCCAGGTCAAAGTCAACAACGTTTGGTCATATGCTGTCCATTCTGCCTAAGGATGCTGAAAATGTAACCAACATCCTCACAGAAATAGCTAAGTTAAAAAAAAACTGTTTTGGGGCACCTAGGTGGCTCAGTCAGTTAAGCATCCAACTTCGGTTCAGGTCATGATCTTGCAGTTCGTGAGTTCGAGCCCCATGTCAGGCTCTGTGCTGACAGTTCAGAGCCTGGAGCCTGCTTTGGATTCTGTGTCTCCCTTTCTCTGCCCCTCCCCTGCTCCTTCTCTGTTGCTGTCTCTCAAAAATAAATAAACATTAAAAAAAATTTTTTTTAACTGTTTTGGTTCTTGCATACAAAGTTTGTTTAGGCAGAGCGACTCATTGTCTGGAACTATGTGATAAATTACAAGTTAGTGTTTAAAGACAGTTGCAAATTTGATGAACAATCTTTAAAGTTCTGCTTTTTCCTCTCTGCTCCAACTCCATTTTCATGGAAGCTACGTCCACTAGCATAGTCAGCTTTCAAAAATGTTATTACTAAGGCCAGGAGTCATTTCCCAAAACTAGGGGGTTGGGGAAGATGTAATTATTGCATATAATTTAAATGTTCAAATCCAAATAAAATCTGTCTTTCCAGATAAAAATCAAAGGTCTATGATTCTTGTGGGTTTTTTGTTTGTTTGTTTGTTTGTTTGTTTGTTTGTTTGTTTGTTTTTGGTTATGGGTATGTAACCAACTTTCCAGCTTTTATCCAGTGGCTTTATAACTCATTATAAGGCTGATCGTTGATTTCTATTGCAGGTTATTAAAGCTCTGTGGTGTAGATAGTGAGGTTCATTCTACCCTGACACTTTTACTTTCAGCACAACATAAATTCACCATTGCTTCAAACATTCTTTTTTCTTTCTGGGATTCAACTTGGCTTTCCTGAGTGCTCAGACGGGCTTGAGTTAGCAAGCATTAACATTGTTAGAACTGTATTGAGGTCATAATGTACTTACAAACTGGGCAGCCTCCATTCGCCTTGAGGTACTTAACTTAGTCTGCAGCTCTATTTGAAGGTTGCAGCTACCTCCAGTCTTACAAAAGAGACGCTCAGGTACTTTTGCAGTGCCGGGAACACTGTACATGAGGGAACTATACCATCTTAAAAAAAAAAATGTTCTTTGTTGTAGAAGCCTTTCTACTGATTCTTTTAACTTCTCTCACTCTCTTTGTGAATGGGACAGAGTAACTCCATCACGTTAATTTCAGCTGTCATGATGAGGAGGCTGGCGATTCGGCAGCACACTGGAGGTAGGAGGCCACATCTATTGCTAGCATATGTTGAGCGACTACTATGCGCCACTCATGAGAGCAAGTACTTTATACACACACATCTCACCTACTCCTTAAGGCCCTGCAAGCAGTTGTTTTTATCTCCATTGTACAAACATGGAAACCCAGGCTCGGCGAGCTTCAGCCATTTGCTCAAGAACACAGAGCCAAGAAATGGAAGAGCCCAGGTTTAAATCTAGGTTCTGTGGGCCCGTGATATTTCCATCATACGACATGGCTGTTTTAAGAGCCATTCTGCTTATTTATTAATGTTGGGGAGGAACAGTTAAATGAAATATAAATAATGTATAGAATAAAATGAAATATAAATAGTGTATAGAATATATTCACTTTTTGAAATGAGGCAAACTCCCTGCTAATCCTCAGTTCTTTCCTTCTCCATACTGATCTTCTGTAACTGTCCTCATAATCTGCAGAGTTTCACAAGGTTTTCTATCACATCGTTAATCGGACAGGGGCAGCTTAAAGCATGCTATGTTACTAAAGGGGACATGGAACATACAAATGTTTCAGAATACAAATTCTGAGCCAGCACAACCTGCAGAGTAAATTGTAGTGGCTGGGGATATTTAAAAGGGAAATTTAGATTTTGCATCTTTTCTGTGAAAGTTTCAAAAACTTGCCTCAATTGGGCAACTCATATAGTCTGTGGGAACATGACAATGTTATTACTGACGTCATTTGTGCTGGCCTGTGCCACCCTGCTTAATTCTACTCAGGACCAGCCAGCCATTCTGGCATCAGTCCACCCCATCAGGGCTGCTCCCCTCCCTCCGTCCTCACCCTTACCGATAGCCACTACTTGGGAAACTGTTTCTTCTCAAATTCCTTCCCAGACGTAATGTCAAGATTACAAGGAGACAGGCAACTGGTTCAGCTGTGCCATAATGAAAGTCTTAGAGAAGCAAGATGAAAAGAAAAAAAAAAAAAAAACAAGTTAAAAGAACGCAAAGGAGAAAATATATCAGCAAAGAGACCCTGGCAAAAAGCAGTTTGCTCCACTGGCCAATGATATAACTTGGGAGAAATTTTTCCACCAAGTATTGGCTAACTACTGAATTTAATTAAAGTAACCTTGGTGACCGAAACCACAATACACTATTAAAGGTTTGCGTGTAAAGCACTGGAAAGGAGATCAGTAGTTTGTAATAACATGACAGGCTTTGTAAAGAAGAAATTATAAATGTGTTCATGGGAAAAGGGTAGCTGCTGCCATCTTGCCAGGGTGAGGTCCCTCTATTGGGCTGATAGAATGGATCATTTCTTCAATTACGATTGAGAATTTTGGGGTGCCTGGGTGGCTAAGTCAGTTAAGTGTCCAACTCTCGATTCTGACTCAGGTCAAGATCTCACGGTTGTGAGATCGAACCCCGATTTGGACTCCACGCTGATCGTGGAGCCTGCTTGGGATTCTTTCTCTCTGTCTCTCATTCTTTCAAAATAAATAAACAAACATTAAAACAATATTTAGAAGAATTAAAAATTTCATTTGGTCTTCTTTAGAAGCAACTGTACATTTCCTTACTTACACATAAATATTTATTGGTTACTTTTTATATATACTGGATTCTGGGGTATGGAGGTTTAAGCATGTACACAAAGAGTTATAAGACAAGCAGAATGTGATTAAGTGCCATGAGAGAAACGTGACCTATCCTCAATACCAAAGAGTGCACAAGGCATCCAGGGGAGAAGAGCCCTCACTGGCTGCCAGACAGATGCCAGGGAGGCCTAGCTGCATATTAGCTAAGGGCACATACTCAGGAACCTAGCATCAACCTTGTGCCTCCATTAATCAGCTGTGTCACCCGGGACAGATTCTTGCCTCCTCAGAGATACAGTTTCCTCATGCATAAAAGGGAAAGAAAATGCTACTTACTTCACAGGGTGACCACAAAGATGAATTGAAATAATCTAGGTGGAAAGTTTTGCACAGTGCCTGAATCATTCCTAATAGTATCGTCGTGCTGTTAGGATGATCAAGGTTAATCAGTAAAGGCTGACTTTCGCTAATACAGGCACATAAACAAATACAAAAGAATGTATTGGTAATTTAAGGGAACAGCTTACAGATTCAAGAAAAGAGTTAAAGAGTCAGGTCATGGAAGAAACAGGAGTTCAAGGTCAAATCAGGGATCAGAATAATAGGAAAAAATGAAGAGTCTTTGGAGGAAACCACTGTCACTGCTTTTCAATCCTAATATCACTTGGCCCAGATTTGCATTCCAGGCAGAAAGTACAAGATTGGCAGACATCTTGGACACATGACTGGCCACACCCACTTTGTGGACAGAGGAAGGAAGGGATAAAGAGTCTTAGAAGTCTTCTTGGAAGCTCTGGTGTTTGTTGGTCCAGGGAAAGAGAAGAAGGGCCATTCACAGTAAAGAGTCTGAAGACAATGGGCCACAACCAAGCAGCAGCAGCAGTTCTGATGGCAGGGTCAGAGCTGCCTGAATATCTGGTCAGGGAGGAGAAGGATTGTGGTGAGGCAGATGGGAAGAGGCTGGATTTTCCGGGGCTCCCTGAAAAGCCAGGAGAGGAGTTCAGAGGTAGTGTAATAGAAACAGAGAAGCCAACGGGGCGCCTGGGTGGCTCAGTCGGTTAAGCGTCCGACTTCGGCTCAGGTCATGATCTCGTGGTTCGTGAGTTCGAGCCCAGCGTCAGGCTCTGTGCTGATGCCTCGGAGCCTGGAGCCTGCTTCGGATTCTGTGTCTCCCTCTCTCTCTGCCCCTCCCCTGCTCATCATGCTCTCTCTGTCTCTAAAAAATAAATAAATGTTAAAAAAAAAAAAAGAAACAGAGAAGCCACTGATGGGATCTGAGGAAGATGAAGTAGAGAAGAATGAACATTTCCTGTTTCATAGTTTTGCACACCTCATAGAGTTTGGCAGCAGTGGGCAGTGTGATTTGGAAAGGGGAGAAATTTAAAAAAAAAAAAAAAAAAGGCCTAGACTCCAGAACTCTGCATGGGGTGATGAAGTGCTAAAACAGGGTGGCAGTGCTGGGAAAAGACAAAAAGTTCTAGGTAAGGGAGATGTTGCCTTTTTTTTTTTTTTTTTTTCAGAGAAAAAGGATTTTTCTCAAGTCGACAAGATAGCTAGAATCAAAATGGGAGGCAATAATAACTGTGGGAGAGAATGTGGAGAAGTTGAAACACTGTATGCTGCTGGTAGGAATGGCAAATGGTGCAGCCACTTTGGAAAACAGTCTGGCAGTTCCTCCAAAGGATTAAGCTTAGAGTTACCGCCACCCAGAAATCCTACTCCCAGGTATATGCCTAAGAGAAAGGAAAATGTATGTTCACACAAAAAACTTGGACACAAAGATAGCAGCATTATTTATGACAGCCAAAAAGTGGAAATGCACCAGAGGTCCATGAATGGAGAAACAAAATGTGATATGTCAGTATAATTAAATATTTGGCCATTGAGAAGAGTGATATACCGAAGTAGGCAACAACATGGATGAATCTTGAAAACATTAGGCTACGTGAAAGAAGCCAGTCACCAAAAAAAACATCTTGCAAGATTTGTATTCACGTGGAATTCCAGAACAGGCCAATCTATGGAGACACAATGTAAAGCAGAGGTTGCTGAGGGCTGGCGTCAGGGGTGGACAATGGGAGGGCACAGGGGTGACAGCCAAAGGGGACAAAATTTGTTTTGGAGGTGATGAAAATGTTCTAAAATTGACTCTGATGATAGCTGCACATATCTGTGACTATCCTAGAAACCAGTGAATTGTACCCCTGGAATGGACAAAGTGTACAATGTGAATTATATGTCAATTAAAGTGTGTTTTTAAACAGCCGACAGGATGTGGTGATTTAGTAGAATGGGAGATGAAGTAGAAGACTGGGTCCAAGATAGTTCCAAGGCAACCTACTTGGTTTAATGGGAGAGGGTATCATAACAACCAAGAGAAGGAAGACAGTAGAAGGAAGCTGGTTGGGAAGCCTAAAGAAGTGCATTGCCTGTTACACATGTCAGGTCTGCAGTGGCTGTTGAAAGAGCCATGTAGGTTATTAATGTAACCAAGAAAAAAAAAAAGGATGTGAGAATGCTCTTGCTCCAGCTATGTACGGTCCCTCTTCCCGGGGACCTGGGCTTCTTTCAGAATGACTCAGGAATACAGCGGGACCCGATTCCAAAAAGGCTGCCAACCCCACACAGGTTTAGAAGTAGAAGACAGATTTGCATTCGCAGGGTATCCATAATATAAGGTTGCTTGCTATTACAGTACTTTCTTGAATTCTGTCTGTCGATTACAGGTCTTGGCTAACTTATCCCCAAATCTGTATTACCCACCCTAGCTAGCTCACTGTTCCGTGCTTGAAAGCTATTCAATAATTCTTACAGTAATTTCAAATTTCAAATTAGATTCTCATTTTCGCTAATATACCAAACATATGAAATACAAAGACAGTTCAGAGATGAATGTTTAATCAGATCTCTGACCAATCTCTACACATTGTGCAAAACTTGGAAACACATACCTGGGTCAGATTGGGTCTGATACAAGAAAGGCTGTAATCATTCTTCCTGCTGCAGTGACAAAAACGCATTCTTCTCCATCCTGAGAAGTCAAATAAATCTGCATAGTAATGAATCTTTTAGGGTCTGAACCTGGCATTTTATGTTCATTGTCTTATTTAATGCTCATACGGATGAGGACATAGACCCAGAAAAGCACAGGGATTTGCCCAAGGTCACTTACCTAGGATCTGAAACCAGACCGTTCTGTTTACAAAGACTGGACTCATAACTAATATATTGTGATGGCTTCAAGTGTATAAAACCCCCATTAGTGCTATGTCTTGCATTTATGAGCCATTTATTTATGAGTGTTAGTTAAATGCATTTGAGCGGTGAACCATCACTAAGTAATGTTTTTGGACAGTAGTGATCTCTCAACCCAGGCCAGTGGTTGTGTTGCACCACAGGCCTCACAGCTGGGGAATGGCCTCAACGGAACCAAGAATAGCAGCTCCCTGCCACTCAAAGATGGGAAATCCTGGAAGCAGGCCTCGTGCTCTGACTTACCTTTCACATACTTTAATATTGACCACCTCTAAACCGGATGTTGCCAAATAATTCATTGACTCTCTTCATTTTGAAGACCATGTTCATTTTAAAAGGAAATGTAATCCATATGTTTCTGGTTCCTTTACACTTAATCACCAACAATATGTTCTTCTGCAATAGCTACTAGATGTCAAATGTTTTTGGAGACAATTTTTTTTTCATGAGGGCAGGAAGCTAATTTGGACAAGAGTAATCACCAAAAGGTTTAAGTTCAAAACTTGAAAATGCAAACTCATGAGGTTTAAATTGTAAACTTGTCCACTCCTTATTCTGAAAGGGCCCCAAAGAGCAGTAATAGCAAGGATCTGGCAAGAATTAATACATGAACATCTGGGAAAGGGGGACAGGGAGTGGATGAGAAAACAGGACAATAATTGGTAGGGATGCCATCGGAATGGCAGGCCAGGGCAGAGTCTCCTGACAGGTCCAGAAGACACAGTGTCCTTGGAATCCTGATGTCCTGTTTGTGAAGTCAGCAATGGCAGTAACAACCAGAAGAACACATAAGGAGCCATGAAGGAATTCACTGTTGAAAACAGAGCACAGACTTAGATCCATTTTTTATTTAAAACAAAATCTGTGGCTGGCCCACAGGCTTTTATTTGTTCAAGTGTCTAGGAAAAGGTCTCTACTTCTGCCACGTTGTGGCAAAATCTCAATCTGGGATACAAGTAAAAGAGTAAGGAAAGTTAATTTTTCAGAGTCAGTGGATTAAGCAGAAACTTTCTTGACAAGGCCTATATAATACGGTGCTTTATTATATGTTTACTTTGATCTTGATTTAGAAGGACTGAGTATTTTCTCAGTTGTAATAAATATCACAAAATGGAAATAAAATTTGGTTAGCTTGAAGAAAAGAGTAAATAAATGGTCCTGAAAATCGTTGAAATGTGAATATTTTCTATCATTAATTAGAGATAACAGAGAACAAATACTGAGTATGGTACAAAATCCAACCACATGGGCATTCTCCTGGAGAAAAATTAAAGTTACATGATTCCTAGTTCAAGGACTAGTTGTAGAATTAGCAATAAGAAAAGCATGATGGGGGGGCGCCTGGGTGGCGCAGTCGGTTAAGCGTCCGACTTCAGCCAGGTCACGATCTCGCGGTCCGTGAGTTCAAGCCCCGCGTCAGGCTCTGGGCTGATGGCTCGGAGCCTGGAGCCTGTTTCCAGTTCTGTGTCTCCCTTTCTCTCTGCCCCTCCCCCGTTCATGCTCTGTCTCTCTCTGTCCCAAAAATAAATAAAAAACATTGAAAAAAAAATTTTTTTTTTAAAAAAAAGAAAAGCATGATGGGTTTCCTCTTGTGCCATCACGGGCCCCACAGAGACACAGGCGACACTGGAGAACAGGCAATTATTGTCTCATAGACAAATTCCACAGCATGACCCTGAGCTTCATATTACTCATGCACATGTCTCTGTCAAGTGCTACTCCTAGCCTCCTTACCAGGGAAAGATATAATTTGAGGAATGGGGGCAGGAGGGCAGGGAGAAGAGAAAGCCTGGGGAGGCTCTAGGAACCAAAGATTACAGGGAGAGAAAAGAGGCCTATTGTGGCTTAAGTGGTCTTTATCCATTTCATTGCTTCACTGCTTGGAAGCTATGTTCTCCAAGTTCACTGGAGTAGGAGAAAGAGATTACAGTGGAGGCACACCAGCTGTTAAACGCCTCAGCATAAAAATGCCATGCATGACTTCTGCTGGGCTGTTGGCCAGGCCTAGACACATGCCTCAACTGCAAGGGACACCGGGAAATCTAGGAAGTCATGGATAGTTGGTGACCTCCAGCTGTTTCTGCCACAAGCACCTACCTGACCTGTGCCTGTCCTTTGACTTCCTCTGGATCTCTTTAACCTAGTTTTTTGTTAATTCACTGAGTTAAGTTGGCAATCTCCCAATAATTCCCAGCTCCACAAAATGAATCAGTGGTTAGGACAGGACATGGAAAGAATTTCCAATACTGAGAGTAGACATACTACATGAGGCCTGAACTATAGCATGGAGCAAACAGGGAGCTTCCTGTCAGTTACCATGCATCATTACGCTATGTCTGGATCAAATAACATGGAATTTGAGAGAAGATGGTTCCAACAGATGTTCAGTTCTCAATTACCTTTTCCATTTCTCTCTAAAGAAGTATATTTTGGGGCTCCTGGGTGGCTCAGTCAGTTAAGCTCCGACTTTGGCTCAAGGCATGATCTCGCTGTCCATGAGTTCAAGCTCCGTGTCAGGCTCTCTGCTGTCAGGTTCAGAGCCTTAAGCCTGCTTCAGATTCTGTGTCTCCTTATATCTCTCTGCCCCTCCCCACTCATACTCTGTCTCTCTTTTAAAAATAAATACACATTGGGGCGCCTGGGTGGCGCAGTCGGTTAAGCGTCCGACTTCAGCCAGGTCACGATCTCGCGGTCCGTGAGTTCGAGCCCCGCGTCGGGCTCTGGGCTGATGGCTCGGAGCCTGGAGCCTGTTTCCGATTCTGTGTCTCCCTCTCTCTCTGCCCCTCCCCCGTTCATGCTTTGTCTCTCTCTGTCCCAAAAATAAATAAAAAACATTGAAAAAAAAATTAAAAAAAAAAAAATAAATAAATACACATTAAAAAAGAACTGAAAAAAAAAAAGAAGTATACATTATTTTCACTGGGAGAGAAGACTGCCAAAGAGATTCCAGGTACAACTTGATGGAAAGAGGGATGAGCCTTGTCTGGAGGGTGTGCTGGAGCGCATAGGTGTGAGACCACATAAGTACACACTACATGTTCTGTGAGTCTCATTCATGGAATAATGGAGGCTGTAATGCTGCACAGGGCATGCCCCCTATGATGTCACCCCATAGTTTATGACATGAGCAAACAGAATGCTATCGTGATGCTAGATGGGACCAACCTAGAAGACCAGGGGTGGGGGAGAAGCAGAAAAGAAGGATACGGGGCTCTCTGCCTCCCCCATGGACTAATAAATATGGAAACCAGGACAGTGGTAAGTAACCTAGAGAGCAAATACAAGGGTTCAGGTCATCTACAGCCACCAAATATTGAACATAAATGTACCTATATGTCCTAGCCTTTGGATATATCATGAGGTCACATGTATGGTAATGTTCCCAATGTACTACTTTGGGCACTTAGTTGCAGGAATTCCAAAGCTTTCTGTCCCCGGGTTCTCTGGCCCGTAGGTCCCTTGAGGCTGGTGGGGGCCAGAGGTGGGAGGTAGAAGACAAACTGTACATTCTTGAATGACTTAACTTTTCCAATTCATTAAACATACTTGACACATGGTGGGCATGTGATAGTGATGATATTGTCAGCTGGTTGTGGCAACGTGGGTTCTCCAGGGGCAGAAGCTGAGATGGCGTTTTGGGTATTAGGTAGATTTCTATTAGGTATCAACTCCTGTGACAGGATGGAAGGACTGACAGAGAGAGAAGTCAAACCATGACATAGACCAACCCAGAGGGGACCTCTGGAGCTGACCCAAGACAAATGTGTAGGACTTTATCTCCTTGAAATAAATGGCCAGCCCATGTTCAGTCACCAAATGCAGACTGCCCCAGGCTGGGAGTGACCTCAGGCAAAGAAACTCTGCAACAGAGGCAGAGCCTAAACAAGAAGCTGGAGGCTGTCTGCTGATTGCACTTCCCAAGGCTGGTAAGCAAATCCTGCCTTGAAGAAGGATCTCTCCATCATGCACATCGGTGTCTACCATGCTGATGGGTTAGTCCAAACCAAGGAGGAGGGTAAAGAGATGAGAAGATGCAAACATGTGAATGGTACACAGAGCCACCTGTGGTGTAAGGTCAAATCCCACTCTTGCCCTTGAGCCTAGAAGACACTGGAGTCAGAGGTCACTTGTTCCCATCCAACCTCCTCTGCAACAACCAGCTCCATGGAGCCTCCAACAGCCTGACAGTCCTCACCTCTTGCAACATGATCCCCTTGACCTGGGCCTCAACTTCCTCAAGGTTGGCGAGGCACGGGACCACTCAGTGCCCACAACTTATACAATCCAGAATGGGGACAGAGGTGGGCAAGATCTTATTTGACAGCCCAAATATAAATTCTTCTGCCCTTCTCTCAAAAGACACGTTGGCTCTCCCAACTCCCCATCTCTGCTATTTCCCCGACTCCTTTGATTGCACTCTCTAATAAAGCCATAGCACATAACCTCCTGCCTCTTAAAGAACCCACGTAAGAAGCTTTATTTCTTAGTTTAGGACAAAATATGTCAGGACCAAATTTTCCCATGCAGTAAAACATCCAGGCATGTGCAAGAATAGCTATGGATAGTCCAAGACCTCAAGACTGTTGCTGTATGGAAAGCAAGTCCCATATGGGGAACATTTAGATTCTGATCTTGCCCCTTCCCTACTCCGCCTTGTAGTCAGAGGTTTAATGAATGCAAATTTGCCTTAAAACCTTGCCTTTCACTATGACCAAACAATTAAAAAGTCAGGAAAATACTTATATCACTTTCTTCCTAAGTCAGAAGGCTGGAACTACTAAGCATGCTTGTGTTTCTTCTTTGAAGGTGAGGAACTCAAGAAGATAGAGATCAAAAACGTTTCTATGTCCCCAACTTTTTTCTGGTGTCTGGTGTCCGATAGAGAGGTATTGCTCCCATTGGATTGCTCCCATGTCAGTCAGACATCCAGCCTCCAACACACCTGCAAGAGCACTTCCAGATGTGCCTTCCTGAGGAATTCTTTGCGGCTATGGTGGACTGGGCCAAATGAAAACTGAAGTCTATTATACCAAGCAGTACAGTTTACAATTCCAAATATTACCAGACCAATGTAATGCGCCCAATGGAGCTTCTTGGCAATGGGCTTATTGTCAAGCATCACTCATAGTTCAGCAGTTGATTTGCACCTACATACACAATAATGTAGCTGAATCACCAGCTAGAGATTAAGTGTGTCTGCTTCTCCCTCTTTAAGTCATGGAGAGCCTTTCCACCTAAAGGCAGAAGCGCTGGAGTAGCTGATGTTGGAATAGCGCTAGGGTTCTGTCAACCAAAAATTGTCAGGAGGCAAAGAGTAAGCAAAAGTGTTTATTTGTGATCGGAGAATTGCAATTCAGCGTCCACAGATTTGGGCAGCAACCCAGACAATATCCCACTAGGGAGCAAAAATCAGGGGCTCTTAAAGACAAAAAAATTTTAAGTTGTTTACAAAACATTTTGATGGGTGTTGGCAGAAGAAAAATCAGAGCTAAATGGAACTGGTTGCTAAGGCTCTCTCTACGCAAAGGTCTGTTACTGTAGCAACTTGCAGGTCTTCAGAGTTTTTGGAGTATTTGTGGTTTGGCCTAGTTCAAAAATTCATGGTTCCACCTGGCGAGGACATATGGAAGGCCCAACTCCTTAGTAGCCTCCTGGCTCCATTTTAAACCCCCACCCCACCCCAGCATGAGCGACTCCATTTTATATCACCTTTCACAGTATCACTGTTGGAAAAAAGAGCAGGATCATCAGCCTTTCGGTGTCCAAGATTGTTACACTACCAAATACCTCCAGGCTGCCCCCAGATACTATGGGGTGTTGACGCACCAGGACAATGGGGGTTGGTTAGAACCTGCAGCTACCCTCAGCCAGAAGGTGAGGAACCCATACTCTAGTGATGAGCTGGGACCCAAGAGAAGGATGGCAGCATTCATTAGAATGGCCTAAAGCTACAGCAGCCATAAGCTCTGTGATCTCTTTGTCTCCTTCTGCTCTCTCCTCCAAGCCTCCAACATGACAGAAACAGAAGCCTCACCACAGAATTCAGCATGAGGCTCAGAGGGCGTAATAAGAGATCAAGAGGGCTTGTCAAAACGTCAGGCTGCCATTGCACAGAGCCCAAGACAGCTGTCCAGATGTTTACACTCAGCTGTCTCCTGACTTGGGACTCCCCGTGCTCTCTCCTCCTGTGGCCATAGCTCCTTTCAGGATTCTGTAGTCAGAGACATTATTTTGAAAGGACATTTTTCCCCCAATGGGCAGGAGAGAGAAAACAAGAGGAGGGCCCACTTCATTTGAAGGTGGCGGGGGGGGGGGGGTGAGCAGGAGCAAGAGTCTGGGGCTGACAAAGAGGCCACTTGAATCCAGGCTGTCCTTGCCACGGGGAGACAACTGTGGGTGTCCAAGTAAGGCCCAAACTCCTTGGAACTGCAGAGTTCTCGGCTCTGAGAAGGAGAGTGTTTTCCTGTATCAGAAATTTTTAAACTTGTTTATTTTATGGCATAGCACTCTTTATTCGAAATGGATTTTGAAAAAAAGAAGGAAGCTGCTGTTGTTGAACTTGGAAAGGAGACCATTGAAAACTAATGGCCTAAAGAATTGCTCAAGTCCCTGACTGAAATGCCCAAGGGCGCCCCCGTCTTATGCCCTGCACTCCCCACCCCAAAGGGTAGATGGTGTTCTATCCGCCATGTGGCCTAGATCCAACCTTATTTTGAAAGGAAATTTTCCCCCCAACAGGCAGGAGGGGGTCGCGGTGGTGAGTGTTAAAGTTGTGAAGTGATATTCAAACACTGGAACTGTTATTCTGTCCTGGAGGGAGAGAAGAAAGCTGAAACACGATCCCAGCCATGCTTTGTGACAATTAGTTGAAATGTGGCCATGGCTGGAAATCCCTTGACGAACAGGAGAATAAAAAGTGCATGGGAGGAAATGAAAACCCTATGCATGGCTCTGTAGTTGAGATCTTCAGTTTGCTCGAGGTTACCAAGGACTCCTCTGTTCTGCAAGAAAGTTTTTCAGTACCTTGAAGGTCTTCCACCTATCATTGAAAGACACCTTCATTCCACCTTGGCTCATCCCAACAGATCACGAATTCAGAGACCCTCATGGCTGGATGTCAAAGGCCTCCAGCCTCTAAGAACCTCCTTCAGCATGCTGCCAATAGCTTCTGAGGGTCTGGTTTTCCTTAGACACCAGGGGAGGGGAGCTAGGTAGATCCATTTGGTGCCTCCTGATTCACCAGCTTGTAAAACATAAAGGTGGAATTCTAAGCATGCAGCTGGCTCAGAATCACTAATATACAAATCTTTATATATACCTTGGGAAGTCAGTCAACCAATTAGCACTGAATGAACTTTATGGGAGTAACGTAATATTTAAAGTATTTCCCAAGTGCTACATCACATGAATGGACAAATCAGAATCGATGAGGGGCTGGAGTGAATCCTGGAGACCTCCTGTTTGCCCAAGTTGGTAGATGATGTTATGGGTAAAATTGTATGTTATGGGTAGAATTTCAACACATCAATTTGGGGGGGGGGGGGGGTGAGTGGGTCATATGTTGAAATCCTAACTCAGAACCTCAGAATGTGACCTTATTTGGAATAGGATCACTGTGGATGTATTAAGAGGACATCGTACTGGAGTAGGTGGACCCCTAATCCAAATGACTATTGTGCTTATAAAAAGGGGGAATTTGGACCCAGACACTCACACGGGAAGAACACCATGTGAACATGGAGGTGGAGACCAAGGTGACAATCTCTGATCAGGTTACAAGCCCAACGAACACCAAAGATTGTCAGGAAACTACCAGAAGCTAGAGGAGAGGTCTGGAATAGATCCTTCCCTAAAAACAGCTTCAGAGGGAACACCTGCATTTCAGATGTCTACCCTCAGAATTGTAAGACCTCACATTTCTGTTGTATAAGCCTCCCAGTGTGTGGACTTGAGTTACAGCCATCCTAGCAAACTGGTACAGTTGGTGAGGAGGTCTGGGAGTCCCAGGGGTGGAGCACGGATGGCAGAGGGAGAACGTTTGGTGGCTCAGAGCAGTGTCTGTTGACCAATAGGGATGAAAGCAGTTCAGTATTTTCCAATCAGTTTGACCATACCTTTGCACACAAGCTGATTGTCTGGACTGACTGGAAGATCACGGGGGTGGGGAGGAGGTGCTCACAGTGTCTCACTTCCAGGGTTGTGTAAGAAGGTGAGAGAGAAGTAGTTTTTTGTAGAGTTAAGGATGCACTGTTTTTTTTTTCTTTTAATATTTATTTATTTTTGACAGAGAGAGAAAGAGCATGAGCAGCGGAGGTGGGCAGAGAGAGAGTGAGGGAGACACAGAATCTGAAGCAGGCTCTAGGCTCCCAGATGTCACCACAAACCCCAGTGCAGGGCTCGAACCCACGAGCTGTGAGATCATGACCTGAGCTGAAGTCGGATGCTTAACCGACTGAACCACCCAGGTGCCCCCCGGAATGCACCTGCTTTAACAAGGGGATTGCAGATTTTTACTGAGGGCGATGTTAGTTTTGTGAGGAACTCAAATTCCATTTCATATTGTGCACCTACTATTAGCTGCTTAGGTGCACTACGCACTGACAGAAGAAGCAGAAGCCTGAGACTCAGCCTCTTGCAATTTCTTGCACGTTACTTGCAAAGACAAGATTATGTCATTTGAAAGAGAACTTTACATTAAACAGTCAAAACTTAAAATTTAAGTACAACATGATGCATATAAGTTGTTATTTTAAGAGCCAGCTCAGGTGACTAAACTTGGGTTAAAGATTCCGATCAGTGGCACAAAAACAGACACTCAGATCAATGGAACAGAATAGAGAACCCAGAAATGAACCCACAAACATATGGCCAACTAATCTGTGACAAAGCAGGAAAGAATATCCAATGTAATCAAGACAGTCTCTTCAGCAAATGATGCTGGGAAAACTGGACAGCGACATGCAGAAGAATGAACCTGGACCACTTTCTTACACCATACACGAAAATAAACTCAAAATGGATGAAAGACCTAAATGTAAGACAGGAAACCATCAAAATCCTCAAGGAAAAAGCAGGCAAAAACCTCTTTGATCTTGGCTGCAGCAACTTCTTACTCAACACATCTCCAGGGGCAAGGGAAACCAAAGCAAAAATGAACTATTGGGACCTCATCAAAATAAAAAGCTTCTGCACAGCGAAGGAAACAATCAGCAAAACTAAAAGACCACTGACAGGATGGGAGAAGATATTTGCAAATGACGTATCAGATAAAGGGTTAGTATCCAAGATCTATAAAGAACTTATCAAACTCAACACACACAAAAAAACAAATAATCCAGTGAAGAAATGGGCAAAAGACATGAATAGACACTTCTCCAAAGAAGACATCCGTATGGCCAACCAACACATGAAAAAATGCTCAACATCACTCATCATCAGAGAAACACAAATCAAAGCCACATGGAGATACCACTTCACACCTGTCAGGATGGCTCACATTAACAACTCAGGCAACAGATGTTGGTGAGGATGTGGAGAAAGAAGATCTCTTTTGCATTGTTGGTGGGAATGCAAGCTGGTGCAGCCACTCTGGGAAACAGTATGAAGGTTCCTCAAAAAACTAAAATAGAACTACACTACAATCCAGCAATTGTACTACTAGGTATTTACCCAAGGGATACAGGTGTGCTGTGTCAAAGGGGCACATGCACCCCAATGTTTATAGCAGCACTATCCACAATAGCCAAAGTATGGAAAGAGCCCAAATGTCCATCAATGGATGAATGGATATAGAAGATGTGGTATATATATACAATGGAGTATTACTCGGCAATCAAAAAGAAGGAAATCTTGACATTTGCAACTACGTGGATAAAACTGGAGGGTATTATGCTAAGTGAAATTAGTCAGTCAGAGAAAGACAAAAATCATATGACTTCACTCATATGAGGACTTTAAGAGACAAAACAGATGAACATAAGGGAAGGGAAGCAAAAACAATATAAAAACAGGGAGGGGGACAAAAACATAAGAGACTCTTAAATATAGAGAACAAACAGAGAGTTGCTGGAGGGGTTTTGGGAGGGCGGATGGGCTAAATGGGTAAGGGGCCCAAAGAATCTACTCCTGAAATCATTGTTGCACTATATGCTAACTAACTTGGATGTAAATTTAAAAAGTAAAGGAAAAAAAAAGAAAGGAGAGATTACCAAGGACTAAAGTCAGGGGTGGGGAAGGTGGAGTTATTCCTTCAAGAGTACAGTGGACATTTTCAATCTGGATGTAACTCATACTCTTCATGAGTACAGAGGTTATTTTCAATTTGGGGTAACTCATAGTAATGGGTACAAAGAATTTTGAATGTAATTAATGCCACTGAGTATATGCTTACAAATATTACAAGGATAAATGTTATATATATTTCTTCACAATAAAATTGTAAAAACAAAAAGAAAAAAGAAAAAAGATTCCTATCAGTCTTGGAAGCTCATTTGTGAGATGGACAGCTGTGAAATACTCAGGCTGATAGTTCACATCTTTTTCTGCCCCTCCTTCCCCGGCTCTAGTTTGCAAGTTGCTCAGAATATTTGGCTATGAGGGACACCTGGGTGGCTCAGTCGGTTGAGCATCCAACTCTTGATTTCAACTCAAGTCATGATCCCACAGTTGGTGAGATCGAGCCCCGCGTTGGGCTCTGCGCTGACAGTGCAGAGACTGCTTGGGATTCTCTCTCTCTCTGCCTCACACCCACTCATGCTCATGCCCTCTCTCTCTCAAAACAAATAAACAAAAAAAAAAAAAAGAATATTTGGATGTGAGCATCCCTCTCAGATTGCGGGCTCTTTCTAAAAGAACCGGAACAGACGTGTGGGCTTTCCACTTGTGTTGTCAATGTTATTCTCCCAATTTCTTTTTTTAAGTCTCCATGTGGACATTTTTAATTCAGTTTAACATTTTAATTTTGTTTTCTGTGAGCCCTTCCTTGTTGTGAAATGTTAGGGTGGTTAGTGTGTGTTCCATTAACTTCCGCTCAAGCCTATGGAGGTTTCCAGTTTGCTGAGGGCACATGGATGTGGGCCAGACCCATAACTGTTGGCTGGGCGCTGACCCTTTCTAGCAACCGCTGATGGGGTGTTCTCTGCGTGCTGAGGAAACTGGGTCTGACTGTCAGGAAGGGGAGGGAACAGGAGAGGCTGAAACGCAGGCAGCAATGGGTCTTCCCAGAAGAGGCAGAATTTGCCAAGGGACATATGGGGACACGGCGCCTGCCAGGGACACGGGGCCCCAGTCACACCAGGGTGGAGCAGACTCAGCATTACTTCCTCCAAATGCAAGTGTATTTAAACGAGGAGGACAGGGACAAGTTCCCGTCCCTCTCAGGGAACTCTTGACTCGCTTTAATCAGATGTTTGTGGGCTCTTGGCCTGGCACACAGAAGAGCAATGACAGAGAGAGAACTGAAGAGGAGGAGGAGGGCATCAGGAAATGGGTGTGACCATGGTTTTTGTTCCTTGTAGTTGGACTCTGAAGATTTCTGAAAATGGTCACAACCTGTTTTGTATGTTTCCAGGAAAAATGAAGTTTTCTTCAAGGTCATGTAACACTTCACAGTGAGGCGGGGTGTCTCTCTCAACGATGCCCATGGTGCCCCGTACAAAGCCTTGCACACATTAGACATTCTGGGAATGTGTATCTGCTAAATTTAGATGAATTCCTAAAGGTCATGTGTGTGCATGTGGATTCCATTTTTATAAGCTGGATTGCACTTTAAAAGCATATGGGGAGCACATTGAAAGGAATACTGCATTGGCTCATTTTGTGAAATTAGTATCCACTTCCTGATTTATTTGTTTTATAAGCAGAAGTAGGCTTGTACGGTTTCCTTAAAAACCAAGCACACAGATGCTCCGTTCCCCATCTGGAAGGTGATGGGACAGGACTCGGCAATTTTGGATATTCCTTCCAGTGCTACAATTATAAAGCCTTAGAAACTACTTCCAGTTAACATGAAGATTTAGAAATTGAGAGATCTGGTTGCCTTTTCTGCTTTGAGCGACAGGGGAAAATAAGTAGAGTGGGTGGTTCTTCTCAAGTTTTGTCATCTTTCCATTTACTCATCACATACGGCAGTTACGTTCACCTGAAATAGCAATTATTTGTAGTAAGCCACACTCACCTCTCACATGATGCCCATCTCTACTCTGGATTAGTTTCATCGCTTCCTTTTTGATATGCTTTCTTTGCTACAAAGAACTGAGCTCTGGGGCTCCTGGGTGGCTCAGTCGATTAAGCGCCCGACTTCAGCTCAGGTCATGATCTCACTGCCTGTGAGTTCCAGCCCCGTGCGTCGGGCTCAGTGCTGAGTGTGGAACCCGTTTCAGATTCTTTCTCTCTCTCCCTCTCTCCCTCTGCCACTTCCTCCACTTGTGCTCTCTCTCTCTCTCTAAAATAAATTTTTAAAAAAGACAAAGAGCTCAATTAAAAAATAAAATTTAAAGTAGTTTTAGATTTACAGAAACGTTGTAAGAGTACTACAGAGGGTGGGTTTTTTTAAGTGAGAATGAGAGTGTGTGTGTGAGTTGGGGAGGAGCAGAGGGAAGGGGATAAAGAGAATGCCCAGCCTGGTGCCCGATGCAGGGGCTCAATCCCACAACCCTGGGATCATGACTGAGCTGAAATTGAGAGTCAGACACGCAACTGACTGAGCCACCCAGGCAACCCAGTACAGAGGGTTCTATACCCAGTGTCAAGTTGTCCCCAGTGTCAATATCTTACATTAGTATGCACAATTGCCAAAACTAGTGAGTCAATACATTATTATTAACTAAAATCCATACTTTATTTGAATTTCCTTAGTTTTTACCTGATATCCTCTTCTGTCCCAGGACCTCATCCAGGATATATTATATTGAAACATCCTTTCTCCTTAGGCTTCTCTGGACCAGGACAGGTCCTCATATTTTTCTTGTTTTTGACGTTGGGAGTTCGAAGGAGTATGGGTCAGGCTACTTTCTAGACTGGCCCTCGGTTTGGGTTTGTCTGATGTTTTCCTCATGGTCAGGTTCAGGGTTCTTGAGAGGGACACCACCAGGGCTAAGTCCCATCCTCACCACAGCACATGCAGGTTTCATGCTGTCCACTGACATCAAGCTTGATTACATAGCAGTGGCAGTGTTTATTGGGAGGTCTCCAACCGTGCCCCCCTTTCCATGCTGTACTCTGGACGGAGGTCACTATGCACAGCCCACGCCGAAGGGATAGGACGTTCTGAGAGTATTGATTCAAGAGCAGAGGACCCTACATGAGTTGTGTGAATTTCTTTTGTACAGCAGATTTCTCTACTCTTATTTCTTTATTTACCCACTCATTGCATCAGGGTGGACTCAGATATTTATTTTCTACTTTGGGTTATAATCCAATACTCAGTTATTTATTTCGTTGCTCAGATTGTTTCAGGTTTGGCCACTGTGAGTTCTTTCAGTCAGCTCTTTCTTTTTTAAGTTTTTCTATTTTATTTATTTTGAGAGCGAGAGAGTGCGGTTTAATCTCTATCCTGGAATCATGACCTGAGCCAATATCAAGAGTCAAATGCTTAAATGACTGAGCCAAGCAGGCACCCCTTTAAGTTGGCTCTTGAGTCCCCTTGACATGCACCCACCATCTTTTTTGAGCCCTTCCTTACTTCCTGGCACCACAACATGTTCCAGGCTCATCTTGTATATTCCCAACCCCAGCCCTAAGACCAGCCCTTTCTCCAGTGAGCTCTGTTCCCTTTTATTGAAGAATGGTGTTTAGAATCCAAGATCTGGGTGCTGGGTGTGTTCACTGCCACCAGGGTGTGGCACTTCTTTCCTTTTGCTTCTTCTGGACCCTCTTAGCAGACAGACTAAAGAAGTATGTGGGCATGCCAACTAATGTATATACGCATCTAGAAATAGTACTATACATGTCCATCTGTATCTAGAGGAAACTAAATGTTCATACTAATGTCTCCAATTCTAATCCATTGCCACACATTTTTAGACATTGCAACTGTGGAGAAATATAAAGCCAACCTGACTTCCGCCCTTCTACATAATTCACGTTTCCTAACAGTTTTGCTTATCTTTGAAATCCAGCAAATTCACCAGGCCATATATTTGAATTCATCATTATCACTGGACCCTGACTCCATGAGATGGACAGATGTGTTTAGAGGGCAAGCCCAGGAGGCCATCTTCTCTATGACTCCCAGCTGAGCCCCACAGTGGTGGCTGAAATCTTGGGACAAGGAATTCTTAACTTCAGCCTTTCTTACTGCCCAGCTGAGGGAAAACCTTAGGGCAAGGAATTCCAAGTAAGGAATCTGTAATTCTTTCAAAGTCACTCAATTTTAAAATTTATGTTTAAATTTGTGCAAAGGAAAAGTCACTATCTGTGTGGTATACAGTTCCATGGCCTTTGACAAACATATAGAGAAGTGTACCTATGACCACAGTCACAATAGGGAACAGTCCACGTGCCGCCCAGATGCCGTCCTGTTGCCCTTTGTAGTCAACACCCCTCCCCAACCTTTGTTAACCACTGACCTGTTCTTCATCCCTATAGTTTTGTCATCTCCAAGATGTCACATAAATGGAATCTTATAGTATGCAGCCTTTTGGATGTGGTTTATGTCACTTAGCAAAAATACTTTGAGATTTCTCCATGTTATTGCATAAAATCACTTGCTTTTTTTTTTTAAGTTTATTTATTTATTCTGAGAGAGAGACAGAGATCACAAACGGGATGAACAGAGAGAGAGGGAGAAAAATCTCAAGCAGGCTCCACACTGAAGGCACAAAGCCCAATGTGGGGCTCAAACCCATAAGCTGTGAGATCATGACCTGAGTCGAAGTCGGACACTCAACCGACTGAGCCACCCAGATGCCCCGTAAAATCACTTACTTTTAATATTGCTATCCAGGTGCTACATCAGCATAGTTTAGATTTTTGCACTAGTGATTCCCTTGAATGTCTGTATTAGTTTCCTGAGGCTACATAACAAATGACCACAATCTTGGGGACTTAAAACACCGATTTATTAACTCACAGTTTCTAAGGGTCTGGACTCCAGGCACATCTTGACTAAGTCTTCTTTCTGTTGAGAGTCTCACAAGGCTGCAAACAACATCTCATCTGCTACCTCCTCTGAGGCTTACAAACCTCCTGTAAGCTCACTGGTTGTGGGTAGAATTCAGTTCCTTGCAGCTAGCTATCAGATTGGGGTCCTTGCCCTGTCAGCACATTGACTGTAGGGCAGTGAAACTGATTTAGGATTTCTGACCTCCAGAACTGTAAAAGAAGAAAGTGGTCTGTTTTAAGTCACTAAGTTTGTGGTAATTTGTTAGAGCAGCAATGAAAAATGAATAAATACATTGCACATTAGAAGTGAAGTAAATTGGGGCACCTGGGTGGCTCAGTCAGTTAAGCGTCCGACTTTGGCTCAGGTCATGATCTCACAGTTTGTGAGTTCAAGCCCCGCATCAGGCTCTGCTGACAGCTCGGAGCCTGGAGCCTGCTTCAGATTCTGTGTCTCCCTCTCTCTCTGCCCCTCCCCTGCTCATACTCTGTATCTCTCTATCAAAAATAAATAAACATTAAAAAAAAAGTGAAGTAAATGTTCATAGGATATGTTAAAACAGAATAGAGATTCTCAAACTCTTTTAATTGCCAACTCTTGGTAAGAAAACCATTTGCTGGGGCACCTGAGTGGCTCAGTCAGTTAAGTGTCTGACTTCAGCTCAGGTCATGATCTCACACTTGGTGAGTTCGAGCCCTACATCAGGCTCACGGCTGTCAGCGCAGAGCCAGCTTCAGATCCTCTGTCTCCCTCTCTCTCTCTGACCCTCCCTCACTTGTGCTCTCTCAAAAATAAAATAAACATTAAAAAGAGAAAAAGGAAAAACATCTTATATCAATATCCAATATGAGCAAGCAAACACAGTGGTACACACAGGAAAACATAATTGAAAGTTTTACAAATCATTTATTTTTACAAAGTATACTCTGATATTTTCTGTAATGTTTTATTCTCTTTCTTTTTTCTTTCTTTCTTTCTTTCTTTCTTTCTTTCTTTCTTTCTTTCTTTCTTTCTTTCTTCTCCCTTCCTTTTTAATGCTAGTTAGGACCCACTAAATCGATTCCATAATCTCCTGATGAGTATCTTCAAAAATGCTGGAGCTCAGGGCCCTACAGTGGATAGACGGGATCAAGTTGAGATGGGTTTAAAAAAAATTTTTTTTTAATGTTTTATTTATTTTGAGACAGAGAGAGATAGAGCATGAACAGGGGAGGGGCAGAGAAAGAGGTAAACACAGAATCCAAAGCAGGGTCCAGGCTCTGAGCTATCAGCACAGAGCCCGACGTGGGGGTCGAACCCACAAACCACGAGGTCATGACCTGAGCCGAAGTCAGACGCTTGACTGACTGAGCCACCCAGGCGCCCCAAGTTGAGATGGGTTTTAAGTGTCAAACTCTTGGGACACCTGGATGTCTCAGTCAGTTAAACGTCCGACTTTGGCTCAGGTCATGATCTCTTGGTTCGTGGGTTTAAGCCCTGTGTTGGGCTCTGTGCTGACAGCTTGGAGCCTGGGGCTTCCTTGGGATCCTCTGTCTCCCTTTCTCCCTGCCCTTCCCCCGTTCATGCTCTGTCTTTCTCAAAAATAAATAAGCATTAAAAAAATTAAAGTCAAACTCTTGACAGAATATGACAAATGCTTCATAGTAGCTCATAGTTGGTGGCACTGCCATCAGGGGCCTCAACAGGTAACAGTGCAAAGTTTTCCTCTGAAACTCTGAATCCTCTACTTCAATGGTTCTCAACTGAGGGTGATTTTGCAGCCCAGGGGATGTTAGGCGATGTCTGGAGACATTCTCTGTTGCAACTGGGACACAGGCTACTTACCAGCACCAAATGTGCAGAGGCTGGGGATACTATGGCTAACGATTCTACAAGGCAAAGGACAGGCCGTACAACACTAAATTATCCAGCCCCGATGTCAGCAGTGCCAAGGTGGAGAAACCAAGTTCTAGTTGCATCTTCTCTTGGTCAGCTGTGTCCAGACTGACTTTTTCCATCTCTCGGGCTTCCCCAGGTTTGTCCTCCCTTACTATGTCCTGTGGTCCACAATTATGCCTTTCCTACCTAGCATAAAACATTCACAAACTCTTGGGAGCTAGGTTTGTGTTTTAGTCCGTTTGGACTGCTGTAACAAATACCACAGACTGGGTCGCTTATAAACAACAGAAATTTATTTCTCACTGTTCTCACAGTTCTGGAGGCTGGAGGTCCAAGATCCGGGTGCCGGAGTGGGCAAGCGAGGGCCCTCTTCTGGGTCACAGACTTCTTGTGGCTTCCCATGGCAGAAGAGGCTAGCAAGCTGTCTGGGGTCTCTTATATAAAGGCACTAATCCCATTCATGAAGATTCTACCCTTGTGACCTCATCACTTTTTTTCATGACATCACCATGGGGATTAGATTTCAACATATGAATTTGGGGAGGACACAAACGTTCAGACCACAGCAGCTTGTTATAGGTGACAGCTGTATTTTTTAAAAGTTTATTAATAAATCTGAGGGGTGCCTGTGTGGCTCAGTCGGTTGAGCGTCCAACTCTTGATTTCGGCTCAAGGTCATGATCCCCGGGTCATGGGATCTAGCTCTGTGTTGGGCTCCACACTGAGCATGGAGCCTGCTTAAGATTCCTCTCTCACCCTCTCTGCCCCTCTACTCTGCTTTCACGCATGCACTCTCTCTAAAATAAAAAATAGGTATATTAAAAAAAAGTTTATTAATGAATCTGAGAGCAGTGATTGGTGAGGCGTTCAAGGGATACTGTCGACACACAGTGGCTTATTTCAGGCTGCTACTTTCAGTGAACTACATACCCTGACCTGCAGACTCTTTGTTTCAAACTTCCAAAAGTACTGGGGCACTTGGGTGGCTCAGTTGGTTGAGCATCTGACTCTGGATTTCGGACTCAGGTAACCATCTCACAGTTTGTGAGTTCAAGCCCCACATCAGGCTCTGCACTGACTGAATGGAGCCTGCTTGGGATTCTCTCCCCACCTCCCACCCTTCCCCCACTAACTCTCGCATGCATGCACTCTCTCTCTCTCTCTCAAAAATAAATAAATTGGGGCACCTGCTGGCTGGCTCAATTGGTTAGCCTCCGACTTCAGCTCAGGTCATGATCTCACAGTCCGTGGGTTCAAGCCCCGCGTTGGGCTCTGTGCTGACAGCTCAGAGCCTGGAGCCTGCTTCGGATTCTGTGTCTCCCTCTCTCTCTGCCCCTCCCCCGCTCACGCTCTGCCTGTCTCAAAAACATAAGTAAACATTTTTTAAAAATGTAAAAAAATAAAATAAAATCTACTGGTTTAGGTTATTAGATTTTCCTTCAGTCAGATGTGAAGTACATTTGGAATTCATTCAAATAGGACACAGGTAGCACTGGTCCCTTTGAAAACTGAGAAGATGATGACTTTCTGCATTATCAGGCCATTTAGGAGCTTCCTTCACCCTAAAAATAATTTTTCCCAGCATCCCTGATTCTGTATGTCCTCTCGCAGGGCACTAAGAAGGCAGCTTAAGGGTAGAAGGCATAGTCAGTAACCAGCTTCTGCTGTTTCCACAAATAACTGGTATAAAAAATACCATATATTTAGGAAATAACATCTAATTAAAGCCAACACAGGACAATTCTCTGAGGGAGGCCCAGGCCACATGCATGGGGCCAGCTCACTGGGGTATGGGTGGTGCTTAGTGTCAAAGGGTGGAGTGTGAAAATAATCCATTTTAGCCTTCATATTTGGTGGTGATGGGGTGGGGGTGCCTTTGGAAAAGAAGAGTCACATGCATTGTTAATTCCAGAATGAATGGTTTTGTGGTTTGGGTATTATTGCCTCCTGTAGTTTCACAGGAACATGAAAGCACCTATAAATAAACTGCAGGAAGTGGGAGATACATTTACAAAGAGGGTTTTAAACATAATAATTAGAATTCCTGACTTCTGAAACTAAGATAGCTTTACAGTGGAAAGCACTCTGATTTCTGTGTTGCAATATGTAGCCCCTCTCCCACCCCAGGGTAGGGGTTGGGGGCTGGGTTGGAGCCGTGGTGAGGAGCTCGAATGGTGAAGGAAGGTTGACTGAGAGACAGGGTTCCAGAAGGGCAATGTGCCAAGCAGAGCAAACCCCTGCAAGTGAAAAATACTCTTTACTAACCAGTCTATATTTGTATATAGTTCCCTCTGGAGCAAAGGCAAATAAATTTAATAATTGAAAAAAAAAAAAAGCAACGATTTCATTATGCGCTGATGTGACCTGGGCATGACACACGGATTAGTTCGTGTAGCTATCACAGTAATTCAATGAGGTAAGTACCATTGGCGTTCCCACTTGCACACGAGAAAATTGAGGCTCACAGGGACTGAGGGTTTGGATTAACAAGGGGCCATGTGAGGATTAGAAATGGGACAATTTGACTCTAGAGGCCATGCAGGTAATCAGTCCTGGAGCATGCGGTGCGTGGGCTCAAGGTGAAAGCAATGGCTGGTTGAAATATGGACAGCTGAAATAGAGACGTCTGTGAGTTTCTTTTTCCTTTTCCCAGTCCTATCAATTTTTTTAACCGAAATATATTTCACACATACCATTGTGTAAACTTAAGGTGTACATGTTGATTTTATACATGTACATAATCCAGGATGATTGTCATTGTTGTTAGCACCTCTACCATATCACATATCATTTGTTTTCTGTGGTGGAAATAACTAAAATCTGGGCTCTTGGCAAGTTTGATTTTTTTCTGATTTTTTTAAACGTTTACTTATTTTTGAGAGAGAGAGCAAGACAGTAAGGGGCAGTGAGAGAAGGAAACACAGAATCTGAATCAGGCTCCAGGCTCCGAGCTATCAGCACAGAGCCTGATGTGGGGCTTGAACTCACAAACCGCAAGATCATGACCTGAGCCAAAGTTGGACACTTAACCAACTGGGCCACGCAGGTGCCCCAAGTTTGATTTTTGTAATACAATCTTGTTATCTGTAATCACCATACTATACATAGATTTCCAGGATTCTTTTTCTTTTTTCTCCACCACCCAAGTGTCTTTTTTTAAAAAAATTTTTATTTAAGCATATTTGATACAGTGTTACGTTAGTTTCAGGTACACAACAGTGATTCAACTTCTCTGTATATGGTGTGTTCACCCCAAGTGTAGCCCCCATTTGTCACCATACAATGCTATTACAGTACCATCGACCATCATTCCCACACTGTTCCTTTTATTCCCATGACTTATTCATTCCATAAATGGAAACCTGTATCTCCCACTCTTCTCCACCCATTTTGTCCATCCTCCAACCCCCCCCCCCCCCACTGACCTCCCCTCTGGCAACCATCAGCTTGATCTCTGTATTTATAGACTTGATTCTGCTTTTTGTTTGTTTATTCATTTGTTTTGCTTTCTAGAGTTCACATATGAATGGAATCATATGGTATTTGTCTTTCCTACTTTGACTTATTTACTTAGCATAACACACTCGAAGTCCATCCATCTTGTCCCAAGTGGCAAAAATATCATTCTTTTTATGGCTGTGTAGTATTCCATTGTATATTTAAACTACAACTTCTCCATTTACTTATCTATTGATGGACACTTGGGTTGGTTCCATATCTTAGCTACTGTAAATAATGCTATAATAAACAGGGGTGCGTATGTCTTTACAAATTAGTGTTTCATTTCTTTGGGTAAATATCCAGTAGTAGAATTGTTGGATCTTATGGTATTACTATTTTTAATTTTTTGAGAAACTTTATATTGCTTTCCACAGTGGCTGTGCCAGTTTACATTCCCACCAACAGATTCCTTTTTCTCCACATCTTTGTCAACACTTATAATTATCTTTTTTATTTTAGCCATTCTGACAAGTGTGAGGTAATACTTCATTGCGGTTTTACTTTGCATCTACCCCTGATGATGAGTAATGTTGAGCATCTTTTCATGTGTATATTGGCCATCTGTATGTCTTCTTTGGAAAAACGTCTATTCAGGTCCTCTGCACATTTTTTAAGTGGACTATTTGGTTTTCTTTGTGTTGAGTTGTAGTTCTTTATATATTCTGGGTATCAATCCCTTATTGGACAGATTATTAGCAAATATCTTCTCTCATTCAGTAGGTTGCTTTTTAGTTTTGTTGATGGTTTCCTTCACTGTGCAAAACTTTTAATTTTGATGTAGTCCTAATGGTTTATTTTTGTTTTTGTTTCCTTGCCTGAGGAGACATTTCTGGACAAATGTTGCCAATGCCAAAGAAATTACTGCCTGTGTTCTTCTCTACAATTTTTATGGTTTGAGATCTCACATTTAACTCTTCAATCTATTTTGAGTTTATTTTTGTGTATGGTGTTAGAAAGTGGTCCAGTTTTATTCTTTTGCAGGTAGCTGTCCAGTTTTTTCCAGCACCATTTTTTGAAAAAACTGTCTTTTCCCCATTGTATATTCTCCTTTGCCATAGATTAATTGACCATATAAGCATGGGTTTATTTCTGGGCTGTATTCTGTTCCATTGATTTATGTGTCTATTTTTGTGCCAGTACCGTACTGTCTTCATGATTACAGCTTTGTAATACAGCTTGAAGTCTGGAATTGTGATACACAGCATTGTTCTTCTTTCTCAAGATTGCTTTGGCTATTTTGGGTCTTTGTAGTTTGTACAAATTTTAGTATTGTTTGCTCTAATTCTGTTAAGAATGCTATTGGCATTTTCATAGGGATATTGCTGAATTTGTAGGTTGCTTTAGGTACTATGGACATTTTAACGATATGAATTCCTCCAATCCATGATCATGGACTATCTTTCCATTTGTTTGTGTTGTCTTCAATTTCTTTCATCAGTGTTTTATAGTTTTCAGAGTACAAGTCTTTCACTTCTTTGGTTAAGTATAATCTTAGGTATTTTGTTATTTTTGGTGCAATTGTAAATGGAATTGTTTTCTTAATTTCTCTTTCTGCTACTTCATTATTAGTGTATAGAAACACCACTGATTTAGGGGCACCTGGGTGGCTCAGTCAGTTAAGCATCTGACTTCAGCTCAGTTTATGATTTCACGGTTTGTGGGTTCGAGTCCTGTGTCGGGCTCTGTGCTGACAGATCAGAGCCTGGAGCCTGCTTCAGATTCTGTGTCTCCCTCTCTCTCTGCCCCTGCCCGGCTTGTACTCAGTCTCTCTCTGGCTCTCAGAAATAAATAAACGTTTAAAAAATTAAAAAAAAAAACACCACTTATATCTGGGTATTAATTTTGTACAGAACTTATTTTATACTAGTTTCAAGTTTGTACCATTAAACATCTCTCCCATTCCCTTATCCACCAGCCCCTTGTAACCACCATTCTACTCTGTTTTCATGAGTTCAGCTTTTTTTAGATTCCATATATAAGTGATATCATACAGAATTCTTTCCCTGTCTGACTTATCACACTTAGCATGATGCTCTCAAAGTCCATTCATGTTGTCACAAATATTTCATGACATATATCTATATATATCTTCTTATCCATTCTTCCTTTATGGGCATTTAAATTGTTTCTGTATCTTGACTGTTGACTGTTGTGCAGAAGACTGCAATAAACATAATACTGCTTATGTTTCTTAAATATTGTGTTTTTATTTTATTAAGGTATATATCCAGATGTGGAATTATTGGATATGATAGGTTTGTTCTTATTTTTTTGAGGAACCACCCTATTGTTTTCTGTAGCAGTGTAAAAAAATGTGTGTTCCTACCAACAGTGCACAGAGTTCCCTTTTCTCTACATCCTCCGCAGTTCTTGTTATCTTCTGTCTTCTTGATGACAGCCATTTTAACAGGTGTAATGTGATATCTCATTGCGGCTTTGATTTGCATTTGATTTGCATTTGATGATTAGTAATGTTGAGCCTCTTTTCATGTACCTGTTGGCCATCTGGATGTCTTCTTTAGAAAAATATCTATTTAGTTCCAATATCCATTTTTAAATCAGTTTTTTTTTGTTATTGAGTTGTGAGTTCTTTATATATATTGGATATTAACCCCTTGTCTCATATATGGTTTGCAAATATTTTCTCTCATTCTGTAGGTTGCCTTTTTCATTTTGTTGATTGTTTCTTTTGCTGTGGAGAAGCATTAGTCCTACTTGTTGATTTTTACTTTTGGTTGTTTGCGCTCTTGGTATCAATCCAAAAAATAATTGCCAAGAGCAATGTCAAGGAGCTTTGTTCCTGTGTTTTTTTTCTAGGAGTTTTATGGTATCAGGTCATATCTTTAAGTCTTTGATCTACTTCAGGTTAATTTTTTTTTAAGTTTTTATTTAAATTCCAGTTAGTTAACATACAGCATAGTTTCAGGTGTACAAAATAATGATTCAACACTTCCATATATCACCCTGTGCTCATCACAAGTGCCCTCCTTAATCCCTATCACCTATTTAACCCATCTCCCTATCCACCTCTCCATGGGTAACCATCAATTTGTTCTCTATAGTTAAGAGTCTTTTTCTTGGTCTGCCTCTTCTTCCCCTTTTCTCATTTGTTTTATTTCTTAAATTCCTCATATGAATGAAATCATATGGTATTAGTCTTACTCTGACTGACTTATTTAGCTTAGCATATTATTCCCTAGCTCCATCCATTTTTTGAAAATGACAAGATTTCATTCGTTTCTTATGGCTGAGTAATATCCCATTGTATACATGTATACCACATCTGCTTTATCCATTCATCAGTTGATGGACACTTAGGCTGTCTCCATATAATTGGCTATTGTAAATAATGCTGCTGTAAACATCATGGTGCATGTATCTCTTTGAAATAGTATTTTTGTATTCTTTGGGTAAATACCTAGTAGTGCAGTTGCTGGACCATAGGTAGTTCTAGTTTTAACTTTTTGGGGAAATTCCTTATTGTTTTCCAGAGTCACTTCAAGTTGATTTTTGTGAGTGGTGTAAGATAGGGGTTCAATTTCATTTTTCTGCATGTGTCTACCCAGTTTTCCCAGCACCATTTGTTGAAAAGACAGTTCTTTCTCCATTAGGCATTCTTGGTTCCTAGTCAATTATTAGTTGAGGATATACGCAGGGGGTTAATTCTGAGCTTTCTATTCTGTTCCATTGGTCTATGTGTCTATTTTTATGTGAGTACCATACTGTTTTAATGACTATAGCTTTGTAGTATAGTTTGAAACCTAAAAGTGCGGTGCCTCTGGCTTTGTTTTCTTTTTCATGATTGCTTTGGATAGCTGGGGTCTTTTGTGGTTCTGTACAAATTTTAAGTTTTTTTTCTATTTCTGTGAAAAATGCCATTGGAATTTTGGTAGGGATTGCGTTGACCCTATAGATGGCTTTGGGTAGGATGATGTCAGCATCATGGCAGCATAAGTTATACCTTTTACCTTTTTCCTTTTTCCTTTTATTTGCAACTAATTTGTCATTCATAATGAAACAGAAGTACCTCTGGACATTACACCAGAGTACACAGGAGATTTCTACCAACTGTGATTCAGAAAGTAGTAGGCCTGAACTTTGAAGGGGGCTATGGATTCAAGGGAGTCACTGAGTCTCCACACCCTCACTTGACACAATAAGGGCTAGTGGCGGAAGCAAAAGTGGAGAATACAAAACAGAGCAGACATGCAAGGGATGTAGAAAATTCGTAGAGTTCTAGCAGCCTGATGGAGAAGCAGGCATGCCATTGGAGCAGGACAGAGATGAGTATGGAGACAGAGGGGAAGGAGGCTATTAAGGAGTCAGTCCCATTCCCCAGGGTGGCGCTGCAGTGCCCTGGGGTTTTGCCAGCAGCAACGACAGTGACCTCCCACACAGAAGAAGTAGAAAGCAAAAGATGTGTGACTAACTGACCACCCGGCTGAGCAGGTCACAGACAGAGGGACCTGTTTTCTTCCAGGAATATGGTTTCTGAGGAGGGACCTCCATTACTAGGGGGTGGCGAGTGGGGGATGGAGAGAAGGAGAGAAAAGGAAAGAGGCAGACTAGAATAACCAAGGCTTTGAAGGTAGGAGTTTCATGCTGTCTGCTTTAAGATCTCAGTGGAAGGTCTGCCCATAAAACTCTGGGAGTACCCCCACTCAAGGATCCCCCTTTCAGGCAGTGGGCACCCACAAATCCCCAGGTGCTAAGTTCACACCCTTTCCCCCCCACCCAACCACCTTTCTTTATACCAGCTTTTTAAAGTGTGCCCTCCCCAGTGCTGCCCCAGAGCCAGTTCAAGGGAAGAGAAACCAAAAATTTGAGATATACTGCCACCTTGTGGAAAACCAAGTTTCTAACTGCTAGTCTGTAGAATTGTCAAAAAGAACAAGACAAGTGTGTGCTACTTCAGATGCAACAACAGAGGCACGTTTCATCAAACACTATGAAACATCATGGTAATACGGTATCACAAAAAGAAAGTGATAATTCTCCGGCAATCAAACCCAAAGACATAGAACAGTGATCTAAGTGATAATTCAAAATAGCTGTTATGAAGAGATTCAACAGATTACAAGAAAACTCAGAAAGGCAGTTCAAGAAATTCAGGAATAAAATTAAGGAGTTCTTCAGAGGAGTTCTGCACCAAAGAAATGGAAAATTTTAAAAAGAACCAGACAGAAATTCTGGAGCTAAAGAATTCAGTGAATCCAATGAAGAATGCATTAGAGCCTAGGAAATAGTACAGATTAGACTGAAGAAAGAATTAATGATCTGGAGGATAAATATTTAGAAATAATCCAGTTAGAAGAAGAGAGAGAACTAAGATTTTAAAAAAGTGAAGGCATCCTATGAGAGCTATTGGATAAGATAAGAAGTGCATATATAACAATAACTGGTCTACCTGAAAGAGAAGAGAGGGTAAAGGGAGCAGAGAGTATATTTAGAGAAATACTAGCTGAGAATTTCCCAACCCTGGGGAAGGAACTGGAAATACAAGTCCAAGAACCCTATAGAACAAACTTATCTCAGTGCAAAAAATCTTCTCCAAGACACATTACAATGAAACTGTCAAAAATCAATGATAAAGAATCATAAAGGCAGCCAGGGGAAAAAAGAACACAACTGACAAAGAAACCCCCATTAGAGTATCAGATTTCTCAGCAGAAACGCTACAAGCCGGGAGAGAATAGAATGACATTTTTACGTGCTAAAAAATAAAAACTGCCAGCCCACAATACTTTTATGGCCACGTTATCCTTCAAATATGAAGGAGAAACAAAGGTTTTCTCAGACAAAACTTAGGGAGTTCACCACCACTAGACCTGCCTTGCAAGAAATGCTCAAAGAAGTTCCTCAAGCTGAAATGAAAAGATGCTAATTACTTACATAGAAGTAAATGAAAGTGCACAATACTCTAGCAAAGGTAAAAATAAACAATAAGGTAGTATGGGTAATGGGGCTTTGGGTAGTTTGGACATTGTAACTATATTAATTCTTCCCATCGATGAACACACAATGACTTTCCATTTGTTTGTGCCTTCTTTGATTTCTTTCAGTGAAGTCCTACAGTTTTCATTGTATAGATCTTTCACTTCCCTAGTTAAATTCATTCTTATTTTGTTGGTTTTGAGGTTACTGTGACTAGGATATTTTTCTTTGTTGCTTTTTTAAGCATTTCAATTGTTAGTGTGTAGAGATGCAACTGATTTCTGTATGTTGATTTTATATCCTTCAATCTTACTAAATTTGATTAGTGCCAGTAGTTTTTGGTTGAGTCTTTGGGATTTCCCTATGTAAAATAATATCATCTGCAAATAATATCAATTTTACTTCTTCCTTTCCCAATTGGATGCCTTTTATTTAAATTTTTGTCTTGTCTAATTACTCTGGCAAGGACTTCCGGTACTATGTTGACTAAGAATGATGACAATGGGCATACTTGTCTAGTTTTTGATCTTAGAGGAAACAGCTTTCAATTTTCCTCCATTGAGTATAATGTTAGCTGTGAGTCTGTCATACATGGCCTTTATGTATGTTACTTCTATACCCCATCTATTGAGGATATTTATCATGAAAGAATATTGTATTTTGTCAAATGTTTCTTCTGTGTCTATTGTGAGATGACATGATTTTTATCTTTCATTCTATTAATGTGGTGTAAAACATTTATTGATTTGCATATGTTGAACCCTCCTCACATCCTAGGGACACATATCACTTGATCATGATGCATAATGTTCTTGCATTCAGTTTGCTAATATTTTCTGAGAATTTTTGCGTCTATATTTATCAGGGATACTGATCTACAGTTCTCTTTCCTTTGTAGTGTCCTTATCTGACTTTGGTATCAGGGTAATATTGGGCTTGCCTAACAGGTTTAGTTCCCTCCTCTTCAGTTTTTTGGAAGATTTTGCAAAAGATTGCCATTAATTCTTTAAATGTTTGGTGTTATTCACCAGTAAAGCCGTCCAGCCCTCTGTGTTGGAAAGTTTTTGATTATTGATTCAATCTCTTTACTTACTATTGGTCTATTCATATTTTCTATTTTGTCCCAATTCAGTGTTCCATGTTTCTAGGAATTTATCTAGGTTGTCTAATTTGTTGGCATATAATTGTTCATAGTAGTCTCATGATCCTATGCATTTCTGCAGTTATAATGTCTCCTCTTTTGTTTCTGATTTGAATGTTCTATTTTTCCTTGGTTAGTCTAACTAAAGGTTTGTCCGTTTTGTCTTTTTGAAAAGCCAACTCAGTTTTGTTGGGTTTTTTAATTGTTTTTCTTATCTTTCACTTATTCACCAGTCTTTATTATTTCCTTCTTTCTACTAATTTTGGGCTTCTCTTTTTCTAATTCCTTCAGATGTAAATTAGGTTGTTTGATATCTTTCCAATTTTTTTAAAGTTTATTTGTTTATTTTTTGAGGGGAGGGGTAGAAAGAGAGAGGGAGAAAGAGAGAATCCCAAGCAGGGTCTGAGACAGCATGGAACCTGATGCAGGGCTTGAACTCACAAATTCTGAGATTGTGACCCGAGCTGAAACCAAGAGTTGGATGCTTAACTGACCGAACCATCTAGATGCCCCAAAACTCTTTCTAACATTTTTAATGGATGCATTTATTGCTGTGAACTTCCCTCTCAGAACTTTTGCAGCATCCCATAAATTTTAGTCTGTTGTGTTTCCATTTTCATTTATTTCTTTGTTTTTCTTTAATTTTTTTTTTTACCATTTATTTATTATTGAGAGACAGAGAGACACAGAACATGAGCAGGGGAGGGGTAGAGAGAGGGGGAAACACAGAATCCGAAGTAAGCTCCAGGCTCTGAGCTGTCAGCACAGAGCCCAGCGCGGGGATCAATTGCGAGATCATGACCCAAGCTGAAGTCAGTCGCTTAACCAACTGAGCCACCCAGGCGCCCCTCCATTTTCATTTATTTCAAGATATTTATTTATTTCCTTTTTGATTCCTCCTTTGACCCACTGGTTGTTCAGAAGTGTGTTACTTACACATATTTGTAGATTTTCCAGCTTTCTTCTTGTTATTTACCGGTATCTAGTTTCACACCATTGTGGTTGGAAGAGATAGCTAGTATTATTTCAATCTCCTTAAATTTGCTAAGATTTGTCTTTTATCTTATATGATCTATCCTGGAGAATGTTCCACGTTCACGTGAGAAGAATGTGTATTCTGCTGTTATTGGATAGCATGTTCTACATAGGTCTGTTAAGTCCATTTGGTCTAAAGTATGATCCAATTCCAATGTTTCCTTGTTGATTTTCTATCTGAATGATCTATCCTTTGCTGAAAGTGGGGTATTGAAGTCCCCTACTATTATTTTTTTTTTAATGTTTATTTAGTTTTGAGAGAGGGAGAGATGGAGCACGAGCAGGGGAGGGGCAGAGAGAGAGGGAGTCACAGAATCTGAAGCAGGCTCCAGGCTCTGAGCTGTCAGCACAAGCCCGACATATGAGATCATGATCTGAGTCAAAGTTGGATGCTCAAGCGACTGAGCCAGCCAGGCGCCCCATGAAGTCCCCTACTATTATTATATTGTTGTCTCTTTCTCCCTTCAGATCTATTAGTAATTGCTTAAAGTAGTTAGGTGCACCAATGTTGGATGAGTACATATTTACGACTCCTCTATCTTCTTGGTGTGTTGACACCTTTATCATTATATAATGAATGACCTCTGTTTCCTGTTTCCATGTTTGGTTTAAAGTCTATTTTTTCTGACATTAGTATAGCTATCCTGCTTTCTTTTGGTTTCTACATGTATGGGGTATCTTTTTCCATCCCTTCACTTTGAGCCTGCGTCCTTAGAGCTGAAGTGGATCTCTTATAGGCATCACATTGTTGGGTCCTGTTTTTTTTTATCCATCCATTCATTCTGTGCCTGGATGTGATTGTGTGAATTCAATCCATTTAAATTTAGAGTAATTATTGATTTGTAAGGACTTACTATGGTCATCTTATCTATTGCTTTCTGGTTGTTTTGTACATCCCATTGTTTATTTTTCCTTCTGTTTATGTCTACCTTTTGTTCACGGATGGATGTCTAATTAGTTGTTGATTGTTATGTAACTTGGTGATCTATTTTCTCATGAACTTGGATGCCCAAGTGTTTCCTCAGGTTTAGGAAGTTTTCAGCTATTATTTCTTTAAATAAACTCTTTGTCTCCTTCTCCCTCTCTTCGCCTTCTGGAATCCCAATTATTCTAATGATTGCCCTTGTGACTAAGTCCCATAGGTCACTCAGGCTTTGCTCTTTTTTATTCCTTTTTCTTTGTTCACTTCTGAATTATTTCTAAATTTCTGTCCTCTAAGTCACTAATTCTATCTTCCATTTGTGTGATTCTGCTACAAATGCTCTCTACTATATTCTTCATCTCACTCACTGAATTAATCTAGCCTCAGAATTTGTTTGGTTCTCTTCTAGAATTTCCATATCTTTGGTAGAGGATTCATTTTTGTTGTTCATGTATGGTTTTCCCCTAATATCACTGAATATCTTCAAAATAGCTATCCTGAATTGTTTCTTTACCAGTCAGATCACAGTATTCTGTTGAGTTGTTGGGAAATTATAACAACTGGGTTATTGGGAAATTATATCTTTTGGGGGGTGACGTATTTTATTTTTCACATTCCTTATATTTTTGCATTGCTGTCTTCCCATTCATCTTCTTAAATCTTTATTGATTGCTTCAGATGGGGGTAGTGATCACTGGAGTTACTAAATCTGGGGTTTCCTCAGCCTTTGAATGGATAGACCTGGCTCCACTATCCTCACTCCTTCTTGTGGCAGAGTTCTTAAGCTTTTCCATCTTTTCCTAGGCTTGTAACTCACGAGGCTGCTGCTCGAACCCTCTCGTTTTCCATAAAGTGACTCTTACAGTTGCAGTTTGTGGTTTCTCCTTTGCCCACAGACCCGTTTTTCTGAGAGTTCTCCAATAACTGGACCTGCTCTCACCCGTGCACTTGGGACCACTCACAAAGTGGGGGGCCACAGGGTGGGGGAGGTGCAGGTCTAGCACTCAAGGTGGGGGGGTGGGGTTCTCAAGTGGGATGTTCCCGAAGGCTTGGGGGCTGACTTCCTGGTGAAGTCCTGAAGCAGTCAGAAGGAACCACGTTCCTTTAATGCCCTTTGATATTCTTGTTTGTTTCCTACCCTTTCCCCTCCTTCCCCCAGTCATGGATGTCCTACCCTGGGTGCTGCTGGAGGGAAATGGGTTTCTTGAGCCATGACCCACAGAACTGGATTAATTGGGGTAGTCAGGCACTCACTCACAGTGCTCTGCCTCCTCCACAGGAGTGGTTGCCCACACCTGACAGTTTAGCCCCATGGAGTGTTGCCCTGGGTGGGAGGGCTCTAGCAAGAGCTTCTCTCTTTCCACTGAGTACAAACTCATCCTTCTCGTTCCAAAGGTGTGTTGGCATCTCCCCACAAGCAGGCTGGATTTCTACAAATTCTTTCTTGCCCATGTGTATCTGAATAGGCCAGTGCTCTTCAGGTTTTTTTTCCCTTACTGGGGCAAGCAGAGGTCCGCAGGACTACCTTGGGTCCACAGCCTTTACCCGGTGTTTACTTTTGAAAGCACAGGTAGGTAAGAGTCCTCTCAGATTCCTTGGTGTAGGGTGCTGGGTCCAATAGCTCCCAGGGAGGCCCTCTTGTTCATGCATAAATTTCCAATTAGTGGTTTTAAAAGGGGGGGGGGGGGAAGGAGGAGAATCCTACACCTCCATGATGCTGACATCACTCCTTATCAATTCTTAGGGACCAACCCACTAAAGAAGGGAATTCGGACACAGAAATAATATTATCCCAATTCTGTGATACTGCATGGGTGGGAGCCTACTAGGTACCCTCACCTCTGCTTCACCCGCAATAACCAGTTTCCCTCTCTTCAATTTGAGATCTCCCTTCCTCTCTCTCTTTCTCTCTATCTCTCTCTCCACACTCCTCCCCCAACATATTTTAATATCTGATTTCAGAGTTGCATCGAGTAAGCTGTGTTGTCAGCCGCTGGGAACCCAGCAGCAGGGTCCTAATGAAATCTATCTCCACAAGATAGCTGTGATTTTCACTGGATGAAGTTCCTTTTGGTGCTGTGAAGGACTTTTTTTGGTCAGATGTCAAGGAACCATGGAGGAGTGGTGGACAGAGGCTCTTTTCTTTGCCAACTGGTCTTTTGATAGGAGGAGCCTGAAATGAATGGAAGGCAGCTATAAGGTTTAAAACTCTTGTTGTGACGCTGGCGGGAACCAAGGCCTCTGAATCCACAGATCCTAGAGTCGCAAGAACAGGAAACAGATTCCCCTGGTGGGTCACTGGGAGTGCTATGCTTACTTCTATCCCTTGGTACCTGGACCCATGTAGTATACCTACTGAGAACACAACACCACATAATGATTGTTGGTTCAGAGTATATGTCACACCCTGGAGAATGCGGTGCCATCTTTTCAGGGTGTCCTCTCCTGCCTGTTGCTTCAGGTGTGCCTTTTAAAGAGGATATTCCAAAACTAAAAAATAAAAATAAAAAGGATATTCCATCACTCTATGAGCCCAGCAGATTCTGAGTTTGGCAGCCAATGACAGGATCAGTCAATCTCATTGTTCTGTGTTTATCGCTGTGTCTCCTTTGTTGTAAAGGGGATTCTTTGGTTCTTTATGATGGTATGTAGGATCCTATGTAGGTCCGTCAAATGCTCTGCAAATCCTTGCATTGTGATGTTGGCAGAGACGATGCAGCCAGAAAAGGTAAACTCAGACCCAGAATATGTGTCAGTTCTAGTCAGGATAACTCACACCCTTTTCTAAGATGGAAGGGGTCCAAAGTTACTTGTCACCGAGTGGCTGCTTGGTTTCCACAAAGGAAGGTGCTGTTATCAGGGGCTAAGTGTTGGTCTGTTACTGGCAGACAGAACATTCGACACAAGCTGGAGCTAAATCAGCCTTGGTGAGAAGGAGCTCACACTGTTGGACCCATGTGTAACCACCACCTTTCGCTACTCTGTTCAAGCTCCCACTGTATCCACGCTGCAGTGGCCTATTACAGAAGCACACGGACACCTTCCTGAGTCATTCTGTTTGGTAGTATAGTGTCTCTTCTGCGATACATAGAACACGTGATTCAACAATCTTCGTATTTTCATGCTCGTTCCTATGGGTCTATTCACATGCCTCTCCCCACATCTCCTCACCCCTGATCTTCCAATCTCTCTTTTCCCAGGCCTTTGCCTAGCCAGCCATACCATCAGCTATTACCTTTGAGTCTTGGGCCACTTTGCACACAGTACATGTCCGGGTATACCACCCAAAGCTCTGCACCAGGGAAGGATTTCTCCTCACCATTATCCTTCCCCGGAGCCAGAGGAGAGGCACTGGTCAACAGCAGAAAGGGAAACGGGTGTCAGGATTTGTGCAGCTGATCTGTGCCCTCTGATCCCATTCTTTCCCATGTATCACTTGCACCTTCCTACACATTGTTGCTGGGTCCACCGAACCTTATGGTTCTGCGCCTAGCAGATCCCAGCTCCGTTCGGGATGCATGATCATTTCCAAGATCACGTGCTTGTCTCAACCAGAGCCCAGGGGCATCCAAGGAATTGGGTTTCAATGATGTATAATTTCACACTGCAGGTGGCAAGGGATGGTTGCAGACTCACAGGAAGTTTATGTTGTTAACTCTCCAACTGGGCCGTGCCATAGACACCGCATGGCATCTTTTTCCATTGCTGACAGCTCAAATATCACTGGGTATGTCAGGCAGCATGGTCCAAGAGGCAAGATCACTTGCGCTGCAACCTGGACCCAGATCCCTCTCGTGTTCTGGGCCTCTCTCAAAACTGGATGAGATGCTATTTGTGTAAATGAACCGGAACAGTGTTCCCAGTCTGGAATATGCCACCTCCAGAGTCTGAAGACACCTACCAACCACTGTGCTTGCCACGGAGTAGGAGTTGTGAAATACTGTTTTTTACTTTGAAAGGGACACCCTGGAATACCTTAGATCACTGGCTCCCTAAAAATGTTACGGTAGGCTTATCTCCTACCGTGGAGGGCATGTGTCTTAACAAGGCCTTCACCATGCTTGCAACTCCTCATTCATCCAACTCACGTAACCGAGTGTTATCCATGAACCAATGTGATCCTATGTCACATGGTCCAGACCCCTTGGGACTGTATTATTATTATTATTATTATTATTATTATTATTAAATTTTTAATGTTTATTTACTTTTGAGAGGGGGCAGGGGCAGAGAGAGGGAGACACAGAAGCCGAAGCAGGCTCCAGGCTCCGAGCTGTGAGCACAGAGCCCAACGTGGGGCTCGAACTCATGGACCATGAGATCATGACCTGAGCCAAAGTTGGATGCCCAACTGACTGAGCCACCCAGGGGCCCCAGAACTGTATTATTATTGAGGGCAGGCGAGTTAAATATTTAGAGCACACTGTGTTGTGCAGCCATAACATCAACTTTCTGTCCCTCTGAACAGGGGACAAAAAAGAAGGCATTTACCAGATCAGTGGCCACACTCCATCCATGTGAGCCCTTGCTCACCTCCCTTAACAAAGATGCGTGTCTGGTGCAGCAGCTACAGCTGGACCTACAACTCGGTCAAGTTTGCAGGGGCTCTCTGTCATCCTCCAAGACCCACCTGCAGGGAACACACTAGACAATTAAGTGGGTATGCAGAGACTACCGTTCTTGCATCATTTAGGTCTTCGAGTGTGACACTTAATCCCTCGCTTCTACCCAAGATGCGATATCGCTATTTACTATCTTGGCTGAGAGTATGGGGGCAATTGCAAAGTGTCCACTTAAGTCTTCCTTTCTACCGTAGCTCTTACTCTATGGACTGAGGATGGTGTCCCTTTACACAGCACACTCCTTACTGCTTTGGTAAATGGAGGAACCTCTGTGCTGTCTCACATTACACAGTATTTTCAATCTAACACACACACACTGCTCTTTTTAATATTTATTTGAGACAGAGAGAGACCACAAGGAAGGGGAGGGGCAGAGAGAGAGGGAAACACAGAATCCAAAACGGCGCTCGAACTCATGAACCATGGGATCATGACCTGAGCCCAAGTCAGATGCTTAAGTGACCAAGCCACCCAGGCGCCCCTTCTCTGAGCTTTCTGATCCCTTCTTCTCCTTGTTCGCCTTGGAAGTTCTGTGATACTTAGCTGGGCCGAGCTAGGTGGCTAAGGCTTTCTCCAAGCTTCCAAGAACTACCCTAGCCATGTACTGGCACGGTCTCCTCAGGTCTCTGCCAGAGCTAAATCTTTTATCATTGGCAAGTGCCTACATATAAATAAACTCTCTCACCCAACTTTATGTTCCTTCCTCCCTTGACCCAGAATCCTCAGGATCCTGGCTCGTATATACTCTTCCTGGCTCCTCCGAGTTTATTTGGGCAAGGTTCTGCAGCAACTTTGGCAGGCCGGCACTTGATCCTGTGTTGTGTCTTCTCCTTACCTCCTGGCTTAGCGTCAGAGCAGGGGAGGCAATCCCGAGGAGGGTACATGTTATCCTGCGAGGCAGGAGTTAACACATCCTCTTTCAGCACGGAACAGGAAGGCAGTGAACGGTAGCGTAACAGAAGAAGCGGGCTGCTTCCGCAGGCCCATATCCAAGATTTTCATGGGTGTTAAGCTCAGATGTCCTCATCCCAGGTTTCAGGTCCTCCTTCTTTCCGATCATCTCCCTGACCTTGTCTTAGCAGACACGATGCTGCTTGAATCCAATCTTCTCTTGAGTTCTGCCAACCCTAGGGTCACGTCCTGGCCCTGATCCTTGGCATCTTCCACCCTCCCACTCTTTTTATATAAATGCTATCAAGAAGGCCCTGTGGCTTTCATACACAGCCTCTAATTGGTGATTAATCACCCTCAGGTTTCTCTACCGCACGGACTGCCCCCAGCAGCCACCCTCCAATTCCGTACTCTTTGTAATTACTACTTCTCTTGAACTTCTCAAATGCCTAAGACATTGTCCCTACCAGAGCATTTCCAGTATCCACTCATTCCAGTGGAAGTTTCAACGATTACCTTGCTACGGCATGCTGGCGGTGATCCACGTTCCATATGCCCCCAATAATAGGGTCCTCCGTTGCCAGCCTGTCAGTGGGTGATCCAGCTCCAAAACGTTATTTTAGGATCTGCCTCCTGAGACCATTCTTGGCCTATACAGCTGCCTTAGATGGGCTGCCCTGAATAAGTCTCAGATGGAGATCTGCATCCAAGACATTCACTGTGGTACGCCACTGGGATCAAAGCCTGTAAGCGTCTGTAGGAAGGAGGATGAGGCAGAGAAATGTAGTTAAACAAGCAAGGCACTCACAACAAAGGCCTCAGCTGATGTCATGGGTAGCCCTGCGGCTGGGATGGCCTTCCAAAGTTGTCCTGCCTTAGCCAAGGGGGCTGGACTTTGATAACCTTGATGTAGGTCTTTGGAGAGAAGTCATTACTTAAGTGAGGTAACTCTCTTCGGCTGGTGGCAGTTCTCAAACAGCAACTCTGCTCAATGTGCTCAGCCACCAACACTGCCAGCAGTGGAGGGAATGAGTACTTCACCCCCAAAAATGTACCCTAGAACATCATAAGTCCAGCTTCTAGCCCCCAACTTCTGCTCTGTGTCCTCCCTCTCGCTACAGACAGATTTAAAAAACTATAGAGTGTATCCTTCCATTTAAAAATGTAAATACAGGAGCAGGGCACCTGGATGGCTCAGTTGGTTAAACGTCCAACTTTGGCTCAGGTCATGATCTCGCGGTTTGTGAGTTCGAGCCCTGTGTTGGGCTCTGTGCTGACAGCTCAGAGCCTGGAGGTTGCTTCAGATTCTGTGTCTCCCTCTCTCTGCCTCTCCCATGCTCATGCTCTGTCTCTCTCAATAATAAACAAACGTTAAAAAAAATTTTTTTTTTAAACTATAAATACAGGAGCGCGTGGGTGGCTCATTTGGTTGAGTGTCCAATTTCGGCTCCGGTCACCATCTCACAGCTTGTGGGTTCCAACGCGTTGAGCTCCGTGCTGACACCTCAGAACCTGGAGCCCGCTTCAACTATGTCTCCCTTTGTCTCTGCCACTCCCTGACTCACACTCTGCCTCTCTCTCTCTTTCAAAAAAAAAAAAGATAAAAAAAAAAAGTACATAAACACATGCACACACACACACAAACACACTCATTCTCTTTTTCTTAGATAATTGGTAGCCTACTGTGATGGCTGGCTGGGCCACAGGGGTACCCAGACATTTGCTTAAACATTGAGGATGTTTCTGAGGGTTTTTGCATGAAATTAACATTAAAATCACTATACTGAGTGAAGCAGACAGCTCTCCCTAATGAGGGTGGGCCTCACCCAATCAGTCAAAGACATGAATCAAATAAAAAGGCTGACCCTCATCCAAGTATGAGAAAATTCCTCCTGTCTGTCTTCAAACTGGGACATTGGCTTTTTCCTGCTTTCAGAATTGAACTGAGTGTTATAATAAATCTCTTACGTTATTTAAAAAATATCACCAACACCATGACTTTATTCAAGTAAAGAGATTTAGTACAAAGGATTAGCCCACATGATTATGAAGGCTGGCAAGTCCCAAGAGCTACAGAGTGAGTCAGCAATCTGGAGACCTAAGAGAGCCGAAGGTGAAGTTCCAGTCCAAATCTGAATGCCCGAGAACCAGGAGGGCCAATGCTGTAATTCTGGTCTGAAGGCTTGCAGACTTGAGACCCAGGATAAGCTGATGTTTCAGTTTGTCTGGAGGCAGGAGAAAGCTGAGATTCCAATTTGAAAGCAGTCAGGTAGAAGGAAATCTCTCTTATTTGGATGAGAATGAGCCCTTTTATTCTACTCAGACCTTCAACTGATTGGGTAAGGCCCACCCACATTTGGAAGGCCAAATCTGCTTTACTCAGCCTACTGATTCAAATGTTAAACTCATTATACAGGGAGTCTCCAACTTACAATGGTGCAGACTTAACAATTGTGTGACTTCATGGTGGCGCAAAAGCAATATGCATGCAGTAGAAACTGTACTTCACATTTTGAATATTTACCTTTCCCCAGGCTAGGGATATGTGGCACAAAACTCTCTCCTGATGCTGGGCGGCTCCAGTCAGCCACGCAATCACAAAGGTAAACAAGCAAAAAAACACCCATATGACAGTTGTTTTTCACACTCAATACAGTATCAATAAGCTACACAAGACATCCGACCGTTTATTATAAAATTAGCCTTGTGTCAGCTGGTTTTGCCCAACTGTTGACTAATATGTTTTTCCATCTTGCTTTTCTCACTTAACAGTATATTCTAGGGATCAATTTGCAGCAACGTTACAGATGGTTCTCATTTTGACAGTTCTGTAAAAAAAAAAATGACTTTTCTTACATTCCAGAGCTCGTGGGGTAAAATTCACACGTGCCACAAATCTAAGGAAATGTGTCGAAGAGAACATCTGAGAAGGACTAGAATTGTAAAAATCACGAAAACAAAAAACAAGAAAAACAAACTTCGGCCTAACTGGAAGAGGAACCCAATTCACGGTCCAGAAGAGAAGAGCAAATAAGAAAGTGTGGACCAATAGTGAGAAATCAGAACATGAGTGATGAAACTTAAGAAAACAATGAGCTTAGGGTGCCTGGATGGCTCAGTCGGTTGAGCGTCCGACTTCGGCTCAGGTCATGATCTCACGGTCTGTGAGTTCGAGCCCTGCCTCGGGCTCTGGGCTCTGTGCTGACAGCTGGGACCCTGGAGGCTGCTTTGGATTCTGTGTCTCCCTCTCTCTCTGCCCCTCCCCGGCTCGTGCTCTCTCTCGCTCTCAAAAATGAATAAACATAAAAAAAAAAAAAAAAAAGAAAGAAAGAAAGAAAGAAAGAAAGAGAAAGAAAACAGCTTGACTTTGGGGTACAACAGTCAAGTGGAGCCCCGCAGGGGTTTGTGTTCAAAAGCAATGAGGTATTTGCCACAACCGTTTTTTGTCATCTGAGCAAGAAGGGAGAAGGGACCGGATGAAAGACTTAAACCTACCTGTATAAAACAAGATGTTGCAATTTCTCAGTACGGATTTTAGAAAAAAATCTGTCATCTCCCACCCCAGTTCTCTACACAGTGTGTGACCTCATACACTTGGCTTCTGAAATAATGGAGTTTTAGAAGGATTTCACCAGTTTTTGAATATTTATTCAATTAAATAAATCAACATCAACAGCTGCTTAACAGTGATAAAATATATTTTTATTTACTTTGTTGAGTCAGAGGGTCGTAAAAAAATTATTGCTAAAGTAGATATCAGGCAAACAGAAAGGTGCTTTAGAAGTCCAGTTACCTTGGAGTTTATTTAAACTAAGAGAAAAAGATCATAATGTTTTCATGCAATACATACTTGGTTCTTTAAATAACAAGTGTGACAAATAACAGAAAGAACTATGGAATGCTGCACTTGTGATCCATACAAAACACCAACAGTTTGGATTGTACACAGTTGAAAGAAATGTCTCACACACCTTCTGAAATACTGTAGTAGCCAATACATAGAGGCATGCCTTAGGTGGGCACGGGAATGCAGTTTAGAAAAGAAAGTGAAGTATCACACTGGAACTACCCCATTTCTTCAAAATCACTGAGCAGGAAAAGCAACATTGAACTTCCGTACGGGTTTTACGCAACTTCTCTACAGTACCTTGACTTCAATCCAAGAGCAAAACTTAAGACTCTCCTCCTCTATTTTTGGTAAACAACTGCATGGTAAACTTAGATGACTTTTCCCCCTGGATTTTACCTGGGAGTGGCCTTTTTAATTTTTTTTATTTAAAAGAGGGCAGGTTTGGCACTTTTATACTGATGTCACCAATGTTAATATTTCTTGGGATCTCAGGAAGATTCATATTCTTTACAGCTGATACAGCACGGGCTGGAGCTCCCGCTAAGCCAGCCTGTATACAGAAGCAAATAAAAGAAAAAGAAAATGTACAACTCAGGTGTAGCTCATCAAAAAACACTAAAAATGGAGGACAATGATAAAAGATTTTCATATAACAAGCTTAGAGACCAGATGGTAGTTGGAATTGGTATGGGATGGTTACTTTGAAATTCTAATCTATAAAGAGAAAACAGTTGACACATTAAAAAGTACAGCGAATACATGCAATGATAACAACGGAAAGATTTACATACAAGTTAACCTGTGCTTAGATACCACATACAATATGCAGATGACAAAAACTACATCTTCACCTATATCCTGACTTACTGACTTATAATAGAAGCATGAGGCATATTTTACATTAGTTCCTTTTTAAACATCTCTTGCAACAACATGATGGATTTGGGTTTGTTTTTTGTTGTTGTTGTTGTTATTGTTTTTTGTTTTCTTTTTGCTTTTGAAATAGCATTTATTATCAAACTGTGCTATGAAATAAAAACTGAAAGTAATAGATCATGCTTGCTTAGTTTCTTTACTTAGAGCCAACTCCTTAAAACATTTCAAAACGACAATTTTTTTTAAAAAAATTCTTGTAATTGTGGAGGCTCTTCTAAACTTTTCTAGGAAAGTTCTAAAACATTGAAAAAAAAATCAGGCTTTTCAAGCAAAGCCTCAGTCCAAAGAGAACAGTTCTGCCTGAAAATGAAACTGCAACAAAGAGGATCTTTCCAACCCTTCAATGCATTAGAGACAATATGATGATTAAAAATACTTTGTCATATAAAGTAGATTCAATGACATATGTTCAGTTTACAATATACAAATTTAGAGACAGAACAGCATAAATACAAAAGGCAGTATTTCTATAAATAACTGAATTTTAAAGCTTCTAGTAGCATTAGTGTACGATATTTGGCTTTATTCTTAATAGGGAAATTTATAATCTGTGAAATAATTTTGAAAGAAAATATGCTTAAAATTTAAAAGAAAAATGCAACTGTATCATCTTTCTCAAATAGCTACAAGAGTCTTCATACTTTTGGGATTTAAAAATATTTAGATTTCATCCATTTTTATTCAGGTGATATAAGAAAGCCAACAAACACGTCTGAATTCAGTGGCACACATCATCTTGCACAAAAGCAGACAATTAGGTAACAGAAACAAATCTTCCACTTTGCTTCAATTACACATATGAGACAATGTCTGTGTAATTAGAAACACTAGTTTTAAGTCCCTTTTTGAACTTTTAGGTCTTTTTCTCATATGTAATCCTACCTCTTTTGTTAATTAAAATAAGAGTAATAATAAAGCTGTTACCTGAGAAAAATCTTGACTGATACAAAATAGGCCAGTGTAAACTATTTGCTGAATAAAGGATACAAACATTGTTAAGCAATGAAATAAAAGCCATGGATTATCAAGTCAGAATTGGAAATAATAGAAAAATCAGTAAAATAATATTAATAATAGCTATGGTCCACACAGGCAATGATAAGGGTGATAGGGTGATATAAATGAAACACTCCATATCCAATTAAAAATGAATAGGGCTGGAGTATTCAATTTTTGTAAGTGAATAGAGGTTAGTTGTTTTTCATTGACCTCTACATTTATACCTACCTGAAGCAATGCAGTTAATTTGTGTACCCCCAAAAGATGTTGGAGATATGAATAAATATTGCGTATTCATTCAAAAGGGTCTTTAACCTGATTATCTCAAGTTCAACGTCTAGCTACCAAAATTTAGAATGGTTTAGGACCAAAGAAGGATCCATCTTATGGCTCTCTTCCTTTCACCCAAAATCTGTTGTCTGCCAAGGAACAAAAATTATTTTACAGAGTTACAGCCATCCTGGAGCTTGTATCTTTCTAATTAAAAACCACTTGCCACCATTTTTACTTGGATGTGTCTATACAGGGTACAAATGATGAGTAGATTATGAAAAAGTATTGATAAGATATTTGAATACAAGTATTTTAAAAGGCAGGAATTATTAGAGGACTTTATTACTGAGACAGAGAGAGAAAGTAGGTATGTGTGTGTGTTTTACTGGATGCTATGGTTTTAACTTTTATAAAGAGTGAAAATAATTTTTTTCAGTATTAAATGTCATTGCCAGAAAGCCTTCTTTTCCATACCACCCTGTACCATGAACAGCTCTAGACTGAACCTGAGCAAAGAAAATGAGAATAAAAATGCGTCCTGTTAAATTTCTTTAGATTAAGTCGTTTCTTTGTGACCAAAGATGGTGTCGACTGTTAGCTGCTAATGAGAATACATAAAGTCAATATAGCAATTGATTTAAATAGCATATATGTGCCAAGTTCTTATTATGTAAAACCAAAAGAAGTTTCTAAGTACAACAAACTACAATTCCTCTAAACATAAGCAGCAAGCCGTAGACATGCAAAGGATGGTAACTATTCAGAACACGCAAATGAATTAAGAGAATCAAATTATTTCTCAAGCATGTTCAACACTTTTGTGTAGTACGTCATGAATTTAAATGGCAGGAAATAATCAAAAAAACCTGTAATGTGTACTTCAGTTAAGTTTTAATTAAACTAACATTTTAAGAAATCAGATTCTGCAGAATATAAAATATAAGAAAAACGTAAGTAGGACTGCTGATCAGTAAATAGATGCTTAAATGAGCTTTCAATATCTCCATACAAAAATGAAGGGCTTTAAAAAAAAAAAAAAAGACTATTCAGGCGGTCAATACCAGAAGTGCTGTAAAACAAATTTCTTTTTTCAGACTTCCACGACAGTGAAGTCTGAAACATTTTTATTAAAGAAAAAAATATAAATGAGGTAATTTGCCATCAGGAGATTAGTTTGCCAACAGAGAGGTATAAAGTAAATTTTATCTTAGTTAAGATTATTTTTCTTTCAGTAACATACATTCAAAGCAACAAGATAATGTGTACTAGTTTGTTTGGGTTTTTTTTGGACACTAAAATTTACAGAAATTAGGCTTACCTGACTTGTTAGTAGTGTGTACAACGTAAAATGTAAAATTAAGATACTCTGACAGCACAACATAGCCCTCTTAAAGATCTGAGATTACGCAGCTGACACAAAGCAGAAATAAAAAGAATGAAACCCTACTGGAGAAATAACTTGTTTCTGTCTATGTTATTGTACTCGAGCACCACCATGGCAGGCCGACTGCAGCGACTCCACTAACGAAAATAAATATGTGACTCCAAAGCAGTTAAGAGTATGAATTGGATGAGAGAATGAAGTACAGTATATAAAAGGATGGTCATGTTTTCTCTCCCATGGGATTAAATAAATTAACAGAATTAAGAGAAAGAAAACAAAATGAAGTCTGCAAGTATACCAAAATGAGGCCAAACAGATAGAAGACTTATACAGACATACTCTCGAAAATTTCAAGCACTTGAATCACAAAGATAGTAATGGATGGATATGATTTGTTTTTGATTTTGTTTTTAAATTGCCAGACCCAAAAATAAACAAAATATGTGCAAGCAAAAGTGGAAAAGCAGCATTGCTAAAATATATTTCAAAGGCTCCCTTTTCCTCATGCAATAAGGCAATCAACTTTCTCGAAGGGAAAAGGAAAGAATCTAGATATTTATTTCATCTAAGACATAAATTACTATCCTACCATCGTGCAATATTTTTCCCAGCTTGAAATGCCAAGTAAGATGGTAGTGGGATTAATTTGTACCTACTGAAACCTTTACCCACCCTTCCTGCTGGCAGCTGCTATATGCACATTCATAATTTTGACCTAACAGCAAAGTGAAAGAACAGCAACATTAATAAACACAGTATTAAATGGTTTCAGACTCAAAATCATTAACAAAATAATGGCAGTTCTTGAATGCACGTTTTGAGCAAAATAGGAAATGTCAGTATTTTACTTTCTGAACGTAAGGTAGAATAACTTAATCTGGGATCTTGTAACAGGCTTGTTCTTTGCTTTAAAGGCAGTGCTTTAATATTACAATTAGAAACAAACAGGTTAGAAATGCTGCTAATGACAGTCCTTTAGGGAGCAAGAACTGGAACATTTTATCAAAAAGTTTTATCATAATTAGAATATTTAAAAATTTATAAACCTTCCCAATCATATAATCCGTTTTATATAATCTTCAGGTATATTTTCATTTCAAGCACAGGATTTGCCTGTGTGAAATAAATATAGCAGATTCGTGCCCAATTTGCAGATTTAACAGAACTAGTTCTGACTGTGCCAATGACCTCAGGGGGTCCTCACTGTAATTTTGTAGAAGAATAGAATAACTGCATGTCAAGGTAAGAAGCAGGGACCAACTCACAACCTGACCTTCCAATATCACTGTGTCTCAGGGCCACTTTTCTTACTCTCTGCTCTTTGAAAATAGAAACTTGATTTCAAAAGAGAAGAAATCTAATTACTAGTTCTCGTGATGGAAGTTAACAGACCCAAGCAGTTCTTGGCTAGAAAATAACAATCTGACATACATTAAAGACTAGAACGTAGAAATTGGCAGTGACGTGGATCAGTGGAGTAAATGAGACCATTATGGATTTTCTATTCCAGGGATAAAGTAATACAGATCTAAGGACCAAACGTCGTACTCCTAGCTTCATGACACAACCCGCGATCTTGGGATAAGATAAGCCACCTGTATGCTGCAGCTTCTCAAACCCATCCAGAAAGTAATAAATTCGTGGCTGAAAAACAATGCCAAATTCTCAGTAGCATTTTTCTAATTAGTCAAGTGGGTCATCTAACTTGTGAATTCAAATTTTTTTTTCCCTCTATGGGACTCAATATAGTATTTTCACTTTGAAATTTTTTAATGGAGGCCTATAAGCATTTTCATTTTTGTACAGAAAAAGCTGTTCATCATCATTTAGATTGAAATTTCTAAAAAATACTTTACACAGTTAATTTAGGGTGTGAAAAAATGCACAGGAAATGTCAGAGAATATAGAGTTTTATGAAGCTAGGAGTCTACTGAGTCTTATTCTAATATGTTTGGGATGTCAGAAGGTTGCTATGCTGGAAAGCCATTTTATTTTGGTCAAAATATTTAATTCCAATTTTTAGAACATTTAGTGCAATTTTAGGAGACTTGTTATCTGATACTTTTTGTTGGCCACTTTTAATATGTACTTGTTAGTCAAAAACATAAAAGCAATTCTGTTAAGACTTTGGAACTGAAAACCATTATGGGGAGAGAGAAAGTACTATTTAAGTCACTATTCTAAGCCTTCACTGCTTCTCACTTTGTATGCAAAACTTTAAAGGTTCATGAAGCCTTTAGTTTTCAAAGCACAGCTTCCAAAATTCAGCAGGCAATTTTATGTTAGAATTCTAATTTGAAAGATGGAGAAAAAACTAGCTGTGAGAGTTAAATTAGATTGATTCTACCATATGATTCTCGAAATAAACTCTAAATTTTTATATAAAAGTAAACTGTCATTTCTACAAATGTAATTTGTCAGTTAAATGACGATGTTAAAAAAAAAAGAACAAAAAATTTACTTTCCTTTCACAATGCAGGCAGACAAAACACAACAAACATGACATCGATGAGATACTAGTAAAATACAGTAAGTCCAATAAAAGATGAAGAAACTACAAGGAGAAATTAGAATGGAAAATTGGCTACAGGGACTACATGGGTTCATTAACACAAAGAATTTTTGAGTCTGGCCTAAATAATTAATTGCCTTTGACATCATTTTGCTTTCCCTTTGTTAAAGTACATTTTTCTCAAAGTCAGCAATACCTTGTCTACCTGTCCTGTCTGGGAGATTGAAAGATAAAGGTCTGTAAGAGAGAAGAATGGAAAGAGCTAGAAAGATCAGGATGTTCGGAAAAAAAAGAAGACTGACTTTAAAAAAGTAGTGACTATATTCAGACCCATTTATCCCATTTATTCATCTTAAAAATAACATGAAATACATAAAAGCTAACAAGTCTCCCCGACTCCACCCCTCTACCCCCACCCCCAGGGAGTCCTGTATTCCTCAGGCAGATTCCTGAGTGCCTCTGACACCTTCCCCCAAACCCATCAACCTCCCAGCTTAAACCTTTTCCCAGACCCCATTGTTAGTAAACCATTTTTCTGTCAAATCAGGATAGATGAAAATACATTCAGAGCATATGGTTGTTTCTACTGTCCTTAAAGATCTGGCTGATCTTCGCTTACACTGGGAACTGAGGTGGTTCACTTCCAACTGTCACTGGAAATATACTACCTTTAAGCCAAAATAATAAACTCTTCAATTTCTGACAAGGTAAAGGCACCTAGATATACCCATGTTGCATCTCAAGAGGTTTAACCTTAAATATACCTAGGCTGATTTCTAAAAGATAAATGATACTCTAAATATCACTTAAATTAATCTTAAAAATGATACCCCCCAGGTCTTTTCATCAACCACAATATTCTGGAATTTGATTCTTTCTGGGCAAGTGTTTGCTTGCATTTTAACTAAAAGTTAGTAAGAATCAGATAAAAAAAAAAAAAAAAGCTTATAGCGTGTCCTCAAATAATTCTGGATGATTCTATAATCATTCATATATTTGGTATAAATGCCCAGTTAAGAGAAACAGGGAAATGGAACCCATATGAAAACTTCCGACATTTCAATGTGTCTGGAATAAAGGTGGTAGTCTTCAAAACATACGTATGAAAACTACGGAAAAATTACACCAAGTCAACATTATTTTGCTGAAAATATGATCAGGACTAAATGGTCTCACTTGAATTCAAAATCCTACTTTAAAACATTAGCAGACATCACATCTAGAGATATACTTGATAAAAAACAATGTTGTGGTTTATTCCCAGATTTTCTTTTTCTCCTAATTTGTACCAGATAACAGCAGATTGTGCGAGTTAAAAGATGATCAGTGGATGAAAAATATCAGTACTTTTTTCACCAGTACTTAAAACCATTTTAAATAGAAATGGTTCTGTGAAAAGACTTTTTTGTAAGTTACAGTATTCTTATAATGATTTCCATTGAAAATGTAAATTTTGTATTTTACTGCTTTTCACAGATAAGAAAAACTGCCTCATTAACAAAGTTGTACTGGACAATCAGAAAACAAATATCCATTATGCAATTATAATAGGTCCTTCATGACTTCTGTCAGTATTATAAATAGCAAACCAAGGCCAAAAAAAAAAAAAAAAAAAAAAAAAAAAAAAAAAGAGGAGGACACCATCCATGAAAAGAAGTTAAATAAATACCCGGAATGTGAATATTCCAGACAAAAGGTCAATATATTTTTACAGATAATCACACAGAAATCATGAATTACCACATTTCCATTCATTTCTGACAGATTATTAATGGATTGTGTCACTGTCTCTTGGCATTTAAAATCTATATCCATACATTTTTGTAAAGCAAGTTTTAACAGATTACATAAATTTCAAGTTATCACTTAAGACTTTACAGCTCAGAGGTTATAGTAAATCTCTTACTATACTAAACAATAAGATAAACCAACTATAGTCAATAATATTCTGGCTCTTTACCTTGTCCTAAAACAAAGCTTTCTGTATTAATCTAGTTTGTTTTCCCTTTTCAAAAACCAGTATTTTAAAAATTGCCGTAGAACACATAGCCTATACATAGTTATTGAAAAGAATCATAATTTTAAGCTCTTCACCATTACAAGTATCTCTTTTGGGCAATCATAGGGATGGTAAATTGAGATAAAGAGAAATCCAGAGCTATTGGAAAACATTGGAAAATGTTCAACAAAGCTTCAACTATTTCTAATTCTCAGATGCTGGATTTATCCATCATCCTATGTTTCATTCTATTCCAATGAGCATAGCATTATTATGTTAAACTGATCCTTTAAAGTGCCAACAAGATAAAAACTCTTTAGAACTCACCTGTTGTAAATTAATGCTAGCATATTTTTAATACCTTGCTGCTTTTATAGTAATATTTACTTTAAATCAACCAAACACCTGAACTTGAACTAATAATTATAAATATACAATTTGCTTTTCTAATCTGAGTTATGACTATAAATATCAAAAGTAGCAAATACAGTGTTGAATGAGATATCAAGACTATTCATCTTTCTAAACTTCCACTATTATAACAAGAAACAACCAAAATCGTGTGAACTTGAGTGGCTCAGCTACAGTACCTGTTATTGATATTCAGTACTTGAGGAAAGAATCACTAAAATTCTCAAGCAGGACTGTATACAATGCTAAAGTGCTGGTTGATTCTCATGCACCTAATCTAACAGAACAAAGTTAGGCATGTATGACTAACCAAATCTTTCTCATCTAGAATGCAGTAAAAGCCATGAAATGCATGTATCAGTGTACAAAATATGTGCCTTAGCCAACTTGTAAGTGACCTCTGAGAAGGATCCAGAATTAAGCAATTAAGGCAATGAATTTTTTTCAGTGTTCACTCAGGCTTGCTAAGCCCCAACTGAAACCATAACAAATGAAATGCTCTATTCCTCATGAGAATCCCATTTCCTCTCCTCTCCTGTCCCAGAAATAGTTCTGTGACACTAAATTTATAGTCTTTAAAAATATCAGTTCTTGGATTTCCTTGATAATTACTGAATTAGGTTTTGTAGGGCAAATCCTGATTTCATTATTTGAATATCTAATCTCTTTAATTTTCAAGCAAGAAGAATCTGAACTGTTTATTACCCAAGGCAGTTACAACTGTGACTAAAAGAGAATAGACAACACTATCAGGTGGATAATAGTCACAGAACATTGAACATACTAAGATATGTATATTCCATTTTTTATAACCTGAAGAAGCCTCTCAGCTGTCCTTAAAGGGTGATACTGAAGGACAAACAGTGAAAGCTACACATCATGCATAATTTGTGATCATGCTTTCTACCTTCATTACCTAGAGCACTTTCCATTCTTACCTCAGACTTCTCCAGTTTATTCTGGGCGTCAATTTGTGTAACGATCTCATTCATGTTGGTCTCCAACACCATCCCCCCCATCACCATTTCTGCAAGAATATTGTGAACCTAAAGGAAAAAATAATACATGGCCGTAAGGAAAACTCACTACAAAAATGTTTCATGATTCCAGTACTTTTTGTTTCAAAACTGCTGTGGCTATTTTATAAGTATGAAATGTAAAAAACAACAACAACAACAAATAATAACTCGGGGGGTGCCTGGGTGGCTCAGTCGGTTAAGCATCCAACTCTTGATTTGATTTAAAAAAAAAGAAAGAGGGGGCGCCTGGGTGGCTCAGTCAGTTAAGCATCCGACTTCGGCTCAGGTCATGATCTCACGGTCCGCGAGTTCGAGCCCCGCGTCGGGCTCTGTGCTGACAGCTCAGAGCCTGGAGCCTGTCTCAGATTCTGTGTCTCCCTCTCTCTCTGCCCCTCCCCTGTTCATGCTCTGTGTCTCTCTGTCTCAAAAATAAATAAACATTAAAAAAAAATTTTTTTTTAAATAAAAAAATTTAAAAAAAGAAATAAATAAAATTGACTAATATATATTTAACCAAAAGAAGTTTTTTTTTTAATAAAATTACTTTATAATACCTTTTAGGTCCTATGCTACATACTCTGCCTGAATTATTCTTACGATAACCCTATGAGGTGTCTATACTGTTTTTATCTCTATTTTACAGATAAGGTAGTAGTTGCACATGTATGAAAGGGCATACAAGTAATAAGTGGTAGAGTCAGTATTTATACCAGTCTAATTTCAGAGTCTCCATTCTTTTTTTTTTTTTTTTTAAGTTTATTTTCGACAGAGAGAGAGAGAGAGCAGGGGAGGGGCAGAGAGAGAGGGAGATACAGAATCTGGAGCAGGGTCCAGCCTCCGAGCTGTCAGCACACAGTCCAACACGGGGCTTGAACCCACAGACCATGAGATCATGACCTGAGCTGAAGTCGGATGCTTAACCAACTCAGTCACCCAGACGCCCCTATATTATTTCTCATTCTTTTATAAGACTGTATACAAATGTATTCATGATTTTTAAATCCTATCATTATTTACTAATTTTCCATTTTGGAAAGAGGGATACCTGATGTACAATTCTTGAAGAAAGAATTAGAGAAATCACTTTTCCTGCAAACAAAACAAAACCAGAAGTCACAACTGTTTTAAGTACTAGAGCTAACTATCATTACTTCTGACTGCTACCTCTTCTGCAACTAGATACCATTTATTAAAACTATGTTTTGGTGTTGCATTTAACAGTATCTAATTTAATTTTCATATTAACCTTTGTTACAGTTGAGAGAATAAACCAGCTTCCTCAAGACACATAAACTAATACGTAGCAAACAAACAATTCAAACCTAAGTCCCAATCCTTGCTTTCTTCTGTTAATGTGAAACTGATACACCAAATTAATTTTTAGCCATATTCTATGAAGATTCAATTAAGGCCAAGAAGGTGATTAGGTGATAAAATATAATGTCCTCACAATAGCTAACAGGTACTATCCAGAGGAAAAGTATTCAGAAAGAAAGGCCATGGCCAGCAAAAGATTCATTAAAACTTGTTTTAACAGTAGAATTTCCCCTCTTCTTTTTATTATTATTTTTTTAAGTTTATTTATTTTGAGAGACAGAACACAAGCAGGGGAAGGGCAGGGAGAGAGAGGGCAGAGAGAGAATCCCAAGTGGCTCCATGCTGTCAGTGCAGAGCCCGACATGGGGCTCGAACTCACCAACCGTAAGACTGTGACCTGAGCCAAAATCAAGAGTCATACGTTTAACCAAGTGAGCCACCCAGGTGCCCCTCCCTCTTCTTTTTAAAACAAATTCTCACGAGAAAGCACAAACTGTAGTGCTGATAAAAGTGTAGCAACTCCACCAACCTGACTTTGCTCAGGCTTTCTGGGGGGGGCTCACCCCTACATACACTTACTCCTGCCTTTCCAGAAACATCTCAGAAGCACAAGCAGATTAGTAGAAATTGTCGATTTCGGTATTATAGAAATGTCTACCAAGTTTAAAGGTATCAAAATATGAGAAGCCTGCAAATGTGGGTCATACCCAAGAAATTCTAAGAATGTATGATAATTTAATAAGGTCTAGGATGTAAATCTGTCCTCAAAGTAAAAATAACTCCTACGAAAGCAAATTCAGAAATCCAGAGAAAATAAAATAAATAAACGAGAGCCTGTGAGCTAAATCCTTAAACACGGTGTCACTTATTAGAAATATAGTAAGCGCCTAAAGAATGTATTCTAGGTGAGGAGGTACTATGTGTATAAGTCCCAGGAGATTAACCATATGGGAATGAGAAGTATTAATTGGGAGGCCAGTTCAGTATTTTCAAGGTTATGGTTTTCAAGTAAGGTATGGAGGGATCACTTAGAAACTGTCCAGTGACCGAAAACTTCCACGTTTCAAGAATTGATTGGGAGGAATTTCTGGCAGACTTAGTTAAGAGAAAGAAGATGATAAAAGCTTTAGCTTAGCTCTAACACATACAGATGACAGATTCCAGTATTTTGTCTTTAAATTTTACCTGAAACAGACTTAATGGAAATAAAAGGGTGACAATATGCTTGAAACATAACTCATCTACTGAAATCCTTTGATGTTCACCTATAATAAGAGTTCGATAGGTTTTTATCCCCTTTTCCTGAATACTTATAGGTATTTAAGTGTTTTTAAAAGTAGCAAATACCACATTAATGATGTATTTTTGCTTTTTTGTTTGGTTTTAACTATATATACCCTATCTATCCAATCGCATAGCTTCTTATGGACATAAACCAGAATTTCTAATTTCATTTTAATTTTTTTAAATCACAATACAAGGAAATTGTTAAAAGTTCAAGCTATACCGAAACTTAAGTATGAACAGTAACAGTCTCCACCACCCTCAACCTCTGTAGGTCCCTCTATCCAAAGATAATCACAGTTAATTGCATCTTATACAGGTTTCTCCCACTTCCCGCAAAGTTTCCTTTGAGTCCCTTCACTTTTACAAAAGACCTATGCTCCTATCTGTTTTTGTTAACTGCAAGAAATCCAAAGAGAATTTTCAACTTCTATGAAATGGTACTGATTCAGTGCTTTAAGCCACTTTGGCTTATGAAGTGGTTTATAGGAACACTACTTTTTGGATAACAAGGGAAAACCTGTACACCCTTCTTGAAAACTTTTTTATGCATATACTTGTTATATGTGTGTAAATCTAAGTCTAATTTATACAATCATATAATATACATTATAGTCACAGTTCTGCAAGAGAATAAGGAATGGACTTAAAGAGGCACTAGGGAATTAAGGATGTGAGTTAAGAAAATAATAAAAGATACTGGTGCCAGATATATGTGCAAGAATGATCAAGCAACTTTGTTGGTAACAGTAAAAAGACAAAAAACCAAAACTGTAAAATGGTAAATCTATACCATTTTTTTTAAAATTGTATTCAAATTCCAGTTAGTGTAATATTAATTCCAGGTGTATAATACAGTGATTCAACACTTCCAGACACCACCAGGTGCTCATCACAACACATACACTCCTTAATCCTGGTCCCCTATTTAACCCATCCCCCCACCCCCGCCCCTCTGGTAACCATCAGTTTGTTCTCTAGAGTTAAGAGTCTGTTTCTTGGAAATCTACCTGTTAATGAGAGACATCTACAGATTCCTTAGTAATACAGATTATTAAATGAAAAGATGGATGGGATAGAATAATACCTATAATATGATCCCACTGAGGTATACAAGAAAATTACATGTACACACCTACTTGGATATACCCAGAAAATGCCTGGAAAGACATGCAAATACTTTTTATCCATTTACCTACTGAAGGACATCTTGGTTGCTTCCACGTTTTGGCAATTATGAAATAAGCTGCTATACACATATGTGTTCAGGTTTTTTTGTGGACTTAAGTTTGCAACCCCTTTGGGTAAACACCAAGGGGCATGATTGCTGGATTGTATGGTATGAACATGTTTAGTTTTCTCAGAAACCACCATGCTGTCTTCCAAAGTGGCTTTCCCATTTTGCATTCCCACCAGCAATAAATGAAGAGAGTTCTTTATCACCACTAGGTGCTGTCAGTGTTCAGGATTTGGGCCATTCTAATAACAGGTGTATAGTGGTATTTCACTGTTGTTTTAATTTTCTGCAAATATTTTTAAAGGATAGTAGTTACCTAGAGAATGGAAATGGAGGACTGAGGAAGAATAGAGACTTGTCTTTCGCTTTATAGTTTTTGTTTATTTGTTCTGAAAACTTTTAGCATGTGCATATACTAAAACAAAAACAAACAAACAGAAGCTTGCTAAAAATAAAAGAGTGTCACATAGTAATTCAGAGAAATAATATTAAAGGTTATAGCCATGCACATATTTAGGTTAATTTAAGAGGCAGCCCAAAGGTGTTGGATATTTGTAAGTGATAAGAGAAGCGGGTCACTTTTTCCATGCGTTTAAATAGTAAAAATTCTATCTCATTGTAAGTGTCAGTGCAGAACTTGGAGACTTTTGCTTAAAACTACTTTAACTTATTTAAGATTAAATGTTCTCTAGGGGCGTCTGGGTGGCTCAGTGGGTTAAGTGTCCAACGTTGGCTCAGGTCATGATCTCACGGTTCGTGCGTTCGACCCCCGTATCGGGCTCTCTGCTGTCAGTGCAGAGGCCGCTTCAGATCCTCTGTCCCCTCTTCCTCTATCCCTCCCCCAATCATACTCTCTCAAAAATAAACAAACACTAAAAAATACATAAATAGTCTCTATATTATTCTATCATTATTTATAAAATATAATGTACATTGTGGGTATCTAATGAATGTTACCCACAAATTTTCTTCAAAATTATTTATCTCAATTATCTTAAAATTCAAAAGTTGAAGAACAAGCCATGTGTTTTTCTTTAGCAATTTTTACCACTCCATCAGTAAATCATGTTTATTAAATATTTTCTTAAGTGTTGATTTAAATCCCAGTTAATATACAGTGTAATATTAATTTCAGGTGTACAAGTTAGTGATTCAGCACTTCCACACATCACCCGGTGCTTCTCACACATTTATTAAATATTTATGTAAAGAGCTCACTGACAGCAGCATCCTGGTTTGAGGAAAGTGCACGTAATCACTGGAGACTAAAATGAAGATTAAATCAAACACATTTCACTTGTAACAGTTCCCAGCCCTCCACCGGATGGAATGAAGCATATAACAAAAGATGACAAAAGGAAAGGAGGTCCAGTTATACAGATTCCTTTCTACAGACTGTCACTTGTTTGCAGAGTATCAAAGTTACTTGCTCTAACTTCTGTTACAAATGAAGTCCTCTGCACCAAGTATTTTTCACTTTGCATTAATATTTGATGATAGGGGTGGTCAAGTAAAATACGGCAGATCATTCTGTTTAATTCTTCACCTAAGAATAAAAAGGATATGTACATATTGACGGGAGACTCTAAAGACACATGAAGTTAATAAAGCAAGGCACAGAAACACTGTGTAAAATAAAAACCAACCTGATCACTCACTAGACCAAGAGAACTATGCCTATCTTTGAAAATACATAGGAAAAAAGTCTGGAAGCCTACCTAGCCAAACTAGGAAGAGAAATGACTGTAGGGAAACAGCGTGGGATGAGGTTGAGTGGATATGAGGAAGGGGACAAGAAAAGAAGAACTTTAATGTTTAAGCATATAGTCTTTAGTACTGTTGGGCTTCTTTGTTTCTAAAGAAAGGTAAGTATTATTCATGTAATTTTAAAATAATAAAATCGTTTGCTATACATAACACTGTAATGTTCTTTAATGGTTTTATGTCTGTCAGAGAAACAGAGACACAGGTGTCTGCTCGAAAACGACAAGCTACAGGAAGACAAGGATAAGAGCGCCGTCTTCTCATCACCCTGCAGAGGGTTAAAGGCTCAATAAATATATATATTTTTTAATGTGTTTTGCAAGGAACACCTCCTCCTTCTTTCGCTTGAGGCAAAAGGAAACTGAACAGGAGTTTTAAAAGTATGGATGGAGGGGGAGTAAAGCAGAGTTACAGGTCTACTCTAAAAACTGTAATACTGTAAGACATGACTTTTTAACTATTATGACAGAATAGCCAATTAAGATGAAATGACCGATTTTAAATTGTTAGAAAATTTCAATTTATGTACTTCTGTGGGTCATACTGTTGTTACTGATTTGATAATAAAACTTAAATACATACGTTTGCTAATAAAAATTTTAAACACTAAAGTAATCTATTAACACCTGTATTTGCAATTCTAACTGTTGTAAACAGATCACTCTTCATATTTTGGTATTTCTTCAAATCTAAGCTACAACTGATTATTTAAAAAACCATTATGTTACATACTACTGAAAAGGAAAAACACTGCCAATTAAATTATGACAAGCTGTAGAATATAACATGCATCCCAATCTCAAAAGTGTTAAAATGTGAGAGAAATCTGCAATTTTAGAGGCAACGAAATATGGTATTTTCTCAATTTTAGCCCCATGAGGGTTGCTAAATAAAATAAAAGCTACAACGAAAAAATTTAAGTAAAAAAATGAATGTTTTGGGGGTTTACTGGTGTACTGTCAACATCAGAAAAACGTTTAATTCTGGATGTATTCTGAAAGTAAATGCATTAGGATTTCCTGATTAACTGGATCTATGATAAAGAGATTCATTAGAAATGATTAGGGGCGCCTGGGTGGCGCAGTCGGTTAAGCGTCCGACTTCAGCTCAGGTCATGATCTCACGGTCTGGGAGTTCGAGCCCCGCGTCGGGCTCTGGGCTGATGGCTCGGAGCCTGGAGCCTGTTTCCGATTCTGTGTCTCCCTCTCTCTCTGCCCCTCCCCCGTTCATGCTCTGTCTCTCTCTGTCCCAAAAATAAATAAAAAACGTTGAAAAAAAAAAAATTAAAAAAAAAAAAAAAAGAAATGATTCTAAGTTAAAGAGAAAAAAAAAAGCTTAGCTTCAGAGATATACCCTCTCAAAATGGATTTATCACAATTTAATTAAATCTAAAAATATTTTTTTAAGTTTTTATTTATTTTGAGAAAGAGGGAGGGAGAGAGAGCGCAAGTGGGGGAGGGGCAGAGAAAGAAAGAGAGAGAGAATCCCAAGCAGGCTCCATGCTGTTAGCGCAGAGCCCAATGTGGGGGTTCGATCTCACGACCGTGAGATCGTGACCTCAGCCCAAGTCAAGAATCGGATGCTCAACTAACTGCATCTCTCAGGCACCCCAATTTAAAAGTTATTTTAAGGGGCTCCTGGATGGCTCAGTTGGTTAAGCGTCTGACTTCAGCTCAGGTCATGACCTTGTGGTCCATGAGTTTGAGGCCCGCATTGGGCTCTGTGCTGACAGCTCAGAGCCAGGAGCCTGCTTCGGATTCTGTGTCTCCCCCTCTCTCTGCCCCTCCCCCGCTCATGCTCTGTCTCTCCCTCTCTCCTTCAAAAAATAAATAGACATTAAAAAAAAAAAAATGAAAGAAGTGACTAGGGGCGCCTGGGTAGCTCAGTTGGTTAAGTGTCTGACTTTGGCTCAGGTCATGATCTGACTGTTCCTGAGTTTGAGTTCCGAGTCAGGCTCTGTCTGTGCTGACAGCTCAGAGCCTGGAGCCTGCTTCAGCTTCTCTACCCCTCGCCCGTTCTGTCTCTGTTTCTCTCAAAAATAAACATTAAGAAAATAAATAAATAAAAATAAAAGTATTTTTAAATTTTGCTATAATTATTCTCCAACAGGCTATCTGACATACCAAAGTGTTATACAAATCAAAACTTACAGTTGATGTTATTAACCTTACGAAAGTATTTGCTGGGGCACCCGGGGGGTTCAGTAGGTTGAGTGTCCGACTCTTGATTTCAGCTCAGGTAGTGAGACTGAGTGCCACACTGGGCTCTGTGCTGAGTGTGGAGCCTGCTTGGTATTGTCTCTTTCCCTCATGTTCTACGCCTCCCCTGCTCACATGCATGTTCTCTCTCTCTCTCTCTCTCTCTCTCTCTCTCACACATACACACACACACACACAAAATAAACATTTAAAAAAAAATAAAGTATTTGCTAAGAAAATAATCAGTTTTATAGTCATCTGGTTAATATTATCTTGAGACTGAGTCAGTTAAGCAGATGCTGTTGCTAAACAATACTATCCTCCCCCAAACTACTGATGTCTTTCATACTATGTTATCATAATGACTTATCATTATAACGTATCAGTCTAACATATATCATGTTATAAAAGAACATTCTAAAGTATGACAATTTGGGAAATAATTCTGAAAGGAATCAGGAGTATATTTTGTTAGCCTATCAAAATTTTGGTACAATTTTCAAGACAAAAGTAGAAATGAAAAGCATGTAACTTATTAATAATAATGAAGACATTTGTTAATTACTGACCAATTAACAAATGGAAAGCAACAGGGATATAGTAATTCAAAGTAACGGATAAGAGTAAACCTATTTTGGTACACGATGCATGTTATACTAACACTGAATATTTCAAAATCTGAAAATTCAAAATATTCCAAGTCTGAAAAACTGGAAAGCTGTTCTACTTTCTGTTCTATATTCTGGGCTGAATATCAAGATATCCTTTTTAAAAACTGCTTATTATAAAAGCCAGAGCTGCTCATTAAAAGATCTTAAACTATTCCAACTCCCTTTTCCCCCCTTCCTGGCTTATGTTTTCTTGGCGACTTGTATTTTAATGCTACAAACTCTTTTCATATTAATTCCACAAGTACTTTAACAGTCAATGTTCTTTTACCCTCACCCACACATTTGCAACTTTCTTTGTTCTTCTTCCTTCTATAACTCACTCCTGATATCTGACACTTCCTTCTGTGTCAAGTACCTTCTTTTAGAATTTCTTTTGAGAAAGGCTTGAAGCAAACTCCCTCATTAGTTTTCTTTGACAGAGTCTTTATTTTATTTTCTTGTAAGATATTTTTGCCAGCTTTAGAATTACAGTTGGACAGCTATTTTCTCAATACATTGCCTTCTAACTTCTGTGACTGCCGTTGAGAAGTCATTTCCCAATTTAACCGCTGCTCTTGTGAAGGTAATGTTTATTTCTGGATGATTTTAAGAGCTCTTTCTCTGCTCTTCAACTGTACTATAATTAGTCTAAATGTAGATTTATTTTTATTTATTCTACTTGTGATTCTTTAACGTGTGGATTGGTATCTTTCCTCAATTTTGGCAAATTCCCATAATTTCAGATGTTGTGAAATAAATAAGAATTTATTCTTCTGAAACCGAGAATAAATATCCATTAGACCTTTCTTGCTCTATCTTCCCTGACCTATAAACTGTCTTCCATATTTTCACTCTTTCTTAAGAAGTTTTTTATGCTGCATTTTGGACAACGTGTTCTATTTTTCCATTTACTCAGATATGTGTAATCTACCTTTATATACCCATCCACTGAAATTTTTAATTTTGAAAGTTCTGCCTCTTCTAGAAATTCTATGGAGTTGTTTTTCAATCATCTAGACTCTTTTTTGTAATACTTTATTCATTACAAATTTTATCAGAATTGACTTTCTAACAACTCGCTCAGTTGATGGGATAGGGGCTGGTGGGTCTGGGGCCAACCTTTTGGCTGGTGCTGGCAGGGAAGAGTGGAGACTGGCATGTCTGGAGTTTAGCTTTCCAACAGCCCGGCCAGGAATTTGGTTACAGAAAGGAAGAATTGAGCAAGTAAGTAAATGCATAATAAATAATGGGAATACTAAGTATGAGAATAATCGGCATAATCTTTCACTGTCAGAGTAGCAAGTTGCAAATACAGAAAAGGAGAAGGCTGGAATAACTTCTGTAGCGTTGCACTAGACTCTGAGGCATTAAGAAGAACTCAGTGATTTTTGATATACATAAATATTTAGAAATAGGTTAGGGTGCATGTGTGTGTGCACACATACCTACATCTATTTCCCTGCTTGGTTCAGAGAACCAGGAGTTACATGATGCCAAGACTGTCATTTCTAAATATCACTGTCCCCTAAAAGGAACCAGTGTTTCTTGAAGAAATAGGTGACTCAAGGGCTGGGCAGAAAACATGCTCTCTCCATAGAAAAGGCCTAGAAACAATGACCAGCCTCATAATTATGAGCACCTCCAGACTGTGGTTTCCATACACCATTTCCCACAAAAAGGAATCAGGGCTCCTACATGCAATGGCTGACAATATGTCTATAGAGGAAGAAATGAAGAAAGCGAGTCTGTAACATCTAGTTGTTGCAGAACACAAAACAGCTATCAGAGTCCATGGAAAGGAGGGAACGGCAAAAGGACCCAGAAGACGACCTGAAGGGGCTCCCATGGGTCAAGACAGGGCAATCTGAGCATCCAAAAAAGTAATATCTCCAGTGGATTAAAACAAATCAATTCTGGGGCGCCTGGGTGGCTCAGTCGGTTAAGCGTCCAACTTTGGCTCAGGTCGTGATCTCGTGGGCTGTGAGTTCGAGCCCTACGTCGGGCTCTGTGCGGACAGCTCAGAGCCTGGAGCCTGTTTCAGATTCTGTGTCTCCCTCTCTCTGCCCCTCCTCAAAAATAAATAAACGTTAGAAAAAAATAAATAAATAAATAAAACAAATTCTGTTCAAAGTCCTACGTTACAGGGTACTTAAAAGAAAAAGAAAGAAAGAAAGAAACAAACAAACAAACAATCATTTTTGGTGGGTATTAGGGAACCAAATGGTTATGAAAACTGGTCAAGAATTTACCTGCCTTTCCTATACAAACTGTACCTTTTAAACCCATCATCTCTGTCTTTTAATTCATTTAGTTCACACTTAGTGTACTAAATATCTACTTTAAAATTTCATTTAAGTTACTTTCATTTTTCATCACAAAGTTGGTTGGTTTGATCAAATTTTACTTATATTCTCCCCCTCCTCTTTTAAACCAAAGATTCTACTGTTTATAATAATGATTATGATTTCTATTTTCTCTTAATCAAATAAATGACTTTACTAGTACTTGTAAAACCTTCCTATGTGAGCGAGAAACTGTTTCAGATCAGAACGTCTTGGTGTGTGTGTGTGTGCCATCTTTAGTCTTCACATCCAGACCAATTCTGGGTAGCGGGGGGCTATCTCTACCTCAGGGTGTCTACAATGTTAGTTTATGTGGCTGATACAGAAATAAGTACTTAAAGATTCATAATAAGATACAATAAAGACAGTAAAGGAAAAGACACTAGCTTAAGGGCTGGGCATTGGGCCACATGGAAAGTGGTATACTGAGGCTAGAAAATGAGTGATCGATGTATGCAGTAGCAAAACATTTGGTAAAGCTATCACCTGTGACACTCTGAAAAGCAGATAAATTTGCCCACGAAAGCTCTTCTCTCTGACATAGAAACTGACAATACTCCGGACAGTGACAGCTTTGTTACCGTGGATCCCAGAATTAAGGTATATGGAACAAGATAAACATACTGCATGAATGAGAGGTATTCTGCTATTTCTTAAACTGTAGCATAAACTAGCCCATCCCGATTGAAAACAGAAGGGGTAATCTTTACAACTTCCCCCTTTCACTGAACCAGCTGTGGTCCAAAAGGAGGCTGAGGGCTGCGTGCAAAATTTTGTACCTGCCCCTAAGAAAAAATGAGCTGAGCTGGTTAGGAGATCCCTGGCTGGGGAAGGTCCAGGGCTGCTTAAGAGTTGAAAACAATCCTACTTTCATAGAAGGGCTCAAAACAAGACTAGCATTGTTTTAGACAGAGAAGGGAGGGATAGGAAAGGTCCTGCTATCCTGAAGCTTTTATCTCATTGCACTGAAAAAAATTAAAACAAGAGCTTAGCCCAGAAAGAACAGATCTAGTTAATTTTGGCAGGTTCTAAAATAGTGATACACTGTTGTACAAAGGTATAGGCTACACATACTATATACTGCAGGATTCCATTTGTGTTGGTCTTGTTGACGTATTTGTTGGGGCGCCTGGGTGGCTCTGTCGGTTAAGCGGCCGACTTCGGCTCAGGTCATGATCTCGCGGTTCGTGAGTTCAAACCCTGCGTCAGGCTCTGTGCTGATGGCTCAGAGCCTGGAGCCTGTTTTGGATTCTGTGTCTCCTTCTCTCTGACCCTCCCCGTTCATGCTCTGTCTCTCTGTCTCAAAAATAAATAAACGTTAAAAAAGAAATTAAAAAAAAAAGATGTATTTGTTTCTGTACTTACTTGTACAAAACAATCTAGAACTCTAACACTCTAAAATGTTAACACTAATGTTCATTAAACAATTAGAGTGAGGTGGTTCTAATATCTAACAGCCTAAGTAAGCAAACTGAAACCTAAGCCTGTAAATGTCTCAAGGTTAAGAAATCAAAGCCTAAAGACAACCAATCACAGCAAACTCGACTTTTTCAAATAATACAACTGCTTGAGTTATAATCGGTCAGTTAATTCCCTTACTTTGCTTCTGCCTTTTCTCTATAGAAGCCTCTCCCCTCGCTCCTGTTGGAATACTCCTAAACATCCCTGGTTTGGCACCGCCCAATTTGAATCAGTATTGTTCAAATAAACTGATAAAACTCTTTTTTTTTTTAATTTTTTTTTAACATTTATTCATTTTTGAGACAGAGAGAGACAGAGCATGAATGGGGGAAGGTCAGAGAGAGAGGGAGACACAGAATCTGAAACAGGCTCCAGGCTCTGAGCTGTCAGCACAGAGCCCGATGCGGGGCTCGAACTCATGGACCGCGAGATCATGACCTGAGCCGGAGTCGGACGCCCAACCGACTGAGCCACCCAGGAGCCCCTGATAAAACTCTTAATATGCCTCAGCTTTTCTTTTAACATAAGGCAACCTCTGAAATTGAATGGCTTCTACTTATTTTCCACTTATCTGTATTTTCTGATTTTTCTTAAGTGAATGTATATCAAGCAATGTAAATTAGAAGTTTTAAGGGGCGCCTGGGTGGCTCAGTTGGTTGATCATCGACTTCGGCTCAGGTCATGATCTCACGATTCGTGAGTTCAAGCCCCAAGATGGGCTCTGGGCTGACAGCTCGGAGACCGGAGCCTGCTTCGGATTCTGTGTCTCCCTCTCTCTCTGCCCCTCCCCCCCTTGCGCTCTGTTTCTCTCTCTCAAAAATAAACATTAACAAAAAGAGGAAATTTTAAAAACATTGTGTGCCATGTACGGAATCTGTAGATAAGTGGAGCTTAATTTCCCTCTTACAGATCTCTTTTATTCTCTAGTACAAACATGAGAACTTTACTCTTACTACAATGTTTCTAAGAGATTCCTCAATTTTCTTAAACTGCTAGATGTATTACACAAACTAATGATTTTGAACAGTCTTTTTTAAGCATTTTAATCATATTTAAGCATTTTAATCATGTGCCAAAACATAATTTTGAATATTGCAAACCCTAATGCCTAAAAATAACAGAAGCCTTTGTAATTGTGAAAAAGTGCAAGGTACCGTAATTAGAGAAAAACTAAAAACTGACTCTTAAAAATATCAAGTTTAAGTCTTCTGCCCAAAATCAAGTCATTTAGTAAATAAGAAATATGACCAAGAAAACTGGCTAATAATAAAAGTATTCTTTGATTATTCAGAAATAATAAAATGCATTCCTTCGTTGTGCTGTTATCTTGAATGTGGTAGCAGTCACATAACTATATACATCTTCTGGGACTAACTAACTGTATGCTTAAAACTGCCGAATTTTGGGGGCGCCTGGATGGCTCAGTTGGTTGAGTGTTCGACTTTGGCTCAGGTCACAATCTTGCAGTTTGTCGGTTTGAGCCCCACTTCTGGCTCTGTGCTGTCAGCATGGAACCTGGAGCCTGTTTCAGATTCGGTGTTTCCCTCTCTCTCTGCCCCTCCCCAGCTCATGCTCTGTCTCTCTCTCTCAAAAATAAATAAATGTTAAAAAGAATAAATAAAAAAAATTTTTAAACTGAATTTTGGTGTGTGTAAATTATACCTCGATAAAGCTGATTTTTAAAAATCACCTTTTCTGCTAAAATTTTCAGCATATTATTTCAGACTATTTTATTCAATGGATTAATTATTCAAAACAACTTGTTACTGAGGCCTGTGTGGCTCAGTCGTGAGCTTTGGATTCTGTTTCCCCTCTCTCTGCCCCTCCCCCAACTCGCACTCTGTCTCTTTCAAAAAGAAACAAACACTAAAACCAAACCAAAACAAAACAAAAAACCTTGTTACATTATATAAGCTTAATAAAGAAAAAAACCTGTGTGTGGTAAAAGTGTACTCTCTTCCTCCCAAATTCCCTATCACCAGCACCAGGTAATAAATACTGGCTACAAAGTTCAGCAATCCTTCCCTCCTCTCATGTATGGTATCTATAGGTAAGTGGAGCTTTTTAGCAGACCATGATGTCTTATCAATTCACCCTCCTGCATCCCTACTGTACTGTCTTACTTCTCTTCTTTCTGGAACTCCTCAAAAAGATTTCTAGCGGATTTCCCTGCCTTTAATCTCCCACCTACCACCAATCCAATCCAATCCAATCTTCGTAATGTAGAAAAAACTGATCTTGCCAAATCAAAACAAAACAAAAACCAATGTACAAACAAGGCAACAATAAATGCCAATACATATTTTTATTAAAAAAATTAAAGTGTGTCAGAACAAAGTCCAAAATCCGTGCACTGAAGACACTTAAATTAGGCCTCTCAATCAATACCACCCCACCCCCACCCCCCACAACACACACACCAAAGGCCTGTATTTTATATCTCTGCCTCCAGAGCCATCCTCTCCACTTCGGTCAGTGAAATATCTACTAATCCTTAAAAATCCAACTTTAATGTAATCTCCTCCACTCACATCCCCCTGGGCAGAGGCAGGTGGGACAGCTGTGTTTCCATTAACACTCAACACACTGCTACTTAATTAATGCCACAGTCTCCTCCTCTAGATGTGGATTCCTCTGGCCAGGGTCTGAATCTTCGGCACCAAGCGCAGTGCCTGGTTCATAGTAAACATAATTTATTAGTTACACTAAATAAATAAGGAATAAAAATAGTATTATTCACTAAATCCATTTTTACTTTGACAAATACAAAATAACATTTGTCTTAGATACAGAGCTCAGAAGATTTAACAATAAGAAAGAGTACCTTGTCTACATGGAAAATTAAATCCAGTTCACAGACATTTTCAAAACACTTGTCTAACGTTTCCACAAACACCTGAAGAAAAAGAAAAGAAAAAAAGGTTAAGAGCTCTTGAGAACTGTATAAATTCATTCAAACCTACCATCTACAAAGGAGACAATTCTTAATTGTGAACACTTTTCTAAACTCCGCTATCACATTTGTTTTAAATTAAATACTGCATTAAGTGCAACAGGAATAATTACACGCTATTCCTCATAACTATGTTTCAATACATTAACATACAAAACAAAATAAACTTCGCTGAAAATAACTAAAACTAGAAATTCTTAGCACCATTACTTTAAAAAGCGTTGAAAAAAATAATCAAATCAGGCTCCCTATCTTCATGTGAGGAAAAAAGAAAACTTACTGGAAAGATTTATCATGATAGATGGACATAGTCCAAGTCTACCACATCTAATGCATCCAGTTGGTAATAAGCAATTAATTCAGGATAAAAGATCACTCAAAATTATCTATGGAAAAAGCAAAAAAGACTTTGGAATCAGACTTACCTGAGTTCAAGCTCTGGTTTGAATACCTTGTAGGGCCTTGCGGGGGAAAGGGTTAACGCAACAGGACTGTGAGGCTCAAAACCTACACATCCCCCAAAATGGCCTGTTTACCAGACTAGCCCTTGACTAGCTCCTGGGAACTGAGCTCTGAGCCCCTGCAAAGTTCTGATAAGTATGTTCTGGCATGCCTGAGTCCTTGGGCTGCACTGTATACCAGTCTGAATGAACAGTTTATGCTAACAATGTGATTTATGATGAACAACTCCTTACCTCTGAGGTTCTAGAGCTTAAGTAAGCAAGGTCAAGTCACAATGGTGCCACATGCCTATGTGACTGACCCCCAACAAAAATCCTGACACACAGGCTAGGAGTGACTGTCCCTGATTGCGAACACTTTACACATACCATTTCTGGGGGAATTAAAACATATCTTGTGTGACTACAGTGGGAAGGGACACATCGAAGCTTGTGCCTGGTTTTCTCCAGACATCCCCTCATGTGCTTTTCCTGTTTCTTACCACTGTACTAAACCCTAACCATGAGCACAGCAACTTTGGAGTCCTGTGAATCCTAGCAAATCAATGAGATGGTCTTGAAGACCTTAGACACAAACTTTTGAAAATTAATTTCTTAAATTCCCTTGGATAGGCTGTCACTCTGTTTCTATCTCTATTCCCACCACCCTTCTCAAAGGTTACTGTCACAGACAGGATGACCACAAAATTTATCATACAAACTGGGGGCATGAGGAGTAAAAAGGAGCAGCTAAAATTTTATGATTATTAAGCTATAATAGAATGCAATGTTATCATAATTTCTTAACAGCCTGGAACGAAAGATATAAAGAAGGACTTACTCCCAAATGGAAACGTATGGTTACTTTATTCACAGGTGATCCCATAGGACAAGGAGTAAAATGCAAACAGCAGGCGTCTTGCTAAACTACTCATATCTCAGGCCAATTTACACAGATCTCTAACCCAAGGTTCCTTCCATCCATGCAGATGGTAAGATAGGTGAAACATTACAAACAAGGAACTGTAGGACTATAATCAATATCTCTCAGACCAAGAGTTGGCAAACTTTCTCCACAAAGGACCACAGAATGAATATTTTAGCTTTGTGGGCCATATGGTGCAACAAAAAGCAACTATATAGATATATAAACAATGAGCATGGGGGTGCCTGGCTGGCTCAGTTGGTTAAGTGTCAGACTTCGGCTCAGGTCATGATCTCATGGCTCATGAGTTCGAGCCCCCTGTAGGGCTCTGTGCTAACAAGAGTCTGGCTTCAGATTCTGTGTCTCCCTCTCTCTCTGCCCCCCCCCCCCCCCCGCTCATACTCGTCTCTCAAAATAAATAAACATTAAAAAAAAAAAAAACTGTTTTAATGAGCATGGCTCTGCTCCAACAAAACTTTACAAAAAGGTGTAGCAAGCTGGACTTGACCTGCTGTAGTTTATTGGCCCCTGGCTTAGACTAAAGTCACTAGAAGTAAGAGGTCTATAAGTAACAAAGAACATGCAGTTTTACTCGACAATTTCATTTTTGAGAATGCATATTATTCAGATGACCAACTGTGGGGGCATACAGGGGTCAGCCTCAAAGTTTCCAGTTAATTTCAATTTTTTGAGGTAGGTAGGAAACAAAGAATATCCACTCAACCTCCCAACTTTATCTTAATTTCTCCTCAAGGTCTTAGTGACATGATACCTGGAATGACTTTATTCACTCTACTTGAAATTAATTCAGATTCATTTTCCTTCTTTTTATAGCAGATTCTTGCTTATAAGCACTGAATGGGATAACGCTGCTTGAACAAAGAGTTGAACAAGCTTAACAAACTTGAACTTCTTAGAAGAATGTGAGAAGAAACAAACTTTTCCCATTGATAAAGTAGAAAATATTACTTCTGAAACCGTACCTTTAAGTTGGAAATGATCTGAATTCCAATTTATAACATCATAATTAAATAAGTTATAGTATGTAAAGCCATTTCACTTCTGCTCCCCAGATCCAGGAAATTTTTCCTGAAGCATAACATACATACACAGAAGTACACAAATCACAACAATGTATATAACCTGATGAATTTTCACAAAGTAAACATACCTGTGTAACCAACACCCAAATCAGGTGTTGAAATATTACTTGCACTGCAGAAGCCTCTCATACTTCAGTAAGTCACCATCACCATTAAAGGTAACCACTTTCTTTCTAATACAACAGACCCGTTTTGCCTATTTCTGAACTATATTATATGGGATCACACAGTATGCAATCTTTTGTGAGTGGTGCCTTTTATTCATCAATATTTTTGTGAGATTCAACTATTACCTAATAGCTCATTCATTCTCATCTACTGTATGCCATTGCATGAAAGTATTTATCCATTTCGCTGTTGACAGTTTGGGTTGTTTCCAGTATGGAGCCATTATAGTTAGCACTACTAGGAATATTCTTATTCGTGTCTATTACTGAATGGATGCACACATACCCACTGAGTGCACACACACAGGAGAACTGTGGGGTCACAGGGTAGCAGACGGCTTCAAACAGACTTCCAAAGCAATTCTAAAGCTGGATACCCCAAAGAGCAGTATATGAGAGTTCCCACAATCACACACCCTTGTCAGAGCGTTATGTTGTCCATCTCTTAATTTTAACCAATCTCATGGATATGTGGCAGTAAGTCATTGTAACATCAATTTGTATTTCCCTGATAGCTGTAATGACACTGAGCGCTGTTTCATATTTATCAGCCATTTAGATATCTTTCTTTGTGATGTCTGTTCAAGATTTCTGCTCATTTTTGTATCGGTCTTTCTTGCTAGTGTCTAAAAATTCTTAAATTATCCTAGATACAGTCTTGTCATCTATACATATTACAGATATCTTCTCCCACTCTGTGGCTTGCCTTTTTATTCTACCAACGTTCTTGGAAGTTTTCACTTTCAATATTTTCCAATTTATCAGTCTCTAAGGTTAATCTTTTTTTTATGTCCAATTTAAGAAATCTTAGCCTACAGTAACATCAAGAAGATATTCTCCCAGAAGAAAACAAAAGCTTTACTGTTTTATCTTTCATGTTTCGACTAAATCTAGTGGAGATTTTTGTGTATGGCGTGGTTGAATTTAATCTTCTTTAATTTAAAATCATTATTAGGGATGCCTCGCTCAGTTGGTAAAGCATGCGACTCTTCATCTCAGAGTCGTGAGTTCAAGCCCCAAGTGAGTGTGGAGCCTACTAAAAATTAAAAAAATAATAAATAAAATCATTATTAGACCTACCCATCAGAGTCAAAAGTTTCTAATATGTCTTTATTTTTCCATGCTTACTTTTTCCAAATTACCTGGTTTCATTACCCATATACTATAAGCCATTGGTTTTTAGCCATCAGAAGATGACTATCCTGGTGAAAATGCTGTCTAAATACTTTCCCTCCATTTATGTACACTTATAAAAGATCAGTGGAACCCACTGAATCAATGTGCAGACTATGTTGGGCAAAGTGAAAACAATTTTCCTGGTAGCTTTAAGTGAGCCAGTGGCAAACCATGGAGTAGCAAAAAATTATGGCCTGTCAGAGACAGTAGGGTCTAGTGGTGAGGAAACCAACTCGGTTGCTACCTTGCTATGTGAGCTTCAGCATCACTTACTCCCCCAAACCTCATAGAAAACAGTGATAAAACTACCTACCTTTTTGGATTACCTCACAGATCTAGCTCGATAATTTTGATAAAGTGCGTAACACATCTAATAAAAGGAAACCAGTACTGTTCATCTGGCTGTTCAAAACATGCAAGGATTATAAAATTGAAACAGAAATAGAAAAGTCTAATTCTGTAGGTAAACACTGATATAAAAGCAAGGTGACTACCTGCTGAGGCTGGCAGGCCTTTGTGATATGCTTATTAATATAGAAAGAAAAATGTTGCCTATATTTAAACCAGAACAATACCACCTTTGAAAAATATAAATACAAAAAAAAGTGTTCTGCAGTACAATGTCATTATAACTACAGGTTCTTAATTTAGGAAAAGAATTCTTAAGATTTAAGACATTTAAATGCTACGTCTGGTCTAAACAAATCAAAAACCCTCTTCAAAAAAACCCTCTTCCACTGGGTGCCTGGCTGGTTCAGTCATAGAGCACGTGACTCTTTGGGGTTGCGAGTTTGAGCACCATGTTGTGTGTAGAGATTACTTAAAAAATAAATTTTAGAAAAAAGTTTCCATTAATTTTATTTTGATTTAGCAAAAATTCTTAATATAGTTAGAAATCTGGAGCTTTGTATATAGATACACACACTGATGTGTCATATGGACAAGGCCAAGACAAAACTAATAATCTACAAACTGAAGTAAAGAAATTAAGAACAACGAATTAATGGGCCTTTGGGGTTCTAGCCAGAACAAAAAATAGTAACAAAGTTGTGACTGCATTATATTTCACAAGGAAATAGATAAAAAGAACAAAGTACTAAAAGTGACATGGTAAATACCACTCTCTTACGTTTCATTTTTTTTTAAGCTTATTTGAGATAGAGGAAGAGGGAGAAAGTGAGCACAAGTGGGGGAAGGGCAGAGAGAGGAGACCAAGCAGGTTCTGCGCTGTCAGCGCAGAGCCCAATGCAGGGCTGGACCTCTCAAACCGTGAGATCATGATCTGGGCTGAAATCAAGCCACACACTTAACCAACTGAGCCCAGGCACCACTTTTATGTTTCATTTTCAAAATGATAAAAATGTTGGGGTGCCTAGGTGGCTCAGTCATTTGTGTCTGACTCTCGATTTTGGCTCAGGTCATGATCTCATGGTTCAAGAGATCGAGCCCCACGTCAGGCTCCGTGCTGCCATGGTGGAATCTGCTTGGGATTCTTTCTCCCTCTCTCTCTGTCCCTCTCCCACTTCCTTCTCTCTCTCTTTCTCTCTCAAAATAAATAAGCTTAACAAAAATGATACAAATAAAAAAATAAAAATGATACAAGTTTTAAGGTCAATTTAAATAGAACGGTTATCTACTAAGCAGCAACTCAATAATCTCTGCCCTCCAAAAATTCAAAGGTTAATGGGGAAAATATTAATTTACTAAGAGAATCATATTTTAAGTTTTCCCGCATTTTAATAATTATCTAATTTTCCAAAAAGAAACAAAAAAAACAGATTCACATCCACATAGAAATACTCTCCCTTCCCAGTGCCCTTGTAACAAAATTTTCTTCTGTTTCCTTTATCTTTAATTACAAACCTGGGTCTAGGCCACAAAGGTAACCGGAATCTGTTATGAGGCAGCTTAGTATTTAACAGTGCTTAGAACGTAAGAGCATAAGCTTTGGCAAGCATGTCTCTATTAAAATTCCAGCTTAGCCTCTATGAAATCTAGGGCAAGTTATTTAACTCTAAATCTCAGTTTCTTCATCTGGACATAATAATGGTACCTTTGCCATACAGTCGTTTTAGTGATGAATATATATAGGGGCGCCTGGGGGGCTCAGGAGGTTAAGCATCCAACTTTGGCTCAGGTCATGATATCACAGTCTGTGAATTTGAGCCCCCCATCGGCTCAGTGCTGACAGCTCAGAGCCTGGAACCTGCCTTCAGATTCTGTCTCCCTCTCTCTCTCTGCCCCTCCCCCACTCATGCTCTGTCTCTGTCTCTCCCTCTCTCAAAAATAAACATTAAAAAAAAAATTAAACATATATTGATGAAAATAAAGCCACACTCAATGACAAGAAAATGAACTCTTGGAGGACAAAGGCCAAAGAAATCAAGTTGAAGCTATCTTGGGAATACATAAGCAGGGTATTAAGTTGAGACTCTCATGAGAGAATTCAAGCACATAAAACAATCAAAAATCGGGGCACCTGGGTGGCTCAGTCAGTTAAGCGTCCAACTTCGGCTCAGGTCATGATCTCACAGCTCGAGTTCGAGCCCCGCATCAGGCTCTGTGCTGACAGCTCAGAGCCTGGAGCCTGCTTCAAATTCTGTGTCTCCCTCTCTCTCTGCCGCTACCCCACTTGTGCTGTCTCTCAAAAATAAAATAAAACATTAAAAAAAAATGAATACACATAAAGGGCTTAGAACAATGTCTCCCTTCAAGAATATGTATGTTGGCTAGTATTATAATATACAGTATATAATATATATGTATACATAATATATGTATATATAATACATAATATATGTATATATAATATACAGTATATAATATACAGTATATAATATGGAGAAATAAAAATATGCCTTAGGTAAAACAGAAGCCACAAAATATCCTTAAGCAGTATCACTTACGTGGCAGACCCACCCCCCCCCCAACTTTATTTAAAAAAATATATATTTTTTAAGAGACAGAGTGTGTGGGGGGGAGAGGCAGAGAGAGAAGGAGTCACAGAATCCAAAGCAGACTCCAGGCTCTGAGCTGTCAGCAGAGCCTGACGAGGGGCTCAAACTCATAGACCATAAGATCATGACCTGAGCTGAAGTCAGACACTTAACTAATTGAGTCACCCAGGAGCCCCCCACCCTCCCTTTAGAGTTTTGTTTTTAGGTAAAATATAATTTTTTTTTTCTGAGTTTGAGGATTTCTATCAGATTTCAGCAGGAAATCTATAACATTAAGTGAAATATGTAAATGTTAAATAGACATATCATAAGATAGAAAAAGTCTTAAACCCCAAAATAGGAGGCACAAATTTAAGAATACTAATAATATGGCAAGAGATCTAAAAAAAAAAATTGTTTTTAGTCAGCAGCAAGATGTTCTAGAGAGATACTGGTTTAGCTCAAGCCAAGAATCAAAAAAACGCCACTAAAAATGTACCAGAAGAGGGGCGCCTGGGTGGCTCAGTTGGCTGAGCATCCAACTCCAGCTCAGGTCATGATCTCACACTCCATGAGTTCGAGCCTTGCGTCGGGCTCTGTGCTGACAGCTTAGAGCCTGAAGCCTGCTTTGGATTCTGTGTCTCCCTCTCTCTCTGCCCCTCTCCTGCTCATGCTCTGTCTTTCTGTATCAATAATAAATAAATAAAAACATTAAAAAAAAAAATGTACCAGAAGAGCTGGGGAAGGCAAAATGAACTTAAAACCAGATCAATGGCCTTTGAAGAACACGATGAATACAGCCTAGGGACACTCTCCAGTACGTACTACTGCATGGAGATTCAGGATCTTCAAAATACGGTGCTTAAGGTGTGTAAATGGCACTCAACTTGGAATATGACTGGGTTCTGGACCGAATTTCCACCAAACCTGACCTGGACGCTAACATGCCGATGAGGACAGTCTTAGTAAAAACAGAGCCATTTATTGTGCATTTACCTCGTACCAGTACTTTACACAGATTAAACTCTCAACCTCAGCATGTAAAAATTAAAAGTTGATGAGAGGGCAATCTGTCTTCTACTCTCACATCAAAATGATTCTAAAAGAGTTCACATCAAGGATTCTTTCTATGTGACTTATTTCTGTTTTTCTTAAAAAAAAAAAAAAAGGTTAATGATAATAGCCAAAATCTACTGAGTACATGTTATTATGTCATTGCTATGGTTCCAGGCGCTTTAAATATATTATTTTATTTACTCCTTCATGGTAAGTCATAAGGCAGATACTTTTATTATCGGCCACTTACAGCAAGAAAGGTTCTAGATTAGCAAAAAGTCAACTAACTACTAACCCGGGTAAGTAGAAGAAAGTCTCACTGCAGAACCCAAATTCTTATTCACTAGGCATACTGCCTCCAACAACAGGAAATAGTACTTGATTTTAATGTAGTAAGTAGTTACTTAGAAAATTTGGAAAATACAGAATAGTATAAAGCAAAAACTAACTTTCAATACTTCTACCACCCACATGAACACAGAATTGTGCAAAGCGGACTTCTTGTACCATAGGAAACTTAATTATATTGGAGCCCTTCCATTAAAATGACTTAATATGATTTGTATGTTGGATTTAGAAGTCTAAGGAAGAACCAGGGTTTTCAACCAAATATTAATTTTGGTTTTTTTAATGTTTATTTTTAAGAGAGAGAGAGAGAGAGCGTATACGCACACAAGCAGGGGAGGGGCAGAGACAGAGGGACAGAGGATTCTAAGCAGACTCCATGCTGACAGCAGAAAGCCTGAGGCAGGGCTCAAATTCACAAACTGTGAGCCAACCTCACAAACTCATAGACCTGAGCCAAAGTTGGACAATCAACCAACTGAGCCACCCAGGTGCCCAAAATACTAATTTTGAAAATGAAAATAGCCTCTGAATCATTTCCTTCTGTGCACAAAAGCAACTCGTGAGATTATTAAAATTATATTTAAACTTACAAGCAAAAGCTGATCTAAAAATCATATCTGATCTTGAAAAATATTCTCCCACATATAATTAAAAAATGTTCTTCCATGTATATGGTACAATTGATATGACTTAGAACAAAATAAAATAAATGCAAACCTAGAAAGATTTTCCTTATATAATTTTAACTAGTCAATACAGAGGGCATACTGGAAAATCACCATTTGGCAAACGCCACAACACTAATTCTTCAGGCAAGAATCATTGATACAAACTGAAATTAATGACCAAAAAGATGATTAGATAAAGGATATTTACATCATCTCAAAATTATTCCCCATAAGATACTTTCAAGCACAAAGAGATAACAGAAGTTTACAGTAGACGAACCTGGCAGGCACGGTCTTAACCAAGGGGTCGGAATAAATATTATAGTGAGACAAAATGAGATCTTGTCCCTCTTGATACGATGCACTGCAAAGGATGTTAACAGCACTTCTGTGGTATACTCAAACTGAGGAATATTCTATAAAATAATGGGCTTGTACTCTTCAAAGGCTCCAGATATGAAAGACATGGAATGCATGAAAGACAAAGATGAACTATTACAGAGTCAGGGAGACTCAGGAGACGTGAAAACTAAATGCAGTACGTGACTTGAATTAAACTCTGAATGAGAAAAATGACAATAACGGGACAACTGGCAAGTTTTGAATGAGGTCTGCAGATTAGATAATAGTATTATATCAATGTTGATTTCCCGATTTTAGTCATTATACTGTGGTTATAGAAGATGTTAAATTTAGGGAATCTGGGTGAAGGTATGATATGCAAGAATTCTTTGTATTGTACTTGTCACTCTTTTGTAAGCATGAAATAATTTCAACATATGTTTTTGAAAACTTTAAAGAAGAAGAAAATTTGAAAACCCAAGCTTAATGAGTCTCCTCCTGTATTACCAATTCCTCCCTGAAAACCAACCATCCTACCCTGGCAAATTAGGAATTCACCTTAAGTCAAAGAAAAACACCAAGATAAGTTGAGTTTTTCTCTCTCTCTCTCAAACCTACTTTAAATTTTTTTTTTAACATTTATTTATTTTTGAGACAGACACAGCATGAACGGGGGAGGGGCAGAGAGAGAGGGAGACACAGAATCCGAAACAGGCTCCAGGCTCTGAGCCGTCAGCCCAGAGCCTGACGCGGGGCTCGAACTCACGGAGCGCGAGATCGTGACCTGAGCTGAAGCCGGACGCTCAACCGACTGAGCCACCCAGGTGCCCCTCAAACCTACTTTAAAAGGAGAAAAAAATAAATCTTATTTTTTTCTAGTTCCAAAATTCTGACTTTAAGTACCTGAGTTCCAAAATACTTTCTTTACAGGTGTGCCTGAGTGGCTCAGTTGGCTGAGCGTCCGACGTCAGCTCAGGTCATGATCTCACGGTGAGTTTGAGCCCCACTTCGGGCTCGCGGCTGTCAGCAGGGAGCCCACATCAGATCTTCTGTCGCCCTCTCTCTCTCTCTGCCCCTCCCCCACTCACACTTTCTCTCTCAAAAATAAACATTGAAAAACTTTTTTTAAATACTTTCTTCACCACTAGAAATTACATAATAACATATTTACCATGTTCTAGGCCCTATGCCAACTATACACGTTAGCTCTCATTCTTACAACAATGTTGTTAAGGTAGGTATGCCTATCAGCACCTACAGACGAGAGAATTGGGAATGGATAAGTGGATACAGTTAAGTAATTTGCTCAAAGTTATATAACTGTTAGATGGCAAGAGGCAGTATTCAAATCCATGCCATTTGACTCCAAACACCAACCTGACTCTATGATGCCTCCCTAGAGGGTGGCTGAAAAGTTAACAGGTAAATTAGAAAAGAATCTTCAAATTCAATACCAAGATTTATCACGAAGCAGCAGTGTAAATAAGTGAAAAGTGAATATATTTCCAATTTTGGGAAATAGACTTCTCAGTAAAAATAAGATAGAAAACGAATTGTTTATAGAAACATTTTTTGGTTTCTTACATGTATATGAGAAATGAATCTTACTGAAAACAGAAACTTTTAATACTCAGGTTAAGGTATGGTGTAGCAAGTGTAAATTTTCCTGAAATGATCCCAAGTAATCACTCTGGATTGCTGGCAAAATAAGCCAACTGGGCCAGGGCTCCCTCTTTCGTCAGAAGAGGAACTGCACCAGAACTCATCCTCCCATGGACCAGCGGTTTATCTCCCGGCACCCGCCGCCCAGGGGAGCTGCAACTTCCCAAAGTCCCTAAGTGCTGGTCAGCTGATCTTCCTAGATAATTCTTAAAAATAACCTAGAGAGCCCAAATTTGATGCAGTATGCTACTTAACAAGGTGCTTTCAAGCACAGCCTTATAATAAAAGAGAACAATGACACGGGGTGGTAGGCAGTGAGGCTTCCACTGGCATACCATTCTATGTCCAGCAGCACCCACCTAGCACAATTTCCTATGTGATAAAGGGAAGATCACGGGATCTTTCTTCACTTAAGTATTCTTTTTTTTTTTTTTTTTTTTTTTTTTTTTTATTTATTTTTATTTTTTTTTTTATTTTTTAATATATGAAATTTACTGTCAAATTGGTTTCCATACAACACCCAGTGCTCATCCCAAAAGGTGCCCTCCTCAGATACCACCTCACGCCAGTCAGAGTTCACTTAAGTATTCTTGACTTACAAGTTCCTCCAATTAGGTCAATTTCTTAGTGGCTAACTCTATCACCATATAAAATTCATTCTAAGCACACAACATAGAGGATAAAAAGATTAACAAATTCTCATAAAAATAAGATAAAATAGAACTTCCTTATCCAATTCAATTTGCATACTAATGGAATAATACTTTGTATGCCTTCCTTATAAATATACGCTTTAATGGTAAAGTTAGCTAAAAACCACTGTCTACTACACGTCAGTCATTTAGCCATAAGCTTCATGTATCTTTTTTGATGCTTATACCTACTCTATAGGTTGGCATTATTATTATCACTCCATTTTGTAGATGAGGTCAATGAAGGTCAAAGAGGTTAAGTAACTTGCACAAAGTTACACAGCCAGTACAGGGGCAGAGGCTGAATGATGTTAACCATAACTAGCTTGCTTTAATTCACTGATCTTTCTAACAACCTCATGAAGTTTATAGGCAGCAAATTAAAATAGGCACCCTTGGGGCACCTGGGTGAGCATCTGATGACTCTTGATTTCAGCTCAGGTCATGATCCCAGCGTTGTGGGATCAAGCCCTACATCTGGCTCCATGCTGAGTGTGGAGTCTGCTTAAGACTTTCTCTCTTTCTCTTTCTCTCTCCCTCTCTCTCTCTCTCTCTCTCTCTCTCTCCCCCTCCTCCAACTTGTGTGCACACACACTTTCTCCCTCTCTAAAATATAAATGGATGAAGGAAGGAAGGAAGGAAGGAATAAATAAGTAAATTAAATAGGCATGCTTTATACAGGTGAAAAAATTCAAGGTCTATTAAAATCAAACGACAAGCTCAATCAGCATCAGCAGCCATAAGTAAAATAATTTCACAAAAGTCGGTCTAACATTCAGTACCACAGCAACAACAAATGCTACACATGGAGCTCTGGTTTATATACATATTATAACACCATGTATGATCAAACATCTTTTTTAACCTAAAGAAAAGTTCAGCTGTTAGTGTAATAGGGAAGGACAGGATAAAATAGGCAGAGAGGGAAAGGTTAGGACCTGAGGTCCCTGGGTGGGGAAAAACACATATTTTGTAACAGTACTACGAGTGTCTAACCACAGCAAACCCCCTTGGGTGTAAGGTTCCTCTTAAGAATGTAACAGAGCCCACCTACTCCCCGCCTCAGGTTCCCCTCAGGAATTTGACAATCAAGGTACCTAACTAAAAAAAGTAAACCATGAAACTTATGTTATACGAGGGACAGTACGACCAGTCTGACCCCTCACACAATGGAGTCGAGCCAATCAGGAATGGACAACCCAGCACCTAGAGCTATCAAGCCAATAAGGGTAGAACCTGAGAAGGAACTAGGGGGAAGGGACGAAGGGGGGCTGATCAGAACCTTATCAAACAAGGACCCTGGCCTTATGTTCTGGGTATTCATTTTCTAATGCCCCCCTCTCTGTAAAGAGAGCTCTCCTAATACTCTTCTTTTCTTGCACTCTAATAACTTTTGCCTGCTCCTCAATTTTTGTCCACCTCTTTCATCCTGCAAAGTGGCAAGACAACGAATCCCGAGTATTGAGGTAGAAAATCCTGCAACATTAATACTCAATTTTGTCCTGACTACAACCAAACAAGACCTGATGCTGAGGTAATTGCTACATGCGGTACAGAAAACTGTAATAGAATTTGGAATTATCTAGTGAACTTTTATGCCTCCATTTATTATCAGCTTGGCATAATAAATTAATTGAGGACAATATGACTGCTTATAAATAACTCAACCAACCACTGTCAATATTTAATGAACCTCTCATTCTCACTCTGTAAATATTTTAACGCTTCCAATGAAGACATGCTACAACAGAAAGACTAAAAAAAGCCAGGTATCAAGTCTGAAATTTGCTTATATGGCAGTCAATATCACACTCGAATAGTATGTATCACAAACAAAAAGGATCACCATTTCCCCAACTTACTTACAAAGAATTAAAAAAAGAGACAAAAGAAAACAGAGGCTGATGGTACTCAATTTGGTGATACAGTGGCCTAAATTCCACAGGGAGTTTAGTGATGATGCCTTCTCTCAGATTTCACAAAAGATAAAAAGTCAAATCTGGGACAGCATATGCATACCTCAGAAACACAAAACCTCTGCATAAAAATACATGCTCCCAATGATCATTTAAATGGTATCATTTTCAACATTGAAAAAAAAGCAAAATCTAGCATGTTTCTGAATTATATGATGACGTTTGGGACATCTGGGGGGCTCAGTCAGTTAAGCTTCTGATTTCGGCTCAGGTCATGGTCTCACAGTTCATGAGTTCGAGCCCCACATTGGGCTGTCTGCTATCAGCACAGAGCCTGCTTGGGATCCTCTGTCCCCCATCCCTCTCTGCCCCTCCCCTGCTTGGGCTCTCTCTCTCAAAATAAATCAATAAACTTATTTAAAATAGATAGATAGGGGCGCCTGGGTGGCTCAGTTGGTTAAGCGTCTGACTTCGGCTCAGGTCATGATCTCACAGTCTGTGAGTTCGAGCCCCGCGTCAGGCTCTGTGCTGACAGCTCAGAGCCTGGAGCCTGCTTCTGATTCTGAGTCTCCCTCTCTCTCTCTGACCCTCCCCCATTCATGCTCTGTCTCTCTCTGTCTCAAAAATAAATAAACATTAAAAAAATTTAAAAAAATAATAAAATAAAATAAAATAGATAGATAGATAGATAGATAGATAGATAGATAGATGTTTTGTTTTCCTGATCAATTCTTTAAAGAATATACAAGACCAAGAAGTTTTGATCTAAACTCTCTTGATTTATAATTTTCCATTTCTACTTTTAACATTACACTTGACTTTCTTGAAGCTAGAGAGAGGATGGACGAAGCAAGAAAATCAGCTCTAACTAAGCTTCTGATTAGCTGTTTCATGAAACAGAAGAAGCTATAAGCTATTCCCTTCCAACTTTGTTCATTCAACCAACATTTTTAAAGTGACTGCCTCATGCATGCTCAGCACTCCCTCTGAAGTATTTAACGATCCCTGGTAATCACAGGGGAAAGACAGCAACCACAGAACCTCCAACATGTTGGTGGTAAGCGGTAAATTTAACTGTCCCTGTAAGGGAAGTTACAGAACTTTTTTTTATGACATGACAGATCAACATTTGATAACTCAATTGGACTCTCTTAGAATAACAGCTCTAAGCTACATTAGTAATAGTTAAGTGACACAATACTCCTGAAATCTTCTTTTCTGTGTCTTACCTAGTATCAAGAGAAATTATCAACATTTGAACAGTAATGGCTAAAATATCTTACAAAACACAGACCCAGTTTCCACTTTCCAGAAAGGTGTGATAGAATTTATTTCAGATTTGATGCAGGATATTTGTTCTTTGACAACTCCCCATATAATTCTCTTCTGAGATATAACCACTAAACTATCGTAACCATTAAGATCAGTCACAGAAACAAAGAAATAATGATGATGGCTTAAATCCCAGGACACAAATATAAAATACTTCTGATTGGTCTCTAGGAAAATTCATATTTGTTTTAGTCTTTCTTAACTGCAATCTTTCTCTTACAGAGTAAATTTGAAACAGATTGCTTTTCTCCTTTTTTTCCTCTTGTAACATTAGTAGCTAGCTCAAGGAAATAAAAAAGTGTTTTGGAATGTACTGTGTATGTCTACCACTCCCTTCAGTTGTGGACAAGTGAGACAGAAATAGAAAACACAGTTTCATGTTAACAAATCATTTTCTAAAAAACACAAAGTTTCTATGAAATAATAGTGTAATGAATTAACTACTACCTATATGGGATAAACCAAGAAATGTGTTAATGAACAAAGTTAAAAGGCAATGCAATACTGGGTTCTGATTAACCCTTAACTGTTACCTAATTCATACATAAGTAAGTTTGCTTCTTTTTTCTTTACTAGAAAAGCCTTTGGGAAAACAAAACACAATAAAACTTAGCAGCGTTTCTCACGGAGGCCCCAGGAGGAAATTAAGTAGCTGTCTAAGGGCTCGTGAGGCACATTCACCTCAAACTCAAAATTTCTTTGAAGTTTCCTCTTACAGCTTTAAATACTATAAAAATTTCTATTCTACCTCATATTACAAACATATATATCTTAAAGGCATCATTTCTTCACCACCAATTAAAAAATGAAAGAGCAGGGGCTACTGGGTGGCTCAGTCAGTTGACCGTCGGACTTCAGCTCAGGTCATGATCTCACAGTTCGTGGGTTCGAGCCCCACATAGGGCTCTGTGCTGACAGCCGAGTTGGCTTTGGATTCTGTGTCTCCCCCTCTTTCTGTCCCACCCCTGCTTGTGCTCTCTCTCAAAAACAAATTTTTAAAAAATGGGGAAAAAAGAAAAAAGAGCAAGAATGTCTGCTATGATCACTTTGTGGCTTCATGGAACTCAGACACCCACCTCTTTCTCAAAACCTAGTTTGAAAATTATGGATCAAGAGTAATTTGGCATATGAAATGCTCCATTTATCACTTGTCCTTTTTTTTTCTTCCATTATTAACAATATTTGATACCAAAAGCCTTAATCTGGCCACTTTTACTGTTCTTAAGCTTTGGAACTCAGAATTACTGCCAAAGTTTTCTGCTTTGGTTAATTTCTCATTACCCTATCATATTAACTAGATCTCTAAGCATGCCCCCTTTGTGCCGACTGCAAAACCATGAAACTTATTTGGCACAAAAAAACTTCTTTTTACATGCAGCTTTCTCCAATTGACTACCATGTGCCTACACCACGCCCCTATGTTTTTGCCCTGTCTGGGGCCAAGAAAGAGAAAGAAAATGTATGTTCAGAGCACTCCTTCATGATAATCTTACTCCAGCACAATTATTTGTAGCAGTTACATTTGTTTATTGTGCCAGAGTTAGTTTTAACTATCACAAACAAAAGGTACAAAAAATCTCAAGTGTATACACAGCTTCATGACTTTCGCCAATGGAATCAGTGCTCAGATAAAAAAAAAAAATAAACAAAATAAAATATCACTAGCACGTAGCAACTAAATTTTATTTTTCTAGCAAACTCCTTGTGCCCCTCCCCTGCTCGTGCTCTGTCCCAAAATAAGTAAGCAAACATTTTTTAAAAATTAAAAAAGAAAAAAAAAAAAGAACAAACACAAAGGTTCTGAGGTGGAGGCACGGCTGGTGTTATTTGAGAAACAGCAAGCTGGCCACAGGGGCTGGAGCAAAAGGGAGAAAGAGAGAAGATGAAGTAAGAGAAGCAGAAGGGTACGGGGAGAGGAGTCAGAGCCTGTGGGGCCTCATGGGTCAATCGTAAGGAATCTGGATTTTACTCGGAGCTAGAAGGAAAGCCACCGGAGAATTCAGAATGTAAGAGGTGACCTATTTCAACAATATCGCCAGCTGTTTTGCTAAGAAAAGATGAAACAGAAAAGACAGTGGAAGCAGGAAGAACATCAGGAACCTATGTTAACAGTCTAGGCAAGAGCCAACGGAGGCCTGGACCGGCGTGGTGGCCGTGCAGATAGTGTGTGGTCACATTCTGTGTCTCCTACGGGACTTGCCGAAGAAGAGGTCAGAGAGACCAGGCGACTGAAATGAAGCACCTCTAGGGGCAGGTGAAAAGCAGGCGAGTGCAGTGGCCCAGAAGCCAGGTTGGCAAGTAAAGAATCTTAATCAAATAAAGGAGGACTGATGAGAACCTCTGGATTTAGCAACAACAGAGCTGAAAACCTGAATGGAGTATGTTTAAAAAGAGTGAAGAAGAGAAGAAAAATCTGAAACCGTGTGTGCTGACACCTTGTTTAAGGCATTCTGACAGAAAGGGAGGGAAAGACAGGGGGCAGTGGCTGAAGGGGGAAGTAGGGGTAGGACTTCTTTCAAGATGGGAGAACGTACTAGAGCTGGTGGGAATGACTGGGGAGAGAGAGGGAAAAGGATTCAGGAGAGAGAGGGAGAAGTGCTAGAGCCATGGGGAGGAGACTGCTTCGTAAGTGGGTGAGCTGGTCTTAGGCAGGAGCATGGGGAGTTCCTCCCTCACAGGAGAGAAAGCAGAGTGCATGGACCCAGATGTGGAGTCTATGGAAGTTCTCTTCTGATGGCTTCAGTTCTCTCAGTGAAGGAGGAAGCAAGACGCCAGAAGTGCCAGAGCTTTGACAAAGGAGAACCTACCAGTTGACCAGGAGTCTGGGAGATGGAGGGATCAGGGAAATATGATTACTGGGTAGCATTAAGGACTCACCGAGGTTGGAGATCATAAATTTAAATTTATAAATTTAAACTTAAAATTTAAAGTGAGACCTGTAGCTTCACAGAGCTAGAACAAACAATCCTAAAATTTGTATGGAACCAGAAAAGACCCCGAATAGCCAAAGCAATCTTGAAAAAGAAAAACAAAGCTGGAAGCATCACAATCCCGGACTTCAAGCTGTCTTACAAAACTGTAATCATCAAGACAGTATGGTACTGGCACAACAACAGACACTCAGATCAGTGGAACAGAATAGAGAACCCAGAAATGGACCCACAAACATATGGCCAACTAATCTTTGACAAAGCAGGAAAAAATATCCAATGGAATCAAGACAGTCACTTCAGCAAGTGATGCTGGGAAAACTGGACAGCGACATGCAGAAGAATGAACCCGGACCACTTTCTTACACCATACACGAAAATAAACTCAAAATGTAAGACATTTTGTAAGACAAAATGTAAGACAATTTCATGTAAGACATAAAAAATGCTCATCACTCATCATCAAGGAAACAGAAATCAAAACCACAATGAGATACCACCTCACATCTGTCAGAATGGCTACCATTAACAACTCAGGCAACAACAGATGTTGATGAGGATGTGGACAAAGAGGAACCCTTTTGCACTACTGGTGGGAATGCAAACTGGTGCAAGCTACTCTGGAAAACAGTATGGAGGTTCCGCAAAAAATTAAAATTAGAACTACCCTACAATCCAGCAATTGCACTACTAGGTATTTATCCAAGGGATACAGGTATGCTGTTTCAAAGGGGCACATGCACCCCAATGTTTATAGCAGCACTATCAACAATAGCCAAAGTATGGAAAGAGCCCAAATGTCCATCGATGGATGAATGGATAAAGAAGATGTGGTACACAGATACAATGGAGTATTACTCGGTGATCAAAAAGAATGAAATCTTGCCATTTGCAACTACGTGGATGGAACTGGAGGGTATTAGGCTAAGTGAAATTAGTCAGTCAGAGAAAGACAAGTATCATATGACTTCGCTCATGAGGACTTTAAGACACAGAACAGATGAACGTAAGGGAAGGGAAACAAAAATAATATAAAAACAGGGAGGGGGTACAACACATAAGAGACTAATAAATATCGAGAACAAACTGAGTGTTGCTGGAGGGGATGTGGGAGAGGGAGGGTGGGCTAAATGGGTAAGAGGCACTAAGGAATCTACTCCTGAAATCATTGTCACACCATATGCTAACTAACTTGGATGTAAATTAAAAAAATGAAATGAAATGAAAATAAGAGCAGCTGTGGGGTCTAGCCCCCACTCCAGCACTGACTTCTGCTTTCAGTGGGGATACAGGTGAGGAGCCACCATTCTTTTTAAAAAAAAATTTTTTTTAATGTTTATTTATTTTTGAGAGAGAGAGAGACACAGAGTGCAAGCAGGGGAAGGGGGGGGAGGGAGAGAGAGACAGAGAGAGAGAGAGAGAGAGAGAGGGAGGGAGAAGAGAGAGGGAGAGACAGAATCCGAAGCAGGCTCCAGGCTCCAAGCTGTCAGCACAGAGCCCAAAGCAGGGCTGGAATTCATGAACTGTGAGATCATGCCCTAGCCGGAGACAGACACTTAACTGACGGAGACACCCAGGTGCCCCAGGGATCCACCATTCTGAACTTTATTGTACTAGGCACCTGATGGGTACTTTCAGTGGGGAATAAACCACTTTTTACTCTTTTAGATCTTTCTTCTCATATATATACCTCTGTATTTCTAAAAAATATACCCATATTCTGTTCTTTCTCGAAAAAAAAAAGTGAGACCTGTGGAATGGCTATGTTTGTTTTTTTTCTACAAGTACATTCAGACATCTGGATACAAAGGAGCTAAGTGTATACCAGACTATGATTTATCACGACTGACTATGGAATTGAAGCGGGGTAAGGAATATAAGACATCAGGAAGATGGACAGTAAAAAAAAAAAAAAAAAAAAAGCTAAGATTCAAAAGACTGAAGGTCCCAACAGGCTCAAGGAATTATTGCATTAATAGAAACTGCGATATGGAGAAAGGTGGTAGACAGAGGGGAAACTGAAATGGAGATTATGGAGAATGGCAGTTTGGATAAAAACAAGGTCTAGAAATGAACACCAGGTGCAGCAGAAGGCAAAAGTTCAATGAAAGGGAATACTTAGTCTGAAGACACCAGGGTACTGGGAGAATTAACCACATGAATACTGAATACTGAAATCACCAAGAATTAGAACACAAGTAGTACCAGTGACTGCCAGTGAGCTAAGAGTAAAATTTTTAGGAGACCCCATGGGTCTGCCATTTCTGCATATAATATAAGCAGAGGTACAGACTGCTATTTTTGCGGACTATCTTTTTAAGCAAGCCTGTATAAGAAAACAGCCCCAGAAAATAGAGAGTATTTCTCTCCAAAGCAACAGATAGGTTTATCTATACCCATGGAAGATATTCTTTTCCTCCAGGACATGGGCCGACATGATTAGTGTCCAGTATAAAAGATTCCAGTTCCTCTTCTATAACTCAATCCACTGTTTGTACAGGTATCATCTGGCCCTCTTAACGTCACCCTTTGGCAACTTTGGAGATTGGCGTGGGGATCCAGTGCAAGCAAATGCTGTTACTATGTCTACTGTTTGTGCTGTTCGGAATAAGTCCTTTGTTTCTAATCCAGAAGTCTCCTGTCCTCTGCTGGCATCCACGACACTGTGGTAGTGAACTTGTTAGCTTGCAAGTAGGATAGAATCTCAGACCTTCGAAAGTTTTTGATAAAATCCCCAACAAATAGGAGGTGGGGATGAGAGGTTACTCAAACAGGATGGGCAGAGAAGGTGGTATAGTTTACAAACAAGAAACAAAGTTTGGAGGCATTTTAAACAAGAGAATGGTCTGGAAAAAGCAACAAGAAGCAAAGAAAACACTAGCAGGCTCAGCAGTATGAAGAGAAGAGAGCAGGACTGTTATTACTTGAGATGGTTACAGGTAGTGTCAGCAGGGAAGCCAGATGTAATTTATTACAGCAAAAAAGTGAAGGCAACATTAACAAAGAGGTTGAAGATACAGAGGAATGTGCTTATGACTGACCTTGAGTTCCAGGGACATTAAGAAAGATTTTCAGGAGGCAGGGAGGGGTGGGTTTGGGGATCAGATCTGGATACACATGGTAAGAGATCCGGAATCGTGGGCTTCTTGCATGACTTACGTTAACAGGAAAAAAGGGCATGATTAAATTAATTGTGATTAGTCTTAATCTGATTAAATTTACCCATGTGTTTTAGCACCCTTAGTCCCCATTTCACTCATCTAATATCTACTATGCAACAATTTATTTCTTACCAAACATAACATCATTTTAGAAAATTTAGAGCATACAAGTTTTAAAATATATAAATGCCAAAAATGGTATTAAGACAATAAGTGTTAACTTACTTGAATTAGATCTAAAATGCCAAGTTCACTTTCTGAAGAATCCACACAGAAGACAAAGTATAATGTTGCATAATGTCTATAAATCAGTTTGTTGTCAGATCCTCCAATTAACCTAAATGACAAAACAAAACCAAAAAATGGAATGGTATAGGGATAAAATGAAACACATTTTCATTAGCTCAAGCAAACTGACAATGTGTTTAAAACCCTTTATAAAATGTCTGGGCATAGCATTTAAAGGCATAGCATTCAAGTGAACTTGGGAGATTAAGTAAATTATCGTGGCTGTTTTCTTCAGAGATAACAAGTAAAAGAAGCTGGTGCTTAATTTTAGTTCATTAATTCATTAAGCTATCTACTGAGTACCTACCATTTGCCAGGTACTGAGAGTGGGTAAGAAACAATAAACAAATAAGAAAAAATGATCAGAGTAGAAAACACTACAAAGAGATTCAAAATAGGGGGATTCCATATTGATGGATTTGCTACTTAAGATGGATTCTTAAGAGTGACATTAAGAGGCTGAGAGGGGCTGCTGGGTAGCTCAGCTGGTTAAGCTGAGTGATACACTGAGTGTCTCACTCTTGATTTTGGCTCGGGTCATGGTCTCACGCTTCCTGGGATCCAGCCCCATGCTGGGCTCTACAGTGACAGACGGAGCCTGCTTGGGATGCTCCCTCTCCCTCTCTCTCTGCCCCTCCCCTGCTCAAGCTCCCTCACTCTTTCGCCAAAAAAAAAAAAAAAAACAAAAACAAAAAAAACAAGTAAGTTTATAAATTGTAAATGTGTATTTGCAAAATTTAACTGGAGCATGATATACCCTTTTAAGAAATTCAAGTAAACTTTCTACATGATTAAAAAATAATTTATGATCAACAAAGAATGAATTTTTTATTATCCAAACTCTTTTTCATAACATAAATCATACACATTAAAATACAGAAAAGTGTGGGTTTCTCTGACTAATCTCTGATTATTCATAATGGGGCTCAGCTAGTTTAGTGTTTGAATTGTCAATGAGGAAATATTAAGAAATTGATTATATAAACACTAGAGGGAACATTTATAAAGCTATTTTGAGAACACACTGCTTTCATGGAATCTATTAATTTAAAAGTATTTATAATAGTTGGCAAGATAATTATAACTGATTTTTATTTATTCATTTTAAAAAACAGAAAACTGTATTAGCTGAATTCTATCTATATACATATGCCTATACATAGATACATATACATTCACACTGATATATATGCGAAAAGCAGACTTCAGGCTTGTTTACAATAATAAGATAAAGAATGTAATCTAAATTTCTATGAACAGGTCCATTTACCTAGGCTGTTCTAAATGTGCTTATATGCTTTTCAAAATATTAAGTGAAAACAAGTAACATGCAAACAAGCATACCTAGTGTGATCCCATAAGTAAAAGTTTTGAGGGTTTTTTTTTGTTTTTTAATGTTTCTTTATTTTTGAGAGAGAGAGACAGAGTGCGAGCAGGGGAGGGGCAGAGAGAGAGGGAGACACAGAATCTAAAGCAGGCTCCAGCCTCTGAGCTGTAAGCACAGAGCCCAAAGTGGGCTCGAATTCACGGACCACAAGATCATGACCTGAGCAGAAGCTGGATGCTTAACCAACTGAGCCACCCACGCATCCCATAAGATTTTACTTTTATATGTTAGTCATAAAAAACTTAATTTTCTAGAAGGATACACAAGAAATCGAGAAAGACTAAAGTCAGGAAAGGGAAACTTAGTTTATAATTTTACATGTCCCTGCAACGTGTGAATTGTTGCCATGACCTTTATATAAAATGACTCCACAAAAATTTTTAAAAAAACAACAAAGACTGCATATCTTCAAAAAATTCAAGTTAGATTTACAGCTAACATAGGTGGTAATCTCCTAATCCAATTCATAAAAAGTAGGAAATTTTTACCATTAACCAATTAAACAGCATATATTTTAATCATATAGCCAAAGATTAGAAATGTTCATGAAATGCTTTACTTACAATCCTCCTTCTAGGAAATTACAAACATTTTCATCTCTCTTAGATACCAAATGGAATGTCTCCCTGATGATTTGCTGTTGTGTATCTTCACTCTGAGAAAGAATAATTCATACATGTTAGGATTAAATTTCTAGGTTTAACAGCATTTTAAGAATTAAAAAAAAAGTAAAAGGCACTAATATCTCTCAGGGACATTAACCTAAGGAGCGGTCCTTGGAAAGCTAACATCACATCTCACAGAAACAAAATCCACCATTTTCTGATGAAAAACAAAAAGGAAAAAAAAAACCAAACCAACATTTTACAGTTTGGTACTATAATAAAACTAACATTTCTAAGTTTCAAAAACCAAGAAGAAAAATATTAGATGAATTAAAGACACTAGTAAAAGGGATACTAGGTATTAACCAGTCAAAGCCCATTGTTTTACAAATAAGTAAACTGAAACAGAGAGAGAAAATTATAAATAATTCATGTACCTGATCTATATTTTATTGGAAGAAAAACACAGTAGTTTAGAGTTTCCAATTGTTTAAATGCAAACTGAGATGAATTCATCCATATTAGTCATGTAAGCACAGCCTAAAACCAAGATTTGGCTCAAAAGATTTTAAATTCACCAAGCAATTCACATCCCAGTAAAAAAGAGCCAGCTCTCAAACACTGCAATAGAAAACGGGGGAAAATCACAAATAGGAACTTCACAGGAAAGGAAATACGATGGTCCATAAATATATGAAAAGAAGTTAAAATGTAACAAAGTGAAATACAAATTAAAGTACAAGGAAATAACTCCACATGCACCACAGTAGCCAAGCATAAAAGTCTGTCAGTACTAAATGTGGGACCAAAGAAACTCATCACACCAAGTGGGAGGGTAAATGGCATAATCACTTGAGAAAACAGTTTTATAGTCCAGCATTTCCACTCCTAGATACTATACTAAACCATATGAAATCATTGTTTTTGAAGATCAAAAACAAAGCAGTGTTGGCAATTACATATACACAATAAACTCTTAACCTGTATAGCAAAAGACATGTAGATGTTCATCAAAGCACTGTAATGACCAAAAAAAACCCTGAAATTACCCAAATGTCCACCAATTCCAGAATGGATAAATTATGGTACGTTCACACAATGGAATCCTGTAACAAGAACACTTCTTTTTTTATTAAAAAAAATTTTTTTTTAATGTTTATTTATTTTTGAGAGACAGAGAGAAAGGCAGAGTGCAAGTAGGCGAGGAGCAGAGAGAGAGGGAGACACAGAATCCGAAGCAGGCTCCAGGCTCCGAGCTGTCAGCACAGAGCCTGACGTGGGGCTCGGACCCAGGAACCATGAGATCATGACCTGAGCCGAAGTCGGCACTTAACCAACAAAGACCCCCAGGCGCCCCAAGAAGCAAAACGTAAGGAAATAAATTATACCCATCATATGAAGGATTGTCAAAAACTTAATGTGGAAAAGGGCCTTCCCTTTATCTGAGCTCGGGTTACCATAACAAAATACCACAGACTCAGTGGCTTTAACAGAAATTTTTTTTTCATTATTGTGGAAACTAGTGATTCAAGATCAAAGTGCCAGCATTAAAACAAACAAACAAAAAATGCTGGCATAGTTGATTTCTGGTGAGTGCTCTCTTCCTGGCTTGAAGACAGTTTCTTTTCATACGGGCCTCACATGATAGGGAAAGAAAACAGGAACGAGCTCTCTGGGGTCTCTTCTTATAAGCGCACTAGTATCACGAGGGCCCCACCTCATGACTTAATCTAGACCTAAGTATCTCCCAAAGCCCCAATACCAAATACCATCAAATTGGGGGTTAGGGCTTCAATATATGAATTTGGGAGGTGGGGGGACAGAATTCAGTCTATAGCAGGGGGAAGAAAGCAAATACCAGAATGACATGTAATCATTCCACTAATATAAATTCCAAAAAAATGCAAAACTAAATAATAATATTTTATTTAGTGACACACATATAGGTAATAAAAATAAAACTATAAAGAAAATCAAGTGAATGATTATCATGTTTCAAAGGATTGGTTTTATAAAGACTGTATTCTTTAACCACATTGCAATTGGATAATATAATCAATAACTAAAAGGATGTTTTGGGGCGCCTGGCTGGCTCAGTAAGAAGAGCATATGACTTTTTACAATTCTTTTTTAATACTTATTCATTTTTGAGAGACAGAGCATGAGCAGGGGAGGGGCAGAGAGGGAGAGGGAGACACAGAATCCGAAGCAGGTTCCAGGCTCTGAGCTGTCAGCACAGAGCCCGACGGGGGGCAGAAGAGCATGTGACTATTGATCTTGGGGTCGTGAGTTTGAGCCCCACATTGGGTGTAGAGATTGCTTAAATAAATTTTAAAAAAAATAATAATTAAAAGAATGGGGTTTTTTTGTTTTTTGTTTTAACGTTTATTTATTTTTGAGACAGAGAGAGACAGAGCATGAACAGGGGAGGGGCAGAGAGAGAGGGAGACACAGAATCCGAAACAGGCTCCAGGCTCCGAGCTGTCAGCACGGAGCCCGACATGGGGCTCGAACTCACGGACCGCGAGATCGTGACCTGAGCCGAAGTCGGACGCTCAACTGACCGAGTCACCCAGGCGCCCCAAAAGAATGTTTTTTAAAAATCACAAACAGGCGTTCAAATTGGAAAGAAGTAGAATTTCTATTCACACATGACATCTGTGATAGACTTATCATATGTCTACAAAACTCAAAAGAATCCATAAAAAACTATTAAAGTTAATAAACAAATCTACCAAAGTTCAAGATACAAAATTAACACTCAAAAAACAGCTGTATTTCTATACACTAGCAATATATAATCCAAAAGGGAGACCTAGTTACAGATGCTGCAGAAATTTAATAGATAATAAATTAGTATGATGAAGATCTTAAGCCAATAGATTTAAAAATCTAAGATGAAGTGGCAAAAAATGCCTTCAAAAAATTAGTAAAACACTCCAAAGGAGAAATAGAAAAACTTTATTAATCCTATTATCATAAAGAGAATAAACAGTAATTTAAAAGATCTCTACCAAAAATAAATCAAGCCCTGATGACTTTAACACCAAGTCTGACCAATGATTCAAGAGACAGATCATTCCAATTTAACACAACTCTCCAGAGCACAAAGAATTAACATCCTCAATTCATTTTTATGAGGTTAACATGACACAAAATGAGACAAGGAATGTATGAGAAATGAACACTGCAGGCCAATCTCACTGAAGACCAGAGATACAAAAATTAATATTTAAAAAAACTAACATAACATGACCCAAATAAACGTGTTTATCCTGGTGATGCAAGGTTGATTTATTAGAAAACATATTGATGTAATTTTCTATATTAACAGATTTAGGGAGAAAAAATAGGTCATTTCAATGGGTGAAGAAAAAGCATCTGATAAAATAACATCAACTCTTGAATTAAAAAGAAAACTCTTAGTAAATTAAAAAAAAAAAGAGAGAACTTCCTCTAATTAAGACTATCCTATCAAACACCTTTTGCAAACATAGTCATGAAGAAAATGTTTACAGAGTCTCTCTTTTAAGATCAGAAGCAAGATAACTAATAATGGTTTTCCTATTCAGCACCATACCAGCTGTCATCAGTATCAGAAAAACAAGAAAAATAAAAGATAAAAGAATTTGAAAGAAAGAAAGAAAACTGTCATTCAAAGGCCACAAGATTTTCCATGTAGAAAATCTAACACAGCTTACACAAAAGTGTTGAAACTAATAGATATAACAAGACATAGCCAGCACATAAAATTCTATTGCAATTCTAAATTTCTCCAACTATCAGTTGGAAAGTGTAATTAAAAAAGATACCACATACAATACCATCAAAAAAATATGCAGTGTGTAGGAATAAATGAAACAAAACATGCAAGACTACTATGGAGAAAATATAAAACTTCACTGAAAAAAATTAAAAAGGAGCCAAATAAATGGAGAAATGTACAGTGATTACAGAATGAATGATTCAACATTAAGAAGATGTTCTAGGGGCGCCTGGGTGGCGCAGTCGGTTAAGCGTCCGACTTCAGCCAGGTCACGATCTTGCGGTCCGTGAGTTCGAGCCCCGCGTCAGGCTCTGGGCTGATGGCTCGGAGCCTGGAGCCTGTTTCCGATTCTGTGTCTCCCTCTCTCTCTGCCCCTCCCCCGTTCATGCTCTGTCTCTCTCTGTCCCAAAAATAAATAAAAAACGTTGAAAAAAAAAATTTAAAAAAAAAAAAAAAAAAAAAAAAAAAAAAGAAGATGTTCTATATCTCCAAAATGCTCCAAAGGGTCAAGGTAATTCTAATGAAAATCCCGAGAGAGACAGAGACAGAGACAGAGACAGAGACAGAGACAGAGAGAGAGAGAGAGAGAGACTGAGGGAAACTTGAAAACCTGAATCTGATTCCAAAATATATATATTAGATCAGAAGACAAGAATGACAAGACACTCTCAAGTAGAATGTTAAGAGGACCTGCTGAGCAGGTAAGAATTATTATAAAACCACAATAATTTGTTAAGAGGACGTGCTGAGCCGGTAAGAATTATTATAAAGCCACAGTAATTAAGATAACATGATATTGGTACAGAAATAGGGAAAGTGACTAATGGAACTGAACCTTAAACACACCCACGCAAATATAAGGTAATTTAATTTAAAACGAAGTAGGCACTGTAGATCAACAGAGAAAGACATTTCCATGAATTGTGCCAGTCAGTTGTTGTTTTCATTGTTTTATTATAATGAACTTTGACCTCTTACATTACACTAAAAAAAAAAATCACTCCAGGTTGGTTAAAAATGAATGTCAATGCTCAAGCTACAAAGGCTTTGAAGACGTAATCAGAAAATACCTATATGACTTTGTAATAGTGCCGAACTTTTAAGTAAGACACAAATTAAGGCTAACCATAAGAAAAAGACCGGTCGGGGAAGGGAAGAGGAGGGGTAACAAGAAAGAAAAAAAAAAAAAAAAAAAAAGACTGACAAATTTGATATTTGATATCAAAAGCAAGCATGCCTAATGTTCAGAAGACACCAGAAAAAGAAAGGAGAGCTACAAACACAAAGAATATAGCCACAATACATAAAAACGGCAAAGGAATAATACCCAGTATATATAAAAAACACTTAGATGTCAATAAGAAAAACATCTCAACATAAAAATGACTTAGCAAAACAGAAGACTTAGGAAACCATCAAAAAAAGGAAACTAAAATGGTAAATAAACTATGAAAGATATTCAACTTCATACAGGGGAGAAAGGAAAAAAAAACTTATAGTTAAACCTATAATGACAACATTAAGTACTCATGCTATCAGGGAAGATATATAAATATGTCTAACAATATGAAGTGTGGGCAAGAATACGGAGCAACAAAGCACCAATACTGCTAAAAGAACTGTAAGCTGATACAACCACTTCTGGAAACAGACCAGCACTACCTTGTAAAGTTGAACATGAACAGACCCAACTCCTAGTTATACCCTAAGGAGTTTCAAAAAGACATCTATAAGAACACTTAGAGCAGCAGCACTGTTTGTAATAGCAAAAACAATTACAAAGTAAAATGTCCATCAGTGCAAAATGTAGAAATAAACTGTGTTTTAGTCTTGCACGGAATACTACACAGCAATGAAAATGAATGACCAAACACCAGGAATGATGTTAGAAATGTTGAATTAAAAAAAAAAAAATTCAAGTCACAGAAGAATATGAATACTATGATTCTGTTTTTTAAAAGCTCAAAAACACGTAAAACTAACCAGTGAACTGTTTGAGGGCAAAAACGTGGTAAAACAAAAATAGGAGAATGATTTTAAAAATTCAAGGTGGTGGTTATCTAAGTACAGGGGTAACAGGATAGAATGGGAGAGGTGCAGAAAGACTTCAAGGATACTGGTAATTTTTCTTGAAAGAGGATAGTGAACACACAGCAATTAGAGTAGCATTTCTTGTACCCTGTGGATATTTAATAGGCACATTTATGTTTCATCTATTCAATATTTCAGAAAAATATCGAAAAGAGTGAGGGAGGAAGAAAAACCAATGTAGAAGACTGCTACCCTCTTCCTTTATCATCTCCATCACTTCCTCCTACTCTTCATCTAGAGCTAAACGGTGTCCCTTGAATGACCTGACTTATTCATGTAGCTTCAACCTTGTTAATCTCCCCAATCTTTTTTTCTTGACAAACGTCTTTTTTTAATTTTTTTTTTTTTTAGAGATCTCCCTAATCTTTAATTCTCCTACATCCCCAGTGCTTAAAAGAAGCCTATCTTCTTTTCTGAGTTGGTGACAGACAGATGTTTCCAGCTTGCAAACAGACATCTCCATTTATATTCCATAAAGTGATATTAAAACTTGTGAAAGACTTTCACAACTAACATACATTGTTATATTAGTTTCAGATGGAGGACATAGTGATTCGACAGGTCTATGCACTGCTTAATGTTCAGCACGCTTAAGTGCAATCGCCATCTGTCACCATTCAACATCCTTACGATGTTATTGCCTATATTCCCTCAGCTGTATTTTTCATCTCATTTTTCTCATCATTTTTCACAATGCATTTATTTTACCTAGAAGTCTGTACCTCTTAACAAAACCCATTTTTATTCCTATATTTCTTTTTTTAATTAACTTATTTAAAATTTTTTTAATGTTTATTTATTTTGGAGAGAGAGAGAGACAGAGTGTGAGGCAGAGACAGAGGGAGACACAAAATCCAAAGCAGGCTCCAGGCTCTGAGCTATCAGCACAGAGCCCGACACGGGGCTCGAACTCATGAACCACAAGATCATGACCTGAGCCGAAGTCGCAGGCTTAACCAACTGAGCCACCCAGGCGCCCCTCCTATATTTCTAATTTCAGTTAATAGCATTACCATTCATTTAGTCTCTTAAGTCAAAAATCTTGATGATTCCTTTTCTTTCACCTCCCAAGTCTTTCAGTCACCAAATCCTGTTAATTCAACCACAGAAACAACAGTAAACCTGGATTCGAAGATATTGTCTCAACTCATATTCTTCTTACCCAGGATACTCTAAGAACCACCTAGGGGCACCTGGGTGGCTCAATTGGTCAAGTGTCCTACTCTTGGTTTTGGCTCACATCATGATTTTGCACTTCCTGAGATCCAGCCCCATGTCGGGCTCTGCGCTGATGATGTGGAGCCTGTTTGGGATTCTCTCTCTCCCTCTCTCTCAAAATAAAATTAAAAAACAAAAACAAAAAAAAACCTTAAACATTCACTCTGCCACCTGTCTCTCCACTCCAAACCACCCCACATATGCCACTAGAATTGCTTCCTAATAAACAGTATTTGTTCCATCCTTTTCTTAAAGTTGTCCAGTTTCCATCTGACCTAACATCCAAACTCCCTACCACGCCATACACAAAGCCTTCCAAAATCGAATCCAGATCTACTCTGAGCTTTCATCATCTATTTCTCCTCCCTACACAACCCACCTTCAACCACACTGAACTTCTCACCATTCACTCCTTTCCATTTTCCTACTCTCTCCCATTCTCTAACAACACCGTTTGAAGACTCAGATCAAATGTGAAGTCTTTTCTTACTTTCCCAAGAAAAATTAGTTCCTTATTCCCCAGTGCTTCCTTTGTACTGTTTCTATTCCTATGATATACTTTTTAATAAGTTTACCTATTTATTTTGAGAGAGAGAGAGAATGAGAATGAGAATCCCAAGCAGGTTCCACTCTGTCAGTGCAGAGCCCAACCCTGAGCTTGATCTCTCAAACCATGAGAACATGACCTGAGCCAAAATGACTTGAGCCAAAATCAGAGTCCGACGCTTAACTGACTGAGCCACCCAGATGACCCCTACAGCATACTTTTAATGGTGTGCTCAAATTTCCTTTGCAGCTGAGTTCTATTAGACTCTGACCCCTACAAATCTCTTTAAATCTGAAATGCTTAAGAGTGGCTGGCACAGAGTCACCAGTAAGAGTACACTGAATAAATGAATATCTAATGTAGAAGATGGGATCCACATCCATTTATATTATCAGATACATGGGTTACGTTACATACTCAAAAAAAGGTGGGAGGAATAAAGTAAATGCAGGATGGTATAGTAGTTAAAGGTATGAGCTCTGTTCTAATTAAGAGACTAAATGCACAAAAACATCTATTTTGTTGCCTTGCCAAATCTCAGCTCAAACAATATCAAAATCTTCCCCCCCCCCCCCCGACACCTTTTTTTAAAGGCATAAATCACAAGGATGAGGAAAATAGGAAAGGAAGGCAAGGGCAACAAAATTTAGCAAGGGGCTAAATGAGTGGTCAAGCATTAAGTAAACCTCAGAAAATTTAATCCCAAATTGGTTACAGAGAAACCCAAGAGCTAACCCAATATGTATCACAAAATTAGCCAAAGCCTCAAGAATTGGTGCTTTTAGGTACTTCTGAAAGGGAAGATGAAAAGAGGAGTGTAAAATAATGAGCTTAAGAAGTAGAAGGACCCTAAATTCCCTTTTTCATCCTGAAGAAAAGTCTGTAAACTTATTTCAAGGAGCAGATAAAGCAAAGGGTCTTTGGAGAACAAGTGGTACTATGGTAGGCAGAATAATGCATTGCTCACCAAAGATGACAACTTCCTAATCCCTGGAAACTATGAATATATCCCCTTACATGACAAAGAGGACTTTACAGGTTTGATTAAAGTACAGACCTTGAGTTGGGGAGAATACCCAGATTATCTCATTACCTAATCTAATCACATGGCTCCTTAAAATCAGAGAACCGTTTTCCTGGGCTGTGGTCAGAGGGAGATGTGACTAGAGAGTAGTCAAAGAGATGCTATTCAGTTGGCTATGATGATGGAGGAAGAGGGTCATGAGCTGAGGAATAGAGGCAGCCTCTGGGGGCTGGGAAAGGCAAAGAAATGGATTCTCCTCTAGTCTTCAGAAGAGGATGCAGTTTTGACGATACCCTGATTTTAGCCCAGTAAATCCCACGTCAGACTTATAGCTCACCGAACTGCGTGGTAAGAAGTTTGTATTGTTTTAAGCCACTAAGTTTGTGGTCATTTGTTAGGGCAGCAGTAAAAAGCAAATACAGGCATCATACTGAAAACAGGGAGTTGAGGAAAATGTACACATACCTGATGCTAGCCCTTTTTTCAATCAGGTCCCAGAATACCTGGGCCAGGCCTTCTTCACCCTGCAGGCAGGAGCCTGGCCCAAACTTCTCCAGAAACTCTACCTAAATCTAAAGAGAATGACACTGGAAGCTCTAACAATGGTGGAAACAGTTACCTGTTCACCAAAATATAGCTCCTTTACTTCCCAGACACACAAGTCAACAATGATTTTCATACTCTCTTGAATTAAGGTTGACCCACACAAACTGGTTCTGGCCAGTGAAATGTGGCTGCCAGTGGTTTGCCAGAGCTGCCACAAGTGAAACACAACTGTCCCGTCTCTTCCCAACTCTGCATTATGTGACACCATGTTGACAGCCTGAAACCTGGCCCTTACGGGAGTACTGACCCCACGCAGCAAATGCTACCACTTTTTCCTCCCAGGTGAGCTGGCTGTTAAATATATGCCGTCCAGGGGCGCCTGGGTGGCTCAGTCGGTTAAGCGGCCGACTTCGGCTCAGGTCGTGATCTCGAGCCCCGCATCAGGCTCTGTGCTGACCACTCAGAGCCTGGAGCCTGTTTCGGATTCTGTGTCTCCCTCTCTCTGACCCTCCCCCGTTCATGCTCTGTCTCTCTCTGTCTCAAAAATAAATAAATGTTAAAAAAAAAAAAATTTTTTTTAAATAAAAAAATAAAAATATGCCGTCCAAGCTTCACCCATAAAATTCCTGCACAATCTCCCATGTTAACTAGAAGCAGAGTTTCCTTTGATAAGCCCTTCCTCAAAAACAAAGAACAAACACAGAAGTTTCTAGCTGATCAGGTTCACCAATACTGGACTTTATGTGAAAAATGCACTTTTATTGTGTTAAAGCCACTAAGATTTGGGGAATTGTTACAGCAACTATCATTTTTAAACCAACTAAACTGCCAACTCAGATCAACTCAAGAACAGCTCATATGGGCAACCTCTGATCATGAATTCAGAGCTTCTAAATTATAGCTTTCAGTATGCCACCCTTAGACAGGATCAGTCTACCAAGCATTACTGGACATCGGAAGACAGTTCTAATATAAAAACTAAGGACAAAATAGTGGGTGAAAGCAACTCAGAGAAAACACACCACATAGGGCAAAGAAAATTGTAAAATACTTATAATTAATATCAGAGAAGTAATAAAGAAAATGCACCTGTGAAACAGCATACTATAAGATGCCAACATTCAGAAATTTTAGAAGAAGCTCATGGAAATTAAAAATATAAGGATAAATCTTTTAATTCAGGGGAAAGACTGGAAAATAAAGCTGAGAAAAAAAAGAATCAACCAGAAAACAGAGCCAAAGGACAAAATGATAGAAAACAGAAGAGAAAGAATAAGAAAAACAGAACAGTCCAGAGGGATGCTGAATAAAAGCAGATTCAAAAAAAGAACAGAGAAAACAGAGAAATTTTTCAAGCAGAGAGAAAAAGAATTTCCAAAATAAAAGGCTCATCAAGTACTCAGCACAGCTGGTAAAAACAGCCTCAGACAAAGGGTCTGTGACACTTTAGAAAATGCAGAAAAACGAGAGTGTACATACTTTCTGGACAGTAAAAATCGACCATACACAAAGAAAAAGTAATCAAAATTGCTTTAAGCTTTTTGATAGCAATACTGGAAACTAAAAGGTAATGGAGTGATGCCATCAAAATACTGGGGAAAAGTTATTTCCAACTTAGAATTCTGTAGGCAGACAATGTGAAGTTAGGAGTAAGACTCTTTGCAGACAAGCAAGGTCTCAAAAAATCTCCGTATGGCCTTTCTCAACAAGCTGCTGGAAGACATGTTTCACCGTGGTAAGGTACTAAACCATGCCATCAAGCAACAGGAGGTCCAATGTAAAAACAGGCAAAAGATAACAGACACATCTGCCATCCAACAGGTCTAAACTGGGTCTAGTTTGCAAAAGGCTCCAGAAGCTATTTCTCCAGGAACGTGAAACCAATAGAAGCATATGACTGACACAACTGACAAAGACCTGAATTAGTGGTAAGTAAAAAAAAACCCATCAAAGGAAAAGGCAATTGTTTATTTACAAGGAAAATAAACTGTCAGGAGAGAAAAAAACAAGCACAATTTACCACACGGTTCAGGTGAGAAAAGCATTTTACACAGTAAATTAAAGAAAACACGGAATACTGCTCTAAGCAATATTATGAAATAACACTGAGAAGACTGGCAAGGATACAGACATTGGGCAGGACGGGTGGGGAGCTAAATAAGCATTTTCAATAGCAGAAGTCAATAGATTATGCCGACAACTGAAAAATCAGGCAGGAAAACAAGCGTGTTAGAGACATGCACATAAATACTGAGTAAGCAGCTCAAAGTACTTACCTGTAGGAAGGGGGAAATCAAAGAATATTACTTTTTATAATAAACCTTATAGAAGAACCATTAGATTCTTTAACCCATGTGTATGTATAACTTTGTTAAACAAAGTAAAAATAAAGAAGGAAGGAAAGAGAGTATGAAGTCTGCAGGCAGACTACATGGGTTTATTCCTGGACACACTCTTTATTAACTGTGTGACTTTGAACAAGTTACTTAACCTCTCTGAGCCTGAATAAGGCAACATTTGTAGCATGAATAACAAACAATATCTACCTCATAGAGTTGTTGGGAGGATTGAGTTAATACACATAAAGCTCTTAAAAACAATGCCTGGCACATAATAAGTATTGATTAACAATGACTTATTTTAAAATATCTGTGTCTGGGATTGTCTGTGAAATAAGCTCTTGAATTCTAATGATGGGTGTAAAGACCTTATAGGAGTTTTCTTTTTGAAAAGAAAAGGAAAATTATCTTTTTGCATTATGTTTTGTTTATAAACAAATTACAGATTACATAAGCTAAACCTTAAGGATGTTTTATTATTTTATCAGTGAAAAAAATTCCTCATATAAACTTTAAGAATGCCACTCGTAATTACCTTTCTTAAAATGCCAGCAATACTCATCTGAGAAAATCAATACTGGAAAGAATGCCTTAAAATTTTAATCAAACATCCAAAGTCTAAGATTAAACAAATCAAGTCTCTGCTGACATAAGGTAATTTCCCTTTCTTTAATAATCAATTTAATTTAATGGCTTTCATAAAGAAGCCTGGAGCTTGCTTCAGGCTGATCAGATTTCCTAACACTGTAGCTCCATCACAGAAGTCAACAGATACATTGTAGTTGGTCACAACGCCTAGATTACATCAGTCTAAAATTAGAGTTGCATAAAGGCAACAACTTTTATTAAATACTTCTTAATGAATTAATCAAAACTAAATTTTAAAGATTCAGTAACCTACTAATAAAACATTCTCTTTCTCAACGCTCCTTTCCTGTTCCTGTGCTTTTGTCATAATGGCAATTTTAAAACCAAAACATGCCTCTAATCAAACAGTAAATATGTCATAATCCTCATCCCTCCCTCCTACACACACTCGGAGAATTTTTTCTTAAAACGCATTCACTCACTCTGCTAGATGCTAGAATATCAAAGATTACCAAGAAACAGATCTTTTTCTCAGAGAGCTTAAAACAAGAAATAAAATGAATATAACCATCTAAAATTTTTATTTAGTGTTCTGTATCTTATTTTTTTTTAACATTCTCCAAAAGAAATAGACGTCTTTATAATCAAAGTTAGAGATCATTTCCTGACATAAGAACAGTACACACAACAAGCTACAAGAGGTGAAGGGGAACAATGATTTTCAGTAGCAAGATCATCATCTTCAAAAAAAGAGACAGGTATCTACAAAAAAACTTAGTAATTTAGAAATTCAGAGAATAGAGAATGTGAAGTTGCAAGACATCCAAAGCAGAAAAAAAAAAAAAAAATGGACAAACACTGGGGATCAGGAAAACAAGGAGCATATATAAGGAATCATAATTAGTTCGCTGTTCATTAAAGGCAAGAGAGGTATTGGGGCACCTGGGTGGCTCAGTGGGTTAAGCTTCGGCTCAGGTCATGACATCACAGTTTGTGGGTTTGAGCCCCACATGGGGCTCTGTGCTGACAGCTCAGAGCCTGGAGCCTGCTTCAGATTCATTCTCTCTCTCTCTCTCTCTCTCTCTCTCTCTCTCTCTCTCTCTCTCTCCCTCTCTCTCTCCTCCCCCCCACCTTCCCAACTTGCGCTCTCTCTCTCAAAAATAAAAAAATAATAAAGAAATAATTTTAAAAGTAAGGGAGGTAGGAAGACTAAGCCTCAGAGCAGCCCAACATTTAGAAATCATGAAAAAGAAAAGATCCCAGCAAAGAAAATTTAGGGAGTGTGGTTTTTCTGCCAGGCCTCTCCCAAGTAGGAAGTCTGGCTGGAGACTTGGTGTATGTGAGCAGGCCTTACGTTAGCCTGAGTGCATAAAGAATGAACCACTGGGATGGTGCAACACTTAAATCCCAAACAAGGAGGGAGGAGTATTAGTTCTTGCCCAAAAACCCTCTGGCATCTTCCCTCACAACGTATAAAAATGTATGAAAACCACTTAGCACAACAAGGAAAGTGCTCAATAAATGGCAGCTGTTAATTGACACTCTGAAACTTCCCATCCACTGTAGTAAGACATGACCCAGTTTTGGTGGCAAAGATCCTAGTTCTTTGTTTTGTTTTGTTTTTTTAATTTAAATAACATATAGCTGAGAAGGTGACAGACTGAGTTTAAAATATTTAAAGAGAGAGTCTGAATCTTGGTGGCTGCTAAAAGGTCTGAGAACTCAAGAACAAGCCAAAATTGGCCAGGGTGGGGGGCAGGGAGAGTTGGAGTAAGAGACCAAGACAATTCAATGAGTAAAGAACAGTCTTTCCAACAAATGATACTGAGAAAACTAGATAGCCACATGCAAAAAGAATGAAGTTAGATCCCTACCTCATATCATATATAAAACTAACTCAAAATGGATCAGAAACCTAAATGTAAAAAACAAAACTACAGAACTCTTGGAAGAAAACCCAGGTATTAATCTTCATGATCTTGGATTAGACAAATCTTTCTTAAATGTAACACCAAAAGCACAAGCAAAGAAAATAGGTAAACTGGACATCGAAATTAAAAATCTTTGAGCTACAAACGGTATCAGCAGGAAAATGACAACAACCAGAAGAGAAGCAATTATCTGCAAATCATATATCTGATACGGCACTTGCATTCAGAATATATAAAGGACTCTTACAACTCAGTGATAAAAACACAACCCAACTTACAAATGGGCAAACAATTTTAAAAGACTTTTTTTCAAAGAAGATACGCAAATAATAATCACATGAAAAGATGCTCAACATCATTTGTCATTAGGAAAATACAAATCAAAATCACAATAGATGCACTGGACATCCACCAGGATGGCCACAATCAAAAAGGGACAATAACAAGAATTAGTTAATGAGGATATGGAAAAATTGGAACCATTCGCACACTTCTGATGAGAATGTAAAATGGAACAGAAAATTTGAAAAACACTCTGGCAGTTCTCCAAACAATTAAAAATAGAGTTATCATATGACCTAGCGATTCCACATCTAGATATACGCCAAGAGAAATGAAAACAAATGGCCATGCAAAAATTTGTACATGCATGTTCATAGCATTATTCATAGTAGTCAAAGTGGAAACAACCCAGACACCCATCACCTGATAAAGAGATAAACAAAGGTGGTATGGCAATATAATGGGGCATTATTTGGCCATTAAAAGGAATGCGGTACTAACACATGCTATAACAGTGAATCTTAAAAGCATCATGGTAAGTGAAAAAAGCCAGTCACAAAAGACTACATATTTCATGATTTCATTAAATGAGAAATCTAGAAATGACAAACTTGTAGACACAAAAAATGGATTAGTGGTTGCCAGGGACTGGGGGGTAGAAGGGAGTGGGAAGGAACTGTCAACGGGTACTAGGTTTCATCTGGTTTGATGGAAATGTTCCAAATTTAGATTATGGTGCCGGTCATACACACAACTGTGAATACTATAAATTGTGTTGAACTGTACACTTTCAATGGGTGAGTTTTATAGCATGTGAATTTTATATTTTAAAGATTAGGACATTCTTTAAAAAAATAAAAAATAAAAAATAAAAAAAAACAAAAAAATTAAAAGCTGGGGCAAGTTTTATAACTAACTTTCTCCTAAAAAGTCTTCTTACAAAACTGCTCTCTGGAATAATTTTGGAGGACTCTGTATTCTGTAATAACAAAGAAGTTCATTCTAAAACAAAGCCTACAAAAAGACAATTCATTCTGCGGAAATGCAAAAAAATATCTCAGAACAATCTCTGGAATATTCTACAGTTCTTTAGCTATATAATCTTCCAACCAACGGTAGGAAGTAGCAAGTACTAGTAATAATAAAAATAATTGTTAGTACCAACTTTGTTGTTATTTATTACTTATCTGTATTATGTGTCAGCCTTTACAAGTACAGTATTTCCTTATTTAATCTTAAAAAAAATAAAATAAAATAAAATAAAATAAAATAAAACCTTATTCAAAACAAAAGTCCACAGTAGTAGGCTGTGGTAGATAAATTATGATACATTATACAATGAACTATTATGAAGTCATTACAAATCATTTTCTGGATATGACACTAAAAGCACAGGAGACCAAATAAAAGATTAGTTGTACCTTACCAAATTAATAGCGTTTGTGCATCAAAGGACATTATCCCTTTGAAAAAAGATACTGCAGTCTGGGTGAAAAGGCTGTGCATGGATTGGGAGATAATATGTGCAAATTATGTATCTGATAAGGGACTGATATCCGGAATACATAAAGAACTCCTCAAACTCAACAACAAGAAAACAACCAACCAGGTTAAAAAATGGGAAAAGGACTTGATATACATTTCTCCAAAGATATATAAATAGTCAGTGAGCACATGATAAAGATGCTCAACATCGCTGTCATTACACAAATGTAAAACAAAACCACAAGGAGATACCACTTCATAGCTGTATGGATAAATGTAATGAAAAAACAGAAAATAACAAGCATCAGCAAGGATGTAGACAAATTAGAACTCTTGTGCACTGCTGATGGGAATGTAAAATGGTACAGCTACCGTGGAAAATGGTACAGCAAATCTTCAAAAACATGAAACACAGAATTGTCACATGATCCAGTCACATGATTCCACTGGGTAGAAAAAGAAGTAAAAGAAGTATAACAGATTATCTAGTTTTAAAAAATAAGGAAATTTTGACACAAGCTAAACACAGGTGAACCTTGAAGACATTATACTAGTAAAATAAGCCAGTCCAAAAGGACAAATATTACATGATTCCTCTTTCATGAGGTTCTTAGAGTAGTCAAATTCAGAGACAAAAAACAGAACGGTGGTTGTCTGTGGCTGGGAAAAGAGAAGAATGAGGAGTTAGAGTTTAACGTGTACAAAGTTTCAATTCCTAAAGATGAAGAAGTTCCAGGGATGGATGGTGGTGTCCATTCTACAACAATGTGAATGGACATAATGCCACAAAACTATATGCTTAAAATGGTGAATTTTATGTATATTTTTCAATCTTTTTTTTTTAATTGGGGGGGGGGGGCGCACAGGGGAGAGGGCAGAGGGACAGAGAGAATGTTAAGCAGGCTCTGTGCTCAGTAGGGAGCCCAACACAGGGCTCAGTCCCATGACCCTGGAATAATGACCTGAGCCAAAATCAAGAGTTCGGGTGCTCAACCAACTGAGCCATCCAGGCACCCCCATATATTTTTCCATCTTAAAAAACTTATAACCATCACACTAAGATATATTAATGACAGGAAATAGAATATATTTGTGGTGGGACGAACTGGCAATCTTCCCCGTTTAGTTAGCACACAGAAATCAAAACAATTCAATGGGTCTGGCACATTGAAAAAGAGCCCTTTTCGCCTGGGTAACAAAGACAACAATGACTGACAGCTAGTGACTCTTGAATTACACCAGGCTTCAAACAAGGCAGGAAAGATGTAAATGCTTCTCAGCACAATAATAGAGGTGGTCTACTGGGCTTCATCTAAACTTTGCTCACCTATAATTAAAGTTGTGAGATGTCTGAGAAAAATAAATGCTTTTTTGAGTTCACAGGTGACTTAGGAAATGGAGCCAGCTTGATCACAGATCTCAGCAGTATAGAGGCTGCACAGAATTGGGGCACTCATTGGGTTGGCACTCCCACCTCTCTGGAGCCTATTGTAGACTGGGTAGAGAAAAGAATAATTGAGCAGAAGAAAGCATCACTGCCTATCCTGTAGAGGCCAGAGGCACTGCTCAATCGTGCAAACTACAAGTAGGATTCAAGGAGAAATATCTCTTCTTGTGGACAGCGTGTTGGGGGTGACGTCATGAGACTGAAAGAGTTTGGGGGGAAAGGGGCTGTAGGATTTGGTATACAGGCGTGATCTGCCCCTGCCTTTGTCTCCGGCCTCATCTCCTGCCACTCTTCCCTGGGATCACTCAGCTCTCCTTCTTGCTATTTATTCCTCGGCACCAACTTTGGTCCCATGTGAGAGATCCTGCACCATTTTCTGCCTGAAACAGTCTTTCCTCAGCCGTTCTCATATACTCCCTTACCTCATTCGGTTCTCTTCTCAAATGTCACGTCCTGAAAGAGGCTTTCCTTGATGATCTTATCTAATAATCTCTCCCCCATCACTCTTTCTCCCTTTTCATTGTTTGATTTTTCTTCACAGACTGATCACAATCCCACATGATTTGTTTATTGTCTATTCCCTATCACTAGAACGTAAAACTCATAGCACAAGGATGGTATCTGTCTTAGTCATGACAGCGTTACCTGCTGTTTAGGACAGGGCTATACAAACAAAAAGCAGATATTTGTGGAAGGAACATGGGCTGGGAAAGAGAGAAAGCAGAGTGCAATGGACAGGTCAGGTAGTCTCCAAAAAGACCATTCCTCCTCTCAAAGCACTGTCACGAAGTGCCTCCCCTCAGGGGCTTAAGAATTTCACACCCATTAGCTAGAACGCAGGCCTTTATTCCTCCTACACTGCAATATCCTTCTACCTTGCCTGATCTTTCTGTGAAAAAACGTGCATGCATATCTGTGCTTCAGTTCAAAGGATGTGGTAAGGGAAGGCTGATAAGGCAGAATGGGCAAGGAAAGCACGTGTATAATTTATCCCAATGTAAGAGTTTTATGTGACCAGAGGCTGGAAGAAGACTGGCTCATCTGGGTAGATGACAACTCAGAATCACCTTGCTCAGCAGCAGCAGTGAAGAAATCCATAACCCACAAGTACAAAGACAATTCCAAGTGCTAACGACACAAAAGAATTCTTGGACTTTCCAAAAAAATTAGCAAAGATTTCCCTTTGGGATAAGAAATGGAAGGGATAAGTTCAATTTGTGAAAAAAGATATCACGGAGGAAAAAAATGCACGCAAATTATTAAAGTGCGATTTACATTAATGTTATTTTTAAACATTTTAACGATAGCCAGACATTAATATATTTGGTTATCTTAAGGCCACAAACATTCGACAAATCCACCAATAGCTTCAATGCATTCATCTTATGTTATGAATGTCTAAAAGGTACATATTTTTAGCTATTACGTTATGGGAGGAAATACAATAAACGTTAACAGTTAACTATGAATGGTGAAATCAAGGGTGACCTCAGTGATCTTAACACTTAAATATTTTCCATGGAATCACAAAAAGGAAATGTATTTAAAAATCAAAATAAGTAATTTAATAATCAATAACTTTACTAAAGAAACATAACACAACCACCCTATACAGAGCGCTCCACTTTTCTGACAGGCAGAGGAATGCCCTATATATTGTTTATAACCTTCTCATGAAAACTGAAAACCACTGTATTTTTTTAAATTTTTTTTAAAGTTTTTATTTTATTTTTTGAGACAGAGACAGAGCGCTAGTTGGGGAGGGGCAGAGAGAGAGGGATACACAGTATTTGAAGCAGGCTCCAGGCTCTGAGCTGTCAGCACAGAGCCCGATATAGGGCTTGAACCCATGAACTGTGAGATCATGACCTGAGCTGAATTTGTACACTTAACTGACTGAGCCACCCAGGCTTCCCTGAAAAATCACTGTAATTTTGAGCATTTTATTTCCTTCTTCAGAATTTTCAACAAATTTAATATTAATTTTTTAAAGGAAGATTTCAAGGATACTACCTACAAAAACGATGATATTAGAATTTGAATTTTTCAATGATACTTTGATATAAGGAATACCTTGAACTCAGATCTTTTGTGGTACAGTGTTCAGAATCACATATTATCAATATGTGTTTCCCGATATTAACCTCAGAAGCAATGTAAAATTACAGGGAAAGAAATAATAGTATTTATTCAAAAGAAATAACGTCCACTAATCAAGTGGGAATAGTGACACTTGTTTGCCTACCCAACATCCACTCTTCTCTTACACGTTTCCAACAGAATACTCATTTCATTCATGTTTCTACCCTTATCCTCAGCTCCGAGGGTGGATCTTGATAGTATGAGCTGTTATTTATCTTGGGTGGAACTAACCAGACTGAAGGGGAAGACATACTCTAAGACTGCAGAAATAGATCACACTGTCCTTGTGGACTACACTGATTACCACTGATTTCAATGAGGAAACCAACCTTTGGGTATCAATTTTGTGAAGAGGCAAGGCAGACAAAGAGAGAGAAACTGGATCTACAATGAAGTCATCAATTTGCCGAAACAAATAACTTTGGAATCTGTCTACTATTTTGCACTTCCTATTATGTAACCTAACGTGATTCTTTACAAGCAAATTTAAGTCAGGCTACATAAAACCCTAATTATATAGCCAAAGCATCCCAATTAATATGGAAAGAAATCAAGTCATTTGGAATTCTTTTCCGAACAAAAAGAGCTCCAATGGTATACATTATTACGTACTAACACCTTAATCCTTACAACCGTTGAAAATTATATTTTGATCATAAAAAGAAGTTTAACTATCCCATCTGCCACACTGTCTTAAGAGTCACTAAGAAAAGGTATCGGTAAACATTGATGCATCTTTCTAAAAATTTAAAAAGGAGGGAGCGCCTGTGTGACTCAGTCCAGTTAAGCGTCTGACTCTTGATTTCAGCTCAGGTCACGATCTCACAAACCGCGAGATGCAGGCCTGCATCAGAATCCGCACAACAGTGCAGAGCCTGCTTGGGATTCTCTCATTCTCTCTCTCTCTCTCTCTCTCTCTCTCTCTCTCTCTCTCTCTCTGCCTGTACCGCACTCGTGCACGTGTGCTGGCACACACCCTTGTGTGCTCTCTCTCTCAAAAATAAATAAATATTTTCTAAAAAATTTAAACAGAAAAATTTGCACATACTTGTAATTTTTACTTTTCATGTAAACCAATTCAACAAAGGAAAGAACAATCTTAGGTTCCTTCTAGGGCCTGCATTTAGTTGACAAACAATAATAATCAGATTTAGTTCATATGACAATTGAGGCAACTCACCTACACAACAGTTTGTAACTCAGTATGAACAGTGCATGCTCTACATGCACAATCTTTTGTATCTGCAGAAACAACCACTATAATTCATACCAAAAAAAACCCACTTTTACTTTACTTAAAGCGATATGTCAGGGTTTATTAATAACACAGGAATGAAAACCCAAGGGTTTTATTTGTTTGATGGCTATGTAAAAATATATCTGGCTTATGAACTATACATCCCATTAGTCCTTCATAGTAATACACAAATACAGCCAGGCAAATATTAAAAGACTAAAGTTTATTGTTGCCAAGTTGCTGGGGCTAAACATCAATTAAAGAAACAATTAAACCAAGGAAAACGTTTGAACTTCTGCAGTCATAGCTCAAGGATACAGAGGGCAAAAACAAGAAATGATGACATTCTGAGTCCACCCTTGAATTCTTAATATGTGACTCCAGCAGAATGAATCAAAAACTTCAGTTTAGCAAAACAGGTGTGTGACTTCATATACATCAAACCTCACAGCAGTGTGAAGGAACAATCAAATCTAAAAATCTACTACAGCAGGAAACGGAAGTCTGCACTACTAAAGGGTAAAGATGAACAAATAAATTGTTGTATCATGAGGAACGATAAACAGGGAATGGAAATTCAGTGCAGTAAGGGAAACTGGTTGGCAAATGGTTCAACAGTTTTCAAACTGCTCACTGCTAAACCCCTTTACTGTTGGACTCAAATCTCTGCATCTTATCAGGACCACACTCGTAGGTACTGCTTAATAAATTAAACTCAAAACTGTCAATCTTATTGAATATACACTTCTCAGAAACTTCTTCAACTTAAAACAAATAGTTGAAGTAACAGCTATTCCACCATTGCTCTTATCCTGAAGGCATGAATTCTTTTCGTTTTTTTTTTTAATGCTTATTTATTTTTGAGAGACAGAGAGATACAGAGCGTGAGTGGGGAAGGGACAGGGAGAGAGGGAGACACAGAATCCGAAGCAGGCTCCGGACTCTGAGCTGTCAGCACAGAGTCCAACGTAGGGCTCAAACTCCCGAACTGTGAGATCATGACCAGAGCCAAAGTCAGAGGCTTAACCGAGTCACCCAGGTGGCCCTGAAGGCATGAATTCTTAAAACCTCTAGTTAATGAAGGACAAAACATTAAAAGTTGGAAGGAGCCCTAGGAAGTCACTTCTAATCCAGACTCCATATTAAGCTAGGAGAATCTAATGAATCCGTTAAACAAAGATTTTTGAGAACTTTCTATATTCAAAATTCAATGGTGATTGCTGGGGGTGACACAAATATATCTCAAACCTGATCCCTTCTCTCAAGGAACCTATAGGATGCCTCCAAGGAATTACAGGCTGTGAAACTAAATATTATACCATTAAGATAAAAATAAAATCCTAAGAACCAGGCAGAGTCATCCAGCAAGATAAAAAAGGTTCAGGAAATGTTTAAGTGATGTTTGAGTTAAATGGGGAACAGGAGGTCAAATCTGGACATCTGGCAATAGAAGAGAAGGACATTCCAGGCAGTGAGAAAAGAATAAACTCGGAAGCCCTACACAAATACACCTTGTTTCCAAGGACTCTTTCCATGCACAGTCTGCTTGGGCCACACCAGTTTTCTTGGTGTTCTGGATCTTCAAATAGGCATTCCATCCTCAGGGCCTTTGCATCTGCTGCTTCCTCTGCCAGGAATGATCTTCCCTCAGATACCCACAAGGCTGGCCTTCTTAACTCCTTCAAGGCTTTGCTCAAACATCACCCTCTCAGTGAGAAGTTCCACAACTATCCTATTTTAAACAGTCATCCTTGTGTTCCCTATCACCCCTATCACCCTTCCCTGCTTTATTTTTTCCACAGCACTTACTACCATCTGACACAGTATATACTCTATGTATTGGCTTTGTCCATCCCCTGCCAAAAGAGAAGTTGCTCATTTCCAGATTTTAAAACACCACCTGGACACGGTAGGCATGAAATGAATATATGCTGACAAACTGGCTAATGGAATAAACGCATAAAAAAGATTTCTGCCCTCAAACAGGTTATGATCTAGTAGAAGCAAATAATTATGTGACATCATTCTTTTCTTTTTTAATGTTTATTTTTGAGAGAGAGAGAGAGAGAGAGAGCACACAAGTGGGGGAGGGATACAGACGGAGACACAGAATCCAAAGCAGGCTCCATCCAGGCTCTGAGCTGCCAGCACAGAGCCTGACACGGGCTCCAATCTGCTGACCGCGAGATCATGACCTGGGCTGAAGCCACACGCTTAACTGACTGAGCTGCCCAGGTGCCCCCATGTTACATTATTCTTGAAAGACAAAAACATAGTTGGCAAAACCTAATTTCTAAAAGACTGATGCACAGAAGCAGCTCCTGGCATCCCCACTTCTACATGTCCAGCGAGCGCTAGGCTCTTTTGTGCACACCTCTTAGCTCCCTGCCCCCAGTAACACTGTCACTAATGCAATGGCCAAAAATGACACCAGAGTTGCCACTGCTGCCAGAACTGTCTCTTCCCACATTAACCTTCACTGTTACCCCTAAGCAAAAGCAAAAAGTATTTCTGATCCATTTTTGGATCAGAGAAACATGTATTCTTGGATTTCCAAATTAAATACATTTTTCTGCAGATGCTTAAATACTGCACCACATGAGTGGTTACACTGACATTACGGATTTGCAAGAAACCTAACTGTTTTGAATAATGATTGTTAAGTGTAAGTATGAAAAAACACATCTTTGATTTCTGTTTCTGTATTGCAACGTAGCTTTTCTATACTGCAAATGGACAGCCAACGCAATATGGTTAAGAAAAAGATGGGTAACAATGTAAAGTTAAGGGCATTTTTTTTTCCCCAGTCAGAAGGATCGACTACCATTTTATTCTGGGTTAACAAACAATGTTGAGTTCGCGACTAGAGCACAAGTATTTGAATTATACACTAAAACCAAACAGGAAAAGGAGAAAATATTCTTTCTCACTAGCAAAAGCAAAACCACTTAAGAAAATGAGGAATAAGCTCAAGATTTCTCACTTCGACTAACACCTCCACAGACTGCATTATCATTTTCAGCAAAGTGACATTTTCACATTTAATTTTTAACGGCAGCAATCCTTTCCATCTGGGCTTTATCTGCAGAGAAGTGTTAGCCTTGGCACAAGTTCAATCTTTAGTTGAAAGTCCATTTCTGACTATAAGCAGAAGCGCCCCAATAGTTGTACCCCTACATTAATCCTTACCCTGACAGCTCAATGTTACGTTTTACCTGGGGGTGAATTTTGCCCCCAGATGGGCACATATGTCTGTAACCCTTCCTCAATCATTGATAAATTACTTATCCTTACTCCCTTAAAACCTCCTGCGTTTTCTTCAACAACATTTACACTTGTCAAAGAGTTTCAGGAATATGACTATTCCTCCTAAATGGGAGAAAAGCTACAAACGAGGGCAAATTCCCTTCGGCCGGGAACTGCCAGACTAGCAGGCTGACATCGTAACTTTCAGGTAGAGAGAGTCAACCGTTCTCAGCGGACAAACGTCGCCGGTTATTGCAGGACCTAATTTACAGCCACTAGGGGAGAAGCCCGAGCGAAAGGTTAGGTCCTCACTTCTCTTCTTTAATAAAGAGACACCTGAAAGTCACACCGGGCGGCCGTTGGCTGTATGGCAACACAAGGGAGAGACCGCACAGAGCGAGCGCCCGGCTGATCGCAGGAAGCCCAAGTTCCTGCGCGACCAGAGGATTACGGGGGGGAAACAGAAGCCTCTCTGTCCACAGGAGGAGAGAAAGAACTCGACCAGGAAAGGCTGCGAGTCGGGGAGGTGGGGCTCGGCGCGCACAGAAGCCGCGGGCGGCAGGAAGGCCAGGGCTCCGCCGGGTGGGCTCGAGGGCACAGGTGGGCTGCGGCCGCCCCACCGCCGAGGGCACCGCGCCGGGCAGTCCCCCGGGCCTCGCCCGCGCCGCCGGGGAGACACCCAGCCCACAGACGGGCGGAGGAGCCGCCTGGGCAGAGCCCCGTCGGAGCACGGGAGCGCGGAGGGAGGTGAGCACCTAGCTCACGCCCGGCGGGAAGCAGACAGCCCGGGAAGCGCGAGGCGGCCGGGGCGCGCGACGGGCCGAGGCGCGCCTGAGGGGGTCGCCCTGAGGGCGCTGCCAGCCGCCAACGACTCCCCCTCTCGCGGATCGGCGGCGGCGGGATACTCACGTAGGGCTGGTAGAACTTGGAGAGCCGCGGCTTCCCGTGGTTGTTGAAGATGAGGATCGCCTTGATCATGGCTGAGCCGGGCCGACCGGGTGGGCGCTGGGGGCCAGGGCGGGGGCGGGCGCGCGAGCCTCGCCTCGGGATCTCGCCGGCGATCCTTCCCCACCCGCCCCCTCCCGCACGCGCGCGCGCGCGCTCCCGAGCCGCGGGGCGGGGTCTGGGCGGGGCCGGGGCGGGGCCGGCGTGAAGGGAAGCGGAAACATCTCCAGCCCCGAGCCCGCTTGTCGCACAGGCGCTTGCGCGCTTGGCGGGGCGCGGGTACGTGGTTCAGTGACTCCTTCCGGGGGCTGTTGCTGTGAGAAAACCGTAGTTGCGGTATTAAGAGTCAGGGCTCTGCGACAGGTTCCACATGGAGGACCAACCGGCAACTCCAACCAGCCCCGTTGGGTTGGGTCGTCCCCGCCTACTCTGGCGCCTCCGTAGCGACGCCCTCGGCGTAAAGCCCGCCCACTGCACGCGCTGAGCCATCACTTCCGCCCTCGCCTTCCACTGAGCAAGATGGCTGAGGAGCCGGAGTCTGCGCTGCAGCTCCCTCCCTCAAGTACTACTGATGGCGAAGGACCTACGGAGGTCTCCCCAGAAACAGCCACTCCGGAGCCTCCTTCTTCCGCTGCAGTCTCCCCGGGAACAGAGGAACCTGCTGGCGACACCAAGAAAAAAAGTAATTTTGAGAGCAGTTTCTTTCTAGGCAGTGGCGGGAGGCTTAGAGTGCGTCCGACTAGGTCCCTGGCGGCCAATAAAGAAGCAAAATTTAGAGGAGGGCTGGTCCCAGGCGTGGCTTTTGACCTGTCAGGAGAGAGGAAGTGTAGTTTTCGGCTTTCGAGACCTTTGAGTCGAGTCCTCTAGAAAGCCATCTCTGGACGCACCTTAGCAGTGTGGTACCGGTTCTTGGCTGCCACGGTACTTACTACACTGCCTTCGATTCTTCCTTTCAGTTGTCCAGACTGCGAGGTCGTTGAAGATGGGAGCCGAGCGGGATCTCGGTGGCTGCAGGCTCTTAGTGTGTATGGGACCTAATTATTTGATTAACGACTTATGGTGATAGGGATGGACGGTGATAGGGATGGTCGGTAGCAAGCCTGGATTAGAATCCACGCCTTCCGGCTGGTTCGCTGTTTTTTGTACCAACGGCGCGCGAATTCACTCCTTGTACCAAAAAACTAAAATTTGATCAAGGGTAAAGAATGTTCAAAGAAAACCAAAGGCATAAGCATCGCCTCCCCCGCCCACCCCCTCCAGCCCATTTTGGAACCTTTATAAGCGAGTCATTTCATTGGTTGAACCCTCAACCCTTCATTGCTTGAGAATTGGTTTGTCATTGTAAAATACGGAAAATCCTAACGAAATCACTTGTCCTCGAGCACTGTATGTAGAGTTGCAGATGAAAAAGGACTGAAATCAGCAATTACGATGCGGATCATTTGACCCTGGGCCTCAGACCGTTTTTCTCACTCCAGAATTTTAAATATGGGTATGGTATGTTTTCTACTTCCTGATCTCACAGCCTCTCAATAGAACTTCATTCAGTTGCTGTTGCTTTTGGAGAATTGACTCTCCCAGCACTGTCTCCCTTTTAAGTCAGATCGCCTTTACATTTGTGGGAAAACTTGTTCTGTTATTTCCACATGATACATTAGCAGAGAAACAGAAACCCAAGATTATGTGTGTAGATTACCACTAGAATCTTTATTTCTGAAGAATTCCGTGGTTTTTATGGATTCTTGCTATTTTTTTTTCCTTCATTTTTACTGTAAGCAGGAACAGACTTTTCAAAGGTTCTTTTGTTTTTTTGGCTTTAACAGCCTTAGTCAAAAGCTTACTACTTGATCCTGAAGATAGCTGAGTAAAACAGAGGCGAAAAAACAATGGCTCACAACCCAGATATGGACTCTGGGTTATATGGCATGTTTTCTTTGGTCTACATAGTTGGGTGGGTGGTTTTTTTTTTGTTTTTTTTTTTAACATTTATTCATTTCTGAGACAGAGAGAGACACAGCATGAACGGGGGAGGGTCAGAGAGAGAGGGAGACACAGAATCTGAAACAGGCTCCAGGCTCTGAGCAGTCAGCACAGAGCCCGACGCGGGGCTCGAACTCACATACCGCGAGATCGTGACCTGAGCCGAAGTCGGACGCTTAACCGACTGAGCCACCCAGGCGCCCCTTGTTTTGTTTTTCTTTAAACCACCTTTGGAAGATCCTATTTTCATTTTCTGGCTCTTGGAAACATTGGAGTTTGCCTCTGTGATGTAAAACTTAGCTGCTAGCTGTTGAATTTCTACCCTGAAGTTGTCCTTTTTTTGAGGATCTCTTCTGGTGAAAGAAGCTTCAGTATTTCATATGATCCACTTTGTTTTAATCTACAGAAGAATAAAGATTCTTGAAGCTCACCAAGGTTGTTGGTCCTTAGGAACTCATTAGGATGTCCTGGGAGAGCTTTTGAACATACCAATGCCCTGCTTTCAAAAGATTCTCATTTAATTGATATTAGATACCTGTATTCTTGTCAATGTTCTCCTAGTTGATTCTAATATATAGCTAGGGTTGAGAACTCTAGGCAAATCACATGTAGAATTTTAAAAAAGAAAAAGTTAAGGTATAACTACAATAAGTAACTTTCCCTTCTCTAGCTTCTTGCCCTCCCACTCTTGTTCCTTCAGCAGCATATGTAACTCACAATATTTTCTGCTTCACTTTACTGAAATTCCCAATTACAACTGAGTTATTGATAGTCCCCACGGAATTAGGGGAGGTGTGGAAGGTGAATCCACCAAAATCTTCTGTTACCTCCCAATTCATCCCTATTTAGGTAACTGAAGCCATAATTATTATATGGAAAAAGGAAGATAAACTTTATCAGGAAGATAAGTTGTATGTGTTCTGTGTTCTAGGTGCCTTCATTCCAGGGGTAAGCTTGAGAAATTGATTTCAGTGACCTGGTGGAAATCTCCATCCATTTTTAATACCAAAGAGTGAGTCAAGAAGGATGTAATAGAAGAGAGCTAACTTTAGGGGGCAGCAGTACACTACTTTGCTTTCAGTGTTACTTTTAAATTTTTTTTTTTTTCAACGTTTTTTATTTTTTATTTTTGGGACAGAGAGAGACAGAGCATGAACGGGGGAGGGGCAGAGAGAGAGGGAGACACAGAATCAGAAGCAGGCTCCAGGCTCCGAGCCATCAGCCCAGAGCCTGATGCGGGGCTCGAACTCACGGACCGCGAGATCGTGACCTGGCTGAAGTCGGACGCTTAACCGACTGCGCCACCCAGGTGCCCCCAGTGTTACTTTTGATTGTAGATGTCTGGGTTTTGTTTGTGTTTTGTTTTTTTGTTGTAAGCAAAGTAACTTTAGGAGAAAGGTTCATAGTCTTTGCATTATTAGCACTGTTGTGTTTTGGATTATTGAAACGATTTCTCCATCTGAAATTATCTAGTACTTTCGTTTTAATACTATTACTTTCCTTTATTAAGTTTATTGTGGAAAAGTTGGTGGTTACAAAAAGCACAAATCAAATCAAATGATTGTCTATAATGTCACTACTGAGAAGTAGCATTTTGGTGCATATTTCACATTTACGTGAATATGTGTGATGGTTTTAATGAAATCAATATCCTATTATACATGCTGTTTTATATTTAGTGCATTTTGATAAGTCATACTGTTAAATATGCTTTTATAATGTTTCTCTAATGGCTGCTTAATCCTAAGGCTCAGTAAGTATGAGCTGATATTGCTCTGAGTACTTTACACATATTAACTCATTTAATCCTGCCAACCTTATGAAGTAGATGATGATACCGTTTTACAAATGGAGAAACTGTGGCACAGAGAGATTAAAAAGCTTATCCATGGGGCGCCTGAGTGACTCAGTAGATTGAGCGTCTGACTCTTGATCTCAGCTCAGGTAATGATCTCACGGTTTGTGGGTTCAAGCCCTGTGTCAGGCTCTGTGTTGACAGTGTGGTGCCTGCCTTGGATTCTCTCCCTCTCAGTCTCTGCCCCTTCCCTGTGCGTTCTCTCTCTCTCACCTTCTCTCTCTCAAAATAAATAAATAAATAAAAGCTTATCCAGATATATATACCTAGCAAGTAGCAGAGCCAGGATTTTGAATCCAAGGAGTTTAGAATGTGTATACTTTACTATATTATTTAAATTTTATCAGAGAGTGTAATATCCTTCATTTAGCCAATCTCTTCTAAATATCCTTGCTACATATTTAGGTTTACCAGGTTTTTTTGTTTGTTTCTATAAAAATGAATTCTTCAGCAAAGGTGAAATCCTTCTAAGTGACTCTTTTCACATCTTATATTTTCTTAGATTAGATTCCTAGAAGTTTTGCTGAGTCAAAACATATCTTAAGCACTTTGATTTGTATTACCATAATACTTTCCAGAAAAGGTATATGTACCATTTTGTTTTCCCAACAGTAATAATGTCTACACAGTTACTGTAATTTTACTAGTTTGGCTGATGAAAAAGGCCATGACCTTATCATAAAGATTTTTTCGTATCTTTATTGACCAAATATTTACATTTATTCTCTTTGGAATTGCCCGTTATGTCCAAATACATTTTAAAGGTCAGTTTCATGGGGAAACCTTTGTGGGACTGTAGAATCACGGGAAAGAATCCACAAAAATATGATGAAAAAGAATATCGCCTAACATTTCTACGTCTTGGACATCCCTCCAGTATCATAAATACACAAACGTGTGTAGATTAAAGGTTTAAGTTTTCTGAAGTCTTTTATATCACATTCTCTTTGGATGCTCAGTATAATTGCCAGTATTTTTTTTTTCTTTGACAGTTGATGTCCTCTTGAAGGCTGTGGGAGACACCCCTATAATGAAAACAAAGAAGTGGGCTGTAGAGCGAACCCGAACCATTCAAGGACTCATTGACTTCATCAAAAAATTCCTTAAGCTTGTGGCCTCTGAACAGTTGGTATGAAAGCAACAGTGATCATTTGCCTACATAAATTCACATTAGTTCCTAGGCAACCACAAATAATTGTTGTATACTGAGATGTTGGTGGAATTTCTGTACTTTATTAAATTCTCTGGGGAACCCCAAAATGAAATGAATTTTAGATTTGCTTTTACATTGTGAACCACTTTTGTACCTACTATATTGGTGGTTTTTCTCAGTCACTGAATGCCCATGCAGAAAGATCTCTCATAGAACATTAGTACAGAAAAATTCTGGGTTTTTTTATTTATTTATTTATTTATTTATTTTGTTATCAATGTTCCTTTCTTCCCAGTATTGAGGTAAGCAATATATTTTTGCCACATATCATCGAAGAACTAAGAGAGATACCTATTTCATAATATAGTACTTTGTGGTAGCATTTGTAAGGATTAATATTTTAAATGCCACTGGTTTTTAATTTAGTATTTGACTACAGAAATTTAAATGTCTCCAGGCATCTGGTATTTTTTTGTCACATAGTAGTATATAAGATCTCTTTATCTGCATATCACAATCTTAGTATTAATACAGATAGTGTATGAGTGGATAGGTAATTGAAGAATCACTAAGTATTTTTAAAATAAAAATTAAGAGTTTGTATGTATTAGTGTTGGGGAGGGATAGAGTTGCTTGTAAACTTAGGAGTGAGAATGTATAAGATGAGTGAATTAATTTATTAAAGTGGAATGTGTTGAAATATATTTCTGCCATTAAAGAGGAAGAAACAGATCTAAGAGTTTGGCTAGAAGTGGCTCTCATGAAAGGTTTATAGGCACAAAAGTAAGTGCAAGGTAGGTCAATCACTAGAAGTTATTTGAGACAGGAATAGCATAAAACCAAGGATTCTTCCAGAGGAAGTTGCCTTTGTGACCAATGAGAGTGTGTAAAGCATCTGTTTTATAAGAATGCCATATAGAATTTAATTAAATAAATGCCAGAGATGGGCACAAGATTATAGTGTCATCCACATGCATATGGTAGCAGAGGACCTTGCCTAGACTCCAAGTCTAAATGGAAAAATTAGGGGAATGAGGACCTAATACTTAAAAGAAATGAGCAGAGGCTGTCTCTACTAAGGGTGCAGCCTGAAGGGATGGTGAAATAGAAACCCAGAGGAGTACCAAATAAGGCATTACTATTAGAAATTAATGAATACAAAATGAAATGATGCTGTGTTCTATGTTAATGTTAGACTCTTGACTCTTTGTATTGCCTATATCCAGTAATCTGAAAGGACCTGATAGATATCAGTATGTATTAGGTTGAACCACATAAAATTGTCATCAGTCAACCACTGTAACATAAAAATAGCAGTTTGGTATGGTTTGACTTTAAACCTTTGTAGTGAATCCGATTAGTTCTTCCCATTTCAGCAGTAGGAAAAAAAAAAGTAGAATCATTTTGTCACTTTCATCAATTAAAGTAGAACTCAATCTGACTTTCATCCAGGTGTACCCCACATTATTTTGAGTAAAATGGATGTTATTTTAAGCAAAGTGGTGTCAGAGGTGTCATCAAGTTTCCAAATTCCCACAAAAACAGAGTCGACTAGATACCAAAACCAAAAAACATTGATCAGTATTTATAACAAAATTGGATGACGGGCACCTGGGTGGCTTAGTCGGTTAAGCTTCCAACTTCAGCTCAGGTCTGTCCCTCCCTGACTCATGCTCTGCCTGCCTCTCTCTCTCAAAAATAAATAAACAGTAAAAAAAAAAAAAAAAAAATTGGGGACGCTTAGGTGGCTTAGTTGGTTGAGCGTCTGACTTGGGCTCAGGTCTTGATCTCACGGTTCGTGAGTTCGAACCCCATGTCAGGCTCCGTGCTGACAGCTCAGAGCCTGGACCCTGCCTCGGATTTTGTGTCTCCCTCTCTTTCTGCCCTTCCCCCATTCGTGCTCGCTCGCTCTCTCTCTCAAAAATAAATAAAAACATTTTTAAAAATTAAAAGAAAAAACTGTATGACAGAGTATCCTCATGAACCCTAAAATGCATGGTATCAGCAAATATGCCAAGAGAAGCATGGAAGCAACAGATTGGTATCTGACAGCACTGGGAAAAGGAGAACCTGAAAATAGCCAACAAGTATTCCCTGGAAAGTGGAGCAGGTCAGTTTAAGAATGGTAGCTGAGGGGCGCCTGGGTGGCGCAGTCGGTTAAGCGTCCGACTTCAGCCAGGTCACGATCTCACGGTCTGTGAGTTCGAGCCCCGCGTCAGGCTCTGGGCTGATGGCTCGGAGCCTGTTTCCGATTCTGTGTCTGCCTCTCTCTCTCTGCCCCTCCCCCATTCATGCTCTGTCTGTCTCTGTCCCAAAAATAAATAAAAAACGTTGAAAAAAAAAATTAAAAAAAAAAAAAAAGAATGGTAGCTGAACCTGAGCGGGTCCTCTCCAGTAGCAGGTGATTACATATGTATCAGTGCTAAGGAGGACTGAAGAGGCTGGAACAGTCTAGCTCCAAAGAGCTGTCAAAACAGACTCAGTGGGGCTCCTCTACTGAGGAAGAGCTTCTGGAAGTGAAACAAAATTGAGCAGCGTAACAACCTGAGAGAAGAGAGAAAGACCAGATCAAAGTGGAGAGGAACAGTGGAAAGCTCAAAGTTGAAGAAAACAAATTATATATAAAAGTAAGCAATGGAGAAGTACAAAGCTCAAGTCCCATACAATGTTACAAGAAAATAATGACATTCCTGAAGACCAAGGCATGCCAGAAAGATGTGCCTGTGATAGAAGTCAATAACTAACTTATTTCAAAACGAGCTAAAAGACATTAAGAAAACCATAATCAGCATCAGTAAAACTCAAGTGAAGTGACAGAGCTAAGGAAAAGATTTATAAATAAAAGTTATTTCAGAAATGGAGATTTAAGTAGAAGAAACATAAAAGCAAATAACAGATAATGCTTTAGGAAAAGTAGAAGGCAAAAACCAATTTTTTAAACAAAGAAAAAAATGGAAGGTAGAAAAGATTTCAGAAAAGGTGGCAAGGGCGTCTAGGTGGTTCAGTTGATTGAGGGTCTCGTGGTTCATGAGTTCGAGCCCCCACAGAGCCTGGGGCCTGCTTCAGATTTTGTGTCTCCCTCTCTCCCCCTCCCCTACTTGCGTGTTCTCTCTCTCTCTCTCTCTCTCTCTCTCTCTCTCTCTCAAACATAAAAAAAATTAAATAAGAAAAGGTGGCAAATGGTGAGTATGAGCAAAGGAGAGTGAACATATGGTTAACAGGGGTCCCTGAGAAAGCAAAGCAAAGGAACAAAACAAATAATTTAAAACTATAAATCAAAACAATAATTTGAAACCATAAATTTTTTTATTAATGTTTTTACTTATTTTTGAGAAAGAGACACGAGCAGGGTAGGGACAGAGAGAGAGGGAGAAACAGAATCCAAAGCAGCCTTCAGGCTTGAACTGTTGGCACAGAGCCTCACACTGGGCCTGAACCCATGAGACCATGACCTGAGCCGAAGTCGGACACTCAATTGAGTGAGTCACCCAGGTGCCCCAAGGAAAATGTCTTAAAAAGATTTGAAACTACATAGTGAAAAAGTGCCTGAGAATATCAACAAAGAATAACAAGTACCCAAGAAACATTCTGGTAAGATTGTATTACACTTGAAACTAAAAGAAAAAACTCCTTTGCACATACAGGGGAGAAAAAGAGGACATGACTTTGAAAGAAAATTAGTTTATCATCAAGCTTTGACAGCAAAGTTACAAAGAAAGAAAATGTGAGATAAGGATTTTATATGCAACAAAACTGACTTTTAATAGGCACAAACTATTAGCAATGTGCAAGAATTTGGAATTGTCCCCATGAACCCTTCCTGCGGAAGCTACTAGAAAAAAAAACTTCATAACAATGAAAGACTAGTGATTTAAAAACAAAATCAATTTTTAATCTTCCCAGGGCGTCTGGCCAGCTTAGTCAGTTGAGCATCTGATTCTTGATTTCAGCTCAGATCATGACCCCAGGCCCTGCATCACACTCTATGCTGGGTATGGAGCCTGCTTGGGATTCTCTCTCTCTGTCCCTCTGCCCCCCTCCTCTGTGTGCTCACGTGCTCTCTCTCTCTCTCTCTCTCTCTCTCAAATAAAATAAATACAATCTTAAATGTTTCTTGAAAAAAAATTTATCTTCTGAAGATGTAGCATTTAACAAAAGATTGCATTTTAAGGTTTTTGGTTTTTTTTTGTAATGTTTATTTATTTTTGAGAGAGAGACAGAGACAGAGTGCAAGCAGGGGAGGAGCAGAGAGAGAGGGAGACACAGAATCCAAAGCAGGCTCCAGGCTCCAAGCTGTGAGCACGGAGCCTGATGCAGAGCTCGAACTCATGAACTGCGAGATCATGACCGGAGCCAAAGTCAGATGCTTAACCAACTGAGCCACCCAGGTGCCCCCAAAAGATTGCATTTTTCACATTTTACTTCTGTGGAATTTTTTTTAAGTTTATTTATTTTGAGAGAGAGAGTGCACAAGCCAGGGTTAGGGGTAGAGAGAGAAGGAGAGAGAGAGAATCCCAAGCAGGCCCTGTGCTGTCAGCACAGTATATGTATGTGTATGTGTATGTGTATGTGTATATGTATATGTATATGTATATGTATATGTATATGTATATGTACCAGGCACTGATAGGTGATGTGTCTTATCTCATTTTATCTTTTCCAACAGTCCCATGAAGCACAAGTACTGTTATTTTCCACATTTGCAGATAAAGAAGCAGGGTGAGAAAGGTTATTTGTATTTGGAGCCAAGATTCAAACCTAGATCCATCTCTGTAGAGCCTCTGTTCTTAGTTACCACACTGTATTGCCTAAGGGAGAAATGGAAGGAACATTTATTCTTGCTATAGCTGGTGATCCACGTAGGATCTGATGTTTGGTTGTCTTTTTTTTTTCCAGTTAAGACTATGCTAAGCCCAGGAAATTTTAGTCTTCAAGTTTGATTACAAAGGAAAATTGAATATGTTACCTGCAAATAATGTTGTTTGTTTTCTAAAAAGAAAATTATCAAAACCCACTTTGACACCGAGGCCTTTTGTTTCAGTTATCTTCAGAAATGTTTTAAGTACTAGAAATGTTTTAGTAAGAACAGACCACCGAAGCATTGAACAGTGAATCCTTTAAAGAACAAGGCTGTAAGGATACTAGGTTTCAGTTACATTACTTTTTTTTAATCTCATATGGCTGGAAGTGTGACTAAACAGTAGTGGTACTCCACTGATGTTCAGTACTTTTGAGAGTCTTCAAAGGTGATAAAGGTTAAAAAAAAAAAAAAAAATGTTTTTAAGTCCAAACATGTGGCATTTATACTCCCATCCCAAAATGCACAAAGTAGCTCAAATACTAGATTTCTTGATTTGGGGCTGTATCTGTGTGGAATTTCCTTAGGAGAAAGCCTGTCTTTAATTATGAGTAAATGGGAAAATTTATATTTCCAGCAATTCCTTGAATAAACCTTTAAATGCTATTTGTAAAGACAGTATTTAAAAGTTTCTCAGTTATAAAAAGTTGGGAGCCACTGTTGTAGGACCAGAAATTTTGTTATGTGTGTTCACCCAGAGGAAAGAGGTGATTGATCTTTATAAAGCTTTCATTGGGTTGACTAACTTATTAGTATTAGAAGGAGTTTAGGGAAGCTTTTTTCACTTGTGAAGACACCTTGAAATAGCTGATTGATTGGAGCACAGAAAAGTATAGATTAATCAGGATACCACTGAACATGAGTCACCTTTTTTCTTCTCTCTTGCAGTTTATTTATGTGAATCAGTCCTTTGCTCCCTCCCCAGACCAGGAGGTTGGAACCCTCTATGAGGTAAAACATCAGGGCTTTGTTTTCTTTCTTTCTTTTTTCTTTAATAATTTTTTAATCCTTTTTTTAAAGCATGGCATATATATTTTTTAATTTTTTGCATGTCTTTATTTATTTTTGAGAGAAAGAGAGAGACAGAGACAGAGTACTAGCAAGGGAGGGGCAGAGAGAGAGGGAGACACAGACTCTGAAGCAGACTCCAGGCTCTGAGCTGTCAGCACAGAGCCCGACGTGGGGCTTGAACTCATGAACTGTGAGATCATGACCTGAGCCGAAGTCAGAGGTTTAACCAACTGAGCCACCCAGGCACCCCTTAATTTTTTTTTTTAATGTTTATTTATTTTTGAGACAGAGAGAGACAGAGCATGAACGGGGGAGGGTCAGAGAGAGGAAGACACAGAATCAGAAACAGGCTCCAGGCTCTGAGCTGTCAGCACAGAGCCCGACGCGGGGCTTGAACTCACGAACCGCGAGATCACGACCTGAGCCGAAGTCGGACGCTTAACCGACTGAGCCACCCAGGCGCCCCTAATAATTTTTTTTTAAGTTTGTTTATTTTTAAGAGGGAGCACACGTGGGCCTGTGCGCTTGTGCACGGGGACAGGGGCAAAGAGCGAGGGGGACAGAGGATCTGAAGCAGGCTCTGCCCTGACAGCACGGAGCCTGAGAACTCAGCACTGTGAGATCATGACCTGAGCTGAAGGCGGATACCTAACCGACTGGGCCTACCAGGTGCCCAGCGCTTTGTTTTCTTGATGGAGTCTGCACATCTGTATATATTATGTGATCATTAACTGACAACATTTGAAGAGATGATAGGCCATTCTTAGTCGGCGTGAAAGGAGAGATTACTTTCTTGTCATATCTAACACTTTGAACATAGTTGGATCTCAAATTATAGTGATGGGGGAATTAGGAAACGCATAATACAAACAGAAGATGACTATGAAGTACAGTAAATCCAGATCTGCCTCCCGAGACACTGAAAAGGAAGACAACCCAAGAATGACTTTCTTATCCCACATTCTTACGGGGGGTTACTGGTCCTAATCACTCAAGTGTGCATACTAGCAGCACTACTGGAAAACAGTACATACCTTATAGTCAGAGATGGGACAAGGTACTATGCAAGCCCAGCCATGCCTAAAATACTAGGTTTTATTAAATATTTATGATTACTGATATGTGTCTGAGAGTAACCTGGACCTGTGGAAAGAAATAGTCTTATAGATAACTTACGTGTATGAGGACATTTATAATACATGTAACTTTTTTCTTAGTTTTATCCAGGAACATCAAAAATTGAGTTTAATTTACTGCCTTTTTTTTTCTTTTTTTTTTTTTGTAGTGTTTTGGCAGTGATGGTAAACTGGTCCTACATTACTGCAAATCTCAGGCCTGGGGATGAAGTACAGAGAAAAAGATCTTGCTACCCAAATGAATCTTCACAAAGGAAACAGCCTTGGAAAAAGTTTTGATACTTGTGACAAGAGACTTGTGTATGTGATCTAGTTAGCATGTATCTACCATGACTTCTGTTTATGCCTAAGGAAATCCATAGAGTAGATGGGCTCACAAAAATGTGATTTGTATTAATACACAAATCATCATAGAAGATTGACTTTAGAGTATACCCATTACTACAGCTCTTGCTCCAAATCTGCCTCCAGTGTGTTGAAAAGGAGACTAAGACTGTAGAAAACTTCTTCGTTACCAGTTCTCAGTGACTGAAATTGTTTACTTGTCGAATGAACACTCTGCTGATTTTTTCCACTGTAAAAGGCAGTTTACTAAGGGATTCTTTTTGTGTGCATTCAGGGAAGTTCAGTTTGAGGTATGGGTTATGCCTTTTCTCATGTGCATTTAGACCTACGGTGTTAGGAAGTAGGAACAGAGACTGACTGACTTTATATCTCACATGGTCCAGTAGGTGGCAGCCTAGCTGGCAGAAAGATTTCAGCAGTTTGGTTTTACATTTTTCCCGGATGATAATGGAGGGAAAAAGCGTCTCCTGCTACTTTGTAGCAAACATCTAGCCGAGAGAGCAGGCATGTTGACACATTAGAAGGCTGCTTTAGAGAATGTGCCTGGTTTACAATTATTTTAGTGGGAAACGTAAGGAATTTTACAAATTCTGGACAACTGAGCATACAGCACTTCAGTCCTATCATTTAAGGAGTGTGAGTCCTAATGGTTGTAACTGTGGTGTCATTTTGTGTCTTATTTTTACAATGTCAAAAGCATTTAATGAGTAAAGCCAGGAACATCTTTGAGTTTTTTATAATCCATTTTCTACCCTGAAAATGCTCAAAGAATAATGGATAGCCTTAGGTTTTTTGTGTATTTCATTCTATGACTAAAAGTACCATTTTTCCTGATGCTGTAAGACTGGTAATTGCTTACAGGTGAGATTCTGTATTTTATCATTCTGTACTATAATGGTAATGCAGCATTTCAAAAAAGCATTCCAATAAATGGATTGGAATGTTCAAACAGGAGCTAATACATGGATGAGAATTCTGAGTGTTTATTTTCAAAGGTGATTATGATTTTGTCAAAAGACTTTGAACTACACTTTTGTCCCTTAAATCCCACGATGTACTTTATGGTTAATGATCTGCCATATGTTAGCATCAGGGTATGCTAAGGAACAATTCAGTTTACAGTGATGCAATCACTCTTCGGTACTCATTTTTCTGCCCAAGAATGAATTCTTAAGTCTCCTTATACTGATGGCCCTGTGTACTAAATTAATATAGCTAGGAGTTAGCGCTGGAATAATACAGGGTGAATTATGCGAATTTATCTTGTAAGACTGGGGAAGAAATTTATATATATGTTGAAAGCTGGGAAGGGTATTATTTTTGAGTCAAATAAGTTGGATATGGAAAAGATCTATTCTCTAGCTTTATCCACTTATAGTTACTGAAGGGTGTGGATATATTTATTTATATGCGTGTATGTAGCAAAAATGTGTTTAAATTACATTAAATTTGCCATTGAGGTTTCGGATAGAATATTTACTACCTCAGCATTCAAAACTGCTTGAGTTTGACTTTGTAACATCAACTTAATTATTCTTTTTTGATCTAAATGACAAATCTAAGGTTAGGTAAATATACATACCTTATTTGTTTTCATCCCTAATAACCTTGAAAAATATATGGGGCTTTATGTATTTTTCAAACCATATTTACATTATTATCTCTTAAATCCTTGCCCAAAGGATTTAGTCATTCTGTGCTAACTTTGCAACAGTTAACTTTTAAGCCTGGATCTCATAAGTTATTGAGTGGCTAGAAACTAAAACACACTTCACAAGTATTTTTACAATTATCTGGTTTAAACTGCCTTAATTGTAACTGAGTCTGGGGCAGGGAGCACCAAACCTTCCAGTTGTACTTCAAGTTTTGCATCTTTATGAGAAAATCAATGTCAGTAACTTCATGCCTTACCTTGCTGTGCGAAGATGACCCACAGCACACACAACATATATAGTAATGGAATATTGTGCTTCCGTCTTTGAAGGTCCCAGTGCCAAGGATTTCATAATGAGCCCCCCCACATTTAGGGTATAAGGTATGCTGAGAATTTTATCTGTAGTCAAAATAAGATTTGCTACATCATGGAATCTATGATTTTGTAGAAGTTTTAACCCCCAAGGGACCTTAAACATCTACTCTAATCAGATTAGAAAACCAAGTGCAAACTGCTCCTTAGATTGTATGGCGCTAGTCAGCTGGATTCATTTGTGCTCAACCCAGAGCCCGAGGGGTCTCGGTGTTGAAGGACTATGGAAATGAAAATCCCCTTTCCTGCACCTCCTTCATTTTCCAAAGATCATAATACAATGGGTAAGCATCTGGCAGTAGGGAAGTCAATTACAGACCTCATGGTGGAAGAAAAGTATTCAAAATAGTTCAGCAATGTCTTGCTCTTTCCCTACATTATCCAACCCACACTGGACTAATCACTGTTTCCTGAACAGGCCTTGTGCTTTGTTTCCTACATCTACTTATGCAGTCCACTTCTAGAAGTATACGGAGACCTTCCCCTCTGAAAATCCTACCTCTCTGCCTAATTCAGATTTTAACTTTTCCTCAAAGCCTGTCTAAATCATTTAGGATACTCTCCCTCATAAGAACACTCACAGCGAACTCCCACTCTTTCAGCACTTACTGTATGCTATATTATAAGCACCTTTCAACTTATAAGCTATATTATAACACCTTTCATGATTGTCATGTCTCTGAAAACAGGGATGCTTTTTGGTGTTTTATTTGGTCTCCATGCATAATATTCAGTATGTTTCCTTATACATATATAATCAGTAATTGATTATACAATACAACTTTGGATTGCGAGTCACTTGTTCTGCGAGTGTTCCGCAAGACAGGCAGACGTCTCTAATAAATTTTAATTTGATAAATGAGTGAGGTCTTGCGATATGTAGTACGCAACACCAAATGTCACATGATCACAACTGAGCCAATGGTTCTTGAAATTCGCCTTGATAGACAAGTGGTTAGGATTATAAGCATGTTTCTGGAACAAATTATGCTTGCAAACCACGGTTTTACTGTATATTGAATGAATTTTTTTGAGAGAGGGAGAGAGAGCCCGTGCATGCACACAAGTGGGGGAGTTGCAGGGGGAGAGAGAATCTTAAGCAGGCTCTATGGACAGCCCAACGCAGAGCCCAATGCAGGGCTCTATCCCACAAAACCTGATATCATGACCTGAGTCAAAATCAAGAATCGGGCACTTAACTGACTGAGCCACCCAAGTGGCCTGAGTGAACGAACTTTTTAAATGTGGCTTTAAAATACTCAATTTAGCAAAGCAACATTAAAGGAAATATATTTTACATTTTTGTATGGGGGAAGGTAAAGGAAATTATTTGCAACGTGTAGGGTTTTAATACTCAGTATGCATAAAGGACTGATTTCAATTGATGAGAATAAAAGAACCACCTGGAAAATGGGCAAAAAAACCTTAAAATACAATTAAAAAGAAAGAATACAACGTGGAGGAGTGGATGAAATAGATGATGGGGATTAAGGAGGACACTTGTGATAAGCATCCAGTGATGTATGGAAGAGTTGAATCACTATGTTGTATACCTGAAACTAATATTACACCGTATGTTAACTATACTGGAGTTAAAATTTTTCAAACATTAAAAATATAGATGCTTAAGTGCAAAACTCCATTATGCAAATAAAAACTGAGATGCCACTTGTCACCTATCATAGTGGCCATCACAGAAAGCACTGTAGTTGTCAGTACTGGCAAAGTTGTGGGGAAATAAATCCTGTCCTATTCTTGGTGCACGGAATATGAATGGACACTACGTTTTCAAGGGGCAGTTAAGCAAAACCTATCAAAAGCCTAGCCTAAACTCTTATTTGTACCTTCCCTTGGTTCATTCACGTACCAAGTGCCTATTAAGCCCTCAGCTCTAGAGTAAGACAGGATCCATATTCTCATCACTTTTGTTCTAATTAGGCAGGTTTTTAGATGGAGACTGAAATCTTGAAAATTTTTACACTGAATTTTTAGAAATGATGGAAAGCAAAAAGAATTTATACCAGATACTAGATTTACCTCTGTTTTCTTTCATAATAATGAAAAGTAAACCACGTATGTTTATGAGTGGGTAAAATCTCAGGTTATAAATCCACAGTTCCTTCTGTGTCCTCCTAGCAGATACACTGGAAGCTTAAGTTGATCACCTGTCGTGGTCGCCACAAAGAAGGCCCTATTCATTTTGACAATGCTCAGTTCCTTAGAAACGTCTTCTGTGGTCCTCCCTGCCTCCTCCAACTGTTTGTTCCCAGTTTTAGTATCTAGATCTCTGAAGATTATCTTTTTCCACATCCCCACCCCCAGTCCTCCTAAATCTTCTCTTAGTCTATAGCACATTTATTCCTTCCAGTGAGACTCATTCTTGATCCCTCTTGAACAACCCACTTCCAAATCTCTGCAAATCCTGACAGCTTTACCTTCAAAACGTGTCATTGGTGTAACCATTTCTCTTCTGCCCCTGCTCTGGCCACAGCCCACAGTTATCCCTCACTCCCATTGCTGTTAATAGCCAGCTAATTGGCTTCCCTTGATTTGCTTGCTCTCTGGCCAAAATCCCTGAATGGCTTCCATTGTTCTCCCTACTTCCACACCCTGCCACCCACATCCATGTTCTTCAAACACTTAGTGTTTCCTCCCAGGGCTTGTGCACTTAACTGTTTCCTCTACCTGGAAACTTCCCCCAGACACCTGCAGTCTGACTTCCTTCAGTCCCGGCTGACATACCACTTCATCAAGAAGTGTTCCCCTAAACTCCCCTAAAGTGACAATTCCTCAGCACATCCCACCCTGCTTCTGCCTTATTTTTCTCCATTATATATCTGTGTACATTATGTATCCATTTCTCCCTATATACTATAATATTTGTTGGCAGTGTCTACCTCCCCCCCTCCCAACCTTATTAGAGCATAAGCCCTGTAACGGCAAAGACTTAGTTTTGTGAAGAGTGCCTGGTATATAGCACATGCTTTTAAAAATGTGTTCAATGGATGGATAGACCATTATTTCCAGACCTGTAGTAATTCGTATTCCTTTCTCTGGATATCTACCCTATGTCAATGTCTGAAAATGTGATAATCCTTACCCTTGGCGATGCAAAGTGCAGTGAACCTACATCCCTGGACCTGGGTATTCTACTTATGTTAATAGAGCCTGTAATGGCAATCACTTTCTCCTCCTTCCCCTCCTCCTCCTCCTTTCATCCTCCTCCCCCTCTTCCTCTTTTTTCCTTCTCCTTCTTTCCTCCTCCTCCACCCCCTTGAAGAATTCAGGTGTCCTTTGCAAAGAATCCAAAAATACTTGAAAGAAACAAGTCTCTTGGATTTGAATTCACTACCCCAGGATCCCTAAAGAAAAACTAGCAATTCAGTTGCCCTAGCCAATTACCTATGCTTTTCCTAACTTTGCCATTCCTGCATACACAATGCAATGTGTACTGGGCAGTGAGGGGGGATATGAAAATAAAACGTAAACAGAGTCTGTCCTAAAGGTTCTCCCTGTTAAGATGATGCACATAGCAACTGGGATACATGCTCTGACGTAGTTAAGTGCCCTAAAAAAGATACTGATTATTGTACCAGTTCAGGGAGAAATACTACACCTTATTTGAAGGAAGGCATTTGAGCTAAGTCCTTAAGATTTGGACATAGAAACAGTCTTCTAGAATCTAGTCAAAAGGAAAAGCTAAAGCAAAAGAATGGATTGGGTAAGCACCAGAAATAGTCACTAATCCCATTTCACTGGAAGATATATATTGGGGGGGGGGGGGGGGGGGGGAGAATGGCAAAAGGTGAAAGATGAAAAACGTTATTTAGAACCAAAGGTGTAGAACTTTGAATGCCAGCCTGACAAACCATATGTGTTGGAAATAAGAGTTATTGAAAGTATCTGGGAAACAACATCCTTAGTTGTTGCCTTAGGATAATGAATCTGGTGGCTGTGAAGAAAAGCTTTGACAAGGCATGAGGGGTGGGGGCGGAGCTGGAACTAAGGAATACAGTTTAGGAGGTCAGTACAATTATCCAGCCAAAATTATTCAGCTTGAGCAAGTGCAGTAGCAGTTAAGAATAGAAAAGCAGGAAATCACAAAAGATATGGAGGTACAAAATTTGGAATTGGGTTGAAGGATTTCAGAATGAAGCAAAGAAAGGGTAGGCAGTGGTGGATGTGGCTTTTGAGTCAAGGTAGCCTCACTGCAGAAATAGAAACTCCAGGGGCACCTGTGTGGCTCAGTCGGTTAAGCATCTGACTCTTGGTTTCGGCTCAGGTTAGGTCTCACGGCTTGAGCCCCACATAGGGCTCTGTGCTGGCAGTGCTGAGCCTGCTTGGGATTCTCTCTCTCCTCTCTCTGCCCCTCCATCTCTCTCTATCTCAAAATAAATAAATAAAAACTTAAAAAAAAAAAAAAAAAAAGAAGAAGAAGAAAAGAAATAGAAACTCCAGGAGTTGAAAAGCTTGCTTGGAAGGAGTTCCAAATATCTTGCATTTTAGATGCCAAAAGATGTTAAATAGACATTGCTCTCAGTATTTAAAATTAGGGAGATGTGGGAGGCATCCGCACAGAAGTGACCAATGAAATTGTGAGTTTGCGGGAAGGTTTAGAGAAGAGAGGCAATGAATATGAATGTGTGAATATGGGTATATTAGGTAGATTCTAGAAGTCTTTGAAAGTCCAGAAGAAGAGCCAGTGAACGTAGATTAGGATAGCTGAAATGAAGCAATTAAGAGACTCAATAGAAAACACTGACAAGAATAAAAAAAATAATTTTGAATAAACAATAAAAACTGTTCAATGTACTCTGTCCCCAGCTAACCACCTCTCAGCAACATATATCACCAAAGGTTGGGTTCTGGAGTGCCTTCTACCTTTTTTTGAACAATGGGGATTGAACTGTCATTTTTATTTCCTAACAACATTGTTAGAATACTTGCAGTATAATTAGTTTAACCAGGGATGTTTAAAATAAGACCTTATGGGGCACCTCAGTGGCTCTGAAGGTTAAGCTTCAGACTTCTGATCTTTGAGCTGATAGTATGGAGTCTGCTTGGGATTCTCTCTCTCTCTCTCTCTCTCTCTCTCTCGCTCTCTCTCTCTCTCTCTCTGCCCCTTACCATCTGGTGCTATCTCTCTCCCTCTCTCTCTCAAAAAATAAACTTAAAAAAAACAAAACTAGACCTTATGGGGCACCTCAGTAGCTCTGAAGGTTAAGCTTCAGACTCCTGATCTCTGAGCTGTTGACATGGAGTCTGTTTGGGATTCTCGCTCTCCCTCTCTCTCTCTCTCTCTCTGTGCCCCTCCCCAACTGGTGCTGTCTCTCTCTCTCTCTTTCTCCAAAAATAAACTTACAAAATAAGACCTTAGGCGGCACAAGTAAATTTAAAATAGACACACATACATTGATGCAAAGAGCAGTCTTTCATAAATTTATGCCTTTAATAACACTGAATTTGAACTCTTCCCTGGGTCCATTTATAATGAGAATTAATCTAGACTTGCATTTCTCCCGTCCCTCACATTTATTTTCATTCCTACTCAATTTGTGTTGTTCACAAAGCATGCCAAGTGCCCTGCACAGCACACAGAAAATGTTTCCCTAACCAGTAGGCTCATTCATGCGCACGCCTAGATTTGAGTTTAATAGTATAATTAGAACCCTATAAATTATTGCATTAGGAGCCCGGAAGAGCATTTCTCTCACCATTAATTGACACATCAGGTCTTTGCACCGAATATATATTATCTGAAAGGAAATGTTTGATTTTAAAATCAGACAGGGTTACCTGGCCTTACTTCGTTTCGCTAGTCTTGCTAGAGTCCCGAGTGTCCTTTGTGAAAAATGTACTTTCAGTACAGTACATTTAATTTTTTTTTTTTTTTTTTTTCAAGAAAGACTTCCATTTTTCCCCCCGCCTAGCCTGGAGCATATTATGGACAGTGTCAATCAACAAAACAGTAGCTCTCCAGCTAGAGAGTACACTCCATCGTCAACCTTCGCAAGCTCTTCATAACCTCAGCTCTGTTTGGAAGCGAGGGTCGCTTTCCTCCGCCCTCCGCCGGGTCCCCCCAGCGTCCTCCCGATCCCTTCTGTCTACGTCCCAGTGTCGCCAACTACAGCGGCGGAGGGGAGCCTCCCAGAGTAGCTGGGGGCGGAGGGAGGGGGCGCGGGCAGAGGGGCTGGGATGGGCGGACACAAGGCGCCGCGCGGAGGTGGCGGACACGCCGCGCAAAGCCCACCGCAAGTGCGCGGACGCCGAGACGGGGGCTCCCGAGAGCGCTGCGTTGTGGGGGGGCTCGGGGCCGCCTGCGTGGACCTTGTCCGCACGCTCTCGCCGCCTCCGCCCGGCTGCCCAGCTCGCTCCCCGCCTCTCCCCACCCTCCCAGAGCCGTTGGTACAGTCCCGCTGACTCCGAGAGCTTAAAAAGGGCCGGGGCCGCCCAAGCCAGCCGATTTGGTCCTGATTTGTGTGCGCGGCGCGTCTCCTGCGATACCGGATCCGCCACGCCGCTGGAGGACGTCGGGGGGGGTCTCTTGCCGTCTTGGTGGGGGGCGTTCCTTCGGCTGCGGCGCTCGAGCGTGTGTAGCCGTCCAGCCAGCAGCTAAGGCCCCTCGCCGCCGGCTCCTCGGTTCGCTCAGCTCCCGCACCGGAGAGCCGCGCGCGCCGCCTGCTCGGCGAGGGATGGAGCAGACCGAGGTGCTAAAGCCGCGGACCCTGGCAGATCTGATCCGCATCTTGCACCAGCTTTTCGCCGGCGAGGAGGTCAACGTGGAGGAGGTGCAGGCCGTCATGGAAGCCTACGAGAGCGACCCCGCCGAGTGGGCAGTGTACGCCAAGTTCGACCAGTACAGGTGAGCGCGCCCTAGCCCTGGCCGCGGGAGCCCCGGCGCGGGATCCGGGTCCGAAGAGGGATCCGAGGGCGCGGCGGAGGAGGGGTCTGGCCGCTCCGGGCCCGCCGCTCGTCAGCTTTTCCCGCACCCCCCGCGCTACGCCTGCTCGCCCGCGGCTCGGCGCTTTGGGCCAAACGTGGATCATCCCCGCCTGGCCGGAGACTGCGGCAGGCTCCGGGTGCGGAGGCCACCGCGCGGCCGCAAAGGGTTTTGTCCTCTTCGTGCCGGTGCACCGCCTTCTCCGGGCCCCGGGAGCACTGCCCTGCCCTCCGGCGCAGTCGCTCGCCCCGGCCGCCAGGGCGCGGGGTGGGGGGACCCCCGGTGGCCCCAAGCACTCATTCTCCGCCGGGCCCGCCGCCCGGGGGGGACCGACTGGCCGGAATGTCGGAGCGTGCCCCCGGGAGACAGGGGTGGCGGCTGGAGGACTCGATTCCCCCCCGCCAGTTCTCCATCACTCGATCGCCTGCAGCCAGGCACCTGCCAACGCGCATTTTTATTTTTATTTATTTATTTATTTTTTTTTTGCCGATATTAAAATAGCGTCGTGGGGTTCCCAGCTGCTGCTGTTTTTCAACTTGTGCCGCCCCTCCCAAACCCATTTAACTTCCCGGACTGCGGGTTTGTTTCAACCCACGATCAGGGGTGTGCGTTGAAGGGCTGCTTCTGTTTGAGCCCTCCCAAGCAGTTGTGCTTTCTCGAATCCTCAGTTCTGAGGCATGTCAGTTGAAGACCGCTGCCTTTGCCACATGTGATGGAGCGAGGGGGCCCGTGGCAGCCCTCGCTTGGTGGTACCAATACAAATGAATCTCCCTACCAGGCGTCCGGGGCCAGAAGTAAACCTGAATCACCATGAAGGGTGAGGGTTTCTTTGCCGACGGGCAGCTCGCGATTCAGTCTTTATGGTTAGTCGGGCTGAGGGTAGGGAGAGGAGGATCCCTGAAAGATCAGAATAAACCGAGATTGTGTTCCTTGGGAACAGTTTTTGTTAGTCCCCTCACCTAAACATAGGTGTTTGTCAGCAAGGGCAGTTTCCTCTGCATTTTAGGGCTTGAAATAAAAATGTGAAGCCTTTGTAAGATCCCATTGGCTGCTTGCAGTGGCTCCAGGAAATTCCTTCGGTTCCTATCCTGAAGTGGTTGCCAGTAAAGCTACCGGAGGCCACTTTTTAATTTTGCCACCAGCTCCAAGTAAGCAAGGGCTTATTATGGCCCAGATACTCCTTACCTTATGCTTGTATTAACTCATGCACCTCATGACAGCCCTGTGAGATAGGTACAATTTCTTACCCTTTTTTTTTTTTTTTTTTTTTTTTTTTTACAGATGATGAGTGGTAGGCATTAATAAAAAGGTTGGATTACCTGCGTCAGGTCATACTTCTATCAGGTAGCAGCTCCAGGATTCAAATTAACCTTGTCCCACAGCCCAGAGCCCTTCCTCCAAACAACTACTAAACTTACTGCAGACAGATGATGTGGTAATAGTTTGCTTTCAAGGTAGATTATTGATCAAGTGAAATTCATCAACCAGGGTAGGCTGAGGGCTCTTTATCTATAGAACAATGCCATTTCCCCAGGCTTTGAGTTCATCTTGACTGACAAGCTCTAATTAAATCACTTGAGATGCAAGCATTTGGATTGATCTATTGCATGGGTATGCGGGGCGCAACTAATGAAGATAAATGGGTGGGCATTTGGAGAAAGGTGGGAGAGCAGAAATCATTTGGGCAGTATTTGTGTGTGTGTGGAATAGGTATCCTAGCACTGCAAAGGATTCTGATCTCTGACCTTGGGAAGGCCAGTACAGAAGAACCAGGACAGAATATGTTCCAGTGTGGGGCGCCTGGGTGGCTCAGGGGGTTAGCACTGGACTTCTGCTCGGGTCATGCGTTCATGTCAGTTCGTAGGTTCACGTCAAGCTCTGTGCTGACAGCTCAGAGCCTGGAGCCTGCTTCAGTTTCTGTGTCTCCCTCTCTGTCTGCCCCTCCCCCTGTTGGCGCTGTGTCTCTCTCTCTCTCTCAAAAATAAACACTACAAAAAAAAAAATTAAGAATATATTCTAGTGTGAGCCAGACAGTAATTTCTCTGGGAACAGTCCCAGAGAAGCAAGAGGGGGGCCCCTAAGACTGGTAGAGGGAGAAAGAGTCTGTGTGTGTGTGTGTGTGTGTGTGTGTGTGTGTGTGTGTGAAACAAAATGTAGTTTATTGTGAATTAAAGGCTGTGTGCACAGCCTCTTGGTAGGTCCTCAAGGGCTACAAATTTAGGATGACTGACATCTGAATAGCACTTACTAATCCACTCTCTCCCTCTGCCAGTACCTGGCTTCCTGCCTTGCTGGAAGAAAGGGGAGGAAGGAGCATTAGGGACATAAGTGAACAGATGACTCTGTGATCAAACAGTACCCCAAATATGGGGTAAAGATTCCTTCTCTTAAAAAAATAAATCTAAATTTAAATAATTAAATAAATAAATAAATAAATAAATCTAAATGAATGTCATAATTATCAAACTTTACTAATTAGATGGTATGGGTGATACCCCCCCCTTTTTTTTTTAAATGTTTATTTACTTTTGAGAAACTGAGACAGCATGAGCAGGGGAGGGGCAGAGAGAGAGAGAGGGAGACAGAATCGGAAGCAGGCTCCAGGCTCTGAGCTGTCAGCCCAGAGCCCCGCCCGGGGCTTGAGCTCCTGGAGGGCAAGATCATGACCTAAGCAGAAGTCGTGGCTTAACTGACTGACCCACCCACGCACCCCTGGATGGTACCCCTTTGATCCATAGAAACTTGAAAGTGGGTTGTTGTGTTTTTTGTTGTTTTTTTTTTTCCCTGATGATGGGCTTGTGGTGGTTTTGATTTGGGATTTTTTTGAGGGGGCCAGTTGCTGGCTTCTCCTGGAAAAGTTTTAGGGTGTTACTTACTATGCTCATGTAAATTTCCTTTGTTGTATACTTAAATCAATCCCCACCCTATTTGTGGAGGACTTTAAATCATGAGTGCTTTTGAATGTGGTTTGTGTCTGGGCTATAGCAAAAATTATGGAGAATTCTAAAAACAGCTGTGTAATGAAACCTTGTTTCTTATGGTTTAGCTTACAAGAGAAAAAAGAAAGCAATAGCAACTTTTTTTGCATATACAGCAGCAATGCACTCTGCAAATACCTCTGTGAGAAACTGATTCTTTATCAGCTCCAGGCTGTCATGTGGAGAATCAAAGAATTTCCTTTTTTTCCCCCGTTATCTTTTTTGTGCCTTTAATTAAAACGGAACATCTATAAACATGGTGGTTCAAAATACAAAAAATGTCCAAAATGTTGAACTGTGAAAAATTATTTGTTTTCATTTGAAGTTGTTTGGAGGAGGAAATGTTAGCATTTGTCAACCAGCCATACTTTGTGACACACTTCTTTTTCCCAGTGCATATTTCATCAACCAGATTCAAACTTCTGAATACCTTCCTTTTAGGTATACCCGAAATCTTGTGGATGAAGGAAATGGAAAATTTAATCTAATGATTCTCTGTTGGGGTGAAGGTCATGGCAGGTAATACAATTATTCATTTGCAGATACTTATTAATTCTCTGTTCCATCGTAAGGAAAGTACAGTGCCAAAATGGTCACAGGTCTTGGGAGCACTAACACATCTCATGTTACAATTATTTTGTTTACAACGTCCCAACAAAAATTCTTACGGGAATTAGGGTCAGGGAGTTAGGCATACACCCTGGGTGTCAAAACCAGCCCCCCAAAATGAGTAGTAAATCAAAGGATGTATGTAACCAGTTTAACTTCATCTCTGTCTTCTGTGGAGTTAAGTATATATGGAATTTTGCTAAAACTTGACCTTTGTGGTGCTTTGAGATATGCAATCAATTGCAGGACCAAAGACCAAAGTGTCCACATCTGGACCTAGAAAAGCAGTTCACCAGTTCAGAAAATTTCTTTCTGCGTCAAGTTAATTGTTGACTGTTAATTTTTTAGTTTTCTTTTTAATTTTTTATGTAGAGGGTAAGGCAGCTTAAACTAATTCCAATTCTTTGAAACTTGGTTCCTTCATTGGTCTTTAGTTGATACATTTGTGAGTTGCTATTCTCTGTAAACAGATCCTTCTCAGGCTTTTGAGAATGGTACAAAAATTGCAGACCCATTTTTGATGGGAGAAAGAAAACCTGAATTTATGAGATTTGGGGGCGAGTCAGGTCTATCTCGAGGACATTTATTTACTCCTATGGAATGGAGTTGGTTGCATCCATTCTTTCAATATATTTTGAAAGTAGATTATATGTCGAAAGTGGGACTAGGCTCTGTGGGTTTAGGAAATGAGTTCTTACAGTTTTATGAATTCTTACAGTTTAATGGATTCAACATAGGCATTAAATGCTAATGACATATATGGCTTCCTATCTTTTAATCAACCCTATGGCTAATGCTACTTATTAAACTGAAATACCGTTTACGATTACATGAATAAATATTTCCTGCAAATCCAATGTCCTTTCTTTCTCCCTCCGTTATTGGGAGTTAATCACAGGTGGAATACTTTAAACCTACAAAATGTTAACATTATTACAGTATAACTTCTGGGTGTTAACATCCATATACATATCTTTTGTCCCTCGAAGGAAAAGAGAGAAAAGGCCTGGGGTGAGAAAAAAACACTATATGTTACATGATCTTACAAGTGAGACACAGTTATTGTAGATAATTATCTTTATTCTTTACAGATTTTCCCTAATGTAATTGTATAATCAAGTTGTAGCCCAGCTTAACCAAGTTATTAAAAGCTATGTCTTGGAGAAGATAAAAATGCCATATGTACATTGATATGAAAGCCATAGCACAGTAAAACCTTGGTTTGTGAATATAATTCATTTTGGAAACATGTGTATAATCCAAAGCACTTGTATATCACAGACAATTTCAAGAACCATTGGCTCAGTTGTGATCATGTGGTATGTACTGCAAGACATTTCTTGTTTATCAGGTTAAAATTTATTAGAAATGTTCACTCGTTGGGTCGCCTGGGTGGCTCAGTCGGTTAAGCGTCTGACTTCAGCTCACGTCATGATCTCACGGTTCAAGACTTGAGCCCTGCGTCAGGCTCTGTGCTGACAGCTCAGAACCTGGAGCCTGCTTCATATTCTGTGTCTCCTTCTCTCTCTGCCCCTTCCCCACTCACACTGTGTCTCTCTCTGGCTCTCAAAAATAAACATTAAAAAAGAAAAATGTTCGCTCATCTTGCAGAGCACTCCTAGAACAAGTTCCTTGCAATCCAAGGTTTTACTGTATCTTATATGTCGCCCTGAACAATGTTAATTATAAATTGATGACCTTTACAAATACAGCTGAAGTGATTTGTGACCTGTCCTCATGATAGGATGTGGCGGGAAGCTCTGGGCAGACTTACTGCACGCGTGGGGCCTGGACCATTTACTGAGCTCAGTTGTCTCTTTGTGTATATATAGCAGCATCCATGATCACACTGACTCCCACTGCTTTCTGAAGATGCTGCAGGGAAATCTAAAGGAGACATTATTTGCCTGGCCTGACAAAAAATCCAACGAGATGATCAAGAAGTCTGAAAGAATCTTGAGAGAAAACCAGTGTGCCTACATCAACGGTAACATCCAACACCTTTCTTTCTTTAAGGGCGAGCGGGAAAAGCCTTGAACCCCCATCTGCAATATTGCTTACTTGCACATGTACGGCCGAATTTGGATCATGGAGTCGTGACTTCAGATACTTGGAAAATGGCCTAAAAAGCAGTTGGTTTTGTTTTTAAAGTTTTGCGTCTGAATTGGAATCACTTATTCAAAATATATGCACGTAGATTAGTGTCCACTGAAAAGGCATTTCCTGCCAAGTCTTAGGACAGTTAGAATCGAATATGAATTTACAAAAGTAGATTGTTTTAATAAGGGAGTGAGGCTATGTGGAAAATATTAGTCTTTGTGTTAGAAACATTCTGGAAACAATTAGAAATGTGAGCTATAGTCCTTGTTTATAAAATGTATACAGCATACTTAAGAGTATTCTCAAGGGAGCTTTTACAAAGCACGTTATTTAGCAGTGATTTCTAGCTCTCTAACCAAGAATTCATTCTTTTTCCTAAAGGTGATTTGGCAGAGCCAAATGCTTTTCAAGAACAGTCTGTGATTAACATCTGTATTTTTTTTTTAAATGTTGTTTATTTATTTATTTTGAGAGAGAGAAGAGACTGCGAGCGGAGGGTGGGGGTGTGGACAGAGAGAGAAGGAGACACAGAGTCCAAAGCAGGCTCCAGGCGCTGAGCTGTCAGCACAAAGCCTGACGCGGGGTGGAACTCACAAACTGCGAGATCACGACCTGAGCCGAGTTCGGACATTTAACTGACTGAGCCACGCAGGTGCCCCTAACATCGTATTTCTAAAGAGGATAGTAACTTTCCAAATAGCCTGTTAATGATTATAGGAGATCATTTTTAATTCCCATTTAATAGATGAGATTGCCAACACATCGGAAGAATAAGTAATGCAGCCAAGGTCCCTCAGCTCTTAGTGCAAGTCAGGATTTGAACTCAAGCCATTCGATTCCAAAGACCATACTCTTAATTGGGATACTATCCCCATGATGTAAAATATTGCAGAGATTTTCTGGTCATGCAGCTGCTTCTTGTATCTTTTGTGGGTTTTTTTTAAGTTTATTTATTTTGAGAGAAGGAGAGAGAGAATCCCAAGCACTGTCAGCGCAGAGCCTGTTGTGGGGCTCGAACTCACGAACCGTGAAACTGTGACCTGAGCCAAAACCAAGAGTCTGTGGCTTAACCAACTGAGCCACCCAGGCGCCTCGTTTCTTCTTATATCTTAAAGTCCCATTTTGGCTTTAATACTTGGCCTGAATTTGTTCATTAGTTTAAGAATGCAAGCCAGTTACAAAGGTCAGATTGTATGGGAACTTTTCTCTCCCATTCACAAAACACAGAGATGTTCGTTTCTTAGGTGACAGGAAGCTTTTATTTGAGGCTTGCTGTATGTATAAGGCACACCAGATTTCCAAGAGCGATTTTGTTGCCTCTGTCACTCACAATAAAGCCCAGAGCCTTTCAGAATAAATACTTTCAGCTGGAGTCACAGAGTCTACAAAACTAGATTAGATCTTAAAGAATAAGTAAACTTTTTTCAAGGGTCTTTGATGCAGAACCTACCAGAGCCAAGCAGTGAGTGACGCAGGGCAGGAATAAGGCTGGGGTACTGGTGTGTGCAAGCCACACTGTCCAAGGGGCAGTGACCACCGTCCGTTTCCAGCCCTTTGTTCTGATTTCTTTTTCCACCAAAGTGGGAAATTCCCATTTTTATGGGAAATGTTGCCAATTGGTAAAATATTGGGTGGGATAAGCTGAATGGGTCTGTGGATGAATTTCCCGTAAGAGCAAAGGCCTCAAAAATTCAACCTTTGATTTTTACAGACGCAGGAGAAGGGGTGCAGGTGAATAGTGGTCAGCGGGAAGGATGTTTCCTGCACAGGAAACAGTGTGAGGGCAGGGGAGGCACAATGATTGCAAAGAATGGTCTTGCCAGAGGGAAGAAGGGACAGTGGGCTTGGACAGGAGTAGTAGGAAAGTAAAGTGAGATCAGGGCCTGGGCCTCCCACGACCTGCTGATGTAAGAGCCTGCTTTGGTCAGTAGAATTCTGTCAGGAGTGTCTTGATGGATTCCGTAGCAGTATGCAACACAGGGTGGAGGAAAGAGAAAACTGGGACAAGGAGACCAAATTACTTATCGTAAAGGCACATGGTAGACATGTCTGGCGTCCATAACTACCACCAAGAAAGATTCAAGGTTATTGTGAAAGATGGTACCCCATGGGCATAAAGGAAAGGAGGCAGAGGCGGATGGATGGACAGACGGATGGATGGATGGATGGATGTTGGGATTGTTAACAATAGGTATTAGACAGGAGTTTCCAGGGTTTCTCTAAAGGATGGTGGCTAGCATTTGTGGGGTCTGTGCTTGCAGGGTTGTACGGCTTGCATTGGGTAGCATACGCATGTGCACCTGGAGAAACAAATGATAATTTGCATAAGGGACAGTCATTCCTTAAGAAGGTGGAACTTGTGTTCAAGATTGTTCTTAAGCCAGCGTCTTATGAGCAGTAAGCTATAGAACCAAAGAGGTTGCACCTGTGAGAATTATGTCCCATTTTTGGAAGTGAGGAAAACTGCTGAAGATCCCAGAAGTTGTGAGTTGGGGGAAGGCGGTCTTGGCTATTATCTGGCCGGGAGAACTTCAGTCTTCTGCTTAAAGGCTTTTCTGTTCTCTCTCGCAAGCTCGTGGAGCCAGATCATGAATCACAAATCATAAAAAAGGCACCAAATTGGGTGCCTACATTAACGACACAAATTACCCTGAATTCCTTCCTTGATTATTCTTTAAACTCTATCCTAACTATAAATTTCTTCTCAACATATTTTTAAATTGTTTTTGTCTTTTCTTTCTCCTTCCTTCCTTTTCTCCTTCCTTCCTTCCTTCCTACCTTCCTTCCTCTCCCCCAGGGCCCCTAGACTTGCTTCAGTTTGAATTGGTTTGTTTCCGAGCCAGGGCTCAGCTGTCATCCTGGAGTACCTTCACATCATTCAGTCTTTCCCTCTGTTTTCTCCTTTTGCTGATACCCTTATTTCCTGATATGCTGTCTGCTTCCTTCTTGGTTCGTGCCCTTATTTTGGTGGAACATCTCCTCAGTCTCATCTCCCTTGGTGAGAAAGGGTTCGTGGAAAGTAAATTTCTGAGACCTCATTCACCTGAAAGTCTCTATAGTCCATCGTTACAACATGATTGATATGGAATTAGGGCCTAGAATCTTCTCCCAGAACTATGAAAGGTAATCCCTTGACTTTCAGTTTCCAGTCATCTTTGTGAAAGCCTGCTGCCACTCTGATTCTTAAATCGTTCTATGAAACTATTTTTTTCTTTCTAAAAACTTTGGGATCTTCTCTTTTGGTATCTTTTCCTGTCCCGAGCATTACAGTCATGTCCCTTGTTTCACGACTCTCAGTCATTGTGTTGGGTACTCCGTGGGTTCTTTCATTCTGAAAACCTCTGTCCTTCTAATCCAGGAAATATTTTCAGGTTATTTCTTTGGGGTTTGGTTTCGTTCTATTTCTGAAACTCCTGTTGCTCAGTTAGGAAACCTCCTGAACTGGTTGTCTGATTTTTTAAAGTCTTCTCCTGAGTAGTGTTTATTCAGGTTGTTTTTTGGGAGGTTTGCTCTGGCCCTTTTTAATACTAGAGATCTTTTTGTTGTTGTTGTTGAACATTTTAAATTAATTTCTGAGAGACAGAGAGCAAACGGGGGAGGGGCAGAGGGAGAGGAGGACAGAGAATCTGAAGCACCTTCAGGCTCTGAGCTGTTTTTAGCATAGAGCCCGACATGCAGAGCTCAGACTCATGAACTCTGAGATCATGACCTGAGTGGAAGTTGGATGCTTAACCCACTAAGCCACCCACGTGCTCCAATACTAGAGATCTTGCTCAAACATCTAGGGGCCTTGGCTGTGGGCTAATATTTGAAAACCAGGGACAAAAAAAAAAAAGTTAACTGATAGCTCTGAACACAAGAATGGTGTCTGTCAACTGGCCTTCACTCTAGAATAATCTGGCAGAGCTTTTTTCCTTGAGGAACAGCCAATGGCAGTGTTTTAAGAGCTTTATTCTGGAGCCATTCAGATTCTCTGAGAAGCTCCTTCGAATTTCCACCCTCCACCCGCTGAGAAAACAATCCTGTCTGGCAGCATTCCTGCAGCTAGGTGGTGAAGAAAGCAGGGATCTCACCATTCAGTATGTTAAGTCACTTGTTTTTCACCTGGTATTCACCAGTCCTGAGTTCATGTATTCTACTCCTTCTAGACTAGAGATCTCAGACTTATACTCTGGGGAATGGGGGAAAAGTGGTAAAAGAGATCAGAGCCTCTACTTAAATAGGCTTTTCAACCAGGTCTTGAATTTTTAGCCCTGCCTTCATCCTCATTTCCAGAAGTATCTGTGCTGCCAGTCCCTAAGCTTTTGAGACAGATACAGATTCAGATACAGATATTATATATTTATGTATACATATTTATGATATCAAGATATAAGTGAGGTTATGGGGCGCCTGGGTGGCTCAGTTGATTAAGCATCCAACTTCAGGTCATGATCTCGCAGTCCATGAGTTCAAGCCCCTCATCGGGCTCTGTGCTGACAGCTCAGCGCCTGGAGCCTGCTTCGGATTCTGTGTCTCCCTCTCTGTCCCCTTCCCCACTCATGCTCTGTCTCTCTCAAAAATGAAAAAAACTCTTTTTAAAGATAACAGTGAGGTTCATTTACATATATATATTGTGTGTATATAGATATGTAGATATATAGATATAGATATGATATCAGGATAGAAGTCAGGTTAATTTTTGGCTCTCCCCATGGGTAGCTAAGGATTTCTCTTTCTGTCCTTGGTAAAGCTATTCATGTTCTTTCAAGCTCTCAAACTTTTATTGATGCTTTATCTTGTCTCTTTTTTTTTTTTTTTTTTTTTGTCTTTGTGAATTGATGCCTTTTTAAAATTCTTCAGGTGTAATTATAGAGGGGTTTCAGGAAAGTAGAGTACATGTCACTTACTATCTTAAACTGGAAAGTCCCTAGTGAGTAATTTCTGTTAATTCCAGCCTTATCAAATTGATTTACGGTCTTAGGAGGATGACAGATTTTCACCTGCACCTGTCATTTAAGCTCCTTCATCTGCTTTTCCTTCTTGGGTATTGTATAGATTCCATTGGTTTACATCGAGTAGAGAATATCAGCCATACAGAGCCTGCCGTCAGCCTTCACTTGTACAGCCCGCCTTTTGATACATGCCACGCCTTTGATCAAAGAACAGGACATAAAAACAAAGTCACCATGACATTCCACAGCAAATTTGGAATCAGGATTCCATTTGTAAGTATAATTTCTCTCTTCTCGGCTTAAGTGCATTGTCTGTTGGCAACATTACACACTGTATGCGTTGCTTGTTCTAGATATTGTTCGTATGTCTTGCTGTAAGTAAGTTTTCTCAAAGTGAAGAATGAGATGAACCTTAACTTGTTGCAAAGGCCCCTGACATCCTAATTCTTTTCTTCTTTGGAGACGACATGACAATGTTTTCAGTTTATTTAAAATAACGTAGATTTGGGGCACCTGCGTGGCTCAGCCAGTTAAGCATCCCACTTGGCTCAGGTCATGATCTCACAGTTCAGGACTTTGAGCCCTATGTTGGGCTCTATGCTGACAGCTCAGAGCCTGGAGCCTGCCTCGGATTCTTTGTCTCCCTGTCTGCCCCTCCCTTGCTCCCACGCTGTCTCTCTCTCAAAAATAAATAAATATAAAAAAACATTTTTAATAAATTAATTAAATAAAATAATGTAAATTAGATGCAAAGAATTATTTACTGAGAAATTTAAAAATGTAAGCTCACTACTAAAGAAAATGTTTTTTCAGAGTGCCTGGGTGGCCCAGTCGGTGAAACATCTGACTCTTGATTTTGGCTCAGGTCATGATCTCGTGGTCTTGAGATCAAGCCCTGCATCGAGCTCCACGCTGAGCGGGGAACCTGCTTGGGGTTCTCTCTCCCTCTCCCTGTGCCCCTCCCCTGCTCACGCATGCAGCGCTCTCTCAAAAAAAAGAAAGTCCAGGAATGTCCAGAAATAGACAATGCGTGAAAATCCAATACTGGAAGCCATCCTTACAAATCTTAAAGCACAGCCTTGGAGGGAAACAAGGGCAGAAATTTCTCAGGTGATTGCCCCACTTGGTTTTCTGCATTCTGATCCCCAAGAGATAGTCTTATCACAGGAATGAAACTACAGGGCTCCACTGCCAAAGCCAAGTTTACGTACGCTGCTAAAAAAACAGGACTCCTTAGGAACAAGCCGAAAAGGTCTTGTGTAAAAGATTCTTACACAACTTTCTTTCTTTCTTACAGACAGTTTCAGGATCCCTGGAGAACAACTAAGAAGCACCAAATCCTCTAAGGTTTTACTCTAAGGTCTGCTAAAAGTTTTGCCTTGGACAGGGAGGCCTCTCCACCATCTGCTGTCCAACAATACACGTTTTACAAAGCCAATACCTAGATCTACTACAAAGCAGACGCTAATTGTAAGGCATTGAGCAAGCAAATAGTGCCCTGAGCTACTGCAGAAGAAAAATCCCACTAAAGAGAAAATAAGCATCGTAATTGTAAGGGCCAAATCAAGTACTCTCTTGGTTTTATCCTCTAAATTCAGGGGAACCACGGTGGGAATGTCAATGAAGGATGCTTTTGGAAACGCTTTGGTCCCTGAACTGTAATTAGCAATAAATAAAAACAAGAAACCACAGACGTCAAATGCTCGCCTTGCTACTTGGAGGACTAAATGTAGATGCCTTTAGTATCCTTTGTATGTTCTTAATATTTGCAGAGAAATTTTTGGACCTATGGATTTTATTTTTTCAGTCTTACTTTACAAATTCTTGTCCTATACGTAGTAAGGTATTGTAGACAGAGAAAAACGTAAGGAACTTTGTCATTTGGTAACGAAAGGAAGGACAGAAGGTTTAGAAAAGTACACATACCCAAACACAAACCAGACCAAAAAATATTAAACTCCTGTCTAAACATGCGCAGCGGTCATAGTCAAAGACTTTGTACTGCTCCTGAAATCGCCAAATAATTTTAATAAAACTGGATTTGAATACAATTCAGTGTTGTCTTTCTGTTTAACTTGATAAGAATTTCCTACAATTCATACTTTCTTAGATTTACATGAAGTACCAAAAGCATGACAAAAGATACTTTGATGGGGGTGCCTGGGTGGCCCAGTCAGTTAAGGGTCCGACTCTTGATTTCAGCTCAGGTCATGATCTCATGGTTCGTGAGTTGGAGTCCCATGTCAGGCTCTGCACTGACAGTGTGGAACCTGCTTGAGATTCATTCTCTCTCTCCCTCTCTCTGTCTCTCCCCTTCTGCCCAGGTCGTGTATTCTCTCACTCAAAAATAAAAACTAAATTTTTAATTTTTTTTAGTGTTTATTTATTTATTTGTAATGTTTATTTATTTTTGAGAGAGAGACAGAATGCGAGTGGGTTAGGGGCAGAGAGAGAGGGAGACAGAAGCAGAAGCAGGCTCCAGGCTCTGAGCTGTCAGCATAGAGCCCGACGCGGGGCTCAAACTCATGAGCTGTGAGATCATGACCTGAGCTGAACTCGGTTGCTCAACCGACTGAGCCACCCAGGCGCCCCTGTGTGTGTTTATTTTTGAGAGAGAGAGAGAAGGAGACAAAGAATTTGAAGCAGGTTCCAGGCTCTGAGCTGTCAGCACAGAGCCTGATGCGGGGCTCAAATTCACGAACCGAGAGATCATGACCTGAGCCAAAGTCGGATGCTTAACCGACTGAGCCACCCAGGTGCCCCTTAAATTTTTAAAAAAGATACTTTTATGGTCTAACCCTTACGGTTGTGAGAGTGCCAAAAAATGAGTTCAAAAGAGCTCACCTTAGGGGCGCCTGGATGGCGCAGTCGGTTAAGCGTCCGACTTCAGCCAGGTCACGATCTCGCGGTCCGTGAGTTCGAGCCCCGCGTCAGGCTCTGGGCTGATGGCTCGGAGCCTGGAGCCTGTTTCCGATTCTGTGTCTCCCTCTCTCTCTGCCCCTCCCCCGTTCATGCTCTGTCTCTCTCTGTCCCAAAAATAAATAAAAAACGTTGAAAAAAAAAAAAAAAAAAAAAAAAAAAAAGAGCTCACCTTTTTGTGTTTCACAGTTGTTCAGGAATTGCCCAGAAGTCCCAACCCCAGAGGCCCTTGGCTCTCTTGGGATTCACTGACATAAACAGTTTTGCCTGAGAATTGTGGGTGGATCTGTGGGTGTTCTGTAGGTGTTCAAATGCGAATTGGTTTCCAGCATTTAAAAATGAGATTTCCTAGAAGAAGATGTAGATTTCTAGCTTCTTGAACATTTCTAGTTCCTTCTCGGCATTTTCACGGATGTCCGTTAGCTGGGCTCAGCTCTGCCTCCTGGATGGGACCACCTCTCCAGTCTGTGTCCGGCTTACCTGTCTCTCTGTTGATGTTACTTGCAGAGACCACATATGCGTTTCGGCTTTCTGCCCTGCTTCAGGCAGTCATATTAGGAATATCTGTCATAATCTTGGAATTCATTATCTCCAGAAGCTTAATTAGAAAGTAAAGTCCTTTGGGTTGCCTGGGTGGCTCAGTCGTTTGAGTGTCCGACTCTGGATTTTGGCTCAGGTCATGATCCCAGGATGGTGAGATCAAGACCCATGTTGGGCTCCACACTGAGCCTGGAGCCTGCTTAAGATTCTGTCTCCCTCTCTGTCCCTCTCCTCCACTCACTCTCATGTGTGCATGCACACTCATTCTCTCTTAAAAAAAAAAAAGTCCTTTGAAGATGGTTCTGTATCGGTCACTGTGTTGTTTACACCACACCACCGTCTATAGAATTATTTACATCTTGCTTCCTCTCATTTAATGAGTGCTTACTACGTAGTAGGCATTGTTAACCAGTTGTCCAGACGTACTAACAAACTCCTGGAATGTTTCTTCATGAATTAGGTCCTATATTGGCTTTCTACTGCTGCTTGAATGTATTTCACTACAGACTTAGTGGCTTAAAGCAACATGAATTTATTATCCTACAGCTCCATGGGTCGGAAGTCTGACTTTCACGGCCTTAAAATCCATAATAACGGCAGGCTTGCATTTCCTTTGTGTGAGTTTTGTGTGGGGTCTGTTTTATTGAGTGTTTTCCCCCAGCTTCTAGAGACTAGCCGGAATGCCCGGCTCAGGATCCCCTTGTCCATCTTTAAGCCAGCAATGGCGGACTGAGTCCTGTATCTAGGCACTCTGACCCATTCTTTGCTACTCTTTCCTCACTCAAATAACCAGAAAGTATCTGTATCTCTAGATTGTACCCTTCCATCTGTAAAGTCTCTTGGCATGTGAGATAATGTATTTATAGGTGCTGGGGGTCAGGATGTGGATGTTTGGGGGGGTCACCCTACCACAGTGTGCCCCCGTCTTCCCAGACAGCTATGTCCATCCCACATGCAAACTAGATTCACCCCATCCCAGGGTCCCCATCACAGTGTCAACTGAAAGTCCAAAATTTCGACCAAATCTCATCATTTAAATCAGGAATGGGTAAGGCTCTATCATAATCCTTGGGACTCCATTGTTCCCCACATTTTGAATTGTTCAGCACGGTTTAGACATGTGCCAAATTCATCCAGCCAAGATGTTACAGAGCTAGGATTTGACCCCAAGCCACTTCCTTTAAAACTCCTTCTCAGGGCCTCTGGGTGGCTCAGTTGGTTAAGCGACCGATTCTTGATTTCAGCCCAGGTCATGGTCTCTTGATTGTGAAATTGAGCTCCCCATCAGGCTCTGTGCTGAAAGTACGCAGCTTGCCTGGGATTCTCTCTCTGCCCCTCCCCTACTCATGCATTTGCTCGTACTTCTCTCTCTCTCTCTCAAAATAAATGAACTTTAAAAGAAAAAAGCAAAACCCAGCCACTCTCCATATGATTTCACTGAACCACTTAGGATTATCTGAAAAGTGTTCTTCCTTTTTTTCCTCCCTACCAATAAGATGGAAGCCCCAATGGGTGGATTTCATTTACTGCCTTATCAGACCTTAGGTCAGACCTGACACAGAGCAGGTACTCAATAAATACGTATGAAGTGAATGAAAAAAGGCTTGGGGTGACTGGGTGGCTCATTGGGTTAAGCATCTGGCTTGGCTCAGGTCTTGATCTCATGGCTTGTGAGTTTGAGCCCTGCATCGGTACAGATCCTGCCTGGGATTCTCTCTTCCTTCGTCTCCGCCCCCTTTCCCACTCTCTCTCTCAAAATAAACAGACTTAATTAAAAAACTCTCAATCTCCTCATATAACAATTTTGCATTAATGTACCCCGATGCTGCGGTCGTTTCCTTGTGTTACCAAAACACATGTGTTATATTATTTTCTGTTAAGTATGGAAATTCTGAGAATCATATTTTGAAGCCAGAGACTTCTTTCATTAGGCCCATGTCAGTGGCTTATCTTTTGGTGTGAGTTCATTGACTATGTACTTAGACAAACCAGTTGATGAAGAAAAGGCTTTTAGATACATTTCATGGGTGGGGACAGCATTAATTATCCCACTTAGCAATGGTGCTCTTTCTTTCTTTCTTTCTTTCTTTCTTTCTTTCTTTCTTTCTGATTCACAGACCACTTTGAAAACCTCTGAATGAGAAAATTCTCTCCAGAAAGCCCAGCACACCATAAATTTGCATACAATTTCAGAAAAGATTCCTGGACCCTCCTAGGGTCTAGATTCCTAGATTCCTAGGTCCCTGGATCCGCATTAAAGAAGCTTGTCTTTTTTTTTTTTTTTTTAAGATTATTTTATTTATTTTGAGAGCGAGAGAGCACATGAGCCAGGGAGGGGCAGAGAGAGAGAGAGAGAGAGAGAGAGAGAATCTTAAGCAGGCTCTACACTCTGCTCTGAGCCTGATGTGGGATTTGATCTCAGAATCGTGAAATCATGACCTGAGCCTAAATCAAGAGTCAGACGCTTAATTGAGCCACGCAGGCGCCCCAGGAACCCTGTCTTACTGAGCCAAAGCTTGTGGGAAGTGATGGCTATTTGAGTTCATTTTCTGAGATAGGAGGGCATTGGCAAGCTAGGCTACTAGTTAACATTTTAAAAGTTACAAGGTTGGGGGATGGGGGCGGGGGGGGGGGGGGGGGAGGAGGTGGGGGAAGGTTCCAGGAAACACCAGAAACTGGTGCTACCTTGTCCCAGGCAGGTCCACATATTTCACAAGTTCTGTTCTCTTTGTTTCTAAAAACATGAAGGACATTTTAGACTTTCACAACTTTGTGTATCCAGTTGGTAGATGTTTTCTTTAAAAAGTATATATGGAAAAAAAAAAAAAGAAGAAAAGAAAAAGTGTATAAAATAGTGAAATAAGCCAGACACAGAAAAAAACAAGTATCGTATGATTCCACTCTTAGATAAGGACTTAGCCAATCCATAGAGACAAAAAATAGACTGGAGTTTCCTGGAGGGAAGGGGCTGGGGGGAGAGGGAGTTAGTGTTTCATGGGTACAGAGTTTGGGAGTCATGAAAGTGATGTGCTTGGGGCCGCCTTAGTAGCCCAGTCAGTTGAGGGACCAACTCTTGATTTCGGCTCAGGTCATGATCCCAGGGTCGTGGGATGGAGCTTCGTGTCAGAGTCTGTGCTAAATGTGGAGCCTGCTTAAGATTCTCTCTCTTTCTCCCTCTGTCTCTCCCTCTGCCCCTCTACTGTTTGTGCTCTTTCTCTCTCTCTAAAGTAATATACGTATATATATTTAAGTATTTGTATAAAATATATATTTGGGTGCCTGGGTGGCTCCATCGGTTAACCAGCTGACTTTAGCTCAGGTCATGATCTTGTGGCCTGTGAGTTCAAACCCCACATCAGGCTCTGTGTTGACAGTTCAGAGCCTGGAGCCTGCTTCACATTCTGTGTCTCCTTCTCTCTTTGCCCCTGTCTGCTCATGCTCTCTCTCTCTCTCTCTCTCAAAAATAAATAAACATTAAAAAAGTAATAAAATAAAATAAAAATAATAATAATAATAAAATAAAATATTTATATTAATAGATATTTATATTACATAAATATTCATATAACATTCATCTATTCTAACATAATGTAATTATAATATAATTAAACATTAATATATTCATTTATATTATATAAATATATATTTATATTAAAATAAAATTATATATTTAGAAAATGATTTGCTTGTAGATACTGGTGATAGGTACACACCATTGTGAATATATCTGATGCCACTGAATTGTACTTTTGTGGCTGGTGAATATAATAAATATTATGTATATTTTTCCATAATTATGAATATTTTTACTGGTGAAACTTACAAAATGCCCCATCATGGAATAGGTTAAGGGGATTAAGAGTACACTCATTGTGGCACACAGTGGGGAGGTTGCTGCTGAGGAGAGGACAATGAAGGAATGAGTTTTAAAAAAAGGTACATTAGGGGCGCCTGGATGGCGCAGTCGGTTAAGCGTCCGACTTCAGCCAGGTCACGATCTCGCGGTCCGTGAGTTCGAGCCCCGCGTCAGGCTCTGGGCTGATGGCTCGGAGCCTGGAGCCTGTTTCCGATTCTGTGTCTCCCTCTCTCTCTGCCCCTCCCCCATTCATGCTCTGTCTCTCTCTGTCCCAAAAATAAATAAAAAATAAAAATAAATAAATAAATAAATAAAGGTACATTTATTGTGATGGGCACTGAGTAATGTATAGAATTGTTGAATCATTGTATTATACACCTGAAACTAATATAACACTGTATGTTAATTATACTTGAATTTTTTTTTAAGTTTTTACTTTTAAGGAATCTCTAGACACAATGTGGGGCTCAAACTCACAACCCTGAGACCAAGAGTCACATGATCTACCAACTGAGTATAAGGTGCCCTTATACTTTAATTTTTAAAAAACATCACTTCAAAGGCAGAGGAGTTGACAGATAGACTCATGGGTATTCCCCAAAGAAAGCTCTAATATCTTTCTTTCTTTTTTTTTTCCAGAAAGCTCTAATATCTTTTAAAAAAAAGAGCGAATGTGAGGAAAAAAATGCATACAGATACGTGTGTATGTTGAAATAGGTGAGACATATTGTCATGGAAAACATAAAGACATGAAAAGAATTTGGTGTGGGCAGCTGGCTGGCTCAGTTGGTTAAGCATCCAACTCTTGATTTCCACTCAGGTTATGATCTCCTGGTTCATGGGTTCAAGCCCTATGTCGGGCTCTCTCTCTCTGTCTCTCTTGGCCCCTCTCCCACTTGCACATCTGCACATGCGCTCTTTCTCTCTCTCAAAAAAAAAATAAACTTAAAAAAAATTATATGGAGTTTCCCTCTTTAGAGGTAACCTATATTACCACTTTCTGTGTTTGCTTGTTTATTTTTTATCATTTATACGTAGGGTAACATTCTGAAGTCCACATTGTACACTTACAAGGAGAGCTTTCCACACTGGAATACAAACATGTCCTTCGTTCTTTTGTAGCCACGGGTCATGGTATTTCCATCACACAAACGTACCCTGGTTTAGTTCACCAATCCCCTGTTACTGGACTTTGACATGATTTCCAGCCTTCTACAATTACAAACCGCTCCACAATGACAACCGTGTGCATAATGTCATTTCACAAGTATCAGTTGACACACTCCTTTATTACAAAGCAAACGAGATAACTCGGCCCCAGGAAATGTGACAGCACAAGGTTGTGGCAAATTGTCCTGGATGAAGAGTACCCCCACCGTGCAGGAGCTGTCCCCCAATGTCACTGCTTTCCATTTTAGGGCTTCCACCCTGTGAAGTGGTCACATGCATTCATGTGAAGCCTCCAATGCTCTCGGAAGCTTGAGACTCACAGGGATTACTTACCACAGGCAAGAAGGTCCACGTGTTCATGAGAAAATTAATGATCCGGTCATGGTCAGTTTAGAATTCCTCCTGCACTCAACGGGGGAGTCAATGCTTTCCTGATGTGGTCATTGAGTTTTGTTTTTTGTTTTTTTTTTTTATCACTGAGCTTTTTGGGTAATGAAGATGCGAGAACAGGTGATAGCTTTGAAAAAACGCGTCTCCAGTTGTTTAATGCGGGGGCATTTTGTTTCTTTTTCAAGTAATTCACAAAAAGACAAGTAATTCACAAGAAGAAGCTGTGAGAGAGGCAGAGCTACTGAAACATGGTTCCAAACACTGAGTTAAACCAAAAGCAGTGGTCTGAGGGACATCCTTCCTTATACAAGCTCGAAAAGTGGTGGTCTGTTTAATATATTTATATTTATATATCCATACACTATACTGATATGTATAATGTTTACCTAAAAGTGCGACCAGAAAAACTCCTTGCACAGCAGGGGTCGAAATATTATAGAACTAGAAATTAATCAAATGCAATTGAGGATGGTGGATTAGCCTTCAATGCCAAGAGTCGTCCTCGGCATGCCATAGCAAAGAGAAAAAGTGTCGTTACACTGCAGATCACTGCAATGTAGCTTCCGGCAAAAGCTGTATGATTGTAAATTTATGCATCTGTGGTTCATCTAACTGATAAATATAAAATTATGATCTTATGCAGTCATGAAGATGAAATGTACTCGAGTGACCACTGATCCAAACAAGTCGTATTATAAATAGAGAAACTGAGGCAAGTGAGGTGAAAGTTAACCAAGCAATGCCCAAGCAATGCTATACCAGTGCAGGTTCACACATGAGAGCTGATATCCAGGAATTCTGCAAGCTGATCGGTAGATGAAAATTGATCACAGCAGGAGTATTTACACTGTGGGAATCTGTCAATGCTATAAATCAGGGTAGTTTTCTTCCCTCAAAGAGCCTGTTAGACATTTGCCGACATTCCACTGGGTCTAAGGCCATTCAGTCATTTCAAAACAAAGACAATGTTTGCCTGGACTATTTAAGTATACATTCTTACCCTTTCATTTTTATTTCACTTTTATGTATTTATTTTTTTAATGTTTTCTATTGTTTATTTGAGAGAGAGAGAGAGAGAGAGAGAGAGAATGAGCGGGGAGGGGCATAGAGAGAGGGAGACACAGAATCCAAAGCAGGCTGTTAACTGTCAGCACACCTCCCCACACGGGGGTCGAACCCACAAACCCAGAGACTATGACCTGAGCCAAAGTTGGTCGCTTAACTAACTGAGCCACCCAGGCGCCCCTGCACCTTAAAAATTTAAATCGCTTTTTGTATATATAGATATATGTTGTTGTCACTTCAGAGAAATCCTTTAAGGTTAGAGAGCAATATTATTTCTCCCCACCCCACTTCAGAGGTAAGGACATTTAGGCACAATGCAGATGAAATAGTTTACCCAAGGACACACAGCTAGGTAATGGAAAAACCAAAACAGACATTGGTTCTGCTCAGACACGTTGGAACTTTGGCAAAAGAGAAAAGCTATTGAGCAAGGACAGAAAATCAACAAGGTGCCCCATGCAATGGTGTTTCTATGGCTCTTCCGTCCAAAATCTGTCAACTGGTTGAGACGTTGTAGTTTAAAAAAAAAAAACACTCATGAGGTACTCAGTCTGGATGGGTCAGTTAAGAGTCTTTTTTTCCGCAAGTGGATCCAATTAGTTCTCATGTCGCAGCAAAGGTTGGGACTGGGTTGTGCTTTATTCTTACTTATGTGACAGGGTACAGGTTATAATTCTTAGGGTTATGTCACTTTTATGTTAGTTCTACCACATGGCACCAGACCAGGATTCCACATTATTTTGATAAAGACTCGCTCAAATGCAACTGACAAAATGTAACTCAAACTGACTTGAACAAAACAAGCTCATGTAATTCAGGCAAGGCTGTATCAAGGGGTCCAAACTGATTTTTAGGACTCTATCTTGCTCTCCATATTTTTTGACTCTAAAGTCTACCCTTGTGGCATTAAGATCTCCAGATTCACAACTTCCATTTCAATTTTGGTAGGATTAGGGGTTATTTCTTCACAATCTCTCAATAGAAGTTAAGGAATGTAGGTATATGGACTCTGATTACATCACACGCCCATCCCTGACCCATTTGCTGCGGCCAGCAGGGTGTGATCTCTGCCCTGGCCTGAGTCATGTGTTTGCCTCTGGAGTCAAGGCTGGAACAAGGTCCACCAAATCAAACAGCTTGGTGTGGGGGTTGGGGTCACCGAGGAAAATTAGAATTCCGCTATGAGAAGAAAGAAGAAAGAGGAGACTATATACAGTAGGTAAGCAGAAAATCAACAGATGTCCATTACATAGGAGCCCGATAGGTATGTGTTGAATTAATGAATAAATGAATATGGAGTAACATAAATATAAATCAAGGAACCAAGGGTGCAGAATGAAAGATCACGGCAACTAAATCATCACCTTTTTTACCCCTGATAACACCATTTTAAACAATGCAAGACTAATTGTTTTTCTTTCTCTTCTTTTACTGGTGAAACTTATAAAACACTCCATCGCTCCAAAGACAGAGGACTTTACAGATGGACTCACGGGTATTTTCCAAAGAAAGCTCCAATATCCAGGGGTGCCTGGGTGGCTCAGTTGGTTAAGTGTCCAACTCCTGGTTTTGGCTCAGGTCATGATCTCACCGTTCATGGGTTTGAGCCCCACCTCAGGTTCTGTGCTTCCTTCTTGGGATCCTCTCTATCCTTCTCTCTCTGCCCTTCCCCCCTCTCAAAAATAAGTAAGTAAACTTATTTTTTTTTTAAGAAAACTCCAATATCTAAATATCCTCCATCAAGCCCATATCAAAATTTTTCCACTAGAATTACCACATTTTGTAATTTTCCATCGTCCCAGAATCTAGTGAAGTCTTAAGGCTGAAAACAAGGTATCAAATACCTCCTACGTTAAAAAGGGCTGCCAAAAGTCACTCAGAGGTTGGCGACAGGCATTTCTGTTCAGGACTTATCAGGAGTTGGCAGATCCTCCTGTCCTAGCAGCAACCCCATTCCATCTACTCCCCAGTCTACATAAAATAAGGCTAGGGAGTTGGGAGTCTTTTCGCCACCATTGTGAATTGACCAGATCACTCTTGTAACATTCATTCCCAGACCGGAACCGCAGTAAAGTCTGTTAGAACCACATCCCAGCTCCTGTTGTGACCACACTTCACTCACCCGCCCCCCAGCTCACAACACAGCCAGGTTTTCCATTCAGATGTTAGGCATTCCTGAGCTTTGGCCAAATCACACTTTCCTACCTCGCTGGCTCTGTTCTCCCATCTCCTTCCTGAAACGCACCTTGCCCCAGTACCCTGCCTTCTGGTAGAAATAGCAACTCCTCTCAAGGTGATACTTCCCCAGCTCAAGTACCATGTCTTTCATAAGCTACCCCCATGGGAGGGAATCTCTCCATCTCTAGGATTCCATAGAATTCATTTTCACTTTCTTGCAGCTGTTTGCACGTTCTGTTCTGCCGCAGGAATTTGTGTTTGATCTACTACCAGATAATAGACTCCCGAGGGCTGGACAGAACCTGATTCTGTGGGCCCCAGCTTATTCTCCTTGTACTGAGCAAGACAATTTTTTTTAAAGACTATTTGTTTGTATCTTGCTTAGGCTTCTTTACAGAAATCAGAAAGAATATCAGGCACTAGCTTTTTTTCTGCTTGTATTTTCCTTCCCTCATTCCAAGAGAGTAGTGGCCTTTGAAAACTCTTGCCTCGGGATGTAAAGAAGTGGCTTCTTTTTTTTTTTTTTTTTTTTTTTAAATGATCATTTTTTAGAGAGAGCATGCGAGTGGGGGAGGTGCAGAGAGAGAGAGAGAGAGAGAGAGAGAGAGAACCCTAAGCAGGCTCCACACTGACAGCAGCAAGCCTGACGTAGAGCTCGAACTCATGAACCGTGAGATCATGGCCTGAGCTGAAGTCGGATGCTCAACCAGCTGAGCCACCCAGGTGCCCCAGCACGTGGCTTCTGAACAACCTTTCCTCCTGGTCTTTTTCTCCCCCTAAAGCCTAAACTGATTGAGGAGATTATGGTGGATGTTCCAGGGGGGTGGGTAGGCAGGCTCTTAGAAGTCTTTGCAGATACTAGCTGAATAGAAAAGGACATGGTTTCTTTTAGTAGGACCTGTGACTCCTTTCTTAGAAGTATTTCCATAAAGTTAGAGAGGGAGGGAGCCAAACCATAAGAGACTCTTAAAAACTGAGAATAAACTGAGGGTTGGTGGGAGGGAGAGGAAAGTGGGTGATGGGCATTGAGGAGGGCACCTGCTGGGATGAGCACTGGGTATTGTGTGGAAACCAGTTTGACAATAAATATCATAAAAAAACAAAAAAAGAAGAAGTATTTCCAAAAAGAGCAGATTTCTGGTGCACCTAAGAAGGTCAGACTCTTAGGGACGCCTGGGTGGCTCAGTCGGTTGAGTGTCTGACTTCGCTCAGGTCATGATCTCGTGGTTCATGGGTTCAAGCCCCGTGTCTGGCTCTATGCTGACAGCTCAGAGCCTGGAGCCTGCTTTGGATTCTGTATCTCCCTCTCTTTCTGCCCCTCCCCTGCTCCCATGGTGTTTCTCCCTCTCTCTCAAAAATAATAAACGTTAAAAAATTTTTTTTTAAATAAAAGCAGGTCAGACTCTAGGGACTAGTGCCCCCAGCCGTGGCACAAAGCAGGTCTTTCCAGGGACCATACAGATTTAAGCACTAAGCCTACCAGTCACAACAAAGATGAACTGGATCCCAGAGACACTTATTTTCTCAGCCTGCACCTACTTGTATTCCAGTATAATCGTGAGAGGGGGAAGGCACTCCCTCCAATAAAAACAAAAAGCCTGGCAGGATATTGGCCAAGAGGTGGAATTAAATTTGACTTACAGAAAAATAAAACGCTTTCAACGTTGGATAAGATCCTGGCTGCTGAAGCCAACGCTGAGTTCGAAAAGGGATTTTCTGTAAGCTGGGATCAGATTCATTGACTTGCCCTCCACTGGACCCCAGGGCAAGAATCTGCTAAAAACACTTTGCTTTCTAATTCAAAATAAGTTCAAGTCTGGAGCAAAAGGGCACAGACAGGTGGTGTAAGAATACAGAGGTCAGTGTCATTCAGGGATGTGGTGAGCCCAGTTGCAAGCTTGTGGAGCTAGCTGAGAGATGCACTTTGTTTGGCCTCCTTCTGCAAATATGCGTCTTACATTACAGCAGCTTAGAAATTAGTCATTCTTGGGAATGCAAGCTGGTGCAGCCATTCTGGAAAACAGTATGGAGGTTCCTCAAAAAACTAAAAACAGAACTACCCTACGACCCAGCAATTGCACTACTAGGTATTTGTCCAAGGAATACAGGTGTGCTGTTTCGAAGGGACACGTGCACCCCAATGTTTATAGCAGCACTATCTACAATATCCAAAGTATGGAAAGAGCTCAAATGTCCGTCGATGGATGAACAATAAAGAACATGTATATACAATGGAATATTACTCGGCAATCAAAAAGAATGAAATCTTGCCATTTGCAACCAAGTGAATGGAACTAGAGGGTATTATGCTAAGTGAAATTAGTCAGAGAAAGACAAATATCATAAGACTTCACTCATATGGGGACATTAAGAGACAAAACAGATGAACATAAGGGAAGGGAAACAAAAATAAAATAAAAACAGGGAGTGGGACAAAACAGAAGAGACTCTTAAATATGGAGAACAAACAGAGGGTTACGGGAGGGGTGGTGGGAGGGGGGATGGGCCAAATGGGTAAGGGGCACGAAGGAATCTACTCCTGAAATCATTGTTGCACTATATGCTAACTTGGATGTAAATTTAAAAATAAATAAAGAAAATAAAATAAAGAAATTAGTCATTCTTGGTCCTTGGCAGGCAACAGGCACTTACCAAAGGTTCCAAATGTGCATCATTGTCATCAACACACACAAAAGTGAAGTACTTCCTTTAAACATACATGACACAGGGAAGCCTCCACATTTTTCTCAGGTAGGAGATAAGTAAGTGTTATGGGATGCCCTAGTATTTTTAGAAACGTGGATGACAAAAAAAAAAGGGGGGGGGGAGTATGATTGAGAGTTGCAAGCACCTTTTTTTAATTTTTTTCATTTACATCCAAGTTAGCATATAGTGCAATAGTGACTTCAGGAATAGATGCCAGTGATTCATCCCCTGCGTATAACACCCAGTGCTCATCCCAACAAGTGTCCTCCTTAATGTCCCTTGCCCATTTAGTCAATACCCCCCCACAAAACCCCTCCAGCAACCCTTAATTTGTTCTCCGTATTTTTTTTAACGTTTATTTATTTTTGAGACAGAGAGAGACAGAGCATGAACGGGGGAGGGGCGGAGAGAGAGGGAGACACAGAATCCTAAGCAGGCTCCAGGCTCTGAGCCATCAGCCCAGAGCCCGACACAGGGCTCGAACTCATGGACTGCGAGATTGTGACCTGAGCTGAAGTCGGATGCCTAATCTGACTGAGCCACCCAGGCGCCCCATGTTCTCTGTATTTAAGAGTCTCTTATGTTTTGTCCTCCTCCTTGTTTTTATATTATTTTTGCTTCCCTTCCCTTATGTTCATCTGGTTTGTCTCTTAAAGTCCTCATATGGGTGAAGTCATATGATTTTTGTCTTTCTCTAATTTTGCTTAGCATAATACCCTCTAGTTCCATCCACGTAGTTGCAAATGGCAAGATTTCATTCTTTTTGATTGCTGAGTAATACTCCATTGTATATATATATACCACATCTTCTTTATCCATTCATCTGTTGATGGACATTTGGGCTCTTTCCATACTTTGGCTGTTGTCAACAGTGCTGGCAAGCACCTTCTGAATTACTTTTAGGAAAAACTAATGCTTTGTTCTTGGAAAATATTTTCTATCTTGGAGTAACATAAATATAAATCAGGGAACCAAGGAGCCCCCACCCCTTCCTTTTGGGAAAACTGCGATGTCATTGTTTATCTCTACACCAGTGTTGAGATAAATAAGCCAAATGCTCTGGGTGATCATATGAATTGGATGTATGTCTCTCCACAGACTTTGTTGTTACTTTGGAACAAAGGGATCTTCTCTCTGGATGGGTCGTGTGTGTAGTCACGCTTTGGCCCACAGAAGACTAGTTGCAGAGATTTGTAGGAGGACACAAGATAGCTTCAGGGTCCCCTCACTCTGCAGAAGAGACTTGGGAAGGCCCTGGACTGGCTTGGAATAATCCTGCATGTGATCCTCTCTCCATGTTGTTCAAAACCAATGAGTCCAACTTCAGTAAGCATTGCTGTTGGATCGTTTTCTGTTGTGAGTGTCCTGCTGCAGCCAGAGGGCCAGTCATACCCAGATGTAGGGGGTGGAGGATAGGTTGGGGCAGGCTTTCCCCGAAGGGGGTGTCATTCTGGGAAGAGGCAGATTCTGGTTGAAGGAAAGAGGAGGTGGGCTACAGACTGGAAGGGGGTGAAAAAGTCTCTCCTTTTCCCCAGCAGATGGTTGCAAAATGTGGTGTAAATCTGGGGTTTTGTAGCAGGGGCAGGGCTATCCCCTCCAGGTGGAGGCAGGAGGCAGCACTTTGAGAAATCCCAGAGCAGATCTGAGGCCTCAGAGAAGCCACGTCCAGCAGGACTATGAGGCTGTGTGTTGTATAGACTGTGCCCAACCCCTGAGAGATGCTGTTTTCATTTCAGTTTAGTCTTTGTGGGATTGTGAGGGATCAAGGGAAGGTTTGAGTTGGATCCACAAAGGGGCCATGATGTCTCCTCCTTGAGGCCAGAGTTGGGGACACAGTGATGAGGGGGGCCAGTCACCCCCAGAAATCGTTGGCAACAGCATTAGGCAAGGCAGCAAGGAAAGCAATAGGGGGCTTGTTGCACACACAAGAGACGGCATCCTGCACAGTCTCAAACATGCCTTGGGGTTGCTTTGCAAGGACTAGGGCCCAAGTGGGGTCTGGACTCTTCTTCATAAGAATATTAATAGAAACATGATGATCGAAGGTTACAGTTGCAGGCTGGCAAGAGCTTCTGTGGGCTTATTACCCGAGCAGTGTCCCCAAGGAGGCAGGCCACCTGGCCAAGCAGCTGTATATATCATAGACTAAGCTCTCAGATGATTCCAGGTATCATAGAGCAAAGAAAAAACACCCTCTCTGTGCCCTGTTGGAATTCATGACCATCATAATCATTTGCATAGCAAACAGTGGCTTTATACCATTACACTTTGGGGTAATTTGTTACCCAGCCATAATAACTAGAACATGTCAGTGGATTCCAGATACTGATAGTGACTGACTTCCATATTTATTTCCCTCATAGCATTTACACTCCACTATTTCTGAGATTCCTTTTAGAGCTGCACACATTGTGGGAGTTTCAGGGGCCCTGGGTTTGGAATAGACAAGTCCAGAGATATTCTTAGGAGTCAGACACATAGAGTTGGAAAATATCAATTTTGTTACTGGCATGTTGATTGGTAAACACGGCTTCAAAACTATGGCCAGGTGGGTTTGCTAGTATCTTACTCCTCAGTTTGACATGGTAAATCACCCCTAGGCACTGGCCCAGCAGTAATAACTGCAGACCACTCCCCCACCTCATCATAAATCCCTTGTTGCAAGGCAGGGAAGTCTCTAACACTGAGAAAGTGGCTAAGTGAGCATGCCAGTTCCTTTTCCCAAACTGACCAATCAGACCACTCCCCGCCTCCTGCTGGCAGAATGAGGGGTGGGGAAAAACACTTCCATGCGGAAATGTGAGTGTCCTACTTCTCACCACGTTATTATTAAATATTTATGTTTCTTTGATTTTTTGCTACTTTAGCCTTGTCCTAAGCAAACACTCCATGAAATCATGGGTTTGATTTCTAATTATGTATTTTTCCAACATGCATTAAAATAAGCACTCAACTATTAAAAATTGTCCATGTACCACTTAAAATAATTACACATGGGGCGCCTGGGTGGCTCAGTCATTTAAGCACTTGACTCTTGATTTCGGCACAGGTCATGATCTCCCAGTTGGTGAGATTGAGCCCCACGTTTAGCTATGCGCTCACAGTTCAGAGCCTGCTTGGGATTCTGTCTCTCCCTCTCTTTGCCCCTCCTCTGCTTGTTCTCTCTCTCTCTCAAAATAAATAAATAAACATTTTTTTAAATAAAAAAATAATTTCACATATATCAATGGGTGTATATCACACTTGGGGAAATCATACTATAAGAAACTGACATAGGCTCTTGCATAGCTCAGGCAGTTAAGCACCTGACTCGATTTTGGCTCAGTTCATGTTCTCATGATTCTGAGATCAAGCCCCATGATGGATTCTGCTGAGCATGGAGTCTGCTTAAGATTTTGTCTCTCCTTCTCCCTCTGCTCCTCTGCCATCTGTGTTCTCTCTCAAAAATACATACATACATACATACATACATACATACATACATACATAAAATTATATACATATAAAAAGAAACAAGTACATATCACTCCACAGAAAAAGTAAGCTCCAACTCAGGCAGGTATATAATTAATTCACTGTCTGCTCAAAGACAACATGAAAAGTGATGTTAAATGAAAAAAATTAGAGAAGACTGCATGTTCCCATTTTTTTTGCAACAGTGCAATCCATAGGGAGGATGGTAGCTGAAGCTTCATGAAACCGGAAATCATATTACGTTACAATGGAGTCTCCTGATTCTTCCTATAATTCCAGCATTGTGGGATGATTCAGAATGATTCTGTATGATTCTGGATTCTGAACCTTGGCGCGTTCACATGCCAAGTGCCATGCTATAAGCCTTTGAGGCAAAAGTTTGTTGCCTTACATGTGTTCTCCTCACGCTTGGTGACAACAGCTGCTGTCCCATTTTTTTCACTCCCTTTCCTCCTTTTCTCATTCCTAGAGCCCACTGGAGAGAAGCCAGGGTGGGGGATGCCAGCCTAGAGTGTAGTCACAAAACCACAGTAGGATGGTAGTTAGCATGTTCTTGGTTGCTAATAGTGGGTGGTCTGTTAGTGCTGTTTCCATATGTGATTGATTGATTGATTTTTAATGTTTATTTTTTATTTTGAGAGAGAGAAAGCAAGTGAGCTGGGGAGTGGCAGAGAGAGAGGATCCCAAGCATGCTCTGTGCTGTCAACCCTGAGCCCAATGCAGGGCCTGAACCCTTGGACCGTGAGATCAGGACCTGAACCGAGATCAAGAGTCAGATGCTTAACCAACTGAGCCAGCCAGGAACCACCATCTGTGATTTAAATATCAATTTGAAAGAGCCAATCATTTCCTGTCATCCTGAGCACCCATATGGGAATGTCCTTCTCACTTGGTTTCCTGATTCACTGCACAAAGAGGGGGAGTGCTGGAAGCCAGCCAGGCCACAGCAGCAGAAAACAGTGGTGGGAAGAGCTGGAAAATGCCTTCTTGTACCAACAACCTTACTTCACCAAAAAGGACCTCCTCAGCTGAAGGTCAGATCCCTGTTTCTTCAAGGACACTATCGGAGGAAGTGTGGAAACAGTTATGAAGCTCGTCCAGCTAAAGCAACTGTGAGAACTGTGAGAACAGGAAATTTGGGACCACTCTGCCTCCCTCCCGGATTACCAAAGGTACTTTTATTTGTTTTTATTTTTTTTTAACATTTATTTATTATTGAGAGACAGAGACAGACAGAGCATGAGCATGGGAGGGGCAGAGACAGGGAGAGACACAGAATCCAAAGCAGGCTCCAGGCTCTGAGCTGTCAGCACAGAGCCTGATGTGGGGCTCGAGCTCACAAACGTGAGATCATGACCTGAGTGGAAGTCAGACACACCAACTGAGCCACCCAGGTGCCCCCAAAGCTCCTTTAAAAGTCAGAAACAGGAGAGGTGCCTGGGAGGCTCAGTTGGTTGAGCATCTGACTCTTGATTTCAGCTCAGCTCATGATCCCAGGGTCATGGGATCAAGCCCTGTGTCGGGCTCTGTGAGGAGCACAGAGTCTGACTGGGATTCTCTCTCTCTCCCTCTCCCCCTCCCCCTGCTTACATGATCTCTCTCTCTCTTTATGCCTCTGAAAAAAGTCAGAAACCAAGTAGCAGCAGCTACAAGAAGTGGCGTGCAGGTGACACATCCCACTATGTGCTGCACTCTGCCCCCATTGGTATGAAGGTGGCTCTTGAAGGGATGGATTATGCAGTAGTCAAGTGTAAGAATCCACTGGGGAAGCTTGTGGAGAAATGTATGTAGTGTCCTGGACCCATATCCCTAGAGAATCCAATCCTTCGGGGCAGGAGTCAGGACCACTACACTTGGAACAATTTCCCAGCAACCCCAGGGTATTCTGGTGCAGAAGATGTACAGAACACACTTAGAGAAACACCCGCTCACATCACTATCTTTGAGACTTGTGCTAGAACGCATATGCCTCAACCCTTTTTTAAGTTTATTTGTTTATTTTGGGAGAGAGAGTGTGTGTGCACAAGTGGGGATGGGGCAGAGAGAGGAAGAGAGAGAGAATTGATCCCACAAACCATGAGATCACGATGTGAGGTGAAATCAAGAGCTGGTTGCTTAACGGGGTGAGCCACCCAGGCGCCCCAGGCCTAAACTATTTCTTAGTAACTCTTCTGAAGTTCAGTCTGAGTGAGTTTCCTTTGACTTTGTTTCCCAACCTCTGCCAATAACAGACCTATTCTAGGAGGAACAGAACGAACACTTAGGAGACCTGGGTTCTAACTCTGCTCTGCTATCAGCTTATACTGGAATATTAGGCTTCTAATTTCTTTGGGCCTTGGTTTCCCCATCTTTCATTGAAAGGAGTTTTTTCATACTGAGCTCCACAGAACCCTAGGGTATCTATATTTTTCCCAGACTCAAAGATTTAATGAGGGGCAAAGGATAGACTGATAGTCTGGAATAAAGCACATCCTCCCATCACACACATGCCCCCACACATACAACACCCAACTCCTCCAACAATCAAACCAGCTTGGCTTTGAATTTTTACTTTATATCTAGGAATTCTAATAATGGTTTTGTTTGGTCTGGAAAGAGACCCCACTGCTGTTTTTATTTTTTAATCCACAGGATTTAAAGAGGTCTTTAAAGAGTCCCTTTGATCTCTGGTGTCTATGATTCCAGAAACCCTGGATGGAATCCATGACACAAATCCTTCTCTGTAGGATATTTTTTTTTTTTTTTTGGTCCCATGCCATGCCCAGTTTTATTAAACTGGGGAGAAAGCATTCACTTCTGGGAAGCATGTTTTATTAAGAGCCAGAGGTGTGAGTGGGTGACACGAGCATTATGGCAATCCGTGCTTACCAGAGAATCAACTCAAGAGTCACTTAAGTCTGGGGACACCTGGGTGGCTCAGTCGGTTAAGCATCCGACTCCGGCTCAGGTCATGATCTTGCAGTTTGTGAGTTCAAGCCTCGCATCAGGCTAGCTGCTATCAACACAGATCCTGATTCAGATCCTCTGTCCCCGCCCCTCCACCGCTCGCATGTGCACACTCTCAAAAATAAGTAAAAACATTAAAAGAAAAAAATTGTATAAAAGAGTCACTTAAGCCTAATTATCCAAGGACAATGGTCCATCCAATTCTGCTCCGTCTCTACCAGAGTTACGTCTCCCCCTCCCTGTTACCCCCATCACAGTGATGCCCCTGATAAACTATCTACAAGTTGTGGTATGGACGACAACAGACTGTGCAGAGGACTGCCAGAACATTTGAAAGGTACAGTTCCCCTGAAAAGCATCATATCATCTCAAAACAAGATAAGATAATCCCTTTGAGTTCTTTCTCTCTGTTCCAGGACAATGTGCTATCACCCCAGCAACGAGAGCAGCAAACAAGGGAGGTTTGCTCCTCCCAGGTTGGGCAGCAGTGACCATGTTCAGCCATTAACCAGAAAGGGTCAGGCGCCTGTAATGTGGCAGGAGCAGACAAAGTTCTTTGGCCAAAGGGATTGAAGTACTGAAGGGATTAACGACTTCCATTAATTGAAGAATTAGTAGGTATCCTTCCCATTCGTGTGTATAAATAAGGACAGTGCAGTACAAAGAAATATCTCTGGACATGCTGGAAGACACAAATGCCGCCTGCCCCAGATGGTTGGCATCATGGTCTGCTGGGAAATGCTCTGTCCTCCACATCAGACATTTTCTCTCCAGAACACAGCCTGGAAGTCACAGGCACTCACCAAACCCTGGACTAATGTGTGCTCACACCACTCTAATCATCTCCTGGCCAGTAGGACATATATCATCATAGGTACCCCTAAGGTGGCTGCTCAGATTGCCATCAATAGAAAAAAAAATTATAGAGCTACCACCTGTATGTAAAAACTCTGTTTATTTATAAATGAAAACTTTCTAATGCAGTAAACTTTGCTCAAATTTCAAGGAACCCTATAGGAAACTAAACTTCTGATTAAATAAATTGCACAAAGCAAGTCTGCTTTGGCAAAACCCAATCCAACAAATGAATTCACTTATTCATTTATTCAATGGACATCTATCGGCACCTCTTAGGTGCCAGACTTTGTGTGGGGAGTTGAAGGAAGTCCAAATAGAACATGGCCCCCATCCTGAAGAGGAATATGTAACATACACACACACACACACACACACACACACACACACACACACACAGAATATCAAACTAATAACTATGTCATGAAAGATATGAGCCAGGCACTGTGGAAATTCAGAATGGAGAGGTCTTTTTCCCAAAGGATAGGTAGGATTTTTACAGGTAGACACGGAGGACAGTGTAAAGTAGGGAGAAGAAAAGCTACCCCATAGCCAAGGCTCACAACCTTCTGAGTTGCATATGTTTAAGGAGACATTTTTAGGAAAATTGTGGATACAATTTGACTACAGGGCAGGGTGGGAGTGGAAGGCAGAGGGAAAAAGCAGTGGGCAAAGGCTGAGGACTTTGGGCATAATACTGAAAGCAATGGAGAGTGATTCAAATGGAACAGTTATGTGATCAGAGCTGGGTACTAGGAAATTTGACCTGGTTCTTGGTGTGAGTTGGGTTGTGGGAAGGACAGAAGTGAAGGCAGAAATGTCATTTTAGAGGGCCCTGATGGGGAGGTCTGGATCAAGAGTTGGCCACCAAAATGGACAGGATGCAAGGGACAGAGGAGCCATTGCTCAGGCTGAATGCTCAGGACTTGGTTGTGGACTGGCTGGAGGAAGCAAGTAATCAGAGACAACTGAACGCTCTACCAGGCTCCGGGGAGAAGGGTCTGACAAGTCAGGAAGAAACATATCCTGGGAAGATAAAATTAAGTTTGATTTGGAGGAGTTTCTTAGGAAAATAGAATGTGTGAATTGACCTGCCTTCGATTAATTCTCTTATCAGACTGATTGGCACCACCATCAGAATAGAGCCCGAAGGGAAACATGACTGAGGTAGGAAAATCCATGCAGCCCCTGAAGGAATGAAAAATGCTTTACAGGGACAGTCTATCCTGTGTGATTTGCCCAGATAAGAATGTGCAGATTCACTTAATCCATTTTTTCCATTCTATTAATAACTTGTTTCAATTTTACTGAGGTATAATTGATGAATACAACTGTAATATACTTAAAGTGTACAACGTGCTGATTTGATACACGTATACACTGAAGGAATTTCCATCATGATTTAATTAACGCATCCATCACTTCACATCTATACCTTTTCTTGGATGAGATTGGTGGAGGAGTGAGAACACTAAAGATCTACCCTCCTAGGGGCACCTGTGTGACTCAGTCTGTTAAGCATCCGACTCTTGATTTCGGCTCACATCATGATCTCGGGGTTCTCTGGGATGATCTCTGGGACGGAGCCCCCCCCCCCCCCCCCGCCCCCATTTGGGCTCTGTGCTGACAGCGTGGAATCTGCTTGGGATTCTCTCTCTCTTCCCCTCCCGCACTTGTGCACGAGCACTTTCTCTTTTTCTCAAAATAAATAAATAAACTTTAAAGATCTACCCTCTTGGAGCGCCCGGGTGGCTCAGTCGGTTAAGCATCTGACTTCAGCTCAGGTCATGATCTCGCAGTTCATGACTTCAAGCCCCGCCTCAGGCTCTGTGCTGACAGCTCAGAGCCTGGAGGTTGCTTCATATTCTGTGTCTTCCTCTCTCTCTGCCCCTTCTGCACTCATGCTCTGTCTCTGTCTCTCAAAAATAAATAAACTTAAGACAAAATAAAGATCTACTGTCTTAGTGAATTTCAATTATACTGTTCAGTATTATCAACGATAATCAGCATGTTACACATTATATCCTCAGACTTTATTCATCCTATAATTAAAAGCTAATACCCTTTACCAGCCTCTCCGTATTTCCTTACTCCCAAAGCCCTGGCAACCATTATTCCACTCTGTTTCTCTTGAGTTCAACTTAAAAAACAAAACCAAAACTAAAAACAAAACAACTTATATCCCATACAGAAGCAGATTTCACTTAATTTAAATAAATTGTTATGAAGGGAACATAACAAAGTCTACTTCTTGGGCACACAATGGGAAGAACTGTCATGTTAGTTTCAGAAAAAAACCATCTCTGTGTGAGTCATTAAGGTTGTTTTTAATGCTGCATGGAAATCTAGTTCTACATATTTTTCTATGCTATTTCTTCTTCCAAGATATAAATTTGTCTGTATATGTTAATTCAGCCATTATGTGAAAGAACCTCAAGATTTTTTCCCATCTACAATATTTTAAGATCAATGCAATTAAACTGCTTTTGATTCCTGGGGCACCTGAATGGCTCAGTCAGTTGGGCCTCTGACTCTTGATTTCAGCTCAGGTCTTGATCTTGATCTAAGGGAACTTGAGTTCAAGCCCCATGTTGGGCTCCACGCTGGGCATGAAGTCTACTTTAACCAAAAATAAAAAATAAAAAGAGAGAGAAAACAAAAAACAAACTACATTTGATTCTGATCAAATACTCTTTCTTTGCCCACATCAGATATTGGCAGGAATTTGCAATGGGTCTCAACTGGGAGAAAGTAATTTGCCTTTAATTTATAGGTTTCAATGTTAGTCTGGGAAGGTCCAAACCTAAATTCAATTTTTTAAACTTCAAAATCCAAAATGGCTGACTTTTTTATTTCAGGAAGCAATTTTCACATATTTTTTCCCAAAATAGCCAGAAAAGAATCTTTTTTTTTTTTTAATGTTTATTTATTTTTGAGAGAGACAGAGAGCAGGAGTGGAGGAGGAGCAGAGAGAGAGGGAGGCACAGAATCAGAAGCAGGCTCCAGGCTCTGAGCTGTCAGCACAGAGCCCGACGCGGGGCTAGAACTCACAAACTGCGAGATCATGACCTGAACCGAAGCCGGACGCTCACCCAGGTGCCCCAGAAAAGAATCTTTTTACTCCCTTTGTAAAGAAACTGATAAACAAATTCATCTCAAGACAGTTCAAAGATTTGAGCAAACAGATCCAAAAGGTCAGTCTAGTCTACCTTGGGTCTCAGGATGAGAGTTCTAGAGGGTGCTTTTGGGATTGCTGAGCAAAATCACATAGAAAAGAGGTAAAACGGGTTGCAGAGCTGAAACCATGCCCCTGGGCTCCAGGACTGCAGAGCATCTGTGGGCTGGGGTTATCCCAAGAAAAACTAAGAACGTAATAAAAGTAACCATCACTGCTGTAAATGTGTCTACTTAGGCTGGGCACAGCATATTCACAATGTTATTCCGTACTGTTTGCAACACCCCCATGAGGGGTGTTTTTAATCGTCATGTTACAGATAAGGACATCAAAGGCTCAGAGCAAGCTGCAAAGTGTCAGATTTATGATCCAGACAGTTCGCCTGCCTCCAAATTGTGTGCCCGTCTCTCCAGAAAGCTTTTCTCACTCACTTGAGCAAGAGTCCAATTAAGAATCCTGGCTGCAGGCTGAGCTGTTCAGATGCTGAGGGCCAGGAAACTGAGCCTTTGGGCATAAAACTGAGGTCCTTTCCAAGTTCTTCTGGCGAAGCACCTTCATTTTAGCGGTTTTTACTTTTCCATTCCACTGGAGGTTATTTTTCTGATTTCTCCCGCTCATCATAAAATCAGTATTTTTCTACTGTTGTGTGAAAACAAGATACAGGATTCTACTGTCTTTCTACCAGTCCTCATGATGTTTTTGCTTCCTTCCTTTCTAAAGGAGAGCTTTCGAATGCTAATCCTTCCCCCCTCCCACTCTTAATTCCTGCTTGCTGAGATCCTCTGGTAACTTTACTTCTGAACTATTATTACATTTTCCTTTGCCATATAAGTCTTCAACTCTTCAGTTTTGAGACTCTTCGACACTTAGATTACACATTCCCAAGCTTTCCACTGCCATGTATTTAGATTTAATGATGTGTGTTGGAGAGCGCGTTGCATATCGGTCTTACATATTTTCTTGAACTTCCTTTAGTGTTCAAGGAAGTGTTCAACACTCTTCCTTAGTGTTTTCCTCAGCTAGGATACATGTGGGATAAATCATCTCAATCATCACGTATTCATCAATAGGTTTATTTTTACTCTGGGAGGCGAAGGGCATCTTGGCTGAGAGCAGGGTTTTCTGATTACATTCCTTTCTTTGAATGTGTAATAGATATTCCACAGTCTCCTGCCTTCCATTGCTGCCATGGAGTCCTAGTCTAGGGCCAATCAGATACTTTGTCCTTTGTCTGGAAGCCTGTAAGATTTCCCTTTATCCTTGCAATTCAGAAAACCAGGAGATATCTAGGAATAGACGTATTATTTATTTTTTAATCCTGCCTGGAACTTGCTAAATCTTTTCAAGGTGATGACTTCAGTTTATTTAAATCAGAACTTTTGTTCTTTGTTTTGAGATGTTTTTCCTCCACCTTCTCCTTCCCCCCTCCCTTTCCCCTCCCCCCTCCTTTCTTCTCTCCTCTTCTTCCTCCTCTTCGTCTTCCTCCTCCTCCTCCTCCTTGTTTCTCTCCTTTCTCTTCTTCAGATATTTCTTCTGTTTGATCAACACACCATTAATTAGATTCTCAATTTCATCGTCTCTCCCTTTTTTATGTTTTCACTGAATAATTTAGCTTCAGAATAATGCTGGCTAGGTCCAGAGAGTTCTTGAGTGCATGCTTATGTATTTATTACTTGTTTATTCATTATTATAGTCGTCTTCTGTCTCCTCTGCCAACTAGTACAGTAGAAGCTAACCCAATTCTGGATGTTCTGGTTGCTCTTTATTAGGTTTTTTTTTTTTGGCTGTTGGGTTGCCTAAGACCATTTCTTTCTTGCTTCTTTTAAATTCAAGTATAATGAATAGACAGTGTTATGTTAGTAAATACAGTGTACAATATATAGTGCTTCAACAATTCTGTACATTTCTCAGTGCTCATCAAGATGCTAAGAACATTTCTTTGTTTGCTCTTGGCTCTAACTGCCCCTGAGGGTTGGTCAAGCTATGGAGGTGCGTTAAGCAGAGGGGAAGCTGTGAGTGATACCGCAGATGCAGGGGTAGATCTGCAGGGGACAGGCAGACAAGCTGTAACTCGTTCCTTGGTCAAGCGTCAGTGAGGAACTTCCTGCTCCCTTTCTTCTCATCAGTAAAGGTTAGTGTTCCTCATGGAAAGAGGAGGATGTATCCGGTTCAGCTGCCCCAGGGTGTCTGGCAGTACTTCCTGGCCCACTTGGAAGCCTTTTGGTCATCTTCTCGAATGGAGATCCACAGATCGTTTCAAGGCAATCTCTCTCTAAGAGCCAATCCTTATCCTACAGTTCTTCCCCTATACTTCAGAGATGCTGGTCGGATGTTTAACAATGGTGCCAAGACTATTCAATGAGAAAAGAGGGATCTTTTCCACAAATGGTACTGAAAAACGACATAGCCACAAGCAAAGGAGTGAAATTGAGGGGCACCTGGGTGGCTCATGGTCCAACTTCAGCTCACGGTTTGTGACTTTGAGCCCCGCATCTGAAGCGCAGTGCCCACTTCAGATCCTTTTGTCTCCCTCTTTCTCTGCCTCCCCCACCTATGCTCTATCTCTCAAAAATAAATAAACATTAAACAGATTTTTTTAAAAAAAGGAATGAAATTGAATGCTTACCTCACACAATATATAAAAATTAGCTCAAAGTGGATCAAAGACCTAAATGTAAGAGCTGAAACTATAAAATTCTTAGAAAAAAACTGAGGGGTAAATCTGCAGTACCTTGAATTTGGCAATGCATTTTTAGGCACGACACCAAAAGCACATGCAACAAATGAAAAAACATCCAAACATTGGGTTTAATCAAAAATTAAAGACTTCTATGCTTCTAGGGACACAATCAAGAAAGTAAAAAGACCACATACAGAATGGAAGAAAATATTTGGAAATAATACATCTGATGAGAGACGTGTAGCTGGATTACATAAAGAGCTCCTACAACTTGATAATAAACAGACAAATCACACATTTTTTTAAATGAGGAAATGATCTGAATAGACATTTCTCCAAAGAAGATCTACAAATGACCAATAAACGCGAAAGGATGCTGGACATGATCAATCATCAGAGAAATGCAAATCAAAGCCACAATGAAATACTTTTTTACACTTGCTAGAATGGCTAGAATCAAAAAATCAGGGGGGCCTGGGGGACTCAGCTGGTTAAGTGTCTGACTCTTGATCTCAGCTCGGGGTCATGATCTCATGGTTTGTGACATCAAGTCCCAGGTGAAGCTCTGCACTGACATCACAGAGCCTGCTTGGGATTCTCTCTCCCCTTTTTTCTCTGCCCCTCCCTGGCTTGTGCTCTATTGCTCTCTCTTTCTCTCAAAATACATAAATAAAGTTAAAAAAAAAGTCTGATAATGACAAGTGAGGATGTGGCTAAATCAGAACCCTCATACACTGCTGGTGGGAATGTGAAATGATGCAGCCACTTAGGAAAGCAGTCTGGCAGCTTCTCAAATAATTTAGTTTCCATTTGACCCAAGACATCTACTCCTAAGTAACAACCTAGATGGAAACAAGCCAAATACCCATCAGGTGATGAACGGATAAACAAAATGGGATATATCCATACAATGGAATATTATTTAGCCCTACAAAGGAATAAAGTACTTATACTTGCTGCAGCACGGATGACCTTGAAAATATTATGCTAACTGGAGTGCCTTGGGTGGCTCAGTCATTTGAGCATCCAACTCTTAATTTTGGCTCAAGTCATGATCTCATGGTTCGTAGGTTCAAGCCCTGAGTTGGGCTCCGTGCTGTGGAGTCTACCTGGGATTCTCTCTCTCCCTTTCTTTCTGCCCCTGCCTATGAGCGTGCACTCTATTCCTCTCTCAAAAAATAAATAAGTAAACTTAAAAAAAGAAAAAAAGAAAAAGAAAAGAAGTGAAAGAATCCAGTTACAAAAGATGGCTTATTATGTGATTCCATTCATATGAAATGTCCAGAATTGACAAATCTATAGAGACAGAAAATAGATTAGTGGTGCCCAGGGCTGGTTGATTGTTGGGGGTTGGGAGCAGTGGAAAAAGAAGAGGAGGGGGACAAAAGCAAATAGCTCGAGAGTGAAGGTTTCTTTTAAAGTGCTGAAAATGTTCTAAAATTGTGGTTGCAGGGGCGCCCAGGTGGCTCAGTCAGTTAAGCGTCCGACTTCAGCTCAGGTCATGATCTCACGGTCATATAAATAAATCCCCATTTAAATTTGATTTATATCTAATTGCCTTTATGTATATATACATTTAGATTAAATGAAAAATATGGCATGGGACATATTTTACTATAACAGTATTTGTTATTTATCTGAAATAAATTTTAACCACCTAAATTATATACCACTTTCCTTAATTTTATTTCCCGGATGATTGGCTCTCCTTAATACTTCCTTGCTTTGCCAAATTTGCTTATAAAGTTCCTGTGGTCACAGTCTATATTCCACTTACACTGTAACATATCATCTACAGTGGTCACATTCAGTTTATTATTATTTTGTCCACCTACTTAACATCCACTAATGAGAAAACATGCTCAATATTATCATTATAAGACAGTATGCTAAACATATACCAGCATAAAGCTAAAGTTCTGATGATTGCTCTTCAAATTTGATTGGTTGAAGCACATACCATCTTTCATGGCATACCTTGTCTTTTATTTATTTATTTATTTATTTATTTATTTGTTTATGTGTTTGTTTGTTTAAGTAGGCTCCACACCCAACATGGGCTTGAACTCACAACCTTGCAATAAAGAGTCACATGCTCTACTGACTGAGCCAGCCAGGTGCCCCCATAACTTGCTTTTTTTTTTTTTTTTTTTTTTTTTTTTAAGCATAGCACAAGGAGGGGAGGGGCAGAGAGAGAATCCCAACCAGGTTCTGGGCTGTCAGTTCAGAGCCGGGCGGGCTAGATCTCAAGAACCATGAGATCATGACTCGAGCCATAATCAAGAGTCCATTGCTTACTGACTGGGCCACCCGGGTGCCCATTGTTGTCCTTTTTTAGTTCCTTCTTCGGTAATATAGGTGATTCCACTTATTCCCATGCTAGAAGACTATTTAGCAACATCCAGTAAAACAAAACAAAACAAAACAAAACAAAACAAAACAAATTCTTCAAAGGATAATATTGACTTCAAAACCTAGTTACAAGTGTTGTAGTAATTATCTACCTCAAGTTGGAATTTCTCTTCCTGTTCAAAAGTACAGTTGACCTTTTCACCAGCAGCCTTGCTAACAAAAGGGATAAAGTTGATGCCAACTTTTTCCTTAACACACTCAGCAAATTCCTTTAAACAGTGGAGTACCGTTGAAAACCTTGTAGCTCTTCTTTCACTTTGCATAATCCTCTTACCAAACTGATTGAAGACAATGACCAAGAAATAGGGAGCTTTCACAGAATAAATTACACCAGTTCCCCCTTCTCTGGGATTTGGCTTTTCCGCAGTTCCAGCTCCAGGCAGTCAACCCCGACCAGAAGCAGGGGCATCAGAAGGTCAATCCGTTGCCTGACGCCACGTCAGTGAAGTCACAAAGTCTGCGACACGCCCCTCACTTATCCCATTCGGTGACGTCACAAAGTCTGCGACACGCCCCTTCCGTGATCCCTCACACAGGCATTTTATCATCTCACATCATCACAGGAGGGGTGAGTACAGTGAGACAAGATGTTTTGAGAGCCAGAGACCACGTTCACATAACTTTTATTACGTATACTGCTATGATTGTTCCCTTTTATTATTTGTTATTGTTGTTACTCTCTTACCGTGCCTAACTTATAAATTAAACTTTATCGAAGGTTCGTACGTATTGGAAAAACATAGTATATGTAGGCTTCGGTCCTATTTGCGGTTTCAGATGGGAGGTCGTAGGATGTATCCCATATGGATAAGGGTGGGGAGACTACTCTATTAAAACTCAATAAGAGGGGTACCTGGGGTGGCTCAGTCAGTTAAGCCTCCGACTTCCGCTCAGGTCATGATCTCAGGGTTGGTGGGTTCAGGCCCCTCGCTGGGCTCTGTGCTGACGGCTTGTTGCCTGGAGCCTGCTTCCAATTCTGTTTCCTTCTCTCTGTGCCCCTCTCCCGCTCGCAGTCTGTCTCTCTCAAAAAAAACATTAAAAAAAACAAAAACAAAAACCTCAACAAGAATTAAGGGGTCCTTTTCTTTATAATTAAAGTATGATTTTATGCTTCAAGTGATAAACTGAGAATTCCTTCAAATGTGTTTGTTAGAACTGAATAATGCCAACAAAATCATGACGTTTTTAATTGCTCAGTACAAAGAGGGTATTGATGCTGATGGCGTTAGTATACATGCTGAAGTAGGAGAACAGTTTCATAACAGTGTCATGACAGTGTCCAAAGAAAGAACATCATATGCTATCCGAGCAGCATTAGGCAGACTAGGGCGGGACAGCCAACACTTTATGGAATCATTGTATGCTTTGCTTCAACTTTGACTTTCAGCACCTTTACACAAACAACTGCATGGTCTACCTCCAATTCAATGTATCTCATTAACTCTGGCTTATAAGAGAGTCTTTGCTACAATTTCCTAATGTTTCTGAAGTCTCATCTGGAAGGGATTTCATGGACAATGGCCTTGTAAGCAATCCTCTTTCACAAAAATATTGCCCAATCAAGAGAAAAGCGTTTTCTGATTGTGGTTACTTGCATTAATGAATGTGGTTTTTACACATTTTAGCATTGCTGTAGATTTTGTCCTGGCCCTTGATTTGATGTTTGTTTAGTATTTGCTTGCAATTTTGAAATGAGAAAATATTTCTGATAGCAGTACATTTAAACATTTGAGCTGAATGAGGATATAGACCATGGAAGGCCATTACAGCCTCTGCTGTGATTATTCTTCATCTGAATCTCTCTAAATCATTTTTAAAAAGTTACTTTATCCTTTTCTTTCGTACTGATTGAGGAAGTCATACATCTCTTGTGCTCAGCTGCTAGGATATGTTGCTTTGTATCTGACAGTATTTATAGTGAGTGAACAATTGTATCTCATACAAAAAGCTTCAAAGGATTTTTGTTTTCTCATTTAATAAATGTCCACTGTTCAGAAATTGGTCATAAAACTTTATTCTCACATTTGGGGTTTTAATTCTGTGCAAATTATGAAATTACCAATTTGCTTTATCAATCACTGCAGAATTTGAGGATTGAATTTGGTAGTCTTCTGACCATGTTGCTGCCATCCATCACTCACAAATCAACTCATCATGACCTGTAACCAGGAACGAAGAGTTGCAAACTTGCCAACTAGCAATGAATTGAACTCAGTTGAACTCTGATGCAGAAAAGGTAAACGTTCTGTTTGCCTACAGGGGAAATCTATACAGCTGACTCTTGAACAACATGGGTTGGAACTGCACGTGCCCATTTACATGCAGATTTTTAAAGATAAATACAGTATGGTACTGTAAATGTATTATCTCTTCATTATGGTTTTCTTCTTCTTTTTTTTTTTTTAAAGATTTTATTTGTAAGTAACCTCTACCCCCAATGTGGGGCTTGAATTCACAACCCTGAGGTCAAGAGTCCCACGCTCTTCCGACTGAGCCAGCCAGGCACCCCCTTATAGTGTTCTTAATAATATTTTTTCTCTAGCTTATTTTCTTGTAAGATTATAGTATATAGAATACATACCATAAGAATAGGTGCTTATTTACCATATATGATAGCCATAAGGCTTCTGGTCAACAGTAGGCTATTAGCCATTAAGGTATTGAGGATTCAAAAGTTATGTACAGATTTTCAACCGCAGGGTCAGCGCCACTCACCCCTGGATTGTTCAAGAGTCAGCTGTGTTTGTAAGACATTGTTTTCTTGAGAAAGCCAGAGTTGATCTTATATAAGGTTTTGAGAAGCTTGACATTCGGGGATCGGTGGGTTTTCAGAAGTGGAGCGTGTACAGATTGAAAGATTTTCAGCTGTGTTAGTGTGTTCACTGGAGAAAGGCTGCTGTCCACCAGCTAACCATGACCTTCAGGAGCTTGGCTGCTGGAGTGGGTATTTTTTTGAATGGCTGTTGTCTCGAAGCGTGCATTGTCCCAGCTTGCTGACATTCAGGACTGGAGGTTTATCACCGAATGTCTTTCAGAAGCTTGGGCTGTTACTGATTTGCTCGCTTTTAGACACTTGGAGTAAGGCTGTTAACTGGCTGCTTTCCAGAAATAGGCCACAGGAGTGAGGCTACAACTGTTTGGCTGATTTTCAGAGCATGTGCACTCATACGAAGTTAACTCGAATTAACAATGCTTACTTGTTCACAGCTTGGGAATTTGGTCGAAGAATAGTCTTTTCTTGAGTATGAAAAAGAAATACTTTTCATTCTCAGTTCCTCTCTTTGATCTCCCTGCAGCCAAACCTGCAGGAGAGGCCATAAGAGATGGTTGAGATGTTTGTGGAGTATGGTTTGCAGCTGGTATTGCCATGTAAGTGATGTAAGTACCATTTACTGGGGCAGAAAGATAGCTCTAGGTGCGGATTTTTGTAATTTCTTTTAAAAAGCTGAATACAGGGCACTTAAGGGGTCATGACAAAGTCAGTACAGGGCACAGTACAACACAAATACGGGGCATGTCCTGTATATACAGGATACTGGCAACCCCACCTAAATGTAATATTCTAGCTATAACATTAAATATAACAGCAAAAGACTTGCTTTCCAAATTAAAAAAAAAAATTTAAAAATATCATCTGAATGGTCTGGGTTCCTTTAAAAACATGAATTATATTAAGCTGATGTCTTCTTTTTTTTTCTCTTTCTCCTTGAATCTCCCCAAACAATATAGAGATATTTAAGATCTATTCTGTAAAAGGAGGCACTTAGTTTCTCTTCTGATGACGATGGTAATAATTTCCCCCTAAAAGATTCTTAACATGAGGTCTGACTTTGCACTTAACCCTTCTGCTTTGTTTACCTCTTTGCCTTTTTCAAAACTATGATTCCATCGTCTCTATTAGATCAATAAATACCACCAGGAATATGATTAATGGGTATTGCTGCATTTTAAAAACAGCAAGTCAAGAATTTCATATTTCTTTTTCTTTTTTAAAAAAAAGTTTTTAATGTTTGTTTATTTTTCAGAGAAAGAGAGACAGAGCATGAGCGGGGCAGGGACAGAGAGAGAGGGAGACACAGAATCTGAAGCAGGCTCCAGGCTCTGAGCTGTCAGCCCAGAGCCCAGTACAGGGCTCAAACCCACAAACTATGAGATCATGACCCCAGGCCAAAGTCGGACACCTAACTTACTGAGCCATCCAGGTGCCCCATTTCATATTTCTTTAGATGTTTCTTAAAACAGTTTATGCAGATCGTAAAGCAAAAGCATTTTTACATAGGCTTCAAGAAATCTCTCATAGATCTCTTAATGGAGATCAAATCATAACAATGTGGATATAAATGTGCTTCATTTTATGCTGTATGTAAATCTAAAATAAGAGTTGTGGTTTAATGGAAATCTATTATAAGTAATTTTGTGAGACCCAACTGTAATTCCAGGAACCTGCAAGCCCATTCAGCAGATTCAATGGAGCAAAGGGGGGTCATAGTTACTAGGGGATCCTGGGGTGCCTGGGTGGCTCAGTCGGTTACGCATCCAACTTCAGCTCAGGTCACGGTCTCTCAGCTTGTGAGTTTGAGCCTTGCCTGGGGCTCTGTGCGGACAGCTTAGAGCCTGGAGCCTGCTTCGGATTTTGGGTCTCTTTCTCTTTTTGTCCCTCCCCCACTCATGCTCTCTCTCTCTCTCTCTCAAAAATAAACATTAAAAAAATTTTTATTTTTAATTAGGGAATCCTGTGCAAAGCAGCTGAGCAGGTTGGCCCTTCCCCCTTTTCCCCACTTAATATAAAGCAGAGGGAGCAGCTCTTGACCCCCGCAGTGGACCTTAGGTCTGAAACAGCAGAGCAGTGCCCTAGAGAGCTGATGACTCTTGGGAGGGGTAGGAAGGACTCTCACACAGAAGACACTGTTGGAACACCTCCTCCAGCTATATGTACTGCCCCACCCCACGATCCCTGGAGACGAGATGTAGGAAACAGAAGCTGAATCCACAGACATGTATACACAGAACCACAGATACAAAGATAAGCACACAACCAAGAGTCACCATTGGAGTAATACTGGGAAAGAAAAGCATCAACCCCAACAACGAATCAACACTTGAAGAAAAGACTCCAAGACAGTTCTTTTTTCAAGTTTATTTAATTTATTTTGAGAGAGAGAGAACAGGGGAGGCACAGAGAGAGAGGGAGAGAGAGAATCCCAAGCAGGCCCCTCCCTGTCAGTCCAGAGCCCGATGAGGGGTTCGATCTCATGAGTTGTGAGATCATGACCTGAGCCCAAACCAAGATGCAGATAGATGTTTAACTGACTGAGCCACCCATGCATCCTCGGGTCTAATGAATATCTTTGGGTAATAAAAGAGGAATACAGGTATATATTCATATGTAACAACATACGCAATTATGAAAACAATTCTTAGAAATCAAGAACATAATCATAGAACCTTTAAAACTTCAATAAGTGAGTTTTATAGAAGAATGGGCAGAGTTGAAGATTAACTCTGGGTAAGAAGATCTAGATGAAGAATTTGCTTATAACCTAGCACAGTCCAGAAGTTCTGATGTCTACCTCAGAGGAGGGAAGATGGGAGGGAAAGAAGAGAGAGGGCTGCCAGAGGTAGGAAGTTTCTAAAAAAATCAAGTCTTCAAAGAGAGATTTAAATAAAGAATTGATAAAAAATAAAATAATAAGTAGTCTTTAGTAGATATTAGCAAATATTAACACATTGTATATATTTATTCATAGACTTACCTTTAACACAACCTATTATTCTTCTCAGATAAGTGGAAGAGTCAAATGACCAGACTGAGGTGGGAATAATATATAAGATGAAGCATTTTGGAGAGGTCTGAGCAGATTCTGTCAAATTGTGCTTCTAGGACTTGTTGAGAGATATTGAAGTCTAAATAGATGCTGAGGATGAATGCTTTTTTTGAATGGGGAAAATACATGGGTCAGATGAAATGAGAAGTGTGTGTTATATGAGAACAGATTCCAGACCCTTGAGTGCTCACAGATGGAACAGTTAATTCCTAAGCTTCCTCCTTTCCTGTTGAGTATCTCATCCTATACTTCTGTTTGATGAGTTCTAGCATATTCTTCTCCTTTCTTTTTTCTTTTTCCTTTCTTTTCTCTTCCTTTCTTTTCTTTCTTTCTTTCTTTCTTTCTTTCTTTCTTTCTTTCTTTCTTTCGAAAGAGAGAGTGAGAGAGCACATGCTAGCAGGGGGAGAGAAGAAGGAGAGGGAGACAGAGAATCTTAAGCAAGTTCCATGCCCAGGGGAGCTTGACACAAGGTTTGATGCAGGGCTCGATCTCACAAACTGTGAGATCATGACCTGAGCTGAAATCAACAGTTGGACGCCTAACCAACTGAGCTACCCATTTGTCCCTATTCTTCTCCTTTCTAATGTGTTTTCTCTTTCTTCAGGATTCTCTTGCCCACCTTCATGACTGGAGGATTTTATTCCAATTTTATAGCCTAATAGAACTTCCCTCCACTGTGACATTCTCATTTCTTCTACAGTGTCACCTTTCTTACCAATGTTTTGATTATCATTATTTTTTAATGTTTATTTATACTTGAGAGAGAGAAAGGGAGGGGCAGAGAGAGAGAGTTGGACAGAGGGTCTGAAGTGGGCTCTGTGCAGGGCTCGAACTTAGAAACTAGGAGATCATGACCTGAGCCTAAATCAGATGCTCAACCAACTAACCCACTAAGGTGCCCCCACCCCCGTTATTTTTAATATATTAAAACTTTTTAGATATCTGATTAGGTAAAGCCATCAGGAAAATATGATTTTGATAAACATTTTAATATCTTGAATTTAGTTCATTGTAGGTGATAGGGGTTTAACATAATGTGCTTCAGAAACTCAAAGCTTAATTTATAAAAGATTAAGAAAATAAATTATCAGAAATGCTGCAAGCCTTATACATATTGTCACTCAACACCTCTCAAGTGACAATATAAGTTAACAGGCATTGTCCTATATTATTGGTGACACATTCACCTTTATTGGATAAAATGGTCAGATAAAACCAGGCCCAGGTGCTTCTTGGGGGAAAATATGTAAGGCTTTATTTTTGTTTTGTAATAAGTAAGCAAATGAGTAAGAGAAAAAAGTTGAAGAATCCAATTTTGAAAAATCTGATAAAGAGAAAAGGAAAAAGTATAGAAATAAAGTATGGGACTTTACATATATATACTAAATATTAAGGATCTTTTATGTATTAGGAGAGTATTACATATAATTTTATGACATTAATACTTTAAATGTAGTGTTTCTCTACAGAAAACAGTAGAAAGGGTAGAGAAATAGAAAATCTGAATACACTAGTATTTACAGGAAAAATAGCAAAAAACATTGCTAGGGCCAAACATTTATCCACAAAAGTGTCACCAAGCCATATTATTCTGTGGCCAGATTATCCCAAACCTTCAAGGAACAGGTAATTCAGGTTATAGAAAGTGATCCAGACAAAGGTGAAAAGTTCCCTACTTCATTCTGTTAGGCTGGAATACCACCACCACCACCAAAGAAAGACAAACAAAACTGTAGGCCAGCCTCAGTTGGGTACCCAGCTGTAAAAAGCACAAATGAAACATTAGCAAATGAAATGCATCATTGTATTAGCAAGTACAGTTTATCTCAGGAATGCATGGATGAGCCCCTATTAGAAGACGTATTACTGTTATTTACAACAGTAAGAGATCATAGAGAATTAATTTTATGATCTTGAGGTGAGAAAGACATCACTTGAGTGAGATTTAAGACAGGCCATTTTGGCACATGCATGGCGTAAGAGGTATTCACTTGTTCTTTCAAATGGATTCCGTTTTTTCCGTTTTCGTTTTTTTGTGTTTTTTTGTGTGTTTTTTTTTTTTGTTATATATTTGTTTTTTTATTTTATTTTTATTTTTTTTTAATATATGAAATTTATTGTCAAATTGGTTTCCATATAACACCCAGTGTTCATCCCAAAAGGTGCCCTCCTCAATACCCATCACCCACCCTCCCCTCCCTCCCATACCCCATCAACCCTCAGTTTGTTCTCAGTTTTTAAGAGTCTCTTATGCTTTGGCTCTCTCCCACTCTAACCTCTTTTTTTTTTTTTTTCCTTCCCCTCCCCCATGGGCTTCTGTTACGTTTCTCAGGATCCACATAAGAGTGAAACCATATGGTCTCTGTCTTTCTCTGTATGGCTTATTTCACTTAGCATCACACTCTCCAGTTCCATCCACGTTGCTACAAAAGGCCATATTTCATTTTTTCTCATTGCCACGTAGTATTCCATTGTGTATATAAACCACAATTTCTTTATCCATTCATCAGTTGATGGACATTTAGGCTCTTTCCATAATTTGGCTATTGTTGAGAGTGCTGCTATAAACATTGGGGTACAAGTGCCCCTATGCATCAGTACTCCTGTATCCCTTGGATAAATTCCTAGCAGTGCTATTGCTGGGTCATAGGGTAGGTCTATTTTTAATTTTGTGAGGAACCTCCACACTGCTTTCCAGAGTGGCTGCACCAATTTGCATTTCCACCAACAGTGCAAGAGGGTTCCCGTTTCTCCACATCCTCGCCAGCATCTATAGTCTCCTGATTTGTTCATTTTGGCCACTCTGACTGGCGTGAGGTGATATCTGAGTGTGGTTTTGATTTGTATTTCCCTGATAAGGAGCGACGTTGAGCATCTTTTCATGTGCCTGTTGGCCATCCGGATGTCTTCTTTAGAGAAGTGTCTATTCATGTTTTCTGCCCATTTCTTCACTGGGTTATTTGTTTTTTGGGTGTGGAGTTTGGTGAGCTCTTTATAGATTTTGGATACTAGCCCTTTGTCCGATATGTCATTTGCAAATATCTTTTCCCATTCCGTTGGTTGCCTTTTAGTTTTGTTGGTTGTTTCCTTTGCTGTGCAGAAGCTTTTTATCTTCATAAGGTCCCAGTAATTCACTTTTGTTTTTAATTCCCTTGCCTTTGGGGATGTGTCGAGTAAGAGATTGCTACGGCTGAGGTCAGAGAGGTCTTTTCCTGCTTTCTCCTCTAAGGTTTTGATGGTTTCCTGTCTCACATTCAGGTCCTTTATCCATTTTGAGTTTATTTTTGTGAATGGTGTGAGAAAGTGGTCTAGTTTCAACCTTCTGCATGTTGCTGTCCAGTTCTCCCAGCACCATTTGTTAAAGAGACTGTCTTTTTTCCACTGGATGTTCTTTCCTGCTTTGTCAAAGATGAGTTGGCCATACATTTGTGGGTCTAGTTCTGGGGTTTCTATTCTATTCCATTGGTCTATGTGTCTGTTTTTGTGCCACGTTTTTTTGTTTTTATTGTGGTTCTTGTTTGGGGGGCAATTTGGCTGAATCTATCAACACATTAAATATGCATACCTTTTGAGTCACCAACTATACTAATAGGAATCTATCCTAAAGAGATTCTAATTGTACGAATTCTCAAAGGTGTATATAGTTCAGTGAGATAACAGCTTGAAAATTTGGACATTTTGATTCCATTTTTGCAATATCCATCCCATCTCTCTACTGTTGAAAGCAGCAGAGCAATTTGGGGAACTGACCCCAAGACAAACAGGGTGTCTGAATGGTCTAAGAGTAATCCCAACCCCATTGCCATTGATTGGTTCAGAAATGGGCATGTGGCCCAAATTTAGCCAATCAGATGTGAGTTACCTTTAGCGAAGACTTCTGGGAAAGTTTTTTTCTACCCTTGAGAACTGAGGGCGCCAGATCTCTTTGTCCATTTGGCTTTGCAAATAAAAAAGCATGCAGGGGTGCTTGGGTGGTTCAGTTGGTTAAGCGTCTGACTTGAGCTCAGGTCGTCTCTGCCCCTCCCTTTGCCTCCCTGTCTCTGCCTCTCCCCCACTAGCTCGCTCTCTCTCTCTCTCTCTCTCTCTCTCTCTCAAAAATAAGTAAACATTAAAAAATTAAAAAAAAAAAAAAAGCGTGCAGTTCTTTCAGTCATTTTATGTGCAGAGGTGAGCCAGCCTTGGGATGGAATGGATTCTGAGAATGGCAGGGAAGAAGGATGGAAAGCACCTGGCTAAATGGTGGCTTTGTTGAGCCCAGACGTGAATATATCAGCAACAAAGCCTCTTTATCTCTCAAGTTCTAGTTCTGTCAGCTAAAAATTTCTTAATGGTTCAAGCAGATTGAATCAGAGTTTCTATTACTTTCAGCCAAATGCATCCTTCATACAGGCAGCACAGCTAGCAATAGCAGAAACAGCCAACCAATCTAAATGCTTCTAAGCAAGGGAGTGGTTAAATAAATTACAGTACTTTGCTTATCACGAATATTATGTAGTCACTAAAATAAGGTAAATCTGTGTGCTGACAGCTCAGAGCCTGGAGCCTGCTTCAGATTCTGTGTCTCTCTCTCTGCCCCTCCCCTGCTCAGGCTCTCACTCTGTCTGAAAAAAATTAAAAAAATTTTTTTTTAAGAAAAAAGAAAAAAAAGAAAAGGTTCCGGAGCAAGCTGTATGTATCTAGCTGATTTTAGGAATAAATGAATTTCAGCTTCCCCTGATACTAATGGGTATTATTGCTAATCTCATAGCTAATTATGTAAGAACTAGCACTTCAGCTTCAGTGGCTTTTTTTGTCCTATTCAGGATACCATGGTACTGACTGCAGCCTTTGGGACATCATAGTTGCTTTGTTATTTCGTAGTAGTTTACTTACATATTTGCTTCTTGCATATATCTTATATAAATAAATTCCTTGCAATAAATCTCATATATATGATCTATACTCTCCTATTGATTCTATTCGCTGGTAGAAACATTAATACACATGTCCATGATGTGATGGGCCCTAAATAGTCAATGATAAACAAAAACAAAGATGCAATTTACAGTTTAATATTGGGAGAAATAGTAAGTAGGTAAGTATGTATTTTCAAGTTGTTGTATGCGCCAAGAAGGAAGACAAACAGGTCATTGAATGGAAATTATTTTTCCTAATTTAAACCAGGTAGTCAGGGATGGCCTCTCTAGGGAGATGATGTATCAGGTGAAGTGTGAGATGGCATCAGCCTTGAAACATGCAAAAAGGGTCCTAGGTAGTGGGAACGGTATGTGCAAAGGCCCTGGGATCAGGTGAGTCCTTGACCTCTTCCTGGAATTACCAGATGACTGAAAAGTAATGTTTCTGACTTCTCTCTTGAAACTCTGGTACTCTACCAATCATCTATTTGGCATACCTGCATATATTTGTGTAACCAGTTTTTTGTCTCTCTCCCCTTACTAAATGAAAGTTCCGTAAAGGCAGAAGTTCTGTCTGTTTTGTTTCCCAGGTCTGCTTTCAACTATGTTGAAAAGTTCCTGGTACTTAGCAGGTACTCATAAATATTAAATGAATGAATACTTGAATGCATGAATGCATGAATGCTTGAATGAATGAATGAATGAATGAATGAATGAATAGTTACGACAGTTAGGAACAGTTGCAGGAGTCCAGGCAAAAGGTGGTGATCGTTTGGTTAAAGTGGAAGTGATGAGGTGAGAGAAGGGTCACGGGTTTGAGATACTTCTGGAGTCAGTCAGTAGCACTGGTTGACAGATGAGAAGTGTGATGTAAAAAAGGAAGAAGTCCAGTGGCTCACAGTTTTCCTGCCTAAAAAACAAGGTAGATCGTGATACCAGTGGCAGAAATGGAAGAGTCTGCAGGGGAAACATTTTGGTATTCCCAAAACCCAGCCTACAAGCTTTATGACTATTTGATAAGTGAATGGATGAAATGGTGAATTTAGTTTCCGTCACTGTTTGTAGCCAAAGGCAGCTGCCTTAATGTTCACTGATTTTCAAGTCCTATTTTACGTTTCCTGTTTTTTAATGTGTTTTTTTTTTGTTTGTTTTAATGATGTTTTAATGATGTCTTTAGCTCCTTCGAGGAAAAAAATGTGTTTTTTTCTTTCATCGTATAAAGTAAATATCTTAATAGTTTGAGGAACTGTGTTTGGATGAGCCTATGAAGGACTTCAGACTATAGTGAAATCTAATGAACAGGAAAATTCCACATGCTACGTGTTACCAAAAATACACATTCTTGATGCAATAACTACAGAATGGGCCCATGACTTTGACACACACACACACACAAAAGGTCTCCCTTGGTCTCTTCCTGCTTTCAGGTCAGATATGTGCTTTCACTTAAAATTTTAAAATTTCATCCTGTTTTAGTTTTGCAAAATATCCAAGTTATTACTTTTTTTTTCTCTAGAACAATTTTCCTCAAACTATCCATGATGAATTAGTATTAGCTCAGAGGCAGAGGAACTGGTGTGGAGACTTGTTAAAAAGTGCACAGTCCTAGGTCTTAGCGGAAACTTAATACATCAGCAATTTTGGGTATGGAAACCCAGGACCAGCATTTTAAATAGGCCTACATGATTCTCGAGCACGTGCCCTAAAAGTTGAAGACTACTACAGAAATATGAAAACATAGATTTTTAGAATAAAAACTCAAAGCGTAGTTTGATTTCATTTTCTTGGAGTGTTTTTGTTTTTGTTTTTGTTTTTTTTAAGAGAGAGAGCACAAGTGGAGGAGAGGGGCAGAGAGAGAGAAAATCCCAAGCAGGCTCTGTGCTGAATGTGATCAGCTCGGGACTCCATCCCACAACCCTGGGATCATGACCGAGCTGAAATCAACAGTCGGACGCTCAACCAACTAAGCCACTCAGGAGCCTCTCCTTGTTTGTTTCTTAATACAAATTTATGGCTCTTAAATGTTTATTTATTTTTGACAGAGAGAGAGAGAGAGAGAGAGAGAGAGAGAGAGCATGAGCGGGGGAGGGGCAGAGAGAGAGGGAGACACAGAATGGGAAGCAGGCTCCAGGCTGCCAGCTGTCAGCACAGAGCCCGACGTGGGGCCAAACTCACAGACCACGAGATCATGACCTGAGCCGAATGGGACGCTCAACCGACTGAGCCACCCGGGTGCCTGGATGGCTCTTAAAACTAGCGGTTCTCAAAGTATGGTGCAAGGGACCCCCAGGGTCTCCCAAGACTTTGCATGCAGTCCACAAATCAAAACTACTTTTGTTATAATACTAAGATGTTATTACTCATTCTCTTATGGATGTGCACTGCAGTTTTACAGAGGTTAAATGATGAATGGTATCACAACAAACTGAATACAGAAGCAGATAGGAGGATCCAGCTTGCTTCTATTAAGCTAGACACTAAAGAGATTTTCAAAATGTAAAACAATGCCACTCTCCTCATTAAGTATCTTTTTTGTTTTGAAAAATGCAGTTACTTCTCATAAATTTGTTACTTAGGCTAACACGTAATGCACCATTGATTGTTATTTTAAAATAAATGAATAAATGTTTTTTAAGTTACAGTTTTAATTTCTAACACACCAAATATCAATAGATATAATGCACACACAAAAGCTGTTTGGGATGTTCAGTATTTTTTTAAGACGGTTTTCCTGAGCCAAAAAATTTGAGAAGTCTTGTCCCAGATTTATTTTCCTCTATAAAAGAATCTTAGGGGATCTCGGGGCACCTGGTTGGCTCAGTTGGTTAAGGGTTCGACTTCGGCTCATGTCATGATGTCGGCGTCCGTGAGTTGGAGCCCCATGTAGGGCTCTGTGCTGACAGCTCAGAGCCTGGATCCTGCTTTGGATTCTGTGTGTCCCTCTCTCTCTGTCCCTCCCCCACTCATGCCTCCATTTCTTTCTCTCTCAAAAGTAAATGAACGTTAAAAAAATGTTTTTTAAGAATCTTTGGGGATCTCAGTGGGAACTCTTTTCTGGTTCCTGATCTGCCGTGCATTCCGAATCCATGTGATTTATAACCAACCAACTGCTTGCCCAGGTGGACAAATATATGGTGAAGCTCTTTGTCTATTCAAGAGCAAACAGTGATGGTTTCCATGAAGATAAATAAAAAACTAGAAAAGCAAGCTCTCAGAATTCCATTCAAGTAGCTGAGTCAAGTCAACACTGAAAGAGGAACAGATGGGGCATTATTAAAACAAAGATGTTTTAGGCATGCATAATATGACACAATAAAAACAACATTGTCCTTGAAGCAGGCCTTCTTGGAGTTAAGATTTCTATTTCTTGCTCTCTGTTTGGTCTTGGGCAAGTCAAACCTCTGGGTTGTCGTCTCCTCATCTAAAATTCATGTGTTCATTCATTTATTCACACATTTATTGTTTTTTCTTTTTTTATTCAACAAATACTGACTAAATATCTCCTTGGATCCAGACCTATTAAGTACTGGAGATACAGCACTGAATAATTTTATTTCAGACTGTGAGGTTTTCACCGTATATGAGCATAGAACATCAATGTATTTAAATTATTTAAGTTATTCTGACTTAAAATAGCTCCACATGTCCACAACTGTTTATGTCTTTTGTTTGTTTGTTTTTACATTTATTTATTTTTGAGAGACAGAGAGAGACAGCACAAGTGGGGGAGGGGCAGAGAGAGAGAGAGAGAGAGAGAGAGAGAGAGAATCTCAAGCAGCCTCCAGGCTCTGAGCTGTCAGCACAGAGCTCTATGTGGGGCTCAAACTCATAAACCATGAGATCATGACCTGAGCCGAAGTCTGATGCTTAACCAAATGAGCCACCCCAGCGCCCCTCACAACTGTTTGTCTGTATCCCACTAAGTATCTCTTCATAGCCCTTATCATCACATGACGTTTTATATGTTTCTGTATTTATTTTGGGGGGAGGATACTTATTATCTATCTTCCTCATCAAACCTTGAGTTCCAGGGATGCAGGGACTTTATCTTGTTGACCAATGTGTTTCCTGGCATATGGGTGACATTCAGTAACTATTTGTTGAATGAGTGAAAAAAAAAGGAGGGGAGAGGGAGAAGAGGGTAAGTACATATATGGGGGGAAGAAAGAAGAAAGAGAAAGAAAGAGAATGCAGAGGAAAACAAATCAATATATTTATTGAAAAAAGAAGAATGAGTTGCTGTTAGGTGAAGTTTTGGGGAGACAGAAAGTATTCTAGGTGGCAGGAAGAGCATCTACAAAGACAGAAAGTATGGAATAACAAAGAAATGTGAGTTGTTCAATAAAGACAGCCGAAGGGGCGCCTGGGTGGTTCAGTCGGTTGAGTGTCTGACTTCAGCTCAGGTCATGATCTCGTGGTTCTTGAGTTCGAGCCCCGCGTCAGGCTCTGTGCTGATGCTTCAGATTCTGTGTCTCCCTCTCTCTCTACCCCTCCCCTGCTCACACTCTGTCTCTCTCTCTCTAAAAAGTAAACATTAAAAAAATAATAAAGACAGCTGAAATGTGTGATCCATAGGCAAGGGGAGGCATGGAAGCGATGGGAAGTTCTAATACTCTCTGAATCTATCAAAGAATGAGTGGCTTTCTGTCACCCTTCTACATGACTACCTATATGATGTGGATCTTGACTGATAGACACGGTTTTTGTATGGGAAGGTTGTTAGCTGTTGAAAGGAAAAAACTCCATTTTTTCCCTTCTCCACACTCAATACTCTCACTACTTCACTTCTAGTCCCCAAATGTGTGGAGTTTTCTCTCCCACTGACCAATTCTCCAACACCAGCTGGTGTCCTACATTCAACTTCCTTCTGACACTATCTACTTGGAGAGATCCCACAAATTAAAGGGACCAGGCCCACAAGACTGCCACCTCACTTCAGACACCAACTGCAAGGCTAAGCTTCTGATTGGCTGTAAATTGGAGGGCTCCACGACCTCCTCCTCGGGTGTGGTAATTTGCTGGAATGGCTCACAGGACTCAGGAAAACAGTTTACTTACTAGGCTACTGGTTTACTACACAAGGGATACACCTCAGGAATGGCTGAGTGTAAGAGATGCATAGGGCAAGGTCTGTGGAAACGGGACAGAGAGTTTCCATGTCCCCTTGAGTCCTACCACCCACCCAGCACCTCCACATGCTCACCAGCCCAGAATCTTTCTGAACTCCAAGCTTCATACTTTAGGGATTTTTATGGGGGCTTCCTTATTTAAACACCATTGATGGAATCTTTGGCCATTGGTGACTTAATCAACCTTCAACCCGTCTCCCTTCCTGGAGGTTGGTGGGCAGGCTGAAAGTTCAACCTCTCTATTCACACAGTTGGTTTCCCTAGCAACCAACCCTCTCTCTCTCTCTCTCTTTCTCTCTCTCTCTCTCTCTCATCGAAGGGCTTTCCAAAATCCTTTTCAGTAACATAAACTCAGACACTGTTGAAAGGGGATCTTTGTGAATCACAAAAGACACTCCTTTTACCTTTATGCTCTGGAGCTATTTCAGGAACCAGTATAAAAGAACAAAAGATGCCCTCACTTCTCAGATTACTTAGGAAATTACTAGAGTTTTAGGAGCTGTGTGTAGAAGAGGGAGACCAAGTTTATATTTCTTATAAATCACAATATCACAGGCATCATCTAACAATGTTGATAACATCGTTATTATGATTATGGCTAATGCATAATGAGTCCTTACTAAGTGAAAAGCACTTGACCTATATTATCTTCAAACAACTTCATGAATCAGAGACTATTATGAATTCCCGGTTTCATAGATAAGGACATTAGTGCAGGGAGGGTCTATGGGACCTTCCCAAAATAAGTGGCAGAGCTGAACTATGATGGCAGGTGCCTAAGAAGGCTCTCAATGATCTTTACCTTGGGACATTCCCAACCTTGTGTAGTTTACCCTCATATTCAAATCAGAGCTGATTCTGGGGCACCTGGGGGGCTCAGTGGTTAAGCATCTGACTCTTGATTTCAACTTAAGTCTTGATCTCATGACCAGGCCATGAGATCAAACCCTGAGTCGGGCTCTGCCCTGAGCGAGGAGCCTACTTAAGATTCTCTCTCTCTTTCCTTCTCCCACTCGCATTCTCTTGCTCTCTTTCTAAATAAGTAAGTAAAATAAAATCAGAGTTGATCTGATTACAATCAATAGAGCATGGTACAAGCGATTGTGTATGACTTCAGAGGCTAACTGAACTCAAGGGGCTTGTCACCATCATATTGAAAACAAAGAACTTTGTATTGTTACAAGTAAGGAGACAGCTCTCAAAACACTGTCCAGCTTTGGGGTTTGTACAGGAAGCTTTTATTCAGTGTATTAGGGGCAGGGGGCAGGGAGCCTGCATAGACTCTTTGGTTCAATTGCATATGCCTGGAAGGTCAACATGTTAGTATATACATATATCATGTGTTCAAAAAATGGCTACAAAGTGCCCATAGGAGGAGATCTTATTGTAATGAGCTAAAGGTAACTTCAGGACAAATGAAGGGGACTTCTGTAGAGAGCCTCAATCCAATCTGGCTCAAACTGGCTCATGTAAAGGGCTAAATGGCGAAATACCTGATTGGATGTCTCCTGCTGATTCTACAAAACAAAACACATTCCTTCCCTCCTTTTGCCCCTTGCCCTCCTCCTTTCTGCTGGTAGCTTTCAGCCCTCTTATTTGAGTAACTTCCCATTGTGTCCCAGCTACCAAGTACAGCTTCAACCTTGATCTTTTTTTTTTTTAATTAAAAAAAATTTTTTTTAGGTTTATTTGGAGAGAAAGCAAGAAGGGAAAGGGCAGAGAGAGGAAGAGACAGAATCCCAAGGAGTCTCTCCACAGTCTCTGTAGAGCTCAGTCGTGGGGCTTGAACTCACAAACCCATGAGATCATGACATGAGCTGAGATTGAGATCCGAAAGCTTAGCCAACTAAGCCACCCAGGCACCCCTCAACATTGATCTTTTGAATTGCTCACTTTGGATGAAACCAGTTGCTATGCTGTGGTCAAGCAGTTCTATGAAAAGGAACTGAGATCTCCCATGAAGAGCCAGCACCAACCAAATGAACACCTTGGAAGTGGATTTGCAACCAGAGTCAAGCCTTCAGATGACGTCAGCCCCAAATGTGGACATCTGACAGTAACTTCACGAGAGACCCCAAGCCAGAACTGCCCAGCCAAGCCACACCTAAATTCCTGACCCACAGAAATACATGCGAGAATAAATGATTACAGTTGTGTTAAGCCACTAAATTTTGAAGCAATTTAATATGTAGAAATAGATCATTTATACAATTGGGATCAGAACTCAGATTTGTCTGACCTGAGAACCATATCTCTTATTATTTTTTTCCCCCTTACTACCTATGTTATAAAATAGCTTGTCTTGCTGAGTGTGACTCAAACAGTAGCCCCAGGAGTAAAGTATGGAATCCAGGAGAGTATTTGATTCTAAAACCACACAATATGCCCCAGTTAGAAAGCTAACAATTGTAGCTTCAACCTTCAACTCCAAATAAAAGGTTGTTTTCCTAATTTGTCATTGAGATTGATTTTTGTTTTTTTAAGTTTCAAGGGGCCATCTTGAGTATATGCATTTTTACTGAAGCAGAAGACAATTTTAAATGCTTACTTATACAATGTCACTTATTAAATCTGCTGTGTATATTTTAAATTAATACTATGTAGAATAATGCACTGGCTTAGAAATGTTATTTAACAAATCAACCATTTTATCCATACGTTCCGTATGCATCTTTTACGCCCCTGCTACAAATACCCATGGATCAACAGCATTGGCATGCCCTGAGAACTTGTTAGAAATGCAAAATGCCCCAGACTGCCTTGAATCAAAATAGGCATTTAAAAAAAATTTTATTTACTTTGAGAGAAAGAGAGAATGAGAGAGAGTGTACACTTGCCTGTGGGGGAGGGTCAGAGAGAGAGAGAGACTCCCAAGCAGTCTCTCTGCTGACAAGTGCAGAGCCCGACGTGGGGCTCGATCTCATGAACCATGATCATGGTCTGAGCTTAAAATCAAGAGTGGGATGCTTAACCACCTGAGCCACCCGGGTGCCCCCCAACTACACATTTTAACAAGATTCCTCAAGTTGTCAGTGTGCACACTAAAGTTTGAGATGCACTGATCTAGAGAACCATCTTGCCATCACTTGTGTCATCTGTTTTCCAGAACACATAATCTTCACTGCCATGTAAACTGCTTGCAATATAACATGCTTTGAACCTCCGATGATGTTATGGTGGATACTGCTCATTGCTCTCCCACCAGCCCTTCCCCTTCCCCCTAACTGTGGAACTCCAGTTGTGTTTGGGTAGACCGATGGGCTCCGATAGAAAAAACTCAGCTTCCCAGATTTCTTTGCAGCTAGACTTGACCACATAGCACAGTTTAACTTCTGACCCACAAGAGGGAAGCAGAAATTAAATGCTGGCTGGGTCTTTAGGAAAATTCTTTATGAAAAGGGAACTCTGTTTGCATGCCCTTTTTTGACTTTCTCTTCTAGTCCTAACCCTTCCTTGTATTTCTGCCCGAAATGTGGATGAGCACCGGGGGAGGTGGAGCTGTTGTCTTGTAATCACAGGGACTAAAAACACACAGTGGAGCCGGGGAAGGAAAAGTGAAAAGGAGCCCAATGGGTTGGCTGCCCTGCCTCATGTGGATTTAGTCTGCTTATGTCTGAACTTCTTGCCATGTGGAAGGAATTCAGTCCTTTTTTGATTAAGCCATTGTAGTCAGGCTTCTGTTACATGCAGCTGAACACAATCCAGAAGCAAGTCACAAGCCCATGTTCACATAACAGCAGGCCCGTATTGTTCCGCATTCCTTCTGTAGGTGTGTACTTCCCTGCTTGCCAAAATTTAACCCCTCACTATACTGCTCTTAAAAGTAATTTTGGGGGCGCCTGGGTGGCTCAGTCGGTTGGGTGTCCGACTTTGGCTCAGGTCATGATCTCACCGTTGGTGGGCTCGAGCTCGCATCGGGCTCTGTGCTGACAGCTCAGAGCCTGGAGCCTGCTTCGGATTCTGTGTCTCCCTCTTTCTCTGCCCCCCCTCCCCTGCTCAAGCTCTGTCTCTGTCTCTCTCAAAAATAAATAAACATTAAAAAAACTTTTTAATTAAAAAATAAAAGTAATTTTGGGGCCCCTGGGTGGCTCAGTCAGTTAAGTGTCTGACCCTTGGTTCGGCTCAGGTCATGATCTCATAGCTCATGAGTTGGAGCCTCATGTCCAGCTTTGTGCTGACAGTGTGGAGCCTGCTTAGGATTCTCTCTCTCCCTCTTGTAGCAGGATTCTTGCACAGAGAGTCGTGACACCGAGGCTTTTCTTTCCAGGAAGCAACTTAATTCCTGCTGGTACCACCCAGATGGGTTCGTACCCAAAGAACTGAGCCCTTAACGCCATGTGGCCATTGTTTACTTCTTTGTCTCCCACGTACAATAACACACAAACATGTAGTCTGATTAAGTGGTCTCATGTTACAAGGCCACGAGGGCTGTTGTCAAGTACACAAATAGCAAGGTTGCCTTGAGGTTTGTTTTTTATTTCCTTTCCTTAGGGAGGGTACCCTAACACACTCTCTCTCTCTGCCCCTCTCCCACTCACATTCTCTCTCTCAAAAATAAATTTTAGAAAAAAGTTTATAGGAAAAAACAAAACAAAAACAAAATAAAACGTTGTTTATAAGAATGTTTAATTGTAACTGTGTGGTGATATACCAGGAATAATGACAAAAGCTATGTTAATTTATTTTCTTCCTTTGATTTTAACTGAGTCGATCAGGTGACCTCTATAAGCAGCCAAAATTAGCATGGCTTGAGCGCTTACCCAAATAATACTTTGTTTTCCAAAGTGGAACAACTGAATTACGACTTTAAAATAGAAAAACTTCATGAAAGCTTAAATGTAAGGCAACTTCCTCTTTTCTGATAATCCTTAACTTCTACTTAGGCATCGAGAAGCATCAGAATAAATCTGGGTATCTGGTATTCTGAATCTAGGTACGGTCAATATTATGGAGGTTGACCTGAGCCCTTAAGGTCTTCTCTCTTTCTAGCCAGGGCGGCTTCCTTGGGGATGGGAATTAAAGGTAGAGTTAAAAATGGAAAAATGCTAAACATTAAATTTTTTTTTTTTTTTAAAGTAAGGGGGTACTTGGGTAGCTCATTCGGTTAAGCGTCTGACTCTTGGTTTCAACTAAGGTCATGATCTCATGGTTTGTGGGTTCAAGCCCCGTGTCAGGCTCTGTGCTGGGAGCATGGAGCTTGCTTGGGATTCTGCCTCTCCTCTCTCTGCCCCACCCCTGCTCATGCTGTCTCTCTCTCTCTCAAAATAAATAAACATCAAAAAAAAATTTTTTTTTAATGGAAAAATGCTCTTGGAGTTTGGGATAAAAATCCTAAGGCAGAGGGAGATTTCTAGAGAAGCAGTTGAATTCACTTTATGGGCACAAGAGCCCTATTTATGGTGTGTTTTGAAACATGGTGTAGAAGAGGCTGGATCTTCATTTCAACATAAAGTGAACTGAACTGAAAATTCTAGAAGAATGGGAGTTTCCTCCCAGAGACTGGATTTTGGGTTTCCGGAATAGCATGACATGGGACTGCAATTATTCACTTGGGTGTTAAGAGACAAGTTGACCCTAGAACACTGGAGGTTTGGAAAGGACTGAGGTTTCATCTGGAAAATCACCTAGCACATGTGTCTAGCATATGGTAGATAGCCACCACAGGCTTGTCAAATGTGAACACATTCATTCGACTATGCCCAAGCTAGGTTCGAAACAGTATAAAAGCTTATCAGGAATATAAATCAAAACAACGGTCCTGTCAAGCCAAGTGTTCTGTATAAATCTCCAGAATTGAATTCAAGATTCCGAACAAACACTTAGCGAGCCTCTGCTTTGTGCCACGCACTGTGCTCGGAATTTTCACGTGCATGTTCACCCACTCCTTGCAACAGTCCTTGCCTTAGAGGTTTCCTCTGCTCAGTTGGCTAAAACAGAAGCCCCACTGCTACACTTGGCAAGGTCCTGTGTTAGTCAAGCCCAGGATGTTCTGCCCCTGCAGAGGAGCTGACCCGCCGGCTCTGAGCATGTATTCCATGTCTCCCTCTCCCCACAAGGCTTCTGGGTAAGAGTGAATTATTTGTGGGGCGCCTGGCTGGCTCGTTCAGTAGAGCATGTGACTCTTAATCTTAGGGTTGTAAGTTCAAGCCGCACATCGGGTGTAGAGATTACTTAAAGATAAGAAAAATCTTTAAAAAAAAAAAAAAAAGAAGAATGAAAGAGTGCCTGGGTGGTTCAGTTGGTTAAGCATCTGACTTCAGCTCAGGTCATGATCTCATGGTTCGTGGGTTCGAGCCCCACATCGGGCTCTGTGCTGACAGGTCAGAGCCTGGAGCCTGCTTCTGGTTCTATGTCTCCCTCTCTCTCTGCTCCTCCCCTGCTTGTGCTTTGCCTCTCCCTCTCAAAAAAATAAACATTAAAAAATTTTTTTCTAAAATATTGAATTGTTCAGTTCTCTGTAAGGCTGTGCATTCCTACTCAAGAACTACATTTACTGGAAAACAGGATGGAGGTTCCTCAAAAAATTAAAACTAGAACTACCCTACGACCCAGCAATTGCACTACTAGGTATTTATCCAAGGGGTACAGGTGTGCTGTTTCGAAGGGACACATGCACCTCCATGTTAATAGCAGCACTATCAACAATAGCCAAAGTATGGAAAGAGCCCAAATGTCCATCGAGAGATGAATGGATAAAGAAGATGTGGTATATATATATACAATGGAGTATTACTTGGCAATCAAAAAGAATGAAATCTGGCCATTTGCAACTACGTGGATGGAACTGGAGGGGATTATGGTAAATGAAATTAGTCACAGAAAGCCGCATATCATATGACTTCACTCATAGGAGGACTTTAAGACACAGAACAGATGAACACAAGGGAAGGGAAGCAAAAATAATATAAAAAGAGGGAAGGGGACAAAACATAAGAGTCTCTTAAATATGGAGAACAAACAGAGGGTTAATGGAGGGAGTGTGGGAGGCGGGGTGGGGTAAATGGGTAAGGGGCATTAAGGAATCTACTCCTAAAATCATTTTGCACTATAGGCTAACTAACTTGGATATAAATTAAAAAAATAAATTAAATAAAAATAAATAAAGTAAAAAAAAAAAAAAAAAGACTACATTTATGCCTAAAACGACTAACACCCTTCACTAATTCCACATCTTTCCACTGAAAGAGCAATAGCATATTAATTTCACCTGAATTTACATCTCACTCAGGGGAATTAGTTCTCATTTAACAGAAAAACTGAGGTAAAGGGGGACTAATCCCAGATTATAGTTAGATATTGTAGTTTAAAAAATTTGTGTAATGTATGACACTGATGTTTCTCAAATTTAAGAATTATATTAACTTTATTAAATTATTTTGTAATTTAAAAATAATTTTAATGTACGTTTTAATTTAAATTTTTAAAAGTTTTTAAATTAAAAAAATTTTAAAATAATATTAACCTTTCCAAGGGGAAAAAATTCTCATAAAATCCCAAGACTAGACCCACTTACCTCAGTGGGAGAAACACTACTTTAATAAACAAAAGTTGTTAGTATCCAAAATATACCAAGAACTTATAAAACTCAACCCCCAAAAATCCCCCAAATAATCCAGTTAAAAATGTGCAGAAGACATTTCTCCAAAGAAGACATCCAGATGGCCAACAGACACACGAACAGATGTTTATTGTCACTTAACACCAGGGAAATGCAAATCAAAACCACAATCAGATATCACCTCACACCTATCAGAATGGCTCAAATCAAAAACATAAGAAACACGAGGTGTTGGCAAGGGTGTGGAGAAAATGCCACCCTCTTGCACTGTTGGTGGGAATGCACACTGGTGCAGCCACTGTGGAAGACAGTATGGAGGTTCCTCAAAAAATTGAAAAAACAACAACCCTATGATCCAGCAATTGTACTACTGGGTATTTACCCAAAGAATACAAGAACACTAATTCAAAGGAATATATGCACCCCTGTTTATTGCAGCATTATTTACAATAGCCAAATTATGGAAGCAGCTCAAGTGTCCAATATATATATATATTATATATTATTATATATATTATTCAGCCATCAAAAAGAATGAAATCTTGCCATTTTTAAAACATGGAAGGAGCTAGACAGTATAACACTAGTAAAATAAACCATTCAGAGAAAGATAAATACCATATGGTTTCACTCGTATGTGGACTTTAAGCAATAAAACAAATGAACAAAGGGGGGAAAAGAGACAAAAACAAAAAAAGAACGAAAGTCTTCTACAAAAGTTTTTCAGGTGTGAATTATCACTACAGATGGATTATTTCTTTATAACCAGTAAGATGGTTTTTATACTCTTCTTTACAATGGAAACTCCACATTAAAATTCTTCACCAAACTCCCAAGCCTTTAAGATTTGAGTAGGTCCCTCCCACTGCCTCCCAGTATGGGAAAATGTATGCCCAACCACAAGATTATTTCTATACAAAACCATTTCCAATCACGTATGGGACTTTGGAGGCCCTGACAGGGAAGGTACCATGCAGATTTCCTTCTATGTGCCCTTAAGGGGGAAATAACCCAGCATAACGCTTTCAACTTAGTCCCTGTAAAATATAGTTAGTCTGCATTTCATCCTCTGGGTTTGCTGGGTGTGTTGCACAAGCTTTTGAGCCACATTTGCATTTTCAAGCATCAGATGCCCTCTGGGGTAGTTCTCTCACATGAAGATGCCCATTCTATCAGTGGCCAGTGTTGCAAGAGTGCCAAGGCCTTGGGAGAGCTTTGTCCTCTGAGGCTACTGGCTGCCCAGAAATCTGCGTTTGTGATGACATGTGGTTGTATGCCATATGGTGTCGCAAGGGGTCTGGGATCCTTTCCTGTAAGAATTCAGCAGAATTGTGTTACAGTGTCCATGGTCTCAGGAGATGCACTCAGTACTGACAAATGAACGGGTGACCTTCTGAAAAGCCCACATAGAAATGGGGCAAGCCACGGAAATGAAGGCACGGATTTACCCATTGAGGAGCAACTCAAGGGAAAAATCGGCCGGGATTCCCCACCAAAACCTGGTGATTCAAAGGACTCATCGTAGAACTGTTCCAAAATGTTGGACAGAACTTTCAGAGTTATATTTATTAGCAGTTCCATTTGGTTCCTATAAAAACTGTTGCTTCAACAAGACTGATGATTAAACATCTCATAGAAAATTTGTTATTCTTATTACCAGAAGGAACAGCATCGAATCTGTGATGATTTTCAGTGGTAGGATGACAAGTGATGTTTTTTCTTTCCTGCTTCTATATGTTTCCTGTGCTTTCCGAATGAGCTCTCATGATGCAAGAGCCAGGATTTAGACTCAGACAGGTGGCTCCACTATCTAATGCCCACCTGGCCTTGGGCAAGGTACTAATCCCACTCTATTTCATTTCCTTCTATAAAATGGGGATAACAGCACTAATAGTGTCTGCCCCCATGAGGCTCTTATGAGGATTAAATAAGACAATACTGGCACATAGTAACTACACCCAAATCTTAGCTGTTATTCCGATGCCTACTAGCCTTCACTGATCCTAAAACTCACTTTGTTTCTCTTTCTAACTTATTACTTCCTACTAATTAGGATGCATCTTTACCTTGGATGGAATAAATGGCTTACCGGGCGGAATTTTTTTTTTTTTTTTTTGGTAAACTTGGTGATACATAAAACAGAAATGCATCATTAGCTGATGGTATTACTTTGTGTTGCATGAGTAGTTATTTCCCATTGTTGTATTTCCAGTAAAGGATATGAGGAAATCGAATTTAGCTCTGATACTTCTGGCCTCTCAGAAGCAGGAAGTACCTCCCCAACCAAAGGGTATGGCAGAAACTGGGCTGAAGAGACTCCTTTCTTGCCTGGTCCTCATGAGACTGCAGTTTGGAGAGGGCGAGTTGAATGCAAAAACATGTTTGCAGCACACCTGGAATAATAGATAAGAAGGAGAATTGACTTGGGTGGCAAAGTGGCAGTATTAGAAGTTTTAGGTGAAGCTGGGTTGCACAGATTTTTGACCACGGTGGTTTCATATAGTAAGTCTGAAAAATTGTACAATTAACTTTTAACTGCTGCACATAAGTGAGCATCTCTTTCTCTTGTGTATTTTATTTTTGTTCATTTTTTTATTAAAATTTTTTTTAACATTTATTTATTTTTGAGAAACAGTAGTGGGAGAAGGGCAGAGAGAGAGAGAGGGAGACAAAGAATCCGAAGCAGGCTCCAGGCTCTGAGCTGTCAGCACAGAGCCCTATGCGGAGCTTGAACCCATGGACTGTGAGATCATGACCCGAGCCAAAGTCTGATTCTTAACCGACTGAGCCACCCAGGCGCCCCTGTTTTTGTTTTTTTTTAAATGTTTATTTATTTTGAGAGAGAGGAAGGGAGAGAGTGCTAACGCTCTTGCAAGCAGGAGTGGGGGGAGGGGCAGAGAGAGAGGGGAAGAGAATCCCAAGTAGGCTCCATGCTGTCAGACACTTAACTGACTGAGCCACCCAGGCTCCCCAATCCTTGTGTATTTTGAACTTGCTGGTTACTGCTGCATATGAGGCTCTATTCGCAGGCCAGTGGTTGTCTTTAATGGAGGAGAACCCAGCAAACATATGAGGGCCACAGTTGGCCTCAGCAGACAGCCACGAGGGGGCTGGTGAGCAGGCAGGCACTGAACTTATTGTCCTCAGCAAAGGTACTGTCCCCAAACGGTGGCTTGACTATGCAGGCTGTAGCTGGTCCTTGGGTTACACAGGCGCGTGTGCTCTGGCCTCCTGGGCTTCTGGCAATATCAGTAGGTCTCAGAGGGATTAAAAGCTGGAGGAGCGGAGGCAGCCATCCAATTTTAGGAAGACGATTCTTTGGCCGTACTTTTAAAGCAGCGTTCTTCAGCTGCTTTGAAGTGCGAGCAGCCGAGTTGTGCGTGTGTGTGCGCGCACGTGCCGCAGAGTCTCAACTGTGCCAGACCTTCTAGGGAGCACCGGCTGCGCTGTCTCAATTCCATTCTGCATCCAGGCCCAAGGAGTGATCTGTGAAGGGGCTAACCTTGGATTCACAGGCCTGGAGCACAGATGCAAGAATTTCCCTAACCATGTGATCTTAATGTGGCTCAAATTAGAAGGCAAGGTTCTGGGGACTAGCGGACCAACAGCAAGAGGTGGTACAAACAGCCTCGATGGCCAAAGACAGAAGAGGTCCGCTCTTATAAGAATGCAAATGCTGGGTGCCTGGGTGGCTATGTCTGTTGAGCGTCTGACTTCGGCTCAGGTCATGATCTCGCAGTTCGTGGGTTCCAGCCCTGAGTCGGGCTCTGTACTGACAGCTCAGAGCCTGGAGCCTGCTTCGGATTCTTTGCCTCCCTCTCTCTCTGCCCTTCCCCCACTCCTCTATCTCTCAAAAATAAACGAATGTTAACAAAATTAAAAAAAAAAAAAAAAGAATGTAAATGCTATGTAACTGGCTGGGGCTGGCCTTCAATTCACATGGGGTTCTAGTGAGGAAAAATGTATGCTCCAAACTATGAAACCCATGTAACTTTGTCACTATCCAGCTAGCACACACTTTTCATGGTTCCCTGATTCTGATTCTCCAGTGGCTATTTTACAACTTTGTAAGTTGCAAATAGTGGAGGGCAGTACCAAAGAATTCCTGTCTACGGTCATGGGAAGGATCTTACGCAAAAGCCAGGTTTGTATGCGTTTGTATACTCATTTCAACACTGCTTACTCTGTAAAAATTTGTGCTTCCTTGACTTCTTTCTCTCAGCCAGTTGTCTGCCTCTTCCATTTAATCTAGGAGTTATATAAAATCTTTAAGACCTGTTCATTTTATATCTGTATGTCAGTCGTGTATTTGCTTCTTTTCAAAATATCTTTTAACACTAGAAACATGGAGTTTATAGGAGGAATGAAAGTTTAGAAAGTTTTCAATATATTGGATAGGAAAGAAAGACATCTTAAATAAGACTGAGGATGCCACCAGGTCACATTTCTAGACTTTGCTGAAAGCAGCAATATCTTAAATGCCCTCCTGTGACAAAAGACAATCTGCGCAAGTGGATTTTTCTCCCAATCTAGAAAATTCATGAGTTGCAAAACTAATTTCCTGCCAAGAGACATTTCCCAACTGATTTGAAGATCACAGAGCACAGATTTTGGACAAGTGGAAGAAATTCTGGCACATTGTTGTAGCTCAACCCAAGGAGGTATCCTCCTCTTTTTCAGTGCCACTGAATTTCTACAGTGATCCTTGCCAACTCTCTTTGGTTTAAACTAAGTACTGAGTCCAGGGAATGTAATTTGGCTCTGGGCTAACTGCCATGGGGACTGGGGATTGAATCATTTTCTAAATTTGGTAGATGTGGGGCCAATGCTAGGGTAATCTTATGTGTCCTACTAATGATTAACTCTAGACTTTTTCAAGGGTGGTTTGTGAGAGATTTAGCATTAAGTGGTACCCCTTCTTACGAACTACATTAATTATGGCAGGGAGCAGCCTCAGCTATAGCTGCTGGAAGAGTCATAACTTTACTGAAGATGGAGAATCCATCTCTCAAGACTGAATAAAATAAGAAATTGGAAGGGGTATATTGTGAACTTTAATGTCTTTGAACTTTCACACTGAAAGGCAAGGGAAATTGATTCTGGACTTTTAATTCCTTTGAACCATAGTGGCTTTCTATTTGCCTTGTAAGTAGGGCTTAGTGTGTAGACCTCAGTTGTTCTTTGAGAACTGTTACTGGAAGGGAGTTTATTTTTTTTTTTATTTTTTTTATTTTTTTAAAATTTTTTAACATTTCTTTATTTTTGAGACAGAGAGAGACAGAGCATGAACGGGGGAGGGGCAGAGAGAGAGGGAGACACAGAATCGGAAGCAGGCTCCAGGCTCTGAGCCATCGGCCCAGAGCCCGACGTGGGGCTCGAACTCACGGACCGTGAGATCGTGACCTGAGCTGAAGTCGGACGCTTAACCGACTGAGCCACCCAGGCGCCCTTGGAAGGGAGTTTATATTCATACCAATATGTTGACCATTTTTGGTTGGACTATACTCACATTGTCATTTCCTATCATTGTGAACCACTAACAGACTATGTTGGACAATGAGGCTGCTCAGAATTTGTGATGGGAAACAGAACAGGTTGTTACCTGGTAGAATTGGGTAGAAAGTGGCCTTGGTCTTAATCTACCCAATGTATTGTTCTGATGCATTTATGAGCCTTCTGGAGGCTAAATCAAAACTGCCCATAGGTGGTCCCAGCATGCTATTCAAAGCGGAAGGCATTGGTATTGAGTCACTCACGGGACTGCTGCTATTTTCCCCCAAGCAGGTGGCTGCACCTCAGGATTAATGGCTCATAGAGCACAAAACTAGAGACTATGTTTGGGAAACACTCCTGATGTGTCTTCCTTGTGAAAGACAGTCATTAGGTAACTCTCCACTCCCTCACTTAATCAGATCCATGAGTTCGGAAGGAGAAAATGGGCCTGCATAGCGTAGATTATTCATTTTCCCCTCCTCCCGAGGGTGAGCTGCTAAAGAGAACATGCACCTTCCTCTTCCTTGTACAGAGGACAGCCCTGTCCAGTGCTGTCGGGAGAGGAGCCATCTAATTCTGGTTCCGGTATCTGGAAGCCTCCTTGTCCATAGATACAAGCCCCCTTAGCCATCATCAGCACCAGCATCAGCTTTATTAGTAATAAAGGTGATGTTGGGATCACATCCAAAACAGGCCCCACACTGACAACAGTGAGCCCGATGTGGGGCTCAAACTCACAGACTGTGAGATCATGACCTGAGCTGAAGTTGGATGCTCAACCGGCTGAGCCACCCAGGCGCCCCCTTTTTTTGGTAACTTTATTTCAAAACAACTCAAGGAGAAGAAGGGTGTCATTTTTGGACTTTCCTCAAATCCCTATATTGTACATTCATATTTTTCATGGTTAATACATTTTATTTAAAAATTATCTCTTAATTATTCAAAACAAACCAATCACATTCCAAAGAGTAAATGGGCTCTACTGAAAAATCCTGGGCTTTTCCCATAAATGCATGACCTTGAGTGAATTTGGGGAGTCTTTGTTTTGGGCTCTCTGTTTCAGCTACTTTGATGTCTTGTGATTTATCTCTTGGGGGACAGCTCAATTTCTGATGTGTGACTATACATCCTGATTTTTCTATGATAGTCCTGATGTCCTAGAGTAATATATTCATACTCTTCTCTTTCATTCTCAAAATTATTCCAGATAGAAGAGATTAAATGGTCACCATACAGGGGCGCCTGGGTGGCTCAGTCGGTTGAGCGTCCAACTTTGGCTCAGGTCATGATCTTGCGATTCATGGCTTCGAGCCCCGCGTCAGAATCTCTGCTGACAGCACGGAGCCTGGAGCCTGCTTCAGATTCTGTCTCCCTCTCTCTCTCTACCCCTCCCTCACAGTCTGTCTCTCTCTCTCTCTCAAAAATAACTAAATATTAAAAAAAAATTTAAATGGTCACCATACAGATGAATGACAGCATCAACAAGACTAAACACTATATGCTAATTTCTTCTCTAAATGATCCATGGATTAGAATTCTACTTAGGTTCCTAAAAAATTAAAAAGAAAATGTGAAAACATAAAGTCATGTTTCATTCTAAACATTTCTAGATTTGTCTGCCCAACAGAACACTGAGGTGGAAGAAAGAAAACTACTATTAATACCCTCTGTTTACATTGCTCTTTGTTGGATACCTTCACGTTTACCAAACCTGTTTAATCCTTAGGATAGATATAATTCCCTTTTACGTGAAATGAGTCTTCGAGAATTAGCTCACAAACCTCAGGGATGACACAAGAAAGGGAAAGAAAAGTTTTGTGCTGCAGGTGGATTCAGACCAGATTCTTTCATTCCTTTCCAACCACAATGTGCCTCTTCTTGGTAATATTATAACATCGTCCTCACACTTGGTTAAGGGGCAGAGGTAGGGCAGGAAAAAAAAAGCCTTAATTTAATTCTGAAATATATGGAGAGCTTTGATTTGAGGAAGTGCTAAATATTATATCATGGCTTTAGTTAACTATAAACCCTACCTGACTAATTACTGCTCCATTTTCTAAGGTCTGTGGCTTTGAAGAACATTTTCACACATGTAATAAAGTAAAGGAATGGAAAATTATGGGGAAAAAATGTGTCTTTAACCATTCTGGGTGTATCGAAGAATGTAAGCCTTCATTTGGACAAGTGAAGGTTTAGACACAAAATCATAGGATTCTGAGGAATATGGGATAGCACTCTGTCCATACATAAACATTAAAAAAAATGTATTGGTATGCTAGGGCTTAAACCATTTTGTTTTTTGTATACTGTTTTTTTCCCTGTGGTTTTTTCATTTCTGTTTCCTTTGTCTTGCCTTCCTTGCCTTTCAGCATTTTTTGGAAATCCATTTGGATTCATCCAGCATTTTTGGAGTATATTTCTATTACAGATTTTTTTCATGATTGTTCTAGTTATAACATTACAGGTGCGTAAATAATCTTAGTCTACTAGTGACAACATTTTATCAGTTCTAGAGAAGTGTAGAAATTTTACTTCCCTTTGAGTCCTTCTAGTTTCTTCCCTTTATAATATAATTGCCTTAAATACTTCCTCTGTAAACAATGAAACACAATGTCTTAATTTTTGTCATATTTATGTCAAACATAATTGAGGAACTCAAGAGAAGGAGAATGTATTGTATTTACCCATATTTGTACCCTTTCTATTGTTCTTCCTTCTTCCCTGATCTTCCAAGATTCCTCCTTCTTTCATTTCCTTTCTGTCTCAGGAACTTCCTGTCGCCACTTTTTAAGGGCAGGGCAGTTCTGCGGGTGACAGATCCTCATCCTTTTCCTTCATCTGACAATGTCTTGATTTCTGCGTCATTTCTGAAGAATGTTTTCCTGAGTATAGGAGTCTGGGTTGACAGTTCTTTTAGCACTTGAGAAATATTAGCCCCTTCCTTCGGGCCTCCAGGGTTCTGATGGGAAATCTAACATCAGTCAAATTGTTTTTCTTTTATTGGTGAGGTGATGCTTCTTTCTGGTGGATTTCAAGATTTCTCCTTGTCTTTAGGTTTTAGAAGTTTGATTATGATGTGTTGTTGGGGTTTTCTTAAATTTTTTTTTTAACATTCGTTTTTGAGAGAGAGACAGAGAGAGACAGCATAAGTGGAGGAGGGGCAGAGAGAGAGGGAGACACAGAATCTGAGGCAGGCTCCAGGCTCTGAGCTGTCAGCACAGAGCCCGACGTGGGGCTTGAACTCATGGACTGCGAGATCATGACCTGAGCCAAAGTCGGACACTTACCAACTGAGCCTCCCAGGCGCCCCTGTTGTTGGGGTTTTCTTTAGGTTTATTCTACTTAGAATTCATGTAGCTTCTTGACTGCTTACACATAGATGTGCTTCTCTGTCTTGCCAAATTGGGGACATTTTTCAGCTATTATCTCTTCAAATGTTAGAAATTTTGTTGTAATCACATAGGTCCCTGGAGCTCTTTTTTGTTTGTTTGTTTGTTTTCCAGTTTATTTTCTCTCTGCAGATCACATTGGGTAATTCTATTGTTCTGTCTTCAAGTTTACTGATTCTTTCCTCTTTCTTCTTCATTGTGCTGTTGAGCCCATACATTGAGTTTTTAATTTTAGTTATTGTATTTGTATCTGTAAAATATCTATGCGGTTTTTCTTTATGTCTTTTTCCCCCTGAGACGTTCTCTTTTTTCCATTTGTTTCAGGTATGTTTGTGAACCTCATTGATGAAATTTATTTATTTTTTTAATGTTTATTTATTTTTGAGAGACAGAGAAAGTGCAAGCAGGGGAAGGGCAGAGAGAGAGGGAGACACAGAATCCAAAGCAGGCTCCTGGCTCTGAGCTGTCAGCACATAGCTGGACATGGGCTCGAGCTCTTGAACCACGAGATCATAACCTGAGCCAAAGTCGGGTGCTTAACTGACGGAGTCACCCAGGTGCTCCTCATTGACACAATTTTATAAAAAATTTCTTTTTATTATGTTTATTTTGAGAGAGAGACAGACATAGTGGGAGTGGGGGAGGGGCAGAGAGAGAGGGGGACAGAATCCGAAGCAGGGTCCAGGCTCTGAACTGTCAGCACAGAGCCCCATGCAGGGCTCAAACCCACAAGTGGTGAGATCATGACCGCCGAAGTCAGATGCTTAACCGACTGAGCCACCGAGGTGCCCTCTTACTGATGCAATTCTATGATAGCTGTTTTAAAATCCTTGTCATATAATTCAAGCAGCATTTGTATCATCTCGGTATTGGCATCTGTTTATTGTTTTTTCTCATTCAAGTTGAGATCTTCCTTATTTTGGTACAAAGGGTCATTTTCTTAGTGAGTATTTTGGACTTTTGAGGTATTATGAGACTCTGGATCGTATTTAAATCTTCTGCTTTGGCAGACCTCTTCTGACATCACACCAGCAGGGCAAGGGGGTACTGCCCATCACACCAGCAGAAGAAGGAAGGAGGTGCTGGGTCGGGTTAGAGATCTAGGTTCTTAGTTCAGCCTCTTTTGATGTCTTCAGGACAGGGAGAGGGCACCTCATTACAGCTGGGTGAGGATGGAAGTCTAGGCTCCCTATTTGGACTTTGCTGACAGGATTGGGTGGGACTTCAGTTTTCTCCATGGTGTTTGGCTGAAGTTGGGTGGTCATTGTCAAAAATTTTCCATCTTGCAGGAAATTTTCCATCTGGGTGGCTCAGTCGGTTGAGCATCTGGCTTTGGCTCAGGTCATGATCTCTTGGTTCGTGGGTTTAAGCCCTGGATTGGGTCCTGTGCTGACAGCCTGGAGTCTGGAGCCTGCTTCAGATTCTGTGTTTCCCTCTCTCTCTGCCCTCCTCTGCTCACACTGTGTCTCTCTCTATCTCAAAAATAAATAAACTTTTTAAAAAAATTAAAAAAAATTTTTCCATCTTGCCAGGCTGGCCCTTTCTTGGTCCTTTGGCTAGAGAATAAAGGCTTTCTCTGGGCTTTATTTTTTTCTTTGTCTGTGCCTGTTGGTGTTTCTGGGTTCCAGGCTCTTCCGGCACCCAGTCCAGAGTATGCAATGCAAAAGAAAATCCAGAAAATGCACTGCCATGTTTTTTTCTAAGGTTTCAAAGTCTCTGGCTGATCTCTTTTCTTCTCTCAATCTCTCCAAGTATTCTTATGCTTTTATTCTGTATAACGTACAGGGCTTTAGCTATACCTAGAGGCAAAGACTGGAAGAAGTATGTCCATTCTATCTTGTAGCTATAATCTTCTAACTCATTTTATGCACTCTTATGGTCCAAATATTTTGAAAAAACTCTGAGCTCCAGAAAGTTCTATTGCCAAGGTGGAAATGTGGATCCCTGTGTCAGCTGGTTCCATCAAATATTTGTATACCTTTGTGTATGTCATTGTGTAGTGTCATTGTGAAGGGATATTAATTTAGGAGAAGATTTACATTGACTGACTTATCTTGGTCAAATTTGCCTTTTCTTTTCCTTTCTCTTCTTTTCTTTTCTTCTTTTCTTTTCTTTCTTTTCTTTTCTTTTCTTCTCTTTTCTTTTCTTTTCTTTTCTTTTCTTTTCCTTCCTCTCCCCCCCCCACCAACCCCACCCTAGAGAATGTGAGCAGGGGAGGGGCAGAGAGAGAGGGAGAGAGAATCCCAAGCAGGCTCTGCCATATCAGTGCAGAGCCCAGTGCAGGGCTCAATCTCATGAACCATGAGATCATGACCTAAGCTGAAATCAAGAGTCAGATGCTTAACCCACCGAGCCATGCAGACGCCCTTAATTTGTCTTTTCGAATTGCATTCTGCCAGGTTACTTTTGGCCACGTTTCTTTCTTTTGCCAAATCATAGGCAAAGTTTAACTTCCTGAGTGAGTATTGACTTCTTTTCCTAATTGGTGAAATAATTTCAGAGACGTTTGCTTTGGATTTAGCAGTGAAACTGAAAGATGACCTCAGCTGCCTCCATTTTGATCTCAAACTTTCTAGCTGGTTTCTCCTTCCAACTTGTCTCTGGGCTCAGGTGGAAAATCCTGAGGGAAAGCATCCCCTGATGGAACTGAAACTAACCCTTTCTGTAATAAGGGCTTCCCTGAGCCTGCAAGACCCCACCTAAGGTTGACTCCGAGACAGTGATCAATTTGCCCTTCACTGCCCATCTGCAGGTACACAGCCACCTTCACCCCACATTCTCCTTATATAAACCTGGAAGTATTTTCATCTTCCCACTGTTGGCCTTGCTGAAGTACATTCCTTTCTTGTTTCACCACCCCTCATCTCTCTGCCTTTGGATTTTGTCAGGGGCCAGTGGCTAAACCTGGTCTGTTTGGGACCCTGGGGCCAGTGCTCTTACATCTCTGCTCCCTGGCTACCAAGCCGCTTTCTCTAATCTCACAGCTCATTTCCAATATGAGCTCCATTGACAGAGTTTACCTGTGAGGTGTGGTTGCTGAGTAAATTTCAGGATGTTGTAAATTCCTTTTCAAGGGAACTTAAATCTCATTGTGAGTGATGTGGGTTCTAGAGTAAGGCAGCTCCAGATTGAGAACCTAGAGTATGTTCCTGGAGGGAGTCACCAGAGTGGAGGCTTTGGCTAAGGGGATCGAGGAAGAGCCCAGGGGATGACAAAGAAAAGGAGAGAAGGGTGTGGTATAAGGTGTGGGAGAACCAGTGTGTGGGTGAAGCCCCAAAGGTTAGAGAAAGGCCACCCAAAGTGGTATATTCCTGAGAGCTAGTCACGTGACTGACTTTGCCTATCAGGGTGGCAGAAGCCAGGGATTTTGTGCTGTATTATGAGAATCAGATTAACTATGACAGGAATTGCAAACTCAGATGGGTACAGGGACCACGGTGATGACATGGTTATGAAAACTATTTCCCTTCCTTCTTAGCTCTACCATAATAAAGTCAGTAACTCCAGCCTGATTATAATTAATAAAACACTACAGAGGCTTCCCGTGTCACCCAGAAATGATAGATTCCTGTCAGTAGTCTACAAGACCCTTTTCTTTCTCTTCCCTGCTATCTCTCTGATCTCTTGTGTATTCTGCTCCAAACGAGAATTGCTGTTTGTTGAGGATGCCATGTCAACTCCCTTGTTTGGGCAGTTGCCTCTGGCTAGAATGCTCTTCCCTGAGTTGCATATATGGCTCGCTCCCTTATCCATTCAGGTTTTTTTTCTCAAAAGTCACCTCTCATTTTCCAAAGAAGACATCCAGATGGCTAACAGACACATGAATAGATGCTCAACATTACTCATCATCAAAGAAATACAAATCAAAACCACAATGAGATACCACCTCACACCAGTAAGAATGGCTAAAACTAACAACTCAGGAAGCCACGGATGTTGGCGAGGATGCGGAGAAACAGGAATCTTCATGCTCTGCTGGTGGGAATGCAAACTGGTGCAGTCACTCTGGAAAACAGGATGGAGGTTCCCCAGAAAGTTAAAAATAGAACTACCCTACAGCAATTGCACTACTAGGGATTTACCTAAAGAATACAAAAATACTGACTTCAAGGGGCGCATGCACCCCAATGTTTATAGCAGTATTATCAACCATAGCCAAACTGTGGAGAGGGACCAAATGTCCATTGACTAATGAATGGATAAAAAAGATGTGGTATATATAAATATAATGGAATATATCATCAAAAAGAATGAAATCTTGCCATTTGCATTGATGTGGATGGAGCTAGAGTGTATAACGCAAAGCAAAGTAAGTCAGTCAGAGAAAGGTGATTACCATGATTTCACTCACGTGTGGAATTTAAGAAACAACACAGATGAACACAGAAGAAAGGGGGAAAAAGAGGGAAGCAAATCATAAGAGACTCTTAACTGTAGAGAACAACCTGAGGGTTGATGGGGGGTTGGCCTACATGGGTGTAAGGTATTAGGAGGGCACTTGTTATGACGAGCACTGGGTGTTGTATGTAAGTGATGACTCATTAAATTCTAAACCTGAAACCAGTTGTACTGTATATGTTAACTGGCTAGAATTTATTTATTTATTTTTTTTATAAATTTTTTTTTTTAACGTTTATTTATTTTTGGGACAGAGAGAGACAGAGCATGAATGGGGGAGGGGCAGAGAGAGAGGGAGACACAGAATCGGAAGCAGGCTCCAGGCTCTGAGCCATCAGCCCAGAGCCTGACGCGGGGCTCGAACTCACGGACCGCGAGATCGTGACCTGAGCTGAAGTCGGACGCTTAACCGACGGAGCCACCCAGGCACCCCTGGCTAGAATTTAAATGAAAACTTGAAATTAGGGGCGCCTGGGTGGCTCAGTTGGTTGAGTGACCAACTTCGGCTCAGGTCATGATCTCACGGTTCGTGAGTTTGAGCCCCGCGTCGGGCTCTGTGCTGACCGCTCAGAGCCTGGAGCCTGCTTTGGATTCTGTGTCTCCCTCTCTCTCTGCCCCTCCCCCACTCATGCTCTGTCTCTCTCTGTCTCAGAAATAAACATTAAAAAAAATTAAAAAAAACCTTGAAATAAAAAAAAAACAAAAACAAATTCTAAGCTAAAAGAAACGAAAGTCACCTGTGACCCAGGGCTTCCCTGACTCCCTAGTTAACATCTACATTTTTTTGTGGATTTCATCTTTTTACTTTGTACTTATGCCATCCAGCAAACTATGTATTTTACTCATTACATTGTTTGTCTCTCTTTCTCCAAACCCGCTAAAATGGAGACTTCACGTAACTTCACGATGGTTAGGCATTTTTGCCTGTTCAGTTGCTGCTTTATCTCCAATACCTAGAATGAAGGGTCTCAATAGACGCACAGGTGTTAAATGAATGACAAGGAACATGTAACGAGCGTTGGGAAAAGGGTCGTAAGTGCAGGACCCTTCGGCAAAGTGGAAAAGGTATACTTCTTCTAAAGGGCAGCTAATACCTATTTCCTGTGATTTGGGGCTTGTGAAAATATAGATCAAATAATGCCAGACATTTTGATCTTCAGGGAAAACTAAACATCTCAAGTCATATAAAAATGTTGCCAGTTTTTAATTTTTCTATCTTATTGAGGTAGACTTTATGTATAATAAAGTGCATTTATTTAAGTGTTCAACTTGATGAGTTTTTTATTATTATATGAAATTTATTGTCAAATTAGTTTCCATACAACACCCAGGGCTCATCCCAAAAGATGCCCTCGTCAATGCCCATCACCTACCCCCCCCCTCCCACCCCCCCATCAACCCTCAGTTTGTTCTCAGTTTTTAAGAGTCTCTTATGCTTTGGCTCTCTCTCCCACTCTAGCCTCTTTTTTTTCTTTGTTTTTTCCTTCCCCTCCCCTATGGGTTTCTGTTAAGTTTCTCAGGATCCACATAAGAGTGAAAACATATGGTATCTGTCTTTCTCTGTATGGCTTATTTCACTTAGTATAAGACTCTCCAGTTCCATCCACATTGCTACAAAGGGCCATATTTCATTCTTTCTCATTGCCACATAGTACTCCATTGTGTATATAAACCACAATTTCTTTATCCATTCATCAGTTGATGGACATTTAGGCTTTTTCCACAATTTGGCTATTGTTGAGAATACTGCTATAAACATTGGGGTACAAGTGCCCCTATGCATCAGTACTCCAGTATCTCTTGGGTAAATTCCTAGCAGTGATATTGCTGGGTTGTAGGGTAGCTTTATTTTTAATTTTTTGAGGAACCTCCACACTGTTTTCCAGAGTGGCTGCACCAGTTTACATTCCCACCAACAATGTAAGAGGGTTCCCGTTTTCCCATATCCTCTCCAGCATCTATAGTCTCCTGATTTGTTCATTTTGGCCACTCTGACTGGCGTGAGGTGATATCTGAGTATGGTTTTGATTTGTATTTCCCTGATAAGGAGCGACGTTGAGCATCTTTTCATGTGCCTGTTGGCCATCTGGATGTCTTCTTTAGAGAAGTGTCTATTCATGTTTTCTGCCCATTTCTTCACTGGGTTATTTGTTTTTTGGGTGTGGAGTTTGGTGAGCTCTTTATAGATTTTGGATACTAACCCTTTGTCCGATGTGTCATTTGCAAATATCTTTTCCCATTCCATTGGCTGCCTTTTAGTTTTGTTGATTGTTTCCTTTGCTGTGCAGAAGCTTTTTATCTTCATAAGGTCCCAATAGTTTTTGCTTTTAATTCCCTTGCCTTTGGGGATGTGTCAAGTAAGAAATTGCTATGGCTGAGGTCAGAGAGGTCTTTTCCTGCTTTCTCCTCTAGTGTTTTGATGGTTTCCTGTCTCACATTCAAGTCCTTTATCCATTTTGAGTTAATTTTTGTGAATGATGTAAGAAAGTGGTCTAGTTTCATTCTTCTACATGTTGCTGTCCAGTTCTCCCAGCACCATTTGTTAAAGACACTGTCTTTTTTCCATTGGATGTTCTTTCCTGCTTTGTCAAAGATAAGTTGGCCATACTTTTGTGGGTCTAGTTCTGGGGTTTCTATCCTATTCCATTGGTCTGTGTGTCTGTTTTTGTGCCAATACCATGCTGTCTTGATGATTACAGCTTTGTAGTAGAGGCTAAAGTCTGGGATTGTGATGCCTCCTGCTTTGGTCTTCTTCAAAATTACTTTGGCTATTCGGGGCCTTTTGTGGTTCCATACGAATTTTAGGATTGCTTGTTCTAGCTTCGAGAAGAATGCTGGTGCAATTTTGATTGGGACTGCATTGAATGTGTAGATAGCTTTGGGTAGTACTAACATTTTAACAGTATTTATTCTTCCAACCCATGAGCACAGAATGTTTTTCCATTTCTTTATATCTTCTTCAATTTCCTTCATAAGCTTTCTATAGTTTTCAGCATACAGATCTTGTACATCTTTGGTTAGATTTATTCCTAGGTATTTTATGCTTCTTGGTGCAATTGTGAATGGGATCAGTTTCTTTATTTGTCTTTCTGTTGCTTCATTATTAGTGTATAAGAATGCAACTGATTTCTGTACATTGATTTTGTATCCTGCAACTTTGCTGAATTCATGTATCAGTTCTAGCAGACTTTTGGTGGAGTCTATCGGCTTTTCCATGTATAATATCATGTCATCTGCAAAAAGTGAAAGCTTAACTTCATCTTTGCTACTTTTGATGCCTTTGATTTCCCTTTGTTGTCCAATTGCTGATGCTAGCACTTCCAACACTATGTTAAACAACAGGGGTGAGAGTGGACATCCCTGTCGTGTTCCTGATCTCAGGGGGAAAGCTCTCAGTTTTTCCCCACTGAGGATGGTATTAGCTGTGGGCTTTTCATAAATGGCTTTTATGATGTTTAAGTATATTCCTTCTACCCCGACTTTCTCAAGGGTTTTTATTAACAAAGGATGCTGAATTTTGTCAAATATTTTTTCTGCATCGATTGACAGGATCATATGGTTATCTTTTCTTTTATTAATGTGATGTATCACGTTGATTGATTTGCGAATGTTGAACCAGCCCTGCATCCCAGGAATGAATCCCACTTGATCATGGTGAATAATTTTTTTTATATGCTGTTGAATTCGATTTGCTAGTATCTTATTGAGAATTTTTTGCATCCATATTCATCAGGGATATTGGCCTGTAGTTCTCTTTTTTTACTGGGTCTCTGTCTGGTTTAGGAATCAAAGCAATACTGGCTTCATAGAATGAGTCTGCAAGTTTTCCTTCCCTTTCTATTTTTTGGAATAGCTTGAGAAGGATAGGTATTATCTCTGCTTTAAATGTCTGGTAGAACTCCCCTGGGAAGCCATCTGGTCTTGGACTCTTATTTGTTGGGAGATTTTTGATGACTGATTCAATTTCTTCACTGGTTATGGGTCTGTTCAAGCTTTCTATTTCCTGCTGTTTGAGTTTTGGAAGTGTGTGGGTGTTTAGGAATTTGTCCATTTCTTCCAGGTTCTCCAGTTTGTTAGCATATAATTTTTCATAGTATTCCCTGATAATTGCTTGTATCTCTGAGGGATTGGTTGTAATAATTCCATTTTCATTCATGATTTTATCTATTTGGGTCATCTCCCTTTTCTTTTTGAGAAGCCTGGCTAGAGGTTTGTCAATTTTGTTTATTTTTTCAAAAAAACAACTCTTGGTTTCGTTGATCTGCTCTACCGTTTTTTTAGATTCTATATTGTTTATTTCTGCTCTGATCTTTATTATTTCTCTTCTTCTGCTGGGTTTGGGGTGTCTTTGCTCTTCTGCTTCTATTTCCTTTAGGTGTGCTGTTAGATTTTGTATTTGGGATTTTTCTTGTTTCTTGAGATAGGCCTGGATTGCAATATATTTTCCTCTCAGGACTGCCTTTGCTGCATCCCAAAGCGTTTGGATTGTTGTATTTTCATTTTTGTTTGTTTCCATATATTTTTTAATTTCTTCTCTAATTGCCTGGTTGACCCATTCATTCTTTTGTAGGGTGTTCTTTAACCTCCATGCTTTTGGGGGTTTTCCAGACATTTTCCTGTGGTTGATTTCAAGCTTCATCGCATTGTGGTCTGAAAGTATGCATGGTATGATCTCAATTCTTGTATACTTATGAAGGGCTGTTTTGTGACCCAGTATGTGATCTATCTTGGAGAATGTTCCATGTGCACTTGAGAAGAAAGTATATTCTGTTGCTTTGGGATGCAGAGTTCTAAATATATCTGTCAAGTCCATCTGATCCAATGTATCATTCAGGGCCCTTGTTTCTTTATTGACCATGTGTCTAGATGATCTATCCATTGCTGTGAGTGGGGTGTTAAAGTCCCCTGCAATTACCACATTCTTGTCAATAAGGTTGCTTATGTTTGTGAGTAATTGTTTTATATATTTGGGGGCTCCCGTATTTGGCGCATAGACATTTATAATTGTTAGCTCTTCCTGATGGATAGACCCTGTGATTATTATATAATGCCCTTCTTCATCTCTTGTTACAGCCTTTAATTTAAAGTCTAGTTTGTCTGATATAAGTATGGCTACTCCAGCTTTCTTTTGACTTCCAGTAGCATGATAAATAGTTCTCTATCCCCTCACTTTCAATCTGAAGGTGTCCTCAAGTCTAAAATGAGTCTCTTGTAGACAGCAAATAGATAGGCCTTGTTTTTTTATCCATTCTGATACCCTATGTCTTTTGGTTGGTGCATTTAGTCCATTTACATCCAGTGTTATTATAGAAAGATATGGGTTTAGAGTGATTGTGATGACTGTAGGTTTCATGCTTGTAGCGATGTTTCTGGTACTTTGTCTCACAGGATCCCCCTTAGGATCTCTTGTAGGGCTGGTTTAGTGGTGATGAATTCCTTCAGTTTTTGTTTGTTTGGGAAGACCTTTATCTCTCCTTCTATTCTAAATGACAGACTTGCTGGATAAAGGATTCTCGGCTGCATATTTTTTCTGTTCATCACATTGAAGATTTCCTGCCATTCCTTTCTGGCCTGCCAAGTTTCAGTAGAGAGATCCGCCACGAGTCTTATAGGTCTCCCTTTATATGTTAGAGCGTGTTTATCCCTAGCTGCTTTCAGAATTTTTTCTTTATCCTTGTATTTTGCCAGTTTCACTATGATATGTTGTGCAGAAGATCGATTCAAGTTACGTCTGAAGGGAGTTCTCTGTGCCTCTTGGATTTCAATGCCTTTTTCCTTCCCCAGATCAGGGAAGTTCTTAGCTATTATTTCTTCAAGTATACTTTCAGCACCTTTCCCTCTGTCTTCCTCCTCTGGAATACCAATTATGGGTAGATTATTTCTCTTTAGTGCATCACTTAGTTCTCTAATTTTCCCTTCATACTCCTGGATTTTTTTTTATCTCTCTTTTTCTCAGATTCTCTTTTTCCATAACTTTATCTTCTAGTTCACCTATTCTCTCCTCTGCCTCTTCAATCCGAGCTGTGGTTGTCTCCATTTTATTTTGCAGCTCGTTAATAGCATTTTTTAGCTCCTCCTGGCTGTTCCTTAGTCCCTTGATCTCTGTAGCAATAGATTCTCTGCTGTCCTTTATACTGTTTTCAAGCCCAGCGATTAATTTTATGAATATTATTCTAAATTCACTTTCTGTTATATCGTTTAAATAGTTTTTCATCAGTTCGTTAGCTGTCGTTATTTCCTGGAGGTTTTTTTTGAGGGGAATTCTTCCGTTTCATCATTTTGGATAGTCCCTGGAGTGGTGCGGAACTGCAGGGCACTTCCCCTGTGCTGTCTTGAGTAACTTGCATTGGTGGGCGGGGCCGCAGTCAGACCTGATGTCTGTCCCCAGCCCACTGCTGGGGCCACAGTCAGACTGGTGTGTACTTTTTCTTTCTCTACCTCACTGTGGGGTGGCGTGGCCTGTCTGGGCTACTTGCACGTTGCTAGGCCTCTGGTGCTGGGGATCTGGCGTATTAGCTGGGGTGGATCGGCAAGGTGCCCCGGGGCGGGAGGGGCAGGCTCAGCTGGCTTATCCTTCGGTGATCCTGAAATGCCCAGAGTCTAAGAGACCCCCAAAAATGAACCACCAGAGTCCAGAGTCAAAGCTAAGCAGCAAGGGTCATTTATTGCAGGTTCGAACCTGGACCTCTGCGCCCTCGTTGCCGGTGACGCCGAGAGGTCCTGAGAGAGGTTTTTACACCCCTTTTATAGACAGGTACAAACAAGTCATGGGGAAATCAGGAATTTTCCACAGTTACAGAGCTGCGATTGGTTGGTGTTTAAAGTTGGACACTTAACAGTATTCGATTGGTTCCTGCCTTTAGGTCAGACCACAACCGGGGGTACGGGTATCACAATGATTGATCAGGAATACACGGATGTGCCAGGCAACAATGATTGATCAGGAGTACACGGATGTGCCAAGTAACAATGGTTGATCAGGAATATACGGATGTGCCAGGCAACAATGATTGATCAGGAATACATGGGCACACCAAGCAATTGTACAGAAGCGGAACAAGCTGGTTAAGCTTGGTTAGGTTTCAGTTTCCTGTAACTTAAGCTTTTAAGTTTTAATTTTCTCAGGCCTCTCATTCCCCCCTTTCTCAAGTACCTGAGGACCCAATCTTGGGTCCTACAGTGTTACCTAATCAAACTCGCTTTCCATGTCGAGGAGCTGATACTGTGGTCTAAGGACCATAACCTGAATGGTGTTTAATCTATCTCTAATAAAGTTCATTATTTTGTTTGGCGTGCGAGGTCCTCTTGGAGCTATTTAATTTTGGTCCGAACTATTCCTGATTTATTGGCATAAAAGCAACATTTTTCTCGTAGGGCTAAGCAGATGCCACCTTATTCTGCGGTTAGCAGATCTAACCCTCTTCTATTTTGTAACACCACTTCTGCTAGGGAATCTAGTTGATCTTGCAGATCCTGGATTGTCCCTGACAAGGCCTCGACATCGTTAATTAGTTGCCGAGAGAGTCCCAGATAGGAGTGTATGGAGACTCCTAATCCCGCTGTCCCGGTAGTTAATGCACCTGTAATTTCTAGGCTTGTCAGGAGGGGGATAAAAACCACAGCTCGTTTGGATCTGCCAGTTGCAAAGTTTAAACTAGGGATGGGCATGGGGTTCCGGCGGACGGCTTTTCCAACTGAGCCACGGCAGCCAGCTTGAAGTTGTATATTATTATCACTAGCTTTTGCTGCCCTGTTACTCTGTAGGATAGCTGTAAAGTAGGTAGTGGAGTTGTCTGGCCCTATACATTGCTGATAGGAGTCATAACAAGAGCTATGCATCGACTCCTGGAAAGTAGAGCAAGGGCATTCTGCTATGGGGGGCAGGGGCTTAGGTTTGTCAACACATAATCACTGCTGTTTTGGGGGTCCTGTGATGTCATAGGTCTGGGTTAAGTGAGCAATTGTGGTCCCACAGTCTTGGGTTTGAGTGTATCTTCGCTGATAGTGACCACCCCTTCCTACAGAGCCGGCTACTAGCCTGTTACCATGTGGCAGGGTAAGGGTTCTAACTACGCCACCTCTGCAATCACAGGGCCTTCTATACAGAGCTCCGTACAATTTCTGTTTGTCAACGGGGGCATTTAGTCCTCCCTCCAGGAGGTTGAGGTTGAGGGCTAGTAGGACAAGGGTTACTATCTTGAACATGTCTAGGGGAGGCACGGCGCAAGGTTAGTTTGAGGGTTTTTTTTTTTTTTTACTCCGGTCTACAGTCCAAGTAGTATTTTTATCAGTGTGTCCCACGAGGTCAGACAGCGGGTCGACAGGCTTCACGTGGGTGTGGTGAATCCAGGTGGGGAGGTTATCTACCTTGATGGCGGTGGGAGTCGTCAGGATGATTTAGTAAGGTCCTTTTCACCTGGGTTCAAGGTTCTCCTGCCAGTGTCACTTGACGAGGACCCAGTCTCCTGGACGATACTGATGAGGAGTGGGTGGGGGCCCCGTCTCATACAGTTCTTTTAGTTTAGGCCACACGGCCTCATGAACCCGCTGTAGAGCCCTGAGAGAAGACAAGAGGCTGTTATCTTGGTCTAATTGAATGAGGTAGGTATGATGAGGTAGGTATGATAGGTGTGGGTCGGCCAAACAGGATTTTATAGGGTGTAAAGCCCAACTTGTATGGGGAGTTGTGAACCCTGTACAGAGCGTAGGGGAGTAACTTTACCCAATTAGCGCCAGTCTCCATAGTCAATTTAGTAAGGGTCTCTTTTAATGTTCTATTTATTTTTTCTACTTGTCCTGAACTTTGGGGCCGGTAGGCACAATGTAATTTCCAATCTGCCCCAAGTACAGAAGCCAATCCCTGACTTACCTTAGAGACGAATGCAGGTCCATTGTCTGACCCTATCATGACTGGAAAACCATACCTGGGCAGGATTTCCTCTAGGATCTTTTTGGCTACTATCTGCGCCGTTTCCTTCTTGGTTGGAAAGGCTTCAGTCCATCCTGAAAAAGTGTCTATGAACACTAGTAAGTATTTATAACCATATTTGCCGGGCTTTACCTCGGTGAAGTCCACTTCCCAGTGGGCTCCTGGTATGGTTCCTTTTTTTCGGTGGCCTTGGGCTGTGGTGTGTGGGTGCGCGTTTTGGAGTTGACATGTGGAACAGGCTGTCACAACCCTTTCCGTCTGGTCAGAGATGTTTCTTAATACCAGTTGAGATCGTCTGAGGAGATCCTGAAGTCTTCGGGGCCCCAAATGGGTAGAGTGGTGTATTTTTGTCAGGATTGCGTGGCCCAATTTTTCGGGAAGGATAAGGCGGTCTCTAGAGTCCCTCCACCATCCATCTGTAACTTGGGTCATGGGGAGCTTGCGCATTCAAATAAGATCATCTTCTGAGTATTCAGGCTCTGGGGGTAAATCTCGGGGCCCTGGGTCTGGTAGCTGCGCAGGGAGTACTTGAATGGGGTTTTGTGCTACCTGGCGTGCAGTCTGGTCAGCGAGGTTATTCCCTCGAGAGACTGGATCAGTTATTTTTTGGTGACCCGGGCAATGTACTATGGCCAATTTTTTAGGGGCCCAAATAGCGGCCAATAGGGCCAGAATTTTATCTTTATTTTTGATGTCTTTGCCTTTAGCAGTGAGTAGTCCCCTCTCACGGTATATTGCCCCATGTATATGGGCCGTGGCAAAGGCATACCGGCTGTCTGTATATACAGTCACTTTGCGGTCCCGCCCCATTCTTAATGCTTGGGTCAATGCAATTAGTTCTGCCCTTTGGGCAGAAGTCCCTGGGGGCAGAGCCTTTGCCCATATCACTTCAGTCTCAGATGTCACTGCTGCCCCCACATACCTCTGTCCTTGATGGACGAAGCTGCTTCCATCAGTAAACCAGGTGACCTCAGCATCAGGTAACGGCCGGTCCTGTAGGTCTTTCCTTGTTCCATGGATCTGCGCTAGGATGTCGGCACCGTCATGGAGCGGGGAGTCCAGGTCAGGGTCGGGTAGCAGCGAGGCCGGGTTTAGAGTTCGGGGAGGGGTGTATGTGGTCTGCAAGGGATTTAACAGGAGTCCCTGATAATGGACCATCCGAGCATTGCTCATCCACCTATCGGGGGGATGCTTGAGTACTCCTTCGATGGCGTGGGGTGTGGTGACATGTAACTCTTGACCCAGGGACAGCTTATCGGCGTCTTTAACCATTAGGGCTGTAGCCGCTATTATCCGGAGACAAGGGGGCCATCCTGCGGCTACAGGGTCCAGTTTCTTTGAGAGATAGGCCACTGGTCTGGGCCATGGACCTAGATGCTGGGTTAGCACTGCCTTGGCTATGCCTTTATGCTCATCCACATATAAGTGGAAGGGCTTAGAGATATCGGGCGGTCCTAGAGCTGGGGCCGATAGGAGAGTTTTCTTTATCTGTTGGAATGCCTGCTCAGCTTCCGCAGACCATTCAAATGATGGTTGGTTTTTAGAGACTGCGTAAAGGGGTTTGGCCATTTCAGCAAAACCTGGGATCCACAACCGGCAGAATCCCGCAGACCCCAGGAATTCCTGAGTTCTGGGTAAATAGGATGGGGGCCGCTTTGGTTTGCCATGGCTCTGACCCCGAGCGCAGTTGCTTCTTTTTGGGACAGTCACGAATCCAATGTCCTTTTTTTCTTTTTTTTTTTTTTTTTTTTTTTTACAGTATTTGCATTGGTCTTTGTCTAGGGGGCGCCTAGGGGGGCGAGTTTTCTGCTTATCCTCTGGAGCGTCCCGATTATTATATACCCGCTGAACAATGCGGAGTAAATCCTGGATCTGTTTTTTTTCTAAATTCTCTACTTTTTGGAGTTTCTTTTTGATGTCAGGGGCAGCCTGGTTTACAAAAGACAGATTTTCAGGGGCCTCAGGGTCCATGGGAGTGTACTGTCTAAAGGCTTCCATTAATCTTTTTAAAAAGTTGGCAGGGCTCTCTGTCTTACCTTGTATTACCGAGTACACCTTGGCCAAATTGGTGGGCTTGCGTGCTGCAGCCCGGAGACCTGCCATTAAAGTCTGGCGATAAATGAGCAGTTGTCCCCTACCTTCTGCCGTGTTGTAGTCCCAATTAGGCCGAATCAGGGAAAATGCAGCATTAATGAGGTCAGGGTTAACAGTGGGTCGACCATCTTCCCCGGGGACCAGCTTCCGCGCCTCAAGTTGAATTCTCTCCCTTTCTTCCGTGGTGAACAGGATTCGCAAAAGCTGTTGGCAGTCATCCCAGGTAGGCTGGTGGGTGAACATTATGCTCTCTAGGAGGGCTATAAGATCTCTAGGGTTATCAGAAAACCGAGCATTTTGGGTTTTTCAATTATATAGGTCACTGGTGGAGAAGGGCCAATACTGGAGTCGGGGATTGCCCGTTTCATCGGGGGGTCCTATTTCCCGCAGGGGTAGGGCTACAGTGGAGTCAGGGAGGCGAGAGCTTGGCTCACACTGGGTGCGCTGGCGAGTTTGGCCGGCTGGCCCTTTAAGGTTGGTTACATTTTCAATAGGGCTTGGCACGGCTGCTGCCTGTAGCCTCCCTGGTTCTGGCACAGCTGCTGCTTCCCACCCCCCGCCCCCGTTCCCCTTGAGGGGCAACCAGAGGGGCAACAGGTGGGGCGGCCGCTTCGGGCAGGGCCTGGGGTGCAAGGGGAGGGGGAAGATAGGGTGAAGGGTTTTTAACAAGATCTTGCCAGACGAGGATGTAGGGAACCTGGTCTGGTCTGGGTGGCCCTGACCTTGGCAACTATAGGCAAACAAAAAGTGCCCTCAGTAGGCCAGCCCACCCCAAAAGTGGGCCACTCAGACTGGCAGAAAGTGATGAGTCTCGACCGGCGGATGTCCAGGCTTAGGTTATGGCCTCTCTCTCTTCTTCCAGCCTGGACATCCTTGAAATTAGCTAGAAGAAGGGAGAGAGGTGTACTCTGGTTCTGTCCCATAGCCTGTATAGGAAAAAATAAATGAGCCAAGTTAGCTTATGTTCCGGAAACGAGTTGGATATACCTGCAGGGGAGAGAAGACAAGTTAAATCGCAAGCGCGGCGGCAAACAGAAAGTGCCTTGGAGAAGAGACCAGATACAGAACGGGTGTCCGTAACCCGAACAAAGAGTTCTGATGGGCCAAAATAGTGCGCCAGACGGGAGCCAGAGGACGTCTCCTACTGGTCCCGACTGACTTCCCTATAGCGCGTCCGCCAGGGCTAGGTCAGTCACTGATACAGATCCCGCGCGGGAGAGCCAGAAACGGACAGACAACTGACACAGACACAGACACAGACACAGACAGAGCCGGCTCACTCACCGATCGGTCTCAGAAATGACCCGTTGACTTGGGGTCTGGTGGGTTTGGGGGGGGGGCCTTCCCAGCCAATGCACCAAATGAAATGCCCAGAGTCTAAGAGACCCCCAAAAACGAACCACCAGAGTCCAGAGTCAAAGCTAAGCAGCAAGGGTCATTTATTGCAGGTTCGAACCTGGACCTCTGCGCCCTCGTTGCCGGTGACGCCGAGAGGTCCTGAGAGAGGTTTTTACACCCCTTTTATAGACAGGTACAAACAAGTCATGGGGAAATCAGGAATTTTCCACAGTTACAGAGCTGCGATTGGTTGGTGTTTAAAGTTGGACACTTAACAGTATTCGATTGGTTCCTGCCTTTAGGTCAGACCACAACCGGGGGTACGGGTATCACAATGATTGATCAGGAATACACGGATGTGCCAGGCAACAATGATTGATCAGGAGTACACGGATGTGCCAAGTAACAATGGTTGATCAGGAATATACGGATGTGCCAGGCAACAATGATTGATCAGGAATACATGGGCGCGCCAAGCAATTGTACAGAAGCGGAACAAGCTGGTTAAGCTTGGTTAGGTTTCAGTTTCCTGTAACTTAAGCTTTTAAGTTTTAATTTTCTCAGGCCTCTCAATCCGCTTCAGGAGGGGCCCTGCAGCACCAGGAGGGAGTCAGATCCGCAGAAGCACAGCGTTCGGTGTTTGTGCGGTGTAAGCCAGTTCCCAGGCAGGAACTGGTTCCCTTTGGGATTTTGGCTGGCGGATGGGCGAAGGAGATGGCGCTGGCGAGCGCCTTTGTTCCCTGCCAAGCTGTGCTCTGTCGTCCGGGGCTCAACAACTCTCCCTCCCATTGTCCTCTAGCCTTCCCGCTCTCTGAGCAGAGCTGTTAACTTATAACCTCCCAGATGTCAATTCCCGCTTGCTGTCGGAACACACTGCGTCCGGCCCCTCCGCTTTTGCAAGCCAGACTCGGGGGCTCTGCTTTGCCGGCAGGCTGCCCCTCCGCCCCGGCTCCCTCCTGCCAGTCCGTGTAGCGTGCACCGCCTCTCCGCCCTTCCTACCCTCTTCTGTGGGCCTCTCTGTGCTTGGCTCCAGAGAATCCGTTCTGCTAGTTTTCTGGCGATTTTCTGGGTTATTTAGGCAGATGTGGGTGGAATCTAAGTGATCCGCAGGACTCGCTGAGCTCAGCATCCTCCTACGCCGCCATCTTCCGAGTTTTTTTTTTTTAAGCAATCTTTACACCCAATGTGGACCTCAAATTTACAACCCCAAGACCAAGAGTCCCATGCTCAACTGACTGAGCCAGGCAGGGATGAATTTTGATGTATGTATACAACCATCACTACAATTAAGAAACAGAACATTTCTGCATTGCTTGGGTGGCTCAGTTAGGCGTCTGGCTTGAGCTCAGGTCATGAGCTAGCAGTTCATGAGTTTGAAATCTGCGTCAGGCTCTGTGCTGACAGCTCAGAGCCTGGAGCCTGCTTCAGATTCTGTGTCTCCCTCTCTCTCTGTCCCTACCCCACTGCTGCTCTGTCTCTTTGTGTCTCTCAAAAATGAATAAAAGGGCGCCTGGGTGGCTCAGTCAGTTAAGCCTCCAACTTCAGCTGAGGTCATAACCTTGCAGTTTGTGGGTTTGAGCCTCCTGTCGGGCTCTATGCTGACTGCTCGGAGCCTGGAGCCTGCTTCAGATTCTGTCTCCCTCTCTGCCCCTCCCCGCTTGCACTCTGTCTCTCCCTCTCTCTCAAAAATAAATAAACGTTAAAAAAAATTTTTTTTAATGTATGTTAAAAAAACATTTAGAGGAAGAAAGAAGAAAGAAAGAAAGAAAGAAAGAAAGAAAGAAAGAAAGAAAACATTTCCATTGCCTGGAAGTTTTCCCTGTGCACTTTTCCAGTCCTTTACTCCCTCCCCTCCACCCTTAAGTCACTGATCAGCTTTCTGTCAAAACACACTGGCTTGCATTTTCTAGAATACTATACAAATGGAATCATGTGGTATATGCTTTTATTTTCTGGTGCCTTTCACTCAGCGTAATGGCCTTGAGATTCAAATCATAATGTGTGTATAATTCATTTAAAAAAAAATGTCAGGTAGTGCTTTCTGGGATGAATATACCACGATTTGTTGATCCATCCACCTGTCGATGGATTCGGGTTCTTTGTTTGTCGATGGATTCGGGTGTCTTTGTTTCGGCAAAGACAAAGCTACTGTAAATATTCACGCACTGGTCTTTGTGGGGACTATGTTTTCATTTCTCTTTAATTCTCCTTTTTTTTTTCAATGTTCATTTATTTATTTAGAGACAGGGAGAGAGTGCATGCACCAGCAGGGAAGGGGCAGAGAAAAAGGGAGAGAGAGAATCCCAAGCAGGCTCCTCACCATCAGCGGAGAGCCTCCTGTGGGGCTCCATCCCACGAACTCTGAGATCAGGACCTGAGCCGAAATCAAGAGTCGGATGCATCAGGTACTTGGGTGGCTCAGTCAGTTAAATGGCTGACTTCGGCACAGGTCATGATCTCACAGTTTGTGAGTTCGGATCCCGCATCAGGCTCTGTGCTGACAGCCTGGAACCTGCTTCTGATTGTCTCTCTGTCTCTCTGCCCCTCCTTTGCTTGTGCACTGCCTCTCTCTCTCTCTCTCAGATATAAATAAACATTTTAAAAAAGAGACGCTTAACCAACTCAGCTACCCAGGTGCCCAATTCTCCTGATTTTTAAATATTGGTAAATGATATAAAAAAAAAAAGAAATTTAGGGGCACCTGGGTGGCTCAGTCAGTTAAGCATCCGACTTCAGCTCAGGTCACAATCTCGCGGTTTGTGAGTTCGAGCCCTGCATCGGGCTCTGTGCTGACAGCTCAGAGCCTGGAGCCTGCTTCGGATTCTGTGTCTCTCCATCTCTTGGCCCTTCCCCTGCTCATGCTCTGTGTCTCGCTGTCTCTCAACAATAAATAAACGTTAAAAACTTTTTTTAAAAATTTTAAGCCCAAGCAGGCCAATAATGAGTAGTTTAAATAAAATGTAGCTGTAAGCCAGCAGGTCCAGCCTGTGGCTGGCCAGTTTGTAGTAGATACTGAAGTGTTATGTTTTTCTTTTTGGTAACAGATGTATCCAGTGGTTTTTTAGTGTAAGCTTTCTGAGGCTTGAGCCCAGATACCTGCATTCACCATCCTGAGGTTGTTCAGTCATGCAGAGACCATGATATGAGGCCATAATTTCTGGCGTTGGTAGTGTTCTTCTGCCTGGACACACTCATTGGGAGTCCGCTGAAAGGGGCTGACCATACACAGCAAGCTTGCGTTCTAGGGATGGGAGGGTATCCTGGCACATCTCCTCCGATGAACTGGAACTGTCGGGACAATTGTCATAGTCAGTTCGGGGTGCCTACTTGGGGTACTTCAGTCTGGTCCCACCTCCCCCCCCCCCAACTCCACCAAAGTAGCTGACTGGGAGCCAGACAGCTTTCTTTCATCTCTGCCTGTGTGGTCCCCCCCAGCTCTTAGCTCCCACAGGTAGCCTCTTAAGGGCTCTGCAGTGACATTTCCAGGAAGGCAGGAACACAGGGATCTTTTGTTCTCTTTGACACGAGGAGGAGGGAGAACCGCAGGATTGGTTTGGACATTAATCCTGTTTATTTATCTTTCACTTCCTTTCTATCAGAGGTAGAGAAAGGGGAGAAGAAGTCACTCCCAGCTCTGGAAGTTCACACTGTCCTCTGCACAAAGGGCAAGTCAACAGAGAAGGTCAATTTGGGTAAAGATAGGTGATAGTGGCCTTGTGAGACCTTCAGTCCCTTGGCTGAGAGGCTGGCAGGAACCCAGCAACAGTGCAGAGCTCTTTCAGGACCGTGTGAGGAGGGCTTCCCTTGGGGATACTGGCAGGGGACATCCCCGCAGGAGAGGCAGCAAATAGGAGACCCACATGGTAGCCAAGATAGTGGTTTCAGGTCCCATGTGGAACACAGCCTGCATACTCCTCCGTGTGGGATGAATTTGAGCTGAGATTCTGCAGAGCGGGTGTGGACAGGCCCGGAGAAATATTACGTTGTTATCACTAGTATGCCCCTCTCCTTTAAAATTGAAAACAATAGCCAGGGACGCCCGGGTGGCTCAGTTAGTTGAGCACCTGACTCTTGATTTTGGCTCAGGTCATGATCTCAAGGTCCGTGAGTTCAAGCCCTGTGTCGGGCTCCACACGCACAAAGCACAGAGCCTGCTTGGGATTTTCTTCCTCTCTCTTTCTGCCCCTCTCCCTGCTTGTGTGCATGCACTCTCTCTATAAAATAAAAAATAAAAATAAATAAGAAAAAGTAAAATTAAAAAAAAACTCTGATTTTTTTCTCTTATAATAGTAGTACACACTTGCAACAATTTCAGAAAATTCAGAAAAGCATGAAGACCAGTATAAAAGTCATTGGAGCCTCTACTATGTAGAGATAGCCACTGTTAACTTTTTGAAGAATATCTTCCTAGAGTTTTCAATATTCAGGGAGCCAGAATCTAGTATATCTATAATATAAAATATAGTATATAATACATAATATACTATATACACATTTATGTGTACATACATATACACATCCATACATAGATACAACATATCTCATGACAGAGACATCCACAGGGCTGGATGTTGGCTGGCACCAAGGCTTTCTGGAAATCAGGCAGCGAAAAGACTGAGGGAATCTAAGGGATCATCACAGTGCCCCTGAAGCCTTGAATAAAGTCAGCAAAAACTCACAAAAGGCTGACAGGGAACAGAGTTATTGTGAAGGAGTAAGTTTTACATTGAAGTCCTAGTTCTAGGAGATGGAACAAGACCAGTACACCCGGGCACAGAAGTGCAGAGGCAGCTGGAGAGACGAAGAAGTAAACTTCCGGGGAGTAGTCAACTCTCAAAGTGCGTTGGTGTGAATCCAATCCAGCTGTCTCGAGGTCCAAAGCCAGTTCAACCCCAGTGGGCACCTTAGCTACTACTTGGCCCTCTCGCTCTCTTTCCATGCATATGTATATGTTAATACCTCTGTGTTGATATATATCAGCACATACGTATGTGTAAATATATATACATACATATCTATATAATTTTCTTTTAATGTTTATTTATTTTGAGAGGGTGTGCGCACACACTTGCATACGGTGGGGTGGGGCAGAGACAGAGAGGGAGAGAGAGAATCCCGAGCAGGCTCTGCACTGTCAGCACAGAGCCTGGCGGGGGCTTGATGGCCACCAACCGTGAGGTCACGACATGAGCCGAAACCAAGAGTCAGATGCTTAACCAACTGAGCCACCCAGGCGCCCCTTAACTTTCACTGTTTATATCTTGCAAATAACTAGCCAGTTGTCCCAGCACCACCGTGTTCTCAGACTTCATATGTCTAATTTACGGCCATCTTATTTTGGCCCCAGATTGGCGGAGATAGAGACATGTAAGAGACACATATGGAAGCTGCCTGCCCCTCTTTTTTTTTTTTTTTTTTTTTTTAATTTTATGTATTTATTTTGAGAAAGAGAGTGTGTGGGCATGAGCCAGGGAGGCACAGAGAGGGAGAGAGAGAATCCCAAGCAGCCTTTGTACTGTCAGTGCAGAGCCCATCACGGGGCGGGAACCCAGAAACCACGAGATCACGACCTGTGGGGAAATCAAGAGTCTGCTATTTAACGGACTGATCCACCCGGGTGCCCTCAGAATATGTGTTCTAACACTGTTCCCCAGGTGATTCACATGCACGATCGTGTTTGAGAAGCCTCAGGGTATTTGTTCAAGGTGATTGGTAGGGACAGAACGTGGACAGTAGTAACTTGAGGTGACAGCATATTGCAAAGAGGGGTTTTTCAGAATAGGGGAGATGTGCACAGGTTTTGGCTGGAAAGGAAGGGAACAGGAGTGGGGAAGAGATTCAAAAGGAGGAGAGAGAGTTGAAGAAAGCAAGTGGATGGAACCAGCAGTGAGGAGAAAAGCTTCTCCTTCTGCAGGAAGTGGAGGGGGAGGGGTGTGGGCACAGAAGGTAGAGGAAAGGTGGTCGTTTTCTCACATAATGCACAGCCTCGAGGACAGGGGCTGTCCTGGGTCACCTACTTTTGGGCCATCCTGAGACACTGCTGTCCTTTAGTAATGATTCATGGAGGGAAACAAGTGAACAGGATAAACCTCAGCAAAAGCAGAATTCCCCGTTGTTGTCATTGGGATTTCCAGGACACTGGAAGGGGACTCTCCCCCAAAGTTATTTCCTCAATCTTTAAAATTTGTTTCTTGTTAAATCGCTTTATTGCTTTTTTTTTTTTTTTTAAACAGAGAGATTGAGAATGAGCTGGGGAGGGAGACAGAGGGAGAGGGAGACAGAGAATCCCAAGCAGACTCAGCACTGTCAGCACAGGGCCCGACTCGGGGCTCGATCCCACAAACCATGAGATCGTGACCTGAGCTGAAGAGTCGGAGGCTTAACCAACTGAGCCACCCACGTGCCCCAATGGGTTTATTCATCTTAACTGATATTTTAAAATAAATTAAGCTCTCTCATATGTGGCTTTCTTAAAGTGGAAGGTCACACTAAAATTAAGTTGTCCTGCCGTTGATATGAGTTTAGTATTCAAGCTATGTGTGTGGGCCCCTAAACTTGTTTTGCAAACTTGTTTTCAGGTGAAATGAAAAAGAATGAAAAGGCATACAGGTTAAAAAAAACTCTGATAAGGTTTTTTTTTTTAATGGAAAAATTAAAATAGGGGTTCTTGGGGGCGCCTGACTGGCTCGTTCACTACAGCATGTGACTCTTTGTGCACTGTAAGTTCGAGCCCTGCAATGGGTATAGAGATTATTTAAAAGTAAAATCTTAAAAAATAGTAATAAATAAATAAAAATTAAAAGATAAAATAAGGTTTCTTTTGTCTTTTCTTTGCAAGTTCAAGTTTACTGCATAATTAAAACATACTTTTTTTTTTTAAGTTTATTTACTTATTTTGAGAGAGACACAGATAGTGTGAGGGAGGGAGGGGCAGAGAGAGAGAGGGAGACAGAATCCCAAGCAGGCTCTACACTGCCAGCACAGAGCCCGATGCAGGGCTCGAACTCACGGAACCGTGAGATGGTGACCTGAGCCGAAACCAAGAGTAGGATGCTTAACTGACTGAGACACCCAGGCACCCCTTAAAGCATATATTTATTCAGGATGTCACAAGAACACATTTGTCAAGCTCCTGTACTGATACGATGGATGTAACAAGCAGGTGTGAGTTAATAGAACAGGCTGCAGGCCAGATGCTGCTACTTGATGTTTGATTTCCAAAAGCAAACCACAAAAACGTTTCATTGTAGAAATGATTAGCATCCTTTGAAAAATTTGCTCAAGAGGAGAAACAGGTCATAAGAATGTGCAAGGGGGACAAAGTCTTTCTTCCCTTGACCTTCTTTCCCTCACACTCTTAAAATCAGAAGCAATCTTTAGAACCAGAACTTCTTTAAAAAGGTAAGAGAAGTTTCTCATGTCTCCCTGTTGGCCCATATTTTGATACAGGGAGCCAGAAGCATGAGAGAGTGTGATCACGAGAACAGTGTGGTGAGCAGGGCGGAGAGGAACCTGCCAAAGGTGAAAGAAAATACAGAGATTTTGCATACCAAAGAGAAATTTCTCCCATTTCACAAGCTTTCTAGGGGTCACCTTAAAATAAACTTCCCTTCAATTCATGTGAGTTTAGCATTCAAGCTGTAGGAATGGCCGAGGAGTTATTTGCAAACTTGTTTTAAAAATGGTTCTAGGGGCACCTGGTTGGCTGGGTCAGTTAAGCGTTGGACTCTTGATTTTGGCTCGGGTCATGATCCCAGGGTCATGGGATCGACCCCCATGTCGGGCTCCAAGCTGAGCCTGGAGCGTGGAGCCTGCTTAAGATTCTCCCCTTCTCTGGGCACCTGGGTGGCTCAGCTGATTAAGCATCTGACTTTGGCTCAGGTCATGATCTCACAATTTGTGAGTTCAAGCCCCAAATCAGGCTATCTGCATACAGCCTGCTTTAGAACCTCTATCCCCTTCTCTCTCTACACCTCCCTCGCTCATTATCTTTCTCTCTCTCTCTCAAACATTAGAAAAAATTTTTCTCTCTCTCCCTCTGCCCCTCTTCTCCAGCTAGCACACTCCCTCTGGAAAACAAAAACAAAACCAAAAACAAATAGTTCTAATGTTTTAATCCGTGGTTTTTATTTCTACTAACATCAAAATTCAGTTTTCCTGCGCCTCACCTGAAGTTAAGATATGAAAATATGCTGTCCTATTTCTTTCTTTTTTTTTCCCAACGGATTGTGAAATAATGCAGAGACATAATGTACTCCATACACTAGGCAGGGTTTGAGGTTTTTAAATCCATTGCAAATACAGTCAGTGGATGGGAATACATCCAGATTCCCACCCCGTTTGTCACTTGTGGTGCATCTGCTTCAAAGTCCCAGTGCCCCAGCTCTGTTCCTTTTACAACAAAACCAGTTTCATGCAGTTTCACACTTGAGATTTTTACACAAGTGGAGACGAGAAGTCTTAGCTCATTCCTACCTACCTGGCTTCAGTTTAAAACCCTCTTATAATTTAGACAGAGTTGCAGACACAAAAACACCTCTGAACCGGTTGAGATTAGGAGAGATGGTTAGTTACTATGGCAACACACCTTTCCCTCCCCTGGTGAGCTGGAAATGGCACTCAGTCATCACCTCATCTCTGCGGTGCTGTCACCATGGATTTCTTCCTCGGGGTAGTTTCAGTGAAGGATATGGGCATCTCACCCACGTGAAAAATTTCTGTCCTTGACACAAGCCAGCAGGTAGGTGGGGTCCCTAAGACCCGTGACTGCTTGTTTTCTTGAAATACCACTAGGGCAGAAAATCATGCCTTGCACATCCCAGAATTCATTTATTTATTTATTTTTTTCCTTTTGCTCCAAAAAAAAAAAGACCGGTGGAAAGTTACCGCGTGTCTAGATTAGGACTGCGGAGTTTACCACAGTTCTGGGAATATCAGTCATTGTGCAAGAGAACAGCCCATTGGTATCTGGGTCTCCCCCAGCCATAAGCAGTAGGTAAACACCACTCATCGCTGGAGTCCAATGTCAAGGCCCTCCTTGCCTCAGTAAGTGGAGTGACTTCACTGTGATCCGGTGAACTCACTTCTCATTGCAGTAGCCACCAAGCCTCCGAGTTACCGCTTGGAGGGTGGCAGGTTTGAAAATCTCTCTCAAGGATTTGAGGCAAGGTTTGCAATGTCCAGTGTCTTCAGGGGACAGGTATGTGATACAAGTGAGGAAGGCAGGCACGTGGAGACTCGGGGAACCACGGCACTCTTGCCCAATATAAAGGCCCTGGCTTGGTTTAAAGTAGCCAGCGCCTCTCTGCTCCATGCCATTTGTGTCACCCAGGAATAGGACTCCCGTGTTGCAAGATCTTTGGGTTTGTCAAGAGAGGCCGGATATTTACGGGAAGGAGGCATCATAAACTGTTGGCAACAAATTCATAAGATATTTTGAACCTGTCATCACGTGGTCCAAAACATGTCATGTCCTTCAGGCCATCACTCAAATGTTGCTTTGTCACTAAGGGTGCCCCTGTTTCCAGTGAGGCTGCCTGCCTCAATCTGGCACTTCCTTGCTCCCTTTCTCTGCCTTATCTTTCTGCATGGCGCCTGCTGCTGCCCACTGAGGGCAGAAACTTCTCTCCCATTGCTTCTTTTCTGGATGTCCAGCATCAGGAACAGTATTTGGACCACAGAAGGTCCTCAGGAATGTTATTGAATAAATGCAGGTCTGACACACAGAGACAGCACTAGAGTAAGGTAAGCAAGGCCCAAGGGCACAGATCTTGCAGGACCACCGGAGTGAGCACCTCCTTACATTATGTATCCTAGGGGCTCCTGGGCAGCTCAGTCAGTTAAGCGTCCAACTTCGGCTCAGGTCATAATATCTCCATTTGTGAGTTCGAGCCCCGCATCAGGCTGTGTGCTGACAGCTCAGAGCCTGGAGCCTGCTTCAGATTCTGTGTCTTCCTCTCTTTCTGCCCCTCCCCCATTCTCTCTCTCTCTCTCTCTCTCTCTCTAAAAATAAGTAAACATTAAAAAAATTAAAAAGTAAATAAATTTTACATCCTAGAGGCCACACCCTCCTCACCTCAGCCACGGCCCAGCTGATGCACTTACCACAGTGGTTGCTGACATGATGCTGAGGGCAGGGTGAGAGACAGGAAAATGGATTGGAACGTTTAAAAACTCATATACTACTCTTATTTAAAAACATACAGCTCTGATGAGACTTGAAGATGCACAGATAATCTTGACTAAGAATGGTACAGTGATCTTCAGCTAGAATGCGTTTCTTCTCAGGATAGGGCACTGGAATTCATACTCTCTTCTGTATTTTCTTTAAAAATTTTTTAAACGTTTATTTATTTATTTTTTATTTTATTTTATTTAAATTTTTTTAACGTTTATTTATTTTTGAGACAAGAGAGAGACAGAGCATGAACAGGGGAGGAGCAGAGAGAGAGGGAGACACAGAATCTGAAACAGGCTCCAGGCTCTGAGCTGTCAGCACACAGCCTGACGCGGGGCTCGAACTCACGGACAGTGAGATCATGACCTGAGCCGAAGTCAGACGCTTAACCGATCAAGCCACCGAGGCGCCCCACGTTTATTTATTTTTGAGAGACAGAGAGAGACAGCATGAGCAGGGGAGGGGCAGAGAGAGAGGGAGACACAGAATCCTAAACAGGCTCCAGGCTCTGAGCTGTCAGCACAGAGCCTGATGCGGGGCTCAAACTCACGGACCGCGAGATCGTGACCTGAGCTGAAGTCGGACGCTTAACCGACTAAGCCACCCAGGAACCCCTCTCTTCTGTATTTTTACATTGAAAAACATAAAATATGATGAGTTCAATGTGGAAATTTCCATCAGCAAGGAGAGACAGAATTGATTTCAAGCCTAGGCCCAGGATGATCCAAGTTGAGAATGCCTATTTAGAGAAGAGCACCTAAAATGTGGAACAAATTGGAAAAAGAATCAATGTCTGTGCCAGAGATATTATAACCCATCTCAAAATGAACTCATATAACCCGTTTCTAATTGAAGTCAAAGCAAAACCTTGAATGAAAAGTAGTTAATTCTAGGCACACCTGGGTGGCTCAGTCGGTTAAGTGTCCAGCTCTTGATTTTGGCTCAGGTCATGATCTCACAGTTTGTGGGTTCGAGCCCCACATCAGACTCTGTGCTGATGGCACAGGGCCAGCTTGGAACTCTTTCTCTTCTCTCTCTCTGCCTCTCCCCACTTGCATTCTCTCTTTTTCTCTCAAAACTAAATAAACATTAAAAAAAAAAGTAGTAATTCTAAGAAAATTTCCAGATACTGTAACAAGGCCAGCCTTGTGTTTGTTTGTTTGTTTGTTTTTAACATTCATTTATTTTTCAAGAGACAGAAAAACAGCGTGAGCAGGGGAGGGGCAGAGAGAGAGGGAGACGCAGGATCCGAAGCAAGTTCCAGGCTCCGGGCTATCAGCACAGAGCCTGATGGGGGCCTGAACTCATAAGCTGTGAGATCACGAACTGAGATCACAACCTGAGCCGAAGTCAGACGCTCAACCAACTGAGCCACCCAGGTGCCCCCAGCCAACGTTTTTTATATACAATTTTACTGGCTGAAAGGAAATGTCATTCTGTGCTCAGTGCTCAGTCCAAGTGACAAGGAGCCATACTATAAAAGGATTAATGTAACAGCGACTGTTATAGTTTGTTAAATAGGAGATTTGGACTGGACGCTCCGAGGTAGGGTAGCTGTCAGGGAACAAAGGAGATAAGGAGGCAGATCAAAACACAAGCTGCCAAAGGAACTGCATGAGAACTGGTTTGTCCAGCAGGGTAGTGGGAGGGACCCATCAAGGGCACTTCTAAGGCACCCACTGTAGTCCTCATGGGAGAATCCCAAGTAGACTGCTGCTGTGCCAGATACTACAAAGCCCTTTAGAATGGCAGGAATCAAGGAAAAACTTTTTGTACTCCTTTACCTTCTTCCCTTTAACCCCAGGGGCTGAGGAGCCTTGTTTAGCAGGCAGAGAGAGAACAAATGCCCACATCCGCTCCTTGAAGTCTGCCCTTGCTAGGAGAGGGGAAAGATCCTCTAGAGCACAGAAAGAGTTCTGCGTGTTACATAGGATCGACATTCTCATTGTCCAATGAAAGCTGTTTTGTGACGTAAAGTGACCTAGGACAGCATATTTCCTAAGAGTGGGCAGAAAAGTCATGGAACATGCTGGATTTTGTGAAGGGGAAAGGGAAACAAAACACATTTTAGAGGGATAGTGGGAGATAAAGCTCGAGCCATGAGTGTTCTTGTTCTGTGTCCTAATTAACCAAAGCTGAAGCAGACGCTGCAGTAATCTTATGACCAGTCTCTGCAATTCTTGTTAAATAATCTAGAAAACCTGCTCTTAGGAAAAACCACTAAAGAGAATAGCTTAATGAGAATGTGAAAAAAAAGGGGCGCCTGGGTGGCTCAATAGGTTGAGCGTCCAACTCTTGATATCGGCTCAGGTCGTGATCTCGAGGTCCTGGGATCCAGCTCCATGTCAGGCCCTGAGCTGAATGTGAAGCCTGCTTGGGGTTTTCTCTCTCCCCCTCTCTCTCCCAAGATAAATAAACAAACTCAAAAAAAAAAAATGCTGGAAAATGCACCATCCACGTTAAGAAAAGCACTTCTATTGTTATCATCATTATTTTGTTGTCATTATATCGTCATTATGTTGTTATATCATTGTTGTTACATTATTGTGCAATGGAAGGCTTATGAACATTCTCGCAGAGATTTTATATGAGAAAAAATATGTTTATTGAGTGTAACCTGCCTGCCTTATGGGACTATTAAGGGAGTACATGACAGAAGACTCGTATAATACACCTGGAAAGACCTCCACATGTACTCTCCTAGAAAATCACCTCTTTCTGAGTTTATTTCACACCCTAAAGATATGTTGGGAGGGTCTCAATAATAAGATTCCTTAAGAAGATTAGAAGAGTTGTTTGAGAGTGAGTTAATCCCCCCCCCCGCCAGCTTCTCTGTCTTTAAAAGAGAAAATGCTGAATTATTTTAGGGTGGTGGAGGCCCGCCCTCCCACAGCTGAAGTAGCAAGCTCTCATGCAAACAGTTTCATGACTTTTGGTCCTGTGCCATCTTGGTAAATATTTGTAGGACCTGACAAACCAAATTGGGATGATTTCCCAGAATCTCAGGGGGTATAACTGTAAAAAAAATTTTTATATGAGTGTGTGTAGTTTTTAGAAGTTTCGACAAGATATAGCTTAAGTTGTGGCCGATAGAAGAAATACCATTACTCCTGTGCCAGTACAGTTAATGGCAGCCATGACATCGGCCGATAAGAATGGATGAGCAGAAGCTGTCGCTTTCTTTACTGGTAAAAGGTTGTGATCTTGTGGTTCCATAAATCATTACATAAGTAGATATTTGAGGACTGGCATTTAGACCATTCATGTGTCCTATCTATAACGAAGTCCCTGATTTTCAAGATGCCATTCCTTTGTGTGTTTGAACTCCTTTGAGACTGTGCTTCCTCCTCAGAGCTTGGGTTCTGGGGCCCTCAGTGAAGTGCTGGTACCCTTGGGAGCCCAGAGTGGGGTCCTTTGAGGATGAGAAAACAGGACGTACAATTCTGGGATTTTATTTCCTACTACCCAAGTTGATCTTGATTGTAGTGGTAGTTACATGTATACACACACACACAAACATACACACATATGTCCAAACTCACTGAATTTGGAGCACCTGGGCGACTCTGTCGGTTGAGTATCCAACTTCAGTTCAGGTCGTGATCTTGAGGTTCATGAGTTCAAGCCCCACATCGGGCTCTGTACTGTCAGTGCAGAGCCTGCTTCAGATCCTCTGTCCCATCTCTCTCTACCCCTCCCCTGCTCCCACTCCCTCTCTCAAAAGTGAATAAACATTTATTGAAAAAAAAAAAAAAACTCACTTCAAAACTCACTAAAGGGATGCACTGAATTATATCTCAATACAACTGATTAAAAATGATTATGCTACAAATTGTTTTTAATTACTTTTTGATGAAATAATAATTGACATTGAAAACAGAACCCTTCAGTGCCTCCCATTTACCTATAAGATTAAATTCACACTGCTGAAGAAGATATTTAAAGCTCTCTACTGTATGACCCCAAGCTACCTTCAGTAAAGGTTTTTAACTAATTGTGTGTTATGAATCTTTTTGGTGGTCTGGTAAAAACTATGGACTCCTTCCGAGAGTAATGTTTTTCAATGCATAAAACAAAACGCATAGGAAAACACATACAAAGTAAACTGATTACCTGGAAATTATATCAAAATACCTACACAATTTGTGATCGTAGTATATGTTCTTCTTTCTTAACTCATGACATAACAAGATCTAGCATAAATCTTGTTACTACATAATTTCAAAGTGCCAACAAGCATAAATGATGGCTTAATATGTCTGCAACTGTAATGTGAAATGAAATAATCTGTGAGTTTTATTGGTGAGGAAGTAACACATACTGCTTATAGTTTTATGGGAGTTTTGCCCACATTCACAATAGCAGGAAATGCTCAATTTCAGTTGGAAGTCAATGAAAATAAAGGTGCGGTTTTTTTCCCTATCAAATTCAACCTCCCTGCACACACTCCCTCCCCCCACTCCTTCCCTGCCTTCATTCCAAGTTAAAAATACCTACCAATTCCTGAGTTTCCCAACAGGCCCCAAGACACCCTCTGCCCTAGTGGAGGGGGTCCCCATCCTGAAGCTGCAGAGACAGCAGGTAACATGAGTATGTGAATGGGTAGGAGAGTCAGACAGCGGAGGACCATAACGATGGACACAGAGCCCATGTCTTTGCTCCAGACGTTCAGAGAAAACTTTTTTTTTTTTTTTTAAACATAGTAATGTACTAGCCAAATCAAGATTAGCCCAGAGTTGGTCAGTGTACAACTACTCTTTAATCAACCAGAATGCACTGCCAGTTCCTTTCTCCCGTCCTCCCCTGCCACATCCATAGAGAGTTCCCCTTATGTAGAAAGCCCTTCCCCTCTAATCTCTATTAATCAAAACACAGCTAGTTCAGAAGTTGGCATTTCCTGCTTCCCCTAGCTGGAAGTCTTCTGGCCCTTGTCCGTGGTTCAAATCCTTCTCTGTGTTCTTTTGTTTATTTACTTATTTTTAAGCACAGGTCACGTCTTGGTTTGTATTGTGCTTACTAATGTTCATGTTCCACCTGCTCTAATCCATCGTGAGGTCTTGGATGGCAGGGCACGGCCACGTTTCTTGCTCTTTGCGGCTCTGTGTGCACACAGCTGAGGGGACATGGTCGGGTCAGGCTAATTGTATGTAGCCAGGCTCTACCTCCTCGCCTCTCTCTGCCTTAGGTCTTTGTCTTTACATATGGGTTCTAAATCTAGAATGAGAACTAAAGACTTAGGTCCTTCGTTCATGGAAGGGCTTACAGTGTGATCACAAACCTCCCAGCCCAAAAAGTAATCGATGTCCTTGAAAGTCTTCTTCTAGGAATGGATATTCAGTTATTCTATCATTCATGCCTATAATCCCTTAGAAACCAGGTGAGGGCTTACTGTATGAAATACATCAGGCAGGGATGGGCAGGATGTACACCCTGTGACACAAGCTTGTGAAACCGTTTCTTAGTAGCCTAGAAACAAGGAAATGAATGCCTCTTCATGAAGAGCACTCATTCTTCCTCTTATGGCGTGAATGTGTCCAAAGAGCATTCTATTAATATGGCTGGTCAGCAGCGCCCAAGGCCCCATGGCATCCCCATAGCTGTGGACTCCATAAAGTTACATTTAAAGGCATGAAAAATAATAAAACCCTACCTTGTATCCTGGTTTTAGAAATGCTTTGCAGTGTGACCTTGAATAAATTACTGAAGATCTCTGAGCCTCCATTTTGTCATCTGTAAAATATGGGTGGTAATAATATCTACCCCCCAGGGTTATTTGATGGTTACATGACTTAATACATGTACCACGCTTAGAACAGTGCCTGGTACATGGTAAACGCTCAAGGAATGTCACCAGTGCTAGCTAAAACAAGACACCTCCCAAATATCTATTTCCTATCCAAGCACCTACTGTGGGCTAGGCACTGGGTTAGACATCAGGTTATATAAAGCTGAACAAAACATAGCTTTTTTCCTCAAGGCGTTCATAACATAATATAATGGCTTTCAATCTGTAGACTGGAGATTCCTTTGGAAGGCTTTTTTCCTGAGAGTCTATTTGTTCATCAGACTGAATAAATAATTTGCCTCAGACATACATGCTTTATTTTTTTTTAAGCTTATTTATTTATTGAGAGAGGGAGAGAGTGCATGAGCACGGAAAGGGAAGAGAGAGAGGGAGAGAGAGAGAATCCCAAGCAGGCTCTTCAGTGTCAGTGCAGAGCCCGATGCGGGGCTTGATCCCATGAACTGTGAGATCATGACCTGAGCTGAAATCAAGAGCCGGATGCTTAACAAGTGAGCCACCCAGACACCCCTATGCTTTATTGTTTAAAATGTATGTAGTTACTTTGCGCTTAATACCTGTCAAAATCATTTAGAAAGACTCCTTATTTCATATTTTTGGTCATTCTATATTATCTCAACCGATGGTAGGTCACAAATGTGATCATATGGTGGTTCCCAACATTTTTTGGAGAGTATTAAAAATAGCTTCTTATGATTAAATAGTCTGGATGTACCATTCGAGTGGACAGTATGGTGTGATAGAAACCCAAATAATCATGTTTGCTTAGGCAGAGAAAATTCTGCCCCTGAAGAGTGGCAGTCTGTACCAAGATACTGCAGGATAGAGACTGACTCTCAGGGAATGTTTAACCAAAAGTTTTCAGGTACATGCAAAAAAGGTGGGAACCCTTCACATAAAAGGAAGATGTAGGGGGCGGCTGGGTGGCTTAATTGGTTAAAAGTCGTACTCTTGATTTCGGCTCAGGCCATGATCTCATGGTTCATGGATTTAAGCCTAGAGTCAGGTTCTGTGTGGATAGCTGGGAGCCTGCTTGGGATTCTCTTTCTCCATCTCTCTCTGCCCCTACCCTGCTCGTGCAGGCTCTCTCTCTCTCAAAAATAAATAGATATTTTTTTAACAACTTAAAAAAAAAAAAAAAAAGAAGATGTAGAAGTAAACTCCCAAAATGACCACACAGAGAGGGCTTCTGTTCAGGAGCAAATTCTACTGTTTCTTTGATCCAGGTGAGGAAGGAGAAGGTCTCCAAGGTTCCCAAAATCAGAGGGGGCAACCAGCCTGTGGCCACTAAATGCTGGACTTGTGTGGATGCCGTGTGGGCACGGTTACCAATGGAAGTTTCCCTAAAGAGACAGGGTTTGCAGAGAAGCATTTGATTCCCTTCTTCCTGCTGCTGATCTGGTACTTTAGGGAATTAGGAATTGTTCATTCTCGTGTGGTCAGTTGCTAACCAGCAGGTTTAAGTTCTTAGATCACCTCTTTTTGTAATGGATGACAAGATGTGGTGGGTGGGGGTGCAGGAAGCATGAGGGGTTTGGATGCTGGTCCCCATTACAGTTTGAATTTTCTGTCTTGGCAATCCTCCTAGGTAAAGTCTTTAAAAGACCACAATGACTTACTTCTCTGGCAAAATCACCAGGAAGCGTTGCCAATGCTAAGAAACTCATACTCGGAAACTCAGAGATTGGATATGAGCAAACCTCCTACCTTTTTCTTTAAAGTCCCATGCTTGAAAAATAGTTATGGTGCAATATTCCTTTATAAAGAAGTTCATTAATATTTACATTCTGAGCCAGAGCGAAAAGTCAGTACACTTGGCTGCAGACAGGTCTTGGTGTTCCCTTGATATTTATTTCATTCTCAAGGCACTTGGTGATCTCCATGGAAAAAGAAACCTCCCTGTTTTTGTGTTCTGTTTTGCTTTGTTTGATTTTTGTTTTTCTTGTCTGGGAACTAACATCTTTGGTTACTCCCAGAAAAATCACAGTGCTGTAATGCAGCACCAAGTTTATTGGCTGGCAGATAGCAGACCCTCACTATGAGTTTATTGATTGACTAAAGAAATGATTTTTCAGGGCACCTGGGTGACTCAGTTGGTGAAGCGTCTGCTTAGGTCATGACCTTGTGGTTGGAGAGTTTGAGCCCCGTTTTGGGCTCTCTGCTGTCATCACACAGCCTGCTTTGGATCCTCTCTCCCTCACTCTCTGCCCCTCCTGCTTGCCCTCTCTCTTTCTCTTTTCTCTCTCTATAAAAAATACGTGAACATTAAAAAAAAAAGAAAAGAAATGATTTTTCACATACCAAGCAGTGTTAGCCCTCCTTAGTCACATTCTCATATCTGAAGTATTTTCCTTCAAGCACTTGCCTTCTTTTACTCAAAAAGCTGCTACAGGCCTAATGAACAAGTGGTATTGTTTTGCAGCTAAGAGCTTAAGGTTTGCAGTCAAACACACCCACACGTTGATTCTGGTTCTGCAGATAACCAGATGGGAAACCAGATGAACAAACAACTCTTGAGCCTCAGTTTCTTCTTCACTGTTGCCCTTCATCAACAACGCTAAAGGGCAACCAATGGAACGGGAGAAGATATTTGCAAATGACATAATTGATAAAGGGCTAGTATCCAAAATGCATAAAGAACTTACACAATTCAACACCCAAAAGACAAATAATCCAATTAAAAAATGGACAGAAGACATGCACAGATGTTTCTCCAAAGACATACAGATGGCCAACAAATACCTGAAAAGATGATCACCGTCTTGTCATCAGGGAAATGCAAATCAAAACCACAATGAGATATCACCTTACATCTGTCAGAATGTCAAAAATCAACAGCACAAGAAACAGCAGGTGTTGGCAAGGATGTGGAGAAAAAAGAACCTTCTTGCACTGTTGGTGGGAATGCAAACTGGTGCAGCCACTGTGGAAAACAGTATGGAGCTTCCTCAAAAAGTTACAAATAGAACCTCTTTATGATCCAGCAATCACACTACCAGGTATTTACCCAAAGAATACAAAAACACTAATTCAAAAGGATACATGCACCTGGATGTTTATAGCAACATTATTTATAATAGCCAACATATGGAAGCAACCCAAGTGTCCATTGATTGATGAACATAAAAAATTCAGCCATAAAAAAAGAATGAAATCTTGCCATTTGCAATGACATGGATGGAACTAGAGTCAGTCAGGGAAAGACAAATACCATCTGATTTCACTCATATGTGGAATTTAAGAAACAAAACAAATGAGCAAAGGTAGAGGGGTGGGGGGGGGTGGAGAGAGAGAGAGAAACCAAGGAACAGACTCTTAACTCTAGAGAACAAACCAATGGTTGCAGGAGGGAAGGTGGGTGTGGGAGGGGTGAAATAGGTGATGGGGATTAAGGGTGTACCTGTCATGATGAGCACTGGGTGATGTATGGAAGTGTTGAATCACCATATCATACACCTGAAACTAATATAACACTACGTTAACTAATTGGAATTAAAAACTTTTAAAAAAGCATATGGAAAAAAAAAAAACCCCATGTGTTCAATGGAACCTACCTTATAGGGTTGTTAGAAGAATTAAATGAAATAAAGCAGGGGTCCCCAAATTTCAGTCATTTGCAACTTGCTTGCACATTTTTGCCTATGCCTTATTCCCTTAACGTTTTCTTTAGCTCAGTTTTTAAGACAGATCAATTTCAAAAGATAAATGGACACTTATCACCTCCCTGGTAATAGAAGTGGTAGAATTTAAATGGAACAATAAATGTAATGGAGAGCAACCAGCATTATTAATTCCGCCTGGATGTTTTTGCCCGCAAAAGTCTCTGTCCTGAGGTCTGTTCTGTTGGTCCGAAAGAACGATTTCGGTCAGGTGTTAAAGGTATAACCGCCCTGACCTGACACTTTCTTTTTTATTTAATCCAAAGAACTGAAAAAAAATGATGGAAAGGAACTTTTTCACTCTTGCACTCGATGTAACTTAATACTCTGCATTTGTGCCTCGTAATATTGTCTCAGATATCGCCAATGGCCGGTGCATCACCTTTTAGGAAACCGAGATACCATTTCTGAAGATTTTGTGTTTCTCAGTGAAAGGACAGATGTACATCGAAGAGACAACTGTACAGGGTCCTGTGTAGGAACACTATCTGCTTAGAAAGTGTAGTTTAACATAGAAGGGAAGGAGGGAAACACTTCTCTGGAACCCTGCTGGCTATTTCTGAACTTCCACACAGGACAAGAGGTCAATTCCTAATTTAGCAGTGGGTTCTCAAACTCGGAAATCACTCCTGGCCTCCAGGAAGACCAAGAACGCTCACACAATCTACAGAGCTCTCGACTGCTGGCTGTGTTCCGAGGATAACGGAAGGAAACAAGGAAGGAGAAGCACTTTTCAAAACTCAAAACCCATCCTAGTCTCCACCTCCGAATGACCAGGGGCCGAATGAGCCCCCCTCACCCCCCCCGCCCCCCCGCCGCCCATACCTCAGATTGTGACTGTACATGGAGACAAGGTCCTTAGATAATTAAGGTAAAATGAGGTCTCATATGAGTTGTGTCTTAGAAGAAAAGATAAGGACATGGACACACACACAGGCAGAAGAGGGTCACGGCACACCTGAGAGAGGCCTCAGGAGAAACCAACCTTGCTCACACCTGATCTCGAACTTTGAGCTTCCAGAACTGGGAGATGATGAATTTATGTTGTATAAGCATCCCCCCTCCCGCCCCCCAGTCTGGGGCACAGTGAGCAACAGTCACATAAAGTTGTTATAGAGTGCATGCCTCCCATCTGAGTAAGGGGACAGGGGCTAAATAGTTCATCGCCCATGGACAGTGACACCCAATGCCGTGCACAGGCTGGTGTGTTTGAGAGAGCCAGGATTGTCTGACTTTAATCGTCTGTCTTCTCATTTACCATCCCCTCAAATCTGGCCACCCAAATTCTTCCCGTGACAAAACAAACAAACAAACAAGCAAACAAAGACAAATGGTTGGGAGAGGGGAGTCCAGAAAAGTCTTGGTTATTTTGTCAGCTTAGAGGACAGATTTTAGTGAAGTTTTATGTAATCTTGGTAAGAGATCGATACATTCGATGATCTTAAATGACAAAAGAGAAATCTCTTTCTTAGCCTGCTCAAGTCCCAGATAAGCTTATTTCCCCTCCTTTGACCTTCTCCTCACTTGTACTTCCTTTTTTTAAAATTTTTTTTAATGTTTATTAATTTTTGAAAGAAAAGGAGAGAGAGAGAAAGAGAGAGAGAGTGAACAGGGGAGGAGCAGAGAGATAGGGAGGCAGAATCAGAAGTAAGCTCCAGGCTCCGAAGTGTCAGCACAGAGCCTGACGCGGGGCTCGAACTCACAACCTCGAGATCATGACCTGAGCCGAAGTCGGACGCTCAACAACCTCGAGATCATGACCTGAGCCGAAGTCGGACGCTCAACCGACTGAGCCACCCAGGCGCCCCTCTTCACTTGTACTTCTTAAGCACAAAAATAGCATTTCCTCTTTGTGGTAGCTCCGTCCTGTGCGTAAGTCCTAAAGTGATGCCCACTTACATTCTTTCCTCTTTCCCGCTTTTCCTCTGCCTCCTTACTGTCATCACTGTGTCACCAGAAGGCTCTAACTTTGGGGCGCCTGGGTGGCTCAGTTGGTTAAGCATCTGACTTCAGCTTAGGTCATGATTTCACGGTTTGTGAGTTAGAACCCTGAGTCCACCTCTGTGCTAACAGAGTGGGATCTGCTTGGGATTCTGTGTCTCTTTCTCTATCTCTCAAAAATAAATAAACTTTTTTTTTCTTTTTAAGGCTCTAACTTCAAGCATTGACCACCATCTTCCCCCTCGCTCCCAGGCCTTTCTGAGCATCTCTGACGTGCACGACACTCTGCTAAAATGCCAGTTAATATTTAAGTCCATTAAGCTCATTATATATTCTTTCTGCTCATGGCGTACCCAAAGAATTCAGCACAGCCAACATCTCAAAGGCTTTCCTTCCTAGAGCGCAGGGTAAATTCTCCCGGTGACTGTGTACCTTTGCGGCTAGCTGCCGGAATTCAGACTGTCCCCAGTTAGTTTGTGAAGTGTTGGCCATTGTACATTCTGTTTCTTGAGAAAAGTTCTTCTATTCCCATGTATCCAAAGTCCAAATGGAACTTGTGTTTGGATATCGTCTATAATCATAAACCTAGGCCAGACAGGCCAGTCTTTGAGGACCACATCCAACACGTTCATCCAGGAGTAATGGCAGCATGCTAGAAATGACTAACATATCTCCTCCTCAGCCACGAGGCAGGGGCAGGGGGAAAAAGAACAAGATAAAAAAGCTGCCGTCAGACCTCTGGGTAAACGGTGGGTCCCTCAAGTCCCAGGAGCCTCTAATAATTTCGTGTGATGTGCCCGTGACAGGGAAGATGAGGACTGCATGTCAGAAACCCCAGGTGTGAAAAGCGGCTCCACATCCTGGGTGAAAAGGCAACTGATTACTCCCTGCTTTTTTTGCCTTTTTTTTGTTTCATGTGGACACCGTTTTTCTTCTTGGGAATAAATCCCTCCCTCTGAGAGGTTTTCCTGGCCTGATTGCAAGGCCTATCTCTTAGTTACACAATGTGTTCTGGTTCATACATTTTTGTGAAATCTCAGCCTGTGAATAGATCCTTTATCCTGCCTGAAAGTTTCTTTGCAGCTGGAGTTTCAAAAATGTGCTGAGTTCTGAACCCTATATTTCTCCTCACAGACCTTGGGTGGCCCTGTGGGAAAAGTCTTGTGTTTTCTTTTACCTCTTAAAGAGCTCCTCGTTCTGGGGCACCTGGGTGTCTCAGTGGGTTGAATGTCCGACTTCAGCCCAGGTCATGATCTTGGTTCATGAGTTCGAGCCCTACATCGGGCTCTCTGCTGTCAGTGTGGAGCCTTCCTGGGATTCTCTCTCTCTCTCTCTCTCTCTCTCTCTCTCTCTCTCCCCCTTCCCCGCTTGAACTCTCTTTCTCTCTCAAAATAAATAAATAAACTTTTAGAAAAAGTACTTTAAAAAGAACCACATAGCACCCTTGTTAACATTTTTTGCAGCACCTCCAAAATTCCAGAAGAGCAGAGTGGACTACAACCCCCCAGGCACCTGGGCGCCAGTACCCTCTGAGAGCAGACTGGGGTTCTGTCCACCACAGAGTGTGTCCTCACACCAGGTCTTTGTCCTCCTCCCTTATCTCCTGGCTCACTTTTCTAAGCAATGTATTTCCAGACTTTCTGTCGCAGAAAACAGATGAGTTAACTAGGAGTGAAGAGTGGCAAGGAACCGTCTTTTGCACATCACATTAAGGGCAAGCGTGTTTTGCAGCCTCACGCCTGCCCATCATGTTTAGTCCGTTTACAACAGGCGTGATACCAGAAGTTATTCGCTCAGCCATTCATGGACAGACATGAATCAAGGAAGGGGCACTGTTTTAGACTCAAGATGCCTCTATGGGTACGTTGGACAGGGCCCCTGATCCCACCCGCTCACCTGCTGGGTGAGTGCAGGGCCCTTAACAGTTCTGCCTAACCTCATGGAACCTCCTTCCAGAGGGTCCCATAGCAAACAGGCTGTCAGGTGGTGCCCGACAATCCCATCTTCTGTTACTCAGGTCCTTGTGTTGTGACCTCTAACGATAGAACGTGACAAAGATCATGGGATGTCCCTTCACGGGTTATAGCAGGATATACAAGATTTCATCTCGCTTGCATACTCACTCTAGAAATTCTGAACTGACTTGGAAGAGGTATGGGACTTTAGTGGGAGGCCCACGTGGCAAGGGGCTGAGGGCAGGTGCCAGCCAACAGCCAGCAAGCAGCCGGGCCCTCGGGCCTACAGCTGCAAGGAACTGAATTCTGCGACCACCTGAGTGAGTAGGGAGGTGGAGTCTTCCCCTGTCGGGCCTCCAGATGAGAACGCAGGCTGCCCGACGCTCTGACTCTAGTCTTGTGAGATCCAGATAAGCCATTCCTAGACTCCTGACTCCCCAAAACCATGAGGTAATACATGGGTGTGTTTTAAGCCGCTAATTTGTGGTAATTTGTTAAGTAGCAGAGCGGACTAATACAGAGGCCCTGTGGACAAGTGGAGTAAGCTGGCCTAGCACTGCCCCACCGACCTTGAGAGCTGGCTAGGGTGGCTTCCCTTTGGGTCCTTGGATTGCTGGTTGTAAGCTCTCCACAACACTTCCCTGAGCTAATGCGTTTACAACCTCCATGGCCCCTGGACCTCCTTAAAATCAGAAAAATGATGGAGCAGAGTTGTCTGCAGCAAGACCATGGATAAAGGGAAATCTCTGGAAAACTGTTTGAGCACTATGTGACTGCAGGGATTGAAGACATGTACTCTCCCATCCCCTCACTCTCAAGTACTTTCTAGACTCCATATTCCCACTGTTGGAGGGTTTGTCTCAAGGATGTGATAACTTTCCCTTCTTTCATTCACGAGTTCAACACACAGATTTTTAAAAATATTTAAAAATTTTTTTATTTATTATTTTGAAGGAGAGAGAGACAGAGTGCGAGTGGGGGAGGGACAGAGAGAGACAGAGGGAGACACAGAATCCAGCAGAGAGCCTGACTCGGGGCTTGAACCCACAAAGCACGAGATAATGACCTGAGCTGAAGTCCCACACTTAACCAACTGAGCTACCCAGCTGCCCCATGAGTTCAACACACAGATTTAATTTACTCATCTGTAAAATGAGTGTGATAATAGTGCCAGTCTCATATAGTTGTCATGAGAGGAAATGAATTAGTTTCTATAAATCGCGTAAATAATTGCTTAGCACCCCTGTAAACATTATATAACTGTACGTTATTATGATGATGCTATTATCATTGATGTAGTTTTCAGCATTGTTTATTAGTATAGCCAGGCAGTAACCTAGACACGAGGAATACAGATATAAATAAGACATGACCTTGCCCTTTAGCTGGCTCCTTATCTATCAAGTTAGTAAGCTAAGTTCTGAACAGAAAGGCAAACAGGACAGGAAGTGTTATGAAGCAGGGGCTTGAAATTAGCAATACTAATTCCAGAAGCACATAATGCATCCTGGAAAAACACATTCTAGAACAGGTGGAGTTTGGAGTTGGGAGTTATAAAAAATGAATCCAACAGCATCCTATGTCCTCTTGGTCTCTTAGAGGTCAGTCAGTGCTGAAAGAGAAGAGATGGATGAAGAAAAGCCCATCTATATTATTTTTCACAGGGTCAGTGCTGCTAATGCAAAAAAAGTAATTTTTTTAAACTGCAAACACTCACCACAGCTATGGGATTATTGCTCCTGGCAAATTATATACATGGTAAACACATGGTACAATAAGTAGTTATTTATGGCTTCAATAAAAGTCTTAAGTATCAGGAAAGTTAGATATCCCTGCTCGTCTTTTAGGAAAACTAGTGGGGAATCTAAGGGTCAACAGTCTTTGGTGGCAGGCAGGAGCAGAGTGCTGAGACTAGTCTGTTCCCTCTTCTCCGGGAACATAGTTCCTTTTCCTGAATAAAACATGATGAAGCAAAGGCAGAGTGAGCTTCCCTGTCCCATATGGGACAGTCGTAAAAAATGAACCTCAGGGACAAGACTTGGCCTCCAAACAAACAAGATATTCAGAAATAAATCCATGTTTCCTTGGGGGTTTCTTGATCGAGGTAGCATCCAGGATAAGAATAAAAATGAGACTGTATCCTTATGAGATCAGTGGCTGGTGAGCGTGTCTCAATCTGTGGTTGAACTTTGTATTCCTTCCTTTTACCTCCGTTCCTAGCATGGTGTCTGCTAACAGCAAAATAGTCTATGTTTACGAATAAGGAGTCACTGAATTAATGGAACTAGACACGAATGCTCTCTTTCAAAAATAAATAAAACATTTAAAAAAAAAGAGGAGGGTGCCTGGGTGGCTCAGTCGGTTAAGCGTCCAGCTTCAGCTCAAGTCATGATCTTGTGGTTCACAGGTTCGAGCCTCACATCGGGCTCTGTGCTGACAGCTCAGAGCCTGGAGCCTGCTTTGTGGATTCTGTCTCTCTCTCTCTGCCTCTCCCCCACTTGTTCTCTCTCTCTCTCTCTCTCTCTCTCTCTCAAAAATAAATAAAACATTTAAAAAAATTTTTAAAAAGGAACTAGACAGGAATGGTTAAATATTCAAAATAGGGGCAAAACAACTCATTACCCAATAGGTTCTCATTCCCATTTGTGGGCTCCCACCTTGAGGGAGCATTTTGACCAATTTGGATACAATTCTGGTAAGGATAGAATTGCAATCTCAAAGTGAGGGACTTTGTACCAGTATTGGGTCTATAGCAATCATCAGTTTCTTGAGACCTTTCCCTAACAACTCTGTACAACTAGCACTTTGTCTTTCTGGCATAGAAAGGATGGAGAAGAATTGTCTGGTCCTTTTCTCCTAAACTCTGACTCTGCCAGGATTTATAAATGTTTGCATACTGAGTAAAACCAGATATTTTGATTTCCTCTCCTGGTCTATCACAAGATGCCTGGATTTTTACCACTGGGGTTTTTATAGCTTGAGAAATTGTTATGAAAGTCCCAACTTGACTGGGCTAAGGCATGCCCAGATGGTGAAACATTATATCTGGGTGTGTCTGTGAGGGTGTTTCGGGAAGAGAGTCACATTTGCGTTGGAAGACTGCGTAAAGAGAGCCTTCAACGGTGTGGGCAGGCCTCATCCAATCCACTGAGGGACTGGATAGAACAAAATGGTGGGCGAGGGGCAAACTTGCTCGTTTTGCTTGAGCTGGGACATTCATTCATCTTCTGCTGCCCTCACATATCGGCACTCCTGGTTCTTCCAGAGCGCAGGCCTTCAGACTCTGTCTGGGGTTTGTGTCATCAGCCCCCCTGAATCTCAGGCCTTTGATTTGGACTGAATGACACCACTGGTATTCCTGGTTCTCCGGTTTGCAGATTGCATATCGTGCATCTTGTACACCGTAATTGCACGAGCTCATTCCTATAATGAATTCTCTCTCTTTACCTCTATCTATCTGTCTCCTATAGGTTCTGTTTTTCTGGAGAACCCTGACTTTTACAGACTTCTTCGTATATCAGCTAGTGAAAAAATAGCTTTGCTAAATGAATATTTGAATTTGAATGAGCTTCGCTGTTTATTTCTTGCAGTGGATGACATGTGAAAATGGGATGTCACAAGGAGGTAGTGTCTGTCACGATTAAAAAGAAGGGCTTGTGCTAGAATCTAAGCTCTACTACTATCTTGAATAAGGTAAACTTTCTAAGCCTCCTCTTCTTGTAAAATGAGAATACAATCACTTAATCGAGATCATATAATTCAATGAGATGGTTTCTGTGAAAATACTCGGCATAAAAGTAAAGCAGTCAGTAATCATTAACTATTCCTGCTGTGTTTTGATTGGGACTCAGGAAAAGGAGAGAGGAGGAAGGATTAAGAACTCAGGCGCTGTCTGACACTGTATGGAAGGGGGAGGGGAGAGGGTGCAGGAGTGAGTGGTTAAAAATGGTGTTGATGGAGAGCTACATATTTCTCTAAACTCCTCATCTCACAAAAGGCCAATTCTAGGTGTTTACACTTTGTGCTAATGCATGCTGCAAGAACATCATACTTGTTCCCCATCAAATTCCTGGGATTCAAATGCCCCCCCCCCTTTTTTTAAAGTAAGTTCCACAACCAACATGGGGCTTGAACTCATGACGCTGAGATCAAGAGTTGGACGCTCTATCGACTGGGCCAGCCAGGCACCCCCAGATGCATTTAATATATGTCTTCCAATAAAGTGTGGTAGACAGAATAATGGTCCACCAAAACTGCACATGTCCTAATTTCTAGAATTCGTAAGTATGTTACCTGACATGGGAGAAGGAATTTTGCAGATGTGATGAAGAGTATAAGCCTTGATATGGGGAAATTATCCTGGTTTATCTGAGTAATACCCATCTACCCATATAAGTTCTTAAAAGCGGAAGAAGAAGGCAGAAGAGTCAGTCAGAAGGATGTGGTGGAATAAGGAGGAGAGATTCAGTACCTGAGAGGCACTCGACCCCCTATTGCTGGCTTGAAGCTGGAGGAAGGAAGCCATGAGCCAAGGAATCCAGGCTGCGTCTAGAACCTCAGTGAGGCCTCAACTGACAGCCAGCCAGCCAGCCAGGAAACGGGGGCATGGTCCCACAACCAGAAAGAACTGAATTCTGCCAACAACCCGCAGGATCCAGGGAACGAATTGTCCCCTGGAGCCTCCAGAAAGAAATGTGGTCCTATTGACACCTTGATTTCAGCCCAGTGAGGCCCATGCTGGGCTTCTGACATGGAGAAATGTAAGATAATGCATTTTGTTGTTTGAGCCACTAAATTAGTGGTAATTTGTTTTGGGGGCAATATAACACTAACACACAAAGGTAAAGACAAAAAGTCCATTTAATTCCATTTATTCATTCATTCACTCACTTATTCATTTTTCAAGCAATCACTGAGCAGCTTTAGCCAACGAGGCCCTGAGCCAGTTGCTGGTCATAAAAGCATGAGTGATAGCCAGTCCCGACTCTCAACATATTATAGGAAGCCAGTCGAATGAGCAGAAAAAGGTTTCAGACTTTGCAAACAACTTGTTCTGCCTTAATTCTCTGAACTGCTCAACCTTTCCTCTTGCCCACAGTTTCAAAACAGTTAGTCACAGTGGGGGTGTGTCGTGTTTTGCAAACTCATTGGCATGAATGTAGTATGGGCCAGCTCAAGAAAAACGAATGGATTTTCCCCCCTTGGCCTGTGTCCAGTGAGAACATGGCTTTGGTGTCCAGTGAGAACATGGCCTTGCAGAGCTGCGGCCACTTAATAAACACCCACATCACACTGCTGCTTCCAGGTGATGCAGCGGCATCTTCTTGCCCAGGCCAGGGCTTCCCAAAGCTTCGTGTGTCTAAAAATCACCTGGAAGCCTTATTAAAATACAGACGTCTGGGCCCCCAGCCCAGAGAGTCCAATTCAGTAGATCTAGGTTTGGGTCTGAGAATCTGAATTTCTAAGTTTCCCAGATGGTGCTTTCTGTCTACAGGGCACACTCTGAGAGTCTTTGGTGGGGCCTGGGGCTCTTGCCATCATACACAGCGTCCTCCTGGAGAAGGTAAAAACAAAGTGTTGCAATCTCTCATTGTGCAACTCAGCATAAGAACAGACCATGTGTCCTACTCGAGGGGCAGGCAAAGCGATTGCACAATGTGCTCTGGGGACACTGAGGGCATCACATGATATGCCGCTTCTCCCCACCTGCCTCCTCCAATATCCTCTCCCCAAATTCTGTTGTCCTTGATTTCCCTCGCTGCCATCCTTCCATGAACTCTTTCAAGCCAAAGAGATGTACTGACATACAGGTGCTAATGACTTACTACTGGGTCCTCTAACATTGTCCCTCTACAGATCTTTCATGCGAGCTGTGACGTGGCCATAAACCTCAACACGGTGATTCCAGGCAATGATCTTGCTTGAACTCCCAAACTGAGTACTTGTACCTGTCACATCACTTTGGCCGTGTGGATCCTGGTTCCCCTTTTTAAGATTCAGAAAGATAAGATGGGGTTTGAGTCCATTGTTTGGAAAAATCCAACTGGAATTGCAAAGCATCCTCTCCATGGTTTGAAAGAACAGAAGCATCATAAATCAAAAATTTGTCCAATAGTGCTTGCTGGATTAAAAGGAAAAATACCAGCCTTGTTGTTGAAATTGGTTTTCCCTTAGGTCCCCTTTCTAAACCAGAGATCTTTCCAGAGCTTTACGAAGATGGTGTATCTCCAGACGACTGTGGTAAAATTCTTTCCTTTGTTCCAGGTCTCTGCAAAATGAAAAAGATTTGTTTGATGTGCATCTCTTTTCTTTTAGTGAGACTAAAAGACCGTTATTGCTTTTATTTGTTAAATTATTGTTTAGTTTCATTTTGCTCTAAGGCAGGGCTTCTTAGCTTATTTTGTGCTATGAACCTCTCTGGACATCTGGTGATGCCTACACACCCCTTTTAAGAATACTGTTGTAACAAACAAATGAAAAGGAGGAATAGACCCATGCATTCAGAGAATAAACTGATGGTTTCCAGAGGGAAGGAGAGACGGGGGGACGGGGGGTCAGGGAATGGGCAAAATAAGTGAAGGGGAGGATGAGATACAGGCTTCCAGTTATGGAATGAATAAGTCATGGGAATTAAAGGCGCAGCACAGGGAATATGGTCAATGGTATTGTAATCACGTTGAATGGTGACAGGTGGTGGCTACACTTGTGGTGAGCACAGCATAACGTCCAGTTGCAATGTTGTACACCTGAAACTCATGTCACGTTGTGTGTCAGCTATAGTCAAACAAACAAACAAGAATAATGTTTTAAATGCATTAAAAACACCACCCAGAAAGCTACAAATAAAAACAATCACTAATAAATAGATACTCAAATATTAAGTCAAATTTGTAATATGATAATACATGCTTCTTTATTAATTTATTAATTACAGTCTAGCAGGCCCATGACCTACTCTAATTTTGAAGTAGCGATGGACAGTAATAGTATTTTGAGATACTGCAACAAGTGTAATGGGTATGAATAGATCTGTGATTCCCACTGGAGATACAGACTCTCTTGTCTAGTACTGTGGTTTGCTGTCTACACTCTTAACTGAAGGAGATTCTAATTTCAGATAGGTGTTAGTGAAAATAAAGGGACAGTTATTCCCATCCAGGTTTATGGACTCCGTGAATTCTGTCTGTATATATCCTTGGGAGTCATTGGATCACAGAATGAGAAAATCTCCCTAAAGCATCCCGACTTCCTTCCCTTCCCTTCCCTTCCCTTCCCTTCCCTTCCCTTCCCTTCCCTTCCTTTCCCTTCCCTTCCTTCCCTTCCCTACCCTCTCTCTCTCTCTCTCCCTTTCTTTCTTTCTTTCTTTCTTTCTTTCTTTCTTTCTTTCTTTCTCTCTCTTTCTCTCTTTCTTATTTTTTTTAGTAATCTCTATACCCAGTGTGGACCTCGAACTCACGACCCTGAGATCAAGGTCACATGCTCTTCCAGCAGAGCCAGCCAGATGTAAAACACCCCAACTTTAATGTCTCTTCTCCCTCTGAGCTTCTTTTCATCAACTCTAAATTGTAATGATTTCAAGAAAAGGATTTCTGTAACAAATGAAGGCCGTTGTCTTTTTGTGGGCAACATTTCAAAGCTTCCAATAGAATTCCAGGAAGTATAATGATCAAAGTCACTGACCCTCATGGAGTTTTAATTATTTCAGCAGCAAACTGATCCGATGTCTTTGAAAATTTTCTAAAAAACATTGAAATACATATACAAAATAAGAAAAAAAAAAAAAGAAATTTATTCTCCTCAGCCTCCACTTCTACTCTCTTGCCCAGAAGGGAATCTCTGTTGACAATGAATTTATGGGATACATACTTCATAATTCTCTGATCTTCATACGCCAAAGGGAACATGGATGTATTATTGTACTTAGCAGTAACTGGCAAAAAGCAAAGTACTCAATTTATTTCAGCAGGTTTAATATCTGATGGTTCAGGCTCCCAAAGAGAGATTAGCTATATTTTCTCTCATATGCCAAAAATCCCAGGGAGGTTTTCTTAAAGCTACCTTGAGTCAGATGCCAACTCTTGGTCCAGTCACCCGGCTGGGACAGATGTAGTGTTGGATTAAGTTAATTCATGAGTATTTCTGCTGCAGTCGTGTAAATAGGTGGGTTGGGCAATTTTGTCCTTCTAGAATTACCGAGCAGATGCCTCCACCAACCAATCTTTAGAAGACTCGTTAGTGCTTTGTCCTTGGCCTCAACAGAATGGAAGCCTTTATGGAAACTGAGAGAACTTTCTTTTTGTTATGAACAAGGAATCATTTTTTTAAAAAATAATCTTTTTCTGAATATAAAGTAATGCACAAGAAACTGAGAATTGAGGAAGTTTTTTTTTTTTTAAGTGCAGTAAGAAGTAAAAAAAAAAAAAAAAGTATCTCCCATTTCTTTAAGATAAGTTCTGCCAACTATGTGGGCTAAATTTTCTTCTTGCTTTTGTCCTTTGTTTGGATTTGAATGTTTAAGTCCGTGGTTATTACTCTTGACTTCATATTAGAATCTCCTAGGGAGGGGCGCCTGGGTGGCTTAGTCATTAAGCCTCTGACTCTTGGCTGCAGCTTCTCAGGTCATGATCACACAGTCTTCAGATTGCGCCCCACCTCGAGCTCTGCATTGATTGACAGAGCAAAGCCTGCTTGGGATTCTCCGTGTCCCTCTCTCTCTGCCCGTCCCCTTTCCACGCTCTTCCTCTCTCTCTCTTTCTCTCTCAAAAATGAATACATAAACATAAAAAAGAATCACCTGGAGAACGTTTAACACTACTCATGCCTGGGTCCCATCCCAGAGATTCTGACATGATTGATTTGGGGTGTGCCCTGTTCATTGGGGTGTTGTTGTTGTTGTTTTTAAACCCCTCAGGTGATTCTTGGCCTTGTTTTTTTTTAAAGTAGGCTCCACACTTCATATGGGGCTTGAACTCATGACCCCAAGATCATCAGTCACACGCTCGACCAACTGAACCAGCCAGGCGCCCCCTCCTCAGGTGACTCTTACAGCCAAGATTGAGAACCACTCACTTATGTTGTTCTACTATTCTTGTTAGTTGTACAAGTAATGCATAAATACGTTCTTGTGAGTTTTTTTTTTCAAATGTGGTTCTCAGTGTTTAAAACAATTTTCAAAATACACGGAACAGGGGTTCTCAAAACTCTGGCATGCAACACAATTACCCAGGAGCATATTCAATGTGCAGACTTCCATGCTTGATCTGATTCATTAAGTATGAGGTGGGATTCGGAAGGTGTGGTTTTTTACGAGCTCCCCCTTTTCCCTTAAAGAAGACACTTTTTTAAGTGTTTATTTATTTATTTATTTATTTTTTTTAATTTTTTTTTCAACGTTTTTTATTTATTTTTGGGACAGAGAGAGACAGAGCATGAACGGGGGAGGGGCAGAGAGAGAGGGAGACACAGAATCGGAAACAGGCTCCAGGCTCCGAGCCATCAGCCCAGAGCCTGACGCGGGGCTCGAACTCACAGACCGCGAGATCGTGACCTGGCTGAAGTCGGACGCTTAACCGACTGCGCCACCCAGGCGCCCCAAGTGTTTATTTATTTTTGAAAGAGAGAGAGACAGACTGTGAGCAGGGGAGGGGCAGAGAGAGAGACACACACACAGAATCCAAAGCAGGCTGGCAGCACAGAGCCTGACACTGGGATCAAACTCACAAACAGTGAGATCATGACCTGAGCCAAAGCTGGAGGCTAACTGACAGAGCCACCCAGGCCCCCCTCTCCCCTTACCCTTTTGAACAAAAGTCTTTAATTTGAAGTAAGTTTGTATTTACATAAGAGTTGCAGAGAATTCCCCTCTATCCTTCGTCTGGCTTCAAACATGTTACATAACCATGATGCACTCAATCACGACTAAGAAATAAACCTTACTGCAATACTATTAATTAAACTACAGACTGTACTAAAGTCTTTTCTGTTTCAGGATTCAATCTAGAATACCATGTTACCTTCAGTTACCACTGCTCCTATCTCTCCCTCAATCTGGAACAGTAGTTTGGTCTTTCCTTACCCTTCATGTGACCTTGACTCTTTTGAAGAGTATTAATTAGTTATCTCCCAACTGTTTTTGATGTAGAATTGAAAAAGAAATTCTCTTTTACCCTTAACCTTAATTTTAGCACCTTCCTTTGAGATAACCACTGATAACTCTTCTGTATTCTTCCAGATTTTTTCCTACTTAAAAAAAATACACATACCAACATATCCATTATATACTAACATAAATATTGTTGGCAACTTGCTTTTATTCATGCTTTTATTCATGTATTTGATTTAGTGATTTTTTTTCTTATGATAGGATGTAGAATGTTTAATGTAGCATTTGTATACCTTGGAAAGGATAAAGTATGTTCTAAATAGAGAAACTTCTGTGGTTGATGTTCAAGACATCAAAACCTAGGGAATGGTAAAGCAGAGAAGCCATTTCTCTGATTTTGTTTCAAAATGTTCATACAGATTGGGGCACCTGGGTGGCTCAGTCGGTTAAGCGTCTGACTCTTGGTTTCGGCTCAGGTCATGATCTCACAATTTGTGAGTTCCAGACCCACATTGGGCTCTGCACCAACAGATTCTCTCTCTCTCTCCCTCTCTCTGCCTGTCCCCCACGTGGTGCTGTTTCTATCTCTCTCAAAACGAATAAATAAACTTAAAAAAAATGCTTATACAGATATGGAAATGACTCGATGGGAAGCACATTAGCAAATGAACATGCTAATTGTATTCTAAACTTTTCTTCACTGCTTGAACATTTGTATTTTTTTTAGGTCTATTTATTTTTGAGAGAGAGAAGGAGCAAGGGGAAGAGAGAGGGAGACAGAGGATTGGAAAGCCGGCTCTGCGCTGACAGCAGAGAGCCCCACGTGGGGCTCAAACTCACAAACCGTGAGAAAAGGAGCTGAGCCAAAGTCGGAGTCTCAACCAACAGAGCCCACCCAGGTGCCCCATTGAACATAAGTGTGTTAAATGCAAATAACAACAGAAAGAAAGCAACAGGCTAGAAATGAAGTCTTGTTCTACTGGGTACTGAGAGGAGCTCTGAGAGGTAGAAATCCTTTGAAACTGGGTAAGTCATTCAAACTCCCATTGCTCCCTTTCTTTTGTGTATTTCGTGGAATTAACTAACTGCACAGCACTGTTGTGAGAAAAGGTTTCTAGATATTTTTTTATATGAAGGCTTTGAATACACATGAATATGAATTTGAAAAAACTTCTTCCACTGAGAACAGAGGAAATAGCGTTTTAACGGGGGTTGGTGGTTGCAGCAAAAATGAATGTGGTCTCCTAAAGAAGACAAACTTGTATTGTGGTCATGTACAGTTATGATTTTAAATTTTTTAATGTGTAATTTTTGAGAAAGAGAGAGAGAGACAGAGTGTGAACGGGGGAGGGGCCAAGAGAGAGGGAAACACAGAATCCGAAGCAGGCTCCAGGCTCTGAGCTGTCAGCAGAGAGCCCAATGTGGAGCTCGAACTCACGGACGGTGAGACCATGACCTGAGCTGAAGTCAGCTGCGTAACCAACTGAGCCACCCAGGCGCTCCATATGGTTATGCTTTTAAAACAAATGCATTTTTTCTATACTGTCTTGCTGACTTTGGAATCCTTGTTTCTCTGGAGCATTCAATATTGGAAGAGGGGTCTGATATGGAAAATAAGGTTCACTCCTTGGCAGGTGATACATCAAACAGCCTCATCTCTCACTGGATAAGATGTCTGGTCGGCAATTAAGCTGAACATTTGGGGCAAAGAGAGCTTCACTGTGCTAACTCAAGGCGTTTTGAGATCTCATATTCTGACCTTGAAACCAAGGTATATATATGTATATGTATATATACATATAATTTATTTAAAGAACAAAAAGCTGTATTTATTTATTTTTTTTTTGAAAAAGGCCTTGGTGTAGGCTTATCACTTTGGGTCCTTATTGTACAACATGGTGGTCCTATGGGATCAAGTTAATAGATTTGATTTTTAAATGGCTTTAGTCAGCTTTCCGTAGAGAAAACCTCTTTTCTCCAGGCATGGACAGTAGTTCTAATTTTAGCTAACTTCTATACAAATCCATTCTTGGATCAGTCAGGGTTTTCCAGAGAAATAAAACCAATAGAATGGATGATTGGATGGATGATTGGATGGATGGATGGATGGATGGAAAGAAGATAGATATGGATACAAAGAAATTCATTTTGAGAAATTGGCTCACATGATTAGGGGGACTGGCAAGTCTAGAATTTGTAGGGCAGCCAGACCTGCTTGTAACTCAGACAGGAGCTGATACTGCAGTCTTGAGGCAGAATTTCTTCTTCCTGGGAAACCTCAGATTTTGCTCTTAAGGTCTTCAACTGATTAAATGAGGCCTATCATACTATCAAGCATAATTTCCTTTACTCAAAGTCAAGTGATTGTAGATAGTAATCACATGTTCAAAATATCTTCACAGCAGCACGTAGATTACTATTTGAATAAATGGGTACTATAGCTTAGCCAATTTTACACATAAAATTAACAATCATAGTTTCCTTGTTTAAACGAGCAGAACAGGGGCACCTGGGTGGCTCAGTCAGTTAAGCGTCCAACTTCTGCTCAGGTCATGATCTCACGGTTCATGGGTTCAAGCCCCATATCAGACTCTGTGCTGACAGCTCAGAGCCTGGAGCCTGCTTCAAATTCTGTGTATCCCTCTCTCTCTGCCACCTCCCCGCTTGTGCTCTGTGTGTGTCTTTCTCTCAAAAAATAAAATTAAAAATTTTTTGAAAGGAAAAGAAAAATATCATGTGCAAAGAGGCACTTAATAAATTTCACTGATTGAGTTCCTATTCATATTAGCTCAAAGAGTGATAGTGGAAAACATCTCACCAATCATTAGTGATAGGATTTGTAGGAAATGGTTCCTAAGGCTATTAATGTGTTATTAAGAAGAAAAAAACTAAATTTGAATGTGCTTATTATAAATAAAATATCAATCATAATGAAATTGGTTGTTTTAGCCCTAGGTGATTAAATCTTCTATGAGGTTGAGTGCTTCTGGTTGATGGTTATGGAAGTTGTAGGTCAATCTTTGTGAAGTCTGACAGGTGTATCTTTGTAATAATGAAACCAGCTTTTTTGTGCAAGTCTGGATCCATGACTCTTTTCCTGTGGACTCAAATAGCCAAGAGTTCTTTCCTGAAGATCTCTTGAAGTTTTGCCTAGAATCTCTGATCCATGGTTTGTAGCAGGAGATTTTAGGCAACGAGAACGGAAAAGCAGGAACTATTTATTGATGACACAACTGAATGGCTCCGGGCAATAGCTAGTATTATCAACTATTAATTAATATTATAGAATATATTAATATTCTCCGGAGTCATTAGAATGAAAAAAGTGGAATGTCTTTTAATATATATGACTACAGGTCTCCTGAAAATACAAATATATTTACATTCAGGGTCCCTGGGTGGCTCAGTCTGTTAAGCATCCAGCTCCCGGTTTCAGTTCAGGTCATGATCTCACAGTTGGTGGGATCGAGCCCCACATCCAGCTCTGCACTAACAGCAAGGAGCCTGCTTGAAATTCTCTCTCTCTGCCCCTCTCCCACTTGCACACACGCTCTCTCACTCTCTCTCAAAATAAATCAGTAAACATTTTTTTAAAAGAATATATTTACATCCATAATATTTTACTTGCATATAATTAATCTATAGAGGTAATGTGTTTTTTATTTGAGAGCATTTCTTTGTCCCATAATGTGAAATTGGCAACAGGATGGCTCTCACTGTCATGTAGAGCTAATTACCAATATATCTGTGCACGCTCCACATATTCACATATAACACATATTCTTAATCATTTATAGTAATATGCATTTTATAAATTCCTGGAACAAATATTTGGCATGTCCTAGAAGCCTCCTGAGAAACCCCCAAAATAGACAAAATAGCATCTTTATTCAGGACCAGACCAAGACCTGTTTTTTTTTAATAAAGCACTTTGTTCCTTAAATAAATGACATATATCTATTCCAAAGTCAGAAGACGGGACCTCAGAATGCTGTGAGTTAGCACAGTGTAGTTCTCTTTGCCCCGAAAGACAAAATAACACCCTTAGACAAAATAATGCCTTAACATTTCATTATGCAATAATTGGAGCCTAGATTTGAGAAATTCAATATCCAGAATAATTATCAAGAAACATTTTAGGGAACGCCTATGTCTCAGTCGGTCAAGCATCTGACTCTTCATTTCCACTTAGGTCATGATCGCACAGTTTGTGAGTTCGAGCCCCATATCAGGCTCTGCACTGATCGCACAGTTTGTGAGTTCGAGCCCCATATCAGGCTCTGCACTGTCAGCGCGGATTCTCTCTCTGCCCCTCTCTCACGCACATGCTCTCTCTCACAATAAACTTAAAAAAAAAAAAGAAAAGAAACATTGTATAGCATTAGTATATACATTATAGGTATTTAAGACAAAAAAATTACTGGAATTTTAGCCACACAAATAATCAGAAGGAATGAGTAAATCAAACAATAAGTAACAAGTGATACATTTTAACCTTTTTTTCAGAAATAAGAGATTTTAGTCAAAAAGTGAACCAAGAAGTCAGCACGAAACGACGAAGATTTATGAGCCTCTCCGGAAGTGCTCTATGAGATAAGAAGGTCTGTTCTCCATAAAAGCCACCAAATAAGACATAGCATTTTTTTGCTTTTTTTTTTTTTTTTTAGAGAACAGACTGAATATTCAAGGACCATTTCCCCGTCACTTAATTCTATTTTCGTCTTAATTATTCACAAGATTCCCGGTTTTCCCATTTCTAATATAACTCTCCAAGTGGGTTTAAACATACACAAATCCATATAAATGAGATGAGGATTTTAAAGCTTAAATTTTGGCATTCAGACATGTTAACTGTGTCACTGATTTATATAAGACTGTGAATGTACGATATCACATTTGTCATCATAATTCACACCTTTACCAAGACAAAATACCTGTTACTTGTTTATACTGCTTTTGTAATTTCTGTCTTTCTAACTTTTACTCTCTTTAGAAGTATCCAGATAACCAAAGACTTCAGACAACTGAAGTTTATCCATAAGTTAATTTAATATTCGTCCAAGCCCTAAGGATCTTGGAAAGAATACTCAAGTTGAAACAGTGTGGAGTAATAGAATTGCTATTGATATTAAAATTTGAACAGATGGTCTTTAAAAGTTTGCAGAAAATGAAATCATTCAAAATGAATTGCAGTATTGTCTGGTGTTTACAAGACATGATCCGTTTAAAAGATAGTACTTATTACAATTTAATTTAGTCAGACACATACGTTTATATTTTTGTGATCATAAATATTTTGTGGAAGAATCAACTTATCTGATCCATTAAACCATCAAGACATTTTTGAAAGTTTAATTAGTCTTCTTCAAGAGTAACCAAGTCCTAAGTCATACAGAAAAGAGAATGTACATTGTAACCTTATTTTACATTTTATTGCAATGAAATCAGCAAGGGGACATATAGTTTTTATTAACAGCTTTATTTAGACACAATTCATACAGCATATAGTTCACCAATTTAAAACTTATCATTCATCCACGGATATGTGCAACCATCACCACAGTCCATTTTGGAACTTTTTCATTATTCCCAAAAGAAACCCCAAACCCTTTAGTTACCTCATTCCCCGCAAGACCTAAGCAACCACTAATCTATTTTATGTCTCTATGGATTTTCCCATTCTAGACTCTTCATATAATTGGAATTATCAAATATGTGGCCTTTTGTGCTTGGCTTATTTCACGTAGCATAAATTTTTGAAGACCTTTATTGTTTCAGCACAGTTTTAGGTTCATGGCAAAATTGAAAGGGAGCTACAGAGATTTCCCATAACCCCCTTTCACCCACCTGCCTAGCCTTCCCTGTTATCAACATCTGCCACCAGGATGGTACATTTGTTACCACTGATGAACCTACACTGACATGCCATTTTTCATTCAAAGCTCATAGTTTACAACTGGTAAACTTGATGTTGTACAGTCTATGGGTCTAGACAAATGTATGAAGACACGGATCCATCATAGTATCATACATAGTATATTCAGCACCCTAAAAATCCTCTGTGCTGGACCTATTCATCCTTCTCCCCACCCCGGCCACTGGCAATCATTTACCTTTTTACTGTCTTCATAGTTTTGCTTTTTCAAGAATGCCATACAAGAGCGCCAAGGTGGCCCAGTTGGTTGATCATCTGACTCTTGATTTCAGCTCAGGTCATGATCCCAAGATGGCGGGATCGGGCTCCGTGTCAGGCTCTGTACTGAGCATGGAGCCTGCTTAAGATTCTCTCTCTCTGCCCCTCTTCCCCACTCACTCTGCCTCTCTCTCTAAAAAAAATAACAATAATAAAAAGAATATCAGATACCTGGAATCCTATAGCACATAGGCTTTTCAGATTGGTTTCTTTCACTTTTAGTAATATGCATTTAAGTTTCTTCTATGTCTTCTCATGACTTGAGAGCTCATTTCTTTTACACGCTGAATAATATTCCATTGTCTGGGTGTAACACAGTTTATCTGTCATTCACCACTGAAGAACATCTTGGTTGCTTACAAGTCCTAGCAGTTCTTAGTAAAGCTGCTATAGGGGCGCCTGGGTGGCTCAGTCGGTGAAGCGTCCGACTTCAGCTCAGGTCATGATCTCACGGTTTGTGAGTTCGAGCCCCACATTGAGCTCTGTGCTGACAGCTCGGAGCCTGGAGCCTGCTTCGGATTCTGTGTCTCCCTCTCTCTCTGCCCCTCCCCCATTCATGCTCTGTCTCTCTCTCTCAAAAATAAATAAACATTTTTTTTTTAAATAAATAAAACATGTCCATGTGTGAACATGTTTTCGACTCCTTTGGGCAAATACCAAGGGGCATGATGACTGGATCATATGAAAAGAGTATATTTACTTTTGTAAGCACCTACCTGACTGTCTTCCAAAGTGGCCGTACCATTTTGCACTCCCACCAGCAAATGAAGGAGAGTCACTCTTGCTCCACATTCTCGCCAGCATCTGGTGTCATCTGTGTTTTCATTTGACTTTCTAATACGTGTGGCATAATGTTTTCAAGACTAATTCGTATTGTAGCATGTATCATATTTCATTCTTTTCTTTAATGTTTATTTTTGAGAGAGAGAGAGAGAGAGAGCATGCACAGGGTAGGGACAGAGAGAAAGGAGGGCAGAGCATCCCAAGCAGACTCCACACTGTCAGTGAAGAGCCCGACGTGGGGCTTGAACCCATGAACCATGAGATCATGACCTGAGCTGAAGTCGGACGCTTAACCGACTGAGCCACCCAAGTGTCCATTACTTCAGTCATTTTTATTGCTGGTTAATATTCCATTGTGTGGATATGCAATATTTTGTTTAGTCATACATCAACTGATGGACATTTGGGTTGCTTGCACCCAAATTATACTATTTTTTACTATTTTTTTACTATTCTAAAAAATGCTGCAGAAAACACGTGCAAATTTTTTTGTGGACACGTTTTTCTTTCTTTCTTTTTTAAAATCTTTTATTTATTTTTGAGAGAGAGAGTGCAAGTGGGGGAGGAACAGAGACAGAGGGAGACACAGAATGTGAAGCAGCACAGAGCCCGACGTGGGGCTTGAACTCAGAAACTGTAAGATTGTGACGCAAGCCAAAGTCAGACACTTAACTGACTGAGCCACCCAGGTGCCCCCACATGTTTTGATTTTTCTTGGGCATATACCTAGGAGTAGAATTTCTGTGTCATAAATTAATCCTATGTTTAACTATTTGTGGAAGTGCCAAATTCTTTCCAAAGTGGCTGCACCATTTTACATTCAATGTAGTCAAAGAGACAGATAATAAAGTAGATAAATAAGAAATGCAATGAAGAAAAACATAAAGAATGTAGAAGGCTAGATCATGTTTGGGGGTTAAAATTTTAGTTGAAGTGAGGAGACCATTTTGTGTCTAAGCTGAATTGTACATATATTATCTCACTGAGTCCCCAAAAAAATGAAACCAAAAGTTTTAACATCATGTGGGTACCTAGATTCACAGAAGTTAGACATCGTGCCCAAGATTACATGGCAGGGAAATGGTGAACTGGAATTTCAATCCAGATTGCTCTGAATTCAAGGCTCAAGCTCTTTTCACTATACCACATTTTAATAAGTGTTCATTTTTCTAGAGTAAGAACTTATTCCTTAAAATGTAAGTATAATATATTTGGGACAAAACTGACAGTTAATGTATGGAGCTCATATTTTCCTTAAATAGTCTCAGCAGAAACTATGAACAGACTCAAAAAGAGTATGCTCTTTGACCCAACCTCTGCGTGAATAATATCATAAATACTATATGGCAGAGAAAAACTTTCCTATTGTCTTTGGGAGCCTCTTCTGAGGTACAGCATTGCATATAACTCCTGGGGAGATCCTACATTGTTAGATTTCTAGTTAAAAAATAAAAACATCCTCATTTTAATGACATATCAACATGTAGCCAGACTTAATACTTAGAAGTCCTACCCTAGTTTCTGGCCCACACAGTTGGGGGGACTGACAGGTCTGAATGTCATAGGGCAAGAGTCTAGTAAGGAAGAATTGATACTACAATCTTGAGTTGAAAGGCATTGTGGATGCAGAATTCTTTCTTCATTCTTTTTTATTTTGTAAGGCCTTCAGCTGATTGGATGGGGCCAACCTTCATCATGGAATGGAGGGTAATCTGCTTTAGTCACAGTCTACTGATTTAGATGTTGCTCACATCTCAAAAATACCCTCATAACAGGGAAGCCTCATAACAGGGCACAGGTCAGGGGTTAAGCATCAGACTCTTGATCTCAGCTCAGGTCTTGAGCCAGGGTGCTGAAATCAAGCCCCATGTTGGACTCCACAATGGGTATGAAGCCTACTTAGAAAAAAAACCCCAAAACCCTCATAGGAACATCTAGACTGACGTTTGAGCAAGTCATCTGGGCAGAAGAGTCTGGCCATGCTGGACACATGAAATTAACCATTATGTTCCCTTACCCCAGTGGACCATCCTGAGTACACCTGGGGTATATCTGCTGCAGTTTGGAGATTTTTCTGGGTTGGCTGAGCAGGGCTGTAATGGTTCAGCAGTCTGTAGGGTGACTCTAAATAAAGTTTAGTGGCAAAGACGAGGAAGTGGGGAAACAATTATTTTCTGGGCACCTATTCTAGACCCTGAGACATAGCAGCAAATGAGACAGATGAGGTCTTACAGAACTTACTTTACAGCAGGTAAGATTAAAATTAAAATTACCTACCTAAGACAAAATCATCTGTGTGCCACGGGAAAGGAGAAACATATGAGGAAAGAGAGTGGCATTTGAGCCAAGACCTTGAAGAACAGGTACGTTTTTAAAAATTATTATTTATTTATTTTGAGAGAGAGGGAGAGAGAGCATGTGGGAGGGGCAGAGAAAAATGAAAAGAGAGAGAATCCCAAGCAGGCTCCACACTGTCAGGGCAGAGCCTGATGCGGGGCTCAAACCTATAAACTGCGAGATCATGACCTGAGCTGAAATCAAGAGTCAGATGCTCAACCGACTGAGCCACCCAGGTGCCCGCAGGTAAGTTTTTAACAAAAGAAAATGGGGAAAAGGATGTGAGAAATACAAATCAGATTCTTAAGAATGAATGCCATTGAATTACTTTACAGGCAACAATAGCAACAAAAAGTCTGTTTTTGCAATTAATTCTTAAGAATAATCAGACGTGATCATTTCCTCTTTTATTCTGAACTAACTGATGATTTGAAATCAGTTAGCACTAGAAAACGATAAGGAAAAACATTCAAACATTTTCCTGACGTCGAGTTAAACATGAAATTATTCTACATTTTGGAGATGGAAATTGCGGTGGCATTCATAGGAGTACTTTTTCTGTATCCAGAATTTTCCAAACGAGCTGGAAGCTCAATTAAAACGTTAGGGGACAGATGTTTTCAAGCTCTTGTCTCACCCTTCTTAAAGACCTACCGTGTCCACTCACCATGTCCCCCCACCCAGTCCCCAAACCCTTTTAACAAATACATGTTCTGACCTAACGGCTCTTCCCCCTCAAAAAGTCCGATTGCTACCCCCTAGCAACACTTTTTGTCTATCAGCTTCCAAAAGCAGCCAGTTCCTGAGTAACTCTTGACTTCTTCAGTGTTTGGGTTGGGAATTTTCTAAGGGATAATTATCTAAAAAGGGAATTATCTAAAAAAAAAAATCCAACACAGGCAAATTCATGCCTATAGCCGGAGGGCAGGCCAGAAGAACAAGCAAATACTGAGGACTTCGGTATTGCAAGCGGTAGTATATTAAGCGATTGGAACACAGGCAGGCAGTTTTTAGCCAAGCATCTGGCCTGATCTGCAGCAGCTTGCCTTTCGTTAAAAATAGATGCGATGTTTGCCAATAACTTTCCCTGCGAGCTTAATGTGGTATGTTCCACATAGAAGGAGGAAACACCGAGCCAACTCGAGACAACCTATGTTCATTATGTAGGACTGTTGGAGCACGACGGTTAGCATTTCAGGACTTATTAACCACACAACATGGAACACAAGAGCTTCTCACGTTTTCCTAGGGCGTTAGCAAGTCTTGCCCCACCTTGTCCTTTAAAAGGCTCTGTGCGGGCGACAGACGTTCGCAGTTGTCCTCCTGACATCATGGAAACCAAACGTTCTCAGTCAAGGTCAGATCAACCCATCACAGAGGTTGTGATCATCCGCTCAGCAAATGACAAAATGTCAGGCGACAGGGAAAGGGGCAGGACTGAGTTGATTGCCAGAGTGTCTAGCGCTCAGTCCCAGGCTGCTTGACATTTTTGCCTCCGTTAACCCTGGCTCATCCGTCTCACCTCCCTGCTTGTCTGTAATTAAACACCCTGCAAGGCCAGGAGAACAGCTTTGAAATATCAGGCTTGCTTGCAAGCACCTTCTTTGGTGGATACTCGGCTCTTTTCATAGGAGTCCACCTTGTCCTGCAGATTTTCTCCCTTGGTGGAAGTTTTCAGAAGGCATTAATAAGCCACAGGGCAAGAATGCCCAGTGTTTGGACCATTTCCTGATACTGAAGTTTTTAGAACCCTCTATGTATGGTTACCATGCATAGAGCAGAGCAGCTCAGAGAACAAAAATCTTTCTCCTCAAGTTTCACTTATATTACAAACTGCATGGGTCTCAAATCTAGCAGATACAAATCTAATTGCATGGTAGAGCACTCACAGACACTCAGTAATATTTGTTAAGTAAATAAATATATCAAATCAGGGTGTGTGGGTGTGGGTGGGTGTGTGTGTATTTAATCTAGGCTGCTGACGATGACAGCTTTCACAAAGTAAAAGTTTCCCCCCACACACGTTCTTTATTCTACTTCTCTGAAAGGACAATTATTTTTTTAATTTCTTAAAAGTGTATTTCTTTTGAAAGAGAGAGAGAGAGAGAGGACACAAATGGTGGTGGGCCAAGAGACAGGGAGAGAGAGAATCCCAAGCAAGCTCCAGTCTCTCAGCACAGAGCCTGATGCAGGGCTCGAACCCACAGATTGTGAGATCATGACCTGAGCCGAGATCAACAGTTGGTCGCCTCACTGACTGAGCCACCCAGGCACCTCTAGAGGGTAATGATTTTGTTTAAAGTCCTTTAACCTTTTTTGGAAAGACAAATTAGTAAACACAGTCACTACTGTATTGCTCTATTTCCTACAATAGCAGAGTAGCTCAGAGAACAAAAATCTTTCTCCTCAAGTTTCACTTATATTACAGACTGCATGGGTCTCAAATTTCCACTTGGAAATACATGTTTCCCAGGCAGTGAGAGAGAATGGCTCATTTTTTGGCCTGGAGTCGGTTTCTATTGTGGATGGGTGGAAAAAAAAGGGAGCATAGCCATCGATATTCTGCACTAGACCCTAGACCCTGCTTCCCCTCCATGGAGAACTGAGTGGCTGTATGTTAAAAGGGGCATGGCACAGAGCACCTGGTGGCTGAGTCCGTTAAGCGTCCGGCTTCGGCTCAGGTCATGATCTCACGGTTCATGGGTTTGAGCCCCACGTCGGGCTCTGTGCCGACAGCTCAGAGCCTGGAGCCTGCTTCAGATTCTGTGTCTCCCTCTCTCTCTGCTCCTCCCCTGCTAGGTCTCTCAAAAAGAAATAAACATTAAAAAAAAATGTTTTTAAATGGCAAGGCACTGAGAAAGCTTTGTGTCCAATTTTGTGGTTTTACTGAAGAAGAAACAGTAGTTCTAATAGACAAGGAATCCAGTTAGCCCATTAATGGAAATTGAGTCTCTTGTCTCCACACGGGTGGTGTAAGACTTTCTTCCCATCAGCTGGCATGGCAGTCCTCATCCGAATGTTCTCCCATTTCTGTTCCAACCTAAGATTTCAAACACTGACAGAAGCAGTGTTCTAAACTTCCAGATTTCTGGAGATGCGGTGTGTTGTTGTTTCTTCTGGATTACAGGAGAATGGGAAAGCTGAATGATTGGCGAAACGGTCACACAATTATGTATTTCCTGTCATGGCAAGATGTGAAGTCAGAAAAGCAAGTTGCAGAAAAATGTATAGCAATCAAGCCCATTTTGTGCATGTGAAGCTTAAAAAGAGATCTGAACTAAAATTGTTAAAAATGGTTGCCCTGGGGAGCATGAGTGGGATTAGAAAGTGGGAATTAGAGGGGTACTTTCCTATTTTTCTGTTTGTTACTATTCTATCACTGCCACAGTGAAAATGTCATCTTGTATTTCATGAGTAACGTGCTAAAAGGTACTTGAACTTGACAAAGGGCTAATATCTAGAATACATAAAGAACTCTCAAAACTCAACAGTAAAAGCAATAACCAGTCTGGTTAGAAAATTCACGAAAGACATGACAGACATTTCACTGCCATCCAGATGACCAGTAGCAAATGAAAAGGTTTCCGATGTCATTAGACATAAGAAAAATAAAAATTAAAACTACAGTTCTATGTCATTACACAACTATCAGAGTGGCTTAAACAAAGATTAGTGAAGGGCGCCTGGGTGGCTCAGTCAGTTAAGTGTCCGACTTCGGCTCAGGTCATGATCTTGCAGTCTATGAGTTTGAGCCCCGTGTTGGGCTCTGTGCTGACAGCTCGGAGACTGGAGTCTGCTTTGGATCCTGTGTCTCACTCTCTCTCTCTGCTCTTCCCCGTTTGGCACTGTCTCTCTCTCTGTCTCTCTCTCTCTGTCTCTCTCAAAAATGAAAAACATTAAAAAAAAGAATAGTGAAAACATCAAATTCTGACAAGGATTTGGAAAACTTGGGCCCCTTGGCTGGTGGGAATATGCTATGGCACAGCTACATGGGAAAATAATTTGCCAATTTCTTATAAATTGTACTCTTGTGTATTTATTCCAAATAAGTGAAAACTTATGTTCACGCAAAAATGAATGCTCGTAGCAGCTGTATTCCTAAGAGCTAAGATCTGGAAACAGTCCAGAGATTCTTCAGTGGGAAAATAGTTCAGTGCACTGTCGCACTCTTGTACCATGGAATACTGTTGATACACGGGACAACTTGGGTGACTCTCCAGGGAATTACACTGAGGGAAAAGAGCCAATCCCAAAAGGTTACATAATGTATGATTCCATTTATAGAAGAGTTTGAAATGACAAAGTTTTAGAAAGGCAGAACAGACTAGTGGTTGCCAGGGGCGAGGGGAGTGGGAGGAGGGCTGGGCAGAGTTGGTGTGGTTATAGAAAGGCAACGCAGGAATCCTTGTGGGAGTGAAAGTGTTTTGCTCATTGGTTGTGGTCACAGACACACGTGAATTTACATGTGATAACCCTGGATACAGCTAGGGGCACCTGGGTGGCTCAGTTCTTTGAGTGTCTGACTCTTGATTTCAGCTCAGGTCATGATCTCATGGTCCTGAGATCAAGCCCTGTGTCAAGCTGGTGATAGTAATGTGCTGCCAGGATTGAGACCCACCCCTCCGGGTTAGAGTGGTTAGCATGGTGATGGCTTATAAAGCCCAACCCAGTGGCGCCTGGGTGGCTCAGTTGGTTAGATATCTGACTTCGGCTCAGGTCATGATCTCAAGGTTTGTGGGTTCGAGCCCCATGTCAGGCTCTGGACTGATAACTCGGAGCCTGGAGCCTGCTTCAGATTCTGTGTCTTTTTCTCTTTCTGCTCCTCCTCTGCTCGCACTCTGTCTCTCTCTCTAAAATAAATAGATATAAAATAATGGGAATGCAAGCTGGTGCAGCCACTCTGGAAAACAGTATGGAGGTTCCTCAAAAAACTAAAAACAGAACTACCCTACAATCCAGCAATTACACTACTAGGTATTTATCCAAGGGATACAGGTGTGATGTTTCGAAGGGGCACATGCACCCCCATGTTTATAGCAGCACTATCCACAATAGCCAAAGTATGGAAAGAGCCCAAATGTCCATCGATGGATGAATGGATAAAGAAGATGTGGTATATATATATATACAATGGAGTATTACTTGGCAATCAAAAAGAATGAAATCTTGCCATTTGCAACTACGTGGATGGAACTGGAGGGTATCATGCTGAGTGAAATTAGTCAGTCAGAGAAAGACAAATATAGTATGACTTCACTCATATGAGGACTTTAAGAGACAAAACAGAGGAACATAAGGCAAGGGAAACAAAAATAATCTAAAAACAGGGAGGGGGCCAAAACAGAAGAGACTCATAAATATGGAGAACAAACAGAGGGTTCCTGGAGGGGTTGTGGGAGGGGGGGTGGGCTAAGTGGGCACTAAGGAGTCGACTCCTGAAATCATTGTTGCACCATATGCTAACTAACTTGGATGTCAATTTAAAAAATTACATACATACATACATAAAATAAAAATAAAAAATTGTTTAAAGAAAAAGAAACCACCAGCTCAGGTCCTCTTTTCTCACTATCCCAGACTATACTTCTGCGGTCAGAGGGCTGTGTGAGGGGCAGGCTGGTGGCTGAGTGCTAGAACACACACAGGCATGCTTAGTATTCTCCAGGCTGTGTACTTGGCTGAGTCTCTCCACATGTGGCTGAGGCTCTGACGGTTTTCTCTACTGGCTGCTTCTGAGGCTGCTGAGAGACTGAGCAAACTGTGGCCAGAGCCCTTGAGGCCCGGGAAGGGTAAAAGAGGCAGAGGTAAAAGACAACAAAGCCTTCTGGGGCCTAGCTCAGCCTCAGTGGCCAGCGCCACTGAACGCTCTTCACCCTCTCTGGGGTCTGGCCGGTGGCAGGGAGGCACGTGGGCACTGGGGATTAATCTCCACGTCTCCTGAGCACAAAAGGGGCTGGACATTTAGTGCCTCCCTGCAGCATACTTCTGGTTAGGGTACTCACTTCCAAACACCCCCAGAGACCATGTGAAAGGAAAACTCATTTAAAATCTCCTGCATACGCGTTGCATCCAGCAGCCGTTAGCATCCGGAAGGCAAACGGAGCTCTGGAAAATACTGCCTGAATATATCATAAGTACCACAAGAATTTCTCGAATAACCCACACAAATTTCGCAGACTCTGCTAGACGTCAAGCAGAGGGATTTCTGCTTTCTGGCCATTTCTGGCCATTTGTGCTCTACCCCCCGCCCCCCGCCCCCCGCCCCGCCGCCACTGTTATTTATGAATTCCAGACATTTTCTTGATTGTTCTAGAGAACAGCAAAGTTAGCTTCTCCCTCAATCCAGCTGTGTCCCATTATCCACACTTGTCACCTTTCAGATTCTGTCCCTAGGCTGCTGATAAAGATCCATTCATCAGTACCCAAAAAGCCACATGCTACCTGACCCCGGATTCATTGTGTTTATAGAATTGCAAGTGTGACCGCTGAACCAGATGTTCTTTGTCTTTGTGCCAAGGTCGTGTTAGTTGGTCCTGTCTTCTGTTGAACCTTTGGAGAATGGAAGAAAACAAATCATTTTCTCTCCTCTATTTTTTTCTATTTGCTGTTGCAGGCACTCCAGCAGAGAGACTTCTCTGAGAAGTCATTGTCAAGAGAAACAAAAGATTGAAAAGGCAAAACATCTAGCACCCTACAACTTGCTACTGTCTGGGCTTGAGGGCATGCTGTCAGATTCCAGGAGGGCCCCCCCCCCCCCCCCCCGTCCCCTGCCGCTGGAATCTTCTCTGACTCCATTCTTAACTCCTTCATCTTCTCTCCTCTCTCTTCTGGTCTTGACTCAAAATGAGGACGCCGGTTATGTTTTCCATAAGACAGCCCCAAACCTACATGAAAACTCTATAGAGTCTGTAGCAGATTTCTGCTTTTTTTTTTTTTTTTTTCCCCTTTAGATCAGAGGTGCTCAGACCTTACAATAAAACTTAAAAGGTCAGACTCAACGGTGTCTATGTGACCAAGGCCCAGTAAGAACTCTGGACATGAAGGCTCGGCCTTTGTTGGCACTACCCCGTGTGTATTGTGACATACTGTTGCCTGAACAAATCACTGGTCACGGCTCACCATTCATGGGCCTCTCCTGGAGTCTGCCCCGTGGGCCTCTCGTCCTAGCTGATTCTACTCTGTACCCTTTCGTTGTAACAAACCACAGCCACAAATATAACAGCTTCCAGGGAATTCTATGAGTCCTCCCCGGGAATCATCAAACCTGAGACCCCTGAACTCGCAATTGTTGTCCGAAGTGGTCTTGGGGATTTCCTTAACTTTGCAGTTCTAGTTAATAATCCTGGGAAAGTCAGATGACCTTTCTGGTCTTCTGTTAGCTCATCTGGAAAGTGAGGACATGATTATATCTTAACTGCTGGCCCTCATATAAAGAATCATGTAGCTAGGGTGCCTGGGTGGCTCAGTTGGTTGAGCGTCCAACTCTTGATTTCAGCTCAAGTCATGATCCCAGGGTTGTGGGATCAAGCCCCGCTTTGGGCTCCATGCTTGGTGTGGAGCCAGCCTAAGATTCTCCCTCTCTCTCTGCCGGTCACCACCAGCTCTGTCTCAAACTAAAAAAAAAAACAAAAAAACAAAACTGAACCAATGAATTTGAAAGAACTTTGTGAACCGTGAGAGAGTTTGTCAATGATACAGACAATTATTGTCACAGTTGAATGCTGTCTCAGAGTTCCAGGTGACAGATAGCATGGCTGTAGAAGTGAATGGTCCAGACTTTGGAGTCAGTCCGATTTGGCTTTGGTCTCCATGTGTACCCATTACTGAGGCTACTTAATCTCTACATTTTCACAATCCGCATCTACAAAATGGATGTGATGACATTTAGTTCACAGCTGTTGTAAGAACTTAAAAAGACTCTAAGGACATAACACCTACACAGATGGTCCTCAACTTGCAAGGGTTTGACTTACGAGTTTTCAACTGTACGTTGGTGTGAGAGCGACACACATTCAATAGAAACCATGCTTCAGGGCGCCTGGGTGGCTCAGTTGGTTAAGCGGCCGACTTCAGCTCAGGTCAAGATCTCGCGGTCCATGAGTTCGAGCCCCGCGTCGGGCTCTGTGCTGACAGCTCAGAGCCTGGAGCCTGTGTCAGATTCTGTGTCTCCCTCTCTCTGACCCTCCCCTGTTCATGCTGTCTCTCTCTGTCTCAAAAATAAATAAATGTTAAAAAAAAAATTTTAAAAAATAGAAACCATGCTTCAAATTTTGAATTTCGATCTTTTCCCGGGCTAGTAGTACGGGTATGATAGTCTCTCGCAATACTGGGCAGCAACGAGCTGAGACTCCCAGGCAGCCACCCAATCATGATGGTAAACAACTTCGAAGGATTCTGTACCAGACAACCACCTGTCTTTCACTTTCAGTTCAGTGTTCAATACATCATATAAGGTATTCAACACTTTATGATAAAATGGGCCTGGTGTTAGATGATGTTGCCCGACTGTAGACTAATGTGTTCCGAGCATGTTTAAGGTAGGTTGGGCTAAGCTATGATGTTCAGTAGGTTAGGTGTATTAAATCTATTCTGACTTTGAATATTTTCAACTTTTGATGGGTTTATCAGGATAGTGCTTCAATGTAAGTCAAGGAAGATGTAGAGTTATCATTGTTACAATTATTATTATTATTGTTATTGTTTTCATGTTGTATTCTTTTTTTTAATGTTTATTATTTCCAGAGACAGAGTGAGAGACAGAGCACAGGCAGGGGGAGGGGCAGAGAGAGAGGGAGACACAGAATCTGAAGCAGGCTCCAGGCTCTGAGCTGTAAGCACAGAGCCGGGGGCGGGGGGGGGGGGTCGCTAAAAACTCACGAACTGCGAGATCATGATCTGAGCCAAAGTCAGACGCTTAACTGACTGAGCCACTCAGGCACCCCTAATGTTTTATTCATTTTTGAGAGAGAGAGACAGAAAGACAGAGCATGAGCAGGGAAGGGGCAAAGAGAGGGAGACACAGAATCCAAGGCAGACTCCACACTGTCAGCAAAGAGCCTGATGCAGGGGTTGAACTCATGAATGGGAGATTATGACTTGAGCCGCATTCGGACGCTTAACCAACAGAGCCACCCAAATGCCCCGTGATTATTACTTTTAACTACTCCTATTCCATTGGCTAACCAGCTGTGGAGGTGGGGATATATTGCCATATTTTTGCATGAAACCCAACATGTCATTTCTCTTTGCTTCACAATATTATTATGGTATTGGCTAGTAAGTTATTGTTTTATTTTGTTTTTTAATGTTCATTTATTTATCTTGGTAGAGAGAGAGAGCATGAGCAGGGGAGGGGCAGAGAGAGAGAGAGCGAGAGAGAATCCTAAGCAGGCTCCACACTGTCAGTGCAGAACCCGAGGCGGGACTCAAACCCATGAACTGTGAGATCATGACCTGAGCCAAAATCAAGGGTCGGACATTTAACCCAGGCGCCCCTAGTAAGTTATTGTTTTAGAATATTAAATAGCTACAGATATTAATATAGTTAATATAACCTCAATACTCTAAGTTACCGGTAAGGTATAATCAAGATTGCATTTTCTATGTCAGTTTGGTTTTATTTAAGCATGTATATTAATTGGTGGGTTGTTGATTTGTTGATTAAGGTACTAATATTCATCTTCACTGTACTCACGATTGGGAGTGGACTCTAACAAGAACTCATAAAATCATATAATAAAAACAGGGATAGAAATTAGAACAGGGTTGGAGGAAGTAGTTCAAGGCTGACACGTTGAAGAATAGCTTTAACACTGAAGGTGCCTGGGTGGCTCAGTTGGTTAAGCATCTGACTCTTGATTTAGGTTCAGGTCATGATCTCAAAGTTCGTGAGTTCGAGCCCCACATCAGGCTCTGTGCTGACAGTGTGGTGCCTGCTTGGGATTCTCTCTTTCTCCCTCTCTCTGCCCCTTCCCCACTTACCCTGTCTCTAAATAAATAAATAGATAAATAAATAGATAATCTAAAACATAGGGTTTCCTTCTTCCCTAAAATGATTTCTGTTAATACTTCCTTGTCTCTTCCCCTGTTTTCCAATCTTGACCCCCCTGAGGAGGTAGCATTGTACCAGGCCAGGCAGCGCTCTTGTCTTCCCCTGAAGGCTACCTGAGGTACGCTTTTGAACAACCAACATTCCATTCCATTTTGTTTTAAGGAGTTGAAATCCAAATGGAAGGTGACATTTTGATATCATTGCCAGGACCGCCTTACCAAAATGTGGGCCTAAAACATAGTTTCTTTTCTGTTTTGCTTGTTTGTTTTTCTAATGACCATGTGTAAAACAGATCTCCGCCTGCGTGTGAAAGAGTGAATGAAGAGGTCTGTTTCCACACATCTCTTCACTACTTCCAGCTTCTGTCTCAGCCTCTCCACCCCTGAGCCCCACCTCGTCTCTGGGGATCACCTTGTTCATGACTTGTATCCTATTCTTCCCCCCATCCCTGAGCTCCACTGTCTTCTCTGAGATTCACCCACTCTTGACTCCCACCCCCATCGCTGAGCACCCCCACCTCACAGCCATCAGGAGCTAGGGAGAAGTGGCATGCCACACCCCTGGAAAAATGACCACCGGAAAAGACACACCGCTTCTTTTCACAGTCCATTAACCACACTGGAGGGACATGATCACATGTAGCTACGAAGGCCTTTATTGTAGTGGCGTCTGGGTGGCTCAGTCGGTTGAGTGTCTGACTCTTGGTTTTGGCTCGGGTCATTATCTCGTGTGTGCTTCATGGGTTCGAGCCCTGCATCGGGCTCTGTGTTGGTGGCACTAAGCCTGCTTAGGATTCTCTCTCTCCTTCTCTCTGCCCCTCCCCCACTTGTGCTCAGGCTCTCTCTCTCAAAATAAATAAACTTAAAAAAAATACACACAAAGGCCTTTATTGTAGGAACTGTGCACACCCTCTGCCACTACAACTTTGCCTGGCTTACAGTGATTGGCAACACCACATTTTGTATTGTTTTCTAGCATTTCACACCATTTTCTTTTGCTTGATGAGCAAAGATACATGGTCACGGTAGAAAATTTGTAAAGTACACAATGCTGCTAAGAGGCAGTTAGAAATATTACCCACAATCCTATCGCCCAAGAGAAATAGTGATTCATATTTTGATATGTTTCTTTCCAGAACTTTCTCTGTCCATTCCTTTACCTAGCTCAGATAAAATTATGAATGCAATTTGTACTTCAAGTTGTGTTTTCATTTATTAGTAATTGTGTCATCTAATTGCATCTGGTCACCTAACAGCAGTGTCTCTAATGCTTGAGAGAGGAAGACAGTGTCTCTGTCCTCAGAGTCTGGAGGAGAGAAATGGGGGATACAGAAGTGTGGTTCTGGAGACTTAAGAGGGTGGCTGCCCATTCTCATGTAATCTAGACAAACTGGGGAGATGACTGTGGGCGTGAATAATTCAAAGAAAGAGCAGAGCTAAGTCCAGACCCTTGATAAGTGGACACTAGAGGTCTTTGAGCCAAAATCATGTAGGCAAAGATGGAAGGAACGATGGCCTTTGACCTCTGCACGTGAAGAGTGTTCAGAGGGTTGTTCGTGAAATCCAGGTGTCTGCATGAAGAAGATTGAGCCGACCAATGGACGGGGACACAAGTCACTGGCTGTCAAAATTCATCATTTGGGCAGGTAGAAGTCTCAGCCCTGGCAGCAAAACAGATGAAACTTTCCAGTTTCCTGATAATTCTAATGATGGTAGGTTATGGGTGTTTCCTGAAGATTCTAACAAGGGTAGGTTCTGGGCAGGCCACATATGAAGAAAGGTATTCTCATATTAGAAAATGACCATCAAAGGGGGCAGTGCACTACAGTGATTTACAGGTCCCTTCAGCACTGAGTGCCTCAGGGCTACCGTGCAGATCCCAATCACAAATAGGGCGGGGCTTTGAGGGAAAAGACTGCATCATAATGGAGCTTCCCCAAATAACACTGAGCACACCCTAACCCTCTTCTAGTACTAGTCTACCTAAAGGATGGTAATAAAATACTTAGAAAGGCATAACTGCAAGTCTCTTGGATCAATATTCTCAAACTTGTTTTTACCTTAATCAACTCTGTTCAGATAAGGGAACCCCTTGTTCACACCTAGATCTACCTCCCACTGGGAAAAGGAACTTGGGGATTCCAAAGAATTAAGACAGGGCCAAGATTATAATTACCATGGTCTTATTGAAGTAATGGGGGGAAAATACAAAAGGATCAACAAACTGAAACCTTTTGATAATTATACAAATATATTACTAATATAAACCTTATATATTAATTGGAACCCTTGGCCCATTCAAACCAACATTGATGATGTAGTTAAGTGTGTCTCATCCTGGGGTGACTGGATGGCTCAGTTGGTTAAGCCTCTGACTCTTGATTCCAGCTCAGGTCATGATGTCACAATTCATGAGATCGAGCCCTGCATGGGGCTCTGCACTAACAAGCACCAACATAGAGCCTGCTTGGGATTCTCTCTCTCCCTTTCTCTCTGCCCCTCCCTTGCTCAATGCTCTTTCTCTCTCAAAATAAACATGGGGAAAAAAAGTGTGTCTTATCTAAAAATTGTTGCAATCTCAACTCTGTGTAAGAAGCTTTGGAACTAGAGGTGCCTGGGTGGCTCCATCGGTTAAGTATCTGACTCTCAATTTCAGTTCAGGTCATGATCTCATGGTTCGTGAGATCAAACCCCATGTGGGGCTCTATGGTGATAGTGAGGAGCCTGCTTGAGATTCTCTCTCTCCTCTCTCTGCAGCCCCCCCTCAAGCTCCACACACACTCTCTCTCTCTCTCATAAAAACTTAAAAAAAAAAAAAGCAGCAGCTTTGGAACTAAACAATCACCGTTAAACATTCAGCTTAAATTTAAATTATCAAATAATGTGTGTAATAGAAACCCTCATCCTCAATTCCTATTTCTACCCTTGACCCTCACCTGCATCCCTGATCCTTGCCACCCCTTGCTCCTCAGATTCCACCTCTCTTGTAACCTGGAGCCCCAATATAATAACTTGATAACTTTTCAAAAACGAAAATAGAATCTTGTCTTGTTAGCATCACGAATCGGGAATGAATGTAAAATATCTCATGTTTGTGACCACAGCTGCTTGTTATTTCCAGTTCTTCAATACTTAATGCAAAATCAACCTAAAAAAATTTTTTAAATGTTTTTATTTATTTTTGAGACAGAGAGAGACAGAGCATGAGCTGAGGAGGGGCAGAGAGAGAGAGGGAGACACAGAATCTGAAGCAGGCTCCACACTCTGAGCTGTCAGCACAGAGCCTGACGTGGGGCTTGAACCATGAACTGTGAGATCATGACCTGAGCTGAAGTCAGACGCTTAACCAACTGAGCCACCCAGGCGCCCCAATGCAAAATCAACTTAAAAAAAATTTTTAATGTCTTTATCTTTGAGATAGAGACAGAGCATGATCAGGGGAGGGGCAGAGAGAGAGGGAGATACAGAATCCAAAGCAGGCTCCAGGCTCTAAGCTGTCAGCACAGAGACCGACGCAGGGCTCGAACTTATGGAATGTGAGATCATGACCTGAGCTAAAGTCGGTCGTTCAACTGATGGAGCCACCCAGGTACCCCAATGCAAAATCAACTTTAGATGTAGACTCTGGTCCAATATTTCAGATATTGTGATAATAGAGACCCAAATGTTAGAAGTATGAAAAAATGTACCCTAAAATATTAAATATGGGGTGCTGGCCACAGAGCTAGGGCAAATGTGGAAACCTATTCCTCGGCCAGTAGAATCAGTGGAATTATATCAGGGTGGTTTTATGTGCCCTAGCCTGAACAGCTTGTAGAATTGGGATCCCTCCTATATAGGCATTCATTCAGTAGAGAGTGTGGCCCCCCAAATAAACAATACTTTATCACTCAAAGCAAATACTTCACAGTATTGAGCGTGTTTATTCTTGTACACCAATATGTCAGTTCAAGTCTTCTGGGGAGCAGATGCCAGATGGAATTAGAAGTTTAAGAGATTTGTTGGGGGAAATGCCTGCAACGAATAAAAGGGAGAGGGAAGTGGAATACACAGGGAGAGACTTCAGGCTGAGATGCGGGTCTGACACCTGTGAAAGGGGCAGGGAAGGAAGATTGGGTGGAAGAGTTTTAGTCTGCAGTATGGCTCTGAGAAAGCCAGGCAACCCTGGAGTAGAAGGTTGCTCATTGGACGAGTCCTGCATCAGGCAGAAGTGGACCACCTTCAGTACCCCCACCATGCCCACTCACTGGCTGGGGCAGCCTGGGTAGAGCATTGACCCGGCTTGGACAGCAGGTTTTCAAGAAGGAAGATCTGAGCACTGCACCTTCATGAGTGCCCCAGTCCACCCCTTGTGCTGCTCAGATCCTTTGCTCCACATATTCAAGGAACTGTGGACCTCTCTTCCTGAGGGAAAGTCTTGATGACTTACTTGGTGCTGTGACCCAAACCCTCATTCCTACAGGGTCTGAGGCCTTGGTAATTATACCCATTTCGGGTTGCATTTGCTACACGTCCATTCACTGCTTCATCTGGGCAACGTCTGCCAAGAAATACCTAAATGGATTACCTGGACTTGCACATTATTCTGCCCTGCTCTCCTGTAAGAGCATGAGACAGGCAGTCTGCTTCTGCTGGTAAGGGTCCATTATCCCTGCCATGATGGTGACTCTTTTCACCTGCTGGAACATGGTTATAAGGAGTCCACAGTTCCCTGGCAGTAGCCATAGCATATAGTTCAATGGGACCCTTGCTGTGTACCCTGGTAAGAGTGTGCCCCATTGGGTACCAGGACTTTACCATCCATGATCACAGAGTTGCCCAAGAAGCACCAAGTCTCTCAGTGGTCACAGACAGTGATGACAAGTGAAGCCTCTCTTGTTTCCATCCCTTGGGTCTCAGATGCTTCTGTTTCCTATAGAAGACACATCACCATATAAAGTTCTCTGATTTGGTGTCTATAGTGCATCCCAAAGGAAGGCACCCCATTTTGCAGAGTACTGTCAGCAAGGTGGCACCTCAGTTGCACCTTTGGAAGGCCACCAGTGAAAAGCCACTTCTCTTGGATGGTGCTGTAGATGATGTAATGCGTGGATCCCATGGTCATGAGCCCACTTCCATATCTCCTTTGCAGTGAAATGGGTCCCCTGGTTGGGTGCTGTGTTGTATGAGATTTTATGCTTGTAAATCAGGCATTCTGTGAGTTTCTAGATAGTAGTGTTGGCTGAAGCTCTGTGAGCAAGAAAAACAAACCCATAGCCCAAATAGTTATCTTTCCTGTTGAAGATAACTACTGGCTGGCTCTTCTAGCAAAGAAGGGGACCGGCCTAGTTTACTTGCCATAAAATGATGGGTTGGTCTCCTAAAAGAGCAGTGCTATTTAGGGGACTTAGTTTGGTCTCTGTTGCTGGCAGGTTGGAACTTCAGAGGCGGAAGTACCTAAATCAGTCTTGGTAATGGGCATATATGCTGCTGAGTTCATGCACGTCCTCTGTCTCGGGCCTTGTCTGGGCCACTCCATTCAGTGGGCACAGTGTGCCAATTCTGGGATGGTCAGTGATGAAGGTTGGCTAATATTGCCCCAGACCCCCTTGACTCTAGTCCTCCAGTTTTGTTTTCCCTTCCAGGCCTCTGAAACGGAGCCCATTGGCACCTAGGAATCTATATATTCCCAACTTGGGCTACTTTTTCTTCCACACAAAGTCAATGACAGGATGCACTGCTCCCAGCTTTGCACATTGGAAAGATTTTTGTCTCTAAGGTCTTTCAAATCCAGCTCTGAATGTAGCTGTAAATGCAGCTGCTCTCCATTTTCAGCTTAGATTCAGACCAAGCCAGCTCATCCCAAAGGCTGGCTTTTTCTTCCCTCTTCATTCTGTTTGTATGAGTTTCTCACATAAGTGGTCCTACGTGCAAGGTGAAGGAGGGGCACCGGTGTAACCAGAGTGGGTGACATGGGTGTTTTGGGCTGCCTGCTCATGCCCTCTGGTCCTGCTTGGTCTCAATCCCAGACATTCCATTTCTATCTTGCTGTGGACTTCCGCTGGGCCTATTCCACATTATGACTTGGTGTGTCTAACAAAAGCCACTTCATAATGGGCAATTGTGCATGCAGAGTCACTCAGTGCCCTATGGTCGAGCACTCCAGCTCTCACAGGGGCCCAGGAACATGTCAGGAGCTATTTCTCAAAAGGCATATAATTCTGCCCTGCAGGTGGCATGGCCTTGCTCCAGAGCTCCAGGGGCTCACACTGTGATTCCCTCATGGACCTTGCCACACTGCAGCTTTTTCCATCCCTGAAGTCATGGACACCATAAGGTGTCCTGAATCATATGGTCCAACAGAAGATCCCCTTGCATAGCAGCCTAGACTTGCTGCAGAGCTCATTCTTGGTTGGGCCCCAGTCATGGTTGACATATCCCTCAGTAAGGGACCTAGAGAGGTATTCCCAGACATGTAGCGTGTTGCATTCAGGACCCAAAAAGGCTCACCAAGCGTTATGCTTCCATCTGTAAAGCAGGGAATGCAAGATTCAGAAATTTGTCTTTTACTTTGGAGAGGGTGTCTTGGCAAGGCCCGGAGTACAGAACCTCGAAAAAATTTACTCCAATAGTAGGTTTCTGAGTCTCCCGGGGCGTGGCCCCCGCCCCGTGGAGCGTAGTTGTCTTCCCAAGGCTTCTAGCATATTAGTCGCCACTTTGTTAACCTGTCCACTCAGCACGATGTCATCGACGTAATGGATCAGGGTGATGTTCTGTGAGATGTCCAGAAGGTCCAGATCACTTCAGACGATACAGTAAATGAATATTCTTGTCAGTTAAGGGAGTCTTGCGTCAGGTAAACCGGACCTGACTCTAGCACCTCCCCCCCGCTTCGATTAGCTCAGCCATTGGCTGGGAGGGGGCAGGAGGTGTGGCCTCGGGGATCCAGAAGGCGTGGCCGGTCCTTGCACAGTTAGGGAGGACAGATCCATGGTGTGTGCGTTAGGGCGATGCTTATTCTTTTCTGGTACTGTTCTCTATGTCCCAAAATTTCTGAAGTGCACACGTATTATCTCTAAAATGAGAAGAAGCTAAAACATATGCACAATCATATTCCAAAAGTGTCTATGTCCAGTTTTTTTTAGACCTATCCTGTTGCACAGTGAAATGTCTATCACACTAGATTTTTGAAAAAGACTCTGGCCAGGAAACCTTCAAATGGTTTACTACCATTTTAATCTTGTTTACAAAATGTTAATGCTATAACTTTGGCGAGGTTCTTAGTATTTTTGCCTTATTTTTTTTCTGACTGTTGATATATGTTAATTTTAGAAAATGTGGAAAGTTACATAACTTAGGAAACAAATGCTTAGAAATAATATCCCAAATCTTACCATGCTTGGACAAATCATTCTAGTGTTCTGCTGTAGTTTCCATTCGTCTTTTCTCTTACTTTTTTATCATTATTATTCCTTGAAAAAGCTGACATCAAAGTATGCCAGTTTTTGCATAATTTTTTCCTCTTCAAACTGTTTCAGCTAACAGGGTAGTTTTGCCCTTAAAAGAAGTGTCACTCATCTGGAGAAATGAAACTGGTGTGGGCCTGGGAGTTAGAGAGACAAGATTACCTCCACCTCAAAGGTGCAGAAAAACTTGGTGGTCAAAAGGTGACTGTCCTGCATGAAGCAGGACATGCCCAAACCTAAGCCACTGCATCTACTGAGATGACAGGCTTGGGTTCAGGGGAGAGACCGAGAGCGAGTAAAATCGTAAAATGTTGACTTCCTAGAGAAGAAAGCAGAGTCAAGGCCATGGGGAGTGAAACCCTCACATTTGTTCCATGATTATGCTCAGTGCGGTAGGTGGAGGGCATGACTATGTGACTGTGTTTTTATTTGTGGTGAGTTTTTAAGGCCTAGCTCCCATGTCCAGAATTAACTGCACGGAGAGAGTCCTCATGCCCTAAGGCCAGGATCACATCACGTTGTTATATTACCAAGTTTAACCTTATTCCCAAAATTTATCATGTGGCAGGAGCAAAGCAGCAGAGAATAAGGCCAATCTAGTATTCTAGGGGCTCTCCATGTGGGTCTGGATGATTAAGCCTTGGCAGCTCCTGGGCTTCTCATGAGAGGCTGGCTTAGTGAGAAAAATGAAAAGCTATTTTCATGATGCCAAGGATGGAAGAATTACGAGCTATATCCTGATTTTTAAAATCCCAAACCAGAGAAGGTGGTCATATAGGCTAGAGTCAGAGCATTTTTACTGCACCTTTCTACAAGTCTTTAAGTACGGAAGTTACGAATTAAATAAGTTTGGCTATGTGTTAATAATTGGAGCATTGCAGTTTCTCCCTGCTTTTGGATGTTTTATATTTTCCATAGTAATAAAATTTTTTAAATTTTTATTCATTTATTTATGAGAGATTAGAGAGAGAGAGAGAGAGAGAGAGAGGGAATCCCAAGCAGGCTCCATGCTGTCAGCTCAGGCCCTGACTCAGGGCTTCATCTCAAGAACCATGAGATTGTGAGCTGAGTCAAAATCAAGGGTCCAGCGCTTAACCCACTGAGCCATCCAGGTGCCCCATAATAATAAAAATTTTCAAAAAAAAATATTTGTAACAACTTTAATGATTTCATAACATTAAATCATAAAAGCCTCATGAACTCACTGTCTATCTTGTTCACCAATTTATCTCCAGTGCCTAGAACAATCCTGCCCCATTAGCTTCTTAATTAATTAATCAATCATATTAATCAAATTAATTAATCAAATTAATTGATTAATTAATCAAATTAATTAATCAAATTAATTGATTAATTAATCAAATTAATTAATCAAATTAATTGATTAATTAATCAAATTAATACAATTAATTTCCTTAAAAATAGAGACTCTTTTTTTTTTTAAGAGAGAGTGCAAGCAGGGGAGAGGGGCAGAGGGAGAAAGAGAGACAATTTTTAGCAGACTCCATGCTCAGCCCGCCGTGGGGCTTGATCCCACAACCCTGGGATCATGACCTGAAGTGAAATCAAGAGTCAAACGCTCAACTGACTGAGTCACCCCAGGTGCCCACAAAATAGAGACTCTTAAATAGATTACAACTGCTCAATGAATGGATAAATTTCAGGGTTGATCCATAACCTTGACCTAATTAAGAGTAGAAACTGGAGAATTTCTACAACAGCTACAGTTACCTCTTCTTTGTAGGAAACCCTAGTGTAGCAGGCCAGAGTGACAAAGCAGTCAGAGAAAGGAGGGCTGAGGTAGGGAGGTTGGGTGCAAAATAACAGAATGATACGAACATCAGAAATAAACTTCAGAAACAGCAGCCTCTTGTCTTTCATCATAGTCCTCTCCTACCTTCATTTTGTACAGAGAGTATCACCAAAATATTGTCCACATAGACCACTCTTAATTTCCACACAATGTCTCACGTATTCCATAAGGATATTCCTCAGCCAGGGTTCTCTGGAATATTTGTGGTTCCCATGGATCTGGGCTCAAGTGTAATATTAGTTTCCTCTGAAATTCTGAATTATTATAGTTTCTAGGGGAAGAAAACAATATTTAAACTTCCTTTGTGATGTGTCTTCGCTAAAGAGCCACTCTTTGAGTATAAATAATAGCAACGGTTCTTATTTGCTGACTATTTATTTACTAATCTGGAAAGCACTTTACAAAAAGCATCTAGAAAAATATTGACCTCATTTAAAGATGAGAAAACTGAGGGTCGATACAATTAATCCCTTTGCCCAAGTCCACAGAACTGGAAAATGGTGCAGTAATAAGGTTTGACTCTAAAACATACACTCTTAACTACTTATGGAAGAATATTCCCTTAGGAGCTCAGTCTGGATACTTTAAGACAAGAACACTTTCCCTTAATTCATTTGCAAAGTTCAAACAGAAACTATGAGATTTCTGAGCGTACTATCAGAATTAATTAACCTTATACTCCAGATCTTCTTTAGGGGATGTTAATGCAGTTGTGCAAAGAGAGTCTTTCAACAAATGGTGCTGGAACAGCTGGACGTACACATGCAAAAAAAGAATTGAATTTAGACACAGACCTTACACCCTGCACAAACATTAACTCAAAATGGGTCAGAGACCTAAATGCTAAAGTATGATACTACAAAACCCATAGAAGAAAATATAAATAATAGATAAATCTATAAAAAATGGATAATAGATCAAATAGAAGAATATAATATAATCTATTAAAAAATAGAGAAGAATATATGGATAATAGATCAAATGTAAAACTCAGATGACCTTGCATATGGTGATGACTTTTTATATACAGCACCAAAGGTACAATCCTTGAAAAAATAACCAAAAAGCTGCACTTCATTAAAATTAAAAACTTAAGGGGCGCCTGGGTGGCTCAGTCGGTTGGGCGGCCGACTTCAGCTCAGGTCATGATCTCGCGGTCCGCGAGTTCGAGCCCCAGGTCGGGCTCTGTGCTGACAGCTCAGAGTCTGGAGCCTGTTTCAGATTCTGTGTCTCCCTCTCTCTGATCCTCCCTCGTTCATGCTCTGTCTCTCTCTGTCTCAAAAATAAATAAACGTTAAAAAAATTTTTTTTAAAAATTAAAAACTTAAGACAATACCAAGATGATGAGAAAACAGATGGGGAGAAAATAATTGCAAAAGACATATCTGATAAAGAACTATTATCTAAAATATACAAAGAACTCTTTAAACTCCACAGTAAGAAAACAAACAAGTCAATTTAAAAATGGGCCAAAGACCCAACAGACACCTCACTAAAGATATATATACCAGGGTCATGTGAGCATCTGAACAGATGCTCAACATCATATGTCATCAGAGAATTGCAAATTAAAGCAACAGGGTGATACCACTACACGCCTATTAGAATGGCCAAAATTCAGAACACAGACAACACCAAATGCTGGTGAGGAGGTGGACCAAGAGGAACTCTCACCCCTTACAGGTAGAAATGCAGAATGTAAAGCTACCTTGGAAAACAGTCTTTTTAAAATATACATATATATTTTTTTTAATAAATAAATATATATATATTTGGTGTTTTGGGGTTTTTTTTTTGTTTTGTTTTGTTTTTTTTGTTTGTTTGTTTGTTTTAGAGAGAGAACACGAGCAAAGGAGAGGACAGAGAGAGGAAGAGAGAGAGAGAGAGAAAGGGGGGGAGAATCTCAAGTAGGGTCCACACTCAGCACAGAGCCCAATGATAGGCTCAATCCCACCACCCTGGGATCATGACCTGAGCCAAAATCAAGAGTCAGATGCTCAACTGACTGAGCCACTCAGGTGTTCCGAGCAGTTTCTTATAAAATGAATTATGCCATATAATCCTGCAGTCATGCTCCTCGATGTTTACCCAAAGAAGCTGAAAACTTTTGTCCACCCAAACACCTGCACACAGATGTCTGTAGCAGCTTTATTAACAATGGCCAAAACTTGGAAACAACCAAGATGTCTTTCAGCAGGTGAGTAGATTAAAAAATAGTATTAAATCCAGACAACGGAATATTACTCAGCACTAAAAAGAAATGAGCTTGGAAAGTTCATGCCATGAAAATATATGGAGGAAACTTCAATGCACATTATTACTAAGTGAAAGAAGCCAATCTGAAAAGGTTGTGTGCTAATTCCAACTATATGACATTTTAGAAAAGCAAAACTATGGAGACAGTGAAAAGATCAGTGGTTGCCAAATGTTGGGGGCAGGGGGCAGGTAAGGATGAATAAGTGGAACACAAATAATTTCTAGGGCAGCGAAAATAATCTGTGATTTTGATACCACAATGATGGATACATGTCATTATATATTTATCCAAACCTATGGAATGTACAATACCAAGAGTTAACCCTAAGGTAAACCATGGACTTCAGGTGATAATGATGTAGTTTATCAATTGTAACAAATGTGCCATTTTGGTTAGGGAACATTGTTAATGGGGAAGGCTGTGCATGTGTGAGGGTAGAAAGTATATGAAAAATCTCTGTGCCTTTCTCTTAATTTTGCTGTAAATCTACAATTGCTCTAAATGAAAAGTCTTTTTTTTTTTTTTTACATTTATTTATTTTTGAGAGACAGAGAGATACAGAGCACGAACAGGGGAGGGGCAGAGAGAGAAGGAGACACAGAATCTGAAGCAGGTTCCAAGCTCCGAGCTGGACAGCACAGAGCCTGACGCGGGGCTTGAACTCACAAACCGTGAGATCATGACCTGAGCCGAAGTCGGACGCTCAACTGACTGCACCACCCAGGCGCCCCTAAACGAAAAGTCTTTTTAAAAAGCACTTGTATAAAACAATACATATATAATTGTATTGTTGGAATTATAACTTACAGAAATGCAATATATTTGAAAATAACAGCACAAAAGATACAGGTGGCAGTAAAGCTGTATTGGAGTAAGCTGTATTGGTATTATTGGAGTAATAATACCAAATCGTAACTTAAATCCACAAGAACAAATGAAGAGAACTATATGTGGTATATAAAGTTAGTATAGAAAACTCTGTAAATGTCAACTTTTTCTCAACTTTTTTAAAAGACATGACATTATTCAAAGTCATGATCATGATAATGTATTGCTGAATTTGTAAGACACACACACACACAAACACACATATATAATCATAATAGCCCAAAAAGGGGAAAAAGAAGAGAATTATATAGGGTAACATTTTTATATCTCAGTGGAATTAACTTAGAATAAATCTGAAGTAGATGCTGTTAAGTTAAAATGTATATGGTAAGTCTGTCATTAAGAAAATATTCCAAAAGCTATGAAAAAAATTATTAAAGTGATAATATGTTATAACAAAAATATTCTCTTAATGCAAAAGAAAGCAGTAAAAGAGGACAGTAGAACAAAGAAGACATGAGGTATATAGAAAACGAAAAGTAAAATATCAGATGTAAATAAAAGTATATCAATAATAACATTAAATGTAAGTGGATTAAACAATCCAATAAAAAGGCAGAAATTGTCAAATTGGATTAAAAAAACAAGATCCAACTATATACTATCTAAAGTAAACATACTTTAGATTCAAAGATACAAATGGGTTGAAAGTAAAAGGACATTAGATGTACAATGCAAATAGCAATCAAAGAAACTGAGTGCCTATAATAATAGTGGACAAATTAGACAATTAAAAATATTACTGAAATAAAGATGGCATTCTAGGGGCTCCTGGGTGGCTCAGTCTGTTAAGTGTCCAACTTGGGCTCAGGTCATGATCTCACGGTTCGTGAATATGAACCCCACATCCAGCTCTGTGCAGATAGCTCAGAGCCTGGAGCCTGCTTCAGATTCTGTGTCTTCCTGTCTCTCTGCCCTCCCCCACTCACACTCTGTCTTTCTGTCTCTCTCTCTCAAAAATAAATAAACATTAAAAAAAAAGAAAAGACAAGATGGGCATTTTGTAATTATAAATAGGTCCATCCATTAGGAAGATATAAAAATTATAAATGAAACTAACAAATAATACGTGGAAAAACACTGAAAAATTTTTTTAAAAATTTTAATGTTTATTCATTTTTGAGAGACAGAGAGAGAGACAGAACATGAGTGGGGGAGTAGCAGAGAGAGAGAGAGACACAGAATCCAAAGCAGGCTCCAGGCTCTAAGCTGTCAGCACAGAGCCCGCCACGGAGCGCGAACTCAAGAGATGTGAGATCATGACCTGAATCTAAGTCAGATACTCAACCAACTGAGCCCCAAACACTGACAGAATTGAAGAGAGAAATCAACAATTCAATAATAATAGAGGCTTCAATACTTTATTTTTCAATAATGGGTTCAACTCAAGAAAATTGAAATATATGTTTCCATAAAAATCTGTACACAAATGTTCATAGCAGCATTGTTCCTTAATAGCCAAAGGGTGGAAACAACCCAAGTATCTGTCACCTTATAGGTGGATAAACAAAATGTAGTGTATCCATACAAGGCAATGTTATTCAGCCATAAAAAAGAATGTATATCAACACATGCTACACCAGTGAGCTTTGAAACCATCTCGCAAAATGAAAGAAGCCAATTATAGAAGACCATATCTATATATTGCATGATTCCATTTATATAAAATTCCAGAATATGTAAATCCATAGAGACAGGAAGCAGATGAGTAATGTGTAGGGACAAGGGTAGGAGGGAATCAAGACTGATTGCTCATAAGTAGGGGATTTCTTTTTAGGTTGAAGGAAATGTCCTGAATTAGTGGTGATGATTGTGTGATATAGATAATATATGAAAAACCACAAACTGCACATTTTAACAAGGTAAATTTTTGATATGTGAATTTTATCTCAGGAGAAGGAGAGGAGGAGAATGAGGAGAAGGAGGGAGAAGAGAAGAAGGGTGCAGACATTTCATTTTAGGAAAGCAAAGCAAAGAAAGTCTCAAGAAGGAGGGAGTTGTCATAAGTCAGACAAGTTAGATGAAAATGGCAAAGGGTCTCTTGTATTCATGAGTGACAGTGAACTTAAAAATGCAATGGCTTAAGAAGTGACTGGATGATGGAAAAATGGAAACACTTTCAGACATTTGCTTATGGAAGAAAGAGTAGTGATAGTGTAGTAACTAGAGGGAGAAGGAACCAGAGAATATTTTCTTTTTCAGTGTTGAGAAACAATTCTTCATGGGTCTCTCACTTTTTTATATATCTTGCCTAGGTACTGATTACTTTTCTTCAGAACTATCTCTTGAGAATGTTCGTATAGTGAAAAGTCTTAGAAGATAAGAGATAATGTTTTCCTTGGAGCAAAAAGCAGATTCATTTACTCTCCAGTAAACAAGATAATGTCTCCCTTTGGGGCAAAATTCAGACAGACATACTGCCCATTATAAAAGACACAGTTTCCCTAAGTTTGGGGCACCTCTCCCTGTAATGCATTCTATTACTTCTGTGGGTATCACGTGACACTCTTTACATTGTCCTTTGGGAAATGGGGCTCAGGGAACCCCAGTTCCCTGGTACTTATGCTGCTTGCTGTGTTGTGAATAATAAAGTCATTTTCCTCTGAAAAAAAAATGGATAAAACAACACAGCAGAAGATCAACAAAAAATAAAAGACTTGAATAACACTAAAAACCACTACACCTGATAGATATCTATTGAATACTCCACCCAATAGCAGCATGATATATATTTTTCTCAAGTGTCCATGGAACATTGTCTAGTATATACCTTATGCTAGGCCATAAAACAAGTTTCAATAAATTCAAAAGAATTGAAATCATACAAAGTATATTCTTCAATCACAGTGGAATATAATTAGAAATCAGTAACAGAGAAATTGGGGACATTGATAAATCTATGGAAAATTTAAAACATAGTCATAAATAGCCAATAAGTCAAAAAAAGTCACAACGGAAAGTTAAAAATACTTTGAGATGAATGAAAATGAAAACATGACACACTGAAACTTATGAGTCACCACTCATATAGTACTTAGATAGCTACAGGTGTAAATGCCTACATTAAAAAATAAATAAGATCTCACATACATAGCCTAACCTTCCACTTCAAGACACTTAAGAGCAAACTAAACCTAAAACAAAAGAAGGAAGGAAATAATAATGTTTAGAGTAGAAAATAATGAAATAGAGAATTAAAAAAAACAATAGAGAAAATCAATAAAACAAAAGTTGGTTCTTTGATAAGGTTAAAAAGCAATTGGTAAATCTTTAGCCACACTGATCAAGAATAGAGAAAACTTGGGGCACCTGGGTAGCTCGGTAGGTTAAGCATCCAACTTTGGCTCAGGTTATGATGTCACAGTTTGTGGGTTCGAGCCCCGCGTTGGGCTCTGTGCTGACAGCTCAGAGCCTGGAGCCTGCCTCTGATTCTGTGTCTTTCTCTTTCTCTGCCCCTCCCCTACTTGCACTCTGTCTCTCTCTCTTTCTCTCTCTTAAAACTAAATAAACATTACAAGTTAAAAAAAATAGAGAAAACTCAAATTACTAAAGTTAGGAATAAAAGAGGAGACATCACTACTGACCCTAGAGAAACAAATAAAAGGATGCATCAGAATCCACCTTTCCAAAGCGAAAGTGAGCACAACTTTTCTATACTTTAGAATCCACATCTTTAAAGCATAGAATGAAAAGCTTCTTACAAAGGCACTAATGAAAGCCCCTAAGCTCAGGAGATTTAAAATTTCTTAGACTTCTGCCAACACAGTCAGGACAAAAGTTGCTGCAGCCTACCTACCCAAGCTATTCCCATCTCCCACTGGAAAAAAAGAACTTGGTGATAACCCAGGCTTAGAGAGGACCCAAATTAAAATAAAAATGGTAACATTTCAGCAATTACAGGAAAAATTACGATTACATAAAAACAAAATGACCCACAGAAGGAAAACATCCTTAATTTATATTAATTATTTCAGGAACAGCAGTAATGGAAACCATGACCCACTCAGGTCAGCACTGATGGTGCAGATAATGCAGTGCAGTCTGAGAATCAATAGAAATTCTGCTCTTCCTGTGTCAAGGGCAATGGGAATCTTACAGCACTCAGTGGCAGCTAGATGTCATGTACTGGTCTTCAGTAAACTCTGCTAACTGGCTAATTTTGGTCTTCATTTAAAGTAGAGTAAGTCTAGGGGTGCCTGGGTAGCTCTGTCAGTTAAGCGTCTGACTCTTGATTTCAGCTCAGGTCATGATCTCACGGTTCATGGGTTCAAGCCTTACATCGGTCTGTGCTGACAGCTCAGAGCCTGGAGCCTGTTTGGGATTCTGTGTCTTCCTCTCTCTCTGCCCCTCCCCTGCTCATGCTCTCTCTGTCTCTGTCTCTGTCTCTCTCTCTCTCTCAAAATAAAGGAATAAACTTTAAAAAAATAAAAAACAAAAAGTAGAGTAAGTCTATATAATTGTGCATGAGTCACCCATAATAATTTTTTAAGTTTTTTTATTTATTTTGAGAGAGAGTGAGAGTGCACGCATGCATGCACAGAAAGGGAGGGCGAGAGAGAGAGGGAGAGAGAGGGAATTCCAAGCAGGCTCTGCACTGTCAGCCAAGAGCCCAACATGGGGCTTGATCTTGGGAACGTGGGATCATGAACTGAGCCAAAATCAAGAGTCCAGTGCTCAACCAGCTGAACCACCCAGGAGCCCCCATAATAATTTTTAAAAGGGCTTGCACAGGAATCCTGGGTGGTTCAATTAAGCGTCCGACTTCAGCTCAGGTCATGATCTCACAGTTTGCAGGTTTGAGCCCCGCATCTGACTCTGTGCTGGCAGCTCAGAGCCTAGAGCCTGCTTTGGATTCTGTGTCTCCCTCTCTCTCCCCCCTTTTCCTTCCCCTGCTCATGCTCTTTCTCTCTCTCTCTCTTTCTCTCTCTCAAGGATAAATAAACATTAAAAAGATTTTTTAAAGGGTTTGTACAAAGAGGAGTCCCAAATCCCATTATTATTTGGCAAATCTTATTTTCAGAATCACTGCTTTGTAACTGTGTGTTGATTGTCATTTATGGACTTGGGCATATAACATATAACCCAGCGTCAGCAGGACCTTCTTCTTGTCTTTCAAAAAAAACAAGTGGTAAAGTTGACTTGGACCCCAAGCCCATGGAAGTCCAAAGCTCTTCCATAATTTCTGTAAGTTTCAGGGGTGGGGGGCAAGTGGGCACATTTTACAATCTCAAGATCTCTTTGTCTTGATCCTTTCTTCCATGTGAGAGGTCCCTGTGCTGCATCACAGTGACACAGATGTGAGAGTCAGGCCCCTCTTTAAATCCCAGCACCGACAACAAAATCCCCTCAAAAGATGTTTTTGGGGGACATGTGGGAAGATGGGGAATGATTGGTGAAAGGACAACAGAAGCACCTTCAAATAAAGGAATAGGTTTCCCGTGTTGGGAACAGTGTTCACCTCCCTCTCCTTCCATTCCCTTCTCACCACTTCTGCCTGCCCTCTCCCCCAGCTTTGGAGTTCCATCAACACTTCCTACCTAGTCCCAGCTGATCTCCATCTGGTTTGCTCATCCTGATTCTCCTATTCTCTCTGCTTTTGGTTTTCTTCTCTCCTCTGTTTAGAACAACAAACCGATTCACCCCATGCTCAGAGAGAGAAGAGCTTTACTACTCTGACCACATGACACCTTGAGGGCCCACTCACGTCCTTGGGATCCCACCTTGAACTTATTCCCAGTGCTGAGCCAGGAACTTTTCCTTGAGAATCAGCTATAACTGGCATGTAGGATTATGTGAGAACATGGAACCCTTGCTGAGCTACCTGGCTAGATGGCGGGGGGGAGGGGGTGGTGGTGAGAGCATTTCTCAAGGAAAGCAGTGATTCCCACCCCTCACCCCCCACCCCCCCCACCCCCCCAACCCCCCCACCCCACCCCCCGCCGCCAGGAGAAGGTGATGGCAATGTAGGCAAAGAGCTAAGTGTTTAGTAAATATTTGCTGAGGAATAATGAGTTAGGAGCAGGCAGGTAAAGAGAAGGAGATGGTACTGGGTTAGCATTAAAAACTAAAATGAAAAGATCACCCTGTTTCAGCAGAAAGGATGCCTCTTTTACTGAGGTAGCATGGAAAAAGATGAGGTGGTGCAGTTAGGGTATGTTTGTAGGTTTGTAGGCGCAAGGGTGGTTAGCTGAGGGCATGTCTGTTCAACGACTTGCAACTTCTCAGTGAAGTCAGGATCAACGTCATCCGCTGACTGTTGCATGTGGTAGCTCAGCGTGGTGACTGGAGATCATTTGTGACCAGTATTTCCAGGTTATCCCGTTGTACAATCTTGTCCACCATACACACCCACCGATGGGTAGGAGCAGATGAGACGTATGATGGCCCGGCTCGTGGACTGTGGTTTTGTGAATCCAGTAAAACAGAAGGATGTGAAGGCAGGTCAGCAAGGACAGCGATGGACCAAATATGTCATCTAAGGGGATGTGGTAAATTGGGAGACACTTAAGTGGCTCCAAGGACTGGACATGGATGAGATTAGACGTATGGAGAGGAGAAGAGTGAGCGGGAAGAATAAGAGAGTGCTGACAGAGGCTATATACACTCTTAATGTATAGGATATCCCCTGAAGATCAGCTACAAATCATGACATAGCCCAGACTGTGGTCCATGGGAATAGATTTTCGTGGACTGTTGTTGAAAACCCCTGGCGTTGAGAAGGTCAAGGTGCTCAGAAGCTAGGATGTTTGCTTGGCAATGGACAGTTAGATGTCTCAGGACAGGGCCAGCTAAGCATGAAGAGGAAGACTGAGCCAAATGCCCAGACCACATGGCCAGGAGGCCAGAACACGGCATTAACAAAGTTGTGCAGGAGAAGAAAAACACGTGAGAATTTCACAAGAAGAATTTTAACTCTTGAAGTGAAGTCATAATTTGCACGGAATAAATACCAAATTTTGTATAGGAATCTGAGTTGACTCTCAAGGGAGGACACGGGAGAGAAAAAAGTAGAATGAGTGGCACAGCAGCGGAGAGAAAAGTTAGAAAAGTTGACCACAGTGTTCGACTCTCATGCTTCAAATGATCAAGACGTAACTCCAAACCCCAATAGGTTGGTGTGTCCAGATGTGGGATTTTTTTTTTTATATAGGTTAAAAAGAGTGGGTTGAGACCTGCTAGCCAAAATTGACCTCTTGGAAAACCCAGTAGTGATGGATGTTGGAAGTTACTGAAATAGTCCAAGGAAGGAAGGCTCCTCTAAAACCAAGGAAACAAATGCCCTCATTGAAAACCATACACACTCACACACAGCACCAGAGGTGTAATCCTCGTATGGAAAGGCAATCACCATGCAAAAGAGCTAGATGGCCAAACAAATAACTTGCAAGTGCTTGAAAAAGGTTTTTCTTTCTGTATTAAAAATTCACAGTGAAATTACTGAGATAAATTACAGAGGAGAGCATCCTTGGACACAATGTGTAGAACAGTGTCAAAGCTCTGGAAACTTTGGCTCTGTTTCTTCAGAACACATTGTCCCTCTGGGGACATGGAATTCTGCTTCTGATCTGACACTCTGTGCCTGGCTTGATTTGGCAGATCAGCATCTTACAAAAAAATATTACCCATCCTTAAGAGTTCCACCAATCAACGAACAGGGAAAATCTGTCAGGCTGTGCGATTACTGGCCAGAAAGAAAGAAGGTGAATATTGTATTTTTCTTCTCAGTCACTACTCTTTAGGTTTCTGGGACAAAATTGAAGGAAAGAACAATTCCTTTAAAGAAAGACATCCAGGGGACCTGGGTGGCTCAGTCAGTTAGGCATGTGTCTCTTGATTTCAGCTCAGGTCATAATCTCCTGGTTCGTGAGTTCAAGCCCTACATCCGGGGCTCCCTGCTTGGGATTCTCTGTCTCCCTTACTGTCTGCACCTCCCCTGCTCATTCTCTATCTCTCTCTCAAAATAAATAAACTAAAAAAAAAAAAAAAAAAAAAAAAAGACATCCTGGGGTTAGCCTGGAGCCTGCTTCAGATTCTGTGTCTCCCTGTCTCTCTGCCCCTCCCTGGCTCTCTCTCTCTCTCTCTCTCTCTCGCTTGCTCTCTCTCTCAAAATATAATAAACACTAAAAAAAATTTTTCTTAAAGACATCCTGACAGATAAACCAAAGGCATCTACTCATGACCTTAAGCATCAGAGGTTTAATTGCAAGCTATTTGACCCCAAGGTTGTTAAAATTGACCAAATACTGGAAAATGTGTTTCAAATGCCAGAATTTGGTTACAAAAGAGAGGAGAGGTGCCTGGCTGGCTGTCAGTGGAGCGTGTGACTCTCGATTTCCAGGTTGTGAGTTCAAGCTCCACACTGGGTGTAGAGATTACTCAAAAAATAAAATCTTTAAAAAAAAATAACAGAAGGAAGATCTCCACGGTGAAGTAGAATTTATCCATTCATTTATTCACTCATTCAAGATGTATTTAAGCCAGATGCCAGAGTATAAGAGGAAAGAAAAAGAATTTTTAGCAAAAGTTACTTGCAAGTATTTAAGTCCTAGATCCTCCCAGGAGGAGGCAGATATGTTTCTTGTTTCTCGGTTCTCTGGAGAACTTTAGATGTAGTGTTATCTGTATTTATTCCAATGATTAAATATTTGTAAATCAGACTTGGTGTATCGTCTTACACTGATGTAACACTGCCAGTGTTTAGAAACAAAATGAGCCAGGCAGCAAGCCCAAAGAAACACTCCTATTGCTTGTTTGCTGAAAAGTGCTTTGTTTTCAGCATCTCATAAAATAGTAATGCATCTTGCTTGATTCCATGGGGGCGGCAGTTGGGGGGTGGGGCGGCACAGAATCTATCTCTAGGCGAAACCCATCAAGGCCAAAGTGAGAGAACATGTTTGCTTGAGGACAGCAGAGTGTCGTTTGAATCGCCTCCTTTGGGATGCTGTACATTTCGTCAGTTAAGACTCTAATTGAGAGGCAAGAATGATCCAGCCACCTGCAGTCTCTACAGCTCTGTCCGATTAACCACTGATTAGCATTAACCGAGAAGCATCTCCTGTCAAAATTCACTCTCCTAAAGCCGGAATTGAAACCCATCCCAATGAAAACTGCAAGCTTAGTGCTACGCCATGCGCTTTGAAAGCACCAGAGGATCCTTTCAGTATTGATGGTGTAGGAATGCGGGCTTTTCTCTGGAGGAGAGCACATTGTTGAAAGAGGACACACACACACACACACACACACACACACAGTATGAGCCAAGGGCTTGGCCTCAGAGCAGATCACAGGATAGAGTGGAGATTAGCTCTGCTCTCATTGTGGATACTGCTGGGATCTGATTTCCTTTACTCACGGACTGTGTGGGGAAATGAAGGATAACACTCAGAAGGTTTGAATTCCGAGTATTCGAAAACTTGGGAGAGCTCCGCACAGTTTCTAAGAGCCCTGGTCTTTCTGAGCTTTACCATCGCACCACTAATTGTAAATCTCATTTTAGCAGCTTCGGTCCAGGAGGCTCCAAGGAAGAGAGGAGAACAATTCTTCAGGGAAGGCGTACTTAAATTGTCTTACAACTACTGAATGCACATGAACTCTGCCAAATGAGGGTATTCATCTCCCAAATTTAAATTTAAACCACGTGCTGAATCTTCCAAAAGTTCCAATGAAAACACAATCAGCAAACATTTTGTACATGTTGCATATTATAGAAACCATCTTCTAAGCACTCATTTAAAGGGAAAAAAATAAGTGTAACATTAAGGAAAAACCTATGTTGAGATCCTGGAGGTTGCTAAAGGAACAGTGATTTCTTTTTTTAGTTTTTTTAAATATTTATTTTTGAAAGAGAGAGGGAGAGAGCATGAGGTGGGGGAGGGACAGAGAGAGAGGGAGACACAGAATCTGAAGCAGGCTCCAGGCTCTGAGCACAGGCTAAGAGACACAGAATCTGAAGCAGGTTCCAGGCATTGTCAGCACAGAGCCCGACGTGGGGCTCAAACCCACTAACCATGAGACCGTGACCTCAGCTGAAGTTAGATGCTTAACCAACTGGGCCACCCAGGTGCCCTGGAGAAGTGACATTTTTATTCTTTCAAAGTAGTTGAGGTAGGGTTTTGTTTTTTGTTTTTTTGTATTGGTCTAATCTTACTTTAGGACATTGAATTGCAAATGCAGAAATCTAAAACAAATTAGTCTGAGCAAAAAAGCAATTGCTTTTGGGAGCAGCCACTGCTGGATTCAGGATTGCTCCAACAATATTGTTCTCAACCTGTCTTGCACCTTCTTATTCTCCATGTCTGCTCTGCTTTCCTCCTCTGTGGGCATCCGTCTCAGGCAAGGCATTCTTTGCATTGTGTTGGAAAGATGGTCATCAGTAACTTTAGGCTTAATTCAACCTGGCTAATAACCTCAAGGAAAGAGGTCACCATCTTCCCAGTGGTTTCCTGTAAAATCATAAGAATGACACTGGCCCGGTGGAGCAGGGGCCCATCCCTGCTCCAACCACCTGTAAGCTTGTGTTTTACTTAGCCGTACCTGGATCATGGGTCCAACATCGAACCGGGGGACTGGGTCAGTATCTCAGGAAACAAAACCATATGTAGTCAGCATGTGTGAGGAGTGGTTCCCAGAGGGCTAAATGATAGGACGTTAGCAAAACAAGAGGGAAAGGACACTGGTCAGGTAAACACAACAGGTTGCAAGAATTAAGACACAAGGTCAAGTTACCTCTAAGGATAGGATTTTATTTCAAGAATTCCTGTGAAAGTAAGAGAGATCAGGAAACAGTTTCAAGAGGCTTCATGGAGGGGCACCTGGGTGGCTCAGTTGGTTAAGCATCAGACTTCAATTTAGGTCATGATCTCATGGTTTGTGAGTTCCATCCCCACATCAGGCTCTGTGCTGACAGCTCAGAGCCTGAAGCCTGCTCCGGATTCTGTGTGTCTCTCTTTCTCTGCCCCTCCCCTACTTGTGCTCTGTCTCTCTCTCTCTGTCTTTCTCTCTCTCTGTCTCTCTCTCCCAAAAGTAAATAAACATTAAATTTTTTTTTTAAAAACAAAGATACTTTATGGAGAATTGAACCACAATTCCTGATACAGCTGTGGCTCCAGTAGTCTGTCTGCAGCTCTGGAATAAAACAGCCACTCTAGAAATTGCCACATCACAGAGGCATAGAGTATGCTATACTCCCTCTTGCAGGGCTGGTCCATTTTGATGCTTCTGTTTCTTCTGTTTCTGTTACTACTAACTCATGACTGTTGTTCATTTTCTTCTCTGTAAATGGCTTCTACTGCCTGTGGCTTCCTTTTATTACTTTCTTTATATACATTTCTCTTCTGAGCTACTTTTTTTTTTTCTGTTATATTAATTTCTGCTTTTCACATATTTCAGCCAGATTTTTGTTTTTTGTTTTTTGTTTTCTGAGAGAGAGAGACAGAGAGGGAGTGAGGGAGGGACAGAGAGGGAGACAGAATCCCAACCAGGCTTTGCCATGTCAAATCAATGCCTGATGCAGGGCTCAAACCTACAAACCGTGAGATCACTGCCTGAGCTGAAATCAAGGGTCAGGATGCTTAACTGACTGAGCCACGCACACACCCCTCTGCCAGTTTTCTTTAGCATTTCTCTATGGTTCTTTTCCTATCATTTTAAAAAGGTTGAATAGCTCATTAATTTCCCATCTTTCTTGTTTTGTAGTATGTACGATCAAGGATATAAATGGCCCTCTAAATTTTGTATCCCACAAATTTTGATATGTAGTGCTTTCTGTCTCCTTCAGCTCCAAATATATTATAATTTCCTTACAATATCTTCTTTAGCCCATGGTTTAAAAAAATTGTGGAAGTATACTATACGTAAAGTGCACACAAGTCTTGAAGTGAACAACCCCATGAATGGTGCATGTGTATACACCTGTATAGCCACTCCCTAGATCAAGGTATAGAACATTTCCAGCATCCCAAAGAGCTCTTTTATGCCCCTTGCTGATAAATACTTCCCTAGAAGTGAGCACTATTAACTTTTAACATCATGCATTAGTTTTGCCTCTTTTTGAACATCGAAATTTGAATCATACATCCCATTTTGTTACTGTGAGATTTATTCACGTTGTAGCAAGTATATATCTCTCCCTCACCCTCTCTTCATTACTGGCAGTAAATATATTCATTATTCATTCATTCTACTGTTTTTTTTTAATGCTTATTTTATTTTTGAGAGACAGAGAGAGCACAAGCAGAGGAGGAGGAGAGAGAGGGAGGCAGAATCCAAAGCAGGCTCCAGGCTCTGAGGTGTCAGCACAGCGCCCAATGCGGGGCTCGAACCCATGAACCGTGAGATCATGACCTGAGCTAAAGTTGGACCCTTAAACAAATGAGTCACCTAGGTGACCCTCATTCATTCTATTCTTGATGCATATTTGGATTGTTTCTAGTTTGAGGTATGAATAACACTATGGATGTTCTTATAATTGTCTTTTGGTGGACATATGTCCTCATTTCTCCTGTGTATAACACTAGGAGGAGAATTGTGGGGTCTTAGTAAGGTAGGCATATATTTAACTTTATTAGATACTTCCAAATGTTTTTTCCATTGTGGTTTTTACCAACTTATACTCCCAGTCGTAATCATTCCACATCCTATCAATATTTGGTATTCTTAATTTTTCCTTTCTTTTTTTTTTTTTTAATTTTAGCTATTCTGGCTGTGTGTGTAGTATCTCAAAGTCCTTTTAATCTCCATTTCTGTGCTGATTATAATGTTGAATACCTTAGTCATATGCTTGGTGGCTACTTGAATATCTTCTTTTATGAGTGTTTGTTCAACCCTTTTGCCTATTTCTAACTTGGGTCGTCTTCTTTTGGTCGGGTTGTAAGAGTTTTTTACATACTCGGGATCAGTCCTTCACAGATACATGAGTTAGGAATTTCTTTGCCTGGTCTGAGGTTTGCCTTTTCACTCTCCAAATGGTCTCTTTTGATGAATTGAAGTGAATAACTCAGTGTAATCTAACTTTTTGTCTTTTGGTGGTTGTGTTTATCGTGCCCTGTTTAAGAAATCCTTGCCCCCTCCAAGGTCATGAAGATATTCTCGTATGTTTTCTCTTAAAAGCTTCATTGTTTTACCATTTACATTTAAGCGTATGACCCATTTCTTAATTTTTGTGTATGGTATTATATAGGAATCAAAGTTCATTTTCTTTTCCATATGGATATCCAACTGACCAAATGCCATTTATTAGAAAGAACATTGAGAAGTGTGCATGAGTGGCTCAGTTGCTTAAGCAGTGGACTCCTGATTTCCACTCAGGTCATGATCTCACGGTTCATGGGACTGAGCTCTGTGTCAGGCTCTGCAATAACAGCAAGCAGCCTGCTTGGGATTCTCTCTGCCTCTTTTTCTGCGCCTCCCCACCCACACATGTGCACATGCTCTCTCTCTCTCTCTCTCAAAATAAATAAAATACAATAAAAACTTAAAAAAAAAAAAAGAATATTGAGATAATCCTTTCCCCGCAGTGAATGCAGCAGTATTTTTCTATGAATCTGTTCTGGACTTTTTGGTGCCACTGGCTATCCTTGTAGCAATATCACATTGTCTTATTTAATATAGCTTTATGATAAGCCTTAAAACCTGGTAGTCTAAATGCTCAAACTCTTTTTCTTTCTACAAGATTGATTTGGTCATTCCAGATTCTTTGTATTACCATATGAAATTTTAAATCAGCTTGTCAGTTTCCACAAACAAAAACCTGCTGGAATTTTGATCAGCATTATATCTATAGGTTAATTTGGATAGAATTGACATTTAATCAACAGTGAGTCTTTCAATCTATGATATGGAATATTTCTCCATTTATTCAGGTCTGCTTTAATTTTTTCATTGATATTTTTTCCCTGGAGTTTATTTCTGGATATTTGATTGTTTTAGCTATCAAAAATGGTACTTAAAAATTATTGTGTTCTGATATTTATTGCTAATCTATAGAGATACAGTTGATTTTGCATATTGACCTTGCACCTAGTGACCTAATTTCATGTATGAATTTAAATAGATTTGGGGGGGTGGGGTGGTGCCTGGTTGGCTCAGTCAGTTAAGCATCACCTTTGGCTCAAGTCATGATCTCACGGCTTGTGGGTTTGAACCCCCCTCCGGCTCTGTACAGACAACTGGGAGCCTGGAGCCTGCATCAGATGCTGTGCCTCTGTCTCTTTCTCTTTCTGCCCCTCCCCTACTCATGTTCTGTCTCTGTCTCTCTCTCTCAAAAATAAATAAACACTAAAAAAATTTTTTTTAGGTAGGTCTTTTGTGGGGTGGAGACACTTCGGATTTTCTACACACACATTCATTCATGTGCACAGAATGGCAATTTTATTACTTCCTTCCCAAACTCTATGCCTTGTATTTATTCTTCTTGCCTTATAGCACCCATGAATTTTTTGTAGTGTGCTTTTAAGAGTTCTGAAACATATGAGGGTTTTCTGCTCTGTCTTTATTGTTAGGTTCTAATTTTGCTGCACTCTGCTGAGGAGAAAATCAAAGAGTGCCATAACAGAAGACAAGGTAACAGTGTTTCTAGAAGACAGAATTCCATACTGCACACACTTCTGATAATCACATAGTTTATAAAGAATGAGAATATTCATTATTTTTCCCCTGCCACATGGCATGTCTTATAGGACCACCCTTAGGCTTGGACGAGAGGGGCTCCTCCCCTGGGCTCCATGCACTAGAGGGGTCCACAAATCACGCTCACACAAAATATTTATCAATCGATACTTGGGATCACTCAACTCTAGGGAAATTCTTCTCCACTTCTCTTACCCTGTATCTTTGAAACAAAAAGATATACAACATTTCTAGCATCCCAGAGAGCTCTTTTATGCCCCTTCCTGATAAATACATACCTTCCCAATGAATACACACCTTTAAGTGTCTGCCTTGAAGGTGTGTGCGTTGTACTGTTGTTGACATCAAGGAAATGCACTGCTTTAGAATGAAGTCTTTCAACAGTAGGCTTTCTCGTAACACCTAAGTTACAAACAGAAGACAAATTTGTTGACTTTTCAAACTTTTCTCCTGGTAGCATAAAGGCAATAGATTCTTTCATACAGAAGTATCCATCTCCAGTAATGTCAAACAACATCCATTTTCTTCCTTCTCATTGTCTTTCAGTGCTTCATTCCAGAGACACCATGAGTCAAGACATTCACAACAGTTGCATAGAGCAACTGAGATTACTTTGCGATATTAAACAATTTATATTCTGTTACACTGTATAATTTTAGGCGTAATCTGAAACATCCTTGATGCTGATATACATTGGAAACTATATGGGTATTGAATATTAAAACTCCAAATAGTCCTATTTTTCTAACAGTATTTGATAAAATTTAATTGTTTTCAAAATATTAAAAAATTTTCATTAAAATTTTTCATATTAACCATACATCCTATTTTGTTTCATATTTTAATAGGTCATTCTGAATATTTTTAGGAGAAAAGTAACTTTCGAAACATAATAATAAGTTTAAAATTTAAATCTTTTGATTTTTACATATATTTTAATTCACTTTTTTATTAAAATATATTCAGGGTGCCTGGGTGGCTCAGTCGGTTAAGTGTCCAGCTTCAGCTCAGGTCATGATCTTATGGCTTGTGGGTTCGAGCCCCGTATTGGGCTCTGTGCTGACAGCTCAGAGCCTGGAGCCTGCTTTGGCTTCTTTGTCTCCCTCTCTCTCTGCCCCTCCCCCATTCACGCTCTGTATGTCTCTCCTTCAAAAATAAATAAACATTAACAAAATAAAATATATTCAAATTTTGTACTGTCCAAATACATTTTCATGTTTAACTCTTCAGAAACATTGCCTTCAATAGAATACAAATTTTGTAAATATCTTAATTTAACAGTAGAATTAAATAATTTTGCTGAGGGGTGCCTGGATGGTTCAGTCAGTTAAGCGTCCAACTTCAGCTCAGGTCTCAATCTCATGGTTCATGAGTTCAAGCCCCATGTCAGGCTCAGTATGGACAGCTCAAAGCCTGGAGCCTGCTTTGGATTCTGTGTCTCACTCTCTCTCTGCCCTCCCCTGTTAATTCTCTCTCTCTCTCTCTCTCAAAAAGAAACATTAAAAAAAAGACATCTTTAAAAAAATAATTTTGCTGAAATGACAGAAAAAATAAGTTTTATGAAATCAATATGCTTTCTAAATTATTTATGTCTTATGTCAATGAGCACTTTTAAAATTTTATTGTCCTTAGTATTCTACCAACTTGCAATCACATATGATCACACTTCCTGCAAAATTTTCTTTTTTTGTCTTTCTGAAGTTATTTCTGAACAAGTAAGAAAATGGAACATATTTTACCTAACACTTTGTAGTTTGATTTATTATTGATTTGTAACTGTTCTTTATATGTTCTAGACACAAGTTTACTGTCACATGTATGATTTACAAATGTTTTCTCCCATTCTGTGGGTTGTCTTTTCACTTTCTTGATAGTGTCCTTTGAAGCACAAAAGTTTCTAATTGGAAGTCCCAATTTATTTATCTTTTCTTTTATTCTTTGTGCTTTTGGTGTCAGATATAAAAAAAAAAAAACATTGCCTAATCAAAGGTCATAAAGATCACACCTGTGTTTTCTTTTTTTTTTTAAGAGTTGAATGTTTATTTATTTTGAGAGAGAGAGAGAGAGAGAGAGAGCATGAGTAGGGAAAGGCAAAGGGAGAGGGAGAGGGAGAGAGAGAATCTCAAGCAGGCTCCATGCTGTCAGCACAGAGCCCAGCGCAGGGCGTGATCCCACGAACTAGGAGATCATGACCTGAGCTGAAATCAAGAGTTGGATGCTTAATCGACTGAGCCACCCAGGTGCCCCATGCCTGTGTTTTCTCATGAGAGTTTTATACTTTTAGTTCTTACAAATTAGGTCTCTGATCGATTTTGAGTTGATTTATTTTTACATATGAGCAAGGGGTCCAACTTCATTGTTTGCAGATAGCCTGCTCTCCCTGTATCATTAGTTGAAAAGACAATTCTTTCCCCATTGAATTGTCTTGGCAGTCTTGTCGAAAATCCATTTGCTATAAATGTGAGACTTTCTTTCTCAATTCTTTTCTGCTGATGTATGTATCTGTCCTGATGCCAGTATTACATGCTGTCTTGATTAATGTAGCTCCGCAGTAAATGTTGAAATTGAGAAGTATGAGGCCCCTAGCTTTGTTTTCTTTCAAGATACTTTTAGCTAGTTGAGGTTCTTTGAAATTCCACAGGATCTTCAGGATCAACTTATTGATTTCTGCAAAGAAAGGAACTGGAATTTTGATAGATTGTGCATTTCATCAGTAGCTCATTTTATTTAAACTTTTCCATATTTATACATATGATACCTAGGTGTTCAGGCCCCACAAATATGAAGCTGGGCATGACTTCATTTACAGTATTTTCATGACTCAAACTGACCCTATGGGGAAAACATTATTAAGGAAATTTCTCAAGATCACACAGCTTAGTAAGTGGCTGAAATGGGACAACTCTTGTAGGTTTGGTTCCCCAAACTACAATCTTCTCATGGTATTATGCTATCTCTAATAATAATATCTTATATTTTGAGGGCTATATATTTTTATATTTTCTTATGTGTTGTCATTATGTACAAAAACTACACGTTAGAAAGGATAAAAATGATCACTTCCAATTAGAAAGCCAATTGGGTGTTAAAGCACCCTGTGTCTGCCTTTATTATCATAGCTCTCCTCCATAGCTGTTCTCCATGGCACTGGGAGTGCCTTCAGGATGGTGGCTATATCTGGATATTCTTCTATTTCCAGTACCTGGACAAATTCCTGGCACTGGGAAGGGCTCGGTGATGGCTGAGTGAATAAATGATCATGTTACACCTTTGACCCTTAGCATTCAGAGGCTGGTGTCATAAATCCCCTTTTTTTCTGGAGTGTGATTCATTTCCCCCCACTACTCTGGGGAAGCCCAAAGACAGAGCCAAAGTTTTGCTCATGATAGATGCTCAATGCTTAAAACTTATGGTCCAGGAAGGATTCTTCTTCGGTACAAGAAGAACTAACGTATCTTGAGAAAACAAGTGCGTGTGGTTCACTGAGAAGAGATAGTAACCAGCAAGTACACAAAGATGTTCAACCTCACTATCGATCAAAGAGACACAAATGAAATAAGACTTTGCCTTTTACCTCTGAAACTAGCAAAGAGTAAAAAGTTGATAGTAAGAACATAGAGAGATGGGCCCTCTTGTGCAGTCTTGCTGGGAATGTAACTTCATGCAAGTTTTCTGAAGAGAATTTTGGCAATGGGTATCAAGTTGTAAAATACAAAATACGCTTGGATGTCACAATTCCATTGTTTTTACAAGAGCACAGTGTTGGGAGAGACCATTCTTGTTGGGCTTCTTGCTGGGCATGCCCTCAGACTGCAAGACTCCAACTGCTTTCATTGGGGCCATTTATCCGGATTATCTTATTTTTAAAAATTTTTTTAATGTTTTTCATTTATTTTTGAGAAAGATGGAGCACGAACAGGGGAAGGGCAGAGAGAGAGGGGGACACAGAATCCAAAGCAGGCTCCAGCCTCTGAGCCGTCAGCACAGAGCCCAGTGCAGGGCTTGAACTCACGAACCATGAGATCATGACCTGAGCCGAAGTTGGTCAACCTACTGAGCCACCCAGGTGCCCCTCTCAGGATTATCTTATACAGTTGGTAAACTTGAGAGATAAGTTAACTTCGTCCTTCTGATCAAGAGCAGACTTGTTTAGTGCTTGCTATAAAAGCAGTGGATCCTCCAAGCTCAGTGCTCCTCAACTACAACACAAAGCCACTGTGGGCCCAGCCCCGTCTGGCTCATATCATGTCACGCCCAGGGTACTTGGTGGCAATGGAGAACAACACAAACATGTTGATGCTACTGATGCTTGCTGTGCAATGAGTAATAAGTCCTTTATCTCTGGGAAAAAAAAATTATCAGACCCATTTCGTACAGATAAGTGAAGCGATTGTCAAAGTTGAGTGACCATCCCAGATTACACAGTTGTTTACCTTGGGAGACAAGACCAGAGCCCCGGGTAGCTGAGCCTCTACCACAAAACAGAGCACCTGGATAAACATTATGAGACAGAAGTACAGCAACAGCTCTCATAGTAGAACTTCGTCTAATCAGCTTCCTGGATTATCTGGCACTCTCGGAAAGGTCCAGACTGTTTGTGGCCCATGCCAGCTACCAAGGCACTCTCCAGAACAGTGGTTCCCAAAGTATGGTCTCCTGGATCAGAAGCATCAGCCTCCTCTGATAACTTGTTAGAAATTCAAAGTTCTCAGGCCTGAACCCAGACCAGCTGAAACTTGGCAACATGTGTTTTTAACAAGCCCTGCTGGTGATTCTGATGCACACGAAAGTTTACACCACACTGCCCCGTGCACAGTGCAACTTCACTCTCTCCAGCTGGGTTGCAGCCTCACCAAGGGTTTGCTTCTACACATGTATGTGCAGTGTACTGGTCATTCTATTTACATATTTTTTAAATGTTTATTTATTTTTGAGAGAGAGCTGGGGAGGGACAGAGAGAGGGGGAACAGGGGATCTGAAGTGGGCTCTGCACTGAGAGCACAGAGCCCAATGCGGGGCTCAAACCCACAAAACGTGAGACCAGGACCTGAGCCAGAGTCAGATGACTGACCAACTGAACCACCCAGGCACCCCTCTATTTACATATTTTAATTAACTGTTATATTTACCAACGAAATAGGAGGGAAAAAAGAGAATTGTTATTTCTATTGAAAACTAAATGCAATCTTTTAGAAAGATTCAATGAAGACAAGTCACTAAAAAATTGGTTTTGAAAGAGTGAGCTGAGTAGTAAACATCCACTGATTTGCTCTCAGTCTGCTTCATCAAAGCTTTTGAGTGTTCATTCCACTTCAAATCTGGAGATTATCAAAAATGGATGGTTTTAGGTGAGAAATATGAAGCAGAACACCAAGCAATGATTCTACATATTTTTTAAAGAAGCCCTGGACCAGGGAGCCTGGGTGGCTCAGTAGGTTAAGCGTCCGACTTTGGCTCACGTCACGATCTCACGGTTTGTGGGTTCGAGCCCCGCATCGGCTCTGTGCTGACAGTTCGGAGCCTGGAGTCTGCTTCAGATTCTGTGTCTCCCTCTCTCTGCTCCTCCCCTGTTCATGCTCTGTCTCAATCTCTCTCTCTCAAAAATAAACATTAAAAAAATTTTAAAAAGGCCTTGGACCCACATCAAAAGATTTGCAGATAAAAATACAGTGATGTGATTTAAGTTAAAATAAAATGTACATGGTATGTATGTACTGTTTTTTGTAATTTGCCATGTAACTAATATTTTACCTCCATTAATTGGCAAATTTTTGGCCTGCATTCTGTGGGCAAGAGAGCTTCTCTTGGATACAATTTTTTTAATCAAGTTTATTTATTTATTTTAAGAAGGAGAGAGAGGGAATCCTAAGCCAGCTCTATGCTATCAGCATAGAGCCCATTGCAGGACTCCATCTCACAAAGCACAAGATCATGACCTGAGCCCAACTCAAGAGTCAGACACTTAACCAACCGAGCCACCTGGTGCCTCGTCCCTCGGATACAATTTAAACCCTGATCGAAGATTACCATCTAGAGCGCGGGATCTGGCATAGTATCTCCTGATTGCTGTTTCTCTCATTCTCGACTCATTAAAGAAGGTTGGGTCTGTCCTCTTCTCCTCTACTCTTCTGTTTCTAAACCAAGATGACACCATGGTTAAACGTCTATGCCCTTGAGCAGTTGTTGCTAGGGGCATGATTAATGGTAATACCTGGTACATGTCCTGGAGTCCATTTATTAAGCCCAGTGGCAGATCAGTGTGTAGCTTGGACTTTAGCCAGAAAATTATTGTCCTCCCAAGGGGTACAGAAGCTCAAAGGACAGAGTAGGCAGAAGGAAGTGGTGGCAGGAAACCTTTCACCCCCACACCATCAGAGAAACCATTCGCCCCAGGGAGAGAAGCCATTGTTCTCTCCATCCCAAGGCTCCTCCTCAAAGAACCTTCCCTCACCTCCTTCTCAGAAATTTGGCCCCCATGTTGGCCCGCTCCAATGTAAATACATTAGACTGGGGGTGGAAACCTAATTTCCACTGATCAGTCTCTTCACTTTCCTGCAAATATGGGAGGATTTGGCATGTAGAACATTTAAATCGTCGCCAAGTGAATGAATTGGAAGGGATGTACAGCTTGGGCTGGTGAGGTGGCAGTATCCTCCCGTGTGCTGGAAGAAGCAGAAAGAGCAATCCCAGAAGAGAGAGAAGAAAGCACGTGCACAAAGAGAAGCAGCAACGAGCGATCATGTAAACATGGACAGAATACTCTTGGCTGGAAACTTTCCATCTCCTGCTTCCAGTCCAAGTCAAGAACCCCGGCTGTACTCCTGTACTTTGCGATCATCAACTACCCCTGCTTCTTTCTACTAAACTGCCCCTTTTCCTTCCTGAAGCTCATTTCAGTAGGCTTCTGGGCCTTGCCTGATTCTCCTCCTGGAGCAAAAAGTACTTGATGTCTGGCATCTTCATGAGCACATTGAAAACAAACATTGGCAACTCCATGATAATGACTCTGTTGTTTAAAATCTGAACTTTAAGCAATTAGAGATAGAGATAGTTTACTGATTAGTAATAAGGGCCCTGACACAGAAACATGACATTCCGGTATGAAATGGGAACAGCCTGAGTATCATAAAAAAAAAAAAAAAAAAAAGATAAGCAGACTTTGGTCAACATATTACGGAAGAGACATTTGGACTAGAGCTGAAGAAAAGCTATTCTGTCTGCCATTCCCAGCCAAGGCATTTTTATTCATTCTATTTATTTTTAACTTTTTAAAAAATGTTTGTTTACTTTTGAGAGAGAGAAACATAGCATAAGCAGGGGAGGAGAGAGAGGGAGGGAGACATGGAACCCAAAGCAGGCTCCAGGCTCTGAGCTGTCAGCACAGAGCTCGACGTGGGGCTCAAACTCACCAACCGTGAGATCATGACCTGAGCCGAAGTCGGACGCTCAACCGACTGAGCCACCCAGGCGCCCCTATTTAATTTATTTTTTAAAGTTTTATTTATTTATTTTGAGAGAGACAGGGACAGTGCAAGTGGGGAAGGAGCAGAGAGAGAGAGAATCCTAAGCAGGCTCTGTGCTGTCAGCATAGGGCTCTGACGCAGGGCTCGAACCCACAAAACCATGGGATCATGACCTGAGCTGAGGCCAAGAGTCAGACGCTTAACTGACTGAGCCACCCAGGTGCCCCACCAAAGGCACTTTTAAAACAATTCTTTATTGATAGAGGAATTAGAAATTAATATCAGAAGCATTGTATAGCGTTTGTGTATTGCACATAATTATGATTAAATTAGTTCTTATTCTGCAGTGTGGATTCAGTAGGTTCTCACAGACCCTGCTGGTATTTTAATGAAATCTTGAGTTAGAGAACCTTCCCACCCTTTTCACCCCCTCACCCCAGAGGACTATGGAATATGGACATAGTCACGGGCCCTACCTGCCTAATATGGTCAAGACTCAGGTGCCCAGAATGGCAATATCAGGTGAACAGCCCCTCTCACTGAATACTCCTTTTTTTCCCCCAGTTTATTTATTTTGAGAGAGAGAGAGAGAGAGAGAGAGAGAGAGAGAGAGAATGCATGCACGAGCAGTCATGGGGCAGAAAGAGAGGTAGAGAGAGAATCCAAAGCAGACTCCATGCTGTCAGCACAGAGCCCGACTCCGGGCTCAATCTCATGAACCATAAGATCATGACCTGAGCTGAAAACAAGTCAGAGGCTGAACCAACTGAGCCACCCAGGCGCCGCTTGCTGAAAACTCTTTCAACAAGACGTATTTCTATCTGGGAGTGTGACACACTCTTGAGACCCTTCTAAATGTAGCAAAGGTTTCCTCCTGCACCCCTTTCCTTGTGTTCCTTCCTAAACTCTTTAGGAAAGGAAAACAGATGACAAAGGTATACCCGGAAGGACCCAAAGGAAGAGAGAGGGTAGGCTACAATTCAGAAGAAAACAACACTAAGATTCCTCTGGGTGTCTCTGACTATGGGCTGGAGAAGGGCTTTGGGAAGGAGGCAAGAAGGCTGCTGGGGAGACAAGGATCCCCAGATACAGATAAATGGGTGCATGACCTGACTGACAGGGGGCAGAGGAAGGCTCTTTTCTCTTCCCCCCACCGCCATCACGGGGGGCTTTGTCTTTGGGAAAAGAGAGGAGTAAGAGTGGGGTTCAGGTGAAAGGGGTGTGAGTAGCTGAGCTGAGGCAGAACCTGATGGAAGGGAAGTAAAGGAAAACACACAATAAAAGGGAAAAGATAAAGAATTCACTCATAGCTTGATGTGGTGGGTGTGTACACAAGTCAGTAAGAGCCAGGTGTGTGTGTGTGTGTGTGTGTGTGTGTACACACTTACACCAAGGAATAGACTTTTAGTGTAATGGTTTCAGTGGAAACAGAGCACCTCCATTTCGCCTTCTTGTTTGCTTTCTAAGAAGACATTTCACAAAAAATTTAAAAAAAAGAAAACATTTAAAAATTTTAAAAAGATGGAAAGGCTGTGTAAAATCTGGTGTTCGATGTGATTACAAAAAGAGGCTTTGCCACTAATTAGCTGCATCACCTCAGTTAACTTGGTTAATTTACTTAACCTCTCTATTAATAGAGGTTTATTAATAGTAAATCACAGTAACGCCCATGTAATAGAACTGCCCTGAGAAAGAAACAAGATAATGTATGTAAAGCAATTGATCGTGTATTGAGACCTGTTTTTTGCCAGCTCCTGTTCACATCTTTAATGTTTATTTATTTTCTGAGAAAGACAGAGAGTGAGTAGGGGAGGGGCAGAGAGAGGGGGAGACACAGAATCTTTTTTTTTTAATTTTTTTTAATGTTTATTTATTTATTTTTGAGAGAGAGAGACAGAGTGTGAGAGGGGGAGGGGCAGAGAGAGAGAGGGAGACACAGAATCCGAAGCAGGCTCCAGGCTCCGAGCTGTCAGTACAGAGCCTGATGTGGGGCCTGAACTCACAAGCTGTGAGATCATGACCTGAGCTGAAGTCAGACGCTTAACCAACTGAGCCACCCAGGCTCCCCTCCTGTTCACATCTTTAATACCTTGGTGCATTTAAAGCTACCATTAATTATGGTGTTGACACCAAGATTTATACTTACCCCCTGTATTCTGTTTCCTTAGGATTTTTTTTAATGTTTATTTATTTTTGAGACAGAGAGAGACAGAGCATGAATAGGGGAGGGACATAGAGAGAGGGAGACACAGAATCCGAAGCAGGCTCCAGGCTCTGAGCTATCAGCACAGAGCTAGACGCAGGGCTCGAACCCATGAACTGTGAGATGATGACCTGAGCCAAAGTGGGACGCTCAACCGACTGAGCCCCTGTTTCCTTAGGAATTTTAATCATCTTCAGAGTTGACATGAATACCATGGATGTATTCTGTATGAATCGAGTGCATAAAGTCTGTAGTCCAAATTGAAATTAGTTACATTTCCTGTTTGAAGAACAACTTGGTTATGCTACATAAATGTTTGAGTAGATGTGCATGCCACACGGAAACAAACATAAATGAGTCATATAATGTAATTATTTTTTATGCTCACCACAAATATAGCCACCACCCGTCAGCATACAACACTGTTAGAATACCATTGACTGTATTCCCTATGCTATACAATGTAATTATTTTCAGAGAAATTTGTCAGGGGCGCCTGGGTTGCTCAGTTGGTTAAGCGTCCCATTCTCAGTTTTGGCTCATAGTTCTGTGAGTTCAAGCCTCGCTTCCGGCTTTGCACTGACAGTGTGGAGTCCGCTTGGGATTCTGTCTCCCTCTCTTTCTGCCTCTCTCCTGCTCTCTGTCTCTCAAAATAAATAAACATTAAAAAAGAAAAGAAAAGAAATGTTCCAAAGGGTGCAAGAAAATAAGTTTCATTATTTTATAATCTCCTTTCCTTTTCCCCTTCTTCCAAAAAAAAAAAAAGGTAATACCTACCTAAATTATTCACATCCCATTCCAATGATTTTTGGTTATTTCTTAAAATAATCTCCTTCCTTAAACCTAAAAGTTTTTCCTGCCAGCATAGTCATTAAGAACATGATATGGGCAACAACAAAGAAGCAAAGGCGGAGCCCAAGAGAATCTTTTGTACCCTAGAGCTCTGGCTCTTTTGGCCACAACTTTGAGGGTGGAGAGGACCACACTTACGTTTGGCACATGAGTTAAATCTGGCAAGGCCACTTCAAGGTTGCTCCTCATTCATATTCTTTGGTTTGCCTTCCATACCCAAACTGAATTCTCCAGTCCGCCTTCCCCAAAGGTTTACAATTCTCTTTGCTCTTTGTAGTTCTGTGTCGTTTTGTGGCAGGACCACACATGGTGACGGAAATTCCTCAGAAAGAGTTTCCTGGTTTGGTTTCTATAACCCAGCTCATCTACTTACTGTAGTATTTATTCTTGCATTTAGACCCTGGAAACATGTTTTTTGGGTTTTTTTTGTTTTTTTAGAAATAAGTATAAAGTATCATTATGGGTGGGCTTGGGGGAGACACGGTACTGTATAGTACCATAGAGAGACAGCAGTACATTGTCTAGCCCAGAGCTATATAAAAACAATATATTGTCTTATATTGTTGCATAATAAGAAAACTCATGGGAGATTACTATCCGGACCCTAGGCTTTTCTCTTGTATCTTCGCCTTTGACACATTATCTTGCTTCTGCTGTTGTTTTCTCCCTTGTCCTATTTCTGAAGTGAATATTGGAACAAAATATATGCATATGTATGGTAGAGCCTAATTCAGAAACTGCATCCTATTCTAAGAGCCATTTGAGGAGTGTTGGCTGGCTCAGTTGGTGGAGGGTGCGACTCTTGATCTTGGGGCTGTGAGTTTGAGCCCCATGTTGGGTATAGAGATTATTTGTAAAATAAAATCTTTAGGGGAGCCTGGGTGGTTCAGTCAGTTAAGTATCCAACTTTGGCTCATGTCATGATCTCACCACCCTGAGTTTTAGCCCCGCATCGGGCTCTGTGCTGACAGCTCAGAGCCTGGAGCCTGCTTTAGATTTTGTGTCTCCCTCTCTCTTTGCCCCTCTCCTCCTTGCTCTTTGTCTCTCTCTCAAATAAATAAATAAATAAATAAACATTAAAAAATAAAATCTCAAAAAAAAAAAAACAACGCACTATGGCTTAGCATTAGGGAAGCTCAGTAAATTCACCTACTCTCAAGATTAACATCATCACATGTAACCAGTGAGTGAGGAATGAGGATTGAGTTAATTTTCATCACAGATAATATAACTTCAAAATAAAACTTTACCCTATTCTCCATCTGGATTAAGTAAGTATATAAAATATGAAACATGAACTCAATATTATGTGTAACATTTGTGAAACTACTGCTGGGTATTTTTCTTCTTCTTGCTTAGTCAACTATCAGGTGAAGAATTTCTATATTGGACACATAGCCATTGTTTACCATCCGGGCATGACCAAAAAGCGAATTGTTTTGTTTCGTTTCGTTTTGTTTTATCTCTGTAGAAAGGTCAGTGTGCAATTTGTTTAATCATATTTACTTTCTGAACGTGATTATGTGACATACGTTACATAACCCTTCTGTGCCTTTTCATGATGGGGATTAGACTCTACATCACACAAGTCACAGAAATTGAATAAGCTATCCAGTGTAAAGCTAAAAGTAACAAAAGTATGACTCATGAGTTATCAGAGTTCTTTTTAACTCATGAGAGTCATACTCTAAAGTGAAATGAATATCCACTTCCCAGTACATGTTATCACATGGCCTAATGAGCAATATTCTCAGAGGGGTGGCCTGTTATCGTTTCTCGTTAAGACCTTTGGAGACAAGTTCAAGAGCTCACATATAATCAGCATGAACATCAAAATGGCCAATAATATGTTATTTTATTCATCTGTGTGTGTATCTTTTTAAGAATGCTTCACACCCAGCCCAACATGGGGCTTGAGCTCACAACCCTGGGCTCAAGAGCTGAGCTGAGATTAAGAGTCGGGTGTTTAACCAGCTGAGCCACCCCAGTGCTCTCTGTTCATTTGTTTTCAATCATAAGCTACAGCCAACCCAAATGATTACTAAAGTATATTTCATACATATTTCCTAAAAAGTCCCACTGAATAAATGACAAAAGTTCAGATTCCAGGGTATGAAGCCAATCGCCCACGGAATGCAGTGGTGAGATGACTAATCTTTGGGGCAGATCTTTGGGGTACCAGGAAGTAGAATTAATTGTTCCTGAAAGCACCAGATAACAAAGCTGAGAGTGGCCCACATCTCGAAATGTTTTCCTCAAAGCACCACATGAAACTCTAAACCCTTCCAGTGACTGATGAAACCTGAAATCTCTGAAAACCAAACCTAGAGATTAATTCTTGGGCTGCCTCATTATGATGTTAGTGGAAACTAGAAAACCAATTATCAGGATGCACTTAGGACCTGGAGAATCCAGAACCCCCAAAATCTTCTGAAATATTCAGCCCTGCTTGCTTTTGCTGGGGAAGCTCATCTTGGTTGCTAGAGAAATCTTCCGACATCCTGCTGGAAGTCTCACTGTGGCCTGGCTGGCGGCCAGAATGCAAACTCAAATGTAGTGAAATATAGAACCAGAGTAGGGAAAACGAGAATGACGTTACAAAGAATGGCAGGAATTTGCTAACTCACGTCATCAAAAGTTTGGAGAATATTAGTGGAAATGGCTTTTGAAGGTGATCGGTTGAGGAGGTAATGTTTTCCGATACCATATATATATATATTTGTTTTAATTTTTTAATGCTTATTTCTTTTTGACACAGAGAGTGTGAGTGGGGGAGGGGGAGAGAGAGAGGGAGACACAGAATCCGAAGCAGGCTCCAGGCTCCGAGCCGTCAGCATAGAACCCCATGTGCGGCTTGAACTCACGAACCGTGAGATCATGACCTGAGCTGCAGTCGGATGCTTAACCGACTGAGCCACCCAGGTGCCCCTCCGCTCCTCCCCCATAGTTATATTTCGATGTAGGTGTTACCCTTCTTTGAACTGGCTCAGGAAATCAAATGTGACTCTGAAAATGTGCTGGCTGGACCAGCAGCTTCCAGCCTGCAACAAATGAATGTGTTAAACTCCATCAAAGGCAACATATTCCTTTACACGCGGCTGTGGAATGAATTCAGAGATTTCAGAGGACCTCCATGTTGGATTCGATATGAAAGCATCCCTCCAAAGTATCCTGTTACCACTGCAGACTTGAAGATTTTCACCTCTGCCGTGATGGATCAGGGAGATCCATTGTGATGGTCGGGGAGAAGAGTGTCAGCCCCATTAAAGCATGTTTTAGTGGCTGTCCTTAGTCAGCTGGGAAGGCTGGTAGGAAAAGCTGAGTGAAAATGAGCTCCCTAAGCTCAGTGAGGTCAGGAGGATCCCTAAAGACAGTGCCCTACAGAAAACGGTTCTGCTCATTGTAATAGCCACCACATGGCTCAGTCAGTTGAGCTTACGACTCACTGTCGGTTCAGGTCATGATCTCGTGGTTCGTGGGTTTGAGGCTTACATCGGGTTCTGTGCTGCGAGCGCAGGGCCTGCTTCAGATTCTCTCTCTCTCTCTCTCTCTCTCTCTCTCTCTCTCTGTGCCCCTGCTCTGCTTGTGTGTGTGCTCTCTCAAAATAATTAAATTGGAAACAAAATTTACAAAAAAAAAAAAAAAGGTAAAAGAAAAAAAATAATAGCCACCAGTTTGTTGATCACACCTAAAGTAGTGTGTAATATGCACAGATTTCTGGTGTGGTTAATTCATGGGGTCCACAGGGGACCTGAGTCTGTTCCTACCCCTAGACTGTTTTGAGTAAGATGTTGGATAGCCTTAACAAGGTTCCTTTCCATGATCATATTCCTGGGACCTTGGCCATTAGCCTTGCAAAAACATACACTTGGAGAAATCATTTTAATTTTGAGGATTATTAAATGCTAGTGAGCTAACATTAATTCTGGGGACTCCAGACATCACTATGATTCATCACTCAGAGCAGGGGGTTATGGGACCAGGTAATATAGGATTTTAAGTGGGCCCAAGATACATTCCACAGTCATTTTCTCAGGTCCCGATTATAGGGTTGGTGAAGCAGTAACAGTTGATAACATTTCCAGGCTGGCTCATCCTCAGAGTAAGGAGTATTGGTGACATGGCAAGAAGCATCAGATGGAAGTTATCAGAGCTCCTTTTCAATGTCGAAACACTAAATCAAAGCAATACCGCAGAAAACAGGGAAACCACGGATCATTCCTAGAGTTATACATAAATAGACATGACAACAATAGGATGAGACTATTGCTCAGGGACAGACCAGCATTCTTTTTTCTGTTTAATGTATTTTATATGGCAGTATAATCCAGAATAATTTGTAGTTTATAGGCTCATAGAGGGTGACCTTATCAAAAGATATTCTGACAAGGCTCTTCTCATTTAATACTGTGTTGTCTGCCTCATTCAGCAAGGCCTTGGCCAATGCTGCTTTCCAAGTGCCAACGTTAAGCTAAATGACATTGTTTTATTTTTAGTTCTTTATATAGAACTAATTATATAATATGATATAAAGGACATTGCATGTTGTAAGCCTCGCCAGTTAAGCACAATGCAAATGAACAAAGATTCTCTCCAATTGCTTCCTGCCCTAACCACCCATCTGGAACAGTTCTTTTGCATTTGTCAATGTAACTTTGTTTCCAACCATGATATTCCCCTGAATGAAAAAGATGCTCATATCTGATGAATGATAACCCAGTGAATATAGTTGTTTGAAAATGTCATGCTCTAGAATCCTAGTATTTTCCAGTAGTTAAAACAAGATTGCCATAAGTAACAATACAAAAGGAAAGAACTGGGCTCTGAATGGTGGGTGCTATACATCCAAACACTTACCATTCTTATTCTCCATCCATCCATCCATCCATCCATCCATCCATCCTTTACCTAAGATTTATTTAACACCTGTTACATACCTAATAACCACAGCAAAGACAAGACAGTTCTCTGTATCGTGATGTGCTTTTTTAAAGAAGGAACCTATAATAACAATAAGGATGCTTGACTTCTTGGTATTTCAAACCAGTATTTCCCTACTCTGTGGGTCAGGAGCCAACCTGGAAATGTTATCAGTTGTTGCTCTAGCAACCCTATAATCAGGCACCTAGCACAGTGTCTAGAAAACAGAGGTTCTCATTCACAGGACGCCACCTTGCAGATTTCTCAGAAATGTTTGCTGTCTGCTCTCTACTGCCAGGCTGCTTTTAGCATCATCAGGATGTCTCTGAATACCTGAGTAAGTTGGCTTCAGTGAGGGGAACATTTCCTCAACTTCAGGAAAAGTCAATCAATCAAATCTCTCTCTTTCTCAGTCAATCTCCCTCCCTCTCTCCTTCCCTCTCCCCTCCCCTTCCATTTTTGTCCCACAATATCTTCTTTATATTTTGTTTATTTATTCCAAAAGGAAGAGAGAGCAGGGGAGGGGCAGAGAGAGAGAGACTCCCAAGCAGGCTCTGCACTATCAGAGCAGAGCCCGACGCAGGGCTTGAACCCACGAACCGGGAGATGGTAACCTGAGCTAAAATCAAGAGTCAGACGCTCAACCGACTGAGCCGCCCAGACACCCTTGTCCCATAGTATCTTCTATATTCTACTCAGTCATTACCGACCAGTATCTTTTCACCTCCTACCGTATTGACTCATATCCTCTCCCATCCTAAACCCCTCCCAACTGGTGCTAGTGAGCCATCAGAGGACATACTATTTTATTTCTGGTCGTCACCATCTTTTTTTCTGGGATACTGTAACGGTCTTTCAGTTGGTGATATTTTCATCTCCCTAATCCAGTCTTCATATGGCAACCAGATGTTCTTTTACAATACAACCCTCATGGCATTCTCTCATGCTTAAAACTTTTTCAACCTTTCTGTGCTGCCCTGGGAAAAGGTCCAAATCTATTTTTAAAAAAATTTTAATGTTTATTTTTGAGCGAGAGACAGAGACACAGCACGAGTGGAGGAGGGGCGGAGAGAGAGGGAGACCCAGAATCTGAAGCAGGGTCCAGGCTCTGAGTTGTCAGCACAGGGCCCGAGGCGGGCTCGAACCCACCAACCGCCAGATCAGGACCTGAACTGAAGTCAGCCGCTTAACCGACTGAGCCACCCAGGTGCTGCTGTCCAAATCTATTAACATGACTTTCCAGAAGCTTTGTGATCCATTCACTAAGCACTTTTCATCCTAATCTTCATTTTGTTATCCTGGTCCTTTACCAAAGTTTAGCTTAAATATTTCAGCTGTGCTGCTGCTGCAAATCCCCCATGAAAAAGGAACAATTTTGGTGGTTTGTGCCCGGGCAGAAATATTAGAAAGCCAGCAGCACCCCCTAGTGGCCAGGATGGTGTTGGTGGGGCCGAATAAAAAAAGAGAAAGGGAAGACCCGAAACCGAAAGCCTAGTGTGTTCACAGCGCCACCTGCCCACTTAACAGGTAGGGCCTCTTCCTCCACTGCTTCCTGCATTTTGGAGAAGGCAAAATTGTTCTCAGGGAAGGGGTGTGTTTGTTACCGTCTCCAACTTCATTTTTTAAAAACACGGTAACATTTTTCATGTGTACGTAAAATAATGGGGCGTCTGGGGCTCAGTCGCTTCACTGTCCAACTTCGGCTCAGGTCATGATCAGTACATGATCAGTCAGTACATGAATTCGAGCCCGGCCTCGAGCTCTTTGCTGACAGCTCCGAGCCTGGAGCCTGCTTCGGATTCTGTGTCTCCCTCTCTCTCTGCCTCTCTCCAACACTCTCTCTCTCTCTCTCTCTCAAAAATAAATAAAACACAGAGAGAGACAGAGACAGAGCATGCGCAGGGGAGGGACAGAGACGGAAACAGAGAATCTGAAGTGGGCTCCAGGCTCTGAGCTGTCAACACAGAGCCTGGCTGGGGGCTCAAACTCATGAACCGTGAGATCATGACCTGAGCCAAAGTCGGATGCTTAACCAACTGAGCCACCCAGGCTCCCCAAAACATACATACATACATACATAAATATTGCACCTTAATATTATGCTCAAAACCTCAAATAGTAAGTCCACCATGTGTAGAAATTTATTTGGAGAGGGGAAAACAGTGCCTTCTGAACAGTGACAGTGGGGTGGAGTGGATCCCTGGCTTCCACAGAGTTGGTGTTTCCATTTCCACTGGTGAGTGGCTTCTGAATATCTGTCCTTTCCTTGAGACACACATGTGATTGCATGAACTTGCATGATTGATTGGTCAACGTCAGGGTTGTTTCCCTGTGGCTTTGTCCTTTGCTCACTATCAAGTAGGCAGTCACACCCAGCAACTTTCTGAAGAGGTCACATCAATTTTTGAACTTCAAATTTAGCACCACTTTGGAAAAAGGATATGCCGCCATGAGTCCTGACAGACTCGGATACTCCCAAGGGTCTGAATATGTGTCCTTTGTGTATACCTGTGGCTATCTCTTCAAATAGATTAGGAACTGTGAAGAATAACGAGTCAGTGTGCCCATTTGACTTTTTCTTAAATAACAGAGATAGCAGATAAGCCTTTACTAGGGAGCCCTCTGGGGGGGCTGGGCAAAAAATGCGGGTATCCCTCACCTCCCGAATTCTCACTATCTGAAGACTGCGAACCGTTTTACTCCAAATTCACTCTAAATCAAAACTCACCTAACAGATCTGTAGGTATCTGTCACCCGAAATATGTATGTTAGCTTACACATCTGGAGGAGAGGATGCACGGTGGTCTGCAGACCTGGCTCAGAACCCTTCTGGATATACGGTGTTTACGTTACATTTATGTGGGCTATACATTATAGACATCATCTTCACATTATTCAGTGCTATAATCTGAATGTTTCTGTCTCCCCCTTTCAAAAAAAATTCTTACCTTGGGTCCCCTGGGTGGCTCAGTCAGTTAAGCGTCAGACTTTGGCTCAGGTCATGATCTTATGGTTTGCGAGTTTGAGCCCCACATCAGGCTCTGTGCTGACAGCTCAGAGCCTGGAGCCTGCTTGAGATTCTCTCTCTCTCTGTCTCTCTCTCTCTGCCCCCCCCCCCCACTCGTGCTCTCTCTTTCTCTCAAAAATAAATAAATGTAAAAAAAATTTTTTAAAACTCTTATGTTGAAATCCTAACCTCCAAAAGAGATGGTATTAGGAAATTGAAAATCTAAACTCCAAAAGTGATGGTATTAATGGAAATTGAAATCCTAACCTCTAAAAGTGGTGGTATTAGGAAGTCGGGGCTTTAGGAAATGATTAGGTCATGAGGGGTGGAGTCAGCATGAATGACATTAGTACTCTCATAAAACAGACCCCACAGAGCTCCCTCCCTCGCCCCTTCCACCTAGTTGAGGACAAAGTGAGAAAGCACGGGCTATAAACAGGAAAAGGGCCTCCACCAGAAGGCAACTGTGCTGTAAACTTGATCTTGGACTTCCCACCCTCCAGAACTGTGAGATATAAATTTCTTGTATTTTGTGGTAGCAACCCAACAACTAAGACATTAAATAAGAAATGTCTTCTAGGAAACTGATCCTGCCATTTAGTTGGGGAAGGGATCATCTCAAAGCAAAAAGTCACAGATGGGGGCACCTGGGCGGCTCAGTCGGTTAAACGTCTGACTTCGACTCAAGTCATGGTCTTACAGCTACTGGGTTCGAGCCCCATGTCGGGCTCTGTGCTGACAGCTCAGAGCCTGGAACCTGCTTCACATTCTGTGTCTCCCCCTCTCTCTGCCTCTCTCCCACTCATGTTCTGTCTCTTTCTCTCTCAAAAATAAATAAACATTAAAAAAAATTTTTTTTAAAGTCACAGATGTTGCTAAGGTTATAGTCCTATGAATTCAAACATAAATGTAAATATAGACATGGCTATAATTACATAGGGAAAATGTTGAAGAACCTAAAGAGAAACCTGTTCACAGTGACGCTCACTCTTGCTCAGAAGAAGAGGAAGAAGAGTACATCTGAATACTCAATGCCAAGTGTTTAAAAGGTATTTTCGGTCATGCACAGGAAGTGATCGTTGGTATAAACAACAGCAATTATGACATGAGCAGAAGTATCACATTCAAAACTGCATTTCCAGGTGCCATTTTATTACTGGGCGCTATAGAGCAGCAAGGTAAGGGAATGCTCTTCGTTTTGAGGAGCTGTTACTTTATTTTTTTTTTAATTTTTAATGTTTATTTATTATTGAGAGACAGAGACAGAGTGCAAGCGTGGGAGGGGCAGAGAGAGAGAGGGAGACACAGAATCCAAGGCAGGCTCCAGGCTCTGAGCCGTCAGCATGGAGCCCAACACTGGGCTGGAACTCATCAACCATGAGATTTTAACCTGAGCCGAAGTCGGACACTGAGCCCCCTGGGGAGCTGTTTCATTGGCTGTTTTGGGTTTTGTCCTCTTGTTTCAAGTGGGGCTTCTCCGTCACTGACTGAGCCTTGATTGCCAAGTTGAGAAGAATGTCTATCCATTCCTTGATTTTAGACCTGGACAAATCTCCAGCGGGTCCTGCGTCAACTCACATTTCACTAGTTCATTCTCCCTCAAACCCCACCAGTTGCCAAACATCTACCAAGCCCACGGTCCTCCTCCCCTCCCACCCCACTCATCCTGGGGGCAATTAGAAAGTAACCATTTTTTAACTGCCTCTCTTTACCAAATTTTAGTTTCCTAAGTGTTATTATGTATCCTCAGCAGGGTATTTACCCTGCACAGCGTGTTCATTGCAGTGGAAAAAGAAACCATAATTCATATCTCATGGTGTATAGTCAGTCTCCTTGAGGTTGTGTAGGAACATACTGTTGGTGAGCTCAGGAAGTTGTCAAATAACTGAATGATAAGTATTTTAAATGCTTAAATCGTGCACTGAAAAATTGTTACAGGAGTCAAAGAGCAACGTTCATGACATTTGGGAAAATTGGCTGGATTTTTTGTAGGGATATAGAATGCATGATTATTTTTCCCATTTAAAATACTAGCATGTAGACTACCTCTAAAAATACTAACAAAGAGTCTAACTCTAGCGCCTAAATTGTTACCCGTCGTGTTTTCGGGAATAGCTTAGGCTTAGATAAAGAGGCATTGCAGCGAAGATGTTGACATTTCTGGTCCCCACCGCCTTGTGTCAGGGGCTGCCCAAACCATCTTGAGCTCTGCATGGGCAAATGCTTCGTTTCAGAGCTTCCCTGATCCGCATGTGATGCTGATCTGCATGTGACCATGCGGTCACAGCAGTGTCTCCCCACCCCCATTCCTGAGCCCCTCAGTATGAAACTGCTTTGATTCTATATTTACACTAATTTTAATCTGATTACTTAATCTGATTCTCCTACTGTAACATAAGGAAGTGAAGAGGCGACCCCATATCAATAAGGACTCATAAGGGGGTCCTGGGTGGCTCAGTCAACTAAGTTTCTACCTCTTGATCTCAGCTCAGGTCTTGATCTCAGGGTCTTGAGTTCAAGTTCTGCATTGGGGTCTGTGCTGGGCATGAAGCCTGATTTAAAAAAAAAAAAAAGACTCATAAGAAATATAACTTTAAACAAAACAGTGGTCTTTGGGTTTTTTTTCAATATTTATTTCTTCATTTTGAGAGAGGGGAGAGAGAGAGAGAGAATGAGTGTGTGTGTGTGTGTGTGCGCGCTGAAGAGGGGCAGAGAGAGAAGGAGACAGAGAATCCCAAGTAAGCTCTGAGCTGTCAGCACAGAACCTGATGCGGGGCTTGATCCCACGAATTGTGAGATCATGACCTGAGCTGAAACCAAGTCTGAGGCTTAACCAACTGAGCCACCCAGACACCATACCCCCCCAAAATAGTAGTCTTTTGAAGGAGAATTACAGAGTTTCTACTGCATTCTGAGCAGTTTCAAGTGTGCTATTTGGATCTTATGTATTTCAATCCTCTCAGCCACCTTCAAAACAGGTATTATTATTTCCCTCTTATAGCTGAAGAAACCGGGCTTCAGAAAGGTTAAGTAACTTGTCCCACATTACACCATACTTCCTCCATTAGGAGGGAATTTAAGACTACCGAGGCTCAAAGACAGTTAGGGTCAAAATTTCCATTGCTGTGTTCACTACAAGCTGAGCAGATCACAGTTTATTTTTTCCTTGTTATATTTTGTAGTCTCTAGGAAGAGTGTGTACCTGACATAGAGATCATATCAATTTGTGTATTTTATAAAGATATTTCACATATGCCTTCACTGATTCTTATAATAATTCTGAGAAATGAGGGGAAAACTCAAAATCTGGAACAAAATCAAACAGATATTTTCTAGATTATGAACACTCCAAGGGCAAGAATCTGGTTTTATTCATTTTCTGCTTTTACTTAGAGGGGTAGATTGATTGGCAAAAATAAACACAATTCTTCCCCATATACCCACTTCCCACTTTTGCTATTAATCTTTTCTTCTTTGATTGTGAAATATACAGAAAAGTGTATAAAATATATAAGTTTAACAAGGAATTATAAAATGCAAATACTAAAATAAAGTGAAAATACAGGTCAGGGCTGCCTGGGTGACTCAGGTTAAGCGGCTGACTTTTTTTATTCTTTTTAACGTTTATTTATTTTTGAGACAGAGAGACAGAGCATGAACGGGGCGGGGGGGGGGTCAGAGGGAGGGAGACACAGAATCTGAAACAGGCTCCAGGCTCTGAGCTGTCAGCACAGAGCCAGTCGCGGGGCTCGAACTCACGGACCGTGAGATCATGACCTGAGCCGAAGTTGGCCGCTTAACTGACTGAGCCACGCAGGTGCCCCAGCATCTGACTTTTGATTTCAGCTCAGATCATGATCTCAAGGTTGGTGAGATCAAGCCTGGAGTCGTATTCTGAGCTGACAGCACAGAGTCTGCTTGGGATTCTCTGTCTCCCTCTCTCTGCCTCTCCCTTGCTCACTCTCTTTCTCTCAAAATAAATAAATAAACATTAGAAAAAGCCACCCCCTACATCAAGGAAAAGAGTATTGCCAGCACAGAGGAAGCCCCCCACCTTCCCCATCTAATGTTGCTTCCCACTTACCACCCCCTGACTATCCTGACATTTGAGATAATCATTCCCTTGATACCTTGGATAGCTTCACCATATATCAGGGAAAGCCATATCCTCCAGTCTTGACTATTGTCAGCCTTTATATTGCGTATGATTTTCTTTTAGCCTAGCTTATTTTGCATTATGTTTATAAGATCCCCCCCCCATATCCCCATATTGTCCTAGGTAACTATAATCTGTTCACTTTTATTGTTACATAATGTCTCATCTTATGAATATACCCCAGATTAAGGATATTTGGAGTATTTCCAGTTTAGAACTATGACTAGGCTTTGATTTCATTCTTATATAAGTATCCTAGTATACTTGTGCGGGAATTTCTCTAAAGCAACTCTGGATCCCGAAATCTTACAATTTAAAAAGTAAATAAATTACATTTAATGAATTAATTTTTTAAATTTTAAATTTTAAATTATTGAGATCCAAGACACTTACAAATTCATATTGAATAATTCATTTAAAATAACAATAAAAGGGGCACCTGGGTGGCTCAGTCGGTTAAGCATCAGGCTTCAGCTCAGGTCATGATCTCACAGTTTGTGAGTTCAAGCCCCATGTCCAGCTCTGTGCTGACAGCTCAGAGCCTGGGGCCTGCTTCTGATTCTGTGTCTCCCTCTCTCTCTGGCCCTCCCCCCCCTCAAAAGTAAATAAACATTTTAAAAAGTAAGTAAAATAACAATAACAATAATAAACCTGTTACATGTTCTATTTGTTTCCTGAGACAACCATGTGGTCGACTAAAACAATAGAAATTTGTTCTCTCAGAGTTGTGGAGGCTCTGAGGGAGAATGTTCCAGGCTTTTCTCCTAGCTGCTGGTGGCTGTGGGCGATCCTTGGCATCCTTAGCTTGTAGACATATCACTCCAATCTCTGCTTTTGACTTCATGTGACATCTTCCCTATATGTCTGTGTTTGTGTGTTTCTATGTACCTCTCTTTTCTAAGGACACCAGTCACTGGATTTAGGGACCAGCCTAGATCCAGGGTGATCTCAAGTCAAGATCCTTAACTTAATTACTTCTGTAAAAAACCCCATTTCCGAGTAAGGTCTCATTCACTGGGATGTGGAGTGGGGACTTGGACAAGTTTTTTGGGGGGACACAATTCAACCCACTATACATGTCAACATAACATTCTAAATGAAAAAGAGCTTTGTGTTTATTTATATTATATATTTTATTTATATATATTAAATATGTAGTTATTTACATATAACTATATTTACATATTAGAAAATTTATATTTTCCAAATAAAAAATTTAGTGATGAGTGACGTTGCTATACGTTTTTGTAAATCTCTTTAATATCTCGATTCATACAAGAAGCTGGGTGCTCACCTGCTTTTACATTTAATCCATTATTTGTTGTTTTGGTTGAAAAATATGATGAATAAAAGCCTCTTGCAGGTAATCTCAGACCCCCTGGGAGGGTTTGGGGGGTGGTTCTTTGGAGAACACTCTGAGAAGCACTGCTCTAAAGTATACATTGTAAAGTAGAAGCAAAGTGGAATTTCTAGGCATATGTATGTATCTTCTGCTTTATTAGATAATGCCACACTGTTTTTTAGTGGTTTGTATCACGTCACATAACCACTAGAAGTGAGCAAGGGATCTTGTTACTCTACATACTGCTCACCAATGTCTTGTATTGTTACACTTTTGCCCAACTGGTGGTGTGTACTTGTGCAAACTCATGAGTCAGAAAATAGAACCCACCTTTCCTACTTTGAAATTCATTCCTCCTTCCACTCACAGACACAAATAAGCTTTCTGTTTCTGACCCAGTTCTCAGGAAAGTGCAGTCTCCCCCAGATCTTATCTCCTTAGAGCTCCTTTCCCGCATGCGGAGGGTTTGGGCCCCCAAAGGCCACAAGAGTTACTGCATCCTCCCCTCACCCCTTAACAATATCCCTCACCCCTACCTGACCTCCGCACCCACCTCCCTCACTTCCCCGCCTGGCTCCTACCACCGAATCTGTATTTACTTCTCATCAAGCCCTCTACCACCCTCTGCTGATCATCTTAAAGTGCACGAGCCTCACCATGGTCATTTATTAAAAAATGGAATGATACCTAATTTGTGTTTTTATGCACAAGAAAATGTATAATTTAAGAAATCAACACCTGTTAGTTACCTACTATTTTTTTAAGCACTCCAACACAAACCAGTGTGTGATCATAGGTAAGTTACTCAACTTTTTAGATCTTCGATTTCCTTATCGGTAAAACAGGAGTCATAATACCTTCCTTTACGGGAGAAGGATCAAAAGACCTGGGTAATAGGCTTAGCATAGTGCCTACTGATAATGAACCCTCAACTGATGTTTATTTTTATTTAACAAAAGCTCACTGAGTGCCTACTATATGATGATCATTCTCCTGGGTACTCTTTGCAAATATTAAGGTCTTGTAATAATCGTCTGGGTTAGCTAGTATTATCCTCATTTTACAGTTGCGAAGACTGAATTAGAGAGGTTAAGCAACTGGCCCAAGGTCACACAGCCAGTAAGTAGCAGAACAGGGATTAAAAGTCCTGTAGGGAGTGGTCCCAGTATTCAAGCTCCTGGCTAAACTGCTTCCCCCAAATATTTGTTATTATTTATGAGAAAACTCTCAGCAAGTTGCAAAGTGCTCTACTACCAGTTATTAGCCCCGTAGGGTAAAATGAGCTCCTCATAACTCCTTCGGAGACACCCCCACCCCCAGCGATCAGTTCTCACAGGAACAAGAAAAACTGTAGTTTATGCTCGCTGAGCTGTACCAGCCGGCCACAAGCCTTATCTAGACACCGGCTGGACACACCCTTTTTTCTGGGCCCGCCCTGCCACGCTCATTACGCTGGCCCCGCCCCTCGCCTCTGGCGCCGACGGAGACCACGCAGACGTCTCGCGAGCTTCCACGTACACACTCCAAGGCCTCTCCCCACTGCCCGGGCCGAGCACATCCGGGTTGCTGGAGCAGGTGCCTCAGGCCCCGCCCCCTTTTGCCAGGCGCTAGCCCCACTTCCGGCCATCTCAGGCCTTTTCCGCCAGTGCTGTGCCGGCTTTATCTCTGCTCTGTAGGTCGTTCCCGGCCCCAGGCCCCGGTCTCTCGCGCCCTTCCCTCGCTCCCAGCGGCTCGTCGCTCATCGCGAATCTCTCCGTGGCCCGGAGCGACTCCCGTGCGTCTTCGCGGGCGGCCCGGACTGAGGCCTGCCGCTCGTGGTGAGTCCGCGCAGACGTGACCCCGAGTCTCCCCGCAGCTCGGTTGAGGCCGCCTCCGTCGCCTCGGGATGCCGGGGCCGGGGTCCGCGCAGCGCTGGGCGGCCGCCGCGGGCCGTTGGAGCTGCAGGCTGCTCGCGCTGCTGCTGCTGGTGCCGGGGCCCGGCGGCGCCTCCGAGATCACCTTCGAGCTGCCGGACAATGCCAAGCAGTGTTTCTACGAGGACATCACGCAGGGCACCAAGTGCACCCTCGAGTTCCAGGTACGACGAGCTCTGAAAGTCCAGGGGCCCCAGCTCACGGTTCCAGAGTCGGGGCTGCATCCTGCTTGGTGACTCGTTCCTGTCTGGGTTTCTCCACTCTTGGGCTGAGTCAAGAATCACCTCTAGGTAGCTGATGCAGGGCATTTGCCTTTCCTGTTATACATCTTGGGCGAGAGCCATTTTAGACGAAATATGAAGATACAGGAGTTCCAGAAATGGTTCCTGTGACTTTTCCTTCTATGCTCCAAAATGTTCTTCGTTTTAAGGCCTATTGAACTTTCCCCCTTAAAGCACTTCTTTTAAAAAGAACTTCTTCCTGTTGTATAGTGCTCAGTGACCGGTCCCCTGCTCTCTGATTGACACCTCCACTTGAATCAGTTTTGAAGTCCTGCCAATATCTAATTCCGTTGTTTTTCAGTTTTTCCATTGATGTTAGGACTTTTGGTTAATGCTGTCCCTGTCACAGGAAGAGCTCCTTTCGAGGCTAGAAGACCATCTGCCAAAGGCATTGAACGAATAGCTGTGATAAATGAGAGGACCCTTTTCATCTTTGGGATTTTAATAGGAAAGAAACTTTATTTAACAGAATGTACTTTCTTAAGTTTGCTACAACAATCTTTATTTCTTTTTTTTTTTTTTTTTACTTTATTTATTTATTTTGACAGAAAGAGGGGGAGAAAGCAGATGTGTGGGGGGAGGGGCAGAGAGAGAGAGACTCCCAAGCAGGCTCCATGTGGTCAGCACAGAGCCCGACGTGGGGCTCAGTCCCACCAGCCATGAAATCATGACCTGAGCAGAAATCAAGGGTCGGACCTTAATCAACTGAGCTACCCAGGCACCCCAACAGTCTTTATTTCTGTTTTGTTGGTAGACTCATTTAACTTATTTGAGCAGCTGTTGAGTGCTAGGTGCTGGTGATAGGAAGTGGTACAAATAGATTGTTTCGCCACCATCATTCTCGATTCCTTCTGCATCCAACCCTTTTCTTAATTAGTACCTGCTCATTCATCAAAACTACCTTAAGAGCAGAAAATCTGGGTGTCTCAGTCGGTTGAGTGTCTGTCTGACTCTTGATCTCGGCTCCAGTCGTGATCTTACGGTTCGTGAGTTCAAGCCCCCTTATCAGGCTCTTCGCTGACAGTGCAGGGCCTGCTGTGGATTCTGTGTCTCACTCTTTCTGCTTCTCTCCTGCTTCCGCTCTCAAAATAAAGAAATAATTTTTTTTAAAAAGGCAGAAAATAGAGGATAAATGGTCTAATCTTTGGGATCTATGAGAGCTTCCTTTAGGAAGTGATTTTAGGCTGAACTGTAAAGGATTAGTTGTACATACTTTGGTAAGGGGAGTGGTGAGGGAATAGAATAGCCTTTGCAAAAGTGTTAAGAGTGGCTGGGAATTTGAGGTCTATCATGAGATCCAATGTACTTGGGAATAAGGAGCCAGAGGAAGAGAGGTCAGGGGTGAGACCATGTGCCTTGCTGGCCTAGTTAAGGATTTTAGTTTTTCCTCAGATTATGGGAAAGCCATCAGAGCGTTGTGAGCAGTGCAGTGATATGATTCACGCGGTTTTGGTAACTGTATGTTCACTTGTGTAGGTAGAGAAAGTATTAGGGTGTTGGAGAGATGGCTGTAGGAGACTATTATAGTGGTCCAGGCTTCAAGGGTGGTAGCTGTAGAGGAGGAGACAAGTGAAAGGATTGGAGAGAAGCCAGTAGGTGAAATCAACAGGACTCGATGATGTTTTGGCTACCGCGAGTAAGGGAAGGGAGGCTAAGGATCACCCTTTGGTTTGTTTAACCTTATGGGTTAGAACGAGGGGACTGAAAAGAAGATAGCAGGAATCGTAATATAAAAATGTCTGTGTATTTCAGGTATCAGCGTCAGACACCGTGCTTGGTGCCGAGAATACCACCACTACTGTTATGGGCTGTTACGTCTGTTAGGTAGCAGACAGCACGCCAAGCATTTCAGGCGTGTTACTTAATTCTCAGGACACCTCCATAGGAAATGGGTAGAGTTCTTACTTCTTCCTTACTTAGGAAGCTAAGGCTTTGAAAGCTTTAAGCCCAAGGTCACAAAACGTAGCACGTGGCAGAATGAGTATGCAGTTCCAGGTTAAGTCCTTAACTCCTATACACTACCTCCCAAAGGTCAGTGAGACTGACCTTGACCTCAGGGAACTTAATGGATACATGCAGTCATGCAGTGTTAAATGCAACAGTGAAGGTACACACTAGGTACAGTGCTGGGCAGAAGGAGAGGGCTCATCCAGGGAAATGTCACCGAGGGGCTGATGTTTGAATTGTGTCTAGGAGAAAGAGGAGCTACTCTACAAGATGGCATAGGGGAGAGGACATCCTAGGCAGGTAGATTGTGTTTGTGAGACTCAGTTCCTGAAATTAGCTTGAGCCCACACTGAAGTACAGTGAGTAATAGTGTTGCTTTGTAACTGTGGGTCCAAGGGCTTCAGGGGTGATTTGTCCCAGTTTGTCAGCATTGTTTGTTGGTAATAGTGAGATTGATGATTTGTACCTGGTCTTGGTGAGATATCCCCCAGCCCCCCAAAAGGCTGTGCTGTTGAGACTGGTAATATAGCAGGGATGTGCCTGTGTGACCAGTGACAGACCTCTTCTTGGGACTCACTGGTTGCAAGGTGTTCCTTGCACACTTGTGTGGTTCCTAGTCGAGAGTCTTTGTTTGGCTACAGTCCTCACAGAGGGAGGACAAAGGAGCCCATGCCTCACCTCCCCGACCCCCTTCTGGTGGACACTTTGACTGTGATGTTTTATATTATGTTGTTTCCCTGTAATAAGCCGTAGATCTGTAAGTATCGTCGTTTTGGGTCCTGTGATTGGTGAGCAAACAGGACCTGTTTAGCTCACCACTGTTTGAGCAGATGTAAAACAAAGATCTGTTCAGAGAACTTCTGGCAGTCTGCTATTTTTGGAACACAGAGAAAGGGTTGTTGAGGCCACCTTGAGGAGACACAGAGGAGTGGTATGGCACTGTTAACAGGTTGGGATTTTTCTGAATTTATCACAAGGTTTTAAGCGAACGGGTGATGGGGAGGCCAGGAGACGTGGGAGGGGCGACTCTACTGGCATCTGGTGAACGGAAACCAGAGATGGTTGTAAACATGCCGCGATGCCCCGGGCAACGCAACCCCCTGCCACAAACAATTATCCGTCCCTAAACCAACTGGGACTGAGAACCCCTGGGTTTCGAGGGAAGAGAGATTGGGTTACGGGAAGACCTTTTAGGAAGTTGTGGCTTCAGTCCTGTCTAGACTCTGGATTAGGAGTGGAAGAGGCCGGATGAATTTGAGGGAGGCAGCAACGTCAAGAAATTTGTGTGACTAACCGGACAAGTAGGGAGACTTCGTTTGGGATGATTCCCAGTTTCTACATTACATGACCGGACAGATTCTAAAGGGGTATTTTTTATCTGAAATAAGATGATTTGTTTGGAAGTTTGCTGGAGGAAGAGTGGCATGGTGATCTGTTCTGGTCCTGTTCAGTTTTGTTGTATTTGACCATTCACAGCACAACGGCCAAGTACGAATAATCAGGTACATAAAAATGAAGTCATGACTTTCACCTGGAGGAAAAGTTGTTGACATTGGAGAGGCAGTAAATGCCCAGTTGATAAGACACTTTTTAAGTTGAAACATCGTACCTGTATGTTAATATTTACATATTAACAGTTTCCTTAGCAGTTTCCTCAGTACATAGTTATATTTCATTTATTTGTTAAAGTGATCTTGTAACATAGTTCAGTTATTCATCGTATTTTCTAAGTGACAAAAGGTCACATTAGCAGCTGATCCTTCTTTGAAGTGCGAGGTTTGATCTCTGTTCTGCAGATCTCGAATGGCAACATCGTGCTCACCGGGAGCGCGTTCACACTTGAAAGTACAGGCTTGTGCCACCTGCTCTCATGGGGGTTGGGAACGCTCAAACCTGCGTCTCTTCTTCCTCACTTCTTTCCCATTCTTTCAGCCTGCACCCTTTGTTTCTTACATCCCCCCTCCCTCTTTCTTCCTACTTAATTCTTTGTCCTCTAAGGAGGCCTTTCTCCTCTTTAATCCTTTTCTCCTTTTCCTCTCTCATTATGCTTGTCTACTTACCTCAGGAAGAACCTCCCTCCCCTTCATTTGTACAACCCAAATGGGCCTTTAAATTGTAACTGATGAAGCACAAGCCCTTGAAAATAACTCCAAAGTCCTCTTCAGAACTTTTCATTTACCCCCCTGGCTTTCCTTTCAAATATGCTTGCCCTTTAATACAGGCTTCCAGATAAGCAAAAGATTTGTTTGCTTTTGTTTTGTTTTTGCTTTAATCACAAGTGTATAAACAGGATAGTTTAATCATTGATATTTCTCTGGGAAACAAATATGTAAAATGAGGCTATACTGTTAGAATCAATAGCCCAAGGGTCTGTTCAGTCCATAATGCTGTTCAAAACAAAAGGTGTATCAAATTCCATATAACCGACGTAGAGAAGCACTTAAGAAACAAACCTAAATTTGGCATTAAAGTGAATTTAAGTTCTATAATAGATATATGCTTGGGGTGTTACGCTAAGGACTGGTCTGCTTTCCTCCTGCACTACGCTATCTGTGTGTGTGCTTGGATGGTGCACATAGGAAATGAGGGGAGAAAATTTAGGGAAGGAAAATACTACATGGCAGTGAGCTTAAGGGTCAAGAGTGTGACTTTGGGGTTCAGATTCTGTCTCTGCCTTTTACTAGATGAGCAATCTTGGGTAGGTTGCTTATCTTAACTCAGTTTCTCAGTTTGTCAAATGGAGGGCAGAAACCCTCTCTTGTAGGTTTGTTGGGAGATTCAAGTGATTTAAGAGACCTGCATTAATTAGAATGGTTATTTGGCTGGTTAGGTAGTTTCTCTGTCCCATCATGGGGAAATTTGTCCAGTGTCTGTAAAGCTTTGGTTGAACTGAAATCTGCCTCCCAAATTCCATCCACTGCTGGAAATTAAAAAATGTGAAATTGCCCTTGATAGTAAAAGTCCACTCCCAGGAGTCTTATCCTTTTAACAGGAAGTCTGGTTGCTTTGTCAGACTTGTGAGTTGCAGTGATATCTTTCTTCCCTTTTTCTCTGTCTTCATAGGTGATTACTGGTGGACACTATGATGTAGACTGTCGATTAGAAGATCCTGATGGTAACGTGTTATACAAAGAGATGAAGAAACAGTATGATAGTTTTACCTTCACCGCCTCCAAAAACGGGACATACAAGTTTTGTTTCAGCAATGAATTTTCCACGTTCACACACAAAACCGTGTATTTTGATTTTCAAGTTGGAGAAGACCCGCCTTTGTTTCCTAGTGAGAACCGAGTCAGTGCCCTTACCCAGGTAAATGAAAAGCAACAGAATGGTGTGTTGAGACGGAGGGAAAGCATAATTTCACACGCATTCACCCACTGATGAACACAGAGTTTGAGACTTTCACACAGTCTTTCAGATCCATCTCAATTCTTATAGTAGATTAGACATTTCAGAGAACTTCAGACATTTTTGGTGGAGACCACTGTGAAAGGATTTTATGAACTTTGAAGTGTAAGGAGGAGGATCCCTTCAGTGGGAAAGGAAATTTAGGAAGACTGGACAGTGCTCCAGCATTCAGAAGCATTTTTTGTGGTTCATGAGGAATATGGCTTCCATAACCCGGCAGGTTGGTATAACTGGAAACAAAATGATGCCTTCGTTAATCTATAATCAATATGCCACCTGGTAGTGTTCTCCCAGTGTTTAGTGTTCATTCAGGCTGCTCTTAGAATGTTTGCTAGAACTTAGGGCAAAATATTAAAGGTCAGTGGTAAGCCATCTAACAAAAATAGTTAAGGAAGGCAGGTTGGACTTTATGTTGAAGAAGAGCTTAACAAGAGAAAGAGAAGGAAAGAGATTTAAAGTCTGTGAACAGATGCGGCTCAGGTGGTGAGAAGGGCCATTTTCGTTCCAGCTTAAACAGAATGTGAGCTTAGATCTTATCTAAAAGGTACTCAATTAGGTATCCGAAGGAATTATTTGTTAATTCTACTTGTTAAGCCCTTAAAGTGGTATTTCATTGTTCCCAGGTTCTAGTTAGGTTGTTGGCCCAAGTCATGTGGTGACAGAAGCCATTTTTATTTGTTACTTATTATTTTTTAAATTTTTTAAAATGTTTATTTATTTTTAATGTATATTTATTTTATCTTTATTTTTTAGTATAATTTATTGTGAAATTGGCTAACATACAGTGTGTAAAGAGTGCTCTTGGTTTTTGGGGTAGATTCCCGTGATTCCTCACTTACATACAACACCCAGTGCTCATGCCAACAAGTGCCCTCCTCAATAATAACGTACAGGAGCCTTAACTCGTAATCCTACTGTGAGCATTAACAGGATGCGTTCATACACTCTTAATTTTAGAAATGTTCTCTTATTTTACCATGCCGTGTGAATGGCGCTTTGCTTTGTAAAAAGGTTTTTCTCTGGGGCCCTTGTTTGTAACATAAGCTTCATGAATTCTAATTTGTATAAGGTAGCTTGCTCTACAAGCCAGATAGATAAATATAACACGTGAGTGGTAATAAAGCAGTTAATAGCTGTTAATCTCCTTTATTTGTATCACATTTTTTATCTTAATCTTATTTTTCTACTTTTGAAAAGCTAATGAGTCCCTCATACCTCCTACGGTTGGTGACACTCACAACGCAGTTGTTCACATCTTAGAATAGAAAAATGTACCAGCTGGTAAATGCAGAATAAGTTACCGAGTTGTAGTAAATCACCATTTTTCACCTATTAGTAAAATGATGGATCTGGAGTAGACAGTGTTACCAGTCACTGCTGAAGCCACTAGGTGGAAAACTGGGGGGGAATTGTACCATGGCTAGATCACACTGATAGCACCAAATCTAATGGCCATTTCCAGATGAAGAGGTAACTGGGCATTGTGTGTCTTCTGATAATATGTGTTAATGAAGTGCACAACATTGGAAGTTAGAAGGAAGTTGGAAATGCAGGACAGAGAACCCAGTTTCTTCAAGTGGGAAGGGAAGACAGGAAGAGAACCAACAGATTGAAGAACCCTTGAAGGACACATCAGCCAGACGATTGGGGTCGAAGCTGTTTGGATTCTGATTTGGAAACAACTTTCGAGATATTTAGGGAAATTTGAATACCGAGTTTATATTGAAAACTCTAAGGAACTATTTTTCAATTGTTTTACGTGGGCTAATGTTACCAGGGTTGTAGCTTTTAGTGTAGTGTTGCCTTGCAGAAATGAATATAAAGTATAAAAGTATAGTTAAAATGATAACAGCTAAGGGATTTGCCTCAAATTAATTGGAGTGGGGAGAAAAATAGGTGAGGAATACGTACATATTGGTGAAGCAAGATTAGCCACATGTTAATGATTGACCTGGGGGCTCACTGTACCACGTTCTTTGGAATATGAACTTTTTGAACATGGACTTAAATCTGAACACTTCTCCTTATTAGAAGAGGTAGGGAAAAAAGGGAAACCTCTCAAAAATTATACGAATCTGTGCAGTTAGTTCCTTTATTTCTGTGATGTTCTTTCATCCAGCGCTTCTTAACCCTTACTCCGTGTCAGACTTCCAGGAATCCTTAAACATTCTGAATTTGTGTCAGATCCTCGCTTTTGTGCACGCTTCCCAGGATTAGCCTCCGTCCCGCTTTGAGAACGCCTGAGAAGGAGAGAGAGTCTAGAAGCGCCTCCGGAGCCTCCTACCACAGATCAGAACATGTGATTTTTCATTTTAGCACCTTTTTGCTAATCTTTGATTCTTAGGGCCCTCGACAAAACAGGAACAGGAAAAACGTTTGAGTGTCCATCTAACAGGTACATGCAGTTTGTGGACCACGTAATTTCTCGTACTTCGTGGACCACGTAATTTCTCGTACTTTGTAGAAGCACCTTTAATGGAATATTTTTATAAGTGATTTCTTTCATCTTACTTTGGCAAAAACTTTATTAAATGTTTGAATTCTTTTCTAGTTCTCTATTCCTTCACAAAAAGTAAGACCGGAAAAAAGAAATCCCAGAATCTTTTGAGAGATTCTGTGGATTTATTAGTGAAAGGAGGGAAGAAGTTATACAAGTCATAAACACTGTAGTAGAGAGGAGCCCAAATAACTTTGTGACATGGGGGTATTCTAGTGACTGAGTTAGCTTGACAGTTTTGGGGTCTAAAGGAGAGAGAGGAGCAGAAAGGAAAATGGGAAGGTTGCTAAGATAAACTTCATTTATTGGAGAATTTTCCAGAATACAGGAAAGTAGTAATGTTCGCCATCTTCCTCCCTCTGCTTCCCATACTCCGTGGCCCTTATCACTGTCCTATTATCATAAAGACATTTTTCCTTTGTGTGGCTGTGCACAGTATATATCAACAGTTCCTTCCTTAGCGATAAGGGTGAGAAAACCCTCAGATTGTTTGTAACATTCTTAATACATGGTTTGTGATGTAGAATAAGTATAATAATAACGCAGGTATTTCATCACTAGGATTAAGTTTTCAGCAGTAGAAAAATATTAAACTCTGCTGTACAAACAAAAAATTTAGACACTTACCCTTTCTCAAAGCAGATAGTGTGATGAATGTATAGAAAGGTAAGGTGTCATCAGATGAAGGCTGGCAAATGGATTACACAGTGAAACTGAAACTTCCTCCCACTGAGAACGTATGTGTTGGTTGACTGGCAGGAGGGAGGACACATGTTCAGCAAATTGATAAAGAAGACACTGACGCCCTGACCTATCACTTTCAGACTCAACTGCTTTTAAGATGGTTAACTTTGGTGCTTGGTTTATTTTTGTATCTATTTGGACTTTGTACTCATTATTGATCAAATTTTCTGCCCTGCCATTCTCTGCCTCCTAATTCATCCTCCTGGGGGAGCCTGAACTTGAAACTCTGTAACCACCCACTGTCACTGATAAGTATTTCTGCTGCTGTCAGCTTAGCATTCTGTCTACCACATGGCAGGTACCACCGCTGTGACTTTCCAATTTGGGGCAAGCCGCTGCCTCACCAAATCTCTGGCCTCACCAGTTTCCTAGTGGGGATGAAGGGAAGGGCCGGTTGCATTGCCGGAACCAGTGGCGTAAATGAGCGGGTGAGTGAGTGAGTGCCAGTTCAGTGGTGTGTTAGATCAGATGAGGAATTGAGATCTAACTGGAAGATGAATATATTAGATGGATAGGGCAAAAAGTGTCCCACCTACTAACTGCACCTATCTCTCTTTAGATGGAATCTGCCTGTGTTTCAATTCATGAAGCTCTAAAGTCTGTCATCGACTATCAGACTCATTTCCGCTTGAGAGAAGCCCAAGGCCGAAGCCGAGCAGAAGATCTAAATACAAGAGTGGCCTATTGGTCAGTAGGAGAAGCCCTTATTCTTCTGGTGGTTAGCATAGGGCAGGTATTTCTTCTGAAAAGCTTTTTCTCAGATAAAAGAACCACCACAACTCGTGTTGGATCGTAACTACGTTTTGAGAATTGCTGCACCATTGCCACCATTAATATTGCTGTCCTCTGGTTAATTTTAGGTACCGAAGAACTTATTATTGGCAACATTTTTAAACCTTACTCATACACTTGTTGGGGGGGATTTACAGCACATATCCCCAAACTGTGGAAAGGACACCTTTTTTAATTTGTAAAGGTAGACAAAACTTCGGAACTTATTTTGGGCTATTCATGTTCAATATTCAGCACCAATGATCTTTTCTTGGTTGTTTATATCTTCTCATACTAAACTTTGGTATTTTGATTCCTTTTAGCCATTTAAAAGTACTTTTCTTATAGGTAGTGGATATTTTAAAAACCTTCCATTTAATGTCTGTGTGTTGTGGAGGAAGAAAATTGCCTTTTAATTGTTTATAGTAAAGTTTTGTTTTCCAGAAAACCAAATGTGATTCACTGTACCAGGCCCTAGTCTGCACTGTTTAATTTGAGCGTGGGGGGAGCCACCCTGGAAATGTTAGTTAATATTGATATAATTTTAAATCGATGGATCATGGTATAATTTATTTCTTACTAGCTTGGAAACTGTCAGTCTTTTGTTTTTTGTCTCCATTCTGTGATTTTTAAGCCGATATGTTCTTTTTTCCATGAAGACGTTCTCACCACAGAGAAAAAAGTAGGTTTCAGCAACGTAACAGCATTTATACAGGCCTTAAAAATCAGTCTGTTAAAACAAGTAGAATAATTACGGAATAACTTAAGATCCTACATCGGGAGGCAAATGAAATGAGAAAAGTTTTAGTGAGTTGTCTGCGCATATTACATTTTCAGTGCTTTTACAGAGAAAAAAGTTCATCTGTTTTACTTTAACATTTTGATGGGCTGGTTCTTGCCCTAATGTGGCTTCACTGTCTGAGTCATTCCCGGCTTAAATTGACCGCTGTAATATTCATATTGTAAAAGTGCCATATCCTGAGGGGGGTGCTGCACTGGGAAGTTGGTTTCTTTGGATTTTATCCTTTCTTTTTTGTGTGTGTTTTGGTTTTTATTTGTTTTTTGTCTTGCACATGTAATTTGTACATTTCTGGTCAGTGACCCGAAGATGATCTAAAACTTCAGAATGCCGTGTGTTTCTTATTTGATAATCTTCATCAATTGTACTGCATTTAATGAATATTAAACAGTGCATATCCTGTACGCTATAGGGTTTAGACTGTGTTTGTATTTTATAACTTGTATAGACCGAGCTGATTGAAATAAGATTTTGTTCAGGTGTTCCAGAATAGAATACAAGACACATGCAGAACTCTGTAGGTGTTTCAAGCTTTTCTGCTGTTAAAAAAAAAAAAAAGGAATTGCAGCTGCTTTTTGCCATGCCTCCCTCCCCCACCCCAGAGTGAGCAGTGCTGAACAAGACTGTCCCGTAGAATGCTAATGGGATGGCAGTTCTAGTCACTTAACCACTGTGGACTAGAAGTTAACTCAGTGCAAAGCTATCTTTAAATGTCTTCAAAAAGTAGAACCGGCTCTGCACGTAAGAGCAAAACAAATTCAAAGGTGTTGCGCTTGCTCATTTCAGATGCTACAGTGCAGTGAGGGATGAACACGTTTCTATCCCTTTCATTCTCAAATCCTCAAAGACCAAATAGCTACTCTTTAAGCTATTCAGCAGCAGACTAGGAACTGAAGTTGACCATTTTGCAGGTTTATCTCTGGGTTTTTGTATCGGGATTGTCCTGCAGCTTTTGTAAGTGTCCCTGTATTTAGATTTGAAACACTAGCGTTAACGTGATTGATCCGCACGGGTGTACGTTATATGTCCTTCTCCGCTTGCCTGTCTGCTCTGTTGTGTTCCGATACCTTCCACCATAATTAATCCCCGTCAGGCAGCATCAGTGCACCTGGTTTGGCTTAGGTAATGCGGTCATTCAGTCTGCGCCTCCCAGAACTACACGATACTAGACGATTACTACAAATAACTTCTGATGAAACTATCGAGCTGTCTTGAAATTTTTGAAGTCACCGTTGTTTCCTGTTGTAGAAAATAGTACAGGCTTAGTCGACACTCTCTGTAACTGGTTCAAGTTTGACAGCTGTCTATTCTCAACTGGGTATGTATATTGAAATCAGAAAATACCGATCTATCCAGACCTAAATGTTTAAGAACTTTTTTTTCTTCCTCCTGCTGTATAATTTGTAGCTCCTCTTGTTTCTTTAATCCTTTTGTAACTTGTTGGAAGAGTTTGAATTTCCCAAATATTTATGTTTAGACATATGGCTCAGAATATATATTTAACATCCTTAGCTGTATATATTTTTAAAGTAAAATAAATAATGGAAAGGGCCTTGATATACAGGTTTATTACTAAAATATCAACTGTGTGAAGATCCATTTTAAGATACTACTTTGCTAATTAATCTAAACATGGTTTTTTCTATTAAAGACACAAACGGTTTGTGGTTCACAGCTCTCATCCTGGTTTGATGATAATCAACTTTGAAAACACAGTGGACCGAGGAGCGGTTTTGTTCTTTGGAAGGTTTCATTTAAATCTCTGTACATCCATTTTTGCTTCAGTTTGTGTAACATTTATAGTTCTATAGGACAAAGCAGACCCTATGACTATTGTTTTCAGAAGTTAATATATAAATAATTCAAAGGGGGTTTTCATTTACTTTTGAAAAGAAAAATTTCTCTAAACACGTGTGGGTCCTGCAGGATTGCACCAATCAATTCTTGTAGAATAAAAAAAAATCTTTCAACAAACTGACTTCACTTGTTTCTGTCAGGATTTGTCTTTTTACAGCTTCTTAAAAACTTGCAGCTTGGAGTACAGTTTGTAGCGAGAGAGTGGTTTTTATTGGGTGTTTCATCTAGACATCTCAGGGACTGGCCAAGAAAGAATGATAAAGAAGAAGAATACCACCTCTAAACTACCTCATTTTAAACCTTTTTGCATTTTCTCACTGAAAGTTTTGGGTGAAAGGGAGTAAAGTCCTCAGTTCCCTAAAAAGGTCTTTGTTTTTGGGGCGCCTGGGTGGCGCAGTCGGTTAAGTGTCCGACTTCAGCCAGGTCACGATCTCGCGGTCCGTGGGTTCGAGCCCCGCGTCAGGCTCTGGGCTGATGGCTCAGAGCCTGTTTCCGATTCTGTGTCTCCCTCTCTCTCTGCCCCTCCCCCGTTCATGCTCTGTCTCTCTCTGTCCCAAAAATAAATAAAAAACATTGAAAAAAAAATTAAAAAAAAAAAAGCTCTTTGTTTTTAAGTAAATTAGCCTTAGGTTGTATAATGCCAAGTTTCCTCAATTGTTTTCTTACCCTTCATGATGTACTCACAGGGGACATTTGGGTTCCGGGGCAAAATTCTACAAAAGTAGCAGAGACCTAGCAGTAAATACAGGTTGATACGTGCAGTCAGGTGCTGCGCTAAGTACTTTACTTGCATGGACACATTTCATCTTGACGATAATCCTGTGCACTGAGGATATTCTTCCCATTTCACAGACAAGGAGATGAAGAAGGCATTGAGAGGTTAAGAAACCCCCCTGTATCTCAGTATCATTAGCACAGTCTGAGTGTGAAGCACGGCGCTCTGGCTCCCGAGGCCTCTCCCGCGACCACTGTGCAGTCAGTACTGCCTTACGGACACCAACCAAGGAGAGATCTCAGAAGGCTTAGCTCTCTTGGTTTCCCTATAGCTCAGCAGCAGTTCAGGGCTTTAGCTTTGGAGTCACCACCAAGTGCAAATTATAGTTGTGTGCCCTCACACAAGTGATTGTGTTAACTTTATTTGTGTCTTTGCCTGTCGCTAAGGTAATAGCTGCTATAAAGAGAATAAAATGAGATGTTTACGCAACACTTAGGATCAGTAGCCACCCTATACAAGCCCTTAATAAATGCTGTATTTTCCTCATTGGTCCAGTTCTAGTCTCTTGATCTGTCTGAAGTTTCTGAAGTTTTTACCGCAGCCTGTATTCTTACGGCTCTTAAGTAAATACATAACACGAATATGAAAGTATTTATCATGTGCATGAATGATCTAGAATTCTGGTTTCAGAAATGAGTATGGTACTCTGACCACCAGGAACGTAACTTAGTTGGGGAGACAGGATAGGTCTCTGAGCAGCTAACGTACGTAAATAGTGAAGTGGAATGGACTCAGGCTTAAGACCTTTCAGGGTGCTAGAAGTAAAAGAATATGTAGATCAAAAGATTTACTCCCCGAGGAGTTTTAACTTTGTCTCCCCACAGGGGAAGCTCATGGTTGTCTAGGTAGGCCAGTGGTTAAGTGGATTAATCTCTAATTCAGAGATAGGTGGACTATTGGCCAGTCCCCATTGCTGAATATTGAAAAAAACACATTCTTTTACTTCGTTAATAATAGAAGCGATGTTTGGTCTGACTTCTCTGTCATGGTTGTTTCCAAATCCAGGAAGAAAATACAAGGATGTTATCCCTGACCACCAAATGTGCTGTCTTTCATTCTACATTTCTCCATTTTATCCGTAAGATATTATTAGAAATGATCCTATTACTCACAGAAATCAAGATCTACTAGAAGTAACGCTGGTCTGGCACAATCTTTTTAATTAAAGAAAAAAGGCAGCACAAGAGTTTGAAAAATAATAATTAGAAGAATAAAGTCCACTCATCCCACCGTCCACTTAGATGTATTTCCGTTGTGTGTGTGTGTATGTGTGTGTGTGTGTGTGTGTGTGTGTGTGTGTGTGTGTGTGTGTGTTTAAATGTTTATTTTTGAGAGAGGCACAGAGGGGGACAGAGGATCCAAAGGCGGCTTTGCACTGACAGCAAACTGCAAGATTATGACCTGAGCCAAAGTTGGATGCTCAACCAACTGAACCACCCAGGTGTCCCTATATTTTAAGAACTGGTATTCTATCGTCTGTAACAAAATTTTAAACTTAAAATGGTAAATAAAAGTGGACATAATAGCAGAAGTTATTAAGGGCGCCTGGGTAGCACAGTAGGTTAAGTGTCTGACTCTTGATTTTGGCTCAGGTCCTGATCTTGTAAATCGGGGTCGAGCCCTGCATCGGGCTCAGTGCTGACAGTTCAGAGCCTGCTTGGAATTCTCTCTCTACCTCTCTCTCCCCTCTCTCTCTCAAAATAAACTTAAAAAAAAATAAGCCTGAAAAAAAGTTATTAGATGTATATAAAGAGGAATAATGTAACACATTCATATCACCAATGCTCAGGTTAAATGCCACCTTGCCAGCACCCTGGAAGGCTTTTGGGTATCCTTTCCTGATCACATCCCTGAATTTCCCCACTAGAGATCAGCAATGTTTTGGTAATGAAAATAATTTCCGAAGCACCTGGGTGGCTCAGTTGGTTGATGTCCCGACTCGATTGTGGCTCAGGTCATGATCCCAAGGTCATGGGATCAAGCCCCACATTGGGCTCCATGCTGAGCCTGGAGCCTGCTTAAGCTTCTATCTCTTCCTCTGCCCTTCTCCCGACTCATATTCTCTCTCTCTCTTAAAAAGAAAAAAAATTCTTGATGTTAGGTAAAGCATCTTTATAACCTTTTTCTCCAAGATTTGGGCTGTCATCTTTGTCATCTATGCTTTGCATTAAAAAAAAATTTTTTTTAATGTTTGTTTATTTTTGAGAGAAAGAGCACGAGCGGGGGAGGGGCAGAGAAGAGAGGGAGACAGAATCTGAAGCAGGGCCCAGGCTCCGAACTGTCAGCACAGAGCCCGACGTGGGTCTCGAACCCACAGACCATGAGATCATGACCTGAGCCGAAGTCGGACCCTCAACCACCTGAGCCACACAGGCGCCCCTATCCTTTGCATTTTTGTACAAAGTTTGGAATTTGCCCAAGTTTCAACAAAACAAGTCTTAGGATTTTTGTTGGAATGATACTTAATTAATCCTCTCTATAATAGTGCATTTTCCAGTGAATGAACATCTCTCCATTGATAAGGACTTCCTTAGATCTTTTGATAACAGTTTTGTGATTTTCTTCATAAAGCATTCCATAAATTTTGTTACATTAATAATTGTTTTCTTTATATTTTAGATGCTATTGTAAATGATGTCTTTAAATTTTGTTTGTTGCTGGTGCACAGAAATTGAAAAAATTTCAATATATATTTATTTTGAAAGAGAGAGTGAGCAGGGAAGGAGAAGGAGAGAATCCCCAAGCAGGCTCCGCACCGTCAGTGCGGAGCCCGATGTGGGGCTCGAACCAACGAACCTTGAGATCATGACCTGAGCCGAAACCAAGAGTTGGACACTTAACTGACTGAGCCGCTCAGGTGCCCCAGAAATAAAATTTTTAAACAGATTTTTCTGTTTGGTAACCTTGCTGCAATTCGCTTATCAATTCCAGTAATTTCTCTATAGATTCATTTGAACTTTCTAAATATGCAAATACATCACCTACAAGTCAGAACAGATTTGCTTTTCTTTCCATTCCTCATAACTTTTGTGGTTTTCTTTCTTTTTCTTGTCTAATTACATTGGCAGACCCCAAGTACGCTGTTGAAGAGACGTGGTCATAATAGGCATGCTTGTTTTGGGAATGCACTCCAGGTGTTCTGTAAGCAGTTTATGGTATTTTTATTAAATTGAGAAATATCTATTCTTAGTTTGTGAAGAGGTTTTCATAATCACAGATGTTGCTGAATTTTATCAAAAGCTCTTTCTGGAGGCACCTGGGTGACTCAGGTCATGATCTCACAGTTCGTGAGTTCTAGCCCCACATCGGGCTCACCATTGTCAGTGCAGAGTCTGCTTTGGGTCCTGGGTCCCCGTCTCTGCGCCTCCCCTGCTTGTGCTCTCTCTGTTTCAAAAATAAATAAGAAAAAAAAATTTTTTTTAAAAGCTCTTTCTGTATTGCAAAAAATTGTTGTTTTCCCACCTTTAATCTCAACATGATTCGTTACATGGATTGGTTTCCTATTATTAAACCAACCTTCCTTTCCTGAAGTAAAACCAACCTGGCCATGATTTGATTGGTTTGTTTTTGATTTGGCTTATTTTAAGATTTTTGCTTAATATCACAATGATATAGCCTTGTAAAATGAGTTGGAGAGTGGCTTTCTTTCCCTGTTTCCTGGAGGAGTGTCTCTAAGATGTGCATTACTCCTGTCATAAATGTTTAAAAGAAATCTTAGGTGAAGTATGTGTGGGGCCTGGCATCTTTGTGGGATACCAATTCAAATTTCTTTCTGTTTTTTTTAAAATAGCTTTTTTTTTTTTAAGTTTATTTATTTGTCTTGAGAGAGAGTGAGAGCACATGAACAGGGGAGGAGCAAAGGGAGAGAGGGAAAGAGAGAAACTCAAGCAGGTTCCATGCCGTCAGCCCAGAGCCCGATGCAGGGCTGCATCCCACAAACCACGAGATCATGACCTGAGCCAGGTCATGGAGATCAGGAGTCAGACGCTTAACCGAGTGAGTCACCCAGGCACTGAAATTTTCTTTCTATTAATAAGAGTATTTCTTCATGTAGAATATTGGCAAATTGAATGTTCCCGAGAATTTGTCCACTTCATCTACATTTTCAAATTTATTAGCACAGTGTTATTCCTGCCCTCTTTTTAACATAGGCCATATCGGTAATGATGTCCCCCCCCTTGTCATTCCTGATACTATTATTTGTGGCATACAAATTTATACTACTATTTCTTTCATCATCTTTTAGTTTTACTTGCCCAGCCTTTTTTCAGAGGGGTGTCATCTGTATTATTTTTTTTCAAAGAACCAATATTTTGGTTTCTTGTTGTTTTCATTGTTTCATTGATTCCAGCTTTTTATGATTTCCTTTTTTCTAGGTTGAGTTTGTCACTTTTCTGTAGTACTGTAATGGATATTTAGCTCAAATGTTCACCTTTCTAGTCAACTATATATTTAAAACTGGAGATCTCCTTCTAAATGCTACTTCAGCTGTATGTTCATTTTCTATGCTCTATGTCAAGTGACCACAAATTTTCCCATCTAAAACAGCATACCTTTGGGGCACCTGCATGGCTCAGTCGATTCAGCCTCTGACTCTTGATTTTGGCTCAGGTCTTGAACTCAAAGTCATGGGATCAAGCCCCACATCAGGCTCCATGCTGGGCGCGGAGCCTGCTTGGGATTCTCTCTCTCCCTCTCCCTCTGCCCCTCCCCTGCTCATGCACAAGCACAGATACGCACGCACTCTCAAAAAAATAAAAATAAAACAGCATACTTTTATTATCTCACAGTATCTATGGGCCAGAGTCTATGCACAGCTTAGATGGGTCCTCTGTTCAGGGGTTCACAAGGCTGCATCAGTTACTTACCCTGGACTGTGTTCTCAGCTGGAGTTTGTGGTCCTCTTCCAAACTCATCAGATTGTTGACCACATTCAGTTCCTTGTAGCCCTCTGCCACTAGAGGCTGCCTCTCCAGACCATGTCTCCACTGTATGCTTCGTCAGGGCCAGTAAGAGAGACTCTGCTACTTTGAGTCTCTTTCAGAAAAGGCCAGATGGGATTCACCAGATTAGGTCAAAACTACCCAGAATAAGATCCCTTTTGACTAACTCTGAGCCAACAGTATAAGAACATTAACTGCATCTCCAAAATCCTTTTACCTGTGCCCTATTCTGTTGGTAAGAAGCAAGTTATATGTTCTGCCCTCACAAGGGTATGGATCTGGGGATGGGGAAGGAATGTGGAGGCTGTTCTGGAGCTCTGCAAACCACAACCTCCATTCTCCAAGCGTAGATATCTAGTTTAGTTACTCGATAATTTCAAAGAATACTCTGCGCTCATTATTACTTATAATTTGACCCACAGATATTATTTGGAGCTATAGTTCTTCATGTTCAAACATAGCTATTTAAGTTATAATTGAACTGTTATTAGAGAATATGTTCTCTGTGTGATTTAAATTATTTGACATTGGATAACAATTGCCTCATGACTCTATTTACCTCCCTCTCAACTTATATGTTGTCATGTATTTTGTATCTCTTTAAAGACAAGTCGTTATTGTCTTGTATAGTCACCATTCATTTAGATTTACCTATATTTGCCATCATTTTTGCTCTCTGTTCCTTGCTGTGTCTTCGAACTACCATCTGGGATAATTTAGTGCAGTTCAGCTGGAGGCAGTTTCACTTTTTTTTTTTTTTTTTCCGAAATGTCTTTATGGGGCGCCTGGGTGGCTCAGTTGCTTAAGCGTTTGACTTTGGCTCAGGTCATGATCTTGTGTTCATGAGTTTGAGCTTTGTGTCGGGCTCTGTGCTGATAGCTCAGAGCCTGGAGCCTGCTTCGGATTCTGTGTCTCCCTCTGTCTCTCTCTGTCTCAAAAATAGATTACCCTTGAAAAAAATTGTTTTAGATATGTATTTACTTTGCCTTCATTTTTAAAGGCGATCAATTTTTTCTGGATATAGAATTCTCTTTGGGTGATGATCTTGAAGATAACCTTCCCATGGTCTTCTGGCTTCCCTATCATTGCCATGAAGAAATCAACTGTTAGTTTCTTACTCCATTGAAACTAGTGGAGTCTTTTTCCTCCGGCTGTTTTCAGGGTTTTTTCTTTGTATTTGCTTTTCCACAGTTTTATTATGCTGTGTCTAAGTGAGGATTTCATTTTATTTTTCCACTTGGGTTTTGTTTGGCATCTTAGATATGTGGATTGATACATCAGTTCTGGAAAACTCTCAATTATATTCTTTAGGTATTTCCTCTGCCCAGTATTCTCTGTCCTTGACTTCTGGGATTCTAAGTAAACACATGTTAGACCTTCTTGGTATGTTTCCTCTGTCTTCATTTTTCTGTGTGTATTGTGTTTATTTTTTCTGTGTCATCCTAGATAGTTTCTTCTTATATAGCCTGTAAATCATGAAGTCACTTTTCAGCTATTTTTAGTTTGCCAGGAGACTCATTCACTGAGTTCATAATTTCTGTTTATATATATATTTTTTATTTTTTTAATGTTTATTTTTTAGAGAGAGAGAGAGAGAGTGCAAACAGGGGAGGAGCAGAGAGAGAGGGAAACACAGAATCCAAAGCAGGCTGCAGGCTCTGAGCTATCAGCAGAGAGCCCGATGTGGGGCTCAAACTCACGAACAGTGAGATCATGACCTGAGCCGATGTCAGACGCTCAACTGACTGAGCCGCCCAGACGCCCCTATATATATAGTTTTAAATGTTTTATTTATTTTTGAGAGAGCACAAGCAGGGGAGGGGCAGAGAGAGGGGGAGACAGAAAATCCAAAGCAGGCTCTGTGCTGACAGCAGAAAGCCCAACGTGGGGCTCGAACTCACAAACTGCAAAATCATGACCTGAGCTGAAGTCAGACGCTCAACTGACTGAGCCACCCAGCTGCCCCTCTGTTTTTACATTTTTTAATTCTGGTTTTTTTTTTGGCAAGGTTCTTTTCCTTAATCTGCACTGGTATGCTATCTGGTTCCTTGCTGCATTTTTTAAATGAGGATTTTATTTCCATGGATTATCCTTTGTGTCTGTTAATTCCACTATCTACAGCCTGCTCCAGTTATGTTCCTGCCATCTGTAGTTCATGTTGCTTGTAGTTCATGTTGTCTGGCATTATCTTTGATGCTTTGCTTGAAAAACCTGGAAAAGAATACAGAAATAATTTAAGATCTGAGATGATTTCATCTTCCTTAAGAGGTTTTTGTTTCTTGCTGCCAAGTGCCTGAGGTCATTAGCAGTCTGGAACTTAGGGTTTAGATGTTCTGTTCTCCTCCACATGATCCACTGCACCATGTATCCCCACTCCAGGTTACAGCCCTTGGGCTCCAGTCTTTGGGTGGATACCAAATGCAACCTTTGTCTCTCCAACCCTAATTGTTGATGAAAATACAACTCTGCCTCTGCACTGACTCCTCTAGATTGGCAATTCAGCACAAGGGCAAAAGCAGCGCTGGCACTATTTCCTGAACTCTAATTCTCCTTCCTTAGTTTGACCTGGTAGATTCCATCTTTTACATCTTCGAGAGGACGCTTATTGTGTTTCCTCAGTTTTATCTTCCGTGAGAACATTGATCCAAGTGACCTCTTTTCTGGGGCACCTGGGTGGCTCAATCAGTTAAGTGTCTGACTTCGGCTCAGGTCATGATCTCATGGCTCGTGAGTTCAAGCCCCGCATCGGGTTCTCTGCTGTCAGTGCAGAGTCCTCTTCGGATCCTCTGTCTCCCTTTCTCTCTGCCCCTCCCCCATCTCCCTCTCTCAAAAACATACAAAAAGCCCTTTTTTTAAAAAAATGACCTCTTTTCTCATCACCACCTCCAGAAATCCAAGGTTACATCTTGGTCATGAATAAAATGTGCAACACCTGTACTTTGGTTCTCCACCTCACCCCTGGGTCACTCAAGGAGTTTCAGATGACCCCAGATGATATCTTTTTATCCATGAATGACTCATTTATTCATTCAACCAGTATTTATCCAGTGCCAACTATGTTCTATGCTTTTTTTCTTAGAACTAGAGACTCAGTGGTAAACAAGAACTTACTGTTCTGTTCTAGGAGATAGACAAGTCAGTTTTCACATGAGAGGATTTTAACTTCGGGTAAACCCCTTAAAATTATTTGGAAGATTTTACATGTATCTTCAGTCTTCGGGAGGGTTTGTAGTTTTCTTCACATCCTCGAAAGAGTCTGTGACTCAAAGGGTTTTAAAGAATCGGTGCTCTATATGATATTACAGTAAGTTTAGCTTTCTCATATTAATAAAAAGATTTAAATTCTATGTCCAATTTGTTATTTGTTCTACCTTGTAGGACTTGGAGGGTTGGAGGTTGATTAGCTTTAAATAAAATTCTACCACTCAATAGATGTTTGACTACATGTCTACTGTGTGCTAGGCAGTGGAGGTACTGATATAAATATGATAGTTTCAATCCTCAAGGCATCTTGACACAGACACTATACGGAAAATTATAACCTCTTACCCAAAAGTAGTAGTTCTCAAACATTGGGGATATATAAGAATCAACTAATCTATTGTAAAGTATTCCTCTTTCTCAGGTTCCTTCCCCTGACCCTGAGATTTTTATTCCATAGATCTGGAGTGAATCCTGGAAATCTCCCTAAGGATTCTGGCCAAGTGTTATACCCCATTTCAAGAAATAATAATGTAAACTCTTTTGTAATACTATACGCTTGCTCTTCTATGTTCTATATTTATGCTACCTAATCTACTTACTCCTCTTAATATTTTTTTGTCCCATCATATAGATGAAGAAACCAAAGCACAGAACAGTTAAGTTGACTTGCCCACAGTCACATGGTGCTAGAACCAGGGTTCAAATGCAAAATATCTACAGGGGCAGGCTGTGTCTCCCCTGTGTATACATATATGTAGCCTCCTAGTCATGCAGAGATATGTGAAGAGCTTATCTTGAGCCACTGAAGGTCTCCCTGTTAACTTTCTGGCTAGTCCACTGGTCTGCTGCTTACCTCATATGAGAGCACAAACTTCAGGCTCAGAGCTATGGGCTTTCCCCATTTGTTTCCTCCCAGGTTTGCAATTTTTACTGCCAGCACTGTTAGGTATGGCCTTTATGTCATCCACTCCAACTCAAGTTAGCTCCCTCTAGCAGTGGAGCTCCTGGCTTTGAATGTTGACCTCACCCTGGTGGCAATGTTGGCACCAACCCATTTGGGGAGTCTGCTTCTGGCAAGAATGCCACAGACTCTCACTACTCTGGCCCGAAATTCGCAGGGTTTGAAAAAATGAATAAATGATTCGCAATTTGTTTGCCTTCGGTCAATTTCCAGAGCCCTCAAATGATTATTTTGACAATTTTTTCCAGATTACTTTTTTGCGGCAGGGATAGAGTGTGGATTTGATATCTTTACCATCACTAGAATCCTACCTAAGTGCCATCTACACATTTTGTCAGGTCTTGGATTTGATTTTACCCCACTTACAATCTAATCAATTAACCTGTTACTGTTTCATGGATGCTGGCAGAAAACACAAAACTCCTGGAACAGAGACAAAGGACTTTATTACCCAACGGCACAGCAACGAGTGCTACTGTCAGCATATTTGCAGGGGTTCTTCTTGCTCACAAGTCCCACGGGGGGTGACACGAAGAGGCTTAGGTAGATGCTACACATGCAGTGGGTTTATGTCATGTCTGAGGAACACTGAACTTGAGGAATCCACCACTTTTATAGCAAGCAGTAAGCAAGCCTGTTCTTTTTCCTGGAGGGAGGCATCACCTCATATCTCAAGGTTACTCACTTGAGATAAACAGGTTAAACGCCAGCCTGGGAAATGGCTCAGGGAAAGAGTAGGCACTGTCTTGCATTTTTGGCATACCCATCAAGTATTGGAGGAACACAAGAGACACATGACCAATGTCTCTTTCCAGCTCATTTTACCTAGTTTGTTGGAATGAAGTTACCAATAATACCTTTCATCTTTTAGATTTCTTATGCCCTGTAGCAATGTTTCCTTTTTACTTCTAGTATTATTTGTGGCTTCTATCCTATTTTTTCCAGAGTAGTTTTACCAGTTTATTAATTTTATTAGTCTTTTTGAAGAACCATCGTTTGCTTTTGTTCATCCTCACTTTTTTCTATTTCTCTGGCTTTGTTTTGTGATGTGTACTTTTTTTTTTTTTTTTTGAGAGACAGATGGAGCCTGAGTAGGGGAGGGGCATGGAGAGAGGGAAACACAGAATCCAAAGCAGGTTTCAGGCTCTGAGCTGTCAGGACAGAGCCCAACGCAGGGCTTGAACTTGTGAACCATGAGATCATGACCTGAGCCAAAGGTGGACGCTTAAGCGACTGAGCCACCCAGGTACCCCTCTAATATGTACTTTTAAGACTAGAAATTCCCCTCTAGTTATGTTTTTAGTTATGTCCCACAAGTTTTGATATATAGTATTTTTAGTAACAGATCAAAATATTTTGTGATTTCTGTTTGTTTTTTGACCCATGGGTTATTTTGAAATGTTTTTTAATTTCCAAATATAGGGTTTTTTCTAGTTATCTTTTTATTTTGTTTTTCACACTAATACCTAGGTTAGAGAACATAGTCTGTATTTCACTCTTGATTTTTTTTATTTTTCTTTGTTGAAATGTGCTCTATGGCCAAAAATATGGTCTAATTTTGTTCATGTCTAATTTTGTTAATGTTCCATGTGTACTTGATGTCTGTGTATGTCGATCAGGTCAGGTTCATTAATCATGTTCATCATTTATATCCTTACTGAGTTATGTGAGTGTGTCTGGGCATATGTTAGTTATCCAGGAAAGTTGTAGAGCAAACTAAAAAGGTCAGAGGCCCAAGACCTTGAACATACCAGTATTTAATGCCAAGCGTTTCAGGGGTGTTAAGCCACAGGAAAATATTTTACATGTTGGAAAAGCCATCTCTTCTCTGACTTAATTAGCACTCCTCCCCACTTTGCTTATTTCATTCATTCATCACCAATGAATATTCTTTAAAAAAATTTTTTTAATGTTTATCTTTGATAGAGACAGCAAGCAAGTGGGGGAGGGACAGAGAGAAAGGAAGACACAGAATCTGAAGCAGGCTCCAGGCTCTGAGCTGTCAGCACAGAGCCCAGCACAGGGCTGGAACCCAGGAACAGTGAGCTCATGACCTGAGCAGAAGTCAGAGGCTTAACTCACTGAGCCACCCAGGAGCCCCAACAATGAATATTCCTAGTTGTCTTGTTTACATATCTATTGTCTGTCTCTTGGACTAGACTACAAAATCTCCATGAGGACAGGGACCATGTGTCTTCTCGACAGTATATCCCTCGTGCCTGTACATACATGATACTAAATATTTATAGCATAGATGGTGCACTTTCTTGAAATGTAACTTTAGATAATTTGGAGAGAAATTTCAAATTATTAAACTCATGACCAATTAAAAATGTTTTCTTGGGGCGCCTGGGTGGCTCAGTCGGTTAAGCGTCCGACTTCGGCTCAGGTCATGATCTCACGGCTCTTGAGTTCGAGCCCCGCGTAGGGCTCTGTGCTGACAGCTCAGAGCCTGGAGCTTGTTTCAGATTCTGTGTCTCCCTCTCTCTCTCTGACTCTCCGCCGTTCATCCTCTGTCTCAAAAGTAAATAAACGTTAAAAAAAAAAATTAAAAAAAAAAAGTTTTCTTACTACACCACGTGAATATTCGTGAAGAAGAATGCAAAATTTGGAGCAATTTAAAATATAAAATGGGAACAATTCAAGTCAGTTTGCCTTTGACATTGGTGACTCTGGGCTGATTTATGCATGCCACGTGGATGGTGAATGGGGGAAATCAATGTTTATCTCACTTGTCATTGGTGTTTTTTCGATGAAAACATTAAAAAGCAGGGATTGGAAGGGTTGTCAGACGAAGTACAGACAGGAAACTTTGGGCAGGGAATAGGAATTGACTGAGAATTAAAAGAAATGGAGGTGGAGAGAATTTCTGAACTGGGTTGATAGGGTTATGACTAGGATTGGGAGTTTGAGGAGGACAGAGTGGGATTAGGCATTTGGCTGTATAAGGCTTTTTATGCTTCTTCTTGTTTGCTTTTTTTCTTTTCTCTTCATATTCAGCGTTGTTTCAGTCTGTTTCCGTTATGGCCAAGGGACCGTAGAGAGGAAACTTTGTCAGGGTGGCTTCTTCGGGGAGGGGGTGATGCACCGCGCACGGATATAGCTGACAACAGCACTAGTCAGTGAAAGGGCCCCAAAGGGAAAGGAGAAGCCAGGGGGACCGCGGGAACGGCTGGATATCGGCAAGGTCTAGGGTTGGGGTAAGCCCAGGGTTTCCTTCCTTCTGAGTTTAGGGGCTCCTCCTGTCTGGGAGGCGTGGAGGCAGCGGCTGCGCCCCTCATCCCAGCACCCAGGTCTGTACGGAGCAAACACAACGGCGTCACCCGCACCTCAACCTCCAAGCCCGGGCGTCCGGGGACATTACAAAGCAGCGCAGAGAACGTGCCCGTTCGCCTCGGTGACATTCCCCCCGCGCCACTGCCGGTCCTCTCCCTGGCTCTTCCTTCTGCGCAGAGACCCAGGAAGGTTCCCGGGACTTGTTCCCGCGGGGCTGACCTCTAGGGACTAGCATCCCAGCGCCTCTGGGGAGAGAAGCTGGCGCGCCGGACACGGACACCTCCCCTTCCCGGAGGCTAGCGGGAACGGTGGGCGTGGGCTCGCGAGGGGCGGAGCCTGCGCGCCTGGCCGGGCACCCTCCCTCCGCGGCGAGTGGGGCCGGTGGGCGTGGACACGCGAGGGGCGGGGCCTGCGCTCCTGGCCGCACACCTTCCTCCCTGCGGCGCGTGGGGAAGTCGCCGCCGGCGGGGTCGCCTAGAGGGAGAGGAAGACTAGGGAGTCGCGGGGCCCCGCGCGGGTCGCCCCCCCCATCCAGGCGAGTAGCGGGCGTCCGGGCGGGAGCGGCATCGGGGCGCAGGGCGAGCTTGGGGCTGGCCGGCGCGGCGCCGTCCCTTCGGTGGGTGCTTGCCTCCCCTTGCAGGGAGAATCCGCGCAGCCTTCTGCCTTGCTTATAGGTTTCCCTTTGACCAGAAAACCTGTTTCTGGGAAAAACCTCAGAATATAACCAAGTGGCCGAGAGGTTCTCCTTGAGCCTCAACTGGACACACACGGAACCAATGCTGAAGCTTTCGGTTTTGGTTTTCGTATTTGGCTAAAAGCTAATTTGGATAAAAGCAATTTGGGCTGGCAACTGTGATCTAGTTTTTAGGCAGTAAACTAAAAAAATACATATATTTTTTACATATATTTTTAAAGAGATACATTTATTTATATATATATATATAAATATATATTTATAGATCTGATACATTTTAACACTTGAAGTAGTGTGTTGAATCTAAAGCTCTCCAACTCCATATATCTCATTTAAATCGGAAAGTAGATGAGCAGGTATAGAAAACCACCTTATCTCCTTTTTTTTTTTTTTTTTTTAATTTTTTTTTTCAACGTTTATTTATTTTTGGGACAGAGAGAGACAGAGCATGAACGGGGGAGGGACAGAGAGAGAGGGAGACACAGAATCGGAAACAGGCTCCAGGCTCTGAGCCATCAGCCCAGAGCCTGACGCCGGGCTCGAACTCACGGACCGTGAGATCGTGACCTGGCTGAAGTCAGATGCTTAACCGACTGCGCCACCCAGGCGCCCCTACCTTATCTCCTTTTGAAACACAGTAAATGTCACTCATGTGTCCAGCTATATGGAACTTGAAGTATAAACTGCGTTTAGACTGTTGAATCATTGTCACCTCCTGTCTTGTCATTCCTCGTGGTGTTATTTATTTATTTAACAAACATCTGCAGATAAATCTCGTCCTTAACACCCCCTAGACCGAACATCCCCATTCTAGGTCCTACCCATTTCTCTGCTCCCTTTTTTTAAAGAACAAAACAAAAAACCAGCTTTTTGAATGAAAGACTTGCTTCCCAAGTTTCTAGGTCCACTCCTGTTTTCCTCCAACCCCCTCTCATCTCAGTCAGGCTGTCTCCCCACCCGTTCTCGGGAAATCTAGGGTCTGTGCCAGTTTTCACCTTATACGGCACAATTGATTGCTCCCTTCTCCACGTTTTTCCTTCCATTGACTTCCAGGTCACCACATTTTCCTGCATTTCCTCCCATCTCACTGGCCACTCCTTCTGTGTCTCTAGGTTTCTTTTTCCCAACCACTGAGTGTTCAGAGTGCCACAGCACTCAGTACTGGCCATATTCTCTTTCTAGGCATAATTTCTCTCAAGGCAGTTTCTTTCTTTTTATTTAAAAAAAATTTTTTTTTAATCTTTATTTTTTGAGAGAGAGAGACAGAGCACGAACCAGGGAGGGGCAGAGAGAGACGGAGACACAGAATCTGAAGCAGGCTCCAGGCTCTGAGCTGTTACGACAGTACAGAGCCCGATGCAGGGTTCAAACCCACCGATGGTGAGATCATGACCTGAGCTGCAGCCCCAGGCTTAACCCACTGAACCACCCAGGCACCCCTCCCAAGGGGCAGTCCATGGCTATAAATAACATCTCTAAGCTGACAACTTCCAAATGTTTATCTTTAACTTTTCTGTCCTGAGTTCCAGATGCTTATCTCCAACTGTTTACTCAGCATCTCCACTTGGAAGTCTGATGGACATTTAAATGTTGTGTGTCCAGGGGTGTCTGAGTGGCTGAGTCGGTTAAGGGTCTGACTTCAGCTCAGGTCATAATCTTCCGGTTCATGAGTTCGAGCCCTGTGTCTGGATCTGTGCTGATAATTCAGAGCCGGGAGCCTGGTTCGGATTCTGTGTTTCCCTTTCTCTCTGCCCGTCTCCTGCTTGTTCTCTCTCTCTCTTTAAATAAAACGTTAAAAAAAAATAAGTGTAGTGTGTCCAAACAGAATTAGTAATACCGCACCCACCCAACTCTCCCTTTAGTTTTTCCCTCATTTACCTTCCTCATCACGGTAAATGTTACTGTCTTTCATCTAGGCTAAAACTCTAGGAATCGTCCTGGACTCATCCTTTTAGTTCTGACCCAACATCCAAGCATCCAGCACATTCTGTCAACTCTACCTTGAAAAGATATCTCAAGTCTGACCACGTATCCCACCCTCTCTAACAAAAACTACAGTGCCTTCTTGCTTAGATGACTGTAAGTCTCTGATTTGGTCTTCCTGGTTCTGCCCTGGCTCCCCTACAGCCTTTCTCCCAACGGCAGTGATTACAAAAAAACAAAAAACATGTAATCACAACTTTCACTTCCCTTCAAAACCTGGTAGCTTCTCATCAAAAGCAGAAAAACCGAACTCTTATGATGGCTTCAGCGCCCTATGTGATTTAACACCTGTCTCTCACCTTTTCCCTCTCACCTTTTCCCTTGCTGATCTCTCTCACCTTTTCCCTTGCTTACTCCGCTAGTGACACTGATCACGCTGCTGTTTTTGCCTGTGGTCGGCCTTGGCTTGACCCTCACAAGCTGTTGCACCTTCACCTTCTCTCGCCTCCCATTGAAATACTGTCCCAGAGGTTACTGCCTTTTTTTTGCTTTTTGAACAGCCCTTTGCTCCTGACCTTTTGTGTGGGTTGCTGTTGGATACTGAATGTTATTCTCCAGAATTCCACAAAGCCTGTGGTGGCTCTTAAATCATTGCTGGTTTCGAGGCTCTCTAATATTAAAAACGCACCCCCGTGCTTGCCTTGAGCCTCATTTTGATAAGATGTGCAGTTTGCTGTTTTTACATTCAGCAGTTTTAGAAAACGTTCTTCCTGGTTTGGAGAAGATTTGCCTGCTAAGGCCAGTTCTCATTTTTAAATATAGAAAATGAAAGAAAAATAGTCCACGTATCAAAAAGAATGTGCAGTCATTTTTTTTTTTTTTGGAACGTCCCTGGTTATCATTAGGAAACAACAGTCCCTCACTTGGAGAGTTTTTGAATGGTACCAGGAATAGGTAGTTTTAATGGGAAGAAGAAACGTGTGGGAGCGGGTTCAGAGAATATTACACAAGTTTGTAAGTTGTGTGGTGAGTAAACCACTATCAGAATGTCAAGATTTTATAGCAACATTCTGTTCTCTTTTTACAATAGGTGGGGATGGGAATGAAAAATAATATTTTTATCTTTATGAAAAGCTGTTGGGGGATAAAAGACTGTTTATAATGTTTATTTCTCATTTTTATCCCAAGGAACTAGTTCTGTGATGTTATCAGTAACATGTGTACTTATTACCTTCCCCTCTTTCAAAAGAGAAGGAAAAAAATGTTCCATTTCAGCATTGGGATTTCAGATGCATGAATAGATACGTACAATAGACGATGAAATAACATTTTAAAATGAGGGCGTTTGGAATAAGGAACAAGGAGAAGATGAGAGTAGGTGAGGTAAGGAGAAGCCAAGAGTGAAGAGGTTAAAACCAGAACACCTGGGGCACCTGGGTGGCTCAGTCGGTTAAGCATCCAGGTCATGGTCTCAGGGTTCACGAGTTCGAGCCCTGCATCGGGCTCTGTGCTGACAGCTTGGAGCCTGGAGCCTGCTTTGGATTCTATGTGTCTCTCTCTCTGCCCCTCCCCCCCTCCCATTCTGTCTGTCTCTCTCTCTGTCAGTCTGTGTCTCCCATAAATAGACATTAAAAAAAAAAAAAAGACTCCCAATGTAAAGAAGTCAAAGAAAAGTACACATGTTCCTCACCTGGCTGGCATAGGTCTGTTCTTTTGTATGACGGAGCCTGATGGAGCTTGGCACCCCTGTGTTGTAGTTCAGGGAATTGCTGTAGTTCAGCCAGTTTTTTCCAGAAAGGGCCAGACAGTAAATATCATAGGCTCTACGGGCCATACAGTTTCTGTTGGGACTACTCAACTCTGCCTCTTTAGCATGCAGTTAGCCAGAGACATCACATCAGTGAATGTGCATGGCTTTCTTTCAATGAAACTTTATTTACAAAAACAGGCGGCTGGTTGTGTTTTGCTGCTTACCTCTGCAGTAGCGCTTGGTCGTGAATGTGGATGTTGTGTCCCTCAGAGTTTAGTTGCACAGAACACAACTTACTCCGGCTGGTTGAAGCAGAAAGGCGTGCATTAGAGGCCGTTACAGGATTTACAGTATTGTTGGGAAAGTTGAAGAACTAGACTGTAGGTTGAGTTTCTAAGAACCCCTCATAGCACCGCTGAGCAGAGCTGGTCTGGTGGAACTGGGCTCTTGCCCTGACGGCTCCTGCCAAATCAGCTGGCTGCCAGCTCCTGAATCACAGCAGCTCTGCCGGAGCCTTAAGCAGCAAAACAGCCGCCTTGTGCTCCGCCTCTGCCTAGTTCCCTCCGACGCGTAAGTGCATCTGATCGGCAGAACTTAAGTTATGCCTGGAATCTTACCTTGAAGGGAGTCTAGAAAATACAGCTTTTAGTCCTTGTGGTACAGGAAGTACGGAAGGTCCACTAAAAGGAGGTGGGAGGAAATGTTGGATGCGCGTATCTGCAGTCTGCTGCGGAACACCCCTCTGGCTGCTTATCATCCACACTCTCTGCTGTGTTTCCACACTTGAGCTTCCAGACAGCACTAGTGAAAGCGGCCCACTGCCTCCAGTGCAATGCAGCTACCCCCTCATGGAAACAAAAGGGCACTTGCTTTGTCCCCACAGGTTCTGTAAGTCACGACATCTTCTGCAGTGTTCATCACGGACGTTGTGCTGGGACCTAGCACACTCAGGCGTTGGGTGGCCTCTCTCCTTTCCTAGAGCAGGAGGGGGTAGGTAGGCGAGGTCAAGCTGCCCAGTGACCAAGAGGCTAACAGGAAGCTCACACCCCTGTTTTTCATCGTTTGTCTCTCTACTAGCACATTCCCTCTATTTGTAAGCGTTCCAAGTTTTCTTTATTAAGAGATCTCATTAGAAATCCCCTCTGGACCCTGCATTCCCTTGTAACTCCTGGCCCCTCCTCTCCTTCTTGGCCAGGCTTGCCCTCACGTCCCGTATACTCTCGTCTCCTTTGGTGATGCCACCGTGCGTCTGTAATTGCCCCAGTGGACCTCGAGGTGCTGGATGCTGTGGACGCTGATCGGATGGTCCCACTCCTGGCACCATCATGTGTCTGATTTTCCCGTTCCTCCGTTGCCATTTTCCCCCCTCCTTTTTTTTTTTTAAGTTTGTTTAATTTTGAAGGAGAGTGAGCATGCGAATGGGGGAGGGGCAGAGCAAGAATCCCAAGCAGGCTCCGTGCTGTCAGCACAGAGCCCGGTGCGAGGCTCAGTCCCATGAAGCGTGAGATCATGACCTGAGCCAGAATCAGGAGGCTTAACCATCCGAGCCAGCCAGGCGGCCCTCCTCCCGCTCTGTTACGGCCCCTCCTCCTCCAGATGCCCCTCCCGGCAGTGGTTGTGTCTTCAGCTCTCTGCTCTCCTCTTTCTAGCTGTTCTCAGATGCTCAAGATTTGATCTCCTGAGCCTCCTACACGTGTGAGTGCCTGATGGCCAGCTGCTCTTCCAGGTCTCGGGACAAGCTCCCTGTGTCCCAGACTAGATGAATAGGTCATACCCCACCCTCTCCCCCACCCTGTTCACGACAGCAAATGGCAGCATGACCCACCCAGTTCCACAGGCCACCCGCTTGAGGGGCATACCTGGTTCTTTCTCTGTGAGCCCCTGTGACTCCCTGCATATCTTCGTGTCCCCTGTCACTTCCTTAGTACAGGGCTCTGCTCCCTCACCTAGGTTACGGCAGCAGCCTCTCAGCTCAACGTTCTCCCAGTCTAGAGCCTTACACATCCCAGCCTGGTCTCCATACCTGCAGCTGTCTTAACCTGTCCTGCACAAGTCAGATCATGTCTCTCCTACTTACCACCTTCCAAGGGCTCTCTGTCTGCCAACACGATCGCATTCAAAGTCCGGAACAGAATATATTAGGTAGCTCCCTCATTAATCCTGTGTATCTCCATCCCTACCTCTTGCTGGTACTGCTCCCCCCGCCTCCTCCTACTCATACTCAAGGCATATAAACACCTAGTGTGAAATGATCCTAATGTACTTTGCTCTGTGTTTTTGCACATGCTGTTCCCCCTGCCTGGTAAGTGTCCACGTCCCTCAGCCTTACTCATGCAAGTGTCGTCCGATGCAGGTGTCTCTCCTGAGTGCTTTCGTAGCACCTGGTGTCCTGGACAAAGCAGCAGTGCAGTGATTGTCTACTTATCGTCTACTCATCCCGGCTTCACATCCCGAAAACCCAGTAGGTCTTGGTACAGAGTAAGTTTTCCACAATACTTATTTGTTAATACCGATGAAACGTAGTAATTGAACGAGGGAAGACACTGTTGATTTTATGCGTATTTGCCACAAGATGGTGCTGTTCAGATAGGGAAAACCTTCAGGGCTGAAGGAGTCAAGCACTAGGGGCCTTAATCTTAAATGTATTACATTTCAGGGGCAGTAATCTCAGTAACAAGCTTTTTCTGGGGTAAATACATGGACACCCTGAAAACTGTATATGTTCTCATATTTTATCAAATTATTGCTGACATTGTTTCACTTATTGCTGTTTTGGGATCCTCTTCCCAGGTGGTCAAACATGGGGGGAAAAATAGTTACAAACAGAGAAGGAGGGAGGCAAACCATAAGAGATTCTTAAGTACAGAGAACAAACTGAGGGGGGGGGTGGGGGAGAGGGGAACATGGGTGATGGGCATTGAGGAGGGCACTTGTTGGGATGAGCACTGGGTGTTGTATGTAAATGATGAATCATGGGGATCTACCCCTAAAACCAAGAGCACACTTTACACCCTATATGTTAGCCAGTTTGACAATAAATTATATTAAAAAAAAATAATAATAAAAAAGGAAAAAAATGCAAAGGTGAACTCCTAACTCAAGGGCAACACACCTTTAAAGAAGGTTATGGTAGGGTTCTCTAGAGAAGAAGGACCGGTAGGTTGTATAGAGGGCGGAGGGTGGGGGGCAGGGTGCATTTATTTTAAGGAATTGGCTTGCATGGTTTAGGGCTCCAGGGCCTGAAGTCTGCAGCGCTGGAAACCCAGGCAAGAGCTGGTGTTGCATCTTGAGTCCAAGGCTGGAAACTCAGGCACAATTTCTGCGTCGCCACCTGGAGGCAGAACTCCTTCTTGGTGGAACCTGAGTCCACATCTTCCTGGACTGAACGATCTCGCGTTGCATCCTGATGAACCGATCGTCAGTTGAACATCTCCTAAGTCAAAAGTGCATTTAATACACCCCACGTACCGAACATCGCAGCTTAGCACAGCCACCCTCTGCATGCTGAGAACATGTACATCAGCCTACAGTTGTGAAAAATCAACTCACACGAAGCCTGTTTCTTTCTTTTTTTTTCTAATTTTTTTAATGTTTATCTTTATTTTTGACACAGAGAGAGATAGAGCATGAGCGGGGGAGAGGCAGAGAGAGAGGGAGACACAGAATCAGAAGCAGGCTCCAGGCTCTGAGCTGTCAGCACAGAGTCTGACGCGGGGCTCGAACTCACAAACTGTGAGATCGTGACATGAGCTGAAGTCAGATGCTCACCCGACTGAGCCACTCAGGCACCCCTCTTTTTTTTTTTTTTTTAATTTCTTTTTTAAGTTTATGTATTTATTTTGAGAGAGAGAGCACCTGCAAGCAGGGAAGGGGCAGGGAGAGAGAGAATCCCAAGCAGGCTCTGCCCTGTCAGCGCAGAGCCCGATGCGGAGCTCGAACTTATGAACTGCGAGATCGTGACCTGAGCCAAGATCAAGATTCTTAACTGACATTGGATCCCACCCCCGCCTCGCCTACATGGGTCTTCCCTCATTTTTTTCCCTCCTTCCCTCCGGCATCACCAAACTGTACCTCCGCTAGCTCGCTCTCTGGAGCAGTCATCTTTGTAGCAAATCCTCTTAGGGCTCCAGGCCCCCTCCCCCCAGCTCTTACTCCCTTTTCTCCTTTATGGCAGAACTCTTCCACGTCACGCTCTATACTCAGCTTCGAACGTCTTTTCTTTTGTTTTCAACCCTGTCCGGTGAGGCTTCCCCTCCCTCATGTTTGACACAAGCCCACCGAAGCCGCCCTTACCGAATCAGTAGGTCCTGCATCCGTGGCTCCTCCGGCAGCCTGTCCCATCTTGCCTTTGGAGGCGCTGGAAGACAGCTGCACGCTGTCTTTCCTTGAACCGCTTCCTTCCCTTAGCTTCTGAGTTAGCGCCACACTCTCCTAGGACTCCTCTGGCCTTCCTAACTGCTCACTTTCTGTCTTTGCTGGTCCTTTCTGTTCTTGACCTTACACTGTTGGAGTGCCCTAGGGCTCGGCCCTTGGACCGTTTCCTTTTTCTATCTCTACTCCTTCCCTTAACCATCTCCTACAGTCTTTAGGTTTTGTTTTTTTTAATTTTTTTTAATGTTTGTTTATTATTGAGAGACAGAGCATGAGCGGGGGAGGGGCAGAGAGAGAGAGGGAGACACAGAATCTGAAGCAGGCTCCAGGCTCCCAGCTGTCAGCACAGCATCACCCAAGGCTCAAACACATGAACCAAGAGGGGGCGCCTGGGTGGCGCAGTCGGTTAAGCGTCCGACTTCAGCCAGGTCACGATCTCGCGGTCCGTGAGTTCGAGCCCCGCGTCAGGCTCTGGGCTGATGGCTCAGAGCCTGGAGCCTGTTTCCGATTCTGTGTCTCCCTCTCTCTCTGCCCCTCCCCCGTTCATGCTCTGTCTCTCTCTGTCCCAAAAATAAATAAAAAATGTAAAAAAAAAAAAAAAAAAAAAAAAACCACATGAACCAAGAGATCATGACCTGAGCCAAAGTCAGATGCTTAACTGACTCAGCCACCCAGGCGCCTCTCTTCCATTCTTTTCAATGTTTAATTATTTTTTAGAGAAAGAGACAGAGCACAAGTGGGGGAGGCAGAGAGAGAGGGAGACACAGAATCCGAAGCAGGCTCCAGGCTCCACGCTGTCAGCACAGAGCCCCACACGGGGCTCGAACTCACAAACCGAGAGATCCTGACCTGAGCCGAAGTCAGATACTTAACCAACAGAGCCACCCAGGCACTGACAGCTCAGAGCCTGCTTGGGATTCTCTCTCCCCCTCTCCCTGCCCCTCCCCAGCTTGTGCTCTCTGTGTCTCTCTCAAATAAATAAATGTACAAACTTCAGATACAGTCAGTACACTGATAAAAGCCAAATACACAACTCCTGGCTGGGCCTGTCCCCCAAACTCCTAACTCTGTATTCTCTGCCCACTCAGCATCGTGAGCAAACCCTACCAGTTCTGCGAAATATACCCCAGATCCAGCGCCTGCCCACCACTTTCACTGTGTACTGGTCCCAGCCACCACCGTTTTCCTCCTGGGTCCTGCAACAGCTTCCGAACAAGTGGTCTTGCTTCTCTCCGTTCTGTTCTCAGTGCAGCAGAGCCACCCTACAAACACCAAAGTCCGGCCGTGGCATCCCTCTGCTCAAAACCCTCTTCTGGCCTCCGCTCCCCATTATCTCCTCCTTCTCTACGCTGCGCTCTCAAGCCCCACCGTACCCCACCTCCCATTGCTCATCAGTCATTAGGCACCCTCTGGCCTCAGGGCCAGGATGCTCTTCCTCCACGTACCTGCATGGCTTACTTCCCTCACCGGTGTCTTTATTTATTTATTATTATTTTTAAAATATTTATTTATTTATTTTGAGAAAGAGAGCGCACACGCATGAGGTGGAGGGACAGAGAGAGAGGGAGACACAGAATCGGAAGCAGGCTCCAGGCTCTGAGCTGTCAGCACAGAGCTCGACGTGGGGCTGTTGGGCTCGAACTCACACACCATGAGACCATGACCTGAGGCGAAGCCGGACGCTTTACCGACTGAGCCACCCAGGCGCCCCTGTTTGTATTGTTTAGATTCTGCCTCAGCGTATCCTCAAATTATAAATCCTTACTCCACGGTCGTGAGAGGATGGACCCAAGTCTAGTGAGAGGGCAGCCTGACTTGTAACTCATAACTATCTAGAACAGAGCTGTATAAGTACTGTGGATTTTTGAAAACAGAGGGCAAAGCATTTCTCAAGAATGCCATGTGGGACAAGGACTAAATACTATAAGGAAGAGAAGGGTCAAAGCTCCCTCTCTCCTAAGCAGGTCCGAAAGGAATGTTCTCTGTCTCTATAGATCAATTTGAATTCTCTCGATTTTGATATAAATGGAATAAAAATCTGTACTTGTGTTTGGTCTGGCTTCCTTCATACAACATAATTAGTCTGGGATTCATCCGCTTCCGTGCGTTTATCAGTAGTTCTTTCCTACATGTTGCTGACTGGTATTCTGTGATAATGGGCATGAAACAATTTTTTCTCCATTCCCCTCTTGGTGGACATTTTTCACATCCTCCTTATTTCTGTAAACTGGTAATTATATCCAAAGACTTGGCTAGAGTCGGGCTAAACGTTTTTGGCAAGACTGCTTCATGCATTATGCTGTGTACATCATATCGAATTACATCGGAAGGCACATAATGTCTGATTGGGCTCAGTAAGGCTGAGCGTTTGATTGAGGCTGGTGAATCTGTTACATCTTCGAATTTTGTGTTGACATTCATCGAATTTTCTATTTCAGATGCATTGGTTTTCATTCCATTTGCTTTTTTTTTTTTCTTTTTCAAATCTCCATAGCTATATCTTTTTTCCTATTGCTTTACTGTCAATGGTCTTTTTTCCATTCTGCATTCTCGGATTTTTTTTTCTTCACACCTTTCCACCACGTTTAACTGATTTGGTTTTGATCCTGTTTATTCCATTTGCTGCCTTTTTTCTGTTTTTTCGTAATGGTGTCAGACCCTTGATTTGTCTGCAGTCTCTCTTTTCAGGGAATTCTGTTCTCTCAGCTTCGATACTTTTGTTTCATTGGTTACCCTTCTCTTTAGCGTCTCCTGGGGCAGCACTATTCAGAACGCTGGTCTCGTAATAGAAGAAGCAGCAGGCACTGAAGGTAAACCGTGTGGCTCTCTGCATTGGAAGTGTCTTGCTATGAAAAAATGTTAGCTGAACTGAAAAGCATACCTACCTGATGTGGCTGATTTACATCCTGGCACGGTGTCCCCATCTTGTGGTGGACTGGCACCAGCCATTTCAGAGACGGCCAGCTTGTCCATCCATGGACTGCTCTTGGAGTAGCCCTGCCCCAGAGCGTAAGCCCTGGTTGTGTAAATGAAATGTTCCTTCAGCTTCTTTGTTATGTATGTCATAACCATAATGGCCACTAACACGCAAGGAGTGCTGTGCTCAGCCATTGTGATCTTCAGAGAAACCCTAAAGGTGGGTACTGTGATTATCACCGCTCTACACATGATGAAATTAAAGCACAGAGTTATCAAGTAACTTGTACTAAAGTCACATGGCTTTTTTTATAGCAGGGTGTTGGGATTTACATTTAGGCAGATTCAAGAGCACATAGTCTTTTTTTTTTTTTTTTAGTTTATTTATTTATTTTGAGAGAGAGAGAGAGGAAATGGGGAGGGTCAGAGAGAGAGGGAGGGAGAGAGAGAGAGAACCCCAAGCAGGCTCTACACTGTCAGTGCAGAGCCCGATGGAGGGCTTGAACCCATGAACCATGAGATCATGACTTGAGCCAAAGTTGGACGCTTAACCGACTGAGCCACCTAGGCACCTGTCCAGAGCACCTCATCCTCATGAAAATGGAATTTTTTGTCTTTTAATGTTTATTTATTTTTGAGAGAGAGACAGAGCGTGAGAGGCGGAAGGGCAGAGAGAGAAGGAGTCACAGAATCCGAAGCAGGCTCCAGGCTCTGAGCTGTCAGCACAGAGCCCGATGTGGGGCTCGATCTCACGGACTATGAGGTCATGGCCTGAGCTGAAGTCAGAGGCTTAACCGACTGAGCCACCCAGGCGCCCTGGAATTTTTTGTCTTTTGCTTGCTGTCTTTATATTCTTTTTCACTTTCTGTAGATCTGTATGCCTACTTGCCAAGAACGCATATTCGTCATTTTGCCCTTTTCACTGTACTCCTGTTTAATGTGGAGGATCCTTTTGGAACCCTCTTTTGCTGGGTACGAGGTGGGTATACTCTGGACCCTCCTTCCTTCTTATCTAGGACCCCCTGATCTCCCCTTCAGAACCTCAGCTTCCCTTCCATTCTGAAGGGTTGAGTTTTTCCACGTAATTATTGCCCTGAGGGGATGTAATGAGCCCAGTTGGGCTGTTGTCAATGGTAACTGTAGCTTTGATCTTGGATCTTTCATGGGACTAGGGGTGGGGGTAGGGATGTCATTCTATCAGGTTAAAAGCAGACACACAGAAGTTTCCATCTTAGAGTAATTTGGCCAAACCTATCCTTATTACAGATGCATTTGTCCTTTGACAGAGAAATCCCATTTGGGGAAATGATTCTGCAGATGAACTTGCACACATTATGAAATGACTTTTATTCAGAGCTGTTCTCTGCAGCATTGTCCATAATAGGAGCCAACTGGAAACAACTCGCATATCCAAGAACAGAGAACGATTATGGTATATACACGTGGTCGAAAATTTTGTTGTAAACAAGAGTGAGAAATTATGTGCTACGTGTCTCTGCTGCTGTTTTTCAGTGTGTGTGTGTGTGTGTGTGTGTGTGTGTGTGTTATATACATACATATGCATAAGTGATGACACTTTTTTGTGAAAAGGAAAGAAAAAAAGGATATATATTCATAGAGAAATAATGTGGGAATGCAAACTGGTGCCGCCACTCTGGAAAACAGGATGGAGGTTCCTCAAAAAACTAAAAATAGAACGACTCTACGACCCAGCAATTGCACTAGTAGGTATTTATCCAAGGGATACAGGTATGCTGTTTCAAAGGGACACGTGCACCCCCATGTTTAGAGCAGCACTATCCACAAGAGCCAAAGTATGGAAAGAGCCCAAATGTCCATCGACGGATGAATGGATAAAGAAGATGTGGTATATACATGCAATGGAGCATTACTTGGCAATCAAAAAGAAGGAGATCTTGCCATTTGCAACTACGTGACTAGAACTGGAGGGTATGATGCTAAGTGAAATTAGTCAGTCAGAGAAAGACAAAAATCATATGACTTCACTCAGATGAGGACTTTAAGAGACAAAACAGATGAACATAAGGGAAGGGAAACAAAAATAATATAAAAACAGGGAGGGGGACAAAACAGAAGAGACTCGTAAATATGAAGAACAAACTGAGGGTTACTGGAAGGGTTGTGGGGGGGGGTGGGCTAACTGGGTAAGGGACACAAAGGAATCTACTCCTGAAATCATTGTTGCAGTATATGCTAACTAACTTGGATGTAAATTTCAAAAAGTAAGATTAAAAACAACAACAGCAACAATAACAACAAAGAAACAATGGATGGGTACAGGAGAAACTAATAAAAGGGGTCACCAGTAGGAGGCCATGGGGGTAACAGGATGGATGGGGAAGACAAGGATGAAAGTGAGACTTTTCACTATAAAAACGTCCTCAGAGTCGTCATGTATTTCAGCTACTACCTTTTCTTTAAAAAAGCACAAATGAAAAAATGTACACACGGGCATTTTTATTCCTGTGACCGGTGATTTCGTGTGCTTCTCCCCCACGGCTGCCTTCGTTCGCCTTCCATTTCACTGAGGGGAAGAATATGTTTTCACCCTGTATCTGTCTGTAGCCGATGGGAAGGGGACCTACAAAGGCTTCCCCGGGTTCTTTATCCCACACCTGCCTTGTGTTGTGGGAAAGCCCTTTTATAGGTGGAGTTCGTTGGCTTGGCAAGAGCACAGTTGTGTTCCTTCCTTCTTCCTTGAGAACCACAGTCCTGGATGGAGACCATTTGCCTGTCTAGGAATCACTGGGTGGTAGGAAAGGCAGATCTCCCATCTCTCCTCCTGGGCTTTCTCCTTACACCCACCCTCCAGATTAGAAGGTCACAGTGAAGTTTTGCAGACAGTGCCCCTCGCTTTCTTCTCTCTGGGCTGCTTAGGGTGGGGCTGGGCAGGAGGGCTTGGATGTTGAAACAGCGCCATCATAGATTTCTGGAGGCTTTCCTCTTTTCTGCTGACCAGTGTTTAAGAAAACTAAGATATAAAGTCACAATTCTTTTGTTACTTACTTTTGTTTATGCCAAGAGATTTTTTTTGACTCTGGCTTGACATACCATTTTACCCTAGTTATTTTAGAAGCATTTTATGAATATCTCTTCTGTTCCTCCAAGTGTACTTCTCTGCAGCCACTAGTGATTAAGATAACGGTGTTAAGTTGGTTTCACAAACTTATCTCAGTGAACATAAGTGAAGCTCATTTAAATTGACACCATAAGTAGATTCTTCTAAATGGTTAACAGTTTTTTGAAATTGTAGTGTAATGGGGCACCTGGGTGGCAGTTAAGCATCTGACTCTTGGTTTCGGTCAGGTCGTGATCTCACAGTTCTTGAGTTCAAGCTGCATGTCTGGCTCTGTGCTGACAGTGCAGACCCTCCTTGGGATTCTCTCTCTCCCTCTCCCTCTGCCCCTCCCGAGAGCTTGATCTCTCTCTGAATGAAATTGCAGTGTGGTTAACATACAGTCTTGTGTCAGTTTCAGTCAGTTTCAGACTGTATTGATGATATATATACTCAATATAGCAATTCAACAATTATGTACATCACTCAACAATTATTTTTTTTATACAGGAGAAGCTTTTTGCTGCAACTTTGCAGAGAAACACCTTTTGTTTTTCATTACACAACAACAAAGTCAGCAGTTAATTCTAACCAGCAAAGAGATTCCAAATTCATGTGGTTTTGCTATTTGGGATGGATGCGTGTAGCGTTTTGGAGTTATGCCGTAGAGTACCTCTTGGTAGCCGCCATAACATACTGCCAAGTAGAAGCTAAAGTGTAGACATAATGAAGGAGAAGCTGTAGCTAGCAAGGCCCTCAATTCCCTCACTATTCAGAGACAGTAGCAAACCCTTTCTCTCTTTAAGTACATGAAAAATTTTTCTGTTTTCCCTTATCTTTTCTTCCCATAACAGTTCTCCACCATTTTTGCTGAATGTTTTTTTTTCTAAACCTAAATTATCTTGGTGTATGTTATTTATGTCATTATAATTATAAACCTAATTGCTTTCTTGATTTGAACTCTGGTCTTTGTTCATGAACAATACATTTAAAAGCTTTGGAATAGAGGGGCACCTGGGTGGCTCACTCGGTTAAGCGGCCGACTCTTGATTTCATCTCAGGTCACGATCTCATGGTTGCTGAGATCAAGCCCCACGTCAGGCTCTGTGCTGACAGTACAGAGCCTGCTTGGGTTGGTCTCTCTCTCTCAAAATAAATACACTTAAAAATGTATATTATTTTTTTTTAACGTTTATTTATTTTTGAGACAGAGAGAGACAGAGCATGAACAGGGGAGGGGCAGAGAGAGAGGGAGACACAGAATCTGAAACAGGCTCCAGGCTCTGAGCAGCCAGCACAGAGCCCGACGCGGGGCTCGAACTCATGGACTGTGAGATCATGACCTGAGCCGAAGTCGGACGCTTAACCGACTGAGCCACCCAGGCGCCCCTAAAAATATATATTAAAAAAAACCTCCGTAATAGAGCCTCTGGGCCCCCATTTGAAAATATGGAACCTCTATTTATCTGTTGTAAATTTTCTATCTTTTGATAAAAGAATCCTTGAAACTGCCTGTTTGGGAGTCCTGTTCACCACATTGCCAATGTTATCGGAAGATTTGTTTAAACTAGACTCACATGAAGTACTTTTCTTTTCACAGCTGATCTAATTCTTCCACTCTGAATTTAGAATTTTTAAAACAACAGAATGAGGATGAGACTGTAATGATTCTTTGTTGATTTCACTGGAGAAAATCACTAGGGTTTGTTTCCATATCCCACGCCAAACTGAGATGTTAGTTTTTCCCTAGATGAACACTGAGTTTTCAAAGTATTCCCAGGACATCGCTTCTCGGCCTTTTGGCTAAGATCAAGTGTAGTATCAAAGTATTCCCAGGATTAGCTAGAAAAAGGTATTCCTTACTTTTCACAACCTTACTGCAATTTCCCCGCCAGCCCCAACACCAATGCCTGACCCCAGACAGAAAAGTTCCCAGCCGGTGAACCTTAGACATCACTTCATTTGACGTTTCAGATCTTCTCTTTGTGCCGAGTTAGAGCTGCTGGCTAGTGATCTTTGGGAAATTTGTGTTCTGTTTTGTATTTGTATTTGATGCAAAAATAAGCTTTATATTTAATATTTGAGTATTCTGTTGCTTTCCACTTCTCTGTTTCTAGTTTACACAGTAAGTGGATAATGAAGAAGTTGGATTTAAACTCCATATGGGTAGAGTGGTATGGTACCATCTCAGTAAAACACCAAAGCCATTGACTTTATTCTGGAGGTTTACAGTGCGAACATAAAACCATTGAAGATTTCCAAATGTCTCCTGTTACATAAACTGACTATTGAACTTGCCCTTGGCTTAACCTGTGGCGGCCCTCGTGACGCTCATCAAAGGCAGGGGATCTCCTTGCCCCAAGAGCTGATTGGCATTTCTTTCTCAGGGTCCATGTGTTGTGATCTTTTTCAGGTTTTCTGGTAGAATGAAGAACATAGTTTCCATTTTTTGTGTTTTGATCACCTTTACAACCTTTTGTCTGCTTTGTTGTTTCTTCTCTCTTTAGATGAAAAGAGATGTTGAGGAAGAAGTGAAGCCCTCCTCTCCTGACCTGGATGTTGATAATGGGTGTCGGGAAGTCTAAAATAGACCCCTGCCCTCTCTCTCTGCCCTGGGGTAAAAGTCCCAGTGTGGATATGAGTCAGAGACCTCATGAGGCAGATTCCAAGAAATCCAACGACATCTCCCTGCGTGACATTGCCGAGCATAGCCACAGTGCCCTGACGCCCTCTGGAGAGCGGGAGGGCACTGAGGCCACAGAAGAGGTGCCCGAAGAGGATGAAGAGGAGGTGTTCCTCAAGTTTGTGATACTGCACGCAGAAGATGACACAGACGAGGCCCTCAGAGTCCAGAATCTGCTACAAAATGACTTCGGCATCAAACCCGGAATAATCTTCGCCGAGATGCCGTGCGGCAGACAGCACCTGCAGAACCTAGACGACGCTGTAAACGGGTCTGCCTGGACCATCTTACTGTTGACCGAAAACTTTTTAAGAGACACCTGGTGTAAATTCCAGTTCTACACGTCCCTCATGAACTCCGTGAACAGGCAGCACAAGTACAACTCCGTCATACCCCTGCGGCCCCTGAATAATCCCCTGCCCCGAGAAAGGACTCCCTTTGCTCTGCGAACCATCAATGCCCTAGAGGAAGAAAGCCGTGGCTTTCCTACACAAGTGGAAAGAATTTTCCAGGAGTCTGTGTATAAGATACAACAATCTATATGGAAAGAGACCAGAACTACCCTGCAGAGGCAATCGATCGCCTGAGATGGAGCTCCCCACCCATGGCTGGCTCTTGTTTTCTAGAGCAAATGATTCGCCTTCCCTTGAGAAAGCACATCCCTGGCAAGAATTTAAATAAAAGAGAACCTGGCTCTTCCAGAAACCTAGGAGCACCAAGAAAGCCAAGTTTATGCGGGACCCTGCGCAGACTTGAGGTCCTTTTCGATGTTGTTTTGATAAACCAGAGATCGTCAGAGTTTTAAGAACATTCCTGTCGCGGTTCTCCTAGTTCATGAACATCACAGAGGATTATCCTTAATTCACATTCCTTGCAGCAACCCTTGAACCCAAACTTACAGGGTAGACACTGTAAAAATACGGTAACGCCTGCATTTTGTTCTCCAAGGACATGCAGAAGAAGACGCCTCCAGGAGATGTGAGCACCCTCACTCTTGAGGCACCTCTCAGAAATGTTGCAGCCCAGCCTTACTGGTATCACCACCCAGAAGGATAGAGAGCCCCTTGAGAACATTTAGAATGTTGAGTCGTGATAAATAGGAAATTAAAAGCAGATATGAGAACGGTGGGGCTTTTTAAAAGAATCCAATCGAATGTATTTTTTCTTTCTGCTGGAATTTGTGTATTTGGACACAGTGCCTACCACTGACTAGTAACGCCATTCGATGGCATCCTGGTTGGGGACTCCAGGGAGCCATGTCTCCATGTCCCCTGGAGTGTCTTCTGCCAGATTGTCTCCTTAATCTCTCTTAAGGCAGCCTTTAAAAATTCCTGTTGGGGAGCCTGGGTGGCTCAGTCGGTTGAACGTCCGACTTCGGCTCAGGTCATGATCTCATGGTTTGTGGGTTGAGCCCCGTGTGCTGACAGCACAGAGCCTACTTCGGATACGCTGTCTGTCTGTCTCTCTCCCTCTGCCCTTCCCCTGCTCGTGCTGTCTCTCTCTCAAAAATAAATAAACATTAAAAATAATTAAAAAAGAAATTCCTATCACAGTGCTCTACCCAGGAAGTATTTCTCAGCTGGGTGTTCAGAGTAGCCATCTGAACAAGAGCCATCGGGTACAGACTGGGGACAGGGTGGAGTGCGAATCACGTCATGTCATAACGGGGAAGGCACCCCACCTGATTCTAGTCCAGTCTCTGCCACTGAGGCCGAATGTGACCTTACCCTCCTTTATCTGTGAAATGAAAGCGTTGAATTGATGGTTCTCTAAAGGCCTTTGTCCTCTCCTAGAATGTGAACAACTAGGAACCAGAAAAGTGAACAAGCAAAAAAAACCCAAAAAAACAAAAAACCAACAACACAATTTTGTAATGCGATGTGTAATAATTTGCAGGAGACTTTAGATACACTTACAGTGAAAGGCTATTCTGATGTGTTGACAGCATAATTGATATCTAATGCTATCTGTTAACACTTTTATGGTCGCCAAAGAATGACAATCCACGCTTGCTCAGATTCTTTTAAAATACATTTTTTATGGGGACCGTTGAGCAAAGACATTCTGCTTGATTTTTCTTTCTCCTGATCCTCACTTCCCTGTATCTCTTATGAGTACAAGGGGTCTGCCCACATCTTTCTGTTTCCACCTCTTCGTAGCCATGACTGAATGTTCCATGAGGAGCTTTTCCCATAATCCTGCAAGGAAGTCAAACCTGCTTTGCTAGTACTTATTGAAGAAGAGATTGTCTTCATTGCACGGTGATGTTTTCTTTACTTGAGGCCCCTTTCTTTCATAGTAGCTTGCTTACTCACTTTTTCAGTTTAATAATAAATAAATAAATATATATATATATACATGTATATATAAAATCCATATATATATATGGATTTTTAACCATGCAGCCTCATGTATCACCGATTTCATCCACTAAAAAAACATTAACCACCCACCCTTCATGCTTATTGCCAAAGTTGGAGCTCCTGATGCTGGATGGCGTTTTTTAAATAAATGCTTTTATTTTTTACCCATGACTACACTTGATTATTTCCAACTCCAGGGAGGATTGTGGAAAAGTGTTTTGAAAAGAGCCATCAATCTGTGCTCCTCCTCAGAGCACCAGCTACCATGTCTCATTCAGTTTGGAGTTACATATATTTTTTATGATGAAGGAGAATGTTAAGTACTGAATAACTGTTGAAATTAACAGCTGTAAAAAGAATTACTGGGCACCTGGCTGGCTCAGTCAGTTAGGCACCCAACTCTTGATTTTGACTCAGGTCATGATCTCGCAGTTGTGAGATCAAGCCCCGTGCACACAGCTTGCTTGGGAGTCTCTCCCTCTATCTCTGCCCCTCCCCACCGGCATGGGAGTGCACACTCTCAAAATAAACTTAAAAAAAAAAGTCATCGAAATAGCTAAAGGGAGAATGAAAAGAATGAAAGGTGTGCCCTTAGTTGTCCATTCGTGCGTGTGTGTATGTAAATATAGGTTAGATTTACGCACACGCACGTGCATGCAAAAATTCCATAACATTTTGCCACATGCTGGACAGCTTCCGTTTGAGGACTCTCTGGGTCTCATTGCCCACCCTGGAGCTTCACAGAAGAACCTGAGTTGTACCTTATAGGCCAATTAGAATTGTTTCAGCTGTAAGACACAGAAAACCCAATGCCCGTGACCTACACTGTAAGGTAAACTTCTTGAACTTAAGAAAGTCCCTTAAGGTACGGTGTCTCCAAGGTGTCTTTAAAAACCCAAGTTCTTGAGTACAATGGAATATTACTCCACCTTAAAAAATTCTGAGGTGCCTGGGTGGCTCAGTTGGTTAAGTTTCCGGCTCTTGATTTAGGCTCGGGTCATGATCCCAGGGGTCATGGGATCTAGCCCTGCATCAGGCTCTGTGCTGAGTGTGAAGCCTGCTTAGGATTCTCTCCTTCCACACCCCCCCCCCGCCCCTCCCCTGCTTGTGCTCTCTCTCAAAATAAGTAAATAAACATTTTTTTTTAACTTAAAAAAAAAAGCCATCCGACTTCTAGTTGGTTTTATTATATTTTAAAGTTTCTCCTTACCTGCACCCGGGTAGACGCCGTCCCTGTGTCCCCTCCTTCAAGCTGTGGAGTCAGACCACTTGGATGTGAACCCCACCCCTGCCCTGTATATATTATGATTTTAAGCAAGACCCCTAACCTTCCTGGATCTCCGTGTTCTCATCCAAAAATTAAGATAGTAATATCTCCCTGGTAGGATCATTGTGAGGATTAAGTGAAATAAAGCCCTTGAAGCCCACAGGAAGTACCTCCCACATAACTGCACTACGACAGCTTTGTTGTTGTTACACGTGTTTAGTCTGTAACGTGAAAGGGGAGAGAGGGCAAATGCCATTAGCCACAACCCGACTTTTGGGACCCTTGCAACTTGTAGGGAACAGGTTTTAAAGAGAAAGACAGAAAGTGAGTCTTGTCTCCCTGTACAGTACGGTTCCCATCCAGGCACTGGAAACTGAGGACAGCCGCTGATGGGAAAGGTGTGTGAGCTGTTCATGGCTGCGGTGGCTGTGGACCAGCTGGTACGGGTTCTGGCAACTTGGGGGGAATAGAGCCATCAATGAGGAGAGCAGGAAAGCTGAGTCTGGGAGTGCCAGTCCTGAAGCCAGTTCAGGGGAATGGATGGCCCAGGGGATGCCAGCCTCTAGCAGAAGAGGTGGATCAATTCCTACACTCCTCTGCCTTGCTACTTCCTGTCCTGACACTATTTCTACCCTGAATTTAAGGCTGCTGGCTGGGCTTACTCCTTCCAGTGCCAATCAGAGCCGTTTCCCACTTCAGTCCTTCATTTTCACAGATCCTAAAGCACTGGGTGAGCCTTGGAAGGCACCCCAGCCTCTCATCAAGCACCCCCCTCCCCCACTTCATGTATAGGGAAGGGATCCGTACAACTAGCTAACAGTTTCGGAAACCTTCCTTGCGTCTTCTCACGAGCTGAAGCCCACTCCTAACCCCGGAGGCTGGTTGCTGAGGGTGGGCATGGTTCCAGAGCCTGAACAAGCCCAGTCACTTCATCTTCAAGTAGTAAATGCTAAATTCACATGCAGAGGACATTTTGCCAAGCTATCTTCCCCAGTGGAGGACCCCACAAGAAAGGAGTCAAAGTGCTTTTCACAGACTCGTGGAGAAATGGGAGTTGGGATCCGAGGTGTCAAGGATGTAGGGTGGATCCGTATAAACATCCAGTTCAGTGGCATCGTCGTGGTGCAGGTGAAGAAACCACCGGTCACAGTTCACTGTTGAGTCCGGCTGTTTCTGACTTTAGGCAAAGTCTGTTGACCCACAACTGGGGTGGGGCTGGCCCACGTCGTGTGAGCAGGGTGTGCACTGAGGCAAGGTGGGGTTTAGTGTTGTTGTCCCTGGGCGGCCAGTGCTGCGTCTGTGTCCTTCCTCCTCAGCACAGTCTTGCGTAGCCTGGTCTTACATCACCTGCTGCCGGGCTGTCCCAGGATGTGACCGTCCCTCTGAATTTGCAGGAAGGTCGGAAGGTCATGGAGGAAATTTCAGAAAGCTGCAGAGCACTTGACGAAATGAAACCATAGCATCTGAAAATCGACATCCTTAAGCCAACGACTAACAGGAATGAACTAACACAAGAGAATCATAGACATTGCCCTTGAACCTGACGTCCCTGAATCTTGAACCTTGAATCTTCTTGCGAGATTCCAAGCAGAAAAGAGCTTTTGATTTTGAGCTTTCGGCGCCTGGATGAGAACAATTTTCTTGTATAAATTTGTACTCCAAGTCATTGTTAATACATGAAGTTTGAGTTGGAGTAAATAGTTCTTGAAAGTGCCATTAATTAAAAACTCAGAGCACAGAAAAGTATTTGATCAAAAGGTCAAGTGAAGCTGTAAGGGGGAAATAAAAGATGGTTGCTCTCTTCTCTGCCAGTGCACCGGCTGTCACAACTACTTACTCCAAATTCCATACTCGATTCACACCTCCTTCCCTTTCTGGCAGGAGCAAGAATTGTTCTGGCAGGAAGGTGGGAAATAACTCCTTCATTTGATACAGCACTCCTCCCCTTGTCTTCAAATAGAGTTAGTTCTGAGTCACTTTACTCGAGGTGAATAAATAGGAATGCTTTTTTTAGCAAATAACAGGAACCTGCATTTAAAGAGTTTTTTTTTTTCCTCCCCATAATCTAATTAGGAATGTTTCTTCCAGCTACCTCCTCAAACAGGTTTAAAACAAGGAAATCCGTACCGACTAGTCCCTCCCAAGGGATTCTTGTGGCTACATTGGCCAGGACATATAACCAGCTTTACAGATTTCTTAACTATATTTATAAATAAAAACACTGTCCCATGAGTCTAAAATTATATTGTGGTGACGGTTGCACAGTTGTGCAAATATACTAAAGCTGTTGGGTTGTACGCTTTAAATGGGTAGGTTCTACGGTGTGTAAGGTCTAGCTCAATGAAGAAACGAAAAGCAAATAAAAACACTGTCCCATGAGTCTAAAATTATATTGTGGTGACGGTTGCACAGTTGTGCAAATATATTAAAGCTGTTGGGTTGTACGCTTTAAATGGGTAGGTTCTACGGTGTGTAAGGTCTAGCTCAATGAAGAAACGAAAAGCAAACCAAGAAACCCCACAAGCTGCAGCAATCAAATGCTACAACGATCTGGAACACAACTTGGTAATAGCTAGTGAAAATGGAGCTATCTCATGAACCTGGCAATTTTTCCCCTGGGGCTGTGAGTTGTACCCCAGGGAAACTGTCCCACAGGTATGCAAAGAAGCACCTGTAAGGAGGATGTCTATCGCAGTATTCTCTGCAATGGTGAAAGGCTGGAAACAATGTAAATATCCAACAGCGGGAGAATCCAGAAATCTGTTATGGTAGGTTCCTACAATTGAATATTACAGAGCATTTGAAACAACTAACAAAGCCACGTATATCAGCATGTATAAATCCCCAAAACAGTGCTGGGGAGGGTGCAGCAATCTATAGGATAATACGGGCAAGGGGCGTCTGTGTGGGTCAGGCCGTTAAGCATCTGACTCTTGACTTGGCTCAGGTCATGATCTCATGGTTGTGAGACAGAACCCCACATCGGGCTCTGCGCTGAGCATGGAGACGCCTTAAGATTCTCTCTCTCTCCCTCTGCTCCTCTCCCCTACTCGTGCGCGCTCTCTCTAAAGTAAATAAATAAACATTAAAAAAGAGAATAATATAGACAAACTGATACCATTTATGTAAAATTTTAAAACACACAAGATGGCACTCTTTGTTAATAGATACATCGGTGATGGTATGTTATTTCCATGCTTTTCTGTATTTTTAAAACATTTTTATTTATTTATTTTGAGAGAGTGTGTGTGTGAGTGCAGGAGAGGGGCAGAGAGAGAGGGAGACAGAGAATCCCAAGCAGGCTCCACACTGCCAGTGCAGAGCCCGATGTGGGGCTCAAAATCAGGAACCATGAGATCATGACCTAAGCAGAAACCAAGAGTCTGATGCTTAACCCACTGAGCCACCCAAGCACCCCAAGGCATTTCTGTACGTTTGAGATAATAATCATTTCTTTGAGATAGCACACACCGTAATTGTGTTAAGCGCTGTGGAATTTCCCTAACACATACAATGATTTGAGGAATGAAAAAAGAAGAGGAAGACTCAACAGATAAACTAGAAAAAAAATACGCTGGTAATAATAGGTTTCATTTTTTATCACCTGTGTCAGGCACTTAACGTACATTATGTGCACTATGCCCTAGATTCTATTTGGTTAGCCCGATCATGTCCTATATGAGTCCCAGGAAACTGAAGCTGGAGACGTAAGTCATAAGCCCCAGAAGCATAGGCTGGAAGATGGTGGCATTAGGATGTCACATGGCCTGGCTCCAAAGCCTTGTGGTTCTTAGGCTCCATAATGCTGTTCTCACAATGGATCTGCCTGCTTTCTCATAGCAGAGAATCTTAGAAGAGGTCAGTAGTGCAAAGAAAAAACCATAGTAATTTCTAGGTTGAAACCCTGTGTCTATGCCCCCTGAGGTTGCCCTATTTTTAGCCTTCTTTGCCTACTGTGAATAACTCATGACTGGGAGTCGGGAAATACATGTCCTGACTCCACGAATCTGTTGTCTCGTGAACATTTTCAGTCTTCTGTCTTCATCAGACTGAAGTTTTGCCCTACGTTTTGCTCAGGGCTCCTGTTTTATTTTGCTTTGTTGTATTTGCTTCCTCGGCACATGCTAGATGTTATCGATGGTAAATGAAACAGATTTAGAGAGAGGAAGATAAATGAAAAGAACAGGATAAGTGGAAATCGTGTTCATTTCAGGAAAATTAGTGTTGCAATGCTCCTGGAGCCGTACAACTGCGTGGGTGGTTTCTGTGTATCTTTAGAAGAAAAAGGTGGTTTCACAGTGTTACCAAACATTGACTAAGGGAACGAATATTCAGACAGTTCACGTGCACTGTCATCTGTGAGTTTCAGGAGGGGCTAGTTCTAACATAAACGCTTGTCTCTCATGCGTAGATCTTACTATAGATCCAATTACTCTGACGTAGAATGCCATACGTTTTGGTGACAGTACAGATGCTGCCGCGTTATCTAGGTTCACGTGTAGCTCCACCATTTACTCCTTTGGTGACTGTGGGCAAATGAGTTAAACCTTCCGCGCTTCAGACGCCTCATCTGTATGATGGGTATCATTGTCACGAATACCTCTTAGAGTTGCTGTGAAAAGGAAATGAGTTAACACAGGCAACGTGCTTAAGACAGGGTGGGTAAGGCGGTTTAGGAAGTCCCTTTCATCTTGACCTAGCCCATTATTCATGGCTGACTGCTAAGTGATTAGCTAAGCAGTTAGATCCAGATCTTGGTAGTTGCCCTATTTTTTTCCCTTCCAGACCATATGGGTTCACTTTGCTCTGCAAAGTTTGCCAAAAGCCAAGGAACAATCCATCTGCCGCTTAAACAAGAACAGATTTATTGCTTTTAACTTAAAAAAAAAAAAAAAAAAAAAAAGATGTCTGTCAAGATGTGCTCCCCCTTATGGTGGGGGCCTCATCTATGCTACCATGTCTGGGTGGCTGGTGCAGTTGGACATCCAGTCATTGGAGCAGAGCCAAGGGACTCCAATACTTTCTTTGTTTCCCTGGATTTTGTATTTGCTAAAGTCCTGGAAGGCTCCTGGCCATTCATGCATGAGTCAGGCTAAGTGTGTGCTATAGTGGCTTCTCCAGTGCCAGCTAGCAAAGGAGAGGAATGCCAAGGCGGCCCCACGCCTCATTTCAGCTGCCAGGGACCTCCAGGCATTGGTCAGTGCTGGGCTGTGTGCTTGGCACAGGGAGGAGAGAACTCACACTACCCGACAGTTGGGAACTGAGGGGAACTTTTGGGGCACCTGGCTGGCTTAGTTGGTTGAGAATCCCCTTCTGCCTCTGTTATGGTCTCACAGTTCTCGAGTTCAAGCCCCGCATCAGGCCTGGAGCCCATTTCGGATCCTCTATCTCCCTCTCTCTGTGTACCTCCCTCACTTGTGCTCTCTCTCTCAAAAATAAATAAACATTTTTTTAAAAAGGCACATGTACATATCTACATATATTGTGCAGGTATCTATCCATACCTATCAATCAATCTATCTCAGAGGTCATCTCCTATCAATACATGAAGAGCTTCCTCATTCTTTTCTTTTTTTATTGACTGTCTAATATTTCATTGTTTCAATGTATCAGCATTTATTTTAGACAGGCCTTATTTTGGGGATTTAAAAAAACATTTTTTTAAATGTTTATTTATTTTTGAGAGAGAGAGAGAGACAGAGCATGAACAGGGGAGGAGCAGAGAGATAAGGAGACAAAGAATCAGAAGCAAGCTCCAGGCTCTGAGCTGTCAGCCCAGAGCCCGAAATGGGGCTCGAATTCACAAACTGTGAGATCGTGACCTGAGTTGAAGTCGGACACTTAACCGACTGAGCCACCCAGGCGCCCCAGCTTCTATTTTTGTAAGTTTATTTATTTTGAGAGAGGGAGAGAGAGCGTGAGTGGGGGAAGGGCAGAGAGAGAGAGAGAGAGAGAGAGAGGATCCCAGGCACTGTCAGCGCAGAGCCCAACTCTGGGGTCGAACCCACGAACTGTGGGCTTTTATATTATTTCCAGTCTTTTGCTATTATGATGCCCCTGTAACAACCTTATATGTATAAATTTTGCACATGTATGAATGACTATATCAGTAAGATAAAGGCCTAATAGTAGACTTGCTGAGTTAATGGGTTTGTGTGTGTGATATTTGTATAGATGATGCCAAAGTGCTCTTCACAAAGACTGCATCAATTTATACTCCAACCAACATTATGTGAGACGGTCTGTTTTTCCAGCTCCTTCTGAGAATGTCCACAAACTTGGATCTTTGCAATCCAATAGGTAAAAAACAAAACAAAACAAAAACAAAAACAAAAACAAAAGACTCTTGTCAAACGTTAATTGGTTTTTTTTATTTAAAAGTTTTCACTTATTTATTTTGAGAGAGAGAGAGAGAACAGGCTTGGGAGGAGCAGAGAGAGAGAATCCCAAGCAGGCTCTGCACAGTCAATGCAGAACCCCACGTGGAGCTCAAACTCATGAACCGTGAGATCATGACATGTGCCGAAATCAAGAGTCAGACGTTTAACTGAGTCACTCAGGTGCCCCGTTTTGGTATTTAAAAAAAAAATTTGGTTGGGGACACCTGGATGGCTCAGTCGGTTAAACATCCGGCTCTTGACTTCGGCTCAGGTCATGATCTCACAGTTCGTGGGACTGAGCCCCTCATTGGGGTTCTTTCTCTCTCTCTCTCTGCCCCTCCACCCCACACTCTCAAAATTAAAAAAATACAAAAAAATAACTTTAAGAAAGTGTGGCTGAACATCTTTTCATGTTTAAGAGTCTTTGGTATTCCCTTTTCTGTGGACTACCTGTGTAGACCCTCTGCCCAAGTTTCTCCTGGATTCTTGGTCTTTCATACAGATTTGTAGAAGCCCTTCATGTGTTGGCTAAATTAGCACTTGCCTGTGATTTAAGTTGAAAATATTTTTCCCCATGTTGGGGCGCCTGGGTGGCTCAGTCGGTTAAGCATTCGACTTTGACTCAGGTCATGATCTCTCAGTCCATGGGTTTGAGCCCAATGTCGGGCTCTGTGCTGACAGCTCAGAGCCTGGACCCTGCTTCAGATTCTGTGTCTCCCTCTCTCTCTGCCCCTCCCCTGCTCACACTGTGTCTCTCTCTCTCAAAAATAAATAAACATTAAAAAGAATTAAAAAAAAAAGAAAATATTTTCCCCATGTAAACATTTTTTATTTGTTACTAATAGAATTTATCAATTTTTTTCTTTTATCTGAGTTTTTTTTCTTCCTAAGTTTTTAATTTTATTTTTTCATTCTTAGGAAGAACTTACCCATGTGGAGATTATTAAAATTATCTTTTTAACCCACTGTCCTTTGTGGGTATCTGCCTGGCTGGCTCCCTCAGTAGAATGTGTGACTCTTAATCTTGGGGTTGTAAGATTGAGCCCCCACAATGGGTGTAGAAATTACTTAAAAATAAAATCTTTAAAAAATAAATAAAATAGAATAATCCTTCCTCTGGTTTCTTCTAGTCCCTTTATGGTTTTATCATTCACATTGAAGTCTTTGACCCTTGTGAAATTTATTTTGGTGTAAAGTGTGAAATGTTGGTGTAATAACATTTATGCTGGTTGCTCTAATATAAAAACTGGGTCAGCTGGATGCCCCAGTTTCTCCAATAGTTTTAAATGCCACCCGTTTGCCTACTAAGTGCTCACAGGTATGTTGTGGGCCTATTCCTAGGCTCCATAGTATTTCCTGTTAATCTGTCAATTTATTCATTCGTACTTATCACACTCTTTTTATTACCGTCGCCTTATAATATGCTTTAACATCTGAGAAAGCTAACCCACCCTTATTGGTTTTCATGTTCAGAATTTTCTCCTACACTTCCTTGTTTACTATTTCATATGAGCATGAAACATCAATTTTAACAGATTACTGTTAACATATGCCTATATTGCTGCAAAATTCCCTTTGTTACTTTTACTGGGACCACCTTACATTTATGGCTTCCTTAAGGAGATTTGCTATCTTAATGATGTGTATCTTCCCATCTAAGAACATCTTATGCCAAGGAGCAACACGGGTGTGCCTTCATGAGAGCTTTTAACAAAAACGCCAAGCATTTGTATGTACTTTGTGTGCCAAGGGTTTATTTAAAAAAATTTTTTTAATGTTTTTTTATTTATTTTTGAGACAGAGAGAGACAGAGCATGAACGGGGGAGGGTTAGAGAGAGAGGGAGACACAGAATCCGAAGCAGGCTCCGGGCTCTGAGCTGTCAGCACAGAGCCCGACGCGGGGCTCAAACTCATGGACCTTGAGATCATGACCTGAGCCGAAGTCGGACGCTCAACCGACTGAGCCACCCAGGGACCCCATGTGCCAAGGGTTTAAAGCAGGTCTGGTCTGGCACTAGTGAACCAAACATTTTTACCTTAGGACTTGGGCACAGCATTTCAAATCCACGTTTTGTAGTTATGTCTCTAAAATTAATAATGATCATTAAAATGTTTTTAATGTTTATTCATTTTTGAGAGAGAGAGGGAGAGAGTGGGGGAGGGGCAAAGAGAGAGAGGGATACACAGTATTTGAAGCAGGCTCCAGGCTCTGAGCTGTCAGCACAGAGCCTGATGCGGGGCTCGAACCCAAGAACTGCAAGATCATGACCTGAGCCAAAGACGGACGCTTAACCCACTGAGCCACCCAGGTGCCCCAATAGTAATTATTTTAATTTAAAAATGTGTATTCGGGACCTCAAAATCTCACATTCTAATAATTATGTCCCAAAGCAAGAAAATAGAGATATATAGAAAACATTGTGTATAAGAACACTTATTACAGTATTTTTATAATAACAAAAATTGGAAATTATGTAAATGCACATTGGTAGAGGTTTGATTAAATTATGGTAATTCTTATCTTGAAAATCCATTCAGTGATTCAAAAATTTTTCTTCTCATAAATATTTATTAACATAAAAATCCCAGTTATAATTTTAAGTGAAAAAGCAAGAAACCAAAGTATATTTAGTATGGTTCCAATTTGTTTTAAAAAGTTGACTGTGGGGGAAAAATATGTTGACTGTGTATATATTATGTGTACTTTGAAAAAAGACAAGAATTTAGTAAACCAAATGTTAACATGAGCCATCTACAAGGTTGGATTGTGGGTAATTTTAATTTTTTTCTTTGTGTTTTGTTGTATTTTCTACAAGAGGCAGTATAATTTTATACATGATATAATTCTTTTTTTTTTAATGTTTTAAATGTTTGCTTATTTGAGAGAGAGAGACAGAGCGCAAGCGGGGGAGGGGCAGACAGAGAGCGAGAAACAGAATCCGCAGGCTCCGGGCTCCAGCCTGACACGGGGCTCGAACTCATGAGCTGCAAAATCATGACCTGAGCTGAAGTCGGACACTTAACCGACTGAGCCACCCAGGCACCCCGTGATGGTACTTTAATACAAAGGGGGAAAAAATGCTGGTTTTTTTCTATTAATCGTTCATGTTGGGGAAATTCTAGAATTCTTGTTGGCTGATTTAAGGAGGTTAGATTGGGAATACCCCAAAAAGAGCAGAACCCCCAAAAGAGCAAAAAAGTATTTCCTCTGATGGGTACAGTCTCAGACAGGCCATATCCTTCATCTTGGTACAAAAAATAAAAAAGGAATTTCTATTTTGTGCTTTATTCATCCACACTTATTTTTTGGCAGTTGAATCTCAGTTGTCATTCTTAGTAAAAAAAAAATCCAGTATTAATTTTCTGAAAAAATTTTGACCCTCCTTGGTTTCTCTTCGTATATTTATTCTTATTTATATATTTAACAGAAGATGACAAAAGATCACAGGAATAGCTTGTTAATTAATGTACAGGGAATGGTATTGTAAGTTACAGATGAGCTTCAGTTAATGTGAATTCAGTTCTCAGTTCTAGAAATATTCACATGGCCAGTTGCAAATGGATAATAAACCATAAAGACATAGGGGTAATAATAATAATAAAAGTTGCAATTTGATTCTGGATTGCAAGTTAGGAAAAACATTCCATAGGAAATATTCACCCTTAATAAAAGCATTTTAGTAAATGTCACTTCTGAAAAAAAATTTTAAGATCGTGCTTAGATAATTAAGGGAAATTGCTGAATAAATGTTTACAAAGTAGGCACCAAACAGTCTGTCTCACACACATACAACACTCCTAATATATGTGATTTTAACTTAAACAGGATTTCATTTATGTTGCAAAAACCATTCAGAAGAACCAAGCACTCGTATTATAAATGTTTTTTGTTTTTCGTGCGAGAGATCTCCAGGGTAAGGATTACCTTCGAGCCTTCTCATGGCTTTGCTTTTTTGTTGTGTACCTGGCTATAGTACATTACTAATTGCTCATTTTCTCCCCCTCTCTTCTGGATCGTATTCTACTTAGACTTGTTCCTGCAGTAATAATTTGTAATCCCTTAGATTACAACCTGTCTTGAATTAATATGCATACATGCAGCTTGGCACCGATCTGCTTTAGGCCATGCCCAAGATGACAAGCAAAATGAATAGCATTTGACTGCTGCCTTCCCCTTCCACAGGTCCTGGCAGAAGGGCTTTGGTGGGTAAACAGAGGAAGCCAGCGAATGAGGAAAGAGGAAGCTAGGCTAATGGCTTGGCTCTGTGGACCTCAAGTTAATTGTCGCCGGAAGACACTGTCATCGTGTGGCTCTCAAACTTTACTGAGCATCTAAATGCCCCAGGGGGTATGTTGAAATGCCCAATGGGGAGCCCTACACCCAAGAGCTTCTGATTCCTTAGGTCTCAGGTAGCCCTGGAGAATGTGCATTGCCAACCTGTTCCCCAGTGATGCTGAGACCTGCTGAGACAGGAACCACCCTTTAAAAACCTTCACTCTCATGGGGCGTCTAGTTGCTTCAGTAAGTTGAGCGTCCGGCTCTCGATTTCGGCTCAGGTCATGATCTCACGGTTCATGAATTCGAGCCCCTCATCGGGCTCTGTGCTGACAGTGCAGCATCAGCTTGGAGTTCTCTCTCTCTCTCCCTCTCTCTCTGCCTCTTCCCTTCTCGCTCTCTTGTGCTCTCTGTCAAAATAAATAAATAAGCATTTAAAAAAAAACCTTCCCTCTCTTGGTAAATCTTTATCTCCTGAAACCCCCAGCTGGGTGGGCTAGATGTTCCTCCTTTCAGATCTAACCTTCCACCATGATAAGATCACTTCAGGATGGCTCCATCTCAAGTCTCCTCTTGTGGCAAGTCTGCTTCCTGGACCTCCTGTCTAGAGCCTGAGTCTTGGATCCCATTCTTCATAGGCTCATTCCTGACCAGTTTTGCAGGCTCTTTGTTCACGTCCCTGACCGTTTGCTTCTCTAGTCTCTTGGATGGGGCTCTGGATCCCCGAAGCATCTTCTCTTGGCCTTACCTCTACCCTGCCTCCCGCACCCACGTGACTTGCACTGCCTGCCACCCCTTTTCTGTTGGTATCAACCATTCGTGGCCTGCTGTGTTCTGTTATCACCCAAGTCCTTCTCGAAACTTCTCACCTCTTGGAGTGCCCAGATGGCTCAGTCGGTTAAGCGTCCGACTTTGGCTCAGGTGGCTCGTGAGTTTGAGCCCGGCGTCCAGCTCTGTGCTGACAGCCCAGAGCCTGGAGCCTGCTTTGGATTCTGTGTCTCCCTCTCCCTCTGTCCCTCCCCTGCTCATGCTCATGCTCATGCTCATGTTCTGTCTCTGTCTCAAAAATAAATAAACATTAAAAAAATATAGGAAAAAAAACTTGTCATCTCTAGAACTCCGACCCAGTTCAGATCCACTGCTGGGATTAATATCATGGGTTAGAATTTCCTTTGGGGATAGAAGGCAAATAGTTGTGTGATTTGATTGAGTTTGGACATGGGGACATGTGATTGTTAGCTGTCGAATCACCATAACCACAGGACAATGAGCAATGGGTGATCTGAGCAAGCACTGACTTCAGTTCCACAAAGGCAAATTTACTTACAATGAATAGAGTCAAGGCTCATTGAAGAATTGTATTAGTTTTCTCTTGCTGCCTAATAAATGGCCACAAACTTAGTGTCTTAAAGTTACACCCACCTGGGGTGCCTGGGAGGCTCAGTCGATTAGTGTCTGACTTCAGCTCAGGTCACGATCTCGAGGTTTGTGAGTTCAGGTCCCGCGTCAGGCTCTGTGCTGACGGCTCAGAGCCTGGGACCTGCTTCAGATTCTGCGTCTCCCTCTCTCTCTGCCCCCTCCCCACTCATGCTCTGACTCTCTCTCAAAAATAAATAAATATTAAAAATTTTTTTTAAAAGAACACAGATACAGTGATAAACATAATACAACCCAAATGTTTATAGAGCGAATAGAATGATGGTATCCCAGTTTTTTAAGCACAGGGTTATTAACCACCACGTGTCAGATTCTGAGTCATTCCCCCAGCAGTGAGCTCACACTCTTAAGATGATGACTTTTTGAAGTATCCACTGGATACTTTGGATGTCCAAAGGAGCATCCATTGGGGATGGTCATCAGATAGATGATTATCTCAATAATGAAAGATGAGGAAATCAAAGAACTTAGAAAAAAAGATTACAATAAATGCTTTAAACAAAGTTCACTTGCATTTCCTTAGCCCAAGATTTCTCAAGAACAGTCAAATCCCATCAGTAAAAAAAAGCCAACTGTGGGTGCCTGGGTGGCTCAGTCGGTCAAGCGTCTGACTTTGGCTCCGGTCATGATCTCATGGTTCATGAGTTCGAGCCCTGCATTGGGCTGTCTGCTGTCAGCACAGTGCCCACTTCAGATCTTCTGTACCCCTCTCTCTGCCCCAATTTACGCATTCTCTCTCTCAAAAAATAAACATTAAAAAAAGAAAAGGCCAAATGAATCTCATTTGCATTTGGGTAGTTAACATTTTTTTTATGCTTGTTTTTGAGAGAAAGACAGAGTGTGAGAAGGAGAGGGGCAGAGAGAGAGGGAGACACAGAATCCGAAGCAGGCTCTAGGCTCCCGGCTCCAAGCTGTCATCACAGAACCTGATGCAGGGCTCGAACTCATGAACTGCAAGATCGTAACCTGAGCCGAGGTCTGACACTTGACCCACTGAGCCACCCAGATGCCCTTAGGTAGTTAACTTCTTAATATAAAAGAAGAAGTCACCAAGACCTGAACTAGGCACAGTGTCTAGTACATGGAAGGCATTCATTTAAAACCTGTGAGGTTGGAGACCACTTCCATGCAAAGCTGCCTTGAGCGGGACCCTTGGACAAAGTCCCGAGAACTTTGGGCAAAAAAGAGAGAAGATCGTTAGTCTCATGATTTGGAGCAGAGTAAAGGTAAGGAGCACCTAGTAAGTGAAATCTAGAACATAATTATGAGTCTGATTCTGATTCAGCGGGAATCTTTGAGATTCCTAAACAGAGGAAGTAGACAGGTTAATGGTGTTGGAACAGCAGCCCAGAGATAGCAATAAAGCAGAACACGAACTAGTGGACAGAGTGAGGCCAGGATGGGGGAGAAGTTACAGTGATAATGTGGACATTTCGTTCTTCGCTTATTGAAACAATGGTCTGGGTCCAAGGCCATCACAGAATGTTCTCCGAAGCATCTCTCGAGTAGCAGTCGTGGACTGGTGTTAATATAACCATCATTTCTGGTCCAGTCTGTCCTGTGAACAGAGGCAAGTATTAGAGTGGGTGATTGTTGCAGTTAGGACAGTGTGTAAGGCTCTGTGAAGTTTTAGTGTGTGGCTGGAGACGCACACATATTTAGCCAGCACAGACAGAACAGGAACTCTGGGTCTGGCCTCAGTAGATAATCGAATGGATGCTATTTATTGTGTCTCTCCTGTGTGCAAAACGCTGTGTTTTGCATCTCATTCAGTTTTCAAAGCAATCCTTTGGCAGTGGGACCTTCGGACCCATTGTACAGTTGAGGAAACTGAGGCTCCGAGAGAGGTTGCTGTTTGATTTGGGATGGTTGTCTCTGTATACTTTTCCCATAGCTTGTCCGTTAAATTCAAATCATCTGTGTATGTGTCTGTCACCCACCCCAGACTGTCAGGTCACGAGAAGAGGGCCTCTGTCTTGTTTTGCACCCAGTACAGGCAATACATGCTGTTGAACTGGATTGCCTGCCTGCAAAGCATGTGCTCTTGACGTCCAGCAGGTGTGCTAACTTCCCAAACTTAGTAGGCATAAGAACATTGGAAAAATGTGGCAGGGACACAGGGCCTGGAGGCAAGGACAGTGCTGAATTTTAGAAGGCCTTCTAGAGATGACCTATGTTGACTTCAGAAGAAGTCATTCTTAAAATTCTCCATTCGTGCAAATTCTTTTTTTATGTTTATTTATTTTTGAGAGTGAGAAAGAGTGTGAGTGAGGGGCACAGAAAGAGGGGTACAGATGATCCGAAGCGGACTCTGCTGAAAGCAGCGAGCCCGATGCAGGGTCTCGAACCCACAAGTTGAGATCATGACTTGAACCAAAGTTGGATGCTTAACTGACTAAGCCACCCAGGCACCCCTCTTTTTTTTTTAACTTTATTTATTTATTTTGAGGTGGGGGTGAGTATGGTCAGGGGAGGGGCAGAGAGAGAGAGAGAGCAGGAGAGAGAGAATCCCAAGCAGGCTCCGAGCTCCCATAGCAGAGCCCGACACAGGACTCGAACTCACCAACCGTGAGGTCACGACCTGAGCCGAAATCAAGAGTCAGACTCTCAACCAACTGAGCCACCCAGGCACCGATTCATGCAACTTCTTGTTGGTGGTGAGAAGCTGGACTCCATGAACAACACTATTGTTACAAAGACACTGGTCTAGAAATTCTTTCTCTAACTTCCTCTCCCCTCCACCTCCCAGAGCCCGCAGAATAACAAGGGAAATTGGGCAATTAGTTATCACACGTATCCGGTGTTCCTGGTGTTACTGCTTGGCACCAGGTAACAGAAAGCGATGGGGCACAGGCCCATGGAACTCACAGATTAGCCGACAGTAACGGAGGTGTGACAACAGTGAGGAACGGGGGCTATGGGCATACATGCTCCAAATTAGTCTTTCAAGTTGGAGAAAGTACAAAGGACATTTAAGAGGCCTAAAGACAGCGTGGTGAGGCAGGCTTCCACTGGGAAAGGATTGTGTGTGAGGCCTGAAGCCAAGTGCTGAGCAGGAGCGTGGCAGAGAGGCAGGGTTGCACAACCAAGATGGCAGGGAGGAAGACGCGGAGGAGGAGAACGGTAAGAACCAAGGATGTGGGGCGGGTGGAGGCCTTGTAAACCATATTAACATCCGTAGCCTTCTCCCTAAGGGCAGCGAGAAGCCCTGAGCGTAGAGGAGCAGCAGGATAGCCATGCCTGCCTCTCTGGGCAGCAGAGTGGACCGTGAACTGAAGGAGGTAAGAGCAGTTGTAGGGAGACCAGTTAGGAGATGAACGCCCCGGTCTGGGAGGGTTAATGAGACCATCCCGGGAAGCACCACTGTCACATTCGTCACCAGGTTGATTCTCTGCCGAGTGGAAGCTACTTGGCGTCCGTCCCAAGTCTGGACACCCCCTGAGAGCAGAGAGAGGTGGACGGTGGTCTGGCCTTGGCTCCCCTTGAAGCTTATCTGGTCAGACTGTCTCCTCCACTGCATTGAACTCATGTTGGCTTTCTTTCACCTTCATGAGTGCCTTGAGTTCTTTTCCTTTTTTTTCCCCCTTGCAACAGGACCTTAATAAATGACGTGTACTTCTACCCAGACCACCCTTTCTTCCTGCTCTGCTCGCTCCCACTCGTTAGCTGTCCTGCCTCCAGCTTTCTCGTCAAATGTCATTTCCTCAGAGCAGCCTGCCCTATCCCCCGAGAATAGGTCAGGCCCCTGTCATGCTTGTTCAAAGACATCCTGTGTTTCTCCTTCCTAGTGTGTACCTCTGTTTTCACATACAGTAAAACTCAGACTGGGAGTAACTTGTTCTGCGAGTGTACTGCAAGACGAGCAAACATTTCTAATAAATTTTAACCTGATAAATGAGCGATATCTTGCAATACGAGTAGTAGATGATGCCGAATATCATGTGATCACAAGTGAGCCAATGGTTCTCTCTCTCTCTCACTGTGGCATTGTGGGTGATCGTCTCTCATGCTCGGATGCTCCGTCTCAGGCCGCAGTGTTTGGCAGAAATCAGTGATTTTTCAGAAGGCTGGAAGGTGCCCACAACTGGCACTAGTGTATTTTTTGTCACTTCAAAGCACCTATGGACAGACAGTCCTTTGCTTTTCCACACAAGAGTAAGCTTAGGAATGCTTTGCTTCATTCTAAGTCATTGGACAGGTTCCTTGTTAAAGTTTCATGAAGAGAAAAAGATTCCATTGAGCCAATAGATAGTAATGATTCCGTTAGGGATAGTGAAAGTCTTCCTACATAATAACCCTCCTCTCTCTTGTCTCCCTCATAACAGCCACGAAGGTTTTCAAAGGTAATTACAGGTTAATTTGTTTATTTTTCTTTGTATTTTGTATTTTCTTTATTCTTTTGTATTATATATCACAGTATTGTAATCGCTTTCATATGAATTTTTTTGGGTTGTGGAATGAATCATCTGAGTTCCCATTATTTCTTATGGGGAAATTCACTTTGATATACAAGTGCTTTGGATTATAAGCATATTTCTGGAACGAATGATGCTTGCAAACCAGGGTTTTACTGTATTATGTTTATTTGTTGCTATATTTCAAAAAAATCTTTCAGTAGCAAATGAATGAGATGCTACTCAAGTTAGCTTGCGCACAAAACAAAAGAGGTAGAAGGAGGGATGCAATGGTTCACATAACAGAGAGGCTGGCACAGGGTCAGCATGAGCAGGACCAAGATGGCAGGCACATTCTCACTGGTGTGAGAGTGGCAGAGGGGCAGGTCCCAGAGAGAGGAAAGGGGGAAGCCCAGGACCTGAGGACCTAGGGGGACAGTGGTAACTTGGGGAGAAAACCCCTGTGACTGAGGACATATATTGAGGGGGCAATGTAACACCATGGTTAAGATCTTGAGTTCTGGAGGCAGATTGTCTAGATATCAATTCCACTTGCCTCTGATTGCCCATGTGATTTTGTTCAAGTTACCCCACCTCCCCATGCCTCAGTTTCCCCATTTGTGTCACAGTCCTTGCAATGTTAGGAAAATCAAATAAAGCAACAAGCCTGAAGCTTTTCTACACAGCCCCTTACACAGAGAAACAATAAATGAATGCTCACGGCAGCCGCAGCAAATCATAGCACTAATCAGCAACAGAGGAAACGGAGGCACAAATGCCTGGTTCCATACGCCTGGAACCTCTTCTCCCTCCTCTACATGCAGCTAGAACTTCCACGCCTCCTTCAGGTCTCAGCTCACACATCCCTTCCTCGAGGTGGGGACTCCCCCTCTTCTGATAAGCAGGCAAACGACGACATTTGGTCTGGGAACTAAGGGCAGAGGCTGAGTCTTCCTGCAGGCAGTTCAGCTTGGAGCCTCACATAGAAATAGACTCAGACTCAGAGGGAAGTTACATTACCGTCACTAAGGGACCCAGGCCGGTGGTGTCACCAAAAGAACACATCCTGAATACGGTTGTCTGTTCTAAGGTCCCACGAGGTGGAATTTTAACAGGCTAGGGCTCTTCTGAGCAGGAATGGTGTGGGATCCCAGCACCAGAACCTACTGAATAGATACGCTGGGATTGAGTTTGGGTAAGTGCTTGCCTTTGCTTGTTGTCGTTTGAGAGGAAAGTGCAATGTGGACAAATGTTGTTTTTTTTTTGTTGTTGTTTTTTCCCACTCACTAATCCAGAAGACATATCTTTTTTTTTAAGTGTATTTATTTATTTTGAGAGAGAGAGAGGGAGAGAAAGCACGAGTGGGGGAGGGGCAGAGAGAGAGGGAGAGAGAGAATCCCAATGGTTCTGAGCTGTTGTTTTCAGCATCATGTCCTGCTTACTCTCAGTAAAAACAGAAGTTGAATTTTACTTGCCACTCTTGAGGCTAGCTTTGTTCCCAGGGCTGGGAGAGGGGGTAGGAGTGCCCTAGACCCAGGGTGGGGTGGCCATAGGGGACCGACATGGACTACTGGATTAGCAGCGCTCTGACTCCTCCCTCTAATCAAGTGTGGCTCCTGAGACTTTGGGTGGAGTCTCATGTGTTTGCAACTGACAAGAACCTGGCCTATCTGACATCAGTCTGGGCAGTGACAGAATTCAACACCAGGGTTTCTCACTGAAGGTGTGGCTTATCAGGCTGTCAACCAGGCTGGTAAATCCCCCAATATGCAATTCTTACCGCATCGGTGGGGTCATCTGTCAGTCATAGAGCCACATCGTTGGGCCCGGGCTGAATTCACTCTCGGCTAATAGCTGTCTTGGATTTTTCTGTCCAGTGAGTCCTACTGAGCAGACGCTAAGGTAATTGGAGGGAAACAGGGCTGGGAGGCACACTGGGGATGTCACATTCTCTTTCCAAAGTTGGAGGACAAGAGCCCATAAGACCAAGTTCTCAAACTTCGTGGATGTAAGCATCATCTCTAGGATTTGTCAAAAATGGAGATGCTTGGGTTTCATGTCGAAACTAGTGAATCTGAATTTCTGAGGATGTGGTCCAGGAATCTTCCTTTTAAATAACTTTCCTAGATGGTCCGTATTCTTAAGATATGGGCACCCTATTCTAAGAAACAATAATGTAGAGGCCCTTCTGCTGCAGCAAGTAGAAATGGATTTCTCATCTTACGGCGATTGGATGAAATCTTCTACTGTTGGGCTCACTCGTGATGGCCTGGAGGTGGCCATAAAGAGTTTGGGAGAGATGTGGTCAGCAGATTGTGCAATAATTGATAAAAATGAGTGGGGTGGGGTGGCGTAGCAGTCAGGTAAAGCACGCCAGAGGCCCCAGGCACCTCTGTTGCCATTGGTGAGCGAGCTGTCAGCACACAGGCCCTGGCGCAGTGCCCCAGCCGTACCTGTGTCAGCGTGTTAGGACGCTGTCTGGTACGGACCTGGATGCTGGAATCCCCAATAGTAAAGTGAAATACTCAAGGCTCTCCAGCAAAGACGATGGCGACATTGACCTTCATTTTAAGTAAAGCCCTCCTGGGGCACCTGGATGGCTCAGTTGGTTGAGCGTCTGACTCTTCATTTTGACTCAGGTCATGATCTCACAATTTGTGGATTCAAGCCCCGCATCAGGCTCTGTGCTGACTGTATGGAGCCTGCTTAGGATTCATCCTCTCTCCCTCTCTCTCTCTCTCCCCTGTCCTCTCTGCTCCTCTACGCCTCATGCTGAGTCTCTCTCTCAAAATAAATAGACTTAAAAAATAAAAATAAATTTTAAAAAAAGGAACAAAAGGACTAACCATAAAAGAACATTATAAAAAAAAAGTAAAAAAGAAAAATTCTCCTAAGATCCCATATAAATCCATTGCTCTTGCTACAGTGCTATGTTTGATTGATGCCTTTCTCATAATCATTGGCTCCCTCCTGCTGGCCCGCTAGATCAACAAAGAGGGGCAGACTCAGCATTGCTGTTCACATCAGTGGTATCTTGGTGTTCCTGACAGGATTTTACCACCTGTGCGTTGCTTACTATGCATCCAGAAGCTACCGGGGTTATCCCTAGGATGACATTCCAGATTTTGAGGACTAGCACCCATCTTCAATCCTACAGAGAAGAGTCACAGATGGGACTGAGCCCAGCCTTAAGATATTGAGCAGAAACTGTGGCAAAGGGCTAAGGAATTCTACCATTTGAAGATGTTAAACAAAAGAATGGCCAGATTTTATAGGTCCATCCTCCAGATGTGAACTGGGCTTATAATTACAAATTAACTCATTATTAGGACATACTGTAGTTTTCATCTCCTGGCCCTGGCAAACGCTGAGAAATTTTTCCACATGAATATGTATCTTGGAAGAGTAGCAGAGTTAATGGTATGGGAAAGCAGGAGGTAAATCTGTAGTGGAAAGTGGAAAGTAGTGGAAACTGCTACCATCCTTTTTAGAGTTGAGCCTTTCTTTTACACAGTCCTTATAGTCAGTTCGTCCTAGTAGCAAATGGAAGAATTCAGTATGTCAGACTTCATATTCCTAGTAATTTATTTTGAAAATGTCAGAGTATCTTAACCTCTGCATTCACCTCTAACTTTGTGTTCTGATGGAGGACCTGGGCAAAATCGAGTGTCAGCATGGGGGCATCTGTAAGATGTTTTTTACCTGCTCTCTTATTAACAGCAATCAGCAACTTTTTAAAATTTTTATTTCATTTATTTTTCTAAGAATTAAAAAATAATTTTTTTTAATGTTTATTTACCTTTGAGAGAGAGACAGAGAGAGAGAGAGAGAGAGAGAGACAGAGCGTGAGTGGGGAGGGAGCAGAGAGAGAGGGAGACACAGAATCCGAAGCAGGCTCCAGGCTCTGAGCTGTCAGCACAGAGCCTGATGCAGGGCTCAAACCCACGAACCACGAGATCATGACCTGAGCCGAAGTCGGACACTTACCCAACTGAGCCACCCAGCACCCCAGAATTAAAAAAAAATTTAATGTTTTAAATTTTTTTTTGGAGAGGGACACACAGAGAGAGAGTGGGGGAGGGACAGAGAGAGGGAGAGAGATGGAATCTGAAGCAGGCTCCAGGCTCTGGGCTCTTAGCACAGAGACCAAAGTGGGGCTTGAACTCATGAACCACAAGATCATGACCTGAGCTGAAGTCGGATGCTTAACTGACAGCAACCCAGGCGCCCCAATTTTTTTTTAAGAATTAAAAAAAATGTTTATTTATTTATTTTGTGACAGAGAGAGAGTGGGGTAGGGGCTAAGAGAGACGGAGAGAGAGAATCCCAATCAGGTTCCACACTGTCAGCACAGAGCCCAAAATGGGGCTCACTCCCACAAACTGTGAGATCATGACCTGAGCAGAAATCAAGAGTCAGATACTTAACCTACTGAGCCACTCAGGTGCCCCCAGGACTTTTTTAAACCTCAGAGTAAAGTTTCCAATAGGTAAACACTGTCTCTGTTCACCATTCCTTGGACAGCTTTGCTGTGGCCCACCAGTAAGTTGCCCAGCATATAATTTGGGTCATTTTGTTCTTTGTAGATCAAGGTGTTCTGTATATCATGACTTTAAGGACTGAACTTATGGCCATTTCCTAAGGAAAAAAAAAAACATAGGTGCGCCTGGGTGGCTCAGTCGGTTAAGCGTCCGACTTCGGCTCAGGTCATGATCTCACAGTTTGTGAGTTCCAGCCTCGCGTTGGGCTGTGTGCTGACAGCTCAGAGCCTGGAGCCTGCTTCAGATTCTGTGTCCTCTCTCCCTCTGCCCCTCCCCTGCTCCCTTCCTCTGACTCTCTCTTTCAATAATAAATAAACGTTAAAAATTTTTTTTTAAATATGGATAAGTGGTTATTATTTAGAGATGATAAAAGCCTGTTGTTAGCACCTTGTATTATGATGTCACTGCTGAAGTTCGCAAGACTCAGCCCGGATCCCCTGGAGGACCAGTCTGCCTTAGTTTAATTGTTTCCTGGCTTGTAGAAAGTGGCATATTCAAATATTCAAAAGAAATTAAAATGTCAGACTCTAAAAAGAGAGGGATAAGATGGATAAATGCTCAGGGTGGATAATTGCTGGACTCGTCAGACAGACTGGGGCTGAGGTCAATGAATTACTGGTGAGTTGCTGCTATTATCCTGGTTGATCAATGGCCACCCACTCAGGCATGGGCAGCCAGTCAGGGACAGGGACAGAGGTCAGGACAGGACGAAGGGCTGACACTGAAGGTCATGAACACATAGGGATGATGTCCAGCAGCCCTTGATATGCCGACAGGACTGTGCTTCTGAGAGGTGGCCTCATATCTGGGGTGACTCTGGCCACTTTATCTGTCCACACCTGGGAGACTCCTGTAAGCTATTAAAGATCCTCAGAAGAGGGGCACCTGGGTAGCTCAGTCGGTTAAGCATCCGACTTCGACTCAGGTCACGATCTCATGGTCTTTGTGAGTTTGAGCCCCTCATTGGGCCCTGTGCTAACAGCTCTGAGCCTGAAGCCTGCTTTGGATTTTATGTCTCCCTCTCTCTCTGCCCCTTCCTCCCTCACACTCTGTCTCTTTCTCTCTCAAAATAAATAAACATTTTAAAAAAGTTAAAAAAGAAAAGATCCTCAGAACAGATTTCCTGCTCGGAGTTACCAATTACATCCTCAGCATTTTGAGAAATATCGGTTTCTGTGCCAGAATTGCTGTACGTTATCTGGGTGGGCTGGTTTGGGATGTACAGGGGGAGACTGTCAGTGGGTGGAAGCCAGTTCTTAAGAATCTTCAGAATCTTTCTCATCTCTTGCTCCTAGAGAGCTAAGGGTCAGGGCCCTGACAACTTCAGGAAATGGGATAACAAAGGAAAGAAACAGATACTTTTACAATGACCCAAGATTTCTGACTTGTGATAAGGTGATGAGTAAAATGATGGCACCATACCAGCGAGGGAGACTGTGCCAAGAGAAAATGATCAGAATTTGGTGACCGAGTTGCTGCCTTCTCCTTTGCATTGTTCAGGGAAGTAAAGAGAGGCTAGACCAAAAAAATACACAGTGGGAAGATCTGGAAATCTCCCGGCTAAAAGAATTCTCTTCTGCATACTTGTATGATTTTGAGATGCATTTGAGCTCACAAGTTTCCTTTGTATAATGGGAGTACCCCAAGAATGTGTTCTTGCTCTAAGTAGATTACTTCCACCAGTCCTACCCCTCCTAAAATCTCCAAGAGAGCGGCTGACTGACAGAATGTGAATGCCGGGTGAGTTGCACAAACAGGCAATGGTGGCTCATGATGCATTTTGAGGGAGGGGTATGGAGAATTTGCAAATTCAGAAGGTTGCCTAGGGTGCCAGCCTGTGTCTGGGGGGCAAGTGGGGAAGAAGGAAGGGGCCATCTGCCTGTGTTCTGGCAGCTCCCTGCTTTCTCCATAGGGCTCCCTCCCTTCTCCCACTGCCTTTTGGCTGAGCCTACTCCCACTCATTCTTTAGGATCCAGTTTAACCACACCTCCTTCCCAGACTCGCCCAAGGAGACTTGGCAGCTCCATCCTTTGGGCCCTTGTGGTTGTTTATATACATATTTCACTCTGATCTGTTTATAGCTACATTTCTCCCACAGACCATGAATTCTTTGAAAGCAGGGATCATATATTCATTTAGCATCTCACATAGTACACAATAGGATTCAATAACTATTGACATGAGGGGTGCCTGGGTACTTTGATCAGTTAAGTGTCCGACTCTTGATTTCCGAGCAGGTCATGATCTCACGGTTCTCTCTTCTCTCTGCCCCTCCCTCGCTTGTGCTCTCTCTCTCAAAAATAAGTAAACATTAAAAATAAATAAATAAAATGACACACTCTTTTATTCCAAAAAAAATCTAAACACATGGCGATTATAGTGATTATGCCTATTATCCACCACTTTAAAAAGATACAGAAAAACTCTTCTTTATCTATAGTGTATTTTACTTAATTTAGTTTTCTCTTCACACTGATAAGTCCATTCCACATTCTCACCCCTCAGGATTATATCCTAATTTCATGTATTTCTTCTCTCCTCCTCCTCTTCTTCTCCTTCTTCTTCTCTCTTTTTTTTTTTTTTTTTAAATTTTAGAGACAGAGAGAGCACAAGTGGGGGAGAGGGGCAGAGAGGGGGGCGTGGAGGGAGAGAATCTTAAGCAGGCTCCACACTCAGCATGGAGTCCGAAGCAGGGCTCAATCCCTGCACCCTGGGATCGTGACCTGAGCCGAAATCAAGAGTCACACACTCAAGCGAATGAACCACCTAGGAGCCCCCTAAGAATGTTTTTGCCAGTAATAAGTAGATGGGTCAGAAGGTGTTTTGAACTTTTCAGTTCTTTGAACTCCTTCTAATTTATAACCTCATTTAGTGATCTTAAGTTCATACTTTATTGAAAGCAATTATTTGGAAATCATCTGACTTGCAAAAGAATTCATTACACAGCCAATTAGAAGTATACACTTTCACAATACAGCCCGGTATTTGAAAATGATAAAACACTGACAGAGATTCCCTGAAGTTTCTACACCCTGGAATAGTGCACCTTTTAAGGGATCTCAGTAAATGAGAGTTATGCCCTTTCTTTTGCAATGTGGAAAATATGTGGCTATTCTGACGCAGTTCAGAAATGAAACAGAGAGACCCCTTGACCACATTCCCTCACCAGTAAGTCAGCTTCAGGACATAATACAGATGCAAGTTGAAGATTCTTGAAATATGTGGGCTTAAAATGATCTAAGTGTGTACCTAGCCCTCGAAAATTCCCTGGGGGAAACACATCTTAGTTTGCAGGCCACTGATAAACATTTCTACATAGTCTTATTGAAATTGGTATGAGAGACAAGTCGGCTCAGACTAGGCCTTTGTTGGGACTCTGTACCATCTACACCCCCTGGGGGGTCTAGAACTGTAACCTGTATGGTAAGAACAAAACGGCTAGTCCTCTTGGTTGATTGATTATTGTAGATGGCTGCTCTGATCCTTTATATTCTCTTCTTCCATATTTTCTTCTCAGTGGTGGCAACCTTAATGTCAGTTTTGGGGTACAGATGTGGAGCCTGTATGCTGACTAAGGGAAATATGCCCCACTTAAAAATAATGAGTAAGACTGGAAAAACATGAGAAATCTTTAGAGTATGGTAAAGGAAAAAAGCAAAATATGTAGTTGTATGAAAATTATGATTTCAATTATACAAACCCACATAAACTTCTGGACAACGCTGTAAGTAAACAAGCAAAAATGAAGTTGTGATGTGCGTGGGGGTGGGGTGTGTGTGTGAAATGACTGTCTTTTAAAATAACGATTACAGGGGCACCCAGGTGGCTCAGTCAGTTAAGCATCCGACTTCAGCTCAGGTCATGATCTCATGGTCCATGGGTTCAAACCCCACGTGGGTTTGGCTCTGTGCTGGCAGCTCCCAGCCTGGAGCCTGCTTCCGATTCTGTGTCTCCCTCTCTCTGCTCATCCCCTGGTTGCACTCTTGTCTGTCTCTCAAAAATAAACATTAAAAAAAATAAAAATAAATAAAATACTGATTACATTTGTGAGGCTGGGGTCAGAGAATCTGTCTAATCTGTCTAATTCACTTTCCCCCAGTGATACCTGAGGAATTGGGTGCGAGTTTAAGTTCCCCAAAACAAAGTGTTCAAGAGACGGATGGTCAGTTTTTCAAACACGAGTTCCGCATCGCGATTCACTATGGGTGCTAGTCCCCGAACACACTTCCACTCTTCCTCAACCTAGTTTAATACATCCCAGGTCTTAACGTCACAAATTTGACAAGTTTACTTCCTGTTGTATGATATGTGGACTCTTCATACCAACTTTTTAGCTTCCCTTCATTTCCTGGTTTTAGTGTTCCAAGAGTTGAAGAGCTCGACCTCGTTGACTTAACACTGCTCTGAAATCTTACCCCCTTCATAACTTTTTATTTTTTAGAGCCCATATTTTAAAAAAAGAATAACTTATGATTGGCAGGCCCCCAAACCAATCTTTTTCTCAAATTTGCGTTTCCTGCGTTATTTTGTTTTGTTTTTCCGAGATCTAACTACGAGCTCGGTGTATTTCCACCAAGAGTATTTATGGGTGTGAGAGGGTAGTAATAGTCACCACCCTTCTGGAAATTCTGTCCGTGGGACCCAAAGATCCCTCGCGCATCCACCCCCGGCAACCTGGCGAGCGGAGGAACCCGCGTCCTCGCCGCACCCCCCCACCGACCCGGACACCTTGGCCTCGCCCCCTCGTGGCGCCCCGCCCACTTCGGCGTGCCTCACGCTTGTGCGTCCTCCGCCGGGTCGCGGCCCCGCCCCCTCCGCGCCGCCCCGCCCCGCCCCGCCCCTACGCGGCTGCTCGCGGCGGCCGCCGCCCTCCCCCGGCCCAATGGCGCGGCTGCCGCGTCAGTGATGTGAAACCTGGCTCAGGCTCGTCCGGCCCCCGGCCCGCAGCCCATTACACCATCCGCCGCGGCATCCGCTGCAGCTGCTGTAGCCCGCGCAGCCAGGGAGGGCGGGAGGCGGCTCGGCGTGGCGGGGCGGGGCGAACGGCGCGGCCGGATTCATTCCTGTGGGGCGCGGGGCATGGAGTAGCTGTGCGGCTGCAGGCGGAGCAGGCCGGCCCGGGCGGCGGCGCGGACAACGGTTTCAATTTAAGGGGGGCGGCCCGAGCCCGAGCGGCCAGCGGCGGTGGGGAGGACCAGCCCCCGGGCAGGTAGTGGTGGCGGCGAGGGCCTGCCGGAGCCCGGGCTGCGGCCTGAGGCGCCCGCGGGGAGGCCTGGGCGGGAAGGGGAAGGAGGGCGCCCCCGGCAGCGGGCGGCGGGCCGGAGGCCGCCAGCTTCGGCGGCCCGGCGGGCGAGGGTCGTGGTCGCTCGGGGAAGGGGCGGCCGGGGTCCGGGGAAGGTGGCGGTGAAGGTTACGGAGGGGCACGGGGTCTGGGGGAACCTGCGATCCCTTGCGGGGTGGGGGGGGGGGGATCAAAATGGGGCGGGCGAAGTTAGAAGGCGGCCGGATTTCCTGAGAGCTTCGAGTAGTTTTAAAGGAAAGCGAACCTTGTCGGGCGAGGGCTTTGGCGTTGGCTGGCCGCGGTTTGTCGTGGCCGACCTTTTTGTTCCTTCTCGAAACCCATTCTGGCCATAGCGAGGCCTTCAGTCTCGCGCCCTTGGCTCGCTCCCCTCTGCAGATGTGAGGAAGAGAAACATTTCTGAACCCGCGTCCCTCGCCGCTTTCGGGTGCACTCTCCCTGGGCGTGTGCAAAGCAAAAACTAGAACAATGCTGGGCTGCTCTGGAGGCGAGAAAACCCGGTCGCCTGTAGTGTTTCAGTTTACCGTATATAGAAAAGAAACTGCCTCCCACCAAACCAAAACATTTGGGTCTGTGTGTAACCTTTTTGTAGTCTTTCCCACCGTGTTTTGGTGGCTTGAGTTGTCCCTTAAGTATGGGACTATCCGGCCCCCTCCCTCCCCCTAAGAGTAGAAATTAAGAAAACCTAAACAGTGTTTTTGCCTTTACCTATGGAAAACTCACAAATCCTCCCCCCCCCCCCTTTTTTTTCCTTCCTTTTCCTAGTTTGGTGCTCTGGTTTTCAGATGTTGGAAGGCAAGACAGAACACACTCTCCGTGGTTTTATATCCGTTTGGAGTGCCGTGATTAACATTGAACTTTGGTTCCTGTAACTCTTGCCTGTGTCCGTAGAGTTAGGCTGGGGCTTTGCTTTGAAGGATAAAAAAAGCGCAGCCAACTCAACCGGACATAAATGGATCTAAAGACCGCAGTGTTTAACGCAGCTCGGGATGGCAAACTCCGGCTTCTCACCAAGTTGTTGGCAAGCAAATCCAAAGAGGAGGTTTCCTCCTTGATCTCTGAAAAAACGAATGGGGCCACGCCACTCCTGATGGCCGCCAGGTACGGGCACCTTGATATGGTGGAATTCCTCCTAGAGCAGTGCAGTGCCTGCATAGAGGTCGGGGGCTCCGTCAATTTTGATGGCGAAACCATCGAGGGGGCCCCGCCGTTGTGGGCCGCCTCTGCCGCGGGACATCTGAAGGTGGTTCAGTCTTTGTTAAATCATGGAGCGTCCGTCAACAACACCACTTTGACCAATTCAACCCCTCTCCGAGCCGCCTGTTTCGATGGCCATTTGGAAATAGTAAAGTACCTTGTGGAACACAAAGCCGATTTGGAAGTATCAAACCGCCACGGGCATACGTGCCTGATGATTTCCTGTTACAAAGGACACAAAGAGATTGCGCAGTATTTACTCGAAAAGGGGGCAGACGTTAACAGAAAAAGTGTCAAAGGTGAGTGCAGCCTCTTCGTTTCTGTGTTTTAAGTGTTTACCATCGTTTTCAGGAAGCTGGCTGCATCACTGTAAACAGTGGGCATTGAGTCAGCCCACATTGGCAGACCTGTTCCGGCTAGGTGTCCCTTCAGCATAACCTTGTTGGTTGTTTCTCTGATGTTTGAGAATACGCTGAATGAGGGTGATAACGAGCCCTCAGTCGCTGTGTTAAGTAGCATTTTCCATCTCTTATTTGGAGTACTCTCCAATTCCTGGGTTCCCCAGACTTACAGGGGATGTTAGTGACAGTTGACCTGAGCCTTTAGGCTTGTGTTCAGTCTACTTGAGAATATACTTCAAGGTAACGTATTTTTTTTTAGCCTAGATTGTTTTGTTTTCTGTTTTTGTTTTTTAAAGAACGCGGTTGTAGTAGAAACTACTATATTTAGTGACTCATTGTCTTGTGTCTTGGGTAGGCATTTCATTTGTTATTTTGTCAGGGAAGGCCAGGCCACACTGACCTGGAAGGATTAATGTCAGTGGAAAAAGAAAATCTGTCCCCTTCTTCTCTTAATTTATTGTGTGGCCAATAGAAAACCCTTTCACGTGAGCATGTATTAAATATAGCGAGAGAGAAAACAGATTTTAAAATATGCTACAAAACTGAGCACAAAACAAGGCGTGGATTTGTTGGCTAGCAACAGTGTCAACACCTTTGTGGAAAAGAAGGGCTCAGGTTCACAACTGTGTGTAATTTTCAGGGATGTAATAAACCTAAAGCAGCAAATGATAGTTGCGAAGCTTTTTTTTTTTTTTTCCCTAAACTCTCAAAGACAACTGTTTTGGTAGCGTATTTTGATGCTTGGAACCTTTTTTTCCCCCTTCAGCATGTTTGTTTATACAATAGCAAAGTGATTCACAGCCCAATTTTAAAAAAACTATTAAAACTTAAAAGGAGCCTACATACATGGAACGAAAAATTCAAACAATTCAAATTGATTTCCAGTGTTTACAATGAGAAAGAAGTCTGATTTCTAGACCTCCAGCCCCCTGCAGCCTCTGTTTATAAGCACTCTCCCTGTTTTTGTGTGTTCTAGAGATAGTCTGTGCGATGACAGTATACTTGTCTATGTCTCTTCCTCCCTCTTTCCCTTCTGTTAGTTGATGCATATTATTTTGTTGTTGTTGTTGTTTTTAAACCTTAAATTATCTTGGACGTCATTCAGCTCCAGCACACAGAGCTGCCTCATTCTGTTTCATGGCTACACAGTATTTCATTGTATCAATATACATAATTTATCTAGGCCCTGTTGATGGACAGTTAGGTCACATCCAATATAAGCAGAGCTTCTGTGAATATTCTTAAACAAAAGTGTGGCTTTGCACACTGTGTGAGAATAGCTGTATTATAAATACTTATAAATGGAATTGCCGAATCAAAGGGTGCATTTATCATTGTGGGAGCCTCTGATTGCCTTTTGGAGAGCCTACACCACACAATTAAGGGACACTACATAGTTATTGGACATAATTCACTGAAATTAGTATGATCTTTTTAAAAAAGGCAGGCTCACTGATTTTCTGTAAATTTTTTTTGTCAGAGAAAATATAAAAATCTCACAAAATTCCACTTATAGACAATCCTTTCGAAAAATATTTCTGAATTTATCATACAGATACATGTATGTAATTTTATTATATATGCTCTTCTTCTGTAACCCTTTTTTTAGCTTAATAAATAATATCTGTAATGCCACTAATTACAGCCTTTTAATTTCAGTAGCTGCATACTCTCCTAATGGAGGGTTATCTTGCTTCTGTCTTTTCAGTAGGATAAAAAATGTTCCTGTAGACATTCTTTCTTACACATTTTTTCATTTGTTCTTGCTTGTCTTTGAGGTGGGTTGTTGGCTCAAATGACAGCATGACATTTTTGTTTGTTTTCAACACTCATTCTTTTAAAGAAAGCCTGTTTTAAGAGGACAGTTACTGCTTACGTGACCAGGTTACCATGGGAAATGCTTTGAAATCGTAAGTAGCTGAGAGAGGGTTAAAAGGTATGGCTGCTTGGGGTGCCTGGGTGGCTCAGTTGGTTGGGCCACCTGACTTCTATTCAGGTCATGGTCTCAACTGTGAGTTTGAGCCCCACAGCTCAGAGCCTGGAGCCTGCTTCTGATTTTGTGTCCCCCCCCCCCCCCCCCATAAATAAAATAAATAAACATCAAAAACAAAAGGTATGGCTGCTTGTTTAGGCTTGTTGGATTTGTTGTTTCTTTCCTTTGGGTTTTTTATTCATTAGCCTAATAATACACAGATTGTTAAACTTACATATTTAAGTAAAATTGTTTTAAACCCTTAGGTCATTGGAGAGATGAGTCCTGGTACTGTTTCCCTTATGGTTTTCAGAGGTTCTTTGTCTACTTCTGGAGACAGAATGTGTGAGACACCTGTGCCCTAAGCAGATCACATTTGTGTGAGCATTTTCCCCTAGTAAACTGTGAGTGGTATCTCCCTCGATTACCTTTGCTCTTTCGGAAGAAGTTTCCTTTTATCACCATCATCACATAGCTTTGCATGTGAGGACATGTATGCTGCCTCTTTTGGTCAAATGATCTAATTCTAGAGTTGTTTTTTCCTGCTGTATCAGTATCTACCACTTGTGGCTTTTACAAAAAATTACACTTACCATGAGAAAATAATTTTGTACCAAAAATTATTTTCAGATAGCCTCCTTTATACATATATATATGTATGTATGTGTACATACATGTATATATACACATATATGTGTACATATACATATATACATATATGCATGTATATATACATATATGTGTACATATACATATATATGTATATGTACACATATATGTATATATATACACACACACATATACATACAAATATAGTATTTTAAAAATATATATAACATGTATCACTTTGTGTACATTGCTTTTACCTGTCATGGTGTCTTTTAATTTCAACAGTGATTTTTTTTTTTTAAGTTTACTTATTTATTTTGAGAGAGAGAGAGAGGGTGAAATGGCATAAGTGGGGGAGGGTCAGAGAGAGAGAGAGAGAGGGGGAGAGAGAGAATCTCAAGCAGACTCTGCACTGTCAGCATGGAGCCCAATGCGGGGCTTGAACTCATGAAACTGAGATTGTGACCTGAGCCGAAACCAAGTCAGATGCTTAATCTGCCGAGCCACCCACGCACCCCTTTACAGCGATTCTTAATGAAAATTGGGGGCTGATTAAAGTATATATGTACCCTCCCCCACTCTGATCCTGAAGCTTCCATTCCTTGATAATCACTCTCTTACTGACTCTAGATTGTTTTATGGATTAATGCATAATAAAAAAGCAGGAACCAGTTGAATCTAAGGGGGAACATTGGAGAAGGATCTATGCGATAGAACATCAAGAAAGGATTCTGCCCCCCTCCCCCCATTTTTCCTCCTGTCCAAAAAGTGGAAAAGACTGGTGAGACTAGGGATAAAATAGAATAATTTCTTAGGAAATTGTGTGTGTTCACTGTTGGAAATGGTTCTGAAGAAAGAAGACACTGGCAGATTATGCTTCGTCTGCCTAAATGCAAAACACATGACCTCTACGTTCCATTGTATTCCATTGTTTTTTTGCAGTCACGCTGTCTTCTATTCGATACATGGTAATATTCTATTCGCAACCAACTCGTTACCTCTGGAGACAGTGGGTTCTTTCTTTTCCCCTGGCATTCAGAAAGGAGAAAAACTTTGAAATATTTAGAAATACTTCTCCATTTTAACACAGCATTTGATGTTTGAAACAGGAGAGTGGGTTGCCATGTAGAGCCGTAGACCACAAATCAGAAGTGATTGAACAAGCCCGTGTCAGAGTGATCACATTTCAGCCCTTCACGGTTATGGTCATCTTTGGCTTGCTTTGTTTTTCCTTTTTTTTTTATGTTCTCGTTGTTCAGTTCAGAATAGGGTCTGTAGTACAGTTAGGTGCGCCCTTCAGTTCTGCTTTTACACCCTGATTCGATTGGGGAATTGAGCAGCTGAAAGTGATTGGAATGCTACAGAGCAGAAGAGCTTCTCTGAGTCGGGACTGGGGACACTGGTCCTAGCAGGATCCTCATGCTATCCTCATGCATGGCTTAATCTTTTTAAATACCCAAGGTAAGTAGGTTAATTGGTAATAAGAGAATCACTGAGTTTTCTGTAGGCAAGGCATTGTGCTGGACATTGTGGGAGGCTCTGAGAAGACACAGGACGTCACATTTGCCAACTGCTAACGGATTAGTATAAGTCCACGCTGGTGGATTTTAGAAGAATGTGATCTTCGTGGAGATGCCGAACTGGGCCTTGAAAGGATTGTTGGGGTTCATATCTCTAGAATGCATTTGGTACAGTTTTATGGTGTGAGGAAGGGCACATTGAGAGATCTGCTTGGAGGGTCCAAGAATTGGAAAAGGCATATTTGGACCAAAGGGCGCTCAGGGCTAGAGTGAAGTCTAGATAAAGGAGTTTGATTTTATTCTTTATGTAGAGGTAAGGCAGTGAAAGTTTGCGGCTGGTGTTTGTATCCATGTGTTAGAAAGAGAGCCTGGCCTGTAGTGGGTATTTGGTAAATGAGTTTGTTGAATGACTGTGCTGGATGTAAGAGAAAAAGGATTATACGCTCCTTGTTGGCAGGGACTGTTGTGTTTTTCTTTCACTATGGAAATAAATACACACATGGAGACATGAAATGAGAAATGAAGACTGTAATTGTGAAAAAAGAGCAGTACAGGTGGGACTCCAGGGGATTTCTTTCTCCTCTCCTTTGTTTTCTGCAGTAGTTTAAAGCAAACCCTAGGCATATTATATTAGTTCTGTCCCATAGGATAGGCATTTTGGGGTCTAGGTGTATTTCAGTCAAGAAAATCTGAAAAAAGAAATCTTACTGTTTTTTTCTTGTTTTTTTTTTTTCACCCACTGTAGCTGCAAAATTATTTTAGATAAGAAAATCTGCCCCGTAAATTAAGAACTGTTGATATTAAGGTAAAGGACCAAGAGGATACTCCTTGTCACCTAGGTAGTTTGTTTCCCTGTACTTCAGGACTCTCTGAGACTGTTGGAAGTAGTTCTATTTTCTTTCTTGACTTTGAATATTCTCAGCTATAGGTTCACCTCAACACACCTACTTCCAGAGAAGAGGTGAAGAGAGGGACATCAAATTTCATTCTGTTTTGTGGCGTTTCTGTGTTCATTCTGATTTCATAATAATGAAAAACAACAACTTACTAGTTGAATTCATTCACATTCGAATCCCAGAGCATCAAGTTGCTCCCTTGAGTGGTTCCACGTTCATTCTTGCCCTCTTGTGTCCCTGAGCGTACGTCTCTGTATCTCCAGGGAGACTTGATATCCTCCTTGGAGAAGCGAAGCTGCAGAAAAATGTGTAGATGGAGCCCAGTGGGGAGATAGCCATCGTGTTCCTCTGCGCCTGGAGATTGGATTTTGAACTGTGAATCCTCACAAGTGAGCCGAAGTTGGAGAAAATAAGTAGATCCTGAACACTACTGCCCTTTTAGGGCTATTGGCAGCGAGTTGAGCTTAAGGCTGAGGTTAAGTTTTACTTCTTGACCTTTGGGTACAAGTGGGACTGTCACCAAGTCTGTCTTTATCAGATTTCCCTAGATTAAAAAGTGTTTAAAACAAAATTCAGGAAGCCTCTGGCATTCTAGAGACGTATGCTCCTGAGACATTAGGAAGGTATGTGATGGAAGATAGAGGTGGGGACTGGCCCAGGTAAAGAAGCCATGTGGGTGCAAATCTGAGGAAGACATGTCTCTTCCTTTTGTCCCCCACCATTAGGAAGAATGGCCAGGAAAGGGAGTTTGAATGAGTCTCAATTGTAATGTTGATGTTTTCATCAACTGACATTGTGTAATTTTCATCACATTACACTACCGTTGATTGCTTTTAGTCTGGATTCCTAAGCTCAGGTCGTCTTAGCCTTGAAATTGCACCTGATGTCAAGACCCGTCTCCTAGGCACTTCTGATTCCCTTTCAGTCATAAGAATTCATCTTACTTCTGGATGCAGATGTTTTTAGCATTGAACTTTGTTGGAAGCTCAAGGACCTGTGTCGTTAAATTTCCATATGCTTCGAACTCAGCGCCTTATACACAGGATTAATGAAGGGAGGGCACATGGTAACCTTGGCACAGTTTGTCCTTGATTCTGTTTTGATTCCTTTTTTTTTTTTTTTCCTTCAAACTCCCGTTCTCAGGTATCTCTGGTGTTAGCATAAACATGGGGAAGGGAAACATCCTGAGCAGAGGAACTTTCTAGTGCCCCTTAGATACCCTGAAGTGTTTCTCTCTACCCCTTCTTACCTCTTCCCTTAACACATACCATTTAGTTATTCCAGGAATGAAATACCTGGAATCAGCCTTGTTCTGCAGCTGAATCGCAGGCCCCCTCCCCTCCTTTGCAAGTGAGCCTCTCACGGTCCCAGCCACAGAACTGAAGAAGAGTGGATGGCAGGCACGGTAGGCTAAAGAGCAGCGGTGAGAATTGTTCTTGTGCATTTCCAGTAAGTCTGTTACAGTTAGAGACCCTTTAATTGCTGTTTCTGAAAGTCAAAAGTTTTTACCAAAAACGCAAGTACTTTGATCTTAAGACAGCTTTGAGACGTACTGTTCGCCCATTTAAGTGTGTGAATCAGTGTGTATTCACAGAGTTGTGTGGTCATCACCACAACTACCTTTTCATCCCCCACCCGCCAAAACCCATATCCAGTCATACTCACTGCATCCCTTCTCCTCTCCCACCCCAAGTGCAGAAACCTTAGGCAGTCACTAATCTTTCTGTCCTCTAGGGACATAGGCCTGCTACGGACATTTCATATAAATGGAGTCCTAATATGTGGTCTTTTGTGATTTGCTTCTTTCCCTTAGCATATTGTTTTCAAGGCTTGTCCATTTTGTAGCATGTTCTTTTTATTGCTGGATAATCCCTTGTGTAGATAGACCACATTTCTCCATTTATCAGTTAATGGGCATTTGAATTGGTTCTACTTTTTAGCTATTAGGATAAGAATGCTGATAAGAATATTCATGTACAAGTTTTTGTGTGGATGTGTGCTTTCATTTCTCTTAGGCATATATGGAGGAGTGGAATTGCTGGGTCACATGGCAACTCTCTGTTAACCTTTTAAGGAACAGATAAACTATTGTCCAAGTGGCTGTACCGTTTTACATTCCTGTCAACAGCGTAGGAGAGTTCCAGTTGTCCACACCCTCTCCAACGTTTGTTACTACTATTTTTTCTTTTGGAGGGGGGAATAGCCATCTCAGTGGGTGTGAAGTGGTATCTCATTGTGATTTTGATTTTGATTTCACGTGATGATGTTCACCATTGTGTGCTTTTCATGTGCTTATTGGCCATTTGTTTATCTTCTTTGGACAGGTGTCTCTTTGCGCGTTTTAAAATTGGGTTATCGTTACTGAGTTGTAAGAGTAATTTATGTATTATGAACACAAGTCTTTTATCAGATATTTGATTTGCAAATATTTTCTCCTATTCGGTAGGTTGTTTTTTCACTTTGTTCTTTTTCTTTTTTTTTTAAACTTTTTTAACGTTTATTTATTTTTTTGAGACAGAGAGAGACAGAGCATGAACGGGGGAGGGTCAAAGAGAGAGGGAGACACAGAATCCGAAACAGGCTCCAGGCTCTGAGCTGTCGGCACAGAGCCTGACGCGGGGCTCGAACTCACAGACTGTGAGATCATGACCTGAGCCGAAGTCGATGCTTAACTGACTAAGCCACCCAGGTGCCCCATCACTTTGTTATTTTTCTAAGTAAATTTAATTTTTTAAAGAAAATGAGAGAAGTTAAGAGTAACAGAAAGGGAGTCAGGTATACCATTAAAATAAGAGGAACAAGTGAAATGAGTATGTATAACAGACTTAATTTTTTTTTTTTGTAAAAACTGAAGTGATTATAAAATGTCTCTCCCTCCCATTCCTTTTTCCTTCCTTCCTTTCTTTTTATTGAAGTATAGTTGACAGAACATTGTATTTGTTTCAGGTGTACAACATAGTGATTTGAGTAATAACGTACGCAGTGTTCATCATAGTGAGTGTGGTTACCATCTGTCACCACGCCATGTTACTACAGTATTATCGGCTGTATTCCCTGTGCTGTACTCTGTATCCCCATGACTTACTTATTTGATAACTGGAAGTTTGTACCTATTAATCCCCCTTAGCTATCTTGCCCATCCCCCCTTGCACCCTCCCTCTGGAAACCACCTATATTTATGAGTTGCTGTTTTGGTTTGTTCATTTTGTTTTTTAGATTCTACGTACAAGTGAAATCATATGATCTGTGTCTTTTGCTGTCTCACTTATTTCACTTACCATCCCTTTTGTCCCATCCATGTTGTCACAGATGGCAAGATTTCATTCTTTTTTGTAGTTGAATATTACTCCATTGTGTGTGTGTGTGTGTGTGTACACACAGATGCACACGCACACACACCATGTCGTCTTTATCTGTTTATCTGTCGATGGACGCTCAGGTTGTTTCCATATCTTGGCTGTTATAAACAGTGCTGCCATAAACATAGGGGTTTATGTATCTTTTCGAATTAGTGTTTTTGTTTCCACAGTGGCTGTACCAGTTTACGTTGGTGTTTTCACTCTTCTGATAGGTATTATTCACAGCAATTTGGATTTTATTTTACAAACTGATTTCTTAAATATTCACCTTGTAGATCACTTAGATTTGACTTAAACTAGAAAATTGTTAAGAATACACTGCAGGGTTTACTGATATCCTTTATTACAAAGGAAAGTTTCTGAGGGTCAAATGGTGTGATCTAGTCATAGAACACACCCTTTTCCTGCTGTGGCATAGAATTTTCTCATTCATGCATAAGGTGGAGTGGAGATATTCGTTTTTCTGTGTGGTGTGAAATAGGGCTGTGACCTAACCCTCCTTTTCAACTTCTCTTCATGTGTCCTTTTTTTTTTAATGTTTATTTATTTTTGAGAGACAGAGACCAAGTGCGAGTGGGGGAGGGGCAGAGAGAGAGGCAGACAGAACGTGAAGCAGGCTTCAGGCTCTGAACTGTCAGCACAGAGCCCGATGCGGAGGTCGAACTTGTGAACTGTGAAATCATCACTTGAGCTGAAGTCGGATGCTGAACCGACTAAGCCACCCAGGAACCCCCCCCTTTTTATTTTTTAATGTTTATTTATTTTGAGAGAGAGCACAGTGTGGGAGGTGTAGAGAGAGAAGGAAAGAGAGAATCTCAAGCAGGCTCTGTGCTGCCAGTGCAGAACCCATCACAGGGCTTGAACCTATCAACCGTGAGATCATGACCTGATCTGAAATCAAGAGTTGGATGCTTAACCGTCTGAGCCACCAAGGTGCCCCTTCTCTTTGTATTTCTCGATACCATTATTAGATGTGTTAGTTTAATGGCAGACACCAATATGACAAACAGGAAAATAAGATTTCTCTTCTGTTTTGAAAATAAGATTCCTCCTCTGTTTCCCTGGTGCTCATAGTAGCAAAGACCAGCAGCGTAGGCATCACTTAGATCCACCCTGGATCACCTGAATCAGAATCTGCATTTTACTGCGATCCTGTGGTGATTGTGCACATTAAAGCTTGAGAAGCACAACTTTATTTGACTAAAACACACACACACAAAACTTGAACTGTGTGAGAACTTTACAAAACAGCAAAATCTCTTGAATTGATATTGTTAGAAAAAGCAGTTTAGAGTAGACATTTTGTATTTGTAAAACATTGTATAGCCCTTACGAGAACATTTTTGTTTCAATAAAAATAGAAATTGGGAGTGGTTTAGGAACTGACTTAATTCTGATCCTGGAGACCCTAAGTAATCTTATTCAAATGGAGATAGTTATAAATTCTGTGTTGAAGTTCTTGTATGATTTAAGTCGTTAGTTGATTGGTAACAATCTCATGCAGACAATCACTTATTTATTGTTTAGTCAAGCCCAAAACATCTGGTGTGGAGCCAGGGAACTGTTAGGGCTCCAACTAGTTATTACTCAAAATACTAGTTTGTTTTTGGATTACTTATTTTAGGAAAATCTTGACCCCTTCGGTAGGCACAGTGGAGTGTAGTCTCATGTGCCTGCTATCACAAGATTACAGGTCTCTAGAATTAACAGCAGCCAAGATTGGCGCTTGCAGAAAGGTCTTCTTGAGAAATACTGCCATGATTTTTGTTTGTTTTTTGTTTTATTAAGTTTTTATTTTAATTCCAGTATAGCTAACATACAGTGTTACGTTAGTGTCGGGTGTACAACATAGTGATTCAGCGCTTCCACACATTACCCCGTCCCGGTGCGCCTCACGGCAAGTGTGCCCCTCAGTCTCCATCACCTATTTCACCCATCCCCCGAGCCCACCTCCCTTTGGTGACCAAGCGTGCGCACCTCCGTCTCCTTCCCTTAGTGTCCATCCCAGAAGCCTCTCAACGAGTAGGGCTACCTTTTATTCTTCCAGATTCTTCGCACTGTTTCTATGTTCGGTTATAGGGTTGAAAAGTAATATATTTAAGATCATACCGTGTTAACTTTCTGCATAAATACTTTAACTGAATTAACACTTGGACCATTAGCTTGATTTTTAAGAAATGGCCTTTTAACAGACATGCCTTTTGAGAAATCATAAGCATTTTCCATAATGAATTCAGTGTCAAGTTTTATTTTTTCTTCAAATGAACATGTTCTGAGTCAGGCATTGAGAATTATATAATACAATGTTTATATTCTTTCTTTCTTTTTCTTTAGTTAAAGGTAAATTAAATTTCAATGCTAAATATCCCTAATTTCATCTAAGGTGCCTGGTAATATTAGTATTTATTTTTGAACCTTGTGTTCTATTTTTAATTGGCTTTCTTACTCTGAGGACACAAAATTAAGACCTTATGAGGTAGAGATCGCGAATCTTGTGTATTATGGAAGCATTTTTTTTTAAGTTTATTTTTGAGAGAGAGCATGTGTGCATGAATGGGGCGGGGGGGAGAGAGAATTCCCAAGCAGGCTGCATACTGCACACTGTCAGCATGGAGCTCGACTCAGGGCTTGAACTCACAAACCGTGAGATCATGACCGAAGCTGAAATCAAGATCAGATGTGTAATTGACTGAGCCATCCAGATGTCCCTGGAAACATTTTTAAGAGGCACATAACCCAGGGAAAATGCTTCAGTTGAATATTTAGTAGTGCCTGGCACATGATGTTATACCACCCAGAGTTTAAGTCATTAATAAACCTAGCAAAAATTAAATACAATTTTATTGGTCTTTGACGTATAATTTAGCAGAGGTTAGTCATCAGGACATAGTTAACTTGATTTTTAAATTCAACTTGTTAGATATTTCTCACAAGACCTTGCGTTTAATACTGAAAGCATGTCTCTCGAACGAAACAATAGAGCAAGGTATATACCATAAATATAGCAGATAACTGATCAACATTTTATAAAATGCATAGAGAAAGTCAGACTAATAGTCCCAGAAACTGGAACGTAAATAGACTTGTCATAAAAGACAATAAAGTTTGTGAACAGACATGGGAAGATGCTCTGTGTATCTAGGTATAGAAGTAATATAAATTAAAATTCGAAAATTCATTCTAGTACCAGAAAGAATACTATAAAAGTGGAACTTTTATTTTATTTTATTAAAAAAAAAGTTTTTTTTTTTTTAATGTTTATTTTTGAGAGAGAGAGAGAGAGAGAGAGAGAGAGAGAGAGAGAGTCAGAATCTGAAGCAGGCTCCAGGCTGTGAGCTGTCAGCACAGAGCCTGAGAGAGAGAGAGAGAGAGAGAGAGAGAGAGTCAGAATCTGAAGCAGGCTCCAGGCTGTGAGCTGTCAGCACAGAGCCTGACCTGAGGCTCGAACCCACAAACCGTGAGATCATATCCTGAGCCGAAGTCAGACGCTTAACCAACTGAGCCACCCAGGCGCCTCCTATAAAAGTAGAACTTTTAAAAGATTGTCTAATTACTTTGGAATGAATTAAAGATGTATTTTAAGCTTTCACACATTTGTGATTCTATTTTAAATTAGACATTACTTTTTTTGTCATTTAGTTATCGAGGTATAATTTTATACAATAAAACTCATCTTTTTTAGCAAATAGTTCCGTAAGTTTTGATACACATACACTGTAGCTTGCCCACCAGTATAGTAAAGGTAGAACAAGGGTTCCTTCATGCCCCTTTGCAGTTAGCCCCTCTCAATCTGGCCCCTGGCAGTCACTGGTCTGTTATCTGTCCTTACAGGCTTTTAGGCACTAATTGTAATAGCGAAAATCCTGAAGCTCTGCAGACATCCATTGACGGGAGGTGTTTGTGTTAACTTGGTTCATGCCTCCTTGCTTGAACTCACCATAGAGCCATTAATAATGATTGCGTAGTATCCATGGAGTTCATGTGGACCATGTACCTACCGGTAGCCCATCGTGACAAAATGACAGATGTAGGAGAAAAGCAGGAAACAGTTGTAAATAGACTGATTAGAACTTTATCAAAACATCTATGTAGAAAGACTTGGAGACTTCAGACAAAAATTATAGTTGCTTTAAAATTACGCTTTTTTTTTTTTTTGCCTCCCTTTTCTAAACTTTTGAGTCAAGGTCTAGACTATAATTCAGAAACATTTTTTCAGGGCTTTTAGGACATGAAGCTGTGGTGGTCATATACATAATTTGTTAGAGTAATTAAGATTTCTCTCTTGAGGTTTTACTTTTTAAGCTTTATCCTAAGTTTGAATCACTTTTTGTGATACCAGCTATTAAAAATTTAAGAATCTTTGGGGCGCCTGGGTGGCTCAGTCAGTTAAACGTTCAACTCTTAATTCTGGCTCAGGTCATGGCCCCAGGGTCATGGGATCGAGCCCCGTGTTGGGCTCCACGCTGAGTGTGGAGTTGCTTAAGATCCTCTCCCCCTCTCCCCCTTCCTCCCTTCCCCCCTTCCCCCCTTCCCCCCTTCCCCCCTTCCCCCCTTCCCTCCTTCCCTCCTTCCCTCCTTCCCTCCTTCCCTCCTTCCCTCCTTCCCTCCTTCCCTCCTTCCTCCCTTCCCTTTCCCCCACTTGTGCACTCTCTATCCCAAAATAAATAATAAATATTTTTTAAATGTTCGTTTATTTTTAAGAGAGAGGGATAGAGTGTGAGCGGGGGAGGGGTAGAGAGAGAAGGAGACATACAATCTGAAGCAGGCTCCAGGCTCTGAGCTGTCATCACAGAGCTTGACGCAGGGCTTGAACCCACCAACTGCGAGATGGTGACCTGAGCCAAAGTTGGATGCTTAACAACTGAGCCACCCAGGAACCCCAATAAATAAACATTTTTCAAAAATTTAAGAATCTTACCTTAGCCTTAGCAGTGTGGTAACTGCTAGCTGGGATACAAAGGAAATATTACATGGGGTCTGTATACTTTAGGAATAGACTGTTAAGGTAAGAAAACTGGTTTGTGTGGCAGTAATATTTTACTATTAGAAGATATGACATAATATTATAATAGCCCATGTAGTAGGGTTATCTACCAGGATAAGTGATACATTTATTCACTAGGCATTCTCAAAATGACAAATCGATGTGGTATAAACAAGATGGCCTCTTTGGGCAGCTGAAGTTTCTGTTGAAACTTGAAGGACGAGAACTTAAAATGGTAAAGAAGAGTGTATTACAGGGAAATGAAAAGCCGAGGCGTGGACACGAGTGGGATTGTCCCTCGTGCTGGGAGGGACACTTAGGACAGAGTGACAGGAAGCAGAAGTGGGGTCTCTGCCATGTGAATGATTGATAATGTCTTTTGAATGAGAGTGTTGACCAACTATGGCCGGGGGTCAAATCCTGCCCACCTCCTGTTTTTGCACTGCCTGAGAGCTAAGGTGTTTTACCTTTTAATGGTTGGAAACAAATTTAATGAAGAAGAATATTTTATGACTCATGACAATGCCATGAAAGTCATATTTCAGTGCCCATAAGTACAGTTTTGTTGGAAACCAGCCGTCCCCATTCATGTAACGTATGGTCCCTGGATACTTCTTGACATGGCAGAGTTGAGTGGCTACAACAGAGACCTTACAGCTTGCAAAACCTAAAAATAACTGTCGAGCCCTTTATAGAAGAAGTTTGCCAGCTCCTGGCAAGATTCACAGTGCAGCATTCGTATTGGACGTGCTGATAAATGAGGCTGGAGAAGTAGGGTAGGGTAAAATCCATTCCTCATAGTGTGTCTTACGTGTGTTACCACTAACCAAGATTCAGCTTTGCTTCACATGTTTTTTCTAAAACTATGGATTTCTTCCTTGTTGTCCTCCCACCCTGCACAGATAGTGCCTTGAGAATCAGTGCTGTGGGATTCTTCAAGCCATCTTAAAGATTTTCAGCTGTTTCTTTAGAGGAAGCATGAAGGGTGTTGAGTTGGAAAGTAACATGATCAGTGGAGTTTCATTAGGAGGTTTGGCTTGTATTAGATAAAACTTACTCATCAGATTTGAGGACGACTAGCATTTAAAATATGACCCCAGGAATGAGCAGAGCACTACGGTGGTGATTGGGAGGCATGGGTGTGTGTTCTATTACTAATGTCTCTGTTTTCTATTTGTAAAATAAGTGTTTTCTCTGCCTGCATAGTTATAGATGTAAGATGACAAAGGGGCAACAGTTGATACATAACATTTAGGAAAATAAAAAATGCTGTGCTGCCGTATGGATACTGTTTTCTTCTCTGATGTCTGCTTTTTATTATTTGCTTCTGCTTTCTCTGGGTTTAATTTACTGTTTTTCTCCTTTACTTTCTTGAGATGGAAGTGTGGCCATCTTTTTAAAGCCTTTCTTCTTTTCTAACATGTACCTTTGAGCACAATTTCAGCCATACCCCACCAGATCAATTACTTAAGGTTTTTGTTCTCATCCAGTTACAAATATTTTCAGTTTTTCCATTGGGATTTCTTCCTTGACCTGTAAGTTATTTAGAAGTATATATTTAAAATTTCAAATATATGGAGATTTTTCTAGCGTTTTGTTGGTGTTGGGGTGTGTGTGTGTGTGTGTGTGTGTGTGTGTTTGATATCTAACTTGCATTGTGAACTTAGAACATAATCAGGGATATCAGTCCCTTGACATTTCTGTGTGACTCTCTTTATGGCCAGAATGTGGTTGATGTTTCTATTCTTCCCTATATCCTTGGAAGAAAATGGTATTCTACAGGTGTTGAGTCCAGTGTTCATTTATGTATGTCCGTTAAATCATGTTTGTTAATTGTGTTCAAAATCTTCTATATCCTTACTGGTTTTGGTCTTCTGTACTGAGAAGTGTGTTCAGGTGTACTTGCCCGATTGTGCATTTGCCTGATTCTCCTTGGAGTTCTGTTGATTCTTTGCTCTATATAATTCAACCTATGTTCTTAAGTCAAAAGAAATTTAGAATTACAGTATCTTTATGTTGTTTTGAATTTTATATCCTTATAAAATATTTCCCTTTATCTCTAATTAGCCATGCTTTTTGCCTTAACGTCTGCTTAGTTAGCATCTGCTTAGTCCTTTTACTTTATTTATTTTTTTAACATTTATTTATTTTTTGAGAGAGTGTGAGTGGTAGAAGGGCAGAGAGAGAGGGAGTCACAGATTCAGAAGCAAGCTCCAGGCTCTGAGCTTTCAGCACAGAACCTGATGCAGGGCTCGAACTCAGTGAACCGCGAGATCACAACCTGAGCCAAAGTCGGCTGCTTAACTGACTGAGCAGGCACCCCAGTCCTGTATTTTAATATCACACAGCTTCCTTATAGTTACTTTTTGCATAGGGTATAAATTTTTTTCCCTTTTTTTCCTCTTTAGCCTTTTTCTGCCCTTGTATTGAAGGTTGTGTCTCCTGTAAGCAGCATGTAGTTGAGTTTTATGTATTTGTATTTTCAGTCTGACATTTTATGTCTTTTAATGGGAACATTTCGTTTGCTTGCTTTTAATGTAATTACTAACATATTTGGATTTTAATCTCTATTTTCTGATTTTTATTTGTCCTATCTGGTTTGCGTTCTTTGTTTCTCATTTTTTTGTCTGAATTCTTTTTTTCTTATTTCATTTTCTTTCTCTATATTAGAGACTACATAATAATGACATGCTGCATATCCACTGTTATTTTATGGATTACTGTACTACCTTGACTTACCAAAGGAATAACATAAATTTCTTTTTTATTTTATTTATTTCTTTTTTCATTTTTCAAATTTACATCCAGGTTGGTTAGCACATTGTGCAATAATGATTTCAGGAGTAGAATCCAGTGATTCATCCATTAACGTGTAACACCCAGTGTTCATCCCAACAAGTGTCCTTAATGCCCCTTGCCCATTTAGCTCATGGGCCCCCCCACAACCCCTCCAGCAAACCTTAGTTTGTTCTCTATATTTAAGAGTCTCTTCTGTTTTGTCCTCCTCCCTGTATTTATATTATTTTTGCTTCTCTTTCCCTTATGTTCATCTGTTTTGTATCTTAAATTCCACATATGAGTGAAGTCCTATGCTATTTGTCTTTCTCTGGCTAATTTCGCTTAGCATAATACCCTCTAGTTCCATCCACGTAGCTGCAAATGGCAAGATTTCATTCTTCATGATTGCTAAGTAATAACTTGATTGAATATATATATATTGCATTTTTATCCATTCATCAGTCGATGGACTTGGGCTCCTCCCATGCTTTGGCTATTGTCAGTAGTGCTGCTATAAACATGGGGGTGCATGTGCCCCTTTGAAACATTACACCTGTATCCCTTGGATAAATACCTAGTAGTGCAATTGCTGGGCCGTAGGGTAGTTCTGTTTTTAATTTTTTGAGGAACTTCCATCCTGTTTTCCACAGTGGCTGCACCAATTTACATTCCCACCAAACAGTCCACGAGAGTTCCTTTTCTTCACCAAAGCTTGTTATTTCTTGTCTTTTTGATACTAGCCATTCTCACAGATGTGACGTGGTATCTCAGTGTGGTTTTGATTTGTATTTCTCTGATGATGAGTGATGTTCAGCTTTTTTTCATGTGTCTGTTAGCCATCTTGATGCCTTCTTTAGAAATGTGTCTATTCAAGGAATAACATAAATTTCTGATTTTACCTCTGTCCGAGCCTTGCAAACATGTTTAGAATAGTTGAATTCCACTTACCCTCCTTTTATGCTGTTGCTGTGAAGCGTTTCATTGCTCTGTATGCATTTCAAGCCCTACAAAGCACTGTTCTTTCCAAAGTCTCTATTTCTTAATGTATTTATCCCTTTTATTGGTGCTTCTGTCCATATCTCGATGCTTCCATGCGGCTCATCTTTGTTTTGCCTAGAGAGAACACCCCGTAGTATTTAGGTCTGCTGGTCATAAGTACCTTGGTTTTTCTCTTTTCGTTCTTGCCTGAACCAGTGCTTCATTTCACATTTATTCTTGGTGTGGGTGTAAAATTCGAGTTGGCGCTTCCCTTCCTTCAGTGCTTTTAAGATACCATTCTGTTGACTCCCAAGTTCCTATTCCCCAGGAGGGCTTGGCTCTCAGCCTAGCGGCTCTTTTGCAGGTGGTTTCCACCTGTGCTCTGGTTGTAACGTTTCTCTCTTTGCCTTCGCACTGGGCAGTTTTGCTGTAGTGAGCCTGGAGGTGATATTCTTTGTATTTCTCTGTCTTGGTATTTGTAAAACTTCCTAAATTTGTGGTTAGTACTTCATCAGCTTCAGGAAATTCTCAGACTTTAGCTGTTTAAGTATTGCTTTGGGCCCATTTTCTTCCTCTAGAATTCTGGCTTTCAGGTTGTTAACCCTCTGACATCGTCTCTCACTGTCCCTGCTTTGCCAGCCTGTCCCCTCCATGCTGCTTTCTGTCTATTTTCACCTCACTTACTGTCCAGTCCCTCAGTCTCTCTTCAGCTGTATGTAATCTGCTTTTAAAGCCACCCACTGAGGTTTTCAGTTCTAGAACATCCGTTTTGTTCCTTTTTTGTAGTTTCCACTTTTCTAATTCTCAGAAATGTTTTTTAATCTCTCATACTTTGCTAAGCATAATTATTATTCTGAGGTCTGTGTCTGATAACTATATTATCTGGATCTTCTGTTGGGCCTATCAGCTCTTATTTGTCTTGGTTTTGTGTTGCAGTTCCTTTGATTGGATACTTAACATTATATATAAAGAGTATAAAAAAATAATTTGAGCTATAGCAAATAGACAATATCTTCTCTAATTACTATTTGTATTTGCTTCTGGCTTTTGACTAGTTTAACTAGCAATCCCGAATTTCCTTAATTCAGTATCAACACGATCTTAAATTGGATTTAGGTTCCTCCAGTACCTGGTTTGTTTGCAGTTTGCCTTAACTGCTAGGGTGCAGCCCTTCAGAGCTATGACTCAGAGTGTACGGTGAGGGGGGAGGGAGGGGGTGCAGGGAGCAGTTCAAAGTTCCCTTCTTAGTGGGTTCTGGACTCTGGTTTTCTCCCCTGGCTCTGCCAAGTTGTCAGAAGCTCCACTCAGTTTTTTACTAGCTGCTGCTTCCAGAATTGGTAGAGGCCACTGGGGGAAGCTTCCCCAAATCCTGGACTTCTCTAATTTTCTTTCTGCTCCCGGATGTTGTCCACTTTTTAGCTCTTTGCTAAATCAAACAGATTTTTAAAAATAAATTTTTCAGCTTTTCTAGTTCTTACCGGGAAGATTGATCATACTCTGCCATTACTAGATGCGAAACTCTTCTGTATGTTTTTTATTTTTAAAAGTCATCTTTTTCAGTCTATGGTGTATTTCAGTACAGCAATTCAGTTAATTAAGAAAATGACTTCTCACAATCTAAAATTCTGATCAAGAATATGTCAATATGTTTTAAAAGAACACAGTAAAATTCTAAGTCAATTCAGACAAAAAAAAAAAGAAAATGACTTCTCTTGCGTTGTTTTTTTTTTTTTTAAGTTTATTTATTTTGAGAGAGACACATATGGCACGAGTAGGGGAGGGGCAGAGAGAGAGGGAGACAGAGAATCCCAAGCAGGCTGTGGGCTGTCCACAGGGAGCCCAACACAGCACCCGAACTCATGAAACCGAGAGACCATGACCTGAGCCTAAACCAAGAGTCGGATGCTTAACTGACTAAGCCACCTGGTGCCCCTCTTGCATTCTTATTCTTGATTTTATATGACTCTGAATGGAGAAGAATGCCATTGAAACCTTATATTTCCCTTATATTGTCTCTTTTTTAGAGGGAAAAAGTACTATTAGGGATTTTTAATTTTAAAAGTTTTAAAAATACATTTAGTAGTAGCTGTGTTTTTTAATGGAAATTATTTTGAACAAATGAACATTAGTAGTCAGAAGCTCTGGGCTCTCTGATTGCTTGGTTATATACACATGCCATCAGACACCATTCCATTGTGGACCTTTGAAATCTTGAGTCAGAATAAATATATGCAGATAATCATGTAATTCCTGTAGGTATCATGGAAGAATAAACAGGATAAGCCTGTGGAAAGATTAAAGTCCTAATGTGTCATAACTTGCTTTTTGGAATTTTAGTTAATAGATTTGTTATGTGAAGTATTCAAGTTTAAACCAGTGTTTAGTACACCTGCTGTGTCAGCATCCCCCCATGTCTGGAGGTGAGTCAGCATACCATTGTAATCATGGCTAAGATGTATTGCGGTGACGTAATGAAGGGTGTGCAGCTGGATCCTAAGGGGGGAGACACAGGTGGGGTCGAGAGGAATCTTTGCAGGCTTTTTTCGCTGTCTCCTTGTCGTAAAAGGTCACACACAGCAGTTTTCTGCCCAGGGAACCCCATTAGAGACTCAGAGCCCAGGGGTTTTCTTGGAGGCTAGTCACATAGGCACCCTTTGCGGAAATACCCCAAATTCCAGGCTCTCAGAAGGAAAGCAGGTATTCAGCATAAACTATATTATCAATACAAACAGGAAGCCACCCTTATCATTTAAGGAGAGTTTTCTGAACTCTTCACCAGACGAGTTCTCAGGTGTCAGCTGAGGGCTGTCCCTTAGCAAGCAGCTAGTTCTTTCTGAGGATAACCAGTCTCTGCCAGCTATGTTAACTCTTTTCTGCACATGTGCCTCAAATGACTCACTGTTGAGATTTTTTGCAAACACCATGTAGAAATACCAAAGGTCTGTGTGATAATTTTTGTTATGATAACTGGTAAAATGTTTGGCATTGAACTCGGGCAACTGAAATACTTCGGTGGTTGTATTGTCTTAATACATTGCGTACAGGCTTTTATGACATGTGCCTGTTGTCCGTTTTAATCCACGTGTGGGAAGAACAAGACCGCATCAGAACATTTAGTACATCTGAAAAAAATGTTTAAAAAATTAAATTACCATGGGAAGTAATCCATTACGAAAGGACACTTCAGATGTCTCTTTTAAACTTCATATCGAACCACCCACATATTTTTTTCAGATTTTAGTGGACTTGTTTTTCTTATGGGAGCTGAGGAAAGTACTTTGTCACCGAGGATTTTGACTAAGACAGCTTACCTCCCCATTTGACAATCAAATATTGAAAGACATAATTTCTGACTACTATTAGAATCAAACTAGAGGATCTTAGATATCATGGATTCAATTTCTTGTTTTTAAATGTGGAAGCTGACCCAGAAAGTTAAGTGACTGCAGAGTTGAATAGCTGGTTAATTTCATTTCATCACTTTTGAGTCAAAGAATATGCACTTGAAAACATTATTTAAAAACCCAAGAGGCCATGGATTAATTTTGAATTTCATTTGGTGATTTGGATGATCCTTTCATGCCTAATTTGGTCATATAGTAACCAAACTTAACAAGTGTTTATTTAACTTCCGCTGTGTGTCAGACACTAGTTTTAGGTGCCGGGATAATTTTTTCTCATGTGTAGTCAAATTAATGTCCCACAAAGGGCGGCCTGGGACTGCCTGCTTCTCTTTAGGTTCCTCATGTGTTCCATTGTACCCTGGTCCCTCAAAATCTCTTTCTTTCCTCTCCTTAAGGTAATACTGCATTGCACGATTGCGCGGAATCTGGAAGTTTGGACATCATGAAGATGCTTCTCATGTATTGTGCCAAGATGGAAAAGGATGGTTATGGAATGACTCCCCTTCTCTCAGCAAGTGTTACTGGTCACACAAATATTGTGGATTTTCTGACTCACCATGCACAGACGAGCAAGACAGAACGGATCAATGCTCTGGAGCTTCTGGGAGCTACATTTGTAGACAAAAAAAGAGATCTGCTTGGGGCCTTGAAATACTGGAAAAAGGCCATGAACATGAGGTACAGTGATAGGACTAATATAATTAGCAAGCCAGTACCACAGACACTGATAATGGCTTACGATTACGCCAAGGAGGTAAACAGTACAGAGGAACTAGAAGGTCTTATTGCTGACCCCGATGAGATGAGAATGCAGGCACTATTGATTAGAGAGCGCATTCTTGGCCCTTCGCATCCCGATACCTCTTACTATATTAGATACAGAGGCGCAGTCTATGCGGACTCTGGAAACTTCAAACGATGCATCAACCTGTGGAAGTATGCTTTGGATATGCAGCAGAACAATTTGGACCCTTTAAGCCCAATGACCGCCAGCAGCTTGTTATCTTTTGCAGAACTGTTCTCTTTTATGCTGCAGGATCGGGCTAAAGGCCTGCTGGGCACCACTGTTACATTTGACGATCTTATGGGCATACTGTGCAAAAGTGTCCTTGAAATAGAGCGAGCCATCAAACAAACTCAGTGTCCGGCCGACCCATTACAGTTAAATAAGGCTCTTTCCATTATTTTGCACTTGATTTGCTTATTAGAAAAAGTTCCTTGTACTCTAGAACAGGACCATTTCAAAAAGCAGACGATATACAGGTTTCTGAAGCTGCATCCGAGGGGAAAGAATAACTTTAGCCCTCTTCATCTGGCCGTGGACAAGAATACCACGTGTGTGGGGCGGTACCCTGTTTGTAAATTCCCATCTCTGCAAGTGACTGCCATACTGATCGAATGCGGTGCTGATGTGAACGTCAGAGACTCCGACGACAACAGTCCCCTGCACATCGCTGCTCTCAACAACCATCCAGACATCATGAATCTCCTTATTAAATCAGGTGCACATTTTGATGCCACAAACCTGCACAAACAAACTGCTAGCGACTTGCTGGACGAGAAGGAAATAGCTAAAAATTTGATCCAGCCCATAAACCATACTACCCTGCAGTGTCTCGCTGCTCGTGTCATAGTGAATCATAGAATATATTACAAAGGGCACATTCCAGAGAAGCTGGAGACCTTTGTTTCACTTCATAGATGATGACCGGACTGTATGTTCTGCACTGTCAAAGCACGAATCGGTAACAGTTGTTTCATAAACGAGCACTGTTGTGATGACACCAGCATTCACTTAGCTTGATCTCCTCGTGCTCTCATTGGCTAAAGCATTAGAAGCATCCGATTGACAGGATTGGTTTCCCAGTATTTAATATAAATATACCATATAATATATTGTTGGTGAATTATTGAGAAATGTAATGTCCTCTTCAAATTTCTAAAATTGTCTGCCAAAGGCTTACCTGTTCTGGTTTTGTTTGCTGTTGGGTGTTTGGGACAGAGTTCACCGTTTTTCAGTGGTGTCTTTATACTTTACTGGTTTGTGAATTTTATACAATCGAAAAATCTTTCTTTTTCCTGCTTCCTCCTTCTCTTCTCCAAGCTTCTTCCCCGTTTCCGCTTCCTTTGTTTTCCTAACCATTTCTACTTCAGAGTTTTTTCCCCCCTTACGGACCCATGCTAGGTCGTACACCCTCTCCGGACCTGTTAACCATTTGCAGTTACCATAAGTGCTTTATCTTCTCTATGCACCGGCTTAAACTTGACTGTTGTATGTTAGCACATTTTCTATGCAGCAGTTGGTCAACTTCGACTCAAAACACTGTTAAGTTTCGTTACAAAATTCATTTTATGAAAGTGGTACTCTCTGTAGCATGAGTTTTTAGAGCTACAGGTTAGCTACCCGAGCTCAAGCTCTTTTGTTTCTTTGTTTTTTTTTTTCTCTTTTTCTTCACTTCTGAGGTTTCTCTCTCTACTCCACTGAAATTATCGTGTGCTAAATTTGGGAAACAAATCTATTCTAACTCATTAACCCAGTTGAAATTTAGGTCTGTCATCTTAATATATCATGCAGTACAAGGAAGAATCTTTATAAAGCGACCCACCTTTCATGCTGCGCCAGCATTGGCCCGCTTGTGCTGATGATGTGATTAGGTGTAGAGCATTTGCTTAAATTTAACCTCAAAGTTTATCATACAGCTTTAATGAGTCACATTGACATAATTCAGCACTTGAACTGCAGATCACTTTTAGTTACCAAAAGAGCTAAAGCATGTCAGTGGCATGATGCTTGCCAAGCCAGATCTAGGCATCTAGGATAATTAAGGTATTTTAGTATGCAATTTACTGCCCTATTATCAGAGGTCAGTAGAGTGTCCATTCTTTCTTTCTTCCAACCTAAGTATACCTTTAAAGATACCTTGCATGAATTACTTTGGTCTCAGTTATTTGTCACTGTAGTTAAACACAAAGGTTGCAGTGCTTTCTATATTCCCTTACTGAAAGTTAGCTTTGCTCTGCTTTTCTTTTTTTATGTGTCGTTTTTTTTGTTCGTTTGTTTTCTGCGAACAGCTTTGCTAACACCACCACACACAGAAAGGGCTCTTTTAAGAAACGATAAGTGAAAAGTATTAAAAAAAAAAAAAAAAAAAAAAAAAAAAGATTCAGGTAATTCTCATTCAGCACTTTATTGTTATTCAGAATGAAATTTATGATGGCACATTTGCCCTGCAAATGTCTTAATGAAATTGTTCTGAATAAAAAAGCTCCTCATTTGTTGGAGAAAAACTCAAGTTTACCTGTGAGTCGAATGAGCTGGATCACTTGGGTTTTTGCTTCCATTTTATTCTGAGGGTTTGATGTAATGGTATTTAAGGAGTCATCACTGCAAAGAATCACATTAGGTTTATTTCATCTTTATTCAGTACAAAACTCATAATGAACAGTAGTAACTAAAAAAGCATTAGACTTACTTTCTGATTAAATAATTGAGGTTTAATTTTTTTTTTTTTTTAAGATATCTTTACTAGGTTGTGAATTGAATTTCACCATTGAAAAGGGTGAATGGGATATAAATGGTCACTCTCTAGCCTTTCGATGAAGAGATTTTAAAACCATATTTACCACGGACAAATTTGATGGGATATTTGAGCTGCCACATGTATTAGTAATTTATGATTTAGACAAATATGCTAGAACTCTCAGACATCAGTATTTTGAAATCATTTGCCTCTGACCTTGTGGTATAAGAATTATATATGCATGAGCTACTTTTTTAAAAAGGGAAACTTTGTAAGTACAGTAAATCTACACCAGTAGATCTCAGTAATTTGGGGGTAAATGATGAGCAATTGGATTTTTAAGTGATTTAACATTTTCCCCTCTTTTTTGGGAGGCGATAAGAGGGCTTACGTGCTCGTATAGTAACACACACCTCACTGTACTTTATAGGTGAACTTGAATCATACAACTTTAGTGGAACTAGGGATTTCTTGACATAGCCTTTTCCACCACTAAATATTGATCACTTAGAACAGTTCTTCGGCCTTGAGAACTGAAATGCCTTATTTCAGTTTAGGGTACAGTTCTCTGTTCGCCATCTAATGCCGTTCGGAGCTCTTGAAAAATCCGTTAGTTTGATAGCTGAGAATGGTCCATGATTTCATTCTGGAGGAGGTTGGTTAAGAAACGTGACCTTGGACACCGTTAAGGCCTTTGTCTGAAAGTATTCTCACAATCGTTCTTGACTGAATTAAAAAAATACTTAAATTTATGTTCCTTTTTTTTAACCACAAATGAGTACTTTAATACTTGATGAGCTAATTGTACTTGTGGGATTCGAACTAAACTATACTGTAACATGGTGATGTTGGCTGGGGTTTATAAGTTTTGGTGACATTTCTGTACAAATGCCCTGTAAGGCCTGCTGAATTTCCAATGTTCCGCTCTTGATCATTCCTGGAAGGGAAATGGTCATTTTACTCAGATTATTAGATACCAGTCTACTTTATAAAGACAAGTGGATTATAGGTTTAAAAAAGAGTCATTTTCTTACCCATAAATCTGACATGGGCATAAAACCCAAATCAGCAAAAACTAACATGGTGTCCATGACGACTTTGAAGTTAAGCAATTGCTCACTGACAAAGTGACTACCTTAACGTGTAATATCTTAGAGACCCTGCAGCTACTGTGACTTGGGAAAATTCTTTAAATTTGTATGTGAAAAAGTAGCTCTTCAAAATCATTTTGCCCAGCTGAAACCTTAGGTTGAATTTTACAGGTAAAATAATCCTTGTAATTATCAGAATTGTGGGAACCAGATGAGATAATAACCATTTTTTCGCGTAATGCGACGGCAGCATTCTTGCATGGAACTTTAACCATTTTAGAGTTAGATCCTAGAGAAACTAATTGGTCATCATCCTTTCTCTTCTCTCTTTTTTCTTTTCTTTTTTTTCTTTTTGCCCTCATATATCACTAAACAACTAGTTTCTCCCTTTTGTCACTTCCCATTGCGTATTTTTCAGAAGAAGTACTGTATTCAGATGCCAGCCGATAAGTTGTCACATAATGGAAAATGATATGCCACAACATTCATTGTAAGGTTTAATAAAATTAAATTTGCACCAAATACAAGCGTATTCTTATTAACTCTTAAGACTGGATGCTTTGATAGTGTACTTCTGTTTCCAAACATACCACCTCGGTAATTTATGGTCAGAACTGTTAGAGATAACATTATTGTTCATACTTCTGTGTAAAAAACAAGGATGGATTTGTACAGTTTGTTCTAATTTCTTTTCCGGTGAAAACCACAGAAACGAAGATAGGAAAAGACGTTCAGTGCATGGGAGAGGGGCTGCTTTTAACTCTTAGCCTTGTATTTTAATGAGTTTGGTATTAGGTATCAGAAGTATGTCATAAATATATTACTGTGAAGGTAAATCCCATCAATTTATTTCCATCACTTTTTTTTTAATCTTTTTTTTTTTTGAGAGAGAGAGAGAGGGCGCTAGTGAGGGAGACAGAATCTGAAGCAGGCTCCAGGCTCCAAGCTGTCAGCACAGAGCCCGATGCGGGGCTCAAACTCAAACTGTGAGATCACGACCTGAGCTGAAGTCAAACGCTTAACTGACTGAGCCACCCAGGCACCTCTGTTTCCATCACTTTTAAGTCATAAAATCTAAGCAGTCCTTGTCTTTTTCCTATTTTTAAGTTTCCTAATAACAAAAACTTTTAATAGGCCCAGAAAATGCTCTGGGCTGTAATTTCTAAACTCTAACCATAAATTGAAATATCTGATTGTATAGGGGTTTTTCCCTTCTTGAACCATTAATTTTCCTTACCAGTAGTAACAAGGACCCTTTTAAACCTTAGTCGTCCTTAACCTTGGTTCTATGGTTTTCTCCTGACGAGTGCCACCAAAATGTAAGAGGAAATCTTACCAAATTTATAAGAATATGAAAATTATATTGTTAAGGATTGGAACAAAAAAAGCCTTATGTCCCTAGGATACTCTGTTTCTTCAAGATACCTTTTATCCTTTTTTTCCATATCTTTACTATCAGAACATTCATTCTTTCTTCTTAATCTCCTTGATCTATTCTGCCCTTCCCCCTACTCAGGTCCCCTCTGGCAAACACCAGTTTGTCCTCTGCATTTAAGAACCTTGTGCTTAGATTTCACATGGAAGCGAAATCATATGGTATTTATCTCCCTCTGACTTACTTCACTTACCACAATACCCTCCAGAATGTTCTTTCTTAAGTAATTTTGGGTTGTGGGATTTGTAAAATAATTGGTTCCTGGGTGTCTCCGTGTTACCTTACATTTTATTGTAAAGATACATTTAAATAAGATTTTCTCTTCCAAAAATTAACTCACCTTTATAGAACTACTTCAGTTTCATTTTCCTAGTCTAATATTTATGTCTGATTTCAAAAGTGAATAATTTCTCTGCCTTAAAAGACAATTTAAACTTATAAAAGGATACATTTAAGACACTCATATGGAAGAATGATTTGATGAGTCATTCCACTAAGACATTAACCACTGTATACTTTGGTGTAAGTCAGGGAATGGAATGGTTTAAAGTATTTGACATTATTGCCAAAAATAAAAATGGAAAAAAAGTGATAAGGTCTGTTACAGAAAAACTATGTTCAAACCTTCCCAATAATCAGTCTCTTGTAATGTGAGGTCTGCTTGGTTATTTTAGACGTATTTGAGCCTTATTAATTTACTCTCTTCCGTTTCTGAAAGACCAAATATAACTTTGTTAATGGCAGGTTTCCTTTGTTTACATAATAGATAACCAGGACTAATTGATCCTAGGAGTGATATTTATTTTTAAAGTCTTTTCATCCTTGTAATTGAATGTCTTTGTAGATGATAATATCACTTGGCTCTAAAACTTAGCAGGCACCTTGATTCCCTGTTTTTAAAAACGTGCTTATTTAATATATTCATTACAAGGACTCAACTGGAGACTTAGGAAACCAAAAAGAAAACAAAAGTTAAACCATAGCTTGAAATAACAGAGTTGTTTACAGACCATCCAGGAAAAAAGAAAAAGACAGCACAGGGAGTGAGGCCAGACAGCCAGGGTCAGGGCTCTTACCAGGGACACCTGCTCTGGGGACATTTCTTACAGGTACTTGGAGGTTGTGGGTGTTTACAGAGTTGAGCAACATGTGTTCACAGAGGGTTGCCAGTGTTGGATCCTCGTAGCAGGCTCTGCTCTGAGAGCTGGATGGTCCTGACATCACACAGGGCAGGGTCCTTGTCCTCCAGGGTGTCCAGGCAGCCATGGCCATGGTGTCCATGGGCCTGAGGGGGCTTCCTCACAGGCATGCTGTGACGGGAGCCACAGGGGAACCCCAGGGAGAGCTGCTACCTCAGGTCTTCCCAGACTCTTCCATGGATGGTCCCCACCCATTTGGAAAGGTGGTCTGATGGAGGGACTGGCAGAAATTCCCTGGTTGCCGGAATTCGTGAGGATCATCAGCGCCTGCTGGAAACTGGTCCCCAGGGCCCTGATGGCACCCGCACTGGGCCCTGTCCTTTATGTCTGGATGGTTCTGGGAGCCATCCCCACCTAGAGTCTTTAATAGCACCAGTAATAGTTTATTGTTGAGTTGGTTCTACCGAATTTCTGCTGTGCCAGACACTGTGCCAAATGACGATTACTGTGTCCACTCGCTGTCAAAGACTTGGGGAAACCAGCCAAAAGAAAACCACCAATCTTTCTTCCCAGTTACACACAACTAATGCAAAGGTGTGTTTTCTACTGTTTGTTGTTTTAAATCTTAAATTCTCTCGGGACAAGCAAGTTCTTAAAATAGTGAATGGCATCTAAAATTCAGGAAATGCTGAAAATAGAATTAGGTCAAGAATGAATGTAAATGAGTGGGGCCTGTTTATATTGGAGTGTTAAGGGGGAAGTACGCTTCTTCCCCATGCCCTTCCAGGGTCTTGGTATAGATTTGAGTTCTAAGTATTGTTTATTTTACAGATGAAACGTACAAGTCAGGAAGAGTTTTAGAATATTTTTCTTTGAATACTCGCAACGTAACTTGTAAAAATTTTGGAGTAATTTTGTATTTACAGAAAAGTCACGAAGGTGGAACATAGAGGAGTTCTGCAGCCCCATCCTGTAGCTTCTGCTAATATTAACACCTGATGTACATGGTACCTGTTTATGAAAACATAGTTTGTCAAAGCTAAGATAACATTGGTACAATATAGTGAGCCCAATCTATGCACTCGATTGGCATTTCACAGTTTTCCCACTAAAGTCCTTTTTCTGTTCCTAGACCCAACCTAAGATAATCAACATTGCGTCCGGTCATCATGTCTCCTTACTCTGTAATGGTTTTTCCATCTTTCATTGTTTTCCTAGACCTTAACGTGTTTTAGGAGTACTGGTCAGATATTTTGTTAGAAAGTCCCATCAATTTTGATCCGATATTTTCTTACGTTTTATCAGGATTTCCATCTTCTGGGGATGACGTACTGAGGTCACCACTGAGGTGACGTACCCTCCTCGTTACTTCACATCGGGGGTACATGATACCGACGCGACTTACCCACTGGTGATCTTAAGCTTGAACCTTGGGTTGAGATTGTGTCTGCCAGGTTCATTTTTCTGTTGTAGAGTTACCATTTTTCCATTCCATATGCTATTATTTGGAAGTGAGTCACTAAGCCCAAGTCTTGCTCAAGGAGAATACCAATTAAGCTCCACATTCTAGAGGGGGGGGCAGCTGCATATATTATTTGGAATTCTTAATCATGTGGAGATTTGTCCCTTCTCAGTCATTCAGTCGTGTTGGTATAGGCTCATGGATATGTATTTCATTTGTGTGTGTTACAATTAAATACTGTAATTAACGTTTCATTGCTCAGATGGTTCCAGCTTTGGTCATTGGGAGCCATTTCTTTTTGAGTTTTTTCTCTTTAGGCTTCCTTACTTTCTGGTACTACAAAATACTGTAGGTTTGTCTTGTGTTTCTCTGCCCCAGCCCTCGAATCAGCCATTTCTCCAAAGAGCTCTGTTCCTTTTATTGGGGAATGGTATTTATTTATTTTTAAGTTTTATTTATTTATTTATTTAGTTGAGAGTTACAGAGACAGAGTGAGCAAGTAAGGGACAGACAGAGAGGGAAAGAGAATCCTAAGCAGGCTCCGTGCTGCCAGCACAGAGCCCGACGCGGGGCTCCAACCCACAAAACAGTGAGATTATGACCGAAACCAAGAGTCAGACGCTTTACCACCCAGGCTCCCCAGAGAATGGTATTTAGAACCTAAGACTTGATGGTTGGATGTGCTCCTTGAATGTATAGTGACCCCAGTACAGACACATCTCTACAGTTACTTCTGTCTGTAGTGTTTAAAATAAACCTGGGTTCATCCTTCTGTCTCCCAACTTCTCATCCAGCACTTTAGAGGATTCATTCCAGCTTTCTCCCTTTGCTTATTTGCACCTACTTCTCTGTCAGCAAGAAACCTAACTCCTATTATCTATATTTTATTTACTTACTTTTTTCAACACTGGCATGCATGTAGTTTCAGAATTGCTAACCGGTACCCTTGCGAGAAATTTACCTCCTGGAATACAGTGCTTATATACATTTCTTTTTTCTGTTCCATTTTATCCTTAGCCTTACAAGTATCCAGTCAAATTACCATTTTCCAAAGTTACTTAAGGTGACACCTTTTGTCCTCCACAAAACTTCCGTGTGATACAAGATTCTGACTGCAAGCTGTGGCTCACCATCAAAAAACGAGGAAATGTTTAAGAGACATCATGTAGAAAGTGTTCAAGTAGAAACATATACATTTAACCTAAATGTATACATGTAACTAAAACTGTTCTCCCCGTCTCAGCTGACTGTTCGGCAGATCTGGCTCCAGTATCTTTTCACTGCTTTTGCTGATTGTCTAGCATTTTAATGTCAGATTTAGAAGTTGCGATCACTGAAATAGAATCACAAGTTCCATTGGCGAAATTGGTCTTCCTGCCATTTTGAGTAGGCCTTAAAAGTGGAAGTGACTGATGTTCGTGGGTTGTTTGGAGTAGGTGGGGAGCAAGGTTAGGGGAGAGTCTTTCTTTTCATTATCTTTTCAGGGGTATTTATTAAAATGATGTCATGCTCCGTGATTACATTGCTCGACCACCTTGATCAATGTGTGCTGAAAGCCAAAATAAGAGAATTGCTAGTAACCCTCATGACACCTCGTGGTGTGCCCTGTATTGACTCCACTGGCTTTTCTTCAAGCCCCACCTGTGTATACCATGTACACACCGTGACATGAAGGGATACTGTTGGGTTCAACTATCAGAACTTCAACTCCATGGGGTGCCTGGGTGGTTCAGTCGGATAAGTGTCTGACTCTTGGTTTCAGCTCAGGTCATGATCTCACGGTCCGTGGGTTTGAGCCCCACGTCGGGCTCTGCGCTGACAGCTCAGAGCCTGCCGGGGATTCTCTCCCTCCCTCTCTGCCCCTCCCCCACTCATGCTGTCTCTCTCTCTTTCTCTCTCTCTCTCTCAAAGTAAATTTTAACAACTTAAAATAGGAAAACTCCTCTAGCCTGCCAATGCACTTGAAAGGTTAAGGGAAAGTCTTTGTGGCTGAAGAAAAATAAATTGGTGGCGGGGTGGAATTTATCACATGCATTCACACAGTAAATTTGTTGACCATCAAGTGCTATGCAGTGAGCCGGGGATAGAAACATTACTAATACAGCCCTGCCATTGAAGGGTGAGTAGTATTTTCGGGGAGGCAAACAAAGCTAATTTTCGACTATTCTGGTGGAGGGCAGAGCGTTTTTTCTGACTTTTAGGTTTAATAAGAATTGAGATCTTGAATTAAAATTGCTTCTCAATTACATTGTGCACCTTCCCTCACCTCTCCCTCCCTTCAAACCATAGTTCGCATTGTTAGCACTGGCTGTCTATTTCATCTTTTTTTTTTTAATGTTTATTTTTGAGAGAGAGCGAGCAAGCAGGGGAGGGGCAGAGAGAGAGGGAGACAGAGGATGGGAAGTGGGCTCTGGGCTGACAGCGGCAAGCTGGATACGGAGCTTGAACTCAGGAACTGTGAGATCCTGACCAGAGCTGAAGTCAGTGGCTTAGCCAACTGAGCCACCCAGGTGCCCCTGTGTTCAGCTTTTTATCGAAAAGAGGTTTAGAGGAAAAGTACATAGTTCACTGATAGAATTCTCTTCATCTTTTGACATCTTTATTTGTGCTAAAATTTGTACTTTATATCTTATTTGAAATGTGTACCTTTTCTTACATAAAATTGTAGGAGCTACCCTGTGTGTGTGTGTGTGTGTGTGTGTGTGTTCACGTGCATGCAAGTGACCTTTTTTGTATTCTGAACTTGTTACATCTGGCCCATACTGTGCATTCAGAATGTGTGCTCACCGTGATTGAAAATCAGTCTTAACCAGGTTTGGTAAAAGATCTGTTCTCTGTAGTCTGGAATTTCAGAGAAAAAAAAATTTTTTTTAAACTAAGATGTAGAATTGGAAGAAGAATAAAGATGAGTGAGGGATCAAAAAATACATCTCACAGTTTTAACCTTTCATTAATCTTTTAAGCCACTACAACTACTTTTTAAAAAAATCTTGAGGGGTTCTTGGGTGGTTCAGTCGGTTGAGCATCCAACTTTGGCTCAGGTCATGATCTCACAGTTCATGAGTTCGAGCCCCACGTCGGGCTCTGTGCTGACAGCTCAGAGCCAGGAACCTGCTTCAGATTCTGTGTCCCTCTCTCTCTGCCCCGCACCCCAGCTCATGCCTTGTCTCTCTCTCTCTCTCTCTCTGAAAAAATAAACATTAAAAATTTAAAAAAAATCTTGAAACTAATGCAGAAAAATTAGCTTCTCAGCTACCTTTAGAATGGGGGAAAATTTGGTTGGAAAGCAGTGTTTTCCTTTTTTTCCTGTTCTGTAGCGTCTGTTGACAGTCTGGTCTTAATGTCGCCAGTGGAAAGGATTTCAAAACATCAGTCCAGTGAGAATGTAGTTCTTCTGCCTGGCGAAGCTATGGCACTGAGGAAGATTAGTAAAGGCAATTCTACCCACATCTGTAAATATTTTCATCAGCAATGGAGTATGTTGGTTTGGATTTGTTTCATTTTTAATCTAATCTGAATCTGGTTTTTAACAATTCTATTTTAACTTATTTACATTTTGTAAAAAAAAATTTCAAGTAATAATTTATTTTTGAGACAAAGACAGTGTGAGCAGGGGCGGTGCAGAGAGAGGGGGGGGACAGAGGATCTGAAGCAGGTTGTGTGCTGACAGCAGAGACCCCCATGAGGGCTCCAACTCATGAACCATGAGGTCATGACTTGAGCTGAAGGTGGATGCTCAACTGACTGAGCCACCCACCCCGTTAACTTATTTACATTTAAAGTGATTTCTGATTCATTTGGATTTCTACCATGTCATTTTACCAAGCTTTTGCTTAGCTTTTGTCTCCTTTCCTACCTTCAGGGAGATTGTTCTGTTTCTTTTTCCCATCATTTGTTTAGAATTTTTATCTTCCACTTAAAAAAACAAAACAAAACTTCGTTAGTAAAGTTTTTTACACTTTTTTTACATTTACAGCTACTCTTACATTTTTTTTTAAAACATGTATAGTGGGTTGAATTGTAGTCTCAAAACATGTCCACCCAGAACCTCAGAATGTGACTTTGTTTGGAATAAGGGTCTTGGCAGATATATTTACGGTAAGGATTTCCAGGTGAGGTCCTCCTAGAGTAGGATGGGCTCTAAATCCAATGAAGAGTGTCCTTATAAGAGACAGGAAGGGAGAAGGCCAGGTGAAGATGGGGACAGAGACCAGACGGTTGTAGCTACAGGTCTCTAAAGAATGCCAAGGGCTCCCATCTGGCTGGGAGAGAGGCACACGACAGATTCCTCCTCAGAACCTCCAGAAGGAAGTCATCCTGTTGACGATTTGCTTTTGGACTTTGCCTGCCTTGACTGTGGGAGGATACATTGCTGTTGTTTGAAGCCAAATCTGTGGTAAATCGTCATAGCAGCCCTAGATGATGAATACAAGGTGCATGCTGGCTTAGCAGAGCTGTGCACACCTTGGGATGTTGGCACTCCTATATGCTCTCGAATTTCAGGTTGTTGCACCCCTAAGAAAATGCCCCACCTCGGATCTAACACTTCTCCCACACAAGGGAATCATTTTCTTGTTTTACACTGTGCTCCAACGTACTTCTTTTACCAGTTTTGTTAGCAGCACTATTCATCATTCGTGCCCCACGTTTTTCCTTTGGGGAAAAATTCTCTTCTTTTAAACTTGCAGACGATACATTAAAGATGTATAATGGGACGCCTGGGTGGCTCAGTCAGTTAAGCATCCGGTTTCGGCTCAGGTTATGATCTCCCGGTCCGTGAGTTCGAGCCCTGCCTTGGGCCCTGTGCTGACAGCTCAGAGCCTGGAGCCTGCTTCGGATTCTGTGTCTCCCTCTCTCTCTGCCCCTCCTCTGCTCACACTCTGTCGCTCTCTCTCTCAAAAATAAATAAATGTTAAAAAAAATTTAAAGATGTATATATTAACAGCTCTTATACGGACAGCGTTCCCCCTCAGCATTTTGAAGACACTGTTCCATAGTCTTCTGGCCTCTAATGTTGCTGAGAAGTTCTGTCATTCTTTGTTCCATTGTGGGTGATGGGTTTGGGTTTTTTTCTTCTTCTTCTTCTCTCATTTGAGATGTTCCGTCTGCAACGTTTTGCAATTTCTTTATGATGTGAGTAGGTTGGAATTTATTTATTTATCCTGCTTATGACTCAGTAGGATTTTTTAATCTGTGGACTCATGTCTTTCTTCAGTTCTGGAAAATCATCACCATTGTATCTTTGTGTGTTGTCTCTTCCTCATTCTCTGTATTCTTTCCTTGCGGAACTCCTGATGGACATATTGTTAGACTTTTCTGATTTCTTCTTTGCCTTTTAACTTTTCTTACCTCTTCACTGTCTCTGTCCCAGACTCTGTAGTCCTCCTGAAGCATTCCTCCAGTCACTAATTATCTTATCTCCTACGTAAATCTGCTCTCCTACCTATTAAGTTTTTAAATTCCACTGCCTCTGTTTTTATTTCCAGAAGTTTCTTTTGTTCAAGACTTCCTGTTCCCTATTCAATTTCTCCCAATCATCACACTAACATTCCTACTTTATGATTCCTTTTAGTTAGACTGTCTTCAAGTTCATGGGTTGCTAATTCTCCTGTGCATGGTGCTTTCTCTTGGTCATGCCTCCTTTCCTCCTAGAGGTTGTCATTTTATTTTCATAGCTGTCCTCAGCAGGCTGGTGCCAGACCTGTGCATCCAGGAAATATCCCTACGGAGCAACCAGGGCCCCAGGAGTTCCAGAACTCGTTTTTACATTAAAGTTTCAGCTTGAACCTTCTATAAGAAGGGGGCGAAATTAATTTGGATTCTATGCACAACATGTGGGCCTCAAGTTAGTTTCACAGGAGAACATTTTGTTATTTAGTCTGATGTGGAGGAAGGGGCGGCCAACAAATCAGGAGCCTAGGAGACTGAAGTTTTCTTGGCCCCTATCCTTAAGGAAGAGTCTTCCCAGGGTTCCTGTTGTTGTGGGTAGAATTCTGTTCCAGCTCGTGGTCTAACTGAGACTCAAGGAGATGCCCTTCCTTAGATGCTGAACCCTTAGTCCTTGGCCATTAGACACCCCTACCCCTATCCATGTCCGGTAGTAGCTTATACACTTACACTCTGGCTTTGAATTCTCCTCTTCGTTTCTGAAACTTAAAGAGTTTTTCTTTCTTTCAAGCTTGGCTATATAATTTAAAAGCTTTCTTTCAAGCTTGGTAGATTTATCTTCCATCTCCATGTAATTAGAGAGCTCTAGGAGAGACCACCAGCCTCATTTCAAACTGATGGGTCACAAGTCCAAGAGCTATTAAAGGGTTTTCAGTTTTATAAGAGGTGACTCAAGGTCATTCTTATATTGATAGTCTCCTTAGTTATACTTTGTTAACGGATCAGAAAAGCATAGAATTCTAATTGTGCTGAGAGTCCTATACGACCTTGGAAATGCCCATGGGATTTGCTTCTGAATGTGGACCCTGTTTTTCCTCTGCCACAATAGAAAACAAAGTTGCTCAGAGCAACCTGTAATGAGGCCAAGATTTGAGGCTGAGAGTCTTTTGAGCTGCAGAGAGGTCTGCATTTTGTAGTCACAGACTGTAGAAGACCTAGCTCCAGGAAACTTTCCTGCAGCGTCCAGGGTAAAAGAGAGGGTGAAGATTTATCTAGTGTACTTTCCCCACTAGAAAAACTCACTCATGGGTTATGTTGGTGTACAAGTTTTATTTTTATTCTTTTTTAAAAAATGTTTATTTTTGAGAGAGACTAAGAGCAGGGGAGGGGCAGAGAGAGAGGGAGACACAGAACCCAAAGCAGGCTCCAGGCTCCGAGCTGTCAGCACAGAGCCCCACGCGGGACTCAAACCCACCAACTGTGAGATCATGACCTGAGCCAAAGTCGGATGCTTAACCGACAGAGCCACCCAGGGGCCCCGAGTGTAATTTTTATTCTGATTTACATGTTTGTGAAACATTGAGTGTCTAATGATTTTTTAAGAAAATGTCATACACCTCTAACAATGGACTGCTATCTCAAGGAAGCTAAAAGAAGAAATGCATACTCTTTCATCCTTCCGTTTAGGGTGGAATGCTACAATTCTAGCATTCCATTTAATATATACGTATGTATACACATACACGTACATATGTTTTGTATAGAGAGAGTGAGAGCTACAGATACATCTATATAGATACACACGTACACACACACAGAAAGACAGAGAGATCCCTCTGGAGACACTATTCAGTGTAGAGCTAAATGGTAATGCACTTTGTTGGATTGTGTCAACAGCATCCCGGATAGTGTATGTGCTGGAGTGCTCGTGCTGAAGTTAAGGAATGGCTTATTAAATTATAATGACAAGGCTGTTTTTAGTCATAGAATAGGATAGTCATTCAAATGTCAGATGTCTGAGAAAAAATGAGACCCATCAGCTGGGAACACACTTTAAATAATCGTGACCGCATTTGTTTTGCTTGCTAGTTTCCTAGTTACGCACAGGACACAACAGAATCACAGACACCAAGAAGACGTCGTAGATGACCCTGATTATCAAACAGCTGAAAAAATAGTTTGGCTCTGGTGGTTGAGACACGGATCTCTTCAGAAAATAAGTCAAAGCCCTTTGGAGTTTTTTTGTTTGGTTGGTTGGATTTTCTGACTGCGTTGGATTCATTCAGTATATCTTCTCTGTAGCATACAATTACAGTGTTAAAGGATTTAGTATTAATTGTAAATATGTTCACGTGTCTTAGGTAACTACTGAATACTGCCTTTTCTGGAAATGTAAAATTGCATGTGGTTTTATGTATTCACTCAGTTAGATTCAGCAAACTAGGTCAAAGGCAGTGATGAGCAGAACACAGAATAACAAAGGGAACTAATCAGTAAAATATTAGAGACTAAAGATTAATGTATTACTTAAGTGCACGAGTCTATTATTCGCTGTGTCACCTTTAGTTGGTTACTTACCTCTTTTGAAGCCTCCGTTCTACACTTAATGAGAATTAATAATACCTATCTTACAAGGATTTTATATGGGGTGAAAAAAAGGACTTAACATGCTAAGTGGATCACCTGGCCCATAATAATTTCTTAATAAATGTAGTAGCTTGTATTAGTATTTGGTGGAATAGATGAGAAGATAAATACTAGATTTACTTGGATTTCACCTTTCAGCGACCGTGACGTGCACACTGAGCTTATTGTATCCTTGATCAAAAAATGTAAAATTTTTATTTTCTGAAATTGAGATTATAAAACTGAAGAGGACAGCTGGTATTGGAAACTAGTAAGTTGTTATACTTCCCTGAAAGATGAACTTGGAGGTAGTAACAGGAAAGAGCTCAGCATCAGAAAAACTTCATTCTTAATTTTGGATCAGGCAGAGCAAGCTTGGGAGACCGACTACATTAAAATTTCGCAACACCTTTAAAAATAAGCCCCATGACAGCAGGTGCTGGCATGAGAAATGTGCTAAACTTTTTAAACGCTTTACTTTGAAGGGTCTCAATTGTATTGTCTTTCAGAGGTAGAGAACTGATTTCTAATTCTGCCTCTATGGGGAAATTGGCCGCATTTTCAGTATTATGAGCAGGCCCCTAATGCCCAAAGGGAATTGTGTTCTGTCTTTTATTGCCTGTGGGAGGGGTGTTGCTAAGAAACAGAATTCCTGATACATTCTCAGGAAAGCAGCCTGTCATTTTAGTGATGCACCGAGAATAAAATGCAGCACAGGCAATGTGTTTGAAAAATCTAAAGCTGTTACTATCCAAATAAGACCATATCTCTGGCTGATTAGCCATAAGTCACCCGATTATGTGAGGCTAAGAAAGCACACCTCAAAAGCCTATATATTGATGCTGGAAAAGCATATATGGCATGTGGAATCTTTTTTTTTTTTTTTTTTTTAATTTATTTATTTATTTTGAGAGAGCGAGAGAGGGAGACAGAATCCCAAGCAGGCTCCGCAGTGTCAGCCCGGGGCCGCGTGCGGGGCTTGAACTCACAAACCATGAGATCGTGACCTGAGCGGAAACCAAGAGTTGTACGCTTAACCCACTGAACCACCGTGGCGCCCCCGCATATGCAATCCTTTCCTGACTGCCTGAAGGACAAAGGGAAAAGAGCCACAGAGTTTGCAGGATGGGAAGAAACTAACATGCACTGAACTCTTAAGTGCCCGAGGGAGCCCTAGCTTGCCTGCCCACTCCCCAAGCAGAACCGGTGAGGTAGGCAGCCTTATCTCTCCTGTACAGACAGATAAGGCAATCAGTTCATCGGAAACTGGACCAAAGTCCCCAGGCTGTGAAGTGCCGCACTCTTAACTTCAAACCTACCTTTTCTGACTCGGAATGCAGACTTCCTGCCGTTGCACTTAGGACCGATCGCCACCCCAGGCCGTCTTTAGAGGTTAGTAGGCTCAGCATTAGGCCACAGCAGCTGAGGAGAGTGGGGAGATTCTGTACAGTCAAGACACAGGCCCGGATTTTTCAGACGGCCTTGAGCTCTGGTTACTAACTCTGCTAAAGAACAGGGGCATCCTATCACGTCCTCCAGTGACCATGCGTTCCTGCCAAAGACCTTTAAAGTACAGACAGGAGGGAATCACTGCCAGTCTTTCAGTGACCGGGCGGTGTGGTGTGATGGAGGAGCCCACGTGAAACGATCGAGGCTCCAGGGTCCCTTCCAACTGTGCTTCTGTTACTGTACCACATTGTCACACATCCCTTCTGCAGGAATCTCCCCTGTTAGGAGAACTGGGTTCATAACTAGCTCATGGGAGGGGCGCCCTGGGGGTATAAGGTCGGTTGAGCCACCCACTTCGGCTCAGGTCATGATCTCGTGGTTCGTGGGTTCAAGCCCCACGTTGGGCTCTGTGCTGACAGCTCGGAGCCTGGAGCCTGCTTCGGGTTCTGTCTCTCTCTCAATCTCTCTCTCTCTCTCTGCCCCTCCCTCACTCATGCTCTGTCTCTCATAAAAAAAAAATAAACATTAAAAAAAATAAATAGCTCATGGGAAAACAACAACAACATTATATTCCTGAGAATTCATTCCTCCAACAATCTTGATGGAGAGCTTACCGTGTGATGGGTGAGGAGTTAGAGGAGGGGCAGCAGGGGCACACAAATTTCCCATTGTCACGGCTCTTACCTTCCAGTGGAAGACTGACCTCCATAAAATAATTTCAGATAGGAATACATGTCCTGCAGGAGAAAAATACAAGCAATGTGGAGGGATGGAGAAGGAGTAGGAATGGGACCGTGGTGGCAGTTTAGGGTGGGCGATCGATCCCTACAGCTGCTCCAAGGATCTGCCATCTGCACTGAGACAGGAGAGGGAGAGAGAGAGAAGAGAGAAGGGGGAGCTGTCCAGCCTTAGGAAGACAGACAGATTGACAAGGCCCTGAGGCAGGGCTCTGGCTTGCTTACTTAAGGAATGGCAAGGACACATAGCTGAGGAGTGGGACAGGTTGTCAGGTGCATCGCATCAGGCTTTGGTGGCTGTCAGCTGGGGTAAGTTTGGATTTTATTCTGGGTGTGATGGGATGCCATTAGAGGGGGCTGACCTCCAGTTGATATGCAGTATGTTACTGAAAGATAACTCTGGCTGCTGCCTGGAGAAGCAGTGGTTGGTTTTTTATTTTATTTTATTTTTTATTTGAAAGAGAGAGAGACAGACAGAGAGAGCAAGCTGGGGAGAGGGGCAGAGGGAGAGAGAGAGAGAATCCCAAGCAGGTGCAGAGCCAATGTGGGGCTCGGTCATGGGATCATGACCTGGGCTGAAATAAAGAGTCAGGTGCTCAACAGACTGAGCCACCCAGGCGCCTGGAGAAGGGGTGGTTGTGAGTGGGGACTGGGAGATTTTTTTTTTTTTTTTAGGTTTATTTATTTTGAGGGGTGGGGGGGGCGGGCAGGGGCAGAGAGAGAATCCCAAGCAGGTTCCACACTGTCAGTGCAGAGGCTGATGCAGGGCTCAAACTCACAAAACCGTGAGATCATGACCTGAACCGAAACCAAGAGTGGGACCCTCAACTGATTGAGCCACCCAGGCGTCCTGAGAGGAGAAGGGGTGGCTGTGAGTGGGGACTGAAGCACTTGAGGAGGCTCTTACTGTAGTCCAGCTGAGAGACAGTGGTGGCTGCCCCCAGGGCTCGGGTAACAGAGACAGAAGTAGAGGGGTGCAGACTCGAGTTCAGAGGCGGTTCCTGAAGGATGGCTGATGGGTCGGATGATGCGTGGGAGGGCGGAACGACTCGGGGACTCTAAACATAGTGCTTGGCAACTTGTTACTTCCTCAGCAGTTACAAAACAAAACCCACCCTGGCTGATGACCCTTTGTCATTTCTGCCACACAGTGAAACACAGCAGCCTCAGTGACTGACAGTCCCCGGTGCACTTGTGAGGGAACGATGGGATTTGAAAAACTGAAGCTTTACAATGTTTTCTTTTAGATTACCATGGTAATTTTGTCTCACAAAGGGAAGAGCAAATATTCCCTTAGCTGTCAGAATCTTTAAAAGGAAAGAAAGAAAAAAAAAATGCAAAGGCAGAAATAGATGAACTCTGCAAATGGCAGTGGTTCAGACAGAAAATAAAAACCAAACCCACAATGCAAAAGCCAACTTAAAAAATGTTAGCCTATTGAGAGACTCAGGGGAGGAAACAGTTAAGACAGTCTATCCATCCGTGTTTGGAGTACCTGTTTCTCCCTAAAATAACAATAGTGCACCAGGGGGTGGCGAGTAACAATATGCAGCCTATGTGTCCCTAAGGAGTGTGAACGCTCAGTGGCACACAGAATATTCCCTCCTGTGAGAATTCAAGACAATTCCTGTGCAGAGTCAGCGTTCTGATGGCTAAGTCAATGCAGAGTGCAAGAAGCTTTTTTTTTTTTTTAATGTTTATTTTATTTTGAGAGACACAGAGAGAGACAGCATGGGCAGGGGGGAGGGACAGAGAGAGAGGGAGGCATAGAATCCGAAGCAGCCTCCAGGCTCTGAGCTGTCAGCACAGAGCCTGACGCTGGGCTCGAACTCATGAACTGTGAGATTGTGACCTGAGCTGAAGTCGGACGCTTAACCGACTGAGACACCCAGGCGCCCCAAGAGGCTTTTCTTAATGTATTAAATTAGTCACTGTCATCAAATTAACACTTCAAAGTAAGTTGAAAACACCTTCCATCAGTATCCACCTGGTGCCACCCCCACCCCCCAACAACATCCGTTCTTGTCTTCTGGTAGCAGCTTCGTGATTCTCTTGGGTAGACTCACCCTTCTTCCACGGGGTTTTGCCCTTAGTGGGACTGCTCTGCGAACATTCAGTAAAGTAGGGCAATCAGATGCTGTCTCTGTGGATTGAGTACAGAGAAAAAAAAATGACTGGAACCTGTTAAACTCAGTGGCATCGTGAAGAGACTCCCTCTTGATTTCAACTACTTAGATCCCCAGAGTAGCCTAATTCCTGTCCCTGGTGAGACCTGGTACTTCAGCTGTTTCTTTGTGAGTATCAGCTACCATATCCTCTCAAGAAATCCCTTTTCTTGCTGAGTTGGCTGGTGTTAGTTTCTATGGCTTGTGATGGAGGAATCCTAGCTGAGACACAGTTAAATTGTATCGTTTTAGTAACAAACCCTGGCTTTAGTAAAACTCCCGCTTGCCTATTCAGCAAAAGAAAGCCTTAGAAATGGGGTGCCTGGGTGGCTCAGTCTGTTACGCATCTGACTTCAGCGCAGGTCATGATCTCGTGGTCTGTGGGTTTGAGCCCCGCATCGGGCTCTGTGCTGACAGCTCAGAGACTGGAGACTGCCTTGGATTCTGTGTATTTCTCTCTTAGCCCCTTCCCCACTTGCGCTTTGTCTCTCTGTCTCAAAAATAAACATTAAAAATAAAATAAATGTGCCAAGGGACTCTGAAAATTAACCATCCACTTAAAAAAAAAAAAAAGGACATTAGATGGGAAATCGGTTCCCATGACTTTCTCAGGCAGATGCTTGATGTGACACAGATACTCATTAAGGGTCACACTGCTGCTTTCCGTACACATTTTACACGTTTTCTTTGCATATGCTTTAAAATAACACCTACACATCTTGTGCACTTTTTTGAAGGCCCATAGTCAGTGCATGCTGCTCTTTCTGTCTTCCAAAGTGTTCACGGTTCACTGAAATTGTGCCGCCCTTTGACCTGTGATTTGCCATCAGGAGAAATGATGGAAGCCCAGATCAAACACAAGGCACCCATCCAGCCAAGGGGGCCAGGCTGACAGAGTCCCTGAGCAGGGTCTGGCCTCATGTTTGACACACGGAAATTGATCGGGGTACGTTTGGGAGGGTAGGAAAAGAAGGAGAGGGTGTCCTGTTTTCTTCTTTTTCCTATCTTTTTTTTTTTTTAACACCTCCAACATGGTACTTGCACAGTAAGTCTCTTGCCTCCTTGGTTGAAATCAGAACCTACAATTTAAGCAAGATATTCACAGAGATGCAGAAGGCTAAGAAAGCCATGGAAGAGAGAGGCAAGTGAATTTGTAAGTGACGTGAAAGACAGGACAAGTAGGAAGATCATCAAGTTGTGTAACCAACTTCACGTAAAAGAAATCTTGGGGGTGAAGGGAGGGCAGTGTGAGCTTCAATCCGTGACGGGTAAGGTCCCAGTGAGTGTGAGCAAGGCTCCCTGTGAAATAATTAAGGTGTGGAACACCAGTGTGGAGTTGTGATCAACATAGGGTCTTCTTTTTTTGCTGTTTTTTTTTTTTTTTGAGAGTTTATTTATTTATTCTGAGAGAGAGAGATAAGGGGAGGGACGGGGGGTGGTGGTGGGGGAATCCTGAGAATCCCAAGCAGGCTCCACAGTGTCAGCACAGAGCCCCACGTGGGGCTCAAACCCATGAACCTTGAGATCATGACCTGAGCCGAAGTCCGACGCTCAACCCACGGAGCCACCCAGGCGCCTTGAGCCCACTTTTTAGCTAGAAGCATAGAACCCTGGAAGGGAACCTTAGAGGCTGGTCAGACTGCTCTCCATCCAGCATTGATTTTTCAGTCTCTGCTTAACTCCTTCCAGTGCTAGGGGGGGCTTATTGTGAGAAATAAGCCCACTGTCCCCAGTCAAAGGAGGGATGCGGACACCCAGAGCACAGTGAAGCGAGGCTTTAATCAACCTTTTTACAAGATCAGGTGTCTGCACAGGCAGACTCAGGGACACTCACAGCAGACCATGTATCTCCTAGCATGAAGTCCCTCCCCTGCTTCTTCATTGGCTGAGTTCTACCAGGTTGCAGCCTTACCTGGAGGTCCTATGCCCACGGAAGGCAAAAACTATTCTGGTTGGAACAAACAAACATTCCCAGAGGTGACGCAGAAACTTTCAGTCCTTCCTCCCTTTATTCTCTGGCACATGCTCATTGCAAAGCCCGTGAAAATAAGCCCTGGAAACGGAGAGGGGAAAGAAGAAGAACCAGGAAGTGAAGTGTCTAAAGGTTTAGGACTCCACTTGGGCGGGGGGGGGGGGGGGGGGGGGGGTGGTTTGTTCACATTTCCAGTAGGTTGTAAACCAAAAAGTCATCCTTATATTGAACAAAAGTCTTCCCCAGGATTCTTGACTATCTCTCAGCTCCCACCTTTGTGTAGTAAGAATGCTAACGCGGGCCACACCACCCTCTGCACAGAGGACTGTGTTGGTTCTGGAGCAGGGTTTGCGGGGAGCTCTGTCAGTCCCAGAATACAAGGCTTTTTCTCCCCAGGACACAGAAATGCCACCCAAGTAGCTGGATCAGGAGGGATTCTCTGCAACCACTTATCTCTGACCCTACAAGCTGGCTTCCGTCAAAGCCTGAGGGCTATCAGCCTGTCTGTGTATGTCTGAAGCCAACAGTAAACATGCTTCCTCTTTTTTTTTGTTTTGTTTTGGTTTTGTTTTTTCGGTCAGCCTACATTTAGGTCAGTAGATATAAACTCCACTTAATATTAAGTCAGTAATTTCATGGGATTAAGCTGCAACGCAGCCAAGAGATAAACGGAACTATTTCCTTGTAAATGAATCTCCTGAATGTAAACCACATCCCAGAGGCTGCCAACAAGTGTTCCCAGTGTTGGTGGAGAGGCAGGTCTCAGAACGCAGTGTAGACGCCACTCTGCTAAGAATCTTTGATTGGAAATTGACCACAAGTCTAGGAGAGAATGTTCCCATTCATCGAAAGAAAGGGGATTTTTGTGTGGCTAGTCCTAACCTCTAAAGGGTGCAATGCTTAATAGAAATAGTTCTTGGGGTGCCTGGGTGGCTCAGTCGGTTAAGCCTCCGACTTTGGCTCAGGTCATGATCTCAAGGTTTGTGGGTTCGAGCCCTGCGTCGGTTTCTGTGCTAATAGCTCAAAGCCTCGAGCCTGCTTTGGATTCTGTGTCTCCCTCTCTCTGCCCCTACCTGGCTCACGCACTGTCTCTCTCTGTCTCTAAAAAATAGATACAAACATTAAAAAATTAGAAAGAAAAAGCAGGTTTTTTTGGGGGGGACTGGCTCTGATATTCAGAACATGGCTAGGCACCCCCCTAACTTTTTAGCCTGCTGTTTACAAATACTAGGACATAACGCTATAGACTGAATGTTTGTATCCCTCTAAAATTCCCATGTTGAAACCTAATCCCCACTGTGATGATATTGGGAGGTGGGGACTTTGGAAAGTGGATAGGTCTTGAGGGCGGAGCCTCAGGAATGGGATTATTGTCTTTGTAAAGAAACCTCAGAGAGTTTGCTCATCCCTTCTGCCAAGTGAGGACACTGGGAGAAGACGGCCATCAGTCTGTCAACCAGGAAGTGGGCTCTCACCAGATGCTGAATGTGCTGATGCCTTGACCTTGGACTTGCAGCCTCCAGAAATGTGAGGAATGAATTTCTACTGTTTATAAGCCACCCAGCCTGGTGGTGTTTCGTGATCGCAGCCCAAATGGACTGGTAACACATAACGTCGTTCATCCTGATTTGTTTCATTAGAAAATTCAGTGGTTGTGACTTTCTTGATGTGTTTTAATCCTAAGAGGACTTTGTTACACAAATATGCACGAGTGATATTTTTGGTCCCTGGGTTATATATTAAGAAATTGAGGACACCACTGAACTGAGATTATCAGCAAACTTTAACCACTCAGTGGGTACATCTTTGTTTTTCTTCCCTCTGATGCAATGTGCTTCCTTCACCTCTTCCTCAACTGCTCACCCCCCTCACAATAACAAATTTCTGCATCCAAGAATCACATGTGCTGGGCACTTGGGTGGCTCAGTCAGTTAAGACTTGGCTTCAGCTCAGGTCATTATCTCAGGGTTGTGAGATTGAGCCCCGAGTTGGGCTCCGTGTGGGGTGGGGAGTCTGCTTAAGATTCTCTCTCTCTCCCCCCATCTCTCTCTCTCTGCCCCTCCCCCCCACACACTCCCTCCCTCTCTCTCTCTTAAAAAAAAATCATGTGTGTACATTAGCATTCACATTTCTTTCCTCACAAAATGAGTAGTTTCTCTCAACATACATACCTCTAACAACACTTTATGCCTTTTGTAGTATTTGTAATGACATCATTTGTTACTAAATGTTGTTCATTCAGTTGTGCACTTCTTGAGGAAAGGATCATATCTCAGGCATCTTTTTGGACTCCTGTGTCTTAGATACCATCTTGTGCCTAATGAGCTGTAAATATTTACTGAAGGGGTGAACATTTTAAATGCATTAAAAAGAAATATCTATATACTGATATATCATTTGAGAGTAAATTGTTCTGTCTTTAAAAAGGATTAGATACATAGTGTATGCATAATTTTGAAGATTTGGAAAGAATGAGCATCATTACTATTGCACTATCCAGAAGTAACAACTACTGACATTTTGGTGTGTTTACTTGGGTCTCTGATTCCTGGAACTATCCCATCAAACAACTTTTATTTAAATCTAACTTTCTTTATGCTGTTTCCAGCTCTTATCTCACACTAATGATCTTTTAATAGACAAAAAGAAGCGAATGCAATTTTTTTTAGGTTTTTTTTTTCATGTTTATTTATTTATTTTGAGAGACAGAGCAAGCAAGGGAGGGGCAGAGAAAGAAGGAGACAAAGAATCCCAAGCAGGCTCTGTGCTGTCAACGCAGAGCCTGACATGGGGCTCGATCCCACAAACCATGAGATCATGACCTGAGCCAAAAATCAAGAGTCGGACGCTTAACCAATGGAGCCACCCAGGCACCCCTGATGTGATTCTTTATTTTGTTTAAATAGAATCCTCTCCCTATTCATGGTAAGTTGCTTCATTGACATTAGTGCTTGGGTCTGATAGCTGCATGCAGTAGCCACTGTGCTTTGCTTAGAAGAAGTAACCCTCAGCCCCATCCTCCTCGACTCCAGGGTTTAAATATGTCTGCACATTCAGGGCACCTGGGTGGCTCAGTTGGTTAAGCGATTGACTTCGGCTCAGGTCATGATCTTACGGTTTGTGGGTTCGAGCCCCATGTTGGGCTCTGTGCTGATGGCTCAGAGCTTGGAGCCTGCTTTGGATTCTGTGCCTCCCTCTCTCTTTGCCCCTCCCCCACTTGCATTCTGTCTCTCTCTCTCTCTCTCTCAAAAATAAATAAACATGAAAAAAAATTTAAATAGGTCTGCACATGCAAAAAATGACTAAAACAATTATTTGAATTGTGTAAGGGTCTTTGTTTCTTACCTTTTGCCTTAGTGGTCAGGCAAAGTTGTTTTGAGATCTGAGTTATCTGGATAATTACAGCCCAGTCCTTCACTTTTCTATTTTCACCAACAGGCTGAAGATGTCTCAGGGTGGTGTCAGCCCCCTAGGTAACCTTTCAGGATGCTGCTTTTCTTCCAAAAACTGTAGTTATGCCAAGACAGTTACACAGGGTGGGGTAGCTTTCTCCTGGTGCTTAGTTCTCTGTCCCTCCCTGGATTCTGTCCACTTCTAAAGTCTCCTGCACACCTGAGATAGAAAGGGCTCTCTTGACTGTAAATGAGGACCAGGCTGTAGAATGAGATGGATGTACGGGACAGTGCTGTGGTGGTCCTCAGTGGCTCGAGTTGCCTGGATAGGAAGAATGTCCAAAATATACCTTGGCACTTCATGAATGGTGCTCACTTCTGTTGTTCCAAGGATATTGACAATATTAACAACCCAAAATGAATTTGTTATCACCATAGTTGATCTGAAGAAATATTTTTTTTAAGTTTATTTATTTTGAGAGAGAGAGGGCAGGAGGGGCAGAGAGAGAGGGAGAGAGAGAATCCCAAGCAGGCTCTGCACTATCAGTACAGGGCCCGACGTGGAGCTCGAACCCAGGAACTGTGAGATCATGACCTGAGCCGGAATCAAGAGTCGGATGCTTAACCGACTGAGCGACCCAGGCACCCCTGATCTGAAGAAATATTTTGATGATCAAAACACTAAGAAGGACAGATACTCAGAAAAAAAAAAAATGTTTTTTAAGTTGAAAACATTAAGCTTGATGAAAAACTTCAGAGTAACATCCTTATATTTTCCTTTAATTGCCCTCGGTAAATGTGTTCTTAGAAAGCCACTGGGATGCTGTGGGTATGAAAGGGGTCAGCAGATTTCAGCCCATCACTGACCATTATTTATTTTTTTTCCTGGTTCTCAACTTCCATTTATTTATTTATTTATTTATTTATTTATTTATTTATATTGTTGAAGTATAGTTGACGAATAGTTGTATTAGTTTCAGGTGTACAAGATACGGATTTTACAATTCTATACATTACTCCGTGTTTACCATGGTAAGTAGTCACCACGCTACTTATAATATGTTATTACAATATTATTGGCTATATTCCCTATGCTTGTACTCTTCGTCTCTGTGACTTACTTAGTTTATAACTGGAAGTGCGTTCCCCCCTCACCCTTCATCTATTTCGAGCATCCCCTCACCCGCCTCCCCTCCAGCAACCACCAGTTTGTTCTCAGTATGTATGAGTCCGTTTGTTTTTGGATTCCACTTATAAGTGAAATCATAGGACGTTTGTCTTTCTCTGTTTGACTTGTTTCACTTAGACTAATACCCTCTAGATCCAACCATGCTGTCGTAAATGACAGCATCTCATTCTTTTTTTATGGCTGAATAATATTGTGTGTGTGTGTGTGTGTGTACATCCATATATATATATTCCACATCTTATATACTATATATTTATTTGTATATATATGTATATCATATTTTTTATCTGTTCATTTATCAGTGGGCACTTAGGCTGCTTCCAAGCTTGCTTCCTGTAAATAACGCTACAATAAACATAGGAGTACAGATATCTTTTCAGATTGCTGTGCTGCCCATTTTCGTTCACAAAGCTTTGTTGGAACAGGGCATGCCTGTTCATGTACATGTCTGTCTCTGGCTGCTTTCATGCCGCAAAGGCAAACTTGAGTCACCATGGCAGAGACCACGCGGCCCATGAAACCTAAAGTATTTACTGTCCGGTCCTCTAACCTAAATTTGCCAACTCTGAATGACCTATGAGATAGAGTCCTTCTATCCGGGAGATTCTAAAGTCCTTGAGTACTCTCGCTAGGGATTCACTTATAGCTCCATTGCTTGTACTTTCCAAAGTCATTAGGGCATTCATTCCTTCAGCAAACATTTACTGAATCTCCGTTGTGTGCCAATGTGTCTGAGTGTCTTCTAGGTGGTTGGGACACAGGAATGAATTAAAAAGACAAGTTTCCTAACATCGTAGAAAGCCTGTTGTAGTAAGAAGAGACAGGCAATGAACAAGGCAGCAAATAAGTGAACGACATCGTTTCCTGTAGTAATGAATGTTTCCATGAAAACAAAATAAAACAAAACAAAACATGATCTGTGACAAAGCCTGACCTAAGCTGGGAGGGTGTCTCTGTACTCATTTAGGATGGGTGCTCAGGCGTAATTATCAGCTCAGCATTTCTCTTTATACTGAATGGCTTTGACCACACAGGGACTAGTTGGAAATCACACGTAACTACTAACACCTGGGCTACTGTGTCATGGTGAGTGGGGCAGGAAAAGAAGATGCAGAGACACTAACCCCAAGAACGTAGTCACAGGTTGCCAATCTGTCCTCAGTCTGGGGGAAATAGATGATATAACGGAACAGCACGCAAGTACATCCTAGCTTTCGGTTTTAGACGTTTTTCTACATCAGAACATAAACACAGGTTAAACACATGGGGCACCTGGGTGGCTCAGTCGGTTAAGCGTCTGACCTGTGATTCCAGCTCAGGTCATGGTCCCAGGGTTGTGGGATTGAGCCCCGAGTCGTGCTCTGCACTGAGTGTGGAGCCTGCTTAAGGTTCTTTCTCTCTCCCCCTGTGCCCCTCCCCTGCTTGCACTCTCTGTCTCTCTTAAAAAAAAAAAAAAAAAAAAAAAAAAAAAAGTCTTACCCTGCATAGAACATTGTGATACAGTTTTTGAGTTGCAGTTGGAAAGGACTCGTACTGTTGTGTATTTTTATGCTTTATACCTTTTTGTAAAACGGTGCTGGTGAAGGTGATGATGTAGTCTAGGTTGGAAGATTCTTAAACAGGAAACTGAAGACAATACTGAATTGACAGAGAGGAATATTATAGAAACCTTGTTTTCTCAAGAGGACAATGGGAGTGTAGGCTGCTGGAAGCACTTTTATTTCTTTTTCTTTGAGTTCTCATTATTAAATAATAAAGCATGCTCTTCTCTGCTTTAGCAAATCAGTGTCATCAAATAAGCCAGCATAATTAGACTCATGGATTCCAGCCTGAATTTCTGGTCAGCAAAAATGTTAAAGCAAATCAAAACCAAAATACTCTCAGTTCGCTTTTCTGAACTGTAACACTAATATAATTTTTCTTTTCAGGAAGGAGAATGTTCTTGTTTATGGTTTCCTTTGATCAATTACCTCAGATCATTCCCAATGTTAAAAAAAAAATAGTCTTGACTAGAATCCTGCTTCAGCATTTGGGACTGATGCTGAAAGTAGTCTAGAAGCATCAGATCTTTCGCGTGTTTTGCGACGGTAAGCTCCATGTTGTAAAAATGGCAGAGTTCTTACAGTCCCTGGTTGAGCATAGCAAATTCCTGGTCCGTGGGAGCGTGTTTGTATTGCAATGATCCTAATTTACCCATAAATAAATTATTCTCCTCTGAAGCCCATAATAAATACAGTTTTAATTGCATGCCAACTGTCAGACCCTAAAATTAGACAGCTTTAGTCCTCCTTTGCCAATGGGAGGGGCTGTTCTGGAATATTTGAGCCGAGATCTGCTGAGGCTCCAGAAGCACTTTGGGAGAGAGAGGAAAGAGGCAGAGATATTTCTGATGAGTGTCTGAACAGATTTCAGTTGTAGAAGCCTTATTTCTGGGTCAGACAGAAGTCACATTCACATGTCTGCAACCAACTGGAGGCGAGTGCCCAGACCCATGCCTTCTATCATCTCTCTTCTTTGGAATCTCCGGGGTCCATTTTCATAGACAGAGCCAAAGGGGGTGAGTCACAGACTGCCCTCCTGCTTGTTCCACTCTTCTAGAATTAGCAGAGACAGCACTCACTTAGAAAAGATGTTTGTGCCCTTGTGACGAAGAGCCTTCAAATAGAGTCACTGTCTAAAAAAAAAAAAAAAAAAAAGTAGGGCAATCTTATAAATTAGCTTGAGCACCAGGGAATAGAGGCCAAGTGTGAAATTGGGTCGGCCCCAATAGAAGTGAGGTTAGGAGCCATCAGCACTGCCTGGCACCCCCTCCCTCCGTGCCTAGCTTCCCAAAGGAGCCACTTGCTGGAGCTCAGTGGCATTGGGCAAGTACCTAACCTCCTGACACCTGTTTCCTCATATGAAAAATAGGAAGAGGAAAGTACCTGTCGGCAATAAGCACTTGTGAGATTAAATCAGATGACGTTTGTGAAGTGCCCACATACAGGAGTGCCGGTAAAGAAAGTTGCTACCTCCCTCCCCTTTTCTTTTGGGAGCTGTACTCTTGAGTGAGTTATTTCCTGGCTGGCTTTACCTTTGTTCCCCACTTTTCTCTATACTCGCATTTTTCTTCTGTGAAATGAAGAAGGGTAGACGCACCAGGTAAGATGCCTTTGAGACAAGGGGGCTATGTGCTAACACTGGACCTCAGAATCCTACAGTTCTTGTCCACTGTGCCAACGGATAGACACCATGGTTTGCAGGGGCCCCTGGGTGGCTTGTTTGGTTGGGCATCTGACTTTGGCTCACGATCCTGAGGTTTGTGAGTTTGAGTCCCGCATAGGGCTCACTGCTGTCAGCACAGAGCCACTTTAGATCCTCTGTCCTCCTCTCTCTCTCTGCCACTCCCCTGCCTGCTCGCACGCTCTCTCTCTCTCTCTCTCAAAAATAAATAGACATTAAAAAAAAAATCATTGTTTCCGATATGGGATTCTGGGGAAGCTTCAGGACCAAGTTGTGACTAAGAAAATCAGGGTGGTCATGTCTGTGACTGTGGTGGCGTTCTAAAAACATTCTTTACCCCCTTGACTTAGGACTTATTCTGGAGCAGAGCACCAAATGCCCTTTTACTCCTCAATTTCCATTTTTAACAGATGAGGGCACATCTTTTAAAACAATGTTTTAAGTGGTGTCAGAGGACCCTTGTCAGATAACTGAGGTCATCTCTCTTGCCTTTCTCCTATTAGAAATATATTTGCTTAAATACATTTGGAATGTCAACCACATGCCTGAACTCTTTATTTTGCAATTATAAGGGAGTATTTAGTTAATAGAAAAATTATTGGAGTTCCTAGTCTCTTTTCCCTTTGGGAGGAACACAGGCTTTGATTTCTCTTTCATGAGGGTCTTTTGTTCACCTCTGTGTTTTTCCCTCGTTTCCTTACTCTTTAGCAGATCTGCAATTCCACGCTTCGGGGCATGTTCAAGAAATTTTTAAGAAATCACCTAAAGCATTTGTGTGATTCTTTCTTCTTATGCCTCTTGGCTTCTTAGAATCTCCTTGGCTGGTGCTTCATTGTTTCTCCAAAGGTTAGAAAAGAATGCCAACCCTTGTGTTTGTACTACGAAGGAATACATAGAAAGGAAGAGAAAGAAAGGAAACAAATTCTCGAAGCAAATTCCAGGTCTCAGTCAACCGCATACATCAATCAGGCCATTCAGGATTTCCCAACGATTTCTTTTAAAAATATCCCATTTGGAGGCGCCTGGGTGGCTCAGTAAGTTAAGCATCTGACTTCAGCTCAGGTCATGATCTCACAGTTTCTGGGTTCGAGCCCCTCATTGGGCTCTGTGCTGACAGCTCAGAGCCTGGAGCCTGCTTCGGGTTCTGTGTCTCCTCTCTCTCTCTTGCTCATGCTCTGTCTCTCAAAAATAAATCAGTGTTAAAAAATGTTTTTAAAAATATCCCATTTGCACACAGCTTTGCCCCTAAGAGGGTGGAGTAAAAGGCTTATGTTCTCGAAAAAGGGGTCCAGGCATCTTTGTTTATCTCCCCCGCACCGCAAGTTCCTTTCCTATTGGTTTCACTATGAAATGCATTTCTCCATTTTGCCTTTTACAGTTATCCATAGGACTGTAGGAATATTCACATTCTTTGTATCACTGAATCACTCTTCAATTATTGAATTATTTGAATAATACGTGGACGTGTTTCATTCTTTTGTGGATCCACAAGGTAATATCATAAGCTAAGTACGTCCCCACTTTTGTTTGCTTTCGTAACACTTTTCTTTCAGGAAGAAATGCAGCAGAGAAATTGTTGGAAAGTGTCCCTCCTTCTCCAGCCCCATTTCCCCCCCTCCACATCCCCCCTCACTGCCCCCCACACCAGTCCCTGCCACCACTTTTATTAGATTATTTGTACACCCGTCTGAGACACTTTAAGCATAAACAAGTAGGAATGTACAGCTGACCCTTGAACGATATGGGTTTGAAGTTCGTGGGTCCACTTACATCCATTTGTTCCTTATCTTTCTTTTTTTTTTTAAATATAATTTATTATCAGGTTGGCTAACCTACAGGGTATACATTGTGCTCTTGGTTTTGGGGTAGATTCCCATGATTCATCGCTTACATACAACACCTAGTGCTCATCCCAGCAAGTGCCCTTCTCCGTGCCCATCACCCATTTACACATATTTGTTTCAATAAATACGGTGGAGTACAGTACTGTAAATATATCTTTTCTGACTTATGGTTTTCTTTTTTTTTCTTTTTCTTTTAAGTTGATTTATTTTGAGAGAGAGAGGGAAGGGCAAAGAGAGAGGGAGAGGCAGAGAGATAGAGGGAGGGAGAGAGAGAGAATCCCAAGCAGGCTTCACGCTGTCAAGTGCAGAGCCTGACACAGGGCTCAAAGTCACGAACAGTGAGATCATGACCTGAACCGAAGTCAAGAGTCGGATGGTTAACCGAATGAGCCAATCTGATTAATCACCTTTGCCCGAGGCACCCTGAGTGTCTTTTGTAGATTCCCTTTCTGCTTCTGTCTGTGGCCTTGGGAGGAAGCCCAGGGGCCCAGGTGGGGCCTCTTCTTGCCTGGAATAGGCTTGGGGCAGACAGGTGACTTGGGCGTGGCCTCTGGATGGTGTCACTTGGGCCTGGCCTTTCGAGAGAGGTGTGTCTGGGTTGGCAGTGGAGGTGCATGCCTGCAGTGTGGTGCTGGGCAGCCCTGATGAGTCTTGCTGAGTGGCAGACCTTTGCCATAAGTGCAGTGTCCCCTAGACTTGGGTACAAAGGCCCCCTAGGTTTTGGAAGGCCCTATTTTGGGTCCTCTGGCTTCACCTCTGCCCACCCAGAGCCCATATCCTCTTTTCTAGACATACCCTGGGTCCCCTGCTCAAAGGGTCCCAAAGTGGTCAAGCCACTGGTGTGTGCACCCCCAGGCCCTAGGGGTGGCTGAGAGCATCTCCTGTGGAGGGAGAGTGGTGCATAGTAGGAACTTGGACTGGAGGGCTGGGCCTTCTCGCCAGTGTGTATGAGGCCCCTTGTGGTGTGAACTGAGGCAGTATCACCCATCTGTTCTGGAAAAATGATAGAATCTCGGATATCTAAACTATCGAGGCTGATGGGGCATGTGGGTGACTCAGTCAGTTAGCATCTGACTTTGGCTCAGGTCATGATCTTTCACTTCATGAGTTCGAGTCTCATGTCAGGCTCGGGGCTGACAGCGTGGAACCTGCTTGGGATTCTCTCTCTCCCTCTCTCTTTCTCTCTGCCCCTCCCCCACTCCCCCCCGTCTCTTTCTCTCTCTCTCTCTCTCTCAAAATAAATAAATAAAACTTCAAAAAAATAGGGGTGCCTGGGTGGCTCAGTCAATTAAGCGTCTGACTCTTCATCTCAGCTCAGGTCATGATCTCACAGTTTGTGAGTTTGAGCCCTGCACTGGGCTCTTGTGCTGATGGCATGGAGCCTGCTTGGTATTCTGTCTCTCCTTCTCTCTGCTTCTCTCCCTCTTGTGCTCTCCTTCTCTCTCTCTCAAAGTAAATAAATAAACATTTAAAAAATACTAAGTAGTTTGCACCTTCGTATTAAAAAAAAACTTAAAAAAAATTTTTTTTACATTTATTTACTTTTGAGACACAGAGAGAGACAGAGCACAAGTGGGGGAGGGACAGGGAGAAAGGGAGACACGGAATCTGAAACAGGCTCCAGGCTCTGAGCTGTCAGCACAGAGCCCGACATGGGGCTCGAACTCATGAACCGTGAGATCATAACCGAGCCGACGTTGGATGCTTGACCGACTGAGCCACCCAGGCTCCCCATTAAAAAAAAAAAAACTTTAAAAGAATAATAATAAAATATTAGAAGTTGTTAAAGAAAATTCACCTTTTGATGTGGTTTTTTTTTTTTTTTCAGTGGCATCTACTTCAAAGCTTTCGAAGTCCACCATTCTTTCTAGGACTTCATTACTTGAATATTTATTTCCAAAGTGTTTATGTGTATAATGTTTTCTTAGCAGCAAGTCCTTACTCCCAAACTGGAGTCAGCTCTCTGAGGGCAGGAACTGGGTCTGTGGCCCCACACGGTGCACATGGTGGGACCGCAGCAAAGACAGACACCCTTCATTTTATTGTGCTTTACTTTATCGAACTTCACAGACAGTGCATTTTTTACAAATTAAAAATCTGTGGCAACCCTCCGTCGAGCAAGCCTGTCGGCGTCATTTTCCCAACATTTGCTCGTTCCATGTCTGTGTCACATTTTGGTAATTCTTGCAATATTCCAAACGTTTTCATTATGATTGTACTTGTTACAGTGATCTGTGATGAGTGATTACGACTCCCCGAAAGTTCAGATGATGTTTAGCATTTTTTCGCAGTGAAGTATTTTTTAATTAAGGCATGTACACTGTTTTTTTTTTAAGACACGATGCTAGTACACGCTTAATAGACCACAGAACAGTGCAAACATAACTTTAATATACACGGGTTTCCGACTTCAGCTCAGGTCATGATCTCGCGGTTCGTCAGTTCGAGCCCCGTATCCGGCTCTGTGCTGACATCTCAGAGCTTGGAGCCTGCTTCAGATTCTATGTCTCCTTCTCTCTGTGCATCTCCCCCCACTCACACTCTGTTTCTCTCTCTCTCAAAAATAAAGATTAAAAAAAATTTTTAATATGCACGGGGAAACCAAAAATTTGCTTGACTCACTTTATTGTAATGTTGGCTTTATTGTCTGGTCTGGAACTGAACCTGAAATATCTCTGATGTGTACCTGTATTTACTGAAATCACACGTTCTATTTAGCATTTAGAATAAGCACTACTGTGTGCTTAGTGAGCATTTTTCAGATGCTAATTCAGTGCCGGTACCTGAGGGCTGTGGAAAATAGATTAAATACAAAATAACTAAAAATAATACATCTGTATTTATCACTGTCCTATAATGAGAAGTTTGAGGCACATTTAAAAGGTTATTAGTAAGGGCGCATAAAGGTTTGGGTAGAATGGAAAGTAGGGGATTTAGGGGATTTAGGGGATGCTAAGTAGTGACCATCGTCTAGGAAAACGTCCCAGGCAGGAAGCCAAAGAAAGCCATGGGTGATCAGAAAAAAGACAAAAATTGCAATGGGGCGCCTGGGTGGCTCAGTCACTTGAGCGTCCAACTTTGGCTCAGGTCCTGATCTTGTGGTTCGTGGGATCCAGCCCCATGTCAGGCCCGTGCTGAGCACGGGGACTGCTTAAGAGTCTCTTTCTCCCTCTACCCCTCTCCCCTGCTCATGCTCTCTCTCTCTAAAAATGAAAATAAATAAATAAATAAAAAGGACAGAAGCTCTCTTTCTTTGGTGTACTTGGGTGAAAGCCAGGATTCTTTGTGAGTTCAACATGGGAGCACACTGAAAAGTGAAGCCAACCCAGAGGAAATTAGATGAACGCTTAGCAAGAGAGAGAGCGACTGATCCCTGGCATCGTTTGATCTGAATTCCGTATCCAGGCAGACCCAGCCTTGACGTTTGAGATAACAAATTCCCCTTGGCTCAAGCCCGCTGGTCTTGGGCTTTTTCTCATTTGGAACTCAAAGAGCGCCAACAGACATCCACCCAACAAGTGGACTTTCCTAATACTGTGTTTGTTAAACCTGTGCTTTAAGACCACACCTTCTAGAACAAAGTACTTTTCATCCCCAAACGCCAACAACAAATGCTATCTTGTTCTTCCTTATCTTCTTCCCTTTCCCCTGTAGAGTGTAGGAAAGTAATCAAGGGCCCAACATATGGTCTCCAAAGTCTTGCCTTTGGGCTTGTCCTCTGAACAGCATGTTCGTGCTCAGAAGGAACTGAGCCTGGTTCTCCAGAGCTTTGTAAAAACAGAACTGTAGAGAACAAACCGAGGGTTACCAGAGGGCAGGTGACTAAGGGATGGGTTAAATAATAGGTGATGGGGATTAAGATGCATAGTTTGTCATGATGAGCACTGGGTGATGGATGGAAGTGTTGAGTCACTACATTGTACACCTGAAACTAATATTACCCTGCATGTTAACTATACTGGCATTTAAATAGACACTTTAAAAAATACACGTCTAATAATAATAATAACCACAGACTTTGGGTCCAGTGTGATATTTGTGTTGAAGGGCCTTTATTCTCGGGGAAACTTGGTCTAGGTCTTCCTCGGGATTGCTAGCGTCCCAGATCCCCCCGAACAGCCCAAAATTTGGGCACATGATGAGCTTGGAGGTTGTTGGAGGCACAGCAACAAGAAAGCATTTTCAGAGAAAGGACAAGCTATGGAGGGTTTCAATACTACAGCTGTGGCATGGCATGGATTTTTGAACAGGCTTATACACTCTGGAAGCATGGGGGGATTTTAGCACTGTCAGTAAAGCAGGAAAGCTGGAGAGGCAGAGAGGCGAGGCAGGCAGGATATTGTAGATAATGAAGCAATTTTCAACCGGAAAGTGTAGCAACTTCGAAAAACCAGAACTGATACTTCCTTGTCTGCTCTTACTGTGTGAGCACTTTTTGTGTGTGTGTGTGTAACACAGTTTAAAAATCCAGTCCTCAGATTGTTCTGGGGGTGGGGGGTGGGGGTTACTAAACCGGAGGAAATTACTGTGCATTGATATCCAGCAGTCCCTCTGTGTTGGACCCCGGAGCATACTCGTGGCTGGGGGGCACTGGCTGTGGGTGGTCTCCTCTGGGAGGAGGGAAGGAGGTGCGATGGTCTCCTGCTGGGAACGTGGCAGAGTGACTCAGAGTGTGGACGTTTCCTCCCTTTGCTTCGTGCAGATGCCCAGACCTCAAAAGGAGAAGAAAAGGGGCCGACACCGGTAGCTGGGTTTCTAAGTGAGGCAGCCTGAGGTCAGCGTGGCATTGGCTGGGGATGCGGAAGGCAGAGAGCAGCGGTATTTTCCTTAACCAAATGCCTTAGTGGACAAAAACCAGCCAGCTGATCAGTTGTTTTGACATCTTTTAAGCTCCCCCTCAGCTTTCAATTTGCCTAGCTGGTGTATAAATATAGGGCTTTGTTCTCTGGAACTTCTCATGTGTTTTCCAAGCATCCCAAAATTCCTCAAAGCATATCTGAGACTATGTTTCCTTTCCTTTTCTGTTGTCAACTTTTCTTAAAACCACACAAAGAATTCATGCCTTTTATAGAATCAGGAGAAAATTCAGGAACAGCAAAATGAGAAGCAGGAATAATCCCGGGGGTCATCTTTGTTGGCATTTTGTTACGTGTATTTCCTTCATTGTGTGTTTATTGCTGGGCAATCCTTTTTTTTCCCTTTAATTGAGTATGTCCAGACATCTTTCCATGTTAACACATATACTTCTATACAATAATTTTGGTATTATTATTTTAATTTTTTAAAATGTCTATTTATTTTTGAGAGAGAGAGAGAGAGAGAGACAGAGTATGAGTGGGATAGGGGCAGAGAGAGAGAGAGAGAGAGAGACAGACAGACAGACAGACAGAAGCAGGCTCCAGGCTCAGAGCCTGACGCGGGGCTCGAACTCACAAACCGCGAGATCATGACCTGAGCCGAAGTCGGACGCTTAACAGACTGAGCCACCCAGGCGCCCCTCTATACAGTCATTTTAAAGGTTGGCCGCATTGTGTCCTGTTGTCGAGATATAGATGATTTATTTTGCCAGTCTCTGTTGTTGAGTCAGAAAGTAGTATCTGGTTTTCCTGTTGGGTAACATCCTTATGGTTATATGTTTGCCCACATCTTTGGATGTTTCTCATAACTTCCTTGACGTGGAGTTTTTGGGTCAAGTTGTGATTGTTTTTGAGGATTTTACGCCCTTTACCAAATTGCCCTACAGGAAGTTCGTGATGGGTCACTAGTGCCCATGTCTTAAACACCAGCTTTACACACTATAATGATAATTCCATCCAGGTTGGACCCAGCGTGCAACGAAACACACAGACTCATTTTCTTATTGAGTCTACTTACTTCTTCTTTAAGGTTTTACTCCTCATTATCCCGGATACATTAGGAACTTTCAGGAAAATGGAAATATCTTGTCCCTCCATACATTCAACCAATATTTGCTCAACACCAACCACGTGCTTAGTCTGGAGTCTCAGCAGAGCAGTGAACAGGACCCAGACCCTGTCCTCAAGGAAATTGCAACATAATGGAATTAATTAGGACCGGAATTTCACATACATAATGGCCAACTTGTGCAGAATAATTGTAAGATCCCTCCTGATGTGTATTACCTCATTTAAAACCACAACAACATTGATATCAGTATTACTACCCCATTTTATAGATGAATAATACATCAAGGCAGAAAGATACCAGCTGCAAACTTATGGAACTAAATTTGGCAGAGTAGCACCTCTAAATCACTCCCAGGGGAGCAGAAGGGAAAGAAAGTACTATATTAAGGACATTAGAAAGTCACACAAAGTTTTATTCCTCACCTGTTTCTAAATACATGAAGTTCTTTGTCTCATTGTCTCTCCTCTTTGAAAATCCTTCCTGCATGGGCTCGAACCCACAGTCTGTAAGATCATGACCTGAGCAGAAGTCGTATGCTTAACTGACTGAGCCACTCAGGCTCCCCTCCACTAATTCATTTTTATCCCAGAAATAAACTTGTCAATTTCACTGTCATCACGCATTCCCCGCATAGAGGTATATGTAATGTCCAGGAGCAGGACAGTGGCTTTCTGACCCTCCGGTGTTGCTGGTGTGAATTTCCAAGAGCAGGTACACATCTCTGACTCTGATTTCATCACATTGGGAAAACCCAAGATATGGAAGGGTCATTTTAGAAGTAAGGGGACATTTTTGTTTCTGTTCATGGACAAATGTGTCTCCTTTTGTTAGATAGCAGTTTTAAAATTGATAGTATCCGGGGCACCTGGGTGGCTCAGTGGTTAAGCGTCTGACTTTGGCTCAGGTCATGATCTCACAGTTCATGGGTTCAAGCCCTGCGTCGGGCTCTGTGCTGACAGCTCATCCTGGAGCCTGCTTCGGATTCTGTGTCTCCCTCTCTCTCTGCTCCTCCCCTACTCCTGCCCTGTCTGTCTCTCTCAAAAATGAATAAACATTAAAAAAATTAAAAATTAAACTAAATTAATAGTATCCTCTTTTTTTTTGTTTTGGCTACCGGGAGCAAAGAGCTAATCTGGGAACTGATTGCAATGGCTTTCTGTAGCTTAGATTTTATAATTCAGTATTTTCCAATCCAGACCCCTCATTCATTCATTTTTATTTTGATGAGTAAATTGGATTTGGGACTTTTATCATAAACTTCCTCATTTTTTTTAATAGGTGAGGAATAAAAGATCAATAAATGGAAGGAGATCTGAAAAACAACCACTTAACAGGCAGGCTGAAGGAGAAGGTGATAAAAATTCCTTTCTCAGTCACCTATCCCAGTGTAGATACCTGCCTGGCTACATTTTACCTGAGTCAGCTGCTTTTCTGCTCTCCACACACAAGGCGTGTGTTTATTCATCTAGGACTCACTTGGTCCTGGACAGCCAAAAGAAGCCAGTTGGACATCACTTTGGCTTCTGCCGTTAATATTCTTTTTTGTTTTAATTGTTTACTTTTTTTTTTTTTAAGTTCATTCATTTATTTTGAGACAGAGAGCGCGCTTGCAGGGGAGTGGTAGAGAGAATCCCAAGCAGGCTCCACACTGTCAGCACAGAGCCCAACATGGGGCTCGAACTCACAAACTGTGAGATCATGACCTGAGCAGAAATCAAGAGTCAGGCACTTAACCACCTGAGCCACCCAGGTGCCCCAGTTGTTCACTTAGTTTTGAGAGACAGAGAGAGAGAGAGAGAGAGAGAGAGAATGAGCAGGGGAGGTAGAGACAGAGAGGGAGACAGAGGATCCGAAGCAGGCTCCAAGCTGACAGCAAAGAGCCTGATGTGGGGTTCGAACCCACAAACCGTGAGATCATGACCTGAACCAATGTCGGACACTTCACCGATTGAGCCACCCCTGAGCCCCATCGGCAGTTAACGTTCTTACGCAGGGCCTGAGAGCCTCTGTTGGGAGCGAGTGCTTTGTGAACACATCTGCTCTTCGTGTAGTGTGGAAAGGAACCTACTGGAGCCTGAGTGGGCAGGGTTCCTAAACTACTCCTCTTGGAGAGCTGAAGCCCCGGCACTTGAAGACTGTAGCAGGGACAAGAGCGGGGGGACCCACAGAGCTTGCCCTGCAGCGTGAGCCCAAGTCAGTGCGGTGTTCCTCTGAGATGCCACCTTCCAGCGGTGATGGTATGTCTGTGCATCCCTCTGCACTTGAGTGTCATGTGAAATTTCTGCTGGTGTCCTGGTCCCTGACTGTCTGCCTAGTGTTTTAGGGTTGGTTGTTGGGAAGGATTTTCAGTGCGAGATGTTGAAGTGTGATGCTTGAGGAAAATGGAGGACACTCTGACAATGTTTAAATTTTTTTTTTTTAATGTTTATTTATTCTTGAGACAGAGACAGGGGAGGGGCAGAGAGAGAGGGAGACACTCAGCCCCATCAGGGTGAGCTCACTCCCTTTCTCTCTAACCCCTCACCTACCCCTGTAGCTTCTGCACCCACCTAAGTCCACAAGATCTAGAAGCTCACCTGGGAGTCGCCTGTGAGCACACACTTTGATTGCATGGGGTTAAAGTCTCTACAAAACCCTAGACAGTTTGTTTTTGGGATTACAGGAGTGGAGAAATCATATTAAAATGACTTCCTGGCATTTTCTCCCTCCGCTCATTTACCAGTCATTCTGGAATATCAAATATCAGATCAAACACAATGAAAGTTCCAAGTCTGCTTCTCTGATTAATTTTAATATATCCTCAAGAAAAGCGGATTCTTCTCCTTCCGCAAAAAGTAGACAGATTTGCTTGCCAGCCGTTTCCTTTGCAAATGGCTCTTCTCTCTTTATTTTCAGGGACCACACAAACACGGCAAAAATATTGGGGGCAGAGATTCATTTTTAACAAGTAGGAGGAAGTCTCAGAGAATTTAGAAAGATGGGGAGTCAGCAAGAAACAGAGACACCAAACATTATAGTCCAAGTTCAGGGCACTTTTCCACTTGATACTATTTTTTTTTTTTTAGAGGATCTACAGCCTCATCATTCTAATTCCTTGTTACCCAAAGGGTAGTATGTGGACCAGAAGATTTGGCATCACGTGGGAATTGTTCAGGAAAGTCTTGCTTGTCATTAACAAAAAAGAGATTGCGTTAACTGTTAAGCTTGTAGGAAGAGAACACAAATTTCCTTTGCTTCCCTGACTTGATGGTCCCAGTAAGCTCTCGATATCTGTAAGAATTCAACCTCACTAGCTCAGATTTCCCTGGCAGCGTCTAAGACAGGATCTCAGTTCATTTTCTAAGTACGTTTAAGCTTTCCTTGGAATCCTCAGAAGGTCACCCACATGCCACTTGGAGGGGCAGATTTTCCTCCCCGACTGTTGCCTGTCACTGCCTGCTGGGGTGTTTCATGGCAGCCCCAAATCCCCTCCAATGGGCAGACGTATTCAAGGGCCATGTTTCCTTCAATATTCACCACATCAAGATTCCATTAGGGGGTAGAGGGTGGACAAATGGGTGGAGGGGAGTGTGAGATACAGGCTTCCAGTTATGGAATGAATGAGTCATGGGAATAGAAGGCACAGCACAGGGAATATGGTCAATGGTATTGTAATAACATTGTATGGTGATAAGTGGTGGTTATACTCGTGAGCACAGCGCAACGTACAAACTTGTTGAATCAGTATGTTGTACACCTGAAACTCATGTAACATTGTATGTCAACTATACTCAAATAAACAAAATTGAAGCCCATTTTATTTAGAAAAAAGGGGGGGGGCACCTAGGTGGCTCAGTCGGTTAAGTGTCCGACTTCAGCTCAGGTCATGATCTCATGGTTCATGGGTTCGAGCCCTGCATCGGGCTCTGTGTTGACAGCTCAGAGCCTGGAACCTGCTTCAGATTCTGTGTCTCCCTCGGTCTCAAAAATAAATAAACATTAAAACAAACAAACAAAAAACCCCCTCAAATATCTTCAAAAAAAAAAAAAAAAAAAAGAGTCCGCTAGGCCATGAGCAGAGATGGGGAGGTACCACCTCCTGCATTTGCTGACGTAGCCTTGTGTGTACCCTAATATAACTCCCAGCCCTACTCTCCCCAGATCTAAGACATCTCCAAGGCCACAGTTTTGATAGGCACCTGTCTCCGCTTCCCATCTCCATTCCCAGGCAGTCTGGCACCAAGCCCTCACTGCAAATTCCTTCCTCCGTGAAAGCCACCTCATGCAGAATGACCAATGCCCTGGGTCATCATTAGTACCAATGCATCATATCCTCACAGAGTCTGAATCCCCGCGTAGGCTCAGCTGGAACCACACCCATGAGAAGCAACAGTGTGATGTAGATGGTTACACAACAACAAAAACCAACGACCATATCCACAGCCAGTGCTTGCTTTGAGTTCATTACCCATCAAACCAAAATACTTGGAGACGTATTTTTGCTACATCACTGGAGACACTCATTGAGTTTGGCTGAGATCACAGACAGGAAAACTACATCTTAAGATAGATGTTGATAATATGGAGAGGGGCCAAATCTCAGCAAAGAGGATGTTGATGTGTCTGGAAAGCACTTATATAGGAGTGAAAGGAAGCAGAGAGGTTTCTCCTGGAAAATGGAGGCCAGGATAAGGTCTACAAAAAAATTTTTTTAATGTTTATTTGTGAGAGAGAGAGAGAGAAAGAGACAAAGTGTGAGCTGGGGAGGGACAGAGAGAAGAGGGAGACACAGAATCCAAAGCAGGCTCCAGGCTCTGAGCTATCAGCACAGAGCCAGATGCAGGGCTTAAACCCAAGAACCGTGAGATCATGACCTGAGACCAAGTCAGACGCTTAACTGACTGAGCCACCCAGGTGCCCCTAAGGTCTGTAAATTTTAAACAGCAGTCATGTGGCCACATAAGGTCTGTCGTTCTGGCTTTTCCTGATGCACAAAGATCAATGAGAGGAAATTACAGACAGGCAGGTTCTAAGACCACAAACCAACTAATGAGGAGTGAATGCCTTGGGAAGTCGACTTCCCTGTCACTCATGTATCTCAGCTAAGAAGAGTATATTTCCATTAGAGCACTTTAGGAGAAATTATTGAATTAAATGGGGGAGAGAATTAACCCTGACAGCCTAGTATCTTGAAAAAAGTGCTAGAAGGAATCTTTAATGTTTAAAGAAAATTTATGTATTTATTTTAAGATAGAGATAGAAAGAGAGAGCATGTGAGTGAGTGGGTGAGGGGAAGAGAGAGAGGAAGAGAGAGAAAGTAGGCTCTATGCTCAGTGAAGAGCTCAACATGGGGCTGGATCCCAACTGTGGGATCGTGACATGAGCCAGAATCAAGAGTCAGACGCTTAACCAACTGAACCACCCAGGTGCCCCTAATCTTAGAGATTATTACCCAAGTTTAGGAGACTGACAGCCAGAGTGGGGATTTGACTTACCCAAGTTCAGATGTCTAAAATATTATTATTGTTTTGTTTTAGAGAAAGAGAGAGAGTGCGAGCAGGGGAAATGTCCAGAGAGAGAGAGAGAGAGAGAGAGAGAGAGAGAGAAAGAATCTCAAGCAGTCTCCAGGCCTGATGTGGGGCTCGATTCCATGACCCTGGAATCATGTCCTGAGCTGACACTGGGATGGTGACCTGAGCTGAAATCAAGAGTTGGACACTTAACTGACTGAGCTACCCAGGCACCACTAGAGTCCAGATTTCTAATCCCTATCTGAGTATATTTCTGGCTACATGCCATTCTTCCCTCTAAGATTCCATACATATCTCAACTTCTTTGATGCTATATCTACCCCAAGGGGATCAGGTGAATTAATGGGAAAATTGAAGAAATCAGGTAGGACTTGAATGATTTACTCTCTGGAAACTACCATGAAGTAAACTAATTCTGTTAAGAGTAAATTGTCTACTTATCCTTAGACTTAACCAATTGAATCCTTTCATTCACAAATAGGTATATCTCTTTCAGAATATATTAGTAGAGTTCCAATCTATTCTCCACTTAAACTTTGACTTTATCTGAGAACCATTTCAACTGAATATTCTCTAGGCCATAGGTTAGAAATTCATTTATTCTTTGGGTCAAATGGAATGAAACAATGATTGACCATTGAGATGTCATATTTAATTGTTAGAAAGAGCAGAGCCATTTGTAAACAAACAAACAAACGCAAACCTCTTTCAGACATATCCTGAACACGCACTGGCCTAAAGGACACCATTGACCCTGGGACTGTGAGGAGATAGTTCTTGTGGGAGATAGTTCCATTCATGGTTCAAGTTGAGCTTGCTGACAATTCACTCTCTGGTGCCACCTGGCCAACCCTTGCCTAGCAAGCTTCTGCATCTGTGAAATTGGGATGTTTCCATCACTGTCACCCTCCAATTCCTCCAGGTCTATTAGGAGGATCATCAGCAAGGGCTACAAGACTTAACATATAAAATCCTGGGGCACCTGGGTGGCTCAGTCGATTAAGCATCCAACTCTTGGTTTTGGCTCAGTTCATGATCTCATGGTTCATGAGTTTGAGCCATGAGTCAGGCTCTGCATTCACAGCAGGGAGCCTGCTTGGGACTCTCTGTCTCCTTTTCTCTCTACTCCTCTTCCTCTTGCACACACACACACACACTCTCTCTCTCTCTCTGTCTCTCTCAAAATAAAGAAATAAACATTAAATAAAAAAGAAAGAAAATAGGGGAACTCTATAGCATTTTCTTAGTGCCAGGAGCTTCAGCTGGACCTTCTATTAGGAGTGTCTTTTGTTTTCATAGTGAGATCCTTTCAACCTTACCTGAGTGTGTACCAATGAGTGACTCTTGAGGAGTGAGGGGAACCTGGGTAGCTTCAGGTTGAGGAGTGAGGGGAGCTAGTGCCAGGAAAACCAAACAGGTGATTAGACTTTTGGACCTTCAGCTCCCCACCCCCATCCCACCCTACACTCTCCAGGGGTGGAGACGGAATTCAGTCACCAACAATTCAGTCATTTGTGTAATGAAACCACCATGAAAATCTCTGAAAAGGCTGGGTTTAGAAAGCTCCAAGGGGTACCAGTCAACCCACTTTCAGCAATTTAAGTTCTTAAGTTTTGTTAAACTTATTTTTGTTAACTAAAATTTGCTGCCCATCATCCATCATTCCATTTTCCCTTTCTTCTGATAACAGCATGTTGATTTTTCCAGAGAGCACCATCCCTTCCTCCCTTTCAGACCATGGGAGGAGCTGACCCACCCCCTGCTTACATGGTGGCAAGTCAACAGAGTTCATCCTTTAAAAAAAAATTGTTTCAAGAGTGGGCACATGAAATAAGTTAGTTTAATAAACCTAGTCTTTGGATGTTTGCCTGACATTGCCAAAGAAGGTTCTCTCTGTCCTTTGAGATTGCTCACCTGAATGGATGTAAACCAAGACCTTGTGGGGGCCATCTTGTGTCCATGGGGGTGATGTTGCCTGAGAGTGGAGCCAGGACAAGAGGAAATTGGAGAGAGTGTAGGGGAGAGAGGGAGAGAGAGACAGGGGCGTCGGGAGGAGGCTTTCTATTATAGGAGCCAATAGATTTCCTTTTCTTCTTTAGCCAATTCAAGTTGGGTGTCTGTCATTGAGCCAAATATATCCTTCTTAGCATTTCCAAAGTGCCCTTCCACTCTGGTCCCAGATGGCCTGGGAGGAACATGGACAAAGCTCCTAAAGCTCTCTGCTGAAATTACTTGGGCTCCAGAGACTGAATTTAAGTCCTGGTGCCCCCATCATTTACTAATAATGATCAGGGACATGCTGTATAATTGCCTGTAAAGCACGGATAAAAATACCTCCCCTACCTACCTCACAGGTTATTGGGATAGCAGAATGAAATGAAGCGTGTATACTTGCTATCTTAGCCACATGAACACGTTAAAATGTTAGCGAGGAACAGAGGAGAAAATCACTGGTGGCTTCTGGTGTCCTCTCTGTTCTAGGGACAATGCCAGGCACTCCACATACACGATTGTCCTTTATCTTTACGACAGCCCTGTGAGGCAGGCTGTGGTAAGCTTTCCCATATACAGCATCTAGTACATTTCCTGGTTGGGAGCGGTTGCTCAATACATATCAATTTCCTGTTGTAACTGTGCCACCGGCTTAGGGACCTAGGATAAATCACATCTACAGTTCTCAAGTTTCTTTAGCTGTAATATAGTGGCTTGAACTAAATAATATTCAGTATTCCAGGCAGCCTTAATTGTATAAGGTAGAATTTTTGAACTTGGCACTTGGAAAAAAGGCTTTATGATCAGACAAGTTGGGGGCATGCTGGAATAAAAGTTAAATAAGGCTCCTGTGCAAGGTCATGTAACAAATCTGTAGCTGACCTAGGAAACTGGGATATTCTATGTCTTGATAGGGGTTTGGGCTACACAGGTGCATGCATTCGTCAAAACACAGCATCCATAGACATAGTATTTGTGCATTTCATAGAACATAAGTTTTACGTGGGAAGGAAAGATCTGTAAAAAAAAAATATTGAGCGCTAGGTAACCCTATGCATGCTGAAGTATTTGGGGGAGAAGTGTACTGAGGCCTGTAAGTTCCTTTGAAATGCACCAGAATTAACATGGACTAATGGGTGAAGACAGGGTTAGACAGATGGATAGATGGGATACAGAAAGGATAGTCAAATGATCATGAAGTCATCCAGGTGGGGTGGTGCCCAGGGTTCACAGCAAAGTGCTTTCTACTGTGCTGCCTGTTTGAGGTTTTTCATATTAAAATGTTAGTTTCATAACAAAATGTTAGAGAAAACAACCATCACCATGCCCAGTTTTCTGTCCTGGGCCTTATCTCTCTGACCAGCCCACGGTTCCAGCTTTGCTTTGGGCTCCCAGGTGAAGATCTACTGCCTGAGGGTCTGAGCTCTCTGCCTAGAAGGAAACAGGCACACAGTTTATTGTGGTGATTCCCTTCCAGGGAAAAAATCTCACCCTTTTTCTTAACAGGGAAAGCAAACTCCCTCCAGCTCAATCCCTTCGCCCTAGCAAGAGCGAGCGTGAGTTCTGAAAGATCCCCTCTGCCTCAGCTGTCACCGCCTCTGTTCCCCGCTGCTGCCTTGACTTTGGTGGCTCCCCAGTCCCCCAATAGCCACTCTGTCACCATTGCCTCCACTCTGTCACCTTCCCCCGTGGCCTGGCCTTGGGGGCTCCGCAAGCCCTGGAAACACCGGAGAGTCCCCCTCTGCCTTCCCTCTCACAGTGTGATCTGGGGTCAAGTCCAGGGGTTTAAGCTGATGTCTCTATTTATGGTTTTAGTTCATTTAATTAATCAGGCACATCAAATCTGCTACCTGCTATGTCTTAAACTCTGACCCCCATCCACTTTTGAATGATAATTATGCCTGCTGTTTGCCTATGCTTTTCTTAATTCTAAGCGCTTTGTCTCTCTTTCCATAGCTCATTGCAATTTTCACGAGATAGACAAGCATGTAGGTGTCACTCAGCTTTCACAGATGGAGAATCTGGGAGGCCGTGCAAACACATTTATTGAGTTCCTACTGCATGCACTCATTTGCTGCCTGTTTCCACATCCCCGTCCCACTTTTAAAGCCCACAGCCTCCTTGCAAGGCGTTTATTACATGGGTACCATGGTACCACTTTTGCAAATGGGGAAACTGAGGCCCAGAGAATACTTGTTGAGGTCCAACAACCAGACAGCAACAGAAGCACAGTCCCACAGAATATCAGAACAGGAGGGGTGTCAGTGGCTTCCTAGCCACCCACTCTACTTTCCAGTTGAAAGCACCAAGTCCCGGAGAGCAGACGTGAGCTCCTTCGAAGAAGAGCTTAGAATTCGAACTCAGGTCTACATTTTCTGACTCCGTTTAGAAACTGCAGAACTCCATATAAGACATAGACATATGGGGAAGCTGGAGCGTTTCACACCCACGGGGTAGCTGTATGCCACTCTAGGCTGGCCTTGCAGTTTTTAAATCTGGCAGGAGCTGAATGCCGGGTTGCCTTCAAAGCTTAGCCACTCGCAGGCTGTGAGGCACTTGGGCAGCCCACACGGAATCTATGTTCCTGGTGCAACGATCGCCTCACGTGCCAGGAGGCTTTGAAAGCCAAGGGCAAAATCAATCCCTGCAATATAAACATAGAAATGAGTAGTGAATGGAAAAAAACACATCAGACCCCAGAGCAGCTAGGCACCTGGACCTGCTTTTACAGCACCCCCCACCACATCCTGATTCAGTTTGATTGGGTTTGAGGGTGAAAGGGTTGGGGGGGTGCAAAGGCCCAATTTTCTTACCGATGTGACATGCATCACCTCCCTGCAGACAGCATAAGCTTGCTTATCAGATAGCCTCTGGATATGGCTGTTCACACCCTAGTGTTGCAGACAGAAGGATGCTTACTTCTGAGCTGGTGTTTCGGTCCCTCTCCCGATAAAGTTGGCAGCTAGGTCTGAGGTTTGTTTGCATATTTAGTTGCTTGTATATCTGCAAAAATCCTCTAACACACAGGCTCCCATCACTGAAGGTGAACCGTACTGGTTGAACTGTCCTGTGTACAGGTGGCTTGTATGTGTGAATGGCATGTGGCAAGCCCAGACAGACGTGAACTTCATTTGGACTCCTGAATCAGTAGAGCTCTCGCCTGTTGCTTAAAAGGGACAGTTGTTTTTTTGTTTTTTTGTTTTTTTGTTTTTTAGGTTTATTTATTTATTTATTTATTTAGAGAAAGAGAGAGAGTGGGGAAGGGGCAGAGAGAGGAGGGAGAGAGAGAATCCCAAGCTCGATCCCACAAACTGAGAGATCATGACCTGAGCCTATACCAAGAGTTGGATGCATAACCGACTGAGCCACCCAGGCGCCCCAGGACAGTATTGATTTGGCCACAGTGGGCCCTGGATGGGACCGCCAATGTCCCACATGTGACATTATAGACGACAAAATGAGCCAGACTTTGGTAGAAGTTCTGCTTTCTGACAACCAGAGGCTAAGTATTATTGGGTCTCCTGGGGCCCACTCACTCCCCTGGTGCTCGGGGTGGGACGTGTACCAGATGTGCACCAAAGGGATGGGTATTCTCACGGCTTCTCCTAGAGCAGATTATTCCTAGGCAAGGCGATCCCGTAGCTTAACATCCAGACTAGGTCTGTCTGGGGAGGGAAAAGGGGGTCTATTAATAAAATTACACAGGCATATCAGGTGTGAACCAGGACCGACCGTGTGTCTCTTAGGACACTTGAGCGGAATAAGAGAAAATACTGCCTCCCTGGGCTCTGAGGCAGGAGAGACCTCGGGCACGTCCCTGCCACAATGGCAGCAGGCTGGGCACCAAGAGGGAGAGGGACGGGAGGGATGCTGTAGGCTGGTCTCGGTCTTGGCATTTACTGGAAGCTACTCCCTGAACCATATTTCCAATCCATCACCTCTGACAGTTCGGTGCAGATTCCTTAAATGTTGCTGCCTGGGCATTTGTGTGTGCAGAATGAAGGGAAGGGAGGGGTGAGTGAGCACAGAAAACACAGTGGGAAGGAAGTGTCCTCTCCCTTGAGGGCTGAGGGGTAGGAGCGGTCGGGGGTGGCATGAGGGGGTGTCTCCAGCAGAGCTCAGCTGTGCACAGTGCTACAGCAGCCTCCTGGAGGCAGCAGGACATGGGACAGCAGGGTGACAGCACCAGGCACGGACAGAGAGCAGGGGCCACGTGGGGGTGGGGGGGGTGGGATGGGGGGAGGGTCCCAGCCGGTCTGCTAAGGACTCTGTACCCTCTGTGCATCTGGGTGCTTGATTCACCTCCCCAAGCCCACCTCCACACTTCCCCATCTGAGTTGTCTTAACAGGGTATGCGCTTTGCAATCACAGAGTTGCTTTCAGATTCTGTTGCTGTTCTGTTCCTTGTGTGGCTTCTCATGCCTGGGGAGATAACGGATGGCTTCGGGAGACAGTCTGAGCTCCTGGCTCCCTGGCTCTCTGCGCGCACCTCCAGGCTGGCGTTTGAGTTCTGAATTGTACTTGCTTGTCACTTATCCATCTTGCCCACTCCCTCTGCTAACAGCAACTTGAGATTGCCGCATCCTCAGTTACCAGCACTGTGCCTGGCAAAAAACGGGCCTCCAGGGTGTCTTTGAGCAAATGACGGCAAGAGATGGCAGTCACCTGGGGGGTAAAACAGAGGTCAGGATAGAGCCCCCATCCTCTTCAAGGTCTCAGACACCCATGCAGGTTCTCCAAGACAGTATAAAACCTCTAGTCTTGCTTTTTTCCCCCCTATTGCTTTCAATTTGATCTTGTTGGTCTGCTTTCTATGCTACACAGAGAGAAAAAAAAAATGACCTTACTCTTGTGGCTTGAAAATGACACGGGCAGGGGCTCCTGGTTGGCTCAGTTGGTTAAGTGTCTGACTTTGGCTCAAGTCAGGATCTCCAGCTCCTGGGTTCAGCCCATGTGGGGCTCTGTGCTGACAGCTCGGAGACTGGAGCCTGCTTTGGATTCTGTCTCCCTCTCTCTCTGCCCCTCTCCTGCTCACGCTCTGTCTGTCTGTCTCTCTCTCTCAGATATAAATAAACATTAAAAAAATTTTTTTAAATTGACTGGGGCAAACAGGATTTTTTTTTCCTCAATTTTTTAAAAAGTTTATTTATTTATTTTGAGAGAACGAGCGAGTGAGCGAGCGAGAGCACAAGCAGCAGAGGGGCAGAGAGAGAATCCCGAGCAAGCTCCACAGTGTCAGTGCAGAGCCCGGTGCAGGTCTTGAACTCACTAACCGTGAGATCACGACCTGAGCTGAAACCAAGAGTCCAATGCTCAACCAACTGAGCCACCCAGGCACCCTAAACAGGATTTATTTCTAATTTCTAATTTAATTTCTAATTAAGTGCTTCCAGAAAAATTTCTCCCATCGCATCTTTTCCTTTGCAATTCTTACAACTCATATAGGGGTGCTAGTTGTATCATTTTTTTAGTTTTTCCACAATACAGGAGTCCATTTGAAAAATTGCCATTATTGAGGGGCACCTGGGTGGCTCAGTCGGTCAAGCTTCTGACTTCAGCTTGGATCATGATCTCACAGTCCATGAGTTCGAGCCCCACATAGGCTCTGTACTGACAGCTCAGAGCTAGAGCTTGCTTCAGATTCTGTGTCTCTCTCTCTCTGCTCCTCCCCTGCTCTCACTCTCTCTCTCAAAAATAAAATAAAAACATTAAAAAAATTGCCATTATTGCTTGGGAGTTCTGAAGTTATTTCCTATCATAATCTGAAAGAGTGTTTCCCTCTTGTAATTTGGCTTGCAATTTTACTTAGGAATTTTTCCCTGTGTTAGGAGAAATTACATGATATACCTAGTCATATGTTCAGCATATTATAATCATTCAATACATGTTGCTTAAAGAGAACATTTCCTACTTACAAAGGCTGAACAAAGACTTTTTAAAAAATAAAGATCAGAGAAGTTGTAGCAGATATAAATATATGCATTTATTCTTCCAGGGTTTACATCTGAACACAGGTTTTTAAAAAAATTAATTAATTAATTATTTTTTTCTTTCTATAATTTATTTATTTTTTATAATTTACATCCAAGTTAGTTAGCACATGGTGCAACAATGATTTCAGGAGTAATTACCCATTTAGCCTATCCCCCTTCCCACACCCCTTCCAGTAACCCTCTGTTTGTTCTCTATATTTAAGAGTCTCTTATGTTTTTGTCCCCCTCCCTGTTTTTATATTGTTTTTGCTTCCCTTCACTTATGTTCATGTATTTTGTCTCTTAAAGTCCTCATATGAGTGAAGTCATATGATTTTTGTCTTTCTCTGACTAATTTTACTTAGCATAATACCCTCCAGTTCCATCGCATAGTTGCACATGGCAAGTTTCATTCTTTTTGATTGCCGAGTAATACTCCATTGTGTATATACCACATCTTCTTTATCCATTCATCCATCGATGGACATTTGGGCTCTTTCCATACTTTGGCTATCGTGGATAGTGCTGCTCTAAACATGGGTGTGCATGCGTCCTTTCGGAACAGCATACCTGTATTCCGTGGATAAATGCCTAGTAGTGGAATTGCTGGGTGGTAGGGTAGTTCTATTTTTAGTTTTTTGAGGAACCTCCATCCTGTTTTCCAGAGTGGCTGCACCAGCTTGCATTCCCACCAACAATGCAAAAGAGTTCCTCTTTCTCTGCATCCTCGCCAACATCTGTTGTTGCCTGAGTTGTTAATGTTAGTCATTCTGACAGGTGAGGTGATATCTCATTGTGATTTTGATTTGTATTTCCCTGATGAGTGATGTTGAGCATTTTTTCATGTGTTGGTTGGCCATTTGGATGTCTTCTTTGGAGAAGTGTCTCTTCATGTCTTTTGCCCATTTCTTCACTGGATTATTTGTGTTTTGGGTGTTGAGTTTGATAAATTCTTTATAGATTTTGGATACTGACCCTTTATCTGATATGTCATTTGCAAATATCTTCTCCCATTCCGTCAGTTGCCTTTTCGTTTTGCTGATTGTTTCCTTCTCTGTGCAGAAGCTTTTTATTTTGATGAGGTCTGAATAGTTCATTTTTGCTTTGGTTTCCCTTGCCTCTGGAGATGTGTTGAGTAAGCAGTTGCTGTGGCCGAGTGAACACAGTTTTTTGCAAATTGCCTGGTAAGTAACAGGTGGATAAATTTGAAGATTAAGATGAAAACTTTACTTTTAAATATTTAAAAAATTTTTCTTTTAACATTTTTTATTTTAAAAATGGTAAGAGGAGAAAATGAAAGTAATAGTCATCCCATCTTTGCCACATTTTTGAGAATTATAACCTCCCCCATTATCACCACCACCCAAATCTAGTCACTGTTATTAACACACACACACGCACACACTTATACATGCTCACTCACATACTCATACAAACTCATACATACACACTCACTCATATTCTCATTCACCCACATACACACTCCCACAACCACACACATGCACATTCACACCCACCACATACACACACTGACTCACTCGTATACTCATACAAACACTCATATACTCTCACCCACATATACACACTCACATAAACACACACACTTACTCACATACACACTCACACAAGTGTGCACACACACACACACACAGAAACTCACTCACATATATTTCTAAAAAAATGGAATCATCCTTATTATACTGTACGACCATTTTCCTTTTTCATATTTTCAAATTTTTTATAGACCTATTGCAAACTCAGAATGAGATAGTATCTCATTCTTTTTTTATAATTTTGTTTTTTGCATTTAGTCTTTTAATCTGTGTGAGATTTCGTTCTGTGTATGGTATGAAACAGGGCTCCAATGTTGATCTTCTAAATGAATTGACAGGTGTCTCACCCACTCATCAAAAACTATCCTTCCCTACTGATTTAAAATGCTGCTTTTTGGGGGTGCCTGGGTGGCTCAGTCAGTTAAGCATCCGACTCTCGATTTCAGCCCAGGTCATGATCTTGCAGTTCATGGGATCTATCCCCATGTCAGACTTGGGGCTGATAGCGCAGACCCTGCTTGGGATTCTCTCTCTCTCCCTATCTCTCTGATCCTCCCCTGCTCATGTTCTCTCTCTCTCTCTCTCTCAAAATAAAAAAATAAACTTAAAAAAAAATAAAATGCTGCTTTTATCATGAACTGAATTCCTGTATGAATGTGAATCTGTCTGGACTTTCATTCTGTTTCAATGATCTATTTGTTTATATCTGTGCCACTTAATCATTGTTTAACTTATATAATTTATGAGGTAGTCAGATAGCTATTTGTCTATTCCCTCATAAAGTGATTTACAATTTTAATTTCCATTTTAATTTTTTATATCCGGTAGAAAAAGTTTCCCTGCATTGCCTCCTCTCTTTTCTGGTTTTATTTTTAACTTTTGAAAATTTTAACAAAATAAGATGTGTACATAATTTAAAAACTAAATAAATGAGAAGGCTTATAATTACAAACAACACTTGTCCTACTACTCTTCATTTCCTCATTTCCTCTCCTCAGAAGTAATCACTTTTACCTCTTTTAGCTGGTATTTCTGGCATTAACCTTTAAATTTCTAAATAATGTTATTATACCGCTAATTGCTTGATTGATCACTTTTTCACATCATTTATTGACTTCCATTCATAAATATTCCTCTGTTTTACATCGTACCCCACTCCCTCTTCAACAGAGTTTATCACAACTTTGGCTAAATACATAATTCATGTTTACATTAAGATTGGACAAATACTTGGAGTGTTTGATTAGTATATTAGTATTGATTAGTATATTATGTATATTAGTATATTATGAGAGTTGATTAGTATATTATGACTGCATTTCCTTTCCAGTATAAATAAAATCCTTTCTTGGTTTTTTTTTTTTTTTTTTTTTGGACTTATTAATTGCTCCTGTTTTTACTTGTGTGATTTTTTTTTTTATAAACATATCTCAGTTTTTTCCAAATATTCCATTGAAGGACCACATACCTATCAGCAGATTTTCTCCGATGCTCAGAAGCATTAGATAGTTTTTTTACTTCTTCCTTTATCTGGAAGATTTCTTCCCAGAAACTTTTGTCTTCCTCCTCCAATTCCTTATTTTCTTCATCTCAAGTCTTTCTCTTTTTAAATTCGTTTCCTTGTTTTGTTGGAGCATGTTTTCTAGTTGCTGTCAACATTTCTGTATTCTTATGTTTTAGATATGTTATTTTAATTTAATTTTATTTTGAGGGGTAGGAGCAGAGGGAGAGGGAGAAAGAATCTCAAGCAGGCTCCTCACTGACAGTGAGGGGCTTGATCCCATGACTCTGGGTTCATGACCTGAGCCGAAATCAAGAGTTGGATGCTCAACTCACTGAGCCACCCAGGCACCCCTAGATAGGTAACTTTTAAATAGTACATATTCGGGGTTGATTTTTTGATCTAGATGGGCAATCTTAGTGTTTTAACCGGCCAGTTAGTCTATCTACATTTAATCTAATTCTCTACATTGTGTTTAATGTAGAGAATTTAATGTTTAATGTTTTTATTTACCATCTATTCTATGTTTTTTTTTTCTTCTCTTTCTTTTTGTTTTCATTGATTTTACTAGCTTGAAAATTTTCTTTCCTATCTGCTTGGAAGTTGCACACTTCATCTCCTTTTTCTTGGTGGTTATTCTAGAAGTTACAGTATGCATCCTTGACTTATCAAATGTTACTTAATTCCTTTACCTTCCTCCCAGACAGCACAAAAACTTCAGTATTAATTATCATATTCCCAAATTTCATGCTTTTATTGCTATGTATTTCAATTCTCTTTATATTTAGACACCTTAAGGCATAAAAGTTATTATTCTACATGGTCAATATTCATTTAGATTTACTCATGTATTTACTATTTTCTTTGCTCTCCTTTTCCCCCTCTTAACTATACCTTCTGCCCATGATCATTTTTCTTGTGTCTGAAGTGCATTCTCTATCATATACTTTAGTGGAGATCTACAGAAGGAAAAATTTCTGTGCTTTTACTTATCCAGTAATGTCTTTATGTTGCCTTCATTTTTGAAGCATATAATTTTGCTGACTTTAGAATTCTAGATGGGTGGTTATTTTCTTTCAATACACTGAAGATAACATTCCCTTGTGTTCTGGCTTTTTATTTTATTTTGTAATATTGAGATGTCAGCTGTCACTCCATCACTCCTTTGAAAGCAACTTTTTCTCTAGCATCTTTTAAGATTTTCTCTTTCTTGGGGCACCTGGGTGGCTCAGTGGGTTAAGTGTCTACCTTTGGCTTGGGTCATGATCTCATGGTTCGTGAGTTCAAGCCCTGCCTGGGGCTCTGCACCAGCAGTGCAGAGCCTGCTTTCAATTCTCTGTCTCCGTCTGTCTTGGCTCCTCCCCTGCTCTCTCCCTCACTCTCTCTCTCTCAAAAATAAGCATTTTAAAAATTAAAAAGAAAAAGGCTTTTCTCTTTCTTTTTGCCTTACTTCCAAACCAAAGTGTGGATTTCTTTATATTTGTCCTGAGGATTTATTGGGTTCCCAAATTTGTGAGTTGTTGTCTTTCATCAATTCTTAAAAGATTATTAGTAATTTTTTTCTTAGATTATTGTTTTTACTCTATTCCCCTCTACTGTCCTCTGTGGTATGATTGGAGAACATACGTCTCCAAGATCTAACATATATATATTAGATCTTTTTCTATGACAAACCATGGCCTGTGGGTCAGCCGTCTATTTTTGTAAACAAAGTTTTGAATATAGTCATGCTTATTTATTCACCTCTTGTCTATGGCTTTTTTTTTTTTTTTTTTTTAAGCTACGGTGGCAACCGACACAGTATAGCCTGCCTGCCTGGCCTAAAATATTTACTACCTGACCTTTCAAGCAAAAGTTTACCAAAGCTTACCTGATGTTTTTTATCCTCTCTTCTGTTTTCTTTCTCATCCTTTTGGCCTTTCTGTAACACATTCTGGATCTCTTCTTCTGATTTATATTCCAGTTTCCTAGTCTAATCTTTGGCTATATCTGCTGGACTGTTAGACTCTGCATTAAATTCTTAATTATGGGTCTTATATTTTTCAGTTGTAGAACTTCTGCTTGCTTCTTTTTCAAATCAAAGTCACCTTTTTGGTTTCCACATCCCAGCTGAAAGTTTCAAGCTTTTCCTTTTCTCTTTTAAGACAAGAAACATGGTTTTGGAGTCTGTGCCCAGTACTTTCACTCTCTGAAGTTAGGGTGTCTTTCCGGGTTTGTTTGAATGGTAATATTCCCAGATGCTGGTTTTCACTCATAGAGAACTTGCACTTGACATTGCATTTAAGCATATTTCTTTTTTTGGAGAAATAATCTGAGGCCTAGGATGAAAATATATACCACCACAGAGAACGTTCATTTGCTTCTGACCCTTTGGGACCACATGAACTGAGATCCCAGACTTGAGATTCTCAGAGTCACCCACATGAGAACAGTGTTACTTCCACACACTGGAGGTTCCCAAAGTCATCAGCACACTGGAATCACCGGGGGAGCTTCCAAATCTACTGATGGCTGTGTCCCACCCCCAGAGACTGTGACTTCATTGGTCTCTGGTGCAGCCTGCACTTTGGAACTTTTCAAAGCTCCCCTGAAGAGATTCCTGGGTGGCTCAGTCGGTTAAGCATCCGACTTGGTCTCAGGTTATGATCTCCCGGTTCATGGGTTTGAGCCCCACGTTGGGCTCTGTGCTGATGGTGCACAGAGATTGCTCAGGATTCTCTCTCTCCCAATCTCTCTCTGCCCCTTCCCTGCTTGTGCTCTCTCTCAAAAATAAACAAATAAACATTAAAAAAAATAATAAAATAAAAGCCCTCCTGAGATCCTACTATGCAGGCACATTTGGGAAGTCCTGCTCCAAGAGTAAAGCCCTTCAGGACCTCAACTTAATGTGTGTGTCTATCAGACTCTCCACTTGGCTGTTCCTTTTATCTCTTTTGTCCAGTGAGGTTGCCAGATACCGCAGCTCCCTATTGCAGCCTTGTCTTCCTAAGCAGAGCAAAAACAGCTGTGAGACCTTGCTTCTCAGATTCTCCAAAATTTGGCCATAGTAATCCATCACTATCTTACCAGCTTTTTGATGCTTTGAAGAAGAATTGAAATATAAATATGTTATTCATATTTGTAAAATATAGTTTAATTATGTATTTCGGTCTAGTGTCTTAAAAATAATATATTTAATATTTATAAATGAAAATATGCTAATTATAAGATAATTTTAAAGATATATACATATGTAATATATTTAAATAATTAAAATTGTATCTGGATATATTGTTTCCCTACAACTGTTTTTTCTGTTTTGTTTTGTTTTTTGATTGTGTGTGTGTGTGTGTGTGTGCATGCACGCGGAAGTATCCATGCTGCTTCCACTCCCAGGAATGTTTTATTTTGTTACTTCCTTTTTTAAAAAAATCATTTATTTATTATTTTTGAGACACAGAAAGGGACAGAGCACGAGCAGGGGAGGAGCAGAGAAAGAGGGAGACACAGAATCAGAAGCAGGCTCTAGGCTCCAAGCTGTCAGCACAGAGCCCGACACGGGACTTGAACTCGTGAACTGCGAGATCATGACCTGAGCTGAAGTCAGATGCTTAGCCAACTGAGCCACTCAGACGCCCATCCCTACAACTGTTTTAGTTGACCTCAGCGGGAAGGTTGTTATAGCCTACAATCCAGAGAGCGGAAAGTTCTCTACTTGCTTTTTATAAGGAACAAGGGGAGTATTTTACAGTTCTTACCCTCCTGAAAATGTCCATTTTATCCACTCCCTGAAATTACAATTTGGCCAGGATTTGAAATCTAAGCTAAAACTTAATTTTCCTTTAAATACTTGAAGCACCGCCTTATTGGTCTCTAACATTCATTGTAGCTGTGAATAATCCTATTTCTACCTCCTGTCTGTTTTCCTTGTAAATGGCTTTTTTTTTTTTTTTTTTTTGCTCCTCAGGGGAACCATTAGGATCTTCTCTTTTCCCCCAGAACTCAGACATCTCACAACTTACGTACTTTGGTATGGGTTATTTCATCCATTTTCTTGGGCATAGAAGAGGTACTTGCAACCTGGAGATTTATTGTTTTCAGTGCTAGAAATTTTATTGCTGTGTTACTTCGGTATTTCCCACCTCTCTGTTTTCTCCCTTCTCTTTCTTAAGAAATCATCTTGCTTAGCTAGTGCCTCCTCTTATATTCATTCTCTACATTACTTTTCTTTCCTTTCCTAATTTTTAGTGCTATGTCTTTTTGTGCTAGTTCTTGGGAGATTTCCTCAGCTTCTTCCTCCAACCTTCCTATTGAATATTGGATTTTGATTAAGTTTTTATTTCCAGCAGAAAATTTGACTTCTTGTTCTTTGATTTTATCCTTTTATATCACCTCTATTTCTGGGTATAAGGATATAGCTTCTTCACTTATTTCCCTAGTGTTGTAAGGAAATCTTATATCCCCTTCCGTTTGTTTTCTCGAGATTTCTTCTTTTTTTTTCTTTATTCTTGCATTGGTCTTTCTCTTTCGTGCTGGAGGTTCTCATCAATAGTTTGGGAGGGTTGGCACTCTGATTCTATCTAAGAGTGAGCCTCTAAAATAGTGTTTGGAGGGCCTGAGTGTGTGGACAGGATTTGTTGACCTCTGGGCTACATTTAGGGGTGATTGAACAGAGAGTTCATAAGAAGCATGAAAGCAAGAAAAGAAAGGAAAGAGAAAGAAAGAAAAAGGAAGGAAGGAAGGAAGGAAGGAAGGAAGGAAGGAAGGAAGGAAGAGGGAGGGAGGGAGGAAGAAAAGAGAAAAATGGAAGCTTCATCCTTAGGGCCATTTAGTTTGTACAGAGAGAGAGAGAGAGAGAGAGAGAATCTTCTGATTGTCTTTATGCACCTGTCAGCATATGGAGCGCTATTTGGGGAAAGGGAGCCATGCAGTTTAACCATTTCTTTTGCAGAATTCCGCTTGCCTCCCCTCTGCTGTCTCCATTTGCATAAGCCTGAGTCTCAGCCTTGCCCATTAAATTAAACAGAAAAGAACTCTTCAATCCATGGTCTGGGAGATTAGTAGCCTGACTGCCTGAGGTGGAGGAAGGATATGGCTACCCCATTGACAAGCTTCGAGCAACGCTGATTTTTAGCTCCGCACTTCAACCCAGCCTTTCACTGACCCTGCCGTCTCCAAAGCTGAGCATCTCAGGTTTTCCTTTGTGGTGATTTGGCTCACTTATTCGCGGTCATTCCCCTCCAGGTGACTTGGCTCATTACTTCCTTTGCATGCTACAATCAGTCACCTCTCCCCCATCCAGTTCCGTCTTCCAAAATTGCATCTCTTTACAGGTTTCTACCTTCTTTTGTGATCCTAGTTGCCTTACTCTCAATGTAGTGGAGTCTCCAGCAGGAGAGGAGACAATAATCTTCCTACTTCACACATATCCCAATCAACTCTAGATGGCCTGTCTATCAAAAACAATATTCTTAAGGTTTTACCAGGATTACTTTTGAAGGTCTAGGTTAAGAAGGGACAATTCTATGTTACTGTGTCTTCCTATTTGAGAACATGGTAAATCTCTCCATTTATTTTTATTTTGTTTATTTATTTTAATGTTTATTTATTTTTGAGAGAGTGCAAATAGTGGAGGCGCAGAGAGACAGAGGGAGACAGACTACCCAAAGCGGGCTCTGTGCTGACAGCAGAGAGCTCTATGCGGGGCTCGAACTCACCAACTGTGAGATCATGACCTGAGCTAAAGTCGGACGCTTAACTGACTGAGCCACCCAGGCGCCCCCTCTCCATTTTATTTTGTTCATTATGACGTTCCGCAAGGTTGTACATTTTTCATGTTAGGTCTGTCACTACTAGTATTCCTCAGACGAAGGGCACAAGGGACACACATGAAAAGCAAATTCGTGAGCTTGCCGATTGACCTGAAAAATCAACCCCATTACATAACGCAAAAGGACAAAGAGAAAAAAATAGGAGGGAACAGCAAAGAGATGTCGAAGCAGATCCAGCAGTCCCAACAGCTTCTAGTAAGAGTTTCACAAAAAAGAGAACAGAGAGAGTAAAGGGGAGAGGTCAAAAGAAATGAAAGAATATGAGTTCCTACAGTTGCAGAATGAGAAGAACACACTAACACACATACCCTCTTTCACAACGTGGGCAACATTTCAGAAAGATAAAGAGGAAATTCTAAAGTATTCAAGAGAGCAACAATGAGCTACATCAATTTATACCCTGAGGGCTTTCTCCGTTTGTGGTAGACAGATTAGAATCACTGACTAGCGAGCCAGAGAATGAAATCTGCAAATGTTTGTCTCTTGGGAGCAAGCATCGTCTGTCACCAGGACTCAGAGGCTCTTGGAAGTTTTGCCAACATTGCATTCCTGCGTCTGTCACCGTATGTGCCACCATTGAGGGACCACTAGTTAACAGCAGATAGCACAGGGGCCATCTATCTTGCAGGCAATGGCGATGCCTCCAGACTCCCTGGTGCTTCATCAAACATACTCCATTTGGAGAAATGCCTCCTCCTCTCATCCTTCCAATGGCTCAGAATCCCCCCCAAACTCTTTGGAACAGAAGAGGGGCTTGGACACTTAGCAGTGAAATCTCCACCGCTTTGGAATGGAGAAAGAATATCCTTTAAAAAAAATTTTTTTTTAAATCTTTATTTATTTTTGAGACAGAGAGAGACAGAGTGTGAGTGGAAGAGGGACAGAGAGAGAGGGAGACACAGATCTGAAGCAGGTTCCAGGCTCTGAGTTGTCAGCACAGAGCCCACACGGGGCTCGAACTCACGGACCGTGAGATCATGACCTGAGCTGAAGTTGGACGTTCAACTGACTGAGCCACCCAGGCGCCCTGAAATTTTTTTTTTTAAGTTTATTTATTTATTTTTTTGAGAGAGAATGAGAGAGAGAGAGAGAGGGAGAGAGAGTCCCAGGCAGGCTCTGCACTATCAGCACAGGATGTGATGCAGAGCTTGAACTCACCAGCCATGAGATCATGACTGGAGCTGAAGTCAGACACTTCAACAACTGGGCCACCAAGGTGCCCCTTTCTCTTGAGATCTTTAAGCACTCTGTCCAGATCTGTCTCTAATAAGATGTGGGGCAAATCGATGGTGTACCTGATAAGTAAATGTATATACCTGTATGTATCTACAGACACACACACACACACACACACGAAGAGGAAGGACCTCAAAATCACCTTATAAGGCAGGCTTTATCCCTCATGAGCAAATGGGTTATAAATGGCAGCCTGAGAGCTGTGGCTGGATAGTCTCGCTTGTCATTAGGGCTATGGAAAAGGGACATATGCATGCTGATTATGTGTACAAGATACCTAATCTGTTCTGGCACAAACTGTTGAAACCCTGTCCCTTTACCCACCCCCCACCCCTTCACTGCCTCTGAGTGACTGTCCAGCTGTGGGTTTGGGAATCTGCAAAGCATGAGCATCTGAGTCATTGCCTGAGATCCAGGACCAGCCTGAGAGCGTGAGTCTGTGTTCCAGCCCATTTGAGCCCATTCACTCAGTAAACTTGAACTTAGTGGCTGGTGCTAGGGAGACAAAGATAAACGTGGCTCTGACTTTAAGGGGCTCAAATTCCAGCTCCATCACCTACTGGGCAAGTAGGCTTGGGTAAGTCATTGAAGCTCCCGGATCCTTCCGTCGCTCATCTTTAATTTTTTTTTTTAATGGTCATTTATTTTGAGAGAGAGAGAGAGAGAAAGCATGAGCAGGGAAGGGCAGAGAGAGAGAGAGGGAGAGAGAGAATCCCAAGCAGGCTGTGTGCTGTCAGTGCAGAGCCCCACGTGGGGCTCGGACTCCCAAACTGTGAAATCACAACCTGAGCTGAAACCAAAAGTTGGATGCTGAACAACAGACTGAGCCACTCAGCGCCCCTAATTGCTCATCTTCAAATACAATGCTAGCTTTGCCTACCTGCCTCATAGGGTTTTACTTTTTTGTTTTTTTATTTTTGTTTTTGTTTTTGTTTTGGATGGATATCATCAGGTAATACGCGTGAAAGTAGTTATGGGAAAACCTGTAGGACATCGTTATCATTTTCCTTACGACGTCTTTGTCCGAATCTGACTTTCTAAGTAAACCGTGAATTCAACTAATGCTTTCATTCCCCTCTAGCATGAGCTGTGTCCGCTTCTTCTTGGTGTGTGGCTGTTCTATCTCCCTTCCTTTTCATCCCTCATCACTTCTCCTCCATTGGATTCTGCAGGTGCACCTGAGTCACTTCTGCTCTGGGTGACTAAAGTTCTCGGCCCTTCTCTCGAAGCACCTGGAAGCACTGGATGCAATGCTGCTGGCTGGGAGGACCCTCCCTGAGCTCTCCTGGGTGGTGACATCCACCATCTTTGAACTTCCCAAGGGGTGTCTCAGCTGCTGTCCTGGAACAGCTCTAGAAGAGGAAGGAGGCTGGTTTCCCATTGCTGGAATTCGAATTTCCAATCTTGGGTCTCCGGTCAGTACATACCACCTAACTTAAAAAAATTTTTTTAATGTTTATTTTTTAGAGAGAGAGGGAGAGAAACAGAGCACGAGCACAGTAGGGACAGAGAGAGAGACAGGGTCACAGAATTCGAAGCAGGCTCCAGGCTCTGAGCCATCAGCACAGAGCCTGATGTGGGGCTCAAACTCATGAGCTGTGAGATCATGACCTGAGCTGAAGTCAGATGCTTAAGAGATGGAGCCACCCAGGCGCCCCTACATACCACCTATTTTAAATCAAGTTAATGACAGTTAACACTTCATGTTCTAAGAACTTCACATATATTAACTTACTTAGTCTCCATAGCAACCCAGTACAATCCTGAGTCCTGGAGGAAAACATTGAGACTCCAATTAGCCAACAAACTTGCTCCAGGTCAAAAAGCTGATGAGTAGCAGAGCTGGGATTTGAGCTCAGGAAATCTGTCCCCAGAATCTAGGCTCCTAACCACATTGTTATCCTAGCTCTTTAAATGAGTTTTGCTTAAGTAGCTCAGAGTCCAGAAAATCTCCCAGCATTTTAAAGCCTCTTGCTGGATTCTGGCATTCCTTGATTCTTTGAGGATTTAAATAAATCATTGATGATTTAAATGAATCTTTGAAAGTCATCTCTGAGGTTCCATCCCTAAAATCCCACCTCCTCTGGTCCCGACACTCCAGCCAGTTGAATACTAATGTCCTCAGTGCTTGACTAGAAGACTCGTGGCAGGTTGAGTCATATGAAATTGTCAATATTTGCCCAGTTTTGGGTCCTATACAAATGGCAGATTCAACTTCATGTTTGCTGAGCCCCTACTTCGATGCCAGGTTTGATTCCAGACCCTTCCCTCATGTTATCTCATGTAATCATCATGACAATACTTCAAAGTGTTCTTAAGCCTAATTTTTCAAGTAAGAAAGCAGGCTCCGTCTAACTAGCAGGTCATGCAGCAATTTTTTTTTTTAATTTTTAAACTTTTTTTTTTAACATTTTATTTTATTTTTTGAGAGACAGAGACAGGGCATGAGCAGGGGAGGGGCAGAGAGAGAGAGGGAGACACAGAATCAGAAGCAGGCTCCAGGCTCTGAGCTGTCAGCACAGAGCCTGATACAGGGGCTCGAACCTGCGAACGCAAGACCCAGGCGCCCCCCATGACCCGAGTCAAAGTCGGACATTCACCCAGGTGCCCCATTAATTTTTTAAAGTCTATACTTGAGAGAGAGAACGAGAGAGGCAAAGACAGAGGGATTGAGGATCTGAAGCAGGCTTTGTGCTGTCAGCACAGAGCCCCACATGGGGCTTGAACTCAAGAGTCTCGAGATCATGGCCTGAGCTGAAGTTAAATGCTTAACCAACTGAGCCACCCAGGTGCCCCCATGCAGCAGTCTTTAAATGGTAGGTCCAGGGATTCTGTTCTCAGATGGGTTCACTGCATGGTGTCTATAGGTTGAGCCCCGGGAGCCGGCTGCTGCTGGAAGACCCAGAGGCAAAAAGTGAAGGGTCATGTTCACCTGGCAGATTCAAGTTATACAAGTTTTAAAGTGACATGAGTCAGAAGGGGAATGTAATACAACCTCTGGAAGACAGGCAGATATGACTCAATCAGCAGCAGGTCAACTTTGGAAACCGGCATCACACCTGCTCGGTTTCTCTTCAATATTGTCACGGCCATTGGAGTTCACAGACCCGAGGGTGTTCTTGGGGTTGGAGGGTGATTTGCCTCATTGGAGAATCCTGTTGTGGGCAGAAGAGCAAGGAGAGGCCAGATGGAGGGCCTCGGGAAGAGCTGGAGACCGTTGGGACTCAGGTTAAGTCAAGCACAAGTGGAAAACTGAGGGGTCGTTTGGGGAGGAGGCTGGATGGGAAGGTCTTTTGTGGTGCAACCAGAAAAGCATGAAAATTCGGGGCTCTCCAGATTCTCCAGTGCTGACTGAGCCATCTGGAGCTTGGGAATCCAGTCCAACCACCTGCAAACATTTTGGGATGACGCTAAGCTGGGAGTTGTGGAACCCGGGCTGGGAAAGGAGGAGGGAGTGTTAAACGGGTGCAAACACACTGAGATGTGTTCCACTTGGGTGGAATATTATTCGGGGATAGATGCAGAAATAGTTGAAGTGGTTCATAGGCTTTCATTTTAATTCTTTGGTTTTCCTCTGTGGGGAACTACTTTCATCTGGTTCTTTTCAATATGGATTGAGTCATATTCCCTTTATTTGCCACAAGTATTTTAAAGCAGTGAACAATTGCTGCCTCCCTCGTTCTCAGGGGGTTGATTGGGACACCCTTGCTGAGCCCCTGTCTCACCACGCGTAGGAGTTTGACATGAATTCCCAGCTACTGGAACAAAAACACCAAAAGAAAGTATGAGAGGATGTTGGCATCGATCGACAGATCTTTGTTTTAACTCTTTTTTGGGGCAACTTGCCCTGTGTTGGGAGTCCAAAGGCTTGAAGGCTGCCTTCTAAGGGCTTATCATCTCTTTAGGGGAAATGTAATATACACACAGAACATAAGACAATGTTTTGTAAATGCCAAATGTATGGTAAACAGATAATGAAAATCATAGGATGCAAGGGGCTGGCATTTGCAATGGAGCTAATAAGGCAAATGTTCCTGGGGAAGTGATGTTGAAGCTGATTTTAAGGAATGAGTCTTCAGGGGTGAGCAGAAGCATTGCAGATAGAAGGAATGGTGCACACACGTGCATGTGCACATGCACGGGCACACACATGCACACACATATCCAGGGGTGGAAGAGCCTGTATTTGCCTAGAACCCAAGTAAACCAGTTTGAACAGAGTGGCAGTTTTGTTGGGAAATTAGCATGAAAGCCTCCTCCTTTTCTCTGTCTACACCTGGCCCTTGAACAATGTAGGGATTAAGGGCACCAAGTCCCCCCCGCCCCAGCATGCAGTTAAAAATTCATGTATAACTTTTGACTCCCCACTACTTAACTACTAATAGCCTACTGTTGCCTGGAAGCCTTACCAATAACGCAAACAGTCAATTAACACATTTTGTATGTCCTATGTATTCTATACTGTATTCCCACGATAAAGTAAGCTAGAGAAAAGAAAATGTTATTAAGAAAATCATAATGGCGGGGGTGCCTGGAGGTTCAGTCAGTTAAGTTTCTGACTTTGGCTCAGGTCGTGATCTCACAGTTTGTGAGTTCAAACCCAGCATTGGGCTCTGTGCTGACAGCTCAGAGCCTGGAACCTGATTCCAGCAGGCTCTGCCCCTACCCTACTCATGCTCTGCATCTCTCTCAAAAATAAATAAAACATTAAAAAAAAATTTAACGAAAATCATAAGGAAGAGAAAATGAATTCACAGTACTGTGCTGCATTTACCTCCCCACCCCCCCAAAATCCAACAATAAGCGACTTAGCAGTTCAAACCCATGTTGTTCAAGGTCAACTGTATGTGCTCCCAAGTGATCTCATTTAGTCCTGCACATTTAAATACTATCTGTGTGCTGATGGTTCCTGGATTTATATAACTGAAGCACAGACCTTTCTTCTATATTCCAGACCCGCTCATCTAATGACCTTGTCAAGGTCTCCCCTTGATAATCCCACCAGAATTTCACACGGAACACACCCACAATGGACCTCCTGGTTTTCACTTTCCTGACTTGTCCCTGCCCTCCCACATCCCATGTCTTTCCCCTCTTGGCAAATGGTCTCATGATTCACCCAGGTGACAAAGCCAGAACCCTGGGATTCACGCTTGACTTCTTTCACTTACTCCGCTGACTCTCCTCCATCGTTATAGACATCAGCTTTCCCCACAAGAGTGTCTCAGCTCTGTTCACGTTTCTCTGACTCCGTACTGTCACCCATATACCCACGTTCAAGGCACCTACCTCTTCAGCCTGTCATTCTGTAATAGTCCCCTGATCTCAATGCTTCCAAGCTTAGATTCTTGTAACCCTGTCTCTACCTAGTGGCCAAAATAATCTTTTTGAAATGTTATCAAATGCCAGCAGATTGCCTCCCACTCCTTTGCTTAAAACCCTCTCATGGCTTCCTAGTGTACTTAGCTTCTTACCCAGCTCCTTGCCATGGTCTACATGGTCCTGCTTTGTGGAAACTTCCCCCTCCCCTCCACCACCACCCTATGCCTGTTCACTATCCGTGCACCTTCTTCTGAAAGCTGCTTCTCCATTTTCCTTTGGGGAATTCTTCTCTCCCTGATTCTTACCGCAAGTGCTCTGGGCAGGCTGACTCCTCTCCACCCGCTGTGTCCGGGGGTCGGCATGCAACCCCAGCATGGACAGTCAGCATATTCTTTCCCTATGTCACAATGACTGGCTCAGGGATGAGTCCGTCTCCTGAGTTGATCCAGGAATACTGAAGCCCAGGTCTTTTGGAGGAACGGTGGGGAATGCTGGCTGCAAAGATGGTGAACACTTGGACCTCTGGGAACCCATCTAACTTATCATGTCAAGTGGGCAAGTCCCATTGACTCTGTTGAGCCAAGTCAGTCCCATGCCATGCCTCAACTTTTCAGCTGAGCCAACACATTCCCTGTTTAAGTTGGGTTTCTGGGCTAGCTTGCCCTGCAGGACCTACTCCTGTCTACACTTGAGCCTTCTCCCAAACCATTTTCCTTTCTACCCTCAGCCCTGGACCTGAGACACATTAAACCTTTTCTCACCTCAGTATCTTCGCCTTTGGTGTCCATGTTGCTTAGAATTCTCCTCCCAAGGTTTAAAAAAAAATTTTTTTTAATGTTTATTTATTTTTGAGAGAGAGAGAGGGTGACCAGGGAGGGACAGAGAGAGAGGGAGACAGAGGATCTGAAGCAGACTCTGTGCTGTGAGTGCAGAGCCCAACGTGGGGCTTGAACTCATGACCATGACGTCATGACCTGAGCCGAAATCAGGAGTCACCCTCTTAACCAACTGAACCACCCAGGCGCCCCTTCCCGAGGTTTTCAAGAGGCTAACACATTCTCATTTCTTAGATCCAAACTCCAGTAACCTTAAAGAACCCTTCCAAAACTACCGGAGTGAAAGAGGCTTCTGCAGTTAGTTCCCTTTATCAGGTGACCTGCTTTCACTTAGAGCAGTGATCACATATTTCACATGTTTACCTCCTTACATACTTGTTTATTATCTGGCTCCCTCCATTAAAATATTAGCTTTATATCGGAAAGATTTGTGTGTCTTGTTCAGCTCTGTATACACTGTAGGTGCTTAGTAAGTGTTTGTTCAATGTGTGAGTGGGTAAATGCAAGCGTACGTGACTCTGCATACATTCATCTTGATGGGAGGGAAGGAAGGGATAGGAAATATTTACCATAAAGGACAAGAGGCACAGCTGGAAAGTACAATCTTCCTTCTTTTATTTTAACCCTTTATTTTTATTTATTAAAAAAATATTTTTAATATTCATTCGTTTTTGAGACAGAGAGAGAGAGAGAGAGAGACAGAGAGAGAGAGAGAGAGAACAGGGGAGGAGCAGAGAGAGAGGGAGACACAGATTCTGAAGCAGGCTCCAGCCTCTGAGCTGTCAGCACAGAGTCCGACGCGGGGCTCAAACTCACGAATTGTGAGATCATGACCTGGGCCGAAGTTGGAGGCTGAACCGACTGAACCACCCAGGCACCCCAACTGTTTGTTTATTTTTGAGACAGAGAGAGAGAGAGAGAGAGAGAGAGAGAGAGAGAGAGAGAAAGGGGCAGAGAGAGAGAGAGAGGGAAGGAGAAACTGAAGCAGTTTCTGTGCTGACAGCACAGAGCCCGATGCGGGTCTTGAACTCATGAACTGTGAGATCATGACCTGAGCCGAAGCTAGACACTCAACCGACTGAGCCACCAGGCACCCCAATCTTTCTTTTCCTTGTAGGATTTATTTACCCAGAAACCGTGGAGCAGAGTGTTCTACAAAGGAGGCCATCACAGCTGGATGTGTTCCACACAAGCCTCTGTCCTGTGAGTCAGGGCTGCAGACGGGTGAACCAGGTGGTGTTGGATGCGGGTGCCAGACAAGGGCACAGCATTTCCCTTACCTGCACATCTCCTTCAGGAGCCCCATCAGGCTGCAGGCTGGTCTTGGCCAGAGTTGTTGTGCCAGGTTGAGGTAGCAGGTGAGTGTTACATCTTCCTCTTTGTAATGGGGACCACCCCTTTATCTGGAAAGGTCGTGGAGGGAGGTGGGCAGTCAAGGGTGAAAGGTCCCGCTTCCCTGACCTTGCTGGCAAGGATTTTGAATGCACCACTGGTGATAACGTGGTGGCAACAACAACAGACGTGGGTCTAGTGCTTGCTTCGTGCTGGCAGAGCTCTAAGTGTTTCATGTGTATTAGCATGTTTAGTTCCTGCAGCCACTGAGGTCGATTACAGATGGCCACAATTTCTTTGATACTTTTCCCATTGAGACGTGGGGGTATGGCCCCTCCTGTTGAATCTGGACAGGCTCTGTGACTGCTTTACCCAAGAGAATATGGCAAACGTAATGATGTGTCTGTTTGAAACTGTCTTTGAAGACCTTTGCCTGGGGGCACTTGCTCTACGGAGAGCCAGACCCCATGTAAGAAGTCTGAGTACTGTGCTGGAGAAATCACAGGAAGGAGACTTGAGACCTCATGGAGAGAGAGAGGGACCAGCAGAGCCTTTGCTGTTCTGTCCCCTCTGCAACGTGGCTCCCCCCACAGCCCCTTAGCTACTCTCAACTATTGTTTAAAACTGAGATCTCCATCCATGTTGTCGCAAATGGCAAGATTTCATTCTTTTTGATCGCCGGGTAGTATTCCATTGTGTATATATACCACATCTTCTTTATCTGTCCATCAGTCAATGGACATTTGGGCTCTTTCCATAGTTCCACGATTATCGATAGTGCTGCTATAAACATTGGGGTGCATGTGCCCCTTCGCGTCAGCATGTTTGTATACTTTGGATAGATTCCTAGTAGTGCAATTGCTGGGTCCTAGGATAGTTCTATTTTTAGTTTTCTGAGGAACCTCCATCCTGTTTTCCAGAGCGGCTGCACCAGCTTGCATTCCCGCCAGCCGTGCAAAAGGGTTCCTCTTTCTCCGAATCCTCGCCAACACCTGTTGTTGCCTGAGTTGTTAATGTGAGCCATTCTGACAGGTGTGAGGTGGGATCTCATTGTGGTCTTGATTTGTATTTTGAGAATGTATAACATTCTCAACATTGTGAGAATGTTGAATGATTCTGAAAAGAAACCAAAAAACTAAGGAGATCTCCTCTCGTCCAGGAGTCCTTCTGTGGCGTCTCTGCCCCTTTTGTGCTCCATGATGCCTGGGGGTCTTTCTGTGGTACAAATGGAGATGTTGGCCTAGCCATGTCACTGCTGGTCTGTTAGCTCCATAAGGACAGAGACTCTGTCTTACTTGTCTTTTATATCTTCACTGTCGAACACAAGTCCTGGCTGGCTCAGTGTTGGTGCTCGGTAAATTCTTATTGAAGCAGTAAATGAAGGGGCGCCTGGGTGGCTCAGTCGGTTGAGCTTCCAACTCTTGGCTTCAACTCAGGTCATGATCTCAGGGCCATGGGTTCAAGCCCTGCATTGGGCTCTGCGCTGACAGTGCAGAGCCTGCTTGGGGTTCTCTCTCTCCCTCTGTCTCTCTCTCTGCTTCTCTCCCCTGCTTGCTTATTCACTCTCTGTCTCCCTAAAATTTAAAAAAAACCCCAAGCTGGTAAATGAACAAAGGAATGAATGAAGCTATCCGTTGCGATAGTTTGTGGTGCATGGGCTCTTGAGTCAGCTGAAGTTGGATTGAATCCTGGCTCTGCCACTAACCAGCAGCACAGAGCTGGGAGACTTAGATAATCTTGATTTTCCTCTCTGAAGTAGACACACTGAAATATCTACATCACAGGATGTCGTAAGGAGCAAAGGAGACGTCATCTCCAAATCACGTAGCGTGCTGCCCCTCGTGCGGTAAGCGCTCAGGAAATAGTATCTTCTACAAAACAGATGAATTTTATGATTGCGTGTGTCCTGCCTCTTCACATTCCTTACGCTGCTGTCCCTGCATCTCAAGCAGGGTTTGTTGGCACAGACACTGATAGCCTCTGATTTCTTTTTCCTTGAGAATTCCTCACCGTTGAGCTTTTTCCTACTCAGCGCTGGGTTCAAATTCGTACAGTTTTTTCAGCACGGCCACCAGTGCCACCCCACCTCTGTGTCCACTGACTGACCCAGAGAGCGAGGGACAGGTCATCTGAAGCTCTGAGGAAACCCACAACTTGACATTGGAGAGGAGTCAGGCTCAGGTGATCAGATGTCTGCGCTTTGTGCTCAGGGTCTGAGGGCTGGACCGGGAACCAGAGAAAGGGAGTCAGCAGGGAGAGCCAGGGGAAAGGGGAGACCATGGGTGGACTATGGACAGTGGCATGGTAGCAAAATGTACTCATCACCCTTCCATATCTGGAGAACATTGCCAGCAACGAGCACAGTGGCATTTCATGTACAAATACTCATGGCAGAATGCATCAAAGCTTGAACAATAAAGGGACTCAGGATCTCATCTGTTATGAAGTCTGGCAGAAAGACACCTGCAGGATCGGTTAATTGAGCTACTCAACAGTATCAGCAAAGACTCAGATTCTTTCCATCTACAGCATGTTGGTTTGTCTGGTTCCCGTGGTGTCAAGATGGCTGCCACAGCTCCAGCCTTCACATATAGTCAACAATGTGCAGAGGCAGAAAAAAAAGTACTCTTGCTCTCTCACGCATCATTTTAAGAGCCGAAGAAAACATTTCCAGAAGTCTTCTGAAAGCCTTCCCCTGTGTCTCATTGGCCAGCATTGGTTCATTTGTCCATCCTAAACCAATCCCCAGAGGCTTTAACCAATCCCTGAAGTGCATGGAATCCTTTGGGGAGAGTGAACAAAACTTGGGGTCTGTTCCTGTTAAAAAGGGCAGCCAGGTAAATGATTGTCGGTGAGGTTTTAACAGTGTCAGCTACGTAAGTTTATCCCACCCCCCTTTTTCTTGAGGGGTTTGCCATGTGGTATAAACATGAAAGTGTTCTGAAACCATGAATAAGGGCAACAGGTAATGATGTATCTGGGAAGCAGGTTGTCAGGGTTTGTGGCCTTGTGTTGGACCTCTGACAGTCTGTATGAGTTGGGTGGGACAACCCCCGTCACGTTTTCTGGTTTTAGTTTGCATCTCTTCCACAGGAATTCAGAGGTTCCTCAGACAACCCATGTGGAGTTATAGCTAATCACAGTTCGTGTGCATGGCACAGGACGATTCAGAAGAACAGATTTTTAAAGAATGTTTATTTATTTATTTTGAGAGACAGAAAAGGGGGGAGGGGCAGAGAGAGAGGGAGAGAGAGAATCCCAAGCAAGCTCTGCAGTGTCAGTGCAGAGTCTGACACAGGGTTCGAACCCATGATCCACAAGATCATGACCTGAGCCAAAGTCAAGAGTCTGTTGTTTAACTGACCAAGCCACACAGGCGCTTCAGAAAAATAGATTTTTAAAAGGGGTTTCTCTCTTCACAAAGCCAGGAACTTTTTGAAGATTTGCTGATCACTTCATCATACCCTAGCTGTGCAGCTGCAGGCAAATTAATTAGCCCCTCTGAGCCTCATCACTAAATTGGCGATAAAAATTATACCTTCCTTCCAAGGGTTGTCGGGGTAGTTAAATGACTGAGGAAAACACGGAAGCTGAAGTATAGTACTCAGTCAACGCTGTTATCATTTTTAGTGGTATTGTTACTACACCATTGGCATCATTATAGGCGTGCCTCAGGGACGCTGTGGGTTGGGTTCCAGACCGCCGCAGTAAAGCAAACATCTCAATAAAGAGAGTCAAAATGAATATTTTGGTTTCCCAGTGCGTATAAAAGTTATGTTTATACTATCCTGTAGTCTATTGAGTAATAGCATTAAGTCTAAAAAACCTGGATGTACATGCCTTCATTAAAGAAAAAAAATGTATTGCTAAAAACTGCTGTCATCTGAGCTTTCAGCGAACCATACTCACTGATCACACATGAGCATAACAAATATAATAATAATGAAAAAGTTCGGGGCGCCTGGGTGGTTCAGTCAGTTAAGTGTTCGACTTTGGCTCAGGCCATGATCTCATGTCTGTGCCTTCAAGCCCCGTGTTGGGCTCTGCGCTGACAGGGCAGAACCTGCTTGGGGTTCTTTCTCTCTCCCTCTCTCTGCCCCTCTGCTGCTCACTCTCTCTCAAATAAATAAGCTTTATAAAAAATAAAATAGTCGAGTCTTTAAGAAAATAGAAATGCATTTTTTTTAAATGTTTATTTACTTGAAGGCGGGGGAGAAAACCAGCGGGGGAGGGGCAGAGAGAGAGGGACAGAGGATCCAAAGCAGGCTTTATCTACACTGTCAGCACGGAGCCTGGCACGGGGCTCGAACCCACGAACGGTGAGATCATGACCCGAGACGAAGTCGGACGCTCAACCGACTGACCACCCAGGCGCCCCAAGAAACTCCTTTCTAAAAGCAGGCCACCACAGCAGGGAGACATGGCTGGGTGGCAAGCTGTGTAATGAATTCCCTCCTGGGAGGTGCCTACCAGCACTTCCTTGATGCTGTCGGGGACAGCGCCGCTGATGAAGCGGAGAGGAGAGAGCCTCCCTGCTCAGACGTGACATCTCGGACGCAAGCCTGCAGGATGTTCCCGGAGGGAGCTGAAGTTGCATTTGGTGTTTGGTTCTGTGCCTTCATTCTCGAGGGCCCAGCCCAGCCCCAGAGTCTGTTTTATTCTTGCTGGAGAGTGGGCAGCTGTAGCGTTGCAAAGCCCACACATCTGCAGAGACTTTTTCTTTAGTAAACCAGCTCTCGATGACAACCATTGCGTGTGTTCTGGGGTAGGTGCCAGCTGACTCAGGAATTAATCAAACCCTTTTATGCCAATTCCCAGCAGCTTTCAAAGGGTCTTCACACAGAACGCTCCTAAATGAGTAGCAAATGAATATTCATGGGTAGATTTTCCCCACTGCCTCTCCGATCTGATCCGGAAGGACTCTGCGCTCAGAGCTGTTGGCTGTTCCTTCGGTGGAGGGGGCTGGGTTTGGCTTCTGCGCTTACTGTAGCGGAGAGGGAAACCTCTGACACCAAAGAGGCAGAACGTCCTTCTCTTGACCGTGATAAACTTGTCAAGGGCCACGAGTTGGCGAAGGAGTCAGAGAGGTTAGAATCGGAGCTCTCGTCTGCAATGCGTGCAACAGGCTGGCATGTGTTTTCTCCAGACGACCCAGGTTGCCCCCCAAGGGACCCATGTGACTGGGTTTCTCATTCCTTTTCCTGGCCCGATGCAAAGTTCTCAGCATTCTGATTGGAGACTGCCCTTCAGTAGCACTAACTCCAAAATTTGAAGAGCGCTTTCCAGTTTTCCGGGAGACGTGGATCCACATTATCTGATTCCCTAGATGCAGAGCATGGAATCCATTGCTCAGGTGAGGGACCCGAAGCTCGGAGAGCTAGTTAAGTCACAGAAAGGCAGGGGACACTGAAGGGCAGAGGTGGGATTAGAACACACGAATCCTGATCCCTAGGTGTGCACTGTCCACACTGTGGCCCCACTGCCCTCCAGCTGTTCACCAGGGTTTCAGCCCCAGACACAGAAAGTCTCATAAGCTCAAAAACCGGTCTTGTCTGGGTGGGGCGGGGGGGGGGGCATCAAATCATTTTTTTAGTTCTTTTATCCAAGGGTTTGTGGTTGTGGTCTTTGTTCGATTTCTGTTCTGCAAGAGGTCTCCCAGAGGGCGATCATGCTCTAGAGCACTTTCTAAAACCCAGAGTAACTCAAGTGGATTTGGCATCTCTCAGATTTGTTCCGAGGTTCTTCTGGATACTGCTCCGGACAGCATGAAACCATCCGCTGCCTTCTGCCTCTCTCTCACGTGGTGTCTGCAGGGCTACCCCTGACCCACAGAACCATCCATCTTCAAACGTTTCCCCTGCCAAGCAGGCACTCTGTTCCAACACTCGCAAGGAGCAAACTGGCCACCTGTGTGGAAGACGGTGGGGTCGCGTCCCTCAAAAATTACGAATGCACTGATTCTTGGATCCCGCTCTCTCACTTCTGGGTTTGCCTTCTTACATATTACCAGGCGTGTGTACAGGATTTTCCATTGCAGCCCATTTCGTAGTAGCGAGGATTGAACCCGATCTGAGGGACCATACACAGAGGACCGGTAAATGAGCTGGGATGAAAGCAGGTGGACACTTCATAGTTGCAGAAATGAGTGAGGAAGTTCTCAGTCAACTGGTGGAGACTGATTGCCAGCAACATGCAGAGCAGTGTGTATAATTTGCTACCGTACTTGAGGAACGAATAAAACAGTTACTTGTGGGTGATGGTGGGGAAGAGGAGGTCAGACTTTTTGATGGGCACTTTTTAGATCGTCCTGAGTTTTGAGGCATGTTAATGGAGCCTTTATTCAGATAATTAAATTCAACGAACTTGCCACCTGCCAGCCAGCCACCATGGAGGCTCCTGGAGATCCACACATTTCAACAGAATCCAAATCCTTGACCCTTGGGCCATCACTGGGAATTCATCAAGTTGCTGGGGGCATTCTGTTACCTCCAGGGGGCCAGTAAGAGAGAACGTGTCACCCCAAGTGTAGATACGGTGAAGAGTATGGAATGTCTTGAACTGGGTAGGAGTAGAGTGATTGCTTAGGGGATTGAGAAGCTGTCCGAGGTTCTTTCAACGACTGGGATTTTGTGGAACCCAGGGCCGTACCCTTTGGAGTTCAGGTGATTCCCCAGGTCATCGTCCCGCCATGCCCTGGCTTGACTGGGTCCTGTGGCACCAAGGTATGCCACTCGAAGAATGAGTAGATATTCTGATGCCAGCTCTCTGCGAGCATGGCCTCGCCTGGAATGAGGCCTGGCTTCTAGGAGCAAGGTCTTGGCACCGACTGCTCCATTCCACTATCAGGGTGATGTTGGAGACCTTAAACTACCCCAGGGGCATTGACTTTTCCCAACCAAGCGTGTTCTGCTCTGGCCCTGCCTGGGGGAGGCTAAACAATCCCACTGTGGCTTACCTCCCCCGACTCCTGACACAGAGCCTGCGCTCCCCGCGTATCCCCCTCTCCCCTTACTATTGGTATGGACTCAGTTCAGGAAACTCCATATGCCTTCATTTTACTAGACAGCATTTCAACGAGCCCAGCCAACGAGCCCAGCAGGGCTGTCTGGAAGCTCTGGTGGTCATCATTTGTTGTCCTGAACCACCTCCACTCACTAGGGGTCCGGGCCATTAGAGGGAGTAACTCTGTCAGTCTTACAGTTTTCCTAGAACGGTGAAAATATGGTAGAAAACAGCAGATTTCCTCTGCCGAGCGGCAGGCTCGCATCCCACAGCTGAGACCATCTCCAGGTCGGCTTCGTTTGTGAGGAATTTTGAACTGCAAGCTTAGCACACTCGAAGTACCCCGGGGGCACTGGGTAAGTGCTTGGGGACTGAATGAGGCACACAAGAACCTCTGGACCGTTCCTTCTGGTGGGCAATGGAAGCACACAAAGAAAGCGGGGGTCTGCTGAGCAAAGTGGCTTCATTTGGCCAATGCTGGCCACTCATTTGCTTCCACCACAAGTGACGGAAAAAAGTTGTTTTATTAATTGAAGTATAGTCGACACATGAGGTTCTGTTCGCTTCCAGGGTACGACATAGTGTTCGGACACTGTGTGTGATGCTATGTTGACTCCAAGTGTAGCCACCATCTGTCCCCATACAATGTTATTACAATACCACTGACTCCATTCCCTGGGCTGTGCCTTTTATTCCTGCGACTTATCCCTTCCATAACCGGAAGCCCGTAACTTCCACTTCCCTTCACCCATTTTGCCCATCTCCCTACCCACCATTCCTCTGGCAGCCATCACTTTGTCCTCTGTATTTATGGGTCTGTTTCTGCTTTCGTTTGCTGTTCATTTGTTTCAATTTTTAGATTCCACATGTAAAGTGAAATCATATGGTATCTGTCTTTCTCTGAGTTCTTTCACTTAGCGTGATAGCCTCTAGCTCCATCCATGTTGTTGCACATGGCAAGATTTCATCCTTTCTTATGGCTGACTGATATTCCATTGTGTATGTATACACCACATCTCCTTTATCCATTTGTCTCTTATGGACACTTGGGCTGCTTCTGTGCCTTGGCTTTTGTAAATAATACTGCAACAAACCTAGGGGTTTGTGTATCTTTTCGAATTAGTGTTGTTTGTTTTCTTTGGGTAAATTCCCACTAATGGAATTACTGGATTGTATGGCATTTCTATTTTTAATTTTTTGAGGAACCTCCATGCTGGTTTCCACGGTGGCTGCACCAATTTGCATTCTCACCAACAGGGCACGAGGGTTCCCCTTTCTCTGCATCCTCCCCAACACCTGTAGTTTCTCGTCTTTTTGATACTAGCCATTCTGACAGGGGTAATGTAATGGATAGTACATTGTGGGTTTGATTTGCATTTCCTGATGATGAGTGATGTTGAGCATTTTTTCATGTGTCTGTTGGCCACCTGTATGTCTTCTTTGGGAAAATATCCGTTCAGGTCCTCTGCCCATCTTCCCATTTTTAAATCAGATTGTTTGTTTTGGTGTGTGTTGATTTGTATAAGTTCTCTGCATATTTTGGGCAATAATCTCTTATCAGATATAACGTCTGCAAATGCCTTCTTCCACTCAGTAGGCTGCCTTTTTGTTTTGTTGATGATTTCCTTCGGTTTGCAAAAGCTTTTTATTTTGGTGTAGTCCCAATAGTTTGTTTTTGCTTTGGTTTCCCTTGGTGACGGGAGACATGTCTAGAAAAGTGTTGCTAAGGCCAATGTCCCAGAGACTGCTGCCATGGATAGACTAGAGGGTATTATGCTAAGTCAGTCAGAGAAAGACAGATACTGTATGATTCCACTCATAAATGGAATCTTGAAGTAGTGAACAAACAAACAAAAAGCAGAAGCAGACCTATAAATGCAGAGAACACACTGATGGTTCCCAGAGGGGAGTGGGGGGTGGAGGGGACACTGGGCAAAATAAGTGAAGGGGAGCGGGAGATACAGGCTTCCAGTTGTAAGATGAGTAATTCACGGGTATAAGAAGCAGAGCATTAGGAATACAGCCCACGGTATTGTAATGGCGATGGAGCGGGACAGATGGCAGCTACACTGGTGATGGACATAGCATAATACATAAACTTGTCTGGTCACTAAATTGTACACCCGACCAATGTAGCATCGTGTGTCAACTGTACTCAAAAAAAGAGAGAGGGGCGCCCAGGGGCTCAGTCAGTTGAGCATCTGACTTCAGCTCAGGTCATGATCTCATGGTTCATGAGTTCAAGCCCTGCGTCGGTCTCGATTCAGTCAGTGTGGAGCCTGCTTCAGATCCTCTGTCCGCCCCCTTTCTGCCTCTCTGGGGCTTGTACAGTCTCTCTCTCAAAAATAAATAAACAAAAAGAGGGAGAGAGAGAGAGAGAGAGAGAGAGAGAGAGATTACTGCCTATGATTTCTTTTAGTAGTTTTATGGTTTCAGGTTTGACACTTAGGTCTTTAACCCATTTTGAGTTTATTTTTGTGTGTGGTGTAAGAAAGTGGTCCAGGTTCATTCCTGTGAATGTTGCCATCCGGTTTTCCCAAGACTGTTTATTTGTTTTTATTTATTGATTTTTAACTTTTTAAAAAATATGTATTTATTTTTGAGAGAGAGAGAGAGAGAATGAGCGGGGGAGGAGCAGAGAGGGGGACAGAGGATCTGAAGCAGACTCTGTGCTGACAACAGAGAGCCCGATGTGGGGCTTGAACTCATGAGCCGTGAGATCACGACCTGAGCCAAAGTCGAAAGCCTGACTGACTGAGACACCCAGGTACCCCTTCCCAATACTGTCTATTGAAGAGACTATCCTTTCCCCATTGTATATTCTCACTTCCTTTGTTGTAGATTAATTGAACATATAAGCATAGGTTTATTTCTGGGCTCCCTACAGAAAGGGGAGTGTTTGTTTGTTTGTTTATTATTTATTTATTTTTTATTTTATTATGTTTTAAAAATATAATTTATTGTCAAGTTAGCTAACATACGGTGTATGCCGTGTGCTCTGGGCTGTGGGAGTAGATTCCTATGACTCATCACTTACATACAACACCCAGTGTCCATCCCAACAAGTGCCCTCCTCAATGCCCATTACCCATTTTCCTCACCCCTCTGCCACCTTCCCTGCCATCAACCCTCAGTTTCTTCTCTATATTTAAGAGCCTCTTACAGTTTGTCTCCCTCTCTGTTTGTAACTGTTTTTTTTTTCCTTTCCCTTCTCCCATGGTCTTCTGTTAAGTTTTCTCACATTCCACATATGAGTGAAAACATATGATATCCGTCTGACTTATTTCACTTAGCATAATACCCTCCAGTTCCATCCACGTTGCTGTAAATGGCAAGATTTCATTCTTTTTCATTGCCAAGTAGTATTCTGTTGTGTGTATATGCATATGTATACACCACATCTTCTTTAACCATTCATCAGTTGATGGACATTTGGGCTCTTTCCAGAATTTGCTATTGTTGATAGCGCTGCTATAAACATTGGGATACATATGCCTCTTGGACTCAGCACTCCTGTATCCTTTGGATAGATTCTTAGTAGTGCTATTGCTGGGTCCTAGGGTAGGTTAATTTTTTGAGGAAACTCCATCTTGTTTTCCAGAGTGGCTGCACCAGTTTGCATTCCCACCAACAGTGCAAGAGGGTTCCCAGAAAGGGGAGTTTTAATTGTCTTTGTTTTCTCCGTTTATCCAGATAGAAGAAATATATATATTTCTGAGTTGGGCATCTAGGCTCTGATCCAGGCTCTACTATAAATAATCTGTGGTTGATTTCATCACAGTCTGTTGTCCTCAGGATCCTACCTGTGGACTGGGTGACGGGAATCTCTTTTGCATGTCTTGGAGGACGTTAGGGAAATGAATTAACTGGTCCTTCACCACTGTTTTCCTCTCTTCCCACCCACCCCATCTTCTCCATGGTCCTGTTAGAATTCCCCTTGAGAACACCCTGTGTGAAAATCCCCAGAGCCCATGTTTTTAAGGAGCTCACTGTTTCCAGCAGGCAAGAAACAAAGTACACACTGTTGGGAAAGACTGAGAAGAGCCAGATGCTATGCCATCAACAAGAGTAAAGTCATTTGGTAGGATGGTGAGCCCGCAGCCAACAAGCCCATGAGGGAGAGGCGGGAGGGGGGCCCAGGAGGCATAGAGTCAGGTGCTCAGAGCCAGCAAAATACGTCGCTGGGTGAACAGAGCCATCCTGCAGGCAGGATCCAGCTCCTTGGCTGCCAGTTCGGGACCTCTGGGCTGTCAGAGGGTCAGGGAGGGAGTAATGGCGGGAGCTATGACTTCCCAGCCAGGAAGAACAGAAAGCACATAGTGAATGCGTGGGGAGTGGTCGCCTTGGGAGACGGGGGTCCGAGTGCTGAGCAACCCCCCTAAGGTAAGCACTTAGCTCATTTGTCTCTGACACTAGGAGCCCCAGCTGAGAAGTACTCTCAGCACCTCAGAGGCCCAGAACTGTGCATGCTCGTGTTATTTTTTATTATGGTCATTACAGCCTTCTGGTAACCACACGTAGGAGCAGGAACTTTGCGAGGCCCACTGGAGCCCGCCCACACCCCATGCCCAGGACCCTGACTCCCAGCCACGGGAAAGGTCTCGGGGTGTGGGCTGCCTTCTGCACGCAGGAGCTGGGGACACTGATGAGTTGAATCATCGGCCCTTAGGTCCTCCAACACCTGCTCAGCTGCACGGCTCGATGTTGCTCATCTTAACACACTCATCCAAGAGCTGCATTAGGTCCATTTCTAGTCACAAAGAAGGCTTAGGAGATAGTGTTCATCAGAAAAGCCTCAGCTTCTTCTTTTTTAAAGTAGGCTTTATGCCCAGTGCAGAGCCCAACGCAGGGCTTGAACCCAGGACCCTGAGATCAAGACCTGAGGTGAGACCAAGAGTCGGATGCTTAACTCACTGAGCCACCCAGGCACTCTTGCCCCTGCTTCGTTAGAGTTGAGGCACCTGGAAAGCTAACAGGATCTTGCCCCTTATTTGCATTAAAAACAACCTAGGGGGAGCCTGAGTGGCTCAGTCAGTTGAGGGGGTTAAGTGTCGGACTGTTGATTTCAGCTCAGGTTCTAGCCCTACTTGGGATTCTCTCTCTCTCCCTCTCTCTCTGCCCCTACCCCCCCCCCCCCAAATGAATAAACTTAAAAAACAAGCAAACAAAAATGACCTAGGAACCATGCTCCTGATGCATCTGTATTGTGTTTCTCAAAAGTTCTGGAAGAAGAAAAGCATAGTCAAACCTTAACCAATGTACAAGCAATTGTAATATAGATCTTAATTAATTTTTATAAAATTATTTATAAATTGTAATCATATACATTAAATATTAATTTTCTTAAATTAATATTAATTCTATCAACCAAATATATATAGAATTATCAATACACACACACATATTAATTTTCTCTCAGAAAAGACTGGCTGTGGGGAATGACTCTGATTTACAGTAAAACCTAAGGAATTTGATGACATGTGAACTGAACACAAACTTCCACTTGAAGAAACACCCTGTTTCACTTCTCATCTGAGCTGGGGCCCCACCCAGCAATTTCCTTTTCAAATCCATCATTAGTATTTCTGCTATGCCTAAGGGCCAAGGGAGTTCAGTCTATATACAGACCACACTGTCTTGCTCAGCTGTAAGAAGCTAAGTCTATAGGAAATTAGGTAACTGGATGGAAAGGGGTAGATTAAATTAATCATCTGGAAGATTCGTGGGGTCCCCAAATATCTGTTTTATAAACCAGATACCCCAAAGGCTTCTGGAATGTTCATGTTTTATCTAAAAGCTCTCTTGGGACAGTGGTGCTGAATCCTTTCTTAACTTGGGCATTTCTCTTCATTTCTCCGTGTGATCCCAGAGGATGCCAGGCCACATAAAAGTGTCTCTAAGCGTTTGTTCTGGGAAGACACTCAAACTAGAGATGGGTTGGCAATCATCGGTCTCATTTGTTCTCTAAGGAGAACGAGGTTGAAAGCTAGGTTTTGTGTAGGGTCTTGGCTTGCTTCCTCTTGAAGCAGAGAAGAAAGGCAGAAGGAAACGGAATGAGGTCACAGGCAGTACTTGGCACAGGGAATGGCCCCACAGATCCCCTGGGAGGAGGGTCTGCATTTGTCAGCCTAGAGAGGGATGTCAGTGTGAAGTCTGGAATACTGTTTCACATGTTGTCATAGGAAGAGTCTGACGAGTGTGTGGGCTACACAAGGAAATTATGGTCCCAAATGGCTTAGATGAGGGGTTGCTGAGTCTATGGGGACAAGGCTCTTACTTTAAAGAGGGTCAGAGGGAATTGTGGCAAAGTGGAGTCTGAGCCCCTGGTAAGGAGGCACCGAATCAGCTCCAGCTGATGGGTGTCCAGTGGGAACATGGTTCCAGTCTTGCTAAATGTCATTGTTTTTCAAGACAGGGTAGATATCCAGGTGTCCGTATGCAATCTTTTGATTTATTAAAGGCTTTATTATGTATTTATTAAAACAATTTAACTGAAATAATTTAAAAATATGTAAAACCTTGGGGTGTGCGGGTGGCTTAGTTGGTTAAGTGTCCAACTTTGGCTCAGGTTATGATCTCACGGGTTGTGAGTTCGAGACCCCACTGGGCTCTGTGCTGACAGCTCAGAGCCTGGAGCGTGCCGTGGATTCTGTGTCTCCCTCTCTCTCTGCTCCTCCCCTGCTCGTGCCCTGTCTCTCTCTCTGTCTCTCAAAAATAAATAAACGTTAAAAAAATATTTTTAATATTTAAAACCATAGGAGGATTATCAAAATATATTTGCAATCAGTATATTGCAAGCTGGCCTGTAGTCAACCTGTGGCCCATCAGTTTGCTATCACTAGTTAAGGTATTCTTTTGGGCTTAAGGCAGGGATGTATTTCCAGGTCTTTTTAAGTCCATGAGATCCTCCAGTGACTGAGGTTTACTGAGATTTCTGTGTCCCACACCAGTCTGAGCTCAGAGCAGTAGAGGGAATAGAGGAGGAGAAGGCAAAGTCCTCACTTTACTTTAAATTCCTGAGGAGGTACAAGGGGAACACGTATTCCTTCCTTCCACAAATATCAATGAAGCACCTTCTATGAGCAACACTTTATACTGGTGGATGTAGCTTATTTTCCCTTCCAGATTGTAAACTCTTTACCTCGACAGGGGTAGAGCCATAATACAGATTAAGCCATAATAGAAAATGAGAGGTGCACAAGATACTTTAAGGCAATATAGTAAAATGCCAAGATGGCGAACAAAATCTCTGGATTCAAGGGTAACTTTTGGAAAGAGGGCTGCAAAGGAGAGAGCCCAAGCGAAAGCACGGAGAACGAGAAACCGAAGTGTGCTTAGGGACATGGAGAGGCTCAGTTGCTGGTGGAGGGATGGCAGTGAGGTGGCTCTTGCAAGGGAGGGGGTGAGTGACAAGGAGGCCTTCACCAAGATGGCGGCCGTGAGAACATAAAGGGAGGACACAGTTTCAGAGACTGTGAGACATGTTTTGTTGGTATAAATAGTGTTTGGAAATGAAGTGGCTGTGGGGGGCAGGGCATAACAATGGTCAGAAAATACCACTCAACTTCAAGTTGAAACCCAAGTACTTGGAAATTAGTGGCACATTTGTGGAGAGATCAGTACCAGGAACACACACATACACACAGTTTTGTTTTGTTTTGTTTTGTCTTGTTTGTTTGGCGAGGAGATAGACAATGACTTCTGGATATAATAAAATTTAGGTGCCGGAGGGACAGCTAGGTCGAGAGGTCCTGAATAGGGGGAAAAGTTATGAGTCTAGAGTTTGCAAGAGACTCTGGAGCTACAGATACACATGTTAGAATCTTCTTTATCAAGACCATGAATTTTGAAGGTAGAGAAGATTGTTAAGGAGTTGGTGGCGGAGAAGAGAACACGGCTGAAGGAAATTTTTGGAGAATACTGTTCTTAGGATGTCAGATAAAGATGATTCCCCTACAAATAGAGGATCGCACAAAGAACCCAAGAGGAACATGCAGGAAGAGCCCCACAGGCAGCTGCAGGCCAATGACAGGGCGGACCCAGCAGAATCTGACAAATAATGTGCCGTCTAGAAATCTCCAAGGACCAACTTCACTGAGGTGCGGGTGGAGAGCAGAACTCAGGGTGCACAAATGTTTAAGGGTAAGTGGGTGGTGAAGAATTCACAAGAGTAAAGGGAACTTTCCTTTCTTTTGAGTTTATTTATTTTTTTAAAGAAGAACAGATGATACAACTGGGGGAGGGGCAGAGAGTGAGGGAGACAGAGAATCCCAAGCAGGCTCCACGCTGTCAAGCGTAGAGCTCACACCCGTGGAATCATGAGATCATGACCGGAGCAAAAACCAAGAGTTAGATGTTTAACTGACTGAGCCCCCCAGGCCCCCCAAGGGAACTTTCTATCACTGGGGAGGAAAAGAGCCGGTTCAGCTCAAACAGTACTGATGAACACAAAATGTAATGGTGGCAGATGATCTTTGAAATACTACTTGAGGGTGCGGTTTCCTATATGTCCTTGTACCCCAGACCTTTCCCCCACTCAGGCAGCTCAGCCTTGCTGTACGTACAGTTTCAGTGATGGGGTGCTGCCATGGGATATCATCAATAATTTTGGAGGAATATGAGGCTGCTTGGTCATGTGACTACATAAAGAGCCCCTGGTTGAGGAAGGAAGAGAGTGGAAGGGGAAGCAAAGGAGATGCTAACGTTGTATTTCCTGAGAAATACAGGAACCTGTAGTTCTATGATGGTTAATTTCATATGTCAACTTGGCTAGGCAATGGTGCCCAATTATTTGGTCCAACGATGGTCTAGGTGTGGCTTTGGAGGCATTTTTAAAAGATGTGGGGCATCTGGGTGGCTCAGTCAGTTAAGCTTCCGACTTCAGCCCAGGTCAAGATCTCATGATCTTTCAAGATCGAGCCCCACATCAGGCTTGCTGCTGTCAGCTCAGAGCCCGCTTCAGATCATCTGTACCCCCTGCCTCTGCTCCTCCCTTTGCTCATTCTCTCCCTCTCTCAAAAATAAACAAACATTAAAAAAAATGCAATTAGCCTGTACCATCAATAGACTTTAAATAAAGCAATTGCATGCCATAATGTAGCTGGGCCTTGTTCAGTCAGTTGAAGGCCTTTGGATTAAAGACTGAGATTTCCCTCAAAACGAAGGAACTCTGCCTCCAGACTGAAATATAGAAAGCCTACCTGAGTTTCCATACTTTGGGCTCAAGACTGCAAGTTCAACTCACTGAATTCCAGCCTGTTGGTCTGCCCTACAAAATTTGGACTTGACGGTACTTATAATTACATGAGCCATTTCTTTAAAGTCTCTCTCTGTGTATGTATATGTGTATATATCAGATATCCACCTATATCTATCTGTCCTATAAGGTTTTGCATCTCTATAAAATCCTGACAAATACAGGCTCCTTAAAACTCCCAGATGGGTTCAGGGAACCTGAAAGCAATGGTTGTAAGACCTCAGAGAAATAATGATCACTGGGTTGCCATGGGGAATGGAATCTGGTGTTATCAGACAGTGTGATTAATTAAGAGAAGGCAAAATCCAACTTAATATGGGAAATCACTATAGGAAAGGTTTTATAGAAGAGATCGGTTTTGAGCCTTCCCACAGAAGCACATCCTATCCTGAAGTGAGGAAACGCTGGGTTTGAAGCCATATAAAATAGGCCTAAGCCCCCCTTTCACAGCCGGGGACCTCTCTCCACACCCTGGAAAATATATTGCCTGGGTCTGAGCCTCTCTGAAGAAAATTAATGATGCTCTCTTTGGTTAACGGACATGTTTGCTTTTCTTTGACCACTACAATATTTGATTGTTTTAAGCCTCAAAGGAAAAGAGAGGAATGAAGAGGGCTCCTCTTTTCGTGGGCTTCCTTTATGTCATGTGTTTTAATCCTGTAAGATACATTTTTCAAAGGCTTTAAATGAATGGAGCTTCAGGGGGACAAGTTAACTTCCTGAAACTTCAAGCCAAGTTATTTCTGTCTTGTTACTTTGAAAGGGCACCAGAGCTCACAAAGCAGAGACAAGAAGGAACAAACAACTAAAGGTGAAGGGCGAGCCCTTGCATGTAGGAGGCAGGCTCGCGTGGAACATGAGGTTATGTGGCAGGAGGTATGGAGGTGAATCACGAAATTACATAGCCGTTTCATTCCCCGGGAAAAAAAAGGTTCAATGAAACAGACCAACCTATCATTGAAAGTGACATGAATGCTGGTTAGTGCTATTGAACCATAGAAAGCTCAACTGATTATGATTTCTTTTTTCTTTTAAAAAGCAGCTAATTGCCACAGATATATTTCCTCCTGCTTTTCAATGCATTCTGATCTTAGGACGAATCTGATGATTCACGTAATTGAACAAAAATATGCATTATTACATAAGAGAAGGGAAGCGATTAAATTATCCCTTGGGTGCCACTCGTTTCTAGTTCATTCTGCAGTGCGTGGAGTAACTTGAAGTTTTCTCTTCTCTCAATAGGGAAAAATGTCCTTTGGCTGAAATGGTTGCATCTAAACCATTTGCAACAAGAATGCAGCACCCACAGCAGTAATCCCCTAATTCTGGAAGTTTGCCCTAGAATATGCGGACTGCCAGATAGCACTGGGAGCATCCATAAAAGACAATGATTTCTAATGCAGTGAGTGAACTGCGCATGGCAGATGCTGTTGGCTGCAGGGCCACACTGGCTACTGATGGGGTCCCTGGGAGGTATGCTTTTCCAGGGCTCATTGTTCACCCTGTTCAGCTTGCCCTTCTAGAAGACTGAAAAATGAAATAGGATAATGGTTCTCACCCTCGGCTGAAAATCAGAATCGCAGGGACAGAGTTAAATATATTGATGCCTGAGCCTTATCACAGAAATTCTTATTTCATTGATCTGGGTTGCAGCCCATGTGTCAAGGTCATTTTTCAAGCTCTCAAAACTGGGCCCTGGGTGGCTCAGACATTAAGCATCTGACTTCGGCTCTGGTCATGATCTCCTGGTTCATGAGTTTGAGTCCCACATTGGGTGAGCTCAAGTCCCACTTCAGGTGAGCCCCGCTTCTCTCTCTCTCTCTCCCTCTCTTTCTCTGTCTCTGCTCTCTCTCCCTCTCTCCCTTGTAGGATTCTCTTTCTCTCTCTCTGCCCCTTGGTCACTTGCGCCCCCCTTCTCTCTATCTCTCTCTCTCAAAAATAAAAAATAAAATTCTCAAAACTATTTGTAACATGCAAGCCAAGGTTGGGAGCCGCTGCTCTGTTACAGAGCTCAGTAAGTTACAGATTGTAGAATGCCAGAACTGGATGAGAACTAATTCCTAGCTTTACAGACAAAGCAGCTGATACTCATTGACACCAACGGATTTTCTAGAAATCACATATCTTAATAGCGTGGTGACTAGAACCCATCGCAGTGTTTTTTTTCTGTAACACTTGACGACACAGGGTTTGGTTGATTGGTTGGGGAGGAATGAGGGACTTACAAGTGCTTGAGAAACTCAACATATTGTGTAAGTAGCTAGCCATGCCCCCCTATATACGGGACCAGCCACAAGTTCACCATTCAAAACTATGGTGCTGGACTGCTGGGTATCTAGATCTAATTGGAGCCACATTTTCCAGCCTATCTCTCTTTGGGCTTCCTGTTTGAAGTTAAAAAGCTTTCTAAGAGGGGCACCTTGGTGGCTCGGTCGGTTAAGCGTCTGACTCTGGCTAAGGTCATGATCTCACAGTTTATGAGTTCAAGCCCCACGTCGGGCTCTGTGCTGATAGCTCAGAGCCTGGAGCCTGCTTCAGATTCTGTGTCTTCCTCTTTCTCTGCCCCTCCCCTGCTTTTTGTCTATCTATCTATCTCAAAAATAGACAAAAATTTTTTTAAAAAATGCTTCCTAAGATAGGCAAGGTTCTACAAAGACTCATTAATAACTGGAGTAAGTTCTGCACTTCGGTGAGGTCCTCTGTCTTTGCAGACTGCCATGCGTGGCCATTGCACAAAGGAAGCCCCCTGTTTTTTTTTTTTTTTTTACTGATCTGTGCTAGTCAATCAATGGATCAGCAGGCAGAGATGAGCACCCAACTAGTGAGGACAACCTACAGTAGCTGCTTTGAGCCTGAAAGATGAGTGACACGGTTGCTGCTTCTAATCAACATATGACGCAAAGGAGGGATGATGGGACATTATCATGGACATATTTTCTTCCTTGCCCAGAATCTGTTGGGGAACCACCCCTTTTCATTCCCGGTTCATATGTCTGTGGGCAGCCCCATCTCCAGGTTTATGGCTGGGCATAAACCCCAGCTGTGGCCAAAATAGCCTGAGACTAAGGAATGGCTAGTGCTCCAAGTTGAGCCAAACACGGACAGACCTAAGACTTACTGGGGCTGTTGAAAGGGGCTCTGGTCTGTGGAATGACTCCAATTTTGCAGGCAACCAGACCTGGGGGAGGAGAGAAAGGAGCATTGCCCTGATGGCACTGCTTGAGCCCCTGGATTCAGCCTTACCTGAAGTCCCCTGGACTTTCTTGAAGACCTAGGACTTTCCAGGTGCACAAATCACAACCTCCTCACCTCCCTTTCTTTTCTTGAGCTAGCTGGAGTTGGGTTTTTCTCCTTGTCAACTAAAAGAGCGCGAAGTCATGGAGCTTTATCTCAGACCACTTGAATTGTTTGGATAGTCTGTTCCCATTCATCTTCTGAACGTCAAACCCAGCAGAGGTTTTTGGCCATCATGAGTGGTGATAAATTAGTTGTGCTGCCAGACCTGTCTCCTGGCTACTTTAAGGTCAATTCATTTTCAGGAGCCCGTGGAGAAACTGCTGGGGACATTTGTTTGGTGATACGTGGATAAATTCAATTTTCACTGGTAACACCCTCTTTGGATGGGGCTGTGGCATCACAACAGCCATTAAAATTTTTTTAATGTTTATTTATTTTTTGAGAGAGAGAGAGAGAGAGAAAGAGAGAGAGAGAGCAAGCTGGGGAGGGGCAGAGAGAGAGGGAGAGAGAAATCCCAAGCAGGCGCTGTGTTGTCAGCATCAAGCCAGACGCAGGGCTCAATCATGACCTGAGCTGAAACTAAGAGTCGGATACTTAACCGACTGAGCCACCCAGGTGCCCCACAGCAGCCATTTCTGACGAGCTTGCCAATTTCCTGTGAAATAAATTCATCACCTGTCTGAATACTAACCTGAGGACCAAATTTGGGGTGCTTTTAATTCTTTGGCTATTAGCACATATGTCAGGTGTAGGTGACTATGTGACTTGGGACTTCAGCTAGTTTTGCAGTGCTTAGTTCTTTTTTTTTTTTTTTTTTTTTTTTTTTTTCAACGTTTTTTTTTTTATTTATTTTTGGGACAGAGAGAGACAGAGCATGAACAGGGGAGGGGCAGAGAGAGAGGGAGACACAGAATCGGAAACAGGCTCCAGGCTCCGAGCCATCAGCCCAGAGCCTGACGCGGGGCTCGAACTCACAGACCGCGAGATCGTGACCTGGCTGAAGTCGGACGCTTAACCGACTGCGCCACCCAGGCGCCCCTTGCAGTGCTTAGTTCTATACCGCAAAGTGACCTGTTATCATGGCTGTTACTGAATAGGCATACTCAGCCTGTGCTTACGGTACCAGAAGAGACAATACGTATTTTCAGAATACATTTGATATTTCTAAAGAAGCACCAAAATGTTCATCATGGGAATTATTAGAACTTTGTTGTTCTTTTTGTACAAATTGTACTGATTTTCAATTACACATCAGTAGAGAAAGGGAAACATACCATAATTCAGCCTCTAAAGATTTTAATCTGTCTCTCGATGCCAAATTGCATACCAGCAAGAACTGAAGAAGAAAAAGGTTTGGGAAATGAGGGTCCAAAGAATGAGAAAGTAGGGAAGGGTCTTAAATTCTGTAATCATTGGGATACAAAGCACTTTTTGGTACAGAATGTTCTAGAAGGTTTGCATTATTTTATGCAGAAAAAGGAGTCTCAGTTCTTTTGTAAACAGTCTGGGGTTTCAAAGACTCTTGGGATTTCTAATTTATTTAAAACACCCATTGCTTTATGGATTGGCCTAGAGCACTCCTGGTAAGTTGTTTATGTGGTACTTGACGGCTGCAGCGGGTTTATATCAAGCCCCAGCTGTGTAAACAAAGACTATTAACCTGCTGGTTGGATTTAGCAGACACTTTGGTCTGTTTAAATCCAATGGAATTTCCAATTACTCTGTCTTCAGAATCTTTGTGGAACAACCCCTGAAGGTGACAAGGTTGTTTCTAAATAGCTCTAATGACCAAAAATATGTGTGTTCCTTTTTTAAAAATTTTTTAAATCTTTATTTATTTTTGAGAGAGAGAGAAAAAGCACGAATGGGGTGGGGCAAAGACAGGGAGAGACAGGACAGCAGAGAGCCCTATGTGAGGTTAGAACTCATGAACTCTACGCTGACAGCAGAGAGCCCTATGTGAGGTTAGAACTTATGAACTGTGAGGTCATGACCCGAGCTGGAGTCAGGCACTTCATTGACTGAGCCACCCAGGAGCTCCAAAATATGTGTGTTCTAGTGAATGACCACTGAAGAAATGAGGACCAGCATTCTACTTACACTCAAAGTCATGGGGGAACATTCCAAAGGGGGCGGAAGGGAGTCAAAATGGCTCAGAAAGAAAGAGGTTCCAGACTGTCTTTACGTTAGTGACCCAAACTGGTATTTTCCACGTGGGGTGCATGCATAACTCATAGTAGCACTTTAGTGGCCAATTGTGAAATGTTGGTTCCCCTCCCCCCTATTCTTTCTCAGATTAAGCTTTCAGAGGACTGTTTTTACTTGGGTTCTTCCAAGCAGACCCAGAGACGAGGCTGGGTTTAGTGAGTCATTCAGAAGTGGATCCCAGAAAGCAACCTCGAAGGATGTGGATAAGAGAGGAAGGGAAGAAAGCCAATACTAAGTGGATCACCACCCCAGACAGGCACCTGCAGCTCTGTCCTTCCGGGAATCCTCGAGTAAAGGAGCAGCCTGAGCTTCCGAACTTTCCCAGGGAAGGTCAAGAAAGTTGGGGTATTGATCCACGGACTCTCTCCTCATTGGTTGAGGATCACTCCTGGGGTCTTTGAATCGCAGAGAAAATCCCAGGCGGACAGGGAGAACAGCTTGGTGCTCCAATGGGAAGCTGTCAGGGAACAAAGAAAAGGTCTACCGCTGGCTGCAAGCTGAGCAGATCAAGGTGAACACAGGGCGGGGTGTCAATGGGACCAGCCGCGCCAGCCATGTTTATACGGTTCTTCCTGAGAAAGTGTATTTATTTTCTCCAGCAGGAAGCAGGTCTGTTTGACTGTTTCCTAAAAAAGATTTCAGTGGAATTACTTGGGGTGGGTTTCTTAGCCACACCCTCCAGTAACATGACACGTGAACACTGTCCTAAGGGAAGTGTGGTTGCTTTCTCAGAGTACCTCTGTGATAGGAAGTACTGTGCAACCATTAACACCATGCTTTGGGAATTATTTATTTTTTGGTTTGTTTGTTTATTTAATATATAATTTATTGTCAAGTTGGCTAACATACAGCGTATATAGTGTGCTCTTGGTTTGGGGGGTGGATTCCCATGATTCATTGGTTCCATGCAACACCCAGTGCTCATCCCAACAAGTGCCCTCCTCAGTGCCCATCACCCATTTCCCCCTCTACCTCCCCCTTCCCATCAACCCTCAGTTTGTTCTCTGTATTTAAGAGTCTCTTACGGTTTGCCTCCCTTCCTCCCTGCTTTGGGGATTTTTAAGAACATGAAAAATGCTCAGAGAAATGGTTAAGTGCAAAAATAATCAGGTTGTGAAACTACAACTTCAGTTATGTGAGAAAAGTATTTTGACACAGAGGGAAAAAAGACTGGAAGGAAAGATTCCAGCATGTGAGATGGTGTCTATCTTTGGGTCGTGAGAGAATGGAGAACTTTACGATTTTTTTTGTACTTTTCTTCATTTCCAAAATGTTCTACATGGAACATTTTTACCTTTTTTTTTTTTTTTTTAAATAAGCAAACATGTTGTTGGTTTTCTCTGTATGATCAGATTAAATATGAAGCTTGCTGGGCGGACAGGTGGACTTATTCTTGAGCTTGTTGGTTTGAACACGGAGGGCAGGCTGTTACTCGGCTCAGTTACTGGGCCGGGAACTCAGCCCAGTTTCCTCAGGGCAATCTGACAACCTGTGGGGGCTCATTTCAAGGTTAGCTCATGAGTCTGTTTCTGCATGAACTTGCAAGGCCGAGAGGGCAGTTCACAGACGGTATGTGCCCAGTGGGATTCCTGCAAGGGCTGGAGGGAGGCAGTGGCTGTTGCTTGCTTGCAACAGAGGAGGCCGCCAGGAAGGAAGTACCTGCAATGAGGGGTTACCCATGTGTTCTTTTTTGAGTCAAGCTGAGGAGCACTTCCTGGTTCACGTTTATATTAGTTTATTGTCCTCAGTAGCCCTTCAGGCCAGTGTTGCAGGGCAGTAGGAAATGTAAGGGTGCCTAAGTGGCTCATTCAGTCCAACTTTGGCTCAGGTCACCATCTCGTGGCTCTTGGGTTTGAGCCCCTCATTGGGCTCTGTGCTGATAGCTCGGAGCCTGGAGCCTGCTTCAGATTCTGTGTCTTCCTCTCTCTCTGCCCCTCCCCTGCTCACACTCTGTCTCTTTCTCTCAAAAATAAATAGACATTAAAAAAAAAAAAAAGAAAAAAATGATGGATTATGGGGGCGCCTGGGTGGCTCAGTTGGCTAAGCACCTGACCCTTGATTTTGGCTCAGGTCATGATCTCATGGTTCGTGAGTTCAAGCCCCAAACTGGGCTCTGTGCTGACAGTGTGGAGCCTGCTTGGGATTCTCTGTCTCCCTCTCTCTCTCTGCTCACACACTCTCTCTCTCCCTCAAAAATAAATAAATAAATATTTTTTTACAAAAGGAAGAAAATGATGGACCATATAAAGAGGAAGTGTTAAAGACCAATGTAACATACAAATAAAATGGGTTAGGAGTTTAGGAGGCAGTTGAGGTGGCTGGGGCTCCCTGGACTGGAGTGTTAGAGAAAGGCTTTGAGCAACGGGTCTGTTGGAAGATGATGAAAATCCACCTGCCTCAGCAGTGTGTATTGTCTTGGGTCATGTACGACCCAAGTATCTGGAGTTCTGATCATAGTTCTGTCTCAGATTCCCTGTGTGTCATCAGAAGTTTATTTCCTGGCCTGTGAAATGCCAGTGCTAACTGATACCTGCCCTACAAGTGCACCCTGACAGGTAACTGACGGTAAACATCCCGGCTAAACTTGGTGGTGCTCTTGCCAAAGGCTTAGAAATGTCAGATGATTAAGTAGAGAGAGAGGTCCCAGTGGTTTCCTGAAATACAAAACAATGATAGTGCTAGAAAACTCAAGGATGCTTGAAATGGTGTCCAGAATCAGCAAGTTGATTCAGGAGGAATTCTCTTCCGGGATGTGCCGGCTACAAGCTGAGTGTAGAGACGTGGAATCCATTGAGGACTCTTTAGTCAGTGTCTCATGTGCGTTTTGCACTAAGCTGATTAACGGCAGGGGAATTAACATCATTAGCAAGAGTGACGTTTTGGTGAGTTTATGGCATATCAACCTGAACCAGAAGCTGTAAATCCTCACGAGTGCAGACATTCAGCTAGATTTTATCATGGAGTTTATAGAACTTTCCGGCAGAACCTAAGAGAGGCTCAGTTCTTCCCCAAAGATCTGCTTCGTTACTGAGTCTAATTCCTTGAGTCTTTGAGCATTAGACCCCCTCATGCACTTGATTGTTCCTTTCACCTGATGTGGACTCAAGCGAATCGGGAAGCTGGGCACCAGACCAACCAACAAATGGAAATAACAGAATATTGTCCCCAACACACAGAGAGCACACATTTCTTTATTTCTTTTTTTTTTTTCTTTTCTTCCAATATTTTATTTACATTCAAGTTAGTTAACATACAGTGTAGTATTGGTTTCAGTAGAATTCAGTGAGCACACATTTCTATGTGCTGGACCATTTGTGCAGTGTGGCCCGACCACACCTGCACATCAGGCGATAAGGACCCAAACCCACAGTGCTGGTTCACCTGCCCTTTGTGCCTGGTGCGGTCCTGCTAACTAAAGGGAGGAGCAAAGGTTAGGACTTAGTCATGGCTGGACATCAGGAAGGGCCAGCTGGCTACTTTTGCACAGAATACCATTTTACACGTGGCTGCAAAGCATCTGATAAGAGACGTTGCAGTGGTTCTAGAGAAAAAAAAAAAAAAGCAAACCATGAAAAACTGACGCCACAGGAGTACATGCGTACCATTTCCTTGAGGCAATATTTGCAGCCTGTTTGCAAATATTGACTCACTAAGTATGAGGCTGAAAAAGAAACGTGTTTAGAGCCAGGCCAACCACACAGAGTACTGGGTGCAACTCGAGAGAGGTCTTTGCTGCGCCTGGGATCAGCACCCCCTTATATACCACCTGTAGTCTTCCTCGGCAGTATCTTCTCTACCCCCATCTAAATTCATAAAGGGTTTCTTCCCTGTTTTTCTTTCACTTTTTTTTTTTTAATGTTTATTTACTTTTGAAAGAGAGAGAGAGAGAAACAGAGCACGAGCAGGGGGTTGCAGAGAGAGAGGGAGACACAGAATCCGAAGCAGGCTCCAGGCTCTGGACTGACGAGCCCAACACAGGGCTCAAACCCACAAACCGCGAGATCATGACCTGAGCCCAAGTCAGACCCTTGACTGACTGAGCCACCCAGGCTCCCCGTCTCTTCTCTGGTTTGTAACAGCCTTTTCTTCCTGCAATTGGAAAAGTGAAGGAGGTGAGACCAGCTACATTGTGATGGCATGTGGCCTTATAGAAACAATCATTCTATTTTAATCTGGAGATGAACTGATTTTCTTTCCCCTCTCCCTTTTGTGTCTGCACCAAAGCGACATGATGCTGAGTCCCCTTTCCCCTTGGGAAAGTTTGCTGATCAGGGAAAGACAGACTAACATTTGCCTTGCTAATCATCACACTACAGGTAGAGAAGCCAAAAGAATTCTGGTAAAAGAGCAGGAAAGAGGAAAGGCGCCATGTCTTGGGGGAAGCCGCTGAGTAAAGACAAGGTTCTCTTGGAGCTGAAGAGGGAAGAGTCTGTGGGTCACTGGAGAGGGAAATGTGCCTGTCATTTAGTTCAGTCTCCTCAGGAAGTGGCTGGTCCTCGAGGGGGATGGTCGTGTGATGTGCCTGAGGAGACCGGGACAAGGTGGGGTTTCCAAGAGAAAATCAGGTTGATTTACATAAAACAGAGAGAGAGAGAGAGAGAGAGAGAGACGATCCTTCCTGAACCTCCAAGTAATAGTAGCAGCTCTGGGGAGGTGCGTGGGTGGCTCAGTTGGTTAAGTGTCCAACGTTGTCTCAGGTCATGATCTCATGGTTCATGGGTTCGAGCCCCTCGTCGGGCTCCGTGCTGACAGCGTGGATTCTCTCTCTCTCTCTCTCTCAAGCTAAATATGTAAACATTAAAAAAAAAAAAAAGTAGCAGCTTTGATCCACATCAGACTGGCCTACCTTCCTGATTCTGTAACTCAGTATCTCTACGTGGCACATTCAGCGGCTACTCCAGAGTTTATGGGACTGAAATTTATTCAGCCTTGGAGGAGGGAGCTCCTTTAAGAAAAAGAAAACAAGCTTACAAATATAAAAATCAGCTGGGGAGCCTTGGAAGAAGCCTGTGCTGTTGAGGAACCCTGAGCCTAAGCTTCGGGGTAAATCCTCTGCTGGCCTTATTACATTGTGTCCCAGTTAAGCTGCTAGAAAATGAGCCCAAATGGGCCCTCCCCCCCCACCCCCATCCATGAACATCCTTCCTTCTCTTGAAGGTAGGCCATATTTCCTGATTTCTCCAGCTTTCCACCCATCCAAACAAGGGAGACTCTGAAAATGGGTCATTGATATAAATTGTTTGGAAACTTACTCCCTCCCTTGACTAGGTTACTCAACCAGGTGTTTACCTTTAATTTTTAAATCTTTTACTGCAGAATGAAAGCCTTCACTGTTTTGGTCACCTCTCCCGGCCTTTCCCCCTCACCCCACTAATGCTCCACCATCTCCTTTTTTTTTCAATCCAAAAAAAAAAAGATTTTTTTTTTTTTTTGTTTTTAGATCCAAGTTAGTTAACACACAGTGTCGTCTTGGCTTCAGGAGTAGGTTCCATCACTTACCTACAACACCCAGTGCTCATCCCAAGTGTCTTCCTTAATGCCCATCACCCATTTAGCCCATCTCTCCACCCACCTCCCCTCCAGCAGCCCTCAATTTGTTCTCCGCATTTAAGAGTCTCTTATGGTTTGCCTCCCTCTCTGTTTTTATCTTATTTTTCCTTCCCTTTCCCTATGTTCATGTGTTGAGTTTCTTGAATTCCACATCTGAGTGAAATCATGTGGTATCTTTCTCTGACTTCTTTCACTTAGCATAATACACTCTAGCTCCACCCATGTTGTTGCAAATGGCAAGATTTCATTCTTTTTAATCGCTGACTAGTATTCCATTATATATATATATATATATATATATATATATATATATACACCACATCTTCTTTATCTGTTCATCAGATGATGGGCATGTGGGCTCTTTCCGTAATTTGGCAATTGTTGATAGAGCTGCTATAAACATTGGGGTGCATGTGCCCCTTTGAATCAGCTTTTTGTATCCTTTGGGTAAATACCTAGTAGTGCAATTGCTGGGTCATAGGGTAGCCCTATTTTTAGTTTTTTTGAGGAACCTCCATACTGTTTTCCAGAGCGGCTGCACCAGCTTGCATTCCCACCAGCGGTGCAAAAGGGTTCCTCTTTCTCTGCATCCTCGCCAACATCTGTTATTTCCTGAGTTGTTAATTTTAGTGATTCTGACAGGCGTGAGGTGGTATCTCATTGTGGTTTTGATTCGGATTTCCCTGATGGTGAGTCATGTTGAACATCTTTTCGTGTGTCCGCTGACATCTCCTTCTTGATGGAACCATCTTCAAAAGAAAATATTAGCATCAGTAAGCAGTCCCAAAGACTAGAAAGAAGAGGAAGGGGACTTATCATCCAGCCTGACTGGGGCCATTTATCTGGCCTTGAAGGGAGACTGATTTGCTCTCTCTCTCTCTTTTTTTTTTTTTTTTAAGTTTATTTATTTTGAGAGAGATAGAGAGTGTGAATGGGGGAGGGGCAGAGAGGGAGACAGAGAATCCCAAGCAGGCTCTGCACTGTCAGCAGGGAACCTGATGTGGAGGCTCGAACTCAAACCTTGAGATCATGACCTGTGCCAAAATCAAGAGTCAGATAGTTCACCGACTGAGCCACCCAGGCGCCCCTGATTTGCTCTCTTGATGGTAAGACAGCAGGCACACTCTGAGTGCCTCTCCATCTGAGGCACAGCAGGTTTTCCAAGATGGACTGACCTTGTCATGGGGAATGAACACTCAGGTTCACATGAATGATCAATGTCCTGTGAATCACTGCGGTGGAGAGGTGGAGAACAGTGGAGTCCTTTCTGGGCGCCTTTTCTGGAGAAGGCACTGAGTCCAATTTCACCAAGACAGACAGTCATTTCACTGAAGGCCTGCAGAAGAATGTGCCGTCGACCCTAAAGAAAACTCCCAGAGAAGAATTCCACAACATTCTGCACCAAGCATGGTGTTCATGCTACTCACACAGAAATTTGGTCTCATTTGAAAAGGGAAATCTCATTGCTGAGGAATTAGACCTCACATCTATTAAAGAAAAATACCTCAGTCTGGTTAAAGATGGAGTGCTTTGTGTAGAAAACACTGTTGACCTTCGCTGACATTTTCTAGTGTTTGCATTGAGCACAGTGAATAAAGAACCGGCAAGATCTTATCATAGAAAAGGAAGAGCTTTTATCTGCTTTCCAGCATTGGGATTTATGACCTTTCCTGCTTACCTTTTTTTTTTCCCCTGTTTTTTTCTTCCTTCTTAAAAAACACCTGAAAAACCCTAGTTTTTCAAAGAGGTCTAGGAGCCCAAGAAACAGCATTTGCCCAAAGTAAAGGTGCAGGTGGAAGGCGCTGGGGTCTTGGCTCCCTTCGGCCACTGGCCCGCCAGCCTGAGGACTTGATCTGTGTCCCTCAAGCCATCTGCCTTGACTTACTCATTGGTGCAGTGAGAAGCTGGGCTGGGTCACCCCTCAGGTGTTTTTTCAGCTTTGGTGCTCCTTTAATGATTTTCCTCTCAGAATTCCAGAGACAACCTCACTCACAAGTCTTAGAGTCCGTGTAGGGAAAGCACAGGGGGCATTAGCTGTCTTTTCTCATCACCAGGGAAATGGTCAAGTTCAGAAAGATGTTCCAACTGAAGGCCATGTGGGAACGGTATGTTCAGACACAGACCAGGGAGAGCTGCTAGAATTCATCGCCCTGACGATGTGGGCATTGGCTTGGGGCTGCCATCCAGCTTGGAGCCTGTAAGGAATCCTGGTGGGATGCCAAGGTGTGCTGGAGGGAGACCTAACAGCAAAGAGAGGCACAGCTCTGTCACAAACATTGTCTGACCTTTGGTGAAGTCACTGGCCTCTTTGGGATGCTATTTCTTTACATGTGTGAGGGAAGGGTAATGAGATCAGCCCTGCAGGGATAAGGCCCACAGACACTATGGAAGTAAGAAGCTTCAAAAATTACCCAGTGACATGTAAGGAGAAACATTGTGATCCTTTTTTTTAAAAATTAATTAATTAATTTATTTATTAAAATTTTTTAAAATGTTTATTTTTGAGAGACAGAGAAACAGAGCACGAGTTGGTGAGGGGCAGAGAGAGAGGGAGACAACAGAATGTGAACCAGGCTCCAGGCTCCAAGCTCTCAGCACAGAGCCTGACGTGGTGCTCGAACTCACAGACCGCAAGATCACGACCTGAGCTGAAGTCAGATGCTTAACTGACTGAGCCACCCAGGTGCCCCTGTGATCCCCTTTGAAAGGTATTTCTGCCCCTGTGCCTGGTCTCAGGAGGAAGCAGGGCTGGGGGGATTTCAGTGCAGGGGTGAAGGGGGAAGAGTCTGGGCTGAAAGAAGTTGGGGAAAGAGTAGCGCTGGAGGACCCGTGAATGTAGGGAAGGCTCCTACCCAGCAGCCAACTCCTTGGTGGGGTATTTGGAAACTCCAAGCCTACTGGGTCTACTTCCGAAGACTATCCATTTTTGGACAGCGTGGTCTTACTGCCTTACTGCTGGAAATACCTGTTGCGCTATTTCTTCTAAACAGAAGATGCCTGTATCTGGGACTACAGCCAACATCCCCCCGGGACTCTCTTGCCTTGGGAGACACATGACAGCCCCGTTTGGTGGCTCCTGGTACATTGCACAAGACGCAGACACTTTGATCATCTCATTTCACTGGTGAGGCCATAACAGTGCCGAGATAGAAACCAGGGCAACTGACGGCCATAACGATAATCGTAGTCACTATTTACACAGCCCCCTGTGCCAGATGCCAAGCTAAGTGTTTTACATACATTTGCTTGTTTAACTTTCAAAGCTACCCAATGAGCTTATTATATTATTATCTGATTCCAATTTGGAGAAGTTAGAAGAGGTCCAGCAACCTAATTCTAGGTCATGGAATCCTAGATCTCCTGGCTTGTCTTTGTGATAGATTTGACTTTGAACCTGGTTTGTTTGGACTCCCAAGTCCTGTCCTCAATCACTGTGCTCTTTGCTTCTCTTGTGTCCACAGATTCTAATCAAGTCAGTCCAAAGTTGTCTGGCCTTCAGCAGACCCCCAAAGTGAGATGAGATGAGATAAGATAAGATACAATATGATACGATGAGATGAAATAAATGAAAAATAAAAAGCATAAAAAGAATAAATTTTAAGAATAAAAAATAAAATAAATAAAAAATAAAAAACCAAAACCATAAGGGCACCTGGGTGGCCCAGTTGGTTAAGCAACCAGCTCAGTTCATGATCTCAAGGTTTATGAGTTTGAGCCCTGCATCAGGCTCTAAGCAGACAGTGCTGAGCCTGCTTGGGATTCTCTGTCTCCCTCTCTCTCTGTCTCTCTGCCCCTCCCCTGCTTGCTTGTCCTCTCTCTGTCTCTCTCAAAATTTAAAAAAAATTTTTTTAAACACCAAAACTGTAGTAAAATAAAAATAGGATGGGGCGCCTGGGTGGCTCAGTTGGTTGGGTGGCCGACTTCACTCAGGTGAACTCACAGATTGTGAGTTCGAGCCCCATGTCTGGCTCTGTGCTGACAGCTCAGAGCCTGCAGCGTGCTTCGGATTCTGTATCTCCCTCTCTCTCTGCCCCTTCCCACTCACGTTCTGTCTCTCTCCTTCAAAAATAAATAAACATAAAAAAATAAAAATAAAAATAAAAATAAAAAATAAATAAAAACAGTAGTTCTGCACTGGTCTAGTAAGATGCCCTCCATGGGACAGATGATGATATGCTGCTGGCCATTCTAGCTGGTGGTGCCCTGATGCTGGCTTGCACTGGCTCACACCTACATACCTGCAGGAACCAACCGCGTGCATCTCTTCCCGGCTCTGCATTTGATGAAATCAGGTGGGTAGGTTGACCAAGGTGGGTAGGTTGGCGAAGGTGGAGTGATAACACCAGGGAAAATGACAACCACTGCAAAGCAGAGCTTTATTTCCCTGTGGAGCCAGGTGCTAGCCACCCGTCTGCACGGATTCCAGCCCTCGTTGTCAGTTTCTCCCCCCAGTGAACTGTAGGTCCCTATGAAGAGTTGTTTCTGAAGAGTAGTGTGTAAAAGGAAGCCTTCATCTCTATATGTGGTTATTATATGTGATATAAGGAACCATCCTGCATGTGTGGATGAAGGCATCCACCGAGAGCTGCCCAGTCACCAAACATGCTCAAGACACCTGAAGCCCAGTGACGGGACCTCGGTGCCAGTTCCTTGCTCTCAGAGCTGCCATCTGCGCCCGCGGGGAAAAGGATCTGGGATCAGAGTTTCCTTTGGCAAGGTCTGCTGGCTCGGCCTGTGACAGCAAGCCTGCAAGTCTGTGTGAACGACCTTTTCTTTTCCGACATTTTAAAATAACCTACCAAAGACAGCATGGACAAACGGATGGCAGCACAGAGCTGCACGGATTCATCTGTGGACTGTATTCGTCTGGTCACCTAGCTTTACAACTACATCTGCCATTCACCAGATATGACATTTGGAAGGCGATCTGTTGGTAGTACAACCTTCCTCGACTTTCCACGCTAATGGGAGCTAGGGATGTGACAGAGAAGGAGAACTACCTATGCCCCTATCTCAATTTTGCTATGACTTCCAGTTCCATATTAAGCCTTTTGTGTGAAATGTAGTTGAAACGCGTGGGTTTTTGCTATTCTTCTAACTCTTCCTGTCCTCTGTGGCCGTGTCTATCAAACACTTACCCCAACATCCTTCAACTGGAGGGTAGCACTAGACGGTCTCTCTCTTACTAAAGAGGCCCCTTTGGTTAGAAGATTCTGCACCCGAGTAACTGCCATCCGTGGGGCGTGTAACATAGTCAACTCTCAAAGTGTGCTGTTCGCAACTGGGTTTTGGTCTTAGTTCTCTGGCAAGTTCAAGACCTTTGTTCTTCCAAAGGGTAGTTGTTCCTGATCAGGACTTAGCAGGTGGAAGGATGCCTTCCTTCAGATTCTCTAGTAAAATAGCAGCCAGAGCTGTAGTAAAAATAACAACGGATTAAGTGACCCACTCTGAGCAGCCAGTAGCTCTCCCGGGGTGGGGACCGGAGAGTGCCCGGGACAGCTGTGAGGCCCTGCCTGGCCTGCTTCTGCTGGGCACCTGCTTCTGCTGGGCACCGCTCCTCACATGGACCATCTTATATAAGCCTTGGTGGCAGCAGCCTGCCCCTCCCTCCTGGGACAGCTAGCAGGGCCCAGGCTTAGCTGGCTAGAGCCAAGCTCTATTTCTGGAAGGCAGAAAGTTCAGCTGAAGGGTGGCCACTAGGAAGGCACTGGTTTACTCCATTGATGGGAGCAGGGATAGAGAGTCCTGGGGAGAAAATTATTTTGGGAGATGATGTTGTACAGATACGCCAAGAACATTTGGGATCAGAGCAGGGGAAGAAAGTGGAGGGAATTCAAAGTTCAAAACTAACCCCTCCCCCTGTTACCATGAGCTCCTTTGGCTACTGCACAGATTCAACCCCAAGATTTAAAAAAATAGGGGCGCCTGGGTGGCTCAGTCGGTTGAGCGTTGGACTTCAGCTCAGGTCATGATCTCACGGTTCATGAGTTCAAGCCCCACGTTGGGCTCTGTACTGACAGCTCGGAGCCTGGAGCCTGCTGCGAATTCTGTGTCTCTCCCTCTGTCTCTAACCCTCCCCCACTCTCACTCTGCCTCTCTCTCAAAAATAAATAAACATTAAAAAAAAAATTTAATTAAAAAATTAAAAAAATAAGATTTATCCAGTAAGCCTGATGAAACAAGACTATGGTTTGTCCCAAGCTTATGTTTGACTACAGATTATACATAAATAAGTACAGTTAATTCTGATTATTTGACCTCCCTGGGATTCTGTTAGGGCAAATACCAGATCCCCGTGCCAGGCGGAACATCTGTTATTCTACTCAGGTTGTTGGAGGGGGTGTCATTATCCTGCACACGCTTACCTGCTGCATTGCCTCACGAGGCGGTTAATTCCTTAAGGACAGATCAAAGTGATAATTTCCTGTGGCTAATTACAGAAAAATTATCTGAACTCTTGATTTTCAAAAAACTTTTTTTAGTGTTTATTCATTTTTGAGAGAGAGAGAAAGAGAAAGAGAGAGAGAGACAGAGCATGAATAGGGGAGGGGAGAGAGAGAGGGAGACACAGAATCTGAAGCAGGCTCCAGGCTTCAAGCTGTGAGCATAGAGTCCTATGCGGGACTCGAACTCACCGACCATGAGATCATGATCTGAGCCAAAGGCAGACATTCAACTGACCGAGCCACCCAGGCGCTCCTGACTCTTGTTTTTGTTTTTTTTTTTTTTTTTTTTTGTAAATTAACTAACTTATTGTTTATTTTGAGAGAGAGAAAAAGAGAGATAGCAGGGGAGGGGCAGAGAAGAGGGTGAGAGAGAATCCCAAACAGTCTCCACATTGTCAGTGCAAAGACCAACACGGGGCTCGAACCCACAAACTGTGAGATCGTGGCCTAAGCCAAAACCAAGAGTGGGACACTTAACCAACTGAGCCACCCAGGCACCCCTCTGAACTATTGTTTTTAGTGGTGGTGGTGATGTGTGTGTGTGTGTGTGTGTGTGCGTGTGCGTGTGCGTGTGCGTGTGTGTGTGTGTGTGATGGGTGTGTGGAGTCGACTGGAAATGACAGTTTTCATTGGGGGTAGGTCCAGCTGGCATCTAGGAACTGGAGGTGAAATCTAGCACCCAAGGCTGGTTGAAAGCAGGGACATTGAAGCATGTGAGCAGGGACAAATCCGGAAGGCAGGAACCAAACCAGGAAAGGGCTATCCTATGACAGGAAGGGGTATAGAATGGTAACCAGGAAACTGGGCTTTGGCAGGACCCAGGACATTCCTGAAACCCCAAGGTTAGCAAAAGGAGTGTCTGCACCAAGGCTCAGAGGGATCCTGTCTTTACCACAGGCAATGGATTCTGTCACCCGAATACTTCACTGCCCTACATGATTATCTGCTATTATATACTCAAATCAACACTCAATATTTTGGGAAGACACATTTGGAAACTGCTTCCAGAGACAAGTTTTTGAGCAACACAGGAAAACAAATATCGTGAGTTCTTCATCAATGGTTTTCTTATCTTACCCTTTCTATTTAAGCCTAGAGGTGCAAGATCCACTTTGTGGCAGGTGAAGGATGGATGGGTGCCTGGGAAACCATTGCTGTGTCCAGGAAGAGATGATGGTGGCCCAGACCAGGATGGGTGGCTGGGCCAGCTGGGGTAAGATGGGGCTGGAGATGCAGACAAGGGGGCTGATTCGAGTGTTAGTTAGAATGTTGGTTGCAAATCAAAATGCCTGCAGGTTCTTACAGGTGTTTTAAATGTTCCATAATAAATTTCTGTTGATTGTAAGAAAATAAGAGATGGAAAACCCCAGCAGCTCTGCTGGAAATGTACAAGTTAAAAGAGACTTAAAACCTGGGGCACCTGGGTGTCTCAGTCAATTGAGTGTCTGACTCTTGATTTTGGCTCTGGTCATGATCTCACGGGTCATGGGATCCAGCCCTGTGTTGGGCTCCATGCTGAGTGTGGAGGCTGCTTAAGATACTCTCTCTCTCTCTCTCTCTCTCTCTCTCTCTCTCTCTCTCTCTCTGTCCTTCCCCAGCTCATGCTCTCTCTCTCAAAATAAGTAAGTAAACATTTAAAAAGACTTAAACCTATCTGCCAGTTGAATGCAGGGATCTTATTTTGATTCTTTATTCAAGCAAACTGTTAAAAAGTTACGAGATGTGGGAAGTTGAACATCGACTTTTTTGTATGAAGGAATTGTTATTTTTCCATGCGATAATTGCATTGTGGCGTGTTTTTGTTTTCTCCTTAGCGTTCTTATCGTTTTGAGATTTATGCTGAGACGTTTACAGATGAAATCATATGATTGGCATTTTCTCCAAAAAATATGGGGGAGAGGGAAGGGGTTCACTGAAACTGGATGGGCTCTGGGTTGAAATTTGTCAACGCTGAATGATGGTCTCGTGGGGGTTCATTGTGAACGGAGCCGAGGCTTTCCTTGTGATGACAGCTGTTGGCACCACGTACGAGAAACTTTTCAGAGCTACGCGTAGGCTCCGCTCATGCGGATGAAGGCTCCTATCACTCTGGGATGAAGACATCCAAATGCTCACATTAATAGGGACATAAAACAGCCGCAAGGGGGTGGGGGTTGTAGAGGAGCTTTACTGTTCGCTTTAGATGTACATAGACAGCTCTTTCTGCTAAAAATGGAAATGAAGCAGCATTTAGGAATTATTCAAGATGAGTACAGGCATCACCTTATCGCGTTTCATAGACACCAGTTTGTTTTTGTTTTTGTTTTTGTTTTACGAGTTGAACGTTTGTGTCCACCCGCGTCGAGCAAGACTGTTGGCCCTGTTTTTCCAACAGCATTTTCTCCCTTCATGTCTTTGTGTCATATTTTGGTAATTTGCAATATTTCAAGCTTTTTCATTGTCAATTACATTTGTTATGGTGATCAGTGATCAGTGATTTACAGCTTGCTGAAAGCTCAGATGGTAGTTGGCATTTTTAGCAAGAAAGTACGTACATTTAATTAAGGTATGTACTTTTTTTTTAATGTTCATTTCTGGGAGAGAGAGAGAGAGAGAGAGATCATACAAAATGGAGAGGGGCAGAGAGAGAGGGAGACAGAGAATCCCAAGCAGGCTCTCTGCTGTCAGCTCAGAGCCCGATGTGGGGCTCAAACTCATGAACTGTGAGGTCATGACCTGGGCCGAAGTCAGAAGCTTAACCAACTGAGCCATCTAGGTGCCCCTGTACTTTGTTTTTTTTTTTTGTTTTTAGACAATGTTATCACACAGTTAATAAATTACAGTATAGCATAAACATCACTTATAGGCACTGGGAAACCAAAAAATTCATTTGACTTGCTTTATCGCGATTCTCACTGGATTGTGTTGGTCTGGAATTGAACCTGTCATATCTCTGAGGTCTGCCTGTGATGATGCGTGGGAGAGGCTAGTTGCCCCCCTCTTCTGTTTTCCTTCCTAGAAGCTAAACCTTAAGTGTTTGTCAGGCTTCCCTGCCGCCCAAACATTTCCCAGCCTCCTTAACACATGGTGTGGCCACGTGATTTAGTTCTGGCCAATGAAATGTAGCAGAAATGTGACAGGGGCCTTTCCGGAAGGCGCAATAAGGGGGAATGACTCCTCTAAGAGGGGTGTCTCCTCTCTTCTTCCCCGTCTCTTTCCTGCTGCCTGGAATGCAGAGCCCCAGGACCCGGGCTGGACCGTTTAGTTGGTTTGAGGATGGAAACCACACACCTTACGTGGCAGAGCAGAGTCAAGGAGGAGCCTAGGTCGCTGATTACTCTTTGAACTGGTTTAACAAAGTGAGAGTGAACTTTCATATGGTTAAGCCAAAGTTACCTTAGGTTTTTAGTTACATGCAGAGTCTTACTGCTGATCGATATAGGTGACTGTTTATTGTTCATAAACAAGGCACTATTCGCTATCATCTCTCAAAAAGTAAAGTGTATAGAGTCATTGACTGAGCATTTTCAGTCAGGACTTCAAACTGTGGATATAGTATCATTGGGGCACCCGGGTGGCTCAGTTGGGTTGACTCTTGTTCTTGGCTCAGGTCATGAGCTCACGGTTCATGAGTTCGAGTTCCTGCGTCAAGCTCTGCACTGACAGGGTGGAGCCTGCTTGAAATTCTGTCTCCATCTCTCTGCCCTTCCCCCACTCATGCTCGCTCTCTCTCTCTCTCTCTCCCCAAATAAATAAATAAACTTAAGAGAAAAGAAAAAAAAGAAAAGAAAAGAAAAGAAAAGAAAAGAAAAGAAAAGAAAAAAGAAATAGTATCAGTATCAGTGCAGCCTCTCTGGAAAACAGTGTGGAGGCTCCTGAAAAAATTAAAAATAGAACTACCCTAGGACCCAGCAATAGCACCGCTAGGAATTTACCCAAGGGATATAGGAGTGCTGATGCATAGGGGCACTTGTACCCCAATGTTTATAGCAGGCTTTCAACAATAGCCAAATTATGGAAAGAGCCTAAATGTCCATCAACTGACGAATGGATAAAGAAGATGTGGTTTATATACACAATGGAATACTACTTGGCAATGAGAAAGAATGAAATCTGGCCATTTGCAGCCACGTGGATGGACCTGGAAGGTATTATGCTGAGTGAAATAAGTCAGGCAGAGAAGGACAGATATCATATATTTTCACTCATATGTGGATCTTGAGAAACTTAACAGAAGACCGTGGGGGAAACGAAGGGGAAAAAAATAGTTACAAACAGAGAGGGAGGGAGGCAAACCCTAAGAGACTCTTAAATACAGAGAACAAACTGAGGGTGGATGGGGGGTTGGGGGAGAGGGGAAAGTGGGTGATGGGCATTGAGGAGGGCACCTGTTGGGGTGAGCACTGGGTGTTGTATGGAAACCAATTTGACAATAAATTTCATAATAAAAAAAATAAAAATAAAAAATATATCCTTTAAAAAAAAAAGAAATAGTATCATTTGCAAGAACAAACACTGTAAAAAAACCCAAAACAAACAAACAGCCCCCATGGGGACTGGTTACAGGAATGAACCTTCAGTGGGATAGCAGGCAGCCATTCAATGAATAAGTTAGGCCTGTTTGTGTTTCTAGGAAAGAGCCTTGGGTCTTATTAATTAAAAAAAATTTTTTAAGTGTATTTATTTATTTTGAGAGAGAGAGCAAGCAGAGTAGGGGCAGAGAGAGAAGGAGAGAGAGAATCCCAACAGGCTCTGCACTGTAGTGAAGAGCCCTATGTGGGGCTTGAACTCACGAACTGTGCGACCATGACCTGAGTCGAAATCAAGAGTTGGATGCCCACCTGACTGAGCTACCCAGGTGCCCCATTGGGTCTTATTATTAATTGAAAACAAGGAAGTTATAAAAAATCATGTGTACTTTGATCTCCTTTGTGTAAATAACTATAAAAATATGGATACATATTTCCTAGGAGGAAATAAAAACCTGCTAACTGAAGGGAAAGAGGCTTTTACTCGTCACTGAATGTATTTTTGTATGGATTGAATTTGCTCTCCACTGTCTTCCTCCCCATTAAGAAAAAAATTACTAGTAGCATTGATTTGCTCAAAGCCTAAGTTCCTAAATTAACAGCACGAAGAGTTTGTAGTCATTAGATCTCCTCCAACGTCATTGTCATAATATCTAAGGCACAGTCTGATTTCCCGTCTGAACGAATTTGAATGGTTACAATGAAGGTATTGTCGTCCGCCTCCCATCTCCGTGGCCCATTCTTCTCTCCCTCCCCTTCCTCCTGTCCCCTCTCCTTGAACGTCTGATATTACGGACTCTCCAAGGACCTCACCTTCCCAGCATCCACAGGGAGGATGGGGGAGCCCAGAGCGGAGGAAAGAAGCTCTCGAAGGAATGCTGAACCAGCTAGGGGTTCTGTCCACCTGCGCTGGGGCAGATGGTGATATTCTGCCTGAACACAGTGGCCTCCAGGTAGTTTTCACCAGGAGTTGTTTTGTTTGTTTCTTGCCGGTGAACGAGGACACGCGGGCTCTGACGGGAGCTGGCATATGTCCTGGAGCTTATTTACTCGGGCTTCAAATGAAGGCCAGGTGTACCTGACTCTGTCTTAATAGCAAGTGAGCTCTGCTTAAGAGAGCAGGATGGAAACGCAGCGGGAAGACTGCAGGAAGAGAGCCATGCGCCATGAGACAGATGGCAGGAGAGGTGACATTTGTTTCCAAAGGAGCTCATGGCCCTGGGGAGCTCACAAGAACAGCTCAGCTGGTGCTTCCGTTTTAGGACAGTTATTTCTAGGGGACGGCATACTTTCATGAGAAAATCTGAACCTTGGCAACCCCGCGGTCCAGAAAGGATTACTGGGGGATGATCAGGAAAACTCATGTCTAAGGAGTGGTGCCTTCCAGGGACGGATTCTCACATAGAGTAACACGAGGTGATGAAGTCTCACAGCAGTGAAGAGAGAGGGAGGAGTATGTAGGAATTATGAGATCTAGGAATTTGTCACTAAACCAGGTATATTAGTCCCAGCCATTCGGGGTCAGAAATGCATGCCCAGGGGCACCTGGGTAACTCAGTCGGTTGAGTGTCTGACTCTTGATTTTGGTTCAGATCATGATGTCACAGTTTGTGGGTTTGAGCCCAGCATCCAGCTTTGCACTGGCAGTGCAGAGCCTCCTTGGGATTCTCTCTCTCTCTCCCTCTCTCTCTCTCTGCCCCTCCCCTGCTCTCGCTCTCTCTCAAAATAAATACATAAATACATAAATAAAGAAAGAAATATCAAAAAGGAAACAGAAATGCATGCCCAACATGCAGTGGCTTAAAAATAGGGATTTATTGATCTGTATAACTGGAAAGCTGGTAGGTGATTTCAAGCCTGTTTAGATCCAAGGCTTTAAACAGTGGGTGAAGGACACTGTCACTGCTTCCCTCCCTTTCCTCTGTGTTAGTTTCATTCACAGGATGGCATTCTCTACAAGGGGCTAAATATCGACCCTAAGGGCTCCATCTACCAGTTTAGCAGTCCCAGTGTCAGATACCTCTTTGTGTATAGTTCCAACAATGTCAGGGCTGATTTTATGCTTAGTTTGGGACACATATGCCCATTTCTTTTTTTTTTTTAATGTTTTATTTATGTTTGAGAGAGAGAGAGACAGAGCATGAATGGGGGAGGGGCAGAGAGAGAGGGAGACACAGAATCCAAAGCGGGCTGCAGGCTCTAAGCTGTCAGCAGAGCCTGATGTGGGACTCTAACTCACAAACCCCAAGATCATGACCTGAGCCAAAGTCGGATGCTTAACCAACTGAGCTACCCAGGCACCCCAACACATAACCATTTCTGTACCCATCACTGTCCCTGCAATTTTGTAGGCCCAGACCTGGTGTCTGAGCCTATAGCCAGAGGCATAAGTTGGGGGCCAATGGTGCTGGTGCAAGTTCAAAGAAACATCAATATATTGTTATCAGGGGCAGGAGAAGGAGTCAACAGACAATTAAGTGTCCACTACACCAGTGTAGACTTCTGTGCTTCATGATTTTTTCCAGTGTTAAATGAGAGGGGAAAGGGGGACTCCCCTTACAGCCCCGATATATAATTCTCCTTTGATATGTTAGAGATTAGAGGCTCCCAGACCACACCAAAGATTTGAGACTTAAAAAAGGATTTGGGGCAAAAAGTCTTTGGGCTTTTTGTTATCCTGAATTTGGGGTTGAAAATAAATTGGGACTAGAAAACGTATACATGCTTTTAGGGGTATTCTCCAGGCATGGATGGATTTCCTGGTCTAGGATTCCCTGCAGAAAGGTAAAGTAATTGCAAAGTTTTCCTAGGGGCTCCCTAAGCTTTTTCTCTTCCAAACCTAAAGGAGCCATCCTAGTTTCTTTTTTGTTCCACTTTTTTGCCTCTGTTTTTTTTTTTAAAGTTTATTTATTTATTTTTAGAGAAAGAGAGAGAGAGGGAGGGAGGGGCAGAGAGAGAAGGAGGGAGGGAGGGAGAGAGAGAATCCCAAGCAGGCCCCTCACTGTCAGTGCAGAGTCCGATATGGGGCTTGAGCCCATGAACCGTGGGATCGTGACCTGAGTCGAAGCCAAGAGTCAGACGTTGAACCGACTGAGCCACCCAGGGGCCTCTGCCTCTGTTTTTATAGACTTTCAGAGCAGCCAATAAATACTGAGCTGGATTCACAACTCAGACGTTCTAGCCCCAAATCAAGCAGGCTCTTCTACTCTCTGCCTTGAGTAGGTAGGAAGAACAGTGATGGACATTGGTGCTGCCTTCCAGAAATGGGATGTTTGAAAAGAAATCTTTGTAAGACTGAGCAATGCTGTCTTTTGCAACAAACAGAGTGGAGTCACAGAGACTTGGAAAAAGCTGGATCTGAACGCAAATTATGTGATCAGACCAAGCAAGCAGAAAGAAATGTACCATCACCAGCCCTTTGCACCATTTCTGAAAGTAAGAACTGTGTGGAGACAATTAGCTCTCCTTAGAAACTGACGACTGTCAATTCTTTTTCTTACTGGCAAGAGAATATTCTGGAACTCTTCCTACAGGAGGAACCATCAGGCATAGACCGATTTCCAAGCAAGAGTTGTAAAGGAGGAGGAGTATCATTTGTAAATGTGAGGAAGAAAAACAGAGAAAAGAGTCCATCTTGACCCCACAAAAAGCTTGGGTGATGGCCCATATTCACCTCAGTTCTCAACAACTGACCAGAAAATAATTGGTGGAGATGCCAGTCACAGTCCCTGTCAGGGGCAGATCACCACCTCAAAGCATGCTGGGAAATTTACACCGGGCACCTGATCATTGCCGATCCCTTTTACTTATAGGAAGGATTAGAAAGTTCACATAAGAACTTTCTCAGTTCAATATCGTGATCCAAAGAGGAAACCAATTCTGGCAATGTCAACAATGGTCGCCTACAACTCCACTCACCTCTGCCTTCTAGAAAGGACCATCGTACCCCCCATGTGATTGGACCAGGAATGGCCCCCAACCCAGCCAGAAACCAGAGAAATTACTCTTGAGGGATTCTGAACTCAGAGACGTAGATAGAATTTGCCGATATGGTTGAGGAACATAAGGAAACAGATACGTGGAACGGAAGCTAAGGCACCAGGGCACCAGTTGCCACAAAACAGCCGCCCACGGGACACATATGAAGCACAACATGTTTTGCTTGGCCCGCAGGGTTTGCAATTCAAAATGATTGCCAACGTTTAAAAACTAGACTCTTGCACATTGTAAGATGGGTGGGCTTCCAGAGCAAACTGTGTGGAAATTGTGACAATCTAAGATTAAGCGTGCTGATGGCACAGAGGCCAGACCTGAGGTGCATTTGGGACTTTGCAGACTTTTTAGGACATGCATCCAAAGATCACACATGTTCCCACGAGTGTCCATCCAGGAGCACCTCCAGTCACTCTCCAGATTCTGGAGCTGTCCATGGGGGTTCTGCTTAGAGTAAATGAACCTGTAGCAAACTTACAGGGGACAGGACAAATGGAGAATTTTATATGCGTGGCTCAGGGTCCCTACCACTCCCTTTGCTCATCAGGTGCCGAGTCTGAGTGACTCAAGTGATTTTTTTGTTTTAGACCCACTGTTACAGGTGTGGTGCAGGAGGGGAGCCAGTGAGCCTGTACTAAGAGAAGGAGCCTGGTTCTGGCTGTGGAGGCTTCTGATGAACCCTGGTTCCTGTCCCTAGGAGGTCCGGTTCATGAGCAGTTCCTGAATCCCTAATACTTTCCTACAGAGAGTGAGCGTCCTCCCTTCTCCCTGCTCCCCTGCACAACACAAAATTTATCTGAGCAAATTTGAGCGGGTTTCAGATCTGGCTGCCAAAAGAGCTCTCGCTAAGACCACAGCTGAGGATTAACCTAGCAAAGGCAAGATGCTACAGGGAAGGCCACTTGACTGTATGTTACTTCATTTCCATGACATCACCTGAGGCCATTGGCCCCTTCAAAAAAGTTCTGCACTGCACATTCTTGGTGGCCTCAGGACCCTGTTGATATGGACCCTTTTAGGCTCCTTTCCACCCACAGCATCTGGGCACAGCTAACTATATCATAGAAGACATCAAGCTAGAAACGACTTATTTATTTATTTATTTATTTTTGGCCCCCACATTTTGGCTCAAGTGCTCAACTTGTATGTTTGGGAGAGATCTTCAAATGCTTGCTTGTCTCTTGCTCAGTTTCAGTGACCTCACTCATTGGGTCTGTTTGTAAATGCTGGAAGAAGAAACGGTCCCCAACACTGGCTCCCAGAGGCCTGAGTTCTTTTGGGTTCTTGCCCAAGGGAGTGGGTGTGAGGCATGTTTTCAAACCATCATGCAGTTCTTTGCTCTTTTCTGTGAGTCAGAGTCATGTACTATCTAAAATAGGTGGAGAGTGTGGGCAGGGTAAGGAAGTCATGGAGTCTATTCTCGGGGAGAGTGTGGCCCCTCAGGCAGAGCCCGACTTCTCTAAGGATTAGATTGAGCACGCAAACCCACTGAGTTGACTGGTTCAGCTCTGTCCTGGTGATCCACACATGCACCTTCCTACTACATCTTTAGGGGGGTGGGAACAAGTGGGTTTTACTAGATGTCTGAATGCTAAGCAGGTACATACTTGGGGCTGTGCAGAGCGTGTGGTTTGTGAGAATGCACGAACTCGTTAATGCAGCTCAAGACTGAGGCATGTTTGGGATTCCTCCACCCTTTTTTGTTTTTATTTATTTTGAGAGAGAGAAAGAGAGACAAAGTAGAGAAGGGGCAGAGAGAGTGAGAGAGAGAATGCACACTGTCAGTGTAGAGTCCAGTGAGGGGCTTGAACTCACAAACCGTGAGATTATTACCTGAGCCAAAGTCAGGAGTCCGACGCTTAACCAACTGACACCCAGGTGCCCCAGGGATTTTTACATTTTTATTTATTTTTTAAGAATTTTTTACAGCTTTATTTATTTATTCTGAGAGAGAGAGAGAGAGAGAGAGAGAGAGAGAGAGAGAGAGTCCCAAGCAGGCTACACACTGACAGATGCAGGGCTCAAACTCACGAACTGTGAGATTATGACCTGAGCTGAGACCAAGAGCCAGAGGCTTAACTGACGGAGCCACCCAGGCACTCCAGGGATTTTCACTTGTAGACGTAAGTTTGGAAATAAGGTACCTGCGCCCCCACCCTGACACACACACACACGCACAGCTGTGTGAACATGTTCTCATGACGTTCCCATGAATGTTTACGTGATAGCTCATGCTGATTGTGACACCACTAGCTAGGTTCTAAAGCTACCAGTGTCATAATGCTCAGCTGGCTGTTCAGCTTTAGGTCACTGAAAGAGTGATCACGCGACTGTCTGCAAATGCACGGGAGACGTCACGGAGGCAGTGATGAGCTCACTCCAGGCAATCCTCGGCTGCAATGCATCAGAGCCCAGAATGGACATTCTTTCCTGGGAGCAGATGCTTCAGTACAAGGAGGAAGGAAGCAGTTGCTTAGAAGTATTGCAAAATACCAGTGCAACAAAAGCTTAGTCACCCCTAAGGATTACGCATGGCAAGTGCCTGTTGTATCAGAGAAAACTTTTAGCAATTGCTCTGTAGGGGGTGAGGAGGAAGGTTTTCCTGAACCAAGAAAGATATCTAAATCACCACTCAGCCTTGCCCTAGGCGGATGGGCGGCAGAAGCTTCTCCATCCACCTCCTTTTCTGGACCATTTTCTTGACCTCCCTCCTGGCTCTCCCACATCCCACCTCACCCCCATCCATGCTATAGACAGCATCACTCCCTCCACCCTCTTATATCCTTCATTTTTATCCTATAATGAGTTCTCAGTCACTGTGTTAAGTCTTCTGAGATGATTCTGAGCCTTACTGTGACTTGGACGAAGAGGAAGGACCTGTGGGCAATAGGAGGGCTTTTTTTATTTTCCTGAAACAGCAAATCATGGTTTAAGGGAAAGAAAAGAGCAAACAGCATATCCAATAGGGAACTGGGAGCACAAAGCCATCCAAATAGAAGGACAGTGTCCCCGAAAGGGATCTGAATTGTTCTTACAAACGGGATGTGAATTGTTCTTATGCGTTGCTGCTCTTGTTAGAGTTGTTGGTTTGAGTTTGAGTTTGGTTTTGGTTTTGAGAACTTGACATCTCCCTCCCCCTGGGACCACAAGTGCAGAAGCAGCATTGGCCAGCACGTGGTACCTCTCTGGGACTCAGCAGTCCCTACGACTTCCTGGTAAGATTTCATCTCCTGAAGGTTCCTGGCTACTGCATTTCGCAAGGGCGTTTCAAGTGACAAGAGAGCTACTAACAAACCCCTCAGTTGAAAACTGCGCTGTGCGGGGCGCCTGGGTGGCGCAGTCGGTTAAGCGTCCGACTTCAGCCAGGTTACGATCTCGCGGTCCGTGAGTTCGAGCCCCGCGTCAGGCTCTGGGCTGATGGCTCGGAGCCTGGAGCCTGTTTCTGATTCTGTGTCTCCCTCTCTCTCTGCCCCTCCCCCGTTCATGCTCTGTCTCTCTCTGTCCCAAAAATAAATAAAAAACGTTGAAAAAAAAAAAAATTAAAAAAAAAAAAAAAAGAAAACTGCGCTGTGAGACTGTCTTTGCGATAGCCTGAATCTTGCCTTGTCACTTGGAAAGGCTAACTCTGGGCCCACGCTCCATATACTTACAGAAATGTCATCTGGATGCCTCACTGCTTAAATTTGTTAACTTTTGGGGCGCCTGGGTGGCTCAATCGGTTGAGCGTCCGACTTCAGCTCAGGTCATGATCTCACGGTGTGTGGGTTCAAGCCCCGCATTGGGTTCACTGCTGTCAGTGCAGAACCCGCTTTGAATCCTCTTTCCCCCTCTCTCTGCCCCTACCTTGCTTACAACACTCCCAAAGGTAGATAGATAGGTAAATAAATAAATAAATAAATAAATAAATAAATAAGTTAACTTCTGAGAGAGCTGTTAGTGAGATCAAGAAAAGGAAGATTCTAGGATTGTTAAACTTGCTAGAGATTTTCATGAGTTCTCAAATGATTTCTGAAACGATCACACATTGCATGGGCTGTTCCCACCTTTGAGAGCCTCGTGAACTGGCCATTCCAAATGGTAATGACAACAGGAGGCACACCCTATTCTTGCTAGATGGAAACCCCAGTAAGACTTCATTTGCTTCAAAGTAATTTACGGGGCCCTCTTTACTTACCCAGGTTAATGGTTCTTACCAATGTCCCAGTGCTCAAGGGATATAGTAGGACTGATTTTTCATTTTTCATAAGGAGAAATAAAAACATTGAAAAAACAGAACTAGAGCTCATTACCACTAGGCTCGGGTCTGTTCCTTTTCTCCTACCACAATTCCATCAATCCTCTTGTCCATATTTTTGTGATTTCTTTCTTCGTTCCAGAGATTTCCTTCTAATGCAATCCACCCTCAAATCCCTTGTCCTACTGAATAATCAATTGCCCATTCTCTTCTGAGTCTTTCCAGTCAACCTCTAACCTAATTTCCTCCTACTTTTTTCTACTTGGTGGCTTCTTCCTTTACCCAAAGAATCATGACTGGGTGCATGTTTTCCATCTTGGAAATGCTGGCTCAGGGGGATAGCTGATCAATTCCCAAAGGCTTCCACTTTGACAATAGCCAAATTTGGTATCCATGTGTCCTGATGTCTGCTCCATTAAACACACATGCTGATTACCTATAGAAAATCCCAGTCCTTGGGGCACCTGGGTGGCTCAGTCTGTTAAGTGTCCAACTCTTGATTTCAGCTCAGGTCATGATCTCACCATTTGGAGTCTGAGCCCTGCATCAGGCTCTGTGCTGACAGCATGGAGCCTGCTTGGTATCCTCCATCTCCCTCTCTCTCTGCCCCTCCCCCGTGCGTGCTTTCTCTCTCTCAAAAACAAATAAACATTGAAAGAGAGAGAGTGAGAGAGAGAGAGAGAAAATCCCAGTCTTTTTGAGTACTCCCACTACCACCACCAATTTTGAATATGTTTTCCAGTCTCTTGATATTACGCACACTTTCTCAGCTTGCTGAGGGTGGTGTCCCTGTGTCATATTCAAAGTCTTCCTACACGTGTCTTCAGCGTTCTTTCCTTCTTCCTCATACTTACTCCCCAGCTGCACTCTGTTCAGACCCATTATTTATTCTGCATACCTGCTGTTTGCCTGCTCTTTCTGGAGAAGGCACTACTGTAAGGTTGTCTAGATGGTCCCCCACCAAAAGTGTGCAAGGACCTCAGAAGACCAGGGACCTAGGGGTTGAGTGTCCGACTTCGGCTTAGGTCGTGATCTCGAAGTTCACGAATTCAAGCCCCATGTCAGGTTCTGTGCTGACAGCTCAGAGCCTGGAGCCTGCTTCGGATTCTGTGTCTCCCTCTCTCTCTGCCCCTCCCCTACCCATACTCTGTCTCTGTCTCTGTCTCTCTCAAAAATAAAACATTAAAAATTTTTTTAGAAGACCAAGGACATAGACCTCGATCACTGGCCTAATTGGAGAGAATAAGGACATCCCACAGTTGCCCATAGACGTGTTCCCATTTCAGTGTACCTAAGTTTATGTCATTTCCTAAGATAAAATGTAGCTGTTTTTCAGACAAACACATTGTGTTTTGGGCTCCTTCATCTTCAGTGTCCATTTAATTGACTCCCCCCCCCCCCACCCCGGGTTTTTAGTTAGAACCAAATAAACACTGTTGAAGATTAGACAATATCAAACCCATATATCATGATTTCATTGCCAGTTGGTTCCACAACCCGTGCACTGGAAAATGAACCTCATTAGCTGAGTTGAAATGCTGTAGAGACATCAGAGAACTTGACCAACTAGCCACACAGGAAAAGGTGTTTATTTAAGCAGGCTTCCAAAAACCCAGTTAATGAGGGTGACATTTAATGTGGCATTTGATCAGCAACACAGATAAAGTGAGAAATGAAACCTATCATCCATGGTAATGATTGATGATAAAATGATAAAAATATCCATTGCTTAAATATTCATTTGTGGGGGGTGGGGGGAGTGACAAGGGGGACAGAGCCTTTTATGATGTAAATTCCAGGTGGTGAGAGTGCCAGGTGGTTCCGAGTCTCTTCTGGATACCGATTTGGAGGCTGGTGCTCTTAGAGTTAATCCACTCAGCACTTTAGGATATGACTTGTAAAAGCTAGGGAGCTTTTTTATTATTTTATTTTTTTAAATAATTTTTTAAAGTTGATTTATTTCTCTTGAGAGAGAGAGGGCATAAGCAGGGGAGGGGCAGAAAGAGAGGGAGAGAAAGAGAATCCCAAGCAGGCTTCTTGCTATCAGTGCAGAGCCTGACGCAGGGCTCCACCCCCCAACTGCAAGATCATGACCTGAGCTGAAACCAAGAGCTGGACGCTTAACCCACCGAGCCACCCAGAAGCCCCTAGGGATCTTTCAAAATACAGTAAACATAGCAATGACCATGATTCTGCTCCTCCTCCCCACACACCTGATAATTCAATCCGAATGGCTGGTGTATAAATGTTGTCTTAAAGCTCCCCAGATGATTCTACTGTGCAGCCCGAGTTAAAAGCTGCCACTCTGGTGACTCATATATTTTGAGGATGGACAAAGAATTCTGGTTCCATTTCAGGATGGTGGACTAACTATCCTACTTAGTCCTACAACTTCTTCCCTCCTGCAGCAAGAGTCTTAACTAATGATCCTTAGTAAGAAGTGAAACTTTCAGTGAACCAGAAACCAGGATAGATCCTGAAATATGGCATGTAGAGTGGATTGATGCAAAGACAGAAAGCCCAATCTAAAATGCGCACAGAAGATGATTGTTGGAAAGGTACAGGGAACATCAAGCCTGCTCCATCCTCAAAGGTGGCAGACACCAGGAGCAGAAGGGTATCAAAGACAATCAACATGGAGGTCCTTGGGCTGTTGCTGCAGGTGGGGCCAACGATTCATCCTCCACTGAAGCCCTTCTGTCTTCTTCTTGACTTCAACAGCTGTGACAAAATGTCAGCCTTCCTGTAGGAGTCATAGCCAGGGAGCCCAAATTAGATGGGCATGGCCATGTGTCTTGGGGCTGACCATTGCCAGGGGAATAGGGTAGACCTGAACATCCCAGCGAAATCTCACCCAGTGGCTTACCCTTCATTGTCCCTGAGGGCAGCCCAATTCAGACCAGCAATCTCCCTAAGCAGATCATGCCCACTGACAGAGAATACAGACTAATGGAGAATCTCAACTAGATAGAAGATCAAAGAGTCAAGACCACCACACATTGGAGAAAGACCAACACTACAAAAGACAACAAACTCAACAAAATACACAACACCCACGCAAGATAAAGAATAGAGCAAGCAAAAGAGGAATCAAGAAAAAGCCAGACAGAGACAAATACCCTACAACTTCACAAAGACAAATCCTATATGATTTCACTCAAATGTGGAATCTAAAAAACAAAACAAATGAACAAACAAAAAGCAGAAACAGACTTATAAATCCAACAGACTGGTGATTGCCAGAGGGGAGGGGGATGTGGGGATGGGCAAAATTGGAAAAGGGATGAAAACGTACAAACTTCCAGCTGTAAGATTAAGTCACGTGGATGAAAAGTACGGCGTAGTGAATATAGTCAATAATATTGCAATAACATTGTATGGTGACCACGCTTTTTGTGGTGAGCGTTTGCGGAATGTACAGAATTGTCAAACTGCTGTGCTGTATGCCTGACGCTAACATTATACGTCAACTCTGCTTCAATTAAAAAAATAAATAAGCATCAGCAAATTTCTCTGACGTGTGAGGATAAAGCAGTCACAAATAAATCAACTAGAAGAGTCAGGGAGATTAAAATTTGATCCTTGAACCAGCAGATGAAACATCTTTTTTTTCTGAAATGTAATTTTAGTATAACGAAGATGAATGTGTGTTTTATAACCTAGTGACTAGTGATAGCTCAGAGTTTTGGTAGTTCACTTTTCTGGAAAGCCCATAGTATCTGAGTGAGTCGTTACAGAAAGTATTAAGAAGAATGAAATGTTTTCCATAGCCCTTTTATTTATTTTTTAAATTATTTAAAAAATTTTTAAATGTTTATTTTTGAGAGAGAGAGACAGAGTGTGAGTGGGGGAGGGGCAGAGAGAGAGGGAGACACAGAATCCAAAGCAGGTTCCTGGCTCTGAGCTGTCAGCACAGAGCCTGATGTGGGGCTTGAACTCATGTACCATGAGATCATGACCTGAGCCAAAGTCAGACGCTTAACCAGCTGAGCCACCCAGGCGCCCCTAATATTTATTTTTGAGAGAGAGAGACAGAGTGTGAGTGGGGGAGGGGCAGAGAGAGAGGGAGACCCAGAATCCGAAGTAGGCTCCTGGCTCTGAGCTGTCAGCACAGAGCCCGACACAGGTCTCAAACCCAAGGGGACCACAAGATCGTGACCTGAGCCAAAGTCAGACGCTTAACAGACTGGGGTACCCAGACGCCCCTAAATTATTATTTGAGAGAGAGAGAGAGAGAGAGAGAGAGAGAGAGAGAATCTTAAGCGGGTTCCATGCTCAGTGCGGAGCCTGACATGGGGCTCAATCCCATGACCCTGGGATCATGACCTGAGCGGAAATCAAGACTCAGTTGCTCAACTGACTGAGCCACCTAGATGCCCCTGTATTCCTTAACCCTTTTCAAAAGTCTTGGTCCCTTTTGAAAAATTGACAAATGAAAAATACAATTGGGCGCCTGGGTGGCTCAAGTCGGTTAAGCATCCAACTTCAGCTCAGATCATGATCTTGCAGTTTGTGGGTTTGAGCCCCACGTTGGGCTCTGTGCTGAACCTGGAGCTCAGAGCCTGGAACCTGCTTCGGATTCTGTGTCTTCCTCTCTCTCTCTCTCCCTCTCTCTCTCTCTCTCTCTCTGCCCCTCCCCTGCTTTCACTCTATCTCTCAAAAATAAACAAACATTTATTTTTTTTTTAATTTTTTTTTTTAACGTTTATTTATTTTTGAGACAGAGAGAGACAGAGCATGAACGGGGGAGGGTCAGAGAGAGGGAGACACAGAATCTGAAACAGGCTCCAGGCTCTGAGCTGTCAGCACAGAGCCCAACGCGGGGCTCGAACTCACGGAGCGCGAGATTGTGACCTGAGCCGAAGTCAGACGCTCAACCGACTGAGCCACCCAGGCGCCCCAAACATTTGAAAAAATATCTAAAAAAAGAAAAATCCATCGAACAGAAAGAGAAGTTTTTCTCCTAGATATAGAACACTTTCTGGTATTTGTATTTTGAGTGCTTGGAGTAAAATAGGCCCCACTTTCAAAGGCTGTTAATAACAGCCGGCGCAAGGACTTGTTTCATTTGATTTAGCACCAACTGAAATTAACAGTAAAGAAGATATATAGTTGTGTTTCTCCTCTACCTCTCTTACTGCCCACTCCTACCAGGCCACACTACATAAGCATGTGTCTTCCCAATGCCAGGCAGGAATCTAGAATAATGATTTAAAAATGGCTCGTCATGGGGCACCTGAGTGGCTCAGTCAGTTAAGTCCCCGACTTCAGCTCAGGTCATGATCTCTTGGTTCCCTGGCCTGACCCCCACGTCGGGCTCCCTGATGACAGCTCAGAACTTGGAGCCTGCTTCGGATTCTGTGTCTCCCTCTCTCTATCTGCTCCTCCCCCTTGCTCACACACACACACACACACACACACACACACACGCACTCAAAAATAAATAAACATTTAAAAAATTTTTTTTAATGGCTGGTCAGATTGCAGACACTGGCAGGATTTTTTCCCCTTAAGAGAGGATGTACGTGAACGCTCCCAGGTATCAACTTCTTTGGTTAGGAATAAAGAACTCCACCCTCAGCAAACTGAATTACTTTTCCTGGTCCTTTTTCCCTCTCATATAAAACTTTTTCATTGCTACACCTGCTTACTCATTATGGCTGCTATATTCTCAAGGAAATTTCCCACCAGGGATGCTTGATTTATTTCTATCTTCTGAGGACAAAGTATGTGTATTTTACATGGTGTTATAAGTTTTTCTTCTTATTTTTAAGTACTTTGTTACTCTTCAAGGCAGAATGATCAGGCGAACTGGCAAGCAGATCCTAAAGACACATTTCTTAACCGGAGTAACCTCTGAAAATGCAACATGTCATTCACATTTTCACTTAGGAAAATTCATTCAACTCTGGTACTTATCCAAGAGCTTGTATCATAATGTCAATTTCTAACATAAGTTATATCCCTCAGTGCTCATGTATTTTCAGGAGAAAACAAGTCACATCAAAGTAATATTTTCCTAAATGTTATGTGATACATTTTTATAGCAACTTGAAAATTCTGAGTAAACTGAAATTATGTTTAACAACAAAATAAATGCAGCTTATACAGCCACCTTATAGGTTTCTTAGTTTATTTTTTTTTTAACGTTTATTTATTTTTGAGACAGAGAGAGACAGAGCATGAACAGGTGAGGAGCAGAGAGAGAGGGAGACACAGAATCTGAAACAGGCTCCAGGCTCTGAGCTGTCAGCACAGAGCCCGACTCGGGGCTCGAACTCATGACCTGAGCCGAAGTCGGACGCTTAACCGACCAAGCCACCCAGGCGCCCCAGGTTTCTTAGTTTAAATAAGGCAACAGTAAATTTGCATTCTGTACTGAATTTATAAATCCAGCTATTTTTATCTGAATTTATACGTACAGAATTTTATAGATACAGCATCTCACAAAACCATGCCCCATGTGCTGGAAATGTTGTGGGGTTTTTTTGGTTTTGTTTTCATTGTTGTTGTTGTTTGTTTTTTGGGGGGTTTTTTTGGCATCTGGCTATACAAAAGCCTCTGATTAATTAGACACTTTCTCCAAATTCATATAATGTAATTTTTTACTTTTCCAGAAAAATAGGAAACCAATCACTTTTTCCTCCTGAACAAAAGTCCTATTGCTACCAATTGCTCTTTTAATCTTGCTCCAAGAGAATTTTTTAAGCTTGGACATTTTGAATTGTGCCCCCATAGCTGGATGAAACACACCAGGAAATCTCCAAAGACAAATTTCAGCATGAGACTCATTTGGCGGATCCTTACAAAATAACAAAACAACATCCACAGAAATGCAACTAATGTAACTTTCAAGGAATTCGTCCATGGCAGAGTACTTAGAACAAGGAACTTGTAAACGAAAAGAAGAGATTCTGTTCATCTTGCTAACTGCCAGCCAGCATGTGTCCTCATGGAATAACCGATGCTTTCGGGTCTATTTGTGGAACTTTTGTTTGCAGCAGAGCATGCATACAGGGCCAGATCTCGTTGGTCTCTGTTCCGGAGAATGTTTCCAACACTCCCTTCTTCCGGTAATATTCCAGGACAGGTTTGGTTGGTCTTCGTAAACCTTCAGCCTCTTGATGAGCGTCTCTGGTCTATCATCCTCACGCTGAACGAAAGGCTCGCCGGTCACACGCCAACCACTTTGGGAAGTTTGAATTCGAGGTTGTAGACGCGCCCACGGCCTGGATGAATCCAGCGAGCGGAGAGGCGTTGCTGGATGACCTCGGAGGGCACGTTCAGGTTCAACACCAGGTGTATCTGATAAACTCTATCCAGGGCCTCAGCTTGTCGTAGTGTTCTGGGGAAACCACACAACAGCCAGCTCTCCTGGCTGAAATTTTTCAGCTCGTGAAGGGTCACCCGGGTCATGACGTCGTCCGGTATGAGCTTCCCCTGGTCCATGAAAACCTTGGCGAGCACACCGATCTCTATGTCCCTCAGCATGTTTTCTCGGATCAGGTCCCCGCTGGAGAACTTTTTCAGCCGGAAGTGTTTGGTGATGTGCAAAGCCAGGGTGTGCTTGCCGGAGCCCGGGGCGCCCCGGCGCCGCCATGGCTGCTGGGCAAGACCCGGCTACAGACGGTTGGGCCCGGGACTCCGGCCGCGTGTGCTCTGCAAGCTGCGCGCCCGGCAACGCGCTCCGGGGCCGTGGGCGGCAGGTGCAGCTCAGTGCAGCAAGGACGCAACCCCGCAGTGCAAGCGGGGACTGCACTCTGACCAAGAGCACGTTCGTAACTTGGAAGATGGAGCCAAGAAATCCTCCTGTTCACCATGCAGGAGAAAAGATGGTAAGTAGGAAAAGAAACTCCGGGAACATGAGGTGTAGATTCAAAGTTCCACCATTCACACGCAGAAAATGGAGAGGGTGGAGGGATACAGTATTTAAAGAAATGATTCAAGAAAGAATACACAAGAATTTCCTAGAGTTAAAGAATGGTATGCGTCGCAGGAATAGACATTCCAGAACACCGAGTAGAAAATATTGGCAAAGGTGTGAGTAAATAGAGCTCACACTCCTAGGGTGGGGTGTGCCCACAGTTAGTTTGGAAGGCAACTTGGCTGTGGCTATTGAAGTTTTATAAAACTGCTTCTCAGTGTCTTAAGATAAACTCTCAAAGTAAAACAAGAAGACATATGTAGAATGTTCCCTTCAGCCCCATTTATATAGACCAGCAGAAAAGGGTTAACTATCTAAATAGTCATTAATAAGAGAATACCTGGGGCACCTGGGTGGCCCAGCCAGTTGAGCTTACGACTTCCGCTTAAGTCATGATCTCCTGGTTGGTGAGTTCAAGCCCCACATCAGTGCAGAGTTGCTAGGGCTCCTCTGTCCCCCTCTCTCTGCCCCTCCCCCACTTGTGCTCTCTCTCAAAAATAAATAAAACGTTTAAAAAAATAACAAAAAAAGAAACTAGACAAGGGAGCCGTAGCCTGTCTAGCGCTTCGTAGGCTACAAAGAGAGCGATCTCCGTGTGCTAACGTGAAAAGATTTCTAAGACGTTGTAAATGCAAAATGTTGCAGCCCCATGTAATTTATATTCAATTTATGTTAAAGTATGTTGCAGCTTGTATTTAAATATACGGGGGCGGGGGGGGGGGGCGGCGGGGAATGCCTGGGGGCTCAGTGGGTTAAGCCTCTGACTCTTGGTTTCAGCTCCGGTCATGATCTCACAACTCGTGAGTTCGAGCCCCGCATCCGGCTCTGTGCTGAGCCCCAGAGCCTGCTTGGGATCCTCTGTCTCCCTCTCTCTCCCTCAGCCCCTCTCTCGCTCATTCACTCCCTGCCTCCCCCCCTCTCCCCCCCCCCCCCCCGACTCCCCACCGTCTCTCTCAAAAATAAATAAATTTTAAAACTCAAACAAACAAACCTGGGAAGTGAACTGGGAAGCCAGGTTTCAAGCAGTGGAAAGACAACTTGATTTTCTGTTTTTAAAAGATTGCTCTGCTTGCACGAATGGAAGGAGAATTCTGCAAGAATGTTGCTCTGCTGTTAGCAGGCTATCTCAGCAGGCCAGCAGAGAGGTGAGAAAGGACACATTTACCTTTAATTCCCTCAAACGAGTGACGTTAAGCCCCTTTTCATTTGTCAGTGGGCCACTCCTCTACTTGATTTCCATGTAGGATTTTTATGCTGACGGTTATCTGCTGATCACTTCCTCGGAAAGATGCTTTAGGTTTAATTTATGACACAAGCCATGGAACAGTTGCCTCCTCAGCTTTGTCTTGGGTGGTCCATTTGGCTTAGTTCAGCATCTGAACGTGGATCATATGGAAGTAATCCTAATTTAGAAGGCTCCAGGGCCTCCAACCCTGCGTCCACATCACTTCTCAGAAAGTTCCATAAAAATGACGTGATGCGTTGTTCTCATCCCATAAGCAGAGAGAGAAAGCTTTTTCCAGAGTAGAGACTGGGGGAGTAGAAGCATAATTTCTGTATTTGTATTTTGTGGCAGTAAAGTAGAATGTTTGCTCTAATTGCTCAGACTTTTTAAAAATTGTTTCTGATATTTGGGATCTTTAAGTTAGTCATATAATCTCTTTAAAATTTTTTTAAAAAAATGTTTATTTATGTTATTTGAGACAGAGAGAGAGAAGGCTGTTGCATGGCAGAGGGGCAGAGAGAGAGGGAGAGAGAAAATCCCAAACAGGCTCCTTGCTGTCAGAGCAGAGCCCAACACAGGGCTTGAACTGACGAACTGTAAGAACATGACCTGAGCTGAGATCAGGAGTCAGATGCTTAACCGACTGAGCCACCCAGGTGCCCCTGTATGATCGCTTTTATTGTTGCTGTATTCAAAGGAGTTACACTGAATACATAAGAAGAGTCAGAATGTATGCAGATTTTTAATAGAAATTTGGCACGTATCCTCCAGCAAAGGAAAAAAAAATGGTGTTATAATTGAAACAGTATCTTTGCATAATACTAATTGCTGTGTCTGATAAAGGAGCACACTCTCACCGCCTTTTAATTATATACACAAAAAGCGATGCCACCCAGGTCTTTCTCTCCTCCTGGATAGATTTAGACTTCTAGTATATTCAACCTTTAATTGAGACACCTAATTTGGTACCAGAATCTGATCTCAGAATACCCCAGAGAGTATCTTCAGAGAGTAGGCAGCATTGGCTGTGCTCCAGGCGTGAGAGGGAGAGGATGTGCTCCCCAGCGGCTTAGAACAGGCACAGTCCATGTTGGAGTGGAGGCACACGTCAGACTCCTAAAGCACAGGGTCATTTCTGGCTCCTGAGACCACCTCGTTCCTTCCTTCTTTTCCCAGGCTGATAGCACTTAACGCCGCTGAAGACACTGGTTATAAAACTTTTCTCAGCAGCACCCAGCAAGGGATTCTCTGACCAAAAACATAAAAGCCAGTGGCCAGGTAATAGCGTTTAAGACATTTGGCTGCACTTAGCAGAAAATGCCCAGTGCCCACCATATACGATTGTGGACTTTCGCTGAAACTTACTAGGTGTTTTTCACAATAACAGAAGCCAAATGGTGTAGCAGTAAAAGAAAAACAGAGGGAGCTCCTCAGATGAGGCCTGTTTGTGCAACCCCAATCATTTTGGGGTGAAAATTTCCGAGTTAATTTATTGCCCGCTCTAGGGAGAGTTAGCAGTTATAGGGCATCCACGAGACAGAGCTGGAAGCCACAAGGGTGATGAGAAGCTTGATAATCACTCATTCATCAATTCAGCAAACTTAAGTTGGGCATTTACACCTGTGACTTACTGTTCTAAGCACAGGGGATGCAACCCATGTGAAAGAATGAAGCCTGAGTGTCTGTCCCCATGATACTCACCTTCTAGTAGGTATTATGGGATAGTGTTTCCTAGAGTGTGACAGCTTCTCTGGGGAATGTGAGATGGTTTTAGGTCTCTGCGTGAGAACATTCCCCTCCCCACCTCCAGATTTGATAAGTTTGTTTTATTTTATTTTTTAAACTATCATGAAAATGTCAAAGACACATGAAATTAGACAATGGTACAGCCCCAGGCACTCAATATCTGGTTTCATAATGATCAATGTTTTGCCAATGTTGTCCTCTTATTTTTTTTCTGGAGTATTTTCCAATCCTGTTCTTTTTTTCCCCCTAGGGTATTTTAAATAATAGCATTTTTCATTTTGATGGTGCATATGCATGTTTTAATGTGTGTAAGGAAAAACATAACTAGTGCTCAAACCTAATATTTGGGAGTATTCTTGCTTAGGACAAAACTATACTAGAAATTTAAGTTTTAAAACTGGTACACAGGGGGGTGGGCAGCGCCTGGCTGGCTCCATCCGTAGAGCATGTGACTCTTGGTCTCAGGGTTATGAGGTCAAAGCCCATCTTGGGGGTAGAGTTTACTTAAAAAAAAAAAAAATTAAGGGGCACCTGGGTGGCTCAGTCGGTTAAGCGTCCGACTTCAGCTCAGGTCACGATCTCAAAGTCCGTGAGTTCGAGCCCCGTGTCGGGCTCTGGGCCGATGGCTCAGAGCCTGGAGCCTGCTTCCGATTCTGTGTCTCCCTCTCTCTCTGCTCCTCCCTGTTCATGCTCTGTCTCTCTCTGTCTCAAAAATAAATAAACATTAGAAAAAAAAATTAAAAAAAATTAAAACTGGTACATAGATATGGCAAAGTCCAACAAGTGAGTACATAAGTGAGTACATAAATGACTGACATTTGTTAACTATTGATAGAAGCAATAAGAAATGAAGAGGAGAGGGTAGACATTCCCCTTCATCTTCCTCCCTCATGAGGTTAGGATGGTCAGAAGAGATTCCTTCCAAAATAAAATAAGATAAAAACAGAGAGGGAGGGAAACCATAAGAGACTCTTAACTATAGAGAACAAACAGGGTTGATGGGGGGGTGGGGGGATGGGTGACGGGCATTAAGGAGGACACTTGTTGGGATGAGCACTGGGTGTTGTATGGAAGTGATGAGTCACTAAATTCTACCTCTGAAACCAACACTACACTATATGTTAACTAACTTGAATTTAAATAAAATCTTGCAAGAAAACATAAAATAGGGGTGCCTGGGTGGCTCAGTCGTTTAAACATCCGACTCTTGGTTCTGGCTCAGGTCATGGTATCATGGTTCATGAGTTCGAGCCCTGTGTTAGGCTCTGTGCTGACAGCATGGAACCTGCTTAGGATCCTCTCTCCCTCTCTCTTTCTTTCTCTGTCCCTCCCCCATTTGCTCTCTATTTCTTTCTTAAAATAAATAAAAATACACTTTGAAAAATAAAATAAGAGAAAAAGAAAAAAAAGAAGAGATTCCTTCTTCTATGGAAAATGCTTAGCACCATGCTTGGCACTTAGTAAGCACCTACAGAAGAGGAGCTGATGTTGTTTTCGGAAGGCATCTTTGATTCCGGAGAACTGCTGTTGGCTAACATTTATTAAGCACTTACTGTATACACACACTGTTGTCAGAGAGTACAATACCTCGGGGCGCCTGGGTGGTTCAGTCGATTAAGTGTCTGACTTCGCTCAGATCACTGATTTTGTGGTTCACGAGTTTTAACTCCGAGTCAGGCTCTGTGCTGACAGCTCAGAGCCTGGAAGCTGCTCTGAAGCAGGTGTGTTTTGCCTTTTGCTCCGAAGGTCAGGTGTGTTTTTCTGCCTGACTCCTGGAACGGCCAGGAGGCAGTTGGGGAAAGAACCAGTTTGGAGGCCTCATGTACACCGGACTCTACCATTTTGCTAACATGGTGACCTTGAACATTTTACTGCACTTTTTCTGAGCCTCTGTTTCTTATGCACAAAATGGGGACAATCATGCTAACCCCCCAGTTTTCAAGCATGAAGTGAAATAATTGGTATGGCAATCTGACCCTGTGGACACTCAACTAAATGTGCTATATTCACACAGCACTACCAAGGCATGTGATTTGGAGCGATCCTCTTCCCTCTTTGGGTCTTGTTATTCTCAACTGTAAAAATAATGGGGTTGACTCTTAAACGTCCTGCTAGGGAGAATGTTCCAGAATTCTAAAAAAAATTTTTTTTAATGTTTATTTGTTTTTGAGAGAGAGAGTGTGTGACTGGGGGAGGAGCAGAGAGAGAGGGAGATGCAGAATTTGAAGCAGGCTCCAGGCTCTGAGCTGTCAGCACAGAGCCCACGTAAGGCTTGAACCCACGAACTGTGAGATCATGACCTGAGCTGAAGTTGGACATTTAACCGACTGAGTCACGCAAGTGCCCCTAACATTCCAGAATTCTATTCTGATTGGACCACAATAAATATTGCTGACTCTGAAGTTAATGAAAGTAAGTAGATAAACGTCCTTCTAGTGTGATTTTATTTGTAATTATTTCTAAGTGTTGTAGTCTGGATTCCTTAGAGAGCAGAGCAGGATAATAGTTTGTTTCTGCTGCTTTGTCAGGAGCACAATATCGGGGAGCAGAAGCCAGAGAATAGGTGATGTAGGAACGAGGCAGAGAGAAGGAGAGACATTTGAGCAGAGAGGTAAGTGAGCTGGTTGCCACTAAGTATTGCCAGTGGCTTTATTTCAGCACCCTCTCAGAAAAGCTGCATCTCAGAGCAGCCTGGAGTGAAAAAAAAAAAAAGAATAAATTTATCTACCAGTTTCCATCTCCCGTCGCACAACACTCACACCATGAGGTGTTAATTCCCCTGCAGTTCTGGGCTGCACGATTCTGGGCTCTGAAGCAGGGTCCCTTGGTGTCCCCCATCTTGGTGTTAACAGGGAAGCCAAGATGGGAGATGAGAGGTGCGTGCATGGGTACGAGGCTGGGCTCTGGGAGGGTGAGCCTGGAAGAAGTAGTTGGGGCTGGTTGCCATGGTAGAGTTTGAAACTAGAGACAGGTGAGGCTGAGAGTCCAAAGTGGTCTCAGTGTGCGATCAGCTTCCAAACAGGATGGGAGGGGGCTTCCTTATACAAAAAGGACAGTCATGAAAGAGGAAATAATTTACAAAAATACCCAAAAAGGGTCCTCAGTTTTGTATCCTGGAAGGGAGGATAATAATAGCATGTACCCATAAGGTAATTAAGAAGTGATAGGAATTCAAGAAGTTAATATGTGTAAAGCGTTTAAAATATATGTGCATACAAAAGCCACTGTGTAGCTGTTTGTTTGAAAAAATAATAAAATACGGGCCAGGTGAGCTCAGGTGATTTCTCCAATTGTGCATTAATTTTACCGCTAAGCTTTCTAGCTGTGAAGGAAAAAGGAGAATATGGCAGGTTTCGTAATTTATATCATCTGATCAAAATGAGCCTGCTAATTCGGAAAGAGAGCCAAGATTTTACCCAGCATGAAAGGCCAGAAGAGATTGATTCCAAAGGACATTAAAAAGCAAAATAAAGAGGGCCTCCTGGATAGCTCAGTCGGTTAAGCATCCGATGCCTGATTTCGGCTCAGGTCATGATCTCTCGGCGCGTGGGTTCGAGCGCTGTGTCAGGCTTGGCACTGACAGTGCAGAACCTGCTTTGGATTTTCTCTCTCTGCCCCTCCCCCATTTGCATTCTCTCTCTCTCTCTCTCTCTCTCTCTCTCTCTCTCTCTCTCAAAAATAAATAAATAGCAAAGTAGTAATATTTTCAAAATGTTTAAGACGTGTAGAAGAGTGTCTCGATTCTTTCGCTGATACTTTAGCCAGTAGATTTAGATTACTTCTGAAAGCTAAGATAAAGGGACTCGGATTTGAAGCATTCTGTTGTGTTGTCCTGAATCAGCGGCTCTCCACCAGAGGCAGTTTTGCCCCTCCCCCCAAGGGGACATTTGGCAATGTCTGGTGATATTTTTAGCTGTCAGAACTGAGGCCAGGGCTGGGGTGGGTAATGCTACTGGCATCTAGTGGATAGAGACCAGGGATGCTGTGAATATTTCATGGGACGTACCTATACTAAAAAAACCAAAAAAACAAAAAACCATCTTGTCATTTATTTGAAATTCACATTTAACTGAGACCATTACATTACAAAATTTTTTTTTTAACGTTTATTCATTTTTGACAGAGAGACACAGAGCACTTAGCAGGGGAGGGGCAGAAAGAGAGGGAGACACAGAATCCGAAGCAGGCTCCAGGCCCTGAGCTGTCAGCTCAGACGGACGCTTAACCGACAGAGCCACACAGGTGCCCCAAGACCCTTACATTTTAATCTGCTACCTCTAGCAACCCTAGCCGCTCAACTTCCTGCAGCCCACAAAACAGCCCTCCATAGCAAAGGATTATCAGGTCCCCAAATTTGAATTGTACTGAAAATTGCAAAATCCTGCCCTAAGTGGAGTATAGATCTTTGCAGGCTTTCCTAGAGGAATGGGGACATAGTGTGGATGTTAAAATGTCTTTTGTTTAAGATTAGTTAGCTGACCACTAATTTCAGGTCAAAACCTGGCCTCATTTATTTCTATCTGTGATGTTAATGGAAGCTTGAGTCCTCTGTCCAGCAAACAACTGACAAGGTGGACATTGTATGGGAAGCTTCTTGAACACCCTCATTTCTCGTTAAATATCTCCTGTCCCCAAATCTTGATTCTAGAAATAGCTATCTCTCTTGCTTACAGGGTGAAAACAACCCATCACGTCATTTTTATGGCTCTTTTTTGAGGTCATTCAAGGAAAAGAGATTTGGGGAAGGTGCTATATGCCGTCTTCATGTGAGATTAAGTAAAGGTTGGGGGGCTGACTGAGTGAAAAGCTGTCTCAGAGAGTGGGGTGAAGTCCATTTTCCAGAGGGGACCCCATCGCTTGACGGAGCTGTGAGGTGGTGTTTGTTGGATTCCAGGGAGGGCAAGAGGCACGTGGTCCTGGAAGAAGGTTGAAGAAAAGACTTCCCTTCTCTGGCTGCTTATCACCCTGGCTCACGTCATACTGCTTTGGGTTTATGAGACACTCCTCCGTGTAACAGAAACCCAAGAATTCCTCCATGATATACATCACCAAGAAAATATTCTCTGAGTAGAGCCGGACAAGGTCACAATTTGAACTCCCTCATGAAGATACCGATGAGTTAACCCCTCACCTGCACCTGCTTCCCAGGCCTGGCATGAGGTACGCAGGGACTGTGGTATCTTCGGTTGTTCAGAGGACAGGCTTTGCATTCAGCAAACTACAGTAACTGTGTTTCTAACCCCGAGATGGGATATAATAGATATATGGGAAAATCAACTGCCAGCTGCTGTCCTTAGCTAAATTGCTTGTTTAGGGTGCTGGTTCACATGAGGTTATGATGTCTTAATCCACATCCATATTTTTTTTCATTAAATTTATTTACTTATTTTTGAGAGAGAGACAGAGCAAGTCAGGAAGGGGCAGAGAGAGAGGGAGACACAGAATCCCAAGCAGGCTCCGTACTGTCAGCTCTGAGCCGGACGCGGGTCGCCACCCAGGCACCCAATCCACATCCATCTTATTTGGCCTTTTCATAGCCATGTCTTAGCTGTGGCGGCTGGCCTCTGTGTCTCCTGCACCCTACCGCAGTGAGAAAGATGAAAGGCAGAACCAGCCGTTTGTGGTGTGGTGTGACGAACTCACAGCCATCCTCCCCCGTGACCCTGACTCACCTAGAAAGGATTCAGTTACAGTTAGCGTCCTCTGTTCAAAGGGCAGGGAACTTTATCATCCACTTGTGAAAGCTCGCCATTAAAAAACAGTTGAAAGTATTAATCTATTTTTTTGTGATTGAAGGGTTGGTTTCAGTTTTCTGAAAAACTGACCTCCACCATGCATCTGCTTCTCCATCCGTGCTCGGAAACAAGGTGCCGTGGTACTTTTTGTGGGGCTTGAACTCACGACCCTGAGAGCAAGACCTGAGCTGAGATCAGGAGTCAGACACTGACTCTTGACTGAGCCATCTAGGCGCCCTCCCCACCCCCATTGTACTTTCATAATGTGTTGTGATTCCCAAAGGCACACCTGACTCCTCGTTGGTTTCATTTTGAGAGGGAGGGTTCTTGATGGCACACAGTCCTTTTTTTAAAATATTTTTATTAACAGAATTTTTTTAATGTTTACTTTTGAGGGAGGGTTAGGAGCTGAGAGAGAGAGAGAGAGAGAGAGAGACAGAGAGAGGCAGAGGATCCAAGCAGGCTCCGTGCTGTCAGCACAGAGCCCGATGCAGACCTTGAACTCATGAGCTGTGAGATCATAACCTGAGCTGAAGTCGGATGCTTAAGCAACTGAGCCACCCAGGTGCCCTACGCGCAGTCCTTCTTTTACAAGTAAACTTTTCTGATGGAATAATGTCAGAGGTATAGAAAAGCTGCATGATAGGACAGAGCGATTTCATATATCCCCTATCAGCCAGTGTCCCTCTATTGGTAACAGCTTACATAACCCAGGTACGTTTGTCCCAACCGAGAAACCAACCCTCGTACGTTACTGTTAACTACACTCCAGACTTAATTCAGATTTCACTGTCTCCTGTATGTGTCCTCTGGTATCTGACGGTGGTTTCTCATTCTTGCTTTCTTTTTAATAGCTGACAGTCTTGAGTACTGGCCAGATGCCCTGAGAGTGGGTCTGTTGTTTTCACATGATTAACTGGGATTATGGATTTTTGGAAAGGGTACCACGAGAAGTGAAGGGCCCTTCTTGTCACATCATATGAGGTTACATGATACCACCTGATATGTCTGGTGATGTTAACCTTCGTCACCTGGTGAAGGTGATATCTACCAGGTTTCTCCAGTGTACGGGTCCTGTTTATCTCTTTCTCTCCTCTGTCTAGTCTTTGGAACTGTTTCATTAAGCCCAGCCCACCCTTGGGAAGGATGGGGTTAAGTGCCACCTCCTGGAGGGGTGGGGAGTATCTATTTATATTATTTGGAATTCTTGTGTAAGAAAGATACAGTGTACAGCCATTTTAATAATTTTATTATTATTATTTTAAATGTTTAGTTGAGAGAGAGTGTGCATGAGTGGGGGAGGGGCAGAGAGAGAGGGGGACACAGAATCCGAAGCAGGCTCCAGGCTCTGAGCTGTCGGCACAGAGCCCGACGCGGGGCTCAAACCCACATACCATAAGATCATGACCTGAACCGAAGTCAGATGCTCAACTGACTGAGCCACCCAGGTGCCCCTTAATGAAATATTTTACATAAATACATCTGCCAAGCTCCCAGGTTTAACAGATGTTAACACTTTGCCAAATAGGCACGAGCTCTTAATTTTAACAAATCATTATTGATATGGTTGAGGTACGGAGAAATACGAATATGTCTCCATCACCCCCTTCTCCTCCCTCCTTCCCTTCAGGTAACAACTAGCTCTCTCCATAGTATCTCTGTAAGAGGATTTTCAGTATTTCTGTTTCATCATGCATCTTGCCCTCTTCATGCAACTTGATGCTTCTGTCCAAGTTGACGAATGTATATGGGAAAGCATCTTAATCCTACTGGTAAATTGCCTCCAAATCATTTTATGAGCTGGGTTCTTTGTTTTTTGTTTGTTTGTTTTGCTTTTTAAGATAACCTATCTTTTTTTTAAGTTTGTTTGTTTGTTTGTTTATAGAGAGAGTGCACGTGAGCAGGGGAGGGACACAGACAGAGGGAGAGAGAGACTCCCAAGCAGGCTCCGCATTGTCAGTGCAGTGCTTGGTGTGGGGCTTGAACTCATGAACCCATGAGATCATGACCTGAGCTAAAACCAAGAGTTGGATGCTTAACAAACTGAGCCACTCAGGTGCCCCTGAGCTGAGTTCCTTGTAGACAGGTTTCCTGTAGGCTATTAATCGTACTCTTGGTGTGTGAATTCCTAGAAAGTGCATGACACCTCCTGGACTTTGTTCTTAGAAGCAGGACTGGGCAAGATTCTAGAAAGATAAGAGGGAAAAGAGGAAGGAATTATCCCTTTTGATGCTTCCTACATTCTCTTTTTACTGGCCGCCACTCCCATTACTCTTTCTTTAAAAAAAAAATTTTTTTAATGTTTATTTATTTTTGAGAGAGACAGGGCACAAAGTGGGGAGGGGCAGAGAAAGAGGAGACACAGAATCCGAAACAGGCTCTAGGCTCTGAGCTGTCAGCACAGAGCCCGACACGGGGCTCAAACTCACGAACCGTGAGATCATGACCTGAGCCGAAGTCGGAGGCTTAACTGACTGAGCCACCCAGGAGCCCCCCTCCCATTATTCTTTCTCTCCTCGCTACACCTTCTCCAACGTCTCTCTCCTGGGCATCTACCTTGCCTGCTCTAGGTGAGCCCTCAGAACAAGTCCCTGATAATCAGCGAGGAAATGACAGGAGGCCGCCACATCAGCCCTCAAGAGACAATGCAAGGCACCGTCAGAACTGGGGATGACAGGGTTTCCGTGCCTGAGCTCCAGACTTGAACGTCTTACAAGTCAAACCCAATGTGTGTCCAGCTAATGATCATCTTTCCCTACTAGCTTTTCTTCCACCAGTGTTACTAACTTCAATTTCTATCCAGTAGCCAAAGTCAGAATCCCTTGGGTTGTTCTCGACTCCTGCCTTTCTCTCTCCTGCCATTGAATCATGCCACTAAGTCAAGTCCCACTATTCCTGATCGAAGACTGTCTTAATCCTTGCATTTCTCTCCAGCTCCTGGCGGCCTCCCTCATCCAGCTGTATTAACTCACACCCAGTCACTCTAGCACTTGCTCAGCTGGACTCCCTGCCTCCTGCCTTGCCTCTCCACTCTGCCTGCCAGCCTGCAAACTAGAAAACTCACTCTCTCACTCCCCCGGTTAAACCTCCCCCCCTCCCCCCACGGGGCCTTAGTACAAATCTCATGTTCTGGCACCATTTGCAAAGGCTGCAGAATCTCTCTTGCTTCTGTTTCTAGTCTCACTTCCTATCCTCTGCCCCAGACTTCATCTGCCGACATAACCAGCTTTGTCTACTTTGCCAGACACGCGGAATCTGGGGCGTTCACACTTACCCTTCTCTACGCTTGGAGATCTGCCCTCATGCAGACTGTTTTCAGCCTTCGGCCTGCAGGCTAAATGTACCTTTCTGCAAGAAGAACTCTGACAAAGTCTCTCTTCTTCTTCTTTTTTTTTAATTTTTAAAAAATATTTATTTATCTTTGGCAGAGAGAAAGACAGAGCATGAGCGGGGGAGGGGCAGAGAGAGAGGGAGACAGAATACAAAGCAGGCTCCAGGCTCTGAGCTGTCAACACAGAGCCCGACGTGGGACTCGAACTCATGGACCGCGAGATCATGACCTGAGCTGAAGTCAGATGCTCAACCGATTGAGCCACCCAGGTGCCCCTTCTTCTTCTTTTTTTTTTTAACTTTATTTATTTATTTTGAGAGAAAGAGAGAGCACAAGCAGGGGAGGGGCAGAGAGAGGGAGAGAGAGAATCTGAAACAGGGAGCCCTGGTGTGGGGCTTGAACTCACAAACCGAGAGATTGTGACCTGAGCTGAAACCAAGAGTTGGACAATTAACGACTGAGCCACTCAGGTGCCCCCTCGCTCTCTTTTTTTTTTTTTTTTTTTTAAGTTTACTTATTTTGAGAGAGAGAGAGAGAGCAGGAGTGGGGAGGGTCAGAGAGAGAAGAGAGAGAGAGAAAGAGGGAGAGAGAAGGGGAAGGGGAATCCCAGGCAGGCTCTGTACAGTCAACTCAGGGGTCGAACCTATGAACTGTGAGCTCGTAACCTGAGCTGACATCAAGAGTTGGATGCTTAACTGACTGAGCCACCCAGGCACCCCACAAAGTCTCTCTTCTTGACCATACTTTACACATCCTCCTGTGAGTCCCCATTTTTGACCAGGCCCCAACCGTGGGCTCTGTCCGTGGCCTGCTGAGGTCCAGTTTTAGCAAGAATTGGCTCAGTCTATTTAGTGAGTCTCCCCCGGGCCCCTGGCCCTTGGTATCTGATCACACTCCTCATCCCCCACCCTTGACACCAAAGCCCCTGGCCTGCCTGTAGCAAAACTCCTGTTTGGCCAATTTAGCAAGAATCCCAACCCGTTGATGTCTCCTCTTAGTGATTTTCCATCCGCTGACCCCCCTCACTCTGCTTACTGGCTCCAAATTCCCAGCTGTCACTGCTGTACTTGGAATTGAGCTCAGTCCACATTGAAGTCTCTTTCCCCACCTACAGTCGTTACTGAGTAAAACCTGCCTCGACCACCTTTACCTCGTGTCCAGCTTGGTTCCTCTTTAATGACTCCCTGACCCCAGACTAGGTATGGACCCCTGTTACACACTGTTTCCCCATCATGATTCCCATGCTCTGTTGTACCTTCTTCTATAATTGTGTTTTCTCTTCCTGAACCGCAAGTCCCTGGGAGCATGGATGAGGCCTTACTTACCCTGTATCCCCAGCACAGCCCAAAGTGTGGACACGGTCACTATTTCTGGAACAATGGAATGAATTGTCAGGGTTGCTCACTTGTCTGTAGCACGTTCCTCCCCGACAGTCTTAGGTGGTGCCATCAGAAGGTGGTCTGGCAGACCCGGGCCATGGGAGGGATGAATATGTCTGTGCTTTTCTCAACTGTTGAGCCAAAGCCCTTCCTGGGTGCTGTCTGCCCTCCGGCTGAAACGCGGAGCTGAGTCTCTGCAGTAATGCCACCGGGTAGAACTGACCACTGCCCGATTCATCCACTTACTCAGGCTGGCTCTCTTCACAAGTGCCTAAAATTCATTACCGTACCTTCTGTACTTTGGTCCACCTGTCTTTCTCTCCGTTTCCTGGCCGGCACAAAAGGTAGACGAGGCCTCGATTCATGAGATTTAGTGCTCAGGGAACAAAAAGGTTTTTGAGAAGTTGTTTTGTTTAATGCGACCGTTCCTCACGTTGCACCTGCCTCTGCCTAATCATTTCATTGGTGTGTAAAAGTAGTTTGGTACCTTTTGGCACACTGATAAAGACTATCGGGGCACCTGGGTGGCTCAGTCAGCTACGTGTCCAACTCTTGGTTTCGGCTCAGGTAGTAATCTCATGGTTCATGAGTTCAGGCCCCAGGTCGGGCTCTGCACTGACAGTGCAGTGCCTGCTTAAGATTCTCTCTCTCTCCCTCTCTGCCCCTCCCCCCCCAAAATAAATAAATAAACTTAAAAGATTATCAGGTACATCTTAAGTTTAAGTAGGGAGTTTCTCAGTCTTGAAACTGCAGTGGCCAACAATTTTCAAATAAAAATATCTTGATTTTTTTATTCTTTTTCAAATTTTTATTTAAATTCTCGTTAGGTAACATACAGTACAGTATCGATTTCATGAGCAGAGTTCAGTGATTCATCACCCGCATATAATACCTGTCTTGATTTGTAATTCATCTCATGGAAGTTTGGAATGCGGGTAGAGGCACACAAGGAAGTGATTATGTCAACATTCACTTTTGTTAAACAAACAGATTAGAGGCAAAAGAGTGTCACTGATATTGATGTTAAGAGACCAAAGACCTGTGAGTCCTTCCCAGACCACCGGGATTGCACTCTAGAAGGGGGAAGGTCTCAATGAAACCCCTCTTTGAGTAACGGGGCTGTGTCATAGTTGTAAAGGTTTATAGAAAGGAGGATTCCATAACCTCTCTGGCAAACCCTTCTAGCTGTTAGAAATGCTGACTGGGAAACTTGAGTCTATGGATTTTTTTTTTTTTTTTTTTTTTTTTACTTCTTCATGCTGCAGGTAAAACCCAATTCCTTTCATCTTTTTGCCATGTAGAGGGAAACAGAGGCTGACAGAGGTTAAATTACTTGTCCATAATCACACCCAGTAAGTGCTAGGCTTGAGATTTGAACCTGTCTGACTCTAAAATGCCTTCTCTCTTGTTCTTAACCAATGGTCTTCTCCTGCTTAGTCAACAAGATTGTTCAGTAAAGGAGATAATTCAGTTCCTTAGCTAGCTTGGGTTAAAGGTAATGCCCACCATTGGCCATAAACGCATGTGACCCTGTAGTTCTCTGTCCCGGGGCCAGGTCAGTGTGAGGCAGGCAGCTAACAGGATGCCTTTGGAAAAACTGGACAAGAAAATAAGACCACAGTGGACCAGGGTCCAGTGTGGTTCTTGAGCAAGGCAGAAAGTTTCTGTACTGAGCATGTCAGGCCTTTAGTAGGGTTTTCCACTTTATGTCAGCCCATAAAGCTCCAACATTGGAAAAGTAGTAAAGAATAATGTGAGCTTAAGATTAGTCACTCTGGAGGCACCTGGGTGGCTCAGTTGGTTGAGCATCTGACTTTGGCTCAGGTCATGATCTCGCAGTCCATGGGTTTGAGTTCCGCGTCGGGCTCTGTGCTGACAGCTTGGAGCCTGAAGCCTGCTTCAGATTCTGTGTCTCCTTCTCTCTCTACCCCTCCCCTGGTTGCACTCTGGCTCTCTCTCTCAAAAATAAATAAACTTTAAAAAAATTTTAAAAAAAAAGGAAGAAAAGACTAGCAACATATTACAGACCCCTCGTCTGTACAATGAGGGTAATAATAATTGTAGTAAGGATCATTGTTACATTACGTGCCAAGGGTTGAAACAGAGCCTAGTGGATAAGAAGCTCTCAATAAAGCTTACCTATGAATAATGTATTTAAGTTGTTACTACTGTTTTTGTTACTGTTATGATTATAACTTGATCCCAAAGTGCTTAAAAATAGCCACAGCCAATGAAATAGGAAGCCCCCTGTGTATTGAGATTCCTGACCCGCCAGTGACTCAGAGCTGGTTGGAGAAGGTGGAGACTCCAGCAGCTTGGCTAAAACATATGCATCTAACACGGGTACTGAGAAACTCCAAGAACTTAACTTTTCCCAGAATTTCATATGCTGCCTGAGAAAATGTTCCTATTTGCTAACAGAATATGATTGTATTTAACTTTTGTCCCCACAGCCTCCCTTTCCGGTACTGTTTATACCAGGTAGTTCTTGGGTTCCTCTTTTCATTATTGCTCACTTATTTATTCGCATCCAGAGATTATTTTTATTAGTCTATACTTACGCTTCAGATTGTTTAACATTCTTCTTCTTTTTCAAAAAATGTTTATTTACTTTGACAGGGAGAGAGAGTGTGAATGGAGGAGGGGTAGAGAGAGAGGGGAGAGAATCCCAAGCAGGCTCTGTGCTGTCAGTGCAGAGCCCAAAGTGAGGCTTCATCCCATGAACTGTGAGATCGTGACCTGAGTCGATATCAGGAGTCAGACGCTCAAATGACCAAATCACCCAGGCACCCCAACATTCTTCTTCTTACTGAATTCTTATTTTTTTCTTTGTATCGTTTGATTCATTTCATATTCTCTTTGACCTTTTCCCTGACCTTGCATTAACATTTCTTACATACAGCTCATCTTTTTTTAAATACTTCTTTTTTAAAAGTTTTTTTTAATGTTTATTTATTTTTGAGAGAGACAGAGACAGAATGTGAGTGGGTTAGGGGAAGAGAAAGAGGGAGACACAGAAGCAGAAGCTGGCTCCAGTCTCTGAGCTGTCAGCACAGAGCCCGACGCGGGGCTCGAACTCATAAGCTGTGAGATCATGACCTGAGCTGAAGTCGGACGCTCAACAACTGAGCCACCCAGGCACCCCTAAATACTTCTTAAAAACCTTTAAGTACATATATGTTCAGACATGCACAAGAAAATATCCATACTCTAAACACACTGAGAAATTCATGTAGTTCTTCTAAGCACTTGTCCATATTTATTAGCTTCAACATATTGAACGCCTGTTTAAAAGTTATAATTGTAGAAACTCGATGTTTTGTTTTAAAATATGCAACCAACGAAGCCGAGAAATGCATAGCATAATGATGATGTGTGTCCTGACATTGTCAACAGTATACTGATTAACAAACATGGTTCTTTTTTTTTTTTTTTTTTTTTTAATGTTTCTATGGTTTGAGAGAGAGAGGGAGAGCGCCAGTGGGGGAGGGGCAGAGAGAGAGGGAGACACAGGATCCAAGCAGGCTCCGTGCTGTCAGCTCAGAGCTCAGAGCTCTAGCAGGGCTAGAGCCCACAAACTGTGAGATCGTGACCTGAGCCGAAGTCGGACGCTCAGCCAACTGAGCCACCCAGGCGCCCCAACAGACATGGTTCTTCCGCGGTCACTGGGTGCTTGCACATTCATTAGCTAGAGGGGTCCCAAGAAGGACTCATAAATGGGTCCAGAGGACACATGTCTGCCATCCCTACCGTTGCCTTAGCCCACAGGTAGAGCCCATGGGGTTCACCTTCCTCCTTACACACAGACACGTATGCCTTGGGCTATCCTTTTGAGACTTTCTCCTTAAAGACCGCACCTGATGTTCATCTTGATCAGATAGTATCTCTACATAAGGAAGGGGAAAGTGGGGCGCCTGGGTGGCGCAGTCGGTTAAGCGTCCGACTTCAACCAGGTCACGATCTCGCGGTCTGTGAGTTCGAGCCCCGCGTCGGGCTCTGGGCTGATGGCTCGGAGCCTGGAGCCTGTTTCCGATTCTGTGTCTCCCTCTCTCTCTGCCCCTCCCCCGTTCATGCTCTGTCTCTCTCTGTCCCAAAAATAAATAAAAAACGTTGAAAAAAAAAAATTTAAAAAAAAAAAGGAAGGGGAAAGTGAATGTGTCACAGGAGTAGACCAGACCCCGCCCTCCCCCTTGACAGCCCTACACTTGTAAAGCAGTGTACTTGCTTGAGCTGGGTTGGGTGAAAAATGTCTATAGGGAGTTAATTAGGAAAAATGGCATGTTTTAGAAATTCCTAGCAATCTAGACGCTGGCAGATGCCAGCGGATGCCCCTGTCATTCACGTCTTGTCTTTCTCTGAGTAAAAACCGTGTCTTGTCAGATGGCATTGTGACCTTGCAGATGGACACATGTAAATATAAAGGAGGTTACTGAAAGGTCACAGCTCTAATTTAGAACCCTGCTACCAGGACCTTCTGAATACCTCACTAACACATACACACTAATTCTGTCTCCTGCCCGGGGCCAGCTGTCCACTTGGAAAGTTCTGAGACACCCCACGGTGAGTCAGTCAGAGAATACCACCTCAGAGGCACGTAAACTCTCTGCCTCTTGCAGTTTCTTCTAGCTGCTGGGTAGCAGGAAGTAGCCCAGTTCATGCGGGTGCATCCTAAGCCTCTAGGGTGGAGAGATGAAAAGTTTCGGGAAGACAAAGGGTGTTCAAGAGGTTAAAAATCCTCTGTGAACGGATGTGGAATTTGTAGGAAATTTTGCGTTGGAGACTGAGGTGAAGGCGTCTGTTTGTGAAGTCTAACTATGACTCAGCAAACCACCACAGGCACCAGGTTATCAGGGGAATACACACCTCGCTCCGAGTCAAAGCAGCGGGTGGAAACAGTGGCTCTGTGCACATTTATCTGGATGAGCACAGCAACAGAAAAGGAACCAGGTTTATGTCAGAACCTGGGCCAGGGACCGGGGAGACTTTTTTCCTAGGAAATGGCTGCAGGGCCATCCACCTTTCTGAACCAGATCCAGGAACAAGTAAATAGTGTCGAGCCCTGAAATAATTTTAAAATGTTTTAAATGTTTTTATTTATTTTTGAGACACAGAGAGACAGAGCATGGGCTGGGGAGGGGCAGAGAGAGAGGGAGACACAGAATCTGAAACTGGCTCCAGGCTCTGAGCTGTCAGCACAGAGCCTGACTCGGGGCTTGAACTCATGGACTGTGAGATCATGACCTGAGCTGAAGTCAGACGCTTAACCGACTGAGCCACCCAGGCACCCCTGAAATAATTTTATTTTAAAAGGCCGAAGACTGTTTATTCTGTTACTGGAGAACTGGAGATCATCTTTTTTTCATTTGCTGCTCTCCATGGTAGACGAGGGGAGAGTGCTGGGTTCCTAAAGGTTCTCTAAGGCAGTCTGCTATAGTTCTCCACTTCTGTGTCCATGGGACAGAGAAGGGGACAGCAGGCCGTGTGGGGACTTCCAAGGTCATGGTCCTCAAACTTCCAACTTGACCACAAATCTCTTTCTGTATATTTCTCTGGAAGTTCATTTCTTAGACTAAGCAGTCTTATCTTGAAGCTGTGTTTTAAAATTGAAATTTTAACTCTACCTGCATAGAGCACTTTCTGTATTTCTTCCCACCTACTTAATATCATTATCTTAAAAGGTTTTGGGAAATAGACCAGTCTGCCCAAAAATGCATTCTTCAAAGTCAGTCCTGACCGTGTTTGATCAGACTGTGTTTGCTGCATGACCGACTACCTTAAAACTTGTGGGTTAAAACAAAAGCTATTTCTGTAGCTGACAATTTTGTGGCTGAACTTTTCTGGGCAGTTCTGGCCTTGAATGGGCTTGGTCATGCGTTGGCTGGGAACCGTAGGGTGGCCTCTGCTTTTTCAGCTTGTCTCCGCCTTGCATGGGCTCCTTACCTTCCTGGGGGGCTCACCCAGGCTTTAGCACATAGTTGGCTGGGTAAGGATCCAAAAGAGGGAGCAAAGTGTTTGAGGCTTACTTTGAAACTGGCACATCCTCGCTTCCCCCACATTTTGTTAGCCAAGGCAAGGCACAAAACCATCCTTGATTCAAGGGCTAGCCTACGTCTAGATGGGAAGGATTACGAAGGGTTACACTGCTAAAGGCATAGACACAGGTGGAAGGAGAATTGGAGCCATTTTTTTGCAATCTGTTAACACCTGCCAAATAAAGGGGAGGTGTATCCAAATAATTTTGTCGCAGGTGAATTTTCTATGGGGGAGAAATAAACAGCATAGACTTGTACCTTACTTGAAATAGTTGTGAGCAGTTATTCTTGCTAATTATCGGCACCATGAAAACCGGAAACACAGGGGCAGATTCTCAGCCAACTTGAGTCTGGCTTCCTAGATTATATACACAGTACATGTAAGGCCCTTCCCCTTGATTCTACAGTTACTTTCATTTTGCAAATGTTTGTATAGATGCTTGCTGCAGGCTGAGGGCTCTGGCAGGTAGACTGAGATGGAATGTCAGGAAAGGGCTGTGTATCAAGGCATATGCCTGGGGACCGACACCTGTGGAGGAGAGAGGGAGGAACAGAGAAGTTGAGTGGACATGCACATCCCCAGCCTCAGACAACCTCGTGGAGAGCTGTCTCTTGCCAAGAGCCTGTCAGAATTGCCCCGGATGGGGCCTATATGGCTGGGCCTTTATGAATGACCCATCAGTGGGAGTCTTTTGGGAAGGACATGACCTTGGACAAAGTGACTTTCTGTAGCTGAGATGATCCGTGACAGTGCCAACACACACAGGCTGTCTGCTGACTACGGTTCTGGGGCTGAAGGCCCTTCCTTCTGGATCCAACGGAACGTTCACAGAATTTCGGGGAGATTCTAGCTGCCTACGTACCGCTGATCTCATCTGCAGAAGGAGCTGCCTGGACACATAATGCGACGATATTTATTGACTCTGTTGTTTTCCTCAGAGGATTTCAAATCACTTCCTGAAGGGTCTCTGACTCAAAGCACCATTAGCTTCATTTTGCTGCTAGAGCTGAGCAGAAAGTAGTGGGCTAACTGAGGAATTAGCCATCCGTGCAAGTCGGCTTCGTGCATATTTTATGCCACCTCCTCCACCTCTTCCTCCCCCTCCCCAAAGGAGCACTGATTCCTGCCCCCCTACCCTTTAGCCAGCAATTCCTGGCGTGGCAGTTGGGGATGTGGACTTTCTCGCTCTTCTGTCTGGATCACAAGGAACCCACTTTGTCAGCAAGGAGTGACTTTGGGCTAAGGGGAGGGTCAAGTCCCAGCCCTCGAACCCAACTCTAAGGTAGTCATAGATATAAAAAAATCTAACTTTACCAAAGAGATCTACTGGAACAAATTGTGGGACAATCCTATTTATCTTTTCTTGCTGAAGCAATGAAGCAAGCTTCCCTGGTGGATTTAGAATAGGATTTCATTTCCAAAAATTTGATTTACATACAACTAACTATTCAATCACCTGCTGCATGTACAGCAGATTAGGAAAGCCTTATTTGCATTTTCCAGCTCAATATGGAATTGCCCTTTAAAAGTCCTCAGGTGGTCTTTGCAAGAGTTTGATCAGCCACAAGGGTTGGCAGTATCACCTATTGGTGAATGCCCCAGGTTCCAGAGTCAGACTGTTATGACTCTGATGCTTCTAGATGTGTATTCTTAGAGAAACCATTCTCTTAAAGCCTCATCTGTACAACGGACATTACAATAGCTGCTTCTTCCAGGAACTTCTTATAAGGAGGGTTTGGTGAGGTGATGCCCGTGAAGAGCCTGGCATAGAGCCTGGCACTAAAAATATGAGCCTCTCTTCTTTAGGATGATGACGATGGTGATAAGGATGGTGATCATGGTGATGGTGATGATGGTGATGGCGATGATGATAGTGATGATAGTGATGATGGTGATGGTGGTGATGTTGGTGATGGTAATGGTGGTGATGTTGGTGATGGTAATGGTGGTGATGTTGGTGATGGTGATAATGGTGATGATATGATGATGATGGTGATGATAGTGATGATGGTGATGATGGTGGTGATGGTGATGGTGGTGATGTTGGTGATGGTGATAATGGTGATGATATGATGATGGTGATGATAGTGATGATGGTGGTGATGGTGATGATGGTGATGATATGATGATGGTGGTGATGTTGGTGATGGTGGTGATGTTGGTGATGGTGATAATGGTGATGATATGATGATGATGGTGATGATAGTGATGATGGTGATGATGGTGGTGATGATGATGATGGTGATATGATGATGGTGGTGATGTTGGTGATGGTGGTGATGTTGGTGATGGTGATGATGGTGATGATATGATGATAGTGGTGATGTTGGTGATGGTGGTGATGTTGGTGATGGTGATGATGGTGATGATATGATGATGGTGATGATAGTGATGATGGTGATGATGGTGGTGATGGTGATGATGGTGGTGATATGATGATGGTGATGATAGTGATGATGGTGATGATGGTGGTGATGGAGATGATGGTGATGATATGATGGTGGTGATGTTGGTGATGGTGGTGATGTTGGTGATGGTGATGATGGTGATGATATGATGATGGTGGTGATGTTGGTGATGGTGGTGATGTTGGTGATGGTGATGTTGGTGATGATATGATGATGGTGTTGATAGTGATGATGATGTTGGTGATGGTGATGATGGTGATGATATGATGATGGTGATGATAGTGATGATAATGGTGGTGATGGTGATGATGGTGACGATATGATGATGGTGATGATGGTGGTGATGGTGATGATGGTGGTGATGGTGATGATGGTGGTGATATGATGATGATGGTGATGATAGTGATGATGGTGGTGACGTTGGTGATGGTGATGATGGTAGTGATATGATGATGGTGGTGATAGTGATGATGGTGATGATGATGGTGATGGTGGTGATGGTGGTGGTGGATGGTGATGATAGTGACAATTATGGTGATGACGATGATGGTAATGTTGATGGTGATGATGGTGATGACAATAAAAACAGTGAGGCATTCAGTGTTTGCCCTCTGTCACATTCCTACACGCACTCCTCTTTATGGTCAACTTAGTCTGCCAATTCTTAATTTTTCTGCTGCAGGAGATTGAAAGTTGTAGGTAATGGGTTGATATGAATGAATGCAGGGGAAAAATGTATTTTTGGAAAATATCTAAAATACAGACTCATCTTCAAAATAGAAAGATAGCATAACGTGAAAAAATTCTAGGAGAATTACATACAAATACATAGCTATGGCTGATTCCGTGGTGCCCGAGAACAGGCACCTGAGGGAAAACAGGGAGGGGTGTGCCCACGGGTTGGTGGCCACCATGGGAGTGAGTCAGTTTGGTGCAGAATTAGGGGTTAAGGGATAGTGAGCAGCAGACCGAGCCATGGGGCCATGGTTTGTGGACATGTGGGGTACACAAAGCCACACAGTTCTCACTGTTGGAGCCACCAGTGACCGACTGACAGGGCACACAAGGCACAGGGCAAATTGAGTAAGATTTCTAAATATAAGGACTTTTGAGTCTGTGAAACCCCAGCTGTCCTATAATAAGCTTTAACCTTTGTCCGCTCTGGAACAAGATTTCACAAGAGATTGGTTTATTCTTGCTTGGCCTCACGTCACCACAGATTTTTTTTTTTTTTTTCAGATAGGGACACTGCTGAATTTGTAAACTATTAACATAAAGATATTTATTTTCCAAGTGTGGTTTAGGATAAGCTTAATATCCTACAGTGGAAGAGAAGGTCTCTGTCTCCAGCAGATGATTTATTAAGGCACTTCTTGATTTGGAAGACTTCTTTCCTTGGCAGGATAGACATTGGCTGTGTTCTGGTGAATCATGGCATCTTACCAAGCTCTTTATTGTGCCCACACTCAGGTTATCAACTTTCAAAGAACCAAACTTCAATGAAATGCATGAACACTGAAGCTGTTTAAATGAGCATATCCTTTCTTGGGCAATTTAGAAGAGCTTTAGGATCTTTGAGCACCTCATTGCTGACATTATCACTGTGCAGTTCCATAGGTTTAGAAAAATGTAAGCTGCGGGCCCAACACATTCCCTGACGCTGTCTTGTGACTATGTCCCTGGTAGCTGATTCTGACTTCCACTGCTTTCTCATGAAAGCACCTGCTTAACAAGCTACTTCTGGTTATTTGAGTCCTCTCCTTGTCTGGATTCAGAGTCAGAGTCAGGGCTATTGCGGTAGCCCTCAGATTTGTGCCAAATCCCAAGACATGCTAGAACAGAGCTGTAGGCAGAACTCCTCTGCAGGGGAAATGTGGATAGGAAATGCTTTTCTGGGGAATTAGAGACCCTCCGCTATCTCCAGGCCTGGTGCCAGAAATCCCGGGCTTAATAATGAGCTGCTTGGTGTTTTATTCTGGTTCTCATAGCCCGACAATGAAAGGAGCCCAAAGGACTTCTTTGGAAGTCATTGAGGAAAACGTCAGTCACTATTCCACTAGTTAGTTCACGGCTACGGACAGACATGACCTATAGCTTCTAAGGTCCTCATATCGAAGTATTTTGCTGTTGTTTTGTTCCAGTTATTTTATTCCTCTTCAAAAGAAGGGAAATGACCTCACTGGCTTCTTGGTCCTATATCACATACAGCCTAACTCTAAGACGATGAGGCTGATCTTCTGGGATGACTGTTACATGGGCCAGTTTCAGGGGGAGAGTGCTGGGAGAGTGCTGAACCACACACAGAGTGTGCAACTATGCCTTTAAAAGGTGTGGTTTGTCAGGATGGGCACGTGAAAGGTGTGAAAGGAACACAGTACCTGTCACTTAGCCCAGCACACAGGTAAGCTGGCCAAACTCTTCCCCAGCTGGACAGCCAATGGGAACAACCTGCTCAACACCCTTCCTTGGTGCATGCACATCCTGTCTCCTCAGCCCTCCCTCTCATCCCATTCACTGTTCCTCCCCTGGTTCTGGGTCCTTTGGCAGCTTTGCTTCTTTTTTTTTTTTTTAATTATTTTTTTATTTCAAAATTTAAAAAAAATTTTATTTTATGTTTTTAATTTACATCCAAGTTAGTTAGCATACAGTGCAACAATGATTTCAGGAGTAGATTCCTTAATGCCCCTGACCCATTTAGCCCATCCCCCCCTCCCACAACCCCTCCAGCAACCCTCTGTTTGTTCTCCATATTTAAGAGTCTCTTATGTTTTGTCCCCCTCCCTGCTCTTATATTATTTTTGCTTCCCTTCTTTTATGTTCATCTGTATCTTAAAGTCCTCATATGAGTGAAGTCATATGATACTTGTCTTTCTCTGACTGTATTTTAATTTTTTTCAATGTTTATCTATTTTTGAGAGAGAGAGAGAAACAGTGCAAGTGGGGGAGGTGCAGAGAGAGGGGAAACACAGAATTCCAAGCAGCCTCCAGGCTCTGAGCTGTCAGCACAGAGCCTGACACAGGGCTCGAACCCACGGACCGGGAGCTCATGACCTGAGCCCAAGCTGAACGCTTAACTGACTGAACCACCCAGGCACCCCTTAATTTTTTTTTAATGTTTGTTTATTTTTGAGAGAGAGAGAGAGAGAGCACAAGAGGGACACGGGAAGAGAGAGAGGGAGACACAGAATCCAAAGCGGGCTCCAGGCTCTGAGCTGTTCAGCACAGAGCCTGATGTGGGTCTTGAACTCATGAACCATGAGATCATGACTGGAGCTGAAGTCGGACGCTCAACCGACTGAGCCACCCGGGTGCGCTGGTAGCTCCCCTTCTGCCGATCACTGGTCTTACTTTTACTTTTCAGTCCTGGTGCTTGGTGCTTCTCGAGAGACTGGCTCTGGCCCCCCCTTACCAGGGCTCTGGTTTGCACTCCACTGTCAGGTTGCACCTGCTCCCTACAGCTCCACCTTAAAGCTCCCCAGAGCCCTTCAAGGCTCTGGGCCTTTGCCCCAAGGGTAGTGTGTATGGGTACTTTTGGCTCAAGAAAAAGATACCAATAAACTTGTTTCACCACAAACGACTTTTTCGTGGGCTCTAAACCAGGTCTGCAGTATGTTTATTCTTAATTCTGTAGGTTCGACATTTTTTTTGATTATTGATCGATCAGCAGATATCTCTTGAGACCCACCAGGTATCCAGTGCTAGGCTTGGCATTAAGAGATTACCTTGTTGGGGCCCCTGGGTGGCTCAGTCAGTTAAGCATCCAACTTCAGCTCAGGTCATGATATCATGGTTTGTGGGTTCAAGCCCCATGTTTGGCTCTGTGCAGACAGCTCAGCGCCTGGAGCCTGCTTCAGATTCTGTGTCTCCCTTTCTCTCTGCCCCTCCCCTGCTCATGCTCTGTCTCTCTCTCTCTTTCTCAAAAATAAATAAATATTAAGAGATTACCTTGTTGCCTTCAATTTGGAAGAGGATGTAAGGGTGATCCGGCTGTGAGATCTGTCTCCCCACACCTGAAAGAGTTGACTGGTGGGCTCTTTTCCCTCCTTGTCTGCATGGGCACCTCCTGAGGCTGTCAAAAAGAGAGGCAACCTTCCCAGATAGAGCATTCCTTCAAGTGCATACACACGGACAAGTGAAAAACAAGTAGAATTTTGTGTAGAGTGTACCTCTGTTCGTTGAAAAAGTCAGGGAGAGCCTATAAATACCTCCAGGAAAACTTTGTGCCAGGAAGTGCTAATGCTGGTCATCTCTGAGGAGGGGAGCTGAGTTTTGGGAGCTAGGGTGGGAGAAGGGAAGGTTTACTCTCTTTATCCTTTTGTCTGTATAGACTTTGGAGTTGTATGTATGTATGTATTTATGTATTTATTTATTTAGAAAGAATTTTTTTAATGATTATTTATTTATTTTGAGAGAGAGAGAGAGTGAGCAAGCATGGGAGGTGCAGAGAGAGAGAGAGAGAGAGAGAATCCCAAGCAAGCTCCACTTTGCCAGCACAGAACCCAACATGACGCTCGAACCCATGAACCATTAGATTATGACCTGAGCTGAAGTCAAAAGAGTCAGACGCTCAACCGTCTGAGCCACCCAGGCACCCCTAGACTTGAGTTTTAAACCGAGTCACTATTATAGCTGTTTTCAAAAAAAAAAAAAAAAAATCCATTTTAAATATTAAGTCTTCCAAAAGAGGGTGAGGGGGCATTGTGATAGGAGGTGCAGTTCCCGGCGGTAACCAGGAATCGAGCAGATGGATGAGGAAGAGTGCAAGTGTAGACATAGGAAGTGAGTCTCTCAGAGGTGCCTGGGTGGCTCCATCGGTTGAGCATCCAACTTTGGCTAGGTCATGATCTCTCAGTTTGTGATGTCGAGCCCTGCATCAGTCTCTGTGCTGTCCACGCAGAGCCCACTTCAGATCCTCTGTCCTGCTCTCTCTGCCCCTCCCCTGCTCGCACGTGCTTTCTCTCTTTCTCAAAAATAAACATTAAAAAAAAAAAGTGAGTCCATCAGGAAATCACAGAAGAAGGAAGAAAACTTAGCCATGCAGAATTAGGGTTAGTGTTTTTGTTATTGTTGTTGTTGTTTTTTTTTAAATGAAATTGATTGTCAAATTGGTTTCCATACAACACCCAGTGCTCATCCCAACAGGTGCCCTCCTCAGTGCCCATCACCCACCCCCCCTCCCTGCCACCCCTCATCAACCCACAGTTTGTTATTGTTTTTTATTTTTCTGAAATATATATATTAAGACATGCCTCATGAATATGTATGTGCTGGGCCCCCTTGGCCCATGACCAGGAAGCAGACAGGCAGGCCGATGGCAGGCCAGAGTAAGACGCTGGAGGTAAACACCCAGAAGCCGTCGTGAGTCTGAGTGGTTTATCTAGCAGCAATTGCCATTTGCCATTTTTGTTAAATTCTGCATAAATTCATGAGTGGGTTTCTGGTAGGGCCCATCACCAATTAGGGACTGGAAAACTCACCAAGCGTTTAATTTTGTGAGGCTCGTTTAAATTTTAGGCAGGAAGGTACCGGGTTTTGTTGATGCTCTGTCATAGCCCTTCCTTTAATGAACCTCCATTCTCCTCAAAACAGAATAAATTTGCGTTCCCTGCCGTCAACAATAAATAATGTATACAGGGAGTGCTTTACGATATTGAGTAAGGCTGTTTCTATAATCCGCTATGTGCACACCCATCACTTTTTTCTTGGTGACAAATAAACTGCGTATAGTGACGAAGCCAAAACAGAGCCCTCGCTGCACAGCCCATAGGGAGCAAGTCGCTGTTCCCAAACGCCCAGCTGTTTTTCAGGTTTGCAAATCAACTGCAGCAGGCCACCAGCACTGAAACTCTTCGGAGCACTTCACAAATGTTAAACATTAGAATTTATGGGGCGCCCGGGTGGCTCCGTCGGTTGAGCATCTGACTCTTGACTTCAGCTCAGGTCATGATCTCACAGTTAGTTCATGGGTTTGAGCTCCGCATGGGGCTCCACGCTGATAATGTGGAGCCTGCTTGGGTTTGTCTCTCGCCTCTCTCTCTCTCTCTCTCTCTCTCTGTGTCTCACAAAATAAATAAGTAAATAAACTTTTTTTTTAAATTAGAATTTACTTAAAAAGCACCCTGAATGAGGGTACTGTACTAGCTTCTCCTCATAATCTTTAAAATTGGAGGTTTCTTTTTCTTTTTCCTCTTTTTTTTAGAAAAGGAAAATGTGCACAAGATTTGCTCTATTGGTTGTGTTTGGTGGGGACATTTGAAAAGTTCATACCAAAATATTCGTATTGTTAACCCTCAACTGAGAAATTGGAAAATAGGCAAATCCCTGAGGAGGGCAGAATTCTCTTTTGAACTAGAATCACACGAGGCACCCCTTCTAGGACCACAGGACGGTGCTAGAGACCAGAGTCTTTGATTTTATTTCTCTCCTTACAATCAGATTGACTGTCTTAGTTTCACAGCTTAAACAATGTTACACGGATTATTTCACGAAATCTTCTCAACTACCAACTGGGCCGTAATTATTGCATTTTATGGATGAAGAAGCTGGGACACAGAGAGGCTAAGTCATTTTCCCCAAGTCACACAGCTAGTCAGGGATCTAACCCACACAGTATGAATCTCGAACTGGCATGCCTAACTGCCACGTTGTACTGCTGCTCTAAAGAAGAGTACTTGTGTTCAGTGGGGTCATTTTATATAAGCCATATATAGTGGAAAATATATGCTTTCACTATATATGTAGTGGAAAATCATTAACTTTATCCTTAAATATTAAAAGTAAGAAAACTGTAGTAAACTTTGGCTTCCCCGTACGGTTGTATAGGTGAGCACTGCCCAACTCTAGAGGGGGGTGCATTTATATTACAGCCCCTGTAAGGGCCCCTCTTAGAGCTGGGCAGCACATAGTATCCACAGCATGTGCCATGGCCCTGAGTAACCTGAAAGATCGATGAACTTTAGGTAAATACTTCTTTACCATAAGAGATAATATTCCCTAAGTGATCCTAGTAAAGTTAGGAAAGTTGATTATAGAAAAGGAAAGCAGGGGCACCTGTCTGGCTCAGTCAGTAGGGCACATGACTCTTGATCTCAGGGTGGTGAGTTCAAGCCCCACATTGGGCCCAGAGCCTACTTAAGAAAAGAGGGGTGCCTGGGTAGCTCAGTCGGTTAAGCATCTGATTCTTGATTTCAGTTTGGGTCATGATCTCACAGTTTGTGAGACTGAGCCCACATGGGGCTCTGTGCTGACGGTGCAGAGCCTGCTTCAGATTCTCTCTCTGCCTCTCCTCCACTTGCGCTCTCTCTCTCTCAAAATTAATAAACTTAAAAAATAGAAAAGAAAAAAGCAGGAGAGGGAAAGAGATTCTGTAAACCATTAAGTGATTGGCAAATCTATTTTTTAACTATATGCTTCAAATTTGGCAGACTGACTTAACTTGCTTTGCTATGAGATGTGGTTATTAGTATTATCACCTACTATCCCACATCTTTTCCCTCTGTCTTCTGGTTTTTGATCGTCATATTATTATTTTTACATCATCAAGATTTGTAATATAATTTACAGTTTACAATCTGTTGGGGATTGTAATTCTTACAGTTGCTTAGCCTTAATCCCACATGAAATGGGCCACCAGACCTTATATTATGGCCTCTCCATTATTCATATTGAGTAGCTTTTTCATTATGCCCCAATTGTCACTGGATACCTATAATTTTATGATTTTGAGTATTTTTTTGCGATGGATTCCCAAAACTTGGAATTGTTGGGTAATGGGGTACAAGGAATTTAAAATTTTGTAGGCATTGTCAAATTGGCCTCTAAAAAGCCTGGACCAATTTGCACAATCACTGATAGTCTATAAGAATATCTTTATTTTTTATGCCCTCACCCACCCTGAATATTACCAATTGTAAAAATTTTGTTGATATGAAGGATTGAGAAGAGTATCCTCCCCTGGAACCCAAGTTAGAGATAGTTATTAACAGTGTATTGTATTTTCCACAATTTGCTGATTTGCAAGCATAAAATGTACACACACAGAATGTCTTTTCTTTTTAACATAGAAATATCCTCCACCTTGCTTTTTTCCCCATTACATAAAATTCCGCATCAACACATATCCATCTAACTTCTAAGTGCTGTGCGTTAATATATAGATGTTCCAACAGATTGATGACCATTATACAGATGTTCCAATATTTACTTAATGTTTTATTTATGGTCTCTTAGGTTGTTCCAGACTCTTAATTCAAAAAAAATGCTACCATTGGGGCACCTGGGTGGCTCAGTCAGTTAAGCAACCGACTCTTGGTTTTGGCTCGGGTCATGATCTTACCGTTCATGGGTTTGAGCCCCATGTCGGGCTCTGTGCTGGCAGTGGGGAACCTGCTTGGGATTCTCTCTCTCCCTCCCTCTGTGCCCCTCCCCCACTTGTGCTGTCTCTGTCTCTGTCAAAATAAATAAACTTAAAAGAAAATGCTACTATTGATATATTACTTATGCATCTTTGAACACATTTGAATATTGATTCCTAGAAGTGAAATTTCTGGGTGGAAAAGTATGTGCATTTAGTATTTTGATCGATTTGCCAAAATGGCCTCTGAAAAGTTCCACCATTTGCAACCCCACCAATAGCGCATGAACCTGCCCAGTTGCCCACAGCCTTTGCAAACTACCCTGGCACTCGACTTTTGGAACACTGCCTAGAAATCTGCAAAGTGAAAAACGCTATCTCCATTTAATTTTGATGTCTCCCTGTCTTATTTGTGGTAACAGTGGACAAGCTTTTTAGTATGTCTACAGGCATTTGTGTCTGTGTGTCCTTTTCCGTGACCTCTCTTTTTTATGTCCTTTTTTTGTCCACTTTTCTGTTGGGTTTTTGGTAAGGGGTATTTCTTTTTGATTTGTCAACTTATTTATTTATTGAGTAAATTAGCCTGAGCCATCTCTTTTGTTGATAGTAGTTCCCATTTGTAGCTTTTCTTTTGTCTCTCTTTGAAGTACTCTTGGCCATGAAGAAATTGTTTTTATGGGAAGATTTATTAATAGTTCATGATTTTTGGTCTTGTGTCTTCTTTAGAAAGACCTTCTTCGTGCCAAGATTGAGTTAAGAAAGTGTCTCACATTTTCTTTAGATGCTTTTGTGGTTTCATTTTTTTTAAAGCTTTTATTAAGCAATCCCTACATCCAACGTGGGGCTTGCACTCACAACCACAAGATCAAGAGTCACATGCTCTCTGACTGAGCCAGCCAGGCACTTCTGGTGGTTTTATTTTCTTATATTTAAATATTTGACTCATCTGCTACATATCTCAGAGTAAGGTAGGCATTCAGTTTCCTTATTGTTCTAATCGTTAATCTATTGAACGTCAAATGATCCTTCTCCCCACTGCTTAGAAATGCGGCTCTCAAGAAAATCACAGAATTTCCACTGGGGAGGTCCCTAAGGAGTCATCTAGCGTTGTGGTTCATGCATGTTGGTTTGCAGGTTAGTTGTCCCGGTCACTTCACAATCTCGTGAGAGGGGCTCAAGCCGAGTGGCGGGCTCTGTGCTGACAACGTGGAGCCTGCTTGGGATTCTCTTTCTCCCTCTCTCTGCACCTCCCCTGCTCCTTCTCTCTCTCTCAAAATAAATAAATGAACTTGAAAAAAATAAGATGCTCACCTGCATATAAACATGTCATGAGTAGTTCAATAAGAGCTGTGTGTACTTCGCCTGGGTTCACGATTATTAACATTTTCCTACATTTATTTTATCTTTCTTTCTATATATTTATGTACCTATACACAGGTTTATTCTTTGAGCCCTTTGAGACTTAGTTGCAATAATAATTTCTCTTCACCTTTGTATACTTTCCTATTTTTTTATCCTGAGAACAAAGATATTCACCTCCTTAGCCCCAATGTAATGATCATCCTCAGGGAATTTACCATTGCTAACAATACAGTTATTTACAATCCATAATCACACTTCCCCATTGTCCCATATAATATCCTTTATTGTTTTGTTTTTTTTTTCATGCCCAATCCAATAAAAAATCCTCAATACATTTGGCTTTCGTGTCAAATTTACTCCTCTAACCTGGGACAGTTTCCAACTTTTTCTTACATTACCTTGACGTTTTTGTGGTTTTGCAGAATGGCCTTCAATTTGGATGTCTGTTTCCTCATGGTTAGATTCAGTGTGAGCAATTTTAGCAGGAATGCTATGTAGATGATGTCACACGATGTCAGTTTGTCTCATTATCAGCGACGTTAGGTTTCACCGGTTGGTTGGTGTGGTATCCCCCAGATTTCTAGGCCTCCGATATTTTTAGATGCTGGCCGTGTGATTCTGATGCAGAGCCAGGTTTGGGATTCACTAGTCAAATCCATACTCAGAGATGGGAATCTCTTCTGGGGGTTCTTTGAAGGTTGGGCACTTGCAGGAATTTTACTGGCTCCAGTAAAAGGGAACTTAGAGTCTTCTACAGCAGACAGATCCTTCATCTAGTTTAGCTCATTATAATATATTTTTAATACCCAAAAGAAAAGAATTAAAAGCAGGGACTCCAACAGGTACTTGAATGTTCTTGTTCACAGCAGCATTATTCATAATTGCCTACAGGTGGAAACAGCCCACATGCCTGTTGAAAGATGAACGGTGAAACATTATGTGCTCCACGCATACGTACAATGGAATATTATTCAGCCTCAAAAAGAAAAGAAACTGATTCATGCTCTACCATGGACACAAAGCGTCATCATCTTTGATGTTCCTAAGTGAAGGAAGCCAGACACAGAAGGCCATATAGTATATGATTCCACTTGTACGAGGTGGCAAAACAGTCAAATTTTTAGAGACAGGAAGTACAATGGTGGTTGCCAGGGGACCTGGGGAAGGGAATTGGGAGGTGGTGTTTCGTGAGGACTGAGTTACAGTTTGGGAACATGAAAACGTACTGGAGATGGATGGTGGTGATGGTTGCCCACAATGTGACTGTAGTTAATGCACTTAAAAGTGGCCAAAATGGTGGGGTGCCTGAGTGGCTCAGTAGGTTGAGTGTCTGACTTCAGATTAGGTCATGATCTCACGACTCATGGGTTCGAGCCCCACATTGGCCTTTGCACTGAAAGTCTGGAGCCTGCTTCAGATCCTCTGTCTCCCTCTCTCTCTGCCTCTCCCCTGCTTGTGTTCTCTTTTTCAAGAATAAACAAAAAAAATTTTTTTTAAGTGGTTAAAATGGGGGCACCTGAGTGGCTCAGTTGGTTAAGCATCAACTTCGGCTCAGGTCATGATCTCGCGGTTTGTGAGTTTGAGCCCCACGTCAGACTCTGTGCTGACAGCTCAGAGCCCGGAGTCTACTTTGGATTCCATGTTTCCCTCTCCCTCTCTCTCTCTCTGTCCCTGCCTCACTTGCTCTTGGTTTCTGTCTCTCCCAAAAATAAACAAGCATTAAAAAATTAAAAAAAAAAATAAAGTGGTGAAAATGGTAAATTTCATTTCATGTATATTTTACCACAGTGAAACAAATCTTTTTAAATTTGTTTATACTAAGATAAAATGACCCCCTTTGTGACTTTCCTTCCTTAGTTTTGGCTTTTGGAACAACACAAAATGCACCCTTCTCTCTTCTATAAAGTAATAACTTTTCCAGTAGTTTCCAGCCTATTATATACATGGTCCCTCCTTCACCCCCATGTCCCCAGCCATGGTGGGAGCAGTGTGAAGTCTAGTGGCAGTTTTACTTTTTACAAATTGGATATTACACCAGTTTAGGAGTGCCTTAGGGGATGGAGTTACACACACACACACACACACACACACACACACACGTATGTATATATGTATATATATAATCTTTTTTTTAAAGAAAAAATCAAACATTTTTTAAATGTTCATTTTTATTTTTGAGAGAGAAAGCACAGGGGGTGGGGGCGGAGAGAGGGAGAGAATGGATCCCAAGCAGGCTCCACGCTGTCAGTGCAGAGCCAGACATGGGGCTCGAACTCATGAACTATGAGATCATGACCTGAACCGAGATCAAGAGCCAGACGCTTAACTTACTGAGTCACCCAGGCACCCCAAATTAAACATTTTAAGAGTCAAGCAATCCACCCATTTTAGACATGGGATGATATCTGTGACCCTTGCCCAGAGCCCTCCCTCCCTCTGTTCAGAGCCTGCATCTGCACCCCATACCTGCATCTGCACACGATTTTGCAACTGCAGCTGGTGCTTGAAAGCAGACCGCGCATAATGCTATCAAAGCAGCCGTAGAGAATGCTGTGGTCTTTTATTTCCTTTCAGGTTGCAGGGCAGACCAAGGAAATTTTAGTCGACTGGAAACAGCTTGACGTTTCTTGAGAGGTTCACAGAATGATTCGCGTAGGCTTTTTAAAAAGGCGGTTCACCTTTGCTATAGCAACAAACCCATTTCCTCCAGTGAGGTGGGCCCTGGCAGGCTTATTAGCTGCCCTCCCAGCTCAGCCTGCCCTTGGCCTCCAGGCTGCAGGCTCTGCGTGAGGTGCCCCTCGCATCTCCAAATTCAGGCCCAGCAAAGCTCCTTGGCGCGGTGATGGTTGCCCACGATGTGAATGTAGTTAATGCACTTAAAAGTGGTTAAAATGGTGGGGCCCCTGAGTGGCTCAGTCGGCTGAGCAATGACAGCCTGGAGCCTGCTTTGGATCCTCTGTCTCCCTCTCTTTCTGCCCCTCCCCTGCTTGCTCACGCTCTCTCTCAAAAACAAATAAACATTTGAAAAACTCCTGTCCCAAGGAAGTCACTGAGTACAAGGAGGGTCTCCCCTCCTACCTGCCTTCTCCCATTTCACCCGCCCTTCCTCTGTGGCAGTCACCAGTCTCTTCTCTGCATCTGTGAGCTCTCTTTTGTTCTGTTTGCTTTTTAGATTCCACATGTACGTGAAATCATATGGTATTTATCTTTCTCTGTCTGATGTATTTCACTTAGCATGATACCCTCTGTCCATTCGTGTTGTCGCAAATGGCATGATTTCACTGTCGGTTATACCTCAGTAAAAAAGAGAGAAGGAGAAGAAAGGAAGGAAGGAAGAAGAGAAGGGAAGGGAAGAAGGAAGGAAGGAAGGAAGGAAGGAAGGAAGGAATTGAGGAGATCATGCCCTTGGACCCAGAGGCCTTCTCCTTCGGTCCATCTAAAATGACATGGGTTGGGGCGCCTGGGCCGCTCAGTCAGTTGAGCGTCTGACTTCGGCTCAGGTCATGATCTCGCAGTTCGTGGGTTCAAGCCCCACGTCGGGCTCTGTGCTGACAGCTCAGAGTCTGGAGCCTGCTTCGGATTCTGTGTCTCCCTCTTTCTCTGTCCCCGCTCCCCCCCTCCCCCCCCCCATTGCTTGTATTCTCTCTCTCTCTTTCTCTCTAAATAAACATAATAAAAAAATTTTTCAATAAAATGACAAGGGTTTTCCTTCCTCATTCTCTCCGCTTGCGGATCGACTCTTGCTCTGCAAGATAGTATTTTCCTTGTGGTGACAAGCCTCCTACATATCGCTCCCATCCAGGCAACCATCACCCACTCATCTGGAGGACACTATTTCTGTGCCCAATTGGCTGGCTGGAAACTACCCTGCTTCAACGTCTGCAGAGCAGATGGAAAGAAAAACACCAAACCGAACAAAAAAATCCAGTCCTCGGCCTTGGTGTCAAGAGCAGAAAATTGAAAGCAGCGGTAGAAACAGCTAAGAAGCACTTCATATTGAAGGAAGAGGTGAGGGAGGAAAGAGGCAGGGCTGAAGCTCACGGCCAAGACGTGATTCCTCTACTCGGTAGTTGGTCCAGGCCTGACTGTCTTTTGTACACCCAATTCTGTCCTCCAGAAGCAGGTACAGCGACCCACCAATGCAAAACCACGTGAGCAAGTGGGGTGCCTCTAGATGATGAGAATTGGCACCATGACATAAAACTGATACACTGACATATGGCAGTTCTGGAATGTCATAAAATAATAACAGAGATATCAGCCCCTTTATTGTTACGGAAATGGAAGATAGGGAGCGGGGCCACTATGCATCAAAGAGGGAAGTGTCGAGGGGCGCCTGGGTGGCTCAGTCGGTTGAGCGGCCGACTTCGGCTCAGGTCATGATCTCGCAGCCCGTGAGTTCAAGCCCCGCGTCGGGCTCTGTGCTGACAGCTCGGAGCCTGGAGCCTGTTTCAGATTCTGTGTCTGCCTCTCTCTGACCCTCCCCCGTTCATGCTCTGTCTCTCTCTGTCTCAAAAATAAATAAACTTTAAAAAAAAATTAAAAAAAAAAGAGGGAAGTGTTGAGTCTCCGAGTTCTCCCTGAGACACGTGAAATACTGTGCCTAATTGTACGAGAATGCGGCTGTAAGATACTCCATACAGAAATACTTTCTTGGCATGAGAAGTATATGCAGTAAACAGACAGCCATGGGGACCTCTCCCAGTTCCCACTGTTCTAGTAAATACTGTGAGAGCACATTCCAAGCTTAAACATTCTCCCTCCGTTGACACTGCCCACCATCTTGGAACATGTAAAGGAGTGCCTGTGGGGAGGTTAGAAGGAGCTGGAAACTTCCCTTCCAAATGGGAGCAGTCCCACTGCCCTGAGCTGATTGATATCAGCTCCTCGCCACTGCATGCTGCTGAGGCAAGGGAGAGGCCAGGGGGTGACAGGCAGCAGCCCTGAAAGAAACTTTGAATTCAGCCCTTTGGTACCTACCCAGGGATTCCAGAGCCCTGCCTGAATGTTCATCAGTGGAGGAAACCATCAGACAAAAGGTTGATGGGAAGTTTCACAGGAAGGGATCAAGATGGCCCCACCTGAGCTCATCAGGCCCTATATGAGGAAGCTCAGCATTTCTATTTTCTTTTTCTTTTTTAAATTAATTTATTTAAATTCAAGTTAGTTAACATGCAATGTAATATTGGCTTCAGGAGCAGAACCCAGTGATTCATCACTTACATATGACACCCGGTGCTCATCCCAACAAGTGTCCTCCTCAATGCCCATCGCCCATTTAGCCCACCCTGCCACCCACCTCCCCTCCAGCAATCCTCTATTCGTTCTCCATATTTAAGAGTCTCTTATGTTTTGTCCTACTCCCTGTTTTTATATCATTTTTGCTTCCCTTCCCTTATGTTCATCTGTTTACTATATTAAATTCCTCATATGAGTGAAGTCATATATTTTTCTCTAACTAATTTTACTTAGCATAATACCCTCCAGTTCCATCCACGTAGTTGCAAATGGCAATATTTCATTCTTTTTGATTGCCAACTAATACTCCACTGTACACACACACACACACACACACACCACATCTTCTTTATCCATTCATCCATTGATGGACATTTGGGCTCTTTCTGTAACTTGGCTATTGTCGATAGTGCTGCTGTAAAAATTGGGATGTATGTGTCCCTTCAAAACAGCTGTATCCCTTGGGTAAATACCTAGTAGTGCAATTGCTGGGTCATAGGGTAGTTCTATTTTTAATTTCTTGAGGACCTCCATCCTGTTTTCCAGAGTGGCTGCACCAGTTTGCATTCCCACCAGCAGTGCAAAAGAGATCCTCTTACTCTGCATCCTGGACCACATCTGTTGTTGCCTGAGTTGTTAATGTTAGCCATTCTGACAGGTGTGAGGTGGTAGCTCATTGTGGTTTTGATTTGGATTTCCCTGATGAGTGATGTTAAGCATTTTTTCATGTGTAGTTTGGCCATCTGGATGTCTTCTTTGGAGAAGTGTCTATTCATGTTGTCTGCCCATTTTTTCACTGGATTATTCATTTTTTGAGCATTGAGTTTGATAAGTTCTTTATATATTTAGGATATTAATCCTTTATCTGATATGTCATTTGCAAATATCTTCTCACATTCCATCGGTTGCCTTTTAGTTTTGTTGTCTGTATCTAAGAGTCTCTTATGGAGGTGTCTGGGTGGCTCAGTTAGGTGCCCGACTTTGGCTCAGGTCATGATCTCATGGTTCACTAGTTCAAGCCCTGTATTGGGCTCTGTGTTGACTGACCAGAGCCTGAAGCTTGCCTCGGATTCTGTGTCTCCCTCTCTCTGTCCCTCCCCTGCTTGCACTCTGTCTGTCTCTCTCAAAAATAGATAATAAACACTAAAAAAAATTTTTTAAGAGTCTCTTATGGTTTGCCCCCCCTCTGTTTTTATCTCATTTTTCCTTCCCTTCCCCTATGTTCATCTGTTTTGTTTCTCGAATTCCACATGTGAGTGAAGTCATATGAAATTTGTCTTTTTCTGACTTATTTCACTTAGCGTAATACATTCTATTCCATCCATGTGGTGCAAATGGCAAGATTTCATTCTTTTTGGTCAGTGAGTAATATTCCATCATGTATGTATATATACATATATGTATAAATAATGGAATATTACAGAATATAATGGAATATATATACATACATACCACATCTTTTTATCATTCATAAGTTGATGGACGTTTGGCCTCTTTGCATAATTTGGCTATTGTTGATAGTGCTGCTAAACACTGGGGTGCATGTGCCCCTTCAAATCAGCATTTTTGTATCCTCTGGGTAAATACCTAGCGGTGCAATTACTGGGTCGTAGGGAAGCTCAGCATTTCTTAGAGCAGGACAGTCAGACTTATATCCCCTGGTATGGTGCACTAAGAAATCCACAGCATCCCCTGTCAGGTGTTCCCTCCCCCAAAGTTAAACCTGAGTTGAATCAATCCTAGAAGTCTGATTTCCAGTTTATAGGAAATACACAGGGAGAGGAGCAAAGTTAGGTCTTCCTACCAGGAAGCAGATCCTGGAGTGTTCTATGAGACACTTGGTCTTGTTTTTTAAAGGATACTTCAGGGACATAATGAGTAAATGCCATATATGGCACTTACTTGGATCCTGATTACAACATTGTGTGTGTATGTCGGGGGCGAGAATTGGGGCAATCAAGAAATCCTGTATGTGGACTGCTGGTAAGTGATACCAAGGAATTATCCTTAATTCTGTTGGTTATGATATTGACATGGCAGTTATGTAAGAAGATGTCCATAGTTTTTAAAGATGTGTGCTGAATTTTGTAGGGGCTAAATGATAAGATGCCTTTAAAATACTTAAGAAAAGGGGTGCCTGGCTGGTTCAGTCAGTAGAGCGTGACTCTTGATGTTGGGGTCGAGAGTTTGAGCCCCGCATTGGATGTAGAGGTTACTTAAAAATAAAATCTTTAAGGGGCACCTGGGTGGTTCAGTCGGCTAAGCAGCTGACTTCAGCTCAGTTCGTGATCTCACGGTTCGTGGGTTTGAGCCCCACATTGGGCTCTGTGCTGACAGTTCAGAGTCTGGAACCTGCTTTGGATTCTGTCTCCCTCACTCTCTCTCTCTGCCCCTCCCCTGCTCATGCTCTCTCTCTCTCTCAAAGATAAATAAGCGTTATAAAATACAATAAAATAAATAAAAATAAAATCTTTAAAAAATACTTTAGAATAAAAGGATAGATAAAGCAAGAGTATAGTTTAGAATTCTTATGAGATGCTTTTATTCATGATTTTATATACATGAGTATACAGTGTGAACCAGTAAAATGGATTTGCTCTGTGAAATACACACACACAATTGAAAACATGTTAGGCCAATTAGCACACACTTAAGCAGAAAAAATGTTTTTCTGAGTCTCTAGAAATAGATCTGTTCTTTCTCTCTCTTTCAAAATAATCAAAACCAAAAGAACCTCTTTAGGGCAGAGATGGATAGGTCACACACAAAGAAATAACAGGTGGCTTTTGAAAAATGTGATTTCGTTCAACATCCTCTGATTTCTAAGAAGTTTAAAAAATACCAACCTTGCACTTGCCGCTTGGAACAAATGAGGCTGCATTCTACCTGGAGCCCGGACTTTCTCTAGGACAGTAGTCTTCAAAGCTGGGAATTTCTAGAAATGCAAATCTTCCAGGTGTACTCCACACGTACAGAATCGTAGATCTGTAGATCACCCCAAGATTGTGGGAGTGAGACCATGATCTTGTTTTAACAGGCCCTTGGGGGCCCTTGGTTCTCATAATGATGAGAACCACAGCTCTAAGAACCTCCAGGTTAAATGTTGAGAAGGTGTATCAATTCTGGGAGGATTGTTTGGTACACTGCAGGAGTAATGCACTAAGTGATTCATCACTCTTGTGTGCTAAATGGTGGGGGTTTATCCAGTGGTAATGTCCCACATCCCCTCCTATGAACATCTCAGCCTATAGCTCTTGCCAGGAAGTATGGCTTAAATGCATACTCTCTTTAAATGCAGACTTGGCCGGGAGGTTTGTGTTCTCAAAGGATTTGGGATCTGATTGCTCGTTTGTGTCTACTTGACATCTCATTCCTGACTGATGAACTGCAGCCTTGAGGTTTTAGCTTCTGTGCAGTAGTATTTGGTGGAGACCAAACTTCATCCACCCCTTGGCAGGTCCCCAGCTCGGGCATTTTCATTTATTCAGCCAGTTGAATTTATGCAAAAGTTAGAAACAGGCAAAGAAATTAGCAGACATCTGTGTTACATTGGAAACATTTTCTCTCCCTTTGATCTCTGTGACAAATGAGAAATCTTTGTTTTGCAAGAAAAAAATGTCATATTGTTCAAAGGAAAAACTCCCCTTGGAAAATGTAGCTGTACTTCTAAATCAATCACCTGAATGCTAACTCCTGAGTGAAAGCAGAAAAGGAAAGTCGCCTGATGGGTTTCATGGACTTCTGGAGGCAGCCTTGAATAGGCTAAGTCTGCATTGCTGGAGGGTCTAAGGAACCAGGTCTCCATCTTGGAGAAAAATCAACTTGAACAATCTTTAGTTTGAAAGACACTGTTGAATGATCAAGTCCAGTCTCACTAGGGTCATGACTGATTGCCAACTTGGAGATACAGGTCTAAATTTCTAAAGTGGAAGCTGTTCTACAGGTTTAATGCAATCCCTATCAAAATACCAACAATGTTTTTCACAGAACTAGAACAAAAGATCCTAAAATTTGTATGGAACCACAGAATACCCTGAACAGCCAAAGAGGCTATTTGCTTTTTGAAAAAAAAGTATGACAATTCCAGACTTCTACTTATATTACCAATCTGTGGTAATCAAATCAATATGGTACTGGCACAAAAATAGACCCATAGATCAATGGAACAGAATAGAAAACCCTGAAATAAATCCACACTTATATGGTCAATTAACCTTTGACAACAGAGGAAAGAATATACAATGGGAAAAAGACAATGTCTTCAATAAATGGTGTTGGGAAAACTGAACAGTACATTCAGAAGAGTGAAAGTGGACCCTTTCTTACACCATATACAAAAATTAATTCAAAATGGATGAAAGACCTAAATGTGAGACCTGAAACCATAAAAATACCAGAAGAGAGCACAGGCAGCTGTTTCTCTGACATTTGCCATAGCAACATTTTTTCTAGATATGTCTCCTGAGGCAAGGGAAATACAAATGAAAATAAACTATTGGGACTACATCAAAATAAAAAACTCTGCACAATAAAGGAAATAATCTACAAAACTAATAGGCAGTGTACTGAAAGGGAGAAGATATTTGCAAATGACATATATGATAAAGGGTTAGTATCCTAAATATATAAAGAACTGATACAACGCAGCACCCCAAAAACAAATAATCTGTTTAAGAAATGGGCAGAAGACATGAGTAGACATTTTTCCAAAGAAGACATCCAGATGTCTAACAGGCACATGAAAAGATGCTCAACATCACTCATCATCAAGAAAATACAAATCAAACCACATTGAGACACCACCTCACACCTGTCAGAATGACTAAAATTAACAACACAGGAAACAGGTGTTGGTGAGGATGTGGAGGAAGGGGAACCCTCTTGCACTGCTGGTGGGGATGCAAACTGGTGCAGCCAGTGTGGAAAACAGTATGGAGGTTCCTCAAAAAGTTAAAAATAGAACTACTGTAAGATCCAGTAATCGCACTACTAGGTATTTATCCAAAGGATACAAAAATGCTGATTCAAAGGAGCACATGCACCCCAATGTGTATAGCAGCATTATTTACAATAGCTAAATTATGGAAGCAGCCCAAATATCCATAAATTGGTGAATGGATAGAGAATAAGTGACCATATATATTATAGATAGATATAGATATGTATAATATAGATATAGATATGTATAATATTATACATATTATAATATAGATATATACATATATACATATGTATAATATATCTAGTATAATAATAGAATATTTAGCCATAAAATGAATGAAATCTTGTTATTGAAACAACACGGATGAAGCTAGAGAGTATAATGCTAAGTGAAATGAGGCAGTTAGAGAAAGACAAATATCATATGATTTCACTCATATGTGGCATTTAAGAAACAAAACGAGCAAAGGAAAAAAAGGAGAGAGAGGCAAACCAAGAAACAGACTCTTAACCATAGAGAACAAACTGATGGTTACCAGAAAGGAAAGGGTTGGGGGGCAGGGGTGGGGGAAATAGGGGATGAGGATTAAAGGGCACACTTACCATGATGAGCACTGAGTCATATATAGAAACATTGAATCGCTATTTTGTACGCCTGAAACTAATATAACACTGTAAATGAACTATACTGGAATTTAAATAAATAAAATAAAATGTTAAATGGAAGCTGGTTTTCTAGTTAAATGACAAGGCAGGGTATAAGGAGCGCTGATCTGAAAACCCAGCAGTACAAGCTTCAGATCTCAGCTTAACACTTACATCTGTTTGAATTAGGTGCGACCTGTTATTCTGTGAGCCTCCGTTTCCTCATTTATGAAACGAGAGTAACACCTAGCCTGGAAAGGTTGTCTGAACTGATACACACATGCGCACACCATTCTGTTTTGCTGCAGTCATGATTTGTAAACATGACTTAGCTCCTCCTGTGTGATTGCTACGTCGTGGAGTAATGGCAGTATAACATGAAGGTCCTCACTTCTCCAGCCTGCTAATGTTTCCCACATGAGCAGTGGCAGCTTAGCCCAGGGTACGTCTGCACAGCTGAATATGGCAAGTGTGAGGAACACAGGACTGTCATGACTAGTCGCCTGTTACTTTTTTGGCTCGGTTCAATCCATTGCTCTCAGCAAGCATTCACTGCGTGGTTTTCCCCAATCTTTGGGCATGTTGCCATTGCCCCCCATTCCTGTTGCACCCCTCCTGTCAAGATGCATTCACTTCCTCAGGCACCTGGGTGGCTCAGTTGGTTGAGGTTCTGACTCTCGATTTTGGCTCAGGTCATGATCTGACAGTTGGTGAGTTCGAGCCCCGTATCAGGCTCTCTGCTGTCAGTGCAAAGCCCGCTTGGGATCCTCTGTCTCCCTCTCTGTCTGTCCATCCCCTGCTTGCATTCTCTCTCTCTCTCTGTGTCAAAAATAAACATTAAAACAAAGATGAATTCACTTCCTAATTTTTTTTAAGTAAAAACTTTACTGTAGTATCTCTCTGTTAGGAATTTAATATTTTTGCTGAACTAACATCTTTATGAAAATTATCATTTTGGGGGGTGCCTGAGTGGTTCAGTCAGTTAAGCATCTCTCTCTTTATTTTGGCTTGGGTCATGATCTCACAGTTTTGTGGATTCAAGCCCCACATGGGGCTCTGTGCTGACAGCACAGAGCTGGCTTGGAATTCTCCTCCTCTCTTTGCCTCTCCCCTGCTCATGCGCTCTCTCTCTCTCTCTCTCTCTCTCTCTGTCTCTCTCTCTCTCTCTCTGTCTCTCTCAAAATAAATAAAGAAACTTAAAAAAAAGATTATTATTTTTGTTGATGCTCTGGTTACCAATTTTTATAGATTTTAAGAGATATGCTCCAATATTATTTTCCCATAGCCCTGCTGGTTTAAGGGTGAATGCTAATTTTAGTGTTAATTTCATAGAATGCTGGGTTTATCAGGAAGACAAATATCGTGGTACAGCAAAACCTGCATAACACAAAAATATATATATGTATACACACATAATGTGCGGACACATATACACACACATACATATGCATAGGTATACACATGCATATAGACACGGATACACATATACACACATGCATACATACGTATATATACCCCCACACACACATGTTTTGCTTCCTGGTAGCAGAGGTAGACTCTTGTCATTCATTTAGATCACCCAACCTCTAAACTTCTATCCTTGGAGGAGTCATCTGACTTTGGTGGAGACAGAGGTTACCTTCTCTATAGAGAGTCTGAAAATGCTGGATACTGATCTGCTCACTCCCCTTGCAGCAAGGGGAGTGCCTCAGCTGTGACCCCCCCCCCCCCCGCCCCCACCCAGGGCCACCAATGCAAGACTCCCTCATGGGAGCTAGCGACACTACACCTGAGGGGCCAGGAACTCTGTCATTTCTGTGGCAGTGGTGTCAGTGCCTGCCTCCCCAGCGTGGGAGCGGGGAGGCAGCGGGGGAGCTATGGCTCCCCAAAGCCATAGCTTTGTTGTTCTTATTTCCTGCTCAGCCTGGATCTAGTGTCTCTAGGCCTTCCTCTGACTCACGAGTTACCCACTCTCTTTTCAAAAAACTTGCTGCTTAACTCAGTCAGCATTAGCTTCTGTTGCTTGAATGTGTAGTCATTATGATAAATTCATTATTTTTTTTAAACATCTACCTCATCCACTACACTTTAAGGGATACCCAGATTGGCAAATTACCTATGTGTCCCGGATATCTAATGCTGCATCTAACAAACCACCCCCAAATTGTAGTAGTTTAAAACAGCAGTTTATCATTATTCTGGTTCCGGGGGTTGACCTCTCTTATGCAGCTGCCGTGGGATAGTTGCTAGCTGGAATGATCTGGAGGCTGGACTATGCTGGTCACCCAGGATGGTTCCTTCCCTTACACATCTGACTGCTTGTTTTTTCTGTCTTTCTATGTGCTGTCTCAACCTCCAGGGCCTCTCCATGTGGCTTGGGACTTTTCACAACGTGCTGGGCTCAGAGTAGTCACACATGGCAGCTGGATTCCAAGAGGCAGGAAATTAACACTCAAAGGCTACAGCTGGAATCCACACAGTGTAACTCCCAGGTTCCATTGGTCAAAGTGGTCAAAGGGCCTGTCCGGGTGCAAGGGCAGAGTCTTCTCATGGGAGAGACTACCTCACCCCCTTGACCCAGAGTCCTTGTCTCTACTTCATGGCAAATAATGCAGTGTGATTTGGGAATTCTCTGTGAGTTTTAGAATCCAAGGGAAAAGTTCTCTCCCAGTTGGTGGCTTTTTTTTTTTTTTTTTTTTTTTTTTAATGTTTGGGAAGATCTACCAAGTCAAGAAAATGATAAACAGCTTCCTGGCTAGCAAAGCTTTGGGTTCGAGTGTTTTAAAAAATAATAACTAAATAAAAAAGATAGTAAATGTGCTGCAGAGCTGCCTTTCCCTGAGTTGCATAATATGTGAGTGTGCCATAAAGGAAGTAGGACAGAATTTCCAAATTTGATTTTGGTGGTTAAAACTAAGGATGCCTGAACACAACTTGATTTAACATAGTGGCTGCCCAAATAATAGTCTGTTTACCTTCCCACTCAGCAATCCTTTCTTGTGGCTATACTTCAGGGAGGCAGAAAAGTGTACTTTGTCTCTGATCTCCAAGACCCCTGACTCTGAAAGACCGTTTTTCTTATTTATCATTTTGACATTATTGCTTTTAGGGCGGCATGCATCTGGATTGCAAATACTTCTATTGGTTTCACAAAGCTTCTGGATGTAGCTTTAAGAAAAAACAAAACTATTCTTCCTGGAGCTTTTCCATACTTGCCCAGAAAAGTGTCTTGCTGTTCTGGAGCTGAACGGGTTTAATGTCTTGTGTATTGTTTGTGTTTCATGTACCCCACTGAGGTCAAGGTTAACTCCATTTGGCTACAAGAGTGATCGAAAAGTTCTAAATGATGGTTTTTGGATCTTCGTTTGTTTCTGCTTTGCCTCTGTTAGGCAAGGTTCCTGTAAAATCTATAGATTCCTAATATCTAATCCCATTTCCCCCTTATATCCAGTTTTCAACGGCTTTTCCCCACTGGCTTTGCATTATCATTACTAATCAGCATTCTCTGTATAACTTAGTTCTTCCTTAGAGTCAAGGGACGTAGAACCAGACTCAAATTGGCTTCAGACAAAATGTGCATTTACTGGCTCAGAAGGCTGGAAGTTCGAGGAGCTGGGCTGGCTTCAGACACGGGTGGATTTAATACTTAAACCATGTCATCAGGACCCAATTTCTCTGTGTCCCTTCCCTTTGCTTCCTGGTGCTTTGACTTCATCCTCAGTCTCCATTTAGCGCCAGGCTCCAGGTGGCCCCTTCCTGGTAACAAGATCGCTGGGGCAGCTGTAGCCTTGCACATTCTCAGGTTCATAGACCAGCTCAAAAGCAAGGAGGGTCTTTTTCACTAGCTTCTGAACAAGTCCCAAGATTTATTCTGATTGGACCAATTTGGGTCATGTGCCCATCTCTGAGCCAATTATTGTAGACAAAGGAATATACAGTACATTCGATGACTTTTGCTTGAGTCACGTGTCCTGTCCGTGGATGCATGGAAAGGACCGGCACAGGGCTAGGGGTGAATCTGCTCTGAAAAAAGTCAGGAGCTGCTGTTGGGGAGGATAAAACACATTACAAACAACAACTATTAGTGCTATTGTTACCATCATTATTATTTTGCGGCTACCATTATGTTTGTGATTCCATTTAATCTGTAGTGCCCAGCACTATAGTAGCTGCGTAAGACATGTTGAAGGAATGAGCTTTTCACTTACGATAAACATTAGTTCAGTACCTCTCAACTGTCAGATAGGACTGCCAAGAATCAGGTGCACAAAACGAAGAAAACGTTACTCCTGTGAAGCATTAATAATACATCAGAGTTTAAGGCAGTTCTTCAGATCTTTATTATTAGATTGTTGTGATTGCCTGGGCTGCATTTGCTCCTGTTACGAAGTGAAGGGCGTTTTATATTGCTGTATAAATGGATGGTTTTAAGTCTCTCCCTAGGCGAGCGGATCTGACACACTTTACTCCTAGCCGGATTGGAATACTTCCAAAATGCACTTTCAGATGTTAACAGATGCACCTCCGTCCTGGTGCCTCATTGTCTGAACAGAAAGTCTTCCCTCCCACCCCGCCTGGGGGGAGAGGGGAAGAAACTGCCAAGACAGCTTCAGCAGTGCAGTGGGGATGTAGTCTTTTGCCTCTTTCCCAACCTAATGTCTATTTCTTCTACCCTCTGAGCAGGAAAAAGCAGCTCATCACTCTCCAGGGCCAAGACTTTTGGGAGAGGACAGGACACGGGGGGTTGTAAGACTGACACGTGGCTAGTACCGTCTGGATGCGTACAGACCAGATTATCCACACCTGGCCCTGTATATGCACAGAGCAGAGTTCATGCATTCCATATAATGCACGTCTTAGGGTCGTAGGGAATAATTCTGTCAACAGAATTCCAATCGAGAAAGGACGAGCTGGATCTTGATGTGCCATCATCTTGTTTGGTTTGAGTACCCCTTGTTGTCTGTTGAAGAAAAGAAGGTTAACTACTGGTCTGACCCTGGACAGGAACACACAATACATATTGTGTTTAACATATGTAACATACATGTTCACTGTCCAATTTCAATATACATGTGTGTATGTATGTGTGGTGTGTACACACATACATTTTTTTTAACTTTGGGAAGGAAGAAGTATAGAAGGAAGTACAGCCTCCTGAGTGTAAAGGAGAGAAAAGCCTTCCTCAGTCCTCTTGGCTCCCCATTGGAAATGGCAGACATTACTGCTGGGAAACATCCCAGCCCAGCATGAGCAGAAAATGGTGTTACAGTCAGCTTCACCCTTGGACCCTGACCCCATTGGGCTCTTTAGGCTTGCACTGAGAGGGGTAGGTATTTTCCCCACTGACAGCATCTTGTGGGTGCCATGTGCCTTGGTGGCTGTAGTGGGTTCTCCATACCTCAGGGAGAAGAGTCAGGTGAATCTCATGGAGAAGCACCTCCCACCTTCTTCCTGCCCAGGATGGCAGCCCTTTGAGCTGGGTAGAGGCCCTCTGCATTCTGCACAAGGTTAAATCTGAGTAACGGCTTTGACATTGCTGCCATATTGCCCTTTGGCCATAGAGTAACTGAAAGACTCCTTTTATGTATTGATCTTCAGTGCCGGGAATAAGAGCTCTGGAGAAGCATATAGACCCAGGAGTCTTCTGACAAAGTTACAGGAGGTGTCAGAGCTACTGGGCAGAGACAGATGGCATCTCCTGTGTGCTTGGCCATGGCCACAGGCAGCAGAGAGCCCAGAGACTATGCCAAGGGCAGTCATTACCCCACAGTCAGATACACAGGTGGGATGCGTAGGGTTAGAAGACTCCTCTTCTCCCTTTTGTGAAGCCCACAGAATAACACTCCCTCTCCCCCAGGCACAGACCAGAGATGAGTTGGACACCTTGACTTTACATCATGCTTTTCATAATGGACACCTCAAAACACTTCCTTGGAGAGAATTTCTGAAAAGAACTTTCTGAAAAGAAATGGGAGGAAAATGAAAGCTTCATTGTTACAGCCTCACTCTGATTTTAGAACACACTGAAAAGAAAGGGTCTGTCAGGTCAGTGCATTTCTTCCCTCTTCTCCCCACTGACTGCTTCCCAGAGGTAAGTTAGCAAATATCCAGCGTTCAAAGGACTTCATCAATCAAGGCTACATTAGGAAAGTTTGACACGCTGAAGGCAGTTTGGTGAGCACTGTTTCAGACTTGATTTTTCATTAGAAAGAAGCTGGGAAGCTGGGAATTAAGTAGAAACAAAACAAACTGGCAGGGATGTGTATTCCAACTGCTAAATCAAACAAACAGTGAATCATTTGGCTTCACCAAGCCCTTCTCTGTGAAAGCTTCCCGCAGACTTTGCTGCCTGCTTGTATTTGTCAACTGCAAATAGGTTGAAAAACATTATTCTGATAAAGAGTGGATTGACTTTATTCTTGTCCCCCTAAAGGACTGATCTAAGAGGTGAACTTGGGGGTGATTTTGTTTTTAATTTTATTTGAGAGGGAGAGAGAGTGCACGTGCATGAGTGGGAGGTGAGGTGGGGGGGGGGGAGAGAGAGAGAGAGAGAGAGAGAGAGAGAGAGAGAGAGAAGAGAGAGAATCTTAAGTGGGCTCCACGTTCAGTGTGGAGCCTGATGCAGGGCTTGATCCCATGACCCTGGGATCGAAATCAAGAGTCAGACGCTTGTAGTTAGGGATTCATATGGTTATGGCAAGCAAGAGAGCTAAGATGGGTACTATAATGAGTATAGATATGGAGGATGTGAGGGGTTAGAGGGGTTCTTTGGTGAAGAGTTTTATGGTGTCTGCAGTGGCCTGAAGCGGCCATATGGCCTACAATGTTTGGTCCTTTGAGAAGTTGTATGTAGCCTAGTACTTTGCGTTTGATGAATGTTAAGAAAGCTATAGCAAGAAGGATTGGGACAATTAATGAGAGAGTATGAATTACGAACATATTGTTAGGGAGAGGAGTTGAACCTCTGGTTATAAAGGTTAAATTTTATGCAGTTACCGGGCTCTGCCACCCTAATGAACCCGTACTCTCCAGCAATGTAGGTTAGTAAACTGTTTAAAATTATATCATCTATTGGGTTGAAGGCACTTTAGTGAAGTAGGCCTTATTTCTCTTGACGTTTCATACTGGGAGAATTCTTCTTTTTTTAAATTTCTTTTTAATCTTTACTTATTTTTGAGAGAGAGACAGCATGTGAACAGGGGAGGGACAGAGAGAGAGGGAGATACAGAATCCGAAGCAGGCTCCAGCCTCTGAGCCATCAGCACAGAGCCTGACGTGGGGCTTGAACTCACAAACCATAAGATCATGACCTGAGCCGAAGTGGGATGCCCAACAGACCGAGCCACCTAGGCGCTCTGGGAGCAGACTTTATTAATCAAAACTGTTCAAAGTATTTCATGAGGAGAATATTTATTTAATTCTCTTCATTTCTAATGAAAAACAAACTGACCTATTTCACATAGTCCCAGCCTGGTTAAAGATAAAGTTTACTTTCTATTCTCAGTGGTATGAGTAGGAAATATTTGCTTCATCACAAAATAAACTCAGCAGGTTGAAATCAGGTCAGATAAAATCAGCAGTCAGGTTGGGTAATAGTCTTTCCTCTACCTTTGCCTCCTTTCCCACTAACCTTAAATTTCCCATAAGGGAAAAAAAATGTAACAACAGAGAATAGGAACAAAAGAGGAAAATAATAAGAAAAACAGAATGCTATGAAAATATGTAAAACTTGCCATGACAGAATTGCTGTTGGTGGCAAATATGTCTGTATGGAAAATGTAGCATTTTGACCTTCCATTAAGTTGTTAAATATTTATACAGTACCCAGTGTATACTTCCTATACAAGAGACACAGGTACAATGATTTGAGGAACATATTAGTCATAAACTCAGATGGGCTACAGGACCAACCAAAGTAGGTAACACAAATGTGTGATTGTGAGAAAGGCAAGAGGGGTGAGCAGGCAAACAGGAGAATGCTTGCTCTGTCTAGAACATTCACGTTTGGGTCACCTGGGTGGCTCAGTCGGTTAAGCGTCCCACTTCGGCTCAGGTCATGATCTCACGGTTGTGAGTTCGAGCCCCACATTGGGCTCTTTGCTGATGGCTCAGAGCCTGGAGCCTGCTTCAGATTCTGTGTCTCCCTCTCTCTCTACCCCTCTCCCACTTGCACACTCTGTCTCTCTCAAAAATAAACATTAAAAACTTAAAAAAATCATTCATGTTTAATTGAAAAAAATCACCCATGGCCTTTTATGGGCTTCTAGTTTTCTATCCCTGGAACATGAGGAAGAAGTCAACTCTTAGGTAAAAGCTTTTATTGGAAGTAAACCTTGAAGAATGGGTAAGACTTCTAAAACATAAAAATAAAAGACTAAGAGCAGGAAAAGACATTGTAGCCTGAAAATTTTCACCAACAGAAGCCCAGCTTGCAATGAGAAAGGAGCCTGTGTGAGTAGGATAGGGTCTTAAATACCAATGGGAGGAGTTTAAACTTTACTGAGTATGGCCAGAATAGAATTCTAGATCCCCTCCAAACTGTTCTTTTCCCAGGGTGCCATGGCTCACAAATGGCACTATCATCCCTCCTGTCATGCTGGCCAAACCTAGGAACCAGCATTTTTCACTTTCTTTTTCTTTCAGACCCCAGGGACAGAGTGAAGTTTTGTGGAAATGAATCTCACACATTGGTGAAGAGGGAAGGTTCTATTTAAGAGAAGGACTATAAGACCAAGTGCATAGGGATACCTGGGTGGCTCTGTCAGTTGAACGTCCCACTTTGGCTCAAGTCATGATCTCATGGTTTCTGGGTTTGAGCCCTGCGTTAGGCAGCGTGGAGCCTGCTTGGGATTCTCTGTCTCCCTCTATCTCTGCCTTTCCCCACTTGTGCTCTCTCTGTCTCTCTTAAAAATAAATAAACATTGAACAAAATTAAAAAAAATTAAACTAGGTGCACAAAGAATATTTATTTTGTATGGGCTGGTGCAAGTGGCAGGGAGCCCACCTCCACAGATCCTCTACCAAAGCCATCATTGGAATCCACTTGTCTATCTTCAAAAATGTGTCCCAAGTTCAACTGTCTCTCCTGACATCCACCACTTCCTCTCCGGACCAAGCCACCATCAGCAATGGCGAAGATGCCTACACTTCTGGCCCCTAACTCTCCCCCTCCTGACACCCTTGCTCTGTGGCTCTCTGTTCCAAACACCTCAGGCACAATGATCCTTTTAAATCAAAATCAGATCACACCATCCCTTTCCCCCAAGCCCTTGGGGGGCTATCCATCTCACACAGAATAAAATCCAAAGTCCTTCCAAAGGCTCTGGGTTCCTTGTAAACAGCCCCTCAGTCCCTGTGCACCTCTGCCATTGTCCCTACTGATCACTCTGTGGTAGCCATTCCTTTAACAAGTCAAGCACTCCCCTCCCTTAGAGTTTTATGTTTGTTTTTCCCTCTGCCTGAAGCATCTTTTCCCTAACTATTTTCATGTCCCTCCACCTTACTTTATTCAGCCTTGGGTCAAATGTTGCCTCTAATGGCTCTGTCTAAATGCACCACCCTTTCATCTCTATCCCCTTACTTGATTTACTTGATATCCTTTATCATTCCTTGCTTTCTTATTATTTATTCATTTGTTGTCACATAATGCCCCCACTGGATGTAAATTCCATGAAGGCAGGGATTTTCTCTGCTTTATTCACTTGTTTTCCCCAAGCCTAACATTGTACCTGCCATAGAGAATACTGTAAATCTTTCTCTGGAGGAGTACAGTATCTTCCAAAGCCTCCATGATTTTGTATGCCCAATGCCCAGCATTGAATTTTTTTGAGTTCCAAGCATATCAAGAAACAAGACCAAAAGGAGAAAAAACAGACAATAGGAAGAGACCCACAGATGAGCCAGTTATTGAAATTGTGAGGCACAAACACTATGTTAAGTGTAATTAATATGTTAAAAAAACAGATTGAATGTATGGGATATGATGAAGGTACAGACGCAGTATGGTGAAAAGGCCTAACACAAGTGCAATTGGATTCCTACAATGAATGCAAGGCAGGAAGAGAAGGTACAGGAGCAGAAGCAGTGTTTGAAGAGATAATGGCCAAGAATTTTCCAAAAGCGATAAAATACATTCAGCCACAAATTCAGAAAGCTCTCTGGGGTGCCTGGGTGGCTCAGTCTGTTAAACGTGTGACTTTGGCTCAGGTCACAATTTCATGGTTTGTGAGTTTGAGTCCCGCGTCGGACTCTCTGTGGTCAGCACAGAGCCCACTTCTGGTCCTCTCTCCCTCTCTCTCTGCCCCTCCCCTGCTCATGCTCTCTCTCTCAAAAATATGTAAACATTAAAAAAAAATTTTTTTTAAGCTGAAAGGGCGATTTTAATAAGCTCTCTAAGCTCCAGAGTGGATACATACAAAGAAAACCACAATTAGGCACATCATAGTGATGCTGCTAAAAATGGCAAAGCCGAAATCTTTGAAAACAGAGGGAGGAGGAAGAAAGAGGGAAGAGGGGAGAAAAGGAAGCTAGAAAACTAGGCACTACCTTCAGAGGAGCGAGACCGGCAAATTGGTTCCCAAGAGATACACCAGAAGTCAGAAGACAACATGATGGCATCTTTAAAGTACGACAACAAAACAGTCGCCAACCTAGAAATCTATACAAGCAAGGATATTCTCCACAGATGAAGACAAAATAGCAAATTCCAGGTAAACAAAGTCTGAGAAAATCTGTCCCCAACAGACGTGAACTAAGAATTACTAAGTGAAGTTTTTCAGGCAAAGAGAACATTATTTCAGATGGACACACAGAAGTGTAGGTCATCACCCTCCTGCCTCTCAACATGGAAACCCACACCTTCTGGGCCTCCTGCCCACACTTGCACCCTTATCCCCTCTGCAGACCCCCAAAACCCAGGTCACCTGTGGCCTGGAGGGCTCCCATCAAGGCCCCACTCCCTCTGCACACCCACACCAATGGATGCTGGTCCCCTGCAGTCACCTGCTTCCACCTACCCAGTGACTGCAGACCAACTCTAGTTTGCACAAACCAGTGAACTTCTCTACTATCCAGTGGGCAGAACTACACCTTCTCCAGTGAGGTCTGAACTCCTTTCATATTTGTCTTTTCCCCTGTGAGAACTCTCTCAGCTGTAGAATACCATATAGAGCTTCCTTACACTTTATAGTCACTCTGAAGTTGAGGCCCAGAAACTTCCACATAGACTGCATTTATCATGCCAACAGCCATCCTGTGTTGTTCCCCAATGTGTGTTAAGCACCATCTCACTGGTTCCAACACAGCTCAGACTTTGGAAATCTGTTCTTTTTTAAAAAAATTATTTTAATGTTTATTTATTTTTGAGGGAAAGAGGGAGAGACAGAGCATGAGCAGAGGAGGAGCAAAGCAAGACAGAGACAGAAATTGAAGCAGTATCCAAGCTCTGAGCTGTCAGCACAGAAGCTGCTGTGGGGCTCGAACTCACGAGCAGTGAGATCGTGACCTGAGCTGAAGTTGGCACTTAACCACCCGAGCCACCCAGGTGCCCCTGGAAATCTATTCTTGTGTCTAAGGGTGTCTAATGAGTCCCAAAGGGAAACCAACTCCTGTATGTAGTGAGTGGAACATTCTTAAAGTTGGGCGGAATATTTATAAAGGGTGTTCTCTCCCACAAATGAGAGCAGGGTAGACCTTGATGTGGGCACAAAGGCTAGGAAGCTGGACATACCTGCTGAGGGTTTAACTTTTTTCCTTAGATTCCGGAAAGAGTTATATTCCAAGTACAGGTTGAAGGTAGTGGTGGACATTGTTGTATTTGAATTCTCTCCTGAAGTGTGGAGACCATCAGTAAACTCGGATACATAGCTTTATGTTAGTGGTGCCTTGGAGGGTATGTTAATGGCCAGCATGAGGCAGTGTTACCTGTAAAGGGTCTCTATGAGTCACAGATGGGAGACTGAAACAGAAATTAAGAATACAGCAGAAGGGAACGATTGAACCAAAGATGGCTGGAGACGTGTAAGCTTTTAAGAACCTTGGAAATATCTAGGGAAACCCAGGATGGTCATTCAAACATTCTATCTGAGGGGTGCCTGGGTGGCTCTGTTGGTTGACTGTCTGACTTTGGCTCAGGTCGTGATCTCACAACTCGTGAGTTCAAGCCCCTCATCAGGCTCACTCCTGTAAGCATCGAACCCGCTTCGGATCCTCTGTCCCCCTTTCTGTGCCTCCCCCATTCATGCTCCTCTCTCAAAAACAAATAAAATATTTTTTTTAAAAAAAGGCACTCTAGGGGCGCCTGGGTGTCTCAGTCAGTTAAGCGTCCGACTTCAGCTTGGGTCATGATCTCACAGTTTGTGAGTTCGAGCCCCATGTCAGGCTCTGTGCTGACAGCTCAGGGCCTGGAGCCTGCTTCAGATTCTGTGTTTCCCTGTCTCTCTGTTCCTCCCCTGCTCACACTCTGTCTCTCTCTCTCTCTCAAAAATAAATAAACATAATTTTTTTAAAGCATTCTATTTGAAAATTAAACGAGATGTAACTCCAAAAATTCAAAAATTTAGGAATACCCAAGAGATATGTGGGTATCACCTGCATTTATGAACTGCCTTTATTCTCCTAGTGGTAAAATGGGTCAGGAAGAATATAACTTACCCATCACTTCATTTTCCAAAGTTGTATTTCTAATTACACCACAGGCAGATTTTCAGTAATTTTTATTTTCCTATAACATATGTAAAAACAAATCTAAATTGGTAAACATCGATAGCTGAGGTGTTCATCATTTTGAAAGAAAAATTTTACTTGACATCACCTCCAGAAAATTAACAGTTGAATTATTTTTAAAAAGCATGTAGATTAGATTACCGGAAAACATTCAAAGACCATTAATTAAACTAGATGCAGGGGCGCCTGGGTAGCTTAGTTGGTTAAGTGTCTGACTTCAGCTCAGGTCGTGATCTCACAGTTCATGGGTTCCAGCCCCGTGCTGGACTCTGTGCTGACAGCTCAGAGCCTGGAACCTGTTTCAGATGCTGTGTCTCCCTCTCTCTGTCCCTCTTCCACTCATGCTCTCTGTCTCCATTAAATAAACATTAAAAAAATTTTTTTTAAAAACTAGATGCAAATGTATTGTCTTCGTTTACATGGATTCTTGATCGAGCAAAGAAATATGCAAAGTTCTAGTATTTTCTTTTTCTAAATCACTTGTTAATTTTTGTCCTCTGGGGTGACTGTGAGATGAAAAGGAAGCCAATTCTCCCTGTGCAGGCATCTAGGAGGTGTTATGACAGTGTTCAAAATATTCCTGGGATGAATCCAGAACTTGCTCCTGTGTGCTCTCAAGATGGTGATAATGTGAGAGGCGTTTCCTGGAACAGGTTTCTGGTCATCCAGTTTGACTTCCACTGTCAGATGTACCACCAGTGTTCCCAGAAAATAATTTGAACAGCAGATATAATTTCTTATATTTTCCTTTCTCTATGATAGTATTCTTATCATGAAGCTAGATGTTTTCAGTTGGGGTGGGAAAAACTCTCAGTGATAATCAGGAAGGAAACATTGGCCTCTTTGTATTTTTCTGGGAGTTCTTAGTCTCAGAAGCTAAAATTTGAATATGGCCTTTACAGTTTGCAAATAACTTTTGCATATTCATCTGATACTTGGGAACAGTGTGGTACATCAGAAAAAGCAGGAACATTTAAGCCAGAGAGACTTGATTTTCAGTTCTAATGTGGCTATTTACTTGCTCTGAGGTCCTGGACTAGTTACCTCATGTTTCGGTGAATGCTTTTTCTTTTAATGTTTTATTTTATATTTGAGGGAGAGAGAGACAGAGCACGAGCAGGGGAGGGACAGAGAGATGGAGACAGAATCCAAAGTAGGCTCCAGGCTCTAAGCTGCCAGCAGAGAGTCTGAAGTGGGGCTCAAACCCACGAGCAGTGAGATCGTGACCTGAGCCCAAGTCGGACACTCAACCGACTGAGCCACCCAGGGACTCCTCGTGGATGCTTTTGACTGCAGGTTGCTGAAATCCAAATGCAAGCTAGCTTACATGAAATGAAAAGGGAGTCTGTAGTCTATTCATTGAAAAAGTCTAGAGGAGGGAGGGCAACTGTCAGGGTCAGCTTGGTCCGGTGGCTCTCTTGCCGTCTCCCTGGGATGGTGTTGTCTGCACCCTCCTGTGTGAGCTTCTTTCTCTGATGGGTGGTCAGAAGGATGGTCAGTTCCAGGCTTCACACCTGCACAGCTGAGGATAGCCGTATCAGTTATTAGCATATTAAGATACTTTGGTACCAGTTGCTAAGGAGACATTGCTTTGAACCCGCTAAGTGCCTTGAGCATCAGCTGCTTTAGCACCTCGCCCCAGGACTTCGCCCCAGGTCCAGCACTAACAGAGTGATATTTGGCACAATAGGGAACTCCAGACCCTGTTGGGTTGTATCCAGCATCCATTGTGATAAATGCGTATCAATTAAATGCTGACACATGTCAACATTTGAAGGAGTAGAGCCGGTCTTTCCCTTTGGCTTTATGTCCGAGCAAGGAAACTTCTTTCCCTAGTTCAGTGTCCCCCAGCTCCTTTTGCCCCATCTGGATAAATGTGTTCATTTCCTGACCAGTTTCTATGACCAGGGGAGTGTCATGGCCTTGTTTAGAATAAAATTTAGAATAAAGTTCAAAAAATGGTCATCTGCAAAGGGAATAGGCTCCCCGCTAAGGTTAGAGGGAGGGAGGACTTCCTTGCTGGATAAGAGAGGGGTGGATATTAGAACAAAAGTCAGAATACGCTCAGAGTCAATGCTGTCTCCTAAACAACAGTCCAGTGAGGATCAGATGAAATCATATAGCCCACTACTTAGAATAGAGTTTGGTTCACTGATTCACACTAGGTGCTCAACAAACAGTGCTTACCAACCTTAGAAACAATAATAATGGCATTGCTGTCCTCAAGAACTGTGAAGGGTCTGAGATTTCACACCCCTTGCAAGCTTTACATAGCCTTCCATAGCTTAACGGATCTTGGCAAAAGACACGACAAAAATGGATCTCTTGGCAAAAATGGATCTCTGTCAGAGATACAGAACCTTATTACTCATAGCATTAGCAGTAGCCAGAGGATCAGCATTTTCTTGTTTCAGGTTCTTGAGGTCCACAGGATGATTCTGAGAAGACCCAGTGACATGTCCATGTGCCGTGAGTTGCATTATAAGAGAGGAACCCTGAGCTTAAGAAGGCCCAGTATTTTATGCAGCATGGTAAACACGCCTGCCCTTTGCTCCAGAAGGAGACATGATCTCTGGTTTCCAAGGCTGTTCTGTGTACAAATATCCTTGAAAAGATATTTTGGAACAAAGACAGCCAGTGCCACCGTTCACAACAAGTGCAGGATTTTTTTTTTTTTTTTTAATTTTTTTTTTTCAACTTTTTTTTATTTATTTTTGGGACAGAGAGAGACAGAGCATGAACCGGGGAGGGGCAGAGAGAGAGGGAGACACAGAATCAGAAACAGGCTCCAGGCTCCGAGCCATCAGCCCAGAGCCTGACGCGGGGCTCGAACTCACGGACCGCGAGATCGTGACCTGGCTGAAGTCGGACGCTTAACCGACTGCGCCACCCAGGCACCCCAACAAGTGCAGGATTTTGAGAGACCCCATGGAGAATTATCTCCCAACAGTTGTTGTTTGGTGATAAATGAGTAAAAGAGGTAAGTTTAGTTTTTCTTACTTGGAGCATTTGACTAGTCCTATGTTAGAGTAAGAGTTGCACTATGTATGATAGGTTAGTGGGGGACCAAATGTTCTTGGGCTCATATATTGGAAGTGCTGGGGCATGTGGGTAGTTCAGTTGGTTAGGTGTCCAACACTTGATTTCAGCTCACATCATGATCTCACGGTTTGTGGGTTTGAGCCCTGCATCGGGCTCTGAACTGCCAGTGTGGAGCCTGCTTGGGATTCTTTCTCTCTCTCTCTTTCTCTGCTCCTCCCTCCCTCCCTCTCTCTCTCTCTCTCAGAAATAAATGAACATTGAAAAAAAAAAAAAAAAAAAGAGTTGCACTGTGTATGATAGGTTGGTAGGAGATCAAATGTTCCTGGGCTATATACCAGGAGTCTTAATAAATGAGGTAAACTTTTTTTTTTTTTTTGATGAGGTAAACTTATTATATATAATCACTATCCATGTGGACAATTGACAGTGAAGTATTCACCGATAACTGAGGCAGCTCTAACTGTCTTACAAATGACACTGGTTGGTATAAACTCTATCATGTCCATGGAAAACAAAACACAACACTCATTGACAACAAGATAATGTCTCCTCACCTGAAATTAAATGGACATTTAAGAGTGTGGAGAAAGGGGGATTGGCTTGTTGGGGAAAAGAGGAAGACTGAAAATGTTCAACAGAAGAGATCCATAGCTACTCAAACCCATTATTTAACGTTAAACCAAGAGATGGATGGTTTTCTCTAAACGTACAGCAACACCTCTGCTCAAGTATCATGGCAGAAGCGGAGCTTGGCTGCATCAATTCCAGTGTGTGGGACTCCAGTGGACTTCGGAGCCCAACAGCCTTCCCAGCCTCTGCTGCTTGCTAGCTGTGTGAGCGTGCACACGTTTCACACTAAACAACGTTTCTGTTCCTTAACAAAAAAGTAGAGACAATAGCACCTGCCTCATAGGCCATTATGAAGAGTAAATTCTTTTTTTTTTTTAAGTTTATTTATTTTGAGAGAGACAGAGTGAGATTGAGTGAGCAGGGGAGGGGCAGAGAGAGGGAGAGAATCTCAATCAAGTTCTGTGATGTTAGTGCACAGCCCAACACGGGGCTCGATCCCAAGAACCGTGAGATCATGACCTGAGCCAAAATCAAGAGTCGGACAACTTAACCGATTGTGCCACCCAGGCACCCCATGAGGTAGTAAATTCTGAACACTGCTTAGCGTGGCGACCAGTGCATATTGTCAGTAAACGATGAGTGATATGCTTGTTTGAAAAAGTTTACTGATGACAGTATGTCCTGTCCTCCATCTGTGTTTCTCACCAAGCACATGTGGAACCAAAAGGCCATTTCATAAAGTGCCTGTGCATGGCGAGCTTAGACTGGTCATCAAAATGATGAGGCATCCCAGAGACTTAGTACCACCATAAGTTCTCTCCAACAAATACATCTATCCATTCCCTGGACTCCGTGTAGGCATAGGTTCAGCTCCCAGCTCTGGGAGGTGGGTGTCAGGCATGGTGATCAAATTCTAGAATGTTGGGTGTGCCTCCTGGCTCCACTTGTTTTTGACTGTAAACTGATCACCTCAACAAAGAGTTGTAATGTTTGAATCAAACGTGTGTTTGTTTGTTTTTAATTTTAGAGAGCATGCGTGTGTGCATGAGTGGGGGAGGGACAGAGGGAGACAGAAAGAGAGAATCTCAAGCATGCTCGATGCTCAGCATGGAGCCCCACTCGAGGCTCAATCCCACAGCCCTGGGATCAAGACTTGAGCCAAAATCAAGAGACAGACGCTCAACTGACTGAGCCCCCCAGGAGCCACTAACGTGTCTATTTTTAACTAGCACAGTTTCTGACACATTTTACACACTCAATAATTACTTATTCCTTTCTTCCCATCCCTATTAAAATGGAATCGATGTTTTTCTCCAGGAGCTTGTCAAGCTGTCCCTTTGGGTGTCTAGAAAGGAGCAACGATTTCAGCCAATCTTAAACTCCTTCAACGTTACCATCAGAACCACTCAGGAAGCTTGTTAAAAATACATATTCCTGGGGCACCTGGGTGTCTCATTCAGTTAAGTTTCTGACTTTGGCTCAGGTCATGATCTCATGGTTCGTGCGTTCGATCCCCGTGTCAGGCTTTGTGCTGACAACTCAGAGCCTGAGCCTCCTTCAGATTCTGTGTCTCCCTTTCTCTGCTCCTGCCCCACTTATACTCTGTCTCTCTCTCTCTCTCTCTCTCTCTCAAAAATAAACATTAAAAAAAATTTTTTAATTCTCTCTCCTTTGCTCTCCGCCCCTCCCTCACTCACATTCTTTCTCTCTTAAAGAATTAAAATAATAATAATAATAATAATAATAATAATAACATAATCCACTAATGTGATCAGTGAGTATTCCAGTTATTATACAGATGAACTCAGAAGCAGTGTTTCTATGTTTTCAGGAATGAACACAGACCCTCAGGTTCTTACTATGTTCATCTGCAACATTGGTATCTCCTGTACTTGGGAAGAGAAAAATCATAGGCAGATAAGATTGGCAGTAAACACCCCACCCTCTTTCAAGGTATAGTATTGTGTATGGAGGTACCCGATGGGCAATGGCTGTCCGTTCTTCCCTACAACACAACAAGCCTTGGGGGAAAAGGTGTATTGTGGCCAATTCCCAGCTGCCTATTTCTTTTTATTAAAAAATTTTTTTGAATGTTTATTCATTTTTGAGAGAGACAGACAGACAGAGCATGAGCAAGGGAGGGGCAAAGAGAGAGGGGGAGACACAGAGTCCAAAGCAGGCTCCAGGCTCCAAGCTGTCAGCCCAGAGCCGGACGTGGGGCTCAAACCCACCACCTGTGAGATCATGACCAGAGCCGAAGTCAGATGTTTAACTGACTGAGCCACCCAGGCGCCCCCAGCTGCCTATTTCTAAGAAATGAAGTAGTTCTCTGACAGAGACTCTGTGCTCCTCAGGGCATCCCGTATTTATTATTCAAATCCATACACATCCCTGGAACAGGTTCAGTGACAGAAGTTCCTTAGATTTAGGATGGTGAGGTATAAATAGTTCTGTAGGACTGAATGCCCGCATTTATCTCATAATATTGAGAGCCGTGGAATGTAACTGTGAATCAGGTTTCAAGCTGTTGTACCATTTCTTGGGGGAAAAAAATGATTTGAGCTAATTCATCCCTCAAAGGTCTAATGAATTTCATTGCTCCTATTTGGAGCCTGGCTTCACACAGTACGTGCAGTTAACCTGGCTGTTTTTAAAGGAGGGGAGGGAATCATCAGGTCAAATAAGAAGGCAACACTCAGAACCACAAAACTGAAAACAATGCTACTCTTTATTAAGTCAGCTTTTTTTTTTTAAGTTTTTTATTTACTTTTTTTGAGGGAGAGAGGTAGAGCATGAGCAGGGGAGGGGCAGAGAGAGAGGAAGAGAGAGAGAATCCCAAGCAGCCTCCACACTGTCAGCGCAGAGCCCAATGTGGGGCTTGATCTCACAAACCGTGAGATTGTGACCTGAGCCAGAAACAAGAGTAAGACGCTTAACCGACTGAGCCACCCAGGCACCGATATTAAGTCAGCGTTGAGAGGAGTGGTTGACCTGGAGAGCAGTGTGATGTCTCCAGGCCATCCTAAATTTGGGGGTGAATGTGGACACAGTGATACGGAGTGAAGAGCACAGAGAGGACAGAAGCGCCTTTCTATCCAGTCTCTAAAGTAGACAATATCACACCCCAGTGCCGTCGGGGGAGAGAACGCCTTCCTCCACCACCTTCCCAGAGGACAGTTTGTGGGGGTTGCTGGGAAGGGAACATTGTTGGACAGTCACTTTCCATCTATAAAACATCTGTGACTTTCAGTACATACCTCTTCTCCCTGGTCCTTGCTTAGATACTGCTGTGTGTCTGTTGGTCCATCTCCTCTCTCCTGCTTAGCCTCGTTATCCACAGATCACACTCCTGGCCCCTTCCCTATGGTCGCTTACATGCCTAGCTTCCTATTCTGTCTGTCCACAACTTATCACAGGAGAGTCATGAAGCCCAGAAAGCTTGTGCGTACCTGCGTACCTGCATCTCCAAGAGGCACCACATTTTCTGTGTGTGTGTGTGTGTGTGTGTGTGTGTGTGTGTGTGTGTGTGTAAAGCAGGGGTGCTAGGAAATCAGGCAGTAATTCCCAGCTGAGAATTTAGGAATGCTTGCCCTGTGCATAGCCTTGTTCTAACTTATTTAGTATCCACATCAGGCCTGTGTTTCTTTCTTTTTTTTATGTTTTTTTTTAATGTTTATTTTTGAGAGAGAGAGAGAGAGAGAGACGGAGTGCGAACAGGGGAGGAGCAGAGAGAGAGGGAGACACAGAATCTGAAGGAGGCTCCAGGGTCTCAGCTGTCAGCACAGAGCCCGAGGCGGGGCTTGAACTCACAAATTGCAAGATCATGACCTGAGCCGAAGCCGGACGCTTAACTGACTGAGCCACCCAGGAGCCTCTAGGCCTATGTTTCTTATATCCACTTTCCGGGGAAGTAAAGCAATGAGAAGAGGGGGAGTCTCTTGCCTATGGTCACAGTTTGCAAGGCTCCGAGTCAGGACTGGATTCTATGCAGTGTGGTGACAGTGTCTATGCCTTTAGCCACTATCTAAATAACATTAACCAACAACGTTGGGGGCTTCTGGCCAGCTCAGTCAGTTAAGAGTCTGATTCTTGGTTTCAGCTCAGGTTATGATCTCATGGTTCGTGAGTTTGAGCCCCAAGTCGGGCTCCATGATTCCCTCTTTCTCCCTCTCTCTCTCTGCCCCTCCCTCCCCAAAATAAATACATAAACTTTTTTTTTAATATTTATATTTGAGAGAGAGAGAGAGACAGTTTGAGCAGGGGAGGGGTAGAGAGAGACCAAGATAGAATCCGAAGCAGGCTCCTGGCTCTGAGATGTCAACACAGAGCCCAATGCGGGGCTTGAACCCATGAGTCACGAGATCATGACCTGAGCCAAAGTCAGACGCTTAACTAACTGAGCCACCCACGTGCCCCTAAATAAATAAACTGTAAAAAAAAAAAAAAAAAAAAAAAAAAAGATTAACCATACTTTTCATACTGGAAAATAGACGTCATTCTTTCCAGAAAACAGTCCCATTTCCCCTTTAGGGGTTAAGACCCCCGTCACGTGTTGCTGGGGAGGAAAGTCACCATCTTCTTTCCTGCCCTGTGGTCTTGAGCCTGTTCGGCTTCATTCCCCAAAGGAGAGCAGCCAGAACTCCACCTCCAGCACCCGTCTGGGGGGACAGTGGTCCTGAGCAGGTACAGCTGAGGATTTCCCTCTCCCGAGCACATGGGCCCCCCAGCCCGGTGTGGCAGTGGGGGGTACTCACCATGGGGAAGGAAGGCCCCGCGTCTGTGAGCACCTGCTCCAGCATGGCTCATGGACACTCACACGACACTCATAGCATCTTTACTGGAGGCCGATCACTGGGCACCTCCTGGCCCCCAGGTTCCCCTTCATTAAGATATATCCTTGGGACCCGGGCGCCTGGATGACTCACTTGGTTAAGCATCCAACTCTTGGTTTCAGCTCAGGTCGTGATCTCATGGTTCATCAGTTTGAGCCCCGAGTCAGGCTCCGCGCTGACAGCACGGAGCCTGGGGCCTGCTTCCGATTCTGTGTCTCCCTCTCTCTCTGCCCCTGCTCACACTTTGTCTCTCTCTCTCTCTCAAAATACATAAAACATTTTTTAAAATGTCTTCCATTTAACGGCAGCTCTTGTTTTCTAGCACTACTGTATTACTTATTTTTTTTGAGCTATATCCTGTTAATTGAAAGGATTTGGAGAGGTGGGCATATGTGCTCAGTCTGACACCTTGTTCTAATCTGTCAGCTCTACAGAACGGAAGATGACTGGTTCAGAATAGTCAAAAGAGAAAGACTTGCTCAGGATCTTTACATAGAAACTCTCTAGGAAATTTTCCTCTTTTGGAAACGTCTGACCCTGAAATCTGCCAGCGGGCTCTGTGAAGCATCATCTGCAATGTTAGTTTTTCTGTTGAATGCCTCTCGCTGTGGGTCAGGGAGGAGAGGACACAGAGCATAGATTTTTAGATCACCCTAATGGATTAATGGCTCGAAATCAAATCCTGGCCGAGTATCAAAGCCTCACAGCAGAAACGCAAGGGGAGAAGTTCTCTCTCTTGAAAATGTGTAACTTTGAGCTTTTTTTTTTTTTTTTCAAACATTGACTGTATTTATCATATTCTTTTAATCCAAGAAACCAAAAGAAAACCGCAGGGTGCCAAAGGAAGCAAGCCTCCAAAGAATAAGGAATAATTTTGGAAGCAATAAGATCTACTTTAAAACATTTGCTTGTTTTAAGGAGCAGCTAAATGACCCCATGTTCCATACAAAATTCTCAAATCTGGACACAGGCCTTCTGTTTTCTGTTTAAAGGCCTGTGCGATAGTCCAAGCAAATGCTTTGTCCAGCTGGCATTATGCTTTGAGCTGACTCTGCTCTGACAGGATTTCACCTTCTCAATTCTGCAGGAAGGTTTCTGGCCACATACCCCACCCTCAAGGCTGGATCTCCGCAATGCTTTGAAGCAGTGAGATTTTTTTTTTTTTTTTAGCCCCCTGGTTTCCCAATTTGGGCAGCCTTTTTTTTCCTCTATCTTTGCGTTTTCTTCTGTCTCCCAGTCCTGAAACACCTGCAGATTCTTTATTAGTGCAAATGACTGACGGTTGCTTAAACTTTTTCTTACAGTTTATTTATTTTGAGAGAAAGAAATCAGCTGTGAGTGCAGGGGAGGGGCAGAGAGAGAGAGAGAGAGAGGGAGAGAGAGAATCCCAAGCAGGCTCCATGCTGTCAGGGCCGAGCGCGACGTGAAGGTTGATCACAAGACTGTGAGATCATGACCTGAGCTGAAATCAAGAGTTAGAGGGGGAGATGGCGGTGTAGGAGGACGCTGGGCTCACCGCGCGTCCTGCTGATCACTTGGATTCCACATACACCTGCCTAAATAACCCAGAAAACCGCCAGAAGACTAGCAAAACGGAGTCTCCAGAGCCAAGTGCAGACGAGAGGCCCACAGAAGAGGGTAGGAAGGGTGGAGAGGCGGTGCACACTACACGGACTGGCGGGAGGGAGCCGGGGTGGAGGGGCGGCCCGCCAGCCAATCAGAGCCCTGGAGTCTGGCTGGCAAAAGCGGAGGGGCCGGACGGAGTGTGTTCCGACAGCAAGCAGGACTTGACGTCTGGAAGGTTATAAGCTAACAGCTCTGCTCGGAGATCGGAGAATGGGAGGGCTGGAGGAAAACGGGAGGGAGAGGTGTTGAGCCCCGGACGACAGAGCTCAGCTTGGCGGGGAACAAAGGCACTCACCAGCGCCATCTCCCTTGCCCATCCACCAGCCAAAATCCCAAAGGGAACCAGTTCCTGCCAGGGAACCTGCTTGCACCCCGCAAACACCCAACGCTGTGCTTCCGCGGATCCATCCCTCCGGCGGGTCTGACTCCCTCCCTGTGCCGCAGGGCCCCTCCCAAAGTGGATCTCCAAAGGAAAAGCAAGCTGAGCCTGCCCCTCCCGCCCCTGTGCACCTTGCCAATCCACCCCAGCTAATACGCCAGATCCCCAGCACCACAAGCCTGGCAGTGTGCAAGTAGCCCAGATGGGCCACACCACCCCACAGTGAATCCCGCCCCTAGGACAGGGGAAGAGAAGGCACACACCAGTCTGACTGTGGCCCCAGCGGTGGGCTGGGGGCAGACATCAGGTCTGACTGCAGCCCCGCCCACCAATGCAAGTTATTCAAGACAGCACAGGGGAAGAGCCCCGCAGTCCTGCACCACTCCAGGGACTATCCAAAATGATGAAACGGAAGAAGTCCCCTCAGAAAAACGTCCAGGAAATAACAACAGCTAACAAACTGATCAAAAATGATTTAAACAATATAACAGAAAGTGAATTTAGAATAATAGTCATAAAATTAATCGCTGGGCTTGAAAACAGTATAAAGGACAGCAGAGAATCTCTTGCTGCAGAGATCAAGGGACTAAGGAACAGCCAGGAGGAGCTAAAAAATGCTATCAATGAGTTGCAAAATAAAATGGAGACAACTACGGCTTGGATTGAAGAAGCAGAGGAGAGAATAGGTGAACTAGAAGATAAAATTATGGAAAAAGAAGAAGCTGAGAAAAAGATAAAAAAATCCAGGAGTATGAGGGGAAAATTAGAGAACTAAGTGATGCACTAAAGAGAAATAATCTACGCATAATTGGTATTCCAGAGGAGGAAGAGAGAGGGAAATGTGCTGAAGGTATACTTGAAGAAATAATAGCTGAGAACTTCCCTGATCTGGGGAAGGAAAAAGGCATTGAAATCCAAGAGGCACAGAGAACTCCCTTCAGACGTAACTTGAATTGATCTTCTGCACGACATATCATAGTGAAACTGGCAAAATACAAGGATAAAGAGAAAATTCTGAAAGCAGCTAGAGATAAACCTGCTCTAACATATAAAGGGAGACCTATAAGACTCGTGACCGATCTCTCTACTGAAACTTGGCAGGCCAGAAAGGAATGGCAAGAGATCTTCAATGTGATGAACAGAAAAAAATATGCAGCCGAGAATCCTTTATCCAGTAAGTCTGTCATTTAGAATAGAAGGAGAGATAAAGGTCTTCCCAAACAAACAAAAACTGAAGGAATTCATCACCACTAAACCAGCCCTACAAGAGATCCTAAGGGGGGATCCTGTGAGACAAAGTACCAGAGACATCGCTACAAGCATGAAACCTATGGACATCACAATGACTCTAAACCCATATCTTTCTATAATAACACTGGATGTAAATGGACTAAATGTGCAAACCAAAAGACATAGGGTATCAGAATGGATAAAAAAACAAGACCCATCTATTTGCTGTCTACAAGAGACTCATTTTAGACCTGAGGACACCTTTAGATTGAGAGTGAGGGGATGGAGAACTATTTATCATGCTACTGGAAGCCAAAAGAAAGCTGGAGTAGCCATACTTATATCAGACAAACTAGACTTTAAATTAAAGGCTGTAACAAGAGATGAAGAAGGGCATTATATAATAATCACAGGGTCTATCCATCAGGAAGAGCTAACAATTATAAATGTCTATGCACCGAATACAGGAGCCCCTAAATATATAAAACAATCACAAACATAAGCAACCTTATTGATAAGAATGTGGTAATTGCAGGGGCCTTTAACACTCCACTTACAGAAATGGATAGATCATCTAGACACACGGTCAATAAAGAAACAAGGGCCCTGAATGATACATTGGATCAGATGGACTTGACAGATATATTTAGAACTCTGCATCCCAAAGCAACAGAATATACTTTCTTCTCGAGTGCACATGGAACATTCTCCAAGATAGATCACATACTGGGTCACAAAACAGCCCTTCATAAGTATACAAGAATTGAAATCATACCATGCATACTTTCAGACCACAATGCTATGAAGCTTGAAATCAACCACAGGAAAAAGTCTGGAAAACCTCCAAAAGCATGGAAGTTAAAGAACACCCTACTAAAGAATGAATGGGTCAACCAGGCAATTAGAGAAGAAATTAAAAAATATACGGAAACAAATGAAAATGAAAATACAACAACCCAAATGCTTTGGGATGCAGCGAAGGCAGTCCTGAGAGGAAAATATACTGCAATCCAGGCCTATCTCAAGAAACAAGAAAAATCCCAAATACAAAATCTAACAGCACACCTAAAGGAAATAGAAGCAGAACAGCAAAGACAGCCTAAATCCAGCAGAAGAAGAGAAATAATAAAGATCAGAGCAGAAATAAACAATGTAGAATCTAAAAAAACTGTAGAGCAGATCAACGAAACCAAGAGTTGGTTTTTTGAAAAACTAAACAAAATTGATAAACCTCTAGCCAGACTTCTCAAAAAGAAAAGGGAGATGACCCAAATAGATAAAATCATGAATGCAAATGGAATTATTACAACCAATTCCTCAGAGATACAAGCAATTATCAGGGAATACTATGAAAAATTATATGCCAACAAACTGGAAAACCTGGAAGAAATGGACAAATTCCTAAACACCCACACGCTTCCAAAACTCAATCAGGAGGAAACAGAAAGCTTGAACAGACCCATAACCAGTGAAGAAATTGAATCAGTCATCAAAAATCTCCCAACAAAGAGTCCTGGACCAGATGGCTTCCCAGGGGAGTTCTACCAGACGTTTAAAGCAGAGATAATACCTATCCTTCTCAAGCTATTCCAAGAAATAGAAAGGGAAGGAAAACTTCCAGATGCATTCTATGAAGCCAGTATTGCTTTGATTCCTAAACCAGACAGAGACCCAGTAAAAAAAGAGAACTACAGGCCAATATCCCTGATGAATATGGATGCAAAAATTCTCAATAAGATACTAGCAAATCGAATTCAACAGCATATAAAAAGAATTATTCACCATGATCAAGTGGGATTCATTCCTGGGATGCAGGGCTGGTTCAACATTCGCAAATCAATCAATGTGATACATCACATTAATAAAAGAAAAGAGAAGAACCATATGATCCTGTCAATCAATGCAGGAAAGGCCTTTGACAAAATTCAGCAATCTTTCTTAATAAAAACCCTCAAGAAAGTCGGGATAGAAGGAACATACTTAAAGATCATAAAAGACATTTATGAAAAGCCCACAGCTAACATCATCTTCAATGGGGAAAAACTGAGAGCTTTCTCCCTGAGATCAGGAACAAGACAGGGATGTCCACTCTCACCGCTGTTGTTTAACATAGTGTTGGAAGTTCTAGCATCAACAATCAGACAACAAAAGGAAATCAAAGGCATCAAAATAGGCAAGGATGAAGTTAAGCTTTCACTTTTTGCAGATGACATGATATTATACATGGAAAATCCGATAGACTCCACCAGAAGTCTGCTAGAACTGATACATGAATTTAGCAAAATTGCAGGATACAAAATCAATGTACAGAAATCAGTTGCATTCTTATACACTAATAATGAAGCAACAGAAAGACAAATAAAGAAACTGATCCCATTCACAATTGCACCAAGAAGCATAAAATACCTAGGAATAAATCTAACCAAAGATGTACAAGATCTGTATGCTGAAAACTATAGGACGCTTATGAAGGAAATTGAAGAAGATATAAAGAAATGGAAAAACATTCCATGCTCATGGATTGAAAGAATAAATATTGTCAAAATGTCAATACTACCCAAAGCTATCTACACATTCAATGCAATCCCAATCAAAATTGCACCAGCCTTCTTCTCGAAACTAGAGCAAGCAATCCTAAAATTCATATGGAACCACAAAAGGCCCCGAATAGCCAAAGTAATTTTGAAGAAGAAGACCAAAGCAGGAGGCATCACAATCCCAGACTTTAGCCTCTACTACAAAGCTGTCATCATCAAGACAACATGGTATTGGCACAAAAACAGACACACAGACCAATGGAATAGAATAGAAACCCCAGAACTAGACCCACAAACGTATGGCCAACTAATCTTTGACAAAGCAGGAAAGAACATCCAATGGAAAAAAGACAGTCTTTTTAACAAATGGTGCTGGGAGAACTGGACAGCAACATGCAGAAGATTGAAACTAGACCACTTTCTCACACCATTCACAAAAATAAACTCAAAATGGATAAAGGACCTGGATGTGAGACAGGAAACCATCAAAACCCTAGAGGAGAAAGCAGGAAAAGACCTCTCTGACCTCAGCCGTAGCAATTTCTTACTTGACACATCCCCAAAGGCAAGGGAATTAAAAGCAAAAATGAACTACTGGGACCTCATGAAGATAAAAAGCTTCTGCACAGCAAAGGAAACAACCAACACAACTAAAAGGCAACCAATGGAATGGTAAAAGATATTTGCAAATGACATATCGGACAAAGGGCTAGTATCCAAAATCTATAAAGAGCTCACCAAACTCCACACCCAAAAAACAAATAACCCAGTGAAGAAATGGGCAGAAAACATGAATAGACACTTCTCTAAAGAAGACATCCGGATGGCCAACAGGCACATGAAAAGATGCTCAACGTCGCTCCTCATCAGGGAAATACAAATCAAAACCACACTCAGATATCACCTCACGCCAGTCAGAGTGGCCAAAATGAACAAATCAGGAGACTATAGATGCTGGCGAGGATGTGGAGAAACGGGAACCCTCTTGCACTGTTGGTGGGAATGCAAATTGGTGCAGCCACTCTGGAAAACAGTGTGGAGGTTCCTCAGAAAATTCAAGATAGACCTACCCTATGACCTAGCAATAGCACTGCTAGGAATTTACCCAAGGGATACAGGAGTACTGATGCATAGGGGCACTTGTACCCCAATGTTTATAGCAGCACTCTCAACAATAGCCAAATTATGGAAAGAGCCTAAATGTCCATCAACTGATGAATGGATAAAGAAATTGTGGTTTGTATACACAATGGAGTACTACGTGGCAATGAGAAAGAATGAAATATGGCCCTTTGTAGCAACATGGATGGAACTGGAGAGTGTGATGCTAAGTGAAATAAGCCATACGGAGAAAGACAGATACCATATGGTTTCACTCTTATGTGGATCCTGAGAAACTTAACAGAAACCCATGGGGGAGGGGAAGAAAAAAAAAAAAAAAAGAGGTTAGAGTGGAAGAGAGCCAAAGCATAAGAGACTCTTAAAAACTGGGAACAAACTGAGGGTTGATGGGGGGTGGGAGGGAGGGGAGGGTGGGTGATGGGTATTGAGGAGGGCACCTTTTGGGATGAGCACTGGGTGTTGTATGGAAGCCAATTTGACAATAAATTTCATATATGGAAAAAAAATAAAAAATAAAATAAAAAAGGTAAAAAAAAAAAAAGAAATCAAGAGTCAGATGCTCAACCGACTGAGCCACTCAGGCGCCCCTTAAACTTTTTACTGCTTGGGAAATACCTGCATGTTAACATGGGTGCATGTAATTATGGAAGCCGGGGGGTTAGGGAGCAGGTGCAGCCAGACTGTGTGGGCACCAGGGATTCCCCTATGCCCTAGTAGGTGAGGGGTGGCCTCCTTCGTCTGCACACCTGGGTGCCACTTCCAGCTTCTCACCAGACTTTCATGTGGTTGCAGCCAACAGGATGACACTTTCATGCGTCTCAGGTTCAGAGAAGAGCCAAGGGTCAGCCAGGCTTCCAGCAGTAACTGCTCAGCCCCTCGGCAGCCTCCAGGGAAGGAAAGTGGTGAGAACTGGTGAGACCTTGGCCACTCCCCTACCTTCTTCAACCAAAACAATTCCTTGTTTTTCCTTTTTTTTTTTTTCCCCCTCAGGGTAAAATGTTGGAAAGGGGAGTCCTGTGTCTAAATAAAGATGGAAACCAAGAGTGAAGGAGATTGTGTTCTCTAGAACGGAAGAACGCTGTGATTCCTGCTTCCTGGAGCTCGGGTGAGTTCGGTTTGCAGCGACTAATGTATACAAGTCTTGGTCAAAGATGACGTTGGCCCAAAGTCACATGGGGTCAAAGGAGACCCCATGGGGTCTGACATGGGGTCAAAGCCTCCCAGGTCAGGCTGCACCTCTGTGGACAGGGCATGCCATCCTCAGGGCAGGAAAGATCATGTGGATGGGAGACATTTTCAGTGCACGTGGAAAACCAGACAGTTGTAAATGACGTGTTATATTTTATTTGTTAATGTTTATTTATTTTGAGAAAGAGAGAGTCAGGGAGGGGCAGACAGAGAGGGAATTCCAAGCAGGCTCTGCTCTGTCAGGACAGAGCCTGATGTGGGGCCCGAACTCACGCATCGTGAGATTATGACCTGCGCTGAAATCAAGAGTCAGACACAACCGACTGAGCCACCCAGGCACCCCATGACATGTTATATTTTACTAACTCTCCAAGTCTCAGTGTCCTCATCTGTAAAATGGAGCGATGACAGTGACCTCACAGGACTGAACAAGTAATATGTATAAAGCTGTCTGCCCAGCATTTGTCCTGAGGTCAGTGCAAATGTGGGCTATTGTCACCTAGGCATATGCTGTCCTGTGTCACTCTCCAGCCTCTTTTTTTTTTTAATGTTTATTTAATTTTGAGATGGAGAGACGGAGTGTGAGTAGGAGAAGGGCAGAGAGAGAGAGAGAGACACACACAGAATCCAAAGCAGGCTCCAGACTCTGAGCTGTCAGCACAGAGCCCGACGCGGGGCTCGAACCCACGAACCGTGAGATATGACCTGAGCCGAAGTCGGACACTCAACCGACTGAGCCACCCAGGCGCCCCTTATTTTAAATTTTTTAATGTTTATTTTTGAAAAAGAGAGAGACAGAGCACAAGCAGTGGGGGAGGGGCAGAGAGAGGGTGACACAGAATCCAAAGCAGGTTCAAGGCTCTGATCCGTCAGCACAGAGCCCGACGCGGGGCTTGAACTCATGAACCGTGAGATCATGACCTGTGCTGAAGTTAGACATTTAACTGACTCAGCCCCCCAGGCGCCCCTCTCTCCAGCCTCTTCACGGGGGAGCCACGTGTGGCACAGCTGGGCAGAAAGTGCTTGGATGGCATTATACTTCTCCTATAGCCTGTGGCCTCCCATCTCCCCACAACACCCAGCCCAGTGTCTGGCATACAGTCAGTTCTCCACAGACATTTGTCAGCTGAGTCATAAATAGTGTAGCTGAGCTCACGCGCTATCTTTTCTTTTGCGGTCCATGAGATCGTGCTCCCCAGTCACCCTTGTATCTGTTTGCTCCTTTATAGAGAATACCACTGACTTCCAAGCACTTTTTGATTTTTTTTGTTTTGTTTTGTTTAGAAAAAAAGGTTTCTGTGGTTTGATCTTCTGGTCTACCTACATGAGGTAAAAGAAAAGGAAGGATAAAAATCGCATTCTTTTGTGGGTTTTTTTAAGTGCACCTTTGGAGTCAACCCAATTAAGAGCTTGTATTTTCTGCTCTTAAACTATAGGATATTGGCGGAAAGTTTTGATTTCACTGTGCTTTGTATTCTCCACTTGTAAAAACAGAGGAGAAAAACACATTTTCTTTCAGTGCCTTAACAATTTAAAATGTTTTTAATGTGTTATTTTATCTTTGAGAGAGAGAGAGACAGAGAGCCACTGGGGGAGGAACAAAGAGAGAGGGAGACACAGAATCCGAAGCAGGCTCCAGACTCTGAGTTGTCGGCACAGAGCCTTGACGCAGAGCTCGAACCCACCAACTGCGAGATCATGATCTGAGCTGAAGTTGGACGCTTAGCCAACTAAACCCCCCAGGCTCCCTCAGCACATTAGCAATTTAATTTTTATTCATTTTGACCTTTGTTGAGGATAACACATTTTTGAATGCAGCGGAGACTGTCTTGTTTTTGAAAGATGAGAAAGGTTAAATATCAGTAAAGATCCCCTACATGAAGTATATTCAATAGTAGGAACACGAAGAGGTTTAAATTCTCCTCCACCACTGGGTGGATTTTGAATTAAAAATATGGGGTGCCTTGGGGAACCTGGGTGGCTCGGTAGGTTGAGCTTCCCACTTCATCTCAGGTCATGATCTCACAGTCCGTGAGTTTGAGCCCTGCGTCGGGCTCTGTGCTGACAGCTCAGAGCCTGGAGCCTGTTTCAGATTCTGTGTCTCCCTCTCTCTCTACCCCTCCCCTGCTCATGCTCTGTCTCTCTCTGTCTCAAAAATAAATAAATAAAAACATTAAAAATTTTTTTAAAAAATATGAGGTGTCTGGCTGGCTCAGTCAGAAGAGCACGTGACTCTTGATCTTATGGTTGTGAGTTCAAGGCCCATATTGGGTGTAGAGATTACTTGAAAATAAAGTACTTAAAAATAAAATAAAATAATTTAACAATAGATCTTATGTAAGATGAATTGTGTAATTTCTCAGATGACAAAAGATATCATTGAGTTAAATCTTTAAAAATATGCATACTTGATATTACAGTTAATGTTGAACTCACAAAGGAGTTTTCCTGTTTAACATATACTTCAAAGATAAATAATGATGAAATAGCATAGTCACTTGAGAATACAGTTTGGCAGTTTCCTGAAAACTGATCATGCACTTTGTATAATCTAGCAATGGTACTTGTGGGTATTTATTCCAGAGAAATGAAAATTTATGTTCATACAAAAACTTGTCCATGGATAATCATGGCAACTCTACTCATAATATCCCAAACTGGAGATAAACCAAATGTCCTTCCATGGTGAACGGTTGAAGAAATTGTTGTGCATCTGTACTATGGATCACTACTCAGCAATAAAAAGGATGAATTCCAGATATATGCATCAGGAATTATGTGGAAGAAAACAGTCAATCTCAAAAGGTTATATACCATCTAACTTTATGTAGCATTCTTTAAAAAAAAAAAAAATTGTTTATTGTGGCGCCTGAGTGGCTCAGTCCGTTAAGCATCAGACTTCAACTCAGGTCTGATCTCACCGTTTATGAGTTCGAGCTCCGTGTCGGGCTCTGTGCTGACAGCTTAGATCCTGGAGCCTGGTTCGGATTCTGTGTCTCCCTCTCTCTCTGCTCCTCCTCACCCTCGTACTCTGTCTCTGTCTCTTTTGCAAAAATAAATAAACATTAAAAAAAAAATTTTAATAAAATGAAAATTTAGGGGCAACTGGGTGGCTCAGTTGGTTAAGCATCCAACCCTTGATTTCTGCTCAGATCATGAGCAGATTGTAGCAGACTGTCGTGAGACCTAGCCCCGTGTCCAGCTCCATGCTGAGCATGGAGCCTGCTTAGGATTCTCTCTCTCTCTCTCTCTCTGCCCCTCTCCTACTCTCTCTCTCCCTCAAAATAAATAAACATTAAAAAAATTTTAAAAAGTAAAACTTGGGGCACCTGGGTGGCTCAGTCGGTTGAGCGTCTGACTTTGGCTCAGGTCATGATCTCATAGTTTGTGGGTTCGAGTCCTGCGTCAGGCTCTGTGCTGACCTCTTGCTCAGAGCCTGGAACCTGCTTCAGATTCTGTGTCTCCTTCTCTCTCTGCCCCTCCCCTGCTCACACTTTGTCTCACTCTGTTTCTCAAAAATAAATAAATCTAAAAAAAATTTGTTTTAAAAAAAGTAAGTAAAACTTTGAAACAAAAATACAGAAAAGAAAAAATAGAAGTTCTACACAAAATAAATTTCCATTGCAGACATTAGTTTTTTTCAGTAGACTTATCTAAAAAGGGAGCCACGTGGTATTACAAATGATACACAGAAAGGGAGATAGAAAATGTAACCCAGCAAACTTTACTTTTGACTTAGCTTGTGAACACAGATGGAGTCGATTGAATCATAAAAATTTGGCTCTCCAAAATAATAATTAAACTTGAACTCCAAACATTTTTATTCATCTCTTAAAAATCCAAGAGAGCTCCAGGGGCACCCGGGTGGCTCAGTCGGTTAGGCATCTGACTTCAGCTTAGGTCATGATCTCACGGTTCATGGGTTCGAGCCCCACATGGGGCTCTGGGCCAACAGCTCAGAGCCTTAAGACTGCTTTGGATTCTGTGTCTCTCTCCTCTCTCTCTCTCTCTCTTCCCCTCTGCTCCTCCCCAGCTTGCACTCTGTCTCTCTCTCTGTCTCAAAAATAAACATTATTAAAAAAATCCAAGAAAGCTCCAGCATAGCTGTTAAAGAACACGCATACTTATCTATATTTTTGGAGAAAGAACATGAAGCATAAAGTTTCTCCCTGTATGCATACTACAGAATTTCTGTTAACATTCCTTATTCTCCACAAGTGGCTCTATTTCTTTCCCTTCCCTTTGATTCTCACAATAATCGCAGGAAGTATGTAGAGGAAAGAACAGCAGTGGAAAAATCATAGGCTGCTAACGCAACCATTCTTGTATAAACTGCCAAGATGATCACACATAGGCAGACGCAGGTGTCCCCAGTAACCCAGAGACACCCCACCACCACCACCCTCACCTATTCTACCAAAAGTACCCAAACATGTGGAGTGACTTGACCACTCTTCCAAAGCACTGTGCCGATGGAAACAATGTTCGGTTCATTCCATTTTCCGACATTTTATTCTCCTTATTACTGTGTGAGGTAGGCCTCTTATAGGTAAAGAAACCACATAACTCATCAATTTGCAGAAGAAACGTATACATGACCGAGCCTGGGGCTCGTCCTGGCCCAGCCACACTCACGGTGACTTGGCTTTCACCTTCTGGAGCCGCGCTGCATGGGTGTGAATCTCAGCTCTCCCATGTGTGAGCTGTGCTGTGCCAGGCTGGTTACGTGACCTCTCTGTGCCTCAGATTCCTTATCTGTAAATTAGTGGCAGTAATAACAACCAGGGTGTTTTGAGGATCAAATAACTTGATACATGGAAATCTGTAAATCATTCAGTCGGGAGCCCTCAAGCTATGTCCCGTGGGCCCCCGCGCAGCTTGCTGCCTGTTTTGGAAAATTAAGTTTTATTGGAACAGAACCACGTTCACCCCTCCCGTGTTATCTGTGGCTGCTTTCTCACTACGACAGCAAAATTGAGTAGTTGTGACAGAGATCAGGGCCCAGAGAGTCCCAAAACATTTGCTATCTGGTCCTTTCCAGAAGAAGTTTGCCGACACCTGATCTAGTTGAATACGTGGCAAAAGCTAAGTGTTCAGGAAGTGTTGGCTCCTGTCATCCCTGCTGCTGTTAAAGTTCACACTGAAGGCTTGGAGAACAGGCTGCCCCCTCCATGGAGGGCCTGGCACAGTTCATACTTCAAGTCACGTGTGCTTCAATCATAATTTACTTATTTATTTTTGAGAGAAAGAGAGAGAGCCCAAGCAGGGGAGGGGCAGAGAGAGAGGGAGACACAGAATCTGCAGCAGGCTCCAGGCTCTGAGCTGTCAGCACAGAGCCTGACGCGGGGCTCAAACCCACAAACCGTGAGATCACGACCTGAGCCGAAGTCGGACGCTTAACTGACTGAGCCACCCAGGCGCCCCTAATGTTTATTTTTGAGAGAGAGAGACAGAGCACGAGCAGGGGAGGGGCAGAGAGAGAGGGAGACACAGAATCTGAAGCAGGCTCCAGGCTCTGAGCTGTCAGCACAGAGCCTGACACGGGGCTCAAACCCACAAACCGTGAGATCATGACCTGAGCTGAAGTCGGACACTCAACCGACTGAGCTACCAAGGTGCCCCAATCATAATTCACCTAGAAAACCCATACAGTTGGCCATAACTTAGGCCTGTGTTATGAAGGCAGTAACCTGGTAAAACAGGCTTCTCCTTACAGAGAAAAAAACTATAGTCACTTTAATCTTTGGGTTGGGTTTTTTGGGAGTTTTTTGTTTGTTTGTTTTTTTGGTCAAAAAATCTTGGTTTGGAGCATAGTTGCCGCATGACTTTTCCGGGTCATGCCAACCCATGCGTTTGCTAAGAGATCATAAGAGGATGGGCTGCTTCGCCCCCGTCCCCTCCCATGCTAGGTCATTATGGTCATGTTCTCTGGGGAGGGGAAGTGTCATTACCCAAAAGGGCCTGCTGTTTCTGGAGGAAACAGCTGAGGTAGAACCAAGGGGAGGGATCACTAATCTGGATTTGCAACAAGTGGAAGACGAAAATAATAATCCTGCCACTGGCCCAGGTAGAACTCCTGGATTAGTTTGTATCAGCCCCAGTCACAAGATCCACTCGTCACACGGCACGTGGAGTGATCTGTGAAAACACCTGTCAGGTTATATCCCTCCCTTGACCAGCATCGTCCCTCGACTTCTCATCTTAGCATCCGGTCCAGGTTCCATGATCCTGTTCCCTCTACTCCTCTGACCTCAGTCTGCCCTCTCTCTCCCCCTTGCTCACTTGGGCTGACCACAAAGTCCTTCTGTGGTTGCAAGGGCTTGTCCAGCCTGCTCCTGCCTCGCTTTGCTCTGTCTTCTCCCTGGTTCCTGCTCCCGTGGAGAAAGAGACATTTTAAGCACTGATGCAAAAATAATTTCTTTGATGAAGTTCTTTACCATGGCCAGTTTTCTTAGGCACTTAAGAAATAGTTTCCTTTGGTAGGGGGAGTGTCTGGGTGGCTCAGTCAGTTAAGCATTGTACTCTAGATCTCAGCTCAGGTCTTGATCTCAGGGTCATGAGTTCAAGCCCTGTGTGAGGCTCCAAGCTGGGTATGGTGCCTACTGAAAAAAAAAAAAAAAAAGTTGTTCAATGAATGAATGAATGAACTGGCAAGGTTTTTAGCCCCACAACTTAAAAAAAAAAAAAAAAAAAAGGCTGACATAGACAATAACTCTTCAGGCAACTTTCATCTAGGTCAGGAACAGTATGTAGTTGGAGGGCATAGGGGGACAGAAAGACTGTGTGGAACAGAACTATTTGTAATGTGCCTTCAAAATGCATTCCTCTGATACACGCATCCTCTCTTCTGCCATTTAGGCAACGGACTTGGAAAGCCTGTGGAAATGTGTTTTAACCAGCAATTACACTCCACCTTGTTAATCTTCATCAAGCTGCCTGTAAAACCAGCAGACAGATGCAACTCCCCTGAGCACTGAGTCCCCTTCAATGCCTGCAAGGTAATCTTTCCCTTCAGTGTCTCTGGAATCATGGTCAAAAGTCTAGTTCTGTTTTCAGAAGAGAACACAAATCACTTTTTGTTTATGGCTCCATAAACAAACAAACAAACAAAACATATATTTATGTATGAAAAGTTATTAACATATAAAAGCCCATTAATGAAAATAACTTTGTACCTGAGACTAGATCTTCAATATTTTCCCAAAAAGTAAAACTAGGCTTGGCATAGGAAAGACATGACGTCATTATCCCTCTATTAGAGTCTTTTTTTTTTTTAAGTTTTATTTATTTAAGTAATCTCTATACCCGCCATGCAGCTCAAACTCACGACCCTGAGATCAGGAATTGCACGCTGTTCTGACTGAGCCAGCCAGGCGCCCCCAGAGTTCTTTTTTCTAGTACTAAAATTAGACAGCCATTCCACACAGAAAGAAAGATCTAAGCAGCCCCTTTAATTACCTACACGGGTGAACTAGGGATGCCGTGAAAGCAGGCATCGGGTCCTTCAGAATCCACTCCGAGGACCAAGCATGTCCAGGTCATTGGATAACAGCACATGGATGTCTTATTGAAAATGGATTTAGGGCACCTGAGTTATTTGGTTGGTTAAGCATCCAATTCTAGCTCAGGTTATGATCTCACAGTTTGTGAGTTTGAACCCCATATTGGGCTCTCTGCTCAGAGCCTGCTTGGAATCCTTTGTCTCCCTCTCTTTGCCCCTCCCCTGCTCATGTTCTCTCTCAAAAGTAAATAAGCATTAAAAAAGAAAGAAAGAAAGAAAGAAAGAAAGAAAGAAAGAAAGAAAGAAAGAAAGAAAATCGGGGCCCCTGGGTGGCTCAGTCGGTTAAGTATCCGACTCTCGGTTTTGGCTCAGGTCGTGATCTCAGTTTGTGAGTTCTGAGCCCCACGTCGGGCTCTGTGCCAACAGCTCAGAGCCTGGAGCCTGTTTTGGTTTCTGTGTCTCCCTCTCTCTCTCTGCCCCACCCCCCCCCCCCCATCGCTCTCTGTCTCTATCTCTCAAAAAGAAATAAACACTAAAAAAAAAATTTTAAACTCTTCACATAAATTATTTAACATCTATCTGGACAGACCTAGGGGATATTCATTCTAGTGAGAATTCTGAATTTCACATAAATGGCAGATTTGAATGAGAATTTCAAAGTGGGGCAGACGAGAAGCGTGTCTTCCAGGAGGATTACATTTTTATTGCACTGAACGAGGATTGGACTCAGATTTTACTGGAGCAAATTAAATATGGGACATTTGTTCTCGTCACATAACAAAAAGTATCGTCTAAATGGAGTTTATCAAATAAAATAGCTTTCTATGTATTTGGTGGATTAGAAAGATTAGTCTTTCATCGAGTGGTGCATTTTGTTCTTCTCCACAGAGAGCACATCCTGATGGGTCTCTGAAGAGGGGCCCCAACCTGTATAGGAAAACTCAGAGGCCTTGTTTGCAGATTGTTAGGTCTCTGCTGGGTGCCGGGCCCTCTATGGGCTTTACAGCTGTGACCTCCCTTAAACCATAGATACAGTAAACAAACGAGTGGTTACCAGATGGAGAGGGCTTGGGGAGCAGGCAAAGTAAGTGAAGGGGATTAAGAGGTTCAAACTTCCAGTTATAAAATAAATAAATCACGGGGATAAAAAGTACAGCCTCAGGAATATAGTCAATAATGTAATAACTTTGTACGGTGACAGATGGTGACCACGCTTGTCACGGGGATCATTTTGTAATGTATGAAATTACTGAATCATTATGATGCATGCCTGCAATTAACATGCTATTGTGTGTCAGTTACACTTCAGTAAGAAATCTTTTAATAAATAAATACAATACACCTTTCAAACAACCTGACCAGACAGTTAGGGATACAGAGTTAAACCATTTGCCCAAGGTTGCCGTGGCTAGTGGGTCAGCAAGTTCAGGCCTGACTCTGGGGTCCACGAGCACTCAACCACTTTCCTGGGGCCTCTCTCTCAGTTGAGAAATGTCCAATAAACTTGAATCTGAATCAGGAGAGTGTTATGGTTCATTTGGCTGTTTCTCTGTTTTATTATTATATTTTGAATGTTTATTTAATTTTGAGAGAAAGAGAAACAGAGCACAAGTTGGGGAGGAGCAGAGAGAAGGAGACACAGAATCCGAAGCAGGCTCCAGGCTCTGAGCTGTCAGCACAGAGCCCGACGCAGGGCTCGAACTCACAACCTGCGGGATCATGACCAGAGCCAAAGTCGGACACTTAACCGACTGAGCCACCCAGGCGCCCCGTGGATGGGGTGCATTCTTATCCACTCCGAAGATTTCCTTGTCTGTGAAGTATGCTGAGTTACTGGTACACTCCTGGTCTCCTGCTGATGCCTCAGTTACTCTGGCTCAGTGGAGGTGGAGGATGTGTCCTCACTGGCAGGTTTGGGAACGGGAACTACTCGTGCTGAGGGTTGACCCTTGCTCCCTTGCTTGCCCACCCAGAGTATTCTGAAATATTCCCAGAAATGTGATCACAGAATGGTTTCCTTTAGAGAAGTACCTCCTTATCAAACTATTAAACATACTTCTGTAAGAATAATTGGTTTGAATCCCCTGATGCGACCAGGTTAGTTTATTTGTTTTAAATATGTCTGTGCGTTGGGGCACCTGGGTAGCTCAGTTAAGCATCTGACTCTTGATTTTTGCTCAGGTCATGATCTCACGGTTTGTTAGTTTGAGCCCTGAGTCGGGCTCTGCACTGACAGCGTGGAGCCTGCTTGGGGTTCTCTCTCTGTCTCTCCCTGCCCCTCCTCTGCTCACTCTCTCTCTTAAAACAAACAAACAAACAAACAAACAAACATTGAAAAAATATGTCTGTGTGTTCTGTTTGGGGCAGAATTCTCTGGACTGCACAGGGCCATTTTGGCAGCTAATGTATTTAAGTGTTTCTGAGAGGGTGCTTTGGATGGTTCAGTCAGTTGTGTGTCCAACTTTGGCTCAGGTCATGATCGCACAGTTCGTGGGTTTGAACCCCACATCAGGCTCGCTGCTGTCAGCATGGAGCCTGCTTTGGATCCTCTGTCCCCTTTTCTCTGTGCCCCTACCCCCACTTGCACTCTCTCAAAAATAAATGAAACATTAAAAAAAATAAAATAAAATATTTCTGAGTAGTGTGACCTATACCCAGTAGAACATTCTGTTTCTTTGCCATTCTAAGCTAAAGCCTAGCATAGGACAATCATGGGGAAGGAGAGTGGTGATAGCGTCCTTTGGTGATTCTGATACGCGTCCCAACTTAACACCCATACTCACTCAGTCATCCTTGGGGAATAAATAGCTCTAAATATAAGATCACGCTGGTGCCCACTGGCCACGATAATCTTTCCTCTCAAGAGGGAAGTTAAACCAAATCAAAAGAAAATGTCACCATATTCTTAATGAGCTAGAAGGAAGAAAATTACCATAACCCTTTTAATAATTTGTGATCCTCGTACTATACTGCTGGGACACAAGTGGTTACTTTAAGGAGTTAGGCTTTCCAAAGATCCCTGTGGGTTTTGCCTTACATTTTTCTTTTTCCCCACAGTTTACTCATCAACCTTATCCAAAGGAAATTTGTGACACAGCTCAATGCTTAAGAGACCAGGGAACAAAGTTAGGGCTGGAAACAGTGACCTGGTTTCGCTAGATATAGCAGGAAAATTACAGATTTATAGGTCACTGTTTTTTTGTTTTTGTGGTTTTTTTCCTACCAGCAGTGTCTTACTCAATTAGATTATGGCCTGCAGCCCTGTCACCTGTCTCTCATATAAATAAAATTTCCCGAGAATGCCCTTTCAGCCCTACGCATTGGATGACGGGCACAGTCATTTCAGCTAGAATAAATTATCTTGTTTGTTCCAGGAGAAATTCGGTTCTCTCAGTGGGTGTGGTAAGAAAATCTGCTCAAAGCCAAAGGTGAGTGATCAAATACAATGGTCTCTAGGACCACAGAATTCTATGATTATAGGGTATAGAATGGAAATTAATGATATCTGCTCCACACAAACAAGCAGATCTAGGAGTAGAAGTATGTCACAACCTGGGGTGCCTGGGTGGCTCAGTTGGTTGAGCGTTTGACTTCAGCTCAGGTCACATTCTCACGGTTTGTGAGTTCGAACCTTGCATCAGGCTGGCTGCTGTCCACACATGAGCCTGCTTCAGACTTTGTCCCCCTCTCTATGTCCCTCCCTGACTGATTCCCTTTCTCTCTCTGTCTCTCAAAAATGGAATAAACATTAAACTAAAATATGTCATGACTTGAAGACAACCTCAAGTTTATTTTTAGGTTACATGAATCTTTTAAGTTTCTTGATTTCAGAAACAAAACCCACTCTGACTCGTTTAAGCAGAAAAAGAATTTTATTAAAAGTTTAAAGTAGTTGTCAGACTCTTGGTGGGGGCCATTGAATCAACCATGGATGCTCTGAGCCCGGGAGCCACATGCAAGTTACACAGCAGGATGGCTCCCCCAAGTACCCCACTTTCCCGGGGCCTGGACAGCCCAGCACTCACCCCCAGGGGTGGACTCTAGAGGCCACCGCTAGAATCTCCGGCAGTGGTCCCTGGACGCGGCCTCCTCTCCCCTCACCTGTCAGGATGGCATCTGTGAGGTGCCTCACTTCCTTCTGCATGGAGGTCTCCTGGTGTGGATCTAACTGGCAGAACCTGGAGCACCCCCATCCTCAAATCTAAGACGTCAAGAGACGTTCTGACTTCTTTGGAGAGCAAACTCTCCGAAACTGGGGCATCCTCCATATATAAAAAGGGCTCAAAAGTAACAGGTGGCCAAAAACCATGATGGATGCCCACTTTGGCTTCCCCTAGGCACCTGGAGAGGCTGAAGCACGTCTTTCCAGGGAAGTTAATGACCCACAGGGTAGGCTTTCTACTAGCAGGACGTGGAGAATGGGAACGAGCCAGTAGATCGATTTCCTTCCTCTTTCCTGCGGGGCTGCCTTGAGATGCCGCAGTTTGTTTGGTCTTACTGAACACGTCCCATGAGATGGAGTAGTAACTACTTGCAACCAATAACAGGCTGACTCCAGCCTCTCTCACATTCGCCCCTGATTCATTCCCCCTTCTCCCTCACCCTTGCTTCCCTGGGATTGCACCTCCCTACAAGGGGGGCAGTGCACAAGCTTTTCCCTTAGGCTCTGGTTTCTCAGGGAACCCACGCTGTAAGCACAGCTTACTGCAGGTGCAACGTCTGTCTTCTCACTCATCTTTGCCGGGTTCCCATAACCAGCTTCAGTGATTTTCCCTAGAAAACCAGTAATAGACACTCATGCTGATTTATCAACCCGTATTTGCTTCAGCTGTCACTCATGCTGAAGACTTCTGTCTCTGATTTATCGTTGCCTTATGTACAAAAAGAGAATTATTATTCATTGGGAGATTGGGCTGGGAGAGTGGGGGTGGAGGAATCAGCTTGCCAACTCAGGGTCACTGAAAGTCTCCTAGCTTCTGGTTGAAACAGCCCCATGCTTTGTTAGAGCCATGCTGACTTTTTTTAGGTCCTCTAAACCAGCCATTGTGCCCCATTGCTCTGTGCCCTTCTGCAAGTTGTTTTCTAGAAAGTGGTGCTTCTTTTCTTTTCTTTTCTTTTCTTTTCTTTTCTTTCTTTCTTTCTTTCTTTCTTTCTTTCTTTCACATTTATTTTTGAGAGAAAGAGAGTGCAAAAGCAAGGGAGGGGCAGAGACAAAGGGGAACAGAGGATCTGAAGCGGGCTCCATGCTGATAGCAGAGAGCCTGATACAGGGCTCACACTCATGAACTGCAAGATCATGACCTGACGTGAAGTGAGATGCTTAACCAACTGAGCCATCTGGGGGCGCTGCTCTTCTTTCTGTAACTGAAGGCTTCTTATCCTTGAAAACTAAGCTTGGGTGTCTCCTCCTTAAGGAAGCTCTCCCGAAGACCCCTGACCACAATTCAAATTAATTTGAGCTGTGTATTCTACTAATACACCGTGCAGAATATTTATGTGGGCCACACTGGACTTCAGCGATGAGTCTATTGGTCTGTCTTCCCTAAAAGATGACAAGCTTCTTGAGGGCCAGGACCATGTCTCATTTGGCTTTATAGCCCTAGCTTCAAGCAGTGTCACAGACACATAATGGTTTTTCTGTAAAACGCTACTGAATGAATGAATAATATTTGTGGAATAATTGAGTATTTCCAATCAGAGTCCCTGAGCTAGCTTGTGGCAGCACCCAGAAGAATCCCCTTTGCAAGCCCTGCATCACGTGGAAGAGCTTCTCCAGCCTTCCACCCAGCTGTGAATCAGTCATAACTGCACTGCATGGTCCTAGTGAAAAATCCCCGTGATCTCCCTAGGAAGGAAGAAAACCCTAGGAAAGGGTTTAGCGTCCATGTTTGGTTGGTTTTTGAGTCAGCAAATGAAGGTGATAAGAAACTAAATTTCTACTTAAAAAAAAATGTTATTTCACTTAAGATTTGCCTCATAGATGGGGCACCTGGGTGGCTCAGTCGGTTAAGCAGCCGATTCTTTGACTTTGGTTCAGGTCATGATCTTGCAGTTTGTGAGATCAAGTCAAGCGCCAAGTCAGGCTCTGTGCTGGCAGCTGGCCCTGCTTGGGATTCTCTCTCTCTTCCTCTCTCTCTCCCTGCCCTTTGCCCACTCGTGCACGCACTCTTACTCTCTCTCTCTCTCTCTCTCTCTCTAAAAAATAATTAAAAACAAATTTGCCTCATAGCTGGCCAGACTGTTTGTCAACCATGTATACCCATTTGTTCAAGGATCCATTTAACAACATTAATGCCTACAGTGGGCCTCTTCTAGGCATAGGGTTGCAAGAGTGGACAGAACAAAGATCATCCTCCATGAAGATTGCATTCTAATGGGAGATGTGCACAAACATTGTAACCTGTATTCAATAATTCTTTCAACAAATATTTATTAAGTGCTATTGAGTAAACTCTACTGTGGCCTAGATAAACTAAAAAAAACACACTTTACAAAAAAAATTGAGGTGTCTCAGTGGCTCAGTTGGTCGAGCATCCAACTCCTGGTTTCCTCTCAGGTCATGATCTGGAGGTTTGTGAGGTCGAGCCCTGAGTCGGACTCTGCACTGACAGCACAGGACCTACTTGGGATTTTCTCTCTCTCCCTCTTTCTCTCCCCTTCCCCCACTCAGGCTTGCATGCTCTCTCTCAAAATAAATAAACTAGAAAAAAAATTGAAACTCTACTGTGGCCTAGATGGCAGAGATACAAGGGTGCCCCGTGGAGGTGGTTCTCATCTAGATCAAATCACCACACAAGTAGATAATAACAGATGGTGTCAACTATTATGAAGGAAAAGCAGATTGGAAGGAATCCAAATCTAGACAGCACTGAACGTGGCCAAGAAAGGCTTCCTTGGGAGCTGGCATTCAAACTATGTCCTGGAGGCTCATGACTCATAAGATAAAAGAGGGTTGGAGGCTCATTCCAGACAGAACCCCTAACATATGCAAAGGGACACTGCCACATTCCTGGATTTGTAAGAAGCCCAGGGCAGCTGAGGAAAGCCAGGAAGGAAGGAGAGGGAAGCAGGAAAGGTGGTCGGGGCCAGATCATGCAGGGTTTTATAGGTCATTGAAGGAGTCTGGTCACACACATAAGAAAATAATAGATTACAGAAGAGGGAATGGGGTTGTTGATAAAAATTAGTTCATGAACTTCAAAGTTACTCATCTCTATTATTTTGGTTTACCTTCTGGTGTAAGTAAGTAAGTTTTGGGTTTTTTTTTTCATACCAATAGATATTAGAAATTGGTAGCATTAAAAACTATTCCAATGACTTCCGCTAAAAAGAGCTCTTAGTGTTAGTATAACATTTGGAAAACTGATATCGTCAGTTGACTCTATTTGAGAATCTAAATACACGTAAATATTTTTATTTATCTGCCACATTTCAACTAGTATGCACCTTCCTACCCCTCTTGCTGGTATATCCTACCAAGAACATTCTAATTTTCATGCATAAAAGATAACGATATTTTTCTTCTGCGAAGATTCAAATATAGACTCTTGCTTACTGTTTCTCAGGTGACATCTGGTGGTTAAAAACTGAAATGCAGTTTTATGTAGTTGGAAAGGTGAGGTGGTCAAATTCTTTGAGTAGGAAATCATTAAAGAATTTGAGCTGAATTGGTTGAAGACTGATTTTGATTAGATTTTTGGCATTGTGTGATCCACAGGAAGTAGGCGTTGTGGTAGGAGATGTGGTGGAGAGAACGGTAATGTTCTACTGGATGTGGCAGGCTTTCAGCCCTGCTCAACCCTCTGGCAATTAATAGCTAGAAGATTTGCTTTTGTGTTTGCTTTTCAGAAGAGCTTCCTGGGGTGCCTGGTTGGCTCAGTGGGTGGAGCAAATGACTCCTGATTTGGGGGTTGTGAGTTCCAGCCCCATGCTGGGCACAGAGATTACTTAAAAATAAAATTCTGGGGGAAAGAAAAAACAAAAAAAACCCAAAACAACAGCAACAACAACAACAACACAAAACCACTTCCAAACTGAAGGAGCAGATCAGCTGCAGGCAGACAAGAATCAGATTAATATTGGGCTCCGCAGTGGCAGTACTGGATAGAAGAGACAACAGAATAGTATCTTCAGCATTCTGAGGGAACTTTACTTTTATCTAGAGTTCTCAGCTAAGCCGACTCTCCTTCAGATGTGAGCAAAACAAAAGCATTTAAAATACCGTCTTTATCAGTTTGTTTTTAGGGATTTTATTTTTTGCTATTGTAATTTGGATCTTTATTTCCACTGGGTCTTTATTTGGTCTTTATTTCCTTCCTTTCTTTCATTCTTTTTTTCTTCTTTCTTCACTGAGGTATAACTGATACATATCCATTATGTTTGCTAACTGGTTGTTACTGTTTGTATAGGTGAAATCAGTTGATTTTCATACATGAATTTTATATCCTTGCAGGTCATAAGTTCTCATATGGTTTATAATAGATTTATAATTGAGTTTCTTGAGTTTTCTAGGTATACAGTTATCTCTAAATAGTAATAAATGTATCTCTCTTCTAATGGTTATACCCCCTGTGCCTTTGTCTTGTCTGATTGTGTTGGTTAAATGTCCAGAACTATGCTAAATAATAATGGAGACTGTAGACATAATTGTCTTGCTGTTTTCTTTTTTTAACATTAACCATCTTTTCTACTTTATTTTGTTTTTCTAAGTGGGCTCCATGCCCCACGTGGGGCTTGAACTCACGACCCCAGGAACAAGAGTTACATGTTCTACCAACTGAGCCAGCAAGATGCCCCTTGCTGTTGATTTTCACAGGAATGCTTCAGTGTTTCCTCATTAGACATATTGCTGGCTTTTAAAAAAAATCATCTTTCCTATTTTAAGAAGTTTTTTTTTAAGTTTATTTAATTATTTTGAGAGAGAGAGAAAACGCGTGTGTGTGGGAGGGGAAGGGAGAGAGGGAGAGCAAGAGAATTCCAAGCAGGCTCCGCACTGCCAGCACAGAACCCAATGTGCACTTTGAACTCACAAACCATGAGATCATGAACGGAGCCAAAATCAAGAGTTGTATGCTAACTGAGCTACCCGGGTGCCTGGGAAGATTTTTAAAAATCAAATGTGGATGTTGAAATTTATCAACTGCATCATCTTTGCAGAAAATCATACAATTCTTTTTTCTCTTTTAGTCTATTTTATCAGCCTGAGTTCAGTTGCAGGAAATAGAAAGGGATTTAATACAGGGAATCAAGTGCTCACAAATCGGGAGGGCAGGGGGAGCAGGTTCTAAGAATAATTCCCAAAGCCATGCCAAGAGATGGGTTCCCTCCACCATGGTCAGGAAGCCATGCTCCCATCCATTAGCTCCAGGAGCACACCGTCTTTTTTTTAATATAATTAAAAATTTTTTTTTTCCATTTATTTATTTATTTATTTATTTGAGAGACAGAGAGCACAAGTGGGGAGGGGCAGAGAGAGGAGACAGATTCCAAAGCAGGCTCCAGGCTCTGAGCTGTCAGCACAGAGCCCGACGCGGGGCTCAAACTCACAAACTGTGAGATCATGACCTGAGCTGAAGTTGGACACTTAACCAACTGAGCCATCCAGGCGCCCCCAGGAGCACACTGTCTTAATGTAATCTGGGAATGAGGCGTTGCCGCCAGAATTATCTGTCGCCTCTGGATCTCAAAACTGATGAAATGATGCTGGACCATTAGCTCCACTGTTTCACCACGTCTGCTACAATCAACTCCAGCAAAACGGGTGCCTCAGGCACCACCTCTTTCCCTATTTAATTGAGTTCTGAAATCGAGTTTCACACAAGTGCCTCTGATGGGCGAACATAACATACATTGAGGACCCTAGCTGCAAGGGACTCTGGGAAATGAGGATTCCCGAGCTTACCAGTCTCCGCAGTATGCGATGGCACGCCAAAAAGAGACTAAAATAGATGTTGAGTGAGCCAACCAAATAAACCCAACTGCTTCCTAACATAGTGAGTGATCCTGAATCATTCTTGCAATCCCGGGGTGGGGTGGGGGGGAAGCTGTTTTCCCTTTAATTCTTCTAAGGTGCCCCTGGATTCAGTTTCTGAAACTGCTGAACATTTTTTGCGTTCAATGTTCATAATTGATTTTTGTCAGTAATTTTCTTTATGCTACCTGTCAGTTTTTGGTAAGTATATGTCACTTATACTACCAGAATTGTGAAGCTTTTCTCTTTTGTCTCTGTTCTGGAATAATTTGAAAAGCATTAGAGCCTATTTAGTCCCTAAGATTTGGTTAAGATCAGCCTGTGAAGTCCTCTGGGCCTGGTGTTCTTTGGGAGTCTACCATTGTAACAATTTTTATCCTTTTTCTTAGGTTTTTAATAGGTAATTTTTAGATTTTTATTTTACCAATTTTATTAAATTGTATTTTCTTAATTTTTTAAATGTTTATTTTTGAGAGAGGGAGAGAGACAGAGCATGAGTGGGGGAGGGGCAGAGAGAGAGGGAGACACAGAATCCGAAGCAGGCTCTAGACTTCTGAGCTGTCAGCACAGAGCCCAACACGAGGCTTGAACTCATGAACTGTGAGATCATGACCTGAGCTGAAGTCAGACGCTTAACCAACTAAGCCACCCAGGTGCCCCTATCAATTGTATTTTCTTAGAAAAATTATTCATTTCATCTGGATTTTCAAATTTATTTGCAGACAATTAAGCAAAATAGTCATCTATGATTTTTTTAAATTTTCCTTTGCATTTTATAGTATGTATATTTGTGCTTTTTTAATCAGGTTAGCTAGTAGTTTAGTTTACCCTTTTTTAAAAAAGTTCATTCGTTCATTCATTCATTCCTTCTTTCATTCTGCATTGCCAGCACAGAGCCCAACTCGGGGCTTGATCTCACGAACCATCAAGAGTTGGACACTTAACTGACTGAGCCATCGGGTGCCCCTACCCTTCTTAATTGATAAATTTATTCATTGAAATCATTTCTCTGATTTCAATTTTATTGTTTTCTGCTTTCACATTTCTCAGTTTATTTTTCCTTCTTTCCTTTTGGTTGTTGATCTTGCCTCTGCCTTCCTGAGTCAGGTGGTTAATTAATTTACTTTTATTCTTTCTTATTTACTAATATAATGTTTAGCTCCACAAATTTGCTTCTGAGGATTGCTTTAGCTATAATCCCTGGGTACTAATATGTAGCATTACCAGTGTTTCTTGCAATTAAATGGCAAATTTAGTTTTGATATCTTCGTTGACTCTAGACTTTTCTGAGAGTTTTTAAAATTATTTTTTAATTTTTTTTTTTAAGTAGGTTCCATGCCCAACGTGGGGCTTGAGCTCATGACCCTGACTGAGCCAGCATGCTCTACTGACTGAGCCAGCCAGGCACCCCTGGACTTCTTTTAGAGTTTTAAAGTTTCAGGTCACAGGGTCTTTTTGTCTTCTCAGTTGATTTGCTTTCTGATCAGAGAATTATGTTTGTGTTATTTCTTTTTTTTTTCAATGTTTATTTATTTGAGAGAGAGAGAGTGCATGCAAGCAGGGGGAGGGGCAGGGAGAGGAAAAGGAGTTCTAAACAGGTTCTGCACTGTCAGGGCAGAGCCCAACGTGGGACTTGAACCATGAGATCATGATCTGAGCTGAAATCAAGAGCTGGATGCTTAACCAACTGAGCCACCCCGGCGCCCCAGATCTGTGTTATTTCTGCTTTCTGTTATTTATTGAGGTTTTTGTGGCCTACATATATGGTCAATTTTTGTGAATGTTCCATGAGTGTTAAAAAAAGAAGTATTATTTCTTTTCAGTGAACAGAGTTCAATATATGTCAGATCTAGCTTATAAAATAGATCATTTAGTCTACTCTGTACTGAAGGCTCCAGGCTCCAGGTTGTCTCCCCATGGCTTGGCAGCCTTAAATGAAAAGAGTGGTTTTGCTATAGGAGTCTGACAGCTATGATCCTGAGAGAGTGAACATCCCTGCCTCCCAAGCTAAAAACCAGTCCTTACAAAAATATTGATAGGCGGAGGAAACAAACCTACACAAGCATTCACTTATACTGACCAGCAGCCAGGTCAAGCACACACTTGGACATACATATTTGTACAAAACCAAAACCTTTCTGTTTTCCCTTATTTTATCCTTGATTCTACCAAGATTGCCACCAGGTACTTCGCGCATAGTGATCTATAACAGCCTGGGAGCAGTCTCTCCATACCACCTACTTTCATGCCCAGATTGGGGTGGGACATCCACTTCTGTGTATATCCCCGTCCTTGGCACCTTGGCTTGGTATCTACAGTGTTTCCTTCACAATAGCCCTAACATTTATAGATTTTCCTTCCAGTGTGAGCAAGCCGTAAAATGTTTCTGTGCACGTCACTAGACATTTATTTTGTGTTATGTTTTACAGGCACCAGTAAATGTTAAACTGGCATTATCAGGATTATCTCTGCCTATGTGTAATAAAAATCCAAAAAAAGGAGTGGTTTTAAAAATGGACGATTATTTTTCTCACATAAAAAGAAGTGCAGGAGGGCACCTGTTGGAATAAGCACTGGGTGTTGTATGGAAACGAATTTGACAATAAATTCTATATTAAAAATAAATAAATAAATAAATAAATAAATAAATAAATAAATAAATAGAAAAAGAAGCACAGAGAGAGCCAGTATACCTGTTCAAATTAATACATGATAATTATTAAAAATTTCCAACATTATGGAAGTCCCAAACATTACCTGGTATTTTCTTTTTTATTTTCTTGATGTACAATTGTTTAACTTCCACACTTACGTCTAGGGCTATGCTTTTTGTTGAAAATTCTCAAGCAAGAGTAAATACTTATCGAAAAGTTATTTCATTCCTATGAGCTAGAAGTTTCTGAAAACTTTCCTAGAAACCCAAGGAAATACAGAGATGAAATATGAGTTTAATTTTCTATCAACCTGCAAAAGAATGACCCTACAATAACTTTTTCTGAAATTCATTTTTTCTGAAATGATGGATTTATGCTCATCACATAGGTTGCAATTCTCAGGGAAAAGTGTTCTTTGGGGACTAAGTGGTGTAGTCATAAAACTACCAAATGGAGATTTTTCATTTCCCTGAGGTTGATGTGAGGGTTGCCAACCTAGGACTGCCTGCAAAAGAATAAAAAACACCCATTCAGGGGTGCCTGGGTGGTTCAGTTGGTTAAACGTCTGGCTTCAGCTCAGAGCATGATCTTGCGGTTTGTGGGTTCAAGCCCGCATCAGGCCCTGAGCTGACAGCCCAGAGCCTGGAGCCTGCTTCGGATTCTGGGTCTCCCTCTCTCTCTCTCTGCCTCTCTCCCACTCACACTCTGTATCCCTCTCTCTCTCAAAAATACATAAGCATTAAAAATTTAAAAAAAAAAACACCCATTCAAACACAATTGATTATCTTCTTTATTTGTCACTGGCCTTTAGAAAAAAATAGTCTGCAAAACAGACCTGGAGGTTATTGTGGTTTAGGAAAGTAAGTATTAATTATTAAGTCAGATCCAGGCTCTGTAGTTGGCTCTGTCATATTCGAGCCATATTATCTATATAAGTTTGTTAGGGGCGCCTTGGGTGGCTCAGTCAGTTAAGCGTCTGATTTTTTGATTCCGGCTCAGGTCATGATCTCACAGTTCATGAGTTTGCACTGACAGTGTGAAGCCTGCTTGGGATTCTCTCCCTGTCTCTCTCTCTCTGCCCCTCCCCACTTGTGCTCTCTCTCACTCTCAAAACAAAGAAATAAATGTATTTTTTAAAGTTTATTCATTTATTATTTATGAGAGAGATAGACAGAGCACAAGCAGGGGAGAGGCAGAGAGAGAGGGAGACACAGAATCCAAAGCACGCTCCAGTCTCTGAGCTGTCAGCACAGAGCCCTACACAGGGCTTGAACTCACAAACTGTGAGATCATGACTTGAGCTGAAGTCGGACGCTTGGCTGAGCCACCCACTCCAACTTTATTTACACCAAGGGGTAGTTATGAGATTAATGAGAGTGTTTGGTATACAACAGGCAATCAAATGTAAGGATTATTTTCTAATACATGCTCACACTTTTTTCTTTTATCCAGACCTGCCCTCACTCTTCCTTAACAGCTATATCTTTTTTTTAATGTTTATTATTTTTGAGAGAGAGAGAGAGAGAGAGAGAGAGAACAGGGGAGGGGCAGAGAGAGAGGGAGACACAGAAACGGAAGCAGGCTCCAGGCTCTGAGCTATCAGCACAGAGCCCAACGCGGGGCTCGAACTCACAAGACAGTGAGATAATATCCTGAGCCAAAGTCAGACGCTCAACCGACTGAGCCATCCAGGTGCCCCTTAACAGGCATATCTTAATTGGATACCTCAGCTTCTCCATCCCTTGGTGGAGCTGTTCTAAGGATTGTTCTGTGACCTTCCTTAGGAGATCTAGGTAGAGTGAGTCCAACTGTCCACAGCAATGACTACTAAAGCCTGTTTTTAGGGTTTTCTCCCTTCTTTCACTTGGCTTCCTGGGACCACTGCCCAAATAAGGTCCCTCCCTTTGCTCACGTCCTTGACTCATGATCTGATTTCAGGGAAACTCAAACTTGCAGTCCTCTTCCTTCTTTCTAGTTGGAATATAAGTATGAGAATTGGAAGGGAAGCTCTGACATGATTTCTGTTTGCAGACAATATCATAGCATAAATGGAAACCCTAAAAGAATCACTCTAAAAATAAGACCAAAATTAAGAGAATTGATTCAAGCAGCAATATAAAAATTTAACAAAAATCTATTATCTTCACATATTCAAATTCAAAGAATAACTAGTGAGATGATATGAAAGAAAGGAAAATCACACTTATAGTTGCAATAAAAAACACAGGAATAGGGGCTCCTGGGTGGCTCAGTAGGTTAAGCATTTGACTTCAGCTCAGGTCATGATCTCACAGATTGTGGGTTTAAGCCTCATGTCAGCTGAGCTGACAGCACAGAGCCTGGAGACTGCTTTGGATTCTGTGTCTCCTTTTCTCTCTGCCCTTCCCCTGCTTGTGCTCTCTCTCTGTCTCTCAAAAATAAATAAATTTTTCTTTAAAAAGCTTCGGAATAAATTTAAAGGAAAATCTTCACTCTTCAAAGATGCAAACGTAGGGGCGCCTGGGTGGCTCGGTTGAGCATCTGACTCTTGGTTTCAGCTCAGGTCATGATCTCACAGTTCATGAGTTTGAGCCCCACATGGGGCTCTGTGCTGATAGGGTGGGGCTTTCTTGGGATTCTCTCTCTCTCCCTCCTTCTCTCACCCCTCCTGTACTCTCTCTCTCTCTCTCAAAATAAACAAACAAACTTAAAAAAAAAAAAAAAAAAGAGGAAGATTTCTGTGAAGTGATACCAAGTGAGTTCCCAGAGATATTATTAGGTGAAAAACGTAACATGTAGAGGATTATATACTGTATGTGTTATGAGTTGAATTGTGTCTTCCCAAGAGATGCTGAAGTCCGAACGCCCAGTACCTGTGAACTTAGTTGGAGATGGGATCTTGGCAGCTGTAGTCAAGTTAAGATAAGGTTATACTGGATTAGGATGGACCCTAATCCAATGACTGGTGCCCTTATAAGAAGAGGAAAATTTGGGGCGCCTGGGTGGCGCAGTCGGTTAAGCGTCCGATTTCAGCCAGGTCACGATCTCGCGGTCCGTGAGTTCGAGCCCCGCGTCAGGCTCTGGGCTGACAGCTCGGAGCCTGGAGCCTCTTTCCGATTCTGTGTCTCCTTCTCTCTCTGCCCCTCCCCCGTTCATGCTCTGTCTCTCTCTGTCCCAAAAATAAATAAAAAAAGTTGAAAAAAAAAATTAAAAAAAAAAAAAAAAAAGAAGAGGAAAATTTGGACACAGAGAGCCATCATGCTGGGAGAGCCCATGGAAAGATGGGAGCAGACACTGGAGTAATGCTTCCACAAGCCAGGGAGCACCGCGGCTTGCCAGTGACCATCAGAAGTTGGAGAGCGCCATTGGACAGGTATCCCCTCTGAGCCCCAAGAAGGGGCTTCTAGCTTCTTGAACTGTGAGAGAATAAGTTTCTATTGTTATAAACCACTGAGTTTGCGATACTTTGTCACGGCAGCTCTAAGACAATACAATATGCTACATGTTTTTGTAAGAGAAAGGAAATAAATATATATATAAGATTATACATATGCCTACATAAGTAACACATATATGTTATATATGACACACATATGACACATGAAAGATATATAGCACATAATATATATGTTATATATGTAGGCATAGGTATAAGTGTGTGTGTGTGTGTGTGTATATACACTCATTTTTGCAGAAAGAAATGTAAAAGGCAAGCCAGAAATTAATAAAAATGTTTACATGTCAAGGATCATTTGAAATGGCACGGAGAGGATGTGTTAGCAAGACTTCTTTAAATAGACCTTGTCAGATCATTTTGGCTTTACATATGTCACATATGTTTTACATCTCTTTAAAAAAGTAAACCAGAAAGAAAATAAAAAAGAGGAAGCACTGAAACTGAACACAAATACAATCGAAAGAACCCAGCTATAAACAAATTGATGCCATAACCATAGAGAGAAAAGACAGATTTCAGTAAACCATTCAACACAATAAATACTCTGATGGCGGGTGGGGGGTGGTGGTGCCCAGTGGCTCAGTCGGTTAAGTGTCGGACTTCGCTCAGGTCATGATCTCCTGGTTCGCGGGTTTGAGCCCCACATCGGGCTCTGTGTGGACAGCTCAGAGCCTGGAGCCTGCTTCCAATTCTGTGTCTCTCTCTCTCTCTGCCCCTTCCCCACTTGTGCTCTGTCTGTCTGGTCTCTTAAAAATAAATAAACATTAAAAAAAAAAATACTCTGATGGATAGCCAGTGCAGGACATAGTCTAAGGACAAAAGGACTGCAAAAAATTCACTCAGTGGGTTGACTATTAGTGGAGATAGTGGAACTGTAATTTGAGAGTATGCAATTTTTGCGAGAAAAAGCAATTAAGTAATATGTTCGTGGCCTAAGGAACCAAGATTTTCAGTATGCGAGAAAGGCAAATCCAAAAGAGGTTAAGGAAAGACAACCCTCTGATGTTAAATTAGAATTAGTGCAAAATGCAAGATAATGACACCGTGTAATAACAATATATTTTGTAGCTCTGATCACTGAAAGGGGCCTGGAAGTGAGGACCCAGGCAGCTGCCTAATCTCACTGCAAAAGCCTGCTCTGGTTTTCTGTTTATGAGATTCTTAATCATTTCTTGGAATTCTCCGTCCTGATAAACCACTGAAAGCCTTCAACATAGCCGGCATCTTAATTGTTGCACGTATATTCCCTTAGAGTGTCCACCCATTCCTGTGTTGCCCCTTGCAGAGACCACTGAGTTGAAATTGTTGATTGACTGTTTTTCCCCTGAGGCTGCCAGATTTTTCTAGACTAACAGCAACAAGAGCTCAGGCGGTGCTATAGCAACAGACCTCATTTGGGACAAAATGTAAGTATATAAATGACACATAATTTATATACTTAACAGGGAAAGGAGAGAAGATCCTCTTGTCTCCCCACATCTACCAACCACCTTGTGCTGAAACACTCCAGTCAGGAAGAGTCCACACCCCAGGGCACCTGGGTGGCTCAGTTGGTTAAGTGTGTGACTTTGGCCTAGGTCATGATCTCATGGTCCATGGGTTTGAGCCCTGGGTCGGGCTCTGTGCTGACAGCTGAGGGCCTGGAGCCTGCTTCAGATTCTGTGTCTCCTTGTCTCTCTGCCCCTCCCCTGCTCACACTCTGTCTCTCTCTCTCTCAAAAATAAATAAACATTAAAAAAATGTTTTGTTTTGTTTTTAAATAAACATTAAAAAAATGTTTTGTTTTGTTTTTAAATAAAAAAAGGTCAAACACCGGCCTTTTCACTTGTGCCCTGGGCTCCAGGGTACAAACACCCTCTACGAGTCCTCACCCTGGGAACACAACACAGCAAAGATCACACATCTTCTCTGGTCACACGTTTTCCAGCTAGCACCTCATTTATCTGGTCACCTGCATCACACAATCTGTGAAATACCTGTCATTCTATTCCTCGCCTTCAATATCTCCTCATCCCTCTCAGCGAGGCTTTGGTCCTCACCATCCCGCTGGTGGTGCTCTTGTCCAGTGGCCATGGCCTCCCCGTTGCCAAATCCAACCATCATTCCCTGTTTTCATCTCACTCACCTCCCGGGGAGCAAACCGCACAGTTGATCATTCTCTCCTTCTCAAAACATGTTTTTCTTCCAAAGACTTGTGGTTTTTCTCCCTTCTCTCCTTCTGAGTCTCCCTTCTCCTCCTGTCCATGGTCACCTATGTTGGAGGGCCCTAGGACTCAGTTGTCAGACTTCAATCTATACACTCCCTGTGTGAGCTCATTCAGAGTTATTTAAAATATTTTCTACATGCAGATGAAGGCCAAAGTCACATCTTTAGCTCCAGTCTGTCTCCTGGGGTCCAGAAGCATTTATCCACCTACCCGTGTAATTTCTCTATCAGGATCGTCTCTGGTCAGGATGCCTAGGTTTGTATCCTTATCTGTGAAATGGAGATGATAATACTTAACTGGGTTACTTAGAACAGTGCGGACACAAAGTAAGTACTCAAAAAATACCCTATTTGTTTACTTGTTTAAATTACCGACTAAAAGTTAGAAGGAACCTTGTGTGTGTGTGTGTGTCTAAGTCTACACTAAGTCTACGATGAATTCCAAAGGCCTAGAACAGCCCTTGGCATCTAGAAAGGAGCTGGATGTTGATTAAGTGAAGGGATGAATGAATGAATCCATTTCTTCAAACAGCGGTGCAGGGGCGCCTGGGTGGCGCAGTCGGTTAAGCGTCCGACTTCAGCCAGGTCACGATCTCGCGGTCTGTGAGTTCGAGCCCCGCGTCAGGCTCTGGGCTGATGGCTCGGAGCCTGGAGCCTGTTTCCGATTCTGTGTCTCCCTCTCTCTCTGCCCCTTCCCCGTTCATGCTCTGTCTCTCTCTGTCCCAAAAATAAATAAAAAACGTTGAAAAAAAAAATTAAAAAAAAAAAAAAACAGCGGTGCATTCCACTATGCTTTGACTGGAGGCATCATCTGTGGCCTTTTTCCACCTCCCTGACACAGTATCTTTGGAATCTCTTTTCTTATTGACCAAGTGTGGCATTTTTGCCTTTGGTATATGACAGTGTGCAGAATGCCCTGTTTCGTTTCTTTTAAAGTGTGAAATAGAGTTTTTTGTTCAAGCCCATAAATAAGTGCTTTTTCATTTTCACTCAGTTTTACCAGTGCTTTGTAGAAACCTAGAAGGAAGTTCTATTATGTAAAATATCTCTGTACATCTATAGGTGGAGCTGTATCTATATATGACACGAATAGATTTGACAGCTTAAAAGGGGGGTCCGGAATCGGAGGTGAATAAGGGGATTAGCAAGATTTTGCTGAAGGAGTGTAGACAAGTGCTGGGTCAAAGTTTACACAAACCCGCAGTGGCATAGTGAGGCTCTGGCCTGTAGCCCCGCCCCGCACTCAGGCACCGCCCCCTTTACTCCACCCCGCCCCTTGCTCCGCCCACACCTGTGATCTGGCCGCGCCCTGAAGATACCCAGGTCCCTCCCTGCCTGCACTCTGGCCCAGCTCAGTCCGCATTCCGGCCCCGCCCCGCATCCCACCCAGTCTCCACCTCCACCCTGCCCCACACGGCTGCTGGGGCGCCTCGGTCCCGCGCTCTGGCCCCGCCCCACACCTTGACCCGGCCCCTGCCTGACCAACCCTGCGCACTGGCCCTACCCCATCTCTCAACCCCGTCTGCGCTCCCGCCAGGCCAGAGCTCCTACCCCACCCCGTGATCCAGCTCCGCCCAGCTCGGCCCTTCCTTGCATCCCGGCCCAGCCCAGTCCAGGCCCTGCCCCACATCTCGGCCCTGCCCAGCCCTTGGCCCCGCCCCATGCTCCCCTTCCCCACCCTGCTCCTCGGCACCGCCCGCACCTCGGCCCCGCCCCATGCCCCAGCCCCGCCCTGCCCTCGGTCCCGCCCTGCCCTCAGTACCCACCCCCTGCCAACCCCGTGCTCCGGCTCCGCCCTGATCCCCGGCCCCGCCCCACATCTCGGCCCCTCCCTGCGTCCCGGCTAGGTCTTGCTCTGCTTGGAGAAGAGCTCCGTTGCACGGGGAACGGTCTGCAGGACCAGGAGCTCCCGTGGCCCGAACCCTCTGGCCCGGGTGGCCGCTGCGGCCCGAACAGCTTGGCGAGGAAAGATGGCCGCCCTGACGACGGTCGTGGTGGCCGCGGCGGCCACCGCGGTAGCCGGGGCTGTGGCGGGGGCGGGCGCGGCCACCGGGAGCGGCATGGGAGCAGCGGCGGTGCCGCAACAGGTAAATCGAGGAGGGCCGGAAGCCTCTCTGGCGGCGAGCGTGGGCCCGAGGGGATGTGGGTGCCGGGGGCGGGACGGGGACCCGGCCCTCGCCGAACAGGTGTCCTAGGCGGCACGGTCCCCGAGGCGGGAGGCGCGGTGTTAGCCTCCCTTTGCTCGCGGTCTGGCCCACGCCGGGCGTTGTGCGCTTTTGGCGTGTGCGTTTATCTGCTTTTACAGAGCTACCTCCATGTGGTTTCGGAGTCGAGGGAAGATCTGGGTGGAAGCCCTGGCTCTGCCTCTCTTAGCCCTGTGAGGGAAACATATTCTCTCCGCGACTCAGTGCCTTCTCGAAAAACGTTCTGGTCATTGCATCTTACCGAGCAGTAGTCCTTATGTGTGGGAAGGCCCTCGCACAGTGCTTGGTTGGAGAGAGATTCGGTGCCAAGTAATTGGTGGCTGCTTTGTTATTGTACCTGCGCCGGGAATACAAGGAGGAATAAATATGGGGTGGTCCGAGGCAGATGTGTTTCCAGAGATCTGCATATAGGACCCCTTTCTCTGCAGTGAGGACCAGAGGGTCCTCGGGAATTATTGGATCCAATTGCTTAAGCCAAAGCCCTTAACTGCGCTCGTTCTCTCACAGCCCACACCCAAAAGCATGGGCAGTTCCTCCATATTCTAGCTGCGGAATAAATCCAGAATCCCACTCTTAACACCTCCAGTGCCACTGCCCTTGTCCCCACCATCATTTCTCCCTGGCTGAAATACTTTCCTAATTGTTTTGTGTTCTAACAGCCTTGCCTTCCTAAAGTATTTTCAACAGCCAGGGCGATTCAGTCCAATAATGACATTCTTCTGCTCAGAACCCTCATAGTAAAAGCCAAGGTCCTTATCATTGTCTACAGGGCCCATGAGTTACCCCCACCATCTCCCTTCTCTTCTTCTTCTCTGGACTTCTTCTCCAGTCCCCTGCTGTGAGTTGGCTGCAGCCATCCTGGCCTCCTGGTTGTCCCTCAGACATTCCTAGCACTCTCCTACTTTATAACCTTTGTAATTGCTATTCCCTCTGTTTGGAATGCTGTTCCCGGTCTGTTCTATGGCTAACTGTGTTCCTTCCAGGTAACTCTGTTCAGATGCCATCAGCTCAGTGATTCTTTTCATAACCTCCCGAAACCGAATCTCTTTAGTTAGCATATGACCTATTCCCTTTCCTGGTTTTATTTTGCTCCATGGCCCTTATTACCGTATGCTACCTTACATATTTTCATTTTTCTCCACACGTCCGCCCCCACTGTGGGAACGTAAGCTGTATGAGGGCAGAAACTTTTGGAAGTTTTATTCACTATTGTGTTCCCAGGTCCACTATCGTGTGTAGTCCTGGAACATAGTAGGCACTCCCTAAATATTTGAGGATCGATCCAAAACTGAGGGAAGGCTGTTGTGAGCTGAAGACAGGTACCATCATTTTCTTCCTCTAAGGAAATACAGCGATTATCTGTCTTTACTTGTATAAGCTCAGGAAATTCCACCTCAGGCAAATGTTTTCACACAGCAATTCTGTTTATTATTCTAACTCTGGCCCAGAGATCTCGGCGGGGGGGGGGGGGGGGGGGGGGAGGATGTAAAATTTATAAAAATACATAACACAGAAAATATTTATTGAATAATTTTTAAAAATTTGTTTCATGTGTGATCCTAGTAGTGTAGCCATCTTGCTGGCTTTTTCCATGAAATCTTTCTGGCTCATTCTAGTTCAAAGTGATTTGTTCTCTAAATTCTTATAACCATGTTTTGCCTCCTGATTTGCATTTTTCACAAGTTGCCTAATATTGTTAATTGATGAACCTTTTTATCACGCTACCATGATGATCCCCAGAGATTTGCCTTTCCAGGGGTTGGATCAGAGTCACCTGTGGAGCTGTTTCAGGTGTTTTATTTGTTCCCAACATTTAGCAACATCTTAAGACATTTTTGGTTGTCACACCGGGGTGGGTGTTGTGTGTACTACTAGTGGGTAGAGGCCAAAGGACAGCCCCCACCCCCACGCCCAAACGAAAAATTGTCTAGTCCAAAATGTCAGTGTTGAAGTTGAGACACCCTGCTTTATATGCTCTCATCACTTGGGGGAAGGGTAGAGCCTCACAGTTGATGATGACAGCACTGATAGAGTAGAAACCAAGGGTGTTTGGACTTTTAAAAAGGAATTACGGTCACTGCCGTACCAAATTGTGAGGTTTTGGAGGATTTTAATTATGTGTTATCCATCTTTGTACTTCCCTCAGTGTAACACACACGTACCTATGCACGCAGATTCTCAGCCTAACACTGAACTTGAATATTTGTCATATGATTAAGTGAATGAATATTTCTAGTGACTCTAATAGTAAAACCAACTAATGCTTTCTTGAAGAGACATAATTTTCCCAATAACAACCTCATGATGTAGGAGAGGTTCACTTAAATATCTAAAATTCCTCTCTGGGTCCGTTAGGGCTGCCGTGGCAAAATACCACAGACTGCGTGGTTTCAACAACAGAAATTACTTTCCTCACAATTGTGGAGGCCAGAAGTCCAAGATCAAGGTACCACCAGTATTGGTTTCTGGTGTGAGCTCTTTTCTTGGCTTGTAGACAGCTGCCTTCTCATGTGTCCTTACATGGCCTTTCCTCTGTGCACATGCAGTGACAGAGAGAGATCACCAATGTCTCTTCCTCTTTCTTTTTTTTTTTTTTTTTTTAAGTATTTTTAAATGTTTATTTTTGAGACACAGAGCATGAGCGGGGGTAGAAGCAGAGAGAGAGTGAGAGAGACACGGAATCTGAAGCAGGCTCCAGGCTCTGAACTGTCAGCACAGAGCCTGATGCGATGCTCGAACCCACGAACCGCGAGATCATGACCTGAGCTGAAGTCAAACACTCAACCAAGACACCCAGGCGCCCTGGTCTCTTCCTCTTCTTATAAAGACACTAGTCCTTTTGGAATAGGACCCCAACCTTATGATCTCATTTAACTTTAATTACCTCCTCAAAGGCCTTATCTCCAAATACAGTCACAAAGGGGGTTAGGGCTCCACTATATGAATTTAGGAGAGAAATAAGTCAGTCCATAATGGTTCCTTTACGTTATTTTGGAGAAATTCTCTTTGAAGTTTTAGAAACGGTTTGTATCGTACTTTATTCTACAACCTCCTTAGGGTGTGGAACCCTATAAATTTCTTACCCATAACAAAAAGTAATAATGTCACCTGTCTATCCTTTCTAATATCTGTATATTATTTCTTGATAATCCTCACCAATGCCTTTCAGCATCTGTCTACCCTCCTCTCAAATGCCGTTTCCCTCTTAATCAGTTTAATAGTCGAATGATGAGTTTTTAAAGGTATCTGTAACAGTATCACACTAGCATATGTCTCTGCTTTTACCAGGAAAGGGCTGTGTCTTCTGTTTTGTTTTGTTTCTTCAGTGACCTTCCCTCTGATGGCCTAAACATTATGGCCTTTGGCTGCTTGGAGTAGTCCTTTGGTAAGAAGCACATTCCTTCTCTGACTTTAAATGATTACTCAAAAGGGATTTCCTCTAGATAATCACACACATGCTGGGCACCTGGGTAGCTCAGTCTGTTGAGCTTCTGACTCTTGATCTCGGCTCAGGTCGTGATCTCACTGTTTGTGGAATGAAGCCCGCCCCCCCCCCCCCAACTCCATTGGGTTCTGTGCTGGCAGTGCCAAGCCTGCTTGAGATTCTCATTCTGTTTCTGCCCTTCCCCTGTTCGCATTTGCACACTCTGTTTCTCAAAATAAATAAATAAACTTTTTTTTTTAAATTTTTTAATGTTTATTTACTTTTGAGAGAGACAGAGACAGAGACAGAGATGAGTCAGGGAGGGAGAGAGGGAGACACAGAATCCAAAGCAGGCTCCAGGCTCTGAGCTGTCAGCACAGAGCCCAACATGGGGCTGTAACTCACGGAACACGAGATCATGACCTGAGCTGAAGTCAGATGCTTAACCGACTGAGCCACCCAGGTGCCCTAAATAAATAAACTTAAAAAAAAAAAACCTTAAAAAGGAGCACCTGAGTGGCTCAGTTGGTTAAGCGTCTGACTTCAGCTTAGGTCATGATCTTGTGGTTTATGAGTTTGAGCCCCACATCGGGCTCTGTGCTGACACCTCAGAGCCTGGAGCCTGCTTAGGATTCTGTGTCTCCCTCTCTCTTTACCCCTCCCCTTGCTCGCCCTCTGTCTTTTTCTCTTTCTCTCAAAAATAAATAAACGTTAAAAAAAATCTTAAAAAAAAAAAAGAAAGAAGAGAAAATCACACACATGCATAGGGTTATGTCCATGTTCAGGTGTGGTAGGCTGAATCTTGGCTCTCCAAGGACATTCACATTCTAATCCCCAGTACTTGTGACTATGTGACCTTACATGGTAAAAGGGACTTGGCAGATGTGATTGAATTACTGATCTTAAAATGGGGAGATTATCCCGGATTAAATGGTTGAGCCTAATGTGTTCACCAGGGTCCTTATAACAGGAATGTAGAAGGACCAGAGCCAGCAGTAGGAGATGTGACAGTGGAAGCAAGAGGAAGAAGTGACGTGAGAAAGTGGCATGAGCCAAGGCTGAAGGTAGCTTTTAAGGACCTAAAGGAAGTATGGAAGTAGACTTTCCTCTGAAGCCTTCCAGGAGGAACACAAACTTGTCCACACCTTAATTATACACTTGGCCTCCAGAACTGGAAGAGAATAAATTTGTGTTAAGCCAGGGAGGTTGTGTGAAAGTGATTCGTGGTGAGCTGTTACAGTAGCAGTAGGAAACTAATACACCAGGGAAGGGCGTGAGAAGGCCCTACGCTTTCATTGTTGGCCAACCTTGAAGCTCCGTGCAGGTGACAAGTGAAGACTAAGGTTGACTTGTAAACTCTCCGTCTGAGGGGTGACAGTATGTCCTGCCACGCACACAGACCGCCTCAGCAAAGGCTGGGAGGCAAACTGGTTCATGGCATCTAGGAAACATTCTGACCAGTCAACTGTCAGGTGACAGCTGAGCTAACTGCCTCACAGAGTACAGACTTCACAGGATTACTTCAGGAAGGTGACTAAACAAAGGGCAACAACAACACATGTTAGGCATGGAAGAAAATCTCATATTCAGAGCTACCAAATAATACATTTTTTAAAAGTCAAGGGGTTTTGTGTTTTGTTTTGTTTTGTTTTACCAAAATGACATTTCTAGTGGAATGAAAAGAAATTGATAAGTATTTGGAATGAAAAGAAATTGACAAATATTTGGAATGAGAAGAAATTGACAAATATTTCATGAAGAAAACACGTTTAAAAATATTTAGGCTTCTCATTCATAAATATGGTAGCTTTTTTTTCATTTCCTAAAAAAAAAAATCTACTTTTAATTTTAAGTATATTTTAACATCCTTTTATAGTTTTCTTCATATAGATTTTATATATTTTTATTAAGTTAATTCCTAATGGTTTTTTCTTGCTGTTAATAGGATATTTATATCCTATTCTCTCCAAAGTTACTCTTTTCTTTTTTTTCTCTTTCTTTCTTTCTTTCTTTCTTAAAAAAAATTACATCCAAGTTAGTTAGCATATGGTGCAACACTGATTTCAGGAGCAGATTCCTTAATGCCTCTTACCCATTTAGCCCATCCCTCTCCCACAACCCCTCCATTAACCCTCTGTTTGTTCTCCATATTTAAGAATCTCTTATGTTTTTGTCCCTCTCCCTGTTTTTATATATTTTTTGCTTCCCTTTCCCTGTATTCATCTGTTCTGTGTTATAAAGTCCTCATATGAGTGAAGTCATATGATATTTGTCTTTCTCTGACTAATATCACCTAGCATGATACCCTCTGGTTCCATCCACATAGTTGTAAATGGAAAGTCAAGGTTTTTTTTTTTAATGTTTATTTATTTTGAGAGAGAGAGAGAATGTATGCAAGTTGGGGAGGGGCAATGAGAGAGGGAGAGAGAGAATCCCAAGCAGGATCCAGTTCAGTGAGGAGCCCATGGCAGGACTCGATCTCTTGACTGTGAGATCACCACCCGAGCCCATATCAAGAGTTGGGATGCTCAGCTGACTGAGCCACCCAGGTACCCCTAAACGTGAAGTTTTTAACAAAAAAAATTATGAGACATGCAAAGGAAAACTAGATAAAATAATAGACAAAGACTTTTATTTTTTTTTTATTTTATTTTTTTTTTAATTTTTTTAACGTTTATTTATCTTTGAGACAGAGAGAGACAGAGCATGAACAGGGGAGGGGCAGAGAGAGAGGGAAACACAGAATCTGAAACAGGCTCCAGGCTCTGAGCTGTCAGCACAGAGCCCGACGCGGGGCTCGAACCCACGGAGTGTGAGATCATGACCTGAGCCGAAGTTGGACGCTCAACCAACCAAGCCACCCAGGCGCCCCGACAAAGACTTTTAAATAAGCAGTTTCATTTATTTCTTTTTTATTTTTAAGTATAATTTATTGTTAAATTGACTTCCATACAGCACCTAGTGCTCATCCCAACAAGTGCCCTCCTCAATGCCCATCACCCACTTTCCCCTCTCCCCCACCCCCCCATCAACCCTTAGTTTTTTTCTCATAAGAGTTTCTTATGGTTTGCCTCCCTCCCTCTCTGTTTGTAACTTTTTTCCCTCTTCCCTTTCCCCATGGTTTTCTGTTAATTAAATAAGCAGTTTTAAATTGTTCAAAAAACTAAAGGAAACCATGGCTATAGAACTAAAAGAAAGTATGACGATGATATCTCACCAAATTAAAAATACCTATAAAGAGATTTAAATTGTTTAAAAAAATTAAATAGAAATTCTGGAGTTAAAAAGTATACACCGACGGGGCTGAACATCAGATTTGAACTGGCAGAAGAAAGAGGAAATGTGAAGATAGGTCAATTCAGATTATCCAGACTAAGGAACAGAAGGAAAAAAGAAGAAAAGTGAAAGAGCTTCAGAGCCCCATGAAACACTATGAAGGTTGGACTGAGAGTCTCAGAAGGAGAAGAGAGAAATGGGGAGGGGCAGAATATTTGAAGAAATAATGGCTGAAAACTCCCCAAATTTGATGAAAAATATTCTACGTATTTTAGAGCTTGATGAACTCTGAGTACATAATGAAATAATCAAAGAGATCATACCTAGACACACCATAATCAAACTGTTGAAAAACACAAAAAGAAAAAAATCTTGAAAGCACCAAAGGAGAAGCAACTGAACACATACAAGGAATCTTCAATGAGATTAACAGCTGACTTCTCATCAGAAACCTTGGATTCCAGAAGGCAGTAGCATGATGCAAAGTGCTGAAAGAAAAGGACTATCAGTCAAGAATTCTATGTCCACCAAAAGTATTCTCTAAAATGGAGAAATTGAGACATTCCCAGATAAACAAACTAACAGACTTCATTTCCAGCATATATGCCTTACAAGAAATATTAAAGGAAGTCTTTCAGACTGAAATAAAAAGACTACATAGAAATTCAAATCTACTTGAGGAAGATTATGAATAAAGAGTACTGGTGAAGTAAGTGGAGAGGTAAATATAGAAGTCAATATAAACATTTTTTTGTTTGTAACAAACTTTTTTCAGAAAATACAGGAGAGAGCATTTTTCAACTCATTGTGTGGGACCATTATGATTACCCTGATACACAATCAGGCAAAGACATTACAAGAAAGAAAATAACAGACTAGTATTTCTTAATACAGATGTGAATTCCCCAACAAAATATTATCGACCTAAATCTAACAACATACGAAAAGGATTATACACCATGGTCAAATGAGATTTGTTCCAGACATGCAAGGTTGGTTCAACATATGAAAATCAATCAGTGTGATAGAGTATAGTAATAGAATAAAGAACAAACCACATGATCATTTCAGTAGATTTAGAAAGAGCAATTGACAAGATCTGACACTTTTTCATGATAAAAAATATTCAACAAACTAGCAATAAAAGGGAACTCCTCAATCTGGTAAGGCATCTATAAAATGCCCACAGCTCACATAATACTTAATGACAAAGGATTAAAAGCTTCCCCCATAAGATCAGGAACAAGACAAGAATGTACATTCTCACCACTAATTCACTGGAGATTCTAGCAAGGGCAATTAGGCAAGAAAAACAAACTGGAAAGGAAGATGTGAAACTATTCGTATTTGCAGGTGACATGATTTTGTATATAAAAATTTTTAAAGAATTCATGTAAAGACTACTAGAGCAAATAAACAAATTCAGCAAGATTGAAGGATTAAAAAGCAGTCAACAAAAATCAGTTGTAATTCTATATGCTAGCAATGGACAGTTCAAAAATGCAAGTAAGAAAATAATTCCATTTACAGTAGTATCACAAGAAGAAAATACATAGGAATGAATTTAACAAAAGAAGTGCAAAACTTATACTCTGAAAACTGAAAAACATCGTTGAAAGAAAGTAAGGAAGACCTACATCATTGGCCATTTCAGGTTCATGAATATGAAGACTCAATATTGTTAAAATGGCAATACTCCCCAGATTGATTTACACAGTCAGTGCAATTCCTATGAAAATCTCTGTTGCTTTTTATGCATAAGTTGATAAACTGATCCTAAAATTCATATGGGAAATGCAAGGGATGCAAAATAGCCAAGACAGTCTTGAAGAACAAATTTGGAGGACTCCCTACTTTTGATTTCAAAACTTATTATGAAGCTTCAGTAATCAACTGAATGTAATGGTACTGGCATTAAAGAGAAGACATACAGATCAAAAAAAGAGTTAAGAGGTAAACTCTATTTTCAACAAGGGTGTCAAGATAATTCAATAAGGAAAGAAGGTGTTTTTCAGCAAGTGGTGTTGGGACAACTGGATATCCACATACACCATATGCAAAAATTAACTCAAAATAGATGAAAACTGAAATGTTAAGAGATAAAACTATACAACTCTTTAAAAAGGTGTAGGTGTGAGTCTTCATGACCTTTGTTTCTTCTATATGATATTGAATACACAAGCAAATACATTATCAAAACTGACAGCATTTGTGCTTTGAAGGATGTTATCAAGAAAATGGGGGGAAAATGTGCAAGTCTTTTGTCTGATAAGGATATATCCAGAATATATAAAGAATGTTTCCAACTCAACAATGAAAAGACAATCCAATTTTTAAAATGAGAAAGTAAAACGTAGAGTTACCATATGATCCAAAAATTCCCTTGCAAGGTGTATGCCCAGGAGAGGTAGAAAACATATTCATACTAAAACTTGTATACAAATGTTCATAGTAGCATTATTCATGTTGGCCAAATAGTGGAAGTAGCCCGTTACCCATCAACTGATGAGTAGATAAACAAAATATGGTAGATCCATATAATAGAATATTATTCAGCCATAAAAAGGAATACAGTATAGATATATGGTACAGTGTGGGTAAATATTGAAAAGATGCTTTGTGAAAGAAGCCAGACACAAGAGGTTGCACATTGTATGATCCCATTTATATTAATTGTCCAGAACAGACAAATCCATGGAGTCAAAAATAGATTGAATGGTGGCCAGGGGCTTGTGGAAGACAGGTGGGCAGTGACTCCTAACGGGTATGGGGTTTCTTTTTGGTATGATGGAAATTTTCTGCACTTAGATAGTAGTGATGTTTGCACACATTTGTGAACATACTAAAAACCCTGAATTGTACACTTTAGATCGGTACACTGTATGGTAATTTGAACTATATCTCCACGAAAAAAATATTTCCTAAATTCTTTACTTTTGTTTTGTCTGCTGCTAGAAATGTAAAGGCTTGTTTCCTTTCTCTCTCATCTCCTACATCAATCTGTCAGCAATTCCTCTTGTTTATAGACCCAAAATGTATTTAGTTTTCTTCCTTTTATATCCGCCACCCCAGTGGTCCTAGACACCGCGGTTCCTCATCTGTATTGCTGCACCAGCTACCACCTCGATTCTTCTGCTTCCAGTCTTGCTTTACCTCCACCCCCACCTCCCACCAGTTTATTCTCCAAAAATGGCCAGAAAGAGTTTCTTAAAAAATTAAATGTATCATGGTATTCTGCTCAAAACCCTCCAGTAAACTCCAGAATCCACCCCCCACCCCCACCAAGTCACTTAAAATGCCAATGTGATATACCTGCCCGTCTACCTTCATCTTGTACCAAGCTCTCCATCTTTTCTGATATCAGGTTGCCCTTTCTCTGCTGAAACCAGCCGAGGTCTTTTCTTGCCCTGGGACTTTTTCACATTCTGGGCCTCGCCCTGGGACCTCTTTCGCTACTGGCTGGTTCCAGTCTTCAATGTCATCCCCCCAAATAGAACTTCTGTGGCCATTCTAATTCTAACTGAAAAAACAACCTTTTGACCCATTATCTCTATCTCAGTACTTTTTATTTCCTTAGTAGCACTTATTGCAATTGGTGATTTTTTTTTTTTTTTATTGCTTGTTTACTCTTTTCTTTTTAAATTTGTTTCCCTCACTAGACTTTAAGTCTGGGGCCATATTCATGTGGGTCATCATTGTTTCCCTGGTGTCTCGTGCACCACAGGTCACATCGTTAAGTGTTCAATATATATTGCTAAATGGCTGAATGGAAGAATTAGATCTTTCTGTAGGAATCCCTGGAGACTTAACATTTCCTACTCAGTAATTCAGCATTTTAAGGTAAGATATTCCTTCTTCCACAAAATATATTTCTGAAAATTAAATAAGATCAGCCCCCAAGTTATCCCCTGAGAGAAACTTCATTATTGACGTTATGTCTCTGAAAGAAACTCTGCCTTCACCTCTTACCCTAAATTTGGTTTTGTTCTCCACGTAGAACGATAGCTGTCTTGGTACTTCAGGTGGGATTCGTCCTTTTCAGCTTCAAAACTGGAAGCAGAAAGTTAATCGGACAAAAAAAGCGGAGTTTATACGCACAGCAGAAAAACTAAAAAATCAGTAAGTATAAGAATGTTATCTTCAGTTAACATAACAAGCCATTTTATTGTGGACAGTCTAAAGTTAATTCTACTCCACCCAATCCCGTCCCACATTAAATTACAAAATTCGAGGCACCAGCTTTTTCAAAGATGAACAAGAAAAAGGCAGGAGGTATGAAGTACACAAATTGTTACAGACTGTTTAATATAAAGTTTAAGTAGAGCTATTTCAATTTCATCTACTATTTTGAATATGTGTATTTCAAGGGAAACAAAACATTTATTTCTTTAGATTGCACATATCGGGGGCACCTGGGTGGCTCAGTCGGTTAAGCATCTGACTTCTGCTCAGGTCATGATCTCGCAGTTCATGAGTTCGAGCCCCGTGTCAGGCTCTGTGCTGACAGCTTGGAGCCTGGAGTCTGCTTCAGATTCTGTGTCTCCACCTCTCTCTACCCCTTGCCTGCTCACACTCTCTCTCTCTCTCTCTCAAAAATAAACATTAACAAAAATTTTAGATTGCATACATCAATGCATTTTCATTTACCAATGTAAGCACTTGTTAAATAACTTGTAGGGAATCAATAATTTTAATGAAGAGTCTATACCCTGGAGTTACTTTTCTGGAAATGGCCTTTTAATTGGTCTCCCTCCCTCAGTCTCCCCTTTCAGATCCATCCTGCACATCATGAGTAGGGTCCTTGACAAGTTGCCATTTATTTTAATTTTTAGTGTATGTGTAGTATTTCTTTAAATGGCCAGTGACATATATTGAATGGTCAACATTGTCAGCAGCTCCATGATATGATAAATATTGCGAAGAATGATCAAAAGAATTAGAACTCATAATGCCCGGCCCTACCCTGCAGTTGAGAGCTTTATATAAACCCTGCTTTGAATTTGTATAGTATCTATTTGGTAAGGAATCAGGAGATATAGAGCCTGTTGTACAGAATGGTCTTTGGACCAAAATTAGTGGCAGTTCTCTGTTTAGAAATTCTGCCAACAAAAAAGTATACTGTTTGAATTTTGAAACGTTATACCATATGTAGCTTTGGAAGTTTGAATTCACCCTGCGTTTATGTAGTACTTCTATTTTTAATACTCAGAATTTGAGAAAATACAATTTCATTTTATTTTTTATTTTATTTCTAAAATGCATGACTTTATTTTATTTTATTTTTTTACTTTATTTTGAGAAGGGGGTGGGGATCCCAAGCAGGCTCCAAGCTGACAGTGCAGAGCCCGATGCGGGTTCGATCTCACGAACCATAAGATCATGACCTGAGCTGAAACCAAGAGTTGGATGCTTAACCGACTGAACCACCCAGGTACCCCTAAAATGCATGGATTTAGATACAACCGGACTCTAGGATAGGAGTCTGGCTTATGTTTCCCTCTAGATACAGGATAAACCATCAAGTGGTTAAGGGCCCTATCTATAGCAAACCAGTGTAGATAAATGCCAGTGTAGATACCTCGTTTATGAGTATGTGTTGGTTTTACAGCTCCACTTCGGCTTTCTTCATTTTGTTGTAAGGTTTTGGAAAAAGTCACGGAAAGGGTATTAGGAAAATCCATTGGTAGAGTGTCTATCTCTAGCCAACAATTTTCACTGAATACAAAAAAACCAAAGACAGTTTATCATAATACAAATCTGTTCTGTTTTTGGCACAGGTAATGCATTCACATGGTTCACAAATGAACGTATATCAAAGGGTACACAGTGGAAAGTCTCTGTTTCACCCTGGACCCCAGCCACCTACTTCTTCCTTCAGACAGCCACTAGTTTTAGTTTCTTGTGTATCCTTCCACAGAAGTTTTATATGCTAGAAGGAAATAAAAATACATATTCAGATGTTTCCTTTTTTATGTAAATGGTAGCATGATGCACACACTAGTCTGCATCTTGTTTTGCTTTTTTTTTTTTTAAGACTGCATCTAAGATACCTAGGAATTGTTGATTTTTATGAGACATGATAATGGTGTTATAGTTAAGTCTAATATTCATAATCTCCCGAGAGACACACTGAAGTATGCTGGGGTGAGATTACATAATGTAGTGGATTTACTTCAGAAGGCTTAAGTAAAAAAAAAGAGAGAGGAGCGGGGAGGGAGAGAGAGAGAGATTACAAGGAAAAAGAGCCAGGTGAACCAAGAAAGGTAACATCGTCCAATCAGAGTGATGTGAGGGAATGCGAAGGGAGACATTCCAGCCTCTCTACTTTGGGACATGTCTAACATTTGGCTGTAAAAACCTTTGATGGAAGAAGAGTGGATCTTGGAGTTCTTTCCCTATCAGCATACAGAACACAGTACTGCTTCGTGGTATTCCTGGGCACAAGGTCCGCCCCCCCCCCCCCCCCCCCACCATAATTGATTTAACTTGCCCCATAGCAGTGGACATTTAGGTTATATTCAGTCTTCCTTCATCATAACCATTCACCGTAGCTGCATGGGTCCACGCTGTTTTGCATATGAGTGAATATATCTTTAGGAAAAACTCCTAGAGGTAGAAATGCTGAGTCAAAGCCACATGGGTTTGCAGATGTAATAAATACTGCTAAATTGCCCTCCATAGCAATTTGCAATTCCACCAATAATGTGTGAGAGGACCTATTTCCCCACAGTTTTAGCAACAGAGTATATTACTTACACCCATGATTTTTTGCCAATCTGATAAGTGTACGCTGTTACCGTGTTATAGTTTAAGTTTGTGTTTCTCCTACTGTGAGTGAGGTTGAGCATCTTTTCATGTGTCTAGCTATTTGTCTCCATTAGTACATTTTGAATGTCTTTGTAGGTGAATATTTCTAATCCAGGAATGGCAAAACATAACTTGCTATCATAGCGTATCCTGTGTCCATGCAGACATTTCTAGATGATGGTATAATTTCCCCCACCTGCAACCAGAGCCGAGGTGGGCTTCTCAGCACAAGACTCCAGTAACCACCGTCAGTCCTTTAGAGTTCATGTGTAGACCGAGATCCATCTGACATCTCTCTTCTACCTGTTACTTCCTCTCCCATACCCACATACTACGGTGTGATCTTCTTAGCCGTGGGGGCAGCTGGGTAGGGCCCAGGGCAGTCTCATCTGTTTACCCCACTGCACCTTATAAATATTTAACTTTTTTTTAATGGATGGCAAAATGGAGAATCTTGGGAAGCTCTCCCTTAAATAGTTGCCCCTCACATTGTATGAAATTAAGTCAATGGCTGGAGACCTTCCACCATTCATTCGATACAGGATTACTGAAGAAGAGCTTGTGTTAATTTCTGGGAGAAAGAAAACAGGTGTTGAGAAAATAAATGTCTGTCTAACCAGAAAATCTTCTTGCTAGTATTTGTTTTGTCTCACTCCGGGGTTCAAACTAATACTAGAATTGCTTACTTACTGGTAGATGGGCTAAATCCAAGGACCAAAGATGACACAGAAGAACCTTTGAAGTCAATGTAGACAATATCCCTAAATATACTAAAATTCCTATCTATGTAGATGGTTTGCCTCCTGAAATTTTATTTTTATTAATTATATTAATGTCTTCCATTTCCATGTTATATTTCTACTGCCTGCCCTCGTGTAATATAATCACAGCCCTATTTAGGTAGTAGAGAGCTGTCATGATTCACATTTTAGTGATAAGGAGGTTCACCTCAGGTGAGGTTAAAGGTATTGATTCAGTTTACAAAAGCTAACTGTATCTCCCTATTGAAAGCAGCCATCAGCAATGGTGGTCATTTTCAGGTTACAGTGAGATTGAGTTGGAATCAAGAGCCAAATAGCTATTATATTTTTATTTATTTATTTATTTAATTTATTTATTTACTTATTTTTTAAAATGTTTATTCATTTTTAAGAGAGCGAGTGGGGGAGGGAAAGAGAGAGAAAGAGGGACACAGAATCTGAGGCAGGCTCCAGGCTCAGATCTGTCAGCACAGAGCCCAACATTTGGCTCGAGCTCACGAACCGTGAGATCATGACCTGAGCCACAGTGGGACGCTCAACCGACTGAGCCACCCAGGTGCCCTGCTACTGCGTTTTTATACTTGATCTTAGCCAAAAGGCCGAAAAGCGATGCCCTGCTATTGTATCTTTAAAACAAGTCCATGACTGCCTTTTCTTAAACTCACATTTTATAATTTAAATAACAATTCAGATTACTTATGATTATGATTGAACTTGACTCTTTTCTAACTACTATTTTGACTCCTTAGCCTTATTAATTCTAGTAATCATATTTTGACTCTGTAGACGAATTAATCTGTCTGTGAGTACTGATTATAATGAGTGTCTTCATATTTTAAACAATTTAAAAGATATTTCAATCATATTTATGCCATTTGTTTCTTTTCTTAAAGAGTTATTAACATAGAAAAAGATAAACGCAGTCATTTCTACAACCAAAAATGTGACTTCAGAAGCGAGCAGAATATGCTGGAAGAATTGGAAAATAAACTGATCAACAGCAGGAAAACAGAAAGTAAGTTAAGCTCATGATGAACTACAACCTGTTGAGTAACATCAAGCTGTAGTTGTTTTACTTTGCCTTTGTGCATTGACTGTGTTACATTCTCTATGAAAGTACTTTCTAGTTGGTAATGTCTGTCTTTTAGGGATGTGTATTTATTTTCTCAGGTCACTATTTGGTCATTCGAACTAGATTGTTTTCTGTGTGTGTTTCTTTCTATGTAATAGGAAAAAGAGGGTTTTGGTTTTGGGTGGCCAAACCAGTTAAACGCCATTAAAATATCTTAAATGAAGGGAAATGGTTTTCCTCGGCTCTGATCTTTGCTCATCGCTCCGATACTGTCAACTGAGAAGTAAACAGCAGCAGCTGCAGAAGCTGTTCCTAGCAGCGGTGTGCAGTGGGCAAGTTACACAGCTGCTTAAACCTGAGTTTACTTGTCTGTGGCAGAAAACCTACCATTTCGGCCTCAGGGAGCTTCCTGTGCGTCCAATAAGACAATATATGAGAAAGTGCACAGTAAATATATTCTGCTGTTTGTTATGAATATTAATCATTGTTAACTGTGTACTAAGTATCCCCCTTAAAAAAGGATTTTACAGGGGCGCCTGGGTGCTTCAGTTGGTTAAGTGTCCGACTTCGGCTCAGGTCATGATCTCATGGTTTGTGAGTTTGAGCCCCACGTCGGGCTCTGTGCTGACAGCTCAGAGCCTAGAGCCTGCTTCGCATTCTGTGTTTCCCTCCTTCTCTGCCCCTCCCCTGCTCTCACTCTGTCTGTCTCTCCCAAAAATAAATAAAACATTAAAAAAAAAAGGAATTCTACAAAAATATCTTTTGTTGTAGACTTTATATATTGCAAAATCCTTATGTTGTAATAAAAAAATGCTTAGCATTGCATAAAGGAAAAAGTGGTTATCAACTAAGCTTTATAAAATATTAACACTTATATGAAGAGTAGACTGCTTATGGTATTCCTTTACAGTCAATTAAAAGAAATTATTAATAAATTTTTTCTTGCAGAATATAAGATTGCAGTGTTGTAAAAAGTCATCTTCTATCAGGTAGTAGCAAAAATCATTCTTCCTCCTCTGTCAGAATGACGGCAGGACCTAAGATAATTACCAAATGTTCAGTTCTCCTCTTTGATTCATGGAGAAATCTAAGCATCCTTAATTTAATATTTCTTACTTTCTCTCTCAGTTCTTTTATAGACTGAGAGACTGATATTTTTGTGTCTTTTTTTTTTCAATTTTTTTTAATGGTTATTTATTTTTGAGAGAGACAGAGACAGAATGCGAGTGGGTTAGGGGCAGAGAGAGAGGGAGACACAGAATCTGGAGCAGGCTCCAGGCTCTGAGCTGTCAGCACAGAGCCTGATGCGGGGGCTCAAACTCACGAACTGGGAGATCATGACTTGAGCTGAAGTCGGACGCTCAACTGACTGAGCCACCCAGGCGCCCCTGATATTTCTGTCTCTTAATCATACCATTACTAGAGTGTCTCCATACTGTGTGTTTCCTTTTTTTTTTTTTTTTTTTTGGGTAGGTTTCACACGTGGAGCCCAATGTGGGGCTTGAACTCACAGCCCTGAGATTAAGATCTGACCTGATATCAAGAGTCAGACGCTTAACTGACTAAGCCACCCAGGCACCCCTATGTACATTCCGATTTTTAAGGCAACTTTATTTGTATCTTTTCATTTCCCATTGTTATACCATTTTCCCCTTCTTTAGTTGTACTTTGGGCTTATCTAAGAGAGGAAGGAATGCATTACTTCAGTATAAGCATGTAGAAGTTTCTTCTTCCAATATTACAACTTAGAAGTAGTAAATACCTTTTCCTTGCCTGAAATATCACACTACAATTTTGGCCTGCATTTATGTACTATTGTAATTAATGGTTTGCCCATACATAATGTCAATTCCATAGTGAATAATTAAAAGATCATTTGCCCTGTGGCAGTGTCATTGTAGTTGATCCGACTATGGCAAAAACAAAACAATGGAACGCTTTCCTAGTACCTACACTTTGATGGAAAAGTTACCCGACCTAGAGCTGCAACCGTGAATGAATGAGACCCTATTAAATACACTGGATAAGTTTCTGATTTTATGGAACTCTTAGATTTTAGTAAAAAGTAGAAGAAACCAAAGTCACATATACACATGGTTTGTTTTGAATGTTAGCACTGGCTCTGGGCCTATGGGTAAACTTTTAAAAAACTAATTGGGGGGCACCTGGATGGTTCAGTCGGTTAAGCAGCCACTTTCAGCTCAGGTCATGTCTCACGGTTTGTGAGTTCAAGCCCCACGTTGGGCTCTGTGCTGAGTAGAGCCTGCTTGTGATTCTCTCTCTGCCTCTCTCTCTGCCCCTCCCCAACTTGTGCTTTCTCTCAAAATAAATAAAGTATAAGTAAATAAATACATAAAACCTAATTGGTTCTGAGGACTTTTGGACAGAGCTGTTTGATGGTTCATGCTCATTTGTGGGAAAGTTGCAAGAAAGTAAAGGGGAAGCACATAAAATACCCAAAGATGATAGACAATAAATAATAATATTAATTATATGAACATATGTCTGTGAATATATATTAGCCTAATAATTTAAATAAACATTAAAGTAAGGTTATTACTTCAGAGCGAAAATACAAAAGATGAATCCAGTCTTTCTGCTGCTGCTACAGAACATCTAAAAATGTCTGTGAGACCTTCATCTGCTTTCCAGGCTTTTTTTGTGGGCCTAGTGAGTGACTCCAGGCTAGTCCCGTGGTTGAGGTGGGCAAACGGTAGCGTAAATACCACTCCATGGCTGCTGGGCACCTCCTCAAAGTCATGGCTGGTGTTACATCACATGTATTATCAGCCCCTGTCTTGGAGGATGTGATTAGATAAAATTAATTCCCATTAGGAAGTTTGTCAGTGTTCGTAGAATTAATACTGGTTAGGCAGTTTTAATATGCCAACGATAGAGTTGAGATCAAATTCTATTTCCATAAATTATAACAAATTCAAAAAGAAAGAAAAAACTTTTTAAAAACAAAACACGACCACATCTAAGCTACTGTTCGCTGTGTTCATGTGTTCAGAGCAGTGTCCAATCACTCAATCCCCAAAGAGTTAAAAAAAGAGAGAGAAGGAACATTTCCTTTTATGGTAAGATTTAACCCATGGTGCTTTTAAATACTGGAGGAAATTGGGAGATGCTTTATTGATTTGTTTGTTTATTTATTTATTTGTTTAGAGTACTTAAAATGTTCAGGCTGTTTTGACACAAATAACCTTCTTTTGTCCATTATGTAATTGCACTTGGCTGTCTTTTACTAAGTGATGGTGATCAGTCTTACAACCACCTCTGTCGGTAAAGTACATACTTCTTCCTTATAGGAGCAAAAATCCAGCAACAATTGGCCAAAATACATAACAATGTAAAGAAACTTCAGCATCAGTTAAAAGATGTGAAGCCTACACCTGACTGTAAGTAAATTTAGATTTTATGTTCTGTCTTTTGTATTAGTGTTGCCTGTTGCTTGTTAGAATTGTTTGTATTTTCCTAATAAGCAGGTTTTCTGTTTGGCCTTAATGGAACTTGGCCCTACTTTATTGGTTAGGGATTAATAAAGATATATTAGGTAATTACTTCTAATATCTGGTGCTGATGTAATTGCTTTAAAATGCTATCACACCCTGGGGCACCTGGGTGGCTCACTTGGTTAAGCACTGGACTCTTGATTTCACCTCAGGTCATGATCCCATACTTGCGGGATCAAACCCCACATCGGGCTCTGCGCTGACAGTATGGAGCCTACTTGAAATTCTCTCTCCCTCTCTCTCTTCCCCCTCCTGGTTTCTGTCTGTGTGTCTCAAAATAAGTAAATAAACATTTTAAAAATGCTATCATAGGGGCGCCTAGGTGGCTCAGTCGGTTAAGCGGCCGACTTTGGCTCAGGTCATGATCTCGTGGTCCGTGAGTTCGAGCCCCGCGTCGGGCTCTGTGCTGACAGCTCAGAGCCTGGAGCCTGTTTCAGATTCTGTGTCTCCCTGTCTCTGACCCTCCCCCGTTCATGCTCTGTCTCTCTCTGTCTCAAGAATAAATAAATGCAAAAAAAAAAAAAAAAAAAAAAAATTAAAAATAAATAAATAAATAAAAAATAAAAATGCTATCCTATCCTTAAAAATTATGAAGCAGATAGAACAGGTAATGTTGTCACCTACAGGATAAAAATTTTGGTTTGGAGGAGTTCAGATTCAGCTGACAAAGAGGAAAAAGACTAATTTCCTGATTCCTAAACCCAGTGCTTTTCCCATCATTTACTTTTTGAAATAATTACCTTTCAAATAATTGCATTTAGAATACATAAGGAAGAGGTTAAGTAGTATTGGGGCAAATGTCAGCCATTTGGAAAAAATGAAACAGCGTCTTTACCTCCCTGCATATACTGACATTCATTCCTGAAGGATCAAATCCCTTATTCATTATGTGATTTTGGGCAGATTGCTTGATCTCTCTGAGCTTTTATTTCCTTAGCTGTAAAGCAGAGATAGCCATAGGACCTGACTCAGGAGTCTTTGGGAGATAGACAGTGCCTGTAAAACATTTGTTCAGTGTTTATAATATAGGAAGCACTAATAAAAAAAAAAGTAACTGTGACTATCCTAATTATTATTTATTAAATTCATACATGAAGCCATAAAAATCCTAGAGGAGAATATGAGTTAATATTTTTATCATTGTATTCTAGTTTATAAGAATGACAATGAGAAGCCATAAAGACAAGAGTGGACATACCTGACTACTTTACAAAAAAGCCCCAAACCATAAAGTTGAAAAACAAATTAGGAAAGTATCAGCAATACATATGTAACTTATAAAAAAACTAATATCTGTAACATATAAAGAGTGCCAACAGGGGCACCTTGGTGGCTCAGTTGGTTAAGTATCCAACTCTTGATTTTGGCTCAGGTCATGATCTCACAGTTGTGATATCGAGCCTTGTGTCTGGCTCCACGTTGAGCATGGAGACTACTGAAGGTTCTCTCTCCTTCTCCCTCTGCCCCTCTCCCCTCCTTGAGCTCTCTCTCTCTTTCAAAGAAAAAAAAAAAGAGTGCCCACAAATTGGAGCAACAAAGGTAAATAACCTAATAGAGTAGGGGGTAAAGATTATCAAGTGCTCGTTTATAACAAGAGAAATACAAAACACATGTGAAAATACTGCTCAGGCTCATTAATAATCACAACAATTTCACTGAAATCAGTCACGATCGGTTTGGCCTCCCGTTTTGGAAACGGTTCAAGGTGCGCAGGAGGGGGCACTCAGGAACAGTAAGTCGGTAGAGCCTCCCAGGAGGACAGTGCGCCAGCGTCCTCCACACCATGAGGTGTGTATGCTGTTTTATTTGGCATTTCAGATTTCTCTGTTATCATCTGAAAACATCCGAGCATGCAGAATCAGTACACAAAAATATTTAGCATGGCATTGCATCTATCGAAAGGTTCATCGCTTGGAGAATTAATTAAATGAATTAGGGTAGATGTAGACAATGAAAGACTATGTAGCCATGAAAAGAATGAGGGGGACATACATATATACTGATATGGAAAGTTAGCCACATGTGTTTAAGCACATTTTGTTAAAAACCGGTTGTCACAAGACAGCATGTGTAGTGTAAAACATTTCTATGGGAAAAATAATGATATTAAGGTTTAATAATATGTGTGTATAGGAATAAATTTATAGTCGGAAAAAAATTGCAGTCATAAACATTAGCTTCATAAAAGCGCAATTGTCTTATCCTTTAGGTTACAAAGCATTTTTAAGTTAAGGTGTGACATTCCCTTTTCTCCCAACATTTAATTCTTAGTCATATTAAAATATGACATAACAGGAGTGCCTGGGTGGCTCAGTCGGTTAAGCGTCTGACTTTGGCTCAGGTCATGTTCTCACGGCTTGTGGGTTTGAGCCCTGCTCAGGCTCTGTGCTGACAGCTCGGAGCCTGGAGCCTGCTTCGGATTCTGTGTCTCCCTGTCTTTCTGCTCCTCCCCTGCTTGAGCTCTGTCTCTGTCTCCTTCAAAATAAATAAACATTAAAAAAATTTTTTTTAAAGATATGACATAACAGTTTTTTCATATTTTTTTGTTTTTTTACAGTTGTTGAAAAGCTCAGAGAAATGATGGAAGAAATTGAAAATGCAATTAATACTTTCAAAGAAGAGCAGAGATTGATGTATGTTTCAAACTCATTTTAATATAAAATTATTGACGTTTATGTTTCACTGCTTCTCAATAGGTTGTTCACAAATCATTTTATTGTTCTGTATTTAATATTGGTCTTACACAAAAGCAGTATAATACCTCTCTTCTTTTGTTTTAGGTTTCAGACTGCTTTTTATGTTTAAACTGAATTTTCATTTATATTCGGACAAGATAATGTCCCAAATAAGAATTTGAACGATGTTTTTTTTTTTTTTCTTTTTTTTTTTACTCTGAGGAAACTCTTTTGAGGCTTATAATGTTAATAATTCTAAGTGGAGACGATGACATGGAAAGAGTCGGGAATAATGAAATTTGAGGGCAGAAAAGGAAAGGTTCATATGGATTGGTTTGTATCTTATTATTGACAATTTACCTTTAAAATTGTAGGTATGAAGAGCTTATTAAAGAAGAGAAAACAACCAATAATGAGCTGAGTGCCATATCAAGAAAAATCGACACCTGGGCTTTGGGTCATTCAGGAGCAGAACGTGCTTGCAGAGCAGCATCAGGCAAGGTTCCTGTAGACAAAATGACGCCAAGCACCCTTCCGGAAGAAGTGGTAGATTTTGAAAACTTCCTTCAGCAGACAGGAGGGCGACAGGGGGGCTGGGACGACTATGACCACCAGAACTTTGTAAAGGTGAGAAACAAACATAAAGGGAAACCAGCGTTTATGGGAGAGGTTCTCGAAAACCTTCCTGCAAGAACACAGGATGAAGTTCAGCAGCATGAGAAATGGTATCAAACCTTTCTGGCCCTGGAAGAAAGAAAAAAAGAGGTAAGAATCATTACAACAGCTGTCATCTGTTGTATGTTTCTGTCTTCTAGGCACTGTGCTATGTAAACTCTTTAACACTGTCTAGTCGTTAATGTTACAGCCTTTCCAGGAAGTGTGTTTAGAGTCCCCTCCCCCCACTCTTTTCAAAGAGAAACAGGCTGCGAGAAGGTAAACATTTTACCCAGCCAGTGAAGTACAGTTGTATTTCCTCAAGGCCAGACACTTCTACCCCAAGAAATAAAACAGCGGTCCAGAAAACTTCGGACTGTGGGCAGAACCCTCTGTGTGCACCTGAAATGTGGGAAATCCAGAGCTGTTTTAGGCTTTTGGTAGAAGTCATCTTACCACCAAGGCCAGATTGTTGTCAATAGAAAATAAAGAGGCAGTAGGAAAAAAAAGCGTCTTTGATTCTTAAAAGTTTCTTTGAGTTTTGGAGCTTAAGCCTCATTGCCTATTTTATTTTATTTTATTTTATTTTATTTTATTTTATTTTACTTTATTTTATTTTATTGTTTTAGATAGAGAATGTGAGCAGGGGAGAGGGGCAGAGAGAGGGAAAGAGAGAGAGAGAATCCTAAGCTGCCTTCCACACTCAGTGCAGGGCCCAACGTGGGGCTCAATCTCGTAAATCATGAAATCAAGAGTTGGACGAGCCACCCAGGCGCCCCCTCATTGCTTATTTTAAAAGACTCAAAAGTTTGGCTACCCAGAGGAAAGGGTAACTCTTAATGGTAGCAAATACCTGACAAGTTGCATTTTCACAATAATATTATTTTGGCTTTGGTTTAAATCAGGACTTCTCAATCTTGGCACTGTTACTATTTGGGCTGGAGAATTCTTTGTTGTCCTGTGCGTTGTAGATGGTTGGCAGAATCCGTGGCCTCCACCCTCAAGGTGCCATTAACACTCCCTTAGTTGTGATCATCAAAAATGTTTCCAGACATTGCCAAATGCCCACTGGAGGGCAAAAATTGCCCTTGGTTGATGGTCGAGGTCTGAGTCACTTTTTTGTGGACTTCAGTTATTAATAAACGTCATCTAGGTTGGTTGGACAGCAAAGGTATGACTGTTCAACAGATGACATACCTAAGGAACATTAAAGAAATGTTGATTCCATGTTTAAAGTTGTTGTTTTTTTTAATGTTTATTCTTGAGAGAAAGAGAGAGAGAGAGAGAGAGTGGGAGCAGGGGAGGGGCAGAGAGAGAGAGGGAAACACAGAATCTGAAGCAGGTTCCAGGCTCCCAGCTGTCAGCACAGAGCCCGACGTGGGGCCTTTGGGGTCAAACCCAGGAACTGGGAGATCCTGACCTGAGCCTAAGTCAGATGCGCTTAATGGACTTAGCCACCCAGGTGCCCCTACATGCTTTTAATTTAAAATCTTAAAAGGGGGTTGGGTGGCTCATTCAGTTCAGCATCTGACTTCGGCTCAGATCATGATCTCACGGTTTATGAGTTCGAGCCCTGCATTGAGCTCTCTGCTGTCAGCATGGAGCTCTCTTCAGATCCTCTGTCCCCCTCTCTCTGCTCCTCCCATTCTTCCTGTCTTTCTCTCTCTCTCAAAAATAGATAAACATAAAAAATAGCTTTTAAAAATAAAACCTTAGGGAAAATAACTGGGGTTCATTGTTGTGTTTTTTTCCTTCAAAATAAGTTGAATGTAGGAAAATTGATATTTGGGACTTTAAGAAAATTTTTTTGAAACAAGTCTTTTTTAAAAATTTGTTTTAAGAGAGAGAGCACATGTGCAAACATGGGAGAGGAGCAAAGAGGGAGAGAGAGAATCCCCAAGCAGGCTCTGTGCTGTCAGCACAGAGCCCAATGAAGGGCTCAATCTCACAAACTGAGATCCTGACCTAAACCGAGATCAGGAGACTCTTAACTGACTGAGCCACCCAGGCGCCCCTAAAACAAGTCATTTTAAAAACCTCAAAATACCAAGCTATTAAAAATTATTTGGGCCTTTTCCCCAGGATACTGAAAACATGGGGTCCCTGGACCAACAAAATGGTCCATGGACCAGCAAAGTCAGCGTTACCTGGGGACTTGTTAGAACTCATAGGGCCCCAACCCCAGACCTAATCTGAACTCGGGGTGTGGGACCAGCAGTCTGTGTTGTCACAAGGCCACTTGGCTGTGCTGTTAAGGAGCTAACGTTTGAGAGCCATCTCTCCAGGGAAGGGAGCAGACACAGTGCTTCATGTCATAAAGGTAAACCACCTGGATTCTAGCTGGCTCTTCTTCCCAGCCGCTCTGTATCCTGGTGTTTGGTGACAGCCTGAATGTAGGAGTGAGGCGGGTGGAGTATGCAAGTTGAGGGGCCATTTACTGAAGTAGGACATGGTGGAGGAGAAGAGAGAAGCTTGGGGGAAAGCGTCAGGAATGTAGTTTAAACTCTACTGAGTTTAAGATGATACGTGGGAAATTTTCCATTTGTTTCTCCCACGTCCCTTCACATGTCCCGTGTTTTGCCCCAATGAAGATACTTACTTTCAGACGTGCCCTGAACCTTCTGGCCTGAGTACCCTTGTTTGTCCTATTCTCTCTTTCTAGACCCTCCCTTCTTTGTTTTCCCCTCCACCGCCAGCCTCTCAAAACCCGCCCAGATCAGGTGTTACTTCCCGCTTGCCCACTCACACACAGGAGGCCCCCTCAGGATCCACAGACACCTCGTGTATACCTCTTTTATGATGTGTGAGGGCACGTTCTGTGTTCTGGTGTGTTTGCACCTACCTCATCTAGAGCAGTGCTTGATCCAGGGACTGGCTGGGTGTGTAAAGTGTTAACTGGTTTCCAGTAGGATAAAGCGATTGCACTAGAACCGTCTACTCAGTAAGCATACTGTTTGGTTCAGTTCCCTTTTTTTCCAAAGAAAACTTTCTTGTTAAAGAAAGCAATGCATTGATCACATTCTGGCATGAATTCCCGATACGTTTGTGGGCCTGCACTTTGAGTAACTATGTACAAAGTGGCATTTGCTATTGTTTTAATCGTCCATGGCTCCGATCACTTTGCCTCGCGTATAGTACATATACCACAGGGATTTATTTAATGACTGAGTGATACACCATGAGAAAAGATGAAGAAATGGTTTCCTGACTTGAGGGCAAAAAATTCAGTAGATGTATCTTTTATGGCTGCCAGAAGGCCGCTAGAATTTTCAATAATATTTATGTACCCATATGTAATGCAGTGAAGCGATTTTACTTTTTTTCTTCACACCTCTGAATCATTATGTGCCAGGCACTGACTCACTTCATCTTCATGACAACCCTATTTACAACAGGAGCAACGTGAGGACAGAGAAGTTTAGTGACTCATCCAAGTTCACACCTACTAAATGGCAGAACCAGGGTTTGGTCCCAAATAGCCTGGCTTCAGACCTCATGCTCTTAACCAGCCCATTTTTATTTTTATTTTTTTATAAAGTTTATTAATTTATCACTTGTGAGAGACAGAGAGAGACAGGGAGACACAGAATCCAAAGCAGGCTCCAGGCTCTGAGGTGTCAGCGCAGAGCCTGATGCAGGGTTCGAACCCATAAACCATGAGATCATGACCTGAGCCGAAGTCAGATGTTCAACCAACTGAGCCACCAGGTGCCCCTCAACCAGCCCTTTTTAAATTCCTCTTCTGATATGTGACCAGAGAAAGGTCACTCAGAAAGTATTCCAAGCCTAAAAAGAGGATTTGGAAACAGAGCGAGATAATTGGAGGAAACAGATGTTCCCCATGAACACACAAGCAAAGGAGGTAAAGGAGAGAAGGATACCTGATGAGGTACAGTCCATGTGAACCTGGGGATTCAGACAGGAGGAGGAAGGCCAAAAGGATAAACCACTATTCACTGTTCAAAAGATACATTCATTTTTTATAAAACAGAAGTAGAAAATTGCATTTGCACAGGGGAAAAAAAAGCTTTAAAACCTAAGGAAACGGCATTCTGCAATCAATATTCTTTCTAGAAAGATGGATTTGGCGTTGCATTTTTTTAAAGTTTATTTATTTATTTTGAGTGAGAGAGCATGCCAGCATGAGCAGGGAAGGGGCAGAGAGAGAGAGGGAGAGAGAGAATGCCAAGCAGGCTCCGCTCTGTCAGCACAGAGCCCGATGTGGGGCTCAATCTCACAACCGTGAGATCATGACCTGAGTTCAGATCAAGAGTTGGACGCTTAACCGACTGAGCCACCCAGGCTCCCTGAGGTTGCATTTTAAAGTGCTCTTGGTTAGAGGTGCCTGGGTGGCTCAGTTGGTTAAGCATCCGACTTCGGCTCAGGTCATGATCTCTCGCAGTTGGTGAGCTTGAGACCCACATCAGGCTCTGTGCTGACAGGTCAAATCCTGGAGCCTGCTCCGGAATCTGCCTCTCTCTCTCTCTCTCTCTCTCTCTCTCTCTCTCTCTCTTTTTCTCTCTCTCTTTGCTCCTGCTCTCTCAAAAATAAATAAATGTTAAAAAAAAATCTTTTTAAAGAGTGCTCTTGGTTATTAAAAAAGTTTTTCTCTATCTTTTTTAAATCACTTAGTCTATTCAGAACTGGAAAACCAAAAAGCAGCAAAAGAAGGAGGAAATTTTTAAGTTAAAGGAAAAGGCAGAGAACATATCTATGCTCTTTCACAATAAAAAAGATAATCAAAAGCGAAAAGAGGAACAAAGAAAGAAGCAGAAATTGGCAGTCGAAGCTTGGAAAAAGCAGAAAAGTATAGAAATGTCAGTGAGACGTGCCTCCCAGGTGAAAGAAGAAGAGGAAGAGAAAGAGAAGAAGCGACAGAAAGAGCACCAGCGCCAGTTTAAACTAAAATTACTACTGGAAAGTTACACCCAGCAGAAGAAGGAACAGGAAGAATTTCTGAGACTGGAAAAGGAGATTAGGGAAAAGACAGAAAAGGCAGAAAAAAGGAAAATGGCTGCTGAGGAGATTTCCAGGTTTCAAGAGAGAGTGAGTAAATAGGGTTCCTGAATCTGGTTTCTTTTTTTTTTTTTTTTTAAGTGTATTTATTTATTTTGAGGGGGAGAGGGAGAGAGAACACATGCGTGAGAGCAAGGGAGTGGCAGAGAGAGGAGGAGAGAGAATCCTAAGCAGGCCCCATGCCCTGCACAGAGCTCTACACAGGGCTCGATCCCATGAACCGTGGGATCACGACCTGAGCCGAAATCAAGAGTCGGACGATCAACCGACTGAGCCACCCAGGTGGCCCCCTGGATCTTTGATGCTGCACATAGAGGTGTTACTTCCAGATTGAGGTCAGCGAATATTGAGTGCTTCTCATGTGCCAGGTCCGTACCCAGCATTCACATAAGCCAAGTGAGAAAGCTGTGCTCCCTAATTTGTAGCAATTATAGTCTCATGGGAAAGGGAGACGTTCAAGTGGGAGGCTGCAGCGGAAGGGGGTTAATTCCAATACGTGGGGTTTATTAGGAGAGAGCAGAGTGCGGTGCTGGAGGTGTGGCCTGGGCACTTGAGGCGTTAGATAGGCAGCAAGGGAAGCATTAGTAGCTGTGTCAGACCAAAGGTGATGCTGCAGTGGAGTCTTGAAAGAGAAGAAAGGGGGGGATCCTTCCTGGCAGAGGGAACAGCATCAATGCCGCTTTGAAACAAATTCTGATCAACTTTGTTTTCTTAATCTTATCCTTCTTTTGTTGGTGTGTATTTTTTAGGATTTACATAAACTTGAACTGAAAATTCTAGACAGACAGTCAAAGGAAGAGGAAAAGGCAGAAAAACAAAGAAGACTGGCAAAATTAAAAGAAAAGGTACTGCCTGCTGAGATTTCTTTATTTTTATTGTTACTGTCCTGATTCCTTGATTGGTAAGGATACAAGCATAAAATCTATTTTCTTTAAAAACAATTATTTATTTTGAGAGAAAAAGAGATAGAGTGTGAGTGGGGGAGGGGCAGAGGGAGAGAGAATCCCAAGCAGGTTCTGCGCTGTCAGTGCAGAGCCTGACATGGGGCTCGATCCCTCAAACTGTAACATTCTGACCTGAGCTGAATCGAGAGTCAGATGCTCAACCGACTGAGCCACCCAGTGACCCTAAAATCCATTTTCTTTCTATTCAGTGCTCCATTTCTGTATCATTTCCTCTAAATTTCATACTTATGTATTTACATGTTACAAAGCACAGCTTAGCACAACTTAGGCAACTGTTGTTTGAATTCTGCCATTTCACATTATAAGCACCTTCTTTTATTTTTTTTTTAATTAAAAAAAATTTTTTTATTTATGTTTTAGAGAGAGGGAGACAAAGTGTGAGCAGGGGAGGAGCAGAGAGAGAGGGCACAGAATCCAAAGCAGGCTCCAGGCTCTGAGCTGTCAGCACAGAGCCCGACACCGTGCTCGAACTCACGAACCATGAGATCATGACCTGAGCTGAAGTCGGATGCTCAACTGACTGAGCCACCCAGGCACCTCAGAAGCATGTTATTTTCTTTACCCTGAATTAGTTCTCTCTTCCTACTCTTCATTCTGTTTTTCTTATTTTCTGTATATGCCTCTATTTTAGACCAAGTGAGCTAGGCGCATGGCTTAATCTCCCTGGTAGGACTCAGAACCACAGATGTTGGTGACTCTCATGGGTAAAATCAAGAACTTCTGGTGGTTATTTGTCCTAAAGTTATTGTCTGCCTATCCCACTATCACACTTGGCTACCTTACATTTCCCTCAGGTTACAAACAGAAAAACTAGAACAACAATGGAAACAGAATAAAATCATTGAATTAGAAAAAAATAAACTAAATTAACAGTTTATTAATAGATTGATGTAGTCCAGATTTTGTGTTAGCTCTAGAAGCACAATGAGAAGTTTACTGAAAAGGGGGTGCCTGGGTGGCTCGGTTTGTTAAGCTTCCGACTCTTGATTTCGGCTCAGGGTCATGATCTCATGGTTTCATGAATTCAAGCCCCGCATCGGGCTTGTGCTGACAGCTCAGAGCCTGCTTATGATTCTCTTTCTCTCTCTTTCTCTCTCTCTGTCTCTCTCTCTCACTCTGCACCCCCCATCCTGTTTCTGTCTCACAAATAAATAAATAAACTTTAAAAAAAATAAGTAAATAAAATTTTAAAAACAAGTTTATGGTGAAAAGGTTACTAACAGTTTTATTTCTGTTTGGCTAATATTGAGGATGCTTCTTAAAACTGCTTGCTGTTACTAGGGATCCCACCCACTAGTCCAAATTAGTTTGTATAAATAGTTTATATAAATCAACTGGCATTCATTTTATTTCTGATTATAGGTTGAAAACAACGTTAGTAGAGATCCCTCTAGGCTTTACAGACCTACCAAAGGTTGGGAGGAAAGGACCAAAAAGACAGGACCCACAGGCTCTGGGCCACTTATGCAGATTCCACACAGGTAAAAAAGGAGTGAGAGTGGCTGTCCCCTTTATAATAATTTATTAACTACATGTTTATATTTTATGAAATTTCTGTATGTATCCTACATTTTACAGCAAAAAGTTGATCAAGTAAATCCTTATACTTTTTTTAAGTTAGTATTTAATTAGTTAGGATTTTTTTTTTTTTTTTTTAATTTCCTTTGTATTTATAATTGCCCTTCTTCTTTTTTAGGGCCATCCCAACCTGGAGACAAGGAGTTGAGAAAAGAATATGAGATAATGAAGTTGATACTCAGTTGATGAGAATGTCAACATACTCAGTCATACCAGGAGAGAGTCACTAACCATGTTCTTTCAATAGCCCTAAACCCAGTCAGAGTGATAATTGTGTTGTATGTGAACCGATAGGTATTGAGTTTCATGCGGCGTTGTCGTATTTCCTGTTTATACTAAGAGGGTATTTCATGGGTATGCTGGCCTGTTACTGATGTAAAAGTTTCCCCAAATAAGTTGATGTTACAAACATTGCTTCATTTTAATACTCGGAACATTTCAAAGATTCTTTGTTTTCGTCATGGCATAGCAAAATAAACTGGGACAATCATAGGGGAACATTTTTTTTTAAACAAAAATTTTGTAACATTTATAACTTGGAGATGAATCAGCTTAAGTAAGAAAAATGTAAAGGTTTTCCTTTTTTTTTTTTTTTTTTTTTTTTTTTTTTTTTGGAAATAAGTTGGTACTTTTCTAAGTTTAACAAATTGGCCGTTTGTTCAGTTACTACATTTTTGTGTAATAAACATTTTGTATTTGTTTGAAGCATGCTTTGTTTTATAGAGAATATTTATTTAAAAAAATATGCCTCCCCTCATATATAACCTGTTATTTGTATTCTTAATATCTTTTTGGTTTCCTTTAGCTATTCCAAATTTGCCTAAAGGGGAAAAAAGCCTTTCTGGACTTCACACATTTATAAAACCTTTGTGTCTTTCACATCTTCCTGGCTGGTGCAGTTTTTTTACTGCTTCTGTTTGGCTCAAAATATTTGGTGAAAAGATTGAATTTTAACATTTCCAAATTTATGTGCATGAAAACACAACTTAGTTTGACTCAACTTTTCATATTATAAAATCTTAGTTCCTACTTTTAATCAGTTCCTATCGTATAGGAATGGTACCATGTCCATGGTAAATGTAGGAAACTCATTGCTTTTAATTTTTCTCTTTGAATATCTTTTTTTTTCAAGTTTATTTATTTTGAGGGAGACAGAGCGTGAGTAGGGGAGGGGCAGAGAGAGGGGGATAGAGAATCTCAAGTAGGCTCTGCGCTGTACTGTGCACAGAGCCCAATGCTGGGCTCGAACCCATGAAACCGAGAGATCATGACCTGAGCTGAAATCAAGAGTCAGCCACTCAACCGACTGAGCCACCCAGGCGCTCCTTAGAATATCTTTAATTGTAATTTGACATATCTAGGTCATTTGACCTAGAAATTTACTATTAGTAGTGGCCAAAACCTTGTCTTATCTCACAGTTAATAGTCAAAGTAGATGACATCCAAATTTTGGAGACTGAATTCTGATTACACAATTATTGCTGCAAAATGAGAGAAATAACATAAAATATCCTTAATGAGGAATGCCTGTTTTATTTGTAGTCTTTGTTCTCTAGAACTCTTTTTATTAAATGATTGGAGGCAGTTTAGAAATAAAATATAGAAGTGGACAACGGATTTTAAAAACTGAATGGAACTACTACAAGATACCCAAAAGGAAGGTTTCTTATGTATGGTTTTTGAACATGTTGCTTTTTGTTGCACACAAAGGCAGCTCTCCATTTCCTGCATCTAAGGGAAGCATACCAGGTCCTGTGATTCTTATGGCTTTTTGTCTGTTTTTTGGTTTGTTTCTTAATAAAAATATGGGATTTTCTTTGACAAAACCAGTCCTTCTGAGTCTAAAATAAGTGAGGGATTTATTATATGGTTCCTTTATATAAAGGATGTAGAATAAACATAATATCTCAGTTACAGGCTCATAGAAGGGCAAAATAAGCATTTCTTATACTGGTTTAAAAAAGATAGGAATAAGAAATTTAGAAAAAACCCTAAAGGGAAAATATTAATAAAGCACCCATAATTCTACCGCTCCAGGGTAACTTTTTCCAAAAATATACCTGCATATCTTAAAGTAGCTACAAAGAGGGGCACCTGGGTGGTTCAGTCAGTTAAGTGTCCGACTCTTGATTTGGGCTCAGGTCGTGATCTCATGCTTTCTGAGGTTGAGCCCCGCATCAGGGTCTGCGCTGGCAGCATGGAGCCTGCTTGGGATTCTCTCTCTCCCTCTCTCTCTGCCTTTCTGCTGTGTGCACTCTTTCTCTCTCTCTCAAAATAAACCCTAAAATAAAATAACTATGTAGAGTACATTTTATTTACTATACTAAATTACTTAACATTATGTTACACATACTTTTCTGTTTTTATATATTTCCAACATTATTTAATGGCTGAACAATGTTCCATTATATAGATGTTGTATCATTCCTATACTTTGAAAACTTGAGCTAATTATACTTCTTACCTAATCATGTAGAGTGGCATTTTACATGGAGGTTAGATTCTGTCATGCATGCGTCAGCAACTTGTGTGGTCAAAATCACCCCTCAAAAGCCCTTTCTGTACCTAGTAGGCATATGATATTATTCTCAGTGAGTCTGCCCTCTCTGAATTGGATGAGATTGCTGGTTCTTGAGCTGAGAATCAAATGAAATATTTGGGTTCCCATTAAGGGCCCAGTTGAGTAGGATCATCTTTCAGAGCATTTATAGACTGCATTGTTCTTTCTAGTTAAATGTGTGTGATATGACTCCATTTTGAACATCTTCAGACATGTTGGTAAGTGTGAGAAAAAGATCTCAACTGTAATCACCAAATGAAAACTCCTCTTTGCTGGGCATACCTGGAAACCAAGCAACGTGGCCTATTTGTAAGGAGGCACCCAGAACAGCCCTCTGCCCATAGCCAGCCCTTTGTTAATGCAGTTTGTCAGTGAATAAGTAATTACTAGGGCCTAAAATTAGGTGCTTTGGGTTATTGAATAAGTAGAAGACAATTCCTGCCCACGCAGTACTTATTTTAAGTAGTAGATTTTCTAAGAAAGTGAACAATCAAAATTATATTCAAACTTCTCTTGCTTAGTTGACTATGAGAACCTGGGTTCAGGCCTGTCCTTTGCGTGGATTTTTTTCCCCCAAAGACTGCCTCATGAACTTTTTTAAAAAAAAATTTTTTTAATATTTATTTTTGAGACAGAGAGACAGAGCATGAACGGGGGAGGGTCAGAGAGAAGGAGACACAGAATCTGAAGCAGGCTCCAGGCTCCGAGCTGTCAGCACAGAGCCTGAGACGGGGCTGGAACTCGCTGGAACTCACAGACCGCGAGACGCGGGTCTAGAACTCACAGATCATGAGATTCATGACCTGAGCCGAAGTCGGAAGCTCAACCGACCGAGCCACCCAGGCGCCCCTTGCCTCATGAACTTTTAAAGGGAATAATATATGATAGAAGCAAATTAAGAGCCTCTTTTTTAAAAAAAAATAGCATCTTATTTCATTTTGTAACATACGGGTAGTTGAACATTTTGTGATATGGCAAATGGAGGCAACATTGCTACTAGATGACACACTGACTCAAGCATGAAGAGTAAAATCTTTTTAAGACTTGCAAAAGAGAGGCACCTGGATGGCTCAGTCCGTTAAGCCTTAGACTTTGGTTCAAGTCATGATCTCACCGTTTGTGAGTTTGAGCCCTGCTTGGGGGCTCAGTGCTGACAGCTCATAGCCTGGAGCCTGCTTCAGATTCTGTGTCTCCCTCTCTCTCTGCTCCTCCCTTCCTTGTGCTCTCCCTTTCTTACTCAAAAATAAACTTTAAAAAAAAAAAAAGACTTGAAGCACGCACTTGGGAATATGTATCTTCTGTGTATATTACATTTGTGTGTGTGTGTATATATATATATATATATATATATATATATATTTTTTTTTTTTTTTTTTTAAGTGATTCCTGGTATTCTAGAGAGACTAGGAACGTCTCTGAACCTTTGAAGCGTCTATAATTATTTAAAACACATTTATCTCCACAGATGGATTTGAAGGTTTAGTTTCCCTACCCATTCAGCTTAAAACTGTGACCTTCCAAAAAGGTGTGTTGGCAAATTTATTCTGATCCATCCGTTTTCATATATACCACCCTTTAGGGCCGTGATTTTCTCAAAGCAAACTAGGAGCTTTGGACTTCCTCCCAATTATCGAGGATACAAGTTCTGGAAGGATTTGTGGGCTGAATTTTACAAGGCTTAAGAGGGGTCCCCAATCCTGTAGGGCTCGGAAGAGAAAAGGTTGAGTCTAGAGAGAAATCTGAGGGATTAAAGTGCTGCGAAAGACGGTCAACAGCGAGGAAGTCCAACCACAGACCGGGTCAGCTCCCCGCCCCCCGGCGCTCGCTCCATCCCCACGCTCCAGCCGCGAGTCGCCCCTCGGGCTTCCTTCACGACGCTCGCCAACTGCTTCCGGGTCGCGGCGGACGTCGCTTCCGCAGCAGCATGGCGGCCACGGAGGACGAGCGTCCGGCGGGGAGCGGTGAGGGAGAGCGGCTGGATTTCCTGCGAGACCGGCACGTGCGGTTCTTCCAGCGCTGCCTCCAGGTCTTGCCTGAGCGTTATTCTTCGCTCGAGACCAGCAGGTGATTGGTGGCCGTGGTCATCGGGGTGGGGACGGAGCCCGGCCGCAGCGGAAAGGCGCCGCGGAGCCTGCGCCGCCGCCCACCCGGCACTGCCCGGTGCCTCTCCTCTCGGGCGGGTCTGCCGTGGCTCTCCTCCCCCGAGCTACGGCGGGGGGACTGGGGGAGCCGTAAGGCCAGGCCTTGTGGGATCTCCATTTTCCGCCTTTTTTCACTTCCCAACCATTTTTCCGGTCAACTCTGAGCTTCCTTTTTTACTTCCTCTCGTAGGCTCTGAATCGCTTGGCCTCATTACTTCCGAGTGTAAAAGGGAAAAGACAAACCATTTTGTCTCCGTATTTTAGATAGCCTGTCCTGTGCTCCCTTTTCCTGCAAAACGTTATTAACTCTGCACTGAACATCTGTATGATGTTTGAGGTGTAGGAGCGGCGTAAAGCCTGTAAAGGTTTGAGGAGAAATGAACTTTCCAGGAATTGTAAATAGAAAGATAGGAGAAGGTTGGCGGAAGAGGTGCAGTGTTCCGTAAAGCAGGCTGTGAAAAGTGTATCTGCTGTAGCCTTGTGAGTTGGAGTTGGCTGAGGAGTGTGATTTGGCTGCGGCTAAGAAGCTGTGAATTAGTCATTCAGAGTAAAAGTCTGGGGACGAGGAGAAGGAGGCGGTTTTGCTCTGCACTGCTGGGTTTTGAAGCGAGCCTCCAAAGCTGCCTGGGACGGGCTAAGACGAGAGCAGATTGGTTCTGCTCTCATCTCTCCATATGTTCTGAATTCTGATTCCCTGGTGTATTTTGAACTCTGCATGACTGGGTCAGTTTTGGAAGGTTTACAGATTCCTTCTGCCTACGTGGTCTACAAATTTATTATGATAGGTACTGGAGTACAGCTGAACAAGACATACAGTTTCGTATAAGAGGCACTAAGTAAATATTTGTTGCGTTGTGTGAGATGAGCCCTGAAGGACGAACACATTCTTGCTAAAGAAAGAGCGAAGCGTTACGTATATTCTTTTATCCATACATAGGTGTTGATTGGCTAGCAGAGCACATCCCTAGACCTAAATTAAGGTTTTCAAAACTGACTCCAATGACTGAATGATATGGGATGAAACAAATGATATTAATAAATCACATTTTAGGGGGATTAATTTTACGTGAAATTGGGGGTCGCCTGCCCGGCTCAGTCCGTTAAGTGTCCGACTTCGGTTCAGGTCATAATCTCACGATTCATGGGTTCAAACACCACGTTGGGTTCTATGCTGTCAGTCGAGAGCCTCGAGCCTGCTTCTGATTCTGTGTCTCCTCTCTCTGCCCCTCCCCCAATACCGCTCTGTCTCTCAAAAATAAATAAACATTAAAAAAGTAAAAAATTTATGTGAATTTGAAGCATTTGGATAAAAAACCTCTATTGTGATTGTTAAAGTTGTAGCTATCATTTTAGGTCTGTGGTTGCATTTTCTAAATGCCAGTGTTTGATTGCTCTATTTAAAATTCCAGCATGGACAAAACCATATATATATACTAGTGCATGTTGGTAAACTGTGTAATGGTGCTCATAGAATAAGTAAAACTGCAAAAACTGAACTGATTTAACAACTTTAATACAATCTTAGAATCTACACCAGGCATCATATATTAGATAATCATGTATAACGTCCTGGTGCATTAGTTAATATGTCTAATGTTTATCATTTGAGTAGAGTATCATTTCTTGTTTTGTTACAGCACACTTAGTAGCCACATTGAAGATCATCTGTACGTAGAAGTTTTTGTATTGATTTTTTAACAGTTTTTCAGTTTTTCTCTGCTGATTCACACTCCTGGTTTAGCATTAAGTTCTTCTGTGGTAGGTGTGTGTGATTCATGATTGACTTGAAGATGCTTGTGAAGGGTCTCTGACCTCTTAAGCAAAGGTGACTGGTCACAAAATTTCTACTGATACCAGAGTTTTCAGGTAAAACAATGTGTTGGCTAGGTCACAATTCTTACTCAGTATTGCTATTGTACAAACAATTATTGAGTGCCTGCTGTGTGTCTGGGTACAGGCATACAGTCCGAAACCAGTGCTCGTGGTTGTCCTGTGTTCCTTCTTACTGATAGGTATGAAACGGGACTCTTTGGAAGGCTCCGAACAGGCTAGACATTTAGACACTTATTTTCTGACCCACCATTTTGGCAAAATTCCTTCATTTCCCTGTTTCTTTTAGTCTTAGAAATAGGACTACATTTTAATTTTTCTAATAGCTGTGCCTTTATGAAAATAAAGTATTTGTAGTTTTACCTGTGGCTTTTTCTCGTACGAATTTCTGAAAGGTGGTAGTTATTAGTTAACTCAGCTGAATATTTAACCTTGGATTGTGAGCTTTGTGCATTAACAGGTTTCTTTTTTGTAAGTGGTTTAGAAAATTGTTTGGTTGGGAGTTGCTGTTGCCAATTGTATTTGGGTAACGGAAGTTAGGGTAGGGTAGGTTTGTTTTGTTTTTTTTTTAATCAAAGGACTAAATACTGACCATTTTTTGTGTATGTTGTTTTTATGGACCCAGCTGCTCTCCAGGAAGGGTTTAGTCATTTGGTTTTTATTTTAGAAGACACCACAATCAACCTAGTCTTTCTGTTCACGGGTCCTTCCATATTCCCCTACGTAGCCTGTGATGTAGCTGACTACCATGTAGCAACCACTCTGCCCTCTCCTTCCCTCCCTTATCTGAAATAAATCACAGTCCAGCAGTGTGTCTCTCAGTGTGATGACCGTGGCAGGAGGCTCTGCATTAGTGACATCATAAAATGCTTATAGGGGCGCCTGGGTGGCTCAGTCGGTTAAGCGTCCCACTTCAGCTCAGGTCATGATCTCACAGTCTGTGGGTTCGAGCCCCGCATCGGGCTCTGTGCTGACAGCTCAGAGCCTGGAATCTGCTTCCGATTCTGTGTCTCCCTCTCTCTCTGCCCCTCCCCTGCTCATGCTCTGTCTCTCTCTCTCGCAAAAATAAAAACATTATAAAAAAATTTTTTTTTAAATAAAAAAATAAAATAAAATGCTTATAAAAATACACATACCTGGGCCCCTCCCCAGTTCTGCATTGAACTCTGTGTGGGCCCGAGAGTGTGCATTACGACAAGCATCCCAGGGGGTACTCCTACACGCTAAAGTTGGAGACTGTTCACTTGATAGGAGAAACAGATCTACAAACGGATTCTTGTAACAGTGCCTCCCAACCCTTTTGTGCATATAGATCACCTGGGGATCTTGTTAAAATGCAGATTCTGATTGCGGAGGTGTGGGAGAGGTCTAAGTTACTGTGTTCTGACAAGATCCCAGATGATGCTGATCTTGCTGATCGCCTCACCGCGCTTGAGTTTGGTTGCCAGTGATTGTGGTATTTGCAGGGTGTTACGGAAGCCCCTTAGCCCAACCTGAAGAGACACACATCTCAGAGATGGCTTCTTGGAAGAAGTAACCCTGGAGCTAAATAAATATTCACTTTGGGGGAAGTCTGGGATCGGTTATAGGCAAGTGGACAATAAAGGCGGATAAGTGAGTGTTGAGGAGAGAAACTTCAATCATTTGTCTAATAGTATAAGGCAGGTGTGGTAGGAATTTAGCCTGGGGGGTAGACAGGGGCCAGATCACAGAGGGCTTTGTGTGCCAGGTCAGGAAAGCTGAATTTGATGTCACATAACTGATGTGAAGTCGCAAGCAGTGCATCTTCCTGATTAGATATGCGTTTTAGAGTGGTCGTTGAATTTGAAATTGGTTGTTGTAGTCAGTGGGACAAGATCAGAGCCAGAAAGACCAGTTAGCTGTCGCAGTAGTCTGGAGGCCAGATGCTGGGGCAGTGGAAGGAGGGATAGAAAGGAGGGGTGGAGGAAAAAGGAGTTCCAGGATTCTGGGACTGGAACTGCCATCTGGTCTCGGGACCATGAGGCCAAAGGAGCAGGTTTAGAGAGAGGAAGAAGATGATTTCTGTGACAGCACTTTTCCTATAGGTACTGAGTTGTTTCCCCTCATAATTTAACCTGCTTCAGGTTAGGAGGCTTGTTTTATTTGTTTTTGTCATGAAATCCAGCATGTAGTAGATGTTTAGTAAACATTTCTTCTTGAAAAATTATTTTGCATGTAAAATAATTCCAGAGATGAGCGGTTATACTTAAAAATATTTACCAGTCGGGCCAGCTATTTAAGAATATTACAGATCAAGAGTAAGGCTTAAAATTGTGGCATTTCTGTAGTGTTGCAGTAGGTCATTCCAGAGTATTGATTGGGACCTCTGTGTGCTGTGTATTTAACTTTATGATTAATTTTCAAGTGTTCTCTAAGGCTGTCATTTCCACCGTTAGCAATTTTATCAAGCAACTGTGTTCCTATTTCTAAATATAGCTGCTTGTTTATAATTTTAGAACTCTTTGCAGTATGATTTAGTTATAGCCCCACCTGAGATCTAGGCAGGAATGCAGTCACTTGTTAAAGACACTTGGAGATGCCAGGAAAGAGACTGTATTAGAAAGGGGGCAGAGTAGGTGATCCAAAGTTTAGGAATCTAGTCAATGCCCATAAATCAGTGTTTCCAGTATATTCCCAAATGGTCACGTAATCTGCTCCAGCCTAACAGTACACTCCTCATTCTCATTTAGTAGCACAAGAAAATCGTATTACTGTGGTGGTTTTTTTTTTCCCCCCACACTCAGATTGTTTTTATTTATTTTTTCCTGTTTAATCCATGGGGCGTTTTTTGGGCTGTTTTTTTAAGACCTGAAAATTTTGTTGTTAAGCCTGAAAAATTTGGCATCTTTTGGAGATCTCATTCAGTTGATGCCTCCCATTTGTGAATCGATCCCCTGGTGCAGCAGCTTGATTTAGAGGGGACAAATGTTACTTCTTCATCCATGCAAGATACCCTTTGCACAAGTATTGTTCAGAGGGAACAAAGGGCAGGAACGTGCAGCTGGCCTACTTTGCTTTTTCAGCATATAGTTTCAGAGTTCAATTCTAGGGAAAGAAGAAAGAACACAAATGTTCTCCCAAGTAACAACGTTCTAATACCTACACTGGCCTGATTTTAGGCACACGTCTTGGCATGATTCCCCCCCGCCCCCCGCCCCAGCCTCGTGCCCAAGGTAGGTTGCCCAACAGTCCATACATACCCCAAGTAGGACTCACTAGGGCACCTTAAGACCCCCCCGCCCCCGCCTTAGTTCTCTCAGAGGCCCACATCCCCGAATCGTTTTTTATTATGGCTGCTTATTTAATTCTCTCCATCTCACAGTTTAGGACTGCTTGAGAACTCAGGTGTGGTCAGAAAGGAGTATCTTCCTAGCCTGTCTCAGAGGGAGGCCAGACATTGCTCCCAGTGGACTTCTTGGTTCTGCCAGCCGCTGCTGGGTGCCTCTCTTTATCAACATAAGCTTTTCACTGTGGCTGTGTTAATCCTATAAACCTTAGTCTCAATTGCTGGGAGTTGAAAATACTGGACTCTCTGAAGCCTTAATAATTAAGTATGCAAGATTTTAAAGTAGTTTACCAGCAGCTGACTAATTTTCGGTGTTCGCATCCATCTTCAGAAGCAAGTAAAATGAAAAGCAGATCAGATAACACAGGAACAGTGTGACTTTGGAGCAGGGTTACTTAACCTCAGCACTGTTGACATTTTGTTGAATGGCACTGTCCTGCTCGTGGTAGAAGGGATGTTTTGCGGCATTCCTGGCGTTTACCAGCTAGATGCCAGTGGTACCCTCCTCTAATGACAACCCAGAATATCTTTACAGTGTCCCCTGGGGGCATTATTGCCCCAGTGGGGATTACTGCTCTAGAGCTGGGCTCCTGATCCTGGCTGGGATCACTCACCTGGGAAGTTCCCCACACCTGTGCCCCTGGCCCCCAAATTCCAGGTACCCAGACCCCACTTTCCACCCGGAATTTCAGTTTCATTGTTGTGGAATAAGGCCTAGACCTCTCTGTGTTATATCAGTGTTTTAGTTTTTTGTTTTGTTTTTAAGTTTATTTATCTTGAGGGAGATAGCGTGAGTAGGGGAGGAGCAGATAGAGAATATCCTAAGCAGGCTCCACACTGCCAGCGCAGAGCCCTATGCAGGGTCAAACCCACAAAGCCATGGATCATGACCTGAGCTGAAACCTAGAGCCAGACGCTTAACTGAGCCACCCAGGTGCCCCTAGTTTTGTTTTTTAAGCTGATTTGAATGTGCAGGCAGGTTTGAGAAACACCCCTGAGGAGAATAGCACCGTGTGACTCAGTGTTCCTAAATAGTTTAATTGGTTATCTAGCAGTGAAATCTGAAGCAAATTACTTGACTTCTTTGGACTTCATGATCTTGAGCTAAAAAATTTAAGAGAGTACTTAACTTAGAAAAGAATACCAGTTTATTTTTATAGACTTTTAGTTGTTTTCTTCTTTCTTTTATTTTTTTTAAGCAACCTTCATGCCTAGTGTGGAGCCCATCTTGGGACTTGAACTCATGACCCTGAGATCAAGACCTGAGTCGAGATCAAGAGTTGGACGCTTAACCGATTGAGCCACGCAGGTGCCCCTAGATGTTTTCTTATTACATACTTTTCATTAATAGGAATATTTTTGATTTATCCAGCCTTAGTAGGCTGTGTTATCAATAACCTCATGTTGTCCCCCATTTCCACCTCTGTCCTCCTTTTTTTTTCTATAATACCTTAATAAACTAGATTATTAGATAATTTCATTGTATCTGACTGTGATCATTTACACCAACACTGAAAACCCCTGGGAGAGTGCTCCAGGTTGGTTAGATGAAATATTACAGGTCTTTCATTTGTTAGTTAATTCAATAAGAGAGTACATATCCTGCACAAGGCAGACCTTATCTCATGAGACATAATTATCATGAACAGTGATTCTCAAACTTGGCTGCTGTTAGCTTGAGGTCTTTCCCATATCTAAAGTATCATTTTGTTTTGGGGAAGGGCAGGATTCTCTGTGGGGAGGAAGGTTGCCAACCAGGGACCTGGAGATAAGGCCTATAGTATAACAGTGTGATTAGATTCTGAGGTCACTAACTCATGTCAAATCAGGGAAAATACCAGTAATGATAGCCTCCTTGGGTGAGTGCTTGCGTGTGGGCAGGTAGTGAATACCTGTGTGAGGTGTGATGAGGATTTATAGATAAGCAGACTTAGAAAAGGCAGAAAAGATCCTGCCCAGGTTATGAATGGCTGTAAATCAGCCAACATATGATTTGAACCTAGCTCATTTGACAGCAGAATCTGAACTCTGAACTGTAGCCTCCCACATAAAGGAGTTCCACTGCCCTTATTTTTTTATTTTTATTTTTTTTTATTTTTTATTTTTTAATATATGAAATTTACTGTCAAATTGGTTTCCATCCACTGCCCTTAATTTAATCCTGATCTTGCTCAGATAAATCACCTGCATAATTCTGGTGGCTCTCAGTGGTTTGTTAGAATTAAATTGAGATACAGCATATGAGAAATTTTCTAGCTCCCTGTCTAATAGACAGTAATAGTCTCTCAATAATGTAACTTTCCCAAAATCTTTGTTCTTAAGTATAACAATATCTTATCAGTTTTAGGTTTTGCCCTTAAGCTTTGGTTGGAATTACTCTTTGGTGTGTTTCCTCCTGTTATCTAATGTATGCTAGCCTTTTTCAACCAGGGGTCAGAGAGAGAATTACATGGTTAAAAAAAAATTTAAAGAGTGACTGTTTTCTCATTTTTCCTTAAGTTGGTAATATTTTTCTAGTTGCATGAGAAAGAAGTTAATTTATTATACACAATGAGGGCATTTGGGCTTATTTCTCTTTTGGAATCTTTTTTGAAAACAGGTTGCAGAATGTGTCAAGTGGCTTTGCTGTAAGATTTTGGACCAGAAGATTTAAAGTATTAATTGTTTAGTATTAGTCATAGGAACTGTTAGAATATAGAAATGTGATAACCATGTTCAGGGGTGCCTGGCTGGCTCAGTCAATATAGAGCATGCAACTCTTGATCCCAGGACTGTGAGTTCAAGCCCCATGTGGGGTGTAGAGATTACTTAAATTAAAAAAAAAAGATAACCATGTTCAGAAAACAGTATAGGATGTATCTCAGCCTGAAAAGAATTATATATAACAAACTCTTTATGTAAAAATCACTTAAGTACTAGTTTTAAATGAAAACACAGAGTTGACATTTCTCATTTAGTATGCAATCTTGGAAGGGAATGTGTTGCCTTACAGTTTTTCATTCCATTGAAGAATCCTCTCTGGGAAAATGAAGTTGAAATGCACATGTATTTTTTAAAGTGTTCCTTATTTCCCAAAATTCAGTTTAAGTTTTGTCCAGTTACATTATTTGTAAACAAATTTGAATACAGATGGGTTTATTCTAACCTTCCTTAAGAATTAAGCACCCACTATAAGTGTAGCTGTTCTTGGCAAGTAAGTGGAAATTGGTATTCTCTATGTTTTCCAGCCTTTTGGACTTACTTGTACTAATTGGGTGCAGGGAATTCCTTTTTTAACCTACATTAGCCTTCAGGTTGCTGATGAGTTTCAAATGTGTATGACTGGTTTTTTTTTTTTTTTTACCCCCAAATGCTCCTTTTTACAAATGAAACAAAGATTTGATTGGTATTATTAAATTATAAGAATAAATATGACTTTTTGGCTTTTGCGAAATGAGAGTACTGTTTGAATTAATTTTAAAATTAGAAAGACTTTTTTTTTCTGAACAAGAAAAACTTCAGTGTTTAGACAGTTATGATGGAATTTTACGTTTGTTTCTTTGTTTTTTTTTTTCTTTTAGGTTGACAATTGCATTTTTTGCTCTCTCCGGGCTGGATATGTTGGACTCCTTAGATGTGGTGAACAAAGATGATATAATAGAGTGGATTTACTCCCTGCAGGTCCTTCCCACAGAAGACAGTGAGTGAGTTTTTAGCATTTTATTTTTAGTATGACTAGCTAGTTGTACTCGGCATAACGTGTGTTGGACTAGCAAATCGCAGTATTTATTCGTAAACTCTTACCACGTTTTGTTAGCCATGTTTTGGCTTGCAATGCTGACCTCCTATTCTGTTCCAGCACAGGACTTGAGAGGTCTAGTCATGGGGCGCCTGGCTGGCAGTAGGTGGATCGTGCGGCTCTGGATCCTTGGGGTCATGAGTTTGAGCCCCATGGTGGGGGTAGAGATTACTTAAAAAAATGAAATAAAAAGTAGCCTGATCATTAATCTCTCGAGAGAACAGTTGGCGGCTGTCTGGGATTAGAGATTGGCAGTTATAGCCGCATATTGTGTTCTGCGCCTCCACGTTGATGACTGCCTGTGGATGCTTTGTATGTGGTGTTTATGTTTGGTTAGTTTGGTAGCGTTTGCTCTATTTTTCATTCCCAGCCATTTCTTTTTCTCTTCTCAGTGAACTCTCTTCCGTCACAAAGTTTCATTTCAGTCTCCCTGTGGTTTTCCCTCTTAACTTTTCATGTTTCATGAGCCTTTCCTTAACGGTTTCTTAGACCTCTTACTAGCACTCCAGTCCTTTTTATGATGCTTCTTAAGCTTGATCAATTCTGACCAGTTACATTAATTTTCAAAATTTATATATTACCCGATCAACTAAATGCACACAAGTTTTATATACCCTATTGTTTACTCTGTTCATACCTAACATTGATATAAGTTATAAATGTTAGAGATTCGAACCTTGAAAAGAGAAGCAGATAAACTCCCAGGAAATGACACAGTTGTTTTTTTTTTAGCATGGTCATCACTCAGTTGGCTCTTAAGAGTCAACATTTATGAATTAACCATGTGTTTCATTGGTTGGAGTAAATGTGTACGAAGGTCCCAACCTAGATAAACTCTAAGGAAATAATAAACTGAAAGTTTGTTTAGAAAGAGGTTTGCTCTGTTAGCAGATGCTCTTAGGCATAGTTTATGTCTTTCTACTTTATTGTTCTTGAATTTTGTAGTGCTTGTGTTTATAATTTCTAAAATCTGTGCCTGTTTACAGATTGTTGTTTAAAAATGATTAAGCGTTTTGAACTAGGTTTGTCTTACGGAAACACCCAATCACTTTTCACCAGCTGCATGAAGCAGCATATATGCTATACTGGTCAGTGGTTACACATTCAAGCATGTTGGTGAGTTGAGTAGGATTTATTGAATGTCCTGCTGAGCCTGTGGACAGAGGCTGTGATAAATTACAGGATGTGCTGCTCACCCTCTAGGAGCTTGGGGACTGATGTGAGGTCACGGTGCTAGACACCTGAAAAATTGAAGTAATTTGTTTTGGTTTTTTTAGTAGTTTGAGTCTGGGATTTTTTAAAAAAACCTTTAAAGTTAAGTATTAGGGACGTCTGGGTGGCTCAGTTCAGCATCTGACTCGATTTCGGCTTGGGTCATGATCTGGTTTGTGGGATCGAGCTCCATTTCAGACTCCACACTGACAGCACAGAGCCCTCTTGGGATTCTCTCTCACCTCTCTCTCTCTCTGCCTCACCCCTGCTCATGTTCAGTCTCTCTCAAAATAAATAAACTTAAAAAAATTGTTTTAATAAAAATAAATATTAGATGTAGTATTATTATAGATTCTGATGTTTTATTGTTTACTGAAAATACCTGTCCTGATTAAATTTTATGCTGTAGTTTCTTAAGGGGATGTATCTCACATAGTGCACATGTGAAATTGTACAGAGTGAGTCACAGAAAAGCTGTTCTGTACATTTTTGCTGAACATTTTATATTATTTTTAGAAAACATTTACTGATACTCATTTTCCTGAAATAAAATAGCCATTGTTTCTATACTATAGAAAAGTATGGATCTTAAGATTTCAGTGAGAGAACTCTTTTGTACAGGTTTTAGTCACCAGAACGTTTATTCACCTTGTCTTCTACTTTCTGTCTTGTCTTTGTATTTCTCCCCACTCTTGAGCACTGTTTGCTGGCTCCGTGATTGTCTTCTCTTAAAATGCGTCTACTTTCTTCTACCATTTTATTGTAAGTTTTTTTACAACAGCCTAATACCCATTAATACCCATATTCTTTTCTTTTTTTAATGCAGTTTAGAGAATGGTTAAAATAACTGGTTAATTCTTCTCCCAGTGGAAGAGCAGTGGCCATAGAATAATTGACTGCTGCTTTTATGTTCTTTTTTTTTTTTTTTTTTTTTTAAATGTTTGTTTATTTTGAGAAAGAGCGTGAGCCAAGGAGGGGTAGAGAAGGGAGGCAGACACAGAATCCGAAGCAGGCTCGGCACAGAGCCCGACATGGGGCTTGAATTCACAAACTGCAAGATCATGAACTCAGCCAAAGTCAGACACTTAACCGACTGAGCCACCCAGGTGCCCCACTTTACACTCTTAAACGTGGACTTTACATGTATCATTTTGTTATCCCTTGGGTATGTGACTAAGCAAGTCAGTGAACTCTTTTTTTGTGTGCAGTTAGTTTAATTAAAACTTGTATTCTTTCTAAAGTCTGCTCTCTTGTGAGGGATTTGCTATTATCTGAACTCTCATATCATTCGTAATAATTGCATTTGCTGCAGATTCACTAGAATGGCTAATGTGGAAGAGGCGGCGAATAGCAGTTGTCGGGAAAGTGCAGCGCACCTGGAGCTCCCACACAGTGCTGGAGGGGTTGTGCCCATCCTTTGGAAACTGTTGGGTGGTACTTAATAGCGCTGCACATCTGTGTGGTCCCTGACACGGGGCTTGTGTTCCCTAGTACACAGCCCACAGAAGTGAAAACGTGTTCACCACAGGATGCACATGAGAATGTTCATAGCAGTGTTTCACAAGAGTCCAGATGTAGGCACCACAGAAACTACCCATCACTGGTATAATCGATAAGTGGTGTATTAAAATATTCACACAATGGAATGCTGTATGGTAACGGAAAAGAACAGTCTCTAACTATATGCAAAACTTATGATGAATGTCACAGACAAGTTTTTTTGGGGGGAAAAAAAAGTACCTAGTGTCTTATTCTCTTTACACAAAGTACAAAATTAGACAAAACCAGTCTGACCTTTTGGGGAGTGAAGGAAGGAAATGTGAAGGGAAAGTAGGAGTGAAGTAGGAGGGGCTTCTAGGGTGCCATCGCGGACTTATGAGTGCTGGTTATGTGGATGACTTTACTTGGCACAGTTGATTGAGTTGTTTGATTATGATAGTGCACTTTTCTTATGTTTATTTTAGTTTGGTAAAGGTTTAAAAAAATTTTTTTGAATCCTGATTGGTACTCACCATCTGAGACCCATCAGAATTCTTACTTCCCTTCGTATTGTCAACTACACGGATTTCATTGGTTTGCTAATTTTTTTTTTTTTCATTTGTAGTTTAACCACTGCTTAAAATGTTTTTGCTTGTGTCCAAATTGTAAACTTCTGGAGGGCAGAGAATGTGTCTGTCTTACATTTCTTCTCTTTCAGTGCCTAAGGCATTGTTGTGCTTCAGGAGTTGTTGGACTATTAATTAAATCACCCATACCTCCTCCAGCTTTACTGTTCCTCTTTCTATTTTCACGTTGGGTCTACAGCATTGTGATATTGTGATTTATGAGATGTGTATGTTTTGTCTTCATCCACAGCCCCTCTCTCACCGCTTCCAAAACCCTTAGCATTTCTTAAGCCTTTGGAGGGGGATAAAGTTGTCTTTTGTTATGTTAATGAGGTTCTGGAAAGCACCTAAAGATGGGGGCTGCTGGCCTCTAAGCAGTGATTAGAGGGTTGTCACTTTCAGTCCCACCCCCAGACCTCCAGGGAAGTTGAAGCAATTGCCAGCTTCAATTTAATAGTTCTTGTCCAAAAAACGTAGCCTACATAAAAACTCAAAAGGACGGGGTTCAGAGAGCTTCCTGGTTGTTGAACACGTGGAGATGCTGGGAGGGTGGCGCTCCTGGAGAGGGCAGAGGGCAGGGAAACTCTGCGGCCCATCCCCATACCTTGCCCTCTGAACCTCTTCCATTTGGCTGTTTGTGAGTTACATCCTTTTACTGTTAATAACGTGTTTCGTTTGAGTTCTGTGAGCTGGCACAATAATTGTACCTAAGGAGAGGGGCTCGTGGGAACCTCCAGTGCATAGCCAGTGGGTCAGAAGCACAGCTAACTGGGCTGACGATGTCCGAAGTTGGGGGTGGGTTCGGGGCGGTTTGCAGTCCAGTAGGACTGAGCCCTCAGCCTGTGGAATCTGATGCTGTGTCTGAGTAGTGTCAGAGTTGATTATATTGAGCTATATTCAGTTGCGTTGAGTGAATGGCTGGCGTTCTGAGAATTGCTTGTTGGAAATTGCGTCTTAGAACACCTAATTTAAGCCTCCTCTGGCTCCTCAAATATTTTCTCATTCATAAGGCATTTATTTGCAGACAGAGTAGAATGTGCTGTCCGTTACTCATCCGTCTATATTTGTCCTGCTTAAAAATCTAAAAATGTTAAAAGCCCAGGACCGTAAAAGAATAACTTGGTAAATTTGATTAAGTAAATACTTTTAAATGTTATGCAGTAAAAGATAAGGTTGAATAAGTGACAGGCTTGGAAATTGTGGCAACATATATTATAAAATATTAATATCCAGGCTGTGAAGAATTCTTAAAAGATTGAGAAGAAAATGACACATCAGCACGTAGAAAATGACAAAATTTAAGAATAGGAGGTTCTCAAAAGAAGACAGTAAATACAGGATTAACCTTACTAGAAAAGTCAGGGAGATGCAGTAGAAACAGTATTGTATTATTTTTTTATCTAACACATAGATTTAGCCCGAAGTTTTAAAAGTTGGCAAGAATCAGGGGAAAGAGCACTTTAGTATCATTTTGGTGGAAATGAAAATCATTGTAACCTTTTGAGAGGTATTTTAGCAGTATAATTTTTTATACAACTGACATATTCTTGTGTGTGTGGTCGTGGGTTGATTAATGGCCCCAAAAGTTATGTCCGATCAGAACCTCAGAATATGACCTTAGTTGGAATAGGGGCCTTCACAGGTGTAATTAAGGTAAAGATCTCCAGATTGGTGAGTGGTGTCCTTATAGGAGAAGGGAAGAGGGAGATTGAAGACGCAGGGGGAAGGTGGCACCAGGGCGGAGGCGCAGATTAGAGTGCTGGTTAGTACGCGGGACTGCTGGGATTGCCCAGAGCTGCCAGAAGCTAAGAGAGAAGCCAGAATGGACTTTCCCTCAGAGCCTCCAGAAGGAACCAGCCCTACCAACACCTTGATTTTGGACTTCTGGGTTCCAGAGCTGTGAGAAAATACTTTTTGTTGTTGAAAGCCTCTAGATTCGTGGCGATTTGTTGTTACTAACCTCAGAAAACTAATATGTGTGCATAAAAACCTCTGTGGAATATTTTTCGGCATTGTTCATCTCACTGACAAATTAGAGGGGGAATCAGTGTTCACAAAAGTGAATCAGTTAAGGGGTGCCTGGGTGGCTAAGTTGGTTAAGTGTTCGACTTTGGCTCAGGTCACTGATGGTGGCAGTTCATGAGCTCAAGCCCCGAGTCGGGCTCTGTGCTGACAGCTCAGAGCCTGAAGCCTGCTTAGCATTCTGTGTCTCCCTTTCTCTCTGCCCTTCCCCCACTCATGCTCGATCTTCAAACTAAATACAAAAACATTAAAAAAAAAAAAAGTGGAACAGTTAAGTCAACTATGGTCTACCAAGAATAGTACACAGTAACCAAGTGATTGAGGTAGATCTAGGTATATACATACTGATTTGAAAATGTTCTTCTGTGGTTAAATTATATATGCCAACATGTACTCAGATGTTTTAATAAAAAGTCTTTGATTAAAAATGTATAGGAACAACTCTGTAAGGGTATATAGAAAATCTTTGTAGAGGGGGAGGTAGATGGAAACAGACGTGGGAGGATGCCAGGATTAGGTAGTACTTTCATTTTATTCTATATATCTGCACTGTTTAAGTGTTTATCATGTTTCTATATTTAAAAATTCAAGTTAGGAAAAGCTTTAACCTCTTCAAAACACAACAAAAATAAAAAACTAAACTTAAGGTTGTATGGTTATGTACGGATATTGATATTTTGCTATTGCAGAAATAATAGCATATGCTATATATATATATATATATATATAATATATGCTATAATAGAAATAAATATATGTTAATTAAAATTTTATAATGGAAAATGAGAAGCAGAGTGATGAGGAGACCTGCCCGAGGCCACACAGAGATATTAAGTGATAGAGTCAGACTGAAATCCCAGGCTTCTGACTCCCAAGTCCCCATGGTGCTCTGCTAGTGAAGTATGTAGGTCCCTAGTGGAGACCATCATGTGTGGCCCTTAAGTGCATTGTGAATATTTAATTAGAATTAACCCTGGCTTTCCACTTAACTCTGGGGTTGTAAAGACCCTAATGATATGTCAGTCTAAGCGTGTGGTCACACCATTGGAGATTTGGAGCCCTTCTCATCAACCTCCAGAAGTGTTTAAGAAACACAAGGGAGGGGTGTCTCGCTGGCTCAGTCAGTTAAGCATCCAACTTGGGCTCAGGTCATGATCTCACAATTGCTGAATTTGAGCTCCGTGTCGGGCTCTGTACGGACAGCTCAGAGCCTGTAGCCTGCTTCAGATTCTGTCTATTTCTCTCTCTCTCTCTCTTATTCTCTCTCTAAAATAAACAGTAAAAAAAAAAAAAAAATAAAAAAAAAATTACAGGGGCACCTGGGTAGCTCAGTTCCTTGAGCATCTGACTTCAGCTCAGGTCATGATCTCGTGGTTTGTGAGTTTGAGCCCCACATTGGGCACACTGGTGTCAGCCTGTCAACGCAGAGCCTACTTCGGATCCTCTGTCCCCCTCTGTCTGCCCCTCCCCAACTTGTGCTCTCCCCAAAATAAGTAAATTATTTTTTTAATTTAAAAAAGGATTAGCCTGGCTGTTGTGTATTCCCTTTTCTCATTAAGGGCACAGCTAGAACAAAGCAAAGAATATTATAGTCCGTCATTTTACAAATGAGGATGTTAAGATCCAAAGGGATTAATAATTTGTCCACAACAATGTATAACTAGTTAATGCTAGAGGAAAATTTAGAGCACAGTTTTCTGTTTTGCAGTCCTTTGATATTCCCATTGCTGTATATTTCCAGTACTGATTCCGTACAATAGATGCTCTGTGTATTGTGTGTGTGTTTTTCTGTTGAGAATTTCGTTTAGATTTTTCAATCCATTGCTGCCTTTGATAACATGCTCACAAGTGTAAGTATAGTTCTCATGTGGCTCAAATGAGCATATTGTACATTGAAAAAATTATATAGAATGTCTGTTTTGGAAGCATTGTAGGTCAAGAATTTTTTGCAAAGATTGGGACACCTGGGTGGCTCAATAAGTTAAGTGTCTACCTGGTTTTAACTCATCTCATGATCTCGTGGTTTGCGAGTTGGAGCCCTGCATCAGGCTCCACGCTGCCAGTGCAGAGCCTGCTTCGGATTATCTGTCTCCTTCTCTCTCTGCCACTTCCCTGCTGGTGTTCTGTCTCTGTCTCTGTCTCTGTCTGTTTATCTCTCTGTCTCTATCAAAATACATAAACCTTAAAAAAAGTATATTTTTTGCAAAGATAGCCCTGCAGTGGTGATGTGCCCAAATGTCCAGTGTCCCTCACTGTGTGTCTGGTAGGCCACACCACACATCTGTTCACAATCCAGCTGCAAGTCTGAATTCTCCATTTACTGGTTGGTTGGATGAAACATCCATTTATTGGATGCCTTTTCTGTAGTTGGCCTAGGTCTGACTCTGAAACTTATCTGTGAGATTTAGAGAATAGATCTACAAACCCATTTTGTAGGCTCTAGAATATTTTGTTCACCTTGCACGTGTTTCTTGAGATCTCTGAGGAATTATTTCTGGGCTAATAAAATGTACACCTCCATTTGTACATAAAAAAATTGCCACGTTCCTCACTTGAGTTGTTTGCTTAGTGCAAAAACCTAGTGGTTAAAATGGGAATTAGAGGGGTGCCTGGGTGGCTTGGTTAAGCATCCACCCTTGGCCCAGATCATGATCTCATGGTTCCTGAGTTCGAGCCCAACATCAGGCTCTTTGTTGAGGGTGCAGAGCTTGCATGGGTTTCTCTGTCTCCCTCTCTCTGTCCCTCCCCCGCTCGCTCTGTCTCTAAAAATAAATGAATAAACTTTAAAAATATATTTTTAAAAAATGGGGACAAGAAAATTGAGAACATGACCAAATCAGGTTTTAAATTATATTTAACTAGCATGGCCACTATTAATAGCATGGAGATATTGTAACCCAAGAGTTGTTCTTTGTTAGAAGTACCTAAATATAATTTTTCATGTATTTTTATGTCACAATAAAATTTTCTCTTAGAAGAGTGGGTAATATGCTGCTTTCTTATGAAAAGTAGCTTCAGTGACTAAAATCTTTTTAAACTGCCATTGAGGTTTTACATTTTATAGATTTATAACTGTTTTGTTTAAAGAATACCCAGACATATTGCCTTTATAATGTTTGACATATAGTTGGTGTTTATTACGAGCTTAATAGTAAAACCCTAAGATTTAAAGATTTTATTTTGGGGGGCGCCTGGGTGGCTTAGTTGGTTAAGCTTCTGATTTCAGCTCAGATCATGACCTCAAGGCTTGTGGGTTCCAGCCCCACGTCAGGCTCTGTGCTGACAGCCCAGAGCCTGGAGCCTGTTTCAGATTCTGTGTCTCCCTCTCTCTCTCTACCCGCCCCCCCCCCAAATAAACATTAAAAAAGTAATTAAAATATTTGGGGGGGGCACCTGGGTAGCTCAGTTGGTTAAGCTTTCGATGTTGGCTCAGGTCATGATCTCACCGTTCGTGAGTTTGAGTCCCACGTTGGCCTCTGTGCTGACAGCTCAGAGCCTGGAGCCTGCTTCAGATCTGTCTCTTCTCTCTCTGCCCCTCCCCCTCCTTGCACTTTATCTCTCTCAAAAATAAACAAACGTGAAAGAAGTTTTTTTATTTTCTTTTAAGAGAGAGTGCGTGCCAGTGGAGGAGGGACAGAGGGAGAGAATCTTAAGATCTTAAGCAGGCTCTACGTGAGATCATGACCTGGGCTGAAATCAAGAGTCGGACATTTAACCACCTGAGCTATCCAGGCACCCCTAAAACCCTAAGTTTTAAACTGAGAGATGCTCCAGTCATCAAGAAGTCAGCTTTGTAGTTTAATGATTGTCTTTCACGTGCAGACACAAAAAATAAAGACAAAAGGATTGTTTTCCCTTGCCATAGACAGCTAAACACATTCTCTAATAAGCACATCCCTCTACATGCTCCCATATAAACACACATGCATATTATATCCCTGTACATACTCCCATTTTTGCTGATTCTCTTTTTCTTCCCATGTACCCAATTGCATTTTTCTTCAGTAACCTGGATTTTTATGATGTATTGCTGTCTAAACCAGCTTCCACGTAACAAAGTAAACTAGTTTGACTTCGTGGCTCTGTGATAGTGGAGGATACATTCACCCCATCAGTGGTTCTCAATTCTAATTGTATATCAAACAGGGATTGTTTTTCTTTTTATATACATGAGTGTCCATGCCCCACTCAGATGGTTCTGATGTGGACCTGAGTTAGGACCCAAGAGGCATGTACTGTGTTTTTTCAAATTATGCATTTGATTCTTCTGGGACCTGAACCACACTTCCAGTTTATTCTGCTACTACTGAATAGGAGCACTAGATGGCGCTGTCTAATAACCTCCAAGGAAGCTTGAACTATCCTAAATATGCATCCAGTTGTAAATTTGGAATTAATTGCGTGTTTATACTTAATAATTATCATGAATAGGTAAGCTTACTAGAATTATAAACGAAAGCACAATAGCAAGCACATCTTGACAAGAACCAGAAAGGATTGCCCAATGCCTTCTTTTCAGTGTGCACTCTTTTGAAAACGGAGGGGAGGCAGGTGTTTTTATTTTAGAGAAAATCAGTTTCAGAGGAAAGCTTCTGTTAGTTTCCTCTTCAATTTTGTTTAAATCTAATGAATTGACTTGAAGTGGTTACTGTTTATTGTGCCTTGGTCACTGTGGTACGCATAATCAGAATGTGTCCTTTAACCCTCATAAGAACCCTGCAAAATACTGTTAGCAGTACATTACTGTTCCTCTCTCAGAAATAGAACTACCTCAGAGAGATTGTTACTTGCCTGTGGAACACAGGGCTAGTAGGAATAGGGTCTTGAGTTTGATTCCACGTGTCCATGCCATCATCTCCTAACCTTAGGTGATATTTTTGAACATCAGTATTTTTGCTGCCTTTTCAGAAAAGTTATTGATGTAAATAAGCTAACAACATAGAAATGAGGAAATAAAAATGCCGTTTAGTTATTTACCAGTAAGGAAATGTTATTTCATTCAGAAACATTTTTTTAAACCCTAACAGGCATTCCTTCATTTTATTGCACTTCAGTTTACTGTGTTTTGCAGATACTGCATTTTTTACGGATTGAAAGTTTGTGGCATCCCTGTGTCTTGCAAGTCTATTGGTGCCATTTTTCCAACAGCGTTTGCTTATTTTGTGTCTCTGTTCCACATTTGGGTAATTTTCGCGGTGTTTCAGACTTTTTTGTTACATGCATTATGGTGATGTGTGATCAGTGATCTTTGACATTACTATTCAGATTGTTTTGGGGCACGACAACCTGTGCCCATATAAGATGGCGCACTTAACTGCTAAATGTGTGTGTTGTGACTGCTCCACTGACCGGCCGTTCCTCCTCATCCCTCTCCTCAGGCCTCCTGAGTCCCTGAGACACAACAATATTGAAATTAGGCCAGTTAGGAACCCTACAATGGCCTCTCAGCCTTCAAATGAAAGGAAAGAGCTTGCACATCTGTCACTTTAAATCATAAGCTAGAAATGATTAAGCTTGGTGAGGAAGGCATGTCAAAAGCCTAGCGGGCCAAAAGCTAGATCTCTTGTGCCAGTCAGTCAAGTTGTGAGTGCAGAGGAAGAGTTCTTGAAGGAAATTAAAAGTGCTACTCCGGGGGTACCTGGCTGGCTCAGTCGGAAGAGCATGCCACTCTTGGTATCAGGGTCGTGAGTTTGAGCTTCATGTTGGGTCTAGAGATTAATTAAGTAAAAATAAAACTTAAAAAGTGCTACTCCACTGAACACATAAATGGAGAGCACAACGGCCTTATTGCTGGTGGTGAAAGTTCTCAGCCACAACATTTCCTTAAGTCAAAACCTAATCCAGAGCAAGACTCCCTTCATTTCCATGAAGTCTGGGAGGTGAGGAAGCTGCGGAAGAGAAGTTTGAAGCCAGCAGACGTTGGTTCGTGAGGTTTAAGGAAAGAAGCCATTTTTGTAACATAAAAGTACCAGGTGCAGCAGCAGGTGCTGATACAGATACTGCAGCAAGTTATCCAGAAGATCTAAGATAATTCATGAAGGTGCCTACACTAAAAAAATGTTCAGTGTAGACCAAACAGCCTTCTTCTAGAAGAAAATACCATCTATGACTTTCCCAGCTAGAGAAAAGTCAGTGCCTAGCTTTCTAGGAGCTAAGGCAGTTGGTGACTTTCAGTAGAAGCCAGTGCTCGTTTACCATTTCTCTCTCTCTTTTTTAAATGTTTATTTATTTATGTTTGAGAGAGAGAGGGAGACCGAGAATCCCGAGCAGAATCTTGCTGTCAACTCAAAGCCCAGTGTGAAGCTTGAACTCACTAACTGTGAGATCATGACTTAAGCCAAAAGCACAAGTCGGACACTTAGCCCCCCTGAGCCATCTAGGTGCCCCTCATTTACCATTTCTGAAAATCCTAGGGCCCTCAATTCTGCTAACTCTACTCTGCCTGTGCTCTATAAATGGAACAACAAAGACTGGATGACAGCACATCTGTTTACAACATGGTTTACTGAATATGTTAGGCCTGCTGTTGAGAACTGCTCAGGAAAGATTTCCTTCAAAATATTGCTCATTGACAGTGTACTTGGTCACCCAAGAGCTCAGATGAAGATGTATAATGAGATTAGTGTTGTTTTCATGCCTGCTAACACAGCATCCATTCTGCAGCTCAGGGGTCAAGGAGTCATTTTGACTTTCAGGTCTTATTGAAATGCATTGTAAGGCTGTAGCTGCCATAAGTAGGGATTTCCCTGATGGATCTAGGTAAAATAAAATAAAAACCTTCTGGAAATGATTCCCCAGTCTAGATGCCACAAAGAACATCTGTGTTTCATGGGAAGAGGTCAAAATACATTCACGGGAGTTTGGAAGAAGTTAATTCCAGCTCTCATGGATGACCTGGAGGGGTCCTAGACTTCAGTGGAGGAATTCCCTGCAGATGTAGTGGAAACATCAGGAGAGCTAGAAATGGAACCTGAAGATGTGACCGAATTCCTGCAATCTCATAGTAAAACTTGAACGGATGAGGAGTTGCTCCTTATGGATGAGCAAAAAAAGTGGTTTCTTGAGATGGAACCTACCCCTGGTGAAAGTGCTATGAAGATTGTTGAAATGGCAGCACAGGATCTATTACTATTTTTTAAAGATTTTATTTTTAAGTAGTCTCTACACCCAACATGGGGCTTGAACTCACAACCCCAAGATCAAGAGTCACATGCTCTACTGACTGAGCCAGCCAGGCACCTCAAAAACACAGGATTTAGAATATTACATAAACCTAGGTGATAAAGTGGTGGCAGGAATTGAGAGGATTGAATTTTTTTTGTTTTTTGTCTTTTTGTTTTGTTTTTTTGGTTTTTGATTATGACTTCACTGCAGAACTTGTAACAAGTTTGAATGTAGGAGCACCTGGTTGCCTCAGTTGATTAAGCCTCTGACTTGGGCTCAGGTCATGGATGATGTCACGGTTGGTGAGTTCAAGCCCCACATTGGGCTCGCTGCTATCAGCGTCCACGCTGCTTTGGATCCTCTGTCCCCCTCTCTCTCCGCCCCTTCCCATACGTGTGTGCTCTTTTTCTCTCTCTCAAAAATAAATAAACATTTAAAAAAAATTTTTGTTAAGTTTGAATGTAAACCTTTGCCTTATAATTCAGAGGTACCTGAAGATTTATATATAATTGATTTCTAGTCTCTTAGAGAAGATTGAATTTTGAAAGCAGTTCTACTATGGGTAAAATGCTGCAGAGCCTGATAGGAAGAGTCAGGCATTCAGGAGACATTGTTTTATTTTAAGAAATTGACACAGCCACCCCAGCCTTCATTCAGCAGCATTCAGCAGCCATCAGCATTGAGGCAGGACCCTTTTAGGAGGGGACTCAAGGTAGGCTTCCTAAGTGAAGTATATACTCAAACCTGAAACAGGGATGCACAACTTTCTCCCCCAACCCCCATTTTTTTTTTAAGGCTTATTTTTTGTGAGATTGAGCCCCGCATCCAGCTCTGCACTGACTCTGCTGAGCCTGCTTGAGATTCTCTCCCTCTCTCTCTGCCCCACCCCCAATAAATAAACATTTAAAAATATTTTTTAAGTTTTTATTTTGAGAGAGAGAGTGCGCATGCACGGGCACAAGCGGGGGAGGGGCAGGGAGAGAGGAAGAGGAGAGGAGACAGAGAGAAAATCCCAAGCAGGCTCTGCACTGACAAGCATGGACCCCCATGTGGGGCTCGAACTCAGGAGCCATGCAATCGTGACCTGAGCCGAAACTAAGAGATGTTTAACTGACTGAGCCACCCAGGCGCCCCAATAAATAAACATTTAAAAAAAAAAAAAAAAAAAGGATAATCTTTAAAAGGGCATTCCTAAGGGGAAATAAGAGAGAAAAAAAAAACATTAAAAAAATATGTCAGGAATTAAGGAAGATAATTTCAGCATCCGATGAAATATTAAGCCTAGGGAAAATACACCTTTGACATGCCGCTCCCCAATTTGGAGGATTAAAACAAGTGGTGATAAAGGGATAAAGATATCTGTGACTTGGTGAAGACAATTTATTTTTAGAAAAGTATAGCATTACACCCAGTTTGGAGTTTGGAAGCTGTGTTAGAATTAAGATGTTCCCCCTCGCCCTCTCTCTCCCCTAAATTCCTGTACCGTACTTATTCAAACACTAAGCACCATGGACTTTGAAGATGAAGTTAAGGTTACTGGTCAGCTGACCTCAAAATAGGGAGATGATCTGTAGGTGTTCCATGTACAGGGGAGGCCCTAGGACAGGAGAAAGATTTCAGCCCCGTTGCAGACGCTTGGGTCCAGGGGCCCAGGTGTGAGCAGTGGCAAGGGCCCCAGCTGGCGGTGATCAAGGATGTGGAGACTCAGTCCCACACACTGGACGAGCGGAAGGAACTTGGGGCCAACTGTCCCCCAGAGCCTCCAGTAGGGAGCGCAGCCCCTGGCGGCTCTCCATTCCAGCCTGGTGAGGCTGATCTTGGACTTTGGAACTTACAGAACTGCCGGATAACAAATGGGTGTGGTTTCAAGTTAATAAGTTCTGTGATAATTTGTTATGGCAACACTGACTGATACAAAGAATAGAATTCACTCTCCTGTCATTCCACACAATATCACTTTATTCCTTTCTGGGCTTTGTTGATAAGCATCCTTTGATTAATTGTAAACATAATCGCATAAATGTTCGCATCCTACCTTTTCTCTTAACTCGATCATTTCTCCATGTTGCTACATAGTTTTCCCTAATTATTAGCAGTATCATGTTCCTTTGACGAGATATAGTATTATATTTAACCTCTTGGACTTCTGTGTTGCTTCTAAATTTTCACCAGTGTAATATTGCCCTGGGTGTTTCTGTGCATACGACCTTTCTCATATGGGAAGTTCCTGGAGTCAATTCTCAGATGTAGCATTATCCATTCAGAGTCTGAGCCTTTTTATGACTCTTATTATATAATGGCGAGTCTTAAGTGGCTTAGTCATTTAAAAGTCTTTAGCAGAGATAAGAGAACTATGTTCATTAATATCATCACCATTAGGTAATACCCTTTTTCAGATTTTTTTGTTAATGGTGTAAGGTGGTTAGTGGAGAATTTTAAATTTAGTGGATAAAGTTCCCTAAATTGTATAAGAAATTAATGTTTAAGTTACTGTCGTAAGTTTATGAGAGATAGAAAGCTGAATAGAGTACCTGTCTTGAAAAAATAGAGTGAAAAACATTTACTATGATTTAGTCATGTTCCAGTCCTAAGAGATATGAAACTGGTTTCTCACGTCAGAACATATTTATAAATCTACGTTTTTTTTTTTTTATTAATGATACAGTACAGTCTGCTAATACTACATTTCTATCTTCCGTGTCTATCATGCTGATTTTCTAACAGCAATCAAACCCATAACCATTTTCTTGTTGTGGGTATAACTAATTATTCATTTATAGGTTTTTTTTGCAGCTTCATAAAGGTATTGTTGACATATAACACGTGTAAATGTAAAGTATACAACATGATGTTTGATACATGAATATATTGCAGAATGATTACCACAGTCCCCTTACATAATTACCCTGTGTGAGTGTGTGGTGACAACATTTAAGATCTCTCCTAATAACTTTCAAGTGTATAACACAGTCCTATTAATTATAGTCATCATCCTGTGCATTAGATCCCCAGAACTTACTCATCTTATAGGTAGACGTTTGTACTTTTGACTAACATCTCACCATTTCTCCCAGCTCCTGTCAACTACCATTCTGCTCTGTTTCCATGTTTCAGCCTTTTTAAATTCCACATGTAAGTGAGAACATACAATATTTGTTTCTCTCTGACTTATTGCATGTGGCATCCATAATGTCACAAAAGGCAGAATTTGCTCTTTCATGGCTGATTAACATTCTGGATGTGCGTGTGTGTGTGTGTGTGTGTGTGTGTGTGTGAGAAATTTTCTTTATCCACTCATCCATTGGGTGTGTGTGTATGTGTGTGTGAGAGAGAAAGAGAGAGATTTTTTCACTCCTCTGTTGATAGACACTTAGGTTGTTTCCATGTCTTGGCTGTTATAAATTATGTTGCAGTGATCATGGGGGTGCGCATATCTCTTTGAAATGGTGATTTTGTTTCCTTTGGCTATCTACCCAGTGGTGGCATTGCTGAATCATATAGTAGTTCTGTGTATAATTTTTTGAAGAACCTCCATACTGTATTCCATAATGGCTGTACCAATTTATATTCCCACCACCAATGCACAGGGCTCCCTTTTCATGGATGTGACTTCGTTTCCAGCTTATTTTCTTTCTCAAGTTCCTAGTACTTCAAAGCAGAGTGGATGGGGTGCCTTGGTGGTTCAGTTGACCCGATTTCAGCTCAGGTCATAATCCCAGGGATCAAGCCCCATGTTGGGCTCTGAGCTGAGCATGGAGCCTGCTTCACATTCTCTCTCCCTACCCCCCACCCCGCCCTTTACCTGCTTGCATGTGTGCGCGCTCTCTCTCTAAAATAAAAAATAAAAACAAAGTAGAGTGGATCATTGGACTCAGAACAAAGGTTTGTCCGTACTAAAATACAAAGTATGGGGCGGGGGGTGCCTGGGTGGCTCATTTGGTTAAGCACCCGACTCTTGGTTTCTGCGCAGGTCATGATCTCGTGGTTTGTAAGTTTGAATCCTACATCAGGCTCCGTGATGATGGTACGGAGCCTGCTTGGGATTTTCTCTCTCCCTTTCTCTCTGCCCCTCCCCTGCTCGCTCTCTCTGTCTCTCTCAAAAATTAATTAAAAAAAAAGTTTTTTAAATTTAAAATACAAAGTACATATATTTTTTTGTGACTAGGGCATCTTAGATGTTTAGTTTGCTCACATATAAAGAAGCAGTAAGTTAAAATAAAAAGGCAGTGGAAGGGAAGTTAGGATTCCAGATCCAGATGTGTAATTAACTGATTGTTACTTTGAACATGTCACTTAACCTCTGGGCTTCTGTTTTCTGCTCTTTAACATGGGGTTGATTATGTTGATCACATGAAAAATAATCGTATAGAAAAGGTTTGAAAGCATTTTGCCTGCAGTGAGGTAGGGTATAAACTAAAGATATGTGGTAGGAAATCATTATTTTGTCTCTGACTGGTTGGAAAATTAAGTGAGATTCCCATAAAGTGAGAACACACCTGGCACATGCTAGAATGAAAATGGAGACAGTGACAAAGCTTTGGTACTAAAATACTCAGTTTCTGAAAGAGTATATAATTGATCTGCTTTAGAGTCTGTTCAAAAATAAAATATACTTTAAATAAGTACATGGTTTTATTTTCTAGGATCCAATCTAAATCGCTGTGGTTTCCGAGGCTCTTCATACCTGGGTATTCCATTCAACCCATCAAAGGTGAGTTCTTTCTGGGTGGGGAGGAGGGAGGAGGGAGATGGATGGATTTTAGTGAGAAAGAAAACTAAGAAATGACACAGAAGCCAGGCTTGTGTGTTTCATTATAGCTAAATATTGTCTACTAATGTGTATTATGACCTTTACTTAAAGGAAAGTGATACCCACCCTACTTCCTGGAACTATGCACAGTATGTGTGCACGCAGAATTTGCTACCGTCACAAGTATTATGTCTCTCATCCTATTGTTTGTGTGTCAAAATTACTGGTGATTTCCTGGAGAATTGGAAATACAGCTCTCCTGTGCTTGGTGCTTGCTCTCGAGGAAGCCAGTGAACTTCTGTGTTAGTGAAGGACTTTACATTTGGCTCGTGTTTCTAAAGAATAAAACAAAAAGCTCTTGCCAAGGCAGTGATTGAAGACACGTGAAGAGCAACAAATTTGAGGCAATAGGCAGGTTGTCTTTTGCCTGTTTTTTCATACTCTCTTCCTAATTTTAGAATAAATAGCAGTAATTTGGGAGAAGGCAGCATGTTTTCATAGAGGCACTGGTTCAAGTTTCTTCCTCTGCCTTAGGCTGTAGATCACCTTGCCTGTGTCAGGGTCACGTGAATTTGCCAAGATGTGTCTAATCATGTGTGCCCGCTGCTTTTAGCAAGGAATCTGAAAACAAAGAACTCACAAAATCTGTTCCCTTTTTGCTGTACATGTAATATTTTCCCGCTGATGCTGGTCCTCAGGAAGATGGCTGTCCCGTTACTCGTATTGGACAGGCTCTCTGGGTGCCATGCCATGTGGCCATGACAACTGCTTTATAGTGCCGTACCTTATACAGACTTTTACCTGCCCTCGTTGAAATAAAGCTGGGCTTTGATAACATTACTTGTAAAAGACAATCGCCTTCTGTACCCCTTTCTGAAGACAATTTTATTTATTTTTAAATGCTTATTTATTTTTGAGAGAGAAAGAGAAAGCGAGTGGGGAAGGGGCAGAGGGGGAAGGGAGGAGGATCTGAGTTGGGCTCCGCGCTGACAGCAGAGAGCCCAGTGCAGGGCTAGAACTCACAGACTGCGAGATCTTGACCTGAGGTGAAGTCTGATGCTCAACCAACTAAGCCACCCAGGCGCCACCCAAAACACGTCTTTTTAAATAACAAGAATAAAATTTAAAAACAAAAATATTTTTGCTTTGGTTTACAGAGTCTCCCGAAACCTCTTTTTGGCCCTAATTCACCTAGACCCCTGGCATCTTCTGGGGGAGGTTGGGTCCCACTCCACGCCACGTTGTGTTAGTCTGAATTTGAGTGGTGGAAGGAGCAGGAGACTCCAGTGGACTCATGTAGGCCCCCCAGGAGCAGTTGGCTCAGAGTCGGCGAGAATCTGAAGAGGCACATGGGATTTCCCGACACAGTACACAAATACAGTAGTGTCAGCAATCTTTCTTCCGAATTCACCAAACCACCCTGTCTGGTAAATGCCCCAGGACCTTCCAGGGCCATAGAGAACTTTTCGGGAAACACTGATGGAGCCTCTCCGCCTACTCTTCTCACTGTTTTCCTTCACAAATTCTGTATTGTCTGTTAAATTATGTGTTGTCCCCAGTACATGCTAAATACCCAGAATTTTCTTTCTCTGCATTGCTTTTACTTTTTCTTCTACCTATGAAGCCTCCTCTCCTTTCCTCTCCTTTCCTCTCCTCGCCTCTCCTCGCCTCTCCTCGCCTCTCCTCGCCTCTCCTCGCCTCTCCTCGCCTCTCCTCGCCTCTCCTCGCCTCTCCTCGCCTCTCCTCGCCTCTCCACCCTCCAAGTTCCTCTTCTGGCACAGACAAGAATCCTTTATTTAAAGCTTTGTGTTACTTTGTCTCCCTCATGATGCTTTTATGTCCTACTTCGTATTGTAATTACTTGATCTGCCCTTAAGGTTAAGCTCCACATTTGATTTGTGTTTGGATTCCCCCTGGTACTTTTAACCTAGTAGGTGTTTACTTTAAGTACCAAGAAATGAAGTGGGCTGTGGGAGTTGTAAGAAGGCTGTTACAAATGTGGAATAGAATAGCTGGGAGTACCAGAGTTTCAGTTGTAGGGAGGAACTCAGAATGAATTCTAAGTGTTAGCAAGATGAAAATTTGTTTGGCCCGTTTGTGAGACCATATAAGGAATTGTAGACGTAAGGCCGGATGGGTAGGGTGGTGTCAGATTATAGAAGGTCTTGAACACTGTGCAAACTTGTTCTGTGAGGAACCACAGAAGGTCAGTGAGCAGAAAAATAATGTGATTTCCTGCCTGGTGGTTCCGGGACCCTAGTTCATGACTCCCAAGAAGTACTGGCCCTTTGGGTATCTGCCTTGTGCTTGCATCGTCACCAAGATAACCAGCATCTTTATCACAGTAACTTTATTTAACCCTCACAATAACCCCATGAGGGAGGTACTAATATCCACATTCTAGTAGGAGGAATGAAGCAGGCCAGTGAGTAGTATAGCCAAGATTTGATGCATTTCACTGGTTGTAGAAGTTAACATTTATTATAATTTTTTAAAATTTTGTTTTTAATGTTTTTATTTCTGAGAGAGAGAGAGAGAGAGAGAGAGCGAGCATCAGTCAGGGAGGGACAGAGAGAGAGGTAGACACAGAATCTGAAGCAGGCTCCGGGCTCCGAGCTGTCAGCACAGAGCCCGACTCAGGGCTTGAACTCATGAACCATGAGATCATGACCTGAGCAAAGTCAGAGGTTTAACTGACTGAGCCACCCAGGTGCCCCGAAGTTAACGTTTATTATAGTAGGTGAGGAGTCTGCTTGAACCAGAACCTTGGTACAAGCTTCACTTTCGCTTTCCAGTATGCTGAGCAGTTACTCTAGAATTTGGAGCAATTGTTGATGAACCTAAACTGAGATAGAAGGGAAACCAGTGAGAGAGATGAATTTTAAAATACACTCTTACTCTTTCAAAATTAAAATGTTCTTCGTTGTGTGTCAACTACACTTCAATTAAAAAAAAAAAACCGCTTAAGACATTCTTAAACTTACATAAATTAGTACATTGTGAAATCTTACATTTTTCATGTGAAATTTTTTTTTTTAGTGACTGATTCATAGGATCAGCTGATTATTTGAAATTAATTGTAAAACTCTGAATGCTTTTTTTTGTTTTTTTTTAAGTTTATTTATTTATTTTGACAGAGAGCACAAGCTGGAGGGAGGCAGAGAGAGGGAGAGACAGAATCCCAAGCAGCTTCTGCACCATCAGTGCAGAGCCCGATGTGGGGTTCAAACTCACAAACTGTGAGATTGTGACCTGAGCCGAGCTCAAGAGTTGGACACTTAATCATGTGTGCCACCCAGGTCCCCCTAAAACTCTGAATGCTTTGTATATTGTGGGACATCAAGTTACTTGGCGTAGTAAACACTTTTTTTAAATCCAGATTTTATCAGTGCCAGTGCCTAGGGTCTTTACAGGATTTCCTATATGAGTCACATATTTTGTAGCTTAAGAGTTCTTTGATAACTGTGGTTATCTTTTGTTGAAACAGTCAGAGTGGTAAAACAAATCTGACACAACGTGGTAATGCTTCCTGGTAAGACTTCTCTGCTCCACCTCTGCAATTTGCTGGTCTGATGGTCTTCCAGAACACTTTTTGCCAGCAGGATGTGTTGGGCTCTAAATTTTAAAAGTTACACTGTTTTATTTCTAGAGATTTTTTTCAGTTTTGGTAACAGAGCTCTTTGCTTTTTGTTATTCTAAGTGCTAATATGTTTTAAAGACTCATTAAATTGTATATGGGAGCAGAATGAGGTTTTTCACCTGTGTTGTTTTGTAATATTTTTATATGGTGGTCACTATGGTTTTTAATTTGGATTTGTACAGTAAAAGGATTTTTCTTTCATAAATTGTTTCTGTTTGAAAAGCTCTATGCTTTTCTAACGTCTTGAGACTTAAGTTATAAGTGATATGGTTGATGACATTTGAAGTTCAAATAATTTGGTTTATTTGTGTAAAAGCACTACTTCCCTGAAGCTTTAGGTTTGCAGGATAAGTTTAAGAATTGTGTAGCCTGCAAAGTATGTGATTATACTTACATTGAGTCATGTAAAATGGAGGTTTGCTTTTTCAATCAGGTGTCAGTACAAATCAGTATAAACATTGCATTTTCCTAGTTCCTGAAACCTTGCATTAGATTGCTTAATGAAGTAAGTTTTCAGTTTACTAGTTCATTAACATTATGTTTATTTTGAATTTAGAATCCTGGAACAGCTCATCCTTATGATAGTGGCCACATAGCAATGACCTACACTGGCCTTTCGTGCTTAGTTATTCTTGGAGATGACCTAAGCCGAGTAAATAAGGAAGCTTGCTTAGCGGGCTTGAGAGCTCTTCAGCTGGAAGATGGGAGGTATGGGTCACTCTTTGATTTTTTTTTTTTTTCCCCTTTTCTTTCTGTCTCTCTTTCTTTCTTGGAAAAAATTTTATACAAGTAAAAAATGGGTACAGAACTGTACTAGAACTTTAGGGTTTATCATAAACCCTTATTAGAACCACCTGAAGTTCACTGTACATACATAAAGTTAAATGCCTAATCAAAAAAAGATCCAAGATTTTTTATGTGAGTAAAGAGAAATCACACTAGCAGAACTCCTTTCTTCCTCTCTCTTTTTAAGTGACACAGTAAATAGATTCATAAATAAGTGGTTGAATGGTTTCATTTGTAAGATGGATTTTAATTTACCTTCTTGGTGAAAAAAATGGATATTTTGAAGAAAGCATACATTTAGTCTGAACTTTTATTACTTAAGACATAGTGATTGGGGGGAGAAAGGGATGAACGCTGAATATTAGATGCTAGTGTAAGTGGTTTCAATGACATTTATAAAAGATAGAAAAAGAACTTAGCGTATTTATTAATATTTGGTGGTTTGTATGGTATATCTAGAGTTTTAAGGGGAAAATTGTTTTCAAATCTAGGAAATGACAAAGCAGTAGTGATCCTGTTTAGCGAAGAGATTTTGTAAACAAATTCTGCTATGTTGTTAAGTCAGTGCTCCATCTATTAATAGCTCTATTTTCCTGTCAAGGTTTTAAAAACACTGCTCTCGGGGAGCGCCTGGGTGGCTCAGTCGGTTAAGCGTCTGACTCTTAGTTTCAGCTCAGGTCGTGATCTCACGTTCGTGAGGCTGAGCCCCACATCAGGCTCTGCACTGGCAGCACGGAGGAGCTTGCTAGGGATTCTCTCTCTCCCTCTTTCTGCCCTTCCCCTGCTCGTGCGCGCGCTCTCTCTCTCTCTCTCTCTCTGTCTCTCTCTAAATAGACTTAAAAAAAAGACAAAAAACCTTCCCTCAGGCATGTGGCTGGCTCAGTCAGTGGAGCATGTGACTCTTGACCTCCCAGTTGTGAGTTCAGGCCCCACATTTGGTGTAGAGTTTACTTAAAATCTTGAAACACTGGTGTAATTAACTGAAAGATAAAGGTTATTGTCAAAGCAAATGATAAATACAATTAAAGAAAAAAAAACCACCCCTCTCGGTGAGGGGAAGACTAATGTAGACACATAAGATATTTTATCATTAACTGGAAATACTGCAAAACTGAATCTTGACCTCAGCCAGCATATGTGACTGATACCTCCAAGTTTTGGTGTAGTCTTTGATTATTGCCACTGTATCCCTGTTTATAAAAAAAGAAATAGATACCAGGCACAGACTGTTACTTCTCTTAAAACTAATGGAATAGGTAAAAATTGAATTACAGCACAGTATGATCAGTTAGTGGCTATCTACATATACATTTGGAAGAAATTTCACACATCAAAACTTGGGTTTGGGAATTTCTTACTATTCAGTAGGTCCTATGTTTTACCTGCTCCTTTCCCCCCATTCTCACGCTAGCGTGCCACAGCTATGGTAGGGAGCAAATAAACTTACTCTGAGTGGTAGCATCTGGTAAGGAGTAACTGGTAGTGTGGAAAGCTACCCAGAAATCAGAACTTGGGAGCAGAGGGTGATTTAGAGATCATTTTATATTTTTCGAGTACTAGTTCTATTTGTTGACTTAATACAAGTAGTATATGGTTTTTAAATCTGTATTTAATAATAGGTTTTTCTGTGACAAAAGACATGAAGCGCGTGTTTCTCACCTACCCTGCAAGAAAATAAAAAAAATAAATTCTGCTGCCATGTAATCGTGTGTCATACTGTTATTACTTCCAGTTTCTGCGCAGTCCCTGAAGGCAGTGAAAATGACATGCGATTTGTATACTGTGCTTCCTGCATTTGCTATATGCTCAACAACTGGTCTGGCATGGATATGAAAAAAGCCATCAATTACATTAGAAGAAGTATGGTGAGTTACGTTGATAAATCGACTATTTTAGATCATTATTGCTGCTATATGGGAGCTGCAGTAAAATGCACGTCTCCTCTTTCTTCCACCAAGAATCTGGAAATCAGGTTAGTAGCATTGCTTTTTAGATACTTTGTATAATCAGAACAGCCATATAGAAATAATTGTGATGGGCAGATTGATTCATTGGCCATTAAAATTTAAATGTAATTTATGTCTGAAGAAACAAATATCTTTACTAGAAAGAGATTGGTCAGCCCTAGAAGAAAAAAGAAGCAAAATCTCAAAGGCACATGCTTGATAAACTGTCCTCGCAGGGGTCAGTGGAGAGCCCTGGCCAAGCGTAGTAGAGATTTATGGTGTCTTTAAGGAGACTGTTTCTATATTTGGTGTGAGGTGGGAGTTCCATAAGTCATTTGACTAGCAGAGACCAAATATAACAAGATTGACTGGGCTAGCAATAGATTTTTGGATCATTTTTGTTAATACTTTGACGTGTGCTTTTTTTTTTTCAATCTAAGGTTTATTTTTAAGGAGAATATCAAATGGAAATGTTATTCTTTCACAGTACAATTTAATCTTCTCATTGGCAGTAGTAAGGAAAGCTCAGTCTCAGCCAGAATTATCTTTTGCTTTACTTTTTCGTCTCTTATATGAAACTGGAGACGTAGAAGTGTTGCTTCCCAAGTTTATTACTTCCCAAATACTGAGTTTTTAGTTTTAAAGATTAGACTATTTTCGGCTGTTAATTCAACTTTCACTTAGTATTTCAAAATGAAAATTAATTTCTTAGAGGAATGAAATTGTTTTTAATTGAATGTGTGAATGTGGATCAGATTTTATAGAATGTGGATCAGGCATTTTTAAAAGCCTGTGGAGTCCAAAAGAACAGAGCCTGAAAGGAGTTTTAAAAGAAACAGATTTATGTGCTGTAGAAGGATAGGTGATGATGTGGTTTGGCATGAACACTAAGGAAGTGACCCTGTGTCACTCCTCAGCGTGTTGTCTTTGGGAGTGTAGCATACTGACTTGCCCTGTTACCAGTGATAGTAACTTTTGATCACTCGATTAAGGTGGTGTATGCCGTATTTTTCTCTGTAGAGTTAGAATTTTTCCACCTAGAAGGATTCAGTATCTTGTGGCGAGATGTTTTGGAGACTGTCAAATAATCTGTCCTTCATCAGACTTTATCCAACTATAATAAGATTGTCTGGGCTAACAGGTTCTTTGTCTGCTAGTGTTGGCATGCAATTGATTTTCCAGCTGTGTCATTTCTTCTGTAATTTTCAGTTGAAATTCTGCTTTTAGAAAAAGCTTTCTCTTTACCTCTGTCTATCCATATCACTTTGAACTCCAGATTCTTATTTGATCCAGTGGGCTATTACCTGTTACTATCATTATTTATTTTAATGGTCAGATTGTCCCAGATTCAGCCGGTGAGAACCCCTTCAAGCAGATGCTTGTGCCTTTTTTTGTCTCTCCCCCTGTATGCTTTGAGCAGCCCTTTGCTTTCTGCCACAAGATATTCCAGGTTCATCTTTTACTTTCCTAGCCATAGCCCAGGAATCGATCATTTTTTCAAGGAGCCCTGGTTCTTATCGGAGGATGGTGTGTAGAAATGAGGATTTGGGCCCTGGCTATGATCATGGTCCTGGGTAGCATTGCTTCTAGCCCCTCTCTCAGCAAGCCAAACTAGGAAATGTGTACATGCATGCATCTATCCGCAAACACACCCTCCCTTACACATACCTCTCTGTTACTTTACATATGTATTAAAAACCGTGAGTCCTGTTGATGCCTCGGATTTTAGTCCAACACCACAGAGTTCCTTTCTGTTTAATATTTATTTATTTTTGAGAGGGTGGGGAGGAAGGGAGGGGCAGAGAGAGGGAGAGAGAGAATCCCAAGCAGGCTCTGTGCTGTCAGTTAGAGCTCAATGCGGGGCTTGATGTCCTGAACCATGAGATCATGACCTGAGCCAAAACCAAGAGTTGGATACTTAACCTACTGAGCCACCCAGGCGCCCTCCACAGAGTTCCTTTTTAATCATCCTCCTTTTTTTGTTTTTTTGTTTTTTTGTTTTTTTGTAACTCCCTTCTCTGATGGTGACCAACCTGGTTACCGTTATCCAGAATACATGGTCTCTTTGTTTTGAACCTGAGGGTATGTAAATCAAAATACCATATTTAAGAAATACTTGAGTTACTTCTTTTATTTCCCCCCTTTACTATGGTTATGTTATTTTTTTTTTAATATAGTTGAGTTTGTTTCTGTTTGGGTTCCATTTTAGAGTTTGCCCCAATTTTGTTGATTTTTTTAAAAACTTAATATTTGGGGACGCCTGGGTGGCTCAGTCAGTTAAGTATCCAACTTTGGCTCAGGTCATGATCTCATGGTTCATGGGTTCAAGCCCCATGTCGGGCTCTGTGCTGAGTGCTCAGAGCCTGCAGCCTGCTTCAGATTCTGTCTCTGGCTCTCTCTGCCCCTCCCTTGCTTGTGCTCTGTTTCTAAAATAAATATTAAAAAAAATTTTTTTAAACTTACTTAATATTTGAAATACTGACTTGGTTCTGAAAGTGAGAGCTGTACAAAAAGAGATATTCCAAGATGTGTAACTCCCTGTCTCCTGTCCCTTTTGTCTTTGCTCTCTTCCTAACTCCCCCTTTCCTAACGTTTGTTGTTAACCACCACTCTGTAGGGAACCAATCTCATTAGTGTTTGGTTTGGCCTTCCTGTATTTCTTCTTGATGAGCAGATATGTACATTTTTTTTAAAGTTTATTTATTTATTTTGAGAGCGAGGGAGACCACGGCGGGGAGGGGGAGAGAAAGAGAGGAGAGAGAGAGAATCCCAAGCAGGCTCCATACTGTCAGCACAGAGTCCAGTATGGGGCTCGAACTCAGGGACCGTGAGAGCACGACCTGAGCCAAAATCAAGAGTCGAATGCTTAACTGACTAAGCCACGCAGGCACCCCCAGATGTGTACGTTTTTATTGTTCATTCTTATCAAAAAAAACTAAGATACTTAGTTTTGTACTATTCCATTCCATAAATGACTTTTTTGAACTCTTCCATAGGTGAAGTACATATTTTCCAAATGTAAACAGTGTTGAAACTAATAACCATCTTCATATGCTTTTATGTGTTGGAGACAGATTTTCAGAATGAATTCCTAATAGTGCGGTTTTTTGATCTAAAGGAAAATGCATATTTAGTTTTATCAGATGTTGCCATTTTCTCTCCAAAAAAGGGGTGGACCAGTTTATATTCCCAGCACTGTAGGAGAGTGCCTTTTCCACACTGCCTCTCAGTGGAATGAGTTGTCGTCCTCTTTAATTTTTATCCGTCTTGTGTGGGTGAGAAATGCTCTCTCGATGCATTTTTAATTTGCATTTCAAGTGAGCTTGACCATTTTCTGCACTCCCAGGACTCTACAGAACCAGGCCACAGGCCACATTTAGCCTGTAGCTCATAGTTACCTAACCCCAAGTTCCAGTCCGTTTTTTGCTTTGTTCTCTAGGTACTCCAATTTTGTGTATGTTCTTTCTTCTTTGCTTGTCTTTCATTTCAGTCATTTTCTCTCTGACCTTTTTGATTTCTGTATCCCAGTTTTAGTCTCTTGGCTGTTTTCTGCCTTTTCTTCAGTGTCCCTTATTGTCTTTTCTTTTGAGACTACTATTCCTTGGTCTTATTATTCCTTATTTTCTTCTGTTTCTTCCCTGCAGTCATTGAACTTCATTTCTTCCTACTGTTTGTCCTTTCTGTTCTTAATTTTCAGTTTCATTTTCATACCCCCAGCTGCTTGCTTGATAGTAAGCACCTGAGTTTGGGGTGCTGTATTACAATTTTCTTCTGTTTTATGGCCATTTGGGGGAAATGGGGGCAGATTTGCATACATCGAGATGTTTTCATTCATTTGCTGTGTTTTCTTTCCAGAGTTACTTCATAAAGATTTGTCTGTTTAGTCATTTCATGGATATTCTTTTTTCTTACACAAGCCCCTATTTGAGTGTACTCTTGGGGTGCCTGAGTGGTTCAGTTGGTAAAGTTTCCAACTCGGTTTGGGCTCAGGTCATGAACTCAGAGTTGGGTGAGATTGAGCCCCACACCGGGCTCTGTGCTGACAGTGCCGAGCCTGCTTGGAATTTCTTTCTCCCTCTCTCTCTGCCCCTTGCTGGCACGCTCGCTCTCTCTCTCTCTCTCTCTCTCTCTCTCAAAAAATAAATATTTTTTTAAAAACCCAGAGTGCACTCTTTTCAATCAACCAAGTGTGACTTCTTTCATGAGTTTTTGTGGAGTTTGATTTTGTGGTTGTTTTGTGTTTGTGTTTTTCATGCTGGGGAAAGTGTTGTGTGTTCATGATTTTCTGGTAGGAGAGAGGTTGTTTCTCTTGCTTCTCAGGGTCTCTTAATGTTGCTCCTTTGAGCATCCTTTATTACCTGATCTGCAGAGGGCCTGTCTCCCTTCCTTGTTAACTTGATTTACCAAAGTCATGCCCTGTGAGTGCTGTAGACTCCTTTCCGGCAGTCAGGCCTCTGCTCTGCCAGAACTTAGGCCGTCCAGGCAGCGCTCGCTTTGCATGGTGGAGCCAGACTGTGACAGAGACTGTGACAGAGACTGTCACTGTCACTTCAGCTGAAGTGAGGACAGTGATCTGAGTCATGGGGGGCAGGAAGGAATCAGCACTGCTCTGTGACCCATACCAACTTGTTGCCACAATGTCAAACTCTCTAGCAGTTACAGATGTACAGAGAATTTTTTTAAGTGGTGAAACCAGTTTTAGTACATTGTAATTTAAAACATTAGAAATAGTGAGAGTTAAAGTGTTTGGGGAAAAAAAAGTATATGTATAGAAGGAGAGAGAGGAGGGAGAGGGAGTAGTTTGAACGGTGTTTGCCTTGGTTTTGTTGTGTAACTTACGATACGGGGTAAACATCTTTTCTGTCTGGTAAATGATTATTAGACTCCTTCCTAGGTTTGTAGCAGCATCCAACCTTTTATCCTTTGTGGTGTCGTTGTGAAATAACTTGAAGGATTCCTTTCCTGTGAAGTTTTTTGCCAGCATCCCTTCTCTAGAATGTCTCCATCCTTGTCATCATGGCCATTGTCCCCACTTAGATGCTGTGCCTTCACTTACTCTTCTGACGTTGTATCTGGTCTCAGACAGTGGTGCTGTCCATATTCTTATGATCAGCTATTTCTAAACTCCGTGTTTGATCTCATTTTCACTTCTAGTGGTACTGCTTTTCGTTTCTTTACTGCACCTTTATCTTTGGTGGCCAGTCTATTCTTCTGGTTCTGTTTTTGGAAAACGTCATGTGGGTTTATCACTAAGACAAAGAAACAACGCACCCCGACACTTTGCTGTCCGTGCATGAACTGAATAATAAGCGCAGTGACCCGTGACTAACAGACTTTGAAAAAGAGGACTGGATTGGTTACTGATTGTGATGCACATCTGTTATTCACGTAGTGATTTGTGGACTGAGGTGCTAGCATCAAGTTTGTACTCCGCGCAGTTGCCCACAGTTAATACACCGTGGGGACTGACATTTGAATCCGTATCGTGTTGTTTAAGTTATGGTACCCAGACTTCGTAATATCAGATCTGCACAGAGCAAAGACTGCCTGTCCTTCGCCAGCCTAGGGTGGACCTTCTCCTTTTGGCAGTAATTTTAGATGAGTCTCAGGCCTCCCATTGGCTCCCTGCCACTCCCTTCCTCACAATTTTCCGTACACTTCCCTCACTCTCTGCAGAAAGGTGGCGGGATGTGAGAGGCAGCTTGCTGGGATTTGACGTTTTCTTTTTCTACAGGCAGGTAATTTATAGCTTTGTGTGTCTTCCAGCTTCTCTAAGGTTTCAGTTTTATATAGTTGCATTGTTGTTCTGTTTTGATTTTGCAGGATGTGTGGGGAGATCCAAAGGTAGGCAGGCACTGTGATCCTTGGCTGCCCAAAAGTCTCAAAATAGACTTGTTTCATGTTTATAATATTTTATGAGTATAGAGTCTCCATTTTCCTTAAACTTGTATATTCTTGCAATAGGAAAAGAGTAAGGGTTGGGTCTTTTTGTTGGTAGAAGTCAAATCTGTAGATGCTATCTGAACAATCTATCTCAGAATGTGCAAACTGTATGCGTTTAGTGATTTCACTTGGTGGGTAAGATAAGATCAGGTACTTGAAAATGCTCGAACTACCCCTTTGTAGGAAAGAGTGAGTATTTTAGAAGATATAAGGGAGAAATAAAAGTGGCTCAAGAAACAAAAAATTAGCATGAGGACTTATTTTTTATCCTTTCCCTATTAAACTGAACGATGTTTTTCTTTTTCAGTCCTATGACAATGGGCTGGCACAGGGAGCTGGACTTGAATCTCATGGTAAGACATCTTAACATAAATGAACGTGTAGTTTCTTTTGTCTCTTTAAATAACATCATGGTGTCTTCGACATTGAGGCCCCCAGAAGTTTGTGTCAGCCTGTGGCACGGCCTGGCTGTCTTCTTTCCTACTCCTTTCTTTTGACAACTTGTGCCAGTTTGAACCGCTCCTTGGTCAGTAATCAGAGATTATTCAGACGGGATATTCATACTTTTCTAGTAATGTTTTCTATTTACCTATTTGAGTGTTAGCTGCATGAAAATATCCTGGGGTGATTTCTCAAGCTAGCACTAGAAAACACCAAGTTTTCTTGTTTGGCATAACACTAAAGGGCTCGATGCAGAATTGTTAGGCATGAATTTGTGAAGAAAGGAACATTTTTAATCTAATAGTCTTTAGTCATAGTCAGAAAACGTTTTGCTGCATAGAGTATGTGCATTGATACAATTTCTCCTTTCCCCATTTTCCCCACTTTGGGCGGAACCAGAATACAGGGAGATAATGCACTTCATTTGTCAGCACATCAGTAGCCTGATGTCTTTCAAATTGACTATTCGCATGTAGGAGTAAATAAACTGCCATGCTCTTTAAATTTCTTTTTTTTAAAAGATTTATTTTTGGGTAATCTCTACCCCCAAGTGTGGGGCTCGAACTCACAACCCCGAGATCAAAGTCGCACACTCCACTATCGGAGCAGCCAGACGCCCCAGCCATGCTCCTTTTTTTTTTAAAAAGAGAGAGCCTAGGGGCGCCTGGGTGGCTCAGTTGGTTGAGCATCCGACTTCGACTCAGGTCATGATCTCGCACTTCGTGGGTTCGGGCCCCGCGTCGGGTTCTGTGCTGACAACTCGGAGCCTGGAGCCTGCCTCGGATTTTGTGCCTCCCTCTCTCTCTGCCCCAACCCACTCGCATTCTGTCTCTGTCTCTCTCAAAAATAAATAAACATGGGAAAAAAAAAAGAGAGAGAGAGCCTAGATCAAGGAGGCTCTCTGAGTGAACTCCTTAGGTTTCCTCTTTATTACAGCAACCTGTCTGTGCCTGCAGCATGGCAGAGCAGTGAGAATGGGTCTCAGCCCTGGTACCCGCAATGGGACCTGGCTCCTCAGTCTCTCTGACAGACTGGAAATAATTGGATCTTTCTTTAAGATTGTTGTTAGGATTCTGAGAGATAAGGGGGAAAGTGGTTTGTAAACTATAAACACATTTTACAAAAGGACACTTTTTACATACACTCTCTGGCCCCGTATCTTTGTATTTCCCCGGGGCCCTTGTCCTCTCAGGTCTCTCCTCCCTGTCACGCATCTTCACTCCCTCCTTCGATGTAGGTATTTGTAAAGTGTGTATCGCTAAGGGGTATGTAGCGGACTGTGTCAGCGTTTCCTCTGAAGCCATCCTGTAGTTGGGACGCCATGATTCCACGTGTGCCTGAGTCTGTGTGAGATCGGGGCTGCGGCAAGCCGCCGTAGTCTTTCTGTCATTGGTCACCACCACTTGGTGAGGAGGGATGTGTACTCGTACTTGTGCAAAGGGGAAGTCTGGTGTCTGCGAATTTCCCAGAAGAGAGGGTCTCGTGCTCGCTGTTGTAGAGGGTGTTAACGGGCACTCTGGCTGAGGGGAAACGTTACCAGTAGGGGAGACTGTGGAACAGACACTGTTGTTCCGGGCAATTGGGATTGCATTCGCCGGGACAGGAAACCGAGGGCCGCTCAGACATGATACTCTTTGACAGATCCTGTCAGGAAAAAATCTTGCCGAGTCACGCTAGGCATGATTTTAAGTCTGTGTGACTTGAATAGGATTACACCCATCAAGATCATCAGTCATGGACCGTGGTTCCAGCCAGAAAGCTTACATCTTTCTTTTCTCTCTAAAGTTTTGGGTTGGAGACCCAAAGCCCTGGAGGAGGGCGTCCCACTCAGAGTGCCACAGTGTGTTGGTGTCCTGTGAGTGGGCTCCAGGTATGCCGGGATGCTGCTCCCTCCACCTTTGGGACAGCTGAGCAGAGCTGTGTGTCTGGAATCTCCAGCAAGATGGCCTTTGGCCAGGAGCCCCTCTTAGGGCACCACAGTCAGCCTACAACAGTGTGTCTACATAGTGCACCCACACAGTGTGTCTACACAGTGAGCCTACCACATTGTGTCTACACGGTGTGTCTACACAGTGTGCCTACACAGTGAGTCTACCACAGTGTGTCTACACGGTGCGCCTACACCATGTGTCTATACAGTGTGCCCACATGGTCTACCACAGTGAGTTTACACAGTGCATCTACACAGTGTGTCTAAACAGTGAGACTACACCGTGTCTATGCAGTGCACCTGCAGTCTGCCATAATGCGTCTACAATGTGTCTGCACAGTGCGTCTATGCAGTGAACCTACACAGTGTGCCTACATAGTCTACCACCGTGCGTCTACACAGTGTGTCTACCACAGTGATCCTATACAATGAGCCTGTATAGTGAGCCTACACAGCGCGCCTACACAGGTCAGATATTACCATGTTCTTGGTGTGCTGTGAGGTTAGATGGTGGCTGTGGCTTTCCTTCCCTGCTTTCCGTTCCTTCTCTGCGCTGCAAAAACCCTTCCTCAGAAGTCAGCCTACAGTTTGGCCGCCCTTCTCGTCTTTATCTTCTCCCTTCTTCTTTCTGTTAATCTTTTTAGACTAGCAGTCCAAATACACTATTCACCTTTCTACACGAGTGGCTTGTTCTTCAACCTTCTGTGTAAGCCTTCAGCAACTTTGGAAGTTTCTCATTTAAAGTCTTGAGTGGTTGACATTTCAAACCGTTGTCGCCCTCTCACTCCTCACCTTGTTTGTTGAAGCCCCGGGAGCTGTCAGCCTCTCCTCTCCTTTCTGGAAGCATACGCTCCAAGTGCCTGGCTTCCTCACAGGCTGTCTCTGGCTCCTTCACTGTGTTCGTGTCTTCCTCTCTCACCCGTACCTCGACCCACCTTTCTTCTTCCCTCTGAGCCATTCACCTTTCTGAATCTCCAGGTTGTTCTTTCTTGTACTTGCTGTTCTCTGTTCTCCACCCTCACCTCGAGCTTACATTTGGCTTTGTTTCATATCCCTCAAGTCTTGGCTCAGATGATTTGCTTTTAATGATCGTTTTTGAGAGTGCAAATCACCCACATCACATACACATGCTCTGCTCCCTATCCCCTTGTCTGTTTTTCTGTGGATTATATTTTATCGGTTTGTTCATTGTCTCTCTGTCCCCACCTGAGAACAGAGATCTTTGCCTCTTTTAGTCACTCCTTATCCCCCACACGTATAAGTGTGGCACACACTTGGATGAACTAATGGTTGGTTCTTTATTAATCATCCCTGTGCTATGGCTCCCAGCACTCTCTCTCCAGATCTGTACTGTTGCTTCGGACGTACAAGTGCCCTTCCACCTGCCTGCCAGGCACCTCTCCCTTCAGAGCACTTCATCTCAAGTTGCACACTTTTAAAACCATCGTTTTCTTCTTTCACCCAAGCGTGTATTTGCTCTTCAGGAATGCAGAACAGCTACTACCAGATCTGCTGGTTTTTCTGTCCGTATGAGCCAGATATCCAGAATTTGGGACATATGGTCTCATGTTCTATTTTATTTTGCTGTTCTGTTTTTTTATTTGCATTTATACCAGTTTTCCCCCATAGTTTATAATCCTTGATCTACAAAGTGGAAGGACAGGAAGTTATTATTGAGCAGCTGCTCTGTGCCAGCCACCATTTAGTCTCTTTAATCCTCACACCAGCCGTCTGAGAGTGGGAATCTTTGTATGCGATCAGAGAAGCAAAACCACCATGAGTAGTAGAGAATAGGGATTTATTGTAGGAATAAGGTTACACACAGTTTTGGAAGAGGATGGAGAAGTAAGGCCTAAAAGGGGAAGTTGATTCGTCGGAGAAAAGTCACTGACAAGCCCTCGTGAAGCCCTGGCCCAGGTGGACCATGAGACCTGGCTGGAGAATCTGGAAAGCCACATGGAGCTGCCCGAACAGGACTGTGGTAGTGGACTCCGGTGGGGGCTGCTGCTCCGGCATCTGGCTATGGGCCTCGGGTCCCCAGGGCAGGGAGTAAAGCGGACTCACATTCTGAATATTTGGGGGATGGGGGGGCGGGGGCAGGGGGCCGAGTTGAAACCTCCCAGCACCTCTGCCTTTGTCCCCTGCCTCCCTGAACCCCCAGCCAGGATAGTGGCTGCTGCTTCTCTTCCTTCTCACACATCTTACCCAGATTTCTCAGACTCCAGACCGGATAGGGAAGGGGATTCTGGGAAGCAGAATCCTGGCTTAGCCAAGTTGACACGGTACCAAACCACCACAGTAGCCATTGTCATTTTACTGAGTGTAACTGAACCTAGTAGGCTCATGTATCTGGTATGTGTCAGCCCAGATGAAACCCTGTGCTTGCTCAGCAGTATCTGTCTTTCTTTTTCTTTTTCTTTCTTTCTTTCTTTTTTTTCTCTTCTTTTCTCTTTTCTTTTCTTTTCTTTTCTTTTCTTTCCTTTCCTTTCCTTTCCTTTCCTTTCCTGTTTTCTTTTCTTTTCTTTCTTTCTTTCTTTCTTTCTTTCTTTCTTTCTTTCTTAATGTTTTTTTATTTATTTTGATAGAGCACAAACGGGAGGGTCAGAGACTCAGGGAGAGAGAGAATCTCAAGCAGGCTCCACACTGTCAGCGCGGAGCCTGACATGGAGCTTGATCCCATCAATCTGGAGACCATGAGCTGAGCCGAAATCAAGAGTCCCAAGAGTTCGCTGCCCAACCGACTGAGTCACCCAGGTGCTTCTCACCAGTGACTTTGTGCCCTCATTTTAGTTCTCCATGCCCCTTTCCAGCCTAGCTTTGTAGACCGCTCGTGAGTGACCCCTGCCATGCATTCCAGGCTGAAGAGAACACATATTCCCCAAATGTCCTCACATGCCCTATCACCTCCGGGCTTGGCGAATACTGTCCGTCGTTTGCCTGAAGTGTTTTCCTTCACCTGCTGCTCCTCTTTTCCCTTCCCCTGAAACCTCCAGAGTTTTGCCTGTCTTCCTGTGCCTTGTTCCATTCCCTGTGTAAGACTGTCCGTGGTATCTCATCGCCCAGCCCCGAGCAGCTGCTCCCTTTTCTGTGTTCCTTGTAATACCTGGCTCATACCATTTTCACATGTGCCTTGTCTTCTGTGCCAGATGTCTCATTCGTGTCTGACTCCGCTTGCCCTTGTACATTGTGGTTGTCCAGTAAGTATTTGAATTGGTTGTGCTCCATCCCTCTCTGCGTCCTGAAGCTGGGGAGGCTGAGTCTGGGCTACGTACCTGTGCCATGGTTCATCTGCTTTTCTCCCGCTGCTGCCGAGAGCTCGTTCGTCCTGCAGACAGCACAGGCACATGATATCCTTCTAGGCTGTGACCATCAGATATGACGATCCCTTCTTATCCTAGTGAGTGAGTGGCTTATGCGCTAGTACAGTTGTAGGGTAAAATGCTCTTGTGTCTGGAAGAATTGGGTTTTCCTGCTTTGCTAGGATTAAAGCTGTTTTTTCTCTCAGGATTCATAATATAAAAGTAATAAGTCAGATAAGTTAATGTGATTCCATGAGTCTTCCAGAACATCTCTACTCCTAATCCAAAAGAGAAATACTCAACTTTTGGGCCTAATTTCACCTAAGCATTCAGTTCCCTTGAGTTTTCCTCACTTTACCTTTTCCAGGTGTTTAAGTATAAAATGGTATAGTTACTGTTATTTATGTACCTTTTATTTTATTCCTAGCTGTGTGATTGTTAACCATCTTAAATTATGTATTTCAGAGTACGTGGATTCCTTCAGATATTTGGTACATGCAAATAAATACTAAAAGAATGCTTAAAATTGGGTTTTAACACCTTATGGGAGCATTTAGTTAACTTACACCTGTTATACTGTTAAACTGTAGGTAAGTCCTAGCATCCAGGACTAGAGTCAGGAATACCTCCTTCACCCTGCCCCTGGGAGAAATGAGGTAGATTGTTAGAGAGACCCGACCTCGGTGGTCCCTTCCATCTGTGATGTCTTGTGACTGCGGCATTCTGCACATGGTAACTATCCATGTGGCTGAAGAGTCGCGCTTTAGGTGGCAAACTCAGCGGTTTTGATCTTTCTCTTTGCGTGTGTGTTAATATCTCTTGCCATAATAGCCTTCAGTAAAGAAGGGTATTTTACCAAGGCATAATGAACACAACTTAACCTTTTCTTGAATTCAGATAATTATTATGAGAAGCAATTTTGTGTTATACTTTAACGATGTAATATTCTTGAAATTTTTTGAAGCTTGTAGGGTCATTGACATAACCTTATTTAGCTCTTTGAGGGCTAAATAAATAATTATTATTATATAAACAAATATATGAATATATAGAATATATAAATAATTATATAAGTAATTTAGGAAATTATGTCAAAGAGTTGACTATTTCTCTTCTGGATTAAGGAGTAGAAATATTTTGGAAGACTCATGGAATCATATTAGCTTTTCTGGCCTATTACTTTTATATCATGAATCCTGAGAGAAAAAAGAGTTTCTGGGGCATCTGGGTAGCTCATTTGGTTAAGTGTCTGACTCTTGGTTTCCGCTCAGGTCATGATCTCACAATTTATGGGTTCAAGCCCTGTGTCAGGCTCTGTGCTGATAGCACAGAGCCTGCGTGGGATTCTCTCTCTCTGTCTCTCTCCCTCCTTCTTTCTCTCGCCCCCCCCCCAAAATAAATAAATAAACTTAAAAAAAATAGGAGTTCCTGTGCCTACTTTTTTATGGTGTTTCTTAATTGACTTACTGAGATGTTATCTGGCTTTTCTTGCTGTGTTTATATCTGCCTCTAATACTCTTCTAACGTAATACTTTTAATCCAGGTTTTAGAAATACTTTTTTAGAATTTTGTGTAAAATAAGAACCTCTCAGGGGTAAATGTTGGTAAATGAATTTTAGCTTAAAGCATAGACTTTGCAGTAAGTGTTTTTTGGCTACTCAGAGCTCAGACTTAAGAAACTATCATTGTGCAAAACTGGTGATTGGGCAAAGTAAAGAGTATTTTTACTTTGAGTTGTGCCAGTTTGCTTTTAAAGAATCCTAACAAGTAATTTGAAGAGTAACAGTTAAGTGCCTCTTTTTACTTTTGGTAGTTTTTTGTTTTGTTTTCTTTTGGCTTTGTTTTTAAAATTTTATTTGAGCAATCTCTCCACCCACCGTGGGGCTTGAACTCAGGACCCTGAGATGAAGAGTCACATGCTCCTCTGACTGAGCCAGCAAGGCCCCCTTACTTTTTTGTAGTTAATGAATATTTGTTACCTTTTGGAGACTTTATTTTTAATGATGTAATGATACCTGAAGTCGTGGCCAGGTTGTCATGAAAGAGAAATTGAAATTGGTGGGTTACTAAAGAGGCAATAAAATTAGTTGATTAATAGGAATTATTCTAAAAGGTTATTATAAATTTGTTTTATTTTTCTAATTTATTCATGACTAACATAGATCTCTCAAGTCACTGGAAAAAATTCTGAAGATTAAATAGTATTATTGTTTTATTTTATTGAGAGAGAGGGCACAGGTGAGTGAGGGGCCGAGGTGGGGGGGGGGGGGTGTGTTGAGAGAGAAAGAGTGAGAGAGAGAGAGAGAAATGGGCCTCACCCGAAGCAGGGCTCGAGTTCACCCAAAGCGGGGCTCGATCTCACAAACCGTGAGATCATGACCTGAGCTGAAGTCAGATGCTTAACGACTGAGCCACCCAGGCACCCTGACAGTGACTTTTTTTAATGTGATGGCTGCCCTGAGTTTTCTAGAGGGAATGCACACTTTCCTTTGCCAGAGAATGCATGCAAGCATTGTAACAGCAAAAGGAAAGTTGAAGGAGGAAAGGAAAGGAAAGGATGAAGCATTTTAGAAACCATCCATCTATATTGCTGAAATTCATCACTAGCTGAAGTGATAAATTGGAAATATAAGTATTTTCATATTGTTTGGACTTGACAGCAGATAGTGCCAGTGCAAAGTTCTTTCTTTTCCTTTGTGGAAAAAGACTGACTTTTCAATTCCAAAGGAAAGGAATCACCTTTCCAAGTGTATTGGTTTCCTGTTGCTGCTGTAACATTTTTGCCTCAAAATCAGGGGTATAAAACAACACAAATGTATTCTCTTGCAGTTCTGGAAGACGAGTCTGAACTGCACTTTACAGGGCTAAAATCAAGATGTTGACAGGGCTGGTTCCTTCTGGAGACACCAAGGGAGAATCTCTTCCTTTGCTTCTGCCAGCTTCTGGTGGCTGCCGGTGTCCCCACATGTGTTGCCAAGTCAGTCCATAGTCACAGCGCCTCCTCTGTAGTTTAATCTCCCTCTGCCCCGCTTCATAAGGACACTGTGGTTGCATTTAGGGCCCTCCTAGATAGTCCAAGACAATCCCTCCAACGAGAGATCTGTGATCACATTTGCAAAGTCCTTCTTGCCATAGGAGGTAACATTGACGTGGTCCAGGCATCAGGGCCTGGACGTGTCTCTCTTTGGGGTGCGTCTTTCAATCTACCACAGTGAATGGGACTCACTGTGCATGTCTTTCCTGATAGGCTTTTCTCCTCGCCCTGCCCTCAGCACCCTCGCTCAGACTTTCCTTCCTTAAATGTTTTAAGCTGAGTAGGTCTTTCTGCATATCCGCTTCTAGCTTGTCTGTGCTACATGTCATAATTAGTCCGTAGTCTCAGGCAAGTGGCACCACGGTTCATGAGCATTGGGCCATCTTCAGAGGAATTAAATCAGACTTGGGTGACAGAGACCTGGACAGGGAGGAGTTGTCCTAGGTTTGAGTTTCAGCCCTTCCATTAAACCGTGTAATTTTGAACACGTTCCTTACCCTCCCAAGTCTTTTGTTTTTCATAAGTATTTCTTACAGCTACATATTATTTTCAGTTATTTTCTGTTTCTTCAAATTAATATTGAAGACTTCAGTGCTTTGTGGTTATTTTAAAGGTGTAATTAATTGTCTTCTAAATTTACTCGTATCTGACTGTCTTCTAGAATTCTGTAACCACTATTTTTTTTTTTTTCCTCTGGCCATTTTATACTATTTTCCTGGGTATCTAGTTTGAAGTTTGAAGTATTGTGTGGTTTCAATTAACAGGAGGATCGACTTTTTGTGGCATTGCATCACTGTGTCTGATGGGTAAACTAGAAGAAGTTTTTTCAGAAAAAGAATTGAACCGGATAAAGAGGTGGTGTATAATGAGGCAACAAAATGGTTATCATGGAAGACCTAATAAGCCCGTAGACACCTGTTACTCTTTTTGGGTAGGAGCAACTCTAAAGGTAAGAGAAAAAAAGTCAAATTGAGAAACCTGTACTATGTGTTGATGTAAACTGTGCTCTAGAAGGTTTGGTCTTTGTCATGTTCATTAAATACTGCTACATTCTGGGACGCCTGAGTGGCTCAGTCGGTTAAGTGTCTGACTTTGACTCAGGTCATGATCTCGCGGTCCGTGAGTTCGAGAGTCGTGTCAGGCTCTGTGCTGACAGCTCAGAGCCTGGAGCCTGTTCCAGATTCTGTGTCTCCCTCTCTCTGTGACCCTCCCCCGTTCATGCTCTGTCTCTCTCTGTCTCAAAAATAAACAAATGTTAAAAAAAAAATTTTAAATACTGCTACATTCAGGCCGCTTCATTTTTTCTGCTGCTCAGGCAAAGCTACTCTATGTATGGTTTTTCCATAGAGTTCAGTTACCTGTTGTGCTTCTTGAAAATTTCCATTCTTATAAAACTTAAGTGGCCTAGAACGTAGTAAAGAAGTGTAAGGTACAAGGTATAAGGTCGTAAGAAACTGGTTACCATAAATGACCAGTGGTCTCTCTAGAGTAGGGCTCTGTCTGAACGTGATCCCAATAAAGGCTTTATGGGAAGTTATTAATCTGAAAAGATAAACCATGGGTCATTTCTTTAAAAACTATTTGTGATTTTTAGTTTTTTATCAGTTTGTTTGCCTAACCCCAACGGATTGACATTTTTCTCCATCTCTTACCTTTTGTCGTACCTAATGCCATAAGGTTATGAGCCACTAAGTACCCACAAGTTTTCTCTATCTTGAAGTTGCCTTTCACTTTTAAAATATATAGTTTAATTCTGATACTCTGAAATCTAACAAAAAGTCCATTCATCTTTTATGTAATATCCTATTTTCTAAAATTCTGAAATAAATCCTGAAAACAGAATGATATAAAACTAAGTATATCTCCCTCTCTCTCCTCACTTCTATTGCCATTCCTCAAGTGTACCCCTTTGATTTTAATTAGGGAAAATTTCAAACATATTCAAAAGTAGAACAGTATAATGAACCCCTGTGTGTCCACAGCTAGACTCCTCAGCTTTTGTCACAAAGCCAGCCAGTCTTACCATATTCCAGCTCCCTTCCCTCCCCATCACTGTATTATTTTAGGGCAGATTCCAGATACCATTTTTCGTATTATCTGGAAAATTTTCAGTGTAATTCCTAACTAGAAATAACTTTCTAAGAAACAGAACTATGGTGTCATTATCACATCTGAAAAATCAACCACAATTCCATGAAATCATTAACTAGTCAGTGATTATGTATATTTCCTATTGCATCACGTCAAGAGGCACATAATTTCTGTTTATCTCCTTGTGATCAAAGTGCTCCAGAATCGTCAAACCTGATTTATCCACCATAAAGTTCCCCATCAGCGTTTTTTTTTCTTTTATGGTGGCGTACTATACGTAATATAATATTTATCAGTTTATTTGTAAGAATACAATCTGGTGGTTAAATTAGGTATACATTCACAGTGTTATGGAACCCTCACCACTGTCTATACCCAAAATTTTGGTTATCCTCAGTATAAACTCTGTACTCGCTCCTTCCCCTAGCCCCTGGTGACCTCTGTTCTACTTTCTATGAATTTGCCTATTCTTGGGACATTGTATAAGTGGCATCACACAATATGTGTCCTTCTGTGTCTGGCTTATTTCACTTAGCATAATGCTCTCAGGATCCATCCATGTTGTAGCATATATCAAAATTTAATCCTTTTTATGGCTGATTAATATGCTGTTGTATGTTTATACCACAGTGTATCCATTCATCTGTTGATGGACATGGTTTATTTCCACATTTTAGCTCTTGTGAATAAGGCAGCTCTGGACATTGGTGTACAAATAACTGACTTTCTTCTTTCATTTCTTTTGGATATTAGGAATGGAATTGTTGGATCTTATGATAGTTCTATGTTTAACTTTTTGAGGAATTGCCATACTGTTTCCCACAGTGAGGGTGTGCACCATGTTACATTCCTGCTAGCGGTATATGAGGGTTCCAGTTTCTCTATATGATCAATAACGCTTGATTTTTCTGTTTGGTTTTGGTTTTTATAATGGCCACACCAGTGGGTGTAAAGTGGCATCTCATTGTGGTTTTGATTTGCATTTCCCTAATGATTAGTGATACTGAGCCTCTTTTGATGTGCTTATGGGCCATTCGTGTGTCTTTGGCAAAATTTTTATTCAGGGACTTTGTCCATTTTTTAGTCATGTTGTTAGGTTTTTTGTTGATGGGTTGTAGGGGTTCTTCAGGTATTCTGGATATTAATGCCTTATCAAGTTCTGTGATATACACCTATTTTTTCCCCATTCTGTAGTTGCTTATAACTTTGTTGATGTTCTTTGATGTATAAAAGTTTCTAATTTTGATGAAGTCCCGTTTATCTGTTTTTTTCTTGTGTTGCCTGTGGTTTTGGTTGTCCTGTCTATGAAGTCACTGCCAAAGCCAATGTCATAAAGATTTTCCCCAGTATTTTCTTCCAAGAGTTTTATAGTTTTGGCCTTGAGTTTTAGGTCTGATGCATTTTGAGTTAATTTTTGTATATGGTATAAAAATGAGAGCTCAACTTCATTATTTTAGAGGTGGATATCCAGCTTTTCCAGGACTATTTGTTGAAAAGACTGTTCTTTGTCCCATTAAATGGCCTTAGGACCCTTGTTGAAAATCAGCTGAGCATATGCATGTGGTTTTTTTTGGTTTCGCTTTGTTTTGTTTTTTTTGTGGGTTCTCCGTTCCTTTGGTCTGGGTGTCCCTACTCCAGTCTCCTCCTGTTTTAATTATTGCAGCTTTGTAGTAAAATTCAGAGCCAGAAAGTATGAGTCCTTCAACTTTATTCTTTTTCAGTGTTGTTTGGGCCCTGAATACAGGGCACCTTGCATTCTCGTAATGAATTTGAGAACTGGCTTTTCCGTTTCTTACCAAAAAGGCTATTGACATTTTGATAAATATTGCATTGAATCTGAAGATCATTTTTGGTAGTATTGACTTTTAACAGTGTTAAATCCTCCTTTAGTGAGCATCCATTTACTTAGATCTTTCATTTCTTTCAGCAGTATTTTGTAGTCCTTGATCAGTTTATTTCCAAATATTGAATTATTTTATATGTCATTGTAAATAGAATTGATTTCATAATTTCTTTTTGGATTGTTTGTTGCTGGGGTATAAAAACACCTCACCATTTTTTTTTAATTTTTTTTTTTTTAATGTTTATTTATTTTTGAGAGACAGAGAGCATGAGCAGGGGAGGGGCAGAGAAAGAGGGAGACATAGAACATGAAGCGGGCTCCAGGCTCCAAGCTGTCAGCACAGAGCCCGATGTAGGGCTCGAACCCACGAGCTGTGAGATCACGACTGAACTGAAGTTGGACACTTAACCGACTGAGCCACCCAGGCGCCCCTAGTTTTTTTTTTTTTGTTTTTTTTTTTTTTTTTTTTTTTTTACAGAATCATTTTAACAGCCATTGGGGTTAACATATTTTATGTTATTAATGTTTAACAAGAGCGCAAGTGGGGGAGAGGGGCAAAGAGAGGGAGGGAGGGGGAGAGAGAGGAAAAGATGGAGGGGGGGAGGGAGGGAGGGAGGGAGGGAGGGAGAGAGAGAGAGAGAGAGAGAGAGAGAGAGAGAGAGAAACAGAGAGAATATGAATCCCAAGTAGGCTCAACGCTCAGCTCAATTCCTGATGTGGTGCTCGATCCCACAACCCTGGGATGATTACCTGAGCCGAAATCAAGAGTAGGATGCTCAGGGGCGCCTGGGTGGCTCAGTTGGTTAAGCGTCCGACTTCGGCTCAGGTCATGATCTCACGGCTTGTGAGTTTGAGCCCCGCGTCGGGCTCTGTGCGGACAGCTCAGAGCCTGGAGCCTGTTTCAGATTCTGTGTCTCGCTCTCTCTCTCTGACCCTCCCCCATTCATGCTGTGTCTCTCTCTGTCTCAAAAGTAAATAAACGTTAAAAAAAAAATTATAAAAAAAAAAATAGGATGCTCAACCAGTTGAGCCACCCACGCCCCCCAACATATTTTATGTTTTAATCTAATACATTGTTCTTTTTGACGCTCAGATTGACCATTTTTAGCCAGTTGAAGATCCTTCATGTTGGCTCTTGAGTCTTTTGGATATGACCTTGGTACAGTCTTTGACAACTTTCTGAAAGCAACCATTTTTAAGCATCTTTAAATTTTTTAATTCTTACGGATATCACCATAGCTTTAACTGATTTTTAAAAAAAATTTTTTTTTATTGTTTATTTTTGAGACAGAGACAGAACATGAATGGGGGAGGGTCAGAGAGAGGGAGACACAGAATCTGAAGCAGGCTCCAGGCTCCAAGCTGTCAGGACAGGGCCCGACGCGGGGCTTGAACCCCCAAACTGAGAGATCACGACCTGAGCCAAAGTCGTACGTTTAACTGACTGAGCCACCCAGGTGCCCCAGCTTTAACTTTAACTGATTTCTTGACTTGTCTTTAGACATATCTTTGATTCCTCACATGAAAAATGAAGATTTAGCCTTCCTTTTTTAAAACAAATTGTTACTGGTTATTTATTTTTTAGTTCTGAACCTTTTCCTCTTTGCACCTTTTAATTCTGTCATAGTACCTTTATTTTTATAATGTCAAGTAACATATTTTATTCAGCAACAATAATCACATATTTTATGTTTTGCCTGTAGGTTGATTACAAAATTTGAAAACTAAAGGGATGGCCCAGTCTGTTCAGTGTCCCCAACTTTTGATTTCAGCTCAGTTCATGATCTCATGGTTCTTGGGTTCAAGTCCCCATGTGGGGCTCTTGCACTTGACAGCATGGAGCCTGCTTGGGAGTCTCTCTCTCTCTGACTGACTCTCTCTCTCTCCTCTCTCCTCTCTCCTCTCTCCTCTCTCCTCTCTCCTCTCTCCTCTCTCCTCTCTCTCAAAATAAATAAATAAACTTAAAAAAATAAAATAAAATTAGAAAACCAAGAATCAGCACTTACTGTGACCATGTAAATATTGTTTATTGCTGAACCAAGTACAATGTTAAGATTATATAGTTTCTTCTTTTTATGTAATGACCTATATGCCACTTGATGGAAAATGTTTCTAGCTGGTGGATTTCTTTTTTAATGTTTACTTTTGAGAGAGAGCGTGTGCATGAGCGCATACAAGCGCAAGTGGGGAAAGCGTGGCGGGGGGGTGGGGGGAGGACAGAGGATCCGAAGTGGCTCTGTGCTGACAGCAGTGAGCCCAGCCCAATGTGGAGCTTGAACTCAAGAACCATGAGATCATAAGCTGAATTGAAGTGTGACACTCAGCCAGCTGAACCACCCAGCCCTAGTTGGTGGATTGTATAGTCTCTTTCCTTACATTGTATTAACTAAGTTAAAAGAGTGAATAAGTATGTTTCTTATTTGTATCATAATTGTTCTAGGCTTTATTTTTCTTTTTTTGAGAAATAATGCTGCTTTAATCACTAATATCTTGTATGGCTCTCTGATTTATTAACATACTTTCAGCTGCTTTGTGTCTTACAGAAGTTTTTTGAACTCCCTTGCTACTACTCCACCCCCACCCCTATTCATGGTTTGATTTATTCTTTTTTTTCTATTTAATGGGATCCTGAGAGATCACAAATACATGTCCTAAAACTTAAAGCTACAGTTGTTTTTTTTTTTTTTTTTAACATTTATTTATTTTTGAGAGAGAGACAGACAGACAGACAGTGTGAGGAAGCGAGGGGCAGAGAGAGACGGAGACACAGAATCTGAAGCAGGCCCCAGGCTCTGAGCTGTCAGCAGAGCCCGTCATGGGACTCGAACCTGCGAACCACGAGATCATGACCCGAGCCGAAGTCGGACACTTAACCTACTGAGCCACCCAGGTGCCCCAAGCTACATAGTTTTTTGGATGCTAAAATTATACTTCCTGATTACAGAGCTTTAATTTTTTACTACTCTCAAAACTGTCCATAGCACCTGGTTAATAATTTCTGTTGCTCTTTTTTGAAATATTTTTGGTTTAAGTTACTACCAGTATATAACAAAGAGCCTACCATAAGAATTGTAAAAGCCTATCATAAGAATTAAAATATGGGTACATAAAATTGCATTTTTTAAGATGACTGATTAAGGGGCGCCTGGGTGGCTCAGTCAGTTGAGCATCTACATTTGGTGGGGATCCTAATCTCGTGGTTCATAGGTTCAAGCTCCGCATCTAGCTTGCTGCTCTCAGCCTGGAGCCTGCTTGGGATCCTCTACCCTCACCCCACCCCCATCCCCACCCCCGCCCTGCCGGTCTCTCTGCCCCTTCCTCTCTCTCCCTTTCCCTCCCTCCCTCCCTCTCTCAAAAATAAACATGAAAAAAATATTTTTTTATGACTGATTAAGTTGAGCAGATTGGGAAAGTTGTGACTTGAACCTAGCTGAATGTGATGCAAAGAGATGAGTTGGGTGTGATTCAGAAAATTTAAATCGTGAGTAGGTCAAGGAAAGGAGAGTAGTGATCAGATGATAAAAATGATAATGTGGTTAACTGATTCTAAGTGCTCAAGTCTCCAGAGGCCTGCTTTAAGAGCCTTAGCTAAACAAAAGTGTATTTAATTGATGTGTATCTGAAAATTGAGCCAAGGTCAATATGGAAGTTGCATGCAGTAAATGTATGTTTGTCCTGTCATTTCAGCTTCTGAAAATTTTTCAGTACACTAACTTTGAGAAAAATAGAAATTACATCTTGTCAACTCAAGATCGGCTCGTGGGAGGATTTGCCAAGTGGCCAGATAGTCATCCAGGTAATTGTGTATAGGGCTCTAGAACAATTTTACTTTTGTTTGTTTCTTGAGTAGATAGATCTTCAGGCATCGTTGTCAGAAAGGGCATAAGATAGAAAATTTAGCCACAGTTGTAAACTTAAATAATAGTTTTTAAAAAAGTAAATTGTTTAAGTTTGGGTGAAAATGTATCATGTTGAGGGGCATAAAGGAAAGTTTGGGTTATCAAGATGTGTTGGTATTGTTTGTCTTTTTTTCCATTTCATTTACCGAACTTTTCTTTCGTTTGAGGCAGTAAGGCAGATGGTCTGAATTGGCCCTGTCAGTAATAGAGGATCATTTGGTCCGTCCAGAATCTAGCTGTCACTAGAGCTAAGTAGAATAAATGCCTAAATCCATAAGGGAACCGGTTATTATTTCTGTTCAGAAGGCACTAAATCAAAAATCTCTAATCCTGAAGTTAGGTGTCCCTCACTGTCCAAACTGTTTTCTGAATTTTAGAAGATTCAGGTTATTGTTTTTAGAAGAATATTTTGCTATTCAAACTCTTACCATTCATTGTCTAAAACTCAAGAGCCACATAGATTCAGACAATGTGATATTTATCGTTTTCCAAACTCAGGAATGACGAAGTAACGAACAAAAAGATTCTTGTATTTAGTAAGTACAGTTGATCTTTGAACCACACGGGTTTGAACTGCACCTGTCCACTTATAAATGGAATTTTTCAATAAATATTGCACAGTATTGTAAATGTATTTTCTTTTTATTATTACTCTTGTTTATTTTGAGAGAGCGTGCATGTGCGAGAGCAGGCAGGGGAGGTGGGGGAGACAGAGAGAGAGAGGGAGGGAGGGAATCTCAAGTGGGTTCCACTCAGTGAGAAGCCCGACTCGGGGCTCAATCGCATGACCGCAAGATCCTGACCTGAGCTGGACGCCTAACCAACTGAGCCACCTAGGTGCTCCCCTTTTTGTTATTTTCTTAATAACATTTCCTTTTCTTGAGCTTCCTTGATTAGAAGAATATAATACATAATATGTAGGACATACAGAGTATGTGTTCACTGACTGTGTTACCTATGAGGCTTTCCTGTCAACAGTAGGCTGTCAGTAGCTAACTTTTATGAGAGTCCAACTTCTATGTAGAGTTTTGACCGCACGGGGTGTCAGTGGCCATAACTGCTACATTGTTCAAGGGTCAATTGTACTTTCAAATGGGTTCTTTAGAAATAACGAATAATCTTTATTAGTAATGACATTTTTTAAAAAATGTAGATAATTCTGCCATTTCCCAAACCTAGACAGATTTCATTCTAAGCTGCATACTCTGATATAAAACAGCCTGCTCAGTTACTCCTCAGATGCCACCTACAGGCCCCTCAGACCCAGCCTGCCAACTGAGCCTGGTCTCTGTGCCCCACCCCACCTCAAAGCTTGAGTGGCCCCAGGCCAGGTTCAGGCCTACAGTTCTGCAACAGTCTTAGTATCATAGTCTTCCTGCTTCTGGTCTAGTCCTCCTCACGTTGACACTGTGCGTGCGTGCGTGTGTGTGCACGTGCTTAAATGACAGGGGAAAGGCCACAGCTTTCCTCAGACTCTCAAAGGATCTCTCATGCAAAAAACGTTAAGAACAGGGCGCCTGGGTGGCTCAGTGGCTCAGTCAGTTAAGCGTCCAACTTCCGGCTCAGGTCATGATCTCACCCCGCACCAGACTCTGTGCTGACAGCTTGGATTCTGTGTCTCTCTCCCTTTCTCTCTCTTTCTCTCTCTCCCTCCCTGCCTCCCTCTCTCTCTTTCTCTCTCTCTCTCTCTCTCTCTCTCTCTGTGCCCCTCCCCCACCCATGCTCTGTCTCTCTCTCTCAAAAATAAACATAAAAAAAATGTAGACATCAGTATATATATTTTTTAAAAAAAGGTTGAGAACGTCTAATCTGAACTCTTAAATCCATTAAAATCATCCAGAGACTCTTAGCTCCCTGAGTGGGTTCTTCCGCATGGCCCACAAGGGCCCTCCTGAGATCTGGCTCCTCTCCCACCTCTAGCGTTATTCTCCAGGCCTGCCTGCCCCTCCCCATTATGTTTTCACCTGTAGCAAAATTACTCTATTGACAGCCTTCCCAAAAGTCAGTTTGAAAGTTTGTTATAAATAATTCAGAGCATTATGGATGAGTAAGTTAATAAAATATTAGCTATAAATATATGAAACTAGATACAAGGAATGATTGTTTTTATAGCATTGCAGTAGAACCATGGTTTTTATTATTAGTTTAGAATCTCTTCAGCTCATCTCCATTAATAAAACTGCTATAGTCAGAATATGTACTTGAATGAAAATAATAAATATGGGGCTCATGAAATCAGACTTTTGTACCTGAAGCAAGCAGAAATATTTCCTCACATTCTCACTTACCTGTATTTTCATGCAAAATATGTTTTGTTTTTTTTTTAAGTTTATTTTTGAGAGAGTGAGAGAGAGCTGGGGAGGGGCAGAGAGAGAAAGAAATCCTAAGCAAGCCCACTGATGCAGGACCCAAACTCATGAACTCTGCAATCATGACCTGAGCCATAATCAAGAGTCAGACATTCAACTGACTGAGCCACCCAGGCACCCCCAAAATATGCTTTCTTTTTAAAAAATGTACAGTGCTTTTGATTTCTAAAGCAAAAGAATATTTTTTTCCAGTTTTATTGAGAAATAATTGACATGCATCACTTTGTGAGTTTAAGGCATACAGCATTATGGTTTGATTTACATTTATGTGAAATGATTACCAGAATAGGTTCAGCTAGCACCCAGCTTCTCATGTAGATGCCAGAAAAAAAGAAGAAAATAATAAAGGGCAAACAGTTTATTTTGTGATGAGAACTGTTAGGATTAACTGCCCTAACACATTTCCTGTACATCGTACAGCAGCCTTGGCTGTAGTCCTCATGTTGTACATTACATCCCCAGTACTTACTTATTACTGGATGTTTGTGCCTTTTGACCACCTTCCTCCAATGCCCTGCCCCAGCCCCCACCTCTGGTAAGCATGGGTCTGATGTCTTTTTTTTCTAGGAGTTTGGTGTCTTTTTTTTTTTTTTTCTTAGAGTCCACATAGAAGTGAGGTCATACAGTATTTGTCTTTTTCTGACTTATTTCACTTAGCATTACACCTTCAGGGTCCACTGATGTTGTCGCAGGATTCCCCCTGGTTCTTTATGGCTGAATCAGGTTTCGTTGTATATATACTGCAAGTTCTTCGTCCATCTGTCAATGGAGTGTTAGGTTGTTTCCATATCTTGGCTCCTATAAATAATTCAGCCGTGTACATTGGGGTGTCAACATTAAGTTATTGTTTTCATTTCCTTTGTGTACACCCTCATGAGTGGACTTACTGGGTGGTGTGGCAGTTCTGTTTTTAATCCTTTGAGCATCCTCCATACTGTTTCGTGGCTGCACTGATTTACACTCCCACCAGCAGCGCAGGAGGGCTCCCCTGTCTCCACATGCACACCAGCATTTGTTATCTTTTCTCTCTTTGATGATGGCTATTATAACGGGAGTCACATGGCACTGTGGTTTTAATTTGTATTTCCCTAACGGTCACTGTGTCCACTGATGTCGAGCATTGGTTGGCCTTTTGTGTTTCTTCTTTGGAGAAATAACTATTCAAATCCTTGCCCATTTTTCAGTTGAGTTGCTTGGGTTTTTTTTTCTGCTGGGTTGTATGAGTTCTTTGTTTTTATAAAGGGAAATAATATTTTTAAATTTGGTATCTGTAGGTGCATCTGTGTGGCTCAGTTGGTTAAGTGTCCAACTCTTGATATTGGCTCAGGTCAAGATCTCATGGTTGTGGGCTCTGCACTGAGTGGATCCTTCTTGGGATTCTCTCTCTCCCTCTCTCTCTGCCCCTCCCCTGCTTGTTTGTGCATGCTCACTCTCTCAGAATAAACAAGCTTTAAATAATTTAGTATCTAACCATAGCTATAAATATGTTACAGTATTACCTTAAGAAAACAGAATTGATGCCATTATTTTTCATCAGGACCTGAACTATTTTGACAAATAATGTACTATTTTAACAAGTAGGAATAGGGAAATGACAGTATCTTAGAAAGCATTTCTTTTTTTTTTTCCTATTAAATGTTTGTTTATTTTGAGAGAGAGAGGACGCGCATGCAGGAGAGGGGCAGAGAGCGAGGGAGAGAGAATCCCAAGCAGACTCTGCACTGTCAGCGCAGAGCCCAGTGCGGGACCCCATCCCACGAACCTTGAGATCATGACCTGAGTTGAAATCAAGAGTCAGATGCTTAGCTGACTGAGCCACCCAGGTGCCCCTGGAAAGCATTTCACACATAAACCTATTTGAAATACATTTTGAGCATTTACAATAAATTTTTAAAAGAAAATTCTTGAAGCTTTTTTCTAGCAGTCAGTTGCTAACTTTAACATTTGTGTAAATACTTAAATTTAATACTTTGTACAGATGTGGTAAAATGTCTCCAGAACTTGTACACTGCAAAGCATAGAAAGTCTTTGTATAATAAATTGAATTTATCTGGAAGACCTATTCACAGAGCCTTTAGGAAAATCCTTTTTAACAAGTCTTTAAAATTAGCTTATTCTTGGTTCTAGTAGATTTAGTAGGAGATTTGACACGAAACAATTTTATATACATTTACAGAAGAAAAGGATGAATTTTTATTATGAAGAAACTATATACTTCAGCATCTGACATGCTTTAATACACATACAGATCAGGAAGTTTAAAAAAATTTTTCTCTTTGAGGTTTGAAACAATTAAGGGCTGATTCATTGGCTTTTACAAAAATCTTTTTGAGAAAAAAATGTTTTATTTTTATATTACGTGGAAAGTAGAAGATCCTATTTTATGTTACTCTGGATGGATTTTGTTCCTCTTTCAGTTGCATTTTTCCCTAGAAAAGTTCCCTCATTTTTAGACCATAAAAGTTTCCTCCTTTCTAGACAAGTTTTTAGAGTAACTATAAGGAAAATTAAATAGAACAGGGGAAATCAGATTTATTTTTTGTGGTCTGAAAATTAGAGAAAAGCGAGCCAGAAGAAACCTCAGCAGTCTGTGAAAAGACATTAAAGAGGATTGATATGGGCCTCTGTTAGTAGAATAACTTTTTCACTGATAACTTTGAGCACAGCTGTCATTCCTGTTTTGAAAAGTAAATGATATGTTAGTAAAACATTCTCTTTAATTCTTTTGACAAAAGTTTGAGTCGGGAAGGTGTTTTTGGACATCCATAGCTCTTGAGGCCATAAATGATGGCTTGACAGCTACAAAGTGTTTTTTGTAGTATTCCCATAACTGCAGAGCTCTGGGCTCTTCAGGGTCCATATAAGGCTGTCCAGCAGGCAACAGCCATGTGATTTCAGTGGCCACGTGAATGGAAGAGGGCCAGTGCCCCCTGAAAGATGGGCACCAGTAGTGAGGCCAGTATAAAAGAAAGGTTATGGTATTTATAACCACATAGAATGTGAGTTTGTTTTTACTGTCAGGTCAGACATTTTTTGAATGACTGACATTCCCCTAAATAGGAAAACTAAATATGGTACAGCATTCCAGAACGGATTATTTTGTTTAGGCTTCTTTCACTGAACACAGTATTGAGATAGTACTTACTGGTTTAGGAAATGTCAGAGGTACAACGTAGTAGGGAGGAGTATTGCTACTTACAGTCACAGGGTTATTTTCATTTTTAAGGAAATTTTTTCCTTTTATGATACACAGTTAAAGCCCCTTGATTCTGTTTTCTGTAGTAAGTGAAAGGGAAAACCCACTAAGTGAGAAGTCTTGTAGCACGGCTCCTCTCCTTGGTGTTTTCATCACAGAGGATGTTGGGAGTGTCACCTCCTCATTTGAGAACTCTTTACCTTTGTTAGTGGTATTTTCTTGAATAAAATATCTGATTTTGGTCATCTTTTTTTTAACTGGTGTTTTCAGAGATTGAGAAAGCAAATGTTTCAAGAACTACACTTAACATTTTTCTAAATTTAATTGTTAATGGGCTCATAGATATGTCGCTGTAATACTTTGCAACATATACAAATAAGAATGCCTGTTGTGATTAAAATAAAAAAAAATGCTTTGCTTTCAGATGCTTTACATGCATACTTTGGGATCTGTGGCCTGTCACTAATGGAGGAAAGTGGAATTTGCAAAGTTCATCCTGCCCTGAATGTAAGCACACGGACTTCTGAACGCCTTCGAGATCTCCATCAGAGCTGGAAAACCAAGGACTCTAAACAGTGTTCCGAGAATGTGCACATCTCCACGTGACTGATTTCCTTTGGGGGGTGGGGGGAGGCAGGGAGTTTGTAGCATAACTGTAGCTCAAGGTTAAAAGCCATGTATAACCAAGTGTGCTCTTTTCTTAAGAGGTAGAGTCTCACAGTCAGATTGCGTGCTGATGTCACTTTGGAATATGGTCTTGAGCCAGTAACCTTTGGACTGGGTTTCAAGAAAATCTTTGTTGAAGTTTGAACCACAGCGGACTCTGTTGTGGTTCTTAAATGTTTATACTGTATTTCTAAGAAGTTCTTTGGGCAAATTAACTGTATGTATGTAGGTTATCTTTTTAAAAAAACTCTTAAGTGCGAATTGTATCATACTGTAAAATGGACACAAATCTTCAGAACAGGTTTACAGTTCACAGAGCGTTGATAATCTGTGGGTGAACACTTAGTGATCATTTGAAAAGCTTGCCAGCTGATGGTAAAAAATTGCTTTAATGAATGAAGTATTTAGGATTCTTCTTTGAAAACAGATGATTCCATAATTTTTAAAAAGAAGAATGACTTATTTTGTCTTATTAAGTAAAGTGTGCCAGTAAATGTACGTGGCCTATATAAATGAAATTAACTTCATAGCAAGGATGAATAGGCTTAACTAATATAGTAATTTTCTAAGTGGACATTGATTTAAGAAGACTATTATGTAACTAAGGAAAAAATAATTTAACTGTATGTGATTGTGAATGAGAAGGTTTTGTGCTATGTGGGTCACTTATTTAGATGTTGCTGGAGTGAATAACAGGTTTGATTTTAAGTTCATTATTAGTTGCTTTTCCTTTCTGGGGAGAAAACAGTCATCTAGAAGGAAAGACATCTAGTGGTTTTGTTTATTTTTCTGAAATATGTGATATTGTAAATTATACTTGTACTTTTATAACAGAGTTATTTTTAGCCATTTAGATTTTTTTTTTTAGTTTGTTGCCTCTAGTGTGTTAGTGGTTCTGATTTCACACTGACAATTTTCTAATTTTTTCAAAGCAAATAAGTAAAAATCTCAGTAAAAAACCAGAACCACTAAAGTAGATTTAATGGTGCAGCTCCATACATGGTCATTTATATTTTTATATTTTCAGGTAAGTGGAAGGGAAACGTTCTCTTTAGGGGTTAAGGACTGGGATTTCGCTTTTGTTCTTTCAGTTTTGTTTTCTTCATTCTTTGAACTACCTAATTGTAAAGGAAATGGCATAATAACTCATCTTCATTTGTGACCAGTTTATCAATAAATCACTTCCATCACTGTTGTTGAATGACGTTCAAAGATGTGAGACGAGTACCGAAATGGAGAAGATCTCTTCACTAAAGAAGCTGGGTTTAAGTTAAAGTCGTGGGGATTATAAATGTTGAATTATTCTGCAACTATCAGTACGAAAACTAAATTACTAGCATTACTGTTTAGGAATTAAAATATTTAAATTTTAATTTATTTCCTAAATTGGAGGGAGAAATACTCTTAAATAATGGTCCTTCCAAAGGGAAATCTGGTATATGCTTGGAGAAATGATTCATTTGTAGTTGGCATGTTTAGTCTTAAACCTCACCTTGCCAAAGTCAACTTTATTATGTTTTTAATTAGAAATAAAATCCATTTTCTGATTGTGGGGAAAATATAAGCTTAACAAGAGATGTTATCTTTCGATGAGTTATTTCAGTTGCTACTATTTAAATCCTGGCAAATTAAAACATCCCCATCTCAAACTAAGTCACTTCCTAAACATTAGGAGTTAAAATAGCATATATGATACGGCTTTAGATCTGTTACAAAAAGCCCTGATTGCTTTTTCTGAATTGCCATCAGTGGTTAGAAGGTAAGAAAGTTAGTAATAATGGTAACTGTGTTTGTAAATGTGAGGGAAGTCCAAGTTTAAAAGTGTTTCATAAAACTATTAAGAAGTATTTCCTAGCTCCTTGTATAATTTAATAGCATAAGATTATAAATTACATTATGATTCTGAATGGGGCCTTTTTGTGAAACCTTGTGGCCCAGTAGGTGTTTACCTTCCATAGCGGCGTGCCGACCGAAACAACCCAGTGAACCTACAGAGAAACTACTCCTGTTTCTAAATAGTTATTTACAAGAAGAGTATAAACTAAGCGATAAGTAATATTTCACGTATATGCTTTGTTCCTTAGCAGTGCTATTACAATGAGCAGGGAAAGAGGAAGTCCACAAGAACTCTGTTCCCTGTGTTCTGCCCCTACCCTGAGTATGGTATTTTTCAGATGTTGGTAGAAGCTTTGTTTAGAGCATCTGCAGGAGAACAAGATTCATCAGGTCACACAACACCATTCAACCTATTCATCATATGCAGTGTCTTTAGATTTGACCTATACTGTGTGTGTGTGTGTGTGTGTGTGTGTGTGTGTGTGTATTAATCAGATCTTGAAATAGCTATTCTTTAATTTCAGTTCACATAGATTGTTTTGTGATGTTTTGATTACAGTGGTAGATAGTTTGGAAATGGTCGCACCTGATAATATTTGAGAGTCGGTTTAAGGAGGTGCTCTGGAGTGTGATGAGTTGGGTTTAAATCCCAGATCTGCCAGTTCAGCAGTATGATCTTGGACCCGGGAGTGGGGGGGACTAACTCCTGAGGTTATTCAAGGATTAAATGAGATAATGCATATAAAGCATTTGGCATAGCACCTGAAATCCAGTAAATTTCTAAGTATAATTTCTGTCACAACCATCATAAAATGATTGTTACTGAAATCTCTTCTGTAATAGAGCTTTCACAGGGGTTAAGCTCCAGGAAGATGACAGCAATAGTGTACTTTCTGAGCTTTAGCATAAGAATACAGGGTAACCAGGATAGCCCCAGACCCCGTTCTACAAAACTAGATGACAGCTGTCCCCATGACCCTCAAGAGTGAGGCAAGCAAGGAAGGACAGACCACTGACCGACAGATAGTTTCGGCGTCTGCCTGTGGGGAAGGGGAAAGTAGGCAGCTATTTGCTGACAGCACGGTTTCTTGGCAGCCTGGCAGGGGGCCTGTCACCAGAAGCAGAGACTGGCCAGGCTCCTACAGGTTCCCTCCGCCGGTGGGTGTGCCAGCAACGTAGTGAGCTGGGCCCCGGGGCTGTATATGTCTCAGAACTGATGACACAAAGCCTGGCACAGGGAGAAACTGCTGAAAGTAGGATTTCAGCTGGACAGGACAGGTATGAGAGGACAAGGAAAAGAGAAAGTCCAGGTCAGCGTTGAGAAGGAATGTCACTGGTGATGTCCTGTCGATTACTTTCTCAGAATGAACAAGAAGCTTTAGGACAGGAGCTAAGAAAAATCCTAGAGCACTCCTCTCTCCTAAAAAAGTACAGGAAAACTTCAAACAACAAAAACTGTGAGAAGGATTACAATCGAATCTCCTCCAAAGACGAAATAAGAATAAACAGGGCAAGCACACCAGAAAGACATGACCACAGGGCTGATGAACACTTCAATATACTTCTTTTAAAAAGCAGTTAGGACAGGAAATTTATAGTAGTTAGAACTGTAGCATTAAAAATGGAAGAAGCTGAAAATTAAATCTTAAAAACTTGGAGCAGAAAAGCAAACCAAAAGAAAACAGAAGAAAGGAATTTGTAAAAGGGAGAGAGGAAAATTACCACCACCTAACCTATTCAAGAACAAAAGGTTGAAATGACATGGGAGAAATAACCATAAAACAGGAGAAATTTCAAAATTCTAAGACTACTTTAAATAATTTTATACAATCAGAACACTAACTTTTCTTAGAAAAATGCAAATTGAAATTGCCAGGGTTTACCTTGTAGATACAGAAATTTAAATCAATTATCATAGAAGAAACTAATAGAGGACTCCTTACCAAAAAAAGTGTTGGGTCTTGATTATTTCAAGGGATTTCTACCAAACCTTAAGATGAAATAATCCTGGCGTTTATACAATTCCAGAAGCTAGAAAAAGAATCTTGAGCCTCAAAGTGCCAAAAAAAAAAAAAAAAAATTTAAAGACTTGTAAATTCATTTTGTAAAGCAAATATAATATAGCATTGTTTCCAAAACTTGACAAAGACCATACCAAAGAGAAAATTATAGACCACTCACAAACAAATATCAATGCAAAAACTTTAACAGTGTATTAGCCAATAACCCCAAAGCACTTTCAAGAAAAAATACATCATAACAAAGTTGGGTTTATTACAGGAATGCAAGGGTAATTCAATAGTAGACTGTTACTATTCATTGTATTAAAAGAGTTAAGGAGAAAATCATTTTTTCTCCATTTTTCCGGAAAGGCATTTGATAGAATTGAGCATTCAATTCATGCTGAATGTACTCAATAAACAGAAATCGATGAGTAATTCATTAACATTGTACCTCTGCCCAAAAGACAGCACCTTAACCTCAAAACAAAAGAAGCTTTCCACTGAAAGTCGAGAACAAGACGTGCCCCTACCTCTCTCTGCCACTTAGCATTGTGTTGATTTTAGCCAGTGCAGTTTGACAAAAGCCACATGAATTTCATGGAAAAGAATTGCAGATACGCATTTATATCTGGAAAACTGAAAGAAGTTTGTTGAAATGCTCTAAGAGAACTTAGTAAAGTAGCAATTACATACAAATACACATTCAAAACTCATGCATATATATAAGTGCTCACCAGACTCAAAAGAGTATCTAACTCTGGATCCATTTAAATGAAGTTCAAAACAGGCAAAACTTATGGGTGTCAAAAATCAGCACCCCCTTTCAGTCACCACCTCCCCCTCCAAAGGTAAGCACTATCATGACTTAAATCACCATCAATTAGTTTTGTCTGTTTTTAAGCTTTATGGAAGTGGAATCGTATACATTATTTTTCACCTGGCTTCTTCAGCTCAACGAGGCCTAGAAGAGTATGAGGCCGCCTCTATGGTGCTGGTAACGTTCTGTTTCATTCAGGTGCTGGTTACGTAAGTGCATTCGCTTTATGATACGTACACTTACGGTTTGTGCACTTTTCTGTATGTATAATTACAGTTCAATAAAAATGTTTACTAAAAAGGATAAAAGATTTCATATATATACAAACCTGAACTAGTTAGGAGGTGTACTTGAAGATCCCTTTTGTAATTACAAAAAGAAAAACGTGTAAACTTTATTATTATGTTTTTTTTTTTTTTTTGGACTCTCTAAGCCCAACACGGGGCTCAAACTCACGACCCTGAGATCGCATGCTCTCCCGACCAAGCCAACCAGGTGCCGCATTAAGGAAAACTTTTAAAAAATAAACTCTTGATAGAAAATTAGACTTTAACAGTTGAAAAGATGTATCCTATCCTTAGATAGGAAGACTCAACATGAAAACATGCTTTTCTCCCAAGGAAAATTATGTTTGCTTCTATTTGAGAGAGCATACAAGAAAAGCTATGGAAACTACAAAGAAGAACGAGAGGGAACTAGCCCTACCAGACATTAAAACACTTTTAAATCCTCCCTTATTAAAAGTTTGGTATCAGCCCAGGAATTGGAGGTCCAGTGGGACAGAAGAGAAATTCCAAGAATAGACCCAATGGTAGCAATACAATAAAAGCAGCATCTGAAATCCGTGAGAAGATGAACTTTAATTTATTTTTATTTTTATTTTTTAAAGATTTTATTTTTAATCTTTACACCTAATGTGGGGCTTGAACTCACAACCCCAGGGTCAAGAGGTTGCACCCTCTACAGACTGAGCCAGACAGGCCCCCCAGAGAAGACTAATTTTAATTTTAATTTTTGAATTTTTTTTAATGTTTATTTTTGAGAGAGAGAGTGCGAGTGGGAGAGGGGCCAGGAGAGAGGGCGACGTGGAGTCCAAAGCAGGCTCTAGGCTCAGAGCCCGACATGGGGCTCAAACCCACAAACCACAAGATCATCACCTGAGCCAAAATCCAGAGTGGGACCCTTAACTGACTGACCACCCAGGTGCCCTCTCCTGGGGTGACTCTGTAAGCTTAAAGATGTGGAATGGCTGGGGCAAAGACTATGCACATTTTAAATTCTGATGGCTTTTGCAAAAAAGACATTGTTTTCAAAGACCATATTGGTGCACACTCGTACCTTGAAGCTGAGACTTTTAAGTATCAGAAAATTATCTTCTGACAATAAAATAACCATCTTGTAACTCAGAATTGCGGCATTGGAAAAGATCATAGAGGCTTAGTCCCTCACCCTCATTTTACAAATTATAAATCTGAGGCCCAAAGACAGAGGAACTCACGCAAGGTCATGTATGTGCCGTATTCTTTTTTTTTTTTAATTTTTTAAGTTTTATTTTTTTTGAGAGTGCAGAGGAGGGGCAGAGAGTGAGAGAGAGAATCCCAGGCAGGCTCCGTGATATCCGCACGGAGCCTGATAACGCTCAAACTCACGATCCGTGAGATTGTGACTTAAGCCAAAACCAAGAGTCAGATGCCCAACCGACTGAGCCACCCAGTGCCCCTCCCCGTACTATATTCTTAGATAAGAACATATCTCTAGAACACATCGTGCATGTGTATATATTAATACAGATACGCAAGACAGAGATAGATGTAATGTGTTTTCTAATATAAAAGTCTGTGGTCGTTCTGTATCTAGAATACAGTGCACACTTTCTGTCCCCAGGATAGGGCTTTTCTTTGATCATAGCACTTCTTTAATGTATTCGTCTTTTTTCCCCTTTTCACTTTTTTCTAGATCTTCAGTTCTGTTTTTTTTTCTTGCATTTTTTTTTTAACATTTATTTTATTTTTGAGAGCGAGGGAGACAGAGAGTGAGCCAGAGAGGGGCAGAGAGAGAGAGAGAGAGGGAGACACAGAATCTGAAGCAGGCTCCAGGCTCTAAGCTGTTAGCACAGAGCCCGACACGGGGCTCGAACCCACAAACCATGAGATCATGATCTGAGCTGAAGTTGGACACTTAACCAATTGAGCCACCCAAGCACCCCCCTAGATCTTCAGTTCTAATAATTTTTCACTGAGGCTCTGAAGGCTTTGACTAAATTAAGGGTCGCCACTAAAAGTGTATGTGGGATTTCTTGAGTTAACTGATAATGCCCCACAGGTCTATGTCATTGACATAGACCGTGCATTATGGGTGCACAGGGCCTCATCATACTTAGCCCACAACCTATTAGGAGTCTCTAAACATTTCAAAAAGTTTTTACAAAGTGTCTGTGGGAACATGAAAGGCATGTAAAATTCACTGGAGGAAGTCCAAGCCACTTTTCCTCTGATGTAATCCTAGATGAGGAAGTCAGGGAGTTGGGTAGAGCTTTGTGAAGTCCCTGAGGACTGGAAGAAAATAATCGCTGAAAGAATCAATTTGATAAAGCACAGAAGTAGCTTACTCAAATGCTAATGGGTTTTCATCTTGCATTTGGATTTCAGCAACTGACTTCCACACTAGAATATCCACAAGCGATATTCTGCTACAGAGTACCTTCTTTTCTGCTACAGAACATGATGTAGAAAAACATTCAGTGGTTAAATTCTAGAAATAGGCAGAGAAGAAGAATCGTTCAGGTAATACCTTTTGTTTTTATGACTCTTGGTACTGATTTTACTATTTCTCATTAAGGGACATTTGGTTACTTCCAACTTACAAGCACTTCTTTGTACATCATATGTATGTCTGTGGGGTTCCTAGCAGGATATTTCTGGATTAAAGGATGTATACTTAAAAAGTATTGGTATCAGCACCAAAAAAAAAAAAAAAAAAAAAAAAAAAAAGAAAGTATTGGTAGTTACTGTTAAATTGCCATCCAGAAACAGGGTAGCCATTCATAACTTGCTAACAGAGTATTGGAGCACCTCTTTCTCTTATCTTCTGCAGCACTGGATATTTTCAACCTTTAAGTTTTTCCATTCTGCATACAAAAAAATTTTGGTGTGGGGCGCCTGGGTGGCTCAGTCGGTTAAGCAGCCGACTTCGGCTCAGGTCACGATCTCGAGGTCCGTGAGTTCGAGCCCCGCATCCGGCTCTGTGCTGACAGCTCAGAGCCCGGAGCCTGTTTCAGATTCTGTGTCTCCCTCTGTCTCTGACCCTCCCCCGTTCATGCTCTGTCTCTCTCTGTCTCAAAAAATAAATAAACGTTAAAAAAAATAAAAAATAAAAAAAAATTTTTGGTGTTCCCTTGTTGATAAACAACACGTGTAGAAAACAAGACTTGCTAGGTTTAGGGGTGGGGTGGGGCTGTTGATTGGTGCTGTATGAGTCAATGCTAATCAGTTCATGTCTGAAAGGGTGAAATCAGAATAATGTCTCTCCATTAACGTAGGCTTACGACAGTAGTTTTCAAAATGTGTGGTCTGCAGACTGGAGCATTGACATCATCTGGGAACTTTTAGAAATGCAAATTCTCTGGCCCCACTTGAGACCTACCTACTGAGTCAGAAATGGAGGTGAGGGTGTGGGGAGGACCAGCCACCTGTGTTTCAACAAGCCCTCTCAGTGGCTGTGATGCAAGGTCATATTTGAGAGCCAGTCACGGATGTAGAAAAAGCAGCTTGGGCAGGAGACGCAAATGAGAACCCCACAAGTATTTGCAGATTTAAATATTAAAAAGGTAGGGGTTTTAGTCCATAATAAGCGCAGTCTGTTTCAACAATGTGATCTTCCTGCCCACCCCAAAAAAGGTAATACTGTCTCTGTCTGCGGTAACAGGGTTGCCAATGTTAATGCTCAGATATGCAAAGAAAACCTTCAGTTTCTCAAATGGACCCGCTCTTCATTTGCCGATTGCTTTGGGTAGGGCAGGCCCAGGGGTGGGGCCATTTAAATTTGGCAACAACTAGCTTCAGTCTTTGCTCAGGTGGTTCTCTCTGGCTCCTGGCTCCTGGCTCCTGGCTCCTGGCTCCTTGTCATCTTGGATATATGTGCCTCCTGGTGGTTGATGGAGCCTTTTTTGCAGGTTGCTGCTCTGATCGGGTCCCTCTGCTGGCATCTCCTGAGGTGCCTGCTGGTCTAGTGTGGCCTTTCTGATGGCAGAGTCCCACCACGCGGCCTCTTGGCTGTCAGGCTGGTCCTAGATCTTTATGCCCAAATCTCTGCCTCCATTTTGTATTATCCAACTCCCTCCCCTCCCATTTTGGTGCCAGATGTGGAGGTAAACTAGGTGTGTTACTCCTAGGACTACAGCCTCTCAGTCTAGGCTGTGCCCAAAGAAGCAGGGCACAAGGCCACCCCATTACCACATGTCTAAATATTAAAGAGTTACAAATCAAACTAGAGAAATATGATCTTCCTGGTTGACACACATATATAATGCCAGATTTGGAAAAACAGGTCATACCAAGTAACTGAATAACACACATCAATAGTTAACTTCATTTTCCACCCCTAGGCCATGATTGGGCAGTGGCAGTGCTGGTCTTGAGAACAGAAATCCAAAGCTTTCTCCCTGGTGTGCTGGTTGGCCAGCCGTGGCTTCCTACAATCATTGGGAATGATTGTGAATCATTGATTCACAGAATAAGCATCGCTTTCTCCTCTTATTTATCCATCCCTCCATTCATTCATTATAAGTGGGTTTTATGACTAACATGAGGCTTGAACTCACAGTCTCAAGTTCAAGAGTCGCATCTCTATAGACTAAGCCAGCCAGGTGTCCCAGCTTTCTCCTCTTCTAACAGGGAGTGTGGGGACGGCTCTCTGCCCACCTGTACCCTCTCTGTCTGATATGGCACACGGTCCGAGTCAGGCATTCTTTGCTCACAACGTGCCCCCAGCCTCCTACCTCACCCCCCTCACCCTCTCACCTGCCTCGGCGGAACATGAGCCTGGCCTTCCAGGCTCAGATTCAGAAATCTTGGCCTCCTCTGGGTTACCGGGCCATGACCAGCCCTCATCTCCCCCTTCTAGGGCCCTTCCCACACCTTGAGAAGCTTCCTTCCATCACACCTTGGACCTGGGGGGTTCACACCCAAACAGCACAGTCCAAAAAGGACCCAGGGAAGAAGCCCACACAGGGCCTGGATCTCTGGTACCAGGAGCATTGTCTAGAAGGGGGCCCCACCAATTCCTCATTTTATGGGGTGTCTTGGACTGGGGTCCCCTAAAGTGCAGGGGTTTGATCTAAGGGCAATACTGGCAGGTGGTCAGCCCGTGTTCATGCCTGTCTGGACCGTGCTACTGGGCGTCCACACACCTCCCTTCCTCTGCCTGTGCCTTTCATCCTTTCCATACTCCCCCAGGGCTGGGGGCCACAGAATTACCCCCCCTTCATTGGTGGCGGGTCCTTTCCTTTCTTCACTTCCAAGTTCTCTCCACCACTGACCTGACATTTCCATTGCACTTTTAAGAAATCTGTAAAACCCTGTCCCACGTGACAAAAGCTGACTTTCTGCTTCTCGTTTTGCTGCACACTCAAAAGCTTCCTCTTTTTTTCCCTTTCTCCGTGCTGAAACAGTCTAAACCCTTCCAGGCAAATGAGTGCCCCCGGAGGAGCAGGAAATGCCAAGGCCAACACATTAAAATTTTCCAAAGTCGGTTCCCCAGCTGCTGAGGGCCGGGTCGCTAGATCGAGGGGGAGGTGGTGACCTGAGTGTGATCTGTACTGTCAGGACACCAGAGTGCATTCAAGGTGCCACACGTGCAGAAGGTCAGAGGTGGGAAGGGCGGGAAAGGAGGCAAGGGAAAAAATGGCTAGTTGTCATGTTCGGATCTATAAAGGGCTGTTCTGTGGAAAGAGGTGAGTAGATTGAGTGGCGACTCCAGAATTTCTCCTGGGGGATGGGGGGCATCAGTAAGCAGGTGAGGCCTGGAGGACTTGCCTGGAAGGTGCTTTGTGAATCGCTTGCACTTTTTGTGTTTGCCGAGCCTTTGTGTCAGGTAGCTGTAGAGGGAGCAGGTGAAGATTTAGGTCCGGCTTACCCGCATACCCCTCGTTAGCCACACTGTGGCTCCACCAGTAACTGGCTGCTGTAAGCTTGAAGCATGCACGCACGACAAATAACGCTGGTTGAGTGATGGCACTAATACACGAATCGCTGTGAGAGACACCTGGAGAACTTTGGGACATCAGGGCTGTGTGAAGCTGGACCAGGTAGCCCAGGTCAGTTCCCTGGTGCCTGCCACTCTCAATCTCTGGGTTGTGTGAGTTTAAGCCCCCCCAGTGGGTAAGGAAATTCCTTAAAAATAAAATAATTAAAAAAAATTAAAAGGCTATAGTGGGACTCACTTCCAAAGCTTTTTACTCAGTTCAGAAGACTATGGTAAAGACAAGAATTTTTTTTTTTTTAAAGTTGTGTGGGCCATTTTGATTAGAAGCCAGGTTTAGGAATCACTATATTAAATAATTCAAAAGGCCCCTTCTAACAGGGAGAATATATTATCTTAAGGTAACTTCAAGCTGATAAATGCGTCTCTTGCATAGTGTTTGGGAACAGTGGCTTTAGGAAGCTGTTAAGTTTTTCTTTCTTTCATTTACTTGAGAGAGACAGAGACAGAATGAGTAGGGGAGGGGCAGAGAGAGAGAGAAGGAGAGGGAGAATCCCAAGCAGGCTCCACACTACCAGTGCAGAGCCTGATACAGGGCTTGAATTCATGAACCGTGAGATCATGACCTGAGCTGAAACCAAATCAGATGCTCAACCCACTGAGCCACCCAAGTGCCCCTAGGAGGCTGTTAAGTTTCTAGCAAAAGTATCCCTTTCCTGGAAGTGGCCTCGGTAGTAAAAAGGCTAAAGATTAAAAAAAAAAAAAAAAAAGAAGCCCAGCAGCTTTTGATTTTCCACTTCAGGCCTTGCTGGTCTAGGTTATGTCCAACCCTGGGAAAGGAAGATGCTTTTATTGAACACATTTCAACATGGGTGTTGGCTCGATGTTACTTGTGGACAGAAAACATGTGTATTCTATTTCTACATACCTCATTGATGAAACATGCAAAACTAGGAAAAACGACCAAATGTAAAGTCTATTTGCTATGTAAATAGACAAAGGAATTTCAGGAAGCACTGCTCGTAAGTGTTTTCAATTTTTTTTTTAATGATTATTTCTCAGAGAGAGAGAGATCGAGAGACAGAGTGGGAGTGGGGGAGAGGCAGAGAGAGAGAGAGAGGGAGACACAGAGTCTAAAGCAGGCTCCAGGCTCTAAGCTGTCAGTGCAGAGCCCCGGTGTGGGGCTCGAACTAATGAATGCGAGATCATGACCCGAGCTGAAGTCAGATGCTCAACTGAGCCACTCAGGTGACCCATAATTTTTTAATGTTTATTTTTCAGAGAGAGAGAGAGAGAATGTGCGCACAGATGAGTGGAGTAGGGACAGAGAGAGGAGGACAGAGAATCCAAAGCAGGCTCCGTGCTGATAACAGAGAGCCCAACACGGGGCTCAAACTCACAAACCAAGAGATCATGACCTGAGCCGGAGTCAGACGCTTAACCGACTGAGACACCCAGGCGCCCCTGAATATGTTTATATTCATACACTTTCATACAACAGTGACCCAAAGACCGACGGCCTCAGCGGAAATTCACATCGGTGTTCATTGCTGTAGGCTGGCGTTTTCCTATGCTGGATGTTTATCACTGGCAGGAGAAACGGCCAGCTTAATCACCTTGGTTCAGTTTTGAAGGATGGACTAAGAAATGACTTAAAATAACTAAAAAAACCCCACAAAAATAGTAATGAAACACACCTGGGAGGTCCCACAACTTGTTCTGTGTTTCCAGTCCACCATTCCTTTGCTGCCACCACATAACAGAGTCTTGTCACTTTGAGACCCAGAGCAGGGCTGCGACAGAAGCCACCACGGGCTGGGATGAACTCAGTCCCCCCGGCAGAGGCGAACTGGTGTTGAGATTTCAATCTCCAAAGGCTGACTGTTTGAGGAGAGAAGGCTGAGATCATGACCCGAGCAGAAATCAAGAGTCGGACGCTCAACCCACTGAGCTACCCAGATGCCCAGACCCCTTGACTGTCATTTTAAGCGAGCTCCCCAAGGGTGTCTTGTGGATATCGAAGTTTGAGAAGTGTTGGTCTACAGGGTAATGTCGAATGTCTGCCTCCCTTGCATGCTATTTAAGGCCCTGGGAGAGCTAGGCCCTACCGGCCTTCCCGGCTTCATCTTTGGTCCTTCCTCCTCCCCAGCCCAGCCACAGCTAAGTGTCCATAACTCCTGAATGCATTCTGTGCTCTCTAATGTTTACTATATATTTTGTCAAGCCGACTGTGAGCTCTTGGTGTCAGCAGCTCGGATTCACTCGTCTTTGAATCCCTAAATGGCCACGCAGCACGCGGTAGGTATGAAAGTCATGCTTATTAGATACATCAATCAGAGAATCTTGTGGGCCATTTCTTCCACAAACCTATTTCCTCTAAAAGCAATAGTGTGTATGATATGTACAAATCATTTAAAAATAATTCTGTGTGTATTCCTCTGGTTTGTAGCCAGTTTATCATAAGGTGCAAAATAACATGTCAACTCATTTCTTACCCCTCAAGCTGGATGTAAAATTATGGTCTATCTTTGCAGGATGTAATACATTTTGATTGTAATTAAATTATTGCAGAGAGAAATCACATGTAAATAAATTATAGGAGAAAAACATCTTTGGACATGACCGCGCTCTAAATCACTGTTCAGGGCTTATTTTTTAAAAATGTAAGCCTAAATATTGATCACTGTTTCTCCTTTCTTCAAGGTACTAAGACATCCTTATTCTAGCTGATCTGTATCCATTTTACAAGTCACATTCTCAAAAAAAAAAAAAAATCACGTACTCATAGTATGTCCTTTTTCTTCCTCAATAATTATAAACTTACCTCCACACACATACTCAGCTGACCTTCTCCACACAGTAGTTTTTAAATTTTCATATGGGGGTGCCTGAGTGGCTCAGTCGGTTAAGCATCTGATTTCAGCTCAGGTCATGATCTCGCGGTTCATGGGTTCAAGCTCCATGTCAAGTTCTGTCCTGACAGCTCAGAGCCTAGAGCCTGCTTCGAATGCTGTGTCTCCTTGTCTCTCTGTGTCCCTCCCCCACTCTCTCTCCCTCTCTCTCTCTCTCAAAGATAAACAAACATTAAAAAATAAATAAATCTTGCCCTGCATACGAGGGGCATTCCTCTGTTGTTCGGAAGATCCATAAAAAGAAGATGTTACAAAAGACCAAATTCCCCCTAATGGGTGGACAATTATTGGTGTAATTTAGCAAAGAATTACAGCCTGTGAGACCACAGTGTGTGCTGAAGAAAGCCAAGCAGATAGAGTTTCTTTCCTCTTCTGAGTTTGGGAAAGTGGGTAGGAAGGGAAGGATGTTACCTCTCTCAGGAGATGATGTGGGCATCCATCTTTGAGAGGGAGAATGTCAGGACACAGAAGGGGACATGGTGGTGACAGTGAAGACTCCAGGCAGAGAGAAGACCCAACAGGTGGCTGCCCCCCAACCCTCAGAAAACATGGAAGTGGAGGAAATAATTTCAAAATATATAGAATAAAACTTAGCACAGATGACTGATTTAGAACCCCCGGTTTAGGAAATTGCTTCTGTAATGCAGAGACTTACTATTAAAAAGGAAAAAAATCTCTCACGTTTGCAAGATGGGCTTGAACAGAGCTTTGACCTGAGGCCCAGAGGCCCAGCGAGCAAACATGGCTCCTTCCGGGAGGCAGGGGACCCAGGGAGTGCCTCCCAAATCCAGTTCACAGCCTGAAGGAGACGTGGCTGTGTGTTAACTATCACAGGGTCTGAGAAAATAGTGTTCATCTCCCTTGTGCCGACTAGCCAATCAGTGACTAAAAAGCATGAACAGAAAATCCAAGCCTGCCCCTCTCTCCCAGAGTGCCACCATATTTTACAGTCCAGAAACTTCTGTGAAAATCTCCCTTCTTTCAGACCTCAGAGACACAGGAGTAGGCCAAGTTACGTGTGCTGTGATTTTGTTCTTTCTGTATACTAAAGCCCTTTCCCGTTCTCACAAGAACTGGGCCACTGAACGTAAGGTTTATGCCCCATCAGAACATGCCCTCCTGTCACCAAAGAGAAACTCTGTAAGAAATCAGATGCGGGAGAGTCCCTCCTCTCAATAAACCCATAAACAAACCACCAATAAACCCATTTTTCTCTAACGGGGATTCACCTGCCCCCTGGCTGAAGTGTTTCTCTGGACCTTCCTGTCTGATACCATGGTTTCCTCCCCCACTGTCCCACATGGCCCTTGAGCAGGGAACTGAATCTGAACTCGGTTTCAGATTTCCAGTGCTTCCAATGCAGAGTAAGTGCTGGTTATCTTTTGTTGAACGGAATAGAAATGAGTTCATCCAAGGCAGTTTCCCTGCACAGCCTTTGGCCCCTGGTACTGGGAAAGGTAAACAAACAGGGCTCCCCACCCAGCAGTGCCCTCATACTGGTAACTTTTAGCACGCCCTGCCCTAGGTCAGATCTCATTACTGGATAACACAGGAATCATAAAAGGTACCACCTGCTTATACAGGAGCAATAAACCCGGTGTGCCCTTGTCTGTAGAGTGCCGGGAGCTCTTGACAGCTGAGTCAGTGTTGGGTTCGGGGATTTTATGATAAGAGGACAGCACATTAGCCAGTAAAATCCCAGATAGGACCAAACTTTACGCTTGCCCACATTTGTTTTGTTTTCTCAATAAACTTTTTATTTTAGAAGTTTTAGACTTATAGAAAAATTGCAAAGATAGTATTGAGTTCCCAAACAGTCTCCATCCAGTTTCCCCTATTGTTTTTAAAGATTTTTATTTTTTAAGTAATCTCTACACCACCGTGGGGCTTGAACTTACAACCTCCGAGATCAAGAGTCACAGGCCTGTGACTGAGCGAGCCGGGCACCCCAGTTATTCCTATTATTAACATGTGACATTTGTTGTGGTACATGCTTGTTTATTTATTTTTTGAGAGAGAGAGAGAGAGAGAGAGAGCAAGCCAGGGAGGGGCAGAGAGACAGGGAGGAGAAATCCCAATGGGATCCGCGCTTTCAGCGCAGGGCCTCATTTGGGGCTCAAACTCACGAACTGTGAAATCATGACCTGAGCTGAAACCAAGAGTCTAATGCTTAACTGACTGAGCTACCCAGGAGCCCCTTAATTAGCCAATATTAATGCATTATTATTAACTATATTTGATTTCCTTAAGTTTTACCTGGCGTCCTTTTTTCTGTTCCAGGATCCCACGCAGGATATCATATTACGCTTCGTTGTCATGGCTCCTTTTGTCTGTGACAATTTCTCAGACTTTCATTGTTTTTTTTTTTTTAATTAATTAATTTATTTATTTTAACATTTATTTTTGAGACAAAGAGAGACAGAGCGTGAACAGGGGAGGGACAGAGAGAGAGGGAGACACAGAATCTGAAACAGGCTCCAGGCTCTGAGCTGTCAGCACAGAGCCCGACGCAGGGCTCGAACTCACGGACCGTGAGATCGTGACCTGAGCCGAAGTCGGACGCTTAACAGACCAAGCCACCCAGGCGCCCCAGACTTTCCTTGTTCTTGAAGACTTTGACAGTTTAGAGGATCACTGATTAGGTATCTTGTAGAATGTCCCTCAACTGGCATGTGTCTAATGTTTTTCTCCATATTACATGGATTATGGGTTTGGGGGAGGAAGGTCACAGAAATAAAGTACAGGCATTTTTATACCATTTTCCTTCTTATTTTATTAAAAAAACTTTTTTTTTTATTTTTAAAAAAAAATTTTTTTTCAACGTTTTTTATTTATTTTTGGGACAGAGAGAGACAGAGCATGAACGGGGAGGGTCAGAGAGAGAGGGAGACACAGAATCGGAAACAGGCTCCAGGCTCCGAGCCATCAGCCCAGAGCCCAGAGCCCAGAGCCCGACGTGGGGCTCGAACTCACAGACCGCGAGATTGTGACCTGGCTGAAGTCGGACGCTTAACCGACTGCGCCACCCAGGCGCCCCTAAAAAAAATTTTTTAATAGCTATTTTTGAGAGAGGCAGAGTGTGAGTAGGGGAGGGGCAGAGAGACACAGAATCCCAAGCAGGCTCCAGACTCTGAGCTGTCAGCACAGAGCCCAACACGGGGCTCGAACTCATGGACTGTGAGATCATGACCTGAGCCAAAGTCGGATGCTTAACTGACTGAGCCACCCAGGTGCCCCTGCCCTTTTCCTTTTTAAAAATCCCCCACCCCGCCCCTGCCATCTTTTCTCCCACCTGCCCTGCCCCCCACACAAAAAAGCTATTATTAGATGGATAGTGCCTGTCAGGAGCAAGGAAATGAGGCTTTATCCCAGCATGTATTAGAGGAAGTCCTTCTTATCCTGTTGGATATCACCAGCAGGAATGGCTCCTTAGCAACAAAGTTTGGGGAGCAGTGTGGTCGCAGAGCCACAGACCAGAGGCCCTCGTGGGCTTTTGACAGTGAGCTTAGCTGAAGGACCGAAAAGGCAACACCCCTCTGGCGTGGAAAACAGACCTGGTGCTTGACCTGCCTGGCAGAGGACACTGCCTCAGGGATTTTATAAGCCTCTGTGAGCAATGAAAGACCGGAATGCAGAACCAGTGATACGAATATGGCTACGGTTGGAGGCGCCTTGTCCAAGAAACATGCCCACTCCTGGGGAGTGCCGGAGGCTCGAAGTGGAGGCTTTATGACTGTGACAGATCCCCAGTGGTGACTAAGAGCCTGGGCTCTCTCCTGGCTCTGCTGCTGTCTCTCTCAGTGCCTTTGAGCCAAGTCATTCCATTGTGAGTGACTCAAGATGACTGTCTCTGAAAGGTGGGTCTAATAGTACCCCCCCCCCCCCCGCGCCTTATAGAATCTCTTGGAAACCAAATGGGACGGTGTAATTGATGTGATATGGAGGCTGGGAGCAAATGGTCAAGGAATGAGTTCTTGAGACATTTTCAGTGCAAAAAGGGGTTTTTGTTAAAGCCCGGGGATAGGACTTATGGGTAGAAAGAGCTGCACTGGGTCCCCTGGGGGGCTCAGTCAGTTAAGTGTCTGACTCTTGGTTTTAGCTCAGGTCGTGATCTCAAGGTTCTTGAAATCGAGCCCTGCGTCTGGTTCTGTGCTGAGAGTCAGGAGCCTACTCGGGATTCTCTCTCTCCCTCTCTCTCTCTCTCTCTCTGGCTATTGCTGAGCTAAGGCTGCTTTTTTCCTCCTAGCAAAGCATTAACAGTAAGGCAGTTGGAAACTTCTCGAGGAATGTCACTCTGCCTGTCTCCAGGACTTGTTCCTGGGCTGCAAGTTGTAAAGGAAATTTCATTTTAGCTACATTTCTTCTGTCAGTAATTCCTTACAACAGTGCCTGACCCATAGTGAGCGCTCAAAACATACTATGAGCATTCTTATTCAATTAAGATTGGCGTGGAAATAATCTGACAACCATCCTAAAGTCAAAACCCAGAAGGCTTCTGAATGAACGAGCTGGAAAAAAAATTTTTTTTTCAGATTTCTGGATAAAAATTCAGGACGTTACTTTCTAAAAAAAAAAAAAAAAAAAAAAAAAAGCTCTTATTACAACCCATCTCCCTGCCCTTGCTGGCAGGTGGAGAAGGCAGAGGGTTAGGGTTTCTCCAGAGCATGGCTAAGTTCTACTTCCTCATGTCCTTTCCCACTTGATTTAAACTTGGAATTATGTTCAGAGAGCAGTTCACCAGGGCTGCGTCTGCCGCGCCGTCTAGGGCCGTGAAATGGAACCAAGCCAGCTGGCCCTCATCAGAACAGTGAACTTGGATATCAGTCACTGAGCCGGCAAGCTGATGACCAGCCAGTACAAACAAGCTGCAGCCTTCTCTTTGTCTCAGAGCCCTGGGAAGGACTAGAGGAACTCAGGTATCCCAAAGTGCTTCGTGTAATCTGTAAAGAGCGTTTTAGTTATTCATTCATTTATTTGTTTGCTTGTTTGTTCGTTTATCCATTCATGTATTTATTTATGGTATATAATTTTCTAGTTTTTTTTAACTCCAATGTACTTGACATTATTAGTTAGTTAACATGATTAATTCACAGTGTTCTACAATTTCAGGCGTATGATGCAGTGTGATTCAACAATTCTATATGTTACTCAGAGCTCATGGCGAGAGAAGTGTGCTCATAATCTCCTTCACCAATTTCACCCACCGCACCCCTGCCCCCCCGCCGCCCCATCCACCTCCCCTTCTGGCAACCACGAGTTTGTTCTCTACATTTACGGGTCTGCTTTTTGTCTCTTTTTTGCTTTGTTCGTTTGTTTTGTTTCTTAAATCCCACATGTGAGTGAAGTCATATGGTGTCTTTCCCTGACTTATTTCACTTAGCATTATACGCCCTAGATCCATCCATGTTGCGGCAGATGGCAAGATTTCATTCTGTTTATGGATGAGCGATATTCCATTGTAGGTATAAACCACATCTTGATCCATTCTTCTGTTGATGGACGCTTGAGTTGCTTCCATATTTTGGTTATTGTAAATAGTGCTGCAATCCACATAGGGCTGCAGCTATCCTTTAGAATTGGTGTTTTCATATTCTTTGGGTAGATACCCAGCAGTGGAATTACTGGATCATGTGATAATTCTACTGTCAACTTTTTGAGGAACCTCCACACTGGTTTTCAGAGCGGCCACACCAGTTTACATTCCCACTGACAGCACAGGAGGGTTCCCCTTTCTCTGCATCCCTGCTGACACTTGTTTCATGTGTTTTTTGTTTTAGCCACGCTGACAGGTGTGAGGTGGTATCTCACTGTGGTTTTGATTTGTATTTCCCTGATGATGAGCGATGTTGATTCTTTTCATGAGTCTGTTGGGCATCTGGGTGTCTTCTTTGGAGAAATGTCTGTTCATGTCTTCTGCCCATTTTTTAATTGGATTTTTTTGTGGGTTGTTTTTTTGTTTGTTTTTTGGTGTTGAGTTGTATAAGTGCTTTGGATATCATTTGCAAATATCTTCTCCCATTCAGTAGGTTGTCTTTGTTTTGTTGATTTTTTTTTTGTTGTTGTTGTTCCAAAGCCTTTTGTTTTGATGTACTTGCAATAGTTTACCTATGGTTTTTAATTAATTAATTAGTTAACTTATATATTTATTTATTTGAGAGAGAGAGTGAGAGCAGGGAAGGGACAGAGAAAGAGGGAGAGAGAGAGAGAGAGAGAGAGAGAATCCCAAGCAGGCTCCGTGATGCCAGCACAGAGCCCGATGCAGGGCTCAAACTCACAAACGGTGAGATCATGACCTGAGAGGAAATCAAGAGTCGGACACTTGAACCAACTAAGCCATCCAGGTGCCCCAAAAGATTTTATTTTTAAGTAATCCCTACACCCAGCGTGGGGCTCGAAACTGCAACCCTGAGATCAAGAGCCACACACTCCACTGACTGAGCCAGTGAGGGCCCCAGAAGTAGTTTTTAGGTAAAACAATTTCCTTCCATATTTTTATTCTCAAATTGTAATTTGAAGGCTTTTGTTTGTTTCCAAGACATTACTCTCAGAGTTCCCTTCCTAACAGTAAATGTCCAATACCAAAGCTTTCATTTGTCTTTTAATGAAAGAAAGGAAAAGAATTTTGAATTAGCTGTTTAGACAATTTCTTAACTGGGTTATATATCATACTTGATAATGGCCCAAACCTTTCATCTGACCTCAGTTTCTCCAGTTGTAAAGTAGATATATTCATTCGTTCCTTCAATAAATACTTCAGTGGGCTTAATAGGTGTTGGATGCTCTATATATGATAGTCATTTTCACCTAGTTGTTAACAAAATAATGGGCTCATGTGTAGCTGATTATTTAAAGTTTGTTACTCAATGAATACTTTTACGGTTAAATAAAAAGTATGCCTTTTCATACAGATAAACCAAATTTCTACATTGCAAAAAGAAACTTAAAACTCTTCCTTGGAATTATGAAGTGCAAATATTTCGACGAAGTACACATTACACATAACAAAACACGTTAGGCATTTTTGTATGTAAGGATGCCGAAAGATAAATATTAATAATTTTCCCTTTTAAGCGTAAACAACATGCAGTGAAGTGCCTCTGGGAAATACAATGCTTTCCCCCTAGCAAGCTGATGTAACTCTAAAATGCATGTATTTGCAGAAAATAATTCTTCTTATTTGTGTTAATGTGGCCATCCATATTGCTTTTCTAAGGAAATATTTATAAATATTACTACTGTGTTCCAGAAACGTTAGGAAGCAAATCAGAGGAGAAGACTCCTCTACAATGGAAGATTTATAAAAATGTTCCCCCTGATAGAATTCAAAATTGTGCATGTCACAGTGAATTAAGAGACATGAGTTCAGAGGCAGAGCCTATGGCTATGGCTGGGGTGTGTGGTTTGTCTTCAGTTCCTTACTAATTCTATCTCCCAACACTAGACAAGCCATTCAAACCATTAAATTCTTCACCTTCTGTTGGCCAACACGCAGCCCACGGCCAGCAGTGGGCTGCGGGGAGGAACCTCAGAGCACCTAGAAGCTTTGGTACACCAGCGAGAGACCGTCTAATACATGTGTGAGCCCTGGGGGAAGGCACCACAAAAGAGGTTTGAGGCCTTGAAATGGAGTATAATTAGTTCAAATTACAATAAACACAGACCCCCTCCACTCAACTGTGGATCCAGATAAGAAGCAGATGAAGTAAATTAGAGTCAATGAGAAAGGAGGCAGCTAGAATAGCAAGACTCTGGAGGAGAATGTTCTGTAGAAAGCGAACAAATATGGCAGATACAAAAAGGCAGAGAATAATTTAATAAATACAATTCTCAACATGCTTTCTGTATTGTGCCCTCGGTCTTATTCATAAAAAGGTGATCTATTATTTTAAATATATAGCATAGCTCCTCTCCTTGCCTTGGCTTGTAGTCTGGGACAGGTGAAAATGCCTACCTCCTGGCCAAGAGATTGTCCTTCCTGATTTTCAAAGTCAATGTTATTTTTATAGTAGAATGCTTATAGAATCCCTTTCTTGGCATTTGTTTCTACTCTGCAAATTTCTTCCTGGGTGTTTCCCTCCCCTATAAGAGAACAATGAGCTCAAGCCTTAGCAAGTACTTTCATCAATAAATAAATCAGTATCCTATATTGGTGTTATTAATATTCTTAACTTCAAATTAATGGAGATATGAACTTTGTTGAGGAACCCCAGCACAACAAGGAGATTTTTAAGATACGCCTTGGTGGCAAAATAGAACACGAGACACAGTTTATCATTTTTGCCAGAGCCAACCAGCTCCTTGTTTAGATAATTAGCAGCCAATCCTATACTAATGGATTCCTCTTAATATACCCTATCTCCTCATTCACCGCCACCAAAAAACAATACTAGATCTGAATCTGAGATCCTGTAAATTGTCCCCCCATCTTCCTCCCCCTATCTCCCTTCTTCCAACACTCACAAAACAAACTTCTAAAATAAAAAAGGTGGGGCGCCTGGGTGGCTCAGTCGGTTGAGCGTCTGACTTCGGCTCAGGTCATGATCTCACGGTCCGTGAGCTCAAGCCCCGCGTCGGGCTCTGTGCTGATAGCTCAGAGCCTGGAGCCTGCTTCCGATTCTGTGTCTCCGTCTCTCTCCGACCCTCCCCTGTTCATGCTCTGTCTCTCTCTGTCTCAAAAATAAACATTAAAAAAAATAAAATAAAATAAATAAGGAATAGAAGACGGCTCTTGGAGCCACTCCATTTAGCTTATTACCAGTACTAGTAAATGACTTCCTTTATCTCTGGCTTGTGACATCTCAAAGGCAGCAATGCGTTTGAGATCCTTCAGGATGCTTAGTGATGAGGCAGATGGATGGAAACAAAGCGGACCTTTGCCCCCGGAAGAGGACTGAGGTGCCGGGAGCATTTCTTCAGCCTCACAAAGAGTAAACTTTTGTGGCAGTAACACCACATGATGAGAGAAGCAGATCAAAGAACTAAAAATGGAGGATGTGCTTAAATTATTTATGATGATGCCGCAGCTGTATTGATCAGAGGCAGTTTTCTCTCTTAACCTTAACTTCCCTCTACCTACAGAAGCTGCCACCTGCACCCCTTACCCGCCCCCCCCTCCCCACCTGCCCCCCTCTTCCCCACTACCAAAGGAATTATGCCATTATGTGCCTAGTGTGGTGGTGAGGGGTGGGTTACTGGTCAGGACCTTGGTTAAGAGAAGGCTGGTCATCCAATATGGTTCCGCCATATCTAATGACAAACAAACCCATGATCTGTTTGCATATCTCATTTCCTAGGAAAGAAATGGTATATTGTTTCACAGTGTACCCTGCAGGAAAAAAAGGTTCTGCCCTCTCTGTCAGGATCGCATTACCTCAGTATCCAAAAGCCTAATACAAAATTGAAGCTGTTGGAAGACATTATGGTATTAAGAGGACATTTATATTTTAAGAACCGTGTTTATCTTGTTTGATGCTGAATCTGCATGGCCACAACACCTCCAGGCACACAGTAGGTGGTCAGTTGTAGTTAGTGAGTGGATGTTGTTGGTATATTGGGATTTGGGCAATGAAGGCTGTGTGTGCAGCAGCATGTCTTAAGGAGTCGCTGGCTCCCCAGGTAGCCTGGGTTGAACATTCTAGGCTTCCTCTTGGGCAAGGTCTTATTTACTGTCATCTCACATTGAGGCTGAATTGAGGATATGTGCACACAGTTCCAAGCTTTGTCATTTGGGCAACTCTAAGGCAAGGCTCAATGCTTTGTCCTTAAACGATCCCAAGGCAATTTGCCTCCCCTCTTTGGGCCAAAGATGAGGTGTGGTAAACTTCTGGAAAAAAAAGAAAGAAAGAAAGAAAGAAAGAAAGAAAGAAAGAAAATATTAGAAGATATAATCTAAGAATTTGTCCCAAATGGGTATTAAAAGCCATGTAAGAAAGGCAGATTGTGACATATCTCCATTACAGGTAACTTTGGTCAAGGTACTTACTACCTTTCTTCCTGACAGTCAAGATTTTATGGGATTAAATCAAAAAGCACATTATTAAAAGAAAAGAAAATGTTAAGTAGGTGTGCCTAGTTTTCTGGTGATATTTAAATCAACCAGAGAGTACTAGAGATAATCAGGTTCCAACAAGAACCTACAAACAGCATCAATCTTAGATTTGGGAGAAGATGGAAAGTACAGCCTATTCAAAGGCTGCTGTCCCTCCCATCCCAAATTCCTGGAAATGGCAGGTTTTTTTTTTTTTAATTCATTATAGTACTAGAAAACAGAATCAGATACACTGGGTAGGCCAGAAATTATTAGAAGGAATCCCTAAAATATGCAAAACAGATGCAATCTTATTAACAGAAAAAATCTGCTTCCTGAAAACGAGATGACTTCAAATGCTCTACTGGCTCAGAAAGGTCAGAGACAGGGAACAGGCAGAGCCTTAGGCCACCAGAGAGTGATCAGATGGGACGGATGTGAACATTAGAGCAAAATGCTGAAGAACACGTTAACATATCAGATTCAGTAATGTGTTAATAGGATTATATATGATAACCAAGCAGAATCTACACCAGGAGAGTTTCAATATTGAAAAACTATACTAATGCAATGAAATCTACTGCTAGATTAAAAATGGAAACCCTTTAGTCATGTAAGTAGATGTCCCAGAAAACGTTTGATAAAATTCAACATACAGAAGACTTTTTTGGCATAGTAGGAAAAGAAAAAACCCTCCTAACCAAATATAGCATATTAAACCAAAGTCCTTAAGCCAACAAATCTTCAGCTACAGAAGACTGTCTCCATTAAAGTCAGAAATAAGACAAGAATGGCTGTTATCACTTGTGTTACCCTCATCACGACATCATCACCTATTGTACCCATCTCCCCACCCGCCTGCCCTCTGGTAACCATCAGTTTGTTCTTTATGACTAAGAATTTGTTTCTTGGGGCCCCTGGATGGCTCAGTTGGTTAGGCGTCTGACTTTGGCTCAGGTCATGATCTTGTCGTTTGTGGGTTCGGGCCCCACATCAGGCTCTGTGCTGACAGCTCAGAGCCTGGAACCAGCTTCGGATTCTATGTCTCACTCTCTCTCTCTGCTCCTCCCCCACTTGCATGCATTCTTTCTCTCTCAAAAATAAATAAACATTAGAAAAAAACTTCTTAAAAAAAAAAGTTTGTTTCTTGGTTTGTCTCTCTTCCATTCTCTTTCCCCATCCCCCGCTTTGCTCCTGTATTTTGTTTATTAAATTCCACATATGAGTGAAATCATATGGAATCTGTCTTTCTCTGACTTAGTTCATTTAGCTCCATCCATGTCGTTGCAAGTGACAAGATTTTGTTCTTTTATATGGCTGAATTATATTCCATTGTATAAATACATACCACATCTTCTTTATCCATTCATCAATTGATGGGCACTTGGGCTGCTTCCATTATTTTATATTTTATATATATAAAATTTGTATGCTATACAGAATCTGGAGATTGGGTATAGCATAAATTATCCAAACACTCCTTCATGAGTGAAAAGTAAATTTCTTCCAGTGATTTACCATTATAGACAATGTTGCAACGAACATATTTATACATGCCTCCTTGCTAGATGCTTCTCTGAAGAGACGCTTCCACTGAAAAGTGGAATTTCTGGTTCATTTAACACTGTGATCTCTGTTGCCAAATTGCCCTCCAAAATGGCTGTTTCAATACCCAATGCCGAAAGTTCTTAAAGGTACATCTTTCCTTATACTCGTACAAAAATTTGTATTTTCAATTCCTTTTAATTTCTGATAATCTAATGAATGAATGGTGACCTGTCATTGTTTTTATTTCTGTTTCCCTGATGGCTTTTGTGGCTCTGCATCTTTTTATGTTTACCAGTCATTTGTTTTCTCTCATTTACAGATAATCTGTCCATATCCCTTACCCATTTTTCTTCTGGGCTACTTGTTTTTTGCTTATTGATTTATAGGACATTATTTAAGTATTCTTAAATGTGCCCTTTTATCTGTTGTGTATATTGCAAATATTTTCTTCCAGTCTGTCTCATGTCTTTTATCTTTGGTATCTTTTGTTGTACAGACTTTTCTCATCAGTATTTGATCGGTCTGTCCTTTCACTCCTGATTCTAAATGTCACCTGTATGATTTAGTAAATAAGTATAAATCACGTACAATCTGATCGTGGGTTTTTAATCTAGACAGTGCAGATCTGGATGTGGGGCTCGAACTCAGGAGCCATGAGATCATGACCTGAGCCCAAGTCCTCAAATGCTTAACCGACTGAGCCACCCAGGCGCCCCATGCATTTCTCTTTTGAATTAACTTTAGAATTAATGTGACAGTTCCTGGACAATGACTGAGATTTTTATTGTGATTGGTTTGGATTTACAGATTAATTAAAAGATTGAAGGAGTTCATGGCTAATAGGTTGTCTTACAAGGTACCCTGCAGGGAGTCTTCAGGATGAAAGGAGATGCTTACAAATAACAAGAAATGTTGAACACCAGATATTATAAACATGTGAGTAAATCAGTTTTTCCTTTGCCCTTAATTTCTTTAAAGAACACATAGTCTTTTGTTAGATTGTGTAAAGTGATAATCATAACACTGTATTGCTGGGTTTATAACATGTATAGATGGGATATGTAATAGACAATAAAGGAAGGAGGATTGGAACTGTATTGTAAAGTTGCCATGTTTTACCAGAATTTAAGTCAGTATTAACCTATTATAGATTGTGACCAGTGAATATTTACATTATAATTCCTGCAATAACTCCTACGAAATAACAGTTTTGTTAAAAATCAATGGAAGAAGGGGACAGGTATACTAAAAAATATTTAACACAAAAGAAGACAGAAAAAGAGAGGGGTGCTTGGGTGGCTCAGTCAGTTGAGCATCCAACTCTTGCTTTTGGCTCAGGTCATGATCTCACAGTTCATGAGAGATGTTCATGATGCAGTCAAGCCCTGCATCAGACTCTGCACTGACCAGTGTACAACCTGCTTAAAATTGCCTGTCTCTGACTCTGTCTCTGTCTCTCTCTCAAAAATAAAATAAATAGAAGAATAAAATAAATAAAAAGAAGAAGGAGGAGGAGGAGGAGCAGCAGTAGAACAAAGACATAAGAAACCAGCCTTACCTAACTGATTTGTGGAACACTCTACCAGCAGCAGAACACACGCTCTTTTGAAGCACACGTGGAATATTGCCTCACAGAGATGATAGTCTAGACTGGGGTCAATAAGCTACAGCCCAAGGGCCAGCCACCTAAATTTTTTAAACCATTAAAGAAAAAAATTTTTAATTCATTTTTGAGAGAGAGAGAGACAGAGACAGAGTGGGAGTGGGAGAAGGGCAGAGAGAGAGGGAAACACAGAATCCGAAGCAAGCTCCAGGCTCCAAGCTGTTAGCACAGAGCCTGATGTGGGGCTCAAACCCATGAACCATGAGATCATGACCTGAGCCGAAGTCAGACGCTTAACTGACTGAGCCACCCAGGCGCCCCTTAAACCATTTTTAAGTGTGCAATTCAGCAGCATTAATTACATTCATGATGTGCACCCATCACCATTAACTACATCCAAAACCTTTTCATCCTCCCCGACATAAACTCTGTATCCATTAAAGAGTTAACTCCCCATTCCCTACCCCACTCCCAGCCCCTCTCATCTACGTTCTATCCCTATGAATTGGCTTATTCTAGATATCTCATATATGTGAAATCATATAATATTTGACCTTCTATATCTGGCTTATTTCACTTAGCATGTTTTCAAGGTCCATTGTAGCATTGGACATATTGTAGCATATATCAGAATTTCATTCCACTTTATCGCCAAGTAATAATCCATTATATGTATATACCACACTTTGTTTACCTTTCATCTATGGATCAACACTTGGCTTGTTTCTATCTATCTTTTTTTTTTTTAAGTTTATTTATTTATTTTGAGAGAGAGAGAGAGAGAAAGTGTCAGCAGGGGAGGGACAGAGAGAGAGGGAGAGAGAGAGAATAGAAAGCAGGCTCCATGCTGTCAGCGCAGAGCCTGACATGGGGCTCCAACTCATGAACAGTGAAGTCATGACCTGAGCAGAAACCAAGAGTCTGATACTCAACTCACTGAGCCACCAGGTGACCCTCTATCTTTTGATTATTGTACAGAGAGTGGCAGTGAACATTTGTGAATAAGTATCTGTTTATGTCTCTGTTTTCAGTACTTTGGGGTCTATCACTAGAATTGGAATTGCTGGGTTCTTTGGTAATTTTTTGTTTAACTTTTGGCAGGATCATCAAACTGTTTCTCAAATGACTCTACCATTTTACATTTGCAGCAGTCACGGGTTCCAATTTCTCCATATTGTCACTGGCACTTATTTTCCAGTTTTGTTTGTTTGTTTTAATTATAGCTCTCCTAAGAGGTATATGAAGTGGAATCAATTGTGGTTTTGATTTGTATTTCTCTAATGACTGATGATGTTCAACATCTTATTTTTAAGTTTATTTATTTTGGGGGGGGGGAGAGAATATGAGTGGGGTAGGGGGAGGGGGGGGGAGAGAGAATCCCAAGCAGGCTTCATGCTGTCAACTTGGAGCCCGACGTGAGGCTTGATCCCACAAACCCCAAGATCATGACCTGAGCCAAAATCAACAGAAGACCCACTTAATGTTTAATTATATCTCACCCATTAAGAAAAAAATTGCTAACTCCCATGTTAGACCACAAAAAGGCTTCAATATATTAAAAAAGTCTTTTTAAGTTTGTTTATTTATGTTGAGAGAGACAGAGACAGTGTGAGTGGGGGAAGGGCAGAGAGAGAGAGGGAGAGAGAGAATCCTAAGCAGGCTCCCAGCTGCCAGCGCAGACCCTGATGTGGGGCTTGAATTCATAAAACCACAAGATCACGACCTGAGCTGAAACCAAGAGTTGGATGCTTAACCAACTGACCCACCCAGGCACCCCAAGCCTCAATATATTTTAAAAACAGAAATCAGTTAAAGGATGGTTTTTGTTCAAAACAGCATTAGATTGGAAGTCAGTATAGAAACATGAGAAATCTAAAATATTTAGGAGTTTGGAATTTGTGAAGAAACCACATGGGTAATTTAGAAAATATTTCTCACTGAAGGAAAACAAAAACACAACATATGAAAATTTGTGAAATATAGGTAAATCAGTACTTAATGGTTAAAGACAGAATGCTTCTCTTCTGTGATTGGGAATAAGGCAAGGATGTCCACTGTTGTCATGTTGACTTAATATTGTGCTGAAGGTGCTATTCAGAGCAATAGGTGAGAAAAATAAAGGTATAAAGTTTGGAAAGGGAAAAGTAAAACTTGTTTAATTATACATAGTATGATAAGGAATCTACAAATAAAACCTATTAGAATTAATAAATGAGTTTGGTAACATTGCAAGATACAAGTTCATTATGCAATTATTAGTTGTATTTCTATATGCAAGCAATGAGCAACCCAAAAATGAAATTAAGAAATCATTTACCAAAAGGAGTACAGTGCTTCCAACACCCAAAGCTATTAAGCATAGCTAAGAGACGTTAAAGACAATCTCAATAAATGGAGAGATATTCCAGTGTTTTAAAACTGGATTGTGGGGGGCATCTGACTTTTGATTTTGTCTCATGGTTCATGGGATCAAGCGCTTCATCTCTCTCTCTCTCTCAAAATAAATGAATAAATAAATGTCAAAAAAAAAAAACCAACCTGGATTATGGGATGCTTGCATAACTCTATAATTTAATTTAAAAAACTGTCCACTTACAGTGGACACTTACATTGGTGGATTTTACAGAATGTAAATCATACTTCAACAAAGCTGTTTAAAAAAAACAATTTCAGGGCACCCGGGTGGCTCAGTCAGTTAAGCATCCAACTTCAGCTTGGGTCATGATCTCACGTCTTGTGAGTTCAAGCCCCACATCAGGCTCTGTGCTGACAGCTCAGAGCCTGGAGCCTGCTTCAGATTCTGTGTCTCCCTTGCTCTCTGCCTCTCCCTTGCTCACGCTCTGTCTCTCTTGCTCTCTCAAAAAGAAACAAAACATTAAAAAATTAAAAAAAAAAAAAAGATTTGGGTTTTTAAAATGACCTTTCTGGGTACAGGTGCTAGGATGCATTTTTGTCAGAAAGCCACATTTTTCTGCTTGTACTTTTGAAATAAAAACCAAGGGTTTACCAAAACCGAGATCTTTTTTAGATTTCTTATTCCAGCCTCTAACTCTTAAACTGCTACGCATTCATCATAGATTTCAACCTTCTAAACCTCCACACCTATTTGTGTCCACAGTTTAAGAAAAACTTGAAATATGTTTTCTGTCAGTATTTGTTAAAACTCTTAATGTATCATGTTGTTTACCCTCAGAAGGAGAAAGTAGGGTGTTAGGGGTGAAAATGAAGTCAAGACTGCGTATGCGTTATGTTTACTTCAGTAATTGGCACGGTATTGGAGCAGTTGCATTGAAGTCCTTCTCTGTTAGATGGAGGTTGGCAATTAGAGGGTTTCCCACAGCAAGTGACCCATTTAGCATCGCTAGTCCTCTCTGTGTGAAAAATTCACACATTACATAATCCCACTGTTAAATACCTTTCTCTTAGGTAGGAAAGCTCCCTGTGAAGCAGCATCTGTCATGTTAATTTCGTGATATTTAAGAAATGTGAATTAACTTTTTTAAAAAATTTATTTATTTATTTTGCAAGAGAAAGTGCAGTGTGTGGGTGCACAAGTGAGGGAGGGGCAGAGAGAAGGAGAGACAGAATCCCAAGCGGGCTCTGAGCCAACAGCCAGCGTAGAACTGGATGTGGGGCTTGAACTCGTGAACCCTGAGGTCATGACCTGAGATCAAGAGTCGTTCACTTTAATAGGCTGAGCCACCCAAGCGCCCCAGTTAATCTTCTTCTTAATTTTGGTTCCTTTGGGGAATGAAGTTTAATTGATATCAGTGTTTATCATATTAATCTTCATTTGTTCTTAGAAAAGCAATGATAAACCACACTTTTGTTTGGTACCTGTTGACTGTCTGTCCCTGTGTCTTTGAGGTTCATGCTTAGAATTTCAGGAGAGATTTTTGTGGTCTTTATTTTGTATGCCTGTCATCTTTGAAAGGTCTTTGCTCCACACCCAACGTGGGGCTCAAACTCACGACACTGAGATTAAGAGTCACATGCTCTACCAACTGAGCTAGCCAGGCGCCCCACTTTGAAAGGTTTTGAATGCTCCATAGTGCCTCACACACTGCCAACCATAAAGAGTGGTAAATACCACCAGGCGTCGGCGTAAACTCCAGGATCTAACCCAGGTTGTAATTTCTGAACACTGATCTGGACTCTCACGGGCACTTCTTCTCCTTGTTGCTGAGCAACTGATTCTAAGACCCTTGTCTCCACCACTATCTTGGTCTTGGGTAGGAATCCAGGCAACTGAGAATGATATTTTGCCTGGGGTGTTTCTGCGGTCAGGTGGACAGACCTTTGACAATAGCAACTTTTTTTTCAGGGAAAAGTGCTGGTGCTGCCAGATGGCAAAGGGATCCTTAGATCAGAGATCTTAGCGTTAAGACCAGGGAGGGTTAGAGACTGTTTAGTTCCAAACTGGTCATTTTACAGAAGGGAAAGCTGAAACTCAGAAAATTGAATGGACTTACCCAAGGGATAGCAGAAACTAACAATTTCCTATCCAATATCTGTTTCTTCTTCTTCCTTACTAGCAAGTCCTTGATTTTGTTTACAGTGGCAATGCTCCCAGAGTAAAATAATCACCTTCCCAACCTTCCTTGAAGCTAGGGGTGGACATATGACCCAGTTCTCACAAGGGATATGTAAGTGGAAGTCATTGGATGGGGTTTGGGGGAAAGCTTTTTAAGAGGAAACATTTGGCTTGTATGCCCCTTTGTCTCAACTTTCCTCCCTCTTGCTTTTCATGCAGACGGAAGACTAGTTCAGTTCTAACACTGTGGTTTTTATTATGTGCCAGATTCCATTCTGGGGCATGAAAAACTTTCACTTTTAGAGCAGTGCCTCTTTCTGGTAATCTGTTGGCTATTGCTAATGTTAGGGAAGAATCTGTTCATAAATGCTATGGATGTGTTAGAATCCTGCTAGTATTTTGGGGCACCTGGGTGGCTCAGTCCATTAAGCATCCAACTTCGGCTCAGGTCATGATCTCACGGTTCATGGGTTCGAGACCTGCATTAGGCTCTGTGCTGACAGCTCAGAGCCTGGAGCCTGCTTTGGATCCTGTGTCTCCCTCTGTCTCTGCCCTTCCCCGTTTGTGCTCTCTCTCTCTCAAAAATAAAAATAAACATTAAAAAATTTTTTTAAAGAATCCTGCTAGTTTTATTATAGAAGCAAAGAGAACACAGGAGGTTCTCCAGAACTTGAGGACAAGAAGCTTCCAAGCAAGAAGTATTATGATTGTGTCTGACCTCCTACTCAGCCCCAAACACCTAGTGCCTTATCTTTTGCTGCTTTGCTCCAATCAAGAGTCAGCATCAGCTCATAGAGGAATGTAACACATTGAAGAAGTAGGAAAGTTATGATTAGAACAGTTAAGGAGCAACATTATTGAAGCTTTAAGGAGAGGTGTGTAGGGACCAGGGTGGGGGGTGGGTGGGGGAAGAAACACAGCTCTCTGGGCCAGAGGAGAGAAGTCAGAACATGACCAACAACAGAAGAGCCCAAGAGGACCCCCCCCCCCCCCCGCCCCCGTGTATTATGGAGCCTCGAAAGCTGCCCTGTGCCTGCAAAATGGGTCCTTTCCATACACCACCCTGCCCACTGGTGCTGAGCCCAAGCTCAGCACGATGCCAACCTGCTTAAGGAAAGTGGCTTCACTCCTGTAGTAAATCTTGTGTTTGTGTCTAATCCAATTATCGCTGGCTGATTTTGTTTTTGGGGGAAAACTCAAGCCCTTATCGCTTTCCTCCTTTCCGAGGAAGATAAGAGACAGCCCACAGGGGAGTAATAGACCAGGGCAGACTTGTTAAGCCAAGTATTATTTTCAAGGGAAGCAAAGATTGTCAGGTATGAATGAAGCAGGGAGGAGACCGGGAGGCCATTTCAGCCCCCGCTTCCTGGGGGAGCTGCTATTTTAAAAAGAAGTATAAAATGTGAGAAACATGCGCTGAAGGCTTAACTCGGGTAATGAAACGAATTGTTGGAAAAGTGAGTGAGTCGTAACTAAGGGTGTTCATGCAGTGCTGGCAAAAATGATGCTTTTTTTTTTTTTTTAAATTATGGGAAAGTCGAGTATCAGGAGGATATAGAGATACAATCGCCCTTGCACACTTAGAGTGTTTAAAATACAATCCTTGTATTTGTTCTCATCTCAGAAGCGCTGGGCTTGGTCTTTGTTACCTATTGGGTTTCAGGAAGGCTGACTTGAGACGCGGCGTTGCCATTTTCTGGGCTCTCATTAATTTTTTTTTTTTTTTTTTTTCCGGCGCTGGCAGGCTGATCCTTTGTTGTTGCCTCCTCTGCATTCATCCTCTCTGCCCTCGCACCTCCAGACAGTGTGATGGTTTTTTTTTTTTTCCCCCCAGTCCTCGCGCCAGGAGCTCCGGAAGGCCACCTTCCCCGGCATCCGAGGAGGCACCGCTCTCACCATCCCGAGGGCGGAGGGGGGGGGTGTCGTTGGGCTGGGACCGCGCCACGCCGGGAGCGGACCCGCTTTTGTGTCGCTGTTTGTCTCCGCAGCCGCTCGACCCCGGGCTGGAGGCGCGCGGGCCGCGACCCCCGAGGAGGCGGGGCCTCGGCGCGGGGCTCCGCCTGGTGTGCATTTCACTGCCGCTGCCGCCGCCCTGGTTTGTTCAGATACTCCGCCCTGCCCCTGCCGCTGCACCCAGATCCCAGGACGCGGCCGCCCGGATCCCTCTCGGGCCTCGAGCCCGCCCAACCCCGCTTTGGGCTTTTCCCCGAGCTTGCTGGTTTTGCCTCGTTAACCGCATCCTGGAGCGGCGCTTGGCAAAACTCAGACTAAAAAGAGAGGGTGGGGGGAGAACAAATTCGATGCACCCGTCCGGGTCCTCCAGAGTTTGTGAAGGGTCGTAACCATGACCGAGTCGGGGGAGATAAGTGAGTTTGGCTACATCATGGAATTGCTAGCCAGAGGCAAGGTAAGTGCTGGGGCGCGCGGTGTCGCGGCCTGGGCCCCCACCCCGGCCACTACCTGGCCTGTCACTGTGGGCGTCCCGGTCCCTTCCAGCGCCCGCGGAGGGCGGGGACCGGAACCCCGGGTCCGCGCTCCCAGCCAGGGCGTCCCAGCAGCTGCAGAATGCAAAGTAGCCGCCTTTTCTTTATCGCGCCGCATCTCTGAAATGAGCCAAGGGGACTTGGCCAGCTGGGCGACGGCGGGGGCTCCTGGGACGGCGAGGGGCGCGAGCTCAGCTCCGGGAGATGGAAAGGAGGGCGGGGCGTTGGCCTCCGGGGGCGCTCCTCGACGCCCCCAGGACTGCCCAGTCGTGGTGACTTCGAGTAGGTGACCTCGAGCGTCCAGGCGCGCAGCGCGGAGCGGAGCGGAGGGTCGGACCAGCGGGTGGACAGTCGGGAGGCGGGACCGGGTTCAGCGCGCAGTGCGACCGTGAGGCGGGTAAAAGGCAGAACCCCAGTTCGCAGGCCCTTGGCGTTGCCAGCCCTCTTTCCAGGTCCGTAGGCGCTGCCCGAGGCCGAGAGCATTTCAAGCAGTCTGCTTTTGCAGGGGAGGCTGGGGGGGGGGGGGGGGGGAATGCCAAGGAGCCGGATTTCAGGCAGGCACCTGTCCGGGAGCCCGTTCGAAACCCGGGCTGGCGCCGTCGGTGTTGCCTCGCGACCACGCCCTCGGCCGGCCCCGGTGGCGCCGAGCCTAGGCAGAAAGCTTGGAGGCAGGCTGGCCTCCGCGCTGCAGCCGAGAAACTGCCCAGGGAGGCACCTGAGTGCTTTGCCGGCCGGCGGTGTCGGGAAATGCAAAGCTGAGCCAGGCGCGCTCAGCCGGGAGTCGCAGCCGGAGAGAGAGAGCGAGAAACGGCGCCTGCCTTTGCCCTCTGCACCTGGAATTTCGATAGGTGCTGGCATGAGGGAGAGAAGGACTTCCTGCGCGCAGCCTTCAGAAAGGAGGATGATCCCGCAGCCCTGCTGTGAGCATCTGAAACTTCGGGCTCACACCTCACCAGCCCCAACTGCGCCAGGTTTTAGCTTTCAGGGCAGGCAGTCCCAAGGCTCCGCGCCGGCGCGGGTCCCCGCACTCCCAGATGAAAGCGTCCCGGGGGAACCGCGCGCCTCCCGGGATTCTCTCTCCCGTTCTGCAAACACGGAATACACTCATCTGAAATAGAATGCTGGTTAACATCTCCAAGATAGAAGCTGTGCTTCGGGCCGCCCCCCGCCCCCCACCGTTGACACCCGGGGCCCAGAAGTACACGTGGAGGACCCGCTTTCCACTTTTCTTTCTACCCTGGGCTCTAGCCTGCACCTGGAAGGGGCCTCCGGCGCGTGCGTGGGAACACCCGGGCCACCACATCCAAGCTTCTGTCGCCCAAGAAGCTTCAACCTTGGCCACCCGCTGGGCCTAGGGTGCGTACCACAGCCCGCTCCACCCCTTGGAGGGCCCACCCTGGGAGGAAAGGAGAGGGCCAGAAAGAAGGAAGCGCCGCTTGGAAGGAGGAGACTTGCAGCCAAGGGGTCAGAACCCGGCTTTCTTAAGTGCACCGCAGGATCCAGGCTGTCCATGATCTCTGGGGGCTGGGGGTGCGGAGGAAGCAGGATGCCTTTTGCTGATTGCAAAATAAATGGACCGCTCTTGATGGGGAGGAGTGGGGTGATTGAGAGGTGAGTTCTTCAGAGGGAATCAGAATTGTATTCATTGGCTAATACTTTCCTTCAGTACAGGCCCAAACTTGCAGTTCTGAGAGAATAGCTCTGGGGCGGGCCCCAGGGATCTGCGTGTCGACACCCCAGGTGATTATGAAGCAGACGGATGAACTTCCCATAAACACCAAATAGGCAACTAAGGCAGCACCATTAGTGAATCCTTAACACTTACAATAAAACCAAAACCAAACGCTCAGAGTGAGCCACGTGTTCACACTGTTCTTTCTGAAATGAAACGGGGAGAGCAGAAGAACCTGGCTTCATCCACGGTGTCTGCATCGCTCAGTAGCCACTCACCCGCTCGCTAGGCCGACCCTGTACACCAGGCTTCCCGCCAAGCACCTGCAGCAAGCACATGAGCAGCGTTCTCCACCGACTTCCAAGGTTAGAGGCGTGGGTGTCTTTCTGAAAATCTCTGAGGTTGGGAACCAGGCTCTTGCTGTAAGAACTCAGGACAGTTCCGCCCTGGGCCTTTTTTTTTTTTTTTTTTTTTTTTTTTTTTGATGGGGTGGGGGTGGGGGATTAGGAGTAGCCTCCTACCCATTTCCCCTCAAGCTTATTCTCTGCCCACTGTCCTCATACTTCCCGCCCCCCACTTATGTGTGTGATTACACAGGATTGGGACACTGAATACCTCTGCGAGCATGAGCCAATGAATAGCAGACCGTTGAGATTCACTTGCTTTCTTTTCCTTTGGGAAGTTAGACCCCACTTTGGAGTTCAGACTTATAGTGTAAAGGATACTATGAAATGGCGCTAATGACACCAAGTCTCCCGAGTTAAAGGAGAGCAGAGGCCCATTATCTTCCTGCCCCCTTCACTCCCCTCCCCATCACTCTCCTCCACTGCCCTCCCCACCACACTTCCCTTCCCTTCCCTTCCTTTCCTTCAAAGTTGAGACCAACAGCTTGACCGTCATTCTAATTGCTTTTGCTTTTCTCTGATGGCTTTACAGCTTTACGACATTAATACGTGCTTGTTTGAGTGTAACAGACTTTACACAAAGTTTTACAGAGTAAAAAAAATGGCACTTCACTCCCACCTCCAAAACCCTGCCCCCCTCCTCCTGGGAGCTGCAGTGTCTTGTGTGTCTCTTTCCAATTAAATTAGCTTATTGTGTGTTCTCTGAACGTGTGTGTGTGGGGGGGGGGGGGGTGGGCGGTGAGGCCACATTCATCTGAGGGTAACCTAAAACCTGCATCACAAACTTGATCAACCTATTTTGATCAGCTTATTTCACTCTCTTGTGATGACGACTTTAATATTTAATGGACACAGGATTCTCTACCATTGTGGTCTTTCTGCTCAGCAAACCATGACCTGGAAGTATAGTTGATGCCTGTGATAATTCTCAGGAGGCTTAAAAATCAACGTACATGGACCGCCTTATATTTCACTCTCAGAGACATTTGTGCCACTTCTGGGAGATACTTTTTGGGCTTTTGTTTGTTTGTTTTTGTCTCTTTTGTATCTCATCCCTTTGGACTAAAATAGACCTTTCCAAATCTGTGGTCCATGTCCAGGATTACTCAAAGCAATATTTTCAAAACTTTTGGGCTCTAGAAGGGTTTGGCTTATTAATTTTTTTTTATCATCCTCATTCACCTTTTCCCTTCACACCATCACACACTCTGGAACCATATAATGAAGATTTGATGACAGTGGAAGAATTGTCCATACAAATGGAAGAATTTATATTTAGGGTACCTCTTTATATTTAGACAATTTAACACATTTATATTTATGTATAAATAGTCAGAAAGTACTATTTGGTTTTTGTTTTTTTAAAGTTTATTCATTTTTGAGATTTGAGAGAGGCAGAGCATGAGCAGGGGAAGGGCAGAGAGAGAGAGGGAGAACAGAATCCGAAGCAGGCTCCAGTCTCTGAGCTGTCAGCACAGAGCCCGACGTGGGCGTGGGGTTCGAACTCAGGAACGGTGAGATCATGACCTCAGCCAAAGTTGGACGCTTAACCAACTGAGCCATCCAGGCGCCCCTAGAAAATGCTACTTGTTTTTCCCATAGTTCAATAGTTCCTGTTCAGACACCTCCAAGGAGTATAATAGTTTGAGCAGAATAAAAGCAGCTTTGGAAAGCTTACTATTTAACTTTGATAGAGAAACGGCGATGATTCCATTATCTGGTGAATTATTACTTTTAATTTTGAATATCTCTGAAGCATAAAAACTACAAGAACTTTCATAAGCACAAAATTTACTGTGAAACAAGAAGATACTTGTATTCAGAAAGAATTAGGTTTAGAAAATCCTCAAATCTAGACTAATGGAAAGTCTTAAAACCTCTCCCGGGACCAAAACAAAAATACCACCAAATGATCTGTTTCAGAAGGCTCAATAGGTACTTGCTCACACAACCAAAATCTAAACTGGGTGATAATGCTAAGGTTGGGTCCACTGCAAAGTATTCTTTAAAATATTTTTTTATATCCTGGGATAGGGTGAAATGTGTGCGTTGTGGGGGGTAGGAAAGGCAAACAGAAAATTCAGACTTTAGCAATATATTTGCAAAGTAGCCAATTTCACAAATATAATTTTCCTGTTTTTTTTTTTACTTGTTCAATAGATAATTTGAAAAAAAAAAGGATCTTAAACTACTTAGTCATATAATGCTTAAATCGTATTTTTTTGTGCAACTGTGAATTACATGTTGTATATTTATCTGTGGGCAGTGCAATAGGGATGCTGGAGGGAGACTCAAATTTGAATCTCAAGGTTCTTTGGTATCTGGTCATGTGACCTTGAGGGTATTACTTAATCTCTGGTTAAAGGTGGAGAGCCCTGTCCTGTCTGAAGGGAATCATACCTATTCACAGTGTTACTGCCAGGATTAAATGAGTATTTTACAGAAAGTTCCTAATACTGTTCTTGGCACACAGTAGGCTGTTAAGTGAAAGTTATTACCTCTAGCTGCCATGACAGCAGAGTTTGGTTTTGAGACAACTTTATCCAAACTGTGATTACTAACAAGTGGAGATGGGGAGTTGCCAGCCAGATAAAATACAGGATATAGAATCACATTTGAATTGCCGATAAACAACAAACAATTGGTTTTTAAAATTTTTTTAAACATTTATTTTTGAGAGATAGAGTACACAAGTGGGGGAGGGGCAGAGAGAGAGGGAGACACAGAATCCGAATCAGGCTCCAGGCTCCCAGCTGTCAGCACAGAGCCCGACATGTGGCTTGAACCCACAAACTGTGAGATCATGATCTGAGCCAAAGTCAGATGCTTAACCCACTGAGCCACCCAGGTGCTCCAACAAATGATTGTTTTAATAGAAGTAGGTCCCTTGCTGTTTATGGAGCATACTTACACTAAAAAAAATTAATTATGTGTCTGAAATTCAAACTTATCTGGGTGCCCTGTGTTTTTGCTAAACCTAGCAACCCCAAGTGTAGGAATAACGTGTAGTCCAAGGGGACCTGCTAACAACATCTAAATATTGTTGTTCACCTCAAGTTGGCCAAGGGGGACCAGCCAGTTCACTCCTGCCATTAATGGAAAAATGTCTGCCAGAGAGATGCTGTGTTTTTCTCATCAAATTTCAAATTACTGGGCTGGTGCTGTTTAGTAGGGAAGTGTCTATTGGATTTTCTCTCAAACAGACAAAAGCTTAAAAGGGAGGGAAGATAAGGCTTATAAGACATCAAACATTAATGTACGAAATGAGAGTATGTAATCGTGTTAAACTGAGCGGAAAGACTGTAAGTGCCAAAGGAGTTCAGAGTCAGGAGCTGATCAATGAAAACGAGACCAAGGAGGGAGAAGGGTCTAGATCTGCAGCTTGAAAGATGAGGAGGAGTTGGCTGGGCAATGGACATCTGAACTTCCGGCCTCCCTGGCTCTTCTCCCCCGAGGTTGTTCCCATAGAAACACTTTCTGACAGGTAAGCTTGGCCTGTCACAGGCTTGGGTCAATGATTGATAACTGCCATTCATTGTCCTTTGCCTGTAACCTCTTGATGCCCACTGGCGTAGATAGTGCATGTGCCAATCTCCTGGGAAGCCCTGTGATTTACGTCATTGCTGTCTTGTTCCTAGGGACTCTTCATTTTGTACCCAGGTTGTCCATTGACTAGGAGTCCCCAATAAGGGGCAAGGTGGAGGAGGAGGTGGCCGTATCGCCTAGTTGCGACTTCTTGTTCAGCACATGTTAATGGAATGGCACCCTGGCTGTTTGATCTCAGACCAAACAGATTAAGAGCCAGTGGTGTTGCACGGTACTGACTGAAATATGCACCATGGTCATTAGGACCTGACTGTGCCAGGAACTTAATCTCCTGTTGGGTATTAGGAGTCGGTATGGAAAGAGACCAACCAGGTCAAGTGTAGTGGATAGCCTAAAAGGTAACAGGTTTACATTTTAAATGTCAGGTAATGAACACTTACTGAGCCTCTCTCCTTTACCAAACCTGAATGGTGGTGGTGGTGGTGGTGGTGTGTGTGTGTGTGTGTGTGTGTTTGGGAGTGGCAACTGCTGGTAGCTGAACTAGGAGAAAATTGACAACATCCTTCCCTGACCTTTTGGGCTTGATGAAATATATAGATGCAAGACAGCTCATGCCTCTGTGATAGAAGAGCCATTAAGCAACACCGGATGAGATAATGTACGCAAGAGTGCTGAAGGCCTGTGAACTTGGTGGAGGCGGTGATAGGTATGGAGTAGGCTTCCTTGTGTTGAACTTTGACCTGTATTTTATTTTAATTTTTTGGTGTTTATTTATTTTGAGAGAGAGAGAGTGGGAGGAGGGGCAGAGAGAGGGAGACAGAGAATCACAAGCAGGCTCTAGCAGGCTCTGCGCTGTCAGTGCAGAGCCCAGTGTGGGGCTCAGTCCCACCAACTGTGAGATCACGACCTAAGCCAAAACCAAGAGTTGGTTGCTTAACCAACTGAGTCACCAGGCGCCCCTGACCTATATTTTGAAAGAAAGTATTGGAGAGGTGCCTGCGTGGCTCAGTCATTGAGAGCCTCACTCTTGGTTTTGGCTCAGGTCATGATCTCAGGGTTCAAGAGTTCAAGCCCCGCATTGGGCTCTGTGCTGAGTGGAGCTGCTTGGGATTCTATCTCAATCCTTCTCTCTCTGCCTCTCCTCCACTTGTGTTCTCTCTCAAAAATTAATTAATTTAAAAGATAAAGTATTGGAAAAGGAGGTGCTAGGATACTCCAAACTAGGAAGGGGTAGGTACCCACAGGAGGTATGTGCAATGCAAATCGGGAGAATAATGATTTAAAAAACAAAATACAGATCACTCGTGTCCTTCCCACTTAAAAGCCTTCAAAAGCTTCCCAAAGTCTGCAGAAAAGATGCACGGCATTCAGGTATACTAGACTCCTTTTGTATTATTGCAAGTTTATCACCCCTCCCGTAACCCTTGTCCCCCAACACACAAACATTTAAATCCACTCGCATGCACATATACCCCTCCTGTTATGGTCCTACACTACGCTTCTCAGGGTCTAGGACCACAGCTTTACGCTGTCCCTGTGGCAAATGGAGCAATAAGGACAGAGAGACCTGAATGGAAAGTCATCTGTAAATACTTAATGGATAGGCTGTTTCTGTAATCTAGGCACTGGTAGCAGAGACTCAGGGTGGGCAGGGGAATTGGCTGTAAGGATGAGAAAGGACAGGGATCTGAGAAGAAACCAGAGGATTTGAAGCCTGACCAGAGGTAGAGGGGAAGGAGAGAGGAGGCTTTAAAAACAACAACAACAACAACAAAAAACCAACCAAACCCACAGAATTTTAACTTGAGGAACTGGGAGAGATCTTGGTATGCTCGGTAAGTGGGAAGCTAGAATGTATGGGCCAAGGGGGGGGTGGGTAGGGTGGGGTACAAATGACTAGAAAAGTGGGTAGAATGGTTTAGAATGGTGGTTTTCATATTTGGCTATCTTCCTACTAATACACCCCCTCCCCCCTTAAGCTTTTCAAAATTTATGGGTTAATGGTTTAAATGAATATGGATCAAAATCTGTATGGATTAATTATGTAAATTGCATTAAAAAGTTTCCAGAATTAGGGGCGCCTGGGTGGCTCAGTCGGTTGGGTGTCTGACTTCGGCTCAGGTCATGATCTCATAGCTCGTGGGTTTGAGCCCCAGGTCGGGCTCTGTACTGACAGCTCAGAGCCTGGAGCCTGCTTTGGATTCAGAGAGAGAGGGGGTGGGGGGGGAGAGAGAATGAGTCAGGGAGGGGCAGAGAGAGCAAGGGAAACACAGAATTCGAAGCAGGCTCCAGGCTCTGAGCTGTCAGCACAGAGCCTGAAGCTGGATTTGAACCCACGAACTGTGAGATCATGATCTGAGCAGAAGTCAGACGACTTCGACTGAGCCAGCAACTGAGGCACCCAGGCACCCCTGCTTTTTACTTTTGTAATACAATTTTTAGAAATCCTTCCTCATCAGTACGTTCATTTCAGCTGCTGTGCAGTATTCTACGGTATGGTTGTACATCATGGATGATAGATAATATAGATATTTCTTTAAATAAGGTTTGAACAAGGACTTTGTACATGTTTTTGTGCACACATGCAAGTCTTTCAGTAGGAATTTTTTTTTTAAGTTTATTTATTTTGAAAGAGACAGTGTGCACAAGCAGGTGAGGGGCAGAAAGAGAGGAGAGAATCCCAAGCAGAATCTGACTCTGGCTCGATGCCATCAAGCTTGAGACCATAACCTGAGCTGAAATCAAGAGTCCAAGAGATGGATGCTCAACCGACTGAGACACCCAGGCGCCCCCAGTAGGACAATTCTTAAAGGTGGAATTGCTTAGTCAAAGGTATACGCATTTGACATTTTTGATAGGATGTGCAAAATTTCCCTTCCAATAAGCTGTACCAGTCTACAGCGTCACACACAAAAAGCTTGAATGTACCTACTTCTCCACATTCTTGCCAAATGTATTAAGATTATATTTGAACTTTGGGGCACCTTGGTTGGCTCAGTCGGTTAAGCCCAACTTCAGTTCAGGTCATGATCTCCCAACCCTGGGTTCAAGCCCCACCACCGGCTCTGTGCTGACAGCTCAGAGCCTGGAGTCTCCTTAGGATTCTGTGTCTCTGTCTCTCTCTCTGCCCCTCCCCTGCTCGTGCTCTCTCTCTGTCAATAAATAAATAAATAAATAAATAAATAAAAATAAACATTAAAAAAATTTTTAAAAAGATTATATTTGAACTTTGAGAATCAGGTGGAAAATGCTATGTCATTGAAGTCTGATTTGCATAATGGAGAGCTTTCAAATTTATTTGTGGCCAAATATTGTCTATACAAGTTTAATCTTTAGCTCATGTTAATGAAGTCTTCTCATCTCTTTTACTCAGTTAACTAGTTCGTTTTGGACCAAAGTGCTATTCAAGTGGGCTGATGTGAGGTTACAGCCAGAGGAGAATAATTTAACGCAAACAACAGTATTAAAAACAAACACTGATTTATGCTTTTTAATGGCTGAGTCTTTAAAAAGTATATGGGGACATGGTGTGGTACATGATGTAGGTAACCAAATTACGCGGGTATTTGTTATTTTCCTCATTTCCCTCCTGATTAGGACGCTTCACAACCTGGGGGAACGAAGCAGTCTCAACTCAAGCACGCGGGGCCACAGACAGGGCATTAATCCGGATCAGACTAGTCCAGGCATTGCTTGGCAAGGCGTTCATCCTCTCTACACCTCCTCATCTGTAAACTGAGGGTTTTCCACTAAAGACAACCGCTCTAGCCCTTTGCTGTTCTTGTCTACACTGCCACCCCAGTATTTAATCGCCGGGTTGGAGAAGAGGCTACCGCTGCTGACCGTGCTGTGGGAAGACGGCGGAACTTTTCACACGGAGAGACTTCTCCCAAATAGAAAATACGTGGGAAGCATTTCAAAACCTAAACGGGATTCCTCTGCTGCAGCTCCAAGGTCCCTTCACCCAGCTGTTTAGGGCGCCCGTTTTCCCTGTCTCTACGTAAGGATGGAAATAGCCGGCTGGGAAGGCAGTGGCGTGATCCAGTAACACGGCTTCCAACCACCCCAGGTTAACCCGTTTTCGGTTCGCCGTGAAACGAGACAGAAGAAACGCGCTGGAGAGCCGCGGAAGGTGAAACCCGCGCTGCTGGTCCCTGAGCAGGCGAGGCACCGCGAGGGTGCGCAGGTGCCGGAGCCGCCCCGGACCCGCGGCGCCCCGCACCCCGCGTCCCCAAGGGGGAGCCGCAGGGCGGCTGCCGGGGCGGGGGAGGGGCGCTCCCGCGTCGCCGGCTCTGGACCCCTACCCCGCGCCACTTGGCGACAACGTGTTGTGCGTGCCAGCGCCGCGCCCAGGGGTGCCAAAGCAGAAGGAGAATATGAGTGATTCGTGACCAGTTAGGGGATGTGAAGTTCACCCGACGAATTGGGCCGGAAGAGAAGGAGGAAGAGCCGGGCGGGGACGGGGACCCGCTAGGGGAACCCCCGGCCCGGGAAGGGGTGGGACGGGCGGGTCTCGCTCCGGTCGTCTCCTCCGGCGCTCTGTTCTGCGGCGCTCCGTGCTATGGCACCGGGAAGGCGGCCCGGACCCGCCCTCGCCCCCGCCGACCGTCCAGAGTCGGGAAACGGGGCTTGTAGGTGATGCCTCACATCGCGCTTCACCAAAGCGCAGGGAAAGCAAAATGAAGGGCAGAGGGGCGGTGCCCGGCCAGCAGCCAGAGCTGCAGTCCGCGGATACTCTGCCGACCGCTCCACCCCGGCCCCGCCCTCCGCCTCCCTAGCCCCCTCACTTCCGCCCCTCCGAGGCTTCCTACAGCGTCTGGCCGCGTAGGCGGCGGCCACCCGGGAAGGGGCGAGCGGCCGAGGGGGCGGGGCCCAGGCGGTGGCGACGGCGGAGGGAGCCCGGACCTCGGCGCGCGCCGCACTCCCACCCCGCCGCCGCCCGCGGCCCCGCCCCCTTTGTGCGGTGGGCGCTGTTGCCCGGGCGACGGCGCCGCCCCGCCCCGGTCCCGCCCCTCGGCGGCGTCCGCGCCCCGGTCTCCGCGCGGCCGCCAGCCCAGCCGCAGTCTGCAGGAGCCGCCGCCGCAGCCGGCCGCGCGGCGGGATTCCGGGGCCGTCGCAGGGAGCGCAGCTCGGCTCTCCGCGCGTGTGCTTTCGCCCGCCCCGCTCCTCGCCGCGTCGGTCCGCTGGCCGGGTCCGGCCGACCAGCTCGCCCTCTGGCTCCGAACCCAGGCTTCCCGGCCGCCGCAGGGACCCGCCCACCAGACCCTGCCGGGGCCGCCTGCCTGTTTGGACCCTGCCGTTGATGACACCTGGCAGGAGGCTACTATGGAAGGGGATGGTTCCGAAACGCTGGTGAGTGGGCGACAGGAGCCTCCACCTCACGCTTCCCTGGCGGCTCGCCGGGACGCCCGGGTCTCTCTCCTCCGCCCTGAGCCAGAGGGAGCCTCGCCTCACGAGGAGCGAGGGCGGGCGTGTGGTGGGTGGCCCCGCTTCCTCTTCGCCTTCCGCGCCCCGGGTTCCGCAATCCGGGGCGCCCCCTTTCTACGCCTCGGAGGGTCGGATCCCGGGTCTCCTGGGCCCGCGAGGGGGCGCCGCTCGGGTGCGGCGATCGCCCACCTGAGCACCTCGCGCAATCCGGGAGGGGCTCTTTCATGGGGTCCAGGCTGTAGACTTCATTCGCCTCCGGGAGTCGGGTGCCCGTCGCGGCGCGGGGCGCATGCCCCGCCCGTGTCGGGCCGTCCTTTGTCCCGGAGCGTCGCGGAGCCGGCGCCAGGACCCCCGCGGGCGCGGCCCACCCGGCTCGCGGTCGCGGCGCGCGGAGAGGCTCCTCTCCGGCTTCGCCAGCTTGCGCGCGGGGGGCGGGCTTGTCCTGGCAGCTGTCGGGGTGCAAAGTGTTTTTGTCTGAAAGGGTCGGATCGGCAGTTCTTTCCAACTTGTTAGTTTCCGGTCGAACCCCCAGTGATTTTCAGACAGCTTCATTGTGGGAGCCGCCACATCCCATTTCTCTTAATCAGGGTGTTTCCCTCGGTGGATGTAAAAACGGAAAACTCATTTTTTCTGTTGGATAAGAATTGTCTTGTATCTGTCGTGGGTAAAACGCTTACGTATCGCTTTATGGACCAGGAAGATGGAAATGATTTTAGATCTTCCAGCGGGAGGTAAACCTCCCATCAAATGAGAGCCTATTTTGGACACCCAGAATAATCCCCTTTGAATCTATTTTGGAGGCTCAGTTGGGTGTCACGTTCTTGGTGAAATGACATAGGACGTGAATATTCTATTTTCTTTGCCATGAAGTGTGGCTGTCTTCCAAATTTGAAAAAATCGTGACATGATGTGGGCTTTTATTAAATATTTATTGAATGATGCAGCAAGAAACACTTCAAAGACCCATCCACGGTGATAAAGGCATTTCAATGTGGTGCTGTTGTCACGGACTGTTAAAGCACTCAGTGTCACTTCAGGGGGAATACGTTTTTAATTAGTTAAACTAAATTAATTAACTCGATGTTGACGTTCTGTGTGTTTCCAGTAGTTGAAATGATTGCACGAGGTCTAGGAGTACTTTCAGATTTGACTGTAAAATGGTAGGGAGGCTGAATATAGATTCATAGCACCTGCAGTTTGGGAGGGGTGTGTGTGTGTGTGTGTGTGTGTGTGCGTGCGTGCGTGCGTGTGCGTCCGCGCGCGCTCGCAGGAACTACATATGAAAGGTTGTGAAAACTGGTATGAGGTCATCTAACCTTTGAGACTCCGTGTTTCTCGTGGAAAATAATGCACGCCTGTAGTATGGAGAGCACTTAAATAATGGTGCTTTGTAGTCCTCCCCACCCTTTCAATATTCATAAAGTGCTTTTAAGAGAACCACTTCCATACCCATCGCCAGGAGATGAAGCATTTTAGCTACATTATAGTTGCAGCCTATGAAAATTGGTCACATTTAATGTAGAAAATTGCTGATGGTACAGCTAGTAAATAGATTTCAAGGAAGCTTCCACGAACATACTGGCGAACCCAGCTTTTGCCGGCTCCTGTTATTTGCCACAGAGTTAGTGTGCCCAGGAGGAACATGGTTTCATTCTCAGTATGCCATGTTCTTCCCTTTTACTGTAGTGATCTACTTGTAGGATTTCTCAGATGTCCTAAATCAGTGAATTCATGATGATTTGAGTAACTTCATAACAGATGAAGTATTATGGGCCCCTCATATTTTGTGCTGATTATTCTCATACTTCAGTTTTAACCATGTCAAGTGTCCCTTCTGTTCTACGAGGTGGGGGGTGAGGGTTGATGGTACGGAATTCCGTTGCCAAAAAGGGACTTCAGATTAAACACCTGAATTCTTAATTCTTTTGGAAGGGTGAACACACATGTTTAATGGGGTCCAGGCACTTATTTTGATTCTGATTTCTTTTCCTCAACTCCAGGTTACCATTAAGAATATCGAAAGAGAGCTCATTTGCCCCGCATGCAAGGAGCTTTTTACCCATCCGTTGATTCTCCCTTGTCAACACAGTATCTGTCATAAGTGTGTAAAAGAACTCTTGCTGACACTCGACGATTCCTTCAACGATGTGGGATCGGACAACTCCAATCAGAGCAGTCCTCGACTCCGGCTCCCCTCTCCTAGCATGGACAAAATTGACAGAATTAGCAGACCAGGTATGTGCCAGAAGCTTGGGGTCTGGGAGTTTCCGCTGTGTCTATGGAAGGGAAGTTACTGTTGCCACTTTGAGGGTTGATCTTTCCAGGTGAATTAATTAAAATTAGTTGTAAAGGAACCCTTCCCTCTTTGAAAATGTCAAAATGAACTCCTCACTGTCCTGGTACACACTAAAAGTCGGGTATTGAACACCAGCTTTGTGTTAGACCCCTTATTAACTGTATTTAGGGGATGTTCTGACCCTGTGGTGTCCTTTATATGAGGGATGGAGTAATGGACCCCAGAAGTACTTACTAGGGAAACATCTGTCTCTGGTAATATGTAAATAAATATTCCGATTAAAGGATGAGACTCCACAGTGACTACTCCTAAAAGACTTTTTAGATGGGTTATTTGGTATCGTTTTATTCTACCTGAGGATTCTGTTTTCTTCAGCAATTTTTAATCCATGTTTTAGAAGAAGAATTTTGAATATCAACTAAATAGTGGCGGAACTCTGTCGTAATGACAGAAGTAGATCTAGATGTGTGGCACATCTGTCTATACAGCCAGAGTCCTTATTATGCAGCCAGAGTGTAAATTGTTTCCCTTTGGGATGGTGTTGCTTTCTTCTGGACATCCATTGCAGGATTAAGGTAGATCAAAACTAATTTGAAATCATTGGGAACAGGGCCACTGAGAATTTCAGGGCCAAAATCAGCAGTGAGGGAAGACCAAGGGGAGGCAGAGCTTTGGGTAGAAATACCGCAGTGTCACGTTAGGTTCGCCCTTTGTTTGGAGGAGAGTCCTTGAGTGGCTCTGGGCACCAGACTGTTGGACTTTGAGGTTTTAGTTTTGATCCTTTAGGCCACTGTGTTTATTTCTCCCTCTTACAGTGTAGGAATAACTTTTTAATCTTATGTGTTAAAAAAAACATATCAGAAGAGAGTCTCCTCCTCCTTACTTGCATTTAGCAAATGCTGTCCCTTTTGGTCCACACTGTGATGGGGAATCTCTTAGAGCAATGTTGGTGTCCTTGTGCTCCATCAGACACTGGATAAGAGGGGATTTGTTCTAAGAGTCGTATTAGGCTGTTTTAAAAACATGTATTTTACTTTAAATGGTAATCACGAATTCCTCGTAAGATTATTTCGCACACATAAAAAAATTAGAAACCTATATAAAAAGAGGAGCATGAAGTCGGTGGGCGGATGTAGGGAGTATGAGGTCAGAGAGGGTCCTGCCTATTGTGAAGTCATCACTTGTATGTTTCCCTCCCTGCTAGGAGCTAGCTGTCACACGGAGGAGGGAGGAGAGACATTTCAATAGCTTGAAATCACCTACCAGATAAAATGGAGATATTCTGTTGGTAGATCCTCCCTGGCTAATTAGGGATCCCTTACTGACCAAGAGAAATTCACTTTTTGTATATTAATATATAGCAGGTATTTATTAAATATTAGTACTTAACATTCAGAGGAATTTTAGTCACGTACTAATATTTCTGTAATTAGATTGAGCTTATGTACATATTTTACGAAATCCTGTATCTGCTGCGGGTTTTTAATCTTAGTACTTGGTTGGTTTTTATATGTGATTCATATGGAGAATGAATGAAATACAGATGAAGTATGTGTCTAGCAAGATGAGATATGGCTGTTTTTAAGAGCTCATCTGACAGTACTTGGTGGGTGTTTAATAAATACTTGTGGAGTGGTTGTCGAATGTTGTGGGATTTCTACAAAGCATGCCATAGTGGCTTTTATTCTGTAATAGTGGTGTTTTTGTCCAGAACAAGAGATCCATTCCATCATACTTGATAGTGTCCAGATGAGAAATAGACTTAGTGACATGTTCCTCCCTCTTTAGGAAGAACTTACAGTTGGGATCATGTCCCAAGGGGGGGAAGCGAGAAAACTCTTCTGGGAGGAGCAATTACAGGAAGTCAGAGTATTTAACTTGGAGAGGGGGAGAGCGCAGGATATGATGGCAGTCTTGCGGAAGAGAACAGTAAGCTGGGGATCTTCACACAGAGGTTCCTGATCAGTGAATGGTAAAAGAGGAATGCAGATTTCAGCTCGGTGCGTAAGAAAACACACCCCACAGGCTTTCCCAAAATGAGATTGTCAATCCCTGTCACTGGAAGAGATCAGATTTAGATGCTGCAGGGCCCAGTGAACACATTAGCGAGGCAGGCCCCCCGGCATAATAAATACAGGAACGCCTTTCATCTTACTTGATATGGAGATAGACGAGATTTCATTTTCCCGTTAACTCAGCTACCATAGGAAAACCAGCAGCCTAGGTATCAGCAGCCAGCTGTCTTCCAGGCCTCCCCTGTTAGAGACAGTGGCGCATGGTTCCGGACCGTAGACTAGAATGGACGCCTTGTCTAATGGGGCAGTAGCCACTTGGCACTAGTGGGTTTGGGGATGCCAGACATTCCCCCTCCCCCCGCACAAGAGCCTGATGGTGGGTTTGACATGTGATCTTTTACATGTGGGTAGTTAATTCAAATCATTTAAAAACCACGCCAACTCAACAGGATAGGGCAGCCAAAACACATCTTTGACTGTGACCCATCCAGTGTTTGGGCCATCAGTATTTGGAGTCTTTTTTATTTTTTTATTTTTTTTTTTTTTTAAATTTTTTTTTCAACGTTTTTTATTTATTTTTGGGACAGAGAGAGACAGAGCATGAACGGGGGAGGGGCAGAGAGAGAGGGAGACACAGAATCGGAAACAGGCTCCAGGCTCCGAGCCATCAGCCCAGAGCCTGACGCGGGGCTCGAACTCACGGACCGCGAGATCGTGACCTGGCTGAAGTCGGACGCTTAACCGACTGCGCCACCCAGGCGCCCCTATTTTTTTATTTTTAATGTTTATTTATTGAGGGGGGGGGGAGAGACATGAGCATGAGTGGGGGAGGGGCAGAGAGAGAGGGAAACAGAATCCAAAGCAGGCTCCAGGCTCTGAGCCATCAGCACAGAGCCCAACGTGGGGCTCAAACTCATGAACCACGAGATCATGACCTCAGCCGAAGCCAGATGCTTAACCGACTGAGCCACCCAGGTGCCCCTGGAGTCTTTATTTTAAACACTGGTTGTGTGACCACCATTTGACCCCCCGTAGAGGGGATTTCTGCCTTGGGTGGTGGGTCAAGCCCGTTGTACATGAGCGGCCAGTACAGAGAACTTCTGCATTTCATTCATTCGCTCAACAAATACTTAATTTACCTGCTGGTTGCCAGACATGGCCCAATGCTGAAGAGGCATGAACAAGATAGATCCACCGCTCCTTTTTAAGAAGCATATAGTCCAGCATTGTACAGAGTCTTCATGTACACATGGAGAACACAGTCCTCCATCAAGAAGAGTGTACAGAGCAAATTAACAAATACAGATGAAGAACTCAGGGTGGGGAGGCTCCAAGTATAGTAGTCACTTCTCAAATGAATGCAGATTTTAGGATTGTCCTCCTTTTCATGATACCAGTTTTAAATTAATAGAAGTTACTGTATCACAAATATAATGCTACCCTCCAGTTATGGGGCCTTTGGCTCTAATTTCTCTTCGGAGAGATTGAAAGAGAAATTTATAGGGAAGTAATGCACCCCCCCCCCCCCCCTTCCCTTCTGGCAGATTTTTAAAAATGTTTTCATCATTTGGACATACTCGGGGAGGAAATCCTATTCTGAGCAATTGGTGTGGGAGGAGCAGATTTCTAAAAATTGGTTTTGCTCTTGGTTTGCCAAAGGGATTAATTAGACCAGTACTGTCCTGTATAGTAGCCATAAGCCACATGTGGCTATTGAGCACTTGAAATGTGCCAGCTGGAACTGAGATTGCTGGAAGTAAAAAATATACTCTGAATGTCACACACTTAGAATGAAAAAAGATATAAAATGTCTCTAATGATTTTTATCTCTGTTTGCATTTTGATGGGATAGTATTTTGGATATATTGGGTGAAATAAATAGCATGTATGATTAAAATTAATTTCACTTGTTTCATTTTAATCTGGCCACTAGAACATTTAAAATGGCATATGTGGCTGATGCTTTTGGGCTCACATATCCCTTTTGGATATTGTTGCATTGGAGATTGGACAGATTTTTAAAAGGGTGCCCTGAAAGGAGGGTAAGGTTTGTGTGTATAACACAGTAACACAGTGATGTAAAAATAGCCATTTTACTCTACATTTTGGGTCACACGTATGCAAGGCTTTTCCTGCATTTTGTATTTCCTTTTGTCAGGAGGATAAAATCTGCTTTAGCAATGTTTATATGCAGTGTTGATAATACATTGGTTAAAAAAAAAATCAAACAAAAGATGCTTGATATTGCTGTGTATTTTCAACAGTTACCAGAAATATGATTGCTTAAAAACGCAAATCTATAAGATAAAGTTTAGGCCTCTTAAGTGTTGCACCAACAATGATTTAATTCTGGGCTCCAGGATCAGCCTGATGAATGTTTTTTACAATGATGGTTTCATAAATACCACGTGTGCCAAGGAGAAACACATTTTCTTAGTGTTAATTCAAGAATTGTGTTATGTGCAGGACACAGTTGCTGCTTTATCTTTTGTTAACAAGTTGTGAATCTTTTCTTTGAAATTAAATCCTAAATCCAGCTTTCTGTTCATTGTTCACAGCATCACAACGGAGATCTTTGGGGTGGAGAGGTAGAAAATGCTTTTATTGCTTGTGTGGCCGCAGGCAGTATAGTGTTAGATTTAAATTGAGTAACCGTGTATACGTAAAGTTGTTAAACATCAGTGGTCAAGTGTTCAAAATTCTGTAGAACGTGAACACATTTGGGCTGAGTGACTTAAAGGTCAACAGGACTAAATTTCCACGCGAGGTCTGGTGTTTTTAAAGGGAGCACTGATGATTAGCGCTTCTGTTTTGTCAATCCGCGTGACAAGATACTTTTGAAGAAATGACGTACTCTTGCGGATCACCTTAAAAATCCTTTACGTGTAGTTTGATTAGTGGAACAAACTTGTATTCACGGCCATGTTGCTACCGTGAAGATCTTAAATCAGCCAGTGCCTTTTGTATTTAAAAATTTGCTTAAAGGTATCGGTAATTTTTTTTGTACTTAATTATATAGGCTTAGCTTGTTTTATGCCTATGGTGCCTTTCCTTTATTAATGTTTCAAAGTATTTGAGTTTTAACATTGAGGTCTTACCCACTTGTGGGTAAATAACATAAACTGCTTTTTTAGGCTTTCCAAAGTATCTGACTCCGAATGAAAGACGGACCAACCTACCTTATTAAAAAACACGTGTTTTTATTCCAGTTGACCTTTAAAGTAAAATTGGCTACTTTTCTTGTAGAATGCTGGTGATACCATATATCTTATTGGAGAAAATAAACATCTGGAATGTTATCCCTTTTCTGTCTTCCTTACCTTCCTGTCTGCATGCCTCCATTTACAGACCTTCTCGTTACTTCTAAAAGCCACATGTAATCCTTTCTCTTACAGGCTTTAGTGAGTCCCCGAGAATTTTAAGCATTTTGAGATTTAGTAAATAGGAGGAAAGGTAGGAGCAGTTTGTTTAAAAAAAGTTCACTGCTTACTTCCTGTTTTTTACCCAGGCAGCCATTGAGAAAAAGATTCTGCAGGTCGAAAGTGCCCATAATACTCAAAGGGTAATGGTAACGCCTGGCCGTCAGATTGGTTACAATGTGCTACAAGAAACATTAAGGTGGCAGTACCATCCGTCAGCCCATTTTCAAGCATAGAAGTCCAGCAGGATAGTGGGAGGTGGTCCACTACCTGGCTAGCAGGTAACAGTAGGGAAGTTGTCTGTAGCCAGAATATGGGACAGGATGCAGCTCGCAGAGGTTTTGAACCTGTCATGAAATCGACTCGGTTTTGAAATACTTCATTTTCTCTTTGATGTTTAAATGAGAAATCATAGTGACCAAAGCTGATTTTGGGGGGAGATTTGCTCTAAATCAATTTGAAGACGTTTTTTTGGAGTCTTCATTTTAAAACTGTGTCATGATTCATACTCATTTAATATGTTTTTGAAATAAAGGTATACGGGGAAAAGAATGGATTCTGCAAAGTGACAGTGTTCACATAATCCTGAACGATTGGCCCCATAAATACAGTTTGACATATATAATTGCATTGCTTGGCCTGCATTGCTTTCTTACCTTTCAAAGCCATCATTACTTTTTCTTTTTCATTAAGTCATGCTGTTGAGGAGTATTATCCAATGGAACATTCTAAGTTCAAGGGAATGTTTGTTTGACCCAGCTCTGTACAGTATTGGAGCCAGTAGTCACATGTGGCTCTTGAGAATTTGAAATGTGGCTAGTGCAGCCGAGGAACTGAATTTTTTTTTTTTAGTGTTTATTTGAGAGAGAGAGAGGGAGGGAGGGAGGGAGTGGGGGAGGGGCAGAGAGAGAGGGAGACACAGAATCTGAAGCAGGCTCCAGGCTCTTAGCTGTCAGCACAGAGCCTGATAGGGGCTCGAAGTGCAAGATCATGACCTGAGCTGAAGGCAGACACTTAACCGACTGAGCCACCCAGGTGCCCTAGGAACTGAATCTTTGATTTAAATTTAAATAGTGATGTTTGGCTAAATTGTTACTATGGTAGACAGCACAGTTCTAGACAGGAAAAAGTTGACTCTATTACATCTTATTCTTAGTTCCCCTGTCTTGATTTTTTTTTTCCACTAGATTTACTTCCCAGAATATCTTTAGATGTGTTCTGTTTCTTTGTTGCCCCGAACATATGTTCTATTGTTTGTTTTTGAAAACAGTGGTAGAAGTCCATGACAGATGAAATAAAAGATAAATGTCTTCACATTTGTGAAAAAATATGAGAATTTTTTAAAGATCTGTTTAGGAAAACAGCTAAGATTTATTGATCTAATATTTTGCCTGATTTATGAAAATTAGTGTGATGCTTGATACCTTATTTTTGTTAAAAGTTAAAAGAGGTTTACAGAAAAGGGACACAACATCTTTTTTGAAATTTCTGAACTTGAAGACCACAATCTGGGTGTCACCAGTATACAGGTTAAAGCATGACTTTGTTGTCGTGATTTAATTTGGTTTGATCCTGTCACTTAAACTGATAGCAACCTTCAATTCATAAAACCAGTGATAAATAACCCATTTTTGTTAAACATTGTCTGTTGGGATTCTCCATTTTAATTTCTGTCACCTGGTTCACATGTGGAAGCATGCAGTTAAATGTGACTTTCCATTACTTTCAACTTGACCACTGCACTAGATCACTTCCAAAATTATGTGGCTTGTTTTGTTTCACTGACTGAGATTTTTCATTGGCATGTGTCTTAAAAGTGGCTTTGCTGCTTATTTCGTTCTGTGCCTGCTGTGTTGTGAAATATCTCGCTTGGACTGTGTTGCATGTTTTGAGAATTATTAGAATATACTTTAAATAGACTTTTCAAACTGTTATGGGGAAACTTTTTTTTTTTTTGGTATGTGGTTTTTCTGTATGTTTAGAAATATAAAGGTTAAAATATCCTTAAAAGAAGATAATATAAGTATTCTGCATGTTTGTTAAGTAAGTAGTTTTTGGGACCCAGTGCACTCTTAGCATGTTGTAAAGTCACTTCCAGTGGAGAATAAATATGCCAAGACATTATTAATGTAGCTGTAGAAAGACCTTTTCTAAATGGGATCTACTGAGTTGCACCATTCATTTTCCATACAGGATACACGGCAGAGTGAAGGAAGGCTGTAGGTTAAGGAGTTTGTGTTTATGTTTAGGTGATTTTGTGGGCAATCAAGACTACATACTCTAAGAGTAGATTTATAAATGAGAGTGGGGAATTAATGGCATGCATACACCTGTGTTAAAGAGACAACCCCTGGATTCTCGTGAACCTGTGGGTAAGGACGGTCGTGTCTTGGTTTCTTGATTCGTTAAAATCCAGATAATATTGAACCAAAGCATGCTATTTAAGGTCATTCAGTGTATTATGTATAGATTGGAAAGTTATTTGTAATGCTTTCTGGGTAGCTTTTGGCTTAATGAGTTAAGTAATTTTAATGATTCTTTTTTTCAGGTCATAAGAAGATTCTAAATGGTTGGTCTCTCTTAAAGTCACTAGATTCTAGGTCTATGGATGGGCTTTTCACTCTTTTATAGATTGCACTCCATTAACTAATGATTTTGCCTACCCAGATAAAACAATACTACCGTGGGAAACTCTCTTTTGCAGTGGTCCTTAACCATTTTGTGGTTACGTATGTCTGAGAATCTGATCATAGCTATGGATTGTTGAACCAGAAAATAAGCATAGGCATATTGATGCAAAATCTTGCGTACAATTTCGAAGAGTTTGCCAAACGATTTGGATCCTTCTGGAGCCTATCCATGGAGCACTGGTTAGGGACTCTTGTTCATTTATGTCTGAACTCATTTCCTCGTCATCAGCCAAGGCTGTCTTCATTTAAATGAAAACGAAATTACTTTGGAGGTAACATATAAAAGTCATTATGTATAATTATATGATTTCAAAAAAATCCTGACCCCGTGTAGTATTGTATTACATGTTTTTTCTTATATCTGTTTGATTTGATGTGGTTTTGTGTGGGGTTTACTATAGAGGATTTTCCTTTCTGCTTTGATTTAATACCTATTTAACAATTTGGGCTTGTCTTTTGCATACCAAGGAAAAACAAGCGTGAAGCATTTTCAGAATTCAGACCAATTCAAGCGGAGCCACTTTGAGTATTAGTTTGGGAGTGGGTATATATTTGTAGATTTCTCTTTCCAAAATCTCTCTTCTTTTGTCTTCATTCTGTTGGTTTTCCTACTGCCGTAACTAAACAAGGACTTCCAATTACACAGGCTGGAAGCGCAGCTCCCTGACCCCTAGGACCACCACTTTTCCTTGCCCTGGCTGTGAGCATGACGTGGATCTTGGAGAACGAGGAATCAATGGTCTGTTTCGCAATTTCACTTTGGAGACCATTGTCGAGAGGTACCGGCAGGCAGCCAGGGCAGCCACGGCCATCATGTGTGACCTCTGCAAACCCCCACCCCAGGAGTCCACAAAAAGTTGCATGGACTGTAGCGCGAGCTATTGCAATGAGTGCTTCAAAATTTACCACCCGTGGGGTACCGTGAAAGCTCAGCATGAGTACGTGGGCCCAACCACGAATTTCAGGCCCAAGGTAAGAGAAGTTCTGATTTAGTTAGAATATCAGTATTACAAAAGGAATTATTACAAGACTAGAACTTGACAGGAAGGGACGCCTGGGTGGCTCAGTCAATTCAGTGTCCAACTCTTGATTTCGGCTCAGGTCATGATCTCATGGTTCTTGAGTTTGAGCCCCGTGTCAGGCTCTGCAATGACAGTGCAGAGCCTGCTTGGGATTTTCTCTCTCTCTCCACCCCTACCCTGCTTGTGCACTCTCTTTATCTCTGTCAAAATAAATAAACATTAAAAAAAAAAAAAAAAGAACTTGACAGCAAGAATGGAAATAACTTGAAAAGCCTGTATGGGGGGTGGGGTGCAGGGCACCTGGCTGGCTCAGTCAGTGGAGCATGTGACTCCTGATCTCGGGATCTAGAGTTCAAGCTACGCGTTGGGCATAGAGCTTATTTAAAAATAAATCCGTAGGTAAAATGGATGGTACATGCACGTAGAAATGTGTGTGTTAAAATGAGAACATAAAAAAAAAAAAAAAGCCTGTACCAGAAACCAAGGCCTGGTATTTGGAGTTAATTTAGTCTGTTGTTAAACATCCCCGCAGCCTAAAGGCAATGTTCTGGTTCACCGGGTTACAACAGTGTAATGCAGCACAATGCACAACGGTGAAGGTTTGTAACGAAACCTCTGCAAATAGGGGAAAAGTTGAGTTCTCTCCAAGATTGAAATGATTATCAAGTTAAAAAGCTTTTGTGCTTTAATGTGTTAGGGTCACAGTTGTGTAAAAGATTTTGATTGGGAAACATTTTTTTTGACATTTTTAGTTAGCTACAGTTGTGCTCTAAGTAAGTACAGCCTAATATTTTGAAGGTTGTGGTATAATGTTAATGTAATATCTGAAGTGGAAGTCATATTTCTTAACCTTTCTGGGTAATTTCTATGGTCATGCTCAAAAGAACTTTATGCATTGTTGTTTGCCTTGCTTTGTGACTGACAAGAAGAATGTTTGGATAGCTTCACTAATACTGCTTTCTCATTTATGCAGATTTAGAAAAACTAGTTGATTCTTTTGGTTAAAGTTCTTATTCATTACAACTTAGTAACTTGTGTATGAAAATTTATTTGCATTCTTGAGCCCAAAACTTTCTCTTTAATTTGTAATAAAAAAATGAAAAAAAAAATCCCCAAAGTTATCTTGAAACTATGAGCTGAGTATTTGTTGTATCATTTTTTTTTTTAATGTTTATTTATTTTTGAGAGAGAGTGTGTGTGCTCGAGCAGGAAACAGAGGATCCATAGCGGGCTCTGCTGACAGCAGAAAGCCTGATGCAGGGCTCGAACCCACGAACCAGGAGATCATGACCTGAGCTGAAGTCAGACTAGCTTAACTGACTGAGCCAGCCAAGTGTCCCCATCATTGTTTTGTTTTGTTTTGTTTTGTTTTGTTTTGTTTTGTTTTGTTTTAGAGACAGAAAGGTGGGGGCGCAGAGAGAGAGAGGGAGGGAGGGAGGGAGGAAGTGGGGAAGGGGCAGAGAGAGAGGAAGGTGGGGGTGCACAGAATCCAAAGCAGGCTCTAGGCTCCAAGCTGTCAGCACAATGCCTGATGCAGGGCTTGAGCTCATGAACCATGAGATCATGACCTAGCCAAAGTCTGATGCTTAACTGACCAAACCACCTAGGTGTGCCCATCATTTTTTTTTTTTTTTTAAAGTACTACACCTCGTGTGGGGCTTGAACTCACGACTCCAAGATCCTAAGTCACGTGCTCCACTGACTGAGCTAGCCAGGCGCCCCCTCTTACATCCTATTAAGTGCAGGGCTAGTAGATTAAAACAAAAACAGTCTGTGCTTGTATGCTATTTAAACTTCTGTGCTTGTTTTTCAAACTATGTCATTGTGGCAATAGATTTATCAAATGATTTTTAACCCCCTATTATGTTCCTTATCTCATTTTAAATGCTCCAGGTTGTATACTTTTAGAAAAAATCATGCCTTCAGGGATGCCTGGCGGCTCAATTGGTAGAGCACACGACTCTGGATCTTGGGGTCATGAGTTCAAGCCCTACAGTGGGCATGGAACCTACTTAAAAAATTATATATATACACATATATACATAGGCATGCCATAAGCTTTGTGTTTTAATTAGACACAGATTAATTAAGTTGATTAATACTGTTCCATTATGAAAGAACCTGATTATTAAATGAATTCTATTAGGTTTGGGTTTTTATGACCTACAAACTCATGAAATCTTGAGTAACATTTTCAGAGTATTGCAGACTTAATTCTGTTTACAAATATAATGAAAGGTTGGTAAGAAAGAAACTGAAGATATAGGGGTAAGTTATATTGAGGAAGAAACTATTTCCCTTCAAGTCATTAGTGTTCCTGAATATAGCGAAATTTTACAAATTTTACAAAAATTTTACGAAGGCAAAGTATTTGCCAGTAACTTTGAGTTCTTGTCATCATTCCTTGCAGAAAGTCAAATTTTATATCTTAAAGGTGATGGCTTTTGGGGGGCCTGGCTGGCTTAGACAGTAGAGCATGCGACTCTTGATCTTGGGGTTGTAGGTTCGAGCCCTACATTGGGATTACTTAAGAAACATATTTAGGGGCGCCTGGGTAGCTCAGTCAGTTAAGCATCTGACTTCAGCTCAGGTCATGATCTCACGGTTCGTGGGTTCGAGCCCCACGTCGGGCACTGTGCTGACAGCTCAGAGCCTGGAGCCTGCTTCGGATTCTGTGTCTCCCTCTCTCTCTGACCCTCCCCCGTTCATGCTCGGTCTCTCTCTGTCTGAAAAATAAACGTTAAAGAAAAAAAAAGAAACATATTTAAAAGATACAAATAATAAATGTAATGGCTCTGAAAAGTAATATAACGCTGTATGCTAACTATGCTGGAATTAAGGTAATGATTAAATAAATACATGTAATGGCTTTGAGAATGTAGGCAGTTGGACCTGCTGAAGAATTTGAATTTTTTTCCTCTATTTTTCTCCTGGACCTGCACATTAGTATTAAGACTTTTCATATCGGATGTTACTTTTTGTCTCAGTGTTACCAAACCAGTTGTAGTGGCACAAAATCTGAACTGTCAGAGCCCCCGATAACTGTTTAATTTCACTGACACACTAGTCTAAAGGAATCTCCGCTTTCTTGCAAATGAACCCAGTTATCTCATGTACAGTTTCAGACATACCTGTGATGATAGTTTTCAGAGTAAAAAAGAAGGTAGAAGCTTACATCTTAAAAAAACAAAACAAAAAAACAATTCTAAGTTTGGTAATTGTGTGCATGATTAATATGTAAAAGCAAATATCTGGAGGCTCTCATCATAAAGTGTTCTAAGACTCCTCAGTAACAGATTTCTTTTTCTTTCTTTCTTTTTTTAATTAATTAAATGTTTATTTTTGAGAGAGAGTATGAATGGGGGAGGGGCAGAGAGAGAGGGAGACACAGAATCTGAAACAGGCTCCAGGCTCCCAGCTGTCAGCACAGAGCCCGACGTGGGGCTTAAACTCAAAAACTGTGAGCTCATGACCTGAGCTGAAGTTGGATACCCAACTGACTGAGCCACCCAAGCGCCCCGTCCCTTTTTTTTTTTTTTTTGAATTTTTATTTTTAAGTAATCTCTACACCCAATGTGGGGCTTGAACCCACAACCCTGAGATCAGGAGTCACCTGCTCCACCGACTGAGTCAGCCAGGTGCAAATTGCTTATGAGGATGGTGAAGCCATGGGTTCCCATCAGCCATTTGCTATTGGACCTTACAAAAAAATATGGGTCATGGTCCTTAAGAATTGCCTACTCAGTGTGGCCAGAGGGCCTTTCTGGCCTGGTTAAGCATGCAAGTCTGATAGGAATGCAATTTTCATCTTCTTGCCACCAAGTTTAAGGGCGATAACGTCTATATATATAACTGACCATTTGAACTCTCAAACCGAAAAATAGTAATTGTAATACAGAAAATTTTCATACGATATACCAAATGCTTTTATGCTTCTTCTTTTCACACTTTTATGTATTTCACTGGCTTTATTTGGTGATTTTGTAAAGCGCGTCTTTGTACCTTAGGGACTTTGTGAGTATCTGGCAAACTCTGCTGACCCTTAATTGCACTTCGGTTCTTTATTCCGTAGATTTTAATGTGCCCAGAACATGAAACTGAGAGAATAAACATGTACTGTGAGTTGTGTCGGAGACCGGTTTGTCACCTCTGTAAGCTGGGCGGCAATCATTCCAATCACCGGGTAACCACTATGAGCAGTGCCTACAAGACCTTAAAGGTAGGATTTGTGTGGTTTTGGAACTCGATTCTGGGTCTTTATAACTTTGTTTTACTTTGTGCCTTTAACTTTGTCTTCATAAGATCCTAGCTTCCTGTGTGGTCTTGTTTGACTGATGAGTTAACAATGTAAAGAGTCAGTCAGTGTTCTACTGATATTAGGTTGTTAGTATTTTTAACCAGGTAGTTCTTTGTGGTACTGATGGGGAGGGGCAGAGAGAGAGAGAGAGAGAGAGAGAGAGAGAATCCCAAGCAGGCTCTGCACTTGTCAGCACAGAGCCCAATGTGGGACTCGAACTCACAAACCTTGAGATTAGGACCCGAGCCAAAACGAGAGTCAGACGCTTAAGCCACTGGGTCACCCAGGCACCTCACAAGCTCAGTTGTGGCTGATTTTTCTTTTCAGTGTGATTTGTATGGTATTGTAAATTTTACCTTGTTGAGCACTGTATCTGTATCCTACAGATGTTCTTGAGTTTTCTTCTAGCGTGTGAGTAAATTACTTCGACACAGTTTGCTCCTTCTTTGACTTGCTTTTAAGCTTCTGTTGCCAGGACAGAGCGGCAGTTAGCTCTGGGACTAGTTTTACCAGACCGTTGAAGCAAAACCTTACGTGGTTTACTCTTCTGGACGCCCCATGAATGTTGAGGGTTTTTTAATTTGTTTTTTTGCTTGTTTAGTTTGGCTGGTGAGGCACAGGGCTCTCCCAGCCTCGAGTTAGCTCCTGGAATTGTTCCTTGTTGAGCCCCTCAGGTCAGCAGCAGTGACTGAGAAATCCTCAGATCCTCTTCTTAGGGAGACAGCTCAGGATATTCTTATGCATATTTAGACTCTGAGTACACTTGTCTCTCATAACTTTGAACCCCATGGTGCTTCAAGGCTTTTTTGTTTGTGTTTTAATATACTTCAGTCATATTACGTGTTATTTTTTCTGGGCTAAATGAGGGATCTCACCAACACCTATTATATTATCTCTACAATAAGCATGCTAATTTCAGAATCACTCCTTTATAAAGATGTTCTTTAACGAGCTCTGGTAGCTTAATGAGCTCTATTTAAAAAAATTTTTTTTTTTACTGTTTATTTCTGAGAGAGAGAGAGAGAGAGACCTGGAGTGTGAGAGGGGGAGGGGCAGAGAGAGAGGGAGACACAGAATCTGAAGCAGGCTCCAGGCTCCAAGCTGTCAGCACAGAGCCTGACACGGGCTTGAACCCATGAACCGTGAGATCATGACCTGAGCCGAAGTTGGACACTTACTGACTGAGCCACCCAGGTGCCCCTAATGAGCTCTATTCTTATACATCTATATTTTCATTTTCGTGTATGTGTAATTATATAATGAATAGCTCACCTGGGCTAGGCTGTGAAGTTTATTTTAGAAGGGTCTTTGTTGCTGTTTGGGTCGTGTGTGGGTGTGTGTGTGTGTGTGTGTGTGTGTGTATGTGTGTGTGTGAGAGAGAGAGAACGAGAGAGCGAGGGAATGAATTATAAAATCTGATGGAGGACACACTCCCGTTTGCTATTCTTCCATTTACTCAGAAGCCTGAGGAGGAAGACCTTTGGGAGCGATGAGGAGACAACAAAAATGTATTATATATATATTAAAGGTTTTTGAATACCAGTCTGAGCATCACTGCCTTGTTCTCTTATCCAGCCTGCTTCTAATGTCTCCTGTGTCCTTGGACCTCAGTGTTCAAGGCCAGTAACTGTTTACTCCGAGTTAATAATGACAGTCTCTAGGGGCGCCTGGGTGGCTCAGTCTGTCAGGCATCTGACTTTGGCTCAGGTCATGATCTCACAGTTCATGAGTTCAAACCCCATGTCAGGCTCTGTGCTGAGAGCTCAGAGCCTGGAGCCTGCCTCAGATTCTGTGTCTCCCTCTCTTCCTGCGCCTCTCTCTCTCTCTCTCTCTCTCTCTCTCTCAAATAAACATTAATATATATATATAAATAATGACAGTCTCCAGTTCTCATCATAGGCTAAAGAAGAAGATGGGTATTGTGTGAAAAAAAAAAAAAATAAAAGCAGGAAAAACCTGCGAGGCCTTTGTTAAACTCCTGCTTCTGTTTATTTGTGTTTCTGATATGCTCTAACAGGAAAAGCTTTCAAAGGATATTGATTACCTTATTGGCAAGGAGAGCCAGGTGAAGAGTCAAATTTCTGAACTGAACTTGTTAATGAAAGAAACCGAGGTAAGTGCTAACCTGGTTTGCATGTTTTTATTTATCCATTTAGAGAATGTGTTCCTTCACAAAACCGTGAGGGTAGTGGGTGCTGGGCTTACAGGATCGTGTTGGATTTCATCCCTGCTTTTCTGGGACTAGGAAAACACGTGTGAGAACTAAGTTACAATGTGTGATCAGCTCCTGATAGGGGCAGTGATTAAATTATATTGAAGCACAGGGCAGAGGATGACTCCCCCTTCACGTGGCGGTTACGGTGTCAGAAGTAGTCACGTGAGGTAAATGATCGCTTTGCCAATTATCGGCATTTTACAAAATGAACAGAATGCATCTGAAATACATACTGTGTGTTCTTGGGACCAGGTTGATTTAAAATGCCGGCTATCCCTAAGTATATATACCTGACATACATTCACCAAAACATACGTATCAGAATGTTCCATCTCTGTGTTGTTTGGAACAGCCACAAAGTGGAAACTACCCACACATCCATCAACAGTGGAAGTTAAGCAAGGTAGAGTGAGTATCTACAACTATATGCAACAGTGTAGCTGAATCTTGCAATAGTATTGAAAGGAAGATGCCAGAGACAAAGGGGTACAAACTAACCCATTCCTTTTGTAAAAAGTACCAACAAAAGGGAAGCTGGATCCTCTGGTTAAAATTCAGGATAGGCGTTGTTGAAGGGTGGGGAGGGGAAGGATGGGTGCCTGGAAAGGTTATAGGGATGGTGTCTGGGATCCGGTAGCATTCCTCCATTTAATCCGGATGCGGGTTACATGGACGTGTTTACAAAGGTTCATTGATCTCCACGCTTATGTAGACCATTTTCTGCTTGTATATTACACTTCAGTAAAACAAGTGAAGAGAATTGGTAGCATTTAAAAAATAAAGATAGGACTGGGTTCTTTTAAAATTCCAAATGTTCACCGATCTTGATGTGTGTTTCTTTTCCTCTATTTAAAATAAACTGAAGGGCCATTACTCCTGATCACTGTAGAAGCTGTGATTCAATATAACAATATCCTAGCTAGTGTGAGACTGTTACTTCTTGAGATTTTATTTCCCAAAATGGGCTCGAAAATTGAGAAATTATGCAAATGAGCAGCATTATCGCCATCACTGCCTTTGTTTCTAATTTTTTTCCCCTGATATTCACTGATTGCATTCCCCACCCTAAGTAAGTTGTTTTTCCATGTACTTGAAAAGTGTGATTTTGTGTCTCCTATTTTTGTCTGATTGAAAAACTCTCTGTGTTTCATATAATCCCCCAATCCTTGGTAAATTATCACCTACCTGGTAGGTTGCTTCAGGAATTGTATCTTTGGTCATTTTAGGTTTGTTTTATTACTGGTCCTCAGTCATGCTGCCCTTACTTCCTGTTACTTTTTGATGTTTATTTATTTTGAGAGAGAGAGAAAGAGCGAGCACATGTAGGAAGGAAGAGCAGAGAGATACGGAGAGAGAGAGAATCCCAAGCAGGCTCTGTGTTGTCAGTGCAGAGCCTGACGTGGGGCCTCATCTCATGATCCGTGAGATTATGACCTCAGCTGAAACCAAGAGTCAGACGCTTACCTGACTGAGCCACCCAGGCGCCCCTGGCCTTATTTCTGAAATAAGGGATACCCAGGACCCGTTGCTGAGTTTGTGATTCAGTAGGCTGAAAACGGAGGAACTCTCACATCACCTGTTCATGCAGACGCTCATTCCTTGGGATCCTGGAGAAATTACCTAGCTTCTTATACCTTTGACCTAAGCTGCATTGGTCAGCTCGTCAGTTAAGAATCTTTCCCATTGGACAATTTGTCTGCATTCTTGACTTTTGCTCAGTGAGGACTGTGACACGGTCTTTTTTTCTATAATTACACTTAGCTGGAAAAAAAAAAATCCCCCTTTTTACCTATGCGTAATGATCTTTTGAGTTTAATGTTGTGATCTCTCATTGAACTACTACCAAAATGTCACCACCCTCTGTCCCCCTTCCTTCCTTCCCTCCTGCCTATCATTTAAAAATTTTTATTAAGGGGCGCTTGGGTGGCTCAGTCAGTTAAGCGGCCGACTTCGGCTCAGGTCACGATCTCGCGGTCCGTGAGTTCGAGCCCTGCATCGGGCTCTGTGCTGACAGCTCAGAGCCTGGAGCCTGTTTCAGATTCTGTGTCTCCCTCTCTCTCTGCCCCTCCCCTGTTCACGCTCTGTCTCTCTCTGTCTCAAAAATAAATAAAAGTTAAAAAAAAAAATTAAAAAAAATTTTTTATTAAATTTTTTTTTTTTTTACAGTTTATTTTTGACAGAGAGAGAGACAGAGCATGATTTGGGGAGGGGCAGAGAGAGGGAGACACAGAATCTGAAGCAGGCTCCACGCTGTGAGCTGTTGACACAGAGCCTGACGCGGGGCTTGAACTCATGGACCGTGAGATTGTGACCTGACTGATCATGACCAAAGTCAGACGCTCAACCGACTGAGCCACCCAGGCGCCCTATCCTTTAAAAATATTTTTTTGCCTGTTGGGTTTAGGAAACAGAGAAAGGAATCTGGAAAAAAATTTCCTTTCATTAGAAATGTTGGCCAGAAGACACTGGGAAATGCACAGTGTAGTTCTTCCACATGTCAGCTTTTAAGAATGTGTTTGAAGCATTTTTTCTGATGGCTGCTACTTATGGGTCTATAATGATGGCTGCACACGTGTGCTCTGCTGGTTTTGTTTTCAGAATCAAGTTGGTCTCTGATGTTACAGACATTCAAAATGTTCAGTCAGTACTGCAGATAGGATCATTTTATAGCCAAGTAGAGGAAGAGCTGCATGTACAGGGAATATAATCTCTGTGTGTACAGACTATGTACCATTGTGGTGGGCATTTTATGTAAATAATCTTTTCCCATCTTCAAAAAAACCGCAAATTATTTCCCTTATCCCCAGTTTTCAGAAGAGAAAAACTCAGGGGTTCAGAAGTTAAATAATTTGCATAAAGTCATGTAAAATTTAATTTTAATTAAAGTACATTAATTTGAAGAGAAGAGTTACATTCTGATATCTTAGTAAAGGATGTCATCTTCCTGAGTTTTAACTGTTTTAACATCTCGTAAAAAATTGGAATAGGATAGAAGGGGTCAAAAGTTGCCTGAATTAGAAATGAATTAAAAGCTCTGGGATTGTATTCCCCTCCCCCCCATGCTCTGTCTCTCTCTCTCTCTCTCTCTCAAAAATAAATAGACATTAAAAATTAAAAAAAAAAAAGGGGGTGCCTGGGTGGCTCAGTTGGTTAAGCATCCGACTTTGGTTCAGCTCATGATCTTGTGGTTTGTGTGGGTTCAAGCCCCGCGTTGGGCTCTGTGCTGACAGCTCAGAGCCTGGAGCCTGCTTTGGATTCTGTGTCTCCCTCTCTCTTTGCCCCTCCCCCACTCATGCTCTGTCTCTCAAAAATAAATCAACATTAAAAAAATAAAAAAAAAAAAAAAAGCTCCAGGATTATATTATCCTGTGTCTTTGGTTAAATCAGTTAATTTCTTCCTCAAGTTCCTTTGTATATAAGTTGAAGGCTGTTTCCCTACTTAATTATTTATTGCTGAGCTTTGGAGATTAAAGCTTAAGGAAAACACAGTATTATAAAATTACAAAGTACGTCTAAATAAAAATTGGCCATCGTTCCTTGCTAAGTGTATTCAGTGCCAAATTACTGTTCTGAAAATGTCAGAGTCATTCAAAATTGAATTTTGGTTATTTTGAGGAAAGACATTTGGATTTAGCAGATGAGGTAACGTGTTGCTTGTTTTATAATAGTGTAATGGAGAGAGAGCTAAAGAAGAAGCAATCACACATTTTGAAAAGCTCTATGAGATTCTAGAAGAGAGGAAATCGTCTGTTTTGAAAGCAATTGACGCTTCTAAGAAACTGCGATTAGACAAATTTCAGACCCAAGTGGAGGAGTATCAGGGGCTTCTAGAGAACAACGGGCTTGTGGGATATGCCCAAGAAGTGCTTAAGGAGACGGACCAGTCTTGTTTTGTACAGACGGCGAAACAACTCCACCTCAGGTGTGTTGCTTTGAATTTAGATCTCCTTGGCAGTATCTTTCAACTTGAGCTCCGAGTGGCTCCTGGTGCTGTGTCCTGTGCAAGGCACGGCCACACTCCTCACCTGAAAGTTGACGGAAGTATTTTTTTTTTTTTTTAATCACATGGCAGATATGTAGTCTGATTGGCCTTTTAAAAAATCGTTTTTATATAAAATAATCTCTGTCTGCAGAATACAGAAGGCTACAGAATCTTTGAAGAGCTTTAGACCTGCGGCTCAGACTTCTTTTGAAGACTATGTTGTTAATACATCTAAACAAACAGAACTCCTTGGGGAATTGTCCTTCTTCTCTAGTGGTAAGTTTTACTGATGACAGAGCCTTACTCTTGTAGTCGGAATTCAGAAGGTATGGGAACAACAAATGCTTCGGTTTGCCATTATGAAAACTAGGTTTTTATGCACAAAAAGTATATTCTGTTAGTTTGTGTGTTTTATTTTTTATTTTATTTATTTATTTTTAAAGATTTTTTTTTTTTAAAGTTTATCCATTTTTGAGAGAGAGAGCGTGAGCGGGAGAGGGGCAGAGAGAGAGGGGGACAGAGGATCTGAAACAGGCTCCGCCCTGACGGCAGCGAGCCTTGTGTGGGGCTCAAACCCACCAACCGTGAGATCATGACCTGAGCTGAAGTCGGATGCTCAACCGACTGAGCCACCCAGGTGCTCTGGTTCATGTGTTTTTTAAACATTGTAGAAATAGGGGCGCCTGGGTGGCTCAGTTGGTTAAGCATCCGACTTTGACTCAGGTCATGATCTCACCGTTCCTGAGTTCAAGCTCCACATTGGGCTCTGTGCTAACAGTTCAGAGCTTAGAGCCTGCTTGGAATTCTGTGTCTCCCTCTCTCTCTGCTTCTCCCCTGCTCAGGTGCTCTTTCTCTCTCTCTCTCTCTCTCTCACTCAAAAATGAAGAAACATTAAAAAAAAACATTGTATAAATGGCATTACATTGTATATGTATCCTTTTTGTAAATTGCTTTTTTAAACACGTGAAGTTTAAGATATTATCACACAAAGTTCTGGGTCAAAGCTATGTTTTAGGGCTGCCTCGATGGCTCAGTCGGTTAAGCATCTGACTCTTGATATGGGTTCAGGTCATGATCTCATGGTTCGTGAGTTCAAGCCCCATGTTGGGCTCTGTACTTGTAGTATAGAAGCTGCTTGACATTATCTCCCTCTCTCTCTCTGTCTCTCCCCTGCTCACTCTCTGTCTCTCAAATGAACTCCCCTGCTCATTCTGTCTCTCAGAATAAATAAACATTAAAAAAAGCTATTTTAACTGCTTATAGTATTTCATTTTATAAGTCATTTCCCTACTGAGAGACAATTTGTTTTTGTTTTTTCTCTGTTGTAAACAGTGCCGTATTGAACATCTTCATCAGTGTTCTTTGTGCACATGTGTGTGAGTTTCTCTAGGGCAGAAACCTAGAAATGATGTCTCCAGGCTACAACTGACTCTAAGATGTTTTCGTCTTTACTTTGCTATGTTAGTTTGTTAGGACTGCTGAGACAAAATACCATAGACTGCATGCCTTAAACAACAGAAATGTATTTTCTTACAATTCTGGAGGCTGAAAGTCTAAGATCAACGTGTTGATAGAGTTGGTTTCTTCTTCTTCTTCTTCTTCTTTTTTTTTTTTTTTTAATTTTTAATGTCAATTTTTGACATTAACAGAGCATGAACAGGGCAGGGGCAGAAAGAGAGGGAGACACAGAATCTGAAGCAGGCTCCAGGCTCTGAGCTGTCAGCACAGAGCCCAATGCGGGGCTCAAACCTACAAACCGTGAGATCGTGGCCTGAGCCAAATTCGGATGCTCGACTGACTGAACCCCCAGGCGCCTCTGCATGCACCTGTTTTGCTTTAAAAAAAAAAAAAAAAAGGTGTGTGTGGGGGGGTGGAGTATACTAGTCATGTTATTTTATAACTAGCTTTTTTTTTTCTCCCCCAAATGTATTTTGAATGACTTTCCAGATCTCATCATGGCTGTAGAACATACAGTTGCATAAATGTACTCTATACGGACATGCTTACACATTGCTTATATATACGTGGGGAGAAGGACAAGAGGGAGACTTTTATTTTCAATTCATATACTTCTCTGACGAATGTGTGGTATGTGTGTGTGACTTGTATAGCTTACCCCTGGGCAGTTAAGCTTGTGGGAGTTCCTTGTATGGAAAGGATTATGCATATGCACAGAGATTTAGCTGAGATACTTCTGTGTTGTGTTTTTCATGAAAAACTAGAAACCTGTTTCTGAGTTTCTGAAAACAGTTAAATGTTGACATGACCATGCAGTGGAATTGCCAGTGGGAGAAAAATACTGGCAGGATCTATAAAAAATTGTTGTAGTGCTTATCTTGGAGTTGCTTGAAGTGTGTTTTGTGTAGTTTCTGATGTTCTTACAGAAAATATTATGTATTGGGGCACCTGGGTGGCTCAATCGGTTAAGCGTCTTACTTCGGCTCAGGTCTGATCTTACCATTCGTCAATTCCAGCCCCGCATCGGGCTCTGTACTGATGGCTCAGAGCCTGGAGCCTGCTTTGGATTCTGTGTCTCCCTCTCTCTCTGCCCCACTTCCGCTTCTGTGTCTCTCTCTCTCAAAAATAGATAAACATTAAAAAAAATTCTTTTTAATTAAAAAAAAAGAAATCTTAGTATCATGTTTATACCAAGAAAAATTCATTTAAATTGCCTTGCAACTCTGTGGAGGAAAATATGAAAGAAAATTATGTGATGTTTCATTGAATTTTGTTATAGTCACCAAACTTAGATTTTAAAATGTATTTATTTTGGGCGCCTAGGTGACTCAGTCAGTTAAGCATCTGACTTTGGCTCAGGTCATGATCTCACAGTTTGTGGGTTCGAGTCTTGCATCAGGCTCCATGCTGACAGCTCAGAGCCTGGAGCCTGCTTCTGTGTCTCCCTCTCTCTCTGCTCCTCCCCAGCTTGCACTCTGTCCCTCTGTCTCTCAAAAATAAACGTTAAAAAAAATTTTTTTTTAATAAAATTTATTTTTATCTTGTTTTAGTTTAGAGAGAGAGAGAGCGTGAATTGGGGAGAGGCAAAGGTGGGGGGTGGAGGGAGGGAGACACACACACACACACACACACACACACACACACTTTTAATCAGGCTGTGTGCTTAAGATCGTGGGGCTTGATCCCACGACCCTGGGCCAAAATCAAGAGTTGGACACTCAACCAACTGAGCTACCCAGGCACCCCTGATTTAAAAATATAATTACAGGAGGGCACATTAAATATTTTGAGCCCCAGCATTACTATTTAGTAGGTGGAAATTGAAAGGCATATTGTTAAAAAACTTTACGGTGTTTCAGAATTAATATAATGCTTAAAGCTAAAGTCTTTTTTTGGTCTGTCTTATTTTTTTGTTCTTCTCCCTTTTAGTTACACACCTAAATATACCTTTGAAAGTCTTCATTGCTTACTCTTTCTCATTAAAAAAAAATTTTTTTAATGTTTATTTATTTTTGAGAGAGACAGAGACAGAATGCGAATGGGTTAGGGGCAGAGAGAGAGGGAGACACAGAAGCAGGCTCCAGGCTGTGAGCTGTCAGCACAGAGCCAGATGCGGGGCTCGAATCGTGAACCGTGAGATCATGTCCTGAGCCAAAGTCGGACGCTCAACTGACTGAGCCACCTAGGCGCCCCTCTTTCTCATTTTAAATTTTGTGGTGAGAGCACTTACCTTGAGATCTGTTCTAACAAATTCTAAGTGTGGAAATACAGTGTTGTTGACTCTGGGTACAGTGTTGTACTAGGATCTTTAGAGCTTATACGTCTTGCTTAACTGATACTTGAGGTAACTGATACTTTATGCCTCTTGATTAATAACTGCCCATTTGTCCCTCCCCCGCCCCTGGAGCCAGAATCTCAGTCTTTGATTTTATGAATTCGACTCTTCTAGATTCCTCACATAAGTGGAATCATGCGTCAGTATTTGCCTTTCTGTGTCTGGTTTATTTCAGTTTGCATGTCCACAGGGTCCGCCCATGTTGTTGTTCACTACAGGAGTTATTCTTTCTCTTATACATAGTGTTACAAATTTAGAAAACTCTTAGTACAGAAATGATTTAAGGGGCACCTGGGTGGCTCATTTGGTTAAGCTTCTGACTTCGGCTCAGGTCATGATCTCATGGTTCTTGGGTTCGGGCCCCATGTCGGGCTCTGTGCTGATGGCTTAGAGCCTGGAGCCTGCTTCGGATTCTGTGTGTGTGTGTCTCTCTCTCTGCTCCTCCCCCACACATGCTCTGTCTCTTTCTCAAAACTGAATAAACATTAAAAAAAAATAGAAATGATGTAAGTATTTTCAATACATGATTTTTATCGAGGAACATATAGGTTCTGAAATAACAGTATTTTAACTCTGTTTGGTTTCTTCTTTCTTGCAGGTGTAGATGTGCCAGAGATCAATGAGGAGCAGAGCAAGGTGTATAACAATGCTCTGATCAACTGGCACCATCCAGAAAAGGACAAAGCTGACAGCTATGTCCTTGAATATCGGAAGGTTAACAGAGATGAAGAGATGCTGTCTTGGAACGAGATAGAAGTGTGTGGCACAAGTAAAGTCATTTCCGATCTGGAAAGCAATTGTAACTATGCTTTCAGAGTAAGAGCCTACAAGGGCTCGATCTGTAGTCCTTGCAGCAGGGAGCTGATTCTTCACACCCCTCCAGCTCCAGGTATTGGGAAGACTGGGAATAAAAAAACCACAGAATTGGAAGAGACCTTGATAAAAAATAAACTAGGGGCACCTGGGTGGCTCAGTCGGTTAAGCATCCAGCTCTTGATTTCGGCTCAGGTCATAACCTCACGGTTCAGGAGTTCGAGCCCCAAGTCGGGCTCTGTGCTGACCATGCAGAGCCTGCTTGGGATTCTTTCTCGCCCTCTCTCTCTCTCTTTGCCCCTCCTCTGCTCTTTTACATACTCTCTCTCTCAAAATAGACTTTAAAAAATAATAAATAAATTAGGCACTGTTTTTATATAGCTTTACATTGAAACCAGTTTTCATTGGTTTGAAAAAAAGTTTTCTAGAAAACCCATTCCATCCCCAGCTAGGTTTTGGAAATAGACGAATACTTGAATTTCACCATGTAGGCTGGGAACAGGATTAGAATGTGGACTGACATCAGATGGAGAAAAACATGAAGACATTTGAGTGAGGGCTATTCATTTGAAATGAAAAATAGCATAAATATGCTGCCGTACAATTTTTACATGGTATAATTCTGTATTTTTGATAGGTTTATAGAAATCTCTACAACATAGATCTTGGGAGATTTTAAAAAAATTATTGGCATAATATGAAATATTTTGATTAACCTCATTCTGACGTGTCTGGATGTTCTCTAGAACTTGGTGATTCCTGCCCCCCTCAATATTAAAAGCTCATCTCGCCCAGCCCCCCCCCCCCCCCCCCCCCCCCACTCCCAGGTCTGAAGCCACTGGTGCTACTTACAGAGTGCCCATAGATTTTTGTAGAAAGAATCATCTGCAGGTGAGCGGTTTCCCTGCAGTGTCTCCACAGACCAGGGACGCTGAGAACCAGTGCTGGGTTCATTCTGGTTATAGCGGGCACACATTGTACCCTGTTGCTCACTGCCTTTGAGGTTCCTGCAGTTGGTTTTTAGACCCCACAGCCCCTGCCTGTTTTTAGTGGCTTGTGTGTCCATATTTTGTACAGTCTGTCCTTCCTTCCCTTTTTGTCCAAAGTGTACTAGCCACTACTTGTTTTTCATGCACATTGTGGCTAATTAAAAAAAAAAAAAAAAAGAATACAAATAAAGTAGGGTTGGCGAAAATTGGTTATCTTCAATTTGAATAAAATCTGATAGTTTTAGGGTGGATTTGCAAGTATGAAATAAATATTTGTACATTTTAGGCAGTTTCCCCTTTCTTTTCTTGTCTGACTGAAAGTGGAATTAAAAAGAAACCTGGAAGTAGCTGCTGGGTTTTCAGTGACTTGGTGGAGGGGGAAGGAAGAAAGGACACATTCAAAGTTCTTGCTTTCTTTTCTTTTTTTTTTTAAGATTTTATTTTTAAGTAACCTCTATACCCAGTGGGGGCTCGAACTCACAACCCCGAGATAAAGAGTTGTGTGCTCCACCAACTGAGTCAGCCACGCATCCCAACCCTAACCCTAACCCTAACCCTAACCCTTTGGGTTTCTCTCCTCTGGGAATAAGGTGACCAGGGTGACTGTTACAATTTTTATTTTGCAAACGGGGAGACTTTTGAGATTGACGGGAAGATACCAGGCCAGGGCGATAGGCATTCCCAGAGAGGATGGTCCGCTTACATATGGAGAATGGCTTTAGCTTACTAGTACACAATTTCTTCTTTATCATGGTATATAGTATAGTCAAAAATTACTGTCTTAACCACGTGTAAGTGTGCACATCAGTGGACAGTGGCATTAAGTACATTCCTATTTTTGTGCCACCACTACCACTCGTATTTCTACAACATTTTCATTTTTTCCAGACTGAAACTCTGTGCCCATTAAACACAAATCCCCCCTCCCCACAGATCCTGGGAGCCTTGATTCTATGTTCTGCCTCTATGAATTGCCTATACCTCATATAAGTGGATGGATATAATCCTATGCCTGGCTTATTTGGGGTTTCATCCTTGATGTAGCATGTACCAGAATCTCCTTGCTTATTTAGGGTGAATAATATTCCACTGTATGGATAGACCACGTTTTCTTTATCTGTGCATCTGTTGATGACCATTTGGGTCATTTCCACTTTTGAGCCAATGTTCTGCTTAATGGATCTGAGTTGATAGAGACTTAAGAGAGTGGTATTCTGTCCATTCTGTAGTCAGGAAATCAAAGGTTAAGTTAAACTCCATTTAAATGCCTCAGCTGGAGGGTGCCTGGGTGGCTTAGTTGGTTAAGGGTCGGGTCTGGTTCCTGAGTTTGTGAGTTCGGGAGTTCAAGCCAAGCCCCACATTGGGCTCTCTACTGTCAACACAGAGTCCGCTTCAGATCCTCTGTCCTCCTTTCTCTGCCCCTCCACCCTACTCAAAACCAAACAAAAATGCCTCACCAGGGATTAAAACTCTGGTCTCTCTAAACCCAAAACGTGTGCCTTTTTTTTTTTTTTTTTTTAAACTACTGTACAGTTTTTCATGTCTGCCCTGTGGATTGATAAGGAAAAGCCCCTACTGAAGTTGCTAATTTTTAGAATAAATATTTAGAAAACTGTACAGGTAATTATGAAAAAGTACATCCCCTTATATTAAAGGGAAAAGGGACAGATCCAGTAGTGTAAAATAGAAGAGATCTGCTGTGTCTCTTCCTAGGAACCACGTTTGTTAAGTTTTCTTGTACACTTGAAATACTTTTTCTGCCGTTTGATATTCCTAGAGATTTTCAGGCATAGAGAATCTACTGGAAGTGATTTCCCAATTGGGGATTCGGTTTGTAATACTTTGTCTAGGGTCATGTGACACATTCCTCTTCAAGTCTGTTTTCACTAATTTCTAGTTCAAAAACAGATCCTATTTAACTGTCAGTTATAGAAGTGCTCACCGATAATGATGAGACTAATCTTAAGCTCTCTTTACAGTTTTTAGTTTCCTCTTTGATGAAAAATGTGGCTATAATAACGAACGCCTCTTGCTGAACTTGAAGAGAGACCGTGTTGAGAGTAGAGCTGGGTTTAATCTTCTGCTTGCTGCGGAGCGTATCCAAGTGGGTTATTACACCAGTTTAGACTACATCATTGGAGACGTTGGAATTACCAAGGGGAAGCACTTCTGGGCCTTCCGCGTGGAACCGTATTCATACCTGGTAAAAGTGGGAGTCGCTTCCAGTGATAAACTACAAGAATGGCTCCATTCTCCCCGGGATGCAGTTAGTCCAAGGTAGGCTCTTTTTATTGATCTAGAACTTAGTGATTCTGTTAAAGGTACACATCGTTGTTTGGCCAGGTAAGACTGGAAATTGATGTGGGTTTGCTTATTACATCTGGAATACATTCCTTAGATTCAGGTGTTCTGGCCGTGCAGATGTGGCTGGCTCCAGAAAGGAGTCAGGAGGTCTTGGGATACAAATCTCAAGTGTCTAAGCCTGTTTTGGGTACTTCTCGACTATCCTGTAGCTTTGCAAGTAAAAAAAATTTTTAGGGGCACCTGGGTGGCTCAGTTGGTTAAGCATCCAACTTTGGCTCAGGTTATAATCTCATGGCTTGTGGGTTCAAGCCCCAACTCAAGCTCTGTGCTGACAGCTCAGCCTGGAGCCTGCTTCAGATTCTGTGATTCCCTCTCTCTCTGCCCCTCCCCTGCTCACACTCTGTTTCTCTCTCAAAAATAAACATGAAAAAAAGTTTTTTTTAATTTAAAAATTTCTTAAACCTTTTTTCTCCTAGAGAGAGAGCAGTGCGGGGGTGGGGGGAGGTAGAGGGGAGATGAGGCAGAGAGAGAGAGAAAGAGAGAGAATCCCAAGCAGGCTGCACAGTGTCAGCACAGGGCCTGATGTAGGGCTCAATCTCATGACTGTGAGATCATGACTGATCTGAAATCAAGAGTCGAAAGTTCAACTGACTGAGCCACCCAAGCTCCCCACAGTTTTAAATTTTGAACATCTTTCATATCCATTTCCTTAATTCTGTGATAAAAATTACTCACACGTATAGTGAAATGCTTCCAACTGCCATACCTCATAATTGGTATGAAATTGTTCTTTTGTAATGGGATATAATTTCTTTAAACTCCCCTGGAGGTACTTTACAAAATTGGGTCACGGTAAACAGGTTTCCACATCAAAGAATTCTGGTTTGTAAAGAGATTGATTATTTAATGGGCGTTGTGTGGTTTTGTCGTTTTATGTGGTATTATGTATACTAGCCCACACAAATAATTTATGACCTCTTGTGTGAACAGAACCCCAAATTGGTAATCTGAGTGACAGGAAAAGTTTTTTGCACAAGGGTGAGAAATTAACAAAACAGTGACTGTGGTAATCGGGAAATGGTTAATTAAACATGGTGCCATGACCACTCGATAGAATATTGATATTAATAATGTTTAAAAGGCTTGTGACATCAGAAATATCAGTGAGACCTGATTAAAAGCGTCAATATAGTATGATCACAAATACATAAAAAGTGAAGTATGCATCGGAAAATGAAGGAAGGACGTTTGTGTCAAAAATCTCTATAAGCTGCTGTTTTATGCTAGCTCCTCACTGTCAGCACAGAGCCTGACATGGGGCTCAGTCCCACGAACCATGACATCATGACCTGAGCTGAAATCAAGAGTCGGACGCTTAACCCACTGAGCCACAACTTCATTTTAAAGCAACATATGTCGGGGCATTTGGGTGGCTCAGTCGGTTAAGCGTCCGACACTTGGTTTCGGCTCAGGTCATGATCTCTTGGTTCATGAGTTCGAGCCCTGTGTCAGGCTCTACGCTACACTGAGCACAGAGCCTGCTTGGGATTCTCTCTCTCCCTCTCTCTCTGCCCCTCTGCTGCTTGTGCTTTCTCTCTCTCTTAAAATATGTAAGCTTAAAAAAATAAATAAAGCAACATATATTATCATGTGAAAACGTTTTGAGGATAGTTGACGGCCTGTGGATGGCGCCACAGCTAAGACTGCTTTGTGTGTGTATTGTGTTCTAGATACGAGCAAGACAGCGGCCATGACAGCGGAAGTGAAGATGCCTGCTTTGATTCACAGCCCTTCACGTTAGTCACCATAGGCATGAAGAAGTTTTTCATACCCAAGTCAGCCACTTCCGCCAGTGAACCTGAGAATAGAGTTCTTCCGATGCCAACAAGTATAGGGATTTTCCTCGACTATGACAAAGGCAGAGTGGCTTTCTATGACATGGATCACATGAAATGCCTTTACGAGCGCCAGGTGGACTGTTCGCACACGATGTACCCAGCATTTGCATTAATGGGCAGTGGAGGAATTCAGCTTGAGGAACCCATCACAGCAAAATATCTAGAATACCAAGAGGACATGTAGTTGAAGCACGTGATGTGACTTAGGGTGAAAAAGGGGAGCAAAACGACGGCTCTGTGTTAACCTTCGTAACTAATTACACATCATCTGAGTAGTCTGTGGCCACGCTTGTATTTTGTGTGTGTTTCTTCTTAAATCGGAAAAACCTAAACAGTCTTGCCTCTTTCCTGTCTTCATCCTGCCTTTCACAAACTGCGGGAGTAAAGACGCTCTCTCCTGGTTAACCCTGAAATGGTTAAACTGTAACTGGATTGTCTTTCTTTTCTTATGAACAGGAAATCTAATGTATTTATGTCAGTGTTGCTGATACTGATGCTTCTTTTTTGAGGGGGAAGGGATACAAAACTATTTATTATTATGTTTCTTTTGTGTTTGGTTTTTCATTTGGTATCATGTTTATGTCTTAAGAGAAGCTATTTTTTAGATGCCTTATGGATAGAAATTAGTACTTAGCATTGTGTCTTGTGTATGTTTTTCACAAGAAAACAAAGGTATAGTTAGTATAAAGGCCAGAGAAATGGTAGTATATTTAAATGGGAAATTATGTATTTTGAAGTGCGTAACTAATATTCAGAGTATATTCCCCAGAAAATGAATACTGCTTTTTTTCTTTTGAGACGGCAAATTGTATTTTTAAGGATATTTTTAAGAGTTCGCTTACCTGTAATGCCCATACCTGATCGTGTGTAAACATTTTTGTTTTTTGTTTCTTGTTTTTGCAGGAAACACTAAGTTCTTGGCTAGCACAAGCAGCTTTTCACTTGGTGTAATTTTTTTTTTTTTTTTTTAGAAAATTTGTCTTCAGTTTTTCTTTGAAAATACCTGCGTCTGTATCAAATAATTTATTTTTCACAAATATTAGAGAAGCTGCACTGATATTTAACATATTTGTTCTTTGCCCTCTTATTGTGTCCTGTGATTTTCATTTTTTGGCACCAATATTACATATCACATTGCCCTGGTTTATGTTTACATGTTTGGAAAGTTCATGAAATATTTTTAATGTCATTAAATATGTTCTAAAATGTAGAGTAACTTACTGGTCAGTTGGATGATATTTTCTATGGCCTGTTGTTTGGCAATAAGCATCTGTAAAAGTCAGTAAAACTACAAGTCTAGTTTAGGAATAATAATGAAAATCATATTGACTTTGTGTGTACCCTTTTAAAAGTTCTTCTAATGTGAAGAATTAATACTTTGACATTTTACATTCATTTTTGAAAGATGTCCTTTAAAGGGTTTTTACTTAAACTGCTTATTTTTTAGAAGTCAAAATGTTCAGAAACTAAGCTGTTACACATTGTAGCGCTAATGATTTTGAAATGCTTTTGATCTCTCTTAATAGACCCACCAAAATCTTAGGCCTGATTTGGTTTCCTTGTTGTTTGCTTGTTTTTAATATATATTTTTAAGTGGAAATCTGTTATTCAGGCTGGTAGCATCAAATTGGCCTTTTCCCCCCCTACCCGGAGTAGGAAATATCATGGAGAAGTTGAGTGTTTAGTAGGTTTGTACCTTCCTACCGATGAATAAGCACTTTACGACATAGGCTGAACTAAACAAATATGCAGTATTATGTGGATCATTGTGCAGTAAGACTGCTAGAGTCACGTGTGTGGTCAAGTTTGAGCCTCAAGCTTGTGTAAGCACATATCATGTAATGTAAGCATTTTAAATATAAAGCTTTAATAGGATAGGGAAGCCACTTAAAACATTGTATAGTTGTATAGAAATTGTTCTCCGTGTTTTCTTTCATTTTGAATAAAAATTAAAATAAGTGTAAGTATTGAACTGCATTCTGGAAATTCTCAGTTATGTTTCTGTGGAAAATGGAAACAAATCTTTCATGAAGAGATGTTTTGCCGAGTATATTAGCTTAAGAGAGAAGGTTTTACATAAAGTTATTCTGGGCATGTCCTTACTAGCCTGATTCTTGCCGAAGGGATCATTAGAAAAGTTTGACGTGAAGCTGGTTTTCTTTGGCTAACTGATCAGATTCTCTGATGTTGCTTTTCTGGTCCATAATAGATCAGATATTGATTATATGTGTGTTCTTTCAGTTCACATTCATACTCTCAGGCCTTGGGGCTCTGATAGTCGTGCATCACAATGAATTGTTATTTATGCTTCATGGGTTTTAATTTAAAAAAAAGTCAATTCTGTGTTGTCCCGTGATAGTGTATGATAACTTAGCCTCATATTCACAGTTGCATTCTGGGGAAAGGAGTAGGAGTCGGAGCGATCTCCTGGGCACTGAACACCGTCTGGGTCTGTGAAATTTTGCCATGGTCCATCATCTGATTAGATCCCGGGAGCATGTCCCATGTGGGAATATGATCAATCGTGCTATTGCTACACAAAATGGAGAAGTGTTCTAGCCAAGAATACTCGTAAGAAATTATTTTCTATCAGACAGATGTGCATCCGTTTTATTTTTTTCAATGTTTTTGTTTATTTTGTGAGAGAGCAGGCAGGATAGGGGCAGAGAGAGGGAGGGAGAGAGAGTAACCCAAGCAGGCTCCCCGCTGCCAGCGCACAGCCCGACGCAGGGCTTGAACTCCTGAACCGTGAGATCATGACCTGAGCCGAAATCAAGAGTCAGACGCTTGACCCACCGAGCCACCCAGGTGCCACAGATGTGCATTCATTTTAGAGGATTTTCACCTGCTTGTTTATGGGGATTAACACGCTGAGAATTGGAAGTTCTCCTTGGGACTCTTCTGCTTTAACAAACCCGATGGAAGTTAGTTAAGTTCGATTTGGAACCCACTTCACTGATGGACAAGTTTTTAAGTTGTGCTTTCTGAGACATCGTGCTGTGTGCTTACTGGGTTTCAGGTGAACCAGACCACCCAGCCAGGTTCTTCCTCTTAGGAGCTCTGTTTGCAGGAGGGGGGAGGTGATAGAAATGGAAGGTGCTAGAGAGTGTTTGAGAAGGAGGCTCTGCTAGACCCAGTGCTGAGGGAGGCCCCTCTGAGGAGGCAGCGTAAGATGGACCCCTGAGGTCCAAGATGGACTGCTAAGGAGCTGGCTGTACAAAGAGCCGAGTGAGGTGCATGCTGGGTAGAGAGGACAAGGAGCACAAGAAGGCTTTGAGATCGTGACCTGCTCAGAGTTTTGGCAGGAAACAGCATTCACCCTGGATGGTTCAGCTGGAAAGTGAATGAAAGGGGTACTTTGAGATGTGAGTGACCTTGAAGAAACAAGCAATGGTGAGACCCTGGAAAGACGAGCAACAGCCAGAAGCCATTAGTGCTTCCAGAGCAAGGAGGGCAAGGGGAAAGCGTGTTCCTAGATGTCAGGGAGAGTGAGACATTAAGGAAGGGTTGCTTGGTGGGAGTTGGGCTCACCATGGGAGGCAGCAGGTCCCTGAGACGTGGCACCAAGACGGGGAGGGAGTCAGAAATCTCCTTCACTGGATGTGTTGGTACTGCCTATTGACCACCGGAATAGCCTACTGGAAGCCACCCAGCAAGGGCTCTCTAGGGATGCAGGCAGTGGGGATCACCTTCCTGGGGCGGAGAAGGGAAAGCAGGCATCTGGTGGTAGTTCTGGCGGTGGCTTAAATGGAGAACAGCTGGCACAAATGGGAAGAAGCTGCATGTATTTGAGGGGAAAAAGGCTATTGGCTGTTGTGCTGAGTGCTTAAATAAGGGTGTTTATAATGTTCTGAAATAATACAACACACAAAAACGAAGGCTTAGAAAGCCATGTACCTGGGAGGTCTCCTGCACGTACTTCCTGTCCCTGAGTTACTTCTCCAGTTTTCTTTAGAAGCTCCACCTCCTATGTCTGGAAGTGGGTGGGGGTGGTGGTGAACTATTCCCTACACTAACCTTTAAGCAGTCCCTTTGGCTCAACTTTGAGAATTTACCCAAAGTCCACTTTCTCCCACCTTCCCCCACCACCCACAACCTCACCTGATCACTATAATAACTGCCTGTCAGACCTCCCTTTCAGCCGCGTAGGAGTTGAATAGCTAAGTTCTAATAAACCCTGAGCTAACCAAAATTCATTTTTTGCTCTCCCCTAATCTCTTCTAGATCACCAATGGCTTCCGTCCACCAGCGAAACAGGGATCAGGCTCCCTATGCTTTATGATGCCACCTTGTTAGCACATCATTTCTAACATTGCCAGTTTACATAGTTTCTAGAAAAAGAGTTTAAAGCCATTAATGTCCCCAGCACGTCGTTTGCTGCATTCATGTTTCATTAGATAGAATGGATCGCATGGTGCTGGCAGTCATGGGGGTGAGAAAATTGTTTTTTCCAAGTGCCCAGGTGGGGAGACCAGCAGATGTGGGCAAGCACTGATAATGCCCATCTCAAGCCTTTCCGCTGACTTTTTCTCAGTTGCAAAATAAGCGTGAGCTTTTTGCTAATTCCTACTGTTCCAGATATCCACACAGTCACCTTTGTCTTTTCTTCAGATGTCACCCTAACTGCTCTTTATTTTAATTTTAATTCTTTTAATGTTTATTTTATTTTGAGAAAGACAGGGCTTGAGCAGGGGAGAGGCAGAGAGAGAGGGAGATACAGAATCAGAAGCAGGCTCCAGGCTCCGAGCTGTCAGCACAGAGCCCGATGGCAGGGCTCCAACTCAGGAACCTTGAGATCATGACCTGAGCTGTAGTCACAAGTTTAACCAACTGAGCTACACAGGTGCCCCTGTATCCAGTTGTGTTTTTTTTAATTAAAAAAAAATTTTTTTATATTTATTTTGAGGGGGAGAGAGACAGTGCGAGCCGGGGAGGGGCAAAGAGAGAGGGAGACACAGAATCCAAAGCAGGCTCCAGGCTCTGAGCTGTCAGCACAGAGCCCTATGCGGGGCTTGAACTCACGAACCTGGATCGAGCTCATGAAACTATCCAGTTTTTATCACTGCTGGATCCCAGCACCTTGAAAATCTGGTTTCCAGCCTGATGATTCTCTTACGTCTTGATGCACACAGTCTCTGCAGTTCTAGAACCTGTCTTGGGATCTGTGTGGACAAATTGGCTTGCAGGTCACGGGCTTCTCCCTGTGCAAGCTTTCAGATTTGAGCTTCCTCCATGGGGTCATTTACTTGCCATTTCTTTATTTGCTCATATGCCACAATAGTTAACACAACACGTGTCCTGGTTGCACTGAAATTGGAGTTGGCTTCTCACTTCCCATGTATTTTTGTTTTGGGGTGTTTTCTTTGGGGGGGGGAGATGATTTTTCAAGAGAAAGAGGCAGATAGGACTTTGCCAACTTGAAACTAGAAAGTATTATTTTTGGAATGATATGTCCATAAAAATTAGTATCTTTTCCAGATGTTCATTTTATAACACCTTGACTCTTAAGCAAAGCAAGGTTTTGTTTTTTTTAATGATGGAGTTACAAGGTGTAGATGTACCTTATTCTTTGCAGAAGATACTTTCTTGCAAAATCGCTTATGAATTGAACTTTTATTGTATATGGTGAGTGGATTCAATATTTGGTAAAATGTGAGCGTTTTAAGGGGCTTTGTAATACCTTAATCTGGTCCCTCCCCTTTTGATTCTTTTGCCCCTCCATTTTTAAGCAAAGCTCATCTGACTATATGGCAATATTCTGGGCAAAATCCCAGAAATGATTTTCCTGGTAAAACTTCTTGGGTTGTCGGTTCTGCTCATAACTTTAACATGTGACTTATTTTTTTAAAGTTTTTATTTTTTTAGTAATCCCTGAACCCAACGTGGGGTTGGAGCTCACAACCCTGAGATCAAGACTCTGTTCCTACTGAGCCAGCAAGGCACCCCTAACATGTGACATTAGATTTCTTCTTAAGTGTACCTGACATGCCCTAAAATTGTTGATAGGGAAATGTCAAAACATTAAAAAAAATTTTTTTTAACGTTTATTTATTTTTCAGAGACAGACAGAGACAGAGCGTGAGCAGGGGAAGGGCAGAGAGAGAAAGGGAGACACAGAATCCGAAGCAGGCTCCAGGCTCCAAGCTGTCAGCACAGAGCCGGACGCAGGGCTCGAACTCATAAACCACGAGATCATGAGATGCTTTATTGACTGAGTCACGCAGGCGCCCCCCAAAACACTTTAAAAATGTTGTACGTTGTAGTACATGTCTGAACAGTGATCTAGTAGTCGTTTATAGGTTTGGGGGAAAGGAGAGCATATTAAATTGGGGTGTTTCCCTGTTGGGCAAAGATACTTGTCTTATATTTGCAGGGATTCTCAGTTTTTACTGCCTGTTTGATTCTATGGAACACGTGGATGGAGTAGTAGTGGTTGGTGTGGGTTTTTTGCTTTGGATTCCTGAGGTTTGTCATTTATACCTGTGGGATTTGTGACAAGTGATTAACGGTGAGCCTCATCTGTAAAATATCTCTACGGCTACATACTCCAGGTAATTCAGATCATGTATACAAAATGTTTAACACAGCATCTGGTGTATACCGAATACCCACTATATGGGGGCTTCACAGACACATTCTGCTTTTTGATAGTGTTTTTGTTTTGTTTTTGTAAGTTTATTTAGTTTGAGAGAAAGAAAGAGCAAGCACAAGCAGGGGAGGGGCAGACAGAAGGAGAGACAGAATCCCAAGCAGGCTCTGCCCTGTCAGCGCAGGGCTCCACGCGGGGCTCAGGCTCACGAACTATAAGATCATGACCTGAGCTGAGGTCAAGAGTCAGATGCCTAACTGACTGAGCCACCCAGGCGCCCCTTCGATAGCATTTCTGAACATAGTATTTAACTCCATAGATCTCTTTTACGAATGATGAGAATGTCTTTTGAGTACAAAATTGTACTAGTATATTCAAGTGCCATTATTTGCTTATAATACCCAGAGCCAAACGGAAAAGTGAACATGAATAACTTGACGTATAGTTCAGACAGACAAGAATTAAATCTAGCTTTTGAAAGACCAAGACAATATGGTCCAGGTGTGTTTCTTTGCTATTATATAGCAATGAGCAAGCGCTCACTGGGAAGATGCAGAGGAAAAGGACTTCGTGTCAAGTTACCAGCTTCGCCGGGAGACTTAGTTCTTCGGGGTAGATTTCTCCCTGCTCCAGGAGTCTGTGGATGGACTTGTTAATTAACAAGCCGCAGCAGGTGTTAAATGCGTGTGGTTCACCTGGGGATCTTGTTAAAGTGATTTTAATTGAGTAGGTCTGAGTGGGGACTGAAGCGTCCGCGTTTCTAACCAGCTCCCAGAAAAGCCCACGCTGCTGACCCTGGCTCACAGTAGGCGTTAGCTGGGCTTTAGAAAACCCGAACGGATGTGGGGGAGGAGGCATGAGAGCAGAACTCGTCTGCCCTGAAAACGAAGCAGGCTCAACTGGACGGAGAGGTAGACCTCCTGAGATTTACAGGTAAGGCCCAAATTTTGTTTCAATACAGTTTTGAATCAGCTTGGCCATGTGGGCAGTCATTTAATTGAAACTCCCCAGCTACTGTGTCATATGGTATAGGAGTTGAGGCTTCCAAAACAATGCGGGGGTTTTCGGCCGTTTAAAGCAAACCAACCGACCTCAGCCTGTTATCTTTCAGAACGTGAGTAGAATTTGCCTGATCCTGACCCTTGGTCCTTCGTGATACTAGAATGTGTGAGTTGCGCAAGATACCCAGAGGCGGTTTGCCTGCACAAGAGTTGCTTAGATAAGGATTTATTATTTCAAAAGTTGGCCATGCGTTGACTGCTGTGTTCCAGAAACTATGCTAATTGCTTAGTGTAGACCTTATGTTAAATTCTCAGAATATTGCTAAGGAGAGTGCATCATTTGTTAAAATAACAAAATCCAGCGAGGACGTTTAGGAATCATTGGCTTTATCAAACAATTCTTGGATTAAGAAGAGGGAGAGACACAAAATAGAAGGCTTTTACAGGAGGAGGGCGGGACAAGAAAGTTTTTAGCAGAAGAAAAGGATTCTTCCCTGCAAGACTGCTTTCCCATCAAGAAAAACAAGGGGTCTTCTCATGCAGATGACCTCATCTTTCTTTTTGGGGGGAGATGGAGAGGCCCCCGAATGTCAGACTCACAGGCACTGATTGAAAAATTCCTGGGGCGCTTGGGTGGCTCAGTCAGTTAAGCGTCTGACCCTGGCTCAGGTTATGATCTCGCGGTCCCTAATTTCGAGCCCCGTGTCGGGTTCTGTGCTGACAACTCAGGGCCTGGAGACTGCTTCTGATTCTGTGTCTTCCCCTCTCTCTTCCCCTCCCCTGCTTGAACTCTGTGTCTTTCTCTCTCAAAATAAATAAACATTAAAAGAAATTAAAAAAAAAATTCTTTTAAAAGGAAAAAAGAAAGATTCCTGACTGATGGTGTAAGACCTTTCTAGGGGAGGCTGATACTGTAGTTATACTAGGTATTAAGCCCCTTGAGAACTAGGTCTAAGTGACACTGATTTGGACCTGTGACTTTTTTTTTTTTTTTTTAAAGCACATTTCACCCATTTTACAGGCGAGGAAATAGAATCAAATGTTAAGGGGCACCTGGGTGGCTTAGTCGATTAAGCGTCTGACTTCGGCTCAGGTCATGATCTCACGGTTTGTGGGTTGGGTCCTACATCGGGCTCTGTGCTGACAACTCAGAGCCTGGACCCTGCCTCCGATTCTGTGTCTCCCTCTCTCTCTGCTCCTCCCCCACTCATGCTCTGTCTCTCAAAAATAAACGTTAGGAAAAAAAAATGAAATAACCTGCTCGGGACAGAGTTGGGATTTTAACTCCAAACTGATTCCGAGGGCTAACTGCCGAACCATTATCCACCCTTTGTTTTAAACCTATTTAACTATCGTGCCATGTATGCCACGGAGAATGACAATAATTGAAAATACTGTTTTTTCATAAAGTCTTAAAAATTTTTGTGTTTTGTGTTTGTTGGACTTTTTAATCTTGGCTCTTATAAGAAATGTTTCAAAGAGTGTCCTTGGTACAGTGGTTTCAAAGTGACCACTCTTGGAGGAATGTGTCTATATGTTTTGTGTCCTTGTCTGTAGGTGGGAAACATATAAATCTTGTAAAAAAAAAAAAAAACAAAAAAACCCAAAAGCTTGAATGCTTTTCTGCTGGTGGGCAGGGCATGTGGGCTTCCGTTTCAGGGTCACTGCACACCATTGTGACTTGCCCCCCCTCTGAAAGCCTTTGAGGTTTTCAAGGCTCACGAGTGTGGGTTTTTTTGTTTTTTTGTTTTTTGTTGTTGTTTAATCTCTATACCTAATGTGGGGTTTGAACTCACAACCCTGAGGTCAAGAGTCACATATTCTACCAACCGAGCCAGCCAGGCACACCAAGGCTCGTCGTTTGTTTGTTTGTTTGTTTTTAATATTTATTTTTGGGAGAACACAAGTGGGGGAGGGGCAGAGAGAGGGGGACAGAGGATCTGAAGTAGGCTCTGTGCTGACAGCTGTGAGCGGGGCTCGAACTCATGGACTGTGAGATGATGACCTGAGCCGAAGTTGGTCGCACAAGCACAACCCACTGAGCCACCCAGGCTCGTGGTTTTGAAAGGGATGTATCATGAATTGGGAAGACGTGAAATTGTCAATCTTTTCATTATCTTTAGTAGACTCCACTCTAAGTATCTTCCAAGGAAACTTGGTGAAGTTGGTAATGCCTATGATGTGTCAAGGATTTTGGTGGTAATATGATAGGAAAAGATAGGATTCACTAGGCAGAGAGGGGAAAGGTTAGGACCTGAGGTCCCTGGTGGGGAAAAACACCTATTTTGGAACAGTGCTGGGAGCGTCTGACCACGGCAAACCCCCTCAGGCGTAAGGTTCCTCTTAAGAATGTAACAGACCCCACCTACTCCCCCTGAGGGTCCCCTCAGGAATTAGGTCTTCAGTCAAAGTAAGTAGTAGACCATAAAGCGTATGACCCACCAGAAAGGATATGGCCACAGACCACTCCCCATACAATGGAAATGAGCCAATCAGGAATGGACAACCCAGCACCTAGAACTATTAAGCCATTAACGGTAGAACCTGAGAAGGAATGAGGGGGAAGGGAAGAAGGGGGGCTGATCAGAACCTTATAAGACAAGGACCCTTGCCTATAGTCCTCGGGCATTCACCTTGGAATGTCCTGTCTCTGTAAAGAGTGCTTTCCTACTACTCTTCCTTCCTGATCTTATATTCTAATAAACTTTTGCCTACTGCTCATTCTGTGTCCACCTCTTCATTCTTCGAAGCAGCGAGACAACGAATCCTGGGTATTGAGGTGGTAAAATCCCGCAACAGTAAGAAATATTCACAGGCCATTTTCGGATAGAGATGATCGCTTCTAAAATGGATGGGGTTATTCGATTTTACCTAGGGGAAATTCCATAATCTACATTCCTGTCTTGTCCAGTCATTAGCAGAGACGTGTGTACTTTGGTGACTGTGCCCCCAGATCTGTCTTGGTCCATACTCTCTAGTACCCTTCATGTTTTTCCTTTACCCTAAAATATAAGTTGCTTCAGAAACTAGAGCCGGGGGTGCCTGGCTGGCTTAGTGGATAGCGTGTGTGACTCTTGATCTCAGGGTTGTGAGTTCGAGCCCCAACGTTGGGTGTAGAGCTTACCCTAAAAAGAAAAGAAAATGTAGCCAGAGCACAGGGGTGCAAGGGCACCTGGCTCCAGGGTCCCAAACAGACTAGGTTCAGTCACTTGCTGCTGACAAAACCTAAAAGCAGAGGGATGAAGGGATGTGAAACAGGAAAAGAATTTATTTCAGTGATGCCAACACCAGGAAGATAGTGGACTGGCTTCTCAAAGACTGTCCCCATAGCACTGAAAATACTTCCAGGTTTATATAAGGAAAATGTGAGACAAAGGTCAAGTACATGCAGGTGGGCAGTGAAGGTCACCCCGATGATTGTCTTGGGGTCAGTCCCGAGGGGGAGTTGGTGGCTCAGGGTAGCCCTCATTGCTTGAGCAGGTGGTTTCCTTCCCATCAGGGGATGCTTTGCACTTAGGGTCTTCTGTCTGAGTTAAGAGATGAGCTGGGAAGAAGAACTTGAGGTCAACTTTGACTTTGAGGTCACAATGGAGGTTGTCCAAGTCCCCTTTCAAAAAGATGTCACTGTGTGAATATGATGCAGGCAGGCCAGGTCTGCGAGCCCAGGGGAGGGTCCCACCGGACCAAACATGAGGGTCCTTGGCATCAGGCAGGATAGACATCAAACATGAGCCAGAGAAAGTGAAGACAGTTTATTGAATAGCGCGAGTGACAGAGAATAGATGGAGTGTCTGGGAGACTAGGAAAACGAGAGAAAGGTCTCATCATTGCTTGGGGTTAGGGGTTTATGATAGAGAAGGGTCAAGGGTACATGTTCCTTCAGGAATCCAGGGGAAGGTCTGATCAGAGGCGAGTGTCAGGTGAACAATAGGTATTATTCCATAAATTACCAAAGGTAGGATCTTTTTTTTTTTTTTAATTTATTAATTTTGAGAGAGAGCATGAGCACGGGAGGGGCAGAGAGAGAGGGAGAGACAAAATCCCAAGCAGGCTCTTCACCATCAGTGCAGAGCCTGATGTGGGTCTTGAACTCACAAACTTCTGGATCATGACCTGAACTGAAATCGAGAGTTCGATGCTCAACCAACTGAGTCTTCAGGGGTCTTGATGCCATTGTCAGCCAAGGTGTGTTTGAAGCTCATGCCCTGGAACATGTTTGAGATCTGGTTCTTCTGAGGTGTTATCAGGTGTTTAGGGCCTAGGACAAAACTCAAAATGATTAACCTCCTTGCTTCCCCCTTGAATTGGGCACATAGCTTCTTTGGCTTACTCAGAGGCAAAATAGGGATCATGAGTAAATGGGCCTAGCAGAAAACAGTGGAGATGGAACCATCTTAAAATGGAGTCCCTTCAGCTTGCCTACCCCAAATAGTCTCATTTGAGCTCTGTTTCAGAGAACTCCTCCTGCCCTCCAAAGTTTTTTTGCTTCGTTCATTTTAATTTAGCCAAGAGACACAATAACCTCTCTCCAGGTTTTAATCTATCCACAGTTCACATGCATGTAGTTTGACAACTAAGGTTACTTGATACTTGAAAAGGTTATTTGTGGAAACTAGAAAGGTTTAGAGTCTATATTAACCTCCTCTCCATATCTGATTCAGGGCCAGTAGAAAAAACAATCACATTGAACATGGTTCCCCCATTTTTTTTTTTAAATGTTTATTTTTGAGACAGAGCATGAGTGGAGGAGGGGTAGAGAGAGAGGGAGACCTGAAGCAGGCTCCAGGCTCTGAGCTGTTGGCACAGAGCCTGACGTGGGGCTCACAAGCTATGAGATCGTGACCTGAGCTGAAGTCGGATGCTCAACTGACTGAGCCACCCAGGCGCCTCATTTTACTGTTTATTTTTGAGAGGATGGGGCAGACAGAGAGAGAGGGAGACAGAATCTGAAGCAGGCTCTACGCTGTCAGCACAGAGTCCAAGGCAGGGCTTGATGGCACAAACCATGAGATCATGATCTGAGCCACCCAGGTACCCCGATCCTCCAAATTTTTTTTTTTAAGATTTTATTTTAACCTGACCTCTACATCCCACATGGGGCTTGAACTCACAACCCTGAGATTGAGTTGCACGCTCTCCTGACTGAGCCAGTCAGGCACCCCAGTCCAAAATATCTTGACGATGGAGATAAATAAAGTCCAATTATTTGAGTCAATTATGTCAGTTCCCATTTAATGTAGGAATGTAACTGACTGATGTAGACTTAATTTATGGGCTGTAATATACTTAGATTTTGATGATCCAGGAGGTTGACCCTTTTTTTCTCAACTGGCCATTTTCCTAAGGATATTTGCAAGTCTTTCCTCTATAGGTTCTCTGTGATAAAAGGACGTTAGGATACCTTTGGTATTCAGGTGGCTATTATCTCACTAGAGAGTGAGAATGTATCCCAAGCAGGCTCCATGCCATCAGTGCAGAGCCCCACTCGGGGCTCGAACTTAAAAACAGATCATGACCTGAGCTGAAACCACGAGTTGAAGGCTTGACTGACCGAGCCACCCAGACACCCCTCAAGTGACTATTGATTTGGACCTAGACCTCTGGGGCATCTGTCCTTACGTTATTAATAGAAGAGGTGGGTCCAGAATGACAAACTCAGAAGCATTAGGTCCTTACATGTGCTATAAAAATCATAACTGAAATTAGGCTGGCTATCCAGGATTGGATTGTCAATGTAAGGAAATGTGTTACAGATGGGATCTCTCTCTCTCTTTTTTTTTTGAGACAGAGTGCACACATGAGTGGGGGAAGGGCAGAGGGAGAGAGAGAATCCCAAGCAGGCTCCATGCCCAGCATGAAGACCAACCGTGAGATCATGACCTGAGCCAAAATCAGAAGTCGGATGCTTAACCGTCAGAGCCACCCAGGCATCCCACAGATCTGATCTCTTCTACACAGATTAGCTAAGTCTGTAGAGAAAGGTTAGAGAATCTAGATCATTGCTTTTTTTTTTTTTTTTTTCCTCATACTGACATTCTGGGAGAGAAGTTTGAGTAATTTTAGACCATCTGTATTTGCCTTTGGGGTTTCAGGATTTTGCAATTCCAGTCTGTTAATTGACATTTCCGACATAATGGAGATCTAACTCACATGATCCTCTCAGTCAGATGTTCTCATCTTTGCCCATGATTTCAGCAACTGCCTCTTTGCCAATGGTTCCACACTTTATCTCCACCCTGGGCCCCTGAGACCCAACTCCATTTATACAGCTGCCAACGTGCCATGGTGTCACACTGGTTTATAATAGGTACGTATTTGGTCTTCGTCCCTCTTGGCACAGAGCTCCTAAAACTCTTGGACCTTCTTAAGTGAAGAGCCCAACAAAGATGTCCTGTGTTCGGTTAATGAGATGATTTTGGAATAGCACCTAAGGATAGGGGGTGGTTGCTGGTGGAGTCAGCAAGGGTTGGAACTTTTAGCTCCTCCCCATCCCACCTCTAGGGAGAGAGGAGGAGCTGGAAATTGAGTTAAATCACCAGTGGCCAGTGGTTTAATTAAACATGCCTACGTAATGAAGATTTTATAAAAACCCAAAAGGAGGGGGTCTGGAGACCTTGTGTTGGTGCCCACTTGGAATTTTGGAGAGAGTGGCATGCTCAGGGAGCATGGAAACTCTTCGCCCCTTGTTTTATGTATCTCGTCCATCGGGCTGTTCCTCAGTTGCATCTTTTCATAATGAACTGGTGGTCCAGTAAATACAATGTTTCTGAGTTCTGGGAGCCACTGGAGCAGACTCCTCTAACCCAAGGAAGGAGGGGTTGCGGGAACCTCTGATTCACGGCCAGTTGGTCAGAAGCACAAGAAACGATCTGGACTTGCTATTGGCATCAGACACGGGGAGGAGGCAGTCCTGTAGGACCGAGGTCTTTTGTTAAGTAGCAAAATTCATGCAAGTAACTTTGAAGGTCTAATCAGCTTTATTGAATGATTCATGAATCAGGCAGCACCACATCCAGTAAGTAGAGGGCAGATCTGAGGAGTTGTACAAAATGAAAGACTTTTATGGGAGGAGGGTGGGGCAAGGAAAACAGTGGAATAAAAGGATTATTCTAGGCAAGGCTGCTTTCTAGGGGGAATAGCAGGGGCTCTTAGCCTCCAGATGACCTCCTCTTTCTTTGGGGGATGCAGGGGGCCCAACTGGCAGACTCATTGGCGCTGACTGAAAAGTTTCCTGACTTCTCCCTCACCCCCTCTCCTGGGGAGGTCAAGAGTGCAATTAAATTATGTGTTTCCTTTTTCTTTTTTAAAGTTCATCTCTATTTTAGAGAGAGAGAGAAGGAGAGAGGCAGAGAGAGAAGAGAGGGAATCCCAAGCAGACTCTGCACTATCAGCCTGGAGCCCAACATGGGGCTCGATCTCATGAACCGTGAGATCATGACCTGAGCTGATACCAAGAGTCGGATGCTTAACCGATTGAGCCACCCAGGCTCCCTGCAATTCGATGATGTATGAAGCACTGGTTTGGGAACTGGGGCCTAAGTGACACCATTTGGGCCTGTGGGCGTTTGTTTCATTTTGTTTTAATTTCTTCAACTGAAGATGCTATCTCTGGGTAGGTAGTGCCAGAATGGAGTTGAATTGTGGTACACCCAGGTGGATGTATGAGGAACCCCTCCCCCTGACCCTTGGAATTGGGTGTAGACCCTTATGTGGACATTTGGATGGCTCCATGGTACCTCGAAAATAAAGTGCCATTTCCCAGGGCTCCTGACCCCTTGCCCTCCCAGCTAGGCAGTTCTTACTAAAAGTCGAGCTATTAAAAATCTTTAAAAAGGTAGAAGAGTGCATCAGAGAGCCCATGTAGAAGGTCCTTCTGGTGTCTTCACTCACTCACCAAAGTGCACCAGAAAATGTCGGTAAATCACTGTGCCCCTTCTGAAAGCCTACTAAGTCATAGATGAAGGCCGACGGCTTTTCTGGTAAACTCTCCCTAGCTCGGATCAGTGCCACTTAAATTCTGGCTCAGTTGCTGTCTGGAGGTTTGCCAACAGCATTTTTGTTTGGCATGCTTTTTGGAGCCACTGCCCAGGGATCCCAGGGCAATGTAAAGAGCTTGGTCTAGAGTGAGGGAGGCTGGAGTTCAAACGGCAGACCTGCTACTTCCTAGGGGGTGACCTTGGCTATGTTTCTGAACCCTCAGAGCCACTTTCCTCATCTCAAAATGGAAACACACCGGCCTTGCAGGGTTTTGAAGTAACGTATGCCTAGTGTGTAAGTACTCAATGAGCGTTAATAATTCCTTCTCACCTTTTACACAGTCGCAGGTTCTCTAGCAGTTTCTTTATAGTTCTGTTACCCAGCAGAATTTACATCTTGGTTGTACTTGATAACATGAGCATTCCTTAGATCTTGTTCAATTGGGGAAATAAGATATTTTGCCTTCCTTCTGTTTTGTCTGTTCTCTGGTGGTAAGTGTGCTGTTAACACAGAATATGTTAGAAGAAGAAAAAAAGGAAAATTTTTTTCCTAGTAATTTAACCACTTTCTTTTTCTTTTCTTTTACAATATGCTTTTTTATTTTTATTTTTTTAAGTAAACTCTACCCCCAACATGGGGCTTGAACTCATGACTCCAAGATCAAGAGTTGCATGCTCTACTGGCTGAGCCAGCCAGGTGTCCCTAACCATTTTATTTTTATTTTTATTTTTATTTTTATTTTTAATTAAAAAATTTTTTTTAACGTTTATTTATTTTTGAGACAGAGACAGAGCATGAACGGGGGAGGGGCAGAGAGAGAGGGAGACACAGAATCGGAAGCAGGCTCCAGGCTCTGAGCCATCAGCCCAGAGCGCAACGCAGGGCTCGAACTCACGGACCGCAAGATCGTGACCTGAGCTGAAGTCCGACGCTTAACCGACTGAGCCACCCAGGCGCCCCTATTTTTATTTTTTTAATTTTATTTATATTTTATTTTTCAAGCTAGACCAGTGTATGGGATTAGGTGATGAAAATTTGCTCTTAGATTTCTGTACTGCTTTTATGAACAATTACCTTGGAATTACCTCTTGAAAGGAGTTCCCTCTGTAACTTGATTGGCGTAAGTCTGCTCTGCAAATTCCAGACCCAGTTAGACTGTGATGCAGCTGTTAGCACATGAACATCAACATCTAAATTATAATGACTCTTTAAAAAAAAAAAAAACTTTTTAATGTTTATTTATTTTCGAGACTGAGAGAGACAGAGCATGAGCAGGGGAAGGGAAGAGAGAGAGGGAGACACAGAATCTGAAGCGGGCTCCAGGCTCTGAGTTGTCAGCACAGAGCCCCACACGGGGCTCAAACCTACAAACTGTGAGATCATAACCTGAGCCGAAGTTGGTTGATTAACCCACTGAGCCACCCAGGCACCCTTAGATTACAATGACTCTTAACTTATAGACTGGCAGTCCTCAGAGGTATCAGATATATACTCAGCATCAGGTTTGCTTGTGTGTTTCCACTATTGCCCCTGACCCCTCTGCTCTCAGTGAGCAAAAGATTTGAAAAGATGCATTGCAAGAGAGGAAATCCAAAAGACCAATACCTGTTCAGAGGTAGGGAAAACAAGATCACGCTGAGATGTGATTAACACATCAGACTGACTAACAATGTAAAGTCTGACAATAACAAGTATTTGCAAGGCTATGGATCTGTAGGAACTCGCACGTTGCTAGCTAGTGGGTAAATTGGTACAAGCAATTTTGGATAATTTATCATCTGGTCAATTTGAAGATTTGCATACCCAACAACCTAGCAGTTCTCCTACATCTATGTCCTAGAGATTTCATGCTTCTGTCCATCTGGAAACATGTACAAGAAAGTTCACTGGGGCGCCTGGGTGGCTCAGTCTGTTGAGAGTCCGACTTCAGCTTGGGTCATGATCTCGCAGTTTGTGGGTTCGAGCCCTGTGTTGGGCTCTGTGCTGCCAACTCAGAGCCGAGAGGGACCCTGCTTCGGATGCTGTGTTTCTCTTTCTCTGACCCTCCTCTTTTGGCATTCTCTGTCTCTTTCTCTCAAAATAAATCAACAGTTAAAAAAAAAGGAAAGCTCATCATTCCAACCTGGAAACCACACAGTTACTCATCAGTAACAATCAATAAATAATGAAACATTTTTACAATGGAGTACTACAGAAAACAAAAATTAAAACTACATATAACAGGGGCGCCTGGGTGGCTTAGTCGAGTGTCCGACTTAGGCTCAGCTCATGATCTCAGTTTGTGAGTTTGAGCCCCATGTTGGGCTCTGTGCTGACAGCTCAGAGCCTGGAGTCTTCTTCGGATTCTGTGTCTCCCGCTGTCTTTGCCCATCCCCTGCTTGCACTCTGTTTCTCTCTCTCTCTCTCTCTCTCTCAAAAATAAACATTAAAAAAATTAAAAAACACAAAAAAAACCCCCTACATACAACAAATGAATTTCACAGTGTTATGCAAAAGAAGTATGGTGCTCTATGTCTCGAATGATGTTTTTATCAAGTTCAAAAACAGATACAACTTAAATTTAATAGAACATCACCCTGTGAGGGCAAGGATCCTTATTACTATTATTTCAAGTGCTCAGAAGAGAGCCTGGCAAGTACTAGATGCTCAATGAATATCGAATAACCTTCACCAGATTGTTTAAGCATATATACGTGGGTGCCAAAATATAAAGAGAGACCATAATCATAAAAGCCAGGATAGGATAGGATTACCTGTAGGGATCAGGGAAGAAGTTATAAGTGGGAAGGAATGAATGGGGAGGGGTCTTTGAAGTGATGGTAATTTCTTGACCTGGGTGGTGATTTATGCATTTTTGCTCCTTTTATTCCTTAAACTATACATTTGTTTTATGTGTTTTCTTTCTTTTTTAAGGTTTATTTATTTGTTTTGAGGTAGAGAAGGAGAGAGAGAATTCCAAGCAGGCTCCACACTGTCAGTGCAGAGCCCGCAGGGGCTTGAACCCATGAACTGTGAGGTCATGACCTGAGCAGAAATCAAGCATCAGACGTGTAACTGATTGAGCCACCCAGGCACCCCTGCACTTTCTTTCTTGTAATTTCCCAAAGAAATAGCTAGCACCACAGCCTTCTAGTCTATTTGGTTTCATTTTTTTTTAAGTTTACTTATTTTGAGAGAGAGACAAAGAGAGCATGAGTGGGCAAGGGGCGGAGAGAGAGAGGGAGAGGCAGAATCCCAAGCAGGCTCTGCACTCTCAGCTCACAGCCCGACGTGGGGCTTGAACCCATGAACCGTGAGATCATGACCTGACCTGAAGTCAGATGCTCAACCGACTGAGCCACCCAGGAGCCCCAGGATTCTTTTCTTTAATTGGACAGTTGTAATTGGGAGGAATAAAGCAACAGTAACAAGCGTGTGGGGGGTGTGTGTGTGTGTGTGTGTGTGTGTGTGTGTGTGTGTAAGTGGACAGTAGATTCTCAGTGAGTATATTGCCCTCTAGTGCTGGAATGTAGCCCAGCCAGGAACACTCCTCAGCTCAAACTGCAGTTGAAACACTTTCCACCCAAGAGCCCGATTACGGACCTGATTTTTGGTTTATCTGTGGGTTCTCAGAAGAATTCGTGATAGTTACCTGGTGTGATAGAAACCTGCAATTAACAATAACTTGCCCTTTTGGGCACTGGTTGGGGAACCAATGTGGACGTTTCCAGCGACTGTAGTCTTACTAAGTATAGTTGGAGATGGTGGCAACTTTAGAAGTAACAGCTCATTTCAGTGACTAGTTTTGACTCACAGGGTTTTTTTGTTGTTTTTGTTTTTGTTTTGTTTTTTACATTTGTGGTAAGGGGTTGATTACTGTGTGAATCTTGCCCCCAGAGTATATAATCTTTTGTTCTTCATGGAAGATAATCGTATTACTCTTTATGTGCCTTGTATTCAATATCGCTGGTGTCAAATTCTGTATATAATGGCAGGGTACCAGATTCAGGTGTTTTTGTTTTTTTTTTTTTTTTTTTAAGTTTATTTATTTATTTTGAGAGAGGGAGAGAGAGAATCCCAAGCAGGCTCCAGGCTGTCAGCACAGAGTGGGGCTCAAACTCATAAACTGTGAGATCATGACCAGAGCCGAAATCAAGAGTTGGGTGCTTAACTGACTGAGCCACCTAGGCGCCCCTGGATTCAGCTTTTTAAATTCAGCAGTCAAGGCAGACAAAAGGCTTATCCGGGTTTTGTTATCAGGGAGGGCAACCATGTTGAAAAATGGATCCTTCTTTTGACCACCTGTCTGATCAGTCAGGGTCCAAGCAGGAGACAACAACCACACAGGAATTTGAAAAGGAAAAGTTAAGCATAAATATTAACTATCACCAGGGCTTGAGGTACCAGGGAATTGGCTAGTAAGAACTAAAAATGTTAAAGAAAACAGGAATAACCTCTCTAGGAAGCAGCCACAGTCCCTAGGGCTGAGAGAGAGCACTGCAGGGAGGAGTGAATCTGAAAGACCTCCGATCCCTCCCCCTCCCCCTCTGCCTCCCCACCCCGATTTGTCCGGTCTCTGGGCTGAGATCCAGACCTCACTGGAGAGTGTGCAGCTGGGCCCCACTCCATGGTGGAGGAATAAATCAATGAAGTGCCACATTGGTGGAACCTGCTAGAAATAGGTCTTCTAGGATGCTAAGGGGAGCTGTTCAGAGGGAGGTACCAGGCTTTGGGACCCAAGCGGATGTCGGAGGGAGCTGCTGCTGGCTGCCAGCTGCCTGCTACCTATGCTGCCTGAGCCCACAGCCCTGGCAGCTATGTTGTGTGTGTGTGTGTGTGGGGGGGGGGGGACGGTTTGCTGAGGAGCACCGAGGAGCAGGGAAGAAAATCTTCCTCTGCCAGTGTTCCTCCCACGCCCTCTACTGACGAAGCTTAACACTGTGCCAGCTGGCACAGCCAAAACGCAGCTTCCTTTCTCTCTTCACGGAGCTGGCCATGGAGGGTGGGTTTGGATCCGTGAGTCAATGAACTGACTGCAGACCCGGTACGTCCATCTTTAGTGTCACAGAGCCTTTAGAGGGATCTGATGACCGCCGCCCGCCATGCCCCTGTGAAGCCGCAGGTGCCAGGCACTGAGGATACACCCAGGAATAAAGCATTCTGTGATGTCAACCTCATGGGTTCATGGTGGAGAAAAAGCCCCCTCCATGCATAAGTAACCTTGGCCAAGGGCGTCCAGTGGCAGAGATGAGGTCTGGGAAACTCTTTGGACAGGCGGGAAGGACATGTGAAGGTCAGGAAAGTAAAATTATAGGGGGATGATGACTTCATTGAGGCGGGACGGCATGATGCATGAAAGAGGCTGCTCTAGACTGAATGTTTGTGGACCCCTCCTTGCAATTCATAGTTGAAATCCACCCCACTGTGATGGCATTAGCAGATGATCAGGTAGGGACTGCGGGACATGAATAGATTAAGAAGGCAGAGGCTTCATGAATGACTGTATTGCCTTTATTGAAGACACCCCACAGAGCTCCCTCTCTCCTTCATGTGGGGACTCAGCAAGAACATGGCTATTTAGGAACCAGGAAGCCAGCCCTCCCCCTAAACACCACATCTAGCATCTCCTTGATGTTTGTTTTTGTCTCTGATAAACATATTGGGTGTGCCGATGAGGTTTTGATTGAATAGCCTCTTCTACTTTATTTTTCATTTTTAAACTTTTTATTTATTTTTACTTTTTAAATTTATTTTGAGAGAGCAAGGGCAAGCGGGGAGGGGGGAGGGGCAGAGAGCGAGGGAGAGAGAGAATCCCAAGCAGGCTCTACGATGTCAGTGCAGAGCCAGACTCGGGGCTCCATCCCACCAACCATATCATGACCTGAGCTGAAACCAAGAGTCAAACGTTTAACTAACTGAGCCGCCCAGTTGCCCCAGCCTCTTGTAGTTTAAAAACAAGTACCATTGTTAGATGGTTGCAAGACTCTAATGAAGTGTGTAGGTAAATAGGTAGTTAAGATGCAAACCTCCCTTTATCCCTGGTGCCCACCCAAGATCAGAGTAGAGGGCTGGTCCCAGGAGAGACTCTGGAGATATAGGGTCCATGTATTTGGTGGATCTCCCAAGCTCCTAACTGCCTTAGCATCCATCACATCACTGAGCATTCCACCAGATAGGGTAGCCAAGGATCTACAGAAAAATATGTGAAACACTATCTCGTATCGTTTCTCACTCACTTCTTTGATGGAAATTCCCCCATTCTCTTACTTCTAGAACACACTGCTGAAGAGCTTCTATACTTGCTATTTTTTTGTTCTTCCAACTGTGTCTTAAACATGGTGCCTTCTAGCTTTTACCCCCTCCATTCACAGATGGTTGCAGGTCTTCTGGACCTGAAGCTTACATAGTAAAACCTTGATTTGCGAGCATAATTTGTTCGGGCAACGTGCTTGTAATCCAAAGCACTTGCATATCAAACCAAATTTAAAGAACCATTGGCTCAATTGTGATCGTGCGACGTTCGGCGTCACATATTGAAGACATTTCTCGTTTATCAAGTTAAAATTAGAAACGTTTGCTCGTCTTGTGGGATGCTTCCAGAACAAGTTACTCACAATCCAAGGTTTTACTGTACAGTGTTTTTGGTGGGGAAACCTCTGTAAGAAAAAGAATATCAGATTATGAGACAAAAGGAGGTATGGAAGTAAATGTGTGGAATGAAAACAGTGATGACAAATTATGAATTCAAAGCTGGTAAATACCACGAATATTACAAACTCCAGGAAAATAGCAGTGTATCTTAGTAGGTAAGTGACATATATTTTTTACACGACTTTTCCCCGACATCTGTGGGTTTTGCATTCTCTTGGTCTCCTCCTATGATAAAATCTTATAAACTTCTAAAGATAGAACATAAAGATAATTTAGTCTTTCCTCTAGCATCGTTGATCATTGTGTTCGATTATTGATAATGGGGATGCATAAAACCTAAAACTTTACACAAAGATATCCTCTTCCTTCGTATCACTGCTGCAGGTTTGTACCCAACAAACACGGGAGCTCTCAAACTGTTTTGCATGAGTCACATTCACATACAAAAGGACATAAAAGGCATATGTTAATAAGTATATTCACAACATTATCACATCTACTCTTGACAGGAGCGAACTTTCATTTTGACAATGTGTGGATGAGAACAAATAGCTTGCTTATAATGACGAATTTTGCATAGATAGGTTCTTGCTCCAATATATTTCAAATTTCGTCTCTTTTCTGCTGCGTGACTATTCACTGTGCAGATTGCCAGACCCAGGGGCCATTTATCAGTCCTGCTTTTACTCATCAGCACTGGGTCACGCCCTTCTCAGGGAAATAGGTTTTCTCTTGGTTTCTACGAGTTCATAGTTTCCTAGGTTTTTCTTTTGTCATAGACTCTTCCTTTTTTGTCTACTCTGTGCCACAGGGTTTTGGTATTTGTGCTTCTTCTCATTTAAACTTTTTTTTCAATGTTTGTTTATTTTTGAGAGAGAGAGAGTACGTGCGCGCACACAATCGGGGGAGGGACAGAGAGAGAAGGAGACTGAGAATCCAAAGCAGATGGTGTCAGTGCAAAGCCACATGTGGGGCTCGAACCCAGGAACCATGAGATCATGACCTGAGCCAAAGTCGGACGCTCAACTGACTGAGCCACCCAGGCGCCCATGGGCAGCTTCTTGTTTAAACTCACTCTTGAGAGTGATCACGTCCTGCCTCGTCCTTGTATGTACTGGTTATAAAATGATGGCTCCCATATTCACACCCCTGGCTTGGACCTCTGCCTGAGCCTTAGACACGTAAGTTGTTGACTTACTCACTATCTTGCTTGGCTATCTAATCAGCATCTCACAAAAAAATGACTACACTCGCAGATAGAGGCTTCCAGTTACGGAATGAGTAAGCCACAGGGATAAAAGGCACATAGAGAATATATAGTCTGTGATATTGCTGTGTTGTATGGTGATAGAGGTGGGTACAACTGGTGGTGAGCACAACATAATGTATAGATCTTATAGGATCACTGTGTCGGACACCTAAAAGTAATGTAACGTTGTGTGTCAACTCAAATGAACAAATATATAAAAAAAAATGTGCATAAAATGAAACACAATCCCAAACCTATCTTCCGCATTTTGGCGACTGCCTCCACCGTTTACTCAGGAGGTCGGTCTCATATTGACTGAGGAGTCATTGTTGGATGTCTCTTTTTGCCCCTCCTACACATCAGTCCATTGCCAAGTGCTGTCAAGCCAACCTTCAAAATATATTCCAGATCTGACCCTTTCCACCTCCCCCCAACCACCCTAGGTCCAGACCATTGCTCCTGCTGTCTGGGCATCTGTCACTGCTCCCCAGCTGGGTCCCTGTTCCTCCCTTGTCCCTGACAGACAGTTCTCTCTCATCCTTTGCTCAGAAGCCCCTACTGGCTTCCTGCTGTGTTTAGACCATAATTCCGAGTCTTATCATGACTTTTAGGGCAACATGTCAGTGGTTCTCCAAGTGTGGTTCCTGGGCCGTCAGTGTCAGCTGGAACTTGGTGGAAAGGCACATTTTCAGACCCCACCGGTTGAAGCAGAGCTCTGGAGAGGGGTGGTTCTCACATGCCCCCTGGGTGATGGTGTGGCGGGCTCCATGGGTCTACGTGGCCTGGCCCGGGGCTGGTCCTCTGCCCCCTTGCTTATCACCTTTCTTGCTGGCCTGGCTTCTCCTGAGACATGACGATTGGAATCTTCAGAGCTTTGGTCATTGTGGGTCCTCAGCCTCCACCCTCTTCCCCTAGCCATGCGGATGGCTCCCTCCTTGCTGTGTAGGGCGCTGTGCATAGGGCCTACCTGGCCACACTTGCCGGAATCACTCACTCTTTCCCCTCTCCTTAGCCCTGCTCTGCCCAGTAGCTGGCTTTGCACAGGGGTTTGAGTCCTCAGAACACCCATTTCCTCTTTAACGAAACAGAGCCAGTTACACCCACATTCCAACTGGAGGTAAATTGAGGATTATATGCGTGTAAGTCTCCTTCCATGGTGCCTCACCATGGTGGGTGCTAAAGAATGTCCGTTTTTGGGGCACTTGGGGGGCTCAGGTCATGATTTCATGGTTGACAAGTTCAAGCCCCGCATCAGGCTCTGTGGTGATAGCTCAGATGCTGGAGCCTGCAATTCTGTGTCTCCTTCTCTTTTTGCCCTTCCCCCACTTACAATCTGTCTCTCTCTCACTAAATAAACATTAAAAAAATTAAAATATTAAGAAAAAGGTGTATTCCTGGGGCACCTGGAATGGTTGTGGTTCAGTCAGTTAAGCGTCCGACTTAGGCTCAGGTCATGATGTCATGGTTGGTGATTTCGAGCCCCACATCAGGCTCTCTGCTATCAGAGCAAAGCCCTCTTCAGATCCTCTGTCCCCCTCTCTCTCTGCCCCTCCCCAACTCATGCTCTCTCTCTCCCCCTCTGTCTCAAAAATCAATAAATATTTTAAAAAGGGTGTGGTCCTAGAATTCTAGGGAGGCCCCAGAGGCTGACAGGGTGACTAGGGGGAGGTCTGTTAAGACCCTGTGTGTCTGTTGGTGTTAGGTCTCCCCAGGTGGACATTAACCCCAGCCGGCAAGGCCTACTTCAGCAATCAGCTTACTCTGGAGTCTAGAGTTTTCTTCCCAGCTATATGCCTGTCAGATGTGAGTGTTGGTACCCAAGAGGAATGCTTACTGGCACCACTAGAATGGCTAGAAATGTGTATTTGCCCTCGTGTGAGTCTCTCCTTCTCTGGTCTTGATCCTCTTGCCCTTGGGGCCTGACCCTAAGTTGGGAAAGGTGATAGTTAGCACTGGTTATACTGATAGCCTTGCTGCTCTTGGCACAAGAAACCAAAGGCCTTGGGCATCTCAACGAATTAAATTTCAAAGGTTCCATTTCAGTGCAGGAAACTAGGGAAATTATCACCCCTGGAATCTTTCTAGGGTCCCTCCAATGACAGCCTTTAGTGGGAATCTGCTTCTGTGTGATTGTCAGTCTCTGAGGAGTACGAGAGCTTGCTTTCCTTCGTTCTGTGTGAAATCGGTGAAATCGTGCATTCTGTTGTTTTTATTTCTACTTCGAAAATTTAATTTAATTTTAGTTTTGTTAACTGAAGAATCATTACCATACAGTGTTGCGTTAGGTTGAGGTGTATGACAGAGTGGCCTGCTATTTATACCCGTTACAAAATGGTCACCACAGTGTGTCTGGTTACCATCGGTGACCAGTGTTGTTTTTATCGAAAAAATGATCTCCCATTTTATTTTGGATTCTGTCCAAGCTTGTCAAAACCAACCAACCAACCAACCAACAAACCTACAGAGTTTTCAAAACATTACCTTTATTAAAAATAAAGCTCTGGGTGGCTTTGTCGGTTAAGCATCCAACTCTTGATTTCGGTTCAGTCATGATCTCGCGGTTGGTGGGACTGAGCCCCGCGTGGGGCTCTGTGCTGAGCATGGAACCTGCTTGGGTTTTCTCTCCCTCTCTCTATCTCTCTCTGTCCCTCTTCCCTGTTCTCTCTCTCTCTAAAAGAAAAGAATTTAAAAAAATAAGCTCTTATGGAATGATTTCCCTGTAATTTGTTTTCTCTAGATAGCTTGCCAGGATTTTGTTACCTTTGCGAAGTCCTGGGTCACAGAGTCTTACACTGTCCTGTAGTTGAAATATGCGACCTCAGCCCCAACATGACATTCCCTTTTCCTTATTTTGCTCAGTGTAAAACCATGGAAATAAGCCCCCACTTTTCCTGGATTTTTCCACAATTTCTAGCTATGCCACTGCTGTTGATACATTCTGACTGATTTTTAACCAGTAAAACATTTACGTTTTTCTCTTCAGCACAGTGTTCCAAGTATCTGCTGAGAGCTGACAACCTCTTTCAGGGCAACTATGTTGGTGAAGCTTTTGAATAAAGATTAATCACCATCCGTCTCCTGTTTTTTATTTATTAAGGATATTAACCCTTCTGTATATGTTACAAGTGGTTTTTTTTTTTTCCAGTTGATTGTTTAGCTTTTGACTTTTTAGGGTATGTTTTGTCCCCCAAATATTATTATTTTTACTTTTTAAAAAATATTTATTTATTTTTGAAGGAGAGAGAGAGAACATGAGCAGGGGAGGGGTAGAGAGAGAGGGAGACACAAAATCCGAAGCAGGCTCCAGGCTCCGAGCTGTCAGCACAGAGCCATACTCGGGGCTCGAATCCATGAACCGTGAAATCGTGACCTGAACTGAAGTTGGCCGCTTAACTGACTGAGTCACACAGGTGTCCCTATATTTTTTATGTAATAAATCTTTTCATCCTTTTCAGTTGTAGTCTGGCCTATGACATATGTTCATCTGTTTTCTCCCAGTCAGGAAGAGGAAATTTCCAATGACAGAGGTCACATGAGGTCATTCCTTTGGCTTGGGCACCTGTAATGGCTTTGGGGAAAAAGCCTGGCAGCATGCAGGGTGGTAGTGATCGTGTCACTGACTTGGGATTTGTGATTGCTGAGAAATTAGCAACACTGTGCACATAAAACATCTGGGGTAAATGTCAGCCCTCGGCACTTGGACACTCTTGTTTTCCCTCCTTGAAAGACATTCTCTCAGCCCCAGAAAAGCAATGATCATATTTTATAAACATACACTCTCACTTGCTTGCAGTTGTGATCAGAATCAACAATTGTCTTCGTTAACATTGTAATACAGGTGTCTTTCCATACTCCCATATCCTTATTTTCATTGGTCACATATTATTCTAATTAGTTGACTGTACCAGAATTTCCTTTGAATTTTTTTTTTTTTGGTCTTAGCCCAGGTTTCCCCTAAAAGTAGACCTTAGTCAAAAATTTCGGGGTAAGAAGTTGATTTGGGGGTAGCATGTGGTCAGAGCACACATCCTTTTGCTCTGGAAAATCATTTGTTGTCGACTTTACTTCAAAGCCTTTATTGTAAAGCTGTTGTAGCTTTGAGCGATAGCTTCCCCATTTCTTTCTTTAAAGAAATCTTTCTTAATTGTTTATTTCTAAGAGAGAGAAAGCACAAGTGGGGCAAGGGCAGAGAGAAAGGGAGACAGAGGATCCAAAGTAGGCTCTGTGCTGACAGCAGAGCAGAGAGCCTGATTCGGGCCTTGAACTCAAAAACCGTGAGATCATGACCTGAGGCAAAGTTGGGCACTTAACCGACTGAGCGACCCGGGCTCCTCAGCTTCCCCATTTCCAGGGCTTGTGATGTGTATGAACTGCCTGGACCCCCATGCGTGGCCATTCACTGGCTTCTGCTTGGAATGCTCTGTAAATCACCGTTCAAAAGGTGTCTCCTCTGGAAAGTTTGCCCTGGTGCTTTGGGTAGAATTAAGTTTCTATAAGACTCTGCAGCCACCAATACTAGAGCAGTTATCTGTTTTTTGTTTTTGTTACTGTTTTTTTTTTTTTTAATTAAAAAACAATTTAATGTTTATTCATTTTTGAGAGACAGAGAGAGACTGAGCATGAGTGGGGGAGGGGCAGAGAGAGGGAGACACAGAATCTGAAACAGGCTCCAGGCTCTGAGCTGTCAGCACAGAGCCCAGCACGGGGCTTGAACCCATGAACTGCGAGATCATGACCTGAGCCGAAGTCGAATGCTCACCCGACCGAGCCTCCTGGTACCCCTCTGTTTCCTGTGTTTTAGACAGACGAACACTCATGGGGTCGTTGCTCTAAGGCACCATCCAGGGGTGTCCTCATACTACACCTTAGATTCTTATATTCCAATTCTTGATATGCTTTTTGTCTCCGTTCCGCTCTAAACTCTTCCAGGCCAAACTTTATTCTGTTCTTCATTTTCAGTTCTGTACATATCCTGTCATTTGACAACTTTTGAGTGAAATCAACAGATGCCCTGGACCAACCAGCTAGAACCTGTGAGTTTATTGATAAAAGGAAAACCACTTTGCCTTGTCACATAAGGTCCATGGCAACTAATGGTTGACCGTTCAGTCCTCCCTGATGTAATGGCCAAATGCTATTTTAATTTAAAATTTTTTTTATTGTGGTAAAACATCTAAAATATAAAATTAATCTTTAAAAACTTTTTTTTAATGTTTATTTATTTTTTGAGAGACAGAGACAGAGCATAAGCAGGGGAGGGGCAGAGAGACAGGGAGTCACAGAATCTAAAGCAGGCTCCAGGCTCTGAGCTGTCAGCATAGAGCCTGATGTGAGGCTCAAACCCATGAACTGTGAGATCATGACCTGAGCTGAAGTCAGACGCTTAACTGACTGAGCCACCCAGGCACCCCTAAAATTAATCTTTTTTTTAACAATTTTTAAGTGTACAGTTCAGTGGCATTAAGTACATTTGCACTCTTGGACAATGGTCACCTCTGTCCATCTCCAGAAATTTTTCATGTTTCCAAAATGAAACTCCTCATCTATTTTATTTTTTTAAATCCCCCCGACTCCTTGTCTATTTTAATTTAAAAAGTATTTATCAGAGTAACATGTACACATAATTTAAGAATAATATAGTACAATAAGTCATATATATATATATATATATATATATATATATATTTTTTTTTTTTTTTTTTTTTTTTTTTTTTTTTTTTTTTTTAAAGTTTGGTTTTTTTGAAGAGCTCCTGGGTGGCTCAGTCTGTTAAGTATCCAACTTCGGCTCAGGTTATCATACGGTTCAGGAGATCGAGCTCAGTGTCGGGCTCTGTGCTCACCATGTGGACTCTCCCTGGGGTTCTCTGTCCCTCTTTCTGCCCCTTACCTGTGCACACTAGTGAGATCACCACCTGAGCTGAGATGAAGAGTCAGGCACTTCACCTACTGAGCCACCCAGGCGACCCAGTACCGCAAGTGTTCCAAAGAAAAAGCTCAGTTTCCCATTCCTTCCCCATCTCCTTGTCTCAACCTACAGGCAGTTACATTCTCTTTTCATAGTTGCTTTTGATAATTATCTCCATATTTACAAATACTGAGTTTTTCCTGCTATTTTGATTTTACTTTTTACATTTTTTAAAACTGAAGTAGAGTTGACACACATGTACTGCTATTTTTATTTATTTTGTTTTCCTTTGAAGTTTTTGTTAACTAACTGGAATTAAAATACACAATGTGATACTAGTTTCAGGGGTACTGCCATTTTTAAATGTATCAGGTTAACGTTGTCTACAGACTTCCATAACTTTAGTGGAAGCTCTGGCTTTTTTCTCTCTACCACCTTTATTCTCAGTCCTTCCTACAGAGATTCTTTGAGTTTTGGTTCAATCAGTAATAATCGTGATGTCATTGTGGTTCAGTCAATAACTAGGGTTTATACCATTTGAGCTCATAGTGACGTAAAAACCTTGCATTCAGGGTTCAGGTGAAGGAGACTGAGTCACTCTGAAGTCTTTCATTTAATTTTTTTGGGGGGGTGTCTAGAGCCCCATCAGGGCTTTCTGATCCACTTGGTGTCCCAGAATTTTGAGATGCTAAGGCTTGATTTCTCTAGAGACAAACCCTCTGTATGCAGTGCGGGCAGGGTGGGGAAGCCAGGGTTGGGTGAGGACTGTAGTCCCCTGGGTCCATGGGCTTGGCTCCCAACTGCTCGCAACCCGTTCCTTTGTCTCTAGTCTTTGCTATCCCCCTGCCTTTGATTCTAGATGCTTCTCGACACATGGGCTCTGCAGAGTGAATTCCTGTGCTTCCCACAGCAAGGCTGTCCCTGGGCAGTTAGGTGGAAATGCCAGTGCGTGTAACATCTATGGTCCTCGATCATCCACACATGTGCTAATATTCCTTGTCTGTCACTGTTTCCTTTCTCTTTGTCCTGTGGATGATAGCCTTTTAATTTGGTCTCTATGGTTCTGGTTGAGCGTAGGGAGGGAAAGGAAGCGTGTACGTGTGGTCAATCTGTCACAACTCACTTGAGATTCACATGCTCCTTAAATAGAGAAAAGGCCCCAACATTTAAAATTCAGTTAAAACCCATCGGGCATTTCTGCAAATTTGTGACAAGTGGGAGCACTGGGGAGTGGGAAGGATGGGTCAGTCTTTCTTTCTTATTCTCTTTCCTCAAGATGTGGAGAAAATTAGGGTACAGAATGAAAGCTTGAAAAAGAAACTCATTTTTGGAAGGATCCACTGTTCATATGATGTTCATGATGTCTCGAGGGTGTGGGTGTGATGGTGAGAACACACTGAAATCCGATTTGCATGATATGTTTTTGATGTGTTTGATAGATTTAGAAACTTATTATTTTATACCACTTGGGTAAGGTTATTTTCATGTTTTAGAAAATCTTCCCGTTTGAAGATCAAAGTTAGAATATAGTGTGGGCTCTGGCATAGTATTGGCATGCTTTCGAGTTGGGGCTCGCAAGTTCACGTTCCTGGGATGAACCCTGGGGACAGTGGAGACTGTCCACTGGCCCCACCACTGTGGACTCATGCATTTTTTTTTTAATGTTTGTTTATTCATTTTGAGAGAGAGTGTGTGATTTGGGGAAGGGTGGAGAGAAAGAATCCCAAACAGCCTCCACATAGTCGGTGCAGAGCCCCATATGGGGCTGGATCCCATGAACTGTGAGATCAAGATCTGGGCTTAAATCAAGAGTTAGGTGCTTAACAGGTGCCCCAGGATCAGGCATTCTTAATGCCGTCTGCTGTAGACTCTGAATCCTGAAACTCCTCCTGGCCCGTCTTTAGAAGCCTCCCCTTGAACTTCAAACCTGCCCCTTCTCTCTGCTGCTTTGCTTTTTATGCGCCGTTTCTCAATGGAAGGAAATTTGCTCCTGGGCACCGATGAGGTGCCCAGAGACCATTCACTTGCTCCAAATGTTTGTTCAGGGAGACATAGACATCGACAGCAGCTGGAGGTTGGGTGAGAACCACCTCTGACTGTTCAGCTTTGCCCTGTTTGTCCAGTGGATCCAGGCTTTGGAAGGTCCGAGGACACTGGTGTTTAGTGGAGGACAGCTGTCTTGTTTCAGCCCCTCTTTTTCCTGCATCCTTGCTCCTGGATTCTTGCTCCTGCTTCTTGCCAGTAGGTGGCATGCTAGGCCTGGCAAAAACCAGCAAGAACTGTGTGTTGTGAGCAGCTGGTTTGATCTTGCAGGGCAGGTTTTCCCCAGATGGGCGGTGCTGCGAAGAAATTCCCTGAAGGCAGCGCAAGGAGGATTGCCAGTAGGGATCCCCTCAGGCTGGACAAAGGGTCATCTTGTCTTTGCTGTGTTTTAGAGTGTGTTTGCACCTCTCTTCTCTCTCCCCCTTCCCCCCCTACACACGCCTCAATCTTTAATATGAAAACCCCATTAGCTCCCACTTTCTGATCCTTGCTGGCATCCAGGTCAAGGGATGATGGTGTAACTGACAAAGGTCCATAAAACTCAGGTTAGAGGCAAGGCTTTGGGATAAAGCAGACCAGGATTGGGGCCGGAGGCAGAGAGTGGAATGGGTTCACCAAATCAAAGCTGGGCCTCTGTCAAGGATGGCAGAGGGGAATGTGGCGGTGTGGGCTCAAAACTGTCCATGACTGCACAGGAGTGGCTGTGTCTGGGGGTGTCCTTGGCACCTGTGAACCCTGGGCCTGCCAGTCAGCCTCTTGCCAGGTGTGTGGAGTGAGACTGTAAGAAGTTACGTACTGGGGTGAGGGAGCGATGGGTTCGAATTCAGCTCTGACAGCTCCTTGCACCGTGAGTCGGGACATGTTACACACCTTCCCTGAGCTTTTGACTTGTCCTCTTCCAGATGTGTTGATAATAGTCAAGGGGTGTTGTCCACGTCAGATGCAAAATTCTTCTTCCTGCCTCTGGAATCGAAGAGGTGCTATGTAAACAGTATCTTGTGGCGTAATGAGTCATTTATGAAAGCATAATGCCAAGGAAAAAAAAAAAGGCATGTCATAAATAAAATATTTGGTCACAAAGGGGAAGAAATCTGGGAAAACAGTGCTCAGTGCACCTGTCCTGCCCCGGGAGGATGAGTTCCATCTTCCTGAAGGCAGTACGGTACTTCTGTGTGATGGGTGGGGAAGTTCTGTGCCTTAAAGATGGCAGTAAAAACACTGTTGAGCTCACACGGAGCTACATCCCTTGGTTCACTCTTAATTTGTGTCTTATTTCTAATTACATAGTGACGATACAATATTTTCTGGTCCACACCTAGGTAGCCTCATTTAGGAAGGAAAAAGGAGTATATCCAGAGCATTCGCAAGTATACTTTGAAATACAATGAAGATGTGGTACATAGATAAAATGGAGTATTACTCGGTGATCAAAAAGAATGAAGTCTTGCCATTTGCAACTACGTGGATGGAACCGGAGGGTATTATGCTAAGTGAAATTAGTCAGAGAAAGATAGATATCCTATGATTTCACTCAGATGTGGGATTTAAGAAACACACAGATGATCACAGGGGAAGAGAAGGAAAAATAAGATACAAACAGAGAGGGAGACAAACCATAAGAAAGTCTTAAATACAGAGAACAGACTGAAGGTGAGTGGAGGGAGGTGGGTGGGGGATGGGCTAGATGGGTGATGGGCATCAAGGAGGGCAATTTTTGGGATGAGCAGTGGGTGTCGTATGTAAGAGGTGAGTCCCTGGGCTCTACTCCTGAAGCCAAGACCACACTGCATGTTAACTAACTTGGATTTAATTAAAATAAATATAATGAAGCCACATAGTGGAGAGCAGACACCAGGAACAGAGACAATACTCCCTTTCTCCCTCCAGGCTTTCCTTCCATTTCCTCTCTTTTGGGGTGAACAGCATCACCCCTGAGACCCCACACCAGCCTAAGCTGTGGAAAGATTTGGATACCTCAGTGGATGGAATTTCTTCTGTGTGCAAGTGTGCTGAGCATCACAGGCAGCTCTTAACTCATGGACGTGGGGTAGGGACTTTCTGGTTTTGAAATCTCACATTTTAATTTTCTTGTGCTCCAACTTGTGCTCTTTATTGGAAAGCTGGTAATAACAGGGGCACCTGGATGGCTCAGTTGGTTAAGTGTCCGACTCTTGATTTTGGCTCAGGTCATGATCTCACGGTTTGTAAGTTTGAGATCCGCGTCAGGCTCTGTGCTGACAGAGTGGAGTCTGCTTGGGATTGTCTCTCTCCCTCTTTCTCTGCTCCTCCCCACACTTTCCACCCCCCCCCTCCTCTCTCTCAAAATAAATAAGTAAACATTTTAAAAACAGAAAAAAAAGCTGATAATAATGGTCAACCTGTAAGCTTATATATTTGGGGGCACCTGTGGACTTCTATTTCCAAATCTTGTGCCAAGGCTCTGCTGATGATGACAGGAAGGCACAAATGAGTTGGAAGGAGCTGGAGGTGAAGACTTCCACCCCCTGTGCCCATCAGTTACACCCCACCGAGGTCAACTCCATCCCATAGCTGCAGGGTCCTGTTGAATCCAGACAACGAAGGTGTGTGGTTTGATCATAAGGAGCCATAAGGATGAAAGCATAGGAGGTGAACCCAGGTCTCCCTGATAAGTCACTGTGCAAACCACCATTCCATTGTAGAATGTTCTCTATTTGTGCAAAGTTTGGCACCCTCTGCTAGAATACATTTTTACATTAATAATTTGCTTGCATTTATCCATTCATTCATTAAACAGTTTTATTTACTTTTGAAAGAGTGTATGAGCAGAGGAGGGGCAGAGAGAGGGGGACAGACAGAGGATCCCAAGCAGGCTTGAAGACAGCAGAGAGCCTGATGCGGGGCTTGAATTCACAAACTGTTAGATCATGACCTGAGCCGAAGTTGGACGCTCAACCAAACCAGGCGCCCCTCCGATTTGCTTTTACAATGTGGTTTTATTGAACCAATTCTGTGAAAATGTCACTGTCTATTTATGGTCTGAAAAGAAGGCAATTGCTGATTTGATGTAAGAGGAGCTTGAAGAGGATTTATGAGACTGGCATTTGTTTTGTTCTTTGGATCAAAAACTCAGATGGCAAATTTCAGATAGGCCAGAACATTCTGAGGTAGCCACCTACCTAGCTTTGCTGTCTAGTTCCCTGAAGTCATAGAGGAACTTGATCTGAATGAAAGGATGGTTCTTAAGTTTTCTATCCCTAAACATCTTTTTTCAAGTTAAAAAAAAATTGTTTTAAAGTAAGCTCTATGCCCAGCGTGGGGCTCGAACTCACTACCTGGAGATCACATGCTCTATGAACTGAGCCAGCCAGGTGCCTCAATAAACGTCTGTTTTATGGCTCTCTTTGCCACCAGGACCTCAGTGGCAAGCTGTATTTATGAAATCATTTTTCATTTCCTTTTTCATTAAATCTTCAAATATGCTTGTCTCTTATGCAAGTTATGGTTAAGCATCTTTGTGGCTACTACCACGTTCAGTGCATCCTGTATTCTCCTAGTTTCCCCCTCTCCTCCCCTCCCTTCCCTCCCTCCCTCCCTCCCTCCCTTCCTTCCTTCCTTCCTAATAACCAACCTTCCTTCCTTCCTCCCTCCCTTCCTCCCTCCCTTCCTTCCTTCCCCCCTCCCTTCCCCCTTCCCCCCTCCCTTCCCCCCTCCCTTCCCCCCTCCCTTCCCCCCTCCCTCCCTCCCTCCCTCCCTCCCTTCCTCCCTTCCTCCCTTCCTCCCTCCCTTCCTCCCTCCCTTCCTCCCTCCCTCCCTCCCTCCCTTCCTCCCTCCTTCCCTTCCTTCCTTCCTTCCTTCCTTCCTTCCTTCCTTCCTTCCTAATAACCAACCTTCCTTCCTCCCTCCCTCCCTTCCTTCCTTCCTTCCTTCCTAATAACCAACCTTCCTTCCTTCCTCCCTCCCTCCCTTCCTTCCTTCCTCCCTCCCTTCCTTCCTTCCTCCCTCCCTTCCTTCCTTCCTCCCTCCCTTCCTTCCTTCCTCCCTCCCTTCCTTCCTTCCTTCCTCCCTCCCTTCCTTCCTTCCTTCCTCCCTCCCTCCCTTCCTTCCTCCCTCCCTCCCTCCCTCCCTCCCTCCCTCCCTCCCTTCCTTCCTTCCTTCCTTCCTCCCTCCCTCCCTTCCTCCCTCCCTCCCTTCCTCCCTCCCTTCCTCCCTCCCTTCCTCCCTTCCTCCCTCCCTTCCTCCCTCCCTCCCTCCCTTCCTCCCTTCCTCCCTCCCTTCCTTCCTTCCTCCCTCCCTTCCTCCCTCCCTTCCTCCCTCCCTTCCTCCCTCCCTTCCTCCCTTCCTTCCTTCCTCCCTCCCTCCCTTCCTCCCTCCCTTCCTTCCTCCCTCCCTCCCTTCCTTCCTTCCTAATAACCAACCTTCCTTCCTCCCTTCCTCCCTTCCTCCCTTCCTTCCTTCCTTCCTTCCTTCCTTCCTTCCTTCCTAATAACCAACCTTCCTTCCTCCCTTCCTTCCTCCCTTCCTTCCTCCCTTCCTTCCTCCCTTCCTTCCTCCCTTCCTTCCTCCCTTCCTTCCTCCCTTCCTTCCTTCCTTCCTTCCTCCCTCCCTCCCTCCCTCCCTTCCTCCCTCCCTTCCTTCCTCCCTCCCTCCCTTCCTTCCTCCCTCCCTTCCTTCCCCCCTCCCTTCCTTCCTTCCTTCCTAATAACCAACCTTCCTTCCTTCCTTCCTTCCTTCCTTCCTTCCTTCCTAATAACCAACCTTCCTTCCTCCCTTCCTTCCTTCCTCCCTTCCTTCCTTCCTTCCTTCCTAATAACCAACCTTCCTTCCTTCCTTCCTCCCTTCCTTCCTAATAACCTTCCTTCCTTCCTTCCTTCCTTCCTTCCTTCCTTCCTTCCTCCCTTCCTTCCTTCCTAATAACCTTCCTCCCTTCCTTCCTAATAACCTTCCTCCCTTCCTTCCTTCCTCCCTCCCTCCCTCCCTCCCTCCCTCCCTTCCTTCCTTCCTTCCTTCCTTCCTTCCTAATAACCTTCCTTCCTCCCTTCCTCCCTTCCTTCCTAATAACCTTCCTTCTTCCCTTCCTCCCTTCCTTCCTAATAACCTTCCTTCCTCCCTCCCTCCCTCCCTTCCTCCCTCCCTCCCTTCCTCCCTCCCTCCCTTCCTCCCTCCCTCCCTCCCTTCCTTCCTTCCTTCCTCCCTTCCTTCCTTCCTCCCTTCCTTCCTTCCTCCCTTCCTTCCTTCCTCCCTTCCTTCCTTCCTCCCTTCCTTCCTTCCTCCCTTCCTTCCTTCCTCCCTCCCTTCCTTCCTTCCTCCCTTCCTTCCTCCCTTCCTTCCTTCCTTCCTCCCTTCCTTCCTCCCTTCCCCCCTCCCTTCCTCCCTCCCTTCCCCCCTCCCTCCCTCCCTCCCTCCCTCCCTCCCTCCCTCCCTTCCTCCCTCCCTCCCTCCCTCCCTCCCTTCCTCCCTTCCTTCCTCCCTTCCTTCCTTCCTTCCTCCCTTCCTTCCTTCCTCCCTTCCTTCCTTCCTCCCTTCCTTCCTTCCTTCCTTCCTCCCTTCCTTCCTCCCTTCCTCCCTTCCTTCCTCCCTTCCTCCCTTCCTTCCTTCCTTCCTTCCTAATAACCTTCCTTCCTTCCTTCCTTCCTTCCTTCCTTCCTAATAACCTGTGTTATCTATCAGTGAATACCCTAGTTACTAAAAACCAACACTTGGGATGTATGACCACAGGATAAGATAGCAGAAATTGAGATTTTCCTGGAAATTCGTACTACACCTGATCTTGTTAACCAACTTTGTAATTTTCATGACAACATCGAGGTTTATAACATCTAAATAGGAAGTCTTATAATCAATTTATTGTCAAAATAACAATAATTATTGCTAGTTTTATTGAGAATGTACTAAGTCCCAGACACTGGGCTAGGCCCTTCACATGCATTACATCTTGTGTGCCTTAACAGTACTGTGAAGTAAATAACAGCCCAATTTATCTAAAGAGGAACCCGAGTCTTTAGTCCCACCATTAGGGAGGGGCAGAAGTAGAGCCTAGTTCTGTCTGTCTGTGGAGATCATGCTGTTAGCCACTCCATGGTGTTGGTCCTCCGTCAATGGAATCTGAGAAAAATGTCAAGTTGTGATGGGGTACTTGGTTTCCTTCTGGGCTGATTTCTTTCTAGGCAGACGAAGGAGGAAAAGTGCATTTGTAATAGATATTCTTTTCAATTTTTGGACCTGCTTTCTCCTCACAACTCCATCACGATCTGCAGAAACACGGTAGTGGGGACAACAGAAGCCTGTTGATGGGAAGTTGGGTTGTGGCAACCAATGTGATCTTCTTTGTGTGGCTGTTGGATTTACCATCTGCTAATATTTGAGAAGAAAAATATTTCTCTGTAGAAACCTCTGGGAAGCATCTTGGTATTATTTGGTTTGGCTTCAAGTGTTCTCCTCCTGATGATATTTGAGAAAGAAAATATTTTCCCTGAAAACTTCTAGGAAGCACCTGAATATTTTTTTTTTCTTTCTTTCTTTCTTTCTTTCTAGATCTGGCTTCATATGTTTCTCCTTTTTAAAATCATTTTTGAAATGTTGATTTATTTTTATTAATTTTTTTTTAACATTTATTTCTTTTTGAGAGACAAAGACAGAGTGTGAACAAGGGAGGGGCAGAGAGAGAGGGAGACACAGAATCTGAAGCAGGCTCCAGGCTCTGAGCTGTCAACATAGAGCCTGACACAGGGCTTGAACTCACAATTGGCCAGATCATGACCTGAGCTAAAGTCAGACGCTCAACCGACTGAGCCACCCAGGCACCCCCATTGCTGATTTATTTTTGAGAGAGTACGTGTGCACGCTCTAGAGTCAGAGAGAGGTGGGGAGAGAGAGTCCCAAGCAGGCTCTGTGGTGACAGCCCAGAGCCCATTGTGGGGGCTCTATTCGACCAACTCTGAGACCATGACCTGAGCTGAAATCAAGAGTCAGATGTTTGATTGAGCTACCCAGGTGCCCCCATATGTTAGCAATAACTAACTAGCAGTAACTCTTTGTGAATTCTCCACTAATACCCTATGCATGATCTATATAGACAGATAGATCTCAGTCTATCACTCTATCTTTCTGTCATTCTTTCATTCTATCTACTTACTGACATACCGACCTTTGACAGAAGTCCTTCCTCACTGGAAATGTATTAACTCTCCCTTTGCTCCTGGGTGGGACTGACGTGATCTGGTTTCCCTTGACAGAATTTATTTGCTACTCAGAAAGGAGGGTCAGAAAAGCCATACTGAACCTTGGATGATGCTGAACAGTCATGAAATTACTCTTACGTGGATTACAATGCCTTCTTAATTTCCGTTATAGTCCTTCTTTGCCACCCATCTGTGTTTGTGAGGTAGGGAATGAAGTTGGGACATATTGCTGCCTGAAGAATTGAGTTGTGGTTGTCATCTTTTCATGGCCCAATTTATTCTCCTTCTTCATAAACATCTGCTCTGTTCTAAGGAACACTCTGTCCTTTGTGTGTGAGAATGGCAGATCGAAGGGTCAGAGAGGAACTGGTGGGAGGGGAAAGAAGAGGGAGTAGATGTTATTGAAGAACAATAGAGAAATGAATTCTCTCTTTTTTTTTTTTTTAAGTGGGGGAGGGGAAGAGAGACGGACAGAGACACAGAATCCGAGGCAGGCTTCAGGCTCCGAGCTGTCAGCACAGAGCCCAACAGGGGTTCAGACCCACCAACTGTGAGATCATGACCTGAGCCGGTCACATGCTTAACTGACTGAGCCACCCAGGTGCCCCAAATTATTATTATTATTTTTAATGTTTATTCATTTTGAGACAGCAAGCAAGGGAGGTGCAGACAGAGAGGGAGAGAGAGAATCCCAAGCAGGCTCTGCACTGTCAGAGCCCAACACAGGGCTCGATCTCACGAATAGATCATTATCTGAGCCAAAATCAAGAGTTGGACACTTAACCAACTGAGCCACCAGGTGCCCTGAGAAATGAATTCTTACTTCTTACAACACATCCCTTCTTTGCTCCCTGAGCCTGCTGGGCTTATTTATTTAGGCAAGGAAGTGGAAGAGTTTCCAATGACTTTGACCTTCTGATGGCCGCGTGTGCTTTTTAACCAAATGATGAAGTAATTATTGGTACAGGGGGCTATCTGGGTTTTGGAAGAATGAATTTGTCTCATGGTACCTAAAAAGCCAGTCTGCCTAGCACCATTTCCAGCCAGACAGAACTGGAGAAAAGACCAGACTCTAGCTGTAGAGTAGGTTTATTTTATTTTATTTTATTGTTTGTTTTTATTGTTTTTTTAAAATTTTTTAAAAATGTTTTTATTTTTACTTTTGAGACAGAGAGAGACAGAACATGAGCAGGGGAGGGGCAGAGAGAGGGGGAGACACAGAATCTGAAGCAGGCTCCAGGCTCTGAGCTGTCAGCACAGAACCTGATGTGGGGCTTGAACTCACGGAGTGTGAGATCATGACCTGAGCTGAAGTCGGACACTTAACCAACTGAGCCACCCAGGCATCCCTCCTTACTGTTTTTGTTTGTGGATCCCAGTTATTAAATTTAGGGACCCAGATGATAGATCTAGTGTATGGCATTAAAATCACATGACAGATTTCGCTACCAGGCAAGACAAGAGCCAAGAGTCCAGTAATTGGGATGGAGTGGGAAGACTTAGCTACTCTCCTCTACCAGCATCAAGAGCTCATTTCTGTTCTGGAAAAATGACCCAGAGTCCTTTTTAGAGCCTCTGCATGGTTATTTCCATTAAGGGTGCTATAGGTTTTCTGATCTGCTCCACACCTGCAATAAGGCTTTCAACCTGAGAGAAACAGAGAGAGGCTAGGAAGCAACAAGGTGTTTCCAAGATGGTGGCTTTTGGGAATCAAATGCATCATTGTTTGAGAAGATCCCAGTGGTATCTTGGGAAGACAAAGTGTTCTGTCCTTGGAGTCCAAAGATGCTTTTCACCCACCTCGAGCACAATCTGTACTTGGCTTTCTAGTCAGGTTGATGGTTTAGTGGCGATCTACCCACACTTTCTGCCTTGGGTCCAGCAGGTCTCAAGGACAGGTCTGTGTGCAGGGTAATAGGTACAGCATGCCCTCACAGAGCAGCCTGAACACCATTGGCCTTGGTCTTCAAGTAGGCTTCACAGTTCAGGCAACTTTTATAGTAACTGAATCACCAACTTAAAACATCTTTGGACCTTATTTGTGAGTGAAGAAGGAAATAACATGAAATTTCTGCATTTGAAGAGTCTAGGAAAATTGATGGACGTATCCAAACATCAGATTCACACAGAATTTATGGTGTCAAATCTAGGTTAACAAATAATTTCTTAATGAAATTCTCATCATCCAAGGCCTGTGAACTGCTTTTGTAAAATTTTTATTTTATTTTTTTATGAGTTGCTTTTGAAGGACAAGAATATAAATAGAGTAAAAAAATTGCATCTCTATGATGTCACATCATGTGGAGGGAAGTGAAACAGCTCCAATGGACAGAGAATTTTCAGTGTGTCTCAGGACAGACATTGAACGTCTTACCTTTGTGATTTTCTTATCTTTTGTAGCTGGCCAACTCCTAGTTCATTGTTCTTCAGGGAATGCAGACAGTGATGTTGACTAGAGTCCACTCCATCTTTAAAAAAATTTTTTTTAAATGTTTATTCATCTTAGTGAGTGAGCGAGTAAGGGGCAGAGAAAGAGGCAGACACAGAATCTGAAGTAGGCTCCAGGCTATGAGCTGTCAGCATAGAGCCCGACGTGGGGCTTGAACCCACAAATGGTGATGTCATGAACTGAGCCGAAATCAAACGCTTAACCCAGGTGCCCCAAGAGTCAATTTTATCTTAATATGTTTTTATATGTCTTTTTCTTGGGGGAAGGGCAGGTTCAAAAGGGAGATAGGAGGTGGATCAGATTATCAGTAGAAGGTTTTTATTTTTTAATTAAAAAATTTTTAAAGGATATATATACATGCATATATGCATATATGCATATATATACATACATATATACATATACGCACACACACACACATATATATATATATAAATGTTTATTTTTGAGAGGGAGAGGCAGAGAGAGAGAGAAAGGGAGAGAGAGAATCCCAGCAGGCTCTGTGCTGTCAGTGCAGAGCCCGACATGGGGCTCAAACTCACGAACTGTGAGATTGTGACCTGATCCGAAATCAAGAGTTGGATGCCTAACCCACTGAGCCACCCAGGCTCCCGTTTTTAAATTTTAAAAGAAAACACAACAATATGTGACTTTACTGGGAAAATGCAGAAACCATTCTATGAGTATATGCAGGTCTGTCCCTTGGCTTTGCTCCAAGTTGGGATCCCTGGAGAGTGACTTTCCTTCCTGGAAATTCGGAGGCCCTGGGTGGAATAGCCAAGCTTTAGAAATACACAGAGGGGCGCCTGGGTGGCTCAGTTGGTTAAGCATCCAACTTTGGCTCAGGTCATGATCTCACCGTTTGTGAGTTCGAGTCCCTCCTTGGGCTCTGTGCTGATGGCTCAGAGCCTGGAGCCTGCTTTGGATTCTCTGTCTCCCTCTCTGTCTGCCCCTCCCCGATCATGCTCTGTCTCTCTCTCCTTCAAAAATAAATGTTAAAAAAATTTTAATAGAAATACACAGATTCCAGGTACATCAAGTCTTAAAGCTTGAGAGGATCCCAGAGACAAAGTGACTTAGGGTCCTACGACTAACGAGTAAGTCCAAGCAAGCTGCTTTAGTGACATATCTTCTTGATCTTGAGGGAGACTGTCCCACATGGTTAAGGAATCAGCACGATGGTCAACAAGAAAACTTCTAGCAGTCTGCTATGTGATGAGTACTTGCTGGGCACCAAGAATTTAGAGAAGAATTCAGCATGGTCTCTGATGGTGAGGGAGGTTCAAGTTAGTGTAGAGAGGAAATAATAATAATAAAAAAATAAACACAAGTGTCAGAAGATACATGCAAAAGAAATGTTGGTGCCCAGCAGACAGTAAGTCCTTATTGAATGAATGAATGAATGAATGAATGAATGAATTTAGGTTATCAGAGAGGTGTGTTCGGTCCCCTGGGAAGAAAGCCTCCATATGGGAGGCTTTAAAGGAAAAGTAGGAGTTGGCTAAATGGAGAATGAAGGAAACCCATCCAGGAATATCAATACATCTGTGAAATCTGACCTTTCAGCACAAAGTAGAGGAAAATCCAGGCCATTTCCCTTAAGGGGCACTTACTCACAGGGTGACTTAGAACCACTTACCGCTTGGAAATAGATTTTTAGCTATAACCCCAGAGTGGATGCTGCTGCTTGCTCGGGGGGAAAATTCCAAAGTCAGGTTTACAGCAGGCAAATTTGGAAACCAGGAATAGAAAATGTTTCAGCAGTGGTGCCCAGGCAAGGCCAGTGCTAATTAAAAAGCCGAGCGATGTTAAGACTCCACAGTAAAAATACTAATGAACCTGGCTCATGCTTGCAGAGCATTGACTCTGTGCCGATGCTGAGATACCTACTTTTCCACATCGTGCTTAAAACAACCCTAAGATTTGGCTCCCATTCTTACCCTGTTTTATTGGGGGTGGAGTCGAGATTCGCAGAGTTTAAATTCCTTGCCCAAGGACACACAGTACTGGAAGCAGGACTTGAACTCATCCCAGGTTGGCCTGTTTCCAAAGCACAGGCTAGCCAGTAGGAACAGAGGGCCTGGATGGTGTCCCCTTCCCCAAGGTGGGCTGGGACCAAGACCTTTCTCAATGATGTGCTCAGAGGATTCACTTCCTTTTTGCTCATTTCAGGACTGAAGTTCCTACGAGAGCACAGCCTCTAAAAATACAGCCAGATCTTAAGTGACCTTATTCTTTTACCCTTATTGGAATTCCAAAGACGCCTTCTCTATTAGCGCATTTATGAGCATGCTTGATGTTTAGCAGGACGTTCTCTTCTGCTGTGCTGGCGGTTTTATTCAAAATCATCTGGCTTTTGAAAGTAATTGCTAAGTGGTCCGTTTTAATGGAATCCTTGTTCTCCTCTCAAATTTCCCATTGTATTTTCTCTCTTCTCTTCTCTTCTCTTCTCTTCTCTTCTCTTCTCTTCTCTTCTCTTCTCTTCTCTTCGACCTGGAACCACCAAGCATTCATTTGAGCTTGGAAATAGCTTGCAAAATTGTCAGGCCATTGTGTCTCTGGTGTCAGAGAGGCCATCTTGAGAAGGGCCCAGGCTATTGCTGTGATTCTCAGAACCCACAGGGAGCCTGGGTGGCTAAGTTGGTTGAGTGTCTGACTCTTGATTTTGGCTCAGGTTAGGATCTCTCGGTTTGTGAGTTCTTTGCCCCATGTCGGGCTTTGTGCTGATGGCATGGAGCCTGCTTGGGATTCTTTCTCTCCCTCTCTCTCTCTGCCCCTCTCCTGTTCTCTCTCTCTCTTTCAAAATAAATACATAAACTTAAAAAAATTTTAAAAAAAAGGACCCATAGGCCTTAAAAAATAAAATGCCCAGTTCCTGGAGACTCAGATTCAGTAAACATTGACAGAGACCCAGAAATCTGTATTTTTAAACCACGTTCCCCAGTGACTCAGGGGCAAGTGTGGACCCCCTGTAGGGTGGGAAGGTCATAGGGGACACATCTTACCGTGTTTCTCTCTACGATCTTCAGGAACTCAGGTGAGGCACTTCTGTTTTCCTAACTATCCCTGACTTTTCTAAAAATGCTGCCATTTTCTGGGCCCCAATCCCGTCTAGAAACCTGACTCTAAGTTTCTGCTGTAGCCACAAGCATTTCAGTGACCAACCTCATGAGCTGTGTTGAGGCAGACATATCCAGGCCTGAGGTCTCGTTTGTTCCTTGTTCACTTCTTCACCAAGCGTCTTGTTGAGCCCTTCCTAAGTCGGGGCCTCTTCTGCCCCCCGTGTGTCTCCCTCGGCTGTTCCAGGTCCCCTCTGTGCTATCAACCCTCAGCTTCTACCAGCAGCTCTGATGCTACGTGGTGGCGGCCAGAGTCCTGGCCTCCTGCGGTCTGTCCCATGTTACATCCATCGCCTTTGTGGGCTTAGCGGACATCCATCCTGTAGTGGAGGGTGTTAAGTGTCCTTGTAGAGGGATTCTCGTTTCTTCCTTCAGAGGGTCACAACTTCTGCCCTGGCCCCTATGGTCGCTACACGGTGTGGATGTGACCCCTGGACACTGGCCCCACCCTCTGAGTCTTGTTTTCTGCTCCACTAAAGGGTCTGGGGGTTACTTGGCACAGGCAGAGGGGGTCTTGGGGGTTTTGTGTCCTTCCCTGCCCTGTTTATCCTCATGAGCCACAGCAGGTGGGAATTGTAAACTCACCTGAGGCTCTGGTGACATGAATCCAGCTTAAGTGCAGTATTGTTTTTTTATTATTTTGAGAGAGAGAGAGAGAGAGAGAGAGAGAGAGAGAGAGAGAGCGCGAGCGAGCTCGAGTACAAGCAGGGGAGGGACAGAGGGGGAGAGAGAGAACTACAAGCAGACTCCAGTGCAGAGCCTGAAGCTGGGCTCAAACCCATGAACTGTGAGATCATGACTTGAGCCGAAATCCGGAGTTGGGCATGTAACCGATGGAGCCACCCAGGTGCCCCAGCTGCCCCATTTTTCTTAGCCCCCCCCAACCTGTGGTATCATGTTTATCTTCACCGGCTCCCCCAGAATCCCACTCTCCAGTGTGATTCTGTGTTGTCAGGAGAGTGAATTAGTGATCCCAGCAGAGCCCTTGAAAACGGAGCTGTGTGGATTTTCCTGGACTAACTCTGCTGCATGGCTTGTGTAACCCCTTGCTGTGGATAAACAAAGGCTCAGTTAGGGGAGCCTGGGTGGCTCAGTCGGTCGAACGCCTGACTCTTGATCTCCATTCAGGTCATGATCCCCTACTTGTGAGACTGAGCCTGTGTTGGGCTTCTTGCTGACTGCGGCGCCTGCTTAAGATTCTCTCTCTCTCTTTCTCTCTCTCTACTTCTGCTCTCTTGCACTCTTTTTCTCTCAAATTAAAAACAAAAAAGGCTTGACTAAAACAGCTAAAACTTGAGCACGTGAGTTGCCAAGGGGCCCGACGAGTCCCCCAGCAGGACGACCCTTCATTTGAAGACCTGCTGTGTCTCATCGTGGACACACCTCATGAAACTCAGGATGAGTTAGGAATATTTGTTCTCTCTCTTTATGAGCTTTTTTGTTTTTTATGATGGAAAAAAAAGCAACTTTGGTTCAAAATAAAAGTTAAGCCCTACAGACCTAAACCAAAGCTCTCCTCCATTTTTATTTTTAATTTTTTAAAATGTTTGTTTATTTTTGAGAGAGAGAGAGAAAGCACGAGCAGGGACGGGGCAGGTAGAGAGAGAGGGAGACACAGAATCCGAAGCAGGCTCCAGGCTCTGAGCTGTCAGCAGAGAGCCTGATGAGGGGCTCGAACCCACGAACTGTGAGATCATGACCTGAGCCAAAGTCAGATGCTTAACCGACTATGCCACCCGGGGTCTCCTCTCCTGTCTTTCTTTTGAGCAGTGAACATGCCTCTGCTCTTCTCTTATTTTTTAAAAATGTTTTATTTATTTTTGAGAGAGTGCAAGTGGAGGAGGGACAGAGAGAGGGGGACAGAGGATCCAAAGTGGGCTCAGTGCTGACAGCAGGGACCCTGATGTGGGGCTTGAACTCATGAACCAAGAGACCAAGACCTGAGCTGAAGTTGGATGCTCAACCATCTGAGCCACCCAAGCGCCCCATGCCTTTCTTCTATTTCTGTTTGTGTTTTCACCTCTGATGGATTCCACAAAGCCGTATCTACATAGGGTTTTTGTTTTGTCTCCTTTCCACGCACCTCTTGAGGAGGTATAGTATCTTGCAAAGTAGACTCTGTTGGTGACCTTGACGTTCACCTCTGGTGGTCCTGGTCCAGCTGGGTGTGCTGGTGGGATTCCAGCAGGAGAATGACCGCCCTGCCCATCTGAGGTCTGCTTGGTGCAGCCCTGCTGGTGGGAGCGGAATCCTGGGACCTGACAAGGGGCTCCCTGGGTTACATTTTGCCTCGTTGGGTTCATTACCGTCACTGTCCCTGAATCGCAGTGTGAGGATTTTAAACGTCTAAAGTGAACGGATAATACTGCCTTTCATGTGCTGACTCTCAAGGCCTGCTCCTTTTCCAGATGGCCTTTCATCTCTGAAGGGCTGCAGGAGGCTGTCTGCCCTTGAACTTCCTTCCTCCTTGCAGACGTCATTCACTATAAAGACAGAGTCCTTCGCATTCATTTTGGTTATTGTTGGCAAAGCTGCTGCATTTTTTTTTTTAAGTGTTAATGCTGGATGCTGCTCGTGACCTTTTAAAAAAAATCAGGTGTGGGGCGCCTGGGTGGCGCAGTCGGTTAATCGTCCGACTTCAGCCAGGTCACGATCTCGCGGTCCGTGAGTTCGAGCCCCGCGTCGGGCTCTGGGCTGATGGCTCGGAGCCTGGAGCCTGCTTCCGATTCTGTGTCTCCCTCTCTCTCTGCCCCTCCCCCGTTCATGCTCTGTCTCTCTCTGTCCCAAAAATAAATAAAAAAAACGTTGAAAAAAAAATTAAAAAAAAAAAAAAAAAAAAAAAATCAGGTGCTCAGAGGTCTCTTGATAAGTGCTGTTCCGATCTGGGTTTACCAGCCACGCAGAAGACTGTTTTGGGAGCATTTGTGTTACTTACTCTAGGAGAGGCGGGGGAGGGGGGGCATGATCCACAGCCTCTCCCCATGGCCCCCTAATTGCTGTCCCTGGAAAATGGTTGTCTGTGACCAGACTACTACTTGTTATGCTAGACTACTCTGCCCTCGCTGATTACGATCTGCACTTGATGTGCCACGCGTTTTGCTCTGTATCAGTTCGTGAGAAAATACAGTCTTGGGTAATAGGAGAAATTGGATGTTGCAGCTACCCAGAGGGCCTGGGTGGAGAGACTAGGTTTCAGGCAGGCCTGCTAGGGATAGGCGGGCCATGCATCCTAGAAATAGGGGGTCCTATTAGGCAGGAGGTGGTGACTGGGAAGGCGCTTGGTGGTCTGTGACTCTGTGAGACCAGGCTTCATTTGGCCTCTGAAGCGCCCCTTCCCACCACCTTCACTTGACTTTGTGCTCTTTCTCCTAGTTCCACCAAAGTGCAGTTGTGTTTCTGCCTCAGGACCTTTGCGTGTGATCCCTTCAGTACTCCTTTACCTCCTTCTCTACTAGCCCCCTTCTCACAGCCTTCCCAGGAGTGCCTTCCTCAATTGTACTGTAGGTCAGCTCTTCTCTTACCCGCCTTCCTGGCGCTCTGTGCTTTTTCGCTCTTGGCTTTTACAGTCAGGTTAACAGTTACGTGTTGATTAGTTTGGTTATTCATTTTTGTCTTTAATGCCATCAGGGCAAAGCCTGTCAGTTGCACCTACTACTGCAGACAGCAGGGTGCTTGGTGCACAGGAAGTGTTCAGCAAGGATGTGTTGAATTTGAACAGACCAACAGGAGGAAAGAATGGTCCCCTCTGTGGTCATGGTGTCCTTGGCGGTCATGTTCTTCTGATGGTAAAGAACCCTGTGCCGTTTCATGGCACGAGTGGCTGCCTGCTTGAGCCCACCATGAGCTGGCCTGGCTTGTTGTGGCATGTTTGAGGATGGTGGGCTAAACGGCAGAAGGTGACGTTGTAGAGGGAAAACACACTGATGTAAAAATATTTTAAGATGTGATTACAGAGATCTCCACAAAGTCCTTGTGAAACTGGTTAATTTAACCATTTCACAGGTGGCTCAGTCGGTTAAGTGTCTGACTTCAGCTCAGGTCATGATCTCACGGTTCATGGGTTCGAGCCCCATGTCAGGCTCTGTGCTGACAGCTCAGAGCCTGGAGCTTGCTTTGGGTTCTGTGTCTCCCTCTCACTCTGCTTCTCCTCTGCTCACGCTCTGTCTCTCTCTCTCTCTAAAAAATAACATTAAAAAAAAAAAAGTTCCACAGATGAGGAGTACCTGGGTGGCTCAGTCTGTTAAGTGTCTGACTTTTGATTTCAGCTCAGGGCAAGCCCCACATCAGGCTCTGTGCTGACAATGCAGAGCCTGCTAGGGGTTCTCTCCTCCTCTCTCTACCCCTCACTGGCTCAAGCTCACACTCTCTCTTGAAATAAATAAATAAACTTAAAAAGAAAGTTTTGCAGATAAGTTGATGATCAGAAAAATAAGCTCAAGGGGTAAGAATGCCTGTTTTTCAAATTTCAAATGAGATCATTTCAAAAGGGAGTGCTTTAGGGTGTTGTATGGAAACCAATTTGACAATAAGTTTCATATATTGAAAAAAAAAAAAAAAAAAGGAATGCTTTGCTCCCATGTCCTTTTTATCCAGTGTGTTGGTAAAGGTCAGCAGCCTGAACCTGGAGGGGCTGAACCCCAGGACCCTATGTCATCGAGCCCCACATACCCTACCTCTTCTGCGGGTTGAGTGCTGGACCTTTTTTTTCTTTTTAAAGTTTATTTATTTATTTTGAGAGAGAGAGAGAGAGAGAGAGAGAGAGAGAGGGAGGGAGGGAGGATGAATGGGGGAGTAGAGAGAGAAGGAGAGAGAAAGAATCCCAAGCAGGCTCCGCACCACCAGCACAGAGCCCAGTGCAGGGCTCAAACTCACAAACTGTGAGATCATGACCTGAGCCTAAATCAAGAGTCAGATGCTTAACTGACTGAGCCACCCAGGCGCCCCTAGTGCTGAACGTATGAAAATCTTCCTCCTAAGTATCCAGGAGGACAGATCTTTCCTGGGCTGTGCCCCCCAGCATCAGACCCTGAGACAGGGGTCTGTGGGCAAGAGATTTATTGGGAACATGATCCCAGGAGAAGCCAGTGAGGATGTGGACAGGGAAGGGGAAAGAGGCAAGAATGATGTTTCTGGCAAAGTATCATTCTCAACTTGATCTCACCAAGTAACTCAGTTCGTCCCCACCCAACACAAGTGAGCTGGGCTTTCAGACTCCTGTATCTGTCACCTATCAGCTAAGGGATCTCCTTGACACTTCTGGCTGCACAGGCGTGAATGTGAGAGGCCAAAGAACAAAGGCACCAGAGGACAGGTGCTTAGAAAAGTAAAAGGAATCTGGGGATCTGGGAGGAACACTGGAAGTGTCCATTATAAGATTGTAACCAAAATAGGTAAGAATTTATGCTAAAATATTACAGATCCACCTGAAACATGTTTTCTCATTAAATTACCTCTCATATATATCTATTTTTATTTTGAGAGAGAGAGAGAGTGCACGCATGCATGCATTGGGGGAGGGGGCAGAGAGAGAGAATCCCAAGCAGACTCCACACTCTCAGCGCAGAGCCTGACATGGGGCTTGAACTCACAAACCTGTGAGATCATGACCTGAGCCGCAATCAAGAGCCGGACGCTCAACTGAGTGAGCCACCCAGGCACCCCTAAATTATTTCTCATAACAGCTACTACTTATTTAATAGCATTTTGTGCCAGGTGTTGTGTAAATGCTTTATACATATTATCTAATTTCTTTTTTTTTTAATTAAAAAAATTTTTTTTATTTACTTTTTTTTGAGAGAGAGAGCGTGAGCAAGCATGAATGGAGGAGTGGCAGAGAGAGAGGGAGACACAGAATCCGAAGCAGGCTCCAGGCTCTGAGCTGTCAGCACAGAGCCATACGCGGGGCTCGAACTCACGGACCACGAGATCATAACCTGAGCTAAAGTTGGTTGCTTAACTGACTGAGCCACCCAGGTGCCCCTAATTCTTTAAAAAAAATTTTTTTTTAATCTTTATTTATTTTGAGAGAGTGTGAGCTGGGGAGGAGCAGAGAAAGAGGGAGACACAGAATCCGAAGCAGGCTCCAGGCTCTGAGCTGTCATCACAGAGCCGGACGCGGGGCTCGAACTCATAGATCGTGAGATCATGACCTGAGCCGAAGTCGGACTCTCAACCAACTGAGCCACCGAGGAGCCCCCTCATTTAATTCTTATGATGCCCCTATAATAATATTATTATAATTACTCTACTTTTTTTGGATGAGGAAACTGGTTTGGAAGAATTTACACAGCTCACCCAAATATCACAGACAGACGTAGTAGAAGAAATCTTCAGACCCAGGCCTATGTGACTTTACGCTTCACGCTTTAAAGCAACACCTTACAGCAGTCATTACTTTCAGAAGGAAATTCAGAAGGACACGAATAATCCTAAGTGAACCTACAGAGGCTCAGCTTGAACACAGTATCTTAGTCCTTCAGTGGCTTTACTTGATCATAAGGCTGCCTTTTCAGAATATTGTGGCCGCAACATGTAGTCACCTCCAGGGTGTGTGGGGGTGTCATGTATAAGGACAAGAGGAGAAAGAAAGGTGACTTAACAACAGGGACAGTTGTGCTTACCCTGATCTTAATGTTCTCCCAGAACCCAATATTTCTCTGCATACCAGAAAGAAAGAACCAGCATCCTTCTCCTTATTTATCAAGAGGAAAACTGAGACTGAGGAAGGTGTAGTCCCTGGATCTTCAGAGACTGAGAAGAACAGTTGCTGGGACAGTGGGGTCTTGTCCCTGGACTGGGGACCCCCTTGATAAAGAATTCATGGGAGAGAAAGTGGAAGTCACATAGTCCGTGTTGGCAGATGTAAGCAAAACCAGATGCCATTGGTATCCTCATGGAACCCATTGTCTCATTTGAGGGAGGAACATTAATCAAGCAATCACCAAAATACATGTAAGTTTGCATCTCTGAAAGGTACTGGAAGGAGGGTACACGGTGTTCTGAGAATCTGTAACAGGGTAGTCAGGGAAGACTTCTCTGAGGAAGTGATGGATGACTAGATATTTTCTAAGTGAAGAGAAAAGCAGGGAACTCCAGAGAGGAAAGGTATATGCAAAGGCCCTGCGGTAGGAGGGTGAATGGACAGAGTAAAGGGACATGACAGCAAGAAAGGAGGCAGGTGTGAGCAGGAGCCTGATTTCACTCGAGGCTGGAGAGGGAGGCAAGGGCCAGGCCATGTCCTGCCTCGTAGGCCATGTTCAACAGGGAGGTGGTGGCTGGATGGGGTTTGCTTTTCAAAAGGTTACTGTGGTTGTACTGGGTGTGTGTGTGTGTGTGTGTGTGTGTGTGTGTGTGTGTACGTACGTGTACGTGCGCGCATGCCCAGAATCCCAGGAAAAAGAAGTGGGAGTAGAATGAATGCAGGTAGAGCCATTGAGAGCACCCTCCAATTGTCCAGAGGACAGGTGGCTGGGACTAGCATACGAATGGAGTTGTGGGTGGTAGTGGAGAAGAGGGACAGAAGAATGGATCCAAGAGCCATTTGGGAAGTGAAGTCAGGAGGGCTTGGTGTGGATTTAGTATAGCAGTTGAAGAAAAAAATAGGTGTCAAGGAGAATTCTTAGATGTTTGGCCTGAGCAGCTGAGTGGGTGGTAGGACCATTTGTAGGGACTGTAAATACTGGAAAAGGACTGGGATGGTGGGGACAGATCATGAGGCAGGTCTTAGACATGTTGAGTTTGAGGTGCCTTTGAGATATCTAGGAGAAGATGTTGAATAGATGCTTGCAGGTAGGGTTATAGATGAAGCAATGAAGGAGTTTAAGTTGCTAAGGTCTTAACTGAATTATATCCCTATCAATGGAAAATCCAACACAAGATTTCAGATCTCCCAATTCTTCCTGCAGTGCTCATTCCCTGACCGATGCTTGTTTCTCTTAAATAATTTCTTTTTTTTTTTTAAGGTTTATTTATTTTTGAGAGTGAGAGAGCATGAGCATGGGAGGGGGAAAGAGAGAGAGGGACATAAGATCTGAAGGGCTGACAGCAGGGAGCCCGGTGCTGGGCTCAAACTCACGAACCCTGAGATCATGACCTGAGCTGAAGTCAGATGCTTTACCGACTGAGCCACCCAGGTGCCCCTCTCTTAAATGATTTCTAAGGATGAAGGATAGTGTGCACATTCCCCTGGGATTCTGGGCATTCAGTTCAAATCAGTCTGCTACAAATGCCACCTTTATTTAAAGTTGTTTGGAAAACTCAGCTGATTTCTTATTCTACTGTATAACATTTGTTGTTTCTGTAGTATAGTAACGCTATTAAAAATCTTTACCTTGGAGTAGAATTGCTAATGCAGGAAAGTGCTAGGAGTGTATCTGGGGTGATGGAACCATGTGTCCAGCTCCTGTGCCTGGGCACATCCCATTCGAGTGGCATGGCAATCTGCTTGTCACAGGACACGGGAAACAGTTTGTGGAATGACTCGGGAATGGGAGAGATTATAGGTTCTCTTGTGAACACATTGCTGTGATGTGCACTTGGCCCTAATGTGCAGCAAAAGAAATACACCAATGGGCCCGTGACCATGGGATCCAGGGTTATCATGTGCAACACCCTCGTCCTAACAAACCATGCCAACCTAGAAGCTGCAGCCAGAGACACAACGGCATGGTCTTTCAAGGACACGGCTGTGGCTCTAGCTTCTTGGTAATACCCTGTGCGGATGGGCCTCATGTATTCTACATCAACAACCGACACATGGTGTTAAGTCTCAAGAAGGTAGAATATATGAGTCTGGAAATCAAAGGGGCACAAGTGGAAGGTTGCCTCTCTTGCTATTATTCCCAGTGACCTGCTTGGGGAATTTGTTTCTCATTTCTGTGACTCTGAGTTCCATGGGTTTAGAAGTCCTTGTTCCTAGAAGCTCATGTTTCCACTAGGAAACACAAGAAGAATCTCTAGGAGGGTCCAAGCTATGATTGTCTTCCCCTTAGTTACATCAGGCTCCTTGTGCTATGAGAGCACGAGGCAAGGAGAGAAGCCACCATCCTGGCAGGGACAGGTGCCTCTGATTATCAGGAGGAGGTAGGGCTGAGAGGTATTCATTTCCTCAGCTACCTGGGAAGTCCATGGCCCTGGCTAAAAGCTAATGCCTTCTTGGAAATTGCCCTGGGTGAAGAGAGCTGCCTCACTCAAGACTACGCCCTTATGCCCCTGGGGCAGCCTCCAGCCAATGGCTGGTGGGTCCGCGGATACAGTGTCTGAGCCTCCTTGCCCCAATTTGGAATAGATTTGAAGGATCATCCCAGTTGCTGTGGGATTGACTCAGCCTTTTGTTGGTGGCTGCATCACCATTCAGTCTGTCCTTGTCCAGCCCTGCTGCCATGACTCCTTCGGTGGTGGTGGTCTCAAAGAGTGCCCCCAATACACCAGCCACATGGAAATCTCCATCTCAGATCTGCTTCCCAGGGAAGCCAAGCTTAGCAGCATGGCTCAGAGATGTGTCCGATAAATAGCTGAAAATAGAGGCTGGCGTTTAGAAGGGAGATTGGTGCTGAAGATATAGACTTGGGCACCGTCCATCTAAAGACAACAGTGAAACCACGCTTGGATAGGATGGCTCCGGGAGAGTGATGGATTCTGATAAAGAGGAAGACATCTGTTGTATTAGAAGCAATAGTAGTATGTAGATATATAAATGTTACTGTTGACATTTAGTAAGAGGTCTTTTTTTTTTTTTAAGTTTTTGTTTGTTTTTGAGAGAGAGAGAGAGAGAGAGAACGAATGAACGAACGAACAAACGAACGTGAGCAGGGTCGGGGCAGAGAGAGAGGGAGACACAGAATTTAAGGAGGGCCCCATCCAGATTCTGAGCTGTCAGCACAGAGTCCGACCTGGGGCTTGAACTCACACCCTGCAAGATCATGACCTGAGCTGAAGTTGGATGCTTAACTGGCTGAGCCACCCAGGTGCCCCTTATTTATTTTAGGGAGAGAGAAAATGCCAAGCAGGCTCTGCATTCTCAGTGCAGAACCCAATGTGGGGCTCAAACTCACAAACCGTGAGATCATGACCAGAGCCAGTGGGGTAATTTTCATACAACATCGCACTCCAGTTATGTTCCTGCCCAGCTGATTTCAGGAGGCTTTCCTCAAGTTGTTTATTTTCATGCTTGTTCCCTTTTCTGGTATATTTGGAGGGGTGGGGATACTACGTGCCTCTGATCATTCACATTTCCCTGCTACATTCTTTCTCCAATTCCTCTAATTCTGGAGGCTTTTTCTCTGCTTGACTCTCTTCTTTTTTTTGTTACACAGGTGGTTTGGGCCCGTATAAATGAAGTCTGTCTGCCTGAATGTTGGCAGTGGCTTAATGTTGGAATGAAAGTGGTAACTTCTGGGGACACACAGGGGTCAGGTTTCCAAGGGCAGTACCAAGGGGCATCATTGGAGCACCCGCGAGCAAAGAGGAATCTCCGTGGCCATAAATTAGAACAATTGCCCAATGCTGCAATCTAAAATTTGCTACCTCTAATGCTTTAAATAGCTCTCTCTCTCTTTGGCTTGAATATTTACTTGAAGGTCTGTAACAGTGCTCTTTGAGAACAGATCAATGCTATTATTCAAGTTGTATTTATCTTTTAGGTGAGTGAAACTTCCCATTGGCCATAATCAGATTGGATATTTTATAAATGTGAAGAGCTCATCCTTTTAGGTGGATACAAGGAAGAAATCCTTGTAGAGAAGGTGCAGGAATAAAATGATCTTATGTGTGACTTATAATTTTTTTTAATGTTTTTATTTATTTTTGAGACAGAGACAGAGCATGCACAGGGGAGGGGCGGATAGAGGGGGAGACACAGAATCTGAAGTGGGCTCCAGGCTCTGAGCTATCAGCACAGAGCCCAACGCAGGGCTTGAACCCACGGAGTGTGAGATCATGACCTGAGCTGAAGTCGGACACTTAACCGACCGAGCCACGCAGATGCCCCTCCTATGTATGACTTTAAAAAAAAACTGTCAGAAAGATATAAAAGAATACATCCCTTTAAACCAAAAATTAAGACTGCCTAACATGGGGATGGGTATCCTCATTTTGTTTGATTGCCTGTGAATTTTACATTTGAGGTGCTCAAATAATGTTCTTCTAACAGCTTGAGCTTTTTTTTAAGTTGTGCAAAAAAGTAAAAATCTGCTCAGATATTTAAAGGAAAGTGTTCCCTCCCCCTACCCCGCTCCCTTCCTCTCCCCACCCTCCTTCTTTTTCATGTTTGGTGAAGTAAGGAAAAGCTTAAATTTCAATCTTGGTAGAATCTAGTTTTTCCCAAGAATGGGTTTTTGGTGATTAAGATGGTAATGGACGTGTACTAATTTCGAACCAGTAGGAAGACCCTGAGAGGAATTTTTCTGAAAGTTGGGTGAATTTGTAGCATTTCTACCACACTCTTTATTCTGAGTCTTTTTTGACCCTGACTTACATTTTTATTAGATGTCCAGCTGGGGTTTGTGTATGGAGTGGTCTTTACTGGCTAGGTTCACCCTGAAGTGTCATTTGTTGTCAGACGTCACAAGGGTTCTTTCTCAAGCATGGTGTGTACCCAACAAAGGCAAAGGGAGAGGAAAACGCTGCTCTTTGTAGTTCTTCAGAGAATCAGGCTGATGGCAGCTCCGCCATCTTGGAGATTGAGCTGCTGGAACAGTCATAGGGTGCTACATCTAGAAGGGCAGAGTTGAGTGTCATGCAAGATGTTTTTAAGAGCGGGGCTTGGAAGTGTCTTACTTTACATTTGCAAACATGCTTTTTGCTAGAACCCTGTCCTATTGCCCTAACCAACTCTAAGGGTTGCTGGGAAGTGTGGTCTTCCTGTGTGCACCAGATTCTGTGAATCCATGGAAGTGTCCCTGCTCAGTCCCGTGATCTTTTTTGCAGTAGATCCTACTCACTGCACCTCAAAGGGAGATGAACAGGACACAGATCCAGTCACCTCACCTAGCTCAAAGTCTGGGATCTCCAGGTGGTGGAGTGGTAGTTCAAGTGGGCTCCCTCTTGGTCCTGTGAACCAAAGAAAGAAGATATTTGCCCCCCTTCCCCATATATAATTACGGAGCTACTTTATACTCCCATTTGGAAGGGGAAAGCACGGTAGACCTATAGCAATCACTGGTTCATGGCACTTAGGAAATCCCTCTAGGCAGATGTGGTGACGACCACCCCTCACTTTGGGGATGGGATAGACTTTAGTTAGACCCTGCTATTCTTGGGATAATGCGTGCCTCTGGATGCATCTTGGCTGTCCTTACCTGATGGAGCCTTTTGAGCAGGTGAGTAATGTCATTGGGGCTGCACTTTGGGAAATGCATTTGGGTCCAAGAAACATGTTAGGAAGTTGTTGCAGAAATTTGAACGTTACAGGGGCACCTGGGTGGCTCAGTTGATTGAGCATCCGACTTCATCTCAGGTCATGATATCATGGTTCGTGAGTTCGAACCCCTCATCAGACTCTGTGCTGACAGCTCAGAGCCTGGAGCCTGCTTCGGATTCTGTGTCTCCCTCTCTCTCTGCCCCTCATCCACTTGTGCATGTGTTCTCTCTCAAAAATAAACAAACATTAAAAAAAATTAAAAAAAGACACTCAAAAGTTGGAGAATTAGCCTCTGAACCAGTGGGGGTGAGTCAGAATGGGAGAAAGTGATGAATGTTACAGACATGTAAAAAGCCACATTCCAAGGTCTTGCTAACTGGCTGGATACAGTTGAAGAAGGAGAGGAAAGGAGATCTGACTTGAAGGCCTTGTTCCTGGGTGACCAGGTCAGTGGTGGTGATACAGGGAAATCAACAGTCGGTCCTGACTTGGGGGAAGATGACTTTGGTTTTGCCCATCTTGCCTGATCTCACAGAGGAAATGAGCCCATGTCCTCACTTCATTAATGGACAGGAGACTCCTGGTTACCAATTTTAGTGAAAAACATTTTAAGGTTTAAGAAACTTTAAATAGGGGAACCTGGGTGTCTCAGTTGGTCAAGCCTCTGACTCTTGATTTTGGCTTGGGTTGTGAGTTCGTGGTTTGTGGGACTGAACCCTGTGCCTCCAGTTTGGAGCCTGCTTGGGATTCTCTCTCTCTCACTCTCGCTCTATGCCCTTCCCTCGCTGGTGCTATCTTTTTCTCTCTTTCTCAAAATAAATAAATTAAAAATATTTTTAAGTAATCTCTGCACCCAACGTAGGGATCGAACTTAAAACCCTGAGATCAAGAGTTGCCTGCTCTATGGACTGAGCCAGCCAGCCAGCCACCTCAGGGTAACCAGGTTTTAACTCCAGAAGTACACACGGCAAGTTACAGCCTTTTAGGGTCTGGAAGGCAGCATCTGTCCCCCTTTATCTTCTTTCTTTGAGCCAAACAACTTTTGTCTCCAGGCATTGTTTTTGTAAGATTTAATCTGTAGGACTCTACAGACTACTGCTTGAGGTGTCTGCGGGGGCTCACTCTTGCTGTCTAGGGGATGATGCCTCTGTAGTTGCCCCCTCTTTTGTGTATGGTACAAATGATGAATGTCTCTAGCAGGTGCTGTTGGCAGCCCATCAGGTAGCCAGTCCCTTTCTTCTTGCTAACAGAGCCTGTATCTGTTCAGGCCTCCAGCCCGCCTTCCCATGTCCCCATGCTTCAGGAGAAGCTGTGTCTACTTCAGCCCTGAGGGTGGTTCCTAGCCCGTCTCTGAAAGCACTGGGAATCCCAGTCCCCCTGCGAGGGGCTGCTTTAGGTGTGGGATTGTAATCCAGGTCTGATTAATGAGACGTGAGGGGCGATTCCTTGAGGAGAGGAGCTTCTGGGACATGTTTCCTTACTCCTAAGTAGGAGACACCGGAAGAAGTGACAGCTTTCTGCCTGTGGACCTTACTGTGTCTGGATGGGAGCCTCCAGCTTTCAAGTCATCTGGAGAGTAAAGCCAACACATGGCAAAAAACAAAGCCAGGTCAGTCCTAGGAATTGGAAGGCCAGGTTTCTAAAATTCTTCTTATTTTTTTAAAGTAGGATTCATACCCTGTGAAGAGCTTGAACTCACAACCCTGAGGTCAAAACCTAAGCTGAGATCTGAAGTTGGATGCCTAGGGACGCCTGGGTGGCTCAGTCGGTTAAGCATCTGACTTTAGCCTAGGTCATGATCTTACGGTTCGAGAGTTTGAGCCCCACTTCCGACTCTGTGCTGACAGCTCAGGGCATGGAGCCTGTTTCAGATTCTGTGTCTCCCTCTCTCTCTGCCCCTCCCCCACTTACACTCTGTTTCTCTCTCTCTCATTAATAAATAAACATTTTAAATATTTTCAAAGTTGGACACCCAGCCGACTGAGCTGCTGTACTCCACTGAACTTCTGGGTTTTAAAGTGAACTTATTTTTTGGGTGCCTGGGTGACTCAGTTGTTTAAGTGTCCAGGTCTTGATTTGGCTCAGGTCATGATCTCCTGTTTTGTGAGATCGAGGCCCGTGCTGGGTTCCGCACTGAGTGTGCATTCTGCTTGGGATTCTCTTTCTGTCCCTCTCTCTCTGCCCCTCCCCTGCTCACAATCCTTTTCAAAATAAATGAATAAACATTAAAAAATAATCAAGTGAACACATTTCATTGTCATCTGTGGTAGTTTCTGTTCGAGTTTCCAAGTTACCAGCAGCTGAAGGCATCCTAACTGATAGGGGGAACTCTTTCCATGTGAGGCCCTTGGAAGAGAACACAGAACCAGAATGGTGGAAATCCCACCTCTGATATTTCATACAGGGTGCTTCTAAAAATGGGACTTCACTCTGAGATACCTTGTTTCCTTTCTTTTTTTCATAACCCCAGCACACATTTGGCACATACTGTTCTCGTGGACAACTAAGACCTTGAGGAACTTTTTCTCCACAAATTTCTTTTTGTGTGGTGATAAGATTCCTGAAAACCCTTTTTCCGTATGATGCTGTCATGCCAGGGAAATGGTTGGAAGGAGCCAGACTTCCTGATCTGGTCAGAAAATCTGGGGGCGCCTGGCTGGCTCAGTCAGAAGAGGGCGAGACTATTGATCTTGGGGTCATGAGTTTGAGCCCCATGTTGGGTGTAGATATTACTCAAATAAATAAACTTAGAATAAACTGGAAGAGAACCTACTTTATGGCATTCTGCCTACAATCCACCAATGGAGATACAGTTCATGGATACTTGCAGAAGTTCCTCCAGCTAAATATGCACCTGTGGAGATGGCCCAGTGGCTGCCTCACACGTTACTTCTGGACATAGTAGCTCTCCGTTCAGCCAACTGTGAACTTGTCAGAGAACCCCATGTCTTTGTCCTCACCCTACCCCCTTTCTCAACATATCCTGCACAGATTCCAGTCATCTGACTCTTCCTAGGGTCCACCTCTACTTACGTTCCCAAACACACTGACGTGTGAGCATTTTCCTCTTTCCCATAAACTCTGTCAGTCTGAGCTCACTTGAGAGGTACATCCTTTTCTTTATTTTAATTAAAAATTTTAGAAATGTTTGTTGATTTTTGAGAGACAGAGGGGGAGTGGGGGAGGGGCAGAGAGAGGGGAAAAGACACAGAATCTGAAGAGGCTCCAGGCTCTGAGCCGTCAGTGCAGAGGCCGATGCAGGGCTCGGACTCACAAGCCATGAGATCATGACCTGAGCCGAAGTCACACGCTCAACCGACTGAGCCACCTGGGCACCCCAGCAAGTCCTTTTCTAATCCGCTGGCGTCCCCTCTGAAACGAGCTTAGGTTCATCCAGGCTCAGGAGGGTAAATTCATTACCTGCACTGGTTTCTCCTTGCAGGCAGGTGTCCCGGGACTCTGACAGGAGGCTGCCAGTCACATCTGCTTGTGTGTGAAGTCAGTGAAGGGGGAACAAAAAAATGCCAGGTCCTTGACCCTTCGCCTTTCTTAATAGTACGTTGTCAGCTGTCAAAGACAGAAATGTCACTCCCTTCATCCCCTCCCTTCTCCTGAAGCAGGAATTGGCTTTGATGGTTTTGGAGGAAATTCAAACAATCACTTATTTGGGTGCTTGCTGTTAGGTAACCTCAGATGGCAGAGAGGACCATGGCAGAACCTTCCCACAGAATACTTCAGCTAAAGCGCTGGGGAAATCTAGTAGCTCCTGGGCTCGCGGCCAATTCTTACAAACCCGATCAGTCATCCCTTGTGCTTCAGAGCCGGTGTTCCCTCTGTGAGAGACAAAAAGGCCCCAGAATGTGAGAAGTGCCTGCAGGCACGGTGCACGTTCCCTGTGTCGTGTCACCGTGCAGTGGCCATGGCTTGATGGGCAGAGAGACTTCTCATAGGGAAGCTATTTGGTGGAGTCGCTTTAGCGGTTGTCAAGAATCATTTCTGACTTTGCATATAGTGAACGTCATGGCAGCTTCTGGCTGAGCCAAGCAGTACAGGGATGTAGGTGTCCTTCTGGGTGCTACACCAGATAGTGTAATGATAAAGCACTGAGAGGAAGAGGGTGTGGAGCGTGCAGAAGTCACTGGTCTCTGCTGGTGGCTTTGTGAAAACCGTACTTTTTAGTATGTGTTATCAAGAGGATCCCTTGAGTCTATGCATTTGGCCTTCTTCTAGAAGAGTCCCAGCTAGCTCTTCCACATAAATTACATCCCATGTTATTTTATCTTCCCGCTAGGTAGTCAGAATGTCGAGTTTGTTACTTGTTAGGAGCGATGGAGAAATTGGAACTATCTGATGGGATCCAAGAATGCCCATCATCAGTTACTGCTCCCTATTTAGGTTTGGAGAAAAATAGAATACACAAGGAGGCAATGATCTGTACATCGGGAGCAAAGGTAATTATAAGCAAAGGTAATAATAAGGTAGACCTTGCTGCCTTACTGTTGGCTCCAGTTCTGAACCCAAACCTTGGCTTCTGGGAAGCTGGATAAGACCACCTGGAATTTGTTTTCAAAGCTAGTGAGCATTTTTGGTTTTATCTCCTGAAACTCACACCTTAGTCTTCAATTTCACTACCAGAAGAAGACCATCCAACACACACATTACCTGTCCATCTGGCATAGGGTGGAATTAGTGGAGGTGGCCTGATGACCCCAGCTCCTCTCTGGAGCGCTGGGTTGAGGTACTTTACAGGAAGCTTGAAAGTGTGCTTAGAACACCTGCAAAACTGAGGCATGGAGAGGAAAACTGAGTTTTGGGGGAAGATTTCTAGAAAAATCTAGAAACTTGTAAGCATATAGTTTTATTTTGAAAAAAAAATTGTTTATTTTGAAAGAGAGAGAGAGCACAAGCAGGGGAGAGGCAGAGAGAGAGAAAGAGAATCCCAAGCAGGCTCTACACTGTTAGCACAGAGCCCAATGTGGGGCTCAAACTCATGAACCATGGGATTATGACCTGAGCCCAAATCAAGACCTGGATGCTTAACTGACTGAACCTGAAGTGCCCCCTCTTTCCTCTGTCTTCAAAACCAGCAGTATAGCATCTTCTGATGCCCCTCTCTGACTCTAAACCCGTCTCCCTCTTACAAGCAACTGGATGGACTCACCCAGATAATCCAGAATCATATCCCCATCTCAAATTCTTAATCTAATCACTTGTACAAAGTTCCTTATGCCATACAAGGTACATATATTCTAGAGATTAGGATGTGGACATCTTTGGAGGGGGGTCATTATTTGGCCAGCCACAGTTCTTTGGTAAGTTACAATAGTTAAGGACAGAACAAAGTGGGGACAGTCAGAGGGAAAGGAAGCAAGGGGATGAGAGGCAGAAGAGAACTCCCTTGTGACTTTTTGTGGCTTTAGTCACCTTTTCTTTTGGCGATTCCTCAACTCATCTTTTATTTATTTACTTATTTATTTTATATATATATATATATATATATATATAGAGAGAGAGAGAGAGAGAGAGAGAGAGAGCGCGCGCGCAAGTGGGGTAGAGGGGCAGTGGGAGAGAGAGAGAATCCCAAGCAGGCTCCACACTCCACTCGGAGCCCGATGTGGGGCTTGATCCCACAACCCTGTGATAACGACCTGAGCCAAAATCAAGAGTTTGATCCTCAAGTGACTGAGCCACCCAGGCTCCATCAACTCATCTTTAAACAGACCTTGCTACTCAGTTCCCGAGTGAGATTTCTAGTTGCCCACCGGATGCCTGTGCTCTGTTCCACAAAGTTTAAGTTCAGCCCAGACAAAAATGAACTTATTCTTCTTCCCTACCTCCCAAGTCCTCCTTGCTGTTCTCTTGTCTCCATGAATTACACTCATCCCCCTTTATCTATGGTGGGTACATTCCAAGATCCTCAGGGGATGCCAGAAACTGTGGATGGCATTGGACACTGTATATACTATGTTTTTTCCCTGCACAAACATACCTAGGATGAAGTTTAATTTGTAAATCAGGCATTATAAGTTTTTTTTTTTTTTTAAGATACACACATTCCTTTTTGTTTTATCATTTTTAATGATTTTACTTAAATTCCAGTTAACATTCAATGTAATAGTAGTTTCTTGTGTACAAAATAGTGATTCAACACTTCCATGCAGCGCAAGGTACTCATCACGGCATGTAGGCACCATAAGTTATTAACAGTAAATAATAGAGCAATTATAGCAATGTACTGTAATGAAACTTATGTGAACTGTGCCTTCTCTTTCAAAATATCTTTTTAAATTAACTTTTTATTTTTGAGAGAGAGAGAATGCATGCAAGTGGGGGAGGGGCAACAGGGGAGGAGGACAGGGAATCTGAAGTGGGCTCTGTGCTGACAGCAGACTGTGAGATCATGACTTGGGCTGAAGTCAGATACTTAACTGACTGAGCCACCCAGGTGCCCCTCAAAATACCTTTTTAAAAAATATTTAGTCTCTACACCCAATGGGGGACTCGAACTCATGACCCTGAGATGAAGGGTTGCATGCTTTTCCAGGCAGGCGCCCCTTTCTCAAAATATCTTACGTACTGTACTCATCCTTTTTAAAAAATGTTTATTCATTTATTTACTTAGAGTGCTTGAGTCCAAACAAGGGAGGGGCAGAGAGAGGCAGAGAGAGAATCCCAAGCAGGCTCCAAGCTAAGCATACAGAGCCCGACTTGGGACTCAAACCCACTAACCATGAGATCATGACCTGAGCTTAAAATCAAGAGTCAGCCACTTAAACGACTGAATGACCTAGGTGCCCCCTCATCCTTCTTCTGATAAGCAGAGATGATGCAGCACCTACCTCCTGAGGTAAAGTGAGGTGAATGACATAGGGGTTGTAACAAAGCCTTAGGCTGCTACCTTCCCACAATGAGTTCATGTGCTTTTGAACTGTGGCTGACCTCGGGTAACTAAAAATTGCAGAAAGGGAGCCTGTGAATGATGGGGGCTGCTGTCCCTACGGTCCATCCTGGTGCCCAGGTTGCTTCACTGGAATCACCGTCTACCTTTGTCACTTCACACATCCAATTACTAAATTCTGTTAAGTTCTATTTTCCAATCCTAAAGTTTGTAGTGATAGCCTGGAAGTAACCCCGCTCCAGATGTCTTTCTCTACTACTAGCCATATGGATATAGAGCTTTTTCTCAAAAACAAATCTTCCTCTCATGATTGTGGTTATTCAGTAACCCCTACCTGATTAAGAAATAAGAATCTCATGTTCTACAGACCGAACACATCCCCCTGAAAAGATCCTGAGGGGATCATTGAAACCCTAGGCTCAGCATCCAGGGCCCTCCCTGACCTGCCTCAACCTCCTTTCCTGCCATTCCCTCACCGTCCAGGGGTGATTCATGTTTTGGAGACAAAGATGTGTGAGTTCCAGTTCTGGCTCAGCCCCTTGAGAGCTGAATAATCATGGTCCAGTGTCTTAACCCGAATCTCTATCCATTACCATGTATGTAAAGTAAGTTCAGTGATTGTGCTTACATCAAAAAGAGCTGAGAGAGTGAATTGAGATAATGTATATGAAGATAATAGCAGGATGATTAGCAAATGCTAAGGTCTCCATGAACATACACTCGTTACATGGATTTTTACGTTCCTCGTCTTGGTGCACCATAATTACTTACATATTCCTCTCTCTCCTATGTATGACTCTATACTTCTTGACATCATTCAGTTCCGAATCCCCATCTCTTAGCCTGACACAGAGTAAGGTATTTCATAAGTGTTTGAGTGTCGGTGAAAGCCTTGATTGGTAAAGCTCATTTTGTAAATCAGGTTTTTAACATAAAAACAACTACAAAAATATTTGAAGGTAATCAATTGTGCATGTTATATTTTGTTAAGAGTGCTTTAGCTTTGAGGTGCCTGGGTGGCTCAGTCGGTTGAGCGTCTGACTCTTGATTTCGGCCTCAGGTCATGATCTCATGGTTGGTGAGATTGACCCCCAAGTCAGGCTCTGTACTGACAGCGTGGAGCCTGCTTGGGATTCTCTCTCTCTGCCCCTCCCCTGCTCACGTGCTCTTTTTCTCTCTCAAAATAAATACTTAAGCATAAAAAAAAAAGTGCTTTGGCTTTTATGTAAGTGACCCCTCTAACTTGCCATCCTACAAGATAGTAGTGCCTCATTTAATTTTCTAAAGATGGGAGGATGACTTGAGAGAATAAAAAGCACAATTTTTGTCTTTTGAGGAGTGTCCTGCTGAAAGATTTTTAAAAGTCAGATATCATTTTTGCAACGTGAGCGCAAACGTCTTCACCTCTCAGGATTTACCTTTATGTCCAGAGCAATTAAACTAAAAACCAGCAGTATCTGGAAACTGGAGGCTGCCTTATGCTCTAGGAAATCAGCAATCAAGATTTTATTTCATGTTTGAGAGAGAATTGGTCTTATCTTGCCTCTGCTTTTTAAGAATGACCGTGTCAGATGAATTTACTTAATGGAGTAATTTTGTTTGATGACAGTGGTAGGTATCAAAAGCCTGTGTCTCTTATTCTAGTCATTTGTTTTCTTGCTTATTTTCATGGAAATTGTCCTTAAAATAGAAGTACACATGTCCTTATACCCTTACCATGCATTTCAAGACTTATGTACTTTAAAATTATTACCCAGAAGTAGGTTTCATAGACTAGCTACACAGTATGTTATTTGACTAGCAATTATTAAAATTTGTGGGTCTTTTGGGGCACTTGGGTGGCTCAATCGCTTAAGCATCTGACTCTTGATTTCAGCTCAGGTCATGATTTCATGGTTTGTGGGATTGAGCCCCGCATCGGGCTCTGTGTTGACAGCACGGAACCTGCTTAGGATTTTCTCTCCCTCTCTCTCTGCCCTTCCCCTATTTGCTCTCTATCTCTCTCTCAAAAATAAATGAAAAATAAACTGAAATAAATCTGTGTGTGTGTGTGTGTGTGTGTGTGTGTGTGTGTGTTTTTTGCATTAGAATTGCCAGTCTTTTCTAGGTGTCTGGCATTATGTGTTCAGTGTCCTCACACATTCTTCTTGGGTCATTTGCTCATACCTTACAGATCAGCTCCTTGGGGTATCTAGCTGGATAACATAATCGAGCTGGGAAGAAATTCAGGTTGCTCTTTGTTGCTCAGCTGCAGTCGTTTGCAGGGGATATTTTATGCGAACGGTTGCCTTTATATAATACAGGTAGTTTGGCCCTGGCAGTGTAGAACCAGAGTTCTGGATTCCAGCAGGTAGAGGGAGGTGAGCTGCCCTGGCCCCCTTCCCTGCTAGACTCACTGTTGTCCAGCATAGAAGTTTGGGTTAGGGATGCAGAGAACAGGGCAGAGGTGGGGGAGAGGAGACTGGGCGTTAGAGGAGAATGTCCATCCCCCGATTCTTCTGTGGCAGGTGTCGCAGTGCAGACTCAGTCTGCTGTGCTCATCGTGAAACCCTAAATATCCTGGACATCTTTACTGGGGAAAATGAAAGTTCCTTACAATACATCCCTCCCCCAAGAGATTCCAGGTGAACTTGTTTGGTGAAGGAGCCACCCCCTCCCCCTGCCACCACCCGCAGTTTGGTTTTCTTTGCCGGTCCCCACATGGGCTCCAGGACTGTGGTATGCAAAATACCAGTGGATGCATAAGAGATGAGTTTAGATAGTATGGGGGTGAACACATTTTCTTTTAATGTTCTGTATTTTTGGGGTAAACATACCTACTGAATTTAGGATTTCATGGTTATTATCACTTTTAACTTACACTCATTCATATAAAAATATTGGTTGATTTAAAAGCATTTTTTAAATGTTTATTTATTTTTGAAAGAGCATGAGCAGAGGAGGGGCAGAGAGGGAGGGAGATACAGAATCTGAAGCAGTTTCCAGGCTCTGAGCTGTCAGCACAGAGTCTGACAGAGCCGGACGCGGGATGCGAACCCACAAACTGCGAGATCATGACCTGAGCCGAAGTCAGAGGCTTAAATGACTGAGCCACTCAGGTGCCCCTGAAAAATATTGGTTGATTTTTAAGAAACAAGTAGGTACTAGCACAAGTCCGATAGAATATGGCAATGATTTTGAAGGTTGTATTCTTTTTTTTGTTTAAATTTTTTAAACATTTATTCATTTTTGAGAGACAGAGATGGAGAGTAGTTGGAGGAGTGGCAGAGAGAGAGAGGGAGACACAGAATCTGAAGCAGGCTTCAGGCTCCGAGCTGTCAGCACAGAGCCCGATGCAGAACTTGAACCCACGGACCGTGAGATCATGACCTGAGCTGAAGTCAGTTGCTTAACTGACTAAGCCACCCAGGTGCCCCTAGTAGTATTTTGTTTTTAAGTTTACTTATTTTGAGAGAGAATGAGTGAGGGACAGGCAGAGAGAGAGGGGGACAGAGGATCCAAAGTGGGCCCTGTACTGACAGCCGCGAGCCTAATGTGGGGCCCGAACTGAAGAACTGTGAGATCATGACCTGCGCCCAAGTCGGATGCTTAACCTACTGAGCCACCCAGGCGTCCCTCATAGTAGTATACTATAATAATCATTAATGGTATTATTCTGTAATTTGTCTTGACCTAACTGTACCGGGCATGTGTCTGTGTCAGAACATACTCATTTTGGTTGTTTTAATGGGTGTATACAATTCCATTCATAGACGCACCAAAAGGTACTTACCGAGCAGTGTGTGATGATCATATGATTATGGCCAATGTTCTGTCTTCATAATCAGTGCTGCCGTGTGTATGTGAACATGTGTATGTGCATGTATTTTGTGCATTCATACAACTGTTTCTACAGGAGTAATTCCTCGAAATGAGAATGATGAAGGTTATAAACATTTACTCTTGTTTTGGATCATGTCGGTTTCCCTCCAAAGTGCTCTAGGATTTACGTTCCTACCGTTAGTGCCTGAGAGTGCCTGTTTCTCTACCCTTGACTGACACCAGACATGATCAGTCTTCTTAATCCTTGTCAGATTCCAATCCTTGGACTGCTTCTGTGGGCAATTCTCTTTCTTTTGTGAATTGCTGGTTTATATCCAATGCCCATTTTGCTTTTAGGTAGTTCGCATTTTCTTCAATGTCCCTCAGTAGACTTTTGTTATTTTCTTCATAAAATCTCCATTGTATTACTAGAATTAGCTCCAGAGAACTTTAAATGTCCCTGAGCTCACAATAGATTATTATAATTCAGGTGTTCTATAGAAACCAGATGGTTCTCACTGGATGAATTTATCTTGACGGGGTTATATTTCAGGAGATTTGTTCTAGGAATTTCTGCAGTTTTTGAAGGCAGAATCATGATCTGATCAATGTATGAAAAGGTGTCTGTTCTTAGAACTTCTCTACCCAAATTTGGCTCGCAAAAGACTACTGAATAAACCAGACCATCAAATAAAAAAGCCACCTATAAGAAATAACAAGTACTAATACATAAATAGTAAGATATAAATGCAAGCAAACATTTATCAAGCACCTACTGTATATTAGACACTTTGTATCTTATGTGGAAGATACAAAGGTGGCTAAGAAGTGGCTCTACTTTTTCTAATTTTTAATTTAATTAAATTCAAGTTAGTTCACATACAATGTAGTATTGGTTTCCGGAGTAGAACCCAGTGATTCATCTCTTCTATATGACAGCCAGTGCTCATCCCAACAAGTGCCCTCCTTAATGTCCATCATCCATTTTGCCTATCTCCCATCCCCTCCCCCCCCCCCAACAACCCTCAGTCTGTTCTCTGTATTTAAAAGTCTCTTAAAGGGACACCTGGGCGGCTCAGTCAGTTGTGCGTCCGACTTCAGCTCGGGTTGTGATCTCACAGTTTATGAGTTTGAGTCCCACGTCAGGCTCTGTGCTGACAGCTCAGAGCCTGGAGCCTGCTTCAGATTCTGTGTTTCCCTCTCTCTCTGCCCCTCCCCTGCTTGAGCTCTGTCTCTCTTATACGTAAATAAACATTAAAAAAAATTTTAAAACAGAGTCGCTTATGGTTTGCCTCCCTCTCCGTTTTTCTTATTTTTCCTTCCCTTCCTCTACGTTCATCTGTTGTGTTTCTTAAATTCCACATATAAGTGAAATTATATGATGTTTGTCTTTCTCTGACTGACTTATTTCTCTTAGCATAATATCCTCTAGTTTCATCCACGTTGTTACAAATGGCAAGAATTCATTCTTTTTGATTACTGAGTAATATACCTGTGTGTGTGTGTGTGTGTGTGTGTGCATCACATCTTCTGTAACCATTCATTAGCCGATGGATACCACTTGGGCTCTTTCCATACTTTGGCTATTGTTGATAGTGCTGCCATAAACATTGGGGTGCACGTGCCCATTTGAGTCAGCATTATTGTATCCTTTGGATAAATACCTAGTAGTGCAATTGCTGGGTCATAGGGTAGCTCTATTTTTAATTTTCTGAGGAACCTTCATACTGTTTTCCAGAGCAGCTGCACCAGTTTGCATTCCCACCAGCAGTGCAAGAGGGTTCCTGTTTCTCCCCATCCTCGCCAGCATCTGTTGTTTCTTGTGTTGTTAATTTTGAAGTGGTTGTACTTTCAAAGAGCTAATACTCCTGAAGGAACAAAGAGACACACATTTATACGTGTAATTGCAGTGAAATACTGTAGGTGTTAGGATATCATATGCTGGGCAGATTGGGGAGTTCTTTGTATGCATGACAATGTGAAAGGATGGTTGCCAGGAAGGCTTTGGAGAAGAGTGTCTGAGGTGGAGTCCTGGAAACTGAGGCGGGAAGAAAACTCCTTGCCCAAGGCAGGGCTGTGTGAAGGCCCCCTGTGAGGTTCCAGGGGGCCTCAAGGGCTTCTGTATGACTAGGGAATAGGTAGGTTCATTGGGGACAAGCTGCGGTCAGACTGTGCAGGATCTTTTATGCTATCAAAGAGTTGGAAATCTTTCCTGCAGCAATGTGGAGCCAGTGGAGGCGCTAAGCAGGGGGCTGGTGTGGGGGATGTTTGGGTTTTGAGGGGGTGGCTCTGATTTCAGATGGAGCATGCGTGTTGCATGGATGGAATGTTGCATGGATGAGATGTGGTGGTTTGGGGGCGAGGGAGGGGGCAGAGAGCAGAGTCTGTGGCTGGCTGGGTGATAGTGGTATTAACCTGCCGAGGGAAGTGAGAAAGAGGGCAGGTTTGGGGGAAAAGATAGGTCTGCCTTACTGATTGAATGTGGGGTGTCCATGGGAAGCCGTGGTGGAGAGACCCAGCAGTTGGCTGTGTGTGCATGACTCAAATGTACTCATGCACTTGGTGAATATTGATTAAGTGTCGTGTGCCTTATATCTTAGATTAAATGAGGTGCTCCCCAAACCCCTGAGCCACTATAGATGATTCTTTTGTCACTTCTAACCATCCCTTAAGTGATGAATATCCTTTCTGTGTTTCATTTCTCCAAAGTTTATTCTCAACTTTGTGTGATCACCTTGCTGTTTCCATGAACTGACCCCATACATTACAGAGAGACAGAAGAGTAAACTTATTTGTTAAACTACATGTATTTACTTCAGAATTTTTTCTTCCTTTAAAAATGGTTTATTTATTTATTTTGACAGAGAGAGAGAGAGCACACATGAATGGGGGTGAGGCAGAGAGAGAGAGGGAGAGAGAATCCCAAGCAAGTTCCCTGTTATCAGCACAGAGCCTGACACGGGGCTCAGTCTCATGACTGTGAGATCATGACCTGAAACCAAAGCAAGAGTTGGATGCTTAACCGACCGAGCCACCCAGGTGCCCCAGAATTTTCATTTGTTTCAAATATATCCTCTAGAATAAATGCACATTGTTCAGTTCAAGGCTTGTATCCCAGACTATTATAAATTATATTTCCAGAGTTCATCTGTGTTGTTAAGACGTATTACAAAAAACAGATATTTACCTAAACACCTAAGGAAGACGCATGGGTTATTTTCACTATAAATTGTAACATTAATGCTGATGACAGCTACCATTTATTGTGTACCTTTTACATAACTGGTCTATCGGGGACATTCTGTTTGACTTACATGCATACATTACGTATGTATATACCTTCTGGGATATGTATTGTTATTTGCGCTTTATGGAGGGAATTCTGCCTCTTCATTCCTTTCCAGAAACTCTTCCATGAGATCTTTTGTGGGCTCATCTTTATCTGGGCGTTTTTTGTGACTGATGATTCCAAGGTCATTCATCTCTCCATTTACACCTCCTCTGACCAGTTTCACCTGGTACGTGGCTTCCCTCACTGTCTGTGTCCCGATGATTCTCATCTCCACATGTTCTGCCTGGATCTCTGTTCTGAGCTCCAGACAAGTTAGTCCAGTGCCCACCAGTCCCCTGCAGTTGGCCGTGTCGTTGGCACCTCAAATTGGTCACATCTGGCATTACACTCATTGTCTTTCCAAGGTGTGCCCAGGCTCCCAGAGTCCCTCTTTTAGAAAGCTCATTGCCGTGTGTGCCAGCAACCCGGAAGTTATTCTTCCCTTCTTCCTTGCTCCTCACATTGAACCTGTCTCCAGGCTCTGTTGGTTCTGGTCCCTAACTCTCTCTCATGCACACTCTCTCTTCTGTTTCTCCTCTGCCAGGGCCTAACATTTATGTAATATTTTATAAATTTTTAATGTTTATTTATTTTTGAGAGAGAGGGAGACAGAGCATGAGCAGGGGAGGGACAGAGAGACAGAGAGAGGGAGACACAGAATCTGAAGCAGGCTCCAGGCTCTGAGTTGTCAGCCCAGAGAGCCTGACGCGGGGCTTGAACTCACAAGCTGTGAGATTATAACCTGAGCTGAAGTCAGAGGCTTAACCAACTGAGCCACCCAGGTGCCCACATTTACATAAATAAAAAATTTTTTTTTTAATGTTTACTTATTTTTAAGAGAGAGAGACAGAGCGGGAGCAGGGGAGGGGCAGAGAGAGGGAGACACAGAATCTGAAGCAGGCTCCAGGCTCTGAGCTGTCAGCACAGAGCCCAATGCGGGACTTGAACTCACGAACTGTGAGATCATGACCTGAGCTGAAGTCGGACGCTTAACCGACTGAGCCCCCCAGGCACCCCACGTTTATATAATTTTTAAAATATGCTTATTTATTTTTGAGATAAAGAAAGTGAGAGAGGGACAGAGAGAGAGGGAGACAAAGGATCTGAAGTGGGCTCTGCACTGACAGCAGGAAGTCCATTGTGGGGACTGAATTTACAAACTGTGAGGTAGTGACCTGAGTCAAAGTTGGAAACTTAACCGACTGAGCCACCCAGCTGCCCCTGGGGCTCCTAATATTTATGACCGCCACTATGGTGACGGCTTCCAAAGTGACCTGGTTTGCTAGGTCTCTTCCCTCCGGTTCTTTCTCTACAGACCTTGTGAGATTAAACCTTCTAAACACAAAACTGAGATTCTGCCCTCTCCTCTTGCACTCAGTAGCTGCCCATGAATATCACGATGCCCTCTGGATGCTTGCGGGGAACAGGTAAGGTCTTGTTTCCACTTCATTTTCTGCCAGGCTCTTTCCTACCCACCACTTTTCAACCACATCCTGCATTTCCTTGTCCTGTTGTGTGCTCTCTCGTCCTTGGGGTCTCCGTACATGCTGCCCTCTATGCCAGGAACATTCGTCCATCCCCGATTGCTGATGAGCCCACGCTTCTCCCTTTGCGCTCAGGCCGGGCAGTATGTCTGCTAGGAAGCCTCTCCCTCTTTATGGAGCACAGGTATTCCTCTGTCCTCCCAGGGCTTTCTCTGCTCCTCACCATCAGGTACCCACTGCACTCTTGAAATGATCATCTGTCCTGCCATGGTCTGAACTCCACAAAAGCAGGGAGGGCGTCGATCCTGGCGTAGAGTAGGTGCTCAGTAAAGGTACTCATGAAGGAGTGTGTGAATCCAAAGCTCAGGTTAAACAAAAATTTTTAACGTTTATTTATTTATTTTGAGAGAGAGAGAGGTAGGGAGTGAACAGGGGAGAGGCAGAGAGAGAGGGAGACAGAATCCCAAGCAGGCCCTGCACTGTCAGCGTGGAGCCTGATATGGGGCTTGAACTCATGAACTGCGAGATCATGACTTGAGCTGAAATCAAAGGTTGGGTGCTCAACTGGTTGAGCCACCCAGGTGTCCCTCTAATAGCTCGGGTTAAAACCAGGTCAGCCTGCCTTTGGAGTCCATAATCTTGGTACTGCGTGCTTGCTTAGAATCTTCTGCTTTACAGTCTTGCTCTGGACACAGTAACAGCAGGGTGTGGATGGGGTGGGGTGGGAATGGCATCACTATGTAGTGTTACCTTTGAGAATGAAGCAAGGCACTCTTGCCCCAATCTGAGAATGATGTTGTGTTCTACTTGCACAACAGGTGAAGAACTCACTGGATAGAGCCCTAGCCCCGGGTGCAAATCTTCCAGGGGAACCACCTCTGGACCTCCCGTCTGGGCTTGCCAGTAGCATGGGTGTGGAGCCATTTAAATACTTTCAAGGCAATTATGGGAGGGCTTGGAATATCAAAGTCAATACCAGAAGCCCATTTCAAAAAGTAAAAGGGAATAATGCTTATTAGAAATTGAAAGTCACGTGAGCAGCCCTGGAAATGGACAGGGAGTTAGTGGTGCAGCTGTATTTTGAACCAGTTAAAAGCTAGAAATAGAAAGCAGAGGGAGAGCTGCTAAGAGACTATATCAGAATAACCCAAGCCTGCGTTCCCGCAAGCACGGGACTCAGGTTTCAAAGGGGTGAGTAGCTGTTTCTGACTTGAGTACCCTGAATGATGCTCAGCTTCTGACGTATGCCTCGTTCTGGGAAGAACTGGCCCCAACCCATGATTACGGTCCTTCTCTACCGCCTACAGGGACCCTTCAAAGTATTTGCTTTTTTCTTGCTCTCTTCTCTCTTCTCCCAGCCCCATGCACTCTATACGGAGAGCTTCTAGGCACTGGTACTTATTTATCTTCCCTGGCCATGCGAAGTGCCTCTGCATGTTCGTTAGCAGAGCTGGCTCTCGACAAATTCATTCAGTGACTGATAAGCTGTTTATAGGCAGGCACTCTTTTATTCATCTTTGTATCCTCAGTGCCTCACCTGATATTAAATGAAACTGAAGCAAAAGGTTAATCTACTGAGCTGGATTTAAAACAAGATTAAACGGACAAGCTGAAATGGAACATGTAATTATTGCAGTCACAGTATTTGAATTTGTGCACATAGGCAAACCCTAAAGATTCTTGAAGTAAGCCCAAGCATGGGGAGACACAAATTATATAATAAACAGTTTGGAGTTCTTGAAGGTGGTATCTAAACTTTGTCCTGGAATACAGGGAAATCAATGAGAGGAAACAAGTACATGAGTAAGCGTTAAGTGAATTAAGCAGATAGTGTTTATTCAAGTTCAGAAGTGAGATCCTTCTGGAGTGCATTTAAGGAAAAGAAATTAAGTTGGGTCAGGAAGCTGGGGTAAGATTGGAATAATGAAGGTTGGGGGCAGAAAGGTATCTGAGATTAGGACCAAGAACAAATATTTTGTGCTTCGTCATGACCTTAAACAAGAGCCCAAGACCATAGCTAGAAACAGGCCAAGCAGTCTTTGAAAGGCTAGGGGGAAAAATAGAGAAAATGTAGTCAAATGTGGTAGATTTTATCTTTTTTAATTTTCCAAATACAGAACATGTGTGTTTGGATTTCTTTCCAATGTAATGTATCAAATGTTCCTGGGTCTCTCCCGTTTTCTCGGTTTGGTGGTCGACTTTTTGTAAGAGTCTTAAGTGTGTCAATACAGGTGACATGGGGCGCCTGGGTGGTTCAGCCAGTTAAGCATCCAACTTTGGCTCAGGTCATGATCTCGTGGTTAGTGTTTTTTTTTTTTAAAAGTTTGTTTATTTTGAGAGAGTGAGCAAGCAGGGGAGGGACAGAGAGAGGGAGAGAGAGAGAGGGCACGCACATCCCAAGCAGGCTCCACGCTGTCGGCACAGAGCCTGATGAGGGGCTTGAACTCACTAACCATGAGATCATGACCTGAGCTGAAACCAAGAGTTGGATGTTCACCTGACTGAGCCACTCAGGTATCCCAAATTTGGTATATTTTAAAAGAAGATTTAGTTTTCTGAATCAGCGTAAGGATTCAGATATTCCTCTGATGTCAGAATGAAGATTTATGCTGGCTTGTTCCAGGAGTAGCTTCCCAGGAAGACAGTTCCCTCCTTCAAGGAGAGGCAGGACACCATGTCCCTGGTGATGTTGTGAAGAACTCTACTAGAGGCCAGACGTCTACCCACCAGGGACTGGGAAGGGTTTGCCTTACCTCCTATTACTGAGAAACTAGTGTTAAAAACATCTAAGAGGGTACTTTACTTTGGCCGTGTCTTCTTGCCTTCTTCCTGTTTCAGAGGAACAAGTTTTTTGCTTCTGTCACTCACCAGCCCGTTGACTGTGGTTCTGGATCTCATCGCTGCTCACCTCCATGGCCTTTGCTGCTTCTGGTGTCTTCCTAGTAGTCTGCCAGCTTGTTGCCAATTTCTCTGCTTCCCTGCCATGCTGAACTTCTCAGAAGAAATGTCCGCTTTGTGTTCTCATCATTCTTTCCCATCTTGATACATTTCCAACCTGTCTCCCACCCCATTACACCATGTTGAGCTCTTTGCAACATACCTCTCCTGCCTTCTTGTAGTATCTTTGTGTCTGTTACCTTCTTTTTTAAAAATTTTTTTAAAGTTTTATTTTATTTATTTTGAGACAGTGAGAGAGTGAGTGTGTGCAAGCAGGGGAAGGAGAGACGGAGAGGGAGAGAGAGAGAGAGAGAGAGAGAGAGAATGAATCCCAAGCAGGCTCCACACTGTTAGCACAGAGGCTAACATGGGGCTCAAACCCATGAACCGTGAGATTGTGACTTGAGCCTAAATCAAGAGTCAGACGCTTAACTGACTGAGCCACCCAGGCAACCCTGTGTCTATTCTTAACCAATTATCCCAAATTAGTGGTTTGAATGAACATACATTTATTATCTCACAGTTGATGAGGGTCAGGTATCTAGGAGTTGGGTTTCTCATGAGGGCAGGGCTGCTGTCATCTGAGGGCTTGACTGGGGCAGGAGAATTCACTTCTGAGATGCCATACTCACATGATTGTGGACTGGAGGACTCATATTTTTGCCACCTGGGAATCCCCATAGTACTGCATGGCTAAACTCAAGACATGGCAGCTAGCTTCTCTTGGAGTGAGTGATAGATAGAGAAAGGGACAGATCGAGAGAGAGAGAGAGAGAGAGAGAGAGAGAGAGAGAGAGAGAGAGAAGGAATGACTAAGACAGGAGCTGAAGTGTCTTTTTATCACCTAGTCTCCCATGTCACATGTCCTTACTTCTGCTTTATTTTATTCATTAGAAGTGAGTCACTAAGTCCAGCCCATGCTTAAGGGTAAGGAAATTAAGCTCACCTGAAGAGAAGAATTTTGAAGAATTTGTAAACATATTCTTAAAACCTTTTGATTCTTATCTCTTGATTTTGCCAGGGTCCCTCTTTTTAAATTCAACCCCCCCCCCCCACACTTTATTGGCTGCTCTTCTGTGATGCTAGCCCACTCCTTACCTCCTTTCTGTCCTCATATAATGTGAAAAGCTATCAAGACTCCGTCTTGGGCTTTTCTCTCCTTCTGTCTTTCCCATCTCCCCTTGTGCTCTTTCCTTCTAGACACTTCAAATACTGTCAATTTAACAGTATTACCAAGTTTCTATCTTCAGTGCTGGCTTCTTGTTAGGTATTTAGATTTATATTTCTGTTCTTTTCACCTTCATAGTTGGAAAGATTTTTACATTTCTCAATGTTAACTCTTGGTCTTCAAAACCTGCTTCTCCTTTACTTTTTCCCCATCTCTATAAATAAAACAGCTCAAGCTGCTGTTGTTGAAGCCAGAAATGTGAGTGCCATTTTTTTTTTTTTTTTTTTTTTTTTTTTTTTTTTTTTTTTGCCCCCTTGCCTTACCACTTCCATTCTGGACCTTTTTATTGGATTATGTCTCCTGTTTGTCCTCTTGCCCCTCCCCTCATCTTCCTCAAGCAAAAAAGGACATTTAAAAAATATCTCATGAACCAAACAAAATGGTTTTTACATTTCTTTTTTAGTTTTTATTTTGTGTGTTTCGCTCCATACATTATTTTAAAAAGAAAAAAATTTTTAAAAATGTCAGCTCTGTACCCATCATGGGGCTTGAACTTCTGACCCTGAGATCAAGAGTTACATGCTTTACAACTGACCCAGTCAGGTGCTCCTAACTTTATAAATTACTTTTGTCATAGTTTAAATGTATAATCTTAAGTTCTACATTCTCTTCTTTTGGTTTAAAAAAAAGATAGAATTTGTTGTCTCACATGATTAAAAACACCAAGGTTAATGTGTGGCCTTGGGGCTCTAGGATGAGTCTCTCTCCACCTCTTATCTCTGCGTTTCTCCTGTTAATTTCAGTCTTTGGCAGGCTCTTTCCAAGTGAGGGTGGCATTCAGAAGCTTTTATTTTGATGTAGTCCCAATAGTGGTTTTTTTTTTTTTTTTTTTTTTTGCTTCTGTTCACTTGCCTGAGGGGACATACATAGAAAAGTGTTTCTACAGCCGATGGTTAAAACAAATCACTGGCTCACTGGCTATGTTTTCTTCTAGAAGTTTTATGGTTTCGGTGTCACATTTGGGTCTTAAATCCACTTTGAGTTTATTTTTGTATATGGTGCAGAAAAGTGGTCCAGTTTCATTCTTATGCATGAAGTTGTCCAGTTTTTCCGGCACCATTTGTTGAAGAGACTGTCTTTTCTCCATGGTATATTCTTGCCTACTTCATCATGGATTAATTGACCATATAAGCTTGGGTTTATTTTTGGGCTCTCTATTCTGTTCCATTGATTTGTCTATTTTTTTTAAAGTTTATTTATCTTGAAAGAGAGAAAGAGTGGGAGAGGGGCAGAGAGCGAGCCCGGGAGAGAATCCAAAGCAGTCTCCATGCTGTCAGTGTGTAGTCTGACATGTGGCTTGATCTCACTAGCTGTGAGATCATGACCTGAGTCAAAATCAAGAGTCAGGTGCTTAACTGACTGAGCTACCCAGGCTCAATGACTATTTTTTAAAATTCATGTTCTGTGTGTCTGTTTTTGTACCAGTATCATACTGTTTTGATACAGCTTTGTTGTATATCTTGAAATCTGGGATTGTGATACCTCCAGCTTTGTTTTTTCTCAAGATTGCTTTGGCTATTTGGGGGTCTTTTGTGGTTCCATGCAAATTTTAGTATTACTTGTTCTAGTTCTGTGAAAAATGTTGTTGGTGTTTTAATAGAGATTGCATTCAATGTGTAGATTACTTTGGGTAGTATGGACATTTTAACAGTATTGGTTCTTGCAATCTATGAGCATGGATATCTTTGTGTCATTTTTAATTTCTTTCATTAATGTTTTATAGGTTTTAGAATATAGGTCTTTCACTTCTTTTGTTTAGTTTATTCCTAGGTATTTTGTTATTTTGGGTGTAATAGTAAGTGGCATAGTTTTCATTTTTTAAAAAAGTTTATTTACTTAGTGTGTGCACATGTGCACACAAGGGGCAGAGAGAGAGGGAGAGAGAGAGGGAGAGAGAGAATCCCAAGCAGGTTCCACAGTGATAGTGCAGAGCCCAACTCTGGGCTCCAACTCACGAACTGTGAGATCATAACCTGAACTGAAATCAAGAGTTGGATACTTAACTGACCAGCCACCCCCGCCCTGTAAATGGGATCGTTTTCTTGATTTCTCTCTCTGCTACATCATTATTAGTGTATAGAAATGCAACAGATTTCTGTACATTAATTTTGTGTTCTGTGACTTTACTGAACTCACTTAACAGCCCTGATTGTTTTTTTGGTGAAGTTGTTAGGGTTTTCTATATATAGTATCATGTCATATGCAAATAGTGGCAGATTTACTTCTTCCTTCCCAGTTTGGACCCCTTTTATTTTTTTTCATGTGTGAGTGCTGTGGCTGGGACTTCTAGTACTGTGTTGAATGGAAGTGATGAGAGCAGACATCCTTGTCATATTCTTGATCTTAGAGGAAAAGCTCTCAGTTTTCCACCATTGAGTATGATGTTAGCTGTGGCTTTTTCATATGTGATATTTATTTTGTTGAGGTACGTTCCCTCTAAACCTACTTTTTGAGTTTTTTTTTTATCATGAATGAATGTTGTGCTTTGTCATATGCTTTTTTTTTTTTTTTGCATCTATTGAAATGATCATATGGTTTTTATCCTTTCTTTTGTTAGTGTCATGTATCAAAATGATTAATTTGTGAATGTTGAACCACTCTTGCATCCCTGGAATAATTTCCACTTCATCATGGTGAATGATGTTTTTAATTTTTTGTTGGATTAGGTTTACTAACATTTTGTTGAGGATATTTGCATCAATGTTCATCAGAGTAGTTTTCTTTGTGTAGTGTCTTTATCCGGTTTTAGTATCAGGGTAATGCTGACCTTATAGAATTTATTTTGGAGTTTTTCTTCCTCTGCTATTTTTTGTAATAGTTTGAGGAGAATAGGAGTTAACTCCTCCTTAAATGTTCGGTAGAATTCATCTATGAAGCCATCTGGTCCTGGACTTCTGTTTGAGTTTCTTTTTGTTTTTTTATTACTGATTCAATTTCATTGGTAGTAATTGGTCTGTTCAATTTTTTTTTTTCTTCTTGATTCACTTTTGGAAGATTATATGTTTCTAGGAATTTATCCATTTCCTGTAGGTTGTCCAATTTGTTGGTATATAATTTTTCATAATATTCTTTTACAATCCTTTGTATTTTTGTGGTGTCTGTGTTATTTCTCCTCCTTAACTTCTGATTTTATTTATTTGAGTTTTCTCTTTTTTTGAGGTGTCTGGCTAAAGGATTATCAGTTTTGTTGATCTTTTCAAAGAACTAGCTCCTGGTTTTACTGATGTTTCTATTGTCATTTTAGTCTATTTCATTTGTTCCTACTTTTATCTTTATTATTTCCTTCCTCTTATTGGCTTCAGTCTTTGTTTTTTTCTTTTTCTAGCTCCTTTAAACATAAGATTAACTTGTTTATTTGAGATTTTTCTTGTTTCTTGAGGTAGGCCTGTATTGCTATACACTTGCATCTTAGACCAGCTTTTGCTACATCTCAAAGATTTGGGACTGCTGTGTGTTCGTTTTCATTTGTCTCCAGTTGCTTTTTATTTTCTCTTTGATTTCTTGGTTGACCCATTATTGTTGGGTACCATGCTATTTAGCATTTGTGTAGTTGTGTTTTTCCATATTTTTTTCTTGTGGTTGATTTCTTGTTTCATGCTGTTGTGGTTGGAAAAGATGCATGATAGGATACCAGTTTTTTTTGAATTTATTGAGACTTATTCTGTGGCCAAACATGTGACCTATTCTGGAGACTGTCCCATATACACTTGAAAAGAATGTGTATTCCACTGTTTTTGATGGAATGTTGTAAGTATATGTGTTAGGTCCATCTGGTCTAATGTGTCATTCAAAGCCACTCTTTCCTTTTTGATTTTTTGGTGTACTTTTAAAAATCCTTGGGATCCTTATGTATAGACTCTGATGTGGAGGATACCCATGAGGTAGTAGTACTGAATTATTTGTCCTAAAAATACTTTACATTTCAGACAATGGACTTCTAGAGACCCACTTTATCTACTTTTCCCTAAGGTACAAGTCATCACTAAAGGATTACTTTCTTAAATGCATGTAAGAAAAATTATTCCTTTAATTTTCAATATATCACAGATCATACCAGCTCCCCTAATATCAAATTTAATTTTTTTCTGCTTCAGTATCCTCTCTTAAACTCTTATCAGTAAAAATAATCATGTTCATGTCATTCTTATATTAGCCTTTTATCTATTCAAGGAAATTACTAAGTTTCCCTTGAGTCTTTTTTTTTTCTAGGTTAAATAAGCCCTGTTTCTTTACATTTTCCTCATGGGGAATACTTCCTAATCATTTTCATTGTTCTTTCTTGGGCCCCCTCCAAATAGTATCAGACTTCAGTTGCTGAGCCAAAAACTGGTCAATTAATTAAAGCTTGACCAGTGCTGAGTGGGAAGGGAGGCTGATCCATGGTTATTTCTTACATGGTTAATTATAGATCCTGTGTTATCATGAAGGACTTATTCCCAGTGAGGAATAATCTAGTTCCAAGCATCCACAAAATTTCATTTATTTCTTTATAACCTTAAAAACACCTCCACTAGATCAACTCAACAACTGAACATTAAAACAATGACTGTTTCCTATAGGAAGTCTGAGATTTTGCCAGTGTAAGTGAGCATATTTTTCAAGGTTGATTTCCTGGTTCATCCTTGAAGCATTGCATTGCTTTAGCTGAATTTTTATATATATCTGGGATGCTTATGTGTGTCTTTATTTTGGCTCCTGTGTGCTCCAGGGTATGGTTTTCTTACTATGCCTGTTTCTCCAGGCATCACCCTCATCTGAGTAATGCATCAGGCTATGAGGAGACTTGAAGAGCAGTTTCTCTCAATCTCTCTCTCTCTCTCTCCCTGCTTCCTTCCCTGTCTGTCTCCCTCCCTTCCTTCCTTCCTTCCTTCCTTCCTTCCTTCCTTCCTTCCTTCCTTCCATGTTTCTCTCCTAAAAACTTGGGGATTTCCTTGAATATGGGGGGTCTTGGACAACCTGGAGAATAGAACATTCTATATCACCCTTTCCTCGGAAGAGAGGTCTGAAAAGAGAGGGCTGAAAAAAGAGGGTTAATTCTGTTCCCTCTATGCTCAGCATATTCTCCACAGAGCATTAGTCACTTCAGCTCCTCAAGGGCACTGAGAACTGGACACGAATATAATTCCATTGGCCTTCACTAACTGATGCATTCTTTATATTGATGACTTTTAAACATAAAACCACTTGTTCATCAGAATAGTATGCAAACACTGGTCACTAGATTTATTGCAGAAGAACCCCTGACTCTGTTAGCTCAGGTTCAAAACTGGTAAACACCCCTATGTCGAGCAATGGCACCGTCCTCTTTCTCCTCCAAGCGTTAAATTCCTTGCTGTAAACTATGCTCTGAGTTACTGCTGTTTTAGCATCTTTGTATTTCTGGAACTCCATGTCTGACACTGCTGGTGAGATTATCCACAAACAGCTGGTAAAGAACAGCTGCTTCATAATTTGAATGACTTTCTTTTTTTTGATGAGCTAAAGTTCCTCATTGCAGATAAAAGCATCGTTATTGATCTTCGGAATAACTCTTTTAGCAGAAGCTCATTGTTGTTGAGGGAGAAGTGGGTGACAGTAGGTATGTCTTATGATAGAATTTATTCATCCCTTTTTATAAAAAAAATAGATGATTTTTGGGAGCAGTTTTAGGTTTACAGAAAAATTGAGGGGAAGGTACAGACCTGTCCCACATACCCCCTGTTCCCACACACGCTGCAGCCTCCCACACTGTCAGCCCTCTGTACCAGAGTGGTACATGTATTGTAATTGATAACCCTGCATCGACACATCATTACCACTCAAAGTCCATAGTTTACATTACAGTTTGATCTCAATGTTGTACATGCTATGGGTTTTGACAAATGCATAATGACATGTATCTGCCATTATAGTATCACACAGAGTTTATTCACTGCCTTAAACATATTCTGTGTTCTGCCCACTTATCCGTCTTCCCTAACCCATGGTTTTTGTACTGTCTCCATAGTTTTACCTCTTCCAGAGTACCATATACTTGGAATCCCGTCGCCTTTTCAGATTGGCTTCTTTCACTTAGTAATGTGGATTAAAGTGTCCTCCGTGTATTTTCGTGGCTTGATAGCTCGTGTGTATCCATTTACCCACTGGAGGATATCTTTGTTGCTTTCAAGCTTTGGAAATTATGAATAAAGCTGTGGTCAACATCTGCATGCAGGCTTTTAGGTGGAGGTTTTCAAGTCCTTAGGGTAAATCCCAAGGCACATGACTGCTGGACTGCTGCATCCATTTGTAAATCTCACATTCTCCCATAGCAAAGAGCTAGCATATGTTGAAGTCCTCCTTAAGTGTCAGAATTTTCAGTAGATTTTGTCATTTCATCCTCAGTATTACTTTGCAACATAAGTTTATTTATTTTGAGAGAGAGCTAGAGCATGTGAGCATGCGTATGAGTTAGGGAGGGGCAGAGAGAGGGAGAAAGAGAATGCTAACAGTGCAGAGCAAGATGTGGGGTTCCATCCTACAAACCCTGAGATCATGACCCGAACTGAAATCAAGAGTTGAACGCCTAATCAACTGAGCCACCTAGGCGCCCCCACAACATGATTTTTTAATATGAGAAGAGACTGATACATAAGGAAGTTGAATAATTTGTTTAAGGAGTCATTTGAACAAATGGATGATTTTTTTTAAGTTTTTTTTTTTGTGTGTGTGTTTTTATGTACTTTTGAGAAAGAGAGAGAAAGAGTGAGACTGAGCACGAGCAGGGTAGAGGCAGAGAGAGAGAAAGAGAGAGAGAGAGAGACACGCAGAATATGATGCAGGCTCCAGGCTCTGAGCTGTCAGTACAGAGCCCGACATAGGGCTTGAACTCGTGAACCACGAGATCATGACCTGAGGAGAGGTTGGACGCTTATTCGACTGAGCCACCCAGGCGCCCCAAACAGATGGATGATTTAAGCAGAGAAACTTCTAGTCTCATTTAACCAGAGAAACTTCTAGTCTCAGTGTTCTTCAGTTTCCTCTGAAAGAAGTTAGAGCTGGAAGGGACCTTAGAGAGGTTTGCTCTGGCAGGCATACCACTAACCTTTGTGGGGCCTAGGGCAAAAAAAGACATGAAGACTCACACATAGCAATTGTCTAAATGTTTAAAGACAATAGATGAGGCCAACACACTGTAAGAAAGATGTTCTGTCCTCCTACCTGGACAAGACCACCTTCACAACAATCTAAAAGTCCCAGTTTGAATCTGGAATTTTCCAAATTCCCAGAGTTCAATGCCAGAATGTGGCAGCATGGGGGAAACTACCATGGTACCTCTGCACCCCTACCCTGTCTCTTCCCTCAGTCGTGCACAGCAAGGGGCCTTGCAAATTCTTTTTGCACTGTCTGCCAACAGCTGTCCCTTGGCAGTTGGATGTACATGATGGGGTGTGTCCTTCTGTTGGGAGGGTGGACCCAGAGAAGAGGTCTATACTGACCCTTGAGATAGGATTATTGCATTTGGGCAGAGTATTTGAGGGTCTCAGGAGTCGAAGGCAAGTGCCGAGTATCATCTTCAGGTAGACGGATTACCTTGACCCCATGGTCTCCCCACCTCACTGGAAGTGGGAGAAGAGAACATTTGGCCAAACAGATCGAGAATTGGGCCTAGAGCAAGGTCCATCTTGCCCCAGTCTAAGGATGGAAGTGGATTTAGGAGCCCTGGTTCATAAATAAGTAAACAGGCCAGAGAGGTGGTAAATTTCTCCAGGACATGTGGCTAATTAGTGGCTACACTGAGATATCCTGATTCCCAGCGCTTTTCATAAGGTTGGCCTCATCTGGCCCTTTTCATAAAGGTTGTTATGTGTATTTATATAAACTCACCCCAGGAATTAAATCACAATGTTTTTCACCAAAGAGCTAAAAAACCCGCCAAAAGGGATCCTTTCTACTCACACGACCGGTGCTCTTGAATGAACAACCGACCATTTAGGTGACATCGCGAAGCTATCAATACCTCCAGGAGATTTCTGAAAGCTAATTAGCAACTTGTGAGGGGTATCAATCACACCACAGTTCCCACATAATTTCCGAATCACTTCCTATAGAGGTCAGCTTTTATTGATGTGCTTGTATGAGTCAACTGGCTCACCAAGAAACCACAATTAGAAATGTGATCAACATAAATGGGGCTTGGAACAACTGGCAGATGTTTTCAGTGATTTGCATATAAATTAGGCACCAGCTTTAGAAATCCAGCTTATTAAGGGTTGAGATTCTTTCATACATTTTCCCTTTTGTTGGAATGTGGTGAAAGAAGCCTTCTGTTGATTAAAATGTCATAAGTGTCTTCTAGAATTTAGGGTTTTACTCTGCATATTTAATTCCTGACATCATTTGCTCGCACATTTATAAATATCTGTATAGAAACCTTAACATTGGAATAGCACTTGATTTCTTATAATGGGTGTTGGATATGCCTTTTGCTTTGATTCTTATGAATGCCCTCTAGAATAAGTTGGGCACAGATGTTATCACAGCAGTAGTTTCCAGATGGAGACACGGAGGTGTTAAGAGGTGCTCACCCCTGGAACAGGAGTTTGACTCCAAATCCCATACATTTCCCATTATACCCTCAGCCTCTCTTAGGCCCCACAGTGGCTTTGATTTCTGGTCATTCTTGTGAATGTCCTCAATGAGTTAGATGCAGAGATTTATGTTATAGTCCCCAGCCCCCATATGACACATACTCCTTCATGATGACAAAATGCAGAGGGATTCTGCAACCTTTTAAAAAAAACAGAAGTCATTTAATAATAGAATAAAGCACCTAACATACACATAATATTTATGTTTAATTGAAATAAGTATTTATTATTATGCATTTTGTCCCTCGACTGTATAACCAATGACTCAAAGCCTTATCTGCTGCTTTTTTCTTTGCTGAAGTTAAAGCAGAACTTTCTCTGCACTTATCCACACCTGATGTGAAGCTGACTCTTTTCAGTACTAACCTAATTAGCCTCACTAGTGCTAACACTAGTGACACAAAACAGGGAGACAGGTAAGAAGAAGGCTAATTCTGTTGGGAGTGTTGCTGGACCAGTTTTTCATCATTTGAGTTATTCAGTATTTCTCTCCTTGATACGCATCACACTGTTAATACCATGAGGATATTACTACACCGTAAACATAATAAAGAGAAAAAGCGACACAGTTTGCCTGTGTTGAAGGTGTGGTCTCTCTTCTTATAAGAAATGATTTCTGAGGCGCCTGCATGGCTCTGTCAGTTAAGCGTCCCACCCTTGCTCTCAGCTCAGGTCTTGATCTCAGGGTTGTGAGTTGAAGCCTCACATTGAACTGTTACATTTTTTAAAAATTTAAAAACCATTAAACAATTTAATTGTTTATGAAGGGCTAGCAAATATTTTTCTGTATGGGGCCAGATAGTAAGTAAGTACTTTCTGTTGTAGTGCCGAAGCAGGCCCGGTTAGTAGGTAATCAAATGAGCATGGCTGTGTTCCAATAAAACTTTATTTATAGGAACAGGGAGGCCACAGGCTAAATTTGCCTCATGGGGTATGGTTTGTCATCCCCTGGTTTATATATTTGGACATGCTTCTTTAGCCTGTTACTCAACTGTCTAAAAAGACGCTGTTCCAATGGGGATCCTCTGTCCCTATTGGTTACCATTACTGTCCTAAGCACAAACCCTACTGATTTCATATATTCCTTCCTGTATTGCCCTCTTTATCTGCCCTCCTCCTCCCTTTTTCTCTTCGCATTTACAGTGTCAGTTATCCACTGCCCCAATCATGCTGTACAATAGACACTCACAACAACAACAACAGCAACTTTATTTACTGGCACCCAGTAGGTTCGTGGCTTCTAAATCTGGGGTTAGATGGGGGCTGGCCAGGTCACTGTACTGATCTTGGCTGGGCTCACTTCCCTTAACTGGGCTGTGCTGGCTGAGGTGATGGCTGGCTGGCTCCAGCGGACCAGCTGGGCTAGATGAAGGTACAGAGCACCAGCAGAATTGTGCAAGGCTTCTCCAAGGCTGAACTCAGACTGGTGCACACTTCCTTGTGCTTCCTTTCATTGGAAGAGTCCAGATTCAAGAGGTGAGGAAACACACCCCACCGTTTGAGTGGGAATCACTGCCATGGCGTGTGGTGAAGAGTCTGGATACCGAGAGGGGTAAAGAATTTGGGGTATTAGTGGGATCATTCCATCAGCCGCTAAGTCCCCTCTCCCTCTGTTGTTGTTTTTCTAGTGTAGCTCTTACTGCCTGAGGTCAGCGGATAATGACTCTCCTCACCTGCATTCTCTCCTCCCCTGAGCTACTGAGCACTTCTTCCTTATGGTTGAGTTGTGGTCCTATCATTCCCCAAACTAAAAACATTTAGTGCCTCCCTGTCAAATTCACTTGCATTGATTTTCTAGAAATTGTGTCTTTTAGCTCCATATTCCCTTTCCTGCTTTGTATCACCCTTTGTTGGTCACCTATAGCCGAAGCAACCTACTCCTTCTTCCTCTTTCTCCATTCCCTAATTAGTATTATTTTTTCATCTTGAGTCCTCATTGATGCTCTGTGTCCCTTCAGTATGCTTTTTTACCCTGTCTCTTCTACCCTGTAGAAATTGTGTTCCTCCTTGAAGATGTGACTGGGACAACTCTTCCTTTCAGAAACTGGCTCAGGTTTTCCTCCCTGGATGGCTGACGCTCTCCCCCTGAGAAGTCAGGATCCTTTCCTTCCTCATCAGCATTTGGCACATTTTACCTGGAGGGACAGGGCATTCATTCAGATCATGACTCAGCACTTCCGACACATGTAAGCTTCTTCAGGATGACCCGTGGCTGTTTGACGTCTCCATGTCCCTGTCCCCATACCAGTCACTGAGTCAGCCTTCCAAAGAGGTCTGTTGATGGGGCTGATGCTTGAATGGATGTGGCTAAGGAAGAGGGTGCCTCAGCCTCCAGGGCAATATTTTGAGGTTCCAGAATTGCTGCTTCCATCGTTCAGGTTCCAATAGAAAAAGAACACATCCCCTTCTGTGTATTTCCATTATAAAGAGCTAAGGTTCACAAACAGCTGAAGACAGCCCGTCCTTCACATTATGTTGAAAGAGCTCTCTCTTTTCTTTTTCAACACAAACCCTTCCTTTTGTGGCCTGGTGAATGTCTTCTTTTTCTAACAGGACCCTACTGGGTGAGGAAAATGTGACTCCTACCGGCTGCCTGTTCTGTGATGGAGGATTTTCATCCCCCCTCTCCCCAGGTTTGAGGGTAGAATGATGGTTGGAACTCACCACAAACCTTCTCCTTTCCCTGTAACTCCCATGCCTCACAGACCTCTGAATATTAGATGATGTTCTTTGTGGATCCTTTTTCCCAACGACCCCTCTGGTTGGCAGACAGTCTTCCTCTGTCTTGACACTTCCTATCTCCTCAGTAGAGACGGACTTCACCTTTTGGGGGGTATTCTTACTTTTATGGGCCTTCAGATTGAGTGCAGTGTCGCTTCTTGGCTTTTTTCTGAAAAAAATCCAGTGAAATCGGGGAAATAGGCCAGTGTTAACAGATTATTCACCTTGCCCTTGACTTCTGTGCTGTCTCCTTTCGTTGTTTTGTGCATTTTCTCCCTCTGTTGTGGATCATGCTTTTCAGCACCATTTTCCCATTTGTTTCATTTTTCCCCCCATAAGTCTAGATGACATGTGCTTACAGTTGATTGGTCTTGACCCATTTTTATTTCTTCTTGAGTTTGAACCATTGGGCTAATGTTTATTTTATGCTTAATTTGTCTTTTCATTGAAAATGTGAATGCTTTCCAAGACTTGCTATCTCTAATTCGAGCTTGTGGCCTATTTTACCATTTACTTTTTTTTTCAAGAGCTATGTTAATTGGAATCAGCTGGAAGTTATGGCCATGATTTTTCTATTTGCTTTTCTAACTTTCTTCTTTGCAAGGAAGATACTACCAGAGAGGTTGTCATATTTATGTTTGGGAATATCTGAATTTACATCCTCCTTTTGAATTTCTTTTGTGTGCGGAAGTGGAAGAGCTTTTTATTTCTAAAGGTAAACCAGTGCTGTCAGTCAATAAACAGATTTCAAATGGCCACTGGGAATGGTGGTCTAGAATTAGAGCAAAGATTTGCCTTGATTCCTGGCAAAATTTCTCTTATGTTTTTTTTTCTTATGTTCTTAAGTGGAAAGACCTGTAAGAATATAGGAAATTTATTAATTTAGTTATGTTTTAAAATTATTTTTAATGCTTATTTATTTTTGAGAGAGACAGAGACAGACTGTGAGTGGGGGAGGGCAGAGAGAGAGGGAGAGACAGAATCTGAAGCAGGCTCCAGTCTCTGAGCTGTCAGCACAGAGCCCGACACAGGGCTTGAACCCACCAACCGTGAGATCATGACCTGAGCTGAAGTTGGACGCTTAACTGACTGAGCCACCCAGGCACCCCTATTCATTTAGGTTATTTTAAAAGTAACCTCCACTCCCAGTGTGGGTCTTGAGCTCATGAGCCCAAGATCAAGAGTTGAATGCTCCACCAACCAAGTCAGCCAGGCGCCCCTGTAAGACATTTATTTTTCACGACATTTTCTCTCTTCTTTGTCTCACTAAAATTAGGAGGCTGTGTACTATAGAGTTAGCAGCATGGGTGGTGGGCTCAGTGTCCCCCAGAGTCCCTGGTTCCCATGTGTAAGATCTTGGGAAATTCATCTAAACCAGTGATTCTGTTTTCTCGTCTCTCAAGTAGGGGTTGGTATGTGGATCACGTGTGATAAGATATATGAAGTCATTGGCATAGTTCATGGACGTATTCGAGTAATACCAATGCTCTTATTCTTATTAGCACTAGTACCCTTTTGATCCTTGCTTCAATTACCCAAATTTTCCCATAAGCAAAAATTATAGTGAGAATCTCACTCATGTCACAAGATAGGCAAATGGAGGGAAAGAGTAGAAATGCTATTAATAAAAGTAGGTGGAATGCTGCCCACATACAATTATCAATCCACTTGGAACACATCATATAGCAGTTGTACCTTTTTTTTTTTTTCACTGTACAATTTAATTCACAAAATAATGAGCTGCGCTGTGGCAGATTACTGTCTTCACAAAGCAGATAACCACTGAGTGCTAGGAAACTACCCTCCCGAATATGGCCTTTCCTCTCAAGGGCCGTCAAAAACATGCTATGTTTAAACTGATGAATCTTTACAAGTTTTCTTGTGTGATTCACTGAGGGATGCCAAGCTTACTGTTCTTTAACCTTAAATTATAAAGCGAGAGTTCAATATTTTTATGACTCGCCATTTTATAAATGTTCCTATGAGTAGTTATTACTTTCAGCTCTCATCAATAATTCTTTGAAAATCTGATTGTTAAAAGGACCATATAATGTTCCATTTTAGGGAAGAAGCATTATTTTTTTCTATAGCTGACTAATACTTCAGCTTAGGTTCTTTCCTCAGACCCAGGACTCTCTTCCCAGACATGACACTATTATCAGGCAGTAGTTAGTAAGCAATTAAGACTGTTCTGGACACGGTGAAGGAAAAGACAAGTCCTTGTTCTTGGTTGGATAGAGCATCCTGGAGAAAGTGAGAGTGCTCGTGTCTATTCTTTTTACAGTCAGAGAGAAAAAAAAGGACGACTTGAAATGATTCTGAGAAAGAGAGGAGAGTGATAAATGGGAAGGAGTAGAGAAGAAAAAGCCCTTGCATGTCAGGAGTTGGGTCTTTGGGGGGATGTAAAGTGGTAGATGGGCTACTCTGATGAAAACTGTACAAACATTTGTGAGCCAAACCCCACTTCTTACCAAATTGTAAATTTTTAAAGGAGTCCTACTTAGAGTCTATTACTGAGACACACCTCCCCCGACTTCTACACTTGCAAATTGATCAAGTGGAAAAACCATCTGATTTGGTTTTCATCTCCAGAGGAGAGTGGATTTTCCAAAAATAACCATCGGCTGCGTGATGCCATTTTTCACTGGCAAGCAGCTGAAACGGGTTTTTAACCCACTGTCTTCTCTATTTTTGGTTAAGAGCTCAGGAAAGCACGCATGTAAGCACAATTTGGAAAGTTTTTGAAAGGTCTAGGGGCTTTGGGACTTCAAGTATTGAGTTCAGCAGGTGGTTATCTTTTCATTAAGAGATTATAATCATATTAACCTGCTGCTTCTTTCTTTTAGATTCTCTGAGACATTTATTTGGTGTTCCAGCAGTTACCATGCCCCACCTCACAGCATGTAGAAAAGCCTACATTATTTTCAAATTCCCTTCCGTAAGAATTCTCAGCTCTTTGTTAGTAACGTCATCTGTAGCTTGCAGAACTATAGTATTTTGGGCAAAAGCATGCAAAAAAAAAAAAAGTACTTATTGGATTTGCCATGACTGTAGAAAATAGACACAAGGACGGGAAAAATGATGTAGCACATGCCTGTCCATCAAAACTTGGCTTCCCCTTCTTCCAAAGTAGGGGGGCCCTGCTGTTCCCCATCCTTACTGGCAGTTAGTCTTGGTCACATAACAAAGTCCTCTCTGTTATGTGGAGAGGAGAAATGATGGGTACACTCCCAGGCATGTCCCATGGAACCACCTGGGACGTTTGCTAGAACAGTCCTGCAACCAAATAAAATCTATATTCCTGTCACAGCTCTCCGCTAATTGTAGGTTATGTGTCTGAAGTAGACAGGATAAACCTACCTCTTCCTCCATATGTCTCTTTAGGGCCCTTTCTAACTCCAGATAGTCTTGATTTCAAAACTGAGCTCAGAATGCTGCTTCAAAATGAGTCAGTGATTAGAATTAAGGGCCCTTAGGTTGATATGTATAGATAAGTAACTAGGTGTCTGTGTAAGGCAGGTCAGTATTAGGGGTTTAAGAGCTCAGGCTTTGGGGTCACACTCTCCAGGTATAATTCTGCCAATTTCTTTCTTATTTTAAAATTTTAATTCAAGTTAGTTAGCATATAGTGTAGTCTTGGCTTCAAGAGTAGAACCTAGTGATCCTGAAAAATGTCCTCCTTAATGCCCATCACCCATTTAACCCATCCCCTCCACTTCCCCTCCAGCAACCCTCAGTCTGTTCTCTTCATTTAAGAGTCTCTAAGGGTTTGCCTCCCTCTCTGTTTTTGTCTTCTATTTCCTTCCCTTCACCTGTGTTCATCTGTTGAGTTTTTCAAAATTCCACATGTGAGTGAAATCATACGGTATCTGTCTTTCTCTGACTGACTGATTTCACTTAGCCTAATACCCTCCAGTTCCATCCACGTTGTTGCAAATGGCAAGATCTCATTTTTTTTCATCACCCAGTAACGCTCCACTGTACGTATACACCATATCTTCAGAATTTTGCCAATTTCTGGTTGAGTGGTGACCTTGGGCAAATTCTTTTAACAATTTGGGTCTCCGTTTTCATAACAGTAAGGCAGGAATAATAATAGCATTTCCTATGGTTGATGTGATGATTAAATAAGTTTGTACATATAAAAGATGTAAAGAGTACCTGCCACAAAAGTACCCAATAAATGTTCACTATCACTGTTTGTAAATACACAAAACAGGCCAAAGAAGCAGGAAATCAAGCTTTAAATCATAACACTTCCCTACATACCTATGTTTAGTTTGCCATATATAATAATAAGCAGTGTCTCGTTCCCTTTCGGTCTGGAGCAAAGTCCCTGTCAGTTATGATGGTTTGACTTAATTCTTCGTTTGCTGGCTCTGATGTGAATGGACTGAAAAGATGAAGAACTGGCAAGTAACAAATGGTTCTCTAGACAGTAAAATATAGGCCAAAGGGAATCTGCTTCAAACTAATTGTAATTCTAGCCTCATTAGTGCCTGTTAATTGCCAGGCTTCCTCTTTGTCTAGTTTGGGGCTGAGAGGTGCAGTTTGTAAGGAGCCCATCTGCCTCCCTGCCTCTTGGCCCCATGTGTTCTCTGTGGGGGGTATTCTGAAAAATGACCCAGTGAACACATTTCTGGGCTACAGGAGTGCAGCTGTCATCAGCCTATCATTTCCAAGCCTTCTGGAAAAGGAAAGAGTAACTCTAAAGACCTAATGATACACACATGAGAAAGTCCCTCAGGATTTTTGTGCCCTGTGGGTTACAGGGCTTGCATAACAATGAGTGAGGTAAATTGGGGGAAAAAATAACTTTACTGTAGGAGATCCACTTTTGTTAATGGACAGGATAATTGCAAGATAGAAGGCTGGAGTCTGGGAGCCCATTGTATTTTTTTCTGCATTATCTCTTATTATCTGAACTGAAAAGAGACCTAAGTTCTGTCCCTACATGTGTCATGTCTGTGTCTCTGCAGGGCTGGGGAGGAAGACTAGCAGAAAGAGTAAGAATATGGCTTTACTACATAACCCGTCTGTGAACTTGGTCACATTTGCCAAGTCTTGAAGGCTTAGATTCCTCATCCCTAAAATGGGCATGAAGTGGGCGGATACTGGTCCCTCCCATTGGGCAGTTGGAATGGCTAATTGTACTCTGCAAGGAAGGAGGCACTTCCGTGCCTAACAAATAATAAGAGTTCAGTAAACGATTGCTTCGGTCGTACCTGCTGTCGAACGTGCTTTCAGACTCTCAGTGCGCTAGACTCTGATTTGTTTCAGCAAGGGATCTTGTACACTCAGGAAATTCGTTTTACCTTAGTCTTGAGGGTGGATTCTGAATGTTCTAATCTACTTGTTTATGAGGAACAAAATGTTAATTGGGGTTTTCAGGCATGGTGCTCAATGCACAACAAAACTAAATTGAAAGCCCAGAATGCTGCATATTTACAGGCTGGGTGAAAAAAACTTTTATATCCCAAAGAACACAAAGCAACAGCTAGGATTGATTCGTAAGTCATTATAAGGCTGCTGGTACATAATGATTTTGACAGTTATGAAAATGGTGTGTACACTCTTATGACCCTTGTACCTTATTTGCCCAATCTTTTGTTTTTATTTTGCAAATGTCTAATTTAATTTTTAGTTGGTATCAGGCATTGGAATAGATGCTGGAAATACCATGATGAACCAGGCAGACGCGTGCCTGCTTATATGCATTTAGCATTTGAATGGGAAATACAGGCAAATGCTGTTAAGGAAGAAACTGAATTAGGGTGCCTGGGTAGCTCAGTCGGTTAAGGGTCCAGCTCTTGGTTTCAGCTCAGGTCATGATCTCACAGTTTTGTGAGTTCAAGCCCCGCTTCAGGCTCTGGCCTGTCAGCACAGAGCCTGCTTGGGATTCTGTGTCTCTGTCTCTCTCTGCCCTCCCCCATGCATATGGTGTCTCTGTCTCTCTCAAAATAAATAAATAAACTTAAAAAAAATTTTTAAAGCAAAAAACTTCCTGTATTAAAAAAAGAAAGGGGCGCCTGGGTGGCTCAGTTGGTTAAGCAACTGACTTCGGCTCAGGTCATGATCTCGCAGTCCGTGGGTTTGAGCCCCGCATTGGGTTCTGTGCTGACAGCTCGGAGCCTGGAGCCTGCTTCGGATTCTGCGTCTTCCTCTCTCTGTTCCTCCCCTGCTCGTTCTCTGTCTCTGTCTCTCAAAAATAAACGTTAAAAAAATTAAAAAAAAAACACTGAATTATTAGACATAATTGTAAATTGTGGTAAATACCATGAAAGAAACCAACAGGAATCTGAAATAAGAAGTAATAGCAATAGAGTGGGGCAGGGCAACTGTGTTATATTTGAGAAAGGGTGGAAGGAGCTAGCCATCTGGAGAGTGGAAGGTGAGGCCAATTTGGAAGGAAGGAATAGCATTACAAACACAGGTGATAAGGTTAGAGATGGGTTGAGCCAGATCATGCAGGATCTTGCAGCTATGATAAGGAGTTTAAATTTTATCCCACAGAAGGCAAGCCATTAAAGGATTTGTTTGAGGGGGAAAAAAATCACTTATTTTTTAAGTTTGCCCTGGCCTTTGAGCGGAGAATCTGGGTAAAGGAAGGATCAAAATGGCAGCATGGAGACAGGAGACTACAGTTCTAGTTCAGGTGGCTTGGCCTTGGGATGGGGCTACTGGAGATGGAGAAGGGTAAACTGAGTCAATCAATCTGTATGTCCATCTATGTATTAGGATTGATGTCCATCTATGTATGTAAAGGTTAAGTCTCAGATATAACTCTGGGATTGGCTGGTTTATGTACATTACGGTGTTTAAAGCCAAGTTAGGGAGAAAGTCTCCTAGGACATGTGTGGAGAGAGAAGAGAGCCCACAAAAACACACTGCTTTAGAACTCAGGTGAAGAATGGCAAAGGGGATTGAGAAGGAGTAATTGAAAAGACAAATCTTGGAGAGATTTCTTATAACCAAGAGAGTGTTCAAAGGAGGGAATAACCAACTGAGTTGAATACTGGCAAGAGCCCCAGTGAGATGATGCCACAGAGGTTGCTCATTTGGGTGACATGGATATACAGCTGGTGACTGTGATAAGAGCCACTCTAGAGGAGCAGTGCCGTTGGACCGGGTTACGCAGCGTCGGGATCATAATGGGATGGGGATGAACAAATTGATCCTGTATATATAGTCATCTCTTTTGAGAAGTTTAGCTATAATTAGGTCAAGAAAAGAGGAGGGCTTTCAAAAGCTGGGTTTTTAGGAAGCATGTTTGCATGTGATGGGAATGTTCCTTCAGAGAGGCAATAACCGAAGAAGCACAATCCTTGATCGAGAGCACGGGGGAAGGGATTGGTTTGGAGAGAAGCAGAAAAACTTCTTTTTGGTAACAGGAAGGCAGGCAGATGTATGAAGAGGTCAGGGTCTTGTCCATTTGTCTGTTTATTTATTTATTTATTTTTTGTCAAAAGGATAGAATAAATAGGCAAGACTATCAGGTAAGGATAGGGATAGATTTGAAAGAGAGCAAAAGGTATGAGATGATTAAATCAAACATTGGGAGCAGCCCTACAAGAAAAACAGCATAGGATTGTTGGTCTTTCTCTCCCTTCTCCTCCCCTCCTCCCCCTCCCTTCCCTCTTCCCTCCCCTCTCTACCCCTCTCCTCTCCCCTTTCTTCTCCCCTTCCCTCCCCTTCTTTTCTTTTTCTTTTTTTCCCAGACAACAAAGAGATTGTCTTATTTAAAAAAAAAAAATTTAACGTTTATTTATTTTTGAGACAGAGAGAGACAGAGCATGAATGGCGGAGGGTCAGAGAGAGGGAGACACAGAATCTGAAACAGGCTCCAGGCTCTGAGCTGTCAGCACAGAGCCCGACGCAGGGCTTGAACTCACGGACCGCGAGATCATGACCTGAGCCGAAGTCGGCCGCTTTAACCGACTGAGCCACCCAGGCGCCCTGAGATTGTCTTATTTAATGATTTACAAGAATCACAGACATATACTATTGTGTTAATTTTAGGTGTACAGCAGTGATTTGATATTTGTATACATTATGAAATGGTTTCCACAATAAGTCTAGTTGCCATCTGTCACCATACAAAGTTGTTATAATATCATTGACTATATTCCTTCTGGTGAAATGGCTTCCCTGTGTCTTATTTATTTTATGACTGGACGTTTGTACATGTCAACCCCCTCACCTGTTTTGTCGGTCTTCCACTTCCCCTCCCTTCTGGCAATGATCACTTTGTCCTCTGTATCTGTGAGTCTGTTTCTGTTTTGTTTTTAGAATCCACATATAAGTGAAATCATAGAGTATTTTCCTTTCTCTGTCTGACTTATTTCACTTAGCGTAATACCCTCTAGGTGCATCCATGTTGTTGCAAATGGTGCTATCTCATTACTCTTTAGGGTTGAGTAATATTCCATTGTATATATGTACCACATCTTCTTTATCCATTCATTAGTTTGCCTCTATATCTTGGCTATTGTCGATAATTCTGTCATGAATATAGGAATGCATAGCTCTTTTAAAATAGTGTTTCCGTTTTCTTCACATAAATACCTAGAAGAAGAATTGATCGGTCATGGGGTAGTTCTATTTTTAATTTTTTGAGGAACTTCCATACTGTTTTCCACAGTGGCTATACCACTTTACTTTTCCACAAGCAATACACAGGGCTTCTGTTTTCTCCACATCCTCACCAATGCTTATTATTTCTTGTCTTTTTGATACTAGCCATCCTGACAGTTGTGAGATGATATTGCATTGTGGTTTTGGTTTGCATTTCCCTGAAAGTTTGTGTTGTTGAGCATCTTTTCATGTGTCTATTGGTCATCTGTATGTCTTCTTTTGAGAACTATCTTTCCTATGTGTACATTCAAATGAATCAATTTCAAGTGAGGCCTCTCCATCAGCATGTAGGCTCTAGAGAGCAAGCATCTTGTCTGTCTTCTTTGCCACTATCTCCAGTACACAACAGAGTCTCAAGCAATACTGATTAAATACATGAATGAGTGGATGAGCTTAGTTGTTAACTTTCTCTGGTAATACTCAGTTGCTCATTTAAAGGCACTGAGAAGGTACAAGGTGAGACTCACAGAGGACTGGTGTTTTCCCAGGGAAAGATGACAGAGAGCAACCAGGGAGTCGAGGGTGTTAGCAAGGAAGTGATTATAATGATGAGCCATAGAATCAAGGATGGATAAGAACAAAAGGAAAGTGAATGGATAATTAACTAATAGATAGCGGGGAAGTGATTTTGAGGTCATTAAGAGGTCAGAAAATTTGGCACTAAGGGTTGTTTAGAAAATCTTCTGGAAGAATAGGGTCATGATAAGAGAGTGGCAGGTTTGAAATTGGGGGTTGCAAAGAAGGTTGGATGCCAATGATGGCCTAATTCAGGGTGTAAACATGTTGGGAGCCCAGGGAAAGCAGAAGAAAATGTTACTGATCATGTGGTGGTCAAAGAACTGACTTTCCCTCTTTTCTCTTTAGTATCATCTAATACATTGTTAATGATCCTGGCCATGAAGAAAAGCAGATGAACTTTAAGATGAATTTGAAATAATGTAAATGTATATTTTCTACTCTCTCTATCCCCAACAAACACATGACTATCATGGATGTAAGGATATTGACGTGGTCATTTGGGGAGTTAGAGTATATATACTCTGTAGGAATTTGGTCAACAGTCACACATAATTGAGTCATTTGAATATAAGATGGCTAGAAGAAAGGCTTCATTGGGCATAGGTACATAGTTGAACCCATTAATGGGGGTTGGTGAACTGTAATTGTTGACAATCTGAATAGGCTATCATTTTGCCAAATATGGAGTAATGATGTTAGGCCTCTATTAGGCTAAGGTGATTGTGATAGCAGTTATTAAATTCTTGTATATTTTTTAATGTTTATTTATTTTTGAGAGAGTGAGAGAGAGAGAGAGAGAGACAGACAGACAGACAGACAGAGCATGAGTGGGGAAGGAGCAGATGGAGACACAGAATCTGAAGTGGGCTGCAGGCTCTGAGCCCACTCGACGTGGGGCTTGAACTCATGAACAGTGAGATCATGACCTGAGATGAAGTTGGAACTTAACCGACTGAGCCACCCAGGCACCCCTAAATTCTTAATCTTTTAAAATCTGACCTGTTAAGGATTGGTAGAGCAGGTGATGAGAGACTCACCAGAGAAATATGTGGATTCAAGAACAGAGGGTGCTGTGCCCTGCTTCCTTTGTCATTGCCTTGGGAAGGTGCAATCTGTTCCATATTACCAGAATGTGGAAGAACAGAGATCAGACATCCATCCACACTGGGTGTCTAGGCAGAGGGGCCTAAGGCACAAGTCTGGATGAGGCACCCTGGATGGGGTGTGGGAACAGTGAGATGTCATTTTGCCATGTGTCTGTCAGTAGTATGGCTGTAGTGAGAAAAGGCCAGTATATCTGGAGGGGCCTCATGACTGGGGGGTGTGGACCTATCAGTAGATGTCACATGGATCTGAAGACTGGAGGGATATAGATACCTAAATGGTTTACAACTTGAAAGAGGCCAGCATATCTTTATCATGGTCAGGTTGACAAGTCCTACCTTATATGGATACCAGAAATTCTCAGAGGACCAGAAAGTGGAGGAAACATTAATTAGTGGAGAAAGCTCTGATTGGCTGAGAAAACTTTGACTTGATTATGGTGATTTTTTTCATTATCAAATTAGATGGAGCTTGAAATAGAGATGACATCATGAAAAATGAACTCACATTTCTTGCACATTTCAGCATGTGGAGTGAGAAATTCATACCAATTACATAAAAGATTCTGTTTGTTTTATTATTTTTAATTAAAATTGTTTTTAATGTTTATTTATTTTTGAGAAAGACAAACAGAGCATGAGCAGGGGAGGGGCAGAGAGAGATGGAGACACAGAATCTGAAGCAAGGAAGCTCCAGGCTTTCAGCTGTCAGCACAGAACCTGATGTGGGGCTTGAACCCACAAACCATGAGATCATGACCTGAGCTGAAGAGTCAGATGCTTAACTGACTGAGCCACCTAAGTGCCCCAAGACACTGTTTTAGTTATGACATTGGTATGGCTGTTAGCAAAGGCCCAAAGAACAGTTCCTTAAAGAAGATACAGGGATACCTGACTGGCTCAGGAGGTAGAACATGTGACTCTTGATCTTGGGGTTATAGGTTTGAGCCCCATGTTGGGTGTAGAGACTAGTTAAAAATAAAATCTTTAAGGGGCACTCAGTTAAGTGTCCAAATCTTGGTTTCCACTCAGGTCATGATCTCACGATTCGTGTGTTTGAGCTCAGTGTTGGGCATTGACTGGCAGCATGGAGCCTTTCTTGGGATTCTCTTTCTCTCTCTCTCCCTCTCCCCCCACTGCCCCTACCCCACTCACACTGTCTCTGTCTCTTTCAAAATAAATAAATAAAGAAGTAAAATCTTTATAAATAAAAAGAAGATATAAATATAGTTTTCTCTCACCTAACAATCTGAACATAAGCATTACAAGACCAATATGGTGGCTTCACAATACTGAGGATCCTATCTTGTTCCCCTGGCATCCTTAGGGCATCCTTTCCATCTTAGAGTCTAGGACGGATGCTATGCTTGTTGGCATCACAGCCCCATTTTAACCAATGGGAAGGGTGGAAATGTGGAGACCACGGCCTGTGAGTTGCAAGTGTCACTCTCATCCCATGGACCAGAATACAGTCATGTGGCATAATGGCTTCAAGGGAGCCTGAGAAATGTCCACTTGAGCTGGTCCACCATGTGTCAAGCTAAAATGTGGGGGAGGTACTACCTAAAGGAAAAAGTGCTCTCTGTGCCTTGGGGAACTGGATGAGGTATTGAGAAAGAAGCAGCATGGGGAGTGTGAGGTATCCCTGCCTTGAACAATGACTCCTTTGGCAATGGGGGCTCAGTTTCTGCTAAGAATCCATGGGTGGTTCCTCCACCCCCGGACCACTGAATTCCTGACTTCCTGAGTGAGCTCATGTCTGGCCCTACCCTAATGGCTTCTTCACTTTAGTAGTAAGTTCTGGAAGTACAACAGAGGCTGCTCTTGAGTTTCTGTGCTGAAGCTAATTTTTGGTAGCTTCTGGATAATGGATCTGTTTATTCATATTTTTATTGTTAATCAATAAAAATATAATTATATGACTATATATATAGTGTGTATGTATGTATGTGTGTGTGTGTATATATATATATATATATATATATATATATGGTGTATATTTGGTGGCCTGTTTACATCCATGATGTGGTTTGCTCTTTACAGACGTATTATAAATAAGTACTTAAATACTAAATATTTAAACTCTCCCTGTCTTCTCAGGTTTTAAGATCCATCAGCACATTCTAATTCTCCTGTTTCTTCACTTAATGACTTTTGGAGCTTCCTGTACATGCCTTGGTTCATTGCATCCGAAATCCTTTTTCCTTCATTTCATTTCATTTCATTTCATTTCATTTCATTTCTTTCTTTCTTTTTTTTTTTTTTTTCCTGGTTCTAGGCTGTTTCCTATAGGTCCTTTATGGAGCTTCCTGAACATACTGAGTTTATTTTCTATGCTTTTTCCTTTCCTTTATTTCTCTGCTGTTCTCCTTTTCCCTCCTTTACACCTTGGTTTCTTTCAAATCACAGCCTCTTCTCTGGAGCAAGTCCTATACACGTGCTTAGGTCTGTGGGGAAAACTCTTTCATCCTATCCCTCTCGTTGACTTCAGTTTTTTTTTCCATTTTTCTTGGCCTTTTCTCTTACTGTCCAAATAAGTCTATTCATTATTTTTACCCGTGTCTCCTTTCTGACGCACCCTTAACCGCTACCCTTTCTTTTACCATACTAGGAAGTGTTCCCGCATCTTTTGGGTATCCGTAACCAGATGGGGTTACTTGACCACATCTTATCCATTTTTTTCTTGCTTCTTGAAGGTGACCCAGGAGACACGTGTTCCTTGACTGTAATCTGGACCTGACTTGGGGCTTTGCGTATGGCATAGTTTTTCAACTTCTCCTGCTAGCAGCTGTTTATTTTTCGATTCCATGTGCCTGGTGATTTATCTTGACTTCCCAGTGGCTCGCACACGTACAGCTGCCTTTCAGAGTCGCAGAAGCTAAGATGATAGCTTCTCCTTTGACAGTGCTCCCTCCATGGCTGTTTCACTTCCAGCCTATAGGTCCACTCACTCACTTACTCACTTGCTCCTTTTGTCTCTCTGATGACACAGTAGCACTCTCCCTCTGAGCCACTGTTTTCTGGTCATCAGGACACGGGGCTGTCTTCCTTCTCTGGGATAGATGATACTTTAAATCCTTGGATTGCAGTTCCAAGGAGCTGGAACCTGTATCACATCATGTCAAAACATTAACTGTCTTGCTCCTGCGGGCTGCCTGAACTTTTCTGGGCACCAGGACTGATGCTGCGAACTTGCCTTGGAAAGAGGGTCCACCGTACTAAGTGGTGAGTCCTCTGCACATGTAACTGGGCTATTCTTATGCAGTTGGGGTGGAGACGCATTCTGATTTTTAAATTATTTTCTTCATGGCAGAAATGTGGATCCATAATTATCTTTAAAAAATTTTTTTAAATGTTTATTTTTGAGAGAGAGAGAGAGAGAGCAGAGGAGGGCCAGAGAGAGGGAGACAAAGAATCTGAAGCAGACTCCAGGCTGTAAGCTGTCAGCACAGAGCCCAACATGGGGCTTGAACTCACGAACTGAGAGATTATGACCTGAACTGAAGTCAGAGGCTCAACCGACTGAGCTACCCAGGTACTCAACACAGTTACCTTTTTTTTAAAAATTTTTATTTACTTATTTGAAAGAGAGAGATAGAGTATGAGCAAGGGAGGGGCAGAGAGAAAGGGAGAGAGAATCCCAAGCAGGCTTTGCATTTGTCAGCACAGAGCCTGATGCAGGGCTCAAACTCATGAACCATGAGACCATGACCTGAGCTGAAACCAAGAGTTGGATGCTTTTTTTCCCCCATTTATTAATAAACATTTTATTTTATTTTTATTTTTTTAATATATGAAATTTATTGTGAAATTGGTTTCCATATAACACCCAGTGCTCATCCCAAAAGATGCTCTCTTTAATACCCATCACCTCCCCTCCCCTCCTCTCCCTCCCACCCCCCATCAACCCTCAGTTCTCAGTTTTTTTTTTTTTTTGTTTGTTTTTTTTATTTTATTTTTTAATATATGAAATTTACTGTCAAATTGGTTTCCATACAACACCCAGTGCTCATCCCAAAAGGTGCCCTCCTCAATACCCATCACCCACCCTGCCCTCCCTCCCACCCCCCATCAACCCTCAGTTTGTTCTCAGTTTTTAACAGTCTCTAATGCTTTGGCTCTCTCCCACTCTAACCTCTTTTTTTTTTTTTTTTTTTTTTTTTCCTTCCCCTCCCCCATGGGTTTCTGTTATGTTTCTCAGGATCCACATAAGAGTGAAACCATATGGTATCTGTCTTTCTCTGTATGGCTTATTTCACTTAGCATCACACTCTCCAGTTCCATCCATGTTGCTACAAAAGGCCATATTTCATTTTTTCTCATTGCCACGTAGTATTCCATTGTGTATATAAACCACAATTTCTTTATCCATTCATCAGTTGATGGACATTTAGGCTCTTTCCATAATTTGGCTATTGTTGAGAGTGCCGCTATAAACATTGGGGTACAGGTGCCCCTATGCATCAGTACTCCTGTATCCCTTGGATAAATTCCTAGCAGTGCTATTGCTGGGTCATAGGGTAGGTCTATTTTTAATTTTCTGAGGAACCTCCACACTGCTTTCCAGAGCGGCTGCACCAATTTGCATTCCCACCAACAGTGCAAGAGGGTTCCTGTTTCTCCACATCCTCTCCAGCATCTATAGTCTCCTGATTTCTTCATTTTGGCCACTCTGACTGGCGTGAGGTGGTATCTGAGTGTGGTTTTGATTTGTATTTCCCTGATAAGGAGCGACGTTGAACATCTTTTCATGTGCCTGTTGGCCATCCGGATGTCTTCTTTAGAGAAGTGTCTATTCATGTTTTCTGCCCATTTCTTCACTGGGTTATTTGTTTTTCGGGTGTGGAGTTTAATGAGCTCTTTATAGATTTTGGATACTAGCCCTTTGTCCGATGTGTCATTTGCAAATATCTTTTCCCATTCCGTTGGTTGCCTTTTAGTTTTGTTGGTTGTTTCCTTTGCTGTGCAGAAGCTTTTTATCTTCATAAGGTCCCAGTAATTCACTTTTGCTTTTAATTCCCTTGCCTTTGGGGATGTGCCGAGTAAGAGATTGCTACGGCTGAGGTCAGAGAGGTCTTTTCCTGCTTTCTCCTCTAAGGTTTTGATGGTTTCCTGTCTCACATTCAGGTCCTTTATCCATTTTGAGTTTATTTTTGTGAATGGTGTGAGAAAGTGGTCTAGTTTCAACCTTCTGCATGTTGCTGTCCAGTTCTCCCAGCACCATTTGTTAAATAGACTGTCTTTAAGAGTCTCCTATGCTTTGACTCTCTCCCACTCTAACCTCTTTTTTTTTTTCCTTCCCCTCTCCCATTGGTTTCTGTTAAGTTTCTCAGGATCCACATAAGAGTGAAAACATATGGTGTCTGTCTTTCTCTGTATGGCTTATTTTACTTAGCATCACACTCTCCAGTTCCATCCACATTGCTACAAAGGGCCGTATTTCATTCTTTCTCATTGCCACGTAGTACTCCATTGTGTATATAAACCACAATTTCTTTATCCATTCGTCAGTTGATGGACATTTAGGCTCTTTCCACAATTTGGCTATTGTTGAGAGTGCTGCTATAAACATTGTGGTACAAGTGCCCCTATGCATCAGTACTCCTGTATCCCTTGGGTAAATTCCTAGCAGTGCTACTGCTGGGTCATAGGGTAGGTCTATTTTTAATTTTTTGAGGAACCTCCACACTGTTTTCCAGAGAGGCTGCACCAGTTTGCATTCCCACCAACAGTGCAAGAGGGTTCCCATTTCTCCACATCCTCTCCAGCATCTATAGTCTCCTGATTTGTTCATTTTGGCCAAGGAGTTGGATACTTAATCAACTGAGCCACCCAGGCACCCCTGGATTCACAGTTCCCTTAAATCACTGTGGGCTTAGATGGTTTTAGATACTGTAGGACAGTTTTGTCTCTATTCTTTTATAGAAACATAAAAAGTATGCTTGAATTCATAAACAAAGAAAAACTTCAAGTGAGGGATATTTAGATCATACCATTTTCCTCCTCTTGTTGAATACACATGGCCCACTTTCTGAAAGAAGTTTCTGTAATTTTAGTGACTATTTAGAGAATGGTAGTGAACGGTGAGTCTGTTAATTTTCTCTGTTTACTCTTGAAAGAAAATCAGGATGGGTGGAAGTTCAGGTTCCAGTAGGGAAATTTCTAGAGAGTCTTCTACAGTAGCTATCATCTTACTTGTTTACACATCTATTTGGTCAGTTATTTAACTGTATGATCATTATCTGTTTACAACTCTGCCTCTCTCACTAGATTGTGAATTGCACAAAGCAGTGATATTGTCCTCTTCTTGGTGAATGGCAGTTGTTGGAATCCCACAAGTGTTTATTTCATGAATGAGCAGATGGAGAAGTCAATGAGGACACTAGAATCAGAGGAAGTAGTAACCTGTGTGGTCTTGGGCTGTGTGTTAACCTCCTTGGGTCTCACTTATTGCAGCTGTGAATTGAGGGTGCTGACAAAGCAGAGGAAATAAAGAGGGTTAGAAGGGGGGTGCCTGGGTGGCTCAGTCAGTTAAGCATCCGACTTCGGCTGAGGTCACGATCTCATGGTTTGTGAGTTCACAGCCTGCGTCAGGCTCTGTGCTGACAGCTTGGAGCCTGGAGCCTGCTTTGGATTCTCTGTCTCCTTCTCCCTCTCTGCCCCTCCTGCTGCCTGTGCACGTGTGTGCTCTCTCTCTCAAAAACAAATAAATAAACATTAAAAAAAAAAAGAACTAAAGAGGGTTAGAAGTAGTATAGGGTACCTCTGAGAATGGACCTTTTTCCTGGTGAAGGGCACCGGAGTGAAAGCGTGTGATCCAAAGGCAGGGGAGACCCGTCCTTCACACTGAGTGATCAGGAAAGACAAGTCACTGAAAATTCAGCACCCTTCATTGTGTGGACAGAGCAGAATGGAAATAGGGACATGCTGTGTCCAGATAGAGGTTCTGATAGAGCTATCAGGTTTCTTATAAATCTGATACTGACAGGGGAGAAACATACATACTTCCCAGGTACCTGCTCATAGGGTAAGAGAAGTAGTTGAAGGAAGCCCCAGGACCTGAGGAAGCCTCTCATTGGAGGAGGGGTGCATCTGAGGGAGACTGCAACTGACCAGGCACCCACCACACAGGGTGCACGGGGCTCTGCACGGGGCTCTGCTCAGTGACTGGAGGGAACCAGGACACCCTAGCAGATGTCAGTGTAGACAGATGAGGTCATGTCTCAAGGCCATTTCCCATGTTCTGATGCTCAGTATTCAAGTCTGTGCCCCTTGTTTGTCCTTGGGACTTAGTTGCAAGCCTAGGGATAAGGGTCGAGAGAAGAAAACCCCGACTTGAGGGATTTTACCCGGAAGTGTCTGATTGATGTTTCTACCAAGAGAAGGAATGGAAAGTTTGAGATAGGAAGGAAGGTCGTATATAGAAGACAAAGTTGAATTTTGGCATACTTGAGTTTTGTGGGTTGAGATTCTGTACCTCCTACGTATGTGCAATGTTAATGCAGCCAGGAGCACTGAGCAGTAACTGATGACAGAGAGTCCAGGTGGTGACTTTAGAAATGCAGGGGCGCGAGTGGGGATTTATCCTGGCTGCGGTTCTCCAAGCATAGATTTTGGGTTTCATTTCAGGATCCTGCTGATGTCCCTTCAGCCAACCAGTAATCAGGATTTTATGTTGTTCTCTCTCTCTCTCTTTCTTGTTCTCATTTATAATGTCCATAATTTACATATATTTGCATTTTAATGTTCCTAGTGGAAAGAATTGAATAAATACGCCATCTCTGCATCCCGCTGGAGCAAAACGCACCACAAATCCAGTGGTGTGAATAAAGGTCGTGGTTGACCCTTACTTTAGCCCCAACTGATTTCCTAAAGCTATTGGTGTACTTTGCTTTTTTGGCACCTGAATTGAGTAATTTTATTCTATTTTCATTTTTCCGTCTGGTGCTGAAAGATTCTAGAGGAGGAGCTTAGACCAAGTCCTTCATTTTACAGATAAAGAAAGGGGGGTCACAGAAGTGACTTATCGAGGACCACTAGTAATGGTTAGAGAGAGAGGTAGTTTGATAAATCAGCTTCCACAATTACTGTGCTTTTCCTTTTATACCCTTACCTTAGCTGTCCCTCTAATTCTGGAGACAGCTTCCTACCTTATAGAAGCTAGCTTTTATAACACATTTCTGATAAAAGCATTGAAGATTTGTGTTGTTTAATTTTTTTGTAGTTCAAACATGTAAGAGTTAAACATTTTGATAATTTGAAAGTATGAGTGCAGCTAATGGTGGTTGGGGTATGTTGACAGTGAGGAAAGAGGGGCTTAGGAAATAGCTATATCTTCAGAGTGAGAATCAAGGGCTACTATCTAAAGTTAATGGAATAGAAAATAAGGTTTAAATGAAATATGCAAAGTAACAGAGTTTTAATAACTACCAAGACAATCTATGATTATAACAGTGGGCCATAGAATCAAGGATGGATAAGAACAAAAGGAAGTTAATGAAGTTGATAAATCAAGGAAAAGAGGTATAGCACATTGCCTAGAGTTACAGAAATAACAACTTTGGTCAGTAGAACTTAATTTTTCCCCTTAATCTGAAAGTCTTTTACTTTTAGTTAGTATGTTCACTATGTTTACACTTATTAGGATTATCGATCTAATTGGGTATACTTCTGCTATTTGATTTTTTTGTGGTTTATTTTGCTTTTTTGTTTTTACTTTTTATTAAAAAAACCTTAAACATAAAAAGTATGATAAACCCCTATACTCATCTCACACAGGTGTGACAATGATCAATGTTTGCCGCATATACTTTATTTAGCTCTTCTCCTTTTTTGGCTGAAGGATTTTATTTTATTTACTTTTAAATAATTTTTATTTATTTTCTTGATTTTTAGTAAATTTATTTTTTAATAAAAAATTATCTTTTATTTTTAAAATTTACATCCAAATTAGCATGTAGTGAAATAATGATTTCAGGAGTAGATTCCTTAATGCCCCTTACCCATTTAGACCACCCCCCCCCCCGCCACAACCCCTCCAGTAACCCTCAGTTTGTTCTGCATATATGAGTCTCTTCTGTTTTGTCCCCCTCCCTGTTTTTATATTATTTTTGTTTCCCTTCCATTATGTTCATCTGTTTTGTCTCTTAAAGTCCTCATATGAGTGAAGTCATATGATTTTTGTCTTTCTCTAATTTCACTTAGCATAATACCCTCCAGTTCTATTCACGTGGTTGCACATGTCAAGATTTCATTCTTTTTGATTGCTGAGTAATACCCCATTGTGTGTGTGTGTGTGTGTGTGTGTGTGTGTGTGTGTGTGTATGTGTATGCGTGTATATATTACCACATCTTCTTTATCCATTCATCCATCAATGGACATTTGGGCTCTTTCCATACTTTGGCTATTGTTGATAGTGCTGCTATAAACATGGGTGTTCATGTGTCCCTTCGAAACAGCACACCTGTATCCTGTGGATAAATGCCTAGTAGCGCAATTGCTGGGTTGTAGGGTAGTTCTATTTTTAGTTTTTTGAGGAACCTCCATACTGTTTTCCAGAGTGGCTGCACCAGCTTGCATTCCCATTGGCTGAAGGATTTTAAAGGAAATTGCAGTATCATGCCATTTCCCCTTAAGTGTGAATGATTGAGTTTCGTTTTTTTTTTTCATTTTCTCTCTAAATGTTTGAAATTACATTGACATTCTAATTGTTTTAAACACACATAGCTAGTCAAAAGAGCCACTGTTCTTCCAAACAAACACAGACTTTAGAACTGACTTTTCCCCTTACACGTTACTATCGTCTCGTAGCTTAGTTCCATCTTGGTGTACTAGCTGGGGCTCATCTGTACTGTGGTAAATAAATCCTGAAATCTCAGTTGCTTTACATGAAGGTGTTTTCTTGCCTACATCCCAGACCCATATGGATTGAGAAACTCCTCTCCGAGCAGGACATCAGGGAACCAGTCTGCTTCTGCCTTGTAGTTATGGCATCCAAATATGTGACTTCTAAAGTTTCTGGGGAAGAGAAGAAAGAGCTAAGAATTTGGGGAGATCATTTTAAGGGCCAAGACCTTAGAATACACTCACTTTCCATTTCTTTGGTCTAACTCAGCCACAGAGACTCCAAGGCTATCTGAGACAATGGCCGGGAAATGCAGTCTCACTATATTTTTGGAAAAAGGTCTATATAGCGTATCAACTCTTACTTAAAATTAACTTTTTAAACACTGCTGGAGAAAAAGATTAAATTTGTTTTTCCTTTTGGCTGGATCCCCCATTCTATATCTAGTATTAGTGAAGAAGCTTTTGGCTGCTAGACTCAGAGAATCCTGACTCAAAATGATTAATCAATAAGGAAACCTATCATCTCCTATGTTTGCGTCAGGTGTGGTACAAAGCAAGTGGCTCAGTAATGTCGTCAAGGACCCGGGCTTTTTCTGCCTCTCCATCTTTCTGGTATTGGTATTGGCTTAATCCCAAAATGACTTCTGACATTACTTCAGGGTGGCCTTCAGAGTAACTGGGGCTATCTACTTGTCTTCCATGTCTACCTGCCTACCTCTGGACCGATAACTGTGCTACTAAGGCCATTTCCTACAAGTAGTAGTACATCACCCTGATAGTTCCCATGGCAACATGAATTCAGGTGAGTCATCATTACTGGTAGTTGTCTGTAGCAGAGGAAGAACACAATGCCAATTATGCTGTTTGTTAGTGAATGTCTTAAGTCTCTAATCCTAATTTGAGGACCCCTAATAGATTACACACCAGGGCGTAATGATGCTACATAAAGGGGAGCATTTAAGCCAGTCTTTGTTTGACTTTGGGAACATGAGGCAGCTTTGGGACTTACAGGATAATGAGGGAGGCATTGAAGGACACCTGGTTGGTTAGGCCTGGAGGTTATGGCGAAGATTTTAGTAAGTCACTTGAGATGGTATAGAAATTGAATAAACATTTTCTATATTAATTGCATGAGTAGAAAAAATACATCCGAAAAAGAAGTGCAGTGTTTACTGGCTACCTGAACTGCAATGTACTTCAAGTTGTGGGCATCCCTTCTCCCCAATTAGAGAAAGTGTTAGACTCATAATGAGTATGAAGCAGCTGTTCCATCAAGCTGTTTTCCAAATGGGCTTTCACCATTATTGTTGTTGTTAGAGAGGGAAGTGATTTGAGTGTGAATGTGAAAATGAATTAATGTTGCCTGTCAGGAAACAAAACCGGTGCCAGGAGATCAGCTTATGCACAGCTGAAAGATGGAAAAAGAAAACTCCAGGAAATCCGAGAGCTAAGAAGACAATGATCCCCAGTTCACTCTTGTCTTAGAGCATGGCACTCAATTTTCCACTCCAGAGGTGGAAACTGCTTCAGATGAGGCATTTTTGGTCACTAAATCCAGGCAAACTTGAAGAGTTATGATAATACCAGCACTAAAATTGTCTCATTCCCAGCCTTGCCACCAGATGAAAACATTGCTTCCTTGACCATGTGAGTCAATCTGGGATAGGGTTGCCAGACTTAGCAAAAAACAAACAAAACAAAATAAAACAAAAAACAGGTTGTCTAGCTAAATCTGAATTTCAGATAAACAATGAATAATTTTGGGAGGGATAGGTATGTCCTAAATGTTACATAGGTCATAGACTAAAAATTATTATTATTTTTTATTTAAGTATTTCATGTGTCTGTTATTTTTTTATTTAAAAATTTTTTAGTTAACATCCAGTGTAGTATTGGTTTCTGGAGTAGAACCCAGTGACTTATCACTTACATATAACACCCAGTGCTCATCCCACCAAGTGCCCTCCTTAATACCCATCACCCATTTAGCCCATCTTTCCACCCACCTCCCCTCCAACAACCCTGTTTGTTCTCTATATTTAAGAGTGGCTTACGGTTGGCCTCCCTCTCTGTTTTTATCTTATTTTTCCTTCCCTTCCCCTATATTCATCTGATTGTTTCTTAAATTCCACATGTGAGTGAAATCATAATATATTTATCTTTCTCTGACTGACTTTTTTGGCTTAGCATAATATCCCCCAGTTCTATCCATGTTGTTGCAAATGGCAAGATTTCATTCTTTCTGATCACTGAGTTATATTCCATTGTATGTTTGTATGTGTGTGTGTATGTATATATGTGTGTGCGTGCGTGTGTGTATCACATCTTCTTTATCCATTCATCAGTCAATGGACATTATGGCTCTTTCTATAATTTGGTTGTTGTTGATAGCACAGCTATAAACATTGGGGTGCACGTGTTCCTTCGATTCAGTACTTTTGTACCCTTCAGATAAATACCTAGTAGCGCAATTGCTGGGTTATAGGGTCGTTTTATTTTTAATTTTTTGAGGAACCTCCTTACTGTTTTCCAGAGTGGCTGTACCAGTTTGCATTCCCACCAACAGTGCAAGAAGGTTCCCCTTTCTCCACGTCCTTGTCAACATCTGTTGCCTCTTGAGTTGTTAATTTTAGCCACTCGGACAGGTGTGGGTTGGTATTTCACTGTAGTTTAGATTTGTATTTCCCTGATGATGAGTGATGTTGAGCATCTTTTCATGTGTCTGTTGGCCATCTGGATGTCTTCTTTGGAAAAGAGTCTATTCATGTCTTTTGTCCATATCTTCACTGGATTATTTGTTTTTTGGATGTTGAGTCTGATTAGTTCTTTACAGATTTTGGATACTAACCCTTTATCTGACTTTATACTAAAAATTATTCATTGTTTATCTGAAGGTCAAATATAAGGGGGTGCCTCATGGCAACCCTAATCTGGGCTAATTAATAATATCCTAATACCCAGAATATTATGATGCAGTTGCTTTTGAACTCTTAGCTGAATTGCCAACATTGGACTCTTACTAATCCTTCATGGCAGGTTATATAGATCATCCCATATTGTCTTCTGATAATGTGGCATTAACACTCCTCCACTGAGAGGTGAGGTCTAGGTGGGCTTTATAACTGCCTTGACTGAAAGAGTATGACAGAGTGATACTCTGTGAGCTCTGAGATTGGGTTGTTAAAGGTAAGACAACTTTCAGTAGTCTCTCTTTCTCTCAATACATGCACTTTGGGAGTTCTGAGCTGACTTATAAGAAGTCTGGCTACCCTGAAGCCACCAGGTTGGAGACCCACATGGCAAATCCACACAGAGACAGTGAGGATGCCTGAGGTGCCCAATTATTCCAGTCTCCAGCTATTCACGTCTCCTCCATTTCGATATTCGTAGCTTTGAGATGACCCTAGTTTCAGATACTCTTTGATTGCAACCTCTTGAAAGACTGAGCTAAACTTTCCCAGCCATCTCACTCCCACCTACCTTTCTGACCCATAGAAATGTGAGAGTTATTAAATGACTATTGTTTTAATCCACTGTGTTTTGGATTGATGAGCTGGAGGGAAGATGAGTAACACTGTTTTTTTTTTTTAGGTTACCTTCTCTAATAGTCTTTAAGTAGTTGTGGTTTTAGAGATATGGATACCATAATATGCACAAATCTTTGTCAGGTTTTGAAGGTTTTACTCTTGTGTCTTCAGCTACTCTAAAAAAAAAAAAGTCTAAACAGAGGTCTAAACAAGTAGTACTATAGGAAAATGGAATTGTCTGTAAGAAAAAAACACACACAAAACTCTGTCCCAGTTTTGTATAATGGAATGAGTCCTGATACAGGAGATCTAGGTTGTCTTGGCTTTGACAGTAAATAGCTACTGGACTTGGAGCAAGTTACTTGTTCTGTAACACTCACTTGTATCTGCAAAAGGAGACCTTATTCCAGATAAGCCATGGCAAGCTACCATTTTCCCTAGCAGGCATCGCCAATGAATTGAAGCCTGAATTCCACAGGAAATGACCTCTGAGTCCTTCTCAAAGCAGAGCTCCCAGCAGTCAAGAGCAATCAATCATAGTTGGCCATAATGACAAAATCATTTGTTGTCTTCCCAGACCTTGAACATGTCCAGCATTACTTCTAGTGTTAAAATTTAACATCTCTATAATCTAAGTGATTTGCCCAAGTTCTTGGACAGTTGCTAAAGTCCTTGTGGAAGTCATGTTGGAAATACTTGAGGAATCCTAGAACAATGTAATTGTTCAACATAGCCATTTATGTACTGTGATAGATACGGTGATGAGAAAGATGGTTCCTCAAAGGAAGAAAAAGATACACACAAGTAACTCCAAATGAGACTGTTTTGCTGTTTTGATTCTAATTAGGCCAAGTTTGCTCAGATTGTCAGCTGAGATCTCTTAACTGTGGTCTTGAGGGCAATGTATGAAAGGAGGTAGTGTCTCAGGTACTTTGCTCACATTGGATGTAAGTGTATCCTAAGGATCCAGCTGCATAGCAGCTCCACATACAACTCCAGTTCTGAAAGAAGTCCACATTCAGTTTCTCTCGGGTCTCCATGCCTGGGCTTATTCCCAGCAATCTGTACTCTTACGTAGCACTGTGGACAGCTCCTATTTTGCATCGTTTCCTTACACTGTCTTCTGTTATTTTAGACCTTCTTTCAGCTGTATTTCCATCTGTTTTTTTCTCCACCCTAGGTTTGGAAACATCCCCTAAAGGCCATCGCCAATTCCCATCCCCCAACCCCTTTTTTTTTTCACATGCCCTCTTGTTTGATGATTAGCCATTTGTTATCTTTCCCTATCCTGGACCAATTTTTTCAAGATTTCTCTCCAGGCATGTAGTTAGATTTTTTTTTTCTAAATTAGATGCAGTTTTTATTTTTGTTTTTATATAACTAGTTTGCAGCCATTACACATAGTTGTAAGTTGTCACATTCAGGTGCACATTCTCAGCGTAATTTTTTGAACCCTTGAACTATATGGCGTAAGACTCCCATTTTAATATCGTCCACATTGCCATATATTAAATACTGATCTCTGCTCATAGCCTATTCCACATTAAACCAAATAATAAAGTAGCTGATCTCAGCAGAAGAGAGAGGTTCATTTCTAGCTGCAAGAATTGCAGAAGAAACTCGAGGTGAGTGACCATCTGGCCTTGACCTTGAAGGACAAAGAGAAATCAGAAGTCAGAGTAGGGTGGGATAAAGATGGGGAGGGACATTACAAACTGAGGAAAAAGCAGGAGCAAGGCATGAAGACAGAGAGGTAGGAGAGTGGAATATATTTTTGTCTGCAGTGTAGTAGTCTTACAGTAGAAGAGAGATGGAAGAAAGACCATATGGTCAAAGCCCTTGATATCTTTGGATTGGTTGATTAAATAATTGAAGGCTAGTCCTGTGTCACTTGCTTTTTTGGAGTAGATGGTGTATTTGCAAGTGGTTCTCTGGTACTTAGTTTCTGTTCTATTTTTGAAAATTAAGGTTTGGAAAGGATGGCTCCCTCGTCTATGTCTCCAGCCTTTTCTGTGGGAGAGAAATGTGGCAAAGGCAGATATTCAAAGTGGTGAAGATTCACTGTGCATTTAAATGACCATTTTAACAATCTGCTTGGAATTCTTCCTTTTCCCACTATAGACATTCCCTAAGCCTCTAACAGTTGATCTTTCTAGCATACACTTAAATGCAAATATATACAGTGGGTTTTCTAGGTGCCACCAGAGAAGTAACATAGATTTCTTCCACAAAGGGCTCTGTCTAATGGTCATTCTCCATTTATTCATCCATTCAGGAAGTGTTTGTTGAATATCTCCTAGGTATGAGGCAATGTACTTGATATTGCATATAGATTGATGTACAACATAGAATATCCTTTGCCTTCAGGGGATGAGCTCTTGAGAACAACATGTTAGACATAAGCCATCAGGAGAGTTTAACATCCAACAGTACAGGTGATGACAAATGCCAAGAAAGAAACTAACTGGCTGTAAGAATACAGGGAGACAAAATTGGAAGATTGAATCGTGTTGCCATATTCTAGTCAACACCAATCTCAGTCTTTAGAAATAATAGAGAAGCCTGTTTAGTCAATGTATTACATAGACAACACTAGCTGGTATAACAGATAAACCCCAAACTCTCAGTGATTCCACATCGTAGAATTTTATTTCTTCTTCATGTGAAATTCAAAATGTGTGTTTGTGATGAACCCATGCCTCTCATGCAGGAGGTGATTTAGCGCCCTGATTCCTTTTATCTTCTGGCTTCAACAGGCAGCCTCCAAGGTCACTGTGTTCATCAGCTCAGGCCTTGAATCTGGTGGATCAAAGTTGAAGATTTTTATCGTCAAGACCTGGAAATAAACACTTTACTTCCTCCCTCATTTTTTTGGCCATACCTTTCTGGAGGGGAGGCTGGGAAATATTTTCTGTGTGTGTGTAGAAAGAAGAGGAAGCAGTTTTGCTGAACTGTGTGTGTGTGTGTGTGTGTGTGTGTGTGTGTGTGTGTGTGAAACATTACCAAACAGACCATGTGTTAGGTCATAAGGAAACCTAAATCAATATAAAAAGGAAAAAATCATACAAGCCGTTTTCACTGTACAACACAATCCAAGAAGTTATTCTCAATAAAAGTCAATTCCTACTCTAAAAAAGATTTACATAAACACCCTTTTAAGTAATTATTGGCTTGGTGAGATTATAAAAACAAAAGTGACAAAGTATTTACAAATGAACAACACTGAGAACAGTATTTAAAAATCTGTGCTTTCGGATATGGCTGAAGTGGTAGTCAGAGGAAGATGTTTGGCTTTAGAGGCACAAATCAGATGAAAAAAATAGAAATTAAATCAAACTGAACGTTCAATATAAGAACTAAGACAAAGAACAAAATAAATTAGAAACAATTAGAAGGAAAGACTAAGAAAGTTAAAGACATGAGCAAAATAGAAAACAAACAAACATAAACGTCCTTGAGTAGATCAATAATGGCAAAAACTTGGGGCACCTGGGTGGCTCAGTTGGTTAACCTTCTGACTTCAGTTCAGGTCATGATCTCACAGTTCGTGAGTTTGAGCCCCGCATTGGGCTCTGGGCTGACAGCTCAAAGCCTGGAGCCTGCTTTAGATTCTGTGTCTCCCTCTCTCTCTGCTCCTCCCTTGCTTGTGTTCTGTCTCTCAAAAATAAATAAAACGTTAAATAAGTAAGGTCAAAAACTTAAAAAAAACAATACATACAAAATGGCAGGTTTATCTAGAAAATAGAAGGCACATAAAACATTAGTGAGAATGTTGAAAGAGAATATAATTGTAGATATAACACATTTTTAAACTTTCACATAAATATTACAAAAAAATTCTAAAAATATTAAATATTTGAACAGTAAGTAAATTAGAATATTTTTTAATAAAATATAAAATGTTAAAATTGGATAAAGAAATAGGAAACCTGAATAAGTCTAAAACCATTGGGAAAAAAAAGAAAATGTGCAGTTTTCTTTAGGCTTAAGCAGTTTTGTGAATAAAGCCTTCCAAAAGTTAAAGGGGAAGAGAGTCCTTATGTTCTAGAACCAAGAAAACATGGCCCAATACTCATTTCAAGAACCTAACACTTCCCTGATTGCCAAACTGAACAAAGGTATCAGACCTGTAAAAAAAGTGTAGGAAATCTCATTCGTGGACATGGGTGCAAAAATCGGCAATGAAATATTTACAAATGTAATTTAGCAGTGAATTCAAAGACCAATAGATCCGGGGTGCCTGGGTGGCTCAGTCAGTTGAGCGACCGACTTCGGCTCAGGTCATGATCTCACGGTTTGTGAGTTCGAGCCCCGTGTTGGGCTCTGTGCGGCCAGCTCAGAGCCTGGAGCCTGTTTCTGCTTCTGTGTCTCCCTGTCTGTCTGACCCTCCCCCACTCATACTCTGTCTCTCTCTGCCTCAGAAATAAACATTAAAAAAATTAAAACAAAAAGACTAATAGATCCTCATCAACTTAGAGGGAATTACAGTGATGGAAAAAGGGCCAACTTTTAAAACTCCATCAACATAATGACTGCATTAAAGAACTTAGAAGGAACTATCAGTTGATTATCTCATTTTATCATCTCACTAAATATGGAAAAGCAGTTGGTGAAAATACTCATTTTAGGGAAAAATCCTAAGAAACTAGGATTGAATGGAATTGCTTTAAGTTGATGGAGGCATCAACATCAAACAGTATTCATGGGTTAGATGAAGACTTATGGCAGTGGCTTCAATACGTATCTCCATATCCTTCATAAAACAACACGAAGCAACAAGAATACATAAAATCAGACCAGCAGCATGAATAAAGGGCAGAGCAGATTGAACTTTAAATTACCTTTTAATAAGAGATGAAAAAGCACCTATTTCCAGTGAGTGACTGCTCATGCTTCTGGAGGCAAGTAAAGGCAGCCCAAATAAAAGCTGTGAGGAAAAGAGAAATGGAGAGCCAAAATGGACTTGATACTGCTTCAGCACAACTACCAGAAAGAGAAAGTGCACTTGAAATATAAACAATAAAAAATGTCCTGTTAGATAAGATCACTGATTGCAGGAAGGAGTCTTAAAAATATGCATGACATGAGGGGCACCTGGGTGGCTCAGTCGGTAGAGTGACCAACTTCTGCTGAGGTCACGTTTTCATGGCTTGTAAGTTTGAGCCCCATGTTGGGCTCTGTGCTGACAGCTCAGAGCCTGGAGCCTGGTTCGGATTCTGTGTCTCCCTTTGTCTCTCTGCCCCTCTCCTGCTTGCTCTGTCTCTCTCTCTCAAAAATAAAAACATTAAAAAAATATGCATGACATGAGGTTGCAGTCTTTAAAAAGCACAGTTTCTTGGGGAAGAAGCAAAAAGGAAGGGAAAGAACGCTTAGTAACTGGGTGGTAAGGGAGAAGAAAAGGGGAAAATTTATAGTCCTTCAAGAGAAAAAAGGGAAAAACCAGGACCATAGTTCCTCCTCCCCAAACAAAATAAAATAAGATACCCCCAAACAAACAAACAAACAAAGTGCTCAGAAGTAAGGAGTTTCTAAAAAATAAAAGGATGGAAACATGTCAAAGAGACACAGGAATCAACTTGAAAAAATGATCAGTGGTCAAAGTTGAAGTATTTTGGGCACAAAAAATAAATGATGTGCCACTGGATTATAAACCATCCATAGTTATAGATGAGTTCATACCAATATAAACATAGATGACTATAGATGAATGTATATCATATAACTAAATTATCAGATAAAAAACATAAACTGGGGACAAGAGACCGCTTTTTGTATAGAAGAGTTCCACATAATAGACACCCCTTTCCAAGGGGTGTAGCTTACACCTTCCCTTTGGACTGTGGATTGGATTCTGTGACTTGCTTCCAAACCATAGTGTATGGAAAAGGAAAAATAGTAACTTTACAGCAGAGAAATGTGGTGAACATTACCTTAAGTAAGTGATCAAGTTTCACATCACTAATGATAGTGTGAGGATATCCTGTACTTTGTGATGTGATAAGCAAGTTACTTCACCTTTGTGGTATTTCCAAACCCTGTCTTGGTTCTTTCTAAAGTTAAACTTAGTCTAATCTGAGAAAAACACTGGACAAACCCAAATTCAGGGACATTCTACAGTTTATCTGACCAGTCATTCTAAACACAGTCAAGATCATGAAAAATTAGGCAAGTTTGAGAAAATGCACAGACCACAGGAAAGACAAGTAGATGGCATGTGGTAACCTGAATTGGATCTTGGAACAGAAAAATGTGTCATGGGAAAACTGGTGAAATCCAAATAAAGTCTAGTGTTGAGTTAAAAATAATGTACCTATGTTGTTTTCTTAGTTTTTACAATCATCACTCGGGGAAACAGACTGAGGTGTATATGGGAGCTCTCTCTGCCCTTTGCAACTTTGCTATAAACCTAAAATTATTTCAAAATTAAAAGAATATCTAAACAAACACCCCAACCTATCCAATAGAGAAAGTGGACTTTGCTTAGAGGATGGTGTCTTTGAATTAGGTATCTAGAAAACCACCTCAGATTCATAAAATGAGTAGGAAAAGCAATAGATCTGTATAAAATTACTATATCAGAAAATGAGAATAATTCTGCCTCAGCTAATGAATATTTCCCCATCCAAAGAAACACAGAAGTATAAGAAAATCAACCAAGAAGTATAAGAAAACTGTCAGGCAACACTCCAAACTGATGAAATATATTGAAATAAGCTTTGGGGGATATGATAGCCTATCTCGAATCAGAAAGAGAAAAATTAAAAACAGAAATAGACAAAACTACATAAAGAAATGAAGAGAGTTGATTAAACTCACAAAAGAAATAAAAAAGACCGAATCATCTCACAAATAAAGACAAAATTACAAGTTGCCCAAAGGAGAATAAACTCAAAAGGAAATTTAATGAGGAACATTCAAGAAAGATGGAAAGCAACCAAGAGAATAAATATGGGATGAAGATAAAGTGAAAAGGGTTTGAGAGGAAGTGGTTAAATGGAAGACAGAAGAAATAGAACAAACGTTTGATTAAAGGCCTTGAAAAGGAAACAAAACAACAAACCAAAACTGATATTTGAAACCGTAATTCAAAGAAAGTGTTTCACAGAAGACTATGGGGGAAAAGAAGAAGAAAAAATAGTTTCAAAGGGAGGCAAACCATAAGAGACTCTTAAATACAGAGAACAAACTGAGGGTTGATGGGGGGTGGGGGAGAGGGGAAAATGGGTGATGGTCATTGAGGAGGGCATTTGATGGGATGAGCACTGGGCATTGTATGTAAGCGATGAATCATGGGAATCAACGCCTGCAGCCAAGTGTATATAGTGTACACTATATACACTGTATGTTAGCTAAGTTGACAATAAATTATATTTAAAAAAAAAGTGTTTCAGAAATGAAAGATCTAGATTTGTATATTAAAAGAGCCCACTAGATACATGTGGAAATTAATCTAGAAAAATTAACTTTAAGACATATCTGAGAAAAACAGATTTAAGAGATAAAAAATCCTTGAGGCTTCCAGGCACAAATATCAAGGAACAAAACAGGAGTCAGACTGGTATCAGTCTTCTCAAAAATAATATAAAAACAAGGCAATAAGAGAACAACTTTTTCAACAAAGTAAAAAAAAATTGTGAAGTAAAAATTTATATCTGGGCAAGCTATCCTTTAACTACCAAAGGTATCAGTAACCAACTTTAAACACAGAACAACTTAGGAAACTCCCATTATCTCCACTACTAGTTAATATTATATTGGAACTTTGGCCAATGCAATTAGACAAGCAAAATCCACTAAGGAATAAGAGATGGTAAAGAAGAGGTAAAATTATTTCAATATGCAGATGATGTGATAGCATACTTGGAAAGCCTTAGAGAATCAAAGATAAAATTAACTCAAACAATAAAATTGTAGTAAAGTACCAGGTTATAAAATTAACATACAAAAATAAATAGCTTTCTTATGCGCGCGCACACACACACACACACACACACACACAATGAGTTAGAAGTTACAAATGTGCAAACCTTATTTGAGGGAACTTTAACACCCTCTTGGAAGACTCAAAACTACACTTGACGACATGAAAAGACACACCCCTACACTTAAATGAATACTTAAATTCCTGCGTGAGTCTAATGCAGTCCCTATAAAAATACCAATAACTTTTTTTTCCCTGGAGATAGCTACGTTGCTTCTAATGTTATTGGGAAAGGAAAACATGCATGAATATTCAGGCAAGCAGCAAAAAAGTAAAAATTATAAGAGACTAATCTTTTTTTTTATTGTCAAGTTAGCTAACATACAATGTAGTCTTGGCTTCAGGAGTAGATTCCTGTGATTCATCACTTACCTGCAACACCCAGTGCTCATCCCAACAAATGCCCTCCTCAATGCCTGTCTCCCATTTTCTTCACCCCCATGAACCCTCAGTTTGTTCCCTATATTTAAGAGTTGCTTATGGTTTGCCTCCCTCTCTGTTTTTATCTTATTTTACCTTCCTTTCCCCTATGGTCATCTGTTAAATTTCTCACATTCCACATATGAGTGAAAACATATGGTATCTGTCTTTCTCTGACTGACTTATTTCACTTAGCATAATATCTTCCAGTTCCATCCATGTTGTTGCAAATGGCCAGATTTCATTCTTTTTCATTGCCAAGTAGTATTCCATTTTATATATAAACCACATCTTCTTTAGCCATTGGTTAGTTGATAGACATTTAGGCTCTTTCCATAATTTGGCTATTGTTGAAAGTGCTGCTCTAAACATTGGGGTACATGTGCCCCTATGCATCAGCACTCCTGTATCCTTTGGATAAATTCTAGGAGACTAATCTGATCAGACATTCAACCATAATAGAAAGTCTCTTTAATTAAGTCACTGTAATAATGGTACATGAGTAAACAGACTAGTAAAATAAAAGTTTGAGTAAAAGACTCAAGTACATAAGGAAATGAAGCATGTGGCAAATGTGACATCTCAGTTATAAAGTCAAATTCAAGCCAAAGGTGCACTTTTTTTTTAAGTTTTTTTTTTTTTCCATTTATTTAGAGAGAGAGAGAGCGAGTGAGTGCACAATAGGGGAGGGGTGGAGAGAGAGTGAATCCCAAGCAGGCTCTGTACTCTCAGGGTGGAACCTGCTGTGGGGCTCGAATTCACAAAACTTGAGATCATGACCTAAGCTGAAGCCAAAAGTTGGACATGTAACTGACTAGCCACTCAGATGTCCCCTCCCCAAGGTGCACTTTTAAGTAAATAGCTCTAGGGGCACCTGGGTGACTCAGTCGGTTAAGTGGCTGAATCTTGATCTCAGTTCAGGTCTTGATCTTAGAGCCATGAGTTCAAGCTCTGCGTTGGATTCCATGCTGGGTGTGGAGCCTACTTAAAAACAAGTTCTAAAAAACCTGTTTATTCCTTTGGAAAAGATAAAATTAGGCCATTTCCTTACAGCACACACAAGAATAAACCCCAAATGCATATTAAAATGCCTTTTAAACATAAAAATGAAGCCAGCCAAGTAGTAGACCAAAAATGGGTGAGTATCTCTATAACTCAGGTAGAAGGAGAGGTTTCCTAACTATATTCAAAATCCAGAGGCTATAAAGAAAAATATTGATCAATTCCTCTCTATAAAAATAAAAATGTGTATGTTGGAAAGCACCATAAACAAAGGATAAGTGACAAACAATAAATTGGCAGAATATATTTCAACATATATTGTAGATAAAGGGAAATGCCTCTATTAAATATAGAACTCTTAAACATTGAGAGAATAAAATCCAAAATCTCGATAGGAATGTGAGCCAATGATATGCATTGAGTAACAAAAAAAAGATAAAGATTGCTCTTTATTTATTTATTTTCTTAGAGAACGAGTCAGTGGGAGAGGGGCAGAGAGAGAGGGAGAGAGAGAATCTTAGTGCAGAGCCTGATGGGGGGCTTGATCCCATGATCCTGGGTTCATGATCTGAACCTGAGCCAAAATCAAGAGTCCGATCCTTAACTGACTGAGCCACCCAAGCACCCTCAAAATTGCTCTTAAATCTTTAATTTCACTCATAATTATGGAAATGCAAATTAAAAGTACACAGTGATACCATTTCTCACCTATTCCATTGGTAAGAAATAAAAAGAGTATGACTAAAAATGCTGTTGGTGAGACTGTGGATAAACAACCATTTTCATACATTTTTGGTGAAAATGTAAATTGGCCCATCCAGTTTGCAGTGGAATTGGGTGAAATCTAACAAAACTATACATGTCTTTACCTTTTGATCGCCAATCCCACTTCTAGAAATTTACCCTGAAGATATAAATCCCTAAATCTTAAAATACACACGGCTAGTCGTGACAGTGTTGTAAAAATTGCAAAATACAGAAAACAACTTAAATACATATAGGAGAATACTTGAATTAGCTATGGTACAATTACACAATGGAGGGTCAGTGGGGAGGAGCACTATGAATAGAAGGATGGTATGACTCTGGAGGTATATTCTACATGAAGAATAGAAAATGCAGACGGGGCACTTGGGTGGCTCACTTGATTAAGTGTCTGACTCTTGATTTTGGCTTAAGTCACGAACTCACGGTCATGGGATTGAGCCTTGTGTCAGGCTCTGCACTGATAGCACAAAGCCTGCTTGGGATTCTCTCTCTCCTCTCTCTCTCTGCCTCTGCCCTGCTCATGCTCTCTCTCAAAATAAACAGTTTTTAAAAAGTAGAAAAGAAAATGTGGAAGAATATTAATAGTATGCTGCCTTTCATGGACAAGAGGAAATAAGAAAATATATGTGTATCTCTGTTCATTTATATAAAAAGGAAACTTAGGAACAGTGGGTGGGACAGAATGGGGCAGATGGAGGTTGGGAATGGGGTAGAGGGCATGGAGAGGACACCACATCTCTGAGTGTACCTGTTTATTTCTGACTTTTATTTTTTTAAGTTTATTTATTTATTTATTTTGAGAGAGAGAAAGAGTATGAGCAGAGAAGTGACAGAGCTAGAATCCCAAGCAGGATCCATACCACCAGCACAGAGCCCAATGTGGGACTTGATCGCATGAACTGTGGCATCATGACCTGAGTAGAAACCAAGAGTTGGACACTCAACCGTTTGTGTCACCTGGGCACCCCTCTATTTCTGACTTTGAGAACGAATGTTTGTTAATGTTTCCCCCTCTCTCTGTATAAAAGTATACATGTTAAAAATATATAATGTATTGCATGTTTCTTGTACTGCTTTTGCAGCTTTCTAAAGTCTGAAGTTCTTTCAAAATAAGTAGTTAACAATAATACAAAAAGCTTCTCTTTAGAGTCAGAAATCAATCATTGGTGCCAGTCCTCATTGGTTTCATTACTGCCAATTCTGATTGGTGCTAGAAGTCTTAATGTATGCAATCAGGAGAACGAAATACATAATATGCATTAATGTTGGGAGAAAAATAATATAATTGCAGATGTTGTTTGTCTACTTGGAGATTAAAAACGGAATCTGGTGACATGAATTGTACTTCTAAGAGTAAATCTAAGTGAATGTACACAACTCAGCTTTGCTCTGAGCGATCAACATTCACAACATATAAGGGAGATGGGAGAAGGTGCCAATTTGCAGGGGAGTGAGGAGTGAATGGGAAGCAGGTTTTAGAGGTTGTGTGTGCTGGCAATTCTTTGGAGAATTTTGCATATAAGGATCTTGTAGATGTGGTGGTAATAAAGATGAGGAAATAGGGCGCCTGGGTGGCTTAGTTTGCTAAGCATCTGACTCTTGATCTTGGCTCAGGTTACAATCTCATAGTTCAAGCCCCACATCAGGCTCTGGGCTGACAGCACAGAGCCTGCTTGGGATTCTCTCTGTCCCTCTCCAGCTTTTGCTCTGTCTCTCTCTCTCTCTCAAAATAAATAAATGAACTTTAAAAAATAATCTTTAAGATGAGGAAATGTTGTGAGGTATGAGAGTATGAGGCAAGGTCAACATCTGAGGCTGAATGGGGTGGGTGATTTGAGACAGAAATGAGTACAATTGCCAGGTAGCTGAGATTCTATTTGTGATGTTAGGATATGAATTAAAAGCGAAACCATTCTTCCTGGTTGTTTGTTAAAATTTCTCTAGCAATATTAAACTGCTTTAGGTGCAGGCACACAAGTGATGAGTGGTTGCTTTGCTTACAGAGTGGGGGTTGTTCCAGGTAGGGAGGATGGAAGGAGAGAATGGACAAGAGAATTGATGGTGTTTGCAAAGGTATGATTATTGTGATGGAACATGTCATCTAAGCTGAACGAGAAGGATGGTGAATGGAGAATGAGGGTCTGGATATAGAAAAAAATTACAGGACCAATGGGTTAGAAGTCATGATGAGTTTGGAACATTCTAAAATGGTGGTACTCAAGCTTAAGTGTGCTAGTGGAGGGATGGTCTAGAGAGTGAAATGTTTGCATTTGGGATGTCAAAATTGTACAGATTTTGGTAATAACAGGGTCCAATCATTGTGTGATCCTGAGATCAGGGGGCTGAAGTAAGTCAAGTCACAAAATAAGGAGGTCAAGAATTTGAATGTCCAGGAGTGTCTGAGAGGTCATCCCTTAGTAGGTTGACCTTACTGAAAGTGATAAGAAGAGTTGGGGTGGAGAGGAAGGAAAGTTCTGAGACAGGAGCAAGGTGGTGTAGCCAGATGGCATCACCTCAGAGAAGAGAGGCTTGGTAAAAAGGTAGAGATGCAACAGAAAGGACATGGCAATGGGAAATAGGGTGGACAACTAGCCCACCACGACATGAGACTTGAGGCAAAGCATAGCTTTGATTGGGAAGGCTATCCAGGGATGCTTTGTTCTCAAGAGACAGACTGACTTCAATTAAATGAGAAGGTACAGTCCACGAGGTTGAGTATGTAGGATTGTTGGCTGATCACCAACATGAGTTAGGAGAGGGAGATCAGAAGGGAATTTGTTCAGATTGGGGATTGGGCAGTGCAGGTATGAGAGTTTCAGTTGAAGTAATCAGGGAGGTGTGATGCCTGGGTGGCTCAGTCTGTTAAGCATCAGACTTTGGCTCAGGTGGTGATCTTATGGCTCGTGAGGCAGAGCCCCGTGTTGTACTCTGTGCTGACAGTTCAGAGCCTGGAGTCTGCTTCAGTTTCTGTGTCTCCCTCTCTCTCTATCCCTCCTTCCCCCATTCATTCTCTCTCTCTCTCTCTCTCTCTCTCTCTCTGAAAAATGAAGAAAACATTAAAAAAAAAGTAACCAGGGAGGCTGGCGCTGCGATTTGAATTATTAATTTTCTATGTGAAATCATACTTGGCTTCCTTTGAGTCTTTCTCTGCCTCTCTGATAAGAAATGAAATTTTAGGCATGTTTGGTGGTCCCCTTGTACTCTCTAGAGTTACACAAGAAGGGGAAGTTTCAGGAAGTTGGGGGAAAACTTTCTGAGTAATTTTTGTTGATAAACTGCTTATTGGTTCATTGCTTATTCAAATGGTGTTTCCTTTAAAGCCAGACAGTTATTCTGCATAAAATTCTATTTGTTTTACCCCTAGTCTTATCCTATGAAGGCTTTTGTCTCCAGGTTAGTTCCCCGGGAATCTATTTACCACCTTTATGAGAAGGTCCTGGTATCTCCTGGAGCACTGTGTTGAGGCAGGACAGGTCTCTGACCCTGGTAGGACCTTTCATTTTCTCTATCTTCCCCAAATCTTCCTTATCTTGAATTTAGGAAAAACTCCATTTTAACTGTTTATTCCCATGAGCATAGGCTTTTGAAACACATAGCTCATTTTTTTCCATGAATTAGGTCTAGAGGATTAAACAAAAATACTTGTGGGGCGCCTGAGTGGCTCAGTCAGTTAAGTGTCTGACTTCGGCTCAGGTCATGATCTCACGGTTCGTGAGTTCAAGCCCCACATCAGGCTCTGTGCTGACAGCTCAGAGCCTGGAGCCTGCTTCAGGTTCTGTGTCTCCTTCTGTCTGCCCCTCCCCTGCTCACACTCTGTCTCTCGCGTTGTCTCAAAAATAAATAAACATTTAAAAAAATTAAAAAAAATACTTGCTTGCAGGGTAGAAGGAAAGGAAAATGACTTTATATTCAGTCATGGTGAGGCTGTAGGGATATTTTTCAATCAGATCATTCTTTCCTGCCTCTTAGAGTTGAGTGGGCACTCATATCTTGTCCTGCAGTCTGAATACATTCCCCGTGACATGGAAACATTGTGCTCCCTCTGCTTTTAAGGGCTCATTTGACTAGATTGAGGTTGTGTAGGGTGATGAAGGTGCTGTTCTCTCAGACAGGGTGGGGGGGGGGGTGACTGGCTTCAGTATCTAGCTCCCCCTCCCTTAGAAACTGGCACTGCATATGGAACAGCAGAAACAGGAAAGACTTCCCCAAAACAGGACTCTGGGAGTCCTCCACCATTATGCAAATCAGTTAGCAGCAAACACTTGCTTTCACAGTCACACAGTGATGGTGCCCAGAGTAATCATTTCCGTTGCTACCATCCGGTGGGTGTAAGAGCTGGGCTCATTTTAAAACATATGACTAATGAGCATGGATCCGGGTGGTCCATCTGGTTTTGATGGGGCTGATCTGAACTGATGGCAATAGAGTCGAGACCCAGGAGCACGATTATAGGCAGTGGACTGAGCCTTCATGGCCTTCAGCTTGTAGGGGTTGGTGATGGGAAGGGAAGGGTTTCAACGTCTCCTATTTTGGTCAGAACATCTTCCCCTTTGAGAACATTTCACTGCAAGATATCTAGAAATATCAGTTACCACGTCAATCCGTCACCTTCTGTTCTCTGGAAAATACCGACAAGGTTTCATTCAAATGGTTTTATGTGGAACCAGCCTGGGGTGCCTCCAGTTCACATCACTTACCCTTTGTCTTGATTTCATGCAGGAAGTAGCATGTGAGCAGGGGGGATACTGAGTCTCAGGAGAGAATGACTTGAGGCCCCTGTTCATGGAAAGAACTTGAAAGAATAGGAGACAGGACTGATAAATACAACACGTAACAAAAATGTACTTCGATTTTCTATTATACATTAAGAAAGAGAGGATAAGTTAAGTAAGAGAGGATAGGAAGTATTACAAATAAAAGAACCATAGTGACCTAGAGAGGGGCGGCGGTGGGGGAAAGAGCGAGAAAAAGCAATACATTATATTTGTTCTCAAATACTATCATGGAGTCTTATTTTATTTACACTTACCTTTCTGATTTTCAGCTCCTTTTTGACCTATCTCCTTTTTTCCTGGTTGGCTTGGAGACCTAGATTGAGACAAAATGAACTCTTGTAGTGTCGATGAAAATGATTATTACCTTCTCTCCTCCCATAGTATTTGTTGGATTTTGGATTTATGCATAGTCCTTATTTTGATCACTAGTACTAGTGGGGAGCTTCTAGAAATGGGCTGTCACTCGCACCACACACCTCTGTTTTCTATTGCTGTTGTAAGAACTTGACACAGACAGAGTGTATGATCTTAGATTGAAGCCCAGAAGGTCAACACAGGTCTCAGGCTGAAATCAAGGTTTCAGCAGGACTCTGTTTCTTTCTGAAGGCTGTAAGAAAAAAAATCTGTTTCCTTGCCTATTCCAGCTTCTAGAGGCCACCCACATTCCTTAGCTTGTGCCTGTTTCTTCTGTCTTCAAAGACAGCAACATGGCATCTTTCTGACCATCCTTCCATCCTCACATTTCCTTGCTGTAGCCAGGAAGGGCCCTCTGCTTTTAAGGGCTCATGAGGTAAGGTTGGGCCAACTGGATACTCCAGGCTAATCTCCCCATCTCAAGGCCAGCTGATTAGCAATCTTAATACTTCTGCAAACTTCAGTCCCCCTCCATGTAGCCTAACACAGCCCAAGATTCCAGGAATTAGGCTGTGGGCATTTTGGGGGGTTATTCTTAAGGGTATTCCATTATTATGCTTACTCCAACTTCTCTTGTTTTACAATAATGAGATAATTTTGCCTTTAGCCCACTGGGACCTCTCCTAGTTTTGGATATTGGGCTCCTGAGTATAGGGTCATACTCCTGTTGGGAAGAAAACTGTCTTGAATAGTTTACTGTCATCACTGGAATCTAAACCTATCTTTCCAAGTACAAATGTTAATATTGGTCATTTTGTTGACACTGTCTCTGGTTTACAATTGGAGTTTTTAATTCCTTTGACTTTGGTCTTGCCATATGTAATGAGGTCAATGGTAATTACCTGGCCATTTTTCTCCTTTTCTATTTTCTTTTACTGTGTTCTATCCATTTTCACCCTCAGACAATCAGGGATGGCTTCTGTGGGGAAACCGTATATATATATATATACACACACATACACATACACACACACATATGTATACACACACATATATATATACACACAATTTTATATTTCAGGTATACAATATAATGACTCAACAATTCTATACATTAGTCATTGCTCATCAAGATGAGGGTCCTCTTAATCCTCCTTATCACTTTCACTCCTTTGGCAACCACCAGTTTGTTCTCTATATTTAAGAGTCTGTTTTATTTTTGTCTCTTTTTTTCTTTGTTTTGTTTCTTAAATTCCACAAGTGAAATTGTATGATATTTGTCTTTCTTTGACTGTCTTACTTAACTTCGCATTACAACCTCCAGTTCCATCCATGTTATTATGCATGGCAAGATTTTATTCTTTTTTTACGGCTGAGTAATATTACAGTGTGTATCACATCTTCTTTATCCATTCACCTGTCGGTGGACCCTTGCATTCATCTATTGCATTGCTTCCATATCTTGGCTACTGTAAATAATGCTGCAATAACCATAGGGGTGCATATATCTTTTCTAATTCATATTTTTGTTTTCTTTGGGTAAATACCCAAAACATATAAAGAACTTACACAACTCGATACCAAAAGCCCCAAATAATTTGATGAGAAAATGGGCAGAGGACTTGAATAGACATTTTTGCAAAGAAGACATCCAGATGGCTGACAGACACATGAAAAGATGTTCAACATCACTCTCATCAAGGAAATGCAAATCATAACCGCAGTGAGATGTCACTTCCCACCTGTCAAAATGGCTAGAATCAAAGACACAAGAAACAACAAGTATTGGTGAGGTTGTGGAGGAAAAAGAATCCTCCTGCACTATTGGTGGGAGTGCAAACTGTCACAGCCACTGTGGAAAACAGTATGGAGATTCTTCAAAACATTAAAAATAGAAATACCATATGAGCAAACTCTGGGATGCTGTTTGATTTCGCCCTCCTACCTCCACCTAAGCACCTGCTGAGAGTATCTTTTCCACATAGTGAAATTAGACGTCATGAAAGGTAATCAATCATGTCCAAGGACTGATGTCAATATTGGTCTGTAGTTTGGCCACTGTAAAGAGCATAACTATCCTTCCCACACCATGCACACTGTTACCTGGTGTTGGTGGCATTGAGAAACCAGCTCCTCTCACCTGTCCTGCAGGAAATGGCTCATGTCAGAGGTAAACTCAGTGTGCTACTTGGTTGGCCAAAGTGGGTGATCTTTTTAAATGCCAGAATTCTTACATGGCAACTTCTGAAGATCTTGATGCTTTGTAATCAGTTGTTTGAAAGGGTGGGGCACAAATGAATATACCCTGGAAATGACTCAGTTTTTCTCTGGTTTATGCCTTTAAGCCCATCTCTCTTTCTGTTCCTAAATAATATCCTGGATGTATTCCATAGTTTTCCAGTTACTCTTGAATTTTTGAAATATCCTCTATGAGATGAATGTCAGAGCTCCACCTCACATAATCAAAAGCTTCTTGTGTGTCTCCAGTGCAGTTCCTTATTCAGGCTTTTCCTGACCGGCCAGAGGGAAAGGGTCCACGTAGTATGTTCACGTACCATTCTTATTCTGCTTTTTCTCCTACGTGTTGTTGGTAGGTGCAAAGGTAGAGCAGACTGGGGGGTGGGGGGAGGGAATATGAAGTCTTCATTGTATTGTCCAAATGTTGGCTTTCTCTTACGGGCTCTTTGGTTGGCTCTTTCAACACCTTCCCACTTGGACTCCCACACTGGGCCTTTCCCCAGTAGCTGATCTCTTTCAACCCACCCCCGTTTGCCCAGCTCTTGTGCCCTTGGAAACACTGTTGGCCAGGCTGATATTCAGCCAGTGTGGGTCTGTACTGGATATTTCACTGTTTGCTGGAATCTATCATTGTTGGGTGCTGCTGTCTTACTAGTAGTAAGTACTTTCAATATTATCCCTACCTCCAGCTTGCCTTCTTCTGGGGATGACAGTTCCCAACATGTAGTCCTTGTGGGTAATGTCCTCTCAAGATGACTCAAGGCCAGTTACCTCCTGTGAGATCCACTTAGTCTATGGGAACCCTACCGGCCTCCTATAGCTGTGGCAGGGCCAGGCTTTCCAGCAGACTTCTTTTGGGAATAGCCTGACTACCAGTCTCCATTGCACCCCCTTCCCCAAACCAGGGGACAGATCTCAAGTTTCCCTGGGATCATTTTGGCCTTATCCTTCTCTGACTGCATGGCAACATGCTGAAAGCAGCAGAGTTCCGCATTTGAAAGGAGGGAAAAATACATATCATTCTCTGCTCTTTGGAATTCTCATGAGAATAATCACTTCTTGTCTTAAAGCATCTCTAGCCTTTTTCTGTGTGCAGTAAGGGGTGATGGCTGCTAGATCTGTTTAGTCACATCTCGGCAAGATCTAGAAGGACATGCAAGATAGTTCTGTTTAGAAATTGTGGTTACTTATCGATCCTTGTCCTCAGCTTTGGGGTCTCAGCCAAAACTTCGAAGAGACAACAGAAGAAGCCCCATGGAGTGTTGTTACCGCCAAAGGCAACCTCAGTAGTCAGTCCATGCAGACAGCTATATGCTTTAAATAGAATACCTCCACCTCCATTTGCTGACTCAACAATATCCACTGAAAGTTTATTACATCCCACACGGAGTGGCCACTGTGTGCTAAGTACTGTTAAAGAAAAAAAAAAGGAAAGAGGATTTTGCTCTTAAGCCATGTGCTCAATGAGTTTGTAGCCTCGAGGGTGGCAAAGATAAAACCTTGATGTGAATGCCCAAATACAACATTCAGAGAAATTATCTCCAGCTCAGAGCATCAGTGAAGGTGTTACAGAAGAGGTAGCGTTCTTCATTCAAAAAGAGTAAGATTGGTTGAGCTGAAGTAGGCGTTCTTAATTGGAAAATCAGCAGCAAGTATTAGAGAATGTTAATTCCTTAATAAAATAGCTAACATGTTTTTGAGGGCTCACTGTGTGGTAGGCTTTGTGTTATTTATATGCATGTCATTTAATTTTTACAATGAGCTTACGAACAACATGCCATGATTATCTCCATTTAACTGTTAGGACATTGATTAAATTAACCAAGGTCACACAGTGGTAGGCGATGGAGCTGGGATCTGAGCCCAGGGTTTTTCTGAATTGAAAGCCTGTGGGATACAATCTCTCTGAAAGGCAGAAAGATCACATCCCAAGATGTGAGTTTATAAATGAAGGAAAACACCCGCTAATGAAGACCAGATGATATACACAAGTGTTGCAGTGTTCAGTCCAACTGACCCCTTGATCTTTCCAGGGTGATGTTCATCCCTGCTTCTGGGCTGTTTTCACAGATGTTCTCAACAACCTCAGGTGTCCTTCTGGTCTTGTCTCTGCTCAAGTGAATCCTGTATCTCCTTGAAGTCTTACTGTCAGGCTTGCCAGTATGAAGGTAACTCCAGCATCAACATCTCCACAGGCTTGGACTTCTCCACCTCCCCATCACCTGTGGTAATACCAGCTCACATGGCTGAGTACTGGATTGTATACTATCTTACTTCTCATTGATCTCTTCAGATAACTATACATTCTCAGAAGAAGGGACTATATTTTAAGTTCCTTTTGTATTGCTCACGGCACGTGGTAGGTACGGGTTGATTAAAGGGTTTGGGGGGCTATTTTGAGAATGGAATTCATTGCTGGTATATAAGGTTCTGCAGGGAAGATTTGACCTTGCATTTGGCAGGGTAAAACCACAGGGTTAAAAAACTTCTTGTGAGTTGCAAATGCACCAGAGTATAAGGAAGTGGAGAGGACTCTGGCAGGGCTGGAGAGGCTTTAAAGATGCCTCCCCAAGGGAGAATGTTGGGCTTGACGAGAGCCAAAGCGACAGCCGGAGAATCCAGAGATTCATGAGATCAGTCTGCACAGAGGAGTGTGAGAAACACGAAGCGCCGTTGTTTTTTTCTTTCTTTTTTTTTTTCCTAAAGTGTTTCCCTTCTCAGAGAATGAGCCAAGGGAATATGTGGTTTCAGAGCCTCCCTTCTGTTCTCCAGCTTTTGTGACACCCCGGCAAATGCAAAGCATTGTACATGCATGAATTTCTTAGTTTAACAGGAAGAGCCTGGGAGGCAATGACAAATACTTCACAGTACCCTCCCTGGCATCTGAGACGGTTTTCTGAGAGAACACGAGCTCCTGCTTCGTGGATCCTCAGGGCACATCTGTGGGAGGAGCTTTCCATAGCAAATATGTACCCTCTCACCATCCACATGGTGCAAATGCCACAAGAATGTGCGAAATCTGGTGCAAACCAAGAACAATGAAGGGAGAGAAAGGAGGTCTTCAGGAACGCTCATGCCCGCGCACCTTGTCCAGAATACCAAAGGGAGGTATCTAAATCCTGTGTGTTATTTTCAAGCCATCATGGGGGAAGGAATGTGGCAGCAAGAAACTCAGGAAGGCAGCAGGTTGGGGCAGAGCAAAGACAGTATTACATGAATGAGGAAGTAAGAAGCAGCTTTTGGGAACTGCTCATCTGGAAAAATAGGACTGCGTCGGTCTTGAGGAAGAAATGGCAACCCAAAACACATCAATCCTCAAACAGCAGTAGAAACCTGGATACGTGGCTTGATTGAGTGCTTCCTCATCCCCAAATGAAATCTTAGCCACATGTCTTTCCTGCTAAAGAGCCATGACTGCTTATCTTCTTGGCTGATATATTTAGATTGCGTTCAGCACATGCTTGGGGAAGGAATACTTGCCAAATTAATTCAAGCTGGCTTCAATAAGAGCTTAGTCATGTGGATCTCAAACTGGATGAAACGGATTAATAATAAATGTCAGGATTTTAAAATAATGAGTGAGATGCAAGAAATGTAGAAGAGAAGGCAGCTTTCTGACACAGTTTCTTTCCTTTCAGAGCAGTAGCTATTTGCTCCACACCCCCTCCGACCCACCATGCCAAGGAGACAGGAAGGCTGCCAGGTGGGAGGTGGTTGGAGAACAGTAATTATTTCATGAGCTCCCCTTTCTTCCTTGTATACGTGCACGTGTGTAGGAATCATCCTGTATTTTAGGAAATTTAGTTTCCTGAGTTCTGGGACTGGTTTTTGTTTTGTTTTGTTTTGTTTTGTTTTGGTTCCCTATTCCATACTGTCTAGTGTGCTATGAGTGTCTAGGAGGGGACCCTGCCAAGCTCCCCCTGCCCTGGAACTTGCCACAGACCCCTAGGATGCTCTGAAGGTGGTCCCTCCTTAGGGGCTAAAATGAGGCTATGTTCAGCCGGGTATGGGGGGGCCATACAATGAATTGCCTTCTCTCCTATCCATCGTGGCCATTCCTCAGCTCTTTCTTCTTTTTCCTTTTATGTTAGCTGTGTCCGCTCATTTCTTAAGCCTCTTGCTCCGTGCATAGGAGGTTCATCCATAATTTAATGAATGAATTCAACAAAGATATGTTTTTATGGCATTGAGGGGAGACGAAGACAAGTGAGACAAGAAGTTCAGAGTCTGGAGTAGCAACAGCACAGCTACAGCTCAGGGAGACACGTACTATGTGCAGGATGTGTTCGGGATGCCACGAATATGCACAGTAGGGCTTCCTCTAGCCGGGAGACCACATCAAAGGACCAGGATGGCTTGGATCTAAGGGGATAATGAATGAAGTGGTCTCTAATGAAGGGTGAGAAAAGGGCATCCCCTTCATTCATTCGTCACATATCTATTTAGCGTCTACTAAACACCTGGCAGTGTACTGGTTGCTGAAGAGATCTCAGGAAAGAAGTGTAGTTAGGGCCACCTTGAACATGCAGACAGACGGACAAAAAGGAATGTTCTTTAAATTCTAAAATTATTCCATTCTTTTTAAAAAATTTTTAAATGTTTATTTTATTTTTGAGAGAGCATGCGTGAATGGAGGAGGGGCAGAGAGAGAGGGAGACACAGAATCCGAAGCAGGCTCCAGACTCTGTCAGCACAGAGCTCAATGCGGGGCTCAAACTCGTGAACCATGAGATCATGACCAACTGAACTACCCAGGCACCCTTAAAATGATTCTATTCTTGGTCTGAAACACCCTGTTCTATGATGGCCAGGGGGGAGGGTGGAGAATAAACTTGCCATATAAAGTTTGCCATTTCTTTCAGTTCAAAACAGCCTCATGTAGATACACTGTCTCTTTTGGTACCTGATCAGCCTTTCAGAGCTTGCCTCCCCTTGCTGTGTCTTTCCTTTCTTGCCACGAAGTGTCTGGGCACGGGGGAAATTTATTGGACCTTCCTGGAGTGGAGGAGGGGGTGGGAAGTGAGTCTGGTCTAAGGAGTGTCCTTTCTCTGTTGATTCCTACTGACCAAAGCCCATTTCACCTGCTTTCTAGAGACTGACTTCTGTCATCATTTCATCTACTGTGGATACAATGTGTAGAATTTGATCTTGGCCCAAAGTATGTGTGATGATCATGGGTGTTGTCTCCTACTCAGTTTCACCTCAGCTTTCACTGGGCATGCGCAACGTCTGAGGTCTAATTATGAGCATTCCAAATCATGACTCCACTAGATTATGGCTTCTCCAGGCTTTGCTATGTGGACATTTCAACCCTTCACCTTAGGAAGCTCTTAGTGTCTACTCTCAGCCATCTTCCTTGCTCTCTTCTACCCTTTCCTCTTGGAGTATTGATTAAACATTAGCTTCCTTCTACACAACATAGAAGCCAGGGGAGATGTGGTGGTGCCATTTCTTCTCTGCTGTGCTGTCTTCCCATGATCCCTATGATAACTGGGGCTCAGAGCTATTGATTTTGACTTTCTCTCAACCCACTTGAGATTCTTATCTTCTTGACCTACTCTCCAGGCATCATTGTAACCCTAATCCCTTCTAAAATGTCTCTTTCTTCCAAAGAAGAGCTCTCTACTTCTTCTGTGCACAAGTGGGAGCCTACTTTGTGTCCTATTTGGAATTCTCTCTCTCTCTGATTTGTGGGAAACTTCTGGGTTAGATCTTTAAGCTTTGTTCTTGGTATATAAAATGACACTTCTGTAAATCAGAGGTCTTTTTACATGGAATAAAACCTAGCTTTTTAAGTTACTGTGTCACACTGGCCTCAGAAACTTATTTTCGAGGGAAAAATCTAAACATTTTTTTCCTTTCTCTGCATTTCTACCGTATCAATTCTAAGGTTGCCCTTAAGTATTATATGCCTCAGAATTAATACAGGGGGTTTGTGAATAAGGATGAAGCACAACAGAGAACACACACATCAACATATTTGCAAAACATTTCTCCCCAATCCAGGTAAGTTACTGTATTTGCTTTCACTGAGATTATATTTAGTGTAGGGACACCAAACATATAAGAGGAGTCTTGATATTGGTAAAAGCAATTAAGATAATACAGGCAGTGGGGTGCTTGGGTGGCTTGGTTGAGCGTCATACTCTTGATTTCAGCTTAGATCATGATCCCAAGGACATGGGATCTAGCCCTGTATCGGGCTTCACACTGAGTGTGGAACCTGCTTGAGATTTATTCTCTCCCTCCCTCCCTCCCTCTCTCTCTCCTTCTCTCCCTCTCTCCCCACCTCTATCCCTCTCCCCTGCTTGTGCCCCCTCTCTCTCTAAAATTAAAAAAAAAAAGAGACATAATACAGGAAGTAACAGAGCATGACTGTGTGTGTGTTTGGGATGGGACTTTCCTTGAGATTGCCTTTTGTACTTTGTAGTTATACATTTTTTTGTCTACATATGTTTAATACCCCATAATTATTGTTTTTTAAACTTATCACATATTTGAATTTTTCCACATAGTTACCTTTCCTTTGCTCTTTATTCATCACTGCATTTTAGTGTCTGGGGTTGTTTTCCTTAGGCCTAAAGAATTCCTTTTAATATTCCTTTGGGAATGGGTCTGGTGGTGATAAATTCTTTTGGTTTTGTTTCTTGGAAAAGTTTCTAATGCCCATTTCCTCTGAGAGTTCCAGATGGTCAGGCATTTTCTTTCATCAGATTAGATATGTCACTCCAGTGTCTTCTGGCCTCCACAATTTATGCTAAGAAGCCAGTTCTGTCTTCTTATGGTAACTGTAATTTACCTCATTCTTTTTTTGTGTTGATTTTAAAAAATGAAGACTTGACGTTTTCAGAGAAGTTTTTGGGTTCATAGCAAAATTGAGGCACAGAGATTTCCTGTATCCCCTGTCCCCATGCATACAGTCACCCCCACGTTCAACAGCCCCCACCATAGTGGTACATTTGTTAAAGTTCGTGAACCCACATGGACACACCATTATCACTCACGGTCCATAGTTTAATTATTTTACCTAAAATTTTTTTTTTAATGTTTGTTTATTTTTGAGAGAGACACAGAATGTGAGTGTGGGAGGGGCAGAGAGAGAGGGAGACACAGGATCCAAAGCAGGCTCCAGGCTCTGAGCTGTCAGCACAAAGCCCGACACAGGGCTTAAACCCATGAACCGTGAGATCATGAACTGAGCCAAAGTGGGATACATAACCAGCTGAGCCACCCAGGCGCCCCCATAGTTTAATTATGATTCACTCTTGGTGTTGTCCATTTTTATAGGTTTGAACCAATTTATAATGTCATGTATCTACCATTATAGCGTTACACAGAGCATTTTCACTGACTTCAAAATCTTCTGTGCTCGATCTATTTACCTCTCCCTCCAAACCCCTGGAAGCTACTGATATTGTTATCTTCTCCATGGTTTTACTTTTTTTCAGAGTATCATACGATTGGAATTTTTCAGTCTATAGCCTTTTCAGATTCTTTCTTTTACTTAGTACTATGTATGTAAGGTTCCTTCATGTCCTTCTGTGGTTTGGTAGCTCACCTCTCTTCAGTGCTGAATAATCCCTCACTGTCTGGATATGCCGCCATTTATTAATCCATTCACCTACTGGTTACTTCCAAGTTTTGGCAGTTATGAAGAAAACTGTGGTACATATCATTGTGTGGGTTTTTGCATGGATGTAAGTTTTTAACTCCCTTGGGTAAATATCAAGAAGCATGATTGCTGTGTATATTTCATTTTATAGGAAGTCTCCAAAATATCCTCCAAAGTGGCTGTACCATTTTGCATTCCCGCAGGCAGTGAATGAGAGCTCCTTGTTCTACATCCTTACCAGCATTTGATGTTGACAGTGTTCTGGATTTTGACTGTTCTAATCAGTGGGTACTGGTATCCCATTGTCATTTCAATTTGTATTTCCCTGATGACATAGGATGTGGAGCATGTTTTCATATACTTATCTGCAGTCTGTATATCTTCTTTGGCGAGGTGTCTGTTAAGATCTGTGCTCCATTTTGTAACCTGGTGGTTTGCTTTCTTACTGCTGAGTTCTAAGTGTTATTTGTCTATTTTGGATAGTAGTCCTGTATAAAATGTGTCTCTTACAGATATTTTTTCCCAGTCTGTGGCTTGTCTTTTCATTTTCATGACAATGTCTTTTGCAGACCAGAAGTTTTTAATTTTTTTAAATGTTTTATTTATTTTTGAGACAGAGACGGAGCATGAATGGGGGAGGGTCAGAGAGAGAGGGAGACACAGAATCTGAAGCAGGCTCCAAGCTCTGAGCTGTCAGCACAGAGCCAGACGCGGGGCTTGAACTCACAAGCTGTGAGATCATGACCTGAGCCGAAGTCGGCCGCTTAATGGACTGAGCCACCCAGGCGCTCCCAGAAGTTTTTAATTTTAATGAAGTCTAGCTTTTTATTTATTTCTCTCATGGATCACACCTTTCACATCACATCTAAAAAGTCATTGTCATGCCTTCTTTATCCATTCATCAATCGATGGACATTTGGGCTCTTTCCATAATTTGGCTATCACTAACAGTGCTATCAACATTGGAGAAGATGTGATATATATAGAGAATGGAATACTACTTGGCAATGAAAAAGAATGAAATCTTGCCATTTACAACAATGTTGATGGAACTAGAAAGTATTTTGCTGAGTGAAATCAGAAAGACAGATATCATATGATTTCACTCATGTGGAATTTGAGCAACACAACAGATGAACATAGGGGGAGAGAAGAAAAAATAGAATATACACACAGGGGATGTGGGTGAGGGCTGGGTTAAATGGGTGACGGGCATTAAGGAGGACACTTGTTAAGAGGAGCACTGGTGTCATATGTAAGAGATGAATCACTGGGTTCTATCTTGAAGCCAAGACTATACTGTATGTTAACTAACTTGTAATTAAATTTGAAAAAAGTCATTGCCATACCCAAGGTCATCTACTGTTTCTCCTATGTTACCTCCCAAGAGTTTTGTAATTCTGCATTTCGCATTTAGGTGTGTGATCCATTTTGTACTCTATTGTTGTTTTCCATAACAGCTGCAACATTTTACATTTCCAACAAGAGTGTACAAGTTTTTCAATTTCTCCACATCCTTGCCAACACTTGTTATATTTCTCTTCCCCCCTTCTTTATTCAGATATAATTGACCCATAACATTGTGTAAGTTTAACTTGTACAATAGGTTGACTTCATACACTTATAGGTTGCACAATGATTACCACTGTAGCATTAGCAAACACTTCCATCATGTCACACAAGTACTATTTCTTTTTTGTAGTGAAAACATTTAAGATCTAAACTCTTAACAGCTTTCCAGTATATAATACATTATTGTTAACTGTAATCACAGTGCTCTGCATTAGATCCCAGGAACTTACTCATCTTATAACTGAAGACCAGACCTTTGACCAACATCTCCCCATTCCCCTTACCCACTCCCCAGGTTCCCAGCCCCTGGTTATTATCATTCTACTCTGTTTCTATGAGTTTGACTTTTTTTTTAGATTCCACATATTAGTGAGATCATACAGAATTTATCTTTCTCTATGTGACTTATTTCACTTAGCACTATGCCCTCAAACCCACCCATATCAAAAATGGTAGGATTTTCTTCTTTCACATGGTTGAATAACATTCCATTTTGGGAGTGTGTTTCTGTGTGTATGTATATGTGTGCATGTATGTATGTAGGTGTATATATAATATACACACATATAAAGTATATATTAGGTATATATATAATATACACACATATGTAATATATATTATACATATACATTACATATGTATACATTACATACATTATATATGTAATATATATATATATATATATATATATATATATATATATATATATATAATATCTTCCTTATCCATTCATCCATTGATGAATACAGAGGTTGACTCCATGTCTTAGCTATTGTGAATAAGGTTGCAATAAACATGGGGGTATGGGAGTCTCTTTGATACCCTGTTTTTATTTCCTTTGGGTATATATCCAAAAGTTGGATTGCTAGATCATATTAACTTTTTGAGGAACCTCTATATGTTTGCAATAGTGGCTGTAACAATTTATATTCTCACCAACAGTGTGTGGGGGGATCCCTTTATTCCACATCCTCACCACCAACACTTGTCACCTCTTATCTTTTGGATGATAGCTTTTTTTTTTAAAGAATTTTTTAAGGTTTACTTTTTTGAGAAAGAGAGGGAGGGTAGAGGAGCAGAGAAAGAGGGAGACACAGAATCCGAAGAAGGCTCCCTGCTCCAAGCTATCAGCACAGAGCCTGATGCGGGGATCAAACACACCAACCGTGAGATCATGACCTGAGCCGAAGTTGGATGTTTAACCAACTGAGCCACCCAGGCACCCCTGATGATAGCTATTCTAACAGGTGTGAAGTTCTATCCCATCGTGGTTTGATTTCCCTGATCATTGGTGATGTTAGGAGCATATTTTTAGGTACCTGTTGGCTATCTTTATATCTTATTTAGAAACATGTCTATTTAGATCCACTGTCTATGTTTTAATTGGATTGTTATTTTTTTTTTGTTATTGAGTTGTATGAGTACTTTATATATTTTAGATATTAATCGCTTATTAGGTATATGCTTTGCAATTATTTTCTCCCATTTTGTAGGTTGCCTTTTCTTTTTGTTGATTGTTTCTTTTAATGTGTAGAAGCTTTAAGTTTGATGTGGTAATACTTAGTTTTGCATTTGTTGCTTGTGCTTCTGGGAAATGGCTACCAAGACTTATGTCAAAGAGCTTTTTCTTTATGTTTTCTTACAAGAGTTTTACAGTTTCAGGGCTGGTGTTTAAGTCTTTAGTTCATATTTTTGTGATTTAAATTTTGTGGTTATACAGTTTCCCCATGGCCATTTATTGAAGAGACTGTCCTTTCCGTCCATTGAGTATTCTTGGCTCCCTTGTCAAATACTAATTATAAACAAGACTTGTTCCTTTCTGATTTGGAGGACTTTTATTTTTCTGTCCTGACACATTACTGTGGCTAGAACTTTCAATCTATATTGAAGAGCCGTGGTTAGAGTTGGCTCTGTGTCCTTCCTACTCTTAGAGGAAAAGCTTTCAATCTTTCACCATTGAGTATGATATCACCTGTGAGTTTATCATATATGGCCTTTTATTATGTTGAGGTATGTTCCTTCAATACCCAGTTTGTTGAGGGCTTTAATCATGAAAAGGTGTTGTATTTTGTTAAATGTGTTTCCTGTATTTATTGAGATAGTCACATAATGTTTATCTTTCATTTTACTGATGAGGTGCATCACATTTATTGGAGTGTATTTTGAACCATCCTCATATCCGAGGGTTAAATCTTGCTTGATTGTGGTGTATGATCCTTTTCATGTGCTGTTGAGTTGGTTTGCTCATATTTTATTGAGAATTTTTGCATCTGTCTTCATCATTGACATTGGTCTGAAGTTTTCTTATAGTGTCCTTATCTGACTTTGGTAACAGGGTAATGATGGCTTCATAAAATAAGCTTGTGAGTCTTCCCTCCTCTTCAGATTTTTGGAAGAGGTTGAGAAGGAAGAAATCTCTTCTCATATGTATGTATATATGTAATATTTATGTACCATACAAGATTTTCCCCGATCCAATATCAACCCAACCAGCCAATATTCCCTGTGCTGTACTATTATTTTTAAGTTAACTAAAAAAAAACCTGATCTTAAATGGACTCACCAAATTCTGCTTAACGGTTCTGAAATCAATCATTTGTAACACATAAATAAATAAAAATAAGATTTCTGTCTGACCTAAAATGACCTTGTGTGCTTCTGGAGGACTGTGTATCAGACCTCCCTTGTCCATTTGCTCGCTCACATCTCCTAGTTACTGTAAAGGTATCTCAATCTCAACTCAAAACTCAGGCCCTGCTGATTTCAACTATCTTCAAGCTCTCCCAGTGCCCCTTATCTTGGTGAACAGCACCGCCCTCCATTCAGCTGCTCCAGCTGGAAACCCAGAGATCATCTGTCCCTACTTGTCCCCCAACATTCGCCTCTACTAGATCCAATTCATCATCAAGTCTTGTCAATTTTACCTCCTAAAAATTCACCTCTTGATATCATTCTGGTCTGAAATAACATCATCTGAGGGCTAAGCCACTACAATTGACTCCTGATCAGTGTTCAGCGACTTGGTAGTGAACCTCCAAATGACACCAACTACTTCAACCAGAGTGCTTATTTCAAAGAACAAAATTTTTAACAACACCCTCCTGCATCTCTTGGCTAATGTCACACAGGGTTCTTCCTTCGTGTCTCCGTTCACCCCTACTGGCCTCTCTCCATCCCCATTCTGTCTCACTGATCAGCCACACACTGGTCAGCCACAGGGCATTTTCACATGCTGATTCATCTCCCTTCGAAACTCTTCTCTCTTCTATGCTTGGTATAGCACGATTACTTCCTGCTCCTTTTTTGAGTCTTAACTCACTTAGGACCTCCTCAGGTCCTAACTTTTTAAGGAGTATAGTTTGACATATCATATTATTTAACTTGGAGTATAGTTGACATATCATATTATATTAGTTTCATGTGTACAATGTAGTGATTTGACAATTAGATACAGCATGAAATGCTCACCGCGATAGTTACCATCTGTCAACATACGAAGATATGACAACAACATGGACTACATTCCCTGTGCTGCACTTTTCATCTCCATGACTTATTTATTTCATAACTGGGAGCTTGTACCAGTTCACCTATTAATCTCCTTCACTTATTTCCCTCCTCTTTCTCCCCTCTGGCAACTAACTTCAACAACTAGGTTGAATTCACTTATTTTCATTTCCCCTACTACCTCAATTCTGTCTCATTGCCCTTCCTGTTAGCATAGCACAATTTTACACATATTTGTGTCATCACTGGTTTAATGTTTGCCTTCGTCACCAGACTCCAGGGCAGAAACAGTGGTGCTCTCTCTTGTAAAACCAGTGCCTCTCATGGTTCCTGGCACGTAGGATGGCCTCAGTATTTTGTGAATACACGGAGGAGTTCATAATGGGTTGTAAGGCTGGAACACAAGGAGGAGACATAGGTTGCAGTATTTGCCAAGGGAAGAAATTCATTGGGAACCATTTTTTACGTTTCTTCTAAGAATGGGTTACATAAAAGTGAGGAACGGGTTGGGAAACTTTTCCGAGTACCTCTTTAAAGAAGGATTGAAACAGAACCAAACTGTGTTTGACAGATGTTTCAGAGGAAAGAGGAAGGGAGGCAGAAATAAAAAGATGGATATTGATCAACGAGGGCAACATTGAGAAATGAGAGGAAGCCTGGAAGGAGTGCCAAGAAATAGATTAGAGGTAGAGTCTGGTAGTAACACCGGGTTTATTTAATCTGAGGTGTCATTTAGCCTTTGAGATCCCACTGTGTGGATCAGAGCAAGAAAACAGGGAGTTCTGTTCCACAAAGGCGGTTCTTCTTGTCTTTATGGATGATTGCATCAGGAAACTGATTAACAGGGAGGGTTGGTGACTTTTTGAGCTCCTTTAGGAAAGGAAGAGACAGCCACTTCTCTAGAATGCAGGCAACTAATCGCACTCTTTAAAAAAATTTTTTTTTAAACTTTTATTCATTTTTGAGAGACACAGTGTAAGTGGGGGAGGAGCAGAGAGAGAGGGAGACACAGAATCTGAAACAGGCTCCAAGCTCAGAGTTGTCAGCACAGAGCCTGACGCTGGGCTTGAATTCACAAACCTCGAGATCATGGCCTGAGCCGAAGTGGTTGGCTCGACTGACTGAGTCACTCAGGCGCCCATCTAATTCGCACTCTTAACTTGTTTGTGCTTTTGTAATTCATGGCTTTCTCACTAAGGAATGTTTTCCTACCTTTTCTGCTCAAAGCTACTCAGAGAGGCAAGAGTTTTATCTAAGAATACAGGGTACATAGGAAAGGACACATTCAACTATTTCCATTTGAAAAGGGAAATAAAAGTTTTTCAACTGCAGTCTTTAGCTGCTATTCCATCTATCTTCTCCTCTTGCCAGGCAGAGTTCTTCAAAGATTTGTCTGCGTTTTTTTACCTCAGGTCTCCAATTATCCCTCTGACTCCTCTCATCCCCTCTTTGCAGCACCTACCAATGCTACCCATGACATCCTCATTCATGTATTCAAAAGTGTTACTTTTTACTCCTTATTTTCCTAAAATTTTATTTTTTTATCTTACTTTCTTTTAAAAGATTTTAAGTAATCTCTACACCCAATATGGGACTCAAACCCACAACCCTGAGATCAATCCACATGCTCCACTGATGGAGTCAACCAGGCTCCCCATTATCTTAATGTTTATTTATTTTTGAGAGAGAGAGACAGAGTGTGAGCAGGGGAGGGTCAGAGAGAGAGGGAGACACAGAATCCGAAGCAGTTTCCAGGCTCTGACTGTCAGCACAGAGCCCCATGAGGGGCTCAAACCACGAGGTCATGACCTGAGCTGAAGTTGGATGCTTAACCTACTGAGCCACCCAGGCACCCCTAAGCTCCCCATTATCTTACTAAAACTTTAAAGAGCAAACAGCCCTTGACCACACCCTCCTTCTGGAATACTCTTTTCCTCAGATATTTTTGTTGCTACTTTTTGGTAGGAAAATATATATAACATGAAATTTGCCATTTTAACCATTCTGCTTGTACGGTTCCATTCCATTGATTCTGTTCACACTGTTGTTCAAACATCACCACTATCTAATTGTTTTCATGATGTTAGCCAACCATTACCGCTGTCCCTTTCCAAAACACTCCAAACAGAAACTTTTTACATACTAAGGAATGACTCCTCATTTTTTCTTGAATTTGGTAACATCATACTCTTAGTTCTCTGGCCCCTCTCCCTCTCCCTCTCCCTCTCCCTCTCCCTCTCCCTCTCCCTCTCCCTCTCCCTCTCCCTCTCTCCCTATGCTTCTCAGGCTTCTTTGTGAATGTCTTTTCCTTTGGCCATGAGTCAAAATCTGCACTCCCAGGTTACTATCGTAGGCCCTTGTCTCTTCTTACCATCTACATTGTCTTTAGGAAATTTCAGTCTGTCTTGTCGCTTTAAGAGGGAGCATCTGAAGCTCACATTTCTTTCCTAAACCCTTTCATATAATTCCTTACTTATCTCTTGACATCCACCAATGCTTTCGTCCTTTTCATCCCTATAAAGCTTTATGTTATTTTCATTTTGTTCATTCTCTGGAACCCCATAGTTTGCCTCATAATTAGTGAGTAGCTAAGCAAATTGAAATAACCTAGATTTACGATGAGTCTTTACCATAAAACTGAAAGATCTTTTTTTTTTATGTTTATTTTTGAGAGGGAGAGAGAGTGAGAGTGGGGAGAGGCAGAGAGAGGGAGACACAGAATCCAAAGCAGGCTCCAGGCTCTGAGCTGCCAGCACAGACCTGGTTGCAGGGCTCAAACCCATGAACTGTGAGATCATGACCGGAGCAGAAGTTGACTGCTTAACCAACTGAGCCACCCAAGCACCCCAGGATGTCCTGGACATTCCTCAGTGAGTCCCAGGGAGACTTTTATTACATACCTGTGTAAGGAGGTATGAGAAACAAAATGGTATTTTCCTAGGGTGCTAGACCTTGCGTGTGTGGAACTGGAATTTTAAAAAAATATATTTTCGAAGTATAACCGATATATAGTATTACATTAGTTTTGGGTGTACAGCATAGTGATTCCACAATTTTATGCATTATGCTGTGCTCACCAAGATAAGTGTAGTTACCATCTTTCATCAAACAGTGTAATTGCAATATTATCGACTGTATCCCCTATGCTGCACTTTTCCTCCCTGTGACTTTTTATTTTACTATTGGAAGTTTGTACCTCTCATTCCCCTTCACTTATTAAAAAATTTTTTTTAAATGTTTATTTATTTTTTAGAGAGACAGAGCATGAGTGGGGGAGGTGCAGAGAGAGAGGGAGACACAGAATCCAAAGCAGGCTCCAGACTCTGAACTGTCAGCACAGACCAGGTTGCAGGGCTCAAACCCATGAACTGTGAGAGCATGACCTGAGCTTGTGAGAGCATGACCTGAGCTGAAGTCTGGCGCTTAACCCACTGAGCCACCCAGGTGCCCCTCCCCTTCACTTATTTTGTTCACCCTCCCACCCTCTTGCCTCTGGCAACCACCAGTTTGTTTTCTGAATTTATGAATCTCTTTGTTCATTTGTTTTGGTTTTTAGATTCTGCATGTAAGTAAAATCATAATGGTATTAGTCTTTCTCTGACTTATTTCACTTAGCATAATACCCTTTAGGTCCATCCGTGTTGTCACAAATGTCAAGATTTCATTCTTTTTTATGACTAACATTCCACTGTGTGTGTTTGTGTGTGTGTGTGTGTGTGTGTGTATGTGTGTGTGTGTGTGTATGTGTGTATACATATCACATCTTCTTTATCCATTCATCTATTGATGGACACTTAGACTGCTTCCATATCTTGTCTGTTGTAAATAATGCTGCAATACATATAGAAGTGCATATATCTTTTTGAATTAGTGTTTTCATTTTCTTGGGGTAAATACCCAGTACTGGAATTACTGGATTGTATGGTAGTTCTATTTTTAAGTTTTTGAGTAAACTCCATACTGTTTTCCATGGTGGATGGGCCAGTTTACATTACCACCAATAGTGCAAGAGGGTTCCTTTGTCTTGATATCCTCTTCAGCACTTGTTATTTCTTTTCTTTTTGATACTAGCCATTCTGACAGGTATGAGGTGCTATCTCGTTGTGGTTTTTATTTGCACCTTCCTGATGTTTAGTGATGCTAAGCATCTTCATGTGTCTGTTGACCATCTATCTATCTTCTTTGGAAAACTGTCCAGATCTCCTGCACATTTTTAAATCAAATTAGCTTTTTGGTGTTGAGTTGTATGAGTTTTTTTTTTTTTCTATATTTTGGATATTAACTCTGTATCAGATATATCATTTGCAAATATCTTTTCTCATTCACTAGGTTGCCTTTTGTTTTGTTGATGGTTTCCTTTGCTGTGCAAAAGCTTTTTATTTTGGTGTAGTTCAACTTGTTTATTTTTGGTTTTGTTTTCCTTTCCTGAGGAGATATATCCATTAATATATTGGTAAGCTGATGTCCAAGAGATTACTGTCTATGTTTTCTTTTAGGAGTTTTATGGTTCACATCTCATATTTAGGTCTTTAATCCATTTTGAGTTTATTTTTGTTTATGGTGTAAGAAAATGGTCTAGTTTCATTCTTTTGTATGTAGCAGGAACATCTTAACAATATTAATTCTTCCAGTTCATGGGTATAGAATATTTTTGCATTTGTTTGTATCATCTTCAATTTCTTTCATCAGTACCTTAGAGTTTTCAGAGTTCAGGTCTTTCACCTCCTTGGTTAAATTTATTTCCAGGTATTTTATTATTTTTGGTGCAATTGTAAATGAGATTGTTTTCTTAATTTCTCTTTTTGCTACTTCATTATTAGTGTATCCTGTGACATTATGAGTGTATCCTGTGACTTGATTATTAGCGTATTCTGTGTGTCCATTAATTTTGTATCCTGTGACTTAACTGAACTCACTTATCAGTCCTGATAGTTTTTTGGTGGAGTCTTTAGGATTTTCTATATATAGTGTCATGTCATCTGTAAAAAGTGACTGTTTTACCTCTTCCTTCCCAGTTTGGATACCTTTCATTTCTTTTTCTTGTGTGATTGCTGTGGCTAGTACTTCCAGTATTAGGTTAAAGAAAGTGGCAATAGTGAGCATCCTTGTTTTGTTCCTGATTTTGGATGGAAAGCTTTCAGTTTGGCACAGTCGAATATGATGTTAGCTGTAGGTTTGTCATATGTAGCCTTTATTATGTTGGAGAATAGTCCCTCTGAACCATTCTGTTGACAGTTTTTGTCATGAACGTATGTTGCATTTTGTGAAATGCTTTTTCTGCATCTATTGAGATGATCATGCAGTTTTTATCCTTTGTTTTGTCAATGTGATATATTATGTTGATTGATTTGTGAATATTGATCATCTTTGCACCCCTGGAATAAATCTCACGTATTCAAATGATCCTTTAATTTATTATTGAATTTTGTTTACCAATATTTTCTTTTTTTATTGTTTAAAAAAATTTTTAAGTGACCTTTACACTCACTGTGGGGCTCAAATTCACAACACCAAGGTCAAGAGTCAGATGCTGTACTGACTGGGGCAGTCAGGTGCCCCTAGTTTTCAAATATTTTCTTGAGGATTCTTGCATCTATGTTCATCAAAAGAAAATTATTTTCCTGTAGTTTTCTTTTTTTTTTTTTTTATAGTGTCTTTGTCTGGCTTTGGTATCAGAATAATGCTGGCCTTGTGGAATGAATTTGGAAATTTTCTTGTCTCTTCTATTTTTTGGAATGATTTGAGAATAGGTATTAACTCTTCATTAAATGTTTGATAGAATTGACATGTGAAGCCATCTTGTTCTGGCCTTTTGCTTATTGGGTTTTTTGATTACTGATTCAGTTTCATTGCTAATAATCAGTGCATGCAAAATTTTATATTTCTTCCTGATTCAGTTTTGGGAGATTATAGGAATTTATCCATTTCTGTAGGATGTTTAATTTATTGGCATATAATTTTTCATAATTCTTAACAGTCCTTTGTATTACTGTGGTGTCAGTTGTTTTCCTCTTTCATTTCAATTTAATCTCTCTTTTTTCTTGATGAGTCTGGCTAAAAGTTTATTAATTTCATTTCTCTTTTTCAGAGAAACAGCTTTTGGTTCCTTGATCTTTTCTTTTGTATTTTCTTGGTCTCTATTTGATTTTTTTCTGTATTCATCTTTATTATTTAATTCCTTCTACCAAGTTTGGGCTTTGTTCTTCTTTTTCTATTTCCTTTAGACGTAAGGTTGGATTGTTCATTTCAGATTTTTCTTTATCTTGAGATAGACCTGTATTGCTATAATTTTCCCTCTTAGAACTGCTATTGCTCTGTCCCAAAGATTTTAGACCATTGGGTTTCCATTTTTATTTGTCTTCATGTATTTCCTCTTTGATTTCCATGTTGATGCATTTATTGTCTCATAGCATGTTGTTTAGCCTCCATATGTTTTTGTTTTTTCAGTTTGTTTTCTTATAATTGATTTCTATTTTCATATTGTGGTCTGAAAAGTTGCTTGCTATTATTTTAATCTTCTTAAATTTATTGAGGTTTGTTTTGTGGCCTAACATGCGATCTATTGTGGAGAATGTTCCATGTGCCCTTGAAAAGGATGTATATTCTGCTTTTAAATGGAATGCTCTGTATATATCTGTTAGGTACATGTGTCCTAATGTGCCATTCAAAGCCACTGATCCCTATTGATTTTCTGTGTGGATATTCTATCCATTGAGGTAACTGGCATATTAAATGACCTCTACTATTATTGTGTGACTGTTAATTTCTCCCTTTATGTCTTTTAATAGTTGCTTTATGTATTTAGGTGCTCACATGTTGGGCATATAGATGTTTACAATTATTCTCATGTTGGATTTTTCCCTTTATCATTATGTAGTGCCCTTCTTTGTCTCTTATTAGAGTCTTTGTTTTCAGGTTTGTTTTGTCTTGTACAATAAGTTTTGTTATTCCTGTTCTTTTTGTGCTTCCATTTGCATAGAATATTTTTTCCATCCCTTTAGTTTCAGTGTGTATGTGTTTTTAAGCCTGAAGTGAGTCTCTTGTAGGCAGCATATAGATGGGTCTTGGTTTTTTTTTTTTTTTCTCTCTATTTTTTTTTTTTTTTTAATTCTCTCTATTTTTTAAACCATTCCTACCTCATCCCTACAGGGAGGGAGAGGGAGAGGGAGAGGGAGAGGGAGAGGGAGAGGGAGAGGGAGAGGGAGAGAGAGAATGAATGAGAGCAGGCACAAGCAGGGGAAGAACAGAGAGAGGGAGAGAGAGAATCCCAAGTAGGCTCCTCGATGTCAGTGCAGAGCCTGATGTGGGGCTCAAACTCATAAACCATAAGGTCATGACCTAAGCTCAAATCAAGTTAGATGCTTAACCCACTGAGCCACCCAGGTGCCCCATGTCTTTTTTTTTATCCATTCAGTAACCCTATGCCTTTTGATTCATCCATTTAGACGATTTGTATTTAAAATTTTTTTAATGTTTATTTATTTTTGAAGGAGAGAGATACAGAGTGTGAGTGGTGGAGGGGCAGAGAGAGAGGGAGACACAAAATCCAAAGCAGGTTCTAGGCTCTGAGCTGTCAGCACAGAGCCCAACATGGGTCACCAACTCACAGACTGTGAGATCATGACCTGAGCTAAAGTTGGATGCTTAACAGACGGAGCCACCCAGATGCCCCTAGATGATTTGTATTTAAAGTAATTATAGATAGGTATGTATTTATTTCCATTTTGAACATTGTTTTCTGATTGTTTTTGTAGTTTTACTGTTTCTTTCTTCTCTTACTCTCTTCCTTTGTGATTAATGAGTTTTTTAGTGTTATGCTTGGATTTCTTTCTCTTTATTTTGTGTGTACCTATTATAGGTTCGTGGTTTGTGGTTACCATGAGGTTCACATATAACAGCCTAAATATATAGCAGTGTGTATTAAGTTGTTGGTCATTTAAGTTTGTACACATTCTGAAAATACTACATTTTTACTCACCCTCCTCACTTTACGTATATGATGTCATATTTACATCTTTTTATTTTGAATTCCTAATTTTTAAGATAAAATTGGTTTTACTACTTTTGCCTTTTAACCTTCATACCAGCTTTATAAATGATGATCTATTACCTTTATTATGTATTTGCTTTTATCTGTAAAGTTTTTTCCTTTCATATTTTTCTTCTAATTATGACCTTTTCGTTTCCACTTAAGGAAGTCTTTTTAACATTTCTTTTTAAAAATTTTTAAAAAATGTTTTTATTTATTTTTGAGAGGCAGAGAGCAGTGAGTGGGGGAGGAGCAGAGAGAGAGAGAGAGAGAGAGACAGAATCCAAAGTAGGCTCCAGGCTCTGAGCTGTCAGTACAGATTCCAATGTGGGGCTTGAACCACAAACTGGAGATCTTGATCTGAGCTGAAGTTGGATGCTCAACTGACTAGCCACCCAAGTATCCCTCTTTAACATTTCTTAATAGGCTGGTTTAGTTGTGATAAACTTCTTTAACTTTTTTTTTCTTGTCTTGGAAACTCTTTTTCAGTTCTGAATAATCTTGCTGGGTATTCTTGGTTGTAGGATTTTTTCTTTCAGCACTTTGAATATACCATGCCACTCCCCACTGGCCTGCCAAGATTCTGCTGAAAAATCACCTGTTAGACTTATGGGGTTTCCCTTGTACATAACATTTCTTTTACTGCCTTTAAGATTGTCTTTTGTGGGCCTCTCTGGGTTCATGTTTTTTTGGACTACATTTGCAACCTGGATGGGATTTTCATTTCCTTTACCAGGTTAGGGAAGTTTTTAGCTATTCTGTGTTCAAATAGTTTTCTGCCCTTTGTCTCTCCCTTCTGGGATCCCTATAATGTATATCATATGCTTGATATACGAGAAATCCCTTAATCTATCCTCATTTTAAAAATTCTGCTTTCTTTTTGCTGCTCAGCTTTGGAGCTTTCTACTACCCTGCTTTCCAGATTGCTGATGTGTTCTGCATCATCTAACCTGATGACTTCCTCTTATTTATTTCTCATTTCAGTTATTGTATTCTTCTATTCTGATTGGTTCTTTTTTATAGTTTCTATCTCTTTGTTAAAGTTCTTACTGTTTTGATCCCCTCTTCTCTCAAGTCTGGTGAGTATCTCTATGACTGTTCCTTGGAACTCCTGATCAGGTAGATCGCTCATCTCTGTTTCATATAGTTATTTTCCGGAAGTTTTGTCTTTTTGTCTTTTTTTTTGTTTGTTTGTTTTACAGGATATTCCTCTGTCTCCTCATTTTGTTTGCCTTTCTGCATCTGTTTCTATGAATTAGATGGAACAGCCACTTTTCATAGTCTTGAAGGAATGGCTTTGTGTAAGAACATTTCCTGTGTAGACTGTGTGTGCCTGGTGACTTTGGCTGGCTTGCTGGAGCTATAGGAGGCACAGGCTGGTGGTCCCAGGGTACTTTTGCTGAGGTTGCCTTGGTGAGATGGCTGGAACTAAAGTGAGCATGGGCTGGGAGGTTTCAGGATGCTCTGTGTGGCCAGCAGCTTTGTGGCACAGCCAAAGGTATAACAGGCACAGGTTGAAGTGGGGTGTCTTGGGGTGTTCTCTGCATGGCGTCTTTGGTTAGTCATCTGGAGCTGAAGTGGGTGTAGGTCTGATATGTCCCAGGGTGCTTTGTGCCTGTGTCTCCTCTGCAAGATTCTGGAGTTGTAATGGGCACTGTCTGGGAGCATTCTGGTGGGTGATGTACTGGGGCTGTCTTGGTGGGACTGCTTCAGCTCCAGCAGGTAGGGTGTGGAGGGCCTCCTCAGGGGGATGACTGAGGCTGAAGCGAGCTAGTGGCCTGGGGCTAAGGCAGCCAGATGGCCAGGATACCTTTCCCTGGATCAGAAATTTTAACTCCAGTTCCAAAATTTCTGGTTTAACTTCACTGCAAATCAATTACAGTTGGGCCTTGAACAAGTTTGAGCTGCATGGGTCCACTTAAATGCAGATTTTCTTTTTTTCAGTAAATACCATACTCTAACTGTATTTTCTCTTTCTTATGATTTCCTTAATTAGATTTTCTTTTCTTTAGCTTACTTTATAATACGAATACAGTATATAATACGTATAACATACAAAATATGTGTTAATAAACTGTTGATGTTACCAGTAGGGCTTCTGGTCAATAGTGGGCTATTAGTAGTTGAATTTTTAGGATGTCAAAAGTTATTCATGGATTTTTGACTACTTAAGTGGGGGGGGGGTTGTTCAAGAGTCAAGTACACTACTATTTTTTTTTTTTCATGTTTATTTTTGAGAGACACAGAGATAAAGTATAAGCGAGAGAAGGGCAGAGAGAGGGAAACCCAGAATCGGAAGCAAGCTCCAGGCTCTGAGCTGTTAGCACAGAGCCAAATGTGGGGTTCGAACTTGTGAACTGTGAGATCATGACCTGAGCTGAAGTCGGATGCTTAACTAACTGAGCCACCCAGGTGCCCCAGGTCAAGTACATTATTAAGTAATTTCTAATTTGAAATAATTTTAAATTTAAAACCATTGGAATATACACCATCCACAAAAAACCTTTGTTTTCTTAGCTTCATGTGGTTCATGATTTGTGATCGATTCACTTATTGATATAACTTGACTGCTTGTCTTTCTTTCCAAAGGGGCTGTAAGCTCCTTAGGGGTAAGGAGAGTGCTTTGTTCATTGCTTTCCCCTCCCCCTGCCAGTTTTATTGAGATATAATTGACAAACCTTTTTTTTTTTTTTTTTTTTTTTTTTTGCTTCACCTTTGCAATGGCATTTCCCTATATTTGGAATTTGTTTCTCCTTTTGCTTAGTTTTATATTCGTATTCTTTAATTTATTTAAGTAATCTCTACACCCAATGTGGGGGCTTGAACTCATGACCCTGAGATCAAGAGCCACAAACCCTACTGACTGTGCCTGCCAGGTTCCCCAACTTTTATTCATATTCTTAAAGTCTCAGCTTGCAGATCACTTCCACCAGGAAGCTGGTCAGGAGGGCCTCCTAATTTCTCTCAATGTGTTGTCATGGTCATTTTCCCCTACTAGTTGCTAAATTCCATGATTGATTGAGACAAGAACTATTATATTTATAGTGTATTGCCAGCCCCAGTACATAGCAGGCAATCATTAACTATTTGGCACAACAGCAGTGACTGTTAATGAATGGGGTTATAAACCAGTATTGAGGACATCTAAGTATCTTTATGCTGAAAGAAAGATGTATGCTAGAGGTTCGATTGATTCTGTCTGGCTCTTGTTTTTTGTGTGTGTGATGCCAAAACACTTTACATTTTATTGAGAAATAGTAAAAGTAATGACAAGACTTTTATGGACAATTAATTGGGAGCTTCAAAACCTGTTTGAGTCTCAGCCTGATGGGTATATTAGCTTAACTGGTATTTATCGATTGACGATAAAGTCCTGTGTAGCACTGTTTACCCTGAAGTTCTGCCTTTTTTTTTTTAATTAAAAAAAATAAAGAAAGAAATAGCTCCAACAGTTGCCTTGGCTCAGCTATTTAGAGAGCATGCAACTTGTCTGAGTCCTCTTGATCTGTGAGCTACCTACCGGAAGGAGGCTGTAACCGCGTGTTCTGGTGCTGTGTTCCAGGTACTTTGGATGATGTGTGTTCGCTTTGAAGTAGATAGCCTTGGTGCATTTCATACAGCCGAGTCTTGTTGAAGAAGAGCCAGCTGCACTCAGCAGGGTGCCAAAGGGCAGTGTGATGTTCTATATTTCTACAACATCCCATACTTTATACAAATTCTATAAACAAGGGCTTGGAAGCATTTTCCAACAAAACGCCATGATTGTGTGTGTGTGTGTGTGTGTGTGTGTGTGTGTGTGTGTGTGTGTATTTCAGATTTTATTTTATAGCCATAAGACCTTGGCCTTCAGTTTCTTCATATTAAATTGACCCTAAGATCTTGACCTCTGGAGATGTTTCAAATAGGTTTCATGTCTAAAAAATGTATTGTTTGAATTCCTTTTTATGAGACTGACTCTAAAGAAAATCTTAAAAACCAGATGTCAACCTTGAGAAAGTATCTACAAATCATTTTAAAAAAAAAAGGTGGGAGGGGTGGACAATGTGTATAAATAATTTTCAATTTAAAAATAACAAATGCTAATGCATGTGGAAAAGTTCAATTATACTTACAAGGTCATTGTAGATTAAGATAATAGTAAAACTGAATGAGGAAAGATCAAAGAGATGTAAAGATAAAAAAATTAAAGATAATTTCCGGAGTTGGCATGAATGGTGGCTAACAGTTATTGAGCTATTACTATGTTCTAGATACTGTATTTAGTCCTTTACTGTTACTAATACTCGGAGTCATTATGAGACACGTTTGTGGTAGATGTTATTGTGAACTCATATTTTGCAAACGAGGAAACTGTGGCAGAATGAGGACATAGAATTGCCCAAGGACCTACAGCTAGCAAGAGACAAGGCCAGAGAATTTGATACAGTTATGTATCATTGTTTTGTGAACTATTTAAAAAAAATTTTTTTAACATTTATTTATTTTTGAGAGGGAAAGAGAGAAAGAAAGTGAGCAGGGGAGGGGCAGAGAGAGAGAGAGGCAGATACAGAATCCAAAGTATGTTCCAGGCTCTGAGCTGTCAGTACAGAGCCTGACGTGGGGCTCGAACTCATGAACCGTGAGATCATGACCTGAGCCGAAGTCAGGCACATGACCAACTGATCCACCCAGCTGCCCCTGTTTTGTGAACGATTATAGGTGACTGCATGGTGTCACAAATGTCTACTTGGGTTGAATGCTAGGTGTAAATAGTGTGGAAATCAATATCCATCTCATTTTGGGCTCTAGAACCTCTGGTTTAGCTCTGTAGCTGATGATCATACCTGCTTTTCTTGCAGAGGAAACTTCCTTATATCTTTTCCTGTCTATCAATCCTCTTAGTTACCCTAAATAGTCTTGCTATCATTCCATCTTACAATTTAATGTCTTGGGTCAACATACATGTGCCCAAGAATCCACTTACCTAGGTCTTCATCTTTGTTGACTGTCATGTTTCCAATCAATTTTGTCTTAGAATATCATTCTGTTGGGGCGCCTGGGTGGCTCAGTCGGTTGAGCGTCTGACTTCAGCTCAGATCATGATCTCACGGTTCCTGAGTTTGAGCCCTGCCTTGGGCTATGTGCTGACAGCTCAGAGCCTGGAGCCTGCTTTGGATTCTGTGTCTCCCTCTCTCTGTCCCTCCCCCACTTTACTCATTCTCTCTCTCTCTCTCTCTCTCTCTCTCTCTCTCTCTCTCTCAAAAATAATAAACATGAAAAAAATTAAAAAAAAAATTCTGTCTTCAGCTCAATTATGCAGGGGACACATAAGTCTAAAAGAAATTAATACTCTGCAGACACAAAACCATAAGCAATATTGTTGCATTTAGCTAAATCATTTAAATTCACTGTGAATCATCCTCTTGAGAGACACCAAGAAATGAGAGTCTCTGAGGAGAGTTTGCATCTCAGGGATGGAGAAGGAAGATGGACTCACAGGTGTGGTGGTGTCTTGGAAAAGTTCTCCCTGGACCTGAGATGTGAGAGAGAGTCTGGCCATTCAGGGGTATACTAGAGGAGTGCTGGGCCTCCAGCAATCAGAGCAGGAAGAGACAAGGCCCCCATTGGGCTGAAATGACCATTCTCAGAAGAGACGGGATTGAACAAAAGCCATACTTCATAATTGTGCCCAGGGTCAGCTCTGGCCTAGAGGATCTCATGGGGCCGGTAACTCAGAAAAAGGAGCAGGGTGGTGAATACACCATATCTCCCTATGTAAATATCTACAGTAGATAATCCCAGCCCTCGAGAGCAGTATTCCTCAACTTGTTTTGTGGCTCTGCACGCAAGCTCCTTCTCAGACAGAATACATCTTAAGTTGTGGGTCATCCCCAGCTTCTTGGCCCCTGTCTTTCCTACTTAAGAAGTTGTGTCATATACCTTTTCAAGGTACATATTCTCCCATCCCATCGTGCTGGTGTCCACCACCTCTCCCACCCCCCTGGAGAGTTACTCATCTAGATAAGGAGAAAGAGCTTAGGCAACATACGACATGATCTCTTTTGCCAAAGCAGGAACTTCCGAGACTTAAAATGAAACAAAACAGATTTATGTGGAGTGAGTGCGTGGTCCTCCATATCAAGATGCTCAAGGCCTGTGAGACAGATGCGTACTGGTCTGATCTCCTTTTCTCCAGCCTCCCACCTGGCGTCTGGCACTCTGATTCCTTTGAGTGCAGTTCTGGTGCAGAAATGACAATGGAGCCCCTCCTCCTTCACTTCTAGATCTATAAACAGTGCCCGAGACTATTCTCATGGGCTCTGCTTACTTGAATAAGGACATGCCTTAACTTAAAATGGTTATGTGAGGGGTGCCTAGGTGGCTCTCGGTTAAGCGTCTGACTTCGGCTCAGGTCATGATCTCATGGTTCGTAGGTTTGAGCCCTGTGTCGGGCTCTGTGCTGACAGCTCAGAGCCTGGAGCCTGTTTTGGATTCTCTGTCTCCCTCTCTTTCTGCCCCTCTCCTGCTCACTCTCTCTCTCTTTGAAAAATAAACATTAAAAAGTTTTTTAGAATGGTTATGTGAAGTGATTTAGCTTTGCCATAGAGATAATTCAAGGTAAGAAGCATTTTTGAGTTATTCACTAAGGCATTCTAGTTAGCTATAGCTCTGGAAAGACACACTAACCTTTGACTCTAAAGTCCATCGAGAGGCATCTATCTAGGGAGTGAGAAAGTAGACATGTGTTTGAGCATTCCAGAAAAAAGCCTCTGTCTCTGTCCATTGAAAGCAACACAACAAAAAAATTGTTTTGGGAAGTTAAGACAAAATCCGATTAAGTAAATTTAGGACTTTGTTAGAAAATGGAATAGTAATTAATTAGAAACAGCACTAGTAATTAATAAATACTCTCTGACTAAAATTCAAAATATGTTCACTTTGGCAAATTAAGATAGTTGAAATATGGACCCCCAAAGCAATTATTATAGTAGAATTAAGAAAAAGAATGTTCCTCATTTGTAGTTCTTATTAATTTGATAATTGAAATGATCTCATTATGGTTTTAATTTGTATGTCTGATCACTACTTGATCAGGGTTTTCATATGTTGATATTTTTTAGGCTATGGCCTCTTTTGGGAATTGTCTGTATCCTTTGCCTGTATATCTAGCGAAGCCGTGTTTTATTGTGTTTTGTTGTTTTCTTCTAATCAGTTAACCGTCCTTGTTACAAATATGTTTTGGTCTGTATTTTATCATCTAACACACTACCCAGCACAGTATAGGTGTTGAATAAATGTTGATTTACAAAAAAAAAAAAAAAAACAAAAAAAATAAAAAACAAAAAAACAAAAACGATGTTTGTGTATTTAGAACTTTTTCCTTCATACTGTTGACTTATTTTCTCTGGCACACGTGTTAACTGATACGTTTGTCCCTTTAAAGTAGATTCCAATTTCATTTGCATATCAGCAGAGCCTTTTCTTTGGGATTTTATTCTTCCCAATTTCAAAGCTTTCTGTGATTAGTATCAACGCAGGAGAGGTTGAAAATATTCCCACGGTTGAGAAGGCAGACGTGTGAATTGGAAATGCTCCTCTTTTTGCTAATAATAGCTCTCTGCTTGTCATGAGATGCAGGTTGTTATGGTGAAGGGAAGGTACTTCAACTTGGAAAGGAATGGAATGGAATATGTTAATATCAGAAAAGGTTTTAAAAATGATACATACTTTGTCAAAGTATTCTTCTTTAAAATGGGCTTGATTCATTGAATTGCCTATTGGCTTTATGGAGGCAATAAAATCTCCTAAGTTATTGCAAGACGAATTAGTCCTTTGGCATCTTAATGCTTTCTTGGCAGTTTTAGGGACCGTGAATAATGAAGGGCATCTCGCTGTAGGAACATATTCTACCCCCTCCATGTTGAGCTCCTGTCTAGTACCTGGTCTAGTACTCCAAAGGATTGGTGTTTTGGCACTCAAACATAGCTGACCAGTCTTCCTGGGACTAGACCATCATGCTTACTACTAGACTATCCCCAAAGTTGGCCTTTCCTGCTTTCAGACCGTCTTCTCTACCACCTATCTTTTCTCCCACAAGCACATTTCCTGATTTTATTCTCATACCTCACTTTCCACCTCATGCTTCTGAATGTCTGATCAACTAGAGAAGCTGAGGTAGGAACCCATAAAAGCCTACTCTTCTTTCTTGCATGAGCCCTAGTGACTTACACACATACTTTTCTCAACTTCCCTGCCTTTCCTCTTGATCATTAGTCCATGTGCTGACAAATGAGTCAAGCCTGACCATGGTGATGTTGAGTGTAAGGGAGGCTGGCAGCCTCTGGGATGAATTGGCTTCATCCATTCCTTCCTTCGTTTTTTTGTTTTTGTTTTTGTTTTTTTTTGCCCTTCTATTCAATGAGGTTTTGAGGACTGATCATGTTATAGGCACGGTGCTGTAAGATTAAGTCTTCATGGAATTTACAGGTCAGTGAAGAGTCAGTAATGAAACAATCATATCCTAATGAAACAAGCATACAAACACAGAAGAAATTGCACTGTTGATATATGCTGTGATGGCAGCAGTACAAAACGTTGAGAGCCTCTACTAAGGACTTACTTTAGGGGAATCTTGACTGGAGATCTCACACTCGATCTGAACATGAAGGCTGAATCATATTAACTGAGCAACAGGGAGAGGGAGAAAGAATAAATGCCCGTTATTAGGTGAACAAGAGAAGCTGGTCCTTGTATTTCAGTTTTGTCTCAGAGAGGCTGAAAAGTTTTCCCTCGTCTCTTTGGAAACTTCTAATACTCCCAGAAATGGGAGCACTGAGGTGATCTGTCATGCTCCGTCGGGTTTCTTCATGTTCATGTGCCATTACTGAAGGCTTTTGGCACCTATCTCTTCTGTGAGATGCTGTGCCATTGGGCAAATGTAAATAGTACTTGCAGAGTACAACCAACTCTTGTTTTTATTCCCATATTCTTATCCTGGGTCTTCCTGAGGCTGTGGGGCTGCCTAGATCCTTGTCCTGGTCTACTGTGAAGCCAGTGCCTGGAAGGAGGTAGAGGGGCATGGATGTGGGGCAGGTCTGGGTGAACTGTTGACTGTAAACACAGTGGCTTAGGAGGGAAATGGGTGTGACTTATTCTCCCACCACGCCAGCCTTTACAGGCAACTCAAGTTTTGCCAAAAGGATCCAACACATTCACGTAAGGTGTCAACTCTACTGAAATTTAAAAAATTGCTCAAAGAACATGAGAGACTTAGCAGCCTAAGAACTACCTGGGACATAAGAAGGATGGGTAAATACTGAACTCAGTGTGTGAGCACATGGGCATGCGCGCGCGCGCGCGCACACACACACACACACACACACACACACAGAAAATAAAGGTTTTACACTAAGGCAGTCATAAGTATAGACAAAGGCAAAGACTGGAAAATGGTGGCATTCTTTGCAGATCAAATGTGGCTTGTAGTGGCTTTTGTCAGCACCAGGAGAACTGGGGCAGTGTTTTGGGCTTCCTCTGAGGAGCAGTGAGCTAGCTCAGCCCAGGACCTGCCTTTGCAGGATGGCTCTGCTACAGAAACATGGAAATGCTATTTAATTTATGCTCACTTTTTGAGCGAAAATTCTGCATCTTTTTAGAGGTCTCAGCCGACTTGACAAAAGCAATACCATAGTTATCCCAGACACTGTTTTCATGATGAGAGGAGAGTCCAAAGGACGCTGATATGCTGCATACTGTAGAATAGCGTGCTTCTTGGCGGCTTCTTAATTTTATAACAGGCTTGGCTTCTGAGCTTGATTTCTGAACCTTGTTAGAAAAATGTGGAAGAAGAGGCAAACTTAAAATAAGTTTAAATACTTTTAACTTGATTAATACTAGAACTGTCAAATTTTCTTCAATGCATAAGACCTTAAATTAAAAAGGGATAGTTTCTCTCCATTCTTTCTTACATTTACTCCCTTGAGTGTTATTGCTAATAATTTGTGATTGCTAGTAATTGCTAAGAATAAATGTGTTAGGTATTAGTATCTCTCTCTCTCTCTCTTTTTGAGATAGAAAGAGAGTGAAAGGGGCAAAGAGAGAGGGAAAGAGAGAATCCCAGGCAGGCTCTGCATTGTCAGTGCAGAGACTGATGTGGGGCTCGAACTCACGAACCATGAGATCATGACCTGAGCCCAAATTAGAAGTCAGATGCTTAACCTACTGAGCCACCCAGGTACCCCAAGTATCTCTTTCTATGCAGTCATGTATATATACGTACATATATATACACACATGTACATGTTTACACATACTCTCACACAAATACATAGATATGTATTTCTTAAATGTATGAGACTACATTGTCTGTATTATTAAAACCTTACTGGGGCGCCTGGGTGGCTCAGTCGGTTAAGCGGCCGACTTCAGCTCAGGTCACAATCTCGCGGTCCGTGAGTTCGAGCCCCGCATCGGGTTCTAGGCTGATGGCTCAGAGCCTGGAGCCTGCTTCGGATTCTGTGTCTCCCTCTCTCTCTGCCCCTCCCCTGTTCATGCTCTGTCTCTCTCTGTCTCAAAAATAAATAAACGTTAAAAAAAAATTTTTAAAAATAAAAAAAATAAAAATAAAACCTTACTTTTTAAATTCAACAATATACCATAGGTATCCTTTCATGTCAAGAAATAAGTGATTCAGTATAATGACTGCATGGTATTCCTAGTTTGAACATTACATGGTTTATTTAACCATCCTCAAATGCATAGACATTCAGGTTGATTTTAAATGGTTGTCTTTAATAAAATAATCCATGGATGCGGCTTGAGTTAACTTGTACAAGAATTTCTTTAGAATGTATTCCTAGAAGTAGGTTGCTGGGTCAAAGGTTGAGCACACTTAAAATTATGAAGCACCTGGGTGGCTCAGTTGGTTGGGTATCTGACTTCGGCTCAGGTCATGATCTCACAGTTCGTGGGCTCAAGCCCCACGTCGGGCTCTGTGCTGACAGCTCAGAGCCTGGAGCCTGCTTTGGGTTCTGTGTCTCCCTTGCTCTGTCCCTCCCTGACTTGTGCTCTATCTCTCTCTGTCTCTCTCTCTCAAAAAAATGAATAAAACATTAAAAAAAGTTTTGATAGATACTAAGGACAGAATGTGAACGATAAGGAAGTTCTTCCTTGCCTCCTCTCCCTCTCTCCTCTCTCTCCCCTACCCCAAAAGGAATACATCCATAATCATGTGCCAGCGCCATGTCTGAGGATAGACTGTTGTATAAAGGGGAGTCAGCCAGCCAGTTTTCCTGCTTGGCACCAGCATTTGCATTTATAAATAGAGAGGGGAATATTGAATTTGTTATTACTCAAGCTGTTCTAAAATTGCTTCCCAAATATTAAAAAAGCAATTTGATTTGTTTTCCTAGTCCAATGTCAAATGGTGTAGTTTGTACATGACCTCGAGAAGATTGTCTCTGACTCTCATAGTCTTCCTGTTGGTCAGCTCTGGCTCTCTTTTTCTTGGCCGAATGATTTTTCTCTTGTATTTTGTAAAACCTACTGACTTTACTGACTCCCTGCTGGAGGTCCTAGGCTACCATTTATAGTTCCACGCCTGCTACTGTTAATGATTTCTCAGAAACACCATGATGGTAAAGGTACAGACCTTTTTTAGAGAAAAAAGAAGTAAAAATTATGTCCCCATTTTATATAGTCTGTCTTGAGTTTTCTTATCTATAATAACGCAAGTGACCTTGGTTTAGTCCCTCCACCCTTATTTTCATAGGGCTGGCATTCTTGTTAAAACCAGAATGATGTTTCTGCTTGCATTTGTATAGCTCAAGCCTCTAAACTGATTTTTAATTACCTCATCCATTTCAAGTTAGGATCTGCATTGTTTTTCTCACTGATCTTTAACTCTCTGTGAGCATTACTGATTCCTTGGTTTCCGCCTTATACTGAATACATGTTTCTGCTAAATATATACTCTCTCAGTCACATTTTTCCCTTATTTTGTTTTACTATAAAAGTAATACACAGTTATTACAAACTCTTTCGAAACTCCATGCATGAACTCTTCAAAAAATAACCATAACTCTAGTCCTCAAAATGATTGGATGCCAATATTTTATATAGTTTTCCTTAGAATTTTATTTTTTCTTATCATACATCATTCAAATCATTCTATGTATAATTTTTTTTATCTTTATACATTTACTTCACATATTTGCTTGTATTTTTTTTTATTGCAGTAAAATAGGCACAGCATGCCGTTTTTAAGTGTACTTTTTAATTTTATTAAATTTTATTAAATTTTTTTTAAGTTTATGTACTTATTTTGAGAGAGAGAGAGAGTATGAAAGGGGAGGGAGAGGGGCAGAAAAAGAAGGAGAGAAAATTCCAAGCAGGCTCTGTTCTGTCACAGAGCCTGACACAGGGCTTGAACTCATGAACAGTGAGATCATGACCAGAACCGAGATCACGAGTCAGACACTCAGCCGACTGAGCCACCCAGGTGTCCCTTTAAGTGTCCTTTCCAGTGATGTTACGTATATTCACATTTTGATGCCAGCACCACCGTCCATTCACAGAACTCTTTCCATCCTGCAAAACTGATTAAACCCATTAAACACTAATTACCCACTTTGCTCTCATCTCAGTTCCTGACAACCACCCTTCTACTGACTGTCTCTATGAGTCTGACTGGGCTAGATAACTCCTTTAAGTGGAATCATACAGTATTTTTTATTTTGTGATTGACTTACTTCACATAGCGTAATATCTTCAGGGTTCATCCATGTTGTAGCCTGTGTCAGAATTTCCTCTCTTTGTAAGGTGGACTGATATTTCATTGTATCTACATGTTGGATTTTCTTACCTATTTACTGCGGATGGATACCTGGGTTGCTTCCCGTTTGGGGCTGTTAGAAATATGGATGCACACATATTTCTCCTAATCCATCATTTCAGTTCTTTCGAGCATATACACAAAAGTGGAATTGGAGGATCATCTGGTAATTCTATGTTTAATTTTTTAAGTTTATTTACGTATTTTGAGAGAGAGAGAGAGAGAACAAGCAGAGGAGGGGCATGGAGGGAGGAGAGAAGGAACACAAGGGTTCCAGTTTCTCCACATCCTTGCCAACACTTGTTATTTTCTGTCTTCATGATAGTGGCCATCCTCTTGAGTCTGAGGTAGTATCTCATTTTGGTTTTCATTTGCATTTCCCTAATGATAAGTGACATTGAGTATCTTTTCAAGACCTTTTTGGAGAAAAGTCTGTTCAAGTCCTCAGCCCATTTTTTAAATTGGGTTTTTATTGTTGTTGTTGAATTGTAGGAGTTCTTTATATATGTGGTTATTGATCCCTTGTCTTAGTCAGTTTGCACTGCAATAACAATTTTTTTTTGTCCTAGAAAATCTTTATTTTTTCTTAACTGTTGAAGGATAATTTCCCTGGATACAGAAATATAGATTACTGAGTTTTTTCTTTCAACACCTTAAATATTTCACTTCACTCTCTTCCTTCCAATAGTTTCTGAAAAGAAGTTGGATATAATTCTTACCTTTGCTCCTCTATACATAAGGTTTTTAATCCTCTGAGTTCTTTCAAGATTTTTTTTAATCTTTGATTTTATGAAGTTTGAATATGATATGTCAAGGTATAGTTTTCTTGGCATTTATCCTGCTTGATGTTCTCTGAGTTTCTGGGGTTGGCAGTTGGGTGTCTGACATTGATTCCCTCCGGCCATTCGACACTTTCTGACTCTACTCCACTCACATGGTCTTGCCCCTGTGTCTTAAGCACACCAAGCTCCTTTCTAAACTTAAGATATTCATCCTGTTGTTCTTTCTTCTTGGAATGCTTCTGCCCTAACTTTGCCTGCAACTTTATTTCATCCTTCAAGTCGGAGGTGAAATATTTACTTCTGGAGGAAGGGACAAAGGAGGAAGTTGACAGGTACTGGTTCTCTCGCTCAAAATTCTGGTCTGCTTTCTGTTGTCTTCTGCAGACTCCCAGAAAGGCATGAGTTTTAGTAACTTGGCAAGGAAAAGTAATTATGGGCATAAAGTGGAGATTTTGACCATTTAAAATTTATATATTTCACCCCCCAAGGGTAAATAAAAGAGTGGTCTGAAAAGACTTGAAGGCCAGGGATTATATTATTTAATTATTTTATATTTATCACAACAATTGATATTTGTCACTTGAATAATTTATAGATATTTGCCATTAATATATGATCATTATAAGAGATACTTAGTGGTAGGATGATTTCTAAGTATTCCAGTTGCATTAAAAACATTTGCTGGTGAGGCACCTGAGTGGCTCTGTTGGTTAAGCATCCAACTCTTGATTTTGGCTCAGGTTATGATCTCACAGTTCACGAGGTCAAGCCCCACATAGGGATCTGTGCTGTCAGTGCAGAGCCTGCTTGGGATTCTCTTTCTCTCTGTCCTTCCCCTGTGCTCTGTCTCTTTAAGTAAATAAAAAAGTGAAGTTAAAAAAAAATTGCTGGTGAATAGCCTAGTTTCTAGACTGATCTACTGTGTTTCTGTATTTTTGGGATGCAATGCACGCATGACATTCATGCATTTATTTCATCACTCATTCATCAATATACATTTATCAAAGACTCTACATGGCACACGATATGGAATTAGAAAGAAGAATAAGAAGAATAAGGATTGGTTCTGTCCTGAAAGCTCAGAGTTTGGTGAGAGAAATAGGTTTGTTAAGAAGCCTTCATATTGTGGTATCCAACACGGGAACCAGGAAAGAATGTTCATCGGGCTCTGCTAATCAAGACACAGTCTGATCAAATTCTGAAGAGAGGAGTAGTCCTGGTAGAGTGTGTGGTGTGAGGCAGGGAGGGAACATACAGAGATATGGGGAGAGGAGGAAAACGGAGAAATAAAGTGAGAGAGTCAGGGAGGGCTGGCCAGATGGCCATCAGGACCTGGAATACCATGCTGTTGTGTTTGAAGTTTGTCATGGATGAACTGATGGGCAGTGACAGTGCAAGTGACCTAATCCAACCAGTGTGCAGAGACAAACTTTGGGGATCAGTGAGGACAAGGGCCCGCATCAGTTTGTTGTTGTTGTTGATTTGTTTGTTTTTCAAAGTATTTTTATTTGATAAAATTTTTTAAAGTTTTATTTTATTTGAGAGTTTTATTTTATTTGGGAATGGGGGAGGGGCAGAGAGAGGGAGAGAGAGAATCCCAAACAGGCCCTTTGTAGCAAGACCCTCAGCTGAAACCAAGAGTTGGATTGTTCATGGACTGAGCCACCCAGGCACCCTGGGCCTGCATCAATTGTTAACACGTGGGTAGAATTAATGGTCTTGTTTACCTTCCCAGGCAGTGAATATATAAAATCCTTTGTTGCCACCTAAAAAATAATATAACTGCCCCCTTTTATGGGGAAAAAAACAGCTGAATGACAATAAAACAGTCAAAATAAAAAAAAACATGAAAATAATACTTCTATGAAAAAAAAAAGCCACATCAACTGAAATGCTTTATGTCTGTCACATTATTTTTCTTTGTATCGTTCAGTTTTTTTTTCTTTTCCATTTAAGCATTTCCCCTAAAGTTTTTAAGATCTATGCCTTATAACACTGAATGACTGTATGTGTACCTTACAGATTTGAAACTTGTCGAGATTCAGGCCTTGATTTTGGCAGAGGAGAAATAAAGCTAGCACTTAGGTGTTTACAGCATAATGTGTCTGTCAAGAATAAAAACGCTAAAGCAGACAGACTTCTGCAAAGGCCTCTTATGTTCTTTCATTCACTCCTTGCATTTCTACATTCAGAACACTTACGAACAAATTCAGGAGATTCATGGTCAGCCCTGAAGCATCAGTGCATACCTTGACAGGTCTAAATGAAAAGAAAAAAAAATTTATGAGTGAAAATTGCCTTTCCCTAAGAATTGGAAGTTATATAGTGGTTTTGTCAGGGCTATTTTAATTTTAATTTTTAAATGTTTTTTAATGTTTTATTTATTTTTGAGAGAGAGAGAGAGAGAGACAGAGGATGAGCTGGGGAGGGGCAGAGAGAGAGGGAGACACAGAATCAGAAGCAGGCTCCATGCTCTGAGCTGTCAGCACATAGCCCGACACAGGGCTTGAACTCATGAACTGTGAGATCATGACCTGAGCTGAAGTCAGGCACTTAACTGACTGAGCCACCCAGGAGCCCTGTCAGGGGCATTTTATTTCTCTTTCTACATCATTGGATCTAAGCAGAAGCAGGGGGAAACATCCTTTTAGTGCTTGGAAGCGAAGCCAGTCTTGAGAGAATGAGGGACATCAGGACTGGTTTTGCTTTTTATAAAAGGTCACTCTCATCAAGTGATTTAGAGTGTATTTTGAAGAAGCATGTGGTTTCTGTGAAAGATGATTTCCCAACTAAGTAGTTGGAAAATATTCTAGCAATCATCCTCATATCCAAGCATAAAGACATCAAAGAGAAATGGCTGTTTCCCTTCTACCTTCTCCACAATCATTTTTGATTGAGAGAAATGCTAATACAATCTGAAAAAGAACTTATACTGGGGCACCTGGTGGCTCAGTCGATTGAGTGTCTGACTCTTGATTTTAGCTCAGGTCATGATCCAAGGGTCTTGGGATCGAGCCCCACATCAGGTTCTGTGCTAAGTGTGGAGCCTGCTTAAGATTCCCTCCCTCCCTCCCTCCCTCCCTCTCTTTCTCTCCCTACCAAACCTCTCCCTTGTTCTTTCTCTCTCAACATAAAGAACTAAAATTTAAAAAAATGAAAAGAACTCATACTGATGTCCTAGTGTGATCATATGTCTGTGTGTGATCCTAAGTGTTTTTTTTTTCATGTTTTAGATTTTTCTCTGTTTATCTGTTCAATAATTATGTATTTTTTGTTTGTTTTGTTTTTGTTGTTGTTCTGTGATCCAGCTGCCATCTGGACAAGCTTTATGAATCCAGTAAGGTTTATCAGTGGATAATGGACCACAGAAGAGATTGTTTATTAGGACTGGCAGCTGATATGTTCTCTGTCTGCTTGGAAAAGTCCCAGAGTCCAGACTTCTTTTCAACTTACCCAACCAAGGGCCAGCCTCTCCCTGGGAAGTCTCACTGTGGTACATGTCAGGACAGTAGAGTCCCCTTCTCCCACTGGGATATGGGACTCTAAGCACTTCTCTGTCCTCTTAGGGGCAAAGTTTCCCTATTAAATTCAAAGATAAATTATCAGTTTTCTAGAAGGACTCTTTGTTATACTCACTCACCAGTAGATATTTAAAGAAAATCATGGGCAAAACCCTTAATGTTAGGGTCAACCCTCAGTGTTACAAAGGACTTTAAAGGTCATTTGCTGTTGAATCTCTTCCACAACATTCTGAAAGCTCCCACTTGAATCCTTTCTCCAGTGGGGAGCTACCTGGTTCCCTGGGTTCTGACTGCACTTGTCATGACACTTAGACGCTGTCCTGATTTGTGTCCAAAATCTATTCTTTTAAACTTCAACCTGTTTGTTCCAGTCCTATGCTCTGGAGCCTGGATTAGCATCCGATCGTTTAAACCTGGGCTTCTCAAACTTGGGCCTGCTTGAGAAATTGTTGACGCACAACTTCCTGGGGCCCACCCCCAGACATTCTGACTCAGTAGGCCTGAGGTTCTGCCAGGATATTTGCATTTCTAATAAGTTCCCCTGTGTTGCGCATTACCGGATTACCACTGAGCATTCTGATTTAGACTGCCCAAGATCTTTCCCCCTTCTTTTGGGAACTGCACCTGGCTTTTTCTTCGGGGACTAACTTGTTTCTTACTGCAGGCAGACTGCCAACCAAGTGCCTTCCACCATCTACCAGCCAAGAGGTGGGCGTGTGACGCAAGGTTGGTCAATGGGAGGCTGACTTTGGAGAATTTGAAACAAGGGGAGACTAAAGTAATAGTTCCTAATGACCACAGCTACTACCTAAGTCCGTGGGCCTGCCCTACTGCCATGGCTTCTTAGTCTAATTCCTAAGTTTTCTATTTATTCTTTGAACTACCTCCTATCCTTTCAGTAAGTGATGGTTTTTCTTCTGGATCCACTTCAGTTTTTTCTCCTTTGTCCTTCTTTTCTTACTTCTTCTTTTTTTTAATTCTATTTAACATTTATTTATTTTTGAGAGAGAGAGAGACAGAGTGCAAGCAGAGGAGGGGCAGAGAGAGAGGGAGACACAGAATCAGAATCAGGCTCCAGGCTTCTAAAGGTGTCAGCACAGAGCCCGATGTGGGGCTCAAACCCACGAACTGTGAGATCATGTCCTGAGCCGAAGTCGGAAGCTCAACTGACTGAGCCACCCAGGTGCCCCCCTTCCTCCTCCTTTTTTTGCTACCCTGTTAGTTTCTACTTTTTGCCACTAAAAGCCTGAGCAGAGCTAAAACTACAAAGTATACACCTGTTCTCTTGACCGTAGTGCACATTTCCACATAAAGGCAATGCTGACTGGTTCGCGCAGATCCAGAGCCCCACTTCTTTTGTTGGTTCTTTGTAGAGCATGCTTTTTCTTTCCGTACTCTTGTGCTTTCTTTGGGACCACCTAATAATTACCTCCATCCCTTTCTAAGTGTGTTAAAGTGAAGTCAATCCAATACTTTGCCAGTTAAACCTGGCATGATCCAGACTGCAGAGAGGAAGGAGATTTTTAATACCTCTGCTGTGGGCACTCTACTGTGGTTAACGCTGCCTAAAGCAGAATGAGAAAGGAAACAGAGGTAGCTAGTAGTTTATCTGATCAGTGTCAACAAGGAATAGAGATCATCCAGGTTCCAAAGTGGATCTTTTGTCCTGAATATTAAGTTTGGATGTGATTTCCCCCCTTCCTTTTGTGCCATGTAGACCATATAGAATATCATACATCTCTCACTTCTGTTGACAGGCAAGCAGGGACATTGGCCCAAGATGGCAGAAAAAGCCAAGGCTTTTTGGAGAGCATGTGCTCAGGGCTGGCTTGTGTAACAGAGAAAGGAGAGTAGAACATTAAGGACTCAGGGCCATCATCGTGTTCTCAGAGAGTCTGCTCATGGTTTGAAAAGGTTCTCCTGGGATTTTCCTTAAATCCAGACTAGACATTTATTTGTGAACTCTTGGGCCCTTTTCATTCTGGGAGAGTCAGAGAAATCTGAGAAGGCAGGCTTAAACTCTTAGGAGTTTAAGAACACGAATTAATATTGATATTCCATGTAAATACTCTAAAGTTGAACGCATCTACTTGATATGCATATTCATAGCTAAGTCATTTCTTGGGCTGGAACTTCTCCGACAATAACAAATGGTCGTCTTTGCCCTCAATGGCACCTTTGAATTGAAAGCAGAATGACACAAAGCATTTGTTCACTTCCAAGAACAGTGGTTGAGAGGAGAGGGATAAAAGGATTTCGGATTTTGCCTCTACTTTACTTAAAATTATTGCTACATGTTCCTGAGATTTAGGGACAAGCTACTTCTCTCTAGCAGAGTGGGTTGGACAGAGGGTGGGGTCCACGTGTGATGCTTTGACAACAAAGGCCTCCACCAGTGTATGGAGGTCCCCTCTGAGGATGGCTTCACAGAGTTGCCCCGTATGGATGCCATGGGGCTGAGCCTTTGGAGCCCCTGAACAACTGGTCACTGGATCTGGGCTGCCCTTGGCAGGGGGTGCGACTTTGGGTGAGGTGGCCCTCTGATTTCATTTCCTGCAGAGGGCCTCAGCTGAGAGCTGTTGGCCACACTCCACTCTCCTTTGCTCCCCTCTCTGGATGGTTCTGGAACTCAGTTCACGACAATGAGCCATATGCAGCATGTGCTGTAAAGGTGTGGCCAGCTGATCACACACCCCCTTGTATATGCTCCCTGCCTTCTCTAACCTCACTTTTGTTTCCCTTCTTTTTTCCCCTGGCAGTGTACCCTCACACTAAAATGCTAGCATGGTATCTTTGCCTTAGCTTCTGGTACTAGGGGATCCAGGATAAAACCAAATGACCTTATTGAAATCTCTGGACTTACAGAACTGAAGCTTTCAGGTGGCCTTAAGGATCCCCTAGTGAAATCCATCCCATTTTACGGGGTCAGGAGACAGAGGCTCAGAAGTGTTCAGTGATTCAAGTGCATCCCAGACCTGTAACCTAAGCCTCTTGACTCCTGGGCCCATGCTCTTCCCCCTGTCATGTCTTGTCTACTCTAACCCACTTGGAAAGCAATGTTACCCCCCAGGAAATGGCCTTGTCATGGAATCATACCTTTGCAGATGTACTAGCTGGGGTCCATCCTGGCTTCACATGTGCTCAATCTTTTAGTGGCACTTCCTATGAGTGTTCCCTGCTCCTGCCAGGGATTTTTAGTAGAAGAGAGTCTCTAGACTGCTATTTATTTATTTATTTATTTATTTGTTTGTTTGTTTGTTTGTTTATTTGGGGTACCTGGGTGGCTCAGATCAAGATCCCATGGTTCGTGGGTTCGAGCCCTGTGTCAGGCTAGGCTCCATGCTGACAGGTCAGAGTCTGGAGTGTGTTTCAGATTCTGTGTCTGCCTCTCTCTACCCCTCCCCTGCTCATGCTCTGTCTCTCTCTCTCTCTTTCTCAAAAATAAGTAAACATTTAAAACTTCTTTTAAAAATTAAAAAAAGTATTTATTTATTTATTTATTTATTTATTTACAGCATGTGTGCAAGTAGGGGAGGGGCAGAGAGAAAGGGAAAGAGAATCGTAAGCAGGTTCCATACTGTTAGCACAGAGCCCAACGTGGGGCTTGATCTCAGGAACCGTGAGATCACGACCTGAACTGTTACCAAGAGTCAGATGCTTAACTGACTGAGCCGCCCAGGCACTGCCCCCCCCACCCCGCCCCTTCCCCCCCTCCCCCCACCCCTGGCCAACTTTTGTTTGAGAGTCTCTACACTGTTAAAGCTGGTTGGAATCAGGGAGAATCACGTAGTTTCCTACCTCTCTCAAGGATTTCTTCCATCACTTCCCTTCATCTCTATTCCACATGTCTTTTTACAAAGATTTCTTCTGAATTGCTTTGTGAGAGATAAATATTTTCCATTTCTTTAATTGACTAAAACCATAAAACTTCCATCAGAGTTGTTGACGTGAGCTTATTGTTTTACATGTTGCTCATATATATACATGTGGCTTCTCCGTAACCCTTGAAAAGGGAGAAGAGGGCGATCAGGCCAGCTTTATGGAATCCTTCCAGGAACCCCAGTGAACAGAGCCACTAATGTGATCTGCTCCCCACTTCTACCCTCCACCGGCCCAGTGGGGACCCCACAGATACCAGAGCCTGGACCGGAATCTGGGTCTCATGACTGGGTTCTTGCCAAGTTGTTGTGACATTTCTCCTTGAGCGGCTTCTTATCTCTCATTAGTTATTGTCAGGGTCCCTCCTGCAGATGATTATCAGCACTATCCAGATAGTCATGCCTGCGGTTCCCCCAGGTTCTCTGCTCTCTGGTGATTCCTTGGGTATCCATCCTTCCTCCAGGAGGCTCATCCAGGAGGACATGACGTGCGGTCTTGTCAGTTAAACTCCATTTGGTATTTCTTTTTCTAGAAGCAGTTGTTGGTGAACTAGCCATACCAGACTGCTCATGTATGACCGAGAGAGAGGGGACACCTGTCAGGGGCCCCCTGCCTGTCACTTTTGGGTCTGTCTGTAATTGTACTTCCTTTAGAAGAGGACCCTTGAAGCTCAGGAGGAAGGGAGGCTGAGGAATGATTTTATGGGAGACATTTTGCCAGAAATGGTCTTTATTTAGTTGTTAGGACTAATTAATTCAAGAGATGGATTTTTAACTAGCATCCTATTAGGTGACCGGGAATCGAGAGAACTGAGTGCCAGTCCTTCCTTTGGCAGTCATTTGCCATGCCGGTCTTGAGACCATACCAGCTTCTTTCTCTAGGGTTCTGTGTCTTACTTTGTAAACGGGGACGATGACACCCATTTTAGCTTTCTGACGGCTTTTCACTCTCTCAGCCCCTCTATCTTGGTTCTCCCTGGATGACTGTATGGCAGCCTCCTGATTGCACTGTTATTTCGCAAAAAGACCATTCTCCATAGAGAAGTCAGAGGAGTATTTAAAAATGTCAGTTACAGGCGCCTGGGTGGCTCCGTTTGTTATGCGTCCGACTCTTGGTTTCGGCTCATGGTTTGTGGGCTCATCCCCCACACTGGGCTCCATGCTGGCTGTGTGGAGCCTGCTTAGAATTCTCTCTCTCCTTTTATCGCTGCCCTTCCCCCGCTCACGTTCTCTTACTCTCTCTCAAAATAAGTAAACATTTAAAAAATGAAGAAAAACTTAAAACGTCAATTAGACTGTCTCACTTACCTGCTTAAATCCCTCCACTGACTTCTGTGAGATTTACCATAAAATGCGAGTCTTTGTTCTTTTTTGTTTTTAATTTTTTTTAATGTTTATTTACTTTTGAGGGAGAGAGAGAGAGAGAGAGCACGAGTGGGGGAGAGGCAGAGAGAGAGGGAGACACAGAACCCGAAGCAGGCTCCAGGCTCTGAGCTGTGCACACAGAGTTGGACGTGGGGCTCGAACTCACCTGAGCTGAAGTCGGGTGCTCCACCGACTGAACCACCCAGGTGCCCCTGTGAGTCTTGTTCTCACCCTCTGCTCATTTTAGTACTCACCTCCTCCCAGGCTCTGTTGGAACATCAAGTTCTGTCTTTTCTTGCAACACCCCCACCTTTGTACCTGCCCCAGGGCCTTTGCATTAACATTTCCTCTGCCTAGAATGCTTTTGTACTCCAGGCTGCCTCCTAGACATTCAGGTCTCAGCTCCAAGTATTTTCCCACCATACCTAGCCCTTAGCCTTTCTTTATCCTGTTATTCTTTATCACTACCTGAGATGATCTAATGTAAATAAGTCAATAAATAATCCATGCAGTAGGTTTTCTCCTAGTAACGGGCAGCCATCAAGCAGAGCCCACGTTAGCTCTTTCACTACGCTATTTCAGCCACTAGCTTCACAAAGTAGACATTCATTAATAACATATTGGGTGCTTTTGTTCATATCATGATGTTCATTGAGCTCCTACTAGGTGCTGCTCTAGCCATGAGGATTAGCACAAAACAAACTGGGAAAAGCCTCTGCCCTCATGGACCTTACATACCCTGTGGGGTTGGTCTGGGGGAAGGAATCAGAAAATATAAACAAATAAACTAGTAAATGCCTGGGGGGGGGGGGGTAAGCGTTGTAGCCTAAGATCTTAAGATGGGATATAATAAGAAGGTCTGTAGTATGAAGGGCAGGATGGAGGTCAGGGGAATTCTCATTCACATTAAAAAAAGTGTTTACTTATTTATTTTGAAAGGGAGAGAGCTCACCTGGAGGGAGGAGGGGCAGAGAGAGAGGGAGGGAGAGAGAAATCCCATTCACATTCATGAGGGGCTTGAAGAGGGAGGTTGTAAATCTTAAAGGTGGGGGCAGGGCGAAAGAATGTTCTGGTCCAAGGCCTTGAGGTGCATCTTGTGTGTCAGAGGAATAGCAGAGAGGCTGGTATATGTGTTCCAGAGGATACAAGAGGTGGGGGGTCAATTCGGAGCAAGTGGGCTCTCTGGGCCATGCAGGCAGGGTCTTGGGCTTAACCCTGAGAGAGAGGGAACCCTTTGCAGGGTCTGGATCACCAGTGACACAGGATCTTTCCTACTTTCTAAACTCTGCCATTGTGTTGCAGATAGACTTAGTGGGGAGACCAAGGGAGGGGTGTTCCCAGTCTGAGTATATTTCCAGATGAGGCAGGCAGGATTTGTTGACAAGTGGAAAGGGGGAGGTAGGAGAGAAGAGTCAAAGCTGAATCTCAGGGTTTGGCATGAGCAATTAGGAGACCAGAATTGCTATTTATGGAGATGGAGAAAGTCTGTGGGTAGAGCTGGTTTTGGGGGAATAATCACACAGCATTTCTGGGGGTAAAGAATTACATAATCTTAAGGTAGTGTTGTCATTAAGATGGTCAAGTCTAGGGGTGCCTGGGTGGCTCAGTTGGTTGAGAGTCTGACTTTGGCTCAGGTCATGATCTCCCAGTTTGTGAGTTTGATCCCCGCGTGGGTCTCTGTAATGACAGCTCAGAGCCAACTTGGGATCTTCTGCCCCCCTCTCTCTGTCCCTCCCCCATTTGCGCTCACATGCACTCTCTCAAAAATCATTAAAACATTAAAAAAAATTCACCCATCATAAAAAAAAGATGGTCAATTCTAAGCCTTCAGGAGGCCCTTGACAGTTTTAGTTTTTCTATCTACCATCCTCTGCCTTCATTTAAAAACTATTCTTAATTTTTAATTTCTTTAAAATATACTTACGTACACGTGCAGTGTGTGTGTGTGTGCGCGCTCACGCATGTGTGTCCCATACGTGTGCGTTATGGGACGTACATAAATGGCTGGAGGATAAGTTGTGCCAATAACTGATAGGAGAAGCCTAGTTTGGGCATGTTGCTAGCCGGGACGGTCACCCTCTCTGCTTTCCGTTTCATTTTGGATTATAGACAATCAAAGCCCAGAGAGGTGGGGGGGGGGGGGGGGTATTGTTCAAGGCCAAACAGCTAATGAGAAGTAGAAGCAGCTCTGGGGAGAAGGTCTCTGCTCTCTCTGACCCCTGCCCCTTCCCCAGGATCACACTAATTCTCTGTGGTTCCATCTCATTGCAACTGGCGTGTCTTTGGTAGCAAGGTCACGTCGTTGAAGACCATTGTGTCCTCAGAAATACTCGAAATCTCCCAAAAGCCAGAGAGAAGGGGGAGAGAAGGCAGTGTGAATGTTTACAGTCACAAGATGCAGAGCACTAAGCATTTGCCTATAACTCCCCAGAAAACTTGAGTATTTATTTCCTCTTCTTTATGCTTGTAAAGCAGCAGGAAGAGACAAGCTGTTCCGTGCAGAAAGCACAGAAAACGCTTCCGTGATCCGAGGCTGCCTGTAGCATATGGGGAAAAATTCTTTGGATGGAAGATGCAAACATTCAACAGACCATCCCTCCCTCCCTGAGTCCCCGCCTGTGACAGCGGGCTTTGCGGAAGGGCTGGCAGACTGTGTGCGCGCCTCGCGGTGGGGAGGGAGGGCTGAGTCCCCTGGCTGCCCCCCAACAGAGGAGGTTTGCTTCCCAAAGCTGTGAAAGGTCAATAGAAAAATTGGCACGCTCAATAGCAGCCCCTGGATGTTTCTTAAGGTTGGACGGTGAATGGTATAAATGTCTAATTAGAGAAGAAAGCCAGTCGCACATTTAATCTTGGTGGGGGGTGGGGATCTCAGGGTCTCATTATCGCTTCTGCTACCTACCGTCTTCCCTGACACGTCTCCTATTACTTTCCAACAACCGTGCCAGTCACCGCACCCGGGCAGCTGAGCCGCAGTCTGCTGCGGCTTGTCATTGATATAGAGGTGACAGGAGGACCCGGGCCTGGGGTTCACGTTTCTTTTGTACTCCGTGGGGAAAAGCCACCCATGTAAATCCAGTCAAGGATCACCATGAGACTTTGGCTCTGCTACATTCCTCTGCAGGAAATTCACTCCGTAAAAGACAGGCTCAAGTGTTCATACAGGTTCCTTACAGAAATCTTCTGGGGAGGTGTGATTTTTTTTTTTTTTTTTTTTTTTAAGCTTGGAAAAACCAAGAGCATGAGCAGGGGACGGGTAGAGAGAGAAGGAGACAAAGAGAATCCTAACCAGGCTCTGCACCATCAGCCCGGAGCCTGACACAGGGCTCGAACTCACAAACTGTGAGATCATAACCTGAGCCAAATCAAGAGTGAGACCCTTAACCCACTGAGCCCCCAGGTGCCTGGGGGGAGGCATGATTTTTAACACAGATGAGCCACCTGTGTTTTGATGCATTTCAGCTTCTTTGCTTTTCCTTTAATGTGTGGGAACTTGACTGAGTACTATTCTTGAGATTTTGAAAGCAAATATATGAATACTTAACAATTGTTCATGAATTCCCAGGCCTATAGGGGTAAAACATCGGGGAAGAGAATATTAAAAAGGAAAAAAAAATCCCCAAAGCCCCAAGTGCAAAAGTCTATAGGACATTTTTTGTTGTTGCTGAGGAAATGGGGTGGAACTTGGCTAATCACCAACCATCCCGCTGATTCGAGAGAAGAAATCTCAGGTTTTTTTCTTATGGGATGTCAGGGACCACGTGGCGAAGTAAAATGTGAACAATGAACAGTGCAGAATTTACATTTGGTTAAGGGCTTTCCTGCCCACAGAGCAGAAATTACCCTTTGTATTCCAAAAACTTTGCTGGTAATTCAAAGGGAAAGAGATGCCAGCAGTCTTGATTGAAGATATGCAGAGTGTACCAGAATGGCTAACTTTAGGTATGGACAGTGGTGCTTTCTTCTTCTTCTTCTTTTTAAAAAATTTTTAATGTTTATTTATTTTTGAGAGAGAGATAGAATGTTAGCTGGGGAGGGGCAGAGGGAGAGGGAGACACAGAATCCGAAGCAGGCTCCAGGCTCCGAGCTGTCAGCACAGAGGCTGATGCAGACCTTCAGCTCACAGATTGCAAGATCATGACCTGAGCCAAAGTTGGAGCCTAACCGACCGAGCCACCCAGGCGCCACCGCCGCCGCCGCCGCCGCCTCCTCCTCCTCCTCCTCCTCCTCCTCCTCCTCCTCTTCTTCTTCTTCTTCTTCTTCTTCTTCTTCTTCTTCTTCTTCTTCTTCTCCTCCTCCTCCTCCTCCTCCTCCTCCTCCTCCTCCTCCTCCTCCTTCTTTCTTTTAATGTTTATTTATTGCTGACAGAGAACAAGCGTGCACAGGGGCAGGGAGAAAGAGAGGGAGGAACTAAAGCAGGCTCTGTGCTGACAGCAGAGAGCCTGATGTGGGGCTCAAACTTACAAACCGTGAGATCATGACCCGACCTGGGTCAGATGCTTGGCTGACTGAGACACCCAGGCGCCCCGTCAATAGTATTTTCCATTCAGACCTCCAGCGATGCTCTCCTATAGAAGGTAGGTTCCGGTGCTGCTGTGGCCAGGCCTCAGCACCTTATTGTTTCACTCCCCTCCCTGCAGAATAGAATGAGAAACAAAACCCGACACCTGTTTCAAGGATAACAGCACCACATCATGCAAGTGAAGGGACATCACTGCCATGGACAGTGAGGCCCTGGTGTCCGAGACGCTGGTGCGAGGCCCACACAGAATGGCCCAGGCTCCCGTCCACGAGGCCCACAGGCCACTCGGCGTCCACACTGAGGGCAACCTGGCCTGAAACTCTCATGGATTGAGACCATGGACAGCTGGCTCCCCCACCCATCCTGTACCAGGGAAAGGACAGACCGTAACAGGAGCTGGAAGGAGACAGATGGTGGCTGGGTCTGTCATGGCAAGGACAGAGCTCTCATTGGGAGCAATGTGTCTGCTTCGTGATGGAGGTGACTGTGCTCCCGGGGACTGTGGGTTCCTCTCAGCTCTGGTGTCTGTTTTCCTCAGGGCCTCTTGACCTCGCAAATAGAAGCTCCATTCAGTGGAGAGGATGACCCACCAGCCTCCAGTGAGAGGCGGGGCCTCCCTCCTACAGGGCCTCAGCCCACAAAGCTGGTCTCTCTCCCACCACCTCTTATTCTCAGTCTTTCATGGAGACTATATTTTGATTTAAAAAGCCCAGGGGTGCCTGTGTGGCTCAGTTGGTTCAGCATCCAACTCTTGATTTCAGCTCAGGTCATGATCTCACAGTTCATGGGTTCAAGCCCTGCATTGGACTCTGTGTTGACAGCGCGGAGCCTGCTTGGGGTCTCTCCCTCTCTCTCTGCTCCTTTCCTGATCACTCTCTCTCTCTCTTAAATAAATAAACATTAAAAAAAAAAAAGTAAAAAGCCCCAGAGAAGGGGCATCTTGTGACCCAGTCAGTTTGGCATCTGACCCTTGATTTCCGCTCGGGTCATGATCTCACGGTTCGTGGGTTTGAGCTCCGCATTGGACTCTGTGCTGATAGCAAGGAGGCTTCTTGGGATTCTCTTTCTCTCTTTCTCTATCAAATAAATAAATAAATAAATAAATAAATAAATAAATAAACTTTAAATAAATAAAAGAAGAACACCAGAGAAGTAGCAAATGCTACCCAGACTGTAGAGAGCCAAGAGGGCATACCCTGTTAATACAGGATAGTATTGGAGTACAGAGAAGGATCAGAGCACGTCGATGGGCATCCAGGATGGGTGGCCAAGAATGTTGTCTGTATATGTCAGGCCCCTTAGGCGGAGGTTTTGACACTGGTTATACCCCTGGAATAAAGTCCAATATGCAAGAAATATTTCTGCTCAGGATCCTTGGGGCGCTTGGCATCCATCTGGGGCTTTCCACAAGGGCATTCTGTCTGAACTTCTTGACATCTCTGTACCTCTAGACTCCTTTCATGGGGTGGAAAAGATCTTAAGCCACTCTGAGGCTAAGCCAGGAACAAGTGGTTTCTTTTCTAAAGCTCCAAATGCTGCCCCAAAGCCATGTAACAATTATCTTATTAATTGGGAGATTTCAGATTTTCTTAATTGGGCTTCTGGATTTCTCTGTGCCCTTCCCAATTAACCCAGTTTCATTTTGAGATGGGGGAAAATTCCCCAGTGGGAAGAGGCTAACCCCTTCCAGTGCAGGCTTCTCACAGTGGAGAGCTTTTTTTTGTTTTCCTAACCCTGCAAACAGAGCGAGCACCCCACAGAGCTGGCCGCAGTCAATGAAGCCCATGAAAAGTAGCAGGAACAGAAGAGACACTCCTGTTTGCCGCAGGGGCCAGCGGCCCAGCGACAAGGACAAATGTCTCAGGGTGATGGGTCCCTCTACATCGGCTCTTCCAGAGGTGAATTCCCATTGCCCCTAAGAAGCAAGCAGAATTAAGAGGGAAGAAGAGAAGGGCGAATGAGGCCAAAACCATGGGAGGGAAGAGCCAATGAGTGTTCTCAATTATGAAAACGTCCCAAGATGGTTTATATAGAACTGTATTCCTTTTTTTTTTAAATCTCTGCTAACCATTTCTCTGTACAATTTTCATTTTTCCCACCCTTCTTCAGCTTCTCCTCACATGTATTATTTTTTAGATTTTTTCTGGTTTTTTAAAAATATGTTTTTAAAAATAACTAAAAATATATATAATTTTAAAATATTTTCATTTTCTATATTTGATTCACATCCTCTCTCTGAGTGGTCGTCTATCTTTTATAGTTCTTTCCCAGTTGTTTTAGCTGTCATTTTCTTTTTCTTCCCATCTCTAATTGCCATTGAATATATACAGGATATAGGAAAATGATTTCCAAAGCCACAGGCTTCCCAACAATTGAAAAATAAAGTGTCTTTCTACAACTATTTTGGTCTTTCATCTTAGAGGCAAAGCTTCTTTGTATATTAAGAGACATGAGTTCACTCATTCAACAGTCATGGAGCACCTACTGGGTTCTAGTCACTGTTTAAGATGCTGGGAATACACAATTCAGTAGCAAAAGCAACTAGGTCTTCCTGTGCATAGACTCGATCCCAGGCATAGTGTTTACCAGTTCTTCTTTTTTTTTTCTCTGCTAATCCTCACAGCCAGTTTTATGAGGAAAGTTAATTTCCCCCCATTTTCTGACCATTGCCTTTTAAGTGTTGGGACCGCAATTGGGCTATAGAGCCCCAGCCTTTAACACCTTGCTTTAGTGTCTTCCTTAGTCCCTGCCATAGAGTAGCCTGCCATAGAGTAGTCTAGTGGAGGTGACTGACAGGTAAACTGAGGAGTACCTCAATAAAATGTGTGGGATGTTGTGTTGTGCTGTCACGTACAGTTGGGCAGGTTGCACACTATATAACTCAATTCACATATCCCTTAGAAATGTGCAATGCTCTGTCAGGAGATAAGAACCATACAAATAATTTGAATAGGGAAAATTTTTTTAATGTTTATTTATTTTTAGGAGAGAGAGAGAGAGAGAGAGAGAGAATGAGTGGGGGAGGGACAGAGAAAGAAGGAGACAGAGGATCCGAAGCAGGCTCTGCTCTGACAGCACAGAGCCTGATGCAGGTCTCAAACTCATGAACCATGAAATCATGACCTGAGCTGAAAGTTGGATGCTCAACCGACTGAGCCACCCAGGCTCCCCTGAATGGGGAATATTTAATAAGAGTCTTAAGCTAGTAATGAGGGTTAACTACTAATGGCAAATAAAGAGACTTTTAGAAGACAGAATAGCAGGTACAGGACTCTAGCGTTCTGATTCATTTCTGAAATCAGAAAGGCCTTAGGGCATGAAAAATTGTGTTTAGCAATTGTAAAAAACGATTTCATTAACATCTCAAGTGCAAATTAAGACCTTGACATCACATACACAAATTAAGAGGTGTGAACAGGAAATGGTGTGTGGGAGAGATTTTATTTCCCACAAGCTAAATTCGGTGTGCCCACATATGCTACACCCCCTGGCCAGAACTTCCCTCTGGTTGTAATCGGTATCCAAACAACTTACTGTAGATGAAAGGACACAGAGACCAATCTCATTTAAAATTAGCCTGATAGGGACACCTGGGTGGCTCAGTCGGTTAAGTGTCTGACTTCGGCTCAGGTCATGATCTCACGGTCCATGAGTTCGAGCCCCGCGTCGGGCTCTGTGCTGACAGCTCAGAGCCTGGAGCCTGCTTCACATTCTGTGTCTCCCTCTCTCTCTGACTCTCCCCTGTTCATGCTCTGTCTCTCTCTGTCTCAAAAATAAATAAACATTAAAAAAATAATAAAAATAATAAAATTAGTCTGATGGAGGGGCGCATGGGGCCTCATTCAGTTAAGCTTCAGACTTAGTATCGGCTCCGGTCATGATTTCATGCTTGGTGGGATCAAGTTCCATGTCAGGCTCTGCACTATCACTGTGAAGGAGCCTGCTTGGGTTTCTCTCTCTCCTTCTCTTTCTGCCCCTCCCCCACTTGCACACACTCTCTTTCTCTCTCTTTCTCTCAAAATAAATAAATAAACATTAAAAAAAATTTTTTTTTAATTAGCCTAATGGTACCTGCAAGAGTTGCCAGATAGCTTGTGTTGCAATTATCGTTTGTCCTCCCCATTATATGGAACTAGGTGGCTTATTTAAGAACCAGTGGACTCTATTTGTGGTTATATTCTGTGTAATCCTTACTCCTCCCCCCCTCCCCACCCATCTGGAAGACTTAGAGCTTATAGTTCAAGGATGCAAGTGACCAGAAGACATTATGGAGGATAAGATGACTCCCTGGTTTTTGCAAGATGGGACTTCTAACCCTTATTCTGTCTTAGAGTAAATGCAATTACCACAGGGTAATGGCCTGACCACATCGTCCCCATGGGAACAGGACATGGGAAACACATAGGTCGAATGGATTGCTCAGGTAGATTTCAAGACTTGAGTCATTCTACAAGCACATTTAATGCCTGCAGTATGCGCTTGTTTAAATGACAATTTTATCCTCTGGGTTCTCCTCACTTATTTTCATATGTACACAGAGGTGTCGCTGGACCGCCGAGGCACCCCAGCCTCGAGGCTGGGAGAAACCTCAAGGGGCCTGTCTGAAAACAAAACATACCACAACAGGAACCTCTCTTTTCCTGCTCATTTTCTCCTGGTCATGCAGGAGGATATCCAGTAACAGCACCATTGCCTCCTGCCTTCATGCCCTAGGAAACAGGGGTAGTGTGTACCATTGGAGGTTACTTGGCTGGTTGCTCGTTAGTTACTCTACTCAAGGTGGGGACGGTATATAGGGCATTGAGTCGGGCAAGGGAGGCTGATCTCTTCCCCTGCCTTCTTCCTCTTTCACTTGGTCCCGGTATCACATGAGAATAGATGGATTGCAGAAGACTGGAGATTTGTTTTATCTCCAAAGACAAAGTGTACTCTGGTGTTTGTATTTATGAAATTACAAGCTATGACCCACGGGCATCTGGGGGGCTCAGTCAGTTGAGCATCTGACTCTGGATTTCAGCTCAAGTCATGTTCTCTGGGCTGTGGGACTGAGCCCTGTCCCAGGTTTCACAAGGGCTCAGAGCTGAGCATGGAGCCTGCTTAGGATTCTCTCTCTTCCTCTCTTTCTCCTCTGCCCCTCCACACAACTCTCTCTCTCTCTCTCTCAAAAAACAAAATGAAAAATCCCACCTATGGCTCAAGCTAATAAGAGAAGGTGAGAATTAAGAGTATATGCCCATGCGGGGCACCTGGGTGGTTCAGTCAGTTAATTGTCTGACTTGCCTCAGGTCATGATCTTGTGGTCTGTGGGTTTGAGCTCAGCATGGGGCTGTGTGATGACAGCTCGGAGCCTGGAGCTTGCTTTGGATTCTGTGTCTCCCTCTCTCTGCTCCTCCCCTGCTCTCACTCTGTCTCTCTCTCTGTCTCGCAGAAATAAATAAATAAATGTTAAAAAAAATTTAAAAAAGAGTATATGACCATAACTTTGTATACATTAGTTTTCTAGGTCAGCAATACATTTGTTCTTTATTATTTATTTATTTGAAAAGTTTTTTTTTTTAAGTTTTTATTTTGAGAGAGAGAGAGAGAGAACGTGCATGTACAAGCGAGGAAGGGGCAGAGAGAGAAGGAGAGAGAGAGAATCTTAAGGAGGCTCTGCGTTGTCAGCAAGGAGCTCCACGTGGAGCTAGAACTCACAAACTGAGATGATGATCTGAGCTGAAATCAAGAATCAGATGCTTAACTGACTGACCCACCCAGGGACCCCTTCTGTTCTTTAAAAAACAATAAATGTGATTTCATGTAGAAATTCTGAGAATGGTGGTATTATTATTATTATTATTATTATTATTATTATTATTATTGTAAAAGGGCAAAAGATGTATTTGCTCTGAAAAGAAACCAGAGTAGAAACCAGACTACAGTGTTATTTTTTCAGGCCGGCAACGGGATGCTAATTTTTATAGGTCTTGAGGGGACTAAGCAGTTGTCTCATGAAGCCAAAAGGAGAAAACTCTCCTTATTGCATATGTAGGTGAGTTTTCACTAGGGTAAACACTGCCCAAGTGAGGGGAAGGGCTTCTGGTGTGAGGCTGAAAATGGATGAGACATCACTCACAGAACAGGCTCTGGATCCAGGGAAGAAAAGGTTTGTGGAATGTTGTGATAGCCTCCAGCGTGAGCGAGTTGCTACTCTCAGATTTGTTTGGATGCTCCTGCCTGTTCTTCTTCCTTTTATAATAATAAACTGCACATATTTGCACTACATAATTTAATATATTATGTGTTATATATATATATATATATATATATATATATATATATATACACATACATATATATATATGTATATATCTGTATGTACACACACACACACACACACACACACACACACAAATGTTGTCAGTGTTTACATGACTGAAATGAAGATGAGAGACCTGGCTGATCTGCGTCAGGAAGCCTCTGAAGATGAGGTAGCTCTACTCAAAGTACAGCCTGGGTTTTGTAGGTTGAGCAGAAGAGAGGGACACATGTCCTTGTGCCGTGGTTCAGATAGAGGTTTAATTTAGGTTTTTTTGTTTTTGTTTTCTTTGGTTGGTTGTTTTTTGTTTTTTGAGAAAGAGAGGGAGAGTGGGGTAGAGGGGCAGAGGGAGAGAGATAGAGAATCTTAAGCAGGGTCCACGCTCAGTGTGGAGTTGGATGTGGGGCTCGATCCCATGACCCTGGGATCATGACGAGAGCCGACATCAAGAGTCAAGATGGTCAACAGGCTGAGCCACTCTGGTGCCCCTAGTTTTTTTTTTAATTCAAGTATAGTTGACATACAATATTATGTTGGTTTCAGGTATATATCATAGTAATTTGAGTTTATATACCTTACAAAATTCTCCCCATGAAAGGACTCCTTTTTCTCCATAGTTACCATCTACCGCCATACAAAGTTATTACAGTCTTATTCACTATATTGCCTATGCTGTACTGTGGCTTATTTATTTTATAACTGGAAGTTTGTATCTTTTATCCCCTTTACCTATTTTGCCCATCTCCTGACCACCTTCCCGTCTGGCAATCACCAGTCTGCTCTCTGTATTTATGAGCCTGTTTCTGTGTTCTTGTTGTTGTTGTTGTTTCTTTGTTCATTTGTTCTGTTTTTTAGATATAAGTGAAATCATATGGTATTAGTCTTCCTTTGTCTAACTTACTTCCCTTAGCATAATACCCTCTAGGTCTACCCACATTGTCACAAATGGCAAAATTTCACTCTTGTATGGGTGAGGAATTCCATTGTATGTATATACACCACATCTTCTGTATCCATTCATCTGTGGATGAACACTTGGGTTGTTTCCATATCTTGACTGTTGTAAATAATGCTGCAATGAACATAGGGTGCCAATATCTTTTTGAATTAATGTTTTTATTTTCTTTAATATTCAGAAGTAGAATTACTGGATCATATGTTATTTCTACTTTTAATTTTTTTCAAGACACTCCATATTGTTTTCCATGTTGGCTGCACCAATTTACAGTACCACCAACAGCACATGAGGAATCCTTTTCCTCCATCCTCACCAACCCTTGTTATTTCTTGTCTCTTTGGTATTAGCCATTCTGACAGGTGAGGTAATAATCTTATTTTGATTTTTATTTGCATTTCCCTGATGATGAGTGACGTTAAGCATCTTTTCATGTGTCCATTGGCTATCTGTATGTCCTCTTTGGGAAAATGTCTATTCAAGTCCCCTACCCATTTTTAAATTGGATTATTTGTGGTTTTTTGTGTGTATTTTGAGTTGTATGAGTTCTTTATATTTTGGATATTAACCCCTTATTGGATACGTCATTTGCAAATATCTTTTCCCTTTTAGTAGGTTACCTTTTTTGATTATTGATGGTTTCTCTTGCTGTGCAAAAGCTTTGTGCTTTAATGTAATCCCAATTGTTTAATTTTGCTTTTGTTTCCATCGCCTGAGGAGACAGATCCAGAAAAATGTTGTGAAAACTGATGTCCCTGAGTTTACCACTTATTTTTTCTTTTAGGAATTTCGTGATTTCATTTCTTATATTTAGGTCCTACCTTTGTGTGTGGTTCAACAAATTGGTCCAGTTTCATTCTTTTGCATGCAGCTGTCCAGTTTTCCTAGTACCATTTATTTAAGAGACTGTCTTTCCCCCATTGTATCTCCTTCATCATAGATTAATTGGCCATATAAGCATGGGATTATTTCTGGCCTCAATTCTGTTCCATTGATCTATGTGTCTATTTTTGTGCTGTACCATAGTGTCTTGATTACTAGAGCTTTGTAGTATAGTTTGGAATTAGGGCTTATGATACCTCCAGCTTTGTTCTTTGGGTTCCATACAAGTTTTAGTATTATTGGTTCTAGTTCTGTGAAAAATGCCATTGGTATTTTAATAGGAATTACATTGAATCTTGCTTTGGGCAGTATATTGCTTTGGGTAGTATGGACATTTTAACAGTATTAATTCTGCCTATCCATGAGCATGGTATATCTTCTTATTTATTTGTGTTATCTTTAATTTCTTTCATCTATGTCTTACAGTTTTCAGAGTCTAGGTCATTCACCTCCTTGGTTAAATTTATTCTTAGGTATTTTATTCTTTTTGGTGCTAATGCAAATGGGATTGCTTTCTTAATTTCTGTTTCTGTTACTTCATTATTAGTGTATAGAAACACAACAGATATTTGTGTATTAATTCTGTACCCTGCATCTTTTCAGAATTCATATATTCTAATAGTTTTTTTGGTGGAGTCTTAAGGTTTTCTATATATAGTATCATGTCATCTGCAAATAGTGGCACTTTTTCTTCTAGAAAGTTCAACTGCTGTGAATCTCACAGCTGGAGTCATTAGAGGTTGTTCCCTTTTTGTGCTTCTTGCTTGGCATAGCTGGTGCATTCCCATCCACATAACTGTCAGAACAGTTCTCCCGAGAGCTATTTTTCTAATATGTGTGGGTTTTGGGTTAGCCAATGTTTGGGGGAAAGAGGAATTGCAAATTAAAGAGAGGGCAGGAAAAGGGTAAGAGTCAAAGTCAAGGGAATCTGAGGTCTTGCTGCCATGGTGTTTTAAATCCTTTTACAAAGACAGTATCCATCATCACAGAAAGTCTTCTCATGCCCCATTGTGATTTCTCCTTCTGACCTCTCACCCCATAAGGTTGTCACTGATCTAATTCTGTCACTATATATAGTTGGATTTTTGAGACTTACATGCAAATGGATTGTAACAGTATGAACTCTATTTGTCTTCTTTTATTGGCATAATTATTTTGATATTCATGTTGCTGTATATCTTAATAACAGTTCATACCTTTTTATAGCTGAATGGCATTCCTTTGTATGGTTATATTGCAGTTTGCCCATTTACCTGTTGATAGACTTCTGGGTTGTTTCTGGTTTGGGTTGGTTTATATCATAAGTTTTGAAGTGTAGTGGTGAAAATCCTTCATTTTTGTTCTTTCTCAAAGTCCTTCTGCGTATTGTAGTAAGTCCTTTGCATTTCCATATGAATTTTAGAATCATCTTGCCAATGTCAACAAAAAAACCTGTTGGGGATTGTGTTGAATCTATAAATTAATTTGAGAAAAATTGACATCTTAATATTATGGAGTCTTTTGATCCATGGACGTATTATATTTCTCCATTTATTGAGGTCTCCTTTACTTTCCCTTAGCAATGTTTTTCAGTTTTCAATGTATAGGTCTTACACATACTTTGTCATATTACATTCTAAGAATATTATGGGTTTTGATGCAATTTTAAATTGTATTAAATTTTTTTCAGTTTCCAAATATTCATTGGTAGTATAGTAAAATACAGTTGATTTTTAAATATTGAACTTGTATCTTTTCATCATGCATCATGCTAAACTCTCTTGTTAGTTCTCATAGAGTATTTTATAGATTCCACTGGATTTTCTAGATAGACAATCATGTTGTCTGTGAATAATGACAGTTTTCCTTCTTCCAACCTCCAGTTTGTGTCTGAAACTTACAAGCGAAAAAGCAATGGCAGTCACCTCAATTTCCTTGTAACCGTATCATCTTTATTTCCTTACTTACCGCTTCAGGAGTAAACCAATCTAAAAGCAACCTGGAGACAAAATTCAACTGTCAGTCTCATCCATCCCCTGAAAGATTTTGTGGAAACTCTTAGTCTCGACTGTCTCTTGTGTTTTCTCTCACTTTGTCTCTCTATGCTGCCTTGCAGGTAATTTCTTCAATGTAATTTCTAGTTTAGTAATTCTCATTTCACCTATGTCTAATCTGTAGTTTAACCCACCCACAGAATTTTTTTAAATTCTTTGTTTTTTCTCTGAAACTTTTTGATATTTAGTCTTCCTTATTAATACTTTTGTTAAATTTAAATTTATGTAAGCATTTTACTATATTTTGTATTGTATATATGATCATTCCTAGGGCTCTAATTTTGCTGGAAGTTGTTTCTGTTGATTCTCACCCATGACAGCTTGAGTAATTATGTATTTTTGGATTTTGAATCCGTGTTCTGTGGTGTTTTATCTTTGGGAATCTTTTGAGTTTGGGTTGATTACATTTCTCTGCAGAGTAGATCTGGGTCTGCTTCTAATTGGTGCCCTGGATAGCTACCAGTCTTGGAGTTCTTTAAGTTAAAGTCTTCCATTTCCCTGAGCCACTTTAGTGGTACAAATTCAAATTATAAACCCATGTGAGGATATGCATGGGATTAAGAGTGCTTCACTCCTGAGCTCAGACTAAAACAGACAAATTTTCTTATTATCTCCATTTTTCCAGCCAGCCAATTTTATTATTTTTTTTTATTCCATTCTTCCACTGAATGTGTAGCTCTAACACAACTTGGACTTTATTGAGGGGTCTCAGTACCAACTTATACTTTGCCTTCCTGGCTCCTAGTGTGGCTGTCAGAAGACAAGGCTCTTCATTACCACAATTGACAAAGATACACAGGTTGGCTCTAGCTAATACTTATCACCTACTTTACAATATCTTCTTCCCCTTTGCTCCCAAACTTTTCCTTATTTTCATTCAAGCTTAGCTCTGCATTTTAGTGGATGAAAACTATATTTTATTCAGAAGTTCTGTGTTTTATGATTTTATATTTGGAGGGATTTTACTTTTTATGCTACCTAGAAAGACTTTGGTTTTGTTTTTGTTGTTGTTGTTGTTTCCTATTTGGCATTCAGCTTCACACTGGAATGCTCACCAGATCCATAAGACAGATGGCCAGATGTCATAATCATGAGGTACTGAAAGGTATGAGTGGGGATTCTATCTCATGGCGGGGTGGTGGTTGACAATGGTATTCTCATTTATTTTGTTGCTTCTGGTGTGCTGTGGAGTATGGAGGTTTATATGCATGTGGTTATATGAATTTGTGATTTATATTATCTAGTTTAAATTAACACCCACTAAATGAACATATGGCTTTAAAAGATTCCTTTGAGTAAGTTGTGGATTGAGACAGTCTTACTGGGGCAAGCACATGGAAACAGCTAGAGAAAGGCAGGGCTGATGCTTTCGTTCCTAGGATAAGATTAGCCTCAGTTTTAATCAGTACCAGAAGTTAAGCTCACTTCTTATTTCCTCCTTTTTCTTTTTTTTTTTTAAATGTTTTTATTTTTATCTTTGATAGAGAAAAGACAGAGCATGAGTGGGGGAGGGGCAGAGAGAGAGGGAGACACAGAAGCCAAAGCAGGCTCTAGGCTCTGAGCTGTCAGCACAGAGCTGGATGCAGGGCTCGAACCCACATGCCATGAGATCATTTCCTGAGCTGAAGTTGGATGCTTAACTGACTGAGCCACCCAGGCACCACTCCTCCCTTTTATTTTCTTTAAAAGTATGGTCTAGTATCATTACCAGGTCTCTGAATCTCTTTTTGGTATGGCTTTCTCATGTGCTCCTATCAGCAGTGATATAGTGTAATGTATGTGGAATATATGTGAGTCAGACTTCTCAGGTTTAAATTTTGGCTCCATACCTTCCTTCCTAACTCTAAGACTGTAGCAAGTTCCTTAGCTCCAGTGCCTTGGTTTTAATCACCTATGTGTACCTCACAGCCTCCTGTGAGGATGAATGAATATGTATAGAATACTTATAATGCCTGGCACGTAGCAGGTTTAGAAAGACCAAACTCCTGCTCTGTCTTCCTGTCACTGAGCAGGTATGAACTACAGATGAGAATTTGTGTGTAGAACTGTGTTGTAAAGGCAGAACTGGTATAACAAAATAAAGGATCATGTGGGTAATTCTCTCAACCAGGTGCCTTTCTCTAGAATTTTTGGAGTGACGGAAGGGAGAGGAACTTGTTTAGCAGGAAAATGTTTAGGAAGGTTCTGGTCTAGTAGAACTAAGTGACAAGTAGAAATTGTGTTATTCTAATGTCACTATACTGGATAGTGCTACTGTTCAAGGTATTATAACAAATGTCTCATTTGCCAGGAAGCTTGGAAGGACTAGTTACTAGAAAATGTTCTAAACTGTTAACTCCCAATTGAATATTTAAAACTTGAAAAGGTGGAAAGATGGAAACAAACATTTGAATGTAATTCCTGACCTTCATTCAGAATTAATACTTTCTTTCCATCAGCCATTTTTTTTCAAGTAGGCTCCATGCCCAAAATGGGGCTTGAACTAATGACCCCAAGATTACAAGTTGCATGTTCTGCAGGTGAGCCAGCCAGATGCCCCTCTGTCAGCCAGTTTTTAAAAAGATATAAATTGTGGTAGGATACACACGACATAAATTTTATACGCCTTAACCATTTTTAAGTGTACAATTCAGGATTGTTGAGTATGTTCTCACTGTTGTGCAACCAATCTCCAGAACTTTCATCTTGGGAAACTGAAACTCTATGCCCATTAAACAATAGCTCCCCATTTCTTTCTTCCCCAGCCTCTGGCAACCACCATTCTCCTTTCCATTTTTGTGATCTTTTGGTCAGTTCTTTAAAACCTCAGGCTGTCTTTGGGTAGACTCCGTGCCAAAAAAGCAAAATGCCTTTCTGAAGCATGTGTTTCATGATTGTGTGGGATTACCTCATGGAATTTAGGACAATCATCAAGGATCACAAAGTTATGGCCAGGGCATTGATTACCAGTCAAGGAAAGGATGTATGTTTTCATTTAGGATTGAGTTAGCTCTTAGAGAATAGTTAAAAGCTGTTTAAAAAGCTGAAACTTTCCTCTTCTGTGTTTTGTTACTTGAGAACATGGACACCTGATCTCTCATTTCAAAGTTTGGTGACTACCAAACCACTGGAACTCAAAATTCAAGACCTGGACCAAGAGCCTTATTTAAGGGAATGCTTATGACTTTGGGATTCCTTTTTGTCTCAAAGCTGAACAACATCACTTTTGAGGGCTAGTGACTTGCCACTTGGGGTTCTTTAAGAATCATGGTGATTTTTAAATTCTTCCATTACAGAGCTGTTTTTAAAAGATTTTTTAAATGCTTTTTTATTTATTTCTGAGACAGAGAAAGAGAGAGAGAATGAATGAGCAAGCAGGGAAAGGGCAGAGAGAGAGAGAGAGAGAGAGAGAGAGAGAGAGACAGACAGACAGAGAGGGAGAGAGAGGATCCCAAGCATTGATAGTGCAGAGCTCAAAACAGGGTTTGAATCCCTGAACTGTGAGATCATGACCTGAGCCAAAATCCAGAGTTGGACGCTTAACTGACTGAGCCACCCAGGCTTGGAACTTGCCTCTTTTTAAAGAGGCAGACCTTCTGTGGGGTGTATTGCTGTGGAGTGATGAAGGCCTCTCTGTAGCATTTCCTCTGCCGGTTAGGCCCATTCAGCTCCTGCTCTGATTTTGTTGCCCTTTCCACATGATTCTGGGCCTTCACCTCTTTCCCTGGTGGAGCTCCTCTGCCCGGGGGGGGGGGGGCACATCAGAGAGGCAAGGTGTTCTCTTCATCACCCACCACATGCACCATCTGCAGCCAGGTTGCCAACAGAGACACAGCTGGCTTCTTCGGAGTGTCTTTCTGTTGTTGAAAAAGATCAGTATCCACGGTCTTTGATACAATACAAAAGAGAAAGAAAATAAAAGCAAGGGACTTTTAATTATGGAGGATTATTCCTAGAACGAGATTCTGCCCATAAACTCAAAGGAAGAGATTTGATTAAAGTAATGCCACGTTATGTTTCAAAATTTATCTGAGTTTTGTTTTTCTTAGCAGTTACTATCTGTATCTCCTGAGAAGGTGGCGAGGCTGCTTTGTGAGGGGAAGGAGAGGAGAGAAGGATAGACCCTGAATAAAACAACAACGACAACAACTGGCTTGAGTTATTAGACTTTGGGCAAGTTTCCTGGCTTGTCCCGCATGTGAAGGCATGAGTTTGGGGCTAGGAAAGGAGGTACAGTGTTTCTTCTCTCTGCACAGGTAGCTATGGGCTCTTGGAACTTGGCCCTTCTATCTGGGTGACATTAAGTGACTGTGTTCTCGGGTCTTCAGTTTCCTCTTCTGTAGAATGGGAGTAGTAAGAGCATTTTCCTCCTTGATGGTTGGTAGCAAGACTGGACGAGGCACTGAATAAAGGGTTTAGCACTGTGATGGTCACAGAAGAAATGCTCAATTAATTATTCCTCTTAGTTTTATCCATTTTACCTTTTAGTTTTTAAAAAATATTTATTTATTTTGAAAGAGCCCATGTTAGTGGGGGAGGGGCAGACAGAGAGAGAGACAGAGACAGAGAGAGAGAGAGAGAGAGAGAGAGAGAGAGAGAGAGAATAGCAAGCAGGCTCCCTGCTGCCAGCGCAGAGGCCAGTGGAGGACTTGATCTCATGAACCGTGAGACCATGACATGAGCCAAATCGAGAGTCAGACACTCAACCAACTGAGCCACCCGGGCACCCCATATCCCATTATACTTTTTAACCAGCTTCAGAAAGCCTCAGCCTTGGCTCTTTCCTCTTTTTGGTTTGGGTCTCCAATCTTCCAAGAAGACATTCAGTGAATCCTGGGCGTGGAGCATGTAGATGATGATGATGTAAGGGAACCATTTGGGGGAACATCTCCACAATATGTCAGACAGGCCTGTGGAGCTCTTGGGAGAGCTCCAAATAAGAAGGTGTGTGGCAGGCAGATGTTCAGCCTCATTCCCTCCTTCCATCAATGTCATGAGGAAGATATGGTTATTTTCCCACTTTAGAGAGGAGAACACAGGATTAGAAAGTGAATGTGCTCGAGGTTACCCAGTTAGAAGGGAGAGAGCTGTAGAACTGCCGAGCCCACACAACTCTGCAAAGAGGGGAAGACATTCTGTTCCTCCCTTCCTCACTTGCATTGCAGCCAGGCCTGTGATTGCTTTGGATGACCCAGAGACACCAGAGTCACCTCATGGCATCTGGTTTCTCCAGTGGTGCTATGAGAATGGTGTTGAATGGAAATGAGAATGACATAGAATATTTCTCAGGAGTCTGCGCAAAACCAGTGATCAAGGGGTGCCTGGGTGGCTCAGTCAGTTGAGCATCCAACTTTGGCTCAGGTCATGATCCCACAGTTTATGAGTTCAAGCCCTGCGTCGGGCTCTGTGCTGACAGCTTAGAGCCTGGAGCCTGCTTCAGATTCTGTGTCTCCCTCTCTCTCCACCCCTCCTCCACTCACTCTGTCTGTTACTCTCTCAAAAATACATGAACAAAAAACATTAACATAAACATTAACATTAAAAAAATTAAAAAAAAAAACAGTGGTCACTACTGATCTCTGTGAAGGCTAACCTATCACTTGGAGAAAATGGCCTCTAGAGTTTATTTTCCTCAGTTTCTTTAATTCAGATTTTTGTTCTCAAGCTTCAGTGGGCTCATTGACTTTTTATTGTTGTTTGGATTCTTAAAATAGTCAGGGAGGAGTTTTTGAAAAATGTTGCAAGTTTTTTTTGGAGATTGGAGATTGCCATTATAGTGTGGTTGAAACTCTTTGCAACCTCTTCAACCCTGGTAAGTTTGGGGTATGAATCTCAGTGAAACAGGTTCTTCTGAAAGATGTATGTTCTTTTATTTAGCTGTTTGTTTTAAATAAGCTCTATGCCCAACATGGGGTTTGAACTCATGACTCTGAGATGAAGAGTCACATGCTCTACTGACAGAGCCAGCCAGGCCCCCCATGAGGTCTGTGTTTTTTGAGAAATAAGGAAAAAAAGTACGTGTTAAATTCTTGCTTTGGGCTGAGTCTGTGAGGTTTGTCACATAGTTTGCTCTGTTTTATTTCTAAGATACTTCTCTAGTCACTATAAATGCATCTTCTGGGAAGGGCTAGGGCTGCATGGGACTGAATTTGGGGTCCTCCCTGCCTTGTCTGCGCCTAGCGTGTGAGACCTCTCCATTAATGTGATGAACACCTGAATGACTCTTTCCATTTTTACACATTAGAAAACGTTGTGAGGACATTGTATTCAATGCCAGGGAACATCTCCATTAGCCAATCATCAACAGAAAACACTATTTTCTTAAAGGGGGTGGAAGCTCTGGAAAGTCTACATAGAAGCAATTTGAAGGAGGCGTGCTGGCTGGAAAGAAGGGCTTCGGGACAGGTCTTTAGACTCTTGGCACAGCAAGCCCAAGATTTTTGCTTTTATTGTGTTTGTTTGGGGTGGCTTTGGAGGTGCTGATAGAGATAATATAGAGATGATAAAGCCCTTTGAATCACTTTTTGGTGCCATGGTTATATGTAAGCTTCTGAAGAAGGGTTCCCAGAGGCAGACAAAACAGATATGGAAATATCTTAATTTGACTTAATTTGACCATCCTGTGTCAGTCTGCAGCAAGTGGAGATGACCAACTATTAGTCAGCAGCAAACATGATAGCAGAGAAACTCCAAAAGGAATGAGCTGACCCTTGCAATTTGAGTCAGTTGTAATAGGCTAGTAAGGTTTTCAGCTTTGGTGGGTTTTTTTGTTTGCTTGTTTTGTTTTTGTTGTAAAGCAGTTAAAGGTTCTGGCTGACCCTTGGAGGAAAAGACTTTTGACCTAAAAGTTGAAAAAGGACTGTCAAACATGGTAAGACTAGCTATCATCACTGAGCGCTAAGAGCTTTTTGGACAATGTCTCACTCCATCCAGTCAAGCAGGTGCTGTTATTAGCTCCAAAATCTGGAGGAGCAGATAGAGGCTTGTACATTCTACATTGCTTGCCCAGAGTTGCACAAGGATTGAACCCTGGGACCCTAGGCCTATCTGGGTCTTGAGCTGCATCTGGGAGACTGCTCACATTCAGCAGGCCACATCACCAAGGAGCAGTCTCCTCAGTGGGTAGGGCTGGAGGCTGGATTGTGTGAGTGAGAGAGGGCTCTGGGCTAGTCCCAAGCACTTTGTTTTTCAGATTTTGATATGCTGTCTAGGACTGTTTTATTTTTCTGTCCTTTTAATCCCAAAATGGACCTTGAAGAGCACAATTAAGGGGATACACAAGCTAACATCAGCCTCAGTTAGCCCCGCCAGTGATGGGAAAAACCATTTGAATAAGTCGTTCCCCAACTTTGAGTTGGGGAAAAAAATCACCTGGCAGGATGTTAAAAATTCAGATTCTCATTTTCTCTTTACAGAGAGTCTGATTGCATAGGTGCAGGGCCTGGGAATCTGGCTTCTTCATAAGATCATCCAGGTGGTTCTAATGCCCTAGTCCCAGCACCACCTACTGGCAGTGCCCCTTAATTGCAGGCCAAGAGGAACCTACCAGGAAAAATGAAATGGCTTCTTCCCGGTTGGGATGGCAATCCTGACTTCTAGAGGGGTAATGCCATCTCAGTAGTACACTTCTGAGCTGTTGACAGTATGATGTAATGTGTCTCTTCTGAACTCTGGGTTCTACAAGCCATTTGCCAGAATGATTTAGGATTATTCATTTCTTGCTTATGCAAAAAAACAAAAAAGAAAATGCTCAAAGACAAATAGATTTCCCTTTGTTTCCCAGCCAAAAATACAGCTCCAAATCAAAATCCTTCTAAATGTCTAGAGATTTCTTTGCTTAGTATCATGAGTACCAAGATGGGCTTGAGTGTTCTGTCTCCAGCTATATAAGATTTGCATTAACTAAAGAGATTTTTCAGTCTGCTAGAAGGTACAATATTTCTTAAAACAAGAGGAGAAACCTTCCAAAGGCAGTCCAACCCCATGCAAGGGATTCTAAAAAATAGTCTCTGGTCCCAGGATGGCTTTTTGTTCTTCTTTTTGTAGTTTGTGTTGTGTTGAAAGTCTTCCTGCTAGGTAGGATGAACATGCTGGTTGCCATTTGACTGAGCTGATCATTTATTTAAATTTCATGTCTCAATGAAAAGTGTCACTGGCTTCACAATGCAGTCCCTTGGCAAAGAGCTGACCAGGGAGCACTGTCAGCAGCCACTATTACTAATTGAGCCCCGTGTCCTGCATTATATTTAAAGATCACCACCACTCAGCCAAGTGCTGTGGTATTCTAAAATACTCAGGCGAGAGAAGAGCCACTCACAGGGCTCCCAAGGCAGTGGGAACTCTCAGTCATATTGTATTACAAGGATAGGAGAACCACCTCTAGCATTTGAAAGTAGGATGTGACATTATTACATGCAATTAACTAAGGACTCCTTGGGCAGTAGCCCAACTTGCAACTTGATCCGACGGGGCTACAGAGAAGGGGAGAGGAGGAGGGAGAGTCCTTATTTTGGCCAGGTTAGGGAAAAAAATGTCAAGGATCATTGCCCATTGAAGAGCATTCTGTATAGTAAGAAATGAAAAGCAGTTCAAACAATGCCACTTTCTCCATGTCCATCACTTGCACTGTCTATCTGAAACAATCATTTTTCAACTATTTCGTATAATACTGTTGTCTGCATGGTGTTCGTTCTCTCCTTGTGTATTCTTAGAGAGCTTGAAAGAATGGTAAAGAAAAGGCAAAGAATGAAGTGAGTTGGGGCAAGCTTCTACCAAGGTCACTCTGCAATTTTTAGGTGGGAATGTAATCTTCTCTACAGAACATTGCCTAAAAACACTCTTAGACAATGATTTGGTATACTCTTTGAGTGATAAAAGCAGTTGCAAAACTTGGAAATAATTCTAAGACATGAGTGCACTGGTTAGTGTCATCCAAAACCGTTTTCTCTTCTTTGCTTTGTTCAGGATGAACATTAACTTTATGAAGAAACTGACATTTATATTTGCTTACATAAGGTGGTTCCAGATAAAATGCAAGAATTCATCTAGACAGCTAGGATTTACTTTTTTACATTTTTGCCTCAGCCTGATTCACCTGCTTTGCATGACAACAGAACTGTACTGTGTGGATGGGGGAAAGCATTTCTTGAAAAGACAGAGTACGGATAGCCCTATAACTTGGAGGATTTAGATGTTTGTGTACTGAAAGCCTTCTATGAACTATGGTGGGAATCTTTCAGAAAAGAAATATCTTTCAAGGGAAGAACGAGGATAGAATTGTGAATAAAGGGTTATCTAGGCATGAGAACAAAATTACATGACCTCTTGGGAGAGTAGGGTGCCAGTTCTATGCAAAGGCTTATGGGGGCTCAATGAATCTACTTTGCAGAAGGATGCACTGAAGGAAACATTGCTCTGAAAAGCTCTGGGAGAAACACAAAACACTAAGGGAGCATTCTAAAAACCCAAGACGTAAATAACTTTCCTGTGCTTTATAAGGTTTTAGCTATTATTTACTACTATATATTATTCAGCTATTATTATTATTTAAACCAGTATAGGCTGCCTCTGTCCATTACTCCTCCACTGGAAGGTTGTCTTTGGGTCATGTTGATCCCAGGCACAAAGTTCCTTCTCCTCTCTCTTTTCTTTTTAGTGTTCATTTATTTTTAAGAAAAAGAGAGAGAAGGTGAGAACCAGCAGGGGAGGGGCAGAGGGAGAGGGAGACACAGAATCAGAGCAGGCTCCAAGTTCTAAGCTGTCAGCACAGAGCCCGATGTGGAGCTCGAACTCATGAACCGCGAGATCATGAGAGCTAAAGTCAGATGTTCAACCGACTGAGCCACCCAGGCACCCCTACTCTGTCTCTTTTTTTTACCTGAAAGGACAGTGTTTTCGCTTTGCCTAATGGATCTTCAGGCTCTGGTCTTTGGCCCTGGTGCTGTGTGATTCTCCTTCTGCTCCTCATGATCTGAGCTCAAGTGGGCTCCAGTCATTAAGGTCACTAGGGTGGTCAACACCTATGTTCCATGGGTCACAGGGCTTGCCCTGCAGCCCATTCTCTGTAGCTGAAAAGGTGGCTGGCTGGAATCATTTAGGTATTAGGGCTTCTCTTTCTCTCCCTTCCTCCCTCCCTTCCTCTTTTCAAGTAGGAAGGAGCACTAATTGTCTTTTTTTTGTTTAAGTTTATGTATTTTAGGTCAAAATTTGTTATGGCAACAAACTCCCTAGGTATGATTTTCTAGCCTAGCAGAAGGGCCCCCCCTTTATTAAAAAATATTTATTTTTGGGGAGAGCACAAATGGGGGAGGGGCAGAGAGAGGGAGACAGAGGATCTGAAGCAGGCTTTGCATTGACAGGTTGACAATAGTGAGCCCAATGTGGGGCTTGAACTCACGAACTGTGAGCCGAAGCCAAGAGTCAGACGCTTAACCTACCTAGCCACCCAGGTGCCTCAGAAGGACCCTTTTTTGAGGCAATGTTATTTGTGGTGGATACTGTTTGAAACCCATTCCAACACTGAGTTTTTGGTGTAATACAAGAGGAATGGTGTGGGAGAGGGCACGTGGGGTGGGAGGCAGGAGACATGGCTGTGCTTAGCTCTTCTGCACAGAATCATTTTGTGAGCCTGGGACAGTCACCCTGCCCTCTGGGTTTGAGCATCCTAGGGCAGTGACATGAGAGCTCTAGATTTAGGAATTCTGTCCCACTCTCCAGAGCCTATCATTCTCTGTATTTGACATGGAGTTACTTGGATTACTGAATTTTTGAGCTCTCTCCTTCTTCCCTTTCCCTCTCCCTCCTTCCCTTCAACCCTCCCCTCTGCTTCCCACTCTTCCTCCTTTCCTTCATTTTCCCCAAGCATCCAACTCTACCTTCATTTTGCTTCTCTGCTTCTTAGGGTCCATCCTTTTATGGCCGGAGAAGGAGGGCCAGAAGCATGAAGTGATTTGTCTAGGGTTGCAGTTAGTGGCTTGGTAAGAACCCAAATGCATCTTCAGAATTGGGCTCCTCTTTCTGCTCTGTTGTTTGTCCATAGTTTCTCTCTTGCTTTGTGCTGGTGATTCTTCTTATATATAATATAAAGCCCTCCCAAACTACAGGTAAGTATAGACGTTCAGATTGTAGTTTTATTCTAGACTATGGGAAGGGGCAGTAGAGGGATGGACAGGGAGAAGTGGGCATTGACTCTTCACCCTGGGAAATGGGGAGGTGTCAGGTTTGGGCAGCCGGAGAGGATGCCAGAAACATTTGCTCCCACAAAATACAGGAATGTGAGTGAGATGTAAAATAACAGGGAAACTGCAACCCCCCATGACCTCTCAAACCCGCTTTCTGACCTCTGCTCTAAACACCTGCTGGGTGACCTTGTGCAAAAGACCTCACCAACTTCTTAGGGCCCAAGTTGCTCATAAAGTAATGATCTGTTAAATATCAGTAATAATAATAATAATGATAATAATAAAGAATCTTCCTCAAGGCAGGGAGGCTGGATTTGAGGTTCCTCTGGACCCTATGTTCTAAGATTTATTTTATTTTATTTTATTTTATTTTATTTTATTTTATTTTATTTTATTTTATTTTATTTTGTTTTTTATTTCATTTTGTTTTTTATTTCATTTTGTTTTTTATTTAATTTCATTTTATTTTGTTATTTTATTTTATTTTATTTTATTTTGTTTTTTATTTTATTTTGTATTTTATTTAGAGAGAGAGAGAGAGAGAGAGTGAGAAAGTGGGAAGGGACAGAGAAAAAGGGAGCGAGAGAATCCCAAGCAGAGCCAGACGCTGGGCTTGATCTCATGAACTGTGAAATCATGACCCGAGCTGAAATCATGACCCGTACTCAGACGTTTAACTGACTGAGCTACCCAGGTGCCTCTAAGATTTGATTGTATAGATGAAAAGTAACCTTGGACAGACATTGTCAAAACTGAAAAAAGCCTCAGGGCACCATGTAACCCTAAGATTAACAAATAGCTGGCTGAAGCCAGGTTTTCCTCATTCTGAGCTGAAAAATGATAGTACACCTTGGTACTTAGAAGGTGATTTCTCTCCCCTCTTTGGCCCTGTGTAGCTTTGCATGGTATTTATAATTAGAAGTGGATTAAAAATATTTTTTAAAAAGTAAACCATTTTGCTGGTTCTTGCTTGCGTCTACACAGGCAGGCTATCCTAGGCAGTCACTTGTGGGAGTCCTGGTGTCTCTGCCTTTTCCTGCTTCATCCCTCTGCAGCTGGGGTGTATCTTGCATGGGGCAGGCTCTGTCCTTCAGCTGCCTTTTCTTCTGCTGCCTCTTAGGAGGGCATAGCTCTGTTGTCAGAGGTCACAAGCCCTGGTCCCAATGCTACCTGAGCCCAATGACACAGTGGGGCAGGATCCCCACTTCCAGAGGCTCCTAAACAATGTTGCTGGTGTCTTGACAGTGAAACAGTGTCCTTAATTTTTCGTTATTCTCTATAGTTCCCAAATAGGGTTCCAACTCTAGGTATTGAGAAAGGAGTGAGGGGCTGGGCCACGAGGTGGCAAAGCTGGACGAGAGACAACTTGATGTACAGGCATCCACCACTTTATTGCCCTTTGCAGATTCTCTGTTTTTCACAAAATTCAGTTTTGTGACAACCCTGCATGGAGCAAGTCTATTGATGCCATTTTTGCACCAGGACTGGCTCATTTCATGCCTCTGGGTCACAGTTTGGCCATTCTTTTCAATATTTCAAACTTGTTCATCATTATTATGTTGGTTATGGTGATCTGTGATTGGTAATCACGACTCACCAAGAGCTCAGACGGTAGTCACCATTGTGTATGCAATAACATGTATTTAAAATTAAGGTATGAACAACGTTTACAGACATAATGCTACTGCGCACTTAAATAGAAGTGGAAACATCACTTTTACACGCACTCGGAAATCAAAGAATTCATTTGACTTGCTTTATTGTGGGGCTCTGGAACTGAACCCATGGAATCTCCCAGGGATCCCGGCTGAGACTCTGTTCTTGGGCCAAACATCCTTGTGTGTTACAGATGACCAGCTTTCCTGGTCTCCTGGGCCTGCGGACTTTCTGGGCCTGAGGACTTACAGAGCTAAAACCAGGCCAGTCGCAGGCACACAGGTACACTTGGTCACCCTAATAGCTCCCTTAGCTGATATAACCTCCCCAGGGGTTTCTCAGAGGGCCAGCCGCTTAGCTGTGTCTGCACCCTAGCAGTCTATGTAGCTTTGACCCGAAATAGGACTGCTGTTTTCTGTTTACATTGATTTTAGCCCAGAATAAATAAAATCCAAATGTCTTCATTTTTTCTTATCTGGGAAGAACCACCGTGTCTGGTGCACTGCCTAGAAGAGATCACCTTCCTTGCCTGCAGCATCAGTCAGAAGTCATGGCAAAGTGCTAGGAAGTCAGAAATCTCAAAAAAAACACTTAATATGCACTTAATAAAGACTGTGGCAAGGTCAGTTAAGCATCTGACTCTTGGTTTGGGCTCAGATCATTATCTCACGGTTCGTGAGCTTGAGCCTCGGGTCAGGCTTTGCGCTGACAGCACGGAGCCTGCTTGAGAGTCTCTCTGGCTGCCCCTCCCCCACTCGTGCTTGCTCTCTCTCTCTCTCCCAATAAATAGATTAAAAAAAAAAAAAAACCAATTATCAGGACTCTACAGGGACTGCGGCCCCCTAGGACACACTGAACCATCTTTTTCCTAACAGAGCAGAAAGATTATTCACCATTTCCATACATTTTCCTTGAAAGCGGTCCCCACACCCCACACAAAGGGGATTTTTTCCACTTCTTTTGTCATTAGATCAATACGTGCAATATTGCTTTAATTCATACGACCTGGATATTTGGGCCAGTCTGGCAGCTTACACAGAGATCAATCAGTGTCTGTTTTTTTCTTTTAAACCGGGGGAAAGTACTTTAGCTTGCTGCGAAGCACAGTCTATTTAGTTACAGTGTGTGCCGATGTAAAAGCAAGAATAAACACAGGTTGCAATTAAGGCATCGTGTCTAAGAGCAATTGAGGGGTCTGGGTTCGTAGGATGGGGTGGGATGGAGAAATCCGAAGGGGTTGTTTAGTCATTTGTCTATGGTAGGGATTTCCTACCACGTTCACACTACATTTTTGTGTGCACCTCTCGTGATTCCTGTACCAGAGACAGGTAGAAAAGATTGACACTAGTGTTTATTCTTTGGCCACCAACTGCCAGACCCGATCTGGGGAGATGACCTAAATGGTTTCGCTGAATCTGCCCAGTGGCCCCACAAGGCAGGTCCCTGACCCCTATGTGTAGGTGACTTAACAATGCCCGGAGAAACGAAGTGATTTTTCCCCACTTGTCATGGCTTGTAGGTGGTGTAGGGGTGAGCCGAACCCACATCAGCTTGGCGTGGATGCCCACGCTCTTGCCACCTCAAACGTCCACTGCTGTTCTCTGGGGGAAGAGGCTGAGGCCCACGGTGTGGCTTGGCCAAGGCTCAGTGACAGCATGTGAGGTCTGGAAAAGACCCTGGAGGTCTTGAAGCACAGCCTGCTTGTTTGATGGGGGAGGAGATGGGACTGGGGAGAAGCTGGGTTGAGGTTGCTGCCTGCTGACTGCGGGCCCATGGAGCCAGGTACCCCCAGCCCCAGGCCGTGGCCCTAGTGCAGGAGCTCAGACAACCTCTCTCCACCCTCCCGCACAGCTCACCTTGCAGAATCCACACTGAGGTGAGTAACCATGTGCCTGGAGCCTCTCTTCCCTCGAAGGAAGGTGGTGAGAAAGTGATGGAGAGTTAGGGTCTCCCTCTGCAAGAACCCTTCTGCTATTCTCCTGCTTAAGCATTTGCTTCCAAACTCTAGGCAAACTGTGGCCCTTCTGTAGCCACGGGGCAGAGCTGGGGTGACTTTGAAAGCTGTGGATGCATCCGCTCTAAGGAGGAACCTCGGGGTAGGTGAGCAGAGTTAGATGTTTTGCCAAATTGGACGTAATTCCAATTTTTCAAGAGTGGAGTTGTGTTGGTGAATAATGCGTTGCTAGCTGGTGTTTCTCAAGCATCAGCTTGTAACGAGAACCTGGAGGGGCTGTTAATTCTCAAATGCCGGGGCCCTGGCCTCGGAGATTCTGATCCAGGAGGTCGGGATGCACCTGGAGAATTCCCACTTCTCATTAGCCCCTGGGAGGTGCAGGGGCAGAAGGCCTGATTGCCAGCCACACCCCAGGAGTGCTGTGTTAACGCACTTACAGAAAGCAACCCGGCCTCTGCGTGACCACCAGGCCCGGGGCCGATGCACCTGAGCATCTGAACGTGGCCATGCTTCTCTAAGGTTTTAGTTTTCAGCAAAACATAGTGTGTGAAGCACGAGCCTAAGGATTTCTACCAGTGAGTCCTTCCGCTGACAGTTTATTTTGCAGTGTAGGTGAATGTAGATGCTGTAACTTAGGCATACATTTGGTCATACGATGGGTGAAACCCAGTCTTCTGAAATAGGACAATTCACAAGAACACTGCTCTTGTGCACAGTGGGTGCTGCTTGTATTTTAGTTAATCCCCGTGTGAGAGTCTACAGCCTCTCCCTTGTTATTGTTGTTGTTTCTTTAAATGGAATCCCATGTCCTTCACACCAGGTTCATTTATAGACGTGACTCCTTACTAGAGGCCCCCGTCTTTCTGATCCCCAGTCCCACTTTGTTCCAGGAAGACTAAAAGTCCCAGGCGCAATTACGTTTGTGTGATTTCTTTTTTTCAGTGGCTATTCACTGATGAGAAAGGCGCATGAACCTGACAGAACAAGGGGGGAAAAACCCCGTTAAAGAATGACTCTGTGATTGAAGGAGCCAAAGGCTGCAGTGAGGAATCACCTTTATTTATTTATTTTTCATGTTTTATTTATTTTTAAGAGAGAGCAAGTGGGGGAGGGGGAGGGCAGAGCCAGAGACAGAGAATCTGGGGCAGGCTCTGGGCTCTGAGTTGGCAGCATAGAGACTGTCGTGGGGCTTGAACTCACGAATCGTGAGCCAAAGTCAGATGCTTAGTCAACTGAGCCACCCATCGCTTCTCAGCCTTTTGGCTAAGATCAAGTGCAATTGAGCCACCCAGGCGGCCTGAGGAATCACCTCTAAGTGGCAACGTTTCAGAGCACCTGGGTGGCTCAGTTGGTTAAGCAACTTGATTTTGTCTCAGGTCACAATCTCGAGGTTTGTGAGTTTGAGTCCCGCATCAGGCTCTGTGCTGACAGCATGGAGCCTACTTGGAGATTGTCTCTCTGCCCCTTCCCTGGCTGCTCACTGTCTCTCAAAGAAAATAAATAAATAAATACAATGAAAAAAATGTAAGTGGCTACTTCTTGAATTCATTTGCAAAAGCACTGCCAAACATTGATGGCATAAAAACCATTGAGGGCAAAGCAGCAGAATGTTGTTTTCCCTGCACCTTCGGAGATAATTGCCCATGCTGATTCGTGATTTATTTCCTGTACTAAAAAGCTTAGGAGGGAATCCATTCAGTCAAATAGAAAAAGGAGAATCCAGCACATGTCTTTTAATTACTGGAATAAAATGCAACCTCACAGAAAGCCCCCTTGACAGGTTTTGCCATTACATTTGATGAACAATTTGGTGAATTTTTAGGACGTTGCCTTGCAAAAGATACCATCAAACGGCACACTACTGGGGGCGCCTGGATGGCTCAGTTGGTTAAGCATCTGGCTCTTGATCTCAACTCAGGTCTTGATCTCAGTGTTGTGAGTTCAAGCCTGTGTTGGGCTCCCTGCTGGGCATGAAGCCTACCTAAAAAAACAAAAAGCAACACACTTCTTTGAGAACTGAAAAGGCCTGATTCTTAAGCAGAAAATCACATGACGCTTCAGAATGAGACAAGGCCCTTGCAGAATGTGGTTACTTGTGTTGATGCCATTTGGTCCCTTGTGCCCGCCCGAGCCCACCCCTCCACCTCCTTTCCCCTGCTCCCTTGGGGTCTCCCCCTCACTTTCTGTTTGAGTTTTTCTCATCCCAGAAATGGGGGAGAAACATAAAAGACTTCTTTTATAGCCTGCTATTTTGGGAGGTATTTGAGGCTGTCTTTGACCCTTATTTCATTTAAATTGTTTTTCCATGCAAATGTTTGTTCTCTACCTAATTTTGGTCACTTCCTTGCAATGCCCTTTTACAGAACAAAAATAAAAATAGGTGCTAGTGTCACTGAGTGGAAGTTTGCTTCCCAAATGCCCTTAATTGTCCTTAATCCAGTTCTCTCTCATCAGAGAACCGTGGCTGCTAGTGCTACTGGGAGAGAATATTTTCCTCTGCTCTGACAGATTCTTCCCTTAGTGCATTGACCCCAAGCCCTCTAATTATGGCTAAGTGTCCTGCAGTTATGACACTTGAGCATAGGTGGTCCTTATACAGCTAGGTTTTCTTCGGGCAGTTTACTATTTTGACTTCTTTCTTATTGACAGTTATGTAAAAATACTTTCAAACTTTTAATGGCTATGACAAAGTCCATTGGATTGATGTATCACACTCCTTTTAACCGTTCCTCAGTGGTGATATTAAAAAATTTTTTTGTGTGTATATAATACCTGCTTTTGCTTTATTTAATCCCAGGATACTCCCAGGAGTGAGTGAGATAATTGGGTCAAAGGGCATTAATATTTTCATAGCTCTTGAAACAGTTCGTCAGACATATTCTTACGTGTGAGTGCAATTCCTCTACCATATTGACAGCATTTGGTATTACTGTTACTTAGATGCATTTTGCAATCTTGACAGATGGAAAATGGTACCTGTTATTTCAAAATTTTTGTTTCTTTCATAACTAGTAGGGTAGTACGTTCCCTAATATATTCCTTTGGCATTTGTTTCTATCATTTACAAAATGCCACTTTATGTAGGTCAATATCAGTTACTGGATATATACTCAGTTCATTGAACACTGAGTTTATTGGACACATTCTAACTATGGGTAGGATAGGAGGGAGGGAGGGAGAGAAGAAGGAAGCAAGAGGGGGAAAACTTGTGTCCTAACAATAGCATTGGCAGAGCTCGACCTTGCTTAGAGAAGGGCCAATCTTATAAAACCTGTCCCAAATTAAAATTAGACTACCATAGGGGGCAGTCCAAATATACAGGTGTTAGGAACCAAAGGCTTGTGTTTATTCTTCACTGCTTTGTTATGAATGTGTTTAGTGTTACCATATGCTCTTCTCCCTTTGAGATGGGCATTTTGCCATGTGTATAATGCTTTGAGACTATTAATTACTCTGTATGAACTAAGTTATTATTACTGCGATTTTCTTCTGTGATGCGTCCAGTTCTCCAGATGAAGTGGGTTTTTGTTTTGTTGGTTTAGGAATAGGCTACTTCTTACATTGAGACTTAGGTTCAGAGATAGGACCCTTAGCTATGGGAAGGTTTCATGATAGCTCAGCTCTTGGGGGTCTGCATAATTTGGGGAAGACATTTGTCACTGGTGACACTGTTGGAAGACTCAAGCCTGCTACATGGTTTCTGATCTGCTTGGGGACATTCAGTATTTCCAACCTATTTTTTTTTTTATGGCTAGTGCTAATGAGGATCTATAGACTCACAGAGATGAGCTGTCTATTTCTCTGCCTCTAAGTAGGACAGCCAGCAGGTGGGGCTTTTTTCAATCATTTGTTCAATCATTCATTAGTTCATGTATGAATCTAGCTCATGTTTATTGAAGACCTACAATGCCAGGCACTGCGCTAGGAACTCTGATTAAGAATTGTTTAGGGAAGGAAACATAGCCATGCTTCCCCTTGGTCTCCTGCTGCTAATTCTCTGATGTCTGTCAGGTAGTGGTTCAGAAAGTAGCAAACTAACTTTGGCTAATCCAACACTCAACCTCATCCCACTTCCCCAGCACATGTAGGCTGATAAGATCCTTGAGCCAAGAAAGGAGTTGAAGGAACATATGTGACTTCAAGATCAGAATGTGGAGAAAATGGATGCCTCATCAGAAATGGGATCAAGGATGTGTGGGTGGCTCAGTTGGTTAAGTGTATGACTTCAGCTCAGGTCATGATCTCACAGTTCACAAGTTCAAGCCCCGTATCAGGCTCTGTGCTGACAGCCCAGACCCTGGAGCCTGCTTCAGATTCTGTGTCTTCCTCTCTCTCTGTCCAGCACCCTCCCCCCATCGCCCCACTGCTTGTACTCTCTTTCTCTCTCAAAAATAAATATTAAAAAAAATAAAAGAAATGGGATCAGAGCAGGGATGGACAAGAAATAGTGATCAAAACCCTGGCACTTTATACTGTTGTGAAAATTCTAGAGGATGGCATACATAAAGCACCTGATGATCTGATTTGCATTTTCTGATGATTCATGACTACTAGGTTGATTGGATTGTAGGAGAACAAGAGAGGTTGAGAGACTAGGCTGAGACAGTGGGAGTGTTCAGATTGATGATAGGAGCTTAGATTACACTATGGAGATGGAGAGAGGTGGACAGAGCACAGATGTATTCTAGAAGTTGAAATGACTGTAGTTGATGAATTATTAGATGTGGAAGACAGGGCAAAGGAAAGAATAAAGGTTGAGTTCTGGGCTCTGGCTTGAGCACAGGAGTACTGCCATTTATTGCATCATGAAGGACAGGAATGGGGGGTTATGCTGGGTGGGGGAAGTAAGAGTCTGTGTATGTGGGGAAAGGGGAAATTCTGAGACCGCCATTTTGAGAAATCTTGTCTATAGTTTTCTCCAGATACGTACGAGGAAACAAATTGATTACTTACATGTGGGTCATCTTCCACAAAGCTGTCCTAGTTGAATATATGGTTTAAATTTGCAGAGATTTCATCTCCTTTAAAAAGATATGATTCCATTCAGGCTTAAAAGAAAAGCTTTGACAAGAAAGAGGTATATTATAAACTTTCCTGGCCCCTGGAATTTTCTGTTCAATTTTTGTAGTGAGAAGACTGTGCCTGGGTGGCTCAGTCGGTTAAGCATCCAACTCTTGATTTTGGCTCAGGTCATGATCTCATGGTTCGTGAGTTGAAGCCCCACGTGGGGCTTTGCACTGGCAGTGTGGAGGCTGCTTGGGATTCTCTCTCTTCCTCTCTCTACCCCTCCCCCCTTTCTGTCTCTCTCCCTCTCTCTCAAAGTAAATAAATTTTAAAAAAGCATATTGGACATTCACTCAGCCTATCACCCTATGGCAAGTACTGTTCAAAGAATTTCATACCTACTATTTCATTTAATCTGCACTGTAATCATATTAAGTTAGGTTCTCTTACTCTTCTTATTTTACAAGTGGGGAATCTGTGCTATGAGTAGGCCAAACACTTGTCTAAAGTCATAGAGATAGTAAATGGCATGGTTGAACTTTAAACCTTGGCAGTGGTTTCAGAACTGGTGCTTTCAATTCCTAACTAGACGCCACAGAAGAAAATACCATAGGAACTGAGATTGTTTTCTCATGTTGGATGCTTAACTTTAATAAAAGCGTGCTCAATTTCTTGGGGTTTTTTTGAGCTCAGGTTAATCTGTTTCTCTAGGGACTGACATTGATGGATGTTTTGCAGATTCACCAGAGAGGGAAAGATGGTAAACAAATGAGGAAGGAAATATATCCTTTTTTGGTGGTGGGTGTGTGTGTGTGTGGGGGGAGGTAGGTGTGTGTATACATATGATACAAACATGCAAGATCACTCACATAGGCATCCAAAACTATGGTGTCTGGATGTCATAAGGGAGCTCATGGATTGTCTTTTTACCAGAAACCGTTTCTGAGGATTAGAGGCACAACTTGCTAGAGGTTTAGATAGCAGTGGAACCGAGTTTCACAATTCGGGGGTCACACAGACTTTTCTCTTGCTCTCTTGTGTATACTGTGTTATCTCCCGTCCACCTCCAAAGGATGTGCCCTTCCTGATAATTCTGTGTGAGAAGTCTGGAGAAGAAGTAATAATGGTAGACAGTGATTCATTTAAAAATAATCACAGATGGGGGCGCCTGGGAGGCTCAGTTGGTTCATTGTCTGACTCTTGATTTCACCTCAGGTCATGATCTCATGGTTTGTGAGTTTGAGCCCTGAGTTGGGCTCTGTGCTGACAGTGCAGAGCCTACTTGGGGTTCTCTCTCCTTTTCTGCCCCTCTCCCACTTGTGTATTCTCCCTCTCAATATAAATAAATAAAAATTAAAAAAGCAAAAACATTAAAATATAACACAGAGGGCATGAGGGAGGGGTGCCTGGCTGGCTTAGTCAGAAGATCATGTGACTCTTGATCTTGGCATTATGAGTTAGAGCCCCACATTGGGTGTAGAGATTACTAAAAAATAAATAAATAAAAATAATCGTGGATCCTGCAGTGGAGATTGCAGAGGAGTTCTGAGACACCCTAACTATTATCTTCTAAGATTGGTCATCTTCCTGAAGATCTTCAGTTAATTGTTTCTGCCACTGTCTCTAGGTGGCACTATTTCCCCTTTATCACTACTCTGAGGAAACACACCATATTTTCCTTACAACACCTCATAGCACCACGAGGTAAGGCTGAAGGTTGCTTGTACATCTTCACTCCAAGGTAGGGGAATAACTAAATGTCTGCACTTCACAGAGGCAATCCACCCTTCTTCTTGTCCAGTTGCCACAACTGGAGAAACAGCTCCAGAACCCAGGACTTGGTGAACTAGAGAAACAGAGATTGTAGAACTTGTTCCTCTGGGGGAAAGTAGGAGAGGTATGATTCGGTTCAAGGGATCCAGAGGAATCACATTCAGAGTTTGGAGAGTGTGGGGAAAAGTAAAAGCCAATGAAGCACTTTTATGATTTCAAACCCAAACCCCAGGGAATTAAGGAAAGGGCACCATGAGGGTAGGTGTCTAAATGGAAGCCTCTTGCAAGAGAAACAAGAAATAACCAGGACCAGAAGGGTGTGGTTGTGAAGATGTGGAGGACAGAAAGATCTTGGGATAGAGAAGAGAGCTGGGGTTTCGGGGAGAATCTGGTCATGCAGAGTAAATGGATACGAATGGTTTTGAGTCTTTCTGTAAATAGAGGAGGAGATGGCGGATGGATCCATTCACTGTCGTAGATGTGAATGTCCTTTGGCAGTCAGAGACTTTTTGTAGAAGGATCCCCAAAGGAAGAGTTGTCAAAGGTGCATCCTGGAAATTAGGAAAACCCACAGGACCAGGTGGACAGAAGACTGTATTGACTAATGTTGCGATTTTCAAGAAGAAGGAAAAACAGGCCTCGGATTTCATTACTGCCCACAGAAAGCTTGATCATTTTTTCTCCAACTTTAACTACAGAACGATGCACATTCTTTCCCTCAGGCTCTGCTTCTCGAGGTGTGTTTATGCAAAAAATAGGAAGGAAATACTGAGATGTATTTGTTTTTTTGTTTCTATTTTTTTCAAGCAGGAAATGATTCTTTTTACTAAGAGGGACTTTGGGTGGACATCCTTCACTGAAGGATGCTTGTCTGTCTCTGCTCGTGCGTGGGGAAGGCTCCGAGGAAAGAAACAGGGAGCTGCAGTGTCCCTGGCAGAGAGTGCATTTGCAAACAGTGTTGAATAGGCAAAACTTCCAGCAGGAATCAGAGATTCAATGACTCTGTACTGGGAAAAGAGAAACAGAGACCAAGACATCACTTCAAAGGGTAGGAAATAATAGGGATTTCTCTAGAAAAGTTGCGCTTCTCAGAAGAAAGGAAGACAGAACAGCATGGAGACTGTTCCCTTAGGTCAGGGGGGCAGGCCTAGCGGCAATTCTACAGGGAGGAGGGGCTGAACCCTGCAAGGTGAATTGCAACTATATTCTTTTCTACATAGACTTATGGAAATTTTCAGTGATCCATAAATATAGACACACTACTATACTCATAGTTCAATTTCAGTAATGATCAACTGAAATATAGACACACTACTATACTCATAGTTCAATTTCAGTAATGACCAACTCATGGCCAATTTTGTTTCATCTGTATCCTCTGTTGCCCTCGTATATTTTTAAATGTTTTATTTATTTTAGAGAGAGTGAGTGAATGAGTGTGAGCATGAGTGGGGGATGGGAAGAGAGAGAGGGAGAGAGAGAAACCCAAGCAGGCTCTGCACTGTCAGCACAGAGCCCAAGACAGTGCTTGAACCCACAAACTGTGAGATCATGACCTGAACCGAAATCAAGAGTCAGACGCTTAACCAACTGAGCCACCAAGGCGTACCTTCCCTCTTACTATTTTTGAAGCACAGCCCAGATATTGTAGTTTATCTGTGGATATTTCAATATGGGCGTATCAAATATACCAGCATTCAAACTTTTAATTGTCTCATAAATGTCATATATATATTCTTAAGGCCAGATCTAAATAAGATGCATCCACTCTGATTGGTTTTTATGTCTTTTGGTCTTTTCAAAGCTAGAGGCTCCCTTCACTCTAGTTTATATTTATTCCTTGCAATGAATATGTGGAAGACAGCTCTATTCTTTTTTTTTTTTTTTAAGAGAGAGAGAGAGCGAGCAGGGGAGGGGCAGAGAGAGAGAGGGGGAGACACAGAATCTGAAGCAGGCTGCAAGCTCTGAGCTATCAGCACAGAGCCCGACATGGAGCTCGAACTCACAGGCTGTGAGATCATGACCTGAGCCGAAGGTGGACACTTAATTGAGCCAGCCAGATGCCCCTAGACAGCTCTATTCTTGAAGTTGCTTGGATAGAAGCATCTGTGGCAGAAACTGGCTAGACATTCACCAACCCACCTTCCTTTTTCCTTGTAGTATGCCAATGAAACTATAATTCCCAGCATTCTTTGCCATTAGAAGGGATCAAGTGATTGAGTTGTGGTCAATAGAATGTTGGTGGAAGGGATGGGTGCTCCTTACACCTGGCCCATTAAGACCTCCCATGTGCCCTCACCATGCTCTTTCCCCTTTCCTGGTGAAACCAAATCCATGCATTAAAGATGGTGGAACCACAAACAAAGTGCTTGCATCTGAGTCACCCCTTGGAGGGTAACACCTGGCTGTCCAGGAGCAGCCTATTTTGCTGGGTTTGTGACATCAGCTATCATTTCCTCAACAGATAAAGTTTTATATGAGTCTCATTATAGAGCAGTTCTCAACCCTGGGTACATATTACAAATGCAGTAGGATCTTTTCAAAAAGACTAATGCCTGGGCCCTGACCCAGGGCAGTTAAATCTAAATCACTGGGAAGAAAGGGTTCAGGGCATTCAAACAAGGTATTTAAACAGAGTACAATGTGTAATGGTAACATATTTCTGGGGCTGAGGACTACTGTTAGCGATTGTGGTTTCTGTTATTCTTATGGTTTCTTTTTCTCATTTCCTCAAGGTGCTGAGCTGAAAAACCCCTCTACATATTGTTCAACTTGTTACTCACAGATACTAGGCAGGATACACACTGTTTGGCTATAGTCAAGATTGTGGAATGTCTTGTGGTAAAATCAGGTATAGAGCTTCTCACCCCCAGTTGCCTACCTCTTTAATGGGACTTACTCTTTCTGGGGCACACAGTCCTGAAACTCTCCATTGTAATCCTCTGTTTATATGTATGTTTCTGCCAGGAGATGAAGAACCTGCCCCCCCCTTTTTTTAGTGTTTTCTTTATTTTGAAAGAGCGAGCAGAGGAGGGACAGAGAGGGCAGAGAGGGAGAGAGAATCCCAAGAAGGCCCCTGGATGTCAGCACGGAGTCCAATGTGGGGCTTCAACCCACGAACTGTGAGATCCTGACTTGAGCTGAATCCAAGTGTCAGATGCTTAGTGGACTGAGCTACCACTGAGCTTTTCTTGAGAAGAAGAGCACTGTGTCCTATCCCTGTGATCTTTGGACAAGAATAGGGGCAGTCCTATAGTAGGCTTTCATTACGTCCCATTGACTGATGAATGAGTGAATGAATTTATCACAGGGAGATTATGGAAGTGAGTCCAGAGAGGAGTCATTCTTCCAGAAAGGAGAACTACGTATAAAGGGAAATGAGTTGCCTCATTTGAGTTGACGCAAAGCAAATAAAGCAAGAAGGCTTCTAGTAAATTAGGTTTGAAGAAGTATGTATAGGAGAGAGGGAGTGAGATCCATACCACCCTTAGAATCATGAATTATACATAGAAGCCAATAAAAAGCATATGTCCACAGCATAAAATGGTAGACTTGGTGGGGCATCTGGGTGGCTCAGTCAGTTAAGCATCTCACTCGATCTCAGCCCAGGTCTTGCTCTCAGGGTCTTGGGTTCAAGCCCCATATTGGGCTCTGCACTGGTTGTGAAGCCTACTTAAAAAAAGTAGTGGACTTGGAAGAGATTGATGTAGTCCAGTATTTCCCAGATGGTAGTCTGTGGACCCCTGGGAGTCCCCGAGACGCTTTGGGGTGTCTTCATGGTCAAACTATTTTCATAATACTACACATGATTTTTTTTTCTTTGTGTTGACATTGCGTCCAGGTCACAAAAGCACTCGTGGTAAAACCGAAGATGCTTTAGCACTGATCAAGGAGGTGGCACGAAAGTGTACCAGTAGTCATTATATTTTTCACCATTGCACACCCACCATGAAAATAACTTGTAAAAATGCCCATTTTAAGAATGTTCTCGATGAGGCAGTGCAAATTATTTTATTATATCTTGACCCTTGAGTCAGTGACTTTTTACTCTTCTGTATGACAAAACAGGAAGTAATCAAGAAAGCATTTGTGCTGCATGCTGAAGTATGAAGTTTGCCTCTAGGAAAAGCACTTATGTGGTTGAGTTGCATCTTGAACTATCCACTGTTCTCATGCTATACCGTTTTTATTTGAAAGAACGGTGGACGAACTATGGTTATACAGACCTGGGAAGCTAACAGACATTTTCTCGAAAATAAGAGAAGTAAGCCTACTAGCTCAAGAAAAACCCCTGAAAGTAATTGTTTCCAATGATAAAACTTGAGCTTTCAACCAAAATTAGAATTTTGGAAAAGAAGTGTCTATCGTTGTACTCAATAGCATGCTACCATGTAAAGATATTCTTTTTTTAAAATTTTTTTTTCAAATTTCATTTTTGAGAGAGAGAGAGAGAGATAGAGAGAGAGAGAGAGAGAGAGAGGAAGCATGAGTGGGGGAGGAGCAGAGAGAGAGGGAGACAAAGAGTCCGAGGCAGGCTCCAGGCTCTGGGCTGTCAGCACAGAGCCTGATTTGGGGCTCAAACTCACAAAGTGTGAGATCATGACCTGAGCTGAAGTTGTTTGCTCAACTGACTGAGCCACCCAGGCGCCCCAAATGTAATGATTTTCTGATGAGGTTGGTGGTGATAGTCATGAACATGCTTTTTTTAGTGTTCAGAGTAATAAGTCCACATTTGTAGGATCTGAAATATGCCAGTGAACCAATATATTGCCAAGTGACCAATGCATGCTTTTATAAAGTCATACAGAAGTCAAAGTAACATCTAAAGTGCAAGATGGGCCCATGGATGTTCATGTAATAGGATCTGAAAAGTTTATTATAGGGCTTCTGCATTGCAATGTCAAGGCACTACCCAGTAGGAAGCTTGGTATAGCGTCATGGATGACTATCCGGCAATTCTCTGGGAAGGCTATTAAAATATCCTTCCCTTTTCCAACTATGGATCTCTGTGAGGCTGGGTCTTCTTCATACATTCCAGTCCAAACAACATATCATGGTAGATTGAATATAGAAGTGGATGTGGACTCTGGTTGTCTCCCATCCAGCCAGACATTAAAGAGATTTGTACAATTAAAATTTTCTTTTTCTTCTCACTGATTTTTAAATTTGTTTTGGAAAATAGTTATTTTCCAAAAAAAGATGTCTTGTGGGTCAACATGTCATAGGATTTATGAGTGCTCACGTAAAAAACTTCCCTGTGTTAAATCCTTGTATGTTAAATATTGATGGATGTCATCTGCCAAAACAAAGATTTTGGGTTCCCCTCTAATTCTTTTGAGTTTAATGGGGTGCTGAGACCAAAAAGAGCTGGGAGCTACTCTAGCCCTTTTCTTTGTGGTTCTGATGGGGAAATGGAGGTGAGAACCACAGAGAGACCCACAGTTGCTGGCCTAAGAGAGATGGAACAGTCACAGTTGCTGGCCTAAGTTGCCAAGATAGAAAAGACAGTGCAGAAGAAAGCGCTTTCAGACAAGAAAACGACCACACAAACAGTTCCTTGCTGGGAGTGTTTCTCTTGAATGTTTTTATGACCTGGAAATGTGGTTGTCATCAAGGGAGATTCTCAGCTTGAATAATGTATGGCGTGGTGCAACTTACCAGAAACAAGTGCTTCACTTTATGATTCTAAACTTAAAAACCCTTTCATATGCATCTCCATCACTTGTCTTTTTGGGAACATCCAAATGAAAACAGCAGCAACAAAAAAGGGGCAGTAGCCATAGGAAAATGGGTGACTTATGGTAATTAGGGTTGGTTGGTGGTTGGGGGGTAGAGGGCAAAAGTCCAGTGTCCTGGTTCTCAGCCCAGGTGACTGCAGGAAACAAGCCTGAAATGAGACCCTCCATAGCAATGTTCTGTTGAAACAGATGTGATGGGGGAGCCCAGAGTGCTGTAAAACATGTTTCTCGCAGGCTATGTGACTGTCAGACACAAGAAGGCTCAGCTAATCCAAACCTTCCAAGGACCAGCATTGTTGAACTTCAAGTCATGTACTACTGTTGGAAGCTATTGGGGAAGACAAGCAGAGGGTTCCAGGTCTGGGAAGTGGCAGAGAAGAAGGTGATGTGGGCCTGGGGTAGAAAGTGTGGTCATACAGTATACTGTTCACCCAGAGCTGAGCATTTTAAAGATTTTATGTTATTTTAATTTTTAAAAAATGTTTGTTTATTGTTGAGAGAGAGAGACTGAGCCTGAGCAGGGGAGGGGCAGAGAGAGACGGAGACACAGAATCCAAAGCCAGCTCCAGGCTCTGAGCTGTCAGCACAGAGCCTGATGCGGGGCTCAAACTCACGAACCAAGAGATCATGACCTGAGCCGAAGTCAGATGCTTAACTGACTGAACCACCCAGGTGCCCCTTAAAGATTTTATTTTTAAGTAATCTCTACATGCAACATGGGGCTTGAATTTACAACCCTGAGATCAAGAGTCACATGCTCTACTGAGTGAGCCAGCTAGTCTCCCCATCACTGAATATTTTATTTGTATTTATTTTTATTATTTTTAAAGTTTATTTGTTTATTTATTGAGAGTACAAAAGCATGTGAGCAAGGGAGAGGCAGAGAGGGAGGGAGAAAGAATCCCAAGCATGCTCCACACTGTCAGCACAGAGCCCCATGCAGGGCTCGAACCCATGAACTATGAGATCATGACCTGAGCTGAAAATAAGAGTTGGTTGCTTAACCACCTGAGCCACCCAGGTGCCCCACTGAATATTAAAAAAAATTTTTTTTAATGTTTATTTATTTTTGAGAGAGACAGAGCATGAGCGGGGGAGGGGCAGAGAGAGAAGGAGACACAGAATCCGAAGCAGGCTCCAGGCTCTGAGCTGTCAGCACAGAGCCGACACGAGGCTCAAACCCACGTGGCCATGAGATCATGACCCAAGCCGAAGTTGGACACTCCACTGACTAAGCCACCCAGGCACCCCTTATTTTAAATGAGAGAGATCAAGTTCTCAGAATCTGAACCTGGGTGAGAGAGGCCCCCAATCTGGCCTCCCCTAGCCACGTACCTCCCCACAGGACAAAGAATCTGCACAGGCAGTGGGACTCTCCCTCACTCAGCCCACTCTGCTCACTTGTAGGACATGCTTTGGGTTCTAAGTTACTGGAATTCTCTACACAAACAGTCCCCATTATATATCTGGGCTGGACGTGTCCTGCGGGGGTGATGCTCTGTATGACAGGTGGCAATTTGAAATGAGGGCGGGTGGAGTTTGGACATGTGGTCTGTGGTGCCCCCACTGAAGCACGTGAGGTCCTTTGTGATACAGATGGAGCCAAGAGCCATGGATGGCTGTCCTCCTCTGATATTATTCCTGCACAAAAGTCTGAGGAGTCTCAGAATTTTAAGTGAATCTGACCTTCTCTAGTTCATCAGCTTGTTGTTGTCAAGGTAGGGAGACAGAACGTAGTTTTTTAACAGTGGGACACTATTTGTACTCTTGCCTGGGGCCCCACGGATGTTGTTAGGTCAGATGTGTCCAAAACTGTGTTTGCAGACATGCTGGCTGACCTTTAGTCCTGGAATGTTCTCGGTGAGCCGTGGTCTCTGTCTTCAGTCATTCCTTTTCCAAAAACTCAAAGTGCAGGATCATGACCTTTGCTCACATGGTGAATTCTTAGCCAAATTAACATGTTTGTATCTGGGCATGAGATCAGAGAATTTGACTAGTCATTAGAGTTATCAATGGGTCAAAGAACCCATCCCTGAGGGCAAAGCAACTGGGCCCATGGGCAGTGTTCCAAGCTAGTGGGCAAGGAGTGGATGTCCTCTCAGGAGTATCCAGGATGCATTCCTGTGTTGTTGCTGGAATCTTCCGCACACATCAGGCCAGACAGATGGCTGCCCCAGCGCAGGGTCACTGACTTATCTGCAGCTCATGGGGAAGCAAGGCCTGCTGACTCAGAGACCATCAGACCCAGAGGAGCAGCGCATGGAACCAGAGCTCCTCAATCATGACACCGTCTGGGTGCCCGCCATACATTTGGAGGAGTGCCTGTTGACTCACCATCTAACAGCAGATGGCTCAATTAACAATCAGAACTGTGGCTACTGCAGGGAGTTAAAGATAGGACGTTCTAAATCTTTGCAAGTTGCTCATCAATATAGCCACCATTGTGGAGTGCCTCCTATGTGCCACTAAGTTCTTGGTGGTCATTGTTTACTTAATTTAAATTCACAGAACACTACTCTGAGCCACAACCATTCTGAACATTTCCCAACATTAATTCATACAGTCCTCATAACAACTTTCTATTGGAGGCACGGTGCTTAATTCCTTTTCATAATTCTTTTTTTTCTTTTTCTTTTTTTTTTAACTTATTTTTAAGAGAGAGAGAGAGAGAGAGAGAGAGAGAGAGCGAGTGAGAGAGCATGAGTGGGGAAGGGCAGAGAGAGAGGGAGATGCAGAATCTGAAGCAGGCTCCAGGCTCTGAGCCGTCAGCACAGAGCCCAACGTGGGGCTCGAACTCACGAACTGTGAGATGATGACCTGAGCCAGAGTCAGACCCTTAACTGACTGAGCCACCCAGGTGCCTCCTTTTTTTCTTTTTAAAGTAGGCTTCATGCCCAGTGTGGCACCCAACATGGGGCTTGAGCTCAGGACCCTGAGATAAAGACCTGAGCACAGGTCAAGAGTTGGATGCTAAACCAGTGGAGCCACCCAGGCTCTTGTAAATATAGTAGGTTCTTTTCGTAACTTATTTATATCCCTATTTTATTATTTATATAGTTATTTGAAAAAACTTTTTTTGAATTTTTTAAAATTATTATTTTAAAGCACTAGTGGGGTAAAGGGCAGAGGGAGAGAGAGGGAATCTTAATCAGGCTCCAAATTCAGTGCAGAGCCCAATATGGGGGGGGGGTCAATCCTTTGACCCTGGGATCATGACCTAAGCCAAAATCGAGAGTTGGATGTTCAACCAACTGAACCACCCAGGCCCCCTATTTATTCTTTTAAGTAAGCTCTATGACTATCCTGGGGCTTGAACTCAGAACTTTGAGATCAGGAGTCACCTGCTGTATTGACTGAGCCAGCCAGGTGCCCACCATTTCATAACTGACAAAACTGAGGCCCAGAGTGGTCATGCCCAAGATTTTAAACTAGTCGGTGGTGAGTTGGGGGCATGAACTGAGGGCAGCCTGCTTCCAGGGATTAATATATTTAATCCTCCAGAGAGCCCTGTAGGGTAGACACTATAATCATCGCATTTCAGGAGGAGGAACATGAGGCTTAACCCACTAGGTTCCCCATCTGCCCTGGGCATGTGAGTTGGTTGTAGTAAGAGGTATTGGGTTCAAATCCTGTATACCAAAGTGGTAGGACTGTGAGCATCCCCTACCCCTTTGCTGAGCATTCTCAACAAACAGGAGTTGGCCTCGTATTGAAAGACTTTGACACTTGTTGAGGTCACGCCTGTATGCCATTTCCATTTTGGAATAGGGGTCTACAGATAAACTGGGAGAGGCCTTGTGATCACCTTCAAAACACTTGAGATCTAGGAGGAGGACAGATGGACATTAGAGAGAACTGCATCAGCCTTGCTGCCTAATGACTCAGAGACTTTCTGAGCGCTTGGTTAACCTCTGTTTTGACTGTAGCCAGGAGGTATGACGTGAAATGCTTCATCGTCCAGTGGAAAGAGCACTGGTTTTGGAGGCTGGCAGGCCTCGGGTTTGCTTGAAACCTGGAGTCTCCCAGTTTCCTCCTGTGTAAAATGGGGACGTGGACCAGGCTGGATGGATGTGAGGACAGGGCGCTGAGCAGGTAGCCCATACAAAGGCTGGTGTCTTTTCATTCAGAGCCTCACATGAGCTCCGAAAGGACCTGTGGCAAGCTCCCTGTAAAGGGGATCTGGCAAGCAAGGGGAGTATCATGCCAGCTTCTCCATCCCCTGGACTCCGGAAAGCAAAGCGAAGACCTCCCAGGCCAGCAGCGCAGCCTGCTGAGTCCACTGACGCAATGGCTCGGGCGGAAGGCCCAGCTCTGCCTGGCCCCTTGCCTGGGCTCCTTGAGCCAAAATGCAGGAGCCAGGAGGCCTGGCTGGGAGGTCCGGCCTTCCTTTCTCTTCAGGCCAGGGACTGCCTCTCCATGCCCCCAGGGCTGCTTGCGGGGGGGGGGGGGGGGGGGGCGTGTTGGACCTTTGCAGAAGGGGAATGGGGTATCTCAGTGCCAGATTTCCCTTTTTCCTTCTCTTATTGGTGGTGTTTTGTGTTGTCGGATGAAGACAAGTGAGCGGGAGAGCCATTCCCGAGGAGCGATCAAAGTTGGCACTTTGCCTTCTGGGCCAGGGCCGCAGAGGGCCAGGCGGCCGTAACATCACCGTTTTTGTATTCTTCAGGGGCCGGTAAAGAGCCCAGGTCTAGAAAGGTTTCGGAAGCATTGCCTTTGCTCTGCAGCCTGGCTCTGAGGTAAGGGCGGGAGCTGGAGCATATGTTCCATATTGATTTGCATTTGCACACTTCCCTGCATCCATTATCCCACCTCATTAGGGCTTGGAAGGGGAAGCAGAGCCAGCGTGGAAGCAGCATGCGCTTTCCTGAGCCCTGCGGAGAATTGTCCCAAACAGTAAATGAAACAGTTGCGAGGGCCGGCCAGGAGCCTGTGGGTGGCAGGCACCTCCGGGCCCCGTCCCAGCTTCCAAGGGTCCAGCTGCGTCCGTGTTAGGTGGCCCAGCAAGGGCACAGGCCAGGCCCGGTGGCTCCGTGATGGATGACCGCTCTGCAGCTTGCAGAGTCTCCCCAGAGCCCCATGGATCCCCACCCGTCTGCACTCCTGGTTTCACCTTCCTTGATCAGTAGAGCAAATGGTTAAAAACAAAGCCACACCAGGGCGCCTGGGTGGTGCAGTCGGTTAAGCGCCTGACTTCAGCCAGGTCACGATCTCGCGGTCTGTGAGTTCGAGCCCCGCGTCAGGCTCTGGGCTGATGGCTCGGAGCCTGGAGCCTGTTTCCGATTCTGTGTCTCCCTCTCTCTCTGCCCCTCCCCCGTTCATGCTCTGTCTCTCTCTGTCCCAAAAATAAATAAAAAACGTTGAAAAAAAATTAAAAAAAAAAAAAAAAAAAAACAAAGCCACACCTTCCCTCTCCCGCTGCTGGGAAAGGCTAAAATTGACCACCTGTCAAAAGTGGGGGTGGACAGGGGTGCCCGGTGGCTCAGTCAGTGAAGTGTCTGACTTTGGCTCAGGTCGTGATCTCAAGGTTTGTGGGTTTGAGCCCCGCGTCTGGCTCTGTGCTGACAGCTCAGAGCCTGGAGCCTGCTTTGATTCTGTCTCTCCCTCTCTCTCTGTCCCTCCCCTGCTTGCTCTCTGTCTTTCAAAAATAAATAAACGTTAAAAAAAAATTAAAAAGAAAAGTGGGGGTGGACAAAAAACTATCATTTGGTTCTTAATGGCAATGACTTAAGGAAAATCCCAAGGTGAGGGTTGATCAAGAAGCAGGAGTGTGATAATAGGATAGGCCATAGGGGGGAAGCTTGCCTGGATGGCTTTCAGGCACACTCCATACTTAAAGCCAAATGGACTTCAGTCGTATTTTGTGTCATTGTATCAAAAATGTACATGTGTATGTATGTGTGTGTGTGTATGTAATCAACTAAATCATTAAAATACAGGTATGGAAGTGGCCCAGGCTTCGCTAGACCTCCCAACAGCCCTGCCCAGAACTATATTCAAATGCCTACATAAGCCTTGCTTTTCATTCTTTGATCTCTGTGTTATGGTTTACTTCTGAGACTTTTCTCTCTCTTTCTTTAGTGGAGATCAGGTAGACCTGACTCTGTCACTCATCAGCTGTGTGAGCATGAGTAAACCCATTGGACTCCCCTGGGCCCCCATTTCCTCACCTGTTGAGTAGATGGCACTGATATGCCCCAATTCGAGAGACCCCCCGAAAACAAACCACCAGAGTCAAAGCCAAGTGGCAAGGGTCATTTATTGCAGGTTCGAACCCGGTCCTCCGCGCACTCGTTGCAGGTGACGCTAAGAGGCCCCGAGCAAGGATCTTACAGCTTCTTTTATAGACAGGCACAAACAAGTTAGGGATTTTTTTGAGGTTACAGAGCTGTTATTGGTTGACATTTAAATTTGAACGCTCAGCAGAACTTGATTGGTTCCCGTCTTTATTTCAAACCACAACCGGGCACGCCCTGGCTGGTTTGGGAATGGGGGGGGGGGGGAGGTCTTTTCTTTGCAGTTGTGAGTACACCTGGTAATTTTTCTCTTAGTCTCTCATTCCCCCCTCTCTTTGGTGCCTTAAGAGCCAATCTTGGATCTTATGTGTCCGACGCAAATGTTTTGGTAATGACGGGTTGGTATTGGGTCCTAAGGGCCATCAGTTGGATCGTGTTAACTCGGTCTTTGATAAAGGCAACTAGTTTATTAATAATATAAGGCCCAAGGGTGAGGAGGAGAAGGAGGAGTATAAGGGGCCCAGCTAGAGCAGAAAGCAGGGTGGCTTAGCCATGGGGACTGACTGAACCAAGACTCAAACCAGCCTTGGTGTTCTCGTTCACGCTTCTGTTTGGCCAGGCCTTCTCTAACTTAAGCCATGGACTCTCGGACTACTCCGGTGTGGTCAGCATAAAAACAACATTCTTCTCTTAAGGCTGCACATAAACCTCCCTGTTGGAGGAAGACTAGATCTAGCCCCCTTCGGTTCTGTAGGACCACTTCAGAAAGGGAGGTCAGAGATTTTTCAAGGTGTGAGATTGAGTCCTCAAATATGGCTATATCCTCATCAATGGCTGCCCTTAGGCTATTGAACCCTCGGTGCTGGATGGTTAGTGATGAGATCCCTGTTCCTGCCCTTATGGCACCGAGGCCAAATAAGGTGGCCAAGGTTATGGTCGTAAAGTGTTCCCGTTTTGTTCTTATTGACTCTCTTGCTTCCGTCCCTTCTGTCCACAGATCATATACAACATTTTCTCAGTGGTAAATAACCCTTGGAAATATTAATACCATGATACAATATTCGGGTGACAAGTTAAAAACATCCTTGCTAACACATGGGGTGAGCCCTGTCTTAGAACAAATTCACTGTCAGGAGCTGGAATTATCCATTTAGATTCACCCATAGAGTAATTAGTCGGGGCACAGAGCTGGATATGGCTAGAGGGGACCTTTCCTATACAAGTCCCATTGCCAGTGACCGCTTGCAGTGTGAGGCCGGGGCCCTTTCGATTCCACTTGCAAGCTGCTGGTGACTCTTCTCCTGATTGTGAAAAAGGGGCAGCTAGACCTATGGCTTCGTAGAAGGGGGGGTTTATATCATAACATAGCCAGCAGGCCCTTGTTGCCTCAGGGTCCGATCAGTTTAAGGCCTCATACGCTGCTGTTAGCAATTTCCATAGGGAGTCTATACCTTCTGGGTTCTGATTTTTTTTTTTTTGACAGCTTGTGCTTTTACTCCTGGGATGAGGACGGGCGTCCTGCTGGAGGGAGTAGTGGGGATCTGCCTGGGGATAGGCTCGTCTCTTTTTTCTTTTCTTTTTTTTTTTTTTCCTAATACCTGATTTGGCCCCACCGGTTGTACAAGAGGGGAGACTTTTAATTTTATTTGAATGGCAGTCCCAAAGAGGGGATATTGATATAAGTAGAGTCCCCAAGTGAGTCCTGAGACCCACCGCCTGTCCTTTTTCCCCTCCTCTGTAAATCTTACACAAATAAGGTTACAGTTTTCATCATACCTGGTGCGGGTACATGGTTGGACATAGGACATTTCAATAAATTGGGGTTTTACTTCCCACTTCCATTCCCCATCATTGGAGGTGACACAACTCCAGGCTGCACAATAGAGGGTTTCAAACCCTCCACATGTGTGCCTCATCGCCCCTGTCCTAAATCCCGGACATGCATAAAATCCATTTCTACTTATTGATACCCTCCTTTGCAGTTGCCTCCATTTACCTCCTTCCATTTCTTTTAATGGACTAATTTTTTCTAAATTAAAATATAAATCTGGCCACCAGGTATTTAATGGGGCAGTTCCTAGGGTTTTGTTGTAGACTTCATGAGTCTCTAAATTAGTAATTTCCCATGTCAAATTATAGGGGTCAGGGGAGTTTGAATTTACAGACAGAATTTGCAGAACAATCAAGAGAAGGGTAAGTACCATAGTTACAGCTCAGTCCATTGGCGGCGTAGGGTCAATTTTAAAGGGTTGTCCTTAGTCCGATCAACAGTCCAGGTTGTCTTTGAAGGTCCGATGAGGTCTGAGAATGGATCCACTGGTTTGGCGTGGGCGGAATGGATCCAGGTGGCGATTCCGTCTACTTTGATGGCAGTAGGCGTTGTCAGGATGACCTGGAAGGGCCCTTTCCACCTGGGCTCCAGAGTTCCCTGCCGATGACGTTTGACGAGGACCCAATCCCCTGGCCGGAATTGATGTGGAGTAGGTGGGGGTCCAGTCTCATAGAGTTCCTTTAATTTGGGCCATACATCTTCATGGACCCTCTGCAAGGGTTGTAGGGAGAACAAGAATTCAAGACTATTATCGTTCTCAGCTTTGACAAGGTTATCTTTTAGGTTAGGGATGATGGGGGGTGGTCTACCATGTATTATTTCATAGGGTGTGAGTCCCAGTTTGTATGGGAAATTACGCACCCTGAACAGAGTGTAGGGGAGAAGGACCACCCAATTAGCGCCAGTCTCCATGGTCAGTTTGGTTAGGGTCTCCTTTAATGTTCTGTTCATTCTTTCTACCTGTTCTGAGCTTTGGGGTCGGTATGCACAATGTAATTTCCAATCAGCCCCAAGTATGGAAGCCAGTCCCTGACTTACCTTAGAGACGAATGCAGGTCCATTGTCTGACCCTATCATTACTGGAAAACCATACCTGGGCAGGATTTCTTCTAGGATCTTTTTGGCTACAATCTGCTCCGTTTCATTCTTGGTTGGAAAGGCTTCAGTCCATCCTGAAAAGGTATCTACAAAAACTAACGAATACTTATATCCATATTTTCCTGGTTTTACCTCAGTGAAATCTACTTCCCAATAGGTCCCCGGTCTGCTCTCTCTTTGTCTTACCCCTGTTGTCTGAGGATTGCTACTCGCATTGTTGAGTTGGCACACTGTACATTTAGTGACTACTTAATCGACCTCATCAGAGACATTTCTGATTTTTAGTCCAGTCTGTCTCAGTAAGTCCAACATTCACCGGGAACCTAAGTGGGTGCTGCGATGGATCCGCTCTAGAACTTGCCATCCTAGTTTATCTGGGAGTATAATGCTGCTTTTAGAGTCTCTCCACCAGCCATCTTTGATTCAGGTCATAGGAAGTTTACTCATCCATTGAATGTCGCTTTCTGAATACTCAGGGCTGGGGGGCAATTCCTGGGGTCCGGGGTCTGGCAGCTGTAGGGTCAGCAATTGCGCTGGGGGCCGAGCTATGTTTTTTGCAGTCTGATCGGCCAAATTGTTGCCCCGGGAAACTGGGTCGGTTGTCTTCTGGTGTCCTGGGCAATGCACAATTGCTAGCTTTTTGGGTTCCCATAAGGCTGCTAGCAGGGCTAGAATCTCTTCTTTATTTCTGATGTCTTTCCCTTCAGCTGTGAGGAGCCCCTGTTCTCTGTATATCGCCCCATGTACATGAGCGGTGGCAAAGGCATATCGGCTATCAGTGTACACGGTTAGCTTGCGGTCTCTTCCTAATTTTAGGGCCTGGGTTGAGGCTATTAGTTCAGCCTTCTGGGCCGAGGTTCCGGGGGGTAGGGCTTCTGCCCAAACCACCTCGGTTTCTGAAGTTACGGCCGCCCCCGCATACCTTTGTCCCTGGTGAACAAAGCTGCTTCCATTGGTGAACCAGATGGCGTCCGCATCCAATAATGGTTGGTCCTGCAAGTCCTCTCCGCCCCCTTTGCCCTGTCGGGGCGGCTTGCGTGGAGGCCGAGTCTCGCGCGGGGCTGCGCCCCGGGGATGCGTGTCCGGGCGGCGACCTGCAGGACGCCGTGGCGTTGCCCGCCGCTGCGCGAGCCGCAGCCCCGCCCTCGCTCCCCGCTGGCGATCCCCCCGGTTGGAAATGAATTTGGGCCCCCATTTTGGTAAGCAAATCCCTCCCCAACAGGGGGCAGGGGCTGTCGGCAATGACCAGGAAGGAGTGGGTTACCTTCCCAGTTCCTAAGTCCACAGTCCTCTGAGTTGTCCAGGGGTACTTCTTTATTCCGGTGGCCCCTTGTATCCAGGATGATTTTTCAGATACTTTTCCATGGGGCTTGACCAGAACTGAGTGCTGTGCCCCGGTATCAACTAGGAACTGGACCGGTGTCCCCTCCGCTTGCAATGTTACCCTAGGTTTGGGGAGGGGATCTGAACCCTGTCCTCTCTATTCTGTATCTTGGGTAAACAGTAGGGGGGCTATTTTAGGCTGCCATTGCCCTTGGCTGGGGCGGGGTTGTTTCTTCTTGGGGCATTCTCGTATCCAATGGCCTTTTTCTTTACAATAGGCGCATTGATCTTTATCTAAGTTTCGCCTGGGAGGGCGTGTTGTTTGAGTGCCTTCTGGGGGTGGCTGTTCTTTCTGGACTATAGCGGCCAGGACTTTAGTCATTTTCTCTGTGGCCTTGATCTGTCTCTCTTCTGGGGCGTCCCTGTTGTTGTAGACCCGTTGTGCTATATGGAGCAGATCCTGGATCTGTTTACCTTCTAAATCCTCTAGCCTTTGGAGTTTTTTTTTCTTTTTTTTTTCTAATGTCAGGAGCTGCTTGATTTACAAAGGACATAATGACAGCAGCCTGGTTCTCAGGAACTTCTGGATCCATGGGGGTAAACTGCCTAAAGGCTTCCATTAATCTCTCTAAGTAAGCAGCTGGACTCTCTGCTTTTCCCTGTACGACCGAATATACCTTAGCCAAATTGGTGGGCTTGCTAGCTGCAGCCCGGAGACCCGCCATCAGAGTCTGGCGATAAATGAGTAGCCTTCCCCTACCTTCTGCCGTGTTGTAGTCCCATTCATCCTGTGGAGGTCTGGTTAGGGGGAAAGCCGCATTAATGAGGTCAGTGTTAGATGTTGCCGACCGTCGTCTCTGGGAACCAGCTTTCTTGCTTCTAATTGGATCCCCTCTCGCTCCTCTGTAGTGAACAGGATGCGGAGGAGCTGCTGACAGTCGTCCCAGGTGGGCTGGTGCGTGAACATGACACTGTCTAAAAGAGCTATTAGATCTTTAGGGTTATCAGAGAATCGAGCGTTCTGCGTTTTCCAGTTGTAAAGGTCACTGGTGGAAAAGGGCCAATACTGGAGTCAGGGGTTGCCTGTTCCATCGGGGGGTCCTATTTCCCGCAGGGGTAGGGCCACAGTGGAGTCAGGGAAGTGAGGGTTTGGCTCACGCTGGGTGTGCCTGCGGGTTCGGCCGGCTGGCCCCTCGTGGTTGGTTTCATTTTCAATGGGGCCCGGCGCGGCTGCTGCCTCCCATCCTCCTGCTTCCAGCGCAGCTGCCGCTTCCCGTCCTCCCGGTTCCCCTAGGGGGGCAACTAGTGGGGCGACTGGTGGGGCGGCTGCTGCAGGCAGGGCCTGGGGTGCGAGGGGAGGGGGATGATAGGGTGGAGGGTCTAGGGATAGTAGGTCCTATCGGGCAATATGGGATACAAGGGTGCGGCTGGCATCCTTGATTTTGGGGAGACCTGCAGGCCGCATGGCAAGGACCTTACACGTTCCCGAGGATAGGAAGGGGGCCAACCAAGGAGGTGGATTTTCCACTAAACTCCACCATACAAGAATGTAGGGAATCTGGTCCGGGTGTCCCTCACGACCCAGTAGAAAAATCTTTGATTTCACCTTAGCAATTATAGGGAGGCAGAAAGTTCCTTCGGTTGGCCATCCAATGCCGAAGGTTGGCCATTCGGAGGGGCAGAGGGTTATTAATTTTCTCCGCCGGATGTCTAAACTCAAATTCTGTCCTCTGGTTCTAACATCCCTGAAGTTAGCAACGAGGAGAGAAAGAGGAGTGCTTTGAGATTGGCCCATCTGTATCCTGGAGGTGGAGGAAAGGATTAAAAGGAGAAATAGTAAAGTTATGAGGATTTCCGGCTGGGCCAGGCCAGGTCACCTGTGAAAGAGAAGGAGTTTAACACTTAAAGGTTATAGAATAGAGAACACAACACTTAACACAACACTTAGATCGCTAGCGCGTTTCGGGTGTCTGCCACCCGAACAGAAAAATTCCGATGGGCCCAAAAAGTTGCCCCAGACGGGTGCCAGTGGACGTCTCCTACTGGACCCGACCGACTGCCCTATAGCGCGTCCGCCAGGGCCGTGTCAGTCACCGATACAGATCCCGCGCGGGAGAGCCAGAAACGAACAGACAAACAGAAATGGACAGAGCCGGCTCACCGATTGGTCTCAGGGACGACCTGTTGACTTGGGGTCTGGTGGGTTTGGGGGGATCCCGGACGAGCCCCCAAATGATATGCCCCAATTCAAGAGACCCCCCCCCCCCCCCCCGAAAACAAACCACCAGAGTCCAGAGTCAAAGCCAAGCGGCAAGGGTCGTTTATTGCAGGTTTGAACCCGGTCCTCCACGCACTTGTTGCCGGTGACGCTAAGAGGCCCCGAGCAAGGATCTTACAGCTTCTTTTATAGACAGGCACAAACAAGTTAGGGATTTTTTTGAGGTTACAGAGCTGTTATTGGTTGACATTTAAATTTGAACACTCAGCAGAACTTGATTGGTTCCCGCCTTTATTTCAAACCACAACTGGGCACACCCTGGTTGGTTTGAGAATGGCCGGCGGCGGGGGGGTTGTGGGGGGGTGTCTTTTCTTTGCAGTTGTGAGTACACCTGGTAATTTTTCTCTTAGTCTCTCAGCACCATATTGATTGGCCTAGTTATGGTTGTTGAGGGTCTGTGACAATAAAATGACCCAACAATACCCACCAACGTGCTTTCATGGTGAGGTGCTGTATAAAAGTATCATTTGGGAAGGAACAGAGACATTTTTCTGCCTTGCCTGTGAGACATTGTCTTTATTGATCATCTATTGAGTCTTTTCCTTAAGGCAATCTGTGCTAGCTCTGGACCTGTCATAAAGAAAGCGTCACTGGCCAGAAGCTTGTCTTTGCAAATGAAAGGAATCCTTTATAATCTTCCCCCCAGGGTAGGAATCAAGCACATTCCGGGCTTCCTGTGGAAGGGCTGTGCCACAGTGAAGTGTTTGGTGATTGCTCTTGCTTTCATCCAGGATGGGAAGTGGCCAGAGGAGCATTTGCAGACCTGCATGGTGGTCCCCAGGAGAGAGGGGTCCAGGCTGGAGGAATGTCAGCAAGACTGTGGAAGATCAGTAGCAAGAGGTAAGGTCCAGCCAGCCCTGGGGCTTTGGCATGACCCAGGCCCAGGGTGAGAACATCAGTTTATAGATTCTAATTTCCCCTGAGCAGACCCAAGAGCTGTCAGAACTTGTTTTCACCGTGTGTCCTCTGTGAAAGGTTTTCTCATGGGTCCGTGTTTTCTCAGCCCTAAATTAAGTGGTTCACAGTGCCATTTGCTTTCAGGTAACTTGAAAAGAAATCATTAGGCCCTAGAACACGCAGTACAGAAGAGTGAGGTGGATTAGAAAGTAAAATCAGGCATCAGGACGACACCAGTTTACCGTCATGGAAGGGACTATTCCGCCAACTGTTCCTGTCTATTTTCCTTTCAAACATCCCCTCATTACCATTTTAAAACATGTGCTTATTCAGCTGCTCTCTAATTCTGCAATTTGGAAAAGTAAAGTTGGTAGTATTAGCCCTTCTGTGGTAGCTCAGGTGTGAGGAATGTGGGTCCCTGACAACTTAAGGTGTGTGGGGGCTTGGAGGGGGTGAGTCCAGTTACAGAGCCCCAGACTACCATAACCCCACATGCACAATGGGGGATGGGATACCAGAGGAGGTGCAGGAGTGGTTGTAAACCAGGATACCAGGCCAGCTGTGGGGTGCTCTGCCTTCAGCTTGGAGGGTGGCATCCTATCCGGAGAGAAGGTTCCGAAAGATCACACCGAGGCACAGTGTCCAGACCCACCCAGATGAACTGTGACCCAGATTGGGTTCAGGCTCTAGAAAGGGCAGCAGGCTGCCCAGAGGAGGCAGCAGTGCCTGTGACCTTAAGACTAAGCAGACCTTGGCTGATGGGCCATAGAAAGGATTGACCTTCCTGCTGTGCCTAGGCTGAGGGGGTCCACTTGACAGGATGAAGGAAGAAAAGCACAGCCATCTTGATCTGACTACTGGTAATGGATCAAACCCCTATGGGTTGGCCCTGGTGACTGGATCCAGGATTGGGGCTGCCTGAATCTGAAGGATGGATCCTTCAAGACCTGCCCCTTCAAGGACTTGGAGAAGATAGAGGCTGAGCTTTGGCAAATAAATATTTGGCAAATAAATATTATCTGCTGATATCCAGGGATAGGATTGCAGAGCAGAGGAAGTTTCCTCTTGGAAAGAGGGTCCTTTAAACTTTTAACACTGCCTTAGATGAAGATAGGACACAGATTGGCTCCTTGGGTACTTTACTCTTTCTCTGCCCACTTCACCCTTGATCATTTTCATGAGTTGACTAGCTGGGGACTGGAGGCAAGAGCAGTCACTTAGCGTGGCAGGTAGTAGATCAAATCGGTTCAAATAGGACTCTTGGCTTTGGCTTCATTCACCCCAGGCTTTAATCAGTTGGGGCAAACTCTCCACAGAGTGGGAGGTAGTGTTGAGAACTGTCAGTGTTTCCAGGAGGCAGAAACTGTGCAGAGAGGTTCTGTCATAACTGGGGAAGGGGCTGGAGTTGGGAGGGGTGGCTACTCATGAAGGGTGTTGGGCTTACAGAAGGGTGGGTCATGGGTCAGTGTTGTATAAATAGCAGGACTTGACTTGGAAGGGGGGTGGGATGGGAATCTAGTCTTGTTTGAAAAGGGTTTTGAATTCTGAACAGCATCCTGTTCTTGAGAATGACAAATGTCCCTGGCTGAACTGAGTTCAGCAGGCATTTTCTGGGGCACCTAGGTGGCTCAGTCGGTTAAGCATCCAACTTCCACTCAGGTCATGATCTCACAGTTTGTGAGTTTGAGCCCTGCGTTGGGCTCTGTATTGACAGCTCAGAGCCTGGAGCCTGCTTCAGATCGTGTGTCTCCCTCTCTCTCTGCCCCTCCCCTGCTTGCACTCTGTCTCTCTCTCTCTCAAAAATAAATAAACATTAAAAAATTAAAAAGAACCAGGCATTTCCTAAGTCCCATGATTCTTGGGCCAGTATTAGCTGAGTAAGGCCCATGTGGGCACCTGAATAGTGTATGTGTCCTGTAAAACTCCCCCACATGCTTAATATGACCTATGAATAATATATAAGGGTGATCAGGATGATGGCGTGAGCATTTTCTGGACATAAGCTAATATGTCGTTATCCTGCTGAGGGAGCAGCTTCCTGTTGGATTGCTAAATTATTCTTTTTATTATGTTTAAGGTACAATGTTGAGTGATTTACTCCTCTTTGTAATTAGGCCAGGAGATTAGAGAAATCTTTGAGTTGCTCTGTTCTTCCCCTTAAAAAACACCCTCTTGGGGAGTCTGAAGGGGCCACACCGCTTACCGAACTGAGGAACATTTCATGTTCGGTCTTAATATTTTTGCAAAGTGAAAAGAAAATGAAATCTTCTCCAGACATCACCACCAATAAGGACTGTGTAAAGATGCAGCAAAATTCCAATGGCTGGTCCGCCTGCACCCAAGGATAAGATGTTCTGCATGGAAAATAACAGTTCTTCAAAATGCAACTACGTCAGCTTCTGTCAGCTCAAATTTTTGAAGGCTTGTTCTAATAGAAGCTTCTGGAAGGCCATTCTGATGCTAGAGTAGTCCCATCTTGGTCTCACATGTGCAGATTTCATTTTAAAGAAGGGATATATATATATATATATATATATATATATATATATATATATATTTGTGTATGTATATATATATATATATTTGTCTCTACTCTTCCAGCTCACCCACAGAATTCCCTTCAGAGGCAGACCTGCACACAGAGGCCGTTTTTGCCTGGCACAGGGGCATCCCGAATGCTGTGGTTTGGGCATGGTCAAGGTTCTGATAGAAACTTTTAGGAGCCTCCTCTATCTGCAGCCCTTCTGCTCCGTAGGCAGTTTGGGAAAGGAGGAGAATCAGGCAAAAACTACTTCCTTCAATCACCATCTGATTATCTCCAGGATCATGCTGTCTTATTTGGTGTGTGTGTTAGCATGCATGTCTCTGTGTGTGTGTGTGTGTGTGTGTGTGTGTGTGTGTGTGTGTGTATTTGGGGAGGGCACTGGCAAGGAAAATTGAGAGCAGAGAGGTACCCCACGATAGATATGTTTGCTCCGGTTCCCGACTCCCAGTTGAGACAAAGCTAGAGCCAATTAATTTTACTCACAAACTAGTTAGGACTTTTTCAGTGATGGAGCTTCTTAAAATTTTTTCTCTATGCCCCTTTGGTTTGAAATATGTCATCTGCCAACCTGATGTATGGAGTGCTGCATTCATCATATCGTGACATTATCACTGTTCCTTCTTTGGTTTGACATTCTAGCCAATAACAAAAGCAACGACAAGAAAAGAAAACCAAATTGGTAGGTGTCATTTCACCACAGTTGTATGTATGACATCCACTGGAATTTTTGAAATACTAAAACTAATTTGAGAAGCTTATATGATTTCCTTTGTAGTTGATAGAATTCCAGGCAGATGATCTAGGAAACCATTCTCTGATCTTCTATGGGTCCTTCAGACCTCTTGCTCATAGACTGCTTCCATAGGACTAGAATTTCAGTCTTTATGGGATTCGGAACAGCATCTTCCATACACAGGTGCCTAAGTCTTAGGTCTTTAAGTTTTGGTTGGCTTTATTTTAAGCATTGTATGACCCTCCAGGTCCCCATCATCTTCCCTAAACCAAGGATATTGTGGTTCTAATGCCAGAACCGAAGTTAATGTGCCATGGGGTTTAGTTAGATACGGAGTTTTAAAATGTTTCTTGCAATTCATTGTGTGGTATATTATGACAGCATCTCAGCATACAATATACTTAGCATACATCAGCTTTGGGGAAGTCTGTTTTCTTTAAATTTAATTATTCAAATTCAAGTTAGTTAACATGGAGTGTAGTATTGGTTTCTAGAGTAGAACCCAGTGATTCATCACTTACATACAATACCCAGTGCTCATCCCAACAAGTGCCCTCCTTAAAGCCCATCACCCATTTAACCCACATGGTGTTTATATACAATGGAATACCACTTGGCGATCAAAAGGAATGAAATCTTGCCTTTTGCAACAATGTGGATGGAACTAGAGGGTGTTTTGCTAAGTGAAATAAGTCAATCAGATAGACATTTATCTGTGTTTCACTCATATGTGAAATTTAATAAGCAATACAGATGAACATAGGGGAAGTCTCTTTTCTTAGCAGTGATATGTAGCAACTTTGAGAGCCTGGCTATTTCAGTCTCAAGGATGTACTTCTGTATTATTGGGGTAGTTCTACTCCTAGGATTAGCAAAGAGAGCACTTTCTTGTGCATTGATGGAAATGCATGAGTTACTGGATCTGAGGGTTCTTGGGAAGTTTGATGGGCATTGGCACCATGTTTTTTCATGAAAAAGATGGGAAACACAATACAGTGAACCAAAATGACATGATAGTTTCCATTTTAACATTCCCAGAGACATAGCTCCAATAATTTCTCCTTTATGCTTTTCACAGACCTGACTTTCCCCTGGTGTAATTCGAGCATTCTAGGAAAAATCGCTTATGTTAAAGGTGACATTGCTTTCTCTTTTGGAGCATGCACTTGGCAAGGAATTCATTAGCCAGACAGGTGTTTATGTCACTGTCAAATTGCAATTGCTTTTTTTGTTTGTTTGTTTCTGCCTATGGGAATAACACAAGCTATTAGATGTTAATAAGCAGCAACTAACTTTCTATGAACTTTTCAGAGTTTAGGTATCTGAAAGAAACAGCAGCCATTATTTCAAGGTTGCTTATCATTATTTGTTTCTGTCTACAAATTTAAAATGGTAGGAGCCTGGAGGTAACCTGAGAGCCGTGTACTTAGGGGGCCGGTTGAGAACCCTTTATTGAGCGTATGAAATCAATGCAGGAGGCAAAGGGGTTCTCTCATGAGAACGAAAAACATCAAATAGCACATGAAAGAGTATTTGTTGCTGTGTAATTATATATTGAAGATTGGGAAGGAAGAAAAGTAAAAGTCCACAAGAACACTGGCGGAGTTTGATGCGGAAGTAAAAATGACGTTGGTGGAGGTGGAAACAAAGGGGACAGAGGGACACATTTAAGTCTTATTATTTAGCAGAACTTGGCCTTTTTAGGCTAGTTAGGTAGGCCAATAAAATAAATAAGTAAATAAATAAATAAATAAATAAATAAATAAATAAAGTCCCTAGAGTTAATACACACAGGGAACAAACTAGCAATGCCAGCCAATGGGGGAAGATAAGGAAAGGGACAGAGAGGGAGCACACCGTTCCTTCCTTCCTTTTAATGGCAGTGAAACATCGGAGTGGAAAATCTGGAAGGTTAGAGCTGTTAAGGAAGCTTAACAAGACTCAGACTGCTCATCCTAGAGGTGAGACTGTGGCACAGCAATGTTCAGGGTGTTGGCTAATTAGTGACATGTCGGGGGCGCCTGCGTGGCTCATTTGGTTAAGCATCTGACTCTTGATTTCAGCTCAGGTCATGATTTTACAGTTTGTGAATTCGAGCCCCACATCAGGCTTTGCATTGCTGGTGTGAAGCCTACTTGGGATTTTTTTTTGCCTCTCTCTCTCTCTCACTGCCCCTTCCCTGCTTGCTCTCTTTCAAAATAAATAAATAAACTTAAAAAAAAAATTAGTGATCTACTTGGGACTACTGCCCATATTTCTTGGTTTGTGCCTTGTCAAGCCCTCATGGAAAATAAATGTGGAAGAAGAACATGCTAGTATGTGGGGCATCCATGGAGCAGGCCAAACCAGAAGTCAGGATTGCATTTGTAGGGTGGCCACCAAAAGTTTGGGTTCAGGAACGGCTCTTTTCGAAGCAGGTGTGTAAGATGGATAATGGAAAAGACATTTGGGTTAGAACATTCAGCCAAAAACTCCAACAGTAGGACTGTGCATCTGCTGGTATCTTCCATGTGTGTGGGCTCTGGGGGAGCTCAAGCCTGGGTGGAGTCAGGGTTTGGGGGATGCAGGTTCTGGGGCTCCTACTGAGGGTGTTCCGTGGAGCTGTAGCATACTAAGAGTTTTAATGGGATCCTGTAGGAGGTCCCCACCCCCCAAAGCTGGCCGATATGTTACAGCGTTAGGTCACATGTATCAGTTGCCTTGGTTACTCTGACTCGAGATTAAGCAATTAGCATGGCAAACCTGGGGACTCCCACTAAACTGTCAAGTAACACCAGAGAAGACTCTGGAGCCTTAGTTAATTCAGTGAGCTGGTCAGAAGCCAAGATTGGGTATTTTGAGAGCTTGAGGGCTTCTCAGGAGGAGGTAGGGATGAAGACTGTAGTTAATAGGTAGTGATTCCAAGGGTTGACCTTGACTTTGGGGACCTCACTGGGCAACCTGTGTCTACTCTGAGTGGCAAGGTAGCACATAGGGCCTCAGTTAAATCTTTCCCTGGGAGCTGTTTCTGAGGGGAGCTTCCAGCTCTGCTTAGCCCTTTTTGATGAGCTTCTGCAACCTGGGCCGCCATGTTTCATCTGCTGGCCTCTTGCCTGGGGAAGTGTCTGGGACTGGCTTATAAGTGCATGGCTCAATTATGTGTAGGAAGCTCAGGGAACAAATGAGGGCCAGTTTCAGAGTGCTTGTTAAGCTAATGATGTCACTGGCAGTACAGCCTAGTGATGGATAGTATTCAGACTTGACTTGGATACCTTAGTTCTGTGATCTTGGGCACATTGTCTAACCTCTCTGCACCTCAGTTTCTTCATCTGTAAAATGGACATAATGAAAATAGCTATAGCATTGGGCTTTAAAGGGTACTTAAATGAGACCATGTAAATGGGGTGCTTAACCCTATGCCTCGCTCATGAGAAGCATTCCTTAAAATGTCAGGTATTGGCATTATTATTGGGCCTTCTGGTGGGTGAGAGTCTGGACTGTAGTTTGAAGAGTGCTTTGGAATTCTCAGCCCTGGCGTGCTGAGCAGTAGTCTTATCTCTCAGAATACAGTAGAAAAAGCTCTCCCAGGCCTAAAGGAAACCCATGGATTCGAGGCTCCATGAATTCAGAAGGAAGAAAGGATGTGGACATAACAGATGACAACAGCACCACCTTTCTTCACCCTTTGGGAAATGAGGTCTGTGTGTACTTTTTATGGTTCTGAACCCTGGAATTAACTGGTCTCCAACATGGAGTTACCACTAGCTCAAAGGGTAGGGCTCCGTGGGTTTGGGCACCAATAGAAGCACAGGTATTTGAATGTTTAGGGGAGACAGAGATTGAGAAGATGGCCCAGCTTCAGTGGCCCAGAGGCAAGAGGCAGAGACCACATGGCATGTTGGTGGGCACTTGAGATAGTGGGTTTCAGAAATGGCGGCAAGGAAGAGGTCTTCACTTCTGGGGGGGAGCCGGGGCTGGGGTCCTGACATAAATCACTAGGAGTGAATTCCTGCTACTTCTGGGCAGTGTGTCTCCAGAGACTCAGACTCTTTCAGGATGAAAGGTAAGCCGCCCCTGCCTGGTGGGGCAGGTGTACAGGCAGAGGGGAGACCTGCAGGATCCAGGAAATCCCGAAGAGAAGGAGAGTTCCCACTGGCTGTGGAGGTGTGAAGAGTCACTAACTGTGCCTTCTACTGGCTGGCTCTTTGTAAAGTGTTTCATGTTGAGGAGTAAAACATAGGACCATTTCCTTAGAGGGCACCAGTGTCATTTACAAAATGAATTGTATTTATGTATTAAATGCTTTGCTAAGGCCTTGGGGGCAGAAGGCAAAGCCCCAGGGTATGAGTTTGAAAGAGACAAGAAACAACCGAACTGTTTTACATCAATGAACATGAACTTCTGGATGGGAAGAGAGAAGAAAGTTGAGATGGGACCAGGGAAAAAGGATGGACATAGGGATTGGAAACACATTGCAGGAACCTCATGAGCGCCTTGGTAAATGGAGTCCAGCGAACTCTAGAAACTGCGATGTCTCCTGTTTTAATCTTAAGCTGTTTCTCCCCCTCTGTTCTGATCCCCTCCTTTTCTCGAAGCTTGCGATAATATCTGTTGCTCACCCTCAGGCATTAGTGAGCTTGTCCAAGAATGTGTGCAAGTCAAGGGTATGATCCAGTCACTGGTTGGGTGGATATGGTGAGCAGTCTCATCAGCTAAGAATCTTCCATGGGCCAGCTCTGTGTACTGTGTGGTTGAGAATTAGGAGAAGAAATAAAGCAGGAGCTCAGAATGGTCCCAGGTTCTTAGATGTCTCATTTGTTCACAAGGTATTGTGCAGAAAGAGACATTGTAAGCGCTGACATGAAAATAATTTCTTTGACAAAGTTCTTTACCACTGCCAGGTTTCTTAGGCACTTAAGAATTGTTTCCTTTCTGGGGGGCACCTGGGTGGCTCAGTCAGCTAAGTGCAACTCTTGATTTTGGCTCAGGTCATGATCTCACGAGTTTGTGAGATGGAACCCTGCATCAGTCTCCATGCTCAGCAGGGAGCTGCCTTAAGATTGTCTCTCCCCCTCTGTCTGCCCCTCCCCCACTCATACATGTGTGTGTGTGTGTGTGTGTGTGTGTGTGTGTGTGTATGCTTGCGTGCTCGCTTTCTCAAAATAAGTAAATAAATAAGAAATGAAATAAAGAGTTGTTTTCTTTCATAAGACAGAAACTCAGTTGAGGGAAATGTTCAGCAATCACTGTCAATAGATGGGACAGGGTGACATTGTGTCACTGTTCTTGAGATGTCTGGTGACATCTTCTGAATCACCATGTCTGGTGGGATCTCAGAGCCCCATCAGCCACTTCCCACAGATCACAGTTCTCCGCATTCAGTTATCATTTGTATAGTCCAGAAACAAATGATGTTGTATCTTGGCTTTCTCAGAGATTTTTGTACAAAGTGATACCAGGTTCGGTAGAATGGTTCCAGATCTTTATAGTTTAGTTTATTTTTCTTTGCAGGGGGGCAGGGGAACTTGGCACTCCACGCTAGTCATTTCTTTCTATCTTCCAGTGCATAGTGGCTTAACCATCCTTGGTTTTCAAATGTCACGTCCAAATGTCAGTCTTTGCAAATCTTCATGTGGTCAGAGATTTCTAGTGCATGTACGATCTGGTCTCCATTTCCAAGAGATCTCTAGTGATGTGTAAGCTCTGCTGTTATGAAAAATAATGAGAATTTCCACCTTAGCTCATGCATCCTTATGGATATTTTTCTAGTAAAACAAGTTTTTCATGCTAGTGTACAAATGGAAATGCCTTTTAAAATGTAAGCTATGTAAGGTTTTAATATATAAATTCCCTTTTAATCTCCTTTAATTTCTAGCTAAACACGTTTCTTTTTGATTTACTATTTACTCTTCTGTTTCTTAAACATCAAATTCTACATACAAAGCTTAAAAAGCTGTGCACCCTAAATTATCAGCTTCCCCTTTTTTGGTCCCTTGGTTCTAATTTTCTTTCCATTAGAATCCTACCTGACAATTTCCAGTGGCAACAGAATGTTCGGCCTTCACTATGAATGATCTTTTTTTTTTTTTTTTAATCTTGAGAAAGAGAGAGCGCATGCACATGTGTGCACGCAAGTGGGAGCTGGGGGAGGAGGGGTTGGCAGAGAGAGAGGGAGAATCCCAAGCAGGTTATACACTATCATCATGGAGCCTGACATGGGGCTTGATGCCACAACCCATGAGATCATGACCTGAGCCCAAATCAAGAGTTGGTTGCCTGACTGAGCCACCCAGGTGCCTCCATTATGAATGATCTTTGCATGCAAGAGGCATGCCAAGTAACCCCCATGGATACATTTAAAGAGTTTAACCTTCCTTAAAAGTGTTTTGAGGGGCACCTGGGTGGCTCAGTCGGTTAAGCATCTGACTTCGGTTCAGGTCGTGATCTCACAGTTCATGGGTTTGAGCCCCACGCCGGGCTCTGTGCTGACAGTTCAGAGCCTGGAGCCTGCTTCGGATTCTGTGTCTCCCTCTCTCTCCCACCCCTCTTCTCAAAAATAAACAAACATTTAAAAAAAGTGTTTTGAAATTTGCTTTTTATGTACTACCTTAATATCATTTTGAAAAAGACATTAAAATCTTACAAACACACAGTTGACTTTTCTACACTTAAGAATGTACTTCGGTAAACTATACATAAGTCACTGTTGTTTCTGTCATCAGAGGACCAGAGGACTAGATGGCTGTTTGTTTGTTTGCTTCCTGGTTTTGCTTTTTCAAATACAATAGCTCCCAGCATATTCTTACACAGAAAAAAGTGTTGGCTCTGTTTGAACCCAGAGCCTTAAGGCTCTGGGTGGATGCCTCCCTTGGCTGCAGCTCTTCAGTGAGTGTGATGGGCAAGTCCAGAGAAGGACCATAGCAGGGTTCTCTGAGCAAGGGGCCCAAGGCAAGTGTCTGACTTGTCTAGAGTTTAAGGGCTGTGCTGCATCAGAGGTGGAGGATGGATAGGAGATCCAATAAGAAATGGGGACGAGGCTATCACCTTTATCAACTGTATCTTTGGCTAGATTTTAATCTATCAGGATCACTGGTCCTGAAGGATATCAAGTTCTATTTTACTGCTAAGTCCTGCCTCCTCCCCCAAATAATTAACTGTAACCAGTAATGAAGGGGTGAGGTGGTCACACCATCCAGGTTCTGGAGTGAATCCCAAGAGGGTCCTCAAAGAGAAAACCTGTTTTAAAAAATTTTATTTATTTTTGTAAAGCGTTATGTGATCTCACTACAAAATTAAAAGGATACAAAGGATAGTACATGGAAAAATAACTCTTCCTTATATTCCTACTCCAGCCACCCAGTTCTCCTTTCCAAAAATAGATGTGATTACCAGTTTCGAGTGTATCTTTATAGCGGTAGTTCTATGCATTTGCTACTTTAAGAATATATAGATAATGTTATGCACCTTTTATTTTTTTCACTTAATAGAACTTGGAGAGTCCATGCCATATCAACATTCAGGGTTGCCACAAAAAGTGTTTTTTTTTTTTTTTTTTCTTTTTTTTTTGCCTCTGTCCTCAGTTTTTCCTGTTAGTTGAATAATGTCCTGTATTTAAAGATTTAAGGCATGCCTCGGTGGCTCAGCCAGTTAAGGGGCTGACTTTGGCTCAGGTCATGATCTCATAGTTTATGGGTTTGAGCCCCACATCGGACTCTGTGCTGACAGCTCAGAGCCTGGAGCCTGCTTTGGAGCCTGTGTCCCCTCCCTTTCTCTGCTCCTCCCCTGCTTGTGCTCTGTCTCTCTCAACAATGAATAAACAGTAAAAAAAATTTAAAGATTTTAAAAAGAGGATTATAATCTGAAAATCAGTAAAACTTTCGGATTGTATTTTCCACATTTCTTCTTCAAGCACGACCTTCTGATAATTTAATATAAAAACCAAGAGTTAAAAATAAAAAAAAAATCTCATCCAGAACCATATTTAGATTGAGTTTCTAATTCAGTTTTAGTTTTCAGTTAGTGGAAGAAACACACAATCAAAGATAAAAACCAAGTAGATTATCCTATTGAGACACATGAAGTGTGAAGATATGCCATTAAAATTTCCCTAATATCCCCGATAAGACACATCTGGGGCACTGTGCAAATTAACAGTTTCCCAAGCTTCTCCCTGCCTAAGAGCACTGATTCAGTGGGTACAAGTAGGGGATGGAGGTTTGTAGCTGTAACAAGTATATTTCAGGTCATGGTATTAGTTATCTATTATTACCTCAAATTACCTCAAAACTACATAGCTTAAAACAGCATCATTAAGTGTGGTCTTTTATGATTTTTTAGGTCATTTGTTCAGGCAAGTCACATTGCACGTGTCTAGTCTCTTCTTCTCGATGTCTGGGGCCTCTCAGCTAGAAGACTCAAGTCAGGTCAGGAAGCACTTGAAGGCTGTTCACTCACATGTCTGGTAGTTGATTCTGATTGTCAGGTGAGGGCCTAGATGTGGCTGCTAGTCAGAATACCCACAGAGGAGGGGCACCTGGGTTGCTCAGTCAGTTGAGTGTCTGACTTCAGCTCAGGTCATGATCTCATGATTCATGAGTTCGAGCCCCACATCAGGCTTGCTGTTGTCAGTGCAGAGCCCTCTTTGGATCCTCTGTCCCCCTTTCTTTCTGCCTCTCCCCTGCTCACACTCTTTCTTATTCAAAAAGTAAACATTTATTTAAAAAAGAAAAAGAATACCCACAGAAGACCTCTGTATGTGGCTGGGGCTTCCTGACAATATGGTGGCTATGTCTCAAGGGCAGTTGTTCTCAAAGAGGAATGGGGACACCACTAGGCAGAAGCTGTATCCTTATTATGTCCTAACCTCAGAAATGTAATAGCATCACTTTGGCCAGACCTCCTACTCCATTGGGTGGTCAACCTCTCCCAGCACCAAGTCAAAGGAAGAAAACCTAGATCTTGTGTCTTGGGGTAGGGGGAGGGAGGAGTACCAGTCATATCATAAGAAGAGCATAAGGGATGGGATAGATATACAGATAGGGCCATTTTTGGAGAATACTCTGTCTCAGGCCACCCCATGGCCACAACAACTCATACTGCCTTGTGTATAGAACACACCCATCCCTTCTTTTTGGACTCCCAAGTCTCCTCACACTACATCATCTGGCTCATGATTGGGAGCTAGGACTGTGGTGGCCAGTCTCTAAGATTGCCTTTCCCCAGGAGCCTCATCTGACCTGGTAATCATGGCTTTGTGTAGTCTCCCACATTGGGTCAGGCTGACCCATATGACTAAAAGAATATAGCACAACTGAAGTGGGGGGACTTCTAAGAGTGGATTGTAAAAGGCATTGCAACTTCTGTGTGGTCTGTTCTGCTCTCTCTGGGGGAAGCTAGCCCCATTGCTGAGCTCATGCCCAGTAGCCATGTGGAGAGGAACTCAGGCTTGCTAACAACATGAGTATTAACTTAACTTGACAACCATGTGTGTGTGCCACCTTTAAAATTGATCTTCTGTCACCAGTGTCACCTTCCAATGGCTGCAGCCCCTGTGGGAGTCTGGCTACAACCCCTGAGAGAGTCCCAGCTAGGACTGTTGGCCGCGCTTCTTCTGAATTCTTGTCCCATAAGTCACTAAGTCACTAAGTTTTGTGGTGATGTGGTTCACAGCATTAGATAATGCAGCTCCTCAGGTATATTGCATTGTCACCAGAAATTGAGAACCCTGGCTTAAGACTGTACTGGTCATGCAGATGGAGTTCTAACTAGAGTCATGAAGGAACACTTTTCATCACCATAAATACCACCATAAACCTCATTGGGAGTAAACTGTGCCTACTTGGAGTGGAATGTGATGGTTCTGCTTCTGAGTTTTGAGATATAGCATGGAACAGGATAGGGCTTTACCCCAGAAAGAAGTGGGGAGTTTTAGTTACATTTTCAAGTATTTCAAGAAAAGCAGGTCTGGACCAAAGTTCCTTCAGGAGGAAGACTCCACCATGGACAATCTTATCCTCAGATTTCGATTTGAGTTTGTAAATGTCTTGGCAGATATTAGCCCTGAATTCCTTCCAGAATAGAGCTACAGAACACCATGTTTAACTCTGTTACTTCTGAGATGAGGTCCCCATGCAAATAATAATTTCTACCCTAGTTGTTTTTCCTGCAGGCTACATGCCAGTTGGTAATTATTCTCCCAGGGAAAGTCTCCCAGACAGTGGGGCTGTCAGCGTGTTTTTGAAGAAATGGAAACAGTCTTCCAGGAAGAGAGTTTGTGATGATACCAGCCACAGACTATATTTTCAGTATGGGAGGCTAACAATGTTTTAAAATAGCAAACAATCCTTAACCATTCCATGAGTTTTTCCTTTGGAAAGAGAGAATGGAAATGTCGGACATGATATTTTTTATGGGAAGAATAATAAAAAAAAAGTTTAAAAAGGTAGGATAGATTAAAATTTGAGAGGTAGAATAAATGTGAAAAGTTTTCCCAGAGGGAGTGGGAATTGAGATTGAAAACCCAAGTATAAACTGAATATAACACTTGCATCAACCATTGGCCGTTGTCTTTTTTTATTTGCAGCCTTTGTGTCCCTCACTATGCCTTAACATTCACTCAGTTAGAGATCATTTGTGAGCATCTAGTCTGGGTGATGCTGGGGGATCATGACTCTTTAGATGTATTCTCTGCCCTCAAGTAGCTGAAACTTGTATAGAAAAAATAGAGACACATAGATGTTTATGATATAATATCCTAGGTGATATAAGTGATAAATGAGTGCTTGGATGTACAGAAAGGAGATAGCTCATTCTTAAATAATAGCTACGAATTTTGCAAGTTGTAAAAATAATATGTGTGTATTAGAGAAAATCAAGCCAATACAAATAAGCAAGAACAACTGTTATTCAAGCACATAGAAACAATACTATTGAGAGTTTAGTTATGTTCTTTTTATTCTATCTTTCTGTCTAGTTACCTATATATTATCAATCTATTCATTACATTTTAAAAATAAAATTGTATATTAAAAAAAAAGTGGGGGGACACCTGGGTGGCTCAGTTGGTTAAGCATTTGACTTTGGCTCAGGTCATGATCTTAAGGTTCATGGGTTTGAGCCCTGCATCAGGCTCTGTGCTGACAGCTCAGAGCCTGGAGCCTGCTTCAGATTCTGTGTCTCCCTTTCTCGCTGCCTTTCCCCTGCTCATGCTCTGTCTCTCTCTCTCAAAAATAAATTAAAAATTTTTTAAAAATAAAATAAAGTTGGGGCGCCTGGGTGGCTTGTCGGTTAAGCGTCCGACTTCGGCTCAGGTCATGATCTCACGGTCCGTGAGTTCGAGCCCCGCGTCGGGCTCTGTGCTGACAGCTCAGAGCCTGGAGCCTGTTTCAGATTCTGTGTCTCCCTCTCTCTCTGACCCTCCCCTGTTCATGTTCTGTCTCTCTCTGTCTCAAAAATAAATAAACGTTAAAAAAATAAATAAATAAAATAAAATAAAGTTGGGATTACATTATATCCATTCTGTTATTTTTTTAATATATAGAAAGTATATTTCTACATTGACAAATCTCTACATTTGAAAAAAGTCTTTTTTTGTTGTTTTTTTATTTTTGGGAAAGAGAGACAGAGCATGAACAGGGGAGGAGCAGATAGAGGAAGACACAGATTCTGAAGCAGGCTCCAGGCTCCTAGCTGTCAGCACAGAGCCCAATGCAGGGCTTGAACCCATGAACCATGAGATCATGACCTGAGCCGAAGTTGGATGCTTAATCAACTGAGCCACCCAGGCACCCCCAAATCTCTACATTTTTAAATGATCTACACATTTTATTGTTAAATGCCCTTTTATTGAATATTTAGGTTGTTTCCAATTTTTCCCATTATAAATGGTGGTAATAGAAACATTCTTCTTGCTAACTCTTCATGTATCCATCAGTCCTAAATGTGAATTAAAGTGTATACAAAACTTTAGAGCTTATTGACATTTTCTTTCCAGATAGGTGGTACAGTCACACTTCCATTCAGGATATGTACAGTTTGATAGCAGCGGTGGAAAGGGAAGACATTCCAGGCACAGACAGTGGGATTGACAGAAAGTGTCTAGGAAGTTTGGCTGAAGCACAGATTCTGTGCAGGATGGTGCCAGAGAATATGCATGGGAAGGTTGCTAGACAATAGAGGGCTTGAGTGCCACAGTTGGGATTTTTTTATTTTTTATTTTTTTACCTTTTCATAGTGGGAAATTGAGAACTACTGAAGTTTTGAAAAAGGAGAGTGACATGATTAAAATAAAACTTTTAGGACATTATGCTTTAAAAATGTTCAAAGTGAGGGGCGCCTGGGTGGCTCAGTCAGTTGGGCATCTGACTTCAGTTCGGGTCATGATCTCATGGTTTGTGAGTTCAAGCCCCCCATCAGGCTATGTGCTGGCAGCTCAGAGCCTGGGGCCTGCTTCAGATTCTATGTCTCCCTCTCTCTCTGTTCCTCCCCCTCTCACATACTCTATCTCTCTCTCCAAAATAAATAAACATTAAAAAAGTTTTAAAATTAATAAAAATAAAAAAATGTGCAAGGTGGTATTGTCAGAAAGACCATTTAGGAAGTCAAACTTCAGTGATGACAGAGAATAGAACATTCTGTAAGAACAAAAAATAAATGAAGGATATGTGAGATATTTGGAATGTGAGAAATAAGGCAGTTGTCGAAGTTCACTATAGGGCTTGGAGTGCCCTTGAAATGATATGAAATGTCAAAGGTCACTACAGGGTTGGAGTCTACTTGAAAGGATACCAATACTAAATGAGTTAGTGGTAGGCCCTGGATTGTGAAACTTAGAATAAGAGCTACTGGGGGCACTCTTAGGCTGAGTGTCTGACTTTTGATTTTGGCTAAGGTCATGATCTCATAATTTGGGAGTTTCAGCCCCGTGTCAGGCTCTTCACTGACAGTACAGAGCCTGCTTGGAATTCTCTCTCCTTCTCTCTCTCTCTCTCTCTCTCTCTCTCTGTCCCTTCCCTAGTCACACTCATGTGTTCTCTCTCAAAAATAAATAAATAAACTTTTTTAGAAAAAAAAAAAAAAGGAAATAAGACCTACTGGAGTAGTAGGAGGAGATTAAGTTCTGTTTTGGATATACTGTATTTAAAGTGTTACCTCAGGTAAAGTGTTAACTCAGGTAAAGTCCTCTGGAAAATATGAGACTTTAATTGGAGAGAGAGAGAGAGATCAGCCTTGGAGAAAGGAAAGGTTTGGGTGTGATTTTAGAGATTTTGTTGTTGTTGAGGCTCTGTGATTGATGAGATCTGGGGAAAAGAAGATAACAGACTATTCAGCTGAGATTTAGTGATCATTGATTGTGATTATTGCATGCATGTGTCACCAGAGTTTGGTAAAACAAACAAAGTATTAGAGATATCATTTCCTAGTGCCTTCACAGGGACAGGGATAGTGACTGTTCTCGGCACCCAGACATGAAAACCTTATAATTCAAGGATGGTGGGTAAAGTACATAGATGGATCTTGCCTCGTTATGGAGAATGATTTGCCCCAGAGTTAGCCCTGATCTGGTTCTGAGTAATAGATCTTAAAAGCCTGAAAGGAACAAATACTCCATGAGGCCCAACTCCTTTGCAGAATGGTGCTCAAGCACATTAATAAGAATACAAAAATATCTAGCACCTAATAAGGTACAATTTACAATGGCTAGAATCTAATAAAAAAATTATGAGGCATGCAAAGAAGCAAGAAAATACAGCCCATAAAGAGGAAATAAACCAACCCATTGAAATTGATCCCAAACTGACACAGATACTGGAATTAACAGACAAGGACATTAAAATAGTTATTGTTCAAAGCATTAGAGAGACATGGAAAATATAAAAAAAGACCCAAATGGAATTTCTAAAGATGGAAACTACAGTGTAAGATAAAAATTGTTTGTTTGGGATTAATGGCAGATTAGACATTTCAGAAGAAAAGGTTAACATAGAAGGCATAGAAATAGGGACTGTGCAAAATGGAGTACAGAGGGAGAAAAAATAACATGAACAGAACATTAGTGAATGGTAGAGTAATGACTTCAAGCTGCTTAACATACATATAATTGGAGTCCTGAAAGGAAAGAAAAAGGAGGTGGGGATATGAAAAATATTTGAAGAAGTAATGGCCACAATGTTTCCAAATTTGACAATAATTATAAATTCACAGAACTCAGAAGCTTGATAAAACTCAAACACAGCTGGGGCACCTGGGCAGGTCAGTCAGTTAAGCATCCAGGTCTTGGTTTTGGCTCAGGTCATGATCTTATGTTCATGAGATCAAGCCCATGTCAGGCTCCAAGCTGACAGCACAGAACCTGCTTGGGATCCTCTCTCTCCTCTTCCCCGAGTGTGCACACTCTCTCTCTCTTTCTTAAAATAAATAAATAAACTTTAAAAATTCAAGCGAAATAAACATGATCAAAAACACACCAATGTAGTCAAATTGCTCAAAACCAGTGATGACAAGAGCATCTTAATGGCAGCCTGAAGAAAACAACATGTTACATAGGGAGACAAAGTTAAGATAACAGCAGATTTCTCTTAAGAAACAATGCAAGCGAGCACCTGCGGGGAGAAAGCTGTCAACCAACAATTCAATGTCCAGTGAAAATATCTTAAAAAAATAAAGGCAAAATTAAGAATTTTAAAGATTTACAAAAACTGATAGAATTCAGCAGACCTTTACTTTCAGAAATGTTAGAGCTGTCTCAGGTAGAAGGTAAATAAAACCCTTTAGAAATGTGAAACTACTGAAAGGAGTAAGAGCATCGACAATGATGAAAACATGCTAAATATATAAGATATTTTCTTAGTAAACCTCTTAAAATGATAATTGACTGTTTATAAGACTTCTTTCTTATTAATCTTTTAAAATAACAATTCACTGTTTAAACAAAAATAGTGCCAACACAGTGTGGAGTTGGCAACAAGTGTAAAATAAAATGTGTAACAAAAATAGCACAAAAGTGGTGAGAGGAGAAACAGAAGCCTACTATTACAAGGTTTATGTACTATATATGATCACTTGAAGATATATTCTATAAACCCAAAAGCAACCACTAGAATTAGCCAAGAAAAGAGCTATTACAGAACCAAAACATAATCAATTCAAGAGAAGCAGAAAAAGACAGCAAAGATGAGAGAAATGAAAAATGTAAGATGATAGATTTAAACTTAACACTTAAATTTAAATTTATACTTAATGTCATCATTAAGTGTAGATGGCCTAAATACTCTGATGAAAAGGCAGGTAGCACCAGATTGGATTAAAAAGCAAGACCCAATCATATTCTGCCTACAAGAAACACACTTGAAATATAAGGACATAGACAGGTTAAACGTAAAGGATGGAAAAATATTTCTGTGCTGATACCAAAAGAAAGCTGAAGTGGCTTTATTAATATCAGACAAAGTACATATTAGAGCAAAAAGTACTACCAAGTAAAAGAAGGTCATGTCTTTTAAAAAAATTTTTTTAATGTTTTATTTTATTTTTTTGAGAGAGAGGGTGTGCAAGCAGGGGAGGGGTGGAGAGAGAGGGAGACACAGAATCTGAAGCAGGCTCCAGGCTCTGAGCTGTCAGCAAAAATCCCAATGAGGGGCTCGAACTCAAGAACCGCAAGATCATGACCTGAGCCAAAGTTGAACGCTTAACCGACTGAGCCACCCAGACGCCCTGATGGTTGGATACTTAAAATTAGTGTTGTCAAAGCAAGGAAATTGCAAGGAATGGATAAGTGATTAACATATCTATCACATGCTGTATCCCCATGACCTCTGAAATACCTAGCAGTTATTAGATGCTCAAGAAGGTTACTAACCTTCAAACTGATATGGTAAATTAGCACATCTGCAGACAGACCTCAGCTTTGATAGTCTGAGTCTACTTGTTTTTGCAGTCTCCTCTCCTTGCAGTAGGTTCCTTGAAGACCCTTGAGGTAATATTCCTCTCCTTTACAATTCTTACATGATACAACTGGAGTATGCCCGAGAGAAACCAGGTGAGGGAGAGAGATCATGGTTACAGAAGCCCCATCCCTGCTTCCCCAAGATGACATCCTTGCCTTCCTTGGGTTCCTTACATCAAAGTTTTCCAGTGGCAGCAGCACAAATAATAAATTAAAAGGGAAAAGATCAAGCATGGCAGCACATGGCTGAAAGGCTAAATTATGATGTTACAAAGAAAGAGAAAGGGAGCCTCCTCTCCCCCTGCTTTTAAACCTAGGGTTATATTTTCTTGGTTAGTGAACACAGTTCTGTTTTTTTCTGCCAATGCATTTTTTTCTGAACTGTGAAAATTTGTGGGTGCCTGCTCAGATGATTCATTTCCCCCAAACATCCAGCAGTTGGGGGGAGTCATGTCACCCCTTCTAATTGCAGGTTTGGGGCACCCTTCCTGCTGCTAGCCAGGAGTGATCATATTCATGAGCCACTTGTTCATCCAGCCATAATCCTAAGGAATTCTGAGCCAGGAAGGTACTTTTCTTGAGAAATGATAAATCCATAGTTGGATTTTAAATGATTTCATTACTGGAATGAATTCCAGGAAGGGAAACCTTGGGGTCGGTTATAAAAATTGTCTGTACAAGTGAGAACTTTCAGGAGTGTTGCCTTTAATTGAACAGAATGAGAAAAGTCTCTGATATGCTGAAGGTGCTGATTCCAGTTCCGTGCTCCTTACCTTCAGGGCAAGGACATTGAAGTAAGATGCGGGTCAGACACAGGGAACAGAGCGGCCTCTGGGCCCAAACTTCTGGGTTTGAACCTCAGCTCTGTTATTCACTAGCCTTACAACTTTGGCCAAGTTGATCAAACTTTCCAAGCCTCTACTTACTTTTAAAGTGGGTATGATAACAGCGGAGCATGGGGGAAATGAAGGGGGAAAATAATTTCAAACAGAGAGGGAGGCAAACCCTAAGAAACTCTTAGATAAAGAGAACAAACTGAGGGTTGATGAAGGGGTGCGAGGGAGGGGAACGTGGGTGATGGGCATTGAGGAGGGCACTTGTTGGGATGAGCACTGGGGGTTGTACGTAAGTGGTAAATCATGGGAATCTACTCCTCAAGCCAAGAACACACTGGATACACTGTTAGCTAACTTGACAATAAATTACATTTAAAAATTTTTTTAGAAATTAAAAAATGGGTATGATAGTAGTATCTATGGTCAGACGGAAAGACTCCCTTATTTGTCAAGCGCAAAGGAGGGGAAAATGATGGAAATGATCCACAGGTATAGGGACCATATTGTTGCAATAAACAGAATGGAGAATAAGGGGCATTGGGAGCTGGTAATTGTGCTGTGGTGGTTATACCTTCTTATTCTTGTTTTGAACAGAGAAAAAACAAATGGTATTTCCTGGGCTGTATGGCTCAGCAAGAACACAAAGGTGTGAGCAGTTTGCCTCCATGTGGCCTACCCACTTGGCTGGGTTTCCAGGGGCGGGGGGGGGGGGGGGGGCGCAAAGTGAGATCCCATTCCTGGACATCTCCCCTGAGACCTTCTGTGTTTGCCTTTTCAGGATTTGTTTTGTTTTTCCTTTTTCTCTTCTCAAAGTTGAGCCAGTGCTGAAAAAAAAAACCAAATTCTTGAATCTGTGTTTTAGCCTAATGTAAACATTGGTTTTCTTAAACAATAATAAGAAATATGAGCCAATCTGGGGGAAATTTTGAGAATAACATAAGCGTTATTATGAAACATTCTACAGAATGCTAAGTTCTCTGGAAGAATAAATAATAATATTCCTCTTTTATTCTAGTCTTTTAATTTCAACTCTTTACTTAAATCATTTTAATTTACATAAATATGAGTTAGGTTCCTGAATACATGACTTTCTTCAATCCAGAGTGACTATTTTGGCTACCTTTTCCATATTCTATTGATATATTTATCATTGCCCATGCTTTCAGGTTTCCTTTTTAAAATCTTGTTCTTGGCTTCTTGAATTAGTATTGCTTCAGATCACAGTGGCCAAGGTAGGTAGAATCACTGTCTCCACAATTGTTGAGATACTGCATTCTCTGTCTTTTGCACAAAGACTCTTAACTAAGGAGTTCAAGGTGGTTCCTGGGGACAGTAGTTGTTCTCTGTATCATATTCCATGAGTTACCCCCAGTCCCTTCTTTCTGTTTACTGATGTTTACTGATTGAAGATTGAAGTACATTTCATGTATGAGTTTCTATCATTTAAAACATTTTTTATGTTTATTTTTGAGAGAAAGAGAGCAAGAGCTAGAGTGAGTGGGGGAGGGACAGAGAGAGAGGGAGACACAGAATTGAAAACAGGCTCCAGGCTCTGAGCTGTCACCACAGAGCCTGATGCAGGGCTCAAACCCATGAACCATGAGATCATGACTTGAGCCAAAGTTGGATGCTTAACTAACTGAGCCACCCAGGCACCCCGAGTTTCTCTCATTTTAAATCAAAGGCCTGGACACATAGGACACATGACAGAGAGGAGGGTGAATCCTTAGGGTGGAATGCCTGTGTGCAAAGCCAAGTTTCACTGTCTATTGATGGCCTTGAGAAAGTCACTTTGTGTCTCACTTGTATCTGTAAAATGAAAATAATTAAACACCCGTATTTCAGATTAATAGCATATCAAATTAAAACCTTTATGTGAAACTGCTTGTTAGTACTTGTCTAGTTCTGTCAGGCTCAGTTTAATAGGCATCTTTGCTCATGATCTGTATAGTGACCCAGAGGGCCCATTGCTTAACTCAATACACCCCTTCAACAGAAGAAAAACCATTTCCCCCCAAAAAATTTGGTCTCCTGCCCCCAAGGCTATGGCTTCTCTTGCTTGTGTGTCAGCTCAGATGTCACTTTAAACTGTAGGAATTCTACTTAGATTCTTTCTCTCTACCCTCTTCTTTCCCTTGGTTTTACAATTATGATTTTTTTTTTCCTTTGGCTGTCCTCTAGCAACTTCAGAATGGCTTTTGCAATATCATTAAATATCAGAATTAAAATAGCAATACCTCTTCCTTGTGGAGTCTTTTCCTTGAGGGAAGCCTTTAGATAGGGGTTGATCAAATCCAGGATAAGGCTTTATTTTTATCAATTTCCGCCCCACTTTGTTCCTGATGTAACAGTGACATCTTGTTCAATCTGCATAAGCGGCTGCAGAGAAGAGGAAATTGCAAAAGGAACACTAATCTCTATCATGTCTTTCACTAATTTATGCATGTGGGGTTCATTTCCTCCAGCAGAGCCCAGGATTAGAAGTGATGGATGCCTCCCGGGGGCCCCGATCCATCATGAATTGGATGTTCTACCACATCCTCAAGGAATAGCCCTGTTCTTGATAGACGCCGCTTTCTCTCTTTATTTGCTTTATTGTTTCCTGCTTATAGGCATTATCTTTCTTCAGTAACCTGGGCTTTGCTGTGACCCTGAGTAACAGAATCGTTCATTCATGAAGGCATTTATCGTGTCTTTAATGTTCTCATTAAAAATGCATGGAGGATCTACTTTGTGCTAGACCCTCTACTAAACACGGAAAATAGAAATGCGGTGCTCAATTAGTTCCAGCCCTCAGGGTTTCCAGGCCTGGAGAGGCAGCAGATGGATAACCCAGGCAGTGCTTGTCATGGCTCTGTGCTGGAAGAGTTGGTCTCTATACTATTGTTAGGGAGAATAGTAATGGCTACTCTGTTAAGGTTTTCACTGTGTACCAGGCACTCTTCTAAGTTCTTGGTATGCATGAAGTCATTTCATCCACACAACGTTATGAGGCAGATATAATTTTTTTTGGTAAATTTTTTTTTTTTTATTTTTGAGACACACACACACACACACACACACACACACACACACACACACATTAGTGTGAGCGGGGGAGCGGCAGAGAGAGAGGGAGACACAGAATCCAAAGCAGGCTTCCGGCTCTGAGCTGTCAGCCCAGAACCCGAAGTGGGGCTTGAACTCACAGACCTCGAGATCTTAACCTGAGTCAAAGTCTGACACTTAGCCCACTGAGCCACCCAGGTACCCCGAGGCAAATACAATTTTATCTATTTCTGTAGCTGAGAAAATGAGACACAGAGCATTGAAGCAACTTGCCCAGGGTCACAGAGCTAAAGACTGTTTTTTTTTTTTCCCCTAAAGAAAGAGGAACTGAAAGAAGGGAATCCCTGCTACTGGTGTTGGGTGGTGTGTGTGAGTTAGTGATTAGATAGATAACACTATTGTGGTTGGGACACAAGGGCTGCCTTTAAAGGGGACAGACATTGGATGTCTACCCTGGTGCTCATGAGAAGAGGAGTCAGGGCCCAGGAAAGTAGGCAGATCTTAGATCCAGACAAGGGGTCATTCCTGCCTTTCTGTGGCCTTGCTGTTTTGGGCTTGGACTCCTACACGCCCACATATAACTCGGGGTGCTCCTGTATGGGGGGCTGCTGTCTGCCTTACCATGGGAAGTCAGCCCTAAGGGGGAGCCTGGGACCAGGGGCCGGGGCCTGTGGGTTCTCAGAATAGCAGCTCTCAAGAACAATTATAACAAGCTTTGCCACCGTTGGGTAAGTAGTCCTCATCATCATGATCATTATAACTACTGTCTCTTGAGTTCTTCTCCAGCACACAGGGCTGCTCAATGCTTTGAATATATTAGCACCAGCCTTCTAACCATGCAGGAGGTTCGGTATTATTTGCATTTTACAGATGAAAATACTGAGGAGCAGAGAGGTTGAGCCATTTGCTCAGGATTACATTAATAAGCAAAGAAGTTGCCCCAAGGAATCGAGGAAAATGCTTGTGGTTGTGTTTGGGCCAGAAGCGTTAGTGGAGGGCAGTCTTAATGCTGGGCTGGCACTGGTGGCCATGGCCCAGGTGTGCAGAAACAGGTGGACATCAGACCAAAAGGGGCCTGGAGAGCAGGAGCATGGAGGTGGGAGTGGCAGCACAGCCTGTGACCCACTTGGTGATGATGGAGGAGCTGGAGCAAAGCAGGGGAGACAGGGCAGCAGTGACAGGGGCGTCCTCATGTCAGATACCAGCTGGGACTACCTGAGATGGGAGAGTAAATGTGAGGTCCTGAAAGAAGGCAGGAGAGGGCTACAAGTTCACAAAACCTGCTTACATATCAGCATATTCCTGTTTCCCAGATATTTGTTGAGCACCTGTTATATGCCTGGTATTGTTCTAGATGCTGGGGATTCAATAATGGAACAAAGCATGTGACAATTTCTACCTTCCCAGAGCTTATATAGGGAATATAAAGGAAGAAATAGGGAAGAAATCCAATAAAAAAAGAAGTAAAGACAGTACGTGGTGTGGTAAGTAGTGATATGTGCTGCAGATAAAGAAAGATTATGCAAGAGTGGAAGATAGGAGGTGAGTGTGTGTGTGTGTGTGTGTGTGTGTGTGTGTGTGTGTGTGTGTGTTGGGGGAGATACTTTAGTTTTAGATTGGAATTCCAGAGAAGGTCTTACTAAAAATGTGACATATTTGGTACAACTCTAAGGTGAAGGAGGGGAGAGATCAACTATCCATCTGGGGAAGAAAATCAACAAGTGTAAAGTCCCAAGGCAGGAGATTTCCTGGCTGGTTTGAGGAAGGTCAATGAGGCCATGGTGGTGTCTGAGGCAGAGTGAACTGGGAGCAGGATAGCAAGGGAGGAGGTCTGAAAAGGAGGGGCAGGAGGCTGAGACACTGTACTTTTGTTCTTTGTGATCTGGGAAGTTAATGTAAGGCTTTGAGGGAACATCATCTGATGTACATTTTTAACAAGAGTACTCTGGGTGCTGCATTGGAAATGGAGGGTGAAAGGAGGAAGCAGACAGAGTGCTTAGGTGATACAGTAATCAGGTGAAACAAGATGGTGGCTTGGACCAAGGTGGTAGCATGGGAGATGGTGAGTAGTGATCAGATTCTGTGTATCATTTGAAGGTAGTGACAAAATTTTTTTCTGTTGGATTGAATGTAGGGTATGAGATAGAAAGGAGTGTGGGGTTCTTTCTATATTGCTATATTCCATACTGGGGAAGTTTGAGAAGGACAGGCTTGAGGAGTATAGGACAAGGGGCTTTGACTTGACTATATCAACTTGGGAAGCCCATTACATATCTAAGTTTGGGTCTGTGCTCATATGTTCCCAAGACCCATGGAGACTGGGGATATCCTGAATTGAATCAAATCAAAGAAAATAAAACATGTATTCATGATTCTTAGAGGTGACAGACAATGCAGTCTCATGATTTCATGTCACTGATGTTGCTCACCAGTTCTGATTAGATAAATTCATGCTGGGGAGTGCCTTTTGCAGGATGAGTCGCTCAGTAGAATGGCGAGGAAGGTGTATCCCCAGAAACATGCTATTCAGAAACAACACCTTGGAGTCACAGCTCTAAAAAGGAAGTATCAATGTTATGTATGTGGATGGTCTCTCCTTTCCTTTCTTTATGATACCAGTAACACTTCTGGAGCTTGCAACCAGGTAATATGCTTTAGAGAACCCCCTGGATTTTCACCATTTGAAAGTCCAAGTTCAGACATGGTCTATCATTCATATAATAGAGGTTGAGAAGGTCTCTGGGTCAAGACTTCTGATCTGGTTTTACAGCTAACTTTTTTCTTTTAAATTGCTTTATTTATTTTGAGAGAGAGACAGAGCGAGCAGAGGAAGGGCAGAGAGAGAGGGAGAGAAAGAATCTCAAACAGGCTCTGCAGTGTCAGTGTGGAACCTGATGTGGGCCTTGAACTCACGAACTATGAGATCATAACCTGAGCCAAAACAGAGTTGGACACTCAAGTGACTGAGCCAACCCAAGTGCCTCAACTGCTAACTTTTGTTTCCCCTTTTACGTGGGTTGTCAACAACTTCTGAAAATGTGAACTGGATGATTTGGCACTATGCTTTTTGTAACATTTTGAGGCCACTGAATCTATGTTAATGGTAAAAGGATGCAGGCTAGAATAAGAAAAAAGATATGGAAATGCCTTACCTAAAACAAGGGCCATGCTTCTGACTTGGATCAGAATAATTTAACTATACTTTGGAAACCTAGACGAGTTCATGCACCTTCACCCAGAATGGTCACGATTTACTTTACAGCAGAGAGGTATCAATTAAGTGGATTCTTGGGTCAGTTAGTTTTGATTTATTACTGATATTGCTGTAGCTATAGGCGGAAGAAGTCTTTTTATATATGACTGAAGAGTTCCAAACTATTTGTAAGTCTAAATATATCTTCTAGACCTGCTGTGAGGCCTGCAATTTTAACCCTAAAATGAGTCAAGGCATTATTTCTGTAAGGTCATTGAATCTCAGTGCACACTTATTTTTATCAGATTCACACTTTGGGCATGCTGCTTTTTTAGATTACTTTATCTAGAAAGGCTCTTTTTACTCACTGCATCTGCAGTAGGTAAGTTTTGAGAACGATAGATTGGTGAGAGTTTCTAAATAGTGAACCACCCATTTAAAGTAGGGTGCTGTGTCTGGGATGTCGTGTCTCCCATTGAGACCCTGGGCAGTAGGAAGTGACTAGGAACCTAAGGCACCAATATTGATGGGACTGGGTGGAGGAGGGGAGTGACAGCAGAAGAGATTAATGTAGTGGAAGGTGAGCCTCATTACTTAATAACTGCTTTAAACCAGCTTTGGTCAGCACACATGGTTTGCTTTACAGTAAAATCAAATCATGTCTAGTCTTCTTGGATTTTGGCTCCCAATGAAAACCTAGGGGATAGGAGAGGTTGGGACATTCAAGAGAAAAGCATGGTTCCTGGACTTTGACATGAATTGCTAATGCTGTGCTGACTAGCAGAAGGTTGAGTCATGGTGTAGACATGCCTGACCACCTTGAAACCAAGACTCCAGGTGTGGAAGCCCATTTATAAAAGCTGACACCAGATTACGTGTGACTATTAAGAGATCAAAGGGAAATTTCCCTGGTAGACATTCCAGGGAAGACATGTCTCTGTTTAACAGTACCATTCTCCAGGTTGGGTCTACTGTTTACCAGTTTGCTAAAAGATGCAAACAAGGTGAATGGTAATGCTTGTGGATCTGTCTTGATGGCAAGCCTGTGTGTATCCTTGGTTTCTTGGGTTTCTTGTAGGGAGGAAGAACACAGATAGAGACACGTTTAGTGTCCCAGGACAGTCACCTACTGTGGGGGTAAGGGAGAGCATGAGGACCCCGTTGGGCTGGGATAGACACCTACCAGAGAGGCAAGACCTTCCCATGGTTTAGCTGAATCTCACTGAATAGAGTAAATTGGTAGAGGAAATGTATCCTTTGACCTTGGAAGAAATCTCTACAATCCCTGCCTACTTGTGCAGTCCTAAATTGAATGAATTGAATGCATTGAATGAATTTCAATCTTAGGGGAACAATTTCAGGTTCCTGACAGGGCAGAAAGTTCAATATTGATTTGTCTGGCAAAAATCTCTGCTACAGAGATATGGCAAGTATTTTGAGAAGAATTTGGATCTGCTGTGTCCACTGTGGTAGCCACTAGCTCAAAAATGTCTATGAACTCTAAATTAAATTAGGTAAAATAAATTCAAGTTCTCAGTCACGCACTAGCCAAATTGTAAGTGATCAACAGTCACACGAGGCTAATGGCTATGGTATTGGACAGCATAGATATGGAACATTTTTATTCTCACAGAAAGTTCTATTAGTCTGATGAGCTGGATCATGAAAAGCCACAGATTTTTTGTTTCCACTAAGGAAAGGACAGACATAAGTGGAAATTATACACCTGACACAGGTTAGGTACTTTTTTTTTAAATGTTTATTTATTTATTTGAGACAGCATGCAAGAGAGTGAACATGAGCAGGGGAGGGGGAGGGAAACAGGGAGAGACAGAGAGAATCCCAAGCAGGTTCCACACACTGTCAACCCAGAGCCTGACTCAGAGCTTGACCTAATGAATCATGAGATCATGGCCTGAGCAGAACTCAAGAGTCAGATAATTAACTATCTTTGGCCCTCAAGCCAATGGCAAGCAGCAGGTAAATGCTAAGAAGCTCATTTATTTGTACCAATGACCTCTTATTAGGTCCTGCTTGAAAGCCTTGGGTAGAAGCAAAAGACAGCAGGGCTCTTTGCTTCCCTAGCATATCTTTAAGGCAATCCTGTAGTGATCTGTGGGGATGGGATAGGTGGTATAATCCCTGCTTTCTAATGTCCTTTAATGCTTAATAGCCAGTGCGTTCTAGAAGAAGGAATCTTGCAGATGTGAGGTAGGTATGTGGTATTCAATTACATTTAGTACTTCATTCCCATTTTGTTTGAAGCAGTTTTAGCTTTCGTTACTTGTCTCATTTCCACAGATTCTGCTGAGTCAGGTGGTCCGTGTTTGTAGTTTGTATATATCATTTCATTGTATTGATTTTCCTTGAGTATCCCTAGGCCTTGAGTAGGAGAGGCAGGGAGACTTCCATTTTATTTTATTTTCTTTTTTCTTTTCTTTTCTTTCTTTTCTTTTTTTAGTGTTTGTTTATTTTTGAGAGAGAGAGAGAGAGACAGAGAGAGAGAGAGAGAGCATGAGTGGGGGAGGGACAGAGAGGGAGACACAGAAGCCAAAGCAGGCTCCAGCCTCTGAGCTGTCAGCACAGAGCCTGACGTGGGGCTTGAACTCACGGACAGTGAGATCATGACCTGAGCTGAAGTCGGACACTCAACCGACTGAGCCACCCAGGCACCCCTAGAGTTCCATTTTCTGATGCAAAAAGACCTATTTTTCCCTGATGCTTCTAAAGTATAGCAGAGTGCTTCTCAGAATTGTAAATGGGAGGAATATTCTTTTTTCTCTGACTCCTGAGTTTTCTGCCTGGGGTTGGTCTTTATGCCTAGTTTGAGAAGGGACTGGGTAACACATAACATGTAGTTTGATTCATCTGGCTGGCTCCAACCCTGCTACAATGACCAGCGGAAAAGGACACAGCTGGAGAATAGGTCTCAGTAATCTCTATTTGGATGCACCAGTTCCCCGCCCCAGAGAATTTCTGTGAGGATGTAACACTTAGCACTGCCAGAAAATTCTTCTTTCTTGGTTATTTGTTTATTATCATATATCTGTACATTTGTGGATGAGAATATAAGCTTCATGAGAGCAGAGACCTTGGCTGTCTTGTTGACTGCCATCTTCATGGACCTAGGACATTCTGGGCACCTAACGGTTACCCAATATAATCATTTCCTGGAGTGATTCTCCAAGTGTGGTCCCCAAATCAGGCACATAAGCTTCACTGGGGATGTGGTAGGGGTACACATCCAAGTCTGCAACCTGACCTACTACATTGGAAACGCTGGAGGGGGAACCCACCTGTGTTTGTTTTCACAAGTGATTCTGACAGACACTGATTTTGACAGTCTTGGGTTTCATGAGTACTTACAAGTTGAAGTGGAGGCATTTGGGGGAGTTTTGTATGTTCTTTTCACATGTAGGTGTTCTTACTTAGGTTTTCACCTAAGGTCTTCCAGAGTGGATTAAAAAAAAAAAAAAAAAAAGAGAAGAGACTCCAATTTTATTTTAAAGTAAGCTACAAACTAACCATTCTAACTAACTAAACTTTAGCCAGTGAGCTCATCTCTTGAAACCTTTGTCAGCCTTTGAAGACTGGGTCTGAAATGATCTTACCCTGTTGTAACTGGGGGAAAAAAGAATTTGAAAGGCAATTATTGATTTTTGAGGTACCTGGCTGATGTTGATCATGGAAACCAATTCTTATACATAAGGAGGTAGGAAATTTTTTAAATTTGAACTAGTAATTCTCCTTTCAAACATCTCTCCTAGGGGGAAGAAAAAAAATATATATATCCATCCTAAGTAAATGGCCAGAAATACTCTAACTGCTCTTAAAGCAATTGTCTTAAATATTTTCTCTTTTAACCTCTAAATGTATAACTATAGTTGAATAAGTAAATAGAATTAGGATATAGCCTTTGGATTATTGCATAGCCAATAAAATAATATTAAATAACTCTAAGTGACCTGGAATGCTTAATATCTGAAGGTAAACTAACAAAACAGTTCACAGAACCCCATGTTTTATGAAAAGTGTATGTAAATAAAATGGTATAGTAGAAAGAAAGGAAATATACCATAATATGGATACCTTTCTGGTATTATATAAAAGACTATTGATTTCCTTCACTCTTCTTTCAATTTTTGATTTGCTTACGATGAATGTATCTTAAAAGTATAACACAACATTCATATTCTTGCTACACAATACTAAAAAATTATAAGAAAAACTTCATCATTGTTCTGTGCTGGTGTAACAAGTATGTTTGTATGTTCATATTTTATTCTAGTTTTAGTCCATACACATGTGTTTTAGGATTGTGTTGATTGATCACATTTTCTCATTTTATAAAGAGCCCTAAACATGGAGACTTGAAATTTTGTGTCAGTTCTTAGTGTATTCTTTCTCAAACTGATATTTTAGGATTGCAAATTTCTTGATGTAGTTTGAACAGTTCCAGAACAGTTAGTGCCTGCAATGTATTTGAAAAAAGAACACATTGCATAGAACACTGTTAGATAAAGAGGTGCTTCTGGAGGGGGTGTTTCTGGAATAGAAGAAAAGGGATCTGAATCAGTAAAGCCAGAAAGAGAAGACAATGAGAAGTTCATGGGAAATAAGAATGGAAGGGCAGAAGGATGGGCAGAGGTCTAGAGAGGGTCCTGAAGCATGACCTTCCCTTCCATGAGGGTGGGATGGGGGTTCGGACCCACAAACACTACATGTCACTTATGTTCCAAAAGCCAAGCAAGTCACTGTCTCTGCTTTTAAGGAAATGTACTTTGTTGTTTATTTCTTCCCTCCCTCCCTCCCTTCCTATCTTCCTGTCTTCCAGATATTATTTTTAAGTAATCTCTACACCCATTGCCAGGCTCCAACTTAGAACCCTAAGATCAAGAGTTGCATGACCCTACCAACTGAGACAGCCGGGGACCCCTCTTTATTTTTTTTTTTTAGCAAACTATAACTCAGAAAAAAAAAGAATGAAAGGAGTGTTCGAACCCAGAGTCTAAGTAGTGGAAGAAGCAGATTTAGACCATTTGAAATTAACCAGGACACATGCCTAGGGGGGCAATCACAGGGAGGTTTTGGACAGTGTCTGAGAATTTGCCCTCTACCTTGGAAAGTGTATACATTTCTGGCTACCACATAACATACTTACAGTTTTACTGTAAAGCTACAGATGTAAATCTTCAGTCCATTTGGGAATTTTCACTAATTCAGGAAGTCAGATAGTCTTTCCACCCCCTCCCCCCAGATTAGTGGATAGTTACCCTAATATTAATAGATTCGAAATACCAAATGCCATATGAAGTCCCTTATATATTTAGGCTTATTTCTAAACTCTACTCTGTTGTACTAGTCTCTTTATGCAGTTACCAGTACCAATCATTCCATTTGTAATCTGTTTGTAATGTTTTTAAGCTAATTCCCTCTCAGAATCTTCCTGTTTTTTTTTTTTTATGGCAAATTTTGATTATTTTTTTATTGTCTCTTAAGAGTCAACCTGTCCAACTTCAAACTGACGAGAACATAGCTATCTTTACTCTTTTGAGTCTTAGCCAAGAATAAAGTGTATCTTTCTACTTATTCACCATGCTCTGTATTTTTCTTTAGCATTGCAAATTTTTCTTTATCTATAATGGGGATACCTTTTGGAAATTTCACATCCACGTATTTTACCCTTCTGTGGATATTGCAAATGAGTTTTTCCTTATGTTTTTATAGAATAGACCCATTGATAATGATATATTAATATAATAACCAGATAGATTACCAGATCCGATTACCATTTCTATTACTTTATGCTTGATTTTCTTGGGCTTTAGGTGTGAAGCCCTATATTCTCAAATGGTGTTCTGCCTCCCCCGCCTCCAAATTTTGTCTTTTGTTGAATATATTTAACATACAGTGCTATATTAGTTTCAGGTGTACAACGTAGTAATCTGATAACTCCATACAGTATTCGCTGCTTGTATATTAGTTTCAGGCATACAACATAGTAATCTGATAATTCCATACAGCACTCGGTGCTCACCATGGTAGATGTAGTCACCATCTGTCACCATGAAACATCGTTACTATATTATTGGCTGTGTTTTCTATGCTGTATTTCTCATCTCTGTGACTTATTCTGTACCTGCAAGTTTGTACCTCTTAATCCCCTTCACTCTTTCATCCATCCCCTCTTATCCTCCCTCTGGCCACCACCAGTTTATTCTATGTATTTAAGAGTCTGGGGTATTTTATTTGTTGTTTTGTTTTGTTTTTAGATCCCACATACAAGTGAAATCATATAACATTCATCTTTCTCTGTCTGACTTGTTTTACTTAGCATACTGTCTGTCCATGTCATTGTAGACAGGAAGATCTCATTCTTCTTTGTGGCTGAGTACTACCACTGTATATGTATATACACCACATCTTCTTTATCCATCCATTAATGGACGCTTGGGCTGCTTATGTATCTTGGTTCTTAGAACTAATGCTGCAATAAACATAGGGGCACCTACATCTTTTTGAATTCATGTTTTTGTTTTCTTTGAGTAAATGCCCAGTAGTGAAATTACTGGATTGTATGGTATTTGTATTTTTTATTTTTTATCTTTTAAGTAGGCTCCATGTCCAGTGTGGGGCCCAACTTGGGCTTGAACTCACCACCCTGAGATCAAGACCTGAGCTGAGATCAAGAATCAGACAGTCAACTGACTGAGCCACCCAGGCACCCCTGGTATTTTTCTTTCTTTCTTTCTTTCTTTCTTTCTTTCTTTCTTTCTTTCTTTCTTTCCTTTCTTTCCTTTCTTTCCTGTCTTTCTGTCGTTCTGTCGTTCTTTCTGTCTTTCTTGTCTTTTCTGTCTTTCTTTTCTTTTCTTGTCCTTTCCTTTTCTCTTCTCTTCTTTTCTTTTTCTTTTTCTTTTCTTTTTGGCACCAGTTTGCATTGCCACCAATAGTCCCTGAGGGTTCCTTTTCTCCACATTCTCACCAGCACTTGTTATTTCCCAAGCTTTACATCTTTTATTTCTCTTGGCTAATTTAATGGAGGACATCCACAACAGTGTTAAAATAGATGATGTGTTTCTTTTTTTTAAATGTCAGATATAATAGAAATGTTTATAATTTTACGATGATTTCAAAAGTGAACTTGTGTGGAACTATGTTCCCAAAAGCTCTTCTAAGTTTTTCATATACATTAACATTCAGAATGGCTAGCATATGACTTGAGAGTATGTATTTTATCATGCAGTCGAGTTTCCAAATACTTAGATTTTGTTAAAAATTAATATTCTTCATCTCTTCTAGATTTTTAAAGTGCAATGCCATTTTAGCATCTGTATAGCTGATAGTACAGGGTGCTTTTTGCTTTTGACATGCTGATACAGTGAATTTTATTAATGCATCTTAATATCAAATCGTTTTGGCATGCTTAGTGATACGTCATTCTTTTAGTGTGATTCTGCTTCTATTTGCTTCTGTCTTTATATAGGATTGTTTTGCATTAATATTCATGAATCAGATTAAAGTCTTTTTTTTTTGCTATATTTATCAGATTTCTCTATCCATATCATGCAGGCTTTTGAAAAAAAAATTGGCAGTGTGTGTTCTTTTCATCTTTGTTGGAAAAATTTTGACAAATGAGCTTGTTCCTTGAAGGTTTTAGAATTCACCTATAAGATGATCTGCACATGTACTTTTTGTGAAGTAGTTGGTTTTTTGTTTTATTATTTTTTTTAACATTCTGATTTTTTCCTATGGATTTTCATTTCTAATATCAGTTTTAGTACCGTACGTTTTCCTCCCCATTTCTTTTTGGTTTTCGTTTTTCTTTGCATAGCATAGGCTTTGACAAAGTGTTCTCATAATTAAAAAAAAATTCTCTATTTCTTATTTGTTTATATATAATCTCGGCTCCTTACCTCTCCTCACCCCCTTGGTTCTAAATAAAGTTGTTTAATGGTTTATTTATTCTATTTCCCTTCCCTGTTTCCAAACCAATTTTACCCTTAGAGGGAACTTTGAAGTTCTACTTATCTGAGAGACATTACAGCTTTTCATTAGCACATTTTGAAATAAAAGTCTGCACAACATCGATTTTGTTCTTGTCAAGGATTCAGGACCTTTAAAATTGGTTTTTCGATGAAAAAAGGTAATAGAAGAGTGAGGTAAGATGGTCAGTCTCACTGCATTGCAGGGAGAGTTAGGAAGGCATGAGAGCACTTAACAGGGAAAATGGATTTGGCCTTAATGAGATCCCACAGTTCTTGGGAGTAGAGGCTTTTAGGCTGGAGTGGTGAGTTGAACCTTCCCAGCCAGCCCACTTCACAGATAGAAAAGAACGTATAGCACTATTGACTCCATGTTGATCTTCAGCGATTTTCACTTTTATTTCCCCCTTTACCTCTTCACCCCATTAAAATCGATAAAATTTGGTGGAGGGCAAGGGAAGGAAGGGGAACATTGGAATTCTCTCTTGTTTCTAGATGGGTTGTTCCAACTGGATGGATGAAAGAGCCACCATTAAGCAGGATAAGAAAATATGAGAAGCAATAGATTCAGTTGGAAAGGGAATGAGTTTTGTTCTGGATGTGCAGTGCTTGAGAAACCTACAAGATGTCAAGGGTGAGATATTCGACCTGTGTTTTGACACCTGAAGACTTAAAGCAGAAGTTTGCATGGAAATATTTGAGACTTATTTCAGAGTATTTAAATTTCTTTTTAGTTTTAAAATGTTTATTTATTTTGAGAGAGACAGATGGTGGGGGGGGGGGGAGGGCAGAGAGAGAGAGAGAGAAAAAAAAAAAGAAAGAGAGAATCCTAGGCAGGCTCTGCACTGTCAACACAGAGCCCAACGTGGGGCTCAAACTCACAAACCGTGAGATCATGACCTGAGCTGAAATCAAGAGCTGGATGCTCAACTGACTGAGCCCCCAGGTGCCCTTATTTCAGATTCTGTTAATTTCACACGTAATTATTGGAGTAGCTCTGGTTTTCCTTGCTGGTAGTCTTGATCTTCTATGATCTGATTGAGATTAAGATCCTTTAAACTCCCTAAGAGTGTCTGGGTTCTTGATACTTTAGTCTCCCAACTCTCTCCTTTGGCCCTTATTTCCATAACATTGCCCTAGGGCTAGTCGCACTGAACTATTTTATTTCTGAGCACTTTATCTCATGGCTCAAACAAATTGCACATGTTTGCTCTGGCAAATTGCCCCTCTGCTTGGAAGACAACACCCCCCCAAACTTGTACAATCTTGTATCTTGCAGAACACTCTAAATACTGCCTCCTCTATGAGATGCTGCACACCTCCCCCTAAGGGGTTTACAGTTCCTTTCTCTGTTGGCTCACAGTGTGTTCACTGAAGACCTCAAAATGATCTCTGTTTTGCCATCAAACTTATTAAAGAACAGACTCTTGAGAGTAGAGATTCACTTGTGAGCCCCCAGTGCCTGGCCTGGTTCTGGTATATACTGAGTGCTCTGGATTGTTGGCTAAATGAATGGGTGACCTTTTAATCGGATTGATATACAGTGAAAATTTTATTTAGGAAAATTTTTTAATGTTTATTTTTTGAGACAGAGAAAGAGAGAGAGAGAGAGAGAGAACGCTAGCATGAGCAGGTGAGGGGCAGAGAGAGAGGGAGACACAGAATCCAAAGCAGGCTCCAGGCTTAGAGCTGTCAGCACAGAGCCCAATGCGGGGCTTGAACTCACGCATCCTGAGATCATGACCTGAACCGAAGTTGAGTGCTTAACTGAGCCACCCAGGTGCCCCTATAGGGAAAATTTCAGATGGAATGATCAGTGGTGGTGAACACTGAAACAAGCAGCTGAGATGTACTGGGCCATAATGGGTATACCCAACGCTGGCACCTAGATCCACCCCTCTGCTGGGATAAAGTAGGCCTTAAACTCATCAGACCACAGAAGCCACTCTGAATCGATCTGCTCACTTGTCCCTGCACTCTGTGCTTCAATTCAGTCTTCATTGAATTTAAACTCTTGCCACCACATCCCAGACCACAATCCCACCTCCCACCCCTGGGACACAGAAGTTGCTCTTACTTCCACTTAATTTGAATCTTTTCATTTCCCGACTGGCCTTGCAGTACCTTATAATACTTGTTCTCACTCTCCTTTCTTTGTCTGAAGCAGGAACTCCTGCCCCTCCCAAACCTGAAGAACCCACCTGCCAGTTTAGGAATGCGATACCTGGTAGAGCCAGGTCTGGTCTACTGTGAAGGGGAAATTGACATGAGCAGCCCTTTAAACGATTGTGTTTTATCTCACATTCCCATTGTCATCATGATTAGCCCTAGACACACACAAAGCTAAAATATGGATAATGATTTTAAGGTTTTGAGGGAATAATCAGTTGGCTTGGGATATCTCAAAGGCAAATGTTTATTTTCTGTAAGAGGGTAAATGGTGAAGTGTCATTTACAGCTGGGGTGGTTCCAGAAGCTTCTGAGATCATGGCGATTACCCAGGCAGCATCAGCCACCATTTGTCCTGTTGTGAACTCTTCAGAGAGTGTCCTGAGGATATGGCTTGGGAACCAATTCAAGACCTGTTGCTATGTAATGGGTCCCAAGAGGCTCTTGGCTTTCCCCAATATTTAACAGCATATGAGTAATGTTAATGGCCATAATTACTAATGGCTCAACACAGAAAATCAAAAGCCCCTGTAAAGAGCAAGGGAATGACTGTACTTTGCACTGTGAATGTCCTCTGAGAGGAAGGGAGGCCAAGAGTTCTGTGCGAAGAGTTAAAGAATTTGTTTCTCAAATGGTTTTGTTGGATCTTATTTCATGGGATTAAATGTTTTTCCTCTTTTTCTCTGTGCTTTGGTTTTGCCATTAAGGAAAACCATAAAGCAAAATCACTGAGTGGGAGTAATAAGCTCACATTTACTGAGAATTTATCCTATAAAGATACCATATGGATGAACTTAATGATGTCTACCTACAGTAATATTGTGACATTATTACCTCCATTTCATAGACAAATAAACTGAGGCTTACAGAGGATTAGTGGCTTGTGTAAGTGATGTAATCAGTAGGTGACAAAGCCCCAAACTCTAGAATCTGCACTTGGTGCTATATTCACATTGCAACTTGAATCCATGTTCGTTGCTGGCCTGCCTGGTCCCACAGGGAGGTGACCAGAAATAAGCTCTTGGGCTGGACTTTACTCAGATAAAGAAGCCATTGTGATGAGAAAAGGAGTGGCAGTGATTGAAATCCATGCCTTTGGCTATTGGGGGAGAAATGAAGAGTGGGGTGGGTGTGGGCAGGAAGCCAACATGGATTTACACACAGCAGAACTGATCCTGGAACAAGCATCTCACCAGTGGCTTGTATCCAGGAGCACAACAAGGTGAACTGTGGCTGTAGATTGCACTAGTGATGGGGAAGGGATAAGAAACCCAGACCAGCTGGAAGGCAATGAGACAGGTGTAAAGAGCACATTGCTCAGCTGAGTGGTACAGAAATGAGTCAAGGCTGTGGCTTTCTGGACCCATTTTGATCGAATCCAAGGAAACTGAGAAAAATTCCCACAAATGAGGCTGGCAGGAGCTCCTGTGGTGACCGTACAGTGACACGGTTGGTTTGTCCCAGCAGATGGGAGGGAGACACCAAGAAAGGAGAACCTAGAAGAGACTTCTGTATATTTTGTTACAGAATTTCTATTTCTTTGGCTTGTAAAGTCAGTCTTGCAAAAACATTTTGAAGTAGAATCATAGTCCTAAACTTCTTTCTCTCCCAGAAGTTCTCAGTAATACTTTGGGGGCTCTCATTTCCTCTGCTGTCAAGACCCTGTGGTTTTACAAGTAAAGATTGGCACTAGATACGTGGGGACTTATCTAGGTCATGTTTCATGATTAATGTATTCTACCCTCAGGACATTAATAGCTTCTTTTCACTTATAACCAGATTTTTTTTTTTTAACTTTTAATGACCTTTTAACCTATTTTCATATAAAGTAAGACTTCTCCTCTGGGAATGGCAATTCATTAATAGGCTTGGGCATTAAAGCTCTTTGTAGAGAAAAATATTTTTTTGTGGGGGCTTGAGGGAGAACATCTTACACAAAGTTTCCCCGTGTTTGGAAAAATGTGTAGTTTGGCCCATTTTCAAGTAATGAGAACTCTAAATAGAACCGTACTGTTAAAAAAAAAAAAAAAAAAAAAAAAACCTTAGTGGTTCAAAAAAAATTAGAAAGCTTGCTCAGATTAAAAAAAAGTAAATGGAAATAAAAATAGGAACGCAAATGAGTCCCAGATTTAGCAGAGATGACAGCCCTCTTTAATGCCGCCACCCTAAGCCACCCTTTGCAAACTCTTTTCTGTTATATGTTTTTAATGGAAAGCAGCTGCCTTGGAAGGCATTGTTTACGATGGATCTCTGTCACAGCTCTGCATTGTAGCTATAAATAATGTCAACATGTTCTCCTATCCAGCCGCCTGGATGCTGATGCCCCTCGTCCATACCAGATGAGATTATATTATTCTTCCCAAAACATATTCATTATCATCTCGTGCTGTCCCCATCCCTGAGGATAATGATGACCCTTTGTAACACCATTCATCCTCGCCTGTAATTGTCTGCAGCTGAGGCTGATGGCCCTTGGGTTCTCTCCCACCTAGCTTCTTTGGTGCCCACTGATACCATGTCTGCTCTGCCGCCTTCTGGATCTCTTTCTTCAAAATGTATTCATTTTTTTTTTCTGGGTAGACCTGTGGTTGTAAAAGCAAAGCAAATGCAAAGTATGTTTATATCAGCATCTAACATAGTCATGAAGCGGTCTGGCCGGTTTGACTGGTAAGGGACAAGTTGCCAGTGGAAAGTCTAGAAAGGATCTTAAAACGTGAGTAGTAGAAGTTCAGTATAAGTCTGTGATATGGAGACTTCAAATGTGCCTTTAGATAGAACCTGGCCAGTCACTCAGGGGATGTTACCTTGTGTCCATTCTCCCCAGCAGGTCAGGGAGAGTCAGGGTGGCTGGCAATCCTTGAGACTCAGTGCATTTGCATTTTTCAGGGCAGGAGGTGACTTCTTTTTGTTGGATTCTTGGGTTATGGATCACGTAGGTAAAAGGTAAAGGATAAGTGCATACCAACACATTAAGAAATGGAAGGATTATCAGTGGAAATGATTTTGAAGAATACTTGAGCAAAAGAGGACGGGTGAAATTGAATTGGTGGGGAAATAAAACTCAAGCACGTCTAAGAGAAGATGCCTGGTGCCTATAGAGGCAGATTTGGAGGTTCTTCAAAATTAGTTTGGGGCATTAGGTGCAGAACATGGTTTTGAGAGAATCTCAGAGGATGGGTTTTAGGATCAGCAGGTGAACTAGTGTCCACCTCCAATCTTGGCTAGTGGGAGGAGTGACAGGCTCCCTGACCCAGAAGAATGGTCACTTGTACACCACACATCTTATTCCCCATAACTGGAAAAAGCCTATGATAAAAATATAGGTAATATCCACAAACAGGCTAATGGAGATTCAAACACAAAGAAAAACCAGCAGCCCGGATTTCCAAATGTTTGAAAAAAAAACACCACCAGTTCAACAGAGGACCCTGAGGACTCTGAGGTTATAGTGGATTTTAAAAAATCTGTATTTGTTGTCTTCTATAGATGAGAGGGTATCCTCTTTACAAAAGAACAATCAGCTATATATTAGAGCAAAATCCTTAGAGACGTTGGGACTAAGAAATAAGATAATCAACTTTGAAAATCTAAAGCTGTATTAATCTGGATCGCAAAGAGAACACCATGTATTCACCAAGTCAAAGACCAAAAATAATGAGAATTTTCCCAGAGCCAGGACAAAAAGGGCAGAGTAGCAAAAAGTATGGAAGAAGCATGAAACCAAAAGATATACCCAGCACTTCAGGATCTATCAAATAGGAGCTTGTGAGAAGGAAAATGGCAGATGGCAATTCCTTGAAAGAGAAGAAAGTAATTCTCACAACTTACAGGTGGAGACTCTGAGTTTGAGCACATGAGGTCTGGCAGAATGGAAAAGATAGAGAACTTCCCTAGACACAGCAGGGAGGACTTGCAAAGTACCAGGCATAAATGGACATTTCCAAAAAGAACAAAGAATAGAAATTATAGATCTGGTTATATCTAAATAATTGTTCATTGATAGAAAAAAAAGTCTGCATTATCTTACTGAGAAATTAGAAGAAAATGAAAGGAAGCATGAATTTAATGAGATAATGTGATATTAATGAATTAACATGATAGGAAAATAAGTATAAATGTTGGTATACAAATATATATTTGAATTCCAAACCATTAGAATGGGGGGAGGGAATCCAAATTTGATTACTCTAGCTAAATACAAAGGAGGAAAAAGAAACAAGAAAACTTAGTAAATAGAAAAATAAGGTAGCTAATGTAAGTCCAAACATAGTTATCTTGTTAAATGTGAGCAGATTAAATTCTGTTCTGAAAACAGAAATTGAGATTGGATTTAAAAAATCAAGCTCCAGAGTATTTTAGGAAACTTCTAAAGCGAAATGAAACCAGAAGGTTGGAAATTAAGTCATGAAAAGAGATACCCAACTTACGCCTTGAAATGGAGAGGGTGTAGAGGAAAATAACAAGTGAAAATGGAATTCAAGGGAAGCACTACCAGGGGCATACTAATCCAATAAGTCAGTCAGAAAACACAAATGGCAAATCTTTATAAACGTAGTAGCATGGATTTATGATGTGCACGGCAGAACATTAAAAAGTGAGTGAGGCTTAATGGGCAAATTCATAATCAGAGTGGAAGACTTCTTAAAAAAAACAGTCAGAGAAAACCTCACTCAGAAATTGACAGACTGAGTAGACAAAATGAGTTACAATATAAAGGGATGTCATCTACAAATTTCACCTAATGATTATATATACAAATTTGTGTATATACAGTCTTCTCATGTACATGTTCTGTTCACAGAAAAAATGGAAAGGAAAAAAAAAACTAAAGAAGCTATCAATGACCTATAGTGGGAAAACTCTGATGAAAATGTATACTCTCAGTGATTTAATTGGACAAATAGAAAACGTCTAAAAAAAGGAATAGTATTTTTAAAAGAACTATAAAGATATAAGCATAAATTAGTAAAAAATACAGACTTGATTAAAGTATAAGAATTTTCTCCTTTAACTGATATATATATAATTTCTGAACCAACTTGATTAGAAATATGACAAAGAACCAAAATTTTTTCAACAATGAAAAAGGAAACAGAAGTATAACATTTTACAATAAACTTGAGAATCTTGAAGAAATGAATTTAAAACAGCACTAATGCTGAGTCAAAAAGCAATATATAATAATAGAACATAAATGGGAAGCATAAATGGGAAATTAGGGTAAAAAAAAATCCCTCTAAGGGGCGCCTGGGTGACTCAGTCAGGTAAGTGTCTGACTTCAGCTCAGGTCATGATCTCACAGTTCACGAGTTCGAGCCCCGTATTGGGCTCTATGCAGACAGCTCAGAGCCTGGAGCCTGCTTCAGATTCTGTGTCTCCCTCTCTCTCTGCCCCTCCCCATCTCATACTGTCTCTATCAATAACAAATAAAACATTTTAAAAAATTCTTAAAAAAAATCCCTCCAATAGATGATCCTTGTGTCTGTGGATCAAAAATAAAATGAGGGAAATCTTATAATCATCAGTAATTATAAGTAGATGTACAAAAGGAAAAGTAAAAATACTCTTTTTTTGCTAGAAATTCCTGAGAAACAGTGAAAATGGGCTTTTTTTAAAAAGTAATTTTCAGAAAGCTCTTGAAGTTCTTAGAGAATTTGACAATGAAGTTGTTTTTCACTTGGCAACTCCAAAATATCTGCTGTTCTTTCATGGGAAGCGACTAAATCATCCAAAAACACTCAGGAGGGAAAAAGAGGCCCCTTCTTTCTTTGGTAATATTTGAACCTTGAAGATACAAAGGTTAAAGTGGCAGCAATCATATGAAAAAGATCCCATGTCATCTTGACACACAAAAAATGGAAATCAAGTGTTTCCAATTTTCTTTCTCGCATACATCACAGAATGGAGAACATAGGATAACATTTAATGGATGAATGAATTTTTTGCTGTGCTCAGTTGATAAAAACAGTGTTGGAACACTAAGGAAAGTTGGTGATAGTAGACGGTTCTCCAAGCATAAGTGATGAAGTGTCAGGTGGAAGTTCCATTAAGTTTGGCACACATCATTAAACGGTGTCTGATAGGAGCAGATGTTCACTTTTTCACACTGACAAGGTAGCTCAGGAGATTCTATTATAACATAATGTGATGTAATGGCATAATTTTCCATGGAAGTAAAATAAGCCATCCATCTTCAGTGTGGCAGTGGGTATCTGTTTGTCAAGTCTGTCAGTAATTTGTTTTTTATTTTATTTTTTAAATCTTAAAAAAAAAATGTTTATTTTTGAGAGAGAGAGAGAATATGAGAATATCCCAAGCAGGCTCCACACTGTCAGCACAGAGCCTGACTTGGGGCTCAAACCCATGAACTATGAGATCACGACCTGAGCCGAAATAAAAAGTCAGACGTTTAACTGACAGAGCCACCCAGGCACCCCACGATCATATCCTTTTATACCCCTTCCTTCTGTCTCCTTCCTGTGTCCTGGAAGTCATGGGAAAGTCACTAAAACATGAGCATGGTCAATTCCATTGAGGCATGGCTCCCTGAAAGATCTCTTCTTTATGCTTACTTTGTATTCACAGGCTGGGTTCTCTAGTGAGCTATTTTGGATAGCGATTTTTATCATCCTATCAGTTCTTCAGTTTTGTGTCTGTATCTCAAAAAGTGAACAGATAGCTCAAGAAAGGGTGGATATGTCAACATAACTCTACCAACTTTTGAGGAAAAAAAAGAGACAGAGAACAAGAAGAAGAAAATTGCACAAACTCTATTCCTTCAGCATAACTGCGCAAACTTTGAATTAGTAGGAAATTGAAAAATAAATGCCGAATCCCAGCATGCTGTCTTCCATGTTCTCCACAGCAAGCCTTTGGGGACTGTGTGGGCATTTCAGCCAAAAATTACATGGAGGACCTCAAACAAGGAGGTGGCTGTGAGGAAAATAATCAGTCTAACAGAAACCATCAACAGAAAGCAAAAGACTATGAGAACATACAGAGAAGTCTAGTGGTAGGCCAGAACACTGACTACAGGGGAAGGGACTTCAAAGGACAAGGAACATGAGTAGAGTTTTTAGGCCTTATACCCTGACATAGAAGAGGCTTAAGGCACTGGAGAGCCACACTTGAATACTGTCTAGTGCAAGGAAAAAGAAAAGTGGGTAAGTTTAAATTTATTTTTAATGTTTATTTATGTTTGAGAGAGAGAGAGAGAGAGACAGAGACAGAGCATGAGCAGGGGAGGGGCAGAGACAGAGGGAGACACAGAATTCACAGCAGGTCCAGGCTCTGATCTGTCACCACAGAGTCTGATGCAGGGCTCAAACTCATGAACTGTGAGATCATGACCTAAGCCAAAGTCAGATGCTTAACCAACTGAGCCACCCAGGTGCCCCAGAAAATTGGGTAATTTTAGACAGAAAAGTATCAAAATATCAAAGGACATAACACTCTCCCCTGTCTCTCACTTTCCCTGAAAAAAACCCCAAGACACCTGGTAAAGAAATTACTTCTTACTATACTGATAGAAGAGAGTGTTCTTGAACTAGAAATCTCATGAATTACTGAAACTGTTGGCTCTGTCCACAGAAATGCAGAAGCATAGTTTCCATCTTTATTTTTAACAAGGCTACTATAAAATGAAACAGAAAATTAGAATACTCCGAATATTTAGCTGGCAAAAATTTGTCCTCACCAAAGCAATAAAACTAAAATGCAACATGCCATACTGAATTCAATAGCTTCACGCAAGCATTTGGACTTATTGGAGAATACCTTGAATCAAAAATTGAGGAACTATGAACAAAATGGACAAAAAACTTGACCAAATGAAATAATCTGATGAAACTCAGGGAAGAAATAGAAGAAAAAGTTAAATTGTACCAGAAACGTAAATGAACTAATAAGCTGGCCAACAGCTTCGCTATGAAAAACATAATAAAGGACATTAGAATAGAGTAATAAACAACTGGTAGAATTAAAATGAGCTAAAAGAAGAAATCAAAAGAACCAAAGATAAAATGATTGATTTGGAAGATAGCCAAAGAAGGAATAACATTTATATAATTGAAGTCCCCAAAAGCAAAAGCAGAACAGAATTAATATTTGTTAATTATAAAAAAAACTTTCTGGATGCAAAAAGACATGGATATACCTATTAAATGGTGCTCACTAGCACCATTTCAAATTTGCCCTTAATCATCAACTCAATGTCATTGTCTCATAAAGGTACTAAACAAAGATAATCTTTAGGCCCATCAGGGGAAGTCATAAAATAACTTAAGGGAAGATAGGTAGATTGTCATGAGACATCTCAAAAACAACAGAAAGCAAGGCAACTTGGAGGACCCTTTTCAAGATACTCCAAAGAAAGTGTAAACCAAAAATTTCCTCCAGCCAAGCTGCTCTTTATCCAGATTGCATGAGAGAGAGAGAGAGAGAGAGAGAGAGAGAGAGAGAGAGAGAGGACAAGTGGGCGAGGGACAGAGAGAGGCAGAGAGAGAGAAAGAATACCAAGCAGGCTCTACACTGTCAGCACAGAGCCCAAGGTGGGACTCCCAACTCACGAATCACAAGATCATGACCTGAGCTGAAGTTGGATGCTTAACTGACTGAGCCACCCAGGTGACCCTAGGAAAACAATTTCAAACACATAAAGAGCTCAGAGAATTCTGAATCCATAAGCCCTTTCTGAAGAATCTACTGGCAGATGAATTCCATTCAACCAAGAGATGGCCTAGGAAATTTTAGCAGAAGGAGTAATGGACAATATTTAGTAATTGTAGATGGAAGACTGGAACAGAGAGGAAATGACACAATTGTATTTCTATTGTATATAGAAAACTTTAAAGGTTCCATCAATAATACTGTTAGGACTAATAAATGAATTCATAAAGTTGCAGGATACAAAATCAATATACAAAAATCTTTTGCATTTGTTTGTACTTACAATGAATTATTAGAAAGAGAAATTTAAGAAAACAATCCCATCAAAAATAATAAAATACCAAGGAATATATTTAACCAAAGAGGTGAAATACTTGTATGTTGACAATGAGACATTAATGAAAGAAATTGAAGATGTAACTTAAGTGTAAAGGTACTCCATGCTCTTGAATTGGAAAAATTATTATTAAAATGTACTATGCAAAAGAGTATATAGATTCACTGCAATCCCTATCAAAACTTTGAAGCAATATATACATCCATCTTCTATGTGGAATCTGAAAACAAACAAAAAAAACCTCAACTCATAAAGAGAACAGATTGTTGAGGAAGTGGAGAAATAGGTTTTTTAATAGAATAATAATAAGTATTCATAACATGTTAGGATACATGTTAATCTTGTGCATTCTACATTTTGATAATGTAGAAATAATATGACTAGAAAAACACAGAATAAGTTCTCTAATTATTGTATAGGCATTAGATGGGGGTTAAGAATACCATTAAGATGAATAAATGATATAATGACTTCAGAAAACTTGGCAATAAAGACATTTAAAACGGTACAAGTATGAAAGTAACCATCAGAACAAAAACCTTCATATATGCCAAAACAAAAATTGAAAATAAAGTGAAACTTCATAAAGAGAAATTTTAATTTAAGTAGCCTAATTGAGATCAAATGTTGTAGTCTCACCAATAAATGTTAATGAGTATAATAGATCTATTAAAAGAAAAAGATGTTCAGTTGGTCTCCTAAAGGAAAGCCCACCTATATTCTGTGTACAAGGCATACACCTAAGACAAAATAATTCAAATAGGTAAACAAGAAAGAGGTACACAAAAGTATACCAGGCAAATGGAAACAATAAGAAGGCAGGATTAATAAATGAATATCACACAAAGTATAATTCAAAGAACATAAAGGATTGGATTTTTTTTTAAGTAGTCTTCATGCCCAGTGCAGGGCCCAATGGTGGGCTTGAACTCACCATCCTGAGAGCAAGACCTGAGCTGAGATCAAGAGTCAGACGCCTAACACACTGAGTCACCCAGGTGTCCCCAATATAAAGAATTTTTTATTGTTAAAATACAAATTCACAATTTGTAACAATTATGAATATCTATACACCTAAAATAATAGCAGTCATCTCTATGAGGCTTATGAAATGTTCACGAAATGCAAGGAGACATTAAAAAAAAAAGCATGGTAGGGGCACCTGGGTGGCTCAGTCAGTTAAGTGTTGGGCTTGATCTCAGCTCAGGTCATGATCTCAAGTTTTGTGAGTTCAAGCCCCACTTTGGGCTCTTTGCTGACAGTGTGGAGCCTGTTTGGGGTTCTCTCTCCCCTCTCACTTTGCCCCTACCCCTCTTGCATTCTCTCTCTCTCAAACTAAATAAACTTAAAAAAAATGGTAATAAAATGACACCCGAGGACACAAAAAGATCAAGTTGACAAAAAAAGTAAAGATATGGAAAATCAAAATGTCATGACCAAAAGGTATTTTATGGCATATTGAACTTTACACCCTGATATTGATGATGTTTATCTCAAGGTGGAAATAACAGTAAAAAAATGTGGTAACAAAGAAAATGTCAATAGACATAGTAAATAATACAAATAATACTATTGGCTTACATTGAAATAAAAGTAGAAATTATTAAATCTTAAAAATAGGCACGTGGATGCCTCAGTAAAATGTCCAAAATTCTTGATTTTGGCTCAGGTCATGATCTCCAGGTGTCCCTACAGAGTCTACTTAGTATTCTCTCTCTCCTTTCTCTCTGCCAGCCTGTCCTCCCACCCTCCCTCTCCCCCCCCCCTCTTTCTCATAAATAAATAAGTAAATAAATAAATAAGTTTATTTTTGAAAGAGAGAGAGTGTGAGCAGAGGAGAGGCAGAGAGAGAGAGGGAGACATAGAATCCGAAGCAGGCTCTAGGCTCTGAGCTGTCAGCACAGAGCCCAATGCAGGGCTTGAGCTCATGAACTACGATACCATGACCTGAGCTGAAGTCAGATGCTTAACAACAGAGCCACCCAGGTGCCCCTAAATAAACATCTTTAAAAAAATTAAAAAAAAAAAATCCAAAAGGCTCTGGGACCTGTATACTTTAACTTTGTGTTATAAGTAGGCATACAATATGAAATGACAATTTCTAAAAAAACTGTATTATTATAAAATTATATAAAACAGAAGAAAGTACAAGGGAAGAAATAATGATAAAAATAATCATAAAAGCAGAAATTCATGAGAAGGATGATAGGAAATGGTAGATCTAACTAATCAATAAACACCAGGTAATTTCAAAACATTAACAAAATAAGCCTATGGAATAACCAAGAAAGAGAGAACTCACAAATAGACAAAATAAGAAATGGAGAGAAAGGAATGTTCAAAATGTTAAAATATCTTCAGACTATTTTGCAGACCTCTCAGCAAATAAATATGAAAATGTGCACAAAGTAGTGAATTTCCTAGGGAGATACAGTTTATGAGATTGACCCAATTAAATAAATTAAACTTCGACAAATTGTGCTAGAATAAACTGAGAAAGTTCTCATAGAATTAATACATTAAAAAGTACTATGTCTAGGTGGGAATTACAGGGAAATCCTAGCAAACTTCAAAGAGCAGATGGTCCCAATGCTCTATGAATTATTCCAGAGCATTGAAAATAAAGGAAAACTTGATAATGTGTTTTATGAGGCAGATATAACGTTGATATGTAAACTTGATAATGACAGTTAAAAAGATACTTAGAAACCATTATCACCAATGAAGATATTTTTAAAAAGTTTTTATTTACTTATTTTTGAGACAGAGATTGTGAGCAGGAGAGGGGGGCAGAGAGAGGGGAACAGAGGATCTGAAGTGGGCTCTGTGCTAACAGCAGAGAGCCCGATGAGGGGCTCGAACTGATGATCTGTGAGATCATGACCTGAGCCTAAGGCAGATGTGTAACCAACTGAGCCACCCAGGTGCCCCATCACCAATGAATATTGATGTAAAAGTTCATGGTAAAATATAGTGAACAGAAGAATCCAGTGCTCTTAGAAGAAAATGATACATTTTAGGAACGTGAGGCTCAAAATTTGAAAATCTGTTAATACCTAAATAATATGGCTTAGGGAAAAAAAACAAAGGATTGACTCTACAGATACTGAAAAAGTATATTTAAAAATTCAACACCTATTCCTGACAAAATGCACTCAAGCAAATAGGAATTGTGGACACTTTTTCTTTAATGCGGTGAAATCTACCCTATTCCTGAGGGTAGCATCTATCTTAATGGGGAAACACTAGTGGTATTTCCAATAATATGAGAAACTAGTAGCAAAAGTATCTGGGAATTCTTTTTCGTGGTCTTATGAATTTTTTCTAAGTCTGAAATCATGTCAAAATACAAATATGGAGAATGAAGTTACTAATGCTTATTTTCTTTATCCGTACCTGGGACACATATTTTTAGTTATCTACCTGTCTTTCTTCCAAAAGTATATTTTTTAAGTGAAGTCTGAGGTAAAATACCTGTCTTTTTACCAATTCTGTTCCTTAAGATAAAGTGGAAGTCTAGGTAGGCCTTCTAGGAAAATTTCCAAAAAGGAGCAGGCTTGGCTGACATTACCTGCAGGCATTTTGCCCTTCTGGGATCTTCCTGGGGTGAGGTGACAGCCACATTGTATCCACAAGGAGGAAAGTCTCAGGCCGAAGATAAAGGAACAGAGATCTGGAAGGAGCTTGAGTCCCTGGTGAAGTCACTGGGTCCTTATATTAGCCACTGATGGCCAATTTCTGGATGTTTTGCATAATAGAAACAGTCCTCTTCCTTACCTGGGCCCTGTGAGTTGGGTTTAGTCTTTCTTGAAGTTGTGTGAATTTTATAGATTTTTTTTTCATATAGGTATGACTTGTACTTAAATTTCACAAGATTCTTCAAATGAATGGGAAAATGAAAATAATTGAGAACCTCCACTCAAGACCCACAGATCCAGGATTAAATCCCAGACTACATCTCAAAGTATTGGTTGTAGAGAGTTCACACTGTTGAGAGCTGTTCCAATGCCTGGAGGAAAGCATAATGCATTCAGCTTAGATAAGGCTTTGATTTTCTGTTGTTTTATCAATTCAGCAGTTTGCTGAGGAGCTGCTTTGTGAAAAATACTGGAATATAAAAATGTGTCTCAGTTTATAAGGACCTTCTCATCCTCCTTTAAGAAAGAAAAGCCACTCAAGACGTTAGGCTAAACATGTCCTTGAGCAATATAGACAGTATGAGTCCTATATGAATTCAAACACATGAATTTGGTTAAGTGGAGAAGAAATCTTGGAGGAGGTGTGGTATCTGAGCAAGTCTTGGCAGAAAGCTAAAACTTGGATCATTGAAAGGGATGGGTGGGAAGGCATTCTTGGCAAAATACATGCCATATACCAATGGGTAGAAAGTTATAAAAAAGTGACATTTAGGGACAGTAAGGCAGCCAGTTCTTTTGGAGTTGAATGTTTTTGACATTATACATTTTTCAACAGGATATAATCTGATCAAAGCAGAATTTTAGAGTTACCTAGTACGTAGGATGAAACGCAGGAAGCTTAGAATCAAACAGGATGATAAGTTTAGTACTCTTGATCATAGATGTGGGGGGGGGGGCATAAGAATGGGAAAGCCACATTCAAGAGCTATTTCTGGGGGGGAACAGTGTACATACTTTTGTAGCTTATCAGATTTAGGGTTGAATCATAAACTATCTCAAGGTTTCTCCTATAACTGCTTATAAACAACAGCAATGCCATTGACAGAAACTGGTAATTGCAAATGGAGCTCTTTTCTTGGAGAGAGAGAAGGGAGAAGTGTAAGAGGATGGAGGTGAGGTTAATTTTGCAATGTTGCGATGTTGAGGGGCTGTGGAAACGTTCAACACTCACTTGGAGATACTGGTCTGGAGCTTGGCAGAAAGGTCAGGCCTGCTGATACAGACTTGGGTGTCATTTGAATGGGAGTCATAGTTAAAATGGTGTGGATGGCTAATCCATAACATGAAGTGGATGGATCTAGAACATGAAAAGGTTGGAGTGTGGATAGTGGACGTTTGAGAGCTAACTTTTGGGCAACACTATTTACAGAAAGAAAAGTAGGAGTAGCCAGTAAGAAAGACAGAAGTAGGAAAAGCCTCCTGTAATTGGGTGGTATGTTTCCTCTAGTCTTGGAAGATGGGTACCTCACTAATTGGGGCATCTGCTAGGATCCCTGAAGTGAAAGTTTACATGTCCCCAAATCTGTATTTTATTATTTTTAAAAGTTCATTTATTTATTTTGAGAGACACAGAGAGAGAGAGAGAGAGAGAGCAGGGAGGGCCAGAGACAGGGATAGAGAGAACCCCAAGCAGGCTCTGCACTGTCAGCACAGAGCTTGATGCAGGGCTTGAGCTCATTGAACTGTGAGATCATGACCTGAGCTGAGATCAAGAGTTGGGCGTTTCACCCACTGAGCCACCCAGGCGCCCCGTCTCTATTTTAGAATAATGCCGAACATAAACTTCCAGCTTCTCAAAAATCTCTTCAATCTTTTTACTAGATGGGGTGAGAAGCACGGAAGCTGGGGTTTATGTTTGTAGGTTTTATTTTGCTTAGTGTTCATTAAAATCAGTATTCTTATATCAAATTTATTAGAATAAAGAGGATTTTGTGCCACGTATACTTTGAGACGTCTCTTTGGAATAACATGTATATCATGTTCATGTAAACATTACATGATGAGAGCAAAATTTTAAGAGTGACGTTATAGTAAGCTTACAGGTGAGTTAATTTAGCTTCTGTAACATAGCACTGGTCATTTCTGATGTATTTTCTGCCTTGTCCTTGCTCAGATACCAACCCTGAAACCGTCATGATTCCTTTGGATAAAAATCAACAGCGTAAAATGCTTCACTGTGTAGATTCATGGTGAAGGTAACACAGAAGTAGGGATTTTGGCATTTCAATGTACCCTTCTCCAACCAGTAGAACACATTCGGGAGATTTAGGGAATCAAAATGTGTGATATATTTTTTTCATTTAAGGTATAAAGGGATAGCAGTTATTATTTGTTTTATTTTTTATTTTTATTTTATAGAGAGAGCGCCAGCAGAGATGGGGGGAGGGGAGAGATGGGGAGAGAGAATCCCAAGCAGGCTCCATGCTCATTATAGAGCCTAGCACAGGGCTTGATCCCATAACCCTGAGATCGTGACCTGAGCTGAAATCAAGACCCTGATGCTTAACTGACTGAGCCACCCTGGTGCCCCAGGAATGGCTCTTTGTTACAAGCTTGATCTAAGTAAGTGTTTTTAACTTGCCAGCCTTTTGTTTTTTAATAAAATGTTTTTTAATGTTTACTTAGTTTTGAGAGATAGAGACAGAGCGTGACCAGGGGAAGGGGCAGAGAGAGAGAGGGAGACAGAATCTGAGGCAGGCTCCAGGCTCTGAGCTGTCAGCACAGATCCTGACTCAGGGCTTGAAGTCACCAACAGTGAGTTTGTGACCTGAGCTGAAGTTGGATGCTTAACTGATGAGCCATCCAGGAGCCCCTGCCAGCATTTTGTTTTTAAAGAAACTGTTCTTAGTAGTTATTTAAGAAAGGTTAAGAGAATAATGTTATGTGTCAGTTTCTATAATTGCATTTTGGTCAGTGGTCGCAACTTGAATAGTTCTGCCTTTTGGAATCTGAAATTTTGTTTTGGCCTAGTGATAACCAACTTCAACATGCATTTCATGGATGCTTAAACTGTTTATTTTCTGGCAGAATACAGATACTACTTACACTTACATATATATATATATATATATATATATATATATATATATATATATATAATCAAACTTAATATTATTCATATCCTCCCTCTATATTTTGTTTACTTGTTCTCTGAATGAAGGGTGAGATCTTTAAATCGTATGCTACAAATGACCAGCAACATGCAAAGTCTCTTTTTTTGCCCATGCAATGTTATCTTAAGGATTAAACTAATCATGGGGGTGCCTGAGTGGCTCAGTTGGTTAAGTGTCCCACTTTGGCTCAGGTCATGATCTGTGGCTCGTGGGTGCTAGCCTTGTGTCAGACTCTGTGCTGGCTCGGAGCCTGGAGCCTGCTTCAGATTCTGTGTCTCCCTCTCTCTCTGTCCCTCTTCTGCTCACACTCTGTCTGTCTGTCTCTCTCTCAAAAATAAGTAAACATTAAAAAAAGTTTTAAATAAACTAATCGTGATCATTTAAAAGCCAGGGAATTTTATACCATGTACAGATTTTTTACTTCCTTTGAAAAACTAGAAAATCTGCCAAGCCTGCATCCTCATTGCTGTGCAGAAATTTTGACTTAAGCTGAGAATTATCTGCTTTTTTAAGATGGTGCATGCACTTGCCATTTCACAAGGACCTTCCGTGGCATGTGAAGCCTCTGATTGTGAAAACGAGTTGCTCTTTATCTTTGTTCTTGCTCTATCATATTGTGATGGAGAGAGGAAACTGGGGGGAAAAATCAGCCACCAGAAGTGGTACATCCAAGAACAGACTGAGAAGGCGTTGTATTTCAGGAAAAAAAAAAAGGGGAGCATCTGTGGCTCAGGTCATGGTACCAGGGTGGTGGGATAGGGCTTGTGTCATGCTCTGCACTGAGTGTGGAGCCTGCCTGAGATTATCTCTCTCTCCCCCGCTCTGTCCCTCTCCCCTTAAAAGTTTATTTGGAGAGAGAGAGAGCACGTGTGCATGTGTGCACTTTGGAGACAGAGGGAGAGAGAATCCCAAGCAGGCTCTCTGTGGAGCCCACACAGGGCTCAGACTCATGAACCTTGAGATCATCACCTGAGCTGAAATTAAGAGTCCGATGCTTAACCTACTGGGACACCCTCACATACAAATCTTTCTGTAACATCCGCTTTCCTTTCTCTTGGGTAGATACCAAGGCATGGAATGACTGGGTTGTATTGTAGGTGTAGATTTAACTGTTGAAGAAACTGTCAGGTTTTCAAAGTGTTGTACAATTTTGCATTCTCATTAACAGTCTGAGTTCTATTTTCTCCATAGTCTTGCCAATATTCTTTATAATTTTAGCCAGTCTGTGATTATGTAGTGTTATCACTTTGTGGTCTTTCCTTCATTGATGACAATGGTTGTTGAGCATTCTTTTTGCTTTGTTTTGTTTTTAAGTTTTTTAACGTTTGTTTATTTTTGAGAGTGAGACAGAGTGTCACTCAGAGCTGGGGAGGGGCAGAGAAAGAGGGAGCTACAGAATCCAAAGTAGGCTGCAGGCTCTCAGCTGTCAGCCCAGAGCCTGACGCAGAGTTCAAACTTACAAACCATGAGATCATGATCTGAGCCTAAGTTGGAAGTGCAACCAACTGAACCACCCAGGTGCCCCTTGAGTATCCTTTTCATGTGTATACTGGGAAATGTCTGTTCAAATCTTTTGCCCATTTTTGTTTTGCTTCCTACAAATGAGTTGCAAGACTTTGTATAGAGAGACTGCAAGATTGTAAATAATGCTGCAATAAACTTAAGGTTGCATATATCTTTTTGAATTAATGTTTTTGTTTTCTTTGGGTAGATACCCAGTAGTAGAATTATTGGGTATTGTGGTATTTCAATTTTTAATTTTTTGAGGAACCTCCATACTATTTTTCATAGTGGTGGTACCACTTTTTATTCTCACCAACAGTGCATGGGAATTCCTTTTCCTCCACCTCCTTGTCAACACCTGCTATTTCTTATCTTTTTTATTTTGGCCATTCTGGCAGGTATAAGGCAATCTGTCATGGTGGTTTTGATTTGCATTTCTCTGATAATTTTTGGTGTTGAATATATTTTCATGTGTCTTTTGTTCCAACTGTATGTCATCTTTGGAAACATGTCTACTTAGGTTGTCTACCCATTTTTTTAATTGGACTGTTTTTTGTTTTGTTTTTTTTCTGGTGTTGAGTTGTAGAAGTTCTTTATGTATTTTGAATATTAACCCCTTATTGGTTTTATCACTTATAAATCTTTTCTCCCATTCAGTAGGTTGCCTTTTAGTTATTTTGATGCTATTTGTTGTGCAAAAGCTCATTTTGGTATAGTTCCAATAGTTTATTTTTGCTTTTGTTTCCCTTGTCTCAGGAGACCTATATAGAAAAATGTTGCTATGGCTGATGTCAAAGAAATTACTGCATATGTTCTCTTGTAGGAATTTTTGACTTCAGGTCTCCTAATTAGGTCTCTGATCCATTTGGAGTTTATTTTTGTGTATGGTGTAAGAAAGTGGTCCAGTTTCATTTTTTTGCATGTAGAGCTGTCCAGTTTTTCCAGTACCATTTATTGAAAAGATTGTCTTTTTCTCAGTGTATATGCTTGTTTCCTTTCACAGATTAACTGGCCACATAAGTATGGGTTTTTTTCTGGGCTCTAGTCTAGTCCATTGATCTGTGTCTATTTTTGTGTCCATATGATAATGTTTTGATTACTACAGCTTTATACTATAACATGAAATTTGGGATGATGATAACTCCAGCTTTGTTCTTCTTTCTCAAGATTACTTTGGTTATTCAGGGTCTCTTGTGGTTCCATAAAAATTTTAGGCATATTTGTTCCAGTTCCATGAAAAATGGTGCTGGTATTTTGATAGGAATTGCATTAAATCTGTCGATTGCTTTGGGTAGTGTGGACATTTTAACAGTATTCTTCCAGTCTATGAGTGTGGAACATCTTTCCATTTGTTTGTTTATGTCATTGTCACTTTCTTCCATCTGTGTTTTATAGCTTTTGGAGTACAGGTTTCTCACCTCCTTGTTTAAATTTATTCCTAGGTATTTTATTCTTCTGGGTTCAATAGTAAGTGGAATTGTTTTCTTAATTTCTTTCTGCTATTTTGTTATTAGTATATAGAAACAGTGCTGATTTCTGGACATTAATTTTGTGTTCTGTAACTTTCATGATGCCATTTATTACTTCTAGTAGTAATAGAATCTTCATGGTTGGGGAGTGGTTGACGGATCTTCATGGTTTTCTATGTATAGTATCTTGTCATACATAAATAGTGACAGTTTAACTTTCTCCTGACCAATATGGATTTTTTTGTTGTCTGATTGCTGTGGCTAGGACTTCCAGTACTATGTTGAATAAAAGTGGTGAGATTGGACATCCTTGTCCTGTTCCTAATCCTAGAGGAAAAGTTCTCAGTTTTTTGCCACTGCGTATGTTACCTATGGGTTTTTCATATAAAGCCTTATTATATTGACATATGTTCTTGCATCCCAAAATAAATCCCACCTAAATGTGGTGAATGATCTTTTTAAAGTATTGTTGAATTCTGTTTTCTACTACTTGGTTGAGGGCTTTTGCATCTATGCTCACCAGAGATATTTGCCTGTAACTTTCTTTGTGGTGTCTTTGTCTGGTTTTGGTAATATGGGTCATTGAAGAAATCAAAGAAGACATTAAGAAATATTTGGAAACAAATGAAAATGAAAACATAGTGGTGCAAAATCTTTGCAATGCAGAGAAGGCAGTTTTTAGAGGGAAATAATATAGCGATACAAGCCTATCCCCAAGAAACAAGAAAAAGCTTAAATAATCTAACCTCACACCCAAAGGATCTAGAAAAAGAAGAACAAAGCCCAAGCTGAGTGAAGGAAGGAAATAACAAAGATCAGAGCAGAAATAAATGACATGGAGACAAACAAAAAAATAGAAAAGATCAACAAAATCAAGGGCTGATTCTTTGAAAAGAAACAAAATTGATAAGCATTTAGCTAGCCTCAACAAGAAAAAGGAGAAAAGATTCAGATAAATTAAATCGGAAATGAAAGAGGAGGAATAACAAATGACACCACAGAAATACAAAGAGAATAAGAGAACACTATGAAAAATTATATGCCAACAAATTGGACAACCTAAAAAAATGCATAAATTCCTAGAAACATACAATTTTCTAAAATGGAATCAGGAAGAAATAGAAAATCTGAACAGACTGATTACTAGTAATTAAATTGAATTGGTAATAAAAAAAAATGACAAAAAAATAAAAGTCCAGGACCAGATGGGTTCACAAGTGAATTCTACCAAACATTTAAAGAAAAGCTAATACCTCTTCTTAAACTATTCCAAAAAATTAGAAGAGGAAAGAAAGCTTCCAAATACACCCCATTTAACTCCTTTTTTCCTTAATATAATCTGTACTTGAGGACATAGATTATTATTTTCCAATTATTTTACTATATATTTCAATTATTTTATGCAGATTTTGCTAATCTAACCATCTAAATAACTGTGTTCAATGCTGTTTATAATGTCACCTCCTCATATTTTCATTAAAAATTTTTCTCACCTCATGTAATTGGATATCTTGGTGTGTGTGTGTGTGTGTGTGTGTGTGTGTGTGTGTGAGATGATAAATTAGTGTAAGGTTTTGGGTATTTGATTATATGAGAAATATTTTAAAAAATTTCTTAACATTTATTAATTTTTGAGAGACAGAGAGATACAGAGCATGAGTAGGTGAGGAGCAGAGAGAGAAGGATGCATAGAATCCGAAGCAGGCTCCAGACTCTGAGCTGTCAGCACAGAGCCTGACGTGGGGCTCGAACCCATGAAATTTGAGATCATGATCTGAGCCACAGTTGGACGCTTAACTGACTGGGCCACCCAGGTGCCCCTGAGAAAGACTTTTTTATTGCTTTCTCATATTTACTATAGCTAAAGATACATAGAATTGTTAGGTTTCACACTTCTCTTTAGATAATATTTATTGTCTTCTGTCTCTCATAGTGCATAAAAAACCAATTTCTTGAGAAATGTTCTTCCATCAAAATACTTTTTTTCATGCTTTCCTACATTTGTTTCTTGGTGCTTGACATTTAGATATTATGTGTAGGTATATGTTTGTTAATTTTAATAAACAATATTATTTTGTTATTAAAATTACTAAAATTATTAAATGATAGAACTCTTCAAAATTATTGTTGTTCTTTTAGTTCAAACAAGTGTTCTAGCCTTTGATTCTTTGTTTTATTTCAGTTTTTTTTCCTGCTAATGTCACTTTTTTTTGGAAATTCCAACAAACTCCCCAAACTTTAAGAAACCTATTAGAGTTGGGGCACCTGCCTGGCTCAGTCGGTTCAACATCCAACTCTTGGTTTTGGCTCAGGTTATGATCTCATGGTTTCATGAATTTGAGCCCTGAGTCAGTCTCTTTGCTGGCAGTGTGGAGCCCACTTGGGATTCTCTCTCTCCCTCTCTCTCTGCACCTCCCCCACACATTACTTCCCTGTCTCTCTCGAAATAAATAAACTTAAAAAAAAAAAAGAAATCTATCAGAGTTGGTATATTTTTTGCCCTTCCTTTAATACCTTCCTAAATTACACTTGAAATAGCAGAGTTGCTAATTTTATTACCTAGACAGAACATATTGGTAAATATTATGATCAGTCATAATTACAGACATTTTAGAGGTTCAGAGTAGTAGCTCCCTCTCAAGATAGCAATTATAACTGAATTCTAGATGTTACCTAAGACTTTTTGTTTTTTTGCAAGGAGAGGTTACAAGGTGGAATGATTTTTTTCTGCAGCAAAAGAAGAGGACATGTTTTCTTATCTGCAGATACCTTGTTTAATAATAGAAGAATGCATGGTCTTAGAGTGTCGAAATTCCATTGGCACTGGAGGAAAAGAGACCTCTGTGAGGAACTAAAAACTAACACGAAGCAAGAGAAGTTAAAATTAGAGTATTAACAAATGGAATAGGAGGCATGCAATGTCTTGTACCTGCACATTTAAAAAAATGCCAATAATTTCTAAGCTGATTTTTATCTCTCTTCATTTGTATCCGTTATTTTTCTCTCATAATTTCAACTGTTATTTGGTCTACATGCTGAGAGGTTTGACGTTTGTCTTCCATATAACTGACGACATTTTCAGCAACCTAAAATATACTTTTTAATGCTTCCCCTGATGATCTTTTAAAAAAAAATTATTTAAGTTCAAGTTAGTTAACATACAGTGCAGTAGTGGCTTCAGGAGTAGAATTTAGTGATCCCTCACTTACATATAACACCCAGTGCTCATCCCACCAAGTGCCCTCCTTAATGCCCATCACCCATTTAGCCCATCCCCTGACCACCACCCCTCCAGCAACCCTGAGTTTGTTTAAGAGTCTCTTATGGTTTGCCTCCCTCTCTGTTTTTATCTTATTTTTCTTTCCCTTCCCCTGTGTTCATCTGTTGTGTTTCTTAAATGCCACATAGAAGTGAAATCATAGGATATTTGTCTTTGTCTGACTAACTTATTTTGCTTAGCTTATATAATACCCACCAGTTCCAACCACTTTGTTGTACAGGGCAAGATTTCATTCTTTTTGATTCTCTACTGATATTTTTTTTCTAAGTTTATTTATTTTCTAGAGAGAGAAAATGTGAGCAGGGGAGGAGCAGAGAGAGAGGGAAAGAGAGAATCCCAAGCAGGCCTCACGCTCTCAGCTCAAAGCCTGGCATGGGGGTCAAGCCCATGAACTGGGAGATCATAACCTGAGCCAAAATCAGGAGTCAGATGCTTACCCAGCTGAGCCACTCAGGCATCCCTATCCCCTGATGATCTTAATTCTAATGTTGTATTTAAATTTTACAGTCCTTTGTAATCCTAGCCAACTTCCTTTTTCATTTTTCCTCTATGTTGGTTCTAGTGAGCTTTTTTGTAATGTTAAGTTCTCTCAAAATGTGTTTATCTTCTTCTCTGGTGTATATTTTCTGAAAAAAAATTTTTTTTTCCCTCTCTTTGAGTGTTGTGTCCTCATCTGTCCTTAACCTCATGTTGATTGTTTCCAAAAAGGGATAGGCCTATACAGAGGTAGTGTTTGTTAAGAGGCTAAATGCTTAGTTTTCCCTTATCCCTTGTGCCTTGTCCTGTGAAGAAACAAAGTCCATCTAACATGTTACCCGAAGGGACAGATAGATGTTCCAAGCTCCAAGCCAAATTCTTGGTAATTTTCTGCATGTGATTTGGCTGGACTGAGAGGGATCCTCTTTTCTTCCTGTTTCCTAATTGTCTTCTGCTACCAGAGTATTCACAAAAGAACATGGTTGATTGTTCTCTACTTGTCCACACCAGTACCCTCCAGCCTGCCAGAAAACAATGCTCTTGGATCTCTTATTTCTGCCCCTTCTTATTACCAAGCTCTTACTCAAGGTGTGGGGTTTTGCCTGCTTTCCTTCACAGCCAGTATTCATTCTATATATTCATCCAGTAGGTGCGTTAAAAGAGGTACTGATGAAGTTAGTAGGGACAAGACCTGCGTTTGACTCAAGCTGATGTGAGTAGTTGTTAGGAAACACCTTATTTTAGTTCAGAGAAATGCTCTGTCTCTGCAACAAGGATCGCCAGTGCTGTTGGGTGGAAAATTTCCATGGTGTCCTTTTCAGGCTCTTCTGTTTCAGACGTGTTTTCTCCCTTTGCTGAGAATTCCTCCAGGTGTATTGCAAACAGGTGTTCACTATTACCTGTGTTGCTTTACTCTGCATCTCTTAGGCTTCTCTGAAGTTAAATATAGGGATGAAGAAAGGAAAAACAGATTCCTTTTATTGCCTTTTCAGTCAAGAAGTCTCACATTTCCCGAATTTTCAGGCATGGTGTCAGGAAGTTATTGGTTCCCTGGTAACTGTGTTCCTCTGCTTTGGGTTGAAGCCACAGCACAGGTCCATGCATTGAACCAGAACCGAGTAAAGCCTGCAGAAGACAGATGAAGGCTGCAGGCATCTTATTCCGGACTTGGTCCCATGACACAGCATGACACATGTCACACGTGGGAGATCTAACAAAAATTGATCAAACTCTCCTGTAGGTGGTGGTTCAAAGCAATTAGATTTAGATTGTTTTTTAGAGAAATAGGCATTAAAGGGAGAGTTTTAGTTTCTTGCTGAAAGTAATAAGGGGGAATAAAAGGGTGGGACAATTGTCTTGGAATCAGAAATGTACCTTAATGATATACAAAGTATTAAAGTATAGTATGTTAAAAAAATAAAACAAAAAACAAAACAAACAACAAAAAAACCCTTGACTGCTAGGATTTGAAGAAATAAATGCTATTAACTCTTGTTAATCCACACAAGATGTATTCTAAAGGTGCCAGAAAGCTGGAAACTGTTAGCATTGCCAGATGCTATGTGGCACCATTTAAAATGTATAACAGGAGTCAAATTTAGCCGCCCTTGCAAACATCTCCAGTGAGTCTGATCTTTCTGTCCACACCAACACCCCTCGTTATCTGGTTCCATGATGTTGTGGGTCTCTTCTCTAGCCTTCATTTGTCCAGAATCAGGATCAAAAGTAGTTGGTGGAAAAGAAGGAAAAGAGTTGAGCAAAAGTGAAAAGTGTCTCCTTTTATTAAGGCAGTGATAATACTGAGACTACCTAATGCCACAAGAGCAGTTTATCCAGTGTAATGCACATACATGCAAATAGTAACCTGACCTCTGTAGGGGCCCTCAGGAGAGTTGTGGCAAATCCCAGGCAAGGGGACATTTTTTGTGACTACACTTAGCAAACACATGCTGTAGTTTTCCAGAAAAGAATAGGGTTAGCTGGGGCTGTAAAGGATCTGTCAGGTCACTGGGTCCCATTATTTTACAATCGAGGAAACAGAAGCCATGGCAGGTGGAGTGACTTCTCCAAATCAAATGTGAGTTTGAGGACCCATTTGGGGCCTGAATCCAAGTCAACTGGGTTCTAGTCCAGCACCCCCCCCCCCCCCCCCCATTTTTCCATGCTTTGCTTCTGCCAGGAAAAGCCCCATCAGGAAAGGCAACAAAAATTTACCTTGAGTATTAAAAAGTCCTACATTGCGTGGGAAAGTTAAATACGCAGTCAAGGGAAAGACCATTCCTTCTTCGGGTTTAGAAACAGAAATGGAGAGGAGACAAAAGGGAGAAATTTTGTTCTTATCTTACTTTTCAAATCCCTTTTCTTTAATAGAAAAGTCCAGGAAATTTTTTTAAGCAGAAAGCTTCACTCTACACCTACTGTAGTGTCCTATATCCCCCACTTTTTTTTTATTTTTAAAAGGCTTTGTTTTTAAGTAATCTGCACACCCAGTGTGAGATTTGAACTCACACCTCCAAGATCAAGAGTTGTAAGCTCTACCGTCTGATCCAGCAAGGTGCCCTATCCCCCCCTTTTTAAAGAGCAACATTCCAGGGTGCCTGGGTGGCTCAGTCAGTTACGTGTCGTGTCTGACTTCGGCTCAGGTCATGATCTCATGGTTCCTGCATTTGAGCCCTGCATCTGTGCTGACAGCTCGGATCCTGGAACTTGCTTTGGATTCTGTGTCTTCCTCTCTCTCTGCACCTCCCTGGTTTGTGCTCTGTCTCTCAAAAATGAATAAACATTAAAAAAAAATTAAAGAGCAATGGTCCAATCCTTGGTATGGCCAATGTCAATTTATGTTTTAAATTCTCCAGCAATTGCAACTTTTGAGTACATCTCCTATCTCTTACCTTGCCATATGTAGTTTTTTAACACTGATTAAAATCACTTTGGGAATGTGACAGGAATAAATGCACTGATTTAAAATCCCTATTTCCATATTTGGATTTCATTAATATTGTTGTTGTTCTCTTCTCTCGATTACATCACTAGTTAGCATCATGAGTGAGTTTGAAATGTTCCCATAAACTCTTGGTTTCATCAAGCCGCTAACCTTGGTATAAATATCTTAACTTATTATTTTCCTAATTAAAAATGAAGCAGCATATACAGAGGTAAGTTCTGGGGTATCTGGGTGGCTCAGTTGGTTAAACATCCAACTTTGGCTCAGGTCATGATCTCACAGTTTGTGGGTTTGAGCCCCTGGTCCAGCTCTGTGCTGACAGCTCAGAGCCTGGAGCCTGCTTTGGATTCTGTGTTTCCTTCTTTCTCTGCCCCTCCCCTGCTCACACTCTCTCTCAAACATGAATCAACATTTTAAAAAAATGAGGTGAGTTCTGCCTTAGTTTAATTGATGAGAAAACAAAATATATCTTCTACTTCTCAAGGAAGGAGAGAGACCTACTCCAGACACTGTAATTTGCCTTTGAATTCATTATTTGCATAATTGAGAAGAATTCCAAATGTAGATGGTCTATCCCAGGACCTTTCTCCTCTCCCCGAATGGACTTTGGAGTCTAAGACTCAGCCACATGGGCTAAAATGCCAGAGTCTCACAGGAAGTGCTAAGCTTGAAGCATGTGTTGAGATGAAATTCAAGTTCAAAATGGGAGGAATCCCAATCTGTTGGGCTTTAGTGTGTCAGGAGAATTTACTTGAAGGGAGAAAGGTATTTTAGCTTACTTAGGTTATTGTCCTGTAAGCTAAGAGACCCTGGGTTCCAGTTGTGTGAGCTCTGGCAAGTTGATGAACCTCTCCTGCTATGATTTTTATCTGACAAATGAGTTAGCAGTGCTGTTCTATCTCCTTTATGAGGAAAAATGAGGTATTTGTGAAAGTGCTTTAAAAAAATAAAATGGCTTCGTGGAGTGGTATTCATTAATTTGTGTTCTTGGAGTCATTCCCTTTGTCAAAGAGAGTTGACTCCTCTTCTCATGAGAACAATTCCTGATAGGTTTTTTTTCACCATCATCTTTCTGACCCTTTTTTTCCTTGAGATGTGGGTTTTATAGTATTGGCTAATTGGACATGGTTGATAGAACTGAGGTGCAGATGTTCTGAGCTTACCATCACGTGACTTCTCAAACTGTTCCAACACTTGGAGGGAAAAGAACCTGGATCATTCTGTTTGCAAACTCAACATCCAAGAAGGCTTGAATATAATCTGTGAATTTTTGCTCTTAATGAAATTAGACACAAGCTCTCAGCCAATGGAATACATAACTGGGTTCCAGATGCTTTTCCACATGGGAATTCTCAGAAGTATTCCCTAATGTTCCAATGTGTGTGTAGGAGTACCTTATTTAGCACTGTTGTGGAAGCCTGTGGTGAGAGGTGGATACAGGGCAACTTTGATAAATGGAGATACCCCCTTCTCCTTGAGAGGAATGGAATATTGAGAGTACAGATAGGGAGGGGATGTAGGGAGAAGAGGGCTTATTGATGTCTAGTTGGAGAGTGGGCAGAAGGAACACATACTCATCAGTCAAGGCAAGAATAAAGAAAGTGACTTTGTCCTTAGTGTAGGGGGGAAGGTAGGTGGCATTCTTTCAAAGCTAAATATTTTAGGGTGCTGGATTTTTCTTTATGGAACTTGACCCATGAAAGCCAAATGAGATGGTGTGAGGCCTCTAACCCACCCTCAAAGGAAATGCCATGAGAGAAATGAATTGTATGTTATATGTGTCTGCTATGACTTCTCTTATACCTCGAAGGGTATTAGAACTCCAAATGACAGGTTGAGTTTCTTTGGAAAGGCTGATAGAAACAGAGGAAATTAAAATGCAAGTTAAAGGCTCATATTTTTTCAAGTTCTTGAATATCTGGAGCCAAAATTAATTGGCGGGGACCGGGGGTGGGGGAGGAGGTAAGATTTAATTATTCCAGTGGTGGTGAATGTATCCAGTCACATCATGCGCTCAGGTGACATAGCATCCTGGAAAGGCTCAGCATGAAGGAACAAATTGAAGAGAAGCCTCTTCTGCTTTCCAGGGAAAACAGTACATTTAAATTAACTTCTGATTCTCTCCTTTTTTAAAAAAATCAGCTTTTGAGGACCAGCCCTACCTCACTCAGCCTTCATTTCAGTGGTTGGTAATCACCAATCTCTTTTTTCCCCTCTGACTTGCCATCTAGTAGGGTCTCCAATCATTCTTAGACAAGGTCTCTATGAGCTGAGTGCAGGATCTTCCCACATAAGCATGGGGATTACAATTGCCAGGTTTAGGTTTGCCAACTTAAGTGGTGACTGGTGTTGCCTCTTTTTATTTTGTCAGCAACGTGAACTCCTGCAGACTGCAAATACAGTATGTCTTCAGGAAATCTGTGTGTTGTATGGGAAAGAACACTGAACTAACAGTGAGGGACCATACTGTTGCCCTCCATTCTTACATATGCATTCTTACCTACATAATCTCTTTGAGAAATGATAATGATAATAGATGGGAATGATAAGGATAATAATAGATGATCTTAGCACCTATATGGATTAATGTGCTTAATCCTCACAACTCCGTGATGTGGGTACTATCATTATCTCTGTGTTACAGATGAGGAAACTAAGGCACAGATCATAATGACTTATCCTCAGGCTCACTCAGCTGGGACATGGCTGAGTGGGGTCAAGCTGAAGGAGACATTGAGACTGTCTCAGTCACCAAGATCTATCTAGACCAGTCACTGGGAGGGTATAATGAAGGAGTTCTTCTCTCTATATGCAATGAGTGGTATTTGTTGTCCTGGGTTGCCTTGTGTCTGATTCAGCCTCCCCTTGAGTTTTGGGTTTGTAGGGATGATCCCTTCTTCAAACAAAGTCTGCCCATTATACCTGATGGAGAGTGCTATTGTGTTTTCTTCCCAAATTTAACGTTTAACATAGGATAAGCCACCAAAGTTACCTTCGCTGAATTCCCTTTAGTGTGACATTCATAACATCTTTGCTTTGAGGTCTAGCCCTGTAGTTTTTTATTTATACCAAACTGCTTATACTTAAATTATACAATCTGATACATTTAGATATATGCATATACCCATGGAACTATCACTGTAATCCTAGATAATGAAAATACTGAATCCCCACAGAATTGTCACATACCCTTGAAACCCAGTCTAACTCCATCCCTGAACAACATGGATCTGCTTTCTGTCTCTAAATTGGATCCTGGATTCTGGAGTATTTTACAAATGGAATGGTACTATATGAATTCTTTTCTCTGGCTTCTTTTGCCCATACCCAATAGGATTATTTGAGATTCACCCATGCTGTTTTGTGTAATAGTTCTTTTCTGTTGCTAATATTTTGCCATGTATGAATATATCACAGTTGGTGTATCCATTCACTTGCTAATGGACATAGGCATTGTTCACTGGTGTGTGTGTGTGTGTGTGTGTGTGTGTGTGTGTGTGTGTGTGTGTTTTGCTATTAGAAATAAAACTGCTGTGAGTACTCATGAACAAGACTTTTCAGTTTTACTGAGGCAAAATAGACAAAATTGTAATATATTTAAAGTATACAATGTGATGATATGATATATGCATACCTTTTGAAAGGATTCCAATAATCAAGTTACTAACATATCCATCACCTCTCGGAGTTACCTTTTTGTTTTCTTTGTAAAAACACTTAAGATCTACTTAGGAAATTTAAAGTATACAATACAGTATTACCACTCTAGTCACCATGCTATACATTAGGTCCTCAGACCTTGTTCATTTTATAACTGAAAGTTTAAACCATTTTATCAACCTCTCCCCATTTCCCCCACCCCCAGCCCCTGCCAACCACCATTCTCCTCTGTTTATATAATTTCAACTTTTTTTTTAAATTCCACACATAAGAGATATCATGTAGTATTTGTCTTTCTCTGTCTGATTTCTTTCATTTAGCATAATGCCTTCCAGTTTCATCCATGTTGTCACAAATGACAGGAATTCCTTCTCTTTTAAGGCTGAACAATATTTCATCATACACATAGACTACATTTCCCTTCTCCATTCATCTGTTGATAGCCCCTTTGTTGCTTCCATATCTTGGCTACTGCGACTAACATTGCAATGAACAGGGGAGTTTAGATATTTCTTTGAGATGGTGATTTCATTTCCTTTGGTTATATGTGCAGAAGTGGGACTGCTAGATCATATGGTAGTTATATTTTTAAATTTTTGATGAACATCCATCCTGTTTTCCATGGTGGCTGAATCAGTTTATATTCCCACCCACAGTATACATGGGTTCTCTTTCCTCCATTATCTTACCAGCATTTAGTATCCCTTGTCTTGTTGTTAATAGACGTCTTAACTGGTGTGAGGTTAATGGTTTTACATTTCCCTGATGATTTGTGCTATTAAACACATTTTTATATACCTATTAGTCATATATATATATATATATATATATTTTTTTTTTTTTTTTTTTTTTTTTTTTTTAAAGTACCTAGTGAGTTCCTTTGCTCATTTTTAATTGGGTTGTTTGTGGCGTTTTGTTTTGTTTTGTTTTGTTTTGCTGTTGAGTTGTAGGAGTTCCTTATCTATTTTGGATACTAACCCCTTACCAGATATATAGCTTGAAAATATTTCTCCCATTCTGTAGGTTACATTTTTATTTTGTTGATTGTTTCCTTTACTATGCAGAAACTTTTCAGTTTGATGTAATCCCTCTTGGTTTTGCTTTTATTGCCTTTGCTTTTGTGTCAAATCCAAAAAACTATTGCCAAGTTCAATGTCAAGGAGCTTCCTTCCTGTGTTTTCTTCTGGGAGTTTTAGGTTCCAGGCTTTACATTTATTCTTCAGTCTATTGTGAGTTGAGTTTTGTCTTTAGTGTGAGATAGGTGTCCAATTTTGTTCTTTTGAATATGTGGCTGTCCAGTGTGCTTAGCACTGTTTATTGAAGAGACTGACTTTTCTTCATTGTGTATTCTTGGGCACCTTTGTCATTAATTAATTGACCATATATGTATGAATTTATTTCTGGGCTCTCCTGTTGATCTCTGTGTCTGCTTTTATGCCACTAACATATTGTTTTGATTATTATTGCTTTGTAATGTAGTTTGAAATTAGGCAGTGTGATGCTTCCAGTTCTGCTCTTTGTACTTATACTTCCTTAAGCTATTCATAGTCTTATGTGGTCTGTAAGAATTTTAGCGTTGTTTTTTTCTCTTTCTGTGAAAAATGCTAATTGAATTTTGATAGAGATTGCATTGAATTTTTATTTTATTTTATTATTTTTTTTGAATTTTTTAAAATGTTTATTTATTCTTGAGAGAGAGAGAAAGAGAGAGAGCATGAGCAGGGGAGGGGCAGAGAGAGGGAGACACAGAATCCAAAGCAGGCTCCAGGCCTGAGCTGTCAGCACAGAGTCAGACGCAGGGCTCAATCTCACAAACCATGAGATCATGACCTGAGCTGAAGTTGGACACCCAACCAACTGAGCCACTCAGGTGCCCCTGCATTGAAGTTTTAGATTGCTTTGGGTAGTATGGACATTTTCCCAGTGTCATTCTAATCCACAGATATAATATCTTTTCATTTATTGGTGTTTTCTTCCATTTCTTCCATTAGTATCTTTTTAAAAAAAAATTTTAATGTTTATTTATTTTTGAGAAAGAGAGCGTGTGAGAGAGAGCAGAGGAAGGGCAGAGAGAGAGGGAGACACAGAATCAGAAGCAGGCTCCAGGCTCTGAGCTGTTAGCACAGAGCCCGACATGGGGTTCGAACCCATGAACTGTGAGATCATGACCTGAGCTGAATTTGGATGCTTAACCAAGGGAGCCACCCAAGCGCCCCTCTTTCATCAGTATCTTATAGGATCAGTGTACAGATATTTCACTTCCTTGGTTAAATTGATTCCTAAATATTTTCTTTTTGATGCTATTATAAGTGGTTTTGTTAATTTCTTTTTCAGATAGTTATTAGTGTATAAAAAGACAATTGATTTTTGCATGTTGATTTTATATCCTGCAACTTTACTGAATTAATTTATCAGTTCTAACCCTTTTTGGTGGAGAATTTAGTTTTTCTCTCCATAGATGATTCATCTGCAAATGGAGACAGTTTTACTTCTTGATTTCTGATTTCAATGCCTACATTTTCTTTTTCTTGCCTAATTACTTTGGATAGGACTTCCAGTGCTGTGTTGAACACAAGAGGCAAGAGTGGGCACGCTGGTCATTTTGCTGATCTTAATGGAAAAGTTTTCAGCTTTTCACCATTAAGTATGATGTCAGTTATGGGCATGTGTGACTTTGATTTTGTTGAGGTATATCCCTTCTATACCTAACAAATTATAAGCTTTTATCATGAAATGATGTTACATTTGGTCACACGCTTTCTCTGCCTCTTCTGAGATAATCATACAGTTTTATATCCTTCATTCTGAGTGGTGTATCACAGTTACTGATTTGTGTATGTTGAACCATCCCTGCATTCAAGGAATAAATTTCACTTGATCATGTTATATTATCTTTTTACTGTCCCATTTAATGATCCACTTATGGTCCCACTTTTCTTGGAGTCTCTGAACAAAGATAATTCACAGAAATATTTCCAGGCACAGACTGTTTTATTTCCTTCATTATCCTTTGGGCTTATAATAATTTCAGAGAGGTTTTTTTCCAAGAGGTTTCACTATATAGTGACATCACCTATATTGTTTTCTCTAATCTACAGACCACATGTGATCTCAATGTCTAAAATCAATGAAATTGAAAGAAATTCTAAAACTTCCTTAGGTCTTACAGTTAGAACAAGAGTAATGGAAAGGGGGGGGAGGAAGAAGACATGCTTATTGAACAGAAGAAAGTAATTTCTCAGAAACCCTGCTGTTTTATCATGGTTTGCTTTCAAAAAGAATGTATTAGTATGTAGAGGTGGAGCCAAGGAGAAGGAGCTGAGCAGGGGTGGCTAGGGAGATAGGGCAGGAGCCAGGAGAGTGTGTCTTCATGGATGCCCAGAGAAGATGATTCATGGAGGAAAGAATGGGGAAAGGTAAAAGACTGTAGAGATTTGAGTGAACAGAAGACAGAAATGATTGTGGGGTTTGCTACATAGACGCAATTAGTGGTGTTGTGGTGTCTCAGGTGCCATGGTGAAGGGAAGAAGCATGACTGGGAAGAACTGGATAAAGAATGAGGGAGGAGGGGGTGAAGACATAACTACTGGTAGTTCTTTGAAGAAGCTTCACAGCAAATGAGAGCACTGAGTGCCTACAATAGCCAGTAGTTGCCCTGTTCCCTAGTTACCTTGCTCTACTAGGGGTCACATCAACTATAGTCTCAAAAATTGGATTAGTGTCCCTGTCTCCAATGAAATGGAAGAAATGAGAAGAGGTTTGAAAGATTTTCTAGTTCTACTGACTCCTAGAGATAGTAGGAAATATTACAGTTTGTAAATACACCTTGCCCAATTAAATCCAATTTCTTGCAGATAGCACCTTGCAGATAGTATAGTTGTAGCACGTGAGAAAAAAATATAACAGTTTTCTTTTTTCTTTTTGATTTTTTTAATGTTTATTTATTTTTGAGAGAGAGGGAGACACAGAACTTGAGCAGGGAGGAAGGGGAAGAGAGAGAGAGGGAGACACTGAATTTGAGCTGTTAGAACAGAGCCCAAAGTGGGACTTAAACTTGTGAATTGCAAGATCATGATCTGAGCCAAAGTTGGATGCTTAACTGACTGAGCCACCCAGGCACCCCCATAACAGAGTTTTCTTATTCTAATGCTTAACTTTACTAAATAATTATTTTGATTTTGTTTTAAAATAAAAGCAGGTGTTTTTTTTTGTTTGTTTTGTTTTTAAGAAACACATTATCCACTGGAACAAAATTATCATGCTGTAGGCTTATGGAATAATTTGTCATTTTCATTATGTAAGCAGTTTGTTGCCAAACAAAAATCCCTCCTTTTGTCAAAAGAGAGCATTTCAGAGCCAAATGGTAGAATCATTTGCATTTTCTTTAATTTCTGCCCTGAACATCATTTTTTTTCTTAATTTTCAACCAGTGATAGGATTCTGGCCATATTTATTTCTCGTTAGTTTTGGTGTCCTGTAATGCAATATTGCTTGAAACCTTCTTAAGTATTTATCTTCTACCTCATAGATGAGAGGATTTTAAGAAGTCTTTTGATTTCTCTGGGAGTTGGACGGTTGCGTATGTGATTCCAGATGATCCAAGGAAGAAGTTACAGAAAGGCAGTAACAGGGGTTGCCCACAGGGTTTCAGATCACTCTGACCTATAAGCACATCTTGGAGGAGAAGATTATCTACTTTTTCTTTTTTCAAGAAGAGAGCAGGGTTATACTTTAATTGTAAATTTCAATGTACATACCATTGTAGGCAAAAAATTCTTCCTTTTGGCTAAATAATATCTGCTTATGATTTTCAAATTTTATTTCAAGAAAAAATGGTGGGAAAAATCTCCTGGATTTTCTTTTTATAACTACAATGTTGTTGACTCCAGTGTTTATTTTAGGTTCTGTTGGAATCCCTACATCTCTTATTTCAAATCTAATGTGGTTTCAGGGCATCTGGGTGGCTCAGTAGGTTAATCATCTGCCTCTTGATTTCAGCTCAAGTCATGATCTCCTGGTCATGGGATTGAGCCCCTCAGTCAGGCTCCACGCTGAGCATGAACACTGCTTGAGATTCTCTCTCTCTCCCTCTGCCCCTCTCCCCTGGTTGCACATGTGCACTCTCTCTCTCTCTCTCTTTTAAAAAAACAAAACAAAACCCAAAAACCTAGTGGGGTTTATAGGGGAAGATCATGGTTTCTTTTCTTTTCTTTTTTCTTTTCTTCTCTTTTCTTTTTCTCCCTCCTTTCTTTCATTCTTTCATTCGGTCGTTCTCTCATTTTCTCTCTTGTTCTCTCTCTTCTTCTCTTTCTCTCATTCTCTCTCATTCTTTCTCTCTGTCTTTTTGTCTCTATCTCTCCCTCCCCCTCCCTCCCTTCCTTCCTTCCTTCCTTCCTTCCTTCCTTCCTTCCTTCCTTCCTGTTTTGCAGGCTTCATGCCCAGCACATAGCCCATTGCAGGGCTTGAACTCAAGACCCTGAGATCAAGACCTGAGCCAAGATCAAGTGTGGGATGCTCAACTAACTGAGCGACCCAGGCACCCCTCTAAATAATTCTTTTATTATTTTTCAATTACTAACGAGTTTCTTTTTTTTCCTGGCTAAAATTTTAAAAACTGGTAACCATCAGCCAGTACAGTATCTTGTAATGTTCTGCTCTTAAACACATTTTGTTATTGAGTAAGATATTTGTGAAAGCTGGCTTCTCTTGTTTTCTTTTGACTGACTTTTCAGTTATAATTGCAAGATGTGTTTGGTCTCACAGTGATTCTCAGTAGCACGCACGCTCTTTTAAAAAAGAGCTACTTTTTCTTTGCAAAGAGCAGAACTTGAAAATATGCATTTGGAAATGTTCAAATGTATGTGAACTAGAAAGAATAGAACAATGAATCTCCATTAGCTTCACCTAACCAAGATTTTGCCCCATTTGCATTATTTACCCATCCTTTGTTTTCCTTTGCTGAAGTATTTAAAAGCAAACCTTACACATTATGTTGTTTCCCTCCTACACACATCAGTATCCTTCTCTAAAGAACATGAGCCACAATATGACTGTAGTCTAATTATCATGCCTGTCACAATTTCTTATTACTATGGGATATCTATTTCATAATCAGATTTCTCCCCTTGGCCCCTAAAGATCATTTTATAGTTAGTTTGGTTGGCTCAGGACCCAAACAAGATGCACATAGTCACTTGGTTGTTGCTTTTCCTAAATTTCTTTTCATCTGGAGTATTTCTCTTTTTCCTTTTATTTTTTTAGGTGACTCTTTGCAAAAAACCAAGTTTACTCCTCATAATGTTTTCCCTTTGGATTTGTCTGTTTGCTTCTTTGGGGTGATGTTTAACTTGCTCTTCTGTTCATCTCTTTCCAGCAAATGAGGGATGGGTTCAGGCTTGAGTTCACTGTGGTTCACCCATTTTGGCAAGAACACTTAACAGGCAGGGCCATGGCTTCATGTCACATCCCACTGTGAGGCACACAGTGTCTGTTTTTCTCACGTCTCAGGATGCTAAGGTTGATCATCAGTCCCTCCATTGTAGTGCTCTCTGTCATCCTCTGCTATACATGCTTTTATCCATTGGAGACTATTGCATGGGACTGCAAAATGGTTATTTCCTAGTACTGCTTTTCCTTCCAAGTCAATTAGCTTGAATTCTTGGTAAAAGAATAGCTTTTCTCTTGTTAAGCAGCCCATAGGATTACCCTAACATGTATTTATTCCACAACAGTGGAATAAATATTTAATTATTCTTTTAAAATACACACCAATTAATTTCTCCTTTAACCTGAAGGCCAGTTTGCTATTAACAGTTTCCCTGCAGAACCTGCAGCTGGCTGTCAAGCAAAGTAACCGACCCATCTCCCTTTGTCTGCTAGACCCAGCCAGTGAGCACTTGATTAGGACCTTGCCATGGGGTTCCTGAGCCTAACAGATTGAGACCAGCCCTCTATGAAAAGGTTTCTGGGACACCTGGGTGGTTCAGTTGGTTAAGCATTCTACTCTTGATTTAGGTTCAGGTCATGATCTCATGGTTCATGAGTGTGAGCCCTGCATCGGGGCTCTGCACTATATGTTCTTGGGATCTTCTATCTCCCTCGCTCTCTGCCCCTTCCCCCCACTCATGCTCTCTCTCTTTCTCCAAAATAAAATAAAAACTTAAAAAAAGAGGCTTCTGAAATGATACTCCAGGTCAGATTGCAAAGCTGAAAATGTTTGCAGGTTACTAAACCTCTGATTTAAGGTGTTTTCATAGCATGATGACCATATCACATGAAGTGTTATATCCTTCCTACATCCACAGTTCAAAACCATAGATTTACTTCTCATTTGATTGATGTTCCTTCCCATCAAATCTAATGTCAGAAGGTAGACTGAGTCTTCCTGGCCTCCGAGTTTAACCAGAACTTGTCTGGTTTCAAGAGACAGAAATTCACCTCAAACTACCTATGACACAAAGAAAATTTGTTGGAAAGCTGTCAGGGTAGCTCATAGGGCTGAAAGCAAGTTACAGAATGTTTAGCTGTTTGAGGGATTTCGAGGACTTCAGTTGGACTGGAATGTCTCTAATACAGTCTTTTCTTCTTACCTGTAATTGACAACTTTGTTCTCTTAAACACTTCCTTGTGTTGGTGGCCTTAGTAACCAGCCACACAAAGAGTGTTTTTTGTCTGTTTGTTTGTTTTTAACATCAAGACTCTGATTGGCCTGAGATGTGTGTTCACCTCTAGGCCAATTACTGTCTCCCTGGGAGTGCTCTGGTTAGCCTATTTTGGGTCAACCATCCACTTCTGTATATATTAGAGGAGAGAACAGTGAGGGATCTACCTTTCTAGATGAGAAGAGTAAATCCACAGCATCCAAAGGAAAGAGCCTAGATGTCTATCAACTGCTGAATGGATAAAGAAGATGTGGTTTATATATACAATGGAATACTACTTGGCAATGAAATCCTGCCATTTGCAGCAATGTGGAGGAAACTGGAGGGTATTATGCTAAGTGAAATAAGTCAGTCAGAGAAGGACAGATATCATATGTTTTCACTCATATGTGGACTTTGAGAAACTTAACAGAAGACCATGGGTGAAGGGAAGGGGAAAAATAGTTATAAACAGACAGGGAGGGAGGCAAACCATAAGAGACTCTTAAACACAGAGAATGAACTGAGGGTTGATGGCGGGGGGAGTGGAGGGGGAAAATGGGTGATGGGCATTGAGGAGAGCACTTGTTGGGATGAACATTGGGTGTTGTATGTAAGCAATGAATCATGGGAATCTACCCCCAAACCAAGAGCGCACTGGATATACTCTATGTTAACCAATGTGACAAAAAAATTATATTTAAAAAAAGTACATAATAGTAGATGCCTAACGAAATGTTGTAGAAGAACCAGTGGACTCAAGGAAGACTGACTGCCTTGATGTAATTCATTAGATTTGTAGAAAGAATCTATTTTGACACAATATATTCCATAAAGTCATGCTGACTTTTACTTGCTCTCTGGGCTCTTGGATCCTCCAAACATAATACTTAAAATAGCTGTGTTTTTATTTGTCTTTGAAAAGCACTCTGCTCCAGCCCTCACAAATTCTCAAAGGCAATGTTAAATTGTCAAGTTTAAACCTCTATAATGACTTAATTAATTTGTCCAGTATTAAAAACAGTGGGCTCTTAGAACCTATAAATCTCAACGTATCTCAATGTGTATTGAGGATCTAGCACTGTAGATCCTTTCCTGTAGGTCATGGTACCTGGATGCTTTCCTGTGCTTCAATGTGAGAGACTGTACACATGAAGACTAAGCCAAAGAAAACTTTTTTCTTTTCGGCTTTGTTCATCAAGTGATTGTTTTTTTTTTTTTTTTTTTATTCCAACAAATAGAAAGGTATTTTTTTTTCTGTTCTAAAACAGACCACAGAGTTGTCATCATCAGTGCTTTCTGACCTTATATGTCACTTACCCTAGACTGATAATTATAACTCTCTGCTGCCTGATGCTGTAGACCTTACCTCAGTTTAATCTGATGAGATATTGTGACCCTAAATTCATTCCTTACACGTGGATTCATTCAGATAACTTAAAATCATGGGAAGAAACAGTGTTTTTCATCAGTAGCAGAAATGTATAATTTTTTTTTCCCATTTCCTAAGCTAATGAAATCTTGATGCAACTGAATGCAATATTTTTTTATTAATAAATATAAAAATATTTCATCTAATATTTGGGACCCCTTTGCCTTGAATAATTATTCTTCACTTTTTCGAGTTCTTCCATTTTGCTTGGATTTCCTTACCATTGAGGTAAAAAAAAAAAAAAAGATTTTGGAGTCATTTTAAAAATTTCAGGGAATAGTTGAATGTCTTCAACAGTTGATTTCCTTAGCTCTTTTTGGTGTGCAATGTCAAAGGGAATTTCACATTTACAAGGTACCGAAGCATGGGATCTATTGTCCTCTCTCTCTCGTCATGGTAAGTGTTCATCAAGTTGATAATGAAATCTGTAGCAACATCATGTTGTTTTGATGGCTTTAGATGCAGGAGAATTTGGAAGCCAATATGCAGTTCATTTAACTTGTGCCCACGCCATCTGCTTATCTGCAGCACTCAGCCAGCCCGCCTGCTTCTTTTCTCCTAGAGTCTACAGAGATGATTAACCTGGATGAAGATTCCTGGCAGCCTCAATTGACTTCCTGAATCTTCCACACCATCCAGAATTCCCTGGTGGAGGCTGGCAGGAAATTTGGAAAAGTGGAGAGTCTTTTTTGGCCTGGGAGAGGGTAGACATAAATGTCAGCTGGTGAACCATCACTGGGGAGAATGACTTCAGGACTCAAGGCTTGTTCAAAATAAATTTCAAGTCACCAGCTAACTCTAATGTAATATCACCAAGAAGGGAAATGTTCTGGGCTTCATCATCTCCTATGTTTATTCTGTAGCAACAGGAATAGTGTAGTCCAACTAAGTGTAATGTGCCAACAAATTGTTTTCAAAGTCACTAGGAGGGTAAGACAGGTAATTATTTTCTTCCTTCCTGACTTACATCAGAGACAGGTTGGCACTAGAGGTCTGATTCCATTGGATTATAGAGGCTATGCTTTTTAATATGTCTTGGGATATCATTGAATTAAGATCAATTACATGGGGTTAGCCAGGGCAATGGTGGTAATTTGGCCTGAGTGACTGTGAATCTTCTCTGAGTGAACCACAGAGTGTCTGGCCTTCAATTTGTACCACAAATATGAGTCAGGGGCCTGCCCTGCCATTATCCCCCATGTATGTGGTTTCAGTCATCCTGTCCATTGACCTTGGACTGCCAGGAAGTGCCCATTTGTGCAAGTCTGAAGCAAGGAAGAGTGTAAAAACTGATTATGGAATGCAGGCCTGTAAGTCAGAGGTGAAAAGCCCCTTATTTCCAACCGCCCTTTGGCAACAGAACCTTCTCTTACCCTGTTGTCAGGCTGGTGCTGAGCATTCTACCACAGTGCACACCGACCCGCCACTGGGGTATCAATCAGAATAATTCATGGTGGTCATATGTTGCCTTGTGTATAGTCCAACAGCATCTTTTTACACTGGGCATCCGCCTGTCTCTTTTATCAGCAAGTATAGAGAAAATATTTTTGTGAAGAAAGTTCCCAGTATAAATAACAAAGAAAGAAGGAAAAAAGGAAAATAAAAAAGGCAGGTCTGAGATTACTGTGTATCAAGACACGGGTGTGGTTTGATGATAAAAGCCCGAACACTTTGGATGAAGGCATCCCATCGGACGTGATGAGTCCTCTCCTTCGGACTCAATTGTGGAGAGTTAATTGACATTCCTTGGCGCTGCTGCCCTGGGCTGACTTCTCTCAAAATTGTGGAGTCAGTCATGCATGTTTTCTGTGCCTTCCAGCTTCCCTTTCTGAGCACACTGTCTGGCTTTCTGACCCTCTCATCACACCACCCCTCAGAACATTAGTCTCTGGGGCTGCTTCTTTCACTGCCTGACCAACCCCCCTCAGTCCTCTACCTCATTCTAAAAGCACTACTGCAATTATAAGACTACATAATATTTGCTGAAATGTTAAAGATAAAGGGGCATTGATTTATTTACTTTTTTTCCCCCAGAGGATTCTAGGATGTCTGTGGTATTGACACCAAGAAAGGGCACATAGATGTTAGGATATCACAGTCCAAGATATTTAACCCCAAATTTTGGTGTCAGTTGAAGTAATTAACTACAGTCTGTAGCTCCTCAAATGGTGGTCCACTGAGCAGTGGTTGACATCACCTTGGAGGTTAGAAATGAAGACTTGTAGGCCCTACCTCACATCCACTGAATGAGAATGTGCCTTTTAACAAGGGCCCCAAGTAATGATTCTTCACATTCATGTTTGAGAAAAATAGACCTATTCTGTATGAAGTTTCAGTAAAAATAAATACAGTCTGATGTCAGTCTTCTAGTCAAAAGAGAGGCAAATGGTCCTTAGGAGAAGCCTCTGAGGGAGCAGTGGCTTTCCAAATTTAGTGCACATGAGAATCATCTGGAAGGCTTATTAAAACAGAAATAGCTGGGCCCCAACCTCAGAACTTAAAAAAAATTTTTTTTAATGTTTATTTCAGAGAGAGAGAGAGAGACAGAGTATGAGCAGGGGAGGGGCAGAGAGAGAGAGAGAGAGAGAGAGAGAGACAGACAGACAGACAGACAGAATCTGAAGCAGGATCCAGGCTGTGTGCTATCAGCACAGAGCCCGACGTGGGGTTTGAACCCATGGACTGTGAGATCACGACCTGAGCTGAAGTCTGACGTTTAACTGACTGAGCCACCCAGGTGCCCCCAACCTCAGAATTTCTAATTTAGGTCTGGGGGAGCCTGAGAATATGCATTTCTAACAAGTTTCCAGGTGATGTTGATCCTATGGTTCTGGGGACACACTTTGAGAAGTATGGACATATAGTGGTGTGATTAATGGGAACAATCCATGTTGGTTGAGGCCCCAGACAGAAACTCTGTGGCAGGAACTCTGTTAGGTTCTTGTATACACACAAAGAACACTCTACCTGGAAGCCTTAGATCATGGTTTAAGGGCAATCTTTACCACATTCTGTGCTGTGTCATTTTTCCGTGATATCTTGAGACTTAACTCAAAAAAAGGTGATCCTAATTAGAGGATCTCAGACTTAGGAGATGAGAAGGGATATGTGTGATGATTAGTTAGTTGGGACTTTTTTGGGGGGGGGGGGCAATCAAAGCCAACATTGTGCCTGCAGGTGGACCCAGGCACACTTCTCCTATCAACTGAATATCTCTGATATTCTTAATTTACTAGGTATTGGTATAGAAAGATCCCCATATTTTTGGAACCAAACCATGTAGTTTTGGTCTTTTGGATTTCTACCAAATGGGAGAAATACATTTCTCAGTCAACATGCAACTCTAATTAACAAATTATGGCACTGTTTGTATAGATTAGCTGTTAACGTCTAGGAATAAGTACACTCAGGCATTTAGTGTTTCTGTAGTTACGTTTGGCAGTGTTAAAAGCTGAATCTGTGTTCTAATGAAATTTTATGTCTGTTGTGTAAATGATGGATCAGGTATCAGGCATGACTGTAGAATCTGATCATTGGTGTCAAAGCTCATACATATTTAAGGTCCTTCACCATGTCAACCTGAAATGCTACCAGTTCTCTTGTTAAGGAGATACCCCTTCAAGGAAAGGAGACCCGAGGGGTCAGGTTAAGCCTTCTAGAGACACAGGTGAGGGTACAAGGGAGCAGGGGTATGTCAGAACATGCTGAGAAGTGAAGGGAGATAGCTAGGGGTTGGTCGGTGATGAAAATTAAGAGTCACTGTGGATGATGTCCCAAGTACAGGAATGACTATAACTAAAAAACCTGAATGTAGAGTCTATGGTTGTTGAAGTTTATCAGGACCTTCTGTTGCTTGTTTCTGAGAACTGTGCACCCCCCTGCCAGCCCCCGGTATATATGACTAGAATTCTCTTCCTTTTCTCTTAACTCTTGGTGTCGTTTCCTATGTGGAAGGATTTCCCTGAAGGTTTTTTTTTTTTTTTAATCAAAGTATTCTAGAACATGGGAAAATCCTTCAGGTTTCTGGGATTTCTTTTTATATTTTAAAACCTAAATTAAAAAACAGCAAGGCCCTGGTCTAACCCCTAGGTGAGATGTGAGGGCTGGCACTTGCCACCACCTTGTGAAGCATGTAGGAGAGTAAGAGCCTGTAATCAAATAGAATAAGTAGCTGGGATGATTCCACACAGCCCTGGGGAGTTAACGGCATTGCTTTCTTTCTTGGCCTTCTTGCCAACACCCTGCTGCTTTACTTCTCAACTAAAAATAACGATCTTCTGTCCTACTTTTTTGTTATTAACATTTCTTAATTTGTAAGGACTTTTCTCATTTCACGGTGTCTCCTAAAAGCTCTGTTTCCCTGGGTTTTAGCTCCTGTGTATCTAAGTGAATTATAGGGAAAGCTGCCTTGTCTAATACCTAGCAATCCTACCAAAATCAGCATTTTGAATGTTCATCTTTAATAATGCCAGTTATGTTGGAGAAAAGGATCTAGACCACGGTGGAGTTGGTGCTGTGAAGAAACAGGATGTTTTATTCTGTCACAAAAATTCTATAGGTAATGCTAGTGTCATTGTTGGTTTTTTGTTTTTGTTTTTGTTTTTCAGTTTAATGTTGAGGAATGAAAAGGTGACAGTCTGGCACAATGTAACATGACTTTTAGTTATCTGTATTTTTACTAATTGGACAAGCGTGCAAATACATAAAGATCTTGCAAAAGTAATGCATGTCCATTTTTGAAAACTCGGAACATGTGGAGTATGTGAAATAGGGAAGCAATTAATCACGACCCCACAGCACAGAGGGCACCATTGATTTGTTCAACGGGAAGCATTTAAAATATATTAGAAACTGTTGTAACCCTGTTTGGGTATTTCTCCATGCGTGTATTTAGTTACTTAGTACAGGGAGGTTTAACAATATGGCAGCTATCTTGCCCCTGCTGACTTTGAGTAGCATTGGATAGGGCCAGTGCTTTATTCAAAGGAAAGGCAAGGAGGTAGCAGGTCTTAGAGCAGAGGTCTATATGTTCTTATCTACAAACAAAGAAACTGTGCTCATTAGAGATGAGATTTGAGTTGGTAAAACCAATGACTTTTCCTGATCCCAATATTTAGTGTTGCCATAGGTAACGTGCATCAGTGTCATCTGTTCTCTTGACCCCTGGGACACTACCCTGGACCTTGTTTTCTTTTTTTAATTTTTTAAATTTATTTATTTATTTTGAGAGAGAGAGAGGCAGAGGAAGAGAGAGAGAGAATCCCAAGCAGGCTCCACGCTCTCAGTGCAGAGCCCAATGTGGGACTTGAACTCACAAACTGTGAGATTGTGACCTGAGCTAAAGAATTGGATGCTTAACCAAATGAGCCACTCCGGTGCCCCTGGACTTTGTTCTTTCTCTCCATTCCCTCTGACTCCTCTTCCTCCACTTTGTGCTTATCAAGGCTCCTTCCTAGACTCAGTTTTTAGCTCTCTCCTTCCAGCATGCTTCACCTAAATGACAACCATCCATTCTTCTGGCTTCAACCATCACCTCTGTGGGTTGAATTCTAAATGTATGTAGCCAGCCAAGACCCACTTATGTATCTTTGCCTCATGTGAGGTCCCAGATCAGGTGCTGTGTGTGGTATGGTGAGGAGAAAGGCAGAGTCACTTCTTGTCATGGAGGTTATGTTCTGGAAGGAATAGACAGGCCATAGCCAAGTGAACAAATAATCCTCTAATTTAAGAAGGTGGAAAATGTTTGTGAAGATTAATAAAGCACAGTGATCTGAGGAAGAATGATAGGGGTAGCAAATACTGTTTTGATAAGGTGGTCATGAAAATCTTGCTCAAAGGTGATATTAGAGCTGAGTCTTATTGAGAAGTGGCTGGCCATGTGAACATCTTGGAAACACTCATTTTGACAAATAGAAAATAGGCAAGTGCATTGGTCCTGAGAGGTGAAGGCCATTGGATGTTCCTTTCAGCCAAGAGGAGATGCATTACAGAGTCCAGAGCAAAAATAGTTAATTGCAATTACAGTAATTCCTAGGACAGAGAAGTATGGAATATGATGAGAACATCCGACAGGGGAATCTCATATTAATAACAAGCTATAAAGCTTTTATGATATCAGTATGTACTATTTTATAGCATTATTTTTAAGGTTTATAACTGTATTCTATTTTATGATTATGCCATATTATGTTTAACCAATAGTCTTTTTATAAATTGAATTCCACACAATCATTCTTGTTAATTACAAGAATTCCCAGTGTCTCAAAAGAAAATTATAACCAGCAGGAAAGCTTGTATAAGAAAGCAGCAAAAAGACGCTGGCAGTGAGCTAATGTGGGTGGGAACTCACCAGCCTGGGGAACTCTGCTCCTCCTCTTGGGGTTCTCTGATTATGCCAGGGGTGCTATTCTTGTGCCAACCATACTGTAAGTTCATTTTTTTAAATAATTTTTTTATTTTGGAATAATTTTTGAATTATAGAAAAGTTACAAAAATAGTCCAGAGTTCCCGTTTACCCACACCCACCTTCCCCTATTGTTGACATCTTACATAACCAGGGTATATTTGGCAAAACTCAGACATGATCATTGGTACTTTCCTATTGACCGAAGTCCAGACTTCATTAGGATTTCAGTAGCATTTCCACTAACACCCTTTTTCTATTTGAGGGTCCAGTCCTGGAGGCCACAATGTGTTGGGTCATCTTCATAGTAGTATCTCCCTTGGTTTTTCATGAGCTTGAGAATTTGGGGAAGTACAGATCAGATGTCTTGTAGAATGTGTCTTAACTTGGGCTTATCTGAGTTTTTGTTTCTTATGGATAGACTGGGATGATGGGTTTGGGGAAGAATGCCATCAAAGTACAGGGCCCTTCCTGTCACTCTATATTGAGAAATCACAGTATCTACATGCTTTGTCATCAGCAGTGTTAATCTTGATAGTCCAGCCAAGGTAGAGCTTGTCAGATTTTCCACTGCAAAGTGACTCTTCCTCCCTCTTTCCATTCTCTGTTTGTCACAAGCTAGTCACTAAGTCCAAAACACATTCAGTCAGGGTGTAGGGGGTAATGGTGGGATGGAGTAGATAGATCAGTAACAGTAAGGTCCATCTCCTTGAGGGGGCTGTCTGCATACATTTCTTGAATTTCTTCTGTAAGGTAGATTTCTCTCTTCACTTAATGATTCAATCATGTATTTATCAGCGGGGACTCAGGCTTATTTATTTTATACTTTGGCTTATAATCTGTCAATATATCATTTATTTTTAGTCAAAATGTTCCTGTTTTGGCCATGGGGAGATCTTTGGCGTTGGCTCTGGTCCCTTTCATATTTCATCATCCTTGTGTTTTTTTGAGTACTTTCTTACTTTGTGCTCCGCGTTCCACTTGTATTTTCTCTGCCCTCGACCCAGAATCAGCCATTTTCCCAAGGTTCTCTATTTCCTCTTAGAAGAAAATCATATTTAGAAACCAAGATCTGGGCAACCAACCGTCTTGTGACAGTTTCTAAACTCAGTTATAACATTGTTGCTTGAAATATCTCTTGAGTTAACTCTTGGCACATATCCATCATGATTCCTTGTGATCAATGCCCTAGAGATGGAATTGCTGGATTAAAGGCAGTAACATCACGTTACAAGTTTTCAACATATTGCCAGGTTATCTTCTAGAAGGAAAATTTTCATTTGTATTAATGAGTGGTATAAACACTTTTGGTCTTGGGTTTTGAACACCCAATGAACTTCTCTTCGCTACCAAATGTATACCTTAACTCATGTTCACTGCCGATACTAGTCTGGGCTACACTTGGTGGATTACTGCTGCAGACTTTTAATTAGTCTTCCCTTCTTGTATTCTCCTTATCTACATTCTTTAGAGAAAAGTCGGAGCCGTGTTTTTACAATATAAATAAACGAGACAACATTGTGATTCTGCTTTGAAATCTTTTAAGAGTTCTCGATGCAGAGATAATATAAAATGTTTAATACGGATATAAGGCCGGGGTGCCTGGATGGCTCAGTCGGTTGAGCGACCGACTTAAACTCAGGTCACGATCTCACGGTTTGTGAGTTTGAGCCCCGTGTTGGGCTCTGTGCTGGCAGCTCAGAGCCTGGATGGAGCCTGCTTCTGATTCTGTGTCTCCCTCTCTCTCTGCCCCTCCCCCACTCATGCTCTGTCTCTCTCTGTCTCAGAAATAAACATTAAACAAAATATATGGATATAAGGCCATGGGTCTGTCTGGGTCCTGTTTACCTCTCTGGTATCCTCTTAGGCCCTTGTCCCCCTTACAAGAGTACATCAAGGAAGCATTGGCTTTCCTCATGTTTCTCCACTGTGCCAACCTATTTCCTGCTTCATGGCTTTTTATGAATTCTCCCCCTTGCCTACAATCTCTCTCCAGCCCTCACGTAGTAAATTTCTAGTAATAATTCTGGTGTCAATGTAAGTGTTAATTCCTTAATTCTACCCGAAAAAAGCAATTTTCACAGATTATAATTGTTTAGTTATTTAATATCTAACCCTCCAATCTATTTTAAATCCATAAAAGCAAAGATGGTATCCAGTTTGATCAACACCTAGAAGAGCTCCTGGCACATAGTAGGAAGTCAGTGGTTATTTGTGGAATGAATGTATATAGCTTGAGTCTTGAATTCATTCGGTTAAACGTATTCCAGGAAAAAAAAAATCTGCATTAAATGGGGTGTTATAAAACCTCACTTTTTAAAAAAATTTTTTTAATGTTTATTTATGAGAGAGAAGGAGAGAGAGACAGAGAGACAGAGACAGAGCATGAGCAGGGGAGGGGCAGAGAGAGAGGGAGCCACAGAATCTGAAGCAGGCTCCAGGCTCCGAGCTGTCAGCACAGAGCCCGATGTGGGGCTTGAACTCGTGAACCTCGAGATCGTGACTGGAGCTGAAGTCAGATGCCTAACTGATCAAGCCACCCAGGCACCCCTCAAATATCACTTTCTTATACTTGCAAGATCATTAATTGATGCATTTGATAAGTGAAATAGATCTATTTTTTATTTAGAATATGATCTAGAGGCAAAAAGTTTATTTTAGCAGGTAACGGCCAAAAGAGGAACATTGATGACACCACTGGTTCACATTGCCAGTTTTACCTTCAGAAAGATACCAGTTTACATTTGGCATTCTTTGAGAGCACACATCTTTTTTCTATGATTTCTCTGTGGTGAATTATATTTTCTAAGGATGGCCATAATAGAACCTCCCTTCTCACCTGGGCTTTATACAATGACACTTTTGACACTCCTCCCAGAGTGACGGCCTCTCTTCCCTCCCCGTGAATCTGGGCAGGTTTGTGACTACACTTGATTTGATAGGTGACTCTCAAGGCTGGGTCATAAAAGGTGGTCAGTGTCTACCTGCTTCCATTGGGACCTCTGTGTTTGGAGGCCTCCACGCCAAGCATCATGGGTATGACACATGTGGTAGTCGGGCCCACAGCCCCAGATCGTTTTTTTCACAGCCATGTGAGAGAAGACCACTCCAAGAGATTCCTGGCCCCAGCTTCCAGTCACCTCTAGCTTTTGACTCTTGTCAGCTGGGGCCCCACATACCAAGCTGCTCTGCTGTGCCCTTTCTGAATTTCCTGGCCCACAGAATCTGGGAACGGAATTAAATGGTGGTTTTAAGTGGCCAAAGTTTGGAGGAATTGGTTATGCAGCAGTAGGAACAGAAAGAAATTTCAATATTGTGATTTTCCATTTTTCTTAGTCTGAAAATAGAAGCCTATCATTTACATTTTTATCCCTTTGGTTACTAGTAAGATTGAATGTGTCTTTATACAAGTATTAACCAGCTATATCTTTTCGCCTCATAATTACCTTTCCCATTTTTCATGGATACTTCTCTTTTTGGATTTGAAAGAGTTCATTATTTATCAAGGATAAACTTCTTTTCTGTTACGTGCTCTGAATATTTTGCTGTTATCTTGTGTTAGGTTGTTTTCACTTGTGTTCATTCTTTAAAGTCAGGCTTGAATATTTTCTAGTTGTTCTTTCTTGTGAACTCATGGCCTTTCAGTCACTGTCTCTCTCATCCCAAATCAGTTATATTTAATCTTCGCTTGTGTGTTAAGAGCACCGTTTTTCCTCAGCTAAGAAGATGATCTCCCTACCACTTCTTATTTTTCTTACAACTTCAGTTAAGTGTATTTTCAAAGTTATATTTTAGTAAAGCTTATATTTATTTATAATAGTGAGACCCTCTTTGAGAAGAGTGATTTAATATAATCTTACGGTAAAAAAAGCCTCAGTTGTAAATTGACGGAAGCCAGATATTGGTTAAGAGTGTTGTGGGAATGCAGAAACTTATAAATGGAGTTGGTAAAGGGCACCTTGGTGGCTCAGTCGGTTAAGCACCCGACTTCGGCTCAGGTCATGATCTCACGGCTTGTGAGCTCGAGCCCTGCATCGAGCTCTGTGCTGACAGCTTGGAGCCTGGAGCCTGCTTCAGATTCTGTGTCTCCCTCTCTCTCTGCTCCTCCCCCACTTGCACTGTCTCTCTGTCAAAAATAAACATTTAAAAATTTTTTTTAAAATAAATGGAGTTGGTTATATGCTTCTAAATTTAAAAAATGATCTATGAGGAAATTATTGGTAAGAAAGCAAAAATCCAGAGGAGGTGTGACTGATCTCTTCTTATAAATGATGAAATGGTGGGGGAAATCTAGGTGCATGGTGGGCAGAGCAAGCATAGCAGAAATTTGGAGGATGATAAAATCCAAATATAAAAGTCTGTTCCATTAGTAACGTTTTTGGAGTCACTGGATAATTGGTGAAAGCCATAGGCAGATATGAAAGGTAACTCCTTTTGATACCAAAGTATCTGTATCCCTGAATTGTAGAGTTAAAGCCATGGGTGAACTCTGGAGATGTATCCAACAGAGGATATTTAACTGCAGGAATAATGATCAGAGTTGTTAGAAAGACACATATAGTTCAATTCTGGCTCTGAAATTTGGGCATATATTCTACCATGAGTATTGGTAGTTGGAGATTAACAGCAAGACATGTTAAATACCTGTGAGTTTATATTTCTTTTTTTTACATGTTTATTCATTTTGAGAGAGAGAGAGAGAGAGAGAGAGAGAGAGCAAGTGAGCAGGGGAGTGGCAGGAAAATCCCAAGCAGGCTCTGTGCTGTCAGTGCAGAGTCTGACGTGGGGCTCTATCCCATGAACCAAACTGTGAGAACATGACCTAAGCCAAAACCAAGAGTTGGATGCTTAACTGACTGAACTACCCAGGGATCCTGAGTTTATGTTTCTTTAAAATCATGTTCAAATGAATCTTTGCAAGAGTGGTATTTTCTGGGTCTTGGCTGATTGCTTTCAGTTATAGAGAAAAACCAATGTAATTGAGACAAAAGACAGCATTTATTTTGCCTTCAGATAATGTTACAGGAAATCTAGGTCTTTAGACTTTCAGGTTTTAACAGCTAAGGATCCCTGCTATTTCCCTACTGTCAGTTTATCCTAACTGCAAACTGGATTCTTGGAGGAACTAGCTATGTCAATGAACACACTAAGAATCAGCAAGTATCACACTCTTGAGACAAGCATTAGCAGTAGCATCAACTGCTACTCAGGAGAAATCCATCCAGAGTGAAAGGGTGATCCATTAGCACATCGAATTCATTTGCAAAATTAGAAAGAAATATAACTGACAGTAAGCATGTATGTAATTTTAAAATCCATTTCTACATGATTCAACATTTGTTGATTTAAGGGTGTTTTTGAAGACACTCAAATAGCATAATTTCTGTTTCATTTAAGGACTTTAATCATGTAGTATTCTTAGGAACAATGGACAAAGAATTCTCTGTGCTTCCCATTATATTAAAGGAGCTTCATCTATCAGCCATGATTCCTTTTAAATAAAAATGTTTTCCCAACAGTGGCTAGTTCCCAGCAGGTGTGAAGTGATATCTTGTGTGTGTTGCTTTGCATTTCCCTGATGGCTAATGATGTGGAACATCTTTTTATGTGGCTTTTGACCAGTTGTATATCTTTTTTGGAGATGTACCTATTCAGATCACTTACCTATGTAAAATTTTTGGTTTTTATGTCTTTTTATTATTGTGTTGTGAGCATTCTTTATCTGAGATAAAAGTCCCTAATCAGATAGGTGATGTGCAAGCATTTCTCTTATTTTGTGGGTTAGCTTTCCACTTTCTTGATGGTATCCTTGGAAGCACCAAATTTTTAAGTAGTGATAATGTCCAGTTTATCTTTTTTTCCTTTTTAAAGTATTTTTTTCTTCTTGTTGCTTATATTTGGTTTCCTATCTAAGGAGGCTTGGACCATGCTCAGATTGTGAAGATGTGGTTCCATATTTTCCTTATAACTGTTAGCAAAGTTGTTGGGGAATAGCTAACCCTCACCCATCTCAAACTTTTGGGAGACTACCACTATCTTCCAAAAATAATCTAAAAGTTATGCTTGATCAAATTGCCTAACGTGAGTTTGGAACACCTCTTTGAGCCATAGAATCGAAACTTAATGAATAGTTTAAATCAAAACTCAAGGTCCAGATGTGACCAGTAACATGGTTTTGGGAGGAAATGGAAACTTATAATTTGCTGCTCACTCAGGTTGCCATCAAGTTACTAAGTAATACCCGTCATAATTGCGTGGACCATCTTGTTATATTCCCCACACAAACTCCCATGGTTCCTTTCTATATATTTAGGTGAACAAAAACTGATAAAAAAAAAAAAAAAAAAGGAAAATGTCAATGGCTACCTAGGGCTTAAGTTGAAAAGGTCCTAAGTAGCCAGCACTCTTGTTAATCAAAATTATCATGGCTTTAACAATTCACAACAGGGATTTTCATATGAGTCCAATGAGTCGAAGCCTTTTTTTTTTCCATGTGAGCATAAGGGACTTTTGAGATGAGGTCACTTCCCTGCATAACTGATTAAAATCCAGGCCTTACTGCGGTGACAGTCTAATTTCCTTTATCTTAACCCTTCCCCAGGTATCCTACATGGGAGAGTTGCTATGAATATCTGCAATTATCAGATATGTTAAGCCTCTGAGCATCATAGAGGGAACACAGGTGAGGCCACACTGGTAGTCTCAGTGAGTATGAACACTAGAGCAATCTCTTCCCACGACCTAGCTGCCATTTATGAAGCCCATGGGTTTCCTATCAAGTTAGACTGAGCTCAAAGTCACCCACTCACTTGTACATTAGAGACCAGTTAGTTGGACCCTCCAACTCTACAGATGAGGAGATTAAGAATCTGAGGAAGTGAGGAAGTACAAAAAAGACAAATACTTTTAGTTGACTCTTGAGCAGCATGGGTTTGGACTGAGTGGATCCACTTATGTGGATTTTTTCCAGTAAACTTTGTATGGTACTGTAAGTGTATTTTATCTTATGATTTTGTCAACATTTTCTTTTCTCTAGCTTTATTACAAAAATACCGTATGTGAGGGGCGCCGGGGTGGCTCAGTTAAGCGTCCGACTTCGGCTCAGGTCATGATCTCGTGGTTTGTGAGTTTGAGCCCTGCATCGGGCTCTGTGCTGACAGCTCAGAGCCTGAAGCCCACTTCGAATTCTGTGTCTCCCTCTCTCTGCCCCTCCCCTGCTCATACTCTGTTTCTCTTTGTCTCTCAAAAATAAATGTTAAAAAAAAAAATAAAAAGAATACTGTATGTGATGCATATAGGCATACAAAATATGTGTTAATCAACTCTTCAGGTTATCACTAAGGCTTCTGGTCAGCTGTAGGCTATTAGGAATTCAGTTTTTGGGGGGAGTCAAAAGTTATATGTCGATTTTCCCACAGTACAGAGGACATTCCTCTTAATCCTGTATTGTTCAATGAGTAACTGCGTGTACATGTATATTATGTATACAACATAACCGACTTATTTGAACTCCATCTTATTTACACAGTTTATACATTCCAAGTCCCATGAAATCTCCCTCTCAAAAAGGATGTGAGACAATAGAAGAAAATTATGTAGCAATATTCAGTCATCAAATAGTCCAATATTTTGAGATACATACAGTATTTTATAGATATGTAACATATATCCAATGTCAATATAATTTATGGCTAATGATGCCCTACCAATTTACTTTTCTTTATGCTTCTGGAAAGTGATGAACTTAGTGGGGTGCCTGGGAGGTTCATACAGTTAAGCATCTGATTTTTGATTTCAGCTCACATCATGATCTTCTTGGTTCATGGATTGAAGCCCCATGTCGGGCTCTGTGCTGACAGCATGGAGCCTGCTTGGGATTTTCTTTCTCTGACCCTCCCCCACTCATGCTCTCATGCTCTCTCTGAATGAATGAATGAATGAATGAAGTAGCTTGGAAAAACTTTTTAGAGATTTAGGATCTTCACAAACGTGGATGTCTAAATCTCTCCCCAGATTTGGTAAGTTCTCAGCCATCCATTCTTTAATTAACTTTTCTGTACTGCCCCCCCCCCTTTTTTTTCTCCTTCTTAGACTCCAGTAATACATGTAAATTGTTTCTCTTAATGGTACCTCATACTTCACATAGTCTTGACTCTTTTTCATTTGTTATTATCTGACTGGACAGTTTCTTTTTTTAAAAAATATAATTTATTGTCAAATTGACTAACATACAGCATGTACAGTTTGCTCTTGGTTTTGGGAGTAGATTCCCATGATTCATCACTTACGTTGAACACCCAGTGCTCATCCCAACAGGTGCCCTCCTCAATACCCATCACCCACCCACCTCTCCCTCCCACCCCCCCATCAGCCCTCAGTTTATTCTCAGTTCTTAAGAGTCTCTTATGGTTTGTCTCCCTCCCTCTCTAACTTTTTTTCCCCTTCCCCTCCCCCAGGTATTCTGTAAGTTTCTCAGGAGCTACATATGAGTGAAAACATATGGTATCTGTCCTTCTCTGACTGATTTATTTCACTTAGCATAATACCTTCCAGTTCTATTCATGTAATTTCAACTCACCTGTCTTCTACTTCACAGATTCTTTATTCTGCTTGATGCAGTCTGCTGAGAGATTCTCTACTGCATTTTTCATTTCATTCATTGTATTTTTCAGCCCAGAATTTATTTGGTTCTTTCTTTATGATTTCTGTTTCTCTGTTTAACTTGTTTTGTGTGTGTATTGTTTTAAAAATTTTGTTAAATTATCTTTGTGTTTTCTTGTAGCTCACTTACTTTCCTTAAAACAACTCTTCTGAATTCTCCATCAGGCAAATCACAGACCTTTGAGGTAAGAGACTTGGAAATTATATTCATTTTGCTGGTGTCATATTTCCTTGATTTTTCCTGTTCCTCAAAGCCTTGCTTCGCTGTCTTACATTTAAAAAGCTGTCACCTCCTCCAGTCTTTACTGATGGGCTTTGAGAGAGAAATACCCTCCATCTACTGTGTTAGGGATTCTGAGGTTTTCTCAGACCTTTCTTTGTATATTCCTGCTCTACACTTCTTATTCCCCCTTGGCAGGGAATTCTTAAGATTGTATGCCTTCTCTTGATCCAGTAAAGTCAGGCCAGTTGCTGACAGTCTCCTGTTGCTTTCCCTGTGGTGGTAATGAATGCACCCTGTGTGCTTTCTCCCAAACTGACAGAATCAGGCCACCTTTCTTTCCTCACATGCTCACCAGTCGCCTGCAAAGACTTACTCTCGTTGCCATTGGGGTGTGCTTAGGGAGCTGGCCACAAGATCAGGGTGTGTGTTGGTCATTTGTGCAGAATGTTGGGGTACCTGCAAGCCAGGTGGTGGGATCTGTAGGAGAGGCGTCCCCAGTGGTTTGTGGATGGGCCTCCTGATGGAGTCCATGAAAAGGTTACTAGGATTTGTGTCTCTTTGACCTCCCAGCCAGTCTGTGTCTCCCAGCCACTTGGCACACCTTAGAATTCTGGGTGGGGTGAGAAAGAAATGGGACTCTTTGGCAGCATCCTGCACAGCTGGGGAAGCTGGGTGCTCACTTACACACCCTCACGTCCCCTATGGGAGAAATCATGAGATGGAAAGGTGTCTCTCGGCACTGCAGTGCCTTGGGGGAGGAATGGCAGAAGTAAAATGAAACGGTTGTCTTTATCCTCTTCAGTACATGCAATCTTGAATATTTTTTTGCTCCAATGCTGTGCTGGAACTTCTCCACTAGCCTCCCTGCCTTCCACAGAGGCACTCTCTGGGTAACTGTTAAAAGCGACATTCTTTGTAGGAGATGGTGGAAAACTCCTATTCTGCCATTTTGATGACATTAGCTCACAAGTCTTAATATCACTCTTTTCACAGTAAAAGTGTAATATTGAAATTGCTTGTACTCGTGCAGAAAGCCTCTGGGTTGGCCAAGATAGGGATGCAAAGCTGATTCTCAGATGAAACATAGCTGTCCTCTGGAGAGTGTATCAGCAGTGAGGGCGGTCAGGTGTTTTTTGGAGTGTTGATTTAACTCTCATGTTCCTTATGTAACACTGTAGTGATTTAAAAGTGATTTACAAACACTGTAACTAGGTGGTTGGAAGTTGCAAAAGATTGAAAATGCTGTTCTTTCTCAAACAGCTTATGAAATTAGAAGGAAATACATGAAGTTGACATTTAAAAAAATTTTAATTTTATTGTTGAAGTTACAGATAAAGGAGATCTAACAGATTCCTCTAAGTCTAATAAAGAGTAGAATTATGCCTCAAATTTAGGCACATCTGTACAACTCTGTAAGCAAGTGAGACTTTGGGGTCAATGGACTAATACAGAAGCCTGATTATAGCTTACATTGTGTTTTCTCATAACAGTTAAATTTCATCTTCATACAGTAAGATGCCAAATTGTAAATGCTCGGATTCTCCAAACTTTGATCAGGATGCAATTATTAAGATTCTTGGGTTTTAAAACATCTCCATTTACAGAAATATATTTTTGAAATTTTTTAAAGTTTAAAGTTTATTTTTAAAGTTTATTTATTTAGAGTACAAGCAGGATAGGGATAGAGAGAGAGGGAGGGGGGAGAGAGAGAATCCCAAGCAGGCTCCACACTGTCAGCACAGAGCCCGATATGGGGCTTGAACCCTTGAACCATGAGTTCATGACCTGAGCTGAAACCAAGATTCTGACACCCAACCGACTAAGCCACTCAGGTGCCCCTAGAGAATAGTTCTAAAGAGTATTAAGTGTTGCATCAGATTAAGTCTTTCAAACATTTTTAAAAATTCCGGTGTAGGGGCGCCTGGGTGGCGCAGTCGGTTAAGCATCCGACTTCAGCCAGGTCACGATCTCGCGGTCTGTGAGTTCGAGCCCCGCGTCAGGCTCTGGGCTGATGGCTCGGAGCCTGGAGCCTGTTTCCGATTCTGTGTCTCCCTCTCTCTCTGCCCCTCCCCCGTTCATGCTCTGTCTCTCTCTGTCCCAAAAATAAATACAAAACGTTGAAAAAAAAAAAAAATTAAAAAAAAAAAATTCCGGTGTAGTTAACATATGGTGTTATATTAGTTTCAGGTGTGCAATATAGTGATTCAACACTTTCCTACAACACGGGGTGTTCGTGACAACAAATATCTTCCTTAATCCCCATCCCCCCCTCATTACTCCCCTGTGGTAACCATGAGTTTGTTCTCTATTGTTAAGAGTGTATTTCTTGGTTTACCTCTTTCTCTCTCTTTTTATTTTTCCTTTGATCATTTTTGTTTCTTAAATTCCACATATGAGTGAAATCATATGGTTTTTTTTATCTTTCCCTGATTTATTTTGCCTAGCATTATGCTCTGTAGCTCTATCCATGTTGTTGCAAGTAGCAAGATTTCATTCTTTTTTTATGGCTGAAAGATATTCCATGGCACATATGTATATATGTGTATGTATGTATGTGTGTGTGTGTTTGTGTGTGTGTGTGTGTGTGTGTATATATATATATATATATATTACACATTATATATATATATATATATATATATTACACATTATATATATATATATATATATATATATATATATATATATATATATATATAAGTTGAAGTTGCAGATAAGGGAGATCTAACAGATTCCTCTAAATCTAATAAAGAGTAGAATTATGATTCAAACTTAGGCACATCTGCACAACTCTGTAAGAACAACTCTTATATATACAATGTGTCATTTACACACACACACACACACACCCCACATCTTTATCCATTCATCTATTGATGGACACTCAAGCTGCTGCTTCCATACTTTGCCTATTGTAAATAACACTGCTCTGCACATAAGGGTGCAGGTATCCCTTTGAATTCATGTTTTTGTATTCTTTGGGTAAATACCTAGTAGTCTGATTACTAGATCACAGGGTAGTTCTTTTTGTAACTTTTTGAGGAACCTCCATACCGTTTTCCAGAGTGGCTCCACCAGTTTGCATCCACACCCACAGTGTAAGAGGGTTCCTTTTTCTCTACATGCTTGCCAGTGCTTGTTGTTTCTCATGTTACTGAATTTAGGTGTTCTGACAGATGTGAGGTGATACCTCGTTGTAGTTTTGATATGTATTTTCCTGATGATGAGTGATGTTGAGCATCTTTTCATGTGCTTGTTGACCACCTGGATGCCTTCTTTGGATAAATGTCTGTTTGTGTCTTCTGCCCATTTCTTAACTGGATCATTTGGGGTTTTGGTGTTGAGTTGTATAAGTTCTTTTTATGTTTTAGATAGTAACCCTTTATTGGATATGTCATTTGCAAATATCTTCTCCCATTTGGTAGGTTGCTTTTTAGTTTTCTTAATTGTTTCCTTCATTGTATAGAAGTTTTTTATTTTGATGTAGTCCCAATAGTTTATTATTATTATTATTATTTTTTTTTTTGCCATTAACATGTATCACATGCTTTCTATGGAAGAGAATTCATTAGTAAGCACTGGGGATATGGAGGTAAATAATATGCTAGCCATGCTTTCAAGGATATCACCCTCTAGCAGAGGAGAAGGATTGGTGAACAGATCATTAAAATGCGATGTAAAATGTGAAATGCACAAGGCACATCGGTATGTAGAGGAGCCAAAATTGCCATGAAAGGGCAGATTGGGGAAGCCTTCTCAGGAAGACACCTGATTCTAGTTTTGGAGGCTAGGCAGGAGCAAAGGATAATCCAAGTAAAGGGCCAGCACAGTGAAGGCAGGGAGTTCTAGCACACAGTATCAGAGGGACCAATGTTAGTGTAGGGTTGCTGGGTCATGAAGCCCTGTAGCATCATGGCTAGAAGTTGGGTAGGTAAGTGCTAGGTTATAAGTGGCTTTCAGGGTCCATGAGTGAATCCAAGAAACAAGAAAAACTATTTCCATTATTTCACTTAGATACTGAGGATGTCTTTAGAGGTACTGGCTTTCCACTGAGTCATAGAATTTTCTCTTCTAAACAACCACAGTGCAAAACATGACAGTCATGATGAAGAAAGTTAAGGATCTTCATTGAAACAATCAGTGGTACAGTTGAGAAGGTGGTGGGATTTGACTTCAGGTAGTTTGCCACCAGTATTTTCAGGACCCTTTTACAGCTTCCTGAGCTCTGGTGGGTGGTTTCATTTGGCTTTCTCTTCTATGAAAGCTCAGGTTCCCATTTCCTTCAACTCTCCTCTTCTTTACTGATTTTATCAATCAGGGTGTCAGTATCAGTGGCTCACTTGATCACATTAGGCTGTGAAGGTTAAGAGGTGAACAAAATATTGACCAGAATTCCTGCAAGAGAAACCCTTGACTTTGGAAGAAGTACTTGGATATCCTACATGGAAATGGTATAACCACAAGGGCATGTTCAGGAAACACAGTGAACTTAGAGTCAGCTAAGGCAGAGGAGCCATTAGTTTTGTTCCAGAGAGAGAAGGAAAGGGAGGGAGGGAGGGAGAGGGGAGAGAGACAGGGAAGGAATGGGAGATCTAGGTTGGGGGAGAGAAGTGGAGGATGTGGGAAGGAAGCATGGGGTTGGAGAGAAGGTAATAGAAGACTCTATCTCTGTGAGGTCACCCAAATCTTCAAGTAAAAGTTGACTGAACTCCCAAAGTGCTAGGTTAGTGGATTGTGTATGTGCGACTTTGTAAATCATTGTAGAGGATCACATGACAATCCATGTTGGAGGAGGAGAGGAGATTTAGCCAGAAGGACATAAGCCCTTTGAATATTAGTTAGAAATCTTCAGAACATTACCTTCCTCCTGACTGCATTAGAGCCAATCGCTCTCAGGTTTAAGGAGGGTTGGAATGGCGAGGATTCTCATTTAACATCTGGACTGCAGTTGCATTTTAAATATGGCTTCCTGGAAATAACATACCAAATGAAAGAATAACAATAAAGTTGAGAATTTCAGGTTGGGGGCAAGCAGGCTTTTCAAAACTCCTTTGTTCAAAACTTGGCTCACATCAGCAGACTAAACATGTATTTTCCACGCATTACGGCCAGCCTAAAGTAAAGTACTTGAACTAGACCCTCAGGTGAACTTTGGTCCTGGGGGATTTTGTGTTCTTTGGTAATGGTATCTCTGTATTCTACAAGAAACTTGTAGGACAGCCCTCTCCTCTTCCTGTGTTGCTCAAATGGCGTGACCTTGAACCTCTGCCTTCCCAGGGCAGATACTTCACAAGTAAGAGGAAAAACTATCTGATCAGGTATCCCCTTCTCTGCCCCCTCTCTCCTGCTGCAGAGAAAGTGATCAACCAGCAGCAGGTACCAGTCACAGTTAAATGTACCTGCTTGGAACTTTCAAAAAGCTATTTCTGCAGTAATGAAGAAATGCGCATTTCACCTCCCTCCACACAGGACTCACTGGAGAAAGAGGTAAGGAAGTTGATATATGATCCTTTTAGATGCGCTCTGTTATACCCAACTGCTTTCAAAGGATGGATTTTGAAACTAGAGAGTGAAAGAAGAAAAAGAACAAAGACTTTAAGGTTCTGAGAGATAAAAAAAAAATACACTTCCATTCTTGCCCTCTGGCTGGAGAATCCTGCTGGCTGACTTATAATTTGAAGAAGAGATTTCTTTTAGGCTTTTCTTATGAGATTTCCCACATTTTCTTGTATTTCTGTATGACATGGTAATAAATAGAAAAGTTTAAATTTAAATTCCATGAGAATAAATGAATATAAGAATCATTGTTGCAGTGGTGATAGTTCCAAATACAGTTCATAAAGTAGCTTAATTTTTTACTGTGTTACTTTAATACTATAAATAAGTGAACCATTAATTATGCTTTGATAAGTTGGCCAAATACATTCCTGATGAAATTGTATTTATTACTGTGGGGTTTGGCATATGTAATAAAGATCAGGACAGCAAATAACTAGAATTTGTGAACAACTTGCTAAGTACTCACCATTTTGCTGACTTTTTCCATTATGAAGAAATAGGAGATATTGGATCATATGTTCATGAAATATGAACATGTTTTCATTTTTTGTTGGGGAGAAAAATGTAAAATGTAAACCACATAGTGCCTGATCTGAAGGGAATCCCAATACAGAAGAATCAGTGAAGGCTGAGATCACCAGGGAAAGAGGGAATTTGAGCTGACCTGGATTTGGAAAAAAAGGATGTTTTGAATGAAAAAAGAGTATGTGATAAAGAAATACTATTGGAGGGCTTGTAAGACAGGATAGGCAGGTACCCTTGAGTGGGAAGCATGTCTCCAGGAGCAGAGAATGATACAGGATTGTAGGGAACATCAGATTCACAGGTGCCTTGAAAGACCGGTTGGACTCTGGTAGGATGTTGCTGTCATTGAATGTTTTTGAAAAGAAAACTCACTGAATTAAATTGATGGGGGTTTCCCATCAACAGAAAAGTCCTTTCACACATTCAGTGACCTGTAGTGATGCTGAATAATTCTGCTAATAGGTATCACACGTGGTCTCTGCTGCTACTTAAAACATTTGTATATTAGAGGAGGTAGGACATCCCTGGATTTACGTATTTTCCCAGCCAAAACTCTCTCTCTCTCTCTCTCTCTCATGTATACTGTATTCCTTTTTTTCTCCACTTTTTAATTTAAATTCTAGTTAGTTAACACATAGTGTCAAATTAGTTTTAGGAGAATTTAGTGATTCATTACTTATGTATAACACCCGGTGCTCATCACAATGTCCTCCTTAATACCCATCACCCATGTAGCCCATCCCCCCCCACCTCCTCTCCAGCAACCCTCAGTCTGTTCTCTGTAGTTAAGAGTCTGTTTTATGGTTTGCCTCCCACTTGTTTTTTTTTCTGTCCCCTATGTTCTTCTGTTTTGTTTCTTAAATTCCACATGAGTGATATCATATGGTATTTGTCTTTCTCTAACTGACTGATTTCACTTAGCTATTATCTCTAACTCCATCCATATCATTGCAAATGGCAAAACTTCATTCTTTTTGATGACTGAGTAATATTCCACTGTGTGTGTGTGTGTGTGTGTGTGTGTGTGTGTGTGTGTGTATTTCTCCATTCATCAGTTGATAGACATTTGGGCTCTTTCCATAGTTTGGCCATTGTTGATAATGCTGCTGTAAACATTGTGGTGCATGTGCCCCTTCAAATCAGCATTGTATCCTTCAGGTAAATACCTACTAGTGCAATTGCTGGGTCTAGGGTAGTTCTATTTGTGACTTTTTGAGAAATATTCATACTGTTTTCAGAGTGGCTGCACCAGTTTGCATTCCCATCAACGGTGTAAGAATGTTCCCCTTTCTCCTTACCAATATCTGTTGTTCCTTGTGTTATTAATTTCAGCCATTCTTGCAGGTGTGAGGTGGTATCCCACTCTGGTTTTGATATATATTTCCCTGATGATGAGTGATGTTAAGCATTCTTGATTATACTTTCAAACTCACTCCACATGGAATTATCATATAAGAAGACCTAGGTTTCAGTGTGCTGAGGAAGGACTGGCACAGAGTGGTTAATAGGTTGAATGCAGGATGCTTGATGTACATTTGGTCTGAGGACATTGCCATTTAAAATTTTTATTTATTTTTTTAAAATATTTATTGTGAGAGAGCATGAGCACATGTGTGTATGCACACACTTGTGTGCGTGTGAGTGGGGGGAGGGGGAGAAACAGAGGGAGAGGGAGAATCCCAAGCAGGCTCCGCTGTCTTGCAAACCCATGAGATCATGACCCAAGCCAAAATCAGGAGTTGGATGCTCAACTGACTTGAGTCACCCGGTACCTAACTTTGCTTTTTTTAAATAAAATATTAGAATTAGAAATGTCAACACTGATTTCTCAGACCAACAGTCTCCTTGATTTGGTTCATTTATGGTCCAAAAAGAAAGAAGATTTTTCAAGTCATAAAGATCGTGTCGTCCTCTGATTCCAAACCAGGAACACAGAGTGATTGAGGCTCCTCCAAGTGTACTTCCCAAGTTTTGCCTCGAATTCATCATTATTGCCTCTGTTGTATTGTCTCCCCATGGAGTAGCTTCATTGAGAGCCAAGGCTGCAAGAAGAGCCTGTTACCCTAACTCTTCTGACTGGATCCTCTCTTCTCCTCAAATCTGCATACCTTGCTCCATTTTCCACCTGAACTGTAGACAGAGAACATGGGTTTTAGTTTAGTATGACACTGTTGGGATTTCAGTTAGGCAAAGAGAACCACTTCGGTACTATAAAGGTGGTTGGTTAGTCAGTCTCCCTTTTGATCTCCTACTGTGTTGGAATCCTGACAGGCAGTGAAGAGGCTGACAGCCCGGGAGACTTCACATCATGAGTTAAAAAGACCCCCATTTTTCTACTGGAGTTTGAGATTGCAAACACTTTCCAGTCCTGTGAGTCTCTAATGAGGCTGTTGCTTTGTCTTATGAAGGAATTGTCCAAATCTGGATGCACACCCCCACTCCCCAGCCCCCACTCCTTTTTTGTTTGTTTAAGATTAATGTCCCTGGAGAGGTGAATATTTTCCTTTTTAGTAGACTCTTCTCTAATTCTTACAAGAATAAACTTTCAAGTTTACTTCACTGAGACAACCCATTTCCTTTTTCAACTTTATTTGGTTATTTCTTCCCCTGTATGCTAGTGAGCTACTAGGCCATAGTTCTTGGCTTTGAATACAGCTCTGAGTTTTTGTCAAAGAGAAGATTGATACCATCAGCTTCCAGGGATTCATGTGGCCCTGGAGTCATTCAGGATTAATTTACTAAATTAGCAAACCTGTCAGTTAATTGCCTATTCATTGGAGTCTGAGAAAGAAAATTTAAACTCACTAGCAATTTGACATCTTAGGAGGACAAAGAAATTATATACGTTTAACTCTAATAGCATTGCTATTGCTATATTGTGAGTCTTCCTACTATAAGTGGCTGAAGCACCATTTGGCATGCTAAATAATTGCACTGCATGCCATTTCTTTAAAAATAAATATTAATACAAGCACAGATAATAAATATTGCATTCAGTTATAATAGTAAATGTAGTAAAATTGAGTCTCTGTTGATGAGATTGATCCTAAATAATTTTTATTGAATTTAATGAAATCATTAGGCAGCCTTTAGGATCTATCAGAGTATGCATTTTCTTTGAAGAGACTTTATCATCTAATATGAATGAACACACATTATTATAAACATATATTAGCATATAATACATACTTACATATAAAAGTACATAAATATAAAGATATATATTTGTCATGACGATGGTGGTGGTAGTACAGTCTTACAAAATGAAAATCTTACAAAGACTGACAAAATAAAAATATGGCTCACCATTTTTACCTTTCCATTATCTTCTAAGCATCCCTAGTAAGATTTCTCTTTTACTGACCTAAGGAATAATAAAGAAAGTCCTGGATTGATTTTAGGAGGTGTGGATCACATGAGGAGTTCTGCCTCTGATGAGCTGTGGAAATTTGCATGAGCCATATTCTCTCTCTAAGTCCCATTTTGTCACCTATAAAAGTGGGTCATTCGGCCAATGAATAGCAAAGAAGGGAGACATGGGCCCTGTTCTCAGGGAGACAATACTGCCAGGGAGTGATGTAGACAAATAATGAGCAAGATGATCTCAGATGTTAGTGCTGTGTAGATCAGAAGAGTAACAAGCTGGTTAGTAACTGAAAGATACTTCTAGACTGGGTGATCAGAGGAAAGCTCTGTGGCACAGTGACATTGGAACTGGGACTCAAATGACAAGGAGGAGCCAAACCATGAAAGAGCTGGAGGAGAGGCATGTGGGACAGCAAAGGAGAAAGCCCCATGGCCAGAACACACATGGTTTGTTCATGAATAGAAAAGAGATTATTGTGTTTGGTGCTCACCATGGAAGGGGGCAAGATGGGGGGAGAAGACTCAGAGGTCAGAGTGGGGCAGTAACTGATTGTGTAGAGTCTTGGAGGCCATGTGAAAGATATTATTTTAAGTGCAAGAGAAGCCATTGGAAAGTTCTGAACAGTGAACATCATCAGATTGGTTTTACAGAACCCCTGCCTGTTCTGTGGGAGAATGGACCACAGAGGGACATGGAGGCAAGGAGGAGGCTGCTGAAGACGATTGCACCCTAATCCCATTGGGAAGTAATGGGATCAAACTCTGATCAACCCTTCATTATCCTTGAGGGTCCAGATCTTCTCTCTCTCACACACACACACAAAAGGCTCAAATCCACTTGCCTAGCTTTAAAAATTCTCAGGGCATTATTGTACATCTTGAAGACCATCCATGGCTTGCTTCCAGCCAGGAGTGGACACTGTATGTTGCCTTCATCTTCTGATATGCTATTTAAATATTTCCTGAAAGGGGGGTTATTGACATCTTTCTGCATATTTAGATTCCCATGAATACCAGAGAAAAAAGAAACAGAACAAAAACAAACAAACAAACAAACAAACAAACTAGGTTTGTTAAAAGTTCTTTTTGTTCTTTGACTTGATTTCTTTCATTAATGCATAAATCACTACTAGGGTTTTGCGTGTGACATTACAGCAAGTTAATTTTTTAGGGCCTAAGGCAGTTTACCAAGGAGTTTCATCATTTCTGGTACTCAGACACTTTGTAGTCAGTTTTATTACTGCCCCTTTTAGAAATTGGTGATACCATAAGGGCAGGTAAGGAAGACATCACGTTTTTATGATGAGATGAAAAAACATATTCACTGTAGTCCCCTTCCTTTAAATACACGAAATAATAAAAGTAATAAACAGAAAAAGTAACTCCAAGAAGCTCAAATAACAAAAAATAGAGAAGAAAATCCACCTTGAGTGAGGAGGGAAAAAAAAATAGAACACAGCCACAAACCCCAAACATAAAGCATAAAAATGATCTGCCAGACAGAGTACAATGTGGACTCAGGGAAAGATGATTCAGGCAACACAGTACAGCTCCTCTAAACCCAGGGGCCAGGGGACCGGCCAACTCTGAAGGGGGCTGACTGCAAGGCAGTAGGGAATAGGGAGGGTGGAAGTGAATGGTACCCCCATGTAAAGAGAACAGCCATAGCTCAGATCTAGCCAATTTTTGCCATGCAGAAAAATTACCATTGAGGATTGCCAGATATCTGATTTTTTTTAACAAACTGGAAAGATGGATTTTTATATGAAATGTTCCTATCTTTCAAACACTGTGTGGGCCAAACAAAATTATCTGCCAGCTGGATTCCATCTGTGGGCTGCCAATCTGTGATCCCTGCTCAAAAAGTAAGTGGCATAATTCTCAAAGGCCCATGTAATGATTCTTTGATTAGATGGATGAGACATATGAGTGGAAGAGAAGAGTCCCCAGAGATAGCTAATTCTCCATTACGATGAGATGGGGAGGTAGAGTTGTTTATGGCTGGGTTTCCAGGCAAGGGATTGAATTAGGTGAGGAGGGTGAGAGGGAGCCATAGCATTGATGGACAGACTTTCTGGGACTTTAAGGGCACAACGTGAGCTTCCCTGACTCCCCCAGGTATGAACACGGGGTTGGGGGGTTGGGGCTCATGGCGGAAGACACATCCAGCTTAGCTGAGTGTCGGAAGCAAACGCAAACCCAAACTGGAACTGCTTTAGATCCTTGGCCTCACCCTTCCTGTCCCGTTCTTTAGCAATAGTTGGCCTGGATGGAAGTGCTGCAGCAAAGATTAATAACTGAAAGGCAACAGCACAGCATCTGTGCAGAAAACAAATGTGAGCAAGTCAACCAGCACACATTTCCGCCAACCTTAAATAAAGAAGAAGCAGAGGGAGGAACAGCATCTCTTAGGTTGGGACTCTTCCTAGAAAATAAGGAAGAATTCAGACTGATGCCCTTCTGTAGTTTCCAAGACACTCAAGACAACAAATAGCCTTCAAAACAACAGGATTTACCTCTCTGACTAGAACATTCTTTCCTTCCAGTTGTCTTGTTCCTTCTTTCCATAATCACTGGTCTTCTGACTCACAAACACTTTATTCCATTGATGTGTCTACTTCATTCTCTCCTTGCCTTCCTCTTGAGGCATATTTCACAAGCCATTGTTTCCACAACGCTATCATTTGGGGGATTAACGTTCCTTATATTACTTGTGCTTTGGATACCAAACTTACCCCCTTTCTCCAAAAACAGAAATTGATGATTATATTTTCTCTCTTGTCTGCATTCATTCTCTCCCTCTCATCAGTAGTTTATCATCTTTGAAAAAGGCTCCAATGTCTCTTGTTAAAACAACAACATAATGACCCCAACCAAAGTAACACAGGCACCCACATCCACTGCCAGCTACCAAACCTCTTCCCTTTTTACTGCTGTGCAATTGCCTGCCTCTTTGTCCTCAACTTTCTGGCTTTTTGTGCTTTGCCCCGCCTCTCCACCATGTTGTTTCTGCTAAAACCAGCAGTGAGCCTTATGTCTCTTTATCCAGGTGACATTTTTCAGTCAGCTTGTCCTCTAAGTTGGATTCAACATTGCAAACCACCCACTTGAAACCCTTTCTCCTCTTGGCTTCTCAGGCTCCACACATCTTGTCACTTAACCTGTCTGGCCTTTCTTCCTTTGTCTCCCTTCTCAACTACCCATCGCACACTGAAGCTCTTTGAGGCTTCTTCTCAGATTCCGTCCTCTATCCCCAATTAGTGGAAACAATAATCACCACTTCAGTCATCATGCATGAGCTTGATACTCCCAGAGTCCACATTGCCAGCCTCACCTCATTTTCTCCCATTCTCCCCATCTGGGGGCAATTCACATTTTCCTTCTGGCTGGGCCACTGCTCCACAGACTATCTGTGTTGAAAGAATAGTTGTTCTTTAATTTTCTAATCCATCACAGACTGATGCTTTTATAAGGATAATAAAAATGAAATACAAGAAAAATAAAATGAATAAAAAAGACACAAAATACAAGCTTTGCATTTTATTAGATCCAAGAGATAGAAAATGACTCTGTCAGATTGCTCTGAAAACTTCTAAATGCTTCTTCTCAATTACTGTATTAATGTTGTTGCAGAATGGTAACAAACAGTTCGAAGACTGGAATGCGTTTGAAGGCTGGTTTACATCCAACTCTTGTCTTCCTTTGCCTGGTGCACCCATTAGACTGCAGCTCAAAAACCTCTAATATAGGAAAGCCTCCTCTGAGCCTCCTAAGTCACTTACACCTCTTATTTATCCTCAAAGCCCATGTGCTTTTCTCTTGTAGGACTTTCAGCAATTATTACACCCGTAACCTTTGTATCCTCCATGAAAATTCTATGACTGCTAGAACAGAGTTTCTTCTTTTTCTGCTCACTCTTGTGTTCTTGGCACGTACTGGGCACCCAAAATTACTTACTCATTGTGTAGAGAGAACAGGCACACACAGGACTAGGTAAATACAGAGGCAGTAGATAATTCTGCCCAAAGGTTTTGGGCAAATTGACATTTGAATAAGGGTTCCAGGTGCAGATGGTGGGAGGAAACATTTCAGGTACAGATATTGGTGTCTGGAAAAGCACAGAGCTTGTCTGAGAAATGGTGAGTATTTTCGGGCACTCAGAGCATGGGATATGTTGGGGTGGAGAAAAGGCTGTGATAACGTAGTGTGGGAATAAAGAGGAGACAATAGAAAGTCCACTGTTAGAGTCTTCAGATTCCAAACTAAGGAGTTTAAATTTTACCACCCAAAGATACAAAGTCATTAAATAATTTCTAGCAGTAGAATTCATTATTACATTTGATTGTGTCAAACATAATTGGTGGTGATGTGTGGAGGCAAGATTGAAAGAGTCAAGGCAGGAAGCTCTCAGAATGGTCTACTTCATGAGTACCTGGGTACCCATGGAGAAGGAAGGGCAGAGATGGGCTGGGGAGGTGTTTAAAAGGTGAGAACTCCACGATGAGGCTCCCAGTGTCTTGAGGATCTGGGGACAAGGAGGGGCCACTCTGGATTCATATTCACAGTGCCGGGATGATAGCATTGTGGGTTTCTGCTTTATGACTCCAGCTCTCTAACCATGGTAGTCATTGCCTCACAGCATGAAGAAGTGAGTTCTTGGAATATACCTTTCATAAACCCTTAAGTCAGAATCCTAGCACAATTAACCTTACACCAGCTGATTGGTAATGTTGACAATACCTTATGCTTCTTCCTATGAATGTGGCACACATCTTTATCAGAGATAATTTCCTCTGAGTAACAGTAGGCAGTGGCCAAATTAGTCTCTTATGCCTGGGTGATACTCAGATCTACATTCGTCTATGGTCCCACAGCCTTTAAAATACTGGCATCAGAGTGGTGAATTGTACCTCCAAGATTTGAGGACTTTGTCCCTTTTCCCCCTAGATAATCATTTCATCTTTGTCAGTCATCCTGTGCTGCTCCAGAAGAGCTGGCAGGGACTTTGACCAGCCATGGGTCCCGAGATGAAAGCCAGGATATCATCTGGGAATGCAGCCTGGGTAGAAGTCATGTTGAAGAGGGAATCTCTGAACACCGGGTGCTGCCTTCTTGATCTCAGATATGTGGTTAATAATGCTCCCCTCTAGCCTGACTTTCAAGATACCTTACTGTGACTTTTTGATTTCCTATTTCAGCTGCCTTATTCAATATGTGTCTTTTATTAAAATCCACCTCCTGCTCTCTTAGAAGTTAGTGGGGTGAGTTTCACACATAAATATCTGCGCCATCAAAATTTTCATAGAGGTTGTGTGTAAATAACTCTAAATCCTTTGACACAGTCTGCTGTACTGGTTTTTTGAAAGGATGGTTATTGTTCTCACTCCCATGTTTGATACCTTTCATGAAAACTGGAAGAAATGGACTGAACATAAGAGGCATTTTCAGCCTCGAAAGATATTGTTGTGGGAAAATTGGACTGACACAGATGAGCTGATGCAGCTTGGCGTAGTAGTGAGAAATTTACTGTGCCTTACCTAAGCGATGTTCCATGCATCCTTATGGACTTGTCTATCCTGGTAGAACCAGATCTGAGTTTGCCTCCCTAAAGAGGAATGGCAGATATTAAGATAATGTGCTGAAGGTGGGGGGAGTGAGGGCAAAGCCTAGGAGTCCAAAAAAATGTAATTTTTTTCTCTTTTTTATTTTTACTACTTGAATTTCTGTTTCCTGGGAGGGGGCTTACCTCTGGAATTCTTCCTGCTCTTGTCCCGGTGGACTCTTTAGTTGTTCGCATTTCCCCCCGCAGGTCAATGAGGTTTTTGCTTTGACTTCCTACTGCTTCCAGATGGAGACCCATCCTGAAAAGTAAACCAAGCAGCTTCTCTAGCCTTGGGAGGCAACAAGCTCTAGTTAGTTTGACCTCAAGGAACAGAGTCAGCAGATTGAGTGCTGATGGGTTGGCTGGGAGCCCTCACTCCTGTCTGGGCAAAGTCAGGGTTGAAGGGGAGAAAGGTGGGAGCCCTCCCCACTCTCTATAGCAGCAGCTACACTGAAGACTGTCAGCTCGGGTGAAAGTCTCTGGGAGTGGCAGGCAGTGTTCATAAGGTGTAGAAAGTCACAGCCGCCCATATGTACATGCTGGGAATTCTCCCATCTCCTCATGCAGCTAATATCAAGTAGCACTTGATATTCAGGTTAGGATGAAAAACATCATAGAGAATACAGACTCAATAATAAAGCCACACTTCTTGGTTTGGGGATAGTCTGTCCAAAGCAAACACCATTAATGATCTCTATCAGAAAAGGCTGAGACTCAAGGTCTCTGTCTCCAGCCATTCTCCTTTGGAGCCAGAGTTATCTCAGAACACACTGCAGAAGTAAACCTTTCTTCCTCTCCTCCCCACAACATTTGGTCCTTGTGTTCATGGGACACTTAGCACATTGTAAGATTATCCCTTCTTCTCTAATCAGAGTCCCTTGAGGGCAGCAAGAGCTACTTCTTACTCATCTTTATGTACTCGGGTTTTATGGGGAACAAAGCCCAGAGTTTGCATTCTAGAAGCATTTGTGTAATTATTTTAATGATATTACTGCTCTTGAAAGTTTCTTGAGGGATATTAAGACCACTTGGGTTGTTGATAGCATGTGGCCTCTCTGTGGGAGGGAGTCCTCAAGACTGTGTCTGGAAGTAGGGTCGTTCATCCGTGATGACTCACCCTGCGCTGAAATGAGTCATGTTCACGTGCCCTGATTGTTTGTTCTGAAAAATCTACTGGGTTCTTTCCTAGCCACTCAGAGTCCGTATTGCTAGCCAAAGCAATGTGTATTTGCATGCTTAGGAAAAAATGGGTCTCTCAAAGTTTTGTGGCTGGTCTAATTAACTTGCTGGTGATGGAACACAGGAGCTGTGTGATACAGATAGTATTTCTCTGATGGCTCTTTGTATCTAGGCCTAAAGCAGCTGGCAATCATTGATGGTCACATTGGTCCTTCTTCATTAGTTTGTGTTATTATTTTATTAATGTTAGTTTTCCTTTCACCATCCCCCCCCCCCCAGTGGGATGTATGCTCCATGAGAGTAAAAACTGTGTCACTTTTTGCTCACCATTGTTGTACAGTGCTTCACACAATGCCTACAGATAGTGGTCACTCTAACTCTTGGGAAGAAAGGGGAGGAAGGCAGGAAAGGCACGTGATAGCATACTTTGGCTCAATTCTTTGCCATACATCCACTACCTCTTTTTCAAATGCAGCCACTTGATGTCCTTCTATCTCACAGAATTCCACAGATCTTGTACTTAAACTGGGATTTTCTCCTAGTATTGTCTATCCACCAGATGTACATATTATTTAAGTAATCCCTTTGATCCCTTTCAATGGGACAGGGTTGTGTTGAGTTACAGTCTTTCCTTATAATTAAAAAAATGAGGAGGAGACCATGACTTTCCATCATGCAGAGTTAATCTGTTCATTCTAGATAAGGAGATAGTGGGTTTGGAGATTGACATCTTTGAAGAGAGCACATGGCAGCTGTCTAATGTAATAGTATTCAATAGGGATGCTCTTGGTGCTACTTCGGTTAGGAAATTCTCCCCTGGCAGCTTGCTTTACTGGCACATTGCAGGACATTTAGCATTACTGGCTGACATTCACTGAGTGCCAGCAGCGGCTCTCAATCATTGTGACCACTGATGAAAGTTTCTCATGTAATTCCAATTGTCTCTTAGTGGGAGGAACGTGGTATTTACTGTGCTGGGTTGAGAACACCAGGGGGAGACTCTACAGGAAATAGAGATGCTTTTGCTTCCGCTGGATAAATTGTATATTTAGCATTACCTTCTGGAAAGTACATTTCTCATTCCAAGTATGTGATTCACTTCAATGAACTCAAAGCCATACTGTAGGGCAGGAAGTTCTCTTGCTGGATTTTAAATACTGAATACTACAGTTCCCTCTGAGTAAACAAGCCTCCTCATTTTCTGACTTAGTGCTTTCCGGCATTAACAGTATACTGAGAGAGATTGATGATAGTACATGTGCCATACTCTTGTCTTCTCTGACTATACCTTAACTTGGATTTGTATTAAATTAGTCTAAGTGGCTAGATCTGTAATGGTGGCAATCTATGAAAATGATTTCACTTGCAGTTTTGAGCTCTTTTCCCACCTTACCAAAATGGCTCCCTCCATGCCTTCACCACGTGAAGAAGAGGATGTATGTGTTTGAGGTTGATCGAGGGGTGAAAGGAAGAAGAGAAGTAGAGAACATGAATAAGTGAAGATTAAGATCATCTCTGGCAAGAAATAGGGACAGGTATTTTCTCAGTGCTGGCCCTCAGATTCTCCAGTGGTGTATGGTCTCACAGAGAGGCCACCTGACTCCTTGCAGGGTCAGACCAGTCAGAATGCCATCTTCTGAGGTGCCCAGGGTGTGTTCAGTATGCCCAGGCTTTAGGCAGTTTGACTTTGTGACACAAGCTTTGGTTTTATGAAAATCAGGAAAGAGATGAATACATCTCAGAGATAGAGACTTATTTTTCTGGCATTTTTCATTACTCCTTGACTGACCATAAATTCTGAGTCACTATGAGTAAATGTCAGAAAAATAATTTCCATATGTTATTTTGGAAGGAAACACATTATTTTAATACTGCGTTTTACTTTTAAATGTAAAGCACATACAATAAAAATTCTAACAATGCTAGTAGTAATTCAGTAAAAAATAACAAATGTCAGAATTTCCTTTCTTAGAGGCCAGTACTGAAACAGTTCCTTGCTGTTTTAGCATGTTCTGTGCATAAACTCTTGGGTACATGATGGTCCCTGGCCAACATCCCAGCGTAGTGATAAAGGATAGAAACTCGGAGTTCTAGTATTCAGACCACCTGGGTTCAAATTCTGGCTTTCCCATTTACTAGTCATGAGACCCTGCACAAGTCATCTTACTTTCCTGTCCTCAGTTTCCCCATCTCTACAATGGGGATAATAAGAGCCCCTACATCACAGGACTTTTATGATGACCAAATGAACTCATATATGTAAAGTTCTCAGAACATAATAAAAGATAAAATATAGTTGGCCTTTGAACAACACGGGTTTGAAGCATGGATCCACTTGTATATGAATTATTTTTTGATAAATATGGTACAGCACTCTAAATATATTTTCTTCTCCTTATGATTTTCTTAACATTTTCTTTTCTCTAGCTTTATTGTAATACAGTATATAATGTATATAACATACAAAATGTGTGTTAATAGACTGTATGTATTTTTGGGGATGCTTCTGGTTACCAGTAGATTATTAGCAATGAAGTTTTTGAGGAGTCAAAATTTCTGTACAGATATGTGACCACGTGGGAGTCACACCCATAACTCCCACATTGTTCAAGGATCAGCTATATAGGTAGTAGCTATTTTTGGTTTACAATCTTCTCTGTACCTTTCATGAGTGGGTAAAACTTAATGCAACATTTCTTCTTTGAGTTCTTTTTGTTATCCACACTGATTCCTTAATGTCTTTTCAGTATTGTCTTAACAATCATGATATAAAAAATATTAATATAAAAGATGTCCAAAAGGTATGTTGGGGAAGAAGGTACTCCAAATGTAGTCTTTTGCTTTTCTTTCTCTCTGTCCACCATGCCTTCTCTTTCCCTCCCACATACAACTTCAGGACATCATGAAATGGGGGAGATGTTTCTTATTTCTTCATCCATCTCTGCCCTTGGGGTATTCCTACCTTCAGGAACATACAACCTGTCTACTGATGATACACCCACCTTTCTGGCCCTTACAGATCCCCAGACCTGCTTGGTTTTTTCTTACTGTTCAAAATCCCTGGCTCAGTCATTGACCCTAGGTTGGGAAGCTGATCGATGATGGTGGACCCCATGTGTTCCCATATCCTGGGGTCTTTGCATTCTGTCCTTGTATTCCAGGAGAGTCAGCACCATAAATGAATGAAATGGATCTCTGTGGTGGAATCTGAGGCATCATATCATGGCAGCTGCGAAGATTATTTTTGGGCAGGGCGCCTTCTTAGCGTCCCTCAGAATGTACCACGTAGGCAGCTGCCCAGCCCACTCATCTTTCCCTTATGCTTCAAATGGTGAATGAGGCAAAACGAAGAGCTGGTTCCTTTAAGGGAAGGTGATGATAGTGTTAAATAAATAGCTCTTCACCTCTGGTCATGGCTACGTCCAGCCTCAGAGGCAAGTTGGATTGTTGACAAGGAGAAAACTTGCTTAGTCCTTGGGAAGGAGGGCAAGTGAGGAATGAAAACATGAACTGAATTAGAAGTTTAATGTACTTGGTTATTAACCAAGTAGCCAAGGAATACAATTTTTCCATAAAAGCAATTAATGTTAATCCAGAATAAATTATTCCAGTCATCTAAAAAGAGTTAACCTGGGGCACCTGGGTGGCTCAGTCGGTTAAATGTCCGACTTCGGCTCAGGTCATGATCTCGCAGTCTGTGAGTTCAAGCCCTGCGTCAGGCTCTGTGCTGACAGCTCAGAGCCTGGAGCCTGTTTCGGATTCTGTGTCTCCCTCTCTCTCTTACCCTCCTCCATTCATGCTCTCTCTCTCTCTGTCTCAAAAATAAACAAACGTTAAAAAAATTAAAATAAGTTAACCTTTGAAAGTGAGAGAGTAGAACAAGTTAGGTGCTCATTTAATTTGTGCCAACTGGAGTCCAGTAGGAGTCCGTAGTCATGCTTTGCTTTTGTTTTTCTAAATGAATATATAGATCTAGATAAAAAAGGACCAACTTTAGGATTTGTTCTCATAGCACCCTCTTTTCCAGGAATGATGACTTTTTTTCTGTTTACCACCAACTCAAGTTGGGGAATGTGTAGCATTGGATATTGTGGTAGATGGTTCTCCAGAAATAACCATCTGCAGCCCTCCTGTCTCTCTGTGTGGATGCTTCCCTCCCAGCAAGAGGTGAAGTTTGGACCTTTGAATCTAGGCTGGCCTTGGGACTTGCCTTCTCCAATAGAATGCATCCCAAGTGATGTTCTGGGATTTCTCAGCTGAAGCCATAAGAGAATTGGAAGCTCCACTCCCCTTCTCTTGGGGTCCCAGTGCCCTGTTGTAAGTAAGTCCAGGCTAGACTCTGTAATGGCATGAGAGACCAGGATAACGATGTCCCTTAAATATTCCACCCTCAGGGGAACCCCCAGTTGAACACATCCACATAAATGGCTTCAGCTGCACAAAAGAATTTCATAGCTAAGATCAGCCAACTCACAAAATTGGAAACAATAATAAATCATTGGCTTATACTTGAGTGCTAGGGTGGTTTTTAATATAGTGATAGCTAGCTAAAACAAGAGTTGATCTTCCCTGATTCCTTCCTTACACTTTTCACTTCTTTGCTTACCCTTTGCCTGAACTGAAACACAGGTCTTTCAAACACAGGGTCCAGAGGGGTTCAGCCAAGGGGAATCTGGGCCAGTGATCCTCTAGGAAAGGGCTGCTGCCAAGGTCAGTTTCAAGCATGTCCTGTCTTTCCATTGGATCTGAGAGATGTGAAAAGGATTTGTTCTGTTGTATGGCTGGGGTTCAGAATACAAACTATTATAAATCAGTGCAGCCTCCTTCAGCTAGGTATAATACTGCTGCAGCCTACTGGTTTCTGCTATGTTTGGCTCCTCAGCCATAGCTGTGGTAATTCATACATGGTAGCAATAAAATGGAACCACTCAAATGTGTCTGTAGGAGATTTACTTCATCCCTCTTCCCTTCCCTTTCCGTTAGCATTTGGATAAGACGTGAGAGTTCGTCTATACGTGCCTCCAAATTCCTTGTGCCTGTAAAGCTCCGAGAGAATTTTTCAGTATATGCCCTTTTGAATGTCACTTCTGTGATATGGGATGTTTATAGCTGTTACACGGAAAAGAAATATGCATGGGCATTCAGGTTGGGGCAACTATTTAGTGAAAAATGTTAATCATAGGATATTGTTTTGTTTTGTTTTCTTGCTGGATCTTTCAGAGTCTTTGGTGTAGTCACATGCCCTGGAATCTCCAGGAGGGGTGTATAATTTTGCTTTTTAAAATATCTTTGACCATTGGAAGTTCTCCCTTCACTTCCAAAAGGAGGAGGAAAAAAACTTCTCTAGGGATCCATATCGCTTAGGAGATTCTGCGGGTGCTGCTTGTTCATAACAGGAGACTTGATGGCATGTGGAGAGTTATTGCTGAAAACTCAGCCACACATTTGCATGAAGGAAGTGCAGATGTTATCTATTATCTCTTGAACTAAGACAACAGTAGAAGTGATATCCTGCCAGAATATCAGATGAACACCTTGTATGGAAATCAGTTCTTTTTCCATATGGAGAGGGGGAGAGTAAAGAACCCTTTAACACATGTTTATTTCTCATTGTCTTTTTCAAATATCCTGCTCTATAGCAAAATGTCAAGAAAATGTTTTCATGGTCTGTCTTGCCACCTAGAATGTTTGGGTGTCACTCGATGGCAATCATACTGACTTCAGACCCAGGATTCCTTTTTGAGACTTCTTTCCAGGGCAAGAGTCAGAGACCCCTGTGACTATGGTTTCCATGCCCTATCATCATGCTCACTGAGTGTTTGCTTCCATCGCCCTGAGTGTTTGACATTGACAAACCCTTTAATGTTTGGTGGTAGATCAGAGGTTATCCCCAAGCTGGCTGATCATGCCTCTTACCTGATTTCTGACCCTCAGCTGTAGCCTGATATTGAATTCTGTCTTGTGGTGATTCTGGGTTCAGACCCAAACTGTTAACAGTCTCACTGTATTCCCACATTTCCTCAAAGTGGGAGAGTGTAGGCTGCTAGGGAAGACTGATCATATCCAGCTACAGGCTGTGACAATGGTAAGAAGAGTCTGCTCATGCTAACTGAACTTTGGCCTTAACTTTTTATGCAAGAGATGCTTCTAGAGGACATCTAAATTTTATGAAATCCCATTGTTGCATTATCTGAGAACATTGCCCAGTGCAAGGTGGGATTGATCTAGCAGTGTATGCTGCACGAGTTTGACTTTTTATCTCCAAGAAGATACTTAAATTGACTCTAATTTGAGGCTGTAACTCTGCCCTTTTAGAGGTCTGTCTGATGAGAATATATACAGAGTTCTAGACTAATGGAAAACAAGTACCTTATAACTCTAAATGCAGGGATGTTTGGTAAAACTGGGCTGGAGACAAGGCAAAGGATAGAGGCTGTGAATTCAAATAGCCTCTTTTCTCCTCTGCTGAATTGAAGACAATCTGGTCTGTGGTGTTGGCCTGAACTGAGTTATTTGTCCAAATATACTGATTAGGACTAAACCCCTGCTTCATAAAGGAGGACAGAAGGAGACAGAATAGCCAAAGTGTAGTGACCATGCCTGCCAGTCAAAGGGGATGCTCTGAAACATCATATTAGTGACTCTTCTTCCCTTCATAAGAATTGTGTAAAAGAGTGAAAAGAGAATTAAGCAATGGGCACCCACATTCCTACCTTGTAGGAAAGGAAGTTTGAGCTGAAAATCAGTAGAAATAGAAGATGGGGTGCCTTTCAAATAGATACACATTTTTAAAAATGTAAATCCCTCCAAATGAGATGAAACAGGAAATATCAACCTGCTGATTGCAAGTGCTGTGTTGTCATGGAAGGAGAACCTAATAAAGTTGGTCAATTTTATTGCAGTGTGGTTACAAAGCTTGCAGTCTGGCATAGGCTGTGGCATAGCCTTAAGGTTTGGAAGTATTTCCTTACTTAGGACTCACAGACACCCCTGTTCAAAACTTTGGCTCTAACACCATCCTGATGAATGGTATGACTCCGTAATATCTGGTTAACTGGTCTTTTTTTTTTTTTTTTTTTTGAGAGAGAGAGAGAGAGAGAGAGAAAGTCGGGGAGATGCAGAGATAGAGGGAAAGGGAGAATCCCAAGCAGGCTCCACACCCAGCATGGAGACCAACTCAGGGCTCGATCACATGACCATGAGATCATGACCTGAGCCCAAATCAAGAGTCGGACACTTAACCAACTGAGCCACCTAGGCACCCTGGTTAACTTGTCTTTTGAAAGGTGTCTGTCCCCTGGTGATCTGCTTATGAATGGCGCATATTCACTTCAACCAAAATTTAGTCAGACACCAAAACTGAGAAGTCCAGAAGTGGAAAGATTCAAATAACCTGGACATGTCATAGTGTGTTATAAGGATATTAAACAGCCTGTTGAGAAAATTGGAAAAGAAATGGAAGAGATGAAACCCACATGCAATGACTAATGAGCATATAGGGAAAATAATAAAATCAAACTTAAAGACATAGTAGTGCATTCAAGGCTTTGGGCTAATAGGTGAGCCAACAAAAGGCATTTTCTTTCACTGCCTTATGCCCGTGTAATATTCCCAACATTTCACAGCATAAAACTCTTGCATGAAAGTGACATATTGCCTTGCTCATTGTGCAGAGAGAAAAGGGACTCAGAAAGGTTAAGATGTTCATGGTTCAAAGGTTAAGACCTATTCATGGTTGCTCAGCCCAGCAAGTCAAAATTTGAACACAGAGCTTCTGGCTCGTAAGCTCATTGCTGTTTTCACTATATCATCCCTGCCACTGTCTTTGCATGTAGCTCTTTGCCTACATGTCCCCTTGAATACATCTTTGATGTCCTTTCTGGCCCCCTATTCTTATTGGAGACTAGAGCTAGGAGAGAATTGGAATCAGTGGAGGTCAGGGACAGGTTTACAGAGAGTGTCATTGTGGAACCCGACACAGGTTGGATGTATGGTCTGTATCTATTGAAAGCTGTCAGTTGATTCTGTCCTGTATCATGAATGATCTTCACTCTCCAGGAGCACGCAGAGAAGGGCAGAGGATTTCCGGTCAGTCTGTGTTTGATATAAAAGAGGAAACCATTTCTTAAATGGAGGTGAGCAGAAAGCTAACAGAAGGGTAATGAGAAGCCCTAGTATTTCTGGTAGTTTCTTATAAAATTGAGCTTAAAAGGTGAACGGAAAAGTGAAAATCAACTGTTATAGCTTGGTGTCTGCATTTGAAGATCTGTCACACAGAAGCCCTTGAAAGTGGGAAGTTAATCTTATTTATTATCTTTTCTATGATTTGGGATCAGTGAGAAGTGAACAGAACCCCTTGTAATTTGTTTTTCAAGGAACATCAGACCTTGATGGAGACGCAGACAGGCAGGATATTTTTTTCTGAAGCTTCAGTTTCAAAACCTGTAATATTAAAGGAAAGCTAAGACAAGCTTTCCTCATTTTGCATGAAGTTCTCAAGCAGAATTGAAGGGCTTGTTGCAAATATCCTCTTTTGTTTTGGCAGGGAACCATGGTGAAAAGTCTCCCAGAGAAGGCGGGGCTTTATAACATTTCACGGGAGGTGTTGATGATTGTGTGGGTTGTATTGTCCTCTTGGTGGATCAGATCTTAGCTTCAGATAACTCTTATTGTTGTTGCTGTTGTTGTTTTAAGTATGAAACATTTGAAAAAGTACAGAGTAAAACAATAAACTGTTTGCCCATTGCCTGCCTCCATCGACTTTTACCATTTTGTCCTGTTTATTTCAGTGTAATTTAAAATGAATGAAGCATCACAGATTCAGGAGAAGCCCTTTGGTACCACTTACCATCCTCTTTTTTTTGTTTGTTTTATTTTAACCTTATTTATTTATTTTGAGGGAAAGACAGAGAGAGTATGAATTGGGTAGGGGCAGAGAGAGAGGGAGAGAGATTCCTGGGACTCAAACTCACAAACCATGAGATCATGGCCTGAGCTGAAATCAAGAGTCTGATGCCCAACTGACTGAGCCACCCAGGCACCCTTCCCCATCTTCCTTTTATTCAACACACCAGTATCCAGAAGTTGATGATCATTTTCTAGTGCTTGCTGGGATTTTGGTTTTTTTGTAAACTTTTTGATTGAATCACATAGAGCAGTGAGAAATCGCAAATGATACCTAATGCTGTACACATAAAACAATCCTGTCTACCTCAATCCGTGTTCAGTAGGGGAATATACCCATGTATTTGCCACCTCATCAAGGTGCAGACTTTTACCAGGACTCCAGAAGCCTCCTTTGTGCATCATCACAATGAATATCCCCTCCAAAACTATTCACTATTCTGACAACTATTGAACTTGATTAGTTTTGCTTATTTTTGAACTTTATATTAATAGAATCATGTCCTGTTTTGTGATTGGCTTCTTATGCTCTACATTATGTTTGTGAAATTGACACATTATGGATTGCCAGTTCATCCTTTCCTCTGCCATACAGTGAATTTTGTAAATACAGGCATACCTTGGAGATACTGCAGGTTTAGTCCTAGACCACCACAATAAAGCAAATGTTGCAATAAAGTGAGCCAAATGAATTTTTTGGTTTCCCAGTGCATGTAAAACTTATGTATATACTATATTGTAGCATGAGTGTGCAATAGCATTATGTCTAGAAAACAGCATACATACATGAATTAAAAAATACTTTATTGCTGGGGCACCTGGGTAGCTCAGTCGGTAAAGCATCTGACTCTTGATTTTGGCTCAGGTCATGTTCTCGCGGTTGTAAGATTGAGTCCCGTGCCTAGCTCCATGCTGGATGTGCACCCTGCTTAAGATTCTCTCTCTCCTCTACTGCTCATACTCTCTCTCTCCCTCTCTCAAAATAAATAAATAAATAAATAAATAAATAAATAAATAAATAAATAAAGAATAATTGAAAATACTCTTTTGCTAAAAAAATGCTGACCATCATTTGAGCTTTCAGCAAGTCATAATCACTGATCACATATTGGCGTAAAAAATACAACTATAACACAAATGCTTGAAATGTTGCAAGAACTACTGAAATGTTACAGAGAGAGACAAGTGAGCAAATGCTGTTGGAAAATGGTTCTGAGAGATTTGCTTGATGCCTGGTTGCTATAAACCTTCGATGTGTAAAGAATGCAGTGTCTGCAAAGCACAGTAAAGGCAGGTGCACTAACATGAGGTTTGCCCGTATAACAGAGTTTAGTGATCTCTTCTCCCATTGATGCATATTTGGGTGTTTGGTTGTCATCAATACTGACTGCTGCCAGGATGGGAGGGAGCTGGGACTAGGGTAAGGGAAGAAAGGCTCCTGAGGTGTAAAATTTAAGGAAGCACCCACTCTTCTGAACCCACTGGCAGTTTCTTGACCTGAGAGGGAGCAGCTTCTTAAATTTTGAGCACTAGGAATCTCTCTTACTTCATTCTACTTTTGTTACTGTCCAGGAGCCTATTGCCTGTGTCTTTGTGTGCATGTACTCCTGCTAGTATATACCTAGGAATGGAAGTGTTAGATCAGAGGATCTGGAATGTTCAGCCTTTAATGAATGGCTGAATGTTCATCCAAAGTGATTAAACCAATTTTGCATTCAATAATGCATGACAACTCCACAAGCTCCCCCTGCTTTGCAACAGTTAACATTGTCAAGTATTTTTATTATTTTTTTAAATTTATTTTTGAGACAGAGAGAGTGAGCAGGGAGGTGCAGAGAGAGAGAGAGAGGGAGACACAGACTCCAAAGAAGGCTCCAGGCTTTGAGCTGTCAGCACAGAGCCTGACTGGACTCAAACTCACCAGCTGTGAGATCATGACCTGAGTCGAAGTCCGGCGACTGAGTCCCCCAGGAACCCTTGACATTGTCAGGGATTTTTGTTGTTGTTTATTGGCTATTTGGGTATTTTTGAACATGATTTAGCCTTTTTCCCATTTTTAATTGGGTTATCTGTTGTTCTTGTTGTTCCATTGTAAGAATTCTCTGTATTTTGGACACGTAGTCTTTTTTTGGAAGTATGTGCATGTTAGTGGCTTCTTTCTCTCTATGGCTTGACTTTATATTCCTTAATAGTTTGCTTTGATGAACAGAAATGGTATATTTTTAATTAATTCCAATTTATTGATCTTTGATTTATGATTATAATGTCTTTTTCTCCTTTGAGAAAACCTTTGTCTAACTCAAGGTCACAAAGGTATTCTCTGACATTATCTCCTAAAACCTTTATTTTTTTATCTTCAATATTTTTATCTAGAATTTATATGAAGTTAACTTTTGCATGTGATGCTAGAAAGGGGTCAAAGCTAATTTTTTTCATATATTAGCCAACTGATTTAGTTTTTCATATGTTAGCCAGTTAATTTAGTATTATTTATTGAAGAGATTGACCTTTCCCTGCTGGGTTCCAGTGACAATTTTGTCATAAATTATGATTTGCTTCTAGATATTATATTTAGTCCACCTGGTCTATTTGTCTGTGTTTGCCTCATTTAAAGGAAATTTTACTTTTTTTCTGTCCCATTTTTATGCCTCTTTATTTCCTTCTCTTGTCTAGTTTTAATGGCTAACCCCTCCAGTACAATGTTGATTAGAAATGGTGAGAATGGTTATCATTGCGTTACTCTGGTTTTAAGGACAAGGTGTTGAATAATTCAAAGTTAAGGATCTTATCAGCTATAGGTCTTCCTTAGATGCTCTTTAGGAGATTGCCAAACTGACTTTTGAGTTTTCATTTGTATCATGAATGGGTGGTAAATTGCGTCAAATAGTTACTTAACATTATAACCTATTTAAATGACCATATGGCTGTTCTTCTGTGATGTTACTCTGGTGAATTACACTCTTTGAGTTTCATAAAACAAGTGCATCCTGTATTCTTGAAACAAAAGCCTACTTGTTGATGATATATTGTCCTTTTAAAAATATATTTGTATTTTCTATTTGCTAATATCATGGAGTCTATGTTCGTGAGGGATACTAGTTCCTAATATGCTTTTCTTAATGTCCTTTTGTGATGTTGATCTCAGAATTAAGCAGGCCTCATAGAATGAGCTGGGGAGTATTGTCTCCTCTTCCATTTTTTAAAAGTGAATATAAAATTGGCATTTCTTAAATCTTTGATAGAATTCACATTTGATAGATGGTTTGAAACCATTTTGGAGTGGACTTTTCATGGTGGGAATGTTTTAAATTTCTAATTTAATTTCTTTAACAGCTGTAGTAATACTTACCTACTTACATTCTCTGTTTCTTGTCATGCCAGGTTTTTAAAGGTTTTTCAAGCAATTTATACATTTAGTGTATGTTTACATATCTACTGGCATAACATTTTTCATGATATTTATCTGTAATCCTTTTAATTCTATAGTGTATATAGTAATATTCTCTTTAATTCTTGATATTCAGAATTTCTATTTTCTCTATTTTTCAATCACTCTTTCTAGAAATTTTACCATTTTATTCTCTTTCAAAAAAGAATAAAGTTCTGACTTTTTTCATTTTCTCTATTTGTTTTCAATCTTGTGGATCTCTGTTGTCATGTTACTATTTTTTTTTTTCTTCTACTTCTTTTGGGTTCCATTTGCTCTTCTTTCTATATATAGGTTACTAAAGTAAAAGCATAGCTCACTGTGCTCTTTTTTCTTTACTAACATAGGCCTTCAAGTTATAAATTTCCTTCCAAGTGCTATTTTATTTGCAGTCCCCAAATTTTGATGTACTGTTTTTCATCATCATTTAGGTCAAAATACATCTTAATGTTTTCATTGTGGTATCATGTTTTAAAACTCTTTCAGTTGTTGGGGTGCCTGGGTGGCTCAGTCGGTTAAGCGTCTTACTTTGGCTCAGGTCATAATCTAGCAGTCAGTGAGTTTGAGTCCCGCATCGGGCTCTGTGCTGACAGCTCAGAGCCTGGAGCCTGCTTCAGATTCTGTGTCTCCCTCTCTCTCTGCTCCTCCCCCACTCATGCTCTGTCTCTCTCTCTCAAAGATGAATAAATGTTAAAAAAAATTAAATTCTTTCAGTTATTTTATTTGGTTTACTAAATTCAAATGTCATTTTGAAACATTGCAGAACAGAAGAATTATAGTCACAATTCCATGATACCATGACAGCGTTATTATGGTAGTACTGGATGGATGAGGGAAGTGGTATCATCCTTAACTCCTTTATAAGCATTTTATTTCATGTTTAAGGTTTATAAGTGTTTTGTTTAATTTATACATATTTGAGGGGGTTTCTAGGCTTCTTCAGATGAGAAATCAGCCTTCATTATTACCATTGTTTTATGTGTAATTGTCTTTTTGTCTGAATGCTTTTAAAATCTATGTTCAATTTTCAGCAGGTTGAATATGTTATGTCTAATTGTGGTTTTAAAAATATTTATCCTTTTTTGGCTCTTCTGGGCCTCTTGGTGTGTTTGATTTCTTTCATCAGTTTAGGATAATTGTTAGACATTATCTTTTCAGCATGTCTTCTGAGTTATTCTCTTTCTTCATCTCTGGCTGCAATAACACATATATTAGGTATTGTTCCACATAACTCTGATGTCATTTTATTTTATTTTTTTTACACTCTTTTCTCCATTTGTGTTTCAGGTTGAGTAATTTCTACTGAATTATCTTCAAGTTTATTGATTTTTCCCCCTAGTGCTGTATCCACTCTAAGTCCATAAAAATAATTCTTATGTCAGAATTCACTTTTGGTTCCTTTTTTATAGCTTTTATTGAAATTACCTACCTTCTCATGCATGTTATCCACATTTTCCTCTAGATTCTGTAATGTATTCATAGTTCCTTTAATGTCTCTGATAAATCCAACATGTGGGTCATTCTAGATCTGGTTCTATTGACTATTTTCTCCCTTGATGATTGGCCACATTTTCTTCTTTTTTTCACATGTCTCATAATTTTTGAGTGAATTGAAAATATTGTGAGTAAAGGGACAGAGACTATCAGGGAATGATATCTATACCCTCTTGTTAACTGACTTGTGTCCCCCCAAAAGGTATCTTGAGGTCCATATGTGAATGTAAGCTTATTTGGAAGTAGATCTTTGCAGATGTAATCAAGTGAAGGTGGAGTCATACTAGATTAGGATGGGCCTGAATTCTAATGACTGGTGTCCCTATGTGGAGAGAGATTCAGAAAGAGAGAGACACTCACAGGAAAGAAGTCCATATGAAGACAGAGGCAGAGATTGGAGTTAGGATCCACAAAATAAAGGATGTCAAGTATTGCCAACAATCACCAGAAGCTACACAAGGCAAGAAAAGATTTTTTCCTACAGCCTTCAGAGAGAGCATGGACCTGCCAATGCCTTGATTCCAGATACATCTGTCCACCAGAACTGTGAGAGAATGAGTGTTGGCTGTTTAAGTCACCCAGATGTGGCAAATTGTTACAACAGCCCCAGACCCAGAAAAGAGCATATGTCTCCTCTTTTTTGAGTCTCTTGCACGAGGTTAAGCTAATTTAGTCTATAGGTAAACTAGATCTGTTTGTTGCTAGGGTTTTGGGTTAGGTTGCGTTGGGTCGGGGTAAGTTTGGTTAGATTCAGTTAATCACAGTTTTCAAGTTCGTTGAATATATTATCAGAACTTTGCTTTCATCAGGACTTGGGATATGATTGCCTGGAAGGCCTATGTGCTTTCTCCTGCCTTTTATCTAGTCATTGACTGTTATTTGGTATTCATTGTAGGGCCTGCACTGCCATGGGGGTGTTTTTGACTTGTGCTGCCTTCAGTCATTAAGCCCTTTATGACTTTGACTCAGGGAGGGTCTATCTCAATGCTCAGGCTCTGCCACCAATCTGGAGCAGTTGATGAACTGTGGACAAGAGTTGACAGGTGACTGCAAACTAAACCATCTTACCAATCCATACTTGTCTTGGAAAATGTGTTAAAACTTTGGCTGTTTTCTTTTTACCATGCTTGTAATAGCGTTCTCCTCCTTCTGTTGTTCTGCCAAAGATGAAAGCAGTGGTCGACCTATTTCTTCCTAGATAGAACTTTCTGGGATTTTAAGTCATTAGTTTTCTTTGTGATCCTAACTTTCTTAGGAATTTCTTAAGAACTGATTTTTATAAGTTAGTTTATTTTCGTTGTTTGGATATGGATCAGAAGTCCCAAAGGCCACCCAAGGTTTGGTGATTCAGTTGAAAGACTCACAAGTCTAAGAAGTTGTTAAACAACTGGTTACAGTTTTTATGGCAAAATGACCCACAAAAAAAATCAGCAAAGGGAAAAGGCACATGAGGTGAAGTTTCAAAGAAACCAGGCACAAGCATCAGCCATTCCTCTCCAGGGGAGTTGCACAGAATATACCTAATTCCTCTAGCAACTAATATTGCCCAACACATGAAAAATGTTGTGTACTGGGGAAGCTAGTCTGAGCCTAGGTGCCCATGGTTTTTGTCACATAAACACGGTTTTGTCTTTATGACTGAGTGCAGTTCCTGAAACTCTAGGACCCAGAAGGAAAACAAGTATTTACCACAAATCACATTGTTGCCTTTTCATTTTGTTGTTTTCCTTTGTGTGCAAAAGCTTTTTATTTTGATGGAGACTTAATAGTTTATTTTTGCTTTTGTTTCCCTTGCCTGAGGAGACACATCTAGAAAATTGTTGCTAAGGCTGATGTCAAAGAGATTACTGCCTATGTTTTCTTCCAGAAGTTTTACTCTTTCAGGTCTCACATTTAGGTCTTTGATGCATTTTGGGTTTATTTTTTGATGTGTGGTATAAGTAAGTAGTCAAGTTTCATTCTAGTGTGTGTAGCTGTCCACCTTTTCCAACACCATTTGTTGAAGAGACTGCTCTTTTTCCCATTGTATATTCTTGCCTTCTTCATCATAGATTAATTTACCATAGAAGTGTGGATTTATTTCTGGGATCTCTATTCTGTTCTGTTGATGTATGTGTCTCCTTTTGTGCCAGTGCCATACTGTTTTTATTACTCTCACTCTCCTAGTATATCTTGAAATCAGAGAGCATGATACTTCAAGCTTTGTTTTTTTTTTTCTTAAGATTGCTTTGGCTATTGGGACTCTTGGGATTCTATACAAATTTTAGGATTATTTGTTCCAGTTCTGTGAAAAATGTGATTGGAATTTTGATGGGGATTGCTTTGAATCTGTAGATTGCCCTGGATAGTATGGACCTTTTAACAGTATTAATTCTTCCAATCCATGAACATGGTATGTATTTCCATTTGTTTGTATCATCTTCAGTTTCTTTCAACAATATTTTATGGTTTTCAGAGTATGCGTCTTTTATCTCCTTGGTTAAGGTTATTCATAGATATGTTATTATTGGTACCTTTGTTAATGGAATTGTTTTCTTAATTTCTCTTGCTGTTACTTTGTTATTAGTGTATAGCAATGAAACAGATTTATGTATATATAATTATGTTTTCTACAATTTTCCTGAACTCATTTATTCTAATAGGTTTTTGGTGGAGTATTCAGGGTTTTCTATGCATAGTATCGTATCATTTGCAAATAGTGACAATGTTACATCTTACCAGTTTGGATGGCTTTTCTTTTTTTCTTTTTTGTTTTCTTTTGTTAGATTGCTATGACTAGATATAAGAGTGCTGACAATACTGAGTCCATCTTTGGCCCTCCATTTTGTTTATATCTCCTTAATGACCTCTCTTGGGGTTACATATTCTGGGCCCATTGGAGATTAATATACATATCTTAGAAATGCCTGTCAAGGCTGGAACATGAATGCCTTGCTTTGGCCTCCCATGAATCTGTTAGAAGTAAGTTTTTCTCCTTCCTGACATACAGAGGGCACCTTGAGGTCTGTTCATTGTTAGCAGTCAGTTAGGTTCACGTGAACCCTTTGAAGTGCATGAGAACTCTTTGATCTACCAACCGCGTGCTTTTGCACATCCTCTCACTCTGTAAGATCAGTAAACTAAGGTCCAGACTTTGCAGAGAATAGCTGCACAGCTACCCAGATTGTCATCTACCCCATCCTCCTTGTTAGTAAGTTACCATGGATAAAACTCTGTGTAAACTGTATGGAGTTTTCTGCTTCATTTTCTTGACTCAAAGTGCCTCTCAGTTTAGAGGCTACTTTAGTATCCCTTCCCTACCTTCTAACTCTAGGACTTCCAATACTTTGTTGACAAAAATGGTGAAGGGGACATCCTTGTCTTATTTTCAATCTTACAGGAAAAGCTCTTAGCTTTTCACCATTGAATCTGATGCTCCCTGTAGGTTTTTCATAAATGACCATTATGTTGAGATACATGCCCTATAAATCCACTTAGTTGACAGTTTTTATCATGAACACATGTTGAATTTTGTCAAATGTTTTGTGTGTGTCTGTTTATTGTATGATTTTTATCCTTCATTTTGTTAATCTGGTGCGTTACATTGATTTGTGAATATTAAGTCATTCCTGCATTCCTGTAATAATTTCACTTGATTATGGTAAATGATCCTTTTAATGTACTTTTGAGTTGATTTGCTAATATTTTTTTGAGAATTTTTGCATCTGTGTTCATCCGGGATATTGACCTATAGTTTTCTTTTTGGTAGTGTTTGTCTGGCTTTGCTATCAGGGTAGTACTGGTCTTATCTGGAAGCTGTCCTTCCTTTTACTAATTTTTGGAATAGCTTTGGAACAATAGGTAATAGCTCTGGAATCATTTGGTTGAATTCACCTGTGAATCTATCTGGTCTGGGACTTTGGCTTTTTGGGAGTTTTTTGATTGTCAGTTCAGTTTCATTACTAGTAGTTGGCCTATACAGATAGTCTTTTTTCCTGAATCAGTTTGGGACATTGTATGTTTCTAGAAATTTTGCCTATTTCTTCTTAGTTGTCCAGTTTGTTGGCATATAATTTTTTATAGTTGTCTTTTAGAATCCTTTGTATTCCTCTGGTGTTTGTTGTTACTTCTCTTTGCTTTCTGGCTTTATTTGACTTCTCTTTTTCTTGATGGATTTGGCTAAAGGCTTATCAGTTTCATTTGTCTTTTCAGGGAGGCAGTTCCTGATTTTATTTTTCTTTTTTATTGTTCTGTTTTGTTTAGTAGCTTTCATTATTTGTCACCGATCTTTATTATTGCAAATTCTTCCACTGACTTTGGGCTTTGTTCTTTGTCTAGTTACTTTAGGTGTAAGGTTATGTTTATTTATTTGAGAATTTTATTTTTCTGGAGGTAGGCTTGTATCTTTATAAATTTCCCTCTTAGAGCTACTTTCACTGCATCCTAAAGATTTTGGACCATTGTGTTTCATTTTCACTTATCTCCATATATTTTTTGGTTTCCTCACTGACCCATCGGTTATTTACTAAAGTGTTGTTTAAAACCCCGTTTGTTTATTTTCTAGGCTTTTTTGGGGGGGGGGGGGTAATTGATTTCTTATTTAATACCACTGTTGTCAGAAAAAGATGCTTAATAGGATTTTAAGCTTCTTAAATATATTTAGTCTTGTTTTGTGGGCTTATATGTGATCTCTCCTGGAGAATGTTCCATGTGCACTTGAAAAGAATGTATATTCCATTGTTTTTGGATGAAATGTTTTGTATATCTGTTAAGTACCTCTGGTCTCATGTGTTGTTCAAAGATACTGTTTCCTTATTGATTTTGTCTGGATGATCTATCCATAGATGTAAGTGAGGTGTTAAAGTCTTATTGTCTTACTGTCAATGTCTCCCTTTATGTATGTTAATATTTTCTGTCTGTGTTTAGGTGCTCTAGTGTTGGGTGCATAAATATTACAATTGCTATATCCTCTTGTTGGACTGATCCCTTTATCATTATGTAATGTCCTTCTTTGGCTTGTGTTACAGCCTTTGTTTTAAGGCCTATTTTGTCTGATAGAAGTATTGCTACCTCGTCGTGTTGTTTTTTTTTTTATCATCCCATTTGCATGCAATGTCTTTTTCCATCCCTTCATTTCCAGTCTGTGTGTCCTATGTGTCCTATGCGTCCTTAGGTCTGAAGTAAATATCCTGTGGGCAGCATATAGATGAGTCTTATTTTCTTAATCCATTTCATCACCCTATGTTTTTTATTGGCACTTTTAGACCATTTACATTTAAAGTAATTATTGGGGCACCTGGTGGCTTAGTCGGTTCAGTGTCCATCTCTTGATTTCATTTCAGATCATGATCTCATGGTCATGATCTCATGGTTGTGAGATCGAGCCCCACGTCGATCTCCACGCTGAGCATGGAGCCTGCTTGGGATTTTCTCTCACCCTCTCTCTTTGCCCCTCCCCCACTCGCATGTACTCTCTCTCTAAATAAACACTTAAAGTACTTATTGATAGGTATGTACTTATTACCATTTTGTATTTTCTGCTTGTTTTTGTAGTTCTTCTGTGTTCTCTTTTTCTCTTTCCTTGTGATTAGTGACAGCCTTTAGTGTTATGCTTGGCTTTCTTTCTATTTATTTTTTGTGTATCTATTAAAGGTTTTTGGAGTGTGGTCACCATTAGGTTCATATATAACAAAAGGAAATAAGTTTTTATGAATTTTGAAATATATTGTGAAATTGTCTACCAAAAAGGTAAGATCTTAACATTTTAAGACTGTAAACTCAGCCTATTGGTGTTTCAGCTATTAGAGCCATCTCCTCTTCCTGATCCTCAGTCTTTAGTCTTTTCAGGCTCTGGGTTATTTTCTGTCCATTTTTTCAGGTTCTCACTATCTTCACACTTGACTATCCTCCAGATGAGATACAAAGCTCTGAATGCTGACAGCCTAACAACACACAAAGTGAGGAGAATTTGGGTTCCTACAGACCTTAGTTCAAATCCCAGTTCCAAATCCTGGCTGTGTGATCTTGGGCATGTTCTGTAACTTCTTGGATCCTCAGTTTCCATATTTGTAAAAACATGATAGTTTCTAACTCACAATACTGCTGTGGATTATTTGGGTCAATATATGCCAGTGCCTCCATGGAACCTGGAAGTGTCCATGGTGTTTTTCTAGTGCAATTAAAAGTGTAAAGTTTTTGGGAGGTTTCTTCTTCTTCTTTTTCTTTTCTTGTATTTTTTTTTGGGTCAGTTGTGATTGCTGTTAATTAGCTGTGCACATGCCAGATAAAATACACAAAAATAAGTCTATTATTGAAGAAGCACTATGGTAGAGGTGTGGACCTTTTTTCTGGGATCTGAACAGAAGATTTTGTTGGACGGACACTGTTGGTGGATGGTACTATCAGCTGAACTGAATTGCCAAATGCATATTTCTTTTTTTGTAAATTGTCTTGTTCATCTTTTATTATTGAGTTTTTGTTTTTTTAAAGAGTTTATATTTTTAGTAGTTTTAGGTTCATAGCCAAATCGAGTGGGAAGTAGAGAGAGTGCCCCTGTACCCTTTGCTTCACAAGTGTACTGTCTTCCCTACTGTGAATATCATGTGTGGATGGTACATTTGTAATTGATAAACCTATATTGATGCATAATAATTACCCGAAGTCCTGGATTATCTTAGGGTTTGCTGTCAGTGTTTTACATTTTATGGGTTCAGACAAAAGGATAATGACTTGTGTCCATCATTGTAGTATCACACAGAGGGTTTTAACTGCCCTAAAAATCCTTTGTGCTCCACTTAGAGATCCCTGTCTTGTCCCCCTCCCCCCATGCCAGCTTGTGGCAACCACTTATTTTGTTACTTTCTCCATTGTCTTCCTTTCCCAGAATGTTACATGTTTGGAATCCTAGGGCATATAGCATTTTCAGTTGGCCTCTTTCATTTAGTAATATGCATTTAAGATTCTTCCATGTCCTTTTATAGCTTTGTATCTCATTTCTTTTTAGCACTGAATATTATTCTATTGTCCGGATGTACCCCAGTTAGTTTATCCTTTCATTGACTGAAGAACATGCAGGTTGCTTCCTAGTTTTGGCATTTATGAATATAGCTGCCATATGTGTATCCACATGTAATTTTTTGGTGGGCATGAGTTTTCACTTCCATTTGCTAAATACCAAGGAGCCTGATTACTGAATTGTAAGATAAGAAACCGTCAAACTGACTTCCAAAGTGGCTGGACCATTTTGCATTTCCACCAGCAATGAATGAGAGTTCCTATTCCTATACATCTTTGCCATCACCATACCCAAAATTACATAGGTTTTATAGAGCCCAGAAATAGATCCACATAAACAGAGTCCGCTGAGCTTTGATGGTGAGCAAAAGCAATACAATGGAGCAAAGAGTGTCTTTTCAACAAATGGTGCTGGAAAAACTGGATTTCCACATGCAAATAAATGAATCTAGACAAAGACCTTACACCCTTCACAAAAATTAACTCAAAACAGATCTTAGACCTAAATGTAAAATGCATATTACTTTTTCAAGAAACATTTGAATCACTTATTTTACCAGTGTTATTGGTACAGTTAATATTATGTACAAGTAACACAAAGCAGTTTTATTCTTATTGAAAGTCCTTTGCTCAGGTGTGGCTTCCCTCTCAGGCCTGTTTCCTTATCCATAAAAAAAGATAACATATAATATTACTTGTAAAATATCATACTCTCACTTTCTCCTTCCCCTTTAGAGCCAAGTCTGTCACCCTAGAAATAAACCACATACATACTCCTAGTCCTGACTATAGAAATCCCACTCCTGCGGGAACTCAGTATGAATAACAAAGTACAGAATGTGTTCTGTGCCGTCTGAAACCAACCTCACAAACCCACAGGTTTTTGCAGGTTAGTCAGAATTTGTAGAAAATAGGAAGTTAATAGCAGTTCTTCCTTTCTTTCTTTTTCTTTCTTCCTTCCTTCCTTCCTTCCTTCCTTCCTTCCTTCCTTCCTTCCTTTTCTTTCTTCTTTCTTCTTTCTTTCTTTAGAGAGAAAGCATGAGCAAGGGAGAGGAGCAGAGGCAGAGAGAGATAGAGAATCCCAATCAGGCTCCACACTCAGTACAGAGACCAATGTTGGGCTTGATCCCATGACCCTGGGATCATGACCTGAGCCAAAATCAAGAGTTTGACCTTCAACCAACTGAGCCACCCAGGGACCCCAGAGGCATATGCTTTTATAAAGTCGTACCCAACAAAACAAAAAAATTGACTGCCTTATGGGTAATGGCACTAGTGTTACCAAAAAGAAAACAACATCCCCATCTTCGAGTAGTTCTGTTTTGTGAGAGTCTGACTTGAAAACAGATCACTTCAACTCATTGAGGTAAGTGCTGTCACAGAGGGATGCATAATGTTCTGTGAGATCACAGAGGAGGGTCACTAAGCCTGGTAGGAGTGGGAGGTGATCATGAAAGATTTGGTTTTTGAGCCATGGCTGGCGCATCACAACAAAACCAGACATTGAGAAGAATTTTTGACCCTGTCAGCAATGTGTTCCTCAACCAAGCAATTGACATGTGTTCTTTTATACTTTTAGCCCTTTCTTTACTAACACAGTCTCATATACTCATGGGATTTTGTGTTAGCATGTGCATGTATATAAAATGAAGGTTTCAGTATATGTAGAGTGATCATAAGTAGCCTTTCCTAGATTTAGCATGTCCATCCTACTTGAAAGGTAATAGTTACACCATCTACCCTTGCTTACCAGTGGCAATGAACCATAGGTCTTTCAAGGGTGACTTTTTGTGGAAGTCAAGTTCTGCCAGAGTTCCTTTGCATTGCTAAGCATTAGGTGTTTCATTTTTATTTTTCTAAATGCACTGACTTTTCAGCTGGCTCAAAGATCCTTGAATTTCTGCTTTAATGGTTTATAGTTGATGAACCTAAACCATCAGTTGATCAGTTGATCAACCTTTTACCAGCATTCCTTTGCATGGTACCTTTTAGAGGCTGTTCACCGAGATCCTGGACTAAGCTACCGGTGTAAAAACCCCTCGAGTAATGCAAGAGCTGTTGCTAATTACATCAGTTAGTCTTCTAGCAGAAGAGAATGCCACAGCTTTGACAGGGAGCTATAGACTTCTGAGAATCACCCAGACAAAATTGTCAGCTGACTAATACTCTTTTCAAGTCTATAGGTATCATTGATGTGGATAGGAGTGAGTTGTTGAGTAATAGCTAAAAATAATAAATGAATTAGGTTCTATGGCTAATATTATCTTCTATGACCATAAAGAATATTAAGTGTATGGGATTTTCTGAGACTTCCTGCCCAAGAAATTCTCAGCAATAGTTAATCTAGCCTAATAAGTAAGTCCTGTGGGTCAGGCAATATATCAAGTGCTGGGGATACAATGATGAACAAGACCATAATAATCCTGGAGTTCTGGAAGCTTCCAGTATATAAAGGTAGAGGAAATGGAAGAGTAACAGTTTTTGTATGTGGTGGGTAAGGGAAAGAGGGGCTATGAGATGATCTGGGGAGAATGTTCAGGGTTCATTTATGTCTAAGTCATTAGACAATTATCAATGCTAATGATAGCCAGCTGAGACTTTCTGGAGCTGATCTGAGGGAAAGGCTGTGTTTGGTATAGCCATAGAAACTAAGTTTTTTCAAGTATCATTTGCTTGGTTTCATTAAAGAGGAAAAGTAAATGGTCCTAATTAAACGTTGTTTTCTAAGACGTATCGTCTGTTAGTATTGGTGACTTTAAATGTTCCTTTTTGCTGGAATTGAGATGGGAGTTGCTTGGGTAAATGACCTAGCAATTAATGCCTTTGGGTGAAATGGCCTTGGCTTGACGTTAACCTCCAACAAGAAAATGACCAGACATACTAACATGCTTCTTGCCGTGGTGAAATACTCGCCCCCAAACACCCAGGGAGGAAAAGTCCTTTTAGAGTCAGCCTACTGGGCAGTCATTTATTCTGAGACTCATGCCTCATCATTTTTAGTGGCATTCACACACAACAATATTTGTTTCAACTTAGCAGGTTAAGGTCTGATTCTCATCATAAAAATTTACCATTTTTTTTTTAATGTCAAATAGCCTAAAACTTTGCCCTGAAGAAAAGGTTCCATCTCCAGCCTTATCTGTTCAGGCTAACTTATTTTGTTGAGACAGACCAATGGACCAATTGGAAAGGCTTAATGTTGGGCCTGGCCATGTTATGGATACCTGTGTGGATGCATTTCCTTTGTACATTCTTCCAGTGCCTGTCAGGTTGCTAGCAAGAGATCTCAAGATAGGTAAGGGTAAAACCAATTGCCCAGGCTCTACATAAGATAGGGGTATGCGAATCATACATTTGTGTGACATTCAGACTCTCCAATCCAGGGGTCATCAAAGCCAGCGTCTCTTTTTAATTATTTTCTGTTTTTTGTTTTGTTTTGTTTTTTGTGATTTGTTTTTGCTTAGATGTCTGAAATATTACAAATCCCATTATGCTTGGAGAAATGTGCTTTCTCAACCTTGGTCTGCTTTTATATTTGCCTGGATAGTCATTTTAGTATGTACTTCCACTTTAAAAATTAGGGGATGGAAAAGAGGAGATAATTAATAAAGTGGTGTCTTGGAAGAGGCAAGGTGGGCCATACTGTACGACAGGAATACAGGGATTTGCTTTGGCATAGTGGAAGGGGACAAAGATGAATGTGTTTGTTTCAAAAGCAAATAATAAGGGAGTGATTGTAGCAAGGAAGTGGGGGAACAGAGCTAATCTTTGTTTTCTCAGTGAACTGTGTAGTTAGGTCATCTAAGGCTAAAGTAAGCTTGAAGAATGGTCACAACTCTTGAAGAAAATAAATGTCATTATAATTTATACATTTTTGAACTGCATCAGTATCAATACACATGTAGTCCGTATTGCTAGAAGATGTTAGGTGACTTAAATTGCAAGTTAGATTTTTTTTTTGATTGATTGTCAAAGAACATTAATGAAAAGGCTCTTTATTATTAACTTAGAAATGTGTATGTGAATTAGAACTTTTCACTGAAACTTCCTTTCTTATTATGCATTATATATAATATCTTAATATATTTTATCTGATTGATCTTCAGTTGACAGTGACTTCTTTTTTTAATGTTTATTTATTTTGAGACACAGAAAGAGAGCAAAGGGGAGGGGGGAGGGGCAGAGAGAGAAGAGAGAGAATTCCAAGTATGCTCCACGCTTTCAGCACAGAGCCCAATGCAGGGCTCAAACCCACAAACTGCGAGATCATGACCATAACTGAAATCAAGAGTCATACAGTTCACCGACTAAGCCATCCAGGCACCCCCCCAACCCTAAATTACTTGAACTCTTTACAACATTTTAATTTGTTGTTTGATATTTATTGATCAGTTCCCATTAACCATAGAAAGGTTGTTTCCTTTTTCTTGTGACGGATAATATTTAACTGTAGAAAGCTGTTGTTCGATAAGCTGTCAGAAACAGAACCCTAAATCATGAGGATGTTGCACATTCCAGTGATGTTTCATTTCTGTGTATTTTTGGTGCAGGGATATTCTTGGAGCAAGGCAAGAGCACACGCTTCTGAACTGGACATGAATTGTTTGTCATAAATTATCACACATAATGAACTCTGAAAGAACCAGATGTTCAGTACACTTTTTATTTTGGGCATTCTAAAGCCAGTTGGGATACAATGAACTTTTGGAAAAAAAGTTACTTTTAAGAACAGTATGAAAAACTTGCACCTTGGTCATTAAATTTATGTTTATTCTTTGCAAATTAAAATATTCTTCTATAAGCCATTTACATACCTTTTCATTTTTAAGATACATATTAATCCTAATAATTATCTAGCTAACTTCTTCATGATTTTAATGTACTATATGTCTATGTAGATGGTTCACATTCTTACACGTGTTTTAAATGGAGAAATTTATCCTGACTTTTCGTCTAAAAGGCAACATAAACACTCGTACATACAAATACAAATGATGATTCTCTGCTGTCTCCATTCATGCCCTTCATCCCCCTTTGGGAATGAGGAAAATAGTACATCCTACAAAGCATGAGGATTCTGTACATTTTACAGCCTGTGATCCTTGCTCTTTTAGTAAGAAGTGCTTTTAAGAATCCATCTCTAAAACTTTTGGAAGTCTAAAGAATGGAAGTCTAGGGTATTAGTGCAGGAAGGTATCTGTGGTCGGCAGAATTCTAAGATGGCTCCATGATTTCAACCTCCGGATGTACATGCCCTGTGTAATTTCATCTAATTGAGTGTTGGCGTAACTGTGAATATAATGGATTTTACTCTGTAATTAGTTTACATTCTGTGACAGAGGAGAAGGGATTTTGCAGATACAATTAAAGGTCTGAAAACAGATGACTTTGTGTAAATAAAAAAAGGAGATTAGAGAATAGAGGATGAGGAAGGCCTTACCTAATGAGTTGAGTTCTTGGAAGGGACCCATCAGTCTTGGGATAGAAAGAGATGCAAACAATGATAATAACTCTCCCGCTGCCCTGGAAGAAAGCAAACAGGCATATTGTGAACTGCAAAGGATTGTGGGTGTCACTAGGAGCCGCTGGCCAACAACCAGCAAGGAAACAGGAATCTTAATCTCCTACAAGTGCAAGTACCTGAATTCTGCCAACAATCTGAAGGAGCTTGAAAGAGGACTCCAAGCCTCAAGTGGAATTAGAGCTTTGGTCAACACCTTGATTTCAGCCTGGTGAGAGACCCTAGGCAGAAGATCTTGGGAACCTATGCCTGGATTTTGGACCTCCTGAATCTGTGAGATAATAATGAGTATTTTAAATCTTTAAGTTTGTGGTCCTAGTTACACAGCAGTAGAAACTAGGAGAGTACTTAAAGCCCAAGCATCTTATTCCATATTTGAATCACAGCAGTATGGAGTGGGGTCTTAGGACCTTCTGTTTCACTCTTTGAGAATCTTCAGATGGCATGTAAAATATTGAGTGAAGACAGGGTCTTTTGTGGGTAATTTATATTTTGGCACAGTAGCAAGTGCCTGTGGGGTACAGAGTTGGATAGCTCATAGTAGGCAACAGTGAAAGAAGAAATGGGGCCATGGAAAGGGATTGGAGAAAACCTTGATAACTTAAGCAACTTGGTGTAGGCCTATCCTATCTGTAATTGAGTGTATAGAAACCAGTTAAAACTGCAGGCTGACTAACCAAGCTTAGTGTTTCTAGTAAAAGTAGTAATCAGTTCCAGGATTATATAGTGTACACAGTGTATATAACACCTAAGGAAAACTTGGTATCTTGATACTGATTTTGGTCTTTAGATAAAGTGGTCACCTCATGTTTCAGAGTTCCTATGCTATAGAATATCATTCTGAATTTAAGATGGGAATCGTTAAGACGCCAGTGTATTTTTACATCTTTCTTCTTGACTTCCATCCCTCAACTTCATTTTATAAACTGAGGGAATGAATCACATTTCACCAACGACTAATTCCTTGCAGCCAGAATTATTTATGGTGCTTTAGGACAACACATTTTGTTTGATTGTTTACCATGATTAGGCCAATTCTAAACTTGACAAAATTGTCTTAAAAATTTTATACTATACTGTTAGATTTATGCTGTATTGTTGGATTACATACACAGACATTGGCAAACCTGAGCTTCCTTTCTTGGTGTGACTTGATTGCTGTGGTACTTCCTTTTTATTCAAGGAATACTTGGCATAGTACAGTCCCTCATGGAGCTCTATAAAGTTCCAGAATAATTTAAACAACAACCAAAACAACAACACTGTTTGGACAGTGATGTTTATTCAAATAGAGTTAAAGGATGCATATCCATATGGAATATTCCATCCAAATGGGATGGAATGCCCATGAATGTTAAGGAATAGCTAAAATCAAGTGGCATTATTCTATTTGGGTTACTAGTAGGATGAAAGCCATTATTCTCAGCCCTTTGGATAATTCCAAACCCCACTTGTTATGCCCATTCCCTCTCTCAAGTAAAAAAACAAAATTAGAGATTGAGTTTTTTGATACATTTCAAGCCTAAGAGTGACCAGACTTTGAGAATCTCTCCTGTAAGAAATAGTACTTACTCTTGTTAAAGAGGTGGTACAGAGAATATAGAAAATAGCATGCTAAGCCAATGTCAAATCATAGGTCATGCAAAAGATGATCCTCAGTATGACAAACAAAACAAAAATTAGGATCCTCTACAGCTTTATAATATCACAGAAACTTAGAAAATCAGGTGCTGAAATCTGTAGAATTATTTGACCAGCCTTGAAATTGACCAAGTCACCTAATTTTCTCATTTTTCTTTGGCAAGTGGGCATTGACCTAAAAAGGTCTTACATTACACTGGAGAGGTGATAGGGCTTGAATGTGGGTAACACAATTTTCTTATGTATTTGCTCTTGAGTAGTTTTCTATACTAATTCCAGGCAATGGGATCCATCAAGGGCTCATAGTCCAGTGGCTTATAGACTGTAATACCACTTCCATGTTGTTAGCTAAAAGTCGAAGGCCACCTAGAAACCCTAGTCCATCCAGGGTTCGTTGTGATATATTATTTTAAAATGGTAACCAATTGCAGAGTACATTCCAGAAAATATCACTTGCTGAATATCTTTCATTACAGCTGTACCACTATATATGTTTTGTTTTGGTAATGAAATGTGGCAAGTTGTTGGGGCAAAGATGAGACTGATCTATCTATCTATCTATCTATCTATCTATCTATCTATTTATCTATCTATTTATCTATCTTTCTCTTTAAAGTGTTTACTTAGAGGTGCCTGGGTGGCTCAGTCAGTTAAGCGTCTGACTTCCGCTCAGGTCATGATCTCACAGTTCGTGAGTTCAAGCTCCATGTCAAACTCTGTACTGAGCTCAGAGCCTTGAGCCTACTTCCGATTCTGTGTCTCCCTCTCTCTTTGCCCCTTCCCTGCTTGCACTCTTTCTCTTTCTCTCTCTCAAAAATAAATAAACATTAAAAATGTTTTAAAGTTATTATTTAAATTCGAGTTAGTTAACATGCAGTGTAGTATTAGTTCCAGGTGTATAATACAGTGATTCAACACTTCCATACAATACCAGGTGCTCGTCATTGCAAGTGGACTCCTTAATCCCCATCACCTACTTAACCCATCCCCCCCCCCACCTCCATTCTTGTGACCAACAGTTTGTTCTCTGTATAGTTGAGAGTCTTTTCCTTGGTTTGCCAAAGACGAGACCCATTTAATATGCACCCTGCCCCCAGCAGCATGAGTATTCGTTGTCAGAAGTGAGTTTCTTTCGAGTTCTGCATGTCCTTGCTTGTCTGATGAGGACTCAATTCCTCAGCCATTTTTTTTTCCTCTTTCAAAACTTCCATGACCCTTCTCTAGTATTATTTGCTGTGAGGTCATTTGTCCTTCATTTATGCCACCTTGAGAGTGAGCACAAATACAAATGTGAGAGCTGGAATGGAATATTTGACATCAGTGCTATTATTAGAATTTTATGTGTTCTTCTGGATAGGAACTTCAAATTAACATCATATGGGCCAGCTTATGGTCCAAGACTGTGGCATAGTTGAAATTCTCATGTGAAGAAAAAGCGTTTTTGTTTTGTCTTGTTTTTTTTTTTTTTTTGTTTGTTTAGTTTGGGAAATCATTGCAAATGCCTTGAGGTCCCTCATTTGATGGTAATACTGAACACTCAGAAATTGTGTGCAGGGATAATACCATACCTCCAGGTGCAGTAGAACCACACCACACACACACACACACACACACACACACACACACACACACTCACACTCCCACCCACAAATTCAGATCAGCTCACTTGGAGGGAGAGTTAGCAGGTTCCTTTGTCTATTTTGAATGTGTATTAGAAGCGCTTCTACCTCCAAATAGCTTGCCTTTCCATAAGGTCAAAGTCTTGCTTTTACATTAAGTCCACTCTCAAACCTGGCATATTTTATTTTAAATGCAAATGGCCCTTGGAAGAGGCAAAGTGTTCATTCATAGTCCCTTAGTACAAGGGATTTTATGTTATGATTTGCCTCTGGTAGTGAAATAAGAGGAAACAAGAGTGTTAGTTTTCTGGGTCAGAAAAGCAAAAATCAGTGAAGTGAGTTTGTCACTTCATCATATGGGTCAGCTTCTGATCCAAGACGGTAGCGCATTCATTGATGAGTGAATTTTTACACTTTTCCCCGGGACCCTCACATGCTGCACTCACATGTGATCTCTGTGTATTTGGCTGTGTTTGTGATATTACTATTCTTCAGCGCCTTAATCCCAGTAGCACTGTCAAATGGGAAGAAAGGGAGCACTCTGGTTTGAATCAAATTTTATGACCTTGTGACATTTTCATGGGTGCCTCTTATGACCACAAGTTAGTCTTGAGGCTCTTAAAATTCAACCCTGTTGATTGAAAAGACAAGAGGCAGGTCTGTGTTCCTTTCTTTCAGCTTTCATGCAGCACTCAGGACACTGTAGGGAGCTTCTGGAAGAAGGCACCATCTCCCCTGGGTATCAGATAAGGGGAGGATAGAGTATTTTGAGCCGTGCTGGGCTCCTTCTGCAAGCCCAGGCTTGGTTCTGTCCCTCTGCCATCCATGGCAGGCTCTGGAAGTGAACTGTGCCAGAGACCTAGCCTGAATCCTGGAAGGGAGTCCTGGGGCCTCTGACTCTTCCATGTCATAGTATTTCCCAGGCCTCCTGTTCTCCCTAGCATTTTCTTTACTAGCATATCAGCTTTTGTTTCTATGTGTGAAAAAAGACATAAAAACAAAAAAATTACTAGGATTAATTCATCCCGACGGTGGCATCCTAAAGGCACCGCCCATTGCTTTCTGTCTTATGTTTCCGTGGATCTGGTTCCTGGCTTTCATGAGGACTTCTCTTCATCTCTGGGAACTTTTCTGTAGCCTTCTGATAAACACTTTCTTTTTGATCAAGTTGGCCGCTTGCCTGGAGTCCACATAATTTCCTCTGAGCCTCTTTCCCCAGAGGCTGGATTCACCGTCTTTCCATTACCTGCTCTTTCCAACAATGGACTGCTCAACTGACTTTACATGTTGTGTACAAACTCCACATTTGTTCTCTCTTGCTAAATGGAAGGGGCTCCTCCCCACCCCCTCCCCACATCAGCTTTTCCACCTGAACCAGAACTGAACACATCTGTTGGACCCTCTACCTTGGAACACTGGTGTCCCACACTGCATGGTCTCTGTCTCTGAGATGGTGAAGGCAGCTTTCACGCTGCATCTTCTGTCTTCCAGTGTCATCTTATTGTACACACTGGGGCTCACCTATCTCATGTGAGACAGAGATCACAGGGAAAATGTGGTCCTTTTATCCTGCTGATAGGACGGGGACATGAAGAGGATGTGATGTAAGTCCAGAGCAGAGCAAATGATTCCCCAAAGAGGGATAAGAGGAGAGAAAAACACGAAGAAGCAAGGAAAACTAGAAGCAGGAAGAGAGGGTAAAAAGTAGGACATTGCAGGAAAAGAAGTGTAAATGACAACTTTTAAACAGGCTTGCTCGTGACTCTCTTGGGTGCTGCCTTCTCAAGAAAGCCTTAACAAAGAAGACCTTTGCTTTCCAGGGTTTAGCCAGTACAATTTATTTTTATTTAGAAAGCATTTCTGTGCTAGGATACAGCCGAAGGCAGGAGCATGTAGGGCTAGTTTAAGCTGGGATGCATCTCTTACTGTGCAGCCTTCTCTCCAATGATAGAAGGGTAGTAACAGGGAAGAATATCTCCTGTTCTGTTACTATAGGCTGTCATTCCTGCCCAGGACATCCAGGACATTGCGTGCTGCTGAAAGTTATGAACACACTCCTACCGTATCCCAAATTACATTCAGCTTTAGATGTATTTTATTTTTATTCCTCCCCATAAACTCAGGACCAGTGGTGAATGTAGGCCTAGGCATGGTGCCTCAGTACTTCAGGAAGGAAAACCATCTCTGTCCCAGCCTCCCTGACCTCAGGCAACCTGGAAAACTCCAGAGATACAAGTCTCCTTCGAGGTAGACATGGGTGGCATTATCATCCCTGCATTTCACCGTGAATTCGTTTATTGGGTTGACATTCTTCTTCATAGCCCCCTGGGAACCCAGTCTCATGGAGTAGGACTCAAAGAGAGGAGATGTTTTTGGAATTTGGAGCATATGATACCCACATAAAGTCCCTGAGCATCTGGAGATGCAGAAACATGGTGGTATCAGGAAGGACCAGAAGCTCTCCCAAGAAAACTAATCCTGTGCAAGATATCTTTACCCCAGAATAGCTGTGGGCCACTAAAAGTTTACATTTCCTTTTGGAAGCCTGCAAAGGGTAACCAGTGTTTTAGTGATGGTTTTCAGAAATGTCCATCTTGTGGTGATTAGGGCAGGAATGGTGAGATTTATTCTTGTGGGGCTAAGCTTGGAAATGGAACAAGGAGACATAGACTTTTAAAGTTTTTAAGGCTCAGAAAAGCTTCCTGAGAAGCCCATTTTCCATTTTAGTGAGAGAAAAACATACAAAGAAGGTCAGTTAAAAAATTCATAAAGGCTGTATTATGCGCAGTGGAAACAAAATCTTTGAAAAAGGAAGAGGTTGTTGCTTAAAGGTAGAGTCACAAACATTTTATAGAAAAATTCTAAGAAACAGGACCAAGCCTCTCCCCAAATGGAAATGAGTTTTAAACAAACAGGGAGTGATCGATTTATGATATGTATATGAGAATAGGGGATACAATTAGGACTTCTGTGATCAAAAGCAGGGATGTTTCAGATAAAAGGATGTGTATTACCATTTACTCATATTGATGGTTATTTGAGGGCATTATGCCATTATGATGAACCATTCAGTCCATATGGGCCATTCAGGTGGCTTTGTGAACAATCAAACCAGCATTTCCTGGCCCCTGATTCTCAAGAGAAGTGAAAAATCACTGTGGGGCACTGTGCTGCATTTTGGTTGTACATAACACAATATGAACAGATAGCTACATTATGTCCACCATGACTTGTGTGTCATTGACCCAAGTCAATGAAACTGAGCTACCAACACCCAATCTAAACAAGAATCAGGTAGGAAGGACTGATTGATCAACACTTTCTTGATTCCAAGTCTTTCATTGGGAAAAAAAAATCTGGTGCTCCCTGGAACTCCTCTGTCATCTGAATTTATTCCTGTGTCAGTAGCTGAGCCTTCTTAGACCACAACTTAGCCCATAATGCTGTCTCATGGTTTCTGTTTGAGTGTTTCGTTATCCATTGTTATCTTGTATGTTGAACATAAGTTGTCTTGTATGTTGAACATAAGTAAATCCCCACGAAATCCAAGGGCTGAACATATCCTAGGGATCATCTGTGACCTTATCCTCTTCATGAAGGTGAGAGATTGGAGACCCAGGGAGGGGAAAGGACTCCCCTAATCACACAATAGTAGGGTTAGTACACAATAGTACACAGTAGTAAGTAGGATTGCTGATATGGGCTAGATCTTTATAGATTGTTTTGGCCATTTTGTACTATGTGTTAAACCCTAACCTTTTTGTTACCACTTTTTACCTGGGATCTGAAATTACTTAGAACAAGAAGGCCCTTTGTTATTAGGTTAAAGAATCATACAAGATCAGAGTGAGGCAAGGCAGCTCTGAAATGGAATTTTGCTGATTATGTTATCTAACATCAAACAAGAAGAGCTATCTAATAGCTAATGATTCTGTCTTTGAAGAGATTTATCCGGTGGAATATTGCCAGCAACATCATGATTTTGTGATTACAATCTCTATAAGCAGTTCCTCCCCCTACTCTTATGCATTGTGCCTCATAAGGGGCCTTTCCAGAAAGTCATTTTGAAGGGGCTCCCTTTTTATAGAGAACATCTGAAACATGAAAACAAGAACAACATTGTTTTCCTAATCTTCTATCCTAAATTGAATACACTTATGGGGAGGGTATTTATGATAATCTTCAGAATGCATTACTACTTCTCTCTGAGAACATAAATTCTTCTCTACATCAAGGACATTCACTCCTTGTAAAAATTAACAATGTTGAAATATAGCTATATTGTTGAGATCCTAGTATAAATTATGAATATCTTTTCATTATTGGCTTCCTATTCCTCTATGATATGATCCCACCTAATCCTGACAGAGCCCAAGGCAACCCTGTGCTTTTACATGAATGGCACTCCCTTTTTAGGGTTTTGCCTACAGATGTTTTGTGGGGTTTTCACAGTGCCAGTGCTGACCCTTCTCCTTGCCTGCCTTTATTGGGTTTATTCATTGAACAGTTATGGAAAACCTCAGTTGATGCTTATACAGCTTCTCCACCTTATCTCTCCCACTCCCTCTCATCATCTTGACAGAACAGATTCTTTTCCAGGCACTGGGGCTATCATAGGGAACAAAGACAAGTAAAATTCCTCATGCCAGGGAAGTTATATTCTAGTAAGATAAGACTCATAAGAAGTAAGCAAACAAATCAATAAACATATAGCTTTAGATAGTTCTAAGAAATAGGAAAAAACCAGAGACCTCTGTGAAGGGATTGCATTCATACTGAGATATGAATGAAAAGAAAGAGCTCCCCAGAAAAATCTGGGGAAAAAGGATTCTGGGCCAAGGATATAACAAACACTGAAGTACTTTTTGAGGTCTAGTTATTGAGAGAGCTGCTGAGCACAGGGGTGTGAGGTATGAGACAAGGTCAGAGATGCAAGGAGCAATCAGATCACATTGGGTTTGTAGGTCATGGTAAGGAGTTTTGAATTTATTCTAAAGGCATTGAGATTTTGTCAGAAGGATTCAGAAAAAATGGGCATTTTGACTTGCTTGAAGGTGAAGGCACATTTTTCTCAGGAACACCTTGGCATCCTGTTTTTTTCCCTTATGTGTGAGTTCTGCCTTGGTGGTACAGAGTTTGGTTCAAGAACTAGACAAATTTGATGGCTGCCTACATTTTCTTAAATAGAAACCTATGGATGGTCCATGTTGTTGGCTGAAAAATGGCACCACAAAGATCCTGGGTCTCCTGGTCCCTGGAACCTGGATGTGACCTTATTTGGGGAAAGCATTTTTGCAGATGTGGTTAGGTTAAAGATTTTTAAGTGAAGAGATCATTCTGGATTATCTGAATGTACCCTAAATGCCATCACAAGTAAGTGGGAGGTGGGAGACTGCCCGTGCACAGAGGAAAAATGATGAGAAGACAGAGCAGAGAGACAGTTGATGATGCTGGTTTTGAAGATTGGAGTGATATGGTCACAAGGGAAGGAGTCGCCCACAGCCACCAGAAACTGGAAGAGATCAGGGTCGGATCTCCCCTGGAGCCAGCAGAGAGAATGCAGCCCTTCCAACACACTGATTTCAGCTCAGTGATACTGATTTCAGACTTCTGGCTTTCCAGAAGGAAAATTGCTGCTGTTATAAGTCACCGAGTTTGTGGTAACATTACAGCAGCCACAGGGAACTAATACAGTCCTTGTAAGTATTTCTGGAATGGTGGCTTAAGCCTCAGGTACATATGGAGCTTTCCTGCTTTCCCCTGGCATCTGTGTGCAACTCTTCTACTGGGGATTCTGGAGACCAAGGGAAGTCAGTATAACAGATGGGGCATTTGTCCCTCCCCTTTATGGCCACCTAAATTCCAAAACGATTTCGTGTACTATCTACCTGTATCCTACTGTAAACTCTGTAGAGTGTCTTAAGTAGGGCATCTGATCCATGAGCTAAATAAAAAAGATCTCTCTGACTGCTACATGGAATGGATTGAAGAGAGTCCTAATGGAAATACTTAGAGAGGGTACATTTGGGTTTTTTTTTTTTTTTTTTTTTTTTAGTTTATTTATGTTTTGCAAGAGAGGGCATCTGAGTGCCAGAGGGACAGAGAAAGGAAGAGAGAGAATCCCAAGCAGGCTCCCCACTGTCAGCCTGGAGCCCAACGTGGGGCTTGATCTCACAAACCATGAGAACATGACCTGAGCCAAAATCAAGAATCGGATGCTTAAACAACTGAGTCACCCAGGCGCCCCAAGGGTACATTAGGTTGTAGAGACAGAAATGATGATGGCTTGGATTAAAGACCTAGATATAATAAATGAGCTTCTTTTGTGCATCAAGTGTGTAGAGAGGGAGGTAACCTATTTCTGCAAGGGTATCTTAAGATTTAGATTTGAAGTATCCACCTAATTAAATTGAGATGACCTGGATTGTGATAAAGCCACTGTGTACAACAGTAATAGGGAGAGAGCTTGGTAATAGGGAGAGAAAGTTAAGTCCTTATGTCTGGCAGTCAAACAATGCCATGAAAATAAGCCCTCTAGAGTTTGGGGATGACACAGTGATAGTAGGTGGAAGTGCTCAGAAAAACCTTGCCAGACACATTGGAATGCGATTTGGGAAAGGAGGGTTTGGAATGCATCCAACCCCCCCTTAGAACCAGATTAGTGTAAGTATGGACAAGGTCTAAACCTAGGGTTTTGGTGGTATTGCCTCCAAGTTCCATTTCAGAAAATTGCTGTTGCCCTACACACTTTCAGATATAATAAATGAGCTTCTTTTGTGCATCAAGTGTGTAGAGAGGGAGGTAAGCAATTTCTGCAAGGGTATCTTAAGATTTAGATTTGAATTATCCACCTAATTTAAATTGAGATGACGTGGATTGTGATAAAGCCACGGTGTATGACAGGTATATTGAAATTGTAGAAAGTGATGCAGTGAGTGAGAAAAACTGCTTGTTCATGAATGCTTCTATTTATGCATTTGAGGAACATATGAGAAGGGGTTCTGAGTACGGGCAGAGAAGTAGTGTTTTTAATCGTGTGAGTACTTAATACAGAAACCAGAGGCATGTCATGAAAACTTTCATTTTAGTGAACAGCATGAATCAGAAGAAGCTGAAAATGTAAGAGATCAGGGATTTCGAAGGAACCAGCATAAGCCACCAAAGATTTGGGAAAAAGAGGAAAAAGCAAGGTGGAGAGTTGTCTGTGCCCACAAAGACCAAAATGAGATGAGTCAAGAATACAATTGAATTTCAACCAACTAAAGGCTGAACTGTTCCTAGTTGCCCACAAAATAGGGCTCTCTTCTCATGATGAAGACAACATGAGAAAAGCTACATGTAAACGAAGTAATTGATAATTGGTGGACATTCTAGGGAAGATTTTGGGAGGACTGAGTCTAGAACATAATCATTTCAGCTACCACCTGTAGGATATATGATTTTTATTTCCCCCATAGACTTCAAAGTCTGTGTAAATGACACGTCATTGAGATGCATATCCACCTCATTTCCTTTCATCTACTTGTCATCCCCATTATCTGGAAGGACCTTTGGATTGACAAATGTTGGGAGTTCACTTTCCTGGCTTGGGATGGAGGTGACTCTGCAGTGTGCTTCTTAGATCATTGCCAAGCTGGGAGGATGAGGGCAGGCCACAGTGGGTAACTGATGTAGAACAAGACAGGGAGTCAAAGTAGTGGTTATCATAATTGTATGAAAAGAAAGCTTCTGAACTACCAAGCTCCAAAGAGCTGATTTTTCAGGTCTGTCTCTCCAAACTTTGATACTTCTGGTGTCCTCAGTCTTTCTCTGGTTTCAGCAGACTCCAGGAAAGACCTCGTCAGCAGAGAAAATACAATTGTGCCGTTCAGAACTTGAATAGTGTTTAGCTGCTGCAGGCATCCTGTAAATTAACAGGGTATTCAACTGCTAGCTTTGTGTTTCTTCCTGATTTTTCTCAAAAAGGAAAAATATAAATAAGGAAATCTTCAATTAATCCTGACCCACATTTAGAGTTTCATCACAGTTTAAAAAGTCAGAGAAATTCAGTCTTCTTGGATCTTTTTGCAAATAACATTATTAGACATATGGGTTTAACTTAAAATACCAGGTCCTTCCTTGGGATCTGTTATAATGGTGAGAAGGACAATGGGAAAATTTCCACTACCTCCTTTTTCAGGATTTTTATAGTGAGAATAATAGAAAGTCAGACTAACACTTACAAATAAAAATAATATAAACACGTTATAAATTCCTAAGTAAGCAGGTACTTATTTAAATATGTGTCAGTATTTTATAGGAATATGGGGATAGAGAGAAGCTAAAATACCCAGGGAAACTAAGTCACAGGTCAAAATAGCCAGACACCTGAAGAATACACTCACTCACTAGAGTGGTCAGGGGGCTGCAGTCCATGAGCCAGATCCAGCTCTCCACTCTTTATATACAGTCCCTAAGCTAAGAGTGGTTTTTACATTTTAAATGGTTGAAAAGGAAAATAAAAAAGAAGGATGGTAATTTGTGCCACATTAAAGTTATATAAAATTCACATTTCAGTGCCCATAAATAAAGTTTTATTGGAACACAGCCATGCTCTTTCATTTATGTATTGTCTACGGCTGCTTTCACACCGCAGTGGCAGAGTTGAGTGGTTGTGACAGAGACCATCTGGCCCCTGCAACCAAAAATACTTACTATCTAGCCCTTGACTGAAAATCAGTTTGCTGACCTCAGGTTTGAGAGAAAGACTAAAAGCTAAAAAGCATACTCAAACTGAAGGAAGATTATTGGAACAGAGCTTAAAATAAGTGTAATAAATAGATTCAAGAGATAAAGGAAGCTGTAAACAATAGGAAAGGACAGTTAAATTTAAAAGTCAAATGGATATATTCAGTATGAAAAATGTAATAGTTGAAATAAGGGACATAATAGATGAGATAATCACCAAGGTGGACAGTGTTGAAGGAAGGAATCGGTGATACTCCTATTTAGTTCATTGAGATAAATGCTTGATTCTTTCCCTCTGATTACTGGTTTTCTAAGTAATGGATTGGTTCCTTGTCATCCTCTAAAGTCAGTCAGTTAGTTTGTAATTATTATGAACTCAAGGATATAAACATATTTGATGAGTTTGAATCTATCACAATTACTATCCTTTTTGAAGTTCAAATTTTCCCGTATTTGGCCAGTGGAGGAAGCCTCTTCAAGGTGGCTCCTGAGTCTCTTTACATGATTGGGGCAGTCACATGAGAGCATCCTCCCTATGTGCTATGATGTCATCTTGTCCATTTCCTGCTTTTGACCTGGAGTTCGCTCTTGTCCAAGAAGACCTGGTTTCTTGTGATTGGAACTAGGGTTTCAAGAGTACAATATTTGTACTAGGAATAACCAATGCAGCTGTATGGGCTGTTATTCTAGCCTATTCCTGTAGTCTGAACTACAATGTGTGTGAGCGAGCATGTAAAATAGATCATGAAGTAATGCTGATTCTCCCAAGTCAAATTGAGGACTATGAGAATTTTAGAATTGATCAATTATTTTATCACCCATTATATACACAATAGTCTGAGAAGAATGATACAAACATTCCCACCATCAATGTGCTTAATGTAAATACATGCATATTATCTTTCTATTCTCCCCCTATTTTATATAATTGTACTACCTCTGCACTGTCGGACCATTTCTTTCATTTTCAATCCTCATTTAGAATTATATTTTAATATATTTAATGCTCAACACCAGCCTTTATGTCAATGTCCCTCTAGATATTATTTGTTGGAACCACTTTTTGTAGTCAACTTCTTACACAGTGTTCATGGTCATAATATTCCTTGAATTCATGTTGTCAATAAGTTTGGCCCTTGATAGTTGGAAGTAACTTTGTGGGGAATTAAAATCTTGGCATACCTTCTATTTTTCTTTTCTTTCCTTTTTTTTTTTTTTTTTGTATCTTTAATATACTACTTCATTATCATCTGGCATAAAGGATTGCTGTCAATGTCTGATGATAATCCAATTTCATTTTCATTTTCCTTATAAGTTGCTTGTTCTTTCAGCCCAGTTAACAAAAGGATTTAAAGTTTCTTTTTTTTTTAATTGAAATTCTAGTAATTTTATCAGTAGAATTCTGTCAGTGATTTTATGCCGTTCAAGAAATTCTCTTGGGTTACACTTTTTTGTGTTCTTTTTCCTTGCTTTGTCTTTCTTCTTCTTTAGGGAGTCCTGTTTTCTAGACATTAGACATTCTTTATCTTCTGTATTTTTACTTTCTCATGTATTTTTAAACTCTATTTTCATGATTTTTTTTTTCCTTTTGCTCTTTCTACCTATCTTAAGCTTATTGTTTTATTTTCTCCTCTATTCCTTCTAGTTCACCCTTTATTTTGGAAATAATACTTGCTTTTATTTCACATTTTCTGTATTCTTTCACCCCATTTCCAAGGGTTACTATTTCAGATTCAGGCTCTGTCTCACATCTTGTATCACTTCCTAAATTAATTTTATCTTATTTTTAAATAGGGTTTTATATTTTTATTTTTGTTAGCATGCCTTGCAGTTGTACATTCATTTTAGACAGGCTATTTGGCTTCTTTCTTTCTTTCTTTCTTTCTTTCTTTCTTTCTTTTTCTTTTAATGAGAATTCCTGGCTCTTTTCCCTATCCTGACATTTATCTGGAGCTTCTCTTCCTTTGTCTATTTTTTTTTCTTAATTTCCTCCCACACAGTTGCTGATGTCATGCATGTCCTGTGGCTTTTGGTAGTTTGTCCTCAACCATTTGTTTTTGGGGATTCCCGGAAATGGATACCTTGTTATGTAATTGTGCTGTAAAAGCTGTTCATGGGTTTTAAATTTTCATATTGATTTGAATTTACTTCTTAAGTGCAGAAGAGAGAAAAATAGCAAAATAAAACACATAATAAAGGAATCAATAAAGACAAGCACAAATTGAAAGACAAAACAACAAAAGAATTAAATTGGTTATCAAGACCACCATCTTATTCTTTGGAAAGAAAGACTCATAACAAGGTAAACTTGACACAGGACTGATTTGTAGAAATTAACCACCATATAAGGAACAAAGGTACCATTTGATGGACAACATTTTAGCCTTGAATTTGAAAGCCTGAGCAAAAGAAATTATTTTCTAGGTAAATATAAAATAGAAAAAGTAGCTCAAAAAGTAGAAAACTAAATAGACCAATGTGTAAAACAGAGTTGACATAGCAGGCCTAAATCTACTCTCCTTAGAAAATCCTACTTGCAGGTTGGCTCGTGACTAGCCTCTGAGATCTTGGTGCTAGATACATTCCCTACACTGATATGAAAATATTCCCTGTTGAAGGTGGTTCACTGTGTTTCAGACTGTGAAACCACTCTGATTTATGCTGAATACTTGCTTTTCTTCTAGGAATCTGGAATTTTTGGAATGTGCTAGACAGTGGGTAACCATACGATCCATCCCCCATAAAAGAAGCTTGGGTGCCGAGTCACCAATGGGCTTCACTGGGCCGACATATTGCACACAAGTGGCTGCATTTTTCATTGCTGGAGAACAGAGCATGCTCACTGTGAGTGCCCTCTAAGGAAGGAGAGCGCATAAAGGAGCTGGTATATGGGTTTCTCCAGGCTCCACCCAAGTGTCTTTCCCTTACTAATATCCTTCTACCATAACAAGCCTTAGCTGTGAGTACAGCTGCCTGCTGAGTCCTGTGGTTCCTACCTGTGAACATGTGAATGTTTCCTAGTGAATGACATACCAGCAATTTTAAAATTTATGCAAAGGATAGTCAAATTTCTAACCCCTCCCCCCAAAAATGTACCAAGATCAGACATTTGTAAGGACATGGTCTACCAAATATTTAAAATACTAGGCTTGTAACTTGTCTTTAAAATTTTTTTTTAAGTTTATTTATTTTTGAGAGAGTGCATGTGCAAGGCGGGGGAGGGGCAGAGAGCGAGAGGGAGACAGGATCTGAAGTTGGCTCTGTGCTGACAGCAGAGAGCCCAAATCAGGGCTCAAACCCATAAGCTGCAAGGTGATGACCTGAGCCCAAGTTAGATGCTTAACTGACTAAGCCACTCAGACTCCCCAAACTTATAACTTGTCTTACTGAAAACCTTTATTGTCTTGGTTGTTTCTTGATGCATGGGTTTCTGAGTAGTATATGTGGATTTGTCACATTCTCGAGTATTTTTTTTTATCAGTTAACTAGTTTTATCTAGTTTCTAGTTCTTCTCTTTATTTCAAATCTGTTGTTAAGCATGGAAAGATTCATGACTGTTATATATTTTAATAAATTTAATTCCCTCTCAGCGATCAGAATATCTTTTTATAAAACATGTGCTCTAAAGGTACATTTACTAGATGTATATTTTCACTCTTTTCCAAGCTCTCCGATCTTGTACAAATTAAGTTTTTTTTGAGCCTCACTTTCTTCATATGCACCAAATACTCCTAATATACTTAGAGTGCATTAATATACTTACCAAGGATTCCACAAGGTTGATGTGAGGATTATAGTAGATTGTGTAATTATAAAGTGCTTACAAAATGGTACTTAGAATTCATTTGAATGTTAAGTACCATTGACCCTTGAATAACTCAATGGTGAGGGGTGCTGACCTTCCACACAATCCGTGTATAACTTTCAAATCCTCAAAACTTAACAGAAGACCATGGGGGAGGGGAAGGGGGAACAAAAGTTAGAGAGGGAGGGAGGCAAACCATAAAAAACTCTTAAAAACTGAGAATAAACTGAGGGTTGATGGGGAGTGAGAGGGAAGGGGAAAGTGGGTGATGGGCATTGAGGAGAGCCCCTGTTGGGATGAGCACTGGGTGTTGTATGGAAACCAATTTGACAATAAATTTAATATTAAAAAATAAAAATAAAAAAATAAATAACACTTAAAAAACATTTAATTCCTAAGAGCCTAGGGTTGACCAGAAGCCTGAGTGATAAAGTTGATTAACACATATTTTGTATATGTATTATATTCTGTATTCTTACAATAAAATAAGCAAGAGAAAAAAAATTTTTAGAAAACCATAAGGAAGAGAAAATATGTTTACCATACCATGCTGTATTTATTGAAAAAAAAATCCACATATAAGTGAACCAGTATAGTTCAAACCTGTGTTGTTCAAGCATCAAGTGTATAGATGTAGTGGAGATTCAAACTCACTGGCATTTATTCTGATTACTGATGATTAGAATAATTTCAACCAATGAAGAGTTATCCTGGAATGAATGAATTTATCCATTCATTCAGTCACCCATTTATTTACTCATTATTTATTCACTGAATCTGAAGTGCCACTGGTATTCTGGGCCATGGTATTCTGTGGCAAATAAGAGAGATGGGATTGTGCTTTCATGAAGTATACATTTGAATGTTATTAAAGCATAGCTAAATAAACCTGATTTTTATCAGCATCTAGAATATTTGTCTCCTCCAGTGAAGCCAAGACTTGACTTCCTTATGGATCCCTTCCCTCCAGTTCATCTACTGTTTTAATATCCTTGGGAAGTTTTACTTCAGGGTGTGGTTATTCTTATTTACAAATAAACTCTTTAAACAATAATAAGTACACCTTTTTTTCACCTAAGTTCATCCTTCTAAATTTATTCTTTCTTTCTCCTAGTAATTGTGGTAGTGACTAGACAGTACACTATCAACCAATTCTGTAGATCAACTCTCAGATACATGAAGCAAAATTTTACATCCTAAAACTGTGTGTGAGATTTCCGGCAGGCAATTTTTTTTCTATTCTTTATATGTGAAAGTCTTTATTTTGTTCTCAGAACTGAATAGTTCTGTACTTGGCATGAAATTCTAGAATCAAAATTATTCTCCTTCAGAACTAGGCAAATTCTTGCTTCTAGTGTAACTTGGAGAAATTCTGTTAATCTATTTCAAAATTCTTTTTAAAAAGACACTCCCCTCCCCCACCCCATGTTAGAAGCTTTTGTTGGTGTTCTGTAACTGCCGGTAACTACCACTGCCATCTCTATGATTTTGTTACTTTCAGAATGTGATGCAAATGGAATCACACAGTATATGACTTCTGGAGATTGGCTTATTTCAGCCGTTCAGCATTTTTCCTTTATGACTCATTCAGGTTATTGTGTTTATCAATAGTTCCCTTTTATTGAGGACTGTTCCATTCACCTATTAAAGGTGAGTTGTGTCCATTGTGGGGCAGTAGTGAATACAGCTGTTATGGGCATATATGTACAGGATTTTCTGCAAACGTATGTTTCATGGCTCTCGTATAGATTCCCAGAGTGCAGTTACTGCGTTCTATGGCAAGGACACGTTCAGTTTTATAAGAAAGTGCCATACTCTCTTTTAGTGTGGTTTTGCCATTTTGCATTCCCACCAGCAGTGTATGAATGATTCAGTTCCTCCACATTCTTGCCAACATTTGGTGTTACTTCTGTATCTTAGCCATTCTAATAGGTATATACAGTGAGATATTATTAGGGTTTTCCTTTGTATTTCCCTATTAGCTAATGATTTTGAACATCTCTTCATAGACTTGTCATCTATGCACCATCTTCAATGAAATGCCTATTTGTGTCTTTTGTCCTTTTTCTTTCCTTATTAAAAAAAATTAACATTTATTTGTTTTTGAGAGACAGGGACAGAGCCTGAGTAAGGGAGGGGCAAAGAGAAAAGGAGAGACAGAATCTGAAGCAGGATCCAGGCTCCGAGCTGTCAGCACAGAGCTGGATGCAGGGCTTGAACCCATGGACCATGAGATCATGACCTGAGCCGAAAACAGATGCTTAACCAACTGAGCCACGCAGGCACCCCTTTTTATCCTTTTTCCAATTGAATTTTCTGGATTTTACTGTTGAGTTCTGGGAGTCCTTCATTCTAGATACAAGTCCTTGGTTGGATGTGTGGTTCGCAAACACATTCTCATAGTCTTTCTATTCTCTTGGCAGACTCTTTGGTGGAACAGCTTTTACATTTGGATGAGATCCAACTTAGCAATGTTTCCTTGTAGGGGTCATTCTTTTGGTGGCAAGCTAAGAACTGTTTTCTACCCCCGCCCAGACCATGTCCTGTAGACTTCTCCTTTGTTTCTCTGCAATACTTTATAGTTTTACATTTAGGTCTGTTACCCATTTTGAGTTAATTTTTATGTAAAGTGAGGTTTTGTTTGAAACTTTATTTTGCCTAAGGATGCACATGTGTTAACTTCTTCTACTTAAAGAGTAAATAGAAACGTGTGAATATATGTACAGCTTAATGAATTTCCACAAACTGAGCACAGGTATGTGACCAGCATTTGGACCCAGAAGCATACTATTTCCTTTTGTTCCCTTTCTGGTCTACTGATGTGGGTCACTTTTCCTGTTTTTGAACTTTGTGCAGTTTATTTTATTTTATTTTATTTTATTTTGTTTTATTTTATTTTATTTTATTTTTACTATTTATTTGTGAGAAAGAAAGAGACAGAGCATGATCAGGGGATGGGCAGAGAGAGAGAGGGAGACACAGAATCTGAAGCAGGCTCCAGACTCTGAGCTATCAGCACAGAGACTAACGTGGGGCCTGAATGCATGAACTGTGAGATCATGACCTGAGCTGAAGTTGGATGCTTAACTGACTGAGCCACCCAGGCACCCCTATATGTTTTTTTTAAATTAATAATTGTTTAATGTTTATTGATTGATTTTGAGAGAGAGGGGGGAAAGCACAAATGGAGGAGGGGCAGAGAGGGATAGACAGAGAATCCCAAGTGGGCTCTGAGCTGTCATCGCAGAGCCTGACATGGAGCTTGAACTATGAGATCATGACTTGAATGGAAATCAAGAGTCAGACATTTAACCACCTGAGGCACCCAGGCACCTCTGAACTTTATGTTAATGGAATCATGTAATACGTGTTATTTTGTTTATAATTTCTTTCATTAAACATTGTTTGTGGGCTCACCTGTATAGTTTTAAAGCATTCACCTTGTGAGCTATGAGCATAGCTTAATTAATTAATCCCTGGAGGATTCTGGGAAGATGGTGGCGTAGGAGGACGCTGGGCTCACCGTGCATCCTGCTGATCACTTAGATTCCACCTACACCTGCCTAAATAACCCAGAAAACCTCCAGAAGACTAGCAGAATGGAGTCTCTGGAGCCAAGCGCAGACAAGAGGCTCACGGAAGAGGGTAGGAAGGGCGGAGAGGCGGTGCACCTTCCACGGACTTGCGGGAGGGAGCCGGGGCAGAGGGGCAGCCTGCCGGCCAAGCAGAGCCCCTGAGTCTGGCTGGCAAAAGCGGAGGGGCCGGTGGGAGTGTGTTCTGACAGCGAGCGGGACTTGACATCTGGAAGGTTATAAGCTTACAGCTCAGCTCAGAGAACAGGGGGGTGCTGGAGGACAACGGGAGGGAGAGTTGTTGAGCCCCGGACGACAGAGCTCAGCTTGGCGGGGAACAAAGGTGTTCACCAGTGCCATCTCCTGCGCCCATCCCCCAGTCAAAATCCCAAAGGGAACCAGTTCCTGCCAGGGAACTTGCTTGCACCGTGCAAACACCCAACGCTGTGCTTCTAGGGATCCATCCCTCCGGTGGGTCTGACTCCCTTCCGGTGTCACCTCCCGAAGCAGATCTCTGAAGGAAAAGTGAGCTGAGCCTACCCCACCTGCACCTGTACACCTTGCTGATCCACCCCAGCTAATACACCAGATCCCCCGCACCACAAGCCTGGGAGTGTGCAAGTAGCCCAGATGGGCCACGCCACCCCACAGTGAATCCTGCCCCTAGGAGAGGGGAAGAGAAGGCACACACCAGTCTGACTGTGGCCCCATTGGTGGGCAGGAGGCAGACATCAGGTCTGACTGCGGTCCCGCACAGGGGAAGCACAGGGGAAGGGCCCCGCCGTCCCGCACCACTCCAGGGACTATCCAAAATGACAAAACGGAAGAATTGCCCTCAAAAAAACATCAAGGAAATAACAGCAGCTAACGAACTGATCAAAAACAATTTAAACAATATAACAGAAAGTGAATTTAGAATAATAGTCACAAAATTAATCACTGGGCTTGAAAACAGTATAAAGGACAGCAGAGAATCTATTGCTACAGAGATCAAGGGACTAAGGAACAGCCAGGAGCAGCTGAAAAATGCTATCAATGAGCTGCAAAATAAAATGGAGAAACCACGGCTCAGATTGAAGAGGCAGAGGAGAGATTAGCTGAACTAGAAGATAAAATTATGGGAAAAGAAGAAGGTGAGAAAAAGAGAGATAAAAAAAATCCAGGAGTATGAGGGGAAAATTAGAGAACTAAGTGATGCACTAAAGAGAAATAATATACACATAATTGGTATTCCAGAGGAGGAAGAGAGAGGGAAAGGTGCTGAAGGTATACTTGAAGAAATAATAGCTGAGAACTTCCCTCATCTGGGGAAGGAAAAAGGCATTGAAATCCAAGAGACACAGAGAACTCCCTTCAGACATAACTTGAATTGATCTTCTGCACGACATATCATAGTGAAACTGGAAAAATACAAGGATAAAAAAAATTCTAAAAGCAGCTAGAGATAAACGTGCTCTAACATATAAAGGGAGACCTATAAGACTCGTGACCGATCTCTCTACTGAAACTTGGCAGGCCAGAAAGGAATGGCAGGAGATCGTCAATGTGATTAACAGAAAAAAATATGCAGCCGAGAATCCTTTATCCAGCAAGTCTGTCATTTAGAATAGAAGGAGAGATAAAGGTCTTCCCAAACAAACAAAAACTGAAGGAATTTGTCACCACTAAACCAGCCCTACAAGAGATCCTAAGGGGGATCCTGTGAGACAAAGTACCAGAGACATCACTACAAGCATAAAACATACAGACATCACAATGACTCTAAACCAGTATCTTTCTATAATAACACTGAATGTAAATGGATTAAATGCGCCAACCAAAAGACATAGGGTATCAGAATGGATAAAAAAACAAGACCCATCTATTTGCTGTCTACAAGAGACTCATTTTAGATCTGAGGACATCTTTAGATTGAGAGTGAGGGGATGGAGAACTATTTATCATGCTCCTGGAAGCCAAAAGAAAGCTGGAGTAGCCATACTTATATCAGACAAACTAGACTTTAAATTAAAGGCTGTAACAAGAGATGAAGAAGGGCATTATATAATAATCACAGGGTTTATCCATCAGGAAGAGCTAAAAATTATAAATGTCTATCCGCCGAATACAGGAGCCCCCAAATATATAAAACAATTACTCACAAAAATAAGCAACCTTATGGATAAGAATGTGGTAATTGCAGGGGCCTTTAACACTCCACTTACAGAAATGGATAGATCATCTAGACACACGGTGAATAAAGAAACAAGGGCCCTGAATGATACATTGGATCAGATGGACTTGACAGATATATTTAGAACTCTGCATCCCAAAGCAACAGAATATACTTTCTTCTCAAGTGCACATGGAACATTCTCCAAGATGGATCACATACTGGGTCACAAAATAGCCCTTCATAAGTATACAAGAATTGAAATTATACCATGAATACTTTCTGACCACAATGTGATGAAGCTTGAAATCAACCACGGGAAATAGTCTGGAAAACCTCCAAAAGCATGGAGGTTAAAGAACACCCTACTAAAGAATGAATGGGTCAACCAGGCAATTAGAGAAGAAATTAAAAAATATATGGAAACAAACGAAAATGAAAATACAACAATCCAAATGCTTTGGGATGTAGCGAAGGCAGTCCTGAGAGGAAAATATACTGCAATCCAGGCCTATCTCAAGAAACAAGAAAAATCCCAAATACAGAATCTAACAGCACACCTAAAGGAAATAGAAGCAGAACAGCAAAGGCAGCCTACACCCAGCAGAAGAAGAGAAATAATAAAGATCAGAGAAGAAATAAACAACATAGAATCTAAAAAAACTGTAGAGCAGATCAACGAAACCAAGACTTGGTTTTTTGAAAAAAATAAACAAAATTGATAAACCTCTATCCAGGCTTCTCAAAAAGAAAAGTGAGATAACCCAAATAGATAAATTCATGAATGAAAATGGAATTATTACAACCAATTCCTCAGAGATACAAGCAATTATCAGGGAATACTATGAAAAATTATATGCCAACAAACTGGACAACCTGGAAGAAATGGACAAATTCCTAAACACCCACACTCTTCCAAAACTCAATCAGGAGGAAATAGAAAGCTTGAACAGACCCATAACCAGCGAAGAAATGGAATCAGTCCTCAAAAATCTCCCAACAAATAAGAGTCCAGGACCAGATGGCTTCCCAGGGGAGTTCTACCAGACGTTTAAAGCAGAGATAATACCTATCCTTCTCAAACTATTCCAAAAAATAGAAAGGGAAGGAGAACTTCCAGACTCATTCTATGAAGCCAGTGTTACTTTGATTCCTAAACCAGACAGAGACCCAGTAAAAAAAGAGAACTATAGGCCAATATCCCTGATGAATATGGATGCAAAAATTCTCAATAAGATACTAGCAAATCGAATTCAACAGCATATAAAAAGAATTATTCACCATGATCAAGTGAGATTCATTCCTGGGATGCAGGGCTGGTTCAACATTCGCAAATCAATCAACGTGATACATCACATTAATAAAAGAAAAGATAAGAACCATATGATCCTGTCAATCGATGTAGAAAAGGCCTTTGACAAAATTCAGCAACCTTTCCTAATAAAAACCCTCTAGAAAGTCGGGATAGAAGGAACATACTTAAACATCATAAAAGCCATTTATGAAAAGCCCACAGGTAACATCATCTTCAATGGGGAAAAACTGAGAGCTTTTTCCCTGAAATCAGGAACACGACAAGGATGTCCACTGTCACCGCTGTTGTTTAACATAGTGTTGGAAGTTCTAGCATCAGCAATCAGACAACAAAAGGAAATCAAAGGCATCAAAATTGGCAAGGATGAAGTTAAGCTTTCACTTTTTGCAGATGACATGATATTATACATGGAAAATCTGATAGACTCCACCAAAAATATGCTAGAACTGATACATGAATTTAGCAAAGTTGCAGGATACGAAATCAATGTCCAGAAATCAGTTGCATTCTTATACACTAATAATGAAGCAACAGAAAGACAAATAAAGAAACTGATCCCATTCACAATTGCACCAAGAAGCATAAAATACCTAGGAATAAATCTAACCAAAGATGTACAAGATCTGTATGCTGAAAACTATAGGAAGCTTATGAAGGAAATTGAAGAAGATATAAAGAAATGGAAAGACATTCCATGCTCATGGATTGGAAGAATAAATATTGTCAAAATGTCAATACTACCCAAAGCTATCCACACATTCAATGCAATCCCAATCAAAATTGCACTAGCATTCTTCTCGAAACTAGAACAAGCAATCCTAAAATTCAAATGGAACCACAAAAGGCCCCGAATAGCCAAAGTAATTTTGAAGAAGACCAAAGCAGGAAGCATCACAATCCCAGACTTTAGCCTCTACTACAAAGCTGTAATCATCAAGACAGCATGGTATTGGCACAAAAACAGACACAGACCAATGGAATAGAATAGAAACCCCAGAACTAGACCCACAAACATATGGCCAACTCATCTTTGACAAAGCAGGAAAGAACATCCAATGGGAAAAAGACAGTCTCTTTAACAAATGGTGCTGGGAGAACTGGACAGCAACATGCAGAAGATTGAAACTAGACCACTTTCTCACACCATTCACAAAAATAAACTCAAAATGGATAAACGACCTGGATGTGAGACAGGAAACCATCAAAACCCTAGAGGAGAAAGCAGGAAAAGACCTCTCTGACCTCAGCCGTAGCAATTTCTTACTTGACACATCCCCAAAGGCAAGGGAATTAAAAGCAAAAATGAACTACTGGGACCTCATGAAGATAAAAAGCTTCTGCACAGCAAAGGAAACAACCAACACAACTAAAAGGCAACCAACGGAATGGGAAAAGATATTTGCAAATGACATATCGGACAAAGGGCTAGTATCCAAAATCTATAAAGAGCTCACCAATTTCCACACCCAAAAAACAAATAACCCAGTGAAGAAATGGGTAGAAAACATGAATAGACACTTCTCTAAAGAAGACATCTGGATAGCCAACAGGCACATGAAAAGATGCTCAACATTGCTCCTTATCAGGGAAATACAAATCAAAACCACACTCAGATACCACCTCACGCCAGTCAGAGTGGCCAAAATGAACAAATCAGGAGACTATAGATGCTGGTGAGGATGTGGAGAAACGGGAACCCTCTTGCACTGTTGGTGGGAATGCAAATTGGTACAGCCACTCTGGAAAACAGTGTGGAGGTTCCTCAAAAAATTCAAAATAGACCTACCCTATGACCCAGCAATAGCACTGCTAGGAATTTACCCAAGGGATACAGGAGTACTGATGCATAGGGGCACTTGTACCCCAATGTTTATAGCAGCACTCTCAACAATAGCCAAATTTTGGAAAGAGCCTAAATGTCCATCAACTGAAGAATGGATAAAGAAATTGTGGTTTATATACACAATGGAGTACTACGTGGCAATGAGAAAGAATGAAATATGGCCCTTTGTAGCAACATGGATGGAACTGGAGAGTGTGATGCTAAGTGAAATAAGCCATACAGAGAAAGACAGATACCATATGGTTTCTCTCTTATGTGGATCCTGAGAAACTTAACAGAAACCCATGGGGGAGGGGAAGGAAAAAAAAAAAGAGGTTAGAGTGGGAGAGAGCCAAAGCATGAGAGACTCTTAAAAACTGAGAACAAACTGAGGGTTGACGGGGGGTGGGAAGGAGGGGAGGGTGGGTGATGGGTATTGAGGAGGGCACCTTTTGGGATGAGCACTGGGTGTGTATGGAAGCCAATTTGACAATAAACTTCATATATTGAAAAAAAATAAAAAATTAATCCCTTTCCATGTTGAGATTTATTGGGGTTGTTTCCAATTGGGGGCCATTATAAAAAGTGCTGCTTTGATTATTTTTATACATATATTTCGTGAGCAGATTAGGACCATTTATGTTGTTTATATACCTGGAAGTAGAATTGTTAGTTCATAGGGTGGGCATGTGTATTCAGCTTTAGTGCATGCTGCCAGACATCTTTTCAAAAAGGAGTTCTATTTACCTGACCTACCTGTCTACGCTTGGTGTTTTCAGTCTTCTTGGTTTTGGCCAACCTGATGGATATGTGTCCCATTGTCACTTTCTCCCCCCCACCTTTTTTTTAAAGTTTATTTATTTATTTTGAGAGCAAGAGAGACAGAAAGAGAGAGAGAGAGCCAGGGAGGGAAAGAGAGAGAGGGAGAGAGAGAATCCCAAGTAGGCTCCACACTGTCAGCACAGAGCCTGCCATGGGGCTTGAACCCATGAACCATGAGATCATGACCTGAGCCAAAGTCAAGAGTCAGATGCTTAACCAACTGAGCCACCCAGGAGCCCCTTTCCCTTTTTAAAATATTTCTGAACTTTTAATTTTGAAATAATTTCAAACTTCTCAGAAAACTTCTAAAATGAATGAAAAAAATTCTCATATATCCTTCACCTAGTTTCCTCAAGCAGTAATACACATGTACACACGCACAGACACACACACACACACATACACACACGAGAGGAAATTCCAGCCATTGTTTTTGCACCCCAAAATACATCAGTGTTTATTTCCTAAAAATAAGGACTTTCAATGACATAACTATAGTCCAGTGATCAAAACTCAAAACACTGACATTAACATAGTACTATTATCTTATCAACAAATCTTATTCAGATTTTATGAATTGCTGTTTTTGGTTTGCTATCAGTTTTGTATCTACCTCCAGGAAAATGACAGCTCTGTGTGGTCAGGGATCCTGTTCTTGCCTAAATTTCCATTGCTGAGGATAATGCTAGACCTGTAGTAGGTTATCAGTACACATGTACTGCTCACATGAATGAACCGATCGATGTCATCTGTGGATGTCATACCCCAAACTCTTTCTCAGATACCACTTTATCCTTTCATGACAGTCTTCCCCGAAATGCTTGAAATGGATGTACTAGATTTAATATTATCAATAACAAGCCATTAACATGACCTCCCAGAACAAGTAACTTTGCTCTACTGAGAAAGACTCTACTAGGAAATGCAGAAGACTACAATATGATGAAGGCTGGACAATGGAAATTTGTTCAGGTGACCAGTTTATGGGAAGGGTGTGAAACTGCTGTACTGAAGAGAGCCTAGATCACGTAAGACTGAAACTTGGAGGGAGGGTAGGTGCAATTTTCTCTCTGTCCATGCTTCTCTCAGGATAAGTCTACTTTTAAAATTAAGTACACTCTTGCTGAGAAACTGCATTTTAAAATCAAAAGCAGCAGCATTATTTCCAGGCTTTCATTTACTTACTTTCCGTCCCCTCTCTTCCTTTCTTCTTTTGAACACTGTGTAGCTAATCAAATATTCCAGAGTACTTAAATCTCCCTGTTTTGATCATCTTAGGGCCAATTATCAAAGCTTATTGCTGAGGTACTAACTGTGGAGAGAGATTTGCGGTGTTGTACGAAATTTAATTGTGCACATTGGTGCATATATAATACTGAGATTGTTATTGCTTTAGCCTTACACCATGCTTGTGAGAGGAGGCAATACCTTCATCACAAGTCACTCTGCAAATGAGCAGAAATGTTAAAAGACTTTCCCAGAGTTACATAGAAAACCTAGAAGGTAGATCTTATGGGGCAGTCACCTCCTTGGCATGGTTTCCATCAAAATGCAAGTATTACAAGTTCTATTCTTGGTGATCAGGACCTGGAGTCAACGTTGCTTTAGTTAATATATTGCCTTCACGTTGACTCAGAGTGCAGCATTTTCTGACTCATTAAACTGAGTCACACTATGAAAACTCTGCACTATGTTTGTCTTAGGATGTGAAGCTTTCCCCCTAGATTCCTTGTTCCTGGTCTTTATGTACACCAGAATCACCCAGGGGTAATGCTGATTTATGGGGTCTAGAGCAAGAACCAGGATTTGTATTCTTTTTTTTCTTATGTTTGTTTATTTTTGAGAAAGAGAGAGAGAGACAGACATACGGTGAGCACAAGCAGGGGAAGGGCAGAGAGAGAGGGAGATACAGAATCTAAAGCAGGCTCCAGACTCTGAGCTGTCAGCACAGAGCCCGATGCGGGGCTCGAACTCACAAATGTTGAGATCATGACCTGAGCTGAAGTTGGACGCTTAACTAATGGAGCCACCCAGGCACCCCCAGGATTTGTATTTTTAACCTCCCCCCAGATGACTCTTACTAATATTGAGAAATATTTAGCAGTAAGTCAGGATCCAGGGGCGGTTGTCTGATCCACTGAGAGAGAAATAAAACCTGTACTAGGGAAAGGGGTTTATCTCTTAATTTATACAAGCCCTGCTGAGAACATTTTGGCTCTGGCTTGGTACCTTCCATGTGCTAATTAGCCTGTTTTCCTGTCAGACATATAATCAAAACCCTACCTAAGAGTTTTTTTTTTTTTTTTTAACTTACTCTGGGATCAAAAAAGGCCACAGCTACAGAAAAGGCTAAGCAGTTAGTAGATCATAAGCATCAGAAAGACTTACGAACTTACAAAATTGTGAAATTTCGGACCTTCACAAATTAAACTGCCTGCTGAAATCTCTATTTAGACACACCTCAGGAAACAGATATTCAAAAGTAGCTTTATGGTTAAGCTTTTGCTGGGAAGGAAAGAAAAAAAAAAGGAGAGGAAACCCATTGCATTGGGTTCTGTGTTTTTGTTTGTTTCAGCTCTTATTCCTGTCTACCAGGTCTGAAGTTTTCTATTACCCACACCTCATTTTTATCAGCATGATGAGTATTTTCATGTGCACCCTTAGTGAGACTATGAGATGGAAACTTCTAAAATGCTGTGAGAGGCACACCAGGAAATAACTGTGCCAGGCCGAGCTTGATGGTAAGATGGGATAATAAAACCCGTTTACTTCCAGTGCCTCTTGGGTCACATTGTAAAAGATTCCGGAAGTAGACCCCCTTAGCAGCTGAAGATTCAGCGAGTACTTTCAGGTGGAGAGAAATGTATGCTCACCTTTGCTCTTCCTTCCCCAAGGATCAGAAAGTGGCATTACTCTGCCCACACACTGCATTTCCAGGAGACCGATTATCTGAGCTGCAAGGAAATGTTTATGTTCTTGAGAGTGTGGTCATGTGACAAGCAAGACCAGGCAGGTGGACAAGAATGAGAGGCTTTGGAAGGAGGAAATCTGAGTTCTGCTTCCTGTTACTGACACGTCCTGTTTCTTCTGGTGTAAATGTCCACATCTGTGAGAGCAGTTGGTAGACTGGAACGTGCTGGAAAGTGGTGATTCCCCAGACATATTTTGCCTTCCACAATTTTCTTTCTTCACTTTGTTTTCTCCCTGTTTTTCTTAATTTCCTTTTCCTTTCCCTCCATCAAATTCAGCACAACATACAAACCTTGAGAAAGCCCACATAATAAGAGTACCTGTTGTTTACATTCTCTTAGGAAATGGTAAGGGATGGCAGCACCAGATCGGTTTCCCATAATGCCCCTGCCAACTCCCAACACCAACACCCAGCGTCAGCTTCTATTCATCACCACATTGCTGTTGGTTGTGCATGGAGAGGTACCATTCTCTACTCATGTCTCCGTAAAGAGAGTGAAGAGGAAAGATCATGAAATCTGAATTTTAACGAGTATCGAGATAGAAGATGTGGTGTCGCTCTCTTCTCTATTAATTTGGTAATTTCCATAATATTTTCCTCAAAAGAAACAAACATGATAAGTATGTCAGATACGCCATTTCCACTTAGCGCATGTAAGATACGTGAAGTGTCTTGTGAATGAATAAGATTCTATCACACCATGTCTGTGCGCGCATCTGACGTGACCTCTGCCCATTACCATGCGGCATAGCTGAGGTTCTTTGCTGTCCCCATGCCTCCCATGCCGCTCTGTATTCTTTAAAGTGAACATGCTTGGCATTTTGTTTTGTTCCTGTGTTGTTGTTTTGTTTTGTTTTTGTTTGTTTTGTCTTGTTTTGTTTGCTTTTGCTTCTATTCTTTCACTGAGAAGGCAAAACAGGTGGACTAAGGTATTTAATGTCTCATTGAAACCAATTACACGCTAAACTCTGGATGCTACGTTTTAAGTCTCCCCACTTTCTTTCTTGAGTAAACTCAGACATTCAGCAAGCATTTACTCGGAGTCTACTGTATTCCAGGATTTGTGTTCCAGTTGGTGATAGAGAGGAACAAAAAAGTGAGAGGCCAGAAAAAAGTACACAGTAGAGTAAAGCCCACAGCCCTGACAGAGACGACTGGGGGACCCCTGGATCATGCAAAGTTGGGTTCATTGGAGTAGCACCTTGACACAGTCTCAGCGATGTCTCCCAAAGGGGAAGTTAGAGAAATGCTCTTACAGAAACGGGAGTGGGGTGCAGAGGAAGGAGGACTTGGTAATGTCATAAGGTGGTTTTAGGGCAGACATTGGTAAGCAAGTTCTGGGTAGAACGTGGTCAGAACATACAAACTAGGTGAGTTGCTGGGCTAGTGAATGCTGGACCATTTTCTGTTCTTGTATGCAGGTTCAGGGAGCATCTGCTAGGTGGAAGGTTCTCATACCTGTTAGGGCTGTGAAGCTCATGATTTTTGAAGCCACCACAGAGCTAGAGGTAGAGCCAGCCACCAAGCTTCCTGTTCTTACTGAGATTCAGCCAATTTTCTTCAATAAATGCTACGTGGACTTTTTGCAGGTCTTTGTCCAGGATTTGAAAGAAGTCGACGTAGATCATTTTTGCCAGTACGACTGCTTTTATGGAGGAGCCGATGTTTAGAGTGGATTTTCATCTTGGAAGCGTTTCTCTGACTTACTTATAAATTAGTTGTTCTGGGGATCATATCTCCTACTATTTGGATCTGAAATGAGCCAGTATTAAAATCTCTACAGCTTATTTAGTCTTGACATGATGCCTTGGTACAGATCATCTCCTTTGTGAGTGACCCTGTGTTTTCAAAGTTGTGATCTGTGTCTTTTCTCAGTGACCAGTTGCTTTGGGTGGAGAGGTAATAAACTGAACTCAGAGAGAGGTAAAAGTGAAAAGGTCAGCAAGGCGTCCTGGAGGAAATGATGCTGAAGAAGAGGTGGAATGAGACAAGAGGTAGTGTTAATGATGTATTGGGGTGTGGCAGGATCACCCAGTAAATAATTATTGAGCAGCTGCCATGTACAAGGCTCCACTGTAGACCCTAGGGATATAGCAATTGAACAACAACAACAAAAAAAATGCTGCTTTAATGGAATTTATACTCTGGTGCTAGAATGCGGGTAGGGGGACCCAACACAAACAAATGTGACATGTAGTAAAAGGTACTATGAAGAAAGTAATCTGGCAGCTGAAGGAGACTGAAGGCATGCTGTTTTTCACAGGAAGATCGGATAATTCCTTTCCAATAAGAAGACATGAGAGGGCAGAACTGAATGAAGTAAGGGAGTGCACCTTGTGATTTTCCTGAGGCAGGGTGTTCTCAGCATAAGCAGTGGTTTTAGAGAGTTGGCAAATTTGGGGCTTGAGGTCTCAGGGGAGAGGAGAAATCCTTGAGAAAAAGAGCCAAAGCTGTGAACTTCTCAGGGAGAAGGGGGGCAAGGATGATCAGAATAGTAAAGAGCTCTGAGGTGTTTGCATTGCTAAATTTAAGGTGCATCTGGGGAAGACAAGAGTGAGAGGCAGTGGCAAGTGTCTCTTGCCGGAAGAATCAAGTGTTGTGGGGGCGCCGGGGTGGCTCCTGTCGGTTAACATTCAACTTCAGCTCTCAGTCATGATCTCTCAGTTTGTGAGTTCGAGCCCTGCATCAGACTCTGTGCTGACAGCTCAGAGCCTGGAGCCTGCTTCGGATTCTGTGTCTCCCTCTCTCTCTATTCCTCCCTCACTCATACTCTGTCTCTCTCTGTCTCTCTCTCTCAAAAATAAATGAATAAACATTAAAAATTTAAAAAAAAAGTATTGCAAGATTGCCTAAGGCTTCCTGGTTTGAAGTTGTTTGTCATGTGTGTGACCCCACTCTGAGGGGTGGAAGGCCTGAGCAATGTGCTTGGTTGTTACCAGTGTCTTTGCACCTGTTCTGTGGAGTCTTTGTAAAGACTCTGCTCTGCCTTTCAGAAACAAATGGAGGAAATGTGATCAAAGGATCACATATACAGAAGCTTCTCTATATAGTCCTCTTCTCATTTCCTAATCTTAAAACCCTCTGCTTGGTCTAGGAGAACCCAGAATTATGCCCCTCCTAGGAAAGAGGCCACTAGTGATGCTCTTACCTCAGGGGACTGTGCTGTGAACAAGTATCCAAACAACCATGTGAAACAGATCCTTAAATGCAGAGAACAAACTGATGGTTGCCAGAGAGGAAGGGGTTACAGGGATGGGCAAAATGGGGGAAGAGAACTGGGAGGTACAGGCTTCCAGTTATGGAATGAAAAAGTCACAGGGATAAAAGCCATGGCCTAGAGAATATAGCCAATGATATTGTAATAGTGATGTATGGTAACACATGGCAGTAGTTGCACTTGTGGGGAACGTAGACATGTCAAATAACTATGTTGTACACCTGAAATTAATGTCAGATATACTTGAATAAATGAAAGGGTGCATAAATAATTTTTTTAAATCAGGGGGAAAAAAGGCACATGAATGTATTTTTATTCTGAGAACTTTTTCAGTGCAAAAATGCCTAAGGTTTTCCATATTTTTTTAGAAAGACCTCCAATTTCTAGAGCTTTAAATAAAAGGATTATATTATTGGCTTATTTGAAGTAATCTGAGTTGCTGTGATGTTTTACTAGAAAAGTATTGGTTATCTGTTTACTCTCTGCTTTATCACTAGTGCCAGAATAATAGATACTCAAAAAGAATTGTTGAGGGGCACCTGGGTGGCTCAGTCGGTTGAGTGTGTGGCTCTTGATTTTGGCTCAGGTCATGATCCCAGGGTTGCAGGATTGAGCTCCACATTGGGCTCTTTGCCAAGCATGAAACCTGCTTGAGATCTCTCTCTCTTTCTTTCTCTTCCTCCCTCTGCCCCTCTCCCTTGCTCATGCTCTCTCTCTCTCTCTTTCTCTCTCTCTCTCTGTCTCAATAAAAAAAAGAATTTGTTGAGTCAATAAGTCTGTTAGATGATACTTTAAAAAAAATTGACAGTTAGTTGTGATCATTACCTCCTCTTCTGGTGCTTTTAAACCTCTTTCTCTCTAAAGGCTCCCGTCCATATGTTTGGGTTTCTCCATCCTCAAAATAAAATGTCCTCCTGTGATTCTTACTCCTTTTGATACTCCAGTATCCCTGGTTCTTGATCCCTTAATTTACACCCTTCCCTCTTGAAGCCACTGCAATTTTATTTCCACATCTGCAATGCTAGATCCCATTAAAGAAACTATTTTTTCATTGCTAGAACCAGTTGCTGACTTCATAACCTTGGTTTACATAGCATATATGCTTTCTCCTTAAATATTTATTTACTTAAACTGCATGACCTATTTCTCTCCCGCTTCCTACATCTCTTTCTGAACACTTCCCTTGCTCTGTTCCCTCCTTAAATGTTGGTCTTCCTCAGCTCTGCCCTTACCCATTCTTCTCTTCTCTTGCTCTGTTCTCTTCCTACAGAGAGATCGTCTAGAGAAAGCAGCTGACTGAACTCCAGACAAAGACTCAAATAGGCATCTCACATTTAACTGTCCAACAACCTGGGTTTATTATTTTTGTCTCATTCCTCTCTTTCTCCTCCTCCATCTCTTTAAACTCCCCTTTCTTCTTTACCATCTACATCCAATCTGTCACTAGGAGATGCCAATTTTTCCTGCTGTGTATGTCTTGAACCCTGAATCCTTCTCATCATTCCCTGTTTTTGTTTTTACCTTGGTTCAGGATCTCATTGACTCTAGTCTGTATTGTTTAGTCAGTCTCCTGACAGGTCACTCTGCTCGCCTCATCCTCCGCTCCAATGAGATACCAGAAGGTTATGTACGAAAGATGAAACTGACATCTTTTATGTTATTATTTGTTTTCTTTTCCTACAGATCCATCTGAGACCATAAAAAGGCAACAATCCTCCTTGGTATTATTACTTCATTTGCTAAGCATACCCTTTTTAGATAAGTGGCAAATTGGAGCAGTATCCAATTTTATATTAATGGATCATCGATCCAACTAATTCCTTCAAAATAATGTGTTATGGTGATGGTTCGGAGACCTTCCCCATGTAGCAATTTTGGTTCCTTCTGCAAAAGCCATCCCCCTACTTTTCTAATAGCATTTATTTTCCACACAATCACGAATTTTAGGGGAAGCCAGCCACATTTCCAGGGCCAGGGCATGGATCTGGAATTGAACTAAGCCAACTCTAGTGGTACTTTTTTCACCTTCAAATAATTAGTGTAGGCAAAGGTATATGTCAAAAGTCTGTCTGTCCCTTGACTAGAAATCTGCTGAGGATCTCTGGGAATTGTTTTCTTGCTGATAGATTGAGACATTTCTCAAAACTAGGGAAACGTGGCTTCTGTTTCTTCTACTGGGCAGTGTCCTGAAAGTGCGATTGCTGGAGCTGTTGCAGCCATCTGGCAAGCATGAGACGAGCTAGTAGGAGGAAAAGATCCTTTTGCTGAAAGTGACGGTGTGGCAAAATGTAAAGAACCTGGGTCTTAGATAACGTTTTTCAGTTGCTCTACCCCTGAAAATCTTCTACTGAGAAAAAGAGAAGAAAAAAAATCCCCCTCTTATTGAACACCATTTCACTGAGAATTTATATTTCTTTTTTTTAATTTTTATTTATTTTTATTTTTTTAAGTTTTTATTTAAATTCCAGTTAGTTAACATGTAATATGTTTCAGGTATACAATATACTGACTCAACACTTTCACCCAACACCCGGTGCTCATCACGACAAGTGGACTCCTTAATCCCCGTCATCTATTTCAGCCATTCCCCCTCTGGAAGCCAATAGTTTGTTCTTTATAGTTAAGAGTCTGTTTCACAGTTTACCTCTGTCTCTCTTTTCCTTTTGGTGGTTTGTTGTGTTTCTTAAATTCCACATAGGAATGAAATCATATGGAATTCATCAGGGAAATACAAATCAAAACTGTAATGAGATATCACCTCACAGAATGGTTACAACCAACAACACAAGAAACAACAGGTATTGGCAAGGATGTGGAGAAAAAAGGAACCCTCTTGGACTGTTGGTGGGAATGTAAATTGGTGTAGCCCCTCTAGAAAAGAGTATGGAGGTTTCTCAAAAAGTTAAAAATAGAACTACCCTATGATCCAGCAATTGCACTACTAGGTATTTACCCAAAGGATTCAAAAATACTAATCCAAAGGGATACATGCACCCCTATGTTTATTTACAATAACCAAATTATGGAAAGAGCCCAAGTGCCCATTGACTGATAAATGGGTATAGAAGAAGTGGTGTGTGTGTATACACACACACACACACACACACACACACACACACATACACACACATACATACATACACAATGGAATATTGAATGAAATCTTGCCATTTGTGATGATGTTGATGGAACTAGAGAATATAATGCTAAGCAGATTTATATTTCTTGAGGTCATACTCTTAACTGATTTCCTAAGACCCTTTGTTTTGGTGGCATGTTCTTGGTCACTAAGGGTCTCATTTGTCATCATAGAAATCTTGTCTGAAGAACTATTTTTTTTCAGTTAATTTGATGTGTTTAAAAAGATCAGAATCGTGAAAGAGTTAAAAGTAAATTTAGAAATCTTGTAGTTCAACTTCTAACAAACTCCATTCTTTTTTTTGGAGCTGGAGAGGCATAAAACATAGTTCAATCAGTATGAATAGGTCAACTTTATTTTTATACTTCAAGAAACAGTACCCAAAGAGCTTGAAAGGCTTACTAATGATCTCACCACAGTAGCAACCCTGGGATTAAAATTCTCATTCTCTACGCTTGTGTCCACTTGGCATCATCGATCTTTTTAAATATTGAGTCATCCTGTGGTCATTTCTGCTTTTGCTCAGGAAGGGTCTACTTGTTCAGTCACCCAAGTTGCTTCTCCTTATACGCCTGCAGATGGCCACTGTCAGTCTCCCTGACACTGAGAATGCGTATGTGTAAATGGGTTTGACCCCACACAAAACCCTTTTTGGATTTTTGAAAAGTGACAGCTGAGTCACTGAGTGCAGGTCACGTCCTGACACCTCAGAGTTCAAGAAGTTTCCTGGATTTACTTTTGAGTAGTCTATACTGGTAAGTGAATTAGCAAATCCAGGCAATTACCCAAATAATTTAAGCCAAGAAAATGCACCTGACTTTCAGGTTTTTGATGTTCCAGACCTTGGGCTTCAGTGTATTTGTTCTTACCTCTAATATCATGTGTTAGTGTAGTCCTGGATCTAGTGGTAGGCGTGAATCTCCCTGTAAAATCCCTGTTGGAATCTTTCTTTAAATGGATAGAGTAAGAGCAATCTAATGATAGGAAGCCAGAATAGGCTGAGTTTATGGAAAAGGAAACAGAGTCCCGTGGCATGATCCCTGAGCTCCAGGCACAAACCTTGAGTTGAGGCTATTCAGTGCCAGTCTGATTTTCTTTTGGTTCAGATTTCATGGAGGTCCCAGTCAACCCTTATCAGCAGCTGCTGTGCTGAGGAAGCCAAGAGGTCTTGCTTCTAACCTTGTCTGGGCTCTCCTTCTGCCCTGCCGACTAAACACTCCCTCTAAAACCCCACATAAATTCCATCATGACCTCATCTGCCTATGTCTCCATTCTTTGAGAAGGGAGTGGGGTGAAAAAAATGTTAGAGGGACAGTGTTGGTGTGAGTTAATTGAATTGTACACATATTTAACATTGAGATCCTACAAGAACCTAATGTAAGCTTTCATTTGTTCAAATGGATGAGATGCTCATTTAGTTTCAAGAGGTATTTTGAACCTCACTGGAGGTTTAGTTTCCTTGTCTAGAGATGTCTATGTTGAATACCATCTTGCCAACTGTTGTGACAGCTCGGTGACCAAAACTAATGCGTGTAGAGGAAAAGAGAGGGGATGGGGTACAGAGTAGTCATTCTGTTTTCTGTGATGGTTCTGCCTTTGGAGTGTTGTTGAGAGGCTAGAATGGTAGTTTTCTTCCACAAAATAAGCAGTCAGTGGTTTGTAACTAAGCACATCATCGTGTGTTATTGGAACAAAACAGACCTTCATAATTTTAGTTTCTTTTGGTGTAAGGTAAAAAGTGCCCTTTGACTTTTATTGGTGATAGCATTTCCTTTTCATTCCTGGGCACATGGCAAAGATGTTTGTGGGACAGAGGTAGATCAGAAGTTGTCACATATTAGTGTTTCTTTCTGATTCTCTAAGAAGAAAGTTGTTTTCCCTTTCTCTCTAGTCATACATGGTAATAAGTTGTTTGTCTTCAAGAATTAAATCTTAGGTCAACTATACTTCAATTTTTCAAAGTTTGTATTAGAAACTTTTATCATATGTATTAGAAATTAGTCAAACACAATATGGTATTCTAAATTGGATCCTGGAAAGAAAAAAAGGACATTAGTGGGGGAAATGGGTGAAGTATGCATAAAATCTGTAGAAAAAAAAATGGAAGGTTTTTCTTTTCTCGCTTTCTTGTGCACAATAACCTATTGCCAATCATTATAGTTATGCTAATAGGTGTTTCTAGAAAAGTAAAATAAAATTTTAAGGTTTTTTGCCTTATGTTTAGTTTAGGTGGATTTTTCTTTTTATTAATTAAAAAAATTTTGTAATGTTCATTTATTTGTGAGAGACAGAGCATGAGTGGGGGAGGGGCAGAGAGAGAGAGAGAGAGAGAGAGAGGCACAGAATCTGAAGCAGGCTCCAGGCTCAGCTGAAGCTGAGCTGTCAGCACAGAGCCCTACATGGGGATCGAACTCACCAACTGTGAGATCATGACCTGAGCCAAAGTCAGATGCCTAACCTACTGAGCCACCCAAGTGCCCCTAGGTGGATTTTTATTATTATTTTTCTTATGTTTGTTTATTTTTGAGAGAGAAATGGAGCACGAGTCAGGGAGTGGCAGAGAAAGAGGGAGACACAGAATCCCAAGTTGGCTCCAGGCTCTGAGCCGTCAGCACAGAGCCCAACACAGGGTTCAAAATCATGAACCGTGAGATCATGATCTGAGGTGAATTTGGACATTTATTAGGTGGAATTTTCTACTGCAGATTCTGATACCAAAGAATATCAAAGGATATAGTGGTGGGAAGTGTTCAGCTTCTATCAAGTCCAAATCGTGTCCTGTTCTGGTTAAGCACCATCTTTAAAAATGAATAAAGGAAAATGATTGTGAGTTTGGAGGAGAGAATGAGAACTATTTAGCTGTGACATTCGTGACTGAGGTCTCAGGGGAGAAGAGGATTAAGGTGCCTACAGACTACTGTTAAATATAACTCCTATCCCTGAGAAGAGTTGCTGGGCGTGCCAACGCATTCTTGAATCTTAAATGAGTCAGACTGGGCTCAACTGACAAGTTTTTTGTTATTCCTTCATCATGAGCCTGATCATTTCTTCTTCACAGTCACATGTCAAGCCCTGTCTTCATAGTCCGCTGGGTATCCTTTTGGGTAAGGTTCTCACTGTGCACACTGTTCCTACATTTAGGAATCATTGGTTCCTTTAGGGATCTAGATGCCATCTCATGTGCTGCCACATACGGAGCTATGTGTTGATTGTTTCCTTCTTTCCTTCCTTCCCTCTCATTCATTCATTCATTCATTCATTCATTCATTCATAATGAGTGTCTTCTATTTGCAAGGCATCTGGGATAAATAAGAAACCCAAGCCCATGGTCTACTAAGGAAGGTTATGTCTTTTTTTTTAAGCTTATTTATTTATTTTGAGAGAGACAGAGATTGCATAAGTGGGGGACGGGGGGAGAGAGAGAGAGACAGAGAGGCGGAGAGACAGAGGGAGAGAGAGAATACCAAGCAGGCTTCACGCTGTCACTGCAGAGCCGGATGTGGGGCTCGAACTCAGGAATGGTGAGATCATGACCTGAGCCAAAACCAAGAGTCGGATGCGTAACGGGACGCTTAACCAACTGAGCCACACAGGCACCTTGGTCACATCTGTATTCATATCATTGTAATGCAGTGGGGAAAATGAGTGGAGCCATGGGAGATGTATGAGGGCCAGCAGAAACTCAGAGTATGGAGAAGCCTCTTCTAGTAAATAGGATCAAGAAGGGCTTTGTAGCTTTGCTTAGAAGTCTCAAAGTGTTGAGACAGAGAAGAAAAGAAAATTGTTTGAATGAGAAACACAATCAGAGACTGGCATTCCATATGCTGATGGCCTTAGAACTCTTGTCCTTTTCTTTCTACCTGAAGGCATAAAGGAATTCTTGACTTTTTATTCTCTTATATTTTTTAATGCTTACTTAGTTTTGAGAGAGAGAGAGAGACGGGGAGAGAGAGAGAGAGAGAGAGAGAGAGAGAGAGAGGGAGAACGAGTGGGGTAGGGGCAGAGGGAAAGGGGGACAGTGGATCTGAAGTGGGCTCCGTACTAACAGCACAGAGCCTGATGCAGGGCTCGAACTCATGAACCATGAGATTGTGACCTCAGCTGAAATCAGACATTCAAATGACTGAGCCACCCAGGTGTCCCAACTTTTTTTTTTATTACCATGAAACCACCTTGATGGCAATTAATCTATATACATGGAAATTGGTTTTACTATCTTCTTCTCTACCATAGATATTTGCATGACATCTGTGAAATCAATGCCAGAAATTTTAGCAGAGAAACACTTCTTAAGAATTTTCTTATAACCCTTGGAATTTCTCCTAACTCGAACAAAGAATCTTAAAAACACAGGGATCTTCAGAAATTTTAACCTAGGCTCACTAACTGTCCCCATTTTCTAGATGAAGAAACTGGGGCCCAGAGAGGGATCTGGATCTCTCATAAATGACCAGATTAGGAGAGTATGGATTAGAATTAAGGCTTTTAGAAGCTTATATAATTTGGATCAAGTCAGCATGGGTAATATATGAGGGAGAATTGGAAGAAAAGGTAGCAATGAGGAGATCATTTGGAATTTCTCTAACTGGGGTGCCTGGGTGGCTCAGTCGGTTGAACATTTGACTCCTGACTTCAGCTCAGGTCATGACCACAGGGTGATGGGATCCAGTCCCGTGTTGGGCTCCATGCTGAGCATGGAGACTGCTTAAGATTCTCTCTCATGCCCCTTCTCCCTCTACCCCTTCCCCCTGTGCGTGCTCTCTCTCTCTCCCTCTCTCTCTCTCTCTCTCTCTCTCTCTCTCTCTCTCTCAAAAAAAAAAAAAAGTTCTCTTACTGCAGAAAGTGTAGACAGAGTTTTTGGAAGTAGCTTCCTTTCTTATCTCCCTTCCTTCACTTATGTCCATTCTTCCAAATTGTTGCCACAACCTGGGAAATGGAGCTACTCCCACCATTTTAATGAAACCCAACTGGATAAACCTTCTCAGTCTCCTAGACTGCCCCCCACAATCACACTTCCTTTTCACACAAGGTCTCAGCGTGGACTTTGCTTTACCTTCACTTGGTCCTTCTTCTCTGCTCTTCAGGTCTTTATGGAGATCTGGGGCTTCCGACCTGTATTAATTTCCTTCTCCCTAAAGAACTCTTACCATTTGTTATAAGGTAGGTCTACTGGCACCACATTCCCTCCATTTTTGTTTGAGAAAAGTCCTTATTTCTCCTTCAGTTTGGGGGGACCATTTCACTGAGTACAAAACTCTAGGTTATTTTTCCTCCCTGCTCAATGTTGTAAATGCTTCACTCTACTTTCTTCTTGCTTGCACGGTTTCTGAGAAGTCATATGTAACTCTTATCTTTGTTTCTTCATGGGTAAGTTGTTTCTTGCCTTTGGTTTTTTTTAGGGTTTCTCCTTTACCTTTGATTTTCTTTCATTTGAAAGTGATACACCTTGGTGTCACCTTTTTGGCATTTATCCTGTTTTGTGTTCCCTGAGCTTCCTGGATCTTTGGTTGGGTGTCTGAAATTAATACAGAGAAATTCTCAGTCACTATTGTTCCAAATCCCACTTCTGGTTCCTTTCTCTCTTTCTTCTCCTTCTGGCATTCCCATTCCTTGTGTAATTGTCCCACAATCCTTGGAGGGCCCCCTGTCTATGCTTTTCTTCAGTCTTTGTTCTTTTTGCTTTTTGGATTTTGTGAATTCTGATCATCCTCTTGTGCAGAGATTCTGTCCTCAACTGTGTCCAGTCTCCTAATAAGCCTGATCAAAGGCATTCTTCATTTCTGTTCGTGTTTTTGATTTCTAGTACCTCTTTTCAGTTTTTTTAAATAGAGATTTCCATTTCTCTGCTTACATTGACCATCTGTTCTTGCATACCATCTACTTTATCCATTAAGGCTCTTACATATTAATTAATCCTAGATATTTTAAATTCCCCATTTGATAATCCCAACATCCCTTTCATGTCTGGTTCTGATGTTTGCTTTGTTTCCTCACACTGTGGTTTGAAGTTTTGGGGATTTGTTTGTGTGTTTGTTTGTTTGTTTGTTTGTTTTTTGCTTTTTGGTATGCCTTACAATTTTTTTCCTTTTATTTTTTCTGTTGGGGGGAAGACAAACATTTTTAGAAAATATTGCTTTATGATCATTGTCCTTGTAATTTTTCTTGGTAGCTGGATGTGATATACTGGGTAGAAGGAAGTACTGTAAATAGGCTTCACTAATGTTGTGGTAAAGTGTGGAGGAAGGAGAAACCCTTGACAGCCCTATTGTCAGGTCTCAGTGGTCTAGTGAGCTGGTGCCTCTAGGTTGTGAACTTCACAAGTGTTTCTCAGATTTTTCCTCCCCACTTAGGTGTGACAGACTGGCTAGAAGAATTTGGGTTTTCCACTCCCTGGTCAGCAAGGCATTGATAATAAGCCAACACATTAGGCTTATTCACAAGTTTCCCTTTGTTGAGAACAAGAGTGATCCAAGGTATTGGAAAATGGTTCCTTTCCCATCTTCCCCTACAAGGTGACTTTTTACTCAATATTTACTGTAGGAGTCTGGTTGAGCTGCTAAAGGTAAATCTCACAATATTGTGGGGGGGCTCCCTAAAACTGGGTCTCCCTGGAAATTTTAGCTCTCAGAGTTGTCTCTGCTGAGCGTCCAGCAATTCATCAATTACAGTTCAGACTTTCTGTGCCAGTACTGGTTCCCACAGTGGTTTCTGCTTGCTGTAAGTCTCTGCTCCAGTAAGCTATGTCTCTCTATATTTGCTTGTCTGTCTTTCCAGTCTTGGGGCAGTGATATGCCCTGTGTCCTCTCCTGTCTTATGGATCCAAGAAGAATTGTTGACTTTTCAGCCTGCTCAGCTTTGAACTGTTAGAGTGTTGACTTCCAAGCTCCTTACATGTGGAACCAGAAACCGGAAGTCTTAATTGTGAATTTTTAATTAAATCCTTATTTATGTTTTATTTCCTTAAGCTCCTCTTTATGCTTTATTTAATTAAGCTCATGGTAGCTAGACCCAAAATAGGCACAATCAATCTCCTCACTTCCCATTTATAAATGTGTGTGTGTTTGTGTGTATATATATATATATATATGTACATCTCTACAGATGGTCCTTGACTTATGATGGTTTGACTTAAGATAATTTTTGACTTTGCAACGGTATAAAAGTGATATGCATTCATTAGAAACCATATTTTAAAGTTTGAATTTTTATCTTATTCTAGGCTAGTGATACGCCTTACAATACTCTATTTTGATGCTGGGCAGGGGCAGTGAGCCACAGCTACCCAACAGCCGTTTGATTATAAGAGTAAAGAACTGATACATTTACAACTGTTCTGTACCCATGCAACCATTCCGTTTTTCACTTTCAGTAGAGCATTTAATACATTACATGAAATATTCAATAGTTTATTATACAGGCAGCTGGGAGGCTCAGTCAGTTGGGCGTCAGATTTTCAGGTCATGATGTCACGGTTGGTGGGATTAAGCCCGGAGTCAGGCTCCGTGCTGACAGCTTGGGATTCTCTCTCTGTGTCTCTCTCTCTGTCTGTCTCTCTTGCTTGCTCTCTCTTCCTCTCTCTACCCCTTCCCTGCTCACATTTGCTCGCTCTCTCAAAATAAATAAGTAAACATTTTACAATATATTTTATTATAAAACAGGCTTTGTCTTAGATGATTTTGTCCAACTGTGAGCTAATGTAAGTGTTCTGAGCTTGTTTAAGATAGGCTATGCTAACCCTACAATGTTTGGTAGGTTAGGTATATTAAATGCACTTTTGACTCATGATTTTTTAAATTTACGATAAGTTTGTTGGGATGTAACCACATCATAAGTTGAAAAAGATTTGTACAAATACATGTGTGTATGCGTCCTTTTCTAATTTCTTTAATAATCTTTCATTTCTTTTTATTTTTAATCCAGAATATCTTAATTTGGAGTTAACCAGGTTTCTCCTATGTGTCTTACCCTGTTTTCCATAGGATAAGCTCCAACAAATATTAATGCACAAAATTCTAATTAGTCCAACTAGGTTTTTTTGTTTTGTTTTTTTAGCCTCTTCACTCGTAATAAAATGCATGGATGGACATAACATTTCATATTTAAATAGACATGACTCTGGCTTTCTCAGATGGAAGCACACACAAAGTGGGATAGGAGGCAGCTTCTCCAAGGCTAGGGTGGGTAAGGACCCTTCTGCCCTCCTCTCACCTGCCAGGAAGGTGGTGCTCATCTTTTTTGGTAGGCAAAGCATGAGAGATGCCAACTGAGCCCCTTAGTCCCTACCATTTAGCCCTGAGATTACAGGAGAATCTCTCAATTTGGGAACTGATTGATAATGATCTGTGGCTTTTATTACGTATGTTTTTAAAACTCTATTTACCTTGTTTCTGTAGCTTTGTGTTTATTTTAATTTTTAATTTTTTAAATTTTTTTAATTAAATTTTTATTTTTATTTAAATCCAAGTTAGTTAACATATAGTGTAATAATGGTTTCAGGAGTAGAACTTAGTGATTCATCACTTACATATAATAGTTGTTACATCTTAACAAGTGCCCTCCTTAATACTCATCACCCATCTACTCCATCCTCCTGCAACACTCCTCCAGCAATCCTCAGTTTGTTCTCTTTATTTTAGAGTCTCTTATAGTTTGTCTCCCTCTGTTTTTGTCTTATATTTCCTACCCTTCCCCTATGTTCATCTGTTAAACATTTGTTAAGAAACAAAAGTTTCTTAAATTTCACATATGAGTGAAATCATGTATCTGTCTTTCTCTGACTGATTTATTTGGCTTAGCATAATACATTCTATTTCCATCCACATTGTTGCAAATGGCAAGATTTCATTCCTTTTGATCACCGAGTGGTATTCCATTGTTACATATACCCAAGTAATATTCCATTGTTTTATATATCACATCTTTTTTTATCCATTCACCTGTCAATGGACATTTGGGCTCTTTCCATAAATTAGCTACTGTTGATAGTGCTGCTCTAAACATTGGGGTGCATGCACCCCTTTGTATCAGCATTTTTTTGGTATCCTTTGAATACTAGGTATTTAACCTAGTAGTGCAATTGCTGAGTTGTATAACTCTATTTTTAATTTTTTGAGGAACTTCATACTGTTTTCCAGAGTGACTGAATCAGTTCCCACCAGCAGTGCAAAAGTGTTCCCATTTCTCTGCATCCTCAACAACATCTGTTGTTTCCTGAGTTGTTAATTTAGCCATTCTGATGGATGAGGTGACATCTCATTGTGGTTTTTATTTGTATTTCTCTGATGATGCGTGATGTTGCACATCAACATTCTTTTTGTGTGTCTGTTCGCCATCTGGATGTCCTCTTTTGAAAAGTCTGTTCATGTCTTTTGCCCCCTTATTCTTTGGATTTTTTTGTTTTCTGGGTGTTGAGTTTGATAAGTTCTTTATAGATTTTTAAATACTAACCCTTTATCTGATATGGCATTTGCAAATATCTTCTCCTATTCCATTGGTTGCCTTTTAGTTTTGTTGATTGTTTCCTTTGCTGTGCAGAAGCTTTTCATCTTGATGATGTCCCAATAGTTCATTTTGTTTTGTTTCCCTTGTCTCTATAGATATGTCTAGTAAGAAGTTGCTGTGACAGAGGTCAAAGAGGTTGTTGCCTGTGTTTTCCTCTAGCGTTTTAATGGTGACCTGTCGTACATTTAGGTCTTTCATCTGTTTTGAGTTAATTTTTGTGTATGATGTAAGAAAGTGGTCCAGATTCATTCTTCTGCATGTTGCTGTCCAGTTTTGCCAACACTGTTTGCTGAAGAGACTCTTTTTTCCAGTGGTTATTCTTTCCTGTTTTGTCGAAGATTAGTTGGGCATGCATTTGTGGGTCACTTTCTTGGTTTTCTATTCTGTTCCATTGATCTTTGTGTCTGTTTTTGTGCCAGTACCATACTATCTTGATGATTACAGCTTTGTAATAAATAAATCTCCAATTGTGATGCCTCCAGCTTTGGTTCTTTTTCAACATGACTTTGGCTATTCGGGATTTTTTTCTGGTTCCATTGAAATTTTAGAATTGTTTGCTCTTGCTCTATGAAGAATACTGGTATTATTTTGACAGGAATTGCATTGAATGGCTTAGATTGCTTTGGGTAGTATAAACATTGTAACAATATTTGTTGTACCAGTCCATGAGCAGGAAGTACTTTTTCCATTTCTTTGTGTCATTTTCAATTTCTTTTATAAGATTTCTATAGTTTTCAGCATAGAGACCTTTTACCTATTTGGTTAGGTTTATTCCCAGGTATTTTATGGGTTTTGGTGCACTTGTAAATGGGATCGATTCCTTGATTTCTCTTTCTGCTGCTTCATTATGGGTGTATAGAAATGCAATTGATTTCCGCATGTTGATTTTATATTCTGCAATTTTGCAGAATTCATATATCAGTTCTAACAGTTTTTTGGTGGAATCCTTCAGGTTTTCCACATAGAGTATCATGTCCTCTGTGGAGAGTGAAAGTTTGACTTCTTTCTTGCCAGTTCAGATGACTTTTATTCTTTGTGTTGTCTGATTACTGAGGCTAGGACTTCTAGTACTATGTTGAACAACAGTGGTAAGAGTGGACATCCCTATCATGTTCCTGACCCTAGTGGGAAAGGTCTCAGTTTTTCCCCATTGAGGATGATATTAGCTGTGGGTCTTTTGTATATGGCTTTTATGATGTTTGGGTATATTCCTTCTATACCTACTTTCTTGAGAGTTTTATCAAGAAAGTTTGCTGTATTTTGTCAAATGCTTTTTCAGCATCTATTGAGAGGATCATGTGATTCTTATTCTTTCTTTTATTCATGTGGTGTATCACAATGATTGATTTATGGATATTGAACTACCCCTGCTACCCAGTAATAAATCCCAGTTGATCGTGGTCAATAATTCTTTTAATGTATTGTTGAATTTGATTGGCTAGTATCTTGTTCAGAATTTTTGCATCCATGTTCACCAGGAAAATTGGTTTGTAATTCTTCTTTTTAGTTGAGTCTTTCTGGTTTTGGAATCAAGGTAATGCTGGCCTCATAGAATGAATTTGGAAGTTTTCCTTCCATTTATATTTTTTGGAACAGCTTCAAGAGAATAGGTGTTAACTTTTCTTTAAATGTTTTGTAGAATTCTCCTGGGAAGCCATCTGGCCCTGGACTTGTGTTTGTTGGGAGATTTTTGATTACTGATTCAATTTCTTTTCTTGTTATGGGTCTGTTCAGATTTTCTACTTCTTCCTATTTCAGTTTTGGTAGTTTACAGGTTTCTATAAATTTATCCATTTCTTCCAGATTGCCCAATTTGTTGGCATATAATTGCTCATAATATTCTCTTATTGTTGTTTATATTTCTACGGTGTTGGTATTGATCTTTTTCATTAGTAATTTTATTTATTTGAGTCCTTTTTCTTTTTGATAAATGTGGCTTAGGGCTTCTCAATTTGTTAATTCTTTCAAAGAAACAGCTCCTAGTTTTGTTGATCTACTCTACTGGTTTTTTTTATTTTTTTATTTTTTATTATTTTTTTTTTTTTAAAAAGTCCCCCTGCCTTCCTGGGTGAACATGAGAAATTTGGAAAAGAATGACAAATTGGCCACGACGTTAGGAGGGAGAGAGGTGGATGTGGCCAGAGTCACAGGACAGGACTCAAGGAACTCCTTGGGTTTTTTTTTTGTTTTGTTTTTTGTTTTTAATTTTTTTTTCAACGTTTTTTATTTTATTTTTGGGACAGAGAGAGACAGAGCATGAACGGGGGAGGGGCAGAGAGAGAGGGAGACACAGAATCGGAAACAGGCTCCAGGCTCCGAGCCATCAGCCCAGAGCCTGACGCGGGGCTCGAACTCACGGACCGCGAGATCGTGACCTGGCTGAAGTCGGACGCTTAACCGACTGCGCCACCCAGGCGCCCCGACTCTACTGGTTTTTTATTTCAATATCATTGATTTCTACTCTAATCTTTATTATTTACCTTCTTATGCTAGTTTTGGGCTTTATTTCCTATTCTTTTTCCAGCTACTTTAGGTGTAAGTTTAGGTTGTATGTTTGAGACATTTTTTCCTTCTTTAGGAAGGTCTGGATTCCTATATACTTCCCTCTTATGGCCACCTTTGCTGCATCCCAAAGGTTTTGAACTGTCACGTTTTCATTTTCATTGGTTTACATGTACTTTTTAATTTCCTTTTTAATTTTTTGGTTAACCCATTCATTCTTTAGTAGGACTTTCTTTAATCTCCAAGTATTTGTGGTCTTTCCAAATTTTTTCTTGTGGTTGATTTCAAGTTTCATAGAATTGTGGTCTGAAAATATATATGGTATGATTTCAATCCCTTTCTCTTTGTTGAAGGCTGATTTGTGACCCAGTCTATGATCTTTTCTGGAGAATGGTCCATGTGAACTCCAGAAGAATGTGTATTCTGCTTTAGGATGAAATGCTCTGAATATATCTATTAGGTCCATCTGATCCAGTGTGTCATTCAAAGTCATTGTTTCCTTGTTGATTTTTCTGCTTCAGTGATTTGTCCATTGTTGTAAGTGGGGTGTTAAAGCCCCCTACTATGGTAGTATTATTATCAATGAATTTCTTTATGCTTGTGATTAATTGATTTATATATTTGGGTACTTCATGTTGGGAGCATAAATATTTACAACTGTTAGATCTTAGTAGATAGATGCCTTAATGATGATATAATGTCTTTCTTCATCTCTTATTATAGTCTTTATTTTAAAATCTAGTTTAATTGATCTAAGTACAGCTACTCTGCCTTTCTTTTGACCTCCTTGAGCACGATAGATGGTTCTCCATCTCCTTACTTTCAATCTGCAGGTGTCTTTAGGCCTAGAATCAGTCTCTTGTAAGTAGTATATAGATGGATCTTTTTTTTTAATCCATTCTGATACCCTATGTCTTTTGATGGAAACATTTAATCCATTTACATTTACAGTGATAATTAAAAGATAGGAATTTAGTGCCATTGTGTTGCCTATAGAGTTGGTGTTTCTCATGATGTTCTCTGGGCCTTTCTAGTCTTTGTTGCTTTGATCTTTTGTTTTTTTTTTTTCTCCACTCAGAGAGTGCCCGCCCCCCCTTCCCCCCCCCCCCTTAAATTTTCTTGCAGGGCTGGTTTAGTGGTCAATAACTCCTTTCATTTTTGTTTGCCTGGGAAACTCTTCATCTCTCCTTCTATTTTGAATGACAGCCTTGCTGGATAAAGACTTTTTGGCTGCATATTTTTCCAATTCAGCATGTTGAATATATCCTGCCACTCCTTTCTGGCCTGCCGAGTTTCTGTGGATAGATCTGTTGAGAACCTGATCTGTCTCCCCCTGGAGGTTAAGGACTTTTTTTCCCCTTGGTGCATTATTCTTTCCTTGTCTGTGTAATTTGTGAATTTGGCTGATATGCCTTGGTTTTTGTTGAATCTAATGGGAGTTCTGTGTACTTCTTGGATTTTGATGTATGTGTCCTTCCCCAGGTTAGGAAATTTATCAACTATAATTTTCTCACATAAACCTTCTGTCCCTTTTTCTCTCTCATCTTCTGGGACTCCTTTAATATGAATGTTATTCCTCCTTAATAAGTCACTAAGTTATCTAAGTCTTGTATTGTGATCTTTTTCCTTTGTTTCCCTCTTTTTTTCTGCTTCATTATTTTCCATAATTTTATCTTCAATCTCACTGATTGGCTGCTCAGCTTTGTCCATCCTCACCATCGTGGCATCCATTCAAGACTGCATGTCAGTGCAGTTATAGCATTTTTAATTTCGGCCTGATTAGCTTTTAGTTCTTTTATCTCTACAGAAAGGGATTCTCTGGTGTCTTCTATGCTTTTTTTCAACTACATCTAGTATTCTTATAATTCTTATAATTATATAATTATGAGTATATAATTATATATTCTTATAATACATCTTACTTGTATCTATGTTGATTAAATTTCTGGCCATGATTTGTTCCTGTTCTTTCTTTTAGGGTGAATTCCTCCATCTGAAAGTTCTCTGGCTCCAATTATGCAGATTGTTGTGTTAATCCTTAGATAAATTTCCTAGGTGTTCAAAACGGTTTGGTGCTGGTCTAGCTGCATTTCAGGGACAAAACAAGCTCAGGGTCCCCGTACTGCTCTGCCATCTTAACTCCATCCTCTGTATACATGTTTTTAATTAGAGATTCAGAGAGCATAGTTGCTTCACCCCACATTGGATTTACTGAGCAACTATTTTCTAAAAATGATAGCGTTATTCAGAAATGTATTTACATTCGCCAAAACACATTGAATTAAGGTACATGCTGTTGCTTGCTGGTGCAGCTGTAAAAAATCTAGGCAGGACAAAGAATAGGGATGAAGTAAACATAAAACTTGAAATACATATTTTTGTGTGAGAAATGTGTTTTGTTTCTCCTGGTCTGAAAAGTTTCTGATACTTTGACTAACTGGGTCCACTCTCGTGATACTTAAAGAAAGGTTGGCCTCGGGTAAGTACATACTATTTAGCTCAAGAAATTTAGTTTAGTAAAATGTAGTAAATTCATTCTGGAACTCATACCGCACCAAGTGAGTATAATGAATGCATGGCACCGTTAGCAGGCATTATGGTAATTTTGCCAACTGCAAAAAAATGAAGTCTTTCTCAAGGATACAAACATCTATATATAGTGGTGAGAAAATAGCAAACCAAGCTCTGACTTTTGTAAAACATAAGATGCAGTGTTGCTCAGCACCTAATAAGCACTTAGTAAGTACTTTTCCTGTTTTTTATTGACCGAAATCTACTCTACAGTGGACTGTTTGGTCCTTTATAAATTAGATTGAACAGTCTGGGCTGAAGCTTCAATCAATCATTTCTGAATGTATTCTAATCTTCTTCCTTTTCTTTTGTGTATGGTCTGGTGACAGCCTGAGACTAGCTTTTCTATTTATTGACGTTTTCCTCCCTCCTAGTCACCAACTTAGCTTGTCTGCTATTTCTAGCATTACCTGTTAATCCCCATCTTAATTTACTGAATATATGACTCTTCCAAAATCATTTCTGCTGTGTCCTGATATATAACACCATTGCCTCTAGATCACAAAGCCTTGTCTCTTCCTTCATTTGTGAGTTTCTTTACAGCCTATTTCCTCCACAAAGTTTACTTTTACTTTTCTTACACATCTCGTCCTCTGTGCCTGAGCATGTGACATCTGCCTATAATGTACAATGAAAGTTCCATTTAATTCTTTATCCCCATAGCTCATTGTTACTGTATTTTTACACCTTTCCTGGTGGTAAAATCAGACTAATTTTTATGTAATTGGAAAGTTTATTTTCTAATAATCATATATGCATGCATATTTAATATTTAGTATGACCTTTTTATACACATGTTGTTTTTAAGTGCCACAATTTACAGGTTTACTGGGAAGGGTGCAAAACTTTGGACGAATATAGGTTTATAATCATTGAATTCACAACACAGTTTGGGAAGACAGCCAGAGGTACTGCCTGTGAGTTCACTTAAAATGGATAGGGACAAGATTTACTATTTCACAAGTTTCATTTGTGTGGATAAGTGGAGGGGATGAATTATTTGCCAGAGGGTTGGCTTAGATCACAGCAAATAGTTGTTAAGAATCATGATACGCAGGAAGTACCTCTGTCTTGTATAAAATACCTTAAGTGCTAGGACCTGGATCAAACCCCATTCTCAGAAGGGTAAATGTAATTTTAAGGCCACACCTCATTCTCATAATAATTAGTGACCTTGCTTATAGTCAAACTCAGCCAAATAAGCCAAACATAAGCCCTGTTTTAGTGTATTCTGGCTTTTGAAAGTTTCTTACTCACCATTGGACCAGTGCAGCCACACATATAGGGAATTAAAACTTTTCCAGATTGTATCTATTTTTAACTATCTTGGGGTAAGAAAGCTTTCTTTTTTTTTTTTTTAAGACAGAACACATGATTTAAAAATGTTGGTAAATGTTAGTAACACCAAGTTTAACTTGCCATGAATTTTCCCAATGGGGTATTCCTGGAGTCAGAATCTTGTTGGCATTAATAAAAATCAAAATTCTCATGAGGCCATTGCCCTTTTATACTCAGGCTTATACCATCCTTCTCAGAAGTGCTCAGAGCAAAAATCAAATACTCTTATTCAAGAGAATGTTTAACACACAGGTTTTTCCTGTTCTTGAGTCATACTGAGCACCAGAAATGCCACCCGTTCATCATTAGAAGCAGGAAAGAGGCAAAGAGGAAAGGTAGCCTCACTGTCCAGGTGTGCCTGGGTCCCCTCTGTGCCTCTAGCTTTCCAGATGTCCAGAAATGCCATCTCTCTAGAACATTCTATCTCTGATTTGATTTTTTATAAGGTGAATTCTCTTTCACTTCAAATGCAGATTTTTTCCCCCATGATTCTCCATTGCTTTCTCTCACCCTTCTCCATGCTTTTTTCTTTTTCTCCATCTTTTTCCCTCCCTCCCTTCCTTCCTCCCTTTCCTATTCCTCCTTCCTTGCTTGCAGAAGGTTGACTCAGTCAGCTGTCTGACATCAGTACTCATCACCTACATCAGTCCCTGAAAATTTTCTTACACTGATTGTACACTCTCATTTGACACCACTACCCTACAGGCAACACCTTTCAGTATTTTATGCATATCCTTTATTTGTACACATTATTGGAAAATACATACTATTCTTTCATGTGTATGTGTGAGGGCAAACTGCTTTATTTTTTTTTTACACAGTGTTGACTGTTTATAATCCATCCATTTTACTATATGTTCATCTAGTTAGTTGCTTATTTTTTGCTGCATAGTATTTCACAGAATGCCTGTATATAGTCTATCCATTCCCCTGTGACAAATCCCTAAATTGCCTTCCAAATCCCAAATGTCACAAATAATGCTACCATAAACATCTCAATATAATTAGAATTAATCCCAGCAAATGGTTACAAAGAATCACAATGCATGTAGAAGGACCTCTGTCTTAATACAAAATATTTTAAGTAACAAGACCTGGGTTAAACCCCATTATCAGAAGGGAACAAGTGATGTCAAGGTCAAAATTCATTCTATAAAATCTTGATTCCCTACAGTGTGTCACTATAGAAATCTCTACTCTCTAGCTTAGTAGTCAATGGTCGAAAAAACATCTCTTAAATGCTCTGAAGCATTTAAGAAGTCTTTTGTGGAAGACGTGTGTGTGTGTGTGTGTGTGTGTGTGTGTGTGTGTGTGCGCGCGCGCGCGCGCGCACGTGTGCACTCACACGCTAGGGGATGCATTCAATCTTAAAACAGCTTGCAAATCTACCTTAGTCTTTACTTCCTGCTTGTGCAGGGCTTTAGGGTCATCCAGAAGAGAGTGGCTAGTGCCCTCTCAGGTCTTTCTGGGGCATATGCATAGCCTTGAACATTTGTGTGATCTTTTATAACCCCAGGAACAGGTTGGAGCTCTCAGAACAATCTGCGGGCATCTCATTCTCCAGATTTTCCTTTTACATTTTTGGACAGGCTCTTGTTTGCCCCAACTAGTATCCCAGTCTTAGGCATTATTAAACAATAGCTCCTTAAAAAAAAAAAAAACAAAAAAACAAACCCTTGGGATGGGGCATTTCCCACAGAGTAAGCTCCATGTCCGGTCAAATAATGACCGTGTCGTGCAAAGGCTTTTTTTCCAGGGACCCAGGAGACAGACAAATAGTGACAATGCCTTGGCAATGGGGCTTGTTGGGGAGTACCACACCCATTTAACCCCCTGTGTTATCAGCTGGACCTGCTGTTTTTCACAGCTACTGTGTTTGCAGGGCTGCTGGTTTTCAAGGTTCTGTGGAATGGAGGAGAAAGGAAAGGAAAAAAGGACTAGTTAAATGCTACAATCCCTACCATTCTTACTGAGGTTTTGTAGTTTTTCTTCAAAAGATTGCTCTTCTGGCTGTTGCAAGCCTTGTGTTAATTCCCAGAGTTATAAAAAAGTTGCTTTTGATGAATTTACTTGTACTTTCATTGATTTTATGGCAGAGCAGATTTATGGAGGCCCTCATTCCACCCTTCCATATGTCCAACCCTTGCATATTTATCTTAACTGCAAATGACTTCCCGAGACTCCTGTGGCTTCACTGAATCCATGTTTTGTATATATCAGGGTTGTGACTCCAAACTCCTACAGGGGACAGATGGGTAACATACATGAGAATCGAGTTGTGTGATAAAGACCCGACCAGCGGTGAGTGCATGAGCCCATCTGAGGGATGGCGGTTCCTCAGTTCCAGCTCATTGGTCTGTACATGGAGACAGGGACCAAATACTGCCAGATCTCTTCGTTTAACAAAAGAAGCAAGAAATCCACATTTTAAAAAAGGAAATGCCTGTAATTTACATATATAATACACATTGTTTGGTGGAGCCAAATAGCACACTTCTGTGGACCAGATCACCCTGAACTGTGTCCCTTATTAAAGATTAGTGCTGATACGGGGGTGCCTGGGTAGCTCATTCAGTTGAGTGTCTGACTTCAGCTCAAGTCATGATCTCATGGTTCATGGGTTTGAGCCCTGTGGCGGGCTCTGTGCTGACAGCTCAGAGCCTGGAGCCTGTTTCGGATTCTGTGTCTCCCTCTCTCTCTGCCCCTCCCCAGCTCATCCTCTGTCTCTGTCTCTGTCTTTCTCTCTCTCTCAAAAAAATAAACATTAAAAGAGCATTAAAAAGATAAAAATAAAGATTAGCGATGGTATGAACTAAGGATTGTGTTCATGTTTCTGTTTTCTTACACAAAGTAATACCAAACCACATGCTTTTCTTCATGATAGTTGTTCTTTTTTAAAAATTTTTTTTTGACGTTTATTTATTTTTAAGACAGAGACAGACAGAGCATGAATGGGGGAGGGTCAGAGAGAGGGAGACACAGAATCTGAAACAGGCTCCAGGCTCTGAGCTGTCAGCACAGGGCCCGACGCTGGGCTCAAACCCATAGACCGCGAGATCATGACCTGAGCCGAAGTCGGCCGCTCAACCGACTGAGCCACCCAGGCACCCCTGTCCTTTTTTGTTGTGTGGGGGAACTTTTTTATAAACCCCGTTTTAGAGGTTTTGTTTTTAATTCAGTTTGATAAGGAGAGGTCTTTCCTTCTGGTATTTTCTGATAGGACACATGGATTTCTTCTAGATAATTCTCCCTACCTCCAGTCTCTCAGTATGGTCTGAATGTGTAGACCTGGATGAGACTTTGTGGGGTTTTTTTTCAACAAAGTAGTTCATTTTATTATGAGTCTCATATCATTTTGATGTGAGCTTAAGATATTTCTTTGCTGTTACCAGCCAAGCTCACCCTGTTGAAATATCCGGTGCTCAACTGCAGCCAGTACCGAGGACCACACCTCTTGTAAAGTAAAGTGAATTTAACACAGAGGATCAGTGTCTTTGTCTTCAAGCAAGGCTTCATTTAAACCATCTGATACCTGACAGATCTGTTTTCTGGGCTCCTCTCACACACTTATTCTAGGAAATAATGAACATTGCCTTGTGTTTACCTAACTCAAAGATGTGGCAGTTTGCTCTCAAGCCTTGTAAGTATTCAGTAAAGACAAGCAGTTGGTTTTCACTCTAGGCAAACTTACATGAGGTTATTTTCCATCCGACCTTGCCGAGGCTGGGGAGGGAATCCCTGTGAGTTAGTCTTTATTAATAGTGTTGTTCCTTACTGTGGTCAATGCCATTGCTCTTTGTCAAACCTTCTTGAATGTTCTAATGGGACACTGTAAAATAGGAATTGTCCTCTGTTCTCTTCCCCACCAGAGATATATGGTTTTCTCTTTGGAGTGCATAGCATTAATGATAAGTAATATTTCTTTGTGGCTGTCCCACTAATAACCCTAAGAAAGTATCAGTCCATAAAGTCACACATAGCTGGGTATCTGGGGAAGATATGCCTCTTTCTTCTGAAAAAATGGGACAGAAATTTCCTTTCCAACTTACTTTTCCTCTCCTAGCCCTCTCTGGCCAAGATCAATTTGTTGCTGATTTCCACCAAAGATCAGCTGGATATTAAAACCTACCTATTTTGAAATTTTGAAATGGGTAGGATAAGAGGAATGAAATCATTGAGAAATAAAAGGGAGTTTGAAGGGTCAGGTCTAATCAAATAAATTTGTGAACAGGATCATTATAGGTTGGATTAAACACCTGCTTTTCAGAATGAGGGAGGAGGCAGAAACTATTTCTTACTTCCTAGAATTATAAATTGGATATCGACAGCATAACTTGCAGAGATAGACTGCCAAAGACATACCCTGTTTTCCCAAATAAGCACCTTTTTCTATGAGAAATAAAACTGAGTGTGTCAAGAGAAAATAAGGCTGGCCACAGATGAGGAGAATTTATTTGCTGGAGACATAACCAAGAAAGGACAGTTACCCCAAATATACAAAGAACTCTTAAAACTCAGCAGTAAGAAAATGAGCCCCATTTAAAAATGGGCAAAAGTCCTGAACTGATATGCTACCAAAGAACATACACAACTAACAAATAAGCATGTGAAAATATACTCAACAACCTGTCTCATCAGGGAATTGCAAATTGAAACAATGAGATACCCTTACATACTAATTTAGCATAGCCAAAATCCAGAACACTGACAGCACCAAATGCTGGCCAGGATATGGAGCATCAGGAACTCTCTTTCATTACTGGCAGGAGTACAAAATGGTACAGCTACTTTGGAAGACAGTTTGGCTGTTTCTTAAAGAATTAAACATACTCTTACCATACAATCTAGGAGTCACACTCTTTGATATTTACCCAGTGGAGTTGAAAACTTATGTTCACACAAACGTGCACATGGATGTTTATAGCAGCTTTGTTAGTAACCGCCAAAACTTGGAAGCAACCTAGATGTCCTTCAGTAGGTGAATGGATAAATAAACTGTGGTACATCCAGACAATATTATTCAGTGCTAAAAGGAAATGAGCTGTCAAGCTATGAAAAGATGTGGAGGAAACTTAAATGCACATTACTAAGTGAAAGAAGCCAATCTGAAAAGGCTACACACTGTATGATTCCAACAATATGACATTCTGGAAAAGGCAAAACTATGGAGACAGTGAGAAGATCAGTGATTGTCAGGGGGGTTAGGGGAGGGGAGAGGTGAATAGGCAGATCAGAGGATTTTTAGGGCAGTGAAACTCTTCTGTATGATATTATTGTGGATACACATCATTATACATTCGTCCAAACCCACAGAATGTACAATACCAAGAAAGAATCCTAATGGAAACTATAATTCTCTAGGTGACAATGACTTGTCAATGTAGGTTCATCACTTATAACGAAAGTAGCATTCTGGTGGGGTATGTTGTTAATGGGGGAAATCGTGCATGTGTGAGGGAAGAAGTATGAGGGAGGTCTCTGTACTTGCCACTTAGTTTTGCTGTGAACCGAAAACTGTTTTAAAAATTAAGTCTATTAATAAAAAGTGTGCCACAAAGGCATATTGTTAGGTTCAAAAAATGGGGAAGCAATTATTAGCATTCCATAATCACCCCAAATCTTGCTTGTGTCTCCATCCCAAGTAGGTTTAAGTTTCAGTAAAAACTAGAATAGTGAATATAAGTTGAGCAAACGGGCAGGAAATCTGCTAAACATCTTCCAAGTAGGAAATACCAAGCTCTTCTCCCACGGGGTATTTGAAAAGGTTTCTCTTCTCTCTTTTCCATCTTGAAATGTGAGTACATTCATCATCCCTTTTATTTCTTCACATTTTGCACCCATGTATTTTTTATAAAGGTAGTGGAGCCAAGAACAAAAGCATTAATCTATTGGTAACTGATGGGGGGGGGGGCATTTAATTAAAGCTTTTAAGTTAGGATCAGTTTCTCAAAACCCCACCCTCTGTGATGAGCTCTTTATTTCACTAGTGTTTCCAAGGCTTGAATCTGCCCATTTCAGAAGAAAAAAAGGTCTAGCTTCTGGTTATAATTTGACATTATTACATTTGGAAATAACAGTTTCGGATGAGGACATATAAGCCTCCTCTGTGAATGCCTCCTTGTCCTCCTTTAGTTGATCAGAAGACAGTGAGTAAATCTTTTTGTATAACTTAGAGGCAGCAGTATTACATGACATTCTGAAAGCCCTTGAATTGGTTGTGTCTGAAGTTAGATTCATCTCACTGGGGTCTTTTTTTACCCCATGATGATTTCATTTGCCACTCATCTCAGACTTTTTCTGCCGCTCTAGTTAAACTTGAGGCTTGAGATCTACAAGGTATGTTCCCAGTACACTGAGAGTTAGCCAAACTTTCACAAAAGATTGGGTCCATTCTGACATTGAGACACCCAGGAAAGAACTTAGATTCTTTGATGTATTTTACTCTCTAGCATAGAGGGGGTCAAATAGGTATAGGAAAGTTCTAGCCACTGGGGACTTACAGACTATAACCAGACTGGAAAGGGAGCATTCTTTTCATGATGGCGCTAGACCTGATCACTCTTGGATGATTCAAATCAAAAAGAGAAGAAATAAGAAGTGTTGGCAAGGATGTGGAGAAAAAGGAACCCTTGTGCACTGTTGGTAGGGAGGTAAATTGGTGCAGCCACTGTGGAAAACAGTATGCAAGGTACTCAAAAAATTAAAATAGAAATACCATATGATCAAAGAATTCCACTATTGAGTATTTATCAAATGAAAATTAAAACACTAATTTGAAAACATATATGCACCCCTATGTTTATTGCACCATTATTTACAGGAGCCAAGATAAGGAAGCAACCTAAGTGTTCATCAAGAGATGAAAGATAAGAAAAATGTGTGAATACACACATACACACAAATACACATACATACACATAATGGAATGTTATATAGCCATAAAAAAGGATGAGATCATGCCATTTAAGACAGCATGGTTGGATCTAGAGGGTATTATGCTAAGTGAAATAAGCCAGACTGAGAAAGAAAAATACCATATCATCCCTCTTATAAGTGGAATCTAAAAAAAAAAAAAAGAAAAGAAAACCCAAAAGTAGAATCAGACCTATAAGTACAGAGAACAAACTAATGGTTGCCGGAGGGAAAAGGAGTGGGAGATTGGGCAAAATGGGTGAAGGGGAGTGGGACATACAGGTTTCCAGTTATGAAATGAGTACGTCACGGGAATAAAAGACATGATATAAGGAATATAGTCAATAATACTGTAATAGTGTATGGGGACAGATGGTAGGTATACTTGTGGTGAACATGGCACAACATCTAAACTTGTCAGGAGAACGCTAAGTTGTACACCTGAAAGTAATGTAACATTGTGTGTCAACAATACTAAAAAAAAAAAAGTGAACACAAAAGAAAAAAGTCTACTGACCTTTAACAACAATGACAAAAGATATTTAAAGACTATAATATTTTTTTTAGAGAGAGAACATGAGCGAGCAGGGGGAGGGTAAAGGGATAGGGAGAGAAAATCTTAAGTAGGCTCCACGCTGAGCTTGGAGCCTGATGTGGGGCTCAATCCCACAACCCTGAGATCATGACCTGAGTCAAAATCAAGAGTTGGATGCCTAACCGAATGAGCCACCCAGGGGCCCCTAAAGACTGCCTTATAAAACTGAAACTCTGAATACAGATTTGCTTTGTATTTAGGTAAGTCTTCTTGTTCGATCACAGTGGGGCAGTTCTGTTCACTTCCTAGGGAAGATGTAAGAGCACAAGTGCACAATGGTCACCATTCAGATACTCACAAGACTTGTGGAACCTAATCTCTGGACTAATACTAGACTTTACACTTCATAAAATTATGGCCAGAATCTGCTTATCAAAATAACCTCACAGAAAATCTTGGGGCTGTGGTTTTCTTACTATGTTGAGTGTCTCTGTACTTTTATGACTCAGTACATGTAATTGTTCATGATCACTCATATAATGGATGAGAGCTTAGTAAAATATATAGAAATGTTTACCTAGCTCACATAAGGAAAAGGTGGCCAAATGTTTACTGGTTTTAAAGTGCATTAGGCCACACATTTTCCTGTCATCTCAATCCTGCACAACCATTTAAAACTTGTTAAAGTAATAAAAGTGAATATTTTAATGAAAGACTAAAAATGTTAAAATAGTATCATCCAGGGACGAGGCAGGGGGAGATGGGGTTTGAGGGGTTTTATGTGGAGGAAGCAGAGTTCCTATTACTGCCTCACTTTGTGCATAAACTCTCTATTCTTTTGGTATTTTATTTCCAGTACTTGAAAAATGGATGCAAATAATCCTATCTTCTACCTACTTGACAAAATCATTCTGTATTTTGAATCCAACACTTTGAGTACCCTGAAGAAAAGTGATTGCAAACAACCCTGTCTCCTTCCCCAATCTTTGTTACTTTTTTCTTGGTTCCTGGTAAGACTCTTGCCCAGTGATTAAATCCAGAGAAACACCTACACATGTTCTGTTCAAATGCATTTGCCATTGATCATTTTATATATGGTACCACCCAAGGCAATCGCTCCCCTTTCTTCTTTTTCATGATATATGTGCTGTTGAATAAAAGAAACAAATGAATTATATATTAGGCTTGGAACCATGTTTTCTAAAATGTTCTTAAGTGGGAAAGAAAGCCTAAGAAAAATGTGAAAACCTTTTTTTTTTTTCTTTCCTTTTCCAGTTTCTAAACTGTGGACAGAGGCCTGGTGCTTTAAAAATGTTTGATTTGGATAATGCGAGGGGAGAATTATATGGTATATTTCTTTTTAAGTAATACTCTTGTTCTCCCCATTTTTGCTTTATCTTATGGTGGATCTGTCTATGGTGGATTTCCTCATTGTCAGCTGAATTTTAAGAGTAGAGGTCATTTGCATAATACTGAGGCATGGTTGCAATTTCTTCTCTGGAGAGGCCCCAAGAATGCTCATCTGTGAACTTCTTCCTTCCCTGTCTTCCCAGCTGTCCAGCCCTTCCTAAAAAGAATGATCTTAATATTTTAGATCCAGGGGATGTTCGTGGGGTAGCTTCCAAAACGTTGAGACTTCTTAAAGAAGAGAAGAGAGGAATGAAGTGTCTGGGGCTTTCTTTATTCTGAAGAAAATCACTTTCGAGTGATGGGATGGTCCTCCCTGCCACATTTACTCACTTCTCTACCTAAAGAATCCTTCACTTCTCTGGTCTAGTTCTATTAGAGAGTCAATTTTTCTTTATATTTAGATAGAAGTATATTAAAATTGGAAAAGTTGGCTCAAATACAAATCATTTTTCATATCTTCAAGAAAGCAACAACCAAAAACCAAATAACCCAGTTAAGAAATGGGCAGAAGACATGAATAGACAGTTTTCCAAAGAAGAAATCAAGATGGCTAACAGACACATGAAATGATGCTCTCCATCACTCATTATCAGGGAAATAAAAATCAAAACCATGCTGATATCGCCTCACACCTGTCAGATGGCTAAAATTAAGAACACAAGACACAACAGTTGCAAGGATACAGAGAAAGGGAAATCCTCTTGCACTGTTGGTGGGAATGCAAACTGGTGTAGCTGCTCTGGAGAACAGTATGGAGGTTCCTCAAGACATTAAAAATAGAACTGCCCTATGATCTGGCAATTACACTACTAGGTGTTTACCCAAAGGATACAAAAATACAAATGTGAAGGGGTACATGCACCTAATGTTTATATCAGCATTATCAACAATAGCCAAACTATGGAGTGAGCTCAAATGTCCATCAACTGATGAATGGATAAGGAAGATATGGTGTGTGTATATATATATTTATATATACACAATGGAATACTATTCAGCCATCAAACAGAATGAAATCTTGCCATTTGCAATGACGTGGATGGAGCTAGAATGTATTATCGTAAGCAAAGTAAGTCAATCAGAGAAAGACAAATACCACATGATTTCACTCATAGTAGAATTTAAGAAACAAAACAGATGAACATATGGGAAAGGGTCAGATAAAAAAGAAAAAAATGGAAAAGAAACACAAGAAACTCTTAACAATGGGGAACAAATTGAGGGTTGATGGAGGGAGGTGGGTGGGGGATGAGCTAGATGGGTGTTGGGTATTAAGGAGGGCACTTGTGATGAGCACTGAGTGTTGTATGGAAGTGATGAATCACTGAGTCCTACTCCTGGAACCAATATTGCATGGTATGTTAACTAAAATTTGAATAACATTAATTTTAAAAAAAGAAAGCATTTTCTGAACTTTTAGACTGGACCCTCCTAGCCCCTGGTATATATCTCTGACTTAGACAGTCACCATTGTACTGAAAGGGTCTGATGTGTGTTACCAATTCCTAGGGTACGATGTACATTGGGCGCCATATTACTCCAGACTAACCATTCATACTATAGTCATCTTAGACGTGTATATTTCTCACAACACTTTTCAGTTAGATGGCAGTAAAACATCTTGTGAAAGGGGTGGCAACTTCTAGATCTTCACATGGTGGCATTTGGACTGGTGACAGGGTTGGTCTTTTTCTTTGCTTTATCCTTACGGTAGTGAACTCGGTAGTGTGCTGTGAAATTTAAACAAAAGATTTGCAGGATAAATAGATAAATGAACATATGTGATCTCAGTAAGAACTTTTCAAACCATATTAAGGTGTCTGTTTTTTTCCAAACCTATGTTCCCCTTCCAAGTGTCTATGTGAGTATGTATACTTATGTCATTTCCTGTGGGTTAGGTGTGTCTAAACAGAGTCACGTCTTCTCAAGCTTTGGTTCTTTTTTACCATATTTATAAACCTCAGGCCCCTACCAATCATCCATCCACAAAAAAAGGCTATAAATTGTACTGACTTCTGGCATTGCTAAAAACTGATCCAGCTCAGCCTTGAATTTTCCTCTTAAAATGCTGGTTTGTTAGTAGAACATCAATTAAGATCCCCTTAGACCCATTAAAGCTAGTGTGTTTTAATTAGGTTCAGTCAACAGGATTGATTAAAAGTCAACAAGAGCAGCTTTGGTGAGGAGAACCCATGGTTAGTATATTGGGCTGTTTCCAAATGGTGTTGTGAATTTAATGAATATAAGCCTACATTTGTTCAAAAGTTTTGTCACCCTTCACTGTCAACCTGCAAATGTAGCATTTAATTAAAACAACATGTGTATAAAAAGTACATACTAAATATTAAATAGGCATGAATATATGCTTCCCAGAAAAAAAAAACTTTCCTAATTACTAAAACATCATTTTTTTAATAGCAAGTGAAGAAGGTAATATGGCATACCCTTAAAATAACTATGCTCTTTCTTGCTATTGAATAAAAAACATTTTTAATGTCATGTTCTCCTAGTTAAAGAAGAAATACAGGGTTATTATAAGTAAAATAATATAAAGAATTACATAACCATCTCCCCTTTGACATCCCTGAAATAACCTGGTGTATACTTTTGCCATTATTCTTACTCATTCAAATGTAAATCTGGGTATAAGATTGTTTATAAAAATGAGGGGTGTCTGGATGGCTGAGTTGGTTAAGCATCTGACTCTTGATTTCAGTTCAGGTCATGATCTCACGATTAGTGAGTTCAAGCCCCGCATAGGGCTCCATGCTGACAATGTGGAGCCTGCTTGGAATTCTCTCTCTCCCTTTCTCTCTGCCCCTCCCCTACTCTCTCTCAAAAGAAATAAATAAAACTTTTATAAAAAGATTATTTGTAAAAATGAGATCCTACTGTACATGTTTTTGTACTGCTTGCATTTTTTATGTATCCGTGTATAATAGAGAGCCATCAGGGGAGTGGGTAGAGATCTAAGTTGTTTTTTTCTCTGCTTACATTCTTTAGAATGGATGTGCCATAATTTATGGAACTATTTTCTTACTATTGGGTATTCAGATTATTTGCCACTATAAATAGTGATTCAATAAATATCCTTTGTCATTATGTATTGGTACTATTTTTCCCCTCTAAGAAGCTCTAAAATGGAATGTCTGGGTCAAAAAAATATATGTTTAAAAATTTTTAAGTACTCTGCTGAAGTAATTTCTGCAAAAGCTATACCAGCAGACAGTTTTAGACTCTTTTCTTAAATTTTCCAGATAAGTCTTGATCACTTGAAGAAATTGCCATTTTAAAAAGAGCTGTTTTTTTTTCAAAACAACACAAAATATAAAATGAAGCACTCTGATATTTTTCTCTACAAATCTATATTTGTTGTTGTTTTTCCTATGAGACTGAATTATCTAGAAATGTAGAAATAAATGTAAGTTCTGTAATTATGATTTGAGATACATAATTTTACCTCAAAATGTTAACAAAAATAAGATTTAAGATTCACAAAATCAAGCAAACTAAATACAAAGTAATAAATACTCTACCGGGTTCCAAACATTATTATGTATTACTTCCATATTCATTATTAGCGAGTAATGGTATTATAGTAAGGAATTCATTGGGCCTCACTCTGATGGTTAAGTGGAAGTGAACTTTGTTATCTCACTGGGGTGGATTTATTTCATGACCTCAAGGGGAACAAAGTACTGGTGGGTTGCATCATAAGCAAGCTAAAAATATTAAATTGGTGTTTCTGAATGAGTACTACCTCTGGTGGTACGCAAAATTAATTAGTTGTGAGAATATATTCTAAGTGTTAATTGTGCTGGAATTTTAGCTCTTTTAACACAAACTAGAAGAAACATAACTAGAATACCAAACCACTGATTTAACATGTATTTGTTTTTATATACACATATGTGTATGTATTCACATACTCTCATATATATGTATATGTATATATGCATAATGTGCAATTTACTTAACACAATATTAAAGTGGGTGTTTAAGTTTAAAAATTAACTTATTGAAAGAAAAATATTAAGTACAGATGAGAATGTGTGTGTGTGTGTATATATATATATATATATATATATATATATATATATATAGTGTGTTTTTTTTTTTTTTTTCTTTTAGAGACAGAGTGTGTGTGCATATGAGAGAGCGGGGGAGGAACAGAGAAAGAGAGAGAGGGAGAATCTCGGTCAGGGAGATTGCAGAGCCTGATGCAGGGTTGCATCCTACAACCATGAGATCATCACAGAAGCCAAATTCAAGAGACCAAGGTTCAACCGGCTGAGTCACCCAGGCGCCCATATATGTATTTTAACAAAATATCTTTTGAGTACTTTCCATGGGCCAGATGTTGTGTCAAGTGCTAGGGATAAAATGATACCTTCAGTCCAGTAAAAATTGTGAATCTGGAATAAAAATAACTGAAGTTTGGGGGGAAACTCTGAAAACACACATGGCCATAGTTTCATTTGCAACTTGAATGCCTAATTCTCATTTGTATCAACATTTTATTACACATCCACTCTGCAGAGGTAGCAATCTAACTTTTCCCTTACAGAATTCAATAACTGATATAACTGTGCATAGGTTTGTGTTGTCCAAACACAGTAGTTTCTTTTTCACTGTTCTTACCAGAACCAGCAGGTGGTAGGTGGGCATGCCACCCTACTCCATGCAGAATCAGGGTGGTAGCTCATAGAGGCTCTTCCGTCTTCTCCACGTGGTTTCAAGAGAACCCCGAGGGTTGTCTTCATTCTGGCTGCTGGGAAAACAGCATGGTGCCTGAGCATGGGAGGCTTTTGCCATGGTAGCCTGAATCTGACACGCAACTCTTCTACTCATCTGTCTGATCAAACTCACTTGGGAGGCCACTGCTAACTTCAAGAAAGATTATAACAAGTAGGCTAGCTATGGACATGAGAGGAGAGGGAGCAGCCAGCAATTTCTGCCACTGTACTGTCTTGAATGTTAAGGCAGTCTTCAGAATTGGTCTTTGACCACCTAATCCTGGAATAATTATATAGGTACATTTGGGTTATGCATATAAGAAGTAACATAATACACATGTATTATTACCATTTGGTCCAGAGTGCTAGGTAAGTGGGTTTTTTTTTTTATGATAAACATAAAATCTGTAGTCCAAGATGTCTTAGAACTGTTAGCCCTTTTTTCTACAGCCAGACATCTCTAGTGATGAAACTCTTCTTCCCCTACATTCTCATCCCCTGAATCCCCCACCCCCATTCACCTGTATGAACTGTTTTCAATCTCGGCCGCCTGGTCGTAGCTTGACCTCAAAGTCCGTGAGGACCTTCTCATTATCAAATCCAGTGGATTCTTCTTATTGGTCATTCTCGTTTTCTTTTTCCATTAGTGACTCCTCTTGTTAGGTTTCTAGGAAATTCTATGGATGTTTGGGTAGTACCAGTAGCATCAAACACCATATAAAGCTCTTACTACCTGCTAAAAACTACTCTGTGTAGTATTCAAATATTAACTCACTCAATCTTCATAACAATATTATGGGACACATCTATTATTAACTGTGCTTATAAATGAAGACCCTGAGGCATAGGGAAGTTAAGTGACTTGCTCAAGGTCACACAGCTCATCAGTGATGGGACTGAGGTTTGAACTCAAGCAGCCATTCTTCAGAATCTGTGCTCTCATCCTATAAGATATGCTGAATCTTCACTTTGTTTCTATAATAAGTCAAATTCTGCCAAATCATGGAAAGTTAATCAGAGCGAATTTATGGCAAATTCGTTTAATTCAGATTTTTTCTCAAATTAGAGCTCCCATCTTCTTCTTGTCCTCTGGACTTCGGGTAGTTTCCATGGAATTTTATGTAAAGTCAGGGCATAAAGGGAGTGGGGAGCATCTGGTGCCCATTATTCACCAGCTCATGCTGGCATTAGACAGTAACCTGAATGTATGCAGTTCAGTAGCCTGAACTATTCTTCTGCACTGCAGTCTACACTGCATTCTGTCACCCTATGGCTCTTTTCCACACCCCAGCAAAAGAATACACTGCTTGAGGCTCAGAGGCCTCTGTGTTTTCTCCAATTCTCTGCTTTCTCAGACCTACCTTTCTTGATGCACCTCCTTTTCAGGGTACTATGCAGATGTTGGAAACCCTGGAAAACCAACTGCCTTCCAGACCCCTACACAGGTTCTCTGTGCCCTGAAATTTATGAACATAACTGGTGGTATGTGCTCTTCCCTAGGACTCAGATCATGGCAGGAGGCAACTCTGCCTCTCCAATCCCATGGTTCTAACCCTCTGTCCTTCCTTCTCCCCTCATCTGCCTTTTTTGGGAAGCTCTCTTCTCCCTCCTCTGACCTTTGAAAGGTTTTCCTCTTTTGCCTTCTTTTCCATCCTGCCCTCCATACCCTGGTCTTCTGTGTCTCTGGCAGGTTGTGTCATTTCTCCTTGACTTCTTTTCTTCTTGCTATCTCTAAATCACATACCTCTCCTAACCTGTACTCCTCTTTCACAGTCTTTTACCTCCTCTTTATGGCTTCACCACTCATGTCTTCCTGATTCTAAAATCTAAATCTCTATTCTTTATTTTTCTCCCAGACTCTAATCCCAATCCCTATCTATGTACTAGACACCTTCATCTGAATACTGTGCTTCACCTTAAATTAGATTTGTCTCAAACAAAACCTCCCATCTTGTTTCAAAACCTGACGGAAAGGGTTCCGGAAGATGGCGGCGTAGGAGGACGCGGGGCTCACAACGCGTCCTGCCGATCACTTAGATTCCACCTACACCTGCCTAAAGAACCCAGAAAACCGCCAGAGGATTAGCAGAAGGGAGTCTCCGGAGTCAAGCGCAGACTAGAGGCCCACGGAAGAGGGTAGGAAGGGCGGCGAGGCGGTGCGCGCTCCACGGACTGGCGGGAGGGAGCCGGGGCAGAGGGGCGGCTTGCCGGCCAAGCAGAGCCCCCGAGTCTGGCTGGCAAAAGCGGAGGGGCCGGACAGACTGTGTTCCGACAGCAAGCGCGACTTAGCGTCTGGGAGGTCATAAGTTAACAGCTCTGCTCGGAAAGCGGGAAGGCTGGAGGACAAAGGGAGGGAGAGCTGCTGAGCCCCCGGACGGCAGAGCTCAGCTTGGCGGGGAACAAAGGCGCCAGCGCCATCTCCCCCGCCCATCCCCCAGCCAAAATCCCAAAGGGAACCAGTTCCTGCCAGGGAACTTGCTCGCTCCGCGCAAACACCCAACTCTGTGCTTCTGCGGAGCCAAACTTCCGGCAGTGGATCTGACTCCCTCCCGCTGCCACAGGGCTCCTCCTGAAGTGGATCACCTAAGGAGAAGTGAGCTAAGCCTGCCCCTCCACCCCCCGTGCACCTCGCCTACCCACCCCAGCTAATACGCCAGATCCCCAGCAACACAAGCCTGGCAGTGTGCAAGTAGCCCAGACGGGACACGCCACCCCACAGTGAATCCCGCCCCTAGGAGAGGGGAAGAGAAGGCACACACCAGTCTGACTGTGGCCCCAGCAGTGGGCTGGGGGCAGACATCGGGTCGGACTGCGGCCCCACCCACTAACTCCAGTTATACACCACAGCACAGGGGAAGTGCATTGCAGGTCCTCACCACGCCAGGGACTCTCCAAAATGACCAAACGGAAGAATTCCCCTCAGAAGAATCTCCAGGAAATAACAACAGCTAATGAACTGATCAAAAAGGATTTAAATAATATAACAGAAAGTGAATTTAGAATAATAGTCATAAAATTAATCGCTGGGCTTGAAAACAGTATACAGGACAGCAGAGAATCTCTTGCCACAAAGATCGAGGGACTAAGGAACAGTCACGAGGAGTTGAAAAACGCTTTAAACGAAATGCAAAACAAAATGGAATCCACGATGGCTCGGCTTGAAGAGGCAGAGGAGAGAATAGGTGAACTAAAAGATAAAGTTATGGAGAAAGAGGAAGCTGAAAGAAAGAGAGATAAAAAAATCCAGGAGTATGAGGGGAAAATTAGAGAACTAAGTGAACACTAAAAAAAAATAATATACGCATAATTGGTATCCCAGAGGAGGAAGAGAGAGGGAAAGGTGCTGAAGGGGTACTTGAACAAATTATAGCTGAGAACTTCCCTGAACTGGGGAAGGAAAAAGGCATTGAAATCCAAGAGGCACAGAGAACTCCCTTCAGACGTAACTTGAATCGATCTTCTGCACGACATATCATAGTGAAACTGGCAAAATACAAGGATAAAGAGAAAATTCTGAAAGCAGCAAGGGATAAACGTGCCCTCACATATAAAGGGAGACCTATAAGACTCGTGACTGATCTCTCCTTTGAAACTTGGCAGGCCAGAAAGGCTTGGCACGATATCTACAGTGTGCTAAACAGAAAAAATATGCAGCCGAGAATCCTTTATCCAGCAAGTCTGTCATTTAGAATAGAAGGAGAGATAAAGGTCTTCCCAAACAAACAAAAACTGAAGGAATTTGTCACCACGAAACCAGCCCTACAAGAGATCCTAAGGGGGATCCTGTGAGACAAAGTACCAGAGACATCACTACAAGCATAAAACATACAGACATCACAATGACTCTAAACCCATATCTTTCTATAATAACACTGAATGTAAATGGATTAAATGCGCCAACTAAAAGACATAGGGTATCAGAATGGATAAAAAAACAAGACCCATCTATTTGCTGTCTACAAGAGACTCATTTTAGATCTGAGGACACCTTTAGATTGAGAGTGAGGGGATGGAGAACTATTTATCATGCTCCTGGAAGCCAAAAGAAAGCTGGAGTAGCCATACTTATATCAGACAAACTAGACTTTAAATTAAAGGCTGTAACAAGAGATGAAGAAGGGCATTATATAATAATCACAGGGTCTATCCACCAGGAAGAGCTAACTATTATAAATGTCTATGCGCCAAATACCCGAGCCCCCAGATATATAAAACAATTACTCATAAACATAAGCAACCTTATTGATAAGAATGTGGTCATTGCAGGGGACTTTAACACCCCACTTACAGAAATGGATAGATCATCTAGACACACAGTCAATAAAGAAACAAGGGCCCTGAATGATACATTGGATCAGATGGACTTGACAGATATATTTAGAACTCTGCATCCCAAAGCAACAGAATATACTTTCTTCTCGAGTGCACATGGAACATTCTCCAAGATAGATCATATACTGGGTCACAAAACAGCCCTTCATAAGTTTACAAGAATTGAAATTATACCATGCATACTTTCAGACCACAATGCTATGAAGCTTGAAATCAACCACAGGAAAAAGTCTGGAAAACCTCCAAAAGCGTGGAGGTTAAAGAACACCCTACTAATGAATGAGTGGGTCAACCAGGCAGTTAGAGAAGAAATTAAAACATATATGGAAACAAACGAAAATGAAAATACAACAATCCAAACGCTCTGGGATGCAGCGAAGGCAGTCCTGAGAGGAAAATACATTGCAATCCAGGCCTATCTCAAGAAACAAGAAAAATCCCAAATACAAAATCTAACAGCACACCTAAAGGAAATAGAAGCAGAACAGCAAAGGCAGCCTAAACCCAGCAGAAGAAGAGAAATAATAAAGATCAGAGCAGAAATAAACAATATAGAATCTAAAAAAACTGTAGAGCAGATCAACGAAACCAAGAGTTGGTTTTTTGAAAAAATAAACAAAATTGACAAACCTCTAGCCAGGCTTCTCAAAAAGAAAAGGGAGATGACCCAAATAGATAAAATCATGAATGAAAATGGAATGATTACAACCAATCCCTCAGAGATACAAACAATTATCAGGGAATACTATGAAAAATTATATGCCAGCAAATTGGACAACCTGGAAGAAATGGACAAATTTCTAAACACCCACACTCTTCCAAAACTCAATCAGGAGGAAATAGAAAGCTTGAACAGACCCATAACCAGCGAAGAAATTGAATCGGTTATCAAAAATCTCCCAACAAATAAGAGTCCAGGACCAGATGGCTTCCCAGGGGAGTTCTACCAGACATTTAAAGCAGAGATAATACCTATCCTTCTCAAGCTATTCCAAGAAATAGAAAGGGAAGGAAAACTTCCAGACTCATTCTATGAAGCCAGTATTACTTTGATTCCTAAACCAGACAGAGACCCAGTAAAAAAAGAGAACTACAGGCCAATATCCCTGATGAATATGGATGCAAAAATTCTTAATAAGATACTAGCAAATCGAATTCAACAGCATATAAAAAGAATTATTCACCATGATCAAGTGGGATTCATTCCTGGGATGCAGAGCTGGTTCAACATTCGCAAATCGATCAACGTGATACATCACATTAACAAAAAAAAAGAGAAGAACCATATGATCCTGTCAATCGATGCAGAAAAGGCCTTTGACAAAATCCAGCACCCTTTCTTAATAAAAACCCTTGAGAAAGTCGGGATAGAAGGAACATACTTAAAGATCATAAAGGCCATTTATGAAAAGCCCACAGCTAACATCATCCTCAACGGGGAAAAACTGAGAGCTTTTTCCCTGAGATCAGGAACACGACAGGGATGCCCACTGTCACCACTGTTGTTTAATATAGTGCTGGAAGTTCTAGCATCAGCAATCAGACAACAAAAGGAAATCAAAGGCATCAAAATTGGCAAAGATGAAGTCAAGCTTTCGCTTTTTGCAGATGACATGATATTATACATGGAAAATCCGATAGACTCCACCAAAAGTCTGCTAGAACTGATACATGAATTCAGCAAAGTTGCAGGATACAAAATCAATGTGCAGAAATCAGTTGCATTCTTATACACTAACAATGAAGCAACAGAAAGACAAATGAAGAAACTGATCCCATTCACAATTGCACCAAGAAGCATAAAATACCTAGGAGTAAATCTAACCAAAGATGTAAAAGATCTGTATGCTGAAACCTATAGAAAGCTTATGCAGGTAATTGAAGAAGATATAAAGAAATGGAAAGACATTCCCTGCTCATGGATTGGAAGAATAAATATTGTCAAAATGTCAATACTACCCAAAGCTATCTACACATTCAATGCAATCCCAATCAAAATTGCACCAGCATTCTTCTCGAAACTAGAACAAGCAATCCTAAAATTCATATGGAACCACAAAAGGCCCCGAATAGCCAAAGTAATTTTGAAGAAGAAGACCAAAGCAGGAGGCATCACAATCCCAGACTTTAGCCTCTACTACAAAGCTGTCATCATCAAGTCAGCATGGTATTGGCATAAAAACAGACACATAGACCAATGGAATAGAATAGAAACCCCAGAACTAGACCCACAAACGTATGGCCAACTCATCTTTGACAAAGCAGGAAAGAACATCCAATGGAAAAAAGACAGTCTCTTTAACAAATGGTGCTGGGAGAACTGGACAGCAACATGCAGAAGGTTGAAACTAGACCACTTTCTCACACCACTCACAAAAATAAACTCAAAATGGATAAAGGACCTGAATGTGAGACAGGAAACCATCAAAACCTTAGAGGAGAAAGCAGGAAAAGACCTCTCTGACCTCAGCCGTAGCAATCTCTTACTCGGCACATCCCCAAAGGCAAGGGAATTAAAAGCAAAAGTGAATTACTGGGACCTTATGAAGATAAAAAGCTTCTGCACAGCAAAGGAAACAACCAACAAAACTAAAAGGTAACCAACGGAATGGGAAAAGATATTTGCAAATGACACATCGGACAAAGGGCTAGTATCCAAAATCTATAAAGAGCTCACCAAACTCCCACCCGAAAAACAAATAACCCAGTGAAGAAATGGGCAGAAAACATGAATAGACACTTCTCTAAAGAAGACATCCGGATGGCCAACAGGCACATGAAAAGATGTTCAACGTCGCTCCTTATCAGGGAAATACAAATCAAAACCACACTCAGATATCACCTCACGCCAGTCAGAGTGGCCAAAATGAACAAATCACGAGACTATAGATGCTGGAGAGGATGTGGAGAAACAGGAACCCTCTTGCACTGTTGGTGGGAATGCAAATTGGTGCAGCCGCTCTGGAAAGCAGTGTGGAGGTTCCTCAGAAAATTAAAAATAGACCTACCCTATGACCCAGCAATAGCACTGCTAGGAATTTACCCAAGGGATACAGGAGTACTGATGCATAGGGGCACCTGTACCCCAATGTTTATAGCGGCACTCTCAACAATAGCCAAATTATGGAAAGAGCCTAAATGTCCATCAACTGATGAATGGATAAAGAAATTGTGGTTTATATACACAATGGAATACTACGTGGCAATGAGAAAAAATGAAATATGGCCTTTTGTAGCAACATGGATGGAACTGGAGAGTGTGATGCTAAGTGAAATAAGCCATACAGAGAAAGACAGATACCATATGGTTTCACTCTTATGTGGATCCTGAGAAACATAACAGAAACCCATGGGGAGGGGAAGGAAAAAAAAAAAAAAAAAAAAGAGGTTAGAGTGGGAGAGAGCCAAAGCATAAGAGACTGTTAAAAACTGAGAACAAATTGAGGGTTGATGGGGGGTGGGAGGGAGGGCAGGGTGGGTGATGGGTATTGAGGAGGGCACCTTTTGGGATGAGCACTGGGTGTTGTATGGAAACCAATTTGACAGTAAATTTCATATATTAAAAAATAAAAAAAAAAATAAAAAACAAAACAAAACAAAAAAAAAAACCTGACGGAAAGTTCCAGATTGTTGTTGTTCATGGGTACACTTCCAAGATGAGTACGACCTTGTAGTTAATATGTACTTGATATTTGTTGAAAGGATGAACAAACGCTTGTTGAAGCCTTATTGAAGTCCTCTATTTTTCTGCTATTCTGATGACTTTGTTATCATCCCCTTCTCTCTCACCATTCAAGCTGGTTATTATAATGGAAGGAAAAAAGATTTTTCAGTTAGTCCCCTTTTTCTTGTTTGATTTCCTGAAGCTGACAATTTCTATCTTACCAATTTCTCATTGGTCATCTAATTTACTTGCTCATTGAATTTTGTTTATTTGTTGAAGATTGGTTTACTTGTTTTCAAAAGCTCTCCTTTTGGTTGCTTCTGTGGGATTAGAGATCAGGTGCCTCAGAGGTCTCTGGTTTCCTCACCCCAAGACTCTGGACCACATCTTCCTCTAGATGCTGATTCCAACAAATGTCCAGAAAATTTCTGGAGTGTATTAGTCAGCTTGCACCACAGAACCAATAGAGCATGTGTGTGTGTGTGTGTGTGTGTGTGTGTGTGTAGAGAGATTTATTATAGGGAATTGATTCATATGATTATGGAGGTTAAGAAGTCCCAAGATCTATAGTCGGCAAACTGGAGACCCAAGAGAGCCATAGGTATAGTTCCAGTCTGAGTATAAAGGTCTTAGAAGCAGGAGAGTCTATGTTGTAATTGTAATGTGAATCCAAGTCCAAAGACAGGGGGAGACCAGTATCCCAGCTGGAAGACTGGGAGAAAGAGAGAATACAGTCTACATTACTAAGCCTTTTTGTCCAATTCAGGCATTTAGCAGATTGGAAAAAGCCCACCCACACTGGGGAGAGCAGTCTGTTTTACTTATCTACCAATTCATATGTTAATCTCATCCCAAAGCACCCTCACAGACACACCCAGAATAACATTTAACTAAATATATAGGCACCTTGTAGCCCAGTCAAGTTGACACATAAAATTAGCCATCATGGTTACATATATGATAATAGCCTGAAAGGCCTTCATTTTATTTTAATGTGGTAAGCTGGTTTGGATTAATATTTATTACTGTATTATATGTCATTTTTAATCACTGTACTCTAGGGGTGCTTGGGTGACCTGGTTAAGCGGCTGCCTTTGGCTCAGGTCATGATCTCATGGTTTGTAACTTCAAGCCCCGCATCAGGCTCTGTGCTGACAGCTCAGAGCCTGGAGTCTGTTTCGGATTCTGTGTCTCCTTCTCTCTCTGCCCCTCCCCAGCCTGCACTCTATCTCTTTCTCTCAAAAATAAATAAACGTTAAAAAACATCTTTAAAAAATCATTGTACTTTATTCAATCTGCTATCAATGCACTTGTGATTGTTTCCTTATTTTTATTTATGTTTTTATAATTATGAACAGTGCAGCCATGACCCTCACTGTTTGTATTCTCCTTTTCATGCTTCATTTCTTCATATTTGAGTTTCCAAAATCATCAGAAATTGATTTATTGGATCTGTAATGGAGAGCCTAAGGAAGTAGAACTTCTTACGGAAGCGACCGGCAAGGTGTGATGGGACGTCATACCATTTGCAAACACAGTCCAGAAGAAAAGAGTAGGTAGAATCATGGAAAGAACCGGACCTTGTGCACTGAAAATGGGTTTCATCTCTGAGTAAATCGGTGATCTGGAAAATTTGCTTCGCTTCTCTGAATCTCAGTTTCCTCACCTGTAAAATGGGACAGTAGTGCTTGCCCCGCAGGATTATTGGAGGAATTTAAGACCTAATAGAATATTGGTATATACAAAGATATTCACTGACATAGTCTATTTTTCTTGCCTTTTTGCTCTATTTCCCAAAAAGTAATCGATGTCAAAGCGTTTTAGATCATGGGTAGAGTAAGGTGGAAATGCTCTCTGTGTATGTATGGTCATATATTAGGACCAATAAGTTTTGAGCTGAATTATAGCCAGGCACCTACTATCTCTTTGTAAGCAGAATGTAAATCACTTTCCTTGAGATGTTTCTCTTTGTTTGCCAGAATTCATTACCAGAGAGTTTCCAAAGCGCTATCCATTATGTCAGGGCCAGTAAGTGTGTATATGGCTTTTGTAAGGAGGTATACTATCCAGAGTTGAGCAAGGTTTTAATAACTCTCTAAAATCATCACTGCCAAAGTGGCTCCAGACTAGGGGAGTCATGGCCACATTAGCCCCTAGGAAGGGGCTGTCAGTGTTAATTGGGTGACTGGCATTCAGTCATGTGCCTATTTGATGGTGTGGCCTCACTCTGATCATGGGCATTATATTGAATGGCTAAATAAAAGATCATTTTTTCCTTCCAATCTGACTGGAAAAGAGAAAAGCACATAGTTAATACTATGTTATGCCATCAGGGGACATGAATCTGGGAAACTGACACGTTGAACTTTTAAACTCTGATTTTTAAGCTTTTAATAACTGTTTTGTGAATGTGATTCCCCGGTTTGGAAATGGGGAAATGATTTGCTCACTCAGAAGTAAATGTGTTATTTCTTAAAACTGAACAAGGATTGGAACCGTGTTTCCATGCTGTTCCCCTGAAATTGGTATAGTTCTCCTGCTAATCTGTGATGGCGGCGACTTAATTCATCATTATATTTTGTCACGTATATTATGAGCTCTTCTGGGGAGTAGAGGTAGCATTCCTCTGAGATCCTGAATGCTTAGTATTTCAACAGCAGGATCACGATATAGTTGGTAGAATACTGGCCTGGGTCTTATGGGCCAATCAGCGAAAGAATATTTACTGAGTGTTTACCCCACGCCATGAGAGAGTTAGATGGTAGAAGCATATTGGTAAGTAAAATATCCTTGAATCTGTGGACCTTCAAAACTAGAGTCTGTGATGAAGGAAATAAAGGAAATACACATATATACACACATATTCATATACATGCACACCCACACCTACACATGTATACACATATGTACACGTACATACACACGTACACATACATCCACACACACCCACACATTTACATGAATGCACACACATTTACACAAATGCACACACACATATACATAAACACACTCCACACATATACATACATGCACACACATACATCCATGTATATGTACCCATAGATATACACATACCCAAACATATACATACATACACACAAATGCACACACACCTATACATCCACATCCACACACACATCTTCACACATATGCACACATCCACACTTATCCATGTGTCCGCACACATCCACGCACAAACACATACACAAATGCGTACACATATACACATAAATACACACATGCCCACATACACACATACACACACACACACACACACACACACACACACACACACACACTAAAAGTTGTATAGCGTGGTGGAATTGACCAACTACTTGGAATTAGTTAAAGCTGGATTCAAATCCTAACTCTGTGTCTTATTAGTTATGTCATCTTGGACACATCAATTAACCTGTGATTGTTTTCTGTTATAGGGAGAAATGTGACAATTATAATTGAAATCCAATGCTACATAAAGTGCCTAGTCCCATTGATGGCAAAAATAAACCCTCAGTAAGTTGAAATTATTAATAATGAGACTGTGAAGTTACTGAGAAATGCTCAATAATATTGACTGTTTACAAAGTTGTGATTCATTTCATGTAACAGATAAAGGTCTGAAATTGGGGGTAAAGCAAGTTCTATCTCTTTGCATGTGTGTATGTTTGTAAATTCAATAATACTTTTTTTGTTGATTTACACTGTGATTTTAAGAATATTTATCTTCTTTACTGATTATTTGTGACTTTTATCTTACCTCACCCTAATTTTTGACCTACCCCATTCTTCCCCCTGCCTAGTTACCTACTGTATAACAACAGTTGATTCAGGTCATGAAGTTTTCACTAGAGTGGAGAATTTTAATGTAATGCAAACCATCATTTTATTTCCACAGATTTACTTAAAGTAAGGCACACCATTGTATTTTGTAAAGTAATTTTTCCTTCACTGTGAGTTATATTTAAAACTGTGGCATTGAGGGGAACCTGAGCATCTGACTTTTGATTTTGGCTCAGGTCATGGTCCCAGGGTCATGGGATCAATCCCTGCATCAGGCTCTGTGCTGAGAGTAGAGCCTACTTAGGATTCTGTCTGTCTGTCTGTCTGTCTGTCTCTCTCCCCCACCCCGCCCCTCCCCTGCTCTCACTATCTCTCTCTCTGTGAAATAAAAACAAAAACAAAATAAAATAAACAATTTAAAACTGTGGCATTGAACATGAGTATATTTAATATATTTCTTAGAGATTTTTTTTAGCATGGTATCATTTATTTGGGGAATAAAAAGTTTTGCTTTCTTCTCTAAGATGTTGTGATTTTTCTTTCAGAGATTTTACAAACTATCCATATCTGGACTTGGGAGGTAGAGACTGTACATTGGAAAAATTTAAGCATATTTTTAATGGGAAAAAGAAATCTGATTTCATTTATGAAGTATATATGAAGTATTAAGAAGACAGGTTTCTAGAGATTTGAAAAATAAAATACATTTTAAAAGTTGGGAAAAAATACAGATTGGGAAACAGTTTTATCTAAATTATTCTTTATTTTTTGCTCTAAATTGAACGTAATAATATATTGAACTAGCTACTTAGGGAATACAGATTTTTGGTTAATACATTTTCATTTAGTTATTTTTATTAACACACTAATCATTTTATTAATGACAGGGAATCATCTATATTTATCTTTGTTGGAAAATCTTTTCAATATGCATAATGTATTTTTTGATCTCAGGGAAATATGATAATTAAAATAATGGAGATATTTAAGGTTTTTTTGGTCAAGAGTATTTCCACACTTAGGGATCATCAGCCTTATCATCTATCTATTGTACAGGAATCTGGACTAACAATAAACTTCCCACAGGATATTTATATTGTACATTCAAGAAAGTCAAACTAGCTAAATTCTTAGGTGTGTGATTACTAGTTTAAATTACTAAGAGTGTCTTGGGATACCTGGGTGACTCAGTAGGGCATCTGACTCGATTTTGGCTCAGGTCATGATCCCAGGGTCATGGGAAAGAACCCCGTGTTGGGCTCCACACTAGGTGTGGAGCCTGCTTGGGATTCTCTCTCTGTGTCTCTCTGCCCTTCTCCCGTGCTCTCATACTCTCTCCCTCTCTAAAATTAAAAAAAAAATGTTAAAATATAAAGGTTAGGAGTATCTTTATATATTTATGTATATGTGTGTGTAATATCTGTATAATTCCAATAATATCTAAAAGCAAGATATTAAACCTCTCTCAGCCTTAGCTTTTTCTGCAAAAAAAGGATATTGGTAAGGAAAGCCTTAGATCTCCAGCATAGGACATTGGGGAATAAAATCATCAGCATTAAAGACTTTGTAAAGCACAGCTCAGTTTAAGAATGTGAATCATTGCTTGAAAAGTTATTTACAGTTAGGTCTTCATTTCCTTGGACATCCACAACCTTTGTATGAATCTTAATAACAACATGTGTGGCATTGCTAGAGCTGAGGGGTCATTATGTGTGAAGTCATATGCCTACTGGATTCTGTACCCTTTGAAAGAAATAATCTTTGCATTCATTTGCTGCCTGGTGCTAGAAATGTTTGAATGAATGAATGAATGAGTGAGTGAGTGAATGATGTTAAAGTAGAGGACAGAGGATTTATGGTACATCATTATTTCTGTCATTGACCGTTTATCCATTTATTGTTTTATAGTCTCCAACCCACAAAAGGAATTGTGCAGGTTAAGATGGACTGAGTAATGGGAAGCATTAGGTTTCTAACTGGAGAGTTGGAGGATTCATTTAGGAAATTAATAAATGAAAAGAGGATGAGAAGAAAGAACAGGTTCCCTCTGAGAAGTATTAGTACCTCTGTCCTTGTCCAAGATAACATAATGGCTGGGTCTTTTCTTCCCAGTGAAATTTGAGCACCCACAGTGGGCACTGCATCATGAGTTCATCATTGACTCCATAAATTTGGAGATAATTAGCAGGACTCATGGAAACTGTTCAGTATAATTTGGTTTAGATAAGGAAATGGAGGCTCTATGACCTAATATCTCACATCACCTTAATGGTACAGCTTAATTTAGTTACTCATCTTCCAGCGCCAGGGCTGTGCTCCAGCCATCCCATCTAATTTGACCAGGATAGTTTTTAGATAATTGCTTCTGTCTATTGAGCTAGAACGGTCAGCTGTGACAGCCAGTATGTACTTGTCTAATTTTTCAGAGCCTTGAAAATTGACACCTTCTTAGATGTATACACATCATTTCACTTTCTCTATGGATAGGAAATACGAAGAGAGCAAGAGATGGTAGGTATTGCTAGAGAGTTTCTTTCCTATTGGACAGTCCCCCACTTGAATGACCAGGTAAGAACCTTAGAGCAGGTGGAAATAGGGAGACTATATAAATCTGTCTCCTTAAACCCAGCACAGAGAGTACAATGATGCAACTTTGATGGCTTCTGGAACATTTCACTGCAGTACACATGAGATTTCCCTCATTATTAATGGAATATGGTTTACACAGTTTGGGAGAAGTCCATTAGCTCTGTCCAATTCTGCTTTTGTCTTTAAGGAAAAGTGTTTCTGTACCTCAAGCTGTGCTTGATTGTTCCTGCCTCTGTTTCTGTTGTCTGTCCATGAAAAGGCTGAGCAGAAAGTGAGTGTTCTGTAACAGGCAGCAGAAGAAAAGTTGGGCTTGCACACACTTTGGGGACTCTCAGCCTCACTCATGTGCAGTCAATGTACAGAATTAGAGGCAGGGTTCTGAGAGAAAAGCATCACAGCTCTACCAGTGTCAGTCTTATCTACTGGGCTTAGATGCTAAAGCCAGATAGCTTCAGCTTGTGATAACAGTCATCTCACATGGTCCTACAAAAGATACCACAGGGTAATGTGACTGGTAAAATCATCTTGCCAGCTTGCAATGTTGAAGATCTCCTTCATAGACTTCTCAAACATGGTGGCCATTATTGGCACTTGTGAATAGCTATAGTAGAGAGCATCCTCCCTGTGTTCAGATTCTTTGCCATATGACTTTGTAGTTCCTTCCACTAAAGGCATAGAGTATATTTTTATGCCCCTTAACTTGGAATTTCTGTGTGGTTTGCTTGAGTCAGTGGGATGTTAGTGGGCATGATGTCATGAAAAGCATGGGGAGTATTATGCATTTGGTCTTGCTCTTTGCCATGATGGGAGAAGATGCCCATGTTTGCCATTGAGTCTGAGGAGGATGAAAAGAGACATGTGAAGTAGTCACCTTGGCTTAAATTAGCTAACTGCAGGCTGTGCACATTCTCATGAGATAAACAAATACTTACTGTATGCTCCTGACATTGTGTGGTTGTTACACAACGTTATTGTGACTATAACTAACTGGTACAAATACAGGGAAGTAAAGTAACTGTTTGAATTTCTGTCCTAATTGGGATTTTTAAACAGAAGAGTGACTATTAATAGTGACGTAGGATAACACATATATACAAGGACTGTCCTGGGTAAACCATCACACGTGACCGCTCAAAACCCAAGAATTTCTTCACTTTTGCTAGCCCTAGAAGGATTCTTGATGTGTCATAGTAAATAAGTGAAGAATAAAGAAACATACTCCATTTTCATTAATTTTACTTATTTTGTTAAAATGTACTCAAAATGTATTTGGCAGGAACAGAGCTGATCGCAAATGGCTTGCACTTGATTAGGGGAGGGGAGAAATGAAAAAAATATAATTGTCTCATCTCTTGGCATGTGTGGATTTTGCAGTCGGAGTTATAACTTGGTCAGGCAGCCATGTCCACAACGTGTAGAAATTTGAAATCATCCAGGGGCATGGCTCACAAGTGTTTATACCTTGCTACTGGTGTGCAGAAGTAGTTAATGACTTAGTAAGTGGGCCACACCAGCTACTTTGCACTTTGTATACAACTTGGCCTACATGATCTTTTCAATTCCTTGTAACTCCTGTAAAATAGGTAAAAGGCTTCATTGTGGAAAACTGTGATCACCAAATGACAAAAACTGTAATGGAAAAACTGAAGAGGTGGCGCACTTGAAGTAGGCATGTAGAGGTAGGAAACAGAAAACTCTCCCCCACCCCCCCAAATAGAATTTTGGAGAAAGCCAGAAACTATAGAACTCTTTCTTTACAAATGTAGGAGTTAATCACTCAGGAGCAATGAAGATTTATAATTCTAACTAGTAGTGATACGCCCATGCACACTCGTATACACACAAACATATACATATGTACATATACATACATATCTGTGTTCCATCATGGTAGGCAGAGAGCCCTACATGGAAATGAGAAGACTAAAAACGGGACATACAGGCTGGTTCATGGTATTAAGCTTTTTCATCAAAGTAAAAACACATCCCCCAAAGTACACAAATAAATGAATCATCACAAAGCAAATGCATGTACGCGACTTACAATTAATAAGACCACTTGAGCGGGTTATAGGTTTGAATTCCCAGATGTAAGATGTGCAATTAGATGTATGCAGCACCAGCTTTACTTAGCTTTAAAAAAAAAATTAAGCCAATCTGCAACTTCATTACAGAGACCTCAGACACTCTGACGCAGCTTCTGATGCCCCAAATCACTGCATGAGGATCCATGTAGGTCACCAGTTTGACAAAGACTAACACAAGTATGGATCACATTCACATAGGGAGACACCCAAGCTTGGGGACTTTCAGCTGAACTACTTTGCTAGCCACGTAGCTCTATATTCTTTTGTCCTTAAATTTTAAGTTACACAATGAACAGTCCTGACAGTCATGCACACTGGGGTAAAGATATTCATGTATCAATATTCAATATATAATATTAATATAACATCAGGGTTGATGTTATAGAAAATAAAAGATTCCTCCCTGTCTCCCAAAAGTCCTCCTAATGCTTTTTTTAAAAGTTTATTTTGAGAGAGAGCACACATGTGAATGGGGGGCAGGCAGAGAGAGAGAGACAGAGAGAGAATCCCAAGGATGCCACGCTGTCAGCACAGAGCCCAACTCAGGGCTTGAGCTCACCAACCGTGAGATCATGACCTGAGCTGAAATCAAGAGTTGGATACTGAACCAACTGAGCCACCCAGGAACCTTTTTATGCTTCTTATTAATAGACTGCTCCTCCTGGTGATCACCATCATGACTTTATTCCTGCAGGTTATTTTCTAAGTTTACATAAAAGAAAACTACACTGCATACCTTTGTGGCTGGCATCTTTTGCTTATCATCATACTTTTCATATCTATCATATATTTTTTTTATCATATTTATGGTTAGTGTCTTATTGTATGCATATATTATAATATATTCATCCTATTGCTGATTGACATTTGGATTGTTTCTAATTTATATAGCTTGAATAAATCACGTTTCCATGCATGTTCTTGAAAATATCTTTCGGTACATATGTACATGCGATTCTGTTGGATATCTGCCTAGGAATGGCATTGTTTGGTCCTAGGGCAACCCCATGTGTAAGTAGCTATTGACAAACTTTTCCCAAGTGGCTACACCAATTTGTAGTTCTATTGATCCTAGGATAGCGGATGAGAGTTCATCTTGATCCATATGTTCTACACGTAGGGGGCAGAAAAATTTTCCTTCTACCTTTCCAGGTTCTTTGGTTGGCCTAATTAATTGACTTAAGACAAATTAACAAGGGAAAAACAAATTTAATTGCATACTTATGGGAGCCCCATAAAAAATACGAGACTCCAAAGTTATCAAAGCAGGAGGCTTTTATAACTTTTAGATGAGGAAATAATAAATTTGTGAAGAACTGACAAGACTAAGGGGTTTGGGGCTTGTGGTAGTAAATTAGTGAGGAAGGAATAGGTTTGTTTATACAGCCTTCTCAGTCCTAAATTCCTATCTCTGATGATAAGGATGGCCTGTACTCTCTTTGTGCAAGGGGGGCACCTTTCACATGGGAGACACATTTCCTGCTTCCAGGGAGACCAGGACCAGTGTCCTTCTTGCACTGTTTCTCAAGTAACTTGAATTCAGAATAACCAATATCACAATCATCTGCATATGCTGCTCCCCTGCATAGAACATTTGATATTATCCATCATTTTTATTACTGCTACTCCTGTGGGTGTGTAGTGGTAATATTACATTTCTCATCTCCAGTTCTCTGTGAAGTCCTGAGGTCTAAGACCTTTTCAAATATGTATTGCCATTTGAATATCCTCTTTGGCGAAGCACCTGTTCACATGTTTTCTTTATTTCTATTGGAATATCAGTCTTCCTCTTTTTCATTGGTATGATGTCTTTCTAGATTCAGAAGGGGAATCCTTTGCTGGTTATAATAAGTACAACAGACATTCTCTCTCCTCTCTCTGGTTTGCTTTTTCACCGTCTCAGTGGCATCTTTTAACGAACAGAATTTCTTCAATATCGTTCATTTTAGCAAAATTTTCCTTTATGGGTAGCACTTTTATTATGTTTATGGATTTTTTTTTGTAATTCAGATTATGAAACTATTCTCCAGTATAAGCCAAGTGCTTCATCGTTTTATTACTTAAAAAAAAATTAAACCCTGATAGGATAATAATCCCTTCTTGTTCTTTTTCAGGAGTGGCTTGAATGTTTTCACATTTTGTAGTTTTCTTGTGAACTTTAGAATTAGCTTGTCAGTTTCCCCAAACAATGGTTGCTTGGATTTTTTACTGAGTTTGCTTTGAATCTATAGATCATTCTAAGGACAAATGACTGACACTTATTCTCACAGAACTCAGTTAATTGATTCATGAACATAAATATCTCTATGTCACTTTTTAAAAATTAATCTTAGTAATGATTTTTGGCTTTATGATTAGGGATCTTACATATGTTTTTATAGATTTTCCTAGGTATTTGATATTTTTGATGCTGCAGTAAATTACATCTGTTTTAAAATTTTATTTTCCAATTGTTGCTGCTATAGAAATACAAATTAATTTTTGGATATCACCAGTACATTTTTGGATATCACCAGTACATTTATTAACTTGATCATTTGTTTTCTTTTGAATTTTTATATAGTAATCTGTCACTTATAAATAACAGTATTATTTCCTCCCTTCTGGTTCTGTTACCTTTTTTCTTCTTTTCTTGACTTATTACACTGAGAAGGAACTTCAGTGCTGTGTTCAATACAATGGTTGTGTTAATCAACATTCTGGTATCGTTTCTGATTTTATGAGGCAAAATTTTTAACATTTTTCTACCGAGGTGATTTTACCGTAGGTTGTTTGCATGTATATGCTTCCTCCTTGCTCAAATCAAGAAATTTCCCTTTGGTTCTTGGTTTGCTCATTGTTTTGTTTTTCATTAGTATGAATGGGTGTTAAATTTTTTCAAATGCTCTTTCTGTATGTATCAGTTGAGATGACTTTCCCCCCCTTGTCTATTCTCTTAATGAAGTGAATTAAATTGATTATTTTCAAATGTTGAACCAACTTTTCTTTTCCAGAGTAAGTCTGATCTCTTTATGACATATTAGCCTTTTTATATATTGCTGATTTTGATCTTTCACAAATATTTTTCAACCAATCATTATTAAATATGTATCTTAACTTTGCTTCCTTTTAATATGTATGACTAGTTTTGATAAGATTATGCCAGGCTTTTAAAATGATCCAGAAAGTTTTTCCTCTTTTTTCTGTTTGGAAAAGTTTGAGTAAGATGGGTGGTAGTTTTTCCTTAAATAGTTGTTGAATTCATTGATAAAGCCATCTGGACCCAGATTTTTCCTCATGGCTATGTTTTTAATTATAGATTCAATTACCTTATAGTTACAGGGTAGTCATTTTTTTTCTTTTTGTTAAAAGATTTTTCCAGGAATTTTTACTTATCTGAAATTTGATAAGCATTGGTATCAAAATCTTGATAATATCCTCTTCTTATCTTTTTAATATTTGCAGTATCTGACCCATAACCTCTTCTCATCCTCTGTATTGCTTTTTTTCTTTCTCTCCTATTTATTAATTCACTTTCACTAAGCGTTAATCACTTTGATTCATGTTTTTAAGACACTATTTTTTAACTTTGATTATCTTCATTATATTTTTTTTAATTTTTTGAGAGAGAGAGCACACAAGCAGGGGAGAGAGGCAGGAGGTGAGAGAGAGAGAGAGAGAGAGAGAGAGAGAGAGAGAGAGAGAGAGAGAGAGATTGATTCTCAAGCATGCTCCATACTCAGCGTGGAGACCAATGGAAGGCTTGATCCCACAACCCTGGGATCTTGACCTGAGCCACAATCAAGAGTTGGATGCTCAACTGACTGAGCCACCCAGGTGCCCCTGATTATCTTAATTATAATTTTAGTTCCTATTTTATTTCTTTCTGCTCTTTTTTGTGACCTGATTTCTCTTCTTAAGTTTGATATGCATGCATGACTTTTCTAACTTCTGAACATAGAGGACTATAATGCAGATTTTTTAAAGCATGTTTCTTTTCTAATGAGAGCTATAAATATATGAAAAAAATGTAAGGCTATACATGAGAAGCTATATCAACTCTTTTTCTTCTAAGATCCCTTTGCCTGTATTCTATAAATGTTGTTCTTTTTTATATTAATTTATTTTAAATAGGCTTCATTTCCATTGCGAATTTTAAATTTTATTTTATTTTAGAGACAGAGAAAGAGAGTTCAAGTGGGAGAGAGGGGCAGAGGGAGAGAGCGAATCTTAAGCAGGTTCCACGCTCAGCACAGAACTCAGTGACGGGCTTGATACCATGATCCTGTGATCATGACCTGAAAGAAAATCAAGAGTCAGATGCTCATAGGACTGAGCCACCCAGGTGCCTCATGATTTCTTTTTTGTTTCATGGTTTATTTATCCATGTTTTGGTTACCCTCCAATGAATGGAGATCTTTCAGTTAACATTTTTTTTGTTTGTTTTTTTTTTTGTTTTTTTTTTTTAATATATGAATTTTATTGTCAAATTGGTTTCCATACAACACCCAGTGCTCATCCCAAAAGGTGCCCTCCTCAATACCCATCACCCACCCTCCCCTCCCTCCCACCCCCCATCAACCCTCAGTTTGTTCTCAGTTTTTAAGAGTCTCTTATGCTTTGGCTCTCTCCCACTCTAACCTCCTTTTTTTTTTTTCCTTCCCCTCCCCCATGGGTTTCTGTTAAGTTTCTCAGGATCCACATAAGAGAGAAACCATATGGTATCTGTCTTTCTCTGTATGGCTTATTTCACTTAGCATCACACTCTCCAGTTCCATCCACATTGCTACAAAAGGCCATATTTCATTCTTTCTCATTGCCACGTAGTACTCCATTGTGTATATAAACCACAATTTCTTTATCCATTCATCAGTTGATGGACATTTAGGCTCTTTCCCTAATTTGGCTATTGTTGAGAGTGCTGCTATAAACATTGGGGTACAAGTGCCCCTATGCATCAGTACTCCTGTATCCCTTGGATAAATTCCTAGCAGTGCTATTGCTGGGTCATAGGGTAGGTCTATTTTTAATTTTCTGAGGAACCTCCACACTGCTTTCCAGAGCGGCTGCACCAATTTGCATTCCTACCAACAGTGCAAGAGCGTTCCCGTTTCTCCTCATCCTCGCCAGCATCTATAGTCTCCTGATTTGTTCATTTTGGCCACTCTGACTGGCGTGAGGTGATATCTGAGTGTGGTTTTGATTTGTATTTCCCTGATAAGGAGCGACGTTGAACATCTTTTCATGTGCCTGTTGGCCATCCAGATGTCTTCTTTAGAGAAGTGTCTATTCATGTTTTCTACCCATTTCTTCACTGGGTTATTTGTTTTTCAGGTGTGGAGTTTGATGAGCTCTTTATAGATTTTGGATACTAGCCTTTTGTCCGATGTGTCATTTGCAAATATCTTTTCCCATTCCGTTGGTTGCCTTTTAGTTTTGTTGGTTGTTTCCTTTGCTGTACAGAAGCTTTTTATCTTCATAAGGTCCCAGTAATTCACTTTTGCTTTTAATTCCCTTGCCTTTGGGGATGTGTCGAGTAAGAGATTGCTACGGCTGAGGTCAGAGAGGTCTTTTCCTGCTTTCTCCTCTAGGGTTTTGATGGTTTCCTGTCTCACATTCAGGTCCTTTATCCATTTTGAGTTTATTTTTGTGAATGGTGTGAGAAAGTGGTCTAGTTTCAATCTTCTGCATGTTGCTGTCCAGTTCTCCCAGCACCATTTGTTAAAGAGACTGTCTTTTTTCCATTGGATGTTCTTCCTGCTTTGTCAAAGATGAGTTGGCCATACGTTTGTGGGTCTAGTTCTGGGGTTTCTATTCTATTCCATTGGTCTATGTGCCTGTTTTTGTGCCATCAGTTAACATTTTTAAAGTTATTTCTAGCTTAATTCCACTGTGATCAGAGAGGATACCCTGTATGATTCCAATCATTTGACAATTCTGGAGACTTTTTGCAGGCAACGTAAGATAAGTGTTCTCCAGTCTTTGCAAATAATGCCTACTTCTTTTTTTTTTCTAAAAATTTTTTAGTTTATTTATTTTTTGAGAGAGAGAGAGAGAGCAGAGGAGGGGCAGAGAGAGAGGGAGAGAGAGAATCCCAAGCAGGCTCTGTAGGGCTCAAACTCACAAACTGTGAGGTCATGACCTGAGCCAAAATCAAGAGCCAGATGCTTAACCACCTGAGCCACCCAGGTGCCCCAATAATTTCTACTTTCAGTACTAGGCATTCACTTCTGTCTGGCTTACTCATTGTGTTGGTCAAATCTTTCATAGGCTTTTTGAATTATTTTTTTTCAATCTGCTTGATCTCAGTGACTACTAAGTGTGTTAAAGTCTAACTACAATCAAAGATTTTTCTTTTCTTCCTAATTTTATTTTATATGTTATAGGTTTAGATTCTCTCTTATTAAAGGCACATGTATTTGTAATTATTAACTCTTCCTGGTGACTTTATGGTTTTATCATTATAAAATGTTCCTCTTTATCTAACTAATGCTTTTTCCCTTACAGCAAACTCTCTTTGGTTAGTATAGGTGCACTAGCTTTGTTTTGTTAAGTATTCTTTATGGCAGATTTTAAAAATATATTTAGTTTAAATATCTGATATTCTTTCACTTTTCAGTTGTATCTAAAAGCAGCATATAGTTGGGTTTAATATTTTGAAATATGTTGATGATCTTTTTAAAATTTGGATGTTTAGGGGCACCTGGCTGACTCAGTCAGTCGAGCGTGTGACTCTTGATCTTGGGGTTGTGAGTTTGAGCACCCACTTTGGGTATAAAGATTGCTTAAAACTAAAATATTAAAAATTTTTTGGATATTTAGCACACTTAAATTTAATATGATTATTTTTATGTGTGATTTTAAATCTTCCTTCTCATCCTTCATATTCGATAAGTTTCACTTTCTTTTGACTTCTTCTGGATTAATTATTATTATCTCCTTTTATCCTCTATGAATTTGTTATTTATCCATGGTTTTATTTTTCTTTTAAGAGTTAACCCAGTGATTACAGTGTGTGTCATTCACTTCTCAGTCCTTATTACAAATTTGTACTTTCTCTCTTTCCTGAGAATGGAAGGATTTTAAAATTCTTTAATTCTCTTTATCCCCTTTCTGTGTTACGCTATTGTTTTGGGTGTGTATTCATTAAATATATGTTTAAATCCCACAATGAATTATTATTAATAGTTTCTCCTGTTAATGGTAATTCAAGTTCCCATGCATTATTCTTTTACATTACTCTTCATTCCTTTTATCTTTGAGTTTCTCCCTAGCATTGAACTTTTCTTCAGTAGTATTTCTTTTATTGCTTCTAGAAAAATGTTTTCTTTTACATTTATCTTTGAAGGAAAACATTTGCTTATTTTGAAATATTATATTGGCAGTTATAGTTTCTTTGCTTCCTTTGAAGTGAGCTATCAGTTATCTTTTTACTTCCTTGAAGATAATTTATCTTTTATAACCCCGGATTTTAAAAATAATCTTTTCAAAAATTGTATAGCTTTATGTGATGCATTTTAGTGTTGTTTTCTTTTAAATTCGCATTCATCATGCTTGACATTCAGAGGCTTCTTAGATTTGTGACTGAATAGGTTTTCTTAGTTATTATATTTTAAAATATTGCTTCTCTTCCATTTTCTTTTATCTCCTTATTTGGGGTTCTAATTACATGTGTGTTAGATTTTTTAAATAATTTAACGTTTTTGGGTTTTTTTTTGGTTTTTGTTTTTTGAGACAGGGAGAGACAGAGCATGAACAGGGTAGGGTCAGAGAGAGGGAGACGCAGAATCTGAAACAGGCTCCAGGCTCTGAGCTGTCAGCCCAGAGCCTGACGTGGGGCTCAAACTCACGGACCGCGAAATCATGACCTGAGCCGAAGTCGGCCGCTCAACCAACTGAGCCACCCAGGCACCCCCGATTTTTTTTCACTGCAGTACTCTTACATTCCTTTTTTGAATATACTGTCATATACTTTTTTCCATGTTTTTCTCTTAAAAAAAATTGATCCTCCATTATGGATATTTTCCTGACATTTATTCCAATTCACTAATTCTCCCTGTCATGATATCTAATCTGCTTTTAATTCTATCTTTTTATTTGTTAATATCAGCTATTTGGTTTTCCTTTTTTCAGGATTTTCAATTGATTCTTTTCTTCTTTGAGAACAAATCTTAATCTTGCCTTCAGTTTTTCAAACATATATAGTTAATTTACAATCTATCTGATAACCCCTTTGTGGGTTCATTTCTATCACCTGTTGTTTTTCTTCACTTTATAATATGTTTTTTCTCCTCTATAGGTGGTGATTTATTTTTTTTTTTATTTTAGAGAGACAGTGTGTACAAGAGGAGGGAGAGGGGAGTCATGGGAGAGAAAGAATCCCAAGCAGGCTCTGTGACGTCAACACAGAGTCCATTGCAGGGCTCAATCCCACAAACTGTGAGATCATGACCTAAGCCGAACTCAAGATTCAGACACTCAACAAACTGAGCCACTCAGTTGCTCCAGCAGCTGGTGGTTTTTAAAATTGTGTTCAATTTATGTGAAATTTGGTATATGAAATGATTTAGAGATAATGTACAACCTAAAACTTATTTTCTGTTTTATCATCCTTTGCTCAAGATTTATTTTTCATTCTCACAGAAAGTTATAAACTCAACCACATCTGGATCATCTTAATCCAATTAGAATTAGAAATGATATCAATCTGGGACTTAGGTTCTGAAACAGGGTCAATTTCTAGTTCACCTCTCTTGCTAAGGTGTCACTCTCCCTTTCCTCCTTTATATACCCTGAACTCAAATTCATGTCATTCCTTCCCTGCGATTATCAAAAGTTCCCCTCAGCTCTTCGTGTCTCAACAGACTCTTGAAGAATTAGCAGACAGCTTGGACGAAATCAGCCCACAATGCTCTGCTCAATTATCTACTTTTCCTTTGTCTCCCAGACATTAACCTATAATTCTTTGCTTTTTTTAATCCTTGATGTCTATAAATGGATGTCATCTTATAATTTTTTTCTAGCTATAGTTTAATGAACAAGGTTGGTCAAATTTCATTGTTCCCCATTACTGGAAACAGAACTTGGTGTTTAGTGAGATTTTGATTGTGAGAAAGAATAATGGCCTGAGCATGACATGAAAGGAGTCAAATTTGGTAATATTGGCAGAACTCGACTAACTTGAATAGAATGCTGTTTGAAGAGAAAAGGAGAGCCACTGTCCATTGGAGCCACATGATGGGTGGGTTTCAGGTGCATAGTTAGAATCTTGGACTTTATCCTGCTGGTGAGTGGTGAGATGCTCGGGATTTAGGAGTGGGGGAGAGAAATGATTTAAGTGGCATTTTAGAAGGATGAATCTTACAGATTACTGTCTTGCATGCACTGATATCACAGAATATTGAATCTGATGCCAAGAAAAGACCTTAGTCTCACAGGAAGAACTATATTTTGAATACCACCATCAGTTCTTGTAGCTATTCTTACCCAAAACTTATTTTCTAGAGGCATCCCTTATTTTAGACTTGGGCACCAGAAGTAATTTTGGTCGATGGGCTGTTCTCAATATTTATATCATGTTAAAAGTCAAATAGCCACTGGGGGGAGAGGTTATGTGCTTCCTTACACAGTGGAAATCTCAAAGGTCCTAAAAATGGATGTGTCTAACCTATAGATTGGATCCTTGGACACCTGCAGCTGCCTTCACAGCACTGACTTAAGTAATTAAAAGAAAATCATTGAGCCTTTGTGATGCTTTGTGCCTCCCGCTCATGGCAGATTGTAAATCCTATTTACATTGCACATCTCCCTTCCTTCATCAGGAAGACTCCATTGCTTTGGAACTGAGAATTTCAGAGCTATAAGGAACATTAAAACTCATCTTTGTTCACCCGCCTTAGTTTACAGATCTGGAACCGAAGCCCAGATTGTCAGTGGAACTTATCCAAAGTCGCACAGCTGGTTAATGGAAGAGCTGGAAATACAACCAGAATCGTTTGGATCCAAGCCCTCTAGAGTACTTTTTATTCCAAAACAGATTTTAAAAGATCTAACAGGTTACATGCAACTATAAATATATAAATCACAAGGCTAAACAGCAGATATATAGTTCACAGATAGGAGAATACTTATTAATGTTTTACATTTTTGTACAAAAGAAATACATGGACAAGCTAAGGGCTTTAGGGTACACCCCAAATAATCTACATTATATTGTAATGTGTGCATTTGTCTCTGGTCAAGGGAAGGTTGTCTTCCCAATTCCCAAAGGAGTTCATGAGTCAGAAAAGATGAAGAATCACAACTTAAAACTTCTTAGATGATTGGAGTTAACATGTAGCATCCATTCATTCGACTCTGTGCCAGATACTTTGGGAGAGACTCAGGATTCAAAGGTAAATGTAAGAAGAACCGTACATTCTTCTGGGGAGATAAATTGTCGTGTAGCAAATAAGTGATACAAATTACTGGTTAGAGGGGTGCCTGGGTGGCTCAGTTGTTTGAGCATCTGACTTTGGCTCAGGTCATGATATCATGGTTTGTGAGTTCTAGCCCCGTGTCGGGCTCTATGCTGACAGCTGGAGCCTGGAGCCTGCTTTGGATTCTGTGTCTCCTTCTCTCTCTCTGCCCCTCCCCCACTTGTGCTCTGTCTCTCTGTCTCTCAAAAATAAATAAATGTAAAAAAAAATACTGGTTAGATGATTTGTTTCCCAGTTCATTTCTTTATCGGACCAAGATCACTGTGAGAGACTGTATAGAAAACTGGAGCAATCATAGAATTAATGTAATTCTGAGATTTCTACCTTGAGTCATGTGGGTATATCTGACATTATCCAGATACATTTCACCCAAACTCTGCAGAGCCACAGTTCTGAGTTCCTACATAACAGACTCATGTCTTCTCCATTTCTGGATCTCCTATCTGGTACACTGTAGGGCATACTGGAGGTTCCTAACAATGGGTTGAAACTCTTGCCCATATTTTCTTAAATCATTGACCCATGGACTCCACCTTACTGCCTTACAGAGAAGTTAGCAAGTTAGTTGATTTTTTCCTTAGACATAATTGAAGAATTTTTATTTTGCTATGGATGGGCTATGGCAGTCAAGAAGCTAATGGCTTCAATGGTGAATTGCAACATCAGAATGGTCATTCAGCACAGTGAACATGCTTGGGCAGTTTTTAACTACATCCAACACAACATTTCTTAAATCCACAATGCCAGTAGCTTCAGCTTGTTTGGGTGCCAAAGTATCCCAAATTGCTAGTTTTATGAAGATAATAAAAATAACACTAAAACCCAAACACTTTTCACGCTTTTCTCTGTTGCTGAGGAATACAGTGAAGGAATACATAACAAATGTGCGTTTAATAATCAGAGTCCGTGAAATTGCAGAGAATTGCCCCTGAGTAAAAGTGACATTTTCCTATACCCTTAAGGGTAAAAAGTATGGAGTAAAAAAGGAGAATACCAATGAATGCTTTCAGAGAAAATTTTTTCCAAGAATGGTGCTGGATTCATGGTACACCTGATAGAGAACTTGTGTAAACTTATGAGGACAAAAATCTTCTTTGGACTTCCAAACCCCATCCCATTTTGGAAAACTAAAAAAAACAGTGCCCTAGTTTTCTTGCTATCATTTAACATCATGGAAGTAAAGAACAGCTGTTCTGATTTACCTTTATTCTGAGTTCAGCATGAGTCTGGCTCCAGAAACAAGCACCCATTGAGTAGTGCTAGCTGTGAAGTCAAGGATTAAAAAAACAAACAAACAAACCCATATTCCACCTATTTTAAGACCAAAAATCCAGTGGCAATAAAGCAATTTCCTCAGCTTCATCATTAGATTGAGCTGCAATGCAATTACACTTTAAAAAAATCGAGTAAAGTGTAATTTGTATACAGTAAAATGCACCCGTGTTAAGTAATATAAATGTAAGACATAGAACAATAAAACTCTTGGTAGAAAACAGGAAGGATCCTTTACAATATTGGATTTGGCAGTGATTTCTTGGATATGACACGAAAGAGCACAGGTAACAAAAAATGGACAAATGGACTTAGCGAAAATTTAAACATTTTGTGCATCAGAAGACACTATCAGCAGTGTGAAAAGACAACCCACAGAGTGGGGGAAAATATTTGCAAATCCTATATTTGATAGGAAATCATATCTGGAATATGAAGTGTCTGGGTTGCTCAATTGGTTGAGTGTCTGACTCTTGATTTCCGCTCAGGTCATGATCCCACGGTCGTGCAATTGAGCCCCACATCAGGCTCTGCACTGAGTGTGGAGCCTGCTTGAGATTCATTCTCTCTCTCTCTCTCTCTCTCTCTCTCTCCCTCTCTCCCTCCCTCCCTCCCCCTCCCTCCCTTCCTTTCCCTTCCTCCCTCCCTCCCTCCCTTCCTCTGCCCCTTTCCCTTGCTCACTTATGCTCACTTTCTAATATATACATATATATTATATGGAAGTTATAGACAACTCCTAAAACATATATATATATATATATATATATATATATATATATATATGTATATATATATATATACACACATATATATATATATGTATAATTACATATATGTGGAACGTATAGAGAACTCCTAAAAGTTAACAAGAAAACACAACCCAATTCAGAAGTGGAAAAGGACCTAAACAGACTTCTCTCCAAAGAAGACACAGAAATGGCCAGTTTAAGACTTGACGCATGCACTCATGTAAGCACCGTCCAAATCAAGATATAGGACATGTCCACCCGCCCAAGAAGGTTCTGTCATACCCCTTTGGAATCATTTCTTGTCCTTCCCTGCCTTAGGCAATCACTGATCTAATTTTATCACTATGGATTAACTTTGCCTCTCATGAATGGAACCATAATATGGACTCTTTTGTGCCTGGCTCTTGCTGCTCAGCCTAATGTATTTAAGATTCGTCCATGATTCTGTGCATATAGTTCATTTCTTCCTTTTGCCAAGTAGTATTTAATTTATGAATATACCACAACTTGTTTATAAATCTGTCTGTTGGTTGATTTTCCCTCCCAGGTTTTGGCTTCTATGAACATTTATATAAAAGTGTTTTGTGGACATATAGTTTTCATTTTTGAAGGTATATAATTAGCAGTGGAACTTCTGGATTATTTCATAAAATATATGTTTAACTTGAGAGGAAAATCTCCAGACGTTTTCCAAGGTAATTGTACATACAAAGTTGAGTTCATCACTGTTTTATTTTATGGTTCCTGCTCTTCATGTCCTGTCTGTGAAATCCTCACCTATCCCAAGGTCCAAGACTTTCTACTCTATTGTATTTGAGCCATTTCACAGTTTTATTTCTTGTGTTTGAGGACCTGATCAATTTCTAGTTAATTGTCATACATGGTCTGAAGTGGAAAGGCCAGTATTACTTTTTTTTAATTTTTGTTTTTAATGTTTATTTCTGAGAGAGAGGAAGAGACAGAGCATGAGCGGGGGAGGGGCAGAGAGAAGGAGACATAGAATCCGAAGCAGGTTCCAGGCTCTGAGCTGTCAGCACAGATCCCGATGCGGGGCTCGTTCATGAACCGTGAGATTGTGACCCAAGCTGAAGTCGGACGCTGAACTGACTGAGCCACCCAGGTGCCCCTCAGTGTTACTTTTTGAATGTGGATATCCAGTTGTTTACCTCCATTTGTTGAGAATTTATCCTTTCTTCATTTAATTATCTTTGTGCACATACATATATAGCACATGCACACGTGTGTGTGTGTGTGTGTGTGTGTTTACATCTATATATTACAGATATTGTCTCTGAATATTTATAAATTTATTTATGGATCCTGATTTGTTCCCTTGTTTTATATGTTATATTACAATGCTATTAGAACACTGACTTCACATAAACCTGTTCTTCTTTGTCAATATTATTTTGGCAGTTTGCATTGTATTGCCCTTATACATTTTTTAATCAGCTCATCAGAAATACCTGGCTGGGCTTTTAATGGATTAGCATTGAGTCTGTAGATGAATTCAGGGAGAGTTAATGACTTAACACCATATTGAGTACTCCATGCATGAGTACACTATACTTGAAAGACTAGAGAACCAGAAAGTTGAGTGCCTTGGACAGTCATACAGTCAGTTGATGGCAGAAATGGAGGGTGATGAACACACCAGACAGTCAGTAGTACACTGCTGGGTCATTCAGCCCAACATCTTTAGTGTAGTATATACTGTAGTATAGACAGTAATATGCCTTCAGCGGTTTCATGTCTGATTTGGGTATTTGTTCCTCTCTTGCCTCTTACAGGGCACTTGTTCTGGGCAGAGTATTTCTCCTTACCTCTTGGAGTCACTTTGGAAACATTATTTCAGTTACAGTGAAAAAGTGATTTCTCTTTGCACTAAGGTGAAATGAAAATATAGTTGCTGTTGGAAGGGTTTCAAGACACACTGTTATCAGAATGTGTCTCCCACGGTCTTAACTTGATCCCAAAATGGATGGACTGGAGACAACTAGTGTAATGATAGTGAACTGCCGTGTGCGTTAGTGAAGAGCTGAATTGTCCACACAAAGTTTTCAGCATTTCTTCACCTGCCCCTTATTTATTTATTTATTTATTTATTTATTTATTTATTTAATCAATCTTTATTTATTTCTGAGAAAGAAAGAGAGAGACAGAGAGAGACAGAGTGTGAGTGGGGAAGGGGCAGAGAGAGAGGAAGACACAGAATCGGAAGCAGGATCCAGGCTTCGAGCTGTCCACACAGAACCCAATGCAGGGCTTGAACCCACGAACCAGGAAATCATGACCTGAGCCAAATTTGGACACTTAACTGACTGAGCCACCCAGGCACCCCTTGCCTGCCCCTTCTTTAGATCTAGGGGCAGGGATGCAGGGGGATGAGAAAACATGAATTATCGATGCCATTGTACAGAAGAGCAACCTGCTTTCTTCTTCATGGCTGAAAGTTTCAGTTTTCACCCAAAGATATTTTTTTAAAAATATATACTTTCTTTAATTTATCTGATTAAAATTTATTTCTTAACATCCCAGAAAATCCTAGCTCTTCCCTTTTTTCTTTAGGTGGGCTTACTTCAGCACCTGATTTTTTTTTTTTTTTTTTTTTTTTTTTTTGTAATCTCTCTTCTGATTTTGGAAGAAACTCAACAAATCAGGTAGTTTCTCTGGGTTTCTGTTTTAATACCTTATACAATGATTGTTAGAAGGTGGCAGGGGGATAGGAAGCTATCCTCCACACTGGGAAGGCACTTTGAGGTTTCAAAGTAGAAGTAGAATTTAGAAATTGATCACTTACATACAATACCCAGTGCTCATCACAATAGGTGATGCCCATCACCTATTTCACCCATCCCCCACCCAACTCCCCTCTGGTAGCCATGGTTGTTCTTTAGAGTTAAGGGTCTGTTTTATGGTTTTACACAGTTGTATTCAGGGTAATTTACAGGGTCAATTGGCCAGGCCACAAGCCAGGCACTGTGAAGCTATTCTCGGCCAAGTGCAGACCTTACTCTGTGGATTTTATAACGCAAGGGGATGTACAGAGGTCATTGTGAGTGAGGTCAAAGGGTAGTTATCTAAAGTGGTGTCAGTTTTGCACCACATGGGAGATCAGAAGGAGCCTTCCCACATTCTGGTCACAGCAAACATTAACCTCCACAGGCCTGGAACATGTAGCCCTGAGGGAGGTCACTGGGCAGACATGAACAAGTTGGAGTGCCAATCATGGAGTCAGTATTGTTAGCATTCCTACAGTTGATTTTTTTAAGTTTATTTATTTATTTTAAGAGTGAGAGAGAGAGAGAGAGAGAGAGAGAGAGAATCTTAAGTAGACTCTGTGCTGTCAGTGCAGAGCCTGATGTGGGCTCGAACTTCATGAACTCATGAACTCATGAACTCAGGTGATATGACCTGAGCCAAAATCAAGAGTCAGATGCTTAACCAACTGAGCCACCCAGGCGCCCCTCCTACAGCTGAATCTTCACTGTGATTGAACATGAAACATGCCACCAAATGGCCCTGAGCCTTCATGCTGTTGTTCTATGTAACATAGCATGTGACATTTTCCAAAAAAACACAAAAATGGCTCCCCAGACTTAATGGAGCCACAGAGCCCTCCACCAGAAGGTCTTCTTCAATGGAGGAGTGAGGCAGAGCATTTACTCCACATAGAACAAAATTTCCTAAAACCTCTCTTGAACCAAGTTGCTCACCAAGTCCGACATGACCCAGTTGTGTTTTCTTCCCTTCCCATCTTTTCTTGTCTTACTCCTGAATCTTTACTTCCCTGCATGCCTCCACATCTACTCTTAGAACCATCTACCCCCTTCTCAGGGCTTGTTTCCTCATTTCTGCTTCTTTTCATTGCCCTTGGAGGCACAACAGTGGACCCACATATTCAAGCTCCTTCTTAGAAACTGAGAAAGAGAAAAGTTTGGGAAGTTTATGGATATTTTAACTTTGATACCTCCCTGATGGAAGAATCTAGCTATACTCTGTGACTAAGTTGCCTAGAACAAAGGGGTTATTACCAGAAACTGAGTTCACCTCTTGTTGGGTGTCCAGCCAAAAGATACAACCAAGCCAAATTACAGGAAAAGAAAGGTTTTTACTTGCAACAAGTAACAGAGGACATTGGGGATATTTCCCAAAGCAGTGTCTCCTCAGATAACAAAACTTGGGAAGTTTTCAGCAAAGTCTGCATGCATATTGACAAAGAGACTTGTGCACTGAGAGATTCAGCATGAAATTGGGGCAAAAGTCATCTTCTAATGACAGAGTTCAGGTCTTAGTTGATCAGAGTCGCAAGGGCCAGCAGGGATCAGCACCGTCAATTCTCTGGCTTCAGTTAGTCTGGAGTTTGGGTGCTCAAAGTGGGTTGAATTCTGCCAAAAAGGCTCAAGAATGTACGTTTGGTAAATCTTTGCTTTTGAGATAGCACTGGGGGTTCTATCACTGATTTACCATCTCTGATATGGTCAGGCTATCTCCTGGCCTGATAAAGACTGTATTTGCATCCCCTTGTTCCCTTAACATCATTAACTACTGATGGTTTCACATTTATTTGTAACTCTCGCACCTCCTAGAAAGTTCTGCATGTAGTGTGCTTGGGTAAGTAGTGCTGGTCAGGCATAGATCATGAAAATGGCCAAAGCCTAAAATGACTTCTCTGGTGTCCAGAAAGCCATGTCTCATCTTTCTTTTCCTAGGTACTCCTAAATCCTTTTGTTTCTCAGCCTCTGAAAATGTGGGGATCTATGGGAGACCTGGTCTTATAGTTAGACATCCAGCCCCCAACCTGAGCTCTTGCCAGTTATAAAGGTCCGTGCCATTGAATATGCATAACCAACTTGAGACCTGGTTTTGTCACCTGAAAAATGGTGATCATTTATCTAACAAATTCCACTAGTCAGTACATATACAGAAATTTTTAAGATTGACTTCTTCCATGGAGGGGACGATATTGTTGAATCGAAGGGCATAAACTATAATCTTAATGATTTCATTGGTGCCATTGTAAAGGAGTTAAGGGTGGAAGAGAGAGACCAGCAAATGCAGCAGCCCCCATTCCTGGGGAAGCCATGACATGTTTTGAATTGGTACTGATATTTGTCCCATTGTGAAAGGTGGGGATTTAATTACCAAGAGGAAACACTGTTCCTGTTCACCAGGCATACATTCAGATGCCTTTGGGGGCCAGGCAAGTGATATAAATAAGCAAAGAGGAGCGGGGTAGGCGGGATACTAAAGGAGCCTGTGGCAAACTGGAGAGTGTGTGCCTGTTCAAAGCTGTTCAAGCTCAAAACAATTTTTTAAAAACTCATTGGACCAAACAAACAGAAATCTGTAGGCAGAGAGTGGTGATTCTATGCATAATGTGTTCGAGGAACACATTGTAGGATGCTTGGGGGTGGGGCATAGGGGCAGTTAGCACAGTTGGGGGAAAGTGCAAAGGAGAACATACATCTGGGAGTAGATGTGAAGGGCCTTCTGTGTTGGCCTAAGGAGTCTGGATTTTATCTTGTATATAGCAGGGAGGCAACTGAGTTCTTCAATTAGGTAGAGTGACATAATAAAGTTTGTTTTATAAGGTATCATCCTTAAGAGAATAAGGAGAGGGGCACCTGGATGGCTCTGTTGGTCAAGTGTCTGACTATTGGTTTCAGCTCAGGCCATGATCTCACAGTTCATGGGGTCAAGCCCCATGTCGGGCTCTGTGCTGACAGCATGGAACCTGCTTGGGATTCTCTCCCTCTTTCTTTGCCACTCCCCCACTTTTCTGTGTCTCAAAATAAATATTTTTTTTAAAAAAAGAGGAAGGAGGGGCACCTGGGTGGCTCAGTTGGTTAAGCGTCTGACTCCGGCTCAGGTCATGATCTCACAGTTGGTAGGTTTGAGCCCCGTGAGCTGTGCTGACAGCTCAGAGCCTGGAGTCTGCTTTGGATTCTGTGTGTGTCTCTCTCTCTGCCCCTGCCCCACTCACACTCTGTCTTTATCTCTCAAAAATAAATAAAGGTTAAAAATTAAAAAAATAAAGAGTAAGGAGAGTGGACTGGATGTTGAGAGCTCAGACACTTTGCACAAATCCATGTGAGCAGTGATGAAGCCTGAACCAGGGCAGTGACAGTGACATTGGAAGAGGGGGCTTAGGAAAAGGATAGACTTCTGATGCAGAATGAAGCCAGTCTCCCAGGGGCTCTTTCAAAGGGGTAACATGAGTGAAAGCCGTTTGTAGCCAGCACAGTGTGGTGCAGGTGGGAGGTGATATTAGCTCCCCTGGAGTGTAGCTGGTATCAGTGTTGGACAGCCTTGTTGGACAGTTCCCTGCTTTCATTGTCATGGCCTCTTGGTCACTCAGGGGTTGGGGTGAGGAGGAGGTATGGGAATGGATGCCTCTGAGACTGACCTCTATTCTGCAGAAGACGGGTCCTGCCCAGCCTAAGCTTGGCCATTTCTCCTGGGTCTGAATGCTCAGGTCTTCCTGCTGCCCGCATGGATGGCTTTGTCTATGAGCATTCCATTTTCTTCACGAAGAGAAAAAGCTACAGAGAACAGACACTTAAATCTGCAGGAATGTTACTCCGTATACATAAAAAAAAAAAAAAAAAAAGATAACAACACTAATACATCTTACAACTTCTAGCCAGGATCTGTTAGGTTGCTGCTATAGCAACCCCAACAGAAAGGATTCAACAAACCCCCACCCGATCCCCTCCTGAATCCGTATACCTGACAGTCACCCTCCCGGTGAGGCTGTCTCTCTTACATTACACCCACTAAGTGAAGATCCAAAGCAAAGAGACAGAAAATAACATCTTCTAACAATCTGCTTGTCATTTAGAAAAAGCTCCCCATATAAATGTCATGGAAACAAGCTGTTCTCGCAGAAAGAAAAGAAGAAAGCCCGGCCTCACTTGATTCCTTTTCAATTTTAATCTTCCTAATAAAAGGGTAACAGAAAGCAAATGTTAAGTGTTTGAAAGCAAATATCTCTGGAGCGTGGCCTCGGTGGGGTTCAGCCGTGTTCAGCCTTCTGGTAGGCTCCAAGCAGCAGGAGCCCCAGATCAGGCTCTCTGTGTGAAGATAAACTGACTGCTCAAGATGCCATCCATAGAACACTGAGAACTCAAAACAGGCTGACATGAGACAATGAGTATTTTTCTCCTAATTGGGACCAGGGATTCTTGCTAGGATACTGGCTTGCAAAGCCAATGCATTTCTGCTCAGCTAACAAACATTCATCGCCACATAGTACGGACAATGCATAGTGCTTTGGTTCTTTGAGGGATCCCCAGATAAACACGATATCGTTCTCTGTTCAAGGGTGAGAGATCTTCCATGTCTCAGCTACAGCAGGAGGCAGGTTGTGTTAAGCACACAAGGACAGTGTTGCAGAAGCTGGGAGCCCAGAAGAAGGAGCCTCAATTTTCAGCTGGGATTAGTGGGGGATGCTACAGAGGAAGCAGCCTTTGAATTGAGTCCCAGAGGGAGAGTTAAGATTAGAATAGCAGGATTAGGGGAAGAGAAGAGAATTCCAAGAAACACATTAAATGAAAGCAAGGTCAAGAAAGTGAAAGGGTAAGATATGGGGTGAAATAATGGAAGGTCTTGAATAACCTATATGCACAGTCATATCTGGACTGCAATGGTTTAGATACATCTAGGGTATGTGTGGTTAGCCAATATCCACACCCTAGAATCCACTGATTTTCTTAGAGATATAGAAGCTTCTTGAGAAAGGAACTTGAATCTTGTTTCTGCTTAAAGTTGACCTATATAGATATGCATAGCAAAGAGATGGGAGAGGCCATCAAGAAACTAGATTTTAGAAAGGAACTGCAGAGATTTTAGAAAAGAAACCCCAGGAAGGTAAGCATGGTGAGTTAGACTCTGCATAATGTTCTGGAGGTCAGAGAGGAAACCTAAAAAGAACAAAGGAGATTGTCAAATTTTACATCATGAGAACCAAGAAATTCTACTATATAACTCTTCTAAAAGAGAATATTGGAAAAGAGAGGTTTTTATTTCCTTTTCACTTCACAGGAAATCACCTCTGTGAGTAGTCATGGCAGGGAACCATTACAGAACAACCAGCAAGAATTTAAGAAGGAGATCCATGATACCATGATGGCCATGTTTGGGGAGGAAAGCAATGCCATGGTGGCACCAATGCAAACAGCAGCCAGAGAGACTGCATGTATTTGAGTTCTGAGAGGACTAGGAATCCAGAGAAGGATCCCTGAAAGATAATGGCTCTGCACTGGTATTCATCCAATCAATAAATCCTGTAATACTCGAGAATGATAGGTTTAATACTTGAACACATGACCTGATGACATACAAGGAATATTTGGGGCTGTGTAAAGAATTTTTGGTTGATTTCATGGACAAATTTTCAAAGTACATTCTTCAGAACACTCGTCGTCAGCAGGCTCATACTGAGCAGAGTGTCTTGGGATGGGAAGAGACTAGGGTGTACAGAATAGTGAGGAGATCTTTGTAGGAGACCAGGGAAAATGTGAGGATCTGGGCTGGGAAGGTTGGATGGGAGAAGGAAGGAGAGACTAATAGGAATCATTTCACTGGAAAAGCATCCAACAAAGGTAAAGACAAGTTAATTGTTTAGTTGGTTGATTGGACATGAATGAGAGAAGAAGCAAGAATGAGGGAAAAATTTATTGTGAAGGTTTAAGAGTCAAGAAAATGTAGCATAGTTGTTGAGTGAATGGGATTTAGAATCACCTGGATTTCATCCTGCCTGGGCCACCTACCAGTGAGGGACCTTAAGGGCATCACTTAGCTCTTGTGTGTTTTGTAAGCTGCAAAACAGAGAGAATAATGTCTATATCTGAGGCTTAACTCTTGGATTAAATGATATATTTTATGTAACATACTTAAAAAGATATTTGCCATGAAGAGGAAACAGTTTGTGGAGAAATGTGATGAATTCATTTTAAATAATAATAATACCTCTATAGATCTTTTAAATATCTTGATGAATATTTTCCTCTATAGGGATCGTTTGTGTCTTCCATTAAATTTACTCCTAGGTATTTGGTGTAATTTATCCTATTTCAAATTGTCTCTTTTAAAGATTATTAATTTACAATTATTTGCTGATAATTGGCTTTTCTATATTGGCCTTTACCCATCAACTTGGTTGACTTCTGTTATCGATTTTATAATTCAGCTATGAGCTGTTTTGCAATGTCTATGTACATAATCATATTGTCCACATTATTATGTTATTGTAGTAATACTGTGTGGATAGTATTATTTCTTCCTTTGTAGTCCCATAGTTATTTTATTTTGCTTCATTGCATTGTCTAGAACTTCTAGATAAGTGTGAAGTGATGATAGTAGTTATCTTGTCCTCCACATGATCTCAGAGGGTGATCTTTCAACATTTTACCACTAAATAAGATGTCTATTGTAGGTCTTGTGTAGATACCTTCTATTAGATTGAAGAAAGACTCTCTCTTCATAATTTGCCAGTTATTTTAAGGAATGGATGTTTAATTTTGTGAAATTATTTTTAGGGATATTTGAAAAGATCTTTATTTTCCCTTTCTTCTGTTAATGCACTGAATTTCAAATCACTCTAAATCTTTTTTTTAAGTTTTTTATTTTGAGAGAGAGAAAGACTGAGAGAGAGAGAGAGAGAGAGAGAGAGAGAGAGACAGAGAGAATAAGCCAGTGGACAAGGGGCAGAGACAGAGGGGGATAGAGGATTTGAAGCAGGTTTCATGCTGACAGCAGATAGCCTGACTCAGGACTCAAACTCATGAACTGTGAGATTATGACCAGAGCTGAAGTCAGCCACTTAACCAACTGAGCCACCCAGGCGCCCCCAAGTCACTCTAAATCTTGAATATTAGTCCACCTTGAAATTATTAAATAAAATTAAGATAGATGGAGAAACATATAGATACATAGATATACAATTAATGTATTTAGTGTGTCCGTATATTGTTTTATAATTTTTGAAGTGGTATCCATGAGGCAGATGGACTGGTAATATTTTTTCTTGTCATATGCTTTTCAGGTTTTGGTGTAAAGTTTTTTCTGCCCTCAAAAAATGAACTAAAAAGTCTTTTAAATTTTCTATTTTTATTATTACTTGTTTAAGTGTTTGGTAGAATTCACTGATGTTTATTGAATCCTGGAATTTTCTGTTGTGAGGTTCTAATTACAAATTTAATTACTTTATAATATAGGACTCTTTATATTTTCTATTTCTATTTTTGTCAGCCTTGGTATGCTACATTTTCCTAGGAAATAGTCTAGTTTTTCTTTTCTACATTTTCAAACTTATTGCTAATAAATTGTTCATAATGTCCTCTTAGGCAATTTTAATATCTGTGATATCCTTCACCAAGTCTCCTTTATCATTGGTTACATTGACTAGTTGTTTTGTCTGGCTTTGTGTTGGTCTTAATCACACTTGCCAAAGGCTTATTAATCTTCCAAATCTGTTCAAGGAACCAAATTCTGGAATTATATATAAAATCCTCTATATTTTAATATGTTTTCTACTTCATTCATTCATGATACTCTGACCATCTTTGTAATAACTCCAACTCAAAGCTATGTATCTCCTTCTAAGCATGAGTTTAATCGCATAATAGAAGTTTGATGATGCAGTTTCATTATTAGTCACTTTCGAGGAGCTCTCCCTGATATGGAAGCCTGATGATGAAGAATTAACAGTATCCAGAAAACTGTGCTCTGTCTGGGATACAGAGCTTTGAGGCCGAAAGCAATGGCCTATATACAGACTCTGAGGCAGAAAAGAACTCAGTGAGTGAAAGAAGGCCAGTGTTAATGAAGGAAACGAATGCTATCTAAAGCACATACCAGAGGGCAACTGATTTCTGTACATTAATTTTGTATCCTGCGACTTTGCTGAATTCATGTATCAGTTCTAGCAGACTTTTTGTGGAGTCTATTGGGTTATCCATGTATAATAACTTGTCATCTGCAAAAAGTGAAAGCTTGACTTCATCTTTGCCAATATTGATGTCTTTTATTTCATTTTGTTGTCTGATCACTGATGCTAGCACTTCCAATACTATGTTAAACAACAATGGTGAGAGTAGACATCCCTATCATGTTCCTGATCTCAGGGGGAAAGCTCTCAGTTTCCCCCCATTGTGGATGATAATAGCTGTGGGATTTTCATAAATGGCTTTTATGATGTTTAAGTGTGATCCTTCTATCCCGACTTTCTGACGGTTTTTACTAAGAAACGATGCTGAATATTGTCAAATGCTTTTTCTGCATCAATTGACAGGATAATATGGTTCTTATCTTTTCACAATTGCACCAAGAATCAAAAAATACCTAGGAATAAACTTAACCAAAGATGTAAAAGATCTGTATGCCGAAAACTATAGAAAGCTTATAAAGGAAATTGAAGAAGATATAAAGAAATGGAAAAACATTCCGTGCTCATGGATTGGAAGAATAAATATTGTTAAATGTCAATACTACCCAAAGCAATCTACACATTCAATGCAATCCCAATCAAAATTGCACCAGCATTCTTCTCGAAGCTAGAACAAGCAATCCTAAAATTTGTATGGAACCACAAAAGACCCTGAATAGCCAAAGTAATATTGAAGAGGAAGACCAATGTGGGAGGCATCACAATCCCAGACTTTAACTTCTACTACAAAGCTATAATCATCAAGACAGCATGGTATTGGCACAAAAACAGACACATAGACCAATGGAATTGAATAGAGATTCCAGAATTGGACCCACAAAAATATGGCCAACTAATCTTTGACAAAGCAGGAAAGAATATCCAATGGAAAAAAAGACAGTCTCTTTAACAAATGGTGCTAGTAGAACTAAACAGCAACATGCAGAATGAAACTAAACCACTTTCTTACACCATTCACAAAAATAAACTCAAAATGGATCAAGAACCTGAATGTGAGACAGGAAACCATCAAAACCCTAGAGGAGAAAGCAGGAAAAAAACCTCTCTGACCTCAGCCACAGCAATTTCTTACTTGACACATCCCCAAAGGCAAGGGAACTAAAAGCAAAAATTAACTATTGGGACCTCATGAAGATAAAAAGCTTCTGCACTGCAAAGGAAGCAGTCAAAAAAACTAAAAGGCAACTGACAGAATAGGAAAAGATATTTGCAAATGACATATCGGACAAAGGGCTTGTATCCAAAATCTATAAAGAGCTCACCAAACTCCACACCCGAAAACAAATAACCCAGTGAAGAAATGGGCAGAAGACACGAATAGACACTTCTCTAAATAAGACATCCAGATGGCCAACAGGCACATGAAAAGATGCTCCATGTCACTCCTCATCAGAGAAATACAAATCAAAACCACACGGAGATACCACCTCACGCCAGTCAGAGTGGCCAAAATGAACAAATCAGAAGACTATAGATGCTGGAGAGGATGTGGAGAAACAGGAATCCTCTTGCACTGTTGGTGGGAATGCAAACTGGTGGAGCCGCCCTGGAAAACAGTGTGGAGGTTCCTCAAAAAATTAAAAATAGATCTACCCTATGACCCAGCAATAGCACTGCTAGGAATTTACCCAATGAATACAGGAATGCTGATACATAAGGGCACTTGTACCCCAATGTTCATAGCAGCACTTTCAACAATAGCCAAATTATGGAAAGAGCCTAAATGTCCATCAACTGATGAATGGATAAAGAAATTGTGGTTTATATACACAATGGAATACTACGTGGCAATGAGAAAGAATGAAATATGGCCTTTTGTAGCAACATGGATGGAACTGGAGAGTGTTATGCTAAGTGAAATAAGTTATACAGAGAAAGACAGATACCATATGTTTTCACTCTTATGTGGATCCTGAGAAACTTGGCAGAGGACCATAGGGGAGGGGAAGGGGGAAAAATTAGGGAGGGAGGCAAACCATAAGAGATTCTTAAAAACGGAGAATTAACTAATGGTTGATGGGGGGTGGGAGGGAGGGGAAAGTGGGTGATGGGCATTGAGGAGGTCATCTGTTGGGATGAGCACTGGGTGTTGTATGGAAACCAATTTGAGAATAAATTTAGTAGTAAAAAAAAACAAAAACAAAACCAAAAAGAAATAAAGCACAGACCAAACACTGAGACAATCACTGAACCAGACAGTAGATCTGGAGATAATATCCAGAATGCCCTCTAGAATAACAAAGTGAGGTTAGGGTACAGGGATTCTGGAATGAGGATATCTAATATTAACCTAGTTGGAATTCTAGTAAAGGAGAATAGAGAGAAGTGAAAACAACATTTAAAAATAAGGAAGATCTGGGGTGCCTGGGTGGCTCAGTCAGTTGAGTGTTCAACTTCGGCTCAGGTCATGATCTCATGGCTCGTGAGTTCGAGCCCCACGTGGGGCTCTGTGCTGACAGCTCAGAGCCTGGAGCCTGCTTCGAATTCTGTGTCTTCCTCTCTTTCTGCCTCTAACCCACTCACATTCTGTCTCTGTCTCTCTCAAAAATAAATAAACATTTAAAAAATTTGAAAATAAGGAAGATCTTTTTCAGAATTGCTGAAATATATGACTTCGTAAATTGAGGAAGTATATCAAGTCTCAAGCAAAATAAATAATAGAAATTAACATCTAGACAAATCTTAATGAAACTATATCACAGACTTAGATCCAAAAGTTAGCAAGAGAAAAAAGTTAAATTGTCTTAAAAAAAATTTTTTTTAATGTTTATTTTCGAGAAAGAGAGCAAGTGGGGGAGGGGCAGAGAGAGAAGGAGACATAGAATCCAAAGCAGGTTTCAGGTTTTGAGCTGTCAGCACAGAGTCCGACACGGGGCTTGAACTCACAAACTGCAAGATAATGATCTGAGCCAAAGTCAGATGCTTAACCGACTGAGGAACCCAGGCGCTCCTAAATTGTCTTTTTAAAAAACTGACGAAAAGGTGCTTTCTAATTATGACAATATAGGCCAAAAAGCACCTGATTTTATGTGGCACGAATTCCTACAAATCAGTAGGAAAATGAGTGATATCTATATAAAAAGGTGTTAGCCCTCACTAATGATTGTAAAAATGTAAATTTTAACTATACTGAGTGATTGCTGCACAGCCAATATTAAAAAGACCAATGATATCTATTATTTCTGAGAATGTAGGATTGGAACTCTCCTATATTATTTCTGGGGATGCAAATAAATACAACCAGTTTGGAAAATTATTTAGCAATAACTCTTTCAACTCCTAAAGTTGAGCATATTTGCATGCTCTGTGCTTCAGTAATTCCACTCCTACGTTTACATTTGACAGAAATGCAAGGATATGTTTCCTAAAATACATGTATAGGAATGTTTACAGTAGCATTATTCTTAGTAATCGAAATGAAACATAACCACCGGGACATCTGGGTGGCTCAGTTGGTTAGGCATAAGACTCTTGATCTTGGCTCAGGTCATGATCTCTGGGTACGTGGGATCAAGCCCTGTGTTGGGCTCTGTGTTGACAGCAAAAAGCCTGCTTGGAATGTTCCCTCTCCCTCTCTGTCTCTCTCTCTCTCTCTCTCAAAGTAAATAAATACTAAAAAATAAAATAAAATAAACACAAACCAAATGAATGTTAACAGTAGAAAAGAGAAGTAAATTGTGATAGGAGCATAGTGGAAATTTAGCAATAGGAATGAACAAACTCCAGCAGCTAGCACCACACAGATGGACATCACAAATCGAATGTTGTATGAGAAAAGCAATATACAAAGGCATGCATACTATATGATTTTATTTACATCAAGTTCAAAATAAGCTAAAGAATAATGGTTGGAATAATGGTTACCTTGGAAGAGGAAAGTGAATAGTTTCTAAAGAGGTTGCAGTGGGGGCATCTAGGCTCCTGGCAAAATGTGCTGGGTTGTAATCTTATGATTTGTGTACCTTTCTGTATGTTGATACTTCAAAAAGGTTTATTTTTTTTTAACTGAAAGATACTAACAGATTCCTAAAGGAAGAAATTTTAGGGTGAGCTAAGTGTGTGCCTTATGAAGTATGAAGAAAATACCACTACGAAAATAAAAATGAAGAGGGAAGGAAATATGGATAGAGAAAGAAATAGATGTTACAAAAACAATGAAGCCAGACAAAGTTTAAGGAATAAAAGTGAAACTGTTAAGAGTAGTATTTAGTAAAATTTAAATAGAAGAAATTGAAGCAAGGCCAAAATTTGGGTCCTTGAAGAGGGTAATAAAACAGATAAGCCTTTAGGGAAATATTCTTATAGTAAAAAAAAGTAAAGGTACAAACAAGAAATTCTAGGAATTTAAATAGATGTTATAGCAGTGGACATGTAGATTTTTTTAAGTGAGAGAATACACGAGTAACTTCATTCAAATGAAACTGAAAACATAATGGAATTGTTCTTTGAAAAGAAAGTATTTTAACTGACTCAGAAAAAATATTCTTCAATAGACTCAGAACTAACTTTTAAAAACATGAATCAATGAGCGATAAAATATCTTCTCATGGAAAACCAGAGGCCAAATGATTTTCTAGACAAGTTCATGCAAACCCTCAAGTAGCACCTAAGTCCAATTTTATAAATCTAAAAAGAGAGAAGCCTAAAATAAAACAAAAGGCATTACTCCAGCCCCCAACAGTCACTTCTCCCGTGCCTGTACAGTATAAGAAAATAGAATTATAGACTGATGTCATGTAAGAACACAAAGCAAAACACTAGCAAATTAAAGTTTGCAATAAGCATATATGTTCAAAACTATAACCAAAGTAATACAAAGAATATTTCAAAACCTAAGAAGACTTGACAGATCAGTAACTAAAATACTCTCCAGAGGGGGGAAAATAAAGAGCAAAGGAATGAATGGGCACCTGAACAGAAGAATCTCAAATGTCCAATAAAGGTGAGAAGATCTTCCAACTCCAAACCACAAGGAAATCGAGCTTCACACATATAAGATTGCCAAATTTAAAAATTGTGTCAACACTAAAACTGTGCGATACAACATGAACAGTTTTCTTCCATTGGTAGGGTATAAATTGGTTTCATTACTTTGGAGAACAATTTGACCAAATTGGTAAATTTGAACACACGCACATTCCATTGCATGGCAGTTCAACTCTGAGATGTATCATCAAGAAGAGTGCTACTCAAAGCAGGGTCCTCAGATAGATATGACTCTGCAAGTTGCCCCGACCAGTCCATGCAGAAATAAAAACAAAAACTTTAGAGTAAGCATTTAGAAGCTTTGATAGTAATTTGATATTGCAATGTCATCTATTTTGTGTTTTATGAAAGTATCTGTCTATAGCCAATTGGAAAACTTACAAATCCTTCCTTGTAGATAGTTTTAGAAGCACAGGTCTGAAGGCACCTGGGTGGCTCAGTCATTTGAGCATCTGACTCTTGGTTGGCTCAGGTCATGATCCTAGAGTCATGGGATTGAGCCCTGTATCAGGCTCCATACTGAATGTGGAGCCTGCTTCTGATTCTCTCTCTCCTTCTCTCTCTGCCCCTTCCCCACTCATGCTTTCTCTCTCTCTCTCTCTCAAAAATAAATAAATAAACATTAAAAAAAGCACACTGCTCTGTATAACATTCATATGTGACTTGGGGGATATAGGCAATGATAATAGTTCATGGCACACTAGAGTAAATGCACAGTACTCTTTGTGCCCATGGGTAACTGTGTACTTCCCTTACCCCAGGCCCTACCTGGCCAACTTCAAGCCAAACACGGGCCATCATCTCTGCTCACTAACTAAAGCAGTCATGGCCAACAGAGGACCTGTGTCACGCTGGTTGGTGAGCTCTGTTCCAGCAACCGTCATACACACATAGGAGATATGCAAGAAGATATGTACAAGGATTTTCATATCAGCATCATGTATCATGATGATAATACTGAAATTGACTTAAATGTCCATCACATGCACACACACACACACACTTATGAATTTTCTAATGTTGACTAAAAAAAGGGAATCAACAAAGTACATATAGTAAAATATACTAAATAATGTTTTAGTAGTTTAAAATTATATTAAATAAATACATAAAAACAGAGAATACACCCTATGAAAATATAAGAAAAGCAACAGGAAGACAAATATTAAGCTCAGGATAATGGATATCCCCGGTGGGAAAGAGAGGGAGGTGCACTGAGAAGGAAATGGAATATAATAGAAGTACAGTGGATTTCAAATGTACTTGTCATATTTTATTTTCTTAAGCTAGGTTGTTTTTATATATTACAGTATCTTTAAAAATAGTTTATAGGGGTGCCTGGGTGGCTCAATCAGTTAAGCGACCAATTCTTGATTTCTGCTCCGGTCACGATCTCAAGGTTTGTGAGTTTGACCCCCACGTCGGGCTCCACATTGACAGTGCAGAGCCTGCTTGGGATTCTTTCTCTCTGTCCCTCTCCGTCTGCCCTTCCCCTCCTTGTGCTCCTCTCTCTCAAACTAAATAAACTTAAAATATAGTTTATAATTTTTTGAGAGGTAAGTTCCAGAGCAATAATTTGCTAACAGGAAGGTCCTACTGCAGAGTTCCATCACTTATGATAGAACATTGTGGGGTGTGGTTGTGGGATAAACAAGAAGCAGGGACTTGAGATGTCTTGATACAAATAGAATGTAGTTGTCAGCATCCTCCAACCTCTGCTTAAACAACTCAAACAGCAGGGGACTCACTTTCTATTAAGAGAGCCTGTTCCATTGTTGGACAGCCATGGTTTTGAGCCAAAAATCAGCCTTTCAGTGTCTTGATGGTCTTTGCCCATGTAGAATGGTTCCATTCTCTCTCCTTCCAAGTATCTGAAGACACCTTTTCTGTCTTCCATAGGTGTAGTCTTCTAGACTAAATTTACTCTGAAAGCCCCCTCTTTAACTTTTTTATAGTTGATCTCACATCCTACTTCACACAAAAACAGAGGCCTTTGGATTTGAACTAGCTTCCCTAACCCAGCCTCCAAATGTGTGGCTACCTGCCTCAAGTTTCACAACCTCCCTTTCTGTATGTCAGAACAAATGATTTCCCTATTCAAGGGTGATGTTTCCTAGTACTTTTGAGTCCATCTTCTCCCATTTTCTCCTGTTTCATTGCTTACTCACTTTCTGGAATGTTTTAAACACTTTCCCTTTTAGTTTGTCTCCATTAATACAAGAAGACATTTTCCTTAAAGAAAAAAAAATTAGCCAATACAGTTGACATGGGAGTCTTCCTTGATCACTCCAACCACATTTTTACTTCTGCCCAGAGGTAACCAACTTTATACTTTTAGTACATTCCATCATATTTTTCTCTATGTATGTGCACATATTTATATGAATGTGGAAACATGTACACTTGTGTGTGTTACGTGAGACAATAATTTATTATCCAAGCTTTAAAAACCTACAGTACTATGTACCCTGGAGAGCTTTCCATGACTATATATAGACCTCTCTCCTTCTTTCTGTTTTTTTACTTTCTGTAAAAAAAGACTCTTCTTTTTTTTAAATGTTTATTTATTTATTTTGAGAAAGAGAGAGAGAGCGCGTGCCTGCGTGATGAGCAGGGGAGGGGCAGACAGAGAGGGAGAGAGAGAATCCCAAGCAAGCGCCGTGCTTAGTGTGGAGACCAACACAGGGCTCAAACTCATGATGGTGAGATCACGACCTGAGCTGAAATCTAGTCGGTTGCTCAACTGACTAAGCCACCCAGGTGCCCCAAACTTCTACCCGCCCCCTATTGATGGTTCTTTACTTTCATGGGATGTTTTATTTTGATAAAATTTCAAACTTACAGAAAAGTTTTAGGAATAATACAAAGATCCTATGTATACTATTTAACTAAATTCACTAGTTGTTAACATTTTTCCAAATTGCTTTGTTGGTAGTTCCCTCTCCAATCCCCCCTTCTGCCTCCTGTACAAGTCACATTTTTCTGAACCCTGAACCGTTTGAGAATGAGTTGAGGACATTATGCTCCTTTATGATACATTTAAAAAAAAGTTTTTAATTGTTTTATTATTTTTTGAGAGAGAGTAAGAGTGAGCATGAGTGGGGGAGCGGCAGTGGGGGGGGGGAGAGAGAGAGGAAATTCCAAGCAGGCTACATGGGCAGCACAGAGCCTGATGCATGACTCCATCTCATGACCGTGAGATCATGACCTGAGCCAAAATCAAGAGTTGGATGCTCAACTGACTGAACCACCCAGGCGCCCCCTCGCCCTTATGATATATTTTTGTACCTGTATTTGTTAAGAATAAAGTTTTATCTTTTATAAACACAATATAGTTAGCAAATAAGAAAATTTAAGATCGATACAAAACTAGTACTTAATCTATGACTGATATTCAAATTTGGCCAGTTGTCTCTGTATGTCCTTTATAATTTGTTGTACCCTCCTGGTCTAAAAAGTTGACTTGCATTTAGTTGTATCTATTAAGTTTCCCACAATTGGATTTCTTTGTCCTTTCTAAAATCATTTATGAAGATTCATAAAAACATTTATGAAGACTGGTTAGTTTTTTTAAAAAGTCAGTTTATGGGGTCCCCGGGGGGCTCAGTTGGTTAAGCATCCAACTTTGGCTCAGGTCATGATCTCACAGTTTGTGAGTTTGAGCCCCGCGCTCGGCTCCCTGCTGACAGCTCAGAGCCTGGAGCCTGCTTCATATTCTGTCTCTCCCTCTCTCTCTGCCCCATCCCCACTCATGCTTCGTCTCTCTCTGTCTAAAAAATAAATGAAACATTAAAAATTTTTTTAAAAAATTAAAAAAATAAATAGTTTACATTTAATTTTGGTTTATGTCTTTGAGATTGTCTGATAGCTCCTCACTATTAGATTCACATTATGTATTTTTGGTGGGATGAACACAGAAATGATTGGTCTTCCTTTCTTACATCATATCAGCAGGCATATGACATTGGTCTGCACATTTATTGATAGTGTTACTTTGTTTCCTTGGTTGAGGAAGTAGTTGCTACGTTTGCCTTTCCTTGTTTTGCTTTGTTTTGTTTTTTAAATGTTTATTTATTTATTTTGAGAGAGAGAGAGAGAGAGAGAAAGAGAGAGAGAAGCAGAGAGAGAGAGGGAGACAGAGAATCTGAACCAGGCTCTGCGCTGACAGCAGTGAGCTCATTGCAGGGCTCAGACTCACAAACTGTGAGGACATGACTTGAGCAGGAGTCATACCCATAGCCAACTGAGCCATCCAGGTGCCCTTCTTCTTCTTATTTTTTTTAAACAGCAAAATTACTATTAACCTTTTGTAAGTAGTAAAACAATGTTTTGTAAGGTATTTTGATACCATGGAAATAACCATTCTGATCTTCACATACTTTCCCTCACCATAAGGAACAGTTTTTTCCTTTTATTTATTAAGCAAGTACCTAAGGATTTCATTTACTTCAGTTTTTTATTTCGTATTTTTATTCATTTATTTCACATATTTTATATAACATATATTTATTTTATATTTTTACTCATAAACTCTTAATATCAGTATTCTTTGGATGCACGGACTCTCCCAGATTTGTGATTTTATGATTTGTGCCCCTTCAGGCTGCCCTGTGTGTCCCTTATGTCCTTCATATCCGCATTTGAATGTTTCTTCCTTTCTGGCATGAGATGTTTCTGGCTCATCTTGAACTTCCCTGTCCTACTTCTGTAATCTGCCGTTTCTACCAGGAGAACGGTATTCAATATTTAGTGGAGACTGGTATTAAGAATTCAAGGTCAAGCACGAGGTGTGGGATTCTTTTGCTGCTAGGTCTCTTTCGCAAAACACAATTCGGAAATGAATACACAAACATGTTTATTTAAATACGTATCTGTATCTGTTTCTAGATCCGTAAGTTCATACTGATGCTTCCAATTCCTGTCTAATACCACAAGGTTCCTCCCAGCCTGACCCCACTCTGCATTTGCAACTCCCTTCTCCAACACTGAGAAATCTGCTTCCGCGGTCCTCAGTGTATATTTAGTTTCTCAACCTTCTAGTATACAGAAAGTAGTTTTACAACTGCTTACCCACACTGCTATGGAAAAACAAGCATAATAAATGTCTTTAGATCGAGGTAATTTCATTCAATTAATGTCTGTGAACTGATTAATATCATACCAATGTTAATTTCTTGTTTTTTATAATTATATCAGGGTTTTGTAAGATGTTACCATTGAGGAAATGGGTAGGGATATAAGGAAACCCTTGTACTTTTTTTTGCAACTTTTCTGCAAGTCTATTATTATGCAAAATAAAAAGTCATAAAAAATTACTAAGGTTGTTTCCTCCCCTGCAACACACACACTTTGAATATGATTATATTTTTCTTTTTTTAAATTTTTTGAACATTTTAACTTATTTTTGAGAGACAGAGTGAGTGCGAGTAGGAGAGAGGCAGAGAGCGAGAGCGAGAGAGAGACAGACAGACAGAATCTGAAGCAGGCTCCCAGCGTCAGCACAGAGCCCGACATGGGACTCGAACTCACAAACCGTGAGATCGTGACCTGAGCTGATGTCAGACGCTTTGCCAACTGAGCCACCCAGGAGCCCCTGATTATATTTTTCATTTGAGGTTACCATGGGGTTCATTTAATTTTGTTCTGTTTTAGGGTTTTTCCCATATTCTCATGGATACATTTTTTTTTCCACTCAGAATTTTTTGAGCATGTAAACTATTGATGTGGTTCAAAAACTAATAATTATTAATAATATACCTAGAAAAGTATCATCCCTCCCTATTCCTCCCCACCCTATCTCCACCTATCCCCTGTAGTATACAATTTTTTTAGTTTCTGACTTATTCTGGTATTTCCTGTTGTAAAAATAAACGTGCTTTTCTTATTTCTCTTTTTTGCACAAATACACTACAGGTACATCTTTACACTTTGCTTACTTGACATCTGTCAATAAATCCTTGAGGTCATTCCCTGTCTGTTCATGGGGATCTTCCTTATTCTTTTATGCAGCCACTTGTTATTCCATTTTGAAGAAAAACATTTTAAAATGTGAGCATTTATGTTGTATGCAATGTTTTGTAATTATCGGTAATGCTGTAATTCACAACCTCATTTGTAGATACTCCGGTGGTGTTTGAAGTTGTATCTTCAGAGTCAAAACCTAGAAGAGAGATTTCTGGGTCAGAAATAAATCCAGGCACCTGGGTGGCTCAGTTAGTTGAGCATCTGACTTTGGCTCAGGTCATGATCTCTCGGTTTGTGGGATCGAGCCCCCTGTGGGGCTCTGCACTGCCGGTGTGGAGCCTGCCTGGGATTTTCTCTCTCCCTCTCTTTCTGCCCCTCCCCCACTCACACTCTCTCTCACAAATAAAACATTAAAAAAATAAATGTAGTTTTCGTAGATATGGCCAATTTCCCTTTGAGAGGGTTGTGTCCTTCCACATTCCCACCAGTGAACTGGACTGTCATACATTCCATTTTTGCCAGTTGAATGGGTGAGAGAGAAATGGCCTATCAGTGTTGTTTCAATTTGCACCTCTCTTATTATTAATAAAATATCTTTTCATCTGTTTAACAATCATTTTATATCTGGGTGTTTTTTGTCTTTTGTTTTGTTTTGTTTTGTTTTTTGAAAATCAGCTGTCTTTTACCCATTAAAATTTTTTTCTATTAGGGTATTAGATCTTTCCCTCTCAATTTTAAGAATTCTTTTTCTAGGGGTGCCTGTCTGGCTTACTCGGAAGAGCATGCAACTCTTGATCTCAGGGTCATGAGTTCAAGTCCCAGGTAAGGTATAAAGATTACTTAAATAAATAAAAACTTTAAAAAAAGGATTCTTTCTCTATATTAATTATTTTAGTCCTTTCTCTGCAATGAATATTGCAAATAGTTTCTTGTAGTTTATCACCTACTTTTAACTTTGCTTACAATCTTTATTGCTATGGAAAACTTCTTTTATTTTTACAAAAGCAAATGTATGTGTCTTTTATTACCTCTGGATTCCAATAAGCCTTTCATTATACATTAGAGAAATTCATCCATCTTATATTCCAATACTTGTAAAGTTTCAGTTTTACATTTAGCTCTGTGATCCATTTGGAGTGAAATCTTTTGTATGATGTAAAGTATGGATCTAATATTATCCTTTTGAAAACACCTATCCAGTTCTCACAGGTCACTTATTAAAAAGTACGTCTTTCATGTTTCTACTAGCTCTTGAGTCTATTCTGATATTTATTTTTCTTTTAAAACCATGACTGTTCCATACAACACCCAGTGCTCATCATGACAGGTGCACTCCTTAATCTCCATCACCTATTTCATCCATCCCTCTGCCCACCTCCCCTCTGGTGACCATCAGTTTGTTCTCTAGAGTTAAGAGTCGGCTTCTTGGTTTTCTTCTCTTTCCCTGCCATGTTCATTTGTTTTGTTTCTCAAATTCCATATAGGAGCAAAATCATATGATATCTGTCTTTTTCTGACTTATTTTGCTTATCACAATACTCTCTAGCTGCACCCACTTTGTTGCAAATTGCAAGATTTCATTCTTTTTCATGGCTGAGTAATATTCCAGTGTGTGTGTGTGTGTGTGTGTGTGTGTGTGTGTGTGTGCGCGCGCACGTGCCACACACCACATCTTCTTTATCCACTCATCAGTCAGTGGACATTTGGGCTGTCTCCATAATTTGGCTATTGTTGATAGTGCTGCTATAATCACAGGGGTGCATGTATCCTTTTGAACTAATGTTCTTGTATCCTTTGAGTAAATACCTAGTAGTACAATTGCTGGATCACAGGGTAGTTCTATTTCTAACTTTTTGAGGAATCTCCGTACTGTCTTCGAAAGTGACTGCACCAGTTTGCCAAAACCATGATTATTAATGCTTGGTTTATTTGAACTCTCCAGGCTGCAGAGACACCTTTTTTTTTTTAAATGTTTATTTATTTTTGAGAGAGAGAGACAGAGCATGAGCGGGGGGGGGGGGGGGGGCAGAGAGAGAGGGAGACATAGAATCCAAAGCAGGACCCAGACTCCGAGCTGTCAGCACAGAGCCCAATGCAGGGCTCAAACCCATGAACCATGAGATCATGACTTGAGCCGAAGTTGGGCACTTAACCAACTGAGCCACCAAGGCACCCCAAGGCTGCAAAGACATCTTAAAATTTCCCACAATGTTATTTCTGATAGTTTTGCTCTATATGCTTTGATATTTAGTGCCTACAATTCGTGTCCACTTTCTTTTCACTGTGAAATGAACTTTTATCGATCTAACATGGGCCATCCTTTTGTGAGTTCATATTGCTTTCCCTTGAGTTCCATTAGTCTGACATGAATATTGCCACCGCCCTGTTTATTTGTTTGTTCACACTGGCCTAAACCTTCCCTGTAATTTGGGTTTTACCTTCTCCTATCATTGTATTTCACATGCTTTTTGTAAAAAGCACATAGACATGTTTTCTTTTTAACCCAATCTTTAAATTCTCCGTTCATTAAGCGTAGAAATTCATCCATGGTTACTTATAGCCAGTCTGTTAGCTTTCATCTTACTTTGGATTCCTTGCTTCATGCTTTCTCACTTTTTATGCTTTCTTGCAGGGGTTTTTTTTGTTTGTTGCTCTGAAATCATTTTAATTTCTAGGTTTTTAGGGGCACCTGGGTGGCTCAGTCGGTTGAGTGTCCGACTTCAGCTCAGGTCATGATCTCACAGCTTGTGAGTTTGAGCCCCGTGTTGGGCTCTGTGCTGACAGCTTGGAGCCTGGAGCCTGCTTTGGATTCTGTGTCTCCTTTCTCTGCCCCTTCCCTTCTCACTCTCTCTCTCTCTCTCTCAAAAATCAATAAACATTAAAAAAAATTTCTAGCTTCTTAATTATCAAAGTCAAGAATGAAAACACATGTTATTACTTCTATCCCTTCCTTTTTAGAAGTGTGTTTTCATCAAATACCTTTATAAAGGGTTATTCCTTTAAAATGCAGTCTTCTATTTTTTTTTTTAATGAAAGGACTGCTTTTAAAAAAGCATTATTTGTTTTGTTTTGTTTTACTAATTTTTAAGGTCTTCTTTATTAAGGATATAGAAGAAATGTCCTCTTAATGTGACTACTTCCTTTTTTTATTTTATTTCAGAAAGAGTGTGTTAGTGGGGCAGGTGCAGAGAGAAAAGGAGAGAGAGAATCTTAAGCAGGCTCAACACTGAGCATTGAGCCTGACGTGGGGCTAGATCTCATGACCCTGAGATTGTGACCTGAGTGGAAATCAAGAGTTGGACACTCAACCGACTGAGCCACCCAGGTGTCCCTTAATGTGACTAATTCTAGATGACATAAGGAGCAGGGATATCATGAAGATACAAGAGATTCCATACTGTAGCTGTTTCATCATCACTAGAAAATGTTTGTATACCTTTATTCCCCCCAGTGTCCTGTTTTAAGAGCAATAACTCCTTTGTCACCATTGCTCTCTTTGAAGTGAAGTATAATCCTCAAATTCCCTGAACATGTTTTAAAAAGCATACAAATGGTACAAAATTAAGTTTTTAAAGAAATAAGTGAAAAGTGCCCTTTTGAAGTCATATTATGTTCTTTCCCCTTACAAACTCAAAAATAAAAATATTGGCTTACTTAACGCCTTTGATCTATTCACTGTTAGTTTCCTTTCTGAGGCACTGTGATTTTACCCAACAGAATGGTTATTTTGGATTTATATTCCCAAAGCCTATAAAAATAAGAATGTCCAACCTAACGATTCCTTTTATAAGCAGTAAAACAAAAGTGGGAAGAAACGAGATAGACAATAGGTTCATCTGTGATGCAGAATTATGCATAATCACATTACATGTGTAAAAACTGGAGAGAGAGAGGCATGTCTCTATTCTAGCCCCCCTGAAGGGATGGTAGGTGGGCACAGTGAAAATTCTGGTCTTTTAGAATAATGTAGATTTAGAATGTTATGACCAGAAGGTGTTAGATTTTTGTTGTACATTATACCAAATGTCTTCTTACTAAAGCAATTTTGATTCTTCCTGTACAGTGAAGATAGAGATATCTTTATTTTAGTGTCTCAAATCATCCTTCATGCACCATCTGAGTAGGGCTGATGGCCACAATCGCTGCAGCATCTGAGGTGCTGGCCTTCATTAACTGGTCCAGCTTCAGCAGAGGTAACAGGTGGCAACACAGAGTTTCTTCTGTCACCTGTTTGATTCCCTGTCACTCATACCCACAAAATATCCCACAGTGCATGTGCATTTTCCCTTTGAGCTCAACTAATTTAATGTAAACGAATTCAAGTATTTCCATTTTTTATTTTTATTATATATATTTTTAACTTTATTTAGAGAGGGAGGGGGAGAGAGAGAGAGAGAGAGCGAAAGAGAGAGAGAGAGCGCACAAGCAGGGGAGGGGCAGAGAGAGAGAGGGAGAGAGAGAATCCCAAGCAGGCTCCACACTGTTAGCATGGAGCCTGATGCAGGTCTCAAATTCATGAACTGTGAGATCATGACCAGAGCCAACACCAAGAGTTTGTCACTTAACCAAATGAGCTACCCAGGCACCCCTATTTCCACTAGTTTGAATATTTTTTCTCTTTTAAATCTCTACACCCAATGTAGGGCTCAAGCTCAACCCTGAGATCAAGAGTCACATGCGCTTCCAACTGAGCCAGCCAGGCACCCCTCAAATATTTCCATTCTTTTACCTTAGCTGAGGGCACTAGGTTTTCTCTGTCACAAAATATGTTAAGGAACAGGATTGGCTACAAGAAATATCTTGTCTACAGATTTTTGGGAAGGTCGGGTACATAGGAGACCTCAGAGAAGATGATGATTAAGTGGTTGGGCTATGGAGAGAGATAAGAACTACTTTCTTAACCTGGAGTCAAGGAGTCAAGTTATTAGCAAAGTAGGAAGCCTGGAGAGAAAGGATCCCTGTTCAGCTTTCTGCTTGGCCACAATCTGCTGACCCCTGTCTCCCTCACACTCAACTTAGAGCAGGACCTAAAGTTGAGCCAGCTCTAATCCAGAACCCCTAACACTGCCAGGATAAGTTGCCTCAGGAATTTCTAATTACTTTTGTAAACACTTCCCCAACCCTGCCACGTGGGGACCATGAATGCTGGGGCAGAAGAAAACCCATAACTAGAGTAAAGGCCATGTCCAGGGGAAATTTTTAAAATTATTTCTAAACCTTTGAAATGGGAGGTATCTGCAAAGTTAAAATCTGTATTTTCCATTTCTGCGTTCACTGACTTGAGACATATTTCATACAAGTACTAGAAAGCAGCATTTGTGGGCTGTTTTGGGGGGGGGGTGGGTCCTTCCCTGGCCTAAGAAATTGAAAAAGAGCATGCCCATCAGGGGCTCTAGCAATAGTGTCAGTGAGATGGAGAAGTTGCTGGTGTCCTCCCAGCCCCCTGTGTGTGTGTGTGTGTGTGTGTGTGTGTGTGTCTTAATTCCCAGCCTTGCAACATCTACCAGGATTCATTTGTCAAACAGTAGGTTTGATAGTATTTTAGTGGATTGGCTGGACAGTTCAGTTAGAACACAAAGTGTATCCGTGTGCGTTACAGATGGGAAGAAGTACGAGCATGCTCACCAGCCATAGGGTTGGGTTTGGAAAAGGAATTGAGCCCTTTGGTCCAACTCTTGGGTGGACATACCAGTAGAGCCCTAATCAAGTATCCCAAGTCCTCAACACAGGGCCCAAGGACCCTCCGCATTTCTGGGTCTTATTTACCAACAGTGGATATGGCAAGAAGAGGAAAGAGTAGGTCAGACTAACAAAGACAAAGAATATGTGCCTGTTGATAGTCTATATCACATGACACAAAAAATAGCCATAGGATCAGGAAATGAATAAACAAATCCGGAGTCCAGTAACTTCCTTTAAGGATTAATGAGACAAATGGGAGAATTTATAAACTACACTGCCAGGTGTTCAAAGTTGTAAGACAGGCAGGTACTGGGGTTGATGAGCATTTGTTGCCTTTTACTGGAAATGGTAAAAAAATGTCTACCATCATTTGGAAAAATAGATGCTAGGCTTCCTAAAGCCCTTCTGATATCTCTTTGTACATTAGTTTTGTGGCTGAGAAGAAAGAGGCTCAACAGGATTGAGACTATTCAAGTGCATAGAGCTAGCAAATGTCAGGACTCAGTTCTAAACCCCATTCTTTGAACCTCATGCTCTTTCCACTTCGTTATTCCACCTCTCAAGACCAGGCAAAGTTGAAAAATAGTAAGTCTATAGAATTTTAATCCACCCCTTGAGATTTGTATTAAACCTAACCAACAGGTTTCCCCCCCAATAACCATACTCTCTTTTCGAGTATAATACCCTCCTTTTGGAACATAATTATTTGATTATTGCAGATGCTTTGGTGTGAAGGTGTTCTTGGAAAAACAATTACCAAGGGAGGAACCATGAGGGAGAAAGCTTATAAAATGTCCTAGATGAGGAAACTGGGTGGCGTTGTCAGTGGAGCGTCTGACTTTGGCTCAGGCCATGATCTCATGGTTTGTGGGTTTGAGCCCCGCGTCAGGCTCTGTGCTGACAGCTGAGAGCCTGGAGCATGCTTCGGATTCTGTGTGTGTGTGTGTCTCTCTCTCCCCCTCCCTGTTTGTGCTCACTCTCTCTCAAAAATGAACAAATGTTTAGAAAAATAAAAAAATTCCTAGATCTATTACCTGCAATAAACTTGGTTCATCTGCATTTCTTGATAAGCATGGGATCTTCTCTGTAATGGCCAGACTGCGACACTGTGTATAAGTAGGAGAAATTAAGAAAATTACTGAGGAAGGTGGTGGTGTGGTAATTCAAAATGATTTGTGGTAGCCATGTGTTCTTGCACTGGCTGTAGAGAAACAGGGAGACCTGGTGGTAGGCTGGCAGGTGTAACAACATATTCAATTATTGGTAGAAATTTTGAAAAACAATGTGCAAATTAGAGCAAGGCATAGATCCCCATAAAAGAGAAGCCCTCTGAGGAGCCCTGAGAGGATTCTGCCTCATGTTGAAGCCATGTGAGAAGAGACCTTGGTGATGTTGCATGAAGTAGGGTTCATTCAGCAATCGACCACAATACCTATGTAATGGATGGGTCTTCTTTGCCTCTTCCAAATTGTGGTTATTTGGTATTTTTTTTAAATACACAAACAGAAGATCATATGCTTTTGTTGAATCATTACCGGTCTTCATACACAGTAAAACCTTGGTTTGCAAGCATAATTCCTTCCAGAAACATGCTTATAATCCAAAGTACTTGTATGCCAAAGCACATTTCAAGAACCATTGGCTCAGTTGTGATCATGTGATGTTCGGTGTCATGTACTACTCATATTGCAAGACATCGCTCATTTATCAAGTTAAAATGTATTAGAAATGTTTGCTTGCCTTGCAGAATACTCACAGAACAAGTTACTTGCAATCCAAGGTTTTGTTGTACTTTGTTGTACGGGAAAAGCTTGATCAAATTGGGGAACTGAAGAATGCCAACATATAGGAGCTGCAGTTAATCAGGAAGAGGAGAAGGAAGACAAGGTAATGAAATCTAAAATCTAATTTCTCTCTTCTTCAGCAAGAGGAACTATATGTTATTCTTTCCCTACTCTTGTCACATATTCTGGGATGGTGGTGCCAATTGGTCAATAAGATAATAGTTATCTGCTATTCTGCCTTTTAGTCACAGTAGAGGTAGAATAGACAAGAATTAACTGCATCAGTTGCCAGAACAAATCAATCATCTTTTCAAAATTTCTATTACATCCAGTGTCTACAACAAATATATGATCTACTCTTATATACAACCCTGAATACCTAAAAGAAAATTTTAATTTTGTCCTTGGAATCGACATCCCTGTGAAGTGGGATTTGGGAGTTCACTGAACTCAGCAGTATGTCCCTATAATCTGCTCTAGAAGTTTTTCTTTCTCACTTACTATTAAAAGACTTTCCTCATCCTTGATGAGGCCTTGTCCTCATCCTACATGGACATATACAAGATGTGCAAATGAGTTTCCTTTTCAGCCACTTCAGATGGGTAGTAAACTGTAAGCAATTCTCACGCAATCTAAAGGAATCATACCTTTATGTCCTTGATCTTGAATGGAAATGTTTGATTTTTGCATCAGTTATGGAGAGTAAATGTGAAAGTGATTGAATTATTGAACTGTGCAAAGTGATGAAATCAGTTACTCTAGTGTTTTGTGTTATAGAAGAAAAATACTTGTTATGCTAGCATCTCGCAGCCTGGTATGGTTATGGTACACCAGGCATGGTGTATGGTGTAAAATAAAGGGGGGAGAGGGCAAGAGCAGATTTATCTGAAAATGAAGGAGTAAATTTTAGGTTTGGATCAATCCAAGCAGATTAGTTGAAGAACTTTCCAATTTGTGCCTTATTTTTGTGACGTGTTACCCCTATCACTGCAATCAGCTCTCCCTGTAGGCTCTGAAGAACACCGCCAGATGAGGGGCTTCCACACTGCTATCACCTCTACAATGGTTCTCCTCAACCCAGTCGATTCTTACAGTAAATCTGGGAAGAGATGTGCTGGCCACAGCTAACTATCCCGTCCCCTTTCACTGCATCTGACTTTAAACCACCCGTGAAACAGATGTGATGAAATTCATGAAATTTACTAGGTGCTATTTAATTTGTACCAAATATGTGAGTTACAGACCCAGAGAGGGCCATTTGTAAGGTGATAAGTGACATGTTAAGAGTTAGGCTCGTTAATATACATTATACTGTTAGGAACTATGCAAACGGATGCATATATGGATATGCAGGTGTATAATCCAAACTGAGCATATCAAGGGCCTCTCATCATAAACAAACACAAGGGAAAAGATGAAATAACTAGTTGACAGCAAAAATTCTTTGGTATGAGTTCACAGTGGTATACTCTGCTTTCTTTAAATGAATTTCCTGGTAAATTGGGAATAAAAATAATTCTTTTTTTTTAACGTTTATTTTTGAGACAGAAACAGGGCGTGAGTGGGGGAGGGGCACAGTGAGAAGAAGAATCCAGAGCAGGCTCCAGGCTTTGAGCTTTTAGCACAGAGCCCGATGTGGGGCCCAGACCCACGAACCGTGAGATCATGACCTGAGCCGAAGTCGGACGCTTAACCGAGCCAGCCAGGCACCCCAGGAATAAAAATAATTCTTGAAAGCATTTTTGCACCCCAAGATCGATGGATCATCTATCTATATATGCTTTGATATAACCGCTCCACCTTCCACATAATTTGGAAACAAATAGAATTAATAAGGGACAAATGGAACTGTAGGGGCGCCTGGGTGGCTCAATTAAGCATCCGACTCTTGATTTCGGCTCAGGTCATGATCTCATGGTTCATGAGTCTCAGCCTGGCATTGTGCTCTGTGCTGACAGCGTGGAACCTGTTTGAGAGTCTCCCCTCTCTCTGCCCCTCCCCCACTTGCATCCTCTCTGTCTCTCTCAAAATACATAAACTTAAAAAAAAAATGAGACACTGTAAACTCAAAAAGAGTAATAAGCTGGCTGTATCAAATGAAATGTGACTATAATGTTTCATAATGGGGAAAATGTTAGCGAATAGGTTACAGAGTGATGGCAAATCGTCTTCCGACCGGCCAGACATTGGGTGATCAAAGGTATCAACACGTATCAGACAATAACCAGTCATTTTAGCTTGCAAATAATGTGGGAAGTGAACCTTTAGAAATGTCAAGTGACCAAACAGGTATGTGCAGAAATTAACTTTTTTTTTTTTATTATATATCATATAATGTAGTAGTAAAGTTTGAAGTGCATGAATAAAAAGTTAGTGAAATTACAGGAGGAACAATCTATAGAGCGATAATAGGTGCATTCCTTGTGCATCTGAAAGGAAAAGAAAAAAGAGTTTTCACTCATTTTGGCCTAAAACTTAGTGTCAGGTTCCCAGGATTCTGACATCAGAACCCGGATAACGCTGATTAGAACCATAGGGGCTTTACAATAAAAGCTAAAATATTGACCATATGATGGCAAAAAGTCTTAGTTTGTGGTTAACTGATTCTCTTCTAGCTACTCTCTGATGAAGTTGGTGGCGCTGTGGAGGAGGACCGCCGTCTCCTGGACGAGGATCGGGACCGCTCGGCGTTGTAGGTGACATGCTTGTCGTAGTTCTCCATCTGAGCCTCCAGGACATCTCTCTGCTGCTGCCTGATGGTCTGGCTGATGAGCCCAGGGAGGGCGTGGATGCTGCCAATCAAAGTCTCCAGTTTCGTTTCCACGGTAACAATCCTCTTCTCAAAGTCTTCGCTCCGCTCATTTAGGTCGGAAATCATGTCATACATGATGTTCTGGGTCTGCAAAACAGGGCGGACACGGGTAGAGCAACCAGGAACTCAAGGTTTCACGACACTTGCCCAGGAAGCGAGCTGTCCGCTCTCTTCAACCCTTTGTTGAAGCTGTCTGGTTTCCCTCTAGAGGGCCGCCTGGGTGGCTCATCTGGTTAAGCGTCCCACTCTTGATTTTGGGTCTGATCATGATCTCACGGTTCATGGAATGGAGCCCAAGTTTGGGCTCCGTGCTGCCATCGAGGAGCCTGCCTAGGATACCCTCCCTCTCTCTCTCTCTCTCACATTCTCTCCCCCCTCCCCCCCCCCACCCCGTTTGTGCTTGCTTTCTCTCTCTCACTCTCAAAATAAATTAAAAAAAAAAATAACAAAATGTGCTCTTAGCTGCTTCACAACCTCTTAATGGTGATAAATGAACCAACTGAATAAGGGAGTTACTGTTCATGATACAGGCACCTCATTTGAGTTTGGCCACGGAGACAGAGCGCATTAGCTTTATTTTTTACTATATAGTCTGGAGGCTATGTGAACAACATCCATTCATTCAGAAAATACTGAACCTCTATGGCATGGCAGCCCTAGAGCCGTATTAGTAAGCACAGCACTAAAGAAATACTTTGAAAGAAATAGTGTCTTGCCTCATAGATATATTCCTGAGATGACATTATGCAGTATATATTTATCATATTATACATCTAGTAAAATGTTATATCTTATATTATTTCCAAGTGGTCTGTTTTATCATTTGACCTTACAGTGATGTAAGAGTCTGCCCCATCTTTGTTCAAGGTGTGTCTACGGGAGAGCCACGTTTGTAAATATTAATCGAGAACATCTTTCAGTCTCATATGTGCTACCCACCTTAAATGTATGATATATGTATGCTGTCCTACAGGTAAGTTGTTGAGGATGTCACTATCTTCTATTCATAAGACATCAAATATTCAGGTGCACCTGGGTGGCTTATTCGGTTAAACATCCGACTTTGGCTCAAGCCATGATCTCACAGTTCATGAGTTTGAGCCCCGTGTCGGGCTCTGTGCTGACAGCTCAGAGCCTAGAGCCTGCTTTGAGTTCTGTGTTTCCTCTCTCTGCCCCTCTCCTTCTCATGCTCTGTGTGTGTGTGTCTCTCGCTCTCAAAAGTAAAGAAACATTTTTTTAAAAAGCATCAAATATTCAACATTTACATGTTTATATAGTATGTTATTGATATACATGAAAATGAATATGATTTACTTGTGTTATTTTATGAGACTAGGACAAAGAGGTGTGATTTTCATAGATGATATTGGAAGCTTTATAAAGAACATAGCTGATTTATCGAACAAACAACAAAATGTATTGAGAGAGGCCCCTTTAAAAGCACTCGTTGTTAAGGGGCGCCTGGGTGGCTTGGTCGGTTAAGCGTCCGACTTTGGCTCAGGTCATGATCTCACGGTTTGTGAGTTCGAGCCCCGCATCGGGCTCTGTGCTGACAGCTCAGAGCCTGGAGCCTGCTTCAGATTCTGTCTGTCTGTCTGTCTGTCTCTCTCTCTCTCTCTGCCTCTCTGCCCCTCCCCTGCTCATGCTCTCTCTCTGTTTCTCAGAAATAAATGTTAAAAAAAAAGTTTTAAAAAGCATTTGTGTTAAAAGGCTAAAAACTTCCATATATGCTATAATACCTCTTTTGGACCTAGCTCAGGAAAATGGAAGGTCACTGATGACAAATACTCATATTTAAAAAAAATATATCTGTTTAGGGGAGCCTGAGTGGCTCAGTCAGTTAAGTGTCTGACTTCATCTCAGGGCATGATCTCATGGTTTGTGGGTTCAAGCCCCGCATCGGGCTCTGTGCTGACAGAGCCTGGAGAGAGAGCCTGGAGCCTGCTTCAGATTCTGTGTCTCCCTCTCTCTGCCCCTCCCCTGCTCATTTGCTGTCTCTCCCTTTCTGAAAAATAAATAAAACATTAAAACAAATTAAAAATATTTGTTTAAATGTTTATTTTGAGAAAGACAGAGTGTGAGTGGGGGAGGGGCAGAGGGAGAAAGAGAACACACGTGAGAGAACATCTTAAGCAGGCTCCATGCTTAGTGTGGAGCCCAACGCAGGACTTGATCCCATGAACCTTCGGATCATGACCTGAGCTGAAATCAAGGGTCGGATGCTTAAATGACTGAGCCACCCAGACAGCCCTAAATATTCATATTTTTAAAGTGGAATTTACTTGAAAGGGACAACCAAAAATCAACCAGATAAATCTTATAAGTGTGAAAGAGGAATCTGGGAACTATTAATGTCCTTTTAAAAAGTAGTATGATTTTTTAAATAATGAAAAAAGAATCATAAATTATGAAAACCGATTCCCTTTTTTTTTAAAAGATGATGTCCATGTTCTTAAAAAACTATTTCACAGTCTTCTGAGTTGGCTTAAAAGTGAATAAAAAACAATAATTTTATCAGTGAGTCCTATGGAGCCCTGAAGGTCATGGTCAAACCCAGGATGCAGTTCTCCTCTCAGAGGGAGGAGACTGAAGGACAAATATGAAACCCAATGCTATTGTCTCATATTCCATGTACATTTTCCACGGTACTTTCAAGTCACTGTAAGTAGGAAGGCTTTTAGAATGGGGTTTGAATAATTTATATAGGGAAAGAGCATGTGAAGAGAAATCTTTTAAGGTGGACCATCATGTTAGGGCTAATTGTTGGTTTGATGTGCAACACAAAGTTGGGGTATCCTCCTCCCAGTGGATTATCAGTCACCGTGCAGGGCTTCATTCCAACACACCTCACCATGAAGGCTGAGACCCCCATGCTTACCTTTGCTAGGTCCACCAAGGTGTTGGCTTGGTCATTCAGTTTCCTCTGCTCCATTTTTACACTTCTTAATCTAAAAGACAGAATCTCAAGTCAGAAGGGTTCCTTCCTGTCTACTGCTGTCATAACGCCTTCCAAAGAGCATGCATAAAATCGACAAGAGCAAATAACTGCATGGATAATGCCTTGAACATTTGGGGGTCAAGTTCAAACTGGTTATGTATCTGGAACAATGAGAAGCATGCTTCCCCAACACCGCAAAAAGGAAAGGAGAGAGAGAGAGAGGAGAGTAAGAGATGAGGTGTCCTTAGGACAACTATTTACCAGGGAGTTAAAAGTTGAATCGGGAGAGAGGCTCATAAGGACTTAACCATATGAGAAAAGCCAAAACATTCCTTAAAATCCCAGTATCATTTCAAATAGACATAGGAAGAAATAGGCAAAGCGACTAGACTTTCATCAATGTTGGAGCAGTGAGCACCTTCCTATGCCTACATGACTAGATACACAGGATAGCCCTGTTCAGTTTGAGATGGATTGGGTTAGGTATTTGAACCTGATGAAAACACAGTGATAAGTGAGATTCTTAGTAGCAAAAATAAGACTTTTATTCAACCAGCAGCAAGAGAACCCAAAACACATAAGTCTCTTATTCTTCATTGTGTTTTGCTCGACTTTTATCTTAAACTGCCATCGAATTTGAAGGGAAGCCAGGCCATTTCCTTGGGAGAATTTCCCTTAATTTTTTTCTTGTAGATAAAAGTCAGCGGACAATTAAAATGTCTGACAGATGGGGTTTCTGGTTGTAAACTTACTTTTAGATGCTTTTAAATATCAGTGCATATATCTGATTGACAGTCAAAACACTGCTGTTAAAAAAAAATCTTTCTTAAGGATGACTTTTACTAGTCCTTATTTTATTTACTATAATATTTTTGAAAACATATTTATTGGGTGCTTACTCCCTACCAAGAAATTAAGATTTTCCAACAGGAGAAAAGGGGTTGTTTGTTCTTTAAGCCAACAATCCGAGCCATGCTCCAAATGAGAAGCACATTTCTCTTGGGTACTTAGTTTAAAAACAAAAAACAAAAAACAAAATCCATGCTAACCTTATTACCTGTAAATGACATGTCATTTACAGAGTATAGTGTCGATGTTGGAGAGATTAATCTTTATAATTTCCCAATTTCAACGAAAGGTAGTTACAAAAAAAAAGGATCAAAAATTCACAGGGCAAGATTTTACTGCCAGGGAGATTTTTACAACAAATGTTCAGTAGTGCGCAGTGATTTTGTTTTGAAACTACGCTATGCAATATGTCACCAAGTCTGCTTGACAGTGAAGACAGATTTCCTTCTGCCAGTATGGGTTTAACTGACACCTGCCTATAACATGATATTTAACAATGTAAAACAGCTTAAGGTTATCACTTGCCGTTGCGAGTCTGTGTTTCCCTATTAGAATGCTTGGAACTAAGTTAATTGGCTCTTTTGTACACTATTATAGAGATGGACTGGGTGTAAGTATAAAAGGAATTTACAAACAGGTATTCGAATCTAACATGTTGTTGAGATAGGCTTCTCTAAGTACTCACAAGGATTACAATTCTTGATGTACACCTTTTAAAAACAAGTCCCCTTCCACCCCTCTCCCCCCTGCAAAAAACAAAAAACCCTTTGAACATGTGTGAGGTCATTCTGCAGAAATGTACTAGAGAGAACAACAGTGTCAGATGTGGACTCCCTTCTCCCTGGCCCTATTTGACCTTCAGTTTCTTAATGTATGAAATGAAGTGGGTTAGGATAGGATGGTATTTCTAAAGTGCTGCATTTGTACCGACAGAGGTGTTCGAGGTGGCTATGTGATACTCAAACCAGAAGACATTAAATACTAAACCAGATGGAGAGACAGTTACTCCCTTTTATCCTCTTCCAATTCTTGATTATTACAAGAAAAATGTCTCAGGCTGGTCCTCTCCTGTTTTTATCTCCCAACACCTGCTCTTCTCTCCTTTTTGAAAAGAGAGCAGGATTTCAGCTGAGTGCTTCCTGCATGCAGCAGTTCCGTGGCTAGAATTCAACGCCAGTGTTTCAAATGTTGGTGGATGCGACCTCTCCCTCTCTTTGCTGGGAGCAGGAGCGGCTTTTTGTTTTTGTTTCATTTTTGTTTTTGTTGTGTTAGCCATTTTGTGATAATGATTTACACCAAGCTTTATTTTCAAATTCAAGGAATGGGACCCTTAGCACATGAATGACTCAAGTCTGGGGAACCAGATCAGAAGCCTCCAACCACTTGGGAGTGCAGGCAAGGCCCTGAGGTTGGCAAGCCCAGTGAAAGGGCCAGTGGGTGTCCCTTAGCTGAGGTGGGTACTCTGCTCTTGAATTACCATATATTATGTTTCTGACAGTAGAATTTTGCCCAGTTGTTTTTTTTCCACTAATCTGGAAAGCTGACATAGGGTAGCCCCCTATTGAATCAGAATCCCTTTAAGCTCCTTGAACTTAAATCATCTTGCCTTGCTGTTCCTGAGACTGTACCCTAGAACTGGTAGAAAAAGCCTACTTAAAGCTGCAGCTGCCAGAATAAAAGGTAACATGCATGTGTATTTTACTTTCTCCCCCCCCACCCCGCCCCCGCAAAAAAAAGAAGAATAAGGAACGTATGTTGACTTCTTCCTTGTGAACTTCACTTATCACAGGAAAGTATCATGATTTTGGATCACATTTCCATAGCAGCAATCAGACTACTGAAATTCACAAATAAAGGACCCGCTTGGATGCATGCAGCCGGTAGAAAATTCTGCAAATGTCGAGAGGAGCGGCTCACACAACTTACTTCCGAGCTCTATTTTCATTTTGTTGAAATAAAAAGACAAAACAAAAGAAAAGAAAACTGTAAAATATTCCAGAACAGAGTAACACAGTGTGGTGTTCAGTTGTGCACAGGGGGCTCGATTCATTAGCTGAGAGATCCTGTTAAGGCTCTGTAGGATCTTGGCATGGTGATCAAAGAAAAACACGGTTCGCTTATGGTATCATCCTTCATTGCTGAGACTCCCCCCTCTGTCCCGCCCCTGAAATACAGCGCTTCCTCCAGAACGAGGTTCAGAAGGAAGACCCTCTAGGAAGTCATCACGGCCTCTTTGATACACGATGTCCAAGTAAACTGTAGGAACCGTTTTGACCTAATATGAATGTCATGGGGTTAAAAGGACAGTGTTCTACATAGTAGGATGATTATAATGTTGGTGGTGTTTTTTGGACGGCGTCCATCTCTTCCGAGTTGGGGCTTCTTAGAAGCCTGGTTTTCTGACAGGTGGGTCATCCGAAACTCAGTGTTAGAGAAATTATGTGTATTGAATTTCTCGGCTCTGAGACAAGTTCATGTCAACTGCTGAGTCTACGGTTGAGATAGAAGAGTGATGAGCTTTAAGGTTAAAGTTGATACCAGAAAAAGTATTCAAAGGTATTTAGGAACAGAATGCTTCAAGGCATTGAGTGATGATCTAAAAAGACAGATCCGTTAGTGAAACAGAGGACACAAGCCTGGAGAAGCAGGCATCCACCAGAGACGAGGGAGGCCACGTGTCAGGGAGAGAGGCTGTGAAGTTTGGAAAAGAGGAGAGTCCAGACAGAGCTCTGGAAAAGCTCTCAGGTCAAATGGGAGGATGGGAGAGGCCAGGGAGAGAGCTCTATCAAATGAGTTTGTAACTTCTCCCTCAAGCAGCAAGGTCTGATTTCACCCGATGCCATTTCACCGAGGCTGATGGTCTCACTGTGTCTGAATGGGAGGCAATGGGAGCCTTGCCCTTAAGAATCGAGCCCTGTGTGCTTTCCCGTATCACTAACTTAAAATGAGAGATTATGTACGATTAGAATCATCTAGCCAAACCCAGCCCATATAAATTTCCAATTGTATTTTTTTTACAAAGTACCCCTCCCACCTCAAAGGAAATCTAACCCCAAGACTATATCATAAAAACAATTTAGAACATTTGAGCTGCTTGGAGCTCATCTACTTTAGAAGTTCATGTTGCTGCCGAAGAAACAGACTGAGAAATGCCAAAGAAGCAGAAGAATTCATGAGGGGTTTCCTCTGTTACTCTATCCTGAAGCAGCATTGGGAAGACCCACATAAGCTGTACCTTGAAACTCTTAAAATCGGGTCAGGCCACCTTCCAGCAATCTAACAATTGCTTAGGGACAATGTGTCAACTTTGCTTCCCCAAATATTTTTTCCTAGCATACTATAAAAATTTTCAAACCTAGAGCAAACTTGAAAAAAAACTTACAGCAACCATCCCTAAGCTGTCTGTCCCCTGAGGTTTCAGCATGAATGCATTTCACAATAAAAATATAAATGTATAAATGCCCACCATTCACATGTGGCTACAAAATTACTACAGGAACTACCAAAGCATTTTTTCCCAGTGTTTTTGTTAGATGTAAAAACTCACCAATGGCATCAAAGGCCAATTTCATTTCATTATCTATTTAATAGGTACATCATTCTGATAGAAAGGGTTATAAATACGATCCCGGAGGACATGGGGTATGTGGCTGCTTGACCCATAGACTGACTGCACCTGCCCATACTAACAAAGGTAAGTTTTCGTTTTAATATACTTGAGTGGTATAGGTTAGTGGCAAAACATTAAAAGTACAAAGAATGCTTTCCCAGTATATACACATTATACCGTGTATACTTCTTCTACGAATGTTAGGTTCCTATATGCTATGGTTGTGGGTGTGTAGGAATGCCCTCTGTGCCAGGAGGGTTATGTCTGGTGACCCCGGAGGGAGAGGCCTGTCCTCAGAAGTGAAGGCCCAGCATCCCTTAGGGGACTCGCTCTCTGAGATCTAAACTTGAAGGAATAAAGATGTAGAGGCTCCACAGGGTGGGTATTTGGTTATAAAGGTGGCCATGAGCTTCAGCAAAGCAGCTCCCTGTGTGAGCCAGATCTATGTGTTCCTCTGTGTTTCGCTTTTATAATTTCCCACACTTTGAAAGAGTGTTACCTTAAGATTCTAGCCTTTCCTTACAAGGGACAGAAAGCACAGTTGTGGGCCCGGTGTGAAGTCACAGAACTAAAGGTGAAATGATGTCACTTTGGTGCTGGTAGTGGCAAGATCATGACTGAATAGCTCTGAGTGCATGCAGAATCCATGCAGAATCTCCCTCTCTTGTAGATCTCAGGGTGCCTGGATTTGATTCTCATTAAGGCAGGCAGCAATTTCTAGATGCAGTCCACATTTCCAGCGATAGTGATTCAAAAAACATAGAGGGAGAGGTCAAAGGGTAGCATTTGAATGCTTAGTGGTTTCCCATAGAATGTGAAGTGTGATACAGTACCTATGAACTACCTAAATATACAAAATAAAAACTCCAGCTTCAGAGCTTTTCTGGTCTGCTGTGCTAGGCAGCTCTGAGAAGACCCACCTTGCTGTGTAATCCAGACACCTAGTGTTTACCCACCTTTCTGTGATTGCCCTGGTAGGCTGCATGAGAAAAGCCACATTTCTGACCCATGCATGTGACTGAGCTGCTCTTCCCCATACAGAAATGCCACTGAGTTAAGAGCAAGGCTGCACAGCCTCGAGACTGATGCCCACATGAATGTACTTACGGTAAGGATGCTGCCAGCCTGGGGGAGAAAGAGCTGGTGGCTTTCAAGTCATTATTGATACTTACTACATAGACATTTGTCTTTTCAAAGTCTATGATAGTTATGTATAGCATAGAAACAAAATAACATGAAAGAACTTAAGCATATTGAATAATGGTGGCCTCCATAAGGTCAGACTCATTGTAAAAGGCACTATAAAATCTATAAGGAACATACAGCAAATAGAAAATCCCCTACGTCCTGAGTAAAGACTAGTTTAAAAATTCAAGTATGAAATCAAGTGTAGGTACTGCCTTCATAGAAAGATGCTGGCAGCCTGTTTAAAAAAAAACCCAGAGCGATCATAAAGTATTAAATGTTTTTCAAGATTTTGCAGTCAATACAAACGAAACATCTGAGGGCAAGCCATACGAATAAATAAGTTATATTAAGATATACAATTGCAACTGAAAATAAGGTTTCTAAAGAGAGAAACTGAGAAGACATTTTAATTAATATATTAAATGACTCTGCTCCCAATAACGGATGATTTTGAGTCCAAAAAAGAACTGACAATTTTCTCAGCATTTCATTTATGGAATTATTAAATTGCCAAATAATGTCTTCTGGGAACACACATGACAGTGTTTTCTTTTTTCCCCCTCTCACAAAAGAAGAATAACTAAGTATGGGAAATTAAGACCCAGAGTTACAAAAAGCAGGATGACAATGAATGAAAAATGGTACTTACTGATGAATAGCTTGCAAGAATTTTCGTTGATGTTTTCTTACTTTTGCATGATCTATCTTTTTTACTAGCTTTGTATTTTTGTAAATTAGCCATGTTTCCCTGAGTACATTGGCAGCTGCGTTTTTCACCTGTTAAGAAAACAAACAAACAAAGCAGTTGATAAATTCCCAGAGCAGAATCCTTTTAAAACATGGCCAGGGGTCCTATTCTTTTTTTTTTTAATATTTTTTTTAAGTTTTTATTTATTTTTGAGACAGAGAGAGACAGAGCATGAGCAGGGGAGGGGCAGAGAGAGAGGGAGACACAGAATCTGAAGCAAGCTCCAGGCTCTGAGCTGTCAGCACAGAGCCTGATGCGGGGCTTGAACTCACAGACTGTGAGATCATGACCTGAGCTGAAGTCGGATGCTTAACCGACTGAGTCCCCCAGGCGCCCCCCAGGAGTCCTATTCTTAATCCCAAAGATCACGGTAAGTTCTAGCTCTGTTTACTATTTCTCAAAAGAGTATTTTTGTTGAATCTGTGCCTTTTAAAAAGTACCTCTATCTGTCTGGGCACAACATTTAGGTTGAAATATTAGGGAGGTACCGATCTCTTTCTGGGCTAACTTCTACCCATCAGGAACATTTTCATCTAACCAGTTCTTTTAAAAAGCAAGAGGTGGTTGTAACCTGTCTGGCAACATTGCAGGGCGGGGTCAGGGGGAGGTTGGAAGAGGTGCTGAATTCTGCACCTTGTATTCCATTTGTTTTCCCCATGTTCTTCATTTCCCTGGAGAGAGGCAAAATGCCAGAAGGCCAAGGTGAATCTTGTCTTTTGCAAGCTTGCTTGGCATTTTTGGCTGTGAACTACAGGAAGGGCATGTTTCCACTGCTCAGTGTCCAAGCAGACCTATTCTTCTGCCCTTTCCGAGTGACTCAGCAAACTGTTAGCATGCTTTAATGAGCTGACAGTCTATGTTGTCATGATTTTGTGGGTTAATTTGAGTACACTGCATTTCAAATGGATGGGACAAACCTAAATGATACAAGTGTTCTAATGACACGGCTGAGACCTACTGTGGTTGATGGAAGGTATGAATACTTCCTAGTAATATTCAAGCACTTGCTTTTGTGATTAGCTCTTCATCAATTTCTGGACATTGATAAAGGCCCAGCCACGGACAAGTTCATCCTTCCTTGCTCACACTACAGGTTCTGATGACCCAGAGCTTCCCCTTAAGCTTGTTGTTAATAACTTACTCTAAGAAATTGATCCATTGAATTCTTTTGAGTGATGGATAAAGGCTGTTTCACAAAGAGCAGGCTGCTGGGGGGTTGGGTGGAGGAAGACCACTTTTTAAGAAAGGCACTGTGGTAGGGAAGAGAGAGCCACGAACTGGACTTGAGAAAGGGTTCTAAGTTCTTGACTTTGGACTAACCAAGTGAAGTCAAGGGGATGAGCTAACCCTTGCAGGACTTTAGTTTTCTCTTCCCTACATGAGAAGAGTAGAGAGAATTATCACTCAAGTCTGTTTCAGGCCTTAGATTTTCAATAAGGAAGAGTCTTAAAATTACATGACAACTATGATCCCAAGAAGGTATCTGTATTTTTTGACTTTGAGCACTGAAAGCATCAGGTTTGGTAGCTGACGGTGAATCTTTTTCACGCTGCTGAAAAGGTTTCTTTTTGAGGGAAATTGCTAGAACCCATTTGAAGAAAATGACGCTCTCCTAAAACTGCTTTTAACGCTGACTTTGGTCTATAATGCACTTTCTCTGGATATTCATCAGAGCCTGCACAGAGAGCATGCATTCTGAAACCAGTGGAAAAATGAAATGTCAGGTGCTGAGCACCAGCAGAGCATCTGAGGAACAGCACCACTATCCGCAGTGAAGTTCAAAGGTGTTCCAGTTAAATTCTTTGCTCTTCATTCTCACGTAAACACATTTCTCTCTTTACAGGGGTAAGGAATGCTTTTCCATTTGGTCCTCATGTTCTTTTCAGAGGTAAGGATGCTATATAAGTGGCTAAGGGTTGAGGACATTGCTTTTATTTTTTATTTATTTTTCTAATGAAAGTTTGTTTGTTTGTTTGTTTGTTGAGAGAGAGAGAGAGAGACAGGGAATCCCAAGCAGGTTCTATACTGTCAGTACAGAGCCCAACACGGGGCTCATACTCACAAACCGTGAGATCATGACCTGAGCTGAAATCAAGATTGGAGCACTCAACTGACTTGAGCCCCCCAGGTACCCTGAGGACCTTGCTTTTAAAGGGAGAGGGGTGGGAAGTTACTGGCCAACACTGACTGGGGTTGGAATAGGGTCCTTCCACACTAGAAAGCAGAAGGGCCACTTAAGCGAGGTCTCAGCTCTCTGAACAGCTTTACCACCTGGAAGAAGGTAAGGGGGCTGGGTGGCCCCCCCTCCCTGATATTATCAGCTCAAGACACAGAGGAGGAAGCTAGAAAACTTGGTAAAAACAGGTGGGACCATAACACAGCAGTTGAACATAGTAATGTTTGCAAGAGAACAAAACAATTGATTTCACTTTGGATTCCCATCCACACACAGCAAACGCCAAATGACCCAAGTCCTTAAATCTTGAACAAGGCGATTCATTGCTTGTCATCGGTGTATTTTATATGATTGTTTTTCCTCTTTGGGATGGCAGGGGAATGGCTGAAGGGGAGTAGGGAACCTCATTCTGAATTCATGGGGGTGAGTGAAACCCCCAAGTTCTTTGTTGCAGGGTTCACATGCACAAAATGCTCATTGTAGTTGACAGGCTAAAAATGAACATGATTCCTCGTCTGAAAATGAAATCCCTACAGCTGCTTTTAAAAACTGTGAAACACAGGCATTTATGTTGAAACATTTCCCTTTCTAACTCTCTAATAGGTGGTGAAACCCAGGAAGAAAACTCTGGAAGCATCCCATCTGCTGCTTTTTCAAAGTAGCGGTCACAAGACATGTGTCCAAAAGTAGAAATATGTGCTCTCTGCTTACTGGTCACATGTGTCTGGAATATGTTTTTCTGGTCTGTCTTTGGGTTGGAAGGGACAGGGTGGAAAGCACTTCAGTGTTTCACAAGCTCAAACAATGGGGAACTGTTAAATGACCATGACAGAAAACTTATAGGGGAAACTGGAGAAGAAAAGTTGACTTGGAGGGAAAGTTTCCTCTGCTTATGTACTTAAGAATGCTGCCGTGACATCTAACAGTGTAAACCTAGAGCTCTGTCCTGCCCTTCAAGGGCATTTAAAGACTCTCAGAGGACAGGGGAATATCACTAACCTTTGTGTCTCCCTAGCTCAGGGCTTCGGACATAGGTGGCGCTAAGTATTTGGTACCATAGTGTATACATTGTATCATAAGAACTCCTTTTTTTTTTAGTGTTTTTATTATTTATTTTTGAGAGAGAGAGAGAGAGAGAGCATGAGCAGGGGAGGGCAGAGGGAGACACAGAATCTGAAGCAGGCCCCATGCTCTGAGCTGTCAGCACAGAACCTGATGCAGAGTTTGAACCCATGTACCATGAGATCATAACCTGAGTTGAAGGCAATCACTCAACCAACTGAGCCACCCCAGGCACCCTGCATCATAAATTCTAATCATGAGCCACAGATACATATTTATTGACCACAGGACCTTCTTTTTAAAAAAAAATTTTTAATGTTTATTTATTTTTGAGAGACATCATGAGCAGGGGAGGGGCAGGGAGAGAGGGGGAGACACAGAATCTGAAATAGGCTCCAGGCTCTGAGCTGTCAGCACAGAGCCTGAGGCAGGGCTTGAACTCACAGATCGTGAGATTATGACCTGAGCCAAAGTCAGACGCCCAATCGACTGAGCTACCCGTGTGCCCCGACCAAAGGACCCTCTTGATAAGAAGGGTATACAGGTTACAGAAGAGACGTAAGATGTAACTACGTCTTCCCTAATTTCCATTTACTAATTCAACAAATTTATGAAGTGTCTACCATATGCTAGAGCCCATGATGGTTGTTATGGGGGATCACAGATCTAGCCCTCAAAAATTAGTAGCTGTAGTGATTCTTGTGCCAGTTAATGAGCCAACAACTCTGTGCAATACTTTTCTAATGTCAAGAAACAAGGAGAGTGAGGGGAAGGTTCTTTCTTAGCAGGAAACTTCTCCCCTCCCATCATCCCTTCCTCCACAGCCAGGGAAAAAAAGGAAAACATGAACATTTGCTCTGCCTGACTCATGCTCCATTGCAATTAAAATCTTTCATCAGAAACATTTTGAAAGGCATAATAATAATCAGTTATGTTGAGAAAACAAAAGCCCTAAAAGCAATAATACTATTAAAGATAACAGTACTTACCCAGATGCCTTAAAACCACCTTTGCAGTTAAAAAAGTCATGAAATGTTCTATCGCTGACGTTTACAGGTAATGATGAAATATTAAAGCCAGAGGTCGTAAGGTAAAATATATTTTTAAGTGTAATAATACTTGATAAACCACAAAAGCACTTAAAAGCTGACTGACTTTTCACTGAAACTTTGCCTTGCTCAAACCTATACAGATACACATTAGAGCACTGTTTTAAAGAGTACTTTGTTTATAGTTTTCCTTTGCTTTTGACTCTCCTGATTGTTATTTAATTGATTTTTTTGTTTGTTTGTTTGGTCCAGTTTCCCCTTGCCTCTCCCTTCAGAGACTTATTTTGGTGCAATGCTTCCATTCTTATCAGATTAAGAGAAGGGACATAACCTCTGACTTAAAAAGCAAGAGTTTTCCACCTCTCGTTCTTGTAACTGTGGTAAAATGGGTAAAATGTTGCTTCACAGGCTGTGGGCGATGCCTCCAGGCTGCCGGGGACAAACACAGACAACACTTCTAAACCTGGACACTAGGACCACATGCCGCCCAGGCCCTCTTGAGAGCAGATACCTGGGGCTGGGTGAGTGCTATAGCTTTGGAACAGGGCAAGGTCAAGCGATCCAGTCACTTTGCTTTCTCACCCACGGGGCTGTGTCTCCAAGCACCATGTAAAAGCTCCAGAGACTCAATCCTCCAGAATTTCTGTTCGCTTGTTAAGAGATACGTAGGACAAAAAATTATATAACTGCATAATGGTGTTCTTATTATGGATCTTATTGAGAATTCTTAACAGGATTGGAAACACCCACAGTGGACATTAATATGTATAATTATCCTTTGTGGTACATCTAGCTACTTTAAAAATTACGTCTGGGCTCTCAGAATTGCTTGTTTTCAAGTTTCCTTCCAAAATGAAAGTGTGCAGAGGGCCAAACTCCAGGATTTCTTCTTGGTTCAGATGCAACTGAGGAGTAATAACATTTCCAAAAGATATAGCACAGTATCTATGCTATAGTATCTCTGGAAGGGTGATAAATTGCAAATCTATTAAGTTGCTGGTCCCATCTTACTAAAAGCCCAGTGACAGGTTATTGTCCTTAGGCTAATGATTTCATTTTGAAATCATTAGATTATTCTGGGTACGTGGCCACTTTTGAATTGTAGAGTGGCATGTTAAACTTTTGGAATTGCATAGAACAATCTCCCTTAATAGACTGTGCAAGGCATAATGTGCTGTACTTTCACACATGGTATTTCATGTGGCTGATGTTGTCCAACAGAGAAACGATTTCTATGTGAAATTGTTCCTCTGAAAACTTGTGCACAGTGAATAATTTTTCATGGAAACTGTTCAGTTCAGTTACGAAACACAATGGGAGGCTTGGAAAGTTACATTTCTTCTCAGAAGCATAATCAATCGTTTAACACTCACTGCTTTTTTTTTTTTTTTTTTTACAGTCATGTTCAGATTTCAGAATGTCTATCATCATTACCTCTGTTGACCATGAGAAAAAAAGGATTTCTTCTGCCGCACTGCTTCAGGGGATAGTGGTAGTTTTCTCCAGCGGTAAGGAGCACCCTTGACCTTGTATTTTTAAGCTTCGTCTTGGTAACTATGTATGGTGTTTAGGTGCTTGTTTACTCTATTCTCTCTTATGTCCCAGAATCATTCGTGAATGATCATTCAGATTTTAGAACTCTTTTGAAATTGTAGTTGACATACAACATGACGTTAGTTGCATGTGTACAACATAGTGACTTGACAGTTCTACCTGTTACAACATGCTCAGCCTAAGTACAGTTACATCTTTACATCACTGTACAAAGTTGTTCCAAGAATACGGAATCTACTCCTGATGCTGTACTGTTCCTCCCTGTGACTTGTTTATTTTATAACTGGAAGTTGGTATGTCTTAATCCCCTTCAACTGTTTTGCCCATCCCATACCCCACACCTCTCTGGCAACCATCAGTTGGTTCTGGGTATTTAAAAGCTTGGTTTTTTTAGTCTGTGTCTTTTTTTCTTTTTTTTTTACTTTGTTTATTCATTTGTTTCTTAACTTCCACATATGAGTGAAATCATATGGAATATGTATTTGTCTGACTTATTTCACTTAGCATTATACTCTCTGGCTTCATCCATATCGTTGCAAACGGCAACATTTCACTCTTTTTATGGTTGAGTAATATTCCATTGTGTATATCTGTATTGCATCTTCTTTATCCATTCATCCATTGATTGAAACTTACATTGCTTCCATATCTTAACTATTTTAAATAATGCAATAAATATAGGGGTTTATATACCCTTTCTAATTAGTGTTTTACTCTTCAATACCCAGAGCTGGGTTGTATAGTATTTCTATTTTTAATTTTTTTTTTTTTTAGGAATGACTATATTGTTTTTCATAGTGGCTGCACCAGTTTACATTCCCACCAACAGTGCACAAGGGTTCCCTTTTCTCCACATCTTTGCCAACACTTGTTATATATTGTCTTTCTGATACTGTTTTGATTTGGATTTCCCTAATGATGCAGAATGTTGAGCATCTTTTCAAGTGCCTGTTGGTTATCTGTATGTCTTCTTTGGAAAATTTCTGTTCAGGTTCTCGATCCATTTTTTTAAAAATGCTTATTTATTTTGAGAGAGAGAGAGAGCAGAGAGAGTGCATGTGCATGAGTAAGGGGGGGGGCAGGGTGGGGGAGAGATTCCCAAGCAGACTCTGCACTATCAGTGCAGAGGCCAATGTGGGACTTGAACTCACAAACTGTGAGATCATGACCTAAGCCAAAATTAAGAGTCGGATGCTTAACTGACTGAGCCACCCAGACACCCCTCTCTATCCATTTTTTAATTGGGTTATTTGTTCTTTTTGATGTTGAGTTGTAGGAGTTCTTTAAATATCTTGAATATTAACCCGGTATTGATATATCTATCATTTGCAAATGTATTCTCCCATTCAGTAAGTAGATTGCCTTTTTATTTTGTTGGTGGATGATCCTTTTAATGTATTGTTGAATGTGGTTTGCTCATATTTTGCTGAGGATTTTTATATCTATGTTCATCAGGAATATTGGTCTGTAGTTTTCTATTTTTTGTAGTGTCTTTAGTTTTGGAATCAGGGTAGTGATGGCCTCGTAGAATGAATGTGGAAGCATTCTTTCATCTTCTAACTTTTTGGGATAGTGTGAGAAGGAGAAGTGTTAGCTCTTCTTTAAATGTTTGGTAGAATTCACCTGTGAAGCCATTTGGTCTTGGACATTTGTTGGCAGTTTATTATTAGTAGTAGTTGGCATGGGTTTGGTATGGGATGAGTTTTATTACTAGGAATTGGTGTGTTCAGATTTTCTACTTTCTGATTCAGTCTTGGAAGACGGTATGTTTCTAAGAATTTATCCATTTCTTCTAGATTGTCCAATTTGTTGGCATATAATTTTTTGTAGTAGTCTCTCATAATCCTTTTCATTTCTGTGGTGTTAATTATTTCTCCTCTTTCATTTCTGATTTTATATACTTGAGTCCTTGCTCTTTTTTATTTTCATGAAGACTCTGGCTAAAAGCTTATCAATTTTCTTTACCTTTTCAGTGAGTCAGCTCTTAGTTTCATTGATCCTTTCTATTCTTTTTTAGTCTCTATTTATTTTGGCTCTGATTTTTATTATTTCTTTCCCTCTACTAACTTTGGGCATAATTTATTCTTTTTTCTAGTTTATTTAAATGTAAGTTTCAATTATGTATTTATTATTTTTCTTGTTTCTTGAAGTAGACCTGTATTGTTATGAATTGCCCTCTAAGAAATGCTTTTGCTGCATCCCTAATGCTTTGGACTGTTGTATTTCCATTGTCATTTGTCTAAAGGTATTTTTTTTTTAATTTCCCCTTTGATTTCTTCATAGATCCACTGGTTATTTAGCAGCATGTTGTATAGCCTCCATGTATTTTTTCCAGCTTTTTTCTTGTAACTGATTTCTAGTTTCATAGTCTTGTGGCTGGAAAAGGTGCTTGATATGATTTCAATCTTCTTAAATTTATTGAGACTTGTTTTGTGGCCTAATATGTGATCTTTCCTGGAGAACGTTCCATACACACTTGAGAAGAACATGTATTCTTGCTGTTTTGGGATAGAATGTTCTGAATATACCTGTTAAGTCCATCTGGTCTAATGTGTGTTCAAAGCCACTGTTTCCTGGTTGATTCTGTTTGGAATGATCTATCCATTGATGTAAGTGAAGTGTTAAAGTCTCCTACTATTATTGTATTACAGTCAATTTTTCTTTTTTTGTCTGTTAATATTTGCTTATGTATTTAGGTTGGGTATATAGATATTTACAATTGTTATATCCTGACTGTTGGCCTGATCCCTTTATCATTATGTAGCACCTTTCTTGGTCTCTGGTTACAATCTTGGTTTAAAGTCTATTTTGCCTGAGAGAAGTATTGCTACTCCAGATTTTTTTCACCTTCCATTGGCGTAGAATATCTTTTTCTATTCCTTCACTCTCAGTTTGTATGTGTCCCTGTGTCTGAAGTGAGTCTCTTGTAGGCAGCACAGAGATGGGTCCTATTTTCCTATCTATTTAGTCACCTTGTATCTTTTGACTGGAGCATGTAGTCCACTTTCATTTGAAGTAATTGTTGACAGGTATGTACTTATTGCCATTTTGTTGTTTTCTGGTTGTTTCTGTAGTTTTTCTGTTTCTTTCTTCTCTTGATCTCTCCTGGTTTGATAACTTCCTGTAGTTTTGTGTTAGGATTCTGTTTCTTTTGTGTAAACTTATTACTTACTGGTGTCTGGCCTGTGGTTACAACAAAGTGCATATATAATATCCAATGTGTATAACAGTCTATATTAAGTTGAGGGTTGCTGAAGTTCGCAGACATTCTAAAAGCACTACCTTTCTATTTGCCACTCATGTCCTATGTGTATGACATCATATTTTACATCTTTTGTGTATCCCTTAACTAATTTTTGTATAATGTAACTGATTTTACTACTTCTGCCTTTTCCCCTTCATACTAGCTTTGTGAGTGACTGATGCACTACCTTTACTTCATATATGCTTTTGCCAGTGAAATTTTTTCCTTTCATAATTTTGTTAAGACCCTTCTTTCCCACTTAAAGAAGTCCCTTTAACATTTCTTTTAAGGATGATTGAGTGATAATGAACTCCTTTAGCTTTTGTTTGGGAAACTCTTTATGTCTCCTTCAATTCTGAATAATAAACTAGCTGTGTACAATTTTCTTGATTGTAGGTTTTTTTTTTTCCCTTCAGCAATTTTAATAGATCACATGCCACTCCCTTCTCACCTGCAGAGTCTGCTAAAAACTCAGCTGATAGCTTTATGGAGTTTCCCTTGTACATAACTAGTTGCTTTTCTCTCATTACTTTTAAGATTCTCTGTTTAACTTTTGCCATTTTAATTATTTTGTGCTGCAGTATGGATGTCTTTGGATTCATCTTGTGTGGGGTTCTCTGTGCTTCCTGGACCTCTTTCTTTTGGAACATATTCCTCTGTGCCTTCATTTTGTCTCACTCTCCATGTTTGTTACAATTTATTAGGTAGATCAGCTAAGTCTCCCGGTCTTAGAAGTCAGGTATCCTGTGGGGCCCACTTGTGCAGTCCACCATGGTCAGCAGAACCAGGTACTTCAGGGGTGTCTGCTGTGTGGGTTGCATGTGCCCTCCTGTTGTGCCTGGGCTGGACTGCTCTGGGCCTACTGGCAGGTGAGGCTGGTCCCCCTCCCTGGGGCAGTAGTTGGTTCAGGGGAATGCTCGCCAGGTGTGGTGGGGTGAACAGTGCTAGCAAGGAGGATGGAGAGTACCAAAATTGGCTCCTACAAAGTCTTGCCAACCCAGGTTGCAGGAGAGCAAAAAAAAAAAAAAAAAAAAAAAAAAAAAAAAATTGTATCCACCAGTACTTCCATTCCTGGACAAGTTCCTACCCATTCTTGCCTCTCCAGCACATACCCTAAAATTATTCAATAAATTTCCTTCATGTATAATCTAGGTGCTTTCCAGTCTGTTGTCTGTGCTGGGTCTTGGATTGAGAGGGACTGAGAGATACAGTGCACTGGCCCTTTAAGAGCAGAGTCTCAGAGGCCTGTAGGCCCCCATGTCTTTCAGAGGTAAGCCCTGTCAACTTTTGAATTATGAACATATGGGGACTCACCTTTCTGTTGAAGGTCCCCAGTAACAGGGGATGCCCCATTATGTGATGTTTGCTGCTTTTGTGCCTTAGGTAGGATCCCTGTACCTGTGACCTCCGTCCATCCTGTGGGTCGCCATGCAGGCAATTTGGTTCTCAGGTCCATCTTCGCTGCTTCTCCATGTACCTTTTTCTTTTAAGTCTTCAGTTGTGGAAGATCTGTTCTGTTAGTGTTCAGGTCGTTTTCAGAGTCGGTTGCATTATCTGTAGTTGTAGCCTTGGTATATCCATAGGAAGAGGTGAGCTCAGGACCCTACTATTCTGGTATTTTAGAATTTTTATTTAAAAACTTAAAATTAAAAGTAGGGTCATTTAGAAATTCCATAAATAACCAAATGGAATCAAGTTCCAAGTAAATGGTACTCATTAAGTTGAAGAGGACTATAAAAGGGCTATTATTTTCATATATTGTATTGACTATAATAATGAAATGGGTAGCATAAATGAGAAATTGATGTTTGGTTCTAATGACGTTTTAACATTTGTACCTGCACTTAATGACATTTTGCCTATAAAAATCAAGCTGTCAGCAAGACTTCTTGGAGTGCCTTGGTCCGAAGTAATACTGCAAAGTAGCTAAATTTTTAAGGAGGCGTAATAAAATAAGAGAATTAATAAAGCATCATGGAGAATGTGAATTTTGAATTTACAATAATACTTCTTATGAAAAAGCTTTCTATAAACAGATTCCCTATAGATAATGAGTCAGGCTAAAGTATACAAGAACTTGTAACAGAAGAGCTGTAAGATCAGAAAACATGATCCACTTGGAGAAATGAGTCCCATTCATAAAAACGAATGGAAGTCATCTAGATCCATAGTCCTCCAAAAGGGGCCAAGAATGGGCTTGGGGGTGGGGGAGTGGGGTCATAAGCAACATAAGCAAGAACACAAGCCAATTTTTCTGCCCCAAGTACAGGAAACAAAAAAAAACAGTTCTTATATCTGATTTGCTGAAGGAAGAGTACCAGAAAAGCTTACAATTTCCTGAGTCCTGGAGTTTGGTATTTCAGTTCTATATGCTCAGCAGTTAACACAGAACTCCAACAATATTAGGCGAACTGCAACTCTAATAGGTATGCTATATATTTTGTTAAATAATTACATTTTATTCCCAGGAAGATTATGATAAATTCAGTATATATGAAGAATATCCACTATGAGGACTGTCCCAGGCTCCAAATCCTTGGGGAATAACAAACCAAAGCAGCAGTTCTCACTGTGGGCAATTTTGTCCCAGCCATGTCTAGAGACATTTTTTTGGTTGTCACAAATTAGAGAAAATGCTACTGGCATCTACCAAGGATGCCGCTAACCAGTCAACAATGCACAAGGACATCTGCACAACAGAGAACTATCCAGTCCCAAAGGTCAGTGGTGTTGAGGCTGAGTGATCTTGAGCTAAACTAATTAAATTATAAAACCAACCTGGAATGGCTCCCAACTGAACCTGGGAGACCTGTACAAATCTCACAGATTTTAACATCATAGTCTGTTCAGTAAGTAGGATATGGAATATTGATGTCCCAAAGTAAATCTAAAGAAATGGCATCTTACCTTCTTAAGATAAAACTAAGTACCTGCTTAGGAAATGCAAGGAAATCTGCCTCAATGTGCTAACTTGGTTCTTCTAATTTGTGATCCTGTCCCAGCTTTTGGTGTTGTTGCTGAAAAGATTTACATGCAGATGTATGGGCTATATGATGTTTTAATGGAATTTTCTACCTCAGTGTGGCATTCAGTTAATTCTTATGAAATTTATAAGGTATGATCTTCATGATAAAATTGTTTGGATTACACAGGGGACTTTTTGGGAAGAGTTCTTTTGATAAAGTAAAGTTCTTTTGACTCTCAATACGAACCGTACAGTATGAAATGCATCCAAAATCCACAAAACATCTGTTACGATTTTGGATTATATGTGGACTAATAGCTCTGAATTTATGGCTCTCCTTGTGCTTTTCTGTAACATTCGCCAATGTTCATGAGTTTGGAGAGCGAATTCCAGAGTTGAGAGAAAGCTGTGCAGAGTAGAAGACATTCTAAAGGGGCACCTCCAGGCCAAAAGCATGATATCTGCAATCAAGTGGCTGAGATCACCTAGACTATATGTGGACCTTCCAAATGCAATAAAGTCTCACAATGGTGTCTGGTGGTAAGACTTAGAAAATAGCAAGGCAACTGGAATCCATGCTTACATTTTGTAAATACTGTCCTTATATATAGGCACATTGAAATGACAGAGCTATTAGGAAGTATTTACCAACTGAACCATGATTACTTTTATGTATGCAACCAAAATCAAAAGTGAGTAAAAACAGGGGTGCCTGGGTGGCTCAGTCAGTTGAGCGTCCGACCTCAGCTCAGGTCACGATCTTGCTGCTCGTGGGTTCGAGTCCCACATCAGGCCCTGTGTTGACAACTCAGAACCTGGAGCCTGCTTCAGATTCTGTGTCTCCCTTTCTCTCTGCCCCTTCCCCCATCTCAAAAATAAATAAACATTAAAAAAAAATTTTTTTTAAGTGCGTAAAACCACTGAAAATTGGAACTCTCCTTGAACCAGCCATGGATTCTTTTATGGGTAAAGTTACCAAATGACAATGTGTTTTGTTATTTGGATGACAGCCCGATTGGATTCTCCGTTGAATTATGTTAGCAACATGACGCTGCTAAAAAAGGATTTTTAGCTTTATTTCTGACCTTGTATTTTGGTCTCTCAAGTGACTAGGAAGAGAGGCTAAACATTTGGCGGGAGTGGGAGAAGAAGATTTTTCCTCTTGGATATAGTGACATTGAGCAAGCTACCTAACCTCTCTGTGTCTTGGCTTCCACATTTGTAAAATGGGCAGAATGCTAGTGCCTCTCTCAGAAAATTGTCTGCGTATGACACCAGTTTACACAGGTGACATACTGGGAGCCAAGCCTCGTACAGAGAGAGTGTCAACACCGTGATTCCCGTTGTCTGCCATATTTTCCCAGTGGGCTCTGCTGCCCTTCATCTCTTGCACAGCCTTTAAATCACAGAAAGGGCCTGTCTCTGCTCCTACCTTGGAGTCCTACAAGTCACTGGTGGTTTCTTATTGTCCCTGCACACCCAGTCTTTAGACCAGAGACTGGCTCACAGAAGCTCAGTAAAACATTGTTACATCACTCTAGATGACACTCTAAATTTCTAGATAACATTGACAGCCTGCCCCTTCCTATTCAATCTAATATCACTCCCTTCTTGTATCCTGCAAACTGAAATGTTAAGTGTGCCTCTTTGTTTATACTGACGAGGTCTAGGTTTATCCTTGAGTAAATACCAAGGTTGTCCAATTATTTCCTAGCTGACGTAAAGTTAGGACTGGCCTATTCTCAAAATGTGGGGGAAAAAAAATGGAACAGATTCCAAGAAGGCCTTAACGTTAAACCAGGTTGTTTCAGCTTGAGAGGTCAAAACAGAAATCGATTGCCCACCCCTGCAATGGAAAACACACGAAAATCTTCCCTCTGAAGATCCATGGGGTGATAACTCACCCTTTTAGTCAGCTGAGTATCCATCATGAAATTGTGCACGTGTTTTTCTGCTTTGGTAAGTTCTAGCTTCCTTGCCACGACAGCTACCACCAGGGCTGTGCAACCAGCACCCTGAAAATCAGAAGAGAAGAGAACCCCAACGAGTTATGATTTTTGGTCTCAGCCACAGTAAAAAATGTTTTTCACCAAGTACATAAGAAGCTGGAGATTAAAAAAAAAAAAGTAACATTCAGTGGCTTTAATAATTATGACCAAAAATACATGGTCAACAAACACAAGTAGCATGCCCGGAGATTGGGATTCAAAACCTTAGTTCACGTATTTTAAGATCTCAAGCATAATATGTGAATCAAACATATTTTAATACTAAGAAATAAATGGTAAAGGGGCAACTTGCTGAAATTGCAGACATTTGTTAAAAAACAGAGCAAGTCTGTCCGGAAATATAACAGGAACAAGTAATAGATGAGTAAATTAGCATAAATGCATGAAGTAGAAATAACAATTATTCTCTAAAAAAATAACACTGCATAATCTTCTCTCAAGATAAGACCAGAGGTCTTCCACCCAATTGATTGTGATGTACCAGGAATGAAAAGAGAGAGCTGCATTATCTTGGTGTATGCACAACTTCAAGATCATGGGAGGATCTCTGTGATTTGAACCTGGACAATGGAGACATAGAAAGTGTTGAAGATAAGGCATAGTCATCCTGTTCAGATGCTTACCAATACTAAGAAAGGCATGGGTTACCTTTGTTTTGCAAAAGATCAGCAGCGCTGTGTTTTGAATGATAGGCCCCTGTGCAGGTCTCTTGGGAAGAGATGTGAGACACTGTGTGGTACCCCAGGGATTAGAGTTTCCTGCTCCATGATCACGGGCACGAGGTGTGAGGACTTCTTGGTTGTAAGAGCAGTGATTACATACAGGGCCAGGAGGCAGGGCTGGGGCACCTCTTGGGGGGTGGGGGGCCGGAGGCGGTCTAGGCAAAGTCATGCTGTTGCTGCCACCTCATGGGTCCTGGGCACAACTGACTTACCAGGAGAGAAGGGGGAGCTACTGAGGAGCTGTCACAGCCTGAAGAGCTCCTGACAGGACTGTGAAAGGGAAGTCCAGCCCTCCAGAAGGAATCACTCCCCTGAGAGGGCCACAGGGCAGCAGATATTGCCCACCTGTCTCAGTGGACACAGAGCAATGAAGGCAGGGTCCACGCAGGAGCCCAGTGAAGAGGGACACCCAACAGCATGATGTTACAATTGTGGATCTTTCAACAGACTTGAATCCTCTTAAACTAGTTTTTTTAAGTGCATTTATTTATTTTGAGTGGGAGAGAGAATCTCAAGCAGGCTCCGCACTGCCAGCGCAGAGCCCGATATGGGGTTCCATCTCACCGTGAGATCATGAACTGAGTTGAGATCAAGCGTCAGATGCCTAACCGACTGAGTCACCCCTGAACTAGTTTTTAATAGCATCGCCTTTATGTTCGCAAAAATGGTAACGTGCTCACTGGCTAGTTAGCCAGGAGAGTCTCAAGTTCCCATAAGGTAACGTGGCTTTCCTTATGACAAATAGGTCTGAAAATCACTCATTATGAAAGTAACTCTGCATCTTCCACATAAGGTAGTCTTCATCTTCAGGATCTAATATTGAGGAGCGGTAGTTGCTCCTAGCATGCCCGTGTCCGTAATATGTTATGGCTGTATTAAAATTTTATTTCTGCGATGCTTAAAGACAACGTAATATTTAAATAAGCAAGTCAGAAAATTATATGCCTAATTTGCTCCTAATTTTATTTTTTAGAAAGGACCCACAGTTGGGAACAAATTTAAGGAGGCGAGCAACCTGTACTCTGAAAACTGTAAGACACTGATGAAAGAAACTGAAAAGGACACGAATCCATGGAAAGATATAACAGGCTCATGAATGGGAAGAATTAACAATCTACAGATTTATTGCAATCCCTATTAAAATTCCAATGGTATTTGTCACAGAACTAGAACAAATGAGCCCCAAATTTGTACAGAACCACAGAGAACACAGCTGGGGGTAGCATGCTCCCTGATCTCAATCTACACTAGAAAGCTATGGTTATCAAAACAGTACGGTACTAGCACAAAAACAGACACATACATCAATGGAACGGGATAGACAACCCAGAAATAAGCCCATGCTTATATGGTCAATTTACATCAAAGGGGACAAGAATAAAAAACTGGGGAAAAGACAGAAAGTCTTTTCAATAAATGGTGTTGGGAAAACTGGATCACTTTCTTATACCATACACAGAAATAAACTGCAAATGAATTAAAGATCTACCTGTTAGACCTGAAACCATAAAAGCCCTAGGAGAAAACATAGGCAGTAAACTCTTGGCCATCACGCTGAGGAGTAAATTTTAGATTTGTTTCTTCAGGCATGGGCAACAAAAGCAAAAAATAAAAGGACAATATCAAACTAAAAAGCTTTTGCACAGTGAAGGAAATCATCAACAAAACAAAAAGGCAACACACCTACCTAACAGAGAAGATATCTGCAAATGATAGGTATTCAGATAAGGGGTTAATATCCAAAATATATAAAGAACTCCTACAACTCACTCAATAGCCAGAAAAATCAAATAACTTGATCAAAAATGGGCAGAGAACCCAAACAGACATTTCTCCTAGGAAGACATCCAGATGGCCAATAGACACATGAAAAGATGTTCAACGTCACTAATCATGAGGGAAATACAAATCCAATCCATACCACCTCACACCTGTCATAATGGCTGATACCAAAAGGAAATAACAAGTGTTGGCAAAGATGTGGAGAAAAAGGACCCCTCGTCATGCACTGTTGGTGGGAATGCAAACTGGTACAGCCACTGAGGAAAACACCATGGCAGTTCCTCAAAAAATGTTCAAAATAGAACTGCCATATGATCCAGTAATTCCACTTCTGGGTGTTTACCTGAAGGAAATGAAAACCATAATTTGGAAAGATATATGCATCCCTATGTTTATTGCAGTATTATTTAAGATAGCCAAGGCACAGAAACAACCTAAGTGTCTATCAATAGATGAACTGATAAAAATGTTGTGTATGTGTACACAATGGAATATTACTCAGCCATAAAGAATGTGATCTTGCCATTGGAAACAACATGAATGGAACTAGAAGGTTTTATGCTAAGTGAAAGAAGTCGGAGAAAGACATGTAGTATATGGTTTTTCTTGTATGTGGAGTTTAAAAAAAAAACGGACATCACAGAAAGAGACTAATAAATATAGAAAACAAACTTGCAATTATAAAATAAATCATAGGGATAGAAAATACATTCCAGGGAATATAGTAAATAATATTGTGGTAACTTTATATGGTGACAGAGGGTAGCTAGACCTACGGGGATCATTTTCTAATGTATAGAAATGTCAGGTCACTGCATTATACACTGAAACTTATATTGTATATCAACTATACTTGAAATTAAAAAAAAAATGGCCTTTGGAAGCATACCCATCTATTCTGTTCACTTTCAAATGTTTGCCACAAAATGTACACAGTTTTGGTGTACTGATAAGGGGCTAATCACAATCAGTGGATGGAATCTGTGGCCACTCAAGATGGCTGTCTATACCTACCCACTGGAGGGCAACACTTGCTCGAGAAATACAGGATCACCTGCAGGCTGTTCCCAGGTGCTTGTCAGTCAGTGAGTTACAAGAGATTCAAGAGCAGGGATGCTTTCTGAATAAGCAGAAAATGTAAAAATCTGAGGGGCTTCCACTGTTAGATATCTGAGAGCGGCAGTTGGCACTCAAAGTTGAGTATTGTTTTCCCCTGGCAGGTGGCCACTGCTGAGATCCTTCTGGAAAGAAATCAACATCCTAACAGGAGTGGAAAATCACTGGTATCAAGAGCCTTTGAAAGTCGATTTTTATTTGTGTTTATTCTTGGGCTCTCTTTTTTTCCTGCTACTGGCCCATTCCTTACTGAGTGTTCTCTAGATCCCCCAAAGTCTTGTGCACGAAAATGAGTATCGCTGTTGCAAACTGCAAAAGCAAGGGAGTGTGACAATTTGGGAATTACTGCAACTATTACCTGTGTATGTCACTCCATTATCCTAGCTGTACCCTTTGATGGTACCTCAAGAGCCACTTAAGAAACCTCTTTCTGTTCATATACAGTCACTCCTTTATTTATTTTTAGTTTATTTATTTTAAGAGAGAGACAAAGAGCATGATTGAGGGAGGGGCATAGAGAGAGAGGACAGAGAGAATCCTAAGCAGGCTTTTCAATGATGAGGGCCCTGAACTCACAAACCATGAGACATGACCTGGGCTGAAATAAAGAGTTGGACGCTTAACCAACTGAGCCACCCATGTGCCCCTCCTCTACTTTCATTTTAATTAGGGAAGCCATACACTTCTATGTCCCCAGGTCCTGAATAAACCAGACGAGGATGCCATGTGTATAGAATTGGGTTTCAAAACAGTAACTTTACAAAAATAAAATAAATGTGGAGATATGCAAAATTGCTGGTTCACCTCCGAAAGCTTTCTAGGTCCGAGGTAAATCCCTGTCAACATGAATGTCATTTAAGTCATTTAAGTCACGGTGTGACGCTGCTGTCCACTCAGTATCTATTTCCAGGAGCGTTCTGTTTCATCAAATGAATACAAATGAGAGTAAACATGCTTTTACAACATTTTCTCCAAAGTTGTCGTCATCACAATGGATGTGGAAACAGTTGGGATGAACATATGTTACTCTCTGAAATGAAGATCCCTGTATGTCTTTAACAAGATGAGTCATATTCCTTTCACCAGAGTCAGAAAGTGTATCCTGGTTACTTTTCTCCCATTTCGTTTATGTTACGATGGAAAAACTAAACAGATCATTGGCCTGTCCCTTCAAGATGCTCAGGAACCTAAAAACTAAATGAAGAGAACACAGTGTTTATGAAGCCAATATATTAAAAGCAAATCTTGAGGCTCTCCTTAGCTGGTGTATCTTCTTTCCTTCTACAAATTAGATGTTGCAAGGGAGAGAGAGGAAGAGGAGGGAGAAAGGCCTTGTCCATAGAAGAGGTAATTATGAATGTTCATCTCCCTATGTCAGCTCAGTGTGAAGCACACAAATGACGACCAGAGTGCCTAAGTAGTAGTTGAATACCAACACCTGAAGAGTCTTAGCTGCTACCAAATTAAAATATAGGACTTTTTGGGGCACCTGGGTGGCTCAGTCAGTTGGGCGTCCGACTCTTGGTTTTGGCTCAGGTCATGATCTCATGGTTCGTGGGTTCGAGCCCCACATCAGGCTCTGTGTTGCAGTGTGGAGCCTGCTTGGGATTCTGTCTCTCTGCCCTACCCCCTCAAAATAAATAAATACACTTTAAAAATAAAATACAATACTTTTCAGGGCACCTTGGTGGCTTGACCATTTAAGAGTGGGACTCTTGGTTTCAGCTCAGGTCATGATTTCACACTTTGTGAGTTCAAGCCCCACATCAGACTGTGCTGATGGCATGGAGCCTGCTTGGGATTCTCTCTCCCTTTCTCTCTCTGCCCCTCCCCTGCTGACTCTGTCTCTCAAAATAAATAAACTTTAAAAAATTTAAAATATGGTACTTTTCTCCACTCTATATTTCCTCATCAGAGCACAGAAATCGTAAGCCATGTTGGCCCCCAGGATGCCCAAAAGAGACGTTCATCTTCTCCCAGGTAATTTTATCACACAATGTTGGAAAAGTTCAAAGTACTCCCATAATTTTACTTCAGGTCACCTGGTTGTTCTCATCCTGTAAATACTTTCGAGAAGCTTTTTGATAAACCATTCTGGGAGCAAGCTTTTAACCATTTAAGGATGCAAGCCTGTACAGAAGGGAAATTCCTTTATTAGGATGTTTGGGTAAAGGTTTTGATTCTGATTTTAAAAAGGCAGCTGCCAAAGATTTAACACAAATACTGAAATGTGTAATTTTCTTTTAGAAGTCCCAGAATCCCCACCCTCACCAAGAAGGACTAATGAAAAAAATGCTAGTGTTCAAAATACTCCAGCGTTAAATTAATTATCTTCCTGCAGTTCTAATAATCACTCCTAAAAGCTCAAACTTCAGTGTGATAGCCAATTTCTTTGACCAACAGTAATTAAAATTTGTCAAAACATAGTTAATTTGAAAAAAAAATCATGCTTTTTCCTTAAGATACATCCAAATTAATAAAGCAGCTTTAAGCCTGATTAATATTTTTCATTTAAAAATATCAGCTTATCCTCCAAGAGGAAGGTAAAATGAGTGTTTGAAAATACTGCCCATGTTTCTGTCCCTGGGCTTGAGTGACTCAGTATATAGAACAATAAATAGATTTTAGTACCCTTGTCTGATATAAATATTTTTTCATGAAAGTTCTGGCAAATAGAATTTTGTAAAAGACTCAGCTTTGTTGTTACATCCTACTGGAATTCTGCAAGGTCTCCTTGGGTCGTGAAAATCGATGACAAGGTAATTTTGATGAGAAATGCCCCGAGTTTATCAAAGACGGGTTGGTACTTGCGGATAGGAGGGCAGAGGTCAGGTACGGTGTCCTCATCCAATGGAAGAGGGGAGGTGTGTGTGGTTTTTTGAGTTCAGGGATAAAACCGGTGCCTGGAAAACCCAGGTCTCCCTCAGAGTGAATTACTTGTTCAGCTCATTCTTGTACTTGGATGGTTGGAAAGTGGCACATAACTCTGGTCATCAACAATGACTCATCCCCGGGTTTAAATCTCCTTATTAGCAACGGCGCTAGTGTGAGTGCATGTACTTTAGAGACAGGAAGGCCAGCCTTGCCAACTAAAAATGCTGATAGTTTAGAAAACTTAGGTGGAACTGTGGCATCTACAAGTCAAAAGCTAGAAGGTCACAACACCTGCCGCCTCTGTTTGCCTGTGTTTGAGAGAAACCAGCGGTCATCTTTCTTAAGGAAGTTTCTTGTGCAGAAATGAAGGTCGGCTTGGGGGCATTGGTGGGGAATTTAGCCTTAGGGCTGAATAGGCCCGTGGTACCCCTCCTGCTACCCTGCACAAAATAGGAACTATCCTAAGAATTTAAAGATAGGCTCTCCACACTGAGCCTTTATTTGATGAGATTCGGTGAATACACCAGAAAGACCCCCCAAAATAAATGAAAAGTAAATTAAAAACTTCTTCAAAGTTAGTATTTGATAGTAAACACCTGATGCCAAATTGTGTAAGACACATATAAAGGATCCTAGGTTTTTATTTTATTATTATTATTTTGCTTATTCATACATGCAGTACCAAGTTTCTTGGGATTTCCATATCCATTGGCAGGGGAAAGAAAAATCGCTTAATGGAAAGACAGAAAGTAGCAGGAATATAACCAGACCTTAGGTTTAGCCCTCTTGAATACCAGTCATTTTCCTTATAAGCTCTTGCTAATTTATGGCTATGTTTTGGAATACTCTCAGACTGAGTGGACAGTGTAGTGTGTAATCCTACCCTTCAGGATTAAAACTGCTGACCTCTGACAGTTGACTGAACCACCATGGGACCTTCAATTAAGGCTCCTCAACACTGGGGTAAATTGATGATGACAGGATTATTATCCGAAGTTCTCATCCTAAGATGGTATAAAAATTAATGACTATATTATTGTTGTTGTTCCCTAAGTAAAACTTGAAAGATTCACTGGTGCCATGATTTTTCAATTGTTATGAAATGCAGAAGTGTTTGAGCAAAACCTAAATCACACTTCTGAAAGGCACTCACTTGAGTTGAGGAATCCATGGGGGGACCCTGTGGAAGTCCAAGGGGACCATTTATCACACACCAACCTGTGTCCCTAGGATGGGGCAGATGATACTTCATGTTTAAAGGTAATTTTGCCCCCAAATCTGGTCATCCATATTCTACACAAAGGGCCCACAAGAGACGTCGTAATTCCACAGAAATGGAGAGGTGAAAATTGCAAATGAACGAAGGACCTTCATTCTCATATAAGACAGGAGATACTCTGTCACCAATGAGGTTGTATTCTCCTCTTGAAACAATCATCTGTATTCATAAGCAAGGGGAGATGAGAGCTTCCAGAATGTGTTTTGTCTAGATGTGCAGATATGAAAGGGCAGACAGAATAACCTTTTAAATGCTAAGCAAAACAATTCCCTTCTCTGCATCCAGTTGGAGATCATGAGAAACCAGCTCGAGCTGACAATAGCGAAGACACAACAATCTCACAAGGTTGTCTGCCTGCCACCTTCAACCAAAAGAATAAAGCCATTGAGAGAATTCATGCCATTGGTTATGGTGACATCCACACTAATGAATCCTCAGGTCCTTGGTACAACCCCACAGAGGAAAGACAGATGAATAAGGAGAAAAAAGGAATTACAACCTTCATGGCTTTTCTCTGGAAGGGTGATGAGTGACTTATTATACGATCCTAGGATTTTATGGTTTTAAAATACTATCCAGGAGAGAGAATGAGATCTTTGTCTCCTCGGCTTTACTATTAGGTAGGTCTTGGTAAAAAGGAACTTTCTGCATGATTTGTCTGACCTATCACAGTGTAATACCTCTTCACACATTTCAGTATCTGAGATCCCGTTATTCTAGGATTTCCATCATCATTTATGTAGAACATTGTAAACGAAGTTGTAAAAACTATGAGAAAAGCTTTGCCTGATTGGCTTGTATTCACAATTGATATTTCAAGTGAGGAGAGGTTATTTTTTGAAATGTTCACTTGTTACTGTCTTAGAAATATTCTGGAAAACTCTCTCTCCTAATTGTCTAACAATATATTTCTGCCCAGAGCACTGCAGATTAATCTTAATGTCCTTGGCTCCCAAAAATATCACTCATGACACAAATTAAGCTATTTAAAAATTTTAAATCACGGTTTAATTTTGGGTTTGTAACCAATGAAATGTGAACCTCTAAGACGATGCCACAAAATAATTCATTCGCTTCATTAGCTTTATCAAGAAATGCAGTGCTCATTTCTTTATTTGTACATTTTTGAAATGGGTAAGTGTTTTAGATGTTAGCATATGGATCGACTGTATCTTATGTCAAAGTAAAAAAAAAACACATAAAGGTATAAATTCTATCAATTTTTAAAACACAAGAACCAGAAAATTCAAATATAAGAGAAAACACAGAAATACAGTACTTTGGAGAAAATATACAAGATGATTCAGGGATGGCCCTGTCCTCTCTCAGAAGTATTGTAAGTCGTATTTCTTTTTCACAATATAGTAGGGGCCGGATGGAGAGAGAGAGAGAGAGAGAGAGAGAGAGAGAGAGATGGCCCTGGGGAAATCTGACATTGTACAGTTTATCTAAACATGCATTGCAGAAAGCCCAAGGGGCAACAGGCAAATAAATCCCCCCCCCCAACAAAAGGAAACCATATCTGGCTTAGATAATCCCCAGGTGACAAACTGGTATTTAAGTCTCTTGGAGGGGGGGAGTATCTGACAAAACATATTTCAGCTTAAGGAAACTAACCTTTTATATGAACTGTGAAAACAAGTGATCTTTTTCTAGGTATCTATACTGCCAGCCAAACACTGTACAGGCAAACACTGTACAAGTTTGTAGGAAACCTCCAGCCATACACTGCCGATCCCTGGGAAATTTACAAGGGATAGAATTAACTCCCCAAGCTCACCCCCAGGAGACTGCTCTGGGTCCCGACTCAACGGGAGGCTGCCTGGGCTAGGGACAGACACAATCCTATTCCTCCTAGCATTTCACATAGGCTCGTCCAAGATTACTGAATTTCTCTACATGCAAGTAAACCATTTTGGGTGGGGCCAGTTAAGAAAGAAATCTGTCCCGGGGTGCCTGGGTGGCTCAGTCGGTTGAGCATCCAACTTCGGCTCAGGTCATGATCTCATAGTTTGTGGGTTCGAGCCCCACGCTGGGCTCTGTGCTGACAGCTCAGAGCCTGAAGTCTGTTTCGGATGCTGTGTCTCCCTCTCTATTTGCCCCTCCCCTGCTCAGGCTCTGTCTCCCTCAGTCTCTCAAAAACAAATAAATGTTGAAAGAAAGGGAAGGGAAGGAAAAAGGAAAGGGAAGGGAAGGAAAAAGGGAAGGGAAGGAAAAAGGGAAGGGAAGGAAAAAGGGAAGGGAAGGAAAAAGGAAAGGGAAGGGAAGGAAAAAGGGAAGGGAAGGGAAGGGAAGGGAAGGGAAGGGAAGGGAAGGGAAGGAAAGGAAAGGAAAGGAAAGGAAAGGAAAGGAAAGGAAAGGAAAGGAATCTGTCCCTTAGAAGGGAAATAGAGTGGAGCTTCTCAGGCTGAGAACAGAGGGCCTGTTTCACCATGAATCTAGACAGTGGCAATGAGGTCGCTATAAATTTCAGTGCACACAACACATTTGCGTCCATATAGATTATAAGTGGATTATAACTTCATTTCTTTTGTGAAGTAGGATCAGCAGTGACATCTAAGCAAAGGAGTGGTTCAAACAACTAAATAGAAGATTTGTGCTGTCTGATAAGGCTAGAAAGACAGGAAGGGCAAAGAAAAAAGCAAGGAAAGCTACAAGTACCACAGGATCCAGGCAAGGTTAATCTCCAATCTGGCTACGATCCACTGCATATTAGGCTATTTGCACAAGCCCTGAGTCATACCTGATTCAACAATAAAGGAGTGGGGTTGGGGGGGGCCATCTTGCCAGAAAGGAACACCAAGGAAATTGTTTCTAAGAAGCTTAAGGGGAAAGACTCTGTAATTACCAGTTCTGTGTGTATAAATAGCATCATTCATGTCCCTCGTGGGCTTGTTATGGCCCTCCAAAAATACACCCATGCACATTTCATTTCCCAAAGCATTATGCTATATGATAAAATGCTATCTCTTCTGAGGAAAAAGGAGGAAGTGATCCAACAGTGAGCAGAATGGGCGCTACCCGTTGTAATGAAAAAAACAAAAAACAAAAAAAACAAAAAAGTTCATTAAAATGCACAAAACTATTTTTCTTATACAAGCAAACCATGTTAAATTATAACCCCAGATCATATTCTGTACAATTGGGACTTGAAATGGGCCTCTCGTTACCACTGATGACCTTAAAATTGGCCCAGATTTTATTTTCACATCTAGCTGTCTTAATCCCCGTTTGGTTACTACCAAGTGGGAGAAGAATGTTCCCACTCCATCTATGCCCTGGGCAGCTCAGTCCTTCCAGCCAGTTAGAACTCTTGGAACAATCTTCTGAGGCAGCTGCTAGCAGGGTGCGTGTTGCCCTGGCCACCATTCAGAGGCCCTCACATGGAGATCCTGTCCCTCTGCTGCCAGCATGGGGGTGGACACAGTGGGGGCATTGGGAGGGATGCCTAACATCAGAAATGCTGGGAATTTCCTGGCTTAGGAGCTCCTGGTACTCGTTCTCATAGCCCAACATGTAAGCAGAAGATCAAAGAAGCATCAAGATGATACTTTTTGCTGTCGCCAAACTACACAAAGCAGATGAGAAATGGACAGAACCCAGGTCACTGAACACAGTGCATCAATTAGAAGCTACGTCTGGCTTAAACACTGAAAAGTTCATACCACATTGTCATCAATTTGAGATAACCTGCTGGCCTCCGATGTGTATGCACCTAAAATACATGGAACCAATTAGTCCTGGTCAAATCGGGGTGGGTACGGGGTAGTGATCGCGTAGGAACTTGTGCTGTATCACAGAAGAACAGTGACATGTCGCTACGGGCAGCAGACTTTTCTCAAGGGTTCCGCAAGACCTGCCCACCCGTCCCAGCCTCATGCCATGGCACTGTCCCGCTTTTCACCCCTGGGCCAATGACCTTGCTCAAAGGTACCAAGCTCCCCCTTGACTCACTACCTTCAAATAAACCATTTCCTCCTCCTGGATGCCCTTCCTTCTTGCCACACTGCCTGGCTCTCCACCCTTCACACCTGAGCTCAGAAGTCAACTTTCCCGGGATGGAGGAAAGAAAATATTATTAAGAAAACCATAAGGAAGGGGCATCTGGGTGGCTCAGTCGGTTAAGCGTCCCACTCTTGGTCTCAACTTAGGTCATGACATCATTATTCATGAGTTCGAGCCTTGCATCAGGCTCTGTGCTAGGATTCTCTCTCTCTCTTTCTCTCTCTGCCTCTCCCCTGCTCATGCTCTCTCACTCCCTCTCTCAAAATAAATAAATAAACCAAAAAGAAAGAAAGAAAGAAAGAAAGAAAGAAAGAAAGAAAGAAAGAAAGAAAGAAACTCATAAGGAAGAGAAAATACATTTACAGTACTACACTGTATTTATTGGAAAAAAAAATCTGCATATCCTTAGACTGTGCAGTCAAAACCCATGTTGCTTGAGGGTCAACTGTAATCTAATTCTGTGATTGAGAAAATGCAATTTTTCAGCCCTTCAGCACACTTCAGGATAGGTTGTTATGGTCCGCATTTTGCAGATAAGGAAAGCGCGTTTCAGAGAAGAGAAAGTGTACCTCGCTCTTATGACAATGAGAGGACCCATACTGAAATGAAGAACTTCCTGGCTGCAGCTTAGAGACCAGATTTGCTCCTCAAAACTAGTGCCTCTCCCCACAAAAAGCAATCCAACAGCCCCTGATGCTTCATGGAGCTGTATCACGCTAAGAATGAAGATCAAAACCAGCCATGTTCTCTCGCAACCTAGAACTGATTATTTATACTGGCTGCTGGCTGTTGGGAAACCTAGTAGCTTGCAATCAAATCACACTGTGCACCTTCATGCCTTCATGGTCTAGGAGGATAAGCAAAAGAAACAAAGTAAAAAGACACTTACCATAATTCCAGTAAGCAAACAGACTCCTTTCCCACAGTATGTGTTAGGTACCATGTCACCATAACCAATGGAGAGAAAAGTTATTGATATCAACCACATCGCTCCGAGGAAGTTGCTAGTAACATCCTGTTGATCATGGTACCTGCAAAACAGCAAACAGAGCCGGTCCTTTATAATTAATCTGCAGTATGGCTGCCAAGGGCAATTTGATCCAATCTAGCGAATTCACTAAGTAGCTTCCATAAACTGATCTACCAGAAAGTTTTCAAATCTCACTATTATGTGTCAATAAAATTGAGGTGTCCCTGAGCAATCTGACAGACATCAGGACGTTCCTCAACTTGAAAAACAGTCTGAAAGGGAAGCTATAAAACAGGACAAGTGCTTTTTTCACTGGTAGAAACTGACAAATGCACATTTCTTTCTGAATTCTGCCCATGCCTTTCTCGTGGTTCCTCATTCCTTGATGCCTGCTGACGTGCCCAACTTAATGGGACCCTATGTGGTACTACTGCATGCAATCTGTAATCTCTCCCCGCACCCTTCCAGTAGGAGGAGCCATGCTGTTCCCTTTGCTACCTTTATTTCTGTGATGAGCCAACTCCTAGTCATCCTTCAAATTAAATGCAGGTGGAGCCTTTTCTGTCTGCTCTTCTCCCAGCCCCTCCCCTGCATGCCCTCAGCATCCTCTGTATTCCTCCCCCACAGGACATTACTGAGACTGTCTACCTGAAGGTCCTGCTCTAGCTGGCTTCCTTGAAGACACAAATGTGCCACTGATTGCACAGTCCCTGCCCAGAACCGGAGCTTGATAGAAATCACTGCCTCACTAGTTACACACGAAAAGCTTGCAGTCAAAAAGAGAGGGAGGGATATAGTTTATCCTAATTAGTCTTTGAGGTATCAAGATTTTTGTGGTGTGGGAGAGGAGGAGGGTTTTTATATCAGAAATATATATCCTATGGGGGCACCTGGGTGGCTCAGTCGGTTGAGCATCCAACTTTGGCTCAGGTCATGATCTCTCGGTTTGTGAGTTCGAGCCCTGCATGAGGCTCGCTACTGTCAGCGTGGGGCCTGCTTCAGATCCTCTGTCCCCTTCTCCCTCTGCCCCTCCCCTGCTTGCACGTTCGCGCTCTCTCTCAAAAATAAACAAACCTTAAAAAAAGATATCCTATAGTGTTTATTTGAATTAGCAGCACTGAACAGTAATGCTGGCCCATCATGGAGACACTGCTATCCGCCATGCACACGACAGTGAGGCCAAGTGAGTTGTTGCCCCAGAAGAACTTGCCCTGGATGTGTGTGCTATGTAGTCATGGAGCAGAGTGCCCCTCCTCTAGTCTCCGCGGCAGTCAGACCCCAGACTCTGGTCACCACGGGTATTCTTGGCTCTTCACCCAACGTCTCCTAAGGACCACTTTCCCTCACAGCTCTCAGATACCACTGGGGAGGGTTTTCCTGGCCTCATTTCTTGGTCTCCAAAGCATGCTCATAATCTCCTAGCTTGCCCATGCTCAATCCTTGCCAAAGAGCATACCGTGAGTCTTGGGTGGTAGGAGGCTAGAAATCTCCACCATTCCACCCTAGTGAACTGCCACCAGGACCCAGCTGTAGAATCTCCTCTTCCCAGAATGGCCAGGTCGAGAGGCTGTCATTGCCAAAATAGAGGTCAAGTGCATTCCTAGCTTTCCAGGAAGACAGATGAGTGCCTTCACCCTCATCTGTGATGCAATCGGTGCTATACTTCAGCTGCAACATGAGCTAATGGGCTCTGTGACCTACTCTGGGGGCATGCTGGGCCTGTGTAATAAGACCTCCATGGGCAAATGTGGTTTTTATTTTAAACAAGATGCTTAGGGGCGCCTGGGTGGCTCAGTCGGTTAAGCGTCCGACTTCAGCTCAGGTCACAATCTCATGGTTGGTAGGTTTGAGCCCCGCATCAGGCTCTGTGCTGACAGTTCAGAGCCTGGAGCCTGCTTTGGATTCTGTCTCTCTCTCTCTCTCTCTCTGCCCCTTCCTCACTCATGCTCTCTCTCTCTTTCAAAAATAAGCATTAAAACAATTTTTTTAAACAAGACCCTTTGAAATAAGCTTTAGATGATAACTCTTTCATGACATTGGGGCTCTCTGTATTCTTCATCAAGCACCTGCCTAAAATAGGGAACACATTACCCTGGTGTGGGTGTGTGCTGCACAAGAGAGGGGTGGCAGGGGCACTCATGTCCCATACAGCCTTTAGTTGTGAGACAAGGCCTCTTAACAAAGCACGATCGACATAAAGATCTGAGACACTGAAGAGGTGAAGACTCTAATTCCCTGATGCATCTGTAGTATTTGTGGAGCACCCGCTATGTGTTTAGCCCTTGGCTTGGATTTTCTCGTGTTACATCATTACTTTAAGACCAAGGCAACCTTTTTGGCCAAAACAGTGATAGTCCCCACCTCTATCAACCAGGTGTCCTCAATCACTTAGAAAATGCGATCGTGTGCCAGTGAAATCCTCAAGTTATTTCCACACCATGAATGGCCAGGACACATGTGCACCTACAAAGAGGCGTGTGAGATTTCAGACTATGAACAAAGGTCTCTAAGGGAAACCTTCATGGCTGGTGTCCACAAGGATATCTCAACTTCGTCATGGGTATGGAGAGCTTGCCCATCTGTTCTTTCCACAGCACTTTTGATTTGGTTTCCAAAGCTCGGAGAAGTAAACAGTTTTGAAAATTACCATAAAAAGCATTCACTGGAACGTTTAGGCAACCCGATTCCTCTTTAGTTGCTTACCTTAATAAATGCCCAGGTTTTAAATACACAAATTTGACTCTTTGCAAAGACTCTCAAGCATTACACCATTCTATCGTTCTGTCAATATTCATTATATACTACGCACATTATTTTGGGTCAGACACTGTAATCCTGTAGTGAAGGGCCTAATTAGAAATAAACTTTCTAGGAATTGATATTTTAGGGCTTGGGATTCAATGGTAAATTATTTTTTTTTCTGCTTATGAAATAATAAATATGCCTGAAACGTAGCTCACCAATATGGAAAAAGTAACATCTTGGACTAATGTTTATATTACATTCAGACATACTTACTTGTGAATAGTCAAGAGGGAAGCAATTAGGGAACCACATTAGGCACTATTTGAATAATCAAGATTTCTTTCCTGGCAACTAAAATATCAAACTTATCAGCAGGATGATATTATCCCTTAGAACACTGCCAGATTTGGAACTATGCCAGATTCACACCACTGTGAGTGATTAATCTGCACAATGTAAAGGGTAAAGAAAAAAATTTCAAGACACTGTTTACAGATGTTTATTTCACAAACTTAGACAATTCCAACCTTCTTCACAAGAACTATTCTATAAAAGACATGAAGAAATGACTCAAAGTGGCAAATTTCAAATTCTGATCAGTATGAATCCTTGTTTAATTAAAAATACATCAAATAAGATTAAAATTAGAGCAAGGGAGGCCTGATGATCTCAAGCTTTTAAAAGAAGAACTCTGGAGTTTGGACAGAAGACTTACTGCACTGTTTTAGAGCAGTGCACGTTTCATAGACATAATGGTTGTGAGATCGGCTTTAAGGTTTGGAAAAAAGGAAAAATATTCCTTTTCTTGGTTTCCATTCATTTTTTCACTGTTGCCATTTTCTCAAGTGGGTCTCCCACTTGTTCTTATATCACAAATATGACAGCTTTCTGTGATACTTGTTTAAATTTGCCAGGTTATCTTTCCCAGGGCATTACTGAATTCTTCCCTGAATGAGATAGCATCTGCCCTGCACCCCGGACTCTCTCTCAGCATCTTTCCAGAAGCAACAGGAGCTTTGGCCACACGAGTGGCTGGCACTATGCCATCCTCTTTCATGGCTTTGTTTACAGGTGCGATTCCTCCTCCACCCCCCCAGCCCTGATTTGTATTTTGAGAATCTACTCATTGGTCCCCTTTTCCAGACTCCACACAGCTTTTGGTCAACAGGGTACTTCAGGCGGTCCTCTGTAGAGATGTCTAGCACCATCAGCCAACGTTAACTTGGGTCATAAGACATGTAATATGTAATTTGCTCATCTAACATGCCCCTAGAATCTTAACTATAAAGAATTTAAGGACAAAGACTATGTCTTTATTGAATTAAGTAGCATGACAATGTGAAACATTTGTTATCAAACTGATGTGCCCCTAGCCACATTCTAGGCCTTCAGGATCACATATACAGAGATACAAAAAGGGGACAGGAATGAGTCTTGCTCATCAATTAACGCGAATCAGATTTGTCATGTTCTGTTCCAAGATCTGTGGGCAACTTCTAGGTATTTTTACACTGACAAAAAATAATTCAACAGTGGAGGTTAACAGCTGACAAACTACCTTCATTAGTCTTCTTCTGTTAAACATACTGTTAATACTACAAATGGCAAAAAGACTTCATCTCAATTGTCAGCTCTGATCTCACATACCAGCCTTGGTTGTAGAGTAAAAAGTATTATGGAGATTTAAATGCATGTGATTGATCCACCACCCGTTGCCTCTTGTGAATCCACCTTTCTCTCCAAAGATACCACTAAAGGATAGTAAGGCAGTTGAAAAAAATGTCTAAACCCACAAGAACAAAAAGAAAGGAGAAATCAGAGCATGAAAAATAACACATTTTTATACAAACAAAAGTACACAAAAAATTATATTTCCAGACAAGAAGAAACAAGGGACTGGATTTACACTGCCTCCTGAAACAACTACAAAACCAGACCAAATATTTGAAACAATGGTTAACAAGACATAGATCATCTACTAATAAAGGACAGTGATCCCTGAGAGATGGTAAACAACCAAAGTGATCATACAATCGCCTCAGCTTAATATCTGAAGAGGATCTGCAGGATGTAGCTGAGGGAGAGAAACCAGGCACTGTCCAAAATTCTCCCTAAGTTCAGGGACAGAGTTGGAAATCCAGAGAGATCTGGAGTTCAAAGCGTCAAAATCCAGACAGAAGAAGTCTGCACTGAGGGAGACCCAGAGATCTGCACAGGAGTCTTCCTGATTATACAGCTGAGTAGTGATCAGTACATGCATATAAAACCCCAAGGCTGGAGAAGTGCAAGTACTATATGTAAAGTGGTTCAACATCACTTAAAGACAGGTTGTAGTAAGTGGTATCATTTCAAATGAAGATAAGACTGTGATAATTTAGTTACAGTATACCTATGTCTAGGTATGCTGTAACCCTAAAAGACCCACTAAAATAATACACCAAAGTGTACTAACTAATAACACTTAAAGGATATAAGATGGAAAAATAAAAAATAAGTAATCCAAAAAGAAAGCAGAAATAGATAAAAGGGACAAAGAAAAGATGGGACAAATAGAAAACAAACAGCCAGAGGACAGATTTATCCAAGCATATTGGTAACCATATTAAATATAAATGGCCTAAATACCTCCAATTAAAAGGCACAAAGTGCCATAGAACCCAAGGAAGGTTCACAACTTCAAGAAACCAGGTATCATGCAGAGGGTCAGATGCCTGTCCCTGGTTGGTACTACCAGACAACTAACAGGAGACAGAGTTCATTCTCTGGGGACAGACTGGAGATTCTGACCCAGGGCCCAGCTAAGGCCAGGAAAGTTGTTTGGGGCCGAAAACATGGGGATGAAATTCAAGTTTCCAAACTGAATAACAGCTTCTCCAGTTTCCTTTCTTCACTCCCCATCCCTGACCCTATAATAGAATTCACTATTATAGACAAAGAATATTTTCCTTTGGAGAAACAGAACAGTTTCAGTGAAAAGGCATTCATGTACCAACATCAAGGATCCCCTCATGAAAAATGCAGCTGTCCACTTACCCACCCTACAGGAAGTTTCACCAGACAACAAGCTCCTCTCCCCATATAGAGCTCCCAATTCCCACTCCTGACATGAAAGAACCATAGATGGTCAGCGCACATTTGAAGTATATTCTCTATAGAAAAGATACAGACAAAAAAGGAAGAAAGCAAAGAAAGAATGGGAGGAGGGAAGAAACAGGAGAACCTGGACACAATGCAGGGTGATGGGGACAGGAGTCCTGAACTCTCTAATTTCTGTCAGGAAAGACCTAAGGGAAATGATGGCATCCATAAAACAGGAACAGGATACTAACAAAAATGTGCAAAGAATAAAAGAGGGGAACTTAAAAAAATATTATAGTGAAAAAAATAACATAACATGATAAGAATATAAATTGGAAGAAACCTCCCAGAAAGTAGAAAAGACAAAAAGACAAGGGTAAAAGGAGAAGATAAAGGTTGGTTCTCAGAGAATCAACATAGATGGCCTTATAAATGAATTTCTAGAACACAGAAAGTGGAAGGAAAGAAATGAAAACATTCTTTTATTTCTTTGGTTTTTCCAGGAAAACTGGAAGGCAGGGATCTCAAAGATTCTAGTTGGTATCTGCATAGGGAATAAGAAAAGACCTAAGTCAATGGGGGTGGGGAGTGGTCACAGTAAATTTTATTTATTTTTTTCATTTTTATTATTTTTCTAATTATTCTGAGCTTCGGTTTTTATTTTATTAATTTTTAAGTCTTTTTTTTAAAGTAGGCTCCACACCCAACATGGAACTTGAACTCATGACCCCCAGATCAAGAGTCACATGTTCTACCGACTGAGCCAGCTAGGAGCCCCCACGGTCAATTTCAAAGTACTAGGAATAAGGAGATCTTAAAAAGTTCCAAAGAGTGATCTCATGGTCCATGAGTTCGAGCCCCGCGTCAGGCTCTGTGCTGACAGTTCAGAGCCTGGAGCCTGTTTCGGATTCTGTGTCTCCCTCTCTCTGACCCTCCCCTGTTCATGCTCTGTCTCTCCCTGTCTCAAAAATGAAAAAAAAAATTTCAAAGAGGGGGAAAAAGAGATCACAGCTAAAGATGAAAAATGGTTGTCTCTAACATTATTTAATCATTTAACCTGTGTATTGTGTATTGTGGTGGGAAAGGTGAAGGCAATCTATTACTCCTGGATTTGAAGAGGTAAGGGATGGAGAATCTGGGCAAAGGAACCAAACAGGCATAGCTCAGCCCCTCTCCCTGCTCTACTTACCCACAGAGCAGACCTATCTGGTTTTCTGTGCAATAAGCTTCCCCAAGGAGAGATGACTCCCCCTGGGTTATGAGGTGTACCTATAACTCCATCTATTTTAGTGGTGAATCATCAGAACACTGGGCAGCCCAATGGGCTGTAGTCAAAGGGATGGTTGTCCAGATCCGTTTTATGTCCATAATGAAGCTGATACTTTGATGTCTACCAGTTGAAGACCCAGAGAAGTGAAAGATCTACATGATCTTGCTCCAAACCCCAACTACGTGCTTGTAATTTTGATTTTAAGTAAAAGCAAATAAAATAAGCGATTCAATTAAGACATACAACCATAAAAAGAGCTGCAATGAAGGCATACACCTAGGGCCAAAGGAGAAAAGTACTGAGTGTCAACCGCTCAGAAAGGAGGGGGGACATGTATCTCTTATTTGCCACTGGTCCAAATCAAAGGTGGCCACCTGTACCTGCATATTAGAATCACCTGGGAAGCATTAAAAACTAAATATGCAAGGGGCGCCTGGGTGGCTCAGTCTGTTGAGCGTCCTACTTCAGCTCAGGTCATGATATCACAGTTTGTGGGTTCGAGTCCCACATCAGGTTCTGTGCTGACAGCTCAGAGCCTGGATCCTGCTTTGGATTCTGTGTCTCCCTGTCTCTCTGCCCCTCACCCACTTGCGCTTTCTCAATAATAAACATTAAAAAATAATAATAACTATGCAAAAGCCTGGTATCCCATGACATGGATATACTTTTTTAAGCTTCCAGGTGATTTTAATGTGTTGTCAAGGCTGAGAACCATCTATTAGCTTTATTTCAGAAGTTCTTCATTCAATAACATGTGGAACATCTACACAGAAACGTGTATATGAGCAAAAAATAGTTAAGTGTTTATGAGAAGTTCAAAATATGGTAAGGGAGAAAAACTGATGGCAAAGAATACTAAGGTGACATGTAACTTGTACTAAGTGTGAATATGAAAGGTAAAGACAGATCGAGGAAAAAATATATAACAGATTGAAAGTAATGATATGAGTATGTAATAATGTTAACACTGACACCTAAAATTATCCTCTTAAATTCAAATAAAATGTAAAATCCAGTAGGTGCAAAGATTTTACTAAATACCTTTCTAAGGGAAGGCCCTCTAAAGTGAAGATATTAGTAATTTTATGTATAACATTACTCCATAAATAATTTACACAAAGTTCCTTCAGGCCAGAGAACGTGAACAGCCCCAATCAATGTGACTTTCTTCTTATCCCTTTCTGTTTCCCTGCTTTTCTTTTTATCAGTGAGTTGTGAAAACATAAACACGTCTTTACGACCTTGGGGGTCCCAACATATTGACTTCCTTCACTACTGATAAGTAGATCCCAAGAAAAGCAGCAGAGATAGGTAGTAAAAGGCTATTTGTAAAGCCCAATTGTAATTTAGGCCAGAGCCAGTTCTGATTTTCATTAAATGCATAATTCTTTATTAACTCTAAAACACACCAAAGTCAGTTTTCTTTTCTTTTTTAAGTTTGTTTATTTATTTGGAGAGACAGAGAGACAGTGTGAGTAGGGGAGAGGCAGAGGGCGAATCCCAAGCAGGCTCCATGCTGTCAGTACAGAGTCTGATGCAGGGCTTGAACTCATCAACTGTGAGATCACGACCCGTGCCTAAATCAAGAGTTGGATGCTTAACTGACTGAGTCACCGGGATACCCCACCAAAGTGAGTTTTCTATTTTGATTTCATCCTGCTCTTGTATGCCTGCACGTTTGGAATGTTTTCCTCTCTTCTGGTAATTTGGAAAATCACAAAGCTAAATGCTTCTCTCTCTTCCTCTCTCCTTCCCCCATTTCTCTCTGCCTTTTGTTTCCTCCTCACCTGGTCTGTGCCTGTGTGTGTGTGTGTGTGTGTGTGTGTGTGTGTGTGTGTGTGTTGGAGGGAGAGTAGTTCTATAAATTGACCGATTTCTTTTCATGTGTTTAACTGTGGCTAATGAGAATTTCATCCACTGTGTGGATACAGAAGATTGATCTTTGGGTAACTGCCATCAGTGGATATGTTGTAAGAGCATAGGCTTCCTGTGAAATAAAGCTAAAAGTCTCTATAGGAAATAATGGGGATAATAGAATGGATTTTTAAACTTGAAGAATGACATTATGTTTCCCTGAGAAGACATTGTCTATTATTCATTTATGCATTTTCATTTCTGTGAGAATGAGGGAGTTCAGAAATGACTTGCCTGTTAATACGTTACCAGTCTTAGTTCCCCATAATTATTTTACAATGATCTAGGTTAAAAACCTACAGGAAGACAATGGTATCACATTAACATACCCTCGACATACTTGGAAGACTTAGCAGCATTCGGGGTCTCTTTGATAAAGAGTTTAGTGAAATATGACCCTCTCTGGAGAGAACTTTCAGGTCTGAGAGCCATGGTACCAAGTTGGTTCCTAAAAGTAAAGATGGAGAAAGCCCGAGGGTGTGTGTGCCCATCAGGAAAGATTTCCCTGAACAGAGACCTGCATTTAAGCAATAGTTCTCAATCCTAGGGGACCCAATCCCCCTTTTTAAGATCTTGAAATGGAACTCAAATAGTATACCTTATCTACATACATGATTTTCTAAAAGCTATTTTATTTTTGAGAGAGAGAGGGAAGGTGAGAGAGAGAGAGAGCACAAGCCATGTGAGGGGCAGAGAGAGACAGGGAGAGAGAGAATCCCAAGCAACTCCATGCCTTCAGCTCGGAGCCCAATGTGGGACTCAATCTCATGAATGGTGAGATCAGAGACCTGAGCTGAAATCAAGAGTCTGACACTCAATTGACTGAGCCACCCCGGAGCTCCTGTATACATGATTTATAAAACAAAAATCAATATAACACCTTAATTGAAATACAGAGAATTAAATTGGAGTAACAATTTAAAATACAGCATGTAGGGGCGCCTGGGTGGCTCAGTCGGTTAAGTGTCCAACTTCAGCTCAGGTCACGATCTCGCGATCTCGCAGTCTGTGAGTTCGAGCCCCGCATCAGGCTCTGGGCTGATGGCTCGGAGCCTGGAGCCTGCTTCCGATTCTGTGTCTCCCTCTCTCTCTGCTCCTCCCCCATTCATGCTCTGTCTCTCTGTCTCAAAAATAAATAAATGTTAAAAAAAATTTTTTTTAATAAAAAAAAATAAAATACAGCATGTATTTCAGTATCTAAACCCTTGGGCAATACTAACCTAGGGGGTGCCCAGGTGGCTCAGTGGGTTAGGCATCCGACTCTTGATCTGAGATCGAGCCCTGAGTCTGGATTTGTGCTGACAGCCAGAAGCCTGCTTGGATTCTCCCTCTCCCCTTCTCTTTTTGCCCCTCCCCTGCTCTCTCTCTCTCTCAAAAAATATAAATAAATAAAAATTTAAAAAAGGACTAACCTAGAAGACATAAAGAGCAGTTAGTTTGCACCTTTTATGTAAAAGCACTTGGATGCAATTTAGTCCAGCCAAAGTGAACTGTTCTGGCAATTTAAGAGCCACCGGGGCACGGCCATAGCTGATGTGATTTTCTGAAACGTGAAAAGCTTTTGGCCAAATCCCAAATACAACAAATGACGATATTCCCTCAATTTCTACATTATAAATGTGTTATAAATTATATGATTATAAATCACGTTATAAATAACAGCCTTATTTAAAAGTGTACATATTACAATTGAGCAAAAATATTTCATGTGGATATTTAAAATGGATTTAGGTCTAAACTATGAAAATTATGAACAGGTTTTTAGTACACAGAATGTCCAGCAGGTCAGTTCAAGGTCAAGTGGGACACAGATCCTCTGTTGGATGGGACTGTCCCAAGCACAACAGAACACAGAGCATCCCTGGTTCTCCCCCCCACACCTCCTCCCGCCCCAGTGACAAACAAAGAAAACTTTCTCCAAAAGGGCCCCTGGGGGCAGAACTACCCACCCCCCCTGCCCCTCCCCACCCCCCACCATGCCCTGTGAGAAACACTGGTCTATCACTTCAGCTGGGATTCTGTAACAGCCATCAGAAAATCTGGGGCTGGCTGTATTTCAACACATCTGGAGAGGAGGCAAACTGGAAAAGCTTAGAATTTGGCACAAAATTCTATCCTCGAGCCCCTGCTACTCCCCAGGCAATCAAAGATAGATCAAGTTCCCGAACTACGTCATAACCCAGGCCTGCATTTCTGACCGAGTTTCTCCTCGATTCTTTGTTAACTTCCCAACCCATAGTTATTTGAATTTTCTGGGGCACCCTGCATTCCTCCAGCTCCCGCTCTGTGCCAGGCACCTCGCACACACTGTAGGCTTCCCCAAGGGGCAGGTGGAGCCCCAGCAGACAGAGTTGGAGTCATGTGGGGTCAGGCCCAAAGATTCCCTTACCAGAAAGTCAGCGCTAGAAAACGCTTCACATAGCTCGTGTCTGACGCATGCCAGGCTCACCAATGGCAGACACAGCTAGTCTACACGGCCCATCAGGCCGTAGTTTTAGAAGTCCCCACCATGATCTTCTACACGCACGTGCAGCAGCCTGCAGACAGATTCACCTTCCTTCTGGGAGGCTGAGAAGAGTGGCAGGGAGGTCAGTCACTAGGTGGCACTGCCACACCAGTTTATCTCCAAGGCTGTTCCAGCTGAGGCTGGCCAGGACATGCTGGAGTCAGGGTTGTGAGGGGTCTTAGCTGCGAATGCCTCTCCATGAAAGCCTCTGAACTGGGCATCCTGCAAGCAGGGGCTGTTCCATGTGAGAAACAGCAGTGATGGGTGATACAGACAGTCCCAGGCCACTCCTACACCTGGAGAGCCTCAGGTGTTACCAAGAATCTCAGGGACCGGTGCCTGGGTGGCTCAGTCAGTTAAGTGTCCTACTCTTGATTTCTGCTCAGTTCATGATCTCATGATTCGTGGGTTCGAGCCCTGCATTGGGCTCCAGGCTGACAGCACAAAGCCTGTTTGGGATTCTCTTTCTCCTTTGTCTCTCTCTCTCTCTCTCTCTCTCTCTCTCTCTCTGCCCCTCTCCTGCTTGTGCTCTCTCTCTCTCTCTCTCAAAAATAAATGAACTTAAAAAAAAGAATCTTAGGGGCATCTCCTGAGGTGAGAGAGTGATTGAGTGGGGAGGGGGGAAAGAGAAAGAGAGAGAAAAAGAGAAAGAGAAAGAGAAAGAGAAAGAGAAAGAGAAAGAGAAAGAGAAAGAGAAAGAGAGTGATTGTCTGGACACAGACTCCATCCTAGATCCAATATAATACAGATCTAAGCCAACAGCCCGTCTTCACACATCACCCTCCGACCTGACATTCTCTATATCAAAGGCCAGACCTTATCTCCTAAATCTGTAAGAAAAAAAAATGTGGATTTTTTTTCTAACTTGTCCATGTTGGAACTGAACATGCATTTGAGGATATGGCGGTCAGGGGCTTGTTGACTTACCCCGGGACTCGTCTGTGTTCAGAGCTGCTCTGTACCCTCCTGTTAGCTCCGTGTGGCCCACAGCAGTGAGTCTCCAGGCCCAGCTTCCTTTTGCTCTAACACAAGGATCACACCATCTACCTCCCGAGTGGCTTCTAGGACGAAGAAGTGCTATCCAAATGCCGCCTGATCCGTCCAGAAAGACCGGCTGGGTGTTCTACACTGAGAAGATTCTCCATTTGTGTACGAGGGGACACAAAGGAAAGTGTCTACATTTGCAAGTGCACCTGCCCGCACACAGGTGACGCGGTGGACATGAGGGCTTTCCCGCGCACAGGCAGCTCTGATTTTGCTCCCTGTGGCACAGTGACTAGTACCACTGAGACGGAACAGAGCAGGAAGAGGACTGGTGGAAGGAGGGGAGAGAGAGGAAGCCAAGTGAGGAGCTGTCTGGACACCGTGGCAGGAGAGGACACTGGTCCACAAAATAAGGAGAGTAGGGAGAAGGAGGTATGTTCTGCAACCGGAGGTCCAAGCAAGAAACAAAGCAGAAACAGCAAAAGCTGACAATCTTTCCATGCCATTCTGTTCTCCTGAGTCCTCAGCCAGCCACCCTCCCTCTCTCCAATACTAGCATTTCCACCGTCAGGGGCCAGGGGAGGAGGAAGGTCCATTTGTGGACCTACCATCTCTTAGGGACTCCTGAGAAATTTTGGACAGGGTTTCTGTTTAGGGCTTTCAGTCAACTGCAAAAGAAGAGGCCCCCATGATCCACATCAATCCACAGCCAAGCTGCCCCATTGACAGGAGGCAATGATCATGCACTGATTCAAAATCTCTCATTTTCCAAATACAAGCAAGTGAAAATTCTACTTAGAACAGGTGATGACTAGAAGCAGGAGCCTCCAGTCTGGCATAGTTCTGGGCTATGCTTTGAAGCAAATATTCCTCGATGTCATCTTTGTCCTCAGAGAGAGAGAGAGGGGAGGCAGAACACTGAGCCACCAACCGGAGAGGGCAGACACAGCTGAGCTGAAGGTGACTCAGGCATGGCCAAGAAGAAGAGGAGAAGGAACCGCAGATTTTTTCAGAAGGTCATGTGCTGCTTTTCCTGACGGGCGTACTTTCTTGCACCTTGCTTGCTTCAGCCTGGGCAGCTAAAATAGAGACTGCAGTGACCAAAAATCGTGAACTGAATTAAAAACACAGGTCTTGGTTTGTGCCAGAGGAGCATTTGTGAGGAGCACAGGGCTTCCTCAAACCCAACCCACTGGCCACCAAGGGCCGATCGATCCTCTCTTGGGTCAAGTCCTCAGAGGTCTGCCGTTGGGACAGTATGTTTCGTGAAACGCACATAAATATTTTTTACATAAGCAGAAAGTGAAAGAAGAGAAGGAGAGGAAGGCAAGGAAGAAAGAGGCCAAAAGTAACAATAGTGAGAAAGACTGCGGAAATGACTGTCAATAAAATTCTGGCAAAATGTACACAGGTGAGTGGAGGAAAACATCACTGCATAAACCACAATCACTGCACAGTCTTGGGACTCTGGCGGCCTACTTACCCACTGACAAAAATTAAAACATCAAGGCACCTGGGTGGCTCACTAGGTTAAGCATCCAGCTCTTGACTTCAGAGAGCTCCCTTTCTCTCAATATAAATAAATAAACTTAAAAAAAAGAATTTAAAAATCAACCTCATTTCTTCAAGCATTAAATAGATCACATAGCTTTTACCAGTTCCTACAAAGGCTTCCAACTACTCCAAAGAAAGAAGAATGAGAAAAAGGCCAATCCAGCATTCTTCCAGTATTTTTCAATTTTTAGTGTTTGAAGTCTTTAAAATGGCAATCCGAAACAGCTACTGGCTGAGGGTACATCAACTTTAGAAGCCAAGCAGGGACAGGAGCCTGGGTGGCTCAGTGGGTTAAGTGTCCCTGGATTTCAGCGCAGGTCACGATTTCACAGTTTGTGAGTTCGAACCCCACATCAGGCTCTGTGCTGACAGTGTGAAGCCTGCTTGGGATCCTCCCTCTCTCCCTCTCTCTTCCCCTCCCCCACTTGCATGCATGCATTCTCTCTCTCTAAAAGACAAATAAACATGGGAGTGGGGGGAAGAAGCCAAGTGAGGAGAGGGCACACTCAGTAAAGCAGGCTACATTCTTAGCAAAGTACACTGGAAAAATGGGGGCTGACGCCAAGTGAGGCAGACATTTCCCCCCACAAAGAATCAAAATTTTAGTTTGCCAAATCAGTGAGATTCATTTTTTTTTTAACCTAGAGAATTCAGGAACCAATAAAAAGGAGTATCACACGAGGAAGCTTGGGTGGAAAATTATCTCTGCATGGGGGCTGTTTGCTGGTAACCAAAAGCTGCATCAAGGAGCAGAATGACAACTGAACAGACCTGGGGGCTTAGGCTGGGCTGCGTAATGTGCATCCATCACCTCGTCAGTACAGCCACATGGCAATGACGTGCGTGATCTTCTTCAATTCTGTGCCTGTTCCCCTGTACTAACCAAATGTGAACCTACCAAGCCATTAACATTTCCTTCCATTCAAAAGGACAACATCAGGCTTCTGGCAGCCAAACCCTTTGCCCAAATGCAATAGCTGACATCTAAAAGCCCAGAGCCTTCCGTGTGGTGCACTTAGATGGTGAAGACCTAGCTATGCAGATAAACGTCGATCAATCAATATTCATTTTCTTCTCCCTCCTACCAAATCAGGTTACAAATTGCTATATGCGCAGCTTGGCAACCATCGGGTCGTGCCCCATGGGATAAAGTGTTTGCATGTGTTCTACATAGGCTTTGAGACAGCCTATAGGAAATATCTGATCTGCAAAAATTATGAAAAATCTCCCGTATCCATGCTATCCACTTCAATAGCCACTGGCCACCCCACATGCCTCCTGAGCCCTGGAACAGTGACTGGTACAAATGAGGAACTGAGATTTTAGTTTTATTTCATTTTAACCAATTTATTTTTTTTTTTAAGTTTATTTGAAAGAGAGAGAGAAAGTAGGGGAGGGGCAGAGAGAGAAAGGGAGAGAGAGAATCCTAAGCAGGCTCCATGCTGTCAAGCGTAGAGGCTGATGCAGACCTCGAACTCGCAAACCATGAGATCATGATCTGAGCCGAAATCAAGAGTTGGATGCTTAATTGACTGAGTTCCCCAGGCAGTCCATCATTTTAACCAATTTTAAATTAAAATTAGTCATAGGGGGTGAATGGCTGCCATATCAGATAGCGAGTACCAGAAGGTCAAGTTGGAGACAGGAGAACCAGAGAACACACATAATTATGCCTTAATAGCACAGCTAATTTTAATTCGGCCATAGTGTTCCCTCTGAACTTTCTTTCTGCCAAAGTGCAATGGGAAAAAGAAGTATTATAATACATTCCCTGACTTTCAAGACCTGAAACCATATATACGTTTGACACAATTTTCTATGCTCCACTGTCATTTGCTTGTGTATTTTTTGTGGTTATGCTTCTTAGCTAAAGAAAAGGAGTATTTTAAAGAAATAAATTGAGGAGTGCCTGGGTGGCTCGGTCAGTTAAGTATCTGACTCTTCTGATTTGGGCTCAGGTCATGATCCCAGAGTCATGGGATCAAGCCCCATATTGGGCTCCACACTGAATGCAGAGCCTGCTTAAGATTCTCTCTCTCCCCCTCTCTCTGCCCCTACCCTCCTAAAAAAATCAAATAAATTGAATTTTGATTAATCTGTGTATTAATTCATTCCAACATGCAATGCTCCCCTAGTTCATGGACAGACTGTATCTGAAGCTGGGAGGTGAAGCAGCCCCACCCAACGGTTCTGACATCCACGGTGAGTGAGGAATTACCTTTATCTCCACAGGCTGGAAAAGCACCTCTGTTCTTTGGGTCATCCTTACTTTTTTTACAAAATTTTTTTAAATGTTTTTGAGAGAGAGAGAGAAAGAGAAAGAGAGGGAGAGAACAAGCGAGCAGGGGAGGGGCAGAGAGAGAGGGAGACACAGAATCCGAAGCAGGCTCCAGACTCCAAGCTGTCAGCACAGAGCCTAATGCGGGGCTAGAACTCACAAACTGTGAGATCATGACCTGAGCCGAAGTCGGACGCTTAACCGACTGAGCCATCCAGGCACCCCTGGGTCATCCTTACTTTTGTCACTTTCCATGATCCCGTGCATATTGTGGAATACAGCTGATGCCCAGAAGGGACCCACAAAAAGAGTTAGCATAGGCCAGGTGCCTTTTGGGTAGACAGCTTTCCAAATCAAACAACCTGAACACCGGAGTCTGTCCCTCTATTTAAGCTCTGCTCACCTGGCATCTTCTTGAAACAATGACAGAAGCAGGGCTCCAACTTATGTACTTACCAGATCATTTTGTATACTGTTTAGTGATATGGACGTTGATAGCAAACTACAAGGAAAAAAAGTCATGGGGATGTGTGCATAGGTGGTGACCTTTTTTCACTCTGCGCCTTTTGATACGTCAAAATTATTTGAAAACCGATGCTTCCGTAGTGTGACTATTTTTCTTGTGCAGCTGCTTAGCTTACAGAGAAAGAGTTACAAAGCAGTGTGAAGGGGAACATAGCCCACAATTGGCTTTCTTTTGCTCCATTTGATTTAACTGGTATGTTTGTTCCTTGTATATTTTACTTAAAAATAACCTTTTCATAGAGTCTATCGCTGATGTAAAAGCAGCTGAACACTTCAGGAAAAGTGTGGACTTTTAAAATGAAAGGAGTTCAGTATGGGGGCACCTGAGTGGCTCAGTCAGTTAAGCATCTGACTCGATTTTGCCTCAGGTTGTAATCTCACACATGGTTCGTGAGTTCGAGCCCCGGGTTGGGCTCTGCACTGAAAGTGTAGAGCTTGCTTGGGATTCTGTCTTTCTCTCTCTCTCCCTCTCTCTCTGCCCCTTCCCTGCTCACTCTCTCTCTCTCCAAATAAATAAATCAACTTAAAAAAATTTTAAGGAGTTTGGTAATAGCTGCCAGACATTTCTTCTTAGCAAATGGCGGTAAGGTGGGTTGTAGGGCATTTTTATTTCTATTCTATACAGGATTTGATCCTCAGTTGATATGCACACACATATGTAATTAATACACATCGTGCTTATCTGTCTTTCACTTGGCATGTGTCATTTTATACGCAGTCCAGAGAATGCATACCTTTCAAACCCACAATGCATCATATATAACTATGTATGGTCTGTGACTATTGCATTCACAACTATGATCTCCTCCATCCTATACAACTCAGGAACCATCTGAGCTTTGTTTTCTGAGAATGACTAAAAGGACCCCCGGTGGCCTTGTTATGGTGGCATAGGAATGGAACACAGCACGTAGAAAATGAAGGCACACGCCATGCAAGCCAATGTCCTCAATGCAATCTGTGATGCTAGAAGGCAAACTATTTGGGGGGCAATGTGGGGGTGGGCTGAGCAGAGCAGAGGGCTTCCACAGCTCGGTGTCCTAATTCTCTGACTCGATGGCAGACAAGTGCATTGCTCGCCCCCACAGCTGGGCTGCACATGGGCCTCTGGGGAGGCTCAGGTCAGTGCTGCACCCCTATGTACGGATGATACTGTTTCTGATCAGTGTCCTTTATGCGGCACACAGCTCACCTCCTGCCATATTCCTCATCTCTGTGAAGGGTCCCTCCAGATAGCAGGCTGTGCTGCTTCAGACAAACTGGGATCACCTAACTTAGCTGGGCCTCATCCCTATAATCAAAGAGCTATGATGCTCCGGAGCATCCACCTTCAAACGATCCTAAACAGAGCCATTTCTTCGGGGCCTGGTCTCTGCCGGCCTCTCCAGTCTTAATTCTTGCTGGTCTCAAATGTGCCCTCTGGACTCCAGTGGAAGTACCTTCAATATATGGGGCATATGTTGTGCCCACCCCAACTCCTTGGGGCCTCTGTGCACGTGCTGTCCCTTCTTCTATGACCTTCAGCCCCCTTATAAGTAGCCTGGCTTCAGTCCTTCACATCCCCCCTCCAAACATTTCTTAACACCTTCATCCTCCCTCCTCCTAAGGGTGGGTCATGTGTCCCCTTCTGTCTGGGCCCATGGCACCTGTAGCCAGTCCTGCCACACTTTTCCCATGAGTGCTCCTTAGGGGGTGCACCCTGTGCCCTGTTCAAAGCATGAGGCCAGTGCCACTTAGTACCGTTGACTGTTACATGGTAGATACTTAAAAAAAAAAAGATTTTTTTTAAGTTTACTTATTTTGAGAAAGGGATTAAGTGTGAGCAGGGAAGGGGCAGACAGAGAGGAGAGCAGGAGAATCCCAAGCACATTCCACACCACCAGCGAGAGCCCAACACGGAGCTGGAACTCACAAACCATGAGATCATGACCTGAGCGAAAATCAAGAGTTGGACGCTTAACCGACTGAGCTGTCCAGGCAACCCTAAAAAAACCTGACTTTTAGTAAATGAATAAGAGAGAATCTCCCTTTCCAGCATCTTCTTCTAGGACTGGGATGACAGAGGTATAGTCAATGCCAACTTGACTTGTCTCCAGCCTGTCCCTCAGCACCCTCCTCCTCAATATTCCTTCAACTGTGTTTCTTAAATGTAAATCTAATGGTGCCATTTTGCCTCAAACCTTGGATGGCTTCCCTCTGTTAGGAAGCAAAGTCCCATCTCTTTAGCATGATATCCAAGGCCATTTGCAATTTGCTCCCTGCCCACCATTCCTGCCATTTTTTTTTCCTATCGCTGGCGACCAGCCAAACGCTGCTGCTTTTGCCCCTTTGCTTCTAACTGTCCTCATCTAAGTTCTCCATCATCTTCTTCTTTTTGTGTGTGTGTGTTTATTCATTTCTGGAGACAGAGAGACACAGAGCACTAGCAGGAGAGGGGCAGAGAGGGAGGGAGACACAGAATCCGAAGCAGACTCTGGGCTCTGAGCTGTCAGCACAGAGCCCAATGCGGGGCTCAAACTTGTGAACCACGAGATCATGACCTGAGCCAAAGTCGGACACTCAACTGGCTGAGTCACCCAGGTGCCCCATAAGTTCTCCATCTTCAATGCCCATCCCATCTGAGAAGTATTTCCTACGTCCCTTAGGCACAAGTCCAAATGGACATCACAGCATTTATGTTAAAATGTAATTTTATTTTGTTATTTACTTGTCTCTTCCACTGGTCACTGACAACCCAAGGGGGGACTGTCTCAGAAATCTCACGGACTGGCTCAATACTTGGTTCTCAGCAGGAGCCCAATAAATGTTTGTATAACAAATTACAGAAAGTCCAAATTGTACGTGCCTAATCACTAGGGTTTTGATTTGGGAAGCTACTTGCCTTAAAAAGGAACGTAGAGGCCAGATATATAAAACGTAACACAGTGGTAATTTTGTTATATGGCCAGAGAGTAAAATCAGTGCATTACCTAGAATATTAATGCCTATGCTCTTACTTATAGGTTTTTATTGCTTCGTGTTGTGATGTGTTGTAATTTGTTGATTGCTCATGAGTTTCAACTTCTGACAAATTTCACAAAATTCAGTGAATTCAAAGAAAACCTGGATTTTATATCAGTTTTCCTTTCATGATTTGGACCCTATCAAATTAATTAAAAGTATTAAAACCCCTCTCCCCAAAATAAAAGGACAAATTCTTCAATGTGTAGGATACTACGTATTTTAGACATTGGCCAATTTGTGATTCTTGTGTTCTTCTTCCTTTTTTAATTCTTCTGCTTGATTTTGAGTCTGGAAGAAAGATATTCCTTATATAATCCTAATGAAACAGCACCTAATCATTCTAAAATTCTTTCCATATGTGAACAGCGAAGATTCTGTGCCAAAATGCTAGAAATAGCCTATGAGATTTACACACTGAAAGAGAAAACAAATTTTAAAATAAGTGTTATTAGTGTATTAAATGCCCCAAGTTATTGCCATATTATGTGTGTCACAGATAAACAGGAACATGCCTCAGTTCCAGAGGGTCTAATGATTACGAAATCCATAAGACAAAGGGTAACACACGGCTCTGCAGAAAATGAAGTAACACAGTCGCCTGGTCTAAAATTTTTTTTTTAATGTTTTTTTTTTTTTTTTTTTTTTTTTTTTTTTTTGAGAGAGAGAGAGACGGAGTGCAAGCAGGGGAGGGGCAGAGAGGGAGGGAGACATAGAATCCAAAGCAGGCTCCAGGCTCTGAGCTATCAGCACAGAGCTCGATGGTGGAGCTTGAATGCAAGAACGGTGAGATCATGACCTGAGCCAAAATCGGACACTTAACCGAGCCACCCAGGCGCTGACCCCCCCTACACACACACAGTTGCCTGATTCTAATGGCAATCAACAAAGCAACTTACTAAATACAAGATGTACCCACAAGATGGAGAAATAGCTTGGACTAGAAACAACAACAACAACCCTTCTCTTGTCACTTACAGTTTAGAGAAAGAAAACTGAATACACTAGTGACTAAAACTTACATTTCTTCTCCCTGAAGTTTTCCCCCCTGTGTATTCATTAATTTCCCTGCATTTAGGAACTGATAAATGGCTCTTTGAAACCATCCAGTTCAACCTTCTCATTTAGCACCAAAAGGAACTGAAGCCCAGAAATGTGCATGGGCTGTCCAAGGTGACTGAACTAATCATTAGCAGACAAAAGCCAGCACCCAGGTCTCTTGGCTTGCAGCCACACACTGAGGCTTCCCCACCTTAGTACATCTGAGGGTCGCCAATGGGCATCCAGATTTCAAAACTTGCTACCCAGGGATCTGTTTCATGTGCCTTCACAGCTGATTTCTACTATAAAAGTTTTAAAAGCTTCTAAAATCGGTACCCTTCATTAAGCTGCTTTCCTGAGAGCCCTCGAGGGCAGAAAAATAATTTTAGTAAAATCCACTTATTCATAAGAAATTAAATATTTTATGCAATGGATAATTTGAGATCCTTGTGTTCTTGTTCTTTTTTAACTCTTCAATCCGATTTAGACTCAGGAAGCAAGACATTCCTTACATAATCCCAATGAAACAGCTCCTAATGATTCTCAAGTTCTTTCTACAGGAGAACAAAGAACATTATGGGACCACATGCTGAAAATAACCGACAAGACTTCCACTGAAGCAGAAAAAATTTCAATCAACTGTTAGTACTGTATTAAAGACCCCCATGTGCTCCAGCATTTAAATAATTAGTCATTCCTTGTAGAAAACACTTTCAACATCTCTTAGGCTGGCATTTAGCAGTTTCTTCTTTTTTTCCCCTATTTATTTATTTATATTGAAATTCAAGTTAGTTAACATATAGTGTAGCATTGGTTTCAGGAGTAGGATTTAGTGATTCATCTCTTACATATAACACCCGGTGGTCATCCCAACAAGTGGCCTCCTGAATGCCCATCACCCATTTAGCCCATCCCGCACTCACCTCCCTCCAGCAACCCTCAGTTTGCTCTCTGTATTTAAGAGTCTCTTATGGTTTGCCTCCCTCTCTGTTTGTATTTTATTTTCTTTTTCCTTCCTTTCCCCTATGTTCACCTGTTTATATTTGTCTTTCTCTGACTGACTTATTTTGCTTAGCATAAGACACTCTAGTTGCATCCATGTTGTTGCAAATGGCAAGATTTCATTCTTTTTGATCGCTGAGTAATATTTTGGTTGCTGAGTATAATGCACACACGAGCACACATGAGTGTGCACATGCGCACACACACACACACACAATATCTTCTTTATCCATTCATCAGTCAATTTGCACACTTTCCATACTTTGGCTATTGTCGATAGCGCTGCTATAAACATGGGGGTGCATGTGCCCCTTCAAAACAGCACACCTCTATCCCTTGGATAAATACCTAGTAGCGCAATTGCTGGGTCGTAGGGTAGTTCTATTTTTAATTTTCTGAGGAAACTGCATACTGTTTTCCAGAATGGCTGCACCAGTTTGCATTCCCAACAACAGTTGTCATTTAGTGTTTTCTAAATGAGGATGAAATCCACCCTTTCGATCTTATCTTTACATGCCATATTCTCAAACAGAGGGTTCTCTCTTTAACTAGGTCCACAACTGTTTGATATTCTCAAGATCTTATTCAAAGGAAACTTGTTTCATACTACCTATAGATCCTCTGTCCCAGTCTTGGACATCTGCTCCTTTTCCAATTAGTGCTTATTGAGGCATATCTTCCAGCTATCCTGGACTGTAAACCCCAGAGACAGGTCCATGGTCCAAGCCTTCTTTAAATACCCCCAACCAGGGGCGCCTGGGTGGCTCAGTCGGTTGAGCGTCCGGCTTCGGCTCAGGTCATGATCTCACAGTCTGTGAGTTCGAGCCCCGCGTCGGGCTCTGGGCTGACAGCTCAGAGCCTGGAGCCTGCTTCTGATTCTGTGTCTCCCTCTCTCTCTGCCCCTCCCCTGCTCATGCTCTGTCTCTCTCTGTCTCAAAAATAAATAAAAAACATTAAAAAAAATTAAAAAAAAATACCCCCAACCAGCTCTGACAACGTCTGGCATGGCCTATTAGAGACAGCAGGTACTCAAGGAGTGTTTGGTGAGTGAGGGCAGGAAAAAGACAACTGTAACCCGTCAGAGAAACACAGGTGTAGCTGTGACACCCAGGGAGGTCCACAGTGGTGAAGGGGTCTTGCCAAAGTTTAGACAATATTGGGTAAATTTCCAATCATTGAATCCCGAACAACCAGGTAACTTTCTGCATCAAACCAACTTTATTGCTTAGGTTTTTTTTTTTTTTTTCCAAAATTCGCTCCATAACCGTCCCTGTCCTCCTAATTTGACTACATTAGTTTTTACTTCAAGACCAAAATGGCCTCTTTTCTCTCTCTCTCTCTCTCTCGGACTCTAGATACGTGTTCTGCTGAAAGAGTGACACTGTGCTGGGGAAGGGACATTTGTCCTCATACAAAATCATGCTAGACTATGGTTTCTGATATAGTACCCTTTGCACAGTTTTGTTTATCCCATTCCCACACAGCTGGGTGGCCACTAACTTGTTATCCCCACTCCAGTGGCTTCCTTCTCTTTCCAAATTGTAGTTGTTGGAGAAATGGAATTCCGAGATGCACTAAAATCATGTCTAATGAAAGGCAAGAAGCTCTCCTCAAGACCACCAATTATTTTTTTCTATGAATAAAGCCCATCACAGCTGTTAAGACCTGTATTTTTGGCTATTCACTGACAGTCCTGATTCTTTCTTAGTTGAATTCTGGAAGGACAGGATGTTGGATACTAGATTCACTGGGAGCAAAGTGGGGCGACCGAAGGTCATGTGCCTCTTGTATGAATCTTTTGGTTTAGATAGATGGTATTATCAGTAATCTATCATAGAAGGGCACCCATATGTGCTACCATGAAAACATAAATGTGATAACCTGAGTTAAATGGAAATACAGAATGATATAATCCTAAGAATGATCCTGTTTTTGCCTTGGAAAAAAATTCTATGTCGATGGACAGTTTGGAAGGATACAAACTCTATATTAACATGGAATTTTTGCTAGGGAAAACAGTTATTATTACCAGTGAGGAGGAGGTGTAAACGAGAATGATTTGGGGTTAGATTTAGGTACCTTTAGTTTTGATTTCGAACTCCTCTGAATTGTTGCCTAAGAACACACACTGTAATATACATGGATGCTTATTCTGTCAAATCTCTTGGAGACATATTTCATGGATCATATGTAGTCAATTATTGAAAAAGTCCACAAATGCTAGAAAGGGACATATATTCACTAATTGCTGGCTACAGGGTTCAATGTGTGTATATTCGATCAAGCTTGTTAACTGGGTTATTTAAATACTGTGAGTCATATATACACACTAACCTTTTGTTTGTATGGCCCATTCAATGGCGAGTTGTATTAATTTCCCACTATGATGGTTCATGTGTAAATTTCTGGTCCTAATTTGCTAATTGTCTCATCTTACTTATTTTTGAAGCTATATAATTTGATACATAAAACAGGTTTAGAATTATTATACCTTTCTGGTGAATTGTACCTTTATATTATGTAATGGCCTTTTTTAGTCTTAACAAAGTTTCTCTTTAAAGACGACTTTGATCTGATCTTAACCAAGCCACAGCAACCTCCTTGATTATTATTTGCCTGCTGTGTATTTTCCCATTTTTAAATTTTCAACCCATTCATGTACTTTTCTGTTAGATATAGCACTTTTATTTTAGACTTTAGATAGGTAGAATTTAAAACACAATTAATAATCTCATTTATAGTGACTACTATGGTATCTGTGGGTTTCTCTCACACTATTTTGAAATTTCTAATTGCCCTATTTGTGAAATGCTTCCTCCATAACACACTCTTGTTCTGTTCTCCATTTGCTTAGGTATTATACGTTCTACCTTTATTATTTTACTGACTATCCTTGAAACGTTCAATGAGACTTATGTGACTAGATTTCAGGTCAATAGCCCACCTTCTGCCTGAGCTGCACATGGCCCTTGGAAGGCTTCTTTTCTGGGGGACATCCTCTAGAAGGCCCTTTAGGGAGGATGTGTCAGTGGCAAACACCCTCACTTTTTGAATATCTATGAATACCTTTATTCTGACCTTGTTTTTTTTTAATGGTTATTTATTTTTGAGAGAGAGCAGGGGAGGAGCAGAGAGAGAGAGACTCCCAAGCAGGCTCTGTGGTGTCAGCACAGAGCCCCACCCAGGTCTTGAACCCACAAACTGTGAAATCATGACCTGAGCCAAAATCAAGAATCCGACGCTTAACTGACTGAGCCATCCAGGCACCCCTGACCTTGTTTTTTAATGAAATTCAGGTAGGTATAGAATTCTAGATCTACAGTTACCTTCTTCCAGCTCTTTGAAGATATACTACTGTATTCCAGCTTCTGTTTTTTTAAGTTGGGACGTGTACCTAGATAGGAAGACCATCAGTGTGACGTGTTTCTTTTCTCCTTCTGATTCCTTTTAAAATCTTTCCTTGATGTACTGTAATTTTACTGCATGTGGATTTCTTCTTCTTGACCCTGCTTGGGATTTGCTGGGCTTCCTGAATCTGAGGATTCACATCTCAGCAATTTAAAAAACTTACAAACCACATCTTCATTGGCACAACTTTCTTCTTCTAGAAGTCTAATTTGAAGTACTTACACCTCAAATACCCATGTGTCTCTCCATTTCATTCGTATCTTCCATGTACTTCCAGAGATAAAGAATATGCAACATTCAAAAATTGTTTCTTCAGGGGTGCCTGGCTCAGTCGGTTAAGCATCTATCTTCAGCTCAGGTCATGATCTCACAGTTCGTGGGTTCGAGCCCCATGTTGGGCTCTGTGCTGACAGCTCAGAGCCTGGAGCCTGCTTCAGATTCTGTGTCTCCCTCTCTCTCTGCCCTCTGCCTCTCTCTCTCTCTCTCAAAAATAAACATTAAATTTTTTTTTCTTCAGCTCGATCTCCAGTTTACAAATTCTCTATGAATTAACTGTGTTTGGCCTGCTACTTAGCTTAACCGCTGAGATTTCTGTTTGGTTCTTTTAACGTTTTTCCTGGCCTTGTTCAGAGCATACTTCTGCATTCCTGCTTATTTCACCTTTCTTCCATCCATTCAGACATGTTTTATTTTTTTTTCTTTCCCCATTCTCCGTATTTAAAGTTCTGGGGTGGGGGCATGGTGTTCAATTGTTCTGTTGGCTATTTCTGCTTGTGTATCCTCATGCATGTTGCAGCCCTGGTTGGTTGGTGGGGATGGGGGACGGCTTATGCCTTATGTCAGGAAAGACATCCAGACCTGAGTTGAGGTATGTCTTTCTGCAGAGACTGGTGTTTGCTTCTGCCAGGTGATGGAGGGTGCTTCTTACCAGGGATTGAAATGATGCATTCTTAACATGTAGTAGTGTAGATTCAAAAGCAAGTGTAAGCAGGCATGTGGTTTCATATTCTTCAGGGGAGACCACTCCCCATTCTCAATCCCACCACCCAGTCTGTGCTATGGGTATGATTTTTCTTGGATGGTTTCCTTCTGTGGAGATTTTATATTTAATCTACGCTTTCATTTAAGGTATATACCTCCTTAAAGTAGGTGGTTTTCAAACTGCTGTCAAGTACCATTAGTAGACAGTAAAATCAATTTAGTGTGGTGGTTCTCCACCTTGGCTATGCATTAGAATCACCCAGGGAGCTTTAAAACCCTGGATCCCAGGCCACAACCCAATACCAATTAAATCAGAATCAGAGAGGATGGGATCAGCAATGTATATTTTTATTGCTCCCAGGTGACCCAAATAATGAGCCAAAAGATTGAGAACCGCCGTCATAACCAACATTTGATAATAAAATAGAATGGAATACAACAGAACAGAAGGTACATTAACATTGATCCTCAGTAAGAACTGGGCATATTTGGGCAAAATCTGCTCAGTGGTATGTGTGTGATTATGTATCATGTCCTAATATAAATTATATTCTTTCCTGTGGTTGTCCCTTTTAAAAAGGTCTAAAAAAGTTAAGCCTCTTGGTTACCAAGATTAGATGTTGTCCTCAGAGTAGCTGACATTTGGGAAGCAGTTTATTCCCTGCATTTCTACTGCAAATGTGTGTGTGTGTGTGTGTGTGTGTGTGTGTGTGTGTGTGTGTGTGTGTAGGTTTCCTGGGCTTTTTTGGATGTTCGGTTATGCATTTCCATTTTTTCCCAGCTCCTCTGGGTGTTTTGTACAAGGCTACCAAGAAATCCAGTCTACCATATTGATGAACATGGGATTCCCGATTTCTTTATTCAATTCTGTTTTCTTGGAACTTCATGTCACAAGTATGTACTATAATATCTAAGTTGATTTTACACTTGCTGTGTAAACCACATGCTGTGATTATGCTCTGTTGATGTTAATCTATTCTACAAAGACTTAAGGATGGAGACGTTACCACTTCTCCCCATACACTGGGGCAGTAGAAGGCATCATCGAGACTGTGTTTGTTGTTGCTCTCGTTGCAAGGCTGACCTAGCTACTGAGAACATCTGGGACATTCCTAAAGCTCTTCTGGATCCATTTTTTTTTTTTCAAATGAGATGTGAGATTAGGGATTCTAGCTGTTAAGCCCTTTGTCTATCCTGTCCCCAACACATCAAAAGAGGCAACAGAAATATTTTTCTAATATTGCCACGTACCATCTCTGGAATTCAACACTTTCTCTTGAAACTTAATCCTCCTGAATGCCACTGACCCAGCCAAAATTCCATCCAACCACATGGAGTGATGGGAATTGGTTCAGAGTGCATTTTGGCCAAACCAGGCCGGTGCTAAGCGTCCCATTATCTAAAACTGTTGACTTCCCCACCTTTATGTTACTGTTGCGGGAGTTCCGACATTTTCGATGGTGAATATAGCATGTTCTGGAATCAGCCGTTCAGAACTGTCACACCCAGATCACATGCTGAAATCTGGCAGATTGCTGGCAATCTGTTTTCTCTCTCCAAGGAAGTAAACAGCTGCACAATTGCTCCCAGAAATACTAAGGCGATCAAGGTGAAATGAAATATACTAACAGATTGACTGAGGTAAGGTGCAGCTTTGGTTTTATTTTGATTCCATTTAACTGATCAAAACATTTAAATCTGTTACTAGGTACACAGAACTGGATGATAATCCTCTGAGCTAGGGAAAAAGAAAAAGCAAGAAAAATGTAGGGTAAAACCTTGGACTGTGAGTAACCTGTGAGTGTTCCGCAAGACAAGCAAACATTTCTAGTAAATTTTAACTTGATAAACGAATGATGTCTTGCAATATGAGTCGTACGTGATGCCGAATGTCACATGATCACAACCGAGCCAATGGTTCTTCTCTCTCTCTCTCTCTCTCTCTCTCTCTCTCTCTCACTGCAGGATTGTGGGTGGTCATCTCCCATGCTCCATCTCAGGCCGCAGTGTTTGGCAGAAATCAGTGATTTTTCAGAACATTGGAAGGTGCCCAAACTGGCACTAGTGTATTTTTTGTCACTTCAAAGCACCTATGGACAGACAGTCCTTTGCTTTTCCATACAAGAGTAAGCTTAGGAATGCTTTGCTTCATTCTAGGTCATTGGACAGGTTCCTTGTTAAAGTTTCATGAAAAGAAAAAGATTCCACTGAACCCAGGAGAGAGCAATGGTTCTGTTAGTGATAGTGAACGACATCCTACATAATAACCCTCCTCTCTCTTGTCTCCCTCACCAACCATGAAGGTTTTCAAAGGCAAGTGCAGGTTAATTTATTTTTCTTTATATTTTGTATTTTCTTTATTATTTTGTATTATATTACCATAGTGTAATCATTTTTATAGGAATATTTTTGGGTTGTGGAATTAATCATCTGAGTTTCCATTATTTCTTATGGAGAGATTTGCTCTGATATACAAGTGCTTTCTATTACAAGCATGTTTCCAGAACGAATTATGCTCACAAACCAAGGTTTTACTGGAAGTAGAGAAAAAGACATGTTTAAGGAAAAAAAAAAAAAAAGAGAGAGAGAGAGAGAGAAACAATGCTTAGCAATGAAAAAGAAAAAAAATTACTGCCTACCCAGACCCAACCTTTGTCCTCTGGCAGCACTGTCTGAACCCCCTGTCCCTCAGACTCACAATCTGCCACTGTCCCCGGAGGGCAGAGACTCTCTTACACCAGAGAGTTGGTTCTTTTTTCCTACTGTTCTAAGACAACAAATAGCTGGAAAAACCCTTGAGTTCATCAAAAGGATTTGAATTATGTAACACTTTGAGTAGTCAGTCCCCAAATTGGTAAGTTTAACACTTTTTTATTTGCTACTTTTAGCTTTTTCCAGCTTGAATCTGAAATTGAAGTTAACTGTTGTGAAGGAAGAATGTTTATTTAACTGTACCTCAAGTCTCTGCAATGAAAAGCAGCTAGGTCCAATGAGTGTTTTCCCGCCAGCTGTATTAGAGATCCAGTGCGGGGCCATCCCCTCAGTTACAATTTCCGAAATTTACATAACTCCTACCTTCATCTATATCCTCCTTTCCTCCCCGCCCCCTCCCCTTTCTCCCTCTTTCTAGCAGACACTGTTTTCAATTCCTAGATTGCTCTTCCATTGTTCTGGGAAGAGGTCCATTTAATTCTGTGTACCAAATTTATTATGCTTTAAATTATCTCTCGGGCAATTCTTACAGATGCTATATATAACCGGTTCTATAGTTTTTGTGCCAATTTTTCTTCTTGATAGCTTTCTTTGGATGAAAGAGTTGTACTTAGAGCCCAACTTCTTCTTACAACACATACACATATACACACACACACCCAACTTCATACACGCTAAAAAACCAGTCAACACACAAAAACCTAAATCTCCTCAGTCCAATTTAGGAACCAGTAGCCAAAGTGTCTAATTAAATTAAATTTGGGGTGGGGGGGCACCTGGGGTGGCTAAGTCGATTAAGCGTCCAACTTCAGCTCAGGTCATGATCTCGCGATTTTTGAGTTCAAACCTCATGTTGGGCTCTGTGCTGAGGGCTCAGAGCCTGGAGCCTGCTTTGGATTCTGTGTCTCCCTCTCTCTGCCCCTCCCCTGTTGTGCTCTCTCTCTTGAAAATAAATAAATATTAAAAAATAATAATAAAATGGGTGTTGTATGGAAACGAATTTGACAATAAATTTCATATCAAAAATAATAAAAAATAAATGACAAATTAAAATTAAAAACATTAAAATCTGTTCCCGAATAATGCTCACATTTCAATACCCACATATAGCCAGTAGGTATCATACTGAATTGGTGTAAAAGAACAGGATCATCACTGTAGAAAGTTCAATTAGACAGTATTGTTTTACAAATATCTACAGAATTTGGAAATAACACTGGAAAGCAGAAATACATGATTCACTGGGTTTTCACCCCTTTCATGCCTTCATTTAACAAAGACACAATCTGTAAACACGTCTTTCACTAAATGTCACCATTAGATATAGTCCAAAAGACGGAGAAACGCAGTATCATAAGGATACAAAACAAACAACCCTCAGGTGTGTGTCCAGGGAGAGTTTTAGAAGAAACATCAAGGTCATAAGTCAGGACTCCCAATGCTGACTTCATAGGGTTGATTTTCCAAAGCCATAGCCACCTAATCATTAACATCATATTCAAGTGAAAAACCAAGATGGTTCAATTTCAGACATTCTCTGTTCCAACTCTAGAATAGCTTAATGGTTCCTAAGGGTTAACAGGAGAATCGCCTGAACTGTTTATTATCACATCTATACACTGGAGTCCAAAACAGTATGTTATGGTCTACCTTGATAGAAAACCACTCTTAAATCTATTGCATGGATAAAACACCTAAGCCTAAGAAATACCAGAAAAACCGCTGTAAGTATTAAAACCACTTTGATATTTATAACCCATGGCTGGGAGAGCCTTTTCTTAAGGGAGATTCCTTATTTTTAAATTTGTGAATGATGCAGGGTATGATTTCATATTTCACCTACAATGAGATGACCTTGATTACTCCATTTGAGCAGAAAATGTGGAAGGCAGCTTTCCAGGGTACATGCAAGCAGATTAAAACAAACAAGCTCCAGAGCTAACCAGTTCCAGGTCTGCGGCGATATGAACCCACACCTGGGGGAAAACGGGGACAGGCAGAACTTAACAGCAATCCTTACTAAGAAGCTTAAGAACTAAAAAAAATGAAAGTTCAAATTCTCATTAATTTATCTAGTTAATGAACCGTGCCTTCCTGAAAATACGCCACAATACGGAGAGTTTCCTTATATAAGGAATGACTAAACTTTGGCTTAATATTTGTGTACAAATTCGAAATAAAAAGATTTAAAAAGAATTCTCATCCAATGCTTCGTATTTATTCCTGACAGTGTGGAAGGGCAGGCTTGCGTGGGAAGAATCTAAAAAGCCGAAGTTAATAAATAAAATTACAAATATCTAAGTTAAGTGGATTCTTGGGGTCCCTAGGTGGCTCAGTCGGTTGCGCATCTGATGTTGGTTCAGGTCATGATCTCACAGTTCAGGAGGTTGAGCCCCCTATAGGGCTCTGTGCTCAGAGCTCAGACCCTGGAGCCTGCTTTGGACTCTGTGTCTCCCTCTCTCTGCCCCTCCCTCACTTGCACTCTGTCCCTCTCTCCAAAATAAATAAACATTAAAAAATATTTTAAAAATAAAAATTAATTAATTAAGTGGATTCTTGGAATAAAAAAATTATGGGATGTTTACACTTGGGTCTTTGATCAAGCTGAAATATTGTTGCTTCTTTCAAAAGAAAATGTTGTCAAGAGTCAGGTGTACATCCACACACTGGAGTACGAGGCAGGAATTAAAAGCAAGGCTTCTAGGGGTGCCTGGGTGGCTCAGTAGGTTAAGCGTCTGACTTCAGGTCAGGTGACGGTCTCTCAATTTGTGAGACAGAGCCCCACACCAGGCTCTGCTGACAGCGTGGAGCCTGCTTGGGATTCTTTCTCTCCCTCTTTCTGCCCCCCCCCCCAACTCATGTTCTTTCTCTGTCTCTCAAAATAAATAAAAAACATAGACCTCCGGGCTCTAGACTGACACGTAAGAAACTTGAAAAGTTGTCACTCTCATATTCACAAGAAAAAGGTGAACAAGTGAAAACCAGCAACTCTTCTTATCCAGCAGAGATTTGAGGTCAAAGGACAAACCACTTTCCTGAAAACTACAGGCACCAGCAGACAGAAAACTAGAGCTTACCTGCTACAGAAACTTGTGAGAAACCACCTCTGAAGCCAGTAAGTATCACATAAGAATACTTCAATGAAGAGTGACTGATAACTGGTGGAGGCTGAGCTTGAACTAGCCCCAGAGAGAAAGACTCCACAGTGGGGGTGGCATCACACTCCTGTGAATTTTGCCTCCAGGGGCCCCTCTAGGATGTTGGGGGACAGACCATAGAAAAGCCCCCTCCTGCTTCCAAAAGGGACAAGAGAAAAATAACCGTTTTATAGCAAGTCCAGGGCATTGGGTTCCCCTCAACAAAAGCTGCCTTCATAGGAAACTATTTCATCAGAGCCTAACCAACCAGGGAAATACCCAACTCCAGCCCCCAAGGAGTCTGATGTGGGGGAGGTGGGAAGGCAAAATGGTACAACCACTTTGGAAGGTAGTATGGTAGTCTTACAAAATCCAAACATACCCTGCTCTCACACAATGGCTCAATCATACTGCTAGGTATTTACCCAAATGAATTGAAAATTTAATGTCCACACAAACACCTGTGCACAAAATGGTGCTAGAAGCTTTACTTGTAATTGTCAAAACTGGGAAGCAACCAGACATCCCTTAATAGGTAAAGGAAAAAGCATACTGTGGAACAGTAGAATATTATGCACTGCTAAAAAGAAGTGAGCTATTGAGCCATAGAAAGGCATGCAGGGAGCTTAAATACATACTGCTAAGCAAAAGAAGCCAATCTTAAAAGGCTACATAATGTATGATTCCAGCTACATGACATTGTAGAAGAGGCAAAAACTATGTAGGCTGTTAAAAGATCAATGGTTGCCAAAGAGTTCGGTGAGAAGAAGGGAATGGATAAATTGGTGAAAAATGGGATTTTTTGGGCAGTGAAACTGCTTTATATGATATTGTAATGATAGATACAGGTCATTACACATCTGTGAAAACCCACAGAACGTACAGCACCAAGACTGAACCCTAATGTAAACTATGGGCTTTGCTCAATAATGATATATCAGTGATGGTGCATCACCCATAACAAGCGAACTGATTCTGAATGTTGATGGTGAAGGAGGTTGTGCGTGGGGAAAGGGTTGTGGGAGGTTGTGGGAATCCTCTCTACTTCCTGCTCCATTTTGCTGTGAGCCTCAAGCTGGTCTAGAAAATACTCCAGGGGCACCTGAATGGCTCAGTCAGTTGAGTGCCCAACTTCGGCTCAAGTCATGATCTCATGGTTTGGGAGTTCAAGCCCATCATTGGGCTCACTGCTGTCAGTGCAGAACCCACTTTGGATCCTCTGTCCCCTGCTCTCTCTGCCCCTTCCATGCTCATTCTCTCTCTCTCTCTCAAAAATAAACATTAAAAAAATTAATAAACAAGGGTTCTTGGGTGGCTCAGTCATTTAAGCGTCTGACTCTTGATTTTGGGTCAGTCATGATCTCACGGTCTCACAAGTTTGAGCCCTGTATCAGGCTCTGCGCTGACAGTGCCGAGTCTGCTTGGGATTCTCTCTCTCCTTCTCTCTCTGCCTCTCCCTCGCTTGTGCTCTCTCTCCATCTCTCCTTCTCTCCCTCTCTCTCAAAATAAGTAAATAAACTTAAAAAAATATAGTCCATTAAATATAAAAATGCTTCTATATACAATCGATTATAATATTATACTGTGAAAAAGGCACAATTACATATCGTATGACCCTAACTGAGGAGAAGGCATTATGTTCAGCAGCAAGTTAACAAGGATGCTCTGAGCTATGGAGATGCAGTCCCCATAGTGAAAGCTTGCAGTCTAGTGAGAGAGATAGTCATCAAAACAGAAGATCACACAAATAAACATGCAGTTGCCACCTACAACGAGTGTTGTCCAGAAATGTCCCAGGAGCCCACCACAGGGCCTAATTGAGACACAGAGTGTGAGTAGAGTGGTACTAAGAGTCAAACGATGTGACTTTGAGGAAGTGACACTAAGGCTGGGATTTAAATGAAGAGTAGGGAGGAACTTGTGAAGAGCTGGAAGAAAGACATGGCTGAGGATGTTTGTCCCAGCAGCGCTTGGGTGTCCATCACTGGGGGAAAAGATTAAGTACGGTAAGTGCACGCAATAGGCTGCATGACATCAGGAGGGCCAAGCTTAGGTTGCCAACAACAACCCAGATGGGTCTAAAACAGTGTTGAGCTGGAAAGAGAAATGGAACGAGAAATGGAATGACATTTGTTGTACAATGCCATTCAACAAAATTAAATACACATGCACTCACAGAAAACACACTCTTTCAAAGACGGACATATCTTAAAACATATACTTAATAAAAGCAAAGGGGGGGGATAATAAAACTAGTGAAAAACTAATCAAGGTGATAAGCATCGCAGAGTGTGACAAACTAAACTCTGCAAGTGAGGCACAGAAAAAGAAAGAAAGAAGACACTGGAAGGGGAATATTCTGGTAAGAGGAAACATGATACTCTGAGGCAGTGAGGCAAGAAAAGTCCTGGCTTTCTGAAGAGCCCAAACTAGCACTTGCGTGGTATCCGGAGCAGCGGAAGTTGGAGGGGAGAGGAAAGTGTGGCTAAATATGAAATTGGTGGGGGAAGGCGTAGGCCAGGCCAGTGCATCCCTAGGACCTCGCTGGGGGCTCAGAGTCTATCCTAGCCACAGAGTCTTGAGAAATTAAAAGCCAAGGAACAGAAATAATTTACTTTCTAATGCCTGTTTCTTTTTGAGACAAAGACAGAGCACGAGCAGGGGAGGGGCAGAGAGAGAGAGGGGCAGAGAGAGGGAGGTGCAGAGTGAGAGGGAGACACAGTATCAGAAGCAGGCTCCAGGGTCCAAGCTGTCAGCACAGAGCCTGATGTGGGGCTTGAGCTCACAAACCTCGAGATAATGACCTGAGCTGAAGTTGGGACACTCAACTGACTGAGCCACCCAGGCACTCCCAGAAATAATTTTTTTTTCCAAAAATTAAGGGACAGCTTGGGTGGCTCAGTCAGTTGAGCATTCCAAATGTTGACTTCTGCTCAGGTCATGATCTCGCAATTCGTGGGATGGAGCCCTGTGTCGGGTGTGGAGCCTGCCTGCGATTGGGATTCTCTCTCTCTCCCTTTCTCTCTGCCCACCCCCCACCACCTTCCTCTCTGTCTCTCAAATACAAATAAATAAACATTTAAAAAATTAGGAAAGACAGTAGTATTGACATTGAGTACAACTGGGTTAAATTATTTTAGGTGATCTTGTAAAACTTTCACTGGTGTTTAAAAAATACTTTTATAATAAATATGTGCTACTTCTATAGATGAAAAATGAACTTACATCAAAACATGTCTTTTTAAAGTGTTCAAAACTAGTATTTAATAGGTTCAAGGAATGCGATGGGAATTATACTTTAAAAGGTATCAACTATTCTGTGAGTATAACAACATATTGCAAATACGTCTGAAAGAACATATTTCCTCTTAATGGATGAAGTGGATTCATTTAAAGCTTGTCCCTATACAGCATTTATTACTCTTTGTATGTGTTATTAAAACACATACTTTCATTATTTGAATGAGAAAATCCTCATAAAACCGAGAGAGTAAAATGAAAAACCACAGTCTAACAAAATTACTTTGTAAAACGGAGATTGAATACAGATAAAAGAGCTACCATATTTTCATTGGATAAATATGAAAGATATAAAGAAACAGAGGAAGAGACAATCATCATTGACCAGCCCTTAAACAAACTGAAATGTATATGGTTTACTCCTAACCTGTGACAGAATTAGGCCTGTGGTATGACATTAGCCCTGCTTTATCTTCTAATGCACATTTTGTGCTTTCAAATATGGCCATACGCCCATTAGCATGCATTGCAATTTCACAAGTAATAGAGGCACATAAAATTTCAGTCTGAAACAGCACTGCTAAATTAATGCTACTAATTTATCTATGCATGTCTACGATGGATCCACTCTGTTGTGATGTAACGCTAAGGAGGCCTTAAGCCATCATTAAAAGATTAAATGGAATAAAACATGTAAGTGTCCAATGGCCTGTAGGTCATTTAGTTTATTCCCCACCTGATTAATAAGGCTATCCCTTGGCATTCCAAACCAACCTTCAAAGAATTTTCAAAGCAGAGACTTCCTTTATCTGGGAAGACCCCATTTACTGAAAACTAGAAGGAAACATTCCAGTAGAAATCAACACACAGAGGATTATTCTTCTACAGTACTTTTTATTACCAACTGGAGTGAAAGATTCAGAGGATAGATCCTATAAACACTGAGACCAACATGAACATTATTCGGACAAGACTAGGGTGGGTCTGATGGTAATTTAGAATCCAGGAAAGTACCTGAATAGCCACGTAGGCTATGTTGTCATCTGCAATCCACTACCCCACCCATTGGACAGTCCTCACATTGGCCAATACCACTTCCCCTCCACCTGGCCCTATTTCATATTACCTCCTTCTCTTCTTTCTCCCCTGCAGTCTGAGCATTTCCATTGCACCTACATGTCAATCTTGATGGTTCTCATTAATTGGAAAATATTCAAAGAAATGGCAAGATTCCTAAAGTACACGGTGAGACAAAAGAAAGCTTGGTAGGCTCGAATTCAGGGGACATTCCTGGCTAAGAGTGCTCTGGGAAGGTATAGAATGAGAAGGGAACAAGTCAGGAAAAGATGGTGTGTGCAGGGACAGGGCAGAGATGGCTTCAGGATGTGTAGGGTGACAGGCAATGGGTATGTCCCCACGTGGTTCATCTAGAAGCAATCATTGAAAGGTTTCCTGTTCCACAATAAGCAAATGTATCTTATAGTGCAGGAAATGTGAAACTTTTCTCTCCTCTGAGAGTCCTCTAGTGCTTTGACCAATGGAAAGATGCTGCATTTCCATTAGATAACCTGCCTAAAACCTGACAGAAAAGATTGGAAAGGTAAACCTATAACCTCCAAACACACCCTACTAGACATGATGTGATGTGAACAGCCAGGTTATTTTCCTCTCTCTGCCATACGAAATCATTCGATACACAAGTCTAAATATGTTTCCATCTGGGTGCTTTGCTTCATCCCACAATGGCAATAAAAAAAAATGCTACCATATTTTAAAAACTTAGTTCAAATGAGTACAAATATTTCAGATATTCACATTCAGCATATAGTTTAAAAAAGAGCAAGATGGAACAGAAAGCCAGAAGAGAGGTCTAAAAAGACATCAATGAGTTCTACTAAACATTTAAAGGGGAATTAATAACTAACTCTTCATAAATATGTCCCAAAACAATTAGGGGGAATACTTCCTAACTCATTCTATTATCTAGTGTTTACCTAATACCCCAACCAAAGATATCCTAAGGTTATGGACCAATATATATTATAAACATGGATGTAAAAATTCTAAAGAAAAAAATACACTAGCAACCCCAATCCAATAATACATAATAAGAATTATACAACATGATCAAGTGGGATTTATCGCAGGAACACAACGTTGGTTTAACATCAAAAAATCAATTAACGTAATACACCCTATTGACAGAATAAAAAACAAAATCACATGATCACCTCAATTAACGTAGAGAAAGTATTTACCAAAATCCAACACATTTTCATGATAAAAGTATTCCATAAACTAAGAAAGTAAGGAAAGTTCTTCAGCCTGAAGAAGGCCAAGCTAACATCATGCTTAATGATAAAAGACTGGACACTCTCCTTGTAAGATTAGGAACAAAACATGGGTGTCCACTCTCACTATTTCTATTCAACAATGTAGGAGATATTGTAGCATGGCAATTAGCCAAAACAAGAACTAAAAGGCATTCATTTTCGAAAGAAAGAAGTGAAACTACCTCTATTCACAGACAACATGATCTTGTATATATATAAATTCACTAAGAAATTCAATGCAAATAGAACTAATAAATTCAGCAAGGTGTCAGGATTATGTACAAATCAATATACACAAATCTATTGTATATTTGTAGCAAACAATCCAAAAATAAAATTAAAAACCAATTCCTCATTTAAAATAGTATAAAAAAGAATACTTAGGAATTCAAGAAAAGAAGTGCAAAACACATACTCTGAAAAGTATAAAACATTCTTGAAAGAAATCAAGGAAGACTCAAATAAATGGAAAGGCATACCATGTTCATGGATCAGAAAACTGCATATTGTTAAGACAGACTCCCAGATTGGTTACAGATTCAGTGCAATCCCTATCAGAATCCCACATGTTGTCTTTGTAGACATTGACAAGCTGATCCTAAAACTCATATGGGATTGGAAGGGAATAGCAGAAATAGCCAAAACAATTTTGAATAAGAGGAACAAAGCTGTGGATTCATATATACCAATTATGAAACTTGCTACAATGCTATAGTAGTCAAGAAAAAATGGTACTGGAGTAAGAACAGACACAGAGATACATGGAATAGAAACTGGGAGTCCAGAAATCAACCTACAGATCTGTGGTCAACTTACTTTCAACAAGCATACCAAAAACATGCAATGGTGGAAAGAATAGTGTTTCAACAAATGATGCTGGGACAATTTGATAGCCATATATATAAGAATACATTCGGACTCTTATCTCACACTACATATAAAAATTAACTCAAAGTACATGAAAGATATAATATAATAATACAACTCTCAGAAGAAAACTTAGGGGTAGATCCACATTACATTGAGTTTAGCAATGGATTCTTAGATGTGACATCAAAAGCATGAGTGACAAAATAAAAAATACATAAATTGGGCTTTATTGAAAACTTCTGTGCTTCCAAGTACACTATCAAGAAAACGAAGAGACAAAACACATAATGAGAGAAAATATTTGCAAATCATACACCTGATAAGAGAACTGTATCTAGAATATATAAAGAACTCTGAACTCAACAATTGAAAAACAACCCCACTAAAATATGGGGTGGGGGGGGGGCGGAATCTGAATAGACATTTCTCCAAAGAATATATACAAAAGGCCATTAAGCACATGAAAAACATGTACATAGTCATTGGTCTCTAGAGAAAGGCAAATAAGAACCACAATAAGATATCATATCACATTCAATATAATGGCTAGACTCAAAAAGTCAGACAGTAGTAAATGTTGGTGATGATGTGAAGAAATTTGAACACTTACACATTCCTGGTAGTAAAATGGTACAACCAGATTGGAAAACTATCTGAAAGCTCCTCAAATGATTAAACATAGTGTTACCACATGATCTAGCAATTCCGCTGCTAGAAATATACCCAAAAGAATGAAAATATATGTCCACACGAAAACCAGGACATGAATGTTCACAGCAGCATTATTCATAATAGACAAAAGGGGGAAACATCCCATATGCCCATCAACTAATGGATATTCAAAATGTGATATATTCATACAATGGAATATTACTGGGCCATAAAAAGGAATGAAGTACTGATACATGTGAACTACATCTAATAAAGATATTTAAAAAATCAGTAACATGGGGCGCCTGGGTGACTCAGTCAGTTAAGCATCCGACTTCAGCTCAGGTCACGATCTCACAGTTCCTGGGTTTGAGCCCCGTGTCAGACTCTGTGCTGACAGCTCAGAGCCTGGAGCCTACTTCTGATTCCATGTATCCCTCTCTCTCTCTGACCCTCTCCCACTTGTGCTCTCTCTCTCAAAAGTAAATATTAAATTTTTTTTAAAAATAAATAAAGCTGAAAGGCACACACAGTACAACAAATATAGACTGTCATTCACTGGCATGACTCAAGGGAATGAGCCAAAACAATGGGAAAGGATGCAGAATTCAATCGCATATTCAGGGAAATGGTTACAACCAAGTCTCAATGTGGGCAAAAGAAGTTGCTAAAGCATTAGGTGAGGGAGGAATGTGAAGGTGAGGCTGGGGGTGGGGGTGGGGTGTTGAGCATCAACTCCATCCAAGAAAGGTAGCCTGAGAACTCCTTTCCAGAGCAGCTGGAAGAAAAGTCCTGGCATATCCATCTGTAGCTTGAATAGAACCGCTGTTCACATTAGCACCTGTTCTATGTCTTGCGTCCAACCTTGATGATCAGCTGGGTCAGTCCTTCACAAAAACTCTCTTAAAGGCTGGCTAAATGTTTGAACACTACCTAGGCTTTTATTACTATTTTTAAAAATATTTATTTATTTATTTTGAGAGAGAGAGACATAGAGAACAAGTGGGGAGGGGCAGAGAGAGAGAGAGAGAGAGCGGGAAAGAGAGAGAATCCCAAGCAAGCTCCACACTGTCAGCACAGAGCCCGATGTGAGGCTTGAATTCACGAACCGTGAGATCATGACCTGAGCTGAAACCAAGAATCAGACACTAAACTGACTGAGCCACCCAGGCACCCATAGGCTTTTATTATTATTAATACAAACAATGCTATACATCAACCCTTTCATATGAGTTATTTTTTAGATTAAGTTTAAGAATAATGGGGCACCTGGGTGGCTCAGTCGGTTAAGCGTCCAACTTCGGCTCAGGTCATGATCTCACAGTTTGTGGGTTCAAGCCCCAAGTTGGGCTCTGTACTGACAGCTCGGAGCCTGAAGCCTGCTTCTCATTCTGTGTCTCCCTCTCTCTCTCTCTGCCCCTCCTCAGCTCGTGCCCTCTCTCTCTCTCTCAAAAAAAAAAAAATAAATAAATAAATAAAATAAATAAATAAATAAAATATTAAAAATTTAAGAATAATCTATCATTTCTACTAGAATTGTGACTTCATGCTAAAGAGATATAAAATAATTTGACTATGTTTGTAAAGCAGTATTAGAATGTTTAAGGGAATTTGATTTGCTGTAAGTTTAGTGGATTAGATTAATAAGAATAATTTAACTGTTGGAGGAGTTTGGCTTGTTTGTGTTGTAAATGCTTCTTGTCAGGCATTTGAAATGCTTAAAGAGAAAAATGAATACATTAAATTATTACAGAACTTAAAAGAGGGAAGGGAATTTCATTAGCCACGTTTGTAAATGAGAGCTACTGTTTAAGAATTTAGTCTGATCAACTTGAATTAATCAACCAGCAATAAGAGAAACAGTAAATCTGCTCGTTTTTTTTTATTTTACTGTATTTATCAACAGTATATTAAGATTTGTAAAGTTGAGCTTAAATTCTTAAGGGAAACTAGGTTTTAAATATGTAATGTTAAATAGATTAAAAATTTACAACCAAAGTAACATATACTCTTCTAATGTGAAAAAGTCCCCATCCAGACTCAAGAAAATACTCATCTTTGCATAAATCTCTTTAAACAAGAGATTTAAAGAAAGAATTCATTTGTCCCATAAATGTTCTGGAGAGCCACACAAGGGTACAAGGTGCTGAGAATGCAGCAGTAACTAGAAAAAATCAAGTCTCTGCCCGCACATAATTTACATTCTAGAAGGGAGAGACAGGCAGTAACAAACACATATGTAGTCGAGAATATTCCTAAAAATACATTTAAGTCACATAAAGAGTGGAGGGCAGAATAGTATAGTGGCCTAGGGCACAGATTCTGAAGCCGGACAGCTGAGCTCAAATTCCGGCCCTAATACATAAGCTAGGTGATCTCAAAAAGTGACTTACCCTTGTGGTGACTCAGTTTCTTCCTTTGTAGAATGGGGATAATAACAGAGCTACCCCATAGGGCTCCTGAGAAGATGAATCAATCAGTATTTGTAAAGCACTTAGAACATCACCCAGAACACAGAAAGTACTATGCATATTTTGTTACAGAACATGTCAGGTAGTAAGTGCCAAGAAAGAAGTAGGGCAGGGGTGCCTGGGCGGCTTAGTCGCTTAAGTGTCCAGCTCTTGATTTCAACTCAGATCATGAGCTCACAGTTTCATTAGCTTCAGCCCCGCATCGGCCTCTGAGCTGACAGCGTGGAGGCCTGCCTGGGATTCTTCCCCACCCCACCCCCTCTCTTCCCCTGCTCACATGCTGTCTTTCTCAAAATAAACAAATAAACTTTTTAAAAAGAAAAAGAAAAAGAAAAGAAAAGAAAAGAAAAGAAAAGAAAAGAAAAGAAAAGAAAATAGGGCAGAGTAAGGGAACAGACAGTGACAGACCTGGGAAAGGATAGGGAACAATTTTAAATTATGTTGTCAGGCAGGACCCGTTGCCCTAAAGAGGGGCTATCTGATCCAAGGGCTGAGTGCAGCAGAGAAGAGCCTGTTTGAAACCGGGAAAGACATTCTGGGCAGAGGGGTGTGCAAAGGCCCTGGGGAAGAGAAGGAGGTCCCTGCAGAGAAATACCCAGAAGGCAGATCCCAGAAAGGCCTTCGGATCTGTTCAAAGTGTAACGGAAGCCACTGGATGGTTCTAATCAGGAAAGTTCTATGATCCTGTTTATATTCCTCAAGGGTCTCTGGCTGTTGTGTGGGGGTCTGACCAAAGGGAGAAGGGTGGGTGGCCACGAGGAACCCATGTCATGTCCAAGGCAACCACAGGAGTAATTCTTTACAACCTGTTTTCCCTTGAGAGCGAGAAATAGGGGTGATGTGCACTAGGGTGGTGGCTGAGGAGGTGCTGGAAACAGATGGCCGCAGGATGCGGTTTTGAAGGGACAGCCAGCAGGATTTGCAGGAGGTGCTTCTGACAGCCAAGAGCCTTATTACTTGAAACATGGTCCTTGGACCAGCAGCCTCAGTATCACCTGGGAGCCTGTAAGACCAGCAGATTCTCAGACCCCCTGCTAGACCTACTGAATCTGGGCGGCAGTTTAATATCTCTGGGCAACTTCTCTGAATGATGAAGGTTGAGAAGCACTAGATTAGGGTGATGCCATAGGTGGGGGATGGAGGGGGAGAGAGGACAAGGTCAAGGAGCTCAAGGAGAGGGTGACAGATGTGCTACCTGTGTGGGTGCATCATCAGGAATGATGTGTTGCAGAAGTGTTGGGGTGTTTTTTTCCTAATGTTTATGTATTTATTTTGAGAGAGAGACAGAGAGCATGAGCAGGGGAGGGGCAGAGAGAGAGAGAAAGGGAGAGAGAGAATCCCAAACAGGTTCTGTGCTGTCAGCGCAGAGCCCCATGTGGGGCTCAAACTCATGAAACGAGAGATCATGACCTGAGCCAAAACTGAGAGTCAGACGCTTAACCAACTGAGCCACCCAGGTGCCCCCAGAAGTGCTGCGGTGTGTTAAGGAGTAGGGAGAGAGGAACACTGGTCTGAGAGCAGAAACTGGGAGCAAGGACCCCAGCAACATCTCCGGTTTCTATCAGGTGTGCAAGTGAAAACAGCCAGCACCTGAGAAAGCTTCCAGAAAAGCAGCGTCCTCAGAGGCAGCCCGTCTAGGTTACCGAATGTAACACTAACACACCATCCGACCCACAACTGTCAAGATGCCAGACGCATCAAAAGGGGGCAGGTTTTGTTTCTTTGGGTTCTCCTGACAATTCAAGCATACTCTGCAAACACCTGAATCTCTCAACACGAAATCCTTGAAAAACAAGCAAAAGTTCATTTAAATAATGTGCTTGGGGATGTGAGATAGCAAGGTACACACACAACTTCAAAGGCACTGGTAAGAATCTTTTTCAGCTGTTAAATAAAGATGACATAAAGCCTTCATGTATTAAGCCTTTAAAAGATTTTATTTTAATAAACCTTTGGGTGGCATATTAAATATTAACTTATTGGGTTAAGTGTTTGACTTCAGCTCAGGTGAGTTCGAGCCCAGCATTGGGATCTGTGCTGATGGCTCAGACCCTGGAGCCTACTTCGGACTCTGTCTCCCTCCCTCTCTGCCCCTCCCCCACTCATCCTCTGTCTCTCTCAAAAATAAACATTAAAAACTATTTTAAGTATTAACTTACTGAAGCCTCCTAACACCTTTAGACCTACAGATAGGTACTGTTTCACAGATGAGTAAAACAGAGGCACACAAAAGTTCAGGTAAGTTCCACAAGATCTCTCAGTGGGTAGAGAGCAGAATCAAGATTCAGGGTCTGTGCCGAAACCACGGTGCTGCTTCTCTTCAACTTAGTATATAAAAGTTGCTTTGAAAAAAAAAAAAAAAAATCAGAGACTCATGGAGCTAAGGCTATGTTTACACTAGGGGTTTTGTTCCAGGACCCCCAGGGGATGCCTGAAACCTGAGATAGTACTGAGCCCTACATGAACTACACGTTTTCCTATACATACATACCTGTGATAAAGTGTAATTTATAAATCAGGCACAGTAAGAGATCAACAAAAACTAATAACATAGAACAATTACGATAATATACCGTAATAAAAGTTATGTGAATGTGGTCTCCTCTCTTTCTCAAAATACCTTGCTTTGTGGGGCACCTGGGTGGCTCAGTTGGTTGAGTGTCTGACTCTTGGTTTCAGCTCAGGTCATGATCTCACAGGGTTCATCAGTTTGAGCCCCACATCGGGCTCTGTGCTGACGGTGTGGGGACTGCTTGGGATTCTCTCTCCCTCTTGCTCTCTGCCCCTCCCCCACTCATGCTGTTTCTGTCTCTCTCAAAATAAATAAATAAACCCTTAAAAAAAAATCTTGCTTTGCTGTGCTCACTCTTCTTGGGAAGCTATGAGATGATAAAATGCCTGCGTGATGGGATGAAGTGAAGTCAATGAAGTGAAGTGAAGTCAATGACACAGGTGTGCCATGCCAGTCGTGAGGCTACTACTGCGGACTTTCAATGTGTCAGAGGGAGGATCATCTGCTTCTGGACCTCGGCTGACCATGGGTTACTGAAACCGTGGAAAATGAAACCACGGATAAGGGGGAACTACTTTACTCTACAGGTAGACTTATCCTAAGTCCATTCCAGACAGATAAGAAATCAATCTTCCATTGAAAGAGCCTTAGAGAAGGCCAGGGCATCACTTCCCTTGATAACTGATTCCAATGTCAGATGCCTCCAACTGCCAAGGTGTTCTTCCTTACACTTGACTTACTAACGTATGCTAACTTAACCTCAAGCATTTCAATTGCAATTTAAGCACGCTTTCCCTCTGCAACTTTTCTGAAGACCAGCCTGCCGGGCTCTGAAATTTCAGATCCATTCCATTTTGGGGACACCTCCCACCCTCCTTGTTTTCCTTTCACATCCTAGAAACTTCCTGTGCTGAATCATTACATCATTAGACTAAGTCCAACTGTGATTCCCTTGCTAATCTTTGCTCAACTTGGAGCATTAGAAGTCAGGAACATCAAAGGGGTTGTGGCGGCATGTCCTTATGTGACTCGAGTGGAAAATACTTCAGTGCTGAGGCTCTGGGGACAACCATGTGTCACCAAGGAGATGTTCTGTTCTTGACTCTCACTCTCAGTAAACACGACCCAGAGATTCTGGCTAAATATACAGGGCGGGGGGCGGTGGTGCTGCTGAACCTGCAATGCTCTTCTTACAAATCTCCATCTCCCCCACCTGAGTCATTAGCTAGCAACACTATCTGCAGTGATCACAGGAATTCAACGCTAAGAATTCAGTGTTTCAGGGCACTGAGCGCCTTGGGTGCCGAGAAATAATGAATCACTGGGAAGCAGCAGATGTGTGCAACGATCTGTCTATGTGGATTTCACCTATGCTAATAATGTAAGTCAGAAGTAAGTACAGGGATCTTCAATTGGCAATGTCATATCTTTAGAATCCCAGGAATTCCTTTTAAAATATACTTTGAAAAGATCCACCCTTGCTGTCATAAAAATAAGTAAAATGAATTTAGCACATGCACAACTACAAGACATTCATCTGTACAACTCAATGGTCTGCTTAGAAACATTTGGGGCTTGGGGCGCCTGGGTGGCTCAGTCGGTTGGGTGTCCGACTTCGGCTCAGGTCATGATCTCACAGCTCGTGAGTTCGAGCCCCGCGTTGGGCTCTGTGCTGACAGCTCAGAGCCTGGAGCCTGCTTCGGATTCTGTGTCTCCCTCTCTCTCTGCCCCTCCTCCACTCATGCTCTGTCTCTCTCTGTCTCAAAGATAAATAAACATTAAAAAAAGAAAGAAAGAAAGAAACATTTGGGGCTTACCCCTCCCTGCTTCCCCAGTGCCTCCATCAACATTTGGCTAAGTATTACAAACATAATATATCCTGCATTGCTGCACCCTATAAACCAGCTAACAAGTTTGCAATGTATAGTGGTCTTCAAGGTCAGTCAGGGCAGGGCCAAGGGCCAGACAGGCCACTCGCCCACCAGGTAACCAAAGTCAAGTTACTGTGACTTTCTCAGACTCCCCAGCTATAACTTTAAGGATAACTTCCATTTCTCGACTTTTGTTTTTCCATACCATGCCCCTAAGAAGTCTTTTTTTCTTTAGTCTAATCACCCCCACTATATTTTAATATCATAGGATACCACAGGACTTTGTCCTTTATGTATATTTAACTGTGATGCATAAAGAGTACAATTTGTTCACCTCTGAAGAGCCAATGTTTGCTCCCTTAAAGTGACATCTTCCCTACTGAGAATGGATGGGATAATGATTTCTGTTTCCCAGGGTATTTCAGCAGAGAGACAATGAACATGATTATGCACCAGGCATGGTGCATATTCTTCTCTCATGGGGCTGATATTTTAGTGGTTTCACTAAGGATATCAAGCCTCCCTGAGAACCTGGGAATGATTATTCTTTATCACAATGTATCACTATACTGCACAGTGCTAGACTGGGCTCAACAACATAAATGGATCAGCAAAACTTGGTCACGGGACTAAAGAGACATCTCTAGGGCATGTGCCAACAGCCTCCAAATCATCACAGAGGCAACGCCCGGGATCTGAGGTGGAAGGCAATGAACTGGTAAGTCCAACCCCTCCATTGTACAAATGAGTAAAGCAGATCCATTTTCGATGCGTAGTTTCTTTTTCACCTAAGTTCCCAAGAAGGAGTCCCTCCCAGAGCTACAAGCATATTTAGGTATGGATAGGCAGTATGTCTCGGCAAAATTCTCATGGAAATGTTTGCCCTCTTTTTAATTTGTGAAATTTTAATAAAGGAAAGGCAAAAACATAAGATTCAATGGTACTCTAACTTGAGAACATAATTGAAGGTATTTTTTTAAAAAAAAACTCCTTTATGCTGTTTATTTAATACAAAAAAGACTGCTGGATATTTGGAAGGGTCTGTGAAACACACTTTATTCACTTCTCTGTTTCTCCTAATTTCTGAGCTTTTCAATAAAGTTTTGGAATCACAAAACCTAAGAAGACCATAGCTCACATATAGTCAGATACAATTATTTCTGGATGTAACCAAAGGGAATGTTACCCTCTTTTTCCCTGCCATCCAAAATTCTGGGTTTGGTCTTCTTGACTGAGGAGAATATGAACATCCTTGTTCTCCAGTTATTTTTAGGGGAAAAAAACCCTATTTGCTCATTTCTGCACAGGCTAGACAAAGAACCCAAAGACTCAATCTCAAAGCACTGCAAGTCTTTTCCTTCCTATCTGAAATAAAGCAAAACTATGCCCCGAGGAGCCAACAGAGAGAATTTATCACTACTAGGACAGCAAAGAGCAAAGGTAACACACAGTAGGAAAGTGACCCCTAGGACAGGGTTGAAGCAGATGCAATCCAGCCCTGGAATGTGTTTCTCTGAGCTGCCCATGGAGAGTAAGGGGCAGAAAGACCATGACAGGTGCTCTTGGACTGTGACCGGTCACCTAGTGGTACCAGTTGTCCCCAACTTCCCACAGCACTAAAGCGGGGCAAGTTCAACCCTGCACGTATTCACACCTCTGCCATCCCCTCAAACATTTTTGAAAAGAGTGTGACATCAGCCGTGCTGGGAGTCGAGGCCACCTCCGGCAGAAATTGTGTGCTCATTGGGCAGAGAAAGAGCTCACTCTAGAAGGGCTGCTGAGTATCAGAAGGAGGAAGCAGGGAGTGAGGCAGTCGCATGTGCTGCTTTCACCCCATGCCTTCTACCCACCTTCTCATCCCTGTGGCCCTCGGATGTCCCCGGGGCCAGGTACAGGCACATAGTTCTGTTTGTTGTTTGTCTGAATGCCTGTCAAAACCATCAACCCTACGAGGTTTGAGACCTGAGCTAGGGCTGTGGCATCTCATCTCATCTGCCCAACCAGCGGCGAAATAGTGTATCCTACTCCGACACACTCTCCGGCACATTCCACTGGTTTGTCAGCTATTTATGGAGCGGTTGCATGTGCTCAGCCCTGGGTGAGGCGCGCTGACTCATCCACAGAGGAGTCTGTAGAATGGAACCTGTCATCGTCCTCAGCGAGGACCCGGAGGGTACAGCATGGTACAGGCAGTCGGCATGTGGTTGACGGATGGGTAAATAAAGCAATGCATGAGAGAGAAATGACTCTCTTGGAGAGCTTGCGGTCTGTGGTCTAACACACGGCCATCATAGTATAACATCCACCATGGTGGATGGTGAGGAGAGGTACTCAGGTAGATCTGAGATGAAAATCCTTTAGAAGCTCCGAAGAAAGAGACACAGGGCATCTCAAAATCTGTATTCAAATGGTCTTTCACTATAAATATTTAATTAAACGACTCTAAGCATCACCGAACAGAGGCAACCCCACATTTGTATCAGGTAAACTCTGGTGCCATTAACTGAGATGTAAGCATGATTCTCAACTTCTTGTTAGTACAGGAGAGGGCGTCACCAAGAAACTCAGGTTTAGTCAGCCCGTAAAGATACTAACATTTTTATTAGGCTCTGGAAGAATTTTAGTGTATTTAAAAATAGAACGAATTGGTCCAAGGACAGACTAGGCTTTTTCAGGAGTTGGTAAGGGCATCCTTTGAGGTTCCAAGTATGGTCCTTGGTGAATGACCCTTGGTGTGGTTGACAGGATCCAAGAATTAAATTACTAGTTGGAAAAGTAACCTTGAGAGTCCCTACCATCTTCCAAAATCCCGTGACTCTGACACAGAGATATGTGCATTTTAGGGTGGCTGGTGTAGGTCATGAAGAATTAGGAACATGGGGCCCTTAAGACAGGCAAGAACCAGAGCACATTAGCTTCTAGCTGAATCTCCGTGGTAGCTGTGTGTATCTGAGGTTGCGACATCTTAAGATTTTTGCAGAGTTCATATTTAAGCTGCTTACTCATGCCTTGGGTAAAACAGGTTATAGTATCTTACGTTACTGAATTCACTGTCATTTCTTCACCAGGTTTCCTTTCCATACATAGCTTTATCTCCCATTTGGTCTCCCGTGGAGACCAAAGGTCATGTGATGGGAATTCCCTTAATTTCACTTTTTTCCGGGCACCTGGCTGACTCACTCATGGTAGACCACGCAACTCTCGGGGTTGAGAGTTCAAGCCCCACGATGGGTGGAGATTACTTAAAAATATTTTTTAAGGAATTTCCCTCTCTTTGGGCCTTCACCCATTTCCCCTCTTCCCATCTCTTTAGATGAAGATGGTACCTGAGTTTCCCTTAATGACCTGATTGTCTTCTTTCAACATCTTTCTGGCATCTCCAAAATCAATCCCTCCACTGCCCCTCTCTTCAAGCCTCTCTTCTTGGGGTGCCTGGGTGGCTTGGTCAGTTAAACCTCTGCTTCGGCTCAGGTCATGATCTCATGGTTCGTGGGTTCAAGTTCCAAGCGGCTCAGCTGATTTGCCTGTTCCCAGCTGCTCTTTGCAACAGGGTTCTCCTTCTAAACCAAGGGCAATCTTTGTGTTACTCAGACACCTAAAGCCCTTCAGACCCTCACTGCCATCTCTAGGAGAATTTCCAAAAGTACAAGATGCAGGCAGTGGTCCAGGCTAAGGTTTTAGGGGGTATTTGAGATGAATGTCACTAGCACAGAGACACTGGATTAAAGAATACTATACACTTCAGTCAGTCATTTGTTTTCATTTTGATCCTTTTTGGGTCCTTCTGAGATGTCTAAGAAAAAGCATCTGTTTAGTGCTAGTAGGTCATGTTCGAGCCTTAGACACCTGCTGATCCCCCTTTATAACAAGCTGCTAGACTCAGCTCTGAGCAGCAGCGAAGGAACAGTGTCAAATTAGAATTTAGTAATGGTGTTGGATTGGTTGGAATTATTTACAGCAAGTAATCTAGGTTTATTATTTATGAAGTTCCTTTTCAAGTGAAAATATTCCAGAAAAATAAGTATCAATTTAATGAAAATTCTAATAAAAAATAATACATGTGATGAGGCACCTGGGTGGCTCAGTCAGTTAAGCATCTGACTTCGGCTCAGGTCATGATCTCATGGCTGGTGGGTTCCAGCCCTGCATCAGGCTCTGTGCTGACAGTTCAGAGCCTGGAACCTGCTTCAGATTCTGTGTCTCCCTCTCTCTCTGCCCCTCCCCCACTCACACTCTGTCTCTCTCTGTCTCAAAATAAATAAACATTAAAAAAATTTTTTTTAATATTATAGGTGATGTAAACTTCATGAAGGAAGTACAGTAAAACCTTGGATTGCAAGTAACTTGTTCTGCAAATATTCTGCAAATAGAGCAAACATTTGTAATAAATTTTAACCTGATAAACAAGTGATGTCTTGCAAGACGGGTAGTACGTGATGCTGAACGTCACATGATCACCACTGAGTCAGTGGTTCTTGAAATTTGCTTTGATACGCAAGTGCTCTGGATTACAAGCATGGTTTCCAAAACAAATTATGCTCGAAAACCAAGGTTCTACTGTATTTGGGAAGACTTATTTGGGTCATTCCTATGGTACTAGCCTGCCTCACTTTGGGCCTTTTGAAATTCTATTTATTTGAAACAACAAATCAAATGTTTCCTTCCCTAGGAAGCCTTCCACTAAGTCTTGAAATTATGATTTAATCAACCATGTGTTTGTCCCTCAGCTTATTTTCTCTAGTATTAGAGTTTGTTTACAACTATACCCTACTATAGCTGACTCGAGCAACTCGGGGTTTAGGGGTGCTGACCCTTCTCCCCCTCCAGAGTCAAAACTCCACGTCTGACTTTTGACTGCCCCCAAATTTAACTACTAAGAGTCACTGTTGACCAGAAGCCTTATTGCTAACAGTTGATGGACACATATTTTCTATGTGTATTTTATACTATATTCTTACAATAAAGCTAGGGAAAGGAATATACTATTAAGAAAACTATAGGCATGCCTGGGTGGCTCAGTTGCTTGAGCGTCCAACTCTTGGTTTCCGCTCAGGTCATGATACCAGGGTCGTGGGATTGAGCCCCACATCAGGCTCTGTGCTGAGTATGGTGCTTGCTTGGGATTCTCTCTCTCTCTCTCTCTCTCTCTCCCCTGATTGTGCACTCTGTCTCTCTAAAAGGAATGAAAGGAAGGAAGGAAGGAAGGAAGGAAGGAAGGAAGGAAGGAAGGGAAAATAATAAGAGAAAATGCATCTATAGTAGTATTTACTGAAACAAATCCATGTATAAGTAAACCTGTGCAGTTCAAACTGTGTTGTTCAAGTGTCAACTGTATATTATAAATTCTTGGACAGCAAAGACTATACCATTTTTATATTTATGCTCCCTACAACAAAGTAGGAATGCCCATGTATATATATATATATATATATATATATACACACACACACACACACACACAGATATATATTATTTATATATATTATTTATATATAATATATATATTTATAAATGAGATAATGGGTGGAAATTTTGTGTCTCATCTTGTTGCCTGACCTAGAAGCCATTTGTAGCATTTTTTTTCTCTTACTACATGAGCATCTTTAGAAATAGACCTTAATATAAATAAGGACAACTGTAAGTTACTGAGTGAAAAACAACTTACAACACACTTCCTAAATCCCTGGAGAGGGGAGATTTTTATTAGTCTCCGTATTTAAATTCATATGATTCAGGTTGTTGTTGTGTGTTTTGTTTTGTTTCATTTCGCTTTTTTGCCTGTTGGGGGGGGGCGGGGAATGAGTGAGTGGGGAACTGTGTTCTCATGTAATTAGCTCTGAGGATGGGAGGAACGGACCTTAAAAATTACCAAAACATCCAGAATGCACCACTCATTCTCTTATCCAACAACTACAGATTGATTGCTGACTTTGCTCCAGGTTTTATGTTTGGTGTTATACACAGAGAAAACTGAAGCCACCAGCCTACTCAGCAGGGGTGAGGCTGTGAATTGGTTACATAGGGCTACGTGAAAACAGGGTTATGTCCCCCATTGCTCTGCTCCACGGAACTCTCAACTGGCGGTTAATAAACTTATGGCACTCCAGGGTTTTTTTTTTTTTTTTGCCAGCTCATGTGCTGGGTTCTGGAAACTTGCGGACTTCTCTGTTTTAACTTCATTTGCCACAGTATTGATGATTGGTGACTTTCACCTCCTAAGACAGTATCTGTCCAACCCATAATGACCAGTCCTGAGGCTCAAAAACCTGTGGACGCTAATGGTTATAAAAGCTCCAAGCATTTGCCTGGCGAAATCCCAACTGACTTTACTAGAACTTGCTTTTCTGAGCAATTCCAGTCAGTTCGTGCCAGTGACCTTGGAGTCTCTGATGATGGTCTGCCCTACAGGCCCATATCTGCTCACAGAGAACAGCTTATGGCTGTCCCCGCAGTCAAGTGAAGGTTCAAACAGGTTAGACTCCCCGGCTTGGTCTCATCTCCAAAGTGGCCATGATGACTGACCTCGCCCTAATTCAAAGGGTATTCACAAAGTAGCAATCAAATTTTATATATATATATACATATACACACATATATATGTATACACATATGTATACATAAATGTATGTATACATAGTTATAATATATTATAAATTATATAATAATATATATTAATTATATATTACATATTATGTATATTATTTATATTTAAAATATATGTAATAATGTAGTATATGTAATCTAATGTTAATTTATTAAATACATATAAGTATATTTATAGAAATACTAATTTATATTTATACAAATATGTATTATATATAACAGAAATTTATACAACTATAATTATTTATATAAATATATATAAATGTATACATAATTATTATGATATATAAACATAACTTTATGCATATTTTATATGCTATATGTATATTTAATTTTATAATACATAAATGTATATACATTTTTGATTACCCAGCCTTTCTAGTCCTGAAGAGACCTGTGTGTGCGCGCGCGCGCGCACACACACACACACACACACACACACACACACACAGCCTTTTTCTGTTTTTTGGAAGCCTAAGTCAGGCTCAACCATCTCCTTAAGATGGAGATGCCAGCTAGAGCAGCTCAAGCTCTCTTTCTGATGAAGTCAGATTTTCTCCTTGCCTGGCTGTCATTTTAGAAAAGACTGATGAATGCAAGAGGTTTAGTACAGTGTCAGTAACTAAAAACTGACAATGAAAGCCTGGGAAAACATAAGGGTGATTCTAAGGCTGTGCTTCCTTGCAAAATATACCAAAAAAAATGCATTTTAAACCTTTTTTTAATGTTTTATTTATTTTTGAAAGAGAGAGTGTGCGCGTGCATGCCTGAGCGGGGAGGGGCAGAGAGAGAGGGGACAAGATCCAAAGTGGGCTCTGTGCTGACAGCAGAGAGCTCCATGCAGGGCTCAAACTCATGACCGTGAGAGCATGACCTGAACTGAAGTCGGAAGTTCAATACACTGAGCCACCCAGGTGCCCAAAAATGCATTTTCATTTGAATGAAAGTGGGCAAATTGCAAACACATCCTTTTAAAATCTAATGTAACTTAACAAGGCTTAACCCACATGTTGGCTTTCTTTGTCTTCTTTTTTACAGTTTCACCTATATATGTTAGATCACTAGTTTAACCATAAGTCAGAATTTCTTCCTTTCCAGCAAAGACAATCTATAAAAAGGAAATGTAATATATGCTTAAATCAAGACCATCCAAGGCCATGTGCAAAATAGATGGGAAGGTGGTTAAGGCTGTCCTGGAAAGGTACAGAAATCTTTGGCATTCAAAAAATAAACTTGTTTTGGGAAAGAAGCGCATTGCAATTTTTAGTCACATCCCACCTGTCTTAAATATGAAAAATGTGTCCATCTAAAACAGTGGGGAAGGAAAGGGGAACATCATTTTTACCTAGCTTGAGAAGCGCAATGAAATGACAGTCCTCTGGGGCCAGAACAGGCTCAGCAGAAAGGAGATGAATCTATAGCCAGTCTGAAGGATAATGGAATGAGGAAGGGAGGAGGGGTGTGTGGTGATGTGACAATATGAAATTCTTATCAGGCAAAAATGCCACTGAAGTTCTGGATAGCCTATGAACCATGCTGTGTGGGATGCTTTCTTAATATAAAATGTTACCACAACCACGATATTGTCCCAGATACCTGGTATCTTTGCCAAATTATAGCTTCTGCTCTTGTGAAGAATGAGCATTATGTCGATGGAAAAGGCAGTAATGCTTAAGAGACATATAAAGCAAAGCTCATGAAAGGGCCGAGCAGAGATTCATATAAGAAAATCAAATGGGAATTATTTTAATGTCTCGCTGGTCAATTCCTCCCATGTTAACAACATAAACTGACTTGATAGAAACAGTACCAAATTTGGAAGCAGTGACCACGGGACCAAGACATTCGTGGTATTTTATGATGATACTCCATTATGTAACAGATATAAAGGCTGTTTCACCTTGAAAATGCCAACCATAAGCAGCATGGAGCCATTGCTTTACCCGCAGTTCAGCCTCCATGTTGGGGACAATAACACTGCAAGAGGACTTTAGATTATTTTCCTAGTCAAAGGAAAGTCATTCTGCCAATGTTCGATGACAACATTTTGGGAGCTTCCATTTTAAATCCATCCCAAGATCTGCTCCCCCACAACCTCTATATTAGATTTCTTAATGACTTGGTGATCCTACTGATGTTGCCCAAAGTCAGTGACGTCAGAGCCCAGGATCGTCCAATAGATCAGAGCCCTTCTTTCATATCTTGCTGCATTCACTTTAGGTGGGCAGAGGAAGTAGTTCTTGTTTAGCATGTATAAAAAAAAATGAATTCTACTGGGTTCTAGCTAGAACTACTCAGTATGGCTTAGGGTAGTAACATCCCTATGACACTCATACCTATCACTTGAGCCAATGTCAATGTTTCCTTCTTGGTCACCCAAGTCCTTTATATATTTAGCCTTTAAATATGTCACAATGGCTATTAAAAAAACTCATTTAAGCTGCAACAAATATACATTTACTGTCTGAACCTCAAAGTAAAATTAGAATTCTTTGTAATTTATACTATCACATTTTGCTTAAAACAAATCTGACAATAATGACACTTTTAAGATTGGGGTCAACAAACTTGTTCCAGAAAAGGCTGGATAGTAAATATTTTAGGCTTTGCAGACTGCATATGGTCTTGTCACATATTCTACCCTTCTGTGAAATTATTTAAAAAGGTAAAAACTGTTCTTAGCACATGGGATGTCCAAAAACAAGAAGTGGGTCAAATTTGGCTTATGGGCCATCCATAGTTTGTGAATCCTTGATTTAAATAGCTTAGTACACTGGAAAGAATAATTTTGTTTCCTCAGTGCTTCCCGATATTTGTCCCTACAAAAAAAATGATCAAGAAAAAATACATAGTAAGACAAAGACCAAGCCAGATAAATTGTTTAATAAAAAGTAAAACTGGAGAAAATGCCATGAAAAACTTCTTATGTTATCTTTCAAAGAGCCTGCTTGGATCTCTACAGTGCTGTGGTTACTTGAAGATATGACTGTATGGTGTGAAACCCATGTTGTTCTTTTTCGGAAGGCCATGTTCAGAATTCTCAGAAGTTCTTTGGACCATGATGTTACCCAAAGTCAGTGAGGTCAGAGCCCAGGATCATCCAATAGATCAGAGCCTTTCTTTCATATCTTGCTGCATTCACTTTAGGTGGACAGAGGAAGTAGTTCCTGTTTAGCATTAGTTCAAGTTTAGCACACTTGCTGTGTGCATTAAGGAGTGATGTTAAGTTGCACATTACTGTTAATGAGACTTTCGGGAAGCACCCATGACATTAAACACACTGTGGGACCCAAGCTGAGTGCCAGGGGGGACAACAGCAGTGATCTTCGAACAGTAGATTTTGAGAAAGAAAAGATGGAATGATGCTTTTGGGGGCACTCATATCATCTGCATGTTTCTCTGCACTGTGGAGCTCTATCCGAGTGTTGCCTCAGGATGGGGTTCCCTCTGCCTTCCCTTTGCAAATCCCAGTCAGTAGCTGTAACCACACAGATGCTGAAAGCCCATAAAGCAAGACAGATACTCCATCAGAAGTCTGTGTGCTCCAATGGAGTAAATGAAAACATTACCAGGCTGAACACTGAAAAGCATTTGAAGCAATGCTATACCATGTCTGTCAATTTCTGTGAGGCCTTCTGCCTGTCCGTCTACCACATTATGAAGGTTTCAAATTCCCAAGACCAATGTGCCTGCAGTCTTCAAAAATTGAGCAAGTAGTCAAAGCAGTAAAGCAAGAAAAGGAGATAAAAGGCATCTACATTGGAAAGGAAGAAGTGAAACTGCCACTACGTGCAGATGACAGGATATTATATATAGAAACCCTGAAGTCTCCATCAGAAAAATGTTAGAAGAAATGAATTCAGTAAAGTTGCAGGGCATAAAATCATTAAACAGAAATCTGTGGCATTTCTGTACACTAATATATATATGTTTATATGTATTTATATGTTTATAGTTTATATATGAACTATCAGAAAGTAAAAATTAAGAAAGCAATTCTATTTATAACTGAATCAAAGAGAATAAAATACCAGGAATGAATTTAAGCACAGAGGTGAAAGATTTGTACACTGAAAACTAAGACACTGATGAAAGAAATTGAAGACACAAATAATTGGAAAGCTATACCATGCTCATGAACTACAAGAATCAATATTGTTAAATGTTCATACTACCCAAAGCAATCTACAGAGCCAATGCAATCCATATTAAAATCCAATGACATTTTTCACAGAACTAAAACAATTCTAAAATTTAATGAAACCTCAAAAGATCCCAAATAGCCAAAGCAATCTTGAGAAAGAAGAATAAAGCCAGAGGTATTAACAAGTAATTTATGACAAAGGAGCCAAGAACATAAAATACAGAAGGGACAATCTCTTGAACAAATGGTTCTGGGAAAACCTTACAGCCACATGGAAAAGAATGAAACTGGACCACTACCTTACACCATACACAAAAATTAACTCAAAATGGTTAAAGACTTAAAGGTAAGACCCAATAACAATAAATTCCTAGAAGAAAACATAGGCAGTAAGCCGCTTGACATCTGTCTTTGTGATGTGTTTGTGGATCTAACTCCAAAACGAAGGAGACAAAAGTGATAATCAACAAATGGGACTACTTCAAACTAAAAAAGTGTGTGTACAGTGAAGGAAACCATTATCAAAATGAAAAGTCAACCTACTGAATGAGAGAAGATACTTGCAAATCATACATCCAAGAAAAGGTTAATATATAAAATGTATAAGAAACTCATAAAACTCAATAATTTTAAAAAGAGATTAAAAAGGTGGGCACAGGGGTACCCATCTGGCTTAGTCGGTTAAGCCTCCAACTCTTGATTTTGGCTCAGGTGATGATTTCATGGTTTGTGAGATTGAGCTCTGCACTGATAAAGTGATGCCTGCTTGGGATTCTCTCTCTCCCTCTTGCTCCGCCCTTCCCCTACTCTCTCTCTCTCTCTCTCTCTCTCTCTCTCAAATTAAAGAAACTTTAAAAAACAAAAGTGGTCAGAGGATCTGAATAGACATTTTTCCAAATAAGACATAGAGATGCCCAACAGGGATATGAAAAGATGTTCAACCTCACTATTAGGGGAATGCAAATCAAAACCACAAGGAGATGTCACTTCCCACCTGTTAGAATGGCTAGGATCAAAAAGACAAGAAATAAGTATTGAGAGCATATGGAGAAAAGGGAACCCTCATACACTGTTTGTGGGAATTTCAACAGGTGCAGCCATTCTGGAAAACAATATGGAGGATCTTCAAAAAGTTAAGAACAGATCTACCATATGCTGCAGCTATCCCACTTCAGGGTAGTTATTTGAAGAATATTAAAGCACTAATTTGAAAAGATGTATGCACCCCTATATTCACTGCAGCATTATTTACAAAGTGTCCATGATCCGGAAAGTAAGTGTCCATCAACAGATGGAAGTGTCCATCAACAGATGAAAGGATAAAGAAGGTGGTATATGGAGTAGTCCACAGCCATAAACAAGAAGGAAATATTGACATTTGTAACAACATGGAGGGGCCTTAAGGATACTATGCTAAGTAAAATAAAACAGATGGAGAAAGACAAATACCATATAACTTCACTAATATGTGGAATCTAAAAAGGACCCAAAAAAATGAACAGACAAAACAATATAAAAACCAACTCATAAATACAGAGAACAGGTTGACGGTTACCAGAGGGGAAGGGAGATGTGGGGTGTATGAAATGGGTGAAGGGGGTCAATTGTATGGTAATGAATGCTAACTAGACTTTTCACGGTGATCACTTTGTAGTAGATACAATTGTCTAATTTTAATGTTGCATACCTAAAACTTATATGTTACATACCAATGTTAAAAAAAAACAAAAAAACTCAACAAATGCTATTTTTGCCCCTGCTTCAAAGACTGACCCGGGTGGCTCAGTCAATTGAGCATCCAACTCTTGATTTCCGCTCCGGTCCTTATCCCAGGGTCATGGAATGAATAGAGCCCTGTGTTGGGCTCCACACTGAGCATGGAGCTTAAGATTCTCTCTGTCTCCCTCTGCCTCTCTCCCCTGCTCATGCTCTCTCTCTAAAAAAAAAAATATTTTCTTAATTAACACAGAGCTCCTCATTAACTTTTGTTAACTTACTAAATAGTAAAACTCTAACTGCTTACAAATGAACCAGTTTCTAGAAGATAATAAAATAAAGACATAAGGTTTTTTTTCTATATTTAACATACCTTATTCCTATTAGAAGTATTCTCTATGTTTCTTGGAGGTTTAAACTTACTACGTGAAGTCACTCATGGAGTGTTACTCATCAGCCCTCTATCGTTCTGACTGATGGGCACACATTTGTGCAGAAACATTTCCCTCACAAGTCCTCATGGAGTGATGATAGTTGTTGTTGGTCTTGATCTAGATAACTAGAGAACTAGAAAACTCATAAGGTCTTACAAGACCAAGGTGCTAAAGGGCTCTGCGCTCTTGGGATCAAGATGTTACTAGATATGGTTTTTATCCTTGAAGAGTTTGGTTCGAGTGGGACTTTTATACCTTCATTTACACAGGGTGGAAAATACCATAGATGCTCAAAGAATACCTTGACACTGGAGAGAGAACGCATCTCCTTACCTAACCAGCAACAGATGAAGGTTTTGAGCATATTATATTATATTAGTGACCAAAGACTTCAATAGTCTTTTCTGGTTCTTCTCAAAGACCACATCAAACCTGCCTATGATGGTACCTTCATCCCCCTTACTATATCCATCATCACACCCCTACACAAAACACCTGTCACATCACTCTAAGTGCCAATGGCCTTGGTAGGGCTCAAAGAACAGGAATTAGGAAGATACAGTGGGTGAATGGTGGATGAGAAGAGAATCAAAAGCTATTGGTATTATAAAAAATGAAGAATCCTTAATCAGGAATGCAAAACCCGACAGAGTGGCCTCTCACTTTAAAGTGACACCCCTGAGCTTCGTAGAACCTATATAAAGATACAAAACAAAAACACCTTAGTAACCACTAGAAAGCACAGTAGGCAGATGAGAAAAATAACAGTAGGAAATCTAAGAATACTCTCTCCTTTTCAGACACACAGTGAGCCAGAAATTCTAAGAGCTGGCCACCACTAAGCCAGATTAAAATTACTGACCAAAGCTGATCTTTCTGTATTAGATGCTTCATTTTATAATGCCTTCTGGGTGGGGCAGGGGCGTCTGGGTGGCTCAGTTGGTTGAGTGTCAGTCTTCGGCTCAGGTCATGATCTCACGGTTTGTGGGTTACAGCCCCATGTCCAGGGGCTCAGGGCCTGGAACCTGCTTCAAATTCTGTGTGTCCCTCTCTCTCTGCCCCTCCCCCACTCATGCTCTGTCTCTCTCTGCTCTCAAAAATAAAGAAACATAATAAAAAAATATTTTATAATGACTTCTGGGAAAAAAGCATACAATTACCCCAAAGTAATAATAAGTGGAGATCCAGGATGCTTCTCCATAGATGTCTAACACAGGTTTGGTTTTGTTCAAAACAGAGAGCTTATAACCACTAAAATGCCCACTCACATGAAATATTGGGAACCATTTACTTAAATCAGGAAAGTTATTATATTTAACTTTTCACTCTGACCACTGGCAAAAGATATTTTCTTCAATCCAGCTTGATCTGAATATGTCTTTAATATAAGGTGTTTTTTTTTTTTTTCTAAGGTTTGTTTTTGAAAGGGAGAGTGTGAGCAGGAGAGGGGAAGAGAGAGGGGGACAGAGGATCCAAGGCAGGCTCCTCGCTGACAGCATGAGCCTGATACAGAGCATAAACTCACGAACCGTGGGATTATGACCTGAGCCAAAGTTGGAAGTCCAGGCAGCCCGATCTGAATACTTTTTGCCTCACTTTGTGGCTTTCACATTTACAGACCATGATCCTTACATGGACGTTGCATAAGTAGTTCTAAAGCCCCACACTAGATATCACAACGCCTGCAAAATTTTATTTATGTAAGTATTTTTTATTTATTTTGAGAGAGCAAATGGGGGAGGGGCAGAGGAGAGAAGGAGAGACAGAATCCCAAGCAGGGGGTTGCCGTCAGTGCAGAGCCCAATGAAGGCTTGAACTCACGAACCTGAGCCGAGATCAAGACTCAGATGCTCAACCAACTGAGCCACCCAGGTGCCCCTGCAAAGAATTTATTTTAAAATGGCATCTTCTTCTGTTAGACTATTCAATGCAATTCAGTAAACTAAAACAGTCTTCCTTATGTAACACAGAAAGCTTTTAGAATATTAAATCTATGACAAGCAATAGATATTAGGAGTGGCTACTCAAAAATCCCTTGCCTCTGAGCCACTGTGGAATACTGAATGTCAGATACCAGGTGCACTTTCCTGTGAGTCGTACTACGATACCCTGTCACTGTGGTACCAAGCATACTATGAAGGATAATCAAGCAATGGGATCTGGCCAGGCAGCCCATGGCTAGAGCATCACTCTTCCAAAGCCATGACACTGGACTGTCATAAAGTCCAGTGAGGTCACACAAACTAGGGGAGGGGGGTTTGGTTTCTAACAATCTTTAGCTACATCCCTAAAACAGGGTCCCGCCTGTTACAACCGTTTACCCTTAGTCCCAAAGATACCTATAGATCGTTTAAAGCAAATTATTGCCTTAACTGGGACAAAAAAAAGGAATTTTAAATATCCCCAATAGATGCAAGTCAGGAACATCTTCCCCTAAATATTAAAGGGACGGACACTCTCTAGACTTCCCCTTTCCTAGTTATTACAATCATCAAAGCAATGCAACAACAGGAAAGATATTTTTTTAACTTGGGTTAAATAAACAATCTCCCTTGCTCCTTCCTGGCTTTCTGTTACTAGAAAATAGTGGTTACTAGAAACGCAAGACTTCAGGGTAGCAAAAAGCAGCAAGAAGCAGCATACAAAGCAGAAAAACTTAACAAGGGAGTCAAGTCTCTTCAAAGAGTTCATCACAGCCCCCTGGGTACACATAGCTGGCTTTTTTTGCAGTCTTTGGGAGGCCATGTGAGAGTGGTTTAGAGCAAGAAAAGACGGTCGCTGCAGAAAATATGGTGTTCAAAAAACACACGAATGAACAAGCCGAAGAAAATATGTGCAAATCACATATCTGAGAAAGGACTGGTAATCAGAATATAGAGAAAACAATCTTTAAAGATCTTTTACTGTTTTTTTTTTAATTTATTTTTGAGAGAGAGAAAAAGAGCATGAGTAGGGGAGGGGCAGAGAGAGGGATAGAGAGAATCCCAAGCAGGCTCTGTGCTGACGTGGGGCTCGATCTCACAAACCACGAGAATATGACATGAGCCGAAATCAAGAATCAAACGCTTAACTGACTGAGTCACCTAGGCGCCCTGGAATATAGCAAAAACTCTTATACCATAGTAAGATAAACGATCCAATGTGAAAATGGGCAAACAATTTAAAAAGACATTTCCCCAAGAAGATACATACATGTCTGATGATTATACGAAAGGTGTTCGTCATCATTGGTCAGTGGAGAACTGCCAATTACCACAGTAAGACACTACTTTGCACTTGCTAGAATGGTTATAAGATTATATAAATAGGGGCGCCTGGGTGGCTCAGTTGGTTGAGTGTCAGTCTTCGCCTCAGGTCACGATCTCGTGGTTCAAGAGTTTGAGCCCCGCGTCGGGCTCTGTGCTGACAGCTCAGAGCCTGGAGCCTGCTTTGGATTCTGTGTCTCCCTCTCTCTCTGCCCCTCCCCCATTAACCCCTCACAGATGGTTGATTTTTGGTGGGAAGGTAAGATGGTACAGGCCACTCCTAGATGCCTAGGAGTGCATCTAGTGCATCTTGCATCTAGTGCCTAGTGCATCTTGTTTTTCTTGGGACCAAGAAAAACAAAACCCATTTTGCGCAGAGATCTCTGGGCAAAGAGTTGACAGCGATTCTATTTGCAACAGCCCCCAAACAGGAAGCCTTCTAATGTGTACCAACTGGTGAGTGGGTGAATGCAGTGTGACATGTCCTTACCACCAGAACACTATAGGTCAATAAAAAGGAACAAACTGTAATACATGCTACAGCAGGAAGGAACATCAAAAAACCTTTAAGTGAGGCAAAAGAAAAAACTATGCATTATCTGACTCTGTCTTGGTGAGAGGCTCAGCAAAGCCAATCTATGGAGACAATATTCTGGTGATGGTCTGGGTCTGAACAGAGCAGACACTTCAAGCAAATGGGAACAATGGATCTTTTGGGGGGTGAGGCAACTTTTCAGTTTTAAATTTTTTTTATGTCTTTATTTCTTATTCTGGGAGAGGGATAGAGTGCCAGCAGGGGAGGGGCAGAAAGAGGGAGAACAGAATCTGAAGCAGGCTCCAGGCTCTGAGCTGTCAGCACAGAGCCTGATGTGGGGCTCAAACTCACAGAGTGTGAGATCATGAACTGAGCTGAAGCAGGGAGTTTAACTGACTGAGCCACCCAGGTGCCCCCGGGGTGAGGAAACTTATAAAACTCAACAGAGGTGATGATTGCATAGCTCTCAACATTTACTAAAAGATGACTGAAATATACAGTTAAAATAGGTAGAGAAGCTATACCTCAATAACGTTGTAAAACAAACAAAAACCGGAAGAATGACCCAAATCCTCTTTTCTTCTTACACGTTAGCCAAAAATTATGGTGAAACTCAGCATGAGGGTGTTTTGTTTTGTTTTGTTTTGTTTTATTCCTTCATGTATTCACCAAGCATGTACTAAACGATGGCCATGTTCTCAAAACGGCTTTGACTTCACCACCAGGCCACATTAAGGCTTCTGAAGATTGGGCCTTTTCCAATATCCCTAGGAATTTGGCAGTGATCAGACTATTTATGAATCCATGGGCTTTTGAATCAGGGACAGGACAGGGCTGGATGTGGCATAGTGGGAGAGTTCGAGAACTGGCATTCCCCTTCGTGGGACCTCAGGAACCACTGCTAAGATTGCATACTGCTCTACCCAGCCGGTAAGCACCAGAGAAACAGCACATCCGGGACTTCCTGGGGTGTCCAGCCAAGCAGTCTTCTTGGGGGCTCTACACCCCCAAGACCAACTCTGGGATACACTTCTAAAACTCATCTCATTCCTTAAATGAATAACCATAACATTAAGCAAGTCCTTTAATATGTACTAAGGCTATGAAAGTTTGTTAGGATAGAAGGCAGATTTGTCCAAGCTCTGGAAATTCGCAAAATTTGTATATTTTATTACATGCAAAGGTGCTTTTCTTTTCTCCAATTTCTTTTGCTATTTTAAAGCTATTTTGTAATAAGATAACATTAAAAATAAAAATTATAAATTTATTCATTATTTAAAGAGAGAAAGAGAGAGAGCATGAGTAGGGAAGGAGCAGAGAGGGAGGGAGAAAGAGAATCAAAGGCAGGCTCTGAGCCCAACGCAGGTCTCGATCTCACGACTGTGAGATTATGACCTGAGCCGAAATCAAGAGTTGGATGTTTAACCGAATGAGCCACCTGGGCACCCGAGAGGATATTAAAAGAAAAAATAACATACATATTCCTTCAGGCAACTGGGGAAAAGTTGAGTTTTCTCCAATAGAGCCTCACTGTAATATCTAAGAAATATATTAATTTTCTTAAAGACAAAATAGCTTGAATGTTAGGGCATCTACATTTAGACTTTATGGTCTTTCTTTTTATCTGGCACAGTGGTTCTGAAGTTCAAGGGCATGAGAAAGCTGCACAGGACTGCATACATACACCCTAATACACTGTATGGATTTTCCAAAGTCAGATGACACTCAGGACCCATAGACCATTAAATGTGTACATCAGCATGAATGTCAGGATGGTGGGGGGAGGGACTATAATAAAATCATTATAAGATCAGTGAGTTTGGATTCCTGAGCTGTTTTTGGCTTCTTGTTTTTTGCTTGTTTCTTTTGTTTTTCTTGCTTGAATATAACCACTGCTGGTATTTTCAAACCATACTGTTCAAACCAGGATCTCCAAGCATCTTGTCAATAAATATTAATTTCTCATTGTTCTCTCAGAAGGCAGGTCGAAAACAAAAACAAACACAGACAAAAAGGTGACAAAAAACAAAACAAAACAAAAGAAACCCAAAAAACAAAAACCCTATCTATGGAGGAATGAAAAAAATTGAACTTGACAAAGTATTGGCTTTTCTTTCCATAAGACTTTAATGACCAATTTATTTGGCAAACATTATACCGAGCACTGATGCTTTGCAAGTCACAGATGGATGATGAATGCTTTCAAACCGCTGACTTTTATAACTTGAAAAGGCCCGTTTTAAAGTTGTGACTCATTTATGAGTCTGAAAAGGCTATATCCGTATGTATGAATCAGACTCTGGAAGGCTAAGTTTACAAAGTATTACATTACCATCAACCACAAATTACAAATCCATTGATGAAATGCTTAGAGTTTACTTAGCAGCGGCCGAAGCTTTAAGTGGTAAGAAATAATCTAATTATCTAATACACTGTGATCAATCAAGATGCCCGTTGGATGCTTCCGCAGCACTGCAATGGATCTTTTATGATCACTTTGACAACTACTGAAGAAACCTGATCACAAGTAACATGCTTCAAAGTTAAGGAAATCAACAGGAAATGAGCCATCGCTGATGGTCAGGGCTTAGAAAAGAGTAGACCTTTCTGAGAATCTCCTAAAGAATATGAAATAAAATCACGGATGGCCCATCGAGCAAGCGAGCAAGTGTTCAAAGATGTAGCTCCTCATGTCACATTCTCTTGCATTGGATCCTAGGTAAATAATTAAAAATAGTAATAATAAATAGAACAAATGAGACTCTCAGATGCCATCAATCTCTTCCTTCTTGAAAATCTGGCTTATAGCATATAAAAAACAAAGCAAACTAAAAACTCTTTTGAAATGAGAAACTTGAAAATTAGAATCCAGACCATTTAAGCATTCTGAATAGTTCATCATCTATTGAAACCTGAAGCTGTTTTATTTAAAAAGCATGCTCTAGAGGGAGGAAGTTGGCAATGTATGATCTTAGAATAACAGATTCACACCTGGTCACAAAAAACTAACCACCACAAGGCTGATTAATTTCCTAGATGTAAACAGCTACCATGCAGGAATAAGGCTGTATCCGTTTTACCTCCCTATGTACAAAAATGACATGGAATTCAGGCAAACATTCAATGAAAGGGGAACCCCAGATCATAGATCCTCTATGAATTGCTGCTAAAAGTCTGGAAACCTGTGTAGTTACAAAATAAGATATTCTCATCATGCAAAGGGACTTTTCTTTTTTTTTTATTTTTTAATTTTTTTTTAACATTTATTTATTTTTGAGACAGAGAGAGACAAAGCATGAACAGGGGAGGGTCAGAGAGAGGGAGACACAGAATCTGAAACAGGCTCCAGGCTCCGAGCTGTCAGCACAGAGCCCGACGCGGGGCTCGAACTCATGGACCGCGAGATCATGACCTGGGCCGAAGTCGGCCACTTAACCGACTGAGCCACCCAGGCGCAAAGGGACTTTTCTTATCGACTCCTTCATTGATGCTGATATCAGAAGACATAACCAATCCTTGTGTTCAAAGTAGCTATTTTATATGAAGTTTTATGTTGGATCAAGTTTTACCATGGGACACAACTTGTCTGTAATATTCCCCAATATACTGTCATAATAAAAAGAGGTTTCAGCTGCATTTCAGAAATCATCTTCCAGGCAATTAGAAAAAATGCAATGTAGCAGACTATTAGTGACAGCTTTTTTTTTTTTTTAAAGAGACAAGTCTAACTTGATTAATAAAAGAAATAAAACAAGCTTTTAAGATCCTGAATAATCGATTCTCAACACAACTGAAACTCCGCTCCTCAGGCTGTCTTTGATCATTTGAAAATTAAATGCCCAACCTGTTTTCACTTAACAGTTTTTAGTGGTGAAAGGAATGTCTTAATCCATCTAAAGTGCACTTTAGCTCACAAGAAGCTATACAAAACAAGTTCCCTTGTTTGCCCGTCCAATTTTCCCACTTTGAAAAAGAGCAAACCATTCTCAAGTCATTTTTAGAAAACTTTCCCTCTTAAGTAATGCATACTAGTTAATGCATTCTTGAACACTCCTGGAGACAGAGCAATCAGATCAATAGAAACAGTGTATTTATTGGGTCACTGGTGTCCTTCTTAACCGAACAAATCGTTTCCAGTGACAAACAGCACCTACCATCTCTACATTATTACAGATTGTTCGTGTCTGCTTCTCTGCCTGGTAACACTGCCACCAGAGTTCTTAGCTCCACATTCTTTACCCTTCCTTTCTCTCTGTCCCAAACTCAACCCCCTCCCCCACATTTATAAAACCTGTAAAAAAAAAAAAAAAAAAAGGACAAGAATATTGTGCGGAAAGTAAAAACCCCTTTCATTCTCTGACACTTCAGTTATTGACATGTCAACTCGGGCTCCCAGAAGATGTGGCCAAGCAAATGCCCCCTTTTCCCCCTGGACTGTCCTGGTGCACGTGTACATCTTATGCACTCTGAGAACTCTTGCAGGAAAAAAAGAAAACACAAAACAGGGGCGCCTGGGTGGCTCAGTCAGTTAGGTGTCTGACTACAGCTCAGGTCATCTTACCTGATTTTACCGCTTTGTGAGTTCAAGCCCCGTGTCAGGCTCTGTGCTGACAGCTCAGAGCCTGGAGCCTGCTTTAGATTCTGCATCTCCCTCTCTCTCTGCCCCTCCCCTACTCTCTCTCTCTCTCTCTCAAAAATAAATAATAAACAAAAAAATTAAAAACAAAACAAACAAGAAACACAGCAAGACACTTTCCTTTGTGTAATATAGCCCTGGACCACAGTATCTGGTCTCACTCCTCAAAAACAGTGTCCAGTAAAGCACACTTTGGATTGAACACTCACCTATGCTCTTCATAAAAACAGTGAACCCTTAAAAAGTACATGACGGGATAATTCCCAGTTTCGGGGGCCCCAAGCGATGGGGTTTAGACTTCCTGTAAGACATAAATGTTCCTGAAGGTTCTCTTGATATATTTGATTAAATGCCTTAGCCTAAGTCTGCACGAACAAGAAATCACTTAACAGCACGAGGCCACACTTTCCAGGTTGTTTTAGCAGAAAGTGTTCTGGGGTTGGTTTTAGCTCAAGTGGTGACTTCGTGGTTGGTCATTAGAAGAAAAATGTTCTTTCCAGGTTTGATATCTGCCCCAACATAAGGGCAAAGCAAAAACGAGAGGGAGAAAAGATACGGGTCTAGGGAAGCCTCCTCCTAACAAATGTGGACTACAGAAATGATGCCAAATGGTTGCCACTCGGTTTCTTCCTACCTTTCTGAAAAGAGGGGGGTAGGGAGAAGAAGAGTGAGAGGGAGGGAGGGTGGGAGATAAGTCAAAGAAAAAAGGAGTTTTTATTCCTTACAGGTAAATCAGAGGAACATGATCTGCCAGGATAAGTAATACCACCAGGAAGAGATGCCTCCTACAGGATGCCCTCATTAGTACAGAACATTTTCCAGAAATCTCTAGATGTGCTGTGCTCAGTGGCAGGAGAGAGATAGATCTGCAAAGCAAACTTCTCTAGAGAGCCATTTCTCTCTCTCTCTCTCTCTCTCTCTCCCTCCCTCCCTCCCTCCCTCCCTCCCTCCCTCCCTCTCTATCTATCTCAAAAGCTCTCTCCTTTTAAAAAAATATTCTTGGGGTGCCTGGGTGGCTCAGTCGGTTGAGCGCCTGACTTCAGCTTAGGTCATGATCTCACAGTCCATGAGTTCAAGCCCTGCGTCAGGCTCTGTGCTGACAGCTCAGAGGCTGGAGCCTGCTTTGGCTTCTGTGTCTCCCTCTCTCTCTGCCCCTCCCCTGCTCATGAGCTGTCTCTCTCGGTCTCAAAAATAAATTTAAAAAAAATTAAAAAAAATTTTTTTTAATATTCCTGGACTGGTTCAAATTAACTAAGAAGAGAATTTCTATTTGGTGTGAATCCTTCTTTAATATGGAGAGAATACTCAGGCCTGGTGGAGTTCATTCAAATCCAAATTTCAAACCAAGGATACTGGAGAGCTGTGTGTTGTATGAGGTATTGCAAACTTCACAAAAGGAGGGAGGGAAGGAGGGAGGGAGGGAGGAAGGAAAAATTTAAGAAGTGTAAGATGTGGGTGACATTGTTTCAAAATCAACTTTGTAAAAAAATAAGGCAAATTTATTTTTTTTCCTCTGTAATCTTACCAGTCACAATCTGGAGATTTTTGTGCAGCAGAATGGGAAATCAAATGAAAAAAAAAGTGGGGAAAATCTACCATCACAAAGCTGGTTAATGATTTTCTTCTCCTTTGCATATTCACACAATTAGGAAATGTTATCTTGGGAAGAGGAAAGCTTATTGGGACTCCTGGGTGGCTTGGTCAGTGAAGCATGTGTGGTGAAGCATCCGACGTGGGCTCAGGTCATGATCTCACAGTTTGTGAGTTTGAGCCCCACATCGGGCTCTGTGCCGACAGCTTGGAGCCTGGAGCCTGCTTTGGATTCTCTGTCTCCCTCTCTCTCTGTCCCTCCCCCACTCATACTCTGTCTCTCTTTCTCTCTCTCTCTTTCTCAAAAATAAATAAATCTTTAAAAAAAATTTTTTAAAGGAAGAGGAAAGCTTACCAATCCATTTTGTTTACAGAAAAGAAATGAAGACAGGAAGAAGTGAGCTGGTTGGTCTGAGGCCGCACCACCCCTCCATGGAACAACTGGAATGATATCCCAGCATCCCAGGTCGAGTCTGGTCTCTCTCCCTTCCCTGACATACTACTTTTGTGTCCTTTATGTAACTGCAGGCCACAGGCTCTCATTTTTTTTTTAATGTTTATTTATTTTTGAGAGACAGAGAGAGACAGAGCTTGAGTGGGGAGGGCCAGAGAGAGAGGGAGACACAGAATCCGAATCAGGCTCCAGGCTCTGAGCTCTCAGCACAGAGGCCAATGCGGGGCTCGAACTCACGAGTCGTAAGATCATGACCTGAGCCGAAGTCAGATGCTTAACCGACTGCACCAACCAGGTGTCCCAACAGACTCTCATTCTTGATAGGAAATGGGCAACTTTCACTTTCTAGTGATATGACCATAGGACTCGTCTGTCACCGAGTGACCTCAGCATGTTAAAAACCATGCACACTGTGGACTGCGAAGAAGATGTGACTCAGTTCGCATCAGGCCTTCTGAATTTAGTAAAGGAACAGCTAACAACAGTTAAGATGGACCACTTTTGAAAAGAACATGTATGGCACATGCACAATTTTGAGGCTATTTTATTTCACTGGCCCTTTGCAGAGTAGATGCACTGAACCACTCGTACAGATGTATATCCTGTTAAACTATGAAAAAAAAAAAAAAGCTTTAAAAAAAAGGGGGTGCCTGGGTGGCTCAGTCAGTTAAGTTTCAGCTCAGGTCATGATCTCACAATTTGTCAGTTCGAGCCCCACATTGGGATCTGCGCTGACAGCGTGGAGCTTGCTTGGTGTTTCTCTCTCTCTCTCTCTCTCTCTCTGCCCCTCCCACCTTCTCTCTCTCTCTCCAAATAAATAAAACTTTAAAAAAGCTTTAAATTATTCTTTTACCCACATTATTATGCTGTTATGTGTCATTTCTAACTAAGGGCAATCTTCATAAACTAAATGGGTTTATCAGCCAATGTTTTCCATACTTATTCTTCAAACTTTACAGGCACATCTGCTCCAGAAAATATCACAAGCCTCTAAATACCTTGATTCTGAGCTAACAAAGCATTACCATAAAAGAGTCTACTTTTCTTTAAAAAGAAAACTTTAGGGGCACCTGGGTGGCTCAGTCGGTTAAGTGTCTGACTTTGGCTCAGGTCACGATCTCACCACTTGTGAGTTCAAGCCCGGCGTCAGGCTCCATATTGACAGCTCAGAGCCTGGAGTCCGATTTGGATTCTGTCCCTCTCTCTCTGCCCCTCCCCCACTTGCACTCTCTCTCTGTCTCTTTGAAAAATAAACATTAAAAATAAATGAATAAATAAATAAATAACTTCAATCCTTCAAATGCCATCCTTAGGAAGACAAGTTCTAAAACAGATTCAGATACTTGATGTTAAAGCCTAGTCACTACAGAATTTCTCGTAAAAGCAGATGGAGTCAACAAACGTGCTGGCCTAGGCTCTTTCCCTGGATCCCATTAAAACGACTGTAGATAATTTCAAGAGAAACAAACAAACAAAAAAGCTTAAACTCAGAAGGACAGCAAGGAGTGACAAGACAATATTAAGGGAGCTGAAAAGCCAACTGCCACATGAGAACTGACTGCCTGACTTGAGGAAGGAGAACGCTAGACCAGGAGTGGTGAAACATGAAGCAGCAGCCATATTGGCTCTGAGAATCAACCACTCACCCCCACCCCAAATACTCAGGAATCCTTGGCACCAGTACCTCTGCAAGTGGAGATCAGGACGGAGTTTTAAATGCAAGGACAGGTTCAAATTCTGTGTAAACACGGGTAGACACCTACATTCCCTTCTCCAGTCTGTGCAACTGGTAGTTCCTTTTCGCCACCCTGGCGGAAGCTGGGAGGTTTACTGTCAGGAGAGGTGAAGCACAAGATCTGTGGGCTGACTGCAGAGCATCAAGCACCATAGGGAGAAGGTTCACAGATGAACAGGTGAGCCCTCTTCTCTGCCCTGTCTTTCAGTTCCCACGATGCTATCACCTAGGTTGGCACCTTCATGGTAGGATAGGAGAACTAACTTCCCATGAGCCTGTCAGATTGCTCAGGAAAGAGAAAATACATAAAGATACTGAAAATGGTGTTCTGTGCCCCACCCCACCCCCACCCAAACGTCCATGCAGTGAAGCCCACAGTCAAGAGTTCTGGATTTACACAAACACTTCCATCACTCAGATCCGGATTGCCTCACTGGCAAGTACAAGCAACAGCTGAGGCTACCTAACTACTTAAGGAAACCTCCTAAAAAGAAGCCAACGGGTGCCTGGGTGGCTCAGTCGGCTAAGAGTCGGCTTCAGCTCAGGTCATGATCTCACAGCTCATGAGTTCAAGCCCCACATTGGGCTCTGTGCTAACAGCTCAGAGACTGGAGCCTGCTTCAGATTCTGTGTCTCCCTCTCTCTCTGCCCTTTCCCCACTCATGCTCTGTCTCTCACTCAAAAATAAATAAACATTAAAAAAAAAACAGAAGCCAAAATCAACACAAAAGTGAATCTTTGGGGAAACAATGCATATACAAAGAGAAAAAATTTCAAAAGCTATCATTAACATCTCTGGACAAATAAAACAATGTCTCTAACAATAAAAGAATGATGCTAATTTTTTTTTAATGGGCAGTTAGGGATCAAAAATGAGACACTGGAAATCAATATATATTAAAAAGAAATTAATTTCCAATAGAAAGTTTGGAAGATAAAAATGAGGTTATCCACAAAACAAAACACAGGAACAAAAATCATGAAATAACTCAAGAAAATTTACAGGAACTGAAGGACACTAATTCCAAGAGTGAACAGGAATTAAATTCTCAGTACTCTAGCCCAAAATAGATTCACTCCAAGATATACTCTGATGCAATTGTAGAACAATGATCCTAAAAGCTTCCAGAAAAAAAAGGGGGGGGGGGGGCATGAAAAAGTGAGAATAGTATCAGACTGTTGGATCCTGGATGCTACAAGAAAATAAAGACTTCAATATTCTGAGGGAAAGTGATTTCCAATCTAGAGTTTCATACCCAGCCCAGTTATCAAAGAAGCACTAGACAAGATAGGCCATATATACACATGTAGGCTCTGGAAAAAATCTCCCTCTCCCCCACATTTTCTTAAAAGCTACTGGAGGAAGAATTCCACCAAAATGAAGGAATAAGTAAAGACAAAGGGAGAAATGAGGTTCCAGAAAAAGAGTAGGGGCGCCTGGGTGGCTCAGTTGGTTAAACGTCTGACTCTTGACTTCGGCTCAGGTCATGATCTCATAGTACGTGAGTTCGAGCATGGAGCCTACTTGGGATACTCTCTCTCTCTCTCTCTCCCTCCCTCCCTCCCCCCCTCTCTCCCTCCCCCACCTCTTTCTGCCCCTCTCATGCTCTCTTTCTCTTAAAATAAGTAAAATAAACTTTAAGAAAAAGTTTATTTTGTGACTTACATATACAGCATATAAAGCATATGCCGCATATAAAGAAGCCAAAGGACATCCCTAACATGATGGACAAGGAAGTTAGAAGCAAGAATTGTTTTTCAAGCTGAAATTGATAGATTGCTCAATATACACGAATCTAGCAGAAGAGCATTTATATAACGGAGGTGATTTCTGGAAAATAAGAATCAAAATGCTAACAACATACTATACTGTTCAACTACAAATGCAGATCATATACTCAATAATGTTAGTGTGGAATGTAGATCATTGGCATTTACAGCATGTATAGGGAAGATGGGAATTACCCTTTTGGGGGTAGAGTCATGAAAGGGGTGTGCATGTGTGAAAAAACCCCTCAAACCCCAACTTTCATAAAAATCTAGATAAAAAAATCTAGTGGTAGCAAAATAAGCAATATCATTTAGAAATATGAAAAGCAGTTACCAAAAACCTGGCTCAATAAACTTTAAGTGATTGCTTCTGTAAAATCGAAATGGGGAAGGGGCATTATAGATTTGCTATTTTGGCAACAATTCTCACACAGATATTTTTCTTCTTTATCTATCTATCTATCTATAATAATATATGTAATGTATAATATTATAATATATAATATAATATATATAATACAACTTAGACTTTCAAAAGCTAAATTAAAAAAAAATCTGGTTACTACAAAGAACATCCAAATATGTAACAGTTCTATAAACCATGAAATTGCTCCTGTCTATTGCTAATTTCAAGTTGGATTTTCCCAACCAAGATCACATGAGATCTCTCCCGTCATTATGATAGAGTTCCTTCTATTTATGTAACAAATCTATTTTTGTTTGTTTGTTATATGACAAGGTTAATATCACTGACACTATTTACTAATGAATTCAGTCAGCCTCACTGGGAAACTCCTGAATTCTGAGAATGTGTGTCTAGCTTTAAACCACCAGAGCACCTCATATAGTAAAACAAATACTTCCCCGTCTCACTAACTGTTGAGTTCAATAAAAACCAAATATTATATCTATAAGCTCCTTATCAACAATCCCATGAACACCATTATAAATAAGGACTACAACTGACAAACCACACTGAGATATTCCTTGAAGTTTAGACAGCTTGAATCCAATGTTTCCACTGGATTTCTGTCTCAAGAATAATCTATGCTATAACCAATATGGCACCAACATGATTCGGTATTACCATTGAACACACATTTCAGGCAGAAATCTCCTATAAGATTTGTAGGTTTCCAAATTTTGCCACAGGTTATAAAGACAGCCCTCTACTGAAAACTGATCAAATCAGAAAGAAAAATACATAATCATCAAGGCATTACTGTAAGCAAAACTGTTAAGCAACGTTTTGTCAGGCTCATTTAAAAGAAGCCCAGTGGAGAATCCAAAGTTTTCAAGAGTGAGTCTCTATGTGTGCCTCTGGTCTAAATAAAACATGTTCCTTCTCCCACTTCCAAGGACACCATATGGCAAATTACGTTCTCAGGAAAAGAAACAAACTTACCTTTCACAAGCTCGGACAGTCCATGCGGCAATTATCCATAAGGAGATACTAAAAACCAAGAGTACAGTTCCTGGACATATAGTCATTAAAGTCTTCATAACAAAACGTGTATTGAAGTTTATCTTATTAAGTGCTCCAATGCTTCTAGAGGAGGCATCAGTGAAAAGTTTGCTATGTAAAAGCATGACTCTGGCAATCAGATAGAGTCTTAAGAACATTGGTATAGATAAAATAATGTCCACATCAGCGGTGGTTGTGGATGGGGCATAGGAGAAGGCAAGCCGGGCCGTCCATGTGAACGTATAATTCCCAGGTATGGGATGAATAGCACACACCAGTATTTCCAAGCAGATGAAGAAAATACGCTCATAAGTCATGGCTATTCTCCAGTCATCTGCTCCATTGTCCACCATGAACAACTGAAAAAATAAAGTAGAAAATCAGCTTCAGTATGGCATGAACGGTCTACAACGTGTTAGTGCAGATTTTAAAAATACATAACAGGTGACTTTTTAGCAATCATGGCAAGGTAAAGATTCTAACTTTTAAATGCTAGCCAGGTACGCTATTTTTAGAAAATGGTATTGGCGCAAAAGGAGAAATTTGTTTTGCAAAAATTAAAATGAGAAACTTGCTACACTGGAGCTGAAGTTATTCCGGGGTCAGTGCTCCTGGATGATCGTGTAAGTCACATCATTTTAAAAGAAAGGGTTGTGCCTATCAGCAAGGCACCCCACCCCATCCTTGATGAAGCTGGAATGGACTTGCCTTAGGAACAGTCTGTTCTCCTCATCAAGGGTCTGGATCTAATCCCTTCCTCAATTCTAACCACGTTCTCAGTGAAATCTATTTACGGTGCCTCTGCGGTCACTTATGGCCTATAACGCAACTGTACATGAGCGTCCTTATAGGAAATCTTAATTGGCTTTGGGGAGAAAACCACAAGGGACCACAGACAAGTGTGGCAGAAACATTCCTTCTGGCTTCTCCACCTACTGATCTACCTTCTCTTTTCTTCTGTTCTCCCTTAGCTTTTGCTTGGATTATTAATTTGTTCCCAATCTTTCCTTCTTCTTCTTTTTTTTTAATATTGTAAGGATTCTTTTTTTTTTAATGTTTATTTATTTTTGAGAGAAAGAGACAGTGTGAGTGGGGAAGAAGCAGATAGAGGGAGACACAGAATCCGAAGCAGGCTCCAGGCTCCACACTGTCAGCACAGAGCCCGATGTGGACTCGAACTTACGAATCATGAGATCATGACCTGAGCTGAAGTCGGACACTTAACTGACTGAACCACCCAGGCGCCCTTCCAATCTTTCTTTAATAAAAGTTCTTTTAAAAAAATGTCTGTCATTTCTGGGGAGCTTGGGTGGCTCAATAGGTTAGGCATCAGACCCTTGATTTTAGCACAGGTCATGATCTTGTGGTTTATGGGACTAAGCCCTGCATCTGGCTCTGCACCAATGGTACAGAGCTTGCTTGGGATTCTCTCTCTCCCTCTCTCTCTCCTCCTCCTCCTCTGCTCGTACTATCTCTCAAAATAAATAAACTCAAAGAAAAAAAATTAAAAAACAACTTCTGTCATTCCTCATGACACAATGAAAAAAAAATAACAAAGAAAAAGGAGAGAGATAGATATGTAAGTAGATAGACACACATTCAGGCAGACAGTGGAAGAGACAGAAAAGAATGTTTCCTGCATCTTCCCTTGCTTCTCGGTAAATGACTCCACCAGGCTCTAGGAGTCTGTAAATCAGAGGCATCATCTGGAAATGTGCGGGGACATTTCTGACTGCACAGCGACTTGTGGGGGCTCCTGGCATTTAGAGCCAGGAAGCCAGGGGTGCCACACATGCTGTAATTCTGGGAGTCCCACGCGCAAGAAAGACCCGTCTGCCAGAATGCCAGTGGAGCTCCCCCACTAAGAGATGACATATTCTTTGCCTTTTGGTAAGTAGCCGACTTAAGCAGAAAGCATGAGAGGAATGCCACCCAAAATGAGAACAGTGCATTCTCAGGTAATTGACTCGCAATGGAGGCGGGCAGGGCTCGTCTGCTCTACAGTTGGAGCCCAGCTACTCTGCTCTTATAGAGTCAGGAAAGCGATTTTCCCATGTTGGCTACAAACCCCCCTTCTAGTTTAATTATTCTGTAGGCATAGCTTTTCCCCATGTTATTATCCCAATAATGCTATCAGTGTTACTCTGCAAGGACCGGAGTCTGACAGCAAAATGTACCATACTTCTTTCTGGGACCTCGAGGAGATGGACAGCCAGCAGAATCTCTCATACACATACCAACTTTTAACAAATTAAGTTACATTTGGCAACATAACAGCTTGAGTGTTGCCTTTATCCTAAGTTTTCAGCTGGGGACTTTCAAAGTTTGAACAAATGCTAGTAGACAATGAAGACATTTTTTTCCAGTTTCCAGGAAAGAAATAGGTCGCAAATACAGAGCAGGACAAGTTGACTACAGAAATATTCTTGTTCAGGGATGCCTCAGTGGTTCAGTCGGTTAAGCGTCTAACTCTTGGTTTCAGCTCAGGTCATGATCTCACGGTTATGCGATCAAGCCCTACATCAGGCTCTGTGCTGACAGCACTGAGCCTGCTTGGGATTCTCTCTCTCTGCCCCTCCCCCGCTGGTGAATGTGTTTGTGTTCTCTTTCTCTCTCTCTCCCTCTCTCTCTCTCTCAAAATAAATAAATAATTTTTTTTAAAAAAGAAATATTTTTGTTGAGTCTCACCCCTTCCAATACCATATTAACATAAAGGATTTCAATCTAACAGATACAAAAAGATTATATGGATATAATGGTAGAAGCCTGCTCAACTTCGTATCAGCGAGTGTCGGGATCCCCAAATCTCTTGAGATGTTTACATCCAAAAAAATGCACCCTCAAACTAGTCACTCTGAGAAGCTATATACATTCCAAAGATACTGTCACTGTCCTCTTTAGAAACTGCTGTCAGGGTGTGGCACAAGTCACATAAGAAAAATAATCCTATTATTTAAATCCACATTTCCATTTCTACTGAAAATGATATTACCCAGCTTGATTGTCTATTTTCTTCACCCAACTTAGCTCCGGATGACTTGGCAAAATGTCAAATCCATCCCCAAAAGGGCTCAGGGTCACCAAGCCTCCAGGTAGTCCTAAGCTGTGCCACAGATTCAGAAAGTAATTCCAAGACAGGCTTTCCACGCTCTGTTCTGGGCAACAGCGGCATAAATGCGGCACAGGTACCTTCCCAGGTAACTGGTGAAGAAATGCCAAGCTAGATGGGAGAATTCTGACATTGCTCCCAAAGAGCCTCCTATCTTTCCAGGACTGGCCCTCCCTCCATCACTCACAATGCACCTGCTCCTCAGACCTCCCAGCTACTCCCCTCCTGAACCAGGCTGGTTCCTGCCATTCGTGCCCATCACTTCAACTGTGACCTCACCACATTCACAGCTGCCCTCCCTGCTGTTACATGCAGGTGGGCCCACCCCGGTAACCTCCAAGCTTCGACCTGCTGTCCAGGGTGTTGCAGATGGACTGGGGCCACCTGCGCCTTCGGGCTCAGCTGAACCCGCAGCCTCACACAGGACTATTCCCCCATCCTCCCTAGCACCTACTCTGAATAATCACCTTTCCCCTTGAAGGCCATGCTTTCCCCCCAATATCAGAAATGCCCTCGACTTCCTACTTTGGCCACCATCACACCACATCTCACCCTTCTCCCCTTATTTTCCGATAAGGAAAAATCCAAAGCAATGCTATATCCCAAACCAGTTCTGCATGGAAAATCTGGTTTCTGTGCTTCCTCTCTCAGCTAGTGCAAATCTCGATGGTTCACTATAAACAAAGGAAAAGAAACAAAGAAGAACCCCTCCCGAAATCCCTCCTACCACCCCCACTCCCAGCTCTGTGTGCCACAGGTGATATTTTCTGTTCTCCTTCATCCCCCAGCGTGCCCACATGGCTTTTGCCACCATCAGCCCGCTAACAGGACTCTTGGGAAGGTCAGTAAATACACCTTAATTATGAAATCCAGTCCTTCCATCTTAATTCTTACTTGACCTGTCTGACATTAATCATTCCTTCCTTCCTAAAAAAGATCTCTTGGGGCACTTGGGTGGCTCGGTCTGTTGAGCGTCCAACTTTGGCTCAGGTCATGATCTCGCAGTTCATGAGTTTGAGCCCCACATAGGGCTCTGTGTTGATGGCTCAGAGCCTGGAGTCTGCTTCAGATTCTGTGTCTCCCTCTCTCTCTGCCTCTCCCCTACTTGTGCTCTGTCTCCCTTTCTCTCAAAAATAAATAAACATTAAAAAAATTTTTTTTTAAAAGATCTCTTGGCTTGTGTGACATACGGCTTCCCCCCAACCCCCATCTGCTGTCACTCCAAAGGATCCATCTCTCTTTCCTTAAATATCCACCTTCCTTTAAGTGTCCAACTCTTGATATTAGCTCAGGTCATGCTCTCATGGTTGTGAGACTGAGCCCCGCATTGGGCTCAGTACTGAGCAGAGAGCCTGCTTGGGATTTTCTTTCTCCCTCTTTCTCTGCTCCTCCCCCACTCATGCTCATGCTCTCTCTCTCTCTCTCTCTCTCTCTCTCTCTCTCTCTCTCTCTCTCAAAATAAATAAACAAACTTAAAAAAATCCACCTTTCTCCTCCCTCCCCAGCTAAGTGCCATTACTCTCCTGAGGACCATCTCTGACGCTTCTCTCACTCTGTACCTTCCTGGACGATCTCCTCTATGCCTTCTATCTCCACTACCAGAGCCTTCTACCAAAAACTATCCTCCACCTTTTAATAACCTTGGTAAAAATATCAATTATATCAGCCCCCTGCTGTCAAGATGGAAGCCATTCAAAGGCCCCCATTCTGCAATCTGGTTTTGCCTATCTCTTCAACTTCAGCGCCTATTCGAATCCCTTACCTTTATCTCCCTCTGGGTGCAGAAATTCCAGAACACAGTACCTTAACAGCGCCTCCGTGTGTTTGTGCATTCTGCTCCATGGACTGCAAAGTCTTCCCACCTAGCAGATTCTTACTCCTTTAACACCAAGACTCCACGCTCACTTCTTTCTAGGACATCGTGCGTGCCCTAGCCAAATCTAAAAACTCCCTCCTTTATTCCATGATTTCTGTATATGCCTCTTATTGATACCACAGAGGAACAGTAAGGATTTCCTTGCAAGATTATCACCCTCACTTGTCTGTGAGGCTCCTTGAGGACAGGAGCCACGTCTACCTAGCAGAGAATAATAAAGCTATTACGATTCATTTAATACTGACTATCCTAATCACTGCATAGGTCCTAATGTTAATTAAATATGTTCATGGAAGTTGGGCATATAAAAGCGTAATACAAGTGAATTAAATCTATGCCATGTTTCAAATGTGTACAGAACACATCCTACTAAATGCCAAGGCATTACAGCAACATCATTTTGCATGTTGCAGAAGAAGAGAACATTCTTCTTTAGTAACTTCCCCAGAGAAACTTTCTATCACGTAGTTGCTTTTTACTACAAGTGGTTTCATCCACACCTCAAATGAGTTTTATTTTGGCTTCATTTGATCATGCTACATATTTCAAAGCCAGGGTTAAGGAAACAAACAAACAAACAAACAAACATAATTTATTCTACTCTGCAGATAATCCCCAGCCTAACCTGCTGCTTATTCATCCATTTGCTAAATATCCAGGGTGCTCAACACTCAGTGTGCACCAAGCACTGTGCTACGTGCTAGCCGTACAACAGCATTTACAGCAGACAGAGGGTCTGCTCTGAGAAGCTAACTTTCACCAGGAAAGAAAGACAAAGTCAAGAGAGCAGACTTGAAGCAATTTGATAAAGTAATTATGTCTGTGGACACTGCTCTGAAAAACCAACAAGTGATGAAACAGGGAAGAATAAACTGGAGTTGACAGCACATGTGGGCACCGGGGAAAACGTGTGCCTAAGTTCCTGAGAAGGGGGGCCAGTCCCATCAACAGCCAGGAGAAGAACCTTCTAGGCAGGGGAAATGGCACAGGGAAAGGGCATGAGCTTTATAAAGCTTAGCGTGCTTGGGGCGCCTGGGTGGCTTAGTCAGCTGAGTGTCCGACTTCAGCTCAGGTCATGATCTCATGGTTCGTGAGTTTGAGCCCTGCCTCGGGCTCTGTGCTGACAGCTCAGAGCCTGGAGCCTGCTTCGGATTCTGTGTCTCCCTCTCTCTCTGCCCCTCCCCTGCTCACGCTCTGTCTCTCCCTCTCTCTCACAAATCAATAAACTTTAAAAAAAAATGTAAAGCTTAGTGTGCTTAAGGAAATAAAAGAATACCAGGGTGTTTGAAACTAAATGATCATGGGGCTGAGTGGAAGGAGATGAACTGAAAGAGACAAATAGGGATCAGACGTGCAGGACGTTGTTGGCTGCGGTATCCAGACTGGATTTCATTTCAGGCTCTGCAGGAATCCACTGAAGGGTATTAGGCAGAGGAATGGCATGATCTGGTTTACAGCTTGAAGGGTTCATCCTCACTTTAAGGGATACCAAGGACACAGGGGAGGAAGGACTACTGCATCTGATTGGCTGCAGTTAGTATCCCCATGACCTGGACTGGGGGGGTGGGGTTGCCATGGAAATGGAGATAGTGGGCGCGCTAGAGATATAGTTTGCAGATCTTGCTAGAACTTGCAGAGGGGCTGAATGTGGGAGTGATAAAAGAAAGAAAAGAATCCTAGGTGGCTGAGTTTCTACTCAGGAAAACACAGTGGCTGGCCATGCCATTTTCTGAGTACAGTGGGCTGGTGGGGGGAGGAGGGAAGCAAAGATTCTACATTGGCCACTGTCATCTGAGCATAGACGCCATGCAGGTAGCAGTATATGCAAGTCACTGAGAGAAATCCAGACCGGGGGAATGAACTTGGAAGGTATCACTAGTTAGGTCGTTTTCTGAGATGAGTGGGAAAATTGGAGGAAGTGGAGAGAAAAGGACAGGACACAAGGCCAAGTCCTGAAGGACCCCTCAATGCAGAGGGCAGATGGAAGGTCGAGCCAATCTGTCAAGTAGGAAGACAGGAAAGTGCAGTAAGGAATCAAGGGTGAGGGCTGTCATTCCAAACTGCAAAATAATATTTCCATAGAGAAAATGGAAAACATTCTTAACATCCTAGCCATTCAACACCGGATTCCATGTCGTGTATTAAAATCCACCTGTAAAAATATTCCCATTATATTGCATATGATCAAAATATATGATGGGTTTCAAGCTCGCTTGTGGGGGAGTTAGAGTAATCAGAATGACGGATGCCAAGACATCTTTATACTCATTTTTCACGTTGATGCTAATGAGAAAGATTTTAGGGGCAACGCATGACGACGGTTCAATCTGCTTGCATTCTAGAGCTATGGTTAATGGTCTTTGCCAGAGGTTTCAAGTAACGTTACGTGCAGGCATAACACAGAATCTGTTCCCAGAAAATACCCTCCCCCACCACAAGCTTGAGCTTCCCAATGTAACTGTTTTCTTTCTGCTCTGATATCCAAAATATCCTATCCTTGAAGTCCACTCTCCAAGATGAACTTGGAGTGGAGGTCATTCGGAGGAAGAGGGTCTGGAGCTTAGTGACAGAGACCTTCCTCACAATCAAGTCACCTGCTGGCGTGGGGACCTCTGCTCACCCAGCCCTCCAGAGTGAGGGGCTCACACGCAGAAGCCCCAGCTGCCTTCTGTGTGTGCTTTTCCTCCTCAATGAGGTTCTGAGTTCTGCAGTCTGATCTGGGACAGCGTCTTACATATCCTGCATTTCCTTTCTAGTAAAGAATCCAGGGCAGTGCTCAGCACAAACATGGTGCTTAAAAAGTAGATACTGAATAAAAACCTACAGTCGTGGATTTGTTAAGAAAGCAAATAGAGGTAAAATAACAAAGGAAACTCCAAAAAGGAAGAATAATAAGGGAGAAGCAGCCCCGACATATTATCAAAGTAATAATTTTTTTAAAGCTTATTTTACTGATCTCAAGAGAGAGCATAGGAGGGGCACGGGGGAGGGGGGAGAGAGAGAGAGAGAGATCGAGAATATGAATGAATCCCAAGCAGGCTCCACACCATCAGCGCAGAGCCTGATGTGGGGCTTGAATCCACAAACAATGAGCGAAATCATGACCTGAGCAAAAATCAAGAGTCAGATGCTTAACGGATCACCTAGGTGGCTCAGTCGGTTAAGCATTCGACTTCGGCTCAGGTCATGATCTCACAGTGGGTTCGAACCCCGCATCGGGCTCTGTGCTGACAGCTCAGAGCCTGGAGCCTGCTTTGGATTCTGTGTCTCCCTCTCTCTCTGCCCCTCCCCCACTTGTGCTCTCTCTCTGCCCCTCAAAAATGAATAAATGTAAAACAAAACAAAACAAAACAAATACCACGTGGGGAAAATGTTCACAACTGTTATTGGAACTGAAAACGTTCACAACGAAGGACTTGTTTCCCTGGTATATAGGCTCCTACAAATCCTTAAGAAAGAGACAAGCAATCCACAGAAAAGTGGGGAAAGGACATAAAGAGCAGGTCATGGAAAAGCAACTAAAAATGTCTCATCAACCTATTGTTTTTTTCTTAAAAAGATGCTCAACTTTAATCATAGGAAGAAAATGAGATACCATTTTTTTTTTTTGACCTGTCCTGTTGCAAAAAGATCAAACAGCTTTGTAACACACTAGAAGAGTGGCGGGATGGGGATACAATTATGGTCATACATTGTAGGTGGAAGTGCACATCCACATGACCCTTGAGAAGGCGAATTACCGGGTTGGAAACACACATATTCTTTGACCAGGCCATTCCATTTGAAATTTGTCCTACTGAAATATTTGCACATGTGATCAGTGAAGATATAGGATCATTTAATATGGCATTGCCTGCATATTAGCAAAAGACTAGAAATGATCTAAATATCCACTAATAAGGGAGGGGGTAACCACATTAGGGACTTCCACAAGATGGAACAGTATGACATTAAAACAAGATGAGAGGGAGCCTGAGTGGCTTAGTCGGGTAAGCATCTGGCTTCTGCTCAGCTCATGATCTCATGGTTCATGGGTTTGAGTCCCACATCGGGCCCTCTGCTGTCAGCACAGAGCCTGCTTTGGATTCTCTGTCTCTTTTTCTCTCTGCCCCTCCCCGACTTGTGTGTGTCCTCTCTCAAAAATAAACATTAAAAAAAAACAAGATGAGGAAAATTTTTATATACTATTGAAGAAAATGATGGAGGCAGTAACTGAGTTAAAAAAATTTTTATTATTATGTTTATTTATTCTGAGCGAGACAGAGAGAGAGAGAGACACTGTGGGCCAGTGGGGGAGGGGCAGAGAGAGGGAGAGACACAGAATCCGAAGCAGGCTCCAGGCTCTGAGCTGTCAGCACAGAGCCCGATGTGGGGCTCGAACCCATGAATGTGCGATCATGACCTGAGTCAAAGTCGGACACTCACCCGACTGAGCCACCCAGGCGCCCCTAGAAGTAACTGAGTTTAAAAAATTATACAACTACATGCTACTACTTGTGTAGTTTTGTATGTGCACACAATATCTCTGAAAGAATATTCTAGAAAGAATGCTAAGTATGGCTTAGGGGAGGTAAACTGAGTAGCTGGGGATTAGAAATGTAAAAGAAACTTCTAATGGCACCATCATTTACTTAGCTATTTCAAAACCATGTGAATAAATAAATGTAAGTTAATTGATAAAAATAAAGGATAATGAGTGGTACATGAGAGGAAGGAAAAATGAGAACAAAGGTCATCAGACATTCGAAAACATCCTAACAAATCGTCTACATGTGAAAAAGTACAAAACTAGAAGGTAGCAACTGACAGTCACCACCACGACCTACAGAACCAAGCACACTGAATCCAATTTATATCTATTCTGCTCACACACACACACAAAATAATAAAATAAATAAAAATAAACAAAACACTCTGCTTGCTAAGGTGAAACCTTGAACCATTACATTACATAAGTGTTTTCAGCAGCGTGAACAAAAATAAGTCAGCTTTCTTGGTTAACCTTTAAACCAAATATTCAATAAAGCCAAGTTTTTTTTTTCCTCATTCAGTTATTGAATGCTTCTATTTGTCAAACTCTGTGGATACAAAGACTAAAAACCCTCTTGGCGTTAGCTGAGGAAGAGAAATGCAACTGAATGGTTACAGTGCCTGTGGAAAGGGCCACAGAAGAGGAAGGGTCGGGAGAGGCTACATCATGGAACAGGACGTGGTACCTACCCCTCCCTTCCGCCGGGGGTCGCCTGGACACTTCGTAAAACTCAGGACTGTGACCTTCCAAGTTCAGCACTCGGGTATTTGCAGGATAATGGCCCCGAAGAAAATACACGGAAATGTCTTCATCCAAAAAAGAGGCCCCTTCCTTAGAAACCAGCTTTTGTATAAAGGCGGGTGAAAAAGCCACCAGAGACGCAAGCCAAATAATGAGGCTTTTTCTTCATCAAAGCATGGCCGAGAGAGACTCCATCAACACAGAAGTTAGACCGCAACCTCCTGTCCCAGACTAGGTCAAAGGACAAACAGGGGAAAAGAGACCAGTCTTTTCAACGGCCTCACTGAAATTTCCTACAAGACCCTCAGCCCAGAACCGGTGGGAGGCAGACACAGAAAAGCTATGTTCAGCATTCATGTCCAACGTCCAGTCCCGAGCAAAACTGGGAAGAAACAAGCAGCACTGGTGCTTGTCATTCCCTCACCCCAAGCCTGTAGCCTTTCCCTGGCTTTTGGAACCTCCTGCACAGAGAGATTTCTGCCTCCAGGGAGGAGGATTTCAGAACCAACGCAGCAAAGTCTTAATCACTGAACTGCTCACTCCTCCCTGGGCGAAGAGCGTAGAAGAGAAAGAACTTGCCTGGAATGCAGGAAACCCAGGCTCAGATTCCAGATACTCTAACTTGTCCTTTGACCTTGGCAAGTCATTCAAACCTCACAGACCTTATTTCCATCATGTGTCACACGGAGATAATGTTCTTTGCTGCCTCTGAAAATAGTTTGGAGGATAAAATGAACGTAGATCGTATGTTGCGGGCAACACTGTCGACTGGCTGACCCGGTGTCATTCCCGTCCCTCTCCTACCCTGCCAATCTCCATTACAGAAATACCCACGTCCCCAGACTCTTTTGCAGGTATGTACAGCCATGTGAGGCAGCTCTCACCAGAAGTCAGAAGCCAAAGTTTGCTGGAAGACTCATTGGGTAGGCTTTGCTTTTCTGGATAGAAATAACATCTGGCTGGTGTTGCTCTCTTCCTTCCCTCCAAGCCTAAATAAGAACAGATGCCCTAGGTCTGCAGCAGCTATCTTGTGACCTTGAGGAAAAAGGCCAAAAGAATCAAAGTAATACTGGAGCACCTGGGTGGCTCAGTCGGTTGAGCATCTGACTTCGGGTCAGGTCATGATCTCACAGTTCATGAGTTTAAGCCCCGTGTTGGGCTCTGTGCTGCCAGCATGGAGCCTGGAGCCTGCTTTGGATCCTGTGTCTCCCTCTCTCTCTGCCCCTCCCCTGCTCATGCTCTCTCTCAAAAATAAACATTTAAAAAAAAAAAAAAAAAGAATCACAGTAATACCAGCCCCGACATCTTATGCCACTGAGCCAGCCATCGCTCACCCGGTTTGTGTAAGCCTCTGTTAGCTGGGTTTTCTCCCATTTGAACAGGCAAAAGTATGCCCACGTTTAATTTGATCCACATTAAAGTGCTGTGTGAAGGTCTATAAAAGATAAAGAATGATCATTAACTGAAACACTTCGGGGAGAGTGCAGCTAAACAATTCAAAGGGGATGCATCTCAAGTATTGGAATTTAAGGCACAGTAACTCTTGAGTGGTGCAGTTACTTTCGGGTGGGTGGCTTTGGTTCATGCCTTTTAAATATCAACCAACGGCTCAGAATATCGCGTAGTGTGACTCATAGGAAATGCACACACAATTTGGAGTCAGAGAAGCTTGGATTTCATTTCTGGCTTGACCACTTACTAGCTACATGGTCCTGCACAAGATACGTAATCTCTCCCAGCCTAGGTCTGTTCACTACAGAAATTTAAAATAACATCTACCTTGTATGGTTATTAATGAGGCAAGAGCCACTCGGCTCACCCTAGTAAAAGTGACCCTGTGAATAAGTAATAGTATTGCATGAGCCCTCAAGAGGGCAAAAGCGCATGAATTCAATGTCAACTTGTGATATAAAAATGGGAAAATTAATCAAGGAGGAGGAGGAAGGGACTTTGTAAGAAAGGATATTAAAGCAAAGTCAGTGTTGAAAAAGAGTTCCAAAAAACTTCCAATCATACCTATTTTTGAAAGAATTCTTGCCATTTGCTCAAATTAGGCGTTTCTGACATTCTCCTCTTCTTAGACAATAGCTATCTACAGACTAAAATTCTAGAACTGAACACTGAGGTCCAGGGATGGTTATCCAACATCTATACCCTGCTGCTTTTAAAATTTCTTTAAAATCTTAACCCCCTTTCACCTGCCTTCTCTCAACCAGGCTCGCACCCTCTGCGGACCCACTTAGGCATTTTACGTATGTTGATGTATTGCCAGGAAACTGTTCTCACATGGCCTTGCAATTTATGTCAGTTGACTCTCAAAATTACTTGTGAACTTCTCCAGAAAGAGAGGAGAATTATTTTTTTTCCACCTCGGTTCTCTGCACAGTGATGTCACAGAAAGCACTGAGGCGAATGGCTGAGGAGCCTGGGCTCTAGGATCTAGATTCTGACAGATTTAAGTTCTGCTGGACTTTCCACCTGTGACTAGTTCTGTGACCTCAGGAAAATTATTTAAACTTTCTAAGCCTCAGTTTTATCATTTAAGGAGGGTCTAATCAGAGTATCTCTCTCTCTCTCTCAGTGTAAGACAGTGCTCAACAGATGTTAGTTTCTTAGATAATGATTAATTTCAGTTTCTGCGTCCACAGTTGGCCTCCAATGAATGAATGTCCTCTTTTATTTTTTTACATTTATTTATTTATTTGGGGGGGGGGGTGCTGGAGGGGCAGAGACAGAGAAAGACAGGCAGACAGACAGAAAGAGAGAAAATCCCTAACAGGTTCCACACTGTCAGCACAGAGCCCCATGCAGGACTCCAAGCCACGAACTGCGAGATCATGACCTGAGCTGAAATCAAGAATCAGAGGTTCAACCGACTGAGCCACCCAGACTCCCCTGAGTGAATGCACGAAAGGTGAAGTGAGAAGAGATGGACAGACACACTGACATCACTGGTCGTAGCTACTGGAAAGGATAAAAATCCAGATGAGAGGAAATGAGAAACTGAAATAAAATTCTTCATTGGTCACTTCTTTACTAACTTCTCAACACGCTTACATGAACTGTCTATACATGCTGAAAAGCATCCTCAAATCATTTGGGAGGTTGATAGGGAATAAATCCTAAGCAAATAAAATAAACATGGCAAGTCCTAAAGCTGTGAAATAACTCAATACGAGTCAACCCAGTTAATTCAAAAAATTTAACCTGAACTGATAAAAACCGCATATTTTTATATGAAGCGTTATAGTAATTATTGCTACTGGCTATAATGTGTTATCATCTCCTTAGTTATTTTAAGCACTTAAAATGCTAGCTAAAAGCCAGTCGCTTTTATTATATCATTTGCCCTTATAACAGTCCAATTAAAGCAGAGACAATTGAAAGAACTTGGCCACAGTCACATCATGAATTACCAAGAAAACCTGTTAGCTCAAGTTCATGTCTCCCAGCACTCACATCATTTGATGGGGGCTGCCGGCTGAACTGAAAGGTTGGGTGCAAATCAAATATTTATAAACCAAATAAGCGCCTACCCACTAATTGACATTATGATTTCTAAAATGTCACATCTTCACTCTCTGACGATCCTGGACGACAGCAGCTGTTTGAACCTCCCGCTTCTCTGGCAGAAGCAAACACTTAAATAAACCTGCATGTTACATTCAGTGCCCTATGGTAACAGAAATAGACTGCTTCCAAGTTTAGGCTTTCTCCAACTTACAGTCTTCAGCCAGGACACTTTCTTCTAACTTTGGTAGTACCCAGCCTCAAACTGTCCACAGTACTTGAGATGAAAACATGAAAGCTGTGTTAAAGTATGGTCAGCTCGCCATATGTAATAGGGCCAGGCACTGCTCTAACCTGTTACGTGTATTCATTCATTTAAAACACATGACCACCCAATGGGGTACCTGGGTGGCTGTTAGTTGAGCATCTCACTTCAGCTCAGGTCATGATCTCACTGTCCGTGGGTTCCAGACCTGTGTCAGGCTCTGTGCTAATAGCTCAGAGCCTGCAGGCTGCTTCAGATTCTGTGTCTCCCTCTCTGCCCCTCCCCTGCTCACGCTCTGTCTCTATCTCTGTCTCTGTCTCTCTTTCTCAAAAATAAACAAACATTTAAAAATTAAAAAAAAAATAATAAAACACATAACCACCCAAGAAGGTAGATGCTATTATCATCATCCCCATTTTAAGAATGGGTTAAGTGAGGCTCAGGAGTTAGGGAATGAGCCAGGGCTGTATGGTTTTAAAGTATGGGGCCAAGAGATGGGCCCAAGCAATCCATGTTCGAACCTGTGCCCACAGTAAGGACACTGTGGCTCATCACTTAGCCAGTCATAAAACAATTTTAAGGGGGCACCTGGGTGGCTTAGTCAGTTGAGCATCTGACTTCAGCTCAGGTCATGATCACACACTTTGAGTCTGAGCCCCACAAACGGCACTCTGTTGTCAGCACAGAGCCCGCTTCAGATCCCTCTCCTCCCTCTCTCTGTCCCTACCCCACTCACGGTCTCTTTCACTCTCTCTCAAAAATAAACATTAAAAAAAATAAACATTAAATTAAAAAATATTAATAACATAGATGGACAGGGTAGGGGGATTAGAAGGAAGGTTTCTAAGGGTTGTTACATTGAGTGCAAGAAGAAAGAGGAATTCTCACTAACTTCAGACATCATTAAATATACATATTTGCTAAAAATTATAAAATAACCACTAAAAGAGAGGAAACAAATTGTGTAACATCTAAGCTGTTAGAGGGGAAAAAAAAAAGAATTTTTAAAAAATCCTCACATCACCCAACATAAAGAAAGAAGAAAGAAGCAGTGAGAAAACATTATGAAGTCAAAATAAATGTCAGAAACAGGTACCAAAATATCCATTGCTATAATTAATGTAAGTAAACTAGCCTATACATCCAAAGTATAATGTTGAGTGAAAGAGGAAAGCCAGCTGCGAAATGATAGGCACAGCACAGCATCTCTGTGAAATGTACGGAATTACAAATACTATACACGGGTTATAAAGACGTTAACATTTAGCAAACATAGAAAACCATGAGCTGGAAGGCTGCACGTACCATTCTGAATGGCAGGTGCCGCTACGGCCAGGCCAGGAGGAGGAAAATGTGACTTGGAACAAAAGTTCATCTTTGGCTGTGATGTGATTTTTCACCTACGAGAAATATAATCTGGAGGGGGAAACAAACAAACAAACAAACAAACAAAAAACCCTATGGTTGAGAGGCAAAGAGCGAGGGAGCCCTCTGGAAAGGAAAAGTTCTGAAATGTCAGGGAAGCTCATCTGAGACTCCTTCCTGGCAGTGGGGGGTAGGGGGGGGGCGGTAAGGGGAGAAGGGGGGCTCTGGCTTTTCTTCTTTCCCTTCTCTGGTACAACAAAAGGTTGTGCTGGAACTGAAGCCAGGGGAGATGTGAAGGAGGAAAGTCTCCAGAAAGATTCTTCAAGCTCAAGAGCTCGCAGTCTTGGCAACAGGGAACAAACATCCCAAAGGGGCACCTGGGTGGCCCAGTGGGTTAAGCATCGACTGGCTCAGGTCATAATCTTGCCGTCCAGTAAGTTCGAGCTCCACCTCAGGCTCTGTGCTGACAGTTCAGAGCCTGGAGCCTGCTTCGGATTCTGTGTCTCCCTCTCTCTCTGCCCCTCCCCCACTCACGCTCTGTTTCTCTCTCTCTCTCTCAAAAATAAACTTAAAAAAAAATCCCAGAAACTCATGAAACAAGAGCCCAAAGTCTAAGTACAAACCCCAGGGAACAATTTTTTTAGTGTTGTGCTTTTTTTTGTTTTTGTTTTTAAGTGTTTCTAAGCCAAGCCCTCAAAGTTAGTTCCAATGGAGCGTTACAAAGCACGTTAAACCCGGCCTGATGACAGTCAAGGTTAAGCACAAGTGCACTACACTGTAGCTTAGTGTTTAATTCCCTAAAACTTCCTTTTTTTAAAACATTCTACTTTACTATTCAGTGGCTGCCATGTGGTGTTATATTAATAGTTACTTTCCTGGTTTTAAGAACAAGGGACAAAATAAACATTAAGTGGCAAGTCTGTTACAACTAGCCATGCCTGTAATTAACTGTAATTAAGTCCAAATTGTGACTCCCAGCTCGGAACACCTGCACAGTTAAGACCAATCAGGCAGGGCTGATACTGGTGATTTTTAATACAGTGTATCAATTTGTATTCTCTGAATTTAAACCCGACAAATCATCTTTCTTAACTGCTTCGTTACAGAAGCAATCTCCCGGCCACGATGAAGTCTGGTTTTCTCCAGCGCCCGTGGGTGGTCCATTTTTCTGCCCTAACACGATGGGAAATGACATATACGTAGTCATGCTTGGATTTCAGGATCACCAACTGGCCTGACAGAGATGTGCTACATCCTAAAGATAGGATGGAGAAAATAAGGAAGGTATAAAGGAAAACTCCACGGACTACTTCTCAAGGAAGGTTCTCCATCAGAAAGAAGAACCACCAACCTTGCTGATAAATGAGTGGTTGTAATCTGACAGTGGAAGCTACCTGCGGCAAAATCATTCTGAGAGGGGTGCCTGGGTGGCTCAGTCAGTTGAGCATCCGACTCTTGAGTTCAGCTCAGGTCATGATCCCAGGGCCATAAAATTGAGCCGCATGTCAGGCTCCGTGCTGAGCATGGAGCCTGCTTAGGATTTTCTCTCTCCCTCTCTCTCTGCCCTTCTACCCCACCCACTTGCTCGATTTCTCTAAAATAAAGAAAAAAAGTTCTGAGAGGCAGAAGGGATTTATTTGCTCTTTATCTTACATATGACACCACCTGTCCCTTAAATTCCTTAGGTGTTTATACTAAGGACACAGAGATTAAGAATGAGAGAAAGAGGGGCACCCTGGGTGGCTCAGTCGGTTAAGTGTCCAACTTCTGCTCAGGTCATGATCTCACTGCTCATGAGTTCAAGCCCCACATCAGGCTCTGCACTCGTGATGCAGAGCCTGCTTGGGATTCTCTCTTTCTCTCCCTCTCTCTCTCTCTCTCTCTCTCTCTGCCCCTTCCTCACTTGCACTCTCTCTCTCAGAATAAACTTTTAAAAAAAAGAATGAGAGAAAGAAATTTCTCATCTTTCAGATGGCATGAATTTTAAAGTTCCCTGTGTCTTTCGAACATGTTAAATTCAAAACGGAGTCTACTGCCAGAAAGTGATACTGATGATACATGATCATTAATTACACTGGTAGAGGATACACAAAAATCTGAGGAAAAACAAAGAAAGAGAAAACCAGTTTACTGTATGTTCCTACATTCTAAAATTTGGAGAGGTAGGGGCACCTGGATGGCTCAGTTAAGCATCCGACTGCAGTACAGGTCATGATCTCACAGTTCATGGGTTCAAGCCCCACGTGGGGCTCTGTGCTGACAGCTCAGACCCTAGAGTCTGCTTCAGATTCTGTGTCTCCCTCTTTCTGCCCCTCCCCCGTTGATGCTCTGTTTCTGTCTCAAAAATAAATAAACATTACAAAATTTTCAAAAAAATAAAACCAAAACAAAAAACTTGGAGAGGTAAACAGAAAGACTGCTTAGCCTATTAGAAATAAGACTGCAGGGGCATCTGGGTAGCTCAGTGGGCTGGGTGTCCGACATTGGCTCAGGTCATGATCTCACAGTTTTTGGGTTCAAGTCCCACATCAGGCTCTGTGCTGACAGCTCGGAGCCTGGAGCCTGCTTCAGATTCTGTGTCTCTCTCTCTCTCTCTCTCACTCTGCCCCACCCCTCTTCATACTGTCTCTTTCTCCCAAAAAGAAATAAACATTAAAAAAGAAATAAGATTTAAAATTCAATGGGACAAACATTTTGAGCCTCTACCCCCTCTCCTGCAGTGGATACACAAAATCAACGAAATAAGTCCACAATGTCCAGGAACTCACAATGCAGGAGAGCAAACTCTGCAAACCCACAGTTTAAACTGTGTTGAAAAGCCTCCACAACACTCAAGCAATTGTTCTCTTAGGCCAGTCACTTCTGCCTGCTTCAGTCTCCTCACTAAGATAATACTTCACTAAGTTATTATACGATTACAAGATATCCAAGGATGGCCCCTAGCACCGTCCTTGGCACACAGAAAGGGCTGAGCGAATATTACCCAGGGCATCATCATCATGACTTGTAACAGGACTGGATTAGTACTAGTATATTACCAGATGCTAATTACAAAGGAGAAGGACAACTAAGTCAGGAAAAGCTTCCCAGAGAGGGAAACCTGAACGGGGTCCAAAGGCAGACGGATGGAAGTAATATGTTTCAGATAAGAGGTGCAGCACATACAGAGACACAGAAAACTGAAAGAATGGCCAGGTTTTGGCTCTCCCAACAGTTTAGGGTGGTACCAATGGTGTGTGTGTGTGTGTGTGTGTGTGTGTGTGTGTGTATGTGTGTTGGGTGTGTGTGGAAGTGAGTGTTGTGTGTCTGAGTGTGTGTGTATGTGAGTGTACAGGGCGAGGAGGGGGTGCTGCTAATAAATAATGAGACTCAAGGTGTGGTAAAAAAGAGATCACAAAGAACCTTCTAGGCCCCAAGAAGCAACTTGGCTCTGTTCCCCTAGCACTCACTATAGGCACTGAACGTGATCCTCATGATTTAATGGACAGTTAAATCAAGATAAATACATTTTTGTAAGTTTCAAATATGAAACAGTAGGGGCGCCTGGGTGGCTCAGTCGGTTCAGCGTCCAACTTCGGCTCAGGTCATGATCTCACAGTTCATGAGTTCTAGCCCCACGTCAGGCTCTGTACTGATGGCTCAGAGCCTGAAGCCCACTTTGGATTTTGTGTCTCCCTCTCTCTCTGCCCCTCCCTGGCTCACGCACTGACTCCCTCTCTCTCTGTTCCTCCCCTGTTCACACTCTGTCTCTCAAAAACAAATAAAGATTTTTTTTTAATTTTAAAAAATAAAAAATCTGGAACAGTAAAAGAAAAAATTAAAGTTTTAGTGAGCAGGGTCTCACATGTATTTCATGTTGTATGGGAAGAGAGAAAGGCAGAGAGAGGGGAAACAAGGGAGGGCAGAAAGGAAAGGAAGGAAAAAAGAAAGGGAAGAAGGAAAAGAAGGAAGGAGGCACATACAGACACACAGCCAGCCAGGCAGAAGAGATAAGGAAGACCAGTGGCCTCACAGTCTCTTACACCTTCAGACTTCTTGATTTTAACAACAGCAAATGGTCAACTGATCTGCAAACCTGTTAGGAGGTAGAGCATTTCACCACATCACATCCATTCCACACTCATCCAAGCAAACTTCGTAAAACGAAACAACATAATTAAGACAGTTTCCTTAATGATTATTTTGGAAATGGAGAAAATGCTTCATGCAAGGTTTCAGACTCCACTTGCACAGAGAAGGAAACATAAATGATATACTTAAGATGACAGAAATTTGGGTCACCCCGGCAGCCGCTCGCTTCCCTGTCCTATACTCATGTCAGATAGGAATAATCGGTCAAGGTCCCGACCAGTCCAGCCCTTCTGCGGGCTAAAGAACCATTCTCAGTGCCATGCTACAGATGGTGGCCACCAACTGATGGGAGTTGATGTGGGAGAAGAAACCTATTTACCACATCCAACTAGAATAACACAGGGCTCCTTCCCAAGAATGTTTCCTGGGACTTTCCACTATGCCATGAGGTTTGGTTGAGATGTGGCTCCACTAGGGAAATATGTGAAGAAGTCGTCCAGCCTGAATTAGGGAGTTAAGATGGGAATCCCAGAGAGCAGCACAGGCTCAGATACCATCCGGATTTTGTTACATTCATCAGCGATTCTCTACCTCCCCTTCATGGATAATTGAGTATTGGCTTCAATCCCATCTCTGTGGATCTTTCTAAACAACCATTGAGAGACAGATGAAAAAGACTAAATAAGACCTATTTTATGGAACAACTAATTATGCATCAAAATTACTCTACCACAGTCTCCTTGAATCGACTCTGGCGAACTGATAATGTAAAATTCAGAAGAAATGACCTCCCTCACTTATATTAAGGGAAGCCACAGGTTTGGACATCCTAAGTTTTCAAGCGCTTACTGTCTGTTATGATGATAACTGACATGGGAAATGGTACTTTACCCGTATATTCCAGGTGAAGCCATATCTGGCAGTAAAGGCTGTGTTGCAAAAGAAAAGAAAATTTGAAGTTATAGATCTGAATTTGAGTCTCAGTTTTGCTACTCACTAGCTGAATAAGAATTACGATCTTGGGGCACCTGGATGGCTCCGTCGGTTAAGTGTCTGACTTCGGCTCAGGTCATGATCTCACCACTTTGAGGGTTCGAGCCCTGCGTCGGGCTCGGTGCTGACAGCTCAGAGCCTGGAGCCTACTTCGGATTCTGTCTCCTTCTATGCCCCTCCCCCACTCACATTCTGTCTCTCTCTCTCTCAAAAATAAAAAGACATTAAAAAAAAAAAAGAATTACAATCTAGATGAAATGAGACAATGCATAGAGGTATACTCAGCACTAGTGTTCACAGGGAGTACATTACACACATTGCTTATTTTGATACATATTAGTTATTTTACCTTTCCAAAGAAGAGCCATAAAGCACATAGCTAACAAACCCCGACTTCTCTTTTACGCTGCTGAACAATTATGGCAGTGGTCTTCTGTCCCTATCCCCACCCACCCAAAAGCACTAATGGTCCTTATTAAGTCTTCTGTTAACCTCCCTTTGCCTCACCTTCCCTTCCAAGGCCACATTTATCCTCAGGCAGTCAAGCTTCAGCACATTCCCTTGGGAATATCACTTCATCTCATCATTTCCTTTGTTGCCACATCTAATTTTTGAGATAATCCCTAAACACTATATGAGATAATCACCAAACTGAGGGTTGACACATACAGACTTCACTGTAGCCCAGAGGCTCTAATTCAAGAACAGGACACTCTAACTGAGAAAATCTACCCAGGCCCTTCCGATAATTGTGCAAAACCCAAAGACACCAGTCTTCCACTGGCTGTCACAGATTGGCTACTGTAGTTTCACACCAGGGAAAACTGGAAAACACTCCGCTGAGACACTGATTCATTCCTCAGCTACGATACCTAAGAAGGCTCACGCGTGCACAGAAAAGTCACTCAAATAACTCATAAGCCAAGGGCGTGACCCTAAACACAAACAGCCCAGGCAGAAGGTCTGAACACGAGCAGCTGATTTCCAGAGATGCATGTGTGACCATTGTCCTGACAGCAAGTGCCATCCATCCACTTGTTTTATGGCAGAAAGCTGAAAAAGCGGACAGCTTGTTAGTTAGGCAAGAGAACTCTGGACTCCTGAGAGAGAGGGAGAGGAATGGTCTCCCAGGAGCCTTCTCACTGTTGGCTTTCTGTCTCTCACATGCAGAAAAAGAGGCATCCATGTCACGTGCCTGAAAGCAGTTATGTGGGTCCTGCCAGTGTGATCATATGAACCCACCGAATGCAAACACCAACTCGAGAATGAATGCGAGACCTTAGATCTATTAGTTTCCTCACAGGTGGCGATAATCTTATGTGGACACCTATGCGTTGGACAATTAGAACTGGAGTTCAGGCTGGCAAATATGCGCTACAGACAATCAACCTCATTTACTAACCCTCCCAAATGGCTGCCTCTCACAGAAAGGACCAGAGGGGACAGCCAACTTGGAAATACTATGGATGCCAGAGACAGTCACCTAGTGACTGAAAAGCTGGGAAAACCCATTTATAAAAGCCATGGGAAACAAGGACTTTACTGCAGGGTTTTTGGGTTTTTTAAATTTTTTTAGCGTTTATTTATTTTTGAGAGAGAGACAGAGACAGAGACAGAGAGAATGAGCTGGGAGAAAGGGAGACACAGAATCTGAAGCAGGCTCCAAGCTGTCAGCACAGAGCCTAGTTCGGGGCTTGAGCTCAGGAACCGTGAGATCATGACCTGAGCTGAAGTCCGATGCTCAACCGACTGAGCCACCCAGGCACCCCTAGAGCAGGTTTTTAATAAAGGAAAACATACTCCATGGCCTTCCACACCATTCCACTGTCCAAACCATTTCCAAAGCCTCATTCCAAATCATGATTAAAACATGGGAAAAGTTATATACACAAGAGAACATCAACTTCAGGGCTCACCTAGTAACAGGACGATAGTCTGTATTCTCTTGCGAGGACAATGCTCCAGATCCATGAATATTCTCATATTATTCCAGGTTAAAGAAGCATCTGTGCAATCAACAGATCGCTATCGATAAAAGAGATTTTCAGCTTTTCACATCTGTGGGCCCTGCTCCTGGGCTCCCAGGGAAAGCTGTACTTAAACATTTACCAAGGTCAAAAATGACTCAGCAATACCTCAAAGCATGGGCTCTGTTTCTGTCCCGAGCACACACTCACTGTACATCTGCTTTATTAAAATAATAACCAAAAAGGAGCGATCTGAACACAAAAGATAAGAAAAAGGAAGAAACTGCCCTTGTTTCCTTAAGATTAAAGTCATACACAGCCCTGCATACACTAGGGACTTAGGAGGTCTGCAACTTTCTGAAATGTCCTTTGTCTAACGATGTGTAACTTTTTATGTAAAAAAATGTATACAAGCCTACACCAAATGTTCCTTTGCCCCAAAGCTCTCTTTCTTTATGAAGGTTGTGTATCCAGAGCACCTGTCTTAACTTGGGCTCCGAAAAGGTGTGTTCATTTTGTGTTGGCATTATCCCTACTTCCTCCCTTTGCCCAGCAGCGTCCTGGCACCGTCAGGAAGAAAACATGGACAGGACTAGGTCCTGCCTGGCTCATACCTTGGTTCCATTCCAGAAGAACAATAGAACATAGCATGCATACAACAGCACAGCCTGTGATGCAGCCTGGGGGCAAAACGATACGGAAATACCCTTGAGAGGCCCGGCACAGGCAGAGAAAACAACTCAAGGAGGCTTCGACACTCAATTATACAGACAAAATGACCGTAAATGCAAACATGACTCAGTAAAGGAAGAGACTAGAGTGTCTGAAATAACCAGAGGAGGCTTCCCAGAGAAGAGGGTGTTTGAGATGACCTGAAAAAGTCCCAGGGTATTTTGTGAGGATCAGGAAGGAAATGAGGACCATCGTAGTGGGAGCAGAGAGACTCGAAGAGAGGGGCTCTGCTGTCAAACACAAGTATTGGAAACTACCCTATCACCTATTAGAGGCTCCTGACTCCCAACCCGCTCCTAAAATGCTCAGGGCTTCGTAAGCAGAGCACTGCCGTAAATTGATAGATTCATTTTCACACTCGTTCAGCCATATCTACAAAATGTGCCTCTTTTGATAGAGGTACAAAGAATAGAAACAAATGCACAGCTACATCTTCAACCAAGGGTGCTGTAACTGCACTGGGTCCTTGGACCCAACAACTTGTAGAAATGAGGCGGCACCCAAAATTTAAAGACACAGGCAAAGCGTGATTAAGGGAACGGGTGCAGCTGAAGGGAGACATAGTCCAGATCAAGGTGTTAGACCGGCTCCCCAATGATGGCCAGGGAACATTCCAAAGGGGCTGAGGTGGAAGCTGAATGATGGCTAAGTGTATGGGCATGGGGAATTGCAGGAAAGTGGGCAGCCCAAGGGCCTTCCTCCCTCCTAGGTTTCAGGACCATGTTAAGTCTCATCTCTGGACATTTTTTTTAGCATGAAAATGAGGGGGGAAAGCCAGTGGAAGGTCAGATCCTCCTAGACCAGTTTGAATGGGTCTAAGTTTACAGACTCTTCCTTGGGTCTGCCCTCCCCTCTGCAAGGAAAGTGACGCCAGCCAGCAGGGAGTTGTCCCCAGGCACACAGGGGCTTGTCCCCAAGGTCCCTGACTGGCTCAACAGATCTAATTATACTTTTACTCACTTTAACATCTAGTTTTTAAGTCACAGTCAAGCTGAATTACAAACAGTGAAAGCTAAATTATTTTAGTGGTATAGAAATGTTGACAGAAAAATACAACTGAGTAGAAACAGCTTATGCTAAGATAAGGCGTGTTTATTAAACTACTGTTAGGATTCAATGGTCCTACCATCCTCCAAGATGGTTTATTTTGCACACATGGTCAATTATCCTTCAGGGGACTCAGAAGCAGAAGTAGGTATGGCTGTCCCCACTTCAAAGATGAAGACACAGGGACTGGTTAGGTGACTATTCTGGTTTACTGTCATGGAGAACACAGTAAGGTGTATGAACAGTTACAAAGAAAACTTGGGCCCAAAATGGTATCACTTAGGGACACCTGGGTGGCTCAGTCGGTTAAGCGTCCGACTTCGGCTCAGGTCAGGATCTCATGGTTCATGAGTTCGAGCCCCACATTGGGATCTGTGCTGACAGCTCAGAGCCTGGAGCCTGCTTCGGATTCTGTGTCTCCCTCTCTCTTTGCCCCTCCCCCACTTGCGCTCGGTCTCTCTCTCCTTCAAAAATAAACATTAAAAACATTTTTTTTTTTAAATGGTATCACCTATGTTAAGGCCCATGTCAGCAAACCAAGACTTCCTACCTAACCTAACTGCAGTTTCAACACCCCCCTCCCACATGCTTCAACCAGCCAAACTGGAATTTCCTGGTTAACATTAAGAGATAATCCCTTGATAGACCCCTTCCAATCCCCTTAGGAGGGAGACCTTGCCTAAAGCAATGCATTCCTGGCTAATTAGTTCCTTCTTCCTTCCTTCCTCCCTTCCTTCCTTCCTCCCTCCCTTCCTTCTTCCTTCCTTCTTTCCTTCCTTCTTTCCTTCGTCCTTCCTTCCTCCTTCCTTCCACCTCCTCTCTACCTTTAAAAAACCTTCCATTTGGGGGGCACCTGGGTGGCTCACTTAGGTCATGAGTTCCTGAGATCCAGCCCTCCACCAGGCTCTGTGCTGACAGCACCTGCTTGGGATTCTCTCTCCCTCTTTCTCTGCCCCTCCCCCATTCTCTCTGTCTCTCTCTCAAAAATAAACATTTAAAAAATAATAATAATAAGGATGAAAACCAAGGTAGAAATTCCCAAAAGGGGCATTATGTGTTCCTCTGAGATGATTCTAGGCTTATATTGTCAGTCTACAGTTTTAATGTATTGTATATTAGAGCACATACACAATATTATACTACAATCCGTAATTTCATGGATATTATTACTTAAGATGAAGGTAAAAGAAAGGAACTGATTTAAACTTTTTTAATGTTTGTTTATTTTTGAAAGAGAGACAGAGAGAGAGAATGAGCAGGGGCAGGGCAGAAAGAAAGTGGAACAGAAGATCTGAAGCAGGCTCTACAATGACAGCATAGAGCCCAAGGTGGGGCTCAAACTCATAAACTGTGAGATCATGACCTGAGCCAAAGTCGGACGCTCCACGGACTGAGCCACCCTGGTGCCCCAAGAAGGGAATTGATTTCAAGAAAAAAAACTGAATATAGTAGATGAATAAAATACTATAAACATTAAAACAGGAATAATGTAACATGATATAATGTATGATCTAACTTAATACTATTTATTATTTTAATATATTTTACAGAAATCATATTTATATAAATGTTCAAATATATTGTATATTATGCATAATTTATAATTATTGTATTATATTTTACTTAGAAGGTTAATAATATATATTGTACTATATACATTGTATGTTATACTATATTGTGCTATTATATATACAATATATTATATCATTGCAGTGTAATATATATATATTTTATAAGCAAATACATGTTATATACATATATGTAATTATATATTATATGTTAACACAATGCATGTTATAGTACCACAACATAATATAAAACATAGTATATAAATAATAAAATATAAAATAGTAATTAAATGTAGATATAGTAGAGATTGTAGGAGAACTGGGGAAAAGTTGAATTTCAGGAAACACAGAACTAAGGCATTTAAGAAAGTTATCAGACAGCAGAGGTGGTAATACAAAAGGCACTAAGCAGGAAACATCTTTAGGATCCTGGGATTCCAATGGATAGCGAAGAGGTGTGGGGGGGGTGAGAAGGGGTGGGGAGTAAAGAGCCAGGCCCATCCGTGGAGCCCTAGGAGGCCAGGGGAGTCCTTTGCTGGGAAAGCACAGGGAGGGAGACAAGGAGGAGGAGGCCTGCGGGAATGGGAAAGGCCTGTAGGATTCCCAGGGGAGGGGTCCAGCATGCAGCTGAGGGGGGAGATTATCTACAGGAAATAGAACTTTAAGCATGGGGGAAGAGAAATAAGCAAATCAATCGATTCCACACTCCAGGCCTCAAGAAAATTCCCAGAAAGACAGACCTAAAGAGAAAAACCAACACTCTGTACTGCATCCCAACTTGCTGGGTGATTTTTTATGGTAAAATAGGGAGTTGGAGAACAGTCAGCCACAAAACACTTGATTCAAAAGAGCAAACCAATGAGCTTCCCTTCCTTGCCGGAGGCCAGCCACACCCGAGGAGTCAGGAGCCTGAAACCACCCCCAGCCCAGCTGTCCGGAGACTCTGTTATGGGGCACCAGGGTGCAGACGGGAGCATCCCCTCCTTACTGGCCTTGTCCAGGAAAGACCCTGAAGGCCTTGCTTAGACTCCCAGCAGACGTCATTCGTTCCTACTGCAGACACTGTCCTCACATGGAGGACGGAATTCTAATTCCAATACACCATTTCACCTCAATCCCACTAGTGCACAATCCTACAGGGAGCTTGATGTCTTGAGTTACAGCAGAAGACCTTCCCCGGTGGCGAGCAGGTCTACCTGAACAATAAGCCTAAAATCAGAGCCAAACTTTGCTAAAAGCTTTGCTAAAAGCTAAAAAAGCTTGTGATGTAAAGGCAGAAGAAACGCTTCGGCACATACAGCCTCCTGCTTTGTGGACCATCCCGTTCTCCAACTCAAGGGTTGGCAAACTTTCTGTAAAAGACCAGAGTAACCGTTTTTTGACTTTGCAGGTCATACAGTCCTGGTGCAACTACTCAACTCTGCTGGTTTCCCAAAAACCGCTGTATCCAATTTGTAAACAAATGGGCACGGCTGTGTTCCAATAAAACTTTGTTGATAAAAGCAGCCAGGCTGGAATTGCCCAGGAGGCCATCTTTGGCCCATGGGCTATTGTTTGTCAAGCCTTGTCCTAATGAATCAAGTATTTGCCTTCTCTGCCCACATTCTCTCTTACCAGAACTAGGTTCGGCTGCCTTGAAATATATTATTGCCTTTCTCCATCTCCACTGTGAGATCCACCTAGACTCTAGGTCCTGCTCCCTGGCTATGGCTTTGTATTTTCCTTCTTTCTTTCTTTCATTCTTTCTTTTATTTGAGAAAGATTGCAAAAGCAGGGGAGAGGGGGAGAGGGGGAGAAAGAGAGAGAGAGAGAGAGAGAGAGAGAGAGAGAGAATCCCAAGTAGGCTCCATGCTGGAGCCTGAAACAGGGCTCAATCCCACAACTCTGGGTTCATGCCCTGAGCTGAAATCTAGAGTCAGACGCTCGACTGACTGAGCCATCGCCCAGGAACGTTCACCGAATGGCCATTTACAATGTGTTGGTGTCACACTTAGGTTCTTCATAAACACTGTCTTACTAAATTCTCAAAACAACCTAATGAGAGGGGTGTAATTATATGTTCATTTTACAGACACAGAAACTAAGGCTGAGAGGGGTCCCTTTTTCTTTTCATGGCCATGCAGGGCGAGGCAAGGCCAAGTTCTGATTCCAATCTGTTTGGATGCAGAGGCAGGGTTCTTTTTTTTTTTTTTTTTTTAATTTTTTTTTTTTTCAACGTTTATTTATTTTTGGGACAGAGAGAGACAGAGCATGAACGGGGGAGGGACAGAGAGAGAGGGAGACACAGAATCGGAAACAGGCTCCAGGCTCCGAGCCATCAGCCCAGAGCCTGATGCGGGGCTCGAACTCACGGACCGTGAGATCGTGACCTGGCTGAAGTCAGATGCTTAACCGACTGCGCCACCCAGGCGCCCCCAGAGGCAGGGTTCTTAAAGGCTCAGTGGGCTGCTTCCTAGCAGCACCTGTGGCTGTTTAGACAGGTGTCCGCCAACAGCTCTTCCTCTCCTATCCTCTGGGGGGCGCATCTTTGCGTCATCAACCGCACCCCGCTGGACAGTGATAGGCCCCACCAAATAGCATCTTCCCCTTCAGGCAACAGCTCTTCTACTTTTCACACCGTTTTCACAGGCAACGCAAATACAACTGCCAGAGAAGGTCCCATCCCACTATGACCAGAAAATGTTCATGTTTGTAAGCCTATATATTAAGGATGTCTCTATGTCATGCCTCCCACAGCAGTCAAGCCCCCAAGGGTATCAGAGATCAGCCTGTATCCGCAACTCTCTCCCTTAGGATCAGAGTTGGTTAGGGAATCCTGCTGTGCCTGGAAATCTCAAAACGCAGCGTGTGTTCCCCCAGAATATTCCCACACGGTAACAAGGCTAGGGGAGCTGAGAGGAATGGATAACGTAAACACATCCAGCTGGGGCCTCGGAGACTGCTGGGGAGGGAAGGCTGCTTCTCAGCAGAAAAGATCCAACAGGAAAAACTGAAACAAAGTCAATGAGATGATTTTAACACCCTGCTCTTCTTCCTGGGAAGGAGGAAGAGACTGTAGCCCTTCTGTGGAATGCCCTCCAGTGTGGTTAAGAAGAATAAAAACCGGTAAAAAGAGCATGAACTGCTCTGACCCCACTGACAATGTACACGTCATCACTACACCAAGAGCGGAGAAAGGATCTGAGAGCAAACGAACCAAAGTTCACATGCAGCCTGGGAATGCAGCGAGAGCAAGCATCACAGGGTGCCTGAGCTCAGCACCTCCACCCCACCAGCCTCCCCGATGACTCTCTTCCTTTGCAATTGTGGAATGTGTTCCCATGTGGCAATGCGTCCTAATTCAGGTCTTGAAAATAAGTCTTCAACCCACCTTCCATCACAGGGAGCATCTCCCTGTGGCCATGTGTGCTCCTGTCCGATGGTTGCCGAGAAGACCTTTTTGCAGCAGGATAAATGTTTGCCACTGACAGTGCTGTGCGGTCCCCACCTGGGATGTTCTGACACAGGCTTGAGGGACTCAGTCCTACACGCACATCTGCTTTCCCCCTGTGGCCAGGTACATAATGCTGCCATGAAAAGGACTTGGATACATCAGTTTAAAATAGCTGCCAGGGAAGCAATCTGTGTGTACAAGGTACCAGACTAAACAAGCCTGTGAACATGGCAGCGAGCGGGCTGGATCCTCACCCCCCAACGCAAGGGACACCCAGGGGACACATCCGAGATGTGAAGCAGAACACGGCCAGAGCGCAACAACTGAAAAAATAGGTGTGGTTGTCACAGGAGATGAAAGAGATTGTGTAAAATAGATATGCTGAAGAAAACAAAAAATACAGAAGGTAGAATCTTTCTGAAGTGATATAAGAAATCTACTAGAGCCAATCAGTGAGTTCCAAATCAAGAAAATTTTTTTTAAGTTTTATTTATTTATTTTGAGAGAGACAGAGATAGCACAAGCTAGGGAGGGACAGAGGGAGAGGGAGAGAAGCAGAGAGAGAGAGAATCCCAAGCAGGCTCTGCATTGCCAGCTCAAAGCCAGATGTGGGGCCTGAACCCACGAACCCTGAGATGATGAAGTGAGCCGAAACCAACAGTTGGATGCTCAACTGACTGAGCCACCTACATGCCCCAAGAAAATTTTTTAAAAATAGTTTTCATCCCTAAATGCAAATGCTATGGCTTCCCCCAACCCCCCAAAAAAGCATATTAGAGATTTCGCTTTGTATCACTACTGCTTAATTTTTGGAATTCTGGCCAAGGGCACTTTCATGAAGTATCCTTTTTGATATTGGTAAATGTGAACAAATAGTGAGGTTCTGGACTGAAATTCTAATGAGAAAGCAGTAGAGATTCTATTCAAAGTATTTTTCAACAGCATCAAAGTTTGCAACATCAGCCACAGGTTTAAGCAGTGAGCTAAAGCTTTCAACTAACAGCGTACTTAACTACGTAAATACATCTTAAGCCATTCTCACTTCAAGACAGCAATCCATGCTCTTTGATATAACAACTTTTTTCCCGAGTATGGGAAGATTTACCAATATGAAAATTGACCAATGGCGAGTTTCTAAAAGCCAAAACTTATAGCCTTAAAATTTCATAGCTAAATCCACACAAAGTTTTCAGTCAAAAGCTTTGCTTGGGTATATGCCTAGAAGTACAAGATGTGCCTTTGAAAAGCATGAGGTGACTATTATAAACCCCATGGCCATCACTTCTATGTCACATTATATGCATGCAGCCTCAATAAACATTCAGCCTAATTATTATTTTTCAATATTTTAAATAACACATAATCTTAAGAATAAATCCAATACTAAGACACAATTTCCTTTAGCCACCTAGCAAAAAGTTCAGCACTGTAAGAATTAGTACCCACGTGTTTTTTTAAACACTCATGACAGTAGACTCTATTCTCAGAAAACCATGATCCAAGGTCAAAACCATGGTAAGTGTCTTTCACTTCCTCCCCAAAATTCAGTATGTTTGTGTCAAAACTAATATACAACTATTACATAGAATTTCCTTGGAAGCTTCCAGAAAGAAAGAAGACTACCTCAGTGACAATACAATAAAAGCTACATAACCAAATCTCAATAGAAAGATGACTTGGAAACAACTCCTTCTTAACACATACTGAGTAAAACTACTATGGATAGGGTACCTGGGAGGCTCAGTCAGCTGAGCATCCGCCTCTTGGTTTCAGCTAGGGTCATGATCCCACAGTTTCATGAGTTCTAGACCCACATCTGGCTCTGTGCTGGCAGCACAGAACGTGCTTGGGATTCTCTCTCTCCCTCTCTGTCTGTCCCTTCCCTGCTCCTGCTGTCTCTGTCTCTCTCAAAACAAATAAAGAAACATAAAAAATTTAAAAATAAAAACCACTATGGCTAAATGCATTATTGGGCCAATATGCTCCAAATACTCTAGAAAGCAAAGGACAAATTAGTCCTGTAGATACCGACTGTTAAAACCTGTTTACGATAGTTCGGTTCAATGTTTATGATGTCTGAATCCTAACATGTTTTACAGATTCAAAAAGCAAAGTCCAAAAACTCACCCATCAACAACACATCATTCAAAAAGAGAGACTGGCATCAAACAGACTCAACTAATGATTATTTGACATGAAACGGAAGAGAAGACACAAGCTCCCTGAGAAAAAGTCAATCCAATCAGTGTACCAAGAATACTTTGAGAGACGTTACTTGTCATATTTACACACAAAAATTCTCCATTCCTTCAGACCACTGTTCTCCAAGCACTGTGACGTACTAAACAAAACTCTTGCCAGAGACAAATCCAGGGCAGGAAAGAAAAAGTGCTTTTGATTTACATATCCTGTAGCCCTACGATGAATGCCCACAGAAATGCTGTCAATTATGTCTTTTACATGTATGCCTTTGGCTGTTTACTACCCCTATCCTTTCAGTAGGGATTTAACACCAGAATTTTCCATTATCCAAATTATTCCCTTTGCTTACTTTTCAAAGCACCTCATTTAACTCTTTTAAGTCACCAGGGTCCTCATTAGTAATGAGGAGATGCCATCAGCTATGACCTGGATACACTTAGCTCACAAAGAGCCTTACTTCCAGCATGAAGCCACATGTATGGCAGGTTTTGGGGGCAGGGAGGGGTGGGGATGGCTATTTTGGTAAAAACTGTTGGCCATAACATTAGAGTACTTTCACACTCCTTTACAGACTTGAAACCTAACAGCGAAAATGAGCACTTACCTTCTCAGGTAGCCAACATGCCCAAAGGGAGAATGTGAAGTATCTCGGTTCAAAAAAAAAAATACTGGCTGTCCTCAGTAGATAGCAAAGCTTTTATTAAAAAAAAAAAAAAAAAAAAAAAAAAAAAGAACAGACACACACACACTCTAGATTGTTAAACTAATGAACACTGTCCAAATGCCCACCTTTTTTTTTCTGCTCCCACTCATAAGACTTGCGAAAGAAAGAAAAAGAAAGAGAGAGAGAGAGAGAGAGAGAGAGAGAGAGAAAGAAAGAAAGAAAGAAAGAAAGAAAGAAAGAAAGAAAGAAAAATTCATCACTGTTTCCCAAAGCCCAGAGAAGCTGGGCTTCCAATTCCTTCATATATATATATATATATATATATATATATATATATACACACACACACATATATACACATACATGCATATGTGTGTGTGTGTGTATGTATATGTGTGTGTATATATATATATATGTATATATTTTATATTAACTAAGTGCCATAATGTATATATAAACTCACGTAATCTTCATAACCACCCGATGAGAGACATACTCTGTATTTCTCTTTTTACAGACAGGGAAACTCAAGTACAGAGAAAGTAAGTAACTTGTCCAAGGTCACACAGCTAATTAGTGGCAGAGCTGGGTATGAGCCCAGACAGAATGGCTCCAGAGGCAATACACAAAGCCACGAGGCATGCTGCAGGAAAACAGTAAACAACCCAAAGGAGAGTCTGATTGCTCCGCTCAGCAGGAAAGTTTGCAGAGAAAAATTTCAGAAATTAGGATTTCTATAGCTTCCTACAATAAAAAAGACTGGGAACATTTGGGGACAAAGTTATCTTCCAATGCCGGCTCGCACACTATTTCTATATCAACTTTAATTGTTACACAGGGATACCCTTTTACAAACCTGGTTAGCTGATATTTAGAAGCCAAGACCATGGGCAAATAGGAAGACACAGCCAACTAGAGAAGCAAATTTCCAGACTCACGAAGTAGCACAGTACTGAAGATACTAACCGCTAAATGTGACGGAGACACTCCAGAAAACAACTTTATTGGTTACTTAACACAGTGGTTTGTAAGCACTTCAAAAATGAAAGGAAGGATATAAATTTGGGGGAGGACAATCTGAAAAACTGTCAATTGTCTTAAATGATATCCTTGACCTCAGGAACTTCTCTCTTGGCAATTTTTCCCCAAGAAATCATCAGGGATGTTCACCATTATAAAAATGATTTCAGGGGTGCCCAGCTGGCGTAGTCGACTCTTGATCTCAGGGTTGTGAGTTCAAGCCCCACGTTGGGTTTAGAGAAGACTTAAAAATAAAACCTTTAAAAAAATGATCTTATATAGGTTCTTTCTATTTTTTCAGTATCCAAAATAAGGAAAAGGATTAAACTGATTACAGCCATATGATGGGGGAAAAAATTGGATCTATTAAGAATGTTTAATGGCATGGGGAAATCAATAGAAAATTACATGAAAAGAAATCCAAGTTTCTTTATACGGATACAAAGCAAATACCGTATCCATCCACTTTGCATAAATACATTATAACACAAATAATCATTATCTCTAGGTGGTGAGACTACACAAACATTGTTTCTTATGGCTTCTGTTTTGCCAATTTTCTAATACGAAGAGTTATTAATTTTATAATCTGGAAAGGAAAAAGAAACTTTTAAGAGGAAAGGCATTTGGTCATGAAGCCTACATTATTACAAAGTTTAAAATAGTAAGTGCGTCAACTTAACTGTCACTAGACTTGGAGGTCATGAGACTGCAGTTCCCAAGGAATACGTGGATTCAGTGAGGGATCTGCTAGCCCTGGTGACATTCTTGTAGAGAAATGTGGGCTGGCTGATAGTCAGGGTTCACAGAGTTGCTATTACTTTTAAGGCTGTACCAAATATCACAAATGAGCAGATGTCTAACAACACAAAAGGTCCTATGTCCAAGCTCTGGCCGTGGCTGATGAACTCATGCCTTGAGCCCGGGTTCCCAGGGTACATTTTTCAAACTTCCGGCTAGCGAGAAGCCCGGAGGAAGAGTTAAATGTGTCAATGGCAGGTGTGCAAATCGGGGGCGCGGGGGGAGGGGGGGGGACCACTAATATTGACCATGTTTCCGGAACAGAATTGAGCACACATTTGGGTCTCACCAACACAGCAGCTCTATAGCCAGCATTTTCTGAACCTAAATAAGTAAACACTGGAATTATGATTCACATGATTCTGACAGGCTGAAACACAGGTCTGAAACCAAGATGCTACAGAAGAGTGTCAATAAATATAGAGCCATACATTCAGTTCAAGAACAATTTTACAAGTGTTACTTGGCAAGTTTTGTGTGAAGCAATGACCATTTTAGACCAATAACAGTCGGTACCACGTGGCATCTTTGACAAAGGAGGTTAACAACCCCATCTGAAAGTGCTGAGTACATTTCTAACTTTCTTATTTGGAAAGGGAATTCAGCAACAGAGGGCAAGTACAGAAGAATATGATCAGGGACATTGTAAGTCTGATCAGGAACATTCAAAGAAACTGGGACTATTTAATGAGGAGGGCATTTAAGGGGAACTAACCAATGTTTGCTCTGTGATTCTACGAAGGTGGGGGGGGGGCATCCATTTATTCTGCTAAACTGGAAACTGCAGTCTGTCGTCTTTTGTCTCTACCACTCCGCTGAAACTGAGCGCCAAGGTCAGCAATGACCTTCAAATTTGCCACATCCAAAAGGTACTTCTCTACCCCACTGTAACAGACTCCACAGCATTCGATACATAGCACCGCGCCCCTCCTTACAAGACTGCCATCTGCTCGTCTGGGACACTTCACCTCACCTCTTTTTTTCTGTTCCTCCTTCACACAACCTATAGATGTCAGATGCTGATCAACTCTTGACTTTCTCATCTTTATTCTTGCTCAATGACTTCACCAATCCCCGTGGCTTTAAAAAGTCTCTACACTGGGGTGTCAAGGGAGCTCAGTCAGTTGAGCGTCTGACTCTGGATTTCGGCTCAGGTCATTACCTCAGGTTTTGGGATCGAGCCCCGTGTTGGGCTCCACGCTCTCAGTGTAGAATTCTCTCTCTCCCTGTCTCTCTGTCCCTCTCCCCAGCTCACGCTCTTTCTCTCCCTCTTTCTCTAAAAATAAAAAAGTCTCTACGCTGACCACACCCATTTAAAGTTCCACTACAGACTTTTCCTCAGAACCCTGTATAATCAGAAGCATTTCAAATGTTCTCTGCTAATACAAACTCCTGCCTCCTCATCTTTACCCTTCAATGTGTGTCTTCCCAAGGGCACCTGGGTGGCTCAGTCGGTTAAGCGTCCAACTTTGGCCCAGGTCACGATCTCGTGGTTCATGAGTTCGAACTCTGCATAGGGCTCTGCGCTGATGGCTCAGAGCCTGGAGCCTGCTTCGGATTCTGTGCCTCCCTCTCTCTACCCCTCCCCTGCTCGACTCTGTCTATCTCTCTCTCAAAAATAAATAAGCATTTAAAAAAATTTTTTTTTTAAATGTGTGTCTTCCCCTCCTAGTACCATAGGCTCAGTTGCTCTGACCAGAAACCTTGGATCTGTCCCTGTGACATCCCTTGCCCTAACCTGCCACATCCAACACGGTGCTAGGAAGTCCACTCCACCTTCAACATGGGTCTCAAGTCAGACTACTTCTCAACATCTCTCACTATGACATGGCTTCCCAAGAACCTCCTGATCATCTCCAGACCAGTCTGCTCAGAACATCAGCAAAAGGTCTGTTTAGACATGTTGGGTCATGACTCTCCCGTGCTTTAAATGTTCTGTTTTTTTTGTTTTGTTTTGTTTTGTTTTTTTCCTTAAAGCTTGGTCTGCCACCTCCTCTTCAAATATTTTTAAGTTTATTTATTTATTTATGTGCATGAGTGGGGAAGGGACAGAGAGAGAGAGGGAGAGAATCTCAACCGGGCTCTGCACCGTCAGTGCAGAGCCCCACATGGGGTTCAAACTCACAAACCATGAGATCATGAACTGAGCTGAGGTCTAGGGTCAGACGCGTAACCGACTGAGCCACCCAGGTGCCCCAACTCTTTAATGACTTCGAGGCCATGTACTTTGCAAAAAAAAAAAAAAAAAAAAAAAAAAAAAAAAAAAAAAAAAGGAAAGAAAAAATCTCCAAATCATTATCAAGGCCTCAAGACCTTTCAATATCACAATCCTACATCCCTGTCACTCCACACCCGGTACCATTCTCCACCCTCTTGGGCCACACTGGTTTGCTCTCATTTTTTAAGTGCAGGAAACTCCTTCTGGTCACGAGGCCTTAGCACAAACTGTTCCCACACACTCTGCCAACTGCTGACGACTTCTTTTCTTTCATGCCTCAGTTTCAAAGTCAAATCCTTAGAGAATGCTCCCCTGATTACCCTGTCTGCTGTGTACCACCCCCCACACCTCCTATTATGTTCTACCTCGGCCCTTTCTATCCCCTTCCTGGCACTGATCATGACCTCCAAGGACTTTGTTTCTTAATATTTCCCTCTTTCCCGAGCCCTGTGTCCTTGGAATGTCCTTATTCTCCATACTATGTGCAAGGCTCAAAAACTTTTACAATGTGAAGCAAGAAAGGAATAAAACCAGACTTGACCTCGATGTAAAGAAAATCTTCCTAAAACTAACAGCCATCTGGAACAGCCAGCCTTGTGGGCACAAACTGCGATTCACAGGAAAAGGGTTCAAGCAGAAAGGTGGGTGACCACTTTCATCTATGATGACAGACAGGGATTTCCCATGCAGGGTGGGATACTGGGCCAGATAATCCCTTCCATGCAGATTCTGGTTTTACAAATAGAATTCGTAAGGAGTTTCAGGTTAAAAATACACTCCCAAAGTAGCAGACAGCCTATTATTTTTTCTGGAGCAGAAATTTTTCCTAAAGTGGCCCCGCAAAACCACTTGACATCCTGCCCAGCAGTGACTTCCTGAAGTGAAATCAGTGCGGGCTCCCTCTGCGCAGCCTGCCAGATGTGGTTGGGGACGAGGACAACCCACGGTGCCCTTCTTTCCAAGCTCTACAAACACGTGGCCCAGAAACAAGCTGGCAGATCAAGGAAACCCTCTTGCGGTAAACCTAAAGCTGCACTCTCCATTCATTTGTGACGCTGCTCTGTAAACACACCAGGATCGCTTTATTTAGCGTCACACCCATTAATAATGCAGCGATCTTTACAGAGGCAGGCAGAGAAAATTAGTCCTGAGTGATTTCGTTACTACAGCGTATACGCGAAGTCAAAGGGTCGGAGAGTCCCATTACAACTGATGTAGAAGCTACTGGCAATGCAGGTATCAGCCACGGAGCTGTCTGCCACAGGACAAAGCAATTCTGGCGAGTTCCCCACCTCTCTATCTTCTGGAGTCCTACCGCAATCCTCATCTACCTCGTTGACAAGAGCAGAGACCTCAGGACCCACGCACAAGCCCTCCTTCTTCTACTTTTTCAGCTTCCTTCATCTCTAAATGTTTTAAGTAAAAACATTAAAACATGTGACAAATAGTCAGTCGCCCCTGGTGGCAGCATCTTTACCTGTGATTATTTCTCAGCAGATCAGATAAGGTACCACCAGATATCACACAATGTTGCAAATAAGCTTTGGAGGCCATAAGCTTTGCCCTTAAATTTTTCTCAAAAAAAAAAAAAAAATCTGTTCTCAGGCAAATGAACTTTTTGAACTTCAAACAGCCAAAGATATTTAAAATTCCTTTTTGTAATCTCCAGGGTTAATGACGCTGTGGAGGAATAATGTGTGGGGAAGAAGTGAATGTATAAACTCTTTTGGAAGGGCTGGTGGGTAATGCCTTTCCATTTAAAACACAAATGCCCTTGGGGCACCTGGGTGGCTCAGTGGGCTAAGCTAAGCGACCCAACCGACTCTTGAACAGAGTTTCCACTCAGGTCATGATCTCACAGTTTCGTGAGTTGAAGCCCCGCGTTGGGATCTGCACTGACAGTGTGGAGCCTGCTTAGGATTCGCCCTCTCCTTCTGTCCCTCCCCCGTCTCATGCTGTCCCTGTTTCTCTCAAAATAAATAAACTTAAAAAAAATTTACAACACAAAATCCCTTTGATTCAGCAATCGGACTCCTGGATATTTACCATATGCATATACTCTAATTAGTAGATTAAAGTCAGTATGCAAAAGAACATTCATTTGTGGTATTGCTTATAATAGCAAAAACCTAGAAAACTCAAAATGCCTATTAGTGAACCACGGTACAGCCATAAAATGGGATAATATTCCGGTGCTAAAAGAGAACGAGACAGGCCTCTATGTGTTGATGAGGAAAAACCTCCAAGAGATATTAAGGAATAAAAGCAAGGGTTGTCTGTACCTCAACACATCTAAAGAGTCATTTGTGAGAATTCTGGAAGAGTATATGAGAAACTTAAAAGTGGTCACCCCTCAAGAATAGGTCTGAGAGTATATGAAATGTGACTATCCCATTTATTTTAAATTCTCCTGTACTGTTTTATTACTACATGTATTATTATTTTATGAGTAAGAATGGTAACTCTATGCCATATTTTCTGCATGGTCTGGAAGCATCTACCTTCTCTTTGTAGGAGGGGGTAAGGGAGCATTCTCCCCAGGCTCCCCAAGGCAAGGCAGAGTCTGCTAAATGGGTGCTTGGCCACACCTCTCCAGCCACGGCCTTCAGACATGATCAAGGCTCCTGCCCTCACTCACTCCTTCCTCCTTTGGGTGGCCTAGATGCATAAGTAGAAAGAATGTTTAATTTCTGTTCTTCCAGTTTTAGGTCTAAGTCATCCATCACTGAAAAGTGAACTTGAAAGAGAAAGAGTTAGTTATCCCACTGCAAAAGATACCAAAAGAACTAAGAGTGTTTCCTCTAATGCTACTTATGTAATTATACTGTTACTGAGACAAGAATCAAACAAAAATGTTTTCAACTTTCAAGTATGTACCTGCGGTGCTTCCAAATTCCATGAGACCCAGAAAGATGGAGGTCCACGGGGCTTTCTTTCCCAATTTAGAATCTTGTGTTTGTCTCTCTCAAAAATACTAAGCAACTATCTCATCTAAAATTGCTTCCACACAAGAAATTCAAGGATACTGAAGTTGCAAAGATGAAGTGGAATCTACATTCCAATTTTCCGATGTTGAAGATCTTAAAGCGTATTTGAACTTGACTGGGTACTTATTCCCTCAAAGACATGCCCCCAATCCCATGGAGAAGGAGAAGAGGCAAAAAGGAAAGTCACAAGACATCATACCTCTGTTCTTCCTATTATATGACCTGAGACTTAAGAAGGGCAACCTTTCCGAATCATATAAAAGCAGTCCCTACAGTGTTTTTCCTTTTTCAGAAGACTGTGGGGGCTCCTGGGTGACTCAGTTGGTTAAGCATCCGACTCTTGATTTTAGCTCAGGTCATGATCTCATGGTCATGAGATCGAGCCCCACATTGGACTCTGTGCTGACAGCACAGAGCCCCATCTCAAAATAAATAAATTAACATTGGAAAAAAAAAAAAGAAGACTGTGATACATAGGCATTTACTGAAGTTTGTTTATTTATTCATCATTCATTCTCAGGGTCAGGGTTTATTTTTGTTGTTGCTGCTTTGGCTTTACCAATGGATATATAGAAAGTAAAGCCAAATGTCTACTGGAAAAAAAAAGTCTAACATCTACTCAGCTGCAAAACTGCTCCCACTAAATCGGATTTTATGGAAGCATTCTGACACACACACACATACACACAGTGATTTCATTTTTGGTTGGGGAGGGGTATTCAAGTAATTAGTGGCAAGGACAAACTAAGGCCGGGTGCACTGAGCTGTCTGTGGTACTGAAAACGACACCAGAGCTGCAATGCACTGAGCTCTGTTCTTTCAAAGCCTCCTCATCACACTATTTTAATTCAGGCACTTCCGATCATGACTCACCTGAACCATCTTATTTTGCCAGAGTGTGTATAAACATTTTATAAAAGGTCACACTGACTTACTTTCCAAGGTTCTCCATGGAAATGTCAGGGCCTCCCCAAGCTTCGTTAAGCAATTCCGGTGGACAGAGAGCCAGAACTCTGGCTATCATGCTTTGCCTGAATGCAGTGAGAAATCATACCATGTACCAGAAACCCACACTAGCTAGCTCTCACCATCCAATCATCATGCTGGTATGCTAAATGGGAAAAGGAAAAACCTGTCTTTTAAGACCACATGCTACATCCAAAGACATGCTCTGATCAGCAACATAACCCCTGTGCTGAATTCTTTCACTCAGAGCAAGTCAGTATGTTTGGAACTGTTAACAGTAAACTGAAAAACTCCTACTTGCTTAAAACTTATGAAAAAAATACACCTATAGCAGTGACATCAATAAGTAGAAAGAAAGAAAGAAAGAAAGAACAATTCTTCATTTTCCATACATATATGCACAAACCTGTACACTTACTTAGTTCCACTGGGCTTCAGGGTGAACTACTTTGGTGATACCACTGACTCTATTACCTCAATAAATTAGTATGTGTTTTTCTGGCTCTTGACTTCCAGCTCAGGGTCCTCAAGTGTATTTAGTCTATTTAGTCCTTTCCCCAATTTATACATTTTTAAAAGCAACTCAGATGAGAATTTGCAGCTTCAGCATGAGGAAGAAACGCCCTCAGATAAAATGCTGAGTGTAAAAGCGACACCCAAAACAACCAAATGATATTACCCGAGCATCTATCTTTAAATTCTCTTCAGTGTGGCTGCTTTAACAGAAACTATATATCATATAAAATAAACCCAATTTAAAAAATCTAACATCCTGTGATATTTACGTCGCCTGAACAGTAGAGAAGTTCACTGTGCTTACAAGTTTTAGAGGAACAACTCATGTCCTCAATTTTGTCACCCATGCCATACGTCTTCTAATCAATAGATCTGTGCATTTATGAAACGGAAATAGTCCTCAAAGTGAGCCAGTGAATGGAATTCCAAGCGTGAAAAATCTTTAAAAACATGATTCCTTGTGTTTTTATTAGTTTCTAGAAGGCTCAAGAGTGCTAATACGGTATCAAAAAAAAATTTTAACAACACATAATTAACATGTGGCCACTCCTCGCAAAGTCCTTTAAGTTATTTACAAAAGCCTCCCGATGATTCTGAAAAAGTCAGTGTTTTCAGGCAGAAGATACTTTGCTCTTGATATCATCCAATGTCTCCCTAGAGAATGCTCATGTAGCTGTGTGCTTTTCAGAAGGAAAGCCCAATGGTGAGAAAGCCAATGCTTACTAAACACACCAGCAAGCTCTCTTTCCAGGACGAATGAAGTAAAACCACTCTAGTCTCCAAGTTTTGTTTTCAGTTACTTGATTTTTTAAAAAATACCTGAGAAGCTTTTAATACATTGAACCTATGCATATTCCAAACTTTTAGATTTAGAGAGAAAACATGGACAAAGAAGCTATCTGGACTAGACGCTGGAGGTCTGATCACACTCTACCCTGTGTTGCTGGGCAATCTGGCAATCTACTCACCCCTTACGATTTCAGATTCCTCATCAGTAAACTGAGTCAAAGGACCATTCAGTCCTATTTTGTTCCTCCCAGCTCCAAGTGTCTATTCTTAAAGTCAAAACAAGAAGCTATGCTCATTATGTGTCAAGTCATATTTTAGTATCACTAAAAAATGTTCTCGATACATTCGAGGGATACACTCGATACATCTCGATAATCGAGGGGCGCCTGGGTGGCTCTGTCCGTGAAGCGTCTGACTTCTCGATTTCAGCTCAGGTCGTGATCTCACTTTTCTTCAAAAAGAAAAATGTCCGAAAGAATCTCAGAAGCCCCCGATCACAAGCACTGAATTAAAACGGCCCTCTGCATATTATTAAAGTGTTCCAATGTGCGTTCGCCTTGTTCGGCCAGTACAGTTTTATGACTTACCTTTGAATATTCTCACTCTTGATTCACTAACTTTATCCCTTCAAAGTGGCACTGTCCCAAGTTTCTGCAAATGTTAAAGTATGATGAAGGAATTCTCCAGGCTCCTTTAGGGCCAGGGGTGTCTTTATTCTGTTTGCATGATAGTTAAAATTGGTTTCTTCCATGTTTGGTATGTGCTTGCTAATTAGTAACCTAAAACTGATTTAACTTATAATTAACGCTCAATCATTTAAATGGCAAGTTCCATATGATGTTTTAAATTTAAAGGCAACTACAAAGGAAAGTATCCTAAATGTGAGGGTTTAATAGTTCCAAAAAATACTCAACAACTGCTCCCCCAACAAAAAAAAAAAAACAAAAAAAAATCAGAAAATACGTATCAGTGTAAATTCCAAACTGGAAAATCCTGCTTAATTTTTGAAAACTCTAGTTATTTTACTTCACAAACCTTCCTATTCCTCTGACAGAAGGCTACAGCCAAGTAAACAACTCAAAGATGACCCACGAATTTTATACGAGGATTGTGAAATTGTTAGTAATGGCCAAATCTAACAATAGAGTTCCTGGCTGCATTTAAACAGAACATTTCCTAACAAGGCTGCTCACAAGGGCAGTGGCCTTTGCCCTTAAATGATATTAAAAAAAAAAAAAGAAGGCAATGTAATGATTGTAGCTAAAAATCGACCCAAGTACCACGTATACAGAATTTGTATGCTAACCTTAGAACAGATTTTTTTCCTTTAATGTTTGGGGATATGGAAAGAGTTTGAGTTTTTCTCATGTCTTATTTACATATATTAGCTAGGAATAACATGCGCTTATTTTCTTCTAAGAGATATTTCTTCTCTAATGTCTACGTTATAAAAAATACTGTACAGAGATGGACCCTGTCTTCTGTAATGACGCACCCACTGGGAGTGGGTGTACCAATCAAGAATACACATTTATTTACCCTACCGATTAAGGCTAGCACCTAACTGGCCTTAAGGAAAGCAAATGCAATGACTGATTTAGAGAACTGTATCTACCTGAAGAATAGAGGGGGAAATCTTAAAGGTTTAAAGGGTAGAACCCAGAAGCGACTGCATGTTAACATGCTGTGTTGTTTTGTTTTGAACTTCTTGAAAGAACAGGTCAGGTGCTAACGCAAGACTACAGCGTGTGTCTTCTGTAACCTCAAGCAAGGACACAAGGGCTTGGAAAAAGCTGCCTTGCTTGTCCAAGCAGGCAGCAGCGCTCTGGGTCATTCATAAATAGCAGAGCCCAAGTTACCTGTATTTCCCTGGCGTGGTACACGATGATCAGCCCGAGCAGGATGATTGTGGAGAGACTGATAAGGCATTTCAGAGCTAAGGAATACAGTGACGCCTGCAACACAGTCAGACAGAAGCACTTTTAAGAAACAAGTACTTTTGACCACCTTCCGGGGGTGGGGGTCAGTCAGTCCCCAGCAAGTGGAATCGAACTCCCAGGAGGAGGATGGGGATGAGGGGAGTACCTGTCTTGGCTCTGTGATCTGTCAGATCACTTGGCCTCAAAGGGAAGGGAGAGGAGAACAGGGCAGGCGGATGGCCAGGCAGCGCATCCGCGCCATCACAGACTCAAGCGCAGATCCTGGCTCTGGAAACCGAGAGCGAGTTATTGCTGAGTTTAAGTGCTTTGGGTTGAAAGGGGCCTCTGAAATCCCGAGCACACATAAAAGAATAGAGCAGGCTTTCCCCCACTGACTCCTGGAGCTACTTATTTAATGTGCCCAAATGAGCTGGGCACTCGCTGCCTCTAGAACTTTGGCTGCGCACAGAAAGGCTTCCTCTCCTAGAGTTGCCTGGAGGATCAGGGGTGCGTCCGAGCCGTGCTCACCGTCCCGGCGGGCACCTCCGACCGTCCAGAGGAGGCTCGGGACCCGCCGGCAGAGAGTTCCCACCAGTGCTTATCCCAACCACCCAGCGTCCGGCCCGCGGCCCCGGAAGGCTGGGGGGGGGGGGGAGGTGGAGAGGTGGATTCCAGCGCCTACCTTGTCGTAGGCGCCCCACGACAGCTCGGTCTCGATGACCATGACCACGATGCCGAACATGCCGAAGATGAGCGCGTAGTCGCTGAGCCGCTTGCGCTTCTCGAACAGGGCGCGCCGGTGGCCCAGCTTGTAGCCGATATTCTGGTTCTTCTTTTTGCTGGATTTGGTGCCACTGCTGCTGCCATGCCCGCTGCCGCCGCCGCCACCGCCACCGCCGCCTCCAGCGCTGCCGCTGCCACCGGCTCCGTAGAGTGCCAGGTTATTGGAGTTGTTGTGCTCCGGCTTAGACACCACGATCTCCGGGGCTGAGGACGAAGCGGCGGCGGCGGCGGCTGCAGACGGGGAGGACGCGCAGCCACCTCCTCCGACGGGCGCGGGGGGCTGTAAGGGCTGCGCCTCCGAGTCCATTTCGTGCAGGTTCCGGCGGGACGCGCTCAAGTTGCTGAGCGGCCGCATGACGCCCCCGTTGTACCTGCAGCTGCTCATGGCTATTTCGGTGAAGGGGTTGCTCTCGCGGCGCGCCTGGGGCTGGTGGTGCTGGTGGTGCGCCGGGTGCGGGTGGTGGTGGTGGTGTGAGAGCGGGGGCCCGGAGCCCAGGCTGCCGAGGCTGCCCGTGGGGCTGGCGGCGGGCTGCAGGCTGTGGCACTGGTGGTACTGGGAGGCGGACGCCGGCTGCTGCGTGTACTGCTGCCGGAGCGCACTGGCATGGCTGGACGGCGTCAGCTCGCTCACATTGAGCTGGCTGCCCCGGCGCGACGAGCAGCAGCAGCAGCACGACGAGCCCGACAGCGGCGAGGAGGTGCGGGTCCGGAAGGCGCCGCCGGGCGAGGAGGTGCGGAGCAGCAGGGACAGGTTATCCCCCGCCCCCGCCCCCGCCGCCGGGGCACCGGAGGAGGCGCAGCTGTTGCACCGGAGGCATGGGCTGCTGCCGCCGCTGCCCGGCTGCTGGTGCGCGAGGTGCGGGTGGTGCTGAGGGTGCGGGAGGGACGCGAAGGGCGGGCACGGCTTGTCCTGGCTCTGTTGCTGCTGCTGGCAATGCAGGTGTGAGGAGCGCGGCGGCGGCGGCGGCTGCTCTGAGAAGAAGCCGCGCTGGAACTGCAATGGGGTTTCCATGTCAGGGCTGTTAAAGCTGCAGGGAGACCAGGCGGTGGTGCACCCTGCGCAATGCGTTATGGTTGGGAGCGGGGACTCCTGCTGCTGGTGCGAGGAAGGGCCCATGCCGGCTCCGGTAGAATCCAGGCGGAGAGTCCGATTGGTCGGGCGCACCAAAACAATGGGCATGACATCACCTGCGGGGACCGATACTGAGTTTGCGGCGCGCGCGGCTTAGGGGAGCTCGTGTGTGAAAGAGAGATGGGGAGGAGGGAATCTGCAGGATGAGAACCCTGGGGTGCGCAGGCCAGGGCAGAGTTGGGGGGGGGGGGCACCTGCCGTTTGGGAGCGCCTGGGAACAGCCCCCGGCTGGGGAGCCCCAGGCAGTGCGGCCGGGCTGCAGGGAAAAGAGAGAAGAAAGGGGCGTCCCTGCCTCCCTCCTTCCTTCCCTCCCTCGCCGCCGCCCCCCCCCCCCCCCCCAGCTGGTGCCGGACGCGCAGTCTAGATCACCTGCGCCGGGCACTGCAGCACATTGGGCCACCCCAGCAGTGGGTCAGGCGCGGGGACAGTGCGGAACCCCTGCCACTCGTCCGCCCGCGTGCACGCCTCGCTGGGCTGCAGAACAGCAGCCCCCTCGCCTCACGCCCACCTCTCCCCAGTCGTCCCGCGGAGAGTGGGCAGCGGGCTGCCCGCCAAATAACTGCGGGGGCACCCGCTTAGGAGAGAAAAAGGTTGGCGACTGGCTACGCCAGTGCAGCAGGGCTTAGGGAGAACCCCGGAGCCTGAGCCCAGGTTTGGCCGCTGCGAGTTCCGAGCGAGCCCCGCGCCGCGATCATTCCCCCGCCGCTCGGCTCCGGGGCCCGGGAGTCGGGATTGGCTGAGCGGCGCTCCGGCCCGAGTGAGCTGTGGCGCTGGGAGGGTTAACCGCCTTGGCACTCGGGGCCGGGGGAGGATGGGGGCGGGGCCGGAGGAGGGGATCCCCACCGTCCGCGGGAGGAGCCCGCGCGGGCTTCCCGGGTCCCCCTGGCGGGGGCGGAGGGCTTTCCCAGCTACCGCCCGCTCACATTTGCGCCTTCCGCGGAACATGAGGGGCTGGCGCCCCCGGCCGCCGGGTCCCCGGGCTCTGGCGCTCTGGCCCTCTGGCTTCCCCAACGGGTAGGTCCGTTGGCTTCTGCGGCGGTGGAGAGGCGGCTTGCTCGAGGGTACGGGGGCTGCTCAGCGGCCGCCGGCCGCCAGCGCCTCTTCTGTTCCTCTTCCTCCTCCCCACCTGCAAAGCACAGACAAAGCAAAGGCGGGTGTCACTGATGCACACACACAGAGCATCTCCTTGGCGAGCATCTCCTTGGCGGAGCCCCGACTGCGGCGGCGGGTGGGAGAGGGGCCTGGAGCGGGCTGATTCGCACCGGTAGTTACAGCCTGGCTGGGAAATTATTAATAACGACAACTCCGGCTGAATGTCCACTCCGGGGACAGTGCTGGAGTTTGGCTGGAGTCGGGTATAATTATTTACTTTCTAATAAATCCATGAAAATGGCATTTGTGTCTCACCAATTTCCTGCAATGTGCTCTTCTCTTAGGGGATATACCAACACAAAGCAGTAGGGGACCCTTTTCGAGGGCTGTGACTGTTCCATCTTAAGAACCCTTCTAGTTCGTTTTTCTTTGTAAATTGAAATCCCCGTCTCCCCGAGGAAGGAAATGGCAGACACTAGCCAGCTGAATATTTGTTTCCGTTTTAAATCGTAATTTTAAAGCGTGATTTTTATGATCAATATTATAATGAATTAGACCAAGAAATTGGAGTGTAAGCAGATAACCCTCATTAGGTAATTGGAATTTTCAGCTGGATCCAATTTCTTGATATTCTACTCGGCATCTGCCCTGAAGTTGCTTACCAGGTACCTTGTCCTCACAGTGTGTGTGCGCGTTTTCAATGCCATGGAGTGAATAATTCATTTTAGGATATCCTTTGGACACGGGTTAAACAATTTTAATGTTTTGTACGTGCAAGTAAACAGATCCACAAGAAGAAAAGGACAGGGTTGCTTTTAGGCCCATAGACCTCGAATTCAGACACTGAGTACTGTCACAATGGACAGTTTTCAATAGCCTTGGTCAAGCATAGAATTTGAATAGCTAAAAAGCGGAGACAGCATTTTGTTTTTATCATCTCCCATGATTTTTAGCAATTCAATAAAACATGTTTAGAATTCTGAAAGTCATTGAATCGCTGGGGTGGCTGAGTAGATAGTGCATGAATTTCATGGTGAGCATGACCATTGCAAACAATTCTAATGAGCTGAATTTCAAATGACAATGAAGCCTTCCAAATCAAAAGTGATTCACCTGCTGGGGTGAAACAAAATTCAACTCAAGCACAAAATCAATCATACATTCCTTTTCACTTTATAACCCATTCTATAGGCTTCTTCCAGTTGCTCTGTGTAGCTGAATCGAATGCAGGGGATGCCTGGGTGGCTCAGTCAGTTAAGCAGCAGACTCCATTTCAGCTCAGGTCATGATCTCAGGGTTGGTGAGATCAAGTCCCTCATTGGGCCCTACACTGACAGCACAGAGCCTGCTTGGGATTCTCTCTGACCCTCCCCCATGCGCATGCTCTCTTTCAAAATAAACATTTTAAAAAAGAGACAAGTTTGATTCTTCTTTACAAATTAAATTCTTCAAGGAAGGGTTGCCACAGTAAATCACTACTTTGCCTAACCTTTCATAAATATAGAAAAAAGAGGACATAGTTGCCTCCCCAAATATCACAATTGTTGCCAGCCGCAAATTAGGTATAAGGTTGTAGAATTGCTAAAACACCATAAGGAATGGCTGTGTTCTATGTATCACACTGACTTTCTCAAATAGCAAGTTCAAAGCTTTAAAGAGAGGTTCCATACACAAAACAACAGGGACAAAATATCATGTCGTTTGCCATGTATATCTCTATGCCTTGGTTAGAGATTAGGTGCAGTACCATGAATCATAGAGAAACAAAGAGCGTTGACTAAGATTTATGGCAATGACGTACAGAGTTCCCATGGCTCACAAAGGGAGCTCAGGGGGAGGACAGAATGCATACAGTAAGAAAGAAATGGAGATCTGACCCACAGTGTAAGGAATCGCCAGAATACCAAAACTCAGATTGATAGTGCTTCCACCCAGCTGGTATTTTTTTTTTTTTTTTAAAGCTCATGAAATCATAACATGAAACTTGCCGTGACTGGGGAGAGAGAAGTCAATCAGAGGTATATCATCTTTCTGTTTTAAGGAATCACCTGCTCACACACACCCAAAAAAAGTCACCTTGCTAATAAATGACCGTGTGTGGAGAGTACAAAAATCCTCTGTCAGTACGATGATGAAAAACCTCAAGATGCCCCCAACAGCCTCTTGTTTCATTTTTTTTGTCAGTGTCCTCATAACCTGCTGGTTTGGGGCATCTTACTCTATTGGTTTGTGACACATTTAAGAAGTTCCTGTTTCCATCATTGTTCTCTTCTTTATAAAATTAACAAATGAGTCTTAAATATAGCTGTAAACCTTTAAAAACTGTCTATCATAATTTTGCCTTTTTTTCCTATAAAGGATTATAGAGAAACATGAAATAAAGTCAAACAGAGCAACAAAGACAATGTCCTTCCACAGGGATGGTGCTGTGCATGTAATAGATGCTCATTTATATTTCTAAGACCCAGGAGGGAAAGAGAGGGAAGCGATGAAGAAAGTTGGAAATAAAGGTCACAAAACAAGCCCCACAACCCCTGAAGGATAAGCTTTTGGAAAATTACATTTGCTTCTCTTTCTGCCATGAAGATATAGAAGTGCTGGAATTTCTCTAGTTTAACACCAGAGGTCATACTCATCCACAAAATGCATTTCAAATCTAACCAATTAGTTGCCTTCCTTGATTTCCAGTACCATTTTTTGAAAAATTACCTGTTTTTTTGGAATAGACCAGAACTGTGTTCCCGTATTTGTGAACATGCTTGTTCCCATATTTGTGAACATGTTCCCAAGCTTGTGAACATGCACAGACACATAACACCCCCCACACCCACCCACCCACACTTACTAGGTGTCTTAGAAGAAGGGTTTTCCCAGACCACGTTTGGGGGGGGGGGTGGGGGTTGGAAAAAGTGGCAGGTTTGCATATGCCATTGCTGATAATTCTCTTTTTCACAGGAATTATTTGTGCCCTCCCCCTTCACTGTGCCTTCAAAAGCAAGACTCCCTGAATTTGGATACTTCTGGTCTATTTCCAAAGGCCATCAGAGCAGTTGAGGCAGGCACCCAGGGCATCTGGTACCCACAGTCTGAGGGAAACTTTGACCTACAAAATAAATGTTTTTCTGAGATTTTCTTTTTCCTTTGCCCACATGAGAAAATTATTTGGTTGGTGCCAAACAAAGAGGTTGCAAAAAGACACAGCCTGTCTGAACTTAGTCTGCTTAGTGGTAAATCTAAGTGGGGAATCACGGTAATACCAGAGTTATTTTCTTAGCACAATAACAAGTCCACATTTGCCAAAACAGAACAATTAAGAGGCCATAAGGACAGTTATTTTTATTTTTATATTAAAAAAAATTTTTAACATTTATTTATTTTTGAGAGAGAGTGAGACAGAGCACAAGCTGGAGAGGGGCAGACAGAGAGAGAGGAAGACACAGAATCCGAAGCAGGTTCCAGGCTCTGAGCTGTCAGCACAGAGCCTGATGCAGTGCTCGAACCCACAAACTGTGAGATCACGACCTGAGCCGAAGTCAATGCTTTAACCGACTGAGCCATCCAGGCACCCCAAGAGCAGTCATTTTTAAACCACAGATTATCCTACCTCCTAAGAAATAAACCGCATTTGAAGAAAACATTAGAATAATCATTATAAGTATTCTTTATACTTCTGCATCATGATCAGAAAGTGTCTAGACCTGAATGAGCTTATTGGTGACAGTCTTATTAATTTTTAGCCATAGTGCCATTATTCAGGGGCTGATTACCATGTTGGGGACTATTCATTAACTTCATTAACTTTCCAAATTTTTTCTACTATCATCTCTGTCTTGCTAATTGGCCAATCTGCCAAAGTCTCAGGAGAGCCAGCCAAAGAAAAAAAAAAGAAGAAGAAGAAGAAGAAGAAGAAGAAGAAGAAGAAGAACATATACTAGTTTTGCTAGAAGTGAACCCTGTTACATAATTAAATAGGTGAACACCAGGCTAAAATTATTGACTAGGATAAGTCTTTTGAAGATAGCTTGCAATTTCATAAACAAATATCCCTTGGCAGCTAGAAAACACACATCCAAATCTAGAAAGTCATTAAAAACAAACCAAACAAACACTTCAAGGGTAGCAATCCTAGTTTAAATCCAGTTTAAATCATTCTAGTTTATATATATATATATATATATATATATATATATATATATATATATATACATATATATATATATATACACACACACACACACACACACACACACACACATCCATACACATATATGTATATGTATATAAAATATTTATTTATTTATTTATTTATTTATTTATTTATTTACAGAGAGAGAGAGAGAGAGAGAGAGAGCGAGAGCGAGGAAGCGCCAATGCACTGCCAGCACAGAGCCCGACGTGGGGCTCAAACCCACTAACCACAAGACCCTGACCCAAGCCAAAACCAAGAGTCAGATGCTCAACAGACTGAACCAGCCAGGTGTCCCAGCACATTCTAGTGCAGAAAGCAGTTGCTTCTATGTTATTTTACTTCTGTATCATGAGAACCCTTAGGGAAGGTAGGAAAGGGGAAAGGTTTCATTATCATTTCCATTTTATAGGCAAGGGTAATTCGGGTGATGCGGTGCCTGGGCTACCCCAAGTCACACAGCTAGTGAGTAGCCGAGGAGTGGCCAGACCTCAAACATAGCCTTGTGAGTCTGTCTGCTGAGTCTGTTTGACATTCTTCTAGCATTTTGTCCACAGTGGGGATGGCCTGCTGACTCTACCTACTCATACGGCCTTGTACTCTACTACTAGTCGTCCAGGAGTGGACAGTAGTGGCTTATCACTACCATTCGCCGCCTTTGGATGGCCTCACGGACATTTCCTCACTGCTGTGACTTAGATTCTGCGATTTTTGACTATTGTCCTCCTGTCGACTTCATCTGCTCAACAGGATAATTTCTGCAGATGTAACACACGTGTGGATAAAATGGCAGTGCTGTACGCAAGCAGGTCCAAGGTGCCTCATGAAAAACTGTAAAAAATATAGAGATTCTGGTCCAATCACACACAGTTTTCTGCCTAGTTTGATGGCAGGTCCACCATTCCTGACCCATAGTAGAAGCTGTAGGGCAATGAAAAGTACACCAAGCCCATTTTGCCTTTTTCTGTAATAAGGGAGGCTCAGGCTCCCTCCCTGGCTTGGAGGAACTTGTCTGTAGCCATTTGTCTTCTCACCGCTTCTTCCTTTATGCCAAAGAGTGGGGAGAGCCATGTCACCAGAAGAGTCTCAAAGAGCCTAGCAGAGAATTTGTCTAAAAGCTGTATTTTGGGGTGCCTGGGTGGCTCAGTCGTTTAAGTTCCTGACTTCGGTTCAGGTCATGATATCACAGTTCGTGAGTTCGAGCCCTGCATCGGGCTGTGTGCTGACAGCTGAGAGCCTGAAGCCTGCTTCAGATTCTGTGTCATCCTCTCTCTCTGTCTCTCAAAAATTAAAAATAAATAAAATAAAATTTAAAGGCTATTTTTTTCTAGTACCTTCTGTACAGGTGCTCCTACCCAGATGAGCTTGACACAAGATCACAAGAGACCACCAGAAACCAGATCAAACCAGACAGACCCAATATGACGGACAATGTGGACCAAATTCACATTATTCCTTCACTACACTACATTAACAAACTAAGGTCTCCTCCTTAGGGGCACCATGAGAGGAAACCCCTGACTGAATAAGACAGAGAAAGGGCCATGGCCTAAGTTCCTGGAAATCTCCACCCCTTTCTGGGAATCTGGCTGCCATCAAACATCCTGGCCCCCCACCAGCCCAACTTATGCCCCCTCTGCCTCTCTGTGCCCTTGGAGCATGAGCTCCCCTTCTCCCTTCTCCCATTGGGTAAATTACCTGCTTGCCTTTGATACTGTTTGCTTCTTTGACTATTTGGCCAAAGGTATTGAGTAGGGAAAGAACCTACCAGTTTGGTAACAACCAGAAAAAGGAAACCAAGCTGTGTGCCACAAGAAGAAAGAAACCAGCGTGTCTCACAGTTGGGGTAAAGAGTCAGCAAAAATGGATCGAAGACAGGGAAAACCATCCCTAAATACCGAGGTCAAAGCTCCCACTTGGTAATCCCAAAAATTCTATGGTTGCTTAATGCTAAAAAAATAATGAGGCTCAGGGCGCCTGGGTGGCTCAGTCAAGCATCCAACTCTTGATTTCCACTCAGGTCATGATCTCATGGCTGGGTTCTGGGATCAAGCCCCGCATCAGGCTCAGTGCTGACAGCATAATGTCCGCTTGGGATTCTCTTTCTCCCTCTCTCTCTTGCCCCTCCCTCCCTCCCTCTCTCTCTCAAAACAAATAAACATTTAAAAAAAAAGCCATAATGAGGCTACAAAAATTCTGGAAGGTTTATTTTCTCTCTGAAATCCAATGTATTTCCCCATCATTATATTCTCCTCTTTACCGGATTAGTGTATACAATGCATTAGTTCTTTTTTTCTCTTTTCCTGTTAATGCCATTCCCATGTACTCATCAAACACTCAATGTTTTCCTTTTGCTTTTCTGCCTTTTGCTAAACAGGCTCAGGAAATCTATGTATCTCCCTTTGCCGGTCTTTATACTGTTGTCTCCCTCTCTGGAACTGTTTGTAAATGCCCATTCCCCCAAGAAATTGTCTTAGGGCAAGGAGAGAGTTGGTGCCCACTCACAGGAAGGGAAAGAACAGTTGTTCTAAGTTGAATTAAGCATAACAAGGTCATTGGCAACCGAATACTGTACATGCCAAATCTTCAAGATCTGCATATTCATCAGCTAATATACCATGTTTTTCTTAAAAATGACTTGTGTTCAATGTTGCTGTTGTATTTTATGGCTGTAGATTCAGTAGCACTTTTTCTCTCCTGTTTCAATTATTAGTGTATGAAAATTATCCATATGATCCAAAATGATACACATGAAGCAATGTATCAGGAAAAGCCACAACAGATATTTGTTAGACAAATACAATGACAAAACTCACTATGGGACAGTGTTTCTCTCTCGCTACTTAGGAGGACTCCTTCTCAAAAACGTTTTAATAGTGGGGTGCCTAGATGGCTCAGTCGGTTAGGCACCCAACTTTGGCTCAGGTCATGATCTCACAGTTCGCGAGTTCAAGCCCCACATCGGGCTCTCTGCTGTCAACACAGAGCCTGCTTCAGATCCTCTGTCTCCCTCTGTCTCTGCCCCTCCCCAGCTTGCACTATCTCTCTCCCTCTCTCAAAAATAAACAAACATTAAAAAAGTATTTTAATTACTTAAAACTACTGGATACTTTCATTCACCAGTCCTCTTAACAAGGGGTATTTCTAGCCTTACATAACTGAACATGTCTTAACTAGGGAAGACTTTAATGCTTTTGATTCAGAGAGTAAGACATCGTCAGGGCTGGGACACCTGGGTGGCTCAGCTGGTTAGGCATTGGACTTTGGTTCAGGTCATGATCTCACAGTCCATGGGATAGAGACCCACATCAGGCTCTGTGCCGACAGTGCAGAGCCCCCACTTGGGATTCCTCCTCTCTCCCCATCTCTCTCTCAAAATAAATAAGTGAATAAAATCTGTAAAAAAAAAAAAAGACTTCATCAGGGTTCCAGCAACTTTCCTCAGCTATTTCCTATCATTGACCTCCTTCATAGACACTGGCTTAATCCCCAGAATGTTTTACCATGAGGTGGGGAAAATAGCTGTGGCAGTTCTAGACTTCATACCCACACCCCCATCATTCAGAAGAAAGCAGATCATCTTCTGTCCCCCACCTGCCAAACACATCCATTGACACATCTCCTGACACATCTGTTGACCTGGTTTGGTTCATGCACCCAGCTCTAAACCACACCTAGAGAAAGGTTAAAGAGAAGCATGATGGGAATGACTCATCAAACAGAGAATACTGATATAGAGACAGAAATTACTAAAAAGAACTAAATGGAAATTCTGGAGTTGAAAAGTGTGATAACCAAAATAAAGAATTCACTATAGAGGCTCAGGAGTACACCTGAGTGGGCAGAAACCAAAAACCGCTGAATTTGAGGACATCACAAGAAAATGACAGACTGATATTATTTATGATTATAGATGCAAAAATCCTCAACAAAATATAATCAAATCGCATATGGCAATATATAAAAATTATTACATACTATGACCAACTGGGGTTTCCCCTAAAGATAAGGTCAGTTAACAAACCAATTAGTGTGATAAGGAGTGCACATGTTGTAATGAGCACTGGGTGTTGTAGGTGTCAAATCACTGTATTGTACACTTGAAACTAGTATTACAATGTATGTTAACTAACTGGAATTTAAATAAAAACTTTAAAAAGAATCAATTAGTGTAATACAACACGTCAACAGAATAAAGGGCAAAAACTATATAATCACCTTGACAGACACAGAAAAACATTTGACAAAATTCAAAACACTTTCATAATGAACACAGGCAACAAACTAGAAATAGAAGGATATTTTCTCAATGCAACAAAAGACATCAATGAAAAATTCACTGCTAATATCATATTTACTGTTGAAAGGCTAAGTGCTTCCTAAGATCAGAAATGAGACAATATCTGTTCTTTCTGCTTCTATTAATATTGTACTGGAAGTTCTGGCCAGTGCAATTAGGCAAGAAAAAGAAATAAAAGGCATCCAGATGGAAAGGAAGAAGTAAAATTATATTCACAGATGACATGATTTTTTACATAGGAAATCTTAAGGAATCCACTAAAATATTATCAGAACAAACAGGAGATTTTTGGATACTAGATTAACATAAAAAAATCACTTGTAGGGGTGCCTGAGTGGTTAAGCATCTGACTTCAGCTCAGGTCATGAGTCCTCACATGGTCTGTGAGTTCAAGACCCACGCCAGACTCTGTGCTGACAGCTCGGAGCCTGGAGCCTGCTTCAGATTCTGTGTCTCCCTCTCCTCTTCATGCTCTGTCTCATTCTCTCTCAAAAATAAATAAATGTCAAAAAAAATTAAGAAAAAAACTTGCCCATGAATGTTTATAGAAGCATTGTTCATAATAATAGCCTAGGACTAGAAAGAATTCAAATGCCCATCAACCCCTACGTGTGTAAATACAATGTGGTATACTCTTACAATGGAATATTATTTATTGGTAAAAAGAAATGAAGTTTTGACGCATGCTACAACGTGAAGGAACCTTGAAGACGTGTGAAGGAAAGCCAGTCACAAAAGACCACTTGTATGACTCCATCTATAGGGAATGTCCAGAATAGGATCAAGCTATCAACAAAAAGTTACACAGTGATTATCTTGGGCAGTAAATGGAGAGTGTGCACAGTGTTTATTTTTGGTGTGACAAAAATATTTAAACATTTGATTATGACGATGGTCACTTAACTCCATGAATACACGAAATATCATTGATTTGTACACTTTAAGGGGGTGAATTATACGGTATATGAATTGTATCTCAAGAAAGTTGAGATGATGAGAAAAGGGGCACCTGGGTGGCTCAGTTGGTTTAAGTGTCCAACTCTTGATTTCAGCTCAGGTCATGATCTTGAATCACGAATCTTGAGACTCACCCCACCTTGGGCTCTGTGCTGGGCCAAGAGCCTGCTTAAGATCTCGATCTCTCTCTCTCTCTCTCTCTCTCTCTCTCTCTTCCCCCCTCCCTCTGCCCCTCGCCCATTCATGCTCTCTCATAAAAAATATGACACATGAAATCCCCAAACAATACTGAATATGCAAGTAAAAGGAAATATATCACTGAAATGAAAAAATCAACTTAAAATGACTACTAGTGAACCAACAATTGACCTCTCAGATCAAAGAAGGGCAGGAGTCAGTTTTCCTAGGCAGCACAAGTGACTATTAACCTATGCATTTTAAGGCATTTGAGGATTCAAGGCTCTTTTCTTGGGAGACTCTACCTGGATAGTTATAAATCCTAAGAGACTCCTGGTCCAATGAATATCCTAAGAAGAATTTCAACAGAAGCAGGAGCTGTTGCACTTTTAATTACGGAAATGTAAATTTCTCGTATTGACATAAGTAACAGATCAGGTATATTTTGTATGAAAGCTACAATTAAAAAAAAAAAAATCACTGTCCTCCAATGACCGTAACCAATGAAGGCAAGAGAATGAAAGCATTCTCTGAAGACGGCAGTCAGTGGTTACTTGGGGCCATTAATTAACATCCCCCGTGTGATATCTTCCCTGTCTCACCCTCCAACAGCTCCAACACACGCTTAAAATACGGTGAGACGGAAGCCTTTTTTAAGAGGCTGTCAGTGACAGTTGTGGAAGTCTTGAGGGCAGGCAGCCAAAGTGCACGCCACACGCAGCCTGCAGCATGGGGTTCGGCTGTTTGAAGCATACATCTTAAAGGACTCAGCAGTCAAGAAGACATGGCACGAGACAGGCACCGCAGAGTGGCAGGGGTCTCATTTGATATTGACAAGTGACTGGAGCACCAGGGACGAGACTCACTTCAGCGCTCACTTCAAAAGACAGACCAGGGGCTTTCTTATGAAAGCCGAGAGAACGGTGCAAAGCTGGCTCGAGACAACAGTGCAAAGCTGGCTCGTGCAGGGCTGTCTGCGGAGGCTCGGGGGTGGGTATTACATCACAGGAATTAAAATTCCCCACCGCTTCCCTGTCTCCGGGAAAAACTAATTTGTTCATGGAGCTTCTTGTTCGTGTCTTTTTGGCCAAAATGAAAGCCAGGGTGTTGCTTCCATTGATTCAATACTTTGCTAGGAGGAAAAAACTTTTTTAGTGGTCCCAGAGACAACAGGAAAGAGATGTAGGAAACAGAACACTTGGTTCTCGAAGATAAATTACGTGAAATGGGCCAAACTGTTGAAATGCAATTAATCAAAAAGGTTTTTCGAGGTTATTAATAAGCAGAGTTCCAAGATAAAGGAGGCTTACATTTCCTGTTCTAGATTTTAGTATGTTGCTTATCCCAAGATCAGGGCTCTGGAGGACAAGAGAGAAAAAGGAGTCTTAAAATTAGGCTTACTTACAGGTGTTAGAATAATTGATGGAGTGCTACTTCATCAGAGGGCAGGGCAGTTATGTAAGACGGGGTAAGGAAGGGCTTTTCACCTCTGTTTCAAAATATTTTTTAAGTTTATTTATTTTTTTAGTAATCGCTACACCCAATGTGGGGCTCAAACTCACGACCCCGAGATTTAGAGTTGCATGCTCTTCCCACTGAGCCAGCCAGGTACCCTCCTTTCATTTCATTTTTGTCACTTTCTTTAACAAGCACCAGAGAAAATATCGTGTATTTATAGGTCTTGGGATTATGGTCCTTAGGAGGCCCTATGATCTCTTCTCTGCTTCTTTCTTTTCTTATTCCATTCTCTTTCTCCATTTTTGTTCCTAAGAGGAGTCTCTGGATTTTCCTAGGAAGCAACCTTCAGCCTCCCCTCCCGGGTTGAAGGAAGACCTTGGTTTCACAGTCCACAGGAGAGTTCAAGGGAAAAAGGGAAGGATGGAGACTTTCTGATGACTGGGCAGACCCCAATTATCAACAGACTAAAACATGAAATGGGCAAGAAGAGGAAGGCCTAGTTCACAACAAAGATAACAACACATGCAACACAGATTATGTCCCCGAGAAGCTCAAAGGACAAGGAACTTGTTTCTTTCTCATTCAACTTTTTTAAAACTAGGAGAGTTGCTTCAAAGGAATGTTTAGGAAGACTTTCTAAGCCTTCTTCATGTAGCTGGACTGACTAATCCTTAAAAAACACAACTCACTAAATGTAAGAAACAAAACTACAGAAATAGAGAAAAATATAAAGGAGATATGGTTTTATAATCTCAAGGTAAAGTTTCCCTAAGCAATTGACTAAACCCAGCAGCCATAAAGGAAAAGACAACTGATTTGACGTTATAGCATTAGCAAACATCCAAAGGGGCCGAAACCAAAAAGACAAGTATCATATTTAACACACGGAGGAGTAAAATCAAGAATATGTTTTTGTTTTAAAAAAGGTCTAAGAGGGACGGGGTGCCTTGGGTAGCTCAGTCGGTTAAGCGTCTGACTTTGGCTCAGGTCATGATCTCGCGGTTTGTGAGTTTGAGCCCCATGTCGGGCTCTGTGCTGACAGCTCGGAGCCTGGAGCCTGGTTCAGATTCTGTGTCTCCTTCTCTCTTTGTTCCTCCCCCATTCACACTCTGCCTCATGCTCTCTCTCTCAAAAATAAAGAATAAAAAAAAATTTTTTAAGGTCTAAGAAATTGGTAACAGAAAATGAAAAAAACAAACCGATGGAAAAATAATAAAAGGGTATGAACAAGCAACTCTGAGAAGATGAAATACAATTTTCAAAGAAAGAAAGAAAACCTCCTAAATAATCAAAGAAATGCAAGAAACCAGTTTGCTCATACACCAACAGACAGGAGTACAAATTGGTAAAGCCTATTTGAAAACCTGTTTGCTAATACCGACCAAAATGTCAAATACACAACTGTCCACCAACAGGTATCTACTTGAAAAACATTTGCATTGGGGCGTCTGGGTGGTTCAGTTGGTTAAGCGTCCAATTCTTGGTTTCAGCTCAGGTCATGGTCTCACGGTTCATGAGATTGAGCCCTGCGTCGAACCCCACCTTGGGCTCTGTGCTGTCAGTGCAAAGCCCATTTGGGATTCTCTCTCTCCCTCTCTCTGCCCCTCCCCCACTCATGCTCTCTCTCTCAAAATAATGGATAGACTTTAAAAAATAAATAAGTAAATAAAAATAAGTGAATAAAAACATTGCACATATGTACAAAGATATATTTACAATGATGCTCCTTGTAGTGTGATATATTGGGGAAAATGCTCCCCCAAAGTACCCTCCCATGTTTTTTAAAAGAACGAAAAAGACTTCTGTCTAGAAAACTGGAGCGATCACCAACACTTAACTATTAAACAAAACCAAGTAACAAAACAATTGGTAAGTATGATCTCACATATAAAAAGTCATATGCTCCTGTTTATATAAATTCACAGGAAGGCGATCATCAGGATGGTTGTGGTCAGTGCTGTGAAGTGATGTGGCTGTAAGAAGAAAGGGTGGCTTTTAGGTTAAGTTGCCTAGTGGGTGAGGCTTACACAGTAAACACATTTTTGAAAATAGAGTAAAGAGGAAGAAACAGAACACAGGCATATGAGTGTACTTGAGCCCTCTCCTGATCTCTTACAGAGAGCGGACACCACTTCTGTACTTTCCAGCACTGTAACCGGTGATTCCCCAACCCCACTAGACAAGCGCTTCTCTGTGGCCACAGCATCTGGCACATGGGAAGTGTCCCATCGGTGTTTGTTGAATTAATGTTGAATTAAATTCATAAATGAAAAGTTGCTGCTTTAGAAAAAAGAAACACCTAGAGGCTACATAAACATCCAAGATTCACAGTGTGTGTGTGTTTTGTTTTGTTTTTTACTTGTCAATGTATTAAATGAATAACTCGGGAGGGATATCAGAGGGATTGGACAGCTTCTCAATGTACCTTATATAGGAAGCAGGTGGGTACAGATACTCTACGTACCATAGTGATTCACTGGTATCTCCGTGAGGGAGCCACTCCCCACCTCTCCCCGCTCCCTACACATACCACACATCTTTGCCCCCAAGTAGCCACGATAGTGTAGTCTTTGTCCTACGTCCCTCCACTGTGGAGAGATGAGCATTCTCCTTCCCACTCTGATTTCCTTGCTATGTTCCTCTTCCCCTTCCCCACTTGTCTTAGTCAGCTCAGGCTTCTATAACCAGTGCCATAGACTGACTGGCTTCCGCAACAAAGACAGCATTTCTCTCTCACTCTTCTGGAGACTTGGGAAGGCTGAAATCAAGGTGCTGGCTGAAATGGTTCCTGGTGAGAGATAGCTACCTGGTTTGCACACACTATCGTGTGATATATTCACATGGCAAAGAGAGAAATCCTCTCATTGTTTTCCAATGAGTGCATGAATCATGAGGGCTCCACTCTCATTTTCTCTTTTTTCTCCAAATAGCCCCCACCTCTCCAAATACCATCCCATTGGGGATTAGGTCTTCAACATATGAATTTTGAGAGGATGCAAACATTCAGCCCATAGCACCAACTGACCCCAGTATAAAAGACCATGAAGCCCTATCTCCTCTATGGAAAATTCAAGGGTCTCAGATGCACCTGACATTTCCTCCAAATTCTACCTGTCTTATGGATTTGAGTCCCAGTTGAAAGATGTATTCACACCTCAAGCTTCTTTTTTATTCATTTCTCCTTATGCACATTTATGCTTTAGTATTTTTAGAACTGGGGCAGTATTAATTATTATATCCCAAAAACCAAATACACAGCAGAACTCAGTTATATAGCACCCTCTTAACCAAGCAATCCATCTTTCCAGAATTTAGCTAAAGACTAAGAACAAACCTCAGCCCTCAAGGGCCAAAACTCAATGTCAAAAAGCCTGGGCTGGTTATTCATAAGCAAGCCTTCAGACTTCCAGGAATCCTGATTGTCTGATTTCCTGACCACCCCTCCCCCCCGCCACATGTCAAAAATCTCAAAATAAGAATAACAAAAGATTTATGGAGTCTGATCAATTGAAAACAGCAAGGAGGAAATGACAACTGATTGCTTGAAAAACTAACTAATGGTGAATTTATAAACAAAGCAACATACACTAAGACTTGTGGGGCGCCTGGGTGGCTCAGTCGGTTAAGCGTCCGACTTCAACTCAGGTCACGATCTCGCGGTCCGTTAGATCGAGCCCCGCGTCCGGCTCTGGGCTGATGGCTCAGAGCCTGGAGCCTGCTTCCGATTCTGTGTCTCCCTCTCTCTCTGCCCCTCCCCCGTTCATGCTCTGTATCTCTCTGTCTCAAAAATAAATAAACGTTAAAAAAAATTAAAAAAAAAAAAGACTTGTGCAACATGAGAACTTAAAGAACACAGTATGTGGTAAGTAGTCTTTCATACTTGAATAATCCCTAGTGTCACCCCTGAATTCAAAATGATGCTAACATGTGTCTGGATGGTGTATTAGTTGGGGTTCTCCTGAGAAATAAAATAAATGAGACTATACATGCATACACGTGTGCACGCACACACACACACACTTCATTATAAGGAACTGGCTCAGTTCCTCCATAAATGGAGGCTGAGAAGTCCCAAGGTCATTAGTCAGCAAGCTGGAGACCCAGGAGGGCTGATGGTGTGACTTGTAGAGCCAGGAGGTTTGAGACCCAAGATGAGTTAGTATTTCAGTTTGCATCCAGAGGCAGGAAGAAACTGATGTACCAGTGCAAGGAAGTCTGGCAGAAGTTCACTCTAACTCAGCCTTTTTGTTATAGTCAGGCCTTCACCTGATTGGATGAGGCCCACCCACATTAGGGAGGACAGTCTGCTTTATTCAGACCACCAATTCAAATGTTAATTTCATCCACAAACACTCTGGCAGAATTATGTTTGGCCAACCATCCTGAAAACTGACACACAAAATCGATTGTCACAGATGATAAGCCTGAGTAATCAAGAAACCTTTAAATTATGTACATTATAATCTAGGTAATGAAAGAAGAAAGCATGTAACTCATTTTACAAGAATTACCTCCAAAATTACTAGTGTAAAAATCTTACCGCTGTAACATTATCTTAGAATGTCAGTTTTCCACAAATAATTCTAGCTTTCTAAGAACTCACTGTAGTTGAGAGTTTGTTAAGGCTCTACCATAGAGAACCGAGGTTTAGGTCCCATAGGTTGGTGTGAATACTAGCTCAGAAGGAATCTTTCTGGAAGGAATCTTTCATGTTGTACATGAATATGATGATTGCCACACCCACCTCCTTACATATATAGCATGACTTACATGATATTAGACACTTCTATAATTCTTTTTTATTCTTTTTGTTTATTTATTTATTTTTGAGAGAAGAGAGAGCAGGGGAGGGGACAGAGAGAGAGAGGAAGACAGAGGATCCGAAGCAGGCTCTGAGCTGACAGCACAGAGCCCGACATGGGGCTCAAACTCACAAACCGTGAGATCATGACCTGTGCTGAAGTCGGATGCTTAACCGACTGATCCAACCAGGCACCCTGACAATACAATTCTTAATATTCTGTACATCTCTATCAATTTACGAATGCCTTTAAAATGTAAGCTCTGAGGGAATCTATCTATTTAACTTGCTTTTTATGACCGTCCTCACAGCACCTTGCCTAAGGAGACATTTCAATATGCTGTTTCATGACATGATTAAAAGGACTGGAAAAGTACAATTCTGGGGATATATATTTCTTAACAGTATGAACTTTTCAGTTGTTGTTTGTGCCTTATTTTAACAAATAGTAGCAGATTTGTGTCATTATCAAATAAAATTGAAAATACTAAAAGTTCCTTAAAACTTCTACAATTTGGCAGTAAAACCAAACCTAACAGCAGAAAAGTCTATAAACCTTGGTCATTAGTTTTTTATGAGTAAAATCTCTGGCTAATGCTATATTTTTTATAGACATTTTATCATACTCAGGCTATTGATCATTTTAATGGGAGACACTTGCTTGGGAAAGAAACATCAACCAAGGGAAATGTGCATGTGTATGTATGATGTAGATAGTATATATTATCTAGATATTATATAAACATATCGGCATATATATATGCATACACACATACATGTGTGTGTACAATAAGTATATATGTGTGTGTGTGTGTGTGTGTGTGTGTGTATATATATATATACATATATATATATATATATATATCAGCAGTCTTCAGAATCCAATCATCTGGCATATAATCAATTGGCTACAAATAATGAAAATATTTGTACAATACATTATAATTTGGTTTGCAAGTGGGAAGTTAGAAAAACCTAAATAGAACACAATTAAGCAATGACAATCTGCTCAATCTTTGGGCAAGCCATCATTTGAATTTCTCTTAGGTGAAGTAGAGACAGAACCAAGAAAATCTCTTTTGGGGGAAAAATGTTAACTTCTGCTTTATTTCATAATGCTCACGTTCACTGTGTCATGGAAAATATTTGGATGTGGAGGTAGCAAGTCCTGAATTCAAATCCTGAGTCATGGATAGTCTCTGGATAGAGACACACATGCCATCTTCTCTAAGCAAAGCGTTTTCCATTGTACATGGCAGGATTAGTGACAAATTCACTTGTGTGCTGTTATCCCTCCTCCCTCAACCTTTTCAAGAGGAATCTAGGACTTTGGATCCCAAACTGGGACTTTCCTTACCCAGCAGGGGGAGGCTAGTAAACTGGGCTTTGTGGTTTGAAGGTCTGGGTAGAGGCTGTAACCTCAGATACCTACAGGAGCCCAGCCTTAAATACAGGGGTAAATCCCTTTGGGCGGGACAATAGGGCTGTCATTGGCAGGCAATAGGTAGGTGTGGTCACTGGGAAGCACATCTGCCCCACACAAAGGAAGCTGACCCAATTCGCTTCAAGCTAGCTATTGCCATCAAGGTCTACAGGACCAATATTCCCAGATTTACTGTCTTTTTTTGTTTTTGTTTTTATTTATTTTTATTTGAGAGAGAGAGCGTGCATGAGACAGGGAGAGGGACAGAGGGAGAGAGAGACAGAATCTCAAGCAAGTTCCATGCTCAGCACAGAGCCTGATGCAGAGCTCCATCCCACAACCCTGGGATCATGACCTGAGCCGAAGTCAAGAGTCAGACGCTCAACTGACCGAGCCACCCAGGCATCCCCCTGCTTTTTAAGATTAAGTATGAATCCAACATTTTATGTTAACCCTCCCAATTTTTAAATATTTGAAGCTTAAAAATATTTTTTTTAAATACAAAGTCCTGGGTGAGGCATGTCTACTGCTCAGAGTTCATCTGACACCACCAATTTGCAACTTGGGGCCAGGACCATGAGGAGCTGAAACTGCATGATATGACCAGGGGCCAACCAGAAATGACACCTGGGAAGGGAGCCCAAGTCACAGGTTTTCTGAGAGGGCAAGACCTCAGCAAGACTTCTGGGGGTGGCAAGACCTCTGCAAGTTCACTGTCTTGGTGGCCATGAGAAACCCACACTAAGTCTTGTCGCTTAGGGAAACTTTGTGATGATTCTCCTTCCCTGAGTTTGGCAGAAAAAAAGAAACACCACTGGGGTTGTCCCCCTCTGAATAGGTCAAGCAACACCAGGGGCTCCCACCAAGGACTGACCCTTAAGTCCTCGAGTTCCCGAATGGCCCAAGGCCAACAAGATCCTTCATGGGTCCTGGAACTCATGTTTTCTTCTTTTGGGGTTTTCTCCCCCATTTTTCTGGAATAAATTCTTTCTTTTTTTTAAATACTAGATTTAATTTTTTTTAACGTTTATTTATTTTTGAGACAGAGAGAGACAGAGCATGAACGGGGGAGGGTCAGAGAGAGGCAGACACAGAATCTGAAACAGGCTCCAGTCTCTGAGCTGTCAGCACAGAGCCTGACGTGGGGCTCGAACTCACTGACCGCGAGATCATGACCTGAGCTGAAGTCGGCCGCTTAACTGACTGAGCCACCCAGGCACCCCCTTTTTTTTTTATTTTAACGTTTATTTGTTATTGAGAGACAGAGAGAGACAGAGCATGAGCATGGGAGGGGCAAAGAGAAAGGGAGACACAGAATCCAAAGCAGGCCCCAGGCTCTGAGCTGTCAGCACAGAGCCCGATGCAGGGCTCGAACTCACAAACCGTAAGATCATGACCTGAGCTGAAGTCAGATGCTTAACTGACTGAGCCACCCAGGCACCCCTGGAATAAATTCTTCAGTGACTTCTATGAAAGGGTACAACAGAAATCAACAGGTGCCTCTCATCATACTAGACACCTCCCCCCGCTTACCTTCAAATCCAGAGGGGGTGCTGTCTCAGGCTGCTGGGACCCCCAATAGGGGCTGGGGCCAGGAAACTTCCAGGAAATCCAAAACCCACAACAACTACTGGGTTTTTCCAAAACTCTAACTGTAGCCCCATTTTTCATTCTCCCCATGGTTATATCAAATTCTATGGGCTGGTTCAGGCACCTAACCTCATTATTACGGTGATGTGGAGAATTAAAAAAAAAAAAAAAAAAAAAAAAAAAAAAGCTTTAGAGGAAGGAAGACGTGGATTTAAAATCCTGCTCCAACCATTTTCTTGGCAGATTACTTAATCCTTCACAAATTTCAATATTTTAATCTGTAAAGTGAGAGCAGTACCTACCATTTGGGAATGTCATAAGAATGGCCCATATTTAGTACTTAAGGTGTCAAAGGACCTTGAGAACACCAATTAGACATGACCTGAAATATTCAAACTCTTTTACATGTACAACAAGAATACTGTGTTTCCTTGTCCCTAGATAAATATTCATATTTAGAAGGGATCAGTGGCAGCTTGGATTCACTTTATCATCACCTCCCTGGGCTTATTACTAATTCATGGAAGTCCTTTTCGCTCCAACCAGTTGTTGGTATTATGGTTTCAGGTGGAAATAGCATTTGGATAATTTGTGTCCACCTATCAAATTGTGCATGAAAAATAAAAAGTAAAGAAAAAAATTAAAATACAGATGTGAAATGACTATGTTGGTTTAATGGACCTTAAAAAAAAACCCACTCATAAAAAGTGCTGCAAAAGATACTCAAAGTGCATATCTGGTTGATTTTGCTCAAGGAAATGACTTGAAAGCCTCTGAGACAGAGGAAAACATATCTAGTCTCGTTAGCTGGTACAAACTCAACACATCTAATCTTTTATTTCCCAGTGACTGGCTTTATCCAAGGTACAATTCAGACTTGGAGATGTCGTTAATTTTTCTGTCTAATGACTCAAGGCAAGCCAAATGTCAAAGAAACTTTTAATATGTAAGCTTATTTGTCCCATAAAGAAATCAAATTGGACTCAAGTTATGAATTCATGCTAGGCTCTGCACGTTACAATTCAACACAAGCCAAAAGCAGTTTTTTTTCTTTTTTCCAGGATGGAAAACCCTACTGACTATGGTCATTCTCCAAGAGCAACTCAGCTAGCCTTGTTATGGTGGTAAGGTGAGTTCTGGCTATCGTTCCAAACTTTGTATATTCCTACAAAGGAGACACCAGCTATACAGCCAAAGAGCATGCAAGATAAGAAATGTTTCCTGATCATTTCCAGGAAGTTCCAGAGTTAATCAACTCTGTGTAGTCTTGGTCCTTAAATAGACTATATTCAGTTTTTCAGATGTCAACATGTTTTTCCATAAGTAACTCCAAGTTCCGTGATTACTACCTGCAAGTGGTCTCTTCTCTAAATCACGTATCTATTGTGATATCACAACTAGCAAGTGTTCTAGGCACCTCAAACCCAGCAGCTTCTAAGACTCAGTTACTCATCTCATATCCCTTATAGATTTTATCCACCTCTTAATTTCCTGTCTCTGTTTGTGGCACCCAGTTGCCCATGGTGTAAATCTCTTTCCCTCAACTCTCTCCTTCATGTCCAAATTTCAGCAGGTCCTGGAAATACTGTCTCCAGAACATATCTCTGATCTCTCCATCATGGTTCTGATGGTCATTTAGAACATCTCATTCATTAGCCTTCTCACTTCCACTCCTACCCTTCTCAGATCTCTTCATTATACAGAAGGCAAGGGGTTTTTACCAAACTCCAAAAAATCAGTTCATATCATTTTTAAAAAATGTTTTATTTATTTTTGAGACAGAGAGAGTGGGGGAAGGGTAGAAAAAGAGAAGGATCCAAAGCAGGCTCAGCGTTGATAGCAGAGAGCCTGACATGGGACTCGAACTCATGAACCACGAGATAGTGACCTGAGCCAAAGTCAGACACTTAACCTACTGAGCGACTCAGGCACCCCCAGTTCATATCATTTTTAAATGAATCAAAGATCTTTCTGAAGCAGTTATCTGCACTCCCTTCTCACACACTTTGTGCTTCTGTCCCTTATTTGGTTTCTCCACAACTAACAAATTATAAGTATTTTATTCCCATGTTTACTTTTTTCAAGATGTCCCCTTCAACAGGATGTAAGGAGTGATGGTATAATGTCTTGTTCAATGATTCATCCCTAGTACCTAGGATAGTGGATACACATAAATTTTGGGATGAATGAATTAATATCTAGAGCTGGTGACAAGATGACTAGTATTATTTGAGTACTCTTTATGTTACAGGAATTGGCGTTGGCATTTCAGATCCATTATTCAATTCCTTTATAGAGTAAGAATTCATAATATGGCCCTTAAAAGAACCTAGATATCATTTCACTTTTCTGCTTTCCTGGACAGATCATACATACATATACATACATACATTTATAATGATTACCTATGCTCTTCTCACAGATAACTACAGTCAGATATTCTAACAGCTCCCAAGATGTTCTTCTCTGTTTCATGGCTATTTCTGATATGTGAGTGCTTTAAACACATTTGCTTTCACTAAGCATTTGCAAAGTTTGGTGAATGGATCATTCTTATTCTTAAAGGCAATTATCACCACCCTTCAGCCTTAAACAATATCAAACAGTTACTTTAGAATGTTTTCAAAGGCCAACTCTTAATCATTTTCATCATTTGAGGTTTTTTTTTAATTTTTATGTTTTTTTTTAAAAAATTCAAGTATAGTTAACAACAGTGTTATATTAGTTTCAGGTGTACAATGTAACGACTCAACACTGCCATACATCACACAGTGCTCATCACAACAAGTACCCTCCTTAATCTCCATCACCTATTTAACCCATCCCCCCCATCCTTCCCCTCTGGTAACCATCAGTGTGTTCTCTAGAGTTAAGAATCTGGTTTTTTTCCAGTTTGTCTCTTTTTCTTTGCTCATTTGTTTTGTTTCTCAAATTCCACATATGAATGAAATCATATGGTATTTGTCTTTGTATTTCACTTAGCATTATACTCTCTAGATCCATTCATGTTGTTGCAAATGGCAACAATGTACACACACACACACACACACACACACACACACACACCACGCTTTCTTCATCCATTCATCCACTGATGGACACTTAGGTTGTTTTCACATCTTGGCCATTGTAAATAATGCTATAATGAACATGCAGGTGCAGATATCTCTTCAAATTCGTGTTTTTGTTTCCTTTGGATAAATACCCTAAAGTGGAATTGCTGGATCATAGGGTAGTTCTATTTTTAATATTTGAACCTCCATATGTTTCCCGTAGTGGCTGCACCAATTTACATTGCCACCGACAGTGCACAAGAGTTCCCTATCCTCCACATCCTCACCAGCATTTGTTATGTCTTGTCTTTTTGATACTAGCCATTCTGCCAGGTGTGAGGTGGTATCTCATTATGGTTTTGATTTGCATTTCCCAGATGATGAGTGATGTTGAGCAACTGTCATGTGTCTGTTGCCCATCTCTAGAAAAAAATATCTATTCTAATCTGCTCATTTTTAAAGTGGATTCTTTGACTCTTTTGCTATTGTGTTGTATGAGTTGTCTATTTGGGATATTGGTCTCTTATCAGATATATGATTTGCAATTCTTTTCTCTCATTCAGGAGGTTGCCTTTTCAATTTGTTGGTGGTTTCCTCTGCTTTGCAGAAGCTTTTTAGTTCAATGTAGTCCTACATATTTATTTTTGCTTTTTTACTTTCACCTTTGGTATCAGATTCAAAAATTCATCACCAAGAACTATGTCAAGGAGACCTAAGCTAACGTGATGCCTAGGTTTTCTTCTAGGAGTTTTTTATGGTTTCAGGTTTTATATTCAAGTGTTTAATTTGTTTTGAGTTAATTTTTGAGTATGGTGTAAGACACTGATCCAGTTTCATTGTGTTACATGTGGCTGCCCAATTTTCCCAACACCATTTATTAAAGACCCTGTCCTATCCTCACTGTATACTCTTGGCTCCTTTGTTGTAAATGAATTGACCATATCTGGGTGGGTTTGACCATATCCTGGGGAGAGGCAGGAGAGAGAGAACACAGAGCCTGACTCCGGGCTTGACCCCACGAACTATGAGATCATGACCCAACCTGAAATCAAGAGCTGGATGCTTAACCAACTGTGCCATCCAGGTGCCCCTGTCTTTATTACAGTTTTAAGATTTATGCATGTAATTGCATGGAGGTGTATTCTATTAATATTCATTGTTCAGTATTTATATACAGTTGCTTTTTGATATAGCTTTATAGTTTTTGCATATAGTCCCTTATATAATTTATATAAAACCTTTCTTCTTCTTTTGTACTACTTTCCTCTTTGTTTTTGTGTCAAGATACTGTAATGAGATATTTATATTTTGTTGTTTCTACTACAGAAATTAAGAAGCCTGTGTTCTAAGTCTAGTTTCCAAAGTTTAAGGTGTTTACGAATGGTTTCAATTAACAGAGCCAAAACCAGAGGCTGCAAAACACCCAGGGGATTATTCCTCCTACAGGCTCTTTGGAGAGTACAAGAAAATTGAAGGCAGCTTGTACTAAAGGGAACTCAAAGGAAAAACTGTTCCCACATTTGGAGAAGAGATTCTGTTTCCCTGAGCCTGGGGAAGCAGTGGTGCTGGGTGGGGTCTGATGGATGCATTCTACAAATAGAGACGAGTTTCTCACTTTTATGTTTGCAACTGAGATTAGTTGATGCAACACAATACTTATGGCACCCCAATGTGATGAACATTCACATCCACATGGCTTATGGAAGGGCAGGCACGAGACTGGTAAGTGAGAGCTTCTTAGGATGGTGAAAAGAAAAATAACTCTCATCATTGCTACAGCAGAAAGAACAAAACTCAAATGAGTAGATAAATAAATTATCCTGCTGGCTTTTGTCCCAAACTTAACTAGCTCCATCATAGTCAACCACCTCATAAAATTAAAATGGCACAACAGGGTCTCCTGGCTGTCTCAGTTGGTAGGGCACATGATTCTTGATCTCAGGGTTGTGAGCTCAAGCCCCATATTGGGTGTAGGGATTACTTAAAAATAAAATCTTAGGGGAGCTTGGGTGGCTCAGTCGGTTAAGTGTCCAACTCTTGATTCAGCTCAGGTCATGATCTCAAGATTCATGGGATTGAGTCCTGCATCAGGCTCTGCGCTGACAGCACGGAGCCTGCCTAGGATTCTCTCTCCTTCTCTCTCTTCCCCTCACTTGCACTCACTCTCTCTCTTTCTCAAAATAAATACATAAACTTAAAAAAAAAAATAGGGGCACCTGAGTGGCACAGTCGGTTAAGCCTCCAAATCTTGATCTTGTCTCAGGTCACGATCTCACAGTTTGTGGGTTCAAGCCCCTCACTGGGGTCTCCACTGACAGCACAGAGCCTGCTTGGGATTCTGTCTGTCCTTCTCTCTGCCCCTCCCCCACTATTGTGCATGCACTCTCTCTCTCTTTCTCAAAATAAAAACTTAATTAAGAAAATAAAAAGTAAAATAAAATCTTAAAAAATGAAATAAAATTTTAAAAAATGGCACAAAAAATGCTCTAGACTCCAAGCTTCAGGACAGTGTATAAAGGAAGGGCTTGCCTTTATACATACCCACATTACCCAGCACCTGGTGGGCACTAAAGGACTATAACAATAAATACATCTAATATATGGCTGTATGGCTCCACAATTCCTAGGCACAATAAATCCACAAAACTATAGCACATCTGTAAAATGGAGGTGTCTCAAAGGCAGCTGACAATCTCTCCAAAAGGTTTTCTGTTACTGAAACCTCCCAACAAAAATAATAAATGTCATCTACAGAAATACAGTTGATGACTCTGTTTACCAAGTCACTTGCCTGGAAAATGTAGGAAGCCAGCACCTATGACACTCAGCCCCCACGACACCCAGCACAAATCCAATAGACTTTGCTCAAACAGAATGGACTGCCCAAGAGAGGAAAGAACCTCTGTGTTGTCAACTTCGAGAAGAGACATTATTCTGAAAAAGAAGGATTGGTTGACAACCCTCAGTATAAATAATGAGAGAAAGCAGGCAGGAATAAAATGCAGAACATAGGGCGTAAGCAGGTAGAAGGGTAAAGAAACTTCTGCAGTGTTCCACACGTCCATTTTTTCACCCCTTTTAGCTTTGTCACTTGTTCCATCCATCTTCCAATTTGCATTTGGTGAATGGTTTGCTAAGTGTCCCCACCATGCTTTTTCCTCACATCCCATCCCCCTTCCTTCTCCTCACTCTATTTAAAATAGATGGTTGCTCCCCTTCTTCATCAGGGTTTCTCTCTGTATCCTCATGCATGAAAAGAAGCATTTCTTCTTTCTGACAGGGCACGATTGCCATGTGTTGCCAAATAAACATGAGTGTTTATGGGTAAGAGCATCCACTAAGGTTAACAAGGCGAATACTATCATTAGGTGAGGTCAGGGGGCATATAAATGTGGGCAAGGAGAAATGGATTCCCCCCTCCCCCGCGCCAGAGGCATTAAGTGACTCTGACGTTAAGAATGTTCCCCTCTCATTGGGTGCCTGGGTGGCTCAGTCAGTTAAGCATCCGACTTTGGCGCAGGTCATGATCTCGTGATTCACAAGTTTGAGCCCTGCCTCAAGCTCTGTGCTGACAACTCAGAGCCTGGAGTCTGCTTCAGATTCTGTGTCTCACTCTCTCTCTGCCTCTCCCCAGCTTGTGTTCTCTCTCTCTCTCCCTCTCTCGCTCTCTCTGAAAAATAAAAACATTTTTAAAAAATTAAAAAAAAAGTGCTCCCCTCCCAGTCCACATTTATACACCCGTGAAAGCAGGCCAAAAGGAGGAATATCTGGACAAGCTGAGGGAAACACAGAAAACAATGGTTCTTGGGATTCTGTGAATGTTTACTTCAATCTGTGAAAGCAGGTGAGAAGCTAAGAGGTTCCCCTCCGTGGTTTTCAACAAATGCCCCTACCGCTAACGCCAACGGCAGGTGTGTGGGTGGTTACTTCAGCAAGTGTGGTAATAAATGTGCTCACGGCTTGCTGGGTACAGACAGTTCTGTTACTATGGGGCAGCTGGGCAGGAGCCTAGGTCCACCTCAGATCTTATCCTCCTCAGATCTGGTGGAATGACAAGCCAAAACCAAGGGCACACTCCTCATCACGACAATTAAGCCATGTCAGGATCTCTCTCCAGTTTTGTCAAATCACGCACAGTTCTACTCATTTCCCTACCATTTAGCCTTACCAAGGACTATTTTTTTCTGAAATCTTCTATGGTATTTCCTTTCACTTGGCTCTTGGTCCTTGCAGGGGCTGGGGAGAGTGGAGGAGGCTTTTTTTCTCCTTTTTTTTTTTAATGTTTATTTAGTTTGAGAGAGAGACAGAGACAGAGCGGGGGTGGGCAGAGAGAGAGAGAGAGAGAGAGAGAGAGAGAGAGAATCCAAAGCAGGCTCAACGCTCTGAGTTGTCAGCACAGGGCCCGATGTGGGGCTTGAACTCACCAGCTGAGGGATCATGACCTGAGCTGAAGTCGGACACTCAACTGACTGAGCCCCCAGGTGCCCCTCTCCTCTGTCAATTAAACTCCTATCTATCTCGCTGCTGAGGAGATGGGGACACCTAGTTAAGACAGATCATCCTCTTCTGCACTAAGTATAATTAGTATATCTCTGTCACATATTCTGTATCTTCTACTCAACCCTGCTCCAGGATCCAGAATAGCTTCTTGAGGATCCAGAATAGCTTATACTTCTTTTTTTATTTTAGAGAGAGAAAGTGCAGGCACAAGTGGAAGAGAAGGGCAGAGGGAGGCAGGGAGGGAGAGAGAGAGAGAGAGAGAGACAGAGAGACAGAGAGACAGAGAATCCTAAGCAGGCTTCACACTCAGCACAGAGCCCAATGTGGGGCTTGATCCCATGACCCTGGGATAACCCGAGCCTAAATCAAGAGTCAGAGGCACAACGGACTGAGCCATCCAGGTGCCCCCCAGAATAGCCTATACTTTCAATCAGCATGGTCCCTGAAATTCAAAACCCTAGAATTACAAGAATAAGCAAATGAAATGAAATGAAATAAAAAAGAAATCTTTGCCCCCTGTAAACTCCCAAAGAGCTCATACATACCTCTCCCTGGTGGAACTTTTTAGGTTTTCAGCTTTTGTCATGTAGATATTTTTGCATACATTAAAACTCCCAACTATATTCTCAGCAACCTGTGTATAGATCTGAATTTGGTTCTCTTACCGCCCCAGCTGACAGAACAAGACCTTGAATCCAACAGGGGTTCAACAGTGAATGGGCCAAACCCACCAATATGTGTTCTCTGAGTAGAAGACCATTCTACGTTTATAGAAAATTTTGAATACCTTTCAAGGAATGCAGTCCTGTTACAGACACATTTATCATTTAAAATACATGAACCAACTGTAGTCTGATAGATGTTTATAGAGAACATACTTGCTCACTGTTGAAGAAGAGAATTAATCATTGTTTTTATGTAATCAGTGCCTCTAAAGTCCTTGAGGGTACTCAAGAGCAGTTGATTTTCTTAAGTAGATTAATTATTTATACCATAAATTTGCATAGTCAATTCTGTGTAGAGCATAAAGCTACATTTTACCACAGCCCCTTAAAATGCCACAAATTCTACATTAGTGGGATTCAAATTAATGAGGCTTCTTTGTTTTCTAATGTCTTGTTAATATTAATAAAATACCAAAAAGTCTTCGTGGCCTTCAAGTGGCTGATTCACTGCTAGAGAGCCTCTCCCTATGTCACACTACCTGGCTCGGGCTGAGAGGGCAGAAAAGAATTTTGTAGACCAGTTCAGCTTCCATCACCCAACAATCATCCTGTGCCCCTCCGCCCCATTTTCCATTTCCAGCCCATTCAATATTCTCTCTTTCTGTGTCTCCAAACTGTGAGCTCTTCTAGATCTTTTTTCCCCTCCCTAATGCTCCTTTTTTCTTTTTTCATTTCCATTGTCTTCCTCCCAAGCTCCTCCCACCTGTTGACTTTGCAGCTCTTTAAGCAGTAATAGAAAGAGAGCCAACAATCCACTAGAGAAGGAGAATACTCCATGGAAAGTTAATTCACAAGGATAAGGTGGGTCTGCTTTGTAAATGCAGATGTGGGTATCGTGTTGTTCTTTCACGCTCCACCCTCATTTAATAAACACTGGGTACCTGCTACTTTTCTCTGCCCTCCACTGAGATATAAAATTCGGTAAGTCAAGATCATCCCATCAGGCATGGAAGGACGATCCGGTGTGGGAGAACGATCCCGCTCACAGGTAATGAACAGCACAAATAGCAAGTCCTCCAGTGTGGGCGAGCGCCCACAAGAGGCACCGGAAAAAGCAACCACAGTCATCAAAGAACACTTCACGGAGAAGTGAGTTTTGAACCGCACCTCTATGACTGAGTGAGCATTTGTCAAACAGACAGATTGAGGACAGTCTGCTCCAAGAAAGGGGACTGACTTTGTAGAGGCTGGGCGTTGTTAAGAATCATATTCTGCTGAGAAAGTTACCCATGAGATTGTTATCTAGAGGGCAGGTGCTTCAGGGTGGGAGGAAATGAAGCAGAAAAAAAAAGAGAGAGAGAGAAAGAGCTTTGCACAGGATCACTGGGGCCACTCTGAGAACTCTGTCATGTTGTATATAATTGAGAGTCTTTGAAGAATGAAGGTCGTGCAAGCCAACTTTCCGAAATGTAGTAAATACCTAAGTTAAGCCTGGGCATTGCTGGGAGTTCAAAACTAGTCTGGGGACATACATGGAAAGTGTGTGGAGTGTTTCCATTAGAAGCGTGTGTGCATGTGTGCATGTTTACGATGGGGAGTGGGGTGCAGGGTTAGTAAAGAGCACGTTGGGACAGAGCTCATCCCATGAAGTGCCTTCTCTGGACACAGTAAGACTGACACATGGCCGCTCCTTAGGTGAGAAAATGGAAGAATCTGAAACTCAGCCTCAGCACCATAGCTCATACTAGAACTCCCTTCTATCGCAGGCAGCTAGATAAAGGTCAAGTTCCAAATAGGAGAATGAGCTGTACATAGTAACTGAACGGGCTGTTCCGACATACTTGGTAACACATTGGGCTCCCTGTGAGAGAACAGGGTCTACGGGAGACAGAGCCAGTCTTCCCTTTTCTGTTACAAACCACTGCAGATGGTGGTGCTCACAAGGGGGCTCAGGGGTGCTGCATGCAGAGAGAGACTATGCCCAGCAGAGGGGGAGGAGAAAAGAGGACAGAGCAGCATCAGGGGGCCACCATGCCCAGCAGAGAAGTGGCAGTAGGCAGGTGCCAAGGGCACAGACCTTCAGAAGATTCAAGAGTCCTTGGGGAGCTAGACTGGGCAGGGGGCTGGGCATTCTGCATTAGGAGATGGCTATGGTGTGCCTAAGACATTCGGGGCTGGATACTATTAGCATCCAGAGAGGAGGATCCTAAGAGAAGTGTAGGCTACAGAAAGAACATTTAGCTGGTAATACAGGAAAGGAAACACAGGCACAAAGATTGGTTGTGAGACTACCAGAAGGTTCTAAGTAAGGAATGAGGAGGACAGGCATGAATTCGGGGTAGGGCTAAGGGAATATCATCAAGGATAGTATGAGGCAGAAAGTTACCTTTCGGCCACCTAAAGAAACTAATGATGAATGTCTTGTGGTATTTGCCATCCAAGGCTGGCAGTGAGAGAAGCAATGATCAGAAGTGTCTAAAAGGGAGCCCTGGTCCCCATGTGACCTTGCTTATGATGACTTAGCTAGGATGAGTTGGGAGTAGGAGGGTCCTCCCTATAGGAAGTGCTCTTCCAAAGTTCCATTTCTTAGAGGGACTGTGACTTCTTTACTGAAAAGGGGGAATAGAGCTTCCTTTGGGCCCTCCTTTGGTCCTTCCTTGGAAAGGGAGAACCCTTCCCTTCTGCAGGCACCAGGCGGCTGGCTCCCTAGACCACACCTGTAAACTGCTCCCATTCACACAGACCACTTGGCATCACCCACTGCCAAAGTCACATTCACATGCACCAAAATGAGAGAATAAACACTGGGAAGGCCAGGAACATGAATGATCTCAGCAAAGCATCCTGGGAAGATGGGAAGATGGCAGAGAACTGGCAGGGGTTGGAGGGTAGGGAAAGGGCGAAGGTTCTTTTTCTCTTGCTACTTCATGGCTCCGTCAGGTTCTCTTATCCTCAGTCAAGTCTATTTATTAACCCATGGTATTGTGACTGCTGGAGAATTAGTGTCAGACTCTGGAATATGCCAAGTGATAACAGGTCTGTTAAGGAATCCACCTAGCATGATCCAGGATAGGGTCTTATGAATGATTCAACCAGAGCTGGCACATCCTGCAGTTATACACTATAATAAGAACATACCACATGATTGAGACTGTGGTTAGAGATGCCCCTAAAACAAACCAAGACAAAGAAAAACAGAAGCTATTCACAAGTTGACTGATATTACTTTGATGGTGACATAGAATAAAATGATCTAAGTGCTCTGCCAGGAACCAGGATAAGCCTCGAAGTACATGACACTCATGTATGCGCCCAGAGTCTTCAGACCCACATCTACATAAAAGGCTATTTGTTTGCCTCTTTAGTTAGTGATATCCATAGGTTTTCTGGTAGAAGTAAAATCAGATGTCATTTTAAAGGATTGGCTGATTCAGGGGTGCCTGGGTGGCTCAGTCGGTTAAGCGTCTGACTTCGGCTGAGGTCATGATCCCAGAGTTGGTGAGTTCGAGCCTCGCATAGGGCTCTGGGCTGACAGCTCAGAGCCTGGAGCCTGCTTCGGATTCTGTGTCTCTCTCTCTCTCTCTGCCCCTCCCCTACTCATGCTGTCTCTCTCTCTCTCTCTCTCTCTCAAGAATAAATAAACATTAAAAAATTAAAAAAAAAAGGATTGGCTGATTGAGGTAGTAGTTTTAGAAGGAAATTAAAATTAGAAGGGTACCAACAACTTACCACTTATTGTATTTTCATTTACCTCTTTGATTTATAAAATTAGACAAGCTGAACTCTTCTTTTGGGACTGAATAATAAACATGACTTTGTGACTGCCAAGTTCTGCCTCATCTTTGGTCCAAAAGAAGGCATAGCACAGAAAGAGCACAGATTGAGACACTTTCTAAAGTTTACTTGATTATTTTGAGAGAGCGTGAGCACAAGCAGGAGAGGAACAGAGAAAGAGGGAGAGAGAGAAAGAATCCCAAGCAGGCTCTGTACTGTCAGCACAGAGCCTGATGTGAGGCTCCAACTCATGAACCGTGAGCTGAAATTAAGAGTCAGGCACTCAACCGACTGAGCCACCCAGGCGCCCAAGATGTTTTCAATGATAATGATGGCCAACCCACTGCCACTATCAGAAGATTGCCCCTTTGATTCCACAAATTTAGTTTGATACAGTTTTCAGTCACTTACATAATTCTAAGCTTCTCTACCCTCCTCTATTTTGTTTGTTCACTTATTTATTTTCGCAAGTTCTGCTTCAACTCTTACAATGTAGTTGAAATCAACTCAGAGAGAATTAATTGCTTTTTTCAGGAAAGCCTTGTGATTTCGGTCTGTGCTTTGAAGTGATATAATTATGGCAGCTGTGTTAACAGATCAAAAAGCACTGCACCAAAATGTTTACTGGAATCCCACTGTGTAGCGAAGGACATTCCAGAAGGACAGCTTGGTTCTGGGTGCTGTGGGATTCTGCTCCCAAATATACCAGTCTGAAATAAGACTACCTTGCAAATATCTATTTCAAGGGAGGCAGATGAGAAACTTAACCAATGACGCTTTAATACCCACTAAGACTTTGTTTCAATTGACAATTCACAATTTGTCTTAGAGGGCAGAGTGCTGGCATTGCATATCTACTTTGCACAGTATCAGAACCAGTATTTATTTTCATTTGGGCTCCAGGAATATGTGACTTGTTATTGACAGGGAACACATTGTTTTCAATTCTTTCCTGCTTTGATCCCACTCCATCTCCTGTGTGTGTGTGTGTGTGTGTGTGTGTGTGTGTGTACACGGGCACTGTGATTTGCTCTTGGCCCCTTTAATCTGGCTGCTTCTTGAACAATAGTCAGTAGGAGACACTAGGTGGAGGAGGGAGAACGCTTCCCTTCTGCAGAATGTTCTTTAGCTTATAAACAGCATCTTTTCTCATCTTCCAAGTCAGAGTCCATTGCTGCTAACAAAACAGAATCTGGTATGTCCCAGAAAGAAATGGCTGCTATAGCCATGGGGCAACTTGCCAAACAGAAATGCAAGAACAGGACCCATAACTTGGAATACACAATAGATTGAAAACCCAGAATTTTAAAATAGGACCTCCTTCATAAAATCCTTTCTTGGGATGCCTAGCATGGCCACAAGGCTGTGAAAGCAACCAGACATAGGGAGTAAACTGAACAGTGACCAGAGGGCAGAAAGGGAATTCTAACCACGTTGTGGCAAGGCTTGGCTTTTAGAGAAATTGTGGAGAAGCACAGTTTTCTAGACGCACCCACCCTTTAACATGGCCACAGGTGGAACTGGCCATGAAATGCCCTGTTGAGAAGATCCCATTGGTACAGAATAAAGTCCATGCTCTCATGACTGTGAGATCATGACCTGAGGTGAATCCAAGAGCTGGATGCTCAACCGATTGAGCCACCCAGGTGCCCCTGTTCTTCGGTTTCCAGTCACAGCTCTCATTTCCTTCTAAGCTCTCACCTGTGATGCCTCTGACACCTATATTTCTACAGAACAGTGTTCACAAAGATTTAGGTATTCTTTAAGACAATTCGTGGTTTTTCTACCATGTTTCTGACTTATTTCAGAGCCTCCACTAGGTGAGTCATCAATACCCATTTTCCTACAAACAGCCTGTTCCAGACAATCTCGTATTTTTTTTATCATGCTTCTCCAAATTCTTCCAGCTTCTGCCCACTGCCCAATTCCAAAGCCACCTCCACATTTCACGTGTCCCACAGCTGCATCCCATGTCCTGGTACCAAAATCTGTATTAGCTCTTATTGCAGCTATAACATATGGAGACCGATTTAGCAGTTTAGAACAAAGCTATTATCTTATAGTTTTGTTCCATAGGTGAGAAGTCCAACATGGATTTAAACAGGCTAAAAACTAAGGCTATGTTCCTTTCTAGAAGCTTCAGGAGAAAAGCAATTTCCTTGCCTTTTCCAGCTCCTAGGGGCCACCAATATTCCTTGACTCTGGCCCTCTTCCTCCAGTTTTCTTCATTCATCGGCACTACATCTTTCTACCTTTCTTACATGGTAACGTCTGCTTTGAACCTGACTCTGACAAGGCTCTTTACTCTGCTAAGTACTTAGTTGATGAGGTTAGGTCCACCTGGGCAATCCCAGAAAACCTCTACATCTCAAGGTTCTTGACCTTACTCAAATCTGCAAAGACCCTTTTTCCACATCATGTAACATAGTCCCATGTTCCAAGGATTAGGGCATGGACAACTGGGGGACATTATTTTGGGGTACGTTAATGCCTACTGCATTATCACTTACTTTGAATTTTATAGGATTTGGTACACAGCGTGTGAAGAATGGGTCATAACAAAAGTTATTTTTTAGTGGAGATGACAAAAAGATGGTCAAATTAATGATCATTTGCACGCACTGTGTTTTCATTTCTACTCCGTATCTACTTTTTAACATGTTAATATGGATTCTAGCAAGATTAGGCATAGGACAATGATGTCAATACTTTAGATTTTATAGGGCTTTATAGAAGCCACTGTGCTTTCAGATCTCAATGATGACATAATTACATCTTTTGAGATGTTTACATTGTGATATGTATTTCCTACATTCAACGTGTTTTCTGTCCTGCTATCCAGACAAGAAGAATACGGCATACAGTGAATGTGAAATTGTTTACTAAATTAATCCAATTTATGCTGTAAGTAAAAAAAAAGTTTTGTTTACAAGTTAACTTCGGTTACTGTTATTAAGGATTTAACCTTAAAGCGCTTGACCTTTAAATACCAACTCAATGCAGATGCACTATTTGTAACTTATGATGGCAGCAAAATGAGATGACTACTTCTATTATTTTTAATTTAAAGGTAAGAAAAACTCTGCCACATAGACTTCAGGTAACTCTGTCAAAGTTTTGCAACTGGTTAGTAACAAATCCAGGTTTAAACTCAGAAAGTGGGGGTGCCTGGTTGGCTCAGTTGGTTAAGCGTCGGACTTTGGCTCAGGTCATGATCTCACGATTTGTGAGTTTAAGCCCTGCGTCAGACTCTGTACTGACAGCTCAGAGCCTGGAGCCTGCTTCTGATTCTGTGTCTCCCTTTCTCTCTGTCCCTCTCTTGCTTGCATTTTTTTCTCTCTCTCTCAAAAACGAATAAACATTAAAAACAAACAAACAAACCCAGAAAGTGTGACTCCAGAGTCTATGCTCTTGACCATGATGCTTTGCAGATTCCTAATGAGATGATATACTGTTGACTGTAGCTGTATAATTAGGTAACCCTAATGTAAGCTGGGCTCCTCATTGTCCAGACTGAGCAGAGGCTCACTTTTAAAAAAAGCATAGTAATTTTGTTGTGTCCAAACACACTGCCATCAAAATGTCAAGTATAGTTAATATATCAAAGACATAACAAAGGAAGGCTTGCAAGACATCACAAAGGTTCTCTTAAAACCAATCTCTCAAACTCTCTTACATGCTTAACTGAGGCCTCCAACATCTATAAAAATATTCTGCTCCTTTCCTGCTCTGTAACCAAATTTGTGTGTGTGTGTGTGTGTGTGTGTGTGTGTGTGTGTCTATGTGTGTGTGTGCACAAACACACACATGCAATAAATCCCCAAGTTCAATGAATAAAGCAAAGAGAATAAAAATGCTTGGTTCATAACCCTTGAGCTGTAATTAGCATTTTTACTTTTAAAATAAATGGATTATGTCTACATGGGAGTTAAGTCTCCATCAAGTTCTGAAAATTCAGATTCCAAGTAGAATTTAGAGATTACATTAAGAAAAAAATCTCAGGTTTTAGTTGAAAGATCATTAAAAACTCTTCTAAGATTTGGGGCACTTCAGTGGTTCAGTCACTTAAGCATCTGGAGTTGGGCTCAGGTCATGATCTCATGGTTCATGAGTTCGATCCCATGTCGGGCTCTGCACTGACAGCTCAGAGCCTGGATCCTTCTTCAGATTCTGTGTCTCCCCCTCTCTCTGCTCATCCCCTACTCATGCTCTGTCTCTGTCTCTCAAAAAATAAATAAATGTGAAAATTAAAAAAAAAACTCTTCTAAGACTTAAAAAAATTATTAACCTATTAACACATTATCTGTCTCCAATTAAGCTACTGAACACCTCTGGATTTCAGTTATATGGACTGAGGAGTGAAAGGATTGGACCAGAAAAATCTTAAGGTCCCTTCACACATGAACATTGTGCCATTTTTTGGTTAAATAACTCTTACTACAGTGGGTTCTACAAATTCATTTTGAAATACAGCCAAGAAATGGGAAATTCTAACTATTAAGTTTTCATGTTATTTGCAACTTAATTGTAAGTTTTATTGCAACAGGATACAGAATGGGATTTTGAGTTCTCTTAGAATTTCATTTAAAACTTCTAACTGAGGAAACTGGAAAATCATTTCTACCATATTCTGAAAAAAAATTAGATACAGGTCTACAAACCCCTGTAAAATGTCCAGTGCCCCTCACACCTACAAGCTGATGCAAGAGAAGGCAAGAGATCCATGACAGAGAGGAAACTTCCTGAAGGATCTTTCATAGTTGAGAAGAACATTGTGGCATTTACCTTTCTTCCCTGGGTTTCCAATTCTCTGCCACCAGATCAAATGAGGAAGGCCAAGAAAGCTACTGGTTAAAAAACAAACAAACAAACAAACAAACAAACAAACAAAACAGGGTTGTCTTCCAGAAGAGGAGACTTCTAGCTCATCATCAGCACCCTGCCCCATAATTCCTGAGCTGTAGAAACAGGTAGGCCTGCCCCATGCTGCTACCAGAGAAGAAAGAGCATAACATAGTTCTTGGCAGAGCTCAGGGGTCTTGAAGTTTGAAAGCATATATGGACACAAGACTCCTCTTCTGTAGAAGACGAAGGTGGGAACATGTTTGGAACTACCCTCAATATAAAATGAGGAGAGAGGACAACAATTGGGGCAAATTGTACTTCTAGAGTTTGGAAAAGCAGAGTTTCCCATAAATCAGCTCAATGCTCAAGAAGGCAACTGGGCTCAAAGCCTTTTGAAAGGACCTCTCTGCACAGATGTGGGGAACACAGAGACACACTAACTGGGGCAGGAGCTGGGGAAGGATCCTAAAATGTTCAACTAGAGACTATCTCACCCCATCAGGGATGTGTTGTACAATGTGGGGGACCCTGTGGAGAAGGTGTCTACTCTAGTGAACCTCATGAAAAAGCTAGCATTTCAATGCTCGCCATGATACAGAATATTTGACAGGTAATAGATATGAAAGAGCATCAGGGAAGGAAGGAAGGAAGGAAGGAAGGAAGGAAGGAAGGAAGGAAGGAAGGAAGGAAGGAAAAAGGGAGGAAAGAAGGGAGGGAGGGAGGGAGGGAGGAGGGAGGAAGGAAGGGAAGGAGGGAGGGAGGGAAGGAGGGAGGAAGGGAGGAAGGAAGGAAGGGAGAGAAGAAGGAAGGAAGGAAAGAAGGGAGGAAGGAAAGAAGGGAGGAAGGGAGGAAGGAAAAGAGAGAGGCAGAAGAAAGACAAGACAACCTCTACTCCTTTACCTGTCACTATCCCCCACCTTATGCTTTTTCTTGAATGATTAAGGAAAGAGATGCATCAAGCATTGAGAGGAACAGATCATCCCCTCCCCCATCCCACTCCCTGCCCTGGCTATGGCATCACCAGCTGGGCCAGATCTGGTGAGGAAGAAGTTAGGAATTGGATGAATGCTTTATAAGTTCCTACTTAAATTGGACTGAGGTGTTTTATTTTGTTTTAACCTTCACTGATCTAATACTCTCAAGTACCCAGAAAAGATCTGAGGGCTGCCTGAGATAATTACTCAGATTAAAGAAGGACAGAGAGTATTTAAAAGAAGTGATCTGAACATAAAGCTTGTACCTGATCTCACCCAAGGGAGTCCGCCCATTCAATACATTAGTTGATTACCCTTGAATCTTTTCCTCTTTAATGATTATTCATTCATATTAGGGGAGGGGTGGAGAAAATGGGGATCAGCTTTTACTTTTGTTAAAACTTCCATTTAAGAAGACAAGGAGGTATCACTATTGAATATTTTCTCCACAGCTGCTTTAAGGAGAGACCCGAGCTAGATGGAAAATGAGTGAAGTCTTTCCTGGAGCTCTGTGTCAAAGGCTACATTTGATTCTTTCCTTGGACTAATAACCAGGACAAAGACAGAGAATTTCTACAAGCTCATTATATGTGCCATGGTTAGCACATAAAAAACACAGAATGAGACAGAAGACGGGATGGCGCAAAGTCTCTTTGGTTTAAACTTCTTTAAAAAAAATGAAAAAAAAAGGCGGTATTTTAGTATGATAATGGAACACTAGTAAAAACACTATAAAATATTTTATACAGTTTGATGTAGGAGCAATAAATAATTGTGTTCTACTACATTTTGCTTAACCTGGATGCAATGTAAGTCAGACTTTTTCCTCAATGCATAAAGATTTATTTATCATGAACAAGGAATATAATAAAATCATGGAAAAAGAGTGGATATTTTCATATAAAACAATGACTTCCTACCCAGCCACTCACCTCAGCTTTAAATATATTTATGGGTATTAAAGGACCCCCTTTTATCTCTCTGAACTTCAGGCTGTATTCTACGTTGCTATATATGAGAGCATTCATTTCCACTATGAATTTCCACTATGTTCATACAAATAGCCAAATGATGATAGAAAGGCTGGGTTTGAACTTCTAGTAGGTGCATTTGAATAGCGTCTGCTTTCTTTCCCTTTGCAGGGCTCTTCAGGGAAATGCCTTGCCCCTGTAGGAAACCTCCCTGCAAGGGAGCTCAGGGTGGATGCCCCAATGGAGATGGGCTGGAAGCCCCATCCTACAGAGGATAACATGGTAGGAGACTGACCACAGAAGAGGCCAGCAGACTTCTCTCCATTCCCACCTAGAACATAGCCTTGCTTATGAAGGACACCCCTGAGAGACTTTATTTTCCCCATTCTTGGCAAGTTGCCCATTGCGACGCAATAAGCATTTCTGAATACGTCCCCAGGGTTTCAGTATTTTGCACTGAGGTCTGGATATGGTGGGGGACATCAGAAAGAACCCTAGAGTGATCAAAGTGTAGGACGGCATGCCTGATGCCTCACTTAGTATCTTTGAGCCCCAGTTTACCCACAGGGAAATCATGGTTCTCCAAGGTCTCTTTCAGCTCCACCACTTAAATTGTTGAGTGAAAATGGTGGAAAGGAACACAACCAAAACAATGAAATAACACACATTCACAGGAAATGAACCTTCCCAAGGAGCAGACAGCAGGGAGTATGGAGGAGGGGTTAGGAAGGAAGAGAATTTCAATGCAGCTATAATTTATACCCACAGCATAGAAATTTAGTCAGTGAATCCTGAGCAAATTTAAGATTACAGAAATAATGTAATTCAAGTGCCTGTCAACTAGTGAACAGTAATGTGGAATAGCAATTTATATATAATAATTTATACATATGAATTATCATATATAATTATATGCTCTCATACAATAGAGCATTATAATTGTTATAAGTATATAATTACATATAATGGCATGATAATATAGGATACATACTACAGCTACAGTTTATATATTATTTGAAGTCTCAATTCTTTTAGATCTGGAATTATAAATCCATACATTAAACAAAATACTCTTATATTACCTATGTGAGCAGCCATCCTTCAGATTTTACTAGCAAAGAAAGATACTACAAGACACCATCAAAGAAAAAAATAATGGGTGCTAATAAGAATTTGGCAAGAGACTTCAAATATTCCAGAATGAGTTATAGACCATAGATCGGGCACTTCAAGTGCCTGTCTTTAAACTCCATTGACTTTTCCTCAAAACACAGCTTTATCCTGCCTAGTCAAGAAAGAAACTAAACTAATAAGCACTGCTAGAAAGCAGAAATGTAGTCCAACTAAGGGCAGACAGGTAACAAGCAGGACATTATCAGGTGCACAGTAGACCTCGGGGTTGCGTTGTTTGGTTGCCTGAGGAAGCCATGCAGCAGTGGAACTAAAAGCATAGGGGGTACACACCTGTTTAGAGTACTGACACACTACAGCCAAGAGCCAGTTGTACTGTTGGTCAGCGGCTTCCTCTGCCCATTAGCTCTGCTCCTTCTGGTGCCTTTCCTCTTGTCCCTCAGTGCCTCTCAGCCCATTTCATGGTCACATTTGAGCCACTGCGCAGACCAGTAGGCACACCACCCATCATGGGCAGTTCCCTGGCAACCCATCAAGTCCATCTTGCTCAATATGGCATTATTATGGAATTGCAAGTAACAGCTAATATGTAAGCCACTTTCATTTCTATTGGCATTCCCTGACTCCCCGACATAGAATCTGCTTCCTGCTGCTTCCCTTTAACCCTGTACCAACTGATACCACCAATAGCCTCCTGACTCTGTATGGCGCTTTATCTCCCAGAGCCACTAGTTCTTTTCTGCAGCCTGGAATTAACCATTAGATCGATCTCCAAAATTCCTGCTCCCTCTAAGACTAGCTGTAGCACCTATCTCACAGAGGGGCAGGACTCTTCGGAGCCAGCAACACTACCACAGTACCCCTAAAGCCAAAACTGGGGAGGGGATGGTGTCAGACATGAAAGTAAGATCTGAAAAAGAAGCAAAGTCAGAAGCAGGTTAATCTCAGGCCAACACAGGTTCGAGCCCAACAATCACCATCTAAGGGAAGATGGATGTGTTTTGCTATTGTTGCAAGCTCAGGTTAAACCACGCTTAATAGAACTGTCCTGAGCCATTTGGGGGTCTTTTGATTAAGGAGCTGGGGTTTCCAAAGTCAAAATCACCTTGGAAGAGGGTTGCTTAATGGAGAGTCAATGGAGAAATGATTCCCAGAGGGAGTCTGAAGGCCAGGTGATGTAAGCTTTGCAAAAAGTGTATTCCTCTGAGCTGGGTTTGAGACATTACACAGCTGGCTTCCCAGAAAAAAAAAAAAATGAGATCAATAACCTTCTAAATGTCTGCAGTCCAGACAAGCCTCTATTTTCTTTCTATGTCTACAAGATCTCAATGAATGGGCTATGTCTCAAAGGCAGAAAGTTACGGTGGCAGCAAAGGGTCAGCTAGGGTTCACTAGGAAGACAGATGAAGGCATGAACCAAAGGCCAGAAAGAAAACAAAACAAAACCCAAAACCGTCTGGGAAGACGTTGCAGGGATGCAGCCCTTCTGAAAAGCCCCTTCTGGAAGGCATTTGCTGCTCTCAGAGGGCTTTAGCCTAAGCCCAGAATCTGGAATTTATTCCATAAACATTTACAAAGTAACTGCAGTGATTCAAAGAGCACCCCAAACCATTCCTTTCCTCACCTTCCTTTCGTGCATGTGTGTATCGCATCTCAGATACGACCATGATCCTCACGTGTGAATATATACATATTTGTAAATTGCATACATGAGACTTAATACTATAACAACTTTATGGGAGCATGTTTTAAGTGGCTGGGCTAGAAAGCCTGTATTAAATATTTACACACATGTTTTTGTTTTTAATTTAAGTTAGTTTATTTTTTTTAATTTTTTAATGTTTATTTTTGAGAGAGAGAGAGAGACAGAGTGTGAGTGGGGGAGGGGCAGAGAGCGAGGGAGACACAAAATACGAAGCAGGCTCTGGGCCTAAATACAGGACCTGAACTCACAAACTGCAAGATCATGACCCAAGCAGAAGTCAGACGCTTAACCGACTGAGCCACCCAGGTGCCCCATTTTATTTATTTGTTTATTTAGAGCACGCATGAACAGGGAAGGGGCAGAGAGAGAGGGGGGGAGAGAGAATACCAAGCAGGCTCCTAGTTGGCAGCACAGAGACAGATATGGGGCTTAAACTCATGAATTACGAGACCATGACCCAAGCCGAAATCAAGAGTCAGCAGCTTAACCGACTGAGCCACCCAGGTGCTTCCCCCCACCCCCGACACCCACCCCCAGAGGTATCTTAGATGCCAGGACAGGGCTGAAGTGACCTCTCACTCCAAAAAGCAGTTCTGGTTCTGTCTTCTAGGTTGGGACTCTGCACAGATGTCACAGGCTAAAAAGAAACTTATTGCTAAAAAAGGATTTATAATAATACAGATCTGAAAGTTCTATAAGGTACCATACTGTACCTCCTATAAATCAAAAACTCTCCTGGCTGCTTCCATCTGGGGGGCTCCTGATAGATGAAGAAATGCTAAAATTGGTTACAAAAATGATAAATTATAGAAGATGTGTGAATATCCCTTAGTGCTATCAATGTTTCTCAATGTTGCATGCATAAACTTATGGGAGACAGTCTCTTAATTGGAGATCCCTGGTTAATATAAAACCTAGGCTGGATGGTTTTCTGGTCTCCCTTCAAATCTCACCCTCAGGATAATACCTGGTCTCTGCCAGCTTCCCTACTCTATGTATCTATGCATCTTGGATAACCTTTGCTTCCACGAATGGAATATTCCAGTATAATCATTCCACAGAAAATCTCCTCTGTTCAAGGACCCAGAGACTTCTTAAGGGTTCTTTACATGTTTCTGTTACATCTTTCTAGATATAACCTTACAAAGGGCATTAACAGGGTTGCTTTATTTCGAGAAACATCCTTTCGACAATCAAAATATTTAATTAACCCAAATCCAATAAAATAAAGAAATATGAATAGTCTGAATTTGCAGTAATGGGAGCTGACAACTGTTGCAGTCTGTTTTTAATCAACGCTGCTTATTTCATGAAAGATGAAAATATAGTAAAGTATTTCATTTTTAAACCATCTAAGCACTGAAAAGAGCAATGAAATAGTATGAATCCTAAATACTGAAAACAGTCCCTTTTTTTTAAGACAGAGTGAAAGATGTAAAATAGAAGTGAGATGTGAAAGAAAGAAAGAAAGAAAGAAAGAAAGAAAGAAAGAAAGAAAGAGAGAGAGAGAGAAAGAGAGTCTGCCTCAGCTGGGTTGTATAGCATAAAGCTGTTTATTTTTGAGAGAGACAGAGCTTGAGTGGGGGAGGGGCAGAGAGAGGGAGACACAGAATCCCAAGCAGACTCCAAGCAGTAAGCACAGAGCCTGACATGGGGCTCGAACTCAGCAACCGTGAGACCATGACCTGAGCTAAAATCAAATGCTTAACCAACTGAGCCATCCAGGCACCACTTAAACTGTTTAATTATGTTCCAAGGCACACAGTAAACTTGCCATTTTTTTTTCAATGTTTATATATTTTTGAGAGAGAGAGCAGGAGTGCAAGCAGGGGAGGGGCAGAGAGAGGAGGAGACAGAGGATCCAAAGCAGGCTCTGCACTGACAGCCCAAAACCCAGTACGGGGGTTCAAACCCACGAACCGTGAGATCATGACTTAAGCTGAAGTAGGATGTTTAACCCACTGAGCCACCCAGGCTCCCCGGTAAACTTGCCTTTTAATAGCTTTGTAAAAAAAGTGTTGGCACCCCATTTGACCAGATACCCAAAGCGCTGGAATTATTTTATTAGGTGCGTGCAACCAGTGAGTGTTGTTTGAATTAATTGGCATCACCAGTTATAACAAACCATTTATGGGAATGTGACCCACAACAAGGAGAGGAGACCAGGTGTTCAGGTGTTCATGTCTTCATGGGGTAGAGACATTTGGAAGCCATGAAGCATGGATAAGAGGACTCTGATTCCTGTTGGCTCCCATTCTAGGATTCCTACACTGGGGTCACTTATACCTTCTAATTCCAGTGATTTCATGGTTTATGAATCAAGCTAGGCTGTGGGTACGCAGGGCAGCAATCAAACCCATGGGGTCTTGCTAGAGAACCTCAGGGACGTGCTCAAGCCTGCTAGGAAATTCCGTCAAGTGCAATCCTCTCTAGTTAGAGCAGATTTTTCCATTTTAGATCTTCCTGGATCATTAGGGCTTAACCCCTAGAGGAATGGATCTTTGGCACGTGGGGACCTAACCCTCATGGTTTGGAGGGCTCTCTAGAGTACCCAAAGACCCAAGCCACGTAGCAACTTACCATTTTGCTACATTTGACTCTTAGGCTCCAAAGCTCCATATGCAAGAGGGAGTCATTTAGCAAGGGAGCGGGCCTTTTCCTACCTATACCGCTGGCTGGCTATTTTTGTCCTACGCTTCTGCTACCTCGGCAGTAACGTTTGGGTGGTACCATTCATATTCTTGTTGAAAAGAAAATCTTCTACTGGTTCAGCGAGGAAATGAACAGAAAATAATCCAAGTCCAAAGCATAGTTCTTGGCCAGAATTTTTTTTAAAACAAGTTTTGAAGAGGGAACAGCTATATTAGAAAAGGCAACCTGGTGTATACAGGTGGTAAGAAATTCAGGGGTTGCCAGGAGCTGCCAGGAGAGAGGGAGGCGGAAGGGAGAGGAATGAGTAGGGGGAGCCCAAGGCATTTTTCCAGCAATGAACATAGTCTCTATGATACTGTAATGGAGAGTACATGCCAGTAAGTATTTGGCAAAAGCCATAGAACTGGACAACCCAAAAGTTGACCCTAATGTAAACTATGGGCTGCAGTTAATAATAATAATGTATCACTACTGGCTCATCAATGGTCACAAATATACCACTCCAAAGCACGGAATTAATAGGAAAGCTATGTGTGGGGGAGGGGCAAACATAGGAACTCTGCGCTTTCGGCTCAATTTTCCTATGAATGTAAAACTACCCTAACAATAAAGAATATTCATATTTTTTAAAGTTAGTTGGTTTATTTATTTATTTATTTACTTACTTACAGCGTGAACATTGTGGGGGAGGGGCAGAGAGAGAAGGAGAAAGAGACAATCCCAAGCAGGCTCCGAGCTGTCAGCGCAGAGCTGGACATGGGGCTCGATCCCACAAACCACGAGATCATGAGCTGAGCCGAAATACAGAGGTAGAGGCTCAACCAATTGAGCCACCCAGGTGCCCCTAAAGAATATTCATTTTAAAAATTGCATCAGAAGGTGGCTCTGATCTACACACCAGGGCCAACTACATAAATACTGTAGAAACAGAAAAATGATCCAGGAAACCATTTTAGCAAGTGCTTACACCCTGTGCAAAAGCAGTTTATCAAATTAGAAAATGTTCATCAAAATTAAACATGTAGTTATGAAAAAAAAAAAATAAACAAACCCTTTCACTGAACAGCCATACTGGCAGATGGCCCAAACAAATATTTCTATGAAGCAATGAGTAAAACGCCTGGAATGACCATTTCCATGTGTAAATTTTAGGAAGCGTTTTCGTAAATGTTCCATGGTGTGAAATTAACAGGGGAAGGGCCACTTAACTTCGAAAACCTATCTCCAGAGTTGAACACAGGAAATGCACATATATTAAAGGAAGATGCCTTTTGCAAATGTGCATATCCAAAGGGAAGAAGCTGTGAGTCTAAACAAATCTGAGGGTAGGTCATCTTCTCTGATACCTGACAGCTACACCCTAGAACTTTGGGTCACCTTCACGAGCTGCCGTGATATGCTTTAAACTGCCATGCAATATATTTCTTCTTCACTTTCATCTTTGTCCACACATCTGAATATCTTATCACAGTAACAGCTTTTGCTAATTTAGGTTCCTAGCAAAAGATGATCGGGTAGTAAAGGGTTGGGCTTATTTTAGTAGCTGTCATTAATAGCTACAGGCAGACAAAAGACGTAAGCTTATATATCTAGATCTGTTAAGGGTCTGAAAAGTAACATTAAGAATCTTCTAGTGGGGCGCCTGGGTGTCTCAGTCAGTTAACATCTGACTTCAGCTTGGGTCATGATCTCAAGGTCTGTGGGTTCGAGCCCCACATCGGGCTCTGTGCTGACAGCTCAGAGCCTGGAGCCTGCTTCAGATTCTGTCTCCCTCCCTCTCTGCTCCTACCCTACTAGTGCTCTCTCTCTCTCTCTCTCTCTCTCTCTCAAAGATAAATAAACATTAAAAAAAGTTTTTTAAAAACAATCTTCTACTTCTGGGGCGCCAGGATGGTACAGTTGGATAAGTATTCAACTCTTGATTTCGGGTCAGATCATGATGTCACAGTTTGTGAGATCGAGCCCCGTGTCAGGCTCTGTGCTGACAGCACAGACACAGAGAGGCTGCTTGGGATTCTCTCTTTCCCTTGCTCTCTGCCCCTCCCCGACTCTCGAGAACACACTCTCTCAAAAACAAATAAATAAACATTTAAAAAAATTCTTCTGTTGTTCCATGGAGAGGGGAAACCAAATGTACCTTGAAATCAATCAATTGAGGGTTCTTGAAGACCTTGGGAAGATCCTCTTGTGAATGCGAAGGTTCACTTGAATTTGAAGGCATCGACAACAGTCGGTGTCCCAGCAGAAGGAAACTGAAAATTCCCTTCTATTTCAGAATAAATGTTCAAATAACGAAGCTAACAGGTTCAGGAGCAATGTAAGTGGAAGCCAACTGAACAAAAACCAAGAAAATGTGTAATAGCAACTCATACTAATATCTTCTTTTTCACAGAGATCAAAATAAAATTTCCGAGAGGCAGGGGAGCTTATAAATACAATAGCAGTACAGCAGATCCGAAAAAGCATGTTTCCAGCTCAAAATGTAATTAACCAGGTACTTTGCAATTACTGACAATTGGGGTTTTTCAGCCTTTACCATAGATCTTCCTTGAGCTCCATAGGTTACTGAGAAAATGAGCCATGTTACATAGCAATAACAAAGGCATCACTGCAAAAAGCACCACATAAACATTGCCTTGAAAACTGGGAGGTTGCTAGGAAATTCTGTCAAGTGCAACCCTCTCCAGTTAGAGCTGATTTTTCCATTTTAGATCTTCCTCAATCATTAGGGCTTAACCCCTACAGGAATTTACAGGAGGACAGCTTACATACCTCCGCCAATATAAATTCTCCAGGGGTTCCATTCGATCCTTAGAAGGCCTCAGGCATTAGTGCTAAGAATTTTGGGCAGGGTCAGCTGTTCTGGGAAAGGGCAACACTTGTGTTCTTGACCATATGGGGGTTTGTACTTGAACAGAAGATGGAACTAGGCTGGGTCCATGAGGACATTCACATTTCCCTCTTCTATTTCTACAGAATGGATCGAGGGGGGAAAGGCTTAGTGGCAAGCCAAATCAAATGATTTGAATTATTTTAAGAAGAAGCAATTCACGGCACTGGTTGCCAAATTTAAAATGCCTGGACAGCCTGTTCAAAGAGCCAGCAGCAGGAAGAGAAGGGATCATGCCAGAAATTCATGCCAAGAAGCAGAGAGAAAGAGCTGGGGCAGCTCCCCGTCCTATAAATTAGCATCTCAATGGTCCCACACACAAGGGGGCTGAGAAAGCCCTGCTGCTTCTATTTCCAACGTGGAAAGATCTTTCTTTGCATAGGAGTAGATAATACAAGGAAATAATCCATTGTGAGGTTTGGATTCTTTTTCCTCTCAATACCAAGAGCTACCGTGTGTGATGCACCTGACAGAAACCAAAACACTTTTGCATTCACTGTCTTATGAAACCTCACTACACCTTGTGAGATAGTATGACTTCCCCCATTTACAGATGAAGAAGTGGCACTCAGGGAAAGTGTCACTGGCCCAATGTATCAACATAATAAGTAGCAGAGAGGGGCGTCTGGGTGGCTCTGTCAATTGACCTGTTGAGCATCCGACTTCGGTTCAGGTCATGATCTCAGGGTCTGTGGGTTCCAGTCCCGCATCACACTCTGTGCTGACAGCTTGGAGACTGGAGCCTGCTTGGGATTCTGCATCTCCCTCTCTCTCTCTGCCCCTCCCCCACTTGCACTCTGTCTCACACTCTCAAAAATAAACAAACAGTAAAAAAAAAAAAAAACTTAAAAAAAGTAAGTAGCAGGGCAAGAACTTGGAAATGTAAATCAAGCATATTGGAAATGAAACCGAACATTCATCCCTAATCCATGTGCAAACACCTTATTAGTTATGACAGTAATAAAGTGAGCACCTAGTAAATATCTGGCCCGGTGCTAGGTATTTAGCACACTTGACTGAGTCTTGATAAAACTAAGCAAAGCAGAGGGGAAGAAATGTTTATATCAATGTAAGACACAAAGTGGACAGAGGTGACATGATAATGATTTTCCAGGAGAGAGGGAGCCTGCCAAAGACAGTGAAAATAAACATTTTTTTTTTAATTTTGTGAGAGAAAGTGTGCAAGCAGGGGAGAGGGGCGGAGGGTGGGGGGAAAGAGAGAGAGAGCAAGGGAGGGGACAGAGAGAGAGAAAGAGAATGCCAAGCAAGCTCCACACTCAGTGTGGAGCCCGATGCGGGTCTCGATCCCACAACCCTGGAATCATGATCTGAACTGAAATCAAGAACTGAACGCTCAACCTACTGAGCCACCCAGGCATCCCGAAAACAAACTTTCTAAAAGCAAAATTTTAAATTTCATCCAACTAAAAACAAAGAAGTCTCTGCCAAAGTGTGCTGGCCCCAAAGCAGCCTGTCCAGTGAGAGTCATGGTTATTACACTGTTGAGATTCTTATTTTATAAATCAGTCATTGCTAAATAGAGTGACTTTAATTCCCGGAATCCAAAGAGCGTCTTCATCAACCACAAATGAGACAGTAAATGAAACGCTATTTTATTTACATTTTTACCTCTTACTTCAATAACCACAAACATGCCTGGGTTCAATCATTTTGAAATCAGTGTCCTTATCTTTTTAGGAGGAAATGTGTCAATGCCTAATGTTAAGAAAAAAAAAATAGGCAATCAATGCAAAGACACAAAATCACTTAAAAAGTTCGCACAGACTTAATGTTAATATGATTTTCTTTCAGCCAGCCATCACCCACATTTATAGAAAAGTAGAGTCTTCAGCCAGAAACTTTGCTTGTTTCCAGACTTGTGTGAGACAGGAAACTGTCAAGTGGCTGCAAAAGCAGATAGACTTTGATTGATGGGCAAGTCCAACATGAAGATACATTGGACCGTAGATCATGATGTACCTCATTTCCTGGCACATACGCGCCTTCAGGAAAAGGGAAATGAGTTTTGCTTTAAAAAGAGTATTTTGCTAGACGCAGTCCACAGTTGATGAACATAGACGTCTGTTTCACATACACCACTTCCTCTACTTCCAACTGCGCTTTATGGGAAAGGGAACTATGATTTTTATCTGCCCATTTGCATACATAGCGCCAACCCTTCAAGAGCTTATAATTTATGAAACATCCGCATCTTGATACAGTCACAGTTGCTATGTCCTATCTCTCTAATTTGCAACTTTCCTGTTTTCTCCGAATACATTTTTGTCAACGGTCCCTTGAAAAAATTTAACCTTTAAAAATGGAACCTTATTTTAGCACAGATCCTGTACCCCGGAAACAGAGTCTCTAAGAAAATGACATATTCTACAAATGTTGAACAGTCCCATGTCTATGAGTAGAGTGATACTCTTTCTTTTAAAAATTTTTGTAATGTTTATTTTTGAGAGAGAGAGACAGAGAGACAGAAAGGGAGCGGGGGAGGGGCAGAGAGAGGGAGACACAGAATCTGAAGCAGGCTCCAGGCTCTGAGCTGTCAGCACAGAGCCCCACGCAAGGTTCAAACTCACAAACTGTGAGATCATGACTTGAGCTGAAGTCCAGTGCTTAACTGATTAAACCACCCAGGCGCCCCTAAGTGATATTTTTTCATTTGTAATGTGTTTTAAAACTTTTAATGTGCTTTAGAGGTTTTTGTTTTGTTTTGTTTTTAATGGAGAAAAGAAAACTCGACTGATCCTTTCTGCGCTGCTAAACTGTTCTTCCACAAAGACGTTCCTGAGAGGCAGTCCTGTGTTCGCACAGGGTCTTTCATTCATTGTGTGGAGTGCGGTCACTGGAGCACTATGGTTTCTGTGCATGGCAGTGAATCCTCTCTCTCCCACTCCCTCCCCCTCCCTGCCTGCCTACCACCTTCCCTTTCTCTCTTGTGTTAGTGTGTACACACAGGAGGGTCCATTGCCAAAGGGTGGAAAAGAGGACTTAAAATCTCACTAAGGGAACAGACTAAGAATTCTCAAATGAGACCAGGACACGATGTGCTGGCTCTATAGCTGTCTGCCTTTCTCATTCATGCACTGATGTTACTGGGCACTTCCTCTGACTGAAGGACTCGACGGGATACCTGCCCTCCATTACAGAGTCTGACTCGAATCCCGCCTTCAAGCTGTCTTCCTCTCGGTAAGGGCACTGGGACATGCATGCAATTGTCCAGACCTAATGCTGCCAATGCTAGAGAAGGGGCCACCAAAAGCTTGAAGAGAGGGTGGTTCCTGCAACTTGAAAGTCACAAGGAAGGACTTTGAGAAAGGAGTCATATCGGGTTGAGCCTTCAGGACAGCAGAGATGTTCTCCCCACCTGGTGTGCCTTTCCATCTCTATGTCACCTTTCAAAATCCAGCCTGTCTCTTCAAGGTTCAGCTTGGACTCTATTTGTAAAGCCATTCCTGATGCCACATCAGAAACTGTTCACATATTCTTTCCATGTTTTTGTTCTAATTTTTAGAGACAGAAAGAACAATCAGGAGAAGGGCAGAGAGAGAGAGAGACAGAGACAGAGACAGAGACAGAGAGAGAATCTTAGGCAGACTCCATGCTCAGCACAGAGTTCCGACGTGGGGCTTGATCCCACAACCCTGGGATCTTGACCTGAACTGAAATCAAGAGTCAGACACTCAAGTGACTGAGCCAGGTGCCCCTCCATGTTTTTGAGACAGGAGTCATTCTGCACCTTCTCTCCTGTAGCATCTATCACATTCTTTCTTGTGTTATACTTGCCTGGCACTTAATGGTTGGCTCTGCTGGACAGCTAGCTCTCCCCAGCCCTCCACATTCCTTTTGGCATCTAGTCTGGCAGGGTATCATAGTTCCCTAGGGGATCTTCCTGACAAACCTATGAATGGCTTCATTTGCCCTACTCTTCATTATGTCCACTGGTCCATAATCACACCTTCTTGCCCTTTCTACAAAGGAATAATCCATGCTGTTGTTGCTTTCTCCTTCTGAATATTGGGGCAAAGTACATTAAGAAGCTTCAATTTATACCCAGTGAAACCTGGACTCATAGCATAAGGCTGTACTCTGCATGTGGCTTTCTTCCAGGACTGCACATAACTCCAGAGGAAAATCCAGTCCATAAACCCTCATGCCACATTAGTATACCTCTTTCTACAAGTGATCAAGGAGAAAGTTGGACTTGACTTTGATAATTGAGTCTAGTTATGTTATGTTATGGATGCTGATTTTATCCTTAAATTGCTATTTCCTCTAAAATATACTGTTTCAATTTTGTCTGCCTCAAGGAAAACTGTTGGCCCATATGAAGCATTTTAAAGGTAATATGCAGGCTCTCAGATGAGTGTAAGTAAATGAGTGTAATTGCTGACATGCCCTAAATTAAATGTATTGGCAGACAGTTCACTAATGGTAAGAAAATAGATCAGACGGGGAGATTAATTTCATTTCCAGCTCCTTCAGGCCTAAACGGAATATTGAAATTAAAGATTCTAGTTTCTTTAATCTGGAGTTCTATCGTAAAGATAGCTCTACCATGACCAAATCCTTGGATATACAGTTATTAGAATATGAAAACAACTTTTCCATAAATTATTATTATTAGCAAAATTTCATTTTTCCCATTTAGAAAGGGAATAATTTAGCATCAGATTTTGGTGTTGGAAATCATCCATCCATCCATCCATCCATCCATCCATCCATGCTGGTGTGAGCCATTGCTGTGTGCTCCCTTAGTGATTTGGATAATTATTACACAACATTTAACATCCTTCCAGCCCCAACTTACTAGAGCCATTATCATTACCCCCTGTTCCATACTGGCTTTGACAGAATTCACATACACTACGCCAACGCCTCAACTTGAACAGTGTGCTCTTGCTTCCTGTTCCGGGGGATCTCTGACACTGGCATGGGGGACATTTGTGGGCACACACTGGACACTCACACATATATAACCCAGAATTTCAGGGGATTTCACGACCACGAGTCTGTTCTTGACAGACACAGGTTCAAGCATCAGGCATCTGCAACGTGGCCAACTTGATAGTTACAGCTCTTACACCCTTTCCTTCTCAGTTTCCCCTCCCAGACCCCCCACTCCCTTTCTCTAGGATCACTTCCCCCATAAACTACCTGTATACAAGTCTTCAGCTCAAGCAGAGCCCTCAGGGAGACTAAGGATAAAACAGTCGGTACCAAAACTGTCTGTGGAAAGATGTTATGATGGGATTTGGAGCTGGATCACTTACTGGCCAAACAGCAATAAGGACCCATTGGTGGTGGTGCAGTGGTGGTAATCCCCAGCATGTCATGGCATCAGAATTATTCTCAGATGTGATGGATTGGGATGGGGTAGGAGAATGCCACAGCAAAACCTGCTACGGGAGTGCAGTTCCTTCTCTGGGAGGAAATACTTTTCCACGATGAAGGAATCAGTTAATAGGCACCAGGAGAAATGGCTGAGCTGCATGTAGGGATGGATTGTGAAGATCTTGGGAGTGTGTGTGTGAGGAGGCATAAAGTTGAATAGGGGTTTATGAGGAGGAATAGGCTGATGGCCAATGTCCTGGCAGGCACCCATGGAGCCAGTCCTAATACGCTGCTTGAAAGGCTCCTTGAAGCGAGGGCCTATGGTAAATGACTTGGAGATGCTGAAACTATCTTAGTAGAGTACTGAGCTTAGATGCTTGAGCGGGTACAGGGTCAGAAGAGACTAACTATATACAATCAGAGAACTTAGCCCCTGACTATTTTCCCAGAAGAGCCCAGAGAATGGTCCCTTCATTAAGGCAATTAAAAAAAAATGCACTGGTGGGGACCCAGGTGGCTCAGACGAGTAAGCATCCAACTCTTGATTTCAGCTCGAGTCATGATTTCAGTGTTCATAAGATCGAGCCCCACATCAGGCTCTGTGCTGACAGCTCAGAGCCTGGAGCCTGTTTCAGATTCTGTGTCTCCTTCTCTCTCTGCTCCTCCCCTGCTCGTGCTCTGTCTCTCTCTCTCTCAGAATTAAATAAATAAATATTAAAAGAATGTTTTTAAAGAAAAAGAATATGCACTGGTAAGAGCACACTGACATCTGTGAAAACCACATAGTGTGGTGGCTGTCCCCTCTAGGTCAGAATTTACAATAAAAGATTCTACCATGCTACCATAGCATCAATGAAGATGGCAGGATTCCAGAATGGGAGAAGGAAGGTGGGTGGCATTTAACCATCAGAGGAGAGGCTGATGTAATTACCACAATGAACAACAAGTTGACAGTGCTAATCAGACCCATAGGGGTTAGAATTAAGAGCAATATATATATAGTCACTAGTGTGTTACTTAAAAAAATATCAGGAACTGGCAAGCAGAACTCTGGGGTCAGTGTTGTAATGGAAGAAATCATGATTCATCAGCCTGTCTCCAGATCTGAGTTGGTCAACAGAACCAGAACCCAGTGACTGATGAGATAATCCAGCAATGCCAACATTAATGTGTAGAAGAAATATTCCAGTAGCCCTCCTTCAAAGGTATCTACAGCCATTTATCAATAACTCTGCACCTGGGGAAAAGTTATCCATACTTTCAAAGATCACCGGACAGAGACTTTAACACTGACACAAGGGGTACCAAAGCATCCTCACAGCCCCATTATTAAGTGGGAACTGATGGAAGGCTGGCAATGAATGTATTTCTGGCCCAAGTATATCCCTATTGGGTCCCCAGAAATGTCCTGTGGCTCTTTCCCTGGGCCCTAAGTACACAAATTAGTGTGTGTGTATGTGTGTGTGTGTGTGTATACACACATACACACTATATATTACATAATATATACTACATAGTATTATATAATATATACTATACCACATATACAATAAATAGTATAAATACTATATAATATATACTATATATAATATATACTATAATATTAGCATTATGTAATACTAATATATAATATTAGTATTAAGTATGACCAGAGAAACATGAATCATTTTTGTAGACACAGTCAAGTGTAACCCTTAGAAACTGCCTGCCCCCCATTAAAATACTAAGTTAGAAATAATGACATACTCCAGGAAGAATTGCAGAGATTAGTACCACTTTCAAAAACAAAGGATGAAAATGCTCCCCATTGTATTCAACATATCTGTTGGGTCTCTACAAAATCAGTTAAGAGTTATGATGCATGATAATGCACACCCAAGGAGCCAACCAACCTCCAGCTTTAACCACAGCTGCAGGGCTGAATGAGGTATCCTACTGGAGAAACGGATGCAGACTCTGGCAAGTGGCATGCAGCCACGGGTCTGGTGAAGGCTGTGGCACTGGTGAGCCCAGCTTTCTCAATCCCCACTGGTATGGAAATCAAAAGCAGTTTGGTTTTTATGGGGTAAAGATACCGATTCACATTCACCGTCTAGCTCCAGGACCATGACAGCTCATTGTCACAGTATATCTATAGGGACCTCGTTCAACTCAACATATCACAGAATACCATGCTGTTTCACTATATTGATGGCATCATGTTATCAGGCCTGATGATCAGGAAGCAACAATTATCCTAATAGAAACATGCATGCTGCAGCATGGGGACTGAATCCCTGTGCCAGTTTCAAAATTAACACCTCGGCTCCAAATCCACGCTATGTCAACCACTTCTGTGGCAACCTACGGGAACTTGAGAACATTTAAGCATCTCTCCTTTGCAGGGAGTATAATATTCAATTGGCCAATAGAGGGCACTGGAGGGACACTGCAAAGGAAAGGGGTTTCTCTTCTTGGTTAAGGTATGCTGCCGTCTTGCTGGTTCTCACCGCAGCTCTGCAGTTAGCAGAAACGTATGTGTGGGGACATCCAGAGACACCCTGCCAAGGCTGCAAGCCCAGGGCACACGATCCATTGGTGAGCTTGCAGCTGCAGCTTTGGCCCCATGACCACCTCGCTGAGCCCTCTGGATAGAAACACAAGCTCTCTGGGCCTTATGCTCCCCTGCTGGTGAGCAAGCTCCTAATGTCCTGACTCTTCCTGTCTGCCCACCCGCCAGCCTACATCCATCTGCATCCTGGAGCCTTGTTTCCCCCGCCCTCCAGATATTGAATAGGCTCCTGAGACTGATGCCTTCTGTGATGCCACCCACCAGCCCTACTTGTGTCCAGAGAGGTATTTCCTGTTTGCCTACCAATTGTGGGCCATCTATGGCCTGAACAAACCGGTGAATTCTCTGCTATGTAATGGGCAGCAACTGCATTTATTCCACAAATTTGAATCTCAGCCTTGGGAAGGGAAGCTCTTGGCAAATTAGCTCCTTCCTTCCATATTCTCATCAACCCTAGGGTATTCTTCAGTTTTCTTTAAACCATTTTAGTTATTCTCCTGTTACAGTTAATAGTTCCTGATACGACACTTTCCTTGTTCTAATTATCGTGTTTCTGTGCCATGATTATACTCCGACTGGTACAATCTCAAAAAATTCAGGATCTGCTACTTAGGCTAATACTTTAAGAGTCCAATGGTCTGTGGCATGTTGGGACATGCCCCCAGCCGCCCGCGCCCCTCCCCCCCCAGCTAAGGTAAAAGACAAAGTGTAACATCTCAAAACTGTCATACCAAATAACAGGCATAGCACTTGATGGGTCTCATTCGATTCTGAAGGCACCATATACAGCTTCAGGCATGCTATATGGCCCAGTTTAGATGAAGAACTTGACTATGAGCCACCAAGTGACTGTGTGCCCAGAGTTCCCATCATGAGCTGGTATGAAAAATTCACCGTAATCATTAAGTGTGGGCAGACTCAATAGCCAGGTACTGTATGTTGGAAATGGTATATTCAAAGTTGAGTCTTAATGGGTCCCAAAAGCCGAAAAACACTGCATGATAAGGTGGTCCAGACTCCCCTGGCACCTGCTTGTGTGGCACCAATTCCTTTCCACCAATTCAGACCTATGGCCTCAGGAGAAGGTCCCTATAACTAACTGATGGAAGAGAAGATCCTCAAGCCTGCTTCAGAGATGGGTTGGCTCAATATGGTAGCACTAGCTGAAAATAGACAGCTGTCGCCTATAGGCCCTCTCTGCAGTAGCTCTTAAGGACAGTGACGAAGAGAAATTCTTCCAGTAGGTAGAACTTTGATCAGTATGCTTGGTTATTCATTTTGTATGGGGAAAACGTGGCTTGGGTATAGGTATGTATGGTCTCCAAAACAATGCTGTATGGCTTGGCTGGTGGTTCAGGGGCCAGAAATGGATATTATTAGAGAAGTGGAGACAAATTCTGGAGAAGTACATAGATGGACCCATAGCAGTGGAAATAAAGAATGGATTTTGGGGGGCACCTGGGTGGCTCAGTCACTTTTAAGCATCCAACTTGGGCTTAGGTCATGATCTCATGGTTCGTGAGTTCGAGCCCCACGTCAGGCTCTGTGCTGACAGCTCGGAGCCTGGAGCCTGCTTCAGATTCTGGTCTCCCACTTTCTCTCTGTCCCTCCCCCTTTTGCACTCTGTCTCTCTCTTTCTCTTTGTCTCTCTCTCAAAAATAAACATTAAAAAAAAAAAGAATAGATTTTTGGTTCCATCCTAATGTCCACCAGAGAGCATTCCTTGTAGATGTCAACCAGCATCTTTCCTCAGATATTCCAGTGGTGTTCCAATGGACTCATGAATGAAATACCCATGATAGTAAAAAACAACAACAACAACAACAAAAAAAAACTTGAGGCTATCCATGGGTCACTTCCTCTCACCAATATATGGGTCACCAAGCTTCCTCTCACATTAGCTGTCGCTCTAGATTTCTGGCTCTCTCTTTTATTTTCCTTTACAACCAACTTTCTGGAAAGATAAGTTTACTTTGGTTGACCCTCCTTCCTTACAGCTAATCACCTACTCGCTCCATAACCTCTGGCTGCTTAGCTTTCCTGGCCCTCATTCTATATCCTCTCATTTTTTAAATGTCACCAATGACCTCTTCACTAAAATATGAAATGGTGTTCAGTCTTACCCTCTTTGAGTTCTCTGATATTGGTTCTATTTTTTTCCCATGGTCCTTTCTTCCCACCATTCTCTGAAAATCAGTGCTCTTTTCTGTTTCTCCTCCTTCACTGACCAACCCTTCTACCTCGGGGAGCCTCTTCATTGACTGAATGTACTCAGAGGCTTAGTCCTCAGCCTGACTTTATCTTCTGACTCTACTTTCCTTCCTAAGTAATTTCATTCGGACGGTGTTTGGCACTGTTTCTCCTTACTTTCTTTTTATGCAAACGACTCCTAAATCATATCTCAGCCAAAACTTTATCCAAGGGCAAGTCACAAGTTTTCCTCTACCAAAAGGATTTCTCTGTTTGTGTATACAATTGATAGCTCAAATACACAACGCCAAAAATATAGCATGTGGTCTTTCCTCCTGAATCTGCTTTTTATAGTGGCTCCCCTCAATGATAATACTTTTGTCATAATCTTTTCTCTTTTTCTAGTGCCCTATATCCAATCAATTCCCAATTTCTCTTGATTTGCCATTCCACCTGTCTTAAACTTGTTTTATCCTACCAATTTTCATTGTGACCCTAGCTAGGTTCTTATTTCTTACAGAACCTCTTGCAATGGGTTCTTAAATGGTCTCTTGGATACTGTGCACAGTCACCATAAGATTAATTTTCTCAAAGCACAAATAAGGAAATGTCACTCTCTTCCAATGAATCAGTGGTTTCCACTCCTCAAGTTTAAGATCTTTGGCTTAGTACTCAAGCTCTGGCCTCAACCTGCCCATATAAACCTATTTCCACCAACTTCCCTTCGTAACCTCTACTTCAACACAAAGTTGAGCTGCATTTTGAAGCAAAAACTACAGCGTGTTAAAACCAAAAAAAAAAAAAATCTGTGTTCAAATCCTAGCTCTCTAACTAAGAGACTGAGAGATCTTGAGCCCAACCTTTACCCCTCTATATTCTATAAACAATGATGTTCAGCTTTTCTCATCTGAAAAACAGTATAATTAATACCTACCATAAAGCCTTGCTGGAACCGTGAAATATGATGATATATACAAAGCACTGAGTCCCAGCATCTAATACCTAGCAGGAGAGCAATCAATACTGTTTTGTTCAACTCTTCTCCCTTTTTATGTATGTCCCAAGATTTCCGGATGCAAGCCAATTCACCAAAAGTCAACTTGCCCCATGTCCAGTATGCCAAATTGAAGTGACTTTTTGGCAAACTGGTTCCAGTCCATTGACATATATCCAAGTTTACTGCCTCTTGTGCTTTGCTTAAAATGGTTCTACCTGTCTGCGTGTTGCTGTGTATGGGGCCTCTCGCAGCCCTTTCCAAGGACAAGTCTTCTATCTTACATCTGAACCTTCCACAGAGGCTTGTCTCTGGTTCTCACCTTCTGAGTCTAACTAACATGGCCCTTGAAGTGCAGAGTAACAGATGTTTGGGTAACTTTTTTATCCTTCTGACGGCAGTTGTGTGGCTGACCTGCCTCAGGCACCTTGTCCGAAACCCACACTTCCTGTAAATTGTCCTAAGGGACCTCATGGCAGAATGGACAGACTCTCCAGAGTACTTAGTGTCCATCTAATGCTCAGAACTCTCCTATGCAATGGTGGAATCACAAGGCCTGGAGAAACAACCTCTCATGGTCCTTTCTCTCAGGGGAATTCAATGTAAAATAAATAAAATAAAATTATATGTGCCTCCTGCTGCTGATTTTGTCTTCCTTTCTTGGGCCAACCGTCCATTTTCATTGTTTCTGATTACTTCCCAAAGTTAATATCTATCTTCTTTTTCTATTGTTATTCCAATCGCTAGAGTTCTACTACTAGATGAGGAATCTCTTAATGATTATGGATCTCATGTCTATATATTTTGTGGCCAGCAGCCATCTATCAGACACAGTGCTTTGAATGAAGCAGGTCCAAAATAACTATATGTGGAATGAACAAATAAATGTTTATGGTACTGTGGTCAATATGGCAGGATACATAAAGAAATATAGACAATGGGGCACCTGGGTGGCTCAGTTGGTTAAGCATCAAACTTCAACTCAGGTCATGATCTCGCGGTCCGTGAGTTCAAGCCCCATGCTGGGCTCTGCGCTGACCGCTCAGAGCCTGGAGCCTGTTTCAGATTCTGTGTCTCCCTCTCTCTCTGACCCTCCCCTGTTAATTCTCTGTCTTTCTCTGTCTCAAAAATAAATAAACATTAAAAAAAAAGAAATATAGACAAAAATCTCAGTCCGCTAGGAATGTACATTTTAGGGGGAGACTTAAGTTACAAAATGAAGAACTACTAATAACTATGCAAGGTCAAGCATGATTCAAGTTCAATAATACAAAAAGTTCAATCAAGCTGAACTGATTCAAGTTCAACAACACAAAAACAAGGCACTGTGGGGGACATCGGTCCCCAGCCAAGAGCACGGTCAGCAGTCTGTCCCCCATCTAAAGCAATTCCAATGGACATGCTCCAATTCTTGGGCAGGTGGAAAGAGACTTCTTTGAAGCCTGACAGATGTTGATTGTAATATTTTGGAGTGCTACTTAATGCTGAGTATCAGTATATTCAAACCTAAAATAGTCATTCATAACTCACGAGGATTTTTTGAAGGGAACATTAGAGATAACATAGGTAAAGTGCTTTGCTTTTACTAGTGACTTAACAAACCTGAGCTGTTACATATCTTCAGTCAAATAAATTTGGTTTCGCTCCAGCAGAAAAACTTTGTCAGACTGTTACCCTGTGGGCTCAATTCTGTCCCATGCTGAGTGGATCAGTTCTTACCCCTTCTGTAGGTTTCTATGGAATACCTTCTCAGCTAAGAAGTTAAGGCGACTCAGCTTCCTGTCAGCTGAGGAGTGCTCACAACAGCCAATGTCATGTTGTGTCAGCTTGGCTCCCACACTAGCCTTCTGGGAGCTCAGTGCTCCTGGGAGTTCCTGGGAGCTCAATGCAGGGAGGTAACAGTAAAGAAAGCATGGCACGTGAGGCACTGGAAACACCACCACTCCTGATAACACCAGGAAGACCAGGAGAAGGGGGGTAAGTCCATGTCCCCAAAGAATGTTTCATCCTTCAGAAACAGATTATAAGAGATTATAAGAGAGTATTTTACCCTAACACCCTTCTGCAATTATAAGAGAGCTTGTAATTACAACACCCCCAAGAAATACACCCTCAAGAGGAGAGCCCGGGTGGCTCACTCGGTTGAACATTCATCTCTTTATTTTGGCTCAGGTCATACTCTCATGGGTTGTGAGATCAAGCCCTGTGGGATTCATGGGATTCTCTCTCTCTTCTCTCTGCCCCTCCCCTGCTCACTCAAGCTCTCTCTCTCTCTCTCTCTCTCTCAAAATAAATAAACATTAAAAAATAATAATAATAAAAGAAGCACTCCCTCAGCACACATAGGATAAGGGAAATGACAATGCAGAAATTTCTTTTGTGTCATCAAATAATTCCAACCATAATGAAAGCAGTGACCAGGCTTTACACAGTTTTCTCAGTTAATCCTTTCAAGAAACAGTCATGAGGTTCATCATTCCCATTTCACAGAAGAGGACAATGAGAGATTAAGTAAATGTCCAGGGACCTGGAGCTAACCAAGAGTAAAGTTGCAATTTCAAAGGTAGGAACCAGTAAGAGCAGTTCCTGGTAAAGATACTCATTAGAGAACTTACATAGGACTGGAAGGACCCTCAAGAACAGTCCACACATCCCAAACTGAAAACAAAGTAAATACGTAAAAACAAGCCAAGACACCAAGACACTAAAATTTAACTTTTTGAGAAAGCTTTTCCATTGTGAATCATCACTAAAGATAGGACGGTTACTTCTCAGTTGTTGTTATTGTTGTTTTACATTATCATCAAAAGGAAAATGGAAAGAAGATCTCTGCAAGTCATCCACCCCCCAACCCCCCAACCCCCCTCCACTTTGAGAGGCACAGGAGCAGTCCAATGCAATCATGAAAACAGGACTGGGCAAAAAAAGGAAGCGTGGAATTCGAGAGAGCTAACTGAGCTTAGAAAGCAAATATGTACTTTTTAAATACTTGCTGAAGGCAATGAGAATTCTTAGATTGAATTTTTGTGTCCCTCCAAAACTTCTGTGTTGAAACCTAACCCTCAGTGGGATGGCATTTGGATGTGGGGACTCTGGGAAGTGGTTAGGTCATGAAGGTGGATCCTCATGAAGGGGATTAGTGCCCTTATAAAAGAGACCCCAGAGAGCTCCCTCACCCATCCAGCCATGTAAGGACACAGAGCAAAGCCAGCCCTCTACAAACTAAGACATGGCTCTCACCAGACACCAAATCTGCTGGCATCTTAATTTTGGACTTCTCAACCTCTAGCACTGTGAGAAGTCAATTTCTCTCATTTGTAAGTTACCCAGCCTATTATATTTTTATATTTTATTATAGCAGCCCAAATGGACTAAATCAAGGACCCTCTTGAGGGAAATGGTATTTGTGAACAATAATTACACCTACAAATATATGGATCAACTCCTGCCCGAGCTCTGCTCAAGGAGAGGCTCACCACAGAGAATATTGGCCTATATAACCCATTATAACAAAGGCAAGCCACCAAAGATAACTCCATTTCTCTTCACCTTTTCTTTGTCTTACCAAACTTGTACTTATTCTTGAAGAATTAGCTCAAGTCCCACTACTTGCAGGAGTAATATCTGATTTCCCTTGCTAGAACGAAATTTCTCTTTTCTTTGAACACCTACAGCATTTCATATCTGCATGATTCTTGGCATTTATTATGGCAGCAAGACAATGTTTTGAAATATTTCTTAATGTAATTTCTTTAAAGCCTGTATTTTACCCTAACGCCCTTCTGCAATTAAATCTGCACTTAAAGACTGAGGCCAATTGTCCCTGGGAAGAAAAGACAGAAAAGAACTCAGTGAGAACCAAGAGTTGATTTCTAGGCTTTTAAACTCCAAATGCAACTTTTAAAAACCTATAGTAAGTAAAGACAATGGTCCTGAGAGTCATTTTTAAATGCAAGAAGCCTGGAAAGACAGTGAACAAGGTTGGAAAATTTTCAAAACTTTTCTTGGAAAACCAAGAGCCAAAGCCTGAAGGAAGAGGCCCTAAGGTTTGTCCAAAAATAAAACACTGGACAAAGAATTGATGGTCATGTAAGAAAGGCAGGAAATATTGACTATGAGGAAGGTAGGAGGGCTAAGTAATAGAAACAGGGTGGCCAACAAAACCCCATGTTTGTATGAATCACCAGAAGGCTCTCAGGGAACAGCCCAAGAAACTGGAAGCCCTCTAGCACAGATCCCTTTCCAACATGGCCCTGTGTATAGGGTAATGATGGAGGGGTGGGAGATGACAGAGCAGGTCTGGACACAGCCTCACCAAGCCTGGGGTTAAGCTTCTCACCATTTTCAAAAAAAAGTGTTCAACATTTGAAATGGGGGTCTTGTCAGATAAGCAAATTTGGACCATACTCTGAACCAGTCAAGATAATCCTATCTTTTTTGGCTCAGAATTGATTCAGGAAGGAGCATGAAATGTATGCTTGAGCCAATCAGTTTGTGGTATTCTCTCAGCTGACAACAGGTACAGAGGAGGCAGTCTTAGGATAAAATCAACCTTACAGAAAAAGAGATAGCAGGAAAGAGCAAGAAAACAGGACCAAAAATTATGAGAAAATGAGAAAGAAGGAAGGATCCTTGGTGGCATTATTATGCCATGAAATTAACCTTTACTCTCTGGATGAATTACTAATAAATTCCTTCTATTTGTTATTCAGGTTTGATCAGCTGTTTCTGATACTTTCAACTGATCAAATGTGGCTTAGCTACAACTTGCCAACTTATTACAGAAATTCCTCATGAGAAACACTGTACACTTGAAGTGAGTCCACAGAAGAGGTATCACACACAACACAAGAAATCTTTACTACAGTCAGTCCTGTTAGTTTATATATGGTACATTAAAATTACAGAATTCTGGAAAACCAAAAATTTGAAAAAGGACAAAAGAAGTCACCCAAAATAAGTCTTAACCACCTAAGAACAACTTTTGGGTACAAATGGTTTCTTGAATTTGATTCTTGGTTTTGATCAGAATAAATTTTTTCTAGCATATTTGTGATGATATTTTTTTTAATTTTTTAATGTCTATTTATTTTTGAGAGAAAGAGATACAGAGAGAGAAAGAGAAAGTAAGAGTGGGGCAGGGGCAGAGAGAGGGAGACACAGAATCCAAAGCAGGCTCCAGGCTCTGAGCCATCAGCACAGAGCCTGACGTGGGGCTCAAACCCACCAAACGTGAGATCATGACCTGAGCCAAAGTCCCAACAGTTAACCGATTGAGCTACCCACATGCCCCTTGATGATATTTTCTATCATAATTTTTCATCCTGGTTTATTCACTTAATCTGTAATTGCAGGAATAAGCTTCATGACCCTAAAGCCTGGAGCTGCTGGCGGTGGAAGATATACTTGGAAAACTGACCCAGATTCAACTTTTGATCTCCTGGTGATCAGTTGGGAGTACTGGGATTGCTATTCTGCTTTGTAGCTGGTGAGCTGATGGGCATTGGCCTTTGTGAAATCAAATGGCAAGGGAAGCCCAGCCCCATGAATGGGAATACTTCTGTACCTCTTGTCCACCAGAGCCATCTCTATGCAGTAAGTGGGAACATTTAAGCACATTAAAGAACTTGTGTTCTTTGCTGGGGCCCATTGGCTTCTTTCCCTGAGTCTAGTGGGACAAGCCTACAGTGATTATGAGAATAATAGCATGTGGCATGTGTGGAACACTTACTCTCTGTCAGCTATTATTTAAGCAACTGACACACACTAAGTAGGTCCTAATCTTCATGGTCATTATACAAAGGTGTTACATCATTTTACAGCTTTGTCATTGCCATTTTACATATCAGACACAGAAACTGAGACACAGGTTAAGCATCTTGCCCAAGTGCATAGCCAAGGACTTATGCTTCTATCACTGTGCTAACACACCTCACTTGTTAGATAGTGCACAGTTTCCCTGTTATTACAAAAGCTTAACACAGATTATTTTTAGTGACGAAACAAATGTTACATCCTCCCTATAACCCAAACTCTCTTATGCAATATTTAGATGGTTTCAGTTTTTAATTTCATAAATAATGCTCTGGTGAATATATTTGCACAGAAATAATTTTTCTGCATGTATGCCTTCTCATAAATGCACAGGATGCATTCTCAGAAGCAGAATTATGCAGACTAATAGAACTGTTTTAAGGCTCTTGAGATAGATACATTGCAAATTTCTCACCCAAAGTGCCATATCAAGTTACTTCCCCCGTAGTAAAGTAGTAAAATAGTAAAGTAGGAGAATCAAGTAAAGAGGAGAGGGCCGTCTTTCACCAAATCTTACTATCGTCATGTCTTACTCTTGTCGATCTATTACGAATAGTACAGAATAATATCTCATCATTCTTTTTTTCATTTTTTTGTAAGTCAATAATATTTGTCATAATTAAAATGTAGGCAAAAGATATGATCTTACTATTAAAGTTAACATCTTACAATTTAATCCCGTGTTTACTAGGCTATTGTGCATCATTGAATCATGAATTAGTTATGCTTAAAAAGAAACCAAGTACTGTACAACTACACCCGTACTAACTCTTCCATCAATATAACACCAAGGGAGTAGCTAAGGAGGAAATAGGCTCTTTGCAGAGAGCCCTGAAATCAAATGACCTGCCAAGACCTCATCTTTCAGTTAAAGAAATAACAAAGGTTGTATACAGGGAGGAAAAGAAAGAAAAACAGTATCATCACAGGTTGATGTTCAAGGATGAAAATGTTTCTGTAAAATAAAAAAAAAAAGCAGCACTAATTCTTCCTATTGAGTATCTTGATGCTTCCTTTAACTTTTAAATGCCCTTTCCAGTCGATGACATAAACTAGAGCCTTGGGAAGCTATAAATAGCTCCATCCATGCTCCCCCTCCACCCTTTCAGTGCCTGATGGCGTCTCTTAGGAATGTGCTTGGGCCAGATGGCCTTCAGCCCAACTTCCTGTAAATATTCATTTTTAATGATAATAATTAAAAGCACTAATTTGCTCTTGCCCAGGGCCATTTCTATAGAGACCTCTTGGTACTGGACTATCACTAATGAAGCTTTAGAAATGAGACTTTCTTTGCTAGTCTTACTAAATACCTGAAGGTTTGTCCCCAGAGCTATTTTCCAAGCGTAAGTGGTGACATCAGACAGAGTTTCAGCCTCTTCCTTTCATCATGGCACTATGATGGACTTGTATTATTTAAATTCCAGTTTGGGCCCAACATGGGCTTTTTGAGCTTGTCCACTCTCCTTTTAATCTCAGAAAACAACATCTACTCAATGGCTTAGAGCAGTGTTTTTCAAACTGACAGACAACCCCATTAAACAAGGGCTTCACCTATGGTCCCTAGGCCTCCAGAGGGCCTAGATAGAATTCTGTGGGTCTGTGAACTTGAGTGGAAGAAAAAAAAATGGCATCTTTATTTTCACTAACATTTAATGGAAACATTATTTCCTTCAATTACAAACCTATGATTTTGTCACCAACAGAAGGGACAGATATTTTTATATCACAGTAGGCTATACAGTTATATTGAAATATTGTTTACATACATTGCTACTTTGAGATTCTGACAGTTTATTTAGGATTTTAATTTAAAATCCCACATATTCCCATAACACACATTTGAAGAGATTTTAATACCTGTACTCTCAGCTTTCCTTTATAATCCAATGTACCTTATTTTATGAACAGAAACATGGTTATAGCAGAAGGCACATTATTCTCAAGGATATTCTCCAGAGAGATCATTTGTTAGGCCATGAAATAAATTTCAATAAATTTAAATTTTTTTTTTCAACTTTTTTTTTTTAATTTATTTTTGGGACAGAGAGAGACAGAGCATGAACGGGGGAGGGGCAGAGAGAGAGGGAGACACAGAATCGGAAACAGGCTCCAGGCTCCAAGCCATCAGCCCAGAGCCTGACGCGGGGCTCGAACTCACGGACCGCGAGATCGTGACCTGGCTGAAGTCGGACGCTTAACCGACTGCGCCACCCAGGTGCCCCAAAATTTCAATAAGTTTAAAAGGATTGTAATCATGCAAAGTATTTACCTAAGAGCAATGAAATGAAGCTAGAAAACAGTAACAGAAGGAAAACTAGTAAATTTACAAATATGTAGAAATTAAACAACACACTCTTTTGAGAGAGAGAGGGCATGAGTGAGGAAGAGGGGAGAGAGGCAGAAGAAAAGAGAGAGAATCTTAAGTAGGCTCCATGCTCAGCATGGATCCTACATGGGGCTTGATCCCATGACCTTGGGATCGTGACCTGCACCAAAATCAAGAGTCGGACACTCAACCAACTGAGACACGCAGGTGCTCTGACAACACACATTTAAGTAATCAGTAGGTCAAAGAATAAATTACAAAGGGAACTAGTAAATAGAAACAAATGAAAACAAAAATGCAATATTACCAAAACTTATGCAATATAGCAAAAGCAGCGTTCTGAGGGAAATTCATAGCTATACATGCCTACATATACAAAGAGAAATATCTCAAATCAATCACCTAACTTTATGCAGAAAAGCAAACTGAAGCCAAGACTGACATAAAGAAGGAAATGGTAAAGTTAAGAATGGAGATAAATGAACTAGAGTACAGCAAACTAACAGAATCAATGAAACCCAAAGTTGATTTTTTAAAAAGATCAACAAAATTGATATACTTTTAACTACAGCGACTACAAAACAGGGAAGAGAGATGCACAGAACTAAAATCAGAAATGAAAATGGAGATATGATTACTGACCTTACAGAAATAAAAAGCATTATAACAAATAAAAAGCATTATAAGCAGTATAGAGAATTATTATTGTGTAAATAATTGTACACAAAATAGGCAACACAGATGAATAGGAATTCCTAGAAATATACTAATTTTTAAAACTGATCTGGAAAGGAACAGAAAATGTGAAAACACCTATAACAAGTCAAGAGATAGTAATCAACCTGCTAGCTAAAAAAAGTCTGTAACCAGTCTTCACTGGTGATTTCTACCAAACATATGAAAAAGAATACCTTTCTCAAACTATTCCAAAATAATAGAACAGGAGGGACCACTTGATAACTCATTCTATGAGGCTAGTATTAGCCTGATACCAAAGTCAGACAAAGGTACCATGAGATAAGAAAACTATAGGTCAATGTCCCTTATGAATAATAAACAAATGTAGTAAGTGGCAGAGTATAAGATCACAGCATCAGTTATGTCTTATATACTAGCAATGAATAATCAAAAAGTAAATTAAGAAAATAATTATATTTTCAATAGTGCCCTAAAGGATAAAATACCTAGGAATAAATTTAACCAAAGAAGTGAAAGACTAATACACTAAAAACTACAAGATACTGGGGAAGGAAATTTTAAAAGATCTAAATCAACAGAAAGATAGTCTACAGTTATGGATTGAATAACCTAATATTGTTAAGATAGCAGAATCATCCAAAGTGATCTACAGATTTAAAGGAATCCTATCAAAATCCCATCAGCCATTTTCCCAAAAATAGAAAAGCTAATTCTTAAATTCATATAGGAATTGTAAGCCGAACAATCTTGAAACTGGTCAGTCATAACAATCTTGAAAAAGAAGAACAAAGTTGGAGGACTCCCTCCAGTTTCAAAACTTACTACAAATCTACAGTAATCAAAACAGTGTGGCTGCCATAAGGATAGACATAGAGGCCAATGAAAGAGAATTGAGAGTCTAGAAATAAACCCATGCTTCTATGCCAAACTGATTTTTTAACAGGAGCACTAAAACTATTTAATAGGGAAAGATTTGTCTTTTCAACAAATGGCACTGGGACAAATGTATATCCACATGCAAAAGAATGAAGCTGGACCCCTACCTCACACCATATATGAAATTAAACATGTATCAATGGCTAAAATAAAGAGCTAAAACCATAGAACTCTTAGGGAAAAATATAAGAATAAATCTTCATGACCTTGGCTTGGCAACAGATTCCTAATTATAATACCAAAAGCACCTGTAACAACAACAACAACAAAAATTGATAAATTGGATTTCAATTTAAAATTTTTGTGTATCAAAGGACATTATAAAGAATGTGAAAAGACAACCTACAGATTGGATAAAAATATTCATAAATCACCACCTCACAAAAGTTTAATCTCCAGGATACAAAAACATGTATAACTCAATTAAAAATGACAAAACTGAATTAAAGAAATTAATAAAGGACTTGAATAGAGATTTTTCGAAGAAGAAACACAAATGGCTAACAAGCACATGAAAATATGCCAGCATTGTTAGTCATTAGGGAAATGCAAATCAAAACCACAATTAGCACAATTAGATACCACTTTATACTCACGAGAGTGGCTATCAAAAAAAAGAAGAAATAGAGGAGCCTGGGTGACTCATTCAGTTGAGTGTCCAACTTCTGCTCAGGTCATGATCTCATGGTTAGTAAGTTCAAGCCCCACATTGGGCTCACTGTCTTCAGCGCAGAGCCCACTTCGGATCCTCTGTCTCCCTCTCTCTCTGCCCCTCCCCCACTCGTGCTCGCTCGCTCTCTCAAAAATAAATAGACATAAAAAATAAATAAACAGATATAAGAAGTGTTGGCAAGGATGTGAAGAAATTATAACCCTTATATATTACTGGTAGAGATGTAAAGTGGTTCACTGTATGTGGCAGTTTGGTGAATACTCAAAATGTTAAATGTAGAATTACCACACTAACTATCCTTCTCCTAGGTATACCCAAAATACCTGAACACAGGTATTTTAAAGTGTGTGTGTGTGTGTGTGTGTGTGTGTGTGTGTGTGTGTTTGTGTGTGTCACCATTTGTAATAGCTAAAAGGTGGAAACAACCCAAATATCCACTCATGTATGAATAAAGAAACACACTGTGGTATATACACAGAATAGAATATTATTCAGCCATAAAAAGTAATGAAGTACTGATAATGTGATATACCTTGGATACACCATGAAAACATTACGCTAAGAAACCAGACTCAGATGGTCACATACTGTATAATATCACTTGTATGAAATATCCAGAATAGACATATCCAGAGACACACAAAGCAAACTGGTAGTTGCCAAGGAGTGAGGGAAGAGGAAGAACAGAGAGTAACTCCTTTTAGGCTAGCTTTTCATTCCTTAATTTCTTGGCCCTTGGTCTTCCCCAGGATTCCGTCTGTGGGCACCTTCTGAATATTCTTCCAGGAACTGTCCCCGCTCTTAAGGCTTAGAATACCACTAAATGCTTGATGATCCTGAGCTCACCATCTGTAAGAGCACCAGTTACCATGCAACACGAGACAAGCAACAGAACATGTTGGAACTTCTTTTTTTTTCCTTGATGTGTCAGTACAAAGACAAAGATAATATCTAGCTCCAAATCAGAAATTGCCAACTGGCTAACTGGATGTATTGCCAACTGCTAATCGACATTTCTTTTTGTTTAATTTTATTTAAATCCAAGTTAGTTAACATATAGTGTAATCATTTCTATCATGATATTCTCGAGGCACTTCAAAGTAATCATTTTTCACGAAGTCTGTTCTTCTGGCTTCTGATATTAGTAAGTGAAAATTTCATCTACTCAACTTGCCCAAGCACTGGAAACTCATTATCACCTTTATTTCACTCCCTCCCTCGTCAAACTGTCCTACTCATTTCTTGGTCAACTCAAAGCTCTGAAACAATACCCCATCCCCACCCCCCGGATTTCCTAACAAAAGCCTGAAGGCTTTTGTTACTTAGAACACTGAACTGAAATGGTAACTATTCTGGCATTGAATCTCTACCTGCCCTAAAAATGTTAGTCTTCCTCAGAATTTCATGCTCTCCTTTTCCTCCTTTATCAGTCTTCATACCTCCTATGGATGATCTAATTATTTTTCTTAGTTTCAACTTCTAATTGATTCTCTGAGGACTCCTAAATTAATATATATATGCTTGAAAGTCAGATTTCACAAACTTAAGACTGGTCTGCTAAGGACCCTTGCAAACATCTGTAACTACTTCTCTGCTGTCTACATGGGGATGTCCAAAGCTGAACCCACTATCTTGTCCCTATGAATTCCACCCGTGTGGGTGGCACATGATCTACCCTGAGATTCAAATATAAAATCCATTGTGGCAGGCAGATTAATCACAAAGCTCAATTGGGTGAGGCCTAGCAAATTTGTATAAATTTGAATTATTTGGGGTCTCCCAAACTGTTTATGTTTTAGGCCACCACAGATCAGGATCCATCTCTGTCTGCAAGGAATCCCTTACAATTTCCTATTAAATTTCACCTAGGAGGACACCAAGTTATTGTTTCACCTACACAAGAATATTTAGACCTATTTCAGGCCTTTCCATCTCTATCTGCAATGGAGTTTCAGAATTGACCCTTTATTACCTGGAAGACTAAAACAGCTCCCTAATCATCTCCTCACCCCCAATTTATGTCCACAACAGATTCATCATCCACACAACCTGCAATTGTTGATTTAAAATAGTTATGGAAGAAAAAACACCCCACAAACATCACTAGTGAATTCACTACTTAATGCTCATCTACTTTTTAGGAAAAACTCCAGGTTCCTTAGTAAAGCAATTGACAACCTCCATGAAATGGGCTCATGTATTTAACATTATTTTTTATATTCTTCCTTAATTATCACAGTCCTGTTTTTATGTTCTTGAAATACTAATCCACTTGAATATACCCTCCTGGACCACCGTTATTCTTTCCTTCATGGGTTTGTTCCAATCCACCCTTCCTCCACCAACTGGAACTATCTGTATGTTCTACCAACTGTATGAGACAGCTCAGGCTGCTGTAACAGCAAAAGCCCAAATGGGCTAAGCAATAGAAATGTATTTCCTCATGGTTCTGGAGGCTAGAAGTCCCAGATCAAGGTGCTGGCTGCTTCAGGTTCTGGGGAGGGCTCTCTTCCTGGCTTGTAGACAGCTGCCCTTCTTACTATGTCCTCACATGGCCTCTCCTTGGTGCATATGCATGGAAATAAGGGAAGAGTGAGCTTCCCAGGGTCTCTCATAAAGACACTAATCCCACTGGATCAGGGACCATACACTTATGACCTCCTTTAGCCTTAATTACATCTTTCCATAATTTCTAGCATTTCCATTTGATTATTTCTTACTTACAACTTCCAGCTCTGCTGATATTACTCATCTAATCATGGATGTTGTCTACCTTTTCAACTAGAACGTTTTTTTGATATTTTTACCTTTACCCTGGATGAGATATTTACATCTTTTTTTAAAAAATGTTTATTCATTTTTGAGAGAGAGAATGAGAGAAAGTGACATGGAAGAGGTAGAGAGTGGGGGGACAGAGGATCTGAAGTGGGTTCTGTGCTGACAGCAGAGACCAACACAGGCTGGAACCCACAAACCATGAGATTATGACCTGAGCTGAAGTCAGATGCTTAACTGACTGAGCTACCCAGACACCCCCATCTTTACATCCAAATTAGTTAGCATATAGTGAAACAATGATTTCAGAAGTAGATTCCTTAATGCCCCTTACCATTTAGCCCATCCCCTTCCCACATCCCCTCCAATAACCCTCAGTTTATTCTCCATATTTATGAGTCTCTTTTGTTTTGTCCCCTTCCCTGTTTTTATATTATTTTTGTTTCCCTTCTCTTATGTTCATCTCTTTTGTCTCTTAAAGTCCTCATATGAGTGAAGTCAGGTGATTTTTGTCTTTCTCTGACTAATTTCACTTAGCATAATACCCTCCACTTCCATCCATGTAGTTGCAAACGGCAAGATTTCATTCTTTTTGATTGCCGAGTAATACTCCATTGTATGTATGTGTATGTATGTATGTATATATACACATACACACACACACACACACACACACACACACACACACACACACACATATATATATACATATACACACACACACACCACATCTTCTTTATCCATTCATTCATCAATGGACATTTGGGCTCTTTCCATACTTTGGCTATTGTTGATAGTGCTGCTATAAACATGGGGGTGCACGTGTCCCTTCAAAACAGCACACCTCTATCCCGTAGATAAAAGCCTAGTAGTGCAGTTGCTGGGTCATAGGGTAGTTCTATTTTTACTTTTTTGAGGAAACTCCATACTGTTTTCCAGAGTGGCTGCACCAGCTTGCATTCCCATATATCTTTTTTTTTTTAAGTTTATTTTACTTTTTAGTAATCTCTATACCCAGCATAGGGCCCAAACACAATCCTGAGATCAAGAGTCACATGGTCTACCAATTGAGCTAGCTAGGTGCCCCTCAACTAGAACTTTTAACTTTTTAAACTTACTTATAAATGAATTGGTTATTTAAAATTTCCCCAGGCTTCAACATTCTCAAAATCAGAGGATGAGAATAACCCTACTTAACACAAATTATAGCCCTTTAAGATGCCAAAATGAGATCACTTCCACTGAATAAAAAATTTCCAAGTGCGAATTAGTTATCTAATTGATTGAACGTAACTTTATTAACAAAAGTCAATAAAGAAATTCGAAGAGAATATTTTAGAGTATAGTAATTTGACATGAAAAGAATAAATACTAATACTTTTTTTCATGGTATGTAGAAAGATCTAGAATCATGGTGCTCAGTTTACTCTAACACCCTGAGGAAGTAAGAAAATTTTGTTCTTGGGTTTTGACATTGATAAAGGAGCTTAGATATATGTGTTAAAAGCTTACATATGGACAAAATAATAACATTTATTGAGCATTTATTACCATAAATGCCATGTACTGTTCCAGTTGTTTTATATATATTAATTCACTTTCTCTTCATAATTACTCAATTAGGTAGGTATTATTATTATCCCCGCTGAAGACATTAGGAATTTGAAATACAGAGAGAATAAATTACTTGGCTCAGATTACATAATTACTAAGTACGGAACAGAGATCTGAATTCAGATATGTGGCTTCAGAGCCCACACTCTTTTTTAACAGTCTTTGAAGCCTGTGGAAACCATAGACATGAAAGGTATATACAGGGGAACACCAACTCATCTCTTGTACTGCCAATTAGTGCCAAACATGGGAAATGTCCATCCTTTTGCCCACTGCAGGTATAACTGTCCAGAGCTTGGGAGTGAAGTTCATCCATAAATTCTTGTAGTGAATACACTCATGCTGGGACATACCTATTTTCATCCAATACACCCAGGAAGATTTCAAACCATACTGGGATGAAGGCCAATAGGACAGCAAATGGAGACCTCATCAGTGACCAATACTCAACTAGCTAGATCACTTTTCAATGAGTGGCCAACAAAAAACCATCACACCTATGATGAAAACTCACAATTTAAAAGGATAGCAAATCTGCATAACCAGAAAAATCACAGCCTGTACTGAAATAGAACAGGTGCTGGAAATGAGTTATTAAAAGAAGTCTAATTATTATACACACACACACACACACACAAGCATACACATAGGCTTCCACTTTTGGTAATGGCAGACTAGGTAACTTGCACTAGGTAAAGTGCACTAGGACCACTAAAATGGCTGGTAAAGAGCCGGAAAAGATCTTAATATCAAAGACCCAACATATCAGGAAATTTTCTTGCTGAGAGGATAAAGCAAAAGGAGATGCACTAGAGCCCTTCTTTTCATGGGTATTTGCCCAGGTAGGTGATGCACCTGAGAGCATGAATTCTTTAAAAAAAAAATTAACATTTATTCACTTCTGAGAGAGAGAGAGACAGAGCACAAGTGGGGAGAGGCAGAGAGAGGGAGACACAGAATCTCAAGGAGGCTCTAGGCTCTGGACTGTCAGCACAGAGTCCAACGCGGAGCTCGAACTCCTGAACCATGAGACTGTGACTTGAGCCAAAGTTGGACACTTAACCGACCGAGCCACCCAGGTGTCCTGAGCATGAGTTTTTTAAATTGAAAAGGAGGGAAGTGCTAATAACACCAGGAGTCGATACCCTGAATAATATTCGTTCTTCCCTACATGTCACTTTTACAGCAGTTTGTCTATTCCTGGGGAAAGGGCTTAAAGGCAAGCAGATCTTTCATGGAAATTTCAGGAGCTGGAAAGTCAAGTCTGAATTTATTGCCCACCAAATGCAGAAACCTGAAGTAACTCACACTCTACTTGTGATAGAGACATAAGGGTTGCACTCTTAAGTTACGGTACTTTGGCAGGTCAATGAGGTAGTTCAGAAAATCCTCAACCTTTGATCCCACACTGCTTTCATTCTTAGGTACCTGTCATGAAAAAACAAAACTCCCCTCTGGTAGAAGATATACTCTAAATACCACAGTGTATCTCAAAAATAATTTTTCAAATAAAATTTTCAGCTAACAATAACAGGCTGTATGATAACAAAAGTCAAAATCATTACAAACCGTAGACCAGTGAAATAAAACCCATATGTATGCATTCTCAGATGTAGAAAGTAATGCAGTTATAGTTGCTGTGATCAATGAGAGATAAGCTGAATTTAAGTATTATGATAAGGCATAGGAAAAAATAAAATTTGATACTAAAGATCTGAAAATTAACTACAAGTTATAGAACCGGAAAATACAGTCATGAAATTAAGAACTCAATAGATAGGTTCAACACCACCAAGGAGAAAATTAATAAACTAGAAGATACATCAGAAGAAACCAGCTGGAAGGAAGTGTGGAGACAGAAAAATATGGGACACTGGACAGGATAGGATACATTAAATAATACAGTCTAATATACATTACCTTGAGCTCCAGAAGAACAAGAAAGACAAGAGCCAGAAACAGTATTTGAAAAGAACTGATATTTGAATTCAGAGTCTTCATAACGCCAATGTAAGTGTGACTTTCTGTGAAGGGCATTCAGCAAGTATTGTAGCCATTAATTTATTCATCCTAAAATAGTACATATTGAGTACCTGACATGTCCTGGGTACTGTCATAATTATGGAGGATAAAGCAACAAGCAAAATAAAGACTCTTGAAGAGCTTATATCCTGATAGTAGAGACAACAATAAATATATAACATCTAGTATTTTCTTTTAGTGTCAAGTAATTTTGATTATCAGGAAGATGATTAAAACCTTAGTAAAAGGACAAAAAGCAATGAATGGGGTGCTACTATAGACAAGATGGTTAGAAAGTACTTCTCTAAGGAGGTATATGAGCACTGATCTATATAAAGTGGGAAGGAGACACAGGAAGATCTGGGTGTAAAACATTCCATGAGGAGGGAAACATCAAGTATAAGAGACTGGAGGCATAAGGATGCTTGGTGTGTGTGAGGAACAACAAGAAGACCAGTTTGGCAAGATTGAGAACAAGAATGAGGACAGAGGGACTCCTGGGTGGCTCAGTCTGTTAAGCATCTGATTCTGGCTCAGGTCATGATTTCACAGTTCATGGGTTAGAGCCCTGTATTGGGCTCTGTGCTGACAGCTCAGATCCTGGAGCCTGCTTCAGATTCTGTCTCCCTCTCTCTGCCCCTCCCTCACTTGTGCTGTCTCTCTCTCTCTCTCTCTCTCTCTCTCTCTCTCTCAAAAATAAACATTAAAAAAGAAGAAGGAGGAGGAGGAGGAGGGTGGGAGGAGGGCGGGGGGAGGAAGAGGAGAAGGAGGAGGAGGAGGGCGGGGGGAGGGGAGGAGGAGGAGGAGGACGATAATAACGACAACAACGACAATGACAGAGGGACTCCTGGGTGGCTCAGTTGGTTAAGCATCCAACTCTGATCTCAGCTCAGGTCTTGATCTCAGGGTTGAGAATTCAAGCCCTACACTGGGCTCCACACTAAGTGTGAAGCCTATTTAAAAACAAAATGAGGACAGAATTTCAGGAAATAAGGCTGGAGAGGTGGTCAGAGATCAGATGGTGCAGAACCTTGAAGACTTTGGATTTGATTCTAAATGTCATTACTACCCCTGGAAAGTCTGAACCACAAGAATGATAAGATATGCTTTACATTTCAAAAGGATCACTCTGTTGAAGGACAATATATTGTAAGGAAGAAAGGGTAGATGCAGACAGAGCCCTTACCAGGCCACTGCAATGCCAGGCAAGAAAATGTGGTGGCTTTATCTAAGGAATGGTAGTAGAGATACCACAAAGTAACCAGAAGTCAGTATGCATTTTGAGTGTATTTCCAGTTGGTTTTGGAGATAGACTGAAGGTGAATTATGAAAGAAAGAGATAAATCAAATATGACTCCAAGGTTTTAGCACACAAACTTAGCACTTGAATGAATGAAGCATTCCTATTAAAGTCAAGAACATAATAAGGAAGATAGCATTTATAATTTTCAACACTGTAATGGAGATTTTGGTTAATGTAGTAAGTACAAAATGCAAACTACAAATACCGGAAAGGATGAGACATCATTATAATTTTTACACTTAATATGATATCTACCTAAAAAATCCAGAGAATAAATTGAACAAAACTAAGAAAACAAATAGGAAAATCCAGGAAGGGAACTGCATACAACACACACACACAAATAATTAACAGATTTCCTATACAGCAGCAATAAAATTTTAAAATATATATGAATAAACTGCAGGAAAAAATGTGCAAAACCTTATGAAGACAATGATGTATTACCTCATATTGCCGTGGAAAACATTTACCAAGTGAAAAAACTCATGAATTCATGGAACAGAACATTGAGTGTGATTCCTTTAAAAACCACCAATACAAATTATGTGGATTTGTACATATACATGTGTATACGTATATGTATATAATTGTAGTTATAGCAAAAATTTAACATTGTGAACTGTTGGTGGTAGAAAAGTGGATGGAAGGAAGCTATTACTTAGGGGAAGGTATTGTCTTTTCCCAATCTGTACAGGTAAGTACTGTTTACAATAAGCATTATAGAACTTATGACAAAAAAAACAAGGAAAAATTACATTTTTTATTCAAAAGCATAATCAAAATGCCCATGAATAGCTGGCATAAAAGTTAATATTTATTAAATACCAGATAATGCACTAAGAAGTATGAATTTATTAGTTCGTGCATTCCCCATTAGGATGATTGTTCAGCCTCATGACATTGGTATAAGAATTTTCCCCATTTAACAGGTGATAAATTTCAGACAAAGAGGAAATCGCTCAAGCTCACACAGCATAAAAGAGGCAGGGCCAAGCTGGGAATGGAAACAGATTCAGAAGCCCGTGCTCCTATCCTCTAGACTGACTTCAAATAAAAATAGTCTTACACATCAGACATACACTACATACATACACACACGACAAACAGTATTCCATATGAAAATACTATCCTTCCCATTAAAAGGGAAGATCGTGTTGGAATGAAAGGAACAAAGCAGAAGCTGACAGGACAGATGACTCGAGAATAAAAATTCCTGCCCTCACGATAGAGGCTAAACTTCACTATGGAGAGAAATCACTCTCATTATACATCCTCCCTGGCGATAGAAGTACTGCTCCTTTACATTTTCTTCTTTGTGTTTATCTGTATTTTTAAGCTTTTCCACTGTCTATGCAACTTCCTTAATAGTCTAACTGTTACAAAGTGTTCTGGGTATAGGTTTATCAAGCATATCAAACATAAATGACCAACAGTCAAATACTGAGAGTAAAACGTGACATAACACAACATCCATGATACAACTGAATCCTTAATGATTCCCACTGTGTTTCAGCTTTAGATACATCAACTGTTTGTATTTGTGATTTCAAATGCATTAGTAAATACCAAAAATCCTGAAAAGATGCCACATAGATAAGCTTTTATTATATGCTATCACATTCGTGCCTTGAAGACTAAAATTTGATGTAAATGTCGTGGTTACTATCCATATTTTCGACATGTTCTATCGCTAAACTGCTCTATACAAGCTGATATGCTTGAAGTTTATTACAATAAACACACCTCATGACTGGAATAAAAGCTGATATGATTATTATGACCCTTCATATAACCAACAATTACAATCAAATTCTTTCTGACTCAATAGAAATAAAAAGTAGGTTGTAGGATCAAACCGTCTGGATCAGATGCTTTTTAAAAAATAGCAGAATGAATAAACATAAAAACATTTTTAAAAAATGGGGCCCCTGGGTGGCTCAGTTGGTTGAATGTCCGACTTCGGTTCAAGTCATGATCTCACGGTTTGTGAGTTCGAGCCCTGCATTGGGCTATGGTGCTGACAGCTCGGAGACTGGAGCCTGCTTCAGATTCTGTGTCCCCCCTCTCTCTCCACCCCACCCCTGCTTGTTCTCTGTCTCTCTCTGTCTTTCAAAAATGAATAAACATAAAAAAAATTAAAAAATACAAAAATAACAGAAACTCAGGGCGCCTGGGTAGCTCAGTCAGTTAAGCATCTGGCTCTTGGTTTCAGCTCAGATCATCATCTCAAGGTTTGTGAGTTTGAGCCCTGAATTGCGCTCCAGGCTGACAGTGCAGAGCCTGCTTGGGATTCTCTCTCTCTCTCTCTCTCTCTCTCTCTCTCTGCCCCCTTCCCTGTTCATGCTCTCTCCTTCCTTCTCTCTACCTCTCACAAAATAAATACACTTTATTTAAAAAATTGCAGAAACTCTTGCCATATTAAAGCCCCATTGAATGCCTAGCAGATAAGCACATTCTTACGAACAGCCTACAGTTACCCAGAAAAAAAAAGTGAACCAAAATTAAGCAGGAAATGAACTTTTGCCTATGCTATCCTGGATAGTCTGCGGAATGCTTGATTGTGTTTTGTTTTGCTTAAACAAATAGGCAGACATTCCTCCAAATTCGGAATCTCAACTGATCAAAAAGTAAGAATGATTACTTTCACTATTACTAAAAGAAAACCTGAAGAGTCAAATTTTTTTCCACTATGAATTCTGCCGCCCTGCCCTTGGAAAGAGCCCTTCTGTCCTGCATTCACACACTCGAGTTGAATTCCTCACCTTGAGCTCGAAGACAGTAAAAGTCACATAAAGTTGTCCAGCTTGGTAGCACCATCACCAAAAACCACTTCATAGGGACTAGACCAAATGGTTCTATCTGGAGAGAAATGACCCTTGAGACCTGGCCGCAGAATGCCAGGCTGGAGTATAGAAGGTTTCAGGTCTTCTAAGTCCCTGGGACCCAGGAGGCACCTCTCTGTTCGCGACCCACTTTGTCTGTTCTTTTGGTTATCAGGTATCACCTACACAAGTACTGACACGTCCCAAGGAAAAGCGAAAGGGGCTGGATTGGTCTTTGCACAAAGGAGGTTCATATTAACCCATGCAGGTGCAAACCACAGAAATAAAAGGCTAATGAGGCAGAAGGTGAGAGATGGATCACAGTTAGTTCTATGGCCCTGCAGGCTGTTTTCCTTGCTTGTATATAAAATATTGGATAATCTTGGGATCAGAAAATTGAAATCCAATGTAGAAATTCTACATAGAAAGGATAATAAGCATAAAGATGCATGTTAATAATAAGAGTTATGACGGAACTCAGGAAAATGAGGGTAGAAAAGCAAGTGAATGCGTGATGAATGAATTGGTGCACTGTACCGGGCGCTTCCCTCCGTTCATCAGCTCTTGGTGTTTTCTTCTCATTTGGCTTAGATGGTTTGCCAAATGCATGAGCTTGGGTGTTAGTGCACATTGTGTGCAATTCAGGGAGCAAACCAGGTGATTCGGGGGGCACCAAGAAGGAAGTGTTGAGGGTGGGATCAGAAGGGGGTGGCATTTCAGGTGTTCCGGCACAGCTGGAGAGGGAGCTCCTTGTGAAGGGCATAACATTCTCCCAGAAAGAAGCAACGGTCCTAAAATCTTCTGAAGACAGAAAAAGAAACACTGGTTTTCCCACATAAAGAAACAATAAATTAACTACACGTTGACTCAAAACGTCTGCATCTAGGGGCTCTTGAGTAGCTCAGTCGGTTGAGCATCCAACTCTTGATTTTGGTTCAGGTTATGATCTCAGGGTTATGGGATTGAGCCCCACATTGGACTCCACGTTCAATGCAGAGTCTGCTTGGGATTCTCTCTCACCCTCCCTTTGCCCCTCTCCCTGCTCATGCTCCATCAAAATAAATAAATAAACATAAAAGAAAATTCTGGGGCACTTGGGTGGCTCAATCAGTTAAGCTCTTAGTTTCAGCTCAAGTCATGATCTCATGGTTTGTGGGTTCAAGCCCCGTGTCAGGCTCTGCACTGACAGGGCAGAGACTACTTGAGTTTCTCTCTCTCTACTCCTCCCCAATTCTCTCTCTCAAAATAAATAAAATAAAACCTTTAAAAAATTAAAAATTAAAATATTAATTAAAAAAGCTTCTGCATCTAGACCCGAGTGCCTGAATTAGCCACAATTTATATAATGAAATCTGACTTTAATGTAAATATTAACAGGATATGAAATCCTTTTTCCTCCTCAAGAGAAAAACCTTTTAATCACTATCCAAAGAATATTGTTTCCTCAGGGAAATAAAATAATTTTCATCTAAGAGGACAAAGGGAATGTAAAAAAAAAATCGGTCTGTGCTTCATTAAGAAAAATTATGTTTTAAGAAGAACACCATCATGGAACAGTAAAGATTGAATTCTCAGAGCATTCTATCTCAAAATTCAGGGTGAAACACTATTTTTGGGGGGCCCTGGTCCCTTGGGAGTGGAGATGATTTTTTTCCCCTTGATATATAATATCAGTGACATTGTCTACCTTCCCATAAATACTCAAAAAAAAAAAAAAAAAACAACACATCATCACCAAGGGCAGTTCCACAAGCTAGAGAAGACTCAGTCCATGGTCAATGCGGGTGAGTGGCAAATGGGCCCAGATATGTCTTCAAAGGAAAGTCTACCTACAAAAACCTCATTAAGAAAGAAAGAGGGCACCTGGGTGGCTCAGTCAGTTGAGCATCTGACTCTCGACTTCGGCTCAGGTCATGATCTCACGGTTGGTGGGATCGACCACTGCAACAGGCTCTGTGCTAACAGTGCACAGCCTGCTTGGGATTCTCTCTCTCTCCCTCTCTCTGCCCCTCCACTGCTTGCTCTTTCTCTCAAAATAAGTACATAAACTTTTTTTAAAAAAGAGAGAAAGAAGGAGGGAAAATATTCATGTAGCATCTTAATACGAATTTCCCAAAGGGGACAAGGAAGCAAAGATGGGTGGAAAAAGAATTCTCACATTGCCTTAAAAGTATGGTGTAGGGATATGTGAAAGTTATCCTCAAGGGAAACTACAGAACTTTATCTAGAAGGCGGCTGTCAGCAGGAGCTGTGAGAAGAACACATTTTACGCACGTGTGATGGGCACCAGTCAGCAAAGCCTTGTGATACTAGATACTGTGATATTCTCACCCTTGACCGTTTTGCAATGCAAGACACCTGTGTGACGTGTGATGTGGCATTCTTCTGTGCATCAGTCTGCACCCTTGTGTGGCATGGAACAGGAAACATGACCTTGGAGGGAAGTCATGTGAGTAACGCAGAGCAAGAAGGAAGAGCTGGGAGCAGGGTGGCCCAAGAACAGAGCCTGCTCTGGTCTAGAATAAAACAGATAAGCTTGTAACAATGGAGCTCTGGCAGTTTGTAGATGGGGAGGAAGTGCCAGCGATCCAGCCTGATTTTCCCAGGCAGCTTGTCCTGAAAAAGATCATTTAGACCTCCCTCATATTATATCAAACCCTCCGAACAGACACCCTCTACCCCAAAACTCTCAACAATTTGGTCCGAACGGCACAATGAGATAAGATACAGAAGACAGAGCATTCACAGCAGACACAGTGGGTGCACCCTAGTTACATGTGGTGACGGAGCCTGTGAATCGTGGCTAAACAGTGAGGTGCTATAGCTGCAAAAAACAAACAAAACAAAAAAACAAAAACAAAAACAAAACCACACCACACTGTTGGAAGACATCAAATAAAATAATAATGTAAAACATCTCCGTGATTTTTAGGCTGATAATACATTATAAAAATAACATTTTGGAATGCTGGGTAAAATAAAATGCATTATTAAAACTTGCCCTTTTCTCTGAGCTGACAGTGTGGAGCCTGCTTGGGATCCTCTCTTCTCCCTCTCTCTCTGTCCCTCCCCCACTTGCACACATTCTCTCTGTCTCTCAAAATAAATAATAAACAATTTTTTGTAAAACAAAAAAAGGAGAGCTCAGAAGTGACAGGATTATGGATCATGAAAGGATGAAAATATAAAGCACGTAATACAGTTTACACACAGGAGAAGTCACCAGATGCATATTGTTAATGATCCTGTCTCAGGTATGAAGAAACTTCACAGAGTCATGGAAATGATGAGGGGGATGGTAGACTTCAAGGTCTTGGGGAAACGATGAGCTATGGCCAACTATACAGACGGAGGTGGTCGTTAAGGCATATTGAGCTGGGAGCCCAAAATATCATTTAATTGCAAGGGTGTTTTCTAGTTGGTAAATCAGGTTCACAGATATTTCCTCATTAAACTGCTCTACACAACTTGGGAGTAGGGAAGGTGCTCGCTGGGCCTGGGAGACAGCAGCTCAGAGAGCCCTGCCTGCCTGTGCGGCAAGCCCAGGATGGATGAAGGGATGTGAGGGGCACTGTTCAGACAACCGCTCTGCTCAGGAGGATCCCCCCCCTTGAAGTTCCCAACTCCTCTGCGAGAGAACGGGGCCCACACATCGTCTACAGGGTGCTCGTCGAGTTGGCCATTTTATTCTTCCATCTCTTAACATGTTAGTAAATAGAGTGGCTTTTCCGAAAAGGGAGGATGTCTCATGTGAACTAACACTTGAAGACTGAATTCTCTGTATTTTATCAACAAAGACTTGAAGGATCAAACACAGTTAGAGTTGTCTTGGTGGGACAGGGCGATGCCTGGTTTTAGGTGGCACTGGCCACTGAGGAGGAGCTGGGTTGGAGAAGCTTCAAAAACTCCAGTGGAAGAGGGTAACCCAATCCAGAGGCTGGAGAACAGAGACCATCATACAGGAACAAGTCTCCAGTGTCTAACACGTGCTACAGATTTTTCTCCTTTTTTTGAGAGCGTGAGCAGAGAAGGGGCAGAGGGAGAGAGGGAGAGAGGGAGAGAGGGAGAGAGGGAGAGAGGGAGAGAGAGAGAGAGAGAGAGAGAGAGAGAGACAGAGACAGAGACAGAGACAGAGAATCCCAAGCAGACTCCGTGCCCAGCACAGAGCCCGACACAGGGCTGGATGTCAGGAACCGTGAGTTCATGACCTGAGCTGAAGTCAGATACTTAACTGACTGCACCACCCAGGTGCCCAGGGGTCCAATTGTTCTGACTCCAAGTCCAAAGAAATTTAAATACAATCTCTCCTTTCCATTGACTTTTATTAGTTTCTTACATCTTTTTTAGACTCTCTTTGGAAGTATTTTCTGTAAACTCCAGAGTGGGGATGATATTACAAAATCCTAACATGTTGAGCATCACAGGGTAACTTGGAGATTATCTGGGCCAGTCGCTCTCATAAATAGGAGGACTGATGCCCAGAGAGGTCAAATCATTGTTTCAAGGCTTCCTGACTTTTGAAGTTATGCTTTAAAAGGACTTTGAAAATATTCAACATTGATAACAATTTTTTTAAGTGCAGGTTTTAGCCAGTATTCTAAGCACTTCTCAGCTCTGATAGAATTTAATTTTAAATCAACCCCGTGAGGAAGTTACTATTATTTTTGCAATTTTACCCATAGGGAAACTGTAGCGCAGTGAAGGAAATTTCCCAGGACTGTTCAGCTGGTGAGTATCAGAGCCAGGATTCACTCCCAGGCAGTCTGGCTCTGAAGCCCGTACTTTTTTTATCCACTCTGCTAAATTGACTCTCTTGAAAAATGTCAGTAAGGCTTCTAGAAACTTTGGAAGTCATCTGACATTTTTTTTTTTTTTGTATTTTAACTGCAATTTGCTTTAATGAATCAAAACATTAATTTGCTAAGTGGCTGGTCTTGAGATATCATTCGCCCTTTCCAGAGTCTGATGCTATTGCACATTTCTACTTTTTCGGGATCAGCTGCAAAGAAAACTAGTGAACCCCTTAGTACACGGAGGTTTCCATGCTGACGCTAAGAAATTATAAAATGAAACAGGAATTTCTTTAGCTGTGGCCTGGATAGTGGGATATATTTCACAGTCCCATACTGAGATGTCTCTTAACAAAAGCTATGTCACGATAAGATTTTAGACGTACAACGAAGTGGAAAGCTCCCTTCTACTTGATAGATGGGATGCTATTCAGTTCATGAATCACTTAGTAAAGCCAGTTAGATCTTTAAAAACAGAAGTGTGGGGCCCCTGGGTGGCTCAGTCGGTGGAGGGTCCGACTTCAGCTAAGGTCACGATCTCATGGTTGGTGACTTCGAGCCCCGCGTGATGGTTCACTGCTGTCAGCACAGAACCTTCTTGGCATCCTCTGTCCCCTGCTCTCTCTGCACCCCCCATTTTTGCTATCTCAAACATAAATAAAACATTTAAAAAATAATATAAATAAATAAATGTATGTATGTGCATAGGTACGTCACCAAGTGGTACACTCTGTGTTTTGAATGAGCCTCCCCTAGGTTGCCAGGCAAGGTTTCCAGATGTGTAGTTCATTAGTGGCCAATTACAGCAATCACTACCATGCACCCAGCACTCTCTACGCCCTCTCTTGAATGGCATCTGCCTGCCCGGGGTGGGGGCCTGATAGAAAGCACACTCACGGGCCGTGGACCACTGCTGTGTGGGTGATGCCGGCAAGCTGAGCCACGTCCCAAGGATCAGGCTCTTCAGTAAACGCACACAGCCTCTGGCCAGTGCATAGGTGGCGTTATCTGTTGGCTTCCCTTCCGAGCTCATGATGAGTCATACGCTGCTGTGGGAATGATGATCAGAGAAAATCCTACTGCGAGTACACACAGGTCTTAGCAGGCAGGCGCAAAAACGTCAAACATCCTGCTCCCGTGAATGCGGTGATGTTCCCGTTCTCTGCCTTTGGGGCCCTGTGATGAGCACGTTGGATGCAAGCTTCACCGTGAGGCCAGCACACAGTGTTCTGATGGTGACACCAGCCTGCCTTCTTACCTAATTGCATGCCCAGGGCCTGCATTAAGGGACGAGTGGGTGGTAGGACCAGAACAGCCTGGCGTCCACACATGCTGGGCTCCCGATGCTTTGCTCATGGAAGGGCAGATACTTATTCCAGGCCCTTGTTCTCATCAGGAAAGGGTAGAGGTGCCTGTGTAATCTTCAGAGCCAAGTGAATACCTTGAACACAACTTACTTCTGTAATGAAAAGGCATTTCTATCATCTCTGGCTTTTTAATTAAGTTTATTTATTTATTTAGAGAGAGACAGAGACAGCATGAGTGGGGGAGGGACAGAGAGAGAGGGAGAGAGAGAGAGAATCCCAAGCAGGCTCAGCCCCACCAGCACAGAGCCCAACGCAGGGCTCGAACCCATCAAACTGTGATGAGATCACAACCTGAGCCAAAACCAGGAGTCAGAGGCTTAACCTACTGAGCCATCCAGGCATCCCTATCATTTCTGTTGTTAATCAGTGAATCTTCAGATATGCTTTTAAATCATCACCTGGAGATCATTTTCCTAGAGATCCTGAGAGAGTGAATTCCCCAGTGGGGTACTTCAGATGCTAAGAAAAACACCCAACAGTCTATTCTTACTAACGTACGCACCGTATGTTTATCACCTGCTTATCCTGAATTGCTTAAAAATAAACCACAGTTAACATGACTCCCTGGGGAAGCTAAATGGTCCAGGAGCCTGTAGTGGTCACAGACTTATGGCACATGGTCTTTGAGGAAAACAATTTCCTCCTTCCTTTTTTTCCCCTTCCTCCGGTTCTCCAGTCGCACCTGCTAAGGCTTAGAACAGATCTGGGGCTGCCTTACTCCATGCAAACACTGTAAACACAGGAAGGTGGGAGGGTGGCCAGTTTTCCATATTCAAACAAAAGTCACCTGCATCTCCTAGAACACTCAGTTGTGAGGGAAGACTTCAGGCCAGAAGAGGAGGCAAACCAGACAAAGGAAGGAAGTAGACTCCCGGAAATTGCTCTCAGAAAAAAGAGAGCCAAAGCTACCAAGGCAGAGCTGTTTTCTTTTATTTTGTTTACTCATTCATTTTATGTTATTTTTTATCTTTTAGAGAGGCAGAGCAGGGGAGAGGGGCAGAGGAAGAGAGAGAATCTTAAGCATGCTCTGCTTGGCACAGAGCCTGACATGGGGCTCAATCTCACAACAGCGAGAACATGACCTGAGCCAAGATCAAGAGTCCAACACTTAACCAACTGAGCCAGGTGCCCCTACTCATTCATTTAAAAAAATATTTATTCACATTCGACTTTGTCACAGGCACTGTGTGCAGACACAGCAGAGGACAAGATTTTCAGGATTCTTCCTCTTCCAGATCTCACCCCTCCAATGAGGAAACATAATTAATATCTGTGCATATAAACGTATACACACAAGAAAATAATTACAGATACTCATTGAAGAGCATGATTTAAGTTGAGAGCTGAAAGACAAGATGGGGTAAAACCATGAAAAATCTGGAAGAAAGACTTCAGAGAAGGGAACGGGATAAAACCAAGGGGTTGAGTTGTAAAGGAATTTCAAGACTGGCTTTAAGAGGTAAGCAGAGACTCTGTATTCTTTTTGTCCCCCAAGAAGGGATTTTCACCTTCTCGAAGGTGATATCACCCCCGTTGGAGAATGCATGATCTAAATTTAGCAGAATGAAAAGGAAACACAACCTATATCTAACCTTCATGTAGCTGATTACATGTACTTTGCATGGTTCCATTGTATTTTCCACAATTTTTTTCCCATGAGCCATTAGGAGAAAGACTCCACATTTTTTTAAAGACTTACTTAAATTCCACTTAGTTCACATGCAGTCTACATATAATCTAATATTAGTTTCATGCATACAATTTAGTGATTCAACACTCACATATATGACACTCGGCTTGATTTACTTTTCAGAAAGATCACCAGCTGCTGTGTGGAGGGGAAGGAGCAGAAGAAGATAGTAAGGGGCTACTGCAAAGTCTGAACAAAAGATGTCGGCATCTCAGAGTAGGGCGGTGGAAGCAGAGATCACAGAAAGGGGACACATTTAGGATAAGTTTTGAGGGAGAACTGGTAAGACCTGCTGAAGAACTGGATGTGGGCTGGGAGGGAAGGAGAGGAAATAAAGATGATGTCCAGAGTTTTTTCTTCCCCTTCTAAAACTCTGAACAACCGTGGAATCATAGAGTTGGAGACCAAAGGAAACCCTGGTCTAACTACCCGCGAAATGTCTACGTGTCCCCATGGCCTCCGAATGCTCCAGTTTATGCCTTTACCATCTCTAATCTGTTAAAATAACTGCAATCTCAGCCTCATGGAACCACTTTCTGGCTGTTATGTTAATCTTTCCGGACTGAAGATGTCATCCTTGAACAAAGGCTCTTCTCTGCCAACAAAGAGAAAATCCAAATTCCTTACAGAAACATAAAGGCCCTTCCTCATCTGGCTCCTACCTGGCTCTTGCCTCCCTACCTCTCTCCCTCCTTTTGTCTGTCTGTCTGTCTCTGTCTCTCTCTCCCCCACCCCCTCCCCTTTTCTGTGTGTGTGTGTGTGTGTGTGTGCGTGTGTGTGTGTGTCTCACTTCCACCCTTACATATCCAGGCCCTTACACTTCAGAGAACACACCAAGCCCTCTTCATGTTGCTGTCTTCCTTCAAAAGCCCTCCTCAACACCTAATCCATCTGGAATACTCCTCATTTTCTTTCAAGAGTCTAATGAGTTTCCCTATACATTGTCTCTGTCAAATTTTAGTTGGCACTGTACCTTGTGTAGGTAGTTCTAATACAACATTGCATTGTACTTGTGAGGTCTTGCTCACACATCTTCCTCCTCTTTGCATGGTAAACTCCTTGAGGGCAGGCACCCAAGGTTTTCCTCCTTCTCTCCCTATGTGCCTTTTACAGTGACTGATAGCTACCGAATGATCAGTAAATAATGATGGAAGAATGAAATGAAAAACGTCTACTTTATCTCCATCAAGCAACCACCCAGCCTTTGCGTAAATACTTTTATTGACTCTGAGCTCAACATGCCTCTTCTTTGTCCATCCCTTTTTATCCACTTGTCCTGGGCTTCCTGGCTTTTTAAGTTTTTCATGAATTTATTAAATGCCAGCGTTAAAGGAGTCAAGCAACCAGATACGATCTGTTTTCATGATACCATATTCTAGTATGGAGGAGGGACAGAGTAACGGTAGATACACATGCAAATTAAGTGTGTTAAGTTCTAAACAGAAAATTCCACAAGTTGAATTGAGAAAACAACAGAGGTACTTAAACTGGGGGATCAGGGAGTGCCTCTCAAAAAAGGTGACATCTAAAATGACATCTGAGGGGTGCCTAGGTGGCTTGGTCGGTTAAGCATCTGACCTCAGCCCAGGTCATGGTCTCAAGGTTCCTGGGTTCAAGCCCTGAGTCTGCTTCAAGAAGGAGCCTGCTTCTGATTCTGTGTCTCCCTCTCTCTCTCTCTCTCTCTCTGCTCCTGCCCCACTCACACACACTCTCTCTCTCTCAAAAATAAACAAATAAACAAACATTAAAAAAATTTTAATGACATTTGAATGATTAAAAAAAAAAAAAAAAGGACCCAGTCTTGGAAAGACTGGGACAAGAGGATTGCAGACAGAAGGGAAGCTACTTCAAGGCTTCTAAAAATTTTCAAGGAATGGAGGCACTCTGTGGTTAGAGGCTCACAAGCTGTAGGGAGAGTGGCCAAGGCAGGCCAGGCAGGTGGATCATGGAGCATGCTGAAGGCATGGAATAGAGTTTGGATTTTATTTGAAACACGATGGAATGCAATTGGAGGATGGTAATCAGGGCAGTGGCATGACCTGAATGACATGTTTCGAAGGGCACTGTGGCTGCTTTGAAGAGACCGTATTCATAAAGAGTCACAGTCAAGCAGACAGAAGTGAAGGAAGGCCGGTATCTCCCGTGCCTAGAGCCAACATTAACAGACATCATATACAGTAAAACCTTGGATTGCGAGGAACTTGTTCTGCGAGTGTTCTGCAAGACAAGCAAACATTTCTAATAAATTTTAACTTGATCAACGAGCGATGTCTTGCAATATGAGTAGTACGTGATGTCAAATGTCCCATGATCACAACTGAGTCAATGGTTCTTCTCTCTCTCTCTTTCTCTCTGTGGGATTGTGGGTGATGGTCTCCCATGCTCGGATGCTTGGTCTCAGGCCGTGGTGTTTGGCAGAAATGAGTGATTTTTCATAACATTGGAAGGTGCCCACAACTGGCCCTAGTGTATTTTTGGTCACTTCAAAGCACCTATGGACAGTCCTTTGCTTTTCCACACAAGAGTAAGCTTAGGAATGCTTTCCTTCATTCTAGGTCAAGCGGCCAGTTACATTAAAAACAGCATAGGATAAGAGTTTATTAATACTGTACTGTAGTCAACATCCGTTAGTGATAGTGAAAGTCACCCTACACAGTAACCCTCCCCTCGTCTCCCTCACACCAACCATAAAGGTTTTCAAAGGGAAGTGCAGGTTTATTTTTCTTTATGTTTTGTACTTTATTATTTTGTATTATATTACAGTATTGTAATCATTTTTACAGGAATATTTTGGGATTGTGAAACGAATCATCTGAGTCTCCATTATTTCTTATGGGGAAATCTGCTTTGAGTTACAAGCATGTTTCCGGAACAAATTATGCTCCCCAAACAAGGTTTTACTGTACTTGAATCAGCTTGTTGCCAAGACAAACTCCCAGCTCTTGTTTATGGATACAGTGTGATCCCCTGCTGGTCCTGGCAGCCTTCTTCACCCAGGGGATCCTGGACGCCACAGCACAATTCAGGGAATGTCTGCATTGGAAAACTATTCCCTCCCTAAGACAAAGTTCTTCTGTTATGCAGCCAGGGTCACATTAGCCCTAAGAATTTCTACTGACCTCTGAGTCAACGCAGAGAATATCCTTTACTAATGTCATTGATTTGTGGAAGCCGAGAGCAGGACTTCATTTCTACCTGCAACAAATTCTTCTCATTAGATTCACCCCATTAGCCAGGAGCTCTTTACACCGACCCCCCCCCCCCAAATTCTCCTCCTTACTTTCCTCTTCCGGTCCTCCCACACCTCCCCAGGAGCCTCTATGTTTGAATTAACCATTGAATTCATTAAACAGCAGGAGGTCCAGAAGGGTCAGGGATAGTTCAATCTAAGGACTAAGTATTCTTTGGAGAGAAAAAGGGGACTATTTAGATTTTTAATTTAAAATCAGAAATTGCTTTGATCTTGCTATTGATGAATTAAAGTACTTGTGCATTTTATAAGCCATTTGAATATCAAAGTCTCCTCTTTGAACTGGAGAGTCAAGCTAAGGAAATAGTGGATGTGCTAATGTGAGACCTAATTAGTCTAGGAAATGAGGGTGTGTGTGGGGGGGTATGAAAAGCAGGATTTGGAATTTGTTGAAGATACTTCCCAATTTTGATCATTTGGCTTTGGTTTTTAATGAGAGCAGGTACTCATGGAAGTGATTCTTAGAATAACATAGGTCTGTGAAATAGCCCAGAGTGAAGACGGTCAGACCTTCCCATCACTGCTTGAGACCTTCAGCATCCTCTCATAGACCTGGGTTTTCTTCCTCCTTTCCAGAACGTGTCTACGGAGGAAGGTCTTTAAACACGACGCTTCTCTGAAGTGCCTCTTTACTTCTCCCTTCAAGTTTTATCACCACACCTGCCCCCACCCCCCAACACCAAATAAAAAGAACCAGACATTTAAAGCAAAAGGTTTCCTACATTAAGCTTTGTCATTTGGCAAGCACAGTCCTACAAACAAACCGCTCTTTAAATGTGGCAACCAATGCATCCTTATTGATTGACCAGAACGAGTAAATCCAACCTCATAAATACATCAGATTACTTAAGGTTTATTTGGGGTAAAGCCAAGCTTATGGGTAGCCACTGAACAGGATAGCGAAATCAGAACGTTCAGCATAATTGTGCATGGATTTTCTGGAGTTTTGAAAACCTCGCTGATCATTTTTCCCCCAAGTAAATGAACACATTTCACTTAAATAGGTTTTTTTTTTAAGTTACAGTTTCAGGAGATTAAGGGATATAAGGATAAGCTGGCAATGTAGGGCAGACAACAACTACTTTAAGGCACAGATATGACAAAGAAAAGGCTTAATCCAAGTACTCTATTAAAATACAGAAAAAACACACTGTAAGCTAAAAGGACCTAATACCTATTAATGGATTACTTATTTTTTTCTGAAATATTTACTGCGATAACTTCTATGTAAGCTCCATTCTGCAGATAGTGGGGGCCACTTCAGCTCGACCACCTTGCTCTATAAATGAGTTTTTAAAGAAGGGCCATCTGCAGAAATTAAATGACCTATAGGAGGATGGATTTTCAAGATCTCTGCCTAAATATCAGTTTTAAAGAAATGAAAACTATTTGTCATTTCACAGAAGCTGATACCTGCTCCCCACAATCTCAAAATCAGTAAAATAAAGCTTCCTAATACACGCATATACAGGATTCCGACACTCACTGCATTTTGGGAGATTTTTCTTTTTCTTTGAGGTAGAAATATTTTAAGGTCTTTCATAAAACATCTGCTTATTTCAAAAAATAAAGAGTCCAGGGAAATACTGACTTTTTGTGTTACTTTTCTATACAATGGAGCCTCTCCTAAATAATCTATAGCAAAATACTGCTATGCACTTCCGGTTTTCTTTTTTCCCCCCAAAAAAACTTTCATTAGATAAAAATATTTTTTGCCAGTGAACCCCAGAATAAAAGATCTATAAACTTTATCATTAATTTAGAACAATGTGTGCTGTCAGGGTTCTTTTGCCCTCATCCTCAGACCTCCCTCAGTGGCCATGTTAATGAAGCCCCCTTACAGGCATTTGCTTATGATGTAAGATAAAAGTCCTTCAAGCAGACTGCCAAGACTCTCAGATCAATTGCGTCATAAGGCCTCAATGAAGATTTAACAAGCATCCAACCATCTAACACAGCCATGAAAGTCTTCCTGAAAGATAACTCTAAAAGATTCACCATCTGTGAAAAACCCATTGTGCAAATAGGGTAGAGTCTGAATAGTTATAAGAAGAAAGAAGAAGGCAAATAGAGAGAAATCTTCCTCCTCCTCCTCTTCAAATATCCTTCCCCAGAGCTTTTCAAAAAATGAGAAAAACCACACTGTTGGGGTTTTGTGGCTATGAGTTTTAGGTGAGCAGTCCAGATAAACGATCTTTCATTTACCTGTTGCATCTCTTGCCACTGCTTCTGCTTGGCACGGGTTGGAAACTAGTTCCAGCCTCCATGTGTGCTTTCACCATGACCTGCATTCCCACAAGGCAGCCTTGTGTCCCCTCTGATGATTCATTCTGGACCTTACTTTTTTTTCTAGGGGTTGAAGGCACCAGGAAAAATATCTAGGTTCACTGCCCCAGCATCCCAGACAGAATGCAAGGCAGCCTTTGGGCTTTGCTGGGGAAGAAAACAAAGGGGAATAAAAACAAAAACAAAAACACCCTGCTGTTTTCTTCTATGACCAAATATTGAAAAGGATCTTATTGGCCACTTGGGGTGCACAGAAAGTCTACTGAAGAAGTGCTACCCCGCAGACAGAAGCAGAGCTCTTTTGGATGAAAGCAGTCTTCAACAAACCAGGAAAGACCCTGCCTATAGAAGAGAAACAGCTGCTGGCCAAGGTGCTTGCAGACACAGCAGTGGGTCAAGGACAGGTCAGCAAGGCTCACAGCCCCACCTGCTCTTTTTTCTTTCTAGTCCCTGCCTTCGTCTCGGGTGGCCATGCACGCTTGTCATCAAAGCATCTCCTCATCCAGCTAGTCCTTCTGTCCCCCACTCCCCACACACAGTAGTACAAGGAGGCATTCCTAGGACGCTTACCTGCCATAAACTGACTTTTATTGCTTAGTGCTACTCCTCTCTGTTAGCTAAGTAGGAAAGAAAGCCTTGAATGGGATCAAACCAACGATCTCACAGTGCGTTTCCCCTCCACTGTGGGGTCCGTCTTGTACAGTAAACTTCACTGCTGTAAAAGCAAGCAAGGAAGGAGTATATCTGTGCAGAGAGCCACCTGTCCTAGGATCCGGAACATGGTGGGGATTCCCTCCCCTGTTCAAGTTCCCTTTTGGTCTCAGCTGGGAGAAAGGGCAGAAAGAACTTCTGTCATTTCAAGCTTCTCTCCTTATCTGTCTATTTCTCTCCATTCTTTTTTTCCTGTCTTGATTTTTGCTGTCTTGATTTTTCTTGCATGTGTCTCTGTATTTTTCCTGTCTTGATTTTTGTCACACGTGTTTGATAACCCAACTGGGGAGTGTAAAGAAATAATTGAGCATCTGACTTCAGCTCAGGTCATGATCTCACAGTTGGTGCGTTTGAGCCCCACATCAGACTCTCACTGTCAGCACAAAGCCTGCTTCAGGACTTCTTTCTCCTTCTCTGTCTGCCTTTTCTCTCCTGGCCCCCACCCTCCCCCAAATAAATAAATAAATAAATAAATAAATAAATAAATAAATAAAACAAATGCTTTTTTTTTAATGTTTATTTATTCTTGAGACAGAGACAGAGTGTGGACAGGGGAGGGGCAGAGAGAGAGGGAGACACAGAATCTGTAACAGGCTCCAGGCTCTGAGCTGTCAGCATAGAGCCTGACGCAGGGTTCAAACCCATGAACTGTGAGATCATGACCTGAGCTGAAGTCAGACGCTTAACCAACTGAGCCACCCAGGCACCCCTAGACAAATGCTTTTAAAGCATTATAAGAAAGAGAAAAATTGTCCCAACCATGAATAAATTATAGGACTGTATTATTCTATTTCTCTAGTTAAATGTAAGAACATACACTCAGATCAGACTCAAGGAGAAGTAGAAGAATCTATGTTTTCTGAGCGGGAACAAAAAACCCAAATAACCAAGGAGAACAATATAATTGTGAGAAGATATAAAATATAACTGACAGCTGGGATGCACATGTTATGGTATCTAATGCATACTTTTCAATTACAAGGTTTTTTTTTTTAATGTTGCCAAAGAAAAGATTTAATGAAATAATTTTTTCTTTTTATTTGAGAGAGAGAGAGAGAGAGAGAGTGAGCTCGTGTGAGTGGGGGAGGAGCATGGGAAGAGAGAGAGAGAGAGAGAGAGAGAGAATCTTAAGCAGGCTCCACACTCAGCATGGAGCCCAACATGAGGCTGGATCCCGCCACTCTGGGATCGTGACCTGAGATGAAATCAAGAGCTGGATTCTCAACTGACTGAGCCACCAGGTGTCCCGATAATTTGTTGTTTTAAACAGCAATGTAGAAAGAACCAGCAAATCATAATAACACCAACAGTAGCCAAAATAACACCTACCTTTTATTTAGTTGTTTTGTGCAGATGTTATACCACGTATTTTCTTTTTTATGATTTTCTTAAAAAAATGTGTTTTTACTATCCGTTTTCTTGAATCCATATTAAAATAAACTTTACAAGGCAAGCATTCATTTTCTCATTTTACACATACGTAAACAGGCTCAGAGAAGTCATTTGTTCAATGTTACACATTAATAAATCGCACAGAAAGAATCAAATCCAGATCTCTCTGTTTCAGGGGTGCCTGGGTGGTTCAGCAGGTTGAGCATTCGACTCTTGGTTTCTGCTCAGGTCATGATCTCAAGGTTCATGAATTCGAGCCTCACATTGGCCTCTGTGCTGACATCACGGAGCCTGCTTGGGATTCTCTTTCCCTCTCTCTCCCTGCCCCATCCCTGCTCACACACTCTCTCTCAAAATAAATAAATAAACTTAAAAAAAAAAAAAAGATCTGCTTATAAGCCTCTGAACCTTCCGTTAAGTCATGGTGACTTCCCACCCATCTAGATCAAAGTTACAAATCAAATGTTTATAAAGGTTAAGGGGCAATAAAAGTGGGACAAGCAGGCAGTTTGTAAGGACAGCACCATAATTCAGTGTTGAGAAAAGGCCTGTGACAAGTAGAAGAGCACTTGCCCCCTCCTACAAGCAGTCCATCTGATTGCTACCAGGACACATGTGGAACCAGTATTCCAGGAGCTTTCAATTATTCAGAAAATGTGTAAGTCTACATATTTTTCTGTGAAGTCACTCTATTTTTTAAAAAAATGTTTTATTTATTTTTGGAGGGAGAGAGTACAAGCCTGGGAGGGGCAGAGAGAGAGAGGGACAGAGGATCTGAAGCTGGCTCTACACTGACAGGCTGACAGCAGCGAGCCCACTGCAGGGCTGGAACTCACGAACTGCGAGATCATGACCTGAGCCAAAGTCGGATATTCAACTGACCAAGCCAACCAGGTGCCTGAAGTCACTCAATTTTTAAACATTGGTGCTAATGTGGCTCACTCATCAAACCCTATCAACCTTCTGCACACCGTTTGGCCTGGATATGTCCTTAAAACCTTAAAGCCAGAGTAACCTGCTTATTTCCTGTGGTCGGGGAGTCACAAACTCCTCAGCACTGCAGGTGAGCAATGAATGCTCTCTGGACAGCTGGAGAGAAGTATTCAGCATCTTTCAATTAGTACCAGACTGAGACTCACAGTGGGAACAACTCGGTCACACCAACATGGTTCTAAGTGTGGCCCAAAATAGACCACGTTGCCACTTACTCTGAATCCTGCTTGCACATTTCACAGACTCTTGCCTGCATTCCTTCAGGGGCCTTGGACTTCATTATATCAGTTATAGGGTCCAATTACTCGCCATCTCCTGGATGCCATTTCCATCAGACTCCCTGAGATGTGCCCTGTGTGCTCTACCTTTTCATAGTCTCAGCTGACATTTCCATCCAAGTACTGAAAATGTCTCTAATTTTGTTCCGACACATCAAAGCAGATATAGCTGCCTTTCATTTCTAAACCTCTGGTCTCGGAGAAACTTTGAAGAGGAGCTCAACACTAAGTGGGCTGGCTCTCTGCTTCCAGTTCTCCTGAGACCCTATGTGGCTGAGCTTAGAACCCCAAGATTCCAGCCATGAAGAAGCAACTCCATCAAGGTCCCAATTCTAAATCCAAAGAGAGATAGGCTGACAGATCACCGAAAACTGTGCTGTCTTTGGGGAGAGGCATCAATTAAAACAATGAAGCTTGTTTATAATATAATATTCCTTTTACTAAAGGGTTTACCCAAATGCTCACACTAGACTCGGTATTTCCAGTCTCTGTACAGGACCATACAAAATAAAGACAGAGAATCACACTGGCATTGAAAGATTTCTCCAAATTTTCCTAGACTCTTAGCAGGATTTTACTAGAAATGTACATGCTGAACTTTGTATGGCACAACAAAAGCCACAAGGAGCCAAGGAATCTAGGCAAGACTGCCTGAGTTATCAGGAAAGGTCACATAAGGAGAATATTACATGAATCAGAAGTCACGGAGATCCTAAGTCACTCCTGTGACCTGGAACCCAGGATGATAAATTTCAGCATTGCTAATTTGACCTGAAAATCTTCTCCTCATTGTTAGACCCACTGCATTTTTTTTTTTTTGCAAGAAATCAGCATACCTCTTGCTAAATAACAAAATAAATGCTTCCCATTCATTCTCTCTCTCTCTCTCTCTCTCTCTCTCTCTCTCTCTGGAAGCTAGGAATTTAGGAATTGTTTTGTTTGTTAATTCTTAACTGTTCAAGCTCTTATTCATTCCGCCTAACTCCAACTTATGCCTGTTTTAATCACTGGGTTGATTTTTTCCAAATTTGAATTTATTATAATACTGTCAGAGAAAAATTCTTTTTGGACATCTCCAGAGAGCATTTAGGGTAACATGTCTGTATCCTCTATAAATTTCGCCCATGGTACTTCAAATTCATGACCTTAAAAAAAACAAAATACAAAAAACAAACAAAAAAAAAGGTGTAGCCTTCATTGCCTAAAAATCGTCAGCAGAGCTTCTATAATGCCCTGCTTTTTGACTCTGCTTACACTTTCCTCACACTTCATGTTATGCAAAAACCTTGTCTCCATAGTACTTTACTCCTGAAAATTTCCTACCAACATTAGTCTGAAATGGATACGGCATGGACCACCTGTGCTGGGTGACCATTCACGCCAGTGTTCACCAGGAGATTCGGGCCTTTCCGCCTGCTGTTCTGACATAATTACCAACAGGGGCCCTTTACCTCCTGAAGGGTTCCAGTGCGAATGATTCATCAAATGGTCACGATACGCCACGACTCCGTTCAGAGTTCTCTCTGTAACTTACCAGCTCATGGGAACAACTTCAATGAATTTCATAATATATTCGTTATGACGGGAGCAAGCTGGTAAAATTACTTGGAAATGCTTGCTTTAGATAATGTATTGGATCTCTCTCCAAGATCAGAAACCCAACGTGATAAGTAGTTGCTTGAGTTTAACTTCAAAGACTGTGTTTCCTCTTCTGCAAATACATTTGATGTCATTCTCTAGCTGGTAAATAAGACTACAAAACCACGTCCACTTATTTTTTGCTTTAGCTGCCAGGAAATAAAGCCTCACCTACTGCACAAGCAAGGCAATCTTTCACAAAAGTGCCTAGAAACATCTATGCCCTCCATTTCTTTCAGACAGACTCTGAGCTCTTTGACCTGTAAATACCTCACTATTATTATCACCCACCTCATATGTGGGGTTTCTTTGGAAGTTGGTCAAGTATACACTTTATACTAGGTGACATATTCCAAAATTAACTATACTTCTCGTTAGCCTTTCCAGTTCTAAGTGAGATAAATTATAATAGGTGCTACAGACACCATTTAATGGTGGAAATATCTTTGGGCATTGTTCTACCGAGCATGGTGGGGAGCCTTCCTTTTTTTTATTTTTATTTTTAAGTTTATTTATTTATTTTGAGAGAGAGAGAGAGAGAGAGTGGGTGTGTGTGAACAGGGAGGGGCAGAGAGAGAAGGAGAGAGAGAGAGAATCCCAAGCAGGCTCCATGCTGTCAGTATAGAGTCTGACTTGGGGCCCAATCACACAAACCATGAGATCATGGCCTGAACCAAAACTAAGATGCTTAACTGACTGAGCCAACGAGACACCCCAAGGGGAGTGTTCTTAATATCATTATGTGCATAATACCTACTCAGAAGCTGAAATCTTCTCAATTACCTTGAGACCCTAATATTCCCTTTTCTTGTCCATGTAAGAATCTGGATGAAACAAGGAGTATAATTTTACAAGAAGGTCTGGGACTAAGGGCCTTAAGTGAAACACCTATGACCCAACCCAACTAATAATGAAGGAAGCATGGAGAACCTTCCAGAGCAGTCATTCTCCTGGTGAAAAGCCTAAGGTCTTGCTCTAAATCAAGAGGAAAGTTCAAGAGTCTCAAGTGCAAAACATAAAAACAATAATGAATTCTGAAAACAATTGTATTTAGAGACGCACAAGGAGGGTTTCCAATTAAACTCAGAGGAGGTAAATATCAAATCCAAAGATCCACCTGAAATATCATCCCTCTCCCAGAAAAAAGAAAAAAGTACACACACAGAACTAAATCAATAATAGCTACCCTTCTGAATGCTTGCTAATGAGTTAGATACTGTTGTTAGCAATTTCCATAGATTAAATAATTTACCACCTTTGATTAAATCTAGGCTTGTGCTGATTATAAGAAGCATCATTATGTTGTGCACCACTAGAAAAGAAAAAAAAAATTCCTCGTATTATAACATAGCACTGATTGTCTATAGGCTCTGATTTCAGAGATGGTAAAAGCTTTTTAAACATCTGCTTTTTAAAATTTTTTTTTTTTTTACATTTATTTATTTTTGAGAAACAGAGTGAGACAAAGCGTGAGCGGGGGAGGGGCAGAGAGAGAAGGAGATACAGGATCCGAAGCAGGCTCCAGGCTCTGAGCAAGCGATCAGCACAGAGCCCGATGCGGGGCTCGAACCCACAAACTGTGAGATCATGACCTGAGCCAAAGTCGGAAGCTCATCTGACTGAGCCACCCAGGTGCCCCAAACGTGTGCTTTTTTTAATCGTAAGTTTGAGATACAGTCATTTTACAAGTACATCACGGAAATAGGCACAATTTCTTATCTCTGACTTTCAGATAAGGAAACTGAATCAGTGTCACTCACCCAAGGTTAAAGAGCTAGTTAAGTGGAAAAGCTAATAATCAATCCTAGGCAGACTGGCGCCCAAGACCGTGCTCTTAACCACCAGGCTATAGTCCCGGCCATGTTCCACAGTAAAATCGGCTTCCAAGGCAGCCCCTACATTCTAGTTTTGGATAACTCTTTTAGAGTTGTAATTAATAACAACAATAGCAGCAGCAGAAGCACTGACAGCTATGATTTCCATACTGGGTAGGAGGCCAGCTGCCTTACAACCAAAAATCTGGCCAAGCAACTCATGCTGGGCCAAAGACACATTAGCCTCACCCATTATCTGTTAAAATAGAGTCTCCAGGGGCCTTACCATGAGCTTCTGATTCTGCAGGGCTAGGGCAGGACCCAGAAGTCAGATATTTTTATTTATTTACATATTTATTTTGAGACAGAGAGAGAGAGAGAGAGAATGAGTGGAAGGAGGGGCAGAGGGAGAGGGAGAGACAGAGGGAGAGACAGAATCTTGGGCACACTCTGCCATCAGCACAGAGCCGAAATGGGGCTCGATCCCACGACTCCGGGATCACGACCTGAGCCGGAAACCCAGAGTTGGACACTCAACCAACTGAGCCGCCCAGGGGTCCCAGAAGTCAGATATTTTTTACGGGGGCTTATACAAAACATCACTTTATCATTTCAATACCCCATAAAGTAAGAAGGATTGGATCTACTTTGTAGTCACATCTCCCCCTGCTAAATCACAGTCTCCCCTATGTGGGTAGGCTTACAAATCACTTGTGTTTTGGGGCACCTGGGGGGCTTAGTCGGTTAACCACATGACTTTGGCTCAGGTCATGATCTTAGGGTTCTTGAGTTCATGTCTCAAGTGATCTTGAGCCCCACTTTGGGTAAGCCTCACTTCTCTGTCTCTCTCTCTCTCTGCCCATCACTCACAGGTGCCCTGTCGACCCCCTCCAAAAAATAAAACCACTTGCTGTGTTTTCTAAAATATGCAAATTAGCATCCTGAAGCTAGTAGGAAGCTTACAGCCGTCCTAGCATCAAACCTGAGACAAAGATCACTCTTCCAGGCTCCCGACTGGATCCTTTTCCTGCTGTGGGGGTGGGAGACAAGGCAGGGAGCACGGCCCCCTCAGCAGCCACACTGTTCCGTTCACACTGGAAGGATGAACCATCACTGCCCCGCTATGGAGTCTGGAACTGAAGAAGCTTAGAACGCACCACCACCAAACACCCCTCTTTGGCATATTATTCCGGGCGGAAGGCACTTGAGAAACTGCAGATGCAGGAAGGGGTCCGTGACCTCCCATTCCACCTCACAGCAGGTCACACAATTTCCCATGAGAAAGGTGCCCTCCCCGACCCAGGAGGAAAAGAATACTCATCACCAGAGACTGAGAGTCAATGGCAGAATGGGACCTACTAAAACAACCCTTAGCTTTCATTAATTTCTCCCCTATATTTCCTAACCGCTGCCCCACAATAAGGAAATTGTGCCCCCCGCCCAAATCCCTACCTTGTCATACGTCCCCACAGCTCATCAGTCTTTGTGTAAAAAGATATACAAGCTTATGGGGGTGGCTGGCTGGCTCAGTCGAGTGAGTGTCCAACTCTTGATTCTGGCTCCAGCCATGATCCCAAGGTTGTGAGACTGAGCACCATATCGGGCTTCATGCTGGATATGGAGCCTGCTTTGGATTCTCTCTTTCTCCCTCTGCCCCTCCCCCTGCTCACTCTTTCTCTAAAAAAAAAAAATTAATTTGGGGCACCTGGGTGGCTCAGTGGGTTAGGTGTCTGACTCTTGGTTTCAGCTCAGGTCATGATCTCACAGATCGTTGAGTTCGAAACCCACTTCGGGCGCTGCGCTGATAGTGCAGAGCATTCTTGGGGTTCTCTCTCTTTCCCTCTCCTGCTCTCTCTCAAAATAAATAAACTTTTAAAATATTTAAAAATTAACCAATTTTTAAAAAGGTATATAAGCTTATGGACCTAACAGCTTGTTTGAGTCTACACCTGCCTCTAAAGACTCGTAGATGTTAGGGGCGTCTGGGTGGCTCATTCCGCTGGGTGTCCAACTTCAGCTCAGGTCATGATCTCGCAGTCTGTGGGTTGGAACCCCACATCAGGCTCTGTGCTGACAGCTCGGAGCCTGAAGCCTGCTTCAGATTCCGTGTCTCCCTCTCTCTGCCCCTCCCCTGCTCATGCTCTGTCTCTCGGTCTCTGTCTCTCTCTCAAAAATAAATTAACATTAAAAATTTTTTTCAAAAAAAATCTAGACTCCCAGGTGCAAGTACAAGTATTACATAAATTCATGTGTTTTTCTCTGTTCGTTTGTCTTATGCCAGCTTCATTTGTAGGCCCAACTGCAGAATCTAAGAGGATAGAATTCTTTCCTCCCCTACCGAGCCACAGCTTGGCCTGGGGGTCGGACGGAGAGGAGAGTGAAGTGATCGTGCTGAAATACTTTGCCTTGGTGACTCTGGGTGTGTGTCTGGGCTGGAATTTTCCAATCCTGAGATGAGTGACTGCCACACAGTGATGGGTGATGATGCAACGAAACTCCCCATCCGAAGCCGTACTGGGAATGGCTCACCCAAAAGCACTGAACAAGCCACTGTGGCTCCTGGCACCAGCACCTTGTTCTGTTTCACATCCTGGCATATTGAACCCGACGCAGGAGTCTGCTTAAGTCACCGGTCACCATTTCATTGGCCTCATCTGGCAACCATTCCCAGATTCCCCAGCCCCTGCTGATTGAGAGGGAAGGGACAGAGCCTAGCATGTTACCTTTGGCCCACTCTAGCATAACATGGTGGCAGTCCAACCCACCCAGCGCCAGTTCTTGGTTGAGGGGGAAAAAAAATCCATCTGGGACAGACATTTATAAAGGTTGGCACTGGCACAGGTTTAGGAAATGCAGCTCAGAACCCCAGAAAGTTCACTAGAGCTGCAAAAGCTCTTATTTAGGGGGTGAAGTGGTAACCGATGTATCATTTCAAAACCAAAGTACCTGCTCCCCTCCCCCACCTCTTGGATAGCCGCGAAACTTCTATTCACTTCTCATGATCCAATTCATTCGGAAGGCAAAACTGCCTTAATGGTGAGTGTCCACAGAAACAGATAATCTAGCAGTTGCTGCATATAGGGCTTATGAGATTTTACACAAAACTGTCATTATTTGTGAATATTACAGGTGATGATTACTTTACTGACTGGGTGAAGATTCAAAAGTTATTCCTTGTGTTTACCTAACCTTAATCCCTCTGGGAGGATAATGAATAGAAACATGGCTCTCTAGACACAGCTAAGAGGTAGTTTTTCAACACATTTTTGCAGAGGGTTCCCAACACATCCTTGCTACGTTTTCTAGGATTGTCTAGACTGGCACTTGATAGCTTAGCAGGTCACTAAAATTTTTATTTTACAGTTGAAAAATATAATTTAGAGTAAAAGGGCCCTTGGGGTACTCCAAAGGCACCCTCCAAGATGTTCCAGGTACCTTCTTTTGAGACAAGACTTTATCTGTGGCTCTTAAGTCAGCACTCCCAGAGCAAGAGATTAAGAATTCCGTTTCTCAGTCCACACCCACAAAGGTGCAAATTTGGGTCCTTATAGGGCAAACCAGTTTTCTCTGGCTCTACCTCCAGGTGTCACTGAAGGATCTTGCTTTTATTTTTATTTACTTATTTTAATTTTTCTTTACTTTAAAAGTATTATTTTTAATGTTCAGTTTGAGACAGAGAGAGAGAGAGAGAGAGAGAGAGAGAGAGAGAAAGCATGAGTGGGGGAGGGACAGAGAGAGAGGTAGACAGAGAGAATCCCAAGTAGGCTCCACACTGTCAGCACAGAGCCCCATGCAGGGATCAAACTCACCAACTGTGAGATCATGACCTGAGCATAAGTTGGACGCTTAACCAACTGAGCCACCCAGCCGCCCCAGGATCTTGCCTTTAGATTCACCTTCACAAGAAACCTCCATACACTTATCATTCGAGGATATTCCCAGGAATCATCTACTCTCCCAGGTGACTCCAGACTGCTACCTTCTGCACATCCTCTCTAACTTCCCTTGGGGACACATACCAACAGACATCCCACGATGGAAATGATGTCCTCTCCAGCTTTTTCTGCAGGACAGATGTGGGCAGGTCTGTCTGCTACTCAAAAAGTAATTTCCCTAAGGGGCTCCAGAGTGTCCTGATGTGCTCTCTGCTACGAATATTATCCTTTGCTGCACTGGGTCATTCTTAATCCCAGTGTGTTATAAACATTAGAGTATAATGCAAGCAGTCTGAGTTTGGCATGGTTCAGATACACATGGATTTCTGTTGCCATGGTTTGGTTAAAAACCACCAGCCCCCTCGACCACACAGTTAAAATTTCAGCTACCACAGTGTATAAACCATAAGAAAGTGTACAATGTACCCTTGAACATTTTGCTGCTACCTCTACCGATCACAGAGACACTTGGCCCAAAGCCTGTCATTGGTTGGTCACTGTTCATGTGGTATTCAGTTCACACACAGACAGCAAAGCAGGTAGTTTTCCCCCAGGGAAAAACCCATGTGACATTTTACAAAAATGGTAATGGACAGAGGGGACGATCGACCAAGATGAAACTACAGCAAAGAAACAAAAAATAATATAACACTGGACACAGAGAGACAGAGACAGAGCATGAGCATGAGCATGAGCATGAGCAGCGGAGGGGCAGACAGAGAGGGAGACACAGAATCTGAAGCAGGCTCCAGGCTCTGAGCTGTCAGCACAGAGCCGGATGCAGGGCTTCATCCCACGACCCTGGGATCATGACCTGAGCTGCAATCAAGAGTCAGACGCTCAACCAAGTGAGCCACTCAGGCGCCCCAAGTTGTGCTATTTTTTTAATTTCTCTAAGGATTTCTATTCAACAGTAAGAGAGTTTTTGATGTTTTGACCAAAATTTTGAACGATCGTGGGACCATCTTAATTTTTCCCATCAATTATTAAGATCTCTATGTACATTTTTGGCTTGTACACTCATTATTATTATGGTCCTACTCTACTGTGCAAAGTGCATACCACCTACACAGTTTGCTGTTTTAGTTGACAGCCTCTTTTGTCTTAGACTAGGGGAGATCTACATGACAAACACTATACCTGGTCCTCTCATTTCTTTTCTTTCTTTGGCTTCTCTTTTGTCTTTTCCAAACTCAAGACATAATATTCTCATTAATTGTACATGACCAGTTTCTTAAGAAAATTGGAGTGAACAGGGGCTCCTAGGGTGGCTCAGTCGGTTAAGCATCCAACTTCGGCTCCGGTCATGATCTCACAGTTCGTGGGTTCGAGCTCTGCATGGGGCTCCACAATGACAGCATGGAGCCTGCTTGGGATTTTCTCTCTCTACCCCTGTCTCACTTGCATGGTCTCTCCCAAAATAAACAAACTTTAAAAAGATTTAAAAAAAAAAAAAAAAAGAAATTTGGAGTGAACACAGCTCACAAATAAGCGAAGATGTTCTACACCTCGGCCACGCCCACCGACTCCTTGTCTTTTCCTTACATGCTGCACAGCTGCAGACATCACACCAGACACTCCTGCTGGAGCAGAGCGGGAACTGAATCTACCCTTACATAAGGACTCAAGAATGTCCGCTAAACTCCATCAGAGAAAGGATTGTGCAGGCATGTCTTTAGCAACTTCAGGCTACTAAAAACATTAGGTGATTGATTTAACGATTTTTTGCAGCTGATCTAACTACTAGGATAGACAACTTTAACTAGAAAGTGGACCCTAAATCTGTTTTCACTCCTGGTCCTCTCATTAAAAATGTCTTTAGGGGGCCTGGGTGGCTCGGTCAGTTAAGTGTCTGACTCTTGATTTTAGCTCAGGTTATGATCTCACGAGTTCGCAAGATCGAGTCCTGCGTAGGGCTCTGCACTGACAGCACGCAGCCTGCTTATGATTCTCGCCCCCTGCTCCTCCCCCACTCGTGCTCGCTCGCTCTCTCTTTCTCAAAATAAATAAATAAACTTAAAAAATAAAAATGAAAATGGCTTCAGAAGTTACTCAAGAGGGCAGAAGTTATTCACTTTGGCCGACATTTCCAGCACTTTGCTAGCTTTTTGGTGCCTGCCAATAGTACAGCCAGAGTTCAAAATCTAAATAATCCAATGTTATAGTGCCCTTTTAATCCAAATGGATTTTGGGGGGGTGCTTATTGGCATAGGGTGACAGATTCATTCTTCAAGTAACAGCAGGGGGAAGCAAACAGGTGTAGGAAGTTGTCCATGACAGGCCAGGTCAGCAAAGATACTTCCTCATTCATTTGGTTCCCATCAATCATTGATCCTACTCATTAGCCAATGATAGTGTCTTAACCATTTCCAGGTAACATACATTTTGCTCAACTACGGCCCTTGGAATGATTTTGCAAATCAGAGAAAGTCTATTCCAACAAAAGTGTTCATTTTATTCTTTATCGATTGGGAACATTCCAGTAATTCATTGACTTAGGTTTTAGAAATCACTATTATGTCAGATGACAAAAAGCATTACTTATTGAGGCTTCTAAATGGAGTTAAAGTAATTCATTTGAAAGTTAAAAACCAATTGGCTTTGGAAATCTCCATGGGATTATGACGATCACAAATGTTTTTCTGTTTAATCAGCCTTAAAATAATGTACAGTCAAACTCAGGAGGATACAAAATATTAGATTTTTTTAGTTTTACATGATGATCATGTTGACTTCACTTGGCATAATTATTGATTGTTGCCTAGCCTTTCTGGGTTCTCAATGATTTATTCTACTCTGGAAACAATTCAGTTCAGAGGCCAAAATACATCATTATAATAGGCAGAAATTCGGACATGAAAAATGTCCTTGACATTATGTTTCTTTCCTAAATTTCAAAAACACCATTTATCTCTACCTAAAAGTTTAGACTGCCCTCAATGCCAAATGGAATCACAAAATAATTTTACCAAACAGGATATATAATCACCTCAAATTACGTTTGTTAGGTATTTTTATGGGCATAAACAAACAAAATGACTGTATAGCCTGGTCTTTTTAATATGGGATACATTTGCGCTCCAAGAAATACTTGAGTACTTAGCAAGGCAGTTGTTTTTACTGTTTGTTTATTTTTGAGAGAGCAAGCATGGTGGGGGAGGGGCAGAGAGAAGGAAACAGAGGATCTGAAGTGGGCTCTGTGCTGACAGCAGCAAGCCCAATGCGGGGCTTGAACCCACGAACTGTGAGATCATGACCTGAGCCAAAGTCAGACATTCCACGGACTGAGCCACCTGGACACCCCAGTAAGGCAGTTTTACAGAGAGAGCTACTTTTGGAAGAAGCGTGGAGACAGCTTTACAGACAGAATTAGAGACAGCTTGGCACTCGTGAAGGTACGAATTAAAATGAGGGACAACTCAACCAACAAATTGGAGAAAACCAGAAATCAAAATCATGATGTTGTATTAAAGCCTAAAGATCACTCTGATGCCGTAAGAAATCATTTCTAGCCTACCAAATCTGTTTGTAGGTTTTAATATCCCTGAGGGATTGGAGGCCACACCAAGTCAACCGAACTGACCTTCAAGAGTGAATTCCCTGTGAGTTTTAGCAGAGATGGCGTGGGCAAATGGGGTGACAAGGTGATGAGAGGCATTCCAGGAGAACGGAAAGATCATTTCCTGCCTGGGTGTGTACAGTATGTCAATTCATTCTAGACTCTTCTCCAACATGCTAAATGCACCTTGGCAGAGTTGGTTAACCATCCTGGACCTTGCTTTCCTCATGTATAAACTGAATGACTTGGAACTGGATCATCTCAGGCAGCTCTATGGGTTTTTGGGGTCCCCCCCCCCTTTTTTGGGAAAGAATACTGAAATTTGTCAAGAAAATTGCTTATATTGTTATTTTTCCGGCGGATAAATCGTTCTGGAAGAAAAACAACTCGTCAGAGCTGCTTTAAACAAAAACACAGGTGTCCTGTGGGTGAACCTAGGCCATGCGGGGAAAATTAGCAAATCTACTTTTGATACAGTTTCCATGTAAACTTGGGCAATTCATCTTACTCTCCGAACCTCTTGTTAGCAACAACAGTCTCGAGAAGATTAAGTGTAATAATATATGTGAAAGGCTTTGGCTGAAGTATAAAATGCTACACAATTGCAAGGTGTTTTATTACTTGCCTAGAGAGAGAGCACATCCATCAATAATCCTGCTACCATTCAGGCCATTATAAGTCTGACCAGACACCCAAACTCCTCTCCCCCTCCTTCACCTGCATATCAAACGCCACGACGGTGACAGCAGGACCAGCGTTTTTGATTAAGGAAGAAACCTATCCTGGTTTTACCCCAGAATGTTTATTTTCATCAACTTTGACACCTTAATCTTCCTTTATTATTTTAAGGGCTTAAATATTTTATCAGCACCTGCTTTTGTCTGATGAATTTGTTTGCAACTGGCTGAGCCCATTAATTGACAATTCTTTTTAAACAGCATATACATTGTAGACCCATTATTTTTTGGCTTTTATGCTGAGTAATTTGACAGCAATTAATTTTTTTTTTTTTTTGCTTTATTTTATTTAAGGGTTTCATTTTCCGAGTTATTATTGAGTTACAGAATAACCCAGCAGTTACAGGAGCTCCAAAATGAAGCCACCATTTTAAAGAAGCCAACCCAATAAGAAAATGAATTGGAATTTATGACTTTAGAGACCCACAACCTGCTATATTAACCTAAGTACAGCTTCAGGCAGCACAGTTTGTGGAAAACATAAATACAACACCAGGAAGCTGTGCTACCATCTCAAACTTTAGCAAGGAGACATGTCTGGACTAGTGTCTGAGGAAGTCCACATACTTCCTTTTCTTTCTCTTTCCCTCTCTTTCTCTCCCTCTCTCTTGTTTTGTTTTTTTAAATGTTTTTTAACATTTATTCATTTTTGAGAGAGTGTGAGTGGGGGAGGGGCAGAGAGCGAGGGAGACACAGAATCTGAAGCAGGCTCCAGGCTCTGAGCTGTCAGCACAGAGCCCCATGTGGGGCTTGAACCCATGAACCGTAAGATCATGACCTGAGCTGAAGTTGGGCGCTTAGCCGACTGAGCCACCCAGGCGTGCCCCTCTCTCTCTCTCTCTCTCTCTCTCTCTCTCTCTTGTTTTAAAGAAACAAGCAATAGGTCTTTCTAGCTATTATGTCCAAAAATTCCACTGATGGTCCTATCTGGTCTGGACTCTGTTGGCCACCTGCTCAAAAAGGAAAATGGTACAGTCACTTTTAACTACCCCTGAGAGGGAGACAGAAAATCCCAAGCAGGTTCCACACTGTTAGCACACTGTTAGCACACTGTTAGCAGTGTTCCACACTGTTAACCCATCTCCAGGTTCGAACTCACCAACTGTGAGATCATGACCTAAGCTGAAATCAGGAGTTGGACACTTAACTGACTGAGCCACCCAGGCGCCCCTGTCTTTCTCTTTCTAACAGTTACTTTGAAGTGCCTTTCTTCCACTTACCATAACACAGATTTCACTCCAGTTCAATACAAATAGAGCTAACATTGGTCTAAGGACTGAATAGAGAAATAATTAAATTAATGTAACCATTCTTCTTTTGATGGACATTCAGGTTGTATTTCAATTCCTGTCACTGTGAACAACGTTTATGTAAATATCCTTGTGAACAGATATTTACATAGAACTGAATTTCCATCTGTCACATATAATTACCAAAATGGAATTTCTGGGTCAAAACTATGCATATTAAATTTATATATATACATATTAATATACTATATATAATATATTAAGAATACATAATGCATATTAAATATGTATATATTTAATATGCATTATATATTCTTTCTGTGTGTGTGTATATATACATATATATGTGTGTGTGTGTGTGTGTGTGTATATATATACATATATATATATATATATATATATATATGTATATATATATATATGTATATATATATAGTATAGATAGTACTCCACACTGGAGCAAAAGGTACACATGCTCATTGTCCATTATAAAGAACTCAGGGTGTCTAAGTTCAGGGTACCTCTCCTGTACCCCACAGTGCTTACAGATGCTACTTGACATTCTCCACTTTCCTAAGTGGGAATTAGGTCTCTGGAAGTAGGTAAAAGAAAATGTCAATATTCTGGCTACTGCTGTTCCTTTGGGTAATGAAGTCCTTTGTCTCTGAAGCAGGAAACATATCTTCTGTGAGCATCCGTAAAATGGTGACAGGCTAGCACGTTAGCTTGCAAGTTGGTAAAGTCTCAGATACTTCATGGTTTTAAATACCTACACACAGGTTAAAAAATTGATAGTGCAATATGTATATATTTAAGCTTTCTGGGTATCCTGTCTCATTTTTAAAAAATTTTTTAATGTTTATTTACTTATTTTTGAGAAACAGAGAGCATGAGTCGGGGAGGGACAGAGAGAGAAAGAGAGCAGGGTTGGGGGGGAAGACACAGAATATGAAGCAGGCTTAATGCTCTGAGCAGTTAGCACAGAGCCTGATGCAGGGCTCGAACCCACGGACCATGAGATCATGGCCTGAGCCGAAGTCAGACACTTAATCGACTGAGCCACCCAGGCGCCCTGTGTCATGTCTCATTTTGATGGTCTTCACACTCTCAGCTGATATAAATACTGTCATAAATTTTCTTCTAATATTTTTTACATTTGAACATTCAAAACAGATTACATTTTTGTTCCTGTGGAAGAGCCTTAGCATTTTTCTTCCACAGGACAAGAATCTTTATTAAATAAATCATCCTTTACCCACTGAATGAAAAGTTTATCCTTATTGTACACTAACTTCCCATGTATACTCGAATGCATTTGGGAATATCTTAGGTTCCACCCAGCCACTTATTTATATTCTTGTGGAACAGAACACTGTTTTTATTACAGCAGCTCTGTGTACATTTTAACTTCTGTTAAGTCATGACTATTTTTGCTATTTTTATTTAAGATTTTTTGTATCCTTTGGGGCACCTGGGTGGCTCAATCAGTTAAGCATCTGACTCTAGGTTTCAGCTCAGGTCATGATCTCCTGGCTCATGAAACTGAGCCCCACATGAGGTTCTGCGTTGACAGTGATGAACCTGCTTGGGACTCTCTCTCCCTCTCTCTGCCCCTTCCCACTCACTTGCTCTCTCTCAACATAAACTTAAAAAAAATGTTTTCGTACTCTTAAGCATTTATCCTACTGTGAGAATTGTTTAATATAATTTTTACTTATTTAAAAATAAATCCATTGAAACACTGAGTGGAAGTATGTTGATTTATGTACTACGTAATGTAATAGTAATGGCTGCTATTTTGTGACATTAGATATTTTTATCTAGACATTACAATTTGTTTGGGTCTTATTAAGTACTTTGAAAATATTTCATACTCTATATAATTAAGGGTTTTTTTCTATGTGTTTTATGCTTTTTGTTTTTCTTTGGATCAGGATACATACAGACACATACACAAATTATTCTCTCCCAAAAATAATCTGTACTAACTAGATACTAGTTTGCACAAAAGCCTTTAATTTTTATTTACATATATATATGGTGTTTTATATATATATATATATATATATATATATATATACACACACACACATATATATAATATATATATGGTGTTTGTTTTACATATATATGGTGTTTTACATATATATATGGTGTTTGTTTTACATATATATGGTGTTTTTACATATATATATATATATATATATATATATATATATATATATGGTGTTTTACCAATCCCCCAAATATCTAAGTATTCTCAATAAACCTCTTGAGATCTTAAGTATAATTACATTATCAGTAAATTCAATTTTTAAATTCTTTTCACTATAGGTTTTTCAAGGATTTAAAAAACATTTTGCCTAAAAATATATTTTGCCTGATTAAACACAATTGTCAAAGTAGTACTGAATAACAGTAGTGATAAGTATATATCTCTGTATTAGTCATAATTTTATTGAAAATGTTTTTTTAAATACAATAATAAGAGTATGTATTTATATAAATAATTTCACCATGTTAAGTAATTGCCTTCTTTTCTATAAGTTTTTATGAGGAATGACTGATGAATCATATCAGTACCTCTAATGTTATATAATATATAAATATAACATTTATCAGTGGCACATTATGATGCAATTACATAATTGTAATTAAACATTTTTTAATATAGTGTATTTGCCTTACTAATGTTGAACTATGCTTGCATTCCTGAATTAAATTTCACTTACTCAGAGATTTTTATTCTAATATTCTATTAAACCTGGCTGGATTGGATAAGCTAACATTTTATTTAAATTTTCACATCAATATTCATAAGTGAAAATGATCTTGAGTTTTCTTGGGGGAGGTATCATTTCCCTTAAGTTTTGGCATTAAAGTTTTACTGATCTCTTAAAATCAAGAAGTGTCCTTTTTTTTTAAATATCCCGTAGATTATTTAAGGAAAACAGGAATTACATTTTTAAAATGTTTAGTTAGAATTCAACCATAAAATTATTTCAGTCTACTGCTTCAAAAAGTTGAGATTTCTAATTATCTTTCTCATATCTCCCATGGCTCTGGTTTGTTTGGTGTTTGCAGCTGATGACTCAAAGGCTTTAACACCTGTGGCATCAAATAAAGCTCTCAGCAGGTTTCTTCAAGAAAACTGGTAAAATAAATGACTGGGAAGAGCAAAGTCCCACCAGAAAACCACTGGAGAGTTACTTCACTAACACTGCAAAAGACCATCTTTGGGGACGCCTGGGTGGCTCAGTGGGTTCAGCGTCCGACTCTTGGTTTCAGCTCAGATCATGGTCTCACAGTCATGGGATCAAGCCCACATGGGGCTTTGCATTTTCAACACTTGGGATTCTCTCTTGCCCTATGATCTTACGGTTCGTGAGTTCCAGCCCCACGTCAGGCTCTGTGTTAACAGCTTAGAGCCTGGAGCCTGCTTCAGATTCTGTGTCTCCCCCTCTCTCTCTGCCCTTCCCCCACTTACGCTCCGTCTCTCTCCCCATCTCCCTCTCACTCTCTCGCTCTCAAAAATAAACACTAAAAAAAATTTTTTAGTGAAAATAAATAAATAATAAACAAATAAAGGTCAGAAAACAAATTTATCATTTCCTCCACAGAAGTCAGTTTTTAAGGTCCTAAAGATATTTCTCTCCATATTTTAATAAGCACCTCCTTTCTAGTCTTTATTCTTCACACCATACAACTTTCCCTCTCTTCCTTCTCAAAGTCTCTCCAGTGGTTTTTTAATCAGGCCACTAAGCCATGCACCCTAATGTCAGTCATTTCCTGCATCACTAGGTTTGTCATTGTATCTTGGGTTCCCTAGCTGGACACCCACACCAGGCACAGGCTTCTGTCCATTCAGCTCTTATTTGCTTTGACTCATCAGAATCACCCCCCCCCCCGCCCCCCCCCAGAAGAGCACACTCTCTCACAGCAGGGGTCCCTTCCCGGAAATGATCTAATTGCCTCTGATGCAAGCTTTGAACCCCTCCTTGTCGTCAACAAAGTCAAAATTGAATCTGTTGTTGGAGACAGTGAACCACACACGCAGCATGCTGTACCAACCAAAGAGGGGACACAGACCTAAAGGTAAAGACGATATCATCAAGCTCAAAAAACACAGTTAAGTCACATAAAAAATGGCCAGAAAGACTGTTTGTACTCAGCTCTCCTTCATCTCAGCCCAACAGAGAGGAAAACAGGGACACATACTTTAGGAGGAAAGGACTTGACATTTTGATCTGTGTAAAAGGAAATAGATTGCTCAGGCTGGTAAGAGGTGGGTTAGTGGAATTACATTTCAAATTAACTTCAATTGCTGTACCTGCTCCTCATGGTAGAACCTTAGAATTTTTTTCAAATTGAAGTTTAGTGCAATAGAAACCAATAACCCAATTTTGAAAAAAGAAATCTTTCAACACTAAAAGCAAGAACAATATGGGTCCTTCTGGGAATACTGCCTATTTCCCAAGAGACAAAAGAAAATGAAGGATTGTATTGCAAATCTTTAAAAAAAAAAATAATAACTGAGGGGCACCTGGGTGGCTCAGTCAGTTGAAAGTCTGACTTCGGCTCAGGTCATGATCTCACGGTTCATGAGTTCGAGCCCCACATCGGGCTCTGTGCTGACAGCTCAGAGCCTGGACACAGATTCTGTTTCTCCCTCTCTCTCTCTCTCTGCCCCTCCGCTGCTCATGCTCTATATCTCTGTCTCTCTCTTCCTTTCAAATATAAAAATACATTAAAAACAATTTTTAAATAATAACTTGTATGAGGATAAGGACAAAAGTTGCCTTTCCTGAGGAAATTTCTGGGCTTCAACTGTACTTCATCTTTACTCCGATGATTCTGCCCTTTTGCATCTGATACATGCTTCTCTCACTTGGAACATGTGCTAGAGTTACTGTATACAAAATATTCATTGTCTTGCCCAGCATGTCCTAGCCTCCTTTGTGGTGATGCTGGGGTCATGTGACTTGGTTTAATCAATGGGCTGTGAGCTGAAGAATCACCTGTGAACTGAGTCACTTAAAGGTGGATGGGCTTCCTCCATTCCTCTCTTCCTCCCTATGTGGCTGCAACCTAAGAGGCCACAGGGTGAGAGTACAGCATGATAGGATTGAGACATCACTTGATGGAGGAGAGCCTCTGCCAACCCATAGCCATGTGAGAGTTAAAAATAAACCTGTATAGGGGCGCCTGGGTGGCTCAGTTAGTTGGGCGTCTGACTTTGGCTCAGGTCATGATCTCGTGGTCCATGGGTTCGAGCCCCGCATCAGGCTCTGTGCTGACAGCTCAGAGCCTGGAGCCTGTTTCAGATTCCGTGTCTCCCTCTCTCTGACCCTCCCCCGTTCATGCTCTGTCTCTCTCTGTCTCAAAAATAAATAAACATTTTTTAAAAATGAAAAAAAAAATAAATCTGTATAGGCTAAACCACTGAGATCTGGGGCTTTATCTGTTGTAGCAGCTAGCATTAATTACCCTAAATCATACAATACATTATCACAGAGTATTAGGGCAGAAGTGGACTTAAGAGATTACCTGTTCCAGTGTGTTTCACACTTTTGATTATGCTTATCAATATGAAATATAAACTACTTAGTGATAAGAACAAAACTGCTTTGTTCATGGTGTTGAAGGATCTCCTGGGACCCCAGTCTTGTCTCTTCATCCCCTCCCTCTTTCCCATACCTTCACTCTCAGCTACCAAATAGTCTCCAACATGCACACCTCTGCAGACACACAGAGCAAGGACACCACAGGACAGAGTTTGAGTCTACTCTAGCTCCTTCCATTTGCAGAAGCTCTAGGAACTTCTATGTCTTGCCCAGATCCTTTCTTACACATAGAGGCAGAACCAGGACTATTTTTCTGTGTGTGTGTGTGTGTGAGAGAGAGAGAGAGAGAGAGAGAGAGAATTGTTTCAACCCACACCATGAAATGAAGGTTTGACTCAAGAACATGGTGAAGTATTTTTTTTTTAAGTTTATTTTTGAGAGAGAGGGTGTAAGCAGGGGAGGGGCAGAGAGAGAGACAGAGAGAATCCAAAGCAGGCTCCACACTATGAGCACAGAGCCCAATGTGGGGCTCGATCTCACAAACCATGAAATCATGAAGTGAGCTGAAATCAAGAGTCAGACACTTTACCAACTTGACTGAGCAACCCAGGAGCCCTGCAGATGGTGAAGTTTTTGAGGAGAGGGGTTCTGACAATGATTCATCGGTTTGCCTCTAGGGCAAAGCCCAGCCCACTGCCTATGTATCAATACTCACTGAATAATTGTTCTGGATATTTATCAGAGGATGTATCAATGTTTGCATATATCCAAGGGACCACTAAACAATTTAAAGGGTCAATGAGAAATGCTTCAGTCATACTGGAAATCAGTTTGACATTATCTCCTATAGATAAACAACCATATAATTCCTGTGGCCCAGAAATGTCAATCTTATGAATATATTCCCAAGAGAAACAATATGCACATGTGTGACAGAATTCCCATTCAAGAATATTTGTAGCAGCAGGGCACCTACATGGCTCAGTCACTTAAGCATCTGACTCTTGATCTCAGTTCAGGTCATGATCTCACAGTTCATGGGTTCAAGCCCTGCGTCAGGCTCTGCACTGACAGAGTGGAGCCTGCTTGAGATTCTCTCTCTCCCTCTCTCTCTTCCTCTCCCCCACTCATGCTCTTGCTCTTTCTCTCAAAATAAATAAATAAACTTAAAAAAGAGAGAGAGTATTTGTACCAGCATTGTTCACTACAGAAAGAACCTACAGTGAATAGTGATCTTCCATTGGAGAGCTGATGACTATAATATAGTTCATTTGAGAGAAGTTGAAACAACCTGACTATAGTGACCCGAAAAATACGGATGGATCTTGGCAATGGAATATTATTTAAAAAATTATTTCCCAAGAAATTACATATAGCATGATATTCCTTTTTACAACATGTATGTGTAATCCACATGGAAGTGATAGCTATGTATTTCACATACAAAGAGGAAGGCAGGTTAATGATAAACACATAACTCAAGATAATAATTAGGTTGGATTAAGGGAGGCAAAGGGATTGAGGACATTTGGTTAGGGGCCAGTCACTCTCTCTGAGGTCTTAGCTTTTCCTTTAGGTTCTGGGTTCAAGATGCTCACTGATTTTAGATAGATAGTTACGGACCAAAAATGGACATGTGATTTGAACCCTTACTACTGTGATTAATCCAGGTCTGTGCCTTTGGTCTAAAGGAAAAATAACATTAAGGAAGCTCAATGGATTTTCAGACCAAAACAATGGAGGCAAAACTTGTTTCTCTATCCCTCCAGAGGTACACCAAATACACACTTGGGTACTCTAGGTTTAAATATCAAAGGGGAAATTAGCTATTCTCTGCTAATGTTGGTAGCTTTGGGAAAGATAAATAAAGAACTATTCTAGGTGGCCCAAAGAATACAACTGGTAAACCATACCCAATTGAAGGAAAACAATGGATTTTCACACCCAAACAGGAGAAAATTATCTATGATCCATTGGAGGGCTGTTTACATACCTACAAACACATACCGGCCACCTAGAGAGGGCAAGTTTGAACAGAACAGTTCAAATCAAGCAGGTCTTAAATGCAACTCCACTTCTCATTTTACATCCCCGACACCAGCATGGTGACCTTATACTCGGACTAGTTTTCTTCTCTGACCATGTTGGTAACTTGAGCTTATCACCCAAAGTTTTTATACCCTAGTTTCTCCATCAACTTTTGCAAGCCTTAGGAAATAAATGAAAATACCAGTACGGTGTCTGATACCTGATAGTTTTCCAAGAGATGTTGACTGGATTTAATCTCAAAGTAGACAAAAAAGCAAACATTATTGAGATGCACATTCAGTGATGTTCCAGGCAAGCTGCAAGGTGATGATACAGATCTAATTCCTTAACAAACGAATAGCTAAGTCTCCCCCGTCCCCCTTTCCCTAAGTCTGTGCATCTGGAACCACAGAAAAAGAACTATGGATAGACATTGGCAATCCATATGTGTAGTTTAGAGGCTATCTATTAAGTAATCGAAGTTTGCGTATAGAAGATCTGGAGTTTCAGAGTAATTATTTTGTTCTATTTGGCACTGTTATAATGAAGGTAATGAATTTCATCTTCATTTTTGTGCTAGAGTTCCATTAAAACATTTAGTAAAATTAGGGAATTTTTAAGCCATGGAAATTTAATTGCATTAATTATCCTTGCTCACCCTCAAATGTTTTATAATGAAACTAAATAATGGATGCAATAATGAAGCAAAGGACAAGTTAGATTTGCATATTTTATAAACATGCTCAGGAGAGTAGCTGTGCTATTTTACTGGGAATGGTAGTTAGGTTAATCATGTGTTGATGAAAGAGAGAGCCAATTTACTTGGGGGCAGGAGGGGCACAGAGGGGTGACTTTGAAATGATGTCCTGGGTATCTTCCTTTGCTCTTAAGAGACAGAAGAGGAGAAAACACAGCTCTCAGAGTAACATTCACATTTGCAGAGAAGTTAATTGTGAAACTTTGAGCAGTGTCTTCATTGTCCCCCAGGTGGGTCGTAAATATGTTTAATTCACTGAGTGCAAATCTAGACAGATTAAAAAACTCCTTTCCAAGCTTTAGCTCATAAAATATCCTGAACTTGCTTTATGATATGAAAACCATCTTTAAAAAGAATGGAAGAGACCAGGGCAGTGGACCAGTGTTTGCTCCTCAGTCCATCCCAAGGAGGCAAACATCTCCCTAGGTTGGCATCCTGCTAGGACCCCTAGATACTATGCTTTAGGGTAAACAGAATGTTGTCATTGCCCACTGTTCCCACCCCTCTTTCCTCCATGATCCCGAGCCCCTCAACACACACAAACCGAGACAGCAGATCCCTGATCACTGTGAAGTTAGTAGCACAGTGCATTTTGGCTGGATCCGAACCCCACCTCACTGGGTGAGGGAACTGTGAATAAAGAAATCCCCTCATTCTTCCATAATGTTTTTTCTTTGATACAATCAAATAACAAGGCCCTGGGAAAGAAAGAAAATGGTGTTTGAGCACAAAAGAATATGCTATATGAAATACATGACTGAATCTTAGAATTTAAGTAGAAACTACCTATCTGCCCTCCAGCCCAATCTGTTTGTTGGAGAAGGGAAACTTTCCATCACACATGTGGACAAAGGGCAAGGTCAAGGTCAGCCCTCTCTGTTCACTGGAAATTCTGATTGTGCATACTTTGAGAGCGAGAGAAAACAATTGCATGTAACCTATGAAAAATATTGCCAAATAAAGTAAAGATTCAGGAGGTAAAAGACACTTCAGAAAATAATTTAGAGTAGGACTCAAAAAAAAAACTTCAGGAACTGTTGACATCTTCAATAATGTTCAAGCTACACGGTCACTATGAAGTAAAAGGCTACTGTTATAAATAACGACTGAGGCAAAATGTAAAAAGTCAAATGGATGGGATCAAGATGGATTGCCTGGGTGGCTGAGTCAGTTGAGCATACGACTTTGCCTCAGGTCATGATCTCATGGTTCGTGGGTTCGAGCCCGCATCAGGCTCTGTGCTGACAGCTCAGAGCCTGGAGCCTGCTTGGGATTCTGTGTCTCCTTCTCTCTTTGTTCCTCCCCTGCTCATGCTCTGTCTCTCTCTCTGTCTCAAAAATAAATAAAGATTAAAAACAATTTTTAAAAAAAGATGGACTGCTTACAAAAACAATAATGCTATAGCCAAGTTAAAGTTCATCTTGGAGACTGTAACAAGAAGTAGACATTCTAAGGAGATGTACATCAGTGAAGTGTCTGAAAAACTCAAGAGGCTTCTCAGAACTCAGCAGCATGAGACACAATTAGAATAATGCAAGGGGATGGGGCACCTGGGTGGCTCAGTCAGTTAAGCCTCTGACTTTGGCTCAGGTCATGGTCTCATGGTTCCTGGGTTCAAGCCCTGCATCGGGCTCTGTGCTGACAGCTTGGAGCCTGCTTCAGATTCTGTCTCCCTCTCTCTCTGCCCCTCCCCTGCTCTCTCCTTGTCTCTCAAAAATAAATAAACACTAAAAAAAATTTTTTTTTCCAAAGGAAAGCAATATGCTAATGTGAAAAGATTCCTGATGGTTACCATTGACTACTTAGTTATGTTTTCAAATGAAATCTTTATAATTTATAAAGGAAGAGAAAGGACTACTGCATGATTTAAGGTGGACCATTAGTTTTTAAGGATTTTATAATGCTAATTTAGAATTAAATTTAACGTAATAACTCAGGACCAATAGGATTGACAATATACCCTGTTCCTATTTCCAGCTGAGACTAGACCATTAATTCTCTATTCAGGGCAGCCTCTTAGCTTAATGGTTCACTTTGATATGCCCTGTTCTACTTTAACTCAAAACACAGATTCTCAGTGAAATTAAAAATACTGGGATTCCCACAAGTTTTGTACTATTATTTATCTTTGGGATATCAGTACAAGATTAAAAGTATTTAAAAAGTGAAATCAGTGGATTAAAATTGTATTTTTCACGAATTCAATACTTGGAACTCAATTAACTTAAATATATTTTTGCCAACTCAGATGCTAATGGCCTCAAGTCCTCAATCCTTTCCTACAGATCTACTTGTAACAGCCTAATGCCAAGTACATGGTATTAACAGAAAAGCAAGGCATTTCATGGGATGGTAGAAATTGGAAAAGAGGACTATGAAGGGATTAAGTCATCCACTTATGGACATGGCCCTGGAGTATTCACCTTTCCTAACGGCACAAAATTCAACAAAGCAACCTAGCCTAAATTTTCTGTTAATTGGCGGTCACAGCTTTTAAACCATAACTGGTAAACTTAATTCACACTGGGTGAGAAAAATATTAGAAGCTAAAGCCTAATAAATGTGACCATGGTGGTCACTGTCAGCATATCTGATCACAGTGTCATCTACCATCAGTGGCACACATGGAAAATCAAAGCACAGACCCATTTCCCCAGGAAACTTTAAAAAAAGGCATCCCTACTCTTTGGGTTTATTGTGTCCATATCTCTCGGAAATGAAGAATCCGACCCTAGCTCTAAACTTACCCTTCAAAACTCTGTTTCAGAACTACATTCAAAGGAGAAAACTAACTGCCAATCCAGCTCAAAAGAATTCAACCTCTTAGTTGTATTTTTTGTTTAAGTTTATTTATTTTTTGAGAGAGAGAGAGAGAGAGAGAGAGAGAGAGAGAGAGAGAGAGAGAAAACCATCAGGGGAGGGGCAGAGAGAGAGGGGGACAGAGGATCTGAAGCAGGCTCCGCACTGACACCAGAGAGCCTGATGTGGGGCTCAAACTCACTAACCTTGAGATCATGACCTGAGCTGAAGTTGCAACTTTAACTGACTGAGCCACCCAGGTGCCCCGGTTCCATCTTTTTTTCAACCTCTACCCTTGTTTCTGGCTCTAAATGGGTCTTCTTTCCCTGTTCCCTCTGCCTCAGATGGCCCCATGTTTCAAGGGTCCAACTGCTTCTTTTCCACTAGTACCATAATAGTAATTAGACTTCTTCTGCTAACTAAATCTGAACAAAACAAGGTTATTTTGCTTTGCTTAAAAAAAATTTATATATTTAACTGATGCCTCCACATCCCCATTCACTACATCAATTAACAGCCAATAGAATTAAGGAAAAGCCTTTTCTAAATTCAAAAGACTTGAAACAACTCTAAGAACTTGCAGGTGAAACACAAGAGTGTAGGAGGTGGTAAAGATAAAGATGTACAGCAGGGACTTATAGGGAAAGGGGGGAGGTAACTATGCCAGCAGAAATGTACCTGCAGTGTTTGAATACTAAGTCACGAGCTCCTAAATAACAAAATCAAAAGAAGAAAATGGAAAAGGTTATTGCAGAAATCTTAAGAGATGGTAAAGAAAACAAGCTAGTGGTTCACATTTTCCAGGAATCAAAATTCTACAAAGAAGCCATCACCATCGTGTGAATTCTATGAAAATGAGCACTGAGTAACACAATGGAAAATATTTTCATCTCAAGTTCTAAGAAAGGATCAGTAAATCTGTTTTCATTTCTAGAGAAATCATCTATTTAAAAAAATATTTTTTTTATGTTTTTATTTTTGAGAGACAGAGTATGAACATGGGAGGGGAAGAGAGAGAGGGAGACACAGAATCTGAATTAGGCTCCAGGCTCTGAGCTGTCAGCACAGAGCCCGACGTGGGGCTCAAACCCATGGACTATGAGATTGTGACCTGAGCTGAAGTTGGTCACCCAACCAACTGACCTGCCCAGGCTCCCCAATCATTTATTTTTAAAGCTTGACTTTTTCTATTATTTAATTAACTAATTCAATACTCAATGCAGTGATTTAAATAATCAAGAAAATCTAATTATTTTCTCTTTGAACTATTCTATTTTATTGTTATTTTCAGAAAATGTATTCTAGGGGTACCTGGGTAGCTCAGCAGGTTAAGCCTCCCACTCTTAGTTTTAGCTCAGGTCGTGATCTCACAGTTCGTGGTTCCAGCCCCACATTGGGCTCTGTGCTGTGCAGAGCCTGCTTGGGATTCTCTCTCTCTCTCCCTCTCTCTGCCCCTCTCCTGATTGTTCTCTCTCTCTCTCTTTTTAACATTATTAAAAAAATAAAAATATATTTTAATTTTTTAACATGTAAATATTAGGTTAACATGCCATGACACCGATAATTTATTGCTGTTACTGTCTTTTGTGTTTGACAGTAAAAAATCCTAACATTTGTAAAGAGATCCCTAAGTGACAAATTTTATGTGTAAAAAAATGAAAGCTATAATATGAATTTTACATCAATCATATAAACCCAAAAGTCATTTTTTTTTCCTTGTGTATGACTGACAACATTCTGCACTTTCTGAACCCCAAATAAAATAATGAAGAAAGTACAGGGTGGAAAATCATGAATGTGTAATTTCCAAGTAAGGAGTTGAGTAAGAAAGCTCCATTGACATACAGAAATGGAGTAACATAAAGGAAATTATCTAAATATAAATTCCAGGCATTATACTGCTATTTGATCTGTGTTTTGATTTAAAAAAATAATAATAAAATAAACTTTTTCTAATTGTTGACAGTTACCAGGACTTCTGCCAGAAGTAGAATAATACAATATCAGGATTTTATTTCAAAGAATGAGATAGGGTTACATGTTATACATTTTGAGCTGACTGCCTTTTAAGTTTCTTTGCTTGAGAACATTTTTAAAAGTTGAAATGCTGTCACTAAACTTACTTTTATTATTTTGGTAAATGCAATATTCAAGATTTTCTCTCATACTCCAATGCTAATAAACTATATAGAAGTATAGTTTCCATCACCCAACAGAACCTGAAAAGTAATTCCTTATTTTGTTCCTTATTCTGACATGTTCCTTATTTTGACACTTATAAGGAGAAGGGGCTCTGTGTTTATTCATTTTTCAGTGAAACAGAACTTGATTTTAAAGAAGCTTCTGAAAGGACATCTCAAGACTGGAACTCTATTGTTCCAACACAGTGTATATCTGAACTTCAAACCTCTTAATTACTTAAATAAAAATGTATTTTTGGGGCACCTGGGTGGCTCAGTCAAACATCCAACTTTGGCTCAGGTCATCATCTCACTGCTCACAGGTTCGAGCCCCAAGTCAGGTTCTGTGCTGACAGCTCAGAGCCTGGAGCCTGCTTTGGATTCTGTGTCTCCCTCTCTCTCCTCCCCTCCTCAGCTCATGCTCTGTCTCTTTCTCTCAAAAATTAATAAATGTTAAAAAAAAATTTTAATGTATTTCCTTGTTTTTTATCCTTCCCCACATTACAAGCATGTATCAATGGGAATTCTACAAAGGCTTGTGACCTCTTCCTCTTCCCCCTCCCCTTCCTCCCTTCCTCCCTCCCTTCCTCTTCCTCCATTACTTCCTCCTCTTCCTCCATCATCATCATCATCATCATCATCATCATCATCACCATCATCATCCTCCTCCTCAGTGTCTGGCACACTGTATCCACTCAAATGTCTACTGAATGAATGAATGAATCACCAAATGCCCATCTACTATGTTTCAAGAACTAGGCTTCATACATACTTTTCACAGGTACCTCACCTGCACATGTTTTTTTTTGTTTGCTTGCTTTAAATGTTTATTTATGTATTTTGAGAGAAAGAGAGAGAGAAAGCCCTAGCAGGGGAGAGGCAGAGAGAGAGAGAGAGAGAGAGAGGGAAAATATCCCGAGCTGACAGTGCAGAGCCCAAGGCAGGGCTAGATCCCACAGTGAGATCATGATCTGAGCCAAGATTAAGAGTCAGACACTTAACCGACTGAGCCATCCAGGCGCCCTTCACTTGTACATGTTTTATGTTTAAGAGCCACTGCAACCTTGCAGGTTAGGAATTCTAATCCTCATTTACGCAAGAGGAGAAAGGTATGTGGAAGTTCATTCAAAAACACTATCATACAGCCCAGAGTGGAAAGAACTAGGTTTCATAGGTTTGTGTAGGTTTTTTCCCCGGGTTCTGAGACAGATAAGGATTCTGAGGGGCCTGCCTAGAAATGCTTATCTTGGCATGAGGTTGCCCTAGGCCCTCATCTTAAAAATTCAAACTATTTCAAAAGGAAAGTTCCTTGAATATCTGCCTGCCCGCCTGTAGTTTTCTTTTCTGAGGCACTTCTTTGACAGAATAGAAATTTGAAGAAAACATCAGGCCCCCTCCGATAACCCATTTCTCTAGCCCACCTGGCAGGTGCTTCACACAACCAGGGAGCCAGAAGCCACAAGACTGAAACAAGCTTCAGAGCCCAGTTTATAACCAGCCTTGTTCCTGCAAAGACCAGTCCAGACCAGTCAGAGCCACAGTGAACCCCATGTCTGACCTATCACTAACTTCCCCTCTCATTGTAATGCTAACAACCACACCCAGGGGTGGACACTTAACTTGCAAATGAAACACAAGGTAGGAAGCAGCAGGCTCTGTCAAATGCACCTGTGCACCCACTTTCTTAGAAGTTACGTCTTCCCAGCCTCAGACTCTTTGAGACGTTCACTGGCTACAGCTCAAGCAGCAACTGGGTATCCCTCTTCCTAAGGCTGTCTCCCCCATGCCCAGGCTTGCAATAAACACTACCCGCCTTGTGTTTGTTTCTACACGGACAAAGAACCCTGAGGTCCTTAAGGGTTCCAAATTTCTCTTTTTTTCTACTAAGCCTGCTACTGAAAGTATGAAGGTACATAGGGTAAATTTTCTAATTCAATGAAAAACTCTGTCAAGTGCAAGGCACAATGATCTGTGTGTTCTGGAGGACAAAAAGAGGAATGGCCATGGGCTCTCCCCTCAAGGAGTCTGCAGTCTACTGGGAACACAGCTGGGTGGACAACTCATGATGTTGTTATGGTGGAAGCCGGAAGGAGGTACCAGCAGAGGACTGTAGTACAGAGCCCCCTGGAGGCAGGAGGGAATGAGAACATTGTCTCTGACAGGAAGAGGGTGCAGGAATGCTTCATGGATTAGGAGTAAATGGGTCTTGAAGGTTACACACAGTTTGAGAGGGAACAACATTTTTAGCAGAGGGAACAGCAGAAACAAAACCAAGGAGGTAGGAAGATACTGTACGTTTCTCATTCACACTTGCATGCATGCATATATTCATTCAGTAACTTAGTAAATGCATGTATTTTTTTATTTATTTTGAGAGAGAGAGAGAGACAGCTGAGGAGAGGCAGAGAGAGAGGCAGAGATAAAGGCAAAGAGAAAGAATCCCAAGCAGGCTCCATGCTGTCCGTGCAAAGCCCGAGGTGGGAGTAGATCCTTCAACCTTGGGATCATGACCTAAGCCAAAACCAAGAGTCAGATGCTTAACTGACTGAGCCACCCAGGCAACCCTCATTCAAAAACTTATTGACTGCTATAACCGTTGGGCATATCGCAAGCTGGACAAAGTCTCTGCCTAAACAGCCCTGCGTTCGAGAGGTAAATTGAGTAAAATACCAGGGAAACAAAACAATAAAACAAAACTGTCAAAGAGCAATAAGAAATGTTTTGGATTGAGTGATCAGGGAAACGAACAGGTTAAAGGGAAAGAAATTCAGTAGTGTCTGCAGCAACTAGATACCCACCTGTGATTTGACTTGGCTTCTTCCTTTACACAAGAAGAGTTGTTCAAGAATGTCTATTATTAACAGTAGCAACAACAAAATAGGCATCATCTTAGTAAGTACCAGCCACCATGAAAGATTATACAGCTGTTTAAAAAAAAATGTTTTTAATAGGGGCGCCTGGGTGGCTCAGTTGGTTGAGAGTTCGACTTTGGCTCAGGTCATGATCTCACACTCCGTGAGTTCAAGCCCCGCATCGGACTCGGTGCTGACAGCTCAGAGCCTGGAGACCGCTTTGGATTCTGTGTCTCCCCCTCTCTGTCCCTCCCCTGCTCATGCTCTGTCTCTCTCTGCCTCAAAAATAAATAAAAACATTAAAAAATTTTTTAAAATTTTAATGTTTTTATTTATTTTTGAAGGAGAGAGAGACAGAGAGTGAGTGGGGTAAGAGCAGAGACAGCGGGGGGACACAGAGTCCAAAGCAGGCTCCAGGCTCTGAGCTGTCAGCACAAAGCCTGACACGGGACTCAAACTCACAAACCGTGAGATCGTGACCTGAGCCGAAGTCAGATGTTCAACCGACTGAGTCACCCAGGCACCCCAAAACATTATACAGCTGTTTAAAAGAATGAGTTAGATCTCTGGTTTTGGATTATAAGCCCTGGCATTCATCACCCTACCCTAAGGGATTAAATATCTTAGTTCAAATACAGACTCCCTGTGACAGCTCACTCTCAACAAAAAGCCACATCACTAGTTTCAGAATCACAAACTCCAGATGAAGCAGTAACACAACATGCACAAGACTGGGACTTCTTGATAAGGGACTTGGCAGGAAGTAACAAATAAACACCTATTTTGAGACCAGAACTACCTGCTTTACAAAAAGTCTGGCTTTGAAAAATGTCTCACTCGGACTCAGCAGCCATGAGAAATGGACCTGAGTCATGCCTCTCTAAGGTACAATAGCTCCCTTTTATCCACGGTTTTGCTTTCTGTGGTTTCTGTTACCCATAGTCAACCACGATCTGCAAATATTAAATGAAAATTTCCAGAAAGAGAAAAGTTGTAAATTTCACATCAGAGCCATTCTGAGTAGTGCAATAAAATCTTACACCAGCCTGCTCTGTCCTGCCCTAGATGTGAATCATCCCTTTGTCCGGTATATCCATGCTGGAGACGCTATCGATCCCTTAGTCGTGATTAGCTAACATCTCGGCTATCAGATCGACTGTCGCAGTATGCAGTGCTGGTGTTTAATTAATCCTCATTTTACTTAATAATCGGCCCAGAGTACAAGAGTAGTCATATTAGCAATTTGATATGCCAAAGAAAAGCCATAAAGTGCTTCCTTTAAGGGAAAAGGGGAAAGTTCTGAACTTAAGAAAAAAATATCACATGTTGCAGTTAAGAGTGAATCTTCTCTCCATGGAATGGCGAGGGAAAAAGAAATTTGTGCTAGTTTTCTTCTTCATGTCTCCCTATGCCTAATTTATGAATTAATCTTTATCATAGGTATGTATATATAGGAAAAACATTGTATATGTAGGGTTTGGTGCTGTCTGCTGTTTCTGGCACCCACTGGGGGTCTTGTAACATACCCCTGCAGATAAGGGGGGGGATGACCGTAATCAGAAAATTAAGCCAAGGACCTTGACTATTACTGCCAGTGCCTTAAATGTACCCAACTGTGCTGGCAAGCTAGGTGGGGGGCAGAAGTGTAAGAGAATTACCCTTAGTTTGCCAATGTGAGGATTTTACCACCAGGATGGCGCTGGCAAGCAATGTTTGAGATTGCCCTAAATAAATAATAGGGCAGTGAGTGCAGTCTGGACTCAGAAATTGCTTCTAGACTGAGCAAGGGAAGGTGAGAAGCTTGTGTCTATCTGCTACATATAAAAATAACCAGGTGACATACCCAGAAAGAGTAGTACCTCCTTAAGAACTTTATCTTCAAAGACATGTTTCTCCTTTTCAACCAAGAACCATTTTTGTTATACTCCAGATAAAACCAGAAAGTATTTTGTAACTTAATATCAATGTATTCAAGGACCAAAAAGGGAATCCCACAGAAGACCATCTCCCCAAAAAGTATTCATTGACGCTTGCCGTTAAGTTCTTTAAAAGGTTGACATTGAAATTTGTTTTTAATTATAGATTCATCTTTATCACAGTGTTCTGGTCAAAACAAACCAAGGATGTAATTCTCTGTGCTGATACTTAATCCCACACCAAAGTGCCACCTTTCAAAGGAAACTATCCGTAACGTTAAAATAAAAACATATTTATTCACTCAAGAAATATTTTTGAGCACCTTCTTCACAGTAGCAACTTTTCAAAGCACTGAATGAGCTTTCTCAGGGGTTACAAAGATAAATGAAAAGTTACTTTCTCGGGTTTTTTTCCTCAAGTTATCAATATTCCAACTGTTTATCTTTTCTTAGCATAGTGGCGGTCAGCTAGTGACAGGAATGAGCAGCTAATGGTTGAAAAAGCTAATGGTTGAAAAAGCTAATGGTTGAAAATGTTGAAGCCACAGGCAAAGGGGAGAGTCCAATTGAAGTAAATGTAGCTGACCTAATTTTTAACATTTTTTTCAATCAAATCACCATGTTTTATGTTCGGAAAAAAACCACATATTTTACTATAACTTTTACTCACCGCTATTGTTTATATCCCACTCCATTCCTTGGATTCACTTTTCCTCTTGCTGGAGCCCATGCTTTTGTAATTCTCTCAGCAAGAATCTGTAAGAAGTAAATTCTATTAGATTTTGCCCCCGACTTTCTTTCATCCTTACTCTACTATGATAATTTCATGCTGCACAGAGCCTCATTTAGCATAAGTACTTTCTCCTCAGTATTTAAAGATTTTATTCCATTGCTTTCTAGCATGCATTATCACTTAAAAAGACAGGGAAAAAATCTACAGTCAGCATACTTGTTGCTACATTGCAGAAAATCTATAGAACAATTACTATTTAGATTCTCTCATTTTTCACCATGTAGAGTTCTGACATTACTGCCGTATACAAAGGAATATGGCTAACAGAAGTGGAGGCTGAAAATTAGGCCATGGGCCCCTCAACCCAAGTCCTGAAACTGAAGGACAGCGTCCGCCAGAGGGCTCCATGTTCTGTGTTACACAGAAGTGTCATATAGGGTATGCATCCATTGCCTTCTAGCATGCATTATCAGTATCACCATATTGTATAAAGGACTGAATTTTTATTTCTTATATTCACCACTTGGGTCATTGTCCATCTGAGGATCTATGTCTTTCTTCAATTTGGAAGATAATCTCTCATTATAGCTCTTATTTTTAGAATATGTATTAGGCATATGTTGGAACAAAATTCTCTATCTTCTCATCTGGGTCTTTAATGTCACTGAAAAAAACAAGTCTCAGTGTTTTGTTTCAGGTCTTCCAATACATTAATTATCTCTTTAGTTATATCCACTTGTTAATTTTTTTTAATGTTTATTTATTTTAGAGAGAGACAGAGTGTGAGCAGGGGAGGGGCAGAGAGAGAAGGAGGCACAGAATCCAAATCAGGCTCCAGGCTCCGAGCTGTCAGCACAGAGCCTGGCACAGGGCTCAAACTCATGAGCCATGAGGTCATGACCTGTGCTGCAGTCCAATGCTTAACCAACTGAGCCACCCAGATGTCCCTTCCCTTGCTACTGTAAAAATGACCATAATTTTGGGGGTGCCTGGGTGGCTCAGTTGGTTAAGCATCTGGCTCTTGATTTCAGCTCAGGTCATGATTTCAGGGTTTGTGGGATTAAGCCCTGTATCAGTCTCTGCACTAACAGCAAGGCACATACTTGGGATTCTTTCTCTTCCCATCCCCTCTCCTTCCCCCATGCAAAATAAATAAATAATTTTTTTAAATGACCATAATTTTCAATCCTCGGATTCCTAATTGGTTTTTTTATGTTTTCCCTGTTCTTGAGACACATCCTGTCTTTGTATCTCACAATTTCTTTTTCTTCTCTTACGAATATTACTTATTCCTGTATCTTTTTAGAATTTCAAAACGACTTATTTCAAAAATTCATTTTGGAAGACTGCCTTAGTATTTGTATTTCTTTGAATGACAATTCACATGCTTACGGAGTTTACTGGCCACTTTTCATGAAGTTTTATTTCCCTCTTCTTGGGTGAGATTTTTCATTACTTCTGCGCACCTCCATAAGTGATATAGCATCTATATACTTTAAATACATATTTTAAAACATTTTGACCAGCATTGCTACAACCAGGCGTGTTGAGGGAGATGGTCAGTGCATCAATTAACAATAGGGTTTTAATCAGATTGAAATATACCTTTCTAATGCATTATTTGCTAAACCAGGTGCTGTGCGAAAATATTTTATAGGTTTGATTTGTGAGGTTAACATTCAGAACTTTTTTTTTGCAAGATCAATGTTTCTAATTACACAGTCCAGAGATCAGCAAACTATAACTCATGGGTCTAATCTTACTGGCTACCTGTTTTTTTTTTCAGGTCCGTCAGCTAAAAATTATTTTCACATTTTTAAAGAAGTGTACAACAGAAACCATACGAGGCCCATAAAGCCTAAAATATTTATAATTTGGCCCTTTACAGAAGAAAGTTTCCTGATCCCTGATATGATCTATCATCAGATACCATCCAGGCTTTTTTCCCCCTTGATTTTTAAAAATAGATTTTATTTTCAAGAGCCATTTTAGGTTCACAGCAAAACTGAATGGAAGACAGAGATTTCCCATGTACCACCTGCCCCCACACATCCATAGCCTCCCCCAATCTCAACATCCCCCACAAAACTTTTATTACCACGTGATGAATCTACATAGACACATCACTATTTCCCAAAGACCATAGTTTACTCATGGTAACATAGAGTTCATTCTTTTTTTTTTTTAATGTTTATTTATTTTTGAGAGAGAGAGAGAGAGAGAGAGAGAGAGACACCAAGCATAGGTGGGGGAGGGGCAGAGAGAGAGGGAGACACAGAATCCAAAACAGGCTCCAGGCTCTGAGCTGTCAGCATAGAGCCTGACACGGGGCTAAAATTCACAAGCTGTGAGATCATGACCTGAGCTGAAGTTGGACGCTTAACTGACTGAGCCACCCAGGTGCCCCAAGTTCACTCTTTTTCTTTTTTTAATTTTTTACTGTTTATTTTTGAGAGACAGAGAGAGAGAATGAGTGGGGTAGGGACAGAGAGAGAGGGAGACACAGAATCCAAAGGAGGTTCCAGGCTCCGAGCTGTCATCATAGAGCCCAACACAGGGCTCGAACCCAAGAACCATGAGATTATGACCTGAGCTGAAGTCACGCACTTAACCAACTGAGCCACCCAGGCGCCCCACATAGAGTTCACTCTCACTGTTGTACATTCTATGGGTTAAGACAAATGTATAATGACATGTGTCCACCATTATGTAATCATACAGAGTAGTTACACTGTCCTGAAAATCCCTTGTACTCTGCCTATTTATCCTGTAGCCCCTGGCAACCAGTAATGTTTTTACTATCACCATTGTTTTATCTTTTTTAAACAATGTGATACAGTTAGAATCAAACAGCACGTAGCCTTCTCAGACCGGCTTCTTTCACTTAGTAATATGCATGTAAATTTCCTCCACATCTTTCCATGGCTTGCTAGCTCAGGTTTTTTTTTCAGTGCCAAATAATATTCCATTGTATATACCACAGTCTATTCACTTGGATTTCATCAGTTTTGTAGTCTTGTTCATATTTCTTATGTATATATTTTGTTAAATTTATATCTAAGTATTCAATCAGGGGAGTGCTAATGTATATGGTATTGTGTTTTAAATGCAATTCTTTCAGATTTTCTACTTAACGATCACATCATCTGTGAACAAAGGCAGTTTTATTTCTTCCTCACCAGCCTGTATACTTTCATGTTCTTTTCGTATTGTGTTAACTTAGACTTTAAGTATGATGGTGAAAAGCAGTAGTGACAGAGGACATCCTAGCCTTGTTCTTGATCTTAATGGGAAAAATTCTAGTTTCTCACCATGAGGTAGGATGCTGGCTGTAGATTTTTGTAGATATAATTTATCAAGTTGACAGTTTCCCTCTATTCCTAGTTTACTGAAAGCTTTATTGTGTTAGATTTTGTCAAATGCTTTCTCTACATCTTGATACCATCCCAGTGTTGTTGTTGTTGTTTTTAAGATTTTATTTATGTTTTAAGGAAACTCTACATCCAACATGGGGCTTGAACTCATCACCCCAAGATCAAGAGTTGTATGCTCTACGGACTGAGCCAGCCAGACACCCCTACCATCCCAGTGATTTTATTTTTTAAAAATCTGTAGTGAAGCTCAGAAAGTAATCTTTTACATAAAAACTCACAAGATTCAGATTCACATGGCCCTAAGACCACACTTTGAGATACCCTGTCCTAAGAAGTCCATAGACATTGGCTGTAGAGACATGGAGATCCACCAGCCCAAGTTTTCCCCAAGTGTTCATAATGGAATACAATCATTTGAATATTTTTAATTGTCACTGATTATAGAGGCCTATGCTAGTGATCAATTATCTTCTTTGTTAGCCTGACCCACAAACCGTATATATAAGGGCAGCCTCCTTCCTTAGATCAAACCTAAGTAAACCCAAACAAATTACTTTCTCTTTTTCATTTTTTTCTCATATTGCTGCAATTTCAAAGTACTTTTCTTTTCTTGGTATAGTAATGGCAGGCTGAAGAGAGAAATAAGAAGTTACTGGTTGAAAGAAAGTGAGTCACTGAATCAAGGATATTTGAAAACCACAGATAGGAGAATCCCAGTGAAAGTAAATGCATCAAACCAAATAATGTGCTTTTCAACACAATGACTGAGTTCTACATTAGAATTTCATTATGTTTTACACCTGGAAGTATTACAAGCTATATATCAGTTATACCCCAATAAAAAAAAAAAAAGAATGAAATGCTACATGTGTCCCTGAGTATCATTTGGGTAGCAGGTTAATTCATAAAAATCCTCCCAATTCTAGGTGGTGAAGCCCCACAACTTACTTGTTTCTTGATCTTATTCTGGGTGCTAAAAACTGCTGAAAAGTTTGGGCCCAGACAGAAATGTTCCAGGGAAAATTTATATCTACTTCTTTAAAAAAATTTTTTAATGTTTATTTATTTTTGAGAGAGAGATACAGAGTGCAAGCAGGGGGTGGGGGAGACAGAGAGAGAGGGAGACACAGAATCTGAAGCAGGCTCCAGGCTCCAAGCTGTCAGCACAGAGTCTGACGTGGGGCTTGAACTCACGGACTATGAGATCATGACCTGAGACAAAGTTGGACGCTTAACTGACTGAACCAGCCAGGTGCCCCAATTTATATCCACTTCTTAAGATAAAAGTGCAAAAGAGCTAAAATTATTTGCAGAGCTGTTTGCCAACAATGTGAAGGCTACAGCTGACTTTTAGTTGGAGATAAAATAGCAATCCATTGTTGTCTTCCCATCTCCTCCCAGATAGTGGGTCGGGGAACTAACGGGTACAGAAACCCATGGTGAAACTTGTGACATGCAGAGAACATGGCTCAAGGAAAGAATGCAAAGGGAAAGGTCTGGCTTGTCACACTTTTGTGTCTTGGGTCCTAATCTGATTTATGGATTTAACTCCAGTGACTGCACTTGACTATTTTTCAAATCCTGGAGACAGTGTGGTCCCTTCCCAGCCAGAGTCTCAGCCCATAATCATGCTGAAAGGGTTTTATGTTACTGAGCCTAAGGACTATGTGTCACAGTGAAGAAAAGTAACTCTCCTTTGCTCTTCTCTATCTAGCTACTGGTTTCTTTCTCCCAGCTGAATATAAAGTACATCTTCCCCTTTAAAATCACCCTTTAGAAATTTTGTTCTTATTCACTGTGGCAGAGAGGATAAAAAGTGATTAGAGTTTCCATCCTGAGCCTTGGATCCTGGTTACAGCTGACAAGCCTATACTCTAGCAGGAATAAAATCTTAAATGATTGCTATCACGCTGGCTTCCTATACAATACAAAGACAAACTGTGAACCGAACCCTTTTGAAAAATGGAAATATTTCATTAAGTCTATCCAAGTTACACTCTTGGCAAAGCAAAATCTTTCTGTCACCAAACCAGCACATTTCTACTCTTTCCTAAGCCCTTGGCTATGTGGAGGTGATAAGTAAACCTTTCCTCTGATCTTGGTTCCAAATGAATAATATGAGAGATAGCATCTCATTATTCACTTGGAACTGATGATACCATCTGTTTCTTGTTACCAAAACCATGAGGCTGTAACATAAAAGTTAGGCATTGACGACTTCACTGATTTTACTCCTTTTGAATGACACGGAGGTTGCTTTCAAATTTTTCCCTCAGAGAAAGGTTTTCTTTTATTTCTTTTATTTCTTTATTTATTTTTTAGGTGTTAGAAGACTCAAAGTTCTCAAGCCAAGGCTCTACCTGGTCCAAATTACAACTGATGATTTGGGTGCCATTAATCCTTCTTAATTATACATTCTTCGAAAGAGAGTGTCTGACTCCCAAATGGGGAGCTTTCTATGGCTCAACTTTCACACCTGTGAACTGGGGAGAGAAATAGTAACTCTCTCATGGGGTTCTTTTGAAGATGAAATCAGATCATGTTATTTGAAGCATTTAGCACAGGGTCTGGGGAAGCACTCAGTAAATGTTTGTATTGTAGGGGCCAGAGGTCTTGTTGGAAGCTATCAGTTTGAACTACTTCTTGGAAATCAGTTTGTATGAAGGACAAGAGCTTCAAACCCAGGCTCACTCTGTATGGTAGAAATTCTTACTTATACTGTCTTAAGCAACTTACCGTACCTTTATTTCTTAGCTAGATAATGGGAATAAAGAAAGCTACCTCGGATGGTGGCCGTACCAGTGAGCTACCAAGGAAGGGGGGAGACTAAATGCATCTCCCCTTCCAAGTCTCTTAATGCTGAACTGAGAAGATGGTAACCAAGTAAAAATCCCAAGTTCTGCAAAATCAAAGAATGCTGGTGAAGAACTGAAGCACATAAGAAATGAAATAAGAAATGCTAATCGATATTTACAAGTCAGGAAGCAGATCACTAAGTATAAATGATTAGAGAATGCTGAAAGCTAAATGTGGACAATGAGGAAGATAAAAAGCAAGTCAAGCCCCAATTCCAAACAATGAAAAGGCTAAAAAATGAGAGGAAAAAATATTCTCAGGAAATAGATGAGCATCTGTAAAAGAAACTCTTACGGATAGCCCCATCAAGATGGCAGGTGATTCTGAGCTCACCTCTTCCCACGGACACACCAAAGCTACCACTGCATACAGAGTGCCTCTCTGACAATGACCCGAACACTGGCACGACAGCTCTTCCACAGCTAAAGACATAAAGAGAACCCCACATGAAGAAGGGTAGCAGGAGCACAGATGAGGTCTGATTAGAACCCATACCCCTGGGCTGATGACACACGAGTAGGAGGGATATTGCAGGCATGGAGGTCTTCCCTGAGAAGCAAGGGCTTTAAGCTCCACACCAGGGAGACCCACCACCACCACCACCACCACCACAGGGGCCTGCACGGGGAAGACAAGACTTCATAATGCCTGGCTTTGAAAATCAGCAGGGCTAATTCCAGGGGCTTATGAAAATCAATGAGGCTTAAGTCCAGGAGAGCCAGAGTCTTCTAGGAAGCCAGGATTCTGCTCTTAAAGGGCCTGCATACAAGCTCACTCACTCCAGGACCCAGCAGAGAGGCAGCCATTTGAAAAGTACCTGAGCCATATGTGAAGGAAATTTATGGACCACTTTTAGTGTATGTGCCAGAGGAGCAGGGATTTGTAGGAAATTTCTCCAGGAAAGAAGTACAGGTGGTCACCAGTTCTGACACTCCATCCATCTTGTCAGCACCATCATATCATCCTGGCTTCCTCATGGACCCACCCCCGCAGCTACCCTTCCAAGGTGGCATCCCCCCTCCCCTCTCCAAAACCAGCAGGCAGCCTCAGCCAAGACTGGCACCCCTTCCAAGGCAGCTCCCACCACACCACAACACACCCAGCCAGTGGCTGGGACAAAACACCTCCAGCTTCTATCCCACTACACCTGGCAGCAATCTCAGACCAAACTGGCATGTGTCACACCCCCACTCTACCAAAGTGGCTCCCAATGTCTCACACCCAGTGGGTGGACTCAGTCAGGACTGGAAGCCCCTCTCCCAAAGTGGCTCCTGTCCTGGGGGTGGAGGCAAGCAGTACCACCCCAGCAGTCACAGCAAGACCTTGTAACTAGTCACACTAGGGCTGAGCCTTGCTCACCAGTGAGTCAGCAGGCATGGATAAAAAGTACATTTATATGGCAGCTGCTCATACCAGCCAGCCAGGCCAGGGGCCAGCCACACCCAGCAGTGCACCTTCAGCAGTTATGGCCCAGTTACAACAGAAGGGCATAGGCAACCCACACAGGGACACCCCCCCCCCCCGAAGCACCTAGTTCTGGTGACCAGGGTGAGTTGTTCCTCTGAGCCCCATAGGCACTTTCTACTTAAGTCCACTCCTTTAAGACCAGGAGACATAGCTGACCTACCTAACACATAGAAACAAATGCAGAATCAGGCAACATGAGGAGATGGAAGAATATGTTCCAAAAGAAAAAAGAAGACAAACAGAAAAAGAACAAAACAAAACAGAGATAAGCAATCTACCTGATAAAGAGTTCAAAGTAATAAAAAGTCTCACTGAACTCAGGAGAATGAGTGGACACAGTGACAACTTCATCAAAGACATAGAAAATAAAGAAAATAACCAGTCAGAGCTGAAGAATACAATAACGAATGAAAAATACACTAGAAATACTCAACAGCAGATTAGAGGATGCAGAATGATAGATCAGTGATCTGGAAGACAAAATAGTGGAAATCAGCCAGGATGAACAGCAAAAAGATAAAAAGAATTTTTAAAAATGAGGATAGTTTAAGGGATCCCTGGAATAACAATTGTACTAACATTCACATTATAGGGTTCCCAGAAGAAGAAGGAAGAGGTGAAAGCAAAAAATTCTTTGAAGAAACAATAGCTGAAAACTTGTCCTACCTGAAGAAGGAAATAGACATCCAGGTCCAGGGAGAACAGAGAGCTTCAAACAAGATAAACATAAGGAGGTCTAAACCAAGATACATAATAATTAAAATGGTAAAAATTAATGATAGAGAATTTTATTATTTTTTTAATGTTTATTTATTTTTGAGAGCAAGAGAGACAGAATGTGAGCAGGGGAGGGGCAGAGAGAGAGGGAGACACAGAATCCAAAGCAGGCTCCAGGCTCTGAGCTGTCAGCACAGAGTCCGATTTGGGGCTCAAACTCACGAACCACAAGATCATGACCTGAGCCAAAGTTGGATGCTTAACTGACTGAGCCACCCAGGTGCCCCAATTATAGAGAATTTTAAAAGCAGCAAGGGAAAAGAAAACAGTTACGTACAATGAAAACCCCATGAAACCATCAGCTTATTTTTCAGCAGAAACTTTACAGGCCAGAAGAGAGTCGCATGATATATTCAAAGTCCTGAAAGGAAAAAATCTACAACCAAGAATACTCTATTAGGCAGGGTTATCATTCAATATTGAAGAAAAGATAAAAAGTTTTTCAGACAAACAAAAGTAAAAGGAGTTCATCACCACTAAATGGCCTTACAAGATATGTTAAAGGGACTTCTTTAAGCAGGAAAAAAAGGCCTTAACTAGAAGAAAATTACGTAAAAAAAAAAATCTCACTGGTAAAAGCAAACATACTGTAAAAGTAGTGGATTAACTACTTATAAAACTACTATACAGTTTAAAAGACAAGAGTAGTAAAATCAACTGTTTCTACAAGTAGTTAAGGAATATACAAAATAAAAATATGTACAGTTTGAGGTCAAAAAACATAAAACCCTGGAGGGGGGGTTAAAATGTAGTGCTTTTAGAATGTGCTCAAACTTAAGTGACCATTGACTTAAAACAGACTGCTACATACACAGAGTGTTATATATGAACAGCATTGGTAACCACAAACTGAAAACCTATATAAAATGCACAAAAAATAAAAAGAAAGGAATCCAAACATAACACTAAAAAAGTCATCATTCACAAGGAAAGAGAGTAAGAGAAGCACAGAGAAGAACTACAAAAACAACCAGGAAATAATTAACAAAATGGCAATATGTATATATCTATCAATAATTACTTTAAAATGCAAAATGACTGGGGCACCTGGGTGGCTCAGTTGGTTGAGCATCTGACTCTTGATTTTGGCTCAGGTCATGATCTCAGGGTTTGTGGGATCAAGTCCCACATCAGGCTCTATGCTGACAGTGTGGAGCCTGCATGGGATTCTCTCTCTCTCTCCCTCTCTCTCTGCCCTTCCCCTGCTTACATTCTCTCAAATAAATAAGTAAACATTTTTTAAAAATGCAAATTGACTAACTGCTCTAATAAAAAAAAAAACATAGGGGTGACTGAATGCATAAAACAAGAGCCATCTATATGCTACCTATAAGACATGCACTTCAGACCAATAGACATATACAAATTCAAAGGGAGGGAGACACAAAGATATTCCATGTGAATTGAAATAAAAAAATAGCTTGGTAATAATACTTATATCAGAAAAAGTGGACTTTAGAAGAAAGACCATAATAAAAGACAGAGAAGGGCATTTCATCATGATAAAGAGATCAGTCCAAGAAGATTTAACAATTATGAATACCTATGCACCCAACTTTGGTGCATCTAAATAAATAAAGCAAATATTAACAGACACAAAGTAAGAAATTGACAGTAATATCATGATACAGGGATGTTTAAAAATCACATTTACATCAATGGAGAGATCATCCACATAGAAAATCCTTAAGGAAACAGTGACTTTGAATGGCATATTAGATCAGGTATATACAGAATATTCCATCCAGCAGAATACAAATTCTTTTCAAAGACAAATGGAACACTTGCAGTATACATCACATATTAGGCCACAAAACAAGTCTCAATAAATTAAACAACACTGAAATCATGTCAAGCAATTTTTTCCAACCACAACAGTATGAAACTAGAAATTAATTACAAGGAAAAAAACCCTAGAAAAATGCCAACATGTGGATGCTAAACAAAACACTCTGAATAATCAATAAGTCAACAAAGAAATCAAGGAGGAAATTTTTTTTAAAAGATGGAGAAAATGAAAGTGGAAACACAACAGTTCAAAATCTTTGGGATATAGCAAAAGCACTATTAAGAGGGAATTATATAATGATGCAGGCCTTCCTCAAGAAATAAGAAAAATATCAAATAAACATTTTCACTTTATACCTAAAGGAATAAGAAAAAGAATAACAAACAGAACCCAAAGTTAGTGGAAGGGAAATAATAATAAAGATCATAATGGAAATAAATAAAATAGGGACTCAAATAAATAGAAAAGATCAATGGAACCAAGAGCCAGTTCTTTGAAAAGAAACAAAATTGATATCATTTAGCCATACTCATCAAGAAAAACAAAGAAGACTCATATAAATCGATCAGAAATGAAAGAGAAATTCCTGACACCACACAAAAACAAAGAATTATAAGAGATTAACATGAGTCGTTATATACCAACACACTGGACAAACTAGAAGTAATGGATAAATTCCTGGAAACACACAGTCTTCCAAAACTGATTCAGAAAGAAACAGAGAATCTAAATAAATAATCAGGGGTGCCTGCATGGCTCAGTGGGTTGAGTGTCTCACTTCGGCTCAGGTCATGATCTCACAGTTCATGAGTTTGAGCCCCGTGTCAGGCTCTGTGCTGACAGCTCAGAGTCTGGAGCCTGCTTCAGATTCTGTGTCTCCCTCTGTCTCTACTCCTCCCCTGCTCATACGCTGTCTCCCTCTCTCTCAAAAATAAAGATTAAAAAAAAATAGAAAAATAAATAAATAAATAAATAATCAATAGCAATTAAACTGATAATCAAAAATCTCCCAACAAACATAGGTCCAGGACCAAATGGCCTCACAAGTGGATTCTACCAAACATTTAAAGAAGAGTTAAAACCTATACTTAAACTATTCCAAAAAACTGAGAGGAAAAAATGCCTCCAAAGTTATTTTCAGAGAAAAGAATTACCCTGATACCAAAAACAGCCACTCCAAAAAAAAAAAAAAAAAAATTACAGGCCAATCTCCCTGATAAACACAGATGCAAAACTCACCAACAGAATATTAGCAAACTGAATTCAACAATACACTTAAGGAATCATATACCATGATTAAGCAGGATTTATTTGAGGGGATGCAAGGATGGTTCAACATCCACAAATCAATTAACATGATATGTATCACATTAGCAAAATGCAGAAAAAGCATATTACAAAGTTCAACATCCATTTATGATAAAAACTCTCAATAAAGTTGGTATAGAGGCAATATATCTCAACATAACAAAGTCCATGTATGACAAACCCACAGCTAACATCATATGCAATGTGCTAAGCTGAAAACTTTCCCTCTAAGATCAGGAGGACAAGGATGCCCACTCTTGCCAATTTTATACAACACAGTACTAGAAGTCCTAACCACAGTAATCAGACAAGAAAAAGAAATAAAAAGCAACCAAACTGGTAAGGAAGAAATAAAACTTCCATATTTGTAGATAATATGATACTATACATAGAAAAGCCTAAAGATTTCATTACAAATCTATTAGAGCTAATAAATAAATTAATTAAAGTTGAGGATACAAAAGTAACATACAGAAATCTGTTGTTTCTGTATACTAATAACCAACTGTCAGAAAGAGAAATTAAGAAAATAATCCCATTTATAACAACATCAAAAACAATATAATACCTAGGAACAAATTTAACCAAGGGAGTAAAAGACCTGAGCTCTGAAAACTCTAACACACTGATGAAAGAAATTAAAGATGACAAAATAAATGAAAATATACACCATGCTCATGAATTAAAAGAATTAATATTGTTCAAATATCCATGCTACTCAAAACAATCTAAAGATTCAATGCAATTCCTATCAAAAATACCAATAGCATTTTCACAGAACTAGAACAAATAATCCTCAAATTTATATGGAACAACAAGAAATGCTCCCAGATTTCAAACAATTCCACCAAGCTACAGTAACCAAAACACTATAGTACTGACATGAAAATAGATACATAGATCAATAGGACAGAACAGAGATCCCAGAAATAAATCCATGCTTTTATGCCAATTTTATGGTCATGCTTTTATGGTCAATTAATCCACAGCAAAGGAGGTAAGAACATACTATGGGTGAAGGACAGTCTCTTCAACACATGGTGTTGGGAAAATTGGACAGCTACATGGAAAAGAACGAAACAGACCACCTTCTTGCAGCATGCACAAAAATAAATTTGAAATGGAACAAAGACCAAAATTTAAGAATTGAGGCCATAAACTTCCTAGGAGGAAACATAGATAGTTAACTCTTGGATATCAGTCTTTGTAATATTTTCTTGGATCCACCTCCTTAGACAAAGGCAACAAAAGCTAAAATAAACACTTGGGACTACAAGAAACTAAAAAAACTTTTGGACAGTGAAGGCAACCATCAACAAAATGAAAAGGAAACCTAGTGTATAGGAAAAGATATTTGCAAACGATTATCTAATAAGGGGTTAATGTCCAAATATATAAAGAACTCCTACAACTGAACACCAAAAATCAATCAATCCAATTAAAAAATGGGGAGAAGACATGGATATACATTTTTTCAAAGAAGACATTCAGATATGCAACAGACATGACAAGATGCTCAACATCACTCATCATCAGGGAAATGCAATTCAAAACCACACTAAGGTGTCACCTCACACCTGTCAGAATAACTAAAATCAAAAACACAAAAATCAACACGTGTTGGCAAGGATGTAGAGAAAATGGAACCCTCCACACTAATGGTGGGAATGCAAACTGGTGCAGCAGCCACTGTGGAAAACAGCATGGAAGTTTCTCAAAAAATCAAAAATAGAAACAAAATATAATCCAGTAATTCTACTACTGGGTATTTACTCAAGAAATATGAGAACACTAATTTGAAGAGACATATGCACCCCTATGTTTATTTCAGCATTACTTACAATAGCCAAATTTTGGGAGCAGCCCAAGGGTCCATCAATAGATGAATGGATAAAGAAGGTGTGTGTGTGTGTGTGTGTGTGTGTGTGTGTGTGTGTGTGTGTGTAATGGAATATTACTCAGCCATAAAAAAGAATGAAATCTTGCCATTTGCAAGGACATGGATGGAGCTTGAGAGTATAATGCTAAGTAAAATAAGTAAGTCAGAGAAAGACAAATACCTATGATTTCAGTCATACTTGGAATTTAAAAAATAAAACAAATGAAGGAAATGAATTTTTAACCAGAATGCCCTCCTTAGCCAAACTAGCTAAAGGTCTTTGTAAAATAAAGATATATCAGGACTTCAAATTATAAAACAAAACAAAACCACCCACAAGCTCTTTCTTGGTTATTTGCTGTAGAGTGTGCTGAATAAGAAAAAAAAATAATAACCAAGAAAGAGGGAGATGTGGTTTCTGGAGGCAATCTGGAAGCAGGTACAGGGTTGCAGTGCAGATTTTAAATCTCCCTGAATTACCCCTAAAGAAAGAGTAAATAGGATAAATTAAGCAAAAACTAACAGAAATCCCCTACAACAAAACGTGGTGACAATGTATCCCCTACATCATGAAGTAAGAGTGGGTGGGAGTGGGGCGCCTGGGTGGCGCAGTCGGTTAAGCGTCCGACTTCAGCCAGGTCACGATCTCGCGGTCCGTGAGTTTGAGCCCCGCGTCCGGCTCTGGGCTGATGGCTCGGAGCCTGGAGCCTGTTTCCGATTCTGTGTCTCCCTCTCTCTCTGCCCCTCCCCCGTTCATGCTCTGTCTCTCTCTGTCCCAAAAATAAATAAAAAACGTTGAAAAAAAAAATTTAAAAAAAAAAAAAAAAAAAAAAAAGAGTGGGTGGGAGGGATGCCTGGTGGCTCAGTCGGTTAGGCATGTGATTCTTAATTTCAGCTCAGATCACAATTTCATGGTTCATGAGTTCCAGCCCCATGTTGGGCTCTGCACTGATAGCGTGGAGCCTACTTGGGATTCTCTCTCTCATTCTCTTTCTCTGTACCTCCCCTGCTCGTGCTCTGTGTGTCTCTCTCTCAAAATAAATAAACTTTAAAAAAAAAGTGGGTGGGAAAGAACTACTGAAACAGCAAGATCTGAATTTGATCAACAACGATGTGGGGTGAAATGTATGGCACAGGGCAGGGAAGACAAAGGACTTCTGATGGCCTTGAGAGGTAGAAGACCTAAACGTTTATAAATTTTATATTAGATCCCTGGTCTAAAATTAGTTAACAACTTCCTCTACCACAGCATCTGATTTAAAGGAATATCCTTTTACCTCCAGGAACACATCAAAGGTAATTATTAGGTTCATCTTACTTTTTGTGAACTCACTCAGCAGAAGTTTCCCCCCATCACTAACGTTATATCAGGACTGTTAACAACATGTTGCCTTTACACATGCTAACACCTCCCATAATTTGAGGAAATTCATATAATTTACTAAGTCAGAAAGGTTTTGAGAGTTAAGGGACCATTTCACCAGGTCAGGGAAAGAAATATAAACTGGACAATACTGGCAAAGTACCTATATGATCATCCCATTTATGACAACCATTTAGTTTTACTACTATAAGGTAATGTCTATTTCATGTGTATCACCCAACCTTACATTGGTATCTCTCCACTCTCATCTTCTAAAACCCATTGTCTAGTAAGTACTGCGGGAAGAGCTCATAATGGCAATATACCTTGAGTCTCTGCACACTCACGGAGGTTCTATCAAACCTTTATACTTGAAGTTTAGGTAGAATGAAGATAAAATGTGATTCATATTTCCTTTCATTAATATAATTTTATAGCAGCTTTATTGAGATAATTCACAAACAGTACAATTCATCCATTAAAAGTTTATAGTTCAGTGCTTTTTAGTACATTCACAAGATGGTTCACTCATCACTCCAATTTTAGAACATTTCGTCCCCCAGAAACCCTGTCCCCATCATCCATCACTGCCCATTACCCTCATTTTTTCCACCCTCATTTTAGGCAACCACTCTTTTCTGTCTCTATAGATTTATCTGTGATGGGCATTTCATATCAATGGAATCATGCAGTAATTCTGCTAATGGCTGGTTTCTTTTACTTACCACATTGTTTTCAAGCTTCAGCAATGTTACAGCGTGTTATCAGCACTTCATTCCTTTTTAAGGCTGAATACTATTCTATTGTCTATGTAGAATAAAATAAGCAAATTTATATTTGAATGGAAATAAGAGCTGGCCAAAATTTTTAAGAAATGGTTTGAATGAATTTTTTCTCTAGAAGCTTTCGCCTTGATATGGTTATCATATTAAGAATAGAAACGTCATATATTTAACGTTTAATGTGTATTTAACAAATATATAACATATTTAATGCAATAAAATACATTTAATATTTTAATAAGAAGTATCTTACACTTTACTTAATATAAAATTCTTTAATACTTATTTTAATCAAAATTCAACACTTAATTGAATTCAAATGTTGGGTAGTTTATGAAACCAACTGAGTTGGTTAAGTGCCCCTCCCCTTCTCATGCTCTGTTTCTCTCTCAAAAATAAATAAGCATTAAAAAAAAGGTTTTTGTTACGTCTTGATACATTGAGTTTCACCCTCAGAGACTCCAACTTCATTGGCCAGAGGTAGAGCCTGAGAATTAGTTTTGCAAAAACAGGCCAGCTCATTCCAATGTACAGCTAGGGTTGAGATCCATTGTTCCAGAGGGATCTAGCACTAGAGGGATCTAGAACTGTTCTAGAGGGACAGGCTGATCAACACACTTTGAAGCCATGGAGTAGATCTGACCCTTGGACACATCTTCATGCATTTCAACAGCAGCAAAAGAAGCCAGCATGGGATGGATGAGAATGTGAGAGTTAAGGCCCTTTATTCTCTCCAGGAAGTTAGAGATAAAATCTTCCACTGAGAGTGAGGAACAGAAGGAAACAGAAGGAAAGGGCAAGGGTCTGGACTGGTTTACCCCAAAGCTTGGGAGGGAAAGATGACACAGATACACAGGAAGATCTGAGGACCCAGACGAAGAAAGAAACCTTGAATTTGTAGCAGCCTGATTTGCACCTAGGCTGGATTTTCTCTCCTGGATGGACAGAAAAATCTATGTCTTACCTCACCAACAAAATGTGAGTCATTCTCATTGTTCTTTTAATCACTGAGCCCATGGTGGGATGTTGGCAATATTATGAGCATAGACTCAATAAGTAGCATTTAAAGGCCCAGAATCCAGGGCTACTTCCAGACCTAATGAATTCCCACTGCAGATTCTTGTTCTGATACACACTGCCTATACACCAGCCTCTTCTGGGCTTTACATATATAAAAATCACTTGCGACTCAGATGGGGCTTCTCGCTTAATGACTGAATCTGCTATCACTTTGATTCTTTGTGATGAGACATCGCCATTCCTTTCTAGCAAATAAATGGTGAGGCTGGGTAACTTTAGAGTACTGAGTAACACTGGAGACATGAATACCATTTAAGCAAACAGTCTCATGTTTTCTTTCCTAAAACTGCCCTCAAGAGGTAAACACAAACAGACTTAATGTTCCTGAAAGACATTCTGAGACAGTGTATTGGGAATGTTCCTGTTTGCCTTTCTTTCAAGAACAAGAAAAAAACTCCTATAAGGAATTAGGGGAAGGGAGCAGACAATAATGTTCCCAATCACGATCTATAAGAAAGATACGTAAGATGCTAAAAATCAAGCAACACACATTTGCTGAGAATTTACTAGTCTTTCTGCCAAGATCATGCAATCTAATAGGTAAGGATATGGAAAATTGGCCAACACCGCATGGCCACTGAAAACACTCATGCAATGACCAGAATCATGGGATTGTCTCAGCGATGAATGGTTTTCAGTTCTTCCTTTCACATATGAGGAGACTGACTCATAAGAATGCTAAGACCTTGTTCAAGGCACAGTCAGTTCACTCATCAACAAAAAAAGGCACCAGGTATCCATGTCATCTATGCATGTTGTGAGGTAGTGAGAACGTGAACATCATGAGGCTCTCCGTATGTTCAGAGAGCAGTTACTACGGGAAGTCTCCTAGAAAACTCCGGGTTGTTGTGCTACATACAAAGCAGGAGCTTCTCAGACAATGGAGCCAGGCACAAAGACTCTTCCCTCAGCTCCCACCAAGACCAGCTTCAGAGACAGAACCCACTGTACATGCCCACTAAATACGTACTGAGTACAGGAAAGTCTACAAAAATAAAGAGGGGTGTGGTAAATAGGCATGAAGATGGATCTGGGTGGACACGGCAAAGGAAATTCGTAGTGAGAAATATGGCAAAAATGGCTTAAAATCCGAAAGAGCAACTATGACCTTGTTGACTGGTCAAAAGATGGGCTTGGCTAGAATGGAGAGATTTGATCAAGGAGGAACAGAACGTGACAGAAAAAAACAAGGACGGGGAATAGACCTGTGTGAACCCTTGAGTCTGAGGCTGGGACCTTTATACTCTAGTCCATGGGTCAAAGAGAAGCCATAGGGTGTTATCAACAGCTGAAAATCTTGATGAAGAGGTACTTGAGGAGGGCTGCTGGGGTCTTTGGAGGATGGACTGCAGTCAGGAGAGGGAGGCAAGGGGACCAGTCAAGGAGCCCCTACCCCAGTGCTGGTGAGCTATGGTGAGGGATGGGACAGGTGGGTGGTGCTGGGAACAGAAAGCACGAGCTATTTGAGAGAAACTCAAAGGGAAGAAGAATTACCTGGATCTGGTGCTGAAGAGATCTGGGCGGAAGGTAAATGGAGGAAGGGAGGAGGCAAGGTGAGTGGGAGAATCCAAGCTTGGGGCAGGGAGGGAGGAAGATGCAGTCAGTGAGAGACATAATGGGTTTGGGAGCTGTGACTGGAGGAAGGAGGCAAATCTGGTTTTAGACACACTGAATTTAGGTGTATCTTAACATCCAAATGGAAATAAGCACAGAGGGGTTGAATATTAGAACAAATCTTGGAAGAAGTTGGGGGAAGTCTTGAGAGCTCCAGATGTGGCAGTTCATGTAGTTGGGGCTGAGAGCCAAAGTTACAGAAACAGGTGTCTCGGTTAGGTAAGTTAGCAAACAAATTAAAATTATTCTTGTTTCGGGGTTCCTGGGTGGCTCAGTCGGTTAAGCGTCCAGCTTTGGCTCAGGTCACAATCTCATGGTTCGTGGGTTTGAGCCCCACGTCGGTCTTTGTACTGACAGCTCAGAGCCTGGAGCCTGCTTCAGATTCTGTGTCTCCCTCTCGCTCTGCCCCTCCCCTGCTCGTGCTCTGTCTCTCTCTGTCTCCCAAAGATAAATAAACATTAAAAAAAGAAAGAAAGAAAGAAAAAAATATTCTTGTTTCAGGGGCTCTTGGGTGGCTCATCTGGATGAGCGTCCAATTCCTGACTTCGGCTCAGGTCATGATCTCATGGTTTATGAGGACCAGCCCCACATCAGGCTCTGTGGTAACAGCATGAAGCCTGCTTGGGATTCTCTCTCCCTCTCTCTCCCTGCTCCTCTCCTTCTTGTGCTGTCTCCCCTTCTCTGTGCCCCCTCCCCCTCCCCCAGCTCATTCTCTCTCTCTCTCTCAAAATAAATAAACTTAAAAAAATATTCTTGTTTCAGATCAAATTTAACTACTGTTCCAGACTTGTCTACTTTGTACAAATAAAAACAAAACAAACAAAAAACACAATCAAAGGCAACAGAGAAAAACCCAACTAACTAGCATTTATGAGAACTACACCAATTTTCTAAACGTTGATCTTCAAGTATTTCCTTTAATTGAACTGTAAAGAACAGCTACAGTGGGAAATTACTAGTCAGTACTATTTAGTACATTAACAACCTTACTTTTGAAAAATAACGGGATGTATCTGTCCTTTTCACACTGCCCCCCATGTGATCATCTCTAAGAGGCAGACGCCTTTGAAAAGGAATGACTTACGTAATTTTTTTTAAACCTGTAAGTATTATCGCTTACAGTTTTTTAATATACTGTTCAGAGCAGTGAGAATCTAGACATTTTAAGTTAGATGTAAAATACTGAGAAAGAAGTATTGTTTTGCGGTGCCTGGGTGGCTCAGTCAGTTGAGTGTCTAACTCTTGATTTCAGCTCAGGTCCTAATGTCACAGTTCATGAGTTCAAGCCCTACCTCAGGCTCTACACTGGCACCATGGAGCCTGCGTGGGATTCTTTCTCTGCTCATGCTCACGCTCTCTCTCTCTAAAAATAAACAAACATTTTTTAAAAAGTATTATTTGTAAAATAGAAGGCATCCTTAAGTGAGTTGTCTTTAACTCTTCATTCAGATTTAAATAAATCCCCATTGGTGCATTTTGGGGAGTTTCTTTCCAAAAAAGGAATCTTCTCAATGGTCTTTATTCTGGTGGTATGTTCTGCTGGAGATTCCATTTACATTTGTGATAATTCTATTGTTTGGTCTCCTATACCACCTCCAGTAACCAAGACTCACTCCTTTTAATTCACGCTTTGGTTCCTTTTTTTTTTTTCCTATTGGTTATTAATACCACATAATAGGACAATTAAGTCACAACCCACTGCACACTAAGCATTGTGGGAATGATCCAAAGAACACAAAATGAAGTTAATGTAACATAAAAATGACTGTGCAGCATATAAAGAAGTCATATTACTGGTAAACACTTTGGTGTCATTAGAATCCACTGTAAAGCAGCTAAGCAAACTTAGTATCTTTAGTGTCTTCCATACGGGGTGATTTTAGCCAGACTATTCTCAAATATGTTTTAAAATATTATTTTATTTATTTACTTCTTACAAAGACAGAACCTCAAGTGTAAGCGCACTTCCTACTAGTTTTCTGTGTTGCGCAACAACCAAAATTTAGTCCGTGTCACCTCTATGCAAGGATGGACAGTGTTTTACCAGAACATAGAAATGGTCTGCTGAATTAGAAGAAAAAACTTGAAGGATCCTGTCAGGCTTTCGGCTCCATGTGAGCTGGCTCTTTCCTGCTATTCCTCAGCCAGATGAATAATGTGGTGTCTTTCTTAGTGCTCATTACCAAAGAATTCCACATACGATTTTCAATGTGAATCTTTAATGCAACAATGGCATGAAGTGATCTCTTCTCCTACAGTGCTTTGGAAATTATATGAAGAAGGTGATGCCAAGGTACCATACTGACACTGCAATCTCAGTGGATTAACACAACAGACTTTATGACTTTCTCACTCTGCATGTCCAAAACCAGCAAGCCCAGAGCTGTGCTCTGCAAACTCACCTAGGCTTTGGGGGCTCCACTGTAATGTGTCCCTGCCATTTCAGAAAAATAAATCAAGTGGCTGCAGGGTTTGCTGGGGCCAGGAAGGTGGGCCATGAAGAACTCTTACCCCCACCCCCCCCCCCAGATTCTACTCCTACTTTCTGGGCAGGTGAGTCTAGGAAACCCAGGAATAGGAAAGGAAGTGTTGAACCATAAGAACTGTCTTTACATCCCAGGAAGTTACTGCTCCTGTAAGGTAGCTCCATGAGCTCAAATGATCACTAGACTTGAAAGCAAGAGACATGATTTTCAACAAATCACTTGGCTTTTCCAGGTCTTAACTTGCAAACCAAGAACATGGGAAGAGGAACCATTAAGATGTTAGAATCTTGGGGCGCCTGGGTGGCTCAGTCAGTTTCACAAATAGGGCTGATCTAAACACTTGTGTGGCAGTCTTTTTGTGAACATTTGTTTTCACTTAAGTAAAGGCTTAGGGGGATGCCTGTGTGGCTCAGTCAGTTGGGTGCCTGACTTCGGCTCAGGTCATGATCTTATGGTTCTTGAGTTCGAGACCTGTGTCGGGCTCTGTGCTGGCAGCTCAGAGCCTGGAGCCTGCTTTGGATTCTGTGTCTTCCCCTCTCTCTGTCTCTCTCTGTCTCTCTCAAAAATAAAACGTTAAAATTTTTTTTTAAAAAATGTTAGAATCTTGTCCTTTCACACAAGGCTCAGGAGTTTAGACGCTGGGTTTTAATACGTCGTAAGAATTAACTAATAACCCAAAATGGTGCGATGCTAAAACATAATTAGATGTTAAATCCAAAGGAGCCAAGAAACTTGAAGCTTTCCTCGTCCCTCCTTCATTTACTGCTCACAAATATCTTCCACCCAGCAAAAAAGCCTTGAATAGCAGGGCAAACACTGTAATGGCTTTCCTTTCCTGTTAAGTTGGAACTGCTTTGTTAAACCATTGTTAAACAAGGATGCTTCCAGAGTTTGGATCCAATTAGGGTCCTCAGAAAATAAAATAGAATTGATGAATGTCTCCTCCTTGTGTGATGTACAATATCTGACACCTAAGAATTTTTTTAATACCAAACAAGAAAGATCTATAATATCTAATAAAACCAGGATTCTTCAATGTTTTAGGTGGAAATGGTGTATCATAAAACACCAGGAACTCACAACAAGATGATTCTTTAGAACTCTCAGAATAATAAAGAAAGGGGGCTTCATGATGTTACTTCTCTTGGTAAGTTCTTCACTTCCCACCACCATGCTTGTTGCCATTATGTGGATTTGGGTAAAAAGTGCTGTATTAGAAAATGACCAGAACTGATAGGAAAGACCTAGAAAATTGCTCTAATTTGGGGGTTTATACAATGTTTGAGCATACTTCCTTCTCTAAAGGCATAAATAGCCTCGTCTTTGCTTGACTCTCATAATATTGGGAAAGCTCTGTGTCCATTGAAATTAATTCTGTCATGCAAATGATTTCTGCCTTCATTTTGATCACAGGGACCATGGCTAATAGAGGGAAATATAATTAGTATGTTATTACAACTATAAAACTGTATACTGTGTCTGGATTGGGGATTACACCTTAGCTCCAGTATTAAATCCAGGTAAAAATCAGAGGCCATTATCAGGTTTGGCCTGAAATTTAATGCCATGTAACAAGACACTGTTCAAACAAACAGAAGGTATGATGGTTTGCCTGAATAAGGTTCCAAGATACTGTCCCCAAAGTGCTGTCTGAAGAAGCCACAGACAGTAGTACATCAGTGTTATAGAGAAACAAGAGCAGATTCAGTGTAATGTTACCTACAAATTTTATCAGACTCAACCTCCACATAAATCTCAATGAAGCCATCTGTGTTCATGAAATAGCTAAGAAATGACAGACAGCGATCTGACAGAGAAGAAACTATTTCTAGAATATACTTCTATAATTATATTTCATGTTATTAACACTGAAACAATCTCCTTATAAAAATAAATCATCAAACCAAAAGCAAGAGAGGAAATAGGAAGAAGCAAAAAATCGTGGTATTTCAGAATCTTCGAAAACAAAGGAAGGAGGAGGGAGCTGGGAAGACTTTCTCCTGAGAAAAAGAACAACTTAACGGGTGCATATTATTAAAAAACAATCATTAATCATTCATATTCTCTGGAAACTGCCCTAAATGCAAACAGCCAAGGGAGAGTCATTCACTCAACAAAATCTACTACCTGTCAGTAAAAAGAGAATCTGTGGCATTTGAGCCATGACTCAGTCTATGAAACCCATCCCCCAGCTCGTGGGAAGCTCGACCACAGGCATTTGTGGCCAAGAAGACAGGTGCTCCCCTCTCCTCAATGGCTCCCAGTTTGAAGCTATGTATTCAACCAGAGATGAAGTCAGCTTTTGGCACTCCTTGTCTCCCCCCTCCCACAAGCTGCATGTTCCGGAAGCTATGTTCCAGGCAGATGAGGTCAACAGGACTGAGTCTGTATTCCTCCACCCAGATGTCACCTGGAGGGTAGACGTTCTACCCCAGGCACTGTAGGCAGAGAATACTGGGGCCCTGATCCCCCTCCCCAACTCGTCATAGGCTGGAAGTTCCGCAGTGAGCAAGGCAAGGCAAGAGGAAGCAAATCTGACAGAATTGAAAGGAAAAGTAGGCAACTGAGTGATAATGGTTGGAAACTTTATTACCTCACTTCCAATAATGGGTAGAACAACTTGGCATAAAATCAACAAGGAAAGATAAGACTTGATGAATTCTATACACAAACTAGAACTAACAGCTCTCTCTAGAACAGTCTGACAGCGCTATAGAATACACGTTCTTCTCAGACACAAGTAGCACATCCTCCAGAGCAGACAATATGCTGAACTATAAAACAAATCTCGATATATTGAAAATAGGTGAAATAATAGAAAGTATGTTTCCTGATCACATAGGAATTAAATCAGAAATCAATAACTGAAGGAAATTTGGGAAACTGACAAATATCTGGAAACAAAATGCACTAATAGCCAAGTGGCCAAAGAAGAAATCACAAGGGATATTAGAAAATATTTTGAGATGAATGAAAATGAAAACACAACATAACACAACTTGTGGGCTGCGACTGAATCAGCATTCAGAGTAAAACTTAGAGCAGTGAATATCTATGTTAACAAAGAAGAAGGATCTCAATGAATAACATCATGTTCCATCTTAAGGAACTACAAAAATAAGAACAAATCAAATACAAAGCAAGCAGAAGGGAGCTAATAAAGATTATAGCAGAAATAAATGACATTAAGAATAAAAATATAAGAGAGAACATCAATAAAAACAGAAATTGGTTCTTTGAAAAGATCAACAGAATTGACAAGTCTTTTACTAGATTATAAACCAAAAAGAAGGTAAATACAAAATACCAAAGTCAGGAACAAAATCAGACCTTAAAGAAACAGAAAGAGAATACTATGAATAACTGTATGCCAACAAATGACGTAACTTCGATGAAATGGACAAATTCCTATGATGGCCAATTATCAAAACGGACTCAAGAATAAATGGAAAAATCTTTGTAGGCCAATCATCAACAAAAAGACAGAATTAATTATTATAAAACTTCCCACAAAGAAAAGCCCAGGCCCAGCTGGCCCCACTGATGAATTAATTCTATCAAGTATTCAAAAAAGAATGAATACCAATCCTTTACAAACTCTTTCCCCAAAAAAGAAGAGGGAGGAACACTTTTCAACTTATCCTGTAATGCTAGTATTACCCTGATACAAAGACATCACAGGAAATGAAAACTACAGATTAATATCCCTTATGAATACAGAAGCAAAAATTTCTAAACAAAATACCAACGGATCGAATCCCACAACATGCTCAAAGTAGTATATACCAAGGCCAAGTGGGAAGTAGATCAGGAACACGAGACTGGCTTAACATCTGAAAATCAATTATAATCACTATATTAATAGCATCAAGAACAAAAATCACACAATCATCACAATGGAGGCCAAAAAAAAGTATTTGACAAAATCCAATACTCACTCATGATAAAAGCATTCAGCTAACTAGGAGTAGAAAGAAACTCAGACTGATATTTTAAAAATCTTCAGCTTACATCATATTTAATGGTTTAAAAAAAAAAAAAAAAAGCTTTTGCTCCACTCAAGTTCAGGAACAAAGTAAGAAAGTCTGTTTTCACCATTTCTATTCAACATTGTACTGGAGGTTCTAGTCATAGTAATTAGAAATAAAAAAGAAAGAAGGGGCATCTAGATTGGAAAGGAGGAAGTGAGACTATCTTTATTCACAGATAATATGATCCTGGATATAGAAAATCCTAAGAATTCCACTAAAAATTATTAGAACAAGTAAGTTCGGCTAAATTCCAGAGTAAATGATAAATTACAAAAACCTATTAAATTTCTATCCACCAGCAATAAAAAAATATCCAGAAATGAAATTGAGAATACAATTCCTTTTACAATAGCACAAAAAAGAAAAAAATACTTAAACATACAATCTGCAAAAGAAATATAAAGCACACCCTTAAAACTATGAAAATGGTTAAAAGAAATTAAAGATCTAAATAAATGGAAAGACATCTCATATTCATAGATCAGAAAACAAGTCACTGTTACGTTGCCCATATGTCTCGAATCGATTTATAGTTTCAGTGAAAGCCATATTAAAATTCTAGCTGGCTTTTTAAAAACAGTAATGCACAAATTGAGCTTAAAATTCATATGTAAAGGCAAGAAACCTAGAAGAACTAAAACAATCTTAAGAACAAACTTAGAAGACTCACATTGCTTTCTTTATTTTAAAAAAAATTTTTTTTAATGTTTATTTTTGACAGATAGAGAGAGACAGAGCCTGAGTGGGGAGGCACAGAGAGAGAGGAAGACACAGAATCTGAAGCAGGCTCCAGGCTCTGAGCTGTCAGCACAGAGCCCGACGAGGGGCTTGAACTCACAGATCATAAGATCATGACCTGAGCCAAAGTCAGACGCTCAACCAACTGAGCCACTCCGGTGCCCCAGACTCACACTTCTTTAATTTAAAACTTAACTACAAAGCTGCAGTACTTCATACAATGGGTCACTGCCATAAAGACAGACATATAGATCAATGAAGGAGAACTGAGACTCCAAAAATAAACCCTTCCAATATGGTCAACTCATTTTGCACAGGGTGTCAAGGTAACTGGATGGGGAAAGAGCAGTCTTCTCAACAAATGGTGCTGTGTGAACTGGGAAGTTGTGCAAAATAATGAAATTGGGCTTGTTCCACACACCATACACAAAATTTAAAGATCAGAGAACTAAAATTATAAAACTCTTAGAAGAAAACAAGAAGTTATGTTGGGCTAGGTAATGGTTTCTTAGAAATGCCACCAAATACTCAAGGGGCAAAAGGAAAAAAAAAAATGGGTAAATCAGATTGTGTTAAAGTTTAAAATTTCATGCTGCAAATAATAACATAAAGTAAAATTACAACCCATCAAATAAGAGAAAACATATTCCTGATATATTAGGAAAAAGAATATCTCTCATGAAGAATTTGTATACAGAATATATAAAGAAACCTTATAGCTCTCTAATAAAAAGACAACCCAATTTAAAAATGGGCAAAGGATCTGAACAGGCATTCCTCCAAAAAAGATATACAAATAACCAATATATACATGAAATGTTGTCGTTGTTTTACATTTCCATTAGGGAAATGTAAATCAAAACTACAATGAGATATTACTTCACTACATGAGGATGACTATAATAAAAAAAAAAAGAGAGAGACCACATTAAGGGTTGGGAAAAATGTGGAGAAACTGAAATCCTCATATGCCAGTAGGAATGTAAAAATGATGTAGGCATTTTGGTAAACAGTTCAGCAGTTCCTCAAATGGTTAAACATAGCATTACCCTAAGACCCAGATGTTCCACGCCTAAGTATCAACCCAAGAGAAATGAAAAGGTGTGTTCACACAAAAACTTGTACATGAATATTCATAGCAGTGTCATTCATACAAACCAAAAAGTGACCAACAGATGAATGGATAAATAAAATAGGCTATATATATTCATACAATGAAATATTATTCAGCCGTAAAAGGAATGAAATACTGGTATGTGCTACAACATGGATAAAGCCTGAAAACATGCTTAAGAAAGAAGCCAGTTACAAAGGACCACATATTATGTGATTTCATTTATATGAAATTTCCAGAACAGACAAATCTAAAGAGACTAAGAATAAATTAGTGGTCATTTAGAGCAGAGGAAGTTGGAGAAGGGGAGGTATGGGAAGTGACTATTGAGGGATATGGGTTTCTTTTAGGGGGGGATGAAAATGTTCCAAAATTATATTGTAGTGACGGAGGCACAAACATGGGGACATTCTAAAAAAACAGTAAATTTTACAATTAAAGGGTGAACTGAGATGTGAATTACATCTCAGTACAATTGTTTACATTCTGAAAAGAAAGAAAAGTGTAGAATCTCAGAAAATGCGATTAGTCATGGAGGGGAAGCATCTGAAGAGCTGGATGCGGGGGAAGAAGCCACAGGAGGTTGCCAAAAAGAGACAGGACGTCTGGGTGGCTCAGTCAGTTAAGCATCCGACTTTGGCTGAGGTCATGATCTCATGGATTTTGATTTCAAGCCCTGCATCAGGCTCTTTGGAAATGGCAGCACAGAACCTGCTTCAGATCCTCTGTCCCCTATTCTCTCCACACGCCCCTCTCTCTCTCTTTCTCTCTGTCTCAAAATAAATAAACAACCATTAAAAAAATACAGGACACCTGGTTAAATGTACATTTTAGATAAATAACAAACTTCTTTTTTAGTATATGTATACCTCAGATGGTGTGTGGGACCCTTTTTAACAGCAATTATGTTTTATCTATACACGTTTACGGGTACTTTTTAAAGAACTTTTTTTTTTTTGGATAGTCAACACATAATGTTACATTATTTTCAGGTGTACAACGTAGTGACTCAACAGGTCTATATGTTATACTATGCTCACCACAAGTGCAACTACCATCTGCCACCATAGGGTGCTATCACAATACCATTGACTATACTCCCTATGTTGTACCTTGTATTCCCGTGACTCATTCATCCTATAACTGTAAGCCTGTATCTCCCACTGTCCCTCACCCATTTTGTCTGAACAAAGATGTGGTAAATATATACTGTGGAATATTACTCAACCATAAAAAAGGATAAGCTCTTGGGGCACCTGGGCGGCTCAGTTGGTTGAGCATCTGACTTCAGCTCAGGTCATGATCTCACAGTTTGTGAGTTTGAGTCCCACATCAGGCTCTCTGCTGTCAGCATGGAACCCACTTCAGATCCTCTGTCCTCCTCTCTCTCTCAAAAATAAAATAAACATTAGGAAAAAAAGAAGATCTTGGATTTGCAACAATACGGATGGACCTAGACAATAATCTGCTAAGTGGAATAAGTCAGACAAAGAAACAATACCGTAAAATTTCACTTATATGTGGAATCTAAAAAACAAAACAAATAGATAAACAAAAAGCAGAATCAAACCTATAAATATAGAGAACATGGGGCATATTTTTATGCTAAATTTGTGCCTTTCTTTGCATTTATGTTTGCTAACTATGGCAACACCAACCCAGTGGACAAAGCTAGCTAATGAAATATCTAGACAATCAGCTGGTGGTTTGTAAAGGCTAGGAAGTTGGGAAAAGCTCTAAGAGATGGAGACCAGGACAGAAGGAGAGGACTTGGGGCAAAGGCTGGACAAGCCTACAGCAACAGTTGTTTAGAGGATGCCGTAACTCCGTTTTAAAGCATCACGTAAAGAAATTCCTAAAGATACACATCCACTATGGGTGGAACATAGGATGGTTTGAGTTCTTGGCTGCACATTTCATGATACAAACAGTCAAGAACCTCCCTAAACAATATGAAGATGATTTCCTAACATATGACCATGGGTAATAGTTACAAGAACCTGCCTGATGCTTTTCTATGGAACCTCTACAAAGCATAAGGTCCTATATTCTTATCCCTGATGACCCTGAGACATTGCTAAGGCAGCTACCATGAGAAATCTTCTTCAAAGGAAGAGAAGAGAAATAGCACTCTCACTGCTAGCTGAAATCCTCAGAAACAACAGAATGAAAAAGGAAAAGCTGCTGAAGTCCACGAGTGAGTAGTCCCCAAGAACTTGGAAATAAGGGTGGATGCCCTCAGAATTAAACTAGCAAAATCTACCCTGAGTCACTGTGATTTACCACTTGGGGGAGTGAACCAAGAGATGGCTTGGAATGTGTCACTGAAACATTAGAGGACAATCAAAAAGTTCAATCAAAGGGATATCAGGGTGACCTCCAGGAGGTAGACATGGGAGAGTCATTTAGAATGAAGTATAGGGGCGCCTGGGTGGCTCAGTCTGTTAAGTGGCCAACTCTTGGTTTTGGCTCAGGTCATGATCTCAGGTTCATGGGTTTGAGCCCTGTGTCGGGCTCTGCACTGACAGCATGGAGCCTGCTTATGGTTCTCTCCCTCCCTCCCTCTCTGCCCCTTCCCTGCTCAGGCTCTCTTTCTCTCTCAAAATAAATAAATAAACTTAAAAAAATTTTAAGAAGAATGCAAGTATAATGGAATTTGTCAAACACAGAAGCCTAAATAAATACAGAAAGAAAAGCTGGCAGTGTCTGTTAAAGCAATGTCCTAAAAGGTACACATCTTGGTTAAGCATACAGAAGTATTATGATTGATTTGGTGGGTCAGCTCTCCAGGAGCTTTGCTAAAGAGACGAAAATGTACTGGTCAGGCTCACCTAAGTACTCAGATCACTGTAAATTAATAGCCTACCTTGTGGCTTGTGTACATCAACCTCTGAGCTTGGTTCAATGTGACTCCATCCCGGAAAGGCAGATCCACGGTTACCACTTTACTAAACCAATCTGGCTAGTGATTCACAAGTAGGGTTTCACAGTCTGCAACACTTAAGGCCATCTTCCAGGCTGTGATGAATGGCCCAAGGAAAGCCTTCAGTGTCCCATCCAGTTAGCCAGCCAACCTTCCTAGGGCAATGCCTTGATGCCCACCTCCTTCAAACAAAAATTCAGAGTTCCTAGGCCAAAGGACATTCCCTAAATGATTTTAGAGGCTACAGTTTCCTACTTATTGCAAGCCAACACCCCAAGGTTTGGGGATGCTTTGGATGGAAAAGCAAATGCCTCAGATACCAGATCACCACTGGCAAGGCGGTAACAGATCTCAAACAATAGTTCCTAAGCTCTTCCCAGTCTTGATTTTCAGCCTTCACCCAACCTCCAAAGACTCTCAGAAACGTACGCCATGTATACACTCTGAAAGATAAAGTTTAAATTTATGAATAACTCAGTTCGTACAAGAAAAACAAGCAGCACTGAGCATTTGTAGAGCGGCAGATACTCTGCTCTGTCCTTTACATTTAGGTCTTGACCTGTTCTTACTGAAAGAATCAAAGACTTTCCCATGGGTGTGTTTGGAGCGCTTCAGCTCCAGTCTGTGCTATCCAAAAAGACTGTGTTGCTAGCTTCATGATTTCATCCTACAGTGTTCCAATTGTCTACTTGAGAGTCAGCAACCTTGGGTTCCATGAGTATAGAAGGAGGCTGTGGACATTAATAGCTCACACCCTCTCTGACTCTCTTCCTGCTCTCATCAATATCTAAACAAAGTCGCTACACACATATGAAAAGACCATGACTACCCCCTTACAGTTTTCCTCTCTTAATTTATTTCAATTATTATTGAATATTTCATAACTACATGAGTAAAGATGGTGATTTTTTAATGTTTTTTTTTTTTTGAGAGAGAGAGAGAGAGACAGAGTGCAAGTGGGAGAGGGGCAGAGAGAGAGAGGGAGACACAGAATCCAAAGCAGGCTCCAGGCTTTGAGCTGTCAGCACAGAGCCCAAAGTGGGGCTCAAACTCACAGACCCCGAGATCATGATGAGCTGAAGTCGGACGCTTAACTGACTAAGCCACCCAGGCACCCCAAGATGGTGATATTTTTAAAGATTTATATACTCATCACTCAGAATCAATGAAAGTTAACACTGGATATTTACTCTTATTTTACAAAAATATACTAAAGATACAGTGGAAGCTCACTATATATTATTTCAAGTTTTCTTATATTTCTACATTTTATTTTTATTATTATTTTTTTAATGTTTGTTTATTTTTGAGACAGACAGAGCATGAGCAGGGGAGGGGCGGGGGGGGGGGGCAGACACAGAATCCAAAGCAGGCTCCAGGCTCTGAGCTGTCAGCACAGAGCCAGACACGGGGCTTGAACTCATGGACCACGAGATCATGACCTGAGCCGAAGTCGGACATGTAACGCACTGAACCACCCAGGCGCCTCTTATATTTCCACATTTTAAAATTTCCATATTAATAAACAACATACAAAATATTGTTTGTGTTTGTAAAAGTAGACAAATGATCTAATACCATCCATATGCTTCACAACTTGCTCTTTATCACTCAACATTTTTTGAACTGTACCAACACTGAGTCATATAGCTTATTACTCTTAAAAACTTCAATTATATGAACATTCAGCTTATTACTCTTAAAAACTTCAATTATATGAACATGCCACCACTTATTTATCTATTCATCAATTTGATTCCTGAGGGTATGCTGAGGGTGCTTTCAATCTTGGTGATTGCAACAGAGCGGCCACGGAGAGACACAAAATTCTCTTGTATCTTCACTGGAAGCAGGATTGCTACATCATAAGGAATGTAATTCTTCAGTCTGTTTTGTGAGGATTGATTTAGTTAATATATGAAAGTGATTAGCAGTGCATGGCAGGGAACAAGCTACTGGTTGAGGCGCAGTGGCTACAGACATCTTACATTTTGATGTAGGCTATCGATCTTGGTCTTTTTTTTTTTTTTTTTTTGTATCTTGTCTTAGAGAATTCCCTCCCTACTGTGATGTTAGATATTCTTCTACGCATTTTGGTTAAGTTTCTGAACTCTTGTTTTTCACTTTGAGATCTCTAGTTCATCTGAAACTTATTTTGGTGTGTGCTCTGAGCTAAAATAGTGGCTTTTTATTAAAGATAAGCAATCATCACAATAACACCTTATCCCAGTGGATTCGCAGTGCTTGTCTTTATCATATTCCAAGGTTCCGTGTATGTGTGGCTGTTTCCTGGCTCTCCAATTCACACCACTGGGATAAACATTCAAGTTCCTAACCTCAGGGAGCCCTAGTTTCATTGATAAAGAGGAGATAAAATCATACCTATTTCATCAGTTACTGTGAAAATTAAGTAAATTAACATATGCAGAGTGCTTAGAATAGTGTCTGGTATGGAATGAGTAAAATACATGAGTTAGCTACTGTAATGGTTAACTTTATGTCTCAGTTTCACTGGACCATGGGGTACTCAGATAACTGGTCAAACATTATTCCAGATGAGTCTGTGATAGCGTTACTGGCCAAGATGAACATGTGAATCTGGACCTGTGTGAAGCAGAAGCCCTTTCTAACATGCATGGTTCTGACCTAATCAGGTGAAAACTTGAATAGAACAAAAAGGCTGAATAAGAAGGAACTTCTTATAAGAAGGGCTGTTGAGCTGGGACATTGGTTTTCTGCACTCAGGCTGGAATTCATATCATCTGCTCTCTTAGTTCTTAGGCCTTTGGAAGCAAAATGGAGCCATCCCACTGACTTTCCTGGGTCTCCAGCTTGCTGACTGCAGATTGTGGCACATCTCAGCCTCCATTATCATGGGAGCGAATTCATTATGTTCAATCTCAATCAATCAAAATCTCTCCCATCCTCCCTCTCCTCCTTCCCCTACCAGTTCCATTTCCCTGGAGAACCTTACGTGTATATTACTTTCTGATTTTTGATACTGCAAGTTTTCTTCATCTTTTCAAAGTTTTTCTTCACTTCCTCAGACCTTCCCTCTTTCATGTGACTTTTGGAATCAGCTTTACAAATTCCTCAAAGGTACCCTGGGGGATTTCAATCAGAAATGCACTCAGATCACAGATTTAGGAGAATAGAAATTTTAATAATACTGGATCTGACTTCCATGATTAGCTTCTATCCCCCCTCTTTGAGTCTTCTTTTATTTTTCCAATTAAATATTCTAATTTTCCACATGAGGAACTTAATACAGGTTTCTATTAGATCTATTCCTAGTTACCAGTTTTTTTCACTATTACAGATGAAATTGTATTTTACAAATTCATTTTTAATTTGTTACTGCACAGGATCCTGTCAGGTCTTGTATATGGATCTTGCATTCAACATGCTTGCTTGAATTTTTTATTGTTGTTAATAACTTATTTGAGTAGTACCCTGAATGTTCTGTGTACCGGCTGTTTAGACTGCAGTATATACCAGGACTGTTGCTCTGTTTTCCTACCCTTATACATTTTTACTATTCTTATCTTTTTGCATTAAGACTTGTAACAACACATGCAGAGAAGGGGAACTCTTTTGCACTGCTGGTGGGAATGCAAACTGTTGCAGCCACTCTGGAAAACAGGATGGAGGTTCCTCAAAAAACTAAAAATAGAACTACCCTATAACCCAGCAGTTGCACTACTAGGTATTTATCCAAGGGATACAGGGATGCTGTTTCGAAGGGGCACATGCACCCCAACGTTTATAGCAGCACTATCCATAATAGCCAAAGTATGGAAAGAGCCCAAATGTCCATCGATGGATGAATGGATAAAGAAGTTGTGGTATATATATACAATAGAGTATAACTCAGCAATCAAAAAGAATGAAATCTTGCCATTTACAACAACGTGGATAAAACTAGAGGGTATTATGCTAAGTGAAATTAGGCAGAGAAAGACAACTATCATATGATTTCACTCATATGTGGAATTTAAGACACAAAACAGATGAACATAGGGGAAGGGAAGCAAAAATAATATAAAAACAGGGAGGGGGACAAAACAGAAGAGACTCTTAAATACAGAGAATGAACTATGGGTTGCTTGAGGGTTGTGGGTGGGGGGTGGGCTACATGGGTAAGGGGCATTAAGGAGGACACTTGTTGGGATGTTATATGTAGCCCTGGGTGTTATATGTAGGGGATGAATCACTGGATTCTACTTCTGAAATCATTATTGCACTATATGCTAACTTGAATATAAATTTTTAAAAAATAAATCAATAAAAAGACTTCTAATAAGACTTTAATACTGGCCTATTATCAATGTCCTATCCTTCTGAGACACATGAAGAATGTATATGATGTAAAGATAATGTTTGCCTTCAGTGCCCCTAGAAACATGCTCTAAGAAATAGGTCTGCAGCCATTTGTCTAGTTCATTGCTGTGATCTGAAAGAATTAAGAGGGCCAAGTGATTATAGCCTGGACTGAGTCCCTAAGTTAAGCCCCATTATACCAGGAAGACGGGGCCTCTATCACCCTATTTACATTTCAAATGGTATGAATGCCAGACCTTGAGCACACATATTTCTAGGTCTTAAAAGCAAGAAACACCAGCCATTTCTACTACCCCTGGAAAGACGTATTTGCATTTCAAAGGTAAGACTGAGAATCCAGGATTCTTTCTATCCCCTTCAAATGAGTAAAAAAATGTATTTCTTTTCTCGCTTGAGGGGAGGAGAGTGGCCACCTCTCTCCTATATATAAATAAAATAAACCCATTGTTCTCCATCCCTCACCTATCAAGTATCCAGGCTATTTGTGGAAAAGGTTCCTCCACCTGGTTTTTACTGTGTTACCCAAGGGGTGAAAAGGAAAGGAGAAGTGTGCCCTTATCATTTACTACAAGGTGATAAAAAATAAATCTGTCTCTCATCTAGAATATCTCATAGGTCATTCAAGATACAATTAATAAACATAAATGTTAAAAATCTATAACATTAGGGGTGCCTGGGTGGCTTAGTCAGTTAAGCATCCGACTTTGGCTCAGGTCATGATCTCATGGTCCGTGAATTCGGGCCCTGTTTTGGGCTCTGTGCTGACAGCTCGGAGCCTGGAGCTTGGTTCGGAGTCTGTGTCTCTCCCCTTTTTCTCTCTGCTCCTCCCCTGCTGCTCTGTCTTGCTCTCTCAAAAATAAATGCTAATTTTTTTTTTAATTTATAACATTAATAGATTTTTCTAATGTTAAATCACTTCTGCCTTCCTGACCGAAACCCTAATTGATGATGATATATGTTCAATTTTAAACATGTTTTAAATTTATTTAAGTAATCTCTACACCCAATATGGGGCTCAAACTCATGACCTTGAGATCAAGAATCCCATGCTCTTCTGACTGAGCCAGCCAGGGACCCCAATTTTAAACATTTTTAGTTTGACTCAGGTCATGATCTCAGGGGTCAAGGGGCTCAAGCCCAGCACTGGGCTCTGCACTGGGCATGGAATCTACTGAAAATTCTCTCTCTCTCCCTCTGCCCCTGTCCTCTGCTCATGCTCTCTCAAATAAACAAACAAACATTTTTAGTTTGGATGAAGCAAATTTTTTTTTTTTGAGAGAGAGAACACAACAGGGGAGAAGGGCAGAGAGAGACAGAGAGAGAGAGAGAGAGAGAGAGAGAGAGAGAGAGAGAGACTCTTAAGCAGGTTCCACACTTGGCATGGAACCCCATGCAGGCTTGATCTCACAATCATGAGATCATGACCTGAGCCAAAATCAAGAGTCAGACACTTAACCAATTGAGCCGCCCAGGTGCCTCTGAAGTAACACCTTACTTAGAACTTCTACCTCAACGTTAACATGGAGACTGTCTTGTGATTTTATTTCCTTATCTTATCAAGTTTGGTATTAAGGTTGTACTGGCTTTATAAATGGTTATTAATGGTAGTTTCAGCTTCTTTCTCTCTGACACTTTGCACAAAATAAAAACCACCTGTCCACTGAAGGACTGTTTTACTATATTCTGTAACACCACCTGCACCCGGTGTCTTGATGAGGGGGGAGAGAAAAGGGCAACGGATTCACAAATCTTTAGTGCTTGTAGTTTAAGTCAATTTTTATCATGCGTAGTTTCCCAATAAATTGTCCATTTCATTTGTGCTTTCAAAATTACTATCATAAACTTTTACCGTAGATTCTAAGACCAGTATAATTATACTTGTGAACTTCCTGTGCACACAGGCATCTTCCTGGCTTTGCATCAACTTTTGTTTCTGGGATCTTTCTTTTCTGGCTTTTGAATTCATATTGATTGATTGATTGATTGATTGACTGACTGACTTGCTGTTATATTGTATCCAGCCTCTGATGTGTCTGGAACAGGAGTGACATTTCTGGTTTCAGCTCACTCTTTCATATTGACCAGAAAACCTGACTTTATTTTTCTCTCAGGGACTGTTTTTAGCCCCTTTTCTCAACTTTTTATTCCAATTTCTAATGAGCTAATATGTGCAAAATATATTTTCTACTATCAAGTACTGTCAACTACAATCCAGAAGTTTTTCATCCAAATTTTCTCAGATTACCATACTGTAGCCAAATGACCAGTATTATCTAATGATACCAAATTCCTAGGCAACAGAAACACACACACACACACACACACACACATTTATAAACATGTACTTATTTAGTACAGTTGGTCACAAAACTAAACCATAATTTTCCAATAAGAGATGACATTTAAGAAAGCAGAAATCACACAATTCTTCAATCAAATGAAAGAGGAAAGAAACTGAATAATTACTTAACAACATGAAAAGTACACAGAAGGGAATAGTATCAATTAGGTTATGCTCATTCTGCCCTAAAAATGTAGGCTGCAGCTACCAAGTTCATCTGAACTATCACCTGCCAATCAAAATTTTCAACTGTTGTTGTAATGAAGTCATCATTCTGTTTGAGCCTGTTCTCAGGTCTTCTACCAGGTCAAACCGAAAAGTTTTACCCAAATCAGCTGATAAGCACCTGGTTCACATTGGCCCCTTCTTGCTCTTGGTGAAATTCCTTGAACTCAGAGCAATCGTCTAAGTTTTGTTGATGGATAAAACCCAAGTTTCATCTCCTCACTGAATCAATCATGATCTTATTTTTCAAGATGAGCATAATCTTGGTCTATAATAATATCCACATATAAGGATGAATAGAATCTCAGATTTGGGAATTGTGGTTAGCTTTAACTTGTTTTGGAAGACTCAATTTAGGCCAAAAAGAGTTAAATAACTTGCATGGGGGCACATCCATGTAGGTAATGACAGAGCAACCTTGGACTTATTTCTACTTACTCCTGGTCCTGTGCTTTTCCCCTTGTTTCAAATCCGCCCCACCCCTTTTCCTTTTTCCCTTTTTAAAAAAATGTTTATTTATTTTGAGAGTGTGAGTGGGGGAGGGGCAGAGAAAGAGGAAGAGAGAGAATCCCAAGCAAGCTCTGCACTGAGATCAAGAGTCGGACGCTTCACTGACTGAGCCACCCAGGCAGCCTTCCTTATTCCCTTTTTCTTTTTTCTTTCTTTCTTTCTTTCTTTCTTTCTTTCTTTCTTTCTTTCTTTCTTTTTTAATGTTTATTTATTTTTGAAAGAGAGAGAAAGAGCATGTGGGGGGGGGAGGGGCAGAGAGAGAGGGAGACACAGAATTCCAAGCAGGATCCAGGCTCCAAGCTCAGCACAAAGCCCGACGTGGGGCTCCAGCCCACAAACTATAAGATCACAACCTGAGCCAAGATAAGAGTCAGACACTTAACCTACTGACCCACCCAGGTGCCCTCCTTTTTCCCTTTTAAACTTCAGTGATCTGAATCACCTAGAAAATAGTATGAGATGCTGGGGCACCTGAGTGGCTCAGTTGGTTAGGCATCCGACTTCGGTTCAGGTCCTGATCTCACGGTTTGTGAGTTTGAGCCCCACATCGGGCTCTGGGGTGACAGCTCAGAGCCTGGAGCCCACTTCAGATTCTGTGTCTCCCTCTGTCTGCCCCTCCACTGCTTGCACTCTGTCTCTTGCATTGTCTCAAAAATAAATAAACATTAAAAAAATTTAAAAAAAAAGAAAATAGTATGAGATGCTCATGAGAATTAACAGCCATGCTTATTTGCCAACAATCAACCATCTTTCTAAAAACTGAAATAAAGGCTTATGTTGCAGCACTTAAAAGCTGAAAACAGCTTTACTAGATGCAAGAAGATTTATGGTTCCTTTTAATTAAAAATTTTTTATAAACAAGACGTTAAAATGATTGCTAACTAATGCACAGACATGTGACCAAGAAAACTTACACACAATGAATATTATACCTGTTACAAATCAAATCCAAAAGGAATCACTTTAGGGATAATATGAAATCTCAGAAGTTTTGGTTAATCTGGTAAGGAGAAAAGGGGTAAGTAACTAACATTATTTGAATGTTTATCTTATGCCAAGAGAGTGGTGAGCATCTTGGGTCATTGAGCTCAGTTCATCCTAAAACAAAAGGGAATACTAGCACTTCAGTAGCAAGTTATTATGACCTAATTTTCAAAATATCAGTATATATCCTTAAATATAAGCAAGCATTCTTAACAAATGTCACCACAGAGAACCATACTATACTAAAGTATAACTCATATCGGGCATGACAAACTTTTTTCAAAAATTCTGAAAAAAATGAAATATAGTTTGTTTAAATTGTAGAATTTGCAATCAAAACGTCTTTCAGGGACTCCTGGGTAGCTCAGTCGGTCAAGCATCTGACTTCGGCTCAGGTCACCCACGGTTCGTGGGTTCAAGCCCAGCCCTGTGCTGACAGCTCAGAGCCTGGACACAGATTCTGTGTTTCCCTCTTGCTCTCTGTCCCTCCCCCTCCCGCACTCGCTCACTCTCTCACTCTCTCTTAAAAATAAATAAACTTTTTTTAATTTAAAAATTAAAAAAAAAAACATCTTTCAGTTCCAAACATTTTTTTTTCTTTTTGTCTATCTTCTTATAATGTTTTGATCTGCCTGAGTTGCTTTATTTGCCTGGCATTGCCAAGAATTTATCAACACTGTTACCAATCTGATAACATTTTTGGATTTTACCAATTACAAAATCACTTTTGAATTCCTCACCAATCAAAGCATTGCCAAAGGCTCCGGGCAGTCCCAGTGGTCTATAGTATTTATGTATCAGCTAAGCGAAGTCTTGAAAACACAATGGTACTCTGAGCCCTTTGAGTAAAGATGAGCTCTTCAGCTTTCACAATCCTTAGGAGCAAAGTGAAACATCTAAGTAACTTAGAAGGCTGCAGCTGTAAGGACAGGGAAGGGGAAGTGAGCTGAAATCCAGTGGAAGGAACACTAGACTGAAGGCATTTACTTACTTACTTATTTATTTATTTAATGTTTGTTTATTTTTGAAGAAGAGAGAGAGAGAGCACACATGTGCATGCGTGAGAGGGGGAGGGGCAGAGAGAGAGGGAGACACAGAATCCAAAGCAGCTTCCAGGCTGAACTTTCACCACAGAGCCTGACATGGGGCTCTAACTCATGAGCTGTGAGATCATGACCTGAGCCTAAGTTAGATGCTTAACTAACTGAACCACCCAGGTGCCCCTAGAATGAAAGTTTTTAGACCATGGCTGAGACCTAATTCCATCATTACCAAGGGGTATATCCTCTGGCATGTTATCATACTTTTACAGTACTTAATTCTTACATTAGAAAAGAAAAAAAAAGTTTAAAATCAATAACCTATTTTTTTCACCTTCAAAATCTCTAAGAAGAGCAAAGCAAACTCAAAATAGAAGGAAGAAAGTAGTACAGAGCAGATTTTCAAAAAAAAAAAAAATCAATGACATGGAAAATAAGGAAACAACAGAAAAAGTTTAAAAACCTAACAGTTAGTTTTCTGAAAGATCAACAAAATATAAAACCACCTAGCTAGTCTAGGGGCACCTAGGTGGCTCAGCCGGTTAAGCGTCTGACTTTGGCTCAGGTCATGATCTCACAGTCCATGAGTTCAAGCCCCATGTCATGCTTTGTGCTGACAGCTCAGAGCCTGAAGCCTGCTTCAGATTCTGTGTCTCCCTCTCTCCTTGTCCCTTCCCTGCTTGCACTCTCTCTCTCTCTCTCTCTCACTCCCTCTCTCTCTCTCAAAAATAAATAAACATGAAATAAAATTTTTAAAAAAAGAAAGAAAAGAAACCATTGTGATTCATTCTATTAATATAATCAATGAGAAAAATGTTATGAACATTCCAACGGATGCAGAAAAAAATATTTCACTAAATTCAACATAGTTAATAATACAATAGTCTCAACGAACCAAGAAAAAAAAGAGAGGTTCGCATTCTGATTAAGAGAATCTACAAAAAAACCCACAGCTGACATTATGTTTTGTTACAAAGTATTAATGCTTTCCCCCTAAGTTATGGAACAAGAAAATAATACCCCATCTCAAAACTGCTATTCGACATTGCACTGAAAGTTGTAACCATTGGAATAAGTTAAGAAAAATGAATAAAAGTCATAACCATCACTTGTGTTACCACGTGCAAATGTCATAACTGTTTATGTAGGCAATCCTACAGAATTGAAAAAAACTACTAGAAACTAATCAGTGAATTTAGCAAGGTTGGGAGATACAAGGCTAATATAAAAAAAATCACTTATATGTTAATAGCTAGCAGTCAGAAATGAGGTTCGAAAAATAATTTTTTACAATTGTGCAAAAAAACATAAAATAGTTAGGAATAAATTTTAAAAAGAGCATGAAAATCCTCTACACTCAAAACAATAAAATATTCCTCTAAGAAATTAAGGAAAACCAAAAGAAATAAAAATTATGTAATTTTTTTAATGTTTATTTTTTATTTGCAAGAGAGAGAGAGTGCATGCAAGCGGGGGAGAGGCAGAGACGGGACGGGGGGACAGAGGATCCGAAGAGGACTCTGTGCTGACAGCAGTGAGCCCAATGAGGGGCTCAAACTCACAAACCACAAGATCATGACCTGAGCTGAAATCAAGAGCAGCCAACTGAGCCACCAAGGTACCCCAAGAAATATGTAATTTTTAAAGTCTCAATATTGTAAAGACATAACTCGTTCTCTACAGAATCACTGGAGTTTCATCATAATGCAGTGATTTTTGTGAAATTAAAGAGATCATTCTGATTTTATACAGAAATATAAAGAACCATGAATCCATAGTAATATAGTTACAAAAGAGTGATGTTGAAGAAGTTACACCACCTGATTACTATAAAACAAAGATCAACAGACACATTTAGAAAGTAGACCAATGAAACAAAATAAAGAACTCCTAGGTAGACCCATACCTCTAAGGCCATTTGATCTTTAACAATGATGCCAAAGTACGTCAAAGGGGGGAAAGATTATCTTCAATCAAGGGTCCTATAATAAATGGATATGCATAATTTTAAAAAAAGAACAGAAGCCCTGACCCCACACCACACACACACACACACACACACACACACACACACACACACACACACAAATTAATTTGAGGTGGATCATAGATCTGAACATAAAAGCCATAGAGATTTTGGAAGAAAACACAGAAGGTCTTTGAAATTTAAAGGTAAGCAAAGATTTCATAAACAGGAAACAGAAAGCAAGAAAACATTGATAAATTGGACTTTATCAAAATTAAGAAATTTTGGCTCAACAAAGGATATCACTAGCAAAATGCATACACACTCTGCACAAAGGTAAATAAATGCACAAAGGACAGCTATCCAGAACATAAAAGAACTACAACTCAATAATAAAAAAATAAGCACTCTAACAAAAAAAAAAAAAAAAAGGCAAATTATTTGTGAAGACTTCACAAAGTAAGAAAACAAGTAGCTGACAAACACATTTAAAAGCACTCAGTATCTGGGGCGCCTGGGTGGCTCAGTCAGTTGAGCATCTGACTTCAGCTCAGGTCATGATCTCATGGTCCATGAGTTCAAAACCCAGCATCAGGTTCACTGCTTTCAGTATAGAGCTTGCTTTGGATCCTCTGTCCCTGTCTCTCTCTGCCCCTCCTCCACTCTCATCCTCTCCCTCAAAAATAAATTAAAAAAAAAAAAAAAGCACTCAGTATCTAAAGTACAGCATAAGAAAGTGGATATATTGGAATAACATTGTATAGTGACAGATGTCAGCTACCCCTGTGATGAGTGCAACTTCAGTACTAAGTATTTACCCAAGAGAAAAGAAAAACATACGTCCACAAAAAGACTTGCATGAAAGCATGCATAGCAATTTTATTCACAGGATCAAAAACTGGAAATGGCCAGTGTCCATTAACAAGAAAATGGATACATTGATATATTCACACCAAGGAATACTACCCAACAAAAAGGAACCAAGTATTGATACGAGTTGCATGGTTATAGATCTCAAAAACATTTTACTGAGTGAAAGAAGTGTTAAAAAAGTACATACTATACGATTCCATTGATAGGATGTTCTAGAATTGGCAAATTGAACAGGACAAATTCAGATCAGTGGCTGTCTCTGAGGGGTTTGTGGCTGAGTAATGGGTCGAGGGAACTTTTTGCAGTGATGGCAATATTCTGTATCTTATTAGGGGTTTAGGTTGAAGAGATACATGCATTGTTGGAACTTATCTAATGGTACATTCAAGTATTGTGCATTTGGTATCCTTAAGGTTTGTCCATTTAACTGTATATAAGATTAATCTAAAAAAAAAAAAAAAAAAAGAACCATGGCCCTTGGGTGGCTCAGTAGGTTAAGCATCCAATTTCGACTCAGGCCATGATCTCACGGTTTGTCAGTTCGAGCCCCACATCAGAGCCTGCTTCAGATCCTCTGTCTCTCTCTCTCTCTGCCCCTCTCCCATTCATGTGGTGTGCATGCTCTCTCTCTCAGAAATAAACATATAAGTAAATAATAAATAACTAAATTATAATATTGTTAAATTAAAAAAAGAACCATAAAAAATATGAATAGGCATACTAAAGTATGGTGGTGGGGAGCTTTAGTGATGTCTTCAATTTACTTTAAAATGAAATAAAAAATACAGTAAATTGATGGATATAAAGAAATAAGCATGGTGGGTACTTATGGGATAAGGCTAATGTAATGATAACTTTATAATTAATGGGTTAATTCTCACTGAAAAACTCTTTCATCCTTTCTATATGTTTGACAAATTTTAAATATTGTAAATATGGTTAAGACCTACTTTATTTGGAAGGTATAATAATCATGAATTTGATACATTTTCAGGAACCCTGCCACCCCCTAGTATTTTTTCTTCAAATTACTTAGAGTGACATTAATCATTAAAAGATGTTAGCTTTCAGAATACACAATATTAACTCCAATTTCTTATTCCTGTTCACATAATTTTATTTTCTCCATTTAAATCTGTGATCCATTTGTTTTCTATAAATTCTATCGATAATGTTGCAGAGTATAAAACACAGAATGATAACCTAATGGCCTTCTCAGAGGACAAAAATCTTAATATTTAAGGAATACTTTGGTCAAAGAGATGAGAGTGGTTCAGAAACCAATTTCAACAGACAAAATGAAATCATGATCTCTTGAGATCCTTCCTATCAAAGTTAAGTCTTACAATTTCTATATTAAAAGAGGGACTAATTCTATTGAGAAGAAGTTAATTAGTTTTGGTGAAATATTTAAGTGGTAGCAGCAACATTAGAAATTATAGATCAAATATTTATTTTGGATGGCATTCTGCTTGACAATGTAGTCAGCAGCTAGAGTGAAATTAAATCAAAATTAAATTAAATCTGGGTACCTTATTAAAAAATGATTATAATAATGGTAAAGAAGAGATCCCACCCCAATAATTATGACATGCAATGTTTAATATGAATTGTGGATAGAACTTCCCAGAATTTTTTTTTCAATTTTTTTTAACGTTTATTTATTTTTGAGACAGAGAGAGACAGAGCATGAACAGGGGAGGGTCAGAGAGAGGGAGACACAGAATCCGAAACAGGCTCCAGGCTCTGAGCTGTCAGCACAGAGCCTGACGAGGGGCCCGAACTCACGGACCGCGAGATCGTGACCTGAGCCGAAGTCGACCGCTTAACCGACTGAGCCACCCAGGCGCCCGGAACTTCCCAGAATTATAGCCACCTCTAGCTGATTTAAAATCAATGAGGGGTGCCTATGTGGTTCAGTCCTTTAAGTGGCCAGCTTCGGCTCTGGTCATGATCTCCAGGTTCACAAGTTCGAGCCCCACGTCAGGCTCTGTGCTGACAGCTCAGAGCTTGGAGCCTGCTTCAGATTCTGTATCTTCCTCTCTCTGCCCCTCCCCTGCTCACGCTCTGTCTCTCCCTCTCTCAAAAATAAATTAAAACAAAAATTTTAAAATAAATAAATAAATACAATAAAATCAATGAATATAAGAGCTTATTAACACCACATAACTCCTTTTTTTGGATCCTAATTCTAACAAACGAATTTTAAAATGACATTTCTGATATTATTGGGGAAATTTCAATGGCGTAAGTCTCAGGAGACATTAAGGAATTAGTGCTAATTCTTTTATATGTGATAATGGCATCTGGTAATCTTAAAAAAAAATCTCTGGGGTGCCTGGTACCTCAGTCAGTTAAGCATCCAACTCTTGGTTTCAGCTCAAGTCATGACTCATGGTTTCATGAGTTTGAGCCCTAAGTGGGCTCTGTGGTGAGAGTGATGAGCCTGCTTGGGATTTTCTCTCTCCCTCTCTCTATGCCCCTCCCCAACTCTCAATGTCTCTGTCTCTCTAAAAATAAATAAATAACCTCTAAAAAAATTCTGCTGTCAAAATAGTATAAAGTGTCTGATAGTTATTTCCCTAGTCCACTCTACTTGTGGAGATCCTACAAGCACAACTGGGTAGTTTTGATTTGTGTAGAGGATGCTGAGATACACTAGCTTTAGGACTAAGCCTCTCATTTCCCCAGCTGCGGGAAGGCTGCCTGCTGACAACCCACAGTTGAGTCCCTTCATGGAAACTGACACCCCACTGAAAGCCCTGCCTAGTCTAAGGTTACACACAACTCTTTTGAGGAAGCTAACATTCAATGACTGATTGAGAACAAAACCCATCACCTTGCTTTCATTAGGGACAATTCCAAAAGTCCATCTCAGGTTAGTGCTCCCTCCAGGACTGGCTTGGCCTCTGTTACAACCCCATCTAAGCTCAGCTTCTTCCTTTGCCCAGTTCTGTTTCGCTCACTTTATTAAGAGTGTTGCTCCCAAGAGCAGTCCCCAACTCATGCATACAAATCTTCATCTCAGAGTCTGTTTCAGAGTTCCTTTCTAAGGTAGCCAGAGACAGGGTACCAAAAAGTAGCACAATTCTTCCTCTACAAAAGAGGAAGAGAGCAAAAATAATACTCTCTTCTCCACTTGGCTCTGAGGGCTCTTCCCTTGCCAACCATCAGTCCTAATCAGCCACTAGAGCCTTCACTGAAGCAATCCCAGTTGCCAAAAGTAACTCCAGTACCTCTTCAAGGTCACGCACAAGCATCTAGAATGTTTCCCTGATCCCACGTCTGTGCAAAAACTGCTTCAGGACATCACACCACATCACATCACATCACACCACACTGAGATGTCCTGAATTCCAAGATCCTAGGGACAGATAATCAACTTGGTTGGAGCAGAGAAATTTTATAGTTCATGTCAAGCCTGAGCAAACCTCTGATCTCCATTTCTTTCAGTATTAAAGATATACTCTGCCAACCACTTTAGGCCAAGTATACTTCTCCATCCTCTGCTCTAAAAATCTTACATTGTGAAATCAAGAATTGAGCTTGGATAAAGGCCTGAAGGTAGAAACCTTCAACCTCATTGGTTGATGACAACTCTAGCATTTTACAATAACACTACCTGTGATTTCTTTCTTTAAATGTCTTACAGTGTGACTGCTTTCCAAAAGCATGCTTCATACAGTCTTTTCTGTTTCTTCATCATAATATTACAGTTTTATCATATCTACATAAAAATTGGATAAATTAAATTGTTTTTCTTTTCATACAACATGATCACATATGTACATAATCCTAAGAAATCTACAAAAACATTTAACTAAGGAGGAAATGTGGGAAGGTCACAGGATATAAGGTCAATGTACAAAAAATCAGTATTTTTTACATGCTAGTGAGAGACAATTAGAAAATGAAATTAAAAATCCATTTCACTTACAATACCATAAGAATCTATAAAATTTAGAAATAAAGTGATGCATACCTCTCATACTGCTAGAAAAATTAAAGAAGACAAATAAATGGATAAATTTATCATATTCATGGCTTAGTAGATCCAATGCTATTCAGATGTCACTCTTCCCAATTAATATTCCAGCAGACATTTTTTATAGAAAAAAAGTAATAAGCTGACTCGGAATACATATAGAAATGCAAAGATTATAAAAAATTAAAACTAATCTTGTAAAGAAAACAGCAGAGGAGTTTTACAACCTGAATTCAAGAGTTTTGAAAAAGCATCACTAATAAAAAGTCAGGTATTCATATAATAAGTGACAAATAAAGTAGGAGAATGCAGAGATGGGTATAGATTACACTTAAACTGACTTTCAGTAAAAGTGCCAAAGCAAAGCCCTTTCCACCAACGATGTAAACACAACTGGATATACATACAGAAACAAAGAAGATGAATCCTGATCCCTACCTCACACCATACAAAAATATGAACTCGGGGTGGCAAACAGATTCAAATGAGAAAGCAAAAACTATAAAGCCTTTGTTGTTTTTTTTTTTTTAAAGGAGAGTATCATCTTGAACCAGGGGCAGGCAAATATCCCTTCAGACACACAGAGGAGTAATCACAGAAAAAAAAAAAAGCATAAATTATATCTCATCAAATTAAAAACTTCTCATCTAGAGATGCCATTAAGAAAATGAATACAGTGAGTTCATTTATCACAACTGTGCAGCTAGGATTTATGGATTACAATGCTAGTAAATTTTACCTACATAAGAAATAACTATTTAATAAAATAAATATAAGAGCTTAAATAATTGAAAGGTGTCGTTCTAGCAGAACTTCTCAGAGAGAGGTTCCTAGCTAGCCTTTCCTATCTTCAGCTGGAGTTTTCAAGCTCAACCTGAAAATTCAATTGAGATAACAAGAGGACTTTCAGTGTGTGTCTGTCTGTGTATATAAAATCTTCCTTATCCAACATTCTTCAAATTTCTCATTTCTCTACCTCAATTTATATGAGTCAGAAGCTCATATATAATGGTGGTGACTGAACCACTCAGGTGCCCCTAAAATTCTTTTAAAGAAAATTTATGCTTTCCTTCATTGATACAAAAAAATAATCCTTTAAAAACTATTTTCAGTTCTCATTAAAAGGATGAAAATATTTTTATCTTTTTTTTTCATATCTCTACAAGATGATGGTTGTTAACTACACTTACTGTGGTCATCATTACACAATATATGTAAGTCCAAACATGGTGCTGTACATCTGAAACATACCATGTTGTATATCAACTATATCTCAATAAAGCTGAAAAAAAACCCTAATATTTTCTGTTATCTTCTAATCATTCCATGTCATAATTAAAAAACAGGATCTGGAGGCGTATCTGGATAGCTCAGTTGGTTGAGCCTCTCAGTCTTGATTTTGGCTTAGGTTATGATGCCGCAGTCGTGGGACCGAGCCCTTTTGTCAGGCTCTTTGCTGAGCGTAGAGCCTGTATGGGGTGTTCTCCCCACCCCCACCCCCCCTCTGCCCCTCCTCCACACTTTCTCTTCCTCTCTCTGTCTCTCAAAACAACAACAACAACAACAACAACAAAACCCAGTGTCTGGATAACCAGGTTATTGAGGTAAAATACTGCTATGCTCATCAGGTAGTTTAACTAAAGAGGGGAAAAACATTACATATCATGTTTAGCCTCTTTAATAAAATTCAAGTATGTAAAGCTAATTTTCAAACTAGAAAGAATACTTGCTTGTTCCTCTCTCATTATGTAGCAGCTATAATATTTCAATATTACAGAAATATAAAGAACTATAGTTAATGCAAAGGTTTTCATCATCGATGAAAAGCAAAAGGCAAATGAAAACAAAACGGCAGCCTGCCGAAATGAAGAAGATACTTGCAAATGATGAATATGAGAAGGGGTTAATATCCCAAATATATCAAGAATTTATACAACTTAACACCAAAGAAATCTGATTAAAAAAGAGAGGACCTAATCAGACGTTTTTCCAAAGAAGACAGTCAGATGGCCAACAGACACATGAAAAGATGCTCAACATCACTCATCATCAGGAAAACAGAAATCAGAACCCGAATGAGATAGCACCTCACACTTGTCAGAATGGCTAAAATCAAAGACACAAGAAATAAAAGTGTTGGCGAGGATGTGTATAAAAGGGAATCCTCATATGTTGTTGGTGAGAATGTAAATTTGTGCAGCTACCATGGAAAAGAGTATGGAAGTTCCCAAAAAATTAAAACCAGAAATATCCTATGATCCAGCAGTTCCACTTCTGGGTGTGTATCCACCAAAAAACCCCAAAACACTAGTTCAAAAGGTTATATGCATTCCTATGCTTATGTCAGCATTATTTTTAACAGCCAAAATATTATAGCCAAGCAATCTAAGTGTCCATCAAAAGATGAATGAATAAAGGTGTGCTGTTCACACACACACACAGCAATATCACTCAGTCATAAGAAAAAACAAGAACGAATCTTCTGTTTGTGACAACGGGGTTGGACCTAGAGGATATTATGTTAAATGAATCAAGTCAAACAGAAAAAGATAAATACGATAAGATTTCACTTATATGTAGAATCTAAAACAAAACAAATGAACAAACAAACAAACAAAACAGAAACAGACTCATAAATACAGAGAACAAACTGGTGGTTGCCAGAGGGGAGGGGAGTGAGGGGAAGGGGGTAAGTGATTAAGAGGTAAAAACTTCTGCTTATAAAATAAATAAGCCACGAGATATAAGTACAGCATAGAGTATATAGTCAATGATATTGTAACAACTTTGTATGATCACAGACAGCAACTAGACTTACCTCAGTGAGCGTTTTATAAGGTATATAAATGCCCAATCACTGTGTCCTAACACCTGAAACTAACATAATACTGTATGTCAACTATACTTCAATTTTAAGTTAAAAACAAACACTGGTAATTAGAATATACTATGAATTACCTTTTGACCAGAGTAAAATGATAGCTCTCATGTCTATTTTCTTTGTACTAATCTTAGTCTTCTAATGATCATATTTATTACTATTTAATGAGTCACAAGTTTCCCTCATAATGAGGGAATACATTCCCACTATTACTTTTTTTTCCCATGAAGATGCTAGTATATGTTCGGAACATAAAGTCAAGTCTTTGAAACCTCTTTACCATTAACTGAGAAATTATCCTTCTTGGTAGCAACTTTGTTTTAAATTCTGTTTGGCAACCCCTTCCAAGGATTTTTATCAAATGTATGAATTAGATTAAAAGTCCTGACATTAACAGCAGGGGTAAGAACAATAATTTAACAATTTCTGATTTGATACAAAATGCTAACCAAATGGAACAAAGACAACTCAATTCAAGAGATTTTTTTTTTCTTACTGCTTTCTTACACCCCCATTTGGACAGAGACAAAAACTCTGCTTTAGCAAAAGTTACCCAGAAAATATCTCACTGGCTTTCCCCACATTCAGACCATTCCTACTGTCACCCACTTAGGCTTTTAAGAGTACAAAGCTTTAAATGGTTTATTTAATTTCATGTTTATAAATAATTGATGTCAATTTCCTACTATCACATGCTGTTTAATGAGTTCTACAGATTTTTATAAAGAGAAGTGAATAAAATGTATTCCATGTGACAAGTTAACTCATTTTGCTGACCATTCATGCTTGGTGTATGCACAGTGGGCACAGAAAACCACCAAAAGAGAGCCATTTCAAATCCACGATGAGGCACTGACCTAAGAGGTGTGGAAACAGTGCAAATGACAGACAACTTTCCTATGAAGACTCTCCAAAGCAACATCACTTCAAACCTGGTCCTTCTCCTAGTCCAAAACTCCAATAAGCTATTCCTCAGTAATGGTTATTAGAAAAGATAGGGGCACCTGGGTGGCTCAGTTGGTTGGGCACCTGACTTCGGCTCAGGTCATCATCTCACAGTCTGAGTTTAAGCCCTGCATCAGGCTCTGTACTGACAGCTCAGAGCCTGGAGACTGCTTCAGATTCTGGGTCTCCCTCTCTTTGCCTGCCTGCCCCCCCCCCCCACAAAGTAAATTAACATTAAAAAAAAATAGATTCACAGGTAAGTACTTGGTTTTCTTCATAGATTTGTCCCTTCAAACTTTGATGGAGCCTTTAGATGTGCATACAAATAGTGCCAAACTATCCTTTGATATTAACACAATAGGGGCTTACAAACAGTATTTTTACATGGAACTTTGCTTTTATTTAAAAATAAAGCTAGAATAGGAAGGCTGATATTCCTCTTTTAAAATTATTATTAAAATAGGGGCACCTGGGTGGCTCAGTCAGTTGAGCGGCCAACTTTGGCTCAGGTCATGATCTTGCGGCCCGTGGTTTTGAGCCCTGCGTCGGGCTCTGTGCTGACAGCTGGGAGCCTGTAACCTGCTTCAGGTTCTGTGTCTCCCTCTCTCTCTGCCCCTCCCCTGCTCACGCTCTGTCTCTGTCTCTCAAAAATAAATGTTAAAAAGTTTTAATTATTATTAAAATAATACATGCACTTGTTTAACTATAAAGCCCCCCCAAATCCCTGTGTATACGGTCAGCCATAACGATAAAAGCAAGGGATTTAAGGAGAAACAGACTTAGTAGGATTACAAATATTGTCTGAAATATATTGCCAGCTGTAATGGTGATAATAAAGGAATCGATTAAATATTAAATACAACAAAGTTTCAGTTTCTGGACAAAATGAGACTTGTTAGCAGTGACTGAGTCAAGTTCTGGATGTTGACCATGAGCTCTAGTTGAGACTCAGAGGGGGAAAATATCCATATGGATTTGGGAGATGGGAAGAACAGTACAGCTGCGGTGAATGGGTCAACTCAAACCATTTTGCCATTTCTTAATCCATGTCTATCTTGCATGCCATTTTGTTTTATTATATTTGCCCACAGAGTGTAACCATCCTGGCATTTGAGGCAAAATCCTTATGGGTGATATGCTTTGACCTACAGAAGTCATCTTCAACTTTTTTTTTAACGTTTTTATTTATTTTTGATAGAAAGAGAGAGAGAGAGAGAGACGGAACACAAGCAGGAGGGGGCAGAGAAAGAGGGAGACACAGAATCAGAAGCAGGCTCCAGGCTCTAAGCTGTCAGCACAGGGCCCGATGCAGGGCTCGAACTCATGAACTGCAAGATCATGACCTAAGCCAGAGTAAGACACTTAACCAACTGAGCCACCCAGGCGCCCCAACTTTCTTAACAATATATTTAAAAGTCTGAAGAAAATGGGGGAACCTTGGATTAATAAAATAAACAAATACAAATGTTCAGAGCTATTTCTTGTGTGTGGTTTTACTTAAATATTTTGAGTTCCTTGAAGGTAAAATCCCTATTTCTATATCTTTGCATAGTATCTATCATGGCAGGAGAACACAGCATTGGACTTGTTTTCAAGTGTTGTGCAAAATTCTAAAAGTTCACTCAAGACATTTAAGATGGAGCCTCATTTTAATGTTGTAAATGCTCTACATGAGGAAATGTATGGCCAGAACTGCTATAGAGGTAGTGATTGTGTGTAGGGGGTGTAGAAATGAGCCAAGGACAGCTTTAGGGGAAGATGTTTGGAATTCTCTTTTAGAAGTGTCAACAGGGTCTCAAAGCAGACAAGGCAGACTCCCAAGTAAGGAAAGCACAGGATAGTGCATAGCGTTTGAGCACTTCACCTACTGCCTGGCTCTGTGATGTCAGGCTAGTTGTTCATCTTCTTTGCTTTGAGCCTCGTTTTCTTTTTCTTTTTTTAATTTTTTAAATGTTTATTTTTGAGAGACAGAGCACAGGCTGGGGAGGACCCGAGAGAGAGGCAGACACAGAATCCTAAGCAGGCTCCAAGCTCCAAGCTGTCAGCACAGAGCCCAACACAGGGCTCGAACCCATGAACCCTGAGATCATGAGCTGAGCCAAAGTCAGATGCTTAACCAACTGAGCCACCCAGGCTCCCCTGAACCTCTATTTTCTAAATGGAGATAATAACCTCTGCTTGAAAGTGTCACAAGGAAGAAGGGAGGAGGTCAATTCAGTAAACCACTCTGTAGGCATTGGATAAGTGAAAGCTAGAGTATTTTTGGTACCAGGTCTAATAGTCCTTGTGTAGTCCCCCCACCCCTGCACAGTACAAATAATAGTCCATGCGACCAGTATCATATGGCAGGTATGATGGTGCATCACTTCCTACAGGTTATCAAGACTGAGGCTTCTGTCTAAAGCATTGTCTTATTCTCTCCTCCTTCTCTCTTGTATCACTCTAGGACATGCAAGTTCCCAAGCTGTGATCAGCCCTGTGCAGAAAAGCACATGGAAAAGAACCCAAGCCTCCAGCCAACAGCCAGCAAGGAACGGAGGCATTCCAACCTCCACAGGACTGAGCTTACAGATGCTTCCAGCTGAGTCTTGAGAACTGTATCCCGAGCAACCACTTCACTAAAACCTGGTGAGAGAACCCAAGTGAGAACCACTGAGTAAACCCACATCCAAATTTCTGATCCTCAATTACTGAGAGGTAATACATGATTATTGTTTTAAACTGCTAGGTTGGGGGCCATTTGTTACACAGCAATGGATAGCTAATACAGTTCCTTAAAGCCTCTGTTCTATTAGATGAATTCTGTCTTGGGAAAATCTCAACAAGGCTACACACCCTAATGTCTCTGCATTCAGTCTTCAAGGACTAAGCCACTACCAAACTCTTCTCAAACTATGACCAGAATTAGAAAAGATGGGAGGTCACAGGCAAGAAACAGGAAAGATCATTCACTTGCCAAGTATTTCTGGTCATAATTCAGGAGATACATCAAGCCAGAACACCAAAATACAACCTAAATTCAATACAGCCACAGGATGTGACCTTAGCAAAATGACAAATGGAACCTTAACTCAATGACTAACCTGAATTCCAGAGTGAGAGAAAATGCAATGCGGAAAATTAACCGCTATATTCTTGGAACCGTTAAGAGGAAGCACTTAAAAATATCAAGAGAATAGTGTTACATAAAACCAAGAGAAGCCCACTTAAAGACTAAATGAATTGAAGTGGGAAGGTCATGCATTAAAGTCGCTCCTATCACAAGGGAAATAAACAGAGAAGGCTTTGGAGGAAGAAGAGAGATGACTGTATCTTCAATCTGTCATCTCCAGCTTCTGATAATCTTCTAAAAGCTTTGAAAATTGCTTTACTTCCATAGAAACTGTCATTAACAAGTTTGATCACATACAGCTTCTCCTGAAATGTAACATGATTATGAAGCCATGCTGTGTGTGAATTCACTTATCTTCCGACGGACACATTCAACCACCCGATGAAGCAAATCAGACCAAAGTGGAAAGCAACTGCCAGACAGCAAATAGTTTAGGGAGCTGTTGTCTGCCTTCCCTCCATCTGTTTATCCTGTTAAGTTATGAGCAAAGTTGAGCCTCTGTAGAAGTCTGAAGACACATACATCAAAAAGTCTCTGTATTTCCTACTTAAATGCTGACAAAAGTGTAAAACTCATTTTACTAGTTTATTTTCGCGTGGATTTTGATCCTCATTTTCTTCCTCAGTGGAGGGAAATCAGCAGTGATGATAAAGCACCCAAAAGGAGTCATGCTGGGGTGCTCGGCTGGCTCAGTCAGTAGAGCATGCAACTCTTGATCTCAGGGTCATGAGTTCAAGCTCCATGTTGGATGTGGAGCCTACTTAAAATAGAACTTTAAAAACTCTATATAAAAAAAAAATAAGTTGGATGGTCTAAAAAACAAAAACAAAAGGAGTCACATTTAAGGTCAGTGTTACTGTCTTCCACGACTGAATGAAAAACACTATCATGCATTGCAACTGCAAAGGCAATCTACATGTGATGGGCTTCTCTAAAATGGACAGATTTCTGCACTTGTGTCATAACATATACTGTTTTGCAAATACCTCAAATGCATTTTTATTATTATTTTAAAAAATTGTTTTAATGTTTATTTTGGAGAGAGAGAGAGAGAGAGACAATGTGAGCAGGGGAGGGGCAGAAAGAGGGAGACACAGAATCCGAAGCAGGCTCCAGGCTCCAAGCTGTCAGCACAGAGCCGAATGTGGGGCTCAAACCCATCAACAGCGAGATCGTGACCTGAGCTGAAGTTGGATGCTTAACCGACTGAGCCACCCAGGCGCCCCTGAAATGCATTTTTTTTTAAAGGCCTTTATTTAAATCCAGTGCCTAACTGGTCAGAATTATTCCTTTCCCTCTCTCATCTTTCCTCTTTTCCTTTCTTTGAGAAAAGAGTATTTTCAATAAAACAAAAAAACCAGAATAATAGGATAAGTTAAGTCTTGATTAATTACCTCATTTTAACTTTGGAAGTAATTCTAGGTTTCCACTGAGTTAGCACAATTTTAATTAAAGCACTCCAGGAGAAAGCTCTAATTATGACTGTTAATAGCTTAGACTTATTAATGGTCTATTTTTCAGGACCTATTTTAACAGTTTGTATCATGGGGTGCCTGGATGGCTCAGTTGGTTAAGCCTCTGACTTTGGCTCAGGTTGTGATCTCACAGTTCATGGGTTCGAGCCCCACATGAGGCTCTGTGCTCACAGATCAGAGCCTGGGGCCTGCTTTGTGGATTCTGTCTTCCTCTCTCTCTTCCCCTCCCCTGCTTATACTCTGTCTCTCTCTTTCTCAAAAATAAATAAAACATTTAAAAAAATTTTTTTAAAAACCCACCTTGTACATGTACTCCATAGAAAGCAGTTAATGTACCAAATTTTACCTTAGGTCCCCAACAAGAGTATGCCATGACTTCATGTATTAGTAATCCATATTAATTTTCTTGTCTGACATGTGACATGTTAGCATGACAGCCGCATTATGACCCTACATTTGATATCTAGGATTCATTAATCCCAAGATACTAGATGCCTGATTTTAGGGTGTGGAATACAGATGTAGTAATGGTGGACCATTTATTCAGTGATTATTTCAGAGGTGGGTAGAGAGGTACATTTGAAAAAAATTCGTTTCCCCTTGAAGGGAGAAAAAGAATGGATAAGAGGCTGCTCCTTGGAGAGAGGGATGTTCTGGAGGTGGAGGCATTTACCTTAGAAAAGAGAAATATTTCTGCCTATGAACAAGGAAAAGTTTCAACACTATTAAGAATATTGATTAAAGGTCTGAGACTTAGTGAAGTTCCATGTCTACTTGTAGACTTTTATAGAAATGCCAATCATTTCTGTGTGGTGGAAAATAAATCCCCAAAAGTTCTTATGTAATGCCCTCAGAAAATACTAGCCTGCAAAATTCCTTTACTAAATTGCCTACAAATATGTAGCCCCTCAAATGCTCTTCAGACCAGTTTGACAGTGTACTGGTTGCCTTATTAATTTATGTGCTGAATAAAAAACGTCTGACACGAGCTGATTTTATATTTAAACAAGAGTCATGACTAACAGCGTGTAGCAGTAATAATAATAATGATAGCACTACCTTATTATAAACCCATCACCAAAAACAATTCCATCCTTCTCAGTCATTTGTGTGATGTTTTCTTCATGATATTTAGAATGTAAAGCATTGAGGAGCTCTGGTCCATGAGTAAAATGTTTGATAAATGACATTTAAATATTCAACCATACAAAGCTCAAAGTCTTCTAAGCCCTGGGAAAAGCAGGCTCCATGATTCTTTTATAATTTTCTTTGACATAAATGAATGGCCAATCATTTCAAAATCAACAAGGAGTTCATAGACAGGATAACAAAACATTACAATCAGACATGGTGTTAATGATCTGTCTGCAGTGGTTCTGAACTGGGGCGATTTTACCCCCAGAGGGCACTTGGCAACATCTGAGGTCATGATTGGCGGCCATAACCAGGCAGAAGGTGCCAGGAGCATTGCATGTTGGGTAGAGACGAGGTTCGCTGCTAACGACCCTACATTGCCTAGGATGGCTTAAAATGTTAGTAGTGCTTATGCTAACAGCTCAGAGCCTGGAGCCTGTTTTAGATTCTGTGTCTCCCTCTCTCTCTGCTCCTCCCCTGCTCACACTCTGTCTCTCTGTCTCTGAAAAATGAATAAACCTTAAAAAAAAACTTAAAAAAATTTTAGTAGTGCTAACGTTGAGAAAGACAAGTCTACAGTATCAAGGTAAAGTGAATAGAGAAATTAGCAGGCAAAAAATAAGGGGGAAGACAATCACAAATGAAGTGTAATTCCTTCCAATAAAACTCTGTATAAGAATATTATATTAGCCTAAGAAATAGGATGGCAATTACCTTTGAAGTGCACTCTCTGTTTTCAGGTAATATAACTTGTGATTCATTTCAGAATTGATGTCGAACGTTAAGAATAGCAAATTATTTTCATTTTTCACAATAACTTTGGCAAAATGGCAAATTATACGGCAGTTCAACTCAAGTACAATTGCCACCTTGTTTTATGGGCTGTGTTAACTCTCCAAAGGAGTGAAGTATTTCGTAGATTTTAATTTCACTTTTGGTAATTTCCTACATGAATTTTGAGGCAAAGTATCCACTTTTCCCTTGGAAAACAGGTGTCCTTGACCAAACCTATACATTATGTCTCCTTTCATCATTCGACATTGGAATTGAGATATTATTTCATCTGGGGTACTATAAGTACTTCTTACCAGGGTTTTTATGTTAAAAAGAACCCTACCAGGCCTTTCTCTTGGGGGCACAAAGAGAACCAACAGATTTCACACCTTTCAGAAGCTATGAACATGCCACCATATTCAACTATAAATCTTACTCACCTTTGTACATATATTTGGTTTTTTAAGAAACTGTTCCAAGTTTCATGAGCACATTATTTTCAAGAGGAAACAGAAGTCTTTATGTCCATAAGAGCACAACTTAATGTTGCAGAGACCCAAAATCTACAGAAGTATTTATAAACAGAAACAAACCTCCAACCCTCAAGAAGAAACCTTGTGGTACGTGTAAGTGGCAGGATGTAACAATTTTCCATATGTGTTAGAAGAATATTAAAGTAAGAATTCCCAAAAATCCTCACCTAGAGAGAAAATGATGAATAACATGATAATAGGAATCATTCTAGTCTTTTTTTAAAAAGCATGCCTAGGGGCACCTGGGTGGCTCAGTTAAGCGTCTGACTTTGGCTCAGGTCATGATCTCGGGGTTTGTGAGTTCAAGCCCCACCTTGGGCTCTGTGCTGACAATTCAGAGCCTGGAGCCTGCTTTGGATTCTGTGTCTCCTCCTTTCTCTGCCCCTCCCATGCTCATGCTCTGTTTCTCTCTGTCTCTCAATAATAAATTAAACGTTAAAAAAAAATTTTTTTAAAGAAAAAGCACGCTTAAACCATAGTCTGTAACTACCTCTCTCCAAATATGCCCAGGATGATATTACATGCTGACAAAATAAATTCCTCACCAATAAATAGTATTAGATGTTAAAAGTGAAGTGGTATTTGAGGGAACTAAGGATTTTAATTATTTCCTGATGGAGCATACAGCAAAACTCACAAAGCCCACTGAGAAGTCTTTGATTTCATATCCTGAGAGCCCAAATGATCACTTCCCATTCCCTGCCCCACCTTGCACAGGGAATCCAGTTCAATTCATTCAGCTGATGTCTGGCAGTTTTTAGGGCAACCCAAATCATCCCAGGGATGGAATACATATTAATCCATGACCAGAGGAAACAGGCCCTTTCGATCTAATCAGGAATTAGATTTCAGGAGATGCTACTTTATTGTGAAGGAAAATGAACACATTCAACTGTCAGGGCATGCCAGATAGAGAGGTTTTCCTTTGCATCTGACCAAACACAACACACCAGACTGTAACTGAACTCTTTGAAATATATATATCAAAGCCCATGCAATACAGAATAAATTATCCCTGTGTTGTGGGATAGGGGATCTGCCATTTCAGGCAGAAGTCAGCTCAGAAGAGAAGCATGCAATACTAGAAACCTTCAACATTACAAAGTTAAAAGTCAGACACTGCACAGGTCAATTCCTATAATCCACTCTGAGTGTTCTTGTCTAGAATATTCTCAACTCTGTAGGGCAGCCGTTACACATCTGTTGTGGGTCTGTTTGTGTTACTTCTTGGCTAGAAAGCACACTTATTGCAGAAGGCAATTCTCTAGAAATGTTTTACACATCGTTTTCTAAAGTAGCACACAAGTTTCCAGCAGAGCTCACATATCTTGGAAGCCATGACAACCATGCATAGGTTACAGTGGGGCATAAAATTTGCCAACTGTCCCTGGGTTTTCTAAATCCATCTTCTCTATAGCACTTTGGTTTCAACTATCCTTAATTTTGAGCCACTGGACGAGATTAAGAATCATATTTACGTTGTAAGAAACATGTCTTTAAAAAGGCAATTTTGGGAGGAGAGCCTGGGTGGCTCATTTGGTTAAGTGGCCAACTTCAGCCCAGGTCATGATCTCACGGTTCTTGAGTTTAACCCTGCATCGGGCTCTGTGCTGACAGCTCAGAGCCTGGAGCCTGCTTCAGATTCTGTGTCTCCCTCTCTCTGCCCCTCCCTGCTCATACTCTGTCCTTCCCTCTCTCTCTCTCAAAAATAAACATTAAAAAAAATTTTTTTTAATAAAAAGGCAATATGGGGGAAATGTATCCATTTAGAACTTGCTTGTGAAAACCAGATTCAGAAAAGCTCTTTCCTTATAGTACTTTGTCATAGAGACATTTGAGAAGAGCTAAAATAAATGATATTATTTCATAACTACATTCTTATTGAATTCACCATCCCATTGCCAGGAACACTGACAATTTTCTCAGACATTTTTTTGATTTGGTACTTTTAGGTAAGGTCACTGATGGAAAACAAAGAATAATTTAATTAAAATACTCTATAGCATTTTGGACACCATCAGTCCCCAGAAGGTGAAGCATTGATATTTGAAGATCACACAAAGAAAACAAATTGAAAGTCTCTCTTCTGGGAAAGAGACTTTGCTTCCATTGGAATTCTTTGAAGTTCCTCTTTTGATTGCTGGCATATTAAATACAAATTCATAAAACTGCTGTGATTTCAGAGATCAGGCAGTGCAAATTCTAAAGAACATCATATAAATTAGGGTCTCCAAAGAGAGGCCTCAGTTTTCTGATTCTACCTATAGGCACTAGAGATGCTCTTTTTTTTTTTAAGTTTATTTATTTTGAGAGAGAGAGAGAGCATGATCAGGGGAGAGGCAGAGAGAGAGAATCCAAAGCAGGCTCTACGCTATCAGCGGAGAACCCAATGCAGGGCTTGTGTGACCTCACGAACTGTGAGATCATGAGCTGAGCCAAAACCAAGAGTCAGATGCTTAACCGACTGAGCCACCCAGTCAGTTACCCAGACACCCTGAGATGCTCTTGAATGTGTTCACTAAGAATGTCTAAGTTATTAGGTGCAGCACTATTTGCAATAGGAAAAATTGGAAGTATTTTCAATACAATTAATAAGAGAATGTTTATAAACTGGGAGAGTCATTGAAACAATCACCTAAAAGACTAAATTCACAGGGCACCTGGGTGGCTCAGTTGGTTAAGCATCTGATTTCAGCCAGGTCATGATCTCACAGTTTGTGAGTTCGAGCCCTGAGTCGGGCTCTGTGCTGACAGCTCAGAGCCTGAAGCCTGCTTCAGACTCTGTCTCTCTCTCTCTCTCTGTCTCTCTCTCTCTCTCTCTCTGCCCCTCCCCCACTCATGCTCTGTTTCTCTCTCCCAAAAATGAATAAACATTTTTAAAAAATTTTTTTTAAAAGACTAAATTCAAATTGAATGTACCAACATGGAAACATCTTTTATTTTTTAACTTTATTTGTTTATTTTGAGAGACACAGAGACAGCGTGAGCAGGGGAGGGGAAGAAAGAGAGAATGCCAAGCGGTCTCTGCACTATCAGCTCAGAGCCCAACACGGGGCTAGAACCCATGAAACCATGAGATCATGACCTGAGCCAAAACCAAGATTTGGGCGCTTAACCAAATGAGCCACCCAGGCGCCCCAGAAACATCTTAATATATACTAAAGTGAAGTGGAAAATTTTTATGCACAAATGCAGATATACTCTATATATAATATGTAACATGTATATGAAGCTATGTATGATCCATTCCTCTATATTTTTCCATTTTTCTATAAGTTTCTCTATAAGTTCTATATGTTTCCATTATGGAGTATGACATTCCCACACACTGTATTTCTCCTCATCCAGAAGGTCAGGGTCACTCTCTAATTGTTAAGAACCTGTGAATACCCCAATGGCAGATAAAAGAAAGGTGAGGGAGGACAAGCCCATTCTTCCAGCTCTACAAAACCTATGCAACCTACAACTTTCAATGCATGGATATTTATTCATGGGAGAATTCAAAATTAAAATAACATAGTGGGTATTAAGAAGGCTGGAATGGTTGAAGACTTTGGCTTCATAGTTAATGTTGTCAGTCGTAGAATTTCAAAAATTAGATAAGAACACTGTGAACAGAGGCACTCTTCTACCCCCTTGGTTAATATTTATTAAGTGCCTTTGCATGATGCCTTGCCCATAATAGATACTAAATAAACATTTGTTGAAGTAATAAATGGTGCTGGTAGTTCAGTTTAAGGTGCACATTGTTAGGTTGGGATAAAAGTGAGGGTTGTACAGAGTTGAGAAATGAGCCATTACAGTCATCTCCAAGGGCTTGTCTACAAAGTCTTTGTAAAAAGTTCCCTTCCCTTGCTCAGGCTTGGCATGGGATGACCTCATAAAATCAATACAACTTCCTAATCCCTAAGACCCAGAGCAGATCCCACATTTTTCATCTTTACTGTTTTACCACAACTAGAGGTCCCAATATGATACACCCTGCAAATGGCAATCATTGTAGTAATAAGCTTTTTTTCCCCATGCACAATGCAGCTTCGTTTCAGGCTACATGAATTCAAAGAAGTCATAAGGACGTCAGCCATAAAATGATCATCCACAGGTGAAAGAGTACACTTATGATCACTGTGCAAAGCCAGTAGTCCCCAAGGTATTTATCATCAGGGTTAGGCATCAGGAAACAAATATGGAGGTGAAGGGAGCATGGCTCCCAAAAGAAGCATTTACAGAGAGCAAAGCTTTGGAATTCCAGAATTTGAGCTAAGTTTTAAATCTAGAGGGGGAAGTCTGTAAGGAGGTAGAAACATATCCCCATGTGTGCAGCAAGATGAGTAATAAGGATGTAAATATATACAGAGGGGTTGTCCTCTGCCCCCCTAAGGAGAAGAGGAAAAGGGGAAACTGTATGATGCTTTTGAAAAACATTCACTGAATAATCTGTAAATCTCATTGAACTCCCCCAGTGATCTTCTAAAATGTTTTAGTCAAAGAAACAATAATGGCATTTGAAAGGCAACGGGAAACACTGAAGTGTCAACGTTTTTCCCACTCAGAAGGCATTTCCCTTGTGGGGCATGTGTCATAGTAGGGAAATGTGAAAGGTTTTTGTTGTTGTTGTTGATGTCATTTTCTAACATCTGGCATGATGTGGCTTCCCAGCTGAGGACAAAAGTCCTGGAATGCCTACCTCTTTGTAAAAATGGCTTTTGCTGCGGTACTTTTAGACATGGTGCATGTAAGAACATTAGCCCCCCCCCCCCAAAAAAAAAGAAAAGAAAAATTAGGGACCAGTGGAATATCAAAATAAAAAAGTAAAGATGAGTGCTTGAAAGCCAGACCACAAGGTCTTACTCAATTGTTAAAACTGGGAAACAAATATGACTTTGAGCCTCCTTGTAGGCCAAAGCAAAAAAGCATACATATAATAAATACAAAATGATTTGCAAGAAAAGAGGATCTTGAGATCGTGGAGACATTTTTTTGTGGATTTTCATAGGAACGACACAGTTATAGTTCAAAAAACCTGGTTTTTAAAGGCCTGACGGACCTTAAGAATACGATTAAGGATATCAAAAGAAATTTACACAATTATGGGTTTGGAAAAATTGGAGATCGTTTTGAGATTGTATTCTCTGATAAGATATTAGGTACATAAAGACATGCCCAGACTGAAACTGAGAGGATGGAGAAAAATATTTCATGCAAATGGAAAGAAAAGGGAAGTTGGAGTAGCAATACTCCTACCAGACCAGACTGACTTTATTTTTTTTTTTTTTCAACGTTTTTTTATTTATTTTTGGGACAGAGAGAGACAGAGCATGAACGGGGGAGGGGCAGAGAGAGAGGGAGACACAGAATCGGAAACAGGCTCCAGGCTCCGAGCCATCAGCCCAGAGCCTGACACGGGGCTCGAACTCACGGACCGCGAGATCGTGACCTGGCTGAAGTCGGACGCTTAACCGACTGCGCCACCCAGGCGCCCCCAGACCAGACTGACTTTAAAACAAAGACTGTAACAGAAGACGAAGAAGAGCATTACATAATGATAAAGGGATCATTCCAAGAAGAAGGCAAGACATTCATAAATATTTATGCACCCAACACAAGAACACCTAAATATATAAAGCCAATGCTAACAAACATAAAGGCAGAAATTGACCAGAATACAATAATAGGAAGGGACCCAAATACCTGATTTACGTCAATGAAAGATCAACCAGACAGAAAATCAATAAAGAAACACTGGTCTTAAGTGACACATTAGACCAGATGGACTTAACAGTTATAAACTGAACATGTTATCCAAAACCTGCAGAGTACACATTGTTTGCAAGTGAACACAGAACATTCTCCAGGAGTGAACACATGTTAGGCCACAAAAGAAGTCTCAAAAAATTTAGAAGAATGAAATCATACCAAGCACCTTTTCCATCCACAATAGCGTGAACCTAGAAATCAATTACAAGAAGAAATTTGGAATAAACACAAACATGTGGAGGTAAATCAACATGCTACTAAACAGTCAATAGGTCAACAAATCAAAGAAGAGATTTAAAAAATACCTTGAGACATATGAAAATTGAAACACAATTTTCCAAAATCTATGGGACACAGCAAAAGCAGTTCTAAGAGAGAAGTTTACAGCAATACAAGCTTATCCCAATAAACAAGAAAAATTCCAAATAAACTAACTTTACACACAAAGGAACTAAGAAAAGAACAAAGCCCAAAATTAGTAGAAAAAAAGGAAATAAAGATCATAACAGAAATAAATGAAACGGAGACTGAAAAAGTAGAAAAGATCAATGAAACTAAAAGCAGGTTCACTGAAAAGACAAAATAAAAAACCAGACTCATCAAGAAAAAAAAGCAAGAGCCCAAATAAACAAAATCAGAAATGACACTACAGACATACAAAGGATAATAAGAGACTACTATAATTATGCATCAACAAATTGGAAAACCTAGAAGAAATTGATAAGGGGAAATACACAACCTTCCAAAACTGAATCACGAAGAAACATAAAATCTGAATAAGACCACAAAAAATCAAATTGAACCCATATTTTAAAAAACTCTCAATAAACAAAAGTCCAGGACCACATGGCTTCACAAGTGAATTCTACCAAACATTTAAAGAATTAGTACCTATCTTTCTCCAATTATTCCAAAAAAGTTGAAGGGGAAGTAATTCTTCCAAATTCATTCTGTGAGGCCAGCATTATGTTGCTATGAAAACCAAAGATACCACACACACACACACACACACACACACACACACACACACACACATTACAGGCCAATATTCCTGATGAATGTAGATTAAAAAATACCCAATAAAATATCAGCAAACCAAATTCAACAATGTATTAAAAGGATTATATACTACAATCAAGTGGGATCTATTCCAGAGATACAAGAATGGCTCAATAATCCACAAATCAATGTGACACACCACATTAACAAAATGAAGGAGAAAAGCCATATAATTATCTCAAAAGAAGCAGAGAAAGCATTTCACAAAGTTCTACAACCATTTATAAGGAAAAATCTCAACAAAGTGAGTATAGAGGCAACATACCTCAATATAATAAAGTCCATATATGACAAATCCACAGCTAATATCACACTAAATTGTGAAAAGCCAAAAGCTTTTCCTCTAAGATCAGGAACAAGAAAAGGATGCCCACTTTTACTCAACATACGTTGCCAGTCCTAGCCATAGCAATTAGGCAAGAAAAAGAATTTAAAAGGATCCAAATTGGAAAGGAAGAAGTAAGACTGCCATGATTTGTAGATGATATAACACTATATATAGGAAACTCTAAAGACACGGCCAAAAATCTATTAGAACTAGTAAATGAATTCAGTAAAGTTGCAGGATATAAAATTAACACACAAGAATCTGTCAGATTTCTATACACTACTTAACAAGCTATCAAAAAGAGAAATTAAGAAACAATCCCAGGGAGCCTGGGTGGCTCAGTTGGTTAAGCGTCCAACTCGTGGTTTCAGCTCAAGTCACAATCTCACGGTTTGTGAGTTCAAATCCCACATCGGGCTCTACAGTGGTAGTACAGAGCATACCTGGGATTCTCTCTCTCCCTCTCTCTCTGTCCCTCCCCTGCTTGTGCTCTCTCACTCTGACAATAAATAAATAAATAAACTACAAAAAGAGAAACAATCTCATTTATAATTGCATTAAAAACAATAAAATACCTAGAAATAAATTAAACCAGACATTAAAGGCTTGCACTCCGAAAATTCTAAGACATTGATGAAAGAAACTGAACACAAATAAATGTAAAGATATTCTGCGCTCATGGATGGGAAGAATCAATACTGTTAAAATGTGAATACTACCCAAAGCAATCTACAGACTCAATGCAAACCCTATCAAAATACCAACAGAATTTTTCACACAACCACAACAAAAATCCTAAAACTTGTATGGAACTACAAAAGGCCCCAAGTAGCCAAGGAAATCCTTGAAGAAGGGCACAAATGGTAGTATCATGCTCTGTGATTTCAACCTAGACTACAAAGTATGGTACTGGCATAAGAACAGACACTTGGATGGATGGGGCAGAAAAAAGAGCCCAGAAATAGACCCATTCTTATATGGTCAACTAATCTATGACAAGGAAGGCAAAAACAGATAATGAGGAAAAGAGTCTCTTTAATATATGTTGCTGGGAAAACTGGACAGCTACATGCAAAGAATGAAACTGGACCACTGTCTTACACCACACCACAAAAATGAATTGAAAATGGATTAAAGAGCTGAACAGAAGACTGAAACCATGACACTCATAAAAGAAAACATAGGCAGTAAATTCTTAGACATCAGTCTTAGTAGTACTTCTTTGGGCCAATCTCCTCAGACAAGGGCAACAAAAGCTAAAATAAACAAATGAAATTGCATCAAACTAAGAATCTTCTGCATAGTGAAGGAAACCATCAACAAAACAAAAGGGCAACCTACTGAATGGGAGAAGATATTTGCACATCATACATCTGGTAAAGCACTAAAAATCAAAATATAGAGAGAATTTCTACAGCTTAATATTTTTTAAAAACCCAATTTTAAAAAGAATAGAGGATACAAATAGACATTAAGAAGGCATCCAGATGGCCAATAGATACACGTAAAGATATTCAAGATCACTCATCAGGGAATGCACATCAAAACCACAAGGAGATGTCCCCTGATACCTGTGACAATGGCTATTATCAAAAAGACAAAAACTGACAACTACTGGCAAGGATTTATAGCAAAGGGAACCTTTGTACATTCTTGGTGGGAATGCAAAATGGTGCAGCCACCCTGGACAATAATATGCAGTTTCCTCAAAAAATTAAAAACAGCAATACCACATGATCTAGCAATTCCACTTCTGGGTATTTACCCTAAGAAAAAGAAAACACTAATTCAAAAAGATGTACGTACCTCTATGTTCATAGTAGCATCACTTACAATAGTCAAGTGTAAAGAAACTATGTGTCCATCAATAGATAAATGAATAAAGAAGATGTGGCATACAAATGCAATGGAATATTACTCAGCCATAAAAAATAATGAAATCTTGCCATCCATAACAACAAAGAAGGACCAAGAGGGTATTAGGCTAAGTGAAATCAGTCCAACAGACAAAGACAAATATATCATGATTTCATGATTTTATGTGTAATGTATAAAACAGAACAAATGAACAAACAAAACAGAAACACACTCATAGACTTATTGATACAGGAAACTAATTGTTAGTTATCAGAGGGGGGAAGGGCTGTCTATCTATACACACACACATACACACACTTCTCCCTTGAGAGAATCTTACCTGGAGTGAGAAAAGGCGGTTGTGATATAAAGCCAGAATTCTTGGGTATACTGGCCATACGTCATGGATACTATTAAAGTCTATTCTAATTATTAACAATTGGCATAATTTTAGCAAGTGTGAGAACAACTACTGCTCTTTATTACACACACCAGAATGACCACAACACATCACTATGCCATCCATTGAAGCAAAGACAGACATCTTAGTCCTAAAATGTTCCCACCCACAGAATACAAAGAAATTACAAATAAAAACTGGAACTATTTAGGTTGTTCTCAACAAAGCTTGCTGAAAGGGACTCTAACAGTAGCAAGCTGAAATGACCAATGCCTCTTCCTCATGAAGAGTATTAGCCTGAGAAACTGAGGCTTATGATTTGCCTCATGATTTGCCTCCACTAAGGATGGAGCTGCCTTAGTAATTAAAAGAAATGCTCAAATAACTTGCCATTTGCATTTTAAGAGACTAAAGAAGCATCTTTTAGACAAAAAATAACCCACACCATTTTGAAGTAGATGATTAAGGGCAAGGGTCTTTCCCTATTATAAGACTCTATATTAAAGTAAAGCATGGCACTGACACACAGAAAGAAAAATAGGCTATTGAAACTGAATATAGAACTTATAATCAGACTCATGGATATATGGAAACTCTGGGTGTGTGTGTGTGCACGTGCACACATACCACACATGTGCAGATTTAGCATTTATAACACTGACTAAATTATGTATATATCTAAACACTAGAAACAACCCAAAAGGTCATTCAACAAATGACTATAAGTCAAGGAATAGCTATATAGTCATAATATTCAGCAATAAAATTTACAAACAACTCGGGTGCCTGGGTGGCTCAGTTGGTTAAGCACCTGACCTTGGCTCAGGTCATGATCTCACAGTTTGTGAGTTTGAGCACCGCATCAGGCTCTGTGCTGACAGCTCAGAGCCTGGAGCCTGCCCCAGATTCTGTGTCTCCCTGTCTCTGCCCCACCCCCACTTGCATTCTGTCTCTGTCTCTCAAAAATGAATAAACATTAAAAAATTTTAAATAAAAAAAATTACAAACAACTAATACTTGCAAAAGCATGAATCAATCTCAAAAAATTGGGGCACCTGGATGGCTCCATCAGTTAAGCATCCAACTCTTGGTTTTGGCTCAGGTCATGATCTCAAAGTTCATGAGTTCAAGCCCTGCGTTGGGCTCTGAACTGACAGCTTGGATCCTCCTTGATATTCTCTCTCTCCCTCTCTCTCTGCCCCTCCTTCATTTGCTCACACATGCTCTCTCTCTCCCAAAATAAATTAACGTTTAAAAATCTTAAAAATTGCTATACTAAGTTGAAAGGACCCAAGCAAGAGAGTACAAACTATATGATTCCATTTATATAAAATTCTATCGCATGCACATTAATCTATAGTGACAGAAAGAAGGTTGGCTGTTGCTTGGTGGGATGGACTGCTATCAGCAGGAGGAAATTTTTAGGGTTAAATGTTAATTATCTTCATTGTGGTGGTGGTTTCTCAGATGAATACATAACTTAAAACTAGTCAATGTGTACATTTTCACATTGTGTACTCCAATTATACCTCAATATTGTTTTTAAGTGAGAAAGGCTTGGTTCAAAGAGAAGAGGTTCAAAATACAATAGAAGATATAATAATTATTAGTTGGTTCATTGGCAAACTGGCATGGGTCATAAAGAACAAGTAGGAGTTATTGGACTGAAGTAAAAGGAACCCTTCTACAGTAACGGGAGAGAAGAAGAGAATGTGTGTATATACAGGTAGATTTGCTGGAAGTAAGGCAGCTTTCTCACCTCCACCACTAATGGATCTGAAACTGGCAAGGTTACCTGCTCAGAGTGAGGGGTCGGGGGCAGAGAAGAGGACTTTAAAAAACAATAGGGAAAGCATTTCAGTTACTATTGCTGTAGAATAAACTAAACTGAGTGGCATAAAATAGCAACCATTTGTTATGCTCGAGAATTCTGTGTGTCGAGCATATGGAGAGGGCACAGCAGAAATAGCTTATTTCTACTCCAAAATGTCTAGGACTTGAGCAGTTCTCCTGAGAGTGGGATGTAACTCAATGACCGGGGCCTGAAATCATCTGAAGTTTCACCCTCTCACATGTCTGAAGACAGATACTGGCTATGGGTCAGGAACTCAGCTGGGGCTACTGGCTGGAACATCTTCATGTGTCCTGAAGTCTTTCCAGAAGGCTGTTTGGGCTTCCTCACAACATACTGTCTGGTTCTAGAAGAGAAGAAATTCTCCCAGAAGAACCAGGTGGGAACTATACTACTTTTATGACCTACTTGAAAGCTGCTCCTTTAATAACATGCCTGCCTAAATTTGAAAAGAGGTCACATGGACCCCACCTCTCTGATGGAAGGAACAGCAAAGTCCCATTGTTATACCAGCCAGTAGGATATTGTTATGGCCATCTTTGGAAGAATCCACTTGGCAACAGCAAGTTTGGAAAAGCCATTCTATGTGGGAGAGTGAGTAGGAGTGAGTTATACACTGCCAGGCAGCGTGTAAGACCCACCTGAGGTTAGTGATTTCTAAATATAGTAGAACCATCTGCTCTACTCTGGGATTTTCTCCGGCAGTTCTCAGTTGCTATGGAATAAACACCAAGAAAGCCAAAAGCAGAGCTCATCAGGAAGAAGGGTTTGCCAGATGTGAAACACAAGAGGGGAAAGAGAATTTAGGAATGCTGGCAAGAGGGGATGAATCATAGAATTAAGATGGGCAAGAAGAAACTGTTTTAAAAATTGAGGATTCACAGATAATGAGACAATACACGGTTGCTTATTCTTATCAGCTGGCAAACTTAGTAACAACAACAACAACAACAAAAACGCAATGGCAAGAATAAGAGCAAGTATAGCACTGGGGGTGACAAGCAGAAAGCCGAAAGCCAGTCTACCTGGGTCTGTACTCAACCCTTACCACTTACTTGCTTTGTAAATTTAAGCATGGTAAACTTTCTCTACCTCAATTTTCTCATCTGTAAAATGGCATAATCGTGCCTTCCTCATGGAATCATTAGGAGTATCAAGTTTCTTATTATATGCAAAGCACTTAAAACAGTGCCTAGCATATAACCAACAATAAGTACATTATTAGTATTAAAAAGTGCCAACAAAATTCTTAGTATGTAATGGCTTCATCATATGCCTTCTGTAATTACACTTTTAAAACTGGATTTAGAGCTTATGCTTAATAAAAGGGAAGGCTGAATGATTCCACTATTTATAGGATCCTTGCACTGCTAAGTTTAAATATGTACATCTCAAACGTGCACCACAAACTTAGGAACTCAATTCCAATCGCAGAATTCCAGTTTTTATGGACACATGCTGGCCCTTTCTTAGGATTTGTTGTGCTTGATTTTTCTTACAGGCAGTGTTATGCCTGTCAGATAACCTGAATTTGGTAAATTTCCAAGACTGCCACTTCTTAAATCCATTCCAGTCACATGTCACCTCCCGACTGTGCAAAGTAAGTTTAGTATCCAACAGTCCTGGCTGTCCGTATCTGCATCCAGATGGAAAGAATGTCATCAGTTCAGCTTAACATTAGTTGTTTAACGTGAATAACTCTAGCACTTAATTTTGATGTTAAAATGGCAAGATAAATCTAAATGGTTTATGACTAAGGTAACAGATCATCTTAATCCAGTTAGAGATTCCATTAGTTCTTAATACTGCATGATACAAGTACTTCTGAGGCTAATTTTTGGCTCAAATGAGTCCAAATGATGCACGTTAAAAACAGATTTCCTGCCTGATTCCATTTGGGGGCCACAAATTTGTTCTAAATATTTCCTATTTTTAAGTTAGATTTATTATGCTACATCTCTCAAGAAAGTAATGCCCAGGTATCCTTTTTGTTTGTTTATTCATTTATTTTGAGAGAGAGGGAGCACGAGCAGGGGAGGGGCAGAGAGAGGGAGAGAGAGGGAATCCCAAGAAGGCTCCTCACTGTCAGTGCAGAGTCTGATTCTAGGCTCGATCCCACAAACTGTGAGATCATGGACTGAGCCAAAATCAGTTGCTTAACCGACTGAGCCACCCAGGCGCCCCTGTCCAGGTATCCTTTTGAACATTTCTGTAATCCTTCCTGTAAGATACAGTACCGTTCACCGGAAATTGGCAATTCATTTATCCTGAGAAACCATGTTCATTCCGTGAGTTTCAAAAGACAACAGACACCACCCCGCTCCCCCAACCTTGAATAATGAAACACCTGTTTCTCCCAACATTCTCTACCCATGAATGAAGTAAAGCATACTAAAAATGAGGCACAGAAAACTTGCTAATTTCTAGTTACTATCCCAGCAGCAAAATCATACCAGTCTTCTAACAATTTCTTTCATTACAAGAATTTATTGACCACTTAAGTATTTTATAAAGCACTGCAAATGCTTCTTTCCCAATGACCTTCACATAGGGATCCCTTAACCATGCTAAACAGTGTGTGTAAGAGGACACACAGCCTGTCTCCCCCATGTTACCAGGGAGGGCAAGAAGAAACAGACTCCCCAATGCCCTGGTTGAAGGGGAGAAGACCATGAAAGCCATAGGTAGTCAAGTCCACACAAAACAGACATGACAGCAACATGCAAAAACCTGCCCTAAGGCAAAACATTCTATTTCCAGATATAGGAAAAATAGGAATATAGCTACAATCTGATCAATCATCATCATGTATCCAAAGAAATTCTATGACATCCAGGAGACATAGTGCAGAGAAATCATGCTTACATGAGAACCAAACAAGTAGAGAGGATCATCCACTCACAGGAGCCTGGTTTAGGAAATATCTCGGGTAGGAAGCAGCCCAAAAAAGCAACTTTTAGTGACCTAGAAAAATGCTTACAAATAGACGGTGCTGATTTACATATACCACCTGTATGACAGGAATAGCTCTCTCTCCCTGAAAATAAGTAAATTGGCATTTCCAGCATTGCTGGAAACAGGTATTTGCAGTGTGCTTGCAGAATCAGATTTCTGAGCCTGCAGCATGGGTAACAAAATCAGTCCAGAGGTCTGTCTTCCATCCTGCTGTCCTGTGGTTCCACCCATACCATGCACACCTTCCCATCTTGCCAGAGCCTGAAAATAGCTTCCATGTCAAACCTCCCAAGAGGAAGGCTGTATTACAAAACCCAAAAGCCGGGTTCTTGTGGTTACTAACATCTCCTGTGGACTCCCATTTCCCCAAACATGCCATAAGAGTGGTATTTCTCAGGGTCTTCTCTTGCTTTTTTTAATTCTGATGCTTCACACATCTCACTCAATCTCATAATGTAATGATCTTGGTGTCATCCAGGTTCCCAACAGGAAACAGAGGGCACACTCCAAGGGGGGCAAATTGTGTAGGGTGTATCTAAAAAGAAGCTATTTACAAAGAAACAGAGAAGATATGAGGGACCATCATGTGATAGTGCAGTAACTTAGGGCAGGCCAAAGGAGGAAACACCACTGACCCCAAACCTAAAGGGACTAAGAGCATGATGAGTGCAATTTTGTAGAGGGTCACCTTGAGAGAAGAAGTGACCTTCTATTGAGGGACACAAACAGACTGAAGCAATCTACGAAGGAGGGAAACAAATAAATAAAATTGACCTCACTCTCCCATATTCTCCCACTGACCTCCTTCTGGGGATCTTTGGGAGAAATTCCTTTTGGTCATTCACATTTCTACACATCTTGAGAGCAGAGGCACTGACTGCCTTTGTTACAGACTACCTTTCCAAGGATGTCGGTATAGCACACAATCTTGAAGATAAACATTGTGCCTCCCTCCAGAGTCAAGGGCAGGCATTGCTCACTGCCCATTATAAAAGATGCAGACTCTCCAAGTTCACGGGTCTCCTGTGTAGGTGCTGCTGGCCTTCTTCACATTTTCTTGTGAATATATTAGGGGCTGGGGAACAGACACAATAAAATTCTGATACACTAGCTACCACTATTGCTATAAAAGGATATACTGTGTTTTTTTTTCTTTGTTTTGATTTCAAGTTTTTATTTAAATTCTACTTAGTTCCCATATATAGTAAAATTGGTTTCAGGAGTAGGATTCAGTGATTCATCACTTACATCTAACACCCAGTGCTCATCCCAGCAAGTGCCTTCCTTAATGCCCATCACCCATCTAGCCCATCCCCCCACCCACTTCCCCTCCAGCAACCCTCAGTTTTTTCTCCATAGTTCAGAGTCTCATATGGTTTGCTTCTGTCTCTTTTTTACTCCCTTTCCCTATGTTCATCGGTTTTGGTTTTTAAATTCTACGGATGAGTGAAATCATATGGTATTTGTCTTTTTCTGACTGACTTATATCACTTGCAAATGGCAAGATTTCATTTTTTTTTTGATGACCGAGTAATATTACACTACACACACACACACACACACACACACACACACACACACACACACTACCATATCTTCTTTTGAAAGTTTATTAATTTATTTTGAGAAAGAGGGAGAGAAGGGGGAGGGGCAGAGAGAGGGAGAGAATCCCAAGCAAGCTCTGCACTGTAAGCACGGAGCCTGATGTGGGGATCAACCTCACAAATCATGAGATCATGACCTGAGGCAAAATCAAGAGTCAGACACTTAACTGACTGAGCCACCTAGGCGCCCCTATACCACATCCTCTCTATCCATTTATCTCTATCCATAGACATTTGGGATTTTTCCATAAAATGTTGCTATAAACATTGAGGTTCATGTGCCCCTTCAAATCAGTATTTTTATAATAAGTGATATAGTTATTTTTCAACTGACCAGGAGTCCTGTGTCTTCTTTGCTTCTGTAGCGAACTGACTCATTTGCTCCTAAGTAAGGTAAAACCTCAAGCCCTTCATAGTTCTTAACAGACATCCCAATGGGCAGAACCTAACCTGAAGTCAGAGGGCAGAGCTATCATCTGACTGATTCACAGAGGTCAGCCTTCTGGAGCGAGAACAGGGAGAGGAGTGCATCTGAAGGGGCAAGGGGAATGTATCTGCCACATGATCTGAATGCTACTAACTGTCCAGTCTGTATCTCCGGGCTTGACAGCAAATATCCTGAGCTCCTGACTCATACATCTAATTGTTCACCGGCCATGCCATGGGCACCCAACTCCCAAGGTTTTCAATTTCAGGGAATGACACCATCATCCATCTGTCTAGCTGCCTATTCTTTGTTTTATTCTTGACTCATCTTTCTCCCTCCCAAACCTCACCTTGTCAATCCAAATTCACCTCTAGCTTGTTCCTTGCTCTTCATCTCTATGACCACCAGCCTATCAGGCCAACGCCATCTCCCTGTTGGAAGCCATATCAACTTAGCCTTTTTGCTTCATCATGACTAGCTCCCCTTGAGTTCTCTCAATACTTTAGCCACCATGATATTCTTCCAGTTCCTCCTAGTAGTCCTGTGACATCCCTTGACACATCTTTTATACACACTGACTTCTCTTTTGGGAACGTGTTTTCCTCCCCTCTTTTTGTGGGTAACTCCTGTACATCCTTCTGATCTCTGATCAAGTGTTTCTTCCTTAGAGACGCTCCCCCAACCCCTCAGCTAGGCCCGGTCTTTCTTTCAGACTAAGAACCAGACTAAGTTCTCTATGAAGGCAGGAACCAATTTGTTCTTGTCCTCCATGATAATGGCAGCTCCAAGCACAATGCCTCCACAGAGCAGGCTCCGGTATATATATGTCACATGAATGAGTGCAATGAAACACAGTGGCTCAGCTCCCAGTCAAATAAGGCACCCCTCAAATATGCCTATTATGTCAGGGCTGACTAGATCAATAAAACATTTCTATATGCGAGTAACTCACCTAACATCACGATAATGTTGGATCAGAGGATCTCTTTTTGAGCTGCTTGGGAATTTTTAGCCAAGTGGGCAGTTACCAAAGAAATACTTTCAAGACATATGAAATATAGAGCACATAACTTTTAAGGGTTCATTGTGCTGGAATGAAAATTTGCTACCCAAATATTTTTCGTGATTTTCCTGACATTTTTTGAAAACTAAAGCATCACTTTAAAACAACATAGGTGACATCTCCCCTAGAGCAATCTGAACATAAATTAATGTAGCAGAAACAGAAATGGTAATTACAACTATCACTGAGACATTTTCATTCCTATTCCAAAGCATTTATTCTCATCCACAACATCCAAGCTTTGACTTTCTGGTTTTAATAGCATTTTTTATATTTAAAAAGAAATGTATAAAATGAAAACCAGGGCCTCGCTCCACATGAGTAAGAACACAATATAATTTATCTGTCACTATCTTACTGCTCCGAGAACAAGAACACTTTCATTTCCTCACTTTTATCTACAGAGGTACAGTGTTAACATTGCATGAAGACAAACATTGGTATTTTCACTCCCTATTTAATCGAGAAATGTGATACAGAGTCTATTTCCCTTAGTGCCATACAGAGGCTTTATTTTTCTAGACAGTCCCACCCATTCCAAAGGCAAACACCTGAATAAGGCATCAGAAACACATCTTTCCACCTTTTTTCAAATTTTCAGTTCTGGGTCAGCAGCAGCTGGGATGGCAACCCCACCCAGGTCAGCTCTGCCACTAGCCAGGAAGTAAAAAAAAAAAAAAAAAAAAAAAAAAAAAAAAAAATTCCATGAAGCTTTTTAATTTGGGGAGAGGGCCTTCATAATTCTTCATATGCTTAGTTTGATTGGGCTGTTCTTTGACCAATTTGTTTGTTTGTTTGTTTTTTAGGATGTCTTTTCTATGTTATTCTTTGTTGCAACTGAAGCTATTATGGATAGTGACAGCAAACCTACAACTGATTTTCCTGATGCTTCCTTTACAACCCTTTTTCTGCCCCAATAGTGGGGGCAGGGGCTCTGGAATGACAAAACAGTATAATAAAGACACAATGGAATAAAGGAGAGAAGTGGGGGGTGGGGGTGGGATACCTAAGTTTTTGCCCCTCACCTGTTACCATATAATCTTTAACTCAGTTTCCAAAATTAAAAAAAAAAATGTGTGACAAGGTTAACTCTAAGGTCCTTTAAGCTCTGCGATTTCTTTTAAGATTTTTTAAAGTCCATTTATTTATTTTTGAGAGAGAGAGTGTGTGTGCACGTATGTACGTGCAAGCAGGGGAGGGGCAGAGAGAGAGTGAGACACAGAATCCGAAGCTCTGAGCTGTCAGCACAGAGCCCAACGCAGGGCTCAAACTCACAAGCCATGAGATCATGACCTGAGCCAAAGTCGGACGCTTAACTAACTGAGCCCACACGTGCCCCTAAGCTCTGTGATTTCTATTGTCATAAAGAGATAGTAAAAAAAAAAAAAAAATCACTTCCTTCTCAAGTGGAACTTAGAACTGTTTTTATGCCTGAAAGTTTCTCATGATATTTGGTTTTAAAAAATGAGGATGAGGTTGATATTTGCAACAGACTAATCTGTAGGAATCCATAAAAAACACTTTGGTTTTATTTCTTTATAGCCATTGATAAGTACACAGAAAAATAAAAGCAAATTCTAAAATGCTCATAAGCGAACATCAATCTACAGCATGAGGTATTTGTGTAATGGTTTGCTTGCTCAAGTCAATTTGCTTGCCATCAAACTAGAAATTCACATTGTAATCAAAGTAGGAATTCCTAGCTAAAACTTAGGTGGTAAAATACAAAGTGCACTTACACAAATGTTAACAAATATTGGAATCAAATTACTCATAGCATCTTTCAGGGACTAATTGTTCCATGTCTAGACATTACTTTCACACCAAGTATCTTTCTGGGGTTAACAGTTTAGAAAGAACACATGCGTACAGGGTATGGAGAGCAATACCCCAAGACCCCTAACTCTGTAGGATCCACAGAGGGTATCAGGCAAGCTCAGGGCACTAAGCTAATGACTAGAAGTTGGCCATAGAGACACAGATATTCCAGATCTAGCCCCAAACAAAAGGTTTCACTGAGTGGCTATCTAGCTACTTGATAAAAACCTCATTCCGTATGTCAACAAATCTCCAAATTTTACTCTCAGGGTCTCTTTACAATTGTAGAAATTAGTGGGGAGCCCAGGAAAGCCTCTGTCTCTATGGGCTATATCTGTTAATATTTACCACATAGGAAACTAAAACCAAGAAATCTCTTAAAGATGTATTTATGAATTAATTTTAAAATGGTAAGAAACTATATTGGAAGACAGATAACATATTTATATGAAAAATAATTTTGTAAAACAAAAAATATGATACAAGTGGCACTGTTTCACACAGTTTTGCCCACAGTTTTGCCACAGTTTATGTCTGGCTTAACGAGAAACAATTTCCCACATGTTTCTGCATTTGATCCATTGCAATATGTTGCTTAGGTTGAAGCATATGAAAAAAATAATTTGGTCTGGTCCATATATGTAGTTGGAAAGCAAGAGATTTTGACTTTTCATTCCGTTGTAGGTATTCTACGTAAACTCGATGAACAAATCTAAAACAAGTTTATGATAATTCGTTAGATTTTAAAAAGCAACTTGTTGATCAATATGTAGAGCAACTTCTTCTTCTTCTTCTCCTTCCCCTTCCTCTTCTCCTTCCCCTTCCTCTTCTCCTTCTTCTAAGTAGGCTTCACACCCCACTGTGGAGCGCAATACAGGGTTTGAATGCATAACCCTGAGATCATGACCTGAGCTGAGATCAAAAGTCAGACGCTTAACCGACTGAGCCACCCAGGTACCCCTGTAGAGCAACTTCTGATTTTTGAAAAAGAAATATTCTGGGATGTGCTTCTCCTCCCCCTCCTCTTCTTCCTCCCTTACAAATCCCAAAGTCCCATCCCAGAAAATCTGCTTCACCACAGAGTGGAACTTGGGTATCTGTATTTATTAAAGTTCCTCATTCAAGATTGAGAGAATGGTGATAACTCTAAATGGAGGTTACTTTGAATGAAAGGTCAAGTTAATAATAATGTTATTGGCTACTGATGTAAAAATATACATCCACCTTCTAGCTCCAAGGAGAAACAGATTTGGATTCTCCGTGTAGTCAGCAAACCTACAATCTCCTGTCAACTGGAAGAGCAGCACACAGAACTTTAAGGAAATTTTATTTTCTGACTCTTGATAAAAACAGTATAGAATCATATAACTCATTCATCTACTCAAAAATACTTATTGAACACCTCTAGGTCCCAAGCACTGTGCTGGATGGTGGAGATATGATGGTGAATAAAATAGGCACACACTAGAATTAATCCTTCTAAACTTGGTCATCCTGAAACGAAGACTCTTTGTTGTAGTTTGTCACAGATAAAATATTAACAGACTCAAGACAACAAACATACTTACAGAATATTCTCTTGAGGTACAGAGCACACTAACACATTTCCTTGCACAAATAGAACAGAACATTCACTGGATTCACTGTCCATCTGTTTTCTGACCCAAAAAAAACCTCAGAATTTCAACAGTTGGCCTGAAATTTTCTCCATATGTTTGAAAAATATTAATGTTTTTAGCTATAAATTTAAATATTAACGTGATAAAGATATTAATCTAAATAGAGATTACTGCAAAATTTTGACCACCTGGTCAACATCTAAGATAGAAGCAGTGATTTAAGATATTTTCCTAAAATTCTGTTCTTTGGAAGGTTACATTTAACTTAGTTCCATTTAAAATATTTTTTAATGTTTCCTTATGCTCTTTATAGCAATTGATTTAAAAACAACAAACTTCAGGGGTGCCTGGGTGGCTCAGTCATTTAAGCGTTTGACTCGATTTTGGCTCAGGTCATGATTTCATGGTTCATGGGTTCAAGCCCCGAGTTGGACTCTGTGCTGACAGTGCTGGGCCCGCTTGACTCTCTTTCTCCTCTCTCTATGCCCCTCCCTCCTTCTCTCTCCCAAAATAAATAAAACAACTAACTTCAGTGTGATGTTACTGTAATTGCTCACCGTATAGTTTCCTTCAATGTTTCCATTTTCCAGATATGCAATATCACTACATTTATTTATCACTATGCAGTGGAGTCCATGCCTCCCAGAACATGCCTCTTTGGCATAAGGATTATTTTGAGCTGAAGGAAGATAATCAAGACCCAGCGGACTGAACAGAACCTTTTTACCTCCCCCTTAAATGCCTAAAAGAAAGGGGACCTGTCTCAGAACGAGAGCTATTACCAGAGATAATTCTTGTCACTTAAGAGACTTATCTGCATGTCAGGGCAGTTATATGATGACCAAAGCATTTTATCACCTTCTCTCATCTTCCTGTGAACTGCCTCCCCCCTTTGAAGCCCCAGTACCCTATACTTTTCCTTAGTTCAGGATGGTATATAAGCCTCAATTGCCTGGCTGCTTTGGAGTCTCCTATCTTTGTGGAGCTAGGGTAAAGGTATAATTATTTTTCCTCCCCTCTACCTATTTACCCAAGCAATTCTTGTTTAATTCATTTCATCTTCTCTCATAAATCATTTTGTCAGCTCCTCATAATTCTTGTTGCTTTTTTCTGATTCCTCCTTGATTTCTGGAACTAATAATGTAGTTGGTACTTAGCTTGGCAGGCTACGTTTCTTTAAGACATAGGTAAGAGGTACGACCACGCGGTCCTATGTCATGTTATTTCTGTCTCCAAAACAAACTATCATATTTAAGTTTCATGATGCTAGGTTTTCATTTTTTAATTTACTCTTGGGTCTTTTTTGGCAGCTTTCTCACACAGGATAATATCTGTGTGATTGGTTTGCTTCAAGTCAACACACATTAAAATGATGTATCCAGTGTCTAGTTCTAGTTCTCTGATGTGCGTATGAAGGACACACATGTACTTAGAGAAGGAACAGGGAAATAAAGGGCAAACATTATGGATCCCTTACTAAAAAAGAAGTGCCACAGTGTTTTAAGAAATATTTCTGGCAGGGGGTGGGGAAAAAAAAAGAAATATTTCTGGCATATGTTTAAAAGCTTGGGTTGGGCTATTAAGTATTTTTTTAATAGTGTAGTACACTACACATTGACTATATTCTTCTATTACATTAACTAAAGTGGGTGAACATCACAGCCTGTGCATATAAAGAACCAATGATTCAACTGCAGGGGAAAAACTATTGAACTCGCAGCCTAATATTGGTTCTACTATTAATTAATTGCCTATCATGAATCTGGTGCTATACTAGATATATGAATAAAGATGAAAAAATTGTTTCTATCAACAAGGAAATGCAGGAAAGAGAAGGCGGTATAAGCACAGAACCCAGACTCTGAGTCAAATGTGGCTTTTATGCTTTTTAGCTGTTTGACTTGTATGCGTTCCTGAACCTTGCTAACCCCAAGTTTCCCACTCAGAGGCTTAGAAAATATACAAAGCTAAATCGAATGCCTCCCATTTACTACAACTTACTCAAGGTTAGCGCTATCATTAAGCGATTTACATAAATTATCTCATTTAGTTGTGATGTTTTCCCGTGAAGCTAGAAAGTCTCAGAGACTGTCAGTCACACAGTAAGAAAACAACAGACTTGGGATTGGAACACAGTTTTTTCTCCGATCTTAGACTGTTTCCTTCTGTTTTGAATTAAGTTTGTTTGAATCAATGATACACCGACACAGGGTTTTACATGTTAAGTTGTTCTAAAGGGCTTCTGATGAAAACCATTGGTCTTTATAGGTCTATCTTCCACCATTCTCAACCCCAGAGTTAACATCTTAGAAGTCTTTGAGCTGTCTCAACCTTGGCATTTACCTCTGCATCAGTAAATAATCACATTTATGGTGCACTACTTGATTGAGGTGGACAGGAAGGGGCAGGCAAGAGGGACAGAGATTAACTGTTGTTTTTCACAATGAAAGATGAGACTCCTTCACCATTTCTATACCTTCCAACTCTTCCACACCATAGCCATTGTTCCCTCCCCTATCATCCTCCCCAGAGAGTAACACACTCTATTCAGTGTTTACATTATCATGACCATTTAATATTTGTGCAATAGTATATGTTGATTGTATTTTTCTTGCACAACATTGTTTTCTTCAGATTTAATGACTATTCTACAGTTCTGTGTGCTTAGCATTAATCTATTTCCACTTCTCTCTGATCCTCTAAATCTTTCAGTACCCAAATATGCCAAGTTTTCTTTTTTGTCACTTTCCTCTACTAGAGACATCTCTCTCAGAGCTTTCTGAACTGTTCCACTCAAGATAGTGGCCCTCTGTACTACCAGTCTTCATCCTGTGTACTCACTTCATCTCTTCCTTGAGTTGGATTTCTTATTCCCCAAACCCCATTAATTGCTCTTTCTTCACGTACTCTCTTATTTTAATGGAGCAACTTCCCCTGTGGCTTCCCAAGAAAGAGTTCTTAGGAGTTAAAATGTTTTGTTTTTTTAAGTGTAGTTACTTATTTTTGAGAGAAACAGAGAGAGTGAGCAAGGGAGGGGCAGAGACAGAAGCAGAGAGAGAATCCCAAGCAGGGTTTGGACTTAAACTCACAAACCGCAACATCATGACCTGAGCCAAAATCAAGAATTGGATGCTTCACCAACTTAGCCACCCAGGCACCCCAGGAGTTTTAAGGCTTTGCATGTCTGAAAATATCCTGGTCTTCCCACACTCAATTGATAGTTTCGCTGGGTATACAACTGTCGGTTGGATATTGTATATCCTGAAAATTTTGAAGGCATTACTCCACTGTTTTCCAGCTTCCATTTGCTGTGAGGGGCTCTGAAGCTCTTCTGCTTTCTAATCTTTTATATAATACCATCATCACCCCCCTCCTTCATGGTGCTTCTAGGACCTTCTGTTTGTCTCCAGGGTTCTGTTTCATGCTATGCCTTGGTATGAGTCTGCTTTCATCTGCTGTTCCAGGAAATTCAATTATTTGGTTCTGGAAATTTTTCTTGAATTCATTTTTAATGTTTTTCTCCTTTCCATCTTCTCTGTTTTTCAGATATGGTATCTCCACTACTGAATATCTCAACTGACTTTTCTTTCCAATTTCCCATATGTATATATTAATTTCCATGAGTTTTTCCTGAATATTCCTTCAAAAACTGTATCTTGTTCTTCCTGCACAGATCCAGTATTTTGTCTTATGCCTGACAATAGTAATGATCAATTTCTGTAAGCTTTCATTTTCCTGATTAGCTTCTTGCAGGTTTTACAGTCATTGTATGAGTTTTGTTTCAAAATCTTTCATCTTAGTCACTCCCTCACATGTCTGTTCATTATTGCCTATCTGCTCATATGTTAAAAACTGCCTGGAGGGGCACCTGGGTGGCTCAGTCGGTTAAGCGTCCGACTTCAGCTCTGGTCATGATCTCGCAGTTTGTGAGTTCAAGCCCCACGTCGGGCTCTGACAGTTCAGAGCCTGGAGCCTGTTTCAGATCCTGTGTCTCCCTTGCTCTCTGCCCCTCCCCTGCTTGCACTCTCTCATGTGCACTCTCTCTCTCAAAGATAAATAAATGTTAAAAAATTTTAAAAAAAACTGCCTGAAAATTCTGTGGGATGCTCAACCATGACCTTTATACAAGGTCATGGCTCTTCTTTTATTAGAGAAACCCCAGTATTAGTATCTTTAAGTATTTGCTCCTAGACTTCTCAGAAATCCCAGAAAATAATCTTCCAATCACTCAAGTTTTGTAAGCCCAGTGGAAAAAGAGGTCTGCAGGAGAAGGGGATCTCAATACTCATATACAACATTTCATTTAATATCTATGTTTCAGTTTGGTTCTCTGCCCTGATGTGTGCCCAGTTCACCAACGCCTGACTTCTTACCTACAGAGAAAAATTAATTAATGGTTGGCTTGGAGTAGGCAGTGTTCAATGGGAGGGGAGAAACTGCTCCATTAAGAGCCTTTCAGTCAGCCCTCTTGGTATCTGGGGCTACCATATTTAGGGCACATTTCAGATGTGCTGTGCAAGAGTGCTTCCTCTATTTCTCTGACATTGGCATAAGATTCAGCAATCTCAGATCAACTAAGTCTTTTCCTTATTTCTAAAATATTCCTGACATTGCAGCCTTCCCTTTCCACCTCTATTTTATGCCTTTCTAGATTTGTTTTAGTGGAGTTTTAGAAAATGATTCGGGAAGCATATGCATCTGTGCTAGATACATGTGGTTCATGCCCTACCTTTAACCATAAACCCTCAGAATCCCACGTGTCCATCACTATTCTAGCACTAGAGAAACATCACATGATGGACATCACTTCTTTGCATTTCCCTGTTTTTGGCTTTCCCTCCATTCAATGAGAGATAGTCTTTGCCTTGAGGAAAATTAGATGTTTTATAGCTGGAATGCCAAGGAAAAGTACTGCAAAATAGGCTCTTTCTTGAAAAATTAAAGAAAATCCAAACTTTCAATTATAAGAGATGCATCATTAAGAGAGAGAAAGTATTTTCTAAATTCAAAAAATCCCCCAATAAGTATCAAGACTCAAAGCTATGAGGAGTAAGCATATTGTTTTTACCATAAAGTAAAAAGTACTATGGAGTAGGAAATTTCTGCTCTACAGATGGTAATAGAAATTCCTTGCTGGGGCGCCTGGGTGGCTCAGTCGGTTAAGCATCCGACTTCAGCTCAGGTCACGATCTCATGATCCGTGAGTTCGAGCCCCGCGTCGGGCTCTGGGCTGATGGCTCAGAGCCTGGAGCCTGCTTCTGATTCTGTGTCTCCCTCTCTCTCTCTGCCCCTCCCCCATTCATGCTCTCTCTCTGTCTCAAAAATAAATAAACATTAAAAAAAAAAAAGAAATTCCTTGCTAAGGTAGAGTAACTAGCCTGGAGAGAGAGGAGGGGAGAAAGAAGACTTACCCCTGAGCCTCTCCCAGGAGTGGGTGGAAGAGAAGCTGGTAAAAAAGCATCTCAAGATGAATTAGGAATCTCTGTGCAGGGTACATGAGAATCACTTGCCACATGGAAATCTGAGCAGAGTTCTCCTATAGGTTATAGATATTCAGCCAATACGGTTCAGGACTAATAAAGCTGCAGGATTAGACAGATGACATCTTTAAATGGGGTCAAAACAAGCAAACTGGAGAACTGGCCTCTGTATAGTAACAAGGTAGATATAAATTGGCTACCTCCTTGTAACAGAAGAAAAAAATCACAATCTAGATAGATTTTTTTTAATTTTTTTATGTTTAATTTTGAAGAGAGAGAGCGCGAGCAGGGGAGGGGCAGAGAGAGAGACACACACAGAATCCAAAGCAGGCTCCAGGCTCTAAGCTGTCAGCACAGAGCCCACAAACCCCCACAAACTGTGAGACCGTGACTTGAGCCAAATTCGGATGCTTAACCAACTGAGCCACCCAGGAGCTCCAATATATTTTTTTAACCATAGGTAAAATACCAACAGGCTCCTCACATGGTAAAGATGCCTACAAGGCTGGTAGGCATTGACAGCCTATAGAAATGTGGTCTTAGTGTTACACATCTGTTTTTATTTAACTGTTGAGATCTTCACTTATTTACAATTAGATTCCCCATATGAAGATCTGAGTTTCTTTTTGTTGTTGTTGTTGTTGTTGTTGTTTATTTATTTTGAGAGAGAGAGAGGGAATCTAAAACAGGCATTGTGCTGTCAGCACAGAGCCCAACTCAGGGCTCAATCCCACAAACCATGATATCATGACGTAAGCCAAAACCAAGAGTCAGACACTTAACCAAATGAGCCACCCAGGAGCCCTGGATGTGAGTTTCTTTTAAATAAACCCACAGCAGCTTTCATAGACCACAAAGAGACACCAGAGATGTCACCACGAGGACGAAACTTTTAAGGCCCCAATAGGGCTCTGGTGTCTCGATAACCAAGGATCACGGAGAAGTGGGCAGTATACCACTTGCTTCCCTGGATTTCTCTAATTACAAGAGTGGTTAAGAGGCCAGACAACACATAGAGTTGAGCTTCCCTACTTTTCCGTTCCCTAAACAAGTGATTTTAAAGAACATCAATAATCACAACCAAAACAGCAAATCAAAACCAGTCAGTGCCTACACCAAGTAGAAGGCCTATTACAGTTGACCCTTGAACAGCATGGGTTTGAACTGCATAGGCCCAGTTAAAGGCAGATTTTTTCAATAAGTATATTGGAAAACTTTTTGGAGATTTCTATCAATTTGAAAAAACTCACATATGAACTACATAGCCTAGAAATGTCAGAAAAAAATAAGAAGTTAGGCATGTCATAAATGCATAGATACTAGTCTATTTTATCATTTATTACCATTTTATCATATGCACAAATCTATTAGAAGAACATAAAATTTGTCAAAAATTAGGCATACTAACACCGTACATGGCACCATTCACAGTCGAGAGAAATGTAAACAAATGTAAAGATGCAGTATTAAATCACAACTGTATAAAATTAACTGTAGTACATACTGTCCTACTGTAATAATTTTGTAGTCACTTCCTGCTATTACAGTGAGCTCCAGTGTTGTATCTACTTAAAATGCCACGTGATGCTAATTATCTCCGCGTGAGCAGTTCATCTCTCCAGTAAATTGTGTGTTACAGTAAAAAGTGATCTCTCGCGGTTCTCCTGTGTATTTCATCATGTTCAGAGCAATACCATAAACCTTGACGAACACCATGGGACCCATAAGAAGTGCCACTAGTGATGCTAGAAGTGCTCCCAAGAAGCAGAGAAAAATCACAACATTACAAGAAAAAGCTGAACTGCTTGATATCTACTATAGCTTGAGAGCTGCATTTGCGTCCCATTTCAAGATAAAGGAATCCAGTGTAAGGACTGTTAAAAAAAAAAATGGGAGGGGGGTGGATTTGTGAAGCCATCACTGCAGATACACCAGCAGGTGTGAAAATCTTGCACTCTTTTCAAAAAACTTTTTAATCTCATAGTGAAAATGCAGCTTTTTAATTGTATTTATATGGGAGAGCTCATGAGCTGGGGACAGGGGCAGAGGGACAGAGAGATTCCAAAGCAGGCTCCACGCTCAATGTGGGGCTCCATCCCGCAACTCTGGGATCATGACTTGAGCTTAAATCAAGAGTTGGACACTCAACTGACTGCGCCACCCAGGTGCCCTGAAAATGCAGCTTTTATATGGGTGCAGGATTGCTATCAGAAAGGCACACCTATAGATTCTAACATGATTTAAGAAAAAGCTAAGTCATTATATGACAACTTAAAGCAAAAGGAAGGTGAATCAATGTTTGATGCCTCCTAAAGCAAGGAAAACAAAGGCAAAAATAAACTATTGGGGTTACATCAAATTAAAAGCTTTTGCACAGCAAAGGAAACTGTCAACAAAACAAAAAGGCACACTACTGAATGGGAGAATATATTTGCAAATGATATCACCCAATAAGGGATTAATGCCCAAAATAAATAAAGAACTTATACAACTCAACACACACACACACACACACACACACACACACACACACACACACACACAAATGGGCAGAGGATCTGAACAGACATTTTTCCTAAGAAGTAATATAGATGGCCAACAGACACATGAAAAAATGCTAAACATCACTAATCATGAGGGAAATTGCAAATCAAAACCACAATGAGATTGCGCTTTACACCTGTCAAAATGGCTAAAATCAAAAAACACAAGAAATAATAAGTGTCGGCGAGGATCTAGAGAAGGAACGTTCATGCACTGTTGGCAGGAAAATTCAAACTGGTGCAGACACTGTGGAAAACAGTATGGAGGTTCCTCAAAAAATTAAAAACTGAACAACAATATGATCCAGTAATTCCACTTCTGGGTATTTACACAAAGGCACAAACACCAATTCAAAAAAATATATGCATCCCTATATTAATTGCAGCATTATTCATAAGAGCCAAAATATGGAAACAACCATCAATAGATTAGTGGTCCATCAGTAGATTAGTGGATAAAGAAGATATGATACACACATACACATACACACACACACACACACACAGAAATACTACACAGCCATAAAAAAGGAGGAGATCTCAGGGTGCCTGGGTGGCTCAGTTGGTTAGGTGTCCAACTTCAGCTCAGGTCATAATCTCACAGCTCGTGAGTTTAATCCCTGAGTTGTTCTCTGCACTAACAGCATGGAGCCCGCTTTGGATTCTCCATCCCCCTCTCTCTCCCTTCCCCTCCCCTGCTCATGCTCTCTTTCTCTCAAAAATAAATAAATAAATATTTTTTTAAAAGGATGAAATCTTGCCATTTATTACAACATGGGTGGCCCTACAGAGTATTATGCTATGTGAAATAAGTCAGAGAGAGAAAGACAAATATGCTTTCCCCCAAAACAAAACAAAACAAATGAATAAACAAAAAGCAGAATCGGACCTATAAACACAGAGAACAGGCTGAGGGTTGCTAGAGGGGAGGGAGTTGGGGGAGATGGGCAAAATGGATGAAGGAGAGTTAGAGATACAGGCTTCCAGTTATGGGACAAATAAGTCATGGGGATAAAAGGCACAGTGTAAGGAATAGAGCTAATGATACTGTAAAGGTACTGCCTGGGGACAGATGGTATCGATACTTCTGGTGAGCAGAGCATAATGTATAGAGATGTTGAATCACTATGTTGTACACCTGAAACTTGTGTTTATATTGTGCGTCACCATCACTCAAAAAAATTTTTAATATGTAACTATAAAAAAAAGGAAGGACCTAAAGCTGGTGAATTTATCACCAGCAAAGGATGGTTTGATAATATTAGAAAGAGGTTTGGCCTAAAAAATATCAAGATAAGAAGAGAAGCAGCTTCAGCTGACTGAGAGACAGAAGATGAGTTCCCAGACATAATTAAGAAAATCACTGAGTAGAAAGCAGTTCCTGAATAGGTTTTTAATGCAGACAAAAGTGCCCTGTTCTGAAAAAAAATGCTACAAAAGACATGCATTAGTAAGGAAGAGAAGCAAGCACCAGGATTTAAGGCAGGAAGGGAAAGGCTAACTCTACTGTTAGGTGCAAATGCAGTTGGTTTTATCAACAGGACTGACCTCATCTATGATGTTGCTGACTTCTGAGACTTGAAGGGAATCTACAAACACTAGTTGCCAGTCTTTTGGTTGTACGAGATGGTTGGGACATTGACAACACTTTTTCTGGATTAGTTCCATCAATGCTTTGTTCCTGAACTCAGAAAGTACCTTGCCAGGAAGGGATGCCCTTTTAAAATTCTTTTGATCTCAGACAATACTCCTGGCCACCCAGGACCCCAGGAGTTCAACACCAAAGGTGTCCAAGTGGTCGACTTGCAGTCAAACACAACGTTTTTAATTCTGCCTCTAGATCAGGGGTCCACAGCTTCTGGTCAACAGTAGACTATTAGAAGTTTTAGGAGAGTCATAAGTTATATATGGATTTTCCATTATGCAAGGGGTTGTCACCCCTTGCCCCTGTACTGTTCAAGGGTCAACATTGCTATTGTAATTTTCAAGAAGGTACTTTTGTTCTGAGCAGACCACATGCCTTATTAAGTAGATCTAGAACAGCACGTTCGATCATATGTGGGGAACAGTTAGCTTCTGTGAAAGGCCTCTACCCCTTAAGAAAACCCTTTGTGAAGTCAAGAAGATACTTTTTTTTTAATGTTTTAATTTTTTTTTATTCTTTGAGAGACAGAGAGAGACAAAGCATGAGCAGGGGAGGGACTGAGAGAGAGACACAGAATTCGAAGCAGGCTCCAGGCTCCAAGTTATCAGCACAGAGCCTGACTCAGAGCTTAAATTCACAAACCATGAGATCATGACCTGAGCCGAAGTTTTGGATGCTTAACTGACTGAGCCACCCAGGTGTCCCAAGTCAAGAAGATATTTTTAAAGGAAAACGGCAGATAAACCTTATGGCACAAAAAGAATCAGGGAAATAAAATTCCCTGGTCTGTATTAGTCTGTTCTCTAGGGCATGTTATTCTATCAGTGGCTTCAGAATAACGGAGGAACAATGTATTTCAGAAGTTATAAATAAGTCTAATTGGAATCAGAAACTATTGTAAATAACAGATTCATATATCAGCTCTAAGTAAAATGCCTTCATGAGACAGAAATCCATTGATTATGTTTCTTAAATTTAGGCAAAGGCAAGAATACCACAAAAAAAATGTACTTTGGTTTTCCTAGTTTTGAAAGAATCCTTATCAGTACTAGGCACTAAGGGAAGGAGTACAGGAATCTTGGCTTCTTTCTTGTTCTCTCTTCCCAGTTAGATCAGGGTGTGTAAAGGGTTCCTTTCAATGGAGCATCAGTGTTCGCTTATCTCTTAGAATAATCACAAGTGAAGTAAACACGACTTTCTACAGCTATGGTCATTTTGTACGCTTGTTCGTGACACAAAATGCACTGTTGTTAATTTCCTTAGCAAGCCATTGCTCCTATCTATATTGTTATACCAAAGACCTAAAACAAGACCTTGCCAGAGACTCATTTCTGTGGCACTTAACTGATGCTTTGTACTTTATCATTATGCTGTATGTCTTCTAGTCATTCCATTCTATGTGCCAGGCTCCATCAAGGTGATTGGAAATAATAATGAGATATCTAAAACCAAGGAATCACACATTTCACACATAAAGAAAAGATAAAAACAGAGATAAAAACAAACAAACATACAGCAGCATTATCTACACTAGCCAAATTAATGAAACAGTCCAAGTGTCCATCAGTGGATGAATGGATACAGAAGATGTGGTATATATATATACAATGGAATATGACTCAGCCATCAAAAAAAAAGAAATCTTGGGGTGTCTGGGTGGCTCAGTCAGTTAAGCAACTGACTTTGGCTCAGGTCATGATCTCATAGTTCAGGAGTTCAAGCCACACGTTGGGCTCTGTGCTAACAGCTCAGAGCCTGGAGTCTGCTTCAGATTCTGTGTCTCCCTCTCTTTTTGCCCTTCCCCCTCTCATGCTTGCTCTCGCTCATGTGCTCTCTCTCTCTCTCTCTCTCTCATAAACATTAAAAAAATTTTTTAAAAAAGAATGAAATCTTGCCATTGGCAACAGTGTGAATGGAACCAGAGACTATTATTCTAAGTGAAATAAGTCAGTCAGAGAAAGACAAATACCATAGGATCTCACTTATAAGAGCAAAGGGGGAAAAAGAGAGAGAGAGAAGCAAACCAAGAAAGATTCTTAACTCTGGAGAACAAACTGATGGTCACCAGAGGGGAGGTGGGTGGGGTGATGGGTGAAATGGGTGATGGGTAGCAAGGAGGGCACTTATTGTGATGAGCACTGGGTGTCATATGAAAGTGTTGAATCATTACATTTGTACACCTGAAACTAATATTACATTGTATGTTAACTGTAATTTACATAAAAACTTTAAAAGAACAAAAAACAGAAATATACTTGTAAATACAGAGAACAAGCTGGTGGTTTCTGGGGGAGTGGGGGAGAGTTGGGAGGATGGACAAAATAGAGGAAGGGGATTACGAGGAACAAACTACCAGTTATAAAAACCAATAAGACCCAGGGATGAGAAGTACGGTATCAAGAACATAGTCCATAATATTGTAATGACATATGGTGACAGATGGTGACTGCACTTATGCTGGTGAACAATGAGTGATGTATAGAATCGCCGAATTACTATGTTGTATACCTGAAACAAGTGTAATATTACACGTCAACTCTACTTCAATTAAAAAGAGAAGTTAGGGGGGTGCCTGAGTGGCTCAGTCAGTTAAGCATCCGACTTCGGCTCAGGTCATGACCCACAGTTCGTGGGTTCAAGCCCCGCGTTGGGTTCTGTGCTGATAGCTCGGAACCTGAAGCCTGCTTCTGATTCTGTGTCTCCCTCTCTCTCTGTCCCTCCCCTACTCATGCTCTGTCTCTGTCTCTCAAAAATAAATAAATGTAAAAAAAATTAATAAAAGAAAATTTAGGGGTGCCAAGGTGCCTTAGTCCATTAAGCGTCTGACTTTTGATTTTGGCTCAGCTCATGATCTCAGTCATGAGATCGAGCCCCATGTCAGGCTCTGCACTGGGCATGGAAACTGCTGGAGATATTCTCTCTCTCAAGGGAGGGAGGGAGGGAGGGAGGGAGGAAGGAAGGAAGGAAGGAAGAAAAAGAAAAGAAAAATAGAAAAGAAGTACAAGCCCAACACCAAGAAGAGGTGTACAAATATAAGACTGAGCAGATGGGGTGGGATCAGGTTGGGTAGTATCACTAAGCATCTCCCTCTCTGCCAATGTCTGGAGCCACCCTTCAAAACTTCATGGCACACCCAGATTTTTGTTAAGATTGACTAGGTTATTCATACCAATCCTTCCTCTGAAAACAACTTTGATAAACCTGGATAAAACTTAAATACCCTCTTTAAACAATGGAAAACCTGAAAAGGGAGTAAGGAATACCTGGCCACAGTAACAAGAAAGAAAATGGAGACAGAGAAGTAAGGCCTGGGGTTCCCTTTTGTCTTAAGAATATTTCCCAAACCAGAAAACTGTTTTGATAACCTTTTTAGGACAGCAGGAGCACAACAGTCAAGACATACCTAATGTGGGGCTAATGTGGGGGGGGAAATACCTTTACAGATGTATCTTCACCCACATGTGATAAAGAAAAAAGTATATTGAATAGGATTGGAACGTGTCACTTTAAGAATCCTGTCTAGGAAACCCTACAGGTTTTCCATTTACTTCCGGATGCTCACAATGTTATTTTTGACCCAGAAAATTAAGGTCACTCATTTGCCATAGTTTGAAGCTTGTCCCAGATGGAGGCCAAATTCTCTGAGCTGTTGGGTATAGGGAGAGTAATCAGATAAAATCACTGTTTTGTTTGTTTGTTTATTTGTTTTGACTGACTACTGTATGTGGACTTACAGGGACAGCCATGCCCGTATAGACATACTCATCATTCCATACATGCATGAAATTGAGGTTCTCTGAATTTTACCCATGGTGAGATGCCTGCACGGATTGTATTAGCACCAGGCTGTAAGAGACAAACACTGCAAAGCATTTAAGCTTCTTTACCCAGTGAGTAGAGATGAAGAGAAGCAAAGCTGGATAAGGAGAGCCAGATGGACCCCCGGGCACAGAAACAGACTCCATCCACCCCCCCAGCTCTGCAAGTCAGAGCTGGCAGTGAATCTACAAAGCTGAGATGGCAAAATGGCTTGGCACAGAGCCAAAGAAGCAGAATTACAGGATGTTAATCCACCAGAGCTTGGAGAAGACCCAAATTTTGGTAGGCAAGAAAAGGAAAGCCAGATCCTGTTTGAGCAGCTCCAACAGGAAGATCCAAGGCACCTATTCCCTCCCATGATCCTCACCTTCCTGAATGAAGACAATGATGGTGTGAGCCCACATTTCCCCATCCTGCTTAAGTTCTACTAGTGCCTAAGGAACCAGGAAAGAAAGCTAAGGAAAATATACCCCTTTATTCTTAGAGAGACTACAGGCTTGAGTAGATTTATACCCAATCAAGGATGAACAAACAGAAAAGAGGAGAGGGGGAGAAAACTATTCACAGAACTGTAAGACAGAAAAAAAAAAATGTATGTCTCTCATGCTAACCACATTTAAAGAATGCATTTATTCAACTTTATATCCAAAAAATAACAAACTTTAAATAGCAACTTCTTGGGGCGCCTGGGTGGATCAGTCGGTTAAGCATCCAATTTTGGCTCAGGTCATGATCTCATGGTTAGTGGGTTCAAGCCCTGCATCAGGCTCTGTGCTGACAGCTCAGAGCCTGGAGCCTGCTTCAGATTCCATGTCTCCCCCTCTCTCTGCCCCTCCCCCACAAGCACTCTTTCAAAAATTAATAAACATTTAAAAAATTTTTAATAAATAAATAGCAACTTTTTTATGTTCTTAAATGATGGGAGGAGCCAATAGTAGAGAACAAAGTCAGGGTGATAGGTCACAAAATGAGGTTTATGTCTTAACAGTTAATATTTAGTGTTGTCCCCTCCACTGCCAGAATGAATGGGGCCAGTAGGAGTGACTGCTCTCCCAAACACATCTAATAACCCCCTTGAAGAACTTTGGGCTTGATGTGCTAGGAGGTCCTACGGTCCACAGAAAGAATGATTCCACCAGAAAACAGAACTGTAGGGAACAGAATGCCCCCAGATCATTTTGGGCTCCTCGTGCCAACAAGCCAATAGTCTCAGAAGCAGGTCTCCCTACTGGCCAAGACTATGGGCACTGAGCAGGAGGAAAGTGGGTTGCTGCCCATAATGGGGGGCTACATGTGAAACCAAGAGCCCCTCCAGAGTCCCTCCCTGCCGAGCAGTAACGATCAATGGTAAACTCCGGATATCTAACAAAAATAAGACATCCAAAAACTAAGATCCTGCAGGAATGAAAGTCTGGGTCACTAGCTCAATAAAGAACACCATTCAGCTAAGGTTGCAGCAGAGGTGAGGGGAACACAGGATGGGTGTTGGAAGACTGGTACAATGGGGAAGAAGAAGGCACGTGACCGGCTACAGAATCAGGGACCTTAGCAGCTCTATTCTATGTCAGCTGAATTTTTCTCTCTTACCCTTTTCCCTCTCACTACCTTAGACAAAAGGACATCACTGGCAGTTAATGTTTTAGGTGGGGGTATGACATATGGCATTTGTTTCTAATGCAGCTGATGGGGCATATTACATCTCCTTTGTTGGGTTTCAACCAGAAGGAAAAAGAGTGGGTAGTGAACAGCAAAACGGACTTCTACTGGTTATCTTCCAATCACTTTCCAAAATACAGTAAAAACCTTGGATGGAGAGTAACTTGTTCTGTGAGCATTCCGCAAGACCAGCAAACATTTCTAATACATTTTAACTTGATCAACGAGCGATGTCTTGCAATACGAGTCCTACGTGATGCCGAACGTCACATGATCACAACTGAGCCAACGGTTCTTGAAATTCACTTTGATACACGAGTGCTTTGGATGACAAGCATGTTTCTGGAACGAATTACCCTCTCAAACCAAGGTTTTTGTACTTCCTATCTTGCAAACTGACATGCATGCATTTTATCAAAGGGCTCTGTTTCACTCTGGATCCCAGCTGGGTTTGGCTAATGGAGAACTACAGCAGGAGTTAGCACAGAACAGAGTAAGGTTCTGTGTAAGAAAGTAAGGTTCTGTGTAAGGAGAGTAAGGTTCAGATATCTGTTCTCCTTGTGCCCTCCTGGGTCTCACAGTCCTACTCTTTATACATAGTCTGTGTGCTCAGTGGAAGTCTGATTTATTCATTCAACAAGTATTTACTGAAGGCCTACTAGGTCTCATCTAGTGCTGGGTATACAGCAGTGACCTGAACAGAAAAAATCCTCACCCTCCCTCCTTCAATGTGGCGATGGGGAAAGATAAACGACGTAGAGAGGTAAACTACAGGCATACCTCATTTTATTGAACTTCACTTTATTGCCTTTTTTTATATGTATATAAATTGAAGGTTCACAGAAACCCTGCATTGAACAAGTCTACTGGTACCATCTTTCCCACAGTATTTGCCCACTTCATGCCCCTGTGTCACATTTTGGAAACCCTCACAATATTTCAACCTTTTTCATTATTATTATATTGGTTATGGTGGTCCATGATCAGTGGGGTGACTGGCTGGAAGCTAGGATGCTGGTGGGTGCTTTTTTTAATCAATCAAGAATTCTTGAAGGATATGCTTTTTTTAGACATAATGTTATTGCACACATAGCAGACAACAATGCACTGTACACATAACTTGTATACTCACTGGGAAACCAAAATAACCATCTGCCTTGCTTTGTTGCGGTAGTCTGGAACCGAACCCTCAAAGTCTCTGAGGCAGGCCTGTATTTACACTGACAGATGGGATAATGCTGACAAGAAAAATAAAGCAGAGAAGAAACACAGAAAGTGCGTGTGTGTGAGTGCACGCGCAGGTGTCGGTGTTGAAGGTGTGGGCCCATGTTATATCATGGGGCCAGGGAAGAAACGCCACGTGGAGCTGGAGAGATTGGGTATAAAACTGAAACAAAATCAGAAGACAAGCTATGCAGGTTTCTGAAAAAGAAAAAAGGCATTCAGAATAGAAGAACCAGTGATCACATCTTCCTAAAGCAAGCATGTTTCTGGAAGACCGGGTAAGAGGTCACTGTGGCTGCAGCAGACAGCCTGGTAGAGAGTGGTAGGAGGTGAGGCCAGACAGGTGGCTGTGACTAGGGCAGGGCAGTTACTTGAGGTTACCGTTTCCACCTATAAGAATTTCTCTTCTCCAAAGGCAGACACAACACACGCCTTACATCCCCATCCACAGTAAATCTGCAGGGGGGTACATGTTATCGAGGCCATGGTTTCTACGTGCAATAATTTAGGTCCTCCAAAGGCACAGCATCCCTTCCCTCACTGCCCACAGTGAATTCCAGCTTTGCAAATCACATAGTTTGTTCTGTAATTTGGTTTTTCTGGGTCCCTGAAGAAAAGTTAATATTCAAGAATTATATGTGATAATAGGGGAGAAGTTGTTTTATGAAGTCATTTGAAAGAGTCTTTTTTGTTTTGCTGTTTTCTTTTTCTTTTATGTGAATGTCCAATAAGTTTCTGACGTTATCCCTCTGGTCATTTCTATCTACTTATCATTCCTGCCTCAATATTGTCTTTTTTATGGTGAGCCTTTTAGTTGATCAAACTGACAGAAAATGAGGGAAGTAAATGAAATATGTACCTTTTAGATTTTAAACGCTGTAACAATCACAAAATATTTGTGACACCTTGATTACTGAGATATTGACTTTGCAGACTAAGACTATGTCTATTGCAAAATCTTGAGAAGGAGAGAGGTGGGTAAGGATCAGTTGGGTTGAACCAGAAGCTGTGTTACTGACAAGACCTGGTGTTGCAAAAATGCCCATTACGAAGAACAAGAACAAAACATCAAGAAACCAGAGGAGCTGGCTACTCAGGTAGTTCTTGACAGGGGGGAGGGGGCAGTACTTTACAGGCATTTATTTTAAAGTGGAACCAGAAGCATACAATCTAGCAGAAATACAACAGAAGAGCATGAATCTTAAAGTGTCCTGAAGATCAAAGAACCATCTGGGGCTTAAGAAAAAGGCTGAAGACAACCTGACAAAAAGCATTACGAAAATGTGCCTCACTGAGTGATTAAAGGAACTGTCAATAATTAGCTGGAAAATTACAGGGGATTAGAGATGTAATAGATCTCTGGACAAACAAATGATCTGATTTAAAAATGGACAGGATATCTGAATAGTTATTTTCCCAAAGAAGATATCCAGATGGCCAACAGACACATGAAAAGATGCTCAACATCTCTAATTACCAGGGAAATGCACATCAAAACCACAATGAGCTATCATCTCACACCTGTCAGAATGGCTAGACTCAGAAAGACATGTAACAAGGTGAGGATGTGAAGAATGGGGAACCCTCTTGCACTGTTGGCAGGAATGCAAACTGGTGCAGCCACTGTGGAAAACAGTACGGGAGTTCCTCAAAAGTCAAAAATAGAACTACCATATGATCCAGTAATTCTACTACTAGATATTTATCCCCAAAATATGAAAACACAAATTCAAAAAGATATAAGCACCCTTATGTTGACTGCAGCATTATTACAAAAGTTAAGACATAGAAGCCACCTGAGTGTCCATCGATAGAAGAATGGGTCAAGAAGATATGGTATACATACACAAAATGGAATATTACTCAACCACTAAAAAAGAATGAGACCTTGGGGCACCTGGGTGGCTGAGTTGGTTAAGTGTCTGACTCTTGATTTGGGCTCAGGTCATGTTCTCACAGTTTGTGAGTCTGACCCTTGCATCAGCTCCACACTAACCATGGAGGCTGCTTGGGATTCTCTGTCTCTCTGCCCTCCCCCCCGCCTTCTCTCTTTTTCTCTCTCTTTAAATAAATAAATAAATACACGACTTAAAAGAAAAAAAAAAAAGAATGAGATCTTTCTGTTTATCACAACATAGATGGACCTAGAAGGTATTATGCTAAGTGAAATAAGTCAGAGAAAGACAAATATCAATCAAATGATTTCATTTATGTGTGGAGCCTAAAAAAAAAAAAAAAAAAAAAAAAAAAAACCAGACAACAGAAACAGACCCATAAATACAGAGAACAAACTGGTGGTTGGGCAGAGACAACTGGGAGATACAGGCTTCCAGCTATGGAAGGAATAAGTCATGGGTATAAAGGCCCAGTACAAGGAACATGGTCAACAGCATTGTAAGAGTGTTGTATGGTTAAAGATGGCAGCTACACTCATAGTGAGCACAGCATAACATATGCAGTTGTTGAATCGCTATGTTGTACACCTAAAAGTAATGTAATATTGTCTTTTAACTATACGTCAATTAAAAAAAAGCCACACATGGCCTCAAGAAGAGTGCTGCTTGGTTCACTCATAATCTGGATTTATCTTTGAGTTGCACTGTCCATTTTACGCCATCCCTAAACCACGTCTCTAACACTGTTCTCTGTCACATGTACGATGGATGGACATATCCTTCTCCACAAGTTCCTAATGACCAGTTGCAGAAAATGCTGACTCTCTGTGTCCCCAAACACATACAGCACATATTTCAAAAGACAGGGTGTTCATCTTTTACCTAAGAGTCAGCTTCCCTCCAACACGCTTAACTAAGTATCTTCTTATGCCAGTAACTTCTCACCCCAGGACAGTTTCTCTTTCTGTGTCTGGGCAGCCCAGCTTCTCCCTCCCACCTTTTCTCTCCCCTCTTTTGTTGTCCCTCTATGCCGAGAAATAGGGTGCTTCACATCCCTGTCCTTTTCATTGAAGAGAATTAATTCCAGCTTTGAGTCTAAGCTCAATAGAAATCCTCTGATAGTACAGAGCTCACCTTATTTCTGAGTACCACTAATAAATACCCTTTCTAATGGGGCCATCCTCAGGGTATGAGGGGTCCTTGGCAAATAATTTTGTGCAACACTTGTCTACTATTAGAAGTTTGATTTTTTTTAAGCTTATTTATTTTTTGAGAGAGAGAAAGAGAATCATCGGGGGAGGGGCAGAGAGAGAGAGGGAAAGAGAGAATTCCAAGCAGGCTCTGCACTGACAGAACAGAACCCAACACGGGGGTTGATCTATGAATCATGAAATCATGACCTGAACCGAAATCGAGTGGGATGCTTAACCAACTGAGCCATCCAGGCACTCCTTGATTTTTTAAATGTACAGAATTCAAGGTGTGATGTAAGGCATGGCAGTTTGTGGATGAAGAGATAGAATAATAGAGTGGACATACAAAATGGTTTATTTTCCAGTCAGTGCATGTGAAGTTTCTTCTTAGTATCTAGGTACCATCCCTTACTGTCCGCACCCAGGTATCATCAATTTATGTTCTCTACTGCCATACGCATCATTCCTGGCTAATTTCCTATCACCCCCTGTGAGAAAAAGGTAGCAGTGGCATTATTACTCATGATGCCATCGAAAAAAACGTAGGACTGCAGTTCCCTAATTCCATTTATTTAACACTGGTTACACCATTACTCCTGACACTATATCATCTGTCATGCTGCCCAAAAACACTGGCTTCCAATGACTCTCACAAAAGTTTTTAGAGTGTTTCACTGACAATGTCCACAAGTGCAGTTCGTACATAGAGGATGAAAGTTTTATATTCATGCTAAATTTACTTTTCAGAATTGTATTAGTGTTCTACAATACATCCTCCAACCCCATGTCTTCTTTGAGCCCTTTAAGACATAATCACAGCATTCTTTCCTTTTTAATGTTTATTTATTTTCTTTTTAATGTTTATTTATTTGGGGGAAGGGGCAGAGAGGGAGGGAGACAGAGGATCCAAAGCGGGCTTTGCACTGACAGTGGACAGCTTAACATGGGGCTCGAACTCACAAACCATGAGATCATGACCTGAGCTATAGTCATAAGCTTAAATGACTGAGCCACCCAGGTGCCCCCATAATCATGGCATTGTTAGAATGGGATCCTTCTTGGTATTGACCTCTTCCTTGCCTTCCACACACTACCACCAGTGGGGAGGATTAAAGGAGTGAGAAGCATTCTCATTAGGGCAAGGAAGTTTGCTTGCTCAGCAACGTGGGAGAGCAGGAAATCACCATCTAGATCAAGGCAAGAGAGGACATAACCTGAAAGGGTCCACTGGCACTGCAAAGTAACAGTCTTGAAATACTTGAGGGGAGACATAGACAGCCACCCCTAAGCACAGCTCAACACATGGCATGGAGCCTACAGAGGAGATAGGGCAACTGCTCTGGGTCCCAACAGCAAGGGATCATGAGCAAAAGAACCCTGCCTCCAGTCCTGCTGCCCTCGGGTGTTGCAGACTGGAGGTAACCCTGCATTCACAACACGGGTCCATATAAATGGCTCAAGTCCAAGGGAAGACAGTGGACCGCAGGCATTGCAGGGTCCGAAACGCATTCTGCGTCCAACATTTGGGGATCATTACCCCAAATGATCACGTCAGCATCATTCCAACAGCCCAATCTTGTGGGAGCTGACAAATACAGCACCGCCCATAGGAGTTCTTGGCTCACCAGGCTACCCTACAGAACCAGGAGCAAGCCAGAGAGTCCTGGGAGGATCCCACAGGCCTCAGGATGTCTGGCCAACCTGTCACGTGGGGTGGAGAGCTGCAGATATTCCAAGGAAGAAAAAAAGACTGGGGCCTACTCATGTCCCAATTGAGGCCCAGGCCACCCTGACTAGTTAACACTAAAAGCACCCAGCACAGTTGTAGGCATCAGAAGGGGATTCAGAAAATTTCAAGAAAGTCATAGTTTAAGGCACAGACCACCTCAAGGCATGGTGCCTAGGGCAGGAGCCCACTTGTCCCAGTCTAGAGGTGGCACTGATTCAGCCACAGCAGCTCATACTTTTAAGTCTGCCATGGCAGAACCATGTAGTGTACAAATACATATACCTCCCAGTTTACATTAAACTACACTTAATTAAATACATATTTCTTGATACTTCACAAAATGGCAAGGTGTTCCGTCATCTGAACAAATCTGGAAAATAGCTGTCATTTAGTCTAATTTACAACAGACTAATGTAGTCTGTTTACTTTCTTTTTAATTTTTTTTTAGTATTTATTTTTGAGAGGGAGAGAGAGAGAGAGCCAGAGCAGAGGAGGCGGGGAGAGAGAGGGAGACACAGAATCTGAAGCAGGCTCCAGGCTCCGAGCTGTCAGCACAGAGCCCTACACGGGGCTTGAACCCCCATACCACAAGATCATGACCTGAGCCAAAGTTCGACGCTCAACCGAGGGAGCCACCCAGGCGCCCCATCTTTACTTTCTTTTTGACGACACTGAAGCCAAATAAGATCAGTCACTTGGCATTTCACTCCCACCTCCGCACCATACTGCTCACTGTCTGGCACTAATCAGGTTCCCAAAGCATAAAGTGGCCTGCCTCACCACATCCAGCGCAGAGGTCTGGATACCCTCTACACAGAAGCTATGGCTCACCGCCAGTACTCACTCAACACCTTCCAGACAAATGACCCAAACTCCCATAATATGGATGGTCTTGAGAGTTCGCTTAGCTCTGTTCCACATCTGATGCGGTGATGATACAGAAGTTTATTACATGATGAACATGACCGACTAGGTTTCAAAACCCAGAAAATCCTGAAATCAGAGCCTCCGCACTGACCTCGGTGGTGGGATAAACAAACAGGCAGCTGTGATCACTCCAATGTAATCCTATTAATCACCCCAGCCCCAGAATAAAATAGGAGACAACCAAGACTCCTGCACCAGCACTAAATTAACTTCCTCCACCGCTGCCACACAGAGGAAACGATTCATCATATTCAGGCCTGAAGCTCATTTTCCACATGAAAAATGAACTTAAGTATAATTTAATGAACCGCAGAAAACAGGTACATTTCCATAATGTTTGGGGATTTATATGTATTAAAAAAAAAAAGCAAGAGCTTCTTGGCTGAATAATGATCAAAGCCTACAGTCCTGCCCAAACTGAGGTTCATTTTTTTTTTTTTGAAGTTCACTTTTAAAGAGTTGACCTTTCCTGGCACAGATTCCTCCTATGCTCTTTACTGAGTAAATAAACAATTGCACCTCTGTGAGGGCCTGTGTTTCTTTTTGTTCTTGGTGACTTTCCATCTCCTAATGGTATAATGATGGCAATCTCCAGCATCTTAACTGTCCTCGAAACCTAAACCAGACACCGAGACTTAGTAAACCTGCTTCAGTCTTTCTTGCTCAGGATGGTCCTCTAAATAGAGTGTTAAGACTACATTTGGCCAAGCGATGAAGGGTTTTTGGAGCTCCACCAATTTCAAGGACATTTTAGGCTCTTCTCAAAGACCACAGACAAGGAGACAGGAGAAGGGAGCTATCAGCATGGACTGGGGTCCACAATGAGAGCTTCCTAGGACCTGCAAATCTTAAATTGGGTCTTAAAGAGAACAGAGGATGTGACCAGACACAGAGGTGGAAGAAGGGTGTGCCAAGAGGTGGGATTAGAATACTCAAGACATAAAGTAAGATCTTCATAGAAATTAGAGGGGATCTGAGGAATGAGCAGCTTATCTACACTGGTTGGTACATAAAATAAAGGTGGTTAAAAATAACATTTGCTAGACATGAGGAAGAGAGTAAAAACCAGTATGCATAAATTCTGTTTTTAAGCTGAAAACATTAAAGCATAGAGAAGGCCTTTAATCAAAAATAGCCAATGGGGGTTGGGGAGCTTAGGAAGATGGCAGAGTAGGAGGACCCCGCGCTCACCCTGTCCCACGTTTGCAACTAGAGACCATCCACATCCAAGTCAATAAACCAGAGAGTGATCTGAAGACTGGCAGAGCAAACTCCATAAATCAATATAGAGAAGAAGCCGCAGCTCCAAGGTTAGGAAGGTCAGAAGAGTGGAGGGAGGCTGCCCACAGGAGGGAGGGAACTGCCTGTGGAGAAGGCAGAGAAATGCGCCAGGAGCTCACACGGGAAGACTAATCCCTGTAATATTTGGCTTTAAAAACCAGAAGGGCTGGAATCCCTGAGTTTGTAAAACCAGTGGGACTTTGGAGCCTGGAGCACAGAGGTCAGTTGACTCAGCACATAGGGAACAGGCAGGGTGAGGGACAGCTGGGTCGCTGCCCTTAAAGAGAGAACAGCCTGCACGAACAGGCAACATAAAAACAGCAGTTTACACAATACCAGGGGCAAATGGGAGACACATCTGTTTATACTGATTTCAGAGTGTGTTTGGGGACTTCCCCATAAACAAGGGAGCTGGCAGGAGCCATTTTCCTCCCCCACTCACCAGCATAAACACAGGGCCATCTAAGGGAGATGGGGCTGTACAGACACTTGCTACCTAACCTCCTAGCAGTGAGCTATGCCCACGAGTTCTCCTGAGGACTCACCCACTCTAGCCTGGGCAAATTTTGTTAAAGCCTCCCATGAGCCCTGTACAGCCATTGGCTGCACAGCTGCCCTCACACCCTGGCACATCCACCTCAATGTGTCCAGCCATGCACCCCCAGCCACCGTTGTGTACCACACCCAGCTGCTTGTCCCCAGCCACCATCACACACAAGGCACAGCTGCGCCCAGCCATTGTTGCCTGCCGTGACCAACGTGGCACCTCTTGCTGCCCCAGCACACAGCCTCTAGCCCCCACAGTGCTTGGGGGATCCAGCATAGGACTATTGGCCCAGCACAAATTTTGCTAACACTGTCTCCCCACTCCCAAGTTCTCCAGTGGGCACTCCCCCTCAGAGCTGGCCTGGCTGCATCCCACCAACACCACAGAGAGCAAGCACAGCCCACAACAGGCAGAGGGTCAGTGCAGCTGACTGCATTGAAAGGAAGAAGTGACTGAGACACAACAGCAGGGCATATTCAACACATGCAGGATATTCTCCTGAAGTGCCAGGTTCTGGTGAACAGCGGACACAGCACTGGACACAGCACTCCAGGGCACTCCAGCACCTTTTCTTCATAAAGTCATTTCTTTCAAGAGCAGAAGACACATATGACTTTCTTAACACAGAAAAACAGACAGAGAGAGGCAGACAAAATGAGGAGATAGAGAGAAATTTATCCCAAATGAAAGAACAAGGCCCCAAATATCTAAGCAAAACAGATATACATAACATGACTGATAGAAAATTTAAAGCAGTGATCATAAGGACACTCACTGGACTTGAGTAAAGAATGGAAGACATGACTGAGACTCTTAGAAGACAGATAAGGAATGATATAGCAGGGATAAAGGGAACAATGAACAAAATGAGAAACACAGTTGATAGAATGAACAGCAGGATGGAAAAAACAGAGGAATGAATTAATGACCTAGAAGACAGAGTTACAGAAAGTAATCAAGCTGAACAAAAGACAGAAAAAAGAATCATGCAAAATGAGAATAGACCTAAGGAACTCAATAACTCCATCAGACCTAATAACATTCATATTATAGGAGTCCAAGAAGAAGAGACAGAAAGGGAGCAGAAAATTTATTTGAAGAAATAACAGCTGAATACCTTCCTAATCTGGGGAAGGAAACAGACATCCAGATCCAGGAGGCACAGAGAACTCCCATCAAAATCAACAAAAGCAGACTCATACCAAGACATATTACAATTAAACTGAAACAGCTTAATTAAACTGAAACTTAAATCAGCAAGACAAAAGAAAACACTAACTTACAAGGGAAAAGCCATAAGGCTAGCAGAAGATTTTTCAACAGAAATTTTCCAAGCCAAAAGGGAATGGCATGATATATTCAAAGTGTTAAATGGGAAAAATCTGTAGTTGAGAATATTCCATCCAGCAAGGTAGTCATTCAGAATAGAAAAAGAGACAAAGAGTTTCCCAGACAAATCAAAACTAAAGGAGTTTGTGACCATTATACCAGCCCTGCAAGAAATATTACAGGGGACTCTTTGAGTACAAAGGAGAGATCAAACGACACAGTATAAATGTAGGAAACACAAAAGCAGTAAAAATAAATATTTCTGTGAAAAGTCCAGGAAATGACAAAATAAAAGGATATAAAATATAATAACACATACCTAAAACGTCAGGAGGAAGGAAAAATGAATGGGTTCAAACTTAAATAATCATCAACATAACACAGATGGCTATATGAAAAAGAGGTAACCATGTATCAAAAACTGCTGAAAAACATGTAAATAATAAAGAAAAGGAATCCAAATATATCACTACAGAAAGCCAGCAAAACATGAAAGAAAGAGAAGAAAGGATCAGAGAAAATCTTCAGAAAAAAAACACAAAACAAGTAAATTTAGGCAATAAATACATATCTATCAATAATTGCTTTGAATATAAATGGACTAAATGCTCCAATCAAAACACACAGGGTGACAGAATGGATAAAAAGAACAAGATCCTTCTATATTCTGCCTGCAAGAGACTCATTTTAGACCTGGGACACATACAGATTGAAACTGAGGGGACTGAGAAAACTGTATCATGCAAATGGATGTCAAAAAGAAAACCAGAGTAGCAAAACTTATAAAAGACAAACTAGACTTTAAAACAACTGTAGAAACACCTGGGTGGCTCAGTCAGTTAAGTGTCCAACTCTTGACTTTGGCTCAGGTCATGAGCTACATGTTCTCATTCATTCGTTCTCTCCCCCCCCCACCCGCAAAATAAACATTTTTTAAAAATAAAACAAACACTCTACAAGAGACAAAGAAGGACACTATATAATAATAAAGGGGGCAATCCAACAAAAAGATATAACAATTATAAATATTTATGTACCCAATATGAAAGCACCCAAATATATAAAACAATAACAAACCTAAAGGAACTAAGTGACAATAATACAATAATAGAAGGAGACTTTAACACCCCACTTACATCAATGGACAAATCATCTAAACAGAAAATCAAAAGCAAACAGTGGCTTTGAATGACATACTGGAATACATATATTTAACAGGTATATTCAGAAGATTCCATCCTAAAACAAAATGCACACTCTTTTCAAGTGCACGTGGAATATCCTCCAGAATTGATCACATATTTTTTTAAATGTTTATCTATTTTTAAGAGAGAGAGAGAGAATTTGAGTAGAGGAAGGGCAGAGAGAGAGGGAGACACAGAATCTGAAGCAGGCTTCAGGCTCGATGCTGTCAGCACAGAGCCAGATGCAGGGCTCAAACTCACAAACCATGAGATCTTGACCTGAGCCAAAGTCAGATGCTTAACTGACTGAGTCACCCAGGTGCCCCCAGAATTGATTACATATTAACCCTCAAAACAAGCCTCAACAAATTCAAGAAGATCAAAGTCATACAATGCATCTTTCTGGCCACAATGCTCTGAAACTTGAAGTCAACCATTAAAAAAAAAAAAACTGTAAAGACCACAAATACCTGGAGATTAAATAGCATGCTACTAAATAATAAATGGGTCAACCAGGAAATAAAAGAAGAAATTTTAAAAAGAACATGGAAACAAATGAAAATAAAAACACAGTGGTTCAAAAACTCTGGGATGCAGCAAAAGTGGTTCTCAGATGGAAGATTATTGCAATATAGACCTACATCAAGAAGCAAGAAAAATCTCACATAAGCAACCTAACCTTATACCTAAAGGAGCTAGAAAAATAAATAAAGCCTAAAGCCAGCAGAAGGAATGAAATAATAAAGATTAGAGCAAAAATAAATGATATAAAAACTAAAAAAACAATAGAACAGACCAATGAAACCAGGAGCTGAGTCTTTGAAAAAAATCAAAAAAATTGGGTGCCTGGGTGGCTCAGTTGGTGAAGCGTCTGACTTCAGCTCAGGTCACGATCTCACAGTGCATCAGTTCGAGCCCCATGTCAGGCTCTGTGGTAACACATCAGAGCCTGGAGCTTGCTTCAGATTCTGTGTCTCCCTCTCTCTCTGCCCCTCCCCAACTCATGCTTGCTTTCTCTCTCTCTCAAATATAAACATTAAAAAAAATAATAATAATAAATCAATAAAATTGATAAACCTCTAGCCAGACTTATCAAAAAAAGAGAAAAGACAACAACCAACACTACAGAAATACAAACAATTATAGGAGAATGTTATGGAAAATTATATGTCAACAAACTGGACAAACTAGAAGAAATCAATAAATTCCTAGAAATTCCTAGAAATATATAAACTGCCAAAAGTGAAACAGGAAGAAATAAAAAATTTGAACAAACTGATAACGAGCAAAGAAATTGAATCAGTAATCAAAAAACTCCCAACAAATCAAACTCCAGGACTAGAGGGCTTCAGAAGCAAATTCTACCAAACATTTAAAGAAGAGAGAATATATATTCTTCTCAAATTCTTCCAAAAAATAGAAAAGGAAGGAAAACTTCCATTCTATGAAGCCAGAATTACCCTGATACCAAAACCAGATAAAATACCACTAAAAAAGAGAATACAAGTCAGTATCTCTGATGAACACAGATGCAAAAATCGTCAACAAAATACTAACAAACCAAATACAGCAATATATTAAAAACATCATTCACCATGATCCAATGGGATTTATTCCAGGCTTGCAAGGGTGGTTCAACATCCACAAATCAATCAACCTGATACATCACATCAATAAGAAAAAGGATAAGAACCATAAAATCATTTCAAGAGATGCAGAAAACACATTTGACAACATCTATGGGAGTACAACATCCATTCATGATAAAAACCCTCAACAAAATAAGCTTAAAGGGAACAATCCAAGGGGCGCCTGGGTGGCTCAGTCAGTCGGTTGGGCATCCGACTTCAGCTCGGGTCATGATCTCACAGTTGATGAGTTTGAGCCCCGTGTCAGGCTCTGTGCTGACAGCTCAGAGCCTGGAGCCTGCTTTGGATTCTATGCCTCCCTCTCTCTCTGCTCCTCCCCCACTCGTGCTCTGTCTCTCTCTGTCTCACAAATAAATATAACCATTAAAAAAAATCTTTTTAAAGGGAACAATCCACAACACAATAAAGATCTTATGTGAAAAACCCACAGTTAACATCATCTTTAACAGGGAAAAACTAAGGGCTTTTCCCCTAAGGTCAAGAATAAGACAAGGATGTCCACTCTTATCACTTTTATTCAACACAGTACTGGAAGTCCCAGCCTCAGCTATCAGACAGAAAAAGAAATAAAAGGCATCCAAACTGGTAAGGAAGAAGTAAAACTTTTACTATTTGAAAATGACATGATACTATATATAGAAAATCTTAAAGGCTCCACCAAAACACGGCTAGAACTAATAAATTCAGTAAAATCGCAAGATACAAAATCAATGTACAGAAATCTATTGCATTTTCATACACCAATAATGAAGCAGCAGAAACAGAAATTAAGAAAACAATCCATTTACAATTACACCAAAAATAATAGAATACCTAGGAATGAACCTAACCAAAGAGGTAAAGACCTATACTCTGAAAACTAGAAAACACTGATGAAAGATATTAAAGATAACACAAAGTAACGGACAGACATTCCATGCTCATAGATTGGAAGAACAAATATTGTTAAAATGTCTATACTACCCATAGCAATCTACACATTTAATGCAATCCCTATCAAAATACCAATAGCCTTTTTCACAAAACTAGAAGAAACAATTCTAAATTTTGTATGGAACCACAAAAGACCCCAAATAGCCAAAGCAATACTGAAAAAGAAAAGCAAAGCTGGAGGCATCCCAATTCTGGACTTCAAGCTATATTACCAAGCTGATAGTCATCAAGACAGTATGTTACTGGCACAAAAACAGACATATAGATTAATGGAACAGAATAGAAAACCCAGAAATGGACCTATAACTGTATTGTCAATTAATCTTCAACAAAGCAGGAAAGAACACCCAATGAGAAAAGGACAGTCTCTTCAACAAATGGCGCTGTGAAAACTGGACAGCTACATGTAAAAGAAAGAAACTGGACCACTTTCTTACACCATACACAAAAAGAAATTCAAAATGGAGTAAAGACCTAAATGTGATACCTGAAACCATAAAAATCCTTTTTAAGAGAACACAGGTAGTAACCTCTTTGACATCAGCCATAGCAACTTTTTTTCTAGTTATGCCTCCTGAGGCAAGGGAAACAAAAGCACAAGTAAACTATTGGGACTTCATCAAAATAAAAGGTTACTACCCAGTGAAGGAAACAACAAACAAAACTAAATGGCAACCTACTGAATGGGAGAAGATACTTGCAAATGAAATATCCAATAAAAGGTTAGTATCCTAGTATTACTCGGCAATCACAAAGAATAAAATCTTGCCACTTGCAACTACGGAGATGGAACTAGAGGGTATTATGCTAAGCGAAATTAGTCAGGGAAAGACAAATATATGACTTCACTTATATGAGGACTTTAAAATACAAAACAGATGAACATAAGGGAAGCAAAAATAATATAAAAACAGGGAGGGAGACAAAACATAAGAGACTCTTAAATATGGAGAACAAACAGAGGGTTACTGGAAGGGTTGTGGGAGGGGGGATGGGCTAAATGGGTAAGGGGCACTAAGGAACCTACTCCTAAAATCATTGTTGTGCCATATGCTAACTAACTTGGATGTAAATTTAACAATTAAAGTAAATTAAAATACCAAAAAAACGGTTAGTATCCTAAATAAAGAACTAAAACTCCACACCAAAAAAAAACCAAAAACAAAAACAAAACAAAAACAAAACAAAAACCCAAATAATCCAATTAAAGAAAGAATGGGCAGAAGACATGAACAGACATTTCTCCAAAGACGACATACAGATGGCCAACAGACACATGAAAATATGTTCATCATCACTTACCCTCCAGGAAATACAAATCAAAACTACAATGAGATATAACCTCATACCAGTCAGAATGGCTAAAATCAACAATTCAAGAAACAACAGTGTTGGTGAGGAGGTGGAGAAAAAGGATTGCTCTTGCACAGTTTGTGGGAATGCAAACCAGTGCAGCCCCTCTGGCAAACAGTATGGAGGTACCGCAAAAAGAAAAAAACTACCTTATGATCCAGCAACTGCGCTACTGGATGTTTACCCAAAGAATACAAAAATACTAATTCAAAGGGATACATGCACCCCTATGTTTATAGCAGCATTATTTACAATAGCCAAGATATGGAAGCAGTCCAAGTGTCCACTGATTGATGAATGGATAAGGGAGATACAGTGTGTGTGTGTTATGGAATGTCATTCAGCTATAAAAAAACAATGAAATCTTGCCATTTGCAATGACATGGATGGATCTAGAGGTATAATGCTAAGTGAAATAAGCCAGTCAGAGAAAGACAAATATCCTATGATTTCACTCATATGTGGAACTTAAGAATCCTAACAAATGAGCAAAGGGGAAAACAAGAGAAAAAGAAAGAGAAAGAGAAACCAAGAAATGGACTCTAACTCTAGAGATCAAACTGATGGTTACCAGGGTGAGGAGGTGCTTGGGGGGATGGGGGAAATAGGTGATGGGGATTAAGGAGTGAACCTGTAATGAGCACCAGGTGATGTATGGAATCATTGAATCTCTTTAACTGTACACCTGAAACTAAAATAACACTATAGGGTAACTGGAATTAAAATAGAACTTTTTTACAAAGTAGGCAAAGGTGAATGCTTAACAGAAAATTCTGTAATACACAATTTTCCCCTAATTTATCATAAACGTTATGTAACTTATCACTTTCATTACGATCTGATGGTCTGAACACAGTATCTCATGTGGTACTCTTTAATAATGGAACACAAGTAGTAAGAACAGCCAGTGGTGTGCAAATCAGAACACCAAGCTCTTGGCCTAGCTCCTGAACCAATCTACTGGATAGCTTTGGCTAAATCTGGACAACTACTGTAACCAATTTAAGAATAAATGGATTCTCCTGCCAATTATGCTTTTTAATTGTATTTACAGAGCACTCAATGTCTCCATGTTAAGGCATCAACACCTTTGGGGGTCTTCTTGGATGGTACTCATCATAACCACCTATAAGGTCACCACTGTTACCCTCACCTTACATGTGAAAAAATGGGATCAAAGTTCAGTTCTGGTAGACTCCAAGGCCTCAACTCCTGCATCACCCTCGCCTCCATCTTGTGTCTGGACATGACACCTCCTCCAGACCTTCCTGAGCATGAGGGATACCATGATCCATGACCTGGAAAATGTGGTTTTGATTTTGCTCGGCAGACCAAGATTATCCAGCAGGTATGGAGGGATGACTTTCTATCACTTATCAATATTTCCAGTTGAGTGTGTGTGTGTGTGTGTGTGTGTGCACACACTGATGTGTTGATGTGCTGTGATTGTTTGGGGTAGGTGGTGAAGAACGATTTCCAGATAGCTCACCATAGCACTGGGACCCCCCAGAAATCATGAGAGTCAAAGATGTGCCCTTTCAGCAGGCTGGAGAATTCCATGGAGTAAGTAAACCCTTCCTTTCACAGCTCTCTAGCTCCCGAGTTATACGGTTGTTCTAGCTAAAGGCTACGAGCACAGAACAACTCTGTAGGACACAACCCTTTGGCTACAGCAAGGCCAGCCTCTCCCCATCTTTGCGAATATATCTGCCTCAGACAATCCAGCCTTTGCCACTTACTAGCTTTGTGTGACTTTGGGCAAGCCAATTCGCCTCCCTGAGCTTCTTTCCTCAGCACTAACGTAAGAACGTGAACAGTACTTCTCTGTGGCAATTAAATGAGATAATGCATGTCATATAGTGGCACAGGGCCTACGGTATGAAGGCTCAGTGAATGGTAATGATGTTGCTACTCCCAGTTCTGTATTGGTTTGTGAGGTTCTTCCTACCAGGAAAGCTTCCCCTCCTCTTCTCAATGACCTCCCTCACCTTTCTCTCCACCTTTCAGGACAGGTGAAGACATTTCCTCCAGGCTCCTTGGCATGTCTCTTTTCTGGACACCTGGGTGTCCCGTGGGCTTACGTACTTCACCGTTCTCCAGTCACTTCATAGGCAGAGTACGGTCACCCAAGAGCATGGTGCCATGACAGAAGAAAGAGCCCCTGGGCACTGCTGTTAGCTAATCCCAAGTGTGAGGGACTACGCTGTGACATCCATTGTGTTTTCTAGAAAAAGGAAGGCCAAGGCATTCAGAGAGTTGCTAGAGCGGTCGGGAGGGTTAGGTAGGAGAATGGGTGTGATAGAGGCTGTCCTCCTTGAGCTTTGCTGACAACAGTTCCTGAGGTTCTGTGAGTAGTCACACCCAACGCAGGTACACAAGTGACTAGGTTGGGAAGTCTCCAGTTACATCCTAGTACGCAGCTATCCAGCTACTCCGAAGCCAGCTTTTCTGTAACACTTAGGCATGCTTGATTTCTTCTACAAAAATAAAGCCAGAAACTAAATTCCCCTCTTGGCATGTGTTCATGCTTTCTACTCCCACTGTTTGCAGAGCTGACTGTCTACCACTGTCAAGGTCACAGAGCCCTCTCATCCTTCTTACAAGCAGAGGCAGCGACCGAAGACCATTACCCAAAAAGAGCTGTCTGCCCCTTTCCCTGCGTGACTTCTCTTCATGGAAGCAGATGGTAATTTTATGACGAATCGAATGAACGGGTGAGAAACTGTCCAGGGAAGCAGAAGATGAGGACTTGTCCTCATCCCTATAATCCAAGAATAATTCTTTCAACAGTGTAAGTAAATTGATAACTGTTCCAAACCAAAGTCTCCTACAATTGGCCAGAGGGAAAAAAAGGTGGATGGAGTCCAAGTAGAAATTTATCTAATTCAAGCAACATGGGAGATGTCACCTGTAGGTCTGAATTACTAAATATTGTTTTCAGTTTCAAAATGGGCCTGAAAAATGCATTTGTAATCGTCAGCCATATTTTCAGGAAGTAATGGATATTGCCAAACCACCTCCTAAAGCCTGTGGTTAAGGGAGTAAACAGAAACTGTCTTCTGACAACTTTCCAGTGAACCCTTTCTTCACACACTGTATGAAGCTGATCCTGGTCAAATAATCACAAATTCAATACTAACGAAGATTTTTTTTTTAACAATTTACTTTATCCTCTACATACCAAAAATTCTAAAGAAATCTAAATTCTACAGTGACTCCTCATGTAATTTTGGGGGTCACTTTCATTAGATACTCAAAAAAAAACCTTCCATTCTACTCCTGAAACTAATGTTACACTATATGTTAACTAACTAGAATTTAAATAAAAACTTGAGGGGGCGCCTGGGTGGCTTAGTTGGTTAAGCATCCAACTTTGGCTCAGGTCATGATCTCACAGTTCCAGAGTTCGAGCCCCGTGTCGGCCTCTGTGCTGACACGTCAGAGCCTGAAGCCTGCTTCAGATTCTGTGTCTCCCTTTCTCTCTGCCCCTTCCCTGCTCACGCTCTGTCAAACTCTCTCTCATAAATAAATAAACTTTAAAAATATATATATTAAAATAAAAACTTATTAAAAAAAAAGAAAAAAGAAAAAAAAACTTCCAAATGTTGCAAAATTCTCCCTTTGCCTGTCTGACTGCTAACAACATCCATTGTTTTCTTTGCCTGGTATTCATTACCTCTGGCAATGACCCTCTAGTTTCCCCATAAGGATCCACTTGTCTCCCACTCTTGGTCTTTGTAACTGGCAGGGAAGGTGGAGAACACGAGGGCTGGATTCCCCACCATGGCTCCTGAGTGAGCATTTCACGGCCACTTCACCCGGAAAGAGCTGGAACCAATCAGACCCTCCCTTATCTATGTCATGTCTTCTGTTCTCTACCTTCTGCTTCTTTTCATTCCACCTCTACAGCTCTGCCTTCTCCACTTCTTCACACACATGGCAGAATCTCATGCCAACACATGCCAGGTGTCTTTATAACCCAATTCCAGAATACCAAGAAAAAGATTCTAGCAAGCACATATTTTTCTACCACTGGACCAAGCAGCTATTCTTATGTTAGTACAAAGTTGGGTGACCCATTCCTCATCAGTCTGGGATCAAACACCAAAAGAGTAGGTAGGCTATTTCATTGGATGATACCCCAAAGGCTATCTACTACTGTCTCCTTTTCCCTTTTAATTACAACTTCTTTCCTGCAATGTGCCGGTATTTCCTAGATCACCCAGAATGGTCATTTCTCAAGTGACACAAAGCCTACCATGATTCAGACAAGGTGGCAAAACTTGGGAAGTCTAGATATCAGCATCTGCTGGAGAATTCGACATTTCCATAGCAACAATGGCACTGGTGTCATCTTCTATCAAGGGTCATGCAAGTTATCCAAGTGAATGTGTAGGATTTTCATAAGGGGTCTATCATCAACCCCATCTATTCTGATGCCTCATGCAAGGTCCCCAACAGCTGATTCGAAGCAGAGGACATTAATTTGTTGTATTTATAATTTCAACAATACTAGCGACAGTCTGGAGAATTACAAAACCACATTGCAGGTGACAAATGCCTGCTTTTGGTAGGATGTTTACAAGGCAAGTTAACCAAGAAAGATTATTTGCCTCAATTAGAGAAGTTTGAAGTTTCCCGGAACATCTAAATTACTGTTCACATTTTGCTGCTTGGAAGCATTATATTTCATAAACCTAACCATATGGAATAATCGGTTTAGCAAATTTAATGAAACCCTGACGTATTACTAAATCGATCTAGAGCAGAGAGATTCCCAGAATGGAGGAGAATTAGGAATTCTCCACACCATGCTACAACAGAGATTCCATTAGTTGATAGGAATGCAGGAAGATATCAATCTATTTTTACATTATATATATTCCACCAACTAACACCGTGATGGAGAAAATATATACTTTATGACATAATTTAGCAAACACCCCCCCCCCCCACCTCCCAGAATCCCAGCCACTCATTCAGCTGTTAATCCTGGGTTGCCTTGCAAATTTCTTTTCTGAAAGGGTCTTACCTGAAACTAGCAATCTAATTCCCTCTTCCATTTCTCTCTCACCTCATCACCCTCTTTCTCTCCCCTCTTCCTGTTAGTCCCACTGCGGTGGGTGAATGGTACCCCAGTTATTGCATCATTCGAGATGGAAATTCAGGCAATGTCATCTCTCTCCCTCTCTCTCACCCACAACATTCTAACCAATTAACAAGCTATGTCCAGTCTCTCCAAGACACAGTTTTTCCTTTATATACACTTATTTTTCAGAAGCACTTTTAAGTCCATGGCAAAATTGAGGTATAGAAGGTACACAGATTTCCCATATATCTCATTTCCCTACCCACACAGCCTCCCACACTATTAACACACCACATCAGAGTGGCAGATTTGTTACCAGTAATAAGTCTACACTGACACGTCATTATCACCCCCAAGTCCATAGTCTACCTTAGGGTTCACTCCTGGTGCATATGCTATGGGTTTGACAAGTGTATAATGAAATGTATAACCCCCTGGCAGACAACGGTCTTTTTACTGTCTTCTTAATTTTGCCTTTTCCAGAATGTCATATAGTTGGAATCATACAGTATGAAGCCTTTTCAGATTGGCTTCTTTTACTTAACAACATGCATCTAATGTTCTTCCATGTTCCTGCCTGGCTTAATAGCATACTTCTTTTTATCACTGATATTCCATTGTCTGGATGTACCCACTGTTCATTTATTCATTCACCTATGAAAGGATATCGTGATTGCTCCTAAGTTTTGGCAATATGGATGACGCTGATATAAACATTTATATACAGGATTTTATGTGAACTAAAGCTTTAATTCTTTGGGGGAAACACCAAGAAATGAAATTACCAGATCTTATGGCACATGGATGTTTCATTTTGGAAGAACCTGCCAAACTGTCTTCCAAAGTGGCTGCACCATTTTGCATTCCCACCAGCAATGGACAGGAGTTCCTGTTCCTCCACATCCTCACTAGCATTTGCTGTTGTCAGTACTGTGGATTTTTGCCATGTTTATAGGGATGCAGTGTTATCTCATTGTTTCAATTACCTTGCAAAATCTTTTGGTTGCTGTAGATTATCAGTTAGTGACCTGTGTTTTGGTTTCCTCTTCCTACCTAGATTCCAGAATCATGCTGACAGTCATTCCACTTTATTCATGGTCCATAAGGAGAGGCATGTTTCTTTTTTTTTCCCCTGCATTTGTAGTTTTTGGAGAAGTTTTTTTTGTTTTTCAAGTTTTATTTAAATTCCAGTTAGTTAACACACAGTGTAATATTAGTTTTCAGGTGTAGCATTTGGTGATTCTATACTTCCATGCAACACTCGGTGCTCATCACAAGTGCACTCCTTACTCCTCATCACAGATTTCAACCATGCCCCACCCACCTCCCCACTGGTAACTATCAGTTTGTTCTTCAGAGTTAGGAGTCCATTTCTGGGTTTTTCTCTTTTTTTTTTTCCTTTGTTCATTTGCTTTGTTTCTTAAATTCCACCTAAGAGTGAAATCATACAGTATTTGTCTTTCTTTGGCTGATTTCGTTTAGCATTATACCTCTAGACCTATCCATGTCATTACAAATGGCAAGGTTTCACTCTTTTTATAGCTGAATAACATTCCATTGTGTGTATGTATGTGTATAATAGAGATTGAAAGACAGAACTATTTTGATATACATAGATACATTTCCCAAATCTTTGTCCATTCACCTGTCAATGGACACTTGGGCTGCTTCCATAATTTGGCTATTGCAAATAATGCTGCCATAAACATAGAGGTGTATGTATCCTTTCAAATTAGTGTTTTTGTATTCTTTGAGTAAATACCCAGTAGTGTGATTAACCACACTGTAGGGTAGTTCTGTTTTTAACTTTTCGAGGAGCCTCCATACTATCTTCCACAGTGGCTGCACCAGTTTGTATTCCCACTAACAGTGCACGAGGGTCCCTTTTCCTCCACATCCTTGTCAACACTTATGCTTTCTGGACCTTTTTTTAAAATTATTTTAGCCATTCTGATAGATGTGAAGTGATCTCTCATTATAGTGTTGATTTGAATTTCCCTAATAAGTAGCGTTGGGAATCTTTTTATGTGTCTGTTGGATATCTGTATGTCTTCTTTGGAGAAATGTCTGTTTATATCTTCTGCCCAGTTTTTAACTGGATTATTTGGGGGTTTTGGTGTTGAGTTGTTTAAGTTCTCTATACATTTTGGATACTAACTCTTTATTGGATAAGTCATTCAAATATCTTCTCCCATTCCATAGTCTTTTAGTGTTGCTGGTTTTTTCCCTCACTGTGTAGAAGCTTTTTATTTTGATGACTTCCTAATAGTTTATTCTTGCTTTTGTTGCCCTTTCCTCAAGAGATATATCAAGAAGGATGTTGCTACAACCAACGACAGAGAAAATACTACTTGTGCTCTCTTCTAGGATTTTTATGCTTTCAGGCCTCACATTTAGGTCCTTAATCCATTTTGAGTTTATTTTTTATATGGAGTAAAAAAGTGATCCAATTTCATTCTTTTGATGTTGCCAACCAGTTTTCCTAGCACCATTTGTTGGAGAGACTGTCTTTCTGCCATTGCATATTCTTGCCTCCTTTGTTAAAGAGCAATTGACCACATAATTGTAGGCTGGTTTCTGGACTTTCTGTTCTGTTTCATTGCTCTATATGTCTATTTTTGTGCCAGTACCATACTGTTTTAATTACTTTAGCTTTGTAATGTGACTTGAAGTTTGGAATTGGGATACCTCCAGTCAGTTGTTCATTTTATATTCTCAACTATATCCTTAGAACTTTTAATAGTGCCTGGCACAGACGAGGGACAGGATAAGTATTTGTTAAGTAAGGAAATGAATTCCACCAATACAGTCCAGGACAACAAAAAAAGAGTCTGCATTGATTTAACTTTTCACATACAGACCCATCCTCCTGCACACCTATTTCTAATATAAATAGCTAACAGAGAAACCAGAAGAATAAAAACATTTGTCAAAACTTTGTAAAAGGGACTTTTTGGTTGGCTGTGATTGTCACTAATTGGTTGTCCACTTTTATTGTTTTCTTCCCCACATTAAGTGTGTAATTTTACACTGCTCGTTTAATTGATGATTTTAACTTGGATGATGAGGTTAAGGTCTGACTTCATTAATATACACTTACACGAATAATTATTTTATGAACGATTCTCAAAATTATTTTATGAAGCTGCCAGTCATTCTGAATAAGAATGGTCTCAGTGTGTAGCCAGAAAGAACTGGACTGGACATTAAGAACTTCAGACTGATTAGATTTTGAAAATCTCCCAAACAGGGTAATAAAACAGTCCTATTAAGAGATCTTTAAAGGAGAGAAAGCAAAACTTTTTTCAAGTTTTAAAAAATTCTTCAAGAGGTTCCTCAAAAAACTAAAAACAGGAATATCATACAATCCAATAATTCCACTACTATTTACCCAAAGAAAACAACATTAGTTCAAAAAGATATCTACATCTGATGTCTATTACAGCATTATTTACAAGAATAAAGATATGGAAGCATGGGGCGCCTGGGTGGCTCAGTCAGTTGAGCGACCGACTTCAGCTCAGGTCATAATCTCACAGTGTGTGAGTCTGAGCCCCACATCGGGCTCTGTGCTAACAGCTCGGAGCCTGGAGCCTGCTTCAGAGTCTGTGTCTCCCTCTCTCTCTGACCACCCCCCCCCCCACCCCGTTCATGCTCGGTCTCTCTCTGTCTCAAACATAAACATTAAAAATATTTAAGAAAAAAAGAATAAAGATATGGAAGCAGCTCAAGTGTCCATTAATAGATGAATGGATAAAGAAGATGCAAATATGTGGTGTGTGTGTGTGTATATATATATATGTAATATGTATATGTATATATATGTGTATACATATGTGTGTGTGTGTATATATATATATGTGTATATATACACATATACACATATATATATATACACACACACACACACACATATATATATATATATATATATATATATATATATATATATATATAATGGAATATTACTCAGCCATAAAAAAGAATGAGATCTTGCCATGTGCCACACCATGGATGGACCTAGAAAGTATTATGCTAAGTGAAATAAATCAGAGAAAGACAAATACCATATGATTTCACTTGCATGCGAAATCTAAAAAACAAAACAAGCAAACAAAGTAGAAACAGACCCATAAATACAGAGAACAAACTGGTAGTGGTTACCAAGGGGAGGATTGTAGGGATGGACAAAACGTGAAAAGGGAGAGATAAAGGCTTCCAGTTATGAAATGAGTAAGTCACAGGATCAAAGGTACAGCACAGAGAATATAGTCAACGATTACTGGGCACAGCATAACATACATACTTGTTGAATCACTATGTTGTACACCTGAAGTTGATGTTAACATTGTATGTCAACTACACTTCAATAAAAAATTAAAAATAATAAAATTAAAACCTATGCCCCAAGGAGAGCGGTCTTCCATGGGTTTATATGGTTCCTGTCTGCTCTCTGAATCCTGATTCCTTCTCCATCCTTAGTAAGTACATTGCTGTCTGAATTTGAAGTCAAAACATTACAACAGTTGAGACTTTGGCTACCTGATTCATCTCTGCCTTTCAAGTTTCCAGGTAGAAAATCTTATCCAATAGGGGAAATTAATTTCTTTGAACTGAGAGATCGGAGAGAAACGGCCTTGCCACGTACAGACACATGCATTGTGGAGTAATATGACCTCACTCCCATGGGCAGAACTGGGTTATTCACCTTTACAGAAATTATTTTAATTCGATCTGAAAAATAGAACACAATATAGACATTTCCTGTTTCTCCACCCACAAGCTTCTTTAAATTTATACCTTCTAATTAGCTTTGTAAAATGAAAAATGCTCTTTACATAAACAGTCCTTTGAGATTATTTTATTCAGATTATATACTTCCTGGATTATCCCCAGAGATAAGGCTCTAAGTCACCACAAAAAATGGCAAAAAAAAAAAAAAAAAAAATCAAATGAGATCAATTGTGTTTTTGCCAAAGCCCTTACGACCCAGAAGACTTTTTAAATGGACTCTGTTCCATTTATTTCACTTTGTAATTTCCCTTGACTTCTCATTCTATGTCCTTCTCTGGGTGGTATTATCTAAGTATGATCAGAATTACTAATAGTTCATACCATTACCCTGAGTTCTAGAACTACCTAGCAACTGCCCACCTGACATTCTCCTTGGATATTTCCAATACCTCTTGAAATGCACAAATCTAAATTTTAACTCATGATCTGCTCCTAGATTCTCCTCCTCGAAAACATGGGCCTCTTCTAGCGTTGTGTGTTTCAGGGACTGGAGCTACCATCTATCCAGTTGTCCAAGCCAGAAAGCACTTCTTGTGTGAGGCCTGCTGATTTATACCTCCCAAAATATCAGTAAAACTTATTTTCTAGATTTCCAGTAGCACCACTCTAGTCCACACTACATTCCTTTTATGGCAATCCCCATCCTACTGATCCTCTTAAACCTACTCTTGCTTCCTCTTCGATGCATACTTGACTATGTAGGCAAAGTGGTCTCTTACGTATTTTTTTTTTAACGTTTATTAATTTTGAGAGAGAGAGAGAGAAAGCATGGCAGGGGAGGGGCAGAGAGAGAAGGAGAGGGAGAATCTCAAGCAGGCTCCATGCTCTGTGCAGAGCCCGACATAGGGCTTGATCTCAAGAAACACAAGATCACAACCTGAGCTGAAGCTGCGAATTGGACACTCAACCGACTGAGTCACCCAGGCAAAGTGGTCTTTTAAAACCAAAGCATGTCCCTTCCATCCCAATAATATTTTAGGAAAAACAATAAACTCCTTAACGTGGCATAAAATGGTGCTCCTGACCACATCCATTCCTCTGTAAGGACTCATGAGTAGGAAATCATGTGTCCCCTTTTCTGTGTCTTCACTGGAGCCCAACATTTACTCTGTGTGGGTGAATAATTGATAGGTCTGACCCTTCACTAGACCAAACAATCTCAAAGGCAGAATCTGCCTTTTTTTTTTCCTCTCACAATTTTATTGTAGCATGAATACAGTTCACAGCACCAATAGGTACTCAACAATCAATGGTTCATTGAGTGAATGGACAGATGACTTTTCATCGAAGGGTAAGTAGCTATCTCTTGGTATGATTTCAGAAAGAAATAGATACCGAATAGCACTTTCCTATGTAACTCTTCTACCTCTCCCAGGATATTTGAAATTCCAATACTAACGCAGGAGCCCTTTTATTCCACTATTTGAAAGGAGGCTTAAAATAGAAATGCCATTGGGAGCTGGAGAGAAATGTATTTCATGGGGCCCTGGAGATGATGTGTCAAAGGGAGAAAAAAGCAAGCCAGAAGGAAGGCTGCTTTTGTTGTCAGGCTCCCTGCGGCCTTGGAGGAGTCACCTGACAACAGATCCTGCAATGTCTTCTGTTGTTAGTGCCCCCTCTCTGCAAAGCTGAAGGCTTCATTCCATTCCAGTCCCTAGATTCCTTCCTATCTAAGAGCAAGAGAAATTTGAGGCATTAAGAACTTAAAATTTTTTTTAAATGTACACAAATGTAAAGATGAAGAATCAAATCATGACTGCTTAAGATTAACTACAGTACAAAAAACAAAAAAACAAGCAAACCCTTAATTGCTCTGGAATTCATCGGAACCTGGTCATAAACTTGACCTTGAACTTTAGGCCCAAGATCTGTTTCCTTTTCCAAGAACCCTCCGAAAATTCTTGCCTCAGTTCTACTAGTTTGTACACAGTTGTTATTTCTTAGATCCATGTTTTTATGGTGTTATCCTACCCAGTATTGGCTCCTTACTTGTGTTCTGGTCCCTCCCAGAAACTGAAGGGTCGCCAGAAATGTCCCACGCCTTGACAGGGACCGGCCACCTAATGACAAAACCCCAGATGGTGAACATCTGCTTCATGTGCATTGATTCTCTATTCCTGTCCTCTGTTCCTATGGGGGCATTAAGGAGGCACATTTTTGGATGCCCTGGACTGTTATTAATTGATTCTCTTTTATTCAAACCCTTCTTCCTAAGAGTCTCTGCTCTACATGAATGTGCAAGTCTAATTACAGATAGTGGTTCCTCCCTCTTTGTCCCATCTTGCATTTCTTTGATCATATGCACTTGGGTCATTACTCTCTAGGGTGTTATGGGTAAGACAGGAAAGCTGTGCATGTCTAGAGAAGTGATATAATCACTTCTGAAACTAGTTGTAGTGGAGAGACTCTAAAATGACCCCAATCATTCCCCATGTCCAAATATTCATATCCTTGTGTAATGCACACCTCTGTTTCCCCCAACATTGGCAGGGCCCATGATTTGTTAACTAAGCAAAAGGATAAGACCAAGTTGATAAAAAGTCACTTCCTCGATTATGTTACCTAAGATTGTAATTTCCTTCTTGCTAGAAGAGTTTCTCCATTGATTTTCTCCATTCCTGGCTTTGATTGATTTAGCTGCCCTAGGGAGTGGTCTACATGGCAAAGAACTAACGGCAGCCTTCAGCCAAGGAGTAAGGCCCTCAATCTAAGAGCTCACAAGGAACTGAATCCTGCCAACTGCTACATGACCTATGAAACAGAGCCCTCCCCAGTCAGGGAGCAGATGAGACCCCAGACCTGACTGACCCTTTGAATGAGCCCAGTAGGAGACCCTTGCAGCTCATCTGTCCCCAGATCCCTGACCCACGGAAAGTGAGATAATGTAGATTGTTTGAAGGTGTTAATTTGTGGTAATACGTTATAAAGCAATAAATGGCTAATATACTAGTTATTAACATTATAATTTTCTTGGTAATTTTAAAACTCAAACTCTTTCCCACTACACAGAAGATAATCAGCACACTTAACTGGGTAAAAGCCTAGGATAATGGGAAAAAAAACTTGTGATCTGGAAATCAGAAATATGTGTGATTTTTATTTATCTGTGAAACCCTGAGCAAACTGATTAGCCCACTCTATCTGGGCCTCTGTTTCCCTATTTAATAAGGATTAAGAGATACAAACCGGTGGCCTATGGAATTCATAGTCACCAAATTTATTGTTTGTCCCCCTGTGTTAGACTCACAGTGCTTGTTGGTTTTAACTAATTACCAAATTTATTTTTTTTTTTAATTTTTTTTTTCAACGTTTTTTATTTATTTTTGGGACAGAGAGAGACAGAGCATGAACGGGGGAGGGGCAGAGAGAGAGGGAGACACAGAATCGGAAACAGGCTCCAGGCTCCGAGCCATCAGCCCAGAGCCGGACGCGGGGCTCGAACTCACGGACCGCGAGATCGTGACCTGGCTGAAGTCGGACGCTTAACCGACTGCGCCACCCAGGCGCCCCTAATTACCAAATTTAAAATTAAGGTTATCTCACTTTAAAAAAATAACAATTTTTAGTTCTTCTTGAAAAAAACTACACAATCCTGCCTTGTTAGACATCCCTTATCTGCAGGTGGATGGCTGCAGCCTATATCTGGGGGACACTTGCTCTCCAAGCTCAGCATGGTTTCCACCAGTCTTGAATTCCTGAGACTAAGTGTTGCTTCTGATTATTACATATGCATAGCATTTTTAAAATAGTTATTAAAACATGAAATACTTCAAATGCAAATATGTCTTGCAAAAGTGGGAAAAGAAAAACTAGAAACAAAAGAAAGCAGGCTGATCCCTAACCCATTTCTGTACGACTCCTGGAGACATATGAGCTGTAATTCTTGGTTTAACCAAGTAGGTACAGGACCTATATGCAGAAAATGCAAAACGCTGATGAGAGAAAACAAAGAAGAAGTAAATAAATGGAAAATGATTCCATGTTCACGCTGAGAGACCCAGTATCATTAAAATATTAATCCCCCCCCCCCACCATTGATTAATAGATTTAAGAGAATACCAGTCAAAACCACTGCAAGCTATTTTGTAGCTGTTGAAAAATCGATTCTAGAATATAGGTGGAAAGGCAAAGACCTAGAATATCCAGCATAATACTGAGGAACAAAGTTGCATGAATAGTACTATCCTATTTCAAGTTCTACCATAAAGCTACAGTAGTCAAGACAGCATGGTATTGACAAATGGAATATAATCCAATGGACAGAATGAAAAGCCTAGAAATAGACACAGACAAATACAGTCAACTCACTTTTTGACAAAGGCAATCCAGGGGAGAAAGGACAGCGTTTCCAGCAGATGATGCTAAAATAATTGGACTCCCATACACAAAAGACTGAACTTAAGCATCTTCCACATGACATAAAAATTAACTCCAAATGAACCACAGACCAAAATATAAAAAGCAAAACTGTCAAACGTATAGAATAAATGTAGAAGAAAATTTGTATGATGAAGGATTTGGCAATCAGATACAACACCAAACACTTAATCCAAAAAAAAAAAGAAAAAAAAAGCTGATGTTAGTTTTTAATTAACATTTAAAGCCTCTGCTCTGCAAAAGGCAGTGTGAAAAGAATGAAAGATAACCCATGGGCTGAGACCAAATATTTGCAAATCACATATGTGATAAAGGACCTGTATCCAAAATATACAAAGATTTTTCAAACTCAACAGTGAGAAAGCTAACACGCCAATTAAAACATTAGAAAATGACTGAAACTGATAGCTCAATAAAGAATATATACAGAAGATAAATACGCATTTTAAAAAAGGGTGCCTGGGTGGCTCAGTCTGTTGGGTGTCGGACTCTTGATTTTGACTCAGGTCATGATCCCGAAGTCATGGGATTGAGCCCTGCATCTGGCTCTGCGTGGAGCATGGAGCCTGCTTGGGATTCATTCTCTCTCTCTCTCTCTCTCTCCCCTTATGCCCTTCTCTCGAACTGGCACATGCTCCCGCTCTCTAAAATAAAATAAAATAAAATAAATTGTTTTTTTACAGGCTACATACCATAAAGTTTCATTTATATGGTATTATCACAAACACAGAAGTAGGAGTCAGGAAAAACATCAATGATTGCTGGAGATCTGAGGGAGGGTATAAATGAAACCTAAGGTATTTTTAGTGTGGTATAACTATCCTGTATCACACCATAATGGTGTGTACATATTCTTATGCGTTTGTCAAAATCCATAAAAATTTCGAGGAGAAAGTGAATTTTAATGTGTGCAAACTTTAAAAAATCATTTAGGGACTCAGGGAATTCCAGAATAGAATGCAGATTTTGACAAAAGAATCTGTTTTACAAATGTATAAAACTGAGGAGACATTAAGGAAGCAGGCAAAGATCAAAGTATCTTTGGAAATGAGTGGAGGGAGTGACACTAAAGGCAAAAGGCATTATACATAAGCACTGTCCTCTAGTCTAGGGGTAGAGAGAAACAATTCTGAAACTACTATTCATGCATCCTGGAATCCAATAATTGAGTAAATGTACGAGGAAATAATGGTTTCCTCAACAAATGAGGCTGGATAAATTGGATAGTCATATAAGAAGGAAAAAAACTTGGCCCTTACACTTGATACATAAAAACCAATTCCAGATAGACTAGAGACTTCGGTCTGAAAGGTAAAGCCAGAAAGCCTGTATAAGATTACATGACCTTCATGACCTTACAATTGCCAAAGACTTCTTAAACAAGAAAGAGCCTCAAGCATAAACAAAAAAAGTTACTAAACTGGACCTCTTGAAAATGTAAAACTTATGTTCATCCAAAGTTACAACTGAGGGCAAGAAGAATAAAGAGAGTCAGAAGCTAAACCAGCAAGTGGAAGATGTTCTCAATATATACATCTGATAGAAGATTCACAATATATAAAGATACTGTGTAAATCAATAAAAGAAAACAAGATATAGGGGGGCCAGGGTGGCTCAGTCAGTTAAGCATCTGACTTTGGCTCAGGTCATGATCTCACAGCTCATGAGTTCGAGCCCCGTGTCAGGCTCTGTGCTGACGGCTCAGAGCCTGGAGCCTGCTTCAGATTCTGTGTCTCCCTCTCTCTCTGCCCCTCCCCCTCTCACACCCTCTCTCACTCGCTCTCTCTCAAAAATAAACAAACATGAAAAAATTTTAAAAAATAAAATAAAATAATATATTTTTTAAATGAGTAAAAGTACAGAGCAGGAATTTTACACACACAAAAAGAATATTCAGACAGCCAATAAACATACATAAAGATGCTTAATTGCATTACTTACCAGGGAAATTTAAATTAAAGCAGCAATAACATGATATGTACCTGTCAAAATAGCTAAAAATACAACAAACATACTAACATCAAGGGTCTGTGAGGAAGTGAATCGACAACTCTCATATACTGCTGTTATTATTTAAAATGAACACAACCACTTTGAAATTAAGATAACCACTTTGGAAAACTCAGAAAGCTGTATGTTAACCCCATGAACCAGCAATTCTACTCCTCGATACGTACCCTAGATAAACGAATGTATGTGTGCAACCAAAGACATGTCCAAGAATGTTTACTACAGTACTCTTCCTAATATGCAACTAGTGGAAAACAACCCAAATGATCATGAACTGGACAATACGTAAATGGTAACACTCAAACAATGGAATATCATATGGCGATGAAAGAGAACAAAGTACTGTAACATGAGACAACACGTAGAAGCCTCGCAGATGTAACCTACAGTTAAAGAGGCCAAGTAAAATGGAGTCCGTTTCTTGTAATTCCATTTTTCTAAAGTTCAAAAACAGACAAATTAATCCATGTTGATAGAAGTCTGCAGAATGGTGAGTCCCTTTATGGGGGTTACTGATGCAGGGAACATGAAAGAGCCCTCTGGATGAGCTGGTGACACTCCCTTTCTTGATAGGAATGGTGACTATATACATATGTAAAAACCCATCTTTTGGGGTGCCTGGGTGGCTCAGTCGGTTAAGCGTCGGACTTCGGCTCAGGTCATGATCTCACGGTCCGTGAGTTCAAGCCCCGCGTCAGGCTCTGTGCTGACAGCTCAGAGCCTGGAGCCCATTTCAGATTCTGTGTTTCCCTCTCTCTCTGCCCCTCCCCTGTTCATACTCTGTCTCTCTCTGTCTCAAAAATAAAATAAAACGTTAAAAAAAAAATTTTTAAAAAACACATCTTTTGTACTTCAATTAAAACGTACACCGGAAAAGACTATAAATCATCCCAGAGCCCAGATGCACGATGACTGATACACCACCTTGTTTGGAGAGTTTATGCCAAGTTACTCCAGAGGGGAGTAGCTTATATCACATGGTCCTAACAGGTTACTGATATATTTGACATTTGCACTAGTAAGCTGAGAAAATTACCAAATTCGGGGCGCCTGGGTGGTTCAGTCAGTTAAGCATCCACCTCCTGATTTGGGCTCAGGTCATGATCTAATGGTTCATGAGTTTGAGCCACGCCTCGGGCTCTGCACTGACCATGTGGAGCCTGCTTGGGATTCTGTCTCCCCATCTCTCTGTCTGACCCTCCCCCACTCATGCTCACTGTCTCTCTCTCTCTCAAAATAAACTTTAAAAAAATTATTAATTCAATTTTCACACAAAAACACGTGACTAATGTATTTTATTATGTTTTTCTACTATTGGTTATTTTGTGTAGACTTGCAACAGCTTCTAATTTTCAATCCTGACCATCAGATCATCGATGTTCTCTAAAAGGGCCTCAAATACCATGGTTTTGAAGACTCACTGTATTGAAAGGAATAAAGTTAATTGTCAATGCAAACTTCCCAAACACTTACTTGATAAAACAGTGTCTCAACATGGCCTAGGAAGTAAATTCTCTTTCTGATTTTTACAAGGATTCTCTACAGCTGTGTCTATACACGTATATAAATTGGTCATTTATTTTTCTTCTACTTCAGTTTCCGCTACCTGCCCACTTCTTCCAGGTTGCATTTTTGCTATACAAATGTGGTTTTACAAGGCTAGCTGTATGAATCTGATGGCTTCATTTAAAAATTTTTTTTTATGTTTTTTTATTTTTGAGAGAGAGAGAGAGAGAGAGAGAGAGAGACAGAGCATGAGTGGGGGAGGGGCAGAGAGAGAGGGGATCACAGAATCTGAAGCAGGCTCCAGGCTCTGAGCCATCAGCACAGAGCCAGATGCGGGCTCCAACTCATGGACCGCAAGATCATGACCTGAGCTGAAGTCAGATGCTCAACCGACTGAGCCACCCAGGTGCCCCAAATCTGATGCCTTCTAAGACACTGTGGTTTTAACTCTGACAAGGCTACCGGTTGTTCAGTGATGCTTTGGGACCCAGATGCAGAGAATGATTAGCTAGGCTTTGCCAAGTGAAGATGTAGACAGTGTCATTCTGACTCTGCTTTTCCTTAATGAAACTGTTATTCTTTGATTTACAAAGAAGCATCAGGGTTTGAAAAGGTGGTTTTGACATTAGGGGATAATAAAGTTTAGAGCAAAATATTAAGAAATCACAAGCTAAAATGACAACAATGCCATATATATATATATATATATGTGTGTGTGTGTGTATATATATACATATATATGTGTGTATATATATATATATACCCATATATATGTGTGTATATATATATACCCATATACACACATATATATGGGTATATATATATACACACATATATATGTATGTATATATATATATATATGTATACATATATATATATATATATATATATATATATATATATATATATATATTTGAGAGAGAGCAAGTGGAGGCAGGGAAAGTGGCAGAGAGAGAGGGAGAGAGAGAGAACCCCAGGCAGGCTCTGCACTATCAGCATAGAGCCGGACACCGGGCTCCATCTCACGAACAGTGAGATCATGACCTGGGCCAAACCAAGACTAGAAAGCTTAATAGACTGAGCCTCCCAGACACCCCAACAACAACATCATCTTTAACCAAGCCATGGTTCTTATAACACTGCATCAAAAATATGTGACACTCGGGGCACCATGGGAGGCTCAGTCGGTTAAGCATCCGACTTTGGCTCAGGTCATGATCTCATGGCTCATGAGTTGGAGCCCCGCATTGGACTCTGTGCTGACAGTTCAGAGCCTGGAGCCTCTGCTTCGGATTCTGTGTCTCCCTCACTCTCTGCCCTCCCCCACTCGTGCTCGCTCGCACACTGTCTCTCAAAAATAAGTAAACATTTAAAAAAAAAATTTTTAATGTGATGCTTATTAGAAGTTCAAAGGCTGGAGCACCAGATTCTCTCTCCCTCCCTCCCTCCCTCTCTCTCTCTCTCTCCCACTTGCATGCTCTCACTAACATCAAATTAAAAAATTAAAAAATTAAAGTTCAAAGGCTAAGGCTCCTCCCCACAGAGGTAAACCCTGGGAACCCAAAGCTCAACAATGCCTCCAGTGATACTTACTCTTACTGTCACTAACGTTTGAGAATCAGTGGTTTAGATCTTATTAAAGGTTTGTAATTACACACCAGGGTAAGAAGGGTCAAACTACAGTCCATTAATCATGGTCCTGCTTCACAAAGCTGGCTTCACAAAGACCCTAAACCCTAATTCTCTAAGTGTGGTCTCCAGATCACCTGCATTAGCATTGCTGAAGTCCCCATAAGGCCGTCCAGAGCTACTGAATCAGAAACTCTGGAAATGAGACCCAGAAAGCTGTACTTTCACGAGCCCTCTAGGTTATTTTGACACATACTAAGGTTTGCAAACTCCCCACCAAAAAAAAAAAAAAGCCACAACTTCTTTACCCTCCATTTACTAATGAGCTATATTACTACTACATTCATATGTTGCCCTGGCCAGAGAACATAACTGAATTTTTATTTTATTTTTTTTAATATGAAATTTATTGTCAAATTGGTTTCCATACAACACCCAGCGGTCATCCCAACAGGTGCTCTCCTCAATGCCCATCACCCACCCTCCCCTCCCTCCCACCCCCCATCAACCCTCAGTTTATTCTCAGGGTGTTTTTGTTTTTGCTTTTTTTTTATGAAATTTATTGTCAAATTGGTTTCCATACAACACCCAGTGATCATCCCAACAGGTGTTCTCCTCAACACCCATCACCCACCCACTCCTCTCAGTTTTTAAGAGTCTCTTATGGTTTGGCTCCCTCCCTAAATTTTTTTTCCCCCTGCCCCTCCCCCATGGTCTTCTGTTAAGCATAACTGAATTTTTAAAAGAAAGAGCCCAGGCATAAACTAGCAAACTAATCCAGAAATGAGGCTCAAGATTAAAAGTTTTACGGTGCTGCTTCCAAATGTCTGGGCATTTTGCCCCTAGCACTATATGGATTGACAGGCAAACTGTACCTTGACATTAATTACCTGCTTACAATTTATTGTAAAGTAAATGCAATTGCTTCCCCGAGACTTCAGCGTTTTTGGTTCTAAGAGACATCCTCATTGTGTTCAAGAAAAAAAATGGCTTTGCTCATTCTGAAAATAAAGTCTGTATTTGACCTTCAGAGTTCTAAATTACCAGTCCCCAAGTATGCATTCCTACATTTCTAAGAGATAAACAGAGGGAAAGGAATGATTCCTGGAGACTGCTAATATCCATAGCACTTTTCCTTCACTCTGCAGAAGAATCTTTTAGCAACCTTGATCCTCAAGGATTAATATGCGCGCTGTATGGACACAGGCTCAACCTGAATGGACACATTCATGTTCTCGTGAATGGAGGTGTTTCTGCTAGCCACTACCCCAATTTATTATGGTTTTTCTTTTCCTTCTGAATTAAAGAGACATTAACAGAGGATTTTAAAATAGCACGTGTAAGGGGCACCTGGGTGGCTCAGTCAGTTAAGCACCCGACTTCAGCTCAGGCCATGATCTTGTGGTTCGTGGGTTTGAGCCCCACATCTGGCTATGCACTGACAGCTTGGAGCCTAGAGCCTGCTTCAGATTCTGTGTCTCCCCCTTGCTCTCTCGCCCCCTCCCCTGCTTGTGTTCTCTCTGTCTCTCTCTCTGTCTCTCTCTCTCTCTGTCTCTCAAAAATAAATAAACCTTAAAAAAGTTAAAATAGCATGTCTATAATTTTCAATGAAATTTGTCCGATTTACTAAAGTACAGAAAGGAATAAAAAGAAAGCACCATGATCCCTAATCAATAACAATCATTATCCTGTTATTCAGAGAACTCTTGATTTTTTAAAAAAAAGTAATAAAATAGGGATGAATGCACACATTTTAGTTTTGAAAAGTAAAACAGCAAAAACAGTATAAAATTAAAAGACTCTTCCCAGCCTGTACTCTCTCTGCGAAGTTAGCTACTGTTCACAGATTCACAAAATTTCAGAAAAAAATAATGTATATTGTTTGTGTTTAAACAAAGGGAATCATGTTACGTATACCCTTAGGTTATTTAAAACTTATGCCAGTTGCCTTGTAAGGATATAGCGTTTATGTAGTGTAGAATTACAGAGTAGCTTCAGTTTTATGACCATTACAAATTAAAAAGGAAAAAGGAAACAGAGCCATTAATACCTTAAAATTTTAGAGAATTTTCTGTGCACCTCAATGTAAAGAAATTAAAAAATTGAGTAAAATTGATTAATTTCTGGCAAAACAAATGATTTGGAATTAAAGAGAATCAACCTAGAGGTTTGCCTGGACAAATGGTTTGTTTCAAGTCTTCAAGGAAGAGATGATTCTCTGGCTATGAAATAATTCTCATACCATGTCGTCCACACCATGCAAATTTCCAGGTCACAGAAAAAGACAGAAAAATTACAAAGCAAGCATAACCTGTGTGTGCAAATTTGGCAAATTCAGCAGCACCCCTCTCCGCCAAAAAACAAATCAGAACCAAAGGCACTGATACATCTTATTTGTAAATTAAAAATACAGAGATTCTAAACAATTTTTTTAATTTTTTTTAATGTTTACTTATTTTTGAGAGAGAGGGAGAGCAGGGGAGGGGCAAAGAAAGAGGGAGACACAGAATCCGAAGCGGGCTCCAGGCTCTGAGCTGTTAACACAGAGCCCGATTGGACTCGAAACCACGAACCGCCAGATCATGACCTGAGCCAAAGTCAGACCTGAGATTAACCAACTGAGCCACCCAAGTGCCCCAAAAAGGCAGAGATTCTTAATAAAATATCAGAAAATACAACCCATCAATATATTGAAAAAATTAAATACTAAGACCAAATAGGTTTTATTCAATTAACAACAGGATGTCTTAATAAGATATCTATTACTGCAACTTATCATACAAACTCCACCACACTGTAATACCTAGAAGGCAGGAATCAGGACCTTTGGGGTTCTTTATCTCTGCAAGTTTAGTACCAAGCACAGGTGCCTGGTACAAAATAAAAATTTAATAAATATTTCTTAAGGTAATGAAGAAAGCAATTAATAAGTTGATAAGAAAAATCAAAGAAGACAAGCTAGGAGTATTAATAAATGTCCAAAGTTATTTGAAGAAAGTCAACATCTATCCCTGATGAAGAAAATCTTACACTATGTATAATAAGACTTCCCTGATATGAAAAAGAACACCTAAGCCAAACTATCACAATGTTATGCTGAATAAATTATGGCAGATTTTCTTCTAATTCAAAGTCAACAGGGGCCCTAATTAAAAAAAAAAAAAAATTCTGGAATTAGGCCAAGAAACAAGAGATGTAATATTGATAAGGAGGAAAAAATTATTATTTGCATAAGACTTAATTGCTTATCCACAAAGTCCAAAAGAATTAAATGTTGTTGGTAATTTTTTTTTTTGAGAGAGAGAGAGAAAGAGCACAAGTTGGCGAGGGGCAGAGGGAGAGAGAGAGAGAGAGAGAGAGAGAGAGAGAGAGAGAGAGAGAGAGAGAGAGAATCCTAACCAGGCTCCACTCTGTCAGCATAGAACCCGATGTGGGGCTGGATCCCACAACCAGGAGATCATTCCCTGAACTGAAATCAAGAGTCAGACGCCCAACCGGCTGACCCACTGAGACACCCCAAGTTTTAAAAAAATCAACTAGGGGCTCCTGAGTGGCTCAGTCGGTTGAAGATGTGACTCGTGATTCTGGCCCAGATCATGATCTCATGGTTTGTGAGTTCAAGCCCCACATCTGGCTCTGTGTTGACCATGCAGAGCCTGCTTGGAATTCTCTCTCTCCCTCTCTTTCTCTCCCCTTCCTCTGCTTTCTCTCTCTCTCTCTCTCTCTCTCTCTCTCTCTCAAAACTAAATAAAACTTTTTTAAAAAGTTTTAAAAAATCAAATGAAAAGAATTGGCAAGTAGGGTAAACCATTAACAGTATAAATTAGATGTTGGGTACATAGCTACTCACTGAAAAATGCTTCCAACTTGCAGTTTTGTTTCAAATTTTTCATAGTAAACCGTTGGAGGGAAGAGTAGAAAGAATCAAATATTTCATTCAGCAGCATGGTCAGTTACAAACACAAACAAATATAGGTTGAATAACTACACTATGACCACAACAACCTTGGAAAAACAATAGATGATTGTATTTGATGGAAATAATATATACAGAATATCTTCTAACACAGAATGTACCCTAAAATAACTGTGCAATATAGAATATCTTAGAATAACTGTAAAAAATGATCACAAACATGGAAATTACAAGTTCTGCTTTAAACTAACTCAGACAAAGGAATTATAACTTGCCAAGCAAAACCCGGTGAGGACTGACTTAGACAACTATGAACTTCCTTCAGGGCTAACGTGAATTCCTGAAAATTTCATAAACCTAATAAAAGAAAACAACTACAATAATCCATTAGCAACAAATTACCCTGCTATTTCGACAGCAGAAATTATGTGACATATATCTGATTTCTTAAAATAAGATTACAAGATAATGTGATTAGAAGACAGCATGATTACTTAAATATTGCTATAAATGGAAATATAATGTATCTTGATTTTTTAAGACTCTCTTAAGACTGACTTGTCATTTTATCAATGCAATTTTGACTTACAGATGACTTATATTGACTTGAACAGGAAGAACACCGGAAGCAAACAGGACCAGCAAACAGGATGCTGTCCAAGAGGCTCATAGGCTTTTGCTCCAAGTCTCTTCATTTGTGTTAGCTTTTAGCTTTTGAATATGCAGTTACCCCCCTACCTGGATCAAAACTCTTTCTGTAATAATGTTTTTTTTTTTATTTCAGCTACTTGAGCTGATCTCAACAGCTCAAGAGCCAAAACAGCCCTGGAGACACGCTACAAGCAGACAGTGGGCATGCTCTGTGGGTGGGCAAAGATGGGCTGGACACAGGTGCGTGCTCTGGAATGGACGAACTCTGGTCTAGGGTGAGGGTTTCTCTGACGTTATGCGGTAGGATAGGTGCTCTCAGAACAACTATAGTCCTCTCAGAGGACATCACTGCACTTGTGATGAATCAATCTGTTGCAACGTAATGTGTTCATTAATGAATCAGAGGAGGCGACTGAGAAGATGATGACACGGCACAGGTCACCTTAACCTCTCGTGGCCTCTAGCTTTTCTTAGCATTTCTTTGTTCCTGCAACAGGACAATTTCTACTCCCTGAGCGGGGTCCGTGGGTCTCAATGTACTTCCTCCCTCCCTCTCCCCTTTCTGTACTTTCCCCAGCCTCTTTTCCAGTCAGACCTCAGCAAAGATGAAGGTTCTCTGGGCTTCTCCGGTCATGCCCCAATTGCAGAGTAGGTGCCCCTCCTACGAGCTCTCAGAGAAACCGGTCATGTCGCTTTTTCTCACTCGTAAATTTGTCTGTTCCTGCGCGTATTTTCTTCTCTAGACTGAGTAGCTTCCAAGTCTGGGACCGTTTTGTCTTTTTCTCTGTTTGATCTCCAGGAACTAGAGTGCAGCAAACAAATGCACCGCACTTTTTTGCTTGGCAAACCATAGCTGGTGCCATTTGTATAAACTGTTATGGGAATGGCGCCTCCTAGAGATGGGTAATATAACAACCGGTACCAGGTCTAGGAAAGTTGTGTCGTCTTAACACTTGACGCACGAACGAATTTAAACCAAATATTCCCTCCTTCCTATTTCTGAAATTCTGTGACTATTCACAAATTTATAAAATGAACCCCATTTGGGTATAAATTGTAAAAACTGCCAAATTACGCCCATAAAGCTTGTACACATATCAAATAATACGCAGTTTGTAATTCAAAAGGATATATGCACCCTGATGTTTACTGCAGCATTATTTACAATAGCCACGATACAGAAGCAAGCTCTGTGCGCATCCACAGATGAATGGATAATGAAGATGTGGTGTGTGTGTCTATGTATTTATGTACGTGTGGGTATGTATTACAATGGACTATTACTCAGCATTAAAAAGAACGAGATCTTGTCATTTGCAATGATGTGAATGGAGCTAGAGAATGTAACCTAAGGGAAACACGTCAGAAAAAGAAGAATACCATACCATTTCAATGTGGAATTCTATGTGGAATTTAAGAAACAAATGAACAAAACAAAGTAGAAAACATCCAGGCAAACAACAACAAAAGCCAGACGCTCAAGCACAGAGAAGAAACTGGTGAGTAGGCAGATGGGTAAAACAGGTGACGGGGATTAAGATCACACTTATCGTGATGAGCACTGGGCGATGTACAGAATTGTTGAATCATATCACACACCTGAAACTAATATAACACCATGCTAATTCCACTTCCATAAAAAGAAATATTCAGTTTAGAATTTACAGGCATACTCAGCTTTCTACAATCATATGAAAGAACAGGTATAGTAACAGTAATAGTGAAACGTATTTATTGACGCACTTAATAGAAAGTAGATACCTATGCTTATATATGTAAGTAAAGATCTACAAATATTTTGAAAAAAGGTCTAGAAGATGGATATATTTAAAATGATGTAAATACATAAAATTTTCTATCCTTATGGCCTTACAGATTCTTTTCTATTAAATGTTTAATAATTTACTATTGTCAGTATTCTTTCAATGTTCAAATTGTCCAAACTTAGCCAGTGGGAGTCCTTTCCTGAACCTTTTGACATCTCTGTCTTCTTACTGTCTGGTAGAGCACAACACTTTAAGCCAAGTGCATACCTCCCTCTGCCTCAGAATCTTTAATTTCTGCAAAAGGCCTTGTCTCTCCTGTTTACAAACTAAGGCCTGGGCTCTAGGTATCTCATTGACAATGGGGATTGCTTGCTTCTAGATCCTTTAGGTGCACAGAATGCACACACACACACACACACACACGCACTATACATATATACCTACATATACAATATATTCATACTGATACATCCAAGGAGAGAATTCCTCCTCTCCTTTTTTCATTCCATATGTTTTCCCTCCTCCATAGTGACAATACTGACCTCCAAGAACAATATATGCCCTTCTTTGCCTAATCTTGCAATACATGAAATTCAGCAAGACCACACTCACCACTTCCAAAAAACTTGTCAAATTAATTTTTCTTTGGAATTTATTTTGCTCTTAGAATATATCCCACTAAAGGGGTGCCTGGGTGGCTTAGTCAGTTGAGCATCTGACTCTTGATTTCGGTTCAGGTGATGATCCTAGAGTCACGGGATAGAGCCTCGTGGTGGGCTCCATGCTGACAGTGCAGAGCCTGGTGGGGATTCTCTCTCCTTCTCTATGCCTCCCCTCCCTGCTCCCCCTCCCTCTTAAAATAAATAAACTTAAAAAAAATTCTTTCTCCTTCTACCCTGCTTATGTACACACACTCTCTCGCTAAAAACAAAAAAAAAAAAAACAAACCAAAAAAAAGGAGTATATCCCACCAAAGGGATAAAGTCAGAGAATGCTACATGAAAGCTATTTGAACTATTTTTTTCATCTTTGTGATAGAAATTTGTCGTGTATTTAAAATCTTTTACATTTAGGAATTCCCACCATTCCTCGAAATTCATTTTTCCTTTCAGAGGATGTAAAACATTAACATGGTTCCAAAGTCAAATATACATTAAAAGTACTCTCGGAAGGATCTCATTCCTGTCTTTCCTACTGTCATCCACTGTTCACAGGTAATTAATTTCATTTCAAAAATCTCACATGAATCTCTAAGATTGAGACTGATAGGGATGTTTAAGTTGGGAATACGGATAAAATGGTAGGTGGTAAATTGGGAATACATAGGGCATCTCCTATGGCATTAATATCAGAAGAGCACATTTCAAGTTATACTATACATTTTAAAGCACAAATATTTTTCATGACTTTCTTGAATATGACTCTCAATACGTTATAAATCAAATTATTTCTATAAAAGGTTATTTAAAACTTTGCGTGAGGACGTTTCTAACATCAACAATGCAACTCAATTAAAGAAAATAATATGCCCAGGCATTCTACAGACCACTTTTCTGACTACGTAGCTTTTGAAAAGGAGGGGCTATTATGTTGAAAGAAAAGTAATCTGGGGGGGGAAAAAAAAAAACGTTTTTTCCCTGGGAAAAAAAACTAAAATAGCACAGCTGTCAATGAGCTCTAAACATGAAGGCAGGGGACTTTACCTGTCATCTCGACTCTGCACAAAGTAGTTGTTGGGACTTGGGCAAGACATTCACTCGCTCTGTACCTCAGCTTTCTTAATTGCAAAATGGGTATGCACTGGAAAAGGGGAGTAGGGTAACTTTTTTCAGTCTTCCTCTCATAACCTGTAACCAGATATTATTTTTTAGTTATTCTCAAATGTAACCGTTCAAATAATTTACTTTGAACCACTTGTTATATGCCAGTTATGAGCCCTTATAATATAGGCCTGGGGCTCAGAAATGTCCATTTTGGGGGACGCCTGGGTGCCTCAGTCGGTTAAGGGCCTGATTCTTGATTTTGGCTCAAATCATGATCTTGTGGTCATGGGCTCGAATCCCGTGTCAAGCTCTGCACTGATAGCGTGGAGCCTGCCTGGGATTCTCTGTCTCCCTCTCTCTCTGCTCCCCCCTGCCACTCGTGCTCATGTGTTCTCTCTTTCTCTCTCTCAAAATAAATTTTAAAAAGTGTCCATTTTACAGGTGTCCCAGGTGCAATAACTCAGGGAACCCGTGCACCACACTTTGAGAAACTGTGGCTGATGTACTCATGTACGTGACTGGTCCCAAGTTGAACAGGCCTTAATCTTGAAGAAAGAACTTGCCTATATGGAGTTATTCCAATAGTTCTGATTATGTTTCTTTGCTATAGGAAATACTCTCCACATCAAATTTGATGAAATATTATTTTTAAAATAAAGTCAACCCTTCGGCTGTAATCCAAAGTGTAATCCACAGTAAAATTGCCCTAAGTCATTCATAAATATACATACATATATATATATATATATATATATATAGTATACATAATGTATTTCTAATATATACATAAGTATATGTATATATGTATATATGAAAATATATATGTATGTATATATATATATACACATATTATTTTTATAGATGTGTATATACGTGTGTGTGTGTGTATATATATATATATATATTTTTTTTTTTTTTTTTTTTTTAAGTAGTCTTCATGCCCAGCATAGAACCCAACACCCAACACGGGGCTTGAGCTCATGAGCCTGAGATAGACCCGAGCTGAGATCAACAGTAGGACACTTAACTAACTGAGCCACCCAGGTGCCCCATCAAGTCATTTATATTTTAATACAAATAAATCTGTCAAGTTATGCAATACTACAGCTGGGAAGGTATTTGTGAATTAACCCAAAGCTCCAATTATACAATTCTGAGAACTGAAGTGCTTTGTTCACAGTCTGACAATGAGGGTCATGTCAGGTTCAAGACTGGAGTCAAATGTCTTTGCTCCGAGTTTCAGGCCACATTCATGGAATCACAGAACCTTTCTTTTCTTTGAGTAATACTTCATAAGAAAAAAGTATGAACAATGGCCTCCAAAGCCCCATGGACACTTCCTGATCCCTGGAATCTGTGAATGCTACCTTACATGGCTTTAAAAAAAAAAAAGGCATTGAACAGGTGAATAAGGACCTTGAGACGGAGAGATTATTCAGGTGAGTCCAAAGTAGTCACGACGGTCCTTAAAAAAGGGTCAAACAGAGACAGCACAGTAATGAAGCAGAGAAAAGGTAAAGAACTAAGGAACAAAGACAGCTCCTCGAAGCTGGGGAGGCAAGGACATAGATTCTCCCTCCCCTATAGTATCCAGAAGGAAATCAGCCCTACCACTGTTACCCCTGTGAAACTTCTTTTGTATTTCTGAACTCCAGACTGTAAGATAATACATTCATGTTGTTGTTAAGGCTTATTTGAGAGAGAGAGAGAGAGCACACACGACTTGGGGAGGAGCAGAGAGAGAGAGGGAGACACAGAATCTGAAGCAGGCTCAAAGCTCTGAACTGTCAGCACAGAGCCCAATGCGGGGCTTGAACTCACAAACCGTGAGATCATGACCTGAGCCAAAGTCAGACCCTAACTGACCGAGCCACCCAGGTGCCCAGCACATTCATATTGTTTTAAGCGACTATGTTTATGGTAACTTGTTGCAGCAACAAGAAACTAATATAGGAGGCTGTAAGAAATGTAGGGCACTGGAGACCAATTAGCAGAAACTTGGGAGGAGGAACAGAAGAGGAAATTGACAAGGTGCTTAGCAAAGGTCACTCACTTGATGAATCTGGGAGCAGCTGGTAGCCAGCCTCAGAGCTTAAGACAGAACAGAAGTTCTAATTAAAGAGTTTGTATTCTAATACTTTAAATGAATGGAGAACTTTGTCTGCTTTATCCATGAAACATGAATGAGTGTTCAACATACACAAAGGACACTTGTAACTCACCAAGTATAAGACACAGTTTTCCAGCAGTGCTCTTTGCCTTTCATGCCCTTTTCAGTGTTGTAACTCATTTTCACTTGTCTTTTTTTACCATATGTTTACTTTTGAGACGGGGGTGCAGAGAGAGAGGGAAAGAAAGAATCTCAAGCAGGATCCTCACTGTCAGCACAGAGTTCAACTTGGGGCTCAAACACACCAAAAGCAAGATCATGACCTAAGCCAAAGTCAGACACTTAACTGACTGAGCCACCCAAGCACTCCTTGAGGTCAGTTTATAAACCAAACAGACTAAAACTGACTGGACCCTATAGAAATCACCTTCCCAACCACAGCTACCTCCCACCATGTGAAAACTAACTTAACACTAATAATTACGTCACCTAGGTGGGGGGGGGGGGGACTTTTAAAATTTTATTTCCAAAAGAATCATTTATTAAGTCTAACCATTAGACTAGGTATCCCCTTCAGACTTAATATATTCAGAATCCCTTTACAATAAGACATGTAATTGCCAGAGCAGAGAGTCAGAGAGACCCGAGTTTGAAGGGTAGCTGGGTAACTCTAGGCCGATTACGGCATCTCTCTCAGTGGGTTTCATCTTCTCAAGAACACAGGCAAGAGCAGAGCCTGCTTCATTAGGCTCACAGAAAGATTAAATGGGATATTGTATAAGAAGTGTGCTTTCAGGGTACCTGGGTAGCTCAGTCAGTTAAGCATCTGACTCTTGATTTCAGTTCAGGTCACAATCTCACAGTTCGTGATATCGAGCCCTGTGTCAGGCGCTGTGCTGAGTTTGGATCCTGCTTGGGATTCTCTCCCTCCCTCCCTCCCTCTCCCTCCCTCCCTCTCTCTGTCTCTCTGTCTATCTCTCCCCTTCCCTGCTTGCGCTATCAAATTAAAAAAAAACACTAAAAAAAAAAAGTATGATTCGTTCGTTCAGTTGCTACTATTTCGGGCCACCCTCTAAAGGATTAAAAAGGAATGTTAAAGAACAGAGCATTCTTTGTGGTTTTCAGTCAGCTTGGTGGGTACCTAGAGTTTTTGTGGCAGAATCCCTCAGTGGGACTTCCCACTGAGGAAGGATGAAACCCATGGGGCTCTGGATCCTTCACCCCACCTTCCACTAGAGCTCCCACATGCAGAAGATATAATACTCTTTAGTCCAATAAGGAGGCTCAGTCACAGTTCTCGATGCTCAGTGGGGAGCAATCCTTTCGCTCCCTGCAATGTCCACAGCCCCTTCCCATCAAGCACACAGCACATTCCTGGTATATGTTTGTATGGAGGCTTCAAGGGCTTCTTGGCTTTTGTGATAGAAGACTGAGCCCTCAGCACTGGGGGCGGAATGGGGACTCAGAGGAAGTAAAAGGTGCATGTCCGTAAGGAGGGGGAAGAACTTGGCAGTACCAGGAGGGTTAGAGGGACCATCCTGAGGCTCTGGCAATATTGTCCACACCTGGCAGATATGAGAAAGGTCTGCAAGCCCAGATCTGGATTCTGAAGAACAGCCCCATACAGAAGAGGTGGGAGGGAATGATACCCGCGCAATGATTCCGTGAGGTATGCACTACCCTTATACAACATGATTATAAGTCTCTTTACTGTGTGGTCAGTGCAAGTCCTTATTTTGATTTTATTATGTAACACAACTTTTAACTCCAGATTGTTACCAAATCAGCCCAGGATCTAGCGCACCGTCGCAAGTTGGTGCGCAGTTCTGTTTCACATCGCTTTCACCTCCAACCATGGACACCTGTATAGGTTGGTGCCTGGATAATAGTGCTGAGCACGTTCAATGCCTGATCTCACCTAAACATGGCAACAAGGCTTAGAGAAAGGGAGTCTTGCTGGGGGGGCTCCACGGCCAGGATCCTGGAGCCTAGTCATGTTTGAGTGGGAAGGGGTAGAGACAGAGAATCCTAAGTAGGCTCCACACTGTCAGTGCAGAGCCCAAAGTGGCGCTCGAAATCACATACTAGGAAATCATGACCTGAGCCCAGATCAAGAGTCAGACACTTGACCGACTGAGCCACCCAGGCGTCCCTGCCGAGTCATGGTTTTAACCCACGTCTGTTTGACTGCTGAGCCTGGCTCTCTACCATTCAATTACATGCTCCAAGGCAGTGCTCCCAACCTGTGGCTCCGGGAGACCGTTGAGTTATGGCAAGGTGTCTGCAAATCTGTCTGTGCAATTTATAGATGCCAGGTATAGAACACAGCCCATCTTTAAATGTATTTATAGTACTGATGTGCTTGATAAAATACAGACTCACTTCTACAAATGTAAATGATCTGAACAAGTGAACTATTTTAGGTACCGCAGGTGCACACATTGGGCCCAATTTGCAAGTCAGACGGGAAATATTGGGGACACAGAGAGATGTGTCTATATGTGAGTGAAATATCTGGGGATAAGAACTCCACCCCAGGAAAGAAGACCTAGAAGGAACTAGGCAGACCAAGCCCTAGAGAAAGGCAATGAAAGCAGAAACACAAGGTAGAAAATGTTGATAAGGCATGTAAGGCCACGTGGATGGTGATTAAGAGCCTCCGGAATCATCTGAACTGAATCTCGGTTCTGCCATTTGCTGGGAAATGAAAGTTGTTACATAGAACCTTTTAGGATAGAATCTGTCACCCCCTCACGTTGCCAAATCTGTGCCCAGGATCCAGTGCACCAAGGTCAAAGTTTATGCTCTGTTTTACCTCCAAGTCTCCCTCTGCCTCTTGGAGGCACACAGGGATCTTTTGTGCACAAAGTGAGATATGTATGAAGCATCTGGCCAATCTTGCCCCAAGCCCCATTGTGAGGTTTAAACACGAGAAGACACAGTGCCAGAAATGTGACAGGTGATCAGCGTAAGGTCAGTTTTTGAGTGGGTCTTTGGCCAAGTTCTGCTACTTCTCTCTCTCCCTGGGAGCAGTGATGTTTAGTATTTAAGCCCATGTTTAGACAACAGAGATAAAAGGAAGAGGTATCTGCATACTTAGAAAAAGCTGCTACAAATCCTTCACCCCCTGCTCTGTAAGAGAGGGCTGAAGGCAAGTCTTATGCAGACCATGTATAAAATAAGACAGAAGATTCAAAATAAAGAACATTCTAATAGCCATAAGAAGGAACAGTTGGTGGGAGAAATTAGCATTTAAAAACCTACAGGTGGGGGGAGGGCGCCTGGGTTGGCTCAGGTGGTTAAGCATCCAACTCTTGGTTTCAGCTCAGGTAATGATCTCATGGTTTGTGGGTTCAAGCCCCACACCGGGCTCTATGCTGACAGCTCAGAGCCTGGAGCCTACTTCGGATTCTGTGTCTCCCTCGCCCTCTGCCCCTCACCCACTCATGTGCTGAGCGCATCTCTCTCTCAAAAATAAAAAAAACACCAAAAAAAATTTTTTTAAACCTACAGGCAGGATGCCTGGGTGGTTCAGTCGGTTAAGCATCTGACTTGGTTCAGGTCATGATCTCACGGTTCATGGGTTCGAGCCCTACATCAGGCTCTGTGCTCACAGCTCAGAGCCTGGAGCCTGCTTCAGATTCTGTGTCTCCCTCTCTCTCTGCTCCTCCCCTGCTCAGTCTCTCTCTCTCTCTCTCTCTCTCTCAAAAAATGAAAAACATTAAAAAAATTGTTTTTAAACCTACAGGCAAATTAATATATTTAAAAAAGCAGAATATGCTTTTTTACACCTACAAAACAATCAACAAGGAGCCTCTAACTCTCTAAGGAAATAGTTTATATCAGGAGAGCTCTGAATGAGAAAACAAAGCAGGACAGTGTGCAACAGATCTTAAAAAGATTCATACCTTACAATGAGCAAAATAAGGTTTTTATCAAGTTTTTGGTGCTTAAACTGTTTCTTTAAAATTCAATTATGGAGCAGCTCTTTTCTTTAGCAAAGCTGCCCTGGGAGGGTTAGTGTATTTAACCTTTAAAAATCAGATTACTTGAGGTGCTTGGCTGGCTCAGTCGGTAGAGCATACAACTCTTGCTCTTGGGGTCATGAGTTTGAGCCGCACACTGGGTATAGAGATTACTTAAAAATAAAATCTTAAGGAAAAAAAAACATATTACTTGTTCCTTTTCTTTTCTTACTGTTCACCAAATGTGGAAGTATGCTTTCCTGAATTCTAAGTCCCCTTCACTGTCATTTGGGTTCTCAGGGTGGCAGGCACCACCATGGGAGAAGGAGGAGGGGTGAGCAACCAATGCATGTTGGAAAAAACAGGGAGAGTCCTTTCTTCCACCTTCACCTGCCCACCAAGGGTGTCTTCTGGAAAATTCTGAAATAGAGAAGACCCATTTTAAGATAAAACGGTCAGCTTGGGTCCATTGCAATCACCTCCAGAATCAGATTTCAAATGACTCAGTCCTGGTAGATGTGGTTCGATAGATGATCTATTCTGAGAGTAAGGCGTGGAGCCTGGGGATCTGGTCCCAAGGAAGCAGGACAAGCGGTGTCACAACAGAGGCAGGTAGCCACACACATCTGTCATCCATCTGCCAGGGTGTGAGAAGAGCTCATACAGTCAGGTCTAGGTCAGGCACAGAAAGAAAAAAAAAAACAACCCAAAATAGCACCACAGATGTTTCTTCCTGAGCAGGATGGTAACTGGCAGACAGAATGCTTAGGTGTCATGAGAACAGGCTTTATGCATGTCTCCCCCACTACGGATAGATATAGATTGGTTCCTTAACCTCACATAAGCTCAGTTTTTCATCTGTGAAATGAACCAAAAATACCTGTCATGGGGAAAACTCTTTAGATTCCACGTGAGAAGAAAATCCACTTTTATGGACTGCATGTTTATATGTCCCTCCCCGACCCCCCGCCCAAAACTCATATGATGCAACTCTACTCCCCAGTATGATGGTGGCTGGGAGGTGGGGCCTTTGGGAGATAATTTTGGAGGAAATGAGGTCATGAGGGTGGAGCCCTCCTGGATGGGATTAGTGCCCTTATCAGAGTCACCAGAGCTGGCTGCTACTCTCTGCTAGATGCCTCAGGAGAGTATGAGAAGTCAGCAGTCAGCAGCCTGGAGGGGGGGTTGTCACCAGAAATTGACCACACCACCACCCTGATCTCAGTTCTCCAGCCTCCAGAACCATGAGAAATATTCTTCTGATGTTCAGAAGCCACCCAGCCTAGGGCACTTCGTTACAGCCTTCTGAATGGACTAAGACACCCACCCCCACCCCCACCCCCATCCTCAACCACCTTCAGGGCAAAGGAAGGTATTGGCTCATGAAACACAGTTCAAATATGGCTGGATCCAAGGATGCAAGCTGTTGAGGAATCCTCACCTTTTTATTCCATCTCTGCTCACCTCACCAGGGTACCTCATTCTCTCTGACTCTAGGCAACTTGGATGTTCAAAGCAGCTCCAAATGTATACCCATCTGGTAACACAACCCTAAAGGCAAGAGGTTATTTTCTCTGCCTCAGTTTCAGGAGGAAATTGCCAGGGAGAGCTCTTACGAGGCCCACGAAAACCACACGCAATCTCTTAACCAGTCCCTGTGAATATGAAAGTGGTAGTGGTTCTTCTGTCTGCCCAGATTCTGTGGCCAGGAAACCGAGATGAACAGTCTTATGGAAACCCTGGGAGTAGGGCAGAGATTTCCCTAAGGAAAACTGGGAGGCTGTTACTGGAATCAGAGTAAGGCAAAAAGGAAAATGTGCTAAGGAGAGTGGCTCAGTTAAGCCTCTGACTTCAACTCAGGTCATGATCTCGAAGTTCATGGGTTTAAGCTCTGCATCGAGCTCTGTGCTGACAGCTCAGAGCCTGGAACCTGCTTCAGATTCTATGTCTCCCTCTCTCTCTCTGCCCCTCCCCTGCTTGCACTCTGTCTCTCTCTCAAAAATAAACATTTAAAAAAAAAATTTTTTTAATAGCAGGAAAATGTGCTAAGGAGAAAAAACTATAGAGGTAGCCAATCTCTACAGTATTTTTCTTTTTTAAGTTTATTTATTTTGAGAGAGAGTGCAGGCAGGGCAGAGAGAGAGAGAGAGGGAGAAAACAGAATTCCAAGCAGGCTCCACACCATCAGCATAGAGCCTGATGGGGGGTTCAAACTAATGGACTGTGAGATCAGGACCTGAGAGGAAACCAAGAGTTAGATGCTTAACTGACTGAGCCACCCAGGCGCCCTCTATAGTATCTTTCTCAGGATGGTAACAGGAGGATGAAAATGATGTGAAAAATACTTTGCAAACCATAGAACTCTATTCTCTGTTCAGTTTAATCTACATTCAAAAACTGTAAAGATACACTGAGTATGGTAATAAAGAGAAAAAATATGATGAGACAGGTTTTAGATTTTTTTGTGCCTGCCTGGTGATGAAGCTTTTGGTTCTCGATACATCTTGACAGGTGCAGTCTGAAGGATCACAACACTTGTTCAGGTGTAACTGAGGGAAGAATTCCTCCTGAAAGAGGGCTGAAATCGAAGGTGATTAATTACAGACTTTCTTCACAGAGGAAATTTACTAACAGACACAAAAATACAGGAACGGTTATCTATCCAGTCTTTCCTGCAGGACACACAAACCCCTGAGAGGATGTGAGCCAGCCTTCCGATTGGAGACAACGATCCATGTCTGTTCTCTACAAAGCAATAAAACTCATTCTCCTTAGGTTGCAAAAGTACTGATGTGCTTTCTTCTTCTAGAAATTTTAGTTCCCTGCTGTGATAGCTGAGTGTGCCACAGAAGAAATTTGAGAGAATCAAAAGATCCTGATTTTTCCCCCCTTCACATTTAAGGCTTCTTGACCACCGTAAAACAGTAAAGATTTTCCTGAGTCCTTACTCAACGACTTACACTGTAGTACAAGACAGATCATTTCTTTAATTTTTGATTATTAAAAATCTATGGAATTGCTTTTGCTCTAAATACATGAAAAGAGGGGTGCTTGGGTAGCTCAGTTAAGCCTCTGACTTCAACTCAGGTCACGATCTCACAGTTCATGGGTTTAAGCTCTACATCGAGCTCTGTGCTGACAGCTCAGAGCCTAGAGCCTGTTTCCGATTCTATGTCTCCCTCTCTCTCTGCCCCTCTCCTGCTTGTGCTCTGTCTCTCTCTCAAAAATAAACATTAAATAAATGAAGAAAGAAAGAAAGAAAGAAAGAAAGAAAGAAAGAAAGAAAGAAAAAGAAAGAAAGAAAGGAAAGAAAGAAAGAAAGAAAAGAAAAGAAAAGAAAAGAAAAGAAAAGAAAAGAAAAGAAAAGAAAGAAAAGATATGAGGAGTGACAGCACAGGATAGTTCACATTCTAAAATTCAGCTTTTCCCATTTAATTAAGGGATATCTACTGATTGAAGCCCTTCAGTTTTTCCTGATACGACCATGAGAATAAATATCCATTCATCCCCAACCTCACCCTTACACACACACACACACACACACACACACACACACACACACATACTGTAAAACCATTAACATCACAAAGGTATTTAGACACATTTTAACCAATGGGGCTCCTGGCTGGCTCAGTCAGTTAAGCATCTGAGTTAATCTCCCTAGCCTGGCATCGAGCTCTCTGCTGTTCAGTGCCAAACCTGCTTAGGATCCTCTGTCGCCCTACTCTGCCCTTCCCCCACTCACTCACACACTCACTCTCTCTCTCTTTCAAAAATAAACACTTTTTTAATGGGAAAAAAAACCAAACATTTTAATCAAGTAACATACTCAGACCCCTGATTTAAATTTAACTGTGTAAAGGAACTGAAAAATTCTAAGTTTCTCAAACTTAAATTTTTCTACTGCCCTACTATCTAAGACAGTGGTTTAACCCACATTATGTCCCAGTAAGGCACAAGCTAATCAACAATTAGTGTCAGAGGTTTCCATAATCCTTTTTCAGCAATTGATGGAATAAAAGATACAATTCAGTACAATAAAGGTAACTTAAAAAGTATCAACCAATTGACCTAATTGACATTTACACAACAATCACCTCAAGACCTGCAAAATACAATTATTTCCAAGTGCACTTGGACCCTTTACCAAGTTTGATCATATTCTGAGTTATAACACATGCCTCAATAAATTTAAAAGGATTATTGGGTGCCTGAGTAGCTCAGTTGGTTAAGCGCCAACCCTTGATTTCAGCTGAGATCATGATCCCAGGGTGGTGGGTTTGAGCTCCATGTTGAGCCCCATGTCAGGCTCTGTGCTGACAGGGCAGAACCTGCTTGGGATTCTCTCTCCCTCTCTCTCTGCCCCTCCCCTGCTCCTTCTCTCTCTCTCTCTCTCTCTCTCTCTCTCTAGCATGCACACACATGCTCTCTCAAAGTAAATGAATAAACTTAAAAAGTAAATAAATAAATTTAAAAGGATTGAAATATCACAGAGTATGTTCTCCTACACAGCAGAATTTAACTAAAACTCACTTTTTAAGGGGCGCATAGGTGGCTCAGTCAGTTAAGCAGCCAACTTCGGTCCATGTCATGATCTCACAGCTCATGAGTTCAAGCCCCACCTGGGGCTCTGTGTGGATGCCTGGAACCTGCTTCGAATTCTGTGTCTCCCTCTCTCTCTGCCCCTCCCCTGCTTGTGAGCTCTCTCTCTCTCAAAAATACATAAACATTAAAAAAAATTAAAACTCACTTTTTAAAATCTGAGATTCTAGTAAATTTCAGGATACAAGGTTAATACACAAAAGTCTATTGTTTTCCTGTACACCAGTGATGAACTGGAATTTGCAATTAAAAACCAAATTATCCAGGAGTACTGATGCATAGGGGCACTTGACCCCAATGTTTTTAGCAGCACTCTCAACAATAGCCAAATTATGGAAAGAGCCTAAATGTCCATCAACTGATGAATGGATAAAGAAATTGTGGTTTATATACACAATGGAGTACTACGTGGCAATGAGAAAGAATGAAATATGGCCCTTTGTAGCAACGTGGATGGAACTGGAGAGTGTGATGCTAAGTGAAATAAGCCATACAGAGAAAGACAGATACCATATGTGTTCACTCTTATGTGGATCCTGAGAAACTTAACAGGAACCCATGGGGGAGGGGAAGGGAAAAAAAAGAGGTTAGAGTGGGAGAAAGCTGAAGCATAAGAGACTCTTAAAAACTGAGAGCAAACTGAGGGCTGATGGGGGGCGGGAGGGAGGGGAGGGTGGGTGGTGGGTATTGAGGAGGGCACCTTTTGGGATGAGCACTGGGTGTTGTATGGAAACCAATTTGACAATAAATTTCATATATTTAAAATAAAAAATAAAAAAAATAATAAAAACCAAATTATCATTTACAACAGCACCTAAAAATGAAATATTTAAGTCTCATAACATATGTCCATGATCTGTATGGAGAAAACTACCAAACTCTGATTATAGCAATTAATGAAGTTCTAAATATATGGAGAGATAGTCTGTGTGCATGGATTAGAAAAACCAATATTGTTACGATGTCGGTTCTTTCCCACTTGACCTATAAACACAATTTCAATCAAAATCTCAGCAATCTATTTTGTGAAAATCAACAAACTGATTCTAAAATCTCCATGGAAAGGCAAAAGACCAAAAAATAGCCAACACAATACCATAGAAATAGAACAAAGTTAAAGAAGAGACATAACCCAACTTCAAGTCTTACTATAAAGCTACCATGATCAGGACAGAATGGTATTGGCTAAAGAATAGACACATTTATGAATGGAACAAAAGAGAGAGCCCAGAAGCAGATCCAAAGTCAACTAACTGTTGGCAAAGAAGCAAAAACAAGTCAATAAGGAACAGTCTTTAACAAATGGCACCAGAACAATTGGAAATCCACATGCAAAAATAAATAATCTAGACACAGACTTTATACCTTTCATAAAAATGAATGCAAAATGGATCATAAAACTATATGTGAAATACAAAATTATAATGTTCATAAAAGATAACATAAGAGAAAACCTAGGTGAGCTTGGGTTTGGTGACTTTTAGATAAACACCCTAACTTTGATGCATGATAGGAAAAAAATGTTAAGTAGGACATCATTAAGGTTATAATTTTCTACTCTGTGAATGACACTGTCAAGAGAATAAAAAGACAAAGTACTGACAAGGAGAAAATATTTGAAAAACATATATCTGATAAAGGATCTGTACCTGAAATATATAAACACTTAGAAAACTCAATGATTAGAGGGAAAAAAAAAACAATTAAAAAATGGACAGAAGATCTGAATGAGTATCTCAGCAAAGAGGATACACAGATGGCAGGCATGCCTGGGTGGCTCAGTCAGTTAAACATCCGACTTCAGCTCAGGTCATGATCTCATGTGAGTTCAAGCCCCGTGTGCTGACAGCTCAGAGCCTAGAGCCTACTTCGGATTCTGTGTCTCCCTCTCTCTGCCCCTCCCCCACTCATTGTCTCTGCCCACCCCCCATCAAAAATAAATATACATGAAAAGAAAAAATTTTTAAAAAAGAGGATATACAGATGGCAAACAAGATATGAAATGGAGGTCCCAATCACATGCTATTAGGGAACAGCAAATTAAAGCAGCAATGAGATAACACACCATACCTACTGAAATGGTTAAAATAAAAAACTGACAACATCCAATGCTGACAAGGATGTAGAGCAAGGAGAATCCTCATAGCTGGTGAGAAGGCAAAATGGTACAGACACATTAGAAGTTTTTTCAAAACTAAGCATAGTCTTACTATATGATCCAACAGTCACACTTTTGGATATTTACCCAGCAGATCAGAAAACATTCATCCACACAAAAACCTGCCCAGGAAATGTTTATAGTAGTTTTATTCATGACTGAAAAAAAAAGGAAAAAACCAAGACATCTTTTGAAAGGTGAATGGATAAACAGACTGGTACATAACAATGCAATATTATAAAGCAAAAGAAGACATGTGCTATCAAGCCATAAGAAAATAAGGAGGAATCTTAAATGTTAATTACTAAAAGAAAGAAGCCAGTCTGAAAAATCAACATGTTATATGATTCTAACATCCAGGAAAGGCAAAACAATGGAAAGAAGGCAAGATCAGTGATTGGCAGGGGTTGAGATGGGGAGAGGGTGGTGAACAGACCATCCGGGATTTTTAGGGCAATGAAACTATTCTGTATGATACTATCACGATGGATATACCACATTATACATTTGCCAAAACCCACAAAACTATACAAAACAAACAGTGAACCCTAATGTAAACTATAGACTTTAGTTAATATTAATGCATCAGTATCAGTTCATCAACTGTACCACACGATAATACAACATGTTAATAAAAGAGGAAACAGTGAGCAAGGGAGAGAGGGGGTATCAAGAACTCTCTGTACTACCTGTTCAATTGTCTGTAAACCTAAAACTGTTCTAAAACTAGTCTATTAATTAAAAAAAAACACTTTCAAAAACGAGTCACCAAGGAAATAAGAGAAATTAAAAAATATTCTTAACTGAAGGAAAATTAAAACACAAATTGCAAAATTTGCAAAATTCAACCAAAGCAGTACTCAGAGGGAAATTTATAGCTTTAAATCCTTATTCAAGAAAGAAAAAAATTGTCTAAAATCAATTATCTAAGCTTCTTTCTTAAGAAGCTGGAAGGGCTGGGGCACCTGGGTGGTTCAGTTGGCTGAGCATCTGACTCTTGGTTCTGGCTCAGGTCATGATCTCACAGTTCATGAGTTCAAGCTCCACATCAGGCTCTGTGCTGACAGTGCCAGGCTCTGTGCTGACAGAGAGAGTGCTCTCTCTCTCTCTCTCTCTCCCCCCTCTCCCCCCCCTCCCCCACTCTCTCCCCCCCCTCCCCCCTCTCTCTCTTTCTGCCCCTCCTCTGTTCATTTGCACTCTCTCAAAATAAACTTTAAAAAATTGTTTTAAAGCTGGAAGGTCTAATTAAACACAAATTAAGTAGAAAGTAAGTATAATAAAGATATAAGCAAAAATCAAGGAAATATTGAAAAAAGTCAATGAAATCAAAAATTGTTTTTTGAAAAGATAAACCTCTAGATAGACTGACCAAAAACAAAACAGGAGACACAACTATGGATCCTACAGAATGATATAGACAATAAGGGACTGCATTACAAATAATGTCATATGAATAAACTTGTCAAAATAGATGAAATGAGAAAATTGCATGAAAGACTCAAAACATGCACAAAAGAAACTGAGAATCCACACAGTTTCATGTCTATTAAAGAAACTGTATTCAGTTATTCAATAAGATTGAATAAATAAAAACCTTCCCACAAAGATATCCCCAGACCCAGGTCTTTAAGAAAGATACTTCCAGTGGCAGACAGACCACCTCTTCCTGCCTGCAAATAACAGCAAATGAATGTGAATCCACTGGGGCTCCTTCCTTCTAGGTCTTCTCTTCACAAAATAGATAAATTCCAAACTATGAATGAAACTCAGGAGAGCAAAGAGTGACCCTACTGGAAATGTAGGTATACCTCAGAGAGGGCAGAATGCATTGCGACAACCTAGGTTATATATTCATTTCCCAACATCCCCACCCCTTCACCCCTCCACCCCGTACCTGTGTGTCTCTCTCATTAAACAGCTATTGCTCATTGATTTTCCTCTTAGACCTTATGGTTACAGCAAGAAACATCTGGGAACTACTTCAGTAGAGCATCTTTAAGATGATCCCTACTTCCTCCCTTCCTTGCTTCCCTCCCTCCCTGCAATAACTACTTACTGTCAGCCTACTATGTGCCAAGGAATGAAGTAAGCAAAACCGAACACAGCATTTGTCCCCATGAAGTATATGATCTAAGTTCTAAGTCATCACAGACTGAATGAAACAAGAACAACTAGTATCCAAATGAATCTACATGCTCACTACTGTTACCCCTATTGTATACCTAATGTGGCTGAGCATTGGACAGAGTCAGTTACTTGCTGAGGTTTACAGAGCCAGAAAGGACAAAGACTAAAAAATGTGAGCCTACGTTTGTCCTACTCCAAAGCCCGGCGCCATTTCCACTCTGCGGTCCCGCTAAATTAAGAAAGGGGTTAAATTGATTCTGAATATGTATTATATCTCACTAAGAGTAACTTATTTGTATTTAGTCAAGGGTAACAGCGGTGTATTATATTCACTGCTTGTTATGTTTTTGAAGGGCTGGTTTCAAAGTTTTTATCAGAATAAATTTAAAATTCTGGGAAACTGTCTGAAATCCACAAATCCTTAAAATACTTTTACCCCTCAACTTTGAGGTAGAAATAAACTTCATTTAATAGAGGGTGCCCTTGAGGGGTGCCTACCTGTCTCAGCTGGTTAAGCATCTGACTCTTGGTTCTGGCTCAGGTCATGCTCTCACGGTTCCTGAGATTGAGCCCCAAGTCAGGCTCTGCACTGTCAGCCTGGATTCTCTCTTTCTCTCTCTCTGCCCCTCACCCATTTATGTTCACTCATTCTCAAAATAAACTTAAAAAAAAATAGAGTGTCCTTGACCTGACCCAGAATTTCAATGAGTAGATGTCTCTGCAAAGGTTTGTACATAGGCTATTAGGAGTCTGGCTGTGTTTCAGGCTGGAGGTAGTAAGGCAAGAGTAAATTTAGGCTATAAAAGTCAAGTCCTAATACAAATCTCCACACCACAAAGGAAACTCCCAAGTGAATTTCTTTAAAAAATAAATGTTTATTTTTGAGAGAGGGAGAGCTTGAGCAGGGGAGGGGCAGACACAGAGAGAGAGAAACCTAAGCAGGCTCTGCACTGTCAGCATGGAGCCCGACACAGGACTTGAACTCACAAACCATGAGCTCATGACCTGAGCCAAAATCAAGAGTCAGATGCTGAAATGACTGAGTCACCCAGGCGCCCCACTTTTTAAGTAGGCTTCTTGCCCAGTGCAGAACCCAATGCAGGGCTTGAACTCACAACCCTGAGATCAAGACCTGAGCTAAGATCAAGAGTCGGACAATTCACTCTCACCACTATTATTCAACATAGTATTGGAAGTCTTAGCCTCAGCAATCAGACAACACAAAGAAATAAAAGGCATCCAAATCAGCCAGGAGGAAGTCAAACTTACACTCTTCGCAGATGACATGATACTCTATATGGAAAACCCAAAAGACTCCACCAAAAACTGCTAGAATGGATTCATGCATTCAGCAAAGTTGCAGGATATAAAACCAATGCACAGAAATAGGTTGCATTCCTACACACCAACGATGAAGCAACAGAAAGAGAAATCAAGCAATCAATACCATTTATAATTGCACCAAAAACCATAAAATACCTAGGAGTAAATCTAACCAAAGAGGTGAAAAATCTATACACTGAAAAGTATAGAAAGTTCATGAAAGAAACTGAAGAAGACACAAAAAAAAATGGAAAAAGATTCCATGCTCCTGGATAGGAAGAACAAATATTGTTAAAATGTCAATACTACCCAAAGCAATCTACATTTTGAATGCAATACCTATCAAAATAACACCAGCATTCTTCACAGATCTATAACAAACAACTCTAAAATTTGTATGGAACCAGAAAAGACCCTGAATAGCCAAAGAAATCTTGAAAAAGAAAACCAAAGCAGGAGGCATCACAACCCCAGACTTCCAGCTGTATTGCAAAGCCGTAATCATCAAGACAGTATGGTACTGGCACAAAAACAGACACTCAGATCAATGGAACAGAATAGAGAACCCAGAAATGGACCCATAACGTATGGCCAACTAATCTTTGACAAAGCAGGAAAGAACATCCAATGGAATAAAGACAGTCTCTTCAGCAAGTGGTGCTGGGAAAACTAGAGAACAACATGAAGAAGAATGAACCTGGACCACTTTCTTACACCATACACAAAAATAAGCTCAAAATGGATGAAAGACCTAAATGTAAGACAGGAGGAGAAAGCAGGTAAAAATCCCTTCGATCTTGGCCGCAGCAACTTCTTACTCAACATGTCTCCGGAGGCAAGGGAAACAAAAGCAAAAATGAACTACTGGGACCTCATCAAAATAAAGATGTTCTGCACCATGAAGAAAACAATCAGCAAAACAAAAAGGCAACAGGATCGGAGAAGATACTTGCAAACGACATATCAGATAAAGGGTTCGTATCCAAGATCTATAAAGAACTCATCAAACTCAACACTCAAAAAAACAATCCAGTGAAGAAATGGGCAAAAGACATGAATACACACTTCTCCAAAGAAGACATCCAGATGGCCAACTGACACATGAAAAAATGCTCCACATCACTCATCATCAAAGAAACACAAATCAAAACCACAATGACATACCACCTCACACCTGTCAGAATGATTAACAATGCAACCAACAACAGATGTTAGCAAGGATGCAGAGAAAGAGGATCTCTTTTGCACTGCTGGTGGAATGCAAACTGGTGCAGCCACTCTGGAAAACAGTATGGAGGTTCCTCAGAAAATTAAAAATAGAACTACCCTATGACCCAGCACTTGCACTACTAGGCATTTATCCAAGGGATACAGGTGTGCTGTTTTGAAGGGACACATGCACCCCCATGTTTAGAGCAGCACTATCAACAATAGCCAAAGTATGGAAAGAGCCCAAATGTCCATTCAAAGACGAATGGATAAAGAAGATGTGGTATATACATACAATGGAGTATTACTCAGAAATCAAAAAGAATGAAATCTTGCCATTTACGACTACGTGGATGGAACTAGAGGGTATTATGCTAAGTGATATTAGTCAGTCAGATAAAGACAAATATCCTATGACTTCACTCATATGAGGACTTTAAGACACAGAACAGATGAACACCAGGGAAGGGAAGCAAAAATAATATAAAAACAGGGAGGGGTACAAAACATAAGAGGCTCTTAAATATGGAGAACAAACAGAGGGTTATTAGAGGGATTGTGGGAGAGGGGGATGGCCTAAATGGGTATGGGGAATTAAGGAATTTACTCCTGAAATCATTGTTGCACTATATGCTAACTAACTTGGATGGAAATTTTAAAAATTAAATTTAATTAGTAAAGAAAAAGAGACACTTAATCTGAATGAGCCACCCAGATATTCCCACTTTTTTTTTTTTTTTTTTTTTTTTTTACCAAGTGAATTTCTGATGTAGGGTCATAAGGTTGATAGACATAAACAAACAGTGACACATTCTTTCTCACCAATAATTCTGATTAATACCCTCTCTGTGTGTGATGTCAGCAGGTGCTTTGCAGACAGAGGTAACCAAGCTTGGGGTATCAAGTCCATAATCCTGATCTGAAATCCCACACCCTTAGCAATATGGTCTAACTCTCCATTTCTGTGGGACACCTTCTGCCATGGGTCCCTTCCCCTACACACCTATGCTTCAACCACAGCAGAAAGCAAACCACTTTCTAAATATTCCTCTAAGCTTCCAAACACTCTCTATAAACGATATATCCCTCTCCACCTTCTAACAGCCTATAAGGCTCAATCACCCACTCCTCTGTAAAATCTTATCCCTGTGGAAATTGATCCCTCCTTCTACTTAGTTTTCAGAGGATGTGCACAACTGTCTGGTGCCCTGCTCATCATTTGTCCCAACGAGGACAAGGTGCAGGGCATGGGGAAGGGAGCCTGGACTATGTCTTCACTCTTCAGATTTCTAGTGCCTAGTTCAGTGATGACCCAATAGAGGCAGTGAATGCATAGCAAATACAAGAATTAAGATACAAGGAAAGGAAATCCAGCCAAGAATCCAAACTCCACAAGTTTGCAGGTCAACAGCACAGGAGTCGTCAGCCCCACATTCTCGATCTACCACCAAGGTCATTGCTCTGTAGGGCCATGTGTTCCATACTCTAAATTACCTTAAATCATTGATGTAATTCTCAGTTTGGGTTTCCAATTTGGAGCGAGAACCCTTAAGGTACTTTTCATTATTTTTTTCTAAATCCCTTTTAATCATGTTTTAATACCCGTCAGAAGCTTGAAATTGAAATGTTGTGACCAGACTGCCCTGAGTTTTCTGGGCTACATGTGTACAGGGAGGGTCCCTTCAGATCTGTACTGTAACTATACTGATCATTTTCCTCGAGGAATGTGTGTCTTACTAGAGGCAGTATTATGAAACCAATAACACAGATAAAAGAATATGCCCAGACTGATGGTTACCAGAAGGGAGGTGGGTGGGGAGGGATGGCTGAAGTAGGTGAGCACTTGTCGTGATGAGCACTGAGTAATATTTAGAAATATTGAGCCATTGGGGCATCTGGGTGGCTCAGTTGGTTGATCGTCCACCTCTTGATTTTGGCGCAGGTCATGACCTCACAGTCATGGTATTAATAGAGCCCAGCGTCAGGGTCCATGTGGACAGCACTGAGCCCACTTGGGATTCTGTGTCTCCCTCTGTCTCTGCCCCTCCTCCACTCATGCTCTACGTCTCTGTCTCTCTCTCAAAAATAAACATTTTAAATAAATACATGCATACATACATAAAATATACCAAAGACAATGGGGCACCTGGGTGGTTCAGTCGGTTAAGCATCTGACTCTTGGTTTCAGCTCAGGTCATGATCTCATGGTTCATCGGTTGGAGTCCCACATCAGGCTCTGTCCTAACAACGCAGAGCCTGCTTAGGATTCTGTCTCTCCTTCCCTTCCTCCCTCCCTCCCTCTCTCTCTCTGCCCCTCCCCCCCCCACTTGTGCTCTTTCTCTCAAAAAAAGAAAAAGTATATACATATATATATCTGTGTGTGTGTATAGATAGATAGATAGATAGATATGACAAATTCATATGTATGAGTAAAGAAACTCTCCCGGGGCATGTGAGTGGCTCAGTCAATTAAGTGTCAAACTTCAGCTCAGGTCATGATCTCATGGTTCAGGAGTTCAAGCCCCACATCGGGCTCTGTGCTGACAGCTTGGAGCCTGGAGCCTGCTTCGGATTCTGTGTCCCCACTCGCTTTTTGCCCCTCCCCCACTCATGCTGTATCAAAAATAAACATTAAAAAAAATTGTAAAAAAGAAAGCCTCTCCCAATCTCCGCTTCCAAGGACACAAAGTGACCGACGAAGACAGCGTTGGCCTTCCGCAAACCCCTTCTCTCATCCTCTGCTACGGGGGGGGGGGGGGGGGGGGGGGGAAGGGGGGGAGGGGAGGGGGGGTGCCTCCTGCTATTTGGAGCTGAGACACATTTACCTATTCCCACTCCTGCTTTGTGCCTGGCAGTACTTTTCCGATGATGCCTCAAAGAGATGGCCCCCTGTTCCAGCGCTGGGTGGGCTTTGCCTCCCGGACAACATGGATCTTTTCTGCTCTCGAGGTGGCTTTAACCACAACCCTCCTCCAGTGTCCCAAGCATTGCAAATGAAAACCAGTTACAATGATCATCCTGAAGGTAAAAAGGAAGAGAATGCTTCAAGATGGCCACCTGTCACCTGACGGGAATGTACGAGGAAGCAGAGCTGCAGGCCCTCAGGACCCCAAGCAGGGCCCTCTGCCTTGTGATCCTAGGACATGAATACCCCAGCAGTTTTAGGGCCTTGAATCCTATTTGCCCCATCACCCCTAAGGTATATACCACGCCCCTTCCTGATATAGGATCCGGAGTGGCAACCATGGCTGTCTGCACTCTAGGCCTCTCTGCCACACTGAGCCTCACTGCCTCATGAGGTCCCAGTCATGTTCGGGTGGTTCTGGGGTCCCCCATAAAGACCAAGTATGCTCTGGTGTGGAATCAGCGTCTGAGCTAAGGCAGACCTCCTGAGTGGTAGTGGTGGAAACTTCCACAGCACACCATGCCAACTGCACGTGACCTGCTTGTTAGGAGAAGATGCTTAGGGCTCCAGACACCACAGAGCAAGTGTGCTTCAGCCATAGCTCCATCTCCAGAGCACTTTTCAGACGAAAGGGCCATTCAAGGAGCATGATGGAGACTGAAAAGGGCAGGGCGTCTGGGTGGCTCAGTGGGCCAAGCGCCCGACTTCAGTTCAGGTTGTGATCTCCCATTTTGGTCACATCCCCTGTCCCCCTCTCTCTCTGCCCACTCACACTGCCTCTCAAAAATAAATAAAACATTTTTTTTTTAAAAAAGAGCATCTTTAATGTCACATTTTAAGTACAGGAAGTGCAAGCAGTGAAAGAATTGGTGGCCACTCACACAACCTATCACATAGACAAATCCAGATCTGTGCCCGTCAAGGTGACCTTATTTTCATCCCCAAGTCCATAAGTAAATAGATGAAATTATTCTTGCGTTTTACTCAGCCGCGGGTTTTCTAGTAAAATTTCAATGAGAAATGAAACGCTCGAGCTTGCAGGTCAGAGAGGAATGGGAAATTCTCTTTGCAAGTTGTCAGCCTCACTTCACCGGTAGGACTGGCCCAAAGTGCAAGGTCCAGCTTCGGTATTTCCTATTATTATTGCCCTTCTGAGAGCCCACCCTCTGAGCTCATGCCTTCAGGCAACTCACTCAATGCACCTTTAAGAAATTCAGGGGTCATGGAGGCCAGTGGGAATTTTTAAGTCTCTGAAGTGCACAGACCATCCGCTGCCCTGTCTTCCTATCTCCAATCTGTGTTTGGCAAGTCAACTGAGCATTATAGCAGCCTCATCTGATACTTGTTAAATTCAGATTTCTTACCAATTAACTGTGTACTAGGCATTGCGCTAAGAGTTTAGATGACAGAAGATAGGAAAGAGGGAGGGCAGGGAGAAGGGCAGAAACGAACCTGCCTTCATGCCTTGTATCTTTCCATTTAGTGGGATGTAACCCAGCCACGTTTGCGAGAAATAAAGCTCAAGTACTTCATTTCCAAAATTAAGGTGAATTTTGCATTTTAGACCACCGCCACTGGAATCACTTTTAATTTCCAGAGTCTGTGTCCTCTGAAGAAGGTTTCAGAGCGACGGACTTTCTTCTTTTTATTATTGAAGTGTCACCGAGTTATTTTTAATTCTGACAGTGTCCTCAAGCTCCTTCTGAGGACATTAATTTCTTTGGGCAGTTGAAAAAAAAAACCCCGAATCAATTTCCTCTTACACAGAACCAGCCTCTCACTCAGCTTATACTTCAAAGGAAGGCTTGCTTCACCACCCAGAGCTGGGGCATCAGGAAGCCAGGCTGAAAACATGGGCTAGTGTCATTGCCCCTAAAGTTTTTTCTTTTAAAATCCACAAAGGCTGGTCCTCTACACATTGAAACAATTCAAGTCCACTTTTAGCCTCTGGTCCATCTGTCATTTCAAATGCTTTTCTGGGTTTTCTGCTCTATTTAACTGTAGGCCTTGGGAGGATTTTTTTGTTGTTGCATTGGTTTTTTTGTTTTGCTTTGTTTGTTGTTTTTTGGTTTTTGGTTGTTTTTGGTTTTTTTTTTTGACAACTCATGGTATTTGTGTCCTTGTGGACATTTTCATTTTAATAGGCTACCTTTAGATTCCCCGCCCTCACAGACATCACAGCCTTTAAAATTCATGTGAGGGGCACCTGGATGGTTCAGTCGGTTAAGCGTCAGAGTTAGGCTCAGGTCATGATCTCATAGTTTGTGGGTTTGAGCCCTGTGTTGGGCTCTGTGCTAACAGCTCAGAGCCTAGAGCCTGCTTCGGATTCTCTGTCTCTCTCTGTCTCTCTTTCTCTCTCTCTCTCTCTCTCTGCCCCTCCCCCGCCCACGCTCTGTCTCCCTCTCAAAAATGAATAAACATTATTTATTTATTTATTTATAAATAAAATTTGTGCAAGATTAACTCTACTGATGAGATTGTATACAATACATTAAGAAAGATTTTAGTGGAGTGTGCCTATTCTCAAGGCAGAAGCCATTAACTCAGAAGTTCGGAGCAAATGAATTTTACCTAGTTTTGCTAATCAGTTTAAAATCCTTACATTTTTCCAAAGCCCTACAGATGGCCCACAGGTATGTGAAAATGTGCTCATTATTAATCATCGGGGAAATGCAAATGAAAACCACAATGAGACGTGATGACCTCACACCTGCCACAAGGGCTACAATAACAACACAAGAAACAATAGGTGCTGGGGAGGATGTGGAGAAAGGGGAAAGCCCATGCACTGTTGCTGGGAATGCAAACCCGTGCAGCCACTCTGGAAAACAGTATGGAGTTTCCTCAAATAGAATTACCATACGATCCCGCAATTCTACCTCTGAGTATTTATCCAAAGGAAGCTAAAACACGAACTTCAAAAGACACTTGCAAACCAAGGTTCACTGCAGCATTATTTACAATAGCCAAGACACGGAAACAACTAGGTGTCCATCATTGGAGACAGACAGACACACACACACACACACACACACACAATGGAATATTTTTTCACCATAAAAAGGAAAGGAATCTTACCATTTGTGACAACACAGATGAACCTTGAAGGCATTTTGCTAAGTGAAATAAATCAGACAGAAAAAGACAATACTATATGAACTCACAAGTGGAATAAAAAAGAGAGAGAGAAAACCAACACACACACACACACACACCAAAAAAAACCACAAAAACCTAAACTCCAATACAGAGAACAGACTGGTGATTGCCAGAGGCCGGGGTACAGTGAGGGCAAAACGGGTGAGAAAGGTCACAGGTACAAATTTTCAGTTATAAAATAAGTCACGGGGATGTCATGTACAACACGGCAACTACAGTTAATAATACTGTATTGTAGGGGCGCCTGGGTGGCTCAGTCGGTTAAGCGTCCGACTTCGGCTCAGGTCACGATCTCGCGGTCCGTGAGTTCGAGCCCCGCATCGGGCTCTGGGCTGATGGCTCGGAGCCTGGAGCCTGCTTCCGATTCTGTGTCTCCCTCTCTCTCTGACCCTCACCCGTTCATGCTCTGTCTCTCTCTGTCTCAAAAATAAAAAATAAACATTTAAAAAAATAATAATAATAATACTGTATTGTAGATTTGAAAGTTGCTGAGAGAGTAGATCTTCTAAGTTCTCAATGTGAGAAAAATTTGTAACCGTGTGGTGACAGATGTTAACTAGATTTAACCGGTGATCATTTTATAATATGTACAAATAGCAAATCACCGGGTTGTACACCTGAAACTAATGTCCTATGTCACTTCTATCTCAATGAAAGTGCCCTTCTTAGACCCTCACAGAAGACAAACATCAACTAGGAAGTTTAACAATTTTTCCTAAAAAAAAAAAAAAATAGAAGCTCCAATAAGTCTCAGGCAAAATTCTGGAAGTTGTAGATATTATTATCCCTAGAACCCCCTCTTGAGAAATCAGAAGGAAAATTAATTCCCACTCACCCCCAGACCATATTCAAGTGAAACCCCACGTTATTGTGGACCAAGTGAGGGAACTGTATTTTGTCTACTGATTTTTTAACTGTTTGCATAAGCAAGTGTTAAGTATAGCTTATTTTTCATCATGGAGGTAGACACTCAATACCGCTTTCTTTTTTTTCCCTGAAATAGCTTTATCTGTATTTACCATTCAATTTACTAGTTATTAATAGTTACTGAACATCTAGTGTGGGTCAGGCACTGTACCAGACAATGAGAACACAATGATTAACAGATCTTAGACCTGCTTTCAAAGAGTCTCGAAGATAAATGTTAGCAGTAAAGAGTCTTAAATGTGATTTTCTGCTGACACGCATTTCTTTGCAGGGAGGAGACAATGGTCATGGACAGAGAGCGAAGTAAGCTTAGGCAGACACTTTGGATACTGGGTGTTATTCAAGGGTGTGGGATTATAAAAGGAAAGGTTCTTTTGAATCCACACTGAACCAGGTTCAAAAAAGGTTATTTTTTTTAATGTTTATTTTTGAGAGAGATTGCAAGGAAGGGCAGAGAGAGAATGGGGGCGGGTAGACAGAGGATCTGAAGCAGACTCTGCACTGACAGCAGACAGCCCAATGCGGTGCTCAAACTCACAAACCATGGGATCATGACCTGAGCTGAAGTCAGACACTCAAACAACTGAGCTACCCAGGTACCCCTAAAAAAGGTTATTATTGTAACAGTAACTTAGAACAACAAAAATACTATCAAGAGCCATCAAAGAACTCTATGCTAAATCAACAATCAGCAGAAAGTCTGGAATACAGACTTATAAGGAGAGAATGAATGTATCAATAGGACAGGCATATGAGAAGTTACTCCAAGGTAAAGAAATTTTGCAAATAAATGAAAGGCAACATCATCAAGCCAATTAACAACAACCCACATGCTTATCCTTGGTTCTATAGCAGGGGGAATGCTGTTCTCTTCAAACCTCCTGGGCTTAACTGATGGGAATATTCTAGTAAGGTAATTGCTACCCAGAGCAAAAAAGAAAAAAAAGAGAGAGGACACTGGCTGAGGGAGCAGAGAAGCTATCACAACAGCCTTGGATTTTATATTATATATATATAATGTATATACTAATATATATATATATATATATATACACATATAATATATATAATATATATTATATACATATATGGTATGTCAGAGGGCCAGTCCATATAAACTATAACAAAAGTTGCCTCCTATTCGTAAGTAATCACAGAAAAGTCACTCTGAATAAACAATGCTCACCATGCACGATCTTATAGCTTATAAGATATCAGGCAGTGGATAAAAGCAGAAATGTAAATATTATCTGAAAACAGACATTCCCAGCACCACATAATTTATGTAACAAACATTTATATAGCACTTACTTTTCAAGCACTGTTTTTAAAACTTTAAAAATACTAACTTATCTTAGAGCTTGGGTGGCTCAATCGGCTGAGCGTCCGACTCTTGATTTGGGCTCAGGTCATGACCCAGGGTCGTGGGATCAAGCTCCATGTCGGGCTCCACGCTGAGCATGGAACTTGCTTGGGATCTCTCTCTCTCTCCCCCTGCCCCTCTCTCCCACTTGCACACGTTCTCTTTAAAATAAAAATCTAAAAAATAAAATAAAATACTAACTTACTGATCTTCATGGCTACCGTATGAGGTAGGTACCATTACCTCCATGATACAGATGTGTAAACTGAGGCACAGAGAAGTTAACTAAATTTTCCAAGTACAAGGAGCTGGTCAATGGTAGATCCAGGATGGAAACCCAAGCAGTTTGGCTCTGAAACTCACATGCTTCACATTCTACCTCCTAGGGGGTCGCTTAGGAGTGTGACTAGAAGGAGAACCTGATAGTATCCTCTGAATGCTGCCCACGGAAGATGCTCTAAGTCAAAGGGAAGAGCGGCACTAATGTCCATCCCACCACCTACTGAGTGCTTTCCATACCAGCACCATAGAAACATTCACGCTCTCTTCCCCCAAACGTGACATAGACTCTACGCATACGAAGATTGCAGGCAATACATCAATGCGGTTTGGTTGAGGTTCATGGGTGTGGCAGCAGACACGGTATTTTGACTTCACCTCTATTTCAGGCCCCTGGAAGTTGCTTCTTAACTGCAGAGGTTGGAAAACTAAAACAGCATTCCCGGAATCCCCTGCAGCTATGGCGCAAGCAGGTGACCTATGTGTTTGCAAAGAGACACACCTTCACAAAATTTCAGTGGGGGAGGGTGCTGGGGTGGCTGAGTGAATTAAGCATCCCCGCTTCGGCTCAGGTCATGATCTCGCTGTTCTTGAGTTCGAGTCCCACATCAGGCTCTCTGCTGTCAGCACAGAGCTGCTTCAGATTCTCTGTCCCCCTCTCTCTCTGCCTCTCCCCTGCTCGCGCGCTCTCTCTTCTCCCCCTCCCTCTAAAATATAAAAAAAAAAATTTTTAATTTCAATGTGGGAATAAACAGTGTGATCCAGTGCCCCAGAGTGGGAGTTCAGATTTCCTGACAAGGCTGGAGGTGGTGAAGGTCCTCTGTGGCAGCTATAACAGAGAGATGATGTTCTTGCCAAAAGCAGGGTCCGTGATTGGGGCTATTTCTCCTGGTTATGTACTTCCTAGCTGCCAGGATTCCTGGATTATCGTTCCCAAGGTGAGTTCTCTGGGCCTTCTGGAAATCCTGGGAGCTTTCAAACACCCTTTAATAAAAATTCTTCCTATTTAAACCAGCTGGAGTGGATTCTACTGTATCAGCTAATTAGCTTTACTTCCATAATCTAATACAGACACACATACATGTGTATGTAAAGGCTATACATCCAATCCCAAGATTTCACAAAAATCATTACTTTGCATGAATCTCATGTTAAACAGAACAACAACAAAAAAAAGTGGTCAACTTTAAGAAAATATTTTAGAATGGGGGATGAAGCACACAAACTTTGGAGCCAAACTGCTTGGGTTTCAATCCTGGATCTACTATTGACCGGCTCCTTGAACTTGGAAAATTTTAATTAACTTCTGTACAAATGACTGGAATAGAAAACAGGATATCCATGCCTCATATTCCTCAGTAATAAAAAGTATCGCTTCCCCAATTCTACCTGTGACATGTGACAGAGAGGTGTGGTCACCTGCCCAACATCACACACTAAGTGAACATGAACCCAGGTCGGTCTCTCTTAATGACCCATATTTGTAGCAGCACAGTCCTCTGGAGTTGGAGTTGCCCAATACAGCTGATAACAGTGTCAGTAGGGTTTACAGCTCCAGCACCATGAGTTTGATTAGTTTTCAGAGGATATCAATAATCACTGAGGACACTGGCAAAATACAAGTTTCTGAACCTGCAGAAACCGGAAGCAGCTCCTGGTCTGTGGGAACCTCCCCACATTAACTGTGGAGGTCCCATCAGACAGCTCACTGGCCTCCGAAAGAGGCAGCCTAGGTGCTGAACACCATCTGTGACCTCTATTTGCTAACCATGAGTGGACATGGAATGTCTCTTAGTTACCTCCAGTTTCCCCTAAAATATCATTTCGAACACAAGTGTTCCTCCAACAACAATAAAGACAGCTCAGGAAAATCTCTCAGCATTTCTTAGAGGATGCTTACACTAGCTGTTGAAGGAAGACTGGACATTCCCAGATGGAAACAAACAAGAAAGATCAAGAATCACACAGGTAAAGGCATAGCTCACTGAGAAAATATTAAATAGAGAAGCACAGGGGTGCCTAGGTGGCTCAATTGGTTAAGCGTCCAACTTTAGCTCAGCTCATGATCTCCCCATTCACGAGTTCGAGCCCCACATCAGGCTCTGTAATAACAACTCAGAGCCTGGAGCCTGCTTCGGATTCTGCGTCTCCCTCTCTTTCCACCCCTCCTCTGCTTACGCTCACCCCCCTCTCTCTCTCTCTCAACATTTATTTAATGTTTAAATAAATAGTAAAAAAAAAATTTTTTTAATAGCAAAGCATAGCTGAAACATGAAACAGGCTGGTTGAACAATACAAGAGAAGTCTGGCAAGTAATGGAAGTGAACCTACCAGGGCCTGCTGGCACAGATCCCATGCAGGGATTATCTGAAGGGTTTCAGCTGCATGCATGACCATTTCTCCATTGCAAAAGATGGCTTTGGGGCACCTGGGTGGCTCAGTTGGTTAAGACTCCAATTCTTGGTATCAGTTCAGGTCATGATCTCAAGGTACATGAGTTTGAGCCCTGAGCTGGACTCTGTGCGGACAGCACAAAGCCTGCTTGGGATTCTCGCTCTGTCTCCCTCTCTCTCTGCCCCTCCCCAGCTTGCTCTATCTCTTTCTCTCTCAAAAATAAATAAATAAACTTAAAAAAAAAAAAAAAAAAGAGGCTGTGGAGACATGATGCTCCAGAGATGGGAAGCTGGTGAGATCAGCAGGAAGTGCAGTTAGGAGATAATCGTCAGAGATCCTGACAGCCTGAAACAGAGGGGCAAGAGGGGGATCAAGAAAAAGGGGTAGATATACACACCATTAAGGAAGTAGAGCCTCACCAGATTGCTGTTGTACTAAACTCAGCAGTGCCTGAGGGCCTCAGTCGGTTAAGCTTCCAACTCTTGGTTATAGCTCAGGTTATGATCTTACGATTTGTGAGTTCGAGCCTCATGCGGGGGCTCTGTGCTGACAGCACGCAGGCTGCTTGGGCTTCTCTCTCTCTCCCTCTCTCTCTGCCCCTCTGCTGCTCATGTGCTCTCTCTCTCAAAATAAGTAAACATTAAAAAAATAAAATAAAATAAAGAATAAAAGAATAAAAGAAAAGAAAGAATTAGAAAGATGTTGGCCTAAGTATTTTTGAGAGGCTAATCCCTAGTTTATCCACTACCATCAAAAGGTGAAGAGGCACTTTTCCAACTCTTCTCCTCAGGGTGGTATTGGTGAGGTGGAATCTCAGAGAAGCAAGAGCGAGGCAGAAACCAAAGGGGAGCACATACGAGCCGGCAAGGGCTTCACCACAGACAACGCTGGCTGTGGGGTCTTCCGTGCCGTTCCCAGACAGGCTGTATAACACCCCCACACACACCCACATCTTGGAATAGTCTGCAGGTAGGAGCAGAAAGGGAAGCCATTCATCTGGGGCTCTTCCTCTCCTCTCTCTCTTTGGTGGAAGTGCACTCGGCTATGCTCACACTCCGGATTGTTACCTGGCCCCTCCAGCAGCTCCAGGAAAGCAGAGCCCCTGAAATCGCTCCTGTCAGTGGGAGCTGTGTGCAGGGAGGGGGCAGGGAACCCAGAGATGTATGCATCAGAAGCAAGAAAGCCTGGGCTTTCTTCCCCACAAACAGCATCAACGGACACCCAGGCAGCTCTGGCTGCAAATCTGAGGTCCATGGTGTAGACAGGGCTAAGCTGACCTGGAATGGTCCGTCAATAGGACGGGAGACCATACATAGCCCTAAAATTTTTATACGGCCATAAATTTTCTGTAAAAATCCCGATGTCTTCTCTATCGTCTAAGCTCAAAGTTGAGTTTCTGCCCAAGTCTGTCTTCTAGAAGGGGCGACATCTTTCATGTAACTATTCAGAAATTTATTTAATAGTTATCTTTATTTTTTAATGTTTTTTTATTTTTGAAAGACAGAGTGCACACAGGGGAGGGAAAGAGAGAGGGAGACAGAGGATCCCAAGCAGACTGACAGCGCAGAGCCCCACGTGGGGCTCAAACTCACAAATGCAAGATCATGACCTGAGCCGAAGTCAGACGCTTAACCGACTGAGCCCCCCAGGAGCCCCTAACACTTTTCTTTCAAGAACAACTGATCTTGAGGCTAAGTACATTTGTTACAGAAAATATATGCACCAGAATATTTCATAGCAAAAACAGTTCTGCCTGTGAACAATTTCAATAACAGGAGCTTAAATGTACTTGACAACCCTGTGACAATGAACTATCAACCCTGACACCTGTGACTTTGTTATAATATTCCCTCATTAAGAACTTACCTTGAAAAAAAAAAATCTCCCTCCTGGAAAAAAGTTCATTTTTGTTGGTAAAATAAATGCACTTCCATAGGTTTCATCTCGATGGAAAGCACAAGAGCTGCCTGGGTGGCTCAGGTGGTTAAGCAACCCACTTCGGCTCAGGTCATTATCTCAAGGTTCCTGAGTTCAAGCCCCACATTGGGCTCTGCCCTGGCAACACAGAGCCTGCTTCAGATCCTCTGTCTCCCTGTCTCCCACCCTTCCCCTGCTTACACATTCTCTCTCTCTCTAAAATAAATACTTTTAAAAAATAAAAATAAAGTAAAATACAAAATCTCCTTCTTCCACACCTGTAAAAACTACACATAGTACACAGGACTAATGATTTGTGGGAATAAAATTCTGCCCATAAATAAGTAAGTGAAAATTTTGAGAAAGACGTTAATATCAAGTGAGTTAACAGTATGGGGAGATGCTCTCAAATTAAATTAGAGCCAATAAAGCAGGAACTGAATGCTATATACAATATTCCCAGACCCCTGTGTGAGAGGAGTGGGGTATGGACCCACATACACAGAAAAGAAAGAACAATGGCAAGGAACTTTCAGAGGATTTTACTAAAACACTTCTGTATTTCCATTCTTTCCCAAATTGTGCTGTCAGAAGTTTAGAATTAAAATGAATCTAAAAATACTTTAAATGGAGAGCTACGAAAGGTAGTCAAAACCGAGATGTTTAATAATTCATTAAGTAGAAATCTAATTATCTACATCCTGCTAGAATAAAGACTGTGTGAACAGAAGGGTTTGATTAGCTTTAGAGGAGTAAGTCTCATACGACAGAGGGAAAACCAGGGGAGGGAGAGATGGAAAATGTAGACTGCTTTCATCGGTTTCAGTTCAGGAAGTCTGGGTGAAAACAGAAATCGGCATTTTGTCAAGCTTCCGATGACTCTCATGCAGTGGGTTAGGGCCACACTTTGCTAAAGACTGACCAAAAAAAAAAAAGCCCCAATTCTCACAGAGACTCTCTGCGTACCACCCAGAACAACGCTGTTCTGTCCCTAGGAATCCCAGTTCTCGGGATCCTGAGGCAGATTCTACCGTGGACCATTACACTATCTCCCCTTGTTCCAACCCATCCTTGTTTAACAGATTTCTTATGATTGGCTTTTCTCATGGCATGCCTAAGAGGAAAAAAGTAGACTGCTCTGTCAACATTGGCATTTGAAGTTATTTGAATGCCCTTCTCATCATAAAATAATAAATCAGCATTTGGTTTATACATCAGTCTCTCTTGGCTCAGTTAATGTGATTCTCTACCCCTGAAACTTGGGTTCAATGTCAGGTAACTGTCAAAATTAGGTATGTGAGTTCTCAAAGCTGAAGTTTTTTTGCTACTCTCCCAGAGCAGCGGGTATTTGGGGGTTTTTTGGTCTTTTGTGTGTTTGTTTGTTTTGACTTTGTTTTTCAGGAGTTTTTTTTTTTTGTTTTTGTTTTGCTTTGTTATTGTTTTTGTTTTTATCAGTCTGACACCCTTTTCCATTTTTCTGTATAGCATCTTGAATTTTTCGTGAGGAAATCAGATATTTATCCAAGGGATACAGGTATGCTGTTTCGAAGGGGCACACACACACCTATGTTTCTAGCAGCACTATCCACAATAGCCAAAGTATGGAAAGAGCCCAAATGTCCATCGGTGGACGAATGGATAAAGAAGATGTGGTATATACATATACAATGGAGTATTACTCGGCAATCAAAAAGAATGAAATCTTGCCATTTGCAACTACATGAATGGAACTGGAGGGTATTATGCTAAGTGAAATTAGTCAGTCAGAGAAAGACAAAAATCCTATGACTTCACTCACATGAGGACTTTAAGAGACAAAACAGATGAACATAACGGAAGGGAAACAAAAATAATCTAAAAACAGGGAGGGGGAAAAAACAGAAGAGACTCATAAATATGGAGAAGAAACAGAGGGTTATTGGAGGGGTTGTGGGAGGGGGGTGGGCTAACTGGGTAAGGGGCACTAAGGAATCTACTCCTGAAATCATTGTTGCGCTATATGCTAACTAATTTGATGTAAATTTTAAAAAATTAAATTAAATTAAAAGTCTCTTAAAAAAAATAAATAACGGCAAGAAAAAGGGAGAGTTCTATCACTGCTTGAATCCTGGACACAAGGTGGTCCTACACACAGCCTTGGTCTTCTCTGAGCCAACCAATTCCTTTTTTTTGAGTCTCCTTGAATTGGAGCTCTTTCACTCACTAAAGCAGAGTCCAGTAAGACAACACCTCTGTTATCTTCACATACAGAGTTTACCTTTCATTCAACAGCAACAATTAGGTCCAAAGATCTATCACTTGCTCACTTCCAGCCTCCTAGGAAGCATAGACTACCACCTGGACACTAAGGGCACGCCACATCTCCTCCATTTGAGAATAAGGTGAACATGGGAAGGGGCGCTAAAAAACGATACCACAGGCTTAGGACTTTTCTTTACCAAAAGACCCCGGACATGCTTCAACATGAGGAGGGAACTCACGTATGAGGTGTTCTCCAAACCTTTCTATCTTGCTCTGTTTCATCGGTGTTTCATGCTTACGGCTTAGAGATATTTCTATTAAAAATGAGAGGGAGCTCACCACTCAGTACCCCCAACAGGAAAGGAAAATGGTGGCTGTCACTGCAGTCAATCCATCACCTCAATTATGAGAAACAGAAGCAGGGGTTACTTGTCCACAGGAAAAGCAATGGCCAGATTAACTCCACAGACTGTAACTGCGGCCAAATTCTTTTTGTCCACCCTTTTGAAGTTAGGTGATCTTTGCCGCTTATGTACACGAAGCAATTAAAAGCATTAAAAAAAAAAAAAAAAAAAAAAGAAGGAAAAAAAAGAGAAAAGTTTCATCAACATATTGCAGAGAAACCAAGGAAAACAATTTTGCTCCAGAAAAACGATGCACCGAACAAGAAACGACTCAGCGTGTTAAACGGACGTTTGATTCCCTTCCAGAAAGGCTCCCACAGTCAAGGTGGGACTAGGTTGCAAAATAGAACGGTACCAGTCATAGAAAGCCAGTGATATTTAGGAAACGTCCAGCCTCATGAAATAACTAAACGTGGCATTATGTTTATACTCAAAACTCTCTTTCCCCGTTGCAAAAAAAAAAAAAAAAGACTTGACTCAGAAAAGAGGTAACAGCTCATCAAAAAAGACGGACGTTCAGAAGGGACATCTCACTGGTGTCTACTCGCAAGGCTATAAAGCATGCACATGCTGTCTTCTCTACCAGAAAAGACTGCAAAACAGTAAAATTAGCACCAAGATGAAAGCGGAGCTGATGCGACCATGTTGCAAACATCCAGGGAGAATGTTCTGTCAGATAACTGGGTGGGAAAAGACTAATACTGCATTTGCGCTGGAATTCATACCGCGCATATGGCTAACAGCAGAATCTATACCAACAGGTAATCTCAGTTTCAGAACACAGTCCGCAAGAGGAGTAACGATGCAAGATAACCCATAGTATCTGTGTTGGTAAAAATCAAACCAGCAAAAACCACACAAAAATATTCTGCACCTTCTTGGATTCCCTCACCGTCTTCCTCCTGTGCCTCTCTTGGTGAGCACAGCATCCACACACAGGCATCCCTCCATTTTAGGGCTTGGGAAAAAAACAACGTATTGCGTGGCACTGTGTCTGGATTCCTGAGCAGCCACTGAGAGCCAGGAGTACATGGCATCAGCACCCCCATGGGGTAAAACGTCCTCCATGAAAAAGTAAGAGGAAGCTGGGAAGCTATCTTCCTCTTTCTCTTTCTTTCCAAGAACTACCCCAAAGAATGGTTCCTCCTTTGCAAGAAGCCCCAGAACAGTGTGCTTCATGCCAGCTCACTGTTAAACAGCAGCTAGTGTGTGGATACATGGCATTCAACAGCATCACATCGCCTTCTCTCTTGCCTTGTTCACCTCCATGCCCCAGGATGGTGCACACCCCGGACACACAAACAGCACTCTGAGTACTGCCTTCAGCTCTCCTTTCGGGAAGCTGTAAGAGCAGGGCATTGTTGAAGCTACCACGTTGGAAACAGTGAAATCTCCCTGCATGCTATCGCTAATCATCTTATTAATATAATTCATAACTTCGGGGCACATGGGTAGCTCGGTCAGTTAAGCGTCCGACTTCGGCTCAGGTCATGATCTCACAGCCCGTGAGTTCAAGCCCCACATCAGGCTCTGTGCTGACAGCTCAGAGCCTGGAGCCTGCTTCAAATTCTGCATCTCCCTCTCTCTCTGCCTCTCCTCCACTCACACTCTGTCTCTCTCTCAAAAATAAACATTAAAAAAATAAATAATAAAATAAAAAATTCATAATTAATGATTTCCCTTCTAATATTCAACAGTATAGCCTGGCTTTGCATTTTAACCTGGAGACAACAAACTAGTCCTCATTTACACAGGCCTTCCGAAATGCCCCCCTTCTATTTTTATTACCAGTAAGTGCAAGGAATACACTTGTGCTTGAGCTATATATTGTTCCATAGCAAACCACCCAAAATGAAATGACTTAAGGCAAAGATGAGGGGGTCTGGCCCTCACGATTCCAATTCTGGCGGCCGCAGCTGGAGTCACTCGAGTGGCCAAATTCAGCTGTTGGCTGGGTTCGTATGATGAGAGAAGATAGGAGTCAGTAGGCAAAGAGGGCAAGGTTAGGGCCTGAGGTCCCTGGGTGGGGAAAAACACCTATTTTGGAAAGGTGCTGGGAGCGTCTGACCACAGCAAACCCCCTCAGACGAGAGGTTCCTCTTCAGAATGTAACAGAGCCCACCTCCTCCCCCAAGGGTTTCCCTCAGGAATTTGACAAAAGACCTAAGTATGGCCATAGACCACCCCTCACGCAATGCAATGGAGCCAGTCAGGAATGGGCAGCCCAGCACCTGGCGCTATCAAACCAATAAGGGTAGAACCTGAGAAGGAACGAGGGGGAAGGGAAGGGCGGGGGTTGCTGACCAGAACCTTATAAAACAAGAACCCTGGCCTAGCGTCCTCGGGCATTCATTTTCCAATGTCCCCTCTCTATAAAGAGAGCTTTCCTACTACTCTTCCTTTCGGATCTTATATTCTATTAAACCTTGGCCTGCTGCTCATTTTGTGTCCACTTCTTCGTTCTTCCAAGTGGCGAGACAACGAATCCCGGGTATTGTGGTAAAAAATCCTGCAACACTAGCAGATCCAAGAAAGTGTCACTCACCTCTCTGAGCCTCCCCATGCCTTTGCAAGGTGGCTCACCTCCCCCAGGTGAGCTGCGGCCTCCTCACAGCAGTGTGTGCTCAGGGTAGTCTGATCTCTCACAGGCAGGCTGGCTTCCAAGAAGAAACAAAAGCTACCAGTTCTCTTATGGCCTGGCCTCTCAAGCCCCAGAATTCACTTCCATCGACTATTGTTCAAAACAAGTCACAAAGGCAGCCATGACTCAAGGAACAGGAAAGATATACTATCTCTTGATGTGATAATGGCACCTCTCCAGACAGAGGGAGGTATGCAGGGCTCCATCTTTGATGACCATAGACTATGGCGATCTCCGGACCCGCCTGCAGAGTAAAAATCATCCTGGGACCTTGAAAAACTCTATGAGCTGCACCTAAAGCCAATTTAGGGCACACCCTAAACCAATTAATTCACAATTGGGTAGGTGTAGACCACAGGCTTCTGTTGTTGTTTTTAAGCTCCCCAGGTAATTCCAAAGTAAAGGCAAGTTTGGGTACCCTTGATCTACCACAACTTGTGAGAAAAGAGATTTTAAAAAGCTGAAGATTCCACCTGGCAGGCCACAACTGTACATGGTTGTATGTCATTTCACCGTATGCACTGTGGCTTGTCTTGGGTTTAAAATTTAAGTGAAACACAGGGGCGCCTGGGTGGCTCAGTCGGTTAAGTGTGCAACTTTGGCTCAGGTCATGATCTCATGGTTCATGAGTTCAAGCCCCACATCGGGCTCTATGCTGACAGCTCAGAGCCTGGAGCCTCTTCAGATTCCGTGTCTCCCTCTTTCTCTGCCCCTCCCCCACTCATGCTCTATCTCTCCCTCTCCCTCAAAAATAAATATTTAAAAAATTAAATTTAAATAAAATGTAAGTGAAACACAATCACTTCAAGCAGGATAAAGCAGCTATGATAAGCCAACCTAGCATGCTTTTGGGGTGACCAACCTTCCCACGTGCCTGGGACAGAGTGGTTTCCCTGGAACACGTGGCTTTTAGTGCTAAAACCAGGACTGTCTGGTCAAAGTGGACAGTGGGTCACCCTCACCACTGCCTCATCTGCCTCTGCTCTACCGGTCGTGTTCTGGTGACTTCCGTTTCTGAACAGAAACCACTGTTGCCAACTGACTTCCTTCAAAGTTATGACAGTTTGAAGTGCTCGGCACGTTCAACTGCCCTACGACATTGGCATCACCAGGACCCTTGTTAGACACAAACATGTGGGGAAATTCAGACACTGAGTCAGAATCTCAGAGAGTAGGGCCCAGGAATCTGTGATTTGAAAGCATGAATCTGAGAAACACTCATCTGGTCTGCCTGTGGTAAGATGCTTGTGTCTTCACCAATCTCCACCGTCCCACACAAGGGACAATCAGGTTTCTGGTTTGCAGGAAGAGGTAGAAAGCCTAGCAGGAGGATTCAATCAATGCCAACTGACCAGCTACGTCTTGACCCAGAGCAGCCAGCGTCTCCACTCACGTGATCATCATTTGGGGCTTACTTTTTTTTCCATTTATTGGAGGGGCTGTATAAAACAATTTGCACACCCACAACAGAGGCCCGGGTGTGAAGGGTGTTCCGAGCACAGCAGTCTGCAGTTGGCAAGGCCTGTGGCCTCCAGAACAGCCCAAACCCATCAATACAAGTCACGTGGTAACATTTTCTCCAACCTGGAAGTGGGAAAAAAAAATCTTTCCCTTTAAGTTAGGCAAAAAAATCCAGCTTTATCCGTGACTGGATGCTGGGTTTTCAATTTGAATTTACAGTAAGAATGATGTAGGTTGGGGGCGCCTGAGTGGCTCAGTTGGTTAAGCATCGACTTCAGCTCGGGTCGTGATCTCGCAGTTCGTGAGTTCAAGCCCCGTGTCTGGCTTTGTGCTGACAGCTCACTCAGAGCCTGGAGCCTGCTTCGGATTCTGTGTCTCCCTCTCTCTCTGCCCCTCCCCTGCTCGCGCTCTGTCTCTGCCTCTCAAAAATAAACAAACATTAAAAAAAATGTTTTAAAAAAGAAAGAATGATCTAGGTTTCAGAGATTTCAAAATTAGGCTCTTTTGAACCAGTTTACCCAAGTACCTAAGTGCACCTCAGTACAATGAAGAGTTATGCCAAGCAAATCAACACCCTCAAATTTTAACCACCTTAAAACAAAAGTAAATGTTTTAAGGACTTACCGGTTTATATTCAACTGATGCTAATCCACAAGGAAAAGACTCGAATGCAAGACACTTTGTTGGTCCTATTACTGCATAAATTGAAAGTAAAACAAAGGTATTTCTTCAAACCCTCACACACAGAATTTTTGCTAATCAGACTACTCTTTCTGCACACAGAACAGAAATTTTCAGGAGGACTTCCTCACCTGTCAATTAACCTATAACTTGATCCCTAACTCAGTAAGGCAAATGGAATTCAAAAAGCCCTTCTCAGAAGAACTCCTTTTTGATAAATGATGGCTTTTATTTCTCCCTGTTTCACAAACTTCCTATTTAAATTCAAAGATGATGTAGACTGGAAAAACACAGGCTGTCAGCAAACTCACTTTCCCGTGTGACGATCATGCAACAGATACATCTATGAGCTTTACTTTCCCCGACTAAGTTTTTTAAGGAGACATATTCCTTACGTAAATAGCCATACGCCAGTTTGTAATCATACATATTGTCTATAGAAGACTCTCATATATTTTGCAAGTGACCCACCGTCATTAAAGCCTCTCTGATAAAATGGAAGTCATTCCATTTGTAGGGAGACTACAGTGACTCGTATACTCGTGCCCCAGCCAAGAGAATCAGCCAGCTCTACTACTGAGAAATGAAAAGATTGCTTCCCCTGCCGCTTCCTCTGCTTCCCAGCTGCCCAAGCACAGCTCAGCAACCTAGCATCTATCACTGATCCCTTCCCCCAAGGGAACCATCATGAACCCCTACCTGGGCTTTGCCCTCCTGGCCAGTAAATACCAAGAAGGTGGCCTGAAGATTGGCAGAGTTGCACAAAGCCACCTGCACGGGATGAGTGGTCAGCTTGAGTCTCCAGAGGGCAAAGGTCGCAACAGGCAGGCTAAACTTGGCCATCCAATCCAAGGGTGTGAACTCAGAATCAAAACTAAACCTTCAGCCCCCAAGGATGGTGAGCTAGACAGATCCCTGAATAAGAACAATGGAAGGGCAATGATAGAGGCTGGAAGACAGGTCATGGCAGTGTCCCACATAAGGCAGTCTGCCTTACTTTGAAGCAGCTACTCAATGGAGTCTTGGATTTCATTCATAAAATGAGAGCAGGAAGCTCTACCTATTTCACAAAGCTGGTAGGAAAACCACATGTAATAACTCAAAGTGAACGTGATTTGTACATTGTAAGTATATGTGTAGACACAAGGGACTCTCACTAGTACTAAGTTCACATCATTCTTCCCAGCACTGGGGGAATGGGGGGGGGGGGGGCAGAGGTCTTGGGGTTGGGGGCCTGCACCAAAAGTGATCCCATGAATGTGTAGGTTCTAGTTGTCTATTTATCTGCCTCCCTAAGTAGACTGTGATTTCCTTGAAAGCAGGGACCGTGTGTTAGTCATCACTGCGTCTCCATTTACATAGGAAGATATTCAGTCACTGTTGATGGAATGTTGAATGAATAAATTCTGAATCTTCACTGTTATTCAGACTCCTGGCTGGCCGTGAATTACGTGTAGTGGAAAACCGTGTGACATAATGTGAGAGAGGAAACTGCAAACGCCTGTGTGCCCAGGGATGGTTTCCCATCTGCCAAAAATGGCCACCACCTCACTGCCAGAGCATGGGCTCCTCGGGACAAAGAGCCTAAATTCTCAAAATTAGAAGCATGCCTTAACTTCGGTCAACACAGGAGGTATTGATAATGAAATGCCCTGAAAGATCATAACAGCTAATCTTCGGAGGCTTATTACATGCCAGGCACTGCACTAAGAAGGTTCACCTCATTATCTCATTGCAAACTCACAATGACAATAGAAAGGAGCTTTTGTTCCTATCCACATTTTATAGATGAAGAAATGGAGGAACTCAGAGAGGTTCGGTGGCCTCCCCAAGCTCCATGTGGTAGAGCCAGAATTGAACTCTCCCTCTGTTCTTCCTCCAAAGCCTACAGTCTTAAGCAATAGTGGACTTGACTGAAGAAAGAGAGGTCCTGTGCCTTCATCATTAATGAGAATGGGGTGCTATCCTCTTGATTGGCCAAGCAAGCGAGAATTTCTCCCCCTCCTCCGTCTCTTCGTTCTGTGATCCTGCACACATACCATGAGCCAGCCACTATGCTGGTGCTACAGACAGGACAGTGAATAGGGATAAGGGGAGGGGACTGACAAGCAAAGAGAGGTGAACTACAATGACGTGGTAGTGCTGGGGGCTCAATGTCAGCAGGGTGATGGGACATGGTGACACAGGAGAACCTTGTCAGGCCCTAATGCAATAGAGCAGGGCCAGTCGCTCAGGCCTGGCACCAGAAGGTCCTCTCTCCTCTTCCTGATTTCACTCCGTCCCTATGCCCACGGGCCTCTGCATGCTACGGAGTTCCCATGTCTAGCTCAATGCCCCCTCATCGTCCTTCTCTGACCCTCGGGGCTCTCCCGGCTGCTCTGTATCTTCACTCCCTACTCCTCACCATTTCTGGCTGCTCTGAATAACTCTGGGTACCCACATGTGACACTGGCCCCAAGAACCCTGGGTCATACCCTCCTAAGGGGCTGGCACCACCATCAGACCTGCTTTACCCTCAGGAAGGATTGAAAACCACACAGTCTCCACCTTTAGACACTGCTGGGGTCCAGACCCCTGGGACACTTCCCCACTTCCCCTCAATTCCTTCACACTTACAGTATTTATATCCTCAGTCATCTGGTCAACCCGCGTTTACCGATAATCTATTTTACTTTACACTCTCTGGGGATAAGAAAGACAAAAATTTCTCTGCCCCAAAGGAATTCCCAATCTGACAATGACAACCAAGTGGAGGAACTCGAACTCCACCATAGGCAGGTTTATAGTTCCCACATTTATGTCTGTCCCCCCATATTCTCCCTCAAGCTTCAGACTCACACCTGGCTCCCGACCCAGGATTTTTACCTGGCCCTCTAACAGCATTTCAAAATTAATATATCTAAAATATGATTTTCTTGCCTCACCCGCTCTTCCTCCTCTCTAGGAACAGAATTGATCTCCTCACAGTCAAATAAACATCCAGGGGTTATTTTTGACTCTTCTCCTTCCCTTTCAAATCCCTACATCCACTCCATCCACAGACCTGTCCATTCTGCCTCCAAAACACATCCTAAACATACTCACTTCAAGTTTATTGTTATCAGCCTGATCCACCACTGGGCTACTCCTGGCCAACAGAGCCCTCTGAGCACAGATGAGAAGGTGCCCTCCCTCCAGGCCTTCACTGCTCAGCACAAGGATGTCCACCAGCAAGCGGGACACGGGCTGAATTGCAACCCTTCCACTTGACCCCCAGGCTGGCCCCCAGTGTAGTATATAACTTGCAGAAACAAGGTCACACCCCCGCCACCCTTTTCTCCCTACCACTACAAGTGAGGGTCCCAGAGTCTGTTCTCCACACAGCATCCAGAGCGGTCTTTTAAAATCTTAAACCCAATCATTTCACTCCCTGCTCAAAACCATTCATTCTCTCCCTTGATGTCCAAGGCCCAGCATGATCTCCTGGCCCGCCCTTACTCGGGTCACTGTTCTCCTCCTTAAAAACATCCAGCTCCCTGCCCTCTGACTGAGGTGCCTACCTGTGTTCTTTCCTACCTGCTAACTTTGGACCACAGTACATAGAACAGGACTAGTCTTAATATTTGGCTTAGCATCTACTCTCATCATTAGCTCATGTAGTCCCAGCCACACTTCATTATTTACTAGTTATTTTTAATAATGTAAGAAGTATGTGTACCTGGCCCTAAGCCAAAACACAGCTGGGACCTTGCCACTGACTTGGGTCTAATGAACCATATGGTCCCCCGGCTTCTCCCTACTGGAGGTAGGCATTAGCACAGATTTCATGTTCCTCATCGTCTTGCTTTCCTATTTATATAATGTTATTACATCTATAAATACACTTGACCTTTGAACAACACAGGCTTGAGTTGTGTGAATCCATTTATATGTGGATTTTTTTCAACAAATATATTGGAAAAATTTTTTGGAGATTTGCAACAATTTGAAAAAACTCACAGGTGAACCATGAAGTCTAAGAATACTGAAAAAAAAATAAGAAAAAGTTGGGTATTATAAAAATACAGTATATAATACATATAACATATAACATGCATTAATCAACTGCTCATGTGATCAATAAGGCTTCCAGTCAACATTACCCAATTAGTAGTTAAGTTCTGGGGAAGCCAAAGTTATTCATGGATTTCTGAATGTGCAAGGGGTCAATGCTCCAATTCCCCCACGTTGTTCAAAGGTCAAGTGTATACATTTTCCTAAAAAGGGTTTTTTATTTCAGTTTTTAATGTCATAAAAGATTATCAGGCTCTATGTAATCTTTTAGACTTAATTTTCACTTAATACATTGCCAAAATCTGGGGCGTCTGTGTGGCTCAGTCGGTTGAGCGTCTGACTTCAGCTCAGGTCATGATCTCATGGTCCGTGAGTTCAAGCCACACGTCAGGCTCTGCGCTGACAGCTCAGATTCTGTTCAGATTCTGTTTCAGATTCTGTGTCTGCCTCTCTCTATGACCCTCCCCCGTTAATGCTCTGTCTCTCTCTGTCTCAAAAACAAATAAACATTAAAAAAAATTTAATGATACATTGCTAAAATCTAATCATACTATTATGTCATTTGGTTTATTTCATTTTTGACTGCTATATAATATTCCTCTGTGTGACAATATCAGAATATTCATCTACTCTTCAAGTACAGATGCTGGAGTTCATTCCAGATTTTCATCATTGAGAACCAGACTGTTACATTTATTCAAATACATGTCTTCTGTTGAATGTGCAAGAGCTTCTCATAGATATAAGCCTAGAAATAAGTTGAACTGTTCAACCACAGGTATATGTTCAAATTAGGATACAATATGAAACTGTTTCCCAGAGTCTTTGTACCAATTCATACTGCCACCAGTGATGTTGGAAGGTCCTGCAAAGCTACATCCTATTCAATCACTTAATAAGGTCAAACTGTCATTTGGGGTCAACCAAATGGGTATATATGGAAATCTCAAGGGGCCTTGATTTACATTTCCCTGATTACTAAAGGTAATATTTGTCACTTCATAGGTTCTGTGGCTATTTTTTTTTAAGTAGGCCCAACATGTGGATTGAACTCACTGACCCAGAGATCAAGACCTGAGCTGACATCAAGAGTCAGACAGGGGTCCCTGGGTGGCTCAGTCGGTTGAGCATCTGGACTTCCGCTCAGGTCATGATCTCACAGTTTGTGAGTTCAAGCCCCGTGGGGGGATCTGTACTGACAGCTCAGAGCCTGAAGCCTGCTTCAGATTCTGTGTCTCCCTCTCTCTCTCTCTGCCCCTCTCCCATTCCCTCTCTCTTTATGAAAAATAAATAAGAACATGAAAAAATTTTTTTAAAAAGAGTCAGACACTTAACCCCCTGTGCCACCCAGGTGCCCCTTCCCTGGCTATTGGTATTTCCTCTCTTGAATGCTTGAATGTCCAAAGCCCACGTAAGGAGAACTTCCCTGACCACTGTCTATGTGAGGCTACCACTCTCCAGTGCATCACTCTGCTCTCTTTTCTTTGTGGTATCTACTATGTCCTGAAATTATCTGCTTTGTTAACCGATAGGTTATCTGCCTCCCTCAACTAAAATATAAACTCCAAGGACCTTGCTTGCTTCGCTCACTCCTCCACCTTCAGGGCCTAGAACAGTGCCAAGCACAGAGTGGATGGATTAATCTGCGAAGACAGAGATATGTTCAGGATTCAGAGTTGTGGTCCATAGTCAACCCTCTTGAGTTGCAATTTCAGCGCCCCCATTCCTCGCTATGTGATCACGAACACATTACTTAAATCATCTGTCCGTGAGTGGTGCCATCTACAAAAGAGATAATAGTAGTCCTCACCTCACAGGGTTATTGTGAGGTTTCAATGAGTTAATGTTTGCAAAGTTCTTAGAACAATGCCAATGAGCATAGCAAGTGCTCCATAAATGTCGATTACAATTATTAATGCGTGACTATCATTATCAGGACCCCATGTCTGCCCAGCAGAAGGCACCAAACCAGCCTGGACCTAATGAGCCTCCTCTGGGCCCACAGGTTCTGGTCTCTCCCCCTGGTCTCGCAGATGCCCCTTCCCACAGCCTGGAAGAAAGTAGAGAGTACTTGGGGAAAAGTTTGGGGGTCTGTTGATTTTCCAAAAAATGGTCCAGTCATCCCACATGTGAAAAGGCTGAGTAACAGCGCAGAGTAAGGGAGCCATCAACCCACACACCTTCTAACCCCAGCACCGCGTTACACACAAAATCACGACATTCTCCCTCTCTCCTTTTATTTTCGTACATATCTTCAAAGAGGAGAAAGGAAAGGGGTTTTGGCAAAGATATAAAAGTAGACTGGATGAGGAAAGTGGGGAGTGAAGAGGTAAGGCAAGGGAGAAAGGACAGGAGGGGACAGAGATGGAGGGGACATGGGAGATTTCGGGTGGCACTGAGGCCCCGGCCTCTAGAACATTAAAACGCCTAAAATAAAAACATAAAGGAGTCCCTCCACCCCCACCACCCACCCAAGGGAATTTTTCTTTTTAAGGCATGAGTGGGGGCGGGGCAAAGGTAAAGCAGAAAGAGGGTCGGGGAGGGGGCCAGGGGAGGAGTGGAAGCCCAAGGGAAACTTCATTTCACCATCTCACCTGAGGGGGAGGGGGATGGTCCCCATTAAATCTGTGCCGCCCACCCCAGTCAATGCCACCTCAATCGAGAGCTTACCTCGTTCTGCCACCAGAAGCCCCTTTCCATCTGGAGCCTTCCTTGCCTCAAAGTGGTAAATGCGGCCTTGGTGAAATGCGCCAGGAGGCAAAGCCCAAGTGAGATTCCACGGAGAATTCCGGCAGGTTCCCTGGGAGGAACTGTTTCCATTTGAGAAGGATCGGGAGTCCTGGCCAGGGACCAGCTGCCTCTCCGGGTGTCAGATTCTGTGACAGCTCTCGGCCCGGGAGGGCTCCGCGCCCCTCCCTCCTCCCGGGGTCCGGGGCGCCCAGCACCCGCCGGGTAACCTGGGTTGGGGGGGCGCGGGGGCCTGGCGGGGGGCGCGGCGGGGGCTGCCGCTCGGGCTCCACCTTCGGAGAACCCAGCTCCTCGCGCGTGCCTCTTCCGCACCGAGGGTGCTCAACACCGACCCCGCTCGCAGGCTGCCCTGCCGGGACTGGGGACTCCTTGTCGAGTCCTTGACTGGCAGGGACAAGCCCGATCGGCGGGGCCCCCGAGTGCTCAGGCTATTGCCGACCTTGAGGCCACGGAGGGGTGTGCCTGCGCCCCCAAATGAACCACACGCATACACACACACACACTTTCCCCGCCTTGATCGTTCCCTCCCGAGGAAAGTAACCTTCTTTAAGCAGCACCAGCAGCGCAGGGGAGGGCACCCTGCGCCGAAATACGAAAGCCAGCATTATCCCCAAGACCAAATTTGGGGATGGTTTTAATTTTAAGATTTGGATGTAAGCCGCTCAAAGAAAGAAAGGGGGGGGGGGGGAAAGACACGGAACAAATACTCGTGTGTGTGTGTGTGTGTGTGTGTGTGTGCGCGCGCGCGCGCGTGTGTTGCAGGGCCGAATTTCGGGTGTTACCCGGAGCTTCCGAGGAAACGGAGGGGGGTTGGTAGGGAGAGCACAGACTGTGATTCCCCCTGGGCATGGTTACAAAGGCATCTGGGTGTCCACTGCCGGCGTGCTCGCCCTCTCGAGCCGGCCGGGGGCGCTCGGAGCGGCCGGGCGCCGCGGGGGTTAAGGCCGCCCCGCTGCGCCGGCTTCCCCGGCAGAGCACGCGCCGCGGCGGGCGGAGGGGAGAGCCCGGAATCTCCCGCCCGCTCCCCCTCCGCCCGGCGCTTTCCGCCCCGCGCTATTTATAGCTCGGCCTCCAGCTGCTGCGGGGAACTCACCAGCCGCGCCGAGCCTTCCGAGCTGGGAGAGCCTTCCAGAGACGGGGAATTTTCATAAATTCTGTGAATGGCAGAAACGTCTCTGGCCCTCTGGATTTTGATTGCTACTGTTCCGTCTGTTTTTCATATATTCCATTAACACGTTTAAAAAAAAAGAGAGAGGCGAGAGGATTTTGAGACAGGTGAATTGCAGGCAGGCAGTTCGGCATACTGGGGACCTTTTGTGATCAGATGCCTGGAAATGGAAACAAAATTCTCCATGGGTTTACTGGCTTCGGGCTCATTGCATATTTTCTGCAACACTCAACCTGTTTGGGTTTTTGCCTGTCAGGCGCATGGCCAAAAAAAGATATATGAAGCCATTTGAAGAGCAATGAAAAATCACATCCTCTGCCCTCTAAATGCCTTTTTACTGGGGGGGGGGGGGGGGGGGGGGGTCTCAGGGCTGTCTGTCAGCATATACACACAGCTGGGTGGCTCTGTGTCAAATCCCACACCACCACCCCCACCACCCCCACCCCCCAGAGAAACAGGCTAGTTATGGTGCTGCGTGGGAGTTCCCGGTCCCAGTGGATCCTGGTAACAGGAGAAAACATTTGCTGTTCCCAGCGGTACCTTGAGCATATTGCTCCGGTCTAGAAGGTCCTAAACCTAATAACTTGCTCCCAACCCCCTCCGTTCAAGCACTCCTTCCTGAATGAGTCATGGAGCCCCCAGTGCTGTGCAAAGGCGCAGGGCCCCCTGGGAGCTTGGGAGGAACACCAAGCAGGATATGCCCTGGCAGAACTTGGGGAAGAAGCCTCTGTCCATTAAGTGTGGAAAGGAAGCCTGAAGATCTGCGGTAAGGGGTACTAAGCTCCCCAGCCTCTGCCCCTTCTTACCCATCCTTCACCTTCCAGTGTCCAGGTTTTTTCATTTAAGAGCTGATCCCAGGGGCACCTGGGTGGCTTAGTCAGTTAAGCAGCCACTCTTGATTCCCACTCAGGTCATGGTCACACAGTTGGTGAGTTGAGCCCTGCATCGGGCTCTGCTCATAGGGACGAGCCTGCTTTGGATCCTCGGTCTCCTGCTCTCTGCCCCTCCCCTGCTCATAGGTGAGCTCTCTCAAACATTAATTTAAAAAAAAAAAAAAAAAAAGCTCCCAATATAGTGAGTTCTTATTTATTTAACTGTATTAAATGAGAATGATCTGAGAATGGGGCTTCTAATAATTGAACTCTGTCTCCAGTTAATCTATGCGCTAAGCAGAAACCCCTTTGGGTTTAGGTCCTTGTTGTTGAAATGCTTTTTCCCTGTATTCACTTTCCTGCCCTAGTCAAGAAAAGGTCCTGGACATACTGTTTCCGGGCTGAATCAGGATCCAGAAATGCCTCAGGCAAATTGTCTGGAGCCCCTTGTCCCGAGTTCTGGCTGTTTATATGATCTCGCTGAATTTATTTTACCCCTTTGTGCTTTGGTTCTTTATCTATAAAATGTGAGTAAGACTCATAGCAGCTTCCTTGTGTGGCTCTTATGAGGTCAAATGAAATAATCTAGGTAAATTGCTTAGACCAGTACCTGCCTGTGACAAAGCTCAAAAGACATTAAATATATTATTAGCACCACACAAACATGAGCGGGAGTTGACTTGATTGAAATTTGTACGAAGCAGTATTTAAATAAAACCTATTTTTTTTCTCTGTAAATCTACTATCTAAGTGGGTTTCCTTTTCGTGGTACTAAAGCAGATATACCCAAGGCGTTCCATACATAGAAGAGGCCCCTGGTCACTGACTCTGCCTTTTCTTATTCCAGGGAAAGAAAACCTACCCCCAAAAGGCTTTTAAAAAGTCCTGCTGCTGATCTGTATCACACTCTGACATCGAGGGTAAAGAATTGCCCGCTTATAGTGGTTCACTGCTATCCTGAGGATAATACTTTGATCTATGAAAAGTTGTTGAAACATAAAAACACTCTGTGAAGTTTTCCAAGGGACTATGTAGGGGAAGTATTTCGACTTAGGTGGAAATTCTAAGCTCAGTAGAGGTTTGTATAGTGTCTCATTTCCCCTCCTAAAAATTAGGCTGTAGAAGGCAGGAACTAGGTCCTGTTAAATAGTAGTTCTCTAACAGAGACTGTTCGTCATTTACCCCAGTATTCATCCTCCCTTTCTTTTTTTTTTCATGTTTTTACTTATTTTTGAGAGAGAGTCTCTCAAAAGCATGAGTGGGAGAGGGGCAGACAGAGGGAGACACAGAATCCAAAGCAGGCTCCAGGCTCTGAGCGGTCAGCATAGAGCCCGATGCAGGGCTCGAACTCACGAACCATGAGATCATGGCCTGAGCTGAAGTCAGACGCTTAACCATCAGAGCCACCCAGACACCCCGTCTTTTTTTTTAATGTTTATTTTTGTGTGTGAGAGAGAGAGCAAGCAAGCGAGAAGGGGAGGAGCAGAGAGAGAGGGAGACACAGAATGCAATGTAGGCTCCAGTCTCTGAGCTGTCAGCACAGAGCCCAAAATGCAGGGCTCAAACCCACAAACCGCAAGATTATGACCTGAGCCAAAGTCAGACGCTTAGCCCAGGCACCCCCATCTTCCATTTCTTTAGAAGAGAACCCTTGATTTTTAGACTTGCAGTCAGATGTGGCTGGCCGATTCTGGCCAATGAGCTAGAAAAAAAAAGTCACGTAGAGGGTCCCAAGAAATCCTCCCCCCAGGGATACCTGGTGGTGGTGGTGGTGGTAGTTGTGTATTGTGTCATCCTAGCTAAGATGAAACTGTGTTTCCCAGAATCCGCTTCTCTGTATGGTTCTGGGCTAGGATGGGGCCCAGGAGAAATGTGCACGAGGTTTGGAAGGTGCAACGGAAGCAGCAGCCATATTTATACTAGGAAGGTCAGTGTAAAGTCAAGTGATGTCGGCCCTCATGCACCTTGTGAGGGATCAGCTGACTCACGGTGTCAGCATGACGAAGCAACCAGGTCTGCAGCTATTCCCACTGGATCCTGCAGCTTCTCCGGCTCCCAAAGTGCATGCTAGCTGCATTGACAGAGGGTGCCAGCTCTTCCTCCAGGTCATCAGCGTCATTAGCATTGGGGATTTGGAGGTGGCTAGCACTTAGTGAAGGTTCCTCTTTGTCCCAGTGGTTCCAGGGTATCCTTGTTCTCTCTCTCTCACTTCCTGTTTGTTATCAGTCAGGGCTCCACCAGGGAGACAGAACCCGTGGGAGATATCTATTAAGACAATTCTAGCAGGGAAGGAACTTATGCTGAAAGCTGGCGAGGTGAGTCCAAAATCTGTAAGGCAGGCCATCAGGAAGGACAGGGCAGGCTGGACCTCTCAGGCACGAGGTGACACTTCAATCGAAAGGTGGAATTTCTTCATCTGGGAAGTTTGAGTTCTACCTTTCAACTGATTAAGTCAGGTCCGCCCAGACAATCAAGGATAATCTTCCTTAAATGATTAGAGACTTTAGTCACATATACAAAATATCTTCACAGCAACATACCCAATGACCTTAGACTATAGCCCAGCCAAGTCGACACAGAAAACTAACCATGAAAAGGCCCATCTTTCCTTTGAGAATTAGTCATTTACTTCAGTATCCATAGTATCCATAATACCAACACAGATCATGAACAGTTTCACTCACGCCCACAGCATTTCAAGCCCGTGTTGTTCAAGGATCAAGTGTATTAGGGTTGTGATTGCTTGTTGGTGCTCTGGTTACAGAGTTGCCTAGGTTTTTAGTGATCAGGAGGAAGCAACAGGGGTGCCTGGGTGGCTCAGTTAAGCCACCTGACTGACTTTGGCTCAGGTCATGTTCTTGCAGTTCATGGGTTCAAGCCCCCTGTCCGGCTCTGTGCTGACAGCTCAGAGCCTGGAGCCTGCTTCAGATTCTGTGTCTCCTTCTCTCTCTGCTCCTCTTCTGCTCATGCTCTGTCTCTCTCTTTCAAAAATAAATACACATTAAAAAAAAAGGAAACAATAAATTTTAACGTCTAACCTTATGTTCTTAAGGTGGATGATACTGAAGTACACCAATATCCAGATTTCCTCTAACTTTCAGGACACAGAGGATGATACTTCTTCACAACCTTACCAACGTGGAGTTTTCCAACTCTCTCCTCCTAAAGCCACATGTGAGGTCTCCCTATGCGTGATTGGATAACAAAATCTTAAAATATGTGGTGGCTTTAGTAGTTGTTCTGTTCATGCTCAGAAAACTCATCATGGAAATTATAAAACCAGTGGAAAAATATTTGGTAGGGTTGTCACCTACAAAAATATGGGGGTACGTTAGTACCAATGAACAAGCAACAGTGGAAAATTGGCAATGAGTCTGGTGAAGAATTGTGTGAACAGACCTCTCTGAATGGGCAAAAAATGTGAGGTATTCAACAAAGGGTGACCTCAGCAGAGGAGATTTTAATAACTAACTGGAGAAAATGACCTGTTCTATGGATACTAGTTATACTCTCTTCCCACCCACCCTGTCATCATTCAGTGGCCTCAGGAACAAAGCAGCCATGATTCAGTGGTGGTTATACATAGATTCAGCAACATGGATTTCCACTCACCAAGGCTGACCACTGCTGAGTCCCAATCTGCCAGAAGCAAGAACAAAACTCAGACCCCAATATGGTGCCATCACCCAGCTATTTAGTGGCAGGTTGATTACACTGGACCACTTCTATCATGGACAGGGCAATATTTTGTTCATACCAGAAAAGGCACTCTGGGTATGTATTCATCTTCCCTGCATGCAATGCTTCTGCCAAAATCCCCATCCATGGACTTACATAATACCTTATCCACTGTCATGATACTGGAACTCATGGCACTGGAACTCAAGGACCTCACTTAACAGCAAATGAAGTGAGGCAATGGACCCATGCTCATAGAATTCACTGATATCACCATGTTCTCCACCACCCTGAAGCAGCAGGCTTGGGGGAATGGTAGAATGGCCTTTTATTTATTTATTTTTTCAATATATGAAGTTTATTGTCAAATTGGTTTCCATACAACACCCAGTGCTCATCCCAAAAGGTGCCCTCCTCAATACCCATCACCCACCCTCCCCTCCCTCCCACCCCCCCATCAACCCTCACTTTGTTCTCAGTTTTTAAGAGTCTCTTATGCTTTGGCTCTCTCCCACTCTAACCTCTTTTTTCTTTTCCCTTCCCCTCCCCCATGGATTTCTGTTAAGTTTCTCAGGATCCACATAAGAGTGAAAACATATGGTATCTGTCTTTCTCTGTATGGCTTATTTCACTTAGTGTAACACTCTCCAGTTCCATCCACGTTGCTACAAAGGGCCATATTTCTTTTTTTTTTTTTTTTTTTTTTTTTTTTTTTTTTTTTATAGTGACTTAAACAAAGAAAGGTTTATTTTTTTTCACATGGCAAAAAATCTGGAGGTAAGCAGTCATGTGATTCAGATACTCTAAAATGTCAGTGAGTACCTGAGAGCTTTTTCCATCCATCTGACTGCCATGTTTTATACTTATGTTTCATCATTTCTTTTTTTTTTTTTTTTTTTTTTTTTTTTTATTTTTTAATATATGAAATTTACTGTCAAATTGGTTTCCATACAACACCCAGTGCTCATCCCAAAAGGTGCCCTCCTCAATACCCATCACCCACCCTGCCCTCCCTCCCACCCCCCATCAACCCTCAGTTTGTTCTCAGTTTTTAACAGTCTCTAATGCTTTGGCTCTCTCCCACTCTAACCTCTTTTTTTTTTTTTTTTTTTTTTTTTTCCTTCCCCTCCCCCATGGGTTTCTGTTATGTTTCTCAGGATCCACATAAGAGTGAAACCATATGGTATCTGTCTTTCTCTGTATGGCTTATTTCACTTAGCATCACACTCTCCAGTTCCATCCATGTTGCTACAAAAGGCCATATTTCATTTTTTCTCATTGCCACGTAGTATTCCATTGTGTATATAAACCACAATTTCTTTATCCATTCATCAGTTGATGGACATTTAGGCTCTTTCCATAATTTGGCTATTGTTGAGAGTGCCGCTATAAACATTGGGGTACAGGTGCCCCTATGCATCAGTACTCCTGTATCCCTTGGATAAATTCCTAGCAGTGCTATTGCTGGGTCATAGGGTAGGTCTATTTTTAATTTTCTGAGGAACCTCCACACTGCTTTCCAGAGCGGCTGCACCAATTTGCATTCCCACCAACAGTGCAAGAGGGTTCCTGTTTCTCCACATCCTCTCCAGCATCTATAGTCTCCTGATTTCTTCATTTTGGCCACTCTGACTGGCGTGAGGTGGTATCTGAGTGTGGTTTTGATTTGTATTTCCCTGATAAGGAGCGACGTTGAACATCTTTTCATGTGCCTGTTGGCCATCCGGATGTCTTCTTTAGAGAAGTGTCTATTCATGTTTTCTGACAAAGGGCCATATTTCATTCTTTCTCATTGCCACGTAGTACTCCATTGTGTATATAAACCACAATTTCTTTATTAGAATGGCCTTTTAAAAACCAAGTTAGCAAAAAAAAAAAAAGTTTAAAAACCTAGTTACAGTGCCAGCTAAGTGGCAAAGAACTTGACCAAACTGTGTCCTATGTTTTGTGGAAAGTAGAAATTTAAGGTGATGAACTAGGGGCACATGGGTGGCTCAGTCAGTTGAGCATCTGACTCTTGATCTCAGCTCAGCTCACGATCTCATAATTGGTGGGATCCAGCCTGGCATCAGGCTCTGGCAATGACAATGTGGAGCCTGCTTGGGATTCTCTCTCTCACTCTCTTCCCTCCCTCTTTCCCTCTCTCAAAATAAATAAATAAAACTTTTTTTTTAAAGCTGATGAACTTGGATATTTAGCAGAGAGGACTTTTAGGCAAAGTGTTGAGGGTGCATCCTAGTTCCATAACAGAAACTACTTATAGTAAAATGGGAAAGGAGAGAGATAAATTAATTACTGAGTAAAAAGAGAACAAGAACTTGAAGAATTGGAAGGTGCTTAGTGATCCATAAGGAAGGGAGGGAGGGAGGGAGGGAAGGAGGGAGGAAAGGGAAGGAAGGAAGGAAGGAAGGAAGGAAGGAAGGAAGGAAGGAAGGAGTGGAGTGAAAGCATGTAAGCATGTCCTGGAAAGAACACCAAGGGTGTGTTTGGAAAATTATCTGATAAAGAGATCATAGGTTCGATTCATTGGTTTAATCAGCCATCCTGGCAGGAGTGAGGTCTAGAGATGGTACTATGTCCGCAGGGACACTACCAGTATGGACTACAGGGGGCAGAGGCAGGATGAAATGAAGAAAGCCTATAGGAATTCTGGGGGTCCTATAGGATGGGACAGTACAGCTATTTGGCTGCCACATGCATGATATTATAGTTCAAAAAAAGGAAAGAATGATCCCAAGGGCGATTCAGAAATCAGGGCTGTCACTGCCACCACAGACCTGGGGGGCAGCGCCAGCTCCTTCTTGTTTTCTAAGGTAAGGCTGTCTCCTCCTTATCTGCATTGGGCCAGGGGCAAGGCTGTGACACGGAGCCTCAGACAACAGTGCTGTCACCCAGTCATGCCCCAGTGGGCTTGGAGAGCAGAAAGGAGGGAGCCAGAGAGGATGACTCTGGAGCCTTAAGATGTAATGGGGGGGGGGGGGGGGAGGGGCAACAGATCTAATGGAATTCATCTTGCTAGGTCTTGGACTTGCTTGGGACCTTTCACCCCTTTTGTCTTGCCATTTTCTCCCTTTTGGAAGGGGAGTGTCTGCCCTGTGCCTGGCCCACCATGACGGTTTGGAAGTACATAACTTGTCTGGCTCCACAGATTCACAACGGGAAAGGCATTTTGCCTCAGGATGAATCAGGTCTCCTGTCTCCCCCATTCCTGACTTAAAGGATATTGAGATAAGCCTGGGGACTTGGAGTTGATGCTAGAATGAGTTAAGATTCAGGGGACTCACAAGTCAGAGAAAGACAAATGTCATATGACTTCACTTATATGTGGAATTCAAGATACAAAACAGATGAACACAAGGGAAGGGAAGCAAAAATAATATAAAAACAGGGAGGGGGACAAAACCTAAGAGACTCTTAAATACAGAGAACAAACTGAAGTTGCTGGAGGGGTTGTGGGGGGGGGCGCTAAATGGGCAAGGAGCATTAAGAAGGACACTTGTTGGGATAAGCCCTGGGTGTTATATGTAGGGGATGAATCACTGGAATCTACTTCTGAAATCATTATTGCTAATGATATATATATCATTACTATATACTAGCTAATACTATATGCTAACTTGGATGTAAATTTAAATAAATACATACTTACATACATACATATTTCAGAATGCAAACTTAAAAAAAAAAAAGAATTTTGGGACTGAATAAAAGGGGGAGGGAACTCCTGGGTGGCTCAGTTGGTTAAGTGTCCACCTCTATTTCTGCTCCAATCATGATGTCACAGTCTGTGAATTCGAGCCCCATGTCAGACTCTGCTCTGACAGTGCAGAGCCTGCTTGGGGTTCTCTCTGCTTCTCTCTCTGTCTGTCCCCTGTTCATGCTATCTCTCTAAAAATAAGTTAAAAGAAGAAGGAGAAGAAGGAGGAGGAGGAGGTGGGCAAGGAGGAGGAGGAGGAGTAGAAGGAGAAGGAGGAGAAGGAGAAGGAGGAGGGGGAGGAGGAGAAGAAGAAGGCAGAGGAGCAGTAGAAGAAGGAGAAGGAGGAGGAGGGGGAGTGGAGGGGGAGGAGAAAGGGAGGAAGAAGTAGAAGAAGAAGGAGGAGGAGGAGGAGGAGAAGGAGAAGAAGGAGAAGGAGGAGGGGGAAGGGGAGGGAGAGAAGGAGGGGAAGAAGAAGAAGAAGGAGGAGGAGGAAGAGGAGGAGGAGAGAAAGAACAAGAAGGAGGAGGAGAAGAAGGAGAAGGAGAAGGAGAAGAAGGGGAGGAGGAGAAAGGAGAAGAAGGAGGAGGAAGAGAAGGAGAAGAAGGAGGAGGAGGAGAAGAAGGAGGAGGAGGAGAAGGAGAAGAAGGAGGAGGAGGGGGAGGGGGAGGTGGAGGGGAAGAAGAAGAAGAAGAAGAAGAAGAAGAAGAAAGAAGAAGAGGGAGGGGGAGGAGGAGGAGGGGGAGGGGAAGGAGGAGAAGGAGGAAGAGGAGAAGAGGAAGAAGAAGGAGGAGGAGAAGAAAGAATTTGGGGGCTGCTAGGAGGAAGTGAATTTTTTTGCATGTGAAAAGGGCCTGAATTTGGGTGGGGTCAGGCAGAGAAAAGAATGCTGTGGACTGAAACGTGTGCCTTCAAAATTCATCTGTCAAAGCCCTAATGCCTAGTGTGACTATACTTAGATATAGGACCTTTCTGGAGGTAATTAAGGTTAAATGAGGTCATAAGGTTGGACCTTAATCCAATATGACTTCTGTCCTCATAAGAGAGAGAGAAAGAGACAGACACGAAGCGCCAACACACAAGAGAAAAAAACAGGTGAGGACACAGCCATCTGCAAGCCTCCTGAAGGGCCTCAGGAGAAATCAGTGCTGTCAGCCAATTGATCTTGAATTTCTGGCTTCTGGAACTGTGAGAAAACAAATTGCAAGCTGCCCAGTCGGTGGTGTTTTGCCATGGCGGCCCTGGAGGACTAACACAGGTTGTACACGACAAGGTAAAATTTTTTTAAAGTTGAGCTCCTGGGGTGCCTGGGTGGCTCAGTCAGTTAAGCGTCTGACCTCAGCTCAGGTCGTGATCTCACAGTTCATGAGTTCGAGCCCCACGTTGGGCTCTGTGCTGACAGCTCAGAGCCTGGGGCCTGCTTCGGATTCTGTGTCTGCCTCTCTTTCTCTGTCCCTCCCCTGCTTGCTCTCTCTCTCTCAAAAAATAAACACTAAACAATTAAAAAAAAAAGTTGAGCTCCTGAAAGAATTGGCTGGGTTCCAAATAAAAGTGGAACAGAGTAAAGAGAACACAAAATATTTGGGGACTTGCAAAGTTAAAAGACAACTTTTCCATGACTTTGGAAAGTAAAAGCTAAGCTCAAGAATGCCTTTAAGAGACAAATGTCCATATTTTAAAAATTGAGCTGTATTTACAAACACTGAAATTCACAGATTTTAAGTACACAGGGTGGGGACTTCTGGCAATTATATGTAGCCCATCAAAAGACAAGATTTTCACATCCCTTTGCAACCTCTCTCTATCCTGGCCCCAATCAGCAACTGCTTTCTATAGATCACTATAGATTAAATGTGGCTTCCTTAGAATTTCATAGAATAAGTTCATACAGTATGTACTTCTGTTCATCTGGCTCCTTTCACCCAGGATAAGTATTTTAAAAATTCATCATGTTGCTATGGGTATCAGAAAGTCATTATGTTTTTTGCTAAATTGTATACCGTTGTGGGGATGACTACAATTTATTTGTCATTCCTACTGATGAAAATTTGGATCATATACAAGCCTCTGTGTAAATACATGTTCTTATTTCCCTTGGGTAATTATCTAGATCAGAATTGTTGGGTCTTTTTTTTTTAATGTTTATTTTTGAGAGAGAGCAAGAGAGACAGAGCGCCAGAGGGGAAGGGGCAGAGAGAGAGGAAGACACCGAATCAGAAGCAGGTTCCAGGCTCTGAGCTGTCAACACAGAGCCTGATGTGGGGCTCGAACCATGAACTGTGAGATCATGACCTGAGCCGAAGTCAGACACTCAACTGACTGACCCACCCGGGCACCCCATAGAATTGTTGGATCTTAAGACATGTATGTGTTTAACTTGATGAGAAAATGCTGAAGAATCTTCCAATATGGTTGACAGATGACAGTTCCTGTTCCTCCACATACTCATCAACGCTTGGGGGTTCTCAGTCTTCCCATTGTAGCCATTAAATTTGCATAGGGTGGGATCTCATTGTGACTTTAATTTGCATTTCTCTGATACCTAATGATGGTGAGCGTTGTTTCCTGTGCTTATTGACCATTTGTATGTGCTCTTTTGTGAGGTGTCCGTTCAAATCTTTGGTTCGTGTTATACTGGACTATTTGTCTTTTCCTTATGAGTTGTAAGAACTTCTTTATATATAATAATATTTATATATTTAAATATATTTTTTGAAATATATATTTAATATATATATAGGGACGCCTCGGTGGCTCGGTCGATTAAGCATTGGACTTTGGCTCAGATCACCATCTCGCAGTTCATGAGTTTGAGCCCTGCATCGGGCTCTGCACTGATGATGCGGATCCTGCTTGGGATTCTCTCTTCCCCTCTCTCTTTGGCCTTTCCCCACTTGTGCTCTCTCTCTCTCAAAATAAACAAAAATAAAACAAAAATAAAATAATAATAAAACAATATATATACAAATATATATATTTAAAATATACATAAAAAACTCTTATATGTATTTTATGTATGTATTGAATATTTTCATTCAATCTGTGGTTCCTGTTTTCAGCCTCTTGATGGCGTCTTCCAAATAGTTCATGTCTGAATAATAATAAGGTACTTTAGGGGCGCCTGGATGGCTCAGTTGATGAAGCATCCAACTTGGGCTCAGGTCATGATCTCATGGCTTGTGGGTTCAAGCCCCATGTCAAGCCCTGTGCTGACAGCTCAGAGCCCAGAGCCTGCATCGGATTCTGTGTCTCCCTCTCTCTCTGCCTCTCCCCTGCTTATGCTATCTCTCTGTCTCTCAAAAATAAATAAAACATTAAAAAAAAATTTTAATAAAGTAATTTTGGTGTTTATAAAAAAAAAACACTTTGCTTATCCCAAGGTCATAATAGTTTGTACCTATATATTATTCCAGAATATGTATAACTTTAGCATTCATGATTATGTGAATGATGCATTTCAAGTGAACAGACTGCATTTTTCTCTACACATTTTTATTGACTATTGGGTCTGTTACTGTTGACTTGAGTTTCTTTCCAATTATGAGTCTTATTTTCCCAATGTTTTGTATCAAGTAATTCTTTGGAATACTGGATATCGGGAAGTTTATACTGTTGAGATTCTTGATTTTGCTGTCTTCCTTTAATGAGTGTGGACCATTAAGTTACTTGCTGTTGAGCATGATCCTTTCAAGTTTTGTTTTTAAGCTCTGTGAGGGTCTACAGTAGCTCCACAACTGAGGAGTGTCCCTTCTTTGTCTCTACTGAGTGGTTATTGGGAACTCTTCACCATGGCCCTGGGTGGGTTCTGGGAATTGTTCAGTTCATGGATCCCCAGTTGCTCTTGCCTCAACTTCCAGAATTTCATCCCATGCACAAGCAGAGTGCTGTGCAGCTAAACAGCCTAAGGGAATTCATAGTCGGATTTCTGGAGCTTTTTTTTCCATGGCATTTTCCCTCTCTGGATCTCTTTTCCACAAGTTTTAGCTACCTGGACACCTCTGCCTTCTCAAGTCATTGAGGCAACTTCAGTTCTTTTTGACATCCTCATCCTGCCTCACGGTTCCAAATGTGCCTCCAGGTAGAAAGCTAGGTCATCCTAGGGGCGTCGATTGAGCATCCACCTTCAGCTCAGGGCATGATCTCACGGACTGTGGGTTCAAACCCCGCATGGGCTCTCTACTGTCAGCTCAGAGCCTGCTTCGGAAACTGTCTCCCTCTCTCTCTGCCCCTCGCCTCACTCTCTCTCAAAAATAAATAAATGTTAAAAAAAAAAAAAAGAAAGCTAGGCCATCCTAGAGCTCAGCTCATTTGTTTCCTTTTTGTTAGTGATTACAATCCTGTGTGGCTTCAACCCAGTGTCAGAAACCACTTAATTCCCAGCTTTCTAGTTGTGTAAAGGCATGTTTCTCCATCATGGTCAGAGGTAGAAATCCTGATTTGCAGCTTTTCAACGAGAAATAAATGACTCAGTGGGGCGCCTGGGTAGCTCAGTTAGTTAAGCGTCCCACTCTCGGTTTCGGCTTAGGTCATGATCTCACAGTTGGTGATTTCAAGCCCTGCGTCGGGCTCTGTGCTGAAAGTGTGGAGCCTGCTTGGGATTCTCTCTTTCTTTCTCTCTCATTCTCTCTTGGCCCCTCCCCCACTCGTGCTGCCTCTCTCTCTCTCTCTCAAAATGGATTTTAAAAAAGCTTAAAAAAATCTTTTTAATTAAAAAAAGAGAAATGACTCAAGGTAAGGTGTGTAATATGTGGCTCTTGCACCAATGCCAACAGACTTGAGGGACCTTCCATTAAGCCAAACAGCAGAGAGAGGGATATGCTTGACCAATTTTGTCCATGTAGCAGTTTGGAGAGCCTTGACCAAAAAAGAATGAACGGTGACTCTTCATTCTTTTGAATGAAGTGGGGCTTTATCTGCTTCTGGCTGACAGAGATTGCTAGAATCAAATAGGTAAGATTCCATGAAACTTTTGAGAGAGTTGTACTAACAAAAGAACCAGAAGCCCATGACTATTTCAGACCTAAAATGACTCTTGGTCACCCAGATGCCCATACACAGAAAGTGATCTGATAAAAAGTAACACAACAGGGGTGCCTGGGTGGCTCTGTAGGTTTGAGCATCTGACTCTTGGTTTCAGCTCAGCTCATGATCCCAGGGTTGTGGGATCAAGCCCTATGTTGGGTTCCATGCTGAGAGTGGAGCTTGCTTAGGATTCTTTCTGTCTCTCTCTCTGCCCCTTTCCCTCTCTTGTGCACTCATTCTGTCTCTCTCTCAAGTTTAAAAAAATGAAAAGGAAGACCCTCCAAGAGGGCAGAGCTAAGAGCCATGGAGAACAGTGAGCAAAAGATTTCCTCATCACAGTATTTTCAGAACAGTCCTAATTACAGAACAGTCCTCACTCCCAGAGTATATGGCCCTCACTTTGTCTGCCAGTGGGATTTCAGAAATAGTACATGACCTAATGACTCCTGTGCGCCTTCCATTTTTTTCCTTACCACCAATGGGATTGTTTATTGCTATCACCCTATCTTTGCTCTACCCTATATATTGGGTATGTGGCATGGAGTAGAGGGAGATCAACTGTGTTTTAATTTCAGAGATCTTTGGACCAACAGCGACCACATCTGATTCTGATAACCACAGCGCATTATGCTTTGATATAAATGAGCATTTGAGATCATCTCCCTTATCAAGGGTTGAGTATCTCACACGATGGGAAGAAGAATGTACTGGAAATTTGGTGATCAGATTTGCAGTCTATGGGAAGCCCTCCCAAGTGCTTGCCAGTATTCCGTTCTCTTTTACTTCTGGCAACCCAGATGACTGCACTTTTCCAGCCTGCTGAAATTAGGATAGCTATGTGAAATATGAGTGAAAATGACATATGTCCCTTTGGGGCAGAAGTATTTAATTCCATTTCAAGAATTTCTGGCTCTCTGCTCCTCTATTAAGCTGGACCCTAAATAACCCCAGTTGGAATGGCAGCATTAGGAGATGGTGTTGCCTCCATCGGACTATGAGGAACAGATCCTTTTGCCAACCAACTTTGGGTATCTAGCTTCAGTGACAAATTCAAATTTGTCCTTTAAAGTCACTAAGAAACAGGACACCTGGGTGGTGGCTCAGTCGCTTAAGCGTCTGTCTTTTGGTTTTGGCTCAGGTCATGATCTCGCAGTTTGTGAGTTCGAGCCTTGTATTGGGCTCTGTGCTGGCAGTGTGGACCTGCTTGGGATTTCTCTCTCCTCTCTCTCTCCCCCTCCCCAATTCATGCTGTCTCTGTCTCTCTCAAAATAAATAAATAAAATTTAAAAATTAAAAAAAAAGAAAAAGAAAAAGAATAAAGTCACTAAGAAGCATTTGTTGTTCTTATTAACCCATCATAGCTTAGTTTATTCCAATACAGTCCTGTTTTAGTAAGTGATTTTGTAGAACATGAGATTATAGTAAAACCTTGGATTGTAACTTGTTCTGCAAGTGTTCTGCAGGAGGAGCAAATATTTCTAATAAATTTTAACTTGACAAACAAGCGATGTCTTACAATACAAGTAGTATATGACGCTGAATGTCACATGATCACAACTGACCAATGGTTCTTCTCTTTCTCTCTGGCTGCAGGATTGTAGGTGATCATCAGTGCAACATCACATTTCCACGAAATCCTCAAAAGGAGGCAAAAGCAAGTGTCATTGGATAGGTTCCTTGTTAAAGTTGCATGAAAAGAAAGATTCCATTGAGCCAATAGATAGCAGAGATTCCATGAATGATAATGAAAGTCATCCTACACAATAACCCTTCTCTCTCCAGTCTCCCTCACACCAGCCACAAAGTTTTTCAAAGGTAAGCACAGGTTCATTTGTTTATTGTTGTTTATATTTTGTATTTTCTTAATTATTTTGTATTATATCACAATATAGTAATCATTTTTATATGAATACTTTTGGGTTGTGGAACGAATCATCTGAGTTTCCATTATTTCTTGTGGGGAAATTCGCTTTGATATACAAGTGCTTTGGATTACAAGTGTGTGTCTGGAACCAATTATGCTCACAAACTAAGGTTTGACTGTACTTAGAAACTCAAATACCAGCTCTAGAAGACCGACCTGTACTGAATGCAAATGGTTTATCACCTGCCTCCTCGACAGACCATAGATTTCATGAGGGTCAGGATTCTCTATCTTCTTTGCTGTTCTATCTCCCCAGTACCTAGTACAGTACCTAAGATAAGATAGGTTCTTAATACTTATTTTTTAAATAAACGAGTGTGTGCCTGAGCATAACAAATTACTGCTCTTATACTCCATTTCATCATCTCAGAGCAATAACTTGATTCTGTGTCCACAGTCCTGAAAGTAATAATTAAAGATTAGGACTACTTATGTAGATCAACTCATCCATATCTTCAAAAGAGAAAGGACTTGTTACACCAGGATTTTTCATTTTTGATACTGGGCCAATCCTACAAATAAATACTAAACTTGCCATACACACACAATTTAGTTTTCCTCCTCAAAAATGAATAGACATTGAAAGAAAAGAAAATTTGTCACCCTGTGAGGGACAAATACTCTTTCCTAGCAACTGTGACAAACAGGGGAGAGAATACATGGATATTTTGCAGAATATCAAATGTTCTTACTGTGAGGGACAAATACTCTTTCCTAGCAACTGTGACAAACAGGGGAGAGAATACATGGATATTTTGCAGAATATCAAATGTTAACACATACACAATGTACTCGCTGGAAAGCAGTGATTTATTTTGACATGTGGTGGGCTTACTGTGAGACCAACATATGCTAAACCAATGCAGAAAATGCTGTTAACGTATAATTTAATGAATGCTTTATCTAAAATGTAGTCTTTGCTAATTGCTTAAAGTAGTGAGATAGTAGGTATTTAATTTATACTTAGGGAAATCGCTATGACAAGGTTAAGTTTTATCAGCTTGTTGGTCAATTTGTATTTTAATAATTGAATTCAAGTGTTGGAGGTATTTCGAAGTCTATTATGCCATAGAATCATAGTGAACCAAGGACACTTGGAACCCGCATTTTATACAATAACTTACATAAACAATTTTTTCTGTATACATTTTCTCTGATTTTCAAAGAAAACTTCTTCTACTTTCTCTTTTATGCACTCTGACAGAAGAAATAAAGAACACAACAGTTGGAAATGAAGATAAATAAAAACCCTCCTCTCACTTTTAGGTAAAAGAGTACCCATAGTCATTAAAAAACAGTAAGAAAATAAGAGAAATTCTCATAAGCATCTGAATCTAACATTTAGTACTTCCATTTCTTTAAATAACAAGTCTTTGGTTTTGCATATAATAATGAGTTCAAACTTTTGGGCTCCTACAATTAGGTCCTTACAAGGAGGTAAAAAGTTAGGGACACACGGGATTTTTCCTCATTTTCCTGAGACCTGAACGAAGGTCAACAGTAATTCAGCTACAGCTGCATTGCACCTCCCACTCTCTGCCCAGAAATGTCAACACAAAGAGGAGCTGATTTACCAACAAGAGTAGTGCAAGTTCAAAGACAGACAAATAATGGCCTTAAAAGTAGCCATCAAATAGAACTGAATACTCACCAATGATATCTTTCAAGAAGGAGGATAAATAAAGCCATTTTCATTACCTATAGCTTATCACTACAGAAACCGGTAAAAATTGCCCCAGGGCCAAAAGCTGCTGATCCCAGGAGGAAAGTCAAAGTCATAGAAGAGAGAGAATGCACCGAAGTGGAAACATAAAGGTAGTGTGTCCTTGTGGGAATTACTCTACAGCGTTTCCAGGGAGATGTGCATGTTTTTCCAAATCTCAAATCACATGAAAATGAGGTGAGACACTGAGAAAATTGAGAAAACCATAATTCTGCTGTGAGGTTTAATGTTTAATCAATACAGTGACATTACCAGTTCAAAGGAATCTACCAACATGGAAGAGAAACCAAGGAAGCAGGAAACACTAGCAGGTGTCTGGAAGGTGGAGGAGAGAAGGTCTCACTGGAAACCGCCACCATGTTGTAAGGCTGTCCTGTCTGCTGCCAAGAACAAGTCAGTCCTGCAAATAAAATCAAAGTTAAGACATTTATGTGCATAATACACTCCATACAATTCCTCTGAGTGGACTTCTAAAAAATATCAGGTTTTGTAGCAAAGTAAGTCCTTACATTGGCAACGCTGATGTGTGATTCTGTGAAGCACTGTCCATCTTGCTAGGGAACTGGAATGTTACTTTTCCTTTGATACTACCCCATAACAGTTGCTGGTTTCTCCACTGTTTGAATCTTCATTATGAGCTACCCTTAGAGGAAACGCAGAGCAAGGTGATGTAAACGTTGAATTTTATGGTGGAATATTCTTTCATAAAATCAGAAACTGACCTAAAACCCAAATTAGTACAACAACGTGTCAATTTCAACAGCAAAACTGAACCAGGGCAAGCAGACGAATATTTTTATCACTATAAAATTATTATAAAAGGATGGGCTTCAAATGTCCATCGACAGACGAACGGATAAAGATGTGGTATAGACATACAATGGAGTATTACCCGGTGATCAAAAAGAATGAAATCCTGCCATTTGCAACAATGTGGGTGGAACTAGAGTGTATTATAGTATATACACTATAGAGTGTATTATAGAACTAGAAGTGTATTACAGAGTGTATTTTACGAAGCAAAATAAGTCAGTCAGAGAAAGACAAATATCGTATGACTTCACTCATATGTGGAATTTAAGATGCAAAACAGATGAACATAAGGGAAGGGAAGCAAAAATATATGAACACAGGGAGGGGGACAAAACATAAGAGACATTTAGATATAAAGAACAAACTGGGGGTTGCTGGAGGTGGTGTGGGTGGGGTGATGGGCTAATTGGACAAGGGGACATTAAGGAGGACACTTGTTGGGATGAGCTCTGGGTGTTACATGTAGGGGGTGAATCACTGGATTCTACTACTGAAATCATTATTGCACTACATGCTAACTAACTTTGATGTACATTTAAAAATTTAAAAAAAAAAATGGGCTTGGGGCACCTGTATGGCTCAGTTGGTAGAACATGAAACTCTTGATAGTAGGGTCATGAGTTTGAGCCTTATGTTGAGCAGAAATTACTAAACTAAAATATAAAATAATAAAATAAAATAAATCAGCCCACTAAGATGTTTATCAGCTTACAAAAAAAAAAAAAAAAAAAGAGGACACGGGCTTATATGAAGGATACACCCTAGCACCCAACTTAAACAGGCTTTTGGACGCACTCATCAATCTGACTGATGTATGTTTACGTGACATGTGTGTGTTCGTGTGTGTGTGTGTGTGTGTGTGTGTGTGTGTGAGAGAGAGAGAGAGAGAGGGGGGGGGAGCGGGAGGGAGGGAGTGCAAATATGGCAAATTTAAAAAAAAAATACCATGGTCTGTAGCTGCAGCCACAGCCAACATGACGCTGAGAAAGAATATTATACCCATAATTGCTTATATTAGAAGAAAAATAAATGGTAGACATTAAACAAAGAAAACCCGGAAAAGTCCAAATGAAGTAAAAGGAATGAAATAATAAAATAAGATCAGAAATAAATAAGATAAAATACAAACATACAATAAAAACGATCAACAAAATCCAGGCTGGTACTTTGGAAAAGCCTAGCTTAAAAAAATCTCCATCAAGATTAATCCAGGAGAAAAAAAGCAGTCATAAATAAACAATATGAGTAATGCAAAGGGAAATTGAACTGATTAAGATTAAAAAGATTAAAAATAACACATGATGGGCTTCGTATCAGTATATTTGAAAACTTGGACGAACTGCACACACTCTTCAAAAAATACAAATTACCAAACAGATTCAAGAAGAAATAAAATATTATTGTTTGACACATTGAATCAATAGTTTGCATTCTTTCCCACAAGTACAGCATCAAGCCTAGACAGATTTTTAGGCAATTGCTATTAAATATTGTACTTAATAGAAGCAGTTATAATAGTAGTGGTAATAATAGTAATAATAATTACAAACTTCAACCAACGGGAAAAAAATGAAAAACTACAACTCAACTCGTTTTATGAGACGAGGATAAATCTACTATGAAAACATGACAGATGCCATATAAATACAAATTCTTGGCTGTTTGGGGGGCACCTGAGTGCCTCAGTTAAGCATCTCACTTTGGCTCAGGTCATGACCTCACAGTTTGTGGGTTCAAGTCCTCGGTCGGGCTCTGTACTGTCAGGGCAGCATGTTGCTTTGAAATCTCTGTCTCCCTCTCTCTGCCCCACCCCCACTTGCACTCTCTCTCCCTCTCTCTCTCTATCAAAAATAAATAAACATTTTAAAAAATTCTTGGCTGCTTTCAATAACAAAATATATGCAAATGTTCTAAGCAAAATATTAGTAAGCCAAAGAAACAATATAAAAAAGATATTGCAATGAAGATGCACCAGCCCAGAAATGGAAAGGTATTTAGTTATCAGATAATCTCTTAGTTTATTAGTAGTAGAATAATAAATAGAAATGTCTTTATATTTATATTTCTATAATTAACACAATTATATTTCTTTCTCATTAATATAAATGTCTGAAGGACGTAAAGTTTTCTTTGCGTGAAGCTTTAGTTATACTCTCCTACTTCTGGTTGAAAATTTTTTCTCATTTTTGAAAATGTGTATAAAATATTCAGTTTCCATTTTGATTTCCTCTTCGATACAGACATTTTTAGCAATGCATTCATACATTTCACATAGTTAAGATTCTGATCATTGGCTTTATGGGATTATGATGGGAGAATATAGCCTGTAAATATTTCTACATTTTAGAATTTACTACACTTTATTTGTCCAGGTACATGACTGGTTTCAGAAAAGAAAAAAAACAAAAACAAAAACAGTTCTATGAGCATGAAAAAGCAAAGTTTATTTGATCATGCTGTACAAATTTGTCAAATTTGTCATCTCTACCATGTTCTTATCTCTCCCAATTGCTAAAAAACCATAGATATGTATTTATAGGTTGCATTATTTTTTTTTACTTGTTTTTTAACGTTTATTTTTGAGAGAGAGACAGAGACAGAGTGCAAGCAGGGGAGGGGCAGAGAGGGACAGAGGGAGACACAGAATCCAGAGCAGGCTCCAGGATCCAGGCTCCGAGCTGTCAGCACAGAGCCCGACGCAGGGCTCAAACTCAGGAAGCAAACCGTGAGGTCATGACCTGAGCTGAAGTTAGATGCTCAAACGACTGAGCCACCCAGGCGCCCCTGTTGGTTGCATTATTTAAACTCTCTCTTTAATTCATTAAATTCAGAAGGACATATATTAAGAGGCATCGTTTTGTTTTCATTTTGCTCTCTTTGTATTTTGAGGACTTTCTGCTTCATGCGCTTAGCAATTTTTATTTGGTTATTCAAGTTTGTGGTTGTTTTATCTTCTTGGTGGGTTGTAACTTTTATGACTACTTAACATCCCTTCATCTCATTAAATGCTTTTGCCTTTGAATGTTCTTTTATCACATCAGATACATTCCCAGGGTTCTGGTTTGAATTTGCCTTATATATCTTTGCTTCATCTTTCACTTTTGACATTTCTTTCTCATTTCAAATACATTTCTTACAAAAAACATAAGTACTGGGTTTTTTACCCAATCTGACAGTCTCCGTCTTTTAATGGGGGAATTCAAACAGGAGAACTCAGCACTTCCCATGTATTGCCACAAAAAACAGACATGGCTTTAGTTCCTCCATCTGATTTGACTTTTGCTATTTAATGAACATGGTGGTCTCTTCTTTTCTCCTCTCCTTATTTTTATTGAATGAGTGAACACTCTCTTCGTTCTACCTCTGTCCTCAGTAGAAGTCTTGCTTGACATTTCCCAGTGACACCTGTCTTCATGGACCAGATGAAATATTTAGAAAGAGGTACTGAGGTTTTGCTTTTCACATCCTGGGTTTTGCTGAGATAGTTTAGAACTGTAAGTACCAGGCTAACTCATTAACATTTACATTAACCTTCATCTAACAAATTAAAATTCTTTTCAGGTACATGTAACCACGAATAATGAAGGGCTCCTCGCTGATCTGTTTCCTCTCCTCTATTGTCAGATTGCTGGTTGGATTCAATGAGAGCATTTGCTTCAGAATAAGACATGAGTAGAGGGTGTCTGACTGGCTCAGTCAGAAGGGCATGCCACTCTTTTCCTTTTTAATTTATTTACTTTGAGGAGGGTGGCAGGTGCAGTGAGAGGGAGAGAAAGAATCCCAAGGAGGCTCTGCGCTGTCAGTGCAGAGCCCAATGTGGGGCTTGAACTCACGAACCATGAGATCATGACCTAAGCCGAGATCCAGAGCCAGCCGTTTAACAGACTAAGCCATCCAGGTGCCCCGAGAGCATGCCACTCTTAATCTTGGGGCCCTAAGTTTGAGCCTTAGGTTGGGTGTAAAGATTACTTAAAAATAAATAAATAAAACCTACAAAAAATAAGACTTGGGATAGAACGCTCTCTGAAAACATCTATGTTTCGAAATATCTTTGCATTAATTTTCTATTGCCACAAAGCAAATCAGCACAAATCTTACAATTTATAAATGAGATATCACATCACACCCATTAGAATGGCCATCATCAAAAAGACAAGAGATAAATGCTGATGAGGACGTGGAGAAAAGGTGACCCTTGTGTACTGTTGGTGGGAACATCAATTGGTACAGCCACTCTGGAAAATAGTATGGAGAATCACCAAAAAATTAAAAACAGAAATACCATTTAATCCAGCAATTCTACTTCTGGGTATATATTCAAAGGAAATGAAGATACTAACTGGGAAAGATATCTGCACCTCCAAGTTCACTGCAGCATTGTTAACAATAGCCAAGACATGGAAACAACCTAAGCGTCCATCAATAAATGGATGGATAGAGAAAATGGACATATACACAATGGAATATTCTTCAGCCATAAAAAACGATGATGTCCTACCATTTGTGACAACATGGATGGACCTTGAAGGCATACCTCTAAGTGAAATAAGTCAGACAGAAAAAGACAAATAATTGTGTGGTCTCACTTTATGTGTGTATTTTTTTTTTTCAAGAGAGAGAGAGAGAGAAGTCAGACTTGTGGTTACCAAAGGCAGATGATGGGGTAGCAGAGATTGGAGGAAGGTGGTTGAAAGGTACAGACTTCCAGTTATAAGAAAAATAAGTAGTGGGCGTGTAATGTACAACATGCTGACTACAGCTAACACTGCTGTATGATATACAGGAAACTTGTTAAGGGAATAAATCCTAAGAGTTCTCATCACAAGGAAAAAAATTTTTTTCTTTCCTTTCATTTTATTGTATTATGGTATATGAAATGACAAATGTTAGCTGAACCTACTGTGATAATCGTTTCACAATATATGTAAATGAAACCATCAGGCTGTATGCTTCATGCTTGTACAGTGACGTATGTCAATTCTTTCTCAATAACACTGGGGGAGAAAACATTACAATATAAAACGACACCCACTTAGTATCCCATAATACAATTATGGTCAGAAATTCAGGCAAACTTGGCTGGAATCTCTGCTTAAGCTTTTGCAAGGCTGAACTCAAGGTCAGGATGGGTTCTTATCTGGAAATTCTGGATACAAATCCACTTCTTTACTCATTTAGATCGGTGGCCGAATTCATTCCTTGTGGTTGTAGAACGGGGTCCTCACTTTCCTGGTGGCCATCAGCCAGGGGCCACTCTGGCTGCCTATATTCCTTAGCATATGGTCCCCCTTATCTTCAAGGCCAGCAATGGTGTGACTCTCCAACTTCATCTTCTGTTACCAGTTAGAGAAAATTCTGCATCTACAGAGCTCACCTGATTGGGTCAGACCCATGCGGATAATCTCCATAACTTAAGGTCAAGTAACTTGGGTCTTTGGTTACACGCAAAATCCCTTCAGGTTGGTATCTAGATTAGTGTTTGACCAGTAGGGAGGGTGGACTGTTAGGGAGCCATCTTTACAGTCCTGCCTAATGATGAATGACAAATGTCACATCAACCGGAAATTGAATTCTCTGATCACAGTTCTTCACTCTGAATGACCCACTCGATTTATTCCATTGTCTTCTACTTTCTAGTGATGCCCATAAGATATTGTAAGCTATCGGCATACTTTTTTGGTATATAAATAACACCTTTTTACCCCCTACTGGAATCTATTAAGAATTTCTCTCCATCCTTGGAATTCAGGATACTTGGCAGAACACTCCCAGAGCTATTCTCCAAACCCCTTACTGCTTCCTATAATCTGCCTCTGTGTTTTAGCTCTCTGTTGTGAGAGATTTCTTTTTTCAAAGTACTAATTCTGTGCTCTGGAGAAATCGTCTTCTTTTTAAGTTCACCTACCCAACTTTCAAAGGCAGAAAGGATGGGATCAGGCTCCCTAAGTACTTTTAATGCTCTAGTTTTGTCTCCTTGAGAGTTCCCAGGGGTTTTTTATTTGAATTCCCTTCCATTAGCTCTAGTTCCCTGGAACCATCTGTTCTGATCAGCCAGGTCCCGCTCTTCCATGTTGCACAGTCCCCTTGAACAGGTCGTAAATTCCCTTCACCTGCTCATGGTCCTGTCTCGCAACCACATTTGCACAGGTCAGGCAGTCGGGGTCTCTCCACGGAGGCAAATTTGCAGGCATAGCATTTTCCACACTTGTAAGGCCAGGTATGTAAAATGAAAACCGTTTACCTTTTTTTTTCTTTCTTTTTTTTTTTTTTTAAGGTACTGAGAGGCTGTTTCCATTCTCCACACTTCACAGACAGTCGTTGTCTCTGAACTATATAGTAAAGGCAAGCAGTTTACCTATGAAGGCAGCCTGCCCCAAGCTCCCCCAGGGTTTCAAGGATCTCCCTGAGGTAGCCCCTCTCATTGAAAAGCAACAGGATTTCTCTGCCTCTGACCTCACGGCACTGTCTACACTATCATCTTTGTCCCAGGTTGAGCCCAGTCTGAAAGGAGAGTTCCCAGAAGAAACCGTATTAGGATCTGGCACAGGTTTGGTGTATTAGCCCTCGTGCCTGAGCCTGAAACCTTCCTTCTCTTGACTTCGTGCTGCAGATTCAGGAAAGAGACCTTGGATGGAGCTGTGGTCTTCTGGGCTCTGGGAAGAGGCAAAGATCAGCAGTAGAGGGAAAAGTTTGCCCCACCAATAATTTTGAGGTGCAAACACAAGTTTAGGACTCCCTAAGGGAAAAACAGCAGACGGATGACAGTAGATGACCCTCCGATGGCAGTCTTTGCTGCAGGCATCAAGCAGGGCAAGCTTCTCCCTAGTGTCCGATCCCTTCTTCTGCTCAGGGTTAACAGCTGAGTCCCCACACCCAACCTATACTTCGGACTAGCGCCCACACACACACACACACACACACACACAGAGCAAATTTTTCCAGATGTGGGGAATACAGTGGACCCTTGAACAACACGAGGGTTAGGGGCACACCAACCCCTGCCCTTGCGATCAAAATCTGAATATAACTTTGACTCCCCAAAAGCTTAACCACTAATAGCCTACTGTTGACCAGAAGCCTTACCAACAACATACACAGTCGATTAACACATATTTTGTATATATATTATATATTGTATTCTTACAATAAAGCAAGCAAGGGAAAAACTGTCACTAAGAAAATCATAAAGAAGAGAAAATACATTTACAGTGCTGGTCTATAAAAAATCTGCGTATCAGTGGACCCACGCAGTTCAAACGTGTGTTGTTCAGGGGCTCCTGGGTGGTTCATTTGGTTAAGTGTCAGACTTTGGCTCAGGTCATGATCTCACAGTTCGTGAGTTCGAGCTCCGTGTTGGGCTCTGTGCTGGCAGCTCAGAGCCTGGAGCCTGCTTCAGATTTTGTGGCTCCCTCTCTCTCTGCCCCTCCCCCACTCTCTCTCTCTCTCTCTCTCTCTCTCTCAAAAACAAAGATTAAAAAAAATCCTGTGTTGTTCAAGGGTCAACCATGTATCTGTGGCAATTATCTTTTAGTGTTGCAGTTAGAGATCATGACTACTTCCTTTGCATTTTTTATATTGTCTAAAGTTTATTTCATGAGAACAAATTTCTTTTACAATAAAAAGCAATCTTTGATAAAATATTACGGTTGCTACTGACCTGATTTCTCCTGAACTGTATGGAATAATTTGAGGCTCCTGAGAGCTTTTGTTTTTTATGAGATTGCTATTCTGTGCTATGAGAGTTTTTGAGTTGATTGTTTTGATTGCAAAATCGAAAGATCAAGGTATTTGGAAACACCAAGGATCAAAGCATTTGGAAATACATAAATAGCTGCTTTGTTTTTGTTATTCAAATATTTATTGTTTGGTAAATATAGTCTTTCCAGATGCACAGGTCTTATTACTTGGATTCAAAATACTTAGGGGCACCTAGGTGGCTCAGTCAGTTAAGCTTCTTGATTTTGGCTTAGGTCATGACCTCACAGTTCTGAGATTGAGCCCTGGGTCAGTCTACGCTGACAGAGTGGAGACTGCTTGGGATTCCTCCCTTGCTCTCTCTCTCTCTCTCTCTCAATAATAAATAAATAAATAAATATTTTTTAAAAAGCAGTCTCTGCACCCAATGTGGGGCTCAAACTCACAACCCAGAGATCAAGAGTCGCCCACTCTACCGACTGAGCCAGCCAGGTGCCCCTCCTTTCCTCACCCCACCCCTGGATCATTTTTGGAGTCTTATCTCACTGCTTGTACCTATTAAGAAATCTCATCCTCCCATATTGTCTCCATGAATTGTACCTCAGGGAGATGGAGACATTAAATCCCATATTGTCAGGATATATAGAAGAGATCCACAAAATCCATTCTCGCCCTTATGAAGAATTTTGTTCCCACTGAGTAGATGCGTGCCTTTCCAATGTCTGTTATGCAGTCAAACACGACATTAAGCTTATTGTGTGATCTTACAATTATGTAAGGTGAAGGTATCCGGTCCCCAGGAATGCAGCTGGGCAGTAACTTCATGATGAAAATGTGACAAGCTGATGGGGGTGACTTTTGGAATGGCAGACCTGTCTTGGATACTCATTCCTTAGAAATGTACACATCCACCTGGTGTTAAAAAGTGAATGAATAATTTATATAATAAAGAAAGAGCTACTTTAATTATTGTTCTGCAGGGAAACTCTGGGTTGTTAGACAAGCCACCAGGCTAACATATGGCTTTTAAATTATTTCACCCATTCAGCAAGAAAAATGGTTTTACATGGTTTTTTTTTTTTTTTTTTTTCCGTCCCTGAATACAATAAAGGGTGAAAGATAGCCACAACCCGGCTCATGAATACACAATGGACAGGGACTAGAAGAGACGAGTCTGGTAGCACCTAAAAGAGTAAATCAACCATAACCTAGCCCCTGCTTAATTTTCTGCTCAGTAGGGTGCCATTGCTGTGAACTGAAGGGAACATATGAAGACTCTTACTCTTTGGGAAGGCTTTATGCCTTTATGCCCTGGTGACCTCCAGGGGGGCTGCCAATGGGGTTCTCACCAGGTGTCACCTGGGGAGGGTAGACACCTTGGCTGCAGTGTTCTGCTTCTTTCTTGAATTCTTTGGCTCTCTCTAAAAAAAATTGTGTTTTTATCATTCTTTAGCAGTGCAGCTGATGTCCATTTTCCATAGGGACTGCTACACAGATTCCATGCTATTCATGGAATAATGAATATGCTTCTTAGAGTCTTATGCTTTATCCCTCTTATTAATGTATTAGGACTGAGAATTAACCTATTGTACACTTGTTTGACTTCTAGGTTTCAAATTTTTAATAGCTTTTTTTTTAATGCGTATTTATTTATTTTTGAGAGAGAGACAGGGCGCGCAAGTGGGGGAGGGACAGAGAGAGACACGCGGAATCCAAAGCAGGCTCCAGGCTCCGAGCTGTCAGCACAGAGCCCAACACAAGGCTCGAACTCACAAACCGTGAGATCATGGCCTGAGCCAAAGTTGGACACTTAACTGATTGAGCCACCTAGGCGCCCCTCTAGGTTTCAAATTTATACCATTTGATTCCCCAATCACATTGTGATGATTGAGAATCAGGGCATTCTCTCGGTACAGAAGTCCCCCCTTATCCACAGTTTCAGTGACCCAAGATCAGTGGCAGTTCAGAAGCAGACATATTGTCAGAAGATCAGTGGCAGCCTAACACTAGGTTACAAAACCTGCGTCATTCACCTCACGTCATCTCATCAGATAGGCATTTTATCATCCCACATCAAGAAAGGTAATACAGTACCCAATATATTTTAAGAGAGAAAGAGCACATCTACATAACTTTTTATAGTATATTATTATAATAATTCTATTTTATTATTTATTATTGTTAATCTTTTACCATGCCTAATTTATAAATGAAACCTTATCGTAGGTATGTACGTATAGGAGAAAACATGGTATATACACCGGGTTCTGCACTAACCATGATTTCAGGCATCCACTGGGTGTCCTGGAATATATCTTCCACAAATAAGGGGGGGTGGGGGGGACTATGGTACTTCCTTCACTGTGTATATCACACTGCCTGACAGTCCGTGTCTTTATTTAATAGCTGAGTGGAAAGTTGGATGATGGATGGATGAATGGATGGATGGATGGATGGATGGATGAATCTGCAGATGTCTCTGCACCTGATTTGGCGAATGAGTGGGTAAAGAACAAAATATTGATGTATCAGGCTATATTCCTTTTTGTTTTTATTTTATGTGTAGTAGTAAACTAGCTAATTTCCCGGTGAATTAAGTGTTTTTTAAATATTTTATTTATTTTTGAGAGAGAGAAAGATAGAGCATTCACACACATGTGCATACATGAGAGCTGGGGTGGGAGAGCGACAGAGGGAGAGAGAGAGAAAGAGAGAGAGAGAGAGAGAGGGAGAGAGAGAGAGAATCCCAAGCAGGCTCCACAACCAGCACAGAGCCCAATGCCAGGCTTGATCTCACAACTGTGAGATCATGACCTGAGCCAAAACCAAGAGTCCGATGCTCAAATGACTGAGCCACCCAGGCACTGTGGGTGTAGAAATTGCTTAAAAAATAAAAAATAAAAATAAAATTATCTGGGCACTAGAGGTTCCACCACTGAGCTTTTCGCCATCCATCACCCTCCTCATTGCTCACCTCCCACCTCACTTGACTAGGTTCTATGCCATTGCTCCAATCACTTCTTGGTCCATATCCTCAGTCCTCTTGTGTCTCTCTCTGTCTCTCTCTCTCTCTCTCTCTCTCTCTCTCTCTCGCTCTCTCCCTGTCACACTCAACTCACTAAACTCCGCCAAGCTGAGTCCCACTCTCCATCAACACTCGTTATTGTCGGTCTTTTATACCTTAACTATTATTATTTAAGGGTAGTGGTATTTCATTGTGATTTTAATTTGCACTTCTCTGATAAATAATGATATTTATGTGTAGAGCCACTTAGATATCATTTTATGTTAAGTGCCAATCCAGGTATGCTGTCCATTTTTTTCATTGGGCCATTGGTCTTTTTCATATCAATTTGCAATTCTTCATATATCCTGGATATGTATCCTTTGATGTTTATGTCTTTTTTAAATGTCTTCTCCCAGGCCAGACCATATCTTTTTGCTTTCCAGTTGGTGATTTTTGATGAACAGATATTCTTATTTTTAATAATGTCCAAGAGATCTTTTTTTTTCTGTTACTATTAGTGCTTTTTATGTCCTATTTAAGAAGCCTTTGCCAACGAGCTTACATGTATGAATTCACGGAGAAGATAGAAGCAGCCCCCAAATAGCTGTTATACCCTGCATAACAACAAATCCATCAAGCTACCTGCTCTTCCTCTCATACACTCTGCCCTCACTCCTACTCCAATAGATGAATTTTCCCTGCTCCTAAGATCAGACCTGCTCCTGTGTTTCATCCCCTCTCAACCATTTAAGACCTTCTGTCTTGCAAATATCTTCTACCTCTTCTGCATCAAGTTTTCTCTCTCTACTAGATTATTCCCATCAGCATGCACATATGCTTTAATATCACCCGTTGTCCATCAGGGTACCAGCAGGAAATTGATAGTACTGAATTAGGACAATTTGAGGAGGATTCTTAGAGAGACCATTGACGAAGGCAAGGGTAGGGTGTAGAGAAACATGGAAGATATGGAGCACTGTGCAGTTATTTTTTTTAATATGAAATTAATTGTCAAATTGGTTTCCATACAATACCCAGTGCTCATCCCAAAAGGTGCCCACCAAACTCCACACCCGAAAAACAAATAATCCAGTGAAGAAATGGGCAGAAAACATGAATAGACACTTCTCTAAAGAAGACATCCAGATGGACAACAGGCACATGAAAAGATGCTCAACATCGTTCCTCATCAGGAAGCACCGTGCAGTTCTTAACAGTGACATCATTACCAAGACTAGGTCTCTAGTGAAGGAAGAGCCAATGGGCACTCAGAAAGAGTCAGTCATGCAAAACGACTATCGAGAGACGACGTAAAGGGAACCAGCTAGCCAGAGGTTTCCTCCCGCAGGAACAGAGCTAGGGGGACAAATATCACAAATTTCCTTTCTTCTGTCTCAGACTAGGGGTCCCCACTGGCCAAATGCAATTAGAAGCCAGAGGTTAAGATGGCTTGTTATATAATCCACGTAGGTCAGCTTCCTGTGGTGTAGAGAAGGGAGGAGAAGGATAGAGATAGCTTTAAAATGTCAAATGGTGGGTGGACAGCAGAATCCATCCCTTCACCCCCTCCAAGTTAATTCTTATTTTTCAATTGGGTGGAAAGTGTATGTCCCCCATACAAGGGACACACATTTCCTTCAGCTCCCATATTAGCACAAAATGATGTCAATGTGCTCTTCCTTCCACATGAAATCTAAAATGCTAGTATCATCACTGTTCTTTATAGAAGATAAGAGAATGGGGGTAGGGAAAAATAATTAAGTGATTACGGCCCCTTCCTCTGCAGCTGTTGCCAATACCTAAGCTGGTAATATCCCTACCCTTTTTCTATCATTCATTTCATGTTTCCCTCAAGTTCCATTAGCATCTTGGCAGGATGCAGTTAGTTTTTTATATAGAGACATGACTAAAAAATTTTTTCCTGTAAAATCGGTATACTTAATAGTCATATCAATGGGTTGCTGAAGTTTTCCATTGACCGATACTACTGGGCAAGGAAGAGGCACTTCAGTCAAACTTCTCTGCCCCTAATCTGTAGCAGAAATACAATTTCTCTTGGAAATTAAGAAGAACTTACCCCAGGGGTCCCTGGTTGGCTCAGTCAATTGAGCATCTGACTCTTGATCTCAGTTCAGGTCTTGATCTCAGGGTCCTGAGTTCAGGCCCTGTGTTGGGCTCCACACTGGGTGTGAAGCCTACTTAAGAGATCACTCACCCCAGTCTGTATAGTGACCCATTTCTTTGCCTGTCAGTTCATTAGCATGCAAAGCCCAAAATGGCCATGGATTAGTCTCATTTTTCAGTTCATCAGAGCTATGACTATTTTCCTTGGGTACTAGAACCTCCAAACTCATCAGCCATGGGGACTGAAAGAAAAGAAAAAAGAACCCAAAAAAACAAAAAGCAATACAAGTGAGTTATTAGGGACAATAGCAAGAGGCAACTCCCACTTCCTCCCTTGCCTTGATGCGTTCTGACTATGGGGACAGCACCATATACAGGCTGTTAGTTTAAGGCAAGAATCTCACCCTTCAGGATGGCACCCAATCTTTGGGGAAACTCCACTCCAGCTGGCACCATGACTGAGTCTTTACTGGGCACCCCTTGATTCTATTGTGCTAGCCACCATAGGGTGTCAGGGTAAGACCATTTCAGGAGGATGAGTCTCACTTTCTTTGCCATAAAATGTGCTGCCTGGCCAGACATGATACTGTATGGGATGCATTGGCAATGAATAAAGCAGGCATTCTGCTAGTCCACAAATGGTAGTGCTATCAGAATCCTTGCAAGCAGAGAAGGCAAATCCGTTGTGAAGGATGTATCTTCCCTATAAGGACAAAGTGATGCACTCTGCATAATGGGAGTGGTGAATTAGAATTAATCTACCATGAAGTAGCCAGCCCAACCGGGTAAATGGTACCAGATGGGGCCTCAGCATCAGCATCAGGTTTTAGAAGGTTGGGCATTCAACACAGCAGTAGCCAGATTAGCCTAGGTAAGAAAAGCCTATGAATAGCCTCTCTCCCGACTGCTATGGCCACGTGGTAACATGGATCCATTAAATTGGCTCCAAGGTAGTTGGAAAAAGAAGTTGACATCTAGAGAATGAGTCATACTGTCCACCTGATTTCTGAGGGTCTCCTTCACAGTGGTTGTCCTATGGAACACATTTACTTAAGACATGTATCTTATACCCCATGCCATTCTGAGACGAATATCCACATCTCTTGTTCCCAGAAGTCCTTTCTCCACCATTTTCCAATATGTTCCTAACCCCTGAGTGGCAGGTCAATGTGCTAACGCCTGTCCATCAGCCAATGTAGATGTGTACCTTACACCATCTCTCCCTTAACGCCAAGTGGACAACAGATGCACCATCTTAAGTTCTGTCCATAGGGAGGACTTCCCTTCACCAGGGCCCTCCCCACCCCCAGGACACCCAGTGTGAGCAGTATAGAAGCTGGTTTTCCTTAGCATATGGGGCAGATACATCTGTAACCAGGACCACGTTTTTCCCTCTTAACCAGCCAGTGGGAACCAGTTATGAAGTCATAGGTGTGGGTTGAGGGAGAGGCAGTGAAGCAGGAGAAGCAGGTACCATGGGGCTCTGAGCCACCTGATCTTGCAGTTTACTTTTGCCTTTTGGACCTGCTCAGACCCTGTCCCCATGTTCTGTTTCTATTTTATAGAGTGTGACTGTGTGTCCAATGTTATGGCTCAGTGGATTAGGTAACACAGTTCATGACTGGCACCTAAGGTCACATACTCAACTTCGTGACTCATAGCCATTCATTCAACTCCACCAGGATCCAGTAGCCAGCCAGGGGCTGGGTTTTCTTTAAGTACCTAATAGTTGTTGGTTGGTAAAGGACAACAGATCTTACTCTAAAACGTTCTCTTGTCCTACTTTGGTTTGTATGGTACGTATTTTTAAAACTCATTTTATTTGTTTATGCTTAAATATTTCAAAGTTAATGCCATCTTGATATCACACCCTAAGTATCTTAAGTCTGCATCTCTAAAATTGAAAACATTTCCTACTTAGCCAAATGAACATCATTTGTCCTTAACAAAATTAGAATTCCTTAATATCATTTCATACTCTGTCCATATTAAAATTTCCTTAGCTGTGCAAGAAATGTTCCTTTCATTTAACTTAGGACACTTGAAGGGGCACCTAGGTGGCTCAGTCGGTTAAGCATCTGACTTCAGCTAAGGTCATGATCTCACATTCATAAGTTCAACCCTTAGGTCAGGCTCTGTGCTGACAGCTCAGAGCCTGGAGCCTGCTTCAGATTCTGTGTCTCCCTCTCTCTCTGTCCCTCCTCTGCTCATGCTCTGTCTGTCCCTCTCTGTCAAAGATAAATAAATGTTAAAAAAAAATTTTATTTAACCTATGGCACTTGCAACTTTCTCTTGGCTTGACACTTTTTAAATGACAATTTTGGGGAAAAAAGGTGTAAAATCAGGGAAAATTCAATTAGACTGCCTAAAATGGCATACATAAGTAGCCAAACTTCAAAGAAAAGCAAGTCAATGTGGGACACAGTGGTTAACTGCAGGGAGAGGGCCACAGTTGGAATCAGTTAGGTGCAAACAGGGAGACTTGGAAAGCTGGCAATGTACTATTTCTTGACCAGAGTGATGGTTGCTTAAGAATTTCCTTTCTGAGACAGATAAAGAAACTGATCCCATTCACAATTGTACCAAGAAGCATAAAATACCTAGGAATAAATCTAACCAAAGATGTACAAGATCTGTATGCTGAAAACTATAGAAAGCTTATGAAGGAAATTGAAGAAGATATAAAGAAATGGAAAAACTTTCCGTGCTCATGGATTGGAAGAATAAATATTGTCAAAATGTCAATACAACCCAAAGCTATCTACAAATTCAATGCAATCCCAATCAAAATTGCACCAGCATTCTTCTCGAAGCTAGAACAAGCAATCCTAAAATTCATATGGAACCACAAAAGGCCCCGAATAGGCAAAGTAATTTTGAAGAAGAAGACCAAAGCAGGAGGCATCACAGTCGCAGACTTTAGCCTCTACTACAAAGCTGTAATCATCAAGACAGCATGGTATTGGCACAAAAACAGACACACAGACCAATGGAATAGAATAGAAACCCCAGAACTAGACCCACAAAAGTATGGCCAACTCATCTTTGACAAAGCAGGAAAGAACATCCAATGGAAAAAAGACAGTCTCTTTAACAAATAGTGCTGGGAGAACTGGACAGCAACATGCAGAAGGTTGAAACTAGACCACTTTCTCACACCATTCACAAAAATAAACTCAAAATGGATAAAGGACCTGAATGTGAGACAGGAAACCATCAAAACCCTAGAGGAGAAAGCAGGAAAAGATCTCTCTGACCTCAGCCGTAGCAATTTATTACTTAACACATCCCCAAAGGCAAGGGAATTAAAAGTAAAAATGAACTACTGGGACCTCATGAAGATAAAAAGCTTCTGCACAGCAAAGGAAACAACCAACAAAACTAAAAGGCAACCAACGGAATGGGAAAAGATATTTGCAAATGACATATCGGACAAAGGGCTCGTATCCAAAATCTATAAAGAGCTCACCAATCTCCACACCCGAAAAACAAATAACCCAGTGAAGAAATGGGTAGAAAACATGAATAGACACTTCTCTAAAGAAGACATCCGGATGGCCAACAGGTATATGAAAAGATGCTCAACGTCGCTCCTCATCAGGGAAATACAAATCAAAACCACACTCAGATATCACCTCACGCCAGTCAGAGTGGCCAAAATGAACCAATCAGGAGACTATAGATGCTGGAGAGGATGTGGAGAAACGGGAACCCTCTTGTACTGTTGGTGGGAATGCAAACTGGTGCAGCCTCTCTGGAAAACAGTGTGGAGGTTCCTCAAAAAATTAAAAATAGACCTACCCTATGACCCAGCAGTAGCACTGCTAGGAATTTGCCCAAGGGATACAGGAGTACTGATGCATAGGGGCACTTGTACCCCAATGTTTATAGCAGCACTCTCAACAATAGCCAAATTGTGGAAAGAGCTTAAATGTCCATCAACTGATGAATGGATAAAGAAATTGTGGCTTATATACACAATGGAGTACTACGTGGCAATGAGAAAGAATGAAATATGGCCCTTTGTAGCAACGTGGATGGAACTGGAGAGTGTGATGCTAAGTGAAATAAGCCATACAGAGAAAGACAGATACCATATGTTTTCACTCTTATGTGGATCCTGAGAAACTTAACAGAAACCCATGGGGGAGGGGAAGGAAAAAAAAATGAGGTTAGACTGGGAGAGAACCAAAGCATAAGAGACTCTTAAAAACTGAGAACAGGAGCACCTGGGTGGCTCAGTCGGTTAAGCGTCCGACTTCAGCTCAGGTCACGATCTCACGGTCCGCGAGTTCAAGCCCCGCGTCGGGCTCTGGGCTGATGGCTCAGAGCCTGGAGCTTGCTTCCGATTCTGTGTCTCCCTCTCTCTCTGCCCCTCCCCTGTTAATGCTGTGTCTCTCTCTGTCTCAAAAATAAATAAACGTTAAAAAAAAATTAAAAAAATAAAAATAAAAAAAATAATAAAAACTGAGAACAAACTGAGGGTTGATGGGGGGGGTGGGAGGGAGGGAAGGGTAGGTGATGGGCATTGAAGAGGGCATCTTTTGGGATGAGCACTGGGTGTTGTATGGAAACCAATTTGACAATAAATTTCATATATTAAAAAAAAATTTCCTTTCTGAGTATCCATTAAATTATCACTATATGCCTATGCATTTGAAAAATAGTGTGATACAGCAAAGGAAACAACCAACAAAACTAAAAGGCAACCAACGGAATGGGAAAAGATATTTGCAAATGACACATCGGACAAAGGGCTAGTATCCAAAATCTATAAAGAGCTCATCAAACTCCACACCCGAAAAACAAATAACCCAGTGAAGAAATGGGCAGAAAACATGAATAGACACTTCTCTAAAGAAGACATCCGGATGGCCAACAGGCACATGAAAAGATGTTCAACGTCGCTCCTTATCAGGGAAATACAAATCAAAACCACACTCAGATACCACCTCACGCCAGTCAGAGTGGCCAAAATGAAGAAATCAGGAGACTATAGATGCTGGAGAGGATGTGGAGAAACAGGAACCCTCTTGCACTGTTGGTGGGAATGCAAATTGGTGCAGCCGCTCTGGAAAGCAGTGTGGAGGTTCCTCAGAAAATTAAAAATAGACCTACCCTATGACCCAGCAATAGCACTGCTAGGAATTTATCCAAGGGATACAGGAGTACTGATGCATAGGGGCACCTGTACCCCAATGTTTATAGCGGCACTCTCAACAATAGCCAAATTATGGAAAGAGCCTAAATGTCCATCAACTGATGAATGGATAAAGAAATTGTGGTTTATATACACAATGGAATACTACGTGGCAATGAGAAAAAATGAAATATGGCCTTTTGTAGCAACATGGATGGAACTGGAGAGTGTGATGCTAAGTGAAATAAGCCATACAGAGAAAGACAGATACCATATGGTTTCACTCTTATGTGGATCCTGAGAAACATAACAGAAACCCATGGGGGAGGGGAAGGAAAAAAAAAAAAAAAAAAAAAAAGAGGTTAGAGTGGGAGAGAGCCAAAGCATAAGAGACTGTTAAAAACTGAGAACAAACTGAGGGTTGATGGGGGGTGGGAGGGAGGGCAGGGTGGGTGATGGGTATTGAGGAGGGCACCTTTTGGGATGAGCACTGGGTGTTGTATGGAAACCAATTTGACAGTAAATTTCATATATTAAAAAATAAAAAAAAAATAAAAAAAAAAAATAAGAAACAGTAAGTAAGTGCTAACTATCATTAGTGTTGTATGAAGTAAAAGCTTCCGGAATCAAAAAAAAAAAAAAAAAAAGAAAGAAAAATAGTGTGATATAACATAAGAATAATTTTAATATATTAATATATAATACTATTAATAATAATATGTTAAAATATTTTGGAAAGTAAATTAATATGCAATTGTCAAGCATTATTATAAAAAATAAAAAGTGAAGAGTAATCATAGCATTTTGATTGATAGTGGCCAAATCTAAATAAAGGCAGCTTTTGTAATGTGTACCGTTTAAGTTCAACCTATCAAAAAAAATCACTGAGGATTTATTTTCTAGGAGAGCGTTGCAATCATGACATTTTTACATGAGGCCATTGGCTTCTATCATAATTTATGACCATCAATTTTAAATCCTGTTCTGTCTGGTATTCTGAATAATTCCCATGCATTATAATATTACGAGCACAGTTTGTTTTGACAAACGTTCTAACAAAAGCTATTTGAAAATTTTACAAGAGGACTCAGGAAGGAAGTTTTACTGTTGTAAGAGATTACATTTAAAAACTAAAAACGTCCTTTTATTGTCAAAGAGCAATGCAAGTATTAAACTCTTGGCAAAGAGAACATACTCTAGGCGCTTCTACGGCAGACAGCTACAGAGTGGCTTAGCGAGATCATTTCAGGATATCCATTTCCCCAAGTCTTCAGACTCACCTCCTAGGTATTCTGGGGAAAATTTCTTTTCTCAGCTTTTAAAAGTCCACGCCATCGATGGGTTTATGCTTAGAGGTGCCAACCCGGCCGATGCAAACTATCCCTTCCAAGTGCTTGAACCAGCACATCAAATCCTAACGCCTTGGTGGTCCACCCATAGCAATGGGTATTTGGCCCATTTGATCCTTGTATGTCATCCCCCCACTCAAACACCCTTAGATTCCCCTCCTGCATTCTCCCGAGGCTCCTCCTCTTGATAGAGATTGCTGAGTCTTACACAGGTTTGGGCTATAGGCTATCTCCACTCTGAGCAGCTCTTCCATTTAAGCTTCCTGGCTATGCTGATTTCTAAATCTTGTAACTGCCTTGGAGGTGGTAGGGATGGGTGCTGAAAGGAACTGGCATCGGTTTGGGAGACAGGTGCCTCAAATGCGGTCATTGAAAGGCTTTTACGGGGGCACCTGGGTGGCTCAGTCTGTTAAGCATCCCACTCCGGCTCAGGTCATGATCTTGCGGTTCATGAGTTCGAGCCCCACATCGTGCTCTGTGTTGACAGCCCAGAACCTGGAGCCTGCTTCAGATTCTCTGTCTTCCTCTCTCTCGCTGCCCCTACCCCATTCATATGCTGTCTCTCTCAAAAATAAATACACATTTAAAAAATAAAAAAATAAATAAAAAGAAGGCGTTTATGGAAGTTCCTCCGCAGAGAAAGGGAATTTAGGGGAGGTTCAAGACATTTTGGTCTTGCCCAGATCAGCCCAAATGCCTGGATCCCATTTTTTAGGGTCCCACTTTTTCCCCTCCACTGCCCTGACTTTAGTGTAAGAGACAGTGAGGTCAACTCTGCGACCCTTATAATCTGTCCTGGGATCAGCCCGTAGTCACAGCTACCCTGAAACATTAGGAGTCAAAGCATTCCTTCAAAGCTTTCATAGAGGCCTTCAGGTTTCCCGTGTGTGTTCTTTATTGAATGCTCATGGCCTTTTGTTTTCCCTATGTACACTGTCTAGGACCATATGAAGACTGAAGATTCCCATCTTTATCATCACCTTGTTGCTATAGTGACAAAACTTCACATTCCTGCTTTAGTCTATCCTACCAGCGATAACCTGAGTAACAAGGATTCCACCACGTGCTGTGGATTAATTACCCTGTTCCTCACTCGTCCCACCACCTTCAAAGAGATTCTATTCCTTGTTTCCCTGACTGACTTATTTCACTTAGCAGGATCTTGAGAAACTTAACAGAAGACCATGGGGAGGGAGGGAGGGGAAAAAAAGTTACAGAGAGGGAGGGAGGCAAACCATAAGGGACTCTTGGATACTGAGAACAAACTGAGGGTTGATGGGGGGTGGGAGGGAGGGGAAAGTGGGTGATGGGCATGGAGGAGGGTACTTGTTGGGATGAGCACTGGGTGTTGTATGGAAACCAATTTGTCAATAAAATTATATTCAAAAAAAGAGAGATTCTACTTCTTCAAAATAAAAAGCAACGTCATCTAAGAATACCACTTTGAGGATCTATTCCTTGAAGCCACTTAATTTAACTTACTTTGACTTTCTGTAGAATTGTTGTTTTAAGCCACTAAGTTTGTGGCAATCTGTTACAGCATCAATAGAAAACTAATACATCAACTAACAATTATTATCTCAGGACACCCATCCCCCTTCATTTCATTGAATGGCTGGAGTATAGCTACCTAACAGGGCACTTTAAATGTCTTTTATTTTTGGTTTTATTTGGTGGAGGATATGGCTCTTGGAAAATTCTAAAAGGGACTAAAAAGTATTTGTTGTCATCCAGCTGTTTGAACGTTTTATTGAGCACTTATACATATTTTATACATATATATTTGTGTCTCTCAAAAAAATAAATAATAAATACTAATAATATGCACACACATTTTAATTATAACCCTGGAAGTCATTACCCTGAAAAATTACTACTATTACTCTTTATTTTTAAACTATACAAACTAGGGGCCCCTGGGTGGCTCAGTCAGTTAAGTATTGGACTCTTGATTTCAGCTCAGGCTATCATCTCACGGTTGTGAGATCGAACCCCACATTGGGCTCTGTGCTAAGTGTGGAGCCTGCTTAAGATTCTCTCTCCCTCTGCCCCTCCCTCCCAGCTAACACTTGCCCTCTCTTATAAAACTATACAAACTAAGTCTTAGAGTAGTTAAGATACTTGCTTAAGGTCATAGAGTTAAGATGCACCAGAACTAGAGGCTAAATTCCAGAACTGTAGGAATCCAAAGTCCTTGCTCATTTCTTGGCACAATGTGGCTTCCACAGACCCAGTGACACTTTACTCCAAGTCCCTTAGCTAGAACATGCTGATCCTTCTTTTAGTAGAGCAACCAAGAGACGTGTACATAATATGAAAAAGTCATGCCTCCTGAATAGGATCTGGAAGGAGAGGGTGTCAGTGGGCACAGTTCCCCATTTTATCCTGGCCCTTTGTTTTAATTTACTCACTTCAGCTTGCCCCGGTAAAGAGAAACTTCCAAGGAACCAGAGAGCTGCAGGAAGCTGAGAGTTGAATCTGTCAGTCATAGCCTTGGATCATATTAAACCAGGTTGGATTCAATACAGAGGCTTCCAGCCCTGCTTAATGAATTACAGGTCAGAGAAGGGATATAAAAAACTGCAATGTGATTAACCCATTGACAGAGGGGCTCAAATATCACTTTCTATCTATTGACCAAGAAACTAGAAACATACATTCCAGAAACATTGGCGTACCTGTTTATCAAAAGCATATTCCCACCTATGAGCTCAGATGGACTTGGTATTAACATGAACAACGATGAAAATCTATTTTATTAACTTCCAACTCTACTCACTCCACCCCAGCCCCCAAACCTATAGGCTTAAAACCTAAAAGACTGGACAGGGGCGCCTGGGTGGCTCAGTCAATTAATCATCTGACTTCAGCTCAGGTCATGGTCACATGGTTCATGAGTTTGAGCCCTGCATCAGGCTCTGCACTGACAGTGCTGAGTCTGCTTCAGAACCTCTATCTCCCACTCTCTCTGCCCCTGCCCCCCCCAAAATAAAGAAATATTTTTTTAAAAAAGCTAATAGAATGTAGCACCCCACGCTACAGGATCTGGTCATTGAGATTCTGGGACAGTGTGTTTTCTTATCAAAATACATTCATTTCTCAATACATGCTCTATATTTTTCTTCGGTAATTGGTCTTACACAGGTAAGAAAATTGCGTTCACAATCATTTTTTACCCCTTTGAAATTATACAGCTCTGCTGCTATAAATAACCAGCATTCCATTTCTATCAGCAGGAGTCTACAGATGATTGACTCTGAATGGTCACCTGCATAGAGGATTGTCAGAGTGATGTCTCCAAGATGAGAAACGTGAGGGGCAACCCAGCTCGCACAGGTGAATGGGCCACAAAGGCCCACATCCATCATATCAGTGCACCATAGCCATTTCGTCTTCATGCCATTGACCCAAACAGCAGGACCCAAATCGCCGAAGCCAAGTTGCTAAATCGATGTCAAACAAGAAAACTGGTTAAGATGCAACCACCCGCAATTAGAGCTAGAATCTGTGAATCAGGATTGGGACAAAGAATAAGTGGCCCTTTGTCAGCGCAAACATTTTTTTTTTCAATAGCAAAAAGCGCAAGAGTGACACTTGGTGGCCAGTACAAGGCATCACAAAGGACTGAGCCATAGGGAATATTTTCCTCACTGACCTCGCTCTGGGGAGTTTTGCCAATAGGAGAGAACTATGCTGTTCTTGGAAGAAAAAGACCTGTGTTTGCAAGAATGGTATTACTCTTGCTCTGTTGAGTAGCTAAGCATGAGAAGGGATACCGCACTGCAGCTGTTTTCAATGAATACAAGTTAATGTGTCCAAAGAAGGACATTTCAGGGGCGGCTGGGTGGCTCAGTCGGTTAAGCGCCCAGACTCTTGATTTTGGTTCGGGTCATGATCTCATGGTTCATGAATTCGAGCCCCACATCAGGCTCTGCACTGGCAGTGTGGAGCCTGCTTGGGATTCTCTCTCTTTCTCTCTCTCTCCCTCCCTCTCTCTCTCTCTGCCTCTCTCTCTGCCCCTCCCCTACTTGCTCTCTCTCTCTCCCAAAAAAATAAAATAAAACCTTAAAAAAAAAAGAACAAAAAACAAACAAACAAATAAAAACAAAGGACATTTCAGGGAAGAAGAAATAGTCTTTAGACTACTAATTCAGATAGCCATTAAGAGTCTTGGTAAAAATTCTCTTCTGTGATAAATAACAATTTTTAAAAAGCCATTTTCAGCCACTGCACAGAACTTGGTCGCTGATTCCTGCAGCCTGAAGTTACTCTTCCAGGGCAAGTGCCTCCAACCCTTAATTCAGATCAAAGCCCCTTCTTATTAAGACTTCTGAGCAGGGGTGCATGGCTGGCTCAGTCAGTAGAACATGAGACCCTTGAGTTTGTGAGTTTGAGCCCCACGTTGGGTGTAGAGAGGACTTAAATTTTAAAAACAACAACAACCAGGCTCCTGGGTGGCTCAGTCGGTTTAGTGGCTGACTTCGGCTCAGGTCATGATCTCGTGGTCCATGAGTTCGAGCCCCGCGTCAGGCTCTGTGCTGACAGCTCAGAACCTGGAGCCTGTTTCAGATTCTGTGTCTCCCTCTCTCTGACCCTCCCCTGTTCATGCTCTGTCTCTCCCTGTCTCAAAAATAAATAAAACGTTAAAAAGAATTTTTTTTAATAAATAAAAAATAAAAATAAAAACAACAACAACAAAAAAAGACTTCTGAGCATAACCAAGTTAGTGTTCAGTCACTTTAACTACCTTCTTGTCTTTATCAAATCCCAGACCAAACAAAGAGCCTATTTCAAAGTATGTATCGAATAAATACATGTGTAAGTGAATGAAAAAGGTGCAAGAAAATGGAAACCAGAGTAGTTTATGAAATGCTTAGCTGCTGGAGAAATTAACCTTCCTTCCCCCTCCCCACCACCTTTTATTACAGCTCTATTTCCAGTCTATAAGAAAAAGGCATACTCTCAACCAGCCCAGAATATTTGGTGTGCCTTCTCTGAGGCACACCTCCAGGGCACCAAATCTAGGACTCAATATCAGCAACTTCAATCAGGATACTCCATTCACTTCATTAAACATATTTTCAATAAAATATGGTGCTTAATAATTATCAGTATGCATTATTAGTATTGTTTTGATCGTGTGTTAATAAAATTGTAATAACTCACTCAAAAAATGTTAATTCTTGGGGGTGCCTGGGTGGCTCAGTTGGTTGAGTGTCTGACTTCAGCTCAGGTCATGATCTCTTGGTTTGTGAGTTCGAGCCCCACAATGGGCTCTCTGCTGACATGACAGCTCAGAGCCTGGATCCTGCTTTGGATTCTGTGTCTCCCTCTCTCTCTGCCTCTCCTCTGCTCAAGCTGTCTCTCTCTCTCTCTCTCAAAAATAAATAAACATTAAACATTTTTTCTTAATAATTTTTTTTTAATTCTTAGAACCTATGGTAAGAGCAAATCTTTTGAAAATTACACATGCACACACACAGTTACAGAAATGTATAAGAGGATGACCAACATCAATGAAAGACTTTCAGAAATATAGTATATTAAAATAAAATTCTGTGTGGAAGTTAAAATGGAAATGCAATTTCAAGCAGAAACATGGGTAATACAAAATGACTAATTGTTAGAGAGTTTTTCATGTATATTTTAAAGGATGTTGGGGGCTATCAAATGTCTGTTGTGTTTATATTCTACTGGATACATGAAAAGAACCATGCTTTAATTTTAAACGTCAATATTTGCAACATCAGAAATCACACTTTTAACATTTACATAAACTTATGATAAAAAAAATTGTATGCCAATCTAAAACTGGGTGAATTTTTTTCAGAATTATTTTAGGGGTTTGTGAACCTAAAAGTTTGAAGGCCATTGAATTGGAGTATTTCTAAATCTTGCCTTTCTCTTTTCCTATCTGCCAGCTTTAAGGCTTTATAAGATAGCACAAGTGTTATGTGGGGCCTTTGGGTTTTTGGTTTTGTTTTGAGAACACATGACCTCTGTGGGGATCTGGATAGAGCAGAAGTCTGACAACTGGGAAGCTTCCAATTATCCAGCCAGAGAACTCTGGGTCCATTACTCCAACCAGTTCTTCACTCAACTATACCAGTCTAAGAATACAATGGAAAATCACAAGCTCACACACAAAAAGGAGTAATAATTCTTTTTTTTAAATTTTTTTATGTTTATTTATTTTTGACAGAGAGAGAGGCAGAGAGAGAGATAGAACATGAGCGGGGGAGGGGCAGAGAGAGAGGGAGACACAGAATCTGAAACAGGCTCCAGGCTCTGAGCTGTCAGCACAGAGCCCGACGCGGGGCTTGAACTCACAGACCGTGAGATCATGACCTGAGCTGAAGTTGGATGCTCAACCGACTGAGCCACCCAGGTGCCCCATAATTCTTTAAAACTCTATTTCAGGTTCCAAGCACCAGCCTCCCAATCCTTCAAATTCCAATTCCAGCACCAGAATGACAAGTCTGGCTCTTCTTTAGTCTTTACTATAAAGAGAGAAATATGTTATAGCTAGAAAGAACCAGAATAACCAAATTTCAAAGCATTTTTACAAAGCGATCCATCTTTCATTTCACAAAAGCTTTAGAGAAAGATGACCAATAATTGGCTTTCAACACAAAGTGGCCCTAAAAATTTGTCCATTTTGTTCATCTTCACCTTCATTAGAATCTAGGGAGAGGAAGGGGCACCTGGGTGGCTCAGTCGGTTAAGCAGTCAGACTTCTGCTCAGGTCATGATCTTTCAGTTCATGGGTTTGAGCCCCACGTCAGACTCTGTGCTGACAGCTTAGAGCCTGGAGCCTGCTTCAGATTCTGTGTCTCCCTCTTTCTCTGCCCCTCCCACACTCATGCTCTTTCTCTCTCTCTTAAAAATAAATAAACATTTTGGGGCGCCTGGGTGGCGTAGTCGGTTAAGCGTCCGACTTCAGCCAGGTCACGATCTCGCGGTCCGTGAGTTCGAGCCCCGCATCGGGCTCTGGGCTGATGGCTCGGAGCCTGGAGCCTGTTTCGGATTCTGTGTCTCCCTCTCTCTCTGCCCCTCCCCCGTTCATGCTCTGTCTCTCTCTGTCCCAAAAATAAATAAAAAACGTTGAAAAAAAAAAAAATAAATAAATAAATAAACATTTAAAAAAAAAGAATCTGGGGAGAGGCAGTCTTTGGGGTACCAGATCTATGGGGCCCATACAGAGAAACACACTTTCCTTAGGATCAGTGTCCAATGGCTGTCTGCTGGGTTGCCTGTGTGTGGAGGTAGAAATTCACCACTGGAAATTAAATCAAGTGTTTTAGACTTATGGCATTTGCCAGCCAGCTTTGAGGAAGTGTTCTAGCCCTGCCTTCAAACTCCCTGGGAGAGACAGGAAGGGATGGGAAAGGGAGGGCTAAGACGGTGGACAGAAAGGAAAAGTCCCCAGTTTTCTCCAGGCCTTGGATAGCTTGGGAATAGGAGACTGATGGGTGTCTGAGCAGAAATAGAGGGGCCACCAAACAAAGGTTGAAAGAAGGGGGAGTCAGACACTTGAAGTGAGTATTCATTATCCACATTAAATTTGTGACGAGCTAAGTAATGCATTCCCCAGCTAGCCCAACAGCAGTGGAGAACGGTGCCTCGCTTATTTTTTTATCCACATTACTAAGCACACAGACTGGCTCAAAGTCAGTGTTTCGTCCACTATGTTTATTTCTGACATACCTCAGCACCACGAGTGTGTCATTCCAGACCGTTAGAACTCTGCGGGTCTAACTCTCAAGGAATTATGTGCAGGCATTTTAAAACTGCCTGAAAAATTTTTACAGGGCATGATTTAACATTTTACCTGTAACAAGGACTTCACTTTTGAGACTCCCTCGCAGGGCGATGATAATTCATCTTAATTTTTTAACATGGGAAGAGAAAACAAATTTAAACCTCAGTTAAACGAGCTACGTAGAAATGAGTGGAATCTTGGTCTCAAGTGATATTTAATAATGGCGTGATATCGCAACCAGGTTAGAGTAAATAGAAACTCTGCCTGTGGACAGTGATCACAGCTACTAATTATTAAGCATTTGCTACTTGTCCAGCACTGTGGACATCTTTATGATAACCCCATACATACCGCTATCCCCTTTAACTGGGGAAGAGGCAAAAATTAAAGAGGCTCTTTGACCTGCCTGTGGTCAGAGATGTGGAAATTGGGTGAGCCAGGTTTCAAATCCATTTGGAAACCTATGGGTTCCAGAAGAATCTCCAGCTCTGAGACTCACTGGGTTGTGTGCTGATCTCCCCAGAGCCACGAGAATGGCTTGCCCATAAATGGACTGTGCAGCAATGAAGAAAGCTGGAATGAGCTGTGTGAGTATCAGGGCTGTGCAGCTCAGCCCTGTACAGTCCTGTGTGAGATTTTACTGTGCGTTAAGACTCCAGTAACTTTTAGTATGGGGGACCACTATCTGAGTAAGCATTTCCACCCGCTCCCCACTGTTCAGATCTCCAGTAAAAGCAAGTCCAATATAAATGAACCATGCCTGGTTAAGTCCATCCATAGTTTAAGACCAGCCCACTTGCACCCAAATGATTTTAAACTATTCAGTCGCCAGGTTTAAAAAAATAACTTTTGGGGGCAAAACCTAGAGTAACGCAAAGCATTTTCTGCATGAAGAAGTGCACTTGACAGTTGGGATTTTAACTCTATTTGTAAAGTAAATTGCTTTTCAAAGAAATCCATGGTTAACATGTTCAATACACGTTTGATTTCTCAGAGTTTTAGAATGTAATGTCACTGTTTTCTGTGCCTCTGTCTGGCACTTTTTCCGTAAAAGAAAGCAGTGAGATTCAGCTCCCAAAAAGTACTTGCTACTGCCACAATGCTCCTAGATACAACCTGTGGCCCCAAATTCATCATTTAAAAATGTATAAATAGTTTCTTACAGTCATAGGATTGCAGGATGTACTGAGAGTACCAGGTTATCAAGTGTTATTTAAAGGTACCAGGAGGAGGGGCGCCTGGGTGGCTCAGTCGGTTAAGCGTCCAACTTCAGCTCAGGTCACGATCTCGTGGTCCGCGGGTTCGAGCCCCGCGTGGGGCTCTGGGCTGGTGGCTCAGAGCCTGGAGCCTGCTTCCGATTCTGTGTCTCCCTCTCTCTCTGCCCGTCCCCCGTTCATGCTCTGTCTCTCTCTGTCTCAAAAATAAATAAACGTTAAAAAAATAAAAATAAAAATAAAAATAAAAAAAAATAAAGGTACCAGGAGGAGCACCTGAGTGGCTCAGTCCATTAAGCATCTGACTCTGGATTTCAGCACAGGTCATAATCTCACAGTTGGTGGGATTGAGCACTGTTTTGGGCTCTGCGCTGACAGCAGTGAGCCTGCTTGGGATTCTCTCTCTCCCGCTCCTCAAAAAAAAAAAAAAAAAAAAAAAAAAAAAAGTACCAGGAAACACCAGGCTAGATTCTGAGGTAGAAAAGACCAATTAGCAAAGATGAAGTAGGAAAACCCACATTTAGTATTCAAATAACTTGGCTGACACCATCTTCTTTTTCACCCCATTGCAAGCCAGATCTAGCCAGAGTCACTGAAGACGCTGAAAAAGCCAAAACAGCAAGGGCCCTTTGTGACATAAACTCAAACATAAAGAACATAGTTTTTTCAGAAATATACAACCTGTGAGCTTACGGTTGTCATGCGTCCGCTATTTCCTGATGAGGCAGTCAGGGTCATATGTGGGTGTGTCTAGTCCTGGGCATGAAATTTATCCTGGAAAACTGGTCCAAGATTTAGCATCTGGTGGCACATTACTCTAAAAAGCAATGCCATTTCCTCCTTGGGTGACCACAGAAAGGTCCCCTAAATGAGGTACATATAGTTGCTGCAGAAGGTTACTATGACAATTAAGTAGAATAATATACATGAATATCTAACACGGTGACTGGTGGACAGCAAATACTCAATAACGTGCAATAGCCATATGTGATTAGACCTCACTGGAAATGAATATAAATCTACAAATTCAAAAGATTGGTCATTGGGGTCAAATAGATCTGCATTCAAATCTAAACTCTATCACTTCCTGTTGGTTTGACTTTGAGAATGTTACTTAATCTCTCTGAATCTCCCTATCTTAATCTTTTTTTTTAAATTGAGATATAATTGACATATAACATTCTATTTGTTGCAGGTGTACAACATAAGGATTTGATATTTGTGGGTTTTTTTTAATGTTTATTTATTTATTTTGAGAGAGAGAGAGGTAGGCAGAGACAGAATCCCAAGCAGGCTTCTCACTGTCAGGGTTGAAGCCCAACATGGGGTTCAATCTCACAAACCCGTGAGATCATGACTTGAGCAGAAATCAGGAGTCGGACACTTAACCGACTGAGCCATCCAGGCACCCCCAGGATTCAATATTTGCATATGTTGTGAAATGATCACCACAATAAGTTACACCATAGTGAGTTACAAATTTTTCTTCCTGTGATGTACACTTTAATCTTTCCATTGGGCTAATGAAACCTATAGTTTGTGATTACTGAAAAAAATAACAGATAAGACATATCGAATGCCTAACATTACAACAGCAACACACAGGAACCAAATAATGGTCTGTTGCTGGTCAATGTGGTTGAGTGGCGAAGGCTAATGAATATCTCCATCCCTGAAAGGGCTTCTATCCTTTTACCTTTAGAGGAAACATGGCATAGGAAGGGAAAGAACAGGAATGAGAAACAAAGAAATGTTGAAGCTTATGATAAGGGATAAAAGAGAAAAGGGAAAAAAAAAACTAATGGAGAGTCAAGGTGTGTACTCACAGAAGGAAGGAAACAACTCAGAGATGATGAACTAAGTCACCTTCACTTGACACAGACCAATTTCTCTATAATACCCTCCAAAATGAGGGAGGTAGTTCAACTATTCTTTGTAGAGAATTGAGGGTTTTTTTTTTTCATTTAAATAACCCAATGGGGCACCTGGGTGGCTCAGTCAGTTAAACATCCAACTTGAGCTCAGGTCATGATTTCACGGTTTGTGGGTTCAAGCCCCACATTGGGCTCTATGCTGACAAGTGCTGAGCCTTCTTGGTATTCTAAGTAAATAAAAATAAACTTTAAAAAACATAGATTAGTTAATTAGAACAACACATTAAGAACCAACTTATAGAAGAAAAGCATGTTTAAATTATTCTAGTTCTCAGAATTATGATGCCTCTTCCAGGACCAGTGGTGTACGAAGGGAAGGGTGACGCTTGGGTGCAGGCACCAAGGCTTGTGTGGTCTTTACAAAACTTAAAAGCGTGAACACAACTAACTCACCGTGTGCCTGCCTTTTATTATTACCGTGGTCAGATGTGGGGTGTAAGCGAACCACCAGATTTTGGCCTCTTAAGGATTTTATCGATCCAAGTTTTATTTTTGCCCTTTCAGGTACTGTGGGGCCTATTTTATGTGGTGAGTGTGTTTCCCTTTCTCTGGTATTCAGAAGAATTCCATGGGTAACACCCAAAGGTAGTTTTTAAGTTGACTGCTGAAATATTACTATGTTCTCATATAAAGGCATTCCTTTGTATGGACTCTATATGGGCATACTAGAACGAAGACATTAGAGACATAATGTGTCACTGCTTAACAAGACTGTCACCAAGAATCAGTCCAAAGCAGTTTGTGCTCTCAGACAGCCAGTCAAGCAGTTAATGACTGAGCAAATCCCCTAGTTAATTTGTCAGTAGAAAACTCAGTGGTTAGCAGCTTCATACAGTACATCCTACTCAACAGACTGTCACCTGAAAATCCCAGAAATGGCTGCTGTGTTAAAATCCTCTCCCTCCCCTTTCAAATGGCTGCTTTCTGTGAAAAGCAGTATTCTTATCCATGCTCCAGTGACAAGGCTGACGGACAACAGGCAGAGAAAGCCCAACAGCTGGCCAGCCTGCTCTGTGTCCTTGGACAGCCCAATGCCGTGATGGGGTGGGTATTACTGCCACCACGGTCAGGGACCCGTGCCAGAGCAGGTAAACTGGGAACAGGTCCTGTGTAGAACTGACTTTTTTTTATCGTTCTTACTGAATTCAAAATGCCACAGGGTCAAAAGTACAATGCAGACATAAAATCACTTCTAGAAAGTTAGCATGTATGATCATAAGTATTTCCAAGGGGTCAAATGACGAGAACAATAAGGGATCTTCCCATGATCTTCTGAAGGTCACATGTGGGTGATACATAGGAAGCAGAACGAGTCTATGGCCACTAGACACTGGAATGTCCCTGCTGCTTGGGGCCACATATTAAGGGAAGAGGAAGACACAGAGGGACAGACAAGCAGTTTGGTTGGATATAAAATAATTTTTTTTCATTTGAGAGAGAGAGGGAGTGCACGAATGGGAAAGAGGGGCAGAGGAGGAGAGAGAGAGAGAGAGAGAGAGAGAGAGAGAGAGAATCCCAAGCAGGCTTTACGCTCATCATGGAGCCAGATATGGCACTCGATCCCATGACCTGAGCTGAAATCAACAGACACTCAACCAAGTGAGCCACCCAGGTGCCCCTAAAATAATTTTTATACTCACACTTGAAAAAAGGAAAGTGGGCATGGTAATGACAAAATGGTAAGATTCGTGTAGTTGGTTGTGGAATGAAATGTGTGTACCTCATCTAAGGCCATTTTCTTTTTTTTTTCCTTTTTTTAAATTGAAGTCTAGTTGACATACAATGTTATGTTAGTTTCAAGTGTGCAACATAGTGATCCAACAATTCTATCCACTACAAAATGCTCACCGTAATTAAGTGTAGTTACCATCTGTGACCTTAAGAAGTTATTACAATATTATCGACTATATTCCTTAAGCTGTACTTTTCATCCCTGGGACTTATTTATTTTATAACTGGAAGTTTTTTGTACCTCCCCCCCATTTTCCGTCCCTTCTAGCAACCAGCAGATTGTTCTCTGTATTTATCAGGCTGTTTCTATATTGTTGGTTCATTGGTTTTTTAAGAATCCACATATAAGTGAAATTGTACAGCATCTGTCTTTCTCTGTCTGACTTGTTTCACTTGGAGTTATACCGTCCAGGTCCATCTATGTTGTTGCAAATGGCAAGATTTCATTCTTTTTTATGGCTGAGTAATACTCCATTGTGTATATATACCACATCTTCTTTATCCACTTATCTATCCATGGACACTTGAGTCATAAAGCTATTTTTTAATTAATTTATTTATTTTGAGAGAGAAATAGACAGAGAACAAGCAAGCAAGGGAGAGGCATGGAGAGAGGGAGAGAGAGAATCCCAGGCAGGCTCTGTGCTGCCAGTACAGAGCCTGATGCAGGGCTTGAACTCAGGAACTGTGAGATCATGACCTGAGCTGAAACCAAGAGTCAGACTTAACCAACTGAGCCACCCAGGCCTCCCCAAAGCTATTTTCTTAATGTGCCAGTTTTCTGAGAAAGTCAATCAGCTAGTTGTATCACCCTCCTCAGCAACTTGGAAAATCAGCCTTGGAAGGGACAGAGAGAGTTTCCCTTAAAAAGGAAAAATAAGGTCAGAGCATAAAATGCTTTCCCCAAGGTTACAAGTTGAATTAGAGGTAGAGCTGAGACCAGAAGCACATCCTGACTCCTTGTGCAGTGACATTTCTCTCTGCTGTATATGTGACAAGGAACAGTGAAATATCCTAGTCCTTAAGTCTCCAAACCAGTTTTTCTAATTACAAGGCTATACTGGAGTTTCCATAAGGAGGGTCTCATAGGTCAAAACTGGGCAGTAGCATTTTATTCCTCCCTATAGAGGTTTGTTATAAAGACCTGTCCCACCACCCTGATTGTTCAGGGGTCCTTACGCTAACTTCTATCCTGGATTTCCTTCTTAGGCAACACCACATGGTCACCAACCCTGCTTACGATCATGCTCTCTTATGCTGAACTCACTTGTCCTGAGCCCTAATCTCTCAAAGTCTCAGTGAACATTTGGCTGAAAGATCTGATGAATTTATTCTATGTACACCACAGGGTTTCTTTTTTTCCTCTGCTTTATTTTCATTTAAATAAAATAATAAATAAAATAAAATAAAATAAAATAAAATAAAATAAAATAAAATAAACTTATTTATTTTTATCTAAATCCCAGTTAGTTAATCTGCGGTGTAATATTTTAGTGATTCACCACTTACATACAACACCCAGTGCTCATCACAGCTGCCCTCCTTAATCCTCATCACCTATTTAACCCATCCCTCCACCCACCTCCCATATCCATCAGTTTGTTCTCTACGCTTTTGGTTTCTCTCTTTTCCCCCCTTCTTTTCCTTTACTCAACTGTTTGTTTCTTAAATTCCACGTGAGTGAAATCATAATGTATTTGTCTTTCTCTGACAAATAATACTCCCTTAACATGATACTCTCTAGCTCCATCCACATTGGTGCAAATAGCAAGACTTCATTCTTTTTGATGGCTGAGTAGTATTCTACTATATATACAGAACCTCTTCTTTATTCATTCATCAGTCAATGGACAAAGGACATTTGGGCTCTTTCCGTAATTTGGCTATTGTTGATAGTGCTGCTATAAGCATCGGGGTGCATGTATCCCTTTGAACCAGTATTTTTTGTATCCTTTGGGTACATACCTAGTAGTGCAATTGCTGGGTCATAGGGCAGTTCTATTTTTAATTTTTTGAGGAATCTCCGTACTGTTTTCCAGAATGGGTGCACCAGCTTGCATTCCCACCAACAGTGTAAAAGCGTTCCCCCTCCTCGCCAACACCTGTTGTTCCCGGTGTGGTTAATTTTAGCCATTCTGATTGGCTGGAGGTGATACCTCATTGCAGTTTTGATTTGCATATCCCTGATGATGAGCGATACTCAGCCTCTTTTCACACCACAAGGTTTCTTAACCTATCTCCACTGAGCTGACTCTGGATTAGACGGTATTGTCCATCCCCTCTTGAGCCCCCAGCATGCTAAGGACTTGCATGGATGGTCTGTGTGTTTGCAGCATACTATGTGTGTAAGTGTGTGTGTGTACTTGTGTACACACAACACCTTTTTTGACAGCAACCATAGAGGGGACAGTTGAGAATTTCTATAATATCTTTCTGGTTTCACAGTGGTGTTCCTAACCAAAAGCATGAACACAAAGTAAAACAGCTAATTTTTGTATGCTATTCCTTTCCCTTCACACTTTGCCATCAGCTACTAAAAGCTAAGGCGTTCAAGACTTCAAATTTTATTGTTTTATGATGGGATGCATTAGGCCTGAACAAAGGAAATTGCTTGTTGAATATTCCTTGTCTTAACTATGCATTTTCCCCATCTGGAGTTATTTTTTCAATGAGGTACTATGGTATTTATATCTCCCTATTTTTTTGACAATCTTTCTAAAAAATTTTTTTAATGTTTATTTATTTTTGAGAGAGAGAGAGAGAGAGAGACAGAGCATGAGCTGAGGAGGGGTAGAAAGAGAGGGAGACACAGAATCCAAAGCAGGCTCCAGGCTCTGAGCTATCAGCACAGAGCCCAATGTGGGGCTCAAGCTCACGAACCATGAGATCATGACCTGAGCCAGACACTTAACCGACTAAGCCAGCTGGTGCCCCAACAATCTTTCTGTTTTTATATTTGCTTTCACCAATTTTGCTACAAACATTTTAATGTGTTAAATTGTTTCCAACACTTAATTTTTCATTAGCATAATTAAACATTTTTATTTCAATACTTGGGATTTTACAACGTACAAAAAAAGCTCTTTTATTTCTTGGGGGAAATGTCTCCTCCGGAATCACCACATTGATCATGTGTTTAATTCTGTCTCCCTGAGCACAAAGCAGGTTAATCCCACTCTTGGGATTACTGACAGATTGGAAGAAAATAAAAAACAGTCTCCTGGGAAGATATAACTTATCAAAGTGCTGACTTAAGATCATTTGATAAGTTCAGAACCAACTAGTTGTCTTTGGCGAACCAACAGAGTCAAACAGAAACCCAAATGCTTGTATTCCCTAGACTTTTAGAAGTGCTCCCCTTCTTCCATAGACATGCATTTTAAAATAAATATTTTGAGAATCTTTTTATGTTTGTTTGTTTACTTTTAAGTTATCTCTACACCCAATGTGGGGCTCAAACTCATGACCCCTAGATCAAGAGTCACACGCTCTACTGATTGAGCCAGCCGGGCACTCCTTGAGAATCATTTTAGATTTACAAAAGAGTTATAAATATTTACAGAGATTCCTGTATACCGCATACTCACTTTCTCCTAATGCCAACATCTGACATTAGTATGGCATCCTTGTCACAACTAATGAGCCAATATTGATACTAGCTCTAACTAAAGTCTATACTTTATTCAGATTTCCTTAGTTTTTACCAAATGCATGTTGCTGTTGCAGGATCCTATCCAGGACACAATATTCCATTTAGTTGACAGGTTTCCTCTGGCTTGTCTAGACTGTGACAGCGTCTCAGACTTCCAGTGTTTTGAATCCCCTTGACAATTCTGAGTAGTACCGGTCAGCTACTATGCAGAAGGCCCCTCAATTTGCATGTGTCTGAGATTTCTCTCATGATTAAAATGGAGTTATGGGTTCTTGGGGAGCAAGATCACAGAGGTAAGGTACCACTCTCATCAACTGTATGAAGGGTATGTGCTGTCAACATGACTTATCACGGATGATGTTAACCTCGGTCCCCTAGCTGAGGTAGTGTCTGGCAGGTGTCTCCACTGTAAAGTTACTCCTTTTTGCTCTTTCTGTTCTGTGCTATTTCGAAGAAAGTCACTATGTACAACCTACATGTAAGACGTGTGAAGTTTTGCTCCATCCTCTGAGCAGGGGGGATCATCTATATAAATTATTTTTAGTTCTATGTAGAATATATGTGCATTTTATGTACCCACTCAGTAATTAACTTACATCAGTATGGACTCATGGATACTTATTTTATGTTTTAGATTATAATCCAACATTAAACCATTTCTTTTGTTTCTCAAATTATTCCAGTTTTGGCCACTGGGAGCTCCTTCAGCTGGCCCTTCTGTCCCTTTAACATACCTCCATCAATTAAATTTTTTTTGAGGACTTCCTTTCTGGCACTACAAGACACTCCAGGCTCCTCTTTTACACTCCTTGCCCCAATCCTGAAATCAGCCATTTCTCCAAGGAGCCCTGTTTCTCTTTGTAGGAGGGTGGTATTCAAACCAAATCTGGATGTTGGATTTGCTCATTGCCACTGAGGCATTGCTGCTTCTAGACTCTGTCAGATAACAGAATAAGAAACTCTATGTAGGTACTAACCGAAGTATATACACATATCCACATCTATCTGTATCCACATATATTATTTATATTAAGCTACACGTAGGTTCATACTGCTGTCTCCAATTCTGATCCATTCCCACCTGGATTGTTCTAGCCTAACTTCTGTTTATCTGCAACCTGGCTCCCAGTCTCTGCCATCCATTTACTTATCTGTTCAAGCCCACATGTATGCATCATGGTTGCAGACTTGCTCATCCGTACACCCACAGAAAGTAAGTTTAGCAAGTAGAATGCCATCTTTTTGCCTTTAGTCTCCACTCACTTTCAAAGCTACTTAGGTCAGCACCTTCTCCCTCCCCTCCCCCACCGCCTTCATGAGTCAGGTTATTTCATACACTTCTTCTGACACATTCTGCATACCATCCTGGGATCGATCAACTCCTAATTTTGTTTTCAATTAATAGATAGGAAAGTTTCCTTTGTGACATAAAGTTCTATAAATGTATGTAGCCTTTTCAGATTGGCTCCTTTTGCTTAGCAATATGCATTTAATATTCATCTATGCTTTTATGTGGGCTAATAGCTCATTCTTTTTTTATCACTGGATAGGATCCCATTGTATGGACGTACCACAGGTTACCTCTTCACCTATTGAAGGATATCCCAGCTGCTTCCAGTTTTTGGTGATTATGAATAATGCTACTGGTGATTATGTTGGTGATTATGAAAAACGCTTCCCAAAACATATGCGGGTTTTGGGTACACATATTTTCAACCAGCTGAGTCAAAACATAGGAATACAACCGTGAGATTATATGGTAAGACAATGGTTAGCTTTATACAAATCTGCAAGACTGCATTCCAAACTAGCTGTACCTTTTTTCATTCCCACCAGGTATGAATGATAGTTCCTGTTGTTCTTCATACTTAAAATTTGTTCTGCATACTTATTGCCAGCAATAAGTATTACTGGCTTGGGGCTTTTTAAATTATTATTTTAGCCATTCTCAGAAGTATGTGGTGGTAACTCATCTTGGTTTAAGTAACACTCCGTGTTCACCACTCCCGCCACACACACATTTTAACATTGCTGAAATAGATACAGGTCTTATAAACCCTATGTATATTTAATGTAGTGTTTCTGGTGCTGCCTGTGAAATGCTATGGCTCATCTTAGAACAGATGATGCTTTATAATGTACATAGTGCAAAGGGAATGTGACTCTCAGGGACTGCAGTAGGACATCAAACTTGTGTTTTTCCTCTCTCATGAAGTTGTTAATTGGAATTATATTTGGTTGCAAGTAACAGAATTTTTTTAAGTTTATTTATTTATTTTCAGAGAGAGAGGGAGACAGAGAGAATCCCAAGCACTAACAGTGTAGAGCCCAACGTGGGGCTCGCACTCACAAACTGCGAGATCATGACCTGAGCCAAAATCAGGAGTTAGGATGTTTAACCGAATGAGCCACCCAGGTGCCCCAACAGAATTTTTGATTAACAGTTGATGAAATAAATAGAGTTTTGCTTCCCTCATACAACAGTCTAGAGAAAGACAATTACTAGTATCAATCCAATTGCTGAGAAATGAAGTCAGAAATTCAGAATCTTTTATATTTTGACTGTACCCAAGTATTTCACTTCATGGTTGTAGGATTCCTTCCCTTGCAGACTAGATGTAATGTCTATTTTTTTAATATTTACTTATTTTGAGAGAGAAGGAGAGCATGCATGCAAGTGAGCAGAGGAAGGGTGGAAAGAAAGGGAGAAAGAACCCCAAGCAGGCTCCACACTCTCAGCACAGAGCCCAATGCAGGGCTCGATCCTACAAACTTTGAAATTATGACCTGAGCTGAAATCAAGAGTCAGACACTTAACCAACTGAGCCATCCAGGCACCCTGTAATGTCTATTTTTAATACAAGAATTAAAGGTGGGGAGTTATGTCAAAAAAAGTTTCAGAAATAGCCAGTTTACTAATTGTCACTGCTGAAACTTGGCTACAAGAGTACCCACAGCTGCATTGGAGGCTAGGAAAGTAAGTGTTCGGCTGACTGATATTTCAGCCTGAACCAAACTGGACTTCAGGTAGCAAAGTAAATGAGGACACATGACTAGGCAACTAACAGAATTTGAATTTGGAGAGGATGTAAGAGAGGAAATGAGTATTTTGAAACCTTCCTTTACAATAACAGTCTTAATGACTACTACTCATTTTTTTTTAATTGTTTTAATGTTCACTTATTTTTGAGAGAGAGAGACAGAGTGCAAACAGAGAGAGAGAGAGAGGGAGACACAGAATCCGAAGCAGGCTCCAGGCTCTGAGCTGTTAGCTCAGAGTGCAACACAGAGACTGAATTCACAAACTGTGAGATCATGACCTGAGCCAAAGTTGGCACTCAACCAACTGAGTCACCCAGGAGTCCCATGATTACTACTCTTTTCTGACTAACCTTCGTCAAAGTAAGATATTTTTGTTAAATTGGATAAAATATATCACACTGGCTTAGAAAGTTTAGAGATGGAATAGATTTATAGAGGTGGAAATAAAATGGGACTTAGAAAATCAAATGTCAAGGTTTGTCACTGGCTTTCACTAGCTTCTAAACATTCCATGAATTATATTACCACAGCATCTACTTTCTTTACTTATAAGATCCCTGTTTGCCATGGATAACACTGCCTGTTTCCTGTGTGTCAAGTAATTTAGGATTATGTCTTGGACATTGCCAGGACGTGTGATAAAGACTGACTTCTGTTATATTCTTCTGAAGATTATCAACTTTTTTTTTTCTGATTGCTTGTTTGTTTAACCAGGCAGTCAACTAGGCTGATTTCAGTCTGCAAACTCTGTCTCCTCTGCAACTGGCACCAGCTGAAATTCTAGTTCAGTTCTTTTAGCTTTAGCTGGAGTGCTTGAAGTCTGTCTCACACATGCATAATTCAGGGATCAGCCTGATATTAGGGTGGACTCCCTACACAGAATTTGGAGCTCTCCTTCTCCCACTTTCTCTTTAGAGTTCCTTTGGTTATACTGGAGTCTATCCCCTGTCTTCAAGCCAGTAAAACTATAGCTTCTCTGCTAGTGTTAGCTACTCCTCTCTGATTCAGTCTGGGCTCTGACTTCAGGCTAAAAGTCATAAAAATATGTGAAAATCCTCTGATGCTGTTTCTCTCTTCCAAGTGTCGATCCCCTTCCATAACGAGCCTATTTGAGGAAATGGTCTAGTTTGGGTAGTTGTTTTTTTTAACATTTGCATAGAGTGTGTAATTTTTATTTGAAGAGGTGGTTTGATAGGAATTGCTCAGTCATGACCAGAATCAGGACCTCAGCTTTGCCATCTATAACATGGGGAATAATAATTATATGTGTCATGGTTCCTTTTGGAATTTTTATGTCTGTCAAATAAGATAATACATATGAAAACTGTTTGTGAACTGTACAGTTGCATTCAGCAGTAATTGTGCAGATGAGAAAATTCAAGCCCAGTGAGACGAGCTGACAGTTGAAAACACAGATCTAGTCAGTATTAAAGGAGGATAACAATCTATGTGTCCCAAATCCCGGTCTAGTCCTATTTCAACTATGCCATGCAATTTGCTCCTTTCTCAAAATTTGTCCTCAAGGCACAAGACAGCCACCAGATTTATCCAAATTTGGTGAAACATTAGGCAATTCAGTGAATCAAAATTAGCCAGAGTGGTTGTTTGCTTCAGTAGACTAGTTGACTGACCAAAACAGCTGCTCCAATATCAGTTTATAGAAGTAGCTAGCTCTATAACTATAGAGCTCTATATAGCTCTATATAGCTCTGTAACTATAACTATAACCTTCAGCTCAGGTCATGATGAGCTTCAGCTCAGGTCATGTGGGGCTGAGTTCGAGCCCCACATCAGGCTCAGTGTTGTCAGCACAGAGCCCACTTCGCTCTGCCCCCAGTCTGTCCCCCTCTCTCTCTGCCCCTCCCCAACTTGCACTCTCTCAAAAATAAAACATTAAAAAAAGAAAAGAAGTAGTTAGAGAATCAGAAATGGCAAGCTAGAGGGGCGCCAGGGTGGCTCAGTCGGTTAAGCAACCAGCTTCGGCTCAGGTCATGATCTCATGCTTTGTGGGTTTGATCCCTGCACTGGGCTGTGTGCTGACAGTTCAGAGGCTGGAGCCTACTTCAGATTCTGTGTCTCCCTCTCTCTGCCCCTCTCCTTCTCGCTCTGTCCCTCTCTTTCTCTCTCAAAAATAAATAATATATTTAAAAATTAAAAAAAAAAAAGAAATGATGAGCTAGGACTTTTGCTGGCTAAAAAGGAAACGAGCTTCTCAGAGATAGGAGATGCTCATAGGCTGTCCTTTGTGACTTCTCACTTCCCTCTGAACACCCCGTGTCCCCTTTTCCAACTCCAGGTTGGTCTACACCCAGTATTTATAAGAGAGATAAAATGGATCCTTTTTCTCTTGCCTCCTCTTTTTTTATATTGGATACTACCGATTGAAAATAAAGTCTCCTTTGAGCAAGGTTATGCATTACTTTATTTTTGCCTATTATGCCAGCTGAGACATCACACAGTCTGGGTGGGAGCAGGGAGGGGAGTATGGGGTGTCTTTTCCCTGTGGGCTCCTCCAGCAAGAAAGTCACAGGGATCACCCAGATTCTCGCTAAAGCTGGGTGAATTATTCTGGGCTCTCTGTCCCTATGAACTGGGGTGAAACAAGATGTGAACAGCACAAAGAAGAAACTTTTCATGTTTTATCAAAATGTATTAGAGAAGCGCCTGGAAATCTTCGAATTGGATACTAAAATCAATGGGGAAAAAAATCTGCAGAACATAAGCAAAGTCTCTTAAGCAGCCACAAACTTTAAAACTCATTCATTTTAATAGTTACCAGCTTATTGCTAGCACAGCTTTTAGCTAAGTTGTGCAGACTATGCAAACCTTTTATCTTTGTCTAAATAATTCCGCACATTTTATTGATCCTGCTCAGAACATGTGACTAATTACTTTAAGACCTTGTGCTTGGGAGTCAGACTCCCAAAGCAGGCTTTCCCAGGGTTGCATTTGGCCAACTTTGAAGTAGCATGCAAATACTCAGGCAGCCAGCTGGATACTTGGATTTCCTAGACCAGTGTCTTTCAACCTGTGGTCCATAGACCAACAAGGTCAGAATCTCCGGATGCTATTTAAAAATGAAGATTCTGGCTTCCAAACTATGGCATGGGGATCTTCTGAGAGGGGTGGAGGACAGAAACCTGGATCTTTAACAAGGGCTAAAAGCTGCTGTGAAAATGGACATTTCCATATGAGGTCTTATATATAATGAAGGACAGCTTGTTTTGATGGTCAGTTTGGACCTTTGGAGATGTATTTACAAGAAGGATTTCCGGTTCGCAGCATGATAACCTGAAAAGGGACTCTGACTTTCAAACTTGCCAGTTTATCTCATGCTGATATGCCTTCCTTAGAAGAACACACGACAGCCTTTGTCCAGGTGAAATGTGAATAAAATCTGAAATCCTTAGAAAGCACATTCTGAAGGCACCTGGGTAGCTTGGTCAGTTAAGCGTCTGACTTCAGCTCAGGTCATAATCTCCCTGTTCATGAGTTCAAGCCCTGCATTGGGCGCTGTGCTGACAGCTCATAGCCTGGAGCCTGCTTGGGATTCTTTGTCTTCCTTGCTCTGTGCCCCTCCTCCACTCATTCTCTCTCTCTCTCAAAAATAAACATTAAAAAAAATTTTTTTAAAGAAAGTACATTCTGACAAGTCTTTAGACATTCATTCATTTAACACATAATTATCAAGCATCTATCATGAGTAGCCATTGTTCCTGGCAAGAGAAACATAGTAATGAACAAGACAGATGAGGTCTCTGGCCTCATGTAGCTTATATGTTAGTGAAGAGAAACCTGCATCTACATATACATGCAGACAAATATATATTCAGGCTGAGGAATAAAAGGAACAGGAGGATGACCTACGGAATGAATCAGGTGAGGGAGAGAGATTTACCTAGAACATTGCAAACAGGACCTCTGAGAGGTTTGGTCTGAAGAATGAGTCTATCCAATATTTCAGGCACAGGGAACAGTGAATACAAAAGCTAAAGACATGGAAAGGAGGTGAGTGTAGTGAGACCCTGGTGACCAAAGGGAAGCATTAGGAGAGGAGTCTTGATAGTAAAGGAGGTAAAACCAGAAGATAACTATGCCAGCTTTTCAGTACAACTAGTCCATTATCTAACATGCTTGCCTAAAAATCATCCAATTCTCAGGGATCGTAACTCACTTTCCACTTACCACTGACTAAACCCCAGGCATTTTACATTCTGTAAACAGAGAGATAAATTTGCAGAGAACTGACAAATGGATTTTTGCCAGGGCGAGCAAATATTCCCAAAGGCTATGGTTTTATTTCTCTGTGGTGTTTTACCCATATTGTATCTCGCTTAGCATTTACTTCAGTTTTCTTTGCTTTTATTTTTCTACTGATCTTCAATGACACATCTGTGTCTCATATCCTTTGAACCAACTCTGTTATCTCACTGGGTTCCTCACCCATGAGTCAAAGAAATGTTGGAAAATCAGGCATTTCCTGTTGGAGAGACAGAAAAGAAGTGTTCGCATGGGGGTTCAACATGGTCATTGGGTATGCCTTTTGGGGTGAGGGTGTGAAGGAGGGATGGTGGCCATGGAAAGACTGCTGGAGGCCTACTTCAGTACCCCAAGTGAGAGGTAAAGCAGGCAGAAGAAGGGAGAGGTCTGCGTAGACAGAAAGAAATGGATTGAGTTGAGAACCAACTTTTAACCAGCTACTTATTAAGGCTTGGATTGAATAGGGCTCACGGGAATAAATAAGTTCTGATGAGGAACAGTGGGGGGTAAAAGAGGGGAAATATCAAGAAACAATTCTATTAGAGCATGACATTCTTTGGAGGGAAACCCACAGCCTGAGATCATTATGTCAGACACGAAACAACACACCTTTCTGATGGGTAAGAAATAAGGTTCTTGTGTCCCCTCCTTCTAGTCCTACATGGAATGTCCAGACAAACAGATGGGAGAAAAATAAAATATAAACTAAGATGGTAAGAGCAGAAACTGAAGGCTTATTAAACTTCAGGGTTAGAGTTTAAAAATAGCCTTAAATACACTGTATTCAATGCATGAGCAGGAAAAACATTAGAACTCTCGAGAAGACATACTAAAAGCACTTCATGGATCAACAAGTTGAGAGAAGCAAGAAATCTACTTAATATGTTTAGGAAACATATGAACCTACGGCTCAGCATTTTCTCCCAGCCATGATTTTCAGAAACAAATTTAGGGAAGGAATTGTGGAATCTTTGATTTGTTTACCGAACCACTAACAAATTCTGTTTTAGAATATTCAAAAAAATCTCCACATCACTGTCCCCAAGTTCATGTACTCTTCCAACTGAATTCCAATACAATCAAGCAACTTTTCTTACGTGTATTCCCTTTTTTATGTCAGGAGCCAATCATTTCCTCATTCTATACTATGGCTCTGACTTTTCTGACAGCAAAGGCATAGACTGTTGAGAGATTACCATCTGTACTTACCATAGAACCATACCGAAAGAGAATGTACTCTTGTCAAGGATGAGTTGAATTTTGTCCATAAAAGCACGCATGCCCTCAAAGCACCTAGAATCTGACTTACAAATGGGAAGCCCATGTTCAGATTTAGCTTCCATGCATTATATGTCAAAGTTAAAACAAACAGTGGTAAATTACACAGACAGAATAAAGATATTCTGTCATTTTGGTACATGTAGTAAGCACCAAAGAAAAAGGACCCATATATCAACAGAATCACTGCTATGTAGTTACTGAACCTTCATAAGCAGGAAGTGATTACTCAGTGCTGAAGGTCTGGACTTATTACATAACATATCCATCAAAGCCAAGGTGATGAAGGATAAGCAGCTTCTGAGATCATCATGTCAGTTAATAGGCACAAGAGCACAAAACAAAAGAGATTAAGAAAGCCAATGTGTTTTATTGATAGAGTCAACCTTGTCTCTCACCAAGGCAAAATACTCATTCAGCCAGCAACCCACTAAAGCTGCTTAGAAAAATACATCTATGCCCCAGGTGAAGACCTAACATGCACTTGTATAGGATAGCACAATCAGCAAATTCATTCATGAAGGTCAATGAGAAAGATTTGCTTGAACTAAAAAATCACAATTTCTTCTCTTTTTTTTAAATCATGATTTCTTAAGAGAGCAGAACAAGATAGTCTTAAAATAAAGGGAAAGGATTTTATTTCATTTAGAAAACCCCTTGAGTTCAAGTAAAAACTATACTGAAGCTTATAAACGTTCAATTAAGAAGGTGTTCCATAGGAGCACCTGGGTGGCTCAGTCGGTTAAGCGTCTGTCTCTTGATTTCAGCTCGGGTCAGGATCTCACAGTATGTGGATTCGAGCCCTGCATCAGGCTCTGCACTGACAGAGTGGAGCTTGCTTGGGATTCTCTCTCTCTCTGCCCCCATCTCTGATCCTCCCCCACTTGTGCTGCCTCTCTCTCTCTCCCAAAATAAATAAGTAAACTTTTTTTTAAAGGAGGAATTGCATAAATAATTCTAGTCCAAGTACCTCCTTCCAGTTCTTCCCACAAACTGATTCTTTTTCTGTGTGTGAGTCTCTCTATCTTATGGTAGCCAGATTTGGCAAGTAAAAATACAAAACGCTCACTTAAATTTGAATTTGAGATAAGTAACAAATAATATTTATTATGTGTGATAACTTGTGCTAGGTCTACAATTACTTGTTGATACCTCAAATTCAAATTTAACTGGGCTTCCTGTATTTTTCCCAGCAACCTAGTGTGCCTATGTACGTCTCTATGTATTGTCTTCTTGTTATCTACTGTTCTTAACACAAGGACAGATAACATTTGCACGTCTGATATCCTTAGAATTATATGTTCTATGTGGCCATCAGGTGGAGGCCCAGACTCTATATCATAAACTTCTGGTACCCAGTGGCTTTCTGGTTGCCCTCAGCTTCTAGCTGCCAGCAGAAATTGGGAATCATGCCCCATTCAAGATAACCCTTCTGCTGGGCTACAATGTCTTCCTGCTCTTGATGAATGACTTACTTCCCACCAATGGTACCTCCCTCATCAGTGTTTACTTTGCCCTATGTCTGTCCCTGATGGTGATCAGCCTGCTGGAGACCACCTTTATCACCTACCTGCTGCACCTGGCCACCACCCAGCCCCCACCCATGCCTCGGTGGCTCCATTCTCTGCCTTTTTACTGCACCTGCCCAACAAAGTGCTGCCCCACTGCACCCCTGAAGAGAAATAAATCCTTGGGCACCCCCCCCCGGCCCACCACTTGGTGTGAAGGAGCCTGTGGAGTTAGTGGGGAAGATGCAAAGTCCCAGATAGGCAGTTAAATGGGTGTCCTGGGTCATCAAGGGCCCAGCAGAAAGAAGAGATTCAGAAACCACACTTGGTCAGTCTGTGGGTGTAGTTCAGCCACATGATGGACACCTTGCTCTTCCGCCTCTACCTGCTTTTCATGGCCACCTCCGTGGTCACAGTCATCATCCTCTGGAACATCTAGGCATGATGTCTATTTGCTCCTGCAGACCCCAACCCAGAGCTGCTTGTGGTTTCCAGAGACCAGCTAGGTCTTTGCCCCTTGTTGAGTATTGACTGTCATAGCCCAAAGATAACCAGTTCCCTTTTGCATTCCATGCACCTCAATGCAGCCCAACCTCAATGCAGTCTCAACCCAACTCTAGACATTTTCCTCTTGTATCTGCATTCTGTTGGCTTCCTGCACTCCCCTCATGTAGTTCTACAGCCCCTTTATGTCTTCTGCATAGCAGTCCCACCTCCTCTGCTTCCTTACTTGTCCCAATAAATCACTCTGCCAGAAAAAAAAAATTACAGAATTTAGAGCAGGAAAGCACTTAGACGGAATGTAGTTTAATGATTTTATTCCACAGTTAAGGAAACTGAGACTCAAATAGATTAAATGACTTGACCAGATCCCATACCTAGTTACTATCCTATTCGGAGAAACAACTGGGATATAGTTGTCCTGGCTCCCAGTTCTTTCTCTTTCTAGAATATAGTTTCTCTCTTAAATCTGAAGTTCCAGTTGGTTTTTCAGTGATACATTTGGACCAGACTGATGCTTTCATTTAAATGGGTATACCTATATACAAATCATTTGGTTTCTGTATACAAGACAGAACACACGTGCATGCACACGCACACACACTGCACAAACCAAAAGGAGAGTTTCAAATCAACATGTTATGTAGTGAGAACATTTGTTGTTTGAGGCTTCCCAATACCCATCCTTCCTTTAAGCATTAACATCCAAAATTCCTTTTAGGGAAGGGCCTTTCTCCCTGCTGAATAAAGTCTAATGGGACCATTGATGAGGGCATCCTTCCTTAGCCAATGAGTGGGCACATGACCAAGCTAAGCCAGGTGATGGTTGTCATTTCCTGGTCCTTTCCTAGCCTCCATTTTTAATTTTGAGAGGATAAATAGAATATTCCTCTACCCCCACCCTACTCCAGACAGCAAGATGGTTGCAGATGATTTACTGCATTGGAAGTGACTGGGCAAGACAATAGAGTAGTTCATATTTGCAAGACCTTTTGGAGCTAATTGTTTCCTTCTATGTAAAGCCCAGTGCTTCAACTCCTTCACACTCTTCCAATACATTATTTGCTTAGCCTTAGCTTTAAGAAGCAGAGTTAAATTGTCACCTGACAAAAGCTGTAATCATCAAGACAGCACGGTATTGGCACCAAAACAGACACATAGACCAGTGGAATAGAATAGAAACCCCAGAACTAGACCCACAAAAGTATGGCCAACTCATCTTTGACAAAGAGGAAAGAACATCCAATAGGAAAAAGACAGTCTCTTTAACAAATGGTGCTGGGAGAACTGGACAGCAACATGCAGAAGATTGAAACTAGACCACTTTCTCACACCATTCACAAAAATAAACTCAAAATGGATAAAGGACCTGAATGTGAGACAGGAAACCATCAAAACCCTAGAGGAGAAAGCAGGAAAAGACCTCTCTGACCCCAGTCGTAGCAATTTATTACTTAACACATCCCCAAAGGCAAGGGAATTAAAAGCAAAAATGAACTACTGGGACCTCATGAAGATAAAAAGCTTATGCACAGCAAAGGAAACAATCAACAAAACTAAAAGGCAACCAGCAGAATGGGAAAAGATATTTGCAAATGACATATCGGACAAAGGGCTAGTATCCAAAATCTATAAAGAGCTCACCAAACTCCACACCCGAAAAACAAATAATCCAGTGAAGAAATGGGCAGAAAACATGAATAGACACTTCTTTAAAGAAGACATCCAGATGGCCAACAGGCACATGAAAAGATGCTCAACGTCGCTCCTCATCAGGGAAATACAAATCAAAACCACACTCAGATATCACCTCATGCCAGTCAGAGTGGCCAAAATGAACCAATCAGGAGACTATAGATGCTGGAGAGGATGTGGAGAAACGGGAACCCTCTTGTACTGTTGGTGGGAATGCAAACTGGTGCAGCCTCTCTGGAAAACAGTGTGGAGGTTCCTCAAAAAATTAAAAATAGACCTACCCTATGACCCAGCAGTAGCACTGCTAGGAATTTACCCAAGGGATACAGGAGTACTGATGCATAGGGGCACTTGTACCCCAATGTTTATAGCAGCACTCTCAACAATAGCCAAATTGTGGAAAGAGCTTAAATGTCCATCAACTGAAGAATGGATAAAGAAATTGTGGTTTATATACACAATGGAGTACTACGTGGCAATGAGAAAGAATGAAATATGGCCCTTTGTAGCAACATGGATGGAACTGGAGAGTGTGATGCTAAGTGAAATAAGCCATACAGAGAAAGACAGATACCATATGTTTTCACACTTATGTGGATCCTGAGAAACTTAACAGAAACCCATGGGGGAGGGGAAGGGAAAAAAAAAGAGGTTAGAGTGGGAGAGAGCCAAAGCATAAGAGACTCTTAAAAACTGAGAACAAACTGAAGGTTGATGGGGGTGGGAGGGAGAGGGTGGGTGGTGGGTATTGAGGAGGGCACCTTTTGGGATGAGCACTGGGTGTTGTATGGAAACCAATTTGACAATAAATTTCAAAAAAAAATCTGTAAGGTGAAACTTTAAAATAAGGGGAAAAGAGAATTTTATGACGTTAGTAGAACAAAATGATAGGGAATCTAAATCTCAATTGGTACTTGGTTTATCAGTAATTACAGGATATAAGTGATGGATGTGAGGATATTTTTGAAAGTGTGTAGACAGGTAGGACTGTGATCTGGAGGACCAAAATTAGGAGAAGGGAAAATAATTCTCCACCTGGAACTTGAAGTTACAGTCTTCCAGGAAGCCATATAAGACACACACACACACACACACACACACACACACACACACACACAAACACACACAAACACGTGTATGTAACTTATCTAAACCCTTATATAAACATAAGATAAGGGCACCTAGGTGGCTTTTTTGGTTAAATGTCTGACTTAGGCTCAGGTAATGATCTCATAGTTCATGAGGTTGAGCCCAACATCAGGCTCACTGCTGTCAGAAGAGAGCCCACTTTGGATCCTCTGTCCCCCTCTCTCTCTGCCCCTCCTCTGCTCATGCTCTCTCTCTCTCTCTCTAAAATAAATAAAAAAACATTAAAAAACTGTAAGATAAATTAGTAGTTTTATAAAATATCATTCTTCATTTTTGTGAAATTTAAAATGCTTGAAAATTTGGGATTAAAATCTAAGATCCAAAATAATTTTTACATTTTTTTCATTTGTTCATATTGTTTTATTGACAATACTTCCAGGTTTATAAGCTGTATGTTTAACAATATCTGTTGACAGAAATGCTAGTATTTCTAATTTCAACTGACAGTGTCTAGAGAAAATTTTAACGTTCAAGAGATTCATGAAGATTTTTATCTTACTAACTTGAAAATGATACTCAACAGTCAATTTCCCTCAGTAATTCTTGTGGTTTTAAAATTCTTAAGTGCGTGCCACCCTACATGTTATACACATTCTATGTGTGTAGCATCATATTAAACAAATACTACAGCCTCTGAATATTATTCTTCTCCTTATTTTCTCATTGTCTTCTATAATGACAGTTTGGAGCTATAGAAACTGGTTTCATAATATGCTAATACTATATGTACAAAGGCCATATGATTTCACTCACGTGTGGAATTTAAGAAAAAAAGCAGATGAACATATGGAGAACAAAAGAAGGGTCGGCCAGGAACAAATTCTTAATTATAGAGAACAGACTGAGGGTTACTGGAGGGGAGGTTGGCAAGGGGGATGGATTAAATGGGTGATGGGTATTAAGGAGGGCACTTGTGATGAACACTGAGTGTTGTGTGTAAGTGATGAATCACTAAGTTCTATACCTGAAACCAATATTACACTGTATGGTAACAGAAGTTTAAATAAAAACTTGAAAAAATAAAAAATAAAAAAAATAAACTGCTACCTGACAGGAGAAAAAAAAAAAAAAAAAAGAAGCAGAGTTAGTTTCTGTTGTTTTCAACAAAGGAACTGTGATTGACACATAGTATTTATATATTCCAAAAATGTTGGCCTGGAAAGTGTAAGGGTTAAATTGTAGTGTAGGGCTAATGCTTAGCTTGAAAAATAACAGCTTTGTGTTGACATTGAAGGTTAAGAGATAACAGCCTTGCTTTACTCTTATAAATTACGCCTCATACTCTTGTAAATTAGGCTTCACCAATTAAGGAAGCAAAAGTTCAAAGAAAAGAGCATCAGAGGCAGGGTCAAGGAGATCCACTGGTTGCAACTTAGAGGCAGAAAGTCTAAAGTAAACACCTCATTAGGCAACTGTTTCTAACTCATCTGGAAATTGTTTCTTTGTTCTGTTCTCAGGTGATGATAAAACGATGTGATCGGTTATAAAAACTCTGTACCCCGGCTGTTCGGGGCCGCACTCTTATCAAGAGTGTTGGTCCCGATTGGTCGGCCTTGCCTCTCATTGTAATAAACTTTGTTGTGACTGTCACTGGTGCCCGTAGCATTCTGTTTCAGGAGTCGTGTGGATGCAACAAAAGAACTTTCCATGTCATAGGCAATCCATGAACTGAGGAAGGTAAAAGAAAAAATACCAAGTCACTGATATTTAAAATATATACCTTTCCTGGCACCTGGGTGGCTCAGTTGGTGAGGCGTCCAACTTTGGCTTAAGTCATGACCTCACAGTACTTGAGTTCGAGCCCTGCATCGGGCTTTGTGCTGACAGCTCAGAGCCGGCTGCCGATTCTGTGTCTTTCTCTCTTTCTGCCCCACCCGTGCTTGCACTCTGTCTCTCTCTGTCTTTCAAAAATGAATAAATGTTAAAAAAAATTTTTTTAATATATACCTTTCAGTTGTGTAGATGTAAAACTGATCTGAAAATAAATGTCCAACTGCACAAAATCAAATATAAAACTCAAACTGTTATGTAGATTGTCATTAGTATGCTTCCAAAGACCTAAATACAAAAACTAAAATGATAAAGTTTTTAGAAGAAACAAAAGAGAAAATTGCTTTTACCTTGGGTTAGGCATAGGCTTCTTGAAAAGACACAAAAACCATGAGCCATTTAAAGAAAACACCAATAAATTGGACCTCATCAAAACTGCAAATTTTTATCCTTCAAAAGATATTGTTCAAGAAATGAAATGACAAGCCCAAGCCAGAGACTGGGGGAAAAGCTTTGCAAAGAATATATCTGATAAAAGATTTGTACCTAGGATATTAAAAAAAAAAAAACTCTCAAAATTCAATAAAAAAAAAAAAACAATAAAAAATGAGCAAAAGATTTGAACAGACCCTTCACCAAAGAAGACATACAGATGGCAAATAGCACATGAAAAGATGTTCAACATCAGTAGTTCTTAGGAAAATGCAAATTTAAAATAGAGTTTAAAAAAATCTCACAACCAAAAGGATGCTAAGGATTCATAATAACTTACTGTGATTTGGTATTCTACATAGCATCCTAGAACAGAATTTGGGAAAAACTAAGGAAATCTAAATGAAGTATGGACTTTACCAATATTGATTCATTAGTTGTAACAAATATACCATACTAATGTAAGAAGTTCGTAATAGTGGAAACTGGAGGCAAGGTATATGGCAACTTTTTGCATTCTCTTCTCAATTTTTCTGTAAATCAAAACTGTTCTAAAAAAAATAAAAGTCTATTGGAAACACACATTTATCCGAATGGCAAAAATTAAAAAGCGTGGCTATACCAAGTGTTAACGAGGATGTGCAGAAATCATCACTCTCATATACTGCTGACATGAATGTACAACACATTGTAAAAATATTAGACAAAAAAATCTGATTTATATATTAAAAAAAACTTGTATCTAGAATATACTCTTTAAGCTCTTGCACTAATAAGAAGACAACTCAGAAAAAAATGGACAGATTTGAATACATACTTTATCAAAAAAGGTATACAAATCCAACACATGAAAAGCCACTCAACATCATTACTTATTAGGAAGACACAAATTAATAACCACAATAAAATATCACTATACTGGGGCACCTGGGTGTCTCAGTCAGTTAAGCATCTGACTCTTGATTTAGGCTCAGGTCATGATCTCACAGTTTGTGAGATAGAGTCTGGAGTCAGACTGCACTGATAGTGAAGAGCAAAGCCTGCTTGGGATTCTCTCTCTCTCTCCTCCCCTTCCCAGCTCATGCATGAGCATTCACTTGTGTGCACTCTGTCTCTGTGTCTCACAATAAATAAATACTCTGTCTCTGTCTCTGTCTGTGTGTGTGTGTGTGTGTGTGTGTGTGTATAATTACACTGCTAAAATGGTTACATTTTAAGAGATTTTTGGTACCAGCTACTGGGGAGGATGCAGAGCAACTAGAACTTCCAGGTACTATCGATGGAAATGCGAAATAGTATAATATCATAAACCATTTGGAAAGCAGTTGGCTAGTTTCCCATGAAAGGACATTTACATTTACCATGTGACTCAGCATTCCTCTGCTACAGATTTATCCAAGCTATAGGAAAACATATGTCTATACAAAGACTGGGATGTGAGTGTTCACAGCAGCTTTGTTCTAAAAGCCAGAAACTGGAAATAACCCAAATATTTATCAACAAATGAACAGACTGAATGGATAAACAAGTCGTAGTATAATCATACAATGGAATATTACTCAGAAATAAAGGAATGAACTACTGATACAAGCAAAAATATCAATGAATCTCAAAACCAACACACCAAGTCAAGAAGCTGGACAATAAAAGCTATATACTACATATTTCATCTATCTGACATTCTGGAAAAAGCAAAACCATAGGGAAGAAAATCACACCAATGGTTATCAAAGGCTGAAAGATGGGTAGAGAGGACTGATTTGCAAAAGGTATGATAAGTCATTTTTGGGGCTGAAGAAAATATTATAGATCTTGATGGTAGTGGTGGTTATACATTTGACAAAACTCATTGAACTATCCACATGAAAAGGGTGAATTTTACTGTATGTGAAGAATTCCACCAAATACCTAAAAAAAAAAAACTGAGGCAAATACTGGAAAGTTCCAGGATAAATATTAAAATTTGACATATGTTAGTGAAAACATAAAGACGTTCCCAAGGTATTAAGGCCGAAGCACTCTAAAACGTGAATAAAAGTCTATGTGGTAAAGGAGGGGAGTAACGGACATGTGCAGAGAGTATTCTAAGTAGGCAGTGCAGTACACACATAAGATTAATGATGGCAAGAAATATGGCATACCGCGATCTGGGGAAATGACAATTAGCGACAGGGTTGGGCATAAAAGCAGTGGTAGGCATAGACAGGAGCAAAATTTCACAGTATCAGGTACAAAAGATGGGGTACAGGTTTCCAGCTTACTGAGCTGAATCGACAGTGGTAACATCTCCTAAGGCAGGGACACCAGCTTTGCAAGGGAAGATCATGACTTTGTTCTTGTATATGTCGAATATAAGGTTCCTTAAAGTACACAAATATGACAAGTAAGACAATCAAAAAGTTGGGATTCAATCATATGAAATTACTAATATTCAAACCACCTTGATCTACAAAAGGCAACTCATATGTTTGGATCCAGTAAGTTCCTGGAGCTCCTACCCAACTGAGTGACATTACTGACTTTATAAAAAAAAATTTTTTAAAAAGCAAGCAACAATGAATATTCTTCAAGCGTAATTATTATAGCAACACGCTTCATAACAGAGAGTCTTTTATGAAGGATATAGAAGTTTCAACATTGCACATGATGTAAAACAGTCTTTATGCATCAGGTATTTTTGGCAGTAGTTATTAATCATTTTCTTTCAAGACAAAGTAATTATGATCCATCATAGCAGTTGATATAAATAACTAAAGGAATTTAGGGGAAGAAAACAATTCGCCATTGGAGATTTGCCAAGAAATCAACTCTTCAAGTACAGCTCACAGCTGCTCCTCTGAGATCTGTTAACTGCCTCTACAAGTCAGACTCTGGCTTCTGTAACCACAATTAATCTATCCAATTCTTTCTGTTGTAATATCATATTGTTCAAAATTTTTCCAAGTACTATTCAACTGTAGGTATGCACACTTAATCCAACCACTGACTCCACAACAAGAATAGGTTGCAAGAGACTATAAATAAAGGAGAAAAACAAATGTGTGACTCATTATATCAGAAGCATGAAGTTTGATCTATAAATATGCCATTTTCATTATATTGTCAAAGGTGGGCACAATATTACAAGTTACATTTGAAAAGTCAGCTTCTAGTTCTAATACTTGCTTGCTTGCTCTCTTGCATTCTCATTCTCTCTGTCTGGAAATTACTGTGCCTCAGATGACTGCAGATTCATGGTTGAAACTATCCAAAGGTGCCAACTTATAAAATCAAAGACGTTGTTCTTTTGAGGAACAAGAGACTTCCATTTGAGTCTTATTTGAAGTCATTTATCTTACACATCAACAAAAATGATTTGTCATACGATCTACGTTGGAATTTCTTTGAGACATACGTTTTCAGTCTGCCATTCTATAATTAACAAGTAGAACCATCAAATCAACGAGACAGTAGCACTACCTAATAGTATGTATACCTCTGTTTATTATCATGTTTAGCAATTATATATTTAATAGGACAAGACTGGAAATCTGGATATCTGGGTTCTGCCTCTGCCAGTTCGGTTTTTGTACTGGTAAGTCTCTTATACTCCTAATAAACTGGTTAATTAAAAGTTAGGTAACATCTACATTTCCTTCCATTTCAAAACTTATGTGACGTTCTGAAAGTCTGCATAAATAGAAAAAGATAAACTTGAGATAATTACATGAGTACTGCGCTTCTATAACTTTTCTACCAAAGTGACTCCAATGGCAAAGAGGAAGGTACACACCTCTCTTCAGTGACCATCCCATGGGTTGGTCTGGGACAGAGCCTGAGGCAACTTTCTGAAGCAAGATTTTTTTTTTAATTTCTAGATTGACCTTTAAATCCACTCTCCATTATATTCCATAATATATCTACACTTGGCTTAATATAAAAATAATATGTTTTCGGGGTGCCCGGGTGGCTCAGTCAGTTAAGCATCTGACTTCGACTCAGGTCATGATCTCATGGTTTGTGGATTCAAGCCCCACATCAGGCTCTGTGCTGACAGCTCAGAGCCTGGAGCCTGCTTCAGATTCTGTGTCTCCTTCTCTCTCTGCCCCTTCCCCACTTGTACTCTGTCTCTCTCTCTCTCTCTCTCTCTCTCTCTCTTTCTCTCTCTCTCTCAAAAACAAACATCAAAAAAAAATTTTTTAATAATATGATGTTTTCTAAATCCTAAAGCACAATGAACACTCTAGCAAGGTCTATTATGTTTACTGGGTAACACTGAATATTCCCCATAGACCACCTGATAATCCATAGCCTGTTTTGAGAAATATGTATAAGCATCAAAGAAAAGGAGTCTATACCAGGACAAAAACTCAAAGTTATGACACTTGGGCAGGAAACGCGTATGAGTGGCATAGGCTGGGGGTAGGGGTGGGGACTAGGGCAATCTCCAGATAACCTAAAAGAACACTTGTTAGCTCCAACCAGACTGTTGGCTAGTGTGGCCAAATATTCCACTTCTTCGAGGGAGGTGAAAAGATGAATTTTATATCAATTTTCTCCTCTCTGTTACACACAACATATACAAAATAAAACAGACCAGCTGTCCAGATTCAAGGCAAAGCCTTCCTGGTTTTGAGTCTTTAGTCCTAATGCCTGCTCCAGGAAATGAATTCAATTACACAGGAGAGAGAGCATCTCCATGGAGGAGGGAATAGAAAAACATTTTCAAAGGGTCAGAGTGAAGTCTATGGACTTCTGAGGGCAGTAGTGGAATTTTCTCCCTTTCAGTTAGATCATTAAAAGCAGAAAAGACTTCAATTTTTCATAGTCATTATGGGCAGCTTAGCCCGGAGGCAGAAGGCTGGATCAGACAGGCTCTGGAGACTGACTTCCAGGATGATGGGAAAGTCGTGCATTTTATGTTTGCATTTAACCTTGGAATAATGACAACATATTTGCACACCAGGTCAAAAAGCTATGGCATATAAATGAAATATATTTAAAAGCCACATGAGTATTGAGTGCACCAAGCTATGGTCCATAGAGCAAACTACTGTATGGTTGCTTCAACCTTTGAGAAAGAAAACATAGGAGCTGCAACTGACATTCAGAAGCTGGTCTGGCACCCACAGCTATGCCATGTGATCCTTTTAGGGAACGTTAACGAGCTCACAGCGTGCCAACCTCAGACAAGCTTACTCTGAGACTATGGATTAAATGAGACAAAACTAGACCACTACCTAATTTTCCCTAAGCAGAGACAAAACTAAGGTCACAGTGCTACCTAAGGTCACAGTGCTACCCACAGTCACCCTCACTCTTGGCTAGGATGAGGGATGGCTATTTCTTTACCTGTTAGAGCTCTATGCTCATCCTAGTCTATAGGTAAGATTTTGATACCCAATTTCTCAATAGGTAAGATTTCGATATCCAACTATAGAATTGCTACTGCTTTCTGACGGACAGTTTAGATAAAAGCCCAGCTTCTTTAGTCCTTCTGCCAAATTACCCAGTAAAAACTCAACTCCTATAGTAGATGTTAATTAACATCCTTTTACACGAAGACACCCAGAGTCCCCCACAGTGTGTGTTCTCCCTCGTTGCAATGGGCAATGAACCTAACTCATTTTACTACAGGTGTGCTCCTGCTGGGACCTGGCCAAAAGACACTGACACACATGTGAAAAATTAGCATGGTCTCCCACCCAACCAGCCCATTCAGTCGAAAGGTGACAACTCTCAAGATGGCCGAAGTGATTCTGCCCAGCTATTATGCACTCTTCCCACCAGATACGCTCTGGTCCTACTTCATTCCACTTCTGTTCCTTTTGTGGTGCTCGATTAGGCATTTTTTCTGTCTCTGATGAATTCAGAGGGTTTGCAGGCCTTTCTGAGATTCATTATTCAGATAGCATATAAACCAGTGTTTACACATTTACTTTTAGGTGACCTTACTCAAAAAAACCAATGAAGTAGAAGCATTGCTCTTAAAATGATCATATCAAGAGTGAAGACACGTATTGTGGGGGAAACAAACAAACTTCAAGGAAAGCAATACAGGACACAATGTGGTCTGCATTCCCTTTCAGTTGCATAAAAAACAAGCAATTAATTTCCAAAACGCTATTAAGCATGGCATTTAACAAGAAGATATATTCTGCTTTGTGTGACTTCAGAAGGCAACAAATGGAGTCATGTCTAGAACAGGATGTAATCTGGCAAATTTGTAGTCACCAGGGAACAATTACATTCAGTTTGGGTAAATGAGTGTTAAGACAGTGAAATGTAAAACCAGGACAGCCAACATTATTAGAAGCCTGAAGCTTTTCCCTGACATTAATTCTGGTGTCAACACTGAGGGAGGTATGCAGACATTCACTTCCAGCTGGAAATAACAATCAGAATTTTTAAACATTTATTATGGATTTTAAAGCAGAAACATAAAGACAAAACCAAAACAGTGGCCCACAATCCTGCTGACCTAGTGAACATGCACAGAAGAAAATCCCAACAAAATGGAAAAGGCACAAATAAAACTTCTAGTCTTCCCTCTCATTTTCAAACTGTTTTCCCTCGATGTAACCACTGTTAATAATTTCTATGCATCCATTGAAAACATGAAAAATGTTTCAACGAGATATCACTGCATACTTGTTAGAACACCTTTACACAAGACAGACGGAGTGTAATTCCAAATGCAGGTAACTGCCGAGAAATCAAAGCTCTCATATGTCACAGGACAAAATGTAAAATGGTACAGCCACTCTGGAAAATAGTTTGGCAGTTCTTTCACACAATTAAACATGGACTTATTAAGTGACCCAAAAATCACACCCCTGGGGATTTATCCCAGAGAAATAAAAGCTTACATTAATACACACACACACACACACACACACACACACACACCCTACATGTAAATGTTCATGGAATCTGTATAATAGCAAAAACTGGGAACAACCAAACATTCCTGGATGAATGGCTCAACCAAATCTGATACGTGGAACATATAATGGAACATAATTTGCAGTAAAAAGAACAAACTATTTATACATGAAACAACCTGAATGATTCTCAAAGACATTATGCTTAGATAAATAAAGGAATCAGTCTTAAAAACCTGTACTATATGATTCCACTTGCATAACAACCTCAAAACGACAAAACTATAGAGGCTAAGAACATATAGAGCTGTCAGGGTGGGTAGGGTATAAAGGGACAGGATGAGGGAGATCCTTTGTGCTGATGGATCAACTCTATATCTTGATTATGGTGGTAGCTACACAAATATAAATATGGAATAAAGCTCCATAGAATTACACACACACACACACACACACACACACACACACAGAAACACACACATACACAGAAATGTACATAAACTAAATAAGATCTGTAATATTGTACTATTGTCAATTTTGTGGGTTTGATGTGTACTACAGGTACACAAGATGTTACCACTGAGGGATGTTAGATAAAGGGAATGCAGTCTACACTATTTTTGAGACCTCTTGTGACCCTATGAAGCTTCCAGAATAAAATGTTTTTTTAAAAGCTACATATATACCAACTATATAGATTAGGATTCTTTTGGCCACAAGTAGAAAATTCTAATTCAATCAGCTTAAAGGAATAGAAATGTCTTACACTCCCAGCTAACAAGAGTATGGAAATAAGTTAGCTCTGGGAACAATTAAGTGCTCATCAACATCCTCAAGGACTCAGGAATTTTCCATAGTTCTCCTCTGTCATTATTGGCACATGATCTTGGTCCCTTAGGCTGGCTTGTATCATGGCCTCAAGATGGATATTGAAAAAGAGTTATTGGGGCACTTGGGTTGCTCAGTTGGTTAAGCATCTAACTCTTGATCTCAGCTCCGGTGTTAATCTCAGGGCCGTGAGTTCAAGCTCTGTGTTGGGTCCCACACTGTGCATGAATACATACATACATACACACACACACACACACACACACACACACATACATAGAGTTATCACATCCAGTGGTAGAGGGACCATTTCCAGTTAGTATCCATTTTAGTCATAGAAGCAAACATTTTCCAGAAGTCTTATGCTAATTTTCTCTCATGTCCCATTAGCAGGGTCATAAACCAACTCCTAACACAAACGCTAGGGTTAGGGGAGCTGGCAAGGGGAATCAGAGCAGGAGAAGGGTATGTAGGAATGGAACCACCATGAATCATGAGCGACCCTTGGAGCACCAAACAAATGTCTACAACTAAGAGTTAAATAAGTTAAGGCACATGAGCACAACAAAATACCATACAGCTATAAAACATGAACTAGATACCCGTGGGTTAATATGGAATCTTCTCAGAAATCTAATATGAAATGAAATATAAGGTATAGAATCGTGTATATAATATGGTACCTGTTGGGCAAATTTTTTTAAGTAATACCAAACAATGTTGGCATTAAGGACTGAATATTTGTAGCCCCTCAAAATTCCTATGTTGAAATTCTTTTTTTTCTTAATGTTAATTTTTGAGAGAGACAGAGTGTGAGTGGGGGAGGAGCAGAGAGAGAGGGAGACACAGAATCTGAAACAGACTCCAGGCTCTGAGCTGCAGCACAGAGCCGGACGTGGAGCTGGAACTCAAAAATGGTGAGATCATGACCTAGGCTAAAGTCAGATGCTTAACTGACTGAGCCACCCAGGTGCCCCCCTATGTTGAAATTCTAAACCCCAGTGTGATTATATTAGGAGGTGGGGGACTTCCGTGGGTGCTTAGATCATGAGGGTGGAGCCCAACTGTCCACAGGCCAGGAAGCGGGCCCTCAAGTAGACACTGGATCTGTTGGCACCTTGATCTTGGACTCCCCAACCTCCAGAACTGCGAGAAATAAGTATTTGTTATTTAACCCCCTCCCCACCTCCCACTGTGGTATATTTGTGATAGCAGCTTGAGCCCCTGAGCAAAACAGTTAATATATTCTAATTCCTTGCTCTTCATTCTTAACTTTAGAACCTCCATTTCATCCAGGAACACATACCATTCAACAGGGCAACTTCCTATATATTCATTAGTACCATTTGTGACAATTTAATAGATTGAAAATAGCACATCACTATTGTTTGAAGGTTTTGGGGGCTTTGGGGGGGTTGGTTTTTTTTGTTTTGTTTTGTTTTTTAGAGAAAGAGAGAGGAGGGGGAGGAGCAGAGAGAGAAAGGGAGAGAGAGAATCCCAAGCAGGCTCCACAGTCAGTGCAGAGCCCAACATGGGGCTCAATCCCATGACCCTGGGGCTCATGATCTGAGCCAAAATCAAGAGTTGGTTGCTCAATCGACTGAGCCACCCAGGTGCTCCTGAACCTAAGCATTTTTAATAATGAATGAGGTTAAACATCCTTCCATAGTCTTCAACATTTGACTTTATATTCTTTAACATTTTCAATCAAGTCATTTTTCTTCTACTTTTTTAATCATGTGAATTTTTTATAAACCTAAGAAAACTAACTTTTTAATCAGCCATAAAAGTTGCAGGTATTTTCTCCTTTGTGATTTTGTCTTTCTTTTTGATGATACAATTGGCTATGCAGGAGTTTCTACTTTTCAAATAATTAAATGTATCAAAGTTTTCCCTTTCTAGGTTTCTTGACTGCTTTGAAAAGCTTTTTCTGTAAGACTGTAAGTAAATCCACCTAGGCTGTCTCATAGAACTTCCCAGGGACAGAAATATCCTATACCTGCCTTAATCCAACATGGTAGCCACTAGCCCCAGGGGCTGTTGAGTCATTAGTTCGAGTGAGGAAGTGAACTTTCCATTTTATTTAAGTTTAATGAATTATAATGTAAATAGCAACATGTGGCTAGTGGCTACCACCCTGGGCAATGCAATTCTAGAATCTTCATGGTTTCGTTTTTTAAAATATCTAAATATTTGAGCCTTTAGAGATTTATTTGGACAAAAGGAGTGAATTACCAGGATTTAAATCAGTGATTGCTGTGTTTTATTGGGAACACAGGCCACCTTAAGATTCAAATGAAAGTTGTAGAAACTACCTCCAGAAAAATGAGTGTATGGAGATACAGACAGTATCCTGAAGCTTATATTCCAGTAGCATGAAATAAATACCCAAGTCAATCATAAATCAAGACAATTTCTGATGATGATCAGAGCAAGAAGGAGCTGAGACATGAGGTAGAGACTGACAGTGGGGAGGAGAGGTAGAAGGCACCACTTTAGGGAAGGCAGATAAGAAAGGCCCTTCTGGGGAGAGGAAATTTGAGCCAAAAGCTAAATGATGAGTTAGAAGCCAGATCCCAGGGGCGCCTGGGTGGCTCAGTCAGTCAAGCATCCAACTCTTGATTTGAGCTCAGGTCATGATCTCATGGTTTTGTGAGTTTGAGCACCACATCAGGCTTTACGCTGTCAACATGGAGCCTGCTTGGGATTCTCTTCCCTGCTCATGATCTCTCTGTGTCTCTCTCAAAATAAATAAACAAACTTTAAAAAAAAAAAAAAAGACCCCAAAATGCTGGATGAAGAGCCTTTAAGCTGAGGAACAGCAAGAACAAAGGCTTAGAGGCAGGAGTGAGGTTTGCTCCTTGGAAGGCGGAAAAGACTTCCAGGGTAGTTAGAGCCCAGAGAACAAGGGAGGAGTTAGATGAGATAACAGTGGAGGATGCAGAAGCCACATCAGCTCTCTTCTAAACTGTGCAATTTAAGCTTAAACACAGTAAGTAAGGAGACAAAGTTCACACACGGTTGGAGGCGGTGGAATCAGGACACCAGTTACTCCAAAGTCTCTACTCTCCCCCTACCACAGTGCCTGTCCTGGGGGGTCCTTCTGACTCTAACCTGTTCCTTTACTGCCTAAATAATTACACCTGATATGACCTTTACTCTTGCTTCCAGGCTTATTGTCTACCCCCAAAATCTATCACCTCAACTACTGACATGTCCTTGGAGAAGCCATCCTGGCACCTCTCCAAAAGCTCTTTGTGTCTGCAGTGCCCTCCCGTGCCACAGATGCCTGATAAACAGTAACTCACCCCTGACCTCCCTGAGCCTCTGCCTGCCCTGCAGCTCTAGCAGATCCATTAACCTCTTCCCTCATAGCCCCCCTAGCTGGTGCATTCTGCCGTGGACCTACTTACTACCGGAGATGGTACATTTTGGTAATATGCTGTCACTTCCAACTAAATCTCAAGTCACTTAATCATGTCTTACTAATCTCAGCACATTGCCTGACACATACATTTTTTTTTTACTTCATTACTGAGTTAATGAATCAATTTCTACAGAAGAACACACTTCCCATTCTGTTCTCTGTTATGAACCATGACAAGCACACTAGAGCACTCAGCTGATAATGGGTCTATTTGTCCTGAACTGTGAAGCTGAGGTCTAAACTGGTGTTTCAGCCACACTGCTGGCTTCCTAATATATTATGATAATGCTTTCAAGCTCCCCATATCGTCGATTGATGTCCTGTCTAATAAAGAGCCTATCATTTTTAGCATTCCCTTGAGTCCTCAGTTAATAATCATTCCATTTTCACCTGAAATAGATTTCATTCCAATCTATTGTTGTCAAAACCCACACAGACTTGATACTTTGTACACAAGCTACACTGAACATGCAGGAAGCTTAGAAAATTTTATATTGACCAACATGATTTTCAAGCCATCACGTGAGTACCTAACAAAAAATTACCACCCCATTTAAGACAGATTCAAATAGCTTTGTCTTGAATGAATCAGTGGCTTGGTATTATCCAGCTTTCATTTTCTATGTCATGATTTGGTTTAATTTAACATTGATTGAGCAAGCTGAGTAAATATAAATTGATTTTTTTCAGGGATAATGCTTTGATCATTTGGCTCTATATGTGGCTTATACCTGTTAGTCATTACAAAGATAAATCAAGAAACATAATTGAAGCAATGTTATATACTCAATGGGGAATCACTGGTCATGTAGCATGTGTGCACAAAGTGACCTTGTCAAATTAGCCATGGAAACATCAAGTGCTATGGAATTTAAAAGCAATGTAATCAGGTATCAGAGCAAAGGTCTACCTTAGACTACATGACTTAGAAAACAAGTTTATTGTCAGTACTTGGGTCTTTCCTTTCAATGTCCAGTCTACCCGTAAAACTACAGTAAAATTCCTGATAATGTCATCTGGTTGAAAAGTGTGCTACTGCCATGATATGTTCTACTGAAAGCACTCTAACTTGGAAGGGCCACCAACAACTGGCATCTGGAAGACCACAGAAAATGCCAAAGGGTCTAGAAAATGTGCCTTCATTAGAATAGTTCATATGATTGGCATGTGTTGTCAAGATTATAAGAAACTTCGCTTTTGCTTCCAACATGGCCAAGTAGAACAGACTAGACCCGATTTTTGCAGATAACAACTATCAACTTGGGATAAAATACAAAAACAAAGCAAAACCAATTGGAAATGATTTAGCTACAGTAAAATGAATAAAGGAAGGGCTGAATCTGGAGGAGAGTCACTTGGAAGAAGGGAATCACAGAGTGAGCTACTCATGTATAGTTTTGGGCCTGAGAGTAGTCCATAGTCAGAACAATGCATTTCTCAAATCATAGCTTTCTCTTGCTCTAAATACACTATGGTTCCCTATATCCTTTATGATAAACTCAAAACTTTTCACCTATTCTTCAAAGGGCATCATGACAAGACCTGGATGCCTCTATAACTTTATATCTTTTTATGCAGCAGGCTTCCAAGTTTCTGGGCTTCTGTTCAGGCCAACTCCTTCTCTTGGGTACTGTATCCCATTTCCATTTGCTAGTTCAAGAACATGGTTACTCCAGTTGACCTCTTTCTTGACTGCCTTATCTCTTCTCTCCTCTAATCCTGTACCCCTCCAGTTACTGCTCTAGCTCTTGGATCCTCTTTACAAAAGATGTCCTTGAAAGGGTTGTTTATAGTCTTTCCATGCAGTCTCTCTTCAGCCAACCCCAACTATGCTTTATTTCTCCAATCTTCCACTAAAATTGCCCTTGCTAAGGTAACTAATGACTTTCCAGTTTCTGTCTAGTGATCGATTCACAGTCCCCATCCTATCTGAACTACCAATAGCTTTTGTCACATCTGATTACTGCCTCCTCCTTCAAATACCTTATTCCCTTGCCTTCTGGATGCCACACATCCTAGGTCTCCTTTTCCTGAAAAGCTGTTCCTTCTCTGCCTCCTTTCATGGATTCTCCTTACTTTCTGAATCCCTAGAGATTGGAATCCCTGAGAGTGATTCCTCAGAACTGTTCTCTTCCTACATTCCTTTCCTGAGTGATCTCCTCTAATCCTAAAGTTTTAAATATCAATACAACTAAGAATCATAAATTTTTATTTCCAGCCATGAATCTTCTCTTATCTTCAGTCTGTAACAGTCAATTACCTGCTCAACATCTCCCACATGTATGCCCAATAGATGTCTGAGACTGCATATCATCCACTGAATTCCTGATTCCAACTCCATCCCCACTCTACTGTCCAGCACGTTCCTCTGGTGATTATGCCCATCTTGGTAAATAACAACTCTGCCCCTCCTGTGGGTGTGAGGACCAACACCTTAGCATCATTCTTCATTTCATTCTTTCTCACACTTCAATATCCAACTAATCAACAAAACCTATTGGTTCTACCTTTAAAATACACCCCAAATCTGTGGTGCCTGGGGGAGCTCTGTCAGTTAACCATCTGACTCTTGACCTTAGCTCAGGTCTTGATCTCAGAGTCATGAGATTGAGCCCAGAGTCAGGCTCTGAGCTGAGTGTGGAACCTGCTGGGGATTCTCTCTCTCCCTCTCTTTCTCTCTCTCTGCCCATCCCCTGTTCGCTCTCTCTAAATAAATAAATAAACATTTAAAAAAAAAATGTCAACAACTGAATGAGTCATTTAGGTATAAGGGGGGATTCACTAATGACCCTGATGCTTCTACCTGGGGAAACTATGTGGACGAGACTGCCATTAGGTAAGCACCTGAAAACAGAAAGATGAGGTTTGGGGAGCATAGGGATTGGAAAATTAATGAGGTCCATTTTACGTCTGTTGTGTTAAAGTGCTTTTGAGCCTTTAACTATTGGAAATACTCAATAGTAACTTGGCAAAACAAGTGTGAAGCTGGGTTATTTGTAGTAACTAACACCAGGGGTGGATGAAATGGCTAGAGAGTGTGCAAAGAAAGAAGAAAGGGTGGTCCTAAATTCTGAAGAACATAACACCTCAAGGGGCAGATAGAGAAGTTGACACAGCTGAGATAGAAAGAGTGTACTCCATGAGCAGGAAGAAAACCGAAACAGTATCAGAAATCAATGGGGAAGGGGCGCCTGGGTGGCTCAGTTGGTTGAGCATCCAACTCTTGATTTCCGCTCAGGTCCTGATCCCAGGGTCATGGGACCAAGCCCTACATTAGGCTCCACGTTGAGCATGGAGCTTGCTTAGGATTCTCTCCCTCTCTCTCTGCCCCTCTCCTCTTCTTGTGCTCTCTCTCCCTCAAAAAAAAAAAAAAAAATATATATATATATATATATATATATATATATATATATATAATTAGTGGGGACAAACCTTCAAGATGGAGGGAATAGCTATTACCACTAGAGCCCCCCAAAGAGACAAAATGAAAAGAGGCTTAAGAGACAACAAATGATAGTTTGCAGGAGATATTTCAGTTCTGTGGCCCAAAGAGAACTCAGATGGTAGAGTACTGAATGGGGGAATGAGGTAAAAGAGGTGCACCCTGACTCAGTCAGTTAAGCGTCCGACTTCGCTCAGGTCATGATCTCATGATTTGTGAGTTCGAGCCCCGCGATCAGGCTCTGTGCTGATAGTTCAGAGCCTGGAGCCTGCTTCAGATTCTGTGTCTCCTTCTCTCTCTGCCCCTCCCCCACTCATGCTCTGACTTTCTGTCTCTCAAAAATAAATAAACATTTAAAAAACAAAAACAGGTGCACCCTTTCCAGAAGCTTTATGATGTCAGGAAGTAGTGAGAGGACGTTCAATATAAAGGCAGGCTCAATATACATTTTTTTTTGGAAGGAGAGATACTCGAGCATGTTTTTAGTATCCAAAGAAGAAGAAATCCCAACAGTTGAACATTACAGATGGGGAAAAAGAAGCAATAACCAAAATTCCAGGGGAGACACATCTTTAAAGTACAGACTGAGAAAAGAGCATAGAAAGAAAAAGGGAAATATCATTCATTCATACTTTCAAAAACCATTTGTAGAGCATCAACTATGTGCCAGGCACTGTTGTCGACACTTGAAATCTATCCATGAAGAAAATAAAGAAGCCTGCCCTTATGTAGCTTATATCTTAGCAAGGTTAGTAGGGGGAGAGGGGACATAAAATAACAAAGAACACTATAAATACATAAATTATGAGTATGATTTGATTATGATTTGATAGAAGGCACCAAGTACCAAGGAATAAAAATAGAACACTGTAAGGGAGATCGAGAGAGTCATAACGGGGAATTGCATAGCAATTCTGTAAAAGAGTAATGTCAAAGAAGAGCTTATACACAAGCTAAGACAAATGAGGGAATTTGCCACGTGTAATACAGGCAAAAAGAAAGAATGAGTGCAAGCTTATGCACGAAGAGGAGAAATAAAATTTGCACTTTCAGTATCAGAGAAACTAAAAGATAAATTAGCTATCAAAGGAAGAAATATTGCCACAATTTAGCTGTATGTTTCCTTTTTTAAAAAAATTTTTAATGTTTATTTATTTTTGAAGGAGAGAGAAACAGAGCATGATAGCTACATGTTTCTTGAAGGGAGGAGTCATTAAGCAGAATTAACCTCTTGGGGCGCATGGGTGGCTTAGTTGGTAGAATGTATGACTCTTGATTTTGGCTCAGGTCACCATCTCCTGGTTGGTGGGATTGAGCCCCGCATCAGGCTCTGCCCTGAGAGCACGGAGCCTTCTTGGGATTCTGTCTCTCCCTCTCTGCCTCTCCCTTGCTTGTGCACACACACTCTTTCTCTCTCTCTCTCTCTCTCTCTCTCTCTCTCTCTCAAACATAAATAAATAAACAAGCAAACAAACAAAGAATCTCTTTCTGTGTGTTCTCCAGGGAGCCAAGCTAGTATCTCTGGACTCAGTGTATTATACTTAGATTAGATTAGCAGTGGGGTCACTGAAAAGTCAGGAGGCCCATGATTAATTAATAGGATCTGGGGGCACCTGGCCAGTTCAGTGGGTAGAGCATGTAGCTCTTGATCTCAGGGTCGTGAGTTCGAGCCCGAGATTGGGTGGAGAGATTGCTTACATACATAAACTTAAAAGAAAAAACAGGATCTTCTTCCATCAGCTACAGCCCAGAGAAGCTCACCGTAGAGTTCCATCTCACTATTACAAAACAGCCAAGCAAGGAATTTCATAGTTATTACTCATACCTCTCTTTATTGATTCATTTGGGCAGCAATAATTTATTATTAAAGCTAATTTACTCAAAATGTTCATACACACTGTAATAAATAAGGCCTCTAGATTCACATATGAAGCAGATCTAAATAAAACTGCACACTACCTATAGAATTCCTCCTTCACCTAAAGGCACCAACTCAATCAAAGAAAAGTCTGTCCAGATGGCTAGGAAGTTTTAGGGATTTCATGAGACCAAGAAAGGATGATTGCTACTCTCTACGTCCAAATTTCTCACACGTTCTGTATTTTCAAAGACCAGTACAGTTGAAAATGGCCTTGTATTCACCGCATTGATACACCCTCAAAATTTCCCACAGTGAAGACACCCGAAAGATAAAAACTCAGAGTGCCACAAAAACCACTGCAGAAGCTAAGAGGAAGCTCCATTACCCAGCAAAAGTGATGGGGTGAGGTGACCCCCATTCCCCCCCCCCGAAAGCTATTCTGATCTGCCGTCTGTCTGAAAGAAAGTAAAGAGATACGATTTCCCTCCTCTACCAACAGCTTCCCTCGTCCAGGGACTCGGCCTCTGAAAACAACATTAAATATGGTCTGTCGAGGGGCGCCTGGGGGGCTCAGTCGGTTGTCTGACTTCTGCTCAGGTCATGATCTCGCGGTTTATGGGTTCGAGACCCACATCGGGCTCTGTGCTGACAGCGCAGAGCCTGGAGCCTGCTTCAGATTCTGTGTCTGCCTCTCTCTCTGCCCTTCCCTCACTCGTGCTCCGGCTCTCTCGCTCTCAAAAATAAATAAACATTAAAAAATTAAAATAAATAAATAAACAAATATGGTCTGTCGGTTCTTAATTGTATTCCTCAAGGAAGCAGATCACGGCCCCTCAGTTGTTTCTCTATAGCCCTTTAGAGTCAAATCATCCAGCCTAACTTGGGGCTAGGAAGGCATGCGCTGACAGTGAGCCAGTGTAATCTAGGATGTGTAGACCCTACAATGAGGTGCTCCAGTTGGAAGCATGGAAATTCCCTGGCAAAAAAAATCCCTGGCAGTTGTTGGCCCTGTAATTATAGCTTCGCATGGATTGCATCTGTTAAGAGCGTCAGACAGCCAAGAATTGGGAGAAAGGGAGGCCCCCACCTCAGTGCAGTCAGGCTGTATTACACAAATGCCCACTCAAAATTAGGAATTTGGCTGGAGGCTGTCCACATCAATTTCTCCTCTAAGCAGGAGATTTGACAAGGGGATTTGACCAGTACTCAAGTCGACAATGAGTAAAGCCAAGAGAATTCCACACATCTAGTCTTTTGACAAAGATAGAGTCTAGATCTCTCCTGCCTTATTTGAATAAAAGTAAGAAAAAAGCTTTGGACCTATGAGAATATATGCAGAAAGGGAGAGAAACATTCTCCTAAAGATTCAGAGTAATAGTGGGTGAGTGAAATGACTTATCCCAAGAAATAGACAGTTATTTTGAGAAACATGTGTCCCTAAAGGACCCAAGAAACCACTGTCTATATAAAGAAAATCACAAGAAGTAAAAGGCAAATTGCAAATACAACAGGCTAAGTCACAAAGATATTAAGTTGGGATAAAAAAGGAGCTCCATGCATTGTAAAAGAGTATAAAGAAAGGAAAATTTCACCAGATGAAGTACAAAATTTTCACTAAAGAAAGGAAAAGTAGAAGTATTGTTATAGAATTTAAAATCATAGATGTGGAAAAAAAGTCTTGGGGAGGTGAGTCAAAGCCTGGGAACAGAAATATTCCTTTGTTGGTAGAAACAGCATTGAAATAGGAGGTTTGATAGAAATCAGAGGACAGGGAGCAAAATCCAGATCATGTATCTCAATCCTACCCATCCCCTACCCATCCCCATATCCCCATATTCATTCCCAGAGCCCCCAGTATCAGAGAAGCAAGATGTGGGGGAAGGGAGAGGAGGAAGCCTGGGTGGCTCAGTCGGTTAAGCATCCGACTTCAGCTCAGGTCATGATCCCATGGTTTCTGAGTTTAAGCCCCACATCAGTCTCTCTGCTGTCAGTGTGGAGCCGCTTTGGATCCTCTGTCCCCCTCTCTCTCTGCCCCTCCCCCACTCATGCTCACATTCTCTGTCTCTCTCAAAAATAAATAAACATTAAAAACAAAACAGCAAAATGGAACTAACACCTCCCTCTCAAAATATCATTTGGGAGGAAGGGAGAAAACAGACTCCAATTAGGTATGACGGGTGCCAAGGAGAATCAACCCAGGTTGCATCAGAGTATAAAGAAGATCTGGAGAGAGTCACTCAAACACGAGCCACAGGAAGAGCAGAGGCATGGCATTCCTGCAAGTTTTCTGTGCTGGATGTCTCCCACTGGCCCTTCTCACCACCCTGTCTCCACCCGCCGCCTGCATTCTCTATGCCCTGGAAGGTTGAACGTTCTTTATGCACAAACCCCTTTTGGCTTCTCTCTGGAAGCCACCTGCAAAAGAGTATAGGAAAGGAGAAATTAAGTTTAAGGTAATTCATTCCCACCTCTCTCATATGACCTCCGATGACCATGGACAAGGTTGTCTCTCTATAGAAGACTACAGTTTCTACTGGGTGGACTCTTCTGTAACTCTCTTCTCTGGGCTCCAAGAACCACATCCTCTTTTTGCCTCTTCAGCCCTGGGGGTGAGAATGGCTCCCTGCTGTTGCTGGCCAAAGGGTACTAGCTTTTGTTGGCATGGGCATCCCTAACTCCTGCCTATAGCTTTGTGAACAGTTTCCCTATTAAACTTCCTCAATTATCCCAGTTTGCATCTATCATCCATTTCCAGCCAGGACCCTGAAACATATACTTGAGCAAATGTAAAATAAAGTAAGAGAAAGAACATACCAAAGAGAGAGAAATAGCCTGAAACCGAAGCAAGCGTAATCCAAGCAAGAGAACATGCCTCGCATACTTTTGCCTTTCATTCAATGAGTAAGAGCTCAAGGACAAGATTATCAAGTCAAGAATGACATTTAAAAGGAGATTAGAGGGGTGCCTGGGTGACTCAGTAGGTTGAGCATCTGACTTTGGCTCAGGTCATGATCTCACAGTTCATGAGTTCAAGCCCCACATCGGGTTCTGTGCTGACAGCTCAGAGCCTGGAGCCTACTTTGGATTCTGTGTCTTCCTCTCTTTCTCCCCCTCCCCTGCTCATGCTCTGTCTGTCTCTCTCTTGAAAATAAACATTAAAAAAGAATTTTAATAGATAAATAAAAGAAGATTAGAAATAAGACAACAAATTGATAACTTGATAACTAAGACATGAACTACTGCCATTTACTACCCAGGTAAAAATTAATTTCAGATAGCAAAAAATGAAATGAATAGAGCTGAGAAGCAAATTAATGATGTTGAGAAGGTTACAATGACTACAAAAGAAAAAAAGTATAGCAATTAGAGAAGAAATGAGGGATGTAGAAGACAAACACATTTTAACACAAAGATAATCAAGGTCTCTGAAGTCAAGGACACAAAAGTGATGCCCAAAGTATTCTGACATCTTTAAGTCTTCTCTGAAATGAAGGAAGAACTGACCCTACAGATAAAAACAGCTTATCTGTTTAATTAAATGGGTCAATACCAAGATATCTGGGAAATAAACTTTAATGATAAAAAAAATAATTTTTTGGGCAACCAAATGCAGAGACAAATTTATCCACCAGAGTGAGAAGGCACACCAGCCTCAGTTTCCCCCAAAGCAATGATCAATGCCAAAAGATTAGGAGACATGTCTACAGGGCCAAGAAGAATATCATACTCAGACAAGTTTTAATTCAAGTATAAAAGCAACAGGAAGACACATCAAGAAACATCAAGAAACAGTAACACCCACAAAAACTTTTTGAAAAAAAAAATAGTCCATAATGAAATCCAGGCAAACAAGAAAAAAACTAGAAATAAAGTATAGAGGAAGAAAGTAGTCAGGACAGAAGGCTTGGTGAAAAGCAGAATGCATTAGAAGATAATTTGCAAATTATATGTGTGATAAGGGCTTAATATCCAAAACATATCAGGAACTTATACCGCTCAACACCAAAAAAACAAATAATTTGACTTAAAAAAGGGTGGAGGATATGAACTGACATTTTTCCAAAGGAGATGTGAAATCCAAATGAAGATGTGATATATGTATCATATAACATATGTGATATGATATGTGCCATATGTGATATGATATATACCATATGTGATGTGATATATATGTCATATATCATATGTGAGATATACATATCATGTTTTCTTTATCATTCATATATATGATATGTTATTCATATATATATGTATATATATATGCAACAGAATATTACTCAGCTATTAAAAACAAGAATGAAATGTTGTCACTTATCACTATATGGATGGACTTAGAAGATACTGTGTGAAGTGAAATAAGTCAAAGAAAGACAAATACAGCATGAATTCACTTATATGTGTAATATATAAAACAGAACAAATGAACAAACAAAACAAAACAAAACAGCAACAGACTCATAGATACAGAGAAGAAACTGGTGGTTGCCAGAGGGGGGAGTGGTCAAGAGCTGGGAAAAATAAGTAAAGGGAATTAAGAGGTACAAACCTCCAGTTATAAAATAAATGTCACAGGGATGTCATGTAAAGCATAGGGAATATAGTCAATATTGTAATAACTTTGTATGATGACTAGTTATCATGGGGATCATTTCATAAAATACAAACATATCGAATCATGGTGATGCACACCTGAAACTAACAGGATACTGTATGTTAATTACTCTTCAATAAGTTTTTTTTTAATTGACATGCATAAGGGCTCAGAAAATATACCACCCAAATGCCCTTAAAACTTAAAGACATGTACCAGATAATCACTAAATCGATTAGCACTGAGAGTTCACAAGGTGGAAAGTGACTGTATAAAAAGGCCAATAGTTCCTCTCCTGTTGGAAGTCAATTCTAATGGCCGAGCCTCAACCATGGAAATGCCCCCATTCAGGGACAGCTGTCAACTTCACAACCCAACCTTATTCCTGTAGGTCTGGTTTCCCCATCAGACCTAAGATTTCACCAATTCTGGGAAACCCTGGAGGGAGGGATGGTGATGGCACAGGAAAGAAAACACTGTACTGAGATCAAGGTCAACTTATAAAAATAAATGGCCTAGCATTTCTGCTACTACTAAGATATGCTAAGTAGTTGAACATTCATACTAAGAACAACTAGAAAATCCAGAGCTTTGGAAGCAGTGAGAACCAGAGGGGCTAAAATTCTAGAGAGAAGAGAACCTTTGAGACATGAACCTTTCAGGCTGAATCTCAATGTGGTTAGTGTCTTTTTTGTTAATTTTTTTTTTTTTAATTTTAGACGGGGAGAGAGAGCAAACAGAGGAGAGGGGGAAAGGAGAGAGAGAGAGGATCTTAAATAGGCTCCACACCCAGTGTGGAGCCCAAGGGGCTCTGCCCCACAACCCTGAAATCATGACCTGAGCCCGAATCAAGAATCGAATGCAGGGCCCCTGGGTGGCTCAGTCATTTAAGCATCCGACTTCGGCTCAGGTCATGATCTTGCAGTTTGTGAGTTCCAGCCCCACATCAGGCTCTGTGCTGACAGCTCAGAGCCTAGAACCTGCTTCGGATTCTGTGTCTCCCTTTCTCTGTCCCTCTCCTGCTTGCACTCTGTCTCTCTCTTTCTCAAAAATAAATAAACATTAAAAACAATTTAAAAAAAGAAAAGAGTTGGATGCTCAATCAACTGAGCCACCCAGGTGTCCCTCCCAATGTAGTTACAGCCTGAAAATCAGGCCCCGTCCCAGGCAGAGGGGCCACAGATGGGGGACAGAGATGCCAATGAGCTTTAGGTGGTCATGCTGAGAAGTCGAGACAAACTTGTACACTTGAGGGGCTTCAAACACACGGACGGTTTTCCTTCAACATTTGTTGAATTCCAAAGCTGTGCAGGGCTGGAGGCTAAAGGGCTAAGAAGGCAATCTCTGAAGGCAAACTGGAATGTTACGCATTTCCTTGGTGCTTAAGAGAAAAAAACACCTGCCAAGAAGAGCCCTATAAAATTAAAATTCCTAGAGAGAGCAAATAATTCACTCTGATGAGCTGCAACTGTTTGGGGGTTTTTTGTTTTGTTTTGTTTTTTTGGTTTTTGTTTTGTTTTGTTTTGTTTTATTAGGGAGAAGATGACAATCTGGGCCAATGTAGAGACTTAGTATCCAGACTTAGGCCCCAGTAGATGAACAGAAAACAGAGCAGAGCTTTGGCAGTTATGTGGGGCTAGAGTGGCAAATGTGGAGATTGGAGACATTGCAAACTCACTGCTGGTCTCCCCTAGAATCACTGCCAAAGTCTAGAGTTTGTGGGATAGAAAAGATTAAAAATTAAGTCTACAATTTCTAAATTTTTTTTAACATTTATACATTTTTTGAGAGACAGATCATGAGCGAGGGAGGGACAGAAAGAGAGGGAGACACAGAATCCAAAGCAGGCTCTGGGTTCTGAGCTGTCAGCACAGAGCCTGGTGCAGGGCTCGAACCCACAAACCATGAGTTCATGACTTGAGCCAAAGTCGGACCTCTTAACTGACTGAGCCACCCAGGTGCCCCAAGTCTGTAACTTCTAAAAAGCAGAATAAAAATCCCCAGTCGCTCAGTCATAAGACAAGTAACTGTCACACTCTCAAATGAAAGCCACGAAAAGCCACAACCCTGAAACAGGGGAAAGCCAGGTAGACTGGGTCTTACCTAAGCTACAGCTCAAATGTGAGTCTTATTTAATCTCTGGCTGAATTCAGGGAATCATATCCATACTCTTATTCCTCAGTAGAAGAAAAAGTAAACCTCCTCTGATGGAAAATAGCATCATCTGGTGTCTCTGACTTTTTTTGTTTTTAATATACAGCATCCCACATTTGATAAGAAATTAGTAGACATGCCAAGACACAGGATCCATGTGACAAATACCAAAAGAAAAAAATAGCCAAAACAAGAAAACTCACTGATAATTCTGGACCCCAGAGAACAGAGCTAGCAGAATCAAATGGACATTCTAGAACTGAAAGCTGTAATACTGAAATCAAGGATCCAATAGATAGGTTTAATGGCAAATTGGATCTAACAGAAGGATCAGTGAACTGAAAACATGGTTTAATAAAAATATCCAAAATGAACAATAAAAAAAAAAAAGAGAATGGGGAGAAATAATGACCCTCCTATTACAGCAATAATTGGTTAAAAATGTTTTTTATAGGTGCCTGAGTGGCTCAGTCGGTAAGTATCTGACTTCAGCTCAGGTCATGATCTCGTGGTTTGTGAGTTCGAGCCTCACATCAGGCTCCGTGCATACAGCTCAGAGTCTGGAGCCTCTTCAGATTCTGTGTGTCTCTCTCTCTGCCCCTCCCCCCCCCAAAAAAAAATAAAAATAAATAAACATTTAAAAAATGTTTGTTTTAAAAGATCCCATTTGCATTGCAACACAAATAATAAAGCAGCTAAGAATAAATCCACAGAAGAAATGTCCAGAAATTTTATGGAGAAAGATGTTAAGAATTTACTAAAGGCTGTAAGAGAAGGCATGAATACATGGTTAGATAGATCATACCCAGAGCTATAAAGGTCACATTAAAATAAAAGAATTCTGAGGTACCTGGGTGGCTCAGTCAGTTACACGTCTGACTTTGTCTCAGGTCACGATCTCGTGGTTTGTGAGTTCAAGCCTGCATCAGGCTCTGTGCTAACAGCTCAGAGCCTGGAACCTGCCTTGGATTCTGTGTGTGTGTCTCTCTCTGTCCCTCCCCTGTTCACGTGCTCTCTCTCTCTCTCTCTCAAGAATAAACATTAAAAAATTAAAATATATGAATTCTACCTGCATTAATCTACACATACAAAAATTCAATCAAAATTCCAGTAAGATTTGAAAATTCACTTTATAAAGAAAGAATCTCAAAACATTGGGGAAAGATGCAGGATTTAATAAAGGGCTATGGAACAACTGACTATCCATTTGGGGAAACAAAAATAGGCTTCTATTTCAATATTTCCTCCTGTCTCACTCCTTCATATTTTTCTATATATCCGTATACATTACTGTGCTCACAAAAAAGAAGTAGAACCTTCATAGATGAGGTTCCTCATAGATGAGGAAGCAGGGATGGGAGGACACAAGACCATTGATGAGATCAATGTGAACATTTTCATCACAGTCCAAAACCTATTCAGGAGATACCACTGAAAAAGTTGGAAGAGGGTGCCTGGGTGGCTCAGTTAAGCATCTGACTTTGGCTCAGGTCATGATCTCACGGTCTGTGAGTTCAAGTCCCACATCAGGTGAGCTCAAGTCCCACTTTGGGTGAATACAAGCCTCAGGTGAGTCCTGCTTCTCTCATCTCTCTCCCTTTCCCTCTTCTGCCCCTCGTGGAATTCTCTCTCTCTCTCCCTATCCCTCTCTCTCTCTGCCCCTGAATCACTTGCACCCTCTCTCTCAAAAAAAAAAAAAAAAAAAAAAAAAAAAGTTGATACGAAGAGCGCTCCATCTCCAGAGATGGTAAATATAAGGTACAAGTTGCTGAGGGCAAGTGACAGAATTTTTAGTCTGCTGCACCATGCAGCAGGGTCATCTGGGTGAGAAGCCATCCCACACATTTCCCCCTCGTCCCCAGCTAGACCAGGCAACAATGAAAGTGTTTGCCTTCAGGAAGGACAAGAGACTGTGAGAGCTTATCTGGAGGGGTCTATAGGGTTAGAAACATCCAGGAAGATTGGAGAACAACACCCAGATCTTCAATAAGAGGCCATGGAGAACCACACATTGCAATATATCATAAGAGCTTAACAAAGTTGCTGGTCAGATCAATGTATTAAAATCAATATCTATCAGCGAAACCAATTAGAAAATGTGCTAAGAAAAAAACTGTGCCTTTCAGGCACATGCATCTCAATGTGTATAGCAGCATTATCCACAGTAGCCAAAGTATGGAAAGAGCCCAGATGCCCATCGATGGATGAATGGATAAAGAAGATATAGTATATATATACAATGGAGTATTACTCGGCAATCAAAAATAATGAAATCTTGCCATTTGCAACTACGTGGATGGAACTGGAGAGTGTGATGCTAAGTGAAATTAGTCAGAGAAAGACAAATATCATATGACTTCACTCATATGAGGACTTTAAGAGACAAAACAGATGAACAGAGGTGAAGGGAAGCAAAAATAATATAAATACAGGGAGGGGGACAAAACATAAGAGACTCTTATGAGAGGCTATATAAACTGAGGGATATAGAGAATAATATAGAGGATATAGAGAACAAACAGGGTTGTTTGCTGGAGGGGTTATGGGGGGGGTGGGCTAAATGGATCAGGGGCATTAAGGAAGACACTTGTTGGGATGAGCACTGGGTGTTATATGTAGGGGGTGAATCACTGGAATCTACTCCTGAAATCATTATTGCACTATATGCTAACTAACTTGGATGTAAATTCACAAATAAATAATTAAATGATTGTTAAAAAAATAAAATAAAATAATAAAAATAATCTTAAAAAAAAAGAAAGAAAGAAAAAACTGTCCCTTTCAAAATAGAGACAACCACCATAACATAATTGGAATTAAACTTCATTAAGTAGGGACTCCTGGGGGTGTCTGGGTGGCTCAGTCAGTGAAGCATCTGACTCTTGATTTCAGTTCAGGTCATGATCCCACAGTTTCTGAGCTCGAGCCCTGCACTGCCCTGACAGTGTGGATCCTGCTTGGGATTCTCTCTCCCTCTCTCTCTGCCCTTCCCCTGCTTGTTCTCACACCTGCACAAGCATGCTCTCTCTCTCTCTTGTCAGTGGAAGAATGAAATTAATACTTACTTAGTGTTAAATTAATACTTACATTTAAGTGAAAACAGTCCCAGAGAGGAAGAGAAACTGAGGCGTAAAGGTATCATTTGAGCCACTAGATAAAACCATGCCTGAATCCTAAATTCTTGGGAGGGCAACAAATGCCCTGTGGTCATTGGGTAAGCAAATTTGAGTTGCTTGGTTTCTCTGTCTCTTGCAAACAAGAGTCCTATACGTCAGATTTTGAGTAAGGAACTCAAGGAACACAAATTTAATGTTATAATAATGCTGCTTTTATAGGTAAATGAGAAGAGGGAAACTCCCAAGGATTTCCCATTTCCTACAGGATAAATCATACTCCTTAGGCACTATTCCACCAAGACACATTGGAGCCTGGGGCAAAAGGAAAAATCAGTAACACTGATCCTGTCTTTATTTTAAATTTGGTATTTTGCTCATTATGGATTTTTCACACAGATTTGGGATTTTTTACTTTTTTTTAATGTTTATTTTTGAGAGTGAGAGCGAGAGAGCAGGGGAAGGGCAGAAAGAGAAGGAGACACAGAATCAAAAACAGGCTCCAGGCTCTGAGCTGTCAGCACAGAGCCAGACTCAGGGCTTGAACCCACAAAGAGTGAGATCATGACCAGAGCCTACATTGGACGCTTAAACAACAGAGCCACCCAGGAGCCCCCAGATTTGGGATTTCTTAAGTATTGCATTAAAACATCATTTATCTTTACGTGTGAGTTGTTTCTGGAGTCCCCTTTAATTTTGTACCTGAGGTAAATGCCTTGGTTCCCTCACCATAGTATCAGCCTTGTCTTCGGGCTCTTTATCATCTGGGGCTACACTAATTATCCATCTAGAGTGGACACTGTGGTGTACCACCTGATTTTTTTAAATTTTTTTTCATGTTTATTTATTTTTGAGAGAGAGAGAGAGAGAGAGAGAGAGAGCGTGAGCAGGGGAGGAGCAGAGAGAGAGGAAGACACAGAATCCAAGGCAGGCTCCAGGCTCTGAGCTGGCAGCAGAGAGCCTGACGTGGGGCTCGAACCCACGAACCTTGAGATCATGACCTGAGCCGAAGTCAGATGCTCAACTGACTGAGCCACACGAGCACCCCATGTACCACCTGATTTCTACCAAACACTTAAAGTTTCAAGAATTTATTCCCCCACTGCTGGGACCATGGAAGGCTGACAGCTGGCATCTGGGTCCCTGACTCACTCCACACCTCACTCATTGCCCTTAGCTGAAGAGAGACACCTTGCCCAAGATCATACCCTCTCCCTGGGGGCAAGCCAGATAATAAAAACTCAGGTGGGAATATACAGGTCTGTAGCAACTCTGCAGGGCCATCCTAGCTCTAGAATTCTCTGTAGGGATTGGATCACCCTACACCATTGTCCAGCTTCCTTCTCTGTCCAGTCCTGCTATCTTCCCTTTCCAACAGATGTTGATTCCCGGAACACATCCCTATAAATGCCCTATATGCATCTCTCTGTCTCAGAGTCTGTGATCCAGAGAAGTCACCTGCAACACCTATCTAATTTCACAACACCTCCAGCAATACCAACCTAATTTCCCATCACCCCAAACAAATATCCTTAACTTCTGCCAAGGCTGTTCTTCCCCTTGTCTTTACGTTATGCTCATACATACATCTATAGTTCTGGTGCATTTTTCCTCTTGCCCCTAAATTCCTCATCTCTCTCCTTGGCCTTTTCAACCCCTACCATCTTCAAGACATGGCACAAGACCCACCTCGTACACAAATGACTTCTCTATCCAGTCCAGCCTACTACTCCTGAATTTTATTGTCCTTAAATATATATCAAAGGATCCATGAGCTTCCTGTCCCATGCACTATGTTCTTTTTGAATCTCTTGGTCATAGTTATAGCAGGATTTGACCTAGGTTAACATCAAGCCACCACTGATGCTCCCAGAGCCAACAGCCTTCCTATTGAAGTCCTGACTTTTCTGACTCCTTTGTATTTTCTCACACCACTACACCCACTCATTCGCAGAATGGACTGAGTTCACTTGGCCACCGGTTTCACCTGCCTGGCAGGCTGAGAAAGTATTTCTTACTTAACCTGCAGGCAAAGGGCCTTCTGAAGCCCTCCTTTCCAAGTCTTGATGGTTTGATAAGGATTTCCTGTCACTTGTATTTTCTATCTAATAGCATCATGCTTGGGGAAAAAACACCGTATTAGTTCCATGTGGTAACTCTACAAAGAATAGAGGAGGCTTCAGTGAAAGAGACCAGAGAATTTTTTCCCTTGAAGTCCTGAAAAACCAGCGAACATTCATAATATGAATTTGGCTATGGCAAGCCCTAAGATGACCTATAATACACTCAATCCTGGCATTAATTGAACACATTCCAGAGTTTCCTGGGAAGGAACAAAAACCAATGACCAACAAACTCCCTGAACAAGTAAAACCTATTACCTGTAAGAAGAGATTTTTAAAATTATCGTACCTATAATATCTTCTTTGATATCGACATTGCTTATCTTCATTGCATTTGATTCTCAAAATGGCCCTGTGCATTAGGTTAACCTGCATTGTACATAAGCAGAACCTGATGCTTGGAGAGGTTAAAATATATATCTAATATCACAGAACTAATAAATGGCCAAGTGGAATCTTGAATCCCACTCGTCTGGCAGTCCAAAGTCTTTTCCACTATGCACACTGCCCTCAACTGGACTAATGGCTAGAGCTTTATCACTAAGTTATCTGCTCACAAAATGGCGCTAATATTTCACTCACTAACACCCAAGGGGGAACTCAGTTCATCATTTCTGATAGCCATCAATGTTCTACTTCTCTGTACAGCAGCTCTGGCTACAGGGACTCTTCCTGGTCATGAGAATGGCAATGAGGCTGATTCTCTCAGGAGTCAGGATGGTGTGCCTTTTTTTTTTTTTTTAATGTAAATCAGAGATATTGGCAACTGAGCAAGAACTTTATCTCTAACAAGGGAAGACAAATGAGAGTCTCTCAGAAAGCTGACGATTATAAATAACTCAGCCTTAGCAAAGGGAAGAGATCATTTCCTTAGAGCTTGTGGTGCTCAATTATAAGGTATTTACACTAAGAAAAACCAGACTTTACTTTTAACACCAACTGTTGCAGCTTAGAGACAGCCCAAACTCCAGTCCTTTCCAGGGTGTTCCAAGTTATGGGGGAAGAACACCGCTACCCAACTACAGCTATGGTTTTTCTTCAAAACCCCAGGATTCCACCAGGCTCTCTAGAGTCTAGATGCAAGATGGTGGCAGTAATGTACCACAGTGGTTGTTTTGGTCCCCAGCCTTCCCATCTGAGCTAACAAACAGCATTTTACAGCAAGTACCCGTGGCTCTCAGACCAAGGGCTTTCTTATCAGGGGGAATGTGCTCAGACTATAGAGGGGGCCAACTAGAAATGCTAGAGAAGAAGTGAGAACATCCCTCGATGGATTGGGTTGGTAGACACAGCCTAGCTTCCTTGTCTCCAGAGCAGAACAGTTCCCAGATGAGGTCTCCGTATGTCTCATACATCCTGAGATGTGTAAGCCTCCAGGTGAGAGAGCGATGCTGTCCCTGGGTTAACAGATATGGCAGACATTTTCCAGAGCCTGTTAGAGGGAAACAAAGCCTCATTTCCAAGATCACTAAGCAAGAGCTCATATGCCAAGAAAGTTAGAAACAGACCCAGAGCTACTGCTGCTATCTACCACAGGAAACCACATGAGAACAGCAGGGATATATAGAAAAAAGGGGGGAGAAAAACAGAACACAGAAGACTCAGGACAGACGGTTTCAGTCCTGGGAACTGAGTTCTCTATTCTCCTCTACTGATCTATTTGTCTCATACCAACACCATAATATTTTATTGCTATAGCTCTGTAGCATTAATATCTGGTGGACCTAGTGCCTCCTTATAGTCTTCTTGTTTTTCATAACTAGCTTAGCAATTTGCATATGAATTTTTGAGCAAGTTTATCAAATTCCACAATAGTTCCAACTAAAATTTTGATTGGCTATTTTAAACTTCTGGGGTAATAAGTAGAAAAATGACATTTATATCTATTTGTCTCATCAAAAAATATCAAGTACCTCTTCATTCTTTAGCTTCTTTATTAAAGTTTTTAAATCTGCATAAAATAAAATAAAATTTTCTGCACAGAGGTCTTGTTTTTCAGTTAATTCCAATATACATATAGTCTTGATACTATTTGGGATAGAATAATATATTTTCTAGATGATTATTTTTGTCATTTTTTACAGAAAGATTTATTCAACAACACTGATGAATTCTCTTATTTCATGTTGATTTTTCTGGGTTGTTTTCAGTACAGTAAATAATACTATCATTTGCAAATAATAAAAGTTTATCTTTTTCCTTCCAATTTCCTCCCAATTCCTTCATATTTCACTCATGAAGACACATGTGAATACCATAAATAAAATATCAGCTATCTGAATGGAATCTTACTGTTAATTAAAAACATATATTATGTATTAAAGGTAATATATCATGATCAAGTTGGGTTTATTTCAGGAATGCAAAAGTTGAACTCCAGCAAATCTTTTTATGTATTTATATATGTGTATGTATGTGTATATATATGTATATATTTATTTATATGTGTATATGTATGCATATAGTTATATGTGTGCATATATGTATACATATATACTTATATATTGTATATATGTGTACATATATATTTATGTGTATGCATATTTATATACGTGTCTGTATGCATATATATGTGTGTATATGTATGCATATATATTTATGTGTGCATGTATATATTATTTATATATGTGTGTGTATATTATTTATATGTGTGTATGTATGTATATTTATATATGTGTATGTATGTGTGCATATATATTTATACACATGTGTATATGTGTATATATGTGTGTATGTGTATGCATATATATTTATGTGTATGTATGCATATATATTTGTATATACACAGATATATATATACACACATACACATATGTGTGTATGTATATTTCCTTTGTGATATGGAGAATTCATTTGTGATGATCTGCCTTTATCTTTATCATCCAGGGCCACTCCAGAGTAGAGCACACAAGCCTCATTCCGGGATGACAACAAGCATCCCAGATGAGATTAGTTTCACTCAGTGCATGACCACAGCAAGCACCACTAGTGTTTATTTACTTTCTAAGGTGCCACAGAGCCAAGATTTAAACTAATATCCTAATCACAAACCTGGGTCTCACCACCCACAGTCACTATTTCACAATTTGGAAAACGTATTCCAGCACAACAAAGCAATGCTATGGTTTCGTCAGAGGGATAGATTGGTTAGCTTTTGTTTTCCACTTCATTCTTGAGCTCTCAGCCTTCTCTTCTGTTTGCACTCTCTTTCAGCAATTTTCTCCCTTCCCATGGCTTTCATTGGCATCTATACTGTATCTATGTGAGGGTGAATCCCTAGTTCATAAATCCAGCCCAGACTTCACCCATCTGCTCCATGCCCTTCATTTGCTTATTCCATAGTGTTCCACTTCTACACTCAACACATGAGTGGATATTACAATCCTTTCCTTCAAGTACCTTCTTTTGTCATTGCACCCTATTTATTAAATGTCATCACCACCCACTTACTTGCTCTTGCCAGTATTATGTATGGCATTCTTGACACTTGGAATCATCAGGTCCTGTCAAGTGTGAATCCTCAACATCCCTCAATTAATCTCATCTCCTTAGTCACCACTGTACTCCAAGGTACCACCGTTTCTCATTTATAATATTATAATAGTTGAGGCGCCTGGGTGGTTCAGTTGGTTAAGCGTCCAACTTCAGCTTAGGTCATGATCTCGCCCTTCATAGGTTTGAGCCCCGTGTCGGGCTCTGTGCTGACAGCTCAGAGCCTGGAGCCTGCTTCAGATTCTGTGCCTCCCTTTATCCACCCCTTGCCTACTCACACTCTGTCTCTCTCTCTCAAAAATAAATAAACATTAAAAAAAAATTAGAACATTACAATAGACCCCTGACAGGTCTACCTGCTCTTACCAGATTCCTTCTCCACATTTTGGGTAGAGTAATCTCTTCTTTTTTTAAGTTTATTTATTTTGAGAGAGAGAGACAGAGAAGATGAATGAAGGAGGGGTAGAGAGAATCACAAGCAGACTCCACACTGTCAGCACAGAACCCAGAGCGGGGTTCGAACCCACACACTGTGAGATTGTGACCTGAGCCAAAACCAAGAGTCAGACGCTTAACCGACTGAGCCACCCAGGTGCCCCTGGGTAGAGTAATCTCTTACACACAGAATGGATGAGGTTTCTCCTCTACCTTAAAATCCTTTACTGGATCCCATTGTTCTTGGGAAGAAGTATAATTCTGGATCAGGAACCCAGCTCTACCACTCAATAGTCATAGAACTTTGAACAGGTTAGTTAATCGCTCTGACCTATTTCCTTATCTGTGAAATGGGGAAAACAATATCATCTATCTAGATTGTTGGGGGGAATAAATAAGTTAATGTCTATCAAGTGCTCAGAACAGAGGCTGGCTCCAAAAAATGAATGAATGAATGATAGAGAGAGTGAGAACTTCTGGAAAAAGGAGATTCCAGCTGAAACCATACTTAGTCTGCTTCACAACACCTGGTATGATCTACCTCCTACCATCCTCTCTATCCTCACCTTTTGTTATTCTCTTCATTCACAGCTAAGCTGTCTTTTACTTAGTTCCTGAAAAATGTCAAGCTTCCCTTTGGTGGAGGGCTTTCCACAAAGTATTGGCCTCTCCCCAAACTGCTCTTACCACCAACCACCACTGCCCTAACTCCTCTCTGAAGTGTCTATCTTTTCCTCAGGGAAACCTTACCACTCCCCACCACCCCACACCACATCCGACTAGGTTGGATCCCCCATCATACGCTCTGGCTAATGGAATTCACAAAGCTGCCAGGATCTGCAGTATTTTACTCTAGTCATAATATAAAAGGTTGTCTTCCTGCTGAAGACCTAAAAATAACCTGATATCTGTTATCTTCACAGATGAATATACTACAAATCATGTCAAACAGCAAGGTGGTCTGGATGGCAAAGAATATATTCCTCTGTCTCGGCAATTTATATGGAGACAGAAATTTCCTCCTAAGTTTGAGACTCAGAGGGGCTCCATCTTCTACAGTATACTAAACAGCAATTCAGTAGCATTGCCCCAAACCTCTACGACAAGGGGGTCAAATCAATATTTGCATTGCTGACTGGGGTTGGAGGGAGGGAAGAAAGGTCTCTCCACTTGAATATCCCAGCCCCTAATCTATTTTTTTTTAATGTTCATTTTATTTTTGAAAGAGAGAGAGACAGAGTGTGAGCAGGGAAGGAGCAGAGAGAGAGGGAGACACAGAATGCAAGCAGGCTCCAGGCTCTGAGCTGTCGGCACAAAGCCGGATGCGGGGCTTAAACCCATGAACTGTGAGGTCATGGCCTGAGCCGAAGTCAGAGCTTAACTGACTGAGCCACCCAGGTGCCCCACCCCTAATCTATTCTTGATTCTGCTGTACATTAGAATCTTAGAGTATCTGCCTCTCTACAGAACCTAGACTATCCCTAGCCTAGACTTTAACACCCTCAAGGGGTGTTAAACTCAATGCCGTCTGTCCACAAATGGTGTGCAACTAGATTTTGGTGGAAAATTGCATTACTAGACCATGTATCATCTTACTGACATCTCCTTCCAGGTAAATTAGTGGCTGAGGGAAGTCTTAAGACTTAGAGGAACACACATGTTAGGCTTGATTAATTATTACCAGTGGAAATTAGTCCCTGAATTATCCTATCTTGCAAAAGCTGATTTTCATCATGCATTCACATGTTTCATTTTTGAAAACAGCTCCCCATTCCTCAAGAACTATGTTCTCTCAACTAGCCAGTCTGGTCTGTGCCTTACTTTATAACAAGTGAATTGGACAATTATTACAACATATTAATTACAATTAAATTAAATTAAATACAGTTAATACAACGTATTACAAAGCCTTTTTTCACGCTATGCATTTTTATACATTCTTATCACCTACAATCTTCTAGTTTGTTTTTTTTTTAACAAATAGCAACAATTTTACTAAATGACAGATTTTGTGTGTGTGTGTGTGTGTGTGTGTGTGTGTGTGTGTTATTGAGCCAGGGAGACAGGAATTAAATTTTCACTTTTTGGAATGGAATTAGAAGCACTGACAGCTTGACGTTATAAAATGAGGACATACCAGAGAGAGTGAGGAGGCTGGGCCCACGCGGAGCTCTTAACATACTGGCATTTGGCCCTTGCTATGAAGTCAGGTCACACATACAGCCTTTGGAATAGGACCTAGGCTTTGTTACAAGACCAGAAATACTGATTCTCAGAGGTGGGTGGACTTACATTAGTAAATGCCAGAATATTCCTCGAAGGCTCCCCGGTTGCTGGAGGGCCTGCATATTTTTTCCAGAGGCAGCTCCTTGGCGCTGGTCAGCATAGAGTGAAGCATGAAGAAATCATGTGGATTGGCCTTCAACAGTCCCTGGGAGCCTGCCTATAGACTCCTCTGCTGGCCACGCTTAATGACTTCAAGTCCCAGAGAACTCAAGTTTGGTGTGTATACTTTGCTAGGTTGTGTGATACCTAAGTCCATAATGACATGGCCCAACTGAATGCATCCCCACTGGAAGGTGAGCTCCCTGAGAAGAGGTACAAGGTCTATTCGACACCATATTTCTAGGGCCTGGAACAGTATGGAGCACATAGCAGAGACTCAATAAATCTTTATTGGGTAAGCGTTAAGGGGTTTAGTCAACAAAGAACATATGTTATAAAGTATAGATTTCATTTTAGTGTTAGTATTCACTAAGAAAAGCTATAATTATTCAGTACAATGAAATTGGCAGTGTAGAGGTGGGCTGTTTAATCTCTCTTAGGAAAAGAACTTCCTGTTTGTCTTTTTTTTTTTTTAAGTTTGTTGCTTACTTATTTATTTATTTTGAGAGAGAGAAAGGGAGCATGAGCGGGGGAGGGGCAGAGAAAGGGAGAGAGAGAATCCCAAGCAGGTTCCACACGGTCAGTGCAGGGCTGGATGTGGGGCTACAACTCACCACCCTGAGATCACAACCCCAACCAAAATCCAGAGTTGGACACTTAACTAACTGCATCACCCAGGCGCCCCCTTTCTGTTTGTCTTTAAGGGCTATGGTTCTAAGCACCTTCAGGATCTGCCTGAACTTTTAACCAAGGTCATGTTCTTTCTATGTAGCTCCCAGAGAATGCCATAGCACCTATGCCCATTTCTTTCAAGAAGACTCTCTCCAGGAGTCTTTGCTCTAGCGCCCCCTGCTGACTGGTTGGAAACTTTGTCAGATCCATTGTCTTCTAAAGCACTTGCTGCCCCCAAATCCTTCTTTGATTCCCCTTTCTTCTCATCGGCTTCCTATCTTCATCCAGTCTGAAGCCTTCGCTGTACAGTCTGGCTTCTTCCTCATAGATGACACCCCCTAATATATCTCTTGTAATCCTAGCTCTGTTTCAGTGTCATCCTTCTAGAAGACCCAAGTGACAGAGAAGAGGAGTCCAGGCAAAGCCTAGCAGTCTTCCTTAGTTGAGGAGATAGAGTTGGTAGTTCGAGGAGAGACTAGAGCTTGGTTAGAGCTTGCAGAGTATCAGAGGGAAGTGAGCTACAAAGACAGAAACTCTAGAATAATGTGCAGAGTTCCCCTTGAGTATTCAGCTAAGCACAGATCAGTATGTGCATATAAGCAAACAGCCCAAGTTCAGGGGAAAAAAAAAAAAAAAAAAACCTAAAAATGTAAGAAGGAAGAATGCCGGGGCGTCTGGATGGCTCAGTCAGTTGAGCGTCCAACTTCCGCTCAGGTCATGATCTCACGGTTCCTGAGTTTGAGCCCCACGTCAGGCTCTGTGCTGACAGCTCAGAGCCTGGAGCCTGCTTCGGATTCTGTGTCTCCCTCTTTCTCTGCCCCTCCCCCCACTCTCACTCTGTCCCTTTCTCAAAAACAAATAAACATTTTTTTAAAAAAAAATTAAAAACAGAAGAAATTAATTAAAAAAAAAAAAGACTCTTGCAATGCCTTCAATTTAAAAGACTGACCATATCAAGTGACAGGATGTGGAAGAAACTCCCATTCTTGGTTTCCCCTCAGGTCATGTTCTCACAGTTCTTGGGATCAAGCCCCAGGTGGGGCTCTGCAGAGCATGGAGACTGCTTGGGATTCTCTCACCCTCTCTTTCTCTGCCCCTCCCCTGCTAGCTTGCTTGTTCTCTCTCTCTCTCTCTCTCTCTCTCTCTTTCTCTCGCTTTCTCTCTCAAAATAAACATTAAAAACAAAGGATGTGGAGGAACTGAACGCTTGTGTACTTCTAGTGAGGAGATAAAACTTTAGAGAACCATTTGTCAGCTTCTTAAAACATTATACAGAAGCCGAACCCATGCCCTAGCCATTCCACTTCTAAGCCTTTACCTCAAAAAAAAATTTTTTTTTTTTATTTTTTTTTTTTTATGTTTATTAATTTTTGAGAGAGACAGAGACAGAATGGGAGTGGGTTGGGGCAGAGAGAGAGGGAGGCACAGGATCCGAAGCAGGCTCCAGGCCCCAAGCTGTCAGCACAGAGCCCGATGTGGGGCCCGAACTCACAAGCTGTGAGGTCATGACCTAAGCGAAGTCGGAGGCTCAACCGACTGAGCCACCCAGGTGCCCCACAAAAAAAATTTTTAATGTTTATTCTTGAGAGTGAGAGAAAGACACAGAGCATGAGCAGGGGAGGGGCAGGGAGAGAGGGAGACACATGTTCGAAGCAGGCTCCGAGCTGCCAGCACACAGCCTGACGCGGGGCTCGAACTCACAGACTACAAGATCATAACCTGAGCCGAAGTCAGGCCCCCAACCGATTGAGCCACCCAGGTGCCCCCTAAGCCTTTAGTTAAGTGAAAAAAGATGTTCACAAAATACTGCCACACAAGTGTTTAGATCAGCCTTATTTGTGAAACCCAAACAGAAAACAACCTAAGGACGATCAACAAATGAATGGATTAACGAATTGTGATAGCTTTACAATGCAATGCTACTCCGCAATAAAAAAAAACCTCAGTCACAATCTATAGTGAGAGAAAACAGCTTACTGATTGCCTGGGTTTGGGGATTGAGAGCAGGAAGCAGAAAGAGGCAGGAAGGTGGATTACAAAGGGTGGAGGAAACTTTGGGTGTGATGGAAATATTTATCATCTTAATTGGGATGACATTTCACAGGATATGTTTACGTATGTCACATTTAATATGCTAAATAATTTAAACACATATAGTTGTAAATTGTATGTCAATTATACCTAAAATCTGATTATTCTTTTTTTTTAAAAAATGTTTTTAATGTTTTTATTTATTTTTGAGAGAGAGAGAAACAGAGCACAATTAGGGGAGGGGCAGAGAGAGGGGGAGACATAGAATCTGAAGCAGGCTCCAGGCTCTGAGCTGTCAGCACAGAGCCCAAAGCAGCACTCAAACTCATGAACCGTGGGATCATGACCTGAGCCAAAGTCAGATACTTAACTGAATGAGCCCCCCAGGCGCCCCTGATTATTCTTTTAAAGCAGTGTATCATTGTGATCTTTGATTAACCACTTCCATCACAAAATGGCACAGTGCTGTTTCAAACATAGCCTAACACCATGTTCATCACTTTCTAATTAAAAATTGATCTAGTGGGAGCACCTGGGTAGCTCAGTCAGTTAAGCATCAGACTCTTGATTTTGGCTCAAGTCATGATCTCACGGTCCTGAGATCAAGCCCCATGAGGGGCTCCTTGCTGAGCATACAGCCTGCTTAAGATTCTCTCTCCCTCTGCCCATCCACCTCTCGCACCTTCTCAAAAAAAATGGATCTAGTGATGCATCAAAGAGATTAGATTAGTATCAGATTCAGTGTTGCATGAAAGTAAAGGCAAATTAATTTTGGCTTAAAAACATGATTTTATTCTTTCATGTAAAATGTCCAGAGGCGGATAGCCCAGGGATGTAGAGAAGTTCCACAGATTATGAGGAACCCAGAATGCTACAACTTTTGCCCCATTATATGTTAAGGTAACTCCTTGAGAACCAGCCATTATAAAGTCATTCCAGCAGCAAAAAAGACAGAGACTAGCATACTTCTCCCTTTAAGGACACTTCCCAGAAGTCACATATGATACTTTTACCTCCTTCTCATTGACCCAGACTGAGTCACATGGCCACTCCTACCTGCAAGGGATGCTGGGAAAGGTAGTCTTTACTCTACGTGGCTATATGGCCAATTAAAAATCCGATGTGCCGTTAGCACTAAAGAGAGGAAGATGATAAAGGGGCAACTAGGAGGCTCAGGTTTCCACAGAAGGTATATAACTGAAAAAATAGATTGTAGACCACCTCAGTCCCAAACAAATGAGCCTTTTCAATTCTGAAAATAAAGCCAGTTTTCACATGTGCCTCTTACACATTCACTCTTCCTCTCCAATATTTGTAAGCATCAGTGAAAAACAGGAAATTAGCCTCAGCCCATTATTATCATAGATGAATGTCTCTCATCATCTAGAACCGGTATAAAATGAGCTTTGTTACAAAAGACTGCCCTATGACGGTTACTTTGGGGGCTCTAGTTAGCGAAAAGGACTCCTAAATCACACGTGTTTTCTCTGGTGCATCAACCAAAGATACTCATGGAAAAAGACTAAGCCATATTAAACAGAGGTGCAGACCAGCTGTACGCTTTCCTGAAAATGAGTTTTTGTAAAGTTCAGTGTAACGCTTTTGCCATCCATCTTTCATTCCTTCCATGCCAGGGCAGAGATTAATCACTGCTAAAGATCCTCAAAGAATGTCAACGCTCAGATTTGGCAGGAAATGTTTGCCTGCCTTTACTCCATTCATTGCCAACTCTGTTGCCTTCTAGCGGACATAGAGTGGGATACTGTGAATCACAGAATGATAAGCCATTGCTACACTCAGAGTCTGGGAAGAAAGTCGTGGACTGAGGTACAAGCTGGGGGCGGGGGGGCAGAGGTAGATTTACACTTCCCATCCTTCTAATCCCGGAACCTTTGGAAGATCTTCTGCTTCTAGTGCCCCAAGATTTAAGATTATGAAAACTCAGTATTCCTAAATTGCCTAAATTCTCTGGATGAGAACAGAGTCGGGGAGGAGGGATCAGAAAAGGAGAACACCATGCACTCAGTGGTTGCAACAACCTCCCACATCTTTCTTTTCCATTCAGAAGCTGAGAGAAGCCTAGGTCATGTCCAGTTTTTAAATATTCTGGGATGTTAAAAATGAACAGCAGGACTTCTGGAATGATGAAGTAAGGAGCCCAGTGAGCCCACTCCCACCAAGACAATCGGTGGAAAAAAATATATATATATATATTTACATTATATACAATATAATATATATATATTATATATGTATAATATATATATAGTCAACCCTTGAATAACATGGGGTTTGGGGGTACTTACCTTCTGCACAGAGAGAAATCCATGCATCATATATGACTCCCAAAAACTTTGCTAATAGCCTACTTTTTTTAAATAATTTTTTAAGTTTATTTATTTATTTTTGAGAGAGAGAGAGACAGCGTGAGTTGGGTACAGGCAGAGAGAGAGGGAGAGACAGAATCCCAAGCAGGTTCTGTGCTGTCAGCACAGAACCTGGTACAGGGCTCAAACCCATGAAACTGTGAGATCGTGACCTGAGTTGAAACCAAGAGTCAGACACTTAACCCACTGAGCCACCCAGGTGCCCCACTTACAGCCTACTGTTAACCAGAAGCCTTACCAAGAATACAGTCGATTAATACATGTTTTGTGTATTATATTTATTATATATGACTTCTTACAATAAAGTAAGCTAGAGAAAAGGACATTATTGAGAAAATACATTTACAGAACTATACCATATTTACAAAAAAAAAATCTGCATGTAGGTGAACTCGCATAATTCAGACTGGGTGGTTCTAGGGTCAACTCTGTAAATCAGTCCTTTAAAGGCTCTGGAAATTGTCCAAAGGCATACAGCAAATGGAGAAACATTCATTCAACAAAATCTTGTTAAGTTCCAACAAGAACAGTGAGAATTCTGTGCCATCTGAGCCAGGATCCACTCCATTTCCACCTACCTCCAATCGCTTCCATGTCATAAAGCTCTACCCCTAGAACCTGTAGCCAAGAAGATGGAGGGTCTCCTTCCAGCAACACCCCATATCCCACCCCAGCACCCAGTAGTCTGTGGCTCTGGTTTTACCCTGGAAGGAGCGGACCACTGGTGTTTTTCTTCACCCCCGGCCCTGAGTTGCAGAAGCTCTATGCCAAGCCAAGAGGATACAGTCTCTCTTCCCCCATCCAGCCCCACTTTTTTTTTTATTTTTGTTAATGTTTATTTATTTTTGAGAGAGAGAGAGAGAGAGAGAGAGAGAGAGAGAATGTGAGCAGGGGAGGGGAAGAGAGAGAGGGAGACACAGAATCTGAAGCAGGATCCAGGCTCTGAGATGTCAGCACAGAGCCTGACGTGGGGCTCGAACTCATGGACCGTGAGATCATGACCTGAGCCAAAGTCAGATGCTTAACCGACTGAGCCACCCAGGTGCCCCCATCCAGCCCCACTTCTATGGCAGATACTCTACCCCAGACACAGCAAGCCCAGAATGCTGTGCCCTGATCACCCCCATCGCAGCTCATTTGTAAAAGCTCTATCTTTCTGCTCTACACAAATACTCTGTTAGCAAAAGGAATGAACCTATTGCAGCCCAAGAAAAAGAGGGGATTCCCCTTTCCCCTCAAGGGTATCATTGAATTTTTCAAGGAGGAAGCAGGTCAGCACAGTATGTAGAAAAAATCCCAATGTCTCAAGTGGGTTGACCATCAGACCATCAAAAGTGACCCATGTCTGGGCAGTATTGACCTGCCAGACATTTAACTCTTCATACCCACCTAGCACTGCCTGGATTCGGGCAGGTGTAAAGCCAGGGGATATGAAGCAATGCTCTGCCTCAAATGGGACACTGTGGCTCTCTGAGACCAATTCAAGGGTAGTGGCAAATATACCTGTGGGTCTCTGGGTCCTAGCTGTTTGCCTCTTGTTGCCTGGAAGTGAGTAGTCCTTTGATATCTGTATTTGCCTTAGGACTTCATTCATATCCTCCTTCTCCTTCTCCACTGTGCACCAATGGCACATGGGACAGAGGCTCCACATAGAGAGGGGCTGCTCCCCCCTCTCTAGTCCTCACCCCTAGAGTGTCACTCCCATTGGTGCCCAGGGAGAGTGGCGAACTCCATGCCTAAGGGTGTTGTTGAAGGCAACAGAGATCTTGGTGAAGAGCAGTGACAGTGGTTTCATGACACAAATAAAATGGCAGAGTGGCCAACTGAATACGGAGAACCAGGGGTAGACACAGTCAAGAAGAGCCCTCCTGGAGGTAACCTGGGAATCAGGAAAGCTGTGCACACAGGCTAGGCTACACCCACTGGTGAGCCGTCACAGCAGGACAGAGCAGACTTGAAAGCAGTCCAAGCCATATAGATCCACCAACACAGGACAGAAGGCTCACTGGTACAAGGGGCTCCAGCACAGCCTCTGACCAAGCACTGGCTGGACAATAAGCTCTGTCCCCCCAGGGAGCGACTCCTACAGGCTTACAAATAACACCAAAGTCAGGGGCCCCTGGGTGGCTCAGTTAGGTAAGCATGCAACTTCGGCTCGGGTCATGATCTCATGGTTCGTGGGTTTGAGCCCTGCATCGGGCTCTGTGCTGACAGCTCAGAGCCTGGAGCCTGCTTCAGATTCTGTGTCTCCTCTCTCTCTCCCTCTGCCTCTCCTCTTCTTGCCCTCTGTATCTCTCTTTCTCTCAAAAATAAATAAACATTTAAAAAAATGTTTTTAATTTAAAAATCATTCCCAGCCAGTCTGGAAGACTATGCTTATGCCCAAACTGTGCCGTCTCAAGAGCCACCAGAGGGAGCCTCCAAGCTACTAGCTCCAAGCTAAAGGTAGGCAAAACTGACACATGACAATGACACAATTACCTGATGTGTATAGCAGCAAACCACACACAGCAGTAAAAGCTAAAACTCATATGGCTTTGTAAGGAGCCTGAAACATGACTTTGGCCAACAGTGGTTTATGCTGAACCCCGTGTAGCCGAGCTGAAGATAAAAACAGGGAGGAAAATCTGAGCAAGGCCATCAAACTGTGCAGTGTGAGGGAAAGAGACTTTGGCTGCAGCATAAATAAGTGAAACGACCGAGGAAACACCATGACACTGGAGTCAGGAGAGACCACCACTCACTGTCATCTAAAATGTCCATTTTAGAAAGATCACTGGCAGTTGGGGTGGAAGTGGGGGGACAGACTGGAAGTAATGCAAGACTAGAAGCAAGGAGTCTGACTTCTAATTTCTTTTAATTTTTTAAAATGTTTTATTATTTATTTTTGAGAGAGAGACAGAGACAGAGTATGAGTGGGGGAGGGGTAGAAAGCGAGGGAGACATAGAATCTGAGGCAGGCTCCAGGCTCTGAGCTGTCAGCATAGAGCCCCACGCAGGGCTCGAGCTCACAACCTGCGAGATCATGATCTGAGCTGAAGTCAGCTGCTCAACCGACTGAGCCACCCAGGTGCCCCTAATTTTTTTTTTTAAGGTAGGCTTTGCACCCAGTGCAGAGCGCCATGCAAGACTTGAACTCACAACCCTGAGATCAAGACCTGAGCTGACTCTCCACAGTCAGGCGATTACCTGACTGAGCCACCCCAGGTACAGCCGACTTCTAATTTCTGATTAAGAAATGTTGATGACCTGATTAAAAACAATGGCGGGGGGTTGGGGTGGAAATGGAAAGCATTACAAAGAGCCATTATAAAGAGTACAAACCAGTACTAACCAACTGGTTAGTGAGGATGGGAGGGTTCAATTCAGAGAGAAGGTACTGGGAAGAAATCCCAAAAAATTGACAAATGGACCCACGCATCTGCTATAATTACTTTTGGAAGAATGGGAGAATCGACATTTAAGTGTTCAGTCTGATATACTTCTGAGAACTTCCAGGGAAAATGTGCAGGTGGAAGATGTATACAAGAGCCTAAAAAACATGGGCTTAAGGCTATACGTTTGGGAGTTACCAGGATACAGAGGTTGACAGAAGTTATGCAAGATCACGTAAGACGAACATTTAGGTGGAAAGAAAAAAAAAATCACATTTCTATCTTTTTTTTTAAATTTTTTAAATATTTATTTATTTGAGAGAGAGAGAGAGCAGGGGAGGGGCAGAGAGAGAAGAGGACAAAGGATCAGAAGTGGGCTCCATGCTGACAGCAGAGAGCCAGATGCAGGGCTCCAACTCACAAACCGTGAGATCATGACCAAGCAGAAGTTGGACGCTCAACCTACTGAGCCACGCAGGCGCCCCTAAAAAAAAAAAAAAAAAAAAAAAAATCACATTTCTGTCTTAAGTGACTAAAGACAGGACACATGGGGCGAAGAACAAGGGCTCAGGCAGAAATGACAAGTTCCATCTGGTCCTAGTTGAGTTTGCAAAGACGTGGGACATTGAGGAGGAAGGGAGGGAGACTGGTCTTCAGGCCAGGCACTGTGATCGTGTAAGTAGTGAGGAGACAGATGGGATCCAGGGAATGGAATGGAAGCTTTTATTACCAAGCCTGCCACCCCCCAAGCTCAAGCCCTGAAAAATCACAGAGCTCTCTGACCATCCATTTCCTCGTAGGACAAAGGAAGGTGTCAAACACGTGATCTTTAGATTTCTGTTCAGCTGTAAAATTCTAATCCTCAAATTCAGCCTGCCATTCATGACCCTGTGCCTCCAAATGATGGCACATCGCATCTCTTAATCTTTGTCTGTTTTGACGTTTCCTGAACCTAAACTGAGCTTCCCTGAGATACCCACCCCTCCCTCATCTCGTATTATTTACAATACTTTTGGTTCCAAGTATAGACATCCTCCTTCAGGCACTCCTGGGTGGCTCAGTCGGTTAAGCAGCTGGCTTTGGCTCAGGTCATGATCTCACATCAGGTTCTCTGCTGTCAGCAGGGAACCTGCTTGGGATCCTCTGGCCCCTCTCTCTCTGAGCTCCCCTACTTGCACGCATGCACTCTCTCAAAAATGAACAAGCATTCAAAATCAAAAAAGATTCTCTCTGCTCCTTGCTCCCCAACCGCATATGCCTGTGTGTGCGCTCTCTTAAAAAAAAAAAAAAAAAAAAAAAAAAAAAAAAAAAAAAAAAAAAAAAACCTGAAATCGAATATTTTATTTGTTTCGAGAATTTGAAAAATGAGTTTTATCCCTGAAAAAACCTGGAGACCCATGAGGTACTGCAAGACCAGAGATAATAGTGATGAGGGAGTGTGGGGCCAGCTGAGGACAAAATACAGGCTAGCAGCACCCCACCCCACCATGTTATTCCCCAGAGGAATACGTGATATTCCTCAGTCACTCCCAGCTACCCAAGAACAAAGGAAAGAGGGTTAAGTGCTTGCCATGGTGATGTGGGAACCTAAGGCAAATGAAAAATTACATTCCCTTACTGCCTACAGCCCACCAGAGTCCTTGAAACAGGCAGAGCGACCTCCCTCTAGGAGCTAAGCTACCTCAATGATGACACTTTGCTGAGGGCAAAAGAGAATCTTGGCTTAACATCATCCCAACCTCCAGGATCCTGTAAGTCTGCTTTAACATACAAAAATTCCTTTGGAAACTTCCTTTATCTCAGTTCCCCCCAAGATATATGCTGGCAATCATACTCCAAGTTTATGGCCCCTGATATACATCTGAAGGGTCTCATGACTGAGGTTTTACTAAACGGTAATACATGGTATTTTCCTAACACCAGCTAGCCCCTCAAGGTCCTGGAAACCTCGCTTCCAAAATATTTACTCTAGACTTATTCTGTCCCTGACCACTGCCCAACCTGAAGGTACATAATCAGTTCTCGTCTCAACCCCAGTGCAGCTCTTTCTGCCCACAGGTCCTGTCCCGTGCTTTAATAAAATCACCTTTTTGCACCAAAGACATCTTCAAGAATTCTTTCTTGGCCGCCAGCAACGGACCACCCCACCATCACCCCAAAACTTCATCAGTAGGGTTTTTTAACATCAACCCAGAGGCAGAGAGTAACAGATTGTCCTGTAAAGTTAAGGCCATACTTCAGAATCGATTGACACTAGCTATGATAAAATAAACCTCCCGCATTTCTGCTTCCCAACTCCACATATAAGGAGTTTGGAAGCCACCATTCCATCTCAAGCTGAACAGACTTAAAACATCAACAACTCTTCTTAGATTTGTAAAAGAATGGAGGTCACTGTTATGCCCAGAATTCGTGATCCCCAAAGACCACCAGGGAGCCGAGTCCGATGCAAAAGCAAAGAGCCTTTATTTGAGCTAGCTCGAGCTCAATCCCCTACCTGCACCAATGCAGCGGTGAGATGCCGGAGAGAGTGAGTTTCAAAAGCACAAAGGTTTCATAGGGATCTAGGGGCAGTTGATGGGGCAGTGGTTGTGGCCTTAGCCGATTGGCTGGGGAAGGGTCAGAGTCCCGTTGCGCAGGTTGCCAGGAGTGGTTTGAATGGGAAGTTTGAACGGGAATTTCTTTCTGCGGTTTTCCTGGAAAGGGGGCCATGTTGGGGACACAGTCACTCAAGATGGAGGACACAAAACAAAATGGAGTCGGCCAGTCTAGGTCCGCTCTTTCATTCCCCCCTTGTCATATAGCTTACGGACCCAATCATAGGACCAGCTGCATTTCTATTTTGTCTCTTCTGTTAGTAGGGCTTGTACTGAGCATGGAGGACCATTAGTTGGACGGCCCCCACGTGGTCCCTGACAAACTGGACCAGCCTGTTGATACAGGGTCTGAGGGTTACTAGTAGGAGCAGGATGGCGAGGGGTCCGGCAAGGGCTGAGATGAAAGTAGCTAACCAGGGAGACCAGTTGAACAAAGACTCGTACCAGGACTGAGATTGTTCTCTCTATGACGTTTTTGTAGCCCTTCCCTTATGAGGGCCATAGATTCTTTTACAACCCCTGAGTGATCAACATAGAAGCAACATTTTTCCCCTAAGGCTGCACATAGTCCTCCTTGCTGCATGAATAATAAGTCTAATCCCCTTCTCTTTTGGAGTACTACTTCTGATAAGGAAGTAAGGGATTCCTATAAATGAGAAATTTATTTCTCAATTCTTTCTATGTCTAAGTCAATGGCTGCCCTTAGGGTTTGGTATTTTTTGTCCTGGATGACGAGTGAGGGTATTGCGGTCCCTGCCCCAGATAATCCCAGTCCCAAGAGCACAGCCAGAGTTAAGGTTGTAATAGGCTCTCTTTTACTTCAGGGGTTAGCAGAGCCTAACCTGTTAAGTATTTCTTCCCCTGAATGGTACACTAACTTGGGAATCAACTGCACGAGTATGCAGAAGCTTTCCTTCGAGGAGTTAATGACCTGGGAGTGGACACAGGGAGTGAGGCCGCTGGAACAGGCCCACCATGCATTTTCAGGGGGAAGTAGATACACTGTCTCCCTAGGGACTGTTATGTTAGGGTTTCACTACAGAGATGTGACTGTCCAGGGGGCACGTGGCTGTCCGGGCAGGGGCAGGTCGGGGAACTAGTACTTGGTTGGGTCCTACCCCCGTGGGGGACTGCAGGGCAAGGGGAGTCGCTTGCATTCGGAGGGTAAATAACGTTCCCTTGTCCTTGGCTCCCAGCCTAACCTGGTAGTATATCCTGAGTCCCCAGGTTTTTCCACTCTCCTATCCTGTTGTTTTTTTTACCTTGGCTTGTAAAGGATATAACTATGGGATTACCGCGCCCCCAGGCATATGGCGGTCAGGGGCCACTGGGCCGCTTTACCACGATGAGATCTCCGGTGCATGGTGGTGTCCACCAGATGTGCCCCATATAGACACACGACCAGGAGGTGCAAAAGTAGTCAGCCGCATCCCTGCATGTGCTCGAGCAAGAGTGGCCGGGGCAGACATAGAAATAAAGGTTCTACGCATGGAATCCGGGGGCATATGGTGACAAGGGGAGCAGAGTTTGGAGGTCTACGCAAAGTTCTGGGAACCAAGTGTCCCTGGGGTGGATCTGGAAAGTCTGAGTAAGTATTGTCCCCGAGCTGGTGTCTATGATCTGCCAGGTGATGTTTTGGGGGGCATGGGGACTCTTGGCAGCATGAGCAGTGACAAGCAGAGAGAGCTAACAGAGTTACCAATATTAGGTGGGTCAAATGCGCTGTAGCTTGAGCTTGAGCGGGTTGTGTTGGTCCCGATTGACGGCCCATTGCGCGACAAAGTCCTTCTGGATCATGGAGGGGTCCGCTGGCTGAACGTGGGTGTGATGGACCCAGGTCGCGATGCCATCTACTTTGAGAGCGGTGGGGGTTGTCAGCACCACGATGTAGGGTCCCTTCCAGCGTGGCTCGAGGGTCTCTCAGCGGTGTCTCTTGACGTAGACCCAGTCTCCTGGCCTGTACTGATGAGGTGTCAGGGTTGGGCTGGCCTCGTAGATGGCACGGAGGCACAGTCAAATGTCCTCATGCGCCCTCTGGAGCCCTCTCAAGGAAAGAAAAAGTTCTTGGTCTTTAAACTGAGCAAGAAGTTCAGCTCGAAGGTTGGGAATAATAGGGGGTGGCCTGCCAAACATGATCTCGTAGGGAGTAAAACCCAGGGTGTAAGGAGTGTTCCTAACCCGGTAAAGGGCATAGGGTAGGAGAGTCACCCAGTCCCCGCCAGTCTCCATGGTTAATTTGGTAAGGGTCTCTTTTAGGGTTCTATTCATTCTTTCTACCTGTCCTGAGCTCTGGGGCCTATAAGCACCATGTAATTTCCAGTTTGCCCCCACAGCCTTGGCTACTGCCTGTGTTACCTGCGAGATAAAAGCTGGTGCATTGTCTGATCCTACCATGGCAGGAAAACCATACCTGAGTAAGGTGTCTTCTAGTAGCTTTTTAGCCACCGTCTGAGCCGTTTCATGCTTGGTTGGGTATGCCTCCACCCAGCCAGAGAAGGTGTCTGTAAATACTAAAAGATATTTATAACCATACTTTCCTGGTTTAACTTCAGTGAAGTCGACCTCCCATTGGGCTCCCGGTCTGGTGCCTCTGAGCCTGGTTCCTTTTTCATTTGATGTGGCTCTCGCGTTGGTGAGTTGGCAGGTCTTGCAGGCAGATACAACTTGCTCTATTTTGGTATCCTGTTGGTGAATCTTGATTCCGGCATGTCAGATTAAGTCTTTTAATTTTCAGGCCCCCATGTGAGCAGACCAATGCATGTGCTCTAATACTGAGACTCCGAGCTGGTCTGGCAGCACAAGCTCCTTGTTAGGTGTATACCACCATCCCTTTATCTCCTGGGCCATGGGGGGTTTCTTGATCCGCTGTAACTCCTCCTGGGAGTATTTGGGCTGGTCTGGTAAAACTGGGTCTCCTGGGTCTGGTAGTTGTCAGCAAAACCCAGAACCCAGAGGCAGCAGTAGCCGGCCGATCCTAGGAATTCCCTTACTTCCCTTTGGGAGGTGGGAGTAGGGATCTTTAGGACAGTTTCTTTTCTGGCATCTGATAACCGCTGCTGTCTGCCCTCCAGGATGTATCCCAGGTAACTTACCCTCTCCCTGCATATCTGAGCCTTCTTCGCGGTTGCCCTGTACCCCAAGGCCCCCAGGGTAGCCAGCAGGTTCTGGGTCCCTCGCTCACAGTCCTTGGCTGTGTCGGCAGCAATCAGGATGTCATCTACGTACTGTAGGAGGCTGAGGCCAGGGTGCTCCTTTCTGTACTCACCCAGGTCTTCGTGTAGTGCCTCATCAAAGATGGTGGGCAAATTTTCAAACCCCGGAGGCAGCCGTGTCCAGGTGTGTAGCCCTCCTCCGGATCATGCCACTCGAAGGTGAACAAGGGTTGGCTCTGGGGTGCCAGCGGCAGACTGAAGAAGGCATCCTTTAAATCTAGTACAGTATACCAGACCCTGGAGGGCGCCAAGGAGTATATGGGTTGGGAAGAGTTGGGTGTATGTCCGTGACCCTCTTATTTACTTCCCGGAGGTCTTGTACCGGTTGATAGTCATTTGTGTGAGGCTTTTTGACCGGCAGTAGGGGGTGTTCCAGGCAGACTGTCAAGGAGCTAGTACCCCTAGGCTTCGTAGTCTCCGGATGTGTGGCTGGATCCCCTTCTGGGCTTCCTGAGACAAGGGGTATTGTTTGATCCTTACCGGACTCTCTCCTGGCTTGAGCTCTACCAGGACCGGGGTCCTGTGAGCAGCTAGTCCTATCCCCCCTGTCTCTGCCCAAACCGAGGGGAATTCTTGTAGCCATCTGTCTATATTATCCTCTCTCAGGAGAGCCTCCTGGTGGAGGTGGTATTCATCCTCTAGTTTCATGGTCAGGACCTGGATGGGGTGGACCTTGCCATCGGTGACCTGAGGCCCCCCCTTGTCTAAAAGTTATCTGAGCTCCAGTCTTGGTCAGTAAGTCCCATCCTAACAGCGGGTAGGGGCATTCCGGTATTACCATAAAGGAGTGGGATACCTGACCCGTCCCCATATCTACCGTTCTTCGGGTAGTCCATGAATACTGGCTCATACCAGTTGCCCCTTGTACCCAGGACTTCTTGCTGGCTAGTTTTCCTTGTGGGGTGCAGAGGACTGAATGTTGCGCTCCGGTGTCAACAAAGAAGTCAACAGGGGTCCCCTTCACTTTAAGAGTTACCCTGGGCTCAGGGAGAGGGTCCGAACCCCGACCCCCCTAATCACTCAGTTCATCTAGCTCTAAGACTTTTACTCGATCAGTCTTGTTTCCCTTCCCGCCGGCCTTTTTCGGACAATCTTGGGCCCAATGCCCTATCTCCTTGCAGTATGCACACTGATCTTTCTGCAGCCTCTGCTTCCCCCCCCCCCCCCCCCCGCCCCCAGCGTGGTTCCTTTACCTCCTCTTGAGTCATCCACCAGCTGCCGGAGACGGCGGTCTCATTCCTCAGGGGAGTCAGCAGTGGTAGCTAGTAGTATTCTGGCCAGGTCTCAAGTCTGCTTACTGCTGGCAGCCGCCATGGCGCGAGCCTGCTTGTCCTCAGGAGGCTCCCGGTTATTATATACCTTTTCGGCTACCACCAGTAAGTCCTGCAGACTTCTCTCCTAGTCTATTTTCTGTAATTTTCTCCTAATGTCTATGGCCGATTGGTTTACAAAGGCCATGATAACAGCTGCCTTGCTTTCCGGAGCCTCTGGATCCATGGGGGTATAGGTACGGAATACCTCCATGATCCATTCTAAAAAGGCAGCTGGAGATTCATCTTTTTACTGTTGCACATTTCCTACCTTGGCCAAATTGGTTGGTTTCCTAGCAGCCATTCAGAGACCCCCCCATTAGAGTCTGGCGGTAGACCTAGAGCCTCTCCTTACCTTCTGCCATGTTGAAATCCCACTTGGGCTGAGTTAAAGGGAAGGAGGCATCTATCTGAGCCTGGTTGGTGGTGGGATTCCCCTCTGCACCTGGAACTAGTTTTGGGGCCTCATTGAGGATTCTTTCTCTTTCCTCAGTCGTGAGCAGGACCTACAAAATCTGCTGGCAATCATCCCATGTGGGCTGATGGGTAAAAACAACAGAGTATAATAGATCAATAAGCCCAGCCGATTTCTCGGAAAACTTAGGATTCTGAGCTTTCCAATTGTAGAGGTCACTAGTGGTGAAAGGCCAATAGTGATGGGGCTGATTCCCCTCCACGTCTGGGGGTCCAGTGGCTCGCAGGGGCAGAATAGTGGAGTCAGCGGTGGAGACGGATTGCTCCCTCTGAGCCCTTTGTCTGGTAAAGGGCGGGTTTCCCACTGGAGTGTTTCCACCTCCTGCTCTCAGAACAGCATCTGCCTCCCCCAGAGGGGGAGGTTGGTGTTCTTCCGGCATCCTAGGGGGGTTATATGGGGGAGGAGAAATTAATTCTTCTTCAGTCCCCCCCTGTAGGACAGGATAGAGGGGTGCTGAAGGCTGGGTAAGACTTTTCTTATTCTCTTTCTTCTGTCCCCTGCAAAGCAAGAATGGGTTTTGGCTCCAGAGGGCGTGGGGCTAGGAAGGGCTTAGGCCAAGAGGGTGGGTCTTCTACAAGGTCCTGCCAAGTGATAATGTAAGGGAGCTGATCAGGATGGCCCGTCTTGGGCCGAGAGATGATACCCCTGACTTGGTGGATGGTAGGGAGGTCAAAGGTTCCCTCTGGTGGTCATCCGACATTGAAAGCTGACCACTCTTTAGAACAAAAACATGCCACCGACCCTCTTGGACTTCCACACTGAGGTTGTTAGCTCTTCCCCTGACATCCTTAAAATGATCAATCATAATACTTAGAGGAGTAGTCTGAGTCTGTCCAATAACGTCCATCCAGTAAGTCCACAGAACAAAACAGAGAAACACAGAAACAGACAAACAGAGGGCCCTTAGAAACAGTCTTCCAACTCCATGGAAGCAAAACTTAAAGCTAGACGATGGCCTCACGCCAGCCAGCAGGAGCGACCTGCCTTGTCACTGACCTTTGAGGGGAATCCATGTCCCTCCAGAAGGGAGGATCAGAACATCTTCCAAAATTTCCAGCCCATGGTCCTCCAGTGCGTCCACTTAGACCGCACCGGGCACTACCAGAATTTCAGAAATGAGCTCACAGAGAAGCGACAGGGAACGAACAGACACTAACTGTGGCCAGTCAGGCTCTCCGGGTCGGGGGTCCCTCGGGGGTCTTGGGGATCCCGGACGAGCCCCCAAATGTTATGCCCAGAATTCGTTATCCCCAAATACTGCCAGGGAGCCGAGTCTGATGCAAAAGCAAAGAGCTTTTATTCGAGCTAGCTCGAGCTCAATCCCCTACCTGCACAGACGCAGCGGTGAGATGCTGGAGAGAGAGAGTGACTTTCAAAAGCACAAAGGTTTTATAGGGATCTAGGGGCAGTTGGTGGGGTAATGGTCGTGGCCTTAGCCGATTGGCTGGAGAAGGGTCAGAGTCCCATTGCACAGGTTGCCGGGAGTGGTTTGAACGGGAAGTTTGAATGGGAATTTCTTTCTGCGGTTTTCCTGGAAAGGGGGCCATGTCGGAGACATAGTCACTCAAAATGGAGGATACAAAACAAAATGGAGTCAGCCAGTCTAGGTCCGCTCTTTCAGTCACAGGGTAAACAAGAGGCCCCGGAATTGGAAGGACAGACAGACAGGAAAACACAAAGAATACCAACACACTCCAGCAGAAGCCTCCATGGAAACAAGCCCCAGAGCCGCAAAACCTGAATTGCAATTAGTTAACTGCTGGAAGCTTAGCGTGGACAAGCCTGAGAGTTAAAAACCCCAGGGGTCCCTGTCAGAAGGAGGCTCCCAAACTTTTGTGAGATTTACCCCTAGGAGCTGAAGCTGGTTCTCACGGTAAGTATTGGAGAAAAATCCTCACTCGTGCTTCCAGAGGGAGAGAGAAGGAGTCATTTTGAAATACACCTGGGCATCCTGTTCTTAATAAGGTCTGTCCTCAGGAGAAAGTGGTTAACCAGAGCCTAACTGACCTGAGGAAAGGGAGATACATAAGTCCAGCCCTCTTTACCCATCCTGTGCTGCCTAAATGGGGGAGAAGGAACCTGAGAAACACTAGTGACGTTTCTAGTGCAGAGGTAAAGGCACAGGGAAAGACTGAGGCCTTACTCAGAGGACTATAGACACCTCCCCCCCCCCCCCACACCTCTCCACCACATTCCTAAAGCCCATTTAACAGCAGTTCCTTTGATCCGGTCAGTCCTGCCTGGCTATCACAAACACATTACAAGGCATACGAAAAGGCCAAACAAAACCCAAAAACCAAAAAACAAAAAAAAAAACAGTTTTAAGACACAGGGCAGGTGTCAGACCCAGAGGAGGCAGGGTTGTTGGAATTATCAGACCAAGAATTGAAAACAGCCGTGATTAATAATGCTGAGGGCCCAAATGGGTAAAAGCCGGCATGCAAGTAAACCTTTCTGGAATATTCCAGAAAGTTTGATACTGTTCGCCTGCCCTTGAGGTCTATCTCTTGATCTCCACCTAAAATCGGAGCGGTAGGAGCTAACAGATGAACCACAGGACAGAGAACCACAGAGAACAGCAGACCATTTTGGGCGGGGCCTCCAAAAGTTTACCTTTGACCTCCCAAGTCTGCTCAGTGAATTGGTTGCAGCACCAGAGCAGACCAAGGTGTCCTGACTCACTGATTCCTGGGGCTGGCATGAACTCTTCCCTCTCCCCTCCACTTCCTCTTTCAGCCCTGCCCCACCCCTCCAGCCCATTCTCTGCAGGCAACTCCAGACCACCCTTCAGCTTAAAAGAAAAGCTGAGGAGCTTTGAATGGTAAATTAGTGCCTTAAAAGTGGCACAGCTCCCCAGGGTGTCTGCATTATAAAAGAGGAGCTTTGGGACAATAACCCATCCCCAAGGTGAATTTTAGAATTTATGATTCCAAGTTAAAGGATTTTTTTTTTTTTTTTTGGCTGGGTCTCTCCAAATCCCCCATTTTTGGAGGGGCATCTTAGGATTTACTCTAAGGCTGAGACCCAAAGGCCTGTTTCTTTCCCAGGGAAGAGAACTTTTCACTAATGTGCTATTTTTTTATGGTTCTCGCACTGACTGTCCAGAAGAGGCTAATGCTTTTACCCCCGAGAGAGAAACTAGTTACCAGATCAATTGGGGGGTGCATCTGGGGACTTCGAAATGGATGAAATTGCAGTTTAAAACTATTTAAAAAGGGTCTTGGAGCACCTTGGTGGCTCAGTCGGTTAAGCGTCCCACTCTTGGTTTTGGCTCAGGTCATGATCTACAGTTTCCTGGGTTCCACACCCTCCCCCCATTGGGCTCTGTGCTGACAGTGGGATTCTCTCTCTCCCTCTCTCTCTGCCCCTCCCCGCTCACACTGTCTCTGTGATGAGCGAGCATGGGGCAAGCTGAGGGCAAAGTATAAGCTAGCATCACCCCTCCCTGCCAGGTGACATCTGTGTGATATTCCTCGGCCACTCCCAGTTACCCAAAAACAAAGGAAAGAGGGTTAAGTGCTTGCCATGGTGATGTGAGAAACTAAGGCAAATGAAAAGAAAATTCCCTTACTGCCTATAGCCCACTGACAAGTCCTTGAAACCAGGATAGTGACCTCCCTCTAGGAGCTCAGCTGCCTCCAGGAGGACACTTTGCTAGGAGCAAAAGAGAACCTTGGCTTAACACTGTCCCAACCTTGAGGATCCTGTAAATCTACTTCCTTTATCTCAACTGCCATAGGATATATGCTGGCAATCACACTCCAAGCTTAGGCCCCTTGATATACATCTGAAGGGTGTCATGACTGAGGTTTTATTAAACTGTAATAAATGGTGTTTCCCTAGCAACAGCTAGCCCCTCAAGGTCCCGGAAAAACCTTGCTTCCAAAATTCCTTAGAGACTTACTCTATCCCTGACCCCCTCCCAACCTGAGCTACCCGTCAGACCCCCAGTGCAGCTCTTTCTACCCACAGGTCCTGTCCCGTGCTTTAATAAAATCATCTTTTTGCACCAAAGACATCTTCAAGAATTCTTTCTTGGCTGTTGGCTCCGGACCCTTCCCCCACTATCACCCCAAAACTTCATCATCTGCCTCTCTCAAAAATAAATAAATAAACCTTTTAAAATAAATAAAACCTAAAAAGTGTCTCATTCTTTTATTGTAACGAGTCCCCAAATTAAATCTTTCACCAGAGTTCTGGAAAGGATAAAAACTAACAAATACTGGGTTTGCTTTCCTTTCCCTAATCTTCCTTCTGCAATACAAGCGCTAACGAGCAACAAAATGATTCCCACCCCATCCCCACCCCCACCCCCCCAGAAAAACAGGCGTAACAATAGCTTTTTCTGCATGGATTGCATGTGACAGCCAGGCACGGCTCTAAGTGTTTGACATACAGCGCCTTCACTTAACCTTCCTGAAAACCCAGGCAGTTAGGCGCTGTCTTTATCAAGGGACTGGTCCAAGGCGTGGCAGCTAGGGAGGGTGGGAGCCTTCTTACCCACCATACCACTCCTTATCAGAAAAAAGCCCAAAGCCTTCTGCAAGCACAGGAGCAAAAAGGATCTGATTGGGCAGTGGCTACAGGAAAACTACTGTTTTATAGATTTCAACGTTTTTACAAGAGAAATATAATTTAAGAGATTGAAACGTAGCATAAATAGAATAGAATCTTAAATAAGAGTCTCTCTCTTGAGAGACTAGTTAGCATGTGATATGTTCTCTGAGCCCCTGTCGGATCACCCATAAAATGATCATAGCAGCCAATCCCTTAATTTGTATACAAAGTAACGGTACATGAAAGTTCTCCATAAACCGTTAAGACCCCATCCAAATGTCAGAGGCAATTATTTCTATCTATATATACGACAGAGCTGCAAAACACAAATCGTGTAACTTCAGTGATTCTGCATACAAGTTAAAGGCTCTTTAAGAGTCGGGAAAAATGAAAGCTTCCATATTTGTATTTAAAACCGGCATTGCGCATATGAAGATGAATAATAAAATTCAAGCTGATCATTTAAATTTTTTTTTAAATAGGCTTCATGCCCAGCTCATAGCCCAACGTGGGGCTTGAGCTCATGACCCCAAGATCAAGACCTGCGCTGACATCAAGAGTCGTATGCTTAACCAAATGAGCCACCCAGGCGCCCCTGATCATTTTAATTGTTAATTTTTTTGCTTAGAATTTTGTTCATATTTTCATTCTATGTTAGCACCTTAAACTGCACTTTTTCCTGTTTTGTGAAAAAGGCTTTTTTGCCCCTGGTGCAAAATGAAAAAGGGCCCCACAAATGATCTGGGCTCAAGACGATTGTCTACTAAAACTCAAAAACATGCTCAAAGGCACATTATATATATAATTAAACTGATTATGCAACCCCCCCCCCCCCGCCCCGGAACATAACGCCCCATGTTCCTGCACATCCCTCATGAGACACATCTTACTGTTAACATCATTGATTATCAATACAGGATCACTCATCGTATGGCTTACTTGAGTTATTCAAGATTAAAGAGCATATACACAACAAATCTTCTTCATAGAAGACCCTACCCCTTTTCCTAGCTCATTAGATTTTCCCATGTGGCTCTGAATATTTTCATTAACATCTCACAAACCTCCCCCAACCAAAACTCCCACAAACCTTTTCCTCAAAGTAACCACTGCATGCCAATGGTACACATATTACTGCTTATTGGCTGAATTTCTTTTTCTGCCCCTACTACCATGTCTTTGTTGTATATTATCAGGTCTATTTATTTTTCTGTGTTTATAGCTATTAAGTCTTTTTGACAAGCAAATGCACTTTTATTTGACCCCTTCTGTAGAATACTCAACATATTAGCTATGCGCAAATACGTTATTTCCTAAAGTAAAATAAATTTTAAGATTTTAATCGGTAAGACCAGCAAGGTATTTGAGAGATCCTTAAGCTCAGGTTTTTCCAAAGTTTTTCTTTCTTTTTTTTTTTCAACGTTTATTTATGTTTTAGAGAAAGAGCACAAGCACAGGAGGGTCAGAGAGAGAGGGAGACACAAAATCCAAAGCAGGCTCCAGACTCTAAGCTGTCAGCATGGAGCCCGACAGAGGGCTCAAACCCACAAACCATGAGATCAAGACCTGAGCTGAAGTTGGCTGCTCAACCGACTGAGCCACCCAAGCACACCCAAAGTATTTCTTTTTTCTCTGTAAGTTTATTTATTTATTTTGAGAGAGAGTGCAAATAAAAGGTCACACTGATTAATACATCTGTTGAGAAGTAGAATCACATGTCCTATCATATTTTGATTTAAAGACTTGAAATCATAGATAATGTACAGTATTCCCTTTTAATATGGTGCACTTTCTTTGGCTGTATTCTTTCATCTTCGGACCCTAACTTCTTTGATTTGATTTAGTGGACCAAGAACACATGGATGTGGTGGAGATAATTTTACAGTGGTAAGTACGGTTGGAGGGTGTAGGGAAGGCAAAAAAATTTTTCTCCCCTCTTATGTTCAGTGCCTGGGGCATGCTAATTAAACTAACAAAAGATGGGTTGACAGAAGAAAAGGGATACAAATTTTACTTGACGTTAACATTTTAATGTTTATATGTAATGAAGCCTTCATAGATGAGATACGAGGATCCCAAAAGGGTGTTTGGATGCAAGGGCTCATATACTCATTCTAACAAAGGGCTATAAATTTGTGAAGTGACAAGAAAAAGGAAAAGGGGTTTGGGCTTCCAGGGGTGGTAAATGGTAGGAAGGTAAATATAGGAGGGGAAACTAATGGAAGATAAGGGTAATTTTGTTAAAGTATGTTTGTGCAGACCCATCTCAGTACTGACTTTCTGTGATGTAGAGATCTGCCTGGGGGGCAGATGTGGACTCTGGCCACGGTTCTTCTTCCAGCCGTGTAACAAGGGAAATCACTTTGGGACTTGTGTGAGTGTGTAGGGTCAGAATAGAGTATCATCCCCCAAAGTCTGTTCCATGGACTCCCTCAAAATATGATTTCTTGGACAACTTAGCAAGAAATATCCCTTTTTCTTTTAATTTTTTTTAAACGTTTATTTATTTTTGAGACAGAGAGAGACAGAGCATGAATGGAGGAGGGTCAGAGAGAGGGGGAGACACAGAATCCAAAACAGGCTCCAGGCCCTGAGCTGTCCGCACAGAGACCGACACGGGGCTCAAACTCACGGACCACGAGATCATGACCTCAGCCGAAGTTGGACGCTCAATCGACTGAGCCACCCAGGCGCCCCAAGAAATATCCCTTTCTAAGAAGCACTTTCGCACTAAGAATCGTTGCAGTAAAAGAAATCTGCCAAATCAGTTTTATTCAACATTGCCAAAAATTATTTGACCACAGAAAACCTTTCCATTTTGTTTTTCTTCTTAAAATAGCAATATTTAAGTAGTCCTGGAAATATACTTCCATAAGAAATATGTTGGGGGTGCCTGGGTGGCTCAGTCAGTTGAGAGTCAGACTCTGGTTTCAGCTCAGGTCATGATCTCACATTCATGAGTTTGAGCCCCACATCAGGCTCTGTGCTGACAGTGCAGAGCCTGCTTGGGATTCTCTCTCTCTCCCTCTCTCTGCCCCTCCCTATGCTATCTGCATATCACAAACCCTCTTATGAAATTCACAGTTAACTTAATCTTTTCATAGGGGTCCACATTGGTCTTAATTACACGGAAATCACACTCCCCTTCTATGGTTTTACCAGAATTTATTCCAGAAATCCTATTCCCAGAATCCTTTTAAACAGCCTGGCAATTTTGACTGGTACACTTGTTTCCCTCACAAATTCTTCCCTCAATAACTTGTTGATCAATCAATAAGCAGAAACGTAGATATCTGGTGGAGTTAGGGCACTTCTGATCTTGACACATAGCCACTTTGATTTTTCTGAAGTAAAAAAAAAAAAATTCCTTTTACCTTTAATACTTCTTATGTAGGTTACCCTTCCATGGATCAAAATACAAAAAAGGTCTGGGAAAGTGATCTCAATTCTTCAAACCTGTTGGGAGGGAAACCCCTTCACACACAGCATACCTGCACACCTGCTTTGACCTGAATTGGTTCCTCAGTCTCCAGAACCGAGTTCCACTCAGTTTTCAGGCTTTCACTAAGGATAACTATACTGGAGCAAACCCCAGCTCTTTGCAAAATACTTCCTTCTTTCCTTTCCATTCTGCTCCTAATAATTTCACCAATATAGGTCAACCGACAGTTATTCCTTACATGTAAAACAATTACTCTGCAAGCATCCTTCAAGTGTGACTTCTACATTAACGTTAAGCACCGCAAGGAAAATAATCACAGTCAGATTTTTACCCATGACACTTCGCAACAAAACATCATGCCCTGATTTGTCAAAGGGAGAAATGCCGTAAGGCTAATGAGTAAGGATTCCTTCACATTATTAAAGATCTTTTGACCTAGTTTCTGCAGGACAAGGTGTGGGAACATCAAGGCTGCCAGTTCCTATTGCATTTTCCAGTTCAGTTCAGTCTAACAAGCATTTTTGTGAACATCTTAAATATACAAAGATTAAAAAGACATGGCCTCTGCCCCCAAGGGCTTGGAGTTAAGTGGGAGCAAGAGAAATAGGAAAAGGCATTTTGAAGGTAGTATGACAAGCACTAACCAGAGGCAAATGTACTGTGAATGAAACCTAAGCTCTCACGTCCACGGTTCCTTCAGAGAAAGAAGTTTCCAAGTGTAGAGGCCAAGAACAGGCCGCCCCAAGACAGGCTACTTTGGCATGAACATTATTTCGAGTTAAAAGCAATCAAAGCCCAGCAGAATGCGGGAAAGCTATTTATGTCCCCCTCAACTGCCTGCCTGTACCAGGAAGAGAATTAGTAACAGAGAGTCTCCTTTACTGAAGAAACTTATCTACATAACAGGGCACCGTTGTCTTCCAAACATCTCCTCTCACCTTCCTGCTGATGGACCCCTGTGCTTATCTATGAAGCCTTCCATACACACAAACATTAAAATATTAACATCCAATAAAAATTTGTATGCCTCTTCTTCTGTTAGCCCATGTTAGCAATCCGTTGGGTGTGTTTGGAATTTCCATGTCGGTGTGGATTCCTCATACTTATGTATATACGCTATTAAAATGGATTTTCTCCTGTTAATCTCACATCAATTTGATTCATACTCCAGCCAGAAGGATCTTGAAGGGCATAGGAAATTCTTTCTCCCCAACATTGGCAGAAGATTTTGTAGATTACAAAACTAAGATATTTGTGTATTCCCTTTCTTTTTTTTTTTAACATTTATTTATCTTTGAGAGACAGAGAGAGGCAGAGCATGAGCAGAGGAGGGGGAGAGAGAGAGAGAGAGACACCAAATCCGAAGGAAGCTCCAGGCTCTGAGCTGTTTGTTAGCACAGAGCCCGACGCGGGGCCAGAACTCACGAACTGAAAGACCATGACCTGAGCTGAAGTCAGACGCTCAACTGACTGAGCCACCCAGGCGCCCCTGTATTCCCTTTCTTAAGAATGACAACCCAGCTTTACAGGCTCCAGGTAGGCCTATGGTATCAGAGATCTGCCCTACCGCTACACTCCTATTTATAGGGTACAACGGGTTTTGGCTGGTAAGGACAGGAAATCCACCCTCAAACTTCATCTGAAGTCATCACAATAGAGAGAACTTATAACACAAATGATAAGTCCACACCATGATGATGTTGCTGACTGTCAGCAAAGACCTCAACCACAAAATAAATTTTAAAAAATTTAAAAAATAAAAAAAAAAAAATTTAAGAATCCATTTTTTTTTCACTGTGAAATTAGGACAACATTTGATGAAATAGTCAAAGCTCAATCAATCATCATTGATGCTACTGTAAGAACGGACCTGGCCGTCTTCTAAAAGCCCTGTACATCACTAGCAAAGCAGCTTTTGTACAGAGCAATAGGTAAAATGTTAGCTTTCTGAAGTGGAAAATTTTCACATAAAGATGAAGCAAAGAAATTTATAGCACTAACTTAGATGTTATGGAATTTAGAATCAATAAGCCTTGGGAACTCCCCAAAAATATCTATATATAAAACATATTGATAGCTAGCTAGATACAGAGAGAATTGAGATATATTTATATACACACTTACGCACATATGTGTGAGCTTAATTATGTCAACCCAAATTCCAGGCATACAGATGACTCTACCTAAAACAAAATGCTGCCTTCCCACGTCTCACAGAACTTAAGGCAGTGAGCTAAAGACTCAAAACTCCATTCCCTCTTTATCAACATACTTAAAATTCTTACTTTGCCTATGGAGGATCAAGAACGGAATTCGATAGATTTAAGTCATTATTTGTTAGTCAAATGGAAAAAAACAGTAGTTATGGCGACTATGGGTCAATTATTAACATCTTCAGTTTCCACTAAAGTCACACTTTAGGGTTACTGTAGGAGACATTAAGGCTGTCAACTACTATTCACAGGAAACTGGCCATTCTGAGAGTATTCCTTCAGAAAGCAAACAAGCATGGATGTTTTCTGTTATCTTTGTTGCTTCTAAAAATGGACCCCATAGTGTGGCGCCTGACTGGCTCAGCCAGTGGAGCCTGTGACTCTAGACCTCAGGGTTGTGAGTTTGAGCCCCATGTTGGGTGTAAAGATTACTTGAAAGTAAAAAATTGGGGGGCGCCTGAGTGGCTCAGTCAGTTAACCCTCCGACTCTTGCTTTTGGCTCAGGTCATGATCCCAGGGTCGTGGGATTGTGTCCCACATCGAGCTCCATGCTGAGCATAGAGCCTGCTTAAGATTATCTCTCTCCATCTCTCCCTCTCCTCCACTCTTGTTCTCTCTCTTTCTCTCTAAAATAAATTGAAAAAAAGAAAAGGAAAGAAAATCAACTCTGGGCTCCGTTCTTAACCAGCCATGTGATTTTAGGCAGCTCAACCTCCTTGAAGATCAATTCCCACATATGTAAAATGGAAATAATACATTTCTACCTCACTGAGATACTGTAAAAAATTAAATGGAAGATAATTTATGCAAACCACAGTATCCTTCACCTAATAAATATTCAAACAATGTTGCTCTAATTGTTATGACATAAAATGCAAAGTATGAGTCCTGGTAGAAAGTCAGTGTTCTCACCGATATGATTAACTATATTTATCACTAGGGACTTAGGGGCTTCTGTTTGACTAACAATGTATGATGCAATCCTGTTCCAAGGTTTAACTCTTTTCTAGTGTGGACCTTTCAGAAGGGCTCCAGAAGTTGGGCTTTACTGAAAACTATTTGGTTTAAAGAATGTTTCCAGGAGTTTGAACAGTATATGGAAAAAAAAAAATTATACTCAATTTATACCCAGTTTTTTCCTCCTTCCCAATGAAGACTCAATAGAGGATTCTACAGTGAACTCAAGTGAGTATCAACAGTCATTAGGGGTGCCTGGGTGGCTCAGTCAGTTAAAGCTTCTGACTCTTGGTTCTGGCTCAGGTCATGGTCTTGCAGTTTTGTGGGTTCAAGCCCCACATCAGTCTCTGAGCCTGCTTGAGAGTCTCTCCCTCCTTCTCTGCCCCTTCCCCACTCACACTGTCTCTGTGTCTCTCAAAATAAATAAATAAACTTAAAATTTTGCTTTTAAAAAGAGTGTCATTAGACCATTAACTGAGAGCATCATTCAACTCAGCCTTTTAGAGAGGTGGCATTATTTGAAGTATAGGCATGCGCTTAGCAGTGAGACCAAGTTCTAAGTACTAAATCTATCATTCTTTAGTTGTATGGCCCAACACAACTTACTTGCACCACTCAATTAAAAGTTTCCACATCTTCTAATAAATAGGGATACTGATTGCACACACATGCACACACACATTAAATACTGTATGACGGCTCCTGGGTGGCTCAGTCAGTTGAGCATCTGACTTCAGCTCAGGTCATGATCTCATAGTTAGTGAGTTCAAGCCCTTGTCAGTCTCTGTGCTGACAGCTCAGAGCCTGGAGCCTGCTTTAGATTCTGTGTGTGTCTCTCTCTCTCTGCCCCTCCCCTGCTCATGCTCTCTCTCTCTCTCTCTCAAAAATAAATAAAAAATTAAAAAAATTTTTTTCAAATACTGTATGTAAAACACAGGTGCTCCATAAAAGTCAGGATTCCCTTTGGTGAGACAGCAGAGCATAGAGACTTGCTAGTAAACAGATGTGATGTCAAGAATAGACTCGCGTTTCCAAGATTTCATCAAATTCTACAAAGGCACAAATTATGAACAAATGCAACCAAAAAACTTTGAAATGAGATACAGAACAGTGACGATTTTCCCAACCCGTTTTCCCAGCATTATATAAATAGTAAAGGAAAAAATGAGCCTGTCTTTTTCTTCCATTCTCACTCTGTGTAAATTTGGAGATTACATTAATTCTCTTTACATTGAGTGCCTCACTAATGAGTTTACCAAGTGATGTACTATGTTGATAGTAAATATTTCATCTGAGCCACTTACTAGGTTTATTAGCTGAATTTTTCATGTGTTTATTTACTGATTTCATTTATTCATTGCCTATTATGCATCTGAAAAAGGAGACTCAGACATGCATGAACAGACTGCAAGTCCCATGAGGGCAAAAACAAATCTAAAGTTCACAGAACAGGACAACCACCGAGTCACATAGGAGGCAAACAAAAAAAAATTTTTCTAACTGGGTGATTTGAATAAATTACATATCAAATTCTGTGCCCTTCCCCGTATTGCAAACCATATACAAACAGGGACCAAAATATGGTACAAACTACCCCCCCCCCCCCCCACCAGGTGCAGTGAATTGTTCTCAGCTCTAAATTCTTGATTCTTCTGCAAGGTGGTCTGGCCGTTCAGAAAAAGATTATAAATCATTTTTATACGGTTCGTGTGTGTGTGTGTGTGTGTGTGTGTGTGTGTGCGCACATGGGTAGGTGTGTTGCAACGTTGGGTTAGGGAACACACACAAAAAACACCCTTGACCTTAGTCTTAGCATGTGATTAATTAACTTGTTAGTGAATGCATTAGAAGAATAAACATCTATTCAGCTTTTTCTCCATGTTCCCACTTTCTGATGCCAGTAAGAGGCAAACAGCTCAAATATCTCAAGGTTAGTCTTACATCTCTGTCTTAGGCTCACAGATTGTCTTCTGAAATTGAAACAAAAATAAAGTTACCTGTTTTGTTTCTCAGAAGGTTGAAATTAGGAGGAAAGAGAATCCAACGTGAACTGAGTCACAGATCTGTTTTTGTATGCATCGACCAGAAGATATAAGCATAGAAAGAAGAGAAAGCTAAACGAATAAAATAAGAAATACAATGTTTAAAACAGATTTTCTTACATTTTGTTAGTTCCAGGAATTGTAAGTTGGCAGAAAGAGGAAAAATCTTCTATGTGATGGTGAGAGTCACCTGGAGGAATGGGAAGGACCATGGAGAAAGGGTCAGAAGGGTGCATGAGGCCACATTCTGGTATGGAACTCCTAGGAGTCTCAAAATTGCAACATTGAACCTACTTTCACACAGAGGTAAAATGGTAGAACATGTTTTTATTCTTTCCACAGGTGCCTTAATTTGTAAATTCTAACTTGTTATAATATGGTATTAGGCCTCCATTTTCTACTTCTGCCTTGGGTCCTGCAAGTGTTAGGAGGTGCCTGCGCAAAGCAAAGCAAATCCACAATGTTGATTGTATTTATACTGACAGTAACACAGCTGATCATACCCAGAGCAATTCTTGAACACACGCTGATTATTTTTACATGTTAAAAAAAAATTTTAATGTTTAGTCCACTTATTTTGAGAAAAAGAGAGAGAGACAGCATGAGAAGGGGAGGGGCAGAGATAAAGGAAGAGAGACAGAAGCCCAAGCAGGTTCTGTGCCATCAGCGCAGAGCCTGACGGGGGCTCGATCTCACAAATTGTGAGATCGTGACCTGAGCCGAAATCAAGAGTCAAATGCATAACAGGCTGAGCCACTTAGGTGCCCCTACATATTTAAATAAAATCGACCCCATCCCTCTTTCTTTATTCTGTCATTGAGTCTATCCAGGTTTCCAGTGCGTTCCATATAAGAATAATCTTTTCTACATGTGTGTGTGTGTGTGTGTGTGTGTGTGTGTGTGTGTGTGTGTTGATTGGATAGCAGGCAGTGGTTAGGGCAGGATGGTTCCACAGTGCTCCTAATTCTTTGACCAAGTCTGGCACCTTGGCAGCATTTTTGTTTTTTGGGTGATAATCATAACACTAGTTGGTTTTTTCCCAAATGCATACGAAGAATATTACCTTTCTGTGTTTCATATTTTGCAAAGAACAAGACACTTTCTATTATATTTGCATCTCCTGCAATTAACTAACCAATATATCTTCCCACCATCTCTGTATTCATGGCCCTGTTTTTAGAGCCACCTGACCTAACTTAATGGCTGCTTACTTATTTCTAAAATACTATTTCAGCTTCAACATCCTAATATATTTGATGGTCAATTTTACTCCTCATCTGTAATGCTCCCAACCCTGTATTTAAATATGACCATTCCTCTGGCAGTGCCTCTAGACCCGAAGAAAGCCACTTTTGGCTTCCAAAACCACTTAGATATGCACTCGGCTACAACCATGTTAACCAGGACACATTCTTTCTCTCTAAATAAATAAATAAACTAAAAAAAAAAAAAAAAGGAAGGGGCACCTGGGTGGCTTAGTCAGTTAAGTGTCCCATTGATTTCAGCTCAGGTCATGATTTTGATTTTGATTTTTTTCTTCTAGAGGAATGTATATGTCTGTTATGAAGTTTGCCCGTAGTTAGACTACTGAGGAGCAAAGGTGAATGTCTCAGCCACCAAGGGCTTTGGTCCTTCCTCAGAAACAAGAGATAAGGTCTTGAGCCTAAGTAAAGCCAAGTGGTAGAAACAAGGTCTTCAAAGACCTGTACCCTCAGGGAAAATACGGGCTTGATAGCATCTACCCACTATCACAGAGTGACAAGAGAGTCTACCTCAACCTGGAGTTTGGTGGAATAAGGGAAAGAAGTCTCCTTCAGAGGTTGTAACCATGAGCCTACACCTTGGACAGACTCAGAGTTAATTTGACCCTGTCAGTTGGCCCAAGAAGCTTTGAGCTTAGAAATTAATAATAGTAATTCTTAATTTATTTTTTAAAAATTTTTTAATGTTTATTTTTCAGAGAGATAGAGAAAGAGACCAAGTGTGAGTGGGGGAGGGGCAGAGAAAAAGGGAGATACAGAATCCAAAGCAGGCTCCAAGCTCTGTGCTGTCACCACAGAACCTGATGTGGGGCTCGAACCCAAGAGCCATGACATCATGACCTGAGCCGAAGCCAGACGCTTAACTGACTGAGCCACCCAGGCAATCCAATAATAGTCATTTTTAAAGAGATTAATTTCATAATGATATCCTCAATTTGTCTAGAACACATTATGTAAGACTGTTCCTGAAATTTGATAGGTCGTGCTTATAAAATCATCTGGTCCTACTGGACACTGTGTGTGTGTGTGTGTGTGTGTGTGTGTGTGTTCAGATTTTTAACCACAGTTTCCTTGATGATTATCTATCTATTAACTGTCCTATTCATTCTTGAGTCAAAACTAATTCTTCTAGCAATTTTTACTTTCTGAATATCTATTTCATCCACGTTTCCGATTTGATTGAAATAACATTATTCATATTCTACTGTGATTTTTATATCCCTGAACCCTGAACTGTAGCATTCATTTTTATGCCCCCTTTTCATTCTTAATGATGTTTATTTTCTCCTCATTTTTGTGGATAATCTTGCAAGAAGTTTATCTTCTTCATTCACATTTTTCAAGAATTAGGTTTTGGCTCTATTGGTGTTCTCTATTTTCTTTCTTTTTCAATAATGTGAGCTTTCAGTTTTATGATTTCCTTCCCCCACTTATGATGTGTTTGCCCTGTTTTCACCTGCGAGCAATAGAGTGTCCGATGTAACTCTGAGCTACAGCATTAGGGCAGCCGCAGACAATACGTTGACCAACGGCCAAAACTGTGCTCCGACTGAATCCTTTTTAAATTTTAATTAGACTCTACTTGGGGCTCAAATTCACAACCCTGAGATCTAGAGTCACATGTTCTACTGACAGAGCGAGTCAGGCACCCTTCAACTGAATTTTATTTATAAAATAAACAATGGACTGAATTCAGTTGGCATAGTTTACCAACCCCTGCTCTAGACGAGGGGGAAAGGGGGAAATCTCTGCAACTCACTTAATGAGACTTTTCTTACCTTAATCCCCAAATCAGGTTAGGGTAAAAAGAAAAAGGTGAGGGGTGTGGGATTGAGCCCAGCATCGGGCTCCATGATGAACATAGAGCCTGCTGAAGTTTCTCTCTCTCCCCCTGTCCCTCCCCTGCTCACATGCGCACTCTCTCTCTCTCTAGGTCTCTAAAGTAAAACAGAAAATAAAAAAATTTTAAAAAGAAGGAAAAGGCAAATATCACTTGTGAATACAGAAGTAAGCGTCCTATAGAAGCCATTAGCAGACTGCACACAGCAATACTGAAAAGTAATAATACAACAGGGGGAAACAGGGGTTATCCCAGGAAGTTAAGGGTCACCAACATTAGAAAATCTATTAATATATTCGGTATAATTTCAATCAAACTCTCAAGAGTTTTTTTTTAATTAAGGTACAGCTGACACACAGTGTTACATTAGTTCCAGGTGTACAACACAGTGATTCAACAAGTCCATACTTGTGCTGTGTTCACTACAAGTGTGGCTACCATCTGCCACCATCACAACGCCATTACAGAACCATCGACTACATTCCCTACGCTGTACCTTTTATCCTCATGACTTGTTCACTCCATAACCGGAAGCTTGTATCTCCCTCCCCGCTTCACCCCCTTTGCCCATCCCCCTCTTCCCTCTGGCAACCGTCAGTTTGTTCTCTGTAGTTAGAGTCCCAGAAAACTTTTATAGAACTTGACAAGCTGATCCCCAAACTCACTCAGTAGGCCAACAACAGCCAAATTGTTGTGTGGGTTTTTTTTTTTTTTTTTTTTTTTTGCTTTTTTAGAGAAAGAGAGTGTGTGAGGAGGGAAGGGGGGCAGAGGGAGGGATTGAGAGAATCTGAAGCAGGCTCCACGCTGAGCACAGAGGCTGATGCAGGGCTTGATCCCATGACCCTGGGATCATGACCTGAACTGAAATCAAGAGTCGGACACTCAACCAACTAAGCCACCCTAGCATCAGCCAAAAGAATACATGAGGACTCTTTCTATAAGTATCAACTTACTATGAGACTATAATTTAGGCAATGTAATACTGGCTTAGGGAGCCCATATACATATGAAAGCTGGCACATGACAAAGTAGATACTACAAATCAAACAGTGAAAAAATACACTATTCAATAAGTGGCGGCAAAAGTTTTTGTATTTCATATAATTAAACACAAAAGTAGATCTCCAACTCATGCATGTAAGTTACTGTCTTAACTACAAGAAGCAAACCTCTAAAATTTGGGGTATATCGTTATGACTTCATAAGTTAATTTCCTACACAGAACACAAAAAGCCAAATCTATAAGGAAAATTATATATATAACTACCTTAAAATGAACAACTTTATTACAAAAGGCAGCACCAAGTAAAAAGGCAAATCACAGACTGTGAGAAGATATTAATAATACATATGCCAAATAAAAACTTATGAAAAAAGGCAAACAATCCGAGGAAAAAATGTATAATTAATAAGAACTGGGAAATCACAAAAGAGGACATCCAAACGGCCATTGAATACATAAAAGAATGATTAACCTCACTAATAATTAGAGAAATTCTATTCATTGAAAATTCTGTACAGCTATTAAAATGAATGAAAGTAGCAAAATGAAATACAACTTACATCCATCAAAGTGGCAAAACATTAAAATGTCTAATAAACCCAGTGACTGATATATGAGAAAGTAAGACGTTTTCAATAGGTACAACTTCTAAAGTCAAGCCCAGAGTGTTTTGGGCACCTCAGAAGTGGAGATGCCAAAAAAAGGAGAATTCTCCCAAAGAGTGGCAGCTGGTAGACAAATCTGGCCTACTTCACCACTGTATCTAGTTTGGCACAAACTACTTAAGAGATCTGTTACAGCAACTCCTTTATCTTGTGAGTGGAGTGTAAATTGGTTGAACCCCTTTGAAGACAAATTGACCAAGTTTTGAAGATATATGCAGATGATGATTGATAGATAGATAGATAGATAGATAGATGATAGATAGATAGATAGAAGGAAGGAAGGAAGGAAGGAAGGAAGGAGAGATGGATGGATGGATGGATGGATGGTTGGATGGAAGGATAGATGGAAGGAAGGAAGGAAGGAAGGAAGGAAGGGTAGATAGATACATAGATAGATAGGGAGACACATGTATACATACATTATGATCTACAATGAACAGAAATCTACCCCTATCATCTATCCTGGAAAAATGCTCACAAATATTCACAAAGAAACCGGCTCTTTATGCTCATTACACTGCTGTTTACAATAGAAAAACTAGAAAAATTTAACTGTCAATGAACCAGACAACAGATAGCCTAGTTCAGTTGTACAATGAAATTTTATGTAGCTATTAAAATTAAAAGTAGAGCTGCATGAATCAACATGAACAGACACCAAACACATAATGTGGGAGGCAGAAAGCAAGTGGCAACAGGATGGTATTCATAAATACATAAATGTGTGCTAAAAGCATAAAAAACCATACTTGCAAAAGATAAAAATGCACTTCTGGGGTAGGAGGAAGACAGGATGTGGGGGTTAGGTTTAATCCATTTGTAATGTTTTATTCCCTACAAATTAAAAAATGAAAGACAATGAGAAACATTGAGTACATATATCAACAGTCTGACATGCATTTAATCTTAGTGATGGGTATATGGTATGTATATTCTTTCCTTTGACTTTTCAACATGTTTGAAATATCCCATCATTTAAGTTAATTTTTAAGGGAGCCTGGGACCAGTAAGTGAAGTCTTAATTGCCAAGTTCCATATTGAAGGATTAGGAGGTACAAATTTCCAGGTATAAAATTAATCAGTCACAAGGATAAGAAGTACAGCACGGGGAATATAGTCAATAATATAGTAAAAACTTTGTATGTTGACAGATGGTGATCATTACGCGCATCACGGTGAGTGTTTCATAATGCATGGAATTGTTGAATCACTATGTTGTACACTTGACACTAATACAATAATGTGTATCAACTGTACTTCAATTAAAAACAAAGTCCCTTGGGGCACCTGGGTGGCTCAGTCGGTTAAGGGTCCGACTTTGACTCAAGTCACCATCTCACAGTTACTGAGTTTAAGCCCCTCATCTGAGCCTGGAAATTGCTTCAGATTCTGTGTCTCCCTCTCTCTCTGCCCCATGTGTCCTCTCTCTCTCTCTCTCTCTCTCTCTCTCTCTCTCTCTCTTTTTCTCTCTCAAAAATAAATAAAACATTAAAGAAATAAATAAAGTCCCTTGTTGAAGTTCTTATTTCTCTTTTCATAAAAAACTGTCCCAAAGAAAACTGGCAAAAAATCAGAAACAAAACCCAGAGGAAAATCTTTTTATTTTTAAGTTTATTTATTTACTTTTGAGAGAGAGAGAGAGAGAGAGAGAGATGGGCAGAGAGAAAGAGTGGGAGAGAGAGAATCCCAAGCAGACTCTGCACTGTCAGCAGAGTCCTGCAGGGCTCGAACTCACAAGCTCTGAGGTCTTGACCTGAGCTGAAACCAAGAATCAGACGCTTAACTGACTGAGCCACCCAGGCACCCCCAGAGGAAAGGCTTTTACTAAGGTTGAGATATTCATCCTCCCCTACATCTGTATTTCCCTAGTAAATGACAACAATAATAAAGGAGAGGTGGGGGTAGAGGGAAGGGGAGAACACCGAGCCCATTTTGGGAAGTTCTTACATGGGAAGAATGAGAGTTCTCTACGCTCATGACCACACAGGAGAGGAGGGGGATGCTTCTGACAGAATGCTCAGGGGAGCAGCTCTCCTTAGATGGCTTGCTTTTATCCCCTTCACGAGGCGCATTTTGACTCATAAAACAATGGCCAGGAATCTACTAGACCTGACTTTCCCAGTCTCTCCCAGGATGGAGTTCTTCACCTCTCCCTTGTCCCTTTTCAACTTCTCTGACTTCTCACTTACTTCTCCTAGCAAATAACTTTTACTTAGTTTTATGGATTGTTTATGCTTAACATTTGAGCTAAAGTTTCTGCCCATGATTTTAAATAAGTCATCAGAATGAATTTATGCAGATGTACAAATTAAAGGGTGGAAGGATGAGTAGATGGATGGATGGATGGATGGATGGGTGGCTGGATGGGTGGATGGGTGGACAGAGTTGATGGATAGGTCAAGAGATTCACAGAGAATAGGATTGATAAATATAACAGAAAGATGTTGACAACTGAGTTCCCCAGATTCTTGTTCCCATGGTGTAAAGCTGATCAATCTGGGAAGGAAGGAATAGAAGAAATCTTCTATTTCTATCCCAGTTACTGAAAGGGAAGAAGACAACTGAGCGAGATTAATCTGCTTGTCATCATGCTGATGACCATCTTTCTGGTAGATAGACTAACAACAGTTGCTGGGAGGAGGAGAGTCCTCACCTATAGAATACTCTTGACAGGAAGCAGTTGGATCAGGATTGTGGAAGGCAGAATAATAATAATGTCCTCTGCAAAGATGTCCACACCAATAATGTACGAAGATCAACTTTACTTTGCCAGGAAAGTATTCCATAATCCCTCTTTTACCTTAGGCTATATTCACACTCCCACGCTCCTCCGAAGTATAGTCTAAAGAATTCACCACCCTGACAAGCTACGGGACATCATGCTGTTTCACTATACTGACAACATCACCCCAACTGAACTTGACAAGCAGACAATGACAGGTGCCCAAGATGCTCTAGTGAGACAGACGCATGCAGAAGACTGGCAGCAAACCTGACATCAGGGAACTGACACATCAGTGATGTTTTCAGGGATTCAGTGGTCCAGCAAAAGTAAAAGACAGATTATTGTACCTTATACCGCTAAGCAAAAGGCATAGCACCTCCTAGGGCTCTTTGGGCTTTGGAAGCCATTTATGCTGGACTTTGGAAAATGAGCCCCACTTACTAATCAGATAGCAAAAAGCTACAGTTTCCGGTAGGGTCCCATTCAAAACGAAGCTCCGCAGCATATCTAAGCTGCGGTCAGGTGTTCTATTCTCTTGGGCTGTATGTGCCAGCAGGTGCGACTGTATAGGAGGTCTCTGGCCAATGAATTTGCTGCATAGAGTCTGGCAAGCCCCAGCAGGAGACAGACAGTATGAATCCCTGGGATTCTAGAACAGGGGCATGCCCTGATGGCAGAAAACTACGTACCTGTGGACAAAGAGCTCCCACAATGCTAATAGTCCCCAGTAGGAACTGTGGGTCTGATCGCTGGATACCACTGACTACACAAATTGAGTGCCCACTGACGGCTCTGCATGGTCTCATAGACCAGATCATAAGGATGGGAGCATTCCAAAGTGACACACTGGAGACCAGGTTTGAGTGGGTCCAGATGCAAGAATACATTACTTGATCAAGTGGCTCAGACTCTCAGGCAATCCATTTCGGTAGTGATACCTTCAATCTGTCCATACCTATGACCTCACAGGGGCTACTCTTGGGGTTTGCTCTTCTCATGGTCAAGAGCAACAAAGAATAGGTCCCAAAACAATGAAGAACTGGCCGGCAAGTTAAAGAGATCAACAGTCTCCCAGATCCTTTTGTCTGGCCTAATGAAACAGTCTCCTATATGACCCTTGACTTCTATTTTTGTCCCCCTATTCACACAATAGGCAGATGGATCCTTTTATCTATCTACCTATCTATCTATTTTTATGTTTATTTTATTTTTGAGAGAGAGAGAGACAGAGTGTGAGCAGGGGAGGAGCAGAGAGAGAGGGAGACCCAGGATCCAAAGCAGGCTCCAGGATCCGAGCTGTCAGCACAAAGCCCGATTTGGGACTCGAAACCACGAACTGCAAGATCACAACCTGAGCTGAAGCCGGACACGCAACCCACTGAGCCACCCAGGCGCCCATGCCTTCCTGCTATTCTTTGAACATATTGCTCCCTTTGTCTGGATCTTTATTTCCTACCCACCCCCATCTTTCCAGGGCTCACTCCCTTGCTTGATTTAAATCTCTGCAGACCTTGGTGAGGTCTTCCCTGACCACCATCCCCCTTCCCTATCCCTATACCCTGCTTTAGCTTTCCCCACTGCTATTCCACAGTACCAGACATATATTTCATTTGTGTAACATCTGACTGACCACAAGAGAAGACAGAGACCCTGCTCATTAGCTGCTGTACCAGCACCTGGAACAATACTTGCGACATGGAAATGGCTCAGTTAACATTCACTGAATGAATGAATGAATGAATGAACAAACGAACAAATACTGCAGGTCTGGTAATGATATCAATAGCAAGATGCCAACATCTTTTTCTTTCTTCCTTTTTTTTTTTTTTTTGTAAGATTAGACTTCTTTAAGTTTATTTACTTTGAGAGAGCAAGAGAGAGCTGGGAGGGGCAGAGAGAAAGAGAGAGAGAATCCCAAGCAGGCTCTGCACTGCCAGCACGGAGCCTGATGTGGGGCTTGAACTCATGAACCATGAGATCATGACCTGAGCTAAAATCTAGAGTCGGATGCCTAATCAACTGAGCCACCCAGGCGCCCCTAACATCTTTTTCTATAAGAAGCCCTCCTTCAGGGGCACCTGGGTGGCTCAGTCAATTAAGTATCCTACTTTGGCTCAGGTCATGATCTCACGGTTCGTGGGTTTGAGGCCCTCGTGGGCCCTGTGCTGACAGCTCAGAGCCTGGAGCCTGCTTCGGATTCTGTGTCTCCCTCTCTCTCTGCCCCTCCCTTGCTCATGCTCTGTCTGTCTGTCTCTCTCTCTCTGTCAAAAATAAATAAGAATTAAAAAAATTTTTTTTCATTAAATAAATAAGAAGCCCTCCTTCCATTTCAGTGTGCATTGAACAAAAAGGGATTGAAAAATCCCTCTGATTATATATTTTGAGATTTTTCTGAAATCCCTTTTCCAAAAGTAATGTGCTCTTTGTGATTAACACAATCCAAAAATTGAAACTCATTATCCCTCTCCCATCTCAGCCCTGTTCCCACTCCTACCTCCAGATACTAATGTTAACAACATTATGCTTTATCCCATTCCTTTCTCCAAGAAAATACCAAGATTTAGTAACGTTTTAAGCTTTGGCCACCTTAGTTTTTATAAAAATGGATGATCTTATATATATATTTACTATAACATAGTTTTCTCAGGGAAAACAAAACAAACTGTAATCTTAGGACAATTTCATGAGAAACATACAAATACTCATATTTCTGTAAATTCATAAGGAGACCGTCTTCCTGAGATCTCTTGGGGGCTTCCGTCTAGGGGGTAAGCACTATACACATAGTGTATTATTAGCTAGAAATATTTGCCAATGGAAGCCGCAGCTGCCATCTGTGTGACAGCAGAAAGGAGAGCTAATTAGTGCATGCAGGCTGAGACCGAACCATCAAAACTGAGGTGAACGGTGGCCACATCACAAGCCCAGGGGCATGCTGTGCTGTGGGGTTCTGTTCTGCACTATTCGGCAGACCAAGCTCGCGCTTTGCCAGCTGTAAATGACAGCAGGTCCCGACTGGTCGCTGATAACTAGACTCTCTGGCCAGGTTGCTCCTGAAGCCGCCACCACCAGACTGCTCTCCCCTGCCTCACGCAGTCACAGACCCCCTGACCCCCTGACCCCCTGACTCAAAGCACAGATGGAAATTGGAGAAACGTGTCCACCTGTGGCAAATTTCATGCTCACTGTGTCAGATTTCGCAAAGGCCGAGACCTGATTTAATTGGTCTGTGGTGAGGACGATGTGGTTTGGATATATTGCAAAGGTTTTGCATTCTTGATTTTCAAGGATGCTCATGGTTTTTGATTTTCAAGGATGCTCAGGATATTTTTCTACGTGACAGAGAGACTCTGCACTTTCCTGGGCCTGGATTCAGAGACTTTTGCCTATTTCCTCCTTGAGCGTTCTTATACAATCACTTCCCCAATTGAAGCCTCCAGCCTTCAGCCCCAGTGGGGACTGTGTAAGACTGGGCTTCATGTGGTTACTCCAAACCACTTAAGCCGTAAGCTTCATCTTTTATTGGTCCATGCCTCTCACATCCTGTTAGCAGAGCAATGGCAAAAATTTGTAAGAATAAGGTACATCGGCATCTGACACCTTGTGAAATTGACCATGCTAAGGTTTGAGTTTCATGGGCCTTAGACCATATTGCTAAGTCAACACAAGCTGTCCTATCTTCTCCGCCTACTCTACCATTTGATAACGACCTTCTGGTGAGTATATCCCACATCCTACCACCCTAACCCCTAGCCCACAGATAGCCCCTTAAAGAGCACTGTATGGCTGGGGGAAAGTCCAAGCTATAGTGGTACAGATTCATGATTCCGAGATTATATTGAAAAAGTCAAAGGCGCCTGAGTGGCTCAGTCAGTTAAGCATCCAGCTGTTGATTTCAGTTTGGATCATGATCTCATGGTTCATGAGTTTGAGCCCTGTGTCAGGCTCCACGCTGACAGCATGGAGCCTGCTTGGGATTTTCTCTCTCCCTCTCTCTCTGCCCCTCCCCTACTCGAGAACACATGCTCTCACTCTCTTTCAAAATAAATAAATAAATTTTTTAAAAAGTCATATCGTATTTATTACATTTCAAAGAATCCAATCAAGACCCTTCTGTGTTTTTCATCAAGACTGTTTTATCAACCTAGAGCCAGGCTAACACAATGTCTACCAATCAGGGGTCAATTAATTATACTCAATGGAATTCATTAGTTAGGTTGTGATAGACATGAAGGAGTTCTTATAACAATTTTTAAAATGTGATAGTGACAGATAGTTATTGTTACTGAAATAGGTCTGATTTTGTGATAAGAAAAAAAAAGAAGACTATAGAACTGTAAATGTAGAGTGTGATCCCATCTTTGTAAAATTTAATTCCTATATCTGTTCATGTATGTGTATACATACATAGAAAGACATCTGGAAGGTTGCTCAAAACACCCATGCATTCACTCGACAAATATTTTCTATGCCAGACATTGTTCTAGGTGCTGAGGATAATAACAGGGGACAAAGCAAACCAGGATCTTCACAGAGTTAAATTTTATAATAACAAGAAAACAAAACAAAACAAAGAAAGTACATATACAACATGTCAGAAAGTGATATGTACACACTCTGGTGAAAAATAAAGTAGGCTTTGGAGTGGGCTTTTGTCACCTTGACTGAGGCAAGGAACTATACTTCCCAGAATTCCATTGTCTCTAGCGCTGCTGGTTAGAGTTTGACCAAAAAGGAATGTGTGTGATGTTTAGGAGGCAGAAATGAAGCAGCAACTGGTACTATCCAAAGGTCAAAGCTGTCAGAAAAGTGAGAGACACAGAGGTCCCTGGGTGACTTAGTTGATTAAGCATCCAAATTCAGCTCAGGTCATGATCTTAAGGTTCCTGAGTTTGAGGCCTGCACTGCGGGGACAGGGTTGGGGGGGGGGGGTGGTGCTTTGCACTCTCTCCCTCTCTTCCTCTCTCTGTCCCATCTCCCTACTACTAACCCTGCTGACCAACATCAGCCACAAGCCAAACCCCCTGTGCTCACCCACTGACCATTCCCTCAGAGATATTACACTCATTTCCTTTAGCATTTTACACCATTCTCTCTTTCCTCCAACCTTCAACGCTCCTGCCTCCCTACCCCCTTACTTCCCATTGTACTAAGAAGTGGAAAGAATTTCCACTCATTCCAACAATCATAGTAACTAACAACAACAAAATTCACTGGCATCTGGATGATGCCCTGCCTTCCTTCCTATGACAGAGCCTGGCTGGAAGCTCATTAATTCACTCTTTTGTTCCTGAAAACACAGAAGACTACATTTTCCAGCCTTCCTTGCCATTGGGGTAGGGCATGAATAGCAGCCAAAGGAACACAAGCCATTTCCATACCTGGCCCCTAAAATCTCCATTGAGATTCTTGACTCTATCTCCCTTGCAGGGTTGGGAATAAAGGATCCCTGTAGGGCAGAGACACAACATGGCAGGAGCTCCATTTCTGGAAGCACCATTTAGAGGGGGACAGCCTAGAAGAGAAGCCAGACCTGCTCTGCTCTGTGATATGAAGGAGAACTACATGAACCATTATTTTGCTGTACCTAATAGTTATTACCCTAACACACCCTCCTTCTCTGTAGCTGGAACTGTCCACACACCCTGAGTAATGGCAAATTCATTCAGCTGTAAACTAGATCCCATCTTTTCTCTCCTGCTCAAGGACAAAGCACCAGAGATTGCCCCCTCTCTGTCACATCATCAAGTTTTCCCTCTGTACTGGCTCAATCCCAGCAGATAAACAGGCTTTCATATCTCCTGGTGTACAAAAAGCAAATAGCGCTTTTATCTGGGTGATGAAACTTTTTACAAAGATTTCTACTTTTTGCTTTCTTTCCCCTGTATTGTTTACATGAATGCTTTCTACCTGCCCCAAAAAAAGAGAGCGAGAGAGAAGAGAAGAAAGAAAGAAAGAAAGAAAGAAAGAAAGAAAGAAAAAAAGAGGAAGGGGAAGGGGGAAGGGAAGAAAGAAAGAAAGGAAGGAAGGAAGGAAGGAGGAAATTCATCACCTTGCCTTAGGAGAAGTTTTCCTGGATACAGGATATGACCAATGATTTCCCCTTTCTTTCCCATGCCAAACATTCCCTGGGGCTCCTCCACTCATTCCTCTGCCTGTCAAGAGTCTGACTCTCAGAAGCTTCTTGCTGCATAGGGCATTCACAAAGAACATCAGGAAATGGCGAAAAGACTACAGGGCAGTCACTGCCCTTCTGATGGCTAGTATTCCTAATCCATGGTGTCAAACAGGTGACATTCATCAGCAGCTGTCCTTTGCCCCATCCAGTGGCACACTGTCCTCACCGGGTGCCCTCCTTCTCCATCGCAACCAGATATATATTTCACATATATATGCTATCATGTGTATATCACGTATATAGGAAATCACGTATACACACAGATTTCACATACATGTGATTTCAAGTCATTTACATCTCATTAACTTCAAATAAGTTCCCTTTATTGCCATTCAATTCAACAAAGTATCTCTCCCTGGGTTTACAACCTAACACTCTGCCACATCTAGCTCTCGAAGACAAAGAAGTACTTCTTTATTTCCCAGGTTGGACTTTAAAAATCTAAAGGGAAAAGGTCTTCTAAACAGAAATTGATTTCTTCACATCGCCATTTCGGTAATGGACACCAGCCACTGTTGCATTTGCACTTCATTCAGAAAGGCACGGCTTTGGGGAGAATTTTTTTTAACTGCCTGCCACTTCTGGAATCAAGCTTTTCTGCTCCATTTGGACAAGGATCGGGGCTTCTGCAGTTTTCCTAAATGTTTTACTGTAGGCGGAGCAGACCCCAAGGTACAGCCAATTGACTGGTTACTGTAGAAATTCTGAACAATATCAGCCTGTCACCCGCCCCCTACTTGTTATTCAGATAGAACCCTATTTGCTGTCAGTCTTCCTGGGGATAGAATGGCTCTTGGACAAAACAAGTCACACAATACCCTGCTGCCCTGAAGGATCCTGCTGTCAAAGGCAACTCCAGGCCACACCAAATTGTCACCATAAAGGAAACAAACAAGAACCTGGAGAGCAGAAGCAGCAGCATCCTCTGTTTCAATGACATTCTTTTTCATAAGATTATTGGCTACAATTTCAGGTTGTTGTTGTTGTTGTTGTTGTTGTTGTTGTTGTTTTTGAGGCCAGTAAGGTAATAATGCTTCAGTGTTTTTTCACTGCCTGCATTTCATTTGCTTTAATTTAAACCCAGAAAAAGAGAGTTTAATTAGAACCTTGGAAACTTACCCAGGACACTTCTGGGGGCAAGAAATTGTATCCTCACCACATGCTTCAGAGTCTGTGTCCAGCAGGGATGATTATCCCAAATGCAGGGCCGGGCATAGTCTCATGTAAAACACCAAAGGAAAATGCCTACTGGTCTCCAGGTTCCTTATTAAAGACAGTCTATCAATAACAAGTCAGTTAATCAACAGGTATGACTTGAACACCTGCCGTGTGCCTAACGTGAGGATTCGGAAGAAACAAAGCTTTGCGTTGGACTTGAATCAGAAACAGCCGGGGGCATCTTTATTCCAATGCCAGCAGCTGTGGGGGAGAGGAGCAAGCATAACCGATTTCTCCCCTCCCAGAGTTCTATGGACTATAGTGTATATTAGGAGAACAAAGAAGGGAAAGAGAAAAAATCCAGAGAGGCAGGTCATTTACACCCTACACAAAATATGGCATCTATATTTTCTGAAATTATACGAGTCCTTCTAGTAAACACATGTTATTATGTCAAGTAAATATAATACGTTCTACAAACTTTGGGGTTGAAGATAAGCCTTGGAGCTAAGGGGCTACATTCTCTAGTTACGAGAGGTCCAGTTGCTTTAATAAAACAATCTGACCTTAAAAGTCTTGACTTCTTTGCACTGAATGTCAGGAAGAGACCACGGAGAAAGTCTCTACTTTATGATAAGGGACCAATTTAATCTTATCTAAGGTCCCTTCAGCCTAATTAATCAATTAATGTGAGTCTGGGTTTAGCTCACTAAGTCAAAAACACTCTTCAACCTTCCCCATTCTTATCAGAAAGGTAATTGAAAACACACTACCTGAATACACAAAGTAATTTAGTCCAAGGTGATTGCTTCCCTTGCAAACCTCGGTACCCAAAAGCCACTTCTACCCAGAGCCAAATAAAAGACTTGACACAATTTCACCGCATGGTTTCCTTCTCAAACAAAAGATACACACTTCCTGATTCCACAGATTCTTTTTTTATGCTTAGTTATTTTGAGAGAGAGAACATGAGCAGAGAAGGGGCAGAGAGAGGGAGAGAGAGAGTAATTCCAAGCAGATACCATGCTTTCAATGCAGAGCCTGACCCGGGGCTTGATCTCAGTGAGATCGTGACCTGAGCTGAAATCAAGAGTTGCTTAACAGACTAAGCCACCCAGGCACCTGATTCCAGAGCTTCTTATTCTGCATCCTCAACAACACAGAAGTTTGGGACACGTTTCCTAACCTCAAGAAACTCTAAGAAAAACAAACATATTTAAGACAATGAGAGGTGGGGCGCCTGGGTGTCTCAGTTGGTTAAGCGTGTGACTTCAGCTCAGGTCACCATCTCACAGTCTGTGAGTTCGAGCCCTGCGTCGGGCTCTGTGCTGACAGCTCAGAGCCTGGAGCCTGCTTCAGACTCTGTGTCTCCCTCTCTCTCTCTGCCCCTTCCCTGCTCATGCTTTGTCTCTCTCTGTCTCAAAAATAAATAAAAACATTTTTAAAAAATTATTCAAGACAATGAGAGGTAATTGTTAGGGTCAGGCATAAGGCAGGGTAAAAATAGGAGTCAGAGGCTAAAAAATTTTAGCAAAGGCTTTACTTGGGAGCTAATGTCTCTGGCGAGGTTCCGTGACCCAGGGAGACAGAGAGAGAGAGAGGAGTCAGGGAAGTCGCACCCAGGTGTGGGGTGGGGTTTTTAAGCTGCAGCAGTTCCGGGTTTAGGTCCGGGTGGGCCTTTTTCGAGTCAGGTCGTGCTGTCACTCAGTGATTGGTTGACCTCCAATTCGTTCTGGCTACTAGGGGCTTTTCATTGGGTTGCACTGGCAAGATGGCCGTCCCCTCTACTGTGGTTCCAAGGACATCCTAACAGTAATTAAGGATTTAACTGTGGGGTCCTGAGTAAAATAGGAAATCAGAGTAAGGAGGTTGCAGTGTGGTTGTAAGAAGAGGAGATCTGAACAGAGTCGTAACCTCAGTTGCTCTAATTTGGTTTCCTGGCTTCCATATTCCACAGGCACTTGACCGTTGACCTATTTCCTCTTTAGCGAGATCTTCCCTAAAGACTGGAGGCATCCGCTCTCCTAAATACTGTTTAAGAACCTACAATGTGGACCAAGTTCTTTTTAATCTTCTAAACCCCATCTCTTTGATGGTGGTTCCCTTCTTCCTGCTGTTGGTCCTGAATCCCTACTATTTGGGGCAAAATGACTTTAGACTGTGTTAGAAATTATGCAATCAAGTGTTGAAATTATGATCACTAACTTTGTCTCCCTGCCAGCATCACCCTGCTGGCCCCTAGAACCACGCCTCAGCCTCCAGCCCTAAAGGAGGGGGCCTACTGGGGGTGCCCTCAGGACTCTGGGGACCAGAGACTCCAGCAGGAACTAATGATCCTCTTGAAGCCTGACAACAAGGGAATTTCTGCCTTCCCTCAATCATGATGAAATTTTGGGGTAATGGTGGGGCATCCGGAGCCAACAGCCAAGAAAGAATTCTTGATACCTCTTTGGTGCAAAAATGGTGGTGTAAAAATGACGATTTTATTAAAGCATGGGACAGGACCCATGGGCAGGAAGAGCTTCCCTGGGACCCTGTGGAGACACTGGTTATGTATTTGGGAGTTGGGGGAGGTACTGTCCAGGGGAAGTTTCCAATGAGATTTTCGTATGCTAAAGAAGACTCACAAGATACTGGAGGCCTAGTTATTGTTAAGCTAAGGTTGTTTTTCCCCCTAGGGGCACCTGGGTGGCTTAGTTGGTTAAGCAACCAACTTTGGCTCAAGTCATGATCTCACAGTGAGTGGGTTGGAGTTGCCCGCTTTGCATTCTGTGTCCTCCCCTTCTCTCTGCCCCTCTCCTGCTCATGTTCTGTCTCTCTCTCTCTCTCTCTCTCTCTCTCTCTCAAAAATAAATAAAACATTAAAAAAAATTTTTTAATAAAAAAAAGTTGTTTTCCCTCTATCAAAGCATTAACATTAAGACATAGGGAGTTCCTGGAGAAATGTTTTACTCTGCCGACCTCAAGTGTCTGTCAATGGGCTGCAGGCTATAAGGATATTTAATTTTATCTGCCATTTCCTTCTGCCTTTGTTCCCCATATCACTGTGGAGGAGTGATGTTTGGGCTCAGGAAACTGAGTCTACAGGTTTCTGGAGATTAGGCTATTGATAAGACTTCCTTTTTTTTTTTTTTTTTTTGGAATTTACTAAGATAGTTGTAAACTAATGGAGACTCAAGTCCTGAAGGACTGTGATCTCTATCAGTTAACCATTTGTTTTTCCCCTTTCCTTTTGTTCTTGAGCCACCAGGAGTGCCCCAGGACTATCACACACATCTCCCCTGGGGGTGGGGAGTGTTTGTGGGGGTCAGCTTGCCTTCTGCTCCCTCATCACATTAGACCACCTTTCTGAAGGGGTGTGGACCATCCAAAAAGAGTCTGGGAAAACCAGAGGTGGCAGCTCTCCCTGGGGCTCCCCAGTGCCTCCTGTCACAGCGTGCCTGTGGGGAAGCTCCCTCAGGCTCCTTGACCATTGCCACATGAACACCAAGGTCACATCTGTCTGGACCCCCTAGACAACAAGGGGCGTGCCCTGTGTTTTCAGAGAATGGTTTCTCCCCAATCAGCTATTGTTTGTTTTCAAACCCCACTAACCATTAGCTGTCTCAGCAGAGGCCTGGACTGACACAAAAGATTCCAGCTTATGCACACGCAAAGGCCCTGCATTTCTTACCAGGGAGGAGGAGCCCAAATTCCATCCAGTTTATACCAGCGCTCTGGGCATGTGCGCAACCTTCTCCTTGTCCTACCCGTGACCTCCTGATGGCGGTTAGAGGGGGCGGATATTTTGCCTCATTTTAGGTCTCCACCCCAAAATAGACAGGGGATGTATGTTATGCATGTGTTTGCTCAATGTGCACGTGCTATCTTTCTCCATGAAGAGTTGTAAGTTTCCCCGCCCTTTCCTTCAATATGTATGGAAGGCCAATCCCTGTGATTATTAGAAGGCTTGTTCCAATTTCAGTTGGGGGTTACAGATTGAAGCCAGCCTCCTATCTCACCTTACTTAACCACTTTGCAAGCAATAAATCTCCCTCCACAAAAGACCAGTGCTACATACAGTGTTTGGCTTTCCATTTTGTACAGGTGAACGGACTCCTTTCAGTTGGATAAAAACCACCTTGCTCTCCAAGAAGGTGAAAAGAAGGTAGCAAGACAAAAAATAGGTCAAAAGGACAGAGATCATAGGCTCTTCTAAGAAAGAAAAATAGGTACAGAGGAACAGAAGCCTAGATACTCCAAATTGTGCTGGAATTCAGGGATAATATTGATAATGAATTTGACAAAGTACAAATAACTGGTAATATCTCCATTATCATTATTTTAGTGAAACCCCTCTTCTTCAATGTAGTTACCAGCATGGGGGCGCCTAGGTGGCTCAGTGGGTTTGTTATGCCCAGAATTCATGATCCCCGAAGACCACCAGGGAGCTGAGTCCGATGCAAAAGCAAAGAGCCTTTATCTGAGCTAGCTCAAACTCAATTCCCTACCTGCACCAACGCAGCGGTGAGAGCCATCGAGTTTCAAAAGCACAAAGGTTTTATAGGGATCTAGGGGCAGTTGGTGAAGTAATGGCTGTGGCCTTAGCCGATTGGCTGGCGAAGGGTTGTGGCCTCAGCCAATTGGCTGGGGAAGGGTTGGAGTCCCGTTAGGCAGGTTGCCGGGTGTGTTTTGATTGGGAAGTTTGAATGGGTGAGCGGGAGGTTACTCAAGGGGAGGAAGCGTGGTCTGAGGTTTCTGTGATTTTCCCGGAAAGGGGCCATGTTGGGGACATAGTCACTCAAGGTGGAGGACACAGACCAAGATGGAGTTGGCCGGCATAGGTCCGCTCTTTCAGGTTGAGCATGGGACTCTTGGTTTCAGCTCGGGTCATGATCTCAGTTTCCTGGGTTTGAGCCCCATGTTGGGCTCTGTGCTGACAGCATGGAACCTGCTTAGGATTCTCCCTCCCTCTCTCTTTCCCCTCCCCAACTTGCGCTGTCTCTGTCTCTCTCAAAATAAAAAACTTAAAATGTTGTTACTGATCAGGTTTGGGGGTGATAGTGGGGTTCGTGGGGTCTGGAGCTGATGGCCAAGAAAGAATTCTTGAAGACACCTTTGATGCAAAGAGGTGATTTTATTAACGCACGGGGACAGCACCCATGGGCAGAAAGAGCTGCCCAGGGACCACAGGTTACATACGGTGGAGTTAGAGACGGCAAAGTCTAGGGGAAGTTTCCAATGAGATTTTCATATGCTAAAGAAGACTCCCAGGTTTCCTAGCTGTTGTCAAGCTAAGGCAGTTTTCCCCTCTAGCGAAGCATTAACATTAAGACAGAGGGAGTTCCTGGAGAAACATTTTACTCTGTCTGCCTCCAAGTCCATGGGCTCTGTCAATGGGCTGCAGGCTACAAGGAAATTTAATTTTACCTGCCAGTTCCTTCTGCCTTTGTTTCCCACATCAGTGACCCGCAGCAAAAAGTATTTTAAAAGTTTTGCGGTGGCTTAAGGGAGTTAAGAGAGTTGGAGAGGCATCTCGCCTGAAAGAGGGCAGCCTGGTGGAGCTGAGGACCCAGGAGCTGGGGGAGGCGAGGTGGGTGTGAGCGCTGGGTGGTGGCTGAGCTCCAGGAGTGCAGAGTGACAGCTGGGCCAGTGGGGAGGTCAGTCACTCAGTTCCTTCCACCAATATTTATTGACTTCCTACTGCTGCAGGATTTTTTTTTACCACAATACCCAGGATTCGTTGTCTCCCTGCTTGGAAGAACGAAGAGGTGGACACAAAATGAGCAGCAGTCCAAGGTTTAATAGAATATAAGATCCGAAAGGAAGAGTAGTAGGAAAGCTCTCTTTATAGAGAGGGGACATTGGAAAATGAATGCCTGAGGATGCTAGGCCAGGGTCCTTGTTTTATAAGGTTCTGGTCAGCAACCCCCGCCCTTCCCTTCCCCTTCGTTCCTTCTCAGGTTCTACCCTTTATTGGTTTGATAGCGCCAGGTGCTGAGCTGCCCATTCCTGACTGGCTCCATTGCATTGCGTGAGGGGTGGTCTATGGCCATACTTAGGTCTTTTGTCAAATTCCTGAGGGAAACCCTTGGGGGAGGAGGTGGGCTCTGTTACATTCTGAAGAGGAACCTCTCGTCTGAGGGGGTTTGCTGTGGTCAGACGCTCCCAGCACCTTTCCAAAATAGGTGTTTTTCCCCACCCAGGGACCTCAGGCCCTAACCTTGCCCTCTCTGCCTACTGAATCCTATCTTCCATCAGTACTATGTGCCTAACACTATTCTAGGTGTGGAGAATAGAGCAGGGAACAAAAAATACAAAACCTCCCTTTTATGAAGCTGATACTCTGTTCTGGAGCACAGAGTGGAGAAAAAAGATGGGGAGTATATTTTAGAATCTGTTAAATAATCGTAAGAGCTTAAGAGAAAGATAGTGGGGAGAGGACAAAACAATTTTGGATGGGGTGTCCAGGGACAGCTTTCTGAAGACAGTGTCATTGAGATGTTAAAAAGTAAACCAACGGACCAAAATGGCGTCACTTAGGTTAAGGCATCAAGTCAGTAAACTAAGACTTATGACTTAACCTAACTATTGGTTCCCCTTCCCCACCAGGATGTAACTGATGAGGGAGCTTGGGGCAAGCTGATGGCAAAATACAGACTGACACACCCCCCACCCCAGGTGGCATCTGTGTGATATTCCTCGGTCACTCCCAGCTACCCAAGAAGAAAGGAAAAGGGGTTAAGCACTTGCCATGGTGATGTGGGAACCTAAGGCAAATGAAAAATTAAATTCCCTTACTGCCTGCAGCCTACTGACAAGTCCTTGAAATAGGCAGGAGCTCAGCTGCCTGGATGAGGACACTTTGCTGGGGGCAAAAGAGAACCTTGGCTTAACATTGTCCCAACCTTGAGGATCCTGTAAATCTACTTCCTTTATCTCAACTGCCCCAGGATACATGCTGGCAATCACACTCCAAGTTTATGGCCTCCTGATATACATCTGAAGGGTCTCATGACTGAGGTTTTATTAAACTGTAATAAATGGTGTTTCCCTAGCAACAGATAGCCCCTCAAGATCCTGGAAACCTTGCTTCCAAAATTCCTTAGAGCTTTATTCAATCCCTGACCCCCTCCCAACCTGAAGGTATATAATGAGTTACCCATCAAGACCCCAGTGCAGCTCTTCCTGTCCGTGGGTCCTGTCCCCATGCTAATAAAATTGCATTTTTGCACCAAAGATGTCTTCAAGAATTCTTTCCTGGCCATCAGCTTTGGACCACCCCATCACCCCAAAACTTCACCATGACCTTTAACCAGCTAAATTAGAATTTCCTGGTCAACAACCAGAAGGTAATCCCTTGACATACCGTTCCATTCCCCTTAGGAGGGCCACCAAGCCTAAAACAATGGATTCTTTGTTAACTCGCCCCCCCCTCCGCCACCTACACCCACCACTCCCCCCATGCCCTACACCCCCACTTTGAAAAACGTTTCTTTTTCTGGAGCTCCCACAGAGCTCTTCTCCACATGCTAGGTGGGACATCTCCCAATTCATGAATCATTTAATAAAGCCAGTTATATTTTCAAATTTACTCTGTCAAATTTTGGCTTTTCAATGGGGTAAAGAGCAAAAGGAAGTGAGTGAGTGGACCACTTCGTTTTCTGGGCCACCAGCCTCAAAACAGAGAAAATTTAACTGTGCAAATACCCCAGGCACCTGGCTGGCTCAGTCTGTTAAGTGTCCGACTTGGACTCAGGTCATGATCTCACAGTTTGTGGGTTCAAGCCCCGTGTCAGGTTCTGTTGCTGACAGCTCAGAGCCTGGAGCCTGCTTCAGATTCTGGGTCTCCCTTTCTAGAACTCTCTGCCATTCCACTTCTGTGTGCTCTCTCTCAAAAATAAACAAATATTTTTGTTTGTTTGTTTTAAAAATAAATATTTTTTTAAAATTTTGTTTTAAAGTGCAAAGGCCCTGAGGTGGGCACATGGCTGCTCACTAAGAAACAGCTCGGGAGCCAGTGTGGCTGGGGCACATTAGGAAAGCCCCAAACTGTGAGTGGTGCATGTCTGACACCAGCCGGCTTCCGTGAATTCCAAACTGTTTTGCACTCAGACGTGTACTGTGGAGAATTCTAGTTCGGTGTCAACTGTGTTGGCCTGGCAGCATGACTTCTACCAGCAATGCATCTATTTTCCTACCATAAATGCACTGTGGAGTTCACTAAAAGGAGACTTAATTTTTATAGAGAGTTTTGAGCTAGCTGCACTGTTTGGAGCCAATCCGGAAAATCTCTTAAATCCTTGCCACCTGGAATGTTATGCCCCCAGCCCTGGGGCCCCAGAAGATTAGATTGACAAAAGACGGATTGACCAGAAAAATACCCAAACGGATGCTTATTCAGCAGAGAGGAGTCAAGCAAAGGGGTTGTTAGAATGTAGGCTTCTGTGATATCTTCCAAAGAAGAACAATACATTGCAGGCAAGCGACAAGACAAAGGAAAAGGTGGTCAGCTTTCAAGGGTGGCACCCCCTGGGGAGGTAATATACTGGGAAACGAAGGAAATAAAGATTATGTCCTCCCATCTCTGCCCTGCTTCTTTCCCTCTTCTTGGTGGCCATAAAACTTCCCCAAGAGAGAGCATTCACAGCACTCCCCATGTTTCAGAAGCTTCTGCTTTTAGTCAGATGGGGGAAGGTCTGGGAAAATACCTTTCTGCCTCCAGTTCAAAATCCCTACACCAAATGGCATATTTTGGGGGTGGTATGTTCTGGTCCCCTGACTGGCAGAACAGGAGCCAACACCCCACTGCCCTGTTGCTAGACCTTTATCAGTTAAGACTCTTGCCTCACACACACAGGTGCTAGGGCCCCTTGACCTGGTGAATCTTACTGATTCTGCTTCAAGCTTAACAAGCTCACAGGCCTGGTCCATGATGATATGTATGTTCTTAATGTTCCCTAGCATTTCTGTTTTTGGGACCCGAAGCTCTCCCTAGACTCCTTCCCCATGCACGTTTAATTGGCTGTTAGCTGAAGGTAACTACAAGCACGAAGTTGTAAAAAAGTCTTTCATACCAAAGACAGGTTCCTCCAAGATGCTCATGGGGAGGAAAAAGAAAAAAAACAACTTTTTAAAATTGTCACTGCCTTTCTGCTCACTTATCAAATCAGGAGAGAAAAAAAAAAAAAAGAGCTTTTGGCATTAGCAACAATGCTACCAAAATCCTAGGGGATTTTCAGGGTCAGGACATAGACTTTAGAGGAGAGAACATTCTTTCCTCTTTTCTTTCTTTTCTTTTTCTTTTCTTTTCTTTTTTTTTTTTTTTTTTTTTTTTTTTTTTTAATTCTCAAGTTAGTTAACATACAGCGTAGTTGTGGCTTCAGGAGTAGAACCCAGTGATTCATCTCTTACCTACAACACCCAGTGGCTCATCCCAACAAATGCCTGTCACCCATTTAACCCATTCCGCACCCCCATCAACCCTCAGTTTGTTCTCTGGACTTAAGAGTCTCTTACAGTTTGCCTCTTGCTCTGTTTTTTATCTTTCCTCTTTTCATGGAGAAACGGAAATTTGCCAGTTACCCTAGTAAGCGAAGGAAGCTGTTTTGACCAAGTTCTCATAAGACATTGGTTACTACAAACCTTAATTCATTGATCCAACCGTATTTATTGGCCCAAAGCTAAACTCAAGTCCCCCAAAGAAATGTAAAGTTCTCAATCCACAGAGAAATTTCTCAGATCCTCCCTAAATTGCTTGGGGCCCCTTAGTTCAGGCTTTCTGATGATGAAGGCTTTTAGCATAGCAACCTTATTTAGAAGGAGGCATTGATCAAACATGGGCCAGGGGCACATGGGTGCCTCAGTCAGTTATGCAGTTAAGCGTCTGACCGTTGATTTCCGCTCAGGTCATGATCTCAAGGTTCCTGGGATCGAGCCACAGGTGGATCTGAGAGCAGAGCCTGTTTGATATTCTCTCTCTCTCTCTCTCTCTCTCTCAAAATAAATAAATGAGCATTTTTTAAAAAAATGGACTAGATCTGGGGCGCCTGGGTGGCTCAGTCGGTTGGGCGGCCGACTTCGGCTCAGGTTATGATCTCGTGGTCCATGAGTTCGAGCCCCGCGTCGGGCTCTGTGCTGACAGCTCAGAGCCTGGAGCCTGTTTTGGATTCTGTGTCTCCCTCTCTCTGACCCTCCCCCATTCATGCTCTGTCTCTATCTCAAAAATAAATAAACGTTAAAAAAAAATTTTAAAAAAAATGGGCTAGATGGGTGATGGGTATTAAGGAGGGCACTTGTGATGAGCACGGGCTATTGTATGGAAGTGATGCATCACTGAAGTGTACTCTTGAAACCAATATTGCACTGTATGCTAACTGAAATTTAAATTAAAAAATAAAAATAAAAAGTAAAATTCTGGTTATGATTATACAGTAAAAAAAGAGAGAGAGAGAAAGAAAAGGAAACATGGTGAGGGCTTTTCTTTCCCCTCCCTCACCTTTCAGGAATCCCTGTTTTGTAAGCCAGTTGAGAAAGTAATATCTGGACACATGAAAGTTTATAAAGCATATGTGTACTAAATAATGACCTAAGACAACAGTGTAATAGAAGCCACGAGATGATATATAAAGCCAAATACATGATATTGTGCATTCACAGGAATGAGAGATCTTTGTGGGTTGGTTCAATCAGGGAGGGGATCCTGGTGGAGGTGCAGAAGAGCAGGTGTTTGCAACAAGTCCAGAAAGGCAAGCAGAGCATCAAGAAGAATTGCTTTTTCTTTTAATGTTTATTTATTTTTAAGAGAGACAGAGAGAGAGAACGAGTGCGGGAGCAAGCAGGGGAGGGGCAGAGAGAGAGGGAGACATAATCTGAAGCAGGCTCTAGGCTCCGAGCTGTCCTCACAGAACCCGATGAGGGGCTTGAACCCACAAACAGTGAGATCATGACCTGAGCTGAAGTCGGACTTAATCGACTGAGCCACCCAGGGGCCCCAAGGAGAATTGTTCTTAAAGGGGTAGGTAATAACCCCTACCCCCACGGGCTGGAGGAAATGATTGGGGGGATTTGGGTTTATTACCAAGAATGGGAAAGACCCTCTGCCTTCAAGTGGGTGCTAAACGTCCTGAGATTCAGGAGGTCCCACACCAGGGAGGACTGCCCTCCCAAAATTCCACCAGCTCCCTCCATGGAGAAACATTATGGGACCAACAAGAGATGTCCTGGAATGAAGAGCTTACGTTTTAGACAATAACAGGCAAACGATTAAATGCTTGGGAGCCAGCAGGGAACTCCTTCCCACAAACCTCCTCGCCAAAAGTATAAATCACCCAAAAAAGCTTGTGGAAAACTGCACAATTTTCCTCTGTGTAGGCCAATGCCAAATCACCCATATCAAAGGGTCCAAAGGGTTCAGGCAAATAAATGTCTCCTTAAAGCAGTGGTCTCCAACTACCTTTTAGTTTGCACCTTTAATTAACATGCTTTGGGGCGCCTGGGTGGCTCAGTCAGTTAAGTGTCCGACTTTGGCTCAGGTCATGATCTCACTGTTTGTGGGTTCAAGGCCCGCATCAGGCTCTGTGCTGACAGCTCAGAGCCTGGAGCCTGCTTCGGATTCTGTGTCTCCCTCTCTCTCTGCCCCTTCCCTGTTTGTGCTCTGTCTCCCTCAAAAATAAATACACATTAAAAAAATTAATATGTTTTAATGTATTGCGGTTATTGTTTTTTAAAAATACGGAAAATAAAAAATTAAGGGTAAAATAAAAAGTAAATGGACATTTCTAACTTTCTCTTGACAACTCAGTGGATTCTCTTCCACACCCAACCTTGGAGATCACTGCACAAAACCACAAGCCAGTCCTGTATAAATCAGTTGACTCTCACTATGGCTCCATTGATAATTCTATTTTTATTTTATTTTAGTTGGCACAGTGCTAAAGTGGAAGGGAGAGATAGAAAAGGGAAACCCAAAGCAACCTTTACTATCATTTTTTAAAACTAGTAAATGAGACCAGGTACACTCTAGGCCAAGGTCCTGAGGCCACCATACCTGGCAGAAACTAGAGCTACAAATTGACTTTCTTTTTTAGGCAAGTATGGTAAAGCCTTCCCAGAGTCCTCAGGGGAGAGCCAGATGATTCCCCAGCAGGGTGTAATCTGGCCCCCTTTCCCCATGACCCTTACTAGGGTGTGAAGGATCAAGGGCACAATAAATATCAAGGAGGCTGTGACCACAAGAAGCCATTAGAGACTATGGCTGCTGGCCAGCTGAAGAGATAGGATTCAATGACCATGGGTGGATAACTCCCCCAAAAAATGCCATGTTGTTGTTTTGAATTTCAGGTGCCTAGAGTTGAGTTAATCACTGTTGTCCATGGCCTATTATCATGAGTCCACACGAGGCTCCTCGATTTTCTTGTTCTCATGAAATCTATGTTATTTTTATATATGAAGTTTTATTTGACATAATAGTATGACTGCTCTACAACTTCATGCATCAACATGCTTTTATGAATCCATCCGTGTTGTGTATGCATACCCACCACATTTGCCTATCCACTCCTCCAGTAATAGACTTCCAAACCACCTCCAGCTCCCCATTGAGGGAAATTAGAGAGTATCACCCCCAAAAGATGTCTCTTTGACACCAAAAATCTTTTGGGGGCGCCTGGGTGGCTTAGTCGCTTATGTGTCTGACTCTCGGTTTCGGCTCAGGTCATGAGTTCGAGACCCACGTTAGGCTCTGCGCTGGCTGCACAGAGTCTGCTTGGGATTCTCTCGCTCTCTCCCTCTCTCTCTCTCTGCACCACCCCCACTCCACTGTCTCTGTCTCTCTCAAAATAAATAAGCTTTTAAAAAATTGTTTTAAATCTTTTGAACCAAAGTTATTTAAGAAGCTACAAACACAAAGCAAGTTCCCCTTTTTCTTCATAAAAGTAGAATATAAATTCTCCTTTCACTGGAGACAGACTCTTAGCAGCCCAGAGATGTAACCAGAGGAACCTGCCAACAACCCTGACTTCATTAGTTCCTTCCCGTATATTTACCTTCCCACAATGTGCTGCCCCCAGAGGCCTAAAATTGCTTTCCTTTGTCCTGTCACTTTTCTACAAATGCGCTTCTGTTCTTTGTTGAAGATGCCACGTAAGCCAAAATTTTAAGCCACAGGCTTCGACTTGCTTTTTTCATTTAGGTTTCTCCCATGTGATGTGAGCTGCTCAAGAAACTGTTGGTTTTTCTCTTGTTAATCTGTCTTTTGCTTACAGAACTGAAAACTCGATGGGGAGAGGTAAAGTTTTACCTCCTCCACATCATTCTCTCACACAACACAGCAATGAACCCCCTGCCACATGTGTCCTCCACATTACAATTAAGAGTGGGATTTCTGGGGCAACTGGGTGGCTCAGTCACTTGAGTGTCTGACTCTTGATTTTGGCTCAGGTCATGATCTCACAGTTTGTGAGTTCAAGCCTCATGTCAGGCTCTGTGCTGAGCATGGAGTTTGCTTAAGATTCTCTCTCTCTCTCTCTCTCTCTCTCTCTCTCTCTCCCTTTCTCTCTGCCCCTCCTCTGCTCACTCTTGCTCTCTCTCAAAATAAATAAACAGGGGCACCTGGGTGGCTCAGTCACTTGAGTGTCTGACTCTTGACTTCGGCTCGGGTCATAATCTCACAGTTCATGAGTTCGAGCCCCATGTCGGCCTCTGTGCTGACAGCTTGGAGCGGGAACCTGCTTTGGATTCTGTGTCTCCCTTGCTCTCTGCCCCTCCCCCACTCGCACGCTATCTCTCTGTCTCTCAAAAATAAAATAAACATTTAAAAAATTAAAAAAATAAATAAAGACTTAAAAAAAAAAGGAAGAAGCTCCCCTATGCTGAGCCCTAGGCTTTAAAGGGCCCCCTCTTGCCCTTCTGTTTCTATACCTTTGCTCACAGAGAAGTGATGTGCCCACTTATAGGCTGGGCCTCCCCTTCTCTATAATACAGGGTACAGGGACTCTGAGATTCCTGCCCTAGTGGTCATAATTCCAATTCCAGGTTCTGCTTGGGCCTCTCCCCTGATCCAGCTTCCTGAAAGGCCACCACTGTGTATACCCCTCGGCACAGGGGACAGGCAAGGGCAGCTATTGTAATGTGTGGGTAGAGCTTGGACCTACAGGCTGGTGTGTCCAGCACATGAAACCCTATTTCAGGGTAGAGACAAATATGGAAAGGCAAGGAGACAAACAATAGGCCAGAGGTTGGAGGGAATGTGACGGCCGGGCCTTCCAGCTTCAGGTTCTTTTGAAAGATTTAAATGGGACATGCTGGTGGGCGGAGGGGTATTGATAGCAATTTGTGGGTAAGAGCTAACGAGGATAAGGCTGAAGAGGTGAAGAGAAATCTTGAAGCTTCCCCTGTGTGAAGAAGAAGACAAGTCAAGAAGGGCCTAGGGACATGCACAAGCTAGCCAGCCAGCGAAGGAGAAATCTCTCCTCTTTCTCTCCTCACCCGGTGCCAGTGAGTCTTCCTGAAAAGAAGTGTGGTCTTTGCCAACTATGAAATTAATTTGAAATTTGCACTATATCCACAGTGATTTGTTATGAACTTTACTAATTTTGGGGGGAGGCGTAATTTATTTTTGAGAGACAGAGAGAAAGAGAGAGAGAGAGAGAGAGACAGAGTGCAAGGAGAGGAGGAGCAGAGAGAGAGGGAAACAAAGAATCGGACGCAGGCTCCAAGCTCTGAGCTGTCAGCACGGAGCCCAACGCGGGAATCGAACCCACGAACCGTGAGATCATGACCTGAGCTGAAGTCGGATGCTCAACCGACTGAACCACCCAGGCGCCCCTGTTATGAACTTTTCTTTAAACAAAGTTTTCAACTCTTCACTATGAAGGTATATTTGCCAACCTAGAAGCTTATGACAGATGTATTTAAGTTTGCTCGTTTGATTTAGAACTTTTAAGTATCTAGACAGGTGGGACATAGGCTTCCATTTGCACTCTTGCCCGGACCCTGCACATGTAACATGAGAATAGCCCACCATTCTGTGAGAAGCCAACTGCCAGTCTGTGGGCATGCATGACAGGCCAGGGATTGGGCTTTACTGATGTCATTTCACTGAAATCTCCTAGCAATTTTCTGAGACAGTGTAGGCTCATGACCTGAGGACCAAAGAGGTTAAGATGCTTGGCCAAGATCGAAGAGCTAATAATCAAGGACCTGGACCTCCCACAGAATTCTTGTCAATCACAAGGATTTTCTTTCCACTCGATTATGCCTCGATTTAAGCTAGTGTTGAGATGTGGATACAAATGGCAGCTGAGTTGCTCTTCGGTTTTATTTTCATTTGGAATGGGCCAATGACACCAACGACTGTCTCCTAATCTGAATTGAGTGTCTCCTTAGAGAGACCCAGAGTCTACCAGCTTGTCTTTCCCAGGCTTCTCGTAACAGTGACTAGACGCCTTCCAGAGGTTCCGAACGTGCGCCCTTGGAAACACAGTTTGGCTTCTGCAACAAATCAGGTGAGGATCTGTTCCTAACTCTAAGATAAAATAAAAGAAAGGGAACCACTCAGAAAATTAAGAGCTCTGCTCTGGAGCTGTGTGTGTGTGTGAGGGGGTGGGATGGGGAGATCGGGGTCCCTTTACTGTTTGAAAAATAACCAGCAAATGCCAAATTTGTCATTCCTATGTTTTCACGAATCACTAATCAATTGTGCGCGCTGATAAATATCAGAGCCCTCTTAAGAGTTTTATTCTTTATATTTGAAACGCCATTTCTCCTTTTAGATCCATTAAGAAATGTAACTGTCAAAGAAGCGGACACATTTCCTTACTACTTTTATTAGCTTTCAAAATCACGTAGCCGATCATGTTACTCCCCTATTTTAAACGCTTCAGTAGCTCCAACTGCCTGTTAGATCAAATCCAAGTTCTTTAGCATGACATTCAAGGCTTTTTAGTATTGGAATGAAGCCAATTATTTCAACTTCAGTGCCACCATTCACCTCATATTCTTTTTTTAATGTTTATTTAGGGGCTCCTGGGTGGCTCAGTCGGTTGGGCGGCCAACTTTGGCTCAGGTCATGATCTCACCATCCGGGAGTCTGTGACTTTGAGCCCCCATCAGGCTCTGTACAGCTCAGAGCCTGGAGCCTGCCTTGAGTTCTGTGTCTCCCTCTCTCTCTGCACCTCTCCACTCACACTCTGTGTCTCTCTCTCTCATCCTTTAAAAGTATCCATTTTTTTAAAAATGTCTATTTATTTTTGAGAGAGAGAGAATGTGCATGTGAGCTGGGGAGGGACAGAGAGAGAAGACAGAGGATCCAAAGCAGGCTCTGTGCTGACAGCGGTGAGCCTGACTTGGGGCTTGAACCCACGAACCGTGAGCTCAGGTCTAACCACGACCTGAGCTGAAGTCGGATGCTTAATTGGCTGAGCTACCCAGGCACCCCTCCCCTCTTTAAATATGCCAAAACACATGCCATTCCCCAAACAGCCCTTTCCCATTTCATATCTGTGTGTTTGCATATGCTAAGCCCCTGCCTTCTTCAGTCTGTCTGCTGAAACTGTATTTATTCTTCAAGATCCATTCCAGAATAATCCCTCCAAAGCTTCTCCAAGTATCTAGATGAGCGATTGCCAAAGTTTGGTAATATAGGCATTATCAATATTTACAAAAGAAGTTCTAATATAGTATTTTCTGCTTTGACTTTGTTCATGCACACATAAACAGGTACCTACCACAATATGGAGGATAAGTTAGAACCAAAAACAAACAAACAAGCCCAGGAAGAATATCACCTCAGAATAAAGGAGAGTTTTTCAATTTCATGAATTTGGTTTTAGGAAAATTTCATTCATTTGGTTGTTCTTAATTTTCTCCTTTTGCCACAGGAAAACAATGGTAACCAAAAAAACCAGCCATGGATAACTGGGAACCACTGTCCCAGACTACAGACAGAACTGGCTGTTCCATCATCTTGTAACACTTTCTACAGATTTGCAACATTGAGTTGTGTTTATTTTACTGGACCTCTCCCACTCTCTTTCCACTAATTTTTGAATTTTTGAGTATTGGGATTATTACTATTTTCCATATGCCAAGCATCCAGCACATAATAGATGCTCAATAAATGTCTGTGAAATAAGTGTTTAAAAAATTTTTAAACATTTATTTATTATTGAGAGACAGGGCATGAGTAGGGGAGGGGCAGAGAGAGAGGGAGACACAGAATCCAAAGCAGGCTCCAGGCTCTGAGCTGTCAGCACGGAGCCCAAGGAGGGGCTCAAACCCACAAACCATGAGATGATAACCTCGAACCCACAGACCGCAAGATCATGACCTCAGCGAAAGTAGGATGCTTCACCGACTGAGCTGCCCAGGCGCCCCTGTGAAATCAATTTTTATACAAATGACTGTGTGTAAGAGGAATGCCAAGGCAGACTGGTCCCAGACAAAAACAAAAACAAACAAACAAACAAAAAACAACTAAAACAGTCCTTATTCCATACAAGAACATAGTTCCATTTCTGAATAATTTTTCTGAATTTCTGAATAAGTTTTTTATCACTGATAGTGCTTGCACCTTTAAATACCCTCTGTCAAGATCTTTCTCAGTCAAGGATCTGCTGGAAACAGTGTATTAGACAAAGCTCTCCCTCCTCCTCTAGGTCATAATCATCCTCTCCCTCATCAACATCCTTTAAAAGTATCCTTTTACCCTGTAGCTTCAAGGGGTTTCACAAAAGGAGAATATCATCTATTCTTTGATGTCGGCTGTACGTTAGTGGGGATGCTGTAGGCTACAGAAAATATAATAGCCTAACTCAAATTAGATTTTTTAAAAAAAAAGGTAATTTATTGGTTCACATAACTGAAAAGTTGCTCAGGTAAAGCTTGATTCAACAGCTCCCTGATGCCACCTTGAACCTGACCTCTTCCTATCTTGCCACTCTGCCTTCGGCATGGCTTTCTTCATCCAGCACTGGCCCCGTTTGTGGTCTTAAGAGGCACAGCTATCTACCACTCCACACGCTGTATGCTTTTTCTTCCTTGCAGAAAAGAAAATAGTTGCCCTAACCTTCCCACAAACGCAATCTGATGATAATAGTTGGCATTACCTGCCCACATCTGAACTGATGCCAGTAGAATAAAATTCATTGCTTGTCTGATTGGAATCTCAGGCTTTAGTTCTTGAAGCTAGGGATCGAGCCAGTTTTCCAGGAAACACGTCAGTACCCTCACGGAAATCTGGAGTTACTGGGAAGAGATAAAGGAACGCTAGTTGGCAGCAAATGCCTGTTACAGTCCGTACAGTGATAATTTTTGGAGACGCGAGTATCCTGAAAAACTTTAAGACTTTAACAAATGTAGTTACGGATGTTCAAAGATCTCTTTCTTGGGGCGCCTGGGTGGCTCAGTTGGTTAACCTTCTGACCTCAGCTCCGGTCATGATCTCATGGTTCATGGGTTCGAGCTCCACATCGGGCTCTGTCCTGACAGCTCAGAGCCCAAAGCCTGCTTTGGATTCTGTGTCTCCCTCTCTCTGCCCCTCCCCTGCTCATGCTCTGTCTCTCTCCATGTCTGATAAATGAATAAACATTTAAAATTTTTTTAAAATAAAAATAAAGATCTTTTTCTCTCTCTCAAAAGAAAAAGAGTGATGCCCTCCCCAAACTCATATCCCACCCCCACAAAAAGCAGCCACATTATTCTTTCTTTAACAAAGTAGAATTTAAAGATCCCTTCTAGAAAAAGATGGATGATGATAAAGGAGCCGTTTCAGGAGCTGACCCAGAAAGTAATGATTAATTATATTCTTGCAGGCTGAACTGTCCAATGTACTAGAGGGCATCATCTTTCTTCCAGCTCCTAAGGAGGTCAAGAGATTCTTTGCCTGTGGCAGTGAGATATGAATGGAAGGTTAGTCACTTGATCCTTCCACAGAAGCAATAATTCACTGCTTCCAAGGTAAGCTCTCCAAAGGACCCCTTTTGAGGGACTGTATAAGACCAATCTACTCAGCTAAAATGGATAAATTCTCAGATGCTCTTTTTACAAGAGTCTGCCTTTAACTTAAGAATTCAGATTGGCTGCCCATCTAGACGAAATTGCCCAGACGAATGCTTCATGATGGACTGTCATCATCTAAGAAATGACTAAGGTTTATAATCTTAAAAGGTGATAAGTCTCGGGGCACCTGGGTGTTTTCAGTTGGTTAAGCGTCTGACTTCGGCTCAGGTCATGATCTCACAGTTTGTGGGCTCGAGCCCCGCATGGAGCTCTGTGCTGATAGCTCAGAGCCTGCAGCCTGCTTCAGATTCTGTGTCTCCCTCTCTCTCTCTGCCCCTCCCCCGCTTGCACTCTGTCTCTCTGTCTCTCAAATATGAATAAACATTTAAAAAAATTTTTAAACTAAAAGGTAATAAAACTCAAATGTTGTTTGTCCTACAATTTTGGGTTGAGATTTCAACTCCAGTTAAAATTTTAATTACCTTTGAGGTAAACTGTTTTAAAAATGGGGCCACCCCAATGGGGGCACCTGGGGGCTCAATTGATTAAGGGACCAGCTCTTGATTTTTGGCTCAGGTCATGATCTCATGGTTCATGAGTTTGAGCCCCACATCAGGCTCTGCACTGACAGTACAGAGCCTGCTTGAAACTTTCTCTCTCTGCCCCTCCCCAGCTCTCTCTCAAAAATAAATAAATATTTTTTTAAAATGGCGCCCGTGAATATAATCTCTCTGTATCCATGCCCATTGGCTATCCCCACCCCCCCACCCACACACACACATATTGACACTGAGCTTGACTATGTGAGTTGCTTTGGCCAATGGAATATTAGCAAATGTGATACAACAGAGGCTTGAAAAGTGCTTGCCTACAAGGAACTTTTCCACCACCATGGGAAAAGCCTAGGTAGCTTTTTGGGGGGTGTCACAGCATGTAGAGTAAGGTCCCTACTTTTCCAGCCATCCCAGCCATGCCAGACATCTGAGCCAAAGCCCAACTGCATGTGTGAGCCCAGCCTTCAACTTGGGGAACAGAAATGAACTGTCCCAAGCTGAACCCAGCCCATATTGTCAACTTACAGAATTATAAGCAAATAAACGTTTGCTTTTTGAGCCTGTAAGTCCTGCTATATTGATATGTGTACTATAATTGGTAAAACCCTTAGACCTTCGATGGGGATTAAAGAGCACACATATCATGATGAGCACTGAGTAATGTATAGAATTGTTGAATCACTATACTGTATACCTGAAATGAATATAACACTGTATGTTAACTGTACTGGAATTAAAAAACTGAGAAAAAAACCCCTCATACCTTAAAGTGCCTACACCACTTACTGTACATAGTAGGTGACCAATAAATGCCTACTGAATTTCTTAAAGAAACTAATCTAATTGTGCTGGTCATCCATTTGAATTACACTAAATGCATCTGCAAAATGATTTTTCCCATGGAATGTCAGAAAAGATAAAACATTTTACTGCAAAATTAATTTTGGTCCCCTTATTTTATTCAGGAGACATATAGGATGTCATCTTTCAGTTAGTCTAGCCAAGCTGTAAAATAGGACTTAAATAATAAATAAAGTAATTGACCTAAATGCTTAGTTCAGTTTCTGACCCTTGATATATGTTCTTGCTGATGATGCTGAGAATGACTGTGAGCTCCCCAAGTATAGGGGCTGTTTTAGTCCATCTTTTATTCATGGTACATTACTTACAGTAGCATGGATATATTTTTAAAATATGAGGTTTGCGGGGCACCTGGATGGCTCAGTCGGTGGAGCATCCGACTCTTGATTTCGGCTCAGGTCACGATCTCACCGTCATGAGATCATAAGATTGAGCATGAAGCTGCTTAGGACTCACTCTCCCTCTCTGTCTGCCCCTCCCCCCTCTCAAAAAGCTAATTAATTAATTAATTAATTAAATATGAGGTTTGCAATGAAGAGGATGATATATTAAATAACAGGAATAGTAGGGGACAGGGTTTTTTATTCTACTAGGAATACACTGTGATTCTTAAAATGTGACTTCTATCTTTCTTCACGTAAAAAATTCTTGTCCCTTCAAACATTATCTCTTCTCCATTCTCTTTCTTGCATACTTTATACCGCTTATCCGGTCATCTTTTCTATGAGCTACTCTTTAAAAAATGTTTTTATTTGAGTAGAGTGGACACACAATGTTATGTTCGTTTCAGGTGAACAACAGAGCGAATCGACCAGTTTAGACATTGTGCTGTGCTCACCACCAGTGTGGCCACCATCTGTCACCATGCAACAATACGATTGACTACATTCCCCATGCTGTGCCTTTTATTCCTGTGAATTACTTGTCTATTGATTGCTCTTTGCCTCTTTCCACCTTATCTCTCTGTCAGACACACTAGGGATTTCCCTTTAATGTTAGTGACTTAACTGATTCTCTCTTCTTCTGTACCTAATCCCCTATTTCACTCATCTCTCAATCTGTGAATTTCAAGGACTGCATTTTTGGTTTTTTTACACCTACACATCTGTTCAGTTCCTCTTTCCTATTCCACCTGCTCTTTTTCATACTATGTTGTTCCTTCATGGTGTGAGTGAATACTTTTTTTTTTATCTGTACACTCATACTAAATATTATCAGTGTATAATTTCTCTCTAATTTATGTTTGCATTTTTGGATACCAATTATTTTGTTGGTTGCATCTGCTGGATCTCAGTTATGTAATCTGTCAATTTTAAACACGAGTTCATCTTCAAGGATGAATATTTATTCCTTGGGAGTCCTATGCACTCTGGTTTATAAAATTTCTAGAACAGAGTGATTCTATCCTTGCTTATGCTTAGAGAGCAAAAGGTTTCAATGGTTCCGAATCAGTTTCTTTTTTTTTTTTAATTATGTTTCTTTAGTTTTGAGAGGCAGAGAGAGACAGAGCACAAGTGGGGAGGGGCAGAGAGAGAGAGAGAGAGAGGGAGACACAGAATCTGAAGCAGGCTCCAGGCTCTGAGCTGTCAGCACAGAGCCCAACGTGGGGCTCGAACTCACAGACCACGAGATCATGACCTGAGCCGAAGTCGGACACTTAACCTACTGAGCCACCCAGGCGCCCCTGGTTTCAATGCCCAAGTACCTGATGGGGGCCCAGCCCTTTTCAGCTAAACTCTGGACACAATTCCCAGGCGCCATTCCAACTGCATACCTCCACAGCTACCTAGCATAGACAAACGTATTCCTCCCCTCTCCCAGATCACATATCTTACACTCGCTGTCATTTCTAACACACTGACTCAGTTTCCACCACAACTACCCTTCCTCCCATGCTCTAGTCAATTCTCTCTTCTCCTCCGTCTTCAGCTTTTTCCTTCACTTCCTGCTTTTTTGGTGACAAGTTTATCCAACCTGGTCGTCAGCTCTACCTCCAGGGCCTTCTCAAATTCCTCCTACTCCACCTAAAATATTGCAATGACTTACTAAAATTCTATTTTAGAATTGTGAAGATATAGTCAAATGACTCTGCTCTCACATAGGAGTGCACACAGAATACATTTAGAATCATATGTACTTCATTATAAGATTTATTTACAAATCTAAAACTAACTTTTCTTGAGAACCTACTTAATAAAATCGGCCTCCAGCCTATTAGCCTTTAATCTACTTCACAGAGAGATTGCCAAAATAATGGTTCTACAATGTTCTATGTTTTAAGGGGTAGAAGAATGATAGTGGCTCCAGAAAAACTAAACACTAAAAACAACTCACTGTTCTAGAAGAATTTTTTTTCCTTTTCATATTTTTATTTAAATTCTGGTTAGTTAACATACAGTGCAATATTGGTTTCAGGAGTAGAATTTAGTGATTCCTCACTTACATACAACACCCAGTGTTCGTCCCAAAAAGTGCCCTCCTTAATGTCCATCCTCCCCAATGTCCCTGCATCAACCTTCAATTTGTTCTCTACCCTTAAGAGTCTCTTATGGTTTGTTTCCCTCTCTCTTCCCCCCCCCCCTTCTCATATGTTCATCTGTTTTGTTTCTTAAAATCCAGATATGACTGAAATCATATGGAATTTGTCTTTCTCTAACTGATTTATTTCACTTAGCAGAATACATTCTAGTTCCATCCACATCATTGCAAATGGCACGATTTCATTCTTTTTGATGGCTGAGTAATATTCCATTGTATTTATATACCACATGTTTTTTATCCAGTCGTCAGTCAATGGACATTTGGGCTCTCTTCATAGTTAGACTATTGTTGATAATGTTAGCAAGATGCTTGAAAAAAAAATTGCACAGTCATGCAAAAGGGACCTAATTCTCTAAAATGATGACAGTTATATTTCCCATTAAGCAAACTCACTAGAAATATATAGGCATACTTTGTACTGTCTGGGCAGTGAAAAAAATTTTTTACTGAGTTTCTGAACTCAGTAAATTGATGTGCACAAAGCTCCAAGTCTGGAGGACTGCCTGGAGATTTCTTGTTACTAGACAAGTTCTGAAAAAAGAAACTGAGTGAGTAAGGGGGATGTCAGGACCAAAGCAGAGGTCTCCACACCATTATGCCCCATATCTGGGAGGAAGAGAAATCATGGGCAGAAACCCTCCTTGTGCAGGCACAGGAAAGATCCAGAGAGTGAAAGGTCCAGAGATGATCAGGGATGTGTCCATTCATTTAGCAACACCAAGAACCCACTGTGTGTGAGGCACCACCATGCCAAGCAGGACAGAAGATGTCAAGCTATTTCAGACTAAGGGTCTGACCTCTGTAATATTCTAATCTAGTGTAAAACAAAAAAAAGTCACAGAGAAGTCCCACATGAGTAATACCGATAAAAAGCTTAAAATATCCAGCAGGTTAAGGGGCACCTGGGTGGCTCAGTTAGTTAAGCATCCGACTTCAGCTCAGGTCATGATCTCGCAGTTGATGAGTTCGAGCCCCGCGTCAGGCTCTGTGCTGACAGCTCAGAGCCTGGAGCCTGCTTCAGATTCTGTGTCTCCCTCTCTCTGCCCCTCCTCCCTTGCACTCTTGTCTCTCTCTCTCTCTCTCAAAAATAATTAAACATTAAAAAAAAAAAAAAAGAAATCAGCTCCCTGGTCTCCTTCAGCAACTGCTCACATTCAGCCCTCTGAAAATCACCAATTTCTAGGGTGTCATAGGAAAGAAATAAAAAGCCCTACAAGTGCTTGTAAAATTCTGCAAGACCCTATCCAATACCATCATCCTGCCAAGGATCCTCCACCCTGATGGAACCTGAAATGGCCTGCCAGCAAAATTCAGCCTGGACTCCTCCCCCATCCAGCTGTGCACCTGCCAGACATAGCATTTAACTTCTCAGCTTTCCTGCCCAGGGCGCAGACAGCAGCACAGCCTAGATTAGCTCTAAAACCCACCTCTTCCTAGATCTTATGAGGCTAGGAGAGATTTTGAGGTAGCCAGTTAACGTCCCTTCTCTTCCCGTTCATTTGGTGACAATATTCATATAAGCTAATTTCAGTAAAACCACAGAGATACCGGAGCTGTCTTAGACAGGAATTTACCGTAGACTTGGTTCTTTTCTGCTTTTTCCTGGATGTTCATAGCCACTGCCCTGCCCTCTGCTATTGGGTAAATGAGTACCATTTTTCTCCCTGAATCATCACACAGAAAGCCTCCAAATCCAAGTGCAAAATGGTGGCCCCTCAGAGGCAACACCATGCAATTATAGGTCTGCAGCTTGACATATTCCAAGCAAGCAATTTACAATGTCAAACAGCGTGCAGTTTCTTTGTGCTGCATAAAAAAGACACCCTATCCATTTGCAGAATTGCTAGTAAATCAACATAATTTGCTTTCCCTGAGACTGCATTCTACTAAGGAAACCTCCCTCAAAACTGCTGAGATGACTACAATTATATAAAATTATGGCATCTCACAATAAGGAACTTCCCTATAATTGGTCATGCAAATGAAGGACAATAATACATATATAATTTAGACACAGAGGATTATCCTTGAAAAGCAGTCTGTTGTTCCCAAGCTAATTTCTCCAGGGTTCCCTCCACTTCATAAAATCCCTGAATTCTACAATTCAGCAGCTATTAGCAGGGAAACACTCTTTGCTTGGGGGCAATATATTCATATATTTAGAATACAATGTACGTCAAGTATTTGCAGTATTTGAACGCAAACCCGCCATCCCTGATGATGTCTGTCACTGCAGAATGAAGAATAATTAGGCTTGGTTTCGAAGCAGCTGACAGGCAGATTTTTTTTTTCCTAGAAGTCTAACAGAAAGCCTGAGGGCATGTCAATGGTATCTAATTCCACACACCTGGCATCACCAAAGAAAACAGATCAGAGCCCACATTGGGGCTCTTTGTAATACACTTTCCCTGAGAGTGCTGCCCCAAGACAAGGAAAGATTCACCCTTCCTTGTACTGTGTTGGTTTACAGATCTGGATATGGCTTTCATCAAAGAATGTCCTTGAAATTCAAAAAGGCAGTTTATTCCGGGAGCAAGAAGACTTAGATAAAATGCAAGCAGCCTGGATCCTAGCACAGCTTTCACATTGACTAGCTCTGCGATCACGATCAAGTCAATTTGCTTTACTACCCGTCTCCTCAAGTGCAAAATGAACGAATTGAGGTATGTAATCCCTTTGCTATCCTTTCACTACAAAATATTATGAATCCAGGTGCCTGGGTGGCTCAGTCAGTTAAGCATCCAACTCTTGATTTCAGCTCAGATCATGATCTCATGTTCGTGAGATCAAACCCTGCGTCAGGCTCCATGCTGACAGTGTGAAGCCTGCTTGGGATTCTCTCTCTCTCCCCCTCTCTCTGCCTCTCTCTCTCTCTCTCTCTCAAAATAAATAAACTTAAATATATATTATGAATCTGTTAAGAGGTTGCTGGGTTCTTGGCCTAGATTCAGCAAAGAATTGGAGACACAAGACCAGAATGGCAAGACAGAGTTTGAGTAGGTAAGTACAGTACACTTTGCAAGACTGAAAGCGGATGCACTGCTGGAGCAGGAATGACGGTGACCCCAGGAAGCTCCACGTGCATTCTTTTAAGTCTGCTTTGTGTACACATAAACCTGGCTTTGGTTGACATTTTTACTTGGCAGCTGGTGGTTTTTTCATAGTTTGGCTTCACGCATGAGCCTACCCATGATGCATTCTGTTATAACTGGATGTACTCGTGTGCTGTATTCTTATGAGTGTCTAATGAGCTTCTGTTGTGACCTTCAAAGGTATTTAAGGGCTTACTTGCACCCTTTGTGCGCATTGGCTCAGCTCTTGGAAGTCCCCTGGTGGCTTTTGAGCCAGCTCTGTGGCTACTTAGCCTTTCCTGTCTGGTTAGCCCTCAGATGTGGCTCTGAAGGTGCGGCTGTAACCCTCAGGGGGTGGCCTGAGGGTGTGGCATCACCTGCCTCATCCCTCTTCATTCATGCCTAACTGCCTAATAAATGTTGGCTATCACACAAAAGGTCACTTTGTAGTTACAGCAAGAACGTGGCCTCAAGATGGACAGGCTGGGGGCTGGATCCCAGTTAGGGTATTAGCTACATGAATCTATACAAGGAAGCTCCCTAAACCTTAGCTTCTTCATCTAAGAAATGAATTTAGGGGAGAATTAAGTGTGTACCTGATATATAATTACCATTAAAAATCTTAGCCTACATTCCAGGATAATTACAGCAACCCTAGGCAAAATTGTGCAATAAGTCAGGATGAAGCCCCTCTCCCTGGATTTTTCATTGTCCTTTAAGCTTATACTCCTGCCTTCATGCTGCTTCCTTCTTACAAACGGGATTATCCAGCCACACTAAAATGAGGGAGATACAACATATGAGCAGTATTTATTTATTTTTTATTTTACTGTAGTTGACACACAATGTTACATTAGTTTTGGGTACTTAACATATGATTCAACATCTCTACACCTTATGCTGTGTATGAACTGTATCTCTTTTTTTTTTTTTAAGTTTATTTATTTATTTGGAGAGAGAGAGCATGCGCGTGGGAGACAGAGGCAGAGGGAGAGAGAAAAAATCCCAAGCAGGCTGTGTGCTATCAGCACAGAGCCCAATGCGAGGTTCAAACCCACTAATGTGTGATCACAACCTGAGCCGAAACCAAGAGTCGGACGCTCAACCGACTGAACCACCCAGGTGCCCCCGAACTGTATTTCTGCACAACACAGCACAGAGGCTAATAGCACAATACCTAGATTCAGACAGATCTGGGTTTGAATTCCAACTTCATCCCAAGTCACCCTGGGGAAGTTAGTTAATTTCTCCAAATCTCAATTTCTCCCTTTGTAAAAATGAGGATAATATTCTCTGCCTGTATACATTTGGTATAAGGACTAATGACGTTGATGTTCATCAATATCATGCTGACAGGCACGGTGATGTTCACTACAGGCTTAGTATTATGCTAGGTACTAGTGAGCATCTGATACACAATGGTGCTGGTTCTTATTCCCTCATCCTGATAATGGCTCAAGTTTAGCTTGTAAATAAAGACAAATTTGCTGTCTTCACACAGGAACTTGAACCACACTTCTCCTCTCTGCCCAGTTGATGATATGCCCCCATTCGAAAGACCCCCTGAAAACAAACCACCAGAGTCCAGAGTCAAAGCCAAGTGGCAAAGGTCATTTATTGCAGGTTCGAACCCGGTCCTCCGTGCACTCGTTGCCGGTGACGCTAAGAGGCCCCGAGCGAGGATCTTACAGCTTCTTTTATAGACAGGCACAAACAAGTTGGGGATTTTTCGAGGTTACAGAGCTGTTATTGGTTGACACTTAAATTTGAACACTCAGCAGAACTTGATTGGTTCCTGCCTTTATTTCAAACCACTCAGCAGAACTTGATTGGTTCCTGCCTTTATTTCAAACCACTCAGCAGAACTTGATTGGTTCCCGCCTTTAGGTCAGACCACAACCGGGCACGCCCTGGCTGGTTTCGGGAATGGGGGGGGGGGGGGGGGAGGTCTTTTCTTTGCAGTTGTGAGTACACCTGGTAATTTTTCTTAGTCTCTCATTGATGTGTAAAAATTCATTGCAGTCTTCAGATTCTACCTTTTTCAAATTCACTTTGTTCTTTTGAGCCCTCTGTTTACTTCCCTTACTCTCTCTTCCAGTTTTCCGATAAAAGAGCAACAACCACAATAGTCTCTCCAGTCCTGTTTACATAGGATTCCATCCTCAAATTTCTAGGATCCCTCAAATTTCTAGGTTCAAATTTCTAGGAGCCTGACACAGGGTTCGATCTCATGAACCATGAGATCATGATCTGAGCTGAAATCAAGAGTCCTTTCTCATTCATTCGTCCACCCAACCAATCATGAGTACTATGATGAGTACTTTCATGAGTCTTTGAATGAACACCTCCTATTTGCCAGTCTTCGTTAGAAGCTGGGAATACAAAAACAGCAGAGACTGTTTGTAATGGGCAGGTAATGGGCAGAACTGACAGAAGAGGCATATTTGAGAGACATCGAGGAGGCAACATCAACAGGACCCGAGGGTCCATGGATATGGCAGATCGGAAGTGAAGTTCACTCTCCTTAATTCCTCCCCAGGTTCTTCTAGAAGCTTTTGTGTGAATATGCTTTTGCATATCCTCCTCTACCAAGCACCATTGTAATGTAGATTGTACGATATCAGGAATATTAATGTAAGGGGGAGAAATTTATTTTAACTTCTGGCAATTTGGGGAAACAAACTTTCCACTAGCTAAAACCGGCAGAAACTGATTTAGGGAAGGCAAGTGTCAAGTATTTGACTCCACTTAGTAATTTGGTTTGGGACCTTCAAAGTCTTTTTTTTTTTTTTAATTTTTTTTAAATGTTTTTATTTTATTTTTGAGAGAAAGAGAGAACATGATTGGGAGCAGGGGCAGAGAGAGAGACAGACACAGAATCTGAAGCAGTCTCCAGGCTCTGTGCTGTTGGCACAGAGCCTGACATGGGGCTCGAACCCACAAACTGTGAGATCATGACCTGAGCCAAAGTCAGATGTGTAACCAACTGAGCCACCCAGGTGCCTCAGAACCTTCAAAGTCTTTAAAATAATTCATTATTTTAAGAGTCAGGGCTGTATTGATTAAAAAAAAAAAAAAAAAAAAAGCCAAAACAGAACATCTAGATGTGCTTTACTCTGCAAAGGAAAACAAATGCTATTCTGGAACCACAGTTAAGTCAACAAGCAGCCACACTTAAAGTGTAAAAAGCTGACAATCTGGACATGAATTGTTTATTGCTTCCTTATAAGGCAAATAAGGAAGAGGGTGGGGGCCTGTGAGACCCCAAAATTAGAGATGAGAAAGTGCACAAGAGACCAATGGCCTCCAACAACATGGCGGAAGTCCAGGAGCAAGAAGGAAAATGATCAGAAGGGGGCCCGTGTGCTGTGCACGGACAGACTCCTGAAGCAGCAACATGGATACCCAGTTTTGTCTTCCTTTCCTGCAGTGTAATCCACTTCTCCCACTCCTCCTTATTGTCCTGACATCTATACAGTCTATCTAAAATCTCTCGCATCCATTGGAAGGGCTGTACCTATGCACAGAGAAACAGCTCAACAATATAGAAAAGCTTTCTGGAGGCAGGAAAAAAACTGCAAGAGAATCCCCTACCAGTGACATCTCTTAGAGATACATGATGACCTCCCATCTCCAGAGAACCCCATCAAAGAATGACAGAAGCCCACATGACTGCCATTTTTAAATAAAAAAGCAAACTGGAGACAAGAAGTTCAGAACCAATAAGAAGGCACACTAAGAAGATATACACAGCTTCACTTTTAGATCACAGTTGTCCCAATTGCATACTCATTTTGAAACTTTCTTGAGAATGTCATTGTTCATTAATGCTCAGCGTTGGAACTCTCTATCAATTGTATGCATCTGCTGCGTGCTGAAACAGTTAAGTGCTCAATTCTGTCAAACAGTGTTCTGTTCTATAAAAAAAATCCTGAAATATTAAAAAAAAAAAAATCCAGTTGTTAGAGTTGTTGCTCAGGGAAACTGCCAAACAGGGCTGTAATTTAACTGCAAACCTAGAAGCACAGTGATGGTCCAGGAAAGCTACTCTTATTCTGGCCCAGTCACTAAGGACATCCATGTGCCCGATCTAATGACACTTTCTGACTTCATCTTATTTGACCCCTCATCAGCCATGGCCAAAGGAATCCTTCTTTGAAATAGCTCTTCCCTTCCCTTGCATACTCTAGCTTTCTCTCTTCCCCCTTCTCTATTCCTTCTTGTTCTTTGTCACCCACACCTCCAACTCTTCTTGTAAACTTTGACTCCTTGAGTTTCTCAAAGTCCATCTTGGGCCACCTGCTCTTCTCTTCTTTGAAGCCCTCCCTTCTATGGTTTTAATTACCACATATGAGCCAAGGGCTTCCAATGCATAATTTCAGTCCAGACTTTTATTTGATGCCCCATAAAAATATAACTAACCAACTGTTGACAGCTCCATTTAGATATCTAGCAAGCAACCCCAACTCTACGTGTCTCAGACTGAAGGTGTCACCACTTTCCCCACAGCGCACCCCTACACCCCTGGCAAATCTGCAAGCTGTGCTTCCAACATCTTCCAACATGTCCAGGCTCCAGAGTTGCTCTTGCAAGAAACCCAGAACCATGGCCGATCCCTTCTTCCCTTCACCCCTACAACTAATTAGTCACCCACTTCTGTTAATTCTACTTCCTAGATTTCTCAAATGCATCTATTTCTCTCCACTTTCCTTGCTCTGTTCTTGACCTCAGCCATGGTCTCCTCTCCCCTGGACTTCTGGAAAACCTTCTAACTGGTCTACCAGAGCTTTTTTTTTTTTTTTTTTTTTTTTTTTTTTTTTGAGAGCGGGGGCAGAGGGGGAGAGAGGGAATCTTAAGCAGACCCCATGCCCAGCATGGAGCCCAATGAAGGGTTCAATCCCAAGACCCTGGGATCATGACCTTAGCCAAAATTAAGAGTTGAATGATCAACTGACTGAGCCACCCAGGTGCCTCTCCCACACCTATTCCTACCTCCTCCAATAAAGCCTTCTCCTTGAGGGCAGGGTGATATTTTTAAACACAGTCACAATGTCACTCCTTTGCTTAAAACCCTTAAATGGATTTCTATTACATTTAGTCTAGAAGATCCAAAATCTTGAACATCACCAGTATGATATGGTCCTGCCTAATCTGGCTTATGTCCATTCCCTAACATGAGCTCCCCCGACCCTGCTTCTTTCGTTCCACATTACAGCTACACTGGACATTGTTCAGTGCCTCTAATGAATCAGGCTCTTTTCCACCTCACAGCCTCTGTATATGTAGCTCCTTCTGCCTGAAATGCTTTTCTGACTATTTCTTTTGACTACCCTCACTCTTGCTTAATGTGTTAGCTTAAATAAATGTCTCTTCTTCAGAGTAGTTCTTGATCCCTACCCAGAGTGTGGCAAAGACCATATCACCTACTACATATTCCAAGTATTCCCTCCACATTTTTCCAGATTTTCTTGCTGTAGAATAGAGTTTGGTAACTAGCTTCAGTCCACTGGCTGGGAGGTATGACACGCTCTGGTCTTTAATAGAAACTTCACCATATGCTCTCATTAATGTAGCTGAAAGCAAAGACCTTCATGATAGTAGAATTGTAAGGTGTTACAATTTATTTATTTATTTTTGTTTATTATTTTTGAGAGAAACAGTGAGAGCAGGTAGGGGCAGGGAGAGAGGGAGACACAGAATCCGAAGCAGGCTCCAGGGTCCGAGCTGTCAGCACAGAGCCAGACGCAGGGCTCGAACTCACAAACCATGAGATCATCACCTGAGCTGAAGTTGGACACTTAATGGACTGAACCACCCAGGCACCCCTTGAATTGTAAGATTTTAACATGAGTGAGAAATAAACCCTTGTTGTGTTCAGCCATGGTAACCTTGGGGTTTTTCAGCAGAACGTAGTTTAGTCTATCCTGAGTAATAGTCTGTTAGATTGTCTCGGTAGTCAATCTCACATCATCTTGCTCTGCTATGTGGCTGGCATCTAGCACAGTGTCTGACCTCTAATGGGCCCTGAGAAAATATTTGTTGAATCAGTAAATGGATAAAATGCCAGAGTGCATACATTGACAATGATTTCCTTTCAAAGAGATTAAAATAGGGGCGCCTGGGTGGCGCAGTCGGTTAAGCGTCCGACTTCAGCCAGGTCACGATCTCGCGGTCCGTGAGTTCGAGCCCCGCGTCAGGCTCTGGGCTGATGGCTCGGAGCCTGGAGCCTGTTTCCGATTCTGTGTCTCCCTCTCTCTCTGACCCTCCCCCGTTCATGCTCTGTCTCTCTCTGTCCCAAAAATAAATAAAAAACGTTGAAAAAAAAAATTCAAAGAGATTAAAATAGATTTAAGACAAAAAAGATTTAAGATTCTTTGCTAGCATTCATAGAAGACTCTGGAGATTCAAGGTCATCTGCAATGTGACCCTGAGCACTTTACTCTTCTTCCTGGGGTTAGACAGGATAAATGACAAGGACACCTGAAGTTACAATCCCTGAGAGATTCCCTTTTCAGAAGATAGAAGAAAAAGGCACCACAACAATTGTATATCTTATGCCCGCTTTGCACGAAGACATGTCTAGATTAACAATGCTAAGAGAGAGGTGCATGGGTGGCTCTCTTGGTTAAGCATCTGACTTTGGCTCAGGTCATGATCTCATGGTTCATGAGTTCAAGCCCCGCACCGGGCTCTGTGCTGACATCTGGGAGCCTGGAGCCTGCTTCAGATTCTGCATCTCCCTCTCTCTCTGCCCCCCTCCCCTGCTTATACTCTGTCTCTCTCAGGAAAAAAAAAAAATGCTAAGAGGGATTTCCTGAGTGAGGGGGAAAAATTATCAACTTCCCTTTTCAACTACAGACAGAAATAAAAAAGACTATGAATGAAACTATGGTTTTTTTATTCTTTCATTTATTAAGATATTAGCTTAATACAAAAGTCTCATCGATCATGTTAATAATAAAGTAATGAATAATAGAAATAAATACCAATACTTTCTTTTGGCTTGAAAATAGTACAAATTAATATGGTACCCCAGGATTTGGTTTCAATTAATTGTTGCTCTAAAACACTATTTTGGTTCATCTTAAGTTGGGGAAGTCTAGCCATTTCGTTCTTAAAAAGTAGTATTTCAAAGTGTGAAGATACAGGGGAGCAGTTCCACTTCCTCTGGGAGGCCACCCACCAAATCTTCAGGTACACAGAGGCCTGGCTGTGCACCTGCCTCCGGGAACTCTGTCGAGCCCCCTGGAGAAGCATCAGGATCTCACAGTAGCATCTCTCTAAAAAAAAACTGCAAAATTAAGATGACAAATGGATAGCTAATGTCACAGTGAGTCAAGCCCCAGAAAATATAATTAAGAGAATTACTATGAGGAAAAATGTGGCAATTACAAGCCAACATCACCCTGTAAGGACACCATGTCGAAGGCTGCCATGCCCATATTAACCATACACAACCTCAAGGAAGTAGGGGATCCATTCCCCTTGACATCTGTGAGCAAAGAACGTAGGCAGTTCTCCTCCTTTAGCAGCACAAGGAGTAAACATATCCTGCAGGCAGCCTATGCATAGAGAACATGTGCAATTAAAAGTAAAAACAGTCCGAGCTATGATACAGCAGCAAGGAAAGATGGGAAGACCGTGAGACTGGGAGTGAGAAGACCTGGCTTTGGACATGTTGTAGCTACTAGCTCCTTGTTTGACCTTGAGCACCAGACTTCCACTCACTGGTTCTTGGTTTTCCTGTGTGCATGGGGAGAGCCTTTAAAAGGACCCACTTAGGAATGCAAATTGGTGCAGCCGCTCTGGAAAGCAGTGTGGAGGTTCCTCACAAAATTAAAAATAGACCTACCCTATGACCCAGCAATAGCACTGCTAGGAATTTATCCAAGGGATACAGGAGTACTGATGCATAGGGGCACTTGTACCCCAATGTTTATAGCAGCACTCTCAACAATAGCCAAATTATGGAAAGAGCCTAAATGTCCACCAACTGATGAATGGATAAAGAAATTGTGGCTTATATACACAATGGAGTACTACATGGCAATGAGAAAGAACGAAATATGGCCCTTTGTAGCAACGTGGATGGAACTGGAGAGTGTGATGCTAAGTGAAATAAGCCATACAGAGAAAGACAGATACCATATGGTTTCACTCTTATGTGGATACTGAGAAACTTAACAGAAACCCATGGGGGAGGGGAAGGAAAAAAAAAAAAGAGGTTAGAGTGGGAGAGAGCCAAAGCATAAGAGACTGTTAAAAACTGAGAACAAACTGAGGGTTGATGGGGGGTGGGAGGGAGGGGATGGTGGGTGATGGGTATTGAGGAGGGCACCTTTTGGGATGAGCACTGGGTGTTGTATGGAAACCAATTTGACAATAAATTTCATATATTAAAAAAAAATAATAAAAAAATAAATAAAAGGACCCACTTAGGGCACCTGGGTGGCTCAGGCACTTAAGCATCTGACTCTTGGTTTCACCTCAGGTCATGATCTCACAGTTTGTGAGATCAAGCCCCATGTCGGGCTCTGTGCTGACAGTGTGGAGCCTACTTGGGATTCTCTGTCTCCCTCACTCTCTGCCTCTCCTCTGCTCATGCATACATGTTCTCTTAATTAATTAATTAATTAATGGACCCACTGTTTTAAAACTGTCCTCAAAACTCCAGCCCCAAATTCCTAGAGGCCTCCATACTTCCTTTCCTCTTCATCCCAAGCAGCTCCACCTTCACATGTGAAGACCTGGAACTCAAGGTGGAACTCCATTTGAACAAAGGATGTATACATAACCACCGTGTTAACTAACAGTCTTTTTTCTTCAACAAGATTGACTTCATCTCATCCCCCTTGGCCTCATATAACCGGCTGACCCAGCGTCCTTCACCGGATGAGTGGAGTCAGATTCAGTTCAACTAGGCCAGCCCCCCAAAAGAAACCCTAGAGAGGATACCACCCCAGCCAGAAGGCTGGTCTTTGATTTCAATCCATCTGTGTGAGCACCTTCCTACAATAAGCTGCCTGGGGTGACAAAGATGTAAAGACTATCCAAACAAGCCTACCTTACTGAGAGGCCCTACTTGGGCTGTGTATCTTCCATTTGCCATTTTAAGTCCCCTCTTCAACCTTCTCCACCCAACTCTCTGCTCCAAGAGGTAGAGAGCCTACCTCTTGGAGCAGAGAGTTGGGTACCTGTAACCCGGGTTCTTTGTTACTGGTTGGACTTAGCAAATAGAGGGTCCCAGCAGGAGGTGATATTCAGGGAGGAAAGTCACACTGGAATAGGTATCTTCCTTCTTCCTCCTTGTAGGGTAGAACTAAAAGTTACAACTCCTCACAATATGGCTTTTTCTTTTTTTGTTTTTTAATTTTTGTAAGGTTTGTTTTTGGTTTTGAGAGAGAGAGAGACAGTGCACAAGCAGGGGAGGGGCAGAGAGAGAAGTAGACAGAAAATCCGAAGCAGGCTCCAGGCTCTGAGCTATAATCACAGAGCCCAATGCAGGGCTCAAACTCAAGAACCATGAGACGATGGCCTGAGCCGAAGCCGGACGCCCAACCAACTGAACCAGCCAGGCCCCCACAAAGAAGGCTTTTTCTAAATGACTCTCTTCTTCTGGTTCCAGGGGCATTTCTTTTACCTTTTTTACTTTTTAAGTTTTTGGGTTTTTTTGTTTTTTTTTTTTTAGAGAGAGAGCATGACCGGGGGAAAGGGACAAAGGGAGCAAGAGAGAGAGGGGGAGCGAGGGGGGACAGAGAGAGAGAGAGAAAGAGAGAATATTAAACAGACCCCAAGCTCAGCGTGGAGCCTAACACAAGGATCGATCCTACAATCCTGGGATCATGACCTGAGCCAAAATCAAGAGTCAGATGCTTAACCAACTGAGTGACCCAGGTGCACCCCCTTCTTACTTTTTATATTTTTATTTTATTGTGGTACCAACATTTAACATGAGATCTAACCTTTTAACAATTTTTTTAATGTTTATTTATTTTTGAGAAACAGAGTGCAAGCAGCGGGAGGGGGCAGAGAGAGAGGGAGACACAGAATCGAAAGCAGGTTCCAGGCTCTGAGCTGTCAGCACAAAACCTGACATGGGGCTTGAACCCATGAACCGTGAGATCACGACCTGAGCTGAAGTCAGATGCTTAATGGACTGAGCCACCCAGGCACCCCAACCCTCTTCACAAATTTTTAATAACAAAGTGTTCAGTACTGTGTTGTTAATGATGGCACACTATTGTATATTAGATTTCTAGAAATTCCTTCTCCTCCAGCTCCTGGTAATCACCATTATACTCTCTGGTTCTATGAGCTGGACTATTTTAGATATTTCATGTAAGTTGCAATCATGCAATATTTGTCCTTCTGTGACTGCCTTATTTCACTCAGTATAATGTGCTCATCCATACTGCTACATATTACAGAATTTCCTTCTTTTTTAAGGTTGAATAATATATAATAATTATAATCTGCATAATATAATATATATTTATCACATTTTTCTATCCATTCATCTGTTCCCAAACATTTAGGTTGTTTCCACCTCTTGGCTATTCAATGCAATGAACATGGGAGTGCTAATATCCCTTTAAGATTCTGATTTCAATACTTTTGCATAAATACCCTGGAGTACAAAACAGGTACTGTTGGATCATATGATAGTTCTATTTTTAACGCTTTGAGGAAACTCCAAACTGTTTTCCATAGCATCTACACTAATTTGTATTCCCACCAACAGTGTACAAGGAAGTATTCCAATTTCCCCACATCTTTACCAACACAGGTTGTCTTTTGTATTTTTGATAACAACCACACTGACAGGTGTGAGGCAATATCTCATTGTGGTTTTGATTTGCATTTCCTTAATTGTTAATGACAATGAGCATTTTTTCATATACCTTCTGGCCATTTGTATGTCTTCTTTGGAGAAACATCTATTCAAGTCTTTAGCCCATTTTTAAGTCAGGTTATTAGGGGTGTTTTGCTATTGAGTTGTAACTCTTCCTTACATATTTTGATATTAAGCCCTTATCAGGTGTGTAGATTGCAAATATTTTCTCCCATTCAGTAGGTTGCCTTCATTTTTTGATGGTTTTCTTTGTTGTGTAGATGATTTTTAGTTGGATGTAGTCCCACTTGCTTATTTTTGCTTCTGTTGCCTTTGCTTCTGGTGTCAAATCCCAAAAAGTCAATGCCAAGACTGATGCCAAGGAACTCAGCCCTATGTTTCTTCCAGAAGTTTTATAGTCTCAGGTCTTCAATTTAAATCTTTAATCCATTTTGAGTTAGCAGTCCAGATTCAGTCTTTTGCATGTGGCTGTCCAATTTTCTCAGTACCATTTATTAAAGAGACTGCTCTTTCCCCATAGTACATGCTGGAGGCTTTCATGTACACCCTTTATAATTTGAGATAATTTCCTTCTATCCCCAGTGTTGTTGAGTTTGTTTGTTTGTTTTTTTTTTTTGAGTTTTTATCATAAAAAGTTGTTGAATTTTGTCACACACTTTTTCCGCATCTATTGAGATATGGATTTTTATCCTTCATTATTATTTTTTTTTAATAGGCTCCAGTCCCAGCATGGAACCCAACATGGGGCTCAAACTCATGACCCTGAGATCAAGACCTGAGCTGAGATCAAGAGTTGGATACTTAACCAACTGAGCCACTGGGGCACCCTATCCTTCATTCTACTAATGTAATATATTGTGTTTATTGATTTACCTAATTTGAACCATCCTTGAATCCCAGGAATAAATCCCACCTGGTCATGGGGTATGATCCTTTTAATGTACTATTGAATTTAATTTGCTAGTATTCTGTGGATGATGACTAGTATTTTTGTTAGCTAGTATTTTGCATTTATATTCATTAGGAATATTGGCCTGCAATTTTCTCTTCCTGTAATGTCTTTGTCTGGCTTTGGTATCAGATAATGCTGGCCTTGTAAAATGAGTCTGGGATGTTCCCTCCTTTTCAATTTTTTGGAAGAGTTTGAGAAGGACTGATGTTAATACTTCTAAAAATATTTGGAAGAATTCACAAGTGAAGCCATCTGGTCTTGGACTTTTCTGGGATGTTCTGGATCACTGAATCAATTTCCTTATTTATTATGAATCTGTTCAGACTTTATTTCTTCATGATTCAGTCTTAGAAGGTTGATGTTTCTAGCAATTTGCGCATTTCTTAGAGGATATCCAGTTTATTGGGGTATAATTGTTCCCTGTAGTCTCTTGGGATCCTTTTTAATTTCTGTGACATCAGTTGCAATATCTCCTCTTTCCTTTTTGAATTCATTTTAGCTCACTCTCTTTCTTAGCTAAAGGTTTGTTAATTTTGTTTATCTTTTCCCCAAAATAACCACCTCTTAGTTCTGTTGACTTTTTCTATTTGTCTTCCTATTCTCTCTTTCACTTATTTCTGCTTTAATCTTTATTATTTCCTTCTTCTAACTCCTGAGTTTAGTTTGCTCTCTTTTTGCAAGTTCCTTGAGACATAAAGTCATTTACCTGAGATTTTTTTTATTGACATAGAGTTGACATATGACATTATATTAGTTTCAGGTGTGCAACATATTGATTCAACAACTCTATACAGTACTGGGGCTTATCACAGGTGTACTCACCATCAGTCACCATATTATTTTATTACTCTATTATTAACTGTGTTCCCTAGGCTGTACTTTTCATCCACGTGACTTATTTATTCTATGACTGGAAGTGTGTATTGCTTAATCCCCTCCCCCCATTTCACCCATCTCTCCACCCCCTTCCCTCTGGCAGCCACCAGTTTGTTCTCTGTATTTATGAGTCTATTTCTATCCACTTTGTTTGTTTTTAGATTCCATTTATTTATTGACTCCTGCTTTGCCTTTTCTTTGTTACATCTTTTCTTCTGATTTTCCATGGGATGTTTTTTCAAAGGTCTTGAGTAGAATGCTTAATTTATTTCCATTCGTCCTTGTTTAGGAAGAGTGTAAAGCTACAAATTCTCTTCTGAACTCATAAGTGGCCTTTGCTAGGAGTTTCTATATGGAATGTGACAATGATAACTGTATTCTTTTTTGAAATTTTCAACTGTATGGGAGAGGTTTTTGTTTTGTGTTAACTCCTACTTTTACTGCAGTGTGATCTGAGAGTAAGATCCCACGATTTCTATGTTTCCATGTTTTAAAAAATTTACCAAGGTTTTCTTTGTGACCTAACAGAACCAGCAAGGGTAAGCCAGAAGGCCGGAGACCCAGAGAGGATCCGTAGTTTGGGTCTGAAGGCAGTCTGCTGGCAGAACCTCCCTCTTTAAGAGGAGGTCAGTCTTTTCTCTGTTAAGGCCTTCACAGGACTAGATTAGGTCCACCCCCATTAGGAGGGTAATCTGCTTTACTCAAAGCCCATGGATCTAAAACATTAATCTTATGTAAATATAGCTTCACAGAAATATCTAGAAACATCTAGAATAATGTTGAACCAAATATCTGGGTACCGTGGTGTAGTCAAGTGGAGGTATAAAAACCATCATATCCATACTTCCGAACAATCTAAAGAACATATTCTTCCAGGCCTATGGTTTTCAAACTCTACCAAATGAAAGATTTACCTAGAAAATACATTAAATGGCACACTCCCAGGCCTAGAAGACGCATAAGCTCCTATTACTGGAAGCTACTATCAAGTTACTATGTTAGTAACAAGTTACTAACCAAGAGAAAACTATATTTCCTCAATATTTTCATACACGAGAAGCTTGGTTAAAAAAAATATTGAGCTTAGGGGTGACTGGCTGGCACAGTCAGCAGAGCATGCGACCCTTGATCTTGGGGTCTTGAGTTCAAGACCCACGCTGGGAGTGGAGGCTACTTAATTTTAAAAACAAAAAACAAAACAAGTATCAAGGTTGGACCTTAAAAAGTAAATAAGTCATGAAGGACAATATGCAATCAGGCCGGAAATACAGAAAAGTGCTTGTTAACACTATTTTATCTCAAGATACAAAGGACTTACTAGTAATTCATACATATGTGAGGGTCTCCAGATTCTTCCTGTAGAAACTCCTGGAAAAAGTACATCTTTCCCACCCACTGGTCCCACCTTGAGGCTCAGTCCAAAACGAATGGCTGTGGACAACTGATGGCTGAGATGTGTCCCACAAATATTCCCACAGGACCGAAGGATCCGATGATCTGCAAAGTGCAGAGGCTGACAGATCTCCAGGGTCAGCTCCAGAAATTGGCTGAAGACAGCACCTTAGCCCTGGCCACACCTCCTTCCAGGCATAGCATGAATCTAGTAATGGTCAACGCAGGAAACATACAGGTGATGCCCCTTTGCCATGTGGAATAACACCCTGTTAGTTTCAGAACTTCCCATGAGGTCAGTGGAGAATCTTCTTGATACTGCTTTGCAGCCCAACTTCCTCTGACCAGTCCTGCTTCCTCTCCTTTTCCTCCCTTCCCCAGGTGTTGAGTATTCCCTAAGGAATCTTCCACACACCAGTATCCATCTCAGAGTCTGCTGGGACATGGATGTGGGTGAGGAACCCAATTTCTTTCTTTCTTTCTCTCTTTCTTTTTTTGTATTCTCAAGTTAGTTAACATACAGTGTAGTCTTGGCTTCAGGAGTAGAATCCAATGATTCATCACTTACCTCCAACACTCAGTGCTCATCCCAACAAGTGCCCTCCTTAATACCTGTCACCAATCTCCCCCTCCCCCATCAACCCTCAATTGTTCTCTGTATTTAAGAGTCTCTTATGGTTTGCTTCCCTCATATTTTTCCTTCCATATTTTTTCTTCTATTCCCCTATGGCCATCTGTTAAGTTTCTCAAATTCTACACATGAGTGAAATCATGTATATCTGTCTTTCTCTGACTGACTTATTTCACTTAGCATCATACCCTCCCGTTCCATACATATTGTTGCAAATGGCAAGATTTCATTCTTTTTCATCATTGAGTGGTATTCCATTGTGTATATGTACCATATCTTCTTTATCCATTCACCAGTTGATAGACATTTGGGCTCTTACCATAATTTGGCTATAGCACTGCTATAAACACTGGGGTGCATGTGCCCCCTTCAAATCAGGACTCCTGTATCCTTTGGATAAATTCTTAGTAGTGCAACTGCTGGGTTGTAGGTTAGTTCTATTTTTAATTTTTTGAACCTCCACACTGTTTTCAGAGTGGCTCCACCAGAGCAACCCAATTTCTAATGGCAGGGAAAGGCTCTGGGGCCGTTGATCCTTTCTTCCCCAAACAGGATCCTCTTCCCATGCCTCTATAGTTAGTTAGCTCCTTCCACTGAATCAGAAGATTCCTTCCTGCAGTTGTGAATGAAGTAGTCTCAGTGGCCACACTGAAGGGAGGTGACAGAATACTACCTGGTTTGCATCGAGTACCAGAAGATGCATTCCTGGGGAACAAAGTACTAGGAAGACCCATGGCTTCCCAATGTGCTAGCCCTGCTGGGCACCATTTGCCCCAAGGTGCATGCGCATGCAGCATGGTAAGATAATGCAGGTGTTAGACCTTGCTTTCAAAGATGCATTTCTTGGCACATTGGGAAACCAACAACCTTAGAGGTCAGTGTTCTGCTCTAACAATGACAATGGAAGCCTGTAAGCTAGCTGTTGATATTATCTTATTACTTCACATTTCAATAGCCACAGAGAACAAAGGCGCTTGAAAACGTCTGAGAAAATGGAAATAATACTACTCTACTGCCAGTGACACCTGGACGGCCATTAAAAATTCAGTTGTCAAATAAACAAAGTTGCAAGGGCGTCCTCCTCTTTCAGAATAAGCCGGGCAGGAGGTACTATTTAAATCTCTTCGCTGGAAATCTGTCTTATCAGCTTTCAGTGACATTGGATGTATGCATTTATCTGGAAATCAGAAGTGATTTCTGTCAATCCCTTGTTGTAGTCACATTTCAATTAAAACCCTAAAGGAGCCCTCTTATCAGGCCCCGGCATTCGTCTGAGTCATCACCAAATACACTTTCCCTGGAAACAGGATTTGTATTTTCTCTTTCATTGACTACCGAAGTTATTCCAGCTTAAATCTGGTTTTGCTCACCAATTTACTTCTCAAAATAAGAGATAAGGTTTTTAGTTAGCAGGATACATTGCCTTCCTCTGCCAAAGTAAACCCAACTGCTCATGATTATATTTTACATAAACTCCAGAAATATTGAGATTCACTTAATAGTGATTTGTTGAAATAAATTAGTTTTGTTTTAATTTTTTAAATGTTTATTTATTTTTGAGAGAGAGAGAGAGAGAGAGAGAGAGAGAGAGAGAGAAACAGAGTATGAGCAGGGGAGGAGCATAGAGAGAAGGAGACATAGAATCCGAAGCAGGCTCCAGGCTCTGAGCTGTCAGCACAGAGCCTGATGCAGGGCTCGAACTCAGGAACCAGGAGATCATGACCTGAGCCGAAGTGGGACTCCTAACTGACTGAACCACCCAGGCACCCCAAAATAAATTAGTTTTTATTAACTTAGGGCATTTAAATGCTGGCACTTAGCAAAGCCCATCAACCCAATAAATAAAAATGATCATTATTTTTATTTTTAATGTTTATTTATATTTGAGAGAGAGAGAGAGAGACCGAGTGCAAGCGGGGGAGGGGCAGAGAGAGAGGAAGACACAGAATCTGAAGCAGGCTCCAGGCTCTGAGCTGTCACTCTAGAGCCTGACTTAGGGCTCGAACCCACAAACCGTGAGATCATGACCTGAGTCTAAGTTGGATGCTTAACTGACTGAGCCACTCAGGCGCCCCAAATAAAAATGATTATTAATGAGAGTACCTACTTGTTCTATCACACAGAAAATCTATCTAATATTTATAATGTCAATTACCAAATAATTACCAAATGTTCCTATATTTTCAAGGAAAGCTACTGTTAATGGCATATTGGGAGGGGGAGGTTTCCAAACCTCACAACTTCTAAAATCTTGGTTAAGTCTGTAAATATTCAATACTAAAGAAGATATTCTATACATCTATATTCATACTCATGTACATATTCACATGTAAATAAAGCCCTTTTACTTTTGAACATACCCACTTGATCCAGGGTATTTAAATCAGGAGGAGGGATGCCAAGAATGTTACTTCCCTGCAAGATTTTGATGAGTTAATCTTAGAATTCATAAAACTTAGAGCCTCAAGGCATGGAAAATCTTGGTAAGCTTACTGGCCAACTTTAGTTTAACGACAAGAACACAGAGACTCAGCAAGATCGTATTTGAGATATATAGTCAGATGAGAGCGGCAGCTTCCAAGCCTAAAGGACCTACCTGGGTTCAGGTCCTTCATCTACCAGTTTGAGCAAGTTACAAAAACCCCTCAGGCTCAGCTTCCTCATCTATAAAACCGGACTAATAAAAGTTAACTTAAAAGTCATTTTAAGATGAGGAGAGGGCCACCTGGGCGGCTCAGTCGATTAAGTGTTGGACTCTTGATTTCAGCTCAGGTCATGATCTCACAGTTCATGGGGTCAAGCCCTGCATCCAGCTCTTCCCTAACACTGCAGGGCCTTCTTGGGATTCTCTCTCTCCCTCTCTCTCTGCCCCTCCCCTACTCCCGCTCTCTCTCTCTCTCAAAAATACACAAAAAAAGAAAAAAAAAAAAGATGAGTAGGAACATTAGTGAACACAAGCTCTCAATTAATTATGATACCAATTATTATCACATGTGCCTGGTAACCTAGCAGGTGCTGCTACTTTAAGTAGCAAAGTGGCAAAATATAAGTGCAAAGGGAGGCTAAAAATAACTTAAAATTTTTTTTCATTAAGGTATCATTGACACACAATGACATTAGTTTCAGGTGTACAACGCGTTGACTCAACTTCTCTGTACTTGCGCAGTACTCACCACAAGGGTAGCCGCCATTTGTCACCGTTCAACGCTATTACAATACCACAGACTGTATTCCATCATTAAGAAATTTTATCGGATCTGAAGTTGAGAAAATATTGGATAAACTGTGAAATGGGGTGGTGACCCTGAACGAGGAGAGTAACTTTGAGACCGGGAGGAGAAATGGCTTTTTCAGCTCCTACAAGAAGCTTAAGAGATAAAGCCTAAAGCCCATGTAGTCTCTGATTAAAACAAGAGTAGACTGACCTCCACCCTCTATGTCCACGGTACATCCCCTGGCCTCCTGGGGTGCTGTGTGAGCTCATTTTCCGTCCAGTTCCATGCATCATGTTTCTCAGAAGCCGTGTGTATCACTAACCACAATTTTACCAGGATTAAACCTGCACGGGGCTAGACACAGGCCCTGACCCTGATCATTTTTCACATTGTTGATCCTGATTTCTGTCTGGTACTTTATCACTGACCCTAACGGAAACTCTATGGAGCCATTAAAATCATGGAGGAACTGAATGTACTTTTCCCTTATTTGCAAAAGTGCTAATAAATGAATCTATACATTGCAAAAGGTAAGAAGACTGAAACACTCCAAAAGAAAGGCTTTTTAAAGGTTATTTATTCTGGAGAGAGAGAATGCAAGCAGAGGGGCAGAGAGAAGGAGAGAGAGAATCCAAAGCACTGTCAGCACGGAGCCCAATGTGGGGCTCAAACCCACACACTGCAAGATCACAACCTGTGCCTAAAGTTGGATCCTTAACTGACTGAGTCACACAGGAACCCTATAAATGTTTTGGGGTTTTTTTGTTGTTTTTTTTTTTTTATGAGGATTCTTTCTGTTGTCTGTAAAAGATGCTTTTTAAATGGAGAATACTGCAGTCAAACATTTAGAACATACTATGGGCTCAATATTCTAGAAAATATAGATCACCAAAGGATAAGCAATTTCAGGATGTTTACAATCTAACTGGAGATAGGACTAAGACACAGAAAAACATTACTGAACTACTAAACTCATTAGGATATCCGGTGTGAGGTAAAGAGATAAGACAACAATGGCACCACTTTCCATGGCTCTTTTACATATATAATTTCAGTTGACGTACATAAAAACCCTGGGAGCAGTGCATTAATATTCCCACTTGACAGGTGATAAACTAACTCAGATCACTTCAGGCTGTGACTCCAGCCTCAGGAAACCCAGTTGCGAAGGGACCATGTAATGTAAACACAGAACTTTCCTACCCAACATCCATCCCTGCCCCTTTTTCTCCTGAAAGCCAAGATTTTGTGTATAGAAGGGTCTTCCGGGAAGCTGGTCCCACCCCACATCCAGGGTACACCTGACAGCTTTGTGATAATACATTCCTTCACCGGTAACTCATCCAATTCTGTCCAGTCCTGCTGCGATGCCTGCCTCCTGTGATTCATAAGAGGGAATTAAAAGACACATAGTCTCCCTCTTCCCCTGGTCATTGCTGGATGTGAATGCTGTGTCCAGGAACACCATGGCCATCAAGCTGCTGGGCCTAGGATGCCATTAACACAAGGGTGGAAGAACGGAGGGATGGCAGGACCTAAGTTCTCAATTGCATCTTTGAGGAGCCAACCGCCATCTCTGAAGCCCTACTCCCTTTGGGAAGTCCCGTTACATGAACTGAGGAATTACCTTATTGGTAGACGAGTTGAGAGCGCTTTCATGTGTTCCGATTTTTATTTCAACTAGACACAAAAAGCATCCTAAACTTTTCCTGAAACACAGAACCAGGATTCCAGCACAGGCCAGCAGAGAGCCTTCCACCTGTTTTCCCACCGTTCAATGTTCTTCCTCCTCCTTGGAGTTAACACGACGCTCACTGCTGGGTCAGGACTGAGAACGTGACTTTGAAGCTGACGATGGGTATGCCTGCATGTGGAGGAATCAAAGGGCTGAGGGTGAGTTAGGATCATAAAGCCACAAGCACCATGCTCTGAGCGACCAACTGAGCATTTCCTTTGTCCTGAACTGAAGATTCTGAGTAACAGGCAATATTACGTGCTTTTGTTTATTGCCATCAGCAGAAGATTTCAGTCTTTCTTACTCCTCCTTCTCTTTCATGAGCAGGCTGGACAGATTGTGTTCCTGTTCTGCCAAACTAAGGTCCCGGTTGGTGAGTTCATCAACCAGCCACTGATCCCACAGTATTGCTTAAAAGCCACATCTCATGTTGGGCACTATGAATGACTACTATTGAGAACACTATCTATACCCTTGGGGAGACCATGCCGTGGTCAAGACACAAAATGGCAATGATAATAAAAATAACCCTCATTTGGGGTACCTGGGTGGCTCAGTCGGTTAAGCATCAGACTTCAGCTCAGGTCATGATTTCATGGTCCGTGATTTCACACCCCACATCGGCTCTGTGCTGACAGCTAAAAGCCTGGAGCCTGCTTCAGATTCTGTGTCTCCCCCTCTCTCTGCCCCTCGCCACTCACGCTCTGTCTCTGTCTCAAAAATAAATAAACATTAAAAATTTTGAAAAAAATAACCAAATAAAATTAATTTTTTTTAATAACCACATTTATTGGTTCATATTAAGTGCTGGATATAGTTCCAGGTGTTTTACCTACATTTCTCCCTCATACACACGTGGTAAATGGTAAATATTAGAAGAATATATATAAGCATTTAACACAGTGGCTCTTCATATTGATACTTAGACCAAAAAAATCAACATCTGTTCCCAAAAATACTTATTGCATAAGGGCATGGAGATGGTGAGTGATTTACTACTTCTTTTTTTCCAAACTTTCTATAATGTTTTATTGTTGGGTTTTTTGTTGTTTTTTTAATTTTTTAAATTTTTTTTAATTTATTTTTGAGAGAGAGAGAGAGAGAGAGAGAGAGAGGCAGAGTACAAGCAGGGGAGGGGCAGAGAGAGAGGGAGACACAGAATCCAAAGAGGGCTCCAGGCTCTGAGCTGTCAGTACAGAGCCTGATGCAGGGCTCAAACTCATGAACCGTGAGATCATGACCTGAGCTGAATTCAGTCGGAAGTTTAAACAACTGAGTCACCCAGGTGTCCTTATTATTGTTTTTAAAACTAAAAATGCATGAATCTGATTCATTGTATGAGTAAATTTCTCTGAGTCATCTCATCTGAAAAATGAAGATGATTCTCAGCTACGAGGTATTTGTAAGGACAGTTTTACATGATAAACTACATGCAAAGAGCTTATATAAGAATAATGAATTCTTAATCAACATTAATTCCCTTTCCTCTCTGGCAGAAGACAACATTTCATTATTCTCCCTTGCAAAAATGCCAGTACTAAATTTGGATAATCCAATATCATTGATTCCTAATGGAAAGCATTAGCATAGATGAAAGGAAAAACCAACTTTTTTTTTTTTTTAATCCATTGCAATTGTTTAAAGCCATGAAGCACAGCAGAGGGAAATAATCTATGACAAGAAGAGGTTTCTTGATTGTCAGTGGTAGTTCCATTTTTTAAATTTCCTCTCAAGTCAGGTGATTTCTCTTACCAAAGCATAGCTGCTAGAACATCAACACCATCAATATACCAACAGTACATACGTACGCCGAAAAACTAGAGGATCATCTCAACAGGTACAGAAAAAGCATCTGACAAAATTCAATAGTCACTAGCGGTAAACAGCTCTCAGTAAACCAGGAATAGAAGGGAACTACCCTAATCTGATAAAGACTACCTTAAAAAAAAGTATAACTAATATTGTACTTAATGGTGAAAAAATGCTCTCCCCCTAAGAGCAGGAAGAAGCCAATGCCTACTCTCACCACTTTTTTTTTTTTTTTTTTTTTGAGAGAGACAGAAAGCATGAGTGCGGGGGAAGGGCAGAGGGAGGAGAGAGAGAATCTTAAGCCAGCTCTATGCTTGGTGCTAAGCCCAATGTGGGCTCGATCTCACAAACCATGAGATCATGACCTTAAGCAAAATAGTCAGGCATTCAGCCGACTAAGCCACCCAGACGCCCTTCACCATTTCTACTTAACATTCTATTAGAATTTCTAGTCACCTTAATAAAGCAAGCAAAAAAAAAAAAAAAAAAAAAAGACATAGAGATTGGAAAGAAAGAAGTAAAACTGTCTTTATTCCCAGACAGCAGGATATCTGCATAGAAAATCCTAACACGTCGGGGTGCCTGGGTGGCTCAGTCAGTTAAGCATCTGACTTCAACTCAGGTCATGATCTCACAGTTTGTGGGTTTGAGTCCCACATCAGACTCCACACTGACAGCTCAAAGCCTGGAGCCTGCTTCAGATTCTGTGTCTCCCTCTCTCTCTCTGCCCCTCCCCGGCTTGCACTCTCTCTGTCCCTCAATAATAAACATTAAAAAAAAATTTTTTTTTAATAAAAATAAAAAACAGAAGAGGGGAAAGTGGGTGATGGGCATTGAGGAGGGCACCTGTTGGGATGAGCACTGGGTGTTGTATGGAAACCAATTGGACAATAAATTATATTTAATATAAAAAAATTTTAAAAATGAAAATAAATAAAATCAATTTTCATTAAAAAAATAAAAAATAAATAAACAAAAATCCTAACACGTCTACAAAAACTTTTTAGGTCTATTATACAAGTTTGCAAGGTCGCTGGATACTAGGTGAATACATGAAAATCAATTATTCATAGATTAGCAAAATTTGAATTAAAACAGATTTTAAAAAACCATTAACAATATAACCGACATCAAAAAACAAGAAATATTTGGGACCGATGTAACCAACTCTGTGTAAGAGCTGGACCCTGAAAATCAAAGATCTTGGTAAGAAATTCTAAAAGACATAAATAGGGGCTCCTGGGTGGCTCAGTAGGTTATGTACTTGACTTCATCTCAGGTCATGATCTTACGGTTCATGAGATCGAGGCCTGCTTCTGGCTCTGTGCTGACGGTGTGGAGCCTGCTTGGGATATTCTGCACCCCCCGCCCTCCATGTGCCTTCTTGCATGCGTGCACTCTCGCTCTAAAAAAATAAATAAATAAACATTAAAAAAAAAAAAAGATTCTCTCTCTCCCTCTGCCCCTCCTCTTCAAGTGAGCACATGTGTTCTCTCTCTTAAAAAAATTTTTTTTAATTAAGTTAAATTAAATTAAAAGACCTAAATAAATGGAGAGTTATGTCCATAAATGGAAAGATTCAATGTCATCAATTCTCCACAAGGTGATCTGAAGATTCAGCACCCCAATGTGCCAGGAGGCTTCTTTTAGAGATATCGACAAGTTGATTCTAAAATGTATATGAAAATCTAAAGAACTTAGAATAGCCAGACTAATTTTTTTCAACATAAAGTTGGAGGACTTACACTAATTTAGTTATGAAAAAGCTACCTTGGTCAAGACAGTTTGGCATCAGGGGAAGATCCAACACAGAGATCAGCAGAACAGAGCTCAGAAATAGACCAGCATATATACAGGCAACCTATTTCGACCAAGATGCAAAGGTAATTCCGCAAAGTATGCTGTAACAACTGGATGTGCCAAAAAAATTAAATTAAAATAAAGAGCGTTGACTCTTAACTCACACTCGTTCGGTTTCCAAAATAAATCAGTTGCGACTTTAGGAACCACCTCCAGTAACTTAAGCCTGACTCTCACATAGCTTAAACAGAAAGACCTTTCTTTCTCTTCTTAAGTTTTTAAAGTATGCCTTACTCACTTGACATTTAATGTCGTCACCTACGTTCTCTCTTGTTGTTGTTGTTAGTGTTGACATTGTTGTTTTCAAAAATGCAAATTACAAAAAAGCCCAGGCAATAGGCTTGAGTGACCAGTTATTTTCACAAATTGCTATCATGCTGAAAGGTATGTCTTCTTGGGCTTAGTTTTTCGCTCATGTAGGGAGAGGCTGACAGAGATACCCAGATGCCCTCTCTTAAACTATCTCACGGGCTCACCCACATGGTCATCAGGAGAGCACAGCTAAAGTTGCTGTGCTTCCTTTGGTGTGACCCTCAGAGTGGTGGCTTTCTCTACAATCAGAACCAAGCTGTGGTGCTTTCATGTATTTATTTTTAAAGACTTTATTTTTAAGGAATCTCTACACCCAGTGTGGGACTCGAACCCACAACCCTGAGATGAAGAGCTGCATGCTCCCCCCGCCTGAGTCAGCCAGGTACCACCTGAGCTGTGGTGCTTTTAAAACTGCCTGTCTGAACTACCCTATGACCCAGCAATTGCACTACTAGATATTTACCCAAGGGATACAGGTGTGCTGTTTCAAAGGGACACATGCACCCCAGTGTTTCTAGCAACACTATCGACAATAGCCAAAGTATGGAAAGAGCCCAAACGTCCATTGATGGATGAATGGATAAAGAAGAAATCTTGCCATTTACAACTACGTGGTTGGAACTGGAGGGTATTATGCTAAGCGAAATTAGTCAGAGAAAGACAAATATATGACTTCACTTACATGTGGAATTTAAGACACAAAACAGATGAACATATGGGAAGGGAAGCAAAAATAATATAGAAACAGAGAGAGGGACAAAATATAAGAGACTCTTAGTTACCGAGAACAAACTGGAGGGGTTGTGGGAGGGGGGGATGGGCTAAATGGGTCAGGGGCATTAAGGAAGACACTTGTTGGGATGAGCATTGGTTGTTATATGTAGGGGATGAATCACTGGAATCTGCTCCTGAAATCATTATTGCAGTATATGCTAACCAACTTGGGTGTAAATGAAAAAATAAAAATAAATAATAATATAAATAAATAAATAGATAAAAAGTAAAACTGCTGTCTGAGTCCCACCCAGAGTTACTGAATCAGAGTCTCTGGGGATGGCTTTAGGCATTCGCATGTACAAGTTTGTCAGAGAGTTGTTTTTACTCAGTAACGTTTGAAAATCACAAGAACGTTGGATATATTAAACCATGATTACATGAAAGGATCTTATTTTTAAATATCTTTATTTTATAAAGATTTGTTTATAAACAAAAACAAATATGTTTATAAAGATATGTTTATAAACATAAACATGTATTGACAGAAAACAGACCACAGAGTAAGTATTCTGTTGGTGGGACTCATCTGGGGGCCTGGTAACATTCTCGCATGCCAGGCTCTCCAGCTTGGACTTTATTTTGTGGGCCAGTTGTTCTCAAACTTCAGCATGACTCAGAACCACCTGGAGGGCTTGTTAACTAGATTGTTGAATCCCACTCCCGCAGTTTCTGATTTAAGGGGTTAAGTTTCTGATTCTGGGTTTAAGTCCAGTCATTTGTAATTCTAACAGGTTGCGGGCAATGCTGAAGCTGTGGGGCTGGGGACCACACTTTGAGAACCACCAAGAAGCTTTAAGATACTAAGAGTGGGGTGCCTGGGTGGCTCTGTCAGTCAAGCGACTGACTCTAGATTTCAGTTCAGGTCATGATCTCACTATGAGATCGAGCCCCGAGTCGGGCTCTGCGCTGACAGCTTGGAGCCCGGTTAGAATCCTCTCTCTCCCACTTTCTCTCTGAAAATAAAATAAACATTAAAAAAAAAAAAAACTAAGATATCAAGAGTGAGTGTGACATAATCAAATTTACATTAAAAAAAAAAAACTCTTTGGTGCAATGATTTTCAACTTTGGCTGCACATTATATAATCACTTAGGCCAGGAGATCCAAGAGCTCTTAAACAGAAGCCCAGGGCACCTGGGTGGCTCAGTCTGTTGAGCATCTGACTTTGGCTCAGGTCATGATCTCACATGAGATCACATGATCTGCTGTCAGCACAGAACCCACTTCAGATCCTCTGTCCCCCTCTCTCTCTGCACCTCCCCCACTCATGTTCTCTCTCTCTCTCTCTCTCTCTGTCTCAAAAGTACATAAACATTTAAAAAAAAAACAACAGAAGCTCTTGGCAGTGGGGGAACAAGTCTCAAGCATCAGTATCTTTTAAAGCTTGCAGGTGATTTCAATAAGCATCCACATAATAACAACCATGCTTGCTCTGTGACCAAGGTGTTGGAGGCAAGCAAGACTGGCCCATGAGAAGCCACCTGAGACAGTGCTTTATAAACCTAGTTGTCCAGAACGTAGGGATAGACACATGGGCAGGACTCCAGGCCCATTTCCATAGTTACAATAAAGCAGTTCTGCTTTCCTCTTTTCAAATGTTCACTCAAAAAGGGCCTGTGGCTCTAACCCAAAATGAACAGATTTGGGCAATCACAGAGTCAGGAGTGTGTCAAAATAAGCTTGGCTCCCAGATTGTCTGGAGACATTAAGAGTCACTCAGGGTTGCTGGGATTTTATGTCTCCTGAAATGTCGACCAGCAAAGGGTAATTGCCAAGGGAGAAACTTCGTGTGCAATGAGGAGCTCAGGGAGGCTACTGCCAAGGTCTGGCTCAGGCACTGTACTTTGTTATCATTCCCTAGGCAGGATCATCAGCACTAATGGAACTGAGGGTCGGGCAAACTGTTGGAAAGGAGGGTTTGGAGATTTCATGTCTGTTACTGTGGTCATTTATCCAGGGGCCAGCTTTAATATTATGGAGGCATTTTCCGGGTAAATTCCACAGAAGCGGAAATTCCTCTGGTGCCAGGAATATGACCATTTTTCCTTCTCATAAGACAAGTGAAGGTGAATTCTGTAAGTGTTATTCATCGTTCCCAAGGAAAGTGTGCCAAAAGTCACAAAACTTTCTATGAATGATAATTACGTATTTACCTTGAGGAAAACATATAACAAATAAGGATATTAAGGATATTGGTGGCTCCCTACAGCAGTGGCCTGCAAACTTGAAAACACGTACATTTTGAGGGCTATTAAGTTTTTCCAAGGGAAAAACGAGCGACCAGCATGGTGGGTTTTCAGGGAAATCCATCCAGACTCAATTCTTACCTCTTGTTTCATAAATGGATCAGCTGACTGCAGTATATACAAATACTGAATCCTCATGTTGTACACCGGCAACTAATAAAATGTTCTAAGGCACCTGGGTAGCTCAGTCGGTTAAGCATCCAACTCTTGGTTTTGGTTGAGATCACGATCTCACAGTTTGTGAGTTCAAGCCCTGAGGTGGACTCTATGCTGACAGTGCAGAACCTGTTTGGGATTCTCTCTCTCTCTCCCTCTCTCTGTTCCTCCCCCCTCCAAATAAACTTAAAAAAATTTTTTTAATAAAATAAAATGTTCTATATTAATTATATCTCAATTTTTAAAAAATGGAGCAGCTAAGAATGTGTCTCGATTGGAGACATCATGCTGATTCTCTCCTTTCAACCCTCTTCCTCCTTCCCAGTCACCCTTTACCCTTTACAATTGGAAAGAGTATCTCTCACCCCCAATTCTACTAGGGTGCATCACTGCAGGGTTTAAAAAACTCTAGGAGGGGCACCTGATAGGCTCAGTTAGTTAAGCATCCAACTCTTGATTTCAGCCCAGGTCATGATCTCACCATTATGGGATCAAGTCCCGCATCAGGCTCTGTGCTGGGCATAGACCCTGCTTAAGATTCTCTCTCTCCCTCTCCTTCTGCCCCTACCCACCCCCCCCCAAATAATAATAAATAAAATAAAAAGGTCCAGGATGCCCAAGGACATGACCTCTTCTTTTTTGTTGTTGTTTATTTATTTTTGAGAGAGAGAAAGAACATGAATGGGGGAGGGGCAGAGAGAGAGGGAGACCACAGAATCTGAAGCAGGCTCCAGGCTCTGAGCTGTCAGCACAGAGCCTGATGCGGGCTCAAACTCACGAACCGTGAGATCATGACCTGACCTTGTCAGATGCTCCACTGAATGAGCCAACCAGGAGCCCCGGACATGACCTCTTCCATGCCCCACAATTCTGTCCTCCCTGAGAGGGAATCCCTAGAGATCAAGGCCAGGAGGACACTGTACAGAAGACTGCAGATCCCAGAGCCTTATTGCCTCTGGGCACTTTTAAAAGTATTAAACCGACAAAAGTGTTCTTAAATCAATAATATTTCTGTTTTCCAACCCTTTCTGGGGATACATTCAACAAGGTCCCAAAAAGTAAAGAATCATGGGTACAACTAACAATCATTGGTAAGTCTTGATAAAGTTTTTTTTGATATGCATTCCTGAAATTGGGAGGGAGGATAGCTCTAGTGAGCAGGTAATAAATCCACCTGGAAGGAAATCAGATAGTTTTCCATTCCTCAATTTCAACAAAATTGAAGCGGCACCTAATCAAGTTATCAGCTGGTACATTAAAACTTTATATATTATATACTTATAATTTATACATTAAGATTAATTTTTGATGACCTATAACTATGTGATTTGGATGCACAATTTGGAAGGAATTCAAAAATTCATTGCTATACACATAACACAGCTCCTTCTATATAGTTATGGGATTTGGGTATGGGAACAGGGCTTTGGTGCTCGTATCTAGAAAAGAAAAATATAAATAAAAGTGATGTTCAGTCCTATTTTTATTCCAGCAATAAGTAATATTTATCGATATTCATACACGAACTGGACAACAAGTCTTATTGGTTTTATTAAGAGAAAAGTGTCTTCAAAAATATTATCTTTTGTGTTTACAAGTCACACATCAATATTTTTATTTTACTTTGATTAATTGTGCAGAAATAATCAAATTTGTGGTTAAATCAATCTGAAAGAAACTTTTTTTTCCCCAGAAATCATTCACAAAGAATATCATAGTAAAGTCAAATTTAGGAAGAACAATTTACTTTCAATTTATATAAATATTTTCTTGCACAGACATGTGGTAGAATGATCAGTAAAAGAATTCCAAGCCTAAAATATACTACACTGGGATAAAATTCCCTGCAGGAAGTATAATGAAAATACAAGTCCAGAATAGATGGAGCAACAGATGTGAAATTCCTGTTAAGGAAACTTCTTGCCCACGCCTGGGTGGCTCAGTCGGTTAAGTGTCCGACTTCGGCTCAGGTCATGATCTCATGGTCTGTGAGTTCGAGCCCCGCGTGGGGCTCTGTGCTGACAGCTCAGAGCCTGGAGCCTGCTTCATATTCTGTGGTCTCCCTCTCTCTCTGCCCCTCCCCTGTTCATGCTCTGTCTTTCTCTCTCTCAAAAATAAATAAACATTAAAAAAAACTTTTTAAGCCCAAGAAAAAAGATGCCAGGCTCCCGCATGCATGATACATTCCCTTACTTTATATGAGGGAGAAAATCACTTTTAAAACACTCCCGAAAAACTCTCTTTCTAACGAACAAGTACTTGTACCCCTGTTGAGTTACAGCTTGGTCTGGCAAAATTTCCCTCTTCCTTTTGCTGGAGACGGGGGACGTATGTGGCTTCCTTTCCTAACCTTGCTGCTGTTCAAAGCAGAGAAAAAATTCCCCTGTGGTTTTACTGCTGCACATGGCAAGTGACTCCTCCCCCCCAGCAAAAGGCCGCAGAAAATGATACAGGATTCACTTGTAATTAAATCTGTAGATAACAGGTCAGGAAAAATAAATCCAAACCTTCATCAGAAGATTGAATTGACGGAATGGAAAAACATACCACCAAGCTACTAATATATCATTTTCTCAAAAACAATTATGAGGCAGCATATTGGTCCTGGCTATAAACAGAGAACCAAATATAAATAGATAATTGACTTTTCTAGGATCTGGTTTATAAAAGGGGGGGGGGGGGCCTTAAAATACACATTCTACAACATCTGCATCCAGACACAAAGTAGATTTCATCCAGATGAAAGAAGGGAAAAGCTGACCGACCAACAGGATAAGAGAGAGAGAACTGGAGATTAAAATAAGAGAGGAAAGCCAGAAGGGATAATATGAAGAAGACAGAGCAAAGCACCAGCCAAGCTTGACAACAGGTGGTCATTTGTGTCCCAGTGAAAGAAAAGCAGAAGAGGTTTAAGGAAGGTTTCTGCACTACTTTGAATTTCCAAATGGATTGTGATCTCCACGTTAAGGGAGTCATGCTTGAGTGGAAACCCAGAGGAGCCAGCGGGCCAGCTACCTCCTCCTGCCCACCAGAACCAGGGCATAGCAAAGAGGGAACCACGAGGAGAAGGAGGAGCACCAGTGGCCCAGCATGGCCACTTTGTCTCTGTTTACTATTCCAAGTGTTACCATGTAAATAGGGAACCGAAGACTGAGCAGATCAGCTGACCCTGAACTTCTCTTTGCCTCCAGAAGAGAATTTCATTGAGTCTTACTGGGGGACTATGCCCAGGGGATGGATACCCATGTATCTTGGGATTTTTAAAAATTTCTCTTAATGTTTATTTATTTTTGACAGACAGAGACAGACAGAGCGTGAGTGGGGGAGGGGCAGAGAGAGGGGGAGGGAGACACAGAATCCAAAGCAGGCTCCAGGCTCTGAGCTATCAGCACAGAGCCCAACGCAGGGCTTGAACTCACAAACCATGAGATCATGACCTGAGCCAAAGTCAGACACTTAACTGAATGAACCACCCAGGCGCCCCAACCTCGGGATTTAAAGTATTGTCGGGGCACCTGGGTGGCTCACTTGGCTCGCTCTTGATCTCAGCTCAGGTCATGGTATCGCGGTTTATGAGTTCAAGCCCCACATCGGGCTCTGGGCTGACAGCACAGAGTCTGCTTGGGATTCTTTCTCTCTCCCTCTCTCTCTGCCCTCCTCCCCACTCTAAAATAAATAAATATTTTAAAAAATTACAAAATAAAGTATTGTCAATAAACAGTACTATGTCATGAGTCTGATGATGTCCTGTGTCCGAATACTTCTGCAATCATATGGGAGGCTGCTTTAAAAACTGTGGGGAGGGGCACCTGGGTGGTTCAGTTGGTTGAGTGTCTGACTTCAGCTCAGGTCATGATCTCATGGTTTGTGAGTTTGAGCCTCACGTCGGGCTCTGCACTGACAGTGCAGGGCCTGTTTGGGATTCTCTCTCTCTCTCTCTTTCTCTCTCTCTCTGTCTCTCCCTCTCCTTCTCTCTGCCCCTCCCCCACTTATGCTCTCTCTTTCTCAAAAATGAATAAACATTAAAAAAAAACCTGTAGGGATTATCTTATCAGTATCCTAAAATTTAGGATCACTGTGGGAGTTTCCCGGGATTGCGTGACCTCTGCAGTCACGGCAGCTCTTGGGCAAAGCTTTAGTTATTATTTCATGCTAGGGACTCAGGTCTGCGTTTATGATGAGGGAGAGTTTCCCTGTTAACAGAATTGAATACATCTCACGAACACCACGCTTCCACCCATTGATTTCAGGGAATATCCTGGACAGGACTGGTAATTACTTCCCAGGTCCCTGACTATAGCTTTTCATTTTCCCTACAATCGATGCCCGTAACTTCAGCCTCTTCCATCATCAAACATTAAAATCCATTGACTTAATTAAGTCACTCCAGCATTTACAAAATGAGGTGTCTGCTTAGCTAATAAGACATAAGCAGCTGTTTTGAAATCCAGTAACTTCGAAATTACAAAACAAGACGTACTTAAAAGGCACCCTCTGTTCTCCCTGTATTTTCTGTCTCCACAGTTATTCTGATCTGAGCTGTTTCCTGAGACTGACTTTGGACCTTCCCCAGTTCTTCATGCTCCTTGCCTCAGGGTCCCTTGAGACCCCATGGCTTTGCAATGGGACTGTTGTATATTTACATATCCTTTGGATGATATCACCTCCCTGGTGGAGATCATGACCCACAGCAGCTGGCATCTCCAAGCATGTCTAGGCTCTGCTCCTTGGGCAGCTGTCTGCATGCCCACATCTGAGAGGAATAGCAGAGTAGCTCTGCCCTGCTCAGGGTCACTCTCCACCCCATTTCCTTCACTGGGAACATGGAAGTGAGACTTAGGGGCTGCAAGCCTGTGAGCTCTGACTTTAGAGCTCCCTAAATATGCAAAAAGTTTGACCTACCTACTTGATCGTGTCCTCCTCCTTCAATCCTTCAGTGCACTACCTCCTAGGTGCAGAGCCTGTGAACTTGTGCGTGGCCCCATCTGGCTGGTAGCCAGCACTTGGAAAGGCAAACTTCCGCTCTCTGTGATGTCACCATCATACTCAAGAAACAAGGTATGTATCTAATAAAGTGGGAGTAGAGTGTCTTGATGACTAATATGCCTTTCTGAAAGATTTTCTTTCCATTAACAGTTGAAACAAACCAAACAAAACCAAATGGGAGTAGTTATTCCTGATTCATTTTGACAAGTAAAGAATTTATCCTTGAAAACTCACTGGATACTTAAAAAAAATTTTTAATGTTTTACTTATTTTTGAGAGAGAGAGACAGAGTATGAGTGGGGGAGGGGCAGAGAGAAAGGGATACACAGAATCTGAGGCAGGCTCCTCAGAGCCCTGAGACATGGGGCTTGAACTCACGAACCATGAGATCATGACCTGAGCCGAAGTTGGACGCTTACCCGACTGAGCCCCCCAGGTCCCCCAAGAGATTTTCAATCCCATTTGAACTCATCACATATTTCATTAGGAAATGAGGAACAAAACTTCTGCAGCAAAGCCAACAACTAGACTGTTAGACCCCAGGACCCTTAGCATTTATAGTTTAAGCTGAGGGGGGAACAGGTGGCAAAAACTTTCCAGACAAAACAGTGCATTTCTTTCATGAATATGGCTTCCATGTTCGGCATGGAAGGAAATAATTAACAGTTGCTTAGCAACCATAAAAGATAGACAGCTTGGTGATTATTTGTTGAGAACTTCCCTTTGCCCGAAAAGCATTTTTCTTTTTAAAAACTGAATATAAAACAGAAAAAAGAATTGAGGGAAGTCCTAGGATTCCTCAAAAGCTTAAATATCTGTTGTTTCATGTAAGCTGACAACAGCATCGTTGGGTTACCTCTGCAGGTAGTGCACTGGCAAGCGAGGAATCAGGGCTCGGAAAGGTGAAAGTGACAACATCAGAGCACACAGAGAGAAATGTACCGTCTTCCATTTCCTCTTTACATCCTAATCCTTGAAACATAAAATGCAGACCAAACAGGAGCCCACATTCCCCAAAGCCAGGTACGTCACTTTCCACTACCCGACAAGGGTTCACTCTTAAAAAGAGCTCACACTTAAATTTAAAGGTATTTCTCATGTATGAGCAGCAGATAAAATAAATGTTTGAATTATATCAACTTCTGTAGCTTTTTAAAAAAATTTTGTTAGTGGTTTCCCTAGAGTTTGCAGTATACATGTTCAACTAATCGAAGTCCACTCTCAAATGGCACCTTATGGAGGGTATCTCATAAGAGAGCATTCACAATCCTCCTTCCCATCCCTTGCAACATGGTCTCCATCCTTCCACTTATCCATATCCTATATTCAACTAATACATTATGCTATAATTACCTTGAGCAGTTATCTATTAGACTATCTTCTACACTTCTGGTGGATGAACCAAAACACATTCCACATGCCACGTTATGGGCCCTAAATTCCAAGAGGGCAGAAGCTCCTTTGGTCGGGACCCTGCCCTATGTATCTCTTTATGTGGCTATTGATTCATATCATCTAATATCATTTGTACTAAATGGGTACTCTAGTGAGTAAATGAGTTTCCGGAGTTCTGTAAGCTCCCCATCTGGAACTCTCCAAACCACACCCTTTTGGGTTTCTATGGAGGCTTCAATTGCCATTGTTGCTTAAAATCATCGGCCACTGGTGACTGATTCGAAATCCAGCCCTGTTCCTAGTCCCATGGTTGGTTTCCCCAGCAACCAGCCTCCCCCCTCATTTGGGGTCCAAAAGTCACCTAATTAACATAGCAAAAGACTCCTCTCTATATGGGGTGAAGACCAAATAGATATTTCTTTTTGTTTTTAAGTTTATTTATTTTGAAAGAGAGTGTGCAGGGGAGGTACAGAGAGAGAGAGGGACAGAATCCTAAGCAGGCTCCATGCTGTCAGCACAGAGCCCAACATGGGGCTTGATCTCACAAACCATGAGATCATAACCTGACCCAATATCAAGAGTCAGATGCCTGGGTGGCTCAGTCGGTTGAGCAACTGACTTCAGCACAGGTCATGATCTTACAGTCCATGGGCTCGAGCCCCACGTTGGCCTCTGTGCTGACAGCTCAGAGCATGGAGCCTGCTTTGGAATCTGTGTCTTCCTCTCTCTCTGCCCCTCCTCTGCCTGCACTCTGTCTCTCTCTCTCTCTCTCTTTCTCTAAAATAAACAGTAAAAAAAAAAAAAGAGTCACACACTTAACAGACTGAGCCACCCAGGCGCCCTAATATATTTATTATAAAGTTGTTTATTTGTTTTGTTTATTTTTTAGAATCCAAAGCAGGCTCCAGGCTCTGAGCTGTCAGCACAGAGCCTAATGCATGGCTTGAACTCATGAATTGTGAGATTATGACCTGAGCCAAAGACATGACCTGAGCCTCAGCTTCACTGACTGAGCCATCCAGGTGTCCCCAATATATTTCTTATTATAAATCACAATATTACAACAGGTAAAGTTTCCCCCACTCTGGCTTCATTCAATATTCTTTCTTTGGCTTTGGCTTTCTGCAGCTTGAATACGGTATGTTTATGCATCGATTTTTTTTTTTTAATTATTTATCCTGCTTCTCATTCTCTGAGCTTCCTGAATTTGTAGTTTGGTTTCTGTTATAAATTTTGGGAAGTTTTAAGGTATTATCACTTGAAGAAAGAAGGAAGGGAGGGACAGAGAGGGGGTAGAAAGGAGAGAGAGAAATGGATTCACAGAGAAATGGATTCAGAATGTGAGGTACAAAGCAGACAGGAATACCATTTAGGACATTTGGCCAAGATTGTGTTAAGCCTCACATAAAAGCAGAGCCCTGACAGAGCCATAGCGAGGGCTCCCCAAAGATGCCCCATCTCCCAGGGTACCTGTCCATCCTTCAGAATCTCTTTGCTTTGTTGAATCTGAGTTTACTTGACTGACAGCCAGGTGAAATGAGTAAGGGGGACAGTCTACAGTGGAATATAACTCGCCCTCCCCTGCTCACTACAGCACAACTAAGTTGGCCTCTCTCCTTATCCTGAGTCCCACCTCAGGGCCATTATCTGTGCTATTCTTTTTGTAGTGATGTCTTCCTCCACCCACATACTTTGTCATTATATATGTTATTTGCATGCCTGTTTGATTTCTGTTTTCCCCACTACGCATAGGCTCCAGGACGAGCCACTAAATCACCCACAGTGCATGAAACATGCTAAGAACTTGTGAGTATTTCATAATGAATGGCTAACTTGGCCACTGTGCTAAGTGAGAATTCCTGCCCCTTTTGCACAATCACCAGAATAGGCCATGGGGTGAAACATACCATCAGAGCTGAGGGAGAAGAGGGAGGGAAACTGGGGGAGGTGGTAAGAGTGTGGCAGAAGGAGAGTCAAGTGACAGCTGAGACAGACTGGAGCATTTGTCAAGGAAATGAGGTACTGGAATAACCATGAATGCATTGATAAAACTAGCCATGGTTGGGAAGCCAAGAGAGTTGAGAGGGAATAGAATAGATAGAGTATGGAATGCTTAGGGTAAGGGTCAGATACCCAAGGGCCATACAGTGCCAGGTGGGGGGGAATTTCTTAATGGCCTACAATTGCCAAGCCACCAACAGGTCAGGTTCCCATTTGATTTCATTGACTTCACAAACTCATGTCGCCATGTTGGAAAACCAAATTCCCCAATAAGATAACTAGAAACACAAAGACTTGGCCTGGAGGAAACTAAGGGGTATCTCATTTTCCATAGTAACAAACATAATTATCCTGTTGAGAAAAGAAAAACTAAATCTTTGAATGAAGTAAGCGTACCTCAGGAAGAGCGATAAAGCTCCTTCCAAGTCAGAACTGCCTAGTGGCATTATTTGAACTTGGTTATCAAGGTTGGAACTAGAAAAACTTTAAATCTCTCACCTAGATTGCTGATCAGTTAAATGTGCATACTTATTAAGATAATTGAGCTTAAAAAATTAATTGAAAAACTAAAGTTTGATTTTATTGAGTCAATCCAATAAGACTTTTGTCTATGATACTGCCAATGTTTGACTCCGGTGAAGTCAATTAGACACTAAATCCTCGAAGTCCTGCTCCTGACATACACAGAAAGTAAATTTCTCTCCATATTATTACATATTCACTAGTTAGGAAATATTACATATATGACCTCTACTAAGAGCCTCTAAAGGATGGTTATCCAAACCGAAGGTATTATGTATATGCATACCTAATGAGTAACTTTTTATCCCTAAATTGAAAAATGAAAGTCCAAGGTCACCCAGCTACTAAGTCCCCAAATCACATTTCATCAGAATCAGGTTTTCCCATTTTGTCATTTCAGAATATCCTCATATTACACATTTAAGGTCATCAGTTGAATGCCATCAATTTCTAAACATATTCAGGGATGAATTTTGTTGTTATAAAATTAGGAAGCTAAGGTTGGCTTTATCAAAATATTCTAGAACCTTGGAGTTCATCTTTCAAGTTGCTTTCTCTTTCTTTCATCTGATAGAAGTGAAGTCTATAAAAATAAAAATTTGGTTCCATTCACCCTAAGGAATTTATGACCAAATGTTAGCTCTATTTGATAAGATAAAAAAGATGCTTCCCCCACCTCATTCTCTTCACTCTCACCTCATGTTTACCAGAGATAACACTTAACACCTTTGGAAGCAATTTTTTTTTTTCTAAATTCTCCTTGCTGATAATCGGAGAAAATTCAGGGCCTTGAACCTACAAAATAAACTAAATAGAGAGCAGCTGGAATGACTTCAAGTGCAGACACATTGCACCAATGCCCAGGTTTACTGGATATAAGAGAAGGGATTGATGAAAAAAGTTGACAAAGTCCTGGATGTTCACCAACATTAAGTGACAGCTTAAGGAGTCAAGACACAGGAGGAAGAGGGGTGGGCCTGGGGATAACCTGGCTGAGGATCTAAAACAGCGGTGGCTGGAGACATTTTTGTCACAATGACATAGATGTTCCTAGCAGGTCCTTCTCAAGGATGTTGCTAAGTATCCTACGGTGCACAAGACAGTTTCACCCACCAAACAGAGAATTATATGGCCCCAAATGTCAAGGCTGGGAAACCCTGTTCTAAAAGATTCAGGGCACTGCTCCTGTCTATTTTACTTCCCCTAAATGTGTGGGGAAAGTTGACCTTGGGTTCCTCCTTACCATGGTCAACAAGTAGGACTAAAGTTTCCACAATGCCATCACGCTTCCACAACGTCAAAGTTAGACAGCAGATTGCTGGTCACCCGTCTTCTGTCCCCAGCTCCACCATACAAGCTAATTCCCCAATCCAACCTAATTCTAATGCCCAGCTGGCACATTTGTGTGCCTGATGACAATAAACAGGAAGTAAACTTCTTTTTTATATGTATTTGTATTTCCAAAGAAACTGGAGACTAGACCATGTCTTCCTTGAAGGACATTCTACAGCATCAGTCAGAAGCTTCCAAGGCCTGGGAATAGACCTAGTGGAGAAAGGAGGAAGAAGGAAAGGGGGTATTGACATAATGTCCTGATTCAAAGTCCTACCAGCTACACCAAGGGTACACTCTTAGCAGGGAGCAGCTGTCAACATGAGGATAAATCTGCCACTTCCCATGCTCCCCCACCCCTCAACCCACAGGTAAACAAGTTATTCCAGAGAATTCCGAGGCTTCCTTGAGGTCCTCATCAGAGTATTAAGCATTAGCAATGCCTGCTCTATAATGGATGTTTCTACTTTTAAAACACAGAAGATAGGCAATGGAAAAAATATTCATGCATTACCCACAGTCCTCAGTTTTTCAAGATCTCATCCAATCTGAATTTAGACCTTTTTTTTTTGAGAGAAAGAGTGCACAAGCAAGGGAGGAGCAGAGGGGTGGGGGGAGAGAGAGAGAGAGAGAGAGAATGAATCTTAAGTAGGCTCCATGCTCAGTCCAACACAGGGCTCAATCTCACAACCCTGGGATCATGATCTGAGCAGAATTCAAGAGTCAGACACTTAACCGATTGAGCCACTCAAGCGTCCCAACCCAATTTTAGACTTTACATGAAATAATAATGATCTTAAACACATTTTAGGGAATAGAAACTTAATAGTTATGTTCCTCAATTATGAAAACATGGACAAACGTCCACTTGCTACCCTTCTGCTTTGATTAGGAACAAAACTGCTGCCATGTGTCAGATTTTGTCCTTCACCAGCTTACACTCCTTTATTGGCATTTTACTGCCCTACAAGTAAACTCTAAATTTCTAGAAGTTCCTGCATGATGGTTGTTATTTCTCATGTTCCTCCTTGCTTCCCATGCTCTGTCTCCCTATCTCATGTTACTGAAGTATCCCAAGCTCTTTCTTGCCTTGATATCCTAGAATTTGCTCTTTCTTCAGCCTGCACTAGAATAGTCTTCCTTAAGGTTTTTCAGCATGACTGAGTCCTCCTGTTCTCAGGCCTTTGCTCTACTGGCACCTCTTCAGAGAGACCTCCCAGACCATCATGTCACCACAGTTATTCCCAAGACCATATTTCCTTTCCTTTCAAGAACTTATTACAATTATCATTAACCTTTTCGGTTTTTTTTTTAATTTTAATGTTTATTTATTTTTGAGAGAGAGAGACAAAGACAAAGTATGAGTGGGGAAGGAGCAGAGAGAGAGGGAAACACAGAATCTGAAGCAGACTCCAGGCTCTGCACTGTCAGCACAGAGCCCAACATGGGGCTTGAACCCACAAACCACAAGATCATGACCTGAGCCGAAGTCAGTGCTCAACCAACTGAGCCACCCAGGTGCCCCAATCATTAATCTTTTTAGTATGCTTTTTACTACTTTCCACTAGAACATTAGTTCCATAAGCACAGAGATCTTATCTGTGTGTTGTCTGCTTCCCACATAGTTCCTAACACACAACTACAACTGACCAGATTTGTTGCATAAATTAAGTAAAAAATCCATAAAGCAAGACATTCTCCATAAGGAGGCATTATTCAAACTGTACCCTCCAGAAATTTCAAATGTAATCACATAGCCTGAGCTATTTAGAGGAGTCAATATAGAGACAGAGAAGTATGAGCTCCCCAAGTTCTGAAATGGAGCGGGATGTAGAAATCAGCCAATATACTGACCTCATTGATTAAGCCACACAAACAACCCTGTTTGCCAGATGAAGGCAGTCGGTCTGCACTCTTCCAATTCATCCAGGAAAGTAACACAGACTGGTCTCATTTCCATATCAGCACAAACAATTTGGATGTTTTCATAAAAGCGAACATTTTATAAATCACTTCCACCAAGCTGATATTACAAAGAAAATCAAAATTGTTCCAAAGGACCCTGTAAATATCATGCCCTCGAGGAAAGTTAAATTATTAACGATGAATTACCACAAAGGAAGGTCATTGGGAAAGTCGTCAAATTCTCACTAAATACACACAGATGTAGGGCACCTGGGTGGTTCAGTTGGTTAAGCATCCAACTTTGGCTCAGGTCATAATCTCATAGTTAGTGGGTTCGAGCGCCATATCAGGCTCTCTGTTGTCCGTGCAGAGCCACTTTTGGATCCTCTGTCCCCTCCCTCACTGGTTCTCTCTCTCTTTCTCTGTCTCTCAAAATAAATAATAAACTTTTAAAAAAAACAGACATAGATGTGTTTTTGTGTCTGTGCATGTCCAAGACAAGAATTTCCAAGTTACAACACTGCCTGCCACACAACAGCAGTCTAGATACAGAAGGAAAGGTCACACCTCTCATGTGAGAACCTTAAACTACTATCTGACAAATTTCACTGGGAACAAAAATGCTTCAAATGTGTCTTTAAAAAGTAACAATATCAAACTTCCAAGCCCATAAGGCCCTTGGGCGTATGGCCACTGCTCCACCACAAAATGGTGGCTTTGATACCCAGACACTCTGGAAAGGGTGTTTCCCTGAACTAGGACCCTTGTGTCTTAGTCAAGTGTTTCACACGTGGTGGGGGAGGGGAGGGGGGGTAGCCTGTGCAATTACTGACACTTTTCATACTGTCAGTTTGTATGAAGATTTTGTTTCTGAATCTAGAAACTACTCTTCCCCTAGCTGCACACACTACACTCACCTTCAGCTATAGTGCTGCATTTCTTTTACAGTATACTCAAACATCACCCCAAGTATAACAATGCAATTGCTAGCAGCTATAAGCAAAAAAAAGAAATATATATTATATATGTTATATATATGTATATGTAAATGTATAAATATGTATTTTATATAAATATACATTTATATATATTGTATATAATTATTTATATATTATTTATATTATATATTACACATTATATATAATATATATTATATTATTATATATTATATGTCACAAATTATATATTATATTATGAATTATGTATATTGTATATATACAATATAATAATGTATATTATTATGTCATATATTATATAATATGTAACATATATTATCATAATATATATTATAAATATATATAAAGCATTTATTTGTTGGGTTTGTACCACAACCAGCTGAAGAGCCAAAGAACTTCAGTATCAGAATCCGACCACCCTCTTTCCCTTTCTCCCTTATTATTTATTAATTTAAGTCTTCCTAGAGCTCCCTACTCATGACTCCTTAAGGTCAGTAAAGCATCGACCTTCAATGATAAACTTTGGTTACAGTATAAATATGTCACGTGAAATGCACAACGCCAACTTTACTTCTTAGAACTCAAATCCCCTCAGGAAGGGAGCCGCCTGGCTGGTGCTACTATATCCCAAGAGGCATGATGAGGCTCGTTCTTGGAAAGCTGGGAAAAAACAGCTGGAGACCTGAACTAAGTGCACTGCCAAGATGAAGAGGCCTTGCTGGCAGGCACAAGGAGCCAACTGGACAATGTACACCTTCTCCCTCCACCAGCCTTCCGGTTGCTCTCTAGTGCCTCCTATAGGCAGACCTACGGGAAAGCTAGCATCCAAAAGAGAAAGCTGTTCCACAGCATCACAAAGCAGGGGTACAGACAGGTGCATTTGGAACTGGGAAACGACAGCACACCCCTCTCCCACCTGATCTCAGGTCTCAGATACGTGTTCACTCTGGTGGCTGCTTGGCAGCTACTTGAGGGCGTTTGGTTGAAGAGTTCAACTTGTTTACCTCTGGAAACAGATGTGGACTTCTAGTTATTAATGTTGAAACAGGGCACACGAGTCACTCACTAAATCTCCACCAACAGAAGCAAGGAGGCTGACGCCAGAGATAGATAAACACAACCTTGAGCATATGAAGCATCTTACCTGCCAAAATATAAATATAAATTGGGCTGTACCACTCTGAGACTTCAAAGAATAACAAAATCAATCCCAGTAAGTCACTTCGTCCCAGTATAAATGGTCTGCCTCTCCTCTCTGCTCTAAAGTGAATACAGATGGCTCAGTAATTCAAGGACTGATGAACTGGGTGGTAGATTTTCACAGTTTATTTCTCTTCTCCCCTACTGCCTTTCTCTTTGGCAGACCTGAACACCCACTCAGCTGCTTCATCCTGGGCTCTCTGAAAGGCTCAGTGGGAACGATCACAGAACCACTGACTACAAACTCAGAGGCCTACCAGCCAAATCCCGTGAAGTCAGGATTAAGACAAGGGAGTGTGCAAAATACCCTACCCATGTCTCAAGCAACATACTGTCTTGGGGGGAAGAATTGCCTCTACTCTTCAAGGTCCTTCCAGCTGGACCATGAGTCAAATCGACATGAGAACAATTAACAAGGGAAAATCAAATGTAATAGCATATGTAAAGGGAATCTACACAGACATGGAAATTGCAAAACCAATGAGGCAATATGATGCTTCCATGAGCTAAGGAGAGGGGTTGGGGCCCAAGGACACAAACAGGAGAAAGACCATGAGCAGGAAGGTGAAGGGAAATGTTTAGAAAACAAAGAGGTTCTGCCCTGTTACGTAGATACGTTGCTTCGGTAAAGGGGAGTCTGTGTTACTAGCTCTTTTCCTGGTAGAAGCAGGCAGTTGAGGGGGAGGTAAAGAGCTTTTCCTGAGTCTGCTGGGTTTTGATTGCTTTTAACTCAGAGTAAAGTTCCATGCCAAAGTGGCCCATCTTGGGGTGGCCTGCCCTTGGCCCCTACAGTACAGATTTCCTCAAAAGTTTACAGCCAGCACACACATTGACATGTGTGTGACATGGGACATGCCCAACACCATGGAGGAACTGTGAAAGCTCCTATAGACACCTGGCAGGGGAGGCGGGGCTGAAGGAGGAACCATGTTGCCAGGCTACTTCTAGCATCCGAGCCAAGGAAGCTCCCATAGACGAGGCTGCGTGAAGACAAGGCAGGGGTCAGGAGCTGACAAATCACAGTACTGAAAGACTCTCACCTAAAGGACTCATGGGAAAAAACGAGAAATAACACATTTCAGGGGGACATTTTAAGATAGAAAAACACAGTAGACATTTAGGACTATCCGGATAATTTTTCCTCCTCTTGGGCACCAACCCACTCCTTCCCCACACCCCGTACAGGTGGCCAGGCAAACTCAGAGATGAATAACAATCACAAAAGAACCAACCTGGACATGTGCATTTAAAACTCTGTGGGGCACCTGAGTGGCTCAGTCGTCTGAGCATCTGACTCTTGATTTCAGGTAAGGTCATAATCCCAGGGTCATGGGATCATGTCCCATGTCAGGCTCCACACTGGGCATGGAGCCTGCTTAGGATTCTCTCTCTCTCCGTCCACCCCTCTCCCTCACTTGCATTCTCTCTAATTTTTTTTAATCTGAAAAAAAAAAGGAGGGGAGAGTAAAGGTGGAATAAAACACAAGCAACAGGCAAGTAGAGAACACATTTAAAAGGGGAACAGCTGAAAAGAAAGCCAAAATGAATCCAGAGTAATAGTCATTCATAGCCTCAAAGAAACTGCAGAAAGCTTACTGATTATTGAAAAAGAGGTCAGGGGTACCTGGGTGGCTCTGTCAGTTAAGCATCTGACTGTTGATTTCAGCTCAGGTCATAATCTCATGGTTTGTGAGATCAAACCCCACATCAGGCTCCATACTCGGCACGAAGCCTGCTTGGGATTCTCTCTCGTCCTATCTCTCTACTCATCCCCCACTCGTACTCTTTCTCTTTCTCTCTCTCAAAATAAATAAACTTAAAAAAAAAAGAGCTCAAATTAGAGATTCCATAGTTCAAAGAAGATATTATGAGTTAGCATGAATGGATGAAAAGGCAAGCAGGTAGAATTTGAGAAAGAAAGGGGGAAAAGAGATAAAAATATTACAAAGAAAAGCCACACATAAACTGGATTCAACATACACATAATTTGTGTTCATTACTCAAGCCAGAGACTAGAATTGATGAGAAAAAATAAAAGAATAACTTAAACATGCAAAATAACAAACTGGAAATATATATAATAAGGAAAAAGAAAGTACACATAGGTAGGAAGAGATTAATAAAGTGTTTAAAAGCTGATTTAAGAAAAGAGAAAATACAAACAGTAGAAAGGATAAACAAAACAAAAGCTCTAGAAAAGAAAGTGAATTAAAGATTTTTTTTTCAGGGGCGCCTAGGTGGCTCAGTTGGTTAAGTGGCCGGCTTCGGCTCAGGTCATTATTTCACGGTCCATGGGTTCGAGCCCTGCGTCAGGCTCTGTGCTGACAGCTCAGAGTCTGGAGCCTGTTTCAGATTCTGTGTCTCCCTCTCTCTGACCCTCCCCCGTTCATGCTCTGTCTCTCTCTGTCTCAAAAATAAATAAACGTTAAAAAAAATTTTTTTTAAAAAAAGATTTTTTTTCAGTAACCTCTACCCCCAACATGTGGCTTGAACTCATGACCCTGAGAGTAAGAGTCGCATGTTCCACGAACTGAGCCAGCTGGGTGCCCCACAAAGAAAGTGAATTAAATCAATTCCTAGAAAAGGGAGAACACAAAATTAACAATATTAACTACAAAAAAAGAATGCTATAAAGTATAGAAGATATCAGAAGACTTACAAAAGAATATCATCTGCAATTCTACATCAACATTGCTGAAGAGCCAAAGGACTTGGATGATTTTCTAGAAAAATAAATAGTAGGTCTGAAAAGAAGGGTTTGTTTTTGTTTTGTTTTGCTTCGTTTTTAAGTAAGCTTCATTCCCAGGGTGGAGCCCAATGCGGGGCTTGAACTCAAGTCCCTGAGATCAAGACCTGAGCTGAGATCAAGAGTCAGATGTTTAACCAATGGAGCGCCCCATGAAAAGCAATTTTTAAGATCTGCCATTTAAGATCCTCGCCTCAAGTATTCTTATCAGTGGGCTTTGTGAGCAGGTTAAAATAAAACTTCATAAAACAGACAATTCCTAGTCTTATAATAGTGAAACTAGTTCAGACAACAGCACAAAAAGAGAGTTATTTGTAAAGTTAATAATACCTTCACATCAATATTAGTTAAAAGTATGTAAACTCCACTCGTGAATGTAGGTACAAAAATTCAAAATAAAACATCATCTAATTAAATCCAGCAGCATATTGAAACAACAAGACACCATGACCAAGAAGTATTTTGTTGGAGGGATGCAAACACATATAAGACACCAGTGCAATGATTACATCAGCAAACTGAAGGAAAGAAAATTTATAAAATCCAATAGTTATTTCAGATAAAAACTGAGGTGAAACAGGAATAGGAGGAAACTCCTGAAATATGACAATCTACCAAAATCAACACTGACCTAGCAAATGTACGTTAGTATTTCTCCTGAAAGCAAGAAATGTTTGAATGTGCAACTCAAAAGCCTATACCAAGTGCTGTGAAAAACAGTGAATGATAGACTATCGAAGGAGTTTCTGGGCTTCAAGTACATAAAAAAAATTGTATAGACATTTACACCTATGAAGCAAGCCCTACAGAGTGAAAAAACAGATTATTGTTAGTGATGTCCATAAATCTCCCAAGGAAAGAAAGTTTGACTCAAGACTTCTTGCAAGAAAGGTACTTTCTTTTTTTTTTTAAGTTTTATTTATTTATTTTGAGAGACAGAGAGAGAGAGAGAGAGAGGCAGAGAGGGAGAGAGATAATCCCAAGCAGGCTCCACATTCGGGATGGAGCCCAATGCGGGGCTCAGTCTCACAACTGTGAGATCATAACCTGAGCAGAAATCAAGAGTCGGACGCCCAACCAAATGAGCCACCCAGGTGCCCCAAAAGGCATTTTCAATGTATGTAAGAATTAGGGATTCCAGTTCCAAACACTCATTTTTACAAATATGCATGTGCACATACCTACACACACACACACACACACACACACACACACACACAGAAACATACCTGCATACACATGTACACATATACAGGCATACATTCATACAGACACGTGCAAACACAACATCACATGTGCCAAGTGCATACACAGATACATACATACATGTACATCTTTATTTTTCCAAATCCCACAGAGTGAAAAAATATTTACTGGATTTCAGCAATTCCTTCATTTAACGTTAGTGTCTCTTCTGCAGAATGAAGTGAAAGTCAAGGGAAGTTTATTTGATATATCTTATTTAAATTAGTATGTAACATATGATCTCAGTTTTCCAGATGATTCCTATCTATCCTGCCTGAATATGTGAGTTAAAACCCCTGTAGAATAGGGTTCACCAAATATTAAGAACAATCCTAAATGGGGCTTTAAGCGGTTCCATTTTCCTTTTCTTTATGACTTGAATTTCTAATAAAGTTTATATCCTTTTTACAAAACCAATAAAGTCCACTGTCTGCAAAATGAAAAATAACAATAGGAGTAAAATGAGAAGAAAACAATTAGCATTACCATGATGAGTTTCCATTATAATGTGCTCAGTGTGTCTGTTGGATGAGTCAAAGAAAACACTATAATGGAGTTTCCATTCTGTAAATTTGATTTCGCTACAGGAAACACGAGCTGAGACAGCCATTCCAATCACTTAATGGGCATCCCTGTCTTCTTCTTATTCAATAATACCAATTATATCTGGAGAAGGCCTCCCCATCTCCTGTCAATGTTTCCTGTGTGTATTCTCCGGGGTTCTCTTAGTTCAGTATTAAATGACTCAAGTGTCAGGGTTTCATCTATTTCCCATTATAGAAGCCAACCATTCGCTTACATCTACAGGGTGACAAATACACTATGATGTGAGGAAAGGTCATCTGTGCCTTATTATTGAGTTCTAAGAGGACCTCCTGGCATGCCACAGTTCCCTGGGTATCTGATTAAGCAACAATGGTACCATAGATTAGACTCATTGATGGATATTTTAAGTAACAAGAAGAAAATCTAGGAACCACCTCTCTTAACATTCATATATCCTTGGTCAGGCTGCCTTGTTAACAGTATGGAGAAGCTTGTGAAATTATAGTTATTCAGATTCTCTCTTTGCCCTACCTTACTTGGAAGCAGAATTCCAAAGCCTGCTGTCCTAGATCCCACCTCCATTTTCTGATCACATTGTGTCTCCTTCCTAAATTACACACACACAAAGCGCGCCTGGGTGGCTCAGTCAGTCAACTCTCCGACTTCAGCTCAGGTCATGATCTCATGGTTCATGGGTTCGAGCCCCATGTTGGCCTCTGTGCTGACAGCTCAGAACCTGGAGCCTGCTTCAGATTCTGTGTCTCCCTCTCTCTGCCCTTCCCCTACTCATGCTCTGTCTCTCTCTCTCAGAAATAAATAAACATTAAAAAAAATAAATTACACACACACTTTCAACCACATTCATACATGCACACCCCACAGAGGCAGCTGCCTTCCTGAGAAGCAGTGTGGCCAACAGAGCTCTGATGAAAATATGGTATTTGCTTCCTGGCCAAGACAATAAACATGAAAATAGACAAAGTAAATGAAGAATACAAGGTGATGGCAATTAGTAAAAGGGGCTAAAGCAAAGTCTAGAGCACACAAATATTAAGTGATTATGGCTTTAGGTTAGGATTTTAGAGGATTTCTAGAAAAAGGGTTTTTTTAAGAATTATTTTCTCCCCTTTTGGACTTATTCCTCTTCCTCACCTTCTTTGCAGAGAGTTCTAGTGCAATTAATCCCTATTCCTTTCATTCCTTTCTAAAAGAACTCTAGTAGAAAACATGGGGGCACCTAGGTGGCTCAGTTGGTTACACATCTGAATCTTGATCTCAGCTCAGCTCTTGATCTCAGGATTGTCAGTTCAAGCCCCACACTGGGCTCCATGCTGGGCATGGAGCCTACAAGGAAGGAAGGAAGGAAGGATGGAAGGAAGGAAGGAAAGGAAACAAACTTAATAGCTCTGAAAGAGCCTAGAAGCACAAGTGGCCCAGGAGCATTGAGCACATCTAACAGCCAGATCCTGGTTTCTATTATTACCATTCCTCACTAAGAGAAAGCAAGATGGCTTAAAAAATAGCTATTCCCGGTCTATCGCAGAGAAAGTACAAGATGAGTCTGAAACTTCATCTTACACCAGAAAGAAGTCCTCAAAAACAAAGGATGGAGCGTGTCCCAAGGACACAGGCATCAGCCTGTCGGGGCAACCTCGAGACAAAGACAAGACAATGTAAGCGCCAAAAAGAGTTAAAGGCATTAATAAATCATAAGCCTTTCATGGGGAAATGGGACTCAGTGAGTTGAAAATGATAACAAACAAGGCAAGAATGATACTGGCACAAGGGCGGACACTTGCTAATAGAAGAAAGCCAAGTACCAAGTAGCAAACATGGAGAGAATGTTGGAGTTAGCAAATAATTTTCTTGTTTTTTTTTTAATTTTTTTCATGTTTATTTATTTATGAGAGTGAGAACGTATGTGTGAGAGAGGAGAGGGGCAGAGAGAGAGAGAGGGAGAGAGAATCCCAAGCAGGCTCTGTGCTGTTAGTGCAAAGCCCGACTTGGGGCTCAAACTCACTAACCAAACCCTGAGATCATGACCTGAGCAGAAATCAAGAGTCAGACGCTTAGCCAACTGAGCCACCCAGACTCCCCAACAAACCATCATTTTCTAACCCTAACAATGAAGACCGGCTCAGGGCAGAATCATAAATGGGTGCTAAATATAGGAGGGAAATTGCCAACTTTATAAAGGCAAAATTGCCACATAATAAGATGTACCCATTATTTGTAGAGTTTGAGGAGTTGTGACAGATTTATATACCTAGGTGGCCACGACTAAAATCAAGATTAAAATCTTTTCCATCACCTTAAAAATTCCCACGTGCCCCTTGGCAGTCAACACCCCCCACACTCCCAGCCTCAGGCAACCACGGATATGTTTTCTCTCAGTAGATATTAGTTTTCCCTTTTCTAAAATTTCACGTAAATGGAACCACACATCCCATATTCTTTGGTCTCTGGCTTCTTTCATGGAGCATACCATTTTGTTTTTTTTGTTTTTTTTTTTTTTGTTTTGTTTTGTTTTTTTTTTTTTGATGATAAATCCTGGTTTATTTTTTTTTTTTTATTTTTTTTTATTTTTTAATATATGAAATTTACTGTCAAATTGGTTTCCATACAACACCCAGTGCTCATCCCAAAAGGTGCCCTCCTCAATACCCATCACCCACCCTGCCCTCCCTCCCACCCCCCATCAACCCTCAGTTTGTTCTCAGTTTTTAACAGTCTCTTATGCTTTGGCTCTCTCCCACTCTAACCTCTTTTTTTTTTTTTTTTTTTTTCCTTCCCCTCCCCCATGGGTTTCTGTTATGTTTCTCAGGATCCACATAAGAGTGAAACCATATGGTATCTGTCTTTCTCTGTATGGCTTATTTCACTTAGAATCACACTCTCCAGTTCCATCCATGTTGCTACAAAAGGCCATATTTCATTTTTTCTCATTGCCACGTAGTATTCCATTGTGTATATAAACCACAATTTCTTTATCCATTCATCAGTTGATGGACATTTAGGCTCTTTCCATAATTTGGCTATTGTTGACAGTGCCGCTATAAACATTGGGGTACAGGTGCCCCTATGCATCAGTACTCCTGTATCCCTTGGATAAATTCCTAGCAGTGCTATTGCTGGGTCATAGGGTAGGTCTATTTTTAATTTTCTGAGGAACCTCCACACTGCTTTCCAGAGCGGCTGCACCAATTTGCATTCCCACCAACAGTGCAAGAGGGTTCCTGTTTCTCCACATCCTCTCCAGCATCTAGAGTCTCCTGATTTCTTCATTTTGGCCACTCTGACTGGCATGAGGTGGTATCTGAGTGTGGTTTTGATTTGTATTTCCCTGATAAGGAGCGACGTTGAACATCTTTTCATGTGCCTGTTGGCCATCCGGATGTCTTCTTTAGAGAAGTGTCTATTCATGTTTTCTGCCCATTTCTTCACTGGGTTATTTGTTTTTCGGGTGTGGAGTTTGATGAGCTCTTTATAGATTTTGGATACTAGCCCTTTGTCCGATGTGTCATTTGCAAATATCTTTTCCCATTCCGTTGGTTGCCTTTTCGTTTTGTTGGTTGTTTCCTTTGCTGTGCAGAAGCTTTTTATCTTCATAAGGTCCCAGTAATTCACTTTTGCTTTTAATTCCCTTGCCTTTGGGGATGTGTCAAGTAAGAGATTGCTACGGCTGAGGTCAGAGAGGTCTTTTCCTGCTTTCTCCTCTAAGGTTTTGATGGTTTCCTGTCTCACATTCAGGTCCTTTATCCATTATGAGTTTATTTTTGTGAATGGTGTGAGAAAGTGGTCTAGTTTCAACCTTCTGCATGTTGCTGTCCAGTTCTCCCAGCACCATTTGTTAAAGAGACTGTCTTTTTTCCATTGGATGTTCTTTCCTGCTTTGTCAAAGATGAGTTGGCCATACGTTTGTGGGTCTAGTTCTGGGGTTTCTATTCTATTCCATTGGTCTATGTGTCTGTTTTTATGCCAATACCATGCTGTCTTGATGATGACAGCTTTGTAGTAGAGGCTAAAGTCTGGGATTGTGATGCCTCCTGCTTTGGTCTTCTTCTTCAAAATTACTTTGGCTATTCGGGGCCTTTTGTGGTTCCATATGAATTTTAGGATTGCTTGTTCTAGTTTCGAGAAGAATGGTGGTGCAATTTTGATTGGGATTGCATTGAATGTGTAGATAGCTTTGGGTAGTATTGACATTTTGACAATATTTATTCTTCCAATCCATGAGCAGGGAATGTCTTTCCATCTCTTTATATCTTCTTCAATTACCTGCATAAGCTTTCTATGGTTTTCAGCATACAGATCTTTTACATCTTTGGTTAGATTTATTCCTAGGTATTTTATGCTTCTTGGTGCAATTGTGAATGGGATCAGTTTCTTCATTTGTCTTTCTGTTGCTTCATTGTTAGTGTATAAGAATGCAACTGATTTCTGCACATTGATTTTGTATCCTGCAACTTTGCTGAATTCATGTATCAGTTCTAGCAGACTTTTGGTGGAGTCTATCGGATTTTCCATGTATAATATCATGTCATCTGCAAAAAGCGAAAGCTTGACTTCATCTTTGCCAATTTTGATGCCTTTGATTTCCTTTTGTTGTCTGATTGCTGATGCTAGAACTTCCAGCACTATATTAAACAGCAGCGGTGACAGTGGGCATCCCTGTCGTGTTCCTGATCTCAGGGAAAAAGCTCTCAGTTTTTCCCCGTTGAGGATGATGTTAGCTGTGGGCTTTTCATAAATGGCCTTTATGATCTTTAAGTATGTTCCTTCTATCCCGACTTTCTCAAGGGTTTTTATTAAGAAAGGGTGCTGGATTTTGTCAAAGGCCTTTTCTGCATCGATTGACAGGATCATATGGTTCTTCTCTTTTTTTTTGTTAATGTGATGTATCACGTTGATCGATTTGCGAATGTTGAACCAGCCCTGCATCCCAGGAATGAATCCCACTTGATCATGGTGAATAATTCTTTTTATATGCTGTTGAATTCGATTTGCTAGTATCTTATTAAGAATTTTTGCATCCATATTCATCAGGGATATTGGCCTGTAGTTCTCTTTTTTTACTGGGTCTCTGTCTGGTTTAGGAATCAAAGTAATACTGGCTTCATAGAATGAGTCTGGAAGTTTTCCTTCCCTTTCTATTTCTTGGAATAGCTTGAGAAGGATAGGTATTATCTCTGCTTTAAATGTCTGGTAGAACTCCCCTGGGAAGCCATCTGGTCCTGGACTCTTATTTGTTGGGAGATTTTTGATAACCGATTCAATTTCTTCGCTGGTTATGGGTCTGTTCAAGCTTTCTATTTCCTCCTGATTGAGTTTTGGAAGAGTGTGGGTGTTTAGAAATTTGTCCATTTCTTCCAGGTTGTCCAATTTGCTGGCATATAATTTTTCATAGTATTCCCTGATAATTGTTTGTATCTCTGAGGGATTGGTTGTAATCATTCCATTTTCATTCATGATTTTATCTATTTGGGTCATCTCCCTTTTCTTTTTGAGAAGCCTGGCTAGAGGTTTGTCAATTTTGTTTATTTTTTCAAAAAACCAACTCTTGGTTTCGTTGATCTGCTCTACAGTTTTTTTAGATTCTATATTGTTTATTTCTGCTCTGATCTTTATTATTTCTCTTCTTCTGCTGGGTTTAGGCTGCCTTTGCTGTTCTGCTTCTATTTCCTTTAGGTGTGCTGTTAGATTTTGTATTTGGGATTTTTCTTGTTTCTTGAGATAGGCCTGGATTGCAATGTATTTTCCTCTCAGGACTGCCTTCGCTGCATCCCAGAGCGTTTGGATTGTTGTATTTTCATTTTCGTTTGTTTCCATATATGTTTTAATTTCTTCTCTAATTGCCTGGTTGACCCACTCATTCGTTAGTAGGGTGTTCTTTAACCTCCATGCTTTTGGAGGTTTTCCAGACTTTTTCCTGTGGTTGATTTCAAGCTTCATAGCATTGTGGTCTGAAAGTATGCATGGTATAATTTCAATTCTTGTAAACTTATGAAGGGCTGTTTTGTGACCCAGTATATGATCTATCTTGGAGAATGTTCCATGTGCACTCGAGAAGAAACTATATTCTGTTGCTTTGGGATGCAGAGTTCTAAATATATCTGTCAAGTCCATCTGATCCAATGTATCATTCAGGGCCCTTGTTTCTTTATTGACTGTGTGTCTAGATGATCTATCCATTTCTGTAAGTGGGGTGTTAAAGTCCCCTGCAATGACCACATTCTTATCAATAAGGTTGCTTATGTTTATGAGTAATTGTTTTATATATCTGGGGGCTCGGGTATTTGGCGCATAGACATTTATAATAGTTAGCTCTTCCTGGTGGATAGACCCTGTGATTATTATATAATGCCCTTCTTCATCTCTTGTTACAGCCTTTAATTGAAAGTCTAGTTTGTCTGATATAAGTATGGCTACTCCAGCTTTCTTTTGGCTTCCAGGAGCATGATAAATAGTTCTCCATCCCCTCACTCTCAATCTAAAGGTGTCCTCAGATCTAAAATGAGTCTCTTGTAGACAGCAAATAGATGGGTCTTGTTTTTTTATCCATTCTGATACCCTATGTCTTTTAGTTGGCGCATTTAATCCATTTACATTCAGTGTTATTATAGAAAGATATGGGTTTAGAGTCATTGTGATGTCTGTATGTTTTATGCTTGTAGTGATGTCTCTGGTACTTTGTCTCACAGGATCCCCCTTAGGATCTCTTGTAGGGCTGGTTTCGTGGTGACAAATTCCTTCAGTTTTTGTTTGTTTGGGAAGACCTTTATCTCTCCTTCTATTCTAAATGACAGACTTGCTGGATAAAGGATTCTCGGCTGCATATTTTTTCTGTTTAGCACACTGTAGATATCGTGCCAAGCCTTTCTGGCCTGCCAAGTTTCAAAGGAGAGATCAGTCACAAGTCTTATAGGTCTCCCTTTATATGTGAGGGCACGTTTATCCCTTGCTGCTTTCAGAATTTTCTCTTTATCCTTGTATTTTGCCAGTTTTACTATGATATGTCGTGCAGAAGATCGATTCAAGTTACGTCTGAAGGGAGTTCTCTGTGCCTCTTGGATTTCAATGCCTTTTTCCTTCCCCAGTTCAGGGAAGTTCTCAGCTATAATTTGTTCAAGTACCCCTTCAGCACCCTTCCCTCTCTCTTCCTCCTCTGGGATACCAATTATGCGTATATTATTTTTTTTTAGTGTATCACTTAGTTCTCTAATTTTCCCCTCATACTCCTGGATTTTTTTATCTCTCTTTCTTTCAGCTTCCTCTTTCTCCATAACTTTATCTTCTAGTTCACCTATTCTCTCCTCTGCCTCTTCAAGCCGAGCCATCGTGGATTCCATTTTGTTTTGCAATTCGTTTAAAGCGTTTTTCAACTCCTCGTGACTGTTCCTTAGTCCCTCGATCTTTGTGGCAAGAGATTCTCTGCTGTCCTGTATACTGTTTTCAAGCCCAGCGATTAATTTTATGACTATTATTCTAAATTCACTTTCTGTTATATTATTTAAATCCTTTTTGATCAGTTCATTAGCTGTTGTTATTTCCTGGAGATTCTTCTGAGGGGAATTCTTCCGTTTGGTCATTTTGGAGAGTCCCTGGCGTGGTGAGGACCTGCAGTGCACTTCCCCTGTGCTGTGGTGTATAACTGGAGTTAGTGGGCGGGGCCGCAGTCCGACCCGATGTCTGCCCCCAGCCCACTGCTGGGGCCACAGTCAGACTGGTGTGTGCCTTCTCTTCCCCTCTCCTAGGGGCGGGATTCACTGTGGGGTGGCGTGTCCCGTCTGGGCTACTTGCACACTGCCAGGCTTGTGTTGCTGGGGATCTGGCGTATTAGCTGGGGTGGGTAGGCAAGGTGCACGGGGGCTGGAGGGGCAGGCTTAGCTCGCTTCTCCTTAGGTGATCCACTTCAGGAGGAGCCCTGTGGCAGCGGGAGGGAGTCAGATCCGCTGCCGGAGGTTTGGCTCCGCAGAAGCACAGAGTTGGGTGTTTGCGCGGAGCGAGCAAGTTCTCTGGCAGGAACTGGTTCCCTTTGGGATTTTGGCTGGGGGATGGGCGGGGGAGATGGCGCTGGCGCCTTTGTTCCCCGCCAAGCTGAGCTCTGCCGTCCGGGGGCTCAGCAGCTCTCCCTCCCTTTGTCCTCCAGCCTTCCCGCTTTCCGAGCAGAGCTGTTAACTTATGACCTCCCAGACGCTAAGTCGCGCTTGCTGTCGGAACACAGTCTGTTCGGCCCCTCCGCTTTTGCCAGCCAGACTCGGGGGCTCTGCTTGGCCGGCGAGCCGCCCCTCTGCCCCGGCTCCCTCCCGCCAGTCCGTGGAGCGCGCACCGCCTCGCCGCCCTTCCTACCCTCTTCCGTGGGCCTCTCGTCTGCGCTTGACTCCGGAGACTCCCTTCTGCTAATCCTCTGGTGGTTTTCTGGGTTCTTTAGGCAGGTGTAGGTGGAATCTAAGTGATCGGCAGGACGCGCTGTGAGCCCCGCGTCCTCCTACGCCGCCATCTTCCGGCACTCTCTCGGAGCATACCATTTTGGAGATTCATACATTCTGTGGCATGTATCAGAATATTGTTTCTTTTCATTGCTGAGTCTTATTCCATGGTATGAATACACCACAATTTGTATCTGTGGTCACCTACTGATGGACATTACAGTTGTTTCCAGTTTGGGCCAATGATGAGCAAAGCTGCCACGTATGTATTTCTGCACAAGCCTTTGTATGGACGTAGGCTTTCATTTCTCCGGGATAAATAACAGAGAGCAAAGTCCTAGGTCATATGGAAAGTGCATGTTTAACTTTCTTAAAAACTCCCAGATATTTTGCAAAGTGGTTGCACCATTTTACATTCCCACAGTAATATAGGAAAGTTACAGTTGCTCTGTATCCTTGGTATTGTCACTCTTTTTTTTTTTTTTTTTTTTTAATTTTAGTCATTTCTAGTGGGTGTGTAGGGAGTAAACTTTGATGAGGAACAGGATATCTGCATGGTCTGAAAACGCCTCACCAAAGATTGCTTATTAGGAGCCAGGGAGAAAATAATATCATCTAGTAGAGAAATCAAGCTACACTGATCAAAAGCATTGTAAGTGAAAGGCAATGGAAACTGTTGTCTCTGGATGATACACCCTGAGAAGCACACAGTATCACTTTTGTAGTATTCCTTTTTTAAAAAATACAATTTATTATTTAATTATTATTTCAGAGAGAGAAAGAGCACAAGTGGAGGAGGGGCAGAGAGAGAGGGAGACACAGAATCCAAAACAGGCTCCAGGCTCTGAGTTGTCAGCACAGAGCCTGATGCAGGGCTGGAACCAATCCAACCATGAGATCATGACCTGAGCCCAAGTTGGACGCTTAACCAACTGAGCCACCCAGGCGCCCCACTTTTGTAGTATTCTGACTGGGGGTGGGGGGAGCAGTGCATAACCTAAAACTGATCAAGACAAAACATACACAAACCATAAATGAGGAACGTTCTGCTTTGAAAGGGGACCACAGTCTTACAAATTTCAATGTCATAGAAGAAAAGGAAAGACTGAAGAATTGTTCCAGATTGTGGATACTAAAAAGACATGACTGTTAAATGCATTACTTCATCTTAAGCTGGATCCCGTAGTGCAGGGGATCTTATTCTTCGGAAATCTACAGTGAAGTATTTAGTTATACTCTATGCAGCTTTCAATTGGTTCCAAAATTAGATACATACATACATACATATATACATACATACATACATACATACATATATATATACACACACACATATATTCAAAGGGCAAATGTCAAACCAAATAAATCAAAATGTGCCAAAATGTTAACAATAGGTGAATCTGGGAAAAGGGTGTGCTGAAATTCTGTGTACTATTTCTTATTTACAAATAAAAACTATTTTAAGTAGGGGTGCCTGGGTGGCTCAGTTGGTTGAGCATCCAACTCTTGGTTTTGGCTCACGGTTCGTGAGTTCCACTCCGTCATGGGGCTCCATGCCAATGGCGCGGAGCCTGCTTCCGATTCTGTCTCCCTCTCTCTCTGCCCCTCCCCTGCTCACTCTCTCTGTCTCTTAAAATAAATAAACTTAAAAAAACAATTTTTAATAGAAAAAAACAATTTTAAGTAGCTAAGCAGATTGGATCAAGATGGCACCTACCTCGTCCTCATATCTAAATCTTCAGAAATTACAAAAAAGAAAATGAGTCTGTTTTTTTTTTTTTAATCAATAACAGCCACAGGAGAAAATAAGGAGGGACATCTGTGAACCAAAAATGGTGATATCCTAAATAATAATAAGCAAATTAGAATAGAAGTCATAACTCGAAACAAACAGATACACTTCCCACTCCTCCATGCAAACACCAAAATCCAAACCCAAATAATGGCCAGCTGGCTTCGAGTTAGATGCAAGTACATAAAAGTGAACCTTGAACTCTTAGATGGTAACCTGGGCTCCAAGGAGAAAGCATTTACAAATTCAGGATTCGCAGTGATGGCAGTAATGTGGTTCCATCCTCTGTCCTGATAAGGGGTGGAGCTCTTCCAAGGCCTCTGGCTCATCCCTGGCCATAGTTAACAGCCATGGGCCAGGAGGCTCCACGACCAATAGGAAGGGAAGTGAGGGTGGGGGTGGGGCTCAGAGAATGAATAGCTTCCATGTTCAGACCACCCATTTATTTCCCTGGCCCCTCTTTTGCTGTCTGGTGCTGCTCTCCCAATCCTCTATGACCAACTGTTCATCTCTCATCTCTAGGGGGTCTGATCCCCCTTGACTTACTATCCTGCCTGCTCCTCTCTGACAAAGCCATCACTAAATGTTTGCCAACCCTATGTGGCCAAACCTGTCCTGTTGCTCCCCAAGTCTTTTCCTGAAGTCCCCATCTTACTCTGATTCACATATCCCCAAGGCTCATGTCCTCAGACTCGGGTCTGCTAATCTGCCTCCCTCCCAAATTCTTCCCTTCTTTGGTTCTTGGCACCACAGATCATGTTTCTCCTTCAGTTCCAGACATTGTGAGTCGTTTGTTAGCAATTTTTAAGCCTATCATCCTTTTCGGCCCTCACAAGCCAACCTTGCTCATTTTGCAGACAGTTGCATTTCTCTTCCATAATTCTCTTCCAACCAAGGCAAAGTTTTGGAAGCAAGGTCCCAAATAGGCACTCATGATTCCAGTCCAAGGTGAGCACCCTGGAACCTTTTTTAATTACAGATCTGGAAAAGTAAAAGGATCCCTTTCTCTCAATTCCCAGATATGTCATTTCATAATAAACAAGAAAGGAAATAAAACCAGGAACAGCAAGTAATGAATTGGCCTGAGTTTTAGGAGTTTGTACACTGGCTTCCAAATATCATATCGAGATCCAGCTGAATTTTTTTTTTAATGTTTATTTATTTATTTTTGAGACACAGCACAAGCTGGGGAGGGCCAGAGAGAGAGGGGGAGACACAGAATCTGAAGCAGGCTTCAGGCTCTGAGTTATCAGCATAGAGCCCTTAGGTGGGGCTCGAACTCACCAGCCACAAGATCATGACCTGAGCAGAAGTCAGATACTCAACTGACTGAGCCACCCAGGTGCATGCCAAATGAATGTAACTGGCCTCTTTCCAGGCCACACGACATTCAAAACTGATGTTTATGACTTCTCGTGTCAAGTCCTCTGGCCTGTTTCTTTGTTCAGTTCTCTTTCCTAGAAGTGTAGACTCTGGCTCTTTGTGAGAGCAGCACTACAGATTCATTTGGTTGGTAGAAATCTTACGTTATCACTTCCCCATTGTTCTAACCTGGGTTAGACTCACCGTTGAAAGATCAACATGACATCTGTGATGACACACCATCTTGCTCCTGTGTCAGTGTCTGTCTCTTGAGTGACAAGCCATAAGACACATCCCAGAGGCTCTGGACTTCTACTAGGCTACCAACACGGGCCAACCACCTACTCTACCCAAAAACAGGATACCCATGAAGACAAAATTTTTAAAGCAAAGCAACAAAGATTTAAGAAAGGCATTTCTGCCAGGTTTACCCCTTCTGGCTTGTTTATAATGGCCCCTGTGAGGCGCCTGGATGGCTCAGTCCGTTAAGCATCTGACTTCTGCTCAGGTCATGATCTCGCGGTTCATGAGTTTGAGCCCCGTGTGGGTCTCTGTGCTGACAGCTCAGAGCCTGGAGCCTGCTTTGGAATCTGTGACTCCCTCTCTCTCTGCCCCTCCTCCACTCATACTCTGTCTCTCAAAAAAAATAAATGTTAAAAAAAATTTATAATGTTACCTGTAACAAAGCCGGGTTCCAAGAAAATTCTAATACAGCAACATCAGTAAAATGGAATGAGACACAATGTGAAGCCCTTTATTTTTTTTTATTATTGTGATTGCATACCCAAATATCAATGAACACAGGCTTGTAGGATTTCTCCTTTAATAATTGTTATTAGAGGGGTGCCTGGGTGGCTCAGTCGGTTAAGCGGCCAGCTCTTGGTTTCAGCTCATGTCACGATCTCATGGTTCGTGGGATGGAACCCCACGTCAGGCTCTGTGCTGACAGCTTAGAGCCTGGAGCCTGCTTCGGATTCTGTGTCTCCCCCTCTCTGTCGCATGCTCTGTCTCTGTCTCAAAAATAATAAATAAAAACATTTTAAAAAATTCAAGAAAAATTGTTATTAGAAAATATTTGTTACGAAGTCCCCAGCTAAGTGCTTTATTTGTAGGACCTCACTGAATCTCTGCAGCAGTACTCTGAGATAAACAATTATGCCTTAACTTTACAGATGAGGAGACTGAGGCTCAGCAAGGTTCAATAAACTGGCCAAGTTCACACAGGTAATAAATGGCTGTGCAAGGACTCAAAGCCAGGCTGGACTGACTGTCACCTGTGCCCTCACCACTCTTCTTACTTTTCTCCCTCTTTTTTTTTTTTTATTTCTGCACCTGTGCGTGTTATATCCCCAGTCAATACAGTTGGATTTATTAGAACCTCCTGCCAATAGCCATTCCCCTTAAAAATACCTCACACTGCTCTCTCTCCCACAATACTTTCAAAATGAACTGCCAACAAGTATGTAAATGAGCTAAGTGGCGTCCTTAGGCTTGAAGAGGACCCATCTGCAGGCTTTACAGCCTCGTATTCCTTCCAATGTTGCAAGCGCTGCCCCTTGCTGCCCCCGATAGCTGTTTTACAAGATCTTCATGCCTTCATAACTGTTCCAGCTTCTCCATTAAGTTTTCCTTGTGAAGACCGATGGTCTGCATGCCTATAACGTTGGAATAATAAAAGGAAATGGGAATGCTCTGCCAGAGCATCCTCTGTTCCCAGTACCAATACATCACTAAATTCAATGCTCCCGTTCCGGAGCGCTGTCAGAGCACACCACCTCTGCGGGCCAACTCATACAATTCTGCAGGCGGTAGAAGCCAAGAACAGGTGAACAGAGTGCCAGTCCGTTTCATGAACCAGGAAGTGCATCTACCACAGAAATGGTCTGTGCCGCCATTGCTAAAAGTAAGCCACGGATATCACCCTGGGGCTTAGTTGGGTCAAGCCACAGGGCCTTGAAGCTAGAGCCGTTTGGGGATGGATGGAGAACAGAGAAGGAGGAGATACATCCGGCGGTACAGAGCACACGACACCGGCCTTACCTTATTGGGTGCTGATATTTACGGATTTCTGTCCATGTTCTTGAGCTTTATTCTGGGATACAGGTAAGTTTCCTGGCGGCACCATGATTATCAGGGCTCTTACAGCTAAGCTTTGGCAAAAACCAGACCAACATGTGGTCTACAGTTAATTTTGTTCCATGACACATGAAACATGATCCCCTGGGTCCAGTATGCCAAAACCCTATGATTTATGAGACTGTCAAGTAGGGGCATTGGGAATAGGCAGTATCCCCTGACCAAATGTGAACACCTAGGATTTGTCCCTCTGATCTGTTAGGCTGGTTCTTTCCCAGCCGTGACAGTTCCCTTACACATATGTGTGAATCGGTACTCTCCTGTGTACCAGACTGACTGTCTACAGAGATCCAGCGTTGCTCTGTGCAGTTTTATCTTTCCAGGACTCTCCTTTAAGAATTCTGTCCCTTTTAACCACCCTGAACTCAGAGGTGCATCTTCTCAAAGTAGGCAGACCAGCAGGCTCAGCCTGAGTACCTCTCTCTGCACTTCTGACTGGAAACCCTCCAAGCAATCATCTGGGACCACCTCTCTCAAGGACTATTCTTCAATGCCTGTGTTTGATATCTTGAGAACCATTGTGTTATTACATCTTGTCCCATTGATTAGTTGTTCCAGGCAAACCTTATCCCTTTACCCATCCTCAATTAGAAGTAGATGTTTTACAGGGTGCCGGGGTGGCACAGTTGGTTCAGTGTCTGACCTTGGCTCAAGTCATGACATCACAGTTTGTGAGTTCAAGCCCCACGTTGGGCTCTGTGCCGACAGCTCGGAGCCCGGAGCCTCTGCTTCGGATTCTCTGTCTCTGCCCCTCCCCCACTCACGCTCTGTCTGTCTCTGTTGTTTCCGGGCACTTGGGTGGCTCAGCCGGTTAAGCGTCACACTCTTGGCTTCAGCTCAGGTCATGATCTCACAGTTTGTGGGTTCGAGCCTCTCATCTAGCTCTGTGCTGATGGTAAGGAGCATGCTTGGGATTCTTTCTCTCTCCCTCTCTCTCTGCGCCTCCCCCACGTGCACACACGCTCTCTCTCTCTCTCTCTGTCTCAAAAATAAATAAATGTTTAAAAAAAAAGTAGATGTTTCTTTTTCTCTTAAAAATGCTGTTTCCCAAGCAAGCCTGGAGCTTACCTGTGTTCCATGCCTCCCTCACAGTTACCTCCAACCAGAAAGTTGTTTCTCACCCTTCCTCCCGTCTTCAGATCCTATCCTGCAGGTAAGACCCAGCTGAAACACCACCTTCCCCTGTGAAGTCTTTCCTGCATCCACCAGAAGTAATCTCCCTTCTCTGAATTTTGTTGGCAAGGCCCACACTCTGTCACATAGCAAAATATGCACGGATTTTATCTCCCTCCTAAACAGTAATCTCCTTACACACAGAAATCAGTTTTTCTGCAATACCTGTAACTACTCAACCCTACTAGCTATTAGCAAATGTGAATGGATGAACAAATACAATGGCAGATAGTGTCATCCCATCACAGATTCACCAGCCACAATTGGCAAAGTATAGGGAGACAGACTACAATTTACATATGGCAGGGACACCCAACCTGTCATTCATGAATATCCTAGAAGTGAAGAGAACAAGGGATGTGTTATGCTCTTTTGTCAGTCTAAGTCTCACCAGGTATGCCCCTAATGTTAACAGCTATCCTTCTGGGGTGCCTGGGTGGCTCAGTCAGTTGAGCTTGCAACTCTTGATCTTGGCTCAGGTCATGATCCCACAGTCGTTGGGCTCTGCACTGAGCGTGGAGTCTGCTTAAGATTCTCTCTTTCTCTAAAATAAATAATAAAAATAAAAACTATCCTTTCATGATATAGTCCCTATATACAAGCCAGATATTTCTTCAAGTGCTTAACTAAGGAAATAGTTGCCTGATCGAATGCTGGAAGAAAACCTCGTGGTTGAATTGAGAGATGATGTATTGACGACAAACATGGGGCCTTTCTAGGGAATTCTTGAGAGTAATTTTGATCTCATGGGTTAGTTCACCTTAATCATGACTTCAGAACTAAACATTGGCTCAATATATGACTCCCTTAATTTTCGGAAGAATGAACCACGTGTTACCCAACTTGTATCCCCCGTGCCTGGCAGAATGTCTGATACGCTAGGGGATGGGTATATACGTGGTTCTGAGTTGAACCAAATCTGACTGCAGTGTAAGCATCCATCCAAGTGCAGGTTGTGGTTGGTAATTATGCCTCTTCCCTCCAAGAATTGTGCAAACCCTCTGCCCAAAATGAATCATGTATTGATTAATACACAATGCAGTTGTTAGGTTGCTACTATTCAAGTATCAAAGAGCTGAGTAGTAGAGCTTCCAGTTCTCTTTAAGCCTTTTTTCCCACCACTTCCTTTATATACCTTGTGTTTCACAAGAGAGACACCTCAACTATCACTAATTCTTCCAAAACTCTGAACCGAACTAGGCCATTTGCAACCCACTTAAGTTCCATATTGGTGGGATAGTGTATGTTTGAATCTTTGTAATTAACATGATTGACACCATTTTGAGTTGTGTACCCACTGAGATGTAAAAAATGATCAAGGATCACTAAACTCGGGCCAAGGTCTGGCTTCAATCACTAAACTCACCAACATATCAAGGTTGACAATTACAATGAAAATCACCACAAACTCAGTGGCTTAAAATAACAGAAATTACTTCTCTCACAGTTCAGAAGGTCAAAAGTCTGGCTGGAATCAGTACCAATGAGCCCAAATTATGGCATCGGTGAGCCTTTCTGAAGGCTCTAGGGGAGAATCCACTCCTTGCCTCTTTTAATTTACGGTAGCTGCTGGATTTCCTTGGCTTATGGCCACAGCTTTCCAATCTTCAAGGCCAGCATCTTCAAATATCTCTCTGCCTTGTCTTCACCTGGCTTTCTGTTTCTGTGTTTGTGTACTCTCTCTCTTTCTCTCTGCCTCCGTCTTATATGGATACATCCAGTAGCATTTAGGACCCACCTGGATAATCCAGGATAACCTCCCCACCTCAAGATCCTTAATTTAATCTACAAAGACACTTTTTCTATTTAAGGTAACATTTGCAGGTTCCAGAGGTTAGGACCTGATGTCTTTGAGAGACACTATTCAACCTATTATATCTTTTCTTAAAATTTTAGATAAATTAAGAATATTCTGGAGGGTTCAAGTAATGGGTGCTTACTAGAATCTAATAGTAGCCAATGCTTTGTCCATTAAATAAATCAAGGCCAATTTTCTCCTCATCTCTGTCATATGTGAGGGGATTAAAGGAACTGGTTTTTGAATATATAGATGTATCTCATCTTCCATGAGCAGTCTTGGCTCATGTATCTACCATGATAGCACACTCAGCCTTGTGTCACATTCCCAACCAAACAAAACCAATTTCATTGTGACTAATACAAACTTTACTGAAGATTGAAGTAGGAGAGGGAAGGGAAGAAGGGTGGTGGAAAAGGAAATTTACAACATGCAACCAAATTTCATTTAAACAAATTCCTCCTGGGGCGCCTGGGTGGCTCAGTAGGTTGACCTTCTGACTCTTGATCTCAGCTCAGGTCATGATCTCACAGTTCGTGGGTTCTAGCCCCCTGTCAGGCTCTGAGCTGACAGCATGGAGCTTGCTTGAGATTCTCTCTCTCTTTCTCTCTCTCTCTCTCTCAAAATAAACATTTTTTTAAAAATTCCTCCTGAAAATGCCAATCCAAACCACAGTGAGCTATCACCTCACACCTGTCAGAATGGCTAGCATCCAAAAGACAAGAAATAACACGTGTTGGCAAGGATTTGGAGAAGAGGTAATCTTGGTGGTGGGAATCCAAACTGGTGCAGCCACTATGGAAAACGGTATGGAGGTTACTCCAAAATCAAAAATAGAACTACCATATGATCCTAGCAATTGCACTTCTGGGCATTTATCCAGAAAACACTAACTAGAAAAAATATATGCACCCCTGGGTTTATTGCAGCTTTGTAATCAAGATATGGAAGCAGCCCAAGTGTCCATCGATAGATGAGTAGATAAAGAAGATGTGGTATATATATAACGGAGTATGACTCAGTCATCAAAAAGAATGAGATCTTGCCATTTACAACAACACGAGGGAGCTAAAGAAAATCATGCTAAGTGAAATAAGTCAATCAGAGAAAGACAAATACCACATGATTTCACTCATATGTGGAACCTCAAAACAAAGGAACAGACAAACACAGAAACTGATGCTTAAATAGAGAGAACAAACTGGTGGCTGCCAGAGGGGAGGTTGGTGGTGGGTGGAAGGGGAGGCAAAATAGATAACTGGAATTAAGAGGTAGAAACCTCCAGTTACAAAATAAATAAATCACAGGGATGAAACGTACAGCCTAAGGAATAGGGTCAATGATATCATAACAGATGGTAACTACACTTATCATGGTGAGCACTGATTTATGTATACAATTGTCGAATCATTAGGTTGTACACCTGAAATTATAATATTGTATGTCAACTATACATCATGATAAGCTTTTTTTTTAAAGGAACACTTATAAAATAAATTATATATATATATAAAAAAATCCTCCCAAGGCCATGCTTTCTCCTCCTTCACCTCTGCTCTGGTCTCTGAACAGTTTACTATGCTCCTCTCTTTTCTTCTTCCAAAACTTTCCCTGTTGTCATAAGCAACTCAATTCTTGCACCAAACTTGCAAATTTCAGTCAGCCAAACAAGAGCTTCATAGTTACCTAACCCTCCCGTCCTTGGCCCAAACATGCTTTTTCATGCCTCACACACCAGCTCCAATCATTTATCAGCTTACTCATCAATCAACACACCTCCTTCTAGAAAGAAGTCTGCTGGGACACCTGAGTGACTCAGTTGGTTAAGCGTCTGACCCTTGATTTCAGCTCAGGTCACGATCTCACAGTTTGTGAGTTTGAGCCCCACATTGGGCTTGATGCTGACAGCATAGAGCCTGCTTGGGATTCTCTCTCTCCCCTGCAACCGTGTGTGCACACGCACTCTCTCTCTCTCTCTCTCTCTCCAAATAAGTGAAATAAAATAAATAATTATTAGAAAAGAATCTGCTGCTAAGTAAAATACAAATTTTAATCATTACATTAGGACAGTTAATCATTGTTTATCCCTGTTTTCATAGTAAGTTGGGGGAAAGACTTCCCCGTTTCATCAGAGACTCCATACAGATGACAAAGTTTCACAAAAACTAATTCTAATTTCTGTTCCTCTCAAAAACAAACAAAAAAATCTAACCTTATTGCTTCTTTGTTATCACCATCCTGAGAAAACATTTTTGTACTAAACACATTTTTCTTATTCAGGCTTTGTGAGAGTTAAGACAACATTCTTCCGTGTCTGCAACATGTCTTGTGGACATTTCCTTTCACAAGCTAGTCAGTTTCCAAGGGTTTTCCAAAATTCTCCAAATATTCCTGGCAGCATTGTGGAAATAACAGAACCTTGGAATGATTCCCTGGATCCAATTCTCCACCTACCTTAGCTGGAAAAATTAATTCCTCCGATCAATAGTTTAGTAGCTAGAAATCCATAAATGAAATGATTTTGCCCTTTTCAATTGTGCATGAATCATTTCCCCAGCTCTCTGACACATCACACTTTTTATAAGAATTAAATTAGCTGAAATCCCAGTCTGTCAACTAGTCACTGTAGAGGGTATGCAAATGAGAGAGACCATCCTCGCCCCCAAGAAGGATTCAGAACTGGGGAGCACAGACAAGGGAGAAGTTTGCCCAATACTGACAAAAGCATAGGAACATAAAGTCGTTGGTAACAAATGTTGCACTGGGAAGCCTTTTTATCAACCTATTTCAGGACCAAACTGCCTTCCACATAGAATAGAAGACCCACATAGATTTCCACCTGGATTCTTTCCACATAAATCATAATCAGGTAGTTTGCGCATGCAGCCTAGCCTTTTTTGGGCAAGATACTCCAAAACATCTATCTCAAAAGCAACAAAGAGTGGGCCATTTGTTGCGTTTCAAACCCGTGAGAGGGATTGGAAATACCTAAAAGGACTAGAAAGGACAGCAGGTGGAGGAAGAAAAAAGAAGGAAGAAAAGCAGGAAGTCTAAAAGGATTATAACCCAAAGACACAGCAGTTACAACTCTTGTGTGTTACCGAACGCGTTTATAATAAAGCCCAAATTCTGCACCGAAAATGACCAGCTTCAGCTTGAATTCCTCATTAGAGTCTACTCAGGGGCATCAGAGAATCAAGAGGCTGGTCCTAACAAGGAAGACCTTTCCCAATTGTAATCTCAAATCCTGGGGTCGCTGGTCTTCTCACAGGCTACCAGCCTGAAGATTAAAACAAATGAGGTCAGCCACCTCGGTGGGGGGGTTGCGGGGGGGGGGGGGGGGGGAGGGCATGTGTCATAAACAGGAAGCCTGTGAGTATTTCTGACAATCTCTAAAAATGAAAATGCCTTTGGCTATTCACTGATCGTTCCAGAAGCTTTGCCTCTGAACAAGGACAGGGCACTCTTCACGGCTGACAGCTTTTTGGGAGCAGAACGTGGCGAAAATACGATTTCTCTTCTTACAGAGCAAACTTGGATGCCTCCTGACAGAGAACCGCATCCAGGAGCAGAAGGGGAGCCTGCTAGTTGCTGGCCTGCAGTGAAGGGCATTGGCGGAGACAAAAGGTATTTTCCCTTCTGCGGCAGAGAGGAGCCCATCTGTCATCCTGCCCCCGGCGCAGTGCCGGGGAAATCCTTCATGAACAAGAAGCCTCCTGCCAGAGTTCCCTGGAAACACTCCCCAGACGATCCCGCCCACGCACGCTTCTTCCCTGCGTTTTTGTACTTTTCCTTTTCATCGCTCCACGGGGCTAGGCAGAGAAGGGCGCCCGTGATTTCCAGCCAGCCGGAGGGTCTGCCTTCAAAGCTGTCCGAAGTGTTTGGTGGTGTTTAGCCCCAGAACAGCACCGACCGCCTGAATTCAGAGTCACACCCAAAACTAAGAACGGGGTCTTGCAGACAAGCTGATGGGAGGTGGGAGCTCGCCAAAGCTGTGTGTCCCCGCGCTGAAGCAGAGGCCCTCCAGAGATCACAGATAGGATCAGAACAGAAGCAGGGTCCCCAGGGAGGATGGGGGCTGCTGCCACCGCCACGTGTCCGGCTGATAGCCAGGTTTCTCTGAACCGGGGCCAAAATGAGTCTGAGCTCTGGACGCAGGAATGACTTCTCCCTCTGGTCCCAGAAGGGAAGAGGAGGGAGATGCAGGCTAAGAACCCTGTGCACCCAGCAGTTTCAATGGGGAGCCCTCAGAACAGAGAGAAACAGCAATGGTTCTCTGCTTGGGGCCCCCCAAGGCACACTGAGTCTTGCCCAGGAGGCAGGTGTATGCAGCTCTAGTCTTGTCTTTGGACCACATCTGCACAAAATGCCTAGAAGCTTCTCCACGCCTAGCCTTTGGGAATGCACAAATCTAACCACTCCACCCCTTTGTAAGCTCTGCTCTCCTTGGGCTTTTCTTCAAGAGTTATTCATGTTTTTCCCTGACCTGTCCTGTGCTTTGGGGACTGTTGGAGGGCTTTCGGAAATGAATGAACTAAGCCCTGGGGCTGCCTCCACAGATCAGACTATCAATCAGTTGCTGGTATCTGATCCCTCCCAGTAAAAGTGACACCAGCCCAGCCAGCTCGTCTTGTGGGGCACCAGGCACGGGAGCCAGGAAGACGCCGGCAAGTCCTCCCCTGACCTTTGCAAGTCATGGGCTTGTGTCATGGTGTCAGACAGTGCTCTCTTCTTCCTCTACCTCTCTGCACATGTTGATGACCCCGGGAGGGGAAAGCGGGGAGCTGTTATTTGCAACAGGGAAACAAGAATAGGGCAGCAGCACCACCGTTCTCAAACTTGCAGAACTGCAGGAGAGAACATGAAAGAAAACCTGGACGCATGAAGATGATGCTTTCATTAGTGCGTCCACTGCCGTCTGAACTACAGGAAGAAGTCATGTGGCTCACGTTGTAACTATCACACAAAACAAGAAAGGGGGAGTTTTATTCATCACCCATAGAAGGTAACCAATCCGTATCCAGTCTGGATATGCCGATAATAAAACTACGGGAAAGATTTTCACCTTTTTGGTTTTCAGTTTCTTGATTATCTACAGAGATCAGAAGAGTTGTGCAGGCACACCTTGTTTTGTTGCATTTAGCTTTATTGCCCTTCGCAGATACTACATTTCTTACAAAGTGAAGTTCTGCGCAAGCCCTGCATTGAAGAAGTCTATCCGCACCCTTTTTCCAACAGCAACAGCATTTTCCCACTTTATGTCTCTGTGTCGCATTTTGGTCATCCTTGCAGTATTTCATTATTTTTCATTGTTAATTGCTTTTCATTATTATTTGTTCATTATTATTTCATTTCTCATGGTGATCTATGATCCGTGGTTACAACTCACTGAAAGCTCACAATTAGCATTTTTTAGCCATAAAGGATTTTTTAAATTTTTGTTTAATGTTTATTATTCATCTTTGAGAGAGAGAGACAGAGCACAAGCAGGGGAGGAGCAGAGAGATAGAGAGGGCGACACAGAATCCGAAGCAGGCTCCAGGCTCTGAGCTGTCAGCACAGAGCCCAACGCGGGGCTCGAACCCAAGAACTGTGAAATCACAACCTGAGCCAAAGTCAGACGCTCAACCGACTAAGCCACCCAGGCACCCCAACCATAAAGTATTTTTAAATTAAGGGATGTACACTGTGTTTTAACACATAATGCTATTGCACACTTAACAGATGACAGTTTAGCATAAATGCAACTTTTATATGCCCTGGGCAACCAAAAAATTCAAGTGACTCCCTTTGTTGTGATACTTGCTTTATTTGCTTTATCGTGGCATTCTGGAACTTAACTTGCAGGATCTCCAAGGAATGCCTATATAATGAACAGATCTTTTTATTCAACTCTGTGGAAACAGCAGCCTTTTAGGCTACTCAAGGAAAGTGCTCTGAGAAAAGAACAGAATTCATTCTTTTACAAAAATTATAATGTCAGTTCCATCATGGCCAGGACAGGATATTTTTGTAGAAGTAGCTAAGCCAGTCCCCAGCCCATAGTGCTCTTTAGTGTATGGCATATTACTTTTGCAAAACTGAAATCAAAGTCTGGGTGGGAAGTCCAAAGAACAGTGTTTCTGTAGGTGTTGTATATATAAGTGATGAATCACTGAATTCTACTCCTGAAATCAGTGTTTCACTGAACTGTATGTTAACTAACTAGAATTTAAGTAAAAATTTGAAAAGTGAGGGGAAAAAAAGAACAGTGCTACTGTCACAGTGTGGACCAGATTGAGAAAATTCCCCGAAAATGACAGATCCAAAAGAACTCCAGTCTGGGTCTTCTCTCCCAGCATAATTGGTGACTGGTTCCCTAGGACATAAAAACAACAAAGAGCCAGAAGCTGAGGGAGAAGAATGTCCTTTCTGGAATATGTAATGAGTAGGAGGACACAGCAGTGAAACATTTGCAGGAGATTGGGGAGAAATTTCCCAGTGCAAAGAAATACCTAATAACAGGAAGAGGGGTGTCAGGGTGTGGCTCAGTCGGTTAAGCATCTGGCTCTTGATTTCTGGTCAGGTCATGATTTCACAGTTCATGAGTTCAAACCCCGCATCGGGCTCTGGGCTGGCAGCATGGAGCTTGCTTGGGATTCTCTCTCTTCCTCCCTCTCTGCCCCTTCCCCACTCATGCCCTCTCTCAAAATAAACAAAATTTTTTTAAAAAGATAACAAGGGGGCACCTGGGTGGCTCAGTCGGTTAAGCATCCGACTTCGGCTCAGGTCATGATCTCAAGGTTCACGAGTTCAAGCCTCACATCAGGCTCTGTGCTGACAGCTCAGAGCCTGGAGCCTGCTTCGGATTCTGTATCTCCCTCTCTCTCTGCCCCTCCCCCACTCGTGCTCTATCTCTCTCTCAAAAATAAATAAAAACATAAAAAAAATTTTTTTTAACATTTATTTATTTTTGAGACAGAGAGAGACAGAGCATGAACGGGGGAGGGTCAGAGAGAGGGAGACACAGAATCTGAAACAGGTTCCAGGCTTTGAGCTGTAAGCACAGAGCCCAACGCAGGGCTCGAACTCACGGACCGCGAGATCATGACCTGAGCCAAAGTCGGCCGCTTAACCAACTGAGCCACCCAGGCGCCCCCATAAAAAAAATTTTTGAGATAACAGGAAGAGGATACTACATACCCTCCCACATTGCCTGCTCTGGCACGAAAAGAAACCCTATTTTCCAAATCTTGAGGAGCCTCGTTCAAATTTTCATCATCTGAATTATCCATGTGTTCCAGGTGAGGAAACTGGGCAAAGGTACAACCACGAGAAGACATTTGCAGATTACCCAGCCCAACCCCCTCATTTACCCTATAAGGAAGAAAAGCCCAGAGAAGGGAAGTAATTAACACAAATCATCGGAGGAATAAACATCAAGCCCAATGCTAGAACTCTGGTCTTCTTTTTTTTTTCATGTTTGTTTATTTATTTATTTATTTATTTATTTATTTATTTATTTATTTTGAGACAGGGTGGGAAGGAGAGAGAGAGAGAGAGAGAGACAGAATCACAAGCAGGTTCTGTGCTATCAGACCAGACCCCAATGTGGGGCTCGATCTCAAAAACCATGAGATCATGACCGGAGCCAAACTCAGGAATCAGATGCCACCACTGACTGAGCCACCCAGGCGCTTCTAGAACTGTAGTCTTCTAAGCCAAGAGCTCCGCAGTACCAATTCAGGCTTCCTCTGGAAGTGGTGTTACTTCCTCCTACCCTGCTTGCCCTGCCTCCCTCACCGAGCTACAGGGACCAGCAGAGAGACGTCCCTCGGCATATCTTAAGCCTCTGGCCTATCACAGGTCACTACACTAATAATTGCTATTATTTCTCTCATTCATATTTAGCTCTTCCTCTGTACTCCCCTGTGACCCCTCAGATATTATCATCAGCAACATACCTACATCACTGCACCGTAAGACTTGACCTTGCTATTTGCATTGCTGCTTTATACCTGTCTTCCTCTCTAGACTCTAAGCTCCTTGAGAATGGACAATATTTTTATGTCTGCCTCCTAACACCTAACACAGGGCCCAATGAACAATAATACTTGGTAAATAAACAGAGTATTGTTATATAAAGTTTGCCTGTTTAACTGATTCATTTTTCATGGGTATATACATTCTGACTCCCAAGCAGATTTCCAGCTCCTTGATTTCAAGCCCCTTTATTTTCTCAGTGTCCTACAATTATTGGGGTATAGGACGGGGAGGTGGAGTGAGAAGTCAGGGGGAATTGTCAGATGCATATTTTATACCTCAGGTTCTTGGGCAAGAGTCTGAGTGTCTCCCGCAGTTGTGTCTGAATTCTGCCACATTCTTACCACCCACCTCCACCACCCCACCCCCCACCCTGTGGCCCAGTAAGTGGGAAGAACTTCTTAACTCCAATGCCGCAGTGCGTAGATGGACTTTTGGACTTTGCCCACCACGTGGCTCTGGAGAGGAACATGGCAGCCACAAACCTGGATGAGTCAGCTGAGTCAGCTGGCTATCCCAGAGAAGCAGGGTTTTTTAGGTGAGCAGGACTCCATTCCTTAGCCCTGCCAAGGGAGGAAAGAGGCAGTCTCTGAAGAAATAAAATAGAAGAGAAGACTTGAGGGTAAGGCCATTCCTCACTCCCTCATCCCAACTATAATCATTTTTCAGCCAACGCAAAGGGGCAATCTTCTGCAGGAGGAAGGATGGAGAATGGGTTGGCCTTAGTAATATTTCCAGAGTGATTTATCTTTTAGGCTTCCTCATGATGTTATTGTCTTATAGATTGTTTTGGTTCAATAGTTAGAAAAGGGATAATACACATATCTGTGTCTATTTATTGAGCTTTCTCTGTGGTAGACACTTTGCTAAGTACTCTACATAATTTATCTCATGTAATACAATCACCACCGCCTGGAACTGGGCATTTTTTTCATGTCGTTCGCTAGAGGAAATTGAGGCAAATGACATTAGGCACCTTGTCTGAGATCACATGACTAGTAAATGTGTTGGAAGTTCTTAATTGCCCTACTTGCTAGGCAGGTAGCTCCAGGAAAGCAGAGATGGTGTCTCCATTGTTTCCAGCTGTAAACACTCCCATTGCTCATGAGCAAACACCATAGTTCCTGGAGCATAGCAGATGTTTAATTAATATTTGTTGAAGGAACGTGGGACTCCTGGGTGGCTCAGTCAGTCCGCAAAGCATCCAACTCTTGGTTTCGCCTCAGGTCATGATCTCACAGCTTCATGTGTATGAGTCCGACATTGGGCTCTGCACTGGCAGTGTACAGCCTGCTGGGGATTCTCTCTCTCTCCTCTCTCTCTGCCCCTCCCCCACTTGTGCTGTGTCTCTCTCTCTCTGTCACACACATACACACACACACACAATAAATAAATAAGCTTTTAAAAAAAGTATTTGATGAAGGAACGAATAAACAAATGAGTGGAAAAGGGTTGTCTCAAGACTAGAAAAACCAGATGGAGAACCATCTATCATGTTAATGGTTGCCAAAACAAAGCCGGAGTAGCCATACTTATATCAGACAATCTAGATTTTAAAATAAAGACTGTATCGAGAGATGAAGAGGGGCATTATATCATCACTAAAGGGTCTATCCACTAAGAATATCTAACAACTGTAAACATTTATGCTCCAAATATGGTAGCACCCAAATATATAAATCAATTAATCACACATAAAGAAACTCACTAATAATAATACCATAATAGTAAGGGACTTCAACACTCCACTTACAGCAATGGACAGATCATCTAAACAGAAAATCAACAAGGAAACAATGGTTTTGAATGACACACTGGACTGGATGGACTTACCAGATATATACAGAACATTTCATTCTAAAGCAGCAGAATACACATTATTCTTGAGTGCACATGGAACATTCTCCAGAATAGATCACATACTGGGACCTAAATCAGCCCTCAGCTAGTACAAAAAGATCGAGATCATACTATGCATATTTTCAGACCACAACACTATGAAACTCAAAATTAACCATAAGAAAAAATGTGGAAACGTAACAAATACTTGGAGACTAACGGACATCCTATTAAAGAATGAATGGGCTAACCAAGAAGTTAAAGAGGAAATTAAAAAGTACATGGAAGCCAATGACAATGATAACACCACAACCCAAAACCTCTGGAACACAGCAAAGGCCGTCATAAGAGGAAAGTATATAGCAAGCCAGGCCTTCCTAAAGAAGAAAGAAAGGTCTCAGACACACAACCTAACCTTACACCTTAAAGAGCTGGAAAAAGAATAGCAGATAAAACCAAAACCAGCAGAAGACAGGAAATAATAAAGATTAGAGCAGGAAAAAAAAAACAGGAGAACAGATCAATGAAACCAGAAGCTGGTTCTTTGAAAGAATTAACAAAATTGATAAACCTCTAGCCAGTTTGATCAAAAAGAAAAAGGAAAGGACCCAATAAATAAAATCAAGAATGAAAGAGGAGAGATCACAATGAACACAGCAGAAATAAAAACAATAATAAGAGAATATTATGAGCAATTATATGCCAAAAAAATGGGCAATCTGGAAGAAGTATACAAATTCCTAGAAACATATAAACTACCAAAACTGAAACAAGAAGAAATAGATAATTTGAACAGACCCATAACCAGTAAAGAAATCAAATTAGTAATCAAAAGTCTCCCTAAAAAACAAGAGTCCGGGGCCAGATGGCTCTCCAGGGGAATTCTACCAAACATTTAAAGAAGAGTTAACATCTATTCTTTTGAAGCTCTTCCAAAAAATAGAAATGGAAGGAAAACTTTCAAACTCAGTCTATGAGGCCAGCATTACCTTGATTCCAAAACCAGACAAAGACCCCACTAAAAAGGAGAACTACAGACCAATTTCCCTAATGAACATGGATGCAAAAATCTTCAACAAGATCCAACAGTACTTTAAAAGAATTATTCACCACGACCAAGTGGTATTTATACCTGGGATGCAGGGCTGGTTCAATATCTGCAAAACAATCAATGTGACACATAATATCAATAAAAGAAAGGACAAGAACCACACAATCCTCTCAATAGATGCAGAGGAAACATTTGACAAAATACAGCATCCTTTCTTGATAAAAACCCTCAAGAAAGTAGGGATAGGATTACACCTTGAGATCATAAAAGTATATATGAAATACCCAATGCTAATATCATCACTGAGAGCTTTCCCCCTAAGGTCAGGAGCACAACAGGGATGTCTACTCTCACCACTGTTATTCATCATAGTATTCGAAGTCCTAGCCTCAGCAATCAGACAACACAAAGGAAGAAAAGGCATCCAAATTGGCAAGGAGGAAGTCAAACTTTCACTCTTCACAAATGACATGATACTCTATATGGAAAACCCAAAAGATTCCACCAAAAAACTGCTAGAACTGATCATGAATTCAGCAAAGTACCAGGATATAAAAGCAATGCACAGAAATTGGTTGCATTCCTATACACCAATAATGAAGCAACAGAAAGAGAAATCAAGGAATTGATCCCATTTACAATTACACCAAAACCCATAAAATGCCTAGGAATAAACCTAACCAAAGAGGTGAAAAATCTATACACTGGAAACTATAGAAAGCTTATGAAAGAAATTGAAGAAGACAAAAAAACTGAAAAACTATTCCATGCTTCTGGATTGGAAGAACAAATATTGTTAAAGTGTTGATACTACCCAAAACAATCTACATATTCAATGTAATCTCTATCAAAATAACACCAGCATTCTTCACAGAGCTAGAACAAACAACCTTAAAATGTTTATGGAACCAGAAAAGAACCTGAATAGCCAAAGCAATCCTGAAAAAGAAAACCAAAGCTGGAGGCATTACAATCCTGGACTTCAAGCTGTATTACAAAGCTGTAATTATCAAGATAGTATGGTAGTGGCACAACAACAGACACTCAGATCAATGGAACAGAATAGAGAACCCAGAAATGAACTCACAAACGTAGGGCCAACTAATCTTTGACAAAGCAGGAAAGAATTTCCAATGGAATAAAGACAGTCTCTTCAGCAAGTGGTGCTAAGAAAACTGGACAGCGACACACAGAAGAATGAACCTGGACCACTTTCTTACTTCATACACAAAAATAAACTCAAAATGGATGAAAGAACTTAATGTAAGACAGGAAGCCATCAAATGGAGGAGAAAGCAGGCAAAAACCTCTTTGACCTCAGCTGCAGCAATTTCTTACTCAACACATCTCCGGAGGCAAGGGAAACAAAAACAAAAATGAACTACTGGGACCTCATCAAGATAAAAACCTTCTGCACAGCAAAGGAAACAATCAGCAAAACTAAAAGGCAACTGACAGAATGGGAGAAGATATTTGCAAAAAGACATATCAGATAAAGGGTTAATATCCAAAATCTATAAAGACTTATCAAACTCAACACCCAAAAAACAAATAATCCAGTGAAGAAATGGGTAAAAGACATGAATAGACACTTCTCTAAAGACATCCAGATGACCAACAGACACATGAAAAAATGCACAATATCATTCATCATCAGGGAAACACAAATTAAAACTACAATGAGATACCACTTCACAGCAGTCACAATTGCTAACATTAACAACTCAGGCAACAACAGATGCTGGCAAGGATGCAGAGAAAGAGGATCTCTTTTGCAGTGCTGGTGGAAATGCAAACTGGTGCAGCCACTCTGGAAAACAGTATGGAGGTTCCTCAAAAACTTAAAAATAGGACTATCCTACAACCCAGCAATTGAACTATTAGGTATTTATACAAGGGATACAAGTGTGCTGTTTCAAAGGGGCACACGCACCCCAATGTTTATAGTAGCACTATCAACAATAGCCAAAGTATGGAAAGAGCCCAGATGTCCACTGACAGACGAATGGATAAAGAAGATGTGGTATATATATACAATGGAGTATTACTCAGCAGTCAAAAAGAATGAAATCCTGCCACTACATGGATGTATGTAGAGGGTATTATGCTAAGTGAAATCAGTCAGTCAGAGAAAGACAAATATCATATGATTTCACTCATACAAGGAATTTAAGAGACAAAGCAGATGAACATAAGGGAAGGGAAGCAAAAATAGTATAAAAACAGGAAGGGGGTGGGGCGCCTAGACTGCTCAGTCAGTTAAGCATTCAACTTTGGCTCAGGTCATGATCTCATGGTTCGTGGGTTCAAGCCCCATGTTGGGTTCTGTGCTGACAGCTCAGAGCCTGGAGCCTGCTTTGGATTCTGTGTCTCCCTCTCTCTCTCTCTACCCTGCCCCTGCCTGTGCTCTGTCTCTCTCTCTCAAAAATAAATAAACATTAAAAAAAAATTTTTTTTAACACAGGGAGGGAGACAAAACTGGAAGAGACTCTTAAATATAGAGAACAAACAGGGTTGCTGGAGGGGCAGTGGGTGGGGCGATGGGCTAAATGGGTAAGGGCCATTAAGGAATCTACTCCTGAAATCATTGTTGCACTATATGCTAACTAACTTGGATGTAAATATTAATTAATTAATTAATTAAAATTTTAAATTTAATTTAATTTTACAAAAGAGTAGAAAAACTAAGATGTCATAAATACATCAATATTTGGCCAACTTATTTTATATTTTGTATTTTTTTTCATTATTTTATTTTTTTATGTTTATTTATTTATTTTGAGAGAGACAGAGACAGTGCAAGTGGGGAAGGGGCAGAGAGAGAGAGGGAAGAGAGAGAGAATCCCAAGCAGGCTCCACACTGCCAGCACAGAGCCCGATGCAGGGCTCGGACCATGAAGCTGTGAGATCATGACCTGAGGTGAAACCAAGGGTCAGATGCTTAACTGACTGAGCCACCCAGGCACCCTTATATTTTGTATTTTGTTTTGTTTATTTATTTATTTGGGGGGAGGGACTATGAGCAAGGGAGGGGCAGATAGATAGAGAGAGAGAATTGATGTGGGCCTCGATCTCATGGCCCTGGGTTCCTGGTATGAACTGAAACCAAGGGTTGGATGGTTAAGTGACTAAGCCACCCAGGTACCCCTTGTATTTTGTATTTTTGACAAAAAAAAAACTTCCATATTTCAATCACTTACTAAGAAATACATAGTTAGAATAGACTTGTTCTTTCCCAGCCATAGTAGAATATGAATAAAAGAACCAAAAACTGACCAAAATTTGAAATCCCTCCCCCTACCAGAGAGGAAGGAGCCTGTGGACCCTGGGGATCAAGAATGCATTGAAATTGGGTTTTATGAGGAAAATATTAGAGTTTCAGCACCAGAATAAATTCTCATTGTCATCTGGTCCGCATCCCAGCTTCAAGCACAGAAACACTTAAATCAGCCAATACAAAACCTTGATTCTAGAAAAGAGAGACTTTATAAACACAAAGCAAAGGTACTCTTATTACAATTCCACTTCTCACAAAGTTGGAAGAGACCTTCAAGGATCAGTAGTCATTCATTAATTCATGGAATATTTGAAACTCTGATTACTTTTTCCCATAGATATAAAAGATCCCCCCCTTTTTAAAAATAACTGTGAACTTCAATTGTGAAACAAGAAAGGTCTGTGATAGAGATGCTGTGTTCTTTCAACCTTTAAAAAATTTAGACATCAGGGGCACCTGGGTGGCTCAGTCGGTTGAGCGTCCGACTTTGGCTCAGGTCATGATCTCATAGTTCATGAGTTCGAGCCCTGCGTCGAGCTCTGTGCTGACAGCTCAGGGCCTGGAGCCTGCTTTGGATTCTGTGTCTCCTTCTCTCTCTGCTCCTCCCCTGCTCACACTCTGTCTCTCTCTCAAAAATAAATACAGATTAAAAAAAAATTGTTTTTAAATTTAGAAGTCATGGGGCACCTGTCGGTTAAGCATCCAACTTTGGCTCAGGTCACGATCTCACCGTTCGTGAGTTTCAGCCCCACGTCGGGCTCTGTGCTGACAGCTCGGAGCCTGGAGCCTACATTGGATTCTGTGTCTCCCTCTCTCTCTGCCCCTCCCCCTGCTCACACTCTGTCTTTCTCTTTCTCAAAAATAAACTTAAAAAAAAATTTTTTTTTTAATAAAAAATAAAAAATTCAGAAGTCATTTTGAGGTGCCTGACTTGTTCAGTCTGTAGAACAGGCAACTCTTGATCTCGGGGTTGTGAGTTCAAGCCCCACGTTGGGCATAAAGATTACTTAAATAAATAAATACTTTAAAACATTTTTTAATGTTTTTGCAGTATATACTTGCTAAAATTAACCAGTGTCTCTTGCTAAAGACCCTTAGTGATTCCTCACTGAAGTTCTGTACCCCTGTGTGTTGTGGATACAAGAGTCTGCTCAAGGTCTGGCGAATTCAATTTACTTATAAATGTTCCCATAAGGAACCATGTTACTCTTCTCTAACTACTCGGGATTTCACTGCTATTTTCACTGAAATCATTCTCACAATGAGCTCCAACTCGTTGTTGGGAATGACTGACAAACAGTTAAAATTTTGGTGGCCTGGCTCTAAAGCTAGTGTTAATTAGGTTATCTCCTTACCAACTCCAATTAGTAATTACTGAGATTCCTATTTAGAAATCTTTCTTATTTTCAGACCAGTGTAAAGTGGCCCAACCTACATCCCATACTAAGAAACGGGTGTCATCTACAGAATTGTCTTCTCGTGACAACAAATCTTTCTTAACTAGTGTTTTCTCTAAGCTCTCAACTGTCAATCCCGGGAGACACCAGGGAGACTTATCATGAGGCTCAAGATTCAGTCCTCTTAACTACCCCATAAACACTACTTCAGCTTTTAGTCCCTACCACCATGGCTACCATCAAGCAGTGCCATTGAATTATGCAAAACCTGTGGCATCTACAAGACACTTCCACCCTTCCCACAGGTATACCAAGGTACAGAGCTACATGGTGAGCGATATCACACAGTTATTTCTTGCTCTTACCAACCACTCTCCCATCATCAAAGAGAAAGATATATATCCATGGAACTGGGGAGGAAACACAGCTAGGGATAGACTGCAGACAGTATTCAAATTCACCCTTAGGATGAGCTCTCTCCCAGAAGTCGCCTCAGTCTTCATGCAGATGCCCTCCAGGCTGCCTCCCCTGTGCTCAGACCAACACAGACACAACTGGCAGCGGGTGCTCTTTTGTCTAAACCCAGGCCCCAGGGCTCCAAGTTTTCATCAGAATCCATGGCAGGATAAAGAGAATTTCAATCCAACCGCTTCTGCAGCCACAAAGGAAAAATGAATACCAGAGTTTTAGAAACTTCAATCCCATATGCCAATATGCAAATGTCAGCCTTTGTCAATTTACAGAAGAAAAAATACAATGATTATGAGTGAAGAGAACGGTTCATAAGCAAAGCATTGAATTGATGCAGCCAACTGAGGTCACGCTTAACAGGGCACAAGTTGCAAAAAAACTCTCTGGAATATGTAATTGGGCTTAGTGTTGAGTGATAAGAAGTATGATAAGTACTTATGTCTGAAAGATGAGAGTAAATGTTAACTATTAATTGGATGACAGGAAAAAGAACACCATTGAGAGAAAAGAAAGAACATATTCTTTGTTCCATGTGCCATACATAGACAACAGTGAATAATATCAGGAATGAGAATGGATTTGAGAGCCCTTGGCAAATTGTAAATGCCATTCAAACAAAATATATTATTATGCAAATGCAAGATCTATGTTACAATACTTTGAAAATTAATCATTTCTCTCCACTCAGATTTAATAAAGTAAAAGGTACCTAACAAATGTGGATAGTGAGGAATAAAATGTAAGTGATCAGGGTTCATTTTCACTTATGTATGCCTAATTTTTCTGCCATTTAGCTCATAGATTATAAAAAGAAGGATTTACTCGGATTTACTTTTCCATAATGCTTAACCACACAACGTCACTTCTCTTCCTTTTCTTCTTTGTTTTAATCCAGCTCCTTCTCTCCCTACCTTATTTAAAGAAAAAAAAGGCAAAACAAACTATGGTCCCACAAAAAAATGCCAAAGTCAGTTTTGCTACTCATTCTCACTGATTTACAAATTTCTATTTCTTTTCTTTTTTGCCAATTTCCTTTTTCTTTCTTTCTTTTTCTTTCTTTCTTTCTCTCTCTTTCTCTTTCTTTTTTCTTCTTTCTTTCTTTCTTTCTTTCTTTCTTTCTTTCTTTCTTTCTTTCTCTTCCTTCCTTCCTCCCTTCCTCCTTTTACATTACTTCAACTCCTCAACTTCAACAACAGCCTGTGAACTCCAGTCTCCTGAGGCTCTGAGAGTACTTTCAGAGTCCTTTGAGGTTAGCTGTGATGCTCCCTGGGACACCTGGATTCCTACGAGTCACTAAGCATAATAATCATTATAACCTTCCAAAAATACAGGCCTCTTCTTATATAAATCATGTTAAAGGGCAGGAGCAGAGTAGTTGTTCAAGTAATTGGTTTTCCAATTAAAACCACAGTCTCCTATGCTAAAAAGTCACAATGTTGAAAATCATCCTGTCAAAATTGTCCTGGGCTCTAGATAAAATTTTTATTTTTAGCTCTGACAAATGTTAATTGAAATCAGTGTTAGCAATGCAGGTGGATCGATAAACTGGGGATTTGAAAGCTATCCCATTACAACAGGACAGCAACTGAGCAGCTGTCTTCAATATTGCAATTTTGGAAATCATCTTCTTCGTGGACAATATTAAATTGTAATGGAACCACAGCACTGAAAGGAAATTTAGTGACTTAATAACTAACCCCTGATTTTATTTTATATTTTTATGTATTCAAAATAAGATTTCCTTTTATTGCATTTCATGTTTGAATAAATAATGCATTCACATGATTAAATAGTGCAAAAATACTCACTGAAGTGTCGTGCACCCCCTCCTTTCCATCATCGATAGCTCCCTTACACCCATATAGCCACCCTACCAGGCAACCCCTTTTTATCCTAACAAAAGCTGGTTCTGCCTAAATCACCAACACAGTTTGTTGATGAGATGAAGCTGAGTTCATTGCATCAGTGAGAGAGAGGACACCACAGCCCAAAGCTTTGTGGTGCCTCCTCAGAGAGGGGAAGGTAAGGTAAAAATTTATTGAGAATTGGAAGTTTGGTTTAAGGCTTATCTTTTAAGGCTCAGACTTGACCGAGACTGGGTAAAGAATCACAATACAACAGTCAGGGATTGATGAAACAATCCAGGTGAGGATTTTGAGACTAAGAGATTCAGAACCCTAATGCACAAATGGTTGATGTTTTCCAATGAGGACTTGGGTCTTTTGAGAAGTTCCTGTAATGAGCCATCAAGCCATTTGCTTGGGAATGACAGTCCCAGAAGAGGAAAGAAATGGTACTGGAGAGAGTGGAAAAACAAAGTCATATTGATGGAGACCTGCGGTGGGGTTTCCATCCTCAGTGATCAGGCTCAATAAGGGAGTAGATGGTCTCCGGAGTTTCTCCGTACAAGTAAGATCAAGCATTAATGTATATTCTTGTCCCTCTTCCCTTCTTTTCAACAAAAGATTATACATCACACACACTCTTCTGAATCTTGATTTTCTCATTTAACAACGTATCCTGAACATCCACGTCAGCACTAAAGAGTTTCTTCTCTCTTTAATACAGCTGTGTAATATTCTGTAGCACAGATGTACTACATTTAACAATCCTCTACCGTGCTACTCCTAGACTTCTAATAATACAAACAACGCAGCAATGAATATCTTGTTATGGCTGTGATTTCACAATCTGAAGGATGAATTCTCAGAAGTGAGATTGATCAAAAGGTGTGTGCGTTTGTAATTTCGATAGCTATTGTGACCTGACCTCCACAGGGTCAGTGTCAATTTTGTCTTCTACCCCTCCCCCCCCCCCCACTTTATAGACTAAGAAGATGGCAGCCCAGAGAGATCAAATCACCTGCTTAGTTCACCCAACTGTTAATGCATGTATGGCTCTCACACCTACATCTTCTAAACTCCAGCAGTGTTCCTATTCACCTGAATCTTTCCAAATATGAAGGTGGCCATTGCTGACCTCCAGGAATCCAATGGAAGACCCCTGAAACCTCTTGACCAGCATAGGCAAACCAAGAGCATTTCCTAATCTGTGCTTCCTAACCCAGTTGCCATAGCTGAGTAGATCCTACCGGAAGAAAAAGAGGGGGAAAAGAAGTGCTTAAGTGGAAGGTGAGAAAAAGGAGAAAATAAAGCAGAGAAGGAGCAATAACGTAAAAGTCACCTTGTGCTATGAAACAGATTGGCTGCATTCGTGTATGTATCTTTAAAAATAGCAACCTCATTAAGAAATGCCGTAGTCATTTGCATTTTCAGACATTTAAGAACCTCCTCGGTTTAATACCGTCTCCATCTCTTGCCATCCAAGTTGGTTTTCCTTAAACTGTAGCTCCCAGAAATTAAAACCAGTAGGTACACTTTGGAAGCTGTAAAACTCCATATGCACAGATCATTAACAGACTTATTTGCTTGATCTGCCTCAGTCTGGCCTCCTAAACCTTGATTGCTTTAAACCAGCTCATCAAGAATCAACCCCCTTGATGACAGGTAGTTTGGCCAAAGGACAAAAAAAAAAAAAAGCCATAAAACACCTAATCTCCTATGACACCCAAATATCTTTGCTTATATGGTCCTGCTTAAGTCCAAAGCTAACGGTAATAAAGTATGTATTTCTCCCTCGCCAAAAAAAGGTGGAAATAAATGCTGAGTATTTTACACAAAATAGGCATTTAGTAAATGCTGGGTGATAAGGTGTTTAAAGCAACTAAAAATAAATGTACACAGCATTATTAGTGACCAACATTTTTTTTTTTTTTAAACGAAGCACTGTCAGTTGGCACACACCTGTTTGGAAATCATTTGACACAGGAAAAAGGAAGGTGAGGGAATGCACATGTGTTGACTACTGAGTGTCTATGGTTCACCAGACTCAAGAATCTTTTTTTAAGTTTTATTCATTTATTATTTCTGAAAGAGAGAGAGAGAGGGCACAAATGGGGGAGGAGCAGAGAGAGAGGGAGACACAGAATCCGAAGCAGGCTCCAGGCTCTAAGCTGTCAGCACAGAGCCCGGTGCAGGGCTCGAACTCATGACCCGCGAGACATTGACCTGAGCTGAAGCTGAACGCTTATCCAACTAGGCCACCCAGACGCAAGATTCTTATCCTAAAATGCAGCTGACGTGGTTCTAAGTAGGAGCTGAGGCCCCAAACCCACTGAGTCTCCATCCCACCCTGTAAGCCCTTTTGAACTCTGGGGAAGATTGACATGCAGAGAAGCAGAGAAGTTGGAGAGATTCTCCATGTTTTGAGGTGGGGGAAGACATCCCAACCATATTGATATAAAATGCAACCTCTGTGCATCTGTCTGTAGATCAAATGCTCAAAGACAGAGACTGCCTTGTGCCAACGGAGCAACCAACCTAAAGCACATTATTTTTCCAGTTGAAACCCAAATATCTAAAAAACAAACAAAATCTTTTAAGATGTAACACAATAATTGGAAAATAATTCTGAAGGTAACACCCCTTCTCTCTTCTAGATACAATCAGGCTCTAAATTGAGGGTTATGACTTTGACGGGAATTCTGCAGCTAATCTAATTTTCTCTAGGCTCGAGATCTCCAAAATACCTGGCTTTAATTATTATGCATGTTCTAGTTTGGAAAATTAATTCAGTTTGCTGTGGTTCCTCACTTTAATGAACAGAGGAGGAAGGAAAATGCAGAACTTCACCCAGAGACAAAAGGTGTTAATTTCTTAAGGTATCAACCAGTCCGAGAAAAACAAGTTGCCTGTACTTTTCATATGTAAGCCTCAAGATGTGACTTCACAGTGAGGAGACATCATGTCTGTGTTGTGTGGAAGTTTTCCTATTACTTTTTGGTCCCATAAACTTCCACACCTTTCACACGAATAGCTTGAAAATCACCTTGTCGAGCTTTGTTCCTTTAAATATCTAAGTAATGCAGGTAATTCCTCAAGATACAAACACTGGTTTTTAGGTGTGTAGATTACATAAAGTCTGTTATCTCTTTCATTCCACTGCTTTCAAAACCTGCAGCAAAAGCAGATTTTAGAAAAAGAATTTCGATCCCATGTATGTAAAAACATTGATAAAAATAAAAGCTCAGTATATATTTACACATGTGTGCAAATCTAAGGGAGCCATCTGCAAGAACACAGTCTGAACCTTACTGTTAAAAAGAGACAGGAGAGGAGCACCTTCCCCAGGTGGCTCAGTGGATTGAACATCTGACTCTTGATTTTTGGCTCAGGTCATGGGATCAAGGCCCACATCAGGCTCCGCATTGAGTGTGGAGCCTGCTTGAGATTCTCTCTCTTTCTCTCTCTCCCTCTCTCTCTCTCTCTCTCTCTTTCTCCCTTTGCCCCTCTCCCCGCCCCCTCAGATAAAGACAGATGATAGATAGATAGACAGACAGGCAGGAGAATTAGAAGGGGTATACTTTTCATGTTAACTCTGTGTACTTCAGCCACTATCTGAATTTTTAATACAGTGAGAATATATTCATGTGTTACCTGTAAGGAATTCTCTAAAGGAAAAATTATTTGATTAAATTTGCTATAAAATAAAGTTTCAAGCTATGCTGCAAAATCTGGATGCTACATTATAGACCCCTAAGAGTGCAACCTCCCAGAAAACTTTTTATTTTATTTTATTTTATTTTATTTTATTTTATTTTATTTTATTTTATTTTATTTTACTTTACTTTACTTTATTTTATCTTTGCAGGTAGAGATATCATTGGTGTCCAAGGGAAAAATCCAAGATAAGAGTCTTTCTAAACAAATTTTTGGAAAAGTTCAGCTGCTATAAACATCAGCTGCTTTCGTCACTTGTGTTTTCTGGCAGCGAAAGAGGAATATTATCCAACGTAAGTGCTTTCCACTTGTCTTCTCTTTTTACACAGTAGAGATTCTGTACAATCAATTCCAATCAAGTTTGTTCCTTTTGGATTCTTTCAAAGAATGTTCTTTTTCAAAGCCAATATCTTTGTGCTATTAACCTTTGAACATCCCTTTGCCAGGGCCCCACATCAGATTGAATTCTGACCACTCACTCCTCAACCTATGGCTTCTCTCTCATTGCTTTGCCTGGCTTCCGTCCAAGTTTCCAAGCATGGAGCCCTCAGTCAAACACTGGCAAGCCTATACAAGCTGTTCCAAGAAAACAAGCCTTTAAAAGCACTTCCCTGTATTTGATTAGGAAACCTACTTACTCCTCTCCTCCAAGGGCAAATTAAATTGAGAAATCCTGTAGGCAACCATCTAATTCAATTCAGCCGGGATTCATTGAGTCTTGGTATAGTGAAGACACTCTCCTAGATACTGTGGCATTTACAATGACAAGAGAACACTCCTGTCCTCAAGCAGTTGACCATCTAGCAAAGACAAATCAGCATCTTTCAACCCCCGGGTTTCTCCTCCATGAGAATGATCTACATACTCAGAGGATTGGGACCTTTGGAGATTTTGTGTGTGCGATTAAACATGCGTAAGATTTCCCATTTTAACTATTTTTAGGTGTACAATTCAGGGGCATGAAGGACCTTCGCCATGCTGTGTAAACCATCACCACCATCCATTTACAGAACTTTTCAATCATTCCAAACAGACGCTCTGTGGCCGTTAAACAAACGCTTGCCTTCCCCGCCCCCACCTCTTAGCCCCTCCTAACCTCCATTCCACCTCTGTCTCCATGAATTTATCTGTTTTAAGTACCTCATGTAAGTAGGATCAGACAGTATTTGTCCTTTTCCATCTGGCTTCCTTCATTTAGCATAGTGTTTTCAAGGTTTATCCATGTGGTAGCACGGTGTCATAATTTCCTTCCTTCTTAAGGCCAAACAATATTCCATTGTCTAAATACACCATGTTTTGTTTATCCATTCATCTGTTGGTAGACACGTGTTTTACCTTCCGCCTGGAGATTTTCCATTAAGTAAATCTTTCTTTTTTCAGATTTCTACAAACTCTATGTTTCGTTTCATTGAAAGACTCAGATTGATCTTTTTCATGTGCCCTCGGTCTCTCTGACATGATTATGACACTTTCTAGAATATAAAGCAAGTCACCGTCACAAAAGAGTAAAACCACATGCTGGGGGGGCTTCAGTTTTAACAGGAACATCTTCTGCTGGTGCTGATTCTCCCACCTTCCAGACACGCGCAAGCGCGTGCGCGCACGCACATGCTGCGCGCAATGTCCAGGGAAAGGCTGTCAGACTTTATCTTTGAAGAAGGAAAGCGTTTTCCGCTGGGGTGTGACACCAGAAAAAAGCTGCAAAGTGTGAAAGGTGTTATCTGTTTCTCTCCCAGTTTGACCAACCCTGTTATTAAGAGACTGAGAATTATAATGTAGAAGAATACTGTTTAGAGATTTTTTTCTTCTGTGAGATTTTCAAGACAAAGCACAATTGCTCCATGACCCAAATGACACAGTGTGCCTCACAGCTGGGAAGGCTCTCACGCTTCTGAAAATACACAACTTTATGGATTTTGAAGACTCTGAAGACAATCCCCAAGCACAGACGGGGCTGTCCTCCTGATGGGAAATGGCAGGGGTTCTCCCATCATCTAGCAGCTTTGTGGGCCAGAGACAGCTTGAGTAAGAGCCCGAGAAAGGGCAGACGTGGCATGGTGCCCACAGGTGACAAACTGCTGGGTGGACACATGGAGGCATCTTTGGGGAAATTACTGGTAAATATCTTGAGGAGAAATGGGATTCTGCTATCACGGACAGGGACTATTATCTGATATTACACTGTCTTCGGTACAAATAGAAGTGCCTCCGGGTCCACTTTACCCACAATTCTGGCATTTAACCATCCAATTCCGAGCCTGCGTATGAATCCGGGTAAATGTTTACACAGACCTTCTGAGAAAATTGTGGGTCCCCATGCCAGCAGTCTAAAGACCATTATTTTTCAGAGTCCTGTACTAAATCTGCTCTAAATGACAATACAGTGACCAGCTGTTGATGTTATTGGTTACATGGAAAATAGGAGAGCTGCTGGAAATGGTATTAGGGTGAACATAATTTATTAGTGTGTGATGAATAATTACTTACAAATCTAAAAGGGGCTCTTTAAAGACATGACCTTTAACAGGCTTCCTGTTTCTGCAAAAGGCATACTATATGCCTTGCATATAAGGTAAAGTATGGTCTCAAACTATTTCTTACTAAATTGTGAGTGACTTTTTATTCAAGTCTAAACCATTGTATGTCACATGATAGGGCATTCTCTCAGTTGTTGTTGTTTTGTTTTTTAAGATTTTAAGTAATCTCTACACCCAGTGTGGGGCTCGAATTCATGACGTCAAGATCAAGAGTCCCACGCTTTACCAACTGAGCCCACCAGGCACCCCAGCTATTGTTTTATACAAATAGTGAGAGTAGACAAGGTCGTGCTGTGGTAACAAATTAGCATCAGAGTCTTCTTGGCTTAACACAACTTGTTTATTTCTTGCTCATACTACATGGCCCCCATGGGTTGACAGACCTCAATTCCATACGGTCACTCTGGAATCCAGGACAACACAGCCTCTGCTATCTTGTTAGGGCACCATGTGGAATGTGAGGCTTGCCAACAACAGTACTAGAAGTTTGCCCATGGACTTTGCTCTATCCCGTGCCAGAAAGAGACATAATCACTTGCCCCTCACGTTGCATTGGCCATGACTCTCACCGAATCTCATCTCATTGCAAGAGGGCTAGGAAATGTAGGAAAATATATGTCGTATTTGGCGAGCATTATAGTCTCTGCCACTATAGCCTGACATGACTGAAGTCAGTGTTAGTTTGGGATGTATAAGAGTACTTAGCTGAGGTTCAACCAGGTGGCTCAGTCTGGTGTCTGACTTCAGTTTAGGTCATGATCTCACAGTTTGTGAGTTAAAGCCCTGCATCAGGCTCTCTGCTGTTAGCTTGGAGCCCACATCAGATCCTCTGTCCCTCTCTCTCTCTCTGCACCTCCCCTGCTCACTCTATCTCTCAAAAATAAATAAACATTTTTAAAAAAGAATACTCTGGGGCACCTGGGTGGCTCGGCCGGTTAAGTGTCTGACTTCGGCTCAGGTCATGATCTCACGGTCCGGTCCGTGAGTTCAAGCCCCGCGTCGGGCTCTGTGCTGACTGCTCAGAGCCTGGAGCCTGTTTCAGATTCTGTGTCTCCCTCTCTCTCTGCCCCTCCCCTGTTCACGCTCTGTCTCTCTCTGTCTCAAAAATAAACGTTAAAAAAAAATTTAAAAAAAAAAAAGAATACTCAGCTGAAAATACTAGAGAGTAATAAATTTAACACAAATTCAATAGGATGTTTTGGTAAACCAGCATTTGAAACCTTTGAAAGACTCACACTGAGTGGTTATGTTGTACAGATCTCAACAACACACTGAGAATACATTTTTTACATAACTCTTTCAATGGTAAGCAAATGGGTACTTGTGACCCAACCACTGATGGCATCATATAAGCATTTAGAAAGGTGATATCTTCAGTAATCAGATGAGGCGGATTAATGTAGGCAGATGACAAAGTGTCCTCTAGAAAAAGATGAGCCTAGAAAAAAGCAACGTCTCTAAAATAATCTCCTTTTACAGATCTATTGTTAAATTTATAGCATAAGCAAATTAATATTAAATACTATAGCTACAGAGCTGACCATTTGATTAATACCTTAAACTTCATATGCTCAGCTTGGCCTTCAAATCATTTTTATTTTTTTAAAGTTTACTTATTTATTTTGAGAGAGTCAGAGAGATCGCAAGCAGAGGAGGGAGGGAGAGACAGGGAGAGAGGGAGAATCAAACAGTCTCCACGAGGTAAGTGCAAAGAGCCTGATGTGGGGGCTCAAACTCACCAACTGAGAGATCATGACCTGAGCCAAAATCAAGAGTTAAGTGCTCAACCGACTGAACCACCCAGGTGCCCCTGCCTTCAAACCCTTTTTAAATTCCTCTCATTAGAAAATGATGAATATTGCCCTAAATTTGTGCTTCTACAGTTTATAAAGTAGATGAAAGAGACTACGAGGGAGAATTCTAACACACTGATTTAAGGAAGCAGCGCTATGGACCTCAGCATGTTCTCATCCGCTGAAATTCACCTGAGTAAAGAAGTTGTAAGATGAGTTTGAATTCTGAACCACACGGCCTAGTATTGACTGCATGCCATCCAGATTTATGGGCCCCCCCCCTCCCCGCTTCCCTTCAGATTGCAATGTCCTGCCTCCCGGAATGGCTGTGAATGGGCAGGAGTCAATGGGCAGGATTGATCTAGTTCAATTATCTTTTTTACCCCAAGGGCCTTGGCACGGTCCTGGGTACCAAGCAAGCCCTATTCTATTAATATTTCTGAGGTATTTGCAGGAGTTGCTACTGGCAATGTCACAACAGCAGCCATTTGAGATAATGAATAAATTTCAAAGTCAGTAGTCAAATTGACTGCCAAGTAATTTGAAAATGCCACAGTGGCATGCGTTTTTATCATCCTCGTTATCCATCTCTTCTATCTTCTCTTTTCTCAGATTTATTTTACTGTTTCATTGGTTTCAAAGAGGCACCCTCCTGAGTAATTTTCTCTTAAAAGGAGGCCAAAAGGAGGAAAGAAATTAATATTTTCAACAGTGACTCAGCAAGTTTTGGGTTGTTTTTTTTTTCCCAATTGTGAGCAAAAGATCAAAGAATGTTTTAAAGTTAAAATAAAACCATTTGACTTCTGCGACACGGCAAAATAAATCACATTCAGTGTAAGACATTGTGTTAACAGGAACACAATTTTTTTTTTTTTCATTTATCAGTACTTTCTCAACTTACCAACAGATCAATGCTTGGGTCGTAATTTAAGATCTATGTCTTTAAAAACTGTAGGATCTAAGGACATAGCCAAGAGAAAGAGACAGAAAGAGAATACTGATTAATAAATACTACATGTGCTAAATACTGATATAAACTCCAGACAGTAATCTCTGGGTTTCCCCCATGTTTATCTGAGGAAGGTAAAAGAATTGTTGGCATTCTGGTCACTAGCAAAATTCATTTAGGGGTGCCTGGGTGGCTCATTCAGTTGAGTGTCCAACTCTTGAGTTTGGCTTAGGTCATGATCTCATGGTTATGAGATCAAGCCCCACCTCAGGCTCTGCATTGAGCATGGAGACTGCTTAAGATTCTCTCTCCCAGGGGCGCCTGGGTGGCGCAGTCGGTTAAGCGTCCGACTTCAGCCAGGTCACGATCTCACGGTCCGTGAGTTCGAGCCCCGCGTCGGGCTCTGGGCTGATGGCTCGGAGCCTGGAGCCTGTTTCCGATTCTGTGTCTCCCTCTCTCTCTGTCCCTCCCCCGTTCATGCTCTGTCTCTCTCTGTCCCAAAAATAAAAAAAATAAACGTTGAAAAAAAAAAATTTTAAAAAAAAAGATTCTCTCTCCCTCTCCCTCTGCCCCTCCCTTGCTCACACTTGGTCATGATCACTCTATCTCTCAAAAAAAAATAATAATAAAAGAAAGAAAGAAAAGAATCTGATGTTGAAATGGATACCAATGACCTGGGCCCTCATCCCAATTGCATCGAGTTACCCAATTACTAATAGAGTGACTTTGGACAAATTACTCAGTCTCTCTTAGCTGCATTACTCATCTGAAACCTCAGAACAGGGTTACCGGATAAAATACAGAACACCTAGACAAATCGGAATTCCAGTTAATCAATAAATAATTTTTTAGTATAAATATGTTCTGTGCACTCCTGGCAAAGAACATGGAAATGCAGTATCATACAATTGTGCATATAAAATGCAAATTTAATTGGGTGTCCTCTATTTTTATTTGCTATTTCTGGTGACCCTACAAAGAAGTAACAATCCATAAGGCATTTAGGTGAGGGTTCAATAAGTCTCTATTTCCTAGAGCCTGTACTAGTGAGCTTTTCGATTATTTAAAGTCTCCTTTGATACTGACACTAATCCAATGAACAATGTAAAATTATTTTCATTTTCCAGATCAGCAAAAAGACTGAGATCGTGACTTAGTCCAGTTGTAATGGGAGAGGCAAGATTCAAGATGGAGCTGTTTAGCACCAAAGCTGAGAAATGTAACCTCTCTGTTGCCACACCGTGGCAGACTCTAAGCCAAGGGTGGGTGATGGTCCATGACCAAAGACACGGAGACAGTGAACAAGACTGGGTTTATGGTGGGAACTTATGTCCTGGGAGTCCTGCACTGGCAGACTGAACAAAGCACCTGCTGCTAAAATCTATGTGCAGCAAGCTTTGATAGTGTAGCTGCTGGCCTAGCTACTATCTCTAGCCCCTCCCCTCCTTGCACGCCAAGTGTTCCAAGGAGATCAAGGCCTGCCATCTGGACATTGTTTGTTACAAAGGAGACACTCTAGGGGCCCCTGGGTGGTTCATTCAGTTAAGCATCCCACTCTTGATTTCAGCTCAGGTCATGATCTCACCGTTCGTGCACTGACAGTACAAAACCTGCTTGGGATTTTATCTCTCTCCCTCCCTCTCTGTGCCTCCCCCACTCGTTCTCTCTTTCTCTCTCTCTCTCTCTCTCAAAATAAATAAAAACTTTAAAAAAATAAAAACAAAGGAGACACTCTGGTTGGCCACCCTGGAGCCTGAATTGAATGCTAAACAATACGTTCTTCTACACATTCTGCTTGATGGGAATATAGAAAGAGGACAGGATCTCTACATTCTCAAGATGGTGATTAACAAGGGCATGAGGGTGCCTGAGTTGCTCGGTTAACCAAGAGTCCAACTCTTGGTTTAGGTTCGTGATCCCAGGGTTGTGGGACCGAGCCCTAAATTGGTCTCTGCACTGAGCATAGAGCCTGCTTAGGATTCATTCATTCTCTCTCTCTCTCTCTCTCTCTCTCTCTCTCTCTCTCTCTCTCTCCCTTTGCACCCCCCCCCCAACTCGTGTGCTCACTCTCTCTCTCAAATAAAAAATAAAAAAACAAGGACATTCAGGGAGTGCTTGTACAAACCAGCCTTCTAGCATGTACTATACAACCTCTATCCAGTGGGTTCTGAAACTTTAGCATGCATCAGAATTACTAAGAGAGTCTGTTAAAACCAGATTCCTGGACCCAGACTCTAAGTTTCTGATTCAGTAGCTCTGAGTAGGGCTTAATAATCTACATTTTTCACACATTCCCAGATGTTGCAGACGCTGCTGGCAGGGACTATACTTTGAGAACCCCCGTCTCCTGTTGCAGCGCTGTGTGGTAACAACTGTGACTGCCCCTATAAATAAGAGTGACATGCCACCACTCATGATGAGCCACAAAAGAACTCCAGTGCCCAATTATCACCTACCATTTTGTTTTGCTTTGTTAGTTGATGGGTTTTTTTTTAACTATCATTACTTTATTGTACAATTATTTTCACATCTTTCAGATCTAATAATTTTTGTACTATCCTTCTTTTATTAAAGCGTAACTGAATGTAACATTTTATTTGTTTCGGGTTACAACATAATGATTTGACATTTGTATACATTGCAAAATGATCACCACAGTAAGTCTAGTTACCATCTGTCACCATGTAGAGTTATAAAGTTTTTCCTTTTTTTGAGACAGAGAGAGAGAGAGTAAGCGTGCACGCACACATGTGTGAGAGCAGGGGAAGGGAAGAGGGAGAGGGAGAGAATCTTGAGGAATCTCAACACCCAGCACAGAGCCCAACACAGGGCTTGATCTCATGACCCTGAGATCATGACCTGAGCTGAAATCAGGAGTCAGACACTCAACTGACTGAGCCACCCAGGTGCCCCTTAAGTTTTTCTTAGGATGAGACTTTCAAGATCAATGCTTTCAAATATGCAATATAATATTATTGACTATAGTAACCATACTGCACATTACATCCCCATGATTTATTTATTTTATAACTGGATATTTGTATTTCTTCATCCCCAACCCCCCTCTCCTCTGTCAACCACCAATCTGTTCTCTACATCTAGGAGTTTTGTTTTGTTTGTCCATTTGTTTTGTTTTTTAGATTCCACATATAAGTAAAATCATATGGTATTTGTCTTTCTCTGTCTGACTTCTTTCTCTGTCTGATTCAGTGTAAGTCCATCTAGGTCCATCCATGTTGTTGCAAATGGCAAAATTGCATTCATTTTTATAGGCATAAAAAGTAATATTCCATTATACACACACACACACACACACACACACACATACACACACACACCACATCTTCTTTATCCACTCACCCATCAGTGGACACTTAGGTTGTTTCCGTATCGCAACTACTGTAAATAATGCTTCAATGAACACAGCAGTCCATATATCTTTACAAATGAGTGTTTGCATTTTCTTCAGATAAATACCTACAAGTGGAATTATTGGATCATATGGTAATTCTATCTTTAATTTTTTGAGGAATCTCCATACTATTTTCCACAGCAGCTGCACCGATTTACATTCCCACCAACAATGCATGAGAGTTCCTCTTTCTTCACATCCTTGCCAACACTTGTTATTTCTTGTTTTGGGGGTGTTTGTTTGTTTGTTTGTTTGTTTTGATACTAGCCATTCTGACAGGTATGAGGTGGTATTTCATTGTGTTTTGATTTTCATTTCCCTTATGATTAGTGAGGTCAAGCATCTTTTCAGGTATCTATTGGCCACCTGTAGGATTTCTTTGGAAAAATGTCCATTCAGGTCTACTGCCCATTTTAAATTAGATTATTTGTTTTTTAGGGGGCTGAGTTGTATGAGTTCTTGATATATTTTAGAAATGAACCCTTTATCAGATATATGATTCACAAACATCTCTTACTCAGTAGGTAGGCTTTTAATTTTGTCAATGGTTTCCTTCACTGTACAGAAGCATTTTAGTTTGATGTAGTCCCAGCTGTTTATTTTTGCCTTTGTTGCCCTTGCATCTGGATTCAGGTCCAAAAAACCAACATGAAGACCAATGCAAAGACCCCTACTGCCTATGTTTTCTTCTAGAAGTTTTATGGTTTCAAAAGTTACATTCAAGTCTTTAATCCATTTTGAGTTTATTATTGTATGTAGTGCAAGAAAGTGGTCCAGTTTTATTCTTTTGCATGTTGCTATCCAGTTGCCCCAACACCTTTTACTGAAGACACCATTCCTTCCCATTTGTATATTCTTGACTCTTTTGTTATAAATTAACTGACCATATAGGCGTGGGTTTATCTCTGGGCTCTCTGTTCTGTTCCATTGATCTACATCTCTGCTTTTATGCCAATACCATATTGTTTTAACTACTATAGTTTTGGAGTAGAGTTTGGAATCAGGGAACACGAAGCCTGTAGCTTTGTTCTTTATAAAGAATGCTTTGGTTACTAAGGATTTTTGCGGTGCCTTGCAAATTGTAGGATTGTTTGTCCTATCTGTGAAAAAAATGCCATGGGAATTTTGATGGCAATTGCAATGACTCTGTAGATTGATTTGGGTAATGTGGACATTTAAACAATATTAATTCTTCCAATCCTTGAACACAGAGTATCTTTCCCTTTATTTGTGTCTTCAATTTCCTTTCATCAATGTCTTACAGTTTTCAGAATACAGGTGTTTCACCTCCTTGGTAAATTTCTTCCTAGCTCTTTTATCCTTTTGGATGCAATTGTAAATGGGATTGTTTTCTTAATTTTTCTTTCAGATACTTTGTTGTTAGTATATAAAGATGAAACAGACTTTTGTATATTGATTTTGTATCCTGCAACTTTACTGAATTTATCTATTAGTTCTAACAGTTTTTTGGTTGATCACATTCAAAGTCCTGTTTCCAGCCATTCTGCAGAGGAAAAAAAAAAGTTCTCTAGGATTCCAAGAGGTTCTCCAGTTTTTGTACAAAATAACTTGCAGCCAAATGAGTCTAACTAATAGAAACTACTGGAATCTTTTCTCTATCCCCTTGTCCTTTTGATTCTTTGGAAAAGAGGTAAATTTCCATGGATTTCTGTTTGCAATAATATGTGATCTAATATGCTAGTATTCAGAGAGTGGTCTGTGGACCAGAAGCATCAGCATCAAGTGAGAACTTGTGAGAAATGCAGAAAAGCAGCCTCCACCCCAGACTTACTGAAACAGAATCGGCATTTTAACAAGATTGCCAGGTGATGCACACATACATTAAATTTAAGAAACCTCGGGGCGCCTGGGTGGCGCAGTCGGTTAAGCGTCCGACTTCAGCCAGGTCACGATCTCACGGTCCGTGAGTTCGAGCCCCGCGTCAGGCTCTGGGCTGATGGCTCGGAGCCTGGAGCCTGTTTCCGATTCTGTGTCTCCCTCTCTCTCTGCCCCTCCCCCGTTCATGCTCTGTCTCTCTCTGTCCCAAAAATAAATAAAAAACGTTGAAAAAAAAAATTAAAAAAAAAAAAAAATTTAAGAAACCTCATCTGAATAATTTTAAAACTCTCCCATGCAAAGCATCTAGAGGAGGTTGACAGCAAAATTCCACTTAAATGCATGACCAAGGACACAGTAGTGAGAGAAAATGCCAAAAATGAAGAGGAACACTAAAAAACTGAAATTTCATCAAAGCTGAATGGTAAGTGGGAGCTGAATCTTCAATGACACCAGGAAACAAAGGAAGAAGGGCAGTAACCTAAGGATTTGCATATTAACAGCCATAAAGAGATGAGCTTTGGCCCCAGGCAAGGTGGGTTGGTGGAACAGACTCAACACTAAACTGGGATCCTCAAAGGGATCCACTCTCAGCAAGGACTGGATTAGAAAGAGATCCTCCCAACCATCAGCACCATCAGAACAAAAGAACAAATGTATTGGTTGAAGTAACACACAGAACTTTGGGAAATGGATCATATAACACACAGTCTGAACAGCATATTTGAAATCTGAAGAGAAAACCAGTTAAGAGGAAGACAGATGGGGGTGGCACCTGGGTGGCTCAGTCCTGATCTTGCAGTTCTTCAGTTGGAGCCCCGCGTCAGGCTCTGTGCTGACAGCTCAGAGCCTAGAGACTCTTCAGATTCTGTGTCTCCCTCTCTCCCTGCCCCTCCCCCACTTGCTCTCTGTCGCTCTTTCCCACTTTCTCTCTGTCTCTCTTTCTCTCTCAAAAATAAATAAACATTAAAAAAATTTAAAAAAGAGGAAGACAGATGGGGGGAAATGACAGAGGACGAACCAGAATAGGTGGAGAGATGCAAACCATAAACATGAGGTAAACAGGAGTGGAAGAGAGAATGAGAAGGTCCAACGTGCACCTTTTAAGAGACTAGGAGGAAAGAACAGAGGAAATGGGAGGGAGGCAATATTGACAAAGATACCGGCTGTGAATTTTTCACAACTGATAAAAGCCGCAAACTTAGTTTCAGGAACCACAATGAGTCCCAAGTAGAATACTGCTAAATCTATCTATCAACCCTCATGGTGAAATGACAAGAAACCAAGGACAAAAAGTGATAAGGCCAGTCACTTCTATTTATAAAGCAACACTAATCATACTGACGACAGGCTTCTTGATAGTAGTGACAGGAGAAAGTAATTCAATAATATCTTCAAAGTGCTGAGGGAAGAGAGCCATCATTCTATAATGTTAAATGCAGCCAAACCATCATTAAAGAATGGGAGTAATACAAAGACATTTTTCGGGCATCTGGGTGGCTCAGTCAGTTAAGTGTCAACTCATGAGTTTGACTCAGGTCATAATCTCATGGTTTGTGAGATCGAGCCCCATGTCGGGCTCTGTGCTGACAGTGCAGAACCTGCTTGGGATTCTCTCTCTCCCTCTCTCTTTGCCTCTCCCCTTCTCTCTCTCTCTCTCATTCTCAAAATAAATAAATAAATTTTAAAAAGAGGACATCTTCAGACAAATAAAACTGGAAGAAAGCTCTCCATGTTCTTCCTTATTAACGATACAATAAAACTACCTCTCACAGCTTAGTGAAATCAATAAAATTCTATTCTCTAAACCCCCCAAAAAAGGTGTTTATAATTCTCTCCATCCATGCCCAGTATCACCATCTATGAGAAGCCACAAGGCATCAGGAAATAACTTTTGAAGACAAAATGGTGATTCCTGCACTGGGCAGTGTCTCTGATTGAAATTGTCTCCTTGTGGACCCTTGATGCTGAGACAGCAAATCTGCATTCAAATTGTAGCCAACCACCAAGGGGCTATGCAACTTTGGACCATCCACTCTGGTTTCTTGTGTACAGATGGAGGTAAGGGGGCTGACTATTTTCACATCTCCAATCTCCATTCCTCTGCAGTTTACCCTGCACCTTCCTGAAGGTTGGGAATTGGTATCCACCCAGAGCCACACACTGGGTAGGAAACAGTCGAGGTAGTTGGAATAGTCTCATTTTCACTGCAAAGATCTCAAACCTAAAATCTAAGCTCAACAAATAGATTGGCAGACCAGAAAGTGTTTAGACCAAATTCTCGTTAAATTCTCGTTAAAAAAAAAATAAACTCCTGGGGCTCCTGGGTGGTTCAGTCGGTTAAGCGTCCGACTTCAGCTGAGGTCATGATCTCACTGTTCAGGAGTTCGAGTCCCGCATCAGTCTCTGTGCTGACAGCTCAGGGCCTAGAGCCTGCTTCGAATTCTGTGTCTTCCTCTCTCTCTCTCTGCCCTTCCCCCGCTCAGGCTCTGTCTCTTTCTCTCTCTCAAAAATAAATAAACATTAAAAAAAAAAAAAAAAAACTAAAAGTTCAAAACTCCAAATCCGTTCTCTCCCCCACCCTCCACCCCACACCCATACCAGAGAATCACAACTCTTCTGGGTCTTGACACACATTTCAGCTGAGGAGACTCACCAAGACTCCTACAAGTCTGGAATTTCTCCAGCAGCCTCAGTTCGTCCTTCTAAATACCTCTGCACTTTCTTGGTGTTTCACGTTTACCACTCTCTGACTTCCAAAAGAGAAGGAAAAGATGATTTATCATCTTTCCTTTAATGACCACAAGAAATATTGAATTCTTCTGGCCCAAAAGAACATTTCCCACAGGGCATCATCTTAAATCTTAATTACAAGTTTATGTATTATTCAGGCAATGCTAGAAACTTAGCTTTGGGTCAGCATTGTACTATCAGTCTTCATTCTCTCTCATTAGTCTTTCCCGCCTCACTTCCAAACGATGGTCATTCCAGTCTTGTTGCTTCTTTAATTACACTTCAGTTAGAATCAGCTTTTCCCTAGAGCACCCAACTTTCTCTGCCAGAACACCCACGATTTCTCCAACCAAAGGGCTTGACTCTCTGCTGGGCTCCTTGCTGGGATGTATTAGGAGATGCAAACAGGCTATTCATCACCCCCCAGAAATCCAGTAGAAGTGACGTCTCATAGAAAAGGATCATCAGGTTAATACAAAGATAGTACTTTTCCTGTGGTGCCCACACACGTAGGCACACACACCATGCAGACATTCACACATATATACCACCATACACACACACTTGCCCAAACATTAAAATAAGGCCAGACAATTCTTCACCAGTTGCTCAGAGATGCTATTGGCTTCATCAAAAGTTCTAAGATTTGACGAGTAGCTACTACTTACTAAGTGGTGTGTGCAGGTGATTTGACTATACACCATCGCCATTTCACCCTGCTGCATGTACCGCTTCGTTGCTTCTCCTTCCCGCTTCCAAAGGCTCTGGGCATCTTCGTCCCTCACCTGCCATGAGATCTTTGTGAATGAGTCTTTTTCTTCTTCCTGTTGTGCCCAGGTGTGATGAACAAACACCCCACAGAGCGGTGCGATCATGACCTGAGCTGATGTCAGACCCTTAACCAACAGCCACCCAGGCGCCCCAACATACCCACTCTCTTAATTACGTCTTTTGAAAGAGCAGAGGTTCTTAATTTTAATGAAGCTCAATTTATCTTTATCTCTTTTCCTTGAAGTTTCAGCGCTTTTTATGTCCAGTTTAAGAAATCTTGCCTAGGGGCACCTAGGTGGCTCAGGCAATTTGAGTGTACAACTCTTGATTTTGGCTCAGGTTATGATCTCATGGTTATGAAATCAAGCCCTGCGTCCAGCTCCGTGCTGGACATAGAACCTGCTTAAGATTCTCTCTCCCTCTGCCTTTCCCCCACTCTCTCTCTCTTTCCAAAAAAAAACATTTTTTTTAAGGAAATCTCACCTACTCCATGGTCATCTTCCTTTGTTATATTTTAGAAGCTTTATTGGTTTACCATTCACATTCAGAGCTATGACCCATCTTGCATTAATCTGGTGTAAGGTCAAGTTCAAGATTTTTTTTTTTCCCCAACTAGATACTACTTTCTCCAGCACCATTTATTGAAAAGTAATCTTTTCTCCATTGAATTGCACTGTCAACTTTATTGTAGATCAAGCCACCATACATGTATGTATCTCTTGGACTCTATCTCTCCTATTGGTCTATGTGTCCGTCCTTGCATCAAAGTATTACATCCATGAAATGAGATTAACTTGTGTGTCTGATAAATATAAACATTTACCTCTGCACATCTTCCTACTTCACTTCTAACCCCTTTAATGGTGGGACAGAAGGAGAGATGGGTCTACTCTAACCCGTTTTTCCTCCTCTGAAAAATTTTATAAGTGACTATTTAATAAAAATCCTCTTGGCTTCTTTTTTTAAAGATTGTTTTAATGTTTATTTATTTATTTTTAGAGAGAGAGAAAGAGTGCACGTGAGCAAGGGAGGAGCAGAGAGAGACTCCCAAGCAGGCTCCATGCTGTCAGCACAGAGCCCGACATCGGGCCATGAGATCAGGACCTGAGCCAATATCAAGAGTCAAACATTTAACCAACTGAGCCACCCAAGCATTCCTAAGATTTTATTTTTAAGTAATCTCTACACCCAACGTGAAGCATGAATGTACAACCCCAAGACCAAGAGTCCCATGCTCCACCCACTGAGGCAGCCAGACGCCCCCCTCTTGGCTTCTTTTGGAGAAAACTGAGAAGACTGGATAACTGAAAAACAAATAATTTTTAAGTGAATATGACTGAGATGGGAAATGACAGAATGAGAAAAACAGTACTACCTTGACACCTTGAAGTCCCTAGCAATCAATTATCTACATGTTTAGGGTTTTATTCATGATGAAAAATAGTCAAGACCTTGCATGAATTGCTATTTGGAAAAGCTGCTGTGGTAACTACTACATATACATTGTTTTCAGGGTCTGCTGAATACCCAAAACTCTGAATATGAAAAGAGATTTTAAAAAATAATGAAAAAATTGGGGCACCTCGGTGGCTCAGTCAGTTAAGCGTCCGACTTCGGCTCAGGTCATGATCTCACAGTTCGTGGGTTCGAGCCCTGCGTCGGGCTCTGTGCTGACAGCTCAGAGCCTGGAGCCTGTTTCAGATTCTGTGTCTCCCTCTCTCTCTGCCCCTCCCCTGTTCACGCTCTGTCTCGGTCTCAAAAATAAATAAACATTAAAAAAATAATAATGAAAGACTAGAAGATACAAAGCACAGGCACGTACTTATATGCAAACTTATAGATACACATAGTTTTGTTCTATCAAGAGGCAACAGAATAGATGAAGCAAAAGCAATTTAGAAGAAATGTTCCCGAGAAGAAGAAAGTCTTGAGTCCACAAATCACACTGACTAAACTGATGGAAAGCAGCTCTTGAACTACAAAGAAATGAACTGAGAAAGTCATCAGAAATTAAAAGAAAGTTCAGAAATGTGGCTCATCGCATATATAATATACAAAACTTAGTGACTCCCTTATATAAGAAAGGTAGCACATTAGAAAATGGAATTTTCTATGGAGATGTTCCTTCTGCAGTCACATATACGCACAGATACATAAAAATGTCATTAACATGACAGTAAATCCAGGCTAATAAAGATATAGCATAGACATAGTGAGAGTAAGAACTGGTTGTTGTTGTTGTTGTTGTTGTTGTTGTTGTTTCCAGAAATGTTGAAGGTTTTCTGGAAGACTAAAAGAAGAATGGATCATAATGACAGATAAACCAGGGCAGAGAAAACCAAAAGGCAAAACAGGTACAGGACAAGGCTTTCACAGAAGCACAGGTCATTCCTAACCAAGAAAGCTCTAGGCTTGGAATTGGCAAGAACTCCTGGGTGGCTGGGTCAGTTGAGCACCTGACTCTGGATTTTGGCTCAGGTCATTGATCTCACGTTTGTGAGATCAAGCCCCCCATCAGGCTCCACACTGACAGCATGGAGCCTGCTTGGTATTCTTTCTCCCCCTCTCTCTCTGCTCCTCCCCTGCTTACATGCTCCCTCTCTTTCTCTCTCTCAAAATAAATAAATAAACTAAAAAAAAAAAAAAAAAAAAAAAAAAGAATTGGCAGGAACAGAAGCCAGAGGAGCTGTGGGGCAGCATTTAAGGTAATTACATAATCGATCACCTTTGACAGTTGGGCCAACTAGCCCATCCTCTACCAGGTGTAGACAGAACAATGGTCTACAGCACGTGCCCCTGGCCAGCACTCTAACAGTTACATGTTAAATCTAAACAGAGGGAAAGGTGTGCTTACCAGTTTATGATGGGTGTTAGAGCCTGAACCAGTTCTTACCAGGAATACAATACAACGAGGCACACGCCTGTCAACTCATCTTGGCAGTCACAGGGGACCTTCCACACACACCGAAGGTAAGTCCACCTTTGAAACAGGACTTAGCAACAACCACAAAGCCAAGAATCCACAGGCCCATGCAAGGAATCAGTACTTGGGGTGAACACACAAACACTCGTTGCCCATTCCAATCAGCATAAAAACAAATGTACAGCTAAGGAGAACCAATCATTTGAAGAAAGTCAGTAGCCTGAGAGAGGTGTAACCAACTGAACAAAGCTACTGAAGAAAAATTTTACTGGAGGCCTTAAAAGAAGACCTGAATAAATGGAAATCTAAGCCATGTTCATGGAAGGGAAGGGAACCCTGTAAACCTTTGGTCTCTCTGCCAAATAATATATGACACCAGTGTACTTCAAATAAAAACCCAACAAGATTTTCCATGGAACACGTACACAAAGGACTCCAAACTTCATAGAAACATCAGTGTTGCAAGAATACCCTTGTCCGTTTTGGAGAGGAACGAGAGAGAGATTTCCTACCAAATATCAAAACTTACCGTGAAGATTTAGTAATTAAAACAGAACAGTATTTGAAATGGATAAGCAAATGGAAGAGAAGAGGTAGCTGGGATTTAAGATATGACAAAGATGACATTCTAAATAAAAGGGACAGGCCATCAGGTAAGTGCTACGGACCAATAGGGAAACCACTTGAGGAAAAACATTAAGCTTATGTCTATGTAACAACTTGGTGCATAAATTCCAGCGAGACCAAAGATGTAAATGCACATAATAAAAACAGAAAAGTATGAGAAGAAAATGAGTAAATCTTTAATCACCTCAGGGTGTGAGTAATCTTTCGGAACATGGCAGGGAAGTAATTAAGAACTGGCTTATCAATTTGACCACATAAAATTAAAACTATGCAAAAATAAATTCAATAAATGAGGAAAAAAGGCAAAGAACAAGCTGAGGGAAAAATTCAACATATAAAATTGAGAGTCTTGGGGCGCCTGGGTGGCTCAGTCGGTTAAGCGTCCGACTTCAGCTCAGGTCATGATCTCACAGTTCATGGGTTTGAGCCCTGTGTTGGGCTCTGTGCTGACAGCTCAGAGACTGGAGCCTGTTTCAGCTTCTGTGCCTCCCTCTCTCTCTCTGTCCCTCCCCTGCTTACACTCTGTCTCTCTCTCAAAAATAAATAAACATTAAAAAAAATTTTTTAATTGGCCAAATCAATTTCATTGCAAGAATGTAAACGTGATTTAATATGAAGAGATGTATTAATGTAATTTTTTTTTATTTGAAAGAGAGAAAGAGAGAGCACACAAGTGGGGGGGGGGGGCAGAGGGAGGGAGGGAGAGAGGGAGAGAGGGAGAGAGAGAGAATCCCAAGCAGGCTTCATGCCCAGGACAGAGCCTGACACAGGGTTTGATCCCACAATAGTGAGATTCCACAACCTGAAGGAATATATATTATATTTATATGAATATTTACATAATATATATATGTATATATAATATATATACTAAAAAACCTCTTCATAAACTAGACCCAATAGGATATTTCAAGCACCTAACAGAGTGCCTATGATGTTGGAAGCATTCAATAAATAACTATCAAATTATTGCATAAACCATGATTCCTTCATTTGAAGGAATTTAAAAAAATTTAAAGCAAATTTAAAAAATTTGCTTTAAAGCAAAAGCAATTTTTTCTTGACATTAATAATGGTGAAAACTCAGAGGCAAAACTAGGAGGAAAAATGCTCCCTCTACTGTTATTTACCTCTGAAATAGGGTAAGTTTAAAAAAAAAAAAAAAAGAACCAGAAGGCATAAATACTAAATTTTTTTTTAAAGGGGGAAAAAAAAAGAAAGTACAAAATAATTATTTCCAACAAGTGATCTCATTGCCTCCCTGGACATTCCTTATCCCCCCATCTCTTCCACCTTCTTCCCTGGATGCCTGCCCCCCTCATCCCACAAATACACATGGATAGGTGAGTCATCACAGAACAGAAAGCAAACCATTCAGGCCCACCAAATATATAAAAACCAAATCATTAACACTAAGGTCAATAGCAGACTTGTCTCCTAAGCTTTCCATCAGCATCCCTGAATTGTTGTCCTGGGACAGCAAATGGCCTTTCCATTTCATTTCCATCATTTCTTTTCTGACTGAACAGATCTGACACTGGGATCACTTTGTTGCCTTAAACCAAGGACTCAGGGGTGCCCTAGGTGGCTCAGTTGGTTAAGCAGCCAACTCTTGGTTTCAGCTCAGGTCACGATCTCATAGCATCAGGCTCTGTGCTGACAGCATAGAGCTTGCTTGGAATTCTCCCTCTCGCCTTCTCTCTCTGTCCCTCTCCCACGTGCGCTTTCTCTGCTTCTCTCAAAATACATAAACTTAAAAACAAATGAACAAACAAACGCAGGGCTCAAAAAAGCACAATCCCTGCTGATAAAGGACTGAGGAAATGGAAGATAAGGGGTCTTCCTTCTAAACTGAAAACAGACCCAGAAGTGCAAGATCTTTCTTTATCTCTATAAGGAGAATCCTCTACAATTCTGGACACTTTCATTTTATATAGCACAAATCCTAACAAAGAACAAACCCTTTAATAAGTCCATTATGTGTGAATTTTTCTACCATTTGCATTATTTTGTTCATTTCCAATCAATCCCCTATTATCAATAAGATCCCTTGCCCCTGGAAGGTGGTAATAGTTTTTTTAAAAAGTTTAAGGGGTGCCTGGATGGCTCAGTTGGTAGAGCATGTGGATCTTGATCTCGGGGCTGTGAATTTGAGCCCCACGTTGGGTGTAGAGATTACTTAAGATAAAATCTTTTTTTACAAAGTTTGAGAATTGATACTATAAGCCATTCATGTCTTTTATGTCTCATAGTAACCAGGACAGACTGGAAGCACAATGGCAGTGGAAGTAGACTGGTAACAATTTTAAAAGCAGGTGGTAGTGAACATAAGGGAAAAGGGTAAGAATGGAATTGCTGGTTGGTCATACAGGGAGTTAATTAAAGACTCCACGAATCTATCATTTCAAAGATTTTAATGTAGGGGGGCATGGATGGCTCAGTCGGTTGAGCTTCCAACTTCAGCTCAGGTCATGATCCCATGATTCAGGAGTTCAAGCCCAGCATCAGGCTCTGTGCTGTCAGCGAGGAGTCTGCTTTGGATCCTCTGTCTCCCTCTCTCCCTACTCCTCACCCTCTCATTCTCTCTCCCTCTCTCTCTCTCCCTCCCTCTCTCCCCCCCCCCTCTTACTCTCAAAAATGAATAAACATTTTTTTAAAAAGATTTTAATGTATTTTGCTATTAGTCTGAGTTCACAAACACTATGTAAGTTTTCCAAATGTTTTATGTGCACTATCCAAAAAAGCAAAAATATTTAGGAGCTTAAGAACTATTTTGAAGCTCCAATCTATCTTCAATGTAGATTTCTTTTGAAAAACAATAAAGCTGACCCGTGCCATCAGGAATTCAATTAGACTATTTCACAGGTAATGGTTTCTGATTTAGTGGTGCAATCATCCATAAAATAGAGTCCTTTCAGAGTTTACTGAGCCATTTTTAATTGTTTTTCCTTAAAGTCAAACTGAAGACTGCTATAAGAAGTAATAATATATTTCCCTGGGTATGTCTCAGTGGTTTATAACCAAAATACAGCACCTTTAGCTGAAAGACTTGTTTTAGGTTTCCCATCCATTTAAAATTGGACTTACATTTCTAAATTAAATATACACACACACATATTACATATACATGTACATATATACATGTGAATATTCTGGTAGATATCCTGGTATTATGGTGACAATGATATTTCATATTTTTTAAAATTTTTTTTAGTTTATTTCTTTTGAGAAAGACAGAGTCAGCGCGAGTAGGGGAGGGGCAGAGAGAGAGGGAGAGAGAAAATCCCAAGCAGGCTCACGCTGCCAGTGCAGAGCCTGACTCAGGGCACAAACTCACCAAACCATGAGATCATGATCTGAGCCAAAACCAAGAGGCAGACACTTAACCAACTGAGCCACCCAGGTGCCCCGATATTTCATATTCTTATGAGCAATTTCTTTTACAAAGCTAAAACTGGTCCTTACTTGTAAGAACCATATACATTACGAGGTATCGACTCACACTTCATCATTGAGAATGCCAACCATATAGACTGCATCAATGCTTGGAAATATGTTTAGACAATTTGGTGAAAACTGGAAAACTCAATACATAACAGAGTACAGACATACCAACCCAAACTCAACTGCATGAAATTAAAATGGGAATCCAGCTGGGGTGTGATGAAAGGACCTCCGGTGCCTTTCCTAGCTTGTAAATCTAGAAACCAAGGTCTGAATTCCAACATCCGCAACTATGTGTAAAAGGCCTAATTCTCTTGAGCCTTTTTGGCAGAGCTGGTTTCCATCCATCAGGTGTCAGCTTCTACTAGTGACAGGTGACTGATTCATAGAAAAGGGCCCCCACAGACCAGCTCACCAAAGACCTGCACTGGGGCCCCGTTCATGGACTGCTACAGCACCCAAAGAACGACCTTCCTGAAGCCTACCGTCACCTTCCTGCCCCTTCCAGAAGCTATCTTCATCCCTTAAAGTTTTCAAAATATACACACAACATGACACTTTATCATTCAAATCCCCTGCCTAGCATCCTACACCCTATCTTCTCCAGAATAAATATTCTGAATTCCTTCAAACATTTCTTTATACAGTCTGGTTTTCCCAGGATAGTCCAGGCTTAACTTCGTTTTTTTAGAACAATAACTACGCCTCTCAAAATACGAAGTTCACTAAGTTAAAATATGACATTCAAACTAATACAGAATGGATGTGCATTAAATACCTTATTCAAATTATTCATTAAGGAGGAAACAAATAACATGATAGAGGAACTAGAAAAAAGGTGTTAGAATAAGTTTGCTAGTTGAGATCTAAAACTAGTTAATCCTAACTGGAACTGAATAATAAACTTTGGGGTTGATTTTTTCTACAAGTATCCTTTGTAGACTTCACAGTGTCCAGGACCTAATCAAATAATAGAGAGCAGGGGTGCCTAGGCGGCTTAGTTGGATAAGTGTCCAATTTTGGCTCAGGTCAGGATCTCGTGGTTTGTGAGTTCGAGCCCCGCATTGGGATCTGTGCTGACAGCTCAGAGCCTGGAGCGTGCTTCAGATTCTGGGTCTCCCTCTCTTTCTCTGCCCTTCCCCCCATTCATGCTCTGTCTCTCTCTCAAAAATGAATAAACATTAAAGATAAATTTAATAAATTTAATAAATTAATTTTTAAAAAAATAATAGAGAGCAAAGTCAAAAGGTATACCCTTCTAGGGGTTCAAATAATCCCTGGGCAGGTCTGATAAATAATGCCCCAGGATGATGTGAAAAGAACATTAAATTATTCTCTTGCTTTGTTTCCAAGTGTTGGATAATTTTTCTTAATAGACCTCTTTCATTCTCCCAACGCATCCCAGTTTGTACAATAAATTATATGGCGGCCAAACTTACAGCACCTCATTGACATATTCCTCACCTTCCTGGCCAAGGTTTATCCTTTAGGATGTAGCACCCAGAACCAAAAAATAAAAAACTCCACATATGCCTTGAACCATGCAGGCTACAGAATAATTCGGACCTTCCATAATCTCAGCACTATCTCAGCACTACACATGAAATGAACAAAGATCACGTTAATAGCCACATGGTATCACTGACTTATGTTAAGCAACTGAAACCCTCAGTCTTCTTTACCTAGAATGCTCCTTTGGTAAATATATTTTTCAAAATGCTGATTTTACTCCTCCTGATACATAAAAACTGTTCTTCTCTTGACTTCCGGTGTAGCCATGAAGTCAGCCATGGCGGCTGATGGTACCACTAACCTGTCACAGCAGCCACCTCCAGAGCTTGTGGACAAATGTATAGGATCAAGAATTCACAGTGTGATGAAGAGTGATAAAGAAATTGTTGGCACACTTTTGAGATCTGATGAATTTGGAAATCAGATCAGAAGGATCACCAAATTAGATCAGATTTCGTTATATAGAAATAATTTAACAATGCTGGTTCCTGGAGGAAAAGGACCTGAAATATAAATGGATTTCCTTGGCTTACTCTCTTTTGTCTTATAATGACACAAAATAGAAATTTCTTTTTAAACTTTTAATGTTTGGATTCTATAAAGCTAAGTGTCCCAGTAAAGGGAAATGTTTTGAAGATGCATTGTTGGTTTGTTTTTTTTTTAATTAATTTATTTATTTTGAAAGAAAGAGAGAGCACAAGCAAGGGAGGGGCAGAGAGAGAATCCCAAGTAGGCTCCACGCTGCCAGACAGAGCCTGACAGAGGGTTCAAACTCACAAACCATGAGATCATGACGTGAGCCAAAACCAAGAGTCAGATGCTTAACTGACTGAGCCACCCAGGCACCCCTGAAGATGTGTTGTAAATGTCCATTTTTGTATCTTGGGAAAAGGAGAAAAAAAATTGTTCTTTGAAGGCTAAAATAAGAATGTTGGCTACAAAAATATTATTCCTCCCTTTTGTATTTTCTTCCAGCCATGCATTCCCTCCTATTATATTGGAACTCTGCAGCCTTCTATCATACATTACCCATGCTTAGCAAACATTGCTTATATGTTTTATAAAATCAAGTGGTGATCCTGTCCCTCTGGAACACAAATTATGGATCTAAATTGGTAAACTCTTAGAACCATTGCAATTATCACATCCTCCTAACCCTTAACCCAGGCAAACTGCGCCACAGACACCTAAAGAGCAGGTTCATAAAAAAAAAATAAATAAATAAATAAATAAATAAATAAATAAATAAAGAGCAGGTTCATGCTGGGCGCCTGGGTGGCTCAGTCGGTTGAGCGACCGACTTCAGCTCAGGTCACGATCTCGCGCTCTGCGAGTTGGAGCCCCGCGTCAGGCTCTGGGCTGATGGTTCAGAGCCTGGAGCCTGCTTCCGATTCTGTGTTTCCCTCTCTCTCTGCCCCTCCCCTGTTCATGCTGTGTCTCTCTCTGTCTCAAAAAAATTAAAAAATAATAATAATAAAAAATAAAAAAAAAAAAAGAGCAGGTTCATGCTGAGCAGATGCTCAGCATCTGGACCACGCCTCCAGCTGCCCCACAGCCCTCTGGCTGCTGCTTCCAGCACACTCTTGCTGCCTCCTAAGAGCCACCCTAGCTCTGATGGTCAATTATTTCTTCCTCATTCCTGGCCTCTGCTCCATTTCCCCTCTCTTGAATAATAGCCAGCCCCTCCAGCAGATCCATGGATAACAAGACCTTCTTCCATCATCCCCCGGATACTTCTTCCTGAGTCCCGCCCTTCCATGCCTGTGGACAGCTCAGTGTGTCCCTAGCTGTGCTCTACAATGGACAATCCAAGAATATGTGAGGCAGGAAGAGGATTGCCAGGACCTGCTTCAGCTGAAATTCAAGGAAGCTCATGAAAACCACTCCCACCTTCTGTCAATTTCCTTTAGGAGAACTTCACCATCACATCCGGAAACAACTTCATCCCACCCCATCTCCCAACCTACAGTTCATCCTCTGTATTGTTTAGTTCATCCTCTAGGCCAGAAATTGGCAAACAAAAGCCCACAGGTCACACCCAGCCACTGATTTTGTAAATAAAGTTTAGGTGGAACACAGCAACACCCATTTGTTTACATATCATCTATAGCTGTTTTTGCGCTTCAATGGCAGAGGTAAGTAGTTGTGATGGACCCATGTATGCCCACAAAGTCTAAAATATGCACACTTTACAGAAAAAGTTTGCTGACCTCTGATGAGGCCCCTGTTCCCACTCCTTCAAAGGTCAACTTGAAGGTCATCTCCTGGAACATTCTTCAATGCACCACCTCCCGCTAGGTGGAGCTAATGGTTTTGTCACCATTCTGTCCAGAGCCATTTATGGATGCGTCTATAACAGCAATATTTTCCATCATAAATGCTCAAGACTCACCTAGTATAGCATCTGACCTACAATCAGTAATATAACTTATTACTTTTTTTTATTGCTGAACAATTAACTGTGTCCGAGGCATCATAGTGAGCACTTACCTTCACTCTCTGATATCACCTTCACAATAAGCCACATAAGACAGGCTCTGAGAGGTTCGATAGGTGACCAAGATGACAGAGTAACAAGGCATAGACCAATGCTGGAATCCTGACCTCTCTGAATCTAGTGCCTAGGTTCCTGACTCCTAAGCTATATAATCAATGTTTATTTCATAAGCCTTCTGGTAAAGACCCCATTAGCTCCTTACTCTGAAATGAGTGGAAACTCACTCAAAAGTAAGAGCTAGAGGCTTTATGCTTCTGTTATCCATCTAGTCACTAAAATGAGATTCTAGAATTCCTTGGGAAGCTGCAACAAGGTGTCCTGTTAATGAGGCTGTCTGCCATCAGATTTGCCCTGTTTTGTAGTTAGGAAAGCACCCTTATCCTGTGCAGCTAAATAGACAATAAACTAAGCTGGGGAGACCAGGAAAGTGTACAAGGATGGACCACCTGGTCAGGTCACAGAAAGGCTCTGTAGTCACAGAAATGAACTGGGCCAACAGTCCTTTCGAAACAACACATCAGGAAATTCGTTCGAAAGATGGAAAAAAGGCAAAAAGTGTGCATGGCACATACTTTCAGAATCAGATGGGGCATTGGACACCGAAGAACTGTATACAGGAATATACTGTTTACCACTGATAAAAAGGTGCAAGAATTCTTGAACTTGTTAACTGTTCAACAGAACAAATAGCTCCCCAAGATTAATGGCGGCTATACATTAAGCAGTCTTATAACTAACTCAGCAATCTTACCCTAATATTTCTTTATTAAGTTGCCTATAAATGTCCTAGCATCTTAAATGTTCTTTCAACCAGTATTAACATCTAACGGGTTCCCTGATTAATTAATAAACTAAGTAAAATCAATAACACATGTTATTTTTGCCTGAGGAATCATGATTTTACCTCTTTAAAAATCACACTTTGGTGGGGCTCCTAGGTGGGTCAATCAGTTAAGCATCCAACTCTTGATTTCAGCTCAGGTCATTATCTCACGGTTCATGAGTTCAAGCCCCACATCAGGCTCTGCACCGACAGTGCGGAACCTGCTTGGGATTCTCTCTCTCTCCATCTCTCTCTGCCACTCACCCCTGCTCTCTCTCTCTCTCTCAAAATAAATAAAAATTAAACACTTAAAAAAAAATAAAAATCATACTTTGTAAATATGTTAAAGATTTCATATCTCTAGGAAGGGTTTCAACTGATAAAACACAAAGACCTCAAGTAATCTTTCAAAAATCCATCTATTATTTAATTTTGCCTTGTGAAAAAAAAAGATGTCTTTTTTTTTTTATGTGCTAAACTGAAGAATGTTTGACTGTCCTCTAGCTATCTTTTAAAAGGCACAGTTATCACTGATCTAAGATAATTCAACACCAGGAAATTACAATGGAAGTATTCTCAGTCTGACAGAAGTGACATGTGGGCCAGAAAAAGCTACATAAGAATACAAAGATCTCACAGTTGTTCGTATCACATTCTGTTACAGGTGAATTCAAAGGTTGTATTTTCCCACTTTATGTAGAACTGACAAGAAATGTTTTGAACTAAATTTAGTAACTACTGCCTCTGGAAGAAAATAGTGTTACCTTCAGCAATAACTCCAGAGTCTAGACATATAACTGCCATCCCAAAAGTCTCATCCTTCAGAGAATGCTTTCCCAGAACGATTTTACAAGACCTGCTTCTCTCATTATATAAGATTATTCAGCAATTGCCAGCCAGCCATGTTCTCTATCAAAGCTGAGGTTTTTTTCATCTGGGCTAAGCTACAGGACAGGGAGTCACCAAAGTCTACGGCAACAAGGCTAAACTACCCCTGGGCACTTGAGATGCAAATAATATCCCATTTCTTTACTGTAAATGTGTAGAAACAACTAAATTGTATCATCCTCCAGGTCTAACCCACCATGATGGGCTGGAAGACGAATATATCAGTTCACTTTCAGGTCTCCCTCCACACACCTTGTATCATTCAACCACCCAGGTTATGTGGGATGTTGAGTCACAGGGAAAGGCACATTCTGAACCTAGGTAGTGACCTACCCACGCCAGGATCCATGATAAAGGTGGGGAGAGGGGGGCTCTTCCAGCAGCTCCACTTCCTCCAGGCCAAGTTGGACCTTGGGGACCTTTGCCTCCACTCTTGGTGGGTTCGTCATGCCATCATTCCTCTCATCTTGGTGGTAGTAAGCACTCCAAGCCCCTCCCCCGACCCCAGACCTCTCTCCATTCCACTTGGGAGAACCTCACAGCCCCCAGGATAGATGTTTCTTCCTTCAACCCTCAGGCACTAAACTTCCAACCCCCCACCACCTCCTCCCCCCAGTGAAGCCCTGTTCATCTTCAAAATGGGATAAAACAAACCCATGCTCAGCCCACCTGTACTGCCTTGGGGCCAGAGCATCAACTTTCACCCCGGGGCACAACGCACAGGTTGTGAACTGCAGGACGTGGGGTGTTGAGGAGCTCAGAGTGCAAGAAATGGAGAGCTGAGCCAGGGGTGGCATGAGAGAAAGAGCATGATAGATCTTCTCATTGCTCTCTAGTGCAAGCCTGCTCTCAGGAAAGTAAGTTATTCTCAAATCTTTCAAATCCAGGCTCCTCTATATAACAGCCATATGTCTGTGGGCAAGTTAACCTCAATTTCCTCACCCGAAAATGGGATTAATCATGGTCCGTATTTTATATAGTTGGAGGAGAATTGCAGGAATTAGGAAGTGTAAAGTGATTAGGGGGCACATGGGTGGCTTAGTTGGTTGAGAGTCCAACTCTTGATTTCGGCTCAGGTCATGATCTCATGGTTGTGGAATCGAACCCCATGTCAGGCTCTGTGCTGACAGCTTGGAGCCCGCTTGGGATTCTCTCTCTCCCTCTCTGCCCTCTTTCCCTCCCTCTCTCTCTCAAAATAGACATTAAAAAAATAAGTGTAAAGTGATTAGAACAGTTCCTGGAACATAGTAGTCATCCAATAAATCTTAGATGTTACTAACACCTAGGATTATTAATATTGACTGCCACAGTATATTCTCAGTAAAGTGCCACCTCCCACTTTATGAAGTGGGTATGAAGTTGCCATCATGTTCCATCAGAATGGAACCACAAGTGTTACTGAAGCTGAGACACCCGAGACAAGGTCTCTAATCCCTGGGAAGTAAAACTAAATCCCAAAGACCCTTAAAGGGAAAGTCCATCTCATGGAATTGTGTCTGAGAATGAAGGTTGTCTCAAAACCTCATTCAGAAGGATAGCTAGAGCTGAGGACTCAGTCCCTCGACAATGTGAGGGGCACGTGGATCTGGAAATTCTTTTACATTGTTGTTCCCTCGGATCCAGCACATCACGCCTCTAAGCAGGAAGCTGATATCCTGTTGGAAAATTTTGGACAACCACCCTGGGTTACGCGGGAAACACTGAAACCCCACTGGGGGCTACAGTAATAGTAGGCTTTCAAATGGATTCTCTACAAGATACAGATACTAGAAACTACTCTGTGATTCCTAAACATTCACATGATTTGCATCCAAATCAAATTCGTTGTCTATATTCTTTTTTTTTTTTAATATTTATTTATTTTTGAGAGAGACACAGAGTGTGAGCCAGGGAGGGCAGAGAGAGAGAGGAAGACACAGAATCCAAAGCAGGCTCCAGGCTCTGAGCTGTCAGCACAAAGCCTGACGTGGGGCTCGAACCCATGAACTGTGAGATCGCGACCTGGGCCGAAGTCGGACGCCTAGCCGACTGAGCCACCCAGGTGCCCCTGGTTGTCTCTATTCTTGATGTTTATTCATGGATAGTTATTGACGGCAGGCATTCTACTAGGTGCTTAGGACACAGTGGTGGAAAAGCTGCAGTCTGCGACCTCACAGGGCTTGCAGACTTTTAGGGGACACTGTACAGGAGCTGGATGCTATGAGGACAAATACCCAGAATATCTGACTTCATCTGGTGGCTCAGGAAAGTCTTCCCAGGGGAAGCAAATTTTAAGACTAGAAATAAAAGGCATTTTATGACAGGTAGAAGGAGAATGATAGACATCAACGTTAAACGACTTGCTGAAAAACAACAGGGGGAAAATTGAAAATGGCTGGAACGCAGGAAGCGAGGGAGTAAACCCACAAAGAGAGGCCAAAGACACAGGAAGGGGACAGGTATGCAGGGCATGGAGACCATAATGAGGAGCTTGGGCCTTATTCTGAGGAAGTGGGATATGATCACCTTTTTGTTTTAAGCAGATTACTCTGGCCACAGTGAGGACAACAAATTTTAGCATGGCAACATTAAATACAGAGATTCTACATAAAGCTATTGTAGGTGAACAGGTGACAAATGGTCGTGACTTAGAATGGGGACCACAAGGGGCAGGTCACGATCTACTTGTTCATGAGTTCGAGCTCCATGTCAGGCTCTGAACTGTTAGCTTGGGATTCTTTAAACAAACAAAAAAACAAACAAACAAACTTAAAAAAGAAAAAAAGAATGAGGACTGCAAGAAAGAAGTGGATGGATCCCAGAGATATTTAGGATGTGGTCATAATAATAGCTCATGGGGGATTAAGGAGGAGAGGCAAAGCCGATTCCCATGTCTCAAGATGGGGAAGGTGCTAGGGGCGCCTGGGTGGCTCAGTCGGTTGAGCGTCCGACTTCAGCTCGGGTCATGATCTCACAGTCTGTGAGTTCAAGCCCTGCGTCGGGCTCTGTGCTGACAGCTCAGAGCCTGGGGCCTGTTTCAGATTCTGTGTCTCCCTCTCTCTCTGACCCTCCCCCGTTCATGCTCTCTCTCTGTCTCGAAAATAAATAAAACATTAAAAAAAAATTTTTTTTTAATTATTCTAAAAAAAAAAGATGGGGAAGGTGCTAATCATTTACTATGACAGAAAACACTGGAGAACAAGCAGTCTGGAGTTGATGACCATGAGTTCCTTTAGAAGAAATGTTAAATCTAAGTTGAGTGTGCTACGTCCAAGTGGAAATTCCAAGCAGGCGAGCCAATACTTAGAAGAAAGCCCAGACAAGAAATAGTTTGGAAGTTATCAATAAAAAAATAGTAGGTGAAGCCATGGAAACAGGTGGCCGTATCAGCCTGTGTTACTGAAACAAAACAAAAGGAAGTCTATTCTGTACCTACCTACACTTAATCATGGGAATTTCAGGCCAAGTAGGGGAGGGGAGGAGAAGATGCCATGTGGAGCCAGTGGGGGCATATTTCAGGGTGGGATACGGCTTCCTCCACACTCTGTCCCCTCCCACCACCCCTCTTCCATCCTGCCCGGGCTCTCAAGTGGATCTTGCTGGCTGCCCTTCTATTTCTTGTGGCCCACATTCCTCTGGGTCCAGGTAACCAAGAAGGGAATAGAAGCCTCAAGAAGTGAGAAGGGAGAAGCCTGAAGCCACCAGGAGAGAAGGTGGTGAGGGCTATATCTCTTTCAGAGCTCCTTCTCACTAACCGCTTATCAGATTATCAGAATCTACGTGTTAGTAAGATCCCTGGGTGATTGGTATGTATGTTACAGTTTGAGGCATCCTGATGTGTAATATGGGTCAGCAAACTTTGTAAAGAACCAGAGTAAACATTTTAGGTTTTGTGGGCCCATGCTGGGACACCTGCTCAGCAGAGCCACTGTATAGCAAAAGCAGACACTGACGACATGTGACAAATGAGGTGGCTGCGTTCCATTAAAGTTTATTTATGGACACCAAAATTTGAATTTCATATAATTTTTACAGTCACCAAAAAGTAATTCTATTCTAGGAGGATCTTAGAATTTTGTAGGCAGGAGTATTAGATGATATCATAAAACCTAGGGAGTAAAAGAGACACATAATTTTAAACATAGGATCCTGGGGCACCTGCATGGTTCAGTCGTTTAAGCCTCTGACTCTTGATTTCGGCTCAGGCCATAATCTCACAGTTTGTGAGATCAAGCCCCATTTCAGGCTCTGTGCTGACAGTGTGGAGCCTGCTTGGGATCCTCTCTCTCTCTCTCTCTCTCTCTCTCTCTCTCTCTCTCTCTCCTTCCCTCTCAAAATAAATAAACTTTAAAAATAAAATCCTGTGTGAAGATTCTGTTTATTCTACATCTAAATAAAGCTGTGAAGTTCATTAAATAGTCATCACGAGGGCAGAGTCCTACGTGGATATAACTTGGCTTCCATGCTCAGCAGGGAGCCTGACGCTGGGTTTCATCCCATGACCCTGGGATCATGATCAGAGCTGAATCAAGAGTCAGCTGCTCAACTGACAAGCCACCCAGGCACGCAAGTTTCATATTTTCTTAATTGCAAACACAGTTGCCTCACTGTGCCACAAAGTTCTTGTAGGCATTTAAACCAAATATTTCTTTCTAAGGATGAATTTTGTGAGTTTTTTGCATCCTTGCTTGTTTACCATTCCTTCTCTAGACATTTAAAGCTTTACCCATGGGTCAGAGGTATGTGGCCTGTGCTCCCAGAGTACCTATTCTTTATCAAGAGAAAGAAAACCACCAAAACATCTCTGTCACCAAAACGAATGAGATCATTTTCTTAATATTTGAATCACTCCACCTTAAAGCAGATTATTTTTTTCCTCGTTAATCCATTTTCTTGGCATTTCACATGACATCTTCCTACTCTCCTTGGATTTCTTTTCATCGTATCTTGCCAAAAGAATTAAAAAGTGAAAGCTGAAACTCTTCATTTCATTTTTAAAGTCATGTGGGGGCGCCTGGGTGGCGCAGTCGGTTAAGCGTCCGACTTCAGCCAGGCCACGATCTCGCGGTCTGTGAGTTCGAGCCCCGCGTCAGGCTCTGGGCTGACGGCTCGGAGCCTGGAGCCTGTTTCCGATTCTGTGTCTCCCTCTCTCTCTGACCCTCCCCCGTTCATGCTCTGTCTCTCTCTGTCCCAAAAATAAAATAAAAAACGTTGAAAAAAAAAATTTTTTTTAAAAAATAAAGTCATGTGATGAGAAGATCAAATAAAATTCGACTGGCCAAAGTCCGTCTCTTCCAAATGCTTAACTGTACACATACCTAAGTCATACACAGAGTTGTAACATTTTAAACAAACCACATGTTCTATATAATACAAGGTGGTATAATTTAAGCAACCATTAAGAATCTGAAATTATTCCAAGCAAAAGTCACTCAAAATCTGCAACCAAGTCCCCCATTTTTTTTTCATGACCCCCCCTTCTTAAAAAATACCTGTTTAGGGGCACCTGGGTGGCTCAATCGTTGAGCATCTGACTCTTATTTCAGCTCAGGTCATGATCCCAGGGTCATGGGATCAAGCCCTGTGTTGGGCTCCACTCTGTGCATAGAGCCTGCTTAGGAATCTCTCTCTTTCTCCCTCTCCCTCTCTCTCTCTCTCTCTCTCTCTCTCTCTCTCTCTCTCTCTCTCTCTCTCCCCCACTGCCCCTCTCTCCTGCTCACATGTTCCCTCTCTCTAAAATAAATAAATAAGTAAATAAATACATAAATAAATAAGAACAACTGTTTATGTAAATATTGAGATACAAAAATTGTATACTTGGGACTATGAACTACAGAACGTTTAGTTCTTCATTCAACTCTTAAAGAAGGAAGGATGAGGTGTCTTGATGCCTTCCATTTCTTTTCAGGCACATTGAGAGTTAATGATCATCTTCTCCCCCAAAAAGAGCGAGGAGTTGTAACCTATTTCTGAGACAGGAGACTCACAGAGAGAATTGGAAACAGGATAGATCCTTAGATGCAGAAAGTCACAGAACTGTCCTTGAACCCAGATTGAACCCAGAAAGTCACAGAACTGTCCTTGAACCCAGATTGAAGGCAACAGAAAGCTGGATCATTAATAAAATCATGATTTGCCTTGAGCCCACCAGAGTGCTGAAACAGCAAGGCAGGCAGACAGGTGAACTAAATTTCAGATGATAGGCCCTGAGGAGGGGCCAGACTCTTGAACTGCTTCACCTGTGGCAAAGTGCAGCCCAAAGAGACAACTGCCTTAGAGGGTAAACAGAAAATGGATGCATGTTTAAGGAATTCTTCAAGGCCAAGTGTGGGCTAAAGTGAGGGTCACATCCCTAGTTGCTCCTGATGCAGGAAGTCTGCACTCCCTCACCCCACCTCCCTACCGCCCCACCCCTGTGCACAAGCACACAAAGCCCCACCCACTTGCCCTTTGTGAAGGGAACTGGGAGCCAAGGACTGTGGGTCCCAGGGAAGGGGTGGGAAGTGCTCCTGCCCACCAGCCCCCAACCCCCAAGCCCAGGTAGAGATTCATTGCCTCTGGGCAGGGATAGAAGCCAACATCACTTGTGAAGGTGCAGAAAACCCTCCCTCTCTCCCCCAGTCCCAGGCAAAGGTAAACTTCTGAGGGCATAGTCAGGCAACCCACCTCAAATCTACCACCAACCTTGCACTGGCAATAAGAGCCAGCAATCTACACCGGGGTTGGGCTGTGGAGGAACGAGCCAACTTGCCTGTCACTCATCTCAAGCAAAGTCCACTGCTGCTTCTGTGTTGACACAAAGCAGAGGTCAGCTTCCATTCAGGGCAGAGAATGGAACTCTCTACTGCCCCAAATTCTCCATATAAACTAGTCAGAGTGTGACTGCCATAGCAGGGAACAAGAATGTTGAAAATGGGCCCACTCTTCAAATCCAGATACCCAGGATATGGCTCAGTGAGACTGACCAAGAGAATGAAGAGTTCCCACCTCACCCCAAGCTTAAGCATCCCACCAAATAACCAACAACTGGCAAGATACAACATGGAAAGGACAAGAGCCACAGAGAAAGACCCTTTTTAAGCAGTCAGGACTACTTAAAGCTGCAGGTGAATTGGGAACACAGAAAAATCCACCAGCACCCTAGAATCCACATTAAGTACAAGGCAGTGGCAGTAGTCCACCCCGGAAGCAATTAAAATATTATGATACATTAATGGAAATTATAGCAACAATGAAACCTACAATCAGCTTAAACTGAAGCTGCATTGCCTCAGTCTTCTCTCATGAAACACTGAGAAGAGCCATGCCCACTTCTAGATATAAATCCTATCTACCTCAGGCTCTACTATTCTTTTATACAAAATGTCCAATATTGAATCAAAAATGACAAGACACACAACAATAACAAGAAGGCATATCATGCTGTGGTTGGATGTATTCTATACACGTCAGATAGGTAAAGTTGACGGTGATTTTCTTTTACATTCTTACCGATTTTCTATCTAGTAATTCTATTAATTAGAGAGGACTACTGAAATCTCCAACCATAATTGCTGAACTGTCAACTTCTCCTTTCTATTCTGTCCTGTTATATCATGTATTTTCAAGATGTTGTTAAATATATAATCATTTATAAATGTCAGAGCTTCCTGATGTATTGGCCCTTTATGATTAAGAAATATTCCTCATTCTTTCTAGTAATATTCTTTGTCAAAAAGTCTATTTTGTCTGAAACTTATATAGTCACTCCAGCTCTCTTATGGCTACTCTTGCAAGCTGTGCCTTTCCCATCCCTTTATTTTCAACCAATTTTGTGTCTTTAAACAAACCTGAATCTCTTATACACAGCACACAGTAGGATCTTGCTCTTTATCCAGTCTGATCATCTCTGCCTTTTAATGTAACTATTGAGGTAGCTGAACTGATGTCTGACATTTTGCCATTTGTTTTCCATACATGTCTTGTCCTATTTATTGTATTTTTTACTGCCTTCCTTTCTGTGAAATATATTTTTTCTAGTATACTATTTTAATTCCTTTACTAATTTTTAAGCTTAGTTTTGGTTTGTGGTGTGTGTGTGTGTGCATGTGTGTGTGTGTGTGTTTAGTTAGTTATCTTAGAATTACAATTTACCATTAATTCATCACCATCTACTTCAGGTTAATACTGACTTAATTTTGTTTATGATGTTATTTTTTTAACTCATCTCTACATCCAATGTGGGGCTTGAATTCACAACCAGTAGATGAAGAGTCATGCGATCTATGGACCTAGCCAGCAAGGTGCCCCAACAGTGACTTAATTTTGGTAAAATATAGCAAATTTGATCCAGTAAGCTCCATTCCCTCCCCCATTTTCCATACTATTATCATCATAAGTATTAAATCTACTTATTTTATAAGCCCAAATCAGTCTTACATTTATTATTTTCAACAAGGGTATGCTTTTTAAAGAAATAAGAAGAGAAACAACTTTATATACACAGTCTTTTCTACTGACCCACATCTTTATCACTTCCTGAGCTCTTCATTCCTTCTGGAGGAGCTGAGTTACTATCTACTGTCATTTCCTTTCATCCTGAAGGACGTCCCTCAGTACTTCTTATAGGGCAGGTATACTCCCAGTGTTCGTTAATTTGGGAAGTCTGTTTCACTCTCATTCTCTGAATAATAGTTTTATTGGGTGGAGAGTTCTTGGAATGACGCTCTCTTTCCTCTCTGCATTTTAACTCATTATTCCACTGCCTCCTAGGCTCCTTTATATTCTGATAAGTCAGGCACTATCCACATCGTTGTTTCTCTTTAATGATGCGTCATTTCTCCCTTGCTGCTTTCAAGACTTGCTCTTTACATCTTTCCACAGTTACACTATGACGTGACTAGGTGTGTTTCTCTTTGTGTTTAGCCTTAATGGAATTTTTTGAGCTTCTTGAATCTGAAGGTTAGAGGTTTTCATCAAATTTGGGGAGTTTGGGGGTCACTGATGCTTCCTCCCCCCCCCCCCCCCGCCTTCTCTCTCTTCTCTCCCTCTCTAATTCTTATCACAAATATTAGTGACTTACCTTGATATTATTCCCCAGGCCTGTGAGCCTCTGTCCTTCAATCTCATTTCATCTCTCTGTTCTCCAAATTGGATAACTGCTGTCTCCAGGATCAGTTATTCTTTTCTCTGCCATCTCAAATCTGCTGTTGAACCTATCTGCTGAATTCTTCATTGGGTTATTTTACTTTTCACTGCTAGATAGCATTTTGTTTTTGTATACTTTATAGTTTCCATTTCTCTTTTGCAATTTCTTGTTTTCATTGCCAGTTTTTTAAGATAATTAAACCTAATTTCCTTTAATTTTTTTGAACATATTTATAATGGATACTTAGAGGACTCTGGGCCCATTTAGAATTAGTTTCTTTTGATTGCTTTCTTTCTGAATATTGATCACACTTCCCCGCTTCCTTGTATGTCTCATAATTTGGGGTTGAAAACCAGACATGCTACATATGTTGTAACGACTTTAATTCTGTTTCATTTTCCTGAGGATTGTTTTTCCCCTTTTCTTTGTAACTTGTCTGGACTTACACTGTAAAATCTGTCTCCCCTGTGGTGTGCAGTCACTGATATTTCTGGACAGATTTCTAAAATTTTTATTTGTATTTTTTACTATGGCCTTTTAGTGGATTCCCCTGTGTCTACATAGCTTCCTGGGTCAGTCAAGACATTGAGGAGAGGTTGGACTCAAACATCTTATGCCCCAAAAGCTTCCCACCTCTGCTGATTGATAAGTCTGGGAATATATTCAAATTTTCAATCAGTTAGGTCTTCCTTGGGATTTATTTTCCCCTCAGCTCTCTCAGCAATCCTGCATGCATCTGTGTGGTTTTCCATTCAGCCAGGGATGTCTGAAGAGCTGATCTCATTTCTGCAGCTTCTCCATTAAGTGTCTGCCTGGCTTAACACTCACCCCGAAAACTGCAATGTCACATTAGTAAAACAGATGATTTTTCCCATTCCCAACCAAGTTCATCACTGTTAGCCGACAAATCCACAGGTTTTCACCCCTACCTCCCACCTCAAATCAAGTCCACCCTGTCTGGCAGTAAAGTTACTGGTTTTCCTGTCCAGCCCTGCATTCTCGATTCTGCTGTCGGGGCAGGGGATGATCTGGACAGAAGGGAGAGGTTGCCTGACTTAGCAAAAGAAAATAACAATACAGGAGGAACACCTAATGCCTCAGTCAGTTGAGCATCCGACTCGACTCTTGATTTCAGCTCAGGTCATGACCTCATGGTGTGTGAATTCAAGCCCCACGTCAGTCTCCATACTGACAGTGTGGAGCCTGCTTGGGATTCTTTCTCTCTCCCTCTCTCTCTGCCCCTCCCCCTCTCTCTCTCTCTCAAAATAAATAAATAAACTTAAAAAAATAACAATACAGGATGTCCAGTTAAATTTGAAATCCAAGTAAGTAATGAGTAATTTTTTAGTATATGTCTCATGCAGTATTTTGGACATGCTTATACTTAAGAAGTATTTGCTGTTTATCTGAAATCAAACTTGGCATCCTGAATTTTATCCAGCAACCTTAGAGGTCTGAGGGGAGCCTCAGACAAGAGGGCCACATAAGCCTACTGTTCTTGCCTAAAATTCTCTCATTTTCTTTTGTTTGTTTGTTTATTATTTTTGAGAGAGAAAGAACACATGTGTGCACAGGGAGGGGCAGAGAGAGCTGGGGACAAAGGATCTGAAGCAGGCAGGACGTCATTCTCAGATCTTTAAGAAAAGGTCCACAGAGAAACTCCAAAGATAAGGTTACCTATGGAGAGTGTCAGTTTTCGTATATAGTTAATTCCAGTTCCCCACAGTGAGGTGATCCTTCCGGACTCTTTGCTGGTGGTGAAAACCACTATTCCCCACAGTGAGGTGATCCTTCCGGACTCTTTGCTGGTGGTGAAAACCACAACTTCGGAGTAGTGAAATCTCCACCCTGTGAGTCTTAGGAAGGTCTGAGCCTGGAATTTCAGGCAGGACAGTAAGAGAAAGGCCAGCCCAAAGATGGTTCAGGGCACAAAGATTGATGAGAACAATGCTTGGAGTTACACTACTTTCATTTTCTTTTCCCACTGAACAAGCAAACAAGTGATGCAAAAATACGTACAAGACCCAGGGATTTCAGGATCGTGTATGGATGCAAATCTGCTCCACCTCCTTCACTCCTCAAGAAGGTGCATCTGAGGGACGCCCGGGTGGCTCAATCGGTTAAGCGTCCGACTTCAGCTCAGGTCATGACCTCACAGTTCGTGGGTTTGAGCCCCTCATGGGGCTCTCTGCTATCAGCACAGAGCCCACTTTGAATCCTCTGCCTCCCTGTCTCTGTCTGTCCCTCCCCTACTCTTTCTCTCTCTCAAAATACATACATACATACATTTTTTTTAAAAAGGTACATCTGAGTTTTAGTATTTTCAGCAGCCTACATGAACGGGGGGGTCCTCTCCTGCAATCCAGAGGAGCCAACAACTGCAGACCCACCAACTCTTGTCTTATTTTAGACCCGGGAGTTTGCATGGGAGGAGCCAGGATACATCAGCATCATACCCAAGGATACCACTCACCACCATGCGTCAAGGGAGCCGATACCTGAGTTCAGGTTCAAAACGTATCACTGAGTGACAGTAACATAACACAGCTGTTAGCAGAGACAGAACACTTTCTGAAACGGGGCTATTGCCATGCTCTCTTCCTTGCTATGCCATTGGGCTGCCAGATGTTGCCAAGAGAACAGGCCTGGTGATGGCCTACCACAGAAAAAGACAGATTTGGGGGAGGGGGCCAAAACCAGGCCTCACCGCTCATCACTTGTGCAGTTTAGGGTTGCTTAGACATAAAAGGAAAGGCAGAGCATAACCCTGGTCTTGAGGGCCTGTTGAACGTTTTCTTAAAATTAAACATCAGTTTCAATCCTTCAGCATTTCCCCGTTTTGCCTCTGGGTGTCTCCAACACTTTCTCCCCACGTCACTCAGGACAGAATACTTCTCTGTCACTCAGGACAGAATACTTCTCTTTTAAGTTTATTTAATTATTTTGAGATAGAGAGAGAGTACCAGTGGGGAAGGGGCAGAGGAAGCGGGGGACAGAATACCTGAAGCGGGCTCTGTGCTGATAGCAGAGAGCCCGATGCGGGGCTCAAACTCATAAACCTTGAGATCATGACCTGAACTGAAGTTAGACACTTAACCGACTGAGCCACCCAGGAGCCCCTGGACACAATACTTTTCAAATCCCAGATCTGCTCATTTTGCTCTCTTAACAGATGGATCAGGTCTCTTAGAGTCTTAGCCCCACGCGTAGCATAGTGTTGGTCATAAGCACTAATATGGCAGGCCTCATTTCATTACATTTTGTTTTCTTGCACTTCGCAGATTTTGCATTCTTTTAACAAATTAATAGTTTGTGGCAACCCTGCATAGAGCAAGACTGTCAGTGCTATTTTTCCAACAGTGTGTTCCCACTTCATGTCTCTGTGTCGTATTTTGGTAAATTTTGCAATTATTTCAAGCTTTTTCATTATTACCCTCTTTGGTATGGCAATCTGTGATTAGTGATAATGACTCACTGAAAGCTCAGGTGATGGTTAGCATTTTTTTAGACATAAAGGGTTGTGTTTTTGAGAGAGAGAGAGAGAGAGAGAGAGAGAGAGAGAGAGAGAGAAAGAAAGCACAAGTGTGCACAAGCCGGGGAGGGGCAGAGAAAGGGAGAGAGACAATACACGCTGCCAGCACAGAGCCCAATTCGGGGCTCGATCTCATGACTGTGAGACCATGACCTGGGCTGAAATCAAGAGTCAGACATTTAACCAACTAAGCCAACCAGGAGCCCTATAAGGTATTTTTAAATTAAAGCATATACATTATTGGGGCACCTGGGTGGCTCAGTCGGTTAAGTATCTGACTTTGGCTCAGGTTATGATCTCACAGTTTGTGAGTTCGAGCCCCGCATCAGGCTCTGTGTTGACAGCTTGGAGCCTGGAGCCTGCTTCGGATTCTGTGTCTCCCTCTCTCTCTGCCCCTTCCCCGCTCATGCTCTGTCTCTCTCTGTCTCTCAAAAATAAATAAACATTGAAAAAAAATTAAAGTATATACATTATGAGTTTTTTTAGACATAACATTATTTCACATTTAATAGAATACAGTATACTTACTGTAAAACCAACTTTCACGTGCCCTGGGAAATGAAAAAGTTCATTTGACTCACTTTCTTGCAATAGTCATTTTATTTGCAGTGGTCTGGAACCGAACCTGCAGTATCTCTAAGGTATGCCTGTACTTAGTGAGCTCTTACTATATGCCAAGCACTGTTCTGAATAGTTTTACATGCACTGACACATCTAATTCTTAAAACAATCCATTAAAGGGGTGCCTGTGTGGCTCAGTTGGTTGAGCATTGGACTTTGGCTCAGGTCATGATCTCGTGGTTTGTGAGTTTAAGCCACACATCGGGTTCTGCTGTTAGCACAGAGCCTGCTTCAGATCCTCTGTCCCCCACTCTCCCCTGCCCCTTCCCTACTTGTGCTCTCTCTCTCTAAAAAAATAAACAAACATTACCAAAGAAAAAGCCATTAAAAAAATGGCATGAACTATTATTATCCCCATTTTATGGATGAAGGAAGTGAGAAACAGCGAGTATCTTGTCCCAAGTGATACAGGTGGTAAATGTGGAAGCTGGAATTCAAGGCAGGTGGACTCTAGATCCAGAGTCTACCCTCTGACCGTGATGTCCTACCACCTTATTTTAAACAAAAGTCTCATGAAGAATGATTTCATAAAACAAACAAGTGAAATTCACTTCACTGTGGCATTCCTCAGATCAAAGCAGGATTGCATTTTGTACGGTTGAGTTTTTAAGTGGGACACTTCATTTAAACACCCCCAGTGGAAGGAAAGTTTAATTTATTCGCCTAGATAATTGTGAGAAGATTAAAAGTAGATGCACTAACTTGACATAAACCTCCTGGGAACAATAAAATGTAAACAGAAATAAATTAACATTTAGTTTCTACTAAATGTCATACGGGCTCACTTGTTAACATGTTCAGCCAGTATTGTTTCATTTATATGCCCCACTCCCTGCATTTCAAACACCCAATCACAGCCATTGGCACTAATTCGCTGTTTGTATCGGGGCTTCTATTCTCAATCCATATACTAATAACTTCGGTTTTTACAATGCGTTTCAACGTATCAATTACCTTCTTACACATCATCTCGCTCAATCTTCAAAACAACCCTAGCAGGCCAGCATTATAATCTTCATTTTAGGGTGCCTCGAGTGACAAGCAAGGAGTTTAAGAAATGTTTTCAAGAGCACACAGCTCATAAGCAGCAGAATACAGACTCAACCCTCAACCCAAACTTCACGTATGAGCCCTTTCCAATTGCCCAAAGCTGGACAAAAAGATAGGCGGCTTCCACCATGGTACCAAATCCCATCCCTCACGGGGCCACAGACTAAAACAGAGTAAATAACATTTATGGTTATATTAAAGTCTTGTCTCAGAAAAGCTTGGATACTTGAAGCTTCATGAATCTTGCCAAATGTCTCCACAGCTCATAAAAGGGAAACCCAAAATGTGGACGAAAGCGCCCTGTTGGTCCTAATGCCGATAACCCAACCACGCACAACCCCTCCCCCGCCTGGTGTCTGACTTTCCAGAAGCTCCCCAGGTCACCTGGCCTGAGCTTTATTTGCCTTCCAGTCACAGAACACAAAGTAGGAAGTTGAAAGTAATGTCCTTGTTTCCAAGGAAGACATGTTGAGGTATCTCTAACAAAGAGCACAGAGCTCACAGATTCACAGATAAGTATACAGAAGAGGCGGCCAATCTAGCTCTTCCTCTCACTCGTTGAGCAGCTTGGGGCAAATCTCTTCTCTTGGCGTCCGACTGCTCATCCGTTACAAAAAAAAAAGGGGGTGTCTAGGTCAGGTGTGTGCAACGAGGGCCTGTGGGTCAAATCCCGTCTGACGCCTGTTTTATAAATAGGGTTGATTGGAGCACGGCCCCATCCATGCATCAATTATCACTGACGGCTGCTTTCGCACAAAGGCGAAGCTGCACAGTTGTGACAGAAACCATGTGGCCTGCAAAGACTCAAATATTTACTACCTGGCCCTTACAGAGAAAGTTTGGCAACCCCTGGGCTAGATCATGCTCCAGGCTTCTCCCTCTGGCTGCAAATCTCTGGTCATAGCAGAATATAAAAAACAGATGTGAATTCTGTAATCACCATGAAAAACAAGGAGGGGTATTCTCCGGCACATAATCTCCAAGGACCCCATAAAAAACAGAAGGCAAGTGGGATCCGAGGGAAATGGGAAACCGTGGCCCGTAGCATCCACGAGAAAGGGGCAGCCACGGAAGGTGGGAATGACCCCAGGGAACACCTAGCTCAGAGAAGGAGGACACAGAGGAGGGGGTCCCTGGGAGGCTGGCAGTGTGGCCGGTTAGAACCCCACAGCAGAAGCAACCAGTGGCCTACCCTTGACCAAGCTCTCCATGCCCAGCTTCAGCAAGATAGGCTTTGGCCCCAGACTGGAGTGATGAGGGCATTACATGAGCTGGTGCATTAGGACAGTGCCCCCTAGTGACTGGCAATCCCCCACTCGCCCCCAGAAAAAGGAGGATTGCATTCCCAGGAGAAGAACTACTGGTATGTTCTACCTACCGGCACAGTCCCCCCCATAGTCCTTGGAGAATGGGTGTCACGAAGAGATGACACATTCACAGGGGAGCAAAGAGGGAATCTTAATTACAGGGTGAGCACGTGTGGCCTAACGTTAGAAGAAAATCAGCGCCGTGGCTAAGAGGCCCCAAGTACAAACACAACAGAATGCCTGGGAGACAGTGTTACTGAAGCAAACAGGACAAGACTTGAGAATAATAACCTAAAATACATAAAGATGTCTTAGAAATAAATAAAAAAAAGACAATGAATCTAAAAAATAAAATAGCCAGAGGCGCCTGGCTGGCTCAGTCGGTTGAGCGGCTGACTTCAGCTCAGGTCATGATCTTGCAGTTCGTGGGTTTGAGCCTCACATCCAGCTCTGTGCTGACAGCTCAGCCTGCTTCAGATTCTGTGTCTCCCTTTCTGTCTGCCCCTCCCCCACTTGTGTGCGCATGTGTGCTCTCTCTCTGTCTCTCTCTCTCTCTCTCTCTCTCTGTCTTTCTCTCTCTCTGTCAAAAATAAATAAAAACATTTTTTAAAAATTGAGTTAAAAAAATACCCAAAGGTTATGAACAGGCAAGGCAATTCACAAAAGATAAACACCAACAGCTGTACATAGATTTAAAGGTTCTAACTCAAGTGACAGGAGGCTTCAGATTCAAACAACAGTTAACCTACTATCCCTCCCCCCTGCCCCTATTGGACTGGTAAAACTCTGAGAGAATGAAAGCAACTGTGTCTGAGGAAGGAAGCATACTTTAGATTAAGCTTTTTTTGAAAGAGAGAGAGAGAGAAAGAGAGAGGGATGGGGGAAGAGAGTGTGTGCACACAAGCAGGGGAGGAGCAAAGAGACAAGAAAAGAGAATATTAAGCAGGCTCCATGCTCAACGTGGAGCCCGACATGGGGCTCGATCCCACGACCCTGGGATCATGACCTGAGCTGAGATTAAGAGTCAGATGCTCAACCGACTGAGCCAGCCAGGCGCCCCTTAGATCAGCCTATTTAACATTAAATACCCATATTTTCTTCAATCTACCAATCTTAGTCTCTGCCAGAGAGAAATACTATGACACATGCAGAAAGATGCAGGGACAAGGATAGTCACACAGCACCGTTTAGATGAAGAAAATCAAAGTAGCATAAATTCCCACCAATAACAAACAGATCATTAGCAAATCCTGGTACACAGGAGCCAGGAAATACTCTGCATTCTGTGCAGTAGGGTAACTGTGAGCTTCTGATGGACGGTGGCTTTTTTTTTTTTTTTTTTTTTTTACCTTATTCTCTTGCTCCTAGAACAATAGCTATCATATGGAGGTACTAAAATTTACTGTACGAGTTAAAATCTATATGAATGTGCCCGTTCCCTGGGATGCTGATGTGTATGGACTGCATCAACACACACTCTCTTATTCTCCAGCTTCCCATCAGGTTCAGCCAATGAGAATCTTCTTCCAAGATCAGAGGGAATGTATTAGTCAGCTGGAGCTGCATAACGAAATACCACAGGCTTGGGGGATTAAACAACAGGCATTTATTTCTTTTTCTTTTTTAATGTTTGTTTGTTCTTGAGAGAGACAGACAGAGCATGAGTGAGGGAGGGGCAGACAGAGGGGGAGACACAGAATCCAAATCAGGCTTCAGGCTCTGAGCTACCAGCACAGAGCCGGACGTGGGACTTGAACACACGAACTGTGAGATCATGACCTGAGCCGATGTGGAACGTTTAACCGACTGAGCCACCCAGACGCCCCAAGAGGTATTTAATTTTCCTGGTTCTGGAACCTGGAACGTTGAAGAACCAGGCTTGGCAAGGCTAGGTCTGGGGTGAGGGTTGTTTTCCTGGCTTGCACATGGCCCCCTTCCCACTGTTCCTGTGGCCTGTCCCTCAGTGCATGCATGTGGAGAGAGAGTGAGCAAGCCCCCTCATGTCTCCTCTTAGGTGGGCCTGACCCCATCATGGAGGTCCCACCCTCATGTCCTCAGCTAAACCTAATTGCCTCCCAAAGGCCCCACCTGCAAATACCATTAGGTAGGGTTTGAGAGCTTCAAACATGAATTTGGCACAAATATTTAATCCATCACAGAGAGGGAAGAGCAGGAGGGAAGGATTTTTATTCCCCTTGGCCCCTCTCTATGGGATTGGTGTAGACACAATGGCTGCCTCCCTCCACTGACCATCTCAGCCCTGCCAGCAGCCCATTCTACACTTCTCTCTGTCCCTCTCTCTCTCTCTCCCTTCTGCCCTCCTGCTTCCATCCTTCCTACCCCCACAACTCCTCCCCACCATACCCCCGCCTCATCTAGCAGTAGTAACAGTACCCTCACAATCAATGATCTCAGGCCCTATGCTTTACCTATACCCTGGCCATCAAGTTCTGTGTATCAAACTCCCCTCCAATTACCCAGTTTGATCAACCCTGACCGACATGGATAGATGTCTAGAGCATATTTTTAAGTAAAGAATGCAAGTGTCAAGGGGTCCCTGGGTGGCTCAGTCAGTTACGCATCTGACTCTGGATTTTGGCTCAGGTCGCAATCTCAAGGTTACATGAGTTTCAGCCCCACATGGGGCCCCGTACTGACCATCCAGAGTCTGCTTGGGATTCTCCCTCTCTCTGCCCCTCCCCCACTCACACTACCTCTGTCCCTCTAAAAATAAATAAGTAAACTTTAAAAAAAAAAAAAAAGAAGAAGAAGAATGTAAGTTTCAGACCAGAGCACAGATAATGGCCTAAGTCGTGTAAGAATACATATAAAACAAAATTACGTATTTCTCCGTGTGCATATGTGTATGTATATTCAGAGAAATGGATGAGAAAGGATGTTTACTACACTGATGACAGTGATTGTGCCTGAAAAGAAACAGACTGAGGAGGTGAGCAGGGAAGAGGGGTCAAGGGGAAATCTCACCTCATCTCTATTGTTAGAATTTTGAACAGTGAGTATGCACTTACTTACTACCCGTTTAATTGAAATAACCTGAAAGAAAAAAATGTATGAAGGAAGTAAAATGTTGATTCTATATTTTTATTATATTTATTTTTATTTATTTTTTATATTTATTATTATTATTATTATTTTAGACAGAGAGAGTGCGAGTGGGGGAGAGGGGCATAGGGAGAGAAAGAATCTTAAGCAGGCTCCACGCTGAGCGCAGGGCTTGATCCCACAACCCCGGGATCATGACCTGTGTCAAAATCAAGAGGCGGACGCACAACCAGTGGAGCCACCCAGGTGCTCCTCATTCTGTATTTTTTTTAATTTTTTTTCTAGATTTATTTTTGAGAGAGTGAGACAGAGCGTGAGCAGGGGAAGGGCAGAGAGAGAGGGAGACACAGAATTCGAAGCAGGCGCCAGGCTCTGAGCTGTCAGCACAGAGTCCGACGTGGGGCTCGAACTCACGGAGTGGGAGATTGTGACCTGAGCTGAAGTCGGATGCTCAACCAACTGACCCACCCTGGCGCCCCCTCATTCTATATTTTTAAATGACAGGCATAAACAGCATTTCATTAAAGATAAACATCAAAGTATTCGTAGCAGTTGGCCTTAGACACCAGCATTACACATCATCTCTGTCTCTGTTTTCTCCTTTTCTGTCTTCCAAGTTTCTGGAACTGAAAATTACATGAGTTCTGTAATTATGAAATGATTTACATCATGAATTGGACAAATTAAATAAAAGAGGATCGGGTCAGATGATCTCTGAAGCCATTTCAGTTGCGAGCTCTAAACTGGCTGATATTTCACTTCAACACAAAATTATCCAAAACAGCAGAAAGCTACGGAAAACTGGAGGTGTGACCAAGAGGTCTGAGGAGAATAAATGATGAAGAGATGTATAAATGGTCAAAACAGGAGGGGCGCCAGGGTGGCTCAGTTGGTTAAGCACCTGACTCTTGGTTTTGGCTCAGGTCACGATCCCAGGGTCGTGGGATCGAGCCCCACGTTAGGCTCTGTGCTGACAGTGCAGAGCCTGCTTGGAATTCTCTCTCTCTCTCTCTCTCTCTCTCTCTCTCTCTCTCTCTCCCTGTCTCTGCCCCTCCCCTCCTAGTGCTCTCAATTAAACAAACAAACAAACCTTAAAAAAATATTCACAACACGGAAATACAGAGTGGGGCCATCCACGGGCAGCAAAGGTGCTCAGCCCAGCATGTGTGGGGTAGGAAGAAGCAGTCTGCAAGCAGGTGGGAAACTGGACAGATAAAGACCCTAGCCTTCTCTCTGTTGGTAAGGATTTGCATGCTGGAGCCTGGCAGACATCTAATGGAAAGGGCACATGAATCAACCCTTGAGCCTTCAGCAGAGTCAGGAGGCAAAAAAGAATTGAGAGGGTATCCAAGGCCCAAGGCTTGTGCATCACTCAAAAGCAAATTGGCCTGTCCTCCAGATACTCGTATGAAATTGGCTTATCCTTTTGGCCAAAGCGTGTGCCAGAGCAAAACGGGCAAGGAAAGCAACTGGCAAAAAGGAAGACTTCCCTTCAGCTGATGGAGAGTCCCTACAGACCATGATACAAAAAATAAATAAATACTTGATTTTACGGAAGAATTGGGAACCACGGCTGTGTTCTGGGGACAGAGACACACCACAGCACACTACAAAGAGAGCAAGCATAGCGGTGGCAGCCGTCCCTGGAGCCCTGACATAGGCCCTTGGCAATGAGAATGGAAAAGAAAGGGCTGGAGGCAATTAAACCGAGAAGACTGAAGATAAAAGCAGCAGAATTATCATAACTGGTAAGACTAAAACCACAAAAGAGCTTAATTTCACTCGCTTCTGTTCTGTTTGGGGTTTAAATGCCTACCTTTCTGTTCGCTAATTGCGTGACCTTGGGGCAAGTTCCTCCCCCTCTCTCGCTCTGCAGATGATCTCTGCAGGTCTGCTACGGGGTAGATTCTCAATCATTATTAGCAGCCCTTCCCCCAATCTCTCATTTTTCCTCTTCCCTCTTATATTTATAGATTTATGCAGATACCAGAGATATATTTAGTGCTGCTTTCTACCCACTGAAATAAACTGTTATAGGAAGTCATTTGTTTACAAAGCGCATCCATGAATCTGAATGCTAAAAAGGAATTCCCTTCCTAAGTATAAAAAGAACTAGTCTCTTATTTATTAGCAAATGACCTGCTAACAGGCAAAACTGGAGCTTTACTTAAATACACTATGAATCCTTCCTAATGCATACTGCTCTGAAAACCCTATAGAAGACCATTCAGCAGTTCTGTAGGGGAAGGAAGCAGGACCAGTCATTAGAGAAAAGCCAGAGAATGGAAACTTACTAAGAATTATAATACCACAACCTGCCGCTCTGTCATTTCAATTCCTTTGCCATATGGTAAGTGTCTGAGATCAGTTTCCCCAGAGGCAGAGCCTGTGATGCAGATTTGTGTAAAACCGATGGATGAGTGTGTGTGTTGGGGGGGGGGGGGGGGGGGGGAAGGAGCCAGGATAAGGAAGGAAGCCATGCAAGGGTTTCAAGATTTCAAGTCAAGTCTTAGAGAATGTAGCATTTGCTCAACCCCCCAGGGGAAGAGGGGGGACCTCTGGAGATGCCGTAAACCACTGTCCCATCAGGAGCAAGAGACACTTAGTATTTATCATCTCACACCTCTTTCACCAGGTAAGGGATGGCTCTGGGGGCACTTGGATTCCCAGCCACTTCCTGCTCTCCTTGCACTAAGGCAAAGCCATCTCCAACAGCCTCAGGGGCTTCCAGAGAGAAAACACAAAGGAGATAGTACACAGGTCAATGAAATGGACACTGAGGAGATTAGGGCAGACATTGTATACACATGCAATTATTATACATTTGTTAATGTACATACACCCTTGTACGTCATGACCTGAATTCTATTGCCAGGACCTCTCCTGCTGACTTACTTTATTTTATTTCTCTTATTTGTTTATTTATTTTTGAGAGATGGGGGAAGGGCAGAGAGAGAGGGAGACAGAGAACCCCAACTAGGCTCCATGCTGTCAGCACAGCCTGACGCAGGGCTTGGACTCACGAACCTTGAGATCAGGACCTGAGTCAAAACGAAGAGTCGGATGCTTAACCCGCTGAGCCACCCAGGCACCCCTCTGCTAACTCATTTTAAAAGAAATAGAACATATAAGCTGGCGTTTCTCATGAGCATAGATTTTGTTTCCATACATGAACACAAATTAATATATTCACATAAACAGATTCCGCCACAAAATGCATGTAATCCTACATTCTTCTCTTTTACAGTCACCTTTGCAAACCTTCAAAGGAGCTCCTATTCAAGTGTTGTTCTAGAACTGTATGTATTCTATTCAGAAATACCAAGCCCTTGAGATTAGGCTACTATGATGTTAGTCCTTTTTTACAATAGAAATATATATTGAACATATGACACAGCGTAACACTCACATAGAAGGATCTCCACAAAACAGAGGTCCCCACAGTGTCCAGCTGTCAGTGTGCATTCTCTGCTCCCCCATGACTCCTGTTTCCATGAGCCAACTGAAAGCTGTAATCTGCAGGAGCAAGAAAAGGTAATCACATTTAGGCTCCACTCAAAATCATCTGCTGCCAACAATAGTGCAGGATCATTGGATTCTTGAGACAAAATCAGGCTACTTCCTGGTCTAATTCATCTTTAACTCTCCATGGAATTTGGAACTCGGTGTCTTTCAACTGCTGTGGCACAGAAGGGAAAGGGAGACAGCCCATCCCAGGACAGCTCCCTGTAATACCACATTATCATTCTCCTTCTACTTTTATCTGTATCCTCTGGTGGTAAAGCATCAGGACCAGCTATTTAAGTTATACAGTCTAGGGGCACCTGGGTGGCTCAGTCAGTTAAGCATCTGACTCTTGATTTTGGCTCAGGTCATGATCTCACAGTTCGTGAGTTCGAGCCCCGCATCGGGCTCTGTGCTAACAGAGCAGAGCCTGCTTGGGATTCTCTTTCTCCCTCTCTCTCTGTTCCTCCCCTACTTGTGTGCGCTCGCTTTCTCTCTCTCTCAAAATAAATTATACAGTCTACTCTGCCATATCATTGAGGGAACTCGCAGACATACACTACAACTGGGCACATCTGTCCTTATCGATTTGCTCTCATATCACTTCCAGGAAAGAATGATTTCTCTCTGGCCCTTGGATGTAGAGGAAGCTGGATCTTTCTCAGCTGGGTCTCCTGCTAGGTTTCCGGTATATTTGCCCCCAAAGCACCTACGGCAGAAGCTCTATTATCCCTTCTCTGGGATACCAGAAAATATGCCACTTTTTTTTTTTTTCACAACTCAGTACCTCATCTCTCATTTGGGAGTCACCTACCCCCCTCCAGTTGTCCTCTGTCCTTCCTCAGAATAGTAACATGCTATGCACGGTCACTGTTGACTATCTGACGGCAATGTCATTACTCTGGACGTGGTCCAAAGGAAGATCCTTAGTCAAGCAAAAATCCAAATAAAATACAACCTTTCAATCACGGACCAGGGACAGGATGAAGCTTAAGTGTTCCAGGGAGCCAGGAATAAAGTGAAGAGAGAAAGTGAAAAGAAAAAAAAAAAGAAAAGATGCCAAGAAAACAACACAAAGGGGAAAAGACTGAAGAACCTATAGCTGAAAATCAGGAAAGCATCACACAAAGTAGCAGAACCAAAGATCATTTACTCAGGAGCTGATAGAAGGTGCCCAGCAGGGGCCAGGCCAAACTCTCAAGCACACTGAGCAAGGCTATGGAGAACAAAAGACAACCTCTGACTCAACTACACTAGGGTTTCCCCACTCACAGTCTGTTTTCCGCCTATTTTCCCGTTTATAAAATATGCCTAAGAATTCCTGAGACATAAAACCTTTGGCACTCTGCTGTGAGAATTTTAAGTGTGGAAAATGCTTTTTACTTGTTGGGGAAAATGTAATTTCCAAGCCGCATAATCATAACTGCCTGCAAGCAAGCCGCCCATACACAGATGCTTTTAAAAATAAGTGCATCAAGCCACGTGTCTACTGTGCTCTTTGTTGAAAAGACTTCCTTCCTTTCCCTTTACCGTCATGTATGGGGACTGTATTATATTAACTAAATATATTCTATTACCATATATGTATCACGATAAGTGAATTTTTTTCATCAATCAAGGCTTTTTTATTCTAATTAAACTGACAGCCAATCTGGGTTCCCTATGCTACACCCACATGCTACTTTTATAGATGATGGCCATGTTTTTGTTTTTGTTTTTTTTAATGATTATTTAATTTTGAGAGAGACAGAGCATGAGTGGGGGAGGGGCAGAGAGAGAGGGAGAGACAGAATCTGAAGCAGACTCCAGGCTCTGAGCTGTTAGGACTCAGAGGGCTTGAACTCACAATCCACGAGATCATGACCAGAACCAAAGTCGATGCTTAACGAACTGAGCCACCCAGGCACCCTGCTGATGGTCATATTTGTTTTAGCTTTTAATTAGCCTTCACTAAGAGTAGCCAGTGAGCATCTGACTCTTGATTTCAGCTCAGGTTCATGATCTCAAAGTCATGGGATCAAGCCCCCCATTGGGCTCTGCACTGAGCATGATTCTCAAAGTGTGCTTCTTAGACCCTGGATCCCCCAAGATCCAATGAGGGAGTCCAGAAGGTCAAAATTATTTGTATAAAAGTCCTAAGCTGCTATCTGCCTTGTTTACTCTCATTCTCTGACAAGAGTACAGTGGAGTTTTCCAGGAGGGGTGTGACTCACGGTATCCCAACAGTCTAAATGAAATTTTTAAAGACATCATACTGACACTGAAAAGACTAAACAGAAGCTCAAGGTAGATTTTACTCCTCAGCATATATCAAATAATTCAACCTCTCTCAACAGTTATTTATTAAGGCTTTCCATATTCCAAGCCACCGCCCCATGGGGGGTCATGAAGATGAAAACCAGATCCTGTGCCACAGACATAGCTGGAGATATACATTCCACAAACACATATCGGCACTTCTGTGAAGGTTGCTGGAAACGTCCTTCCCAGCTCACAGGCCACTGTCAAATATTCAGCTCTGCACAGTCACCTTCTAGAACATGTACTTCAGTACCTAGTTGCCCTATATGCACTGACACCCGAAAGGTCCTGGAAAGCATGGAGGGCATTAGCCACTCCAATGACCAGATTCCGCTGTCATTGGGAAGTCTAGAAATAAGTCTGAGATGATCTCAAATTTTGCACAGCACCTTGTTCAAATGAATTGTTTAGAGAATCAATTTACTTAATTGGTATTTTTATCGAAGTAATACAGTTGCGGGGTTGAAGAATCAAACACACAAAAAGGCCAATAATGAGAAACCACACTTCCCTCTCTCACTTTCCCAAATGTCCACTTCCCAGAATCCAACAGTTTCAACAGCCCCAAAGTGTCTCTTCCGGCGTTTACTTTCCGTGTTTCTAAATAATATGTTTATTCTGCCATTTACTCACTTCAAAATTTTGGATGTTGTCTGCTGACTTCCAAATATGGGAAATGAAGATTTAGCGCTTAAGTTTCTGCCACCTTTCCACAAACCTCCACATCAAGTAATGTGAAAACTTACGTAGAAATCTATCGTGGGCATTCATATTCTTGGAGTTAGGTAAAAACATTGTATTGCAAAATTAAGTAGTGTAGTATTATTTAGTTTCCTTTATTATAAAACATTTCTATAATTATTTTATAACTAAAATTGTAGGGGCACCTGGGTGGCTTGGTCAGTTAAGTGTCCAACTTCAGCTCAGGTCATGATCTTATGGTTCATGAGTTCAAGCCCCACATTGGGCTCTGTGCTGACAGCTCGGAGCCTGGAGCCTGCTTCAGATTCTGTGTCTCCCTCTCTCTCTGCCCCTCCCCCGTTCACGCTCTGCCTCTCTCTCTTTCTCCCTCCCCCAAAAGTAAATAAACATTAAAAAAATTTATAAATAAATAAATAAAATTGCAGTGGGGCGCCTAGGTGGCTCAGTCAGTTAACCCTCTGACTTGGGCTCATGTCATGATCTCATGGTTCATGGGTTCGAGCCCTGTGTGGAGCTCTCTGCTGTCATCACAAGGTCTATTTTGGATCCTCTGTCTCCCTCTCTTTCCGCCCCTTCCTTGCTCGTGCACACACACTCTCCCTCTCTCTCTCCAAAAATAAGTAAAATAAACATTAATAAGAATTTTTTTATAAAAAATTAAAATTATAGTATGTTGGGGGCACCTGGCTGGTTCAGTCAGTAAAGCATTCAAGTCTTGATCTCAGGGTCATGAGTTCAAGCCCCACATTGGGTGCAGACCCTGTATGTATATACAAATATATAAATATATATATATATATATGCACACACACACATACACACATACACATATATATAAAAATCCTGAACTCATTTAAAAAATGTAGTATAATTATATCATAATAAAATACCTAATATTATATTATGCTAATTATATAACCATAACACAATCTAATGAGTATGTATTAATTACAAACAGTAAATTATTTGTTATAAAATATTTATATTTCATATTATAATGAAATGTTGTTTTTCATGTTTTATAGCAAAATCCATGTTATAAAATATTTATATTTCATATTATAATTACATATTTATGCTACTTGCTATATTGTTATACACAGGAAAATCATGTTGTGATTTATAATACTGTATTATATGACTATTAAATCATGTTACAATAGGGTTTGGTTTTCTTTATTATACACAAGGTCTCCTATATTATATTGGTTTCCTATAGTATAAACAAGAATAGTTTTCTTTTTGTCAATGTTTATTTCTTTTGAGGGGGAGGGTGAGGAAAGGAGAGAGAGGCGGATGGAGAATCCCAAGCAGACTCCACGCTCAGTGCAGAGCCCCATGTGGGCCTCAATCCCATGAACCGTGAGCTCATGACCTAAGCAGAAACCAAGGTTGGACCCTCAACCAACTAAGCCACCCAAGTGCCCCAAGAATAACTTGTTTTGTTTTCTTCTTCACCCACTCACCTGTTGTTAAACTCCCCTGTATACCAGCTCCCATTCTAAACACAGAATAGAGGTGTGACCAAAGATCCCTGGCCCCTTGGCTCTGACATTACAGTAGGAGACTCTAAACACAATAAATAATTGAATTCAGAAGTTGGTAGGTGGTATTAAAAACAAACAAACAAACAAACACACACGCACTATTTCCTTAGTTTTCTAAATACTATGCTAGTTTTCTAGGTACTATGCTGAAGTTTTCTTCACATATGCCATGGTATCTGTCAAATGTCTACCAGTATTATTTTTCAAATATTTGAATATAATCAGATAATCTGATTTTTATTTTTTTTTTAATTTTTTTTTAATGTTTATTTATTTTTGAGAGAAACAGAGACAGAATACGAGTGGGTTAGGAGCAGAGACAGAGGGAGACACAGAATCTGAAGCAGGCTCCAGGCTCTGAGCTGGTAGCACAGAGACTGACGCGTGACTTGAACTCGTGAACTGCGAGATCATGACCTGAGCTGAAGTTGGATGCTCAACTGACTGAGCCACCCAGCCGCCCCCAGATAATCTGATTTTTAAAAAGATCTCCCCACCAGCAGAGAACTGGGCATTTACTGAGGTATGCCCAAATATCAATATATGGACATTTTTTTAAATATTTATTTATTTTCGGGGACAGTGCAAGCAGAAGGGGGGCAGAGAGAGAGGGAGGCAGAGGATCTGAAGCAGGCTTTGCACTGACAGCAGCAAGCCCGATGTGGGCTCGAACTCACATAGAGATCAGGACCTGAACCGTGAGATCATGACCTGAGCAGAAGTTAGACACTCAACCAACTGAACCACCCAAGCACCCCTAGACATTTTTTTTTTATCTGAACAGGAAACCTTACCCTCTCCTCCCTGTTATCAGTATCTGAGAAGAGAAACCGGCAGCCTGATTCACAGTACACAGTCTTTTCCTAAAACCTACCGTCTTTAACCATGACCTCTGCTCCCTGCCCTCCATGGTGCTAAGTATCCTCAGTACTCCTCAGCTGGAGCGCCAGTCCAGAGGCAATGCTCAGTGAAGACAGGTGCCATCTTCAGGATGTGGTATACACACTGAATCAGAGACCTCTAAGAAGACTACTGGATCCAGGAACCAAGGCAAAGAATTAGAAATAGCCCCCACTTGGAGCACCTGGGTGGCTCAGTCGGTTAAGCGACCGACTCATGACTTTGGCTCAGGTCATGATACCACAGTTCATGAGTTCAAGCCCTACATCAGGCTCTGCGCTGACCGTTGGAGCCCACTTGGGGTTCTCTGTCTCCCTCTCTTTCTGTCCCTCCCCTGCTCTCTCTCTCAAAATAAATAAACATTGAAAAAATAAATAACTCCCCCCTTATCATCATTCTCAATGTCCCTCTGAGGCATTTCATGCTTCCTGTTCTCATAGCTCTGGGCTCTGCAGGGTTAACTGTCCTGATCCACAGATCGAGAACACAACAAAGTCTCAGTGAACTATAAGTTAAGACTACATTCGGGGTACTTGGAATCCTGATGTCCCAGGAACAACAGGCTAGAAGAGCAGTCACCGCCCCGGCAGGGGTGATGGACCCTGACTGTCAGGCGGAGATGGAGACAAGGAGGACTATGTGTGGAATTCAGGGGATCCGCGGGGCATCTCTTGGTACCCCTTTGTCCAGTTGTGAACGTAAATGGACGAGTGCAACAGCCCAACCTGAGGAAGACAGAGTTATCAGGAACTCAGACCCCTCCAGAATGAGGGTTGGGGTAAAACACCAAGGACAACAGAGGGCAGAGATAGCTGAAAACAAGAGCATTTAGAATGGATAGTGGAGGAAAATGATGCATGCCAGAGGCAGCCCCAGCACCAGCTATAGCAGTGAGGGCTACTGACCATCCCACTACCTTCCCCCTTCTAAGTTTCCCGTCATGAACAGAGGCCCCTAGAACCCTAAGGGAGATGCTCCCAGAACATGTGGAGCCACGGAACACAAGGTGTCAACTCCAGAGCTGCAGAAGTATGCCGCTCAAACCTCCCTTCAAGAAAGAACTGGGGGCACCTGTGTGGTTCAGTCAGTTGAGCATCCAACTCTTGATTTCAGTTCAGGTCATGGTCTCACGGTTCATGGGATCAAGCCCCACGGCTTGGACTCCACCTTGATGGTGCTGAGCCTGCCTGGGATTCTCTCTCTCTCCCTCTCTCTGCCCCTACCTCCCTCCCAACCTCAAAAAAAATAAACTCTAAAAGGAGGAAGGAAGGAAGGAAGGAAGGAAGGAAGGAAGGAAGGAAGGGAGGGATTGACTTGCTGTTCAGCCTCAAGGAGTGCATTTAGGTGACATCCCTCAGCTGATAGCACCCTCAAGGTTTGCCTCAGCTTTTGATTCAAGGCCACACTCTTAGCTGGCTGCCATCAGCCCAATGCGGGACTCTAGAAGGCAACCATTGCCCTGGGACTCCCTGTGAACTTGGTCAGGTGTACATCGAGGTCTGCTTCTGGCCATCCCCAGTCCTGCTCCCTCTCTTCTTTTTTCACAGATGTCAGATTGCATCATAGCCTGAAAGCTTTGCATACCAAATTCTGCTTCATCCCCCCCCCCCCCCACTTAAACTTTCAAAAGCATTATATCCACTTCCAATATTTTCTTGTACTCCTACTGATTCTCAGCATCTATTTCCTGGAGGACTTGACGGACACTTCAGTCTGGCAGCTTCTGCATGATATGGGATGAAGTGTGGATCCCATGGTCATATGCCTGCTGCACACCTTGTTTTCTATAAAATATGTCCTTCGGTCCTCCTACATGATATAATGCAGGATCCAGTGTTGGCGAGTCAAACATTCTTTTTGTTTTTGGGTTTTTTTTTTTTTAATATTTTATTTTTGAGAGTGTGAGAGCGTGAGCTAGGAAGGGCAGAGAAAGAGGGACAGAGGAGTGAAGCGGGCTCTGTGCTGACAGCAGAGAGCCAGATATGGGGCTCAAACTCACGAACCGTGAGATCATGACCTGAGCCGAAGTTGGACGCTTAACCAAATGAGCCACCCACGTGCCCCGAGTCAAACATTCTTTAAGCCCTTGAATAGTGGTTCTGACTGAGGCGCTGCAGATGGAAAGGTCATACTCATAATCAGAATATGTATCTGTCCCAGTCATGATGAAATTTTGCTCTTTCCAGGGTAGAAGCAGTTCAGTTTCATCAATTTGCCACCTAGTGGCTGTTTGCTCACCTTGACGAGTATTGCCGTATCAGGAACTCAGCATCAGATTCTCGTTGATAAGTCAACCCTTCAGCAGCAGCTAGCTAAGCCTAAATGGAGAGACCCCATGCTGATGGGTCCATACCTAGCCTTCATCCCTCCCACCATAATTACTCCATTCCTAAGTTCACCTCACAAGCACTGGGGTGGCCGACAACAAAGGTTGGCTGACATCAACTCGTTGAGTCATTGTGTCTACCTGGTCAGTGACTATTCCCCAAGAGATGCTGTCTGTGGCATACCGGCCTGTGTAATTCATATTTCACATCCATACCCAGACATCCATCCATGTGCCTCCTCTCAAAAATCCCTTTTCTGCTACCTTTCAGTCTTGCTTATTGCTTATTGCTAAGCCATTGCCACTGCTCATCAATCCATATATATCCTTGCCTTAGGCCACTTGTCCTTCCATACAGTGGATGACCAAGTACACTGCCCAAAACTCTGCCCACAGATACTATTTCCCCACACCACTTTATCAAAACCAGCCCTGAATGGGGACGACATGTGACAGCAATAAATCTTCACTCTCACCAAATATAGCAGGCCTACTCATCCAAGAATGAAGCTCAGGTTTTCCCACCTTCAAAGGCTGATCGAAGGGGACCTCCCATGAAGTCACAGTTGTGAGCTGAGGGAAAGGCTTCACTGCAAACCTTCCGTGGTCGGCCACAACAATCCCAGCTTCTCTACCCTATTTAGTGGGGCCAAAATTTTTTCCAAGCTTCCAAGTCCTAACCCAGCAGAGTAGTAGGCTTACCTCCCGGGTCCTTGCCAGGGTGTTGGATCGTGTATCAAAGAAGAATATCTTGTAGTTTAAAAAAACTAAACAAAAATCTCCCTTATGCAACTTTAAATGCCATATCCCTTAATCCAGTCCTTCAGTATTCACTCCCCAGCACACCCTCCTAGTTTCCAACAGGTCTTGCAGCTCCTTTTGCATTTAACACCCACCTCCCTCCACTAGCAAACCTACCCTTTCCCCCACTGGGTCACACTGAGGCTTGTCCTTAGCTGTTGGTCTCATGGCTAGGAAGACAGAAGCGGCAGATCTGAGAGAGCCTGTATCATCCTCCAGGCACTTCTATCCTATGTGGTTCCTCCACGGTATTTGAGCAAGCAGGGGGACTCTATCTTCCAACAAGGGAATCTCCTTCAGCTCTAAGAATTCCAAGGAATCTAGGAATTCAGGTACCTGAGTACCTCTACCCAGCTATCTCCATCTCAGATCTCAGAGTCCTGCCCTCTCTCCAACAGGGACCTCGCCTGTCATAGAGGACATGTCCACGCTGAGAATTCAGCCTTCTCCAAAGTGCTGTCGCTCTTGTAATTAAGTCCCGTGCCTGGTCTTTCATTCCATCATCCCTTTGTAAATGCTGCCACAGACACCCTCTGACTCTCACACTTTCATCTGAGTTAGGGATTGAGTGTCGTGAGCATGAGAAGTATTCAGCAACAGTCCTTATAATACGAATGTTCCTGAACCTCTCAAATGCCAAGGATTCTACACAAGCCAGGGTGTCCTTTCCACCTGTCTCCCTTCCCAGTTCCCCACAAGTCACACTAAACAAGGGCACTGCTCCGACACAGCAGAGACTCTCAGTACCTCACCTGGCATCAGGGAGAGGAACTCGCTGCCAGCCACCTGGGAAGTGATCCAACTTCAGAAATCTCCTGGAGTCAGCTTCCTCGGAGCCCTCTTCTGGGACCAACCGTTGTAGGCCAGGTTCTCCAGAAGCAGAGTCTGAACCCAGAGATTTAAGTTCACGGGTAGGGGCGCCTGGGTGGCTCAGTCAGTTAAGCATCCGACTCTTAGGCTCAGGTCATGATCCCACAGGCTCTGCGCTGACAGTACAGAGCCTGCTTGTGATTCTCGTTCTTTCCTCCTCTCTCTCTACCCCTCCCCCATTGGCTCGAGGGCTCTCTCTCTTTCTCAAAATAAATTCATTCAAAATAAATAAATTCATTCATTCATGGGTAAAGGGGACAAGGGCACAGGACACCAAAAGTGTCCACCAAATCCCCCCACCCACTAAACATTTCAAACATAAGCACTGCTTTCCCAGATTGATACTTACTGGATTTGAAACGTCTATTTCAGAGGTGCCTGGGTGGCTCAGGTGGTTATCCAACTTTGGCTCAGATCATGATCTCGTGGTTCATGGGTTTGAGCCCCATATCAGGCTTTCTGCTGTCAGCATAGAGCCTGCTTCAGATCCTCTGGCCCCTCTCTGCCCCTCCCCTCCTTGCACATGCTCACTCTCTCTCTCTCTCAAAAATAAGTAAACATTTTTTTAAAGAAATATATATTTCAAAAGGAAGATATTGAAACAGGAGTTGTGTCCATCAGGAACCCCCAAAATTATGCCCAACCATAAAAAGAAATGCATAATTTCCACTCCGTGGACTTTGAATGAGACATCCAATGGTACTACAAACTCAGGAAAGGTTAGTGATCATAGATCATCAATAAGGAATCGAGTGTAGAAACAAACAAACGAGGCATTGATAGTCAAGGAGGCGTGGGAGTGCTGATTTCAGAAGTCCCATTGCAATCAGGCCACAAATTGTATAACTGAACGCCAGTGATTAAAATAAATAAGTTTAAAAATAGGTCGGGATTCAAAATAAAGCATGCCTTCTATTAACTTTATATAAGGCTCGGCATCTCATAATTCACTCTATCAGAAAATTAATGTACGCTATAAATTCTAAAGAGAAAATGTGCAAAGAAGGGCTTTAAAGACATTTTTAGCTCCTATTTCTCTGTTTGAATTCATAAGCTCCCTTCTGGTTTCCAATCTGTCACAAGAAAAAGTACCCGACTGACTGCAATTTCAGGATTGGCGGAAAACAGAAACAATCCAAAGGCCAATAATAGAGTCGAAATGCCTTTCTCTTTTACCAAAAAGTAGGTTTGCATCCAAAGACAGAGGCTTTGAAAAATGCATTATTTATTTAGCGCTGAGAATAGGGAAGGCAGGCTGTGTTCGGGAGTTTTCTTGCTTTCTGTTATCAAAATGTCATTCTGCTTTACAACCACACTTCCTACATAATAGGCTTGCTATTTCCATTTAAAATGTTTAGACCTTTTTCTCAGAGGGCAAAAAAGAAGTCAGAGAGTAGAGCTTTCTGAGCCTTTCAATATGGAAATTGTCCAAATAAGGTACAAATTCAAGCACAGCAATTTGAAGGGAAAAAAAAAAAAAAAAAAAAGACCTTGAGAAAACACTGATATATCTGCATTTCAGTTTCCTTCCAAAGATCAGAAATTTCCACTGTTAACAGGAGAAGAAAAGTAAAGCTTGCACAATTCCAGGATACTTCCAGGGTGTCCACAATTACCAACATTTTGTCTGGTCATATATTAAAAAAAAAAAAAAAATGCAGCAGTTGAGGTAGGAAAGGGGAACACAGATGCAGGTAAGGGAAAGTTTAGAACCTGGAAGAGTATAAACACTAGGTCTTGGATGTTGACAAATGCCTAATGCTTTTCCAGAGAAAGTAATACCTATAAGTGGTAGAGCTCCTAGACTCTCATCTCTAAAGCAAAGAACGTAGTACGGAAACTATAGACTATCTTGAGTTGAGTTCATTCAAAAACATAAGGAAAAAGCTTTTAAGAAGACCAAGCCTAGAGCCACAAGATTTAGAGCTGAAGGAGCTTGAAAATCATTTCAGAGATAAGAAGGTAGTTAATAGGTTGGACGTTAACTTTAACATTTGGACATTCCTTATAATGTTCATAAGATAGTCATAACCGTTCATTAATATGCCCCTTTGGATAGTAGATGCCATCATAAAATTAACATTTCTTAGAGGCAGAGAACTGTTCAACCAAGGAGAAACCTTGACCACAATCCAGGGCTCGTGGTGGCCATGCAGTGAAGTCCGGATCTGAGTTAAGTATACTCACCAATTCTTTCACCAGAAATGCCAGTAAAAGCAAACTAGGTGTCCACGAATGGCATCTCAAATCAGCAGAGAAAAGAATTATCTATCGAATAAATGGCTTCAGAATGTGTGGCTAAATTTAAGGAGAAAAGTAAGTTAGACCTCTAATTCATAACAGTTATTAAAAATAAAATACTGGGGGGCGCCTGGGTGGCTCAGTCGGTTAAGCGTCTGACTTCAGCTTGGGTCATGATCCATGAGTCCACGAGTTCGAGCCCTGCATCAGGCTCTGTGCTGACAGCTCAGAGCCTGGAGGCTGCTTCAGATTCTGTGTCTCCTTCTCTCTCTGCTCCTCCCCCCTCGTACTCTGTCTCTCTTTTGCTCAAAAATAAATAAACATTTTAAAAAAAATTGTTAATAAAATAATAAATAAAATACTGGGGCGCATGGGTAATTCAGTTGGTTAAGTGTCGGAAACTTGATCTCAGCTCAGGACTTGATCTCAGGGTCGTAGATTCAAGCCCTACATTGGCCTCAACTTAAAAATGAATGAATGAATTAATTAATTAATTAATATAAAAATAAAATTAAATAAGGGGCACCTGGGTGGCTGTTGGTTAAGCACCTGACTCTGGATTTTGGCTCAGGTCATGATCTCACAGTAAGTTCAAGCCCCATATCCAGCTTTGTGGTGAGAGCTAAGAGCCAGCTTGGGATTCTCTCTTTCCCTCTCTTTCTGCCCCTCCCCAACTCATGCACATGCTCCCTCTCAAAATAAAAAAAAATAAACTTAAGAAAATAATAAGTAAATAAAATACAGATCTGTGAAAGGTAATTTTTAAATTAAGAGTTCTAAGTTAAGTAAATATAGACAATTCTGTCTATACCTATTACTACTTTTCAATGGATATCTGTATGAGAAGGCGGCACCCGTGTAAAGATCCAGGTAAAGAAAACCCAGTGCAGAGGCCCTGACACCAAAATATGGTTGACATGTTCAAGGTCAAAGAGATCCAAAGCAGCTATATTAAAGAGAGCAAGGAAGAAAGCAGAAGAAAATGAGGTCCCAGGGCTAGCAAAGAACAGGTTCAGGTGAGGCCTTCCAGGCCATGTCAAGGAGACCAGATTTTATTCTAAGTACAATGGAAGTTTTCAAGTGTTTTAAGCAAGACTGACACGACCTGATTGACGCCTGAGAAGGACAGGGCAGGAAGACCAAAGAAGGAGCAGAAAAGTAGAGCTGTGGACTGGAAGTCATGCACTGATTACGGGCATTTTGACTAATGGGGAATCAAGGTAAGAAAGCAGCAAAGGAGCACACCTAGGCTGCCGCCGAGAATGGATGGTGTGCCATTTACCTGGGGAGGGGCAACTTGGAAGGAGAGGAATGAAATGGTTCTATTTTGGATCTAGTACATCCCAGAGGCCTGTCAGGCATTCCTATGGCATCAATCAGCTCAATATCTAAGCAGGGAGTCCAGGGAAGAGACTTGGGGCTGGAAGTATAAATTTGAGGATTCACCAACACATAAATGGTGCTCAAAGCCACGGGACTAGGTCATATCAGGGAGGAAGAAAATACGGATAAAGAACAGGACCAAGGAGGGGCGTCTGGGTGGCTCTGCTGGCTGAGTGTCCGACTTCTGCTCAGGTCACGATCTCACGGTTCGTGGGTTCGAGCCCCACGTCAGGCTTTGCACAGACTGCACAGAGCCTGCTTTGGATTCTGTGGCTCCTTCTTTCTCTGCCCCTCCCCCACTAGCACTGTCTCTTTCAAAAATAAATAAACATTAAAAAAAAGAACTGGACCAAAGACCGAGTGACTGGAGGACTCCTACTGTCAGGGGGCTGGGGGAGAAGAGAAGGGCCAGCATCAAGACTGAGAAGGAGGGGCCCAAAAAGTGGGGAAACCAGGCTGACCGGGTCACTGAAGCCCAAAGAAGAAAGCATTTCAACAAGGCAATCATCAGCCACATCCACTTCTGTTAAGAGGTCAGCTGGGACAAAGAAAAACTGACAATGGACACTGACATGGTATAATCACTGGTGACGATGAAGGAGCCGCTTCACCAGAGTGGTTTGGATGAAAGCCCCAATCCACTGAGTTAAGGAGGGAAGGAAAATGAGAACAAGACAGCATGTATAATAAGCAACTCTTTCAACCACTTTCGCCGCAAAGCAGAGATGAAAATGGGACAGTAGCTGGAGGGGGACAAGAGCCCAAGGGATGTTTATTAATGCATGATAATGAGGCATTTTATATGCTGTTACATGTGGGTTTTAATAATCTGCTAATTAGCACTTATTCAGCATTTACACTGTGCCAGGCACTGGCCCACACACTTCCTAGTATTGCTTAGTTGATTTTTTTTTAAGTGTATTTCTTTATTTTGAGAGAGAGAGAGCGTGCACACGCATGCATGCACACTTGCACACGCACAAGAGCAGGGGAGCGCAGAGAGAAAGGGAGAGAGAATCCCAAGCAGGCTGTGCACTTCAGCACAGAGTCCGACGTGGGGTCGAACCCACAAACCGTGAGATCACGACCTAAGCCAAAAGCAAGAGCCTGACGCTTAACCGACTGAGCCATTCAGGCACCCCAGTATTGCTTAGTTTAATTTCCAAAAGTATCACCATTTTTAAAGACTACATTACTGAGGCCCAGAGAAGTCAATTAATTGGCTCCAAGTCGCACAGTTAGTTGCAGAGCCAAGATTTGAAAACTGGCTATATGAGCTGTTCACCAGCCCACTAGAAGATGCAAGAAATAAAGCAAATAACCATAGAGACGTGGTCCCTGAGAAAGTGAGACAGGGTGGCTTCAGAAGGCAAACAGAGGGATTGGTCTTAGAAGCCAAAGCCGATGGAAAACAGAATATATGAATACAAACACAGGTAGTTTGTTTTATTTTTGAGAGAGAGAGAGAGAGAGAGAGAGAGCATGACTGAGGGGCAGAGACAGGGAGACAGAATCCCATGAGGTCCAGAGAGAGGGGCAGAGAGAGAGAGAGAGAGAGAGAGTACAGAGCCCAGAGTGGGGCTCACACTCACTCAACCAATGTGGGGCTCCAACTGAGGAACCATGAAATCATGACCTGACCCAAAGTCGGATGCTAAACCAACTGAGCCACCCAGGCACCCAAACACAGGTAGTTTAAATTTGTGTTGAAAATAGGTATTTCTCCTCCAACTGCCTCTATTATTTGTATAATGAAAAGCTAATAACTTTAAATTATTACTAAGACTTTCGCTGCTCAACGGGGAGACAGACATATTAACCTGGCAAGTGGTCCGTGTAAGTGCTCGGAGCAGATCCTGGAACACAGGAGGGACTATGTGGTGTGGGGTTAGATTCCATTATGTTCCATAATGTTACCTGATGCTCTTGAGAACCATGTGCAAGCCACATCAGGGATTTGAAAGAGAAAGAGGTCAATTTTACTGTGGGAAGGAGCAGGAAGGTCTCCATGGCAAAGGATTCCTGAGTTCACACCAGGGACGACTTTTGAAAATGGAATAGGTGAAGTTAAAGCAATTGGATGGAGAGCATAACCGAGAGAGGTAATCTCTCTCTAAACCAGAAAGATCACACCAGTTATTAAACCTAAGGATCTGCAAACAATTCATCATGGCTAAAATCAAAGGTTCAAGGTGGGACGGTTGAGAGATAAGATTAAGTGGCATAGAAAGAAGAGTCTCTAAAGTGAAATAAGGTAGTTCTTTTTTTTTTTTTTTACATTTATTTATTTTTGAGAGACAGAGTGTGAGTGGGTGAGGGGCAGAGAGAGAGGGAGACACAGAATCCGAAGCAGGCTCCGGGCTCTGAGCTGTCAGCACAGAGCCCGACATAGGGCTTGAACACACGAACTATGAGATGATGACCTGAACCGAAGTCAGATGCTTAACCGACTGAGCCACCCAGGTGCCCCTTGGTAGTTCTAATAGAAAATAAAAGTGGAAGGCACCTGGGTGGTTCAGTCAGTTAAGCATCCGACTTCAGCTCAGTCATGATCTCACGGTTCATGGTTTCGAGCTGCACACAGGGCTCTTCATTGACAGCTTGAAGCCTGCTTGTGATTCTCTCTCTCTCCCTCTCTCCCTGCCACCACCCTCTTTGCCCCTCCCCCTCTTACACTCTCAAAATTAAATAAACATTAAAAAGAGAAAAAAACTTAAAAAGAAATAAACTCATAAAGGAAAAAAAGCAGACATAAATTAAGCAAAAAAGTAAGGAGTATTAAAAATGGAGATAAGTGAGAGAATGATAAGCAATAAAATATAAAAGAAAAACTAAAAAGGACTTGAGAAATGAGTAAATACAAATTCAGCTCAAAAAGTTTCTCTGCCTGAGCACATGGGTGGCTCAGTTGGTTAAACGTCCGACTCTTGGTTTGGGCTAAGGTCATGATCTCATGGTTCAAGAACTAAAGCCCTGCATCAGGTTCCATGCTGACAGTGTGGAGCCTGCTTGGGATTTTCTCTCTCCCTTCTCTCTCTCTGTCCCTCCCCCACTTGTACCCTCACACTCGTGCTCTCTCTCTCTCAAAATAAACAAATTTTTTAAAAACTTAAAAAATACACTAAAAATCAATAAAGAAGAAAAATAAGGAGGAAGAGGAGGAAGAAGGAGAAAATAAAAACAGATGGGTCAGTTACAGCCAACTTAGATAAATATAAGAAGAAAGGAGCTTCTATTTCTTACAAAGTTTTGGTCGCAGAAGCAAACCATTTGGAAGGAAATCAACTGGCCCTTGGGTTATTAGAGGTTATGACCAAGGAACAGCTGGGTAGGTGCCAAGAAAGGATGCTGGGAGCACCAAGCCACACCTTTTATTAAATATGAAAATAGGGCCCCTGGGTGGCTCAGTCGGTTAAGCATCTGACTCTTGATTTCAGCTCAGATCATGATCTCACAGTTCATGGGTTTGAGCCCCACATCGGGTTCCATGCTGACAGTGTGGAGCCTGCTTGGGATTCTCTCTCTCCCTCTCTCTCTCCCTGTCTCTCTCTGTCTCTGCCCCTCTCTGACTCATGCGCACATGCTCACTCGCTCTCAAAATAAATTAATAAACTTTTTTTAAAAGTTCAAAAAATAAATATGAAAATATAAGAAATGGAAAGCAGAAGGTCACATACAAAAAGGTAATTCTGCAAGACTTGCCCGAGGGAGGTCCCCCAGACGGGAATTGCCAACGTGTTAGCTTGTTCCAGGGCACCGCGGCTCTGCTGACTCTCCCCAGGGTTCCAATCCAGTCCAAGTGGATGAAAAACCATATCCATGAGGCCAGGCTTAGTTTATAAGTTGGTTTCACCACACAAAAGGAATAAAAGTGAGGAAAGAGGAACGCTTGTGCTCCTGAGGCCCTGAGTAGGTTGGCAGAGGACTGAAGTATTCAAAGCAGCCTGGGGCAGACCTAGGACAAGGGACCAATAGTCATAGCACTGTGAAATTAAAAAGGTGGATAGATTTGAAAGAATTAAGGAGACAGTATCTACAGTAGTTGATGCCTGCATGGCTTTGCTGAATTAGGGGGAGACAAGAGTCAAAGTCGATAACCCTATTTCTCTGGAAATGAGAGCAGATGTGTGGAGAGGGGCAGTTATGAATTCAAAAGGGATGTACTGTGTCTGAGAGGCTGGTCAGGCATCAGTCACATGTGTGGATCGAGGGCTCCAGACAAGGATATGGGCTAGAATGGTGGTTTTTAGACATGGGGACAGAACTGGTATCAACCACGCAGGGAGCAGGCAGATCCAAGCCTGCTATGGGGCTCGAACTCACGAACCACGAGATCAGCCACACAGCAAGAGCAGACAAAGGAGGAGGAACCAGCAAAAGGGATCTATAGACATCAGTCCAGGAGACAGAGTATTTGAGGGAGGACTGGATTTCAAGGAGACCAATTAACCAATAATATCAGGGTCAAAGCTGGTTTTATACTTTAGCTTTGATTTAGTCAATGAACGGAAATTATGTTAATAAATACATCACTGTTCACTTAACACAGCTGATACAAAGCAGGCCTAATGAACATTTCTAACAGGAACACAAGCACATCTTGCTGTAACAATTGCATGACCTTCATGGGAGAGCAGCTTTCAGAGACACATCCTCTCCCTGGACTCTCTCTTCTCTTGCAATTTTCTCCCCTGAACAATTTTGAATCATTAAGAGGCACAGCTTCTAATTAACCTAGTAATACCTCCTAATTACGGCGTGTGCTCAAGTCAAGACTTTGAAATCTCTCTAGATTGCATGGTCATGAGGCTGCAAAAAAAATTTTGGGGTTAAATACAGTAAGATTTTGGGTCACTGAGTGGCTCAGTCAGTTAAGCATTGGACTTCGGCTCAGGGCATGATCTTTCGGTTCGTGAGTCCGAGCCCCGCATCAGGGTCTGTGCTGAAAGCTCAGAGCCTGGAGCCTGCTTCAGATTCTGTGTCTCCCTCTCGCTCTCTGCCCCTCCCCCACTCACACTCTGTCTGTCTCTCTCTCTCTCTCTCTCTAAAAAATAAACATCAAAAAAATGTTTAATAAAAAAAATACAATACGATTTTGATCAAAAATTGATACCTTCCTTCTCTAAGCTTAAATAATCATAATAAAAACCCCCTTCACGGGGCGCCTGGGTGGCTCAGTCAGTTAAGCGTCCGACTTCAGCTCAGGTCACGATCTCATGTTCCGTGAGTTCGAGCCCCGCATCGGGCTCTGGGCTGATGGCTCAGAGCCTGGAGCCTGCTTCCGGTTCTGTGTCTCCCTCTCTCTCTGCCCCTCCCCCGTTCATGCTCTGTCTCTCTGTCTCAAAATAAATAAACATTAAAAAAAAAATTTAAAAAAAAAAAAACCCTTCATATATATTCTTTCTCCATCACCAAATTGCATCACTTTTGAGGGAACTGTAGCAGAGGAAGAAAAATGAAGGACCCATAGGAAAAGCTAATTGATAAGTTAACCACTGACACAAAAATAAAAAATTGTACATTGAGGGGTGCCTGGCTGGCTCGGTAAGTAGAGCACATGACCCTTAATCCCAAGGTGGTGAGATCAAGCCCCATGTTGGACGTGGGGCCTACTTAAATTTTTTTTTCAATTTTTTTTAACAAATAAATATTACTTTTTATTAAATTGTGCATTGAGTACCTAGAAAGAGACGTATAACCTGAGAAGACTTACATAGGTGCCAAAGATGCTAAAGCATGTGCTCTCATTTCGTATAATCAAGCCAGATTTATAAGAAGTGGGAAATCCCTTGACCGCCATGGACATTGATGCTTAGACCACATAAGTCTGTTTCCATGGTTTCACATGACCATGGTTTCATATGACACCGGGAAGCCCCAAATCTCCTCCTCCCCAAATCTCCTCCTCCCCTACCTCTCAAAGGGTTTTACAAGGTGATAACTTCTGCCACAACCATTTTGTGAGTTCTGAGACATATTAGGGTCCCCAGACTCTTCCCCAATGCCTTCCCGAATATTCCTAAGGGATAATGACCTACTACCATCTGTGAAACAGCTCATACAGAACTGGTTCCCGGGGCGCCTGGGTGGCTCAGTCAGTTAAGCGTCAGACTTCGGCTCCGGTCATGATCTCATGGTTCATAGGTTCAAGCCCTGCATCAGGCTCTGTGCTAACAGCTCAGAGCCTGGAGCCTGCTTCGGATTCTGTGTCTCCCTCTCTCTCTGCCCCACCCCCACTCATGCTCTGTCTCTCTCTCTCTCTAAAAAATAAATAAACATTAAAAATTTAAAAAAAAGGAACCCGTTCCCAAAGTGCACACTCTGCACATGTATAGAGGATTTGAGTGTTTCATCTACCCCATCATTTCCCTCCCAACTTCTAGGCATTTGTGGGATGTGATTTTTGTTTTAAGTAAGCTCTACATCCAACGTGGGGCTTGAACCCACGAAGGACAGAGCATGATTAAAAGTGCCCCAAAAGCTTGGGTTTCATCCCTCTCTTCTCCACTACGTAAGAGCTCGCTGACATTCATCCAAGTTACAAGGGAACAAGGACACCTGGCATCCCATTATCACTTTTCTTCACCTTCCATCTCTATCCTGGGCGTACTTTGAACCAAGAGCCTATTGAGGAAACCAGACATAAAGGCAAACCAAAGAGAAATACTCTATGTGTCTTCCTGGCCTCACGATTTTATTCCTCAGCAAAAGCCTCACGTGACATCAACACCAGAAACTGCTTCCAGAGGGGACACCGTATCACAAATCGCTACAGAGTCAAGGCCAGACTTTATGCTTAGCAGCATAAATAGTATAATACACATAAATAAGACAAAAAACATCCCACGACATAAATCCTATTGCTGGCGGACACACACAACCTTGAAAGCATCCTTGGGAGCCCCAGCATAACCGACTCTGACAGCTCACACACCACATTTACGTGCCGTGAAATTGTACATTCAGCTTCCGAGGAATTGTGGCTACATTCTCACTAAACACCATTTCTCTGCTGATGTGGGCCCCAAGGTCGGGGAGGGGAGTTCTGAACTGAACAGACAATGTGCTCGCCTTGGAATCAAAGCGATTCACCCTTATCTTTGCTCATAGATGGGGAAAAGAGTGGCAAGCAGTAGAGGAGAGTGGAGTGTGGCCTTCAAGAAGACTGTGACACGCTGGCAAAGTAGGGGAAACAAGACTACCTCTCCACCAAGCTAAGAAAAGGAAAAAAAAAAAGCCTTTCCCACTGGGGTCCTTGACATTGAAGTGGGCAGGTGGAGTCAGTCTGCTGAGATGCAACATTTTAGCTCCCGGATCTGCAGGTCCTGCTTCGGGGGTTCCAACTCCCTGTAAGCCAAAATTTCCACTTCCCACCAGAAGAGAAGCTCATCCTCTGGGCCTCCCCATGGCCTCTCCCCACTGTCCCACAAGTCAATGAATCACACCTTTATGAGGGCCTGCTACATCATCAGACATTCCTGCACAGGACTAGCTGGGTTGACCCCAGCTCCCTCATTTCAAGGGGGTCCAAGCTCTGAAAGAGAATTAGAGGAGAATGCAGTGGTGTCCACTTATGCAAAAAGTGAGGTTTGTACACACGCTTACATATTCATATTTGTGCCCACAAATATACATACACACATACACACACACACACACACAGATGCCCACGACTGGGGTGCCTGGGTGGCTCAGCCGGTTAAGCTCAGATCATCATCTCACAGTCTGTGAGTTCAAGCCCCACATGGGGCTCTGCGTTGTCGGATCAGGTCCCCCTCCCCCTCTGCCCCGTCCCCGCTTTGGGCTTGTGCGCTCTCCTCCCCCCTCGAAAATAAGTAAACATCTAAAGCCACATTAAAGAAAAAAGAAATACCCACAGTGATCGCTTACCACCTCCTTTACCTAGAGGACTCGGGAGGCCACCCCCACTCAAGTACCATTTCAGGACATTTTTGCTTTTTTGTGACATCTTTTTCCGGTCGACATCACCCCTGATGCTCATCTTAGCCAGGTTTCATCTCTAAGGAAACGCAGAGGAAGTAATATCTTATAATACACTCAATTTGTCCCATCTTGGAGCTATGAAACTGCACTGTTTCCCACGAGTAATCTATAACGAACCCAAGAAGCGTCTCTACCACTAGAGAACTAAGGGCTACGGGCTTCACAAAACACCCAGCCCTTGGTGTCACTTGCCGTCTGCTAGCAGGTTTTGCTAATTCAACCAAGAGGACATCTACACGTGCCTATTAGCACCTTCGAGTACTCTGCTCGCTTCACCTGAATCTTCCGAATGTCCAGCGTTCTCGATAGACGTGATCTCAGTGATCCATCAAGGGTGAATCATCCAAAGAGCTGAAGACAGCTATCCGGCGGACCAAGGCTCATTCTGCCCTGGCCTTCATGGCAGCGGAGCTTTGAAAGATGGCTGAGATTTTCAAGGATTGACTTCCCAGGCAGGCAGTGTGAAAAGACAGCACATTGCAGATGTGTCTTTTCTGCTCCGTTCATACTAAACAAACTGGAGGGAATTCTCTCTGTGAGGTTTCCTAGACTGTTGTTTGCCTTATAGGAACAATATTAGCCTAGCCTTAAACATCCTGGCTTAATACTGATTGCCATTTTAAAGGGCACAGCATTAATAGTAAGTTTCGTCTCCGGTGTCTTCATAGATTAGTGATTATACTCTATACACACAGCAAAGACTCGATGTACACACACACACATACACACGCACATCCAGCCACATACAGCCCAGAGACATAAACACGTCCAGGAAGCTCATTTCTAACCACACCTCGGGCTGCAAGCTTATGTAGCCTTTGCTCAGTAAGATTTCAAAGCCACTCGGTTTGGTTCCCTTTCCTTCAAATAGAAGAAACCTGCTTAACCTAAGATTTTAAGCTTTAAATCCCCATATTCCTTCTCTATGAGAGAAAGAGGTAGGGACTCTGCCCTGTTTGGATTTACCGTATTGCTAAAAAACTACCCATAAATTAGCCATAGAAAAAGCTGAGTTCTCTTTTAGAAAAGGATGGGTTAAGAGTAAGCTTTTAAAGAAAATAGAATCGGGCAATCAGGGAGACTCTCCCTGGTAAGTCCTGGGTGTTTTCGAGGGATGAGGAAATTCACAGCAAGGGGGCAGAAGAGACTGAAGTGGTGAAGCCAGCAGAATCCATCCGTTTGGGGACGGAGAGGCCCCACAGGGGACGCGTGGGGTTTTCCCACCGGCCGCCTGAATACCAAGCAGGGACGCTGCCCCCTCTTACCTTTCCACCCTCCTCCAGTTTGCATCCAGATGTTTCCCCGCCATTTCCTAACACCTCACCTGTTGAAACACAATCGTGTTCTTTCAAACACTTTAGCCAACAGCAGCTGAAAGTGATTGGTTTCCACCTTAAAGAGGAGGGCGAGGGGGCGGGGATGTTCTTTAATCCTCCAGTGTGAAAAACAACAGCTCTCCTGAATCAGAAGTAAGGTTAAAAAAATGGAAATCTGTGGATACTCTGGTTACCTGGCAACCCCAACCTACGGGCTGTGTCTGCCGGCATCCTGAGGTCCTGCAGCATGAAAAATGCAGGCAGAAGGGATTCCCTGGATGTGCTGCCTCTTTACTCTGGTCCATTCATTCAGCCCTATTATTTTGTTTCCAAGTCGGTAACCTAGATTTCTGTAGGATCTAATGCTCATCTCTCCAGGGAAGGAAGCTTCCACTAGGGAATTCACCATCACACCTTTTAAGATGAATCAGTGTTTTCGCAAACCCCCTGGGGAAACTGTGTTAAAAGGAAAACACAAGGAAGGGGAGGAGAGGGGTGCATTGCTTCTGGCTGCCGGCAGTCCCAGGCTCTAGGAAATCTGCAGGGTCATGCCTATCTCCTCCGACCCTCCGCCTGAGGCTTCACTCGGGGAAGAGCCTGTCACACTGCAGAGTCATCTATAAATAATGGGCCCAAATTGGCAACTGCCTGGAATAACACTAAAAGTGAAATAACTGCCGCAGGCCACGCCTTGGCTCCTGCTTCTGGGAGGCTCCAGCCCTACGCCCGCCCCCACCCCAGGCCAAGCCTCCTGGCTGTTCCTTTTATAGTTCCTTCTATTACCTGAACTAGAAAGAATATTCTGGAAGGAAGGAAGGAAAGAAGGAGGGAAGGAAGGATATTCTAGGGTTGCTTTTGCTGCTGCTGTGTTGACTTGATGAATTAAAGGACTAATTTAGCGACTATTTGAGAGCCACATGCTGAAATCCAAACTAAAAACATTTTATTTATTTATTTATGTATGTTTATTTATTTTTGAGGGAGAGAGAGAGACAGGCAGAGTGAGAGCAGAGGAGAGGCAGAGAGAGAGGGAGACACAGAATCTGAAGCAGGCTCCGAGCTGTCAGCACAGAGCCCTACCCAGGGCTCGAACTCACGAACCGTGAGATCATGACCTGACCCAAATGAAGTCAGATGCTTAACCAACTGAGCCACCCAGACGCCCCTAGAAACATTTTTTTTAATTACCATTTTGCTCTTGTCCATAAAAAAGGTTGCATTATCTCCCTAGATTTTTAGACTAAATATCAGTGTTTCTTACAGTGATTCTGTTCATCTCCAATTAATCAAGACAACTCTGTCCCCTCCATGTCGTTTTAAAATTTAGTTCCCCCCAGGCCACCTGGGTGTATCAGTCAGTTGAGCATCCCACTGTGCCTCAGGCCATGCTCTCACAGTTCATGGGTTCAAGCCCTGTGTGGGGCTCTGTGCTAACAGCTCAGAGCCTGGAGCCTGCTTTGGATTCTGTGTCTCCCTCTCTCTCTGCCCCTCCCCCGCTTACACTTTGTCTTTCTCTCTCTCTCTCTCAAACATAAATAAACATTAAAAAAAGAAAATTTAGGGGCGCCTGGGTGGCTCAGTCGTTTGAGCATCTGACTTCGGCTCAGGTCATGATCTCACAGCTCATGAGTTTGAGCCCCGCTTCGGGCTCTGTGCTGACAGCTCAGAGCCTGGAGCCTTCTTCAGATTCTGTGTCTCCCTCTCTCTCTGCCCCAACCCACTCGCATTCTGTCTCTGTTTCTCTCAAAAATAAATAAACATTAAATTTTTTTTTTTTTTTTAATTTAGGTCTCCTGGAGTCTTGTTCATTTTACTGTTTATTTACATTTTTCTATCGGCGTCTTTAGAATTTCAGTGGAAATCAAACGTGCATGCTTTTCCTATTTGTCACCATCTTTTTTGAAAAGTTTTGTGAAGGATGGGGACTAACTCTAGGTATTACAATACAGAAAGAAAAAATTAGTTCCCGGTAGGCATTATTCATTCAAGAAAAAAGGCTGAGAAACTAACCTCATTGATACTATGTTTAAAGTGGGGGGGGGGGGGGAGCGAGGGGTGGGGAGTGGGGAGAGGGGGTACAAAGACCGAAACTATTCTCTGTTCTCAGAGAACTTAAATTCTAAGAAGAAAGATGATGCATAGGTGCTACAAAAGAAGAGTTCAAAGGGAAGTAAGCATTGCTAAGAGGATTTTTGAAAAAACAGTGGGGAGGATAGGGCACCAGGGTGGCTCAGTCGGCTGGGCATCTGACGTCAGCTCAGGTCATGATCTTGGAGTTGTGGGTTCAAGCCCCACGTGGGGCTCTGTGCTGACAGCTCAGAGCCTGGAGCCTGCTTCAGATTTTGTGTCTACCTCTCTCTCTCTGCACCTCCCCCGCTATGCTCACTCTCTCTCTCTCTCAAAAATAAATAAAAACATTTTTAAAAATTAAAATGTGCAAAATACAGTAGGGAGGAGACTGAGGAAGTAAAAGGGTGGGCACATCTCATGTTTCAATTCTCAGAACACCTGGACTTTTGACTTTTGTCAATTGCACCTGGACCACCTTCACCTTCTGCAATTTTGGACTGAAATAGAGATAATGTAACATGCTAGCTAAATCACCAGCTGTGTATTGTTAATTTAACTCTGTTAGCACCAATCCTAATTCCTTCTAAACCTGTTATGTAACCTTGCAGTTTTTGCCTTTACAAGCCCTGCTTGCTTCCCAAAGCACACTTTGAATTTCAGCCCAAACATTAAGACCCCAATGAACACTTTTGATTGCTTTTCAGCCCCTTCTCCTTGGTCAACAATGTTTTACTGTAATATAAGAAAAATATGGTAAGGACCTAAAGAGACATAAGCAATGTGCTAGAAGAACCTTTCAAGATACAATTATTGTCATAAGTGGTGATGGCAGAAGCCAAAATTTCAGAGAGACAATGGCATTTGGTCCAGGTCAATAGGTTGGTAGAATTTTGATAGAGATGAAAAGGGAAGTCAAGCTGGAAGGAATGGAGTGACCAAAGTCACAGGGACAGGAAGGTGCAGGTGACATCCAGGAATTGGTTAAAGGTCCAGTTTGGTCAATTCACAGGATTGTTAATTTCAAATGTGGAATATCAATCAATCCACAATGGTGCCTTCCACAATTCATTCCCCAAATATTTACCAGGTGCCCACTCTTCTTAGGAGGAACTTAAGGGAATTTTTTTTTTAATAGTAAACAAGTGATCTTGCAATAATTTTTCACAAGACCCTTCACCAGAGTTGATCAGAAATCACCACACCCAAGGGCACCTAGGTGGCTCAGTTGGTTAAGCATCCAACTCCAGCTCAGGTCATGATCTCACGGTTCGGTCTGTGGGCTCAAGCCCCACATTGGGCGCTACGCTTACAGCTCAGAGCCTACAGCCTGCTTTGGATCCTGCGTCTCCCTCTCCTTCTGCCCCTCACCCACTCAGGCTCTGTCTCTCTCTCTCTCAAAAATAAATTAAAAACATTTAAAATTTTTTTAAAAAGAAGACATCACCTCGCCCGTTTTAAGATTACAATAATTTCACATTTGATGTTGCTAAAAACTTCTGTGTGTAATGTGACTTTCATGAAGAAGTGTGATCATTCTAAGGGAGCAACAGAACAGCTTGTGGGAAGAAACTGGTTTAAAGCACGAAGCATCAACACATAAAGCATTCGTGCTGTTACAACATCCCAACCATACACAACTGTACCTCCCAAATTACTGCCCAAAGAGTTGGGTGTTTAAAAAGGTAAAACTGAGGGGCACATGGGTGGCTCAGTCAATTAGGCATCCAACTCTCAATTTCAGCTTAGGTCATGATGTCACGGTCTGTAAGATCAAGCCCCACATCAGGCTCTGTGCTGACAGCAAGGAGCCTGCTGGGGATTCTCTCTCTGCCCCTCGCCTGCTCATGTGTTCTCTGCCTCTCTTAAAATAAATAAATAAACTTTTTTTAAAAAGTATAAAAGAGTGAAACTGAGCCATTTCACTCAGAACTAGCCACCCTGTAAATTCACTTATGAGCTGGACATATGCATTTCCTTCGGAAGGAAAAAAATAACATCCTCAAACAATATTGTCTAACTTGATGGGTAAAGGAGAAATAAAAATGCTTGCTAGGTCTACTTCACAGGGTGAATGTAAGGATGAAAAATGAGGCAGTATGTGAGAAGTAATCTGTAACCCACAAGAACTAAAGAAATATTAGCTTATTTTTACTGCACAAGCCAGTGTCCCTGGAAATGGCCCCAGCATGCACAATAGGACACGCATTGTATTAAGCCAAGTTGGAAGGCTATCATACCCTATTTCGTGGACATAAGAAGAGGCTGAAGCACTGTGTTGGTCACTGATCAGCCCAGGAAAGCAGTAGCAACCACAGCAGCAGTGAAACAGAGACAAATCTTCGAGAAGCTGCAAATATTTGCTAGTTGCTAGGTAGTTGCATGGAGATGTATCCTTGCCAGTGGCCTCTGTTAGGAAAACTTAATCCAAGGTAGGGCAATAGCTATAAAAGGCTCTTCCATCCACGCAGTTGGACCACAGCAGTCGTATGAAGTGTTGTCTTTGGTTTAGAGCCATCTCACACTCCAATTTTGGCTATACTAGCTGAGCCACCAAATGGACAAGGACATTAGGTCAGTCTAACTCATTATATCATCCTAACTGCTGAAACTGAGTTACCTAATATTTTTCTAAGCCATCTTTGCCAGTCAAAGGTTATTAAATAAAGACAGACAGATAAAAACCAACAGTTATTAGCTGGTTGCTCTGTGCCAAGGACTCTAATTGGTATTTACACATTAATTATCTCATGTCACATCCAAAAGACAGATGCACGCCAACGGGTATATGAATAAATATAATGCCTTTGTTTCTCTTAAGTTGTTGTAAACATAAGTGTCTGGCTGGGACTAGCCCAATATCCCTTGACCTCTTTTCCCCTTTTGTTTTCTAGGGTTTTGAGGGGTCGTCTGAAAGACGAAGGCAAGACTGAGGATGAGGCAGAGTTTGCAGAGTTTTGAGACAGTTACTCTGGGGATTCAACAAGAATGGTCAGCAGAAACTATTACTAAGGGCTGATAGAAGGGATTCACTGCCGACTGATCAACAGGATATCAAAACTTCTTCTAGGACAAGGGGAATAAAGGACACAGCCTAAAGATTCTCATCGTCTTCTCTGGAAGAAGAAAGAGGTAGCTAAAACAGTATCAACATATATATTAAATAGCACTCCAATTGAAAGGGCTACTCCTCTCTATGGTACCTTCTCCGGATACACATGGGTAGACACAAAGGTTAAAATCACTTTGTGAAATAGCTTGCTTTCTTTCTTTCTTTCTTTCTTTCTTTCTTCTTTAATGTTTATTTATTTTCACGAGAGACAGAGAGAGAGAGAGAGAGAGAGAGAGAGAGAGAGCGCATGCACAAGCGGGGTAGGGGCAAAGAAAGAGAAAGACACAGAATCCAAAGCAGGCTCCAGGCTCTGATCTATCAGCCCAGAGCCCGATGCAGGGCTCAAACTTGTGAACCGCGAGATCGTGACCTGAGTTGAAGTCGGAAGCTCAACGGACTGAGCCACCCAGGCTCCCCAAGAGCTTGCTTTCTTGAAAAATTCACACCAAGGGAAGTCCACGGGTTGGCATGGAACTAGAATAAGGAGGTAGACCTCCCTGTTTGTAGGTAGCTAACAAATAAGAGATCTGAGAATTGTTTACATTTTTTAAAATTTTTTTTTAATGTTTATTTTATTTTTGAGACAGAGAGAGACAGAGCATGAACAGGGGAGGGGCAGAGGGAGAGAGGGAGACACAGAATCCGAAGCAGGCTCTAGGCTCTGAGGTGTCAGCACAGAGCCTGATGTGGGGCTTGAACTCACGAACTGTGAGATCATGACCTGAGCTGAAGTCAGACACTCAACCAACTGAGCCACCCAGGCACCCATTCTTTTTCTTTTTTTGTTTAAAATTTTTTTTTAATGTTTATAAAATTGAGAGAGAGAGAGAGAATGAGTGGAGGAGGGGCAGAGAGAGAGGGGGACACAGAAGCAGAAGCAGGCTCCAGGCTCTGAGCTGTCAGCACAGAGCCTGACACGGGACTTGAACCCATGAACCGTGAGATCATGACCTGAGCTGAAGTCTGGAGCTTAACTGACTGAGCCACCCAGGCGCCCCTTATTTACATTTTTATTAATCAATTTCTCTTTTATTCTTACCCATGAAAGACCTTCTCTTTTCATCTTCAAGCCAATGCTACAATCCTAACTCCACCATGATGACCTCCCCACAAAGTCTCCAAGCCCAAAAACTTCATGCTGAGACCCCGGAACTGCACTCCTTTCCCAGAACCAAAATCTTCCTTCCTTCACTGCTTTTTGTAAGAAAATTGATGTTTTCCTTACTGGGTCTATGCGTTGAGATATTCAGGAAAGATATTTCATTTAAATCATATATGGCAGAAGGCGCCTGGGCAGCTCAGTCAGTTAAGCGTCCAACTCTTGGTTTCAGCTCAGGTCATGATATCACATTCGAGAGCTTGAGCCCCGCGTCAGGCTCTTTGCGGACAGCACAAAGCCTGCTTGCAATTCCCTCTCTTCCTCTCTCTACCCCTCCCCTGCTTGCACTCTCCCTCTCAGAATAAATAAATTTTTAAAATAAAGCATACATTGTAGGATATGTGGAAATTATTCATCAAAACCCACAATATAACTATTAAGTGTAATTAATATAATGGTACTATTATAACCAGGTATTTCTTTATTATTTAACATCTTAAATATTTAGACTAATTAGAGAATAAATTAGAGAAGATTTCCTAAGTATTAGCAAAATGGCTTCCTAAAACTGAAGATCCCATCAAGAGATTAGATGTTTATACTTACGTGGAAACTCCATTTTTTAGTTGTACCCCATAATTAGCACAAATATCATTCTGTGAAGTGGATTTTAGGGTGGTATGAAGAGCAAATGAGATCATTTGTGTGAAAATATTCTATAACTACAGGACAGGGGCACCTGGGTGGCTCAGTCAGTTAAGTGCTCAACTCTGGGTTTCAGTTCAGGTCATGATCTCATGGTTCATAGGTTCCAGCATCACGTTGGGCTCTGCACTGACAGCATGGATCCTGCTTGGGATACTCTCTCTCTCTCCCCCTCCCCTGCTTGTGCATATGCTCTCTCTCAAAATAAATAAATAAACTTTAAAAAAAAAAACCTACAGGACATAATGCAAACCTAAAACATTAGCTCCCTTTCTCTCTTGCCCTTTCTTCAGATAAGACAGACTCACAGTAAACAGGGATAAAATCTGAGTCTGTCCCTCTCATAAATAACATAATGTCTCAGTTGCTAAAACATACTCACTACTGCTTCATGCTGAAGCTTGATGTTTGCCTTCAAATTAATATGGTATCTACCAACATAATTAAATTGAATTACCCAAAGTTGGTTCAACCAAGTACAAAGCATTAACTTTACTTTTAAGAGTCTGTAAAATTACAGACATCATAAAACTTCATTCTTCTGATTCTGATAGGATTTGTGTGTATAGATAGATAAGAGCTAAATTACTCTAGCAAATGGGGGTCCTCCAGAAGAACTTGGAGGAGGGACATAGGAGATGGGCAGCTTTTCCAATTGGGTCTGACTGGACCCAGGAACCTATATACCAGGAGGGGACTGGCTATGTCAAAGAAACCTGGCATAATACAGTCTATGCTGTCATTTGGAGACATTTTGCCACCAGCCTGTAATAGGATATTGAAAGACTTCTCTCTTGTCTCAGAATTTCAACTAAAGCCCAAAGCTGAGGATAATCGGTACTAAGAATCCCCACATTGTAAAAAGAACTGTCAGGCACATGTCTGCAGAACTTAACATTTGCACAACTATCACCCTGTACTCCCACCAGCCTGTGTAATTAATAGATTCGAAATTCTGGAATTCCATGTGTTAACGGAGATGTTGGACTAGCAAAGGTTCTCAAACTGAGGTCGAATTGGAAATGTGAGGAGGCATTTCTGGGAGTGCTATTGACATTGAACAGGCAAGATCCAAGGATGCTAAATATCCTGCAATATAAGGGAGACCTCTGCACAGCAGAGAATTTTCTCACCCAAATTCTCAGTAGCATTCCCACTAGGAAATACTGGCATAAGGTGAAAGTCCTGTGGCTTCTCCATTCCCCCCACCCAAGGACAAGACTATTCTCCTACCCCAAATCCCAGCAGTAGGGATTCAAGAAATTAGCAGTGGCTGCAAAAAGGGGCAACTGACATCCATTCCCCAGGTAGACTCTACCTATGAATGGACTTGTTAATCTGTTTCTGTGCCCCTTTGAGAAGAGAATACAAGGGAATTAATTGCGGGAATATAGCTGGCTGAAGAGAGGGGCAGCAATGGAATGGACTGCCCCTACCTTTAGTTATGCCTCCTCTGGGCCAAGTGGACACCCCAGAAGTTATCTAAGCTTAAGCTGCATAGTTATCCAGGCATGTTCTGGCTGCCCACGGAGCAAGAAGAGAATGGCCATTTGATGTCTGCCACATGGTGGACTTGGCTGGCCAACAAAGAAATGCAGCACTCTTCTTCTTACATAGGACACATTTGTTCTTCCTCCATTCTTCCTCCCAAACTCAACACACTGGAGGAAAGACAAATCCCAGGAGACGGAAGGAAAGAGGTAACATGAAGGAGACAGAAGCAATCCAGCCCTCCACCAACACAGGTCTTGTGAGTCTCCAGCCAAGCCTAGTGTAGAAGAGTTCTTTATTAGATAAAAAAATGAGAGTACAGCCTGATTAAGTTAAGCTGGACACGGGGTGGCTGCGTGGCCCAGTTGGTTAAGCATCCAATTTTGGCTCAGGTCATGATCCCACGGTTCGTGGGTTCGAGCCCCGCATTGGCTCTATGCTGACAGCTCAGAGCCTGGAGTCTGCTTCAGATTCTGTGTTTCCCTCTCTCTCTCTCTGCCGCTCCTCTGCTCATGCTCTGTCTCTCTCCGTTTCTCAACAATAAATGTTAAAAAAAAATTTTTTTAAATTAAGCTGGACTGGAATTTTATGCCCAACTGTCCAGTGGGATCTCTCCAAGATAGTGTTGAGATGGAAAAGACTTAGCTCATGTTTGGTGGCAGAAATAAAAAAAAAAAAAGGGACATAAGAAACAAAGCTGTTTCATTCTTACATCTCACCAAATCCTGGTTAATAAGGAATTCTTGGCTGATAACTTTCTATATAAAGTATAGCAGTAATGCCAATATGTGAATAGAGAGACTTTTCAAGTAACCAAAAGCTGCTTTTAAAAACTTTATAATAGCTATCTGTGTTGGCCAGGGTCAGTAACCACATGCGACAAATACATAGTAGCTCTCTTAGGCAAAGAGCAAACTTACTAAAGAATATCACAAACCTATAGTGTTCATTCATTCAATAAATATCTATCAAAGCTTTTTTTTCTTCTGTAGACTTGCCTTTCATCTTGCTGTCATTATAGGCAGTTGTTCCTAAAATTTCAGTCACTTAAGTGCACCCATGAAACAGGAATATAGAGTTCTTCATGTCCCCTGGACTTCAGTTTGCCTCCGTGTTGTGGCAGCACTGTGGTACCTGACGGCCATGGTGATTTGACCTTGTCATGCCCCCTGTGCCTACCTGAAGGACATCTAAGAGCCCTTCCTCTTTCTGAATTTGAATCATAGCCTTGATGTGGTCTTTCTTGTTATGTGTCCTCATTCTTAATATAAAAAGAGTTTAACTGCTTCTTGGTTGTATTGGAGAAGCATTGGGATAAAATTTTAACTGGGTATTCTTTAACCAGTTTAAATAATAAATAAATAATTTTATTTATTTATTTTGAGAGAGAGAGAGAGAGAGAGAGGCAGGGAGGGGCAGAGAGAGAGAATCCCAAGCAAGCTCCACACTGTCAGTGCAGAGCCCGATGCAGGGCTCAAACTCACAAACTGTGAGATCACGACCTGTGCCAAAATCAAGAGTCAGATGCTTAACAAACTGAGTCATCCAGACACCCCTTAACTGGGTGTTCTTGAATCACTTTTACAATAACCAATTCTATAATCTTGAAAATACATACATACATACATACATACATACCTATCCAGCACTACTATGTGACAGGTATTATTCTGGGCATCAGGATACAACAGTGAACAAGAGACAAATTCTTTCCCTCCAAAAAGCTCAACTTCCAATGGGAGAGTCAGGTAAAACAAACAAGCATGTATCCAGCATGGTAGATCATGCTAAAAGAAAAACCAAAACAGGGATGGGAAGAAGGAGTTCACTTGTGGGGGTGGGATGCATATTGCATATTTCTCCTTTAAATAAGAATGGTTAGTTCTGGAACATAACATGAAGTTGACATTGCAAAGACTTGGAGGACATAATGGCACCGAACAATGTGGCAGGAAGTGAAATACCACCACCACTAGATGCTTCCGCTGTCACGGAGATGAACACTGAGGGCTGCAGCTACCAACAAATTCTAACCATCCCTTCATTTTTGTCTCTTCCATTCATTTCACCACCTCGCTCCAGGCCAAATATCTATGTAGCTGAAGGCAAGCAGAATATGTCATCCCAAGTATGCCTTTTTGACATAAAAAAGATTTTGAGCTGAAGAAGGATTTAAGAAGCAGCAAATTCAGGAAAAGCTCTCTCTATCCTCCCCACTTTCTGCCTAAAGGCAGGATTTAAATTTTCTTACTGGAGACAGAGTCTTATCAGCCCAGAGACAGAACAAGAAGAATCTGCAAACAAACCTCACACCATTAATTTCCTCCCATAGATTTATCTTCCCATGGTTTGCTGCCCTTGGAAGCCTAAAATCACTTTCTTATGTCCTGTCATTTCTCCACAAATATATTTTTCTTTGTTGAAGATGCTACATAAGCTGGAGTTCTAAGCCACCACTTTGAGTTACTCTATTTGTAAAAGATGTGCTACGAACACATTAACAAGCTGTTTGTCTCTTGTTAATCAAGTCTCATGATGCTCACTCTTTTTTTTAATGTTTATTTTTATTTTTGAGAGGGGGGCGCAGCAAGAGAGGGGGACAGGGGATCTGAAGTGAGTTCAGCAACGAGCCCAATGTGCAGCTCAAACTTGCTAACCGTGAGATCATGACCTGAGCTGAAGTCAGATGCTTAACCGACTGAGCCACCCAGGCACACCCCAAGATGCTCACTCTTATTTTAGGTGTTCCCTCTAGGATTTTTTGCCTCCTATTTTCTCTGCAAGTGGCCAGCTCCTAATCAAGCCAGGTGGTAATTTTCTCAGTGTTTCTCAAAATGTGGTCCTTGGAACAGCTGCATCAGCATCATAGGATAACTTGTTAGAAATAGCAATCTCAGACCCCACAGCTATATCTGCTGAATTAGAAACTGGGGGGTGGGAGCCACCGTCTTTGTTTTAACAAGCCCTCCAGAGGATTCTGACAGAGGCTTAAGTTTGAGAACCACTGCTATAGGTCTTATAGCTATTCTGGATACTGTACCTTCTCAGAGTGGTTCCCCACACCTGGAGCAGCCATCTGCCTGACTCTCATTAGACCTCACATCCCTCTCACAGACATTTGTTGACCTCTTTCATGAAGCTTCCCCAACCCTGGGCACAGGAAATCTCTGCCTCAAAAAGTCATTAAGAACTTGTCCTTACCTATAAAGTTCACATCAAACCTACAAAACCTTAAGAGAATAAAATGTGCAATATTGTATTTTGACAACCAAAAAGTAGGATGGGTACCATGGTACCTGAGTTAGGAGGCCATGGAGAAAAAAACATGTATTTTCTGTATGGCATTCAAGACATTGACAGAGCTGAGCAAATATTTTCAAAATGCTTATCTATTTATTGGAACAGTTGAATCCTGGATGTATTGTTGGCGAACTACCTATCATAGGCCCTTCATGGGTACAGAGTTTGCTCACAGTACAATGAAATCCATGTATGGTGAGATGATTAAAAATAAGGTTCTGGTAAAAATTGTATAGCTTTTTATAAATGCAAATTTACATCCCTAGGTAATCTTCATGCAGTCCTTTTTCACCAGACCAAAATGAGACTCCTGAGTTTCCATGGATTTATGATTCTCCTGAGTCCTGAGAAAAACATTCTAGTATTCTTCCCCAGTGAAATTTTACTTTGGAATACCTCGTAAAATGACTTTTTTCCTACTTCTCTCTAAATCACCTGCACATGTCTTTTGATAAGTTAATTTCTTTATTAATAACATTTAATTTTTCTTATTACAGAAACAATATATATTCACTGTAAAAATGAGAGATTGATTTCAAGTCACTGTTGTATTTTTCTTTTATTTTTATAATTTGATTTTATAATTAGTAGTATTTATCAGGAAAAAGGAACTATTTTGTAGAGATTAATGCAAGAAAGCAATTTGGACCTTCTTTCTTTAATGACAAAATGGCAATCTCTATCCTTGTTGTTTTAAAGATGTTGGTTGCTGGGGCACCTGGGTGGCTCTGTCGATTGAGCCTCCAACTTCAGCTCAGGTCACAATCTCATGGCTCGTGAGTTTGAGCCCTGCATCGGGCTCTGTACTGACAGCTCAGAGCCTGGAGCCTGCTTCAGATTCTGTGTCTCCCTCTCTCTCTGCCCCTAACCACTCACAGTCTGTCTCTGTCTCTCTCAAAAATAAATAAACATTAAAAAAAAAAAAAAAAAAGATGCTGGTTGCCAGTGTGTAATAATGCACACTGTATTTAAGTGAAAGTTTATGGTCAAATTAAGTAAAATATTATTTAATATGCATTGAATATCTCCCCATATCCTAAATGGAGTCACATTTTTGTCCAAACTCTTTTTTTTTTTCCTTCCAAATTTTTATTTAAATTCTAGTTAGTTAACATATAGTGTAGTATTGGTTTCAGGAGTAGAATTTAGTGGTTCACCACTTACATATAACACCCAGTGCTCATCACAACAAGTGCCCTCCTTAGTACCCATCACCCATTTAGCCTATCCCCCACCCATCTAAGACCAGTGTGATCTCTAGAACCCAAGAGGGCCTCAGGCCCAAAGACACTTAGAAACATGGTCCTCTATCATTTGGCCAAAAGGATATGAATTCTGCCAACAACCTGATTGAGTTGGGAAAGACTTTTCCTAGTCAGACCCCCGTTGAGAATGCAGCCCATCTAACACCTCAACTGCCACCTCATGAGGGCTGAGGTAGATGGCCCCAGTAAACCTTGCCCAGGTTCCTGACTCACACTAACTGTAAGATAATAAATGTGGGTTGTTTCAAGTCATTAAGTTCGTGGTAACTTGTTACACAGCATAGGAAACTAATACACTGAGTCAACATGGAACCCTTTTCACTTGGAATCAACAAAGCTCAGTAACACCATTCCTTCATGTATGTGTGATGATTCCACTACAGAATGTGTGGCACTTATTTCTGTGAGGTTTCCTTCCTTTCAGAAAGGTCTGAAGTTATAAATGAACCCCCAGAGATACCTTTTCATTATTTCAAAGAACTAAGTATCACCTCTACTGAAAGACTATTTAGACTAATCTTAAAGAAAGAACTAGAGGGGCACCTACATGGCTCAGTCAGTTAAGCATCTGACTCTCTGTTTCGGCTCAGTCGTTATCTCACAGTTTGATGAGTTAAAGCCCCATGTTGGGCTCTGTGCTGGGACCATGGAGCCTGTTTGGGATTCTCTCTCTCCCTCTGTCTCTCTGCCCCTCCCCCACTCGCACTGTCTCTGTCTCTCTCTCTCAAAATAAATAAATAAACTTAAAAAAAAGAATGAAGAACTAGAAAAATCAAGAGTAGAATCTTTGATCTCTTCACCCCCTCATTCTATAAAGCAAAAACATAAGGATTTATTTGAACAACAACAGTGACTCAGTTAGCTATTCTTTCAATATACACTAGAAGAATTGGAATCACAAAATAACCTCTGAGCAGAGAGCGTTCCTGAGGTATTTTTATCTTTAAAACTCTTGTATACTTTTTGTATAACAAACATCTATGGAACCACGTATTTACCAGGCTTGAGGCACCACTGACAATTTTTCACTCATTCCACAAATATTTACAAAGAACTGTGTGCCAGGCATTGTTCTAAATGTCTTTTTTAAAAAAGATTTTATTTTTAGGTAATCTCTACATGCAACGTGGTACTCAAACCCACCACCCTGAGATCAAGAGTCACAGGCTCCACCGACTGAGCCAGTCAGGCGTCCCCCCGCAAACACTTTTTAAATTTATTAGCCAGTAAATAGAATAGCAAAGAACTTTGCCCATGTGACACTTACAATTTAGGGAGAGGAACAAATAATAAGCCATAAGAATAATAAACAACCAAGTTATGCCCTTAAAAGTGATAAGCATAGGGGCACCGGGTGGCTCACTTGGTTAGGCATCAGACTCTTGATCTCAGCTCAGGTCTTTGAGCTCAGGGTCATGAGTTCAAGCCCGTCATTGGGCTCCACACTGAGTGTGGAGCAAAATAAATAAATAAAAGTGGTAAGCATAATAGCAAAATACAGTAAAGAAGGGGTAGCTGAGCACGGGGAAGGGTAAATGGGGTACAGTATGAAAGATGGTAGTGAGTCTAGGGCTCCATATACATATGGCATCTGAGCGAGGACTTACTGCAAAGGATGAATTCAGTCAAGCAGACATCTAAGGGAGGCACACTTCAGATGGAGAGAACAATGCAAGCCAAGGCCCTGAGGCTGGAGCCGTGTCTGCCACTCCTCAAGGAAAACCAAGGGGCCACTTACATTAGCCCAGAAGGTCCCAAATTTTCTAAGTTCGGGTCACTCTTGGTGTCTCAGTAATTTTTTTTGCCCCATGCCAGGATAAATACCTAACAGCTCCTTTCGTGGAGTCATGATAGCCAAAACACCAAATACATACTTATATCCTAACAGTTTAGTAGCCATTTGGAAAAAACAATTCACAGACATTAAAGGACAAACTGTTCCCCTTAATTATTAAATAACCATAATTAATTACTTGCAAAGGAGATGTATATGCCTCTTAGACACGACAGAGCTCCTTCAACATCGGCATCAGATTAGACACTGCCATCTTTATTAACGATTCCATACTGAGTTCTATACAGACCTGCTTTTTATCCCATCAACTTCTGAAGACCCAGCTTTGCAAAAATATGATGTCACCCAAAGGCAAGTAGAGCAACCTAATATTTATGCTTGGAAGCCGTTTGCTTGGTTTCTGACAGATGTCATTCTGTTTCTCTCAAAAACTAGAATGTTTCAGGGACGCGTGGGTGGCTCAGTCGGTTAAGCGTCTGACTTCGGCTCAGGTCATGATCTCCTGGTTTGTGGGTTCCAGCTCCAGGTCCCCATATCAGGCTCCGTGCTGACAGCCTGGAGCCTGGTTCGGATTCTGTGTCTCCCTCTCTCTCTCTCTGCCCCTCCCCTGTTCATGCTCTGTCTCTCAACAATAAACATTAAAAAAAAAAAAAATGTGTGTTTAAATCAAATGTATCAGAGCATCATAGTGAGTTTGCTGAGGTACCCCAGGGATGTCACAGCACCCAGTTTAGGAACCGGGGAGTTAACATATACCTAAACTTCTTTCTTTCTCATGGCACCAGCTACTTCTAGCCTCGTGAGTAGCTTCCATGGGTTCCTTTCTAAACTTTCTCCTTCCCAATCGACTTTTTGAGTGGCCCTGACTGTCTTAATAAAATCATAAGGCTCAAGGAGATAGAGGTAAAGATGTATAGTATATATAATTGTGCACCTGATTACATGAATGCAATTGTTCAGAGGCCTCTATCCTGGTGAAGGACTCTTCGCCCCCACCCTCTGGGTTCTTTAAAGGATTTACCCCATTTGAATGTTTTAAACACCAAACAGATCAAAACATAATTAACAAATTAAAATATGTCCTTTTACACCTATAAACAATAGAAGGCAGGGAGAATATTACCTGTCCCCTCAAAGATAATTCTGTGTATGGTGGAAACCAATGATCTCATCTGCTAGAATTTGCTTTTAGACATTACCTTAAGGCTTAACTGTTCAATTATTTTCAACATCATAGTAACAGTCTGAATCACGGAAAACTATTTTTTAAAGGGCAAAGGGGGCACCCAAGTGGCTCAGTCAGTTAAGCATCCAACTTCGGCTAGGGTCATGATCTCAGGATTCGTGGGTTGAAGGCCCACATCCGGCTCTGTGCTGATGGCTCGGAGCCTGAAGCCTGCTTAAGATTCTGTGTCTCCCTCTCTCTCTGCCCCTCCCCAGCTAGAGCTCTGTCTTTCTCTCTCTCTTTCTCTCTTTTTCTCTCTCTCACAAATAAATAAACTTTTTAAAATTTGAAAAAATAAATAAATAAAAGGCAAATAAACGTTTTAGCCCATTCTGGGACTTTCCAAGGACTTTGAGAAAACTAATACAGTTGACCCTTGAACTAAGTGGAAGTTAGGAGCGCTGACCCTATGCACAGTTAAAAATCCACGTGTAACTTTTGATTTCCCTCAAAACTTAACTACTAATAGCCTATCAGTATTGACCAGAAGCCTTACCTATCACATAAACACATTATTTTGTATCTGATTAACACGTATTTTGTATATTCTATGTGTGATATACTATATTCTTACAATAACATAAGCTAGAGCAAAGAAAATGTTAAGAAAATCCTAAGCGAAAAGACGCTTACAGTGTAGTACTGTAATGAAGAACACCCACACCGAAGTGGTTCCGTGCAGTGCAAAGCTGTTTTGCTCAAGGGTCAACTGTACTTTTATGCCAAGGGAAATTGAGTAGTCATTAGCTTTCAGAGAAGGGGAGACCAGAAAACACGTTCTCATTGTTAGAATCAATCACGCACCTTCATTTCTCGCGATCTCAAGTCACCTTCCGACTGCTCGCGTGACACAGAGTTAGCGGCAGGAGGGAGGCTGTCATAGCCCATTACCAACGCCACACACTGTGAACAAGAGCTGGCAGCAGCCTGGCATTCTCTCCCTCAAAGTGAGAATTAAATCTAATTGAACTTGCTTTATGCAGAGGTAAAAAATCATACGGTGGGTCCCTGACCCACCCCTGAAAAAATAAAAAAGGTCACGATTTCTTAACAAGTAAAATGAAGAGGAAATGAGTGAAAACTCTTGAGTTCTTGGCTAATTACAAAATTAGAGATGCGCTCTCCAACCACCAGCCCCGGGGGCCAGTCTTCCCCGGTGACCTGGCGCCATCTAGTGTCAATATCGTCTTAAGGGAATTCAAAAGCTCGTAAGGGGCTCGGAAAACACAATGGTGAAATCAAATGAAATCAACAAATATTTACTGAGCACCTACTATCTAAATACGATATGCTGGTTTCTTTCCCCAATTCTTCATAAGCCTTCTGAAGCTTGAATTGCCCTGAGGTTTGTGGAGATTATTTACACCGTGGTAGGAGGAAAGAAAGACAGCTCTTTTGGAAATTTTAATATGAGTGTGGAGGTGGCCATCAGGTTGCTCAGCTTGAGCGGAGCCCTGATTACATTTACTCCACCCCTTCCCAGAAAAATATGTGGCTATTTAGCATTTATATTGCACTTTTCGGTTCCAAACCACTTTACAGAACCTCTCTGATTAATTCCCCCAACACCCTTGCACGTAGTTATTACTCCACACTATTAGTTTCTTTATGAAAGATTTTGATGACCGTTTCAACTGCATGCGGGTGAGTTGCATTTACTAAAGAGAATTTCTCCAAAGACTCATGTCCAGAGTCAAGGAACAATTACTATCTAACACCTTAATGGTTTCCCTTTTTTTCAGAGGGGAAAAAAAAAAAGGCTTCTAATTAATGTAAACAGTGGACAAATTACCCCTTTCCCCTTCAAGGATAAGAATGTCAGAATTAAAGGGAAGGAGTGGATCATATGCGATTTCTCCCCAGTCCTGCCTCACTGCTACCAGAGGACTCTCCCCTAAAATAATGGCATTACTGTGTCCTCAAAATATAGAAAGCCCAGGAGACAAGTAAGACAGACAGGCTGCTAAGGAGGACCTTATAAATTAAGAGTCTTATATATTGAGGAGCTGACTTTTTCTATTTGAAATCTAAGCATCCACAACTCCTAACTTACTCACTTTTCGTAAACGAACTATTCCTTGTAACATTTAAATTAGTGGTGTAATTTAGAACCAAAAAGAAAAAAAAAAACCGTAGAGAAGTTGTACTTTACAATTTCTTTTTTTTTTTTAATGTTTATTTTATTTATTTTTGGGAAAGAGAGCACGCATGCACGCACACAAGCGGGGAAGGGGCAGAAAGAGAGAGGGAGACACAGAATCTGAAGGAAGCTCCAGGCTCTGAGCTGTCAGCTCAGACCCCCACTCGGGCTCGATCGTGACCTGAGCTGAAGTCAGTTGCACAACTGACTGAACAACCCAGGTGCCCCAGAAGTTGTATTTTAAAATGAGTAATATTCACATTTTTTTCTGTACAAAATTCAAGTTTGAACATCTTAACTGGACTCTTCCCTTTTTAAAAAGAAAACGATAAAGCATTTTTAAAATCACAAAGCACATTTACTACGTGACTCCCACACAATAAGGGATAAAATACAAGTGTCCCAAGAGAAAGAGCACACATTAAGAAGCGTCCCAGGGTGGGGCACCTGGGTGGCTCAGTCAGTTGAGCAGCCATCTCTCGATTTCTGCTGAAGTCATGATCTCACAGTTTGTTGAGTTCGAGCCCCACATCAGGCTCTGTACTGACAGCATGGAGTCTGCTTGGGATTCTGCCTCTCTTCCTCCCTCTACCCCTCTCTCATGTGCGTGCACACTCTCTCTCTCTCAAAAATAAATAAATGTTAAAATTTTTTAAAGAAGAAAAAGAAGCAGCAGCATCCCAGGGAAACACAGAACAGAACAAGGTGAAAGAGCGGGATCCTAAGCAAAAGTATGATGATATGGGTGGGAGAAGCCAAGACAAACCCATATCATCAGTGAAAGGCCCGTCTCCCTCCCATTAATTTTTCTGCTTTCATGTTTGTCTTCATCCCCAGGATCACTGACCAAAGAGACACATGTGACAGGTATTTCCCAATGCATATCTGATGATGGGAAAACATTTCACATTAGAAATAATCATCCAATAATTTCAGAAAAAAAAAAAAGATTATTCTATGATATGTGAGAAGCAGTAAGTCAGAACTTTTGAATTGTGTTGCGCGACTTAACGTATCGCATGCCATTTCCAAAATCCTTTCTGCAGACCCAGGAAGATGTTTTTGGCGATGTCTCAATGCTAGTTTTTAAAACAATCTCTACTTCCAGCCACTTTTAAGTAAGGAGATTCATTGCCATCCTGTTACTTAATGTATTTCAGTATACTTTAGGATTTAGGAAGAAAAAGTAGATAGTAGGAACCGAAATAAAAACTCTAATGAACATATTCATTGGGCTAGATTATTTCCTAACTGGAAAACTTATAATTTTCATTAACAAGAGATTTTACTTTGGGTTGTTGAAGGGAGCAGTGTGAGTCCATCTTGGGCAAATTGGAAAGTTCAAGTGAGTAAAAGGGAAAAGGAGGTGTATTCATGATCTATAACGCAGAGATAGCCAACGTTACCAACAAACCCTCAAAGCCCCCTCTCCCTCCCGCCATTGCCGACCAAAGAAGTCTAACCCCATGGCTTGTGTAGGATAATCATTCGATCACACTCCATTCAGATGTGGCCAGAAAGCCTAACTTCTTTCTGGAAAGCTGGCCTCATCTTCTTCATCAGGCTCCAACCTTGCTTAGTAGCATGGATAATTCAGATTTGCAATTGATAATATTTTAATTGCTTTTGTTTGCAACAGTTTAAATTATTTCATTTAAATACTCTGTCTATTCAAAGTATAGTGAGTTTCCATGATCTCTTTTGGTTTGGAATTTTTTTTGTGTGTGTTTTGTTGTTGTTGTTGTTGTTGTTATTGTTGTCGTTTTGACAGAGACAGAGACAGTGTGAGCAGGGGAGAGGCGGAGAGGGAGAGAGAGAACCCCACATGAGGCTTGAACCCACGAACTATGAGATCATGATCTGAGGCTAAACCAAGAGTCAGGTGCTTAACCAACTGAGCCACCCAGGCTCCCCTCCATGATCTTTTTGGATGACTCAGACCCATTCTACCAAATTTCAGTCTTTCAGATTTTTCTCCCTCACCTCCAACTTCCCCCAAATGGCCACTATATATGTAAAGGGAGCTCACTGTCCCCTCCTGGCAGCAGCAGGGAGTGGTCCTCAGGTCACTATGGCATCCTCTGGATCCACTCTGATCTTTGCTGCAAAGCGGCTAGATTGCCCGACCCCCTGGGGTGCTTTTGGCCATATCTGGCTCTTCAGGGTGACGGGAGAGCATCCACTTCTGGGCCCATGTTTGTCCCCAGTGTAGAGGGCCACACCCATGGAATCTGTCTATTCTCACTCCAGATTTCCTTCAGCTCCCAGATACCTATCTGGAAAGTCCTATAATCCCTGATGCCTGACCTACTTGGCCTCCCTTCATCCCTTCGGTAGAGGGGATGGTGGGACCTCAGACTTTTCTTCCTCTTTGTCAGTGCTTCTAATTCTTTTTCCTAGCAAACATAAAATGTTCTAATATTTGTACCGTACACTGGGGGAAACCAGAAGAGGTCTGGGGACATCTACAGGTGGCTTTCTGAAAATGTGATCACATTGTTTTTATAATATACAATTATAATGAACAAAAGGCCAAGTATTAGGAAAGTTACTAAATTTTGAAATTTTACAAAAAAACACAAGTAAGATATTTTCTAGTGTTTTAAGAGACACCTAAGGTTGATCCAATGGATATAAATTGTGTATCAGTCCAACATCACTTGTCATCAGGGAAATGCAAATCAAAACCACAATGAGATATCAACTCATGTCTGTCAGCATGGCTAAAACCAAAAACACAAGAAATAACAAGTGTTGGCAAGGATGTGGAGAAAAAGGAACCTTCAGGGGCGTCTGGGTGGCTCAGTCTGTTGAGCATCAAACTCTTTGTTTCAGCTCAGGTCATGATCTCCCAGTTTCATGAGTTCGAGCTCTGCATCAGGCTCTGTGCTGACAGTGTGGAACCTGCTTGGTATTCTTTCTCTCCCTCTCTCTCTGCCCCTCCCTTACTCACACTGTCTCTGTCTCTCTCAAAAATAAATAAACTAAAAAAAAAAAAAAAAAGAAAAAAAAAAAAAGAAACTTCATGCACCATTGGTGGGAATGCAAATTGGTGCGGTCACTCTGGGAAACAGTATGGAAGTTCCTCAAAAAATTAAAAATAGAACAGTATTTCACTATGATTCAGTAATTTCACTGGGTTTTTACCCAGAATTCACAAAGATATATGCCGCTCTATGTTTATTGCAGCGTTATTTACAATAGCCAAAATAGAAAAGCAAGCCAAGTGTCATTATCAATTGATAATTGAATAAAGAAGATGTAATATATATATATATAATATATATATATATCAGCCATATATATATTATGTATATATTATATATATATCAGCCATATATAATATATATATCAGCCATATATATATTATGTATATATTATATATATATCAGCCATATATATATTATATATATATATATATATCAGCCATATATAATATATATATATATAACTCAGCCATAAAAAAGAATGAAATCTTGCCATTTGCAACAGCATGGACAGATCCAGAGGGTACAATGCTAAGTGAAATAAATCAGACAGAGAAAGCCAAATACCATACGATTTCACTCATGTGTGGAATTTAGAAAAGAAAACAAAGAAAGAAAAAAAATAGACAAACGAAACAACAGACTCTTTAGAAAACAAACTGATGGTTACCAGAGGAGAGGTGGGTGAGGGGATGGGCAAAACAGGTGATGGGGATTAAAGAGTATGTTTATCATGACGAGCACTGAGAAATGTACAGAACAGGTGAATCACTATACTGTACACTTGAACCAAATATAACACTGTATATTAACTATACTGGAATGTAAACAAGTCAACAAATAAAGTTATGCTAAAAACAAAAAATAAATACATCGTATATCAGCTTTTATTCCTAAAATGGGCACAAGAAATGCCTGATCAAGTTTTGTTTTGTTTTTTTGTTATTTTTTGAGACAGAGAGAGGTAGAGACAATGCACACACACTCGCACAAGAGAGAGCAGGGGAGGGGCAGAGAGATGGGAGAGAGAGAATCCCAAGCAGTCTCCATGTCCAGCGTGGGGCCCACTGTGTGGCTGGATCCCATGAACCGTGAGATCATGACCTGAGCCAAAATCAAGAGTCAGATGTTCAACTGACTGAGCCACCCAGGCATCCCTCCTGATCAAGTTTTTAATGATGAGTTGTTCAAATTCCAGAGACTTGAGACTGATGAGAAACTTTACTATCACAAATGGGTGATAAATTTAAAATCATTGTTTACACCACATATTTTACAACCCTTCCAAATTTTGGAATTTTCTGAAACTCCAAAATGTATATTAGTTGAAACATTGAGAGAATTGATCAGCATTTTCTTTTCTTTTGTAGACAAATAAATGTTATAACTCTTGATAATAATGCCAAAGCGCTTCATTTCCAACCCAACTTTTCCCCACGTCAAGTATTCATACTAATGGTAAAGATAATTTGCAAAGAGGCTCATGCATTTTAAGAGCAGCCACACTGTCGCTAGCTCGGGCCTATAAAAGGGTACATCTGCTGTACTTCAGTGAAAGCATCTAATATGCAGAAAAACAGCTACAAGAGGTCTACCAGAAGCTCTCACCAGGTCTCCCTCTACTATGAACCTTGACGATAAATGCACAGGTTGCACCCCCTGCTCCTGAGCTCAACTTGGAAGAAGAGTGATCTCCAGCAGCATCAGAGGCCATGGGTCCACAATGGACAGCCACACACCCTACCCATCAGCTCGCTGCTGAAGTTCATGCCCGAGTGTAGAGCATGAAGGCCAAGCCCAGGGAGAGTACCTGATTCCATTCTGCTTAAGTCCCAGACAAGATTATCCATGTCCAGAAACTACCAGCCAAGGAGCCTGGTTACCTCAGGTCATGCCAGGTTTTCCTGAAGACCAAAGGTTAAAAGGTACCTCTAACCCACTGGCAGGACATAGGTTGGGAAGCATCATTCTGTCTTAGTTTTGATTCCTACATGGGCATCAAGCCTTAGGGCCTAGCCAGGCCCTAAAAGGGACAGGGGAATCTTTTCTTTTTGTTATATATTTTTTTTAAGTAGGATCCACACTTGGTGTGAAATCTAACACAGGGCTTGAACTCACAACCCTGAGACCAAGACCTGAGTTGAGATCAAGAGTCAGATGCTTCATGGACTGAGCCACCCAGGCGACCCCCACAAGGAGTCTTTTAAACACTGCAGGGGTGCTTGCTTGGGTGGCTCAGTCAGTTAAGTGCCTGACTTCAGCTCAGATCATGATCTCATGGTTCATGGGTTCGAGCCCCATATCGGGCTCTGTGCTGACAGCTCGGAGCCTGGAGACCACTTCAGATTCTATTGTCTCCCTCTCTCTCTGCCCCTCCCCTTCTCGTGCTCTGTGTCTTTCTCAAAAATAAATAAGCATTAAAAAAAAAATTTAAATACATAAATAATGAACACTGCAGCAGAATCCTATGACCTGAGTCCTAAGGGATCTGTTCTCCACCTGTTAAAGGAAGTCAGAAAGGTGTCTTCCTTTGAAGACAAAACTTGGCTTCCAAGCTCATTGTCTTGCTGCTAAATTCTATGTTGAGTTTCATAAGCTCAATATTAACACTTGCTTTTCATTTCCACCTTGAACTTTAAGAATGCAAACGTCTCTGCTCCCAACGAAGTTGTAGGCCTTGGCTGACTGCAGAGAAAGCCACGAGCATGGAAATAAAAATGGAGAAGCTCATCACTATTTTTCAGTGGACCCTGCTACATGGGCATTCAATGTACCTCAGCCCATCTCTACCCTCGTCTCTCCTTGCGCTTCTCTGCACAGGAACGTTGCCAAACTAGACAACGTGGCACTTCTCAAACAGGTGTTGAGCAATCCTCCTTTGCTCGTGTTACTCATTCTGCCTGGGAAGCCCCTCCCTTCCAGTCGCCAGCCAAAAACAAAACAAAACAAAAGTAAACATCTATCCTTTTCCATCAATATCCATCCTTTCCCGGGTCTCTCACCCTATTTGCTCCATGCTACACTCACGCGTCCTTGGCCTCAGCCCTCCGCATTTTCCACATCCTCCTGCGTGTATCCAACTTCACCTTGTGCTGGCTGATTGTGCAAGTTCTTTCCATCATCCTGGCTGGTGGGCTCCTTGACAGTGGCGAGGAGGTCCTGTTTCCCTTTGTGTCTACTCTGTACTTATAGGCTCAAGTTTGAAATGATTAGGGCAGTAGTATCAGTTAGAAGTAGGTTTAGCTCTACTTAAAGAAAAATATTAGGGGCGCCTGGGTGGCTCAGTCAGCTAAGCCTCCGACTCTTGATTTCAGCTCAGATCATGATCTCATGGTTGGTGAGATGCAACCCTGCACCAGGCTCTGTGCTGACAGAGTGGAACCTGCTTGGGGTTCTCTCGCTCTCGCTCTCGCTCTCTCTGCCCTTCCTCCATTTACATCTCTCTCTCTCTCTCTCTCTCAAAATAATAAAATTTGAAAAAAAAAATACTAGGAGCTTAAATACATAGGGAGGATTCTCTCACAGCAGACGATCCAAGCATAGGGCTGTCTCAGGGTAGGCAGCCCAGGGCATGAAGTTACCAGGGACACAGGCTCCTCTTCATTTCCTGCCCTGCCATCCTCAGAATCTGACGTACATGCTCAAGGACGTGTCACACAGCTGTTCCAGTTGTCATATATGAATTATAGTCAGCCAGAAAGGGAGAATGGGAAAAAGAGCAAAAAATAGTACACTTATAGCTCCAAAAATAAAACCTCAAAAAATAGGGACAACAAGCTACACACACCCACACACACAATATACCTGACAGAGAAAGAAGTCACAATTCGTGCCCGTTGTTTCAGGGAGTGAAGGGATATGAGGGAGCCTGTCACAGGCAACCCGGAGAACAAAGGATTCAAATTACTGGCTTTGGTGCTTCCAAGTCCAGATATAAAGCACAAATATGGCTACTTGCAGGGACCATTTTCCACCCATGACGAGGGCTCTCTCAGCTGCACCAGCAGTCGGAAGGAACGCAAGAGTGCCAGAGACTAGCGAGTGGCCCTGAAAACTACCTCTGCCCTCTTCAGCTGAAAGGATCCACTGTTACATTTGGGGATGTGTGATCCTTCAAGAGCTGAACTTTGCTTCCTAATGAAATGCTAGAATTCATCCAGACTCTGCAGTGGTGGAGCAGACATGGCGACCAGGTAGAGGGAGCTAGAGACAGCCCCCGCTGAGTTCTCATGACCCAATGTGGCTTCAAAGAGCATCACAAGTCTCCTTGACCTGACCCTATGGAGGCTCCGTGCAGCAGAGAAAGCCCAAGAACCTAAAGAAGTCTTGAGGTCAGTCAGATTAAAGAAGCAGGGAATATCTTCTAGAACTTGCACTTGAAGCCATTTGAGAAAGCCAGTATTTCATGGATGCTAGCAATGATGGAAGCTGATGACTAAAACAGGCAGGAATAAGCCATTGTGACAGAGACAGACAGATGCCAGTATGGGCCAATGACCCAAGAATAAGGTGCCTCTTTCCCTCCCTACAAGAAGTAGGACGACTCAGAATTAACTAAATGGGGCTCAAGTTCAATGTTAAATTCCATTAAAAAAAAAAATAAAGCTAGAGGCACCTGGGTGGCTCAATCCATTGAGTAACCAACTCTTGATTTCTGCTCAGGTCATTATCTCACAGTTTGTGGGTCAGAGCCCCACATCGGGCTCCATGCTGACAGTGCAGAGCTTCCTTGGGATTCTCTCTCCCCCCTTCTCTCTGCCTCTCTCTCTCTCTCTCTCTCAAAATAAATAAATAAACTTAAAAAATAAAGTTATATGTTAGATATACAGTATCTTTAAAAACTACACCCAGGCCATCAGTGATGAAAGTAACTGCCTGATCTTTCTGAGGAAAGTCTTGAGGAGATGGTGGGGTAGCTGAGCTGAGAAGGCTTCACAAAGCAGTATCAGACCCAAGTATAAGGACCAACTAAAAACTTACCTTGCTGACAAGGTGGTCATAGGAAAATGTTCTTGGCAGAGGTTCCTTGTATATAGAAGTGGTGGCGTCTCCAAGATGAAGGGAAGAGCCCCTGTGGGAGACAGATCGTTCCCACCCTTCTCCTTCCATGGGTTTTGGCTATACACACTTTGGATCCGACTGTGTTGCATTATTCTTCTTCTTTTAAGTCAAAAGTACTTGATGGAATTAAAAATTTAGGGGCACATGGCTGGTTCAGTCAGTTGAGCATCCGACTTCAGATCAGGACATGATCTTATGGTTCTCAGGTTAGAGCCCTGCATCAGGTTCTGTGCTGTCAGCACAGAGCCCACTTTGGATCCCCTGTCCCCCTCTCTCTCGACCCCTCCTCTCCTCGTGTTCTCTCTCTCTCAAAAATAAATAAATATTTTTTAAAAATTTAAAGAGAGTGCCTTGGATACCAGCTAGAGAAAGTTAAGTATATCTGTTTATGGACTCCATTTGGATGTTCATCTCTTCCTAAACTGGGGGAAAGAAACATGATCAAATAGGATGCATTAGCCCCAACTACCCAATTCTTTTTTAATGCTTTATTTTGTTTCAAGAGACAGAGAGAGAGAGTGCGCAAGCAGGGGAGGGGCAGAAGGAGAGAGAATCCCAAGCAGGCTCCACCCTGCCAGTGCAGAGCCTGATGCAGGGCTCAAACCCACAAACCATGAGATCATGACCTGAGCCAAAGTCAGACACCCAACTGACTGAGCCACCCAGGTGCCCAAAGCTATCTTTACAATAATGCCAGAATATTATTTGCCTTTTTTTTTTTTACTCTCCTTAGTCAAGAGTGCAGTTTTCTAAAGAATATGTGCAGAGCAGAAATGAGAATCCAGCTGTCTTCTGTTTAAGCTGAGCACTTAAACAATTTGCAAAAATATAAAACAATGCTACTCTTCTCACTAAATTGTTTGCTTATTTTGGAAATTTTAGCTTTTTTTTATAAACATGTGTTTGTATTAAAATGCAATGTGTTTATTATAGTTATTTTTAATGAATTAATAACTACTTCTTAAATTTCTGTTGTAATTTCTAACATGGTAAATATCAATTGATATAACCAACACAAACAAATGCTCTTTGGAGGACTCCATAATGTTTAAGGTCATGTAGAGGGCTTTTGAAAGCAAAGAATTTGAGAGCCCCTGCTCTGGTGAATCAAACCTGAAAGAGTCTGAATGTAAGGACATCCTGAACAGTAGAAGACAAAAATAAGGCATGAAACAACTAGAGAAGTACTGAGTCTATGTACTGATCTATAGAGACTCTCTGCCCCTTCCCTCCATTCAGTGCCCAGACATCTAGGATTAAATCACCCCATTTCAGACAGGAGGTACAATTCTTTTCTGGGGAAACCAACCAAGTAAGGGGGAAAGTCTGACATTTGAGAGTCCCCTAATAAATAACTCTGTGCCCCCAGGATCATCCTACAGTGAAGCCACTAACAGACAGGCCCTGCCCGCACATAGAGCCTACACCAGCTTGTTAATGCCTCACATAAAGAAGAATGGACAATGTGTAGAAAGCTTCTAATGTGAGAGAAAATATCAAAACAGGCAAACAAGACAAGAGAAAGGCCATGGAGCAAAAGAAAAACTTGAAACACAAAATACTCATTGACATCCTAAGAGATGACTTCAAGAAACAAGGAAGGATTGCTTAAAAAAAAAAAATAACAGAGAACTTGGAAATTTAAAACAAAATTGTGGGGCACCTGGTTGAGTGGCTCAGTTGGTTGAGTGTCTGACTCTTGATTTCAGTTCAGGTCATGATCTCACAATTCGTGAGATCGAGCCCCAAGTCAGGCCTGGGGCTCTGCTCTGTCAGTACGGATCCTGCCTTGGGATTCTCTCTCTCCCCCTCCCCTGTTCACATGTGCTCTCTTTCTCTCTCTCTCTCAAAATAAATGAATGAACATTTAAAAAAATACAATTGTAAAAGATCAGTGAAGGGTTAGAAAATAAAGTTGAGAAAATGCCCTAGAAAATACAGCAAAAACATAAAAACGTGGGAACCAGGAGAGGAAAGGCAGTTGGAGGTTTAGAAGGTGCAATGTCTGACTTTAAAAAACAAAACAAAACAAAACAAAAGACATAAAATAAAAGAGAGGAAATTATTAAAGAAATAATTCAAAAAAATTTCCCAGAGCTAAATGACAGATAGAATGGGCTCACACAAATATAAGCCACCAAAGAGGAAAAATGTCAGAAACAAAGGATAAGAAATCAAGATGCCATCATCACTTCCCAGGATGACAAATGACTAATGCCTTCTAAATACTAAGGGGAACATTATTCAGCCATAAAACAAAGAAAATCCTGCCATTTTTGACAATATGGATGGATCTTAAGGGCATCATGCCATGTGAATTAAGTCAGACAGCAAAAGACAAATACTATATGAACTCACTTATTCTTGGAATCTGATAACAAAGCCAAAAAAAGCCAAATTTATGCCAGAAAAAAAAAAAAAAAACAGTTTCTGAATGCTAATTGATGAAGACCAACAAGACTAAAATACAGGTGTTCTATCTGTAAGAATAAATTACAGATTTATTCTGTAATAATAAATTTGTTCTGTAATAATAAATCCCTTTAGGGTCTAAACCCCCTAAAGGGGTCCCTGGAAGGCTCAGTCTGTTGATCATCCAACTCTCAATTTTGGCTCAGGTCATAATCCCAGGGTCGTGGGATCGATCCCCATGTCGGGCTCTGTGCTGAGTGTGGAGCCTGCTTAAGGTTCTCTCTCTCCCCTGCTCCTCTCCTGTTCACATGCACTCTCTCTCTAAAATAAAATTTTAAAAAATTACAATGAACCAGTACCCCTAATCATTAAAACTTAGCTTTGAGGCAGAATCAAACACGCAAGAACATCAGTACATATCTAGATATATGTACACTTTACACTGGCCTAAACCAATCAATTCTTGGTATCGTGCTGTCCATAGCCATGGGTTCAGCCAGTGGCCCTCTCACTGCAGTGAAGTGTCAGGAGACAGAGGCAATAAGGTTGTGAAGACAGAAGATCTGTAGCTGCCCCCAGGGGCAGAGCTTGTCTGAGAAGAGAGCCCAAGTGGAGGGGACAGAACTGCCAGAGGAAAAGAAATTCCACCCCACTTTCATTTTTCGATCGCCTAACGAAGACATTGTGCCTTCTACCAGGATCTTTCAGTCAAGCATCTATCCACCAGTTTTCGGGAGGTCAGACGGACTTTTTTTTTTTTTTTTTTTTTTTGTCACAACTGAAAAAGTCCTAAATGATACAAAAATAAAAGATATTTGAGGCAGAGGCTCTTTCACGTTGGCAATGGCCTGCCAGACTGTGACTCCAGCCCAGCCTCCCACAATAGAGACACTTGAACCTGAAAGCACAAAGCTGCCCTCTGGCTGTGATGCATTTATGGCAGGAAGCCTGCATTTATCAACCTTATCCCTCATTTTAACATGTGCTCTGCTGCTGTAGCAGCATTAGGTAATATATTAGTTTCCAAAGCTTCCATGACAAATCACCAAAAACTGGGTGGCTTCAAACAATGGAAATGTATTCTCTCATAGATCTGGAGGCCAGAAGTCTCCGAAATCAAGATGCTGGCAGGGCCACCTTCCCTCCAGAGCTCTAAGGAAGATTTTATTCCTTGCCTCTTCCAATTTCTGGTGAATATTGGCATTCCTGGATTTGTGGGTACAAGCCTCTGAGGTCAAGTGGCTTCACATAGTTTTTAAAGACTCCCCCAAGTCGTTCTGACATGCAACAAAATTTGGAAGCCACTAGCTTCCTTTTTATTGTTATTTATTATTTTATTTATTTATTTTGTATTTTTATATATATTTTTTAATATCTTTTTTTGAGAGAGAGAGAGACAGAGTGGATTGGGGAGGGTCAGAGAGAGAAGGAGACACAGAATCTGAAGCAGGCTCCAGGCTCTGAGGTGTCAGCACAGAACCCAACATGGGGATCAAACCCATGAACCATGAGATCATGGCCTGAGCCATGAGCAAACTGAGTCAGTTGCTTAACCAACTGAGCCACCCAGGCACCCCTATTGTTATTTTTTAAGTATGCCCCCATGCCCAGTGTGGAGTCCAAAGTGGTACTTTAACTCATGACCCTGAGATCAAGACCTGAGCTGAGACTGAGTCAGACCATGGGGTGCCTGGGTGGCTCAGTTGATTAAGCGTCTGACTCTTGATTTCACCTCAGGTCGTGATCTCATGACTTGTGGTTTCAAGCCCCACGTCGGGCTCTATGCTGACAGCTCAGAGACTGCTTGGGACTCTTTCTCTCCCTCTCTCTCTGCCCCTCTCTGCTTGTTTCCTCTCTCTTTCTCTCTCAAAAAAATAAACTGTAAAAATTTTATTAAAAACAAAACAAAGCAAAGCAAAACAAAACAAAACAAAAAAAGTTGGCTGTTTAACCATCTGAGCCACCCAGGTGCCCCAGGAGCCAAAACTCTCCTAACAGTTCTTTGTTTCTGTAGATTTTCACTAATCTTCAAGTTCAAAACTCTCCAGTCTACTTTTTCTGTTTGTTTATTAGAACTCTTAAATTTTCTCTTGTGATTTTTCATATTAAAATGAAGTCATTTAACAAAAGTAAAACAAAAGAATATCTTCTTGGCTATTTGGTTATGTTTTCCCTTGTGACTGTGTTTCTAGGAACCTAGAAACAGCTTTCACCCTAGAGACCCACAAATCTGCCAGTCTCTGCCTCAAGTAGGCACATCTCTGCCAAAGGCAAAGGCAAGTTGCTTTGGATTTAATTCCTTTGAGTAAAGCTTTGTACCCATTTGAATTACATATCATTTTCAAAGAATTGCTCTAAATTCTAAAAGGAATTTAAACATTTAAATTCCTAAAAGGAATGATTAAACATTTAGTCTATAAAATATTAAACCCAGAGAAGAAAAGCAAGGGATAGAATTTTGAATGCATCTTAATATGAGTGTGGAAAAGAGATACTCCTATTCCTTCTATTTCAAGAGAGATGGTTTGGAATGCTTTGGAATGAGGTCTCTGATCTTTGCATTGATTTACTTTTTTAATTTTTTTAATGTTTATTTCTCTGTGAGAGAGAGAGAGAGAGAGTGGGAGAGGGGCAGAGAGAGAGGGAGACACAGAATCTGAAGCAGGCTCCAGGCTCTGAGCTGTCAGCCCAGAGCCCGACACGGGGCTCAAACTCACGAACTATGAGATCATGACATGAGCTGAAGTTGGACGCTTAACCAACTGAGCCACCCAGGAGCCCCAAGGTCTCTGATTTTTTTTTTAATGTTTTTATTTATTTTTGAGACAGAGAGAGACAGAGCATGAGCAGGGAAGGGGCAGAGAGGGAGACACAGAATCTGAAGCAGTTTCCAGGCTCTGAGCTGTCAGCACAGAGCCCGACGCAGGGCACGAACTCAAGAACTATGAGATCATGACCTGAGCTGAAGTCGAACGCTTGACCGACTGAGCCACCCAGGAGCCCCAAGGTCTCTGGTCTTTGAGAGAATCTTAGGGCACAGCATTGGTCCTGAGACTGGGTGCATTCAGGAAGATACCTAGTCTCTTTTTACAGAAGAAGTTTACCTTCTGTACATGTTACATGTACCTTCTGTTACATGTGAGCCACACATGTAGTTAAACTAGCTCTTACATACTGAAACCATCACCTATCTTCCCATTCTCCTTATTAATTTTTTTTTTTTTTAGAGAGAGAGAGTGCATGAGCTGGGGAGAAAGGGAGGAGAAAAAGAGAGAGAGACAGAGACAGAGAGAATCTTACGCAGACTCCCTGCTCAGCACTGAGTCCAACAAGAGGCTCAATCCAATGACCCTGGGATCATGACCTGAACTGAAATCAAGAATCAGATGCTTAACCAACTGAGCCACGCAGGCGCACTCTTTATTAATTTTTGAATTAAATTTGCCATCATTCTAATCAAATATTTTAGGTAAAGTATTTCCCAGGGCACCTGGGTGGCTCAGTCGGTTAAGCACCTGACTCTTGACTTCAGCTCAGGTCATGATCTCATGGTTCGTTAAGTGGAGCCCAGCATCAGGCTCTGCCCTGACAGCACAGAGCCTGCTTGAGCTTCTCTCTCTCTCTCTATGCCCTTCCCCGACTCGCACTCTTTTTCTCTCTCAAAATAAATAAACTTTATATTTCTCTCCACTCACATTTTACTCCACTCTCCAGTTCATCTCCACTCACACTGAATCTTAAAGTTCTCAGCAAGGATATAACCAAAAGTTGTTGCATTATCCAAAATCCCAGAACAGAATGGATCACAGTTTATAGTTACCAAAAGAAGGATTTTAGCTTTTTTTTTTTTTTTTTTTTAGGCTGCATGGTTATCTGATATCCAGGAGGGGCCAACCTCCCTTTCTTTTTTTTTTTTAATTTTATTTTTTAAATTTACATCCAAATTAGTTAGCATATAGTGAAACAATGATTTCAGGAGTAGATTCCTTAGTGCTCCTTACTCATTTAGCCCATCCCCGCTCCCACAACCCCTCCAGTAACCCTGTTTGTTCTCCATATTTAAGAGTCTCTTATGCTTTGTCCTCCTCCCTGTTTTTATATTATTTTTGCTTCCCTTCCCTTATGTTCATCTGTTTTGTCTCTTAAAGTCCTCATATGACTGAAGTCATATGATATTTGTCTTTCTCTGACTGACTAATTTCACTTAGCATAATACACTCTAGTTCCATCCACGTAATTGCAAATGGCAAGATTTCATTCTTTTTGATTGCCGAATAATACTCCATTGGATATATATATCTATATCTATATCTATATCTATATCTATATCTATATCTATATATATAGATATATATATATAGATATATATCTATATATATATATATATATCTCACATCTTCTTTATCCATTCATCCATAAATGGACATTTGGGCTCTTCCATACTTTGGCTATTGTTGATAGTGCTGCTGTAAACATTGGGGTGCATGTGTCCCTTCAAAACAGCACACTTATATCCCTTGGATAAATACCTAGTAGTGCAATTGCTCAGTTGTAGGGTAGTTCTGTTTTTAGTTTTTTGAGGAACCTCCATACTGTTTTCCAGAGTGGCTGCACAAGTTTGCATTCCCACCAGCAATGCAAAAGAGATCCTCTTTCTCCGCATCCTCACCAACATCTGTTGTGGCCTGAATGGCTAATGTTAGCTATTCTGACAGGTGTGAGGTGGTATCTCATGGTGGTTTTGATTTGTATTTCCCTGATGATGAGTGACATGGAGGATTTTTTCATGTGTTGGTTTGCCATCTGGATGTCTTCTTTGGAGAAGTGTCTGTTCATGTCTTTTGCCCATTTCTTCACTGGATTATTTGTTTTGTGGGTGTTGGGTTTGATAAGTTCTTTATAGATTTTGGATACTAACCCTTTATCTGATATGTCATTTGCAAATATCATCTCCCATTCTGTCGGTTGCCTTTTCATTTTGCTGTTTCCTTCACTATACAGAAGCTTTTTATTTTGATGAGGTCCCAGTAGTTCATTTTTGCTTTGGTCTCCCTTGCCTTCAGAGACATGTTAAGTAAGAAGTTGTGCGGCCAAGATCAAAGAGGTTTTTGCCTGCTTTCTCCTCGAGGATGTTGATGGCTTCCTGTCTTACGTTGAGGTCTTTCATCCATTTTGAGTTTATTTTTGTGTATGGTGTAAGAAAGTGGTCCAGGTTCATTTTTCTGCATGTGGATGTCATTTTCCCAGCACCATTTGCTGAAGAGACCGTCTTTATTCCATTGAATATTCTTTCCTGCTTTGTCAAAGATTAGTTGGCCATACCTTTGTGGGTCCATTTCTGGGTTCTCTATTCTGTTCCATTGATCTGAGTGTCTGTTCTTGTGCCAGTGCCATACTGTCTTGCTGATTATAGCTTTGTAATATAGCTTGAAGTCTGGGATTGTGATGCCTCCTGCTTTGGTTTTCTTTTTCAAGATTGCTTTAGCTATTTGGGGTCTTTTCTGGTTCCATACAAATTTTAGGATTATTTGTTCTAGTTCTGTGAAGAATGCCGGTGTTATTTTATATCTATTTTATATTACTAAGTGATTTCCCCACACAAGAAGTTTGACACCAATAACAAGCTATTTCTCAACTGTTCATTTTAACACATATTTACTAGATTAATATCACTTTTACATCGTATTTTAATATATGCTGAAGACTTTAATAAATCCTTGGGGCACCTGGGGGGCTCAGTCAGTTAAGTGTCCGACTTCAGCTCAGGTCATGATGTCATAGTTCATGAGTTCAAGCCCTGCCTCAGGCTCTGTGCTGACAGGTCAGAGCCTGGAGACTGCTTCAGATTCTGCATCTCCCTCTCTCTCTGACCCTCCTCTTCACAAACTCCGTCTCTCTCTCTCTCTCTCAAAAATAAATAAACATAAAAAAAAAGACTTTAATAAATCCAAAATACTATATTCTCTGTCTTCCAAAGTCATATAGCCATAGGATACAAGGGAACTCAGATCAAAGTCATCAACAGCCGTAATTTATTGAGTGCCTGCTTTATTTATAAAATTTTTAAAATGTTGATTTACTTATTTTGAGAGAGAGAGAGAGAGCAGCAGAGGGGTAGAGAAAGAGAGGGAGAGAGAGAATCCCAAGCAGGCTCCGCACTTTCAGCACAGAGTCCAATTCAGGGCTCGATCTCACCATCCATAAGATCGTGACCTGAGCCAAAATTAAGAGTTGGACACTTAACCAACTAAGCCATCCAGATGCCCTTAAGTGCATTTTTCCATACAGTACATTTTTCCAGAAGTGAGATACCAAGAGGTCCAAAGGCACTCCTGAGTGAGAAAGATTTGCTTGGCTATGAGGGAAAACTAGCACTAGGATCAGAAGAGCCACTAAGCAAGAAAATCAGTAGGAGAGAAGGACCACAGACACAGAACTATACGTCTCAGGGGGCAGATGCTCAGGTCATTCTTTGTCTTTTATCCACTCCTTCCTTTTCAGGTAACTGCACTCAGCTTCCCTTGGAAGATCCACTCTCGTTGGCCACCATTACGGATCCTTGACCGAGTGACTGAGTGGGCAGTTAGACAAGAGCCAGAGGCAAAGACGGTGACAAATAGGTAACACATTAGAAGCCTGAGGGCACAACATCCTCACTTAGAGGATTTTAACATCCTGGCTTTACAGTTTCCAGCTCCCAGAGGCCACAGGTTCAGAACACAAGGTCTCCTCTTCAACCTCTGACCCAGGGTAACCTATAGCTTCCCTGGGATACATTTGCATTGTGGTTTCAACCCTCTCCTGGGGAAAGACGGCCATGACAGTTCTGGTAAGAATCTTGTGGGCTAAAAACTCCCCCTTCCAGCTTGTAGGAGGAGTCCTTCTGATGAAGCAACCTCAGTCACCACGACCCATAATCTATGCAAACATAAAAAGAAAAGGCACCCCTAACCCAGAGCAGTTGACACCTCTGTGCCTGTCCACTCTCCCTCCTTGAGAGCGTACTCTCCTTAATAAACTGCTTTGTGCTCGCTTCCTTCCTTCTGGCTAGCTTTATTTGAGTGCTAATCCTCACATAAATCCTTCATGGGGAATCGAAGAACCGAGATCACTATTCAACAATGCAGACTAAACCAGAGGATGCAAAACTCCCAGGTCAGAGTCAAAACACCTGGTCACTCACAGCAATGGCAGTTGCCAGAATATTTGCATTTTTTTGTGTCAATTCTCTGAGCCCCACTTCCCAAAGAGCAATGCAGAGAGATTTAGGGGACACCCACCTGCACACGGGGGAGTGTGTGAAAAATTGACATGACTGGAGCCATTTTAAAATGGAGCAGGTACTGCAGAGAAACTGCCTTCTCCACCTTTGGACTGGGCAACAGGGCCGTTGTTTCAAGCAATTACTGGGAAAGGCAGTGGAAGAAAGGAAATCCTGATCACAAGACTGATAGTAAGAGACTTTCTGAGGACAGACTCAGTAGTCAACGTATAACCCAGAGTAACCTAGCCATTATCACACACACCCCTAGAAAGTTTTTTTCTTTCTTTTCTTCACCTCAGGTAGCTCCCTACTTTTCCTCATAAAAACCTCTTGCATTCACCCTACAAGCGGGACACTATTTGGATTCCTACCTGAATCTGTACTCCCTGAACTGCAATTCTTTTAACCCAAATAAAAGCACATTTGCCTCTCATTGTGCCTCTTTACTTTCAGGTTAACAGGTGTGTTGCAGGAACCCAGCCTTTTACAAGGACAGTAAGCATGCCTGCGCTGTGTTCCAGAGGGAGACGTTGTCTCTGTCTTCCAACGCTGTTTGCTATACACTCATCATTGAAAAGATAGCCCAAAGCAAAGTCACTCAGTGCCTCTGTTCACAAGACAGGCAAAAACACAAGAGACACGGGAAGAATTGTCTCACAATATTGTTTGTGTTTTTCTTTTTCTTTCTTTCCTTCTTCCCAGGAAGTATGCTGAGTGTACAACCACTCAATTAAAATTGACTAGTCATCTAGAGCTTGTTTCCTTAATTCTCCAATGAGAAGTAAGGACCAGAATATCCATATTAGGTGCTGTGCTTAACCACACCTCAGAAAAGCAGAGAAGTCTTGCTGGGAAATTTTGTCCCCAACAACAATCCCCAAACTTTAGCTCTTGGGAGAGGGCTTTGGGTTTCACAGAGAGAGACAGCTTGCAGCCATTTTAAGAAATCATCTTGTTTTGGGGGGCACATGGATGGCTCAGTCGGTTAAATGTCTGACTCTTGATCTCCACTCAGGTCATGATCTCACAGTTCATGAATTCGAGCCCTGCATCAGGCTCTGTGCTGACAGTGTGGAGTGCTTGGGATTCTCTCTCTCTCTCTCTCTCTCTCTCTCTCTCTCTGCTCCTCCTCTGCTTTCACTCTCTTTCCCTCTCAGAATACATAAACTTAAAAAAAAAATCATCGGGGCACCTGGGTGACTCAGTCAGTTAAGCGTCTGACTTGGGCTCAGGTCATGATCTCACAGTTCATGAGTTTGAGCCCTGCATCAGGCTCTGCCCTGACAGCTCAGAACCTAGAGCCTGCTTCAGATTCTGTGTCTCCCCTCTCTCTCTTCCCCTCCCCCTCATGCTCTCTGTCTCTCAAAACTGAATAACGTTGTAAAAGCCAATCTAAATACTGCATTGATTTTTTGATGCAATAAACATGCATCAATAATTTTTAAAAAACTGAATAATGTTAAAGAAAAAAGATTTTTTTTAAATTTTTTTTAAACGTTTATTCATTTTTGAGACAGAGAGAGACAGAGCACGAACGGGGGAGGGGCAGAGAGAGAGGGAGACACAGAATCTGAAGCAGGCTCCAGGCTCTGAGCCATCAACCCAGAGCCCGATGCGGGGCTTGAACTCACGGACCGCGAGATCATGACCTGAGCTGAAGTCGGACGCTTAACCGACTGAGCCACCCAGGCGCCCCCCCCCAAAAAAAAAAGTTTTCTTTTAATCATCTTGGGTTTTTTTTCCTGGGGTAGAGAGAACAGTATCTTCTGTGCCTCTGTAAATAGTCGATTTCATTTGCCAGGTCACTTTCAAATGATCTCAATTTAAAGATGAATATGCATCATGGAAATAAAAATATGTTTTCCCTAATTTCTTTTGTCTGATAAAATAACAAAGAAAAATGCTTGTGCTTGGGAGAGGTGGTTTTATTACAAATAAGAGGACTTTTTCTTCTTAACAGAAAAACTGTGGGCAAAAACCGAGGGAGCCCATTACGTTGAAGAGATCATGCCAGTGTGCTCACTTCGGCAGCACATAATCTAAAATTGGAACGATGAAACACAGAAGATTAGCATAGCCTCTGTGCAAGGATAGTACATAAATTTATGAAGCATCCCACATTTTCATTGTACATCCCCGAAACTAAGATAACACAGTTAATTACAATGGAAAATAAATAAATAAATGATTTTTTTTTTAAAGAGGGATCATGTCAACAGATTTTTTTTTTTCAAAGATTCAGATAAATTCATGGATAAGAAAGGGAAAGCAACTTACAGGGAACACTTAGATATTGGAGGACATTATACCTAGCCGTGAGATGGTCTCTACTGTGACATTAAAAACATAGATACTAAACTAATCTGTAACTGTTTTATTATGTGTCATGATCTTATTCTGACCTCCAAAAGCTGCATTTAATATGATCAAACACAACGGGATTCTTGTTAATGCCTCATTGATATCGTTGTCTTTTTCTGCTCTTTCCTGACCAGATGAAACCGTGCTTCACCATCTACTGAACAATGCGCAGATTCAGAATGAAATACTGCCAAGTACCCAGACCCCCACAGGACACTCACCATGCACCCCTACACACACAAAGAAGCCCCTCCCTGGCAGTTCTCTCCAGTTTATGACCTCATACAAGGCAGTAGAAGGTTCACCTTTTTTAATGACAGTGAATATTTGTGAGCACTTACTAAACTGTTTGTACACCTTAAAACCATCCAAGGGAAGTGTTGGATCCTTCTGTCTTCAGGTGAAGATACTAAGGAGTCCGGCAATTCGCCCAAGCCCTCCAGTGCAGGGAATGGAGGTGGCATGCTCTCCCCTCTACCCCCACAGCCTTAGGAATAGTAGTTGTTATTCCCTACCTGGTAAGGTACCCGTCAGAGTCAACCCCCCTGCGTTTATACCATTTTCTCAACACATGTCTAGAATTTGAAATGTCACAAGGCGTCTCTTACCCTCAACGTTACGGCTATCATTTGGCACATTATGTGGTCTGGGTTTTTTAAGTGTGTTATTGATTTCTTGGAGCTGTAAATTTCTCACCCTTCACTCAGATGGGTGGAGAAAATGGACACTTTTTTTTTTTTTTTAATTTTTTTTTTTTCAACGTTTTTTATTTATTTTTGGGACAGAGAGAGACAGAGCATGAACGGGGGAGGGTCAGAGAGAGAGGGAGACACAGAATCAGAAGCAGGCTCCAGGCTCTGAGCCATCAGCCCAGAGCCCGACGCGGGGCTCGAACTCACGGACCGCGAGATCGCGACCTGGCTGAAGTCGGACGCTTAACCGACTGCGCCACCCAGGCGCCCCAGAAAATGGACACTTTTTTAAATCTTGCCTATCATTCTTCTTATTGTGCCCACAAGCACCCACCAGCCAGTAGTAGCAGAGGGAAAACATTTACGTTTTAGTGTAATCCAGCCATCTGTCTGTCTGCGATTTTGAGGTATCTTTTGAGGTAACATCTCTTTTCAGGACTGCAAGGCAGAGCCCGCAGCCAGGATCATTCAGGAGACACAGCTAGATTTCTGCTTGGGACTCCCAGGTTGGGATAATGCCAGGCTTTCAGAAATTCCCCCATCTTCCCACCTGCCTTCAGATGGGATACTCACTCACAGCAGTGGAGAAAGGGATCTATGGTCTAGGTGGTGTCCTTTTGCTTTTCTGATCTCTACATCAACCACCCTATTTGGACTGATCACTTCTCTCTATACTTACATTTATTTCTTCTAATGTTTTTTTGTTTTTGTTTTTGTTTTTTGTTTTTTTTTTAGAGAGAAAAGAGGGCAGAGAGAGAGAGAGAGAGAGAATCCCAGCCAGGCTCCACACTGTCAGTGCAGAGCCTGACATGGGGCTCAAACCCATGAACTGTGAGATCATGACCTGAGCCAAAACCAAGAGTCTGATGCTTAACCAACTGAGCCATCCAGGAGCCCCTATGCCTACATTTATAGCACAAATTTACATTTATAATTACGGTGCTTCATATAACTTGTGGTTTGGTCTCTTTGGCTTGCTCTGGGCCTAGCAGTGCTCACTGGTTAATTTGGTTCCTGGACGTGTTGTGTGTGTAGGGGCCAGGGGTAAGTCACCCCTAGATGCACCACTTTGGCATGCCAATTATTTAAAGCTAAAAGCCATCAAGGCCCAAAAGGCTCTGGAAGAAACTTTGACCTTCCTCTTAACCACCTAAAAGAATTTAGGGATAGAGGACCTGCTCCAGGAAGAGAGCTATTACCATAGATCACTACATTATATGAACTAAATGTGGTAGACAGGGAAGAACCTAGCAAGACTTGTTTGACCAAAGTCCTCTCTTGGTCCCATTGTTTCTGAGCAGCCCAACAAACACTGTCTACCAAACATTTACTCCTTTCATCTTCTTGTGAATTGCATTCCCTCCCCCTGAAGTCTCTTCTCCTTAGTTCAGGATGACACATATACCTCATTTTGTTTCCCTGTCCTTGGAATCTCAGGTTTATGTGCATTCCCCATAAACACAAAATTAAATTTGACTTTCTCCTGTTCATTTAATGTCAGTTTGATTCTTAGACAAGCCAGAAGAATTTGGAAGGGCAGGGGAAAATTTTCCCTCCCCAGCAAATGTCTCCTGTGTGATCCTGGCCCAGGGGCTCTGCCTCGCAGCCTTCAGCTACATGGTGACATCCACCGCCCTGGCCCCCCCAACCTCCACCCCAATCTAGAGCAACTTCCTCTTAGAGGAAGACTCTAAGCAAAATTAGAGTCTCAGCAAAATTTCATGTGTTTCCTAGAGATTTGGGAGCCTTCTAGATCTTCTCTAGACCCTCCACTAAACAAAGGTGAGTGGGAAAGCTATGCTTAGGTCCCTCTTTTATGCCTAACAACAGTGGGTCACTGAGTTTAATTGGATGTGGTTTCTGTCACAAATTAGGGGGGAAATTGCAAATAATCCCCAACCCTCAAGAACAAAATATCAATCAAGGATGCAGCTCCCTGCCCTTGGCATTCCCTTCATATTATTTAAATATTTTAGGCCAGAGAGGAGAGGTTGAGATGTCTCTCACTCCCTACATACCCTCCCTCTCTTGTCCTTCCTTATCCCATAATCCCTCAGGAAATAGGATTTCATTCCATCCTTAGGGCAGCAAGTCTCATGGATTCATAGGTAGATGGGGGTGTTTATTTACCTTTATGGAAGAAACTCTGAAACTCTGATCCAAGTTCTCTCTGTTTGGTTCTTGATATGCTTAAAATATGAGAAAACTGTCTCTTCCTCAACAAAGTCTGTTGTCGCAAAATTCCTGCAAATTTCTGTCTTCAACGGCAGAAATTGAATGTTAATTCTTTATGCTTTTTATACTCCTACTGTAACAACCCCTTATGAATACCTCACCTCAGCCATATGAATCCCTCAGGGTATAGAGGAAAAACACATGGAAAAAGATAATAAAGAAAAACACAAATATTTTTAAGAATACCACTCTAGTTACACTCATCTTTTCTTAACTTTTTTTCTAACTAAAAGAGTGGACAGTTTTATTTTCATATTTCACAATACAAATGAAAGTTGTTGTTTTTTTGTTTGTTTGTTTGTTTGGTTTTTTTTGGTCCCACTACTCCCCTGCCAAAACTATTCTCTCTTTGATCAGAAGGGGGAGTAAGTCTTCCTTGTCATATTGTTAGAAAACACGTAAGTCACAGCACTGGGATCTCCAGGTGAGGTAGGACACGTAATACAAAATGGAGATAAAGAGGTTCCCATCTCTCCTTATCTGTCTGGTCTAGTCATTCCTGAGCACCATCAGGGGACGGGTGGGAGGTCTCATCATGGGGGACCCAGGCATTAGAGGCACACAGCCTATAATAAGCAGCCTCATTCCAGAAGCCAGTCCCACTGGCATCTACCCAGGGGGAGGAGGGCCCATCGTTGGCATCGTGGAAGGGCCCTCCATATGGGGTATTGGCGTCATACCCAGATGAGGAGGACCCAGGAGACTTGGGGGGAGTCAGGATCATTGCCCCTGGAGGAGGGGGAGCAGGAGCAGAGAACAGAGTAGGAGGTATCTTTCCTTGTTGAAATGCTGAGGCTGTTTTGTTGATCAGATCGGGTTCTGACAGTAGGCTTTCACAGTCTCTTTGTGTTTCTTACCGCCTCAGTGTGTCTTTTTCACAGATGGAGAGTCATGGACGAGGTGTGTGTCACAGGAGTCACCATAAAACATAGGCCTGTTGCTCTGTAGGCATTGGCCACTCTGTCCTGAGCCGCCCGGAAATGACCCAACTACACTCATATTTAACGGCTATAAGTGTGTGCATATTTTCTATGACTCTTTTAGGGAAATACTGCTTCCCCTTTTTTTTTTCTTTAAAACGTTTCCCTATTCAACTTCAGAGCTGTTCTTTTATCCCTTATGCCACTTACGAGCTTTTCCGTTGACCTTTCTCTAGAGCAATAACAAGTACAGGTAAGTCTTTTACTCTTGATATAAAACTACTAGGAATAATTAAACTAAAGTCAGAAAGTGTTCCTCATCTTCTTATCATTTAGCAACACTTTGCTTGAGGTATCATTTCATTTCTGAGGCATGTTTACCCCCGTTTGTGTGATTCTGATGGTCTGACTTATCGCGCATTCAGTGGGTGTGGATTTTCATGGCTGAGAAACTTACCTCCACAGTTTCAGTATCAACAACAGTAGCAAGGCAGAAGCAAATGCCTAAGAGCTTCACTCTTCTGAAGGCAGCAAAATGAATACGGCGCACCAAAGAGAAGCAGCATGAGTTGCTCTAACGACATGTGGAAGATGCACAGAAATGATGGTGGCTACCGTGCATCCTGAAAACATCCTAGTTCTGAGGGAGGCCCAGCAAAGTGGGTGTGGTGGGGGGCGGGGGGGTAAAATACTTGGAGTTCTCACTTTCCCACACAGGCTGGGGGCAGACCCAAGCGGGGCACTCACACCCAGGCACAGAACCCTGAGCTGCCTCCTAAGACACTAAGACAAGGGAAGCTAAAGCCAAGAAGGTTGGTTAGGATTTGGAAACTCCAACCAACCAACACTCTCTAAAGCTGATCGGAAGCAGACTAATCTGAGAAAGACACTGTCATCAGAAAAAAATTTTTTCAACCGGCATTAATTTATAGGTTCTGTGTTTCAGACTGTGTCCAAGCCCGTGAGAAGATCCTCCTTGTTCTTAAGCTGGGAGACTCTTCAAGGATGAAACATTAACCCAAATAAGAATAATGCTCCATGGCACAAAAACAGACACATAGACCAATGGAATAGAATAGAAACCCCAGAACTAGACCCACAAGTGTATGGCCAACTCATCTTTGACAAAGCAGGAAAGAACATCCAATGGAAAAAAGACAGTCTCTTTAACAAATGGTGCTGGGAGAACTGGACAGCAACATGCAGAAGGTTGAAACTAGATCACTTTCTCACACCATTCACAAAAATAAACTCAAAATGGATAAAGGACCTGAATGTGAGACAGGAAACCATCAAAACCTTAGAGGAGAAAGCAGGAAAAGACCTCTCTGACCTCAGCCGTAGCAATCTCTTACTTGACACATCCCCAAAGGCAAGGGAATTAAAAGCAAAAGTGAATTACTGGGACCTTATGAAGATAAAAAGCTTCTGCACAGCAAAGGAAACAACCAACAAAACTAAAAGGCAACCAACGGAATGGGAAAAGATATTTGCAAATGACATATCGGACAAAGGGCTCGTATCCAAAATCTATAAAGAGCTCACCAAACTCCCACCCGAAAAACAAATAACCCAGTGAAGAAATGGGCAGAAAACATGAATAGACACTTCTCTAAAGAAGACATCCGGATGGCCAACAGGCACATGAAAAGATGTTCAACGTCGCTCCTTATCAGGGAAATACAAATCAAAACCACACTCAGATATCACCTCACGCCAGTCAGAATGGCCAAAATGAACAAATCAGGAGACTATAGATGCTGGAGAGGATGTGGAGAAACGGGAACCCTCTTGCACTGTTGGTGGGAATGCAAATTGGTGCAGCCGCTCTGGAAAGCAGTGTGGAGGTTCCTCAGAAAATTAAAAATAGACTTACCCTATGACCCAGCAATAGCACTGCTAGGAATTTACCCAAAGGATACTGGAGTACTGATGCATAGGGGCACTTGTACCCCAATGTTTATAGCAGCACTGTCAACAATAGCCAAATTATGGAAAGAGCCTAAATGTCCACCAACTGATGAATGGATAAAGAAATTGTGGTTTATATACACAATGGAATACTATGTGGCAATGAGAAAGAATGAAATATGGCCTTTTGTAGCAACGTGGATGGAACTGGAGAGTGTGATGCTAAGTGAAATAAGCCATACAGAGAAAGACAGATACCATATGGTTTCACTCTTATGTGGATCCTGAGAAACTTAACAGAAACCCATGGGGGAGGGGAAGGAAAAAAAAAAAAAAAAAAGAGGTTAGAGTGGAAGAGAGCCAAAGCATAAGAGACTGTTAAAAACTGAGAACAAACTGAGGGTTGATAGGGGGTAGGAGGGAGGGGAGGGTGGGTGATGGGTATTGAGGAGGGCACCTTTTGGGATGAGCACTGGGTGTTGTATGGAAACCAATTTGACAATAAATTTCATATAGTAAAAAAAAAAAAAAAGAATAATGCTCCAACGCCACCCAAACTGTAGATACCATGTAATTTTGCAATGTAAAATACACTAAGCTCCTGAGGCATCTGGCTGGCTTAGTCAGTAGAGCATGTGACTCTTGACCTCAGGATCCCAAGCTAAGGCCCCCACATTGGGCATAGAGCCTGCTTAATTTAAAAATAAAAAAAAATTTTCAGGGGCACCTGGGTGGCTCAGTCAGTTAGGCATACAACTTCAGCTCAGGTCATGATCTCACCGTTCATGGGTTTGAGCCCCACGTCAGGCTCTGTACTAACAGCTCAGAGCCTGGAGCCTGCTTTAGATTCTGTGTCTCCCTAGCTGTCTGCCCTTCCCCTGTTCATGCTCTGTCTCTCTGTCTCTCAAAAATAAATAAATGTTAATTTTTAATTAATTAAAAAATAAATTAATAATAATAAAAATTTTTAAAACTCTAAGCTCCTAAATGGATAGCTATTCACCCCTGTTCATGTAGCATTATTGACAACAGCCAAACAGTGGAAATAACCCAAATGTGTATCGACAGGTGGATGGATAAACAAAGTGGGCTATTCATACAATGGACTATTACTCAGCCTTGAAAAGGAAGGAAATCGTGACACAAGCTACAACATAAATGAAACTTGATGTCGTGGTAACTGACATAAACCAGTCACAAAGGGACAAATGTTAGATGGGGTACTCAAATATTCAAATTCACAGAGACAGAAAGAACTGAAGTTGCCAGAAGCTGGGGAGAGAGAAGAATAGGAAATTAGTGTTCTATGAGTTGAGTTTCCGTTTGGAAAGATGAAAAAGTTCTGGAGATGGACAGTGGTGATGGTTGCACAGGACTGTGAATGTGCTTACTGCCAATGAGCTGTGCACTTAAAAATTGTTCAGGGGCTGGGGCGCCTGGGTGGCTCAGTCAGTTAGTGTCCAACTTCAGCTCAGATCATGATCTCACAGTTCGTGTGTTCGAGCCCCACATCGGGCTCTGTGCTGACAGCTCAGAGCCTGGAGCCTACTTCGAGTTCTGTGTCTCCCTCTCTCTCTGCCCCTTGCCTGGTCACACTCTGTCTCTGTCTCAAAAATAAATAAACATTAAAAAAAATTTTTTGGGGGGGCGCCTGGGTGGCTCAGTCGGTTAAGCGTCCAACTTCAGCTCAGGTCATGATCTCGCGGTCCGTGAGTTCGAGCCCTGCGTCAGGCCCTGTGCTGACCGCTCGGAGCCTGTAGCCTGTTTCAGATTCTGTGTCTCCCTCTCTCTGCCCCTCCCCCGTTCATGCTCTGTCTCTCTCTGTCTCAAAAATCAATAAACGTTAAACAAAATTTAAAAAAAATGTTTTTTTAATTGTTCAGGGGCACCTGGGTGGCTCCATCGGTTGAGTGTCCAGCTCTTGGTTTCGGCTCAGATCATGATCTCACAGTTTGTGAGATCGAGCCCCACATCAGGCTCTGCGCTGGCAGTATGGAGCCTGCTTGGGATTCTCTCTCCCTCTCTCTCTGCTCCTCCCCCGCTTGCACTCTCTCCCTCTCTCTTTCTCTCTCAAAATACATAAATAAACTTTAAAAAATTGTTAAAAGGGAAATTTTACATTATATATATTTTACCACAACATAAACACACACACACACACACCCTCCCAGAACTGTGTCCTTGTTCTGAATATAAAATGTTCCTCAAATATGCTCTTGTACTTGCTTATGTACGATTGAGGATTTGATTTTCTTTTTAAGGTCCCAGTCCTGGAAAGCACACTTTCACCTGCTGTAAACCCACTTCCTCTGCCTCAGGGGCACCCTCCTCACATTGGATTAGAGGAGGCAGAGGAGGACCCCAGGACTTCTGTCTCTCAGGCTAAAGCATCTTGGTCCCATTCTGACACGTCCCTGCTTGCCCCAGGTGACAGCTACCACTCTTGGTGACAGCTGAACCCAAAGGGCTCTTTGCCTGCTCAGAAATCAGCCCGGCAATGACAGGTATCACTCTGAACATGCATTAAAGATTCAGAACAGTTTGAAACAGTGTGAGACAGGGAGGGAGGACAGCCAGGACCTCCAGGGCCTCACCCTAGCTCTTGACTGAGGAAGCGAAGTGAAGGGTCCTGATGGGGAAGTTAGAGAATACAGTAAAATCTTGGTTTGTGAGCATAATTCCTTCTGGAAACATGCCTGTAATCCAAAGCACTTGTATATAAATGCAAATTTCCCCGTAAGAAATAATGGAAACTCATGTGATTCATTCCACAACCCAAAAGTATTCACATAAAAATGATTACAGCACTGTAATATAATACAAAATAATAAAGAAAATACAAACTATAAAAAAATAAACTAATTAACCTGTACATACCTTTGCAAACCTTCGTGGCTGGTGTGAGGGAGGTTATTATGGAGGACGACTATCATGATCACTAACGGAATCACTGCTATCTTTTGGCTCAATGGAATCTTTTTCTTTTCATGCAACTGTAACAAGGGACGTATCCAATGACACTTGCTTTTGCCTCCTTTTAAAGATGTCAAGGAAATGTGACATTACACTGATAATCACCCACAATCCTACAGTGAGAGAGAAAAGAACCATTGGCTCAGTTGCGATCATGTGACATTCAGTGTCACGTACAACTCCTATTACAGGACATCGCTCGTTTATCAAGTTAAAATTTGTTAGAAATGTTTGCTCGTCTTGCGGAACACTCCCAGAACAAGGTACTTGCCATCCAAGGTTTTATTGTACTCTAGTTGCCCTTTCTTCTGACCTTGCACAAGACCACGTGAATGTCCGCCCCCCCCCCCCCCCGCCCCGCCGGTGTGGACCCTAACCTGCTTGGAAGTACCATATTACCTCTGAGTCCAAATGCCTTCAACACGAGTTGGAGTAAGGGTTACAAACTGAGGCAGTAAATCCATCTGTGGCCTTTAGAAAGTACCTTCTATCAGGAATTGGAATGTGACTAGAAACATGTTGAGGTCCTTTCATCCTGACAGCCTTATGTGCCTGGTCTTCATCCTGGCCCCTCTGTCAACCACTCATCTGTGTGGAGGACTCCAAGTTAAGCTTCAGGGATGCACTTCCCCACTTGTCATAAAATCTCATTGCAGGGGTTCCTGGGTGGCTTAGTCGGTTGTCTGACTTTGGCTCAGGTCATGATCTCACAGTTCATTAGTTCGAGCCCCGCATCAATCTCTGTGCTGACAGCTCAAAGCCTGGAGCCTGTTTCGGATTCTGTGTCTCCCTCCCTCTCTGCCCCTCCCCCACTCATGCTCTGTCTCTCTCTCTCTCTCTCTCTGTCAAAAATAAATAAACATTAAAAAAATTAAAAATCTCATTGCAGGCAGCCACACATCTGGTTCTTCTTTCTTGGGGGTTTTAAAAACAGGTTGGAAATCTCAAAAGAAGTTATTGGATAAAAACTTCTTAGCTGGATCAATGTAATAAATTGATTTTTTTTTTTTTTTAGTAAATAGACTTTTTGACAAGAATAGGTCAGTCCTGGTGTCCTTGCAGAATTTGTTCATTTCAAATCTGTCTGTGTGTTCCAGGGCTCACAGTGACAGAGTCTCAAACCTAAGACCTTTTGTGGGAGATTCAAGGAAAGAGGTGAAAACAATACCACATGAACAGGAAATAGGAGGGCACTTGGGATTGGCTCAGCTCAGGCTTGAATTAAACCATTCATTAAAGCTCTGAATTTTCTCTAAGCATTTGGCAGCAATTTCACCCACAAATGGCTTACAGTATCACTTAATTTCCCATTGGAGCTCTGGAGGAAATAATGATGCTAAGAATAAAATGAAATAATAGATGTGTAAGCACCTAGCTCAGTGTCTGGTACCATGTCAGCGCCTGGTTGAATTTGAAAAACAGTCTTTCATTCAACCAGTTCTAAAGCCATTTTTGTGTCGACACTTGATGGCGGTGTTGAATGGCAATGTTAAGTTGTCTGTTGGTTGCTTCGGTCTCCAATACATGTAACTCCTGGGTGTGGGAAGGAAGGCACGCAACAGGGCTCCTTCACCTACCACTTCACAGAAAGAAAAACCTAGAGGGTTCAGCTCAACTCTCTCTCCTAACCTCCAAAAATAGTTATGCTTCAGGAATGAGACAAGTCTAAGATAGAGCAACAGGACGAAAAAAATCACATGAATCCACTGTCCCCCCCCCGCCCCAGTCCTGTCCATAATAGGATTAAAAATGCTTAAAGGGTACAGTAGACCCCATGAAGACATGACTCACTTATCTTGTGGATTTAGGGAGACAGCTGCAGCCTCCTTGCACACCGTCTGCACTCTCAAGAGTGAAAGAAAATTGCCAGACCAAGACAACCGTATTGATACTGGCTTGTTTTTTCAAAGGATAAACCCTTACATGACAGAGCTTGGTTTTACGAGCCTAAATGGGAAAAGGTTCCTCAGTAGATATTGGAGTGCTCCTTATTTATAACTTGTTCAGCTAACGGCATGCTTCTTATGTCACCTGAACCACCTGAAAGTTTTGTTGTTGTTTTCACTGTTATTGTTTGAGAGAGAGAGAGAGAGAGGGCAAGTGCCAGCTGGGGAGGGGCAGAAGGAGACGGAGAGAGAGAATCCCAAGCAGGGCTTGAATCCACGACTGTGAGATCATGACCTGAGGCAAAACCAAGAGTTGGACACTCAACTGACTGAGCCACCCACATACCCCAAGAAAGATTTTATTTTTGATGTAGGCTTTTTGCTTGGAGCAGTAAGCCTAGGCTTCATTTCCTGTGTGCTTTCAGCATTATTTATTTTTCTTGATTTCTCTAAAACACTGTTGTCTTAGATTCTACTCCACCTCAGAGCCATTTTTATTCTTTAAAACCAGATAGGTGGTTTCTTTCCTTTGTTTGTTTTTGTTTCCTGACTTTTGTGTTTAGTGGGAATGAGCCTCATGCTAGGGTATTCCTTGTGAGATAGCCCGGTATCCTCTTATTATCTGCATTCTAATTTCAGAAGGCTCTAGAACCACCCTAGACAATGTGTAGGCAGAGAAGAGAAAAACTGCAATGAAACTACTACTTGAGCGGGATCTGTAGAGAAGACAGAAATGTCTAAATATGTTCATACCCTCTCTCTTGGTCACCAAAAGAACACTAATTTTCTTTTTTTTTTTAACATTCATTTTTGAGAGACAGAGACAGAGCATGAGTGGGGAGGGGCAGAGAGAGAGGGAGACACAGAATCCGAAGTAGGCTCCAGGCTCTGAGCTGTCAGCACAGAGCCCGATGCAGGGCTCGAGCTCGAACTCATGGACCACAAGATTATGACTTGAGCTGAAGTCAGACGCTTAACCGACTGAGCCACCCAGGCGCCCCAAGAACACTAATCTTCTAGGTGTAAGGCATCCTTCTTTAGCCCCCAACTGTGTCTCCCCCTCTCAGAACCATTTTACGAGGAGATTGAAAGCTTTGGTGAGAGACTCTGGGTTTGGGCTGGAGCACACGTTCAATGCTCAAAACATTACAATTCTGTCTTAGCCTTCACCTCCTGCTTGCCCAGGGCCTCAAGGTCAACCAGAGGTTGAGGCCTTCTCAGGTCTTTTCTGGGTATGCTCACAGCCTGGCAGATGGCTTTCTAGATTCCCCAGGAATAAGTCAAAGCTTTTCAAAGCCTGCTGTGTATATCTTCTTTCCCAAATTTTCCTTCTAAGTTTCGGCCAGGCTTGTTTGTCCCAGCTGGTATCACAGCTTAAAGCAGCCCAGAAGTCAAACAATTGCTGCTTATTGTTCTTGACAAACACCTTGGAGATAGAGCCTTTCCCATAGTTTGGAGTCAGGTCAGGTAACTACAAAACCATTCCTCTTACTAATTGCATTTTGTTTCAAAATATATAGTTCTTTTTCATTAAAAGTATGCTATTTGTGTTAAAATGTAATTAGTGCTTTTTCAATGAAGTAATATAATTCTTACTTTTCTCACTTTTAATATTGGCTACATTCAATACTGATAGATTGATAGATATAACCCATATAAATGACATGTCTTTTGGGTCCTCAATGATTTTTAAGAATGTTAAGGAGTTCCAATATCAAAATACTTTAAAACTACCAGCTTAGCTAAAAGTAAGAATCTAAAGTTAAAGGATTTTTCCTTTAACACTTTAAAACTACTTCTCCATTATGTTCTTGCATTCCATGTCATGGAAGAGAAGTAAGCATCAATTTTATTCTTGTTCCTTTATGAGTTATCTGTTCTTTCTTCCTGGAAGCTTTTAGAATTTTAACTGCTTTTTAGTTCTTAAATTTTATGGTAGCGTATGTAGGTGTAGGTTTCTTCTTACTTTTCCTATTCTGTACTCTATGAATTCTTTCTACTTTCGCTCATTCTGGAAAGTTCTCAGTCATTATTCCATAAAATATTTACTGCTCTGTTTATTTTTTTCTTCTCCTTTGAAGCTTTCTATTTTTATACAGACGCTAATATCTCTTTATTCACATCTCTTTACTTTTTGTTCCTTTTCTTAATCAGTGGCAGTTCCTCAAAGTAATTATATAGGGTTCTAATTAATGTTTTTATATTTTCTGAGTTCTCATTCTATTCTATTATCTTCATCTCTTTCATTGTGAAACATGAAAACAGAGGAAAATACATAAAACATAAATATACATAGTTTAACAAATTATTGCAGAGTGAATATTCATACAATCACCCCCAAGGCTGACTTCATGGGGGTGCAGTTACACAGGGACTCCCACTTAGAGGGGCTCCATGCTTGGTCTGATGACCTAGTGTCACTGTCTGCATATTTCTAATAATCTTAAAAACAAGGGACCCCACATTTCCATGTTGTATAGACTCCACAATTTATGTAGCTCCTCCTGATGACCATCCATGTCAAGAAATAAATAATTGCCTTATGTCCAAAGCCCCACCCTGTCCCTTCCCAGTTACAATCCCTTTTCTTCCCACGAAGATAAGATCTATCTTGACTTCTATGGCAACCACTTTATTGATTTTCTTAGAACTTTACTAGCTGTGTATGATCCTCAATACTATAGTTTAGTTTTCCCCGCCTTACTGAATATTTCATATTGCAGCACATCATCACGATTACAGATGCCACTAAAATACTATTTGTGAAAAATTATAGGGAATGGAAATCCTGACAAGATGGCTGATTATCATAGGCTCTTGCTTCCTCCTCCAAACCAACCCTGAAGATGTCACATAGAAAAGAGCCATGGGGCGCCTGGGTGGCTCTGTCGGTTAAACATCCAACTCTTGATTTCATCTCAGGTCATGATCTCACGGTCATGGGATCGAACCTCCAAGCTGGGTGTGGAGTCTGCTTGGGATTCTCTGTCCCTCTCCGTCTGTCCCTCCCCCACTCGCACACACTCATGTTCTGTCTCTCTCTCTCTCTCTCTTTTCTCTCTCTCAAAAAAGAAAAATAAAGAAAAGAGTCATGAATGGAGCTAAGGAATTAATGTAAAAAGAAAGCAGCATGTCACAATGATGACCTAATAAGGTACCTGCACAAACAATAATGAGCAAGCAATCCCACAATGAACATGTGTAATAAATGTCCAGGAGAAAAGTACCTGGTGCAATAAAAGCACATAATGGAGATCTGACCAAGCCTGAAGTGTCTGAGATCTTCCCAGGAGTAACTTTTGCTCTGAGGTCCAAAGGACTTAACTGAGATGAGATCTTAGCTTTTGGAAGGAGCACGACAGGGCTGAAGGATTCTAAGAAGACAGTATGTAGCAAGCAGACGAACCTGGAGAGAGAAGCAGGGTCCAGATCAGACAGGCTTTATCCCAAATGCAAAGATTTAAAATAGGTTAGTGACGTGATCCAGTTAGGTTTTAAATGGTTACCTGAGTTACAGAGAACGTACTGGCAGAGAAAAGTGGAAAGGAGAGACCCATTACATGGCCCCAAAGGCACTCCAGGTGAGATATGCTAATGGCTCATCTAGGGCAGTGGCAATGAAAGGGAAGAGACATAGATTGATCTGGAAGATATGAAGAAGTAAAATGGTCAGTTGTGGTTGGGGAGGTTGAAGCCAAAGGATGTATCCGGATTAAGAACAATGCCCAATTCCTGACATGCACATCTGGGGGAATTGTGGCAACTTTCGCTGAGTTAGGAAACCCAAAAAGGGGAACGTGATGGGGGGGGGGGTTTGCGGGGGGGGGGGGTGTCCCAAGAGTAAGCTTGGTAGAGTTTTAGACATGGTGGTTTAGCTTTCCTTGGAGACATCCTGTGGAAGTGTTGAGTGGACAGTGTGGACCTTAAAAGCCTTTCATGTGGCTTCAGGGGCTCCTGGGTGGCTCAGTCGGTTAAGCCTCTGACTTCACCTCAGGTCATGATCTCACAACTCATGGGTTCAAGCGCCCCCCCCCCCCCAACCCCTGCCTCCCATCAGGCTCTGTGCTGACAGCTCAGAGCCTGGAGCCTGCTTCAGATTCTGTTTCTCCCTCTCTCTCTGCCCCTCCCCTGCTCATGCTCTGTCTCTCTCCCTCTCTCAAAAATAAACAAACATTAAAAAAAAAAAAAAGCTTTCATGTGGCTTCAGATCACACACAGGAGTTTATCATTTAAGAAAGAAAAAAGAAACAGAAGGAAGGAAAGGAAGGAAGGAAGGAAGGAAGGAAAGAAGGAAGGAGGGAGGGAAAGAAAAGAAAAGGCACAAAAACAATAGTTACTTCGTGCATCTTTCTTATTCCTTTCTCCAGTTCCTGGAGAAGCTAATGAAGTCACAGGCACTATTCTTACTGGGACAGTCTCATTCCCAGGTCATGACTCTATCTGAAGAGCTCTATAACCTATAACCTCTGATATACAACTATTCCCAGTCCCTGGACATTAAATAATACTAATACCAATAATAAAAATAATAATACATTTAACTCAAAACAACTCGAGAGAGCTCCTTAAAGAGCACCGTATAGATTCTGAGCTCTTCTTTTTGGGTGCCTACAAACATATTGAACATAGGTGCTCATGGAGAATGATGATGAGACTGGACACAGAGCTCTTTCTCAGTAAAGGAGAGCAGTTAGGAAGAAGAATCTGACTTTCTGCATCAATAGTTTTTCAGACAGTATGTGCATCACTTTTCCTTAAAAGGCTGCAGATGTATTCCATATGAATGTAATACTTCAGCACTAATCATTAATAATTCAAGAGTTCCCACCATACCACTATTCCAACAAAGTCTGATGACTTCCATTGCATCAGTGATCAGTGTTTAAAAATGGACACTCATTTTACTCATCTCACAAGGGGGGGGGGGGGGATAAGTAATCTACCATGCTAGCATGTTAGCCAAGGTCAAGACACTCTTCAAGCTTTCCCTTTGTTCTAATAGCAATGTCCCATATAGAAACAGGCGTTTCTTACTTGCCATGTCTGCTTCTCCTTGCATGATAAATAAAATTCTCTTAGCACCAATTATTAATTTATTAATTATCGCCAAGTAAAAATCTGTTAAAAATACCCAGAGGATGGGTCCTGGAGGTTCACAGCTGCAGATCCAACAGAGTTTATGAATTTGTTGCCAATGAATTAGGAGGCTTCCATATGCTCAGAGGCCATTATCTGAACCAAAAATAAAATTTCTAATTATTTCCATCCATAAAATGTCCAGCAGAATGCTATGCTATGCTAATTTTAAGAATATAAAGTAATGTAACAGATGTCATGGGTGGGCCACTACCTAGGAGGGACAAAACCCTTCAGTGAAGGAAGTGGTTTTTTTGGCATTATCATATTTCATGAGTTATGAGCTCCTATTATTGAATAAGAAACAACAGTGCATTATTGGAATGTCCTCTCTCGCCCAGACTCTGAAACAGGTGTTTTCCATGGTATCTTGTTCAATCCCCACAATTTACAAGGTGCATATGACCTGTGTTTTACAAAGGCAAATCCTAAACACATTAAGAAACTTGCTCCCAAGTCAAGTGCATAAGTAGACAGCAGAGCCATCAATTAATGCTTCATCTCTGGACCACAGAAACTCTACAGGAAATAATGGTAAGGAACAACTGGCACCCTGCACATGTTAGAAATTCTAGAAGGAGAAAAAGAAATCCCCCAATGATGAAAATTTTCAATGTGCTTTTCACTTCAGGTCAATTCTTGGTCGCGTCAGGATACAGAGAGCAGAAAAGACCTAAGCCACGGAAATCTTGTGAAAAGCTCCAAATCTGCTTCACCAATTCCTTTTCTTGTTTGGTGTAAGAGGTTAAATTAGGTTGCCAAGAACTAATGCACAAAGATCTAGCATTAACTTGAGTTACAGGGGAACAATAGTCAAACAGAATTAGAGTCCACAGCACATGTGAGCAAATGACTTCAGAATTCTTCCAATCTCCCTCTTTCTCTACGTGCAAACCAGGAATTAGACATATCCTCAAGAGAGAAGAGCAATGACAGCTATCACATTTTCACAACAACTTTTTTGATCGTTTAACGTCAAAACCCCTTGCTTTAGAATCTCTCTGCCACAACCTTCATTTTCCCCTCTTAGTTTTTGGGTTTCTTAATTTTTTTTTCCTTTCCATAGAAACCTAGGCTTCATATAAAATATTTTCTTATGAAGCTGAGGGATCTGCTGTTATGGGAACACACTGGTTCTGTGAGGGTGCTCTCTTAGGATCCTGGCCACTTTGAAAGTCGTCTTATTCTGGGAGCAGGTCACCAATATTGGGTAGCCATATGATCCCTTTCAAGGTCATCTCCTTTGCCATCTTTTGGAATAGAAATGTGCCCAGCCAAGGTCTCCATATTTCTCCCTGATCCACCCATGAGATTAATCCATCAAGTTAAAGATTACTAGAATCCACTAAATTCCATTTTTGAGATCTGTCCCTTCCCAATATCCAAGGATACAGCAGTCAGCTAAGTATCCCTCTTCAATTTGGTTTAAATGATGTTGTATCTAGAAGATATTCTTTAACCTGTGACATGGCATTTAGCTGTTTCCTAGTTTCATTATAGATATTGCCCTCCTATATTTGATACATTGTATTCATTTCCATAGTTTTCAGGGACAGGAATAAGGTAAACTTGCTCTTATTTTATCATCTTTCCAGAAATTTCTCCAATATGAATATTTAAATACTGGATAAAATATTGAATATTCATCAAAGTTTGATTAAATATTGTATATTTAAATAGGCAGAGCCATAGAGTCTGGGTAGCTCAGTCAGTTGAGCATCCCACTCTTGATTTTGGCTCAGGTCATGATGTCACAATTCATGAGATCCAGCCACACGTCGGGCTCTATGCTGACAGCGTGAAACCTGCTTGGGATTTTCTCCCTCCCTCTCTCTCTGCCCATCCTCCGCTTGCTCACTCTCTCTCTCTCTCTCTCTCTCTCAAAATAAATATTTTTTAAAAATTTTTAATGTTCATTTTTGAGCGAGTGAGTGAGCGAGGGAGACAGAGCATGAGCAGGGGAGGGGCAGAGAGAGAGGGAGACACAGAATCCGAAGCGGGCTCCAGGCTCTGAGCTGTCAGCACCGAGCCCATTGTGGGATTCGAACCCATGAACCGAGAGATCACGACCTGAGCCAAAGTCAGACACTCAACCGACTGAGCCACCTAGGTGCCCCCCAAATAAATATTTTTTTTAATTTAAATAAATAGGCAGAGCTATACACTACTGAATATCAAGAAAAGATACCAAAAATGCAAACACCTAAAACCTCTTCTGATGGTCAGTGTTGAGAGTACTTACCTAAGCTTTGTTTGAGTGTGAACCTTTGACACAGGCTTGAGAAATCATGTCACCCACTCCCTTTTAAACACTGGCTTACCAGTACTGGTCTCCTGTGCAGCATGCTGGGACCCTATAGGAACACAGAGTTAGCAGGGAGGGTAACCATTCTACTAAGACATCCTATAGATAACCACCGACAACCTGGGTGGTTAAGCAGACAGATTTGCTTGCACCGTGAGCAGGAACCACAAATCGGTGCTTTGCATGCCATTTAGTAAGGAATTACTTGATGAGCAGTGGAAATATCTTCCTAGAGTATGAATTTCATAGTTACACACTGCATATCAACTGAACCTGAACCACAGTATGAAGCAGCCCCAAGACCACATGGCCTGGGTCACCAGACTACATCATAACCCTTGTCACAATGGGCTACTCACTTCTCTGCAGGTCCCACAAACATCCCTCTACCCGAACTTTTCCATTTCTGCTTGTCGATGTTACCCATCTTTCCAGATCCAACTCAAATGCTTTTCCCCCTCCGTGAAGCCTTTATCGTTGCTTTCTCTGATCAAGATTATCTTTTCCCTACTTTGCATCTCTATTTTACCATCTGTCCTATGTCTCCATTCAGTCAATCATTAGTATCCAGCCCTATTCTAAGGAGTATGGCCACAGTACCAAAAAAGGCACAGTTCTTGTTCTAGGAGCTCATAGTCAAGTGGATGATACAAAGTAACAATCAAAAATAATTTTATGTCAAGTGCAGTTTGATGCTGTGAAGAAAAATTAAGCTAGGTAAAGGGTAAGATGACTAGAACGAATGACCCTGGAAGGGGTCAGAGAAGACTTCTCTGAGTATGTGACATTTGAGCAGAGACCAAATGGAGTGAGGGTGTGATCATAGTAAGGTGGGTGGAGAGCCTCTGGAGTAAACAGAATAGTTGCAGAGGCCCCAAAGCAGGAATTAAATGCTCAACTTACTTAAGGAACAGTAAGGGGATGCCTGGGTGGCTCAGTTGGTTGAGCATCTGCCTCTTGATTTGGGCTCAGTTCATGATCTCATGATTTGTGGGATCGAGCCCCACATTTTGGGCTCGGTGCTGACAGCGTGGAATCTGCTTTGGATTCTCTCTCTCCCTATCTCTATCTCTGCCCCTCTCCTGTTCATGTGTATATACTCTCTCTCTCTCCCTCTCTCAAAATAAGTAAACATTTTCTTCAAAAAAGGGAACCATTAGAAGGCTAGTGTTGCCTTGGATGGTGGGGAAGACAGAATGGAAGGAGATAACGTTTAGGAAGGCTAAGTGGAGTAGAGTCTGGTAGGCCTTAATGACTTCAGGAACTGCTCTGGACACCTCAACATTCTTTTCTTGGGTGAACTCCCACCATCTCCCACGTGTCTCTATTGAATCTCCATCACAACACCCTGCTTGCTCCCCAGCTACAAAACACATTGCCCACGTCAGGTCTCCTCTCATCCAGTCCACAGTGAGGAGGTGATCATGTGACACAAGCAGGGTCAAAAGTTTCAACAACTGCATTGCCACCTTGTGCCAGAGGCTGTCTGCACCCCACTCACCACTGCCAATGGGAGTCCTCATTGTCAAACAATTCATGCATAATCCAGATCCAGAATCTTATCCCAGCATCTGCATTTTGAGGTCAGACTCTGAGGAGGAGAATGGTATCCAGGAGTGTTCTGATGATGGACGCCTGAAAGGGGGAAGCAAGGAAGCAGAGTTGGCCAGAGGAAGAAGAGCCTCAACGCAGTCCCACTGGCGGTCTCCATGCTTCCCATGGGAAGTCTTGATGCTGGGATGACCCTTCAGAGTTATCCTGAGTTGGGACAAGATGGCTGAGCCTTTGTGTCCTGGGTATTAATCAGCCACTGGAGATGGGCCACTCTGGGTAGGGGACATGACTTGGGCAAGGCAGTTCTGTTCAGCTGAGGCTGAAGACCTGTGAGGATCTGACACCTGAGGACTTCTGCCAGCAGCCCACCCAGTATGGGGGAACAAGTTCCTCCTTCCCAATGGTGTACAGAGTAGCTAATCATGGTGTTCATCAAAGAAACTATGACTAGCAGTAAATCATGGATTCTTATGAGGCTATTTTAAAGCAGACATACATACATAATAAAAATGTCAATGTTCTGGGGTGCCTGGGTGTCTCAGTCAGTTAAGCGTCCAACTCTTGATTTCGGCTCAGGTCATGATCTCACAGCTCATGAGTTCAAGCCCCACACTGGGGACCCGCGCTGACAGTGCAGAACCTGCTTGGGATTCTCTCTCTCTCGCTCTCCCTCTCTCCCTGTCCTGCTCATGCTCTCTCTCAAAAATAAATTTAAAAAAATTTTAAATGTCAATGTTCACCTATTAGGTAAATGCCTAAAGACTGTCAACTATAAAATGCTTAATTCAACTTAATGTTGTGATAGGATCAAATGGAATGAGAGACTGAAGTACCTCATGTCAAGCTTGGCACTCAGTATATGTTTTCAAACTAAGTATAATAAAATGTGACCATTAATGTTCCAGTTCAAAAATCTACACGTAACTCCAGCATCATAAACAGATGTTTGTGAGGAAACTCATACTATAGACATTCAGTGAAGCTTCTGGTTGAACAGGTCAGGGCTTGGACTGAAAAAAAGATGGAAAGAATAAAGAAATTTTAATGAAGAGTCTGTTTACAAAGGAGGAGGCAGAATTCGGGAAACATGAGGCAGAATGAGGCACCCCATGACTAGCAATAACAGAAAGATACTACCACCCTTAGGCTTGATGGAACAAGGGAAGGAACGAGAAGTTACTAGAAACAAGAAAGTCCTAACTGTGGCAGAGAGCTGCCTGACAGGAGCTATGGCTTTTAGCAGCAGATTGAGGACATGGCCAAGCTACCCAGTGACCCAGCGGACAGTAATGCAGGGAAAGAAGTTCTCCAGCTCTCTCTCTCACCTTCCCATCTCATGCTGGTACCTCCCATTGGCCAAACCCAACAAGAAGTCAGAGTAAAGGGGTGCCTGGGTGGCTCAGTTGGCTAAGCATCCGACTTCAGCTTCAGGTCACAATCTCATGGCTTTTGTGTTTGAGCCCCATGTTGGGCTCTGTGCTGACAGCTCAGAGCCTGGAGCCTGCTTCCGATTCTGTGTCTCCCTCTCTCTGCCCCCCACCCACTTCCTCAAAAAGTTGTCAGAGGACTTAAAGTCAGCATCCCAGGCACAGTTAGAAGCATAGGTCTGTAGAGACAAGTGGAGACCATTTCACCACAGCTTGCTGAAATTCAATACACGACATTGAGTTTTAGATATAGTCAGGTATGTGTATCAGTACATATGAAATTGTTGTTGTTTTTAAGGACACTTTGATTCATATTGTTAGCTTTGGTGGGAAGAGGTATGAATGGTGAACACTTGGGTTCTTCTCTTGGTGTGGCTGAGGAGATTGCCAAAGACAGAAAGGATCTAGAAACAAAGAGAACAGGGAAGTGGGGGAAAAAGAAAGAAAGAAAGAAAGAAAGAAAGAAAGAAGAAAGAAAGAAGAAAGGAAGGAAAAAAGAAAAAGAGAGAGAGAAGGAAAGAGAGAGAGAAAGAAAGAAAGGAAGGAAGGAAGAAAGAAAGGGAGAGAGAGAGAAAGAGAAAGAAAAAGAAAGAAAGGAAGGAAAGAAAAAAGAAAGAAAGGAAGGAAGGAAGGAAGGAAAAAAGAAAGAGAAAGACAGAAAGAAAGAAAGAAAGAAAGAAAGAAAGAAATGAAAGGGAGCAAGCAAGCACATCTTTTGAAGACTTAGGCGTGTCCAGACTCTTTTTGGGGAGAAACATAGAAGATTGTCCCCGAGATAGGTGGATCCAAAGCACATGCCGGGGCCACTCTTCGTGTCTTTGTTTAGTGATCTGTACACAAAGGATGCTACAGAGAATCTGTCCAGCCACTTTCCCCAGAGTGGTCTTCGCATTTGACTTGGGTTTTCTCTCTCTTCCGGTCTGAGGAATCCAAACATCAATATTTATAGCACTTCCCTTATGTGTCATCAATATTGCTTACACATATATTTATAGGGTTACCACTGGCTCTGGAAAGAACATAATGCACATAATTAAGATATGTCTAAAGCCAACTAGGGAAGGGGGTAGGAGAGGATTAGTCACAGGGAAGAATCTGCCCAAGGTCCCTCCTTAACTAAATAAAGCCCTCTTCAGCAACACCACCAGCTCCCAGGGGAAAAGGGCCAAATTTCATGCCATGACTGTAACTGAAATATACAAATGTCTCAGAACCAAAGAATCTAAAGTCTACAAACAGTACCATCCCCAATCCTATGGGAGCCAGGGGCACATCTTTCAAGTACACTTTGGTAGGAGGAGAGCCCCAATTCCAGGGCATCCTTTTGACTTTTTAAAAGGTCTGGTCCCGGTCAAAGCTCTCCCTTAAACTTTGGGCATCAGGTTGTCTATCTATGAAACAATAAGACTGAACTATGTGATTTCAAAAATTCCTCCCAACCTAAAATGAACTTGAGAACTTGCCATTAAACCACTGCGCTTTTTCCACTCAATAAATCAATGAACCTCGCTATTGGTGTTTGAAAATGCGTACAGCAGCACCATCTAGCGGACAAAAGGTAGTAATACTAGCGACGATTAAGACCAATGAAATGAAATTTCACAAGGATAAAGTAATTTTTGTGGGACATTCCAGGGAAGATCTCTTAACTTCTTTGTAGATTGTGGCCCTCTTGGAGAATCTAACAAAAGTTATGGACCCTCCTACCACCCAACAATGCAAAAGGCACACATACCAAAAATTCTGTGGGAATTTTGTGGGAATATGGGAACTTCCCCAGCTCTCCCCAATCATGCATGGGCCACAGTTTAAGAACCTCCTGTAGGGACACCTGGGTGGCTCAGCCAGTTAAGTGTCCCACTTCAACTCAGGTCATGATCTCACAGTTCATGAGTTCAAGCCGCACATCGGGCTCTGTGCTGACAGGTCAGAGCCCGGAGTCTGCTTCAGAATCTGTGTCTCCCTCTCTCTCTGTCCTTTCCTCTCTCTCTCTCTCTCTCTCTCTCTTTCAAAAATAAGTAAATATTAAAGAAAAAAAAGAACCTCCACTGTACACATTGAAAGTGAAAAATGATCCTATAATCATCAGGAATCAATAAATGTTGTAACAGAGTTACAATTTTTTTTAACTTAACCATAAACCAAACCTCCTTTTTTTTTTAAATTTTTTTTAAGTAGGCTCCACACCCAACATGGGACTTGAACTCATCATTCAGAGATCAAAAGTCACATGCTCTACTGGCTGAGCCAGCAAGGCACTCCAGATCCTTCTTTTTCCTACTGCGTAACAGAAAGAGTACCCACTTGCCCAGTCATTTGCTCCTACCACCTCTGATTCTTGACAGGGTGTGACAAAGATACAGGGGATGTTATGCCCAGAATTTGTGATCCTCAAAGACCACCAGGGAGCCCAGTCCGATGCAAAAGCAAAAGAGCCTTTATTCGAGCTAGCTCGAGCTCAATCCCCTACCTGCATCTACGATGCAGCGGTGAGACACCGGGGAGAGAGAGCGACTTTCAAAAGCACAAAGGTTTTATAGGGGTCTAGGGGCAGTTGGTGAGGTAATGGCTGTGGCCTCAGCTGAGTGGCTGGGGACGGGTCATGGCCTCAGCCGATTGGCTGGGGAATGGTCGGAGCCCTGTTATGCAGGTCGCCAGGCGTGTTTTGATCAGGAAGTTTGAATGGGTGAGCGGGACGTTACTCAAGGGGAGGAGGCGTGGTCTGAGGTGTCTGCGATTTTCCCAGAAAGGGGGCATGTCGGGGACATAGTCACTCAAGGTGGAGGACACAGAACAAGATGGACCGGCGTAGGTCCGCCCTTTCAGGGAGGCTGGAAAACTGTTGAAAAAGAAGTGAGAATCTAGCACTGGCAGTACCCAGTAGAAGCAGAGCCAGGGGTGTGGTCCTGATCCTACCTTTCCTGGGCTCTAAGTCCATCTACCCCTGCCTGTTTCCATACCTCATCCTTCAAATCCATCAATTCTGGAAGCTGTTTGACATCCTTCCAATAAAGCCCTTCACCACTTTGAGTCAGTATGTGTTACTTACAATTAAGTAACACCAAAGGTTGTGATTGATACATACACCAAATCCATAGGGGTGAACTGAAAAGGTAAACTCTTCCTCAGTGCAACATACTTCATCATGTACTTAATAGCACTTTAACTTAAAGCAAAAGACCAAAAACTAATCAAAATTTCCAGAAGCCACGTCTTCTCTAAGGATGATCAAAATATTGGCGGAACATTATAGGCGTCCTTCTCTCGCGGGATGATCCTGCATTATGCTGTTTATACAGTCCTCCAAGAAATCATTTCTTGTTTTGGTATTTTCCCCTACATTTCACACCAGAATTTGGTTTAATACAATCTCAAATCCTTTTTGGAACAAGACAGAGTCTTTTACATATTTATATACTCACATAAGGGTTTCTGATGTTTAGCCAAGATAAATTAAGGGTGGATGAAACATGTTCTTAGGAAAAAAAAAAAAAAACTCATAACTATAGAATTGTTATATAATTCTATATATAAAAAATTATGGCCAGGGGCACCTGGGTGACTCAGTCAGTTAAGCATCTGATTCTTGATTTCAGCTCAGGTCATAATCTCACAGTTCATGAGTTCAAGCCCCACGTTGGGGTCCATGCTGATTGTGCACAGCCTGCTTGACATTTCTCTCTCTCCCTCTCTCTCTCTCTCTCTCTCTCTCAAAAATAAATATTTAAAAAAAAATTATGCCACATGGAAAAGAAAGACCCACCAACAGTAAAAATAGGTGTTTGGTTTTTAAACCCAAAGACAATAGGCCCAATATTTTTTAAAGATGATTTTCTTGATTTAAAAATCCTTTTGAAAAAATTTATCCAGGTATAGCTAAGACCATTTCCATACCCAAATCATTCTGTTTAAGGAACCATATGCTCCACTGCTAGCTAAGTATACTTTAAAATAATGTAATATAATTGTTCATAACCTTTCATCTAGTAATACCACTGCTGGGTATATGTCCTAATGGAATTATTTAAAATAAGAAAATGTTTGCATTAATACTAGGAAAAAAAGACAAAATTAGGGATTTTATTATAATGAATGAAATTTATTAAATATCACATAGCCATTACTATGAATGAAGTAGAAGTCTGAAATAGCATGGGAGAAACATTGTCATATAACTTTAGATGAAAATAAATAGAATAAAATATTGCTCCATACTAAAAAGAGACTAGGTAAAATTCATATTGAATGATGAATTTTTCTCATCGTTATTTTCTTTACTGCTCTTAGTAACTTTTTAACGTTTATTTATTTAATTTGAGAGTGACAGAGACAGAGCGAGTGGGGGAGGGGCAGAAAGAGAAGGAGAGAGAATCCCAAGCAGGATCCACACTGCCAGCACAGAGCCCAGTGCAGTGCTTGAACTTAGGAACTGTGAGATCATAACCTGAGCCGAAGTCAGAGGCTTAACCAACTGAGCCACCCAGGTGCTCCTGCTGTTAGTAATTTCTTAAACATTTATTAAAAACCTGATAGGCATTGTGCAAGAAACTCAGTATATAAAATGGAAAGGTTCTCCACCTCCAGGGAGTGTATGGTCTGTGGAGCAGAAGAAGGCAGCACATGAAAACAAGGAATACAATTACTCTGATGAAAATATGCAAATTAGGAAAAAACTAGACCAGTACCTAGGAGTGGAATGCTTTTAATGCTTTTATGTGTATGTTTTTATGTGTATGTTTTACTTCTTCAGAAAATGCCCAACTGTTTTCTAAAGTGGTTCTATCATTTTACATTCCCACCATCAGGGAATGTAAACATCCTTGCCAACACACTAGTTGCTCTAACAGATATGTAATGGTATCTTATCGTGGGTTTTAGTTTGCATTTTCCTAATGCCTAATAGTGTTGAGCATAATCTCATGTATTTATTTGTCTTCTGTATGTCTTTTTGGGCGAAATATCTTTTCAACATGGCCCAGCTTTTTAATTGGGTTGTTTTCTTATTGCGGTTTTAAGAATTTTTTTTAGGTATTCTGGATACAAGTCCGTTATTAGATATATGTCTTCCAAATATTCTCCTGCAGTCTACTGCTTGTAACAGTGTCTTCTGAAGAACAGAAGTTTTGGGGTGCTGGGTGGCGTTCAACTTTGGCTCAGGTCATGATCTCATGGTTCGTTGGTTTGAGCCCCACATCAGGCTCTGTACTGACAGCTCAGAGACTGGAGCCTTGCTTCAGATTCTGTGTGTCCGTCTCTCTCTGCCCTTCCCCTACTTGTCCTCTCTCTCTCTCTCTCTCTCTCTCTCTCTCTCTCTCTCTCTCAAAAATAAAGAGTGAAGAACAGAACTTTCAAATTTTGATGAAGCCAAATTTATCCTTTTGTTCTCCCAGAGACAGTGGATGTAAGAAATCTTTTCTCCTGTTTTCGCCTAGCAGTTCCACAGTTGTGGCTCTTACATTTAAGGCAATGATCTATTAGGAGTTGATTTTTTTATATTCTGTGAGATAGGGATCTAAGTTCATTATTTTGCGTATAGATAGCCAATTTTTCCCTCACCATTTGTTGGAAGGGCTATAACCGCCTCCATCACATTGCCTTTATGCGCTTGTTTAAAAAAAAAAAAAAAAAAAAAAACAATTGTCCACAGATGTTGGGGTTACTTCTAGACTCTCCATTATGTTCCATTGATCTATTTGTCTATATTTATGCTAGTATCAAGCTGTTTTGTGTACTATAGCTTTGTAAGTCTTGAAATCAGGTAGTGTGAACCCTCCAAAGTCGAGTTGTTTTGGTTATACTTGATCCTTTGCATTTCCATATGAATTTTGGAATCAGTTTGCTGGGGTCTACAAAAGGAAAAAAAAAAAAAAGGCTGCTGGGGTTTTGATTGGGATTGTGTTAACTCTATAGATTTTGGAGAGCATTAACTCTATAGATTTTGGAGAGCATTTACATCTTAACAATACTGAGTCTTCAACCCACAAACATGGTATTTTCTTAGGTCTTCTTTAATTTCTCTCAGCAATATTTTGTAGTTTTCAGCCTATAAGTCTTTCACATCTTTTGTCAGATTATTCTTCCTAGGTATTTGATATCTTTGATGTTATGATCAATGGTATTATTTTCATTTCCAATTGTTTGTTGCTATTATATAGAGATTTTAAAATATTTTGGAGGTATATTGACCTTGTATACTGCAACCTTGTTAAACTCACTAACTAGTTCTAGAAAGTTTCTTAGAGGGAAACTTCTAGTTTTGGTATTGCATAGCTAATAATTTTGCCTGCCCCAGAATTTTCATTCTGGGAATATTACTTTGATAATCCTTTAGAGAACCATTTCTCTCCTATCTTTCGTCCATGTGTTTGAGGTGAGCATTTACTATACATTTGGTCAATTACCACAGTGATAATAGACTAGTGTGGAGATAAGCACATGACCAACTGATCCAGGAAGAGTCAATCGTGGAACTTACAGGAAAACATTGCATTTTTCTAGCTAGTTCAAAGTCGGACATTACTCATTTCCAACTCAAGACCACTGTGGTCAGAGAACACATTTTGTGGCACGTGAATACTTTCAAATTCATTGAGATTTTAAAACAAAACTACCAGGGGCACCTGGGTAGCTCAGTTAGTTGAGCGTATGACTTGATCTCAGGGTCCTGAGTTCAAGCCCCACATTGGGCTCTGTGCTGGGCATGAAGCCTACTTTAAAAAAAAATTTTTTTTTTTAAATAAATAGGGATGGCTGGGTGGCTCAGTCGGTTAAGCATCCAACTTTAGCTCAGGTCATGACCTCACGGTTCATGGATTCAAGTCCCACATCAGGTTGCAAGCTGACAATGCAAAACCTGCTTGGGATTCTTTCTCTCTCTCTCTCAAAATAAACTAAAAACAAACAAACAAACAAAAAACACCTTTAAATACATACATACATACATACAAAATCACCATATTGACTCAGCAATCCTACTTCTGGGTATATATCCAAAAAATTGAAATCAGGATCTCAGAAGGATACATGCTTTCCATGTCCAGTGCAGCATTATTCAAAATAGCAAAGACATGGAAACAATGTAAATGCCTATCAAGAAACGAATGATTGAGAAAATGTAGCACATACATACGATGGAATGTTATACAGCCTTAAAAAAGAAAGAAACCCTGTCACACACACAACAGTATGAATGAAGCTGGAGAACATTATGTCAAGTGAAATAAGCCAGTCACAGGAGGACAAAGAGTGGGTCATGCCATGTACATGAATAAAATCTAAACAGTCAAAAATTGTAGAAACAGAATAGCAGTTGCCAGGGACTAGGGAGAGAGGGAGATGAAGGGTTGCTGTTCAAAGGGTAGAAAGTTTCAGTTATACGACATGAGTACATTCTAGAGGTCTGCTGTACTTACGGGCCTCTAGATCTGCAGATCTAGAGATCTGCACGTTAACATTATTGTGCACTTAAAAATTTGGTAAGAGGGTAAATCTTCTATTAAGTGCTCTTGCCACAATAAAATATAAATGTTTTGAAATTTGTTTTACGGCCCACGAAATGGTCTATCATGATACATGTTCTGTGTGCACTTAAATAAGGTGTATTCTGTTGCTGTTGGGTTGATCAGATCAAGTTGGTTGATAGTGTTCTTCAAGCCCACTGTATCTTTTCTGATTTACTGCCTACTTTTTCTATCAATTATTGAAAAGGGGGTATTGAAATGTCTGACAATAATTGTGAATTTGTCTGTTTTTCCTTTCAGTTCTATCAATTTTTACTTAAGTATTTTGAAGCTCTTTTATTGATGCCTAAGTGTTTAAGATTATTACGTCCACTGACCCTTTCAATCATGACTAAATTACTGTCTTTATCCCAGATTATATTCTTTGCTCTGAATTTTCCTTTGCCTGATATTAATATAGATATACTAGTGTGGTTTTTTTCTTTTTCATTAATGGTAGCAGGGGATAACTTCTTCCATTTTTTTTTTAACTTTTACCTTATTTGTGTCTTTATACTTGAAGTACATTACTTATAGGTATCCTATAGTTGAGTGTTGAATTTTTTATATCCAATCTAACAAGCTCTCTGTTTTATTTATTTTTTTATGTTTATTTATTTTTGAGAGAGAGAGTGTGAGCAGAGGAGGGGGAGAGAGAGAGAGGGAGACCCGAAATCCAAAGCAGGCTCCAGGCTCTAAGCTGTCAGCACACAGCCCGACACAGGGATCGAACCCACGAACCGCAAGATCATGACCCGAGCCAAAGTTGGGACAACCCAACTGACTGAGCCACCCAGGCACCCCACAAGCTCTCCCTTTTAAATGGGATTTTTAAATTCTTTTTAATTAATAATCCCTCCACCCAACGTGGGGCTTGAACTCACAGCCCCAAGATCAAGAGAGTCACTTGCTCTTCCAAATGAGCCAGCCAGGCATCCCTTAGGTGGGACTTTTAGACATTTAATATGGTTATTGATTCTGTTAGGTGTGCATCTACCATCTTGCTACTTGTTTTATTTTTGTTCATTATTTTTGTTTCTATTTACTTCCATTTGTTGTTTCTTTGTTCCTCTTTTCTGTCTTCTTTTGGATTTTTACAAGTCTGGCTGATGGGAGCAGGCACTATTCCCTTTAATCCTTTCAAATGTTTTTTTCCCCCTACCCTTTCTGCCCATGCATGCATTCCAGGGGGACCATCTACACATCTCTAGGCTTCTCTCTGTAAGCAGTTCTCCCTCTGGTATTCTGTTCTATGAACTTGAGCTGTTGGGTTTCCCCACTTTCAACTCTGTCTCCTCAACTCAGGAGTCTTGTCATATATATGTCATATATATATGAAAAAATATATATACATATATATGTTGTTTTGAGGAAGAAAGTAAATCTGGTCTATGTTACTCCATTTCAGTTAAAAGTGCAAGTCCTTGGGGCACCTGGCTGGCTCAGTTGGTGGAGTGTGAGACTCTTGATCTCCAGGTCATGAATTCGAGCCCCACACTGGGTGTAGAGATTATTTAAATTTATTAATTAATTTTAAATAGTTTAAATTTATTAATTTAGTTTAAAAAACAAGTGCAAGTCCTCACTACCCCACTTTTAAAAATTGCTGTAGGGGCGCCTGGGTGGCTCAGTCGGTTGAGCATCTGACTTCTGATCTCACAGTTCCTGAGTTCCAGCCCCACATCAGGCTCTGTGCTGACAGCTCAGAGCCTGGAGCCTGCTTCGGATTCTGTGTCTTCCTCTCTCTCTGCCCCTCCCCTGCTCCCGCTCTTTCTCTCTCCCAAAAATAAATAAAGCATTAAAAAAAAATTTTAAGATGTAAAAGTATCTCAATAAAGAGCAGTCTTCTCCACAGTGGTGTTGGACCCACTGGATAACCACATGCGTAAAAAGGACTCTCAACCTAAATATCACAGCTTGTATAAAAATTAACTCTAAGTGGATCATGAATCTGAATATAAAATATAAAATTACATAACTGTTAGGAAGAAACATAGAGGAAAACCTTCAGGGGTGCCTGGGTGGCTCAGTTGGTTAAGCATCCAACTCTTGATTTTGGCTCAGGTCATGGAATCATGGTTTGCGAGTTCAAGCCCCACATTGGCCTCTGTGCTAACAGCACAGAGCCTGCTTGGGATTCTCTCTCTCTCTCAAAATAAATAGATAAGCGTTAAAAAAAGAAGAGGAAAACCTTTAGTGACTGGTGATAAGGTTCTTAGACATGACATCAAAGTCACGATCCTTAAAAGAAAAAAAAATTGCTAAGTTGTAGTTCATCAAAACTTAAAACTACAAAAATATTGTGAATCTACAAAAAACTACAAAAACTACTATGAAGACAATGACAAGCAACAGGCAGAGAAAAAATACTTGCAAATCACATACTGGACGAAGAGCTCATACTCCAAATGCAGCAGCCCTCCCTTTCTACGGTTTCCGTTACGGACAGTCAGTCTCAATCCACAGGCAGACGATTCTCCTTCTCTGGCACCATCAGGTAGGTCGCAGCCTAACGCCATGTCACAGCACCTACGTCATTCCCCTCACCTCATCCCATCATGCGGGCATCTTATCATCTCACAGCATCATAAGAAGGGTGAGTACAGGACACTAAGATAGCTTGAGACCACATTCACATAACTTTTATTACAGTAGATGGTTATAATCGTATTTTATTTGTTGTTAATCCCTAACTGGGCCTAATTTAGAAACTAAGCTTTATCATAGGTGTGTACATACAGGAAAAAAACGCAGTATATAGGGTTCGGTACAGTCTATGGTTTCAGGCATCCAGTGGGGGAGCCTTGTACATAAAGGGGAGTACAGGCTATAAGGAACTCTCAAAACTCAACAGTAAGAAAATAACTGACTTAACTTCTAAAATGGTCAAAATTTGGGGTGCCTGGGTGGCTCAGTCGGTTGAGCATCCAACCTCGGCTCGGGTCATGATCTCAGAGCTTGTGGACTGACAGGACTGAGTGACATAACAAGCATAATAAGCATATGAAAGATGTTCAACATAAGTAGCCATTAAAGAGCTACAACCGAAAACCATGATCAGATACTGATGCACATGTAAAAGAATGATAAAAACAGAAGATGCTGACAATAGAATGGCTAAAATAAAAAAACCAAGAGGGGCGCCTGGGTGGCTCAGTCGGTCAAGCGTCTGACTCTTGATTTCAGCTCAGATCATGATCTCACAGTTCATGGGTTCAAGCCCTGTGTCGGGCTCTGCACTGACAGAGCAGAGCCTGCTTGCAATTCTCTCTCCCTCCCTATCTCTCTCTACCCCTGCTCTGCTCTCTCAGAATATTAAAAAAAAAAAACAAAAACAAAAACAAGTGTTGGCAAGGATGTGGTGAAAAAGTAAAGCTCTTGCACCATTGGTGGTAATGCAAATTGGTGCAGCCACTCTGGAAAACAGTAGGGAGGTTCCTCAAAAAATTAATAGATTACCATATGATCCAGTAATTGCACTACTGGGTATTTACCCAAAAAATACAAAAACACTAAAATGCACCCCTATGTTTATTGCAGCATTATTTACAATAGCCAAGATTTGGAAGCAGCCCAAGTGTCCATCAACTGATGAATGGACAAAGAAGTGGTGTATAATACACAATGGAAGGTTATTCAGCCATAAAAAAGAATGAAATCTTTCCATTTGCAACAACATAGATAGTGCTAGAGTTTAACGCTAAATGAAATAAGCCAGGGAAAGACAAATACCATATGATCTCACAGATATGTGGAATTTAAGAAATAAAACAACCAAAGGGAAAAAAAAGAGTGAGCAAGAGAGAGAGAAACCGGGGCGCCTGGGTGGCTCAGTCGGTAAAGCGTCCGACTTCGGCTCAGGTCATGATCTCACAGTCCGTGAGTTCGAGCCCCGCATTGGGCTCTGTGCTGACAGCTCAGAGCCTGGAGCCTGCTTCAGATTCTGTGTCTCCCTCTCTCTTTGACCCTCCCCCGTTCATGCTCTGTCTCTCTCTGTCTCAAAAATAAACAAACATTAAAAAAAAAAAAGTTAAAAAAAAAAAAGAGAGAGAGAAACCAAGAAACAGACTCTTAACTACAGAGAACAAACTGATGGTCACCACCAGCGAGGTGGGTGGGGGAGGATGGGTGAAAATAGGTGGTAGGGATTCAAGAGTACACTTACCATGATGGAAGAAACAAATAAAATAAAAAGAGATGAAGAGAGGTTGTGAACATATCCCTCTTAGATATATTGGATTGCCTCTGGCGGGTGTCTTGGTGTAAATTGAATTAATTACAGTATACTAGTATTTATGAAGTTATTGCACCAAATAGGAAAACCTAACATGCAGAATAGGCACCTTGTAATAATAAATAGTTCCTTACACTGTTCTTCAATGGAACATAGCAACAATTTAATAAAATTGATGTGTATTTTCAACTTAAAGAAAAAAAAAAATATCCTGACAACTGTTAAGTGCTGTCAAGCATGTGGAGCAACCGGAACTCTAAAATATCGCTAGTAGGGATGCAAAACAGAAAAGCCACTCTGGGAAATAGTTCGGCAGTTTCTTATAAAACATACTTACCGTATGATCCTGCGATTACAGTCCTAGGTATTTACTCAACAAATGGCAACTTATTTTCACACAAAAAGGTGTGCACAAAATAGCTGTTCTATGTATAATCACGTGTGTGTATCCTAGGTCAATGACTAAAAAAATGGCATGTTCTATACAATGGGATACTACCCAGCAATAACAGGAAATGAACTTTGATATACACAACTGGGATCAGTTTCAAAGGCCTTATGCTGAGTGAAAGAAGCCAGTCACTGTGTGATTCTATTTATGTAATATCCTCAAAAGAAGAACACTAGAATGACAGAGAACAGACCTAAGGCTGGCTGGCATTATGGGTGAGAGGAGGCTGTAAGTACAAAGAAATGGCATGAGGGAGTTTCAGGGGTGATGGAACTATATCCTCATCAAGGGCAAAGTTCTACAAGTCTGTGTGTCAAAATTCAGAGTTGCACATCTAGGAAACATTGATTTTACTGTATGTTAATTATAAAAGTTAAATGAGCTCTCGGGGCACGTGGGTGACTCAGTCAGTTAAGGGTCTCTTGATTCCAGCTCAGGTCATGATCTCACGGTTCGTGACTTGGAGCCTCACATCAGGCTCTGTGCTGACAGCTCGGAGCCTGGAGCCTGCTTTGGATTCTGTGTCTCCCTCTCTCTCTGCCCCTCCCCAGCTTGTGCTCTGTCTCTTTCTCCCTCTCTTTCTCAAAAATAAATAAAAACATTAAAAAAAATTTTTAATAAATAAAATGAAATAAAAGTTAAATAAGCTTCACAGAAAACTTTCCAGTAAACCTAACACTACATGGTGATGACCAGTTGGCCAGAGGTTCTAGGAAGAGCATTCCAGGCAGAATTAAGAGCTCACACTCGTCTCTGGGCTAGAACACACCTATATTCAAGAAACAGTCAGGAGGTCAGTATGGCTGAAGTGGAGTAAGTATAGGAGTTGAGGAGAGACCGCCTGAGACACAAGACAGGACCAGATCATGTAGGTATCTGTGCCATGGGAAGGACTTTGGCTTTTGAGAGAAACGGGGAGCCACTACAGGGCTTTGAGCAGCCAAGTGACACAAACTGAATGTTCTTAAAAGGATCACTGGTTTCTGTGTGGAAAACAGACTGGTGGCAGCGGGGAGAGGTCAAAGAGGGAAGACAAATTTCAAGAAGCAATTTCAATAACCCAAGCAACAAGGACCGTGGCTCAGTCCAGAGTGGGTGTGACCGACGCGGGGAGAAACAGTCCGAGTTTAGATCTACTTTGAAGGTAGACCCGAGACAATTTTCTGATGGATGAGACCGAGAGAAAGAAATGCATCAAGGATGACTGTACATTTTCTGGTCTGAGCAACCTTAAGGCTGGAACCGGCATCAGCTGAAGAGAGAACAGCTTTCAGTGGAACAGGCTGTAGGAAGGAACACTAGTTCCATTTTGAAAATGCAGAGTTTGTGGTTTTAGGAGACAGTCAAGCGAAAATTTCACCCTTGGCTGGAAAGACCAAAGCACACCTGGTGGCCCTGGGCACGCTGAGTGCACTGTGTGGTCCAGTGTGTGGGGAGGAGCTGTGGAGAGTGCTGGAGCACAGCAAGCACCTGTGCCACAGGAAGCTCACATAGACTGGCAGGTGTTGTCACTTGTCGGTTACATGTGTGGTCCGAGGGATCCAGGGGTGAAGCTCATCTGACTTAGTCCTCAAGACTTTCCCTGCTGCAGGAAGTAAGATTTTATATGGTGAAAAATGAGTCTCTGAGGACAAATTCTTAAATTCTCAAATTCGGTCTTTTCTTGAAGTACACATTTGAGATTATGCCCCCCACCCCGCCAATCTCTGCTGTAATTGGTAGAGTGAGGCTGGGGTGTTCAGTGGATATAGTGGCACATCACCAAAATGCAGTGTCCTGACTGAGAATGCAAGGTGAATGGCTGCGTGGTTTATCATATTCAAAAGATTTTATGTTGAACACATCTTGAGCCTTTTTTTCCATCCCCTTGTGGTAATGAGGCAAATTTTTTCACGAAAGAGATAATGATGTGAAATCATCACCTTCTATATATCAATTTAGTATTCTTCAAGGTGTTTGAAACTCATTAATAATATCTCAAGGGATATTATTGATAAGCCCTATTATAGAGCATCAGAAATAACAAGACCTAAATAATTTAACAGAATTTCATTTAATAAGTATATTTAAAGTTCATCTCTTCCAAAAACAGCATTTTAATTACATTCAAATTGTGTTCATTTTAAATATCAACAAACTCATCATTTACATACAGGGCTAGATATTAGAAAACAGAAGGACATTAAAACAAGTTTTATTTTTTAAAAGTTCTCACTTCCAAATTTAGAATACCATAAACTGTTAAATATATACCCAAACAAAATGTATATACAGTATCAGGAGAAAAAAAACACAAGTTGCTCTAATAGGAAAAAAAAACCTGTAATACACATACAGCAGAACATAATTCACATAGGCTCAATTTACAAGTGTATCTCAAAGTATAAAACAAACCAACAAAAAGCCAGTAACGACAAACACAGGCAAAAATCACAGCTGCCATTCTAAACTACTGCACCAACACACAATACTTTCCAAGAGAAAGACGGGTTCCCAAGATCTTATGTTGACCCAGGACTTTTCACTTCTTTGTTTTCAAATGCAGAAGCAAAAAAGCCTTAAGAGTTTTCTTCTTGCCTTTAAATTAGATTCATGTTGGTTTTTCTTCAATAACCCAAATATATCATGAGAAGTGCTATCGAAGCTGTTCTATTTAGAGCTCAATAACCAAGACATTTCTTTCATTTTGTATTTCCCTGTACCTCTATTTTCCTTCAAAAAGCCACTGGGGAAACTTTACAGAGTGGTGGTAAAGAGATCAAATAATCCTGAGAAGACAAGGAAACAGGAGAGCTGGCACTATCACTGGTTTACCAAAAATTACACACACACACACACACACACACACACACACACACCCGTTTATTAAACCATAAATGCAAAACAGTAAGAAATCTAAAAACGCAAGGAGCCTGAAAAGTACTGGAAAGCAAGCAGGAGGCATGCTGAATTGTGGTGTGGCTTTCGTTTGAAAGACATACACCAACCAGGCTCCTGCTAACTGCTGGGCACTTTTTGTAACATGCACCATTTGTTTACATTTTTAACTTGTCCAAGCTGAGTTTCTCTAGCCAAAGCAGAGAGGTCGTAATTACCGTGCTCAGGTAAGAAAGGTGTGAAGGTTGTAAGATGAGAGGAGGGGGTAAGATGCAGGACCAGGAATAAAACTAAGCACTAAATCTGATCCAGTCAAAGACAGGAAAGAACCCTGATTTTCTTCAGATTTTACTGCACTTTATAATCAAAGAAAAAAGAACATCTCTCCTTTTTTTCGTAATGTAGCTCAGGTTTAAAATGGCAGAATGAATAGTCCTTAATCAGCACACACTATTTTTAAAAGGGACATTTTTAGAACTGGATTGTTTTTAATGACAAACCTTAAGAGTTATTTAGCTCTTCTAAAATGGTGCTCAGAGGTACTGATACAGGCCCTTCTTAAAAGGAAACAACTTACTTTGCATTAAAAAAATCATCAATAAGAGTTATGAGTCAGTGTTTTCAACAAACGAAATGTTTAACTTCAAATTAAGTATGTTTTTCAAGTAACTGCTGTTGTGCCAAATAGTGTTACCTGCTACTATTTTATTCAAGTATAAACATATAATTAACAAACATTACATAATCATTCTTTATGATCACTATAAAAATTTAAATTACCCTTTTCTCTTTTATATGAAGATGGTGGTTCTAAAGTAACATTAAGCCAGAAAAGCCCATTCATTCATCACACACATCTATCTCCACCTCAGTTTTTAGAAGTCAGTGCATTCAGTGGTTATAAGTAGGTGCAATGTTCTTCTGTAGTTAAGAGATCTGAAAGAGTTAAAAAAAAAAGGGGGGGTAAGTAATTTGAAAGATATCCTTAACAGTCATAAATACTGCCAGTACTCAAAGTCAAGTATAGTGTAACCTGAGTTCAGGTCAATCAGTCGTGGTTTTTTCTCCCGACGGAAGGCGTTCCCATAACTGGAGCAACTGTTCACCAACCTGAGGCTCGAGCTCCTGGATAAATCACAAGTCACACAACAAACACCAAGGGAAATGGATTGAATTTTTTTTAATCACCAAAACCTATGTTGATAGAAATATAAGAGAAGTACTTTGAATTTCATTTTTCTACCAGAACATGATAAAATCATGCAACCTATGTTCAGGTTTGTGAAGTTCACTTCCAGACTTCAAGATTGTAGTTAACCCTCAAATACAGCAACTATTTGTGACAAAACGGTAAAGAGATTTCCATGGAGTTCTTCTGGAGTTTTTACTATGTGGAAATCATGATTTTTTTTTTAAATGGAGATTTACCAAAACCACTCCACTTCAACTTTCAAAGGTTTACTGTGAAACCTAGCGTATTCGATGTTTGGGGGGGTTGTTAAGAAATTATGATGAGTATATAATATTCTTATCTTAGGAATTAGGCTTATTTCAAAATCCTTAGTATAGAATAAAAATTAAAATATTCTGATACAACTGAAAAGAATGTCATTTATAGTCCTCTTGTGATACGATGTGCATTTAAAAAGAACCCAAACACTTTTCATATGGCGATTTAAAGCGAGCCACACTGGTTTAAATAGATTACTAGCCGTGTGACCTTAGAATAATTTCTCCTATTTCTCCTACCTAAAATTGAGCTAATAAAGCAATATGCATTAAATTAAATGACTTCATGGAAAGCAGCTAGCACAGCAGTCCATATATATGTTAATTCCCATCCCCTTAACCAGCTTAAAATACATGTCAGCAGCAATGATGAAGGCAAAGCAAACATAACAGAAACAAAACAAGTCACAAAAATATCAAAAGGCTGTTTTTATATTGCATCATTAGTTAAAGGCACAAAGATGTCAGATGCTGTTGTTACCCTCAGTGAGATTACTTCAGAATTATACTCCGTTTTGATCAGAGCTTCAGTTACTAAGACAACAGGAGCCTCCATGAAGTAACTTATGAGGGACTTTGTCCGTAATGATGGAGAGAAGCCAAATTTACCAAATGTTAAAAAAGCAATGAGCTCTGTCAAACACCAGTACGAGCAGGTTTTTATACTAACTCTTTTACAAACCTAAGCCACCGTCTCCCGTGTACACACAGAATATACAATTTGTACTCCTACGTCTCCCTCTCAAACGGACCACTGCGTAGCAGCAAAACAAAACCAAGAGACCGGAGGAAGGCAAATATGAAAGGTCACCGTATACCTGCCCGTCTCTGCTGATCTGGACCTTCTTGTTGTCGTTCCAGGGGTTAAGTAGATGGTGTGCAAACTGGAAGGGAAGACTCTCCTTCCGGACCCACTCCACCTTAAACACTCCTCCCAGTCCAGCGGAGCCCCAGTCCTGGCTCTTCTCCCTTCCTATCTCCGAAGACATCCTAGAAAATCCCTGTGGGTCAAATGAGGGCAAGAGGAAAGGTAAGGAGGATATTAAATGTCTGAATAAAATTTACCAGAGAAAGCTCTCCATTTTTTTTTCTTTAATTTTAAGGTAAAGTGTAATATAAAAACAATAGATATCTAACAAAAACAAAAAGAAGTTGTTGTTTTTTATAAAAAAGATGTATTAGCACATTTCTAGCCTTCTAACATAATTTTAGTATGAACAGATATTTTCTAAATAATGTATTAACAGCCCTAAACCCACATTTATTCCATGATAAATGGCTATACTCTAACCTATAAGTTTTACTTCCAAATATTATACATCAAGTCAAGATGAGTTAAGAAACATACTCAAGTTTCTGGATTGTCAATTCTAACTTGCTTGCCTATTTAAATAAACATTTTACCAAAAAAGTCAAGCTTCTCATTACTCTTAATCCACCTGAAAAACAATAAATCTAAAGTTACCTTCACAAGGAGAAATGGTTTATCTAAAGAGATTCTGGTAAGACAAGGAAAACAAAGGGATCCCTATTATCATTCCCCTGAAGAGGTACAATACATTCCTCATTTTGTCAAGCAAAATGCATTCTTGCATTCTGATGCAATAAAAAGCCAGGGTGTTTTTGGTTTTTGTTTTAATCTCTGTGGTCTAACCTGCAGCCAGAACAACCCCATTTTACTGGTTCAGGATGGCTCACCTGGAAATGTCCAGATCCTTGAACAGAAAATACCAAGTAAACCATGCTGCTTTCCCAAAAGGCTCGATTTAGCTTCCGCTCATTACTAGGGGTTGTAGACCAGATACCCTTCTGCTGAGAAATTTCAAGGTTTCTCAAATTGCTACTCTTCATTATGAAGTATCGAATAGGCATGTTTGGTCTTGGTGAAGGAGATTTTGAGCCCTATAAAAGAATGCATAAGTTCTTGAAAGGTAATTTGACCTTTCAAAATCAATAGGCTCCATTAAATAACATCTTCATAAACATATAAACCAAAGTATTTTACCAAATATCCAACAAGTGCAAATAGCTCCATTGTGCCTGAAGAGCTACACAAGGCTCCCTCAGAATGAGGTTACAGAGCCAAAACCAAGCACTCATTTTCAGAGCATTCAAAATCTCTTATCAAGAAGGATTTGGGATTACAAACTTTGATTTATATTCCAAATGTATTTTCAGAAACTATTTTAATACACTTTCAAAGGCTGAAAACAAAGCAAAAATTTGCTCCAGCTTCCCGCCTGGATACAGCTTCCAGGCAACAGTGCAGGGAAGGGAAACAGAATCCAGCAGTCTCAGTGAACTGCAGAGAGAGAGCCTGGAATTGAGAGGCCAGGGTTAGAATTTGCACAGCAGTGTGCTGGATATAAGAGATTTGCACAGAAGGAGAGTTCCCAAGGAACTGAAGAAGGGTACCCACAAGTTTCTGACAAGTACTGACCTGCACGTGAGTGAGAAAACATGATTTAACGCCAGGGAAAGATCCAGACAAAAGCAGTAAACTAAGTAATTCCTGGAGCTCACACGGGGATCGGAGTATTTGATGTTCTCCCCAGCCAGAATTGAAACAACTGTTAATACATAGGGCATCAGCCCACAGAAGGCTCATGCCTTAGTACTGAAACTAAATTAGTACCAGAATAAAATCTGCTCGGAACCTGCTATAACACTTAAAAGAAAAATCTTAAAAACATTTAACTGATTGCCACTTACTTAGTGGTATACCAGAGAGATGTCTGACACTACTTAAAGGAATACAACAAAAATCTAGCAGCCAAATGAAATTATAAGGAATGCAAAGAAACGGAGGAGAACAGATCCATAACCAGGGAAAAAATGAACCAACAGGAAAAGATTCACATCTGACAGATGATGGAATTAGGAGACAAAAAAATGTCAGAGCAGCTATTATAAATATATTCACTGTGTTCAAGAAGGTAAAGTAAACATGCATGTGCCTTAAAGGAGAAATGGAAAGTGTTTTTTAAAGGCCCAAAGGGCATTCTAGAGATGGAGATATAATATTTAAAGTGAAAAATACATTAGAAAGAATGCACAGCAGATGAGACACTACAAATAAAAACATCAGTGAACTTGAAAACATAGCCAGAGAAACCGTCTCAAATGAAACAAAGAAACCAAAAAAGAATTGAAAAAAATGAAGACAGCCTCAGTGACCTATGGTATAGTATCAAGTGGTCTTGCACTTATATATCCCTAGTCCCAGAAAGGAGGGGGAAGCGATGAGACATAAAAAATACGTGAAGAAATAATTATCTTAATTTTTCCAAATTTGATGGAAACTATGAATACGAACTACAACTATGGAAACTATGAATAAGAACTACAAACGGGCGGGGGGAGTGGGGTGGCGCCTGGGTGCTTCAGCCAGTTAAGCTTCCGACTCCTGGTTTCAGCTCAGGTCATGATATTGCAGTTTGTGACTTCAAGTCCCATGTCAGGCTCTGTGCTGACAGTGCACAGCCTGCTTGGGATTCTCTCTCTCACTCTCCACTCTCTCTCTGCCTCTCCCCTTCTCTCTCTCTCTCTCTCTCTCTCAAAGTAAGTAAATAAACTTAAAAAAATTAAAATTAAAAAAAGTTCTCATCATAAGAAAAAACATTTAAAAAAACTACAAATAGAAACATATCAAAATCAAATTGCTGAAAACCAGTGATAAAGAGAAAATCTTAAAAGCAGGTAGAGGAAAAAGATACATTACATACAGAGAAACATTATATACAGAGAAACAAAAATGATAGTAAACCTCCCTCAGAAACTATGTAAACGAGAAGATAATGGAGTGACTTCTTTGCAGTAACAAAAGAAAACCACTGTCAACCTAGAATTATATACACAGTAAAAACAGCTTTTGGGGTGCCTGGGTGACTCAGTCGGCTAAGCTTTCAACTCTGGCTCAGGTCATGATCTCATAGTTCGTGAGCTCAAGCCCCAAGTCAGGCTCTGTGCTGACAGCTCAGAGCCTGGAACCTGCTTCGGATTCTGTGTCTCCCTCGCTCCCTGCCCCTCCCCCACTCACAGTCTATCTCTCTCTCTCAAAAAATGAATAAACATTACAAAAAATTTTTAAATAGCTTCCAAAAATAACAGTGAAAAATGGTTTTTCAGACAAAAGCTTAAAGAATTCATTTCCAGAATATCTGTACCAGAGAAAATGTTCAAAGAAGGTTTCCAGACAGAAGCGTATGATCCAAGATAGAAATCCTCATCAACACAAAAGAATAAAGAACACAAGAACTGGTAAATATTTAGTAAACATAAAACACATTTTTCTGACTTTTGGTACAAGATAATTTACTATGAAGTAAAAAAAAACCAATACACTGCAGCAAGTATAACAAATATACAAATAAAATGTATGAGACAAGTAACACAAAGAACTAAAGGGTAAAATAAAAATACACTGTTGCAAGGTTCTCAAACTATACCTGAGGTGGCATAAAACTAATTCAAGATATACTAGGGAAAGTTAAAAAATGGCTACAGTAGTGAATTCTACCAAACATTTAAGGAAAAAATCATATCAATCCCATGCATCTCTTGCAAAAATGAAGTAGAAATAAGACTTCCCAAATAATCTTATGAGGCCAGCATTACCCTGATACCAAAACAATACAAAAATAACACAAGAGAACTATAGAATATCCCTCATGAACAAAGATCCCAAATTTAACAGAAGTTCTGATTAAGCAAAATCAAATCCATTAATATTTAACACCATAATATGTCATGATCCTGCAAGGTATAAACATTAGAAAAGCAGTCAACAAAACCCAATTTATTAATAGAAGAAAAAAAATTGTGTTATCATTTCAACAGATGTAAAGACAAAAAAAGCACTGAACATAATTCAACATTTATTCCTAATAAACCCTCTCAGCAAACTAAATCCAAAAAGAAACATCCCACAGTTACATTATGATAAGTGGTGACAGATTTAATGAGGGATGGGGGTTGGGAGGGGGGGTTGTTTTCCCTCAAAGGTCTGTTCTCAACACTGTTATTAAACATTTTACTGGAGGTTCTAGCCAGAGAGAACAGGCAAGAAAAAAAATAAACAGAATCAATACTGGAAAGGAAAAAAGTGAAACTACCTTTATTAATAGATGAAATGGTTATCCATGTAGAAAGTCCTGAGAAATCTCATATAAAGCGAACAATTAATAAATGAAGTAAGATCACGTCATACTGGGTAAATATACAAAGGTCAAATGTATTTCTAAATCATAGCAATGAATAACTGGAAATTAAAAATTTTACAAACAGCATCAAAGATATAAAATATTTAGTGATCAACTTAACAAAAAATGTATAATACCTGAACTCTGAAATTTACAAAACACTTGTGAAAAATTAAAGAATATCAAAAGAAATGCATATATATACCACACTTAATAGATTATGAAACTAAAAACTGTTATCAATTTTCTTCAAACTGATCTACAAATTCAATGCAATTCCACTCAATACCAAAATATGTTTCTGTAGAAATTAACAAGCATTTTCTAAAGCTTATATGAAAGACCATTAGAACACCCTGAATACCAAAACAATTTTTTTTATTATTTTTTGAATGTTTCTGTATTTTTGAAAGAGATGGAGACCAAGCAGAAGAGGGGCAGAGAGAGAGGGGAGGACAGAGGATCCGAAGCAGGCTCTGTGCTGACAGCAGAGAGCCTCATGTGGGGCTCAAATTCACAAACCATGAGATCATGATCTGAACCAAAGTCGGACACTTAACCCACTCAGCCACCCAGGCCCCCCAAAACAATTTTTAAAAAGAACAAAAGAGTTGGAGAAAAAAATTAACTGGTTTCAACTTAGTATAAAGCTACTATAATCAAACTACCGTAGCAAAGGCAAAAACAGAGTAGTATACAGATCAATGAAACAGGATACAGTCCAATAAATTGACCACATATTTAGAGTCAATTGATTTTTGACAAAGATGCCAAGATAATTTCAATGGGAAAGGGAGAATCTTTCCAACAAATGGTGCTAGAACAATTGTATAGGCAAATGACAAATTATGATCCTTGATCCACCCATACTATAAACAAAACTTAACTCAAAACAGATCATATGCCTAAATATAAGAGCTCTCACTGTCACACTTCTAGGAGAAATACTTTGTAATCCTGAGTTAAACAAAGACGTCTTAGAACACAAAAAAATATGAACCATAATAGAAAAATAGATGACACCAAAATAGAAAAAAATAAATATGGTAGACTTTATCAACATTAAACACTTGCTCTTCAAAAGACACTGTTAAGAAAATGAATATGCAGGCACAACCTATTAGAAAAAGTTGCAAAACATATATAATTAAGACTTGTATCTAGAAATATATTTTTAAATCTTACTACTAAATTAAAAAGACAACCCATAAACAACCAAAAAGTTGAACAATTTGAACAGCTACTCCACACCAAAGAAAATTCAAGAATGGTAAATAAGCACATAAAAAGATGCTCACCATCATTAGTCATCAGGGAAGTACAAATTAAAAACAAAATGGGAGATCACTATATACCCACTAGAATGGCCAATAGTAAAGAGATCACTATTGTCAAGAATATGGAGTAAATGGGACTCTCAATAGATGATGGAAGGCAATAAAAAAAGTACAGCCATTTTGGAAAATGGTGGGGATAGCTTCTTGTAAAGGTAAACGTACACTTAACCATACAACCCAACAATCCTATTCCTGGGTATTTACCCAAGAATAGAAACCATACGTACACACAACGACTTGTCCTCAAATATTATAGCAGCTTTATTCACAACAGCCCAAAAGTGGAAACAATCCAAATGTCCATCAACGGGTGAATGGATAAACATTCTATGAGTATGAGCCAAAGAGTGGAATACGATTCAGCAATAAGAAGTAATAAACTAATAATACACTGAATAATTTGGATGAATTTCAAAAGTGAAATAAGCCAGTCACAAAAAATTACATGCATAGGATTCCATTTACAGCAAATTCCAGAAAAAGCAAAACTCTAGGGACAGAGAGCAGTTCAGTTCAGTGGTTGTCATGATCCAAGGGTGATGGGAATGTTCTGTACCTGGCTGTGATACAGTTACATAATTATATACATTTGTCAAAATTCACTGAATTGTACAGTTTAAAGTGGTGAATTTTACTGTGCGTATCTAAATAAAGGTATTTTAAAATAAAAACCTCAAAACCTAAGAATGCAAATCCACAAAAAAACATTTTATTTTCCTCTTATTTAACAAGAGTGTTTCAGCAGATATTTTCCTCACCAGAACACAACATATAGCTAAATAACCCTAATGAAATACTTACTCAGTACCAACAACAGGAGAAATAAAAGTAACATATTCTAAACATTTGAAATCATTTGTATTACAAATTTTTTAAAAGATACATAGTTCTCAATTCCCTACCAACATCTATCTTCCTAACCCCACCCTGTCTTGTATTTTTTTAATATAACCACTGAATTGGAAAAATCAATAAATAACTGAAAAAAAAAAAAACTAATTTGAGACCATCTTTTTAACAAAAGGGTTCTAATGATACAGAAAGGAAATAACAGATGGCTGAGTTATGGCATATAACTCGGTAAATGATCAGTTAGTTTTAAAACATCCCAAGATGGTAACAACGAGAAATGTTTGGCAAGCAAGGAAGACTAAAAAATTTACTCAAGTGTTTCAAGTTTACCAGATTCAATTTATATCAAGAACAAAGACCATGATGAGTAACTGAAAAGTAGAACTGTTCTATAATTTTGCTTAAATCTGCAACATTAGATGTGCTAGGGATCAACTTGTGGATACCCTACCTTTCCTGAGGGTGGAGGAGAAGGGCTGGCACAAGGACTCGGGTAACTACTGCTGTCTGTAGATTTCACAGAAGATTGATCTGATCGGTCATCAGTGCTTCGTTTAGGATGTAAAATTCCTCTATCTTTGTACTTCTGAGGTGGGTGTAGTGCTGGAGATGGAGATTTCATCAATACTCTTGAGTGAGAAGGAGGAAGCAAAGATCAGTTACATACAAGCTCGTGATTGAAAGCAGATGCCATTTCAAACCAAAGTTTCAGGGGCGTTATGATTTACGGAGTAGTATTTAAAAAGGGAATTTCATTCTTCTCTTACATTTTTTTTTAATTTTTATTTTTGAGAGACAGAAAGACAGCACAAGTGGGGTAGGGGCAGAGAGAGACACACACACAGAATCCAAAGCAGGTTCCAGGCTCAGAGCTGTCAGTACAGAGCCTGACACGGGGCACGAACTCGCAAACCATAAGATCATGACCTGAGCCGAAGTCAGACACTTAACTGATTGAGCCACCCAGGTGCCCCCTCATACATTTAGAAGTTTAATACCATCAGGGACATTAAGGGACACTTACAAAAAGAGGTAAAAATATATTTATTAGCGATCTACAAAAGTCCTTAACTTAATGTTAACAAATACTCAAAGTAGGATTTCCCTTACAAAATTCCTAGCCTCTTGTATGATGGTTTAGGAAAAGAGGTCTTTAACATTCCTGGCAGTCAGGAATTTTATAATTTTTCTAAAAGTATATGTCTTTGTGGAATAACCAGACATAAAAAAGAAAAGATATTATTGAGTATGTCCTAAAGTCATTCACTAGTAAAGTTCACAGCACCACCTATAAATTATACTTGTCAAAATACTGGATTTAATCAAGCCGTGAGAGCTAACTGCCAGTTTACACAAAATATATATGGTATGGCAACAAATAATGCCAAGAAGAAACAGACAAATCCAGAATGTGGTACACCTCACAGTATCACCACCCCACTTTCTTCAAAAGAGTCAAGAGGACCTGCTCTGGATCACGAGAGACTCAAGACACATGACGCCCTGAGAAATGCATGAGCCATTTTACTGGGACTGATCATTGGAATTCGATTATGTAGGAAAAATTCCTCTATTTTTAAGAGATGCATATTTAAATATGGAAGGGTAAGATGACATGATATGTGGGATTTATTTTAAAATATCTAAACCAGAAGCATTTGGGTGGCTCAGTCAGTGACTTTGGCTCAGGTCATGATCTCACAGCTCGTGAGTTCGAGCCCCACCTTGGGCTCTGTGCTGACAGCTCAGAGCCTGGAGCCTACTTCGGATTCTGTGTCTCCGTCTCTCTCTGCCCCTCCCCTGCTCCTGCTCTGGCTCTCTCTCTCAAAATAAAAATTAAAAAATTTACAAAACTTTTTTAAAAAAATAAATAAAATATATAAACAAACAAAGCAGGAGAGAACAAAGAAAATTTGGTTAGATACGGATATGGAGTTCATTACGGTATATCATTTAGTTTGCTGTGTTAAATAATATTTATAATAAGCGTTTAAAACAAAAAACTATGTGTTCAATAATTCGTAAGCTTCCAGAGAGTCTTGTAATTAATAATTACTCTTCCTTCAAGACAAGTTAAAATAGCTTATCCCCACAATTCGCCCCTGCTTCAATCAGTATCTTTAATCCAGGATTATTTCTTTCACAAATGAAATAAAATAGCTAAAGCCTAAAGGTATTAACAAAAGAATATATAAGGAATGCACATCTGAATCATCAACAACTTAAGCATAAAAAACAACCTTTCAGGGGTTTTTTCCTTCATGAATTGATGTCCAATGCATTATCTAAATTCAACCCCTAAAATCCCATCGTTCCTACCCTAGAACCTCAGAGACCTGAAAATTAGGCAAAAGAACTTAATGACGGTAAAACCGGGACTCAAACTCACAAACCATTAAGATCATGACCTGAGCCGGAACTGAGTTGGATGCTTAACCAAATGAGCAACTGAGGCACCCTAAAATGTTTTTATTTGAAGAAATTATGAGGGCGCCTGGGAGGCTCAGTTGGTTGAGCGTCCGATTCTTGGTTTTGGCTCAGGTCATGATCTCACAGTTTGTGGGTTCAAGCCCCACATCGGGCTCACGCTGTCAGAAAGAAGCCTGCTTGGGATTCTTTCTCCCTCTCTTTCTCCCCCTCCCCTACTCGTGCTCTCTCTTTCTCAAAACAAATAAACTTAAAAAAAGTTTTTAATTAAAAAAAAATTATGTGGGGCACCTGGGTGGCTCAGTCGGTTAAGCAGCCGACTTCGGCTCAGGTCATGATCTCGCGGACCGTGAGTTCGAGCCCCACGTCGGGCTCTGTGCTGACAGCTCAGAGTCTGGAGCCTGTTTCAGATTCTGTGTCTCCCTCTCTCTGACCCTCCCCCGTTCATGCTTTGTCTCTCTCTGTCTCAAAAATAAATAAACATTAAAAAAAAAAATTTTTTTTTAATTATGTACCATATATCTTGCCAATGTACAGTGAAAACATGAACTACAGATACTTTTTCTCTAAGAAGTAATCTCACAGACTGTAATTTCTCCTTTCAAGTATAAATTTTCCTAAGAGTCCTCATTCTTTTCCCCACCAAATATATCAACTTCAAGGCATTATCTATCAATAACACCAAAAACCTGAAAGTAGATGAAGTTCTGTATCTCCCTGTTCAACAGGTAAGAATGAAGAGTGCCAAACTACAACTTGTAAGGAAATGAAAATGGTATCACAGGTGAAAAACTGAATTTATAAGACAAACAATATCTGAATTGTAACTAATATTACACTTTATAATTTTAATTGTATTAAATTTCTTTTACTAAATAAGCATGTATTACTTTTATTGAGAAACAAGTAGCCTTTCTCCTAAAAATGTGTGTGCATGTGTGTATGTATGAATATATAGGCACACACGTATATACATCTGTATGTATACACACAGACCCATACATACACAACACACAGAGTCTCTACGAACCTAACATATTTTTATAGATGGGCCTAGGAATAACACTACCACCTAGCAATGTCTATGGAAATCTATTCCCATATTCTAAACCATTTTTCGAGTAAGCTTTTAGATCGGTATTTCCAAAAAGTGGGCAGTGTCTAAGAAGAAAATGTGCTTTTCACTCTTCTATCGCTCAGGAGGGCCTACATCAGAGAGAAACATTCAGGAACGCACATGATGAAAAGGTTTTCTTGGCAAACGACTGAATTATTCCTCAAATGCAGTATGTGAAGAACTTGGGAACCAGTACGAATTTCTTCTCTGTAATTCAAGTCTGACCTAATGAAGCCTTATGCTTCATTCAAATGTGCAAATCTGACCAAAAGAAAGTACTAACAGCCCCATTCGATCCTTACAAAACAGTAAACATCATGTATCTTTTATGTTTCCACTGTTCTATTTTTCTTTTTAACAATGAAATATTCTTACTACACAGACTTTCTACCAGTACTGCCGAAATTAGCATCACAGGCAAGAATGTCGTGTTCATTATCAATTCTAACAGGGTAAAAAAAACTTTAAACTGATATAAAGAAATTCTGATTCTTATAAAATATAAATTTGATTCTAACAAATGGGTTTTTTTTTACACAACAAATATTTCTGAATCATGGCCAATGATTCATTATTACCACTATTATATCATCATAATACGTTTTTTGATAAATAATTCAATATAAGAACTCTCTTATTAATAATAATCATATAGTAAATAAAAATACCATGTATAATTGCTAAATGTTAGAAAGAAAAGAAGAACCTGGCTAAACTGTAATAGATTTTGCCACTAGAGTAAATTTGTTTACTTCTGTATCATATGTCTCTGCTGGATAAAATAAAAACTCTTTGAAGGAAGAGCTCTTGTCTGTTTGGTACACTGCTATCTCTCTTACACCAAGAACAACACACATTCAATGTGTCACTGAGAAAGTGAATGAATAATTGATCTTCTGTAGGAATACTAGTCAGCACTACTGATACCCAGGTAAGACTTGTGAAGAGACTGTTCTTTTAAATGGCCATAACCCATACTTCTTGCTATAAGACATATGCGAAAGATGTTGCTTGCCATGTATCAACTAAAATACAGAATTTTAATATACTGCTATCTTTTTAACAGACCCTAAATCTGTGAAGTCTTGAAATTAAACATTTTTAGTCTTTCCCAATAAAAAATTTCCTTATTAAATGACTCACAGATACCAGTAGCTTAAAATCCCTCATATTATCTTACTACTTACAAGAACTATGTTTTAAAAGTAAAACACTCTTCGCATTTTATTGTAACCTTTTACGTACACTCTAAGCAATTTTTAAATATTATTAAAACATCTGATTCTATGAGAAATAACTCATTTTCCTGGAGAAAATGTCCCCGTTTTGATAAAATGTTATAAATGTACCTTTCTGCAGTAGCAGACTCATCAGAAAATTCAGTATCTGCGGAAGTTTTCCTGCTATTATTGGACCTCCAAGATGATGCCAAAGGAAGTTCTTCTGAAGACATAGGCCTTGGCCTCTGGCCTATCCCAGACGGCTGCTGTAAACCTGCACACTGTTCCTCAGTGCTTAAAACAGCTATAATTGCTCTTATGGTAGCTTCATCAACTTGAGACCAAGGTTTGGATGGAGCTCTCATTCGGCGTAAAAATAAGCTGTGCCACTTCTGTCTGAGCTGCAGCAATAAACTGGCTGCCTGTAATGAAAGTTCAAACAGGTACAAGCAAAATGTATACCCTACTTGCGAGACACCCATTTACTAGTTAAAGTCTGCAACTGTTTCCAAAGAACACTCTGCAACTTGTAAGGAGTTAATGTATTCTAAGGTATTACATTTTATGTAATTTACTATTAATTTCATTCTTTCTGTTGCCCAAATGAGATAAAAATTCTTATTTACCATATTGGAGGCACTAGAGACACAAAATCAAATGAAACAGTCCGATGGAAGAGACAATAAACAATGTGTGGCAGAGTGTGATTAAAACTGGAAATGGTAACAGCATAGTAAATGAAGAAAAATACATTTAGTTCCATTCGTGCTTTAGTGCCTACAGAACATCCAAATGATGATGCCCAGAAGGCAGCTAGATTCACAGAAAGGTTCACAGAAAGGCCTAAGCTAAAAATATAGACAGACTTGGGAGTCATCAGTGCTTAAGTGGTTACTGAATCTACACAGAGAGGTAAGGTCCCTGGAGATTGCACAGAGACATGAAAAGAGCAGAGAAAGGCCCGGAGTAGTGGAGAACATCTAACATTTAAGGCACAGACACATAGAGAAGAGTCAGTGAAAGAACCTAAGAAGGAATGACCTTTGAAGAAAGAAGAAGAATCAGGAAAGATTCATGTCACGGTTAACTTGTGGCAAAGAAGTTGGGACAGGGGTGAGGAGGAAAAATGGGGAAGGGCAGAATTATGAAAGGAAGGGTATGGACAATAAATAGTGCCCAACAGGAGAGAAAGAATGAATTCAAGGACGGCAGGCTGGCTTGGACAATGTGGGGCACATGCTGACCTTGGCAAGTACAGTTTCAGTGAAGGGAATGGCTGGTGAAAAGGGAAGTGAGACAACTGTCGGCTGAAGTGATGAATGAACAGACAGTAAAAAAGTTAAACCTAGCCAGCTGTCAATTACTGACAGCTCAGCCGACCACATCCCCCCAAAAAAGGATATAGAATGATCTTTTAATACTAACAGTTGACAATTAGAAGTGGTTCAATGATGTAACAATCACACTGCTTCAACTTTTTCTTTGTTGTAGTTTTCAAATTGTCAATTTTTAGCTATTTAACAGATTTTAAAAGCAAAATAATCATGCTGTATCTAGTCTCAGAGTTCAAGTCTAAATGTTTATGTGAAAAATTATTGCAACAAACTTTCAACATGGCAAAGCAACTTTAAACTCTAATTTAGCCAAATGAAATATAATCTGAAATTATATTACAACATTTCCCTTGTCTTTAAACTGTTTGGTGTAACAGAATATTGATTTAGTGGATTTCACCACTTAATGCACATTCTCCTCCTTTTCTTCCCCCAGTAATATTATTGACCAAAAATGTGCATTTCTGGGGCACCTGGGTGGCTCAGTTGGTTAAGCATCGGACTTCAGCTCAGGTCATGATCTCACAGTTTGTGAGTTTGAGCCCCGTGTCGGGCTCTGTGCTGACAGCTCAGAGCCTGGAGCCTGCTTCAGATTCTGCCACACCAAGGCTTTTCAAATCCTCTATTAAAATAAACCCCATGGGGTATGTCAGAGAATGCATGAGGGCCCTGTGAAAACTGAAAAACAAACTATATTCTCAAGTACTAAGGGCTCAATAGCAAAGATATAATTTTCATCATGTTGTATGTCAGTTCGTACTACCAGAATGAAAGAAACTTACCACACTACTGAAAAGCAACTTACCTCAGGCTCTAGTTTGAAATTGAGCCACTCATCAAGTTTCAAAGCTGCCAAATTAGCAGTGGTTCTGTCCTCCATTTCACTATCACTACTGTCATTAGGAACACCATCCGCTGTTCAAACACATATTGAAAGGCAAAAATTTCACTCTTACCACCATATAGCAAAAGAAGTAAGTAAACACAGATAATGTGTATTTACACAAATGCTCCATACTAAGAGTTTGGGTGTGGAGCTCTTCAAAGCCAGCAGTTCACAAATTAAGTCTCAATACTTACAAAGCGGGGGGGGGGGGGGGGGGGGGGGGAAGCAAGACATAATCTCTATAATCTCTAATCAAAATGCAACAAAATAAAAAAGACTGTAACTTAAAACTCAAAACAAAGAGCACCTGGGTGGCTCAGTCTGTTAAGCATCCAACTCGTGATTTCAGCTCAGGTCATGATTTCATGGTTCATGAGTTCGAGTTCTGCACTGACAGTGCAGAGCCTGTTTAGGATTCTCTCTCTAACTCTACCTCTCTCTCACTCTCTCTCTCTCTCTCTCTCTCTCTCTCTCTCCCCCTCCCTCCCTCCTTCTCAAAATAAATAAATAAACTTTAAAAAAAATCAAAACAAAATCTTTAAATAATAACTGAATAAAGATGAAAACTAAGAATATAATTTAAAAAGGGAAGAAAACAAGAAATGCTCATGTAAATTCATAGGTTTCAATTTAAAAGAAGAAAAGGAGAAACCACACCCATAAATACATCTTAGAAAAACAGTATAAACCCCAAAGGAAAAAAAAATGAAGAAAACAGTGAGGGAAAAAAACTGATATATTAGATAAAACAAAATGGCAGTAGTCAAGACTATAATCCAGTTCCTTGAAAAGATGAGGCACCCCTCTGGTAAGTTTAATAAAGGGAGAAGGAAGCTCAAATCCATATACAAAATCAGAGCTGAGAATAAGATTATAAAAATTAATACAAACTGTTTTAATCTAAGAAGATCCAGTATCCATAAAAAATAATAAATTTGAAACATTCAAAGAAATCTATTCTTTTGTACGAAACAAACTGAAAACAAAAAGAAATTACCAAAACAAAGAACAAGAGGTAGGAAAGCCCAGACTATTTCAGGAAGAAACCAAAGGTGTCCTGAAAGAACACCAAACACAGAAATCCAGTTCATCAAGTCTCTCAAACTTTGAAGAAAACAAACAATGGCCAATTCCTTGCATGAGACAAGTCTGAACTAATCCTAAAACCTGATATAAATAAATAAACAAACAAACATTTCTGAATATTCCCAACACACATACCTCACTAATGAGCAATTTTAAATAAAACGCTAGCAAAATATGAGCAATGCAGTAAGTCCTCCTTAGTCCAAGGAAGGTTTATTCTTATGATAAATATGATAGTCCCATAAGAAAATATATACAGTACAACAGCAGGCTAAATAAATTTTGATATGAACAAATGCCCACAAGCTATTTAATAAATTTCAAAATGTGTTTTAAAACTTCAAAAAAAGAGGGGTGCCTGGGTGGCTCAGTTGGCTAAGCGTCCGACTTCAGCTCAGGTCACAATCTCGCGGTCCGTGAGTTTGAGCCCCGCGTCGGGCTCTGTGCTGACCGCTCAGAGCCTGGAGCCTGTTTCGGATTCTGTGTCTCCCTCTTTCTCTGACCCTCCCCTGCTCATGCTCTGTCTCTCTCTGTCTCAAAAATAAATAAACGTTAAAAAAAATTTTTTTTTTAAATAAAAAAAATTTAAAAAAATAAAACTGCAAAAAAAGAACAATTCTGGAGCAACTGGATGGCTCAGTCAGTGAAGCATCCGACTCTTGATTTTGGCTCAGGTCATCACCTCTCAGTTCATGAGATCAACCCCGTGTCAGGCTCTGCACTGAGAGGACAGAGCCTGCTTGGGATTCTCTCTCCCTATCCTTTCCCTCTCTCTCCCCTCCCCTACTCACACGCGCTCCCTCTCAAAATACGTAAGTATTTTTAAAAATTTAAATTTCAAAAGAATTCTTTTTTATTTATTTATTTTTATTTGAGAGAGAGAGAAAGAGAGAGAGGGAGAGCATGCGCAAGTTGGGGAGAGGGTCAGAGGAAGAGAGAGAGAATCTTAAGCAGACTCCATGCTCAACACAGAGCCTGACATGGGGCTCGATCCCATAACCCTGAGATCCTGACCTGAGCCGAAACCAAGAGTCAGACACTCAACCAACTGAGCCACCCAGGTGCCCTTTCTACCTTATTTTAATACAAGTACTTTCATTAAAACAAAAATTACTGTCATCATCAATATCACTTTAGAATTTAAACCTTTAAAATGCAACAAGAAAAAGCAGGCCATTAACATGGTTTTCCCAAGTCATGAAAAAGAAATAAAAGGAATAAATTTTTATAACAAATTAAAAATTACCACTTAAAGGTACTCTAAGTTAATAGAAAGTCAAAAGGATTAGTAAGAGCTTAGTAAAGCAAGAGCAAATACAATATACTCTCCTGGGGGCACCTGTGTGACTCAGTCAGTTAAGTGTCCAACTTCGGCTCAGGTCATGATCTCACAGTTCAAGCCCCATGTTGGGGCTCTGCACTGACAGCCCAGAGCCTGAAGCCTGCTTCAAATTCTGTGTCTCCCTCTCTCTGCCCCTCCCCCTCTCTCACTCTGTCTCTCAAAAATAAATAAACATTAAAAAATAAATTTTAAATATACTCCCCTGTTACATAGTATTCCTTACTAGAAGATCAGCAGGAAAATGACACAAAGAGTAACTCAAGAACAACAAAATCTTAAGAATCATCATAAGAATATATCCAACCTTTGTAAAACTTACCAAAGAAAAGATATTGCTAAATTTAATAAAAGGTGAATAGAAGAATATACTATATTCCTAGAAGTAAACTCTTAATTAAAATCACAAAAGAACTATTGGTTACAGAAAAGATTACAAGAAGATGACTACTGAATATTCATTATTAAAAATAGGAAACATTATAAAAAATAGCTTATAACAGAAAGGCAGAGTTACAGGGAGATCCTTTGCTACCAGACATAAGAACTTACTGAAAAACAAAATTACTAAACAAGATGGCACAACATAAAGGCAAAAATTTAAAGGAACAAAATATATAGAAAGTTTAAAAATGCCAATGTAAGATGTAATAATGACAAAGATGCCAGGGGCACTTGGCTGTCTCACTTAAAAGATAGGTAACTCTTGGTCTCAGGGTTATGAGTTCAAGCCCCACACTGGATGTAGTGATTACTTAAATAAATATTTAAAAAAAAATAAAGATGGCAAATGTAATATACAACAATATGCAAGCTTTCAAAAAGAAGATAAAGATTATTTAATAAATGGTACATATGAAGGGAAAGCTGAAAAATATAATAACTGAAATGAAAAATAAATTAAAGGGAATCAACATCAAGTTAGATGATGCAGAACGGATCAGCGATCTGGAAGGCAGGGTAGTAGAAATCACCCAAGCTGAACAGCAAAAACTGAAAAGAATTTCTAAAAATTAGGATAGATTAAAGGGACCTCAAGGAGAGTGTCAAGCATACTAACATTTGCATTATATGAGTCTCAGAAAAGACAGCGGGGAAGTGCAGAAACTTTATTTGAAGAAACAACAGATGAAAACTTCCCTAAACTGGAGAAGGAAACAACATTCAGGTCCAGGAAGCACAAAGAGTTCCAAACAAGATAAACCCAAAGAGGTCCACCAAACATATAATTAAAAGCCCAAAAAGTACAGATAAAGAGAAAAGAATACCTTAAAGGCAGCAAGAGAAAAAAAAAAAAAAAAAATGAGTTACACACAATGGAAACTCCATAAGGTTATCCAGCTGATTTTTCAGCAGAAACTTTGGAGACCAGAGGAATGGGCACGATATAGACAAAGTACTGAAAAGAAGAAACTTACAACCAAGAATACTCTACCCAGCAAAATTATCTTTCAGAACTGAAAGAAAGACAAAGTTGCCCAGACAAACAAAAGCTTAAGGAGTTAATGACCACTAAACTGGCCTTACAAGAAATGTTATAGGGATTTATTTAAGCAGAAAAGGAAAGGCTGTGATTAAAAGTAAAAGAATTATGAAAGAAAACAATCTCACTGCTGAAAGCAAAAATACAGTAAAGGTAGTAGGTCAACAACTTATAAAGCTAGTATGAAGGTTAAAGAGAAGAACAGTAAAACCTACCTACCCTAATTACTTAGAAGATGTACAAAATAAAAAGATATAAAATACAGTGTCAAAAAATAAAATGTAAGGTGAGGAAATAAAAATATATTGCTTTTAGAGTGTGTTCAAACTTAACCACCAATTTAAAATGCACTGCTGTATACACAGGTTGTTACAGATGAACCTCATGGTAGCCACAACAAAAAACCTATAATAGATACATAAAAAATAAACAGAACGGAATCCAAATATAACACTAAAGAAAGTCATCAAATCACAAGGGAAGGGAATAAAAGATGAAAGGAACAGAGAAGAACTACAAAAACAACCAGAAAATGATTAACAACTAACATATCTATCGATAATTACTTTAAATGTAAAAGGACTAAATGCTCCAAAGACAGAGCGTGGCCGAATGGATAAAAAACAAGATCCATCAAATATGCTGCCTGTAAGTGACTCACTTCAGACCTAAAGAAAGAGAAGGCCTCAAAATGAAGGGATGGAAAAAGATATTCCATGCAAATAGAAACTGAAAAGAAAGCTAAAATACCAATAATCGTATCAGGCAAAACAGACTTCAAGACAAAGATTTGAAGAAGAGACAAAGAAGAGCCTTATAAAGGGGTTAATCAAGTAAGAGAATATAACAATTGTAAATATCTAAGCAACCAACACAAAAGCATCGAAACACAGAAAGCAAGTATTACAAGATGTAAAAGGAGAAATTAACAGTCACACACGATAATGGTAGCGGAACACAGCATCCACTTCCAGCAATAGCAAATCATCCAGGCAGAAAACCAATAAGGAAACACTGGTCTCAACACATTAGACTAGGTGGACTTAACAGATATATTCAGAATATTCCATCCAAACACAGCAGAACACACATTCTTTTCAAGTGTACATGAAACATTTTCCAGGATAGGTAGCATGTTAGGCCACAAACCAAGTTTCAATATTTTTAGGAAGACTTATATCATATCAAACATCCTTTCTGACCACAATGGTACAAAACTAGAAATCAATTACAAGAATAAACTGGAAAAAACACAAACACGTAAAGCCTAAGCAAAAGGCTACCAAACAAACAATGGGCCAATGAAGAAATCAAAAAAGAAAGGAAAAAAAATACCTGAAGACAAATGAAAACAGAAACACAATGCTCTAAAATCTACAGGATGCAGCAAAAGCAGTTCGAAGAGGCAAGTTTACGGAAATATAGGCGCCTAAGTCAAGAAGCAGCAAACATCTCAATCTAACCTTGTACCTAAAGGAACTAGAAAAAGAACGAAGCCCAAAGTTAGTGGAAGGAAAGAAATGATGCAGATCAGAGCAAAAATAAATGAAATAAGAGACTAAAACACAATAGAAAAGATCACTGAAACTAAGAGCTAGTTCTTTCATGAATTGTTTTTAATGTTTTTTTTTTAATGTTTATTTTTGAGAGAGAGAGACAGAGACAGTGTGAGTAGGGTAGGGGCAGAGAGAGAGGGAGACGCAGAATCTGAAGCAGTCTCCAGGCTCTGAGCTGTCAGCACAGAGCCTGATGCAGGGTTCAAACTCACGGACCGCAAGACGTCAGCTGAAGTCGTATGCTTAACCACCTGCGCCATCCAGGCGCCCCTATGTTTATTTATTTTTGAGAGAGAGAGAGTGAGAGAGCGCAAGTAGGGGAAGGGCAGAGAGAGGAGGACAGAAGATCTGAAGGGGGCTCTGCACTGACAGGCTGAGAGCAGCGAGCCTGATGTGGGGCTCGAACTCACAAATCACGAGATCATGACCTGAGCCAAAGTAAGATGCTTAACCAACTGAGCCACCCAGAGGCCCCCTGCTCCCGCCAGAACATTTTAAACGCATTACACCACTTTTAAGTGATAGTATATTTTGCAGCCATTAATATAAAAGATTTTTTAAAACTTATATTCTGCATAATGAAAATAACAATGTAAAATAGCTGAAGAAATATGTAAAAATATTAAACATAATTTTAAAATAATATTCAAAAGTGTTTGCATAAGGGAAATGAGATCATGGGTCACTATTAATATTATTTCCTTAAACAATTACCTTTATTTATGTTAAACTGTTATTTAACTTCAAGTGGGAGAGAAAAGTAAACCTATCAAGATTAATCAAAAATGCACAAATCAATACCAAGTTACCTTTAGAAAAATCAATTTTAAGAACTGAGGTATACTTCAGTAGTTTCTAATTAGTCTTACCATATCAAAAGGGAGCTACTACTACATAAATTTTGGTAATTTCAAAATTTATTTGGTCCAGTGAAAAAAATTTCATTGCAGATAGATTTTCATTTCCTTCATAATCCATTTACCTCGAAATGATGAAGGTTCTTGAAGAGCGTTACTTGCCAATCTAGCTGGTCCACAGAATACCAATATAGTGACGGGTGTCACTGCTGAACAACATCGAATATTAGCTATTCTATGGGCCCTGGTCATTTCATCATAAATAAGCCAATCTGTAGGTAGTGCTTGAATCGCTGCAGCCTGACCATTGGCTGGAGGAATCTATTAGAAAAATGGATTGAAGAATTGTTAACTGTATGTCACCTAGTTTACCGGCAATACTTTTAAAATGTAAAAAGTCCCTCAATGAAACAGATGAGGTGTATTAATACTCAAGCAAAAACGAAAGCACGTCCTTGTTCATACAGCTAGTAGTCCTCATTAGCTAACACACTACCTCTTCCAACTCTAAGATTCCATCAAAAATTTGTTCCAATGTTGAATTAGACATAGGTAACTAATTTCTTAAAGCAGGCTGGTATTTGGAGCATTTCTGGTTGATCTTCAACTATGTAAATTAGATCAGTTTGACTTCAAGGCCTAAGACAGCATTAAAAATGTTTTACCTTTTTATACTGAGGCTGACTGAGAACTGAAGTGGGATGAAACCGAACTTTTTTCTCCTTTGGCCCTGTCAGTACTACATTCTCTCTGTCCACATGGACTACATTAGGATACATGCCTGCCACCAATGCAGCTTTAACGACAGCCCAGTTCTCGGAATTTGTGTTAACATCTCGAATGTCACCACCGCCTCGTGCTCTAACAAAACCTAGAAGGAGGAAAAAACCACACCAACTTTTTCTATTGTGCAAAATATACTTTTAAACGTATGCATTTTTTACAAAAATTGTATAGCCCATGTAAGTTTAAGGATATTCAAATTCCACAGCAATTAATAAAATCTCCTCTGGTAAGTTTAAGATACAGATTCAGTGTTCTAATAAAGTTTAGGTTTGTTCACTGGGGATGTGGGACTCTTAAAAAAAATACACACTCTTGCTATAAAGTTCTTCATAAGCTGCGATCAGAAATGTACTAAAATTTAAAAAAAGAAATGCACTAAAGTCACAGCTGAAAATTTAAAAAAATACACACTCTTGCTTTTTATAAAGTTCTTCTTAAGTTGCTGTGAGAAATGTACTAAAATTTAAAAAAAGAAATGTACTAAAGTCACAGCTGAAAATTTTTAAAAAAATACACACTCTTGCTACAAAGTTCTTCATAAGCTTCTATGAGAAATGTACTAAAATTTAAAAAAAGAAATGTACTAAAGTCACAGCTGAAAATCTAAACCACTCTTCTAACTGGTATTAATAACACTGTGGTTATGACAGACAAATTCTGGAGTGAAGTAAATATATTCTTGCTTGAATTTCCAAAGCCCTTCACATTTCCCGATATTTACAACAACTCGAAATCCTTTGGCTTGCTCCTTATATTATTTTACACTTTAGCTAATCTATGAATCCAGGCTCTGGTAGTCTTTGGCTATTTTTTCAATGTACCATGCTACTCAAAAGGAAATTTAAAGATACAATTCTAAATTGACATAGCAATACTGGCATTCTCTTTAAAAAAAAAAAAAATTAAGTACCTTCAAGTGATTACTAGTTGTTTTATGTTCCACAAACACGAAGACCAGCATTCAGATCAACCTACTTACATTTTTTAACTTCTATTTCACAGAGCTAAATAATCATTTATTAATAGTGATAAAACAGAGCTACATTATCTACAATGATCTTTGCCAACAAATAGACTACAAATTGCTCACTGCCTACAGTATCAAAAGGTGTTCATAGATTTCTCAGCTACAGGCCTCCACAATATCATTTTTAAATCAACAAACTCTGAGATCACATAGGAGTCTACAACACAGTTCATAAATACAAGATCTACAACAATGTGAAAACATCATAAAAATAATGTAAAATGGCATCAGTTAACACTACAAATACTACAAGGTATAGGTAGGGTACTCTCAGTGGTCTAAATAGGTTCTCTGGGGAAAACATTACCTGATGCTCTAAGCTGACCAAGCAACTGAGTTCTCATACCAATGATTATTTCCATGGTAGCTTGCGAAAGAAAATTCTTTTCGCAAAAGGCTCGCTCCCACCCATCACTTCGTGCTTTCTGCCATGCCTACAAAAACATAATTATAGAACAAGACACATTTACCAAACTCCTTAGTTAGGCAGCAAAGTAACTGAAAACCACTACCTTAACCACTCAAGGTCAATTCTCCTTCTAATTATTTGATAAAATCTAAGACTTCATTAAAAAAAACAAAACTCAGGGCACCTGGGTGACTCAGGTCAGTTATGCGTCCATCTTCAGTTCAGGTTGTGATTTCACAGTTCGTGGGTTCAAGCTCCACATCAGGCTCTGTGCTGATAGCTTGGAGCCTGAAGCCTGCTTCAGATTCTGTGTCTCCCTCTCTCTCTGCCTCTCCCTGCCTTGTGCTCTCTCTCTCTCTCTCTCAAAATTAAATAAACATTTATAAATAAACAAACAAAGCTCAAAGATACAGAGAACAGATTGGTAGTTGCCAGAGGTAAGGGAGGAGAGGAAGTGAAATGGATGAAAGGAGTCAAAAGATACAAACTTCCAGTTACAAAATAAATTAAGTCCTGGGAAGGTAACTGTAGTAAAGCATGGTAACTATAGTTAATAACACTGTATTGTATATCTGAAAGTTGATAAGAGAGATTTTTTTTTTGTCCACTTTTTTTTACTGAGGTATCACTGACATTTAACATTATACTCATTTCAGGTATACAAAATAGTGATCCAATATCCATATATTAATGTGAAATTATCACCACACCACAATAAATCTAGTTAACATACCAGAGAGTATATCTTAAAAGTTATCATCACAAACAGAAAAAAATTTGTAACTATATGCAATGATAGATGTTAACTAGACTTACTGTGGAGATCATTTTGCAATGCATACAATTACAGTATCAATGTGTTTTACACCTAAAACTAATATGTCAATGACGTCTCAATTTTTTTTATTAAAATTTTAAAATTAGGGGGCGCCTGGGTGGCTCAGTCAGTTGAGCGACCGACTTCAGCTCAGGTCATCATCTCGCAGTTTGTGAGTTCGAGCCCCACATCGGGCTCTGTGCTGACAGCTCAGAGCCTGGAGCCTGCCTCAGATTCTATGTCTCCCCCTCTCCCTACCCCTCCCCTGCTCATGCTCTATGTCTCTCAGTCTCTCAATAATAAATAGACATTAAAAAATTAAAAAATAAAATTTTAAAATTAAATATAAAAAAATAAAATCTAAGACTTTATGATCAAATGAAATTTATCATTAATTTATACTCAAATGCTACAAAAGTCACTAAGTTTATAAAATCCCAATGAGAATTACGTATCCCTTAACTTAAATGACCAGCTGTGTAAACATGTTTAACTTTTCATATGTGTTTGCTAATTTTCTTCCACTGAAGTGTGGGAGGTTTTTAACTAAGCCATTATAAACACCACTTATATTTAAGGATTCTGCCACTCCAGTCCTCCAAAAATAAGCTCTATATCAACCTCTTAATCTATCTTTAAATGGGAAGTGGGATTTCTAGAAACCATCTATATGCAGTATAGGAAAACTTCTCTTTGAAAATGACTTTTCTTGCTTTAGAATACAACTGAAAGACCAAAGCAGTAATTTATCCTTTCTGCTCTTGAAGGAGCTGGGGGAAAAGCAAAGAATACATAGGAATTCTACTCCAAATCTGCCTCTAATTATTATCTACTCAACTAATCTACTGTAAGACGTGGTATCTAATAGACTCAATAGCATTGCATTATCCATTGTTCAATAATGCTCACAAAATAGCTTGCCAGTGTTTTCTTTAAACCGTATATAGTGAAAAAATCGTCTATGCCTGGAAAAGAGTCACTTCTGCATAAACAAAATGAAATTTTTTTTAATGTTTATTTTATTTTTGACAGAGAGAGAGAGACAGGGCACAGGCAGGGGAGGGGCAGACAGATAGGGAGACACAGGATCTGAAGCAGTCTCCAGGCTTTGAGCTGTCAGCACAGAGCCCGATGCAGGGCTCAAATTCACGAACAGTGAGATCAACCCTGAGCCGAAGTTGGCACTTAACCAAATGAGCCACCCAGGCGTCCCAACAAAATGAAATTTTTAAAAAATGTATAGTCATAGCCCACATTCAAGAGAATTTAAGGACGCCTTTTCAAGAAATAACATATTCTTCTCCACATATCTGAAATTCTAAATTACATATCATTTCCTTTCCTCAGAATCCTATTTTCCTTATCTTTTCTTTCTTATTTATCATGTTCATCAATTTCTCACTACTGTTATCTTAAAAAGTTTTAAATGATATTTAGATTTTATTTTATAAAATTAAGTTCTTAGCATCGTGTCTTGAGAACACAAGAAAAAGACATACTCTAAAAAAAAAAAATCAACACAGAGATACTAAATTCAAGATAAGTTTCTTCCTCGGTTTGTTCTACATACTTTGAATAATATACATTATCTCTTTTTTTTTTTAAGTTTACTTATTTATTGTGAGAGAGGGGGAGAGGCAGAGAGAGAATCCCAAGCAGGCTCCACACAGTGTGGAGCCCAACGTAGGCTCAAACGCACGAATCATGAGATCATGACCTGAGCCAAAATCAAGAGTCAGACACTCAATCGACTAAGTCAACCAGGCACCCCATAATATACATTGCTTCTCAACTAAAATTTGAGAGCATTCCCTGTCCAAGATATGATTAAAAGGAACTTGGATATTTAAAAATACATATAAGTAAATAAATATATACATACACATATTCCTACAGGGAGAAAACTGAGAAAATAAAAGAAAAAAAGGTAGAGAAAAACAGTGATAATTTTAAACACAAGGACAGCAGGAATGTATGTTTCTGAGCTATTTATAAAATGTGACTTTATAAGGAAACCAAATTAATGGAGTCCTAGCTCTTTTTTAATTTGTTACACTTGCCCCAGAAGTGTGTTCAACCAGCAACGTGTTCAGAAATGGAATGACAACAACGACCAGTACCTGGAATGCTCTGAGAAGTGCCATGTGGTCACTGAAAGTTCCTGCAGTGAAGCGTTTCCTACAGAGCATAGCTGCGCGCTTTTGAGAGGCCTGGGTTGGCAGTACAAAAGGGTCTCGATAGGCCAGGGTGCAGGCAATTGTAAGGATGGGGTCCAGACACTTTAACACGACAGCACACAGGACCATTTTTCCAAGATGCGGTTCTACGGGCAGGTCAGCCAAATGATACCCAAGCTCAGTGAGATCTTCCCACGCGTCCATTGCATCTATTGTCTAAATAAAAGCACACAAAACAGAATCTGGCAGGACCAAAATGTTTCATGATGTTTAATCAAACCACATACTTATAAAGAAATAAAAATGTAAATTTTCTTTTGCCACATCTTATAGGAAACATCGTTTGCTTCAAATATTTTATATAAAAAAAGATCTACATCAACTGTTTTACTGTAATTACCATGAGAGTATTATTCAAAGTACATGCTTCTTTCAGATAATCTTTTTAAGTACAAAAATCAGACAAGATATATTCCCACTTTAAATTTCAAGGAAAATCAGTAAAGTGAAAACTATGAAGACACGAACCTTAAGCATGTGTACAGCATTTCTTACAATTAAAGCAGGTGGAGGTTCAGGAGCTTTCATTAGGAAATCGGCAATAGGACAATTAACTGGGGCTAATAGCTTAGTATGTAAACAAAGTTCCTGCAAATAAGAACAGCAAATAATGTTGAAATGCTGAAATTTATGGTGATTTTGTTTTTTAAAGAAATCATGGGAAACACAGTCCCCAAACCGACTAGTAGAGCCTCTGCTTAAAATGAACAGTAGAGGGAACCATGTCTTTCTATGAAAGACAGGCTCTAACCTTGCCCTAGGTGCTAGAACTTTAATATAATAAACACCCTCCATTACCTCCTATCAAGATTACCACTGCCCACACTGGCGATGTCTCCTCACACAGTTCTTCTACATAACAGTAAGAGTTATTGTCCAAAAGTCTCTTTTTTTCCTTTACATTACATTCTAGAATCTTTTATCCGTTCAACAAAGTGTTTGCCAGGTGCTAGGGACTATGCAGCAAGTTGGGAGAAAAAGAAGATAGACAAGTGTCTGCCCTGGTGGATTTTTCATTGTGGGAAAAACAGAATAATGACACAATTAGCTACTTAGTTACAACTTTTATAAATGCTGTGAAGGATACAGAGAACTAAAGAGGTAAAGGAAACTATTTAATCAAGTTCAGGAAAGGGCAGGAGGAGGCCATGGGAAGTCAAAGACAACATCTCTGGGGAACCAGCACTCAAACTTGGATGTAACGACTGAGTAGGAGGTAATTATCAAAGAAACAAGAGGGAGGATTCTAGGGAGAGGGGAGCACACAGAGGAAGCCCCTAATACAGAAACAAGGTGTGCTTGAGAAATTCGAACTACTGGTATGAGCAGAGAGAGAAGGAAAGACAAGATGTCAAAATTAAAACTAGAGACACAGGAAGGGCAGATAATTTAGGCTCCTGTTAAGAGTTTTGTATTTTATCCTAAGACCATAAGGCATGGAAAAGTGGGAAGTCATCCAGGTACATGAATACCAAAAACATGATCCAGTATCTCTGGAAATGTTTAGAAACCAACATCCATCTCAGCACACCAGATAATCAAATTAATGTGCTTCCGGTAGTTTTCCCTAGAAACTACAATGTCTGGCTGTTCTGTGAAGTGAGAAGACCTAAAGCAAAACAATAAAGGCCAGGAAATCTCAGCACACTCCCTTCTAAACTACCATCATAATCTCAGCATCTTATACTGAGATTGTGGCATTATCTTTTGGACCTTAAATAATTTGTTTTCTAATCCTCAGTGAGAATGTGAAAGGTGAACACAATGTGGTCGTTAGACTTCTAAAATGTCGCATATAAAAAAAAGCATATTTATAAACTGTACCATAATTTAAATGCATTCAAGTAACTCTTTAAAATTTTAGAGGTTTATGGATTTTCTAGTAAAGGAAAAAAATGTTAGGTACATAACCACCCTACATAATATACATTTTATAAGTTTGTTTTATGAGTTGATTATTTAAAAGTCCAACTAGTATAAGTTAAAATGGTCCTTTCTCCTCTGTCACCCACAAAAATAGCCTCTAATTTAGAGTTTCGTAAATTCCTACCTGTAATGGCATTCTCAAAAGTTCTGGAGTCTGAAATTCCAACATATTCTGGAATCGGAGTCTGCTGAACAGCCGGAAACAAATTCCAGGTCTACATCTCCCTGCCCTTAAAAGTGAAAAAAAAAATTGAGATTCAAACAAGAAATGAAGACTATATCAAGGAAACTATACAAGCAGTGTGCTAAGGAGACAGAGCAATGGACCAGGGTCAGGACATCTGAGTGCAAATCCCTACTGTGATACTCCTCCCCTCTGAATCTTTCCAGAAGGCACTTTACCCATCTGGGATTCATTTATAAAAATTCATGAATGACACCTACCTGATAAGCCTTCTAAGGAAATGATTAAAAAAATTTTTTTAGGTAAGATACATATGAGACTAAAAATAAAGAAAAAATACATGGTAATTTAAATTTCACCAGCTTTGTATATGTAAATGATGAATCACTGAATCCTACTGCTGAAACCAATATTGCACTGTATGTTAACTAACTAGAATTTAAATAAAAATTTGAAAAGAAAATAAATTTCATCAGCTTTACTGAACTGACACAAGCACTGTGCTCAGAGCTCAGTGCATATGCCGCTGTTTAGAATTGCACAAAGCAGGCATTAAACAGCTCCCAGGGAGCGGCATCCCCACCACCCTCCCCGTCACCATAGACTTGAATCATTTTCTGGGAAGCAGCAGAAAAATATCTCAAAGAAAAGCAGTCTCTTTTCATTTCACCCACGGTCATCATGTCCGCTAATGGCAAGGCTGAGTATGCTAAATGAGAGAGATACAGAAATATCCCTACCTTGGCAAAGCTCACAATCCAGACCCCCAAACATAAGTAACACACTGTTGTAGTTACAAAGTTACAAAAAATTAGACTCTGGACCACTGCTTCCTTCATCAGTACTTTCCTCGCTATCAACCCATCTGCTTTCCCTCCTCTCCTGCCTCTTCTGAGATACCTCTGTCTTTTGCCAGTCCTTAAATGTTGATGTTCCTGTGAGGCTGGACCTCAGCCCTCTGCTCTCCTGCTCTACCCTCTCTCCCAAGGGGATCGTAATTATCCTCCTGACTTCAATTTCCATCCACTGAGATCTCTTCATCCTAACCCTACATTTACCCTTATGAAATCTTTTAGCCCCACTTAGGTTTTCCAGTCAAACTCAACACAACCAAAAGTTCACTCTTCTCCCCAACAGAACCACTATTCCCACTTTCCATGACGACAGCACCACCATCCACAAAATTTCTAAGACAGACACCTGTATGACATCCTTGACTCCACAGTATTCCTTACCCCTTAGTATCTCCTGAATGAATTATCTACTTTATTTCTCCACTATCACAATCCACACTACTGTCATATCTACCTTATTTTAAATGCAAATATTAATGAAAGAGCCTCCTACTGGGTCCTCCTACCATCAGTTTTGTCTGTACCAACTCATTCTTCAAAGAGCTAAAAGAATATGATCATTGAACCATCCTCTGGTTTATTAAGAAGAAAGAGAGAAAACACAAAAGGGTCCTTCAGGACCTGTCCGCAACTTACCTCTTTCTGCTCTTTTCACCATTCTCCTCTAAACTAAACTCCACCCAAACAACTTTCTTGCTCACGCTTTTCTTTAGGCCTTTGCATAAGCCTTGCCTCTGCTAGAAAAGCCTTCCCACAACATCTTTTTTTTTTTAACATTTATTTTTGAGAGACAGAGAGCCACAACACCTCTTTATTCATATTTATCTCAGATTCTACCTTAACTCCTCTAGAAGCATAATCCAGGTGTAGAACAAATCACATAGTATTATCATTGCTTACTTTACTGGATTCCAAGAAGAACTACACCATTCCCCCCACCTCAAATTCTACTCATCAGACTCTAGTTTATTGATCATTGTATCCCTAACACTTGCACAGTGAAGGCTGTAAAAAAAAAAAAAAATACCTGTTGAAAGAGATGACAAGAAAAATTTTTACAATTTCTGATTTTCATCCCTAATAATATACTATTAACAGCCTATAAACCTAGCTCAGTATATCAAGCCACACCTTGTCATAAGAAAACAAGTGATACAGTAATAGCAACAAGCCCTCAAGAACATCCTATGAAAGTATAAAGCACAGAAATAATGCATCCACCATCTTCAGCATATGAGGTACATCTTTTTTTTTTTTTAACATTTATTTATTTTTGAGACACAGAGAGACAGAGCATGAACAGGGGAGGGTCAGAGAGATGGAGACACAGAATCTGAAACAGGCTCCAGGCTCCGAGCTGTCGGCACAGAGCCCGAAGCGGGGCTTGAACTCACAGCCCTCACGGACTGCGAGATCATGACCTGAGCTGAAGTCGGCGGCTTAACCGACTGAGCCACCCAGGCGCCCCTGAGGTACATCTTTAAAGTCAGTATCTGATGTTGTTCTATCAGTTAAAATGAAAGAAAAAAATCAGTCAAATGATTATCGAAAAATACAATACTTTTTTAATCTTTTTTTAAAAAGAAAAAGTAACGCAAGCATAAGTAACCAAACTACAAAGCAATAAAATGAAAATTAAATCTCCTTCAAGAGCCCCACAAACCCACCTTCTCAGATCAACAATTGTTTTTTTAATGTTTCTCTCATACTTGACAATGCATTTGTGCCTAAATATATACTGGGGCGCCTGGGTTGCTCAGTCAGTTGAGCATCAGACTTCGGCTCAGATCATGATCTCACGGTTTGTGGGTTCGAGCCCCGTGTCAGGCTTTGTGCTGACAGCTCAGAGCCTGGAGCCTGCTTCGGATTCTGTGTCTCCCTTTCTCTTTGCTCCTCCCCCGCTCACACTCCATATCTCTCACAAAAATAAACATTAAACTATATATACACATACATATATATATATATACACACATATACATATTTAGCACAAGCAAATACTATTGGATGCACGTTCTACACCTTACTTTTTTCAATTAATAATATATTCTGAAAATCCATTCCACTATAAAAATACATACATCTACATCTTTCCTTTTAACACTTACCTAGTATACCATTGTGTGACTACAGCATACTTTATCTAACTACAATACCTCACTACTAATGGACACTACAATGTTCTCAGGTTTTTTCACTATTACAAACAATGCTGCAGAAAACATTCTTAAACACATCTCTGCACACAGTGCACAAGTATACTCAGGACAAATTATGAGAAGGTGAATACAGTGGCAAAGGGCAGATTTGGATCAACAGTTTCAAACTGTCCTCTGAAGAAGTCACACCAATTTACACTCCCATCAGCAAACCATGAAAGCTTACTGGCCTATACTTTTGCCAACTCTGTTGTATGTACTGTTAAACATTTTCATCAATGTCAATCCGGTGATAAGCAAAAAATATTACCTCATTAATTTACATTTCTTTTGGCATATATGAGGTGATATATGTGAGGTTCATGTATTGGTCTTCGTGAATTGATTTGGAAGGGGTTTTTTTGCAAAATACAGAAATTAGTCCTCTGTCCTATGTAGCAAATATTGAAGAGATTTTCCATTTAATTTTGTCTATGTTTCTTACATCTTCTGAGTATAGATTATACTAGGCAAAAAAATTTAAAATAAGCTGAAATCAACCTTTGAAAAAAAGTATATTTTAAAATGGATTGCTTTACAAAAATATAAAAATGAAGATTAACATGAAAATCTTAACATTTTATAGAAAGAATATATATTAAATATGTAATACATACCAAAATGTTTCCATTTTACAGGCAATTGAGTGAATGAATGTACATTACCTGCCTTTTCGTTGTATGGCACTAGCTTTGGAAATCCACACCATTTTTAACATTGTAACAAAATTCAGTGCATCGAAGGATTTCTGTAATTAAGTTTTCTTCATGTTAAAACTTTTATAAAAGGTGTTTAAGAAGAAACAGCAAGAAACATTATGAATATATTTTAACATGCCAAGTTTAATTTAAAGCCTCTTCGCCTGGGTGGCTCAGTCAGTTAAGCATCCAACTTTAGCTCAGGTCATGATCTCGCAGTCTGTGAGTTCGAGCCCCGCCTCGGGGTCTGTGGCTGGCAGCTCAAAGCCTGGACCCTGCTTCAGATTCTGTGTCTCCCTCTCTCTTTCTGCCCCTCCCCTGCTGAGCGCATGCTCGCTCTCCGTGTCTCTCGCTCTCAGAAATAAATAGGGGTGCCTGGGTGGCTCAGTCAGTTAAGCGACCCGACTTTGACTCAGGTCATGATCTCACAGTTCATGGGTTCCAGCCCCGTGTCAGGCTCTGTGCTGACAGCTCAGAGCCTGGAGCCTATTTTGGATTCTGTGTCTCCCTCTCTCCCTGCCCCTTCCCTGCTTGTGCTCTGTCTCTCAAAAATAAACACTAAGGGGCGCCTGGGTGGCGCAGTCGGTTAAGCCTCCGACTTCAGCCAGGTCACAATCTCGCGGTCCGTGAGTTCGAGCCCCGCGTCAGGCTCTGGGCCGATGGCTCGGAGCCTGGAGCCTGTTTCCGATTCTGTGTCTCCCTCTCTCTCTGCCCCTCCCCCGCTCATGCTCTGTCTCTCTCTGTCCCAAAAATAAATAAAAAACGTTGAAAAAAAAAAAAAATAAAATAAACACTAAAAAACAAACAAACACAAAAAAGAATTTTAAAAAGAACCATTATTCCCTCCATACATCCTCAATGATTCTAACGTAAAAATTCACTATAGAGAAATACTTTAAAAGAGTGGATTCCTAACTAGAATATATACTTAATCATTCAGTGACTTACACTTTCGCTTTCATAGGATAACTATACAGAGCAATTACAAATGCATTCTCATAATAGTTTAATTATAGGATCTTTAGAAAAAATAGTACCAATAGTTTTTAATAAAATGTCACATTTTGTATGTAAACTAACTTCTGACACTATCATCATATTCTTAACTATGGTTTACTTGATAAATGATACCTATAGGAATTAATTTCTAAATTATTCGAAATTCACTTGTTCAGCTTTAGCTAATTTCAGGGCAATAAAATCTGAATTTTTATGGACTCACCATTCAGACTTTTAAAGATAATATTCATCATTATCCTCTTATAAAAAAACAAAATGTATTATCCCTTCTTTATAGTATCCAACTATAATGAAATGTCCAAATTTTATAATAAAATCTTGTGTTCTATAAGATATTCCTTAAAATTACTTTGAAAACATTATAAAGCAATTAATAAATTTTTTTCACATTAAAACATGATCATTTATATCCACTAGAACAGAGATCATTTGCTTTCCCCAACATAGATAGTATCTTTCCTTGAAAATCAACCACCTCTCACTTTCAACTCTTTCAGTAAAAGGACCTACCAAAGTTAAGGGCATTGAGAACTGCTGAGTATTCTAATGCTAAAGAAAATAAATGCTGTCTTTTATTTCCACTGGGTTGGCAGTAAATATTTTAGCCTTTGTAGAGAGTCTCTGTTGCAACTAATTCAAATCTGCCATCTGCAGTGTGAAAGCAGCCATAGTCAATAGGCAGAAGAGTGAACATGGCAGTGTTCCGATGGAATTTATTTTTATAAAAGCAGGTAATGGACCCATGTGTCCGCTATCATTTGCTGAACTTTAGTTTTGTCTGCTTCCTCTGAGTATGGTTCTCTCAAACTAAATATCTTTTGAGTATCTGCTACATGTGGAGCACCGGAGATTAAACATTGAACAGGAGGGACATGGTCCATGCCCACATGTAGAAGGAAAGCATACAAAATATGTAATCAAATTCCCACACTGTGACAAAATTTTCAGTGTAGCTAGCCAGCCCTTTACTTTCTTCCTAGTATTTAATCAGCAGAAGCTCATTTTTTTAATATAATTTGTTACGCTAACTGGATCTTATATTCTGAACTGTTTAAAGTAAAATATTCACTTCAGAGAAATCAACGACTACTATGGTAAATTCAGGCAGAACCAGAGATTTTCCCACTAAAGTGAATTCTGCTTATAAAAGCATTTATTGGAATGTAACTTAATCTTCTTCATTTAAATAAAATACAATTCCTCCAACCTACCTCTTTCACCTTACCAGAATCAATAACAAAGACAACATCATTGACTGTGATGCTGGTTTCAGCAATATTGGTGGAAAGGATCTGCAAAATGGAATGTTATGTTACAGTTAATACGAAAACAGGACCAATAACTAATAAAATGGAGAAAAGAAGATTTTATAAAGCTTACAATTTTTCGAACACCAGCAGGCGGGTTTTTCAATACCTTCTTTTGATCAGATGTTTGCATATTTGAATGAAGCATAAAGACTTGATATCTGTTGACAATGAAAGGGAAAATACACTATGGTACCTATCTGTTACTTAAAGCAGCAAATATAAAGCCTTAGCTTTTACCTGTGTGTGTTATCAGCAAACCGCTTGTCATCAAACAGGATGCGATCCCGCAGTCCAACAATTTCATCATATCCAGGCAGGAAAATTAATATTGCTCCTTGGAGAAGAATAACGTTTTTAACAGTAAACCTCTGGTTTTAAAAACCAGAACCAATCAACAGAACCATCTATAATGAACTCTATCACGTGTTTTTATGTACTAATAAACTGTGATACTTATGTTTAAGAGATTATTTATGCAATACTGCCAATGGAATTACACAAAAATCTGTACACACAACATATTAATTTTGAAATCGAAGTATACACTGTTGTTCCAGTTATTTTGGACAGTAGTTATTTACCAGCATCGCAACCATGGCAGATATTGTATAGAAGGTGCATGATCAAATCCAAGTCTACTTTTTCATCATCAAAACTGTGATGATAAGCTTTCAGGAGCTCTCTGTCTTCTGCACTGAGGTCACTCCCATTTGTGTGTACCAGAGAACTTTCATCTAGATTTCCAAATTCCAGTGAAGCACTAGGAAAAAAAAGACAAAAACAACAACAACAACAAAAAAAAACCACAAACTCAATTTTCATCAAAAATAGTAATCCTTTAAGGCCAACAATTCCCATGATATCCTTCTTCAAATTTTAAATACACCCTAAAGAGGGTAAGAGATACTTAATGTCCCAGCTACAATTCATGTTTTGGTTTACAGTACATTATCCAAAGTAAAATTTGTCAGTAAGTGATTTTTGAAAACACAATCTGAAGGGGCGCCTGGGTGGCGCAGTCGGTTAAGCGTCCGACTTCAGCCAGGTTACGATCTCGCGGTCCGTGAGTTCGAGCCCCGCGTCAGGCTCTGGGCTGATGGCTCGGAGCCTGGAGCCTGTTTCCGATTCTGTGTCTCCCTCTCTCTCTGCCCCTCCCCCGTTCATGCTCTGTCTCTCTCTGTCCCAAAAATAAATAAATAAATAAATAAATAAATAAATAAATAAATAAATAAAAAAAACGTTGAAAACACAATCTGAAGACATTTCTCCAAAGACAATATACAAATGGCCAATAAACACACTGAAAAGATGTTCAACATCATTAGTCATCAGAGAAATGAAAATCAAAACCACAATGAATACCACTTCACACTCACTAGGAGGACTACAATAAAAAAAAGACAAGAAAGTAAGTGTGGAGAGAGGGTGTGGAGAAACTGTAACCATCATACATTGCTGGTGAGAGCATAAAATGGTGAAGCCACTGTGAAAAAGAATATGGAGGTTCCTCAAAATGTTAAACACAGTGTGACCACACATCCCAGCAATTCCACTTCCACTGCTAGGTATATAAACAAGGGAAATGAAAATACATGTCCATATAAATATGTGTACACAAATGTTCATACCAGAATTATTGGTAAGAGTCAAAAAGTGGAAACCCAAATGTTCATCAATTGATGAATGGTTAAACAAATCGTGATGTATCCACAGAGTAAGTTATTAGTCAGAAAAAGAACACCTGCTACAACATGGATGAACCTTGGAACACATTATGCTAATGAAAGAAGCCAATCACAAAAAGACCAAGTATGATACCATTCCACTTAGATTAAGTGTACAGAATAGACAAGCCTACAGAAACAGAAAGTACACTAGGTGTCGAGAGCTGGAAGAGTTGCGTTTTTTGGGGGTAGACGGGTAATGAAAACGTTCTCAAAATTGATTGTGGTAATGACTGTGTAACATGGGTGAACTAACTCATGTGGTATGTAAACTTTACCATAATAAAACTTAAAAGACACAAATTTTCAATCATCATTTATATTTCAACAGGTTGTTCACTCTTATAAACAATACTCTGAAGAAAAGTCTACGTTAAAAAAACAAACCAACCACAATTCTACAGGTACCAGCTTAACATGACTGCTAACTTGGTAATTCTATTCTAAAAGCAGATTGATTTCGCTACTTTCCAAAAGCCCAGAATCAGCATAAATTAAATAATTGCTTGCTTCTTCATCCTCTATATAAAAATATAAACTATTGCCATCACTAATAACTATCAATAAGATTTCTAGGAAGTTCAGTTCAGCCCATTTCTCTTAAAGAGCTTAGCAGAAAATGAAGCCTGATCTCAATAGGGAAAATATTAAACTTAAAATTGTAGTATTTTAAATTTAAGATCCTTTTTCAAATACTCCAAGTTTTTTGGTTTTTTACTTCTTAACAGGTAAATGAGGAGAGGAGTATGTTCTTTGTTTAAAGCTCTAACTTCAAGGGAGCCTGGTTGGCTCAGTCAGTTGAACACCCAACTCTTGATTTCAGTTCGGGTCATGATGTCATGGTCGTGGGATGGAGCCCCATGTCGGGCTACATACTGGGTGTGGAACCTGCTTGAGATGCTCTCTCTCTTTCCCTTTGCCCCTCTCCACTAGCACTCTCAAAAAAAACCCACTAACTTTACATATCAATTATCAATAATCCAACACACATTTTATTAATGAATTGCATTTTAAATGTTTAAAATTGGTGATTGATAATGTCATGATCTGTGGACTAAAAAGAAAGCCCAGGTAGCCAGGATAATTAGAATATTATCCAGATAACTCCTGTACTTGGTAATGTATAGTGTCTACTGAGATACTTCCTAGCACCCTAAGAAGCATTCAAAGTGGAGCATTCAAAGTATTAGCACTAAAAGGACTGCAAGTTCTGGGTGCTATTAACTGAAATGACAACAAATCCTACCATTGCTAAGAACTTTGTCACTCTAAACATCATTAGCATTTAATTGAAATTAAAAAGACTAATTTCATACTTCAAACATACTTCATCTAATACCTGAGACTATATCTATAGAATTAAATACAAAAACCCAACTCATATAAAACATTTATATGTTCTTCAATAAAAGATATTGTGATATATTTTAACTTCAAATTCCATTTTTTTCACTTTTGATTCTTATAGGTTGAAGACCGATAGATGCTATCCACGTATTACTAAACATGTTTTCTTCAGGTACCTTTTCCTTTAATAAAACATCTTTCTCTTTTCTTAAGATATCTAATCTAAAATCTACACAATCTGGGGGCGCCTGGGTGGCTCAGTTGGTTAAGTGTCCGACTTCGGCTCAGGTTGTGATCTCGCAGTCCGTGAGTTTGAGCCCCGCGTCAGGCTCTGTGCTGACAGCTCAGAGCCTGGAGCCTGTTTCAGATTCTGTGTCTCCCTCTCTCTTTGACCCTCCCCAGTTCATGCGCTGTCTCAGTCTCTGTCTCAAAAATAAATAAACATTAAAATCTACACAATCTGACCTAAATTTACCTAAAACCTTTAATTACCAAAATGAAGGCTTTCTTTCATAGGATTGTGAAAAGTATTGTCTGATTCTTCTTTTTTAAATCAAAGTAGAATCAGTTAAGGAGGATCAGTAGCACAGGAGGTAGACTGCAGTAATAGGATTAATTAGGGTAGCTCCCATGAAGGTAAGATTTAAACAAAGATATGTGTTCTGTTCCTGTTTTATAACACATTGTTTCTCTTTCATGAATATTTTCTATTAGTTTTTGAAGTCTTCTTCTGGTCACTAACGCTTAGTCCCATCCAAGTTCCGGGTTTTTTGGTTGCTATTGTTGTCTGTTGGATTGTGGGTGCTTTTTCCCCTCAAAGATTCCCAGTGATCAATCCCCAACATTTTGTTCATCTTTAAAGACAATGAAAAAAAAAAAAAACTCCATCTGCACAGGTGACAATTGCTGAGCGATGGTCATTTCACTGAAGGAATACCCAACCTTCTATAATTCTAATTCTTTTCCCTCAGCTTCGTCTGTTTTCCCAGGAAAGAATTCTCAAGTTTTCTGCTAAAGAACATAAGCTTCAAACAGGAAAAGGCAACAGGACAGCAGTGGAAGGGAGTGGATGGTACCTCAACTTTCAGTCTTTAGACTTTTCTGTTTGATGCCTCACTCCTCCTCTCCCAATGTGCCTGGTACCTCCAAGTCCAACATGTCCGTGGCTTTATTTTTTAATATACTTCCCACTTCCTGCAAAGGTGGGGAAGTGGTATCACCTGGTGGGCGGGAGAAGGGAATCTGGAATTCTAAATGTTCCTCATAGAGAATTTCAATCAATTCTGGGATTTTGGGGGGTTTTTTGTTGTTGTGTTTTTTGTTTTTGTTTTGTTTTTGGCCTTTTCTTTCACTGTTATTCAGAAGTAGTTAAGTGAGGGGCGCCTGGGTGGCTCAGTCGGTTGAGTGTCCGACTTCAGCTCAGGTCATGATCTCACGGTTGACGAGTTTGAGTTCCGCGTCGACCTCTGTGCTAACAGCTCAGAGCCTGGAGCCTGCTTCAGATCTGTGTCTCCCTCTCTCTCTGCCCCTCCCTACTCACGCTCTGTCTCTCTCTCAAAAATAAACATTAAAAAAAAAAAAAAAATTCATTTAAAAAAAAAAAGAATTAGTTAAGTGAGCCTCTAAGAAGCTAAAATGAATCTGTTTCTCACTGGCACTTCCCTCTGTGGGCACTCAGGTTTCAGTTTTCTCAGCTCTGCCACGTCAACCAGCACCGATCCACTAGCCTTCTAGTACCCAAAAATTTACTAATTTCTTCGATCAGTTGCTATGACCTCTTCCAATCTCTTTCACTTTATTAGCTTGAACTTTCCTTCTGTACCATTTCAACGAGGTTTTGTGAAAATGCAGATAAATTACGTGTGTTCTAGCTACCATGTTTAACTGGAAATCCTTCTGTTTTTCAAAATAAAATAAATTATTACAGCACAGTGGGTCTTACCAGCACCCTACAAAAAAATTTTTTTTCCTTAGAATTCCTTAGAATTCAAAAACCAACAGCAAAAAAAAAAAAAAAAAAACACAAAAGAAAATCTCTGAATTAGAGACTATAGCCTACAGCATCATACTGATTTTCACAGCTAAGCTTTTAAAAAAGAAGTTAGGGGACACCTGGGTGGCTCAGTCAGTTGAGCATCCAACTTCAGCTCAGGTCCTGGTCTTGCGGTTTGTGAGTTCAAGTCCCACATCAGGCTCTGTGCTAACAAACAGCTCAGAGCCTGGAGCCTGCTTCGGATTCTGTATCTCTCTCTCTCCCCCTCCCCTGCTCATGCTCTGCCTCTCTCTGTCTCTCAAAATGAATAAATGTTAAAAAAAATTTTTTTTTTAAATAAAAAAGAAGTTAGGGTTAATTAAGCACAGAATAAAGTTTTACCTGTAAGATTCCAGAAGATCCACAATTTCAGTCTGTCCAAAGTGTTTAGCCCAATCTAAAGCCATCCTGCCAAAATTCAAAGATATCGAACTATTAGAAAAATGATGTTTTCAAAATTATAAAACTAGTCACATTATTCATTCACCCATTAGAGATGTTCCAGCAATTGTTATAGAACAGCTTTTAACATAAAGACAAACGTAAGAAATCAAAGACAGTATGTGTAGCTGGACCAAGACACACAAAGAACGGATGCAGTTTACAATTACCAGCCATTTGATGCTTTACTGTGCACGTTGGCTCCCATGCTAATTAACTGCTCTACTTGACTTGAAAAACCTCGTCCAGCAGCAACCATCAGAGCTGTTGCACTGGTTTCGCTATGCCTATAATCAACTAAAAACAGGAAAAGATAAATATAGGTTATATTTCCAAATTTTTTAAATCATTTTAATTTTTTTTAAGTTAAATGAAAGAAATAAATGACTGTCAGAAGAATTCACTTGGGACTTTGCACCTTAACCCCCTACATGGTAACAGTAATACATAACCTTAACTCAGATCATCCAAGGAGATGTCATTCATATGCTTTTAATATAAACACGATGGAGGAGGGGGGCCTGGGTGGCTCAGTCAGTTGAGCATCCAACTTTTGACTTCAGCTCAGGTCATGATCCCAGGGTCACAGGATTGAGCCCCATGTCAGGCTCCATGCTGAGTGCAGAGCCTGCTTGGGATTCTCTCTCCCTCGCCCTCTGTCCCTCTCCCCCACTCACACTCTCTCTAAAAAAATAATAAATAAATAAATAAACAAACAAACAAATAAATAAATAAAAATAAATGATGGAATAGGGACAATCATTTGGAAGGCAAGAGAAGGAAAGATAGTTGTTAAGCTGTCTTAAGCTCACCATGATAATTAAAACAGAAGAGGAAAACTAGTAACTTGCAGAACCCTTAAATAATTTTCCTAAGCCTGGATATGTCTTAATCATCAGATGACAAAATACAAAGAATTAAAAAGTTAATGTTCATCAGCAACTGGTAATGAATGCTTAAAAGTGCAAATGCAAAGTTCAAGACCATTTTTTGTTGTTCTTTCGTTTTGTTTTCATTCCACCATTCCAGGCTGTTACTTACTGAGATGTTTAATGGAAATAAAGCATTGGCAGAAAGTTTACAAACCATAAAATCCCTCCATGAGAAAAACAAAGTTCTATTGAGTTTAAGTTCTTTCCTAGAATATATGTCTCAAGGAATGCAATATATTAAAATTGCTTAGCACCAGTTTGCTTAAATTATAAAACTGGTAATTTCAAAAATAAAGAACCACTGGGGGGGGGGGGAGCCTCTGCAGTAAAATTTAAGATAATTACAAATGGAAAACTTTAGATACCCACTTATTCTCATTGTTTAATAATACTCTACAACATGGTAACCATTATTAATACAAATCAATGGTTCTTAAGATGGGGAGGAGGACTCAGAAGAGAATTACCTCAAGCTTCTTATTTCTAAAAGCACAGATAGCCATGATTTACTCTAGATTCAGAGTTGGTAAGTCTGGGATGGCCAGGCACACGCATTTTTAAAAAGGTCTGAAAAGATTATGACCTATATTCACTGTAAGAGAATTACAGCTTCAACTGAATAGTCATTTGATAGCCCTGGAGAACAGAACCAAAATGTGTATATTTTTGAGCAGCAGGCACGAATAAGTATGTATTTTCAGCAGCAGGGTATTAATAAGTATCCAACAATTCCTTAGTACTCCTCTCTTCAAGAGGCAGAGCCTAATTCCATTCTCCTAGAGTAAGAGCGAGACTACGTAACTCACTCTAAAAGGTACCTACAGCTTCCTGCTTGCTTTTTCTCCTTCTCTTTTGATCACTCACTCTGAAAGAAGCCTAGGAAGAATAAGACAGCCAGCCCTATGAAGAGGTCCACATGGCAACGAACTGAAGCCTTATGCCAAAAGCAGAGATGACTGGAGGCCTCTTGCCAAGAGCCACCTCAGCGAGCCTCCTCGGAACGAGATGCTCCAGTTCCAGTGAAACCTTCAGATGACCAAACCCCTAACAGCTTCACTACTGTTCTATGAGTCACTAGGAGCCAGAACCACTCAGTTTTGCCACTCTCAGATTCTTGATTCTCAGAAGCAGTGTGAGATAATAAATGTTTCAGGTTGCTAAGTTTAGGAATGATTTGTTATGCAACAATAGGTAACTAGGACAATAAGCATGACAAAGAATGCCTGCATCTTACTAATTACCAACTGCTTCCACAGGATCACATGGAGAAACTGACAACATTAAAAACAAACCTATGAAGCCCAGGGTCTCCTGGATTACATGAAGTATTTTCAACTCTGGTGCCAATTAAGGATTGAGATTTTAGAAGAAAAATAAAAAGACAGGAAGTCAATAACTGTTCAAAGAATTACTACAACATTTTAGTTTGCTTCACAAAGCTTAAAATACTAGCATAGCGCACTCTAGAAAATGTCCAGTGACACTTTTATAAAGATGCAGGACCTGGATGCATAGGATGATGACATCCAAGTAATAGTATACACTAAAGAAATATCTAGGATGAAGGTCAAGAATAATACATTAATGTTTCATAAATATTTTAAGGCAACTTGCCTCAGAGTTCAAATTTTCCTAACTTTCAGGTAAGATGGCAAGGCATTTCTCTTTTGGAGAAAAAAAGATTGCCAGAAAACTGGAGATGAACAAATGTTCACATTTCCAAATACAAAAAGTTACTTTTCAAAATACAGACAATTTATTTTTTTAATGACTGATAAACTGGAAAAAAAAAAAAGTAGATCAAACTAAATTTACAAAGATCTTCATTTCCTTCTTAAGAGGTCTGTTAGATTAGTACATTATGGAATTATAACCATTTGAACAACTACACCTAAATATTGACGTAAAGCCTCTTCTAGCATACATAGCACATGGTCATTGACCCAGGCCTTCTGAGCTAATAAACTGAGAAGGTTTATTAATACACTAGGTAACAATTAGAACTGGGTGGCAGGGGCGGGGGGGAGGGGGGTTGTTAACCAAAACCAATGGGCCAAATCTAATTATGAGATTTAAAAACTCAAAAAAAAAAATAAATAAAAAAAATCAGAACAACATGTAAATGATAGGGGGCATTCATTTAACAAAATCCCATGTTAAAAAAAAAAAGAGAAGAACTAGAAGTTTTAAAGGTGATATGAATCACTAAGACAATGTGGTTGGCAACGAGCTATACTAACCATAGGCTGAATTGATGTAAGTAAAGAGTAAAGATTTTTAGGCTGATTGACCTACTGTACCTGAAGCTACTCACTAAGAGACAATAAGTATTTAAAGCTATGACTAGATGAGAACCACATAAGGAGTCCGTGTAAATTGAAGCAAGGCCTAAGGACTGAGGCCTGGGCCATTGCATATTTAGAGGTCAGGAAAAGGGAAGATTCTGCGAAGGAAACCAAGAAGTTCCAGCTGGAATAGGATAGGCTGATTGAAGGAAATGTTTCAAGAAAGGAGTGATCAATAATAATAATAATAACACTGAGAAGTTTAGTTGAGGGGATAAACCACTTGACATCTAAATCATTTCCAGTACTGACTCTCTGGCCTTTCATTCTGTCTTTTGCCTAGAAGGCTTGAGAGTTCTGAAACTCACCTCCGGTTACCAATAGTCACTAGAATCAACTAACAAAATCAGACTAGGTCATTATGAAAACGTATCACATGACATAAAGCATGTGCATATGAATGAGTACTTGAGCTTATATAACTAACGGTATGTTAAAATTCTCCACTTACTAAATACAAAATCTAGAGCAAAGTTATCAATCTTTTTTTTCCTTCCTTTTTTGAAATCACAAATTTCAAAAAATCAAAGATATTCCCTTGGGAGGGAAGGAACATGTATTTATGGGTACAATATATATACAGAAATATGGGTACAATATATATACAGAAAAATACCTCTGCACTTAACTGCACATATATTCACAGACCCCCACATAGCTATTCTGAAGACAACTAGATTAAGAATCCCTGATTTAGGGGCACTTGGGTGGCTCAGTCGGTTAAGCGTCCAACTTCACCTCAGGTCATGATCTCACAGTTCATGAGTTCGAGTACCATGTCGGGCCCTACCCTGACAGCTCAGAGCCTGGAGCTTGCTTCAGATTCAGTGTCTCCCTCTCTCTCTGCCACTCCCACTCCCCCGCCCCACTCATGCTCTGTCTCTCTCTCTCTCAAAAATTAACATTAAAAAAAGAAAAAAAGAATCCCTGATTTAACACAATATTTATTCTACTATGCTAATAAGATCTTGATTTGTCCATCTGAAATAAGTACTCCAAAAGAACAAATTATTGGTTGTGAACAACAAATGTAGTACATACATTCTGAATTAAACTACATTTCCACCATAAATAACTGTAAGAGTAAAAAAAAAATTTTTTAAGAAGTTATACATACCGCTAACATTTTCAGTTAAAATAAGGTGAAAGACCTGAGCGAAGGCATCGACATCTTTATGTAGCCATATGTCAGAAAGACAAGCATCCATTTCCTTTATTAACCATGGTTCAAGGCAATTCACATCTTTTTCTGTCTTTAAAAAACAAAACAAAAGCAGAGGTTATAAATTACCTGACAGCTTAACCTTTGCTTGCAAAGAATATGAGATGACACAATGGCCACAAGAACTACTAACCACATATAATAGCACAGGCTTTGACATAAAAGTTTCTCATCTGAACACACACACTCCACTTACAATATCGTATCTTGTTCTTACATTTATCTTTCATCTGAGAATGAGTTTGTAACCAAAGGAGCATGATTCAGTCAAAATATTACCTAAGTGTGTTTCTAGCAAAATGTTGCTAAATATACTTGTACACCAGTGGTTCTCTCTCCCAGCTGCACATCAGAGGGGCCAACACTGGTGTATTTCAACACTGATGCCAAGTTCATGAGAACCTCTGCTGGTGGAGGCAAGATTCCATAAGGGCTTTAAAATAAGTTCCTGAGGTGATGCTCATGTGCAACCAGTCTTAAGAAACACTGATTTAGGGGCGCCTGGGTGGCTCAGTCGGTTAAGCGGCCGACTTCGGCTCAGGTCGTGATCTCGCGGTCTGTGAGCTTGAGCCCCGCGTCGGGCTCTGTGCTGACAGCACAGAGCCTGGAGCCTGTTTTGGATTCTGTGTCTCCCTCTCTCTCTGACCTTCCCCTGTTCATGCTCTGTCTCTCTCTGTCTCAAAAATAAATAAACGTTAAAAAAAAATTTAAAAAAAAAAAGAAACACTGATTTAATGGTCAAAAGGCTATTCACTGAACCAAATGCACCTGCATATGTACCTTCTCATGCTCAAAACAGTTAAATTCTTTTTCCAAAAAGTGCATAGGCCCAGCAATATTTTGCATCACACTAATCACCAGTGCCTTTTAAAGAATTCTAAACCAGAATTAAAGACCAGAAGGGACCTAGGAAATCAGCTAGTTCCAGTTTTCAACCTGGATTCAAACAGTTTCAATGGAACCCAAGGTAGCAGAAGCCCCATGTAGGGATGGGAGTGGACAGTAAAGACGAGCAGGCAGGGCTTCTACAAAATATTTCATTTGTAAAACATTCTGTGGCAAAATAGAAAAAAGAAAAGCAGAAGAAAAGAATAAACTGAGGGCTACAGCAGGTAACTGATTTTATAAAGTCACATAGCTGGTTGGTTGTAGAAACAACACCAGTATTGACTATGGGCTCTAATATCAAAAGTTTTTTCTCAATTTTCTCTTAACTGAACTTATCTTACATTGTTCTAATATCAAAAGTTTTTTCTCAATTTTCTCTTAACTGAATTTATCTTACATTGTTCAGCTCACAGGTTCTTAAACTTTTGAGATGATAGGGGCACCTGGGTAGCTCAGTGGGTTAAGCATCCAACTTTGCCTCAGGTCATGATCTTGCGGTTCATGGGTTCGAGCCCTGCACTGGGTTCTGTGCTGACAGCTCAGAGCTTGGAGCCTACTCTGGATTCTGTGTCTCCCTCTCTGTTTCTCCCCCACTCATGTTCTGCCTCTTTCAAAATTAATAAACATAAAAAAAATTTTAATAAAAAAAACTTTTGAGATGATAAAATATCAGGCAATGATAACATATATCCATAATATCTTTATTGTCTTCAAAAAAATCAGAGAAAATATTGAAATAATTTAAATTCATATAAAACAATAAAAAATGTTGCATTATTTGCCAAAAAAAGTGTGTTAGAAAGTTTTTCTGAAAAATGTGTTGTAGCCTAAGATAAACTAAGAGAATTACACTGTAATAATTCAGTAACATAATCTCATAAGATGTTCTTTAAACTACACAATTTCCACTCAAAATATCAGTGTGAAATCAACAAGGTCTTACCAACTGGCTGAAGACAGCATCACCACCATCATCCAACAAATCATACTCTTCAGTCACATTCGGAACAGTTCTCTGCCTCTGAGATTCAGGCTTGAATGTATTCTCTTGAGCCGAATACCATTCTGTAAGAGTAGTTTGTTGCTTCTCTTCTAAATTAGTAACAACAACAACAAAAAAAAAGTACACAAATGCTTCACGTTGGGGAATATATTGTGCTTTTAAAAATTAAGTGAATCTGAAAATACTTCAAAGTTGGCTTTATTTTTTCAAAATACATTAATGAGAAACATCCAGTAATGTTTATGCTTAAATACATCATCTATTCCACGTTATTGGTGAGAAGTTTACTTCTAAGTCAGTCCAAATTTCAAGAAAACTATTTGAGCCATACTATAAATATTGCTTAAAACAATGACTAATATTCATACAGCACTTTGTAGAAAAACCATTCATTGAACTTCTATCACCATGCCAGTTGTTTGAGGTACAAGTGATCTACAATTTTTACCTTCAAAAGCTTAGAGATCTACTAGTTTTATGATCTACATATGAAATAGGAATTGCTAATTCCCACTGCTTTTATTCAAGTGGAGAATCCAAAGAACTTAAGATACTTGTCCAAGGTCACACAGACTAAACAAAGGAAGCAAAGCTTGAAGCCAAATCTCATATCGCGAATAATGAAGTTAAAAGTAAGCAAGAAGAAGGGCGCCTGGGTGGCTCAGTAGGTTAAGTGTCCGACTTCGGCTCAGGTCATGATCTCAGTGAGTTCAAGCCCCACGTCAGGCTCTGTGCTGACAGAGTGGAGCCTGGAGCCCGCTTCAGATTCTGTGTCTCCCTCTCTCTCTCTGCCCCTCCCCTGCTCATGCTCTCTCTCTCTCAAAAATAAACATTTAAAAAAATCGGAAAAAAAAAGCAACCAAGAAGAACCTCACCCTAACTCCAAAGCTGAGATATACTGTAAGTCGTGATTAAGAGATATATTAATGGGCAAATAACGCTAAGTTGTAAGCACAGACGCAATTCATAACGAAATCAAGATTTGAAAACTTGGCATTTGTATCACAGATGAACCTGTTACTACTCACATGCCACTCCCTTCAATGCCTCCTGCCTACTCCCCATCCGGGTCCTGTGCAATGTGCTGTGGCGGGTCGCATTCTTACCGTATGCGGCATGTCAAACACTCGGCAGCACATAGTCTTCGGCCTCCTTAAAACAGTGGCTGCATCTCTGGATACAGACACACTCACCCTCCTCCACCCCCAGCATCCACTTTCAATTCCTCTCTATAGATGATAATTTATGGACATAAACCACCACGTAGCAGGTACACTTGGGACCAAACTCTAATATGATTTTATACAATTACGTGCAAGGGAAAAATACTTTCAAGTGTCCTTGTACCTCCACAAGATAAGACCAAAAAGTTAGTACTAGTAGTACTTTTGTTTTAAATTTGTTTGATAAAAAGCTTACCTCGTTGTTTTTCCTTTTTGTATTTTAACATTTCTTTGTTTGTGTATCCAGTAGTTCTTAAGATGTCTTCCAGAAACATTTCTTTTACTTCAAAAGGTCTTCCCTGTACTAAATAATAGGTATACTTTAAAGACTCAGTTTGCATCACAGAGACGATGCACATAAAAACATGAGAATCCTGAGTTAATGAACTGGAGTATAAAAATCCAAAAGCAATTCCAAAGGTCAAGTGATCCCCATGATATTGTCATGTCATTATATTTAAATATAATTCGGATTTTCATTTTACAGAACTGCTCATTTGCTTGTCTTTTCTAGGGTTTACTATCTACTTATCCTGTGTCTGTCATCATGGCAGACCCCAGGAATACAAATCATAAGCAGAAACACAGCTGCCTCCTACTCTCTTGAAGCTTACACGCTAGAAAGGGAGACAGACATTAATCCAATAATCCAGAATATAAATGTGAAAACAGAGTTGTAATAAATCCTCTCAGAGAAAAGCACAGGATACCATCACATAATAGGGGATTTGAATGAGTCAAGAAAATCATCCTCTCAGAGAAGATGAGGACAAAGAGAAGGGGTAAATGAAATACTAACTTGTATGCAGAAGAAATATACAATGAAGAAAACAAAAGCACATGCAAAGATCCTATGATGGGAAAGAGTATGATGTCTTCAAGAAACTAATTGGCGAAGCTAACTGGAACATGGCGGGAGATGGGGAGTAAAGAGGGGTTGTAGTTTGAGATGAGGCAGGAGAAACAGGTGAGCCTTATTAAGGATTTAGGTCTTCATCCTGAGGTAATGGTTATCCAAAGTTTAAGCTCAGCAGAGTGCTCAACATCCTCAGAATTCCAGGTCAGAAAAGACCACTCTGGCTGCAGTAGACAACACGGATTTAGAAGAGAGCAGAGGAGAAGCACCTGGATGGCTCAGTTGGTTAAGCATCGGACTTTGGCTCAGGTCATGATCTCATGGTTCGTGGGTTCAAGCCCCACATCAGGCTCTGTGCTGGCAGCTCAGAGCCCGGAGCCTGCTTTGGATTCTGTGTCTTCCTCTCTCTCTGCCCCTCCCCTGCTTATGTTCTCTCTCTCTGTCTCTATCTCTCTCTCTCTCTCTCTCTCTCTCTCAAAAATAAACAAATATTAAGGGGCACCTGGGTGGCTCAGTCAGTTGAGCGTCTGACTTTGGCTCAGGTCATGATCTCACAGCTCATGAATTCGAGCCCCACGTCAGGCTCTGACAGCTCGGAGCCTGGAGCCTGCTTCAGATTCTGTGTCTCCCTCTCTCTCTGCCCCTAACCCACTCACATTCTGTCTCTGTCCCTCTCAAAAATAAATAAACATTAAAAATTTTTTTAAATAAAATAAATAAAAGAGAGCAGAGGAATGGGGGTGCCTGGTTGGCTCAGTTGGTTAGGCATCCAACTCTTGATTTTGGCTCAGGTCAATTATGACATCAAGCCCCGCATCTACGCTGACAGCATGGAGTGTGCTTGGTATTCTCTCTCTCTCTCTCTGCCTTTCTCCCACTCTTTCTTGTGTGCATGCGTGCACTCTCTAGATAGATAGATAGATAGATAAGAGAGCAGAGGGGATGGAAGAGACCAGGTTATCATCTGATAATTCAAGTAAAAGAGAACAATATTTGAATAAAACTGGTGATGATAAAAATGGACAAGAGACAGACTCCAGAGATAGGAAGCAAAATACACAAAACTCAGCATTAAATTGGATATGAAGGAATGATATGAAGGGTCAACCATGTTTCTTAGATGTCTGGCGCACAAAACCAGATAGATGATGAGGTCAATCTCAAAGGTAACAAGCAAAGCTAAAAGCAACAGACTGGCTGGTGGGAGCTGGGGTTTGGTTTTAGACATGTCAAATGTGAGGTGACAAAACGAGCTTTCAACTAGCAGATGTATAAGTTTTGTAAGAAAGACTGGTTTGTGATGTAGGTGATTAGCTTGATGGTATGATTAACTAAAACGGACAACACAGATTTTTTTTTTAATTTTTTTTTTAACATTTATTTATTTTTGAGACAGGGAGAGACAGCATGAACGGTGGAGGGTCAGAGAGAGAGGGAGACACAGAATCTGAAACAGGCTCCAGGCTCTGAGCTGTCAGCACAGAGCCTGACGCGGGGCTCGAACTCACGGACCGCGAGATCATGACCTGAGCCGAAGTCGGATGCTTAACCAACTGAGCCACCCAAGCGCTCCAACACAGATTTTTGTAGAAGAGATTAAATATTTAGGTTGGGACATATTAGAAATGAGCTGCTTATAAGACATCAAAGCCCAAAGCTCTGGAGAACAGTTTGAATTAGAAACAAAGATTCAGGGAGCCCCCGGCTGGCTCAGTTGGTACAGCATGGGACTCTTGATCTCAGGGGGTCATGAGTTCAAGCCCCACTCTGGGCATAAAGCTTACTTAAAGAAAATGTTCAAAATAAACAAAAAATAAACAGAAACAAAGATTCAGGGTCCATGAGTATAAAAAGAAAGTAGAAGCCACAGGCATGAATGAGAGCTTCCAGGGAAACTACCTGCGCATCTCTAGTACCTAGTAGAGTACAGCACAGACCAGGAAAGAAGAGGAAAACAAAGGAAGGAAGAAGGAAGGGAAGATGAATGAGAAAGAAGGAAAAAAAAAAAAAAAGGATCAAGGGAATAATCCCAAAGAATACCAATATATAAGCACCATGCAAAAGAGAAGCCCACCAAGGAGACCATGAGGGTACAAGTGCTAATGCAGAATTAGGAGACAGTGTTGTCAAATAAATTCTGGGATGTGAGCATTTCACACACAAAAAAGAGGGGCCAACCATGAGAAATATGGAAAGTTTAAGTAAGATTTTTGTGTAAAATTTAAATAGTAGGCTTGGCAATTATATCAGTATCAAAACAATACTGGTAACAATACATGAGTGAACAGCCCCATACACTACAGAAATATAAATCATTTCAGCTCTTTGAAAAAGTAAAATGGCAAAAGCTGTCAAAATTAAAAACAGATACACTCAAAAAAAAAAAAAAAAAAAAAACCAGATACACTCTTTTACTCAACAATTGTACTTTCAGGAATCTATCCCTAGAAATAAGAGCACCAGTATATAAGGATATACATACAGGATGTTTATTATAACACTGTTTATGGAGGGGGGATGAGCAGAGTCTAGAACCAATCTGAGTGTTCAAAAATAAATGGTTAAATAAATCATGATACATTCATATTATGAAATATTAAAATAGCTGCTTAGGGGCTCCTGGGTGGTTCAGTCGGTTAAGCGTCTGACTCTTGGTTTCAGCTCAAGTCATGACCTCACGGTTTGTAAGTTCGAGCCCTGCATCATGCTCTGTGCTGACAGCATGGAGCCTGCTGGGGATCCTCTGTCTCCCTCAACCCCTACACCTCCCCTGCTCACTCGCTCTCTCAAAATAAATAAACGTTTTTTTTAAATAAAAAAATCATATTAAAAAAAAAGTACACAGGAAGTAAACACAGGAGTGTAGACTGCTCTTTTCAAGGAGTCTAGCAATAAAGGGGAAGCTGTAGGACAGAATTTAAGGAGGATACAGGACCACAATAAAGCACATTTCCTTTTAAGAATGAAAAACTGTCTCACAACACAATATCAACGAGTATAGGTGGAAAAGGAGAGGATGGAAATATATACAGATGAATGATTAGGAGGCAGGTCTCAGAGAAAACAGAAATGGATGCACTCTACTTCAGAACATTCCCCAATTCCTATTACAATAAATATAATCATGCCAAAAGTATACTTTCATTAAAATCCTAGAAGAAATCTGACAATTTAACTTACTATAGATCACTGGACAACTTCCAAAATATCTTATAAAAAGATTTACATCCAAGGCGGCACTAGAAAGAATAAGTTTCAAAGTTGGGTGCTTTTGCAACAGATCTCTTAACTTTGTAAGTAAAAAATCACTAAATCGATCCCTTTCATGTACTTCGTCCTGCAGTAAACAAAAAATAAAACCATGGAATAGTTAAAACATTATGGATGACTAAGCCTTTAAAATTATGGGGCTGCTGGGTTTTATAGTAATTCAAATTAAATGTGAACAAGGCCAATTGGTACTCGTGAAAGTGTTGTATTATGGACAATTCAGAAATAATCAGACATTAACAACCAACTGAAACAAAGCACTGCCTCTTAACATAATATAAAAGACATACAAACTACAACAAATTCAGAATTAGTGGAGTCTAATTTAACATACTTTTGATAAATATACAATCTATTTAAACATGCTTCAATTAGCATCAGGGTACAGGTGCGCCCTTTGGTTTGAATGAACAAAACTAATAAGTTTTCTAAAGCTGCTTATTGCAAGCTTCTAAAACTTAATCTAATTGTTTTCTGACACAAACTGGATAAAAGCTTACAACTTTTTAATAAGGTGGTAATTCATCTACTTCATCAACGGCTACTTAATTTAGCAGCTTAACTATGAAGTTAAAGGACTATAAAGCAAGGACTGGGAAATACATATTAGCCAAAGGTGGAATCAGATGACTAAGCAGAGAGAGAAAAAAAAGAAAATTTTCACCCCATTCTGAGGAACGCTAAGTAGTTGTATCATTTTCACATATAAAAAGCACTTTTTGAAAATCTACCTATACATTTAATTTGCCCTCATAAAACCTAATGGTAAGAATTCTTTACTTAATACAAGTAAAATTTATTTCTAATAATTACAGGCAATAAAAAGTAACTTCATTATAATACCTGTTCAAAAAAAAACTGGCTTTCACCCCTATTCTATTCTAAAAATATAATTAATTACATATTCAAATTCTTAAGCAATCTGAGCTGTATACGGCAAAACTCAGCAATATTCTTACCACAATAACATGTGTCACAGTCGACAATGTACTATCTCCCGCCATCAATGTACGAAGCAATACCCCATTAGTGCAAAATGTCAGAAGTGTCTTTGGAGAAACCCTTTTTAAAAAAAAAAACAAAAATAAAGCACACAATTACAACTCATAAATGTAATTAAAACATGGTTACATTAAATGCTAATCTCATATGTAAGTTTTATAAATGTTAAAGTTACTAATATAGCATAGCAGTTTGTATGCTTTATTAGCCAAGTTATTGAAATATGTATTTTATACCTGACGAACTCACAAAATTTTTATTACTAACAGCCTTTTATTAATTATTTTAAGAAACCATTAAATAGATTTTTTTTTTAAAAAAACCTTAAGGAGGCAAAATAACTTGTATTCGATCATAAATCCCCCTATGAAATGGGATTTTTATCCATGGCCCAAACTCTTTCTTCAACTATGTATTCAAAACCTTATGAAGTTCAGACATGACCTCAACATCCTATCAAAGACTTACTTGGAGCAAAATGATCATCTAACTTTTCGACTAACATAGTCCCTATTTAATGACATATAAACATTAATCTTTTCTAAGAATGCTAGGCTACAGGAGAACCATGGTTACCTGCTTTCTAATCGGATCTGATATCCAATCGTTTGACCAATCCTTTCTCTTCTCTCTGCAGCAACTCTTTCAGCCACAGCAATAGCTGCTAACCTTCTTGGCTGGGTACAAAATATACGGCAGGGGATACCATTTTTAAAGCAATCATCTAAAAGGAACTGAGGAATCTGAAATGAAAGTTTTAAAGTACTATAAAATGACATGACTATATACCCAGAAAGTCCAAGTCAATCACAACTGAAAAACTACTAGAATTAGAAAAGTTTGGTAACGTGTCCAAATAATCATAAAATCAACAACTTTTATGTAACTCTTAACAATCAGCTAGAAAATGTAATTTTCAAAGATCTGATTCACAAGAGAAACTAAAATGAAAATACTAAAAACAAATTCATACAAGGGCACTCAGTTGGTTAAGCATCTGACTCTTGGTTTCAGTTCAGGTCATGATCTCACAGTACCTGGGATCGAGCCCCACCTCAGGCTCTTGTGCTGACAGCAAGGCGCCTGCTTGGGATTCTATCTCTATCTCTGCCTCTCCCCTGCTCACTCTCTCAAATAAATAAATAAACTTTAAAAAAAATTTTGTAAAAAAACCAAATTCACAGAGAAATAAGGCTTGCACAAAAACAAATTCCACAAATATAAAATACAACTAAAAAACACTAACTGAATAAATAGGACACAATCTTGAATAGAAATAATCAATACTTCAAAAATGTCAATTCTATCCAAATTATTCTATAAAGTCAATGAAACAACAATCAAAATTCCACTGGAATTTTTTTAAATAGTGAAAAGCATAAAGAAAACAAAAATAGCCTAATACTGGGATGTACATGTCAGAAGGACTTAAAAAGTAAGTCTTTCTTACCGTACCACTACCAGTATTCTCCAAAAAAGTAACTACTATTGGGGCGCCTGGGTGGTTCAGTCAGTTAAGCATCTGACTTTGGCTCCGGTCATGATCTCACATTTCGTAAGTTCAAGTCCCGCATCAGGCTCTGTACTGACAACTCAGAGCCTGAAGCCTACTTCAGATTCTGTGTCTCCCTCTCTCTCTGCCCCTTCCCCACTCACGTTCTCTCTCTCCCTCCCTCTCTCTCTTTCAAAAATAACTATTTTTAAAAAATAACTACTACTTCTTATGAACTGTTTCAGGGAAAAAGTGTTTACACAATTTAGAATATTTGTGTATATTAACAGGCTTTTATTCACACAAAGCGATTACCGTACTTAATGTTTATAAAATTTGCAGATTTCACTTAATACTCAGATCTACCTAATCCATTCTAATAGCTGAATATTCCATCCTAGGGATGTGCTATAATTTAACAAATATCATGTTAAATAATTTCTAGTTTTTTTAAGTTACTGATATTACTGCTTGCTATTATAAAAACTGCTGCAGTGAATATCTATCTTCACAAACTTTTATAAAGATATATATGCAGGGGCACCTAGATGGCTCAGTCGGTTAAGCGTCCAACTTTGGCTAAGGTCATGATCTCATGATTTGTGGCTCAAGCTCCACACTGGGCTCTGTGCTGACAGTTCAGAGCCTGGAGCCTGCTTTGGATTCTGTGTCTGTCTGTCTGTCTCTCTCTCTCTATCTCTCTGCCCCTCCCCTGCTCGTGATCTCTCTCTCTCTCAAAAATGAATATTAAAAAAAAAAGGTGTGTGTGTGTGTGTGTGTGTGTGTGTGTGCGCGCGCGCGCACACACACACACACACACACACAGGTCAGATGAAAGAGCATGTAAATGTTTTAAGGTGGGTTTTGTTTGTTTGTTTGTTTGTTTTAGAGAGAGCAGGGGAGAGGGGCAGAGGGAGAGAGAGAGAGAGAGACCCAAGCTGACTCCATGCTCAGCACAGAGCCCAACACAGGGCTAGATCCCATGACCCCAGGATTATTACCTGAGCTGAAATCAAGAGTCAGATACTAAACCAACTGAGCCACCCAGCCACCCCAAGAGTATGTAAATTTAAATTGGAGAGAAGTATTATCAAATCGCCTCCAAAACAATTTATACCCTGCCCATAAAGCAGAAGATGCTGCTTTCCCAACACCTATGCAAATATGTATTGTTAATGTTTTAGTTTCTGCCCCTCTGATAGTTGAAAAATATAATCATTGTTTTGATTTCATTTAACTGTAAGTGAGAGAGAGAGCATCATTTCATGCATGTTTCAGCCTCTAGGATTTTTTTAAACTTGACTAGTTTATACAGAAGCATAAATGAACACAAATAGGAAATATTTAAGGAAATAATTTTCTCTTAGGAAATATTTAAGAAGAGAAGATAATAAACTGGAATATTATGCTACATACTGTAAAACGACAAAAAGCAAAAAAGAGGGATCCTGGTGCAAAAATAATTAAAGACAGATAACAAAAATTCCAGAAATAGACCCAAGTACTATAGAAACTTCGTTTGATCAAAAGTGCTACCTTAAGTGAGGGGGGAAAAGATAATTAAATAAAAATTATATCGGAACAACTAGATATTAACATGAACAAAACAGTAAGATGGATTCCTACCTGACATGATATTATAAATTCCAGATGGATTTTTAAAACTATAAATACAAAAATACTAGAATAAAGTATTTATAGGAAAATGTTTTTTAATCTTGGGATAGGAAATGCCTTTCTCAGCATGGCTCAAAGCCCTAAAAAAAAGATTGACAGATGTGACTAAATAAATAATTAGTAAAGCTAATACACAAGATACCATAAAGTAAAGCTACAGAGCAAACAAAAAACTGAGAGAAATCATTTTTAGGATATCTAACAGATAACAGGCATGTAGGCATAATATTTAAAACACCACTAAATACTTTTCTGGTTATAAACACGGTCTTCTCTACCTCAGCTGAAAACCCAGACTCAGGAGGCCTCAATCCCTGCCTCCCTATTCCCAGAAAAGCCAAAGCTAACTATGTAGGAGGCTTTTTCAGAGGAGAAGACGACTTTGTCTTCCCAGAAGATAAACCCTCTACTTTCCTTTATGAGGCAGATAGCAACCCCAAACCACAGACAGGTTGGGACCTGCGCAGGCCTCAATGTCTACAGTCAACTTTATATTAACGTTTGGTATTATTAATATTGCTTTTAGTTTAACTCCTATGCACAAAACACTGACAGGCACTTTATAGACCTCTCTAAAAGTCATGGTGAATGGGAGCAAGTATTAGCTCCATTTTACAAATGAGGGCTCCCGCTCACAGAGGTTAACAAGACTAGCCCAGTCCATATTCCTTTCATGAGGCCAAACCACATCCCCGCTTCTATTTAAATGGAGGCCCAAGGTGCTAGTTTAAAAATATTTTAAAACATTTCCTTTCTACCAATTCTCAAAACACACTCCCAGTAACAATTTATTTTTGAAATAAACATTAAAGTACCCAAAAGGGGTTGTTTTTGTTAAAATACATGTAGTATAAATTTGTTATAAAACTGCCATGTGGAAAAAAATATTTTTTCTTCCATAAACAACAAAGAAGAAACCAACCTGTGTAGTCTTTCCAGACCCAGTTTCTCCTACGATCAAAACTACTTTATTTTCTTTAATTATTTTAACAATTTCTTCTTGTTTCTCAAACACTGGCAGAGACTGCCTGAAAGAATCAAATTCAGATTCTTCTCTTTTCACTGGAATCTGAGGTATGCCATTGTTGAGTCGCCCACTCGTTTTGCTCATTTCCCGGTTTTCTTTGAAAATGAACAAAAAACAAAAACATTTATGATCAACATTTTTTAAAAAACATTACACACAAAGATAAGTAATTTCTCTCTTCAGTCTGTATAAAGTTAGCAAGCAATAGCTTAGTGTTGTACTCTATGCTTAATATTCTTTAAAAAATAAGTTATAAATTTCAGTAGTAATTAGAAAGCAAATTTCTAAAAGTATTTCTCATGCATAACATTTACAAACAAAAATCAATCACTCCATACCCATTAAAAATAAAACGTGATTCTGATATCCTAAAACAGTTTTCAGGCTTGCTTCTATCAATAATTACACACAAAAAATTAAAATTTTGTAAGTAGGTAACAATGTGCATTATTTATAAAGTCTGTTATGTACAATATGAAAACACGTTATGAAAAGAAAAATATTCTCTGTGTTTAAAGCTAACTATGTAAGATTTATGTGAACAGATAGAATGATATGTGTAAACATAAAGTCCTAATGCTTAACAAATTTCCTAATTGAGAATTTTTGCCAACAGCTACATTTAATTAATAAGACAAGAATAAAAAAGCATAATGTTTTATATTCTTCACATAATTCAAAACATTTTTGTGTGCATGTATTTAAAACTTAATTCCCTCGCTATCTAAGACCATGTGTTTGCTACACTCTGCAAACCTACTCCAACAGACGATGGAAATTATGAAATCTGTTGCTTTAGGTTATTAATGGTTTTCTCACTAGGAAGTTATTTTTCCAAATAATAAAATTACAGCTTCATTCTATAACCTAAATGTATCATTTATCTAGCTTTCAGCAAGTTAGTGTAATGAAGACTCTGTCCTCTTACCAGAAGCTAAAGCCCCAGTTCAAAATCGCACTCATTAGCATGCCTCGGCAACGTTAATACAGCAAAGTCCAGACCTTGGAGCCAAATCCCAGCTCTGCAGTTTATGGGCTGGTTGAGTAGCCTTGAACAAATTATTTTACTGCTCTGCACCCCAGTCTACTCACCCTTGAAATAGAGGAAATTCTTACCTTGGGAGGGTTGCTATGAGGCCCTCTATAAAGAGTTTAGTATCCTGCCTAGCACACAATAAGTGCTCCAAAAATGATAGCTATTACTGTGACACTTAAAGATTTGTCTAACTTCATGACATGCCTTAACACTGCATTTCATTCCCAAATTTTCACAGTTCTTCATCATTTCTAACAGACTATTCAAACTGAGAAATCTTACTGCATCTTAGTGTTTTTTTTAATTAATTTAAAATGGAAAAAGAACAGTCATCAATTAATAGGATAAACAAGGAAGCTCCCCCAGAAAATACATACCAGCTTCAACTGCAAACACATTTCCTCTTTCTGTTTTAGGCAGAAGTTCAGTACGCTCTTTATTGGTGACAGGAAATCTTTGAATTAGGCTCCTAACAGCATGTTTTGTATTATGAGTCAAATTACAGGTCATCATTGCATGAGCTGTTTCTGATCCATCTTTCTTCTTCACAGTTAGGTATCTATTTGCTCCCTTTCTGAATATTAATAAAAATCATTTATTTACTATATATAGTCAATTGGTTCACATATGATGTATGCCTACTTAGGCAACACGTCTTAAGCAAAACATTGGAAAAAATCAAAATGCTTTGTGAGAAGATGCTGAAAATCCCCAAAAATTCAATAAGGAGGGGTTTGGTGCTGAAGTGGCCAAAAGACCATTTTCAATTAAAGTTTCAAAATGCTACCAATCCAGTTTTTAAACTGCAAAAATGGCTTACTTACCCACAAATGTTAAAGTCTAGTCTTAGCAGACTTCATGGTGGATGAAACATCACCAGTTAATATATGCTGGAAGCATACAGAGGGAGAAAACCAATCTGTTGAACAACAGAATCTAAAAATGATCATTAAAAAGTTATGGTTCACTGTCCAGACTAATATATCCCACTGAACGTTTCCATAGTATGCTGGTAATGTCACATCCCATGAAAACCTGTTAAAAGAACCAAGCTTAGTGGTTGGACCAAAAAAGCATAAATCAACATTACTGATAAGTATTTTTATATGCATATGGGGAGAAAAAAACAAATTTTTCAAAGCTTCTGGCTCTAGCCTTCAGTTATAAGGTAATGGTGATTTATAACAGTTCTCAAATGATTTGATGTAGGTATATTTATTTCTTCAACTGATCCAGACTGACAATGTCTTTTTTGACTTTTGTAGCTTCTAGAGTACTAGGTATAATGTTAGACACACAGGAAGTCCTCAAACGTGTTTTGAATGGTTTAATAATGCATGTCTATAATCCAGTACGATATAGTACTAGAAAAGAGCGCAAGCTCTAAAAGCATACCAACCTGGGTTTGAATCCTAGCTCTACCACTTAGTAGTTGTTGGGACCATAAGCAAATTATTTAACAGCTCTGAGCCTACGATAATAATAATACCTGCCTCAAATGATTATTCATATGATTAAATAAGATAATGCATGTTAAGGGAAAACATCTGTTAATGTTTGAGTAAGTTGAGCAGAATAAGCATTAAATGAATTAAAGCTGTTATTATAGTTTTAGTCTGGGAAAAAAAAATCACTTATTTTTAAAAAGTTACCCAAAATACTTCATAAAAGGTTCTATCATTTGTTAATGTCACTATTATATTACAGAAATGAGCAACAAAGCCACAAATACAATGGTAAGTATATGTACAGTTTTTCTAATTTTCATTAGATTTAAAATTTTCAACAAAATCTTCACCGTAAAAATAACATAAAACTGGAGATTAACCTATACAGTTTTAGCTCTCTAAGACTTCTTAAGTAAGGCTTTTGATTTACCAAGGTTTTTAATTTCTGGAAATGTTTTATGGAATGCTTTAATGGATTATAAGCTTTCGGTGCTGTCATCTGCTTTTTAAAAAGTGTTTAGTCATCTTGAAATTATGGGATAAAAATGAAGTAACTAAATTTAACCTGATCTAGGAATTCCAGTTATTTCCATGGTAAATGACAATTGCTGGATTCTAAAAGATGATCTCTGTAGTAGGTTCTTTTCTATGGACCTTTCTGAAAATTCAGCACAGTCGTTATAGACTTAATCATCCATTCCCCATTTACTTCATAAAAATTTTAACTACAGAGGGCTGGAAGTGTGCTGGAATGATCACTAGAGCAAGATTCGGAAGGCTTGTGTTCACCTAGTAAAAAATCTTTCAACTAACTAGCTGTGTGATCAAAAACCATTTTATCTCTCTGACACTGTATACAACTTAATTCAAAAATCTCTACTATTTCTGTCAGTTCCAAGATGCTTTAATTTTCTTGGAAGTTGTCTTGGGAAAGCTATGCTATATTTCACCTGTAACTAATTTTATTCCATTCATTCAATCAATCATTAATCATATATTAAGCCCCTATTCTATGCCAGGTGCTATGCTAGAAGCCGGGATTACAGTTAAGTAAAACATACTCTCCTCAATAAGCTCACAACTAAAATCAGTCAGATTCAAACTTTCCTAACAGAGGCTGCCTACTAAGAATACATCATTTATGTACAAAAAGAACCCAAACTAAGCATGTGTGAGTACTCAACCATTACCATTCAAAATGTACTGAATTCACTTTGAACATAGGTGAGGGGGCAGAAAGGTATTATCAACTTGGTAGTTTTCATGTTTTAGTAAAAGATTCTACTTGTAGCTCTCAGTGCTCATTCCTACCATATTTAGCTCCACGGTGACACTGATAAATGATAAAAAGATGAGTGAAATGTTTGGTAAAATATTTGCATCGTTGTTTTGAGGATGAAAACATTCAATCTAGCAGAGATTTGTCCTACTATGTAAACACGCTGAGGTCTCATTTTGCTTTCATCCCAAATTGGCACTACTCTTTGAACAAAACCATTAAGGGACTCCTTTTCAGGGGCACCTGGGTGGTTCAGTCGGTTGAGCGTCCGACTTCGGCTCAGGTCATGATCTCACCACTTGTAAGTTCAAGCCCCGCATCCGGCTCTGTGCTGACAGCTCAGAGTCTGGAGCCTCTTTAGATTCTGTGTTTTACTCTTTGCCCCTCCCCTGCTCATACTCTGTCTCTCAAGAAAATAAATAAACATTAAAAAAAATAATAAAAAAAAAAAGAGAGACTCCTTTTCAAAGCAAAGTTAACTAGAAACTAGCCGCATAATGTGGAAGAGATGCTAAATACATTAATGCCACAATAATTTTTTCAAATAATGAAATGTAAGCTCCATATGCAATTTTTAATATAAAAGTAAATGTGCTAAAATTATAGGCATGAACATCATAGTATCTAACTTTCAAAGTGTGAAAGTAATCAATACATGCTATAATTAAGTTTTGGCTTCCTTTTAAGGAAAAATAACTCATCAAATTTGATGCAATTTTAATATTAATCAATTTATCAATTTACACAGTATGTTACTCAACACTTAACTCAAATACCACCCTATGCCTTATTATTCTCCACTCTCCAAATCCATAGACACTTTAAAAAATCAGCTAAGGAGCCAAAATCTGAAATGACTTAAAAAGTTCACAACCACCAAGGACCTAATCTCTCAAAAAATAATACATATTTGTATGATGCTTTGCAAATGTGTAATTTCCTATTTCCTTAGTTTATACTTCCATTATGCAGAAAGATGCAAAGACCTAACTCCAAACCATTTTCTTCCTCATACTGTAATACAGAATTGCAGATTTATTAAAGTCTATTATCATCCTAATTTGTACTTTATTTTATGACTATGTGGAAATTAATAAACCAACCAGTTAGTTTTGTCCCTAAACAAAGCTGTCTCATATCATGGACACTATAATTGTGGTACATTTGTTCATTCTGTGACTTTGGACTATAAGCAACTTAAAGATGAGACCTATCTAATAATTCGATTTTAACTGCTCACTGCTCCTAGGACATCACCATGAACTCACTGTAAACATCAAAAACTAAACATTAACTATATTCAAATCCTGGCTCTGCCACTCACTAGCCATGTGACCTTGGGGAAAATCACTTAACCTCTCCAACGCTGAACTGTCCCATCTGTTATATAGGTACCAGACATTATTAATAGAATCTACTGGTTAAGACTATTGTGAGGATTAAATAACCTACTTAGGGGCGCCTGAGTGGCTCAGTTGGTTAAGCGTCCAACATCGGCTCAGGTCATGATCTCAGTTTGGGAGTTTGAGCCCGTGTAGGGCTCTATGCTAATAGCTCAGAGCCTGGAGCCTGCTTCGGATTCTGTGTCTCCTTCTCTCTCTGACCCTCCCCAGCATACACTCTGTGTCTCTTTCCCTCTCTCAAAAGTAAATAAACATTAAAAAAAAAAAAATTTTTTTTTAAGTTAAGGGCCATGACCAAAGCTAGAGAACCAGGTAGTAAGAGACTAGGAGTCAAATCCAGGCTTCCTGCCTTTTCCTCCACAGGCTCTCTCTCAAATACATATTAAGGAACCATGATGCCAGGTACAAAAGAAAAAAAAAAAAAAAAGGCAGAAAAACTACCTTATTAAGTTAATGAAGTTATGCTAGGCACTGGGGGAAGAAAGAAAAAAAAAAAAAACGTTTACTCAAAAGTGAACAGAAAAACCCATGAAAATATAAGTCACGTACACATTCTCATGCAAATAAAAAGAAAGAACGTGTAAGAAGTTCTTCATACATATGAAAACAAGTAAAGGCATTTGAAAATCACAAGGAACACTAGATAAACACTATACTACCTTTAATCAATGATAAATTGGGGAGGGAAAGCACTAAGAAATATCCTAAGAGGGCTTGCAGAGCACTAGGAATAGGAACTATGGACTAGATAAGAAGGCAGGGTTGCCTTGTTTCCCTTAGCATCTTTTTTCCTCTCTCTGTCTCTTCAGTGTTTTCTCACCCACCTTTTCTTGTCCTGATAGCTTCTATCTTGCTCTCTACCTTTCCCCAGGTTTCTCCATTCTGGATCATCCCTTAAACAGTTATGCTACTGAACAAAAACAGAGGTAGACTATTCCAATGGACTTCTTTACTAAGAGTAATTTCTTTTTCTTTTCTTTTTTTTAAGTAGGCTCCATACCCAGCACAGAGTCCCACACAGGGCTTGAACTCACGACCCTGAGATCAAGACCTGAGCTGAGATCAAGAGTCAGACACTTAACCGACTGAGTCACCCAAGCACCCCTCTAAGAGTAATTTCTAATGGTCATTTCGAAGTTAACTATTTATAATTCAAAACCAGTTTAGGGGCACCTGGGTGGCTCAGTCAGTTAAATGGCCGACTTCGGCTCAGGTCATGATCTTGCGGTCCGTGAGTTCGAGCCCCGCGTCGGGCTCTGTGCTGACAGCTCGGAGCCTGGAGCCTGTTTCAGATTCTGTGTCTCCCTCTCTCTGACCCTCCCCCGTTCATGCTCTGTCTCTCTCTGTCTCAAAAATAAATAAACGTTAAAAAAAAAATTTTTAAAAAAAGTTTAACCATAGAAATGATATAGCTGCTTTACAACAGACATTTGTTAAGACAGACCTGAAACCTCTAAAAGCAACTTTTTTTTAATATTTTTTTTAATGTTTGTATATTTTGAGAGAGAGAGACAGAGAATAAGCAGGGGAGGGACAGAGAGAGCAGGAGATACAGAATTCCAAGCAGGCTCCAGGCTCTGAGCTGTCAGCACAGAGCCCAATGCGGGGCCGAACCCCCAAACTGTGAGATCATGACCTGAGTGGAAGTCGGATGTTCAGCCAACTGACTGAGCCACCCAGGCACCCCTCGTATCTGCAACTCTTCAACCCAAACAACAATGAAAACTGGAAGATCCTTCTAAGTTTGCAATGTGAAAATTAATAAAAGGAAACCTCATTAAAGTGGACTGGGGATGCTAGAAGAGGAAGCTGGTAGGGAAAGCCAAACCACTCATGTCAATTACAGGAAAAATTGTCAATTACAGACCCAACAGAAGACTCCTCCAGAGGAAAGTAGATTCAATTACAAGCCCCAACAGGAAAAGATGTACACTGCATCTTCTACAAGAAATCAACCACCCCAGCAACCCAGCCAATTGAGAAACCAACATCACCCTGAATTTCTTGCTTCTCTCCAATGGAATTTGTTCAAAACAACCCCTCCCAACTTCCTCCTTCTTCTCCATAAAATAATGTTCCTCTCTTCTGTTTGTTGGACTTTCGGATGGTTTTGTACACTAGCCTGCTTGTCCCACATGGCAACTCTCTACTTCCAAAGAAACCCATCTTCTGCTGGTAAAATAACTGCCGGTTTTAAAGTTGACAGCAACAACTTCAGTTGGTATCAAAACCTGATTACATTGACAGGCTGTTTCCAGTATTTATCTTACTGTGAACAGCCTATATTTTTCGGCAGAAATATTGTGATTAAAGGTGATGCCTGCACCTTACGAGGAGTTATTACATAACATACTGCAAAAAAATCCTAAAATGTTCCTAAAATCTGAATCTCAAAATCTACTTAGTCCAGGTATTCTTGGATAAAGGATTATGGCCCTGTACTCTTTTCATTTTCAAGTGCTGTATTTAACCTACACAGAGGACTATGCTATGGGCATGATTGAAACCTAACCATTGCTTTGCACACTGGCCTTAGTAATGTTCAAAAGGCACATCCACCCCATTTGCAACTATGTGGATGGTACTAGAGGGTATTATGCTAAGCGAAATTAGCCAGTCAGAGAAAGACAAATACCATATGACTTCACTCCTATGAGGCCTTTAAGATAGAAAACAGATGAACAGAAGGGAAGGGAAGGAAAAATATAAACACAGGGAGGGGGACAAAACATAAGAGACTCTTAAATACAGAGAACAAACAGGGTTACTAGGGAGGTTGTGGGAGGGGGGATGGGCTAAATGGGTAAGGGGCATTAAGGAATCTACTCCTGAAATGACTGCTGCACTACATGCTAACTAACTTGGATGTAAATTAAAAAAATAAATTAAATTAAAAATAAATAAATAAAAGCTGAAACACAGAAACAAAAAACAAACAAACAAAAGGCACATTCACCTAAGCTAAATCCCGTGTCACTCAGTAATGTATCACTGTGGGCATTCAAATACCAGACATTCCTACACCAAATACTTTCATCTTAAGACATTCCTGTTGTTTATTAATATATTAACCTAACAGTCATTTTTTTTCTCTCTTCTTAACCTAAACCCTGGTAAGCTGAAATTTGATCTTCCTCTCCCCCTCTCGGTGGCTCTTAACCAGACACAATTTTGCTCCCCAGAACATTCTGGCAATGTCTAGAGGCATTTCTGGTTGTTAAAACTGTGGGTGGAGGTGTTCCTGGCACATATCAATATGGTTAGATATACTTCTAAATATCCTACGATACACAAGACAGCCTTCCACAATAAAGAATTATCCAGTCTAAAATGTTCATAGTGACAATACCAAGAAACTCTGCTATATATCAACCCCACCATCCTTATTCCCAAAATGAAATCATTCCACATAATTTTAGAGTTCTTCAATTTGGATGGTTCAAGTGACTTTTTCCCCCCTACAGATGAGGGACTCTGAAAAAAATATACTGTTTCTTCCTGGTCCATTCTATTTAATCATTTCTAATCATAAGATTCTTAAGTTGGTAGGAAAGAAAACGATTATGTATTCTAAAGTTACCACTACAGTATGGTAACCTTAAAAGAAATAGTTCTGTAAATAATTGTACTTACTATCTTTAGTCCATCCACTCTTTTTAAAAAATGAGACTTAGTTTCTATGAAAAAAGAAAACATCCTCCTCAAGCAAGCAACTTCATCTTTTAAGCTATTTTTCTTACATCTTAAATTTTATTTATTTATTTATCTATTTATTTAATCTCTAAGGGAAAACAAAAGAGGGAAGGATAAGAGGAAAAGGAAAAAGCTGAGTTTGGTACAGACATGAATCAGTTTATCTACATACAGTATAATTAAGAATGTGAATCTAAAACAGTAATAACTACTTCAAGAGAAACACTTCTCTTTTTTTGGCAAATAATTCTTTTTAAATAAGAAAAACTATCAGCTTACCCTTTACTTTTAGAAACCAAACCAAGAGACTGACTCAATCGATGAATAAAGGCTCTTTCAGTACTGGTCAAAGAGGAAGGAAATTCCATTTCTACATGAAAAAAAAGAAAAAAAAAAAACACAAAGTACCATTTGGGAATATACAATTTTCTTTCAAGGTACTTCAATATAGACACATAAATGTAAAATATGAAAAAAATCATACAAATAATCAAATTTATAGGTTACGTGAAAAGTAGATATTAATTCAAGAACTACTAAATGTCTGCCAGAATTGTGATATTAGTAAAAATTACAGAAACATATGATAGAAGGCTCTAATGTTCACCAAAGATTACTCTTATTTGGGCTGGAATCTTCAATTGGTACGATGACTGATGAACATATTTTACTCTTTTAACTTAAGTCCTTACTGGCTTCATTAACAAAAGGCTCACTTCCTTCCATGATGAAGTATGCTCAAGCATTATGAATGCTCAACGTCAAACTCCACATGGTCTTGCTTTCAAAACGGTACAGACTTATCTCAGACTGGATTTGTTGTTAAACACTATTGCTGAGGCTCTGTGTAATGTAAGTTCACTCTGTCCAGGTCATTGCCTGTTCAGGACCGTAAACTCCGGGTTAACGAACGGGTACCCTATTTAGGCCAGCAAACCGGACTGGGCACTCAATATGCTGTACTGATGACCGCGGGTCGGCTGCCCGTTCTGCACTGCGTGACCCAGGACGAGCAGCCTTCTAACCCTAAGAGGCGTGAGAAACGTTTCATCTACCAAAGTCTGATTGTTTTTAAGTGTTTAAGGGTGATGCTATCGGGATGTAAACAATGCACTACGTGTTCCCAATGCATTTATTTGCCTGATTTCCTTCTCTTCTACTTCTGTAGCTTAAACATGCCTCCGCTAAGGCTGCCACAATTTCCTTTAAAAAAAAAAAAAAAAAAAAGTAGGGGCTCACCAATACCTAAAAGCTGTGGCTAAGCCGCCCCAGGCTGCCTACAGGCCTCTCTCTGGGGAAAGAAACGCCCCCTGTAAAGGAGCAACCCGACTCTTTTCACCTGATTAATGCCGGGCAAGTGCCTTCACCCTGCAGACGCGCAGGACGCCGCGCATCCCACAGAGGGCCACCAAGCGTGGCCCCCGGCCGCCGTGGGGGCCGGAACGGGGGACGGCCCGGGTCTGCCCTCCCACCTCTGAGGCAGCCCCTTCACTCGGTGGGCCCGGGCTTGGGGGAGGCGGGGCAGCCGGCGGGGTCCCTGTCAGGAACCTCACCTCTCTGGTCCCCGTAGCGGAAGCGCTCCAGAGCGATATTGACTGCGATCTTCACCTCCTCGTCTATACGAATGTCCTTCAGCCCCTTTGCCCGGCCTCCGCCCCCAGGACCGCACGGAGCGGGGCCGCCCCCGCCGCCAGGCGCGGGCGGCCGCGGGGAGACGCTGCTCGGCCTGGACATGGCCCTGAAAAGTTCTCCCCTCGGGGGAGCGGCCAGGCCTGCCGGCTGACGGTCAATGACAGGCGCAGAAGGCCACCGCCGGGACTGGACCGCTCCGCAGACTGTCTGCGCTGGGCCGGGGTCACCAGAGACCCCACCCCTACCCCCTACCCCGTCACCACAACAGCAGAGGACGAGCCGGCGCCGCTGAAGCCCAGGCGAGGCCGGCAGCGCGGGCGTGATGACGTCACCGGGGCCGCAGGCGCCGGTGACCTCAGCGCGTCCGCTTCCCCGCTGCACCAGGCCAATCTCGGTTTTCTCTGTCTTCCCGCGTGCCCACCCACAGGTCCCCCGCACCAAGGGGCTCTCGTGCAGCCTTTTATTCACTGACTCATTCTTTCCTTAAATCCTTTTTTAATTCATTCCGTGAGCAGGTGTGCGCTCCCACCGTGTTCCGACAGGCACTACGCTAAGCCCAAGGCGTACGTTGGGGCCCGGACAGACGTGGTTCCTGCCCGTATGGAACTCACATTCTAGTGGGGGTCACGTTGCCAGATTTAGCTCATAAAAATGCAGGCTGCCCAGTCTGTTAGCATTTCAGGTGGCGAATAGTTTTTTTAGTATTCGAATTTCCCATGCAATATTTGGGAACACCTATAGTAAAAATAAGTTATTCTACCTGAAATGCAGTTTTAACAGAAGGCTCGTATTTTATGTGACCATCCTAAATGAGAATGACAGACAATAAACAAGTACATGGTTAGATGATAGTTATAAGTGTTAGTTGAGATGATGGAATAGGAAGGTGGAACCCTTTATTTTGGAAGGTCAAAGATTGTGAGAGTTTGGACTTGCTTGTATACAACTCCATTAACATAAACCTAGTCACAGCCACCCTAACTGCTTCCACTCGGGCCTTCCCATGATCCATTCTGCAGAGAGCAACCAGAGTGATCTTTTTAAAAATATAAGCCAGGTAGGATAACTCTCCTACATAAAGCACTCCAGTAGTGCTCCATTGCAACTACTAAAAACCCTCAATTTTTTACCATGACCGTCTCAGGACCCTGCCTGAACTGGCCTCTGCCCTACCTCCAAGGAATCTCATCTCCACCACTCTCATGTTCACTTAACAGTGCTCAAATGCACTACTTTCTTTCTTTCCCTTGTACACACCAAGTTCATTACCGTCAGGGGAACTCTCCACTTTGAATAGTTTCCTCCTGCTTAGGACAATCTTCCTCCCAGTACCCCATGTGGATGCCTCTTTCTTGTCATTTAAGGCAGGACTCAGTTACCTAGACAGGCTCTCTCACATCAATCTGTTATCACTCTCACCACTGTTTGAAATTATTTTATTTATTTATAATTTGCTCTTTTCATTAGAATATAGGCTCAAGCGCAGGAACCTTGGTTATCTTGTTTGTTGGTTTCATCAGCAACTAAAAACTGCAGAGAAATATTCATTGGTTAGCCATATTTTAGAATCTGGAATTGGGATTGTTCATCTCTACCCTCTGAAAACTTTCTTCATAATCCTTGAACTCCTAATCTCTTTGGTTGGTTGGCAACTAGAATGAGTTCTGAATAAGCAGAAAATGAAGGCCAGATTCATTCCAAGACAAAACTCAGATGGTAGATAATATCTGGATGCACCAGATATGCTGTGATAAAACATTTTTACTTATTTTTTTAAATTCCTTTTATATTATTTTATTTTTAAATAATCTCTACACCCAATGTGGGGCTCAAACTCTCAACCGGGAGATCAGGAGTCACATACTCCATCGACTGAGCCAGCCAGGCGCCCCTGTGACAAAACATTTTATATGGGGCCAGACACATATTGTTTTCAATCTCACTCCAAAACTTCTTAGTTCCATCATTTATTGGCTCCATCATTCATTAGTTTTGTGGCTTGACTACTTATGCTGAAGTTCAGGTTTCCCATCTTATTGAATACTCATTTTATAGGATTGTTGTGAATATGGTATAATATGTAAGTATCAAGCATTGATTTAATGTTGTGTTCATTCTTTCATTCTTTCCTTTCTTTTTAAACAAATGCCAAAAATCTTCAGACTCCATGCTGACAGCGCAGAGCCTGCTTGGGATTTTCTCTCTCCCTCTCTTTCTCTCTTCCCCTACCCTGCAAGCCTGGTACACATGCTCTCTCTCTCTCTCTTTCTCAAAATAAAAAAAATTAAAGCCTTTTTTAAATGCCTAAATACTTATATTCCTGGTGCCTATGAAGAATAGGGAATATGTTCATTCAAATAAAAAATACTTGCCCAAAGGTAGGTAGCAATAAATTATAAGGTTAACCAGCTCCTACATTCTCTGGTATTTTTCCTTACCCCTGGAAATATCTGGGTGCTGAAGGTAAAACACCACAATTCTTTTTACATGTGCTTCAGAGAAAAAATTAAAGTAGGGAATGTATAGGATATTTACAAATGATTTCAAGTTATCCTTGGCATAGAATAGACCTAAAGGTTTCATCCTTGTTTTTACCACTTAGAATTGTGTAGCCTCATGTAATTATTTAACCTCCTTGTGCTTTAATTTCCCCATCCATAAAATGGATCTGATAACACCCATGTCACAGTGTTATTACCGGGATGAAATCAGATTATATTACCTTTATGCAGATGAAGTGCTTACCGTAATTCCTGGCTCCTGGCTCAGCCTTAGCATTCTGTTATAGTTCAATGCTTTTTACTTCAATAGACAGAAAACCCAAGCAAAAAAGACCCCAAGTGGAGCGCCTGAGTGGCTCAGTCAGTTAAGTGTCTGCCTTCCCCTCGGGTCATGATCTCACAGTTTGTGAGTTCGAGTCCCACATCAGGCTGTCTGCTGTCAGCACATAGCCTGCTTCAGATCTTCTATTCCCCTGTCTCTCTGCCCCTGCCCCATTTACTCTCTCCCTCTCTCTCTTAAAAAAAAAAAAAAAAAAAGACCCAAGTAAGGACATTTCTTACCTTATATAACAAGAAGTCTAAGGGTAGGGTGGTTCCAGGGTTGATTATTTCAACATGGCACATGATGCCCTCAGTCACCTAGCAACTGTCCACCTTACCCCTCTGCCATCCTGAGAGTGTTTGCCACTCCTCTCTTGGTTGCACATCTAGGTAATCACATCATAACACCACCAAATAAAGGGCAAGAACAGTAACTGCCCACTGCCTGATGTCCTTTTTTTTTTTTTTTTAATGTTTATTTATTTATTTATTTTGAAAGGGAGAGAGAGAATGAGTACAGGAGTGGCAGGGAGAGAGAGAATCCCAAGCAGGCTCTGTGCTGACAGCGCAGAGCCCAACATAGGGCTCAATCTGATGAATCATGACCTAGGCTGAAATCAAGAGTCGAACACTTAACCAACTGAGCCACCCAGGTGCCCCTCTGATGTCCTTTTTTTTTGTTTTGTTTTGAGAGAGAGAGAGGGTGCAAGTGAGTAAGGGCAGAGAGAGAGAATCCCACAAGGGGCACAGAGAAAGAGAGAGAGAGGTGGGACTCACCTGAAGTGGGGCTCGAGCTCACCCAGTGTGGGACTCAAACTCACAAACCATGAAATCATGACCTACGCCGAGGTCAGATCCTTAACCAACTAAGCCACCCAGTTGTCCCTCTGATGTCCCTAAGAGACTTCTCTGAAGTCCCAGGAGTAGACATCCTTTTGTCTTGTAGCCAGAATATGGCTAATCCAATAACCACCAAAGAGAAATGAATGGGATTACCATGAAAAGTGTGGTCTTTTCTGTAGCAGATGTCACCCAGAAGAGAGTAGACAAAATTAGTGTTCTCTTAGCGAGTAATAAGGGATGGAGAATGTCTATTAGGTCAACAACCAAGGAAGTTATGATAATCATCAGTGATGTTCACCAAATATTTCTGGTTTGCTTCTTTTCCAAGTGGGTAGCAGAATTGTACTTCCTGGGGGCTCCTGGGTGGCTCAATCGGTTGAGTATCCGACTTCGGCACTGGTCTTGACTTCGGCTCAGGTGGTGATCTCACGGTTTGTGGGTTCAGGCCCCGCATCAGGCTCTCTACTGTCAATTCGGAGACCACTTCAGATCCTCTGTCCCCTCTCTCTCCACCCCTCCACTTGCCTCAAAAATAAACTTAAAAAAAAAAAAAAAGAATTGTACTTCCTGGCCCCCTTACATATGATTAGCTTCAGCAAATGGGTAGTGAATTGAAATGATATATGTCACTTTCAGGTTGGCCTCACTTTTCACTGTGATTAGCTGTGAATAGCTAGCAAAGCACGTACAGGAAAAAAAAGTGAACTATCTTATTCCATTCGACTGATTTAAATAACCAAAAACTACAAAAGAAGATGATAAGGAATAAAAAAATTAAAGATTACATAAATGAAAAGATACACGTGTTCAGGGGCCAGAAGACTCTCTAATGTTAAGGTAATAATTTTCCTCACATTGGTCTATAAATTCAACAAAACCCCACTCAAAAGCCCAGCACATTTTTTTCCTAAAAAATTAACAATATGATGCTTCATATGGAAATGCACTAGAATGGCCAAAACAACTTGGAAATAGAAAAAAAAAACAGTTTGAGGACTAAAACTACCTGATTTAAAGACTTATTATAAAGCCACATTTAACAACACAACATGGTAAAGGGGCGCGTGGGTGGCTAAGTTGGTTAAGCATCTGACTTCAGCTCAGGTCATGATCTTGTGGTTTATGAGTTCAAGCCCTGCATCAGGCTCTGTGCTGACAGCTCAGAGCCTGGAGCCTGCTTCAGATTCTGTGTCTCCCTCTCTCTCTCTGCCACTACCCAACTCGTGCTTTGTCTCTCTCCCTCTCAAAAATAAATAAAAATATTTTTTAAAAATTAAAAAAAAACGCAGTGTGGTATTGACATAAAGATAGGTAAGTAGATTAGCAGTACAGAATACAGTCCAGAGACAGACCCACATGTATTTATTTGTACAACTGACTTTTGACGAAGGTAAAAAAAGACAGTCCAAAGGAGAAAGGATAGCCTTTCTAACAAATGGTGTTTGAACAATTAAATGGCCAAATGCAAATAAAAATTTAAAAGTACTATCAAACCTGGGGCACCCAGCTGGCTCAGTGCAGTATGTGACTCTTGATCTCAGGGTGTGAGTTCAACCCCATGCAGGGCATGGAACCTATTTTAAAAACATTGTTATAAAAAAAAATAATAATAATAATAGGAGCATCTGGGTGGCTCAGTCAGTTAAGTGTCCAACTTCGGCTCAAGTCATGATCTCACAGTTCACGGGTTCAAGCCCCGCATCGGGCTCTATGCTAACAGCTTAGAGCCTGGAGTCTGCTTTGGATTCTGTGTCTCCTCTCTCTCTGCCCCTCCTCCCACTCATGCGCTCTCTCTCGCTCTCTCTCTCTCTTTCTCCCTCTCTCAAAAATAAATAGACATTTAAAAAAATTTTTTAGGGGCACCTGGGTGGCTCAATCGGTTAAGCATCCAACTTCAGCTCATGTCATGATCTTGCTCGTGGGTTTGAGCCCCACGTCAGGCTCTGTGCTGATGGCTCAGAGCCTGGAGCCTGCTTCAGATTCTGTGTCTCCCTCTCTCTCTGCCTCTCCCCTGCTCACGCTTTGTATCTCAAAATAAAGATTAAAAAAAATCTTATAAGAAATTCTTTTAATAATGATAATATCAAACCTTACTTCACATCACACACAAAAATTAACTCAAAACGAATTACAGGCCCTTATCTAAATATGAGCTAAAACTGTAAAATTTCTGGAAGAAAACATAAGAGAAAATTTTTGCAACCTGGGATTAGAGAAAGATTTGTTTTAGATGTGACACCAAAAGCACAAACCACAAAAGAATAAATTGGGTTCCATATAAAGTACATACTTCAGGGGAGCCTGGGTGGCTCAGTGGGTTAAACGTCTGGCTCTTGATATCATCTCAGGTCATGATCTCACAGCTCAGGAGTTCGAGCCCCACTTTGGGCTCTGCACTGACAGCTTAGAGCCTGCTTGGAATTCTGTCTCCCTCTCCCCCTGCCCCTCCCCTGCTCGCTCTCTATTTTTCTCTCAAAATAATGATGCAATGAATATAGGGATTTCAAATTAGTGTTTTTGTTTTCTTTGGGTGCCCAGTAGTGGGATTACTGGACTGTGTGGTATTTATATTTTTAAGTTTTTGAGGAATCTCCATATCATTTACCACAGAGGTTGCATCAGTTTACATTCCCACCAATAATCGCAAGAGTTGCCTTTCTTCACATCCTCACCAACACTTGTTTTTTCTTGTCTTTTTGATTCTAGCCATTCTGACTCCTGGGGGGTGATACCTCATTGTGGTTTTGTTTTGCACTTCCCTGATGATAAGTGATGTTAAGCATCTTTTCATGTGTCTGTTGGTCATCTGTTTGTCTCTTTGGAAAAATGTCTATTCAGGTCCTCTGTCTATTTTTTTATTTTTTTAATGTTTATTTATTTAATTTGAGAGACAGAGAGGGAGGGAAGATGGGAGAGGCAGAGAGAGAGGGAGAGACAGAATCGAAAGCAGACTCAGCCGAAATCAAGAATTGGACGAGAACTGAGCCACCGAGGCGCCCCTTCTACCTGCTTTTTAGTCATATTGTTTGGGGGGGGTTGTTTCTTTGTTCTTGTGAGATTTGATGGTGTGGAATTGTATGAGCTCTTCATATATTTTAGATATTAACCCTTTATCAGATACATCATTTGCAAATATTTTCTCCCATTCAGTAGGTTGCCTGTGCATTTTATGGATGGTTTCCTTTGATGTGCAAAAACCTTTTCAGTTTGACACGGTCCCGACAATTTAATTTTGCTTTTGTTTCCCTTGCTTTCCCTTTCATAAATATGTTTCTAAGATCAATGCCCCAGAGATTGCTGTCTATGTTATCCTTTAGAAGTTTTTTGGGTTTTTTTTAGTGTTTATTTTTGAGAGAGTGAGAGAGAGAGGCAGACAGACAGACAGAGACAGAGAGAGCAGCGGAGGGGCAGAGAGAGACACACAGAATCCGAAGCAGGCTCCAGGCTCTGGGCTGTCAGCACTCACGAACCGCGAGATCATGACCTGAGCCAAAATCGGATGCCTAATCGACTGAGCCACCAAGGTGCCCCATTGTTTAGAAGATTTATTATTTTATTTTTTTTCAATATATGAAATTTATTGACAAATTGGTTTCCATACAACACCCAGTGCTCATCCCAAAGGGTGCCCTCCTCAATACCCATCACCCTCCCCTCCCTCCCACCCCCCATCAACCCTCAGTTTGTTCTCAGTTTTTAACAGTCTCTTATGCTTTGGCTCTCTCCCACTCTAACCTCTTTTTTTTTCCCTTCCCCTCCCCCATGGGTTTCTGTTAAGTTTCTCAGGATCCACATAAGAGTGAAAACATATGGTATCTGTCTTTCTCTGTAGGGCTTATTTCACTTAGCATGACACTCTCCAGTTCCATCCATGTTGCTACAAAGGGCCATATTTCATCCTTTCTCATTGCCACGTAGTACTCCATTGTGTATATAAACCACAATTTCTTTATCCATTCATCAGTTGATGGACATTTAGGCTCTTTCCATAATTTGGCTATTGTTGACAGTGCTGCTATAAACATTGGGGTACAAGTGCCCCTATGCATCAGTACTCCTGTATCCCTTGGGCAAATTCCTAGCAGTGCTACTGCTGGGTCATAGGGTAGGTCTATTTTTAATTTTTTTGAGGAACCTCCAAACTGTTTTCCAGAGTGGCTGCACCAGTTTACATTCCCACCAACAGTGCAGGAGGATTCCCGTTTCTCCACATCCTCTCCAGCATCTATAGTCTCCTGATTTGTTCATTTTGGCCACTCTGACTGGCGTGAGGTGATATCTGAGTGTGGTTTTGATTTGTATTTCCCTGATGAGGAGCAACGTTGAGCATCTTTCCATGTGCCTGTTGGCCATCCGGATGTCTTCTTTAGAGAAGTGTCTATTCATGTTTTCTGCCCATTTCTTCACTGGGTTATTTGTTTTTCAGGTGTGGAGTTTGGTGAGCTCTTTATAGATTTTGGATACTAGCCCTTTGTCCGATATGTCATTTGCAAATATTTTTTCCCATGAAGATTTATGATTTTAGATCTTATATTTAGGCCTTTAATTCCTTTGGGGTTTATTTTGTGTATGGTGTAAGAAAGTGGTTCACTTTTTTTTTTTTTTTTTTGCATATAGCTGCCAGTTTTCCCAACACCATTTATTGAAGAGATTTATTTTCTCCATTATATATTCTTGCTTCCTTTGTTGATTAGTTGACCATATAAATGTGGGTTTATTTATGGACTCTATCCTGTTGCATAAATCTATGTAGCTCTTTTTGTACCATTACCATACCTTGTAACCTTTTTGATTTAAAGTCTATTTTGTCTGATACTAGTATAGTCTCCCTGCTCTATTCTGGTAACTGTTTATGTGGAATAGCTTTTTCTATTCTTGCACTTTCAAACCTATTTTTGTCTCTGGGTCTAAAGTGAGTGTCTTATAGACAGAATATAGTTGGGTCATGATTTTATCCATTTTCCCAACCTTTGTCTTTTGATTAAAGAATTTAATGCACCTACATTTAACTTTTTTTAACATTTATTTATTTTTGAGAGACAGAGAGAGGCAGATCATGAGCAGGGGAGGGGGAGAGAGACACATACACAGAATTCAAAGCATGCTCCAGGCTCTGAGCTGTTTGTTAGCACAGAGCCCTATGCAGGGCTCAAACTCATGAACTGCGGGACCATGACCTGAGCTGAAGTCGGAAGCTCAACTGACTGAGCCATCCAGATGCCCCTAATGCATCTACATTTAAAATAATTACTGAGGGGTGCCTGGGTAGCCAGTCGGTTAAGCATCCGACTTTGGCTCAGGTCACAATGTCACAGTTTGTGGGTTCGAGCCCATCCAGCTCTGTGCTGACAGCTTGGAGCCTGGAGCCTGCTTCGGATTCTGTGTCTCCCTCTCCCTCTGCCCTTCCCCCGCTGGCACTCTATTTCTGTCTCTCAAAAATAAATAAACGTTAAAGAAATTTTTGAGTGATTACTGATACAGGGATGCCTGGGTAGCTCAGTCAGCTAAGTGTCCAACTCTTGATTTTAGCTCAAGTCATGATCTCATGGCTGTGAGATCGAGCCCTGCATTGGGCTCTGCACTGAGCGTGGAGCCTGCTTGAGATTCTCTCACTCCCTCTCCCTCTGCCCTCCCCCAGCTTCTCAAAAAAATTTAAAGTAAATGCTGATAAGGAGGGACTTCTTTCTGCTGTTTGCTATTTTGTTTTCTATTTGCCTTATAGCTTTTTCTGTCCCCCACTTCCTACATTTACTGTCTTCTTTGCATTTAGTTAATTTTTTAGTAGTGAATCATTTAAATTCCTTTCTCAATTCCTTTTGTGTATATCCTATGGCTATTTTCTTTGTGATTACCACCGAGATGACATTTAACATCCTAAAGTTATCTCACTCGGATTTGAATTTATACCAGTTTACCTTCAGTAACACACAAAAACTCTGCTCTTGTAACAGCTCTGTTCTTACCTATCCGTTGTGGATATCACAGAATTATAACTTTATTCATTGTGTGTAATGGTTACTTTTCTTATAAAAAGAAGCTGTTGAAACATGCAATAAACTGAATAAATCTCAAGAGAGTTATGCTTAGTGGAAAAGACCAATCTCAAAAGGTTGCATACTGTAAGATTCCATTTATAGAACATCCTTGAAATGACAAAATCATAGAAATGTAGAACATAGACTCGTTGTTGTCTGGGGTTAAAGATGGGGTAAAGGAGTAGGAAGGTAGGCTACAATAGGTCAATATTATATTCCTGTGGTGATGGAAATGTTCTGTGTCTTGACTGTATCAATGTCAATGTCTTGTTTGTGATATTGCATTATACTTGGGCAAGATTTACAATGGGGGAAACTGGGTAATTGGTACACTGGATCTCTCTGTGTTATTTCTTGCAACTGTGTTGTTTCTTGTGAATCTATAGTTATCTCAACATAAAAAGTTTAATTTTACAAATACTATAAGCTCTTATAAAATATTATCATTTATTAACTCTGCAATCATTTGTTAATTCTGAACGATGGTTACATCAACACTAATAGCATGTAGTTGTAATGACACCAAGAAAAACACAATCAGCAATTCACAGAAGAAATCAAATGACCAATAAGACATACTCAGTATCTGAGGAAACAAAGATTAAAAGGACGGGAGGGAGCCGAGGTGGCTCAGTTGGCTAAGCAGCCAACTTCGGCTCAGGTCATGATACCACGGTTCATGGGTTGGTGCACCGCGTCAGGCTCTGTGCTGACAGCTTAGAGCCTGGAGTCTGCTTCAGATTCTATGTCTCCCTCTCTCTCTCTCTCTCTGCCCATCTGTGTGTGCTCTCTCTCAAAAATAAATAAATAAACAAAAAAGAAAAAAAATTAAAAGGGTGGGAAGGAAAGGAAATAAGTGGTAAATAAAGGGAAATACAACTTTTCATCCACTGATTTTGCAAAGATTAAAAAGCTTGAAGATGTTTGACCAGAGGGTGGAGAATAAGCACCAGGACACACTGTTGGTGAGACTGTAAATTGGCACAAAGTTTGAAAGGACAATTTTGTGATCTCTTATCAAAAAACTATGTCCTACAGTAATGCTTTTTTAGAAAATGAACATGAATTTTTATTTCAGCAATACAAAAGAGCAAATAATTAGGGGGGAAGAAAATTTAACCACTTCATCAGAGGAATGGTTAAAAAAATAAGGTACTGTATGAACCACGATTATGTTATATTGTTACTGTTAAGAAAAATGGTGGGGCCTCTGGGTAGCTCAGTCACTTAAGCATCTAATTCTTGATTTCAGCTCAAGTCATGAACTCACAGTTCCTGAGATGCAGCCCCATATCGGGCTCTGCAGTGACAATGGGGATCCTGCCTGTGATTCTCTCTCTCTCTCTCTCTCTCTCTCTCTCTCTCTCTCCCTCCCTCCCTCCAAAATAAATAAGAAGAAAGAAAGAAAGAAAGAAAGAAAGAAAGAAAGAAAGAAAGAAAAAAGAAAAATGAGTAAAGACTTCCAATGAGGGGGAAATGTCAACACATTCTCATCAAATTTTCTTCTTAGGGCCAAACAAAACACCAAAGAGGATGTAAATTAGAGAGAACACCTATGATTTCTGTGAAACCTTGACATGGCACAATCATAAACTGCTAACTCCAAGACCTGCCAAAATACGGTAGAATTTGTATAAAATCCAGGAAGGACAGTAAATCCAGGGTATTCAGACCTCTGCTGATCTCACACTGAGCACAGAGCTCTCCAAAACGGGGTGACTCTGCCCCAAGACCCCCATTAATACTCCTTTACCTGGTTGGGAAGGGGGTGCTGGTTCCTGGAGCGATACAGACCTGAGTAGATGAGATTTAGGAGTGGATGGGTTTGGGAGGCAAGGAAATGGTAAAGAGAGTCTCCCAGGCTTTGTTTGTTTTGTTTTGTTTTAGGTTTATTTATTTTGAGAGAGAGACAGAGAGAGAACAAGCAGGCGAGGGAGAGAGGGAATCCCAAGCAGGCTCTGCGCTGTCAGCGTAAAGCCTGACATGGGGCTCAAATCCACAAACCGTGAGATCATGACCTGAGCCGAGATCAAGAGTCGGATGCTTAAAGGACTGAACCACCCAGGTGCCCCCCTCTTTTTAATTTTTTTTTTTTTTTTCAAAGATAAATTCGTGCACTCTTGCAATGCGGAGGAAAGTCAGGGATCCTCGGTTTCAATCCTGTATGAGCTCATGATTCACTGCGACCACAAACATACTGCAGATACTTGCAGCATCTGTAAAAAGCTGAGAATCGCTACCACTTGCCGGATCACCAAGAAGATCCACGCAAAGGTTTCAATTCAAGAGCGCCAATTCGACTCCAGGCAGTAGCAGCTCCCTATTCTGGTAATGCCCGGCAGAGGCCGCGGGGCGTCTCGGGACTTGTAGTCCAGCTGGTCGAACTCGCTATCCCGGCATGTCCCGCGGCGGCGTCAAGGTTACCACGCGCCGCCTGCAGTGGCTGCCGAGACAAGAGTAGGGTGGATGCCAAGTGCGAGTGGGGAGGGTGTTTTGCGCCCAGTGAAGGCGGGCTTGACTTCCATATCGGGGAGACCACAAAGAGCTTTATTGAAGAGATTCCGGACGAGACCATAATTATAGGTGCGGGCGGAGGGGGAGAGTTTGAAACAAGACCTTGGGGTAGGGAGAGTCAGCTCTTCCAGAGCCGGGAGCAGCCGGTCTCGCCGCGTCCTGGCGTGGGCCGACTCCATGCCACCTCGCGCTCATCTGACCTCCAGGAAACTACCGGACGCAAATGTATGACAAGCAGCGGAGGAGTACCAGCCGGCCACCCCCGGGCTCGGCATGTTCGTGGAGGTGAAGGACCCAGAGGACAAGGTGAGCCGACCCCAAAGCCCGCGGAGCCCTCCGCCCTGCGCTTAGACGCCAGACCAGGCAGGTGCTAGTACTTCCCCTCCTAGTTGCCGCATCTGCTGAATTGCTGAAGACAGTTGGGTGTTGTGAGAAGATCACGCCCGGCTTTGCGCTCTAAGCCAAGCTTGGGCTGCTGCAGTGCTAGAGGCTCTTCTCAACCTCTTACCGACTGCTGCGTGACTCTGCCAAGTCACTGAGCTTCCCTGAGCCAGTTTCCTGGTCTGTGAAATGGAAACTCACCTATCTTACAGGTGTGGTTGGTGCCTTAATTGTGGTGCTGGCAGTCAAAGAATTTTGTCAACTCTGACGCTGTGGCATCCAGACTTTAAGGTTTCACAGGACAGAGTGCTTTCCAAAACGAAGAAGCAACTGTTAGTTTCGCCAGATAAGGATATTAAAACAAAGGAAAACAAATCTTTAGTTGTCCCCTTTCATTTAACAATGGAGTCACCCCAAAAGAGTTGAAAGAGCAGGAGCTCTGAATGAAGGAAAGCCCTTCCCAGAAGCAGTCACATCTCAGCCTCTTCTCAGACTCTTCTCCCTTGCTAGATAAGCTTTTCTTTTCTTTTTTTTTAGAGAGTGTGTCCCTGCAAGAGAGGGGGAGAGGAGCACAGAGAGAGAATCTTAAGCAGGCTCCATGCTCAACGTGGAGCCTGTGTCAGGGCTCGATCCCATGACCCTGGGATTATGACCTGAGCGGAAATCAAGAATCCTCTGCTCAATCATCTGAGCCACCGAGGCGCCCTGTCAGATAAGTTTTCGGCAACTGCTGCTGAGCATCTCTGGACCTTCCTTTTAGTGTTGTGGAGTGCCTAAGGCTCTGTTTGCTAACTTTGGAGGCAGTGAGAGCCTTAAGCCCTGTTTCCTTCCAGGCCCATCCTCCTTGTAACACTCGCTGAAGCCCCTTCTCTCTAGGTCATGTTGGTGGGGCAGTATGGCTGAAGGCAGGTTCACTTTCACCTCCCATACCCCCAGCAAACACCATATCTGTCCTGTGGTCTCTCTTAGAGTCGGGATTATGATATAGTGGCCTCCTTTCAGTTTCCCCAAATTGCCATATTCTTTTTTGCCTTAGGGCTTCTGTAGGTGCTATTCCCTCTGGCCAGAACACACTTCTTCCAGCTAACTCCTAATCATGAATGCAATTCTAAAAAGCAGCATTTCCTGACCATCTAGACTAGGCTAGAGTTCCAATCATGTCAATCTTAGTGCACAGCCTTCTTCTCAGAAGCATGCATCACCCTTAGCTGTTGTTCAAGCCCTGCCTCATTTGGTGTCAGACCAGAGGCTCCGTGTGCAAGAGTGTGCCTTTCTGGATCACTCTGCTTCTCCTGTGGCAGACAGCAGAGCACCCCCCCTCCCCCCACACACACATATGCACCAGCTTCAAGTAAGGGTAATGGACCCTATGATCACATACTCTGGTTACTCTCTAGTGGTTTCCCTCAGCCTTCAGTTCAGTCCATTCATACTTTCCAGAGGCCAGTCATGACCACACCCACAAATGAGCAACATCTCCAAGGCTTGCAGTGTCCCTCAAGAGTATCTTAGGGGAGGTTGTGTCTGTCCCAGGGGCCAAGAGCAGGGTTTGTCACAACTTCCCCCTCCTAATGGGGAGTCTCCCTTGGCCTTGATGATTTGGACTTGATTTTCTTGATGAGTGAGCTTCCTTATGACAGAAAACATCAGATTCATATGAGCGCTGACTATATTCCAACAGAGCAACCAGCAGAGGGCTTGGTAAAATGTGGGCTAGATCAGGCAGATGCAGTGGGTACATAGATGCCTGGTTATCTATACTTGTGTGCGCATGTGAAGGCTGAGCCACAGGAATGCTGAATATAATGGAAACAATTACTTCGAATCTTGTTTAAGAAAAAGAAAGGAAGGAAGAGAGAGGGAGGGAAAGAGGAAGTAAGGAGGGAAGAAAGAGGAAGAAAGAAAAAGGAACAAAGAGAGAAAGGAAGGAGAGAAGGAGGGGGAAGAAGGAAAGAAAAGAGAAAAAGAATCTCCTGAAAAAAATCAACCAGTGACATCACAAAGAGAGACACAGATTGGCAGAAAATAGTAGGAAGACAGAGGTGCCCACTTGACCTCCTGGAAGAACCCAGCAGTCCGAGCGGCTAGAATAGCACATGAACTTGACCCAACCCCAGAAAGAGACAGAGGATCCGCACAAGCACTCAGGTTACCCATAAAATGGACCCAAATTGGACTTTTCTGGAAAGGACTCCACAAGTTGCTAAGGCTTTTGGAGTACAAGCTTCCTTCACCCCATCCATTTTGGGATCAGCACCCACCAGTACATGTGGGGCCTCACACACCTGTCAATATCTGGTTAGAAACAAAACACTGGAATGAATTGCAGAGTAGGAGGCAATAAATGCTTAGGTCAGAGAGTCTGCAGTTTGTAATTCACTCTTAATTCTCCATCTTGGGATAGTTCATCCATCTGGTTTAGCCTGGGGATGGGGGCACCGTCACCCTCCTCAGCAGCACAGAGCCACACAGAATCCTTCAGCTCCCCGACCAAGTGTTTAGTGGGAAACCCATCCTTTCCCAAGTGCTGGCTGAGAAACCAGTTCAAAGAAGTCCTCTGTCCCCCTGCCAGTAAGCAAGGAAGCCCTGCAGGGTTGGGGGGTTGGGAACCAGGAAATAGACCAAGCCAGGCCACTTCCCATCAGTGAACAGAAGGGGAATGAGTTGGGGCTGGGTTTCTGGGGCCCACCTACACCAGCTTCTTGGCTTTAAAGAAACTCTTGAGGTGCTGCATCTGCCAGACACCTGTGGCCACGAGGATGAAGGTCTGCAGAATGGACCACCACAGCACCCGCTGGTTTGTGCTCTCGCTGGTCTGCCGGAAGCGCTCCTCTCGCCACTGTGGGAGGGGAGAAGGGAGTAGATACGTGTCCGGAACTGAATTGCACCCCCACCCACTCTGGGGGAAGAGCGGGAAGCTTCCCTTCCCAGGAGGTGACACATCCCCCGTCCCAACTGTGCCAGCCCAACCCAGCCCCTCACCCTCTGGTATTCCTGCTCCTTCTGGATCAACTCCACCTGCTCCACAAGCTGCTGGACACGCAGATGCAGCTGGGTCAGCTTGTCCTTGGCTGCAAACTCCGCGTAATCGTTGGTGCGTTCACCCAACTGCATATCCAAGTGAATGGCCTGGAACGGGGGAGCCAAGAGTGGGAGTCAGGGAGCTTAGCTCCATGGACCTGCTGGAAATCTAGCTTCTGCATCCCAGCCTGGGCCTGACACTGTTCCTCACACACCAACTTGTTGACTGGCCTTGCTCTGGGCGTCCAAACACCAGATCAGGACTCGGCTTGTGTGGAGTTGTATATTCAAAACACCAAGGATAGGGCCAACATGTGCAAAGGAAACAGAGGTAAGACTCTGAGGCAGTTTACTAAAAGTCCTGTATTGGGAGATGACAATGGAGAGGCCTGCAGCAATCAGCAGAACAGCTCTGAATTTCACATGGTGAAGCTCAGTATGTATCCTAGCGATGGGTCAGGGAGCCGAGGGAGGATTTTAAGTCACGGTAACTCCCTCCCAAGGTCTCCTTTTATCCTCAAGATCTGTTCCCCATGTGCTCACTTCATGTAGAGTCCCAGCCCTACTCAACAGGCACCACCCACTGCACCCTTCTCACTCTAGAGGCAGAGAAATTGAGTCCCTGGGGACGGTGGACCTCCCACCTGCCACACTCACCAGCTTGCCATCATAGAAGAGGGCGAACCGGATAGACTCAAGGTGGAGGCAGATCTGGTGCTCTCCTGGAGACTGGGAGGTGAAGGTGAAGCTGCCCTGAGGGCCGTACTGACGGGCCAGAAGGTTCTAGAGGAAGCAGCCTCCAGTGAGCACAGAGATGTTAGCCATACACTTGCTTCCAGGAGAATTGTGGGGGTATCCCAGGTCTACACCCCCACAGGCCAGATGGGACAGTGTGAAAGAAATGACATCAGTTTGGCCAGAAATTCTCAGATCCCAGCATTGCCAATACAGAGTACAGTTTGCAAAGAGCATGGCCCTCCTTAAGCTATCCTGCCTGTGAGAAGACATCCTTCTGTGAGAAATGAAGGACTAGAGAAGGCTACACATTGACTCTGGGGGCCTGGGGGTGGGGGCCCGGTGGAAGGCTGCAAGGAGTAAAGGCCTGCCTCACCTTGTTCTCCGGGTCCTTCACAAACACGAATAAATTGATCCACTGAGGGGAGGGCTGGTACTTTTCCATAGCAGGGTCGTATAGCTCCGTCTTGTAGTTACCTAATGGAGAGGCAACGGAGGTGCAATCCCATCCATACCCATGATGGAGTCCCAGTGGTCAGGGGAGGAACAGGAAGATCTTGAGTCTGAGGAGACCGACCACGGCCCTCGGCCTCTCCTCCCTTCTCCAGCCCCACTTCTCTGCCATCATTCCAGTCTGGTTCAGACTAGCCTCCTAGGCGCCCCCATCCCCGGCACAGGCAAGAGAAAGGATGCCTTGGCCAGACTGCTGTCCACCCATCCCTCTGAGCCCTACCCCCGGCAGGGGAGGGAAGATATGGGACTGAGCTGGTGCCACCCATTTCCCTCCCCTCTCAGGACTCTAGGTGCAGGGAGGGCAAGGCCAGGACTGGCCGAGACGCGCACCTATGACCACGGTACCATCGGGGATCTCCTGGATGAAGCACTTCTCCTCCAGCTCGCGGACCTCGAGGTAGAACGCGTCCCCGGGGCCCATCAGCGCCAGCAGCTGCCCCAGCAGCAGCGGCAGGGCCATACCGGTTGCCCGCGCTGTGCCCCATCCCCTCCCGGGGCCAGCCCGGGGCCCAGCTCCTCGCGCCCCGCAGGCCCCCGCCACCTTCCCGGGCGAGTCCTCCGGTCTCCGCGCGGAGCCTGCGGAGACTCTAAACTCGCGTACGGACTACAACTCCCGGGAGCCCTCGCGTGGCCCCGCCCCCGGCGCGTTCCCGCCGACCCACGCTGCTGAGGGGCCAAGCGAGACACCGCCCCCCCCTCCCCCCCCCCCCCCCCCCCCCCCCCGCCCCCAACAACCTGGAGGAACGCTCTGGAGCGCTTTCCGCCACCGGGCATCTCTTAATCCACGCAGAAACCCGGGGAGGCGTAGCTGCTGTTAGCCCATCTTGCCGATTAGGGTAATAGCTTCAGGGGCGGGGGGTTGCCCTCTGCAACATGCGGCGCAGCCACCCCAGATGTGTGCTGAAAGGATGGGGATAACGGGACGTTTATGACCTGGGCTTCCACCTAGAAGAGTTTAGGGTTGATTAGGGGAGAGGGGGTGACTTGGTGACATGGAATGAGAAGAGAAGCCCTGTGGGGTTTAGAGGCTGAAGCAGCAATTCAGGAAAGGGAGAGGGAAATGTCGCGGCTTTCGTGGAAGCAGTAGATTTGACTCAAGCCTTGAAGGATGATTAAGATCTCCCTGAGCAGCGAGAGACAAGAACAATTTAGGCAGGGGGGCCTAGGATTGCCTAGCAGCCAGTAGGCCAGTTAAGGAACTAGGGGAAGAAAAGTTACAGGAACTTTGAGGGTGAAGGTAATTGGGCCGAATCTAAGGGCACAGGAGGTGCCAGGCCCACATAATAGGGGAGCCCTTCATCCAGTGTACTTCCGTCTGCACTAGGAACCAGGAAGAGGTTGTGGGTGAGCCTGGAGGGGAGAGAAGATAGCAGGAAAGCCACTGGAAAAGGATAGCAGTACACAACCGAAAGGGGTGGGAGAGTGGAGCCAACATGACAAAATGGGAGCGGAGAAAAAACAAATCTAGAGAATTCCAAAGCCTACAATGCCCTGTGAGAATAGTGTAGACCCAAACATGTCAGTAGAAAGATGTAGTTCAACCCAGGTAGTGGGATGAAGTCTTCCACCACCTAGTGCCTGTGGTGCTAAGAGATGCTCATTAGTTTATTCTGCAACGTGTGGTGGTGGTGGTGGTGATGATGATGATTTTTTTTAATAAGTTTTTTTTTTTTTTTGAGAGGGGCACCTGGGTGTCTCAATAGGTTAAGTGTTTGACTTCGGCTCAGGTCATGGTCTTGTGGTTCATGAGTTCAAGCGCCGCGTCATGCTTTGTGCTGCCAGCTCAGAGTCTGGAGCCTGCTTCGGATTCTTTGTCTCCCTCTCTTTCTGCCTCTCTTCAGCTCGCTCTCGCTCTCTCTCTCAAAAGTAAATAGACATTAAAATAAATTTTTAAAAATTTTTTAATCTTTATTTATTTTTGAGAGAGAGACAGAGTGTGAGCAGGGGAGGAGCAGAGAGAGAGAGGGAGACACAGAATTCAAAGCAGGCTCCAGGCCCTGAGCTGTCAGTACAGAGCCCGACACGGGGCTGGAACCCATGAACCATGAGATCATGACCTGAGCCAAAGTCTGACACTCAACCGACTGAGCTACCCAGGCACCCCAAAAGAATTTTTTTAAAAAAATAAGTTGTTTTGAGAGAGAGAGCACGTTTGAGCAGGGGAGGGAGAAAGAGAGACAGAGAATCTTAAGCAGGCTCCACACCCAGCACAGAGCCCAACATGGGGCTTGATCTCATGACTGTGAGATCGTGACCTGAGCAGAAATTAAGTCAGACACTTAACCAACTGAGCCATCTAGGTGCCCCTTTAAATAAGATTTTATTTATTTAAGTAATGTCTACACCCAACATGGGGCTAGAACTCACAACCCTGAGATCAAAAGTCACATGCTCTCCCAACTGGAGCTAGCCAGGCACCCTGATGATCATCTTTTTTGTTCTTTAATGCCAGGCACTATTGTAATCACTTTTTTTTTTAATTGATTCCTTTTATGTTTTATTTATTTTTGAGAGAGCACAAGGGGGGAAGGGGCAGCGAAAGGGGGACAGAGGGTCAGAAACAGGCTCTGCACTGACAGGCTTACAACAGTGAGCCCGATGTGGGGTTCAAACTTCATGAACCATGAGATCATGACCTGAGCCGAAGTCGGACTAAGCCACCCCGGTGTCCCTGTAATCACTTTTTAAGTTCACTAAGTGAACTAATCTTTTAAAAATTGTTAGGCAGGCTCTAATGCTATTCCAGTTTAATAGCTAGAGAGGGAAACAGCTGCAAAGTTGAGTAAAAACTTGCCCAAGATCACCCAGTTGATAAGTGGCAGGCATTTGCTGACACGAACTCTGGTCCAGGTGTTATGACACGTGTTGGACATGAAAATGAATTAGACCTGTCATCTGCCATCTAAGAGCCCACTGAAAGAAAATGAGCAATTACAATACAGTGTTTTAAGACTGATAATATATTTTAGTTACCGGAATTGTCCCTTCATTTTAATGGTGTGGCTCATTGACAATCCTAGGAGAGTGTTTCTTACTTCCTCATTTGGAATGACTATTAAACAAAAATGACAGATTCAGATATTAATAACAGTCACGCTTTATAAAGGCCAAATAAACAAGAGCTGAAAAGCATCTGTTGATTTGGGAACTAGTTGTCTACCAGGGAATGTAGCTACAGCTGGGAGCAAAGGCAGAAAAGTGAGGACTCAGGTTTGGGAGACAGGGGTGCTGTCCTTGGTCCTGATTGTTCTCTGAACAGCACTACCACCACCTGGAGTAAAGTATTGGCTTTGTTTTGTTTCCAATAAAATTTGCAATCCCTCACAAGCCAATACTCTTATAAAATACAATTAAAAATGAAACTAATCATGTGCTTGGATATCACATCAATGTTAAACTTCTGTAAAAGGTTCTAAAAACTCAATTTCTGTACTTAAATCATTGCAGACCTGTAACAAACATGGATGGACCAGTGGCAGCCCCCACACTCCACTATGAGTAACCAGTCTTGCGTGGAAGTGGTCCATTGATCAGACTACTCACAGAAATCCCCCAAAGAGTAAAAAGTGGAAAATGCTTGCATCAAAATACATGTAAGGAGATAGTGCACCAGTGAGATTTTAAAGCCCAAAATCCAGACATTAAGAAGGGGGAATATGACTGCCCAAGGAGTAAAAGTGTTTTGTTAAAAATAGAGCAACCTATTTCTGATCGATGACGAGGCTAGGAACATAAGAGCAGTGAACCCACCAGTCTGCAATCCTCCCACTTGACAAAAAGCTCGTTCCACAATTGCTGCCAAGACCACTGAACCTGGGTGCCATTTGCAAGATTAAAAGAAGACACTGGGGTGCTACATCTACTCGCCCCATCTGTGGTTCACCCAAGACCTCAGAATTTGATGGGTTTTTTTTAATAGGAGAGATTTATTTGAAGACATATTACAGCATATAAAACTACATAAAGACTTAATTTCCACTCAAACACTGGTAGATTTGATATAATTCATAATAAAAAAAACTTTTTAAAATTTTATTTTATGTATTTTGAGAGAGGGGAGAGGGACAGAGAGAATCCCAAGTAGGCTCCATATTGTCAGCTCAGAGCCTGATGTGGGGCTCGATCCCACGAACTGTGAGATCATGACCTGAGCCAAAATCAAGAGTCAGATTCTTAACCGACTGAGCCACCCAGGTATCCCTCTCACCACTCTTATTTAACATTGTATCAGAAGATCTAGTAACTGTAAGAAGGCTAAAAAAAAAAAAAAAAGGCATGCGGATGGGAAAGGAAGAAATAAACCTGTCCCTATTTGTAGATGACATGATTATATATTTAGAAAAGTCTAAGAAATCCATAGATTTCCTAGAACTAATAAATGAATTCAGCAAGTTTGTATAACATAAGAGCAACATGTACAAATCAATCACATGTCTACATACTAACAAATATAAGGAAACCAAAATTAAAAACACAATATGATTTACAGTCAGTTCATAGAAAATGAATTACTTAACAAAATACGCATAAAATCTGTTTGCTGAAAATTACAAAATTCTGATGAAGAAAAACTCAAAGAAGACCAAATAAATCCAGAGACATACTGTGTTCATAGATCAGAACACTCAACATAGTAAATATGGCAATTCTTTCCAAACTATTACCCAAGTTTAACACAATTCATGTCAAAGTCCCACCAGGAGTTTTGTTTTATTTTAATTTTTTCAATTTATTTTTGACAGAGAGAAAGACAGAGCATGAGCAGGGGAGGGACAGAGAGAGAGAGGGAGACAGAATCTGAAGCATGCTCCAGGCTCTGTGCTGTCAGCACAGAGCCCGATGTGGGGCTCGAACCCACAGACCACAAGATCATGACCTGAGCTGAAGTCGGACACTCAACTGACTGAGCCACCCAGGCGCCCCAGGAGTTTGTTTTTTTTTTTTTAAACATAGACAATATTATTCTAAAATTTACATGGAGAGGCAAAGGAACTAGCATAACTAAAACATTCGTGAAGAAGAATAAAGTGGCAGAAATCAGTCTACCTGATTTCAAGACATTGTATGCCTTAGTCAAAAAATCAAAACTATAGGGGCACTAGTGTGGCTCAGTTGGTTAACCGTCCAACTCTTGATTTTGACTCAGGTCACGATCCCACAATTTGTGGGATGAAGCCCTGCATTGGGCTCTGTGCTGACAGTGTGGATCCTTCTTGGGATTCTCTCTCCCTTTCTCTCTCTGACCCTCCCCTGCTTGCGCTCGCTCTCTCTCTCTCTCTCTCTCTCTCTGTCTCTCTCTCTCTCCCCCCTCTCAAAATAAATAAAAACTTTTAGAATATATCCTGCACCAAAGTAGTACATTTGTTACAATCAATGAACCTACATTGACACATTATTTTCACCCAAAGTCCTTAGTTTACATTGGGAGTCCATCTTGGTGTTTTACATTCTATGGTTTTGGATATGTATCTACCATTATAATGTCATATAGAATAGTTTCATTGCCCTAAGAATACTCTGCACTCTGCCTATTCATCCCTCCTCCTCCCTTCCTGGCAACCCCTGATCTTTTGCCTTTTCTAGAATGTTGCATGGTTGGAATCATACAGTAACAACGTTTTTTGGATTGGCTTCTTTCTTTTTTTTTTTTTTTTTAATTTTTTTTTCAACGTTTTTTATTTCTTTTTGGGACAGAGAGAGACAGAGCATGAACGGGGGAGGGGCAGAGAGAGGGAGACACAGAATCGGAAACAGGCTCCAGGCTCCGAGCCATCAGCCCAGAGCCTGACGCGGGGCTCGAACTCACGGACCGCGAGATCGTGACCTGGCTGAAGTCGGACGCTTAACCGACTGCGCCACCCAGGCGCCCCTGGATTGGCTTCTTTCACTTAGCAATATGCATGTAAGGTTTCTCCATGTCTTTTCATGGCTTGATAGCCCATTTCTTTTTGGCACTAAATAATATTCCATTATCTGTATGTACCACATTTTATTTGTACATTCACTTACTGAAGGACATCTTGGTTGCTTTCAAGTTTGGGCAAGTATAAATAAAGCTGCTACAAATATCTTTATGCAAGATTTTGTGTGGACATAACTTCTCAATTTATTTGGGTAAATACCAAGGAGCCCTATTGCTGGATTACATGGTAAGAGTATGTTTAGTCTTATAAGAAACTATCAAACTATCATCCAAAGTGGCTGTAACATTTTGCATTCTCACCAGCAATGAATAAGAGTCCCTGTTGCACCATAACCTTGCCAGCATTTGGTGTTGTCGGTGTTTGGATTTTTATCATTCTAATAAGTCCCTGGTGGTATCTCATTGTTTCAATTTGCATTTCCCTAATGACATAGGATCATAACCAGGTTTTCATATGCTTTTTTTGCCATGTATGATCTTCTTTGCTGAACACTTTGTTCAGATCTCTTGCTCATTTCTTCATTGGGTTATTCATTTCTTACTGTGGAGTTTTAAGGGTTCTTTGTATATTTTGTTGTTCTTTGTCTGTTCTTTGTATATTTTGGATAGCAATTATTTCTGATATACATCCTTTACAGAGATTTTCTCCCAATTTATGGCTTGGCTTCTCATTCTCTTGAAAATAGCCTTTTCTATTTTTTTTTTAATGGTCATTTATTTTTGAGAGCAGAGACAGAGCGTGAGTTGGGTAGGGGCAGAGAGAGAGGGAGACATAGAATCTGAAGCAGGCTCCAGGCTCTGAGCTGTCAGCACAGAGCCTGATGAGGGGCTAGAATTCACAAACCATGAGATCATGAGCGGAGCCGAAGTCAGACTTAGCCACCCAGGCACCCCTTGAAGATAGCCTTTTCAACAAGTGATGCTATAGTTATTTGCCATCCTTTCACACACACACACACACACACACACACACACACACACACACAAGACTTGACTTATACCTCACACTTTATTAAAAAAATGAACTCAGAATAGAATATAGATTTAAATATAAAGTATAAAACTATAAAGCTTTTATTTTTTAAATGTTTATTTATTTTTGAGAGCATGAGCAGGGGAGGGGCAGAGAGAGAGGGAGAGAAAGACACACAGAATCTGAAGCAGGCTCCAGGCTCTGAACTGTCAGCACAAAGCCCGATGCGGGGCTCAAACCCACCGACGGCGAGATCATGGCCTGAGCTGAAGTTGGCTGCTTAACCGACTGAGCCACCCAGGGGTCCCTAAATTCCTCTAAATTAGTAGTTAAACATGTAAATTCCTTTCCCACATTCTTCTGTGTATATTTTACAGCTATTTTCTTTGTGGTTACCATGGGGGTTACATTTAATATCCTAAAAGTTAAAACATTCCAATTTGAATTTATACCAGTTTACCTTCAGTAACACCCAAAAACTCTCTGCTCCTTTTAACAGCTAGCTCTGTTCTCACCCTTTTCTGTGACTGATATCAAACAAATTATATGTATACACATCGTATGTAGTAGTTACTTTTTTTGCTATAATTGTTGATACAACCAATAAACTGCTTAAATCTCCAGAGAATTAACTAAGTGAAAAAAGCCAATCGTAAAAGGTTATATACTGTATGATTCCATTTATACATTCTTGAAATGACAAAATTATAGAAATGAAGAACACAGATCAGTTGTCTGAAGTTAAGGAGACGGTGAAAAAGAGGTGCCTGGATGGTTCAGTTGGTTAAGTGGCTGACTTCAGCTCAGGTCATGATCTCACAGTTCTTCAGTTTGAGCCCCACATCAGGCTCTCTGCTGTCAATGCAAAGCTTGCTTCAGATCCTCTGTCTCCCTCTCTACTCCTCCACGCACTCTCTCTCTCTCTCTCCCAAAAATAAAAATTTTAAAAATAAAAAAAATTTAAAAAAACAAGGAGCGCACCTGGGTGGCTCTGTTGGTTGAGCGTCCAACTCCTGATTTTGGCTCAGGTCATGATCTCATGCCTTGTGATTTCAAGCCCCACATAAGGCCCTCTGCTGTTAGTGAGGAACCTACTTCAGATCCTCTGTCTCCCTCTCTCTCTCTGCCCCTACCCCACTCTCACACATCCTCTCTCAAAAACAAATAAACATTTTTTTTTTAAAAAAAGGAAAGGATGAAAGAATAGGGAAGTGAGTGTGGCTTTAACACACAACATGAGGGATCCCTATGGTGATGGAAAAGTTCTGTGTCTTGACTATCAATGTCAATGTCTTGTTTGTGATATTGCATTATACTTGGGCAAGATATTACAATGGGGGAACCTGGGTAATTGGTACACTGGATCTTTCTGCATTGTTTCTTGCAACTGCATGTGAATCTATAGTTATCTCAACATAAAAAGTTTAATTTTACAAATACTATAAACTCTTATTATAAAATGTTATTGTTCATCAATTCTGTAATCATTTGTTAATTCTGTGTGATGGTTACATCAACACTAATAGCATATAGTTATAATAGCATTTAGAAAGACACAACCAGGGGCACCTGGCTGGCTCAGTCAGCTTAGCGTCTGATTCTTGATTTGGGCTCGGGTCATGACCTAATAAATTGGTGGGTTGGAGCCCTGCGTTGGAGGCTGACAGTGTGGAGCCTCTTTGGGATTCTCTCTCCCTTTCTCTCTCTGCCCCTCTCCTGTTCATGATCTCTCTCTCTCTCCAAAATAAATAAACATTAAAAAAAAAAAAAAAAAAAAAGGTTGAGAACATTAGACCAGAGTGTGGAAAATAAGCATTAGGACACACTGCTGGTGAGACTGTAATTGACATGAAGTTTGAAAGGGCAATTTTGTGACTTCATCAAAAAACTATGTCCTATAGTAATGCTCTTTTACAAAATGAACAAGAGTATTTATTGCAGCAATAAATGTAAGAGCAAATAGTAGGGGAAAAGAAATCTTAACCACTTTCATCAGAGAAATGGTTTAAAAATAAGGTACTGTATGAGCAAAGATTACATTATATTGTTACTGTTAAGAAAAAGGAGATCAAGACTTACAAAGAGGGGGAAATGTCAACAGATTGCCATTAAACTTCCCTCCACAGGGCCAAACGAAATAACAAAGAGAAGCCGAAGTAGAGAGAAAACCTCCAACTTCTACGAAACCTTGACGAGGCACACAGTCATAAACTGCTGCCACAATACACTAGACTATGGATCAAACCCAGGAAGGACACGAAGGGCAGACTCAGACCTCTGTTCATTTCACACTGCGCGCAGAGACCTCCAAAACGGGGCGACCCTGGCCCAAGACCCCCAATACTCCTTTACTAGCGGACCCCTGGGGCACCGAACCACCTTCGGAGAGAAGTCATCAGGGCAGTGCTCCGGCAGCAACACTCGCGTGGATGATGTCCGGTACTGATGACAGTGCGGGGGGGTATACCAGGGACCATACAGACCAGGGTAGACCAGATTTACCAATGGTTGGGTTTCAAGTGGCAAAGACGTGGTAAAATGAGACCTCAGCTTTTTGTTGTTGTTTTTGTACTTTAATTTTTTTTTTTCCAAGATAAGTTGGTGCACTGTGTCACTTTTTAGTTTTTAAAAATAGAAGAAAGCCCAGAGTGTCGGATGCAATCCCGAGGAAAGTCAGGGATCCTCGGTTTCAATCCTGTGTCTGCTCGTTATTCACTGCGACCGCAACCAAACTGCGTTACTTGGAGCATCTGTAAAAATTTTATAAACACTAGTAGTCGCCCCGCCGCCAGGGCGATTAACAAAAAAAAGGTTTCAATTCTTGGGCCGTAATTCGGAAGCAGGCAAAAGCTGCTCCCCAATCGGGTACTGCCTCGCCGCGGCCGCGGGGTATCTCGGGACTTGTAGTCCACCCAGTCGAACTCGCTGTCCCGGCAGGCCCCGCGGCGGCGGCAGGGCTACGTGGCGCCGCGGGCTGCGACTGCGCCGGCAGGTGGAGCAAGATGGCTGCGGAGCAAGGCGTGAGGGTCGTTGGGCCCCGGCCCGGAGGGGGACTGGGAAGGGTGATTCGGGCCCTCGTGCTGCTTCTGTGTTTTGTGGCCCGCGGAGGCGCGCTTTACTTCCACATCGGGGAGACCGAAAAGAAGTGCTTTATTGAGGAGATCCCGGACGAGACCATGGTTATAGGTGCGGGCGGAGGGGGAGAGTTTGGAAAAAGACCTTGGTCTTGGGGCGGGGGGTGCGGGAGAGTCACCTCTTCCAGAAAGGGAAGCAGCCGGTCTCGCCGCGTGCTGGCGTGGGCCGACTCCGCGCCACCTCGCGCTCATCTGACCTGGACTCGCCCCACTTCCCTCCAGGAAATTACCGGACGCAGCTGTATGACAAGCAGCGGGAGGAGTACCAGCCGGCCACCCCCGGGCTCGGCATGTTCGTGGAGGTGAAGGACCCAGAGGACAAGGTGAGCCGACCCCAAAGCCCGCGCGCGGAGCCCTCCGCCCTGCGCTTAGGCGCCAGACCAGGCAGGTGCTGGTACTTCCCCTCCTAGTTGCCGCATCTGCTGAACTGCTGAAGACAGTTGGATGTTGTGAGAAGATCGCGCCCGGCTTTGCGCTCTAGGCCAAGCTTGGGCTGCTGCAGTGCTAGCGGCTCCTGTCAACCTCTTACCGACTGCTGCGTGACTCTGCCAAGTCACTGAGCTTCCCTGAGCCGGTTTCCTGGTCTGTGAAACGGAAACTCACCTATCTTACAGGTGTGGTTGGTGCCTTAATTGTGGTGCTGGCAGTCAAAGAATTTTGTCAACTCTGACGCTGTGGCATCCAGACTTTAAGGTTTCACAGGACAGAGTGCTTTCCAAAACGAAGAAGCAACTGTTAATTTCACCAGATAAGGATATTAAAGGAAAGCAAAAGAAAAAAAATCATTGATTGTCACTTTTCATTAAAAAAAAAAAAAAAAAAAAAAAGAACCACACACAAAAAAGAGTTGAAATGGCAGGAGCTCTGAATAAAGAGCCCTTTCCAACCGCAGACCCACGTCAGCTTCATTTTAGATTCTTCACCCCTGCCCCCAGAAGTTCTCAGACAAGCTTTGGCAACTACCGCGGAGCAGCTTTGGAGCTTTTAGTGTGTGGGGTGCCTATGTCTCTGTTGGCTAACTTTTGAGGCTCAGAGAGCCTTAAGACTTCTTTCCTTCCAGCCCCATCCTCTCTATAACACTCACTGAAGGCTTTTGTCTCCAGGTGATCCTGGCCCGGCAGTATGGCTCTGAAGGCAGGTTCACTTTCACCTCCCATACCCCCGGCGAACATCAGATCTGTCTTCACTCCAATTCCACCAAGTTCTCCCTTTTTGCTGGAGGCATGCTGGTGAGTGGACCCACATGGGACTCGTAGCTTTCAACCTCTAAACCCTGGTGGGGCCTGGAGACTGGCGGTGCTTTGGGTGTGAGATGAGTGTGTCGGATTTTGTGTCTCCTAATAATTTTGGGTTTCCGCTGAACATCTGGGCACAGTCCCTGAACTCCTTGTATGTGCCTTGGTCCAAGTGTCAGCCAAGTTTATTCATGCCTGTTTGCCTAGAGCCCCATAGGGCTGGACACTGTGGAGGCCTCAGCCCTGGACGAAATGCACAAATGAAGGAAGGTAGGGGGACCAGCTGTCAGTGCCTGGCATGAAGATGGAGCAGGGCTGCCCGATTTCTTTTTCTCTTCCTTGTCTGTCCCCAGAGAGTTCACCTGGACATCCAGGTGGGTGAACACGCCAACGACTATGCAGAAATTGCCGCCAAAGACAAGTTGAGTGAGCTGCAGCTACGAGTGAGACAGCTGGTGGAGCAAGTGGAGCAGATCCAGAAAGAGCAGAACTACCAACGGGTATGTGGTTGGGCCAGGAGCTCCTGGGTGGGCTTCTTCCCAGAAGCCTTCCCCTCGCTCAGCCAGGAGTGGCATGTGTGTCAGATTCATTATGAAAGCCAAGGGACTTAACTGTGCCGCTTTGCAAGTCTAAAAGGTGGGGTGGGGATCACTAACTCCAGTGTGTAACCAAGGAGACAGGCTCTTGAGAGGCCATCATTGCTCTAAATCCCAGTTACATGTACACAGTGACAGAGCGGGAATTGATATTAATACCTTGGGTGTTATTTCCATGGCTCCAGGTGCTTCCAGGACCAGCTATTTCAAACTCATTTGTGTCCAGGAGCCAGGCGGTACCATGAATGAATCTGTGACCATAAGGACTGTTGTGTGTCTAATCCTCAGTGGTCTCGGTTAATTGTCAACCCAGGGTAGCCTTGCAGATAGATACGCTAGCCCTGGCTTTTAAGAGAAGCTAGAGATCCAAGTATTTTGATGTGAATTTTTACCAGGTTTTAACTATTGGCAAAACACATCCAGTCACTGGGCCACCAGTTTGCAACTTGTGCCCACAATCCTCGAGGAGCAGTTGGGGAAGACCTGGGCAGATAGCTTAGAGCACGTGCACTCCTGAGTGCTATAGGGCAGCTCTGTCTGATGGGGTGATACTACTGGCACTTCACCTCCCCTCCTCCCCCCCCAACTGGCTCCAGGAGAGGACCAGGGGAGGGCTGTACCTGACACATGAGCAGACAGAGGTTGGTTGGTTGGTTTGAAGTAGGCTGCATGCCCAATGTGGAGCTTCAACCCCAAGAGTTGCATGCTCTACCAGCTGAGCCAGCCAGGCACCCCCAAGCAAACAGAGTTAAATGAGTGGGTTCCTGGAGGTCACCTGGCTGGGGAGGATGAATACAGTCCCCAGGTGGGGTCTCTGGCTCTTTGCAGACACTTGATTGGAACCTGGGCATAGCTCTTTGATTCTGGGGCATCCTCTGCAAAGGGAACCCAGCAGTTAGACTGGCACCAGGTGGTGCCCAGCAAACTTAAGCTCCTCTTCCGCTCTCCCCTCTCACAGTGGCGAGAGGAACGTTTCCGGCAGACCAGCGAGAGCACCAACCAGCGGGTGCTGTGGTGGTCCATTCTGCAGACCCTCATCCTCGTAGCCATCGGCGTCTGGCAGATGCGACACCTCAAGAGCTTCTTTGAAGCGAAGAAGCTGGTGTAGCCAGCTCACAGGCCATCCTTCCTCCCGGGCTGGGGGAGAAAGGGCCTCCTGGAACTGATTTCTCTCTAGCAGGAGGACTGGTTCCGAGCCATGGATGTCTGGAGGGGAAAGGGGCTACAGGCACCCCAGGCACAAGTTTAGGGCAGGAGCTTGGCTGGCTAGTACTGAGCAGGTGGTGGGGCAATGCCTGTCCCCTCCCCTGGGCTCTAAGCCCTTTGCAGTAATCACCCAGGGTCTGGTGAAGCCACTGGGAGCCCCATTGGCACCTCAGAATCACAGTGTTACTGATCAGGGATGTGAGGCTGTTGTCTGGGGTGGCTGGGGAGGGGGGAGTGGGTAGGCACGCCAGTCTTTTTTCTGTCTTCCTTTGCTAACTTGGGATTTGAGCAGGTTGGGGTGTGGCCGTGATTCCCTGCCACCCTGGGAACCTCACTGTACCCTCCTTGGGACTAGACCCAGACTGCAGATCCAGGGTATGTGTGTCAATGGAGGGTGGGGTTGAGGGGGTTGCAGTGTGGGAAACTAGCCCTGAGGTTGACCTCAGCTTCTCAACATGGTTGTCCTTTTGGGGGCTTGAGGAACTGGGGTCAGGCCAGGCAGAGGCCTTGGTGCTGGCTGGGGATGGGGCCTGCAAAGTCTTAGTTACTGATTTCATTTTCAACAAGTCTAGGTTTGTTACATTGGTTTCCCAATAAAAAATAAAAAAATTCGCTTGTCCCACATAAAGTGACTGTGCCACCGAGGTGCTCAGGGAACGTCAGTTCTTCTATGCAAAGCACTTAACATTCCAAGATGAATACCCACCTGTGAAGTTCATTCTTTCCCTCCCCTCTATACCTTTCTGTAGCAGGGGATAGTGGGTTTGCCCAAGAGCATAAAACAAGTGAATGGTGGGGGGTTGGTGCCTTGTTCAGGAAGGTAGTGTGCATTGAACAGAAGAGCACTGCGGGTTTGGGAAGAACAGAAATCCTTGGGCTGGCGGGGATGAGGATGTAGATGGTCTTAACCAACAGAATGGGATTTCAGGAGGACCTTGAAGGAGAAGGATTCGGATGTAAGAAGGCAGAGCAGCCGTGGTTGGAAGCCCTGGCAGATGGCTGGCATGGAGGTGGGTGGACGTGGTTTCCACTGGAGTTTAGGGAGGGGGCTGAGGAAGCCATTAAGGGAGGTTGGTTAGAGTTAGAAGAGACTCGCATATTACCCAGTGTTTGACACAGTTTTGGGTACTAGAACCGGAGATAAATTTGAGGAAGGTGAATCCAGCAGGGTGTGAGAAAGAGACAGGCTGGGGAGGCCAGGCTGTGGACTACCTGAACTGACAAGGGGATATGGTCTGACCTCATACTACCTCCTAGACCTCTTCCACAATAAAAACAAAAAACTTGTTTAGAATAGCCTTAGCATTACAGAAAATTCATGATGTTAGTTCTCCCTATTATTGTCATGTACCAGTATGGTACAAGTGTTCAAGTTAATGAAACAGTATTGATACATTATCTTAGTTTTATTTAAGTAATCTCTACACCCCACATGGGGCTCAAACTCATGACTCCAAGATCAAGAGTTGCACGCTATTGAGCCAGCCAGTCTCCCAATATGTTATTTTTAACTAAAGCCCATAGAGTATGCAGATTTTCTTAGCTGTTGCCTAATGCCCTTTTTTCTGTCCCAGGATCCCATCCAGGACAAGTTACATTTCACCCCTCCTTGGCTATGACGGTTTCTCAGACTTGCCTTGTTTTTTATTACCTTGACAGTTTTTAGGAGTACTGTTCAGGTATCTTGTAGAATTCCCTCAATTGGGATTTGTCTGCTGTTTTTCTCATGATTGAACTGGAATTCTGGGTTTTTGAAAGACCATAAAGGTGCCATTCTCATCCCATCATACCAAGGGTACTTATTATTAACATGATTGTGGGTGTCACTGTTTAAAACTAATTAGGATTTTTATGTGAAATCTGATTTCTTGAGGCAAATCAGATCTGACGCTAGTGGGGCTTCATTCTGATTTAACAACAATTAGCAAGACTGAAGGGCAGCTGTTCCCCTTTAGAAGGGCTTGTGCTTTCAAAGGTCACAGTCCCACCTCCCTGCTTCCATTATTGGCCTCACCCCACTGACTGGTCTCTTCAGGGGATCAGCCTTGCCTTTGTCACCAGCCAAACCTGGGCTGGATTTGCCAAAGTTCTGTAACAGAGTGCAGTGCAATGGCAGAGTTCAGCAGTAAGGTCCTTCTTTGGTCGGTTTTATGCTGGGTTTAAGTGAGAATGGGCATCGCTGGGGATGATTAATTTCTCACAGTAAAGTCCTTTTGGAAGCACAGTGGTTGAGGCCGTAGATTGTGCAAAGTATCTTGGTTTACACCCTGAATTGCCTGTGTCTTCATTTCCTCATTTTTAAAGTGGGCATAGTAAGTACACTACCCATAAGGACTGAATGAGAGAACAGCAGTAAGCAACTTCGAACAATGACGGGCACATAGTAAGAACTCAATAGATGTTAGCTATTTATGAGGGAACTTCACATTTTCCGAAGAGCGGAGATCAAGCCTAAGGACTCTGCTGCCGTCTTCTCCCAGGTGGGAGGCTGGCCCAGCCAGCTAGGTTCACACTGTGCCAGGACGGATCTAAGAACCCAATCTTCCTCCCCCTTCAAACAACCCCACCCAAGTACCCCTCTTCTGTGTAAGGGCCATCGTTTACATAGCGTTGCCTATGTGCCCAGCACTGTGCCAAGTATCCTTGCATGTTACGTTCTCCATTAACCCTCACAGCAACGTGTAGCTCAGGAACTATTTATACATGCCAGTGAGGAAAGATGCCAAGAGATTGTGCTTGCCCCCCAAACACAGCCGAACTGGCAGAATCAGGTTTCGAATCCAGTCTGTCTGCAGTGCTTGGCTCCTAACCACTACGTGGGGTCTGGGCTGAACCCAAGTCGGAGTCCAGAGCTTGGCCTTGCCACCCTCCGATCTTGCTACGGGAGGAAGCATGCACCACCTGGGACCGAGAAGGGAGGAGGAAGGGGCGGCAGGACGGAGATACAGATCATGCCAGAGCGCTGGAAATCTGGAGTCTAAGTACAGTACCGGCCCAGTGACGTGAGCCCCCTCTGAGGTCTCGGTTTCCCGGGAGAACAAGCAGTTCCCCAGTGGGCAGTTAGCGGACCGGCGACAGGAGCACTCAAGCGGTCCTCGAACGCGGAACGTTTGAAGCTGCGGCTCCCGGGAGCACACGGCGCGGCTGGAGCGGCGGACCCGGCGGACCGAGGGGCGGGGCGGACTGGCCGGGGCGGGGCGGGAGGCGGAGGCGCCGCGTAGGCCCGGGAGGCCGGGCCGGCCCGGCTGGGAGCTCGAGTCCCATGCGCCGCCACCTCCCCCCACGATGTTCCCCTCCCGGAGGAAAGCGGCGCAGCTGCCCTGGGAGGACGGCAGGTGAGCGGCGGCGGCCGGCCCGGGCCCCGTCCTCCCGGGTGCCGATCCTTTCCGGGCCGCCCCGCGGAATCTAGGAGCCCGAGGACGTCGCGTCCCTGGCTGCGGGGCTTTCTGAGGGTCTGTGGTTCTCCCAGTGGGCCACTGGCTCGCTCTGTATACCGGGTCTCTGTCTCTCCGTGTAGGTCTCTGTCTCTACCAGTCTCCGCCACTTCGCGGGTCTGTATTTCTCCGATGACTTCCCTTTGTGAGTTTCTGTCCCTCTCTTTGCGAGTCTGTCCCTCGGTGCGGGTCTCTTTGTGTCTGTGTTTCTCCGCTGGCATCTGTCTTCGTGCGGGTCTCTGACTGCGTTGACCTCTCTCAGTGGATCTCTGTCTTTCTGCCTGCCCCCGGCCTCTGAGGGTCTTTATTCCTTTTCTCTGGTCTCTACTTCCCCCCATCACATCCGTGTAATCTCAGACCCCATCCTCCTTCAGGCTTCCCCATCCTTTGCTGACCGCCCAGAAGAACACACCAGAAAGAATCTCTATGCTAGCCTGGTAGGCCACTGACTGGCACGAACTAGGCACTCCTCACACGTAATGCTGGTTCATTTCCGGTGCAGCTGTACTTGAGTGGGACCTCCTGCATGTGTTAGGTGTGAACTTGATCCAGACCTTAGCTGATGATGTTTTCCTAAACAGTATTGGGGTAGGGGAGTTATTCGGCTTTCTAGATTTGGGAGAACACCCACACTTCATTCGTGAGATGTGCCCCCAAAACTCTTCTCACCCGGCACACACACCCAGATAGTGGGTCTCCGCCCAGTGAATATCACCTCTTCCCCCGTATGTCTCTTAAGTTTGCCAGGTGCCAAAAGATTCGGGAACATAGTGGGCAAAAGGCTTGTGTTTGGGGGATTTTGCAGACTTGGTGTTGAAGCAGGAAGACAGGAATGTAATAGAAAGAAAGCCTGGACAGTGTGGAGTCAGCCCTGGGCAGGAATCCTCTTTAACAGCCATGTGACCAGGAACAGATCACTTAATCTTTCTGACCTCAGCTTTTCCATCTCTGAAACAGGGATCATAATATCTACTCTACAGGGCTGTATAAGGATTAAAAGAAGCCACGTATGTAACACTCTTGACACTGTGCCTGGCAGGCAGGAGGTATCTACCTTTGCAGTTGCGAGGTGCTGTAACCAGAACAGCTGATATTCAAACCTATATCACTAAGATTTGTGTAAGGGCAGAAACAAAAGGTAATAGAGGAGAATTTCCATTTCCACATCCCTTTCCGTAAACCTTTGGTACATACCTGTGTTCCCAGAAAAAGTTACTGCTGTCAGTTCCTGCTTTTGACACAGGGATACAAAGGTCCAGGCAACAGATTCAGGCTAGCGTAGCAGTTAAGAGTGCTAGCTCTGGAGCCAGCCCAGCTGGATTTGACTCTGCCTTTTCTAGCCCTGGGCACAGGTTGATGGAGATAAACCTCACTTAGTCGGCCCCTCGGAGCAGGGTGCCCTGGGCCTGGGAGCAGCTGGGACTGCAGTTCTGGAGTTTGCCACCAGGCGGCACCAGGAGTTCTCGGTGTCCGCTGTCCTGAGGAATTGACATTTGGCTCTGAATTCAGTTGCTCAGCCATTTGGGCCCTTAAAGCCCAGGATAAGATTGCCTATGAGAATGTGATCCTGCAAAGGGAAGCTGGGCTGAAGCAATAGCGTGTGACAATGCATGGAATGCCCAATCCATGCCATACCCCTGGATGATGGTCACTGCTTCTTTTCCCAAAGGTGGGAGATTTCCTCATGTCCATGTCCCCGGTCTCCACCCCAGCCCCAGAAAGAACCCAGGGGGCGAGGGAGAATCTGTAGAGGTTCCAGCCTTCCCAGGCCACTGGCAGAATTGGGCTCCGCTCTTCCCCAGCGGAAACCCCCACCACAGGACAATGGGGGGTAAGTCTTAGCTGGCCACCCCTCTGCTGTGTGTGAGACCCAGCTTCAGGGTTGCTGGCTTCCAGGTTGGCAGTTGTGTGTTAGAGAAAGTCAGGAGTTGGTCTGGCTCTGGCGTGTGACTTAAAGCATGCCCTGACTGCTTGAACCCTTCCTGTAACTCACCAAGCAAGCCCTTTGCTGTCTAAACTGTTCTGGGGCCGCAGACAGGAATGGCTTATCTAGGGGGACGACCAGCAGGGACACAAGGGATTACAGAACTCTGAATGCTTCGAAGAAGGAAGGACCAGATACCATGGAGAGAGCATGCATGTCCGTTTGTGTGCACGTTAAGGGTGGGCAGTGCTGGCCCTGACGTTGGAGTTGAGGTAGAGGGACGTTGCTGGTTATGACATGGGAGTTTGGCTCTGAAGGATCATCAGAGGGCATCTCAGACTGAAGTGGCAGGCTGTGTCAGGGCTGGAGCATGAAGGAACATGGTGAGTGGTGAAGGTCTGGGTTACCCAGTGTGTGGCACTGGGTGAGTGGTGGGGGGGCGAGTGCAGGCAAAATGTATACTACCTTGTAGCTAACTGGTGACTCCCAAAGGCTATAAAGCAAAGTGATTTGCAGGTTGTTTCAGGGGGGTAGACTAGAGAGAGCTTCCCTTGTCTTAGGTTCCTCAGCTCCTTCTCTGTCCTCAGCAGAGAAATCTGGTAAATTCCACCTCTCTAACCCAGACAGCGATCTCTCCCAGCACGACCTCGGTGTCCAAGCGATTCAGATGCACTTCCAGCTTCTAAACGGAGTCTGATTTCCATACCTAGCCCTGATCTTTCTCTCCCTGTCCCATCTCTCCTCCCTTGTCACATGAGCTGCCTCTTGGACTGAAGATTGGAGTCTCATTCAGTGAACAGCGACTGTCAGTTTGGGTCTTGCATTGTTTTGGGGGTAGGTTGGATCTCCCCAGGGTAAACACTGGTCTTTTCCCTGGAACTGATGCCAGGCCCCTGCCTTGAGGACCTTTCTGGTGTGAGAAGCAGGACTGAAGTGAGGGTTTATACTGGGGGTAAACTTACAGAGGAGGAGGACTGGAAGGTGGTGGGTGGGATCTCTAAGGCAGGGCTCCTGCCCTCGGCTCAGGCTCAGACCCTTCAGCCACCGTACTGGAGAACAGCAGGTACCAGAGACCAGGAGTCTTGCCCCTGCCCTCCAGCAGCTCTTGGTCTGACCCGGACTCACTTACAGAAAGTAAGAGGGCGTGAAGGAACTGGGGCAGCTCTGACCCGGGGTTGGAGGGCTTCCTGGAGGTGCAGTGACACCTCCTGGGCCTAGAGCAGTAAGCAGGATTCCGATGTGTGGTAGCAGCATGAACAAAAGCGTTGACGTTGCTTCTGCACTAACTGCCAGGCGCGTGGGGCAGACCAGTCATGTGCACCTTACCAGTGGGGAAGCCAGAGAAGGGGTCTGCCAAAGGGCTCCGGCTCCACTCTCCCTTCTGACCCCACCCCTGCTCTTGTCCCAGGTCCAGGTTGCTCCCCAGCAGCCTTCCCCGGAAATGCTCCGTCTTCCACCTCTTCGTTGCCTGTCTCTTACTGGGCTTCCTCTCCCTGCTCTGGCTGCAGCTCAGCTGCTCTGGTGATGTAGCCCGGGCAGCCCGGGGACAAGGGCAGGAGACCCCAGGCCCACCCCACTCCTGCCCCCCGGAGCCACCTCCCGAGCACTGGGAAGAAGACACGTCCTGGGGTCCCCACCGCCTGGCAGTGCTGGTGCCCTTCCGTGAACGCTTCGAGGAGCTGCTGGTCTTTGTGCCCCACATGCACCGCTTCCTAAGCAGGAAGAAGGTCCCGCACCACATCTATGTGCTCAACCAGGTGGATCACTTCAGGTAGGGACGGCCTCCCAACTCGGCCCCCCCTCTCCAAGGCCTCCCCTTGCCCAGGCCCCTCGGCTGCTCCCTCTCCCACTGGGGTCCAGTGCCAGGGGTGCCTCTGGCCTGGGAAAGACCACCCAGCGCAGTGGCGGGAGGGTGGGAACAGTAAACCCCTCTCGCTGGTGTGACGGGAATTTGAGGGGAGGATTGGGGCTAAGGAGAGTCCTGGTGTGATACCCATTTTGAAAGGATCGCCATGGCTGTCGTAGGAGGAATACCTTTTACCAGAACAGGAGAATGGGGCAGGGCTGGGAGGCCTGCTGGGCTGTTGGACGGGAGGGCCTCTTGGCTGTAGGGGAGCAGGGGTGGAGAGATGTGAGGGGGAGGAAGCACAGACCGAGCTTTCCAGTGGATTGGCTGTGGGGATTCGGGAAAGGCAGGGTCAAGGCCACAGCTTCGAAGCTGTTCACAGTCTACTGTTACCCTGGGGTCCTTGCCCTTTACCACGCGCCGCTCCCCTCCGTGAGCCAGTGCGCACATCTCACGCTCCACCTCCACCTCCTTTCCCTCCACCTCGCTCCTCTGGGAGGCAGACCCGAAGGCTCTTGGACCCCGCCAGGCCCTTTAGGCCACAGTACCGCCCAGTCTTCACAGCCCACCCTCCTCGTCCTCACTTTCTCCTCACCCACCTTGGAGTCCACGGTCCATCATTAACATCTGTCATCTTGCACTTCTCACCTCCCTGACCCACCTGCTGCTGGCTGCTCCATGCCTATCCTGGGGCAGCTGGCTGTCCCCCCCCAGGCGATGAGCCCTGGCCCAAAAGGGCCCTCTGGCCTGCTGCCTCTCCTCCTCTGAGGCAGCCCGGCACCCTTTCTCCTGTCCCTCTCCTCATCAGCCGTGGCTGATGACTTTGCTCCCTGTTTGAGAAGTCGAGCCAACAGGAAGAAAGTGAACCCTCCAGCCTCTGTGCTCACGGACTAGGCTCCCACCATGCTGGGGATGCACTGCCCCAGCCCCTCCAGGGCCAGCTCTTCTGGTCTGGCGCTGGGTCCCCTTCTCGCTCTCCTACTCAAGGACATTGCTTCAGCCATCCACTCCTTTCTCTCCCTCCTGGATTGGTTTCTCCTCCCTTCTGGGGCATTTGCATCAGCAAACATACTGAAATAGCTCCTGTCTAAAAAGAGAAGGAAAAGCCCCCGTGACCCCTTGCCCACCCCTGTCACCTCATTCCTCTGAGCCCCTTCAGAGCAGAACTTTCCTGTCTCCCCTCTCACTCTCTCTGGAACCTGTTCCACTCAGATGTTTACCCCCCTCACTGAAGCAACTCTCACTGATGTCACCAGTGAGCCCACCTCCTTAATCCAAGCACTGTTCTCAGTCTTCCACCACCAGGTAACATTGGCCAAGTGGGTTACTTCTTCCTCTTGGAAGCACCTCCGTTTGACTTCTGAGACAGCACTCTGGTTCTCCTCCTTCCTCACCTCTGCTAAGTCCTTTGCCCGTTCTACCTCACCTCCCTGACCTCTCGACTGGCGCTCTTAGGGCTCAGTCCTTGGGCATCTTCTTTTCCGGCTGCAGTCACTCCCTGGGAATGTCATCCGGCCTCGTGGCACTAAACCCCTTCTGTGCCCTGGTGGCCCCCAAGTCTGTGTATTCCCGGCCTAGACCACTCTCCTGACCTCCAGCCCCCTGCGTCTGGGCACCACATAACCCTCCGTCTGGTGGTCCCGAGCATCCCAAGCTTCACATGATCAAGGCTGAATGTCTGCTTTCCCACCCGCCCTCTTCCCTATTTCAGGAGATGGCAGCTCCTCGCTTCCGGTTGCTCAGGCCAAAAAGCCTTCGAGTCATTGTCACCTCCTCGCTTTCCCTCAGCACACCCCGTCCCTCAGAATGTGTCTCAAATCTGCCCACTTCTCACCACCTCCCTGAGCTAAATCACCATCGTCTCCCACCCAGATGATCGTAGCCTTCCAACCCTGAGCCTCCCTTCTCTTCTCAACACCCCAGCTAGAGTGATCCTGTTAAACTGGAAGTCACAGCACATCCTGGCTCTGCTCTCAGCCCTGCAGGGGCTCCTGCGTGGTACCCGGGGTCACACCCCAAGCCTGTCAGGGGCCAGTCCCCCACTGGCCTCATCCCTGAAGCCCCCCTGGTCACCCTGCTTGGTCACACAGGTGTCCGCTCCTGCCTCGGGCCTTGGCAATTGCCTTCCCCTCTCCTTGGAGACCCACTCCCTCTACCCGCTTCTGGCTCATTCCCTCAGGCCTTCACAGGTCACACCATTACCCTGGCCTTCCTGCTGGCCCTGTCTGCAAGAACACCTGCCCCACCCCCCAGCATGCTCTCCCCTCCTAACCGCGTGCGCGCTTCTCTCCTCCGTAGCCCTTGCCGTTGGCTGGCTGGTTACATATACACTTATTGATTTCTGTTTCCTCTTATCAGAACCTCAGCTCCTCGAAGGCAGGGCTTTGATTTCTCTCGGCCATAGCCCCAGTGGGCCGGACGGTGTCTGGCACATAGCTGGCAGTCGGTGGACGTCTGTGTGATGAGCAGACGGCAGGCGGGCAGCCGGGCAGCCCCACGGGGAAGTCGGCGTCGGGTGGGAAGGCAGCACAGGCGCAGGGGGGGCGGGCGCCACGGAGGACAGGCTGTCACGCAGTTTGGGGAGAGCGACCTCACCGCCCCCCACCCGTGCAGGTTCAACCGGGCGGCCCTCATCAACGTGGGCTTCCTGGAGAGCAGCAACAGCACGGACTACATCGCCATGCACGACGTGGACCTGCTCCCCCTCAACGAGGAACTGGACTATGGCTTCCCCGAGGCCGGGCCCTTCCACGTGGCCTCCCCAGAGCTGCACCCGCTCTACCACTACAAGACCTATGTGGGCGGCATCCTGCTGCTCTCCAAGCAGCACTACCAGCTGGTGAGGCGGGGGGGGGGGGGGCCCGCCTGGGGCGGGCATGGGCAGTAGGAGGGACGGTCCCGGGCCCAGCGGATGAGAGGGTCCTGCCCTGGCCGGTCAAGGGAGTCCGGGAGCAGGACCGAGCCAGTCAGCGAGGATTCAGCCGCAGTAGCGGGAACCCCCTGTGAGCTGGCTTCGGGAGACTCGGGGTTCGTTGGTTCTCAATGGAACAGTCTGGGCTGGCTTCAGGGGTGGCTTGCCAGGCCTCTTAGCGTCACCAAGGACGTCTCTCACCTCGGCTTTCTCTGGAGTGGATTTGTTCTCAGGCCTATGAGGTGCACGGTGGCCGTCCTGGCTGCACACTGCGTGCACCCAGGCCCGGGTTCAGTGGACGGTGAGGTCTCTTCCCCAGCAGCCAGGACAGGAGTCCCAGAACTGCACCACCCTGGCTCCTGATTGGCCTGACTTGAGTAGGGGTGGGGGAGAGGGGGCTACCCCTGAGTCCATTGTTGTGGCTGGAGGTGGAGGGGGCGGGGGGCGGTGAGGGAGTGAAGGTGGAGAGAGGTTGGGGAGTAGGTGAGGGTGAGGAGAGAGAGTGGGAAGGACCGAGTGGCTTAGACACTGGTCTTTTGCCCTTTTCTTCAGGCTGCAGCTGAAGCCAGCTTTACAGAAATGAAGCCCTGAGTTGGGTGGCTAATAGGTGTCTGTCGCAGGGCCCAGCTGCCCCTGTCCCCACAGGAAGAGACCAGGGCAGAGCCTCCCAGGAGAAAAGGGGGTATCGGGCAGGCAGAAATCAAGCAGGATTGGCACTTCTGCCCATTGCCAGTTGCCCTGAAGAGGTGCCTTCCACCAGTCAGCCTTTTTTTTTTTTTAATCTATTTATTCTGAGAGAGAGAGAGAGAGAAGAGGAGGGGCAGAGAGAGAGAGAAAGAGAAAGAATCCCAAGCAGACTCTGTGCCATCAGCACGGAGCCCGACACGGGGCTCAAACTCAAAAACTGTGAGATCATGACCTGCGCTGAAACCAGAAGTGACACTCAACTGACTGAGCCCCCCAGGCGCCCCCAGTCAGACATTTTTGAGAAACCAATCGTGTCACACAGACTCAAGGCCCCATGAGAACAGGCAAGGGGCCTGGCATGTGATGGCTGTCCCCCAGTAGCTCAGAGGTTGCGGGAACTATAAGCCTCTGGGTGCACATTAGAACCTCCAGGGGAGGAGGAGGAGAAAGGGGGCTTTGGCCTACTCCTGGGTGGTCAGAGACCAGGGAGCGCCCTGGGAGGATGGGGCAAGTGACTCTCCCTGTCTCTGTGTCAGTGCAACGGGATGTCCAACCGCTTCTGGGGCTGGGGCCGCGAAGATGACGAGTTCTACCGTCGCATCAAAGGGGCCGGGCTGCAGGTAATACTCCCCCCAGGGCTCCCCACCTCTTCAGCATCGGGGCTGCCCCAGGGTTCCCTTCCCTGCCCTCAGATGACATTCCTGGGGCTTAGGGATGACACCCCCAGTTCCGATCTCAGCCTGGCCCCCGATAGGCACACCTCTACTGCAGAATGGCAGTACAGGCCCCTGCCCGTGGCCCGTGGCAGGCGGTGGGACCCCAGAGGACTAGCGGTGAGGACCGGGGCTCCAGGAGGGCGGCCTGACCCAACTTCTTTGGCCTTCTTAGCTTTTCCGCCCCTCGGGAATCACAACTGGGTACAAGACATTTCGCCACCTGCATGACCCAGCCTGGCGGAAGAGGGACCAGAAGCGCATCGCAGCTCAAAAACAGGTGCTGGCTGGTCCCCTGACTGGGGATGGTTAGGTGGTGATGTGGGGAAGCAACAGGGCCAAGCATTTCACCAATCTCTCCTCCGGCCCAGATGGCCCTGCCCTCCCCTGCGTGGCCCAGGCCAGTCTCTGGGCATTCTGCTTGGGCACTGTGCCCTGTGCCGGTGGCCGCTATGGGCACCTGGCCACGTGGGTAAGCTGAGACCTCGGCGTCCATGCAGGCAGGGAGCAGGGGAGGGCCTCAGCTATCGGTGCCAGCGTCCCAGGCGGACCTGTGACACGGGAACCACCATCCCCCAAACAGCCTCTTCTTTAGGAGCCATATTAGCCCACCTGAACGATCTCAGCCCTCTTGCTTACTGGTGGGGTGCAGCTGCGGACAGCCGGTGGCCTCAAAGCCCTGAGTGCATGCTCTCTCTCCGTGTCCTCCCCAGGAGCAGTTCAAGGTGGACCGGGAGGGAGGCCTGAACACCGTGAAGTACCGTGTGGATTCCCGCACAGCCTTGTCTGTGGGCGGGGCCCCCTGCACTGTTCTCAACATCATGTTGGACTGTGACAAGGCTGCCACCCCCTGGTGCACATTTGGCTGAGCCAGCTGAACAGTAAGGAAGCCTGTGCCCACAGGCCACACTGCTTACTCAGGCTCTGGATAAAGCCTCAGGCCCCGGGGCCCACCTCCCCTAGGATGTGGGGTGGCCTGAAGCAGCGGATCGCAAGCCGCACATTTGCAGCAGCCCAGCCCCCAGAGGTGGGCTTGAGCCAGGACAGGACACACACAGGGTGCCTGGGACGCTGCTAGCAATAAACAGTGATGGAGAGAGACTGGGACGTGGCTCTCACCTGGGACTGTCCGCCCCGCCTTCCTGCTCGCCCTGCTCTCCCCGTCTTCGCGCACCCACACCTAAGGGCTTTTCCTTCCCCTGGACGGACGGCTTCATGCCAAGATGCAGTTCTGAAGCCAGGCCGCTGACATGGGTGGCCAGGACAATGCAGAGGGTTAAAACTGCAGGTTTCTGTGCAAGCCCCACAGAAAGGGAACAGCTGAGACCAGCTCTCTCTGGCTATCGCCATGCAGGAATGCCGGCCTGGGGTGGGCCAGATCTTCTGAGTTCTCAAAAAGAAACTTGAATTCTGGATTCCTGAGTGAAATCGGTTCGTTTTTAAATGATAGCAGCTAATTGAAACTTCAGAAAAGTGTGGCGGGCCGAACAAATGTGTCATGGACCACCAGTTTGTCACCTGGGGCTGAGCGGAAGGGGACGGGGGAAAAAGATGGCACCTCTCTTAGTTATAAGCTGGTAGGGGGGTAGGGCAGGGCTGGGGACGCCAAGGTCAGGGGAGGCTCAGGTGGGAGAGACGCCGAAGGCCAAGGTTCCTGCCACCTCCCACAGCCCTCCAGGCTTCGCTGCCCTTCTGGGCAGTCTGCCCCCCTCAGGCCGTGGTGGGCTCTGACTCTGGGGTGGGGGTGGCTTCATTCTACCACACTGAGACAGAACTAGACCCACAGGACTGGACTCGGGGTAGGCAAAATGTGGTGGCAAGGACTTGGTCATAGCTTGAGGGTGGGAGGACCACGTTTCTGAGGCGAGAGGGAGAAGATGAAAGGCAGGAGCATCCTGCAGTGTTCCCCGCATGCGGGCAGATTACCACTGATCACACGATGTCCGGGAGGGGTGAAGGAGGGGAGCCGAGGGAGACCATGGAACTGGGGAGTGACCTTGGAGGAATTATCTGGAGGGAAGCTGGGGGCCAACGAGAGTGGGAGGTGAGGGGCTCTGCAAGGCAGATCATTCCTTCAAGGCATTTGACTGCCAAAGATTTGGGCCAGTGGTCAAAGGAATCTGGGGACTGGTTAAGGGTGGTTTGGTTAACAATAAATAGGACACCCTAAATGCTAGAGGAAGGGATTGAAGTCCCAAAGTTCAGGAGGATGGATTCAACAGCTGTGCTCCAAAATGACTACCCCTCAGAGGGTGATCTCAGTGCTGCTGGGTGCCATTGTGTGTGATGCGCACTGCACCACCTGAGCACAGCATAATGGAGTAGTGTATCTGTTCAGATGTACAACAGAGGTTCCATATCCTCAACTGACCTCGCCCAGCAATTCAGCTTCCCTCAGTACAGTGAGGAGCAGATGGACTAATTACAGTGCAGGGGTGCTGGGAGGGGCTTTCTCAACCTTGAGGCCCAAGAGAGGGGAACGAGCCGCTCCCTGTGTGCCAGTCTCTGGACAACCCCGGCTGCATCATCTTGGACTTAACATAGCGTGGAGGCAGAACAGCAGCCTCTTTGGTGTTGGTGTGAATGGATGTGACGTCAAAGCCCCCAGCTCTGCACACTTCTCTCCCTGGCTTGTAGCAAGACCTAAAAGGATGAGGAGACCCTCCTCGCCATCTGCATGGAGGGCATAGAATGAACAGAAGAAAAGCAGGATCCACTGCCTGAGCCTGGACTGGGGCACAACTCCAACCGTGTGGTCCCCCACCCCCTGTGGTCACTGCCACCACCTCCTTCAAGGAGCCTGTAAGCACCCAGCCCGGGCCTGTTGCAGCCTGAATCCACAGCCTCCCTCCCTCCCCAGCCCAGGTGTCCCCCCGGGGGGTCTCTCCAGGAAAGTAGGAGAGGACTGAGCGGTGCCTGGCAAAGGGAGAAGAAGCAGACAGCTCTGCAAATGCCAGAGCATCTTGGTGCCTCCGTGGCTCCATGGAGGGGGACTAACATCCCCGTGTTGCTGGCCAGGGCGTGGATGAGATCAGCCCTGGATGTAGCAATACCTGCCACGGCACTTGTCCAACTTGGTGGCTGTAATAGCAACTATAACAAGCAGGCACTAGTCGAGCATTCACCACGTACAGGATTCTTTATGTTGCATTATCTCATGGGGCCTCCCTCTAGCTAAGCTAGGTCCTATTTATTAACCTGTTTTATGGAGGACAATGATGAAGCATAGAGAGATAAGTAGCTTGCCAGGGTCAGAGAGGTGATACTTGATGGAGCTTGGGATCTGAACCCCACGACCGTGGCTTCAGAGCCAGATTCCTTCATCCCTGGCCTGTACAGCAGGTGCCAATGCACAGAGGCTCCTTCCCTTCCAGACCTTCCCTCCTCCTCTTCCCAGCTGGGGAGGGCTGATGGGGAGGGCTGACCAATGAGATCTGGTACCCCTCCCCGCCCTGGGACAAAAGCAGAGCCTTGGGGGAGAGACAGAGTGTCTGCCCCATGCATCCTCTGCCTGGAGTAAGATGGAGATTTGGCTGCTGGAGTGGTCCCTTGGAGCATCAGCATGATCCACAGCATGGCACTGTGTCTGAGGAATATACTTGGGGCTTTGGGAAGGCCTCCCCAAGGAGGTGGGGTCTTGCTGGTGAAGTCATTGCAGTCATGATGGGAAGGGTTCCAGAGGGATCAGCAAGTGCGAGGCAGAGACACCGGGGCAGTGTGTCACACTGAGGGGCTTGGAAGCAATTTGGGGTGTCCCTGGTACCCCAATACAGTATAGGAGTCAGAAGAGGTGGGCGGCAGAGGAAAGCTTAAGGTGACCCATGAGGATCTGTGAAGGCCACGCTGAGCACCGCGTACATTATTCCGCAGGTGCAGGAGTTTCCAAGCAGGGGAGGGTCTGAGCAAGGAGACAGTTATGGTTAGGTCTCTGTTACAGAAAGATCCTTGGGTGCTGGTGCAGGGGGTTGGAGGATGGAGTCTGGAGGGAGCACTTAGGCTGAATAAGAGAGGATGAATCCTGGGGTGCCTGGGGGGCTCAGTTGGTTGAGCATCGGACTCTTGATTTCAGCTCAGGTTATGATCCCCCATTTCATAAGTTTGAGCACGGCTGTGCTGACAGTGCAAAGCCCGCTTGGGATTCTCTCTCTCTATCCCTTCTCCCTCTCTCTCTCAAAATAAGTTTTTAAAAAAATTAAAAAAGGGATGATGAAGCCAGACTGAGCCCTTCCTTCATGGAGGGTCTGCCTCCCCGCACACTCTTTCCCAAAAGGCCAAATGGAGATCTCTAGCCCTGTTGCCCTCTCAGCCCTCATGCCTTGAGGGCTTTTTATGTGTGTGTTTTTGTTTTTGTTTTAAAGGACAAACCAAAGGAAAAGCAACTTCACTTTCAGCTTCCTCTCGGAAGGGGTTTGGGGAGGTCTGTCACTCCCACCTTCACAACAGGAACAAACCAGAAAGCAACCACTTTTCTTGAACCCAGCAGAGAAGTGACGCAAACTGCCACCCTCCAAATCTGGACAGACTGGCAAATACAGCCAAGATCGGCTAACCTAGAGCAAAGCTGCTGGGGCCACAGTTTGGTAGGGGTACTTTTGTTGTAATTTTGACCAATCGGTGAAGGCTGAGGAGTGTGGCCAAGAGCCATGGAAAGTCCCCTCCTGTCTTTAGCAGAAGAGAGGGGAAAGTTACCATTTAAAAATACACCCTGGGGCACCTGGGTGGGTCCGTAGGTTGGGCGGCAGACTTTATCTCAGGTAGCAATCTCACAGTTTATGAGTTCAAGCCCCGTATCAGGCTCTGTGCTGACAGCTCAGAGCCTGGAGGCTGCTTCAGATTCTGTGTCTCCCTCTCTCTCTCTGCCCCTCCCCTGCTCTCTCTCTCTCTCTCTCTTTCTCTCGCAAAAAAAAAGAAAGAAAAAAAAATTAAAAAATGTTTAAAAACATAGCCAGAGTAGTCCCCCTGACAAAAGCCTGCTCTCCAGAGCCTTATTTTTCTCACGGGAGGGTGGGGCTAAGGACAGTTACCCAACTGCAGTTCCTACTAGCTTTTCTGCCTCACCCAAGGAAGAGGGGACAAAGCTGAGACACCTGTGAATGTCACAGCCCAGGGACACAGACCCACCAGAATACTGAGATTTCATCATAAAATTATAAAATGCTTTCCCTTTCCTTAACCCCTTGCCACCAAGTCAATAAGCCTCCAGTATGACAATAGCAAGTTACAGCTGAAAGAGCTTCAGGGCGCAGACTGCCTTTAGAAAGGTCTTGGAGAGGAGCTCCTGGGTGGTTCAGTTGGTTGAGTGTCTGACTCTCAATTTTGGCCCAGGTCATGATCCCAGGGTCATGGGATCAAGGCCCAAATCACGCTCAGCTTGCAGCCTGCTTGAGATCCTCTCTCCCTCACTCTCTCTCTCAAAAATAAAAAATAGGGCACCTGGGTGGCTCAGTCGGTTAAGTGTTCAACTTCGGCTCAAGTCATGATCTCGTGGTTTATGAGTTCAAGCCCAGCATGGGGCTCACTGTTGGCAGCTCAGACCCTGGAGACTGCTGCGGACCCTCTGTCTCCCAATCTCTCTCTGCCCCTCCCCCACCTGCACTCTTTCTCTGTCTCTCAAAAATAAGCATTTTAAAAAATCTTTAAAAAGTAATACAATAAAATAAAAAATTTAAAAGACAACATAAATTTTTAAAAAAAAAGATAAAAAGCTCTTGGAGAAAGTCAAAGACTGCAGAGGGAAAGAAACAAACAAGGACACTAGAAGAACTTAAAGCCACTGGCACCTAAAGCTACAGTTAAACACCAAACCAGTCCGAATCCTAGCCAGACTAGCATCAGACCTCACATTAAATGTCTATATCAGTCCCTTTACCCAACAAATCCTGCATTTCAAGCCATGCTAAAAGTCGAAAGAAAGAAAGAAAGAAAGAAAGAAAGAAAGAAAGAAAGAAAGAAAAAACAGACTGAAGACGAGAGCAAGAATCAGCACCAAACTCAGATATGACACAGATTTTGGAATCCTCAGGACATTTAAAATAACTATGACGCCTATGTGAAGGGCTTGGGATATTGCGATTTATCAGAAGTATATATACATTTGGGGAGCACCTGGGTGGCTCAGTGAGTTAAGCGTCCTACTTCGGCTCAGGTCATGATCTCGCAGTTCGTGAGTTCAAGCCCCATGTCGGGCTCAGCACTGTCAGTGCTTGGGATTCTCTCCCTCTCTCTCTCTGTCTCTGCCCCTCTCCCGCTTGTTCACACGCACATGCACATGCATGCACACTCTCAAAATAAATGAATAAACTTAAAAAAAAGAAATATACATATTCAGATGACCAAAAGATATTTCTTCTCAAATATCTGGCCTTCGTTCCGTGGTTCCTGGCTCACACAGCTCATAAAAACCTTTGGCATTTCCTGAGTAATAAGAGGATTGGGACCATCTTTTGTTGTAATATTTGGTCTCTTATCCTCAAGAGCTCCTGAAATCTCTCAAGGAGCCATAAATGTAAACTAAACCCCTTTCCACTACAACTAGGTTTATGTGACACCTTGGTTTTTTTTTAAGAGTTTTATCATTTTTGCCCTTAAATTAAGGTCTGCGGTCCATTTTAATTTTTGTATAACGGTCTGAGGTAGGGGTCCAATGTCATTCTTTTGCATATGGACATCCAGTTTTCCCAGCGTCGGTGTGTTGAAAAGACTATTCTTTCCGCCATTTAATTGTCTTGGCTGACAACTGTTGAAAATCAATTGACCCTAGAGGTAAGACTCTATTTCTGGACTCCCAATTCTATATGTCTGTCCTCATGCCAGTGCCATTCTGTTCTGATTATTGTAGCTTTATAGTACGTTTTAAAATTGGGAAGTGTGAGTCCTCCAGCTGTGTTCTTTGCAAGATTGTTTTAGCTATTTTGGGTCCCTGGCATCCATGCGGATTCTAGGATTAGTTTATCAATTTCAGAGGCCTGGGGGAAGAAGTGGAATTTTGATAGGAGTAACACTGATTCTGTATGTCAATTTGGAGAACTGCCATCTTAACGATATTAAGTATTCAATCCACAAATACAGGGTATGTTTCCATTTGTCCATATCGTCTTTAATTTCTTTTTTTTAAGTTTTTATTTATTTATTTTGAGAGAAAGAGTGAGCACACGTGAGCAGGGAAGGGGCAGAGAGAGAGAGAGAGAGGATCCCGAGCAGGCTCTGAGCTGTCAGCACAGAGCTGGATACAGGACTCGAACTCACCAACCGCAAGATCATGACTGAGCCGAAATCAAGGGTCAGATGCATAACCCACTGAGCCACCCAGGTGCCCCTCTCCTTCTTTCTCTCTTAATGCCCCCTCAACCCCTTCCCCCAATCAGTCTAAAGGTTTGATAATTTTGGTAGTCCTTTCAAAGAACCAAGGTTTGGCTCCATTGATGTTCTCAATTTTTCTATTCTTTATATCCTTAATTTTGACTCTAATCCTAATTATCTCCTTCCTCCTGCTCACTTTGGATATCTCACTCTTCTTTTTCCAGTGTCTTCATGTACAAAGTTAGGTTATTGATTTGAAATATTTTCCTTTATTAATATTTATTGTTTACAGCTATAGGTTTCCCTGGAGCTGTGTGTTGGCTACAACCATAAATTTTGGCATGTTACATTTTCTCTTCCATTCATCTCAAACTGTGTTCTAGTTTCTCTTGTGATTTCTTCTCTGACTAATTGGTTATATAAGCATGTGTTATTTAATTTGTGAAATCTCCAAATCCCCTTCTGTTATTAATTTCTAATTTCCCTCTATAGTGGTCAGAGAAGGTGCTTTCCAGTATACTGGCCTCGCACACGGTCTCCTCCAGAGAAGTTTCCACATGTACTTGAGAAGAATGTATAATTTGCTATTGTTGGGTGATTCTGTACTGTTTTCTTTTTTTTTTTTTTTTTTTGACACTTAAAAAAAATAATGTCTATCCAAATTAAGTTCACCCCTTTCCAGATATTTATAAATTATCAGACTCACTTGTCATACAAGGATTAACCCAAGGTGGCTGGTAAAACCAGATGGGTCCTGTTCAAAAAGTTCTCTACGAATTGCAGGAATATCATTGAGGATGGCCATCTCTCACATGTAGGGGACTTTAATGCACACTGCGGGCTTTCTGACCTTGGGTGAATTGCTTAATCTCCATCTGCAAAATGGAGATTTTCCTCATCTCAAAAATGCATTACCTGCTTTGCAACAAGGCTTTGAGTATTACAAACGCTGCATGGAGACCCATGTCAATGTCCGGCATGTGGTAATGCTCAATAAACAGTAGCTATAGTCACTATTAAGCCTGTTTGTATGCATCCCGTCTAGTTTAATAAGTAGAACACCATAAGCTAGATATTGTAAGATAATGGCATTATTAAATCTGTATTTCCTTCCTTCCTAAATTAGACATTATAGGAAAAACTGAGACTATAGTTAAGTGACTTGCTTCAGTTATCTACCCTGAGAGTGAGGGCCTGAATTGAATTCAACTTTAGTTTATTTGATTGGAAAGCCAATTTTCCTGCCTCTGTTGGGAAAATGTTTTCCTCTATTTGTTGTTGTTGTTGTTGTTGTTGTTGTTGTTGTTGTTGGAGTCGTGGTGGTTTTTGTTGTTGTTTTTTGCATTTGGAGGTTGAGAGCATAACGAAAGAAACTTGAATCAGGCTAAGCTGAATTATCAGGGAATAAATAATAAGGAAGCAGAGCCCACAATGTTTTTTCAAAGGTTTATTTTATTCACCCGGTGCTCATCACGACAAGTGCCCTCCTTGGTCCCCATCACCTATTCCCCCCATCCCCTCCATTTCTGGTAACCTCCACTTCACTCCCTTCTGGTAACCATCAGTTTGTTCTCTCTAGGTAAGACTCTGTTATCGTGTTTTATTTCTCTGTGTGTTTCTCCCCCTTTGCTCATCTGTTTTGTTCCTTAAATTCCACATATGAGTGAAATCATATGGTATTTTTTCCCTTAGCATTATACTCTCTAGGTCCATCCATGTTGTTGCAAATGGCAAGGTTTTATTCCTTTTTTTATGGCGAAAAACATTCCATTGTATGTATCTACCGCATCTTCTTTATCCATTCATCAATGGACATGATGGACATTTGGGTTCTCTCCACACTTTGACTATTGTTGATAATGCTGCTATAAACATTCGGGTGGACATATCCCTTCACAGGTGTATTTTTGTAGCCTCTGCCTAAATACCTAGTAGTGCAATTGCTGGATTGTAGGGTAGGTCTATTTTTAACTTTTTGAGGAAATTCCATCCTGTTTTCCAGAGTGGCTGCTACCATACTGTTTTGATGACTACAGCTTTGTAATATAGCTTGAAGTCCAGAATTATGATGCCTCCAGTTTTGCTTTTCTTTTTCAAGATTGCTTTGGCCCTTCAGGGTCTTTTGTGGTTCCGTACAAATTTTAGGGCTGTTTATTCTTTCTAGTTCTGTGAAAACTGCTATTGGTGTTTTGATAGGGATTGCTTTAAATGTGTAGATTGCTTCGGGTAGTATGGACATTGTAACAATATTTGTTCTTCCAATCCATCAGCATGGAGTATCTTTCCATTTCTTTGCATCATCTTCAATTTCTTTAATCAGTTTTTGATAGTTTTCAGAGTATGGGTCTTTCATATCTTTGGTTAGATTTATTCCTAGGTACCTTATTACTTTTGGTGTACTTGTAAATGGGATTGTTTTCTTAATTTTTGTGTCTGCTGCTTCATTTTTGGTGTATAGAAATACAACAGATTTCTTGGGGCGCCTGGGTGGCTCAGTTGGTTGAGCGTCCAACTTCAGCTCAGGTCATAATCTCACGGTCTGTGGTTTCAAGCCCCGCGTCGGGCTCTGTGCTGACAGCTCAGAGCCTGGAGCCTGCTTTGGATTCTGTGTCTCCCTCTCTCTCTGCCCCTCCCCCGCTCATGCTCTGTCTCTCTCTCTCTCTGTCAAAAATAAACATTAAAAAATTTTTAAAAAAATACAACAGATTTCTGTACAGTGATTTTGTATCCTGCGGCTTTACTGAGTTTGTTTATCAGTTTTTTGGTGGAGTGTTTGGAGTTTTCTATATATGGTATCATGTCATCTATGTATAGTAACAAGTTTCACTTTTACCAACTGGGATGCCTTTTATTTCTTTTTGTTGTCTGATTTGCTGTGGCTAGGACTTCCAGTACTGTGTTAAATAAAAGTGGTGAGAAGCGGCACTCTCAACAATAGCCAAATTATGGAAAGAGCCTAAATGTCCATCAACTGATGAATGGATAAAGAAATTGTGGTTTATATACACAATGGAATACTACGTGGCAATGAGAAAAAATGAAATATGGCCTTTTGTAGCAACATGGATGGAACTGGAGAGTGTGATGCTAAGTGAAATAAGCCATACAGAGAAAGACAGATACCATATGGTTTCACTCTTATGTGGATCCTGAGAAACATAACAGAAACCCATGGGGGAGGGGAAGGAAAAAAAAAAAAAAAAAAAAAAAAAGAGGTTAGAGTGGGAGAGAGCCAAAGCATTAGAGACTGTTAAAAACTGAGAACAAACTGAGGGTTGATGGGGGGTGGGAGGGAGGGCAGGGTGGGAGGGAGGGCAGGGTGGGTGATGGGTATTGAGGAGGGCACCTTTTGGGATGAGCACTGGGTGTTGTATGGAAACCAATTTGACAGTAAATTTCATATATTAAAAAATAAAAAAAAATAAAAAAAAAAAAGTGGTGAGAGTGGACATTCTTGTCTTGTTCCTGACCTTAGGGGAAACGCTCTCAGTTTTTCCCCATTGAGAATGACATTAGCTGGGAGTTTTTCATATAAGGCTTTTATTATGTTGATGTACATTTCCTCTAAACCTACTTTGTTAGGTATTTTTATCATGAATGGATGTGCTTTCTCAAATGTTTTTTCTGTGTCTATTGAAATGATCACATGATTCTTATCCTTTCTTTTATTAATGTCGTGTATCATATTGATTGCTTGGTGAATATTAAACTACCCTTGCAGCCCAGGAATAAATCCCACTTGATTTTGGTGAGTGATTCTTTTCTGTTTTTTAATGTTTATTTATTTTTGAGAGATAGAGACAGAGCATGAGAGGGGGAAGGTCAGAGAGAGAGGGAGACACAGAAGCCGAAGCAGGCTCCAGGCTCTGAGCTGTCAGCACAGAGCCCGATGTAGGGCTTGAACTCACAAACCGCAAGATCATAACCTGAGCTGAAGTTGGACGCTTAATCAGCTAAGCCACTCAGGCACCCCAGTGAATGTATTATTGGATTCAGTTTGCTAGCATTTTATTGAGAATTTTTGTATCCATGTTCATCAGGGATAATAGCGCATAGTTAGTTCTCTTTTTTGTGTGGTGTCTTTATCTGGTTTTGGTATCAGGGTAATGCTGGCCTTATAGAATGAATTTGGAAGTTTTCCTTCCGCTTCTGTTTTTTGGAAGAATAGGTATGAACTCTTCTTTAAATGTTTGGTAGAATTCACTTGGTCCTGGGCTTTTGTTTGTTGGGAGTTTTTTGATTACTGATTCAATTTCTTTGCTGATAATCTGTTCAAATTTTCTACATCTTCCTGAGAGCCCACAATTTTTATGAATTCTCATTCCAGAGACTTCCAGAGGCCATTATAACTCCAACTAACCTTCTAATGCAGATTTAAAAAGGGCATGTGGTAATTACTTATCCTCAGTAATTAGTAAAGGCACTTCAGTAGGTAAAGAAGATGAATTACTGAAAGAAATTATTTCCATGAGAGTCTCAGACTTCAAGCAATTCTTCACCTACTACAGATCTACCAGCATTGACCTTGGCCCAAAGGCCTCCTCTGAATCAGCCCCAGTGAAAGTGCTTGTGTAACTCACGGATGAGCATTTCTCAACCTGGGGTGACTTTGTTTCCGGAGGAACATTTGACAAAATCTGAAGACATGTTTGTTGTCATAACCATGGGGATGCGACTGGCATCTAGTGGGAATATGCCAGGGATGCTGTTCAATGCCCTGTCACACACAGCACAGTCCCCACAACGAAGAATCATCTGGCCCAAAATGTTAGTAGTGCTGAGTAGTGTAGAACCCCAACCTCACCATTCACTAGCTGTGTGGCTTCCTTCCCTTTCCAAGCTTCCGTCTCCAAATCCAGAAAGTTAAATAGCATGATGTAACTATGAAGTACCTAGCACAGATAATAGGTGCTCAGTTTAATTACCTTTGACAGGGGCACCTGGGTGGCTCAGTAAGTTAAGCAGCCGACTTCGGCTCAGGTCATGATCTTGCAGTTCAGGACTTTGAGCCCCATGTTGGGCTCTATGCTGGCAGCTCAGAGCCTGGAGCCTGCTTCGGATTCTGTGTCTCCCTCTCTCTCTGCCCCTCCCCTGCTTGCAATGTGTCTCTCTCCCTCTCAAAAATAAATACACATTAAAAATTTTTGTTAATTACTTTTGACATATCCTAGGACACAGGGTGATTTACTGTTCCTGAAAAATGAGAAAGCATTTTTTAAATTTATTTATTTATTTTTTTAATTTACATCCAAGTTAGTTAGCCTATAGTGCAACAATGATTTCAGGAGTAGATTCCTTAGTGCCCCTTTACCATTTAGCCCATCCCCCCTCCCACACCCCCTCCAGTAACCCTCTGTTTGTTCTCCATATTTAAGAGTCTCTTATGTTTTGTCCCCCTCCTTGTTTTTATATTATTTTTGCTTCTCTTCCCTTATGTTCATCTGTTTTGTGTCTTAAAGTCCTTATATGAGTGAAGTCATATGATATTTGTCTTTCTCTGACTGACTAATTTCACTTAGCATAATACCCTCCAGTTCCATCCACATAGTTGCAAATGGCAAGATTTCATTATTTTTGATTGCTGAGTAATACTCCATTGTATATACCTACCACATCTTCTTTATCCAGTCATCCATCGATGGACATTTGGACTCTTTCCATACTTTGGCTATTGTTGATAGTACTGCTATAAACATTGGGGTGCATGTGCCCCTTCGAAACAGCACACCTGTATCCCTTGGATAAATGCCTTGTGGTGCAGTTGCTGGGTCGTAGGGTAGTTCTATTTTTTGTTCTTTGAGGAACCTCCATACTGTTTTCCAGAGTGGCTGAACCAGCTTGCATTCCCACCAGCAATGCAAAAGAGATCCTCTTTCTCCGCATCCTCGCCAACATCTGTTGTTGTCTGAGTTGTTAATGTGAGCCATTCTGACAGGTGTGAGGTGGTATGTCTTTGTGGTTTTGATTTGTGTTTCCCAGATGATAAGTGATATTGAGCATTTTTTCATGTGTTGGTTGGCCATCTGGATGTCTTCTTTGGAGAAGTGTCTATTCATGTCTTTTGCCCATTTCTTCACTGGATTATTTGTTTTTTGGGTGTTGAGTTTGATAAGTTCTTTATAGATTTTGGATACTAACCCTTTATCTGATATGTCGTTTACAACTATCTTCTCCCATTCTGTCACTTGCCTTTTCATTTTGCTGATTGTTTCCTTCGCTGTGCAGAAGCTTTTTTATTTTGATGAGGTCCCAATAGTTCATTTTTGCTTTGGTTTCCCTTGCCTCCAGAGACATGTTGAGTAAGAAGTTGTGCGGCCGAGGTCAAAGAGGTTTTGCCTGCTTTCTCCTCGATGATTTTGATGGCTTCCTGTCTTACATTTAGGTCTTTCATCCATTTTGAGTTTATTTTTGTGTATGGTGTAAGAAAGTGGTCCAGGTTCATTTTTCTGCATGTTGGTGTCCAATTTCCCCAGCACCATTTGCTGAAGAGACTGTCTTTATTCCATTGAATATTCTCTCCTGCTTTGTGAAAGATTAGTTAACCTTAGGTTTGTGGGTCCATTTCTGGGTTCTCTATTCTGTTCCATTGATCTGAGTGTCTATTCTTGTGCCAGTACCATATTGTCTTGATGATTAAAGCTTTGTAGTATAGCTTGAAGTCCGGGATTGTGATGCTTTCTGGTTCGGTTTCTTTTTCAAGATTGCTTTGGCTATTCGGGGTCTTTTCTGGTACCATACAAATCTTAGGATTGCTTGTTCTAGCTCTGTGAAGAATACTGGTGTTATTTTGATAGGTATTGCATCGAATATGTAGATTGCTTTGGGTAGTATTGACATTTTAACAATATTTGTTCTTCCTATCAGGGAATATGGAATCTTTTTCCATTTTTTGTGTCTTCTTCAATTTATTTCATAAGCTTTCTATACTTTTCAGCATATAGATTTTTCAACTCTTTGGTTAAATTTATTCCTAGGTATTTTATGGGTTTTGGTGCAATTGCAAATGGGATCGATTCCTTGATTTCTCTTTCTGTCGCTTCATTGTTGGTGTATAGGAATGCAACCGATTTCTGTACATTGATTTTATACCCTGCCACTTTGCTGAATTCATGGATCAGTTCTAGCAGTTTTTGGGTGTAATCTTTTGAGTTTTCCATATAGAGTATCATGTCATCTGCGAAGAGTGAAAGTTTGACTGCCTCCTGGCTGATTTGGATGACTTTTATTTCTTTGTGTTGTCTGATTGCAGAGGCTAAGACTTCCAATACTATGTTGAATAACAGTGGCGAGAGTGGACATCCCTGTCTTGTTTCTGACCTTAGAGGGAAAAGTTTCCCCTTTAAGGATGTTTCCCCATTGAGGATGATATTGGCATTGGGTCGTTCATATATGGCTTTTATGATCTTGAGGTATGATCCTTATATCCCTACTTTCTTAAGGGTTTTTATCAAGAAAGGATGCTGTATTTTGTCAAATGCTTTCTCTGCATCTATTGAGAGGATCATATGGTTCTTGTCCTTTCTTTTATTGATGTGATGAATCACATTGATTGTTTTGCGGATATTAAACCAGCCCTGTATCCCAGGTAAATCCACTTGGTCATGGTAAATAATTTTTTTAATGTATTATTGGATCCGATTGGCTAATATCTTGTTGAGGATTTTTGCATCCATGTTCATCAGGGAAATTGGTCTGTAGTTCTCCTTTTCAGTGGGGTCTCTGTCTGGTTTTGGAATCAAGGTAATGCTGGCTTCATAGAAAGAGTTTGGAAGTTTTCCTTCCATTTCTATTTTTTGGAACAGCTTCAAGAGAATAGGTTACATGTCAAGAGACTTGTTAACGCTTCCTTAAATGTTTGGTAGAACTTCCCTGGAAAGCCATCTGCCTCTGGACTGTTTTTGGGGGGAGATTTTTTATTACTAATTCAATTTCTTTACTAGTTATGGGTCTGTTCAAATTTTCTATTTCTTCCTGTTTCAGTTTTGGTAGTTTATATGTTTCTAGGAATTTGTCCATTTCTTCCAGATTGCCCATTTTATTGGTGTATAATTGCTCATAATATTCTCTTATTATTGTTTTTATTTCTGCTGTGTAGGCTGTGATCTCTCCTCTTTCATTCTTGATTTTATTTATTTGGGTCCTTTCCTTTTTCTTTTTGATCAAACTGGCTAGTGGCTTTTCAATTTTGTTAATTCTTTCAAAGAACCAGCTTCTGGTTTCATTGATTTGTTCTACTGCTTTTTTGATTTTGATAGCATTTATTTCTGCTCTAATCTTTTTTATTTCCTGTCTTCTGCTGGTTTTGGTTTTATTTGCTGTTATTTTTCCATCTCTTTAAGGTGTAGGGTTAGGTTGTGTATCTGAGACCTTTCTTCCTTCTTTAGGAAGGCCTGGATTGCTATATAACTCCCTCTTATAACTGCCTTTGCTGTGTCCCAGAGGTTTTGGGCTGTGGTGTTTTTATTTTCATTGGCTTCCATGTACTTTTTAATTTCTTCTTTAACTTCTTGGTTAGCCAATTCATTCTTTAGTAGGATGTTCTTTAGTCTCCAAGTATTTCTTATCTTTCCAAATTTTTTCTTGTGGTTGATTTTGAGTTTCATAGTGTTGTGGTCTGAAAATATGCACAGTATGATCTCGATCTTTTTGTACTTGTTGAGGGCTGATTTGTGTCCCAGTACGTGATCTATTCTGGAGAACATTCCATGTGCACTGGAGAAGAATGTATATTGTTTAGGAGCTTTAGGATGAAATGTTCTGAATGTATCTGTTAAGTCCATCTGGTCCAGTGTGTCATTCAAAGCCATTGTTTCCTTGTTGATTTTCTGTTTAGAGTATCTGTTCATTGTTGTAAGTGGGGTGTTGAAGCCCCCTACTATGATGGTATTATCAATGGGTTTGTGATTAATTAATTTATATATTTGGGTGCTACCACGTTTGGAGCAGAAATGTTTACAACTGTTAGGTCTTCTTGGTGGACAGACCCCTTAATTATGATATAATGCCCTTCTTCATCTCTTGTTACAGTCTTTATTTTGAACTGTAGATTGTCTGATATAAGTATGGCTACTCTGGCTTTCTTTTGTTGACCATTAGCATGATAGATGGTTCTCCATCCCCTTACTTTCAGTCTGAAGGTGTCTTTAGGTCTAAAGTGGGTCTCTTGTAAACAGCAGACAGATGGATCTTGTTTTCTTATCCATTCTGTTACCCTATGTCTTTTGATTGGAGCATTTAGTCCATTGACATTTAGAGTGAGTACTGAAAGATATGAGTTTATTGCCATTATGTTTCTTGTAGAGTTGGAGTTTCTGGTGGTGTTCTCTGGTCCTTTCTAGTTTTTGTTGCTTTTGGTCTTTTTTTTTTTTTCCATCTTTTCTCCCCTCAGAGAGTCCCCCTTAAAATTTCTTGCAGGGCTGGTTTAGTGGTCACGAACTCCTTTAAATTTTGTTTGTCTGGGAAACTTTTAATCTCTCCTTCTATTTTGAATGGCAGCCTTGCTGTATAAAGAACTCTTGGCTGCATATTTTTCTGATTCAGCACATCGAATATCTCCTGCCACTCCCTTCTGGCCTGCCAAGTTTCTGTGAATAGGTCTGCCACAAACTTGATCTGTCTTCCCTTGTAGGTTAAGAACTTTTTTCCCCTGGTGCTTTCATGATTCTTTCCTTGCCTGAGTATTTTGTGAATTTGACTATGATATGCCTTGTTGATGGTTGGATTTTGTTGAATCTTATGGGAGTCCTCTGTGCTTCCTGGATTTTGATGTCTGTGTCTTTCCCCAGGTTAGGAAAGTTTTCCACTATGATTTGGTCATGTAATCCTTCTACCCCTTTTTCTCTCTCTTCATCTTCTGGGGTCCCTATGATTCTGATGTTGTTCCTTTTTAATGAGTCACTGATTTCTCTAATTCTTAAATTGTGCTCTTTTGCCTTAATCTCCCTCTTTTTTTCTGCTTCATTATTCTCCATAAGTTTGTCCTCCATATCACTGATTTACTGGTCTGCCTCATCCATCTTTGCCACCATGGCATCCATTCGAAATTGTAGTTCAGCTATAGTATTTTTTATTTCATCCTGACTAGCTTTTACTTCTTTTATCTACGCAGAGAGGGATTCTAATCTATTTTCGACCCCAGCTCGTGTTCTTATTATCGTGATTCTAAATTCTAGCTCAGACATCTTGCTTGTATCTGGGTTGATTAAGTCCCTGACTGTCGTTTCTTCCTGCTCTTTCTTATGGGGTGAATTCCTTCATTTCATCATTTTGAAGAAAGAAAAAGAATTAATAAGGTAAAAAAATTTTAATTAAAAAATTAAAAACAACACACACACACACACACACAAATCAAATAGATGATACTATATCCTAGGTATGTTTTGGTCTGGTTATTGAAAGGAGGTTGATAGATTAGAGAAAAAAGAGGGGGGGAGGGGAAAAAAGAAAAAAAGGAAAATGTTTGAAAATTTGAGAAAATGAATACAATGAAATAGAATAAAATGAAATGATGGAAGTAAAATAGAATTTGAAAAATGTACAAAAAAGTAAAAAATATAGTAGAAAAAATATTTTTAATAAAAATTGAAAATAAAAATAAATTTTTTGTCTTTCTGTATTCAAGAAAAAGAAAAGAAACGACAAAGAAAAAAGATAGAAAGAAAATTGAATAGATGGACCAACAAACAGACTGAAGTACAATTGAAATTACATCGTTTTGCCCTAGAAGTCAAACTATTAAGTACTTTATAGTCCGTAAACTAAGCAGGCAGAGAGACCTGTGGTGTTCCTGAAGAGCGAGGTTGGCCCAGTTGGGCAGGGCTTAGTGTAACAACTCCGTTATCCACTAGATGGCGCTGCTAGCCTACTGGGGTGGAGTGTTGTGGCGCTCTTAGGTGTGTATGCGCATGCGCGGGAATGGTGAAAATGGCGTCACCCAGCTACCTGGTCTCTAGTATCGAATTCTGTTTTCCCAGATCAGCAATCAAGCACCTGTCCTTTGTCTCCGGCTTCTGTCCACTCCCTGCTTTTACACTGTCTGTGACCAAGCCGTCAGGTTGCCAGGCGGCACCTACCTCCTGAGTTTTATCTCAGATGCAGCTATTTTCCCTGACCCCTCACTTCTGAGGGACCGCGGCTCTGACCTGTTCGCCCCTCTGCAGGAAGGTCTCACCGAGCAATGGCCAGGTGCTGGCCACACCCAGGAACGTTCACAGGACTGTGGTGCTGCCGATGCCCAGAGACTGCGGCCAGGTGCCAGACCATCCCAGAAAAAGTTCACGTGATCTTGTAGCATCAGCGTTTCAGGGACTATGGAAAATCACAACACACATCTGGCACCAGGCTTCACCCCCAGCAACCTTGTTCCAGCACCAGTGAATGTGGCTGTTCTCTGGGGTCTGCGGGGACCAGGTAGCTTCAACAGTCTCTACCAAATGTCCTTCCAGCAGTGGAACTGCTTTTCCCTGTGTGGCCAGAGAACCTCCCAGACCTCACTCTGCTCCTGGGGATTTGCCCTTCCCACCAGAGCACCACCAGGTATTGAGCTGTGGAGTTGCAGACTCTGCGCTCCCCCAGTTTACAGTCTTAATGGAATTTAAACCCTCTCCTTTCTCCTTTCTCCCTCTTTAGTTCAGTTCTGTGGCTGTTTCCACTTTTCAACATTCTCTCTAGCTGCTTTTCGGTGGGGGGGGGGGTTCCCATATTCTCCCCATCTCTGTCCTCTCTCTGCATGCAAAAACAGCCCCCTGCCCTCCGTGGCTTCTCTCTTCCCCAATTCACCTCTCTGCACCGTGTACCTGCTGAGTTCTGTGGTCAGGTTGTGCAGATTGTTGTGTTAAGCCTCAAATCAGTTTTTTAGGTGTGCAGACTGGTTTAGTGTTGGTCTGGCTGTATTTCATGGATGCGAGACTAAGAAAGCATTTTTTAAGATGTATTTTCTTGCGTCCAAGCACAGCTTCTGCTAGTCAAGGTACTATCACAGCTGTGGGGAATTTTTTTAAGTGTATGTATGGATGGATGGATGGATGTATTTAAGCAACCTCTACCCCCAACATGGGGCTCGAACTCACAACCTCAAGATCAAGAGTCACATGCTCTTCTGACTGAGCCAGCCAGGCACCCCAAAGCTGCAGAGAATTAAAGTGTGTAGACACTTCTTTTTTTCTCACCCAGAATAGCTCAGAGCCAGCACACTCCTCTATTGACTTACACAATTTGGATGAGCCAAGCACAAAAGGGAAGACATTGCTAAGTTTGGCTCAGATGACTAGGGCAATTCTGAGATCAGAACATGAGCTATTTGTGACTTTTAGGTCCAAACCCGGACCTCTACTTTAAGGGGATTGTTTTGTACATTCTCATGAGTAATAACAGCAACTACCATGTTTCAGTGACTGGGCACCAGGAGACCCCTCACTTTGTAGATGGGGAAACAGGTTCGGGGAGGATAAGGTCCCTACCACTAGAGAGTGATGGGAGGCTGGGATTCCAGTCCAGTCTCTATACTTTTCTTTCTTTCTTTCTTTTTTCTTTCTTTCTTTCTTTCTTTCTTTCTTTCTTTCTTTCAAGTTTACTTACTTATTTTGAGAGACAAGGCACATACATGTGTGTAAGAGTGGGGAGAGGCAAAGAGAAGGAGAGAGAGAGAATCCCCAGCAGGCTCCACACTGACAGTGCAGTGCCCGACGCAGGGCTTGAATCCACAAACCACGAGATCATGACCTGAGCCGAAGTCAGATGTTTAACTGACTGGGCCACCCAGACGCCCCCACCCTTTACTCTTTTAAATAAAAAGGACACTTCTCTAGGTGTCCCCCTGACTCTGTACTTTTCAACTAACCCATGTACCTCCTGTAAAGTACCCCAGCAACCAAGGATGGCAGAACCTCTAAGGGGGCACCACGTGTTCCAGACCTGCTTATGTCCTACCTATCCCAGTTCTGATCCTGTTTACTTCTGACTCTCGACTATTTTCTTTATTGAAAGAGAAGGAGCGGGGTGCCTGGTGGTTCGGTCGGTTGGGCATGGGACTCTTGATTTCAGCTCAGAGTTTGTAGGATCGAGCCCCACATGAGGCTCTGAGCTGGCAGCATGGAGCCTGCTTGGAATTCTCTCTCCCTCTCCCTCTCTCTCTGCTCTTACCCCACTTGCTGTCTATCTCTCTCTCTCTCAAAATAAGTAAGTAAACATTAAAAAAAAGCCCTTTTCTCTGACTGTGGCTTGCCCTTCATTGTCATTTGAAATTTTTTCATGAAAAGCAGACCCAGTGAGAGCCTTTTACAAGCTGAATCCTGAGTCTTAAGCAAGTGGGTAACTCAGTTATCTAAAATGCTTGAAGGTGTAGCAAAAATCATACTGGGAGGCCTAAAGTATGTCCCACCTCAGGGGCTCGGGACTGGGAAATCACACAACCTGTGTGAAGACCCTCCGACCTTCAGTGGAAAAGGTACATTGCAGGGGCACTTGGGTGGCTCAGTTGGTTAAGTGTCTGACTTGATTTCAGCTCAGGTCATGGTCTCACTGTTTGTGGAATCGAGCACCACATTGGGCTCTGTGTTGACAGCTCAGAACCTGCTTGGGATTCTCTCTCTCCCTCTCTCTCTGCCCCTCCTTGGCTCTCTCTTTCAAAACTCAATAAATAAACATGAAACAAAAAGGTATAGTGCACAATTTGTGTATCGGCCCCTCAACACCCTTCTCCCTTCCACCTTTCACAACATCCAGGATTTTTTTTAGGGATGCACCCTCTACTCTCAGTCTTGTGGTTTGAGTTGAGTTGACCCCACGGTCAGCTCCAGGGATAGGCTCTGATCAGTCCAAGCTAATCTGTATATGCTATTGACCCGGCCACCAAGATGGATTCAGATGAAGCATTATCACCTAATTTGGGCAAATGATTTGTGAGATGCTTGTTCTCGGCTTTGGGGAAAGAAGCTTCTCTCTTCTGTGACAGTGAATAGAGACAGTCCCTCTGCCTCTGGACGGCATTGTGTGAGCATATGTCATGGTCGCTTTCTGCAGGCCATTTCTAGATGCAGAATATGGAGCTCATGAGTTGTGCAGAGGCTGACAAAGGAAAGGGCAGTGGGAAAGCTTCAGTGACTCGGAGGCATGAAGAGGTCTCCCCAGACCTGACTGGACAAGCACCCAGGCACTTTGGTCAGCCTTTATTACTCCCTAAGACCAGGTGGAATGTGGAGCACTGAGGGTTACAATTTGAAGTTGTTTCCACATTCCTATAGGAGAGGCCTAATTATATTTTTAAATTTTTAATGTTTTTTTTAATTTATTTTTTAAAGCTTTATTACATTTTACTTTACTACTTTTTTTTTTTTTTTAGGTTTTTTAATGTTTATTTATTTTTGAGAGAGACAGAGCTCCAGGCTCCAGGCTCTGAGCTGTCAGCACAGGGCCCAACATGGGGCCCGAACTCAAAAACCATGAGATCATGACCAGAGCCAAAGTCAGAGGCTTACCCAACTGAGCCACCCAGGCACCCGGAAGGCTAATTCTCTGTGGTGGAAAGAAGATGATACAATTTGCTGTGAAAATATACAGAATTTTTAAATACTTAAAGATTTTTTTTTAAGTTTATTTCTTTATTTTGACAGAGAGAGGGAGAGAGAGAGTGCCTGAGGGAGGGGCAGAGAGAGGAGGAGAGAGAATCCCAAGCCCCGATGTGGGGCTCAATCTCCTGAACCATGAGATCACGACCTGAGCCAAAATCAAGAGTCAGACGTTCAACCAACTGAGCCACCCAGGCACCCCTTTAAAAAGACTTTTTTTTAAAATAAATAAATAAATAAATAGGTCTCTGTCAGTGCAGAGCCCACTTGGGATTGTCTCTCTCCTCTCTCTCTGCCCCTCCCCTGCTTGTTCTCTTTCTCAAAAATAAATAAATAAATAAATAAATAAGTTTTTTCGATGTTTATTTACTTTTGACAGAGAGAAACAGAACGCGAGCAGGGGAGGGACAGAAAGAGGCGGAGACACAGAATCCGAAGCAAGCTCCAGGCTCTGAGCTGTCAGCACAGAGCCTGACGTGGGGCTCAAACCCACAAACTGTGAGATCGTGACCTGAGCCGAAGTCGGATGCTCAACCAACTGAGCAACCCCGGTGCCCCCCACCCCAAAAAAAGGCAAGGCAAACACAAAGTCCCTACACTCCGAGGCTTGCATTCTTGCCGGGGGGAGAGAGGACTTGAACACAGTCTGATTTCAGGGAGTGACAGCTGGTTTATCCAGCTCTGATAAGCCAGGTTGATGAAGTGGAGAATAGAATAATAGGACTGGGGCTGCCTCTAGGTGGTGGGTTTGGCCAGACCTTCTCTTCCCACCAGGATCTGAGGCCAGATAGTAGCAGCTTTGAGACAGGATCATTAAAAATTTGTAGGCACAGGGTTAAACTCCTATGGAGGGTGGGGAGCAGGAGCGGGTGCTGGGGGAGAGGGGTGGGTGGCAGCGGAATTCTCACCCCAGCTGCTGCCCAAATTGGTGGAGAGGAAGGTGTGGGCACAACTTGTTAATGAGTGTGGAGCTCGGGGCCTCTTACAGACAGCTTGCTAAGCGTGCCTGAATCAACTGTCTTGATTCCCCTTTCCCTCAAGCTGCAAAGAACACCTAAAAAAGTCACAGGGCCAGCTCCTTTCTACCTCCCTGGAGAAGTCCGAGGAAGTTTCTTTAGGAGGCATCAGGAGGAGAGCTTGTTTTGAGTATCATCCCTGTGTTAATTACAATTCTTGTTCCCCAGGAATAGGACACAGAGGAACAGCTTCTGCTCTCTATTTATGCACAGTCCCACTGAAGGCACATTGCAATGTTTTTGCTTATAAAAAGTATCTTAATGATTCCTCCGATGTCTTAAAAGATGATGCAGCCAAAAGTTTGCAAGGTAATAAGCTTATTACACTCAAACCAATGACTCCCTTGTGACTGTTTTTCTAGAACTTTGCATTTTAATTCTACTCTTTTCCTCTGTTGGTCTCAGCCTCTTTTTGGTTAGATATCATTTTGGAAAAGAGAATGGACCTTTAAGATTCAGTGACTTAGGGGCACCTGGATGGCTCAGTTGGTTAAGCATCCAGCTCTTGATTTCAGCTCAGGTCATGATCTCACGGTTTGTGGGATTAAGCCCTGAGTTGGGCTCCATGCTGACAGTGCAGAGCCTGCTAGGGATTCTCTCTCTCCCTTTCTCTCTCTGCCCCTTCCCCACTCTCTCTCTCTAAATAAATAGACTTAAAATTTTCTTTAAAAAATAAAAAATAAAAATAAAATATGATTCCCCTTTAAGCATCTGGCTCTTGATTTCAGCTCAGGTCGTGATCTCACAGTCATGGCTCTGTGTCTGGCAGAGTGTCTGGCTCTGTGAAGCCTGCTTAAGATTCTCTCTCTCTCTCACTTTCTCTGCCCCTCCCCTGATTGTGCTTTCTCTCTCGCAAAATAAATAAACAAAACAAAAAAATATGATTCCCCTTTATAAAATAATCATCAATTGCTCCTGGTCATCTATAAGATCAATTTCAAGCTCCTTAGCCCAGCTTTTGATGATCACTCCTAGTACAGTATGAACACAGACATCTGAACTCATGGTACACTTTGTCTCTCTTTTGGCATTTAGCCTAGAGTCTTCTTTTGAGCTCTAATAAAGAAAATGACGTACAGGGGCGCGTGGGTGACTCAGTTGGTTGAGCATTCGACTTCAGCTCATATCATGATCTGAGGGTTCATGGGTTCAAGCCCCACATAGGGCTGGCTGCTGTCAGCGCGGAACCTGCTTTGGATTCTCTGTCCCCCTCTCTCTCTGCCCCTCCTCCACTCACACTCTCTGTCCCAAAAATAAACCTTTAAAAAAAAGAAAGAATGAACTACAGCTACCATTTGTGTAGAGGTGCCGGGTTCTCAGAGGACACCGCTTGCTGTGTTTCCTGTGATTCATGGTCGGAGTCTCAACTTTGAGTCCAGAACTCAGGAATGGCTTCAAACGGGTAAACGAGACACCAAAACAGTAATTTATAGTGAACAGTTAACAAATTCCTTAAAGGAGAGTCCCCAGGGAGAGTGTAACGATTCCTGGAAGGCTGCTTGAGCCAGATCGACCCTCAGTGACAAAGGTCATCAGGCCCAGACAGGGTGCCACCACCATCTTACTGCAGGGACAGACCTGCCAGGGACAATAACATGATCTGATTATCTGACTCTGCTTTGCTGAGTATAAATAAGACCCCTTCTTTAAACATTTTTTATGAAATTTATTTTGAGAGAGAGAGAGAGAGAGAGAGAGAGAAAGAGCTAAGGAGAGGAGGTGAGGGAGAGAGAAACAGAATCTTAAGCAGGCTCCACGTTCAATGCAGAGCCCAACTCAGAGCTTGATCCCTCGAACCGTGAGATCATGACCTGAGCCGAAATCATCAAGACTCAGACGTTCAACCAACTGAGCCACCCAGGTGCCCCTAAGACCCCGTCTTTAAACACAGCTATTCTTTAAGTAAGTCTCAGAATTGATTGGATTTCAATTTTGGCTAAACGCAGAGTTCCTAAGGACACACCTGCCCTGTTGGGTTGGATATTTGCAGATTTCCTCAGGCAGATGCCTCCTAAAGTGGCTGTAGTAACTAACCTATCCTCATGTGTTCTTCCAAGAATCAGTCTCTACTCTTGGGGTCTTGCCTCAAGTTTGGAGGGTAACTTACTTCACCTCCTTTTTACTAACCATATTGTGTTTGTTTCATATGCCTCCTGGACATGTAAGTTTCTGGAGGAAAGAACTGTATGTAATCCCCTTACTATTCAAACTGTCTCCTTACCACAGCCTTAGTAAATCACACTTGTATTTTAACCTCTCTAGATGATTTGTGCAATTTTTAAAAGTTTATTTATTTATTTTTGAGAGAGAGAGAGAGAGAGAGAAATAGAGACAGAGCATGCACAAGTTGGGGAGGGGCGGGAAGACACGGAGAGAGAATCCCAAGCAGGCTTCTCAATAGTAGAGCAGAGCTGATACCAGGGCTTGATCCCATGAACCACGAGATCATGAGATCATGACCTAAGCCAAAATCAAGAGTCAGATGCTTAACCAACTGAGCCACCCAGGTACCCCGATTTGTGCAATTTTTAACTGCTTTACTGGGATAGAATTCATTTAAACAGCCATACAATTCACCCATTTAAGGTATACAATTCAGTGGTTTTCACGATATTTACAAGGTTGTGCAGCCATTACACAATCTAATTCTAGAATTAGAATTCTCATGCCTCCCAAGAGAAACCCTTTAACAGTCCCTCCTTCACTTTCCCACCACTGTCCTCCCCAGTCCTTGGCAACAAATAATATATATTTTGTCTCTCTAGACTTATCTATTCTGAATAGTTCACATAATCACTAGGTCATAAAATATGTGGTTTGGGGGGACTGGCATCTTCCACTTAGCGTAATGTTTTTAAGTTTCATCCACGTGGTAACATGTATCAGTACTTTGTTCCTCTTTACAAGCGAATACTATTCTGTTGTATGGACGTACCACATTTTGTTTATCCATTCATCCACTGACGGACATATGGGTTCACAGACATAACATAAATAGTGCTGCTGTGACCATGTGTGTACATGTCTATTTGATACTTGTCTTCAGTTTCCTGGGAGCAGAACTGCTGGATCAAATGGCAACCCTGTGTTTAACTTTCGGAGGAACTGCCAAACTGTTTTCCAAAGCACCTGCACCAATTTTAGATTTTCATCATCAATGTCCAAGGGTTCTAATTTCTCCACATCCTTTACTTATCACACTTGTTCTTATCTGCCTTTTTTTTTTTAGTTTATTTATTTTTGAGAGAGAGAGAGAGAGAGAGAGAGAGAGAGAGAGAATCCCAAGCAGGCTCCATGCTCAGCATGGAACCTGACACTGGACTCGATTCCACAATCATGACCTGAGCCGCAATCAAGAGTCAGATGCTTAACTGACTAAGCCAGCCAGGCAACCCACGCCTTTTTTTATTATAGCCACATCTCAATAGGCGTAAAGTGGTATCTCATCATGGGCTTCATTTGTTGTTCCGTAATGACTAATGATGTTGAGTATCTTTTCATGAGCTTACTGGCAGGATGTGTAGCTTCTTTGGAGAAATATCTACCCAGATCCTTTGTTCACTTTTATTTATTCTGTTACTTAAACTTTAGTTAACATACCGTGCAATATTGGTTTCAGGAGTAGAACTCAGTGATTCATCACTTCCATATGACACCCAGTGCTCATCACAACAAGTGCCCTCCTTAGTACTCATCACCCATCTAGCCCATCCCCCCCCATCAACCCTCAGTTTGTTCTCTATCTTTAAGAGTCTCTTGTTGCTTGTTTCCCTCTCTCCTTTTTTTTCCCCCTTCCCATATGTTCATCTGTTTTTTTTCCCCTTTAATTCCACATAGGAGTGGGATCATATAGTATTTGTGTTTCTCTGACTTATTTCACTTAGCATAATACACTCTAGCTCCATCCACATTGTTGCAAATGCAAGATTTCATTTTTTTTTTAGCTTATTTATTTATTTTGAGAGAGACAGAAAAAGCAAGAAGGGGAGAAGCAGAGGGAGAGACAGAATCCCAAGCAGGCTCCACACCATCAGCACAGAGCCCGATGCAGCGTTGGAACCTGAGCCGAAATTAAGAGTCGGATGCCCAACCAACTGAGCCACCCAGGTGCCCCAAGATTTCATTTTTGATGGCTAAGTGATATTCCATTGTGTGTGTGTGTGTGTGTGTGTGTGTGTGTGTGTAAAAATAAATAAAATAAAATAAAACTTTAAAAAAGGCAGATAAGAACAAGTGTGATAAGGAAAGGATATATATATATATATATATATATATATATATATATATGTTCATGTATATATATATGTCGCATCTTCTTTATCCATTCGTCAGCTGATAGATGTGTGGACTCTCTCTATAGTTTGGCTATTGTTGATAATGGTGCTGTAAACATTGGGGTGCATGTACCTCTTTGAATCTGTATTTTTGTGTCCTTCGGGTGAATACCTAGTAGTGCAATTGGTGGACTGTAGGGTAGTTCTATTTTTAACTTCTTGGGGAACCTCCATACTGTTCTCCAGAGTCTTTGTACACTTTTTTTTTTTTTTTAAGTGGTGGGGAGAAGGAGCAGAGGGCGAGGGAGAGAATCTTGAGCTGAGCTTGAAGCCCAACTGGGGCTTCAATCCCATGACCCTGGAATCATGACCTGAGTCAAAATCAAGAGTCCAGTGCTCAACTGACGGAACCACCCAGGCACCCTGCCCGCTTTTAAATTAGGTTATTTACCAGAGCATCTGGCTGGCTCAGTCAGTAGAACATGCAACTCTTGATCTCAGGGTGGTGAGATCAAGCCCCACATTGTGCACAGAGCTTACTTAAAAAATACATAATAAAGTTGTTTACCTTTTTATTGTTGAATTGTAAGAGTTCTTTGTGTATTCTGCATACTAGTCGCTTATCAGATATGAAATTTGAAAATATTTTCTTTCATTCTCTAGGTTGTCTTTTCACTTTCTTTTTTTAATCACACTGTCATAAATATATGTACATGTGTAAAAGATGTTTCTAAGAGTGCTTATATTTCATTGTTGTCATTTGGTGCACAAAGTTGTTAAATTTTGGTGAAGTCCAGTTGCTCTATCTTGTATTTTGTTGTGTGCTTTTAGTGTCATATCACAAAAACCTTTGCCACAAAAGAAGTTGTCCTTTGTTTTCATCTAGGTCTTTTATAGTTTTAGCTCTTGATTTTTGTGCATGGAGTGAGGTTGGGGTCTCACTTCATTCTTTTGCATGTGGATATACAGTTGTCCTAGCACAATTTGCTGAAGAGACTATTCTTTCCACATTTGTTACAACAATTGTTTCATATCCTTAGCACCTTTGTCTTAGCATTTTTGTCAAAAAGTCAATTGACCACAAGTGTATGAGTTTATATATGGACTCTATCATTTATTTCATCGATATATATGTCTATCCTTATGCCAGTCCCATGTTGTCTTTTTTTTCAGATTAAAAAAAAAAAATTAAGTAATTTTTATACCCAACATGGGGCTCAAACTTACAACCCCGAGATCAAGAGTCACATGATCTACTGACTGAGTCAGCCAGGTGCCCCCCAGGTTGTCTTGTTTTGTAATAACTTTTGTTAAAATTTTGTAATAACCTTTGAAATCAGCAAGTGTGGGCCCTCCCAGCTTTGTTCTTTTTCAAGATGTTTTGGCTATTCTGGGTTCCTTGGATTTCCAAATAAACACCAGAATCAGCTTATTAATTTCTACAAACAAGCTAGATGGGATTCTGATAGGGATTGCATTGAATCTGTAAGTCAATGTGAGAAGTATTGCCATCATAACAATATTAAGAATCCATGATCATAGAATGTCTTTTCATTTGTTTAGAGCTTCTTTAATTTATTTCAGTAATGTTTTATAGTTTTCAGTGTTCCAAGTCTTGCACAAGGTTTTTCCTAAGACATTATTATTTTTGTGCTATTGTAAATGGAATTATTCTCTTAATTTCTTTGGTGGACTGTTCACTGCTAGTGTGTAGAAATACAACTGATTTTTCTGTTTTGGTATTGTATCCTCTAACCTTGATGTACGTGTTTATTAGTTCCAATGGTATTTCAGTGGATTTCATAGGATTTTTTATATATAAGATCATGCCTTCTACAAACAGAGATTGCTTTTCATATAGGCATTCAAAGTGTATTGTAAATATTTTACATTTTCTGTATCTTATGATGTTTTGATACCTTAACAAACCTTTCTGGTTAGGAGAGATTGCCCCTTTCTGGACTAGCCAATTATTGGGCATAACTTTGATAAGCAAACTAGTCCAGAGCCATACCTCTTCTATATGGCCTGTATACCCAGGAGGCAATATTCCTCCGACTTAATCACCCCAGGGCCAGGTATCAGACAACTAGAGACCATTCCAAAGCCCAAAACCCACTGAAATTATTCTTCAACTGTTCACCCAGTCCTGTCTTGACTTTCCAATGGAAATCCCGATAGAGGCTCTGGCCTAATGCTTTCCCCTCACTCCTGTCTTCTGTCTCCTGACCACACTGGTGTCTTTCCCATGTGACCCTACATGTCATGCGCAGCCTCCCATCTCTAGGACCTGTGACTGTTTTTTTCTGGAGCCTCCCCTATGTCTCCTCTGGTGGTCATACCTGACTGACCATCTCATAAAAGAATACACAACATAAAAGGGTGCCTGGGTGGCTCAGTCAGTCAAGCATCAGACTCTAGATGTCAGTTCAGGTCATGATCTCATGGTTAATGAGATCAGGCTCTATAGTGACAGCACCGAACCTGCTTGGGATCCTCTCTCTCTCTCCCTCTCTCTGCCCCTTCTCTGCTGTTCTCTCTCTCAAAAATAAACATTAAAAAAAAAAAATACAGGGGCGCCTGGGTGGCTCAGTCTGTTAAGCGTCCGACTTCAGCTCAGGTCACGATCTCGCGGTCCGCGAGTTCGAGCCCCGCGTCGGGCTCTGGGCTGACGGCTCAGAGCCTGGAGCCTGCTTCCGATTCTGTGTCTCCCTCTCTCTCTTCCCCTCCCCCGTTCATGTTCTGTCTCTCTCTGTCTCAAAAATAAATAAACATTAAAAAAATTAAAAAAAAAATAATACAAAACATACAGCTATAAATTTTCCTTTAAGTGCTTTTTTTGCTATATTCCAAAACTTTTGGTATGTTGTATTTTCTTTATTTTTTAAAAATATTTTTTAGTATGTGCTTGTTTTTGAGAGAGAAAAACAGAGTATGAGTGAGTGGGAGAGGGGCAGAGATAAAGAGGGAGACACAGAATCTTAAGCAGGCAGGCTCCAAGGTGTCAGCACAGAGCCTGATATGGGGCTCGAACCCACGAACCACATGATCATGACCTGAGCTGAAGTCAGATGCTTAACCTTAAGACTGAGTCACCCAGTCACCCCTGGTATGTTGTATTTTCTATTTTATTCACCTCAAGGTATCTTCTAGTTGCTTTTGTGATTTCTCCCTTGACCCACCGACTCTTTAGGAGTGTGACATTTAATTTCCATGTATTTGTGAATTTCCCAAATGTTTTTCTATTATTGAAATCTAACTTCCATTGTGGTCATAGAGCAGGTTTTGCATGATTTCAATCCTTTTAGGCTTATTGAAGCTTAATTTATGGCCTGGCATATGGTCTGTCCTGGAGAATGTGCTCTGTGTGCTTGAAAAGAATGTGTATTTTACTATTGTTGGTTGGAGTATTCTATAAATGTCTGTTAGGTCTGTTGGATTATAGTGTTGTTTGAGTCCTCTATATCTTTGTTGCTGTTTTGCCTGATTGCTGTATTGATTCTTGAAAGTTGAGACTTGAAATGTCTAACTATCATTCTTTAATTGTCCATTTCTCCTTGTTCTGCTGTTCTATGCATATTTGGGGGGCTCTTTTGCTAGTTGCATATGTTTAGAAAAAGTTGTAACAAGGGGCTCCTGGGTGGCTCAGTTGGTTAAGTGTTGACTTGGGCTCAGGTCATGATCTCGTGATTTATGAGTTTAAGCCCCGCCTGGGGCTCTGTGCTGACAGCTCAGAGCCTGGAGCCTGCTTCAGATTCTGTGTCTCCCTCTCTCTCTTCCCCTTCCCTGCTCACACTCTGTATTTCTCTCTAAAAAATAAACATTAAAAAAAAAGTTGTAACAGAACAGATAAAACTTTATGAAAAACATCTTACTCTAAAATTAAAAATAAAGCATTGCCTCTATGAAGCATTAGAACAAGAAAGAAATAACAGCAGGTGGGGAAGAAATTGTGAGCAAACAGGATGGGATAAAACATAATCTGTCAGAGCTCAGGAAAGAGGCAGAAGAAAAATAAGATAAATTCATTGCTGCAATGATACTGAAATTCAAAGGCCTCAGAAGTGGATAAAGACCGTAAAGTACCCTAACAGAGGATACACATGAAGAAAGCAATCAGGATGAAGCTGAACTAAAGGTATTAAAAGGACTAGATGGGGCGCCTGGGTGGCTTAGTCGGTTAAGCGTCCGACTTCAGCCAGGTCACGATCTCGCGGTCTGTGAGTTCGAGCCCCGCGTCGGGCTCTGGGCTGATGGCTCAGAGCCTGGAGCCTGTTTCCGATTCTGTGTCTCCCTCTCTCTCTGCCCCTCCCCCGTTCATGCTCTGTCTCTCTCTGTCCCAAAAATAAATAAAAAACGTTGAAAAAAAAAATTAAAAAAAAAAAAAGGGACTAGAGAGAAAATTGTAGCTATAGGGAATAGACAGAAAGATGTATGATTTTCCTGTTCAATGAATAAGATAACAAAATAAGATAACAAACAAAATAAGATAACAGAATATGCAAATATTTTAAAAGACAAGGAGATTATAAATTACCAAATTACAGACCTGTACCATCCAAAATGGTGGCCACTAGCCACATGTGGCTAATTAAACTATAATTAAGTAAAATGTAAAATTCAGTTCTTCAGTCACACTAGCCACATTTCAAGTGCTCGGTAGCCACATGGGCCCATTAGCTGCCGTATTGGACTACACAGATATAGACCTATTACATCATCACTGAAAGTTCTATTGGACAGCATTGTTACAGACCATTAACTTCTCATGAACATAGATGCAACATTTTTCGAAAAAATATTAGCAAATCAAACCTAGCGATATACAAAAAGGATATCTCTGACTAATGCAGGTTATCCCAGAAATACAAGCTTGCTTTAATTAGAAATATCAACCAGTCAGGGCGCCTGGGTGACTCGGTTAAGCATCCAACTTCAGCTCGGGTCATGATCTTGTGGTCTCTGAGTTCGAGCCCCATATCGGGCTCTGTACTGACAGCTCAGACTCTGTAGCCTGCTTCAGATTCTATGTCTCCCTCTCTCTCTGCCCCTCCCCCACTCATACTTTGTCTCTCTGTCTCTGAAAAACAAATAAATCTTTAAAAAATTTTAAAAAAAGAAATATCAACAATCAATACATTAACAGAATAAAAGAGAAAAGGCACAAGATTAAAGATTAGTTCATTAGATGTGGAAAAAATACCTGAAAAAATTGAAAGCTCATTAATGATTAAAAAAAAACAAAAACCTTGGTGAATTCGGAATTGAAGGGAATTTCTTGAATCTGATAAAAGTCATCTACAAAAAATTTACAACTAACATAATAATTAATGGTGAAATAGTGAATGACTTTCCCCAAAGATCAGGAAGAAAGTAAGGATGCCTGCTCTCACAAATACTCTTCATTAGTGCTCTGGAGATGCCAACTAGAGCAGTATGTCAGGAAAAATAAACAGAAAGCATAAAGATTAAAAATAAGGAAGTAGGAGTACCTGGCTGGCTCAGTCAATGGAGCATATCACTCTTGATCTCAGAGTGGTGAGTTCAAGCCCCATGTTGGTTCTAAAGCTTACTTCAAAAACAAAAACAAAACAAAAAAACATGAGGAAGTAAAGTGGCCTTTATTCACAAATAAGATTGTATACATAAAAAGTCCTAAGAAACATGTCAAAAAGAAAAACTCACTTGGATTACTAAGTGAGTTAGCAGATCACAGGTGAAAAGCCAATTCACATATACTACAAACAAAGAAGTAAAAAATAAAAAGTTCGTGGGGCACCTCGGTGGCTCAGTCAGTTAATCTGGTTTCACCTCAGGTCATGATCTCACGATTCGTGGGTTCAAGTCCCACATCAGGCTCTGTGGGGACAGTGTGGAGCCTGCTTGGGATTCTGTCTCCTTCTCTCTTTCTGCCCCTCTCTATTCGTTCTCTTTCTTTCTCTCTCAAAAATAAAGAAACATTAAAAAAAAAGAAAAAGTTAAAAATATTTTATAATAGCATCAAAAACATAAAATGCTTAGAAGTAAATTTGCAAAATATTTGCAAGACTTGAAACTACAAAACATTTTTTCAGAGAATTTAAATACCTAAATAAATGGAGAGATATACCATGCTCATGGATTAGAAATTCATATATTATTAGGATGTTAATTCTCCCCAACTTGATCTAGAGGCCAATAAGCACATGAAAACTTGGTCGATATCACTGGTCATCAGAGAAATGAAAATCAAAACTACAATGCAATATGCCTTCACATCCACAAAATGGCTCATGTTACAAAGACTGACAACCCCAAATATTGTCAAGAATGTGGCACAATTAGAATTCTTATACATTGCTGATGAGAATGTGAAATTGCTTTGGAAAACAGTTTGGCATTTTCTTGTAAAATTAAACATACACTGACCCTGTGACACAGCAATTCCACCCCTAGAGGTTTACCCAAAAGAAATGAAAATATGCCCCAAAATACACTTGTTCAAGAATATTCATAAGAGATTTACTCATAATTGCCCCAAGCTGAAAAGAAACCAAATGCCCATCAATGGGAAAATGAATAGACAAATTGTGGTATATTCATACAATGGAATGTTACTCAGCAATAAAAATGGCCTACTTATACATGCAACAGCATGGAAGCATCTCAAAAACATTCAAGGGCACCTGGCTGGCTCAGTCAGTGGAACGTGCAACTCTTGCTCTTGAGGTCATCAGGTCGAGTCCCACGTTGGGCACAGAGATTACTTAAAAAAACAAAAACAGGGGCGCCTGGGTGGCTCAGTCACTTAAGCCTCCGACTCTTGATTTCGGCTCAGGTCATGATCTCACAGCTTGTGAGTTTGAGCCCTAGTCAGGCTCTGCACTGGCAGCCTGGAGCCTGCTTGGGATTCTCTCTCTCTCTCTCTCTCTCTCTCTCTCTCTCTCTGCTCCTCCCCTGCTCACATGCTCTCTCTCTCTCAAAATAAATAAATAAAACACTTAAAAAACAAAAACAAAAACAAAACAAAGACCAAGAACATTTAAGCAAAAGAAGCCAGACACAAACAGTACATACTCTATGATCCCATTTCTGTGAAGTTCAATAATGAATAAACTAGTATTATGTTATAGAATAGAGCCTAGCACTTCTCCCCAAACTGACCTATAGATCCAATACACTACTAATCAACATCCCTAATAGATTATTTTTGTGTGGAAATTGTCAAGGTCCTCCTAAAATTTATATGGAAATGCAGAGGGCCAAGACTACCCAGGACTCCAAGAAAAATAATGAAGTAGAAGGACTTTCCCTACAGGACAGAGAGACACTATCCACACCAAAAAACACTGTGGTGCTGGCACATGGCTAGCAGACCAAAAGGATAGCCTAGAAACAGGCTCAGGAGTACATGGATATTTGGTTTACAACAAAGGTAGTAAATCAGAATGGTGTAGAACAGTTATTTCACTTTCAATAAATCTTGCCCAGATGATTGGGTATCTATACGGAAAAAATAAAAACAACCCATATGTTACCTACACACAAATATCAATTCCGGATGGATTATAGATCTGCATGTAAGAGGCGCCTTACATGGCCCCTCTACAGGGGGTGCCTGGGTGGCTCGGTTGGTTAAGCATCTGACTCTTGATTTTGGCTCAGGTAATGATCTCACGGTTTGTGAGTTCAAGCCCCACATTGGGCTCTGCGCTGGCAGTGTGAAGCCTGCTTGGGATTTTCTCTCTCTGCCCCTTAAGCACACTCTCTCTTTCTCTCAAAATAAATAAACTTAAAAAAAAAATAGAGGGGCGCCTGGGTGGCTCAGTCAGTTAAGCATCCGACTTCTGCTCAGGTCATTATCTCACAGTTCATGAGTTCCAGCCCCGCACTGGGCTCTGTGCTGACAGCTCAGAGCCTGGAGCCTGCTTTGGATTCTGTGTCTCCCTCTCTCTGCCCCTCCCCTGCTCACACTCTGTCTCTCTCTCTCTCAAAAATAAATAAACATTAAAAAAAAAAAAAAGGAAGTGAGTCACTAAAGCTTCTAAAAGACGATAAAAGAAAATGTTTCCATGACTTTGGGATAGAGAATTATTTATTAAACAGAACACAAGAAAGTATAATCATAAAGGAAAATATTGAAATAGCAGACTATTTTAAGAACTGTTAATCCCATAACACTATCAAGAGAGCAAAAAGGCAAGCCACAGAGTAGAAGTAAATATTTGCAATACAAATAACCAAGAAAAGGTCTGTATCCAGAATGTCCAAAAAACCCTGTAAATCACTAAGACAGGCACCCTAATAGAAACACAGGAAAGAGGAGCACCTGGGCGGATCAGTCAGTTGAGCGTCTAACTTTGGCTCAGGTCATGATCTCAGGGTTCCCGAGGTCAAGCCCCACATCTGGCTTGGCACTGACAGCATGGAGCCTGCTTCGGATTCTGTGTCTCCCTCTCTGCCCCTCCCCTGCTCATGTGCATGCGCACTCTCTCTCTTTCTCAAAAAAGAAATAAACATTAAAAAAATCTGGCTGATTTCATTAACCACGTTTCTGTGCTTCATCAATGTTGTGAAAAACAATAATTTATTCATTTCCATGTCTCTGTGATATTCCATTATATGAATACACCACGATGTATTTATTCTTGTATCTATTCCAGTTCCATCCACGTAGTCGCAAATGGCAAGATTTCATTCTTTTTGATTGCCGAGTAATACTCCATTGTATATATATACCACATCTTTTTCCATTCATCCCTCGATGGACATTTGGGCTCTTTCCATACTTTGGCTATTGTTGATAGTGCTGCTGTAAACATTGGGGTGCAGGTGCCCCTTCGAAACAGCCCACCTGTATCCCGTGGATAAATGCCTAGTAGTGCAATTGCTGGGTCGTAGGGTAGTTCTAATTTTAATTTTTTGAGGAACCTCATCCTGTTTTCCAGAGTGGCTGCACCAATTTGCATTCCCACCAGCAGTGCAAAAGGGTTCCTCTTTCTTTGCATCCTCATCAACATCTGTTGTTGCCTGAGTTGTTAACGTGAGCCATTCTGACAGGTATGAGGTGGTATCTCATTGTGGTTTTGATTTGTATTTCCCTGATGATGAGTGATGTTGAGAATTTTTTCATGTGTTGGTTGGCCATCTGGATGTTGTCTTCTTTGGAGAAGTGTCTATTCATGTCTTTTGCCCATTTCTTCACTGGATTATTTGTTTTTTGGGTGTTGGGTTTGATAAGTTCTTTATAGATTTTGGATACTAACCCTTTATTTGATATGTCGTTTGCAAATATCTTCTCCCATTCTTTCGGTTGCCTTTTAGTTTTGCTGACTGTTTCCTTCGCTGTGCAGAAGGTTTTATTTTGATGAGGTCCCAATAGTTCATTTTTACTTTTGTTTCCATTGCCTCCAGAGACATGTTGAGTAAGAAGTTGTGCGGCCGAGGTCAAAGAGGTTTTGCCTGCTTTCTCCTCGATGATTTTGATGGCTTCCTGTCTTACATTGAGGTCTTTTATCCATTTTGAGTTTATTTTTGTGTCTGGTGTAAGAAAGTGGTCCAGGTTCATTTTTCTGCATGTTGCTGTCCAGTTTTCCCAGCACCACTTGCTGAAGAGACTGTCTTTATTCCATTGGATATTCTTTCCTGCTTTGTCAAAGATTAGTTGGCCAGGGGCGCCTGGGTGGTGCAGTCGGTTGGGCGTCCGACTTCAGCCAGGTCACGATCTCGCGGTCCGTGAGTTCGAGCCCCGCGTCAGGCTCTGGGCTGATGGCTCAGAGTCTGGAGCCTGTTTCCGATTCTGTGTCTCCCTCTCTCTCTGCCCCTCCCCCGTTCATGCTCTGTCTCTCTCTGTCCCAAAAATAAATAAATGTTGAAAAAAAATTAAAAAAAAAAAAAAAAGATTAGTTGGCCATATGTTTGTGGGTCCATTTCTGGATTCTCTGTTCTATTCCATTGATCTGAGTGTCTGTTTTTGTGCCAGTACCATACTGTCTTGATGATTACAGCTTAGTAATACAGCTTTAAGCCTGTGTATTTATTTTTTCTACTGTTGGTAAACATCTGGAGTGTTTCCAGTTTTCTTTTACCATTACAAATGATGCTACTATGAACATTCTCATACGTGTTTCTTTCCTTTTTATATATAATTTTAAAAAATTTAATGTTTATTTATTTTTGAGAGAGAGAGCATGAGTAGGGGAGGGGCAGAGAGAGAGGGAGACACAGAATCCAAAGCAGACTCCAGATTCCAAGCTGTTGGCACAGTGCCCGACACAGGACTCGAACCCACGAACTGTGAGATCATGCCCTGAGCCAAAGCCAGATGTTTAACCAACTGAGCTACCCAGGCACCCCTATATATAAATTTTTTTAATGTTTATTTATATTTGAGAGAGAGAGCTCGAGCAGGGGAGGGGCAGACAGAGGGGGACAGAGGATCCAAAGCAGGCTCCAGGCTCTGTGCTGACAGCAGAGAGCCTGACATGGGGCTCAAACTCACAAACTGTGAGATCATGACTGAGCCTAAGTCAGATGCTCAACCGACTGAGCCACCCAGGCACGCTACAAATAAGTCAGATTTTTAAGAAAACATTTTATTATTCAACTTACATAAAGTTCAAAACTGACAAACCCTAACAGCAGTGTTTAGGGGTACATTCTTGAATGGTAAAGCCATGAATGTGAAATCTGGGTAGTAATTGGGAGGGAGGAGGGAGCCTGAGGAGGGTTTCTAGGGGTGCTGACAGTGTTCTTGCCCCAAATAGTGGCTATAAGGACTTTATGGTCCTTTATGGTCTCACTGAGCTTTACATTTTTGTTTCATTCACTTTTCAGCATGTTATATTTCACGCTTGAAACAAGTTGTGTACATGTGTGTGTATTTTTAAGTAATCTCTGTACCCAACATGGGGCACAAACTCACAACTCCAAGATCAAGAGTCTGATGCTCTACTGATTGAGCCAACCAGGCACCCCAAAACTGAAACAAGTTTAAGAGAAGATATAGTTCACAAACACTTGCCTGATGTAAAAGTCTCCTTCCTACGTGTTGGAAGGGAACTCTGCATCCCAAAAAAATATGATCAAATTGGACAAAACTGAGTCATATCCTAGAAAAGTATTTGAATCTTAAATATAAAGATAGACTCCCTTACACAGCCAAGCAAACAGATAAGGTTACTTACAGGGGGGTAGAAATCAAGCTGGCCTCATACTTTCTCACAACAGCATTCAGTTTTTGAAGTAGATGGAACAGGGGCACCTGGGTGGCTCAGTCAGTTAAGCATCTGACTTTGGCTCAGATCATGATCATACAGTTTGTGGGTTCGAGCCCCGCATCAGGCTCTGTGCTGACAGCTCGGAGCCTGGAGCCTGCTTCGGAATCTGTGTCTCCCTCTCTCTCTGTGTCCCCCCCCACACACACACCCACCCCCACCCCGCTCACACTCTGTCTCTCTAAAAATGAATAAACATTTAAAAAGAAAAAAGAAAAGAAAACTGATCCAACACAGTATAACAGCATACAAGAATCACAGCATTCATATCTACAAAAAAATAACCATAAGAGGCCCTGGAAGAAAAGATTCCTGTTCACAGTAGCAATAAGAAAGAGAAATTATGTAGGCTTAAACTTCTCAAGATATATGCAAGCCAAAAAAAAGAAGAAGAAGAAGAAGAAGAAGAAGAAGAAGAAGAAGAAGAAGAAAAGAAAAGAAAAGAAAGAAGGAAAGAAAGAAAGACATCTCCAGAAAGAGAACTAAAACAACCTTGACAGGGAAAAGTAGACTTGAACAAACGGAAGAACATATGTTCTTGGATAGAACAACTCAACATTGCAAAGATAACAATCCCATGTTAATTTATAAATTCAAATGATCTCAACTGAAAAACACTAACAGGCTTTTTTTTTTCTGATGCTAGGTAAGTTGATCTACTTAATATAGAAAAATAAATAAGAATAGGCATTTTATTCATGTATTTATTTATTTACTTTTTTTGAGAGAGAGAGAGAGAAAGAGAGAGAGAGAGAGAGAGAGAGAGAGAGAGAGAATCCCAAGGAGGCTCAGTGCTATCAGCACAGAGCCCGATGTGGGGCTGGATCTTACAAACTGTGAGATCATGACCTGAGTTGAAATCAAGAGTTGGACACTTGAATGACTGAGCCGCCCAGGCTCCTTATTTATTTTTTTATCAAAGATTTTATTTTGGGGTGCCTGACTGGCTCCATCAGCAGAGCGTGCTTCTCTTCATCTCAGGGTTGTGAGTTCAAGCCCCACACTGGGTATAGAGATTACTAATAAATAGACTTTTTTTAAAAAGATTGAAAAAAAAAAGGACTTTAGGGGCGCCTGGGTGGCTCAGTCGGTTAAGCGTCTGACTTCAGCTCAGGTCATCATCTCACAGTCCATGAGTTCGAGCCCCGTGTCGGGCTCTGTGCTGACAGCTCAGAGCCTGGAGCCTCTGCTTTGGATTCTGTGTCTCCCTCTCTCTGCCCCTCCCCTGTTCATGCTCTGTCTCTCAAAAATAAATAAATGTTAAAAAAAAATTTTAATAAAATTAAATTTTAAAAAATGGCTTTATTTCTAAGTAAGCTCTACACCCAATGTGGGGCTTGAACCCACAACCCCGAGATCAAGAGTTGCACACTCTACCAAGTGAGGCAGCCAAGTGCCCAAGAGTAGGCATTTTAAATAAAACCCTAAAATTACCAGTTAGGGCAAGCTAGCCCTACCAAATATTAAAACATTTTATAAAGCTTCTATAATATGTGGTACTGCTGCATAAAAAAAATAATGGAACAGAACAGGAAACCCAGAGATAGACCAAAGCACATAGGCAAGTTTAGCACAGGCTAAAGATGGCATTTGAAACGAGTGGGGGAAAATAAAAATTTTGATAAACCAATAGCCATTTGGAAGAACATAAAATTGGATCCATGGTTCACTCCATGTACTGGAGTTCAAAGTGTAAAACAATGAAACCAACCTCAGAGTAGGCGACAAGGGGAATGTCTTTTTGCACTGAATCATTCCATTGTCAACTGGGCTCGGCTGCCTCTCCCCAGAACTCCCTTCCCCAGCTGGCCAAAAGAGGAACTTGCTGGTGACGTGAGAGGTAGAAGTAAACAGTGGCCATTTCACTCTGAAGATCAGTGTGGTGCTGCGGGGACAAGGGACACACAGGTGCCAGTGAGTTCCAGGGCACGCTTGGCCTCTTCTCCATGTCCAGCTCTTCTCCCATGCTGCCTGCAGAGGCCCAGGTCCACCCCCATGGGCTTGGTTGGGAGCACACAGAGGCGCCAGCTTCCCACAGACTTCTCAGCGGCTCTCCTCACAGGGCCCCACTGCAGCCTCCCAGACCGACCGGCTGGTGGCTCCTCTGGTCCTCAAACTGTTCATTCCCAACCTTTACTTCTTGAGCTCCTCTCATGCCTGTGGAAAGTTGAGTTCCAAAGTTAAATCTCCTCGGGGCTCCTGGGTGGCTCAGTTGGTTAAGTGTCCGACTCTTGGTTTCCACTCAGGTCATGATCCCAGGGTCATGGGATCCAGCCCTGCATCGGGCTCCACACTGAGCACAGAGCCTGCTTGGGTTTCTCTCTCTCCCTCTCCCTCTCTGACCCTCTTCCCCACCTGTGCTTTCTCTCTCTCTCTCTCTCAAAATAAATAAATAGGGGCGCCTGGGTGGCTCAGTCAGTTGAGTGTCCGACTTTGGCTCAGGTCATGACCTCACAGTTTGTGAGTTCGAGCCCCTCGTTGGGCTCTGTGCTGACAGCTCCGAGCCTGGAGCCTGCTTCGGATTCTGTGTCTCCCTCTCTCTCTGCCCCTCCCCCACTTGTGCTCTGTCTCTATCAAAAATAAATTTAAAAATTGTTTAATAAAATAAATAAATATATAAACATTTATAAAAACGATTCTCTCTTTCTCCCTCTTCCCTTCTCCCCAGCTCACGCGCATGCGCTCTCTCTCTCTCTCTCTCTCTCTCTCTCTCTCTAAAAGATAAACCAATCAATCAATAAATAAAAATTAAAATTACATGTTACCTAGCAGTGAAACATTTGGAAATATTCTCACCTGTGGTAATACTGAAGCCAGAAAATGCACCTAGCAAACCTGGGTGTCTGGCTAAGGAGACTTCTAGGCAGGAAGACAAAAGTGCCAATTGCCTCTTTTAGCCACCTCTGATAAAGAACAGGAAGAGGGAGATGAGCTAAAGCAGGCACAGTTTAGGAATCGTTTTCAAGCAGAGTTTAGAGGAAATGTTTTCAACCCAGTACTCTTCAAAACGATTTCTCACTGCCAGCCTTTACAGATTTTCAAAGTAACAAAACGGCTTCAAGGTTAAGATCAAATCTAGATGTGGCTGTAAAACCCTTTGTTAAAACCTTACAATGATATTTTTAAGTTAATTTATTTTTTTATTTTGACCCGGGGGGGGGGGGGGAGCAAAGAGAGGGAGAGACAATCCTACGCAGCTGAAGGATTGCCCAACAGATCTGACTCACGTTTCAGAATCATGACAAATAATAGACTGTTTTAAGCTACTTAAGTTTTAGGGTTATGCACCAGTAGAAAACAACCTCCATGATACACTGTTGCTCTGGCTCACTTGGTAGAGTGTGCAACTCTTGATCTTGGGGTTGTGAGTTCAAGCCCCACGTTGACTGTAGAGATTACTCAAAAAGAAAACAAAAAATTAGAGGTGCCTGGGTGTCTCAGTTGGTTGAGTGTCCAGCTCTCGATTTCGGCTCAGGTCATGATCCCAGGGTGGTGGGATTGAGCCCTGGGTCTAGCTCCATGCTGAGTGTGGAGCCTGCTTAAGATTCTTTCTCTCTCTGCCTCTGCCCCTCTCCCACACTCACACTCTATCTAAAATAAAATAAATAACTCTTAAAAATAAGTAAAAAAATTTTTTAAAGAAAAAGGAAAGGCACAGAACAATGTATACAGTAAGCAATCTTTCATGTTAGAAAGGAGGGAGGGAGATATGAATGTGTGTGTGTGTGTGTGTGTTTATATGTGCACTAACAGATTCATTAAGAAATGTACAAATAAGGGGCTGTGCACTGTCACAGTGTAGAGCCTGCTTGAGATTCTCCCTCTCTCTCTTTCTCTCCCTCTCTCTCTGCCCCTCCCATGCACTCTCTTTATCTCAAAATAAACATATAAACTTAAAAAGATATGTTTTTAATGTGCAAATAAAACAACATGGATTCAATGCAATTCCTGGCAAAATCCCAAGAGGGCTTTTTCATAGAGCTTGATAAGCAAATTCTAAAATTGACATGGTAAAACAAAGGCCAAGAATATTCAGGGCACTCCTGAAAAAGTACAAGGTGGGGAATTTACCTACCAGATATCAAGACTTATTATAAAAGCCATAGCAATTATGATAGTGTAGTATTGGCACAGGGATAGCCAAATAGACCAATGGAACTAAACAGATAAGCCCAGAGAGAGACCTGTAAATAGGTGTTAGAGCCCAAAGGGGGTGAGGAAGGCATCCAGAGGGCATATCCCTTTAAATACATATACTGAAATATTTACATGTGAAAAAATATATGATGTCTATGATTTGTTTGAAAATAAGGATGTGGAGGGGCACCTGGGTGGCTCATTCGGTTAAGCCTGTGACTTCGGCTCAAGTCATGACCTCATCATCCCTGGGCTCGAGCCCCACATTGGGCTCCGTGCTGATGGCTCAGAGCCTGGAGCCTGCTTCAGATTCTGTGTCTCCCTCTCTCTCTCTGCCCTTCCTCTGCTCATGCTCTCGGTCTCTCTCTCTTTCTCTCTCAAAAATAAACATTAAAAAATTTTAATACAGCCTAAAATATGTATGGATAAAATGGTATAATGTCTAGGATTTGCTGTGAAATAATCCAGTGGTGGAAGTGGAGGGAGGAGGGGGGGGGGTGGTGGATACAGATGAAAGAAGGGTGCTGGAAACATGCTGCTCTCTGTAGCTGGCTGGTGGGCCCCAGGGAGTTCATTGTTCTCTTGATTCTACTTGTAGGTATGTGTAAAATTTCCCATGGAGGAGGGAAAGAAGGGAGAGGAGGGAGGGAGGGAAATAGGGAGGAGAGAAGATCCTGAGAACCTTCCCTAACTTGCAGAGAACTCCAGTCTCTCAGGGAACAGCTCAGCTCTGCATGTGGATGCGGGCTGCCCTCCTGCAGATCATGTCACTAGCCAACATGAACTTCATAGTTCCACACACTATGCCACTCTTGCCCGGTTTTGTTTGTTTGTCTGTCTGTTTGTTTAGAAAGAGAGACTGCAAACAGGGGAGAGGGACACAGAGGGGTAGAGAGACAGAGAGAGAGAGAGAGAGAGAGAGAGAGAGAGAGAGAGAGAGAATCCCAAGCAGCCTCACACTCTGCAAGGAGCCTGATGAGGGGCTCCATCCTATGACCTGGGGATCATGACCTGAGCCAAAATCAAGAGTCTGATGCTCAACTGACTGAGCCACCCAGGCGCCCCCTTGCCCTGTCTTTTTGAGGCCAAACCCACCCAGAGGACTGCTGTATCAGGAAGGCACAGCCTGCGCAGGCATGTGCACCTGTCCCTCCTGTCTTCCCCAAGCCTTGTGCTTCTCACTCCCTGGAAACCATGCCTAAGAGGTGGGGCCATTTCCCTTTTTCCACCCCTTCAAAGACCACAGCAGTCTCTCTTGAAATACACCAAACGTTTCCATTCCACCCCTTCTGGCACAGCCTGACAGCCCTTGAGGAGCTCTGATCCCCACCCCCAACTCCTTCCTCTGCCAGGTACGGGGTGGGGGGTATATACACGGGGTGGGCTGCGTGGGAATATTTCCCGGTAATTCCTGTTCCTCCCTCCACCAAATACAGGCAAGAAGACTTCTTGCTATAGAAGTGCCTTGATAAATGTTAAGTGCCCATGGGTCCCCGTGCTGCAAGTAAGGGGAACCGCGGGTGAGTCACCAGGTACTGAGCGGTCGCGCATCCACCAGCTCTTACTGCCCCCTAGTGGCCATTTGCTTCTCACAGCTGTTCTTGTCACACAGATTGCCCACTGACCCTGCTCTATTCGTAAGTGACAAATTGGCCCCCTGCAAATCTTTTTTTTTTTTTAATATTTGTTTTTGAGAGAGAGAGAGAGAGAGAGAGAGAGAGAGAGAGAGAATGAGCAGGAGAGGTGCAGAGAGAGGGAGGGACAGAGGATCCAAAGCAGTCTCCACACTTACAGCAGAGAGGCAGGTGTGGGGCTCAAACCCGTGAACCACAAGATCATGATCTGAACCCAAGTCAGTCGCTCAACCATCTGTGCCACCCAGGTGTCCCAGCCCCCTGCAAACCTTACATTGGGCCAGTCTTTACTGAAGGGCAGACATTTGGCTCAGCAGTGAGAAAACTTCCTCCCAAAGCAACTTTGTACCTAAGCATCTTCCAAACAATTTCTTTGCTCTTGGAAAACTTGACCTGTTGAACTTTTTCAAAATAAGTTGGGGACAAAGAAACCTCACGAGGTGGCTACTGGGGAAAGGGATCAGGAAAAATGCTCCCTGCTTCTGTACTGGTGACGGAAGCTCTAATTCCTGTAAAAACACCCCAGAGGACACTGCTTGGGCCTAGCAGGGCATGACTGGATCTAACTCCCAAGCATCTGTTTTGGAGACCCGGTCACTCTGTGACTCAGCCTCTGGTCACAGCAGGACAACATTTGGAGGCATAGACAGTGTGGACTGGAGGCAGATTGGACTTGCCCCGTTCTGGGGCAGGCCACACAACCCTCCTGCTTGACCAAAACCTCCATTTCAGGGATATTGAGAGTGAGGTTTGAGACCCCAGGGCGAGGAGGACACAGGCAAAGGATCTGATGAAACCAGTTTGTGGCCAGCCCGCTGCCTTCTATCCTGTGTGGGCCACTTCTCAGAACACCAAAGAGCAGGTCTGTCCCCAGCTGTTCCTGATGTCTTACACCGGAGCAGACAGCGCCAGAACCGCATGGATTGTGCCAACTTACTCCTGGAAGTCCTCATCTAGAAGCCTGTTCCTCCGCTGCCTCCTCCCTGCATAAGCACCTGAAGGTTGTGTGTGTGTGTGTGTGTGTGTTTAATTCCAATGCATGCAGGTGCCTGGCTTAAGCATTTGATTGCCGAGGCAAGCACTCCAAAGACTGCTATCTTGAATAAACCCATTACCAGCCACACACTAGATACTGAGCCAGGCTGTACCCCCTGAAGTTCTTTTGTTTTAGAGACCTTTGATTTGGCCACTAGTTCTTTCTTCCTGAGCTGTAATCTCCCTTCTTAGGTTCTACATTCACCAATACAGAGTGAACCCAAGAAATTGAGGCTCCTACTCTCGACCCCAATCAAAGCACAGCCCCAGGCTCTCACTCTCCCTGTGACCTTGCTGTGTGGTCCCAGGTATGCCGTGTACTCTCCAGGACTTGTAATAAACCTTGTTTTCTTTTTTCAAAGTGTCCTGGGTTTTGCTGAAGCCGTGTGTCTTGCAATCGTATCAGGAACCCCAAGGGCTAGTCCAGCCATGACCCTCGTTACAGACAGGCAGAGACCAGCACAAAACAATTTTGCCCAAACGTGCCTTCTCTCTGGCTTCTGATATTCACAAATTAGCAGTGTGCCTATAAAGCAGTGTTTTCCTGTGATGGCAGAAAGCTTGCCTTTCTGACTGGTGCAGCCACAGCTATCTTTGAGGGACTGGAGAATTGGGAGGGAGGCCGGTGCAATTCAGATGCTCAGGCTGGGCAGCTGAAGAGTCCAGGATTCAATAACCACATGTCCTTGGGAAACCGGCCACCCCCGCAAAGTCTCTTTGCTCATCTCTACAAGAGGGAGAACACCAGCTCTCACCCCAAGGAGTGTTGGGGTGATGTGCGTGGGGGATGGCTGAGATTTGTCTGCACCACTGCTTAGATGTGCAAAGTAAATGGGGTCAAGTGCATCTCCTTCACAAGTCATGGGGCTTGTCAAGACTTGAGCTTGGCATCTCAATCTCCTCTGGTCCAAAACGGTCTCTTCCAAGTCCCCTTCCACGTATAACTTTTGAATCAGGGATGGTTTGAGAATCTCTTGAATGACAATCTCTTTCAGATGAACTTCCTGTCATTTGGATGGATGTGATAAGGCACCCCGTCCTTGTGTGCCTCTCCAAAATGACACCCGGGTACGTGTGGGAGTGATAGGGAGAAAGGCCAGGAATCCAGTGCAGATCCATGCTGACCCCTACAGTGGAGGGTCAATCTGGTTTGGTCCGGCCGTGGACATGTGATGGCTAGGGGGTGACTGGTCCCATCGGACCTTTGGGCCACTACTGATGTCTCTGGGCCCAGCCATTTGCCTGTGACCATAAAGACTATGCATCTTGCAGTCCGTCTGTCCCCATCCTAGACCTCTGCTGGGCCACTGGTCCCCTCAGCCCCTTCATGTGCTCCCCAGGAGGCGGGTGGGAACTTCTGGATCCCTGCATGCTTCCCCCAGGCCATGGGGAGCCAGGAACCCCGTCTCAGGCTCCTCTACCAGCTGCTTTCTTCTGCCTTTGTGTTAGGGACAGAATGTTAGTGCCCTTCCCCCACCCCCATTCGTATGTTGAAATCCTAACTTCCAATGTGATGAAATTAGGAGGTGGGCTCTTTGGGCAGTAATCGGGTCTGAAGGTGGAGCTCCCACGAATGGGATCTGTGCCCTTATAAAAGAGACCCCAGAGAGCTCCCCTGCCCTGTCTGCCACGTGAGGACACAGCCAGAAGACTGCCGTCTGCAGCCTGGAGGAGGGCCCCCGCCAGAACCCAAACATGCTGACACCCTAATCTTAGACTTCCAGCTTCCGGAGCTGTGAGAAATCAATTTGTTGTTCACAAACCACCCAGTCTGTGGTTTTCTGTCACAGCAGCCCGAACAGACTCAGACACCTGCTACTGCTCCCCTGAATCTCTCTGGATGTATCTGTCAGGCCTCCCCCATCGTGGCTTCACCCTGAAAAGGAAGCAAATGGAATATGTGCCTGTGACTCTCTTGTCCTTCCCTCATTCTGTGGTGGCAGGAGGAAGGGACATCCTGGGCCTCCTTCTGCCATAGTCCCTTCTGCTCAGGGCCTTAGTGGGATCACTCTGTATGCTGAAAGAAACTTTATGATCTGGTCCATTGGTCTCCAAACTGAGGCTGTTCAGGGCACCTGGCTGGCTCAGTCAGTAGAGCATGCGACTCTTGATCTCAGGGTCATGAGTTCGAGCCCCACATTGAGCAGAGACATTACTTTAAAAAAAATAATAGGGGTGCCTGGGTGGTTCAGTCGGCTAGGCACCCAACTTTGGCTCAGGTCATGATCTCAGGGTTCATGAATTCGAGCCCCGCATTGGGCTCTGTGCGGGCAGAGGGGAGCCCGGCCTTGGATCTTCTGTTTCCCACTCTCTGTCCCTCCCACTCTCATTCTCTCTCTTTCAAAAAAAAAAAAATTAGAAAAGTAGTTTTTTTAATTTAAAAATAATTTTAAAAATAGTAAAATAATAATAAGAGAAAAAAGAAAAAGATTTAAAAAACAAACAGGGGTGCTTGGTGGCTCAGTTGGAAGAGCATGTGACTCTTAATCTTGGGTAATGAGTTCAAGCCCCACATTGGGTGTAGAGATTACTAAAAAATAAATAAATACACTTTAAAAAACAAACAAAAAAAACCCACTAAGGCTGTTCATCATGTATTTCCAGCCCTCTGCCTCCTAGCATGTGGCAGGATTATACTTCCTGTCCCTGTGGTTGACTTGGCCATGTGACTATTCATGATGGGAGCAAGAGCAAAACATGTTGCTCCCCACCACAACTCAGGGCCCCCACCAACCCCCCACCAACCCACAGCTGGTGTTTAGTGTGAGGGAGAAGCTGCTGCTGTTACAAGGCATGAAGGCTTTGCGACTGTTTGTTATGCAGCATACCTTGAGCATCCTGACTGATCCACTTCTATCGCCCCTAAAATAAGTTTTTAAAACTCGTGTGTACACCCTTGCACATTTTGAAGATGACATCTACAATAGTCACTAAATATTTAAATTATTGCAAGGGATGGGCCCCTGGGTGGCTCAGTCAGTTAAGCGTCTGACTTCGGCTCATGTTGTGATCTCACAGTTCGTGAGTTCGAGCCCCACATCACACTCTGAGCTCTCAGTGCAGAGCCTGCTTCGGATCCTCTGTCTTCCTCTCTTTCTGCCCCTCTCTTACTTGCATGCCCCCTCAATCTCTCTCTCAAAAATTAGTAACAATAAAATAAAAAAACATTTGAAAAATTCTCATGGGGCACCTGGGTGGCTTAGTCAGTTGGGCATCTGACTTCAGCTCAGGTCATAATCTTGCAGTGCATAAGTTCGAGCCCCGCATCAGACTCTGTGCTGACAGCTCAGGGCCTGGAGCCTGCTTCAGATTCTGTGTCTCCCTCTCTTTCTGCCCCTCTCTTGGCTCATGCTCTGTCTGTCTAGCTCTCTCAAAAATAAATAAAACATTAAAAATATTACAAGGGTTGGAATTTCCCACCTGATGTAAATACTAATATTTAACATAAAAAACTATTATGTAAGTCTTTTTTTTTTTTTTAAAGTAGGCGTCACACTCAGCGTGGAGCCCAATGCAGAGCTTGAACTCATGACCCTGAGATCAAGAACTGAGTGAGATCAAGAGTCAGATGCTCAACTGACTGAGCCACCCAGGTGCCCCTGTTATGTAAGTCTTCTAAATGTATCCAGTGGAATCTAAACATTAAAACACTTTCTTCCCTGCTATCTTCAGGTTTTTAAATCCACCAGCAAGCTCTTCTCCAACATTTGGAAATTTTACACTTTTTCCTTTTTCTCCTTAAATCCATGTTTCCATTCCACATCCTCTGTACATCTTTGCCATAAGGGGATGTATTTTTAGGCTTTAAAGTCTTTTATCGACCACTTTATCATACTTGGCTAGAACCAAAAAAGTATATAAACTGGAATTTTGAAGTTTACTTTATTCCCTACCAACCATAAGTCCTAAGTGTTAAACGTGTCTCCTGAATTGAATTACCAGTACAAACAGAATGAGTACACAATTGACCAAAAGAACAGAAAAAACAAATTTTGATGAATAATTTTTAAACATAAAAAACATCTTTTATTGAGGCATATACTGCTAAAGACTAATAGATGTGGTGCTAGCAGTCTTTTTTTTTTTTATAACAGAAATAGATTATGAAACATTTTATAAGATGAAGACTGTAATCAGAATACTTTATGTGATTTGATATGAGAAGTTAGACTCCATTCTTGAATACCACAAAGAATCTGAAAGAAATATGGAAATACTGGGGTGCCTGGCTGACTCAGTTGGAAGAGCACATGACTCTTGAGCTTGGGGTCATGAGTTCGAACTCCACATCAAGTGTAGAGATAAATAAATAAATAAGCTTTAAAAAAAAAAAAAAAAAAAAAAAGAAATATGGAAATATCACCTGTCAGTTGCAGCCAATGTGTCCTGAAAAGGTTGATATTCCCAGAGACTGTGCTCCCTGCTCAGCATCCCTAACCTCCACTATGCTTGCTGTTCAGAGGCACCTGCTGTCCCCACCTAACTAAGGATGATTCTTTTTTTTTTTAAGTTTTTATTTATTTATTTTGAGAGAGGGACAGAGAGAGTGATCAGGGGAGAGGCAGAGAGAGAGAGGGAGAGAGAGAATTCCAAGCAGGCTCCACACTGCCAGTGCAAAGCCCCAGTGCGGGGCTCAAACTCACAAACTCTGAGATCACAACCTGAGCCAAAGTCGGCTGCTTAACCGGCTGAGCCACCCAGGTGCCCTGAGACTAATGCATTTCTAGACAAAAGGAGAGGTGAAGACAGTAGATCTTAAAAGTTTTGGGGCGCCTGGGTGGCGCAGTCGGTTAAGCGTCCGACTTCAGCCAGGTCACGATCTCGCGGTCCGTGAGTTCGAGCCCCGCGTCAGGCTCTGGGCTGATGGCTCGGAGCCTGGAGCCTGTTTCCGATTCTGTGTCTCCCTCTCTCTCTGCCCCTCCCCGGTTCATGCTCTGTCTCTCTCTGTCCCAAAAAAAATAAATAAAAAAAAAAATAAATAAAATAAAAAAAAAAAGTTGAAAAAAAAAAGTTTTCATCACAAGAAAAATATGTTTGCAACTATGTATGCTAGTGGCTGTTAATTAGATTTATTGTGATGATCATTTCATAATATATACAAATACCAAATCATGATGTTGTACACCTGAAACTAATATAATGTTATATGTCAATTATACCTCAGTTAAAAAAAAATTATACCTCACTTGAAAAAAAAAAAGGAGGGGCACCTGGGTGGCTCAGTCAGTTGAGCTTCCGACCCTTAATTTCAGCTCAGGTTATGATCTCACAGTTGGTGGGATCAAGCCCCGCATCAGGCCCCACACTGGCAGCGCAGAGCCTGCTTGGGATTCTCTCTCTCTCCTTCTCTCTCTGCCCCTCCCCTGCTCACTTTCTTGCTCTCAAAATAAGTAAACTTTAAAAAATAAAATAAAAACTTAATCAGTTGTTTTTTTACAAGATTCTTTTTCAGATTCTGTGTATCAGTCAATAAATTAGTAAAACCTGTTTTCTGGTTTTTCCAGCCCCTGCACCTGGAAAGACTGTGCACCCCAGAAGTTTGTGTACCCTTAGTTTGAAGACATCTGAGCTTATCTGCCAGGCCTGGGAACTAAAAAAGTTCACAAAATCCTTCTTGTTTCCAAACCTGCTGGCTCTCAGATCTGAACTGGAGTAAAAGCTTTACATTCCCACAGCAAGACCAAGGCAAACGATGGCTTTGGCAGGGAGGTCACAGCCAAGGGACGACAGGAGGGGAAAAAAAAAATCACAGTGACACAATTCAAAACTCTCCACATTATACTTGCCAAGTGCTTAGCACAGTGACTGGCAAGTAGTAAGCAGTAAATAAAGGAGAGAGCCACGCAGATGCATTTCACATGCACGCCCCTCAGTCTGGCACAGTTCTGAGCTTCAAATGTCATTCATTGCGGGTGTTGAGTAGGTTGGTGCACAGTTGCTGCTGAACTAACAAGGTAAGGCTCTGAACTAGAGCCTTCGGCCACCTGGCGGTGAACTGTGCACCTACCCCATGCCAGCCCCTGAGCCGCAGCTGTCCACCTGCTTAAGGGCATCGCTGTGGGCTTCAGGCACAAGGAAATGGAGATGGGGAGTCCGTGGGAGGTGGCTGGAGGCTGTCAGTCATCCCAGGAGGGTCGCTCAGTCCCCCTTCCCTGCCTGCGAGCTGAGATCTGGTGAAGAAAAGGCAGAGAATGGCTCAGAGCCCAGGAAGCTCCACCTCCTCCCTACCCTGGCGGGAAGTCCTGGAGTGCCTGACCCTCTTTGCTACCGGCAACCAGTGGGGTAACGAACACAAATTCTGGAGTCTGGCAGACCCGGACACTAACACGGCCTTGCCTGGCTCACCGCTGACCACTCGCCTTGGAGGTCTGCCCGCGCACCTGCTGCTTAGAGGCGCTTCGTCTGACCATCATAGCCATTAACCGATGAACAGTGACGGTCAAGGAAGAGCTGCCGCCCTGTTCATCCTGGCCGCTCCAGACTGTCGTCCCCCCCTTTTCCCACGCTCTGTCCCCTTGATTTTATAACCCAACCCACGTTGGGAAAGCCTCTTTCCATTCCCATATCCGAATTCATTCTCACCTTTTCACTATCTCCACGGTTAAGACCTCCGTTTGTGTTGTATTAACTTCGTTCCGTCCGACTTCGTAAACTCCGCCCTTTCCACTGGTCCATAACTGAATCATCGGAAAGACAGACTCTATGAATGCAGTCGATCTCCTCCAGTGACACCTAGGCGAAGGAAGAGGGCCCCACCAAGTTTTGGTGTTGGAAAAATTGTAATTAACATCCAAGGGCTGCTAAAGGAAGGCGCGTTCGTGGCCAACAGTGTCCTGCAGGGGGCGCTGTCCACTCAGTGACTCATCACCGCTCAGAAATGGGGGTGGAGTCTGGTTTCACAACCCGTCTGGATCCCAAGTGCTGACAGGTCAGTTGCTAAGTGTCTACTTATTAAAATGTTTGCTTTGCTAGAAGCAGTCCCAGAGAGTTCAAGGAAATAACACCCTTCTTTAAAACTGCAAGAAAGTACATGTATCCTGCAGCACACACACAATTATTTCAGAAATACGCCATCAAACCACTCCTACAACAAGCCTTAGTAAAGGTCAGGGTTTGAGAGCTGTTCTTTTTATCCTTGGAGAATGCTCCGTTAATGGGTACCGGAATCAAGGATTCTTCAGTGTGTGCGGGAATGTTACTGATTTGATATATAATTAGGTTTGTTTTTTTTCTATTCGTATTCCAGTTCAGGTTTGCTTTTTTCTCTTTTCTGGTTTAACTTTACTTTTTTTGGATATGTAAAACATTTCCACGATCCAATGTCAAAACTATGAAAAAGAGGGGAACTCAGAGAAGTGTGTTCCTCCAATTCTACACCCCAGTTCCAATGCGCGGGTGTTTTCCCCACCCCCCAAGTGTTTCTCCGGCACCAGCTGGGTGTCGGACAATTCAACTCAATTCTGATGCTGTCTACCTGGAGAGACCATCAGACGCCACAGGTTAAGGTCTCAGCCCTACAAGACTGCCACCCCTCTGTCCCACCCCACCTCACCCCTTCAGATGCCAATCGCAAATCCAGGTTACTGTGCTTCCGACTGACTGGCTATGGATGGTTAAGTTCCAGTGACCTCCTGCAACGGGTTTTATTAATTTGCTAGAGCGGCTCCCAGAACCTAGAGAAACACTTTACTTACTAGATTACCGGTTTATTATAAAGGCTGTAACTCAGAAACAGCCAGATGGAAGATATGCATCTGGCAGGGTACAGGGACGACGCGTGGGGCTTCCGGGCCCTCTCCAGGAGTGCCACTCTCCCCAAGTCTCCACGTGCTCACCAACCCGGAAGCTCTCGGAACCCCGTGCTTTTGGGTGTTTATGGAGCTTTACTGCACAGGCACGTATGATTAAATCGCCCACCACTGGTGAGATCAGTTCAACCTCCAGCCCCTCTCCCCTCCCCTCAATGCAGGGGGTGAGCCTGAAATTTCCAACCCTCTAATCACGTGGTTTGTTCTCCAGGCAACCAGTCCCCATGGGGGGGGGGGGGGTCCCCAAAGTCACCTCATTAACATAACAAAAGACACTTTTTGCCGCTCTCACCACTTCGGAAATTCCAAGGGTTTTAGGAGCTCGTGCCAGAAACTGGGATGAAGACCAAGTACTTATTTGTTGTTATAAATCATAGTATCACAGGGACACCTGAGTGGCCTAATAGGTTGTGCGGCCAATCTTGATTTCCATTCAGGTCATGATCTCACAGCTGGCGAGATAAGAGCCCCCAGTTGGGATTCTCTCTCCTTCTCTCTCTGCCCCTCCCCTGCTTGTTCTCCCTCCCTCTCTCTCTCAAAGTGAATAAATTTAAAAAAATAAATAAATCACAATATCACAGTTCCCTTTCCCATCCTGGAAGTTCATTTACAGCAGCCTCCTCCAGGAAGCCCTCCACACCCACTGTTTTTATTTTTATCTTATTTCATTATTTCATTTTATTTATTATTCTCAAATTAGTTAACATACACTGTGTTCTTGGTTTCAGGAGAACACAGTGATTCATCTCTTATGTATGACACCCAGTGCTCATCCTCCTTAATGCACCCATTTAACCCCCTCAATCCAAATTCTGTCCTCTGTATTTGAGTCGCTTATGGTTTGCCTCCCTCTGTTTTTATCTTATTTTTCCTTCCTTGCCCCCGTGTCTTCTGTTCAGTGTCTCAAATTCCACGTATGAGTGAAATCATAGCATATCTTTCTCTGACTTATTTCACTTAGCATAATACCCTCCAGTTCCATCCACTTTGTTGCAAATAGCAAGATTTCATTCTTTTTCATCGCTAAGTAATATTCCTTCATATATATATATATATATATATATATATATATATATATATATATATCACCTCTTTATCCATTTGTCAGTTGACAGACATTTGGGCCATCTGCAAGAGGGAAAGTCTTGTTGGATGACATCTAGGAGCCCTGCCAGCTCCGGGCCACCTCATGCCCTGACACAAACCTGGACTGCTGAGCCCTCAATCCAAGAGAGACAAGGTGGAGGCCAGAACAGTGGGTGTGGAGTGCTTCCTGGAGGAAGCTGCTGTAAATGAACTTCCAGGATGGGAAAGGGAACTGTGATATTGTGATTTATTTTAATAAAATAAAATAATAAAATAAAATAAAATAAAATAAAATAAAATAAAATAAAATAAAATAAAATGACTTTCCCTCTTGCTGATGGAAATCAGTAAGTCAGGCTTCTGGCCACCTGGGCAGGAACCTTGTGCACACTCCCTCCAGGAAAGGTAAAGACTCTCGGGCAGTGCGTGGGGTGGGGGGGAGGCGCTCACCTTTATCCAGCTGCTTCCAACCAGCGTGTTTCCATCTAAATCCTCTTACAACACTGTCTGAGGGCTACTCTTCCAAGAAAGACACAGAGAGGCATGGAAAGGTCAAAAGACCCGACTGCTCTGACCTCTACAGTCCTTGCCTTTCAAGCAGCATCACACAAAAAGGTAACATTCTGCCCCTCCTGCTACTCAGTTTCATCCTCAGTTCCCAGCTTGTACCTGCAGCAGCTGCTGCCACCGCCTTGCAGGCTTCCAAGCCAGCAGTGCACAAGCCATTTTTAGCTCTTCCTGCTCCTTCACCCTGGCATCCAGTCTGTGGGCACAGAATCCAGCCCTCTAGGGCTGGAGGAAACCACAAAGGGCATGCAGTTCGGCCTGCCCACGCAGCACTTGGATTCCCTCTGAACAGTGGTAGAAGCCATTGCCCAGGTTCAGCCTAAACACTACCCCCCACCTTCGTGCCAGGGAGGTGGCCACTTCCTGACATTATCTGTTACATCTTGAAACAGTTATGATGTTCAGAAGAGACAGCCTTGGGCGGAGCTGAAATCCGCCTCCCTGTTGCCTCTCCTTTTTACCTCCCTCACACACACTTCACTGGTCCTGGATTTTTTTTCCTGGGGTATCACAGAATCGACCTTCCCCCACCCCATCTTTGCCCTTTAAACCTGAAGGTTAGGGGGCGCCTGGGTGGCTCAGGTCATGATCTCACTCTTCATGAGTTCGAGCCCCACGTTGGGCTCTCTTCTGTCAGCAAGGAGCCTGCTTTGGAACCTCTGCCCCCTCTCTTTCTGCTCCTCCCCCACATACTCTCTCTCTCTCTCTCTCTCTCTCTCTCTCTCTATCTCTCTGAAAAATAAATAAACTTAGGGGGCACCTGGATGGCTCAGTCAGTTAAACGTCCAGTCATGATCTCACAGTTTGAGTTCGAGCCCTGCATCAGGCTCTGTGCTGACAGCCTGGAGCCTGGAGCCTGCTTCGGATTCTGTGTCTCCCTCTCTCTCTGCCCCTCCCTGCCTCACACTCTTTCTCTCAAAAATACAAACATTAAAAATACATATAGGGGCGCCTAGGTGGCTCAGTCAGTTTAACCAACTTCTGCTTAGGTCATGATCTCAAGGTTCATAGGTTCGAGCCCTGCATGGGGCTCTGTGCTGACAGCTCAAAGCCCGGAAACTCCTCGCTCTCTGCTCCTCCCCTGTCCGCACTCTGTCTCTATCAAAAATGAATAAACGGTAAAAAAAAAAAAAAAAAAAAAAAAAAAAAAAAATACACAAATAAACAAACTTTAAAAAATAATACAAATTTAAAATAAACATGAAGGTTAGGATCACACCCCCGCCCAGGGTAAATATTCCCCAGTGCTCCATTGGACATGATTTCAAATCACTAGCCTGTCTGGCCCCTACTCCAAACATGCTCCCGTTTAGGCAAATCAAGCATTGTAAACTCTGCCTGTCTGTGAGGCCCAAGCAAGTGACCTCAGTGGGGGGGGGTGGGGGGGGGGGGTGGGGGGGTGGGGAGCTGTAGCAAAGAGAGTATGTGTCCCTTCTACTTTGCCTTCCATGGGCATAGAGACCTCCGTCAGGGAAAGACTGTAAGACTGTAAGGCCTGGTAGTCCTCGGCCAATGAAGAAGCAGGGGAGGGGCTTCATGCTAGGAGATAAACTGTCTGCTGTAACTGCCCAGAGTGTGCCTGTCCATCAGACACCTGCTCTTGCTAGAACGCTAATTAAAGCCTCACTTCACTGTGCTCCGGGTCTCTGTGTCCCTCCTTTGACTGGGTCAGTGGGCTTATTTCTCACAACCCCCTTCACCCAAGCCCCTGCCCTAGGACCTGCTGTGGCCAGACTTCATTCAGCTAAGTGTGGCTCCTTCTAGAGAGCAGGCGGGCCAGAGACTTAGCTAGCATGCCCCCTGGGCCTCTCTGATCTTGTGACAGAACTGTCCTTTCTGCCCTTTCCTCCATACCTTTGCTTAACCTGTCCTTCCTCTCAGAGAGCCTTCCTCCTCACCCACCCACGTCTCGCCCCAGCTTGGCCTAACTCCTCCTGAGGCTTTCCCTGGTAGTGTCAGCCCAAGTGACAAAAGCCCTTATATTTTGCCAATACCACATCTGTAATAAGGAAGTAATGACGGACCAAACCCAGAGAGCATTCAAGAAGTAAATGAGGCGAGGAGCGTCTGGGTGGCTCAGTCAGTTGGGTGTCTGACTCTTGATTTTGGCTCCGGTCATGATCTCACAGTTTGTGAGTTCGGGTCTCACGTCAGGCTCTCAGCTGACAGTGTGGAGCCTGTTCAGGATTCTCTCTCTCTCTCTGCCCCTCCCCTGCTTGCTCTAAGAAAACAAAAAAATTTTTTAAAAAGGAAGGAAGAAAAGAAGAGAAGAGAAAAGAAGAGAAAAGAAAGGAAAAGAAAAGAAAAGAAAAGAAAAGAAAAGAAAAGAAAAGAAAAGAAAAGAAAAGAAAATGAGGTGACTCATGTCAAGCACTTGGAGTAGTACCAGATACACAGGAAATGCTCAATGAACAGGAGCTCTTACTATTAATCCCCCGCTTAGCACTGACTCCACGTGCCATCTTAACACTCTTTCACATCGGCTCCTCTTACCTTTCCAGCTAAATGATGAAAGAACCCGGGATCTGGAGGCCGGCAGACCTGGGTCTGAATCCACGTCCGCCATGTCTTACCTGGTGAAGTCACACAACCTCTGCTTCTGTAAAATGGAGCTAATGGCTCCCATCCGTCAGGGTTGTGATAAGGATCAAATGAGGCAATGTCTGCAAAGGTTCTAAGTAAACTGGGAAGAACTTCAGTGAGAAGCCTGAGTTTCCGGGGGAGGAAATTCCAGACCAGCCTCCAGATTGCTGGAGTCAAAGGCAAGCCAGGCGGTTCTGTCTTCGAGCAGACCCAGAATGTTCAACAGATAGTTTTCGAGAGCAGCTACTCTGGGCCAGACCCCGTGCAGAGTTCCTGTAAAGATGGGGCCAATCCTCAAAGTAAACGCTGTAAAGTCACCTCTAAATCTCCAGCCACTGGGCCATCACCCAGTCCCCAACTTGCCCTCTCTCTAGACCCTCACCTGGGACCTGGTATTTCCACACCTCCTCACGTCCCTTCCTGGACTCTGCCCATCCCTTTCTGTACCACATTCATTCGCTCACTCACTCATTTGTGCATTACACAATTATTTATTCAGTAGTCACCAGCTGTTCTGAAAACAAGTTGACCAGAATCCCTGCCCCTCATGGGTCTTATATTCTAGTAACTCATTACAGAACTTTTTTGCCTTGGGGTGACTGTGTGGCTCAGTAGGTTGAGTGTCCAACTCTTGATTTCGGCTCAGGTCACAGTCTCACGGTTCGTGAGCTTGAGCCCTGCATCGGACACTACACTGACAGTGTGGAGCCTGCTTGGGATTCTCTCTCTCTCTGCCCCTCCCCTTCTTACTCTCTCTCTCTCAAAATAAATAAAATAAAATAAATTAATTTTAAAAATCGGGGCACCTGGATGGTTCAGTTGAGCATCCAACTTTGGCTCAGGTCATGATCTTTCTTTGCTCTAAAAATTCCACTGTTTTCCCACTACTTATGCTAGTCTACCACTTTGAACCTGGCCTTGGGGACAGTTAGGGATCTGGCTCCACTCCCTTTCCCTCCCCACTCACTTCCTTTCCCAGGAAGGAAGGCACCCACAGGCTCAAGGTGGGCCACACCCCCTCAGACTGGGTGCCTTAGCTCCCTCAGTCCTGGAAACGCCTCTGCCAAGGGATAGGCAGCCAAATGTTTTCCCAGTAGGGGAACCTGTTCTCAGCCCCGCCCACGGCCTAGCTCAGGGGCCTCTCCTCCCCGGGAGCTCTGCCCTCATTCACGTGGGAGCTCCCCAGGGTAATTTTCCTTGTCATTTCCCCAGCATCTGCAGAGTGGACACGCCTCCCTGGGAATCCATCTGCGTGTGTGCACCAAGGACATAGCTGGTAACATATAGTTTTGTGGGTGGCCAAAGAAGTGAGCAGGGAACACTGTCCAGTGGAGAGATTGCAGAGAGGGTCTCATGGGCGATGTTCATATGATCCTGGATGAATGAGCAGGGTGTGACCACAGGGAGGAGAATCACCCACTAGCTGGGGGTGGGCCAGCGGGGGCAGGGACAGTGTGGTGTAGGGGTGCAAAAGTTTGCTTCTTCCCTTCTACGTTCTTTGCCTGGTCTAATAATTAAATTGATGTAAGACCGATTCACAAGAGAAAAGCATACAAAAGTTTAATAACTTTTTTTTGTTTAAGTTTAATAACTCCTGTGCACAAGGGGGAGACCCGGGAAAATTGAGTAACCCTGCCGACCCCACCATGGCCCAAGCTCATCATCTTAAATACCATCTTCAGCCAGAGGCAAAGGATGTTGGTGGTGGGAGTCAGTTATGGGAAGTTAACGGAAAAGCACAGGAAGCAAGAGTAAACTTGTTATGCAGATTTAAATCCGGGCCTTAGCCACTGACTGAAGATTCTAAAGATTTAGATATCTTCCTCTTTTTGGTACTTAAGGGGAGACACCCTAACAAATGAAGATTTCCTTTATAAATGTAAATGTCAAATGGCTAACTACTTAGTTTTGCCAGTGTCTGCTGTTTTTTAAAAATAATCAGCTTTTAAAAAATGGCCAGCATAAAATAATATGCCAAAAAGGCACATTTGGGATGATATATATATTTTTTTTTTTTTAATTTTTTTAATGTTTATTTTTGAGTGAGAGAGACAGAGTGCGAGCAGGAGAGAGGCAGAGAGAGAGACAGACAGAGTCTGAAGCGGGCTCCAGGCTCTGAGCTGTCAGCACAGAACTCCACACAGGGCTTGAACTCGGGAACGGTGAGATCATGATTTAGGCCAAAGTCAGACGCTTAACCAATTGAGCCACGCAAGTGCGCCAGGGGTGATATATTTTGCACCCCTTTAGTGTCCAGATGCATGGGACATGCAAAGGAGCCATCCAGTGTGCCAGTGGGCTCGGAAAGGAAGGTGAGGAAAGGAACAGAATAGAGAAAGAAGGTGGAAGAGAGGTCATTTTGATGTGGAAATGTTGGGGTTCGGAGCCAACAGCCAAGAAAGAATTCTTGAGACATCTTCGGTGTACAAAGGTGGTTTTCCTAAAGCACAGGGACAGGACCCGTGGGCAGAAAGAGCTGCATGGGGGTTGTGACAGGTAACTGATTATATAGTTTCAAGTTGGGAGAGGGTCAGGCATAGGGTACGTCTCTAAGGAATTTTCGAAACAAGGTTTCCAGGACCTTGAGGGGCTAGCTGCTGTTACGAAAAGGTCATTCGTTACTGTTAGGAAAAGGTCAGTAAAACCTCAGTCATGAGACCCTTCAGATGTCTATCTGGGTCATATGCTTGGGGGATGATTTTTAACACATATCTTGGTGGGTAGAGAGAAAGGAAGTTTCCAAAGGAATTTTTATATGTTAAGGTAGACTTACAGGACCCTGGAGGTCAGGATGATGTTAAGTTCAGATTGCCTTTTGCCCTTAGCAAAGTGTCACTATTAAGGTGGCTGAGTTCTTAGAGGAAGGTCACTCTACTGTTTCAAGGATGTGGCACTGGGTTGTCAGGCAATAAGGAAACTTATTTATTTATTTTTTTAAGGTTTATTTGAGACAGAGAAAAAAAGAGAGGGAGCAAGCACAGGCAGGGGAGAGGCAGAGAGAGGGGAGAGAGAGAATCCCAAGTAGGCTTCACACTGTCAATACAGAGCCTGACTCAGGGCTCGATCTCCTGAACTATGAGATTAAGAGTGGGACACTCATCTGACTGAGCCACCCAGGAGCCCTTAATTTTTTTCTTTTGCCTTTGTTCCCCACATCAACCTGACTGGGAAAGGTCTTGAGTGTCAAGCTGGGAACTGTGACCTCAGCAGGTCAGTGGTCAAAAGCTCAAAGAGGACAAGGCCAGGTTATGGAGATGAGTGAGATTTAGGGGATCCAGGAGAAGTGGAGACTGACATCTTCAAAAAAGTGATGTGGGAAACAAAAGCAAATGAAAAATTAAATTTCCTTGCTGTCTATAGCCCACTGACAAGTCCTTGGGACAGGCAAAGTGACATTTCTCTAGGAGCTCAGCTGCCTCAATGGTGACACTTTGCTAAGGGCAAAAGGCAATCTGAACTTAATATCATCCTGACCTTCAGGGTCTTGTAAGTCTCCTTTAATGTATAGAAATTCCTTTGGAAACTTCCTTTCTCTCTACCCACCAAGATATGTGTTAAAAATCATCCCCCAAGCATATGACCCAGATAGACATCTGAAGGGTCTCATGACTGAGGTTTTACTGACCTTTTCCTAACAGTAACGAATGACCTTTTCGTAACAGCAGCTAGCCCCTCAAGGTCCTGGAAACCTTGTTTCGAAAATTCCTTAGAGACGTACCCTATGCCTGACCCTCTCCCAACTTGAAACTATATAATCAGTTACCTGTCACAACCCCCATGCAGCTCTTTCTGCCCACGGGTCCTGTCCCTGTGCTTTAGTAAAACCACCTTTATGTGGGGCGCCTGGGTGGCTCAGTCGGTTAAGCGTCCGGCTTCGGCTCAGTCATGATCTCGCAGTCTGTGAGTTCGAGCCCCGTGTTGGGCTCTGTGCTGATAGCTCAGAGCCTAGAGCCTGCTTCAGATTCTGTGTCCCCCTCTCTCTCTGCCCCTCCCCCACTCATGCTCTGTCTCTCTCTGTCTCAGAAATAAATAAACATTAAAAAATAATAATAATTAAAAAAAAACCCACCTTTATGCACTGAAGACATCTCAAGAATTCTTTCTTGGGGAGCAGGTGGGTGGTTCAGTTCGTGGGCTCCTGACTCTTGATTTTTGGCTCAGGTCACGATCTCACAGTTCGTGGGTTCAAGCCCCGCATAGGGCTCCGTGCTGACAGCACGGAGCCTACTTTGGATTCTCTGTCTCCCTCACTCTGTCTCTCTCCTGCTTTCTCTCTCTCTCTCTCTCTCTCTCATAATGGATAAGATAAACATTAAAAAAAATACATATTTTAAAAAAAGAAGAATTCTTCCCTGTCCATGGGCTCCAAACCCCGACATTTTCCACATCAAAAAGGACAGGCACTCTCAGCTCCTAGCAATGGAGCCAAGGTGGATACAAGGCTGCCATAGCTTCACATTGCTTTGAGAAGCCAGAAACCCAGTCTTTATAGTGAAATTTCCAGATTGCAAACACTACCACCCCCAAACAAAACGTGTTCACGGGCTTCAGTTTGCAGCCTCCGGGCAGGGTTTTAGGTGGCAAGATCAGAGCTAGGCACTGGCCCAGTGATGCTGGTGACTGGTGGGGAAAATGGCCTGGAGGGGTCCACAGTGGAGGCAGGGACGCAGTTGTTGACCTGGGTCTGAGTCAGGGGTGGGATAAAAAGGAAAGGAGAGCTCGGAGAGGGGTAAGGTTGCTGGACAAAATAGAGAAACCCCCCAGTTAAATCTGAATTTCAGATTGGGTGCCTGGGTGGTTCTGTCAGTTAAGCATCCGACTTTGGCTCAGGTCATGATCTCATGGTTGGTGGGTTTGGGTTCGTGAGTTCAAGCCCCTCATTGGGCTCGGTGCTGAAAGCTCATAGCCTGGAGCCTGCTTTGGATTCTGTGTCTCCCTCTCTCTCTGCCCCTCCTCCGCTTGCACGCTCTCTCTCTCTCTCACCCTCAAAAATACATATTTTAAAAAATCTGAATTTCAGATAAATAAAAAATTTGTTTTATTATTTATATTTTGAGAGACAGAGCACAAGAGGGGAAGGGGCAAAGAGAGAAGGAGTCACAGAATCTGAAGCAGGCTCCAGGCTCTGAGCTGTCAGCACAGAGCCTGACACAGTGCTCAAACTCACAAACTGTGAGATCATGACCTGAGCCGAAAGCAAACGGTTAACTGACTGAGCCACCCAGCGCCCCTAAAAATTAAAAGCAAATAAATAAATAATTTTTAAAGTAAATGTTTGTTCAGTTTTTTAGTTTTTTAAAAATGTTTATTTATTTTTGAGAGAGAGGGAGAGACAGAGCACAAGCAGGAGAGGGGCAGAGGCAGATAGGGAGACACAGAATCCAAAGCAGGCTTCAGGCTCTGAGCTGTCAGCACAGAGGCCGACACAGGGCTCAAACTCACAAACTGTGAGATCATGACCAGAGCTGAAAGCGAACAGTTAACTGACTGAGCCACCCAGGCTCCCCTATTCATTTTTTAAAAATAATTAATTTATTTTGAGAGAGAGAAAGAGTGAGCAGGGGAGGGGCAGAGAGAGAGGAGAGAGAGAGAATCTGAAACAGGTTACAAACTGCCAGCAAAGAGCCTGATGCGGGGCTCGAACCCACAAATCATAAGATCATGACCTGAGCTGAAGTCAGATGCTTAACCAACTGAGCCACTCAGGCACCCCATGAAAATCTTTTTAGTTTCAAAAAATGATACAAAAAAATAACTCCTTGTTCATCTGAGGTTCCAATTCAGAAGGTATTCTGTAATTTTATTTGCAAAATAAACCTGGCCACCCGGGGCCGGGGTCCTATGGCAAAGAACCTGACACGTGGGCAGCAGTGCTGTAAGGTGTCCAGCAAAGGTCAGGGCAGCAGCGCCTCCCTTGGGTACCTGGTGAGGGCTGCTGGGCCCTTTTAACCCAGGCCACCGTCCAGGATGAAAGAGCCAGTTGAATCCCAGATGTCAGCAACCCCCACTCCCCCGCCCCCACCTCCTTGCCCCAGGCCATTGTTGCAGGGTGACCCTCAGGCTGGGCTCTGGAGTGGCAAGGAGACTGAGTCCATGGAGAGGAGGAGGAATAGGGGAACCTTCCTTTCCCCAGGGCCTCTTCCTGCAGCACAGCCTGGCACTGTCTGCCTTCCCTCCCCCTGCTAAGGAAGATGGTTCTCCCATCACTCTGATCACCTTTGCTGGACGGGGCTGGTGGGCAGGCTGAATGTTGTGCAGGGCTGGTGGGCAGGCTGGGTGTTGTGCGAGTGGGGTCTGCACCAGGTTTCCTCCTCCCCTTTCTGCCCACCTGGCTGGGTCCTCATCCTCCTTGACCTGCCTTCATGAGGGGCAGTCCCTTCAGCCTTAACCTTGAGCTTGGTTCTCTCTCCTGACAATCTCATTCGGGGCTTCAGTGACCATCTGTAGGCTGAGGACTAAAGCAGGACATTTTTTTTTTTATCCTGCCTACTTAAACCCCAAGGGTATTCTGACCTGCTGTACTGGGGGTCCCCTCAGCCTGCTCACCTCCTCTCCTCTCTCTGACCCTTCCTCCCTCCCTCTCTCTCTCTGCCCTTCCCCTTGGTCCCTCCTTCTCCCCTCTCCTTCCCTCTCTCCCCTCTCCTTCTCCCTCTCTCCTAGTGTTCCTCAACTATTCTTTTCTTGTAATGTTTATATATTTATTTTGAGAGAAAGAGAGAGAAAGGGAGAGAGAGAATCCCAAGACACAGGGCTCCATCCCATGAACCTGTGAGATCATGACCTGAGCCAAAATAGAGTCAGATGCTTAACCGCTCAACTGACTGAACCACGCAGATGCTCCTTCCTCAACTATTCTTTCCTATCTCTCTCTCCATTTCTGTCTTATTCCCAAAACTGCTCCAAAATTTCTTCTGGATTCCTTAAGAAATGTAGACAAACTATGACGGCTCCACCCAACAATGGAAAATAAAACTGATAGGTAAACCTGCAGGGTAAAATTTATGATTGCCTTAAAACTCTTGGAAAAGTCAGCTCTGCTTGACATAATGGAGAGCTGCAAAACTCAATCCAGGAGACTGGAACTCGTAGAAATACAAGTTGCAAAAGTATGTATAAACTGACTGATGAAGAAAATTTTGTTTAAAAACTAGACTGAATAAAATTAAATTAAGAACTGATAGCCATGGGGCTCCTGGGTGGCTCAATCAGTTAAGCGTCGGGCTCTCAGTTTTGGTTCAGGTCATGATCTCATGGTTTTGTAGGTTTGAACCCCGCATCGGGCTCTGTGCTGACAGCGCAAAGCCTGCTTGGGGTTCTCTGTCTCCCTCTCTTTCTGCCCCGCCCCTGCTCGCATTCTCTCTGTTTCTCTTAAAATGAATAAACTTCAAAACAAACAAAGAAACAAAAACACACCTGGTTAGAATGGCTGTGATCAAAAAGACAAAAAATAACAAGAACTGATGAGGATGTGGAGAAGAGGGAACCTCTGTGCACTGTTTGTGGGAATATAAATTGAGGCAGCCACTACGGAAGACAGTACGGAAATTCCTCGATGAATTAAAAATAGAACTACCATACCATCCAGCCATTCTACTTCTGGGTATTTCTCTGAAGAAAATGAAAACACTAACTTAGAAAGAAATATGGACCCCTAGGTTCATGGCGGCATTATTTATCATAACCAAAGGAAGGAAGAAGCCTAAGTGTCCATCAATGGATGAATGGGTAAAGAAAATGTGAAATACATGTACCATAAAATAGCCAGAAAAAAGAAGGGATTCTTGCCATCTGTGGCAACATAGGTGGATCCTGACAACAATACACTAAGTAAAACAAGTCAGAGAGAGAAAGACAAATACCATACAATCTCACTTATATATGGTATCTAAAAAAAAAAACATAACAGGGGCACCTGGGTGGCTCAATCAGTTAAAGCGTCCAACTTCAGCTCAGGTCATGATCTCGCGGTTCGTGAGTTTGAGCCCTGCATCGAGCTCTGTGCTGACAGCTCAGAGCCTGGAGCCTGCTTTGGATTCTGTGTCTCCCTCTCTGCCCCTCCCCTGCTCTCTCTCTCTCTGTTGTCCCCGGCTCACACTCTCTCTCTCAAAAATAAATAAAATATTTTATAAAAATTAAGAAAAAAGAATAAACATTAAAAAAAATTTTAATAAAAAAAATAAAAAACAAAAGCAAACATGAAACCAAGCTCAAAAATAGAACAGACTGGTGGTTGCCAGAAGCAGGGATGGGAGGGTGGCTGAAAGGGTGAAGGGGGTCAAATGGTACAAACTTCTAGTAATAAAATGAGTAAGTCATGGGGATATACAGTATTGAGTATAGCATGGGGACTATAGTTGTGAATATTGTACTGCATACTTGAAAGTTGCTAAAAGAGTACATCCTAAAATTTCTCATCACAAGAAAAAAAATCTGTAACTATGTATGGTGACAGATATTAACTAGATTTATCATAGTGATCATTTTGCAATATATACAAATTTGAAGCATTATGTTGTATACCTATAACTACCATAATGTATGTCAATTCTACTTCAATAGAAAAAAAGAAGTTAATTTGTGGGGCGTCTGTGGCTCAGTCGGTTCGGTGTCAGACTCTTGATCTCAGGTCAGGTCTTGATCTCAGGGTCGTGAGTGCAAATTCATGGCATGGAGCCTACTTAAAAAAAAAAATCAAATCGAAATATTTCCATTCAAGGAAACCACAGGGTTAAAATGCCTCTCATCTGTTGAAGACTAACAATTTTATATAACTGCCTGATCTCCAGACATAAATACACAGCTGCTCATGGAACATTCTCACCAAGACATCTCAAAGCCTCATCAAATATAGACGTCCAGGGGCGCCTGGATGGCTCAGTCGGTCCTACTTCAGCTCAGGTCATGATCTCACGGTTCATGAGTTCAAGCCCCACATCAGGCTCACTGCTGTCAGCACAGAGCCCACTTTGGATCCTCTGTCTCCCAATCTCTGCCCCTCCCTCACTTGTGTGCTTTCACTCTCTCTCTCTCTCAAAGAAATAAACATTTAAAAATATATATGTATAGATGCCCAAAACCAAACTGTTGATTTTCTCTATTAAACTGTTCTTCCTCTCAGACACCCGTCTTAGATGTCAGGACCATCACCCATTCAGTCACTCATGGCCAAGACCAACAACACGGGAATTGCTGCACTGAGGTCCAGGAGAGGACGGGATTTCAGACAGATGACCCTGATACTTGAGGCTGCAGTCACCCTGGAAGCTTGTGCCAATTGGAAAGATGTGGCTGGGAGGGCGAGCTCACCTCTCATGGCCTTGCACAACTGGAGACAAAAATCAGAGTCAGGATGGGGCACCTGGCTGGCTCAGGCAATAGAGCGTGCAACTCTTGGTTTTCTTTAAGTTTACTTACTTATTACTTATTTATTTTGAGAGCAAGAGAGCATGAACAGGGGAGGGGCAGAGAGAGAGAGAGAGAGAGAGAGAGAGAGAGAGAGAGAGAGAATCCCAAGCAGGCTCCGTGCTCAGCGCAGAGCCCAATGTGGGGCTCGATCTCACAACCCTGAGGTCATGACCTGAGCCGAAATCAAGAGCTGGATGCTCAACTGACTGAGCCACCCAGGCGCCCCTTTTCCTCTTCTCATAAGGACACCAGTCCTATTGGATTAGGACCCCGTCCTTATGACCTCACTAAATCTTAATTCCCTTCATTACTAGGCCCACTGGAGGTTAGGGCTTTAATGTGTGGATTTGGGAGGGACACAGTTCCATCGCTAACAGCCCGGACACAGAATTCAGCCCAGGGGCTGAGCGTGATGAGATCACCACTTCCCTCAGCAGGATAAAATCCCCCTGGTGACCCCAAACCCGGCCCCTGATGCGGCTGCAGCTTCAGGTTTCCCCACAACCCCAGCTCCAGACATACTATTCTCTCTGAGTCACCCCCACCTGTACCCGCCCACTTCAGGGCCCCACGTGTGTCCCTCGGCCAGCATACCCTCACCCTGACCCCTAAAGGTCTTCCTGACCCCCCACACCAGGTCTGGCCCCTGGTTACCCCCCTTTGTGGCACCACTTTGACCACTGGCATGTCTTTTTTTTTTTTTTTTTTTTTTTACATTTATTTATTTAGAGAGACAAAGAGAGTGGAGGATGGGGCAGAGAGAGAGAGAGAGAGAGAGAGAGAGAGAGAGATCCCAAGCAGGCTCCACACTGCCAGAGTGGAGCCCGTTGTGGGGCTCGAACTCATGAACCGTGAGATCATGACCTGAGCTGAAGTCAGAGAATGTGTGACTCTTGATCTCCAGGTTGTGAGGTCAAGTCCCACACTGGGTGTAGAGATTACTTAAAAATAAAATCTTTAAGAGGCAACTGGGTGGCTCAGTCAGTCACCTGACCCTTGATTTCAGCTCAGGTCATGATTCCAGGGTCGTTGGATAGAGCCCCATGACCAGCTCCTCACTGAGCATGGAGCCTGCTTGGGATTCTCAATCTCTCTCTCTCTCTCTCTCTCTCTCTCTTCCTCTCTCTCTCTCTCTCTCTCCTCCTCTGCCCCTCTCTCCAACTTGCATTCTCTCTCTCTCAAATAAAAAAAAATGAAAAATGAAGAAAAAAAACAAAGTCAGGGGCCTGCCAAAGGTAGGGGACCAATAAACACTACGTTGGGTTAAGCCCCAGAGGACTGCACCCTAGAAGTAAAGCTGAACTGAAAACCAGCCCTTCCCTGAATAGTAGTCCCACTCTGAGTCATCCTGGGGCAACATCATGCCCTAAGTATGAACTAACATGATCTCAGTTTGCTAATCCCTCCAGGCACCTGGCAAAGGCAATAGAAAATTCTTTTTGGCAAATGACAAAATCACCCCACTGCAAATTATTTCTACAAATAATATCACAACTGTAATATTCAACGTACAGAAACAACCAGACACGTGAGAGAAAGCAAGATTCCTTGAACTAAAACCATCAGAAACAACAGTCAACAGAAATACAACTGGAAGAATTCTGGACTATAAAACAAATTACATGTACTCTGTTCAAAAAATTAAATACCAAAGGGGCACCCAGGTGGCTCTGTCGGTTGAGTGTCCGACTTCGGCTCAGGTCATAATCTCAAAGTTCGTGAGTTTGAGCCCCGCATCAGGCTCCGTGCTGACAGTTCAGAGTCTGGAACCTGCTTCGGATTCTGTGTCTCCCTCTCTCTCTGCCCCTCTCTCACTCACACTTTGTCTCTCTCTCTCTCAAAAATAAATAAGCATTAAAAAAAAAAAAGAAATTAAATAACAAAATTGAAACTTCCAACAAGGAACAGGAAACTATATAAAATTATATAGCACATGTATAAAAGGAGTAAGTGGAAACTAAAAAGTAAATTACAGGGGCGCCTGGGTGGCTCAATTGGTTAAGTGACTGACTCTTGGTTTTCGACTCAGGTCATGATCTCATGGTTTCGTGAGTTCGAGCCCCGCATTGAGCTCTGTGCTAACAGTGCGGAGCCTGCTTGGGATTCTCTGTCTCCCTCTCTCTCTGCCCCTCCCCCACTTGCGCAGTCTCTGTCTCTCAAAATAAGTAAATAAATTAAAAAAATAAAAATAATAAAAATAAAAAATAAATTATAAACTTAATGGGCTGATTTTTTTAAGTTTATTTATTTTTAAGAAAGTGCAAGCAGGAGAGAGGCAAAGAGAGAGGGAGAGAGAGAATTCCAAGCAGGCTCTACACCATAAGCACTGAGCCTCACATGGGGCTCAAACCCATGAACTGTGAGATCATGATCTGAGCTGAAGTCGGATGCTTAACTGACTGAGTCACCCAGGTGCCCCATTAATGGACTGATTTCACAGCAGATTTGACGTGGTTGAAGAATGAATCAGAGAAGTGGAAGACTGGTCAGAGGAAACAATCCAGAAAGAAGTATGGAGAGACAAAAAAAGGATGGAAAAAAAACAGAAGAAAAGGTTACAGATATGGAACCTACAGCAAGAAGGCCTCACATACATCTAGTTTCAGTCCCAGAGGAAAAGAAGAAAGAGAGAGCAGAATAGAGGCAATGTTTGAAAAGATGATGGTTGAGAATTTTCCAGAATGGGTACAAGATATCAATCTATAGATTTAAGAATTCAAACGGATCCCAAGTAATCTCACGATCCGTGAGATCCCACCCTGCATCTGGCTCTGCGCTCACAGTGAGGAGCCTGCTTGGGATTCTCTCTCTCTCTCTCTCTGCCCCTCCCCTGCTCATGCTCTCTCTCTCTCTCTCTCTCCAAAAATAAATAAATCAACATTTATACAAAATGGATCCCAAGCAGAGTAAATAAAAAGAAATCCATACCTTGACCCATCATGGTTGAAAATGTAGAAAATCCAAGACAAAGAGAATAGGAAAAGCATCCAGAGGAAAATGATAGCTAATAGTGCTGGTCATTTACTTCTTGTGTCTCAGGTCACAGCTACAATCTGTTGTGTGGTGCTGGGCTAGGGTCTGCGAATGGCATTTCCCAGGCCCCCTTGTCAGATGACCTCCTGTTTGGTTCTGCCAGTGGGAGGCACTAAGGGAGATTAGCCGGCAGGGGAAGGGGATTCCTTCCTGTCTCTACTTCCTGCTGGCTTTACTTCACTGGCATCCAGCTCCTTTCAACACTCCCAGCACTAGCCACACCAACCCCCCTTGCAGGTCATAGCCCAAGCCATCAGGGTCCCTCTTCTGGGGGTCCCCAGAAGGGCTTCCTTCTCCAAGACTCTAAGTGCTGTTAACCCTGCCCCTTCCCTCTTCTCTTCCCAGGTCCAGGGGTAGAAACTATAAACCGGGGCAACCTCAGTACCCTCTTTTGCTCTTTGGGTCTTCCAAAATCTGTGCAATCCACTTTGTGTATTATTTCCCCTTTGTTTGAAAAAACTAGCATGGTTTACGTTTTCCTGAGTGGACCCTAAGGGATCCAGAACTCTCTAAAGGAGACACAGAGAACATGGTAGATAGCATCTTTGTTGTCAATTATTTGCCACCAATCCCTATGGGAAGCTAGTATGTTTCCACCCTGGTGACATCAGGCTTTGTCCGGTGACCTGCAAGGGTAATGACACATGAGGGTAAGTAATGCCTGTTGCTACTTTTCAGTAAAGGCTTTAAGAGCCATCACATGATTTTGCCATGGCTCTTTTCCCTCCATGCCAGGAGCCAAGCATGTCCCAGGGAGGAGCTGCCGCTGACACCACAGGGCATGGAAAGTGAGCCAAAAATAAACCTTTGTTGTTGCAAGCCAAGGAGATGTAGGGGGATGTTTGTTACCGCAGCACACGCTAGCGAAACCTGCCTGCTTCACACAATTTGACTGCATCTCACTCCTTAACAGCAAACATGGGAGCCAGCAGACGGTTAACCAATAGCTTCAAAGTACTACAAGAAAATTACTGGGGCACCTGGGTGGCTCAGTCAGTTAAGCACCCAACTCTTCCTTTTGGCTCAGGTCATGATCTCACGGTTCATGAGTTTGAGCCCTGCATCGGGCTCTGTGCTGACAGTGCAGAGACTGCTTGGGATTCTCTCTCTCCCTCCCTCTCTCTGCACCTCCCCTGCATTCTCTCTCTCTCTCTCTCTCTCTCTCTCTCTCAAATAAATAAACTTAAAATTTTTTTAAAAGAAAATTACCGCCAACTTAGAATTCTATACTCAGAGAAACTATCCTTCAAGAAGAGACACCAGAAAGACATTATCAGACAAAACCTGGGGGATATGCCATCAGCAGACCACTGCACATTAAAAGAATCTAAAAACAATTTTTTTTGTTTGTTTTGCAGAGAGAAAATGATTGAGAAGGAAGATCATGGGCACAGGAAGGAATGAAGGACAAAAAACACAGCAAATATGCGGGTCAATCGAGCTGAAGACTGACCATATGAAAGAACAGTGGTAAATAAATACAGTGTGCAGTGCTTGGCTGGATCCTGTACCAGAAAGGGGTGTGAGTGGAAAATCTGGTTGAACCCAAATGAAGCCTGCAGTTTATATTCCTGCACCACTGTTAACCTCTCTGCTGTCATCATTGTGTTGTGGTTATGTATGATGGTTTTACTTATTTATTTATTTATTTATTTGTTTATTTATTTATTTTTGAGAGAGAGAGAGAGAGACAGAGACAGAGTATGAGAGGGGGAGGGGCAGAGAGAGACACACAGAATCCAAAGCAGGTTCCAGCCTCTGAGCTGTCAGCACAGTGCCCGATGTGGGGCTCAAACCCACAGACTGCGAGATCATGACCTGAGCTGAAGTCAGATGCTTAACCAGCTGAGCCACCCAGGAGCCCCTTATGTGTGATGTTAACACAGGGAGAGGCTCAGTCAAGGATATCAATGAACTTCACTATTTTTGCAACTTTTCTCTACGTCTAAAACTACGGCCAAATAAAACAGAATCATCGGGGTCTGTATTGCCGGGTGGTGACCTCTGCCCAATCCTGCTTCCTCCCCTTTTCTTTCATAGATGTTCCAGCCCATAAATTCCTGTGCTCCAAACCCCACCTCAGTGTCTGCTTCCCAAAGGATGGACCCACAACAAGCTGTTCATTAGGTTGTGTGACCTTCCCACTGGCTCATCAGGTGAACTAACCCCACCAGCCTGGAAAGCCCCCTGGGGCTGGCAGCTGTATGCAGAATAAGAGGCAGGTACAGGGAGTGACCCCCACGATGTCCACACCGCACAGGGCATGACCTGCCAAGGGCATGATAAACACGTGCCTGGAGGACCTTGCCAACCACGTGAAGGTCTGTGTGTGGCCTGGATCTCCAAGGTGGTGGAGCTGGTGGGAGGAGAGCTGCTGCCCAGGTAGGTTCGGTCGGAGGGTGGGGTGGGGGCGTAGCAGCGCCAGGCAGGTGAGGGTGTGTAGGAGCCTGTCTGGCTCTCCTGGGTGGGGCTGGGTAAATGTTTGGGTACATGGCTCTGTGAGGCGGGCCTGCCTCGGGTTGGGGCTGGAAGCCAGATGGGCAGGCTGTGTCGGGCACATGTACTCAGCAGGCTGAGGAAGCAGGAGAGTAGGAGCAAAGGAAAATCTCTGCCTCAGCAGAAGATACAGGGGAGACAGTGCTGATGTTCAGACTTCCAAGGTCGGGGGCGCTTCATGTAGCAAGGCCCAGGGCAGCGACGGCTGTGCCTCAGGCTTAGCTGACCAGCTGGACATGGGTAGCTGGGAGGGCGCATGAGGGGCTCACTGGGCGGGGCACCTGGGCAGCTCAGTAGGTTAAGCATCCGACTTCGGCTCAGGTCATGATCTCGAGGTTCGTGGGTTCAAGCCCCGCATCAGGCCCTGTGCTGACAGCTCAGAGCCTGGAGCCTGCTTTGGATTCTGTGCCTCTCTCTCTCTCTCTGCCCCTCCTCCCTCAAAATAAATAAAACATTTAAAAAACATTGAAACAGTGCACACTGGCATCTTAGCCAATTTCTCCACAGACACATGAATCCCACAGGTGACAAAAGGTCACTTCTCTTCCTGGCCTTTCCTTCAGGGGAGAGCTTCCATTCTCTCTCAGGAGAGCAGTGTTGGTGGGCAGGGGGCCCAGCAGAGAGGACCATCTGTGGAAGGCCATGCCTGGCGGACCCCAGGGAGTCTGAACCCTTCAGCTTCGTCTTTGGCCATTGTACCTGAGCAACCACACACCCTTAAAATAAATGGCAGTTACAATTTAAAATGTGTGTCCACACTGAAATACTGCTGGATGAAATACCATAATGTCCGGACTTTGCTTTCATGTAACCTGTGAGCGGGGGTGGGGCCGGGGCGTGGAAGGAATGTTTATATGGAGATGAATAAAACCCTAAAGCAGGGTGATGAAGACCTGGGAGGGTTTTTATTCTCCTCTATGGGCCTTGGTGCATATTTGGAAATTTCTGTAATTAAGCTTTAAAAGTAATCTGGATGAAGTCCTTGCTCAAAACGAAATGACTGGCCCCTACTACTGTCTTTTAGGTAACCCTGGAACGTAAGGATCCAAGTTCACTTCAGTGTACAACTTTTTTTCTTTCTTTTGTTTTATTAAATTGCTTTTTAGAAAGAGAGCGTGAGCAGGAGCGAGGGGCAGAGGGAGAGAGAGGGAGACACAGAATCTGAAGCAGCTCCAGGCCCTGAGCTGTCAGCACAGAGCCCGACACCGGGCTCAAACCCACAGACCCTGAGACCATGACCTGAGCCGAAGTTGGACACTCAACCAACTGAGCCACCCAGGAGCCCCTTTCTTGAGCTTTTTGAGTGTAGCTGACACACAATGTTGTATCAGTTTCAGGTGTACAGCATAGTGACCTGACTTTTTTTCTTCCTTCATGAATTTTGTAAATTGTGGTAAAATACATCTAACGTGTAATTTACTGTCTTAACCATTTGCAAGCGTGCAGTTCAGTGGTGTTAAAGCACATTCACGCAGTTGTGCGACCGATTTCTAGAATCTCTTCATCTGGTCAATGCACGGTTTTGCAGTGACTTCCCCAGACTTCTTGCAATTTCCCCCCCACCCCCTTTCCCACCCATAAATCCCTTGGACAGAGGGACTGGAGGCCAGGTCTCCCAAATTCCAGAGCAAGGTGCCCTGTTAACCATCTGGGCGGCAGATGTGGGGCCAGGCCAGCTGGCCGGAGACCAGCCGGTGGGCCAGTTGGGTCGCCTGGACTTCCGGCAGTGTTGGCACTGCTGTCCTGGCTGGCTCCTGCAGGTCTGAGCTCTCTGCCCCAGGGCAGGCCCCTGAGCAAGTCCTGGCAGCTGTCAGTTTCCACCCTACCCTGCAGGCTGGAGCTGCCCCGGTCATTGGGGGATGGGGTGGGGGGGTGGGCAGGAGGGATGAACCAAGGCCCCTCCCTGGCACGGGTGACTCAGGAAGGGCAGTCCTGGGCCCGGGAGTCCACTTTCACCCCAGAGTGTGGGGCACTCTCCCCGGGGCGCGGAGTCAGGGCCCTACTGCCTCGATCCTGCCAGCCATGATGCCCCGCCATGACACAGATCTCCTGGAAGGGCTGGCAGCAGCTGGAACGGGCCCCTACCAGCCAGCCTGCTCTCTGCGAGGTATGAAATCCACAGGCTACCTCTCCAGAAACGCCCCACTCTCTTCCCTCCTCCCTCGGGCCAGGGCCTGGCTCTGCTCCAAGGGGACCAGAGAGGATGAGAGAAGGCAAGGAGTGAAGGGCAGGTGGGGCACACACCGCTGTCAAGCCCTTCCTTCACAGTGGTGCCATTTCATCCTCCAGGCGGCTCTGCGTGTTCACACGAGGAAACTGAGGCTCAGAGGGCAACAGGAAGTTACAGACTGGGGATTAGCGCCAGGCCTGCCTCTCTTCCTCCTTCTCCTGGTGAGAAAGAAGCGATACAGTGGCTTTTTGGCAGATGGTGTGTTGGAGCTGAACACGGCCAACTGTCAGGCCCTGGAGGAGGTCCTGGGGGTCTATTCATAGACCAGAGACCAGTCGCTGTGCATTCAGGGCTTACTGTCTCCAGAAGGTGACAGACAGAAGATCCACAAACGCTGTACTGCCGCAGGGATGGAAGATGGGGGCAGTAACCTTGCCTTGGACGTGGGGCGAGGGACACAGCAGGTGCCATTAATGGGTGCTCCTAAGGACCAGCCCTAACAGATGAGGACACTGAGGCGGTTCCCAGTGCAGAGGTGCACAAGACAGGGGCAGAGGCCAGGCCCGAGGGGGGCATGGGACTAGTCCTAAAGCTGGGATGCCACCTTTCAAGAACACGAGGTTGAGGACAGAATGTGTGGACTGGGATGCACCCTCTGGGGCAGAGTGGGCGACAGCTGGGAGCCCGAGCATGGGCATAACTGCTGCAATAGTCAAGGAGAAAGGTGACGAGGCCAGAGGTGGCAGGCAGAGAGAAGGGGACAGTCCCTAGTCACCATGGGTAGGCTCCGGGATTTAAAAAAATTTTTTTTTTAAGTTTTTTAATTTATTTTGAGAGAGACAGAGACAGTGCAAATGGGGGACGGGCAGACAGAGAGGGGGACAGAGAGAACCCCAAGCAGCCTCTGCGCTCCTAGCACAGAGCTGGATGCAGGGTTCAAACCCACGAAGCCACGAGATCATGACCTGAGCAGAAACCAAGAGTCGGATGCTCAATCTACTGAGCCACCCAGGCGCCCCTAGGCTCTGGGATTTTGAAGTCCTGGCCACTCTCAGGCAGCAAGGATGCACCTACTCTCTAGCCCAGGGAGACAGATCAGAGACATCGAGAGTGCATGCTGGGTGGGGACACCACGTGGCGTCCCCGGCCACTTGAAGACAGGCCCCATGAAGCACTTTGTCCTTCTGACAAACTTGCCTCCTTTCCGCATCAGGAGAAGTGGAGTCGGATAAACTAACATTTACAGATGGCCACCATCTGCCAGGAACTGTGTCGAGTGCTTCACATTACTTCACACGATCTCCTTTTCAAGGTGAGAAAACTGAGGTGCAAAGAGAGAAATTAAATGGTCCCAGGTCAGCCGATTCAGGAAGTGGGTGCAGCCAGGGAGCTTGCTCCCCTTCCCCTGGCCTGGTGCCCAAAGTGCCACACCCCTTGGCATCACTGTGGCTGAACACAGTAAGCCCCATGTCTAGGAGGCAAGATACCCAGCTTCCAGGCCCAGCTCTGCCAGGAACCAGCTCTGATATGCGTTCTGGGGGAGTTTTTCCATCAGAGGAGGTTGGGCTGAAGGTACCCCAGGGTTCAACGTAATGCTCTACGGTTTATGCCCTAAGGTTCATGTTTGTGAATGTGCACAGGAAGGCATGAGGGTAGAGGGCACGGTGCATATGGAGGTGGACAAGGAGGAACTTTCTGGATTGGGACCAAAGCTGCCTCTCCCTTGGGGCAGTGGGTCCCCTCTGCCCTGTACTGCCCATCCAGGGGATCAGGACAAACTCAAAGGGCTCAGAGAAACCAGGCAGGAAGGAGCACCTTCCCAGATTGGCGGGAGGGGGGGTGATGTCCTTATCAGCCTGGAGTCTAGACCTATGCAGGAAGTGGGAGACAGATAGCCAGGCTGGAGGGGGCATGGTCAATTTTGTTTCTTTCTTTTTCTTAGCTTATTTTTTTATTTACTTTGAGAGAGAGAGCGAGCTGGGGAAGGGGGAGAGAGAGAGAGAAAGAGAGAGAGAGAGAGAGAGAATATCCCAAGCAGGCTACACACTGCCAGTGCAGAGCCCAATGCAGGGCTCGAACTCATGAATCATGAGATCATGACCTGAGATGAAATTTAGAGTCAGACCCTTAACCGACTCAGCCACCCAGGCACCTCAATTTTGTTTCTCTAACAAGAGTTCTGTTAGAGGGATAGAGCCAGGCTGCTCTCTGCCCCTGCTCCAGCCCCCCTGCATTCTGCACCCAGTCCAGTTCAGTGAAGTGGTTCCAGCTCCCTATGCAGCAACCAAGGTACCCCCCAGCCTCTGCTCTGCTCCCCTTCATTGTGCAGCCACTTTCCCAGGATTCCATTCAGCCAGGACCCTCCTGCCCTTCTCCCCTCCCCTCTCCTCCCTGTGTTTAACATCTCTAGACTCCAGAGTATTTTCTGATTTCTTTCCCTCCTGTTGGGATGTTCCAAAATACTGAACACCCTTCCTCTCCCACCTCCCTCTGGCAGCCTGGTACAGAGAAAGAACATTGGACTTGGGGTGGGGGAGTGGTCAGAAGATCTTGGATAAGGTGCTGTGTTTTTTGTTTTTAATTAATTTACTTTTGAGATTAAGAGAGAGAGCACGCGAGCGGAAGAGGGGCAGAGAGAGGGGGGACAGAGGATCCGAAGCAGGCTCCGTGCTGACAGCAGAGAGTGCAATGCCAGGCTCGAACTCACAAACCATGAGATCATGAACTAAGCCGAAGTTGGACGTTTAACCTACTGAGCCACCGGGGCACCCCTATAGGCTCTTGACAATGGTGAGCACCCTCCTCCCTGGAAATGCCTCCCACCGTTCAAGTACCACCTCAAAAGCGATTTCCCCAGTGAGGCCTTTCCACAGGTCCCCAAAACGGTAAAGTGTGTCCCTGTGCTAAATTTTTATCTGTCCCAGTGAGTAACCCTACCAGACTGGGGGCTCCTCAAGAGCTAATATCCAAAGTAGCAGTGATGCGTTTTCTTAGAGATGAATCCTCTTAAATTTGGCACCCCCATTGTTAGTAAACGGGTAAGGACAGCACAGAATCCAAGGGATTGCAAACTGGTGACCCATGAGCCAAGTCTGATCCACGGGTGACGTGTTTTCTTTTCTTAATTGTGGTTAAATTCACACAACGTCAAATTAACCATTTTAAAGTGTCCAATTCAATGGCATTTAGTACACTCACGATGTTGTGCAACCACCACCTCTCATGTTCCAAAACATTTCCTCATCCGAAAAGGAAACTCCATGCGCATTAAGCGTCACTCATTTCTCCCTCCCTACAGCCTCTGGCACCAATCTGCTTTGTGTCTCTAGGGATTTACCTACTTCATACAAGTGGAATGATACCACAGGGGGCCTTCTGTGCCTGGTTTATTACACTTAGCATAATTTTTTGGAGGTTTTTCCATGCTGTAACAGGTATCAGAAGTTCATTCCTTTTTATGGTTGAATATTATTCCATGGCATTGATATACCACAATGTGTTCGTCCATTCATCAGTTGATGGGCAATGGACTGTGTCCACCTTTGGCTATTGTGAAGAGTCCCGCTATGACCATTGGTGTACAAATACTTGAGTCCCTATTTTCAAATTCTTTGGGGTATACACCCTGAAGTGGAATTGATGGGTCATTCGAGGACTCTGCTGAGCTTTTTGAGGAAGACACCTGCTTTAATTTTTTGAGTCTGAATGCCTTTAGGTGTTCATCTCTGTCTCTGTCTCCACCTCCTCTACTGTCCTACACCCATTTGACTCAACATCGTCTGGCCCCTGAAGGCATCTGAATCTGCTGCCCCTGTAAGACTCTGGCGGCAAAACAAAAAGAAGAGAGAGAGAGAGAAGAAAAGAAAAAAGGAAAGAAAAGAAAAGAGAAGAAAAGAAAAGAAAAGAAAAGAAAAGAAAAGAAAAGAAAAAAATCTTAGCGCCCAATTCAGTCGCTAACAAGCCGGAGACCTTGGGGTCAATCTCTCCAGCTCTCGGAGTACCTTTTGCTCAACCTCAAAACGGGTAACAATGCTTACCTAAGAGGAGGCGGCGAGGATCTGGGAGTTGATGGACGGAACGCGCCTCTTCTGAAGCTGCCGAGTTCTGGAAACGAAGAGGAACGGGCGAGGCCGGGAGGAGGAGGAGGGGGGCTGGCTGGACGCCCTCCGGGGGCGTCGGCTGCGCGGGGGCTGCCGACCCGCCGGGAATCCGCGCGGCGCGGGGCGCAGCCGGCAGGGGGCTCGGGCGGCTCCGGCGCGCGGCGGCTGGGCGGCGCGGCGAGCCCGGGCGGGGCTCAGGTTGGCTCGCGGTGGGCGGGGGTTGCCCCCCGTCCCCGCCCCCCACATCCGGGGGCCCGGCCGGGCTCTGGGCTGGCGGCGCGCCGGTGAGTCAGGCCGGGTTTTCCCTCCGCCTCTGGGGCAGGCTAGCGAGCGCCGCGGAGCGCGTCCCTCCCTCGCCAATCCGGCTCCGGCGCCCGCCCGCCCGGTCGGCTGGCCGCGTTTTCCAGGCGCCTGCCGCCTGGTCGCTCCGGCCCGGCTCGCATTCTCGCCTGGAGCCGACGCTTGGAGAGAGGGTTCGAATCCGCGCGAGGGAACTGTCGCGCGCTAGGGGCGCGGTGCGGCGCCAGCATGGTGAGTGGGACGCGGCGGGGGCCGGGGACTGGGCTCGGGGGTGGGGCCGGCCGCCGAGATCTCGCTTTCTGGGCGACCTTGGCCAAACCGCAGCCCTTCGCCCGCGAGGTGCCCGTCTGAGAAGTGGGCGGGGGTGGCAGGGTGCGGTGTGCGTTTCCAGACACTGAAGCACAGAGGCGCGGGACCAGGGACCGACCGCGAAGCTCCTCTGGAGGGGCCGGCGGCAGGTTACGCTGCTCTCCGCAACCCCTGCAAATGTGCTCTCTCGGACCCCTGCGCCGCGCCTGGGGTGGGGCAGGCGCCCTTGGCGCGGGAGTCTGACCTGGGCTTCGGCCACCCAGCTCGGCCGCTCCGGGCAGGCCTCAGGGAGGAGGCAGCAACAGACGTCCCCTCTGGCCCCCCCAGGTAGCTCGCCGAACCTCCCGCAGTTCTGCGGAGCCCACGCCTCCGTCACAGCTTTCGGGGTCTGGGGGAGGGAATTTCGTGGGGATGCCAACATCGTCTGCTCCCCACGAGACCCCTCTCCCGTCCCCTCCGGGACACCCCCTTCCTGCTCCGGTCCCCTTCTCTGTAAGGGCGGCAGCTGCCAGCTGCTAGGGATCCCGACCTATGGGGACGCTACCAGTTCTTGGCGGCGGGAGCACCTGCCCAGTCTGGCCACAGCCTTTGGCAAAAGCGAGGACCAGCCTGGGGCCAGGCCCACGTCAAGTCCCTGGCTGTGTCGAGAAAGAGTACTGCGACCGGTTGCCTCCCACCCCGCACCCAGTCCCCTAGTACAGATTGGGGCTCTCCTTGTTTGCACCTGCGGCTTAGCCCGGCTGACCTGCAACCTTGACCCTCCGTGCCCTCTCCCTGCCCAGCCAAGAAGGGAGTGGAGGCAGGAGGCCACTCGGCCCAGTGATCAGCCTCCTCCAGGGCCCTCCTGGGCAGGGCTCCTCTGCTGGCTGGCTGAGTGTGGGTGTACATGTGCAAGACTGTGAATGAATGTGGCCAGCTTGCTCCCGCCTCTAGAATCAGTAGCTTCCAGGGCTCAGAGTCCCCATGCGGCAGTGTTTCCACTATTCCTCTTTGACCAGGGGCGGGCTGGAAGAATTCTATGCTGAGGAGACTGGAGTCCAAACCTACCTGGTTGCAGATGCCCTTGAGAGAGGCAGGTGTGGGGGGCTGGCCCGACACACATACACAGTAGTGTGTGTCTGTGAAGGGCAGCTGGTGACCTCTGGCTGGGACAGCAGGAGAGAGGGCCTTGCCCAGGGTTTTGGAATTGTTCATCATTGTGGGATGTTGGGCAGCTGGCTTCTAGGCCTTTCTGGGCCTCAGGTTCCTTGCCTAACCCCAACTAGGCTGTTGTGGAGATGAGCGCAGATGATGAAATGAAAGGCTCAGAAAAACTGTAGAGTGGTGTATGCCTCTGTGACTCTCTGGTGATACTCAGACACACTCCTTTGTGGTTAGATGCCGAGCTTTACCTCTTCAGGTGTCACAGTGTAACTAGGGTATGCCAGCCTCTTCTGTCGCCCCCGCCCTCCCCCCGCCCCCTTACCCACTGCCCCTCTTTTGGAACTGGGACATTCCAGTCCAATTCTTCAGGGGCAGCTGCAGACACTCCCTCTAGCAAAGCTGATCCCCCCCAGCAGGTGGTGGGACCTTCCCCTGGGGCCTGGGCTCTGGAGGGGCTAGCCACAGCCAAGGCGGGACTCTGGAGCTTCCTGCCCACATGCTCTGGGATGTCCCACGCTGGAGGAGACTCACGATGGGGTCAGGATGGGCTTCTAAACCTGAGGAGCTGGCGTACTTTCTCCAGGGCAGCTGAAAATGTCCTCAGACATGTGCTTTTACTTCCTGGGCCTCAGTTTCCTCTTCTGAAGAAGATCTCAATATTGCCCACCTTTGGGTGTTGTGAGGCTGTGGTAAGCCATGTGGGGCTGACTAACGGATGCTGGGATGCTTCTCTGCGTGCCCTGTCTCTGTTTCATGGCCAGCATGGTTCCCGAGCCTCATGTTCCTGTCACCACCAAGGGTTGATCCAAAAGAGATGCCCCTGTCTGCCCAGGGCTTTCAATGCTGCTGGCTAATCTTGGGCCCAGGGGTTGGGAACAGGAACTAAGGGGTCCTGTTGAGGCCAGCTGGGGCCTGTGCAGAATATGGCTTAGCCCAAACCTAGCCACCAGGGTGGTGGTGGTGGGGTTTCATCTCTGTGCAGAGCTCTGAGCCCCAGGGTGTGTACTGAGCTCTTGGCAGGGAAGCCCTTGGAGACACTTGGAGGAGGCCCTGGTTTTTGCTCTGATGTTCCCATGGGGGCTGCAAGGCTCTTGCTGTCTCTCTCTCCCTCCAATACCCCCCCCCCCCCCGCCACACACACACACACACATCCTCTCCAGCCCAGCCTGCACAGCTGCCCTGGCCTGACCAGGCCATTCCCTGGGCCTCCAAGCAACGGGGAAGGAATGTGTGTGTGTTGGGAGGGGAGGCGGGATGGACCCCTGTAGGAAAAGGGACTGTCCCAGACTGAGACCTGGGCAGGGTAGAACCTCCTAAAAGCCAGGGGCCTCAGCCTCTCTGGGAGAGCTGATAATACAGCCAGAGAAGTTACCTAGGAGGGGCGAAGGGTGGAGGACGAGGGCATTAGGGAAAGACAAAAGGAAGGGGCTGTGTGTGCCCCCTTCATCCAGCTCCACAGCTCTTTCTAACTGCTCAAGTCACACGTGGAGAGAAGCCCCTTACCACACACACCCTCATACCCTCTGCATCTAGCCTGGGGGCTGGGAGGACGAGTGGGTCTTCATGCTAGAGTAATGCTAGACCATTCCTGTGTGTGTGTGTGTGTGTGTGTGTCCCAGAGGATGCTCATTGCCGCAAAGGTGACCTTGTGCATGACTGTGTCTGCTGTTGGATGTGACTGTCTGTGCTGTGTCCTGTCACATAGGAACCACCGTGCTACTGGTTTCAGTGACTAGACTGCAGTTTGTATGTGGGGTATGCGCTCTAGTGGCCCATGGCTGCCTCTGGCTCAAGGACTCTCCCCCTTGACCCTGAGACCATTTGTAGGGAACATGAGGTGCTAGTTGTCTCTTCCTGAAACAGGAAATAAGGATCTGCCCAGGGGAAGGTGAAGTGGTGTGTGTTTGGGGCTAGATGGGCATATTCAGCACCACTGCCACCTCCCCCCCCCCCCCCCCCCACCATGCTTGCACTGGGCTTATAGTTCATGAGACCTTTCACCTCCATTGTTTCTGTGACAAAAACCCAAAGGGAAGGCCAGGGCAGGCAGTCTTTCCCCACTTCAGAGATGGGGAAGCTGAGGCATGGCAAAGGGCGATGAGATAGTGTCCAGGGTCCCCATGGAGGGGCAGTGTGAGGACAGGGCTGGAGACCAGGTTCTTTGCTGTCTGCCTCCCTGAGAAGCAGTGACAAGAGTGAAGTGTGCTCATGGTAAGGAGGTGTCAGATTGGGAGGCAGGATACTTTGTGTTTTATTTATTTCTGAAAGAGTGCAAGTGGGGGAGGGGCAGAGAGAGAGAGGGACAGAGGATCTGAAGCCAGCTCTGCGCTGACAGCAGCGAGCTCAATGTGGAGCTTGAACTCAGAAACCACAAGATCATGACCTGAGCCAAAGTTGGACGCTCAACTGACTGAGCCACACAGGCACCCCAGGGATACTTCAATTCTAACTCTTTGGGCTGTGGATGCCATCCTGGGCCCCCACTAAACATTCAACAGCATCCTGCTGGGATCACAGGCATCTCAGCCTGACCAGCTCTGTGACCTTGGGCAAGCCACTTCACCTGCAGGAGCCCCAGTGCCCTGGACAACGGCTATCTCACAGGACTCCGTAAGATCACTCCTTTGCAGGGCTGTGTCTCTGTAGGTGGCCAGCACCTCTGATTCCTTAAGTGGATGAGTCCTCTGGCCCTGTGAGCCCTGTGACATCCTCAGAGGTTATTAGATGGAGGCAGGGCCATGCCCCCTCCGTCTCCCAGAGAGCTTTGTCTTCCACAAACACAAAACCTGGAAATGGTTGAGGAAGATGGAGCCTCCTAACGACCATTGTTTGAGGTGGGAGTGGGTGTCCCGGAAGCATATTGGGTGGGTGGGGGGTGCTCAGCCACCACATGCCTGCTGGGTGTCTGTATGTAGATGGGAGCAGCCGCTTGGGGGCCAGAGGCAGAGACGGTGGTGTTCACTCATTCAGCAGGTCCTTTCTGAGTATGGACCATGTGCCGGGCCCTGGGCTGGATAGGGGGGATCCAGTGGGGTGGTAGGGCCAGGCCAGGGGTGGGGGGTCTCAGCCCAGATGGGAACTGGGTCCATAACCTGGTCTCTGGGCCGCCTGCCGGGGAGGTCATCTGAGCAGCTGAGCTCATCTTCAACCAGCCTGTGTTGACCCTGCCTGGCTAGGGGCCAGGCCCTGAACTAGACTCTTTAGTCCTGTTATCTCAGCCCATCCTCCCAGCATCTCTGAGTGATAAGACTTGCCATGACCATTGTCTGCATGAGGAAGCTAGGGCCTACGTGTAATTGGCCCCACCCCGGGTCAAGATTTGGATCCCCCCACGCACCTGGTGGTGGTCTTTGGAGTGGCAGCATATGCAGGGGCTGGGGGGGGCTCCCGCTGGCCCTTCCCCCTGCCTCCCCCCACTGCCCCTATGACTATGTGAACACCTGTTCCGGAAACTGTGGCCATTGTTACCATCATCCTTCCTCCCCTCGGGCCCTTCCTGTTTGTATCCCTCCCACTACAAACCCCCAACCCCACCCGTGCCAGCTGCTTCCCTTGGGGAAATCTGACCCACTGCAGGAAGAGGGGCTCAACTGGGTTTTCCCCCTCCCCAGAGAAAAAGAAGGAATGGAGAATCATAAGCCACTGGCCCCGGTTCCCTGTACCCTCTGCCCACCCCACCCCCCAGATTGGGTGAGGAGCCTGGTAGGAGAGTGAACAGGGTCAGAGTTGGACAGAGCCTGAGTCCACAGCTGGCCCAGTCCTGGGAGGGGCCCCATCCTGCCGCTTTGGGGCCGTTCCCCTATGTCCCCCCCATCACACCGGCCCTTATAGCTGGAGCTGGGGCACCAGGCAGATGACTTTGGGGCCCTTTTTCTTGCCATCCTAGGAGTCCTGTCCTGGGTTTTCTTTCCGGGACCCATATCTGCCTCCTGGGCCTGGGCCAGGCAGGTGGCTGACATAGGCAAAGAGCAACTGGTTTTAGAGTATCGGAGAGGTTGGGCAGCAAGTGCCCACCTGCCTCTGACGGAGCCTCCCAATCCCCAGAAACAGCTGCCTGTGCTCTGCTGAAAGTTCATGGCCACAGCCCTGGGCCCTGCTGGCATTGCCATGGGCAGCGTGGGCAGCCTGTTGGAACGGCAGGACTTGTCCCCAGAAGAGCTACGGGCAGCGCTTGCAGGGCCCCGGGGTTCCCGCCAGCCTGATGGGCTCCTCCGGAAGGGCCTGGGCCAGCGTGAGCTCCTCAGCTACCTGCACCTCCCCAAGAAGGACAGCAAGACAGCCAAGCGTGCCCCTCGGAACGAGAGTGCTGACTACACCACCCTCTACTACCGGGAGCATCCTCGAGCTGGTGACTTCAGCAAGACTTCACTGCCCGAGCGGGGTCGCTTTGACAAGGTGCATCTCTGCCCACTTCCCTTCCCCAGTGTTGGTAGGGATGGGGAGCTCAGGGTCTCCTCGGAGATGCTCTAATGGGGCTGGGACATAAAAATCCTGCTGTAGGCTGTCCTGAGGCTTTGGTCTTTGGTCACCGGTCACTGCCTCTGTGTGACACACACCCCAGGTTCTCAGAGAGGATCCTGGGGGCTGTGGGAGCGTTAGAGGGCAGAGGTGAGGTCAGCCCAGGGCCTCAAAGCTGCCCTTTCTTCCCGGCAGTGCCGCATTCGCCCATCGGTGTTCAAGCCCGTGGCGGGCGCTGGGAAAGGCTTCCTGTCCATGCAGAGCCTGGCAGCCCACAAGGGCCAGAAGCTGTGGCGCAGCAATGGCAGCCTGCACACATTGGCCTGCCACCCACCCCTGAGCCCAGGGCCCCGGACCAGCCAGGCACAGGCCCGGGCCCAGCTGTTGCATGCGCTCAGCCTGGACGAGGGCGGCCCCGAGCCCGAGCCCAGCCTGTCTGACTCCTCCAGCGGGGGCAGCTTTGGCCGCAGTCCTGGCACTGGTCCTGGCCCCTTCAGCTCCTCTTTGGGCCACATTAACCACCTTGGGGGCTCCCTGGACCGGGCCTCCCGGGTCCCCAAGGAGGCTGGGCCACTGGCGATGCTGAGCTGCCTGCCCGAGCCACCGCCCCCCTATGAGTTCTCCTGCCCCACCGCCGAGGAGGTGGTGGCCCTGCTTCCCGACACCTGTGAAGATCTCAAGAGAGGCCTCGGTGATGAGGATGGCTCCAACCCTTTCACACAGGTGAGGGCTCCCCCTGCTCTGGGGTCCTGTTCTGTCCCTTGGCATTGGAGTACAGGACACACAGAAGGGTCCCCAGCCAGTTCACTTACGTAGCTCTGGGCATAAGAGAGTAAGGAAGATGGAGTTGATTTGGTTCCCCAGCCCCCATGTGATGGGAATGTCATGTCACTGGTGGCCCTTGCTGGGAGTTGGGTGGAAGGGAGGAAGAGAGACTCCCTGGGCAGTCTTGGCAGGCACTTCACCTCCAGTTGCAGCTGGAGTGTTGTGGAGGGGCTGGCAGTTGGTGTTCAGGAGCGAGGGGGGGTTGGGTGGTCCGTGTGTGGGATATCCCCGCATGGCAGGCGCCTCGTCCCCTTGGCAGGTGCTGGAAGAGCGTCAGCGGCTGTGGCTGTCCGAGCTGAAGCGCCTGTATGTGGAGAGGCTGCACGAGGTGGCTCAGAAGGCAGAGCGCAGTGAGCGCAACCTCCAGCTCCAGCTGTTCATGGCCCAGCAGGAGCAGCGGCGGCTGCGCAAAGAGCTCCGGGCACAGCAGGGCCTGGGCCCCGAGCCTCGGCCCCCCGGAACCCTCCCGGATGCTGACCCTAACACCCGACCAGAGGAAGAAACCCGATGGGAGGTGAGAAATTGGGCATACAGAAACTTTTTATGTCCTCTTTGCCACCTGTGGGGTCCCACCCTCTGCTGGCCCCTGGTCTTACCCACTTTGTTTGGCTCTTGCCCATCCTGTGCCCTGCCCCTCCCCGCCCAGGTGTGCCAGAAGACAGCGGAGATTAGCCTCTTGAAGCAGCAGCTGCGGGAGGCTCAGGCCGAGCTGGCGCAGAAGCTGGCCGAGATCTTCAGCCTCAAGACGCAACTTCGGGGCAGCCGGGCGCAGGCACAGGCCCAGGACGCAGAGCTGGCCCAGCTGCGCGAGGCCGTGCGGAGCCTGCAGGAGCAGGGCTCTCGGGAGGAAGCCCAGGGCAGCTGTGAGACCGACGACTGCAAGAGCAGGGGGCTGCTGGGGGAGGCGGGTGGCAGCAGCGAGGCCGCAGGTGGCGCCGAGCAGTTGCGGGCCCAGCTGGTGCAGGAGCGGCTCCGCGCCCAGGAGCAGGCACTGTGCTTTGAGCGGGAGCGGCGGACGTGGCAGGAGGAGAAGGAAAGGGTGCTGCGCTACCAGCGGGAGATCCAAGGAGGCTACCTGGACATGTACCGCCGCAACCAGGCGCTGGAACAAGAGCTGCGGGCACTGCGGGAGCCCCCAGCACCCTGGAGTCCTCGGCTGGAGTCCTCCAAGATCTGAAGCCAGGGGGTGAGCGGGCTGCAGAAGCACGGCCAGAAAGCGGCTTGGACGAGCCCGCGCTGAGAGGGCTGGCTCCTTCCTTACATTGGTTGGGGGCAGGAGCTGCTGAGGCCAGCCAGGAGTGGGGAGGCCCACTGAGAGGAGGGGTCCAGCGCTGCTGTGGGCTGGATAGGGTGCCCTCCTGGCAGAGGAGCACCTCGGCAAGGCCCCGCCCTGCTCCCTGGAGTAGATGTGGCCCAGAGAAGGAGGCTGGGGGACCAAGGGCCCCGTGATGCAGAAGGGCAGGCGTGAAGGAGGGAGGCTGGGATGGGGACGTTGGCCTCCCTCAGAATAAAACCACATTTTCTACAAGGAGGCCCTGGGTGATACACTGGGCCTGTCCCTGGCCTGGGTCTAGAGGATTGTGGATGGTTGGGGGTGGGGGCCCTTTACCTTGGCTGTATGTAGCTCCTTCCATGGTCATGGTCGGTGGGAGGCCGTGCCATGTGCCTGTGTGCACAGCTGCTGGGCATGTGTGTTGGGGAGTGGAGGAATCCATGCCGCAGCACCACACGGTTCCTTAGCTGCCGTGTGGGCTGAAATTCCTTTCTCAGCACCAGTGGGATTTTTCGGAAGGAACAATGCCAGAGAACCCAGAAAAACAAAAGGGCAAGTCAACCAAGGCATTGCTAGAACATGAAACATTCTCTTGGTAGGAAGTCTGGACTGTGGTACCCAGCCCCCTGCTGGGTTGGGACCGGCCTAAGACAGCTTCCCCTGGAGCACCCAAAGGCTCCAGTAGGGCCCTGCCCCTCCCAGAACCCACCTCCCATCTTTCTGTCTGGCTGTGGTGCACCCCTCCCCCCCCACACAGGGATGGGAGGCCCTGGGAAGGTAGAGGAGACAAAATTTGTGGGTGGGTTACTTGGTGAAGGGCCTGTACCGCAGCAGGGAACGTGGCCATTTTCCTGTAGACAGTGGAAGGCCCTGGGGTATTTTTTAGCAGGGGTGAGATGTGATCTGATTTGTATTTTGGAAAGATCTGTCCTGAGAGGAAGGAGCCCTCCACTCCCAGCCCTGCGCCGGGCTCTCTGACCCTTGGGCTCAGCCCCCTAAAGCCCACTCTGACCCATAGCCTCTCAGCAGTCAGGCTTCCCCTTTGGGTTTTTGCTCCCTCCTGGGTACATGGCCTGGAACACAGACCCAGGCTGGCATGCAGGCAGCCCTTCCCCACTCTCTGCAGTAAAGATCAGTATCCATATGTCATGCATTGAGCACTTCCTATCTGTTAGGCCTTCAGGGCTTGGGGGCTCAGGGTTGAATTAGATGTGCTTCCCGCTCCAGGGGAGCCAGTGCACAGACCTCTTCTCCTCCCAGTGCCTGCCCTGATGGGGCAGCAGCATCCTCTGGTATGTTCTCTGCAAAAACCCCAGGTTGCTCCCTTCCACCATGATCCCCCCTTCCCAGGCCATGCCTGGCAGCCTGTCAGGCCCCAGCATGTGGGTCCTGGTGGTAAGTGGATTCGCTATGTAGGGGCACCTATGGGGCTATGGAGTATGAGCTGATGTGCCCCACCTTTTTAGGGTGGGGAATGGGGTGTGTGTGTTGTCTTCCGTGGGGATGGTGTGTTTATGGCTGTGTAAGTGGCAGGTGTGTAAAGCTGTCTTGTGGGTGGTGGGTGTGTCTGGGGGTGTGTTTGGGGCCCCTGGGTTGGAGGCCAGGAGGGCTGCTTCCTGGCCGCTCCCTTCTGCCCCATTTCTTTCCACCAGTCCCTGCCCCACTTGTCTCTGGCCAGGCTTGAGTAGAGCCTGTGGCCAGGACAGACCCCTGTGTCTGGGTCCTCTGCCTGGGGAGGGAAACAGAGAGCACTCAACTTAGGCAGGCTGGTCTCCCACAGGCCTTGGAACCCATTTCACAGACTTCTCCAAACCGAGATCTCTGGGCCAGTGACCTTCCAGAAGCCCCCTCTCCCCAGCAGAGCTAGGTGCTGACCTGAAGCCTGGGTCACTCCCTCCCCACAACCCAGAACTGGGCAGGCTGCGTGCCCAGGTGCCCCACAGTGGCTGGGGTCTACCTTTCGGTGAACCATCTCTGCAGGACAGCTCCCCACCCAGCAATTAGAGAGCTGGGCTGGCCAGTACAGCCGGCGGGGAGTGGGTGGGCGGTACCAAAACTTGGCAGCTGTGCCAGAAACCAGGGCCAGACCCAGATGCAGGGGGAGGGCACGAGAGAGCTGAAGCTGGGGTGGCTCAGAGGGAACCGGATCCCTGTTAGCTCATCCCTGCTGGGCAAACCAGTTCCCTGGTCCCCAAGCCGGCTGGGTGGCTCTGGGACCAGCTGATCACAGGTGCCACTGCAGTGGCTACTGCTTCGGAACACTCCCTCCTGAGCCTGGTGGACCCCTTAGCTCACCAGGTGCCCAGAGGTCCCCCTGCCCTGGCAGACTAGGCCCAAGCAGCCAATTCTCCAGAACTGAGGCCAGCTGCCCACACTGGGCTCCATGCCCCTGGGCCCTTCTGTTCTCAGCTCAGCTAGTGTCACCTCTTCCAGTCACTCCCTGAGCCCCTCAGCCTATCACTTAAGGCCTCTGACAGCCTGGCCTCCACAGAGTCCCTGATAGTGGTTGCCCTTTCTGACCCCATCATTCCCTCACAGCACCTCTGAGCCCTCATCCTCCAGGCAGAGTCTCCTCACAGTCCCCAGATCTTGTTTCCTCAGGAAAGTCTGCCCTGAACTCCTGCCCTGCCCTGCCTGGGCAGCGCCCCCCGTCCCTGTGCCCACAGTCCGCTACTTCTGCTGACATTTTGGTCTCTCCACTGGGCTGTGGGCATTGCCAGGCAGGACTGTGTCTTCTGTTTTTATCCCCAGAGACTGCTCTGGCTCCAGCCCAGAAGGCACTGGAGGGCTTTGGACTCAAGAGGAACCAGACCTCTCCCTGGCTGTCATGGGTTCAAGCTAGGGGTGGAGTGGAGTAGGTGGGGAAGTCTCTGGCTCTGAGTGTTCATTCACCATTCCCGGGCACCTGGGCCAAGCACTGGGGCTGCAGAGCCAGTCCCCATTCACTGCCTGGGGAGGTACTGCACACCTCCCTCAGGGCCAGGCCTGGTTCTCAGATGAGGAAGCCACAGTGGCCAACGCCCCTGCCCCCATGACCTTTCCCTGTGGGTGGGGGAGGGAAACAGCACACACATCTGTCCATGGTAGTGACCGGGCCAAAAGCGTGCAGACCTCTACATCACAGTGGCCAGTCAACGGCGCATGGAGAAGCAAATTTCTCAGACTGGGTATATCTATAGGTATCAGGGAGCCTTTTTTCAAAGAGGACGCATGCCCCATGGTGACAATTCAGATTGCATAACTCCCCACCCTAGTAGGTGGGTTTTAGCTCTATCAGATTCGGAGAAGAAAAGGAAATGTGCTATTTCTTACAACAAAGCAAAAGTGAAATATGTCATGAAAGGTAAGGCGTAAGTACTGTGGAGCTCGGGCTGGCTCACTTTTCACTGCAGGTGATGAGGGGTGTGTATTTGACCATATTTTGGTCAGGCACTTTTCTGACCTCTCTTTGTGCCTGACCTTGGCAGGTGTCTCTTTATATGGTCCGGTTCTGGCAAGATTTCTGCTTAGTTTAGCCAGACTCCCCCTTTGTCCATATCTGACTATGTTCCTCATGTAATCTTCCACCAACCCCCTCAGGCGACGGCTGGCCTGCCTTCAGCAAGACTCCTGTGAGGTGCATTTAGCCAGAATCTGCTTCCAGACCCCCAAGGTTTCCTCTCAGTAATTTTTCATCCACTGACCCCTACCCGCTCCTTGGCTGTAAATTCTACTTTTCCTTGCTGTATTTGAAGTTGAGCCCACTCTCTCTGCCCTACTACAAAACTCCACATTGCAGTAGCCTCTCTTGAATAAAGTTTTCCTTACCAAACTGATGAGTGTCATGAGTAATTTTTTTTTTTTTTCTTCAGCAAGATAAACTTCTCTGAGGAAGGGAAGTTGGGAGGATTTCCTCAGGAGCAGGGTGGGACGAGAGCGTCCAGGATTGGCCTGGCATTGGACACAGAGAGGTGTGGGGCAGGTCCAAGGGAGGGTCCTGTCTAGAAGGGTTTGAAGGGAGGCAGGGCAGCCCCTAGACCGCCTGGTAAGTTGGCACAGGAAGACTTCACCTGTGGCTGTGGGTGGGTCCCTCAGGCAGCCAAGGGGGAGGGCCGGAACTGGGACTAGCTTTTCCTGCAATGGTCTCCTGTTGCCATCTTGAACTTTTTTTTTTCCTTGAGAGAGAGACAGAGTGCGAGCCGGGGAGGAGCAGAGAGAGAGGGAGACAGAATCTGAAGCAGGCTCCATGCTCTGAGCTGTCAGCACAGAGCCCGACATGGGGCTTGAACTCCCAGACCGTGAGATCATGACCTGAACCGAAGCCTGACGCCCAACCGACTGAGCCACCCAGGCACCCTGCCATCTTGAAATTATAATGATGTTTGAACAAGGAGCCTTACATTTTCATTTTGCTCCAGAGCCTACAGATGAAGCAGCTGCTTTTGGCCTGAACCAAAGCCTGACAAGGAGGGGCAGGAAGAGAGAGAAGGCGCAGGAGACTGGTTGGGTGCCACCTGGAGGGTGGAAGAAGAGACAGGGCCTGAGCAGGCAACTTGAGCTCCACAGGTTGAGGCCTGATGCTCCACAGAGGTTCCACAGAGGGCAGGCAGGATCTGCATTACCTGTTATTGCCCTCACCCCAGCTATCAGGGGAGACTCCATCTTTTCCTAGCCTGGCCTTCCAGGGCTTATTCTGAGAAGTGAGGAAGGCTGTATTTTCAGAAGAACATGCCAGGGATTGTCTTATCCAAGAACTTTTTCTCTTTTTCTTTAAAAAAAAAAAAAAAATGTTTACCTATTTAAAGAGAGAAAGAGCACAAGTGAGAGAGAGCATGAGAACGAGTCGGGTGGAGGGGCAGAGAGAGAGAGAAAGAGAATCCCAAGCAGGCTCCTCATGGAGCCCAATGTGGGGCTCAATCCCACAAACCAAGAGATCATGACCTGAGCCCAAATCAAGAGTCAGATGCTTAACCGACTGAGCTACCCAGGCATCCCCCGCCCCTGCTTTTTGTTTAGAGTTTTATCTAGCGTGCTCTTTGTGTATCTGGTCCCGCTCCCCTCCAGCATTTTTAAGGTATAATTTACATAGAGGAAAATGCTTCATTTTTAGAGTATAGCTTTAATTTATTACTTATTAAAAATTTGTAATGTTTATTTCTGAGAGAGTGAGAGCAAGCAGGGGAGGGGCAGAGAGAAAGGGAGACAGGGAGACAGCACAGAGCCTGACACAGGGCTCAAACACACGAAATGCGAGATCATGACCTGAGCTGAAATCGAGAGTCAGACATGCTTAACTGAGACACCCAGGTGCCCCAAGAGTAGTTTTTAGAGCTTTGACAAATGCAGAAAGTTGTGTAACCAACACTACAATCAAGATACAGAATAGTTCTGTCACCCGCCCCCCTCCAAATTCCTGCGTCTCCTGGTCAGCCCGATCCCCATCCCCAGCAACAGTGATCTGCTTCCTCAATCACCTTGCTTTTCCTTAATTTTTTTTCCTTTTTGTGAACAGTGTATAATCCCACCACATATTGGAACATATTACAAAGTAGCAAGTAAAACAATATGACATTGGTGTAAATTTGGTGTAAACAATATGACATTTACACCAATATGACATTGGTGTAAAAATAATACCACATCTCAATGGAAGGAATGAAGAGCCAGAAATAGATTCCATTCAGTAGAAAATCTTAATGTTATGATAAAAGGCTTCAAAACGAAGGGGTAAAGTAGGATCATTTAATAAGAGGTACTGGGATAACTGGACACAAATTTGGGGAAAAATTAAGTCATACTGTGCACCACCCCCTGCAAAATAAAATGGACATGTATTGAGGACTGAAATTAAAAAAAAAAAAAAATCCTAGGAAACTAGCAAAAGATTAAACAGACGATTACTGAGTTAGTGGAGAACAGCTAGGTTTTTCTGCTTTGAAGCACTCCACCCCTCAAACAAAACAAAACAAAAGCCATAGTCCCAATGAGCACGACAAAATCATCCGTGCACTTTGAGAAGTATAACCGACATGCAAGGAGAGCCACATGTGGGGTGGACAATGACAGACAGAGGTGAAATGGCCTGGGGTGTGAGAGTGTGTGTGAGTGTGTGTGCGTGTGTGAAAGAGACAGAGGCAGAGACACAAAAAACTTGTGCTCAGGTGCGCGCACGGGACATTCGAAGTTCTTGGAGAAGGCAGGTTTTGCTCCCGCCCACCTGGACTGTGAGACAAGCAAAGGCTCCCCCAGAGGAAGTGAGGAAGCCTGGGGCGTTAGGGAAGGTCTGTGAGGTCCTGCTGACTTGGAGGCGGCTTCAGTCCAGCCCGTGGCCCCAGGCAGGGTTCACCGAACTCTCCGCCCCCGCGGCCCCCAAGTTGGCCAGGACCACCCAGGCTTAAGGTGCACAGACAGGGCTCTCCAGGATGCTCCGACGACGCTCCCGCGGGGGACTGTGGACTGCCCTCTTCCCTGTGTGTGTCATAAGGTTTTGGAGCTGCCGTTTCCTCCTTCAGGAGTAGAGGATATTGGCTACCTCGGAGTATTTTTGAGCACTTACTGTGTTCCAAGAACGTGGTGTTGAGGATACAGCAGTGATGAGTCTAGAGTCCTTACTCCAAAGGACCTTTTATCCTAAAGGGTGTGTATGTGTTAGGGGCCGGAAGACAGAATAAACGAATAAACACACAAGACAATTTCAAGTCAAATGCTATAAAGAAAACACAACTGGATTGTGCAAACGCTATACAGAAAAGAAGATTGCGCAAGAGCATTTGGGGGTGGGTGGAGGTGGGAAGGAGGCCTGGAGGGTTGGAGGGGAGGTTGCTCTGGAATGAGACTAGCCCCAAAAGGGAGCAGGAAATCACGGAAACAAGAGATAAGAGTCTTTTTTCTTGGGCTGTTTCTAGTCCAAATCCCTGAGGCCTGCGGAGGAAATGGGGAGTTTCTCTGCCCCTCCCCTGTGTAGGAAGGGGGTCTGGGGGGTATGTGAATTCCGTCCTGGCTTAGGTCTCCTCTCCCTTCCTAATCCTTACCCTTCCTCCTTAGGGCCATTTTGCAACCCCCATCTCTCCCCCACTCCACTCCCCGCCCCTCAAGGGGGGCGTTCTCAGAGGGCAGCCAGACAGGGGCTGGGACCCCCGCCACCAGCAGAATCCTTCTGTTGAATACCCAGTGGGTATATTAAGTACAGGCTTAGGGGACCAGCGAGGCTGGGCAGAAAAAAGAAAATGTAAACATCGCTTGATGTTTCATAAAGAGCACCAAGGAACCACATCAGGAAAGTTTAACTCCTGCACCCCTAACATGCACTATGCTGTTCGGTATTGTCCTCCCTTTGAAGGAAGGCGAAAGGCAAGGAGCCGGGGAGGCACAGTTGTTCCGGGTTTGGGGCTTCCGAGAGCCGAGTTGGGCCGCTGGGACCCGGGTGGAGAAGTCGGGCCGACCAGGCACACGCAGCCCCGCCAGTGGGCAAGTGGTCGGCTCGATTCCTTCCTGCCGACTGGGAGGGTCGCAGCTCAGCAGGCGGCTGCGGGCGCCCGGTGAAGCCCAGAGGCGACCGCCCGACGGGTGGAGGCGCGGCTTCCGGCGGCAAGGCACCTCCTGCGGGCGACTCCACTCTTGGAGTGCGGGAGGGGAAAGCCCGGCGCTCCGGCCCAAAGCCGGGCTTCAGGGACGGCCACCCCTCCGCGAGGCCGCGAGTGGGCGGGTCCAGCCCAGCCCAGCAACCGCCGAGACTTCCGGTTCCGATGACAGAGGCGCCGGAAGCCAGGGCTCCGGCTGTGGGAAGAGGTGAGAACCGGCTGGTTTCCGGGCGGTGAGGTGCGGGCCCAGGACAAGGGGCGCCGGGCCGGCCAACGGGGGCGCGGGGGACGGGAGCTCCGCCGCGCTCCCAGGCTCTGGGCCTTCTCCGCAGCCCCTCAGGCGCCCGCCCCAGCCTGCCTGTGGGCTTGTTTTCTCCCCAGTCGTCGGCCCGGAGCAGCTGGAGTCCCACGGACTCACAGGACCCTGGAGGAGCCGCCTCTGCCAGGGAAGTCCCTCGAACTGAGAGGACCCGTTCTAGTGCGACCCGGCCGGGTCTGAGGTAACCCGAGGGGGCCAGACGGGGCTTTCAATCAGGGTCTTCTGAAGGATGAGTAGGAGTGTGCCAGTCATTTGCACGTTAATGCAGGCGAAATTCCTAGTAGGAGTTACAGCTTAGGAGTTGCAAATGGTGGGCTTTGTCCTCCAGTTTTGGCTGATGACGAAAGATTTGAATCTTCAACTAGGGATGTATAATGAAGAGAAGGAACGGGGTGATAAGATAGGGTGTCTGGAGTGGGGGTGGAGCAGAATGGTCAACATTAGATACTGTGATGTAGGAGAGCACCTCTGAAGAGATGATGTTGACATTGGACCCTGACAAGGAGCCAGTCATGGGAAGATTTGGGGGAAGAGTGTATCAGGCAGAGGGAACAGCCAGTCACAGGCCCTGAGACAGAAATAAACTCATTGTAGTCAAGGACAGAAAGGAGGCTGGTATGGTTGGAGTATGGGCAGTGAAGGGGAGAGTGGTAGCTGAGCAAGGAGGGGTGGTTGGAAGTCAGGTCACATAGAGCCTCGTAGGCCATAAAAAGGAGGTGGGAGGCACCTGGCTGGCTCAGAGGAGCATGTGACTCTTGATCTCAGGGTGGTGAATTCGAGCTCCGTGTTGGGTGTAGAGATTACTAAAAGAAATAAATAAACTAAAAAAAAAGGAGGGGATTTTATTCTGAGTACAGTAGGGATCTGTTGGGTTTTAAGCAGAGGACTGGTGGGCAGGGTGGAGACTGGATAGAAGTGAGGGGTGCAGAAGTGTAAGAGTTGGGTCAATGGAAGCTGTCCAGTCCTAGGCATTTTTTTTTTTAATGTTTATTTTTTTATTTTTGAGAGAGAGAGCGAGTGAGTGGGGGAGGTGCAGAAAGAGGGGGTACAGAGGATCTGAAGCAGGCTCTGCGATGTCAGCACAGAGCGAGATGCGGGGCTTGAACCCACAAACTGTGAGATCATGACCTGAACCAAAGTCAGACGCTCAACCCCGGTGCCCCAAGGCTGTCCAGTTCTGTGTCAAATGGCAAAGGGGACCTTTCTGTGTTTTGCATAAGCTTCCCTTCTTCCCTTTGGCCTCAGAAGGGGGCCCTTCTGTTTCAGGATGCTGAAGACTGACTGGGGACAAAACCCATGCATGCTTTAGTGGGGATTTTAATACTTTATTCATGTGTCTTCCTGTCCACCCCCCTGCAGGTTCAAGCTCAGGTCCCCTAGCCCAACGGTTAGGAGATGGATGCGCCATTTAATCAGCAAGAATTCACTGAACAGCCACTGTGGACCAGGCCCTGGGCTGGGTGCTGAGGGGAGAAAGAGGACAAGATTGGCCTCCAGCCCTGAGCAGCTCACAGTCTAGTAGGAGACCTGTAAAGAGGCAGTTACTGTGCCACAGTTCTGAGGACTCAGAGGAGTGTGGAATGGGTGTCTTCCACAGAGGTTTGCAAACCAGAAGGAGACACCGGGGGGATTTCGTCGAGGGCCTTGTGGGGAGCTGGTGATTAAACTGCTTCTTGCGGCCTCCATACAGAGGAGTGCACAGGGCACTCTGTGGACACAGGAGTAGCTTGTGCAAAGGAAGCGAATGTGTAACTACACACGGCTTGTGCGTCAAGCCAGGCAGTGTTGAGTCAAGGGGTGACAGGGTCTGATGTGTTGTTTGAAGGGATCGTCCTAGTGGATCGTTTCTGTACATGTGAGACCTTGGGGAGGAGGGCTGGAAATGGACATGAAATTCCACTGGATTCATCATGAAGCTTGTCAAAGACAGACTCACACTCATCCATCCTAGTGCCTGGTGAACATGACTGACTGTGGTTGAGGCAGAGTGGCTCACCGTGGATACACTGAATTAGCCTCCTGGGCTTTTGGGTAGAATACTTGCATGCAGTTCTGTTTTCCTGGCTTATTTATTTTTTTTTAGATTTTATTGAGTTCATCAGACTTCTCAGTTCGTTATACATTTAACTGCTTCAGGCAGGGTCTCTATCTCTTTTGTATTTATATATGTATTCCCTTTTATCCCCTTTCCTTCCTTCTCCCCCCACCCTCCGCCCACAGGAAACCACCCTGCTATGTTTAGTGTAAATCCTTTTATTTGCCTGTGTCCTTGGTTGTACGCATAGATTTAAAAAAAATTTTTTTTTAATGTTTATTTGTTTTTGAGAGAGACAGAGACAGAATGCGAGTGGGTTGGGGCAGAGAGAGAGGGAGACACAATCTGAAGCAGGCTCCAGGCTCTGAGCTGTCAGCACAGAGCCCGACGTGGGGCTCGAACTCACAAGCTGTGAGATCATGACCTGAGCCGAAGTCAGACGCTCAACGCTCAACCGACTCCGCCACCCAGGCGTCCCCATAGATTTTTAATTTACATAAATGGTATTCTGCCTAGAGTTCCTTGTTTCTTTTTTCCCCTTCAGGGCTGTGTCTTTGGGATTTTATTGATGATCCTGTGAGTATCTCTGAGGTGGCTTCTAAATGCTAACCAGGTTTCCATAGATGCATCTCCCATATTTTACTTCCTTGACTTATCAGCGCCTCCCCCCTCCAGTGCCTCTCCCCGTGGCTCCTAGATTGTCTTCCACTTCCTGCCACAACACACAGTGCTGGGGTGAAAATCCTTGTACCCAACTCCTCCCTCAGCTTTTTGATACAATTTCGAGATGTTGACTTGGGCTTCCCTTAGATAATCCTGGCCTCTGTTGGTGTCCCACAGGGTTAGACTTGTTTGACCTCGGTGAGGTCCTGACCTTTCTTGAGCTATATTTGTTTTTGGTAGATTGTGATCCTAGTTGGTTCCCCAACTCTTGGCAAACATTCTTTTGTGGTGCCATCTTTCCTAGTTGATCATCTCACAGGCTGTGTGGTTGGTTTTCTGTTGCTTGGTGTCATTAATCATTGCTGTGCACTCATTCCAGCCACAGATACTGGCTGCTTTCCTCTCCTGGTGAGATGGCGGCTTGTTTAAGCTGGTTTAAGTGTGATGCGAAGTGCTTCAGAGAAGGGCTCTGGAGCCAGACTGCCTGGCTTCACTTACCAGGTCCTCCCCTTTCTTAGCTTCATGACCTTGGGCAAGTTATTTAATCTTCTGTCATCTGTAAAATGGATCTAATAACTAGACCTACTTCATGGTGTTTTGATAAGAATTAAATCAGGGGCGCCTGGGTGGCTCAATCGCTTAAGTGTCTGACCCTTGATTTTGGCTCAGGTTATGATCTCATGGTTGGTTGTGAGATTGAGCACTGTGTCAGGTTCTGGCTAACAGTGCAGAGGCTGCTTAGGATTCTCTCTCTGCCCCTGCCCCCCCTCAAAATAAATAAATAAACATAAAAAAAAAAAACTAAATTAGTTAATGCACGCAAAGTCGTTAGAACAGTGCCTGGCACATGTTAAGCCCCTATGAAACATTATTAGTAGGAGTAATAATAATTATTACTATTTCAGACAGGAGTCCCTGGTATATTTTGCCCATATGGGTCATATTCAGTTGTAGGGTATTTGCCCAGGGGGCATGAGGAGGGAGGCATGACCTCTGTACATCACAATTATGATTACAAATTCTAGTGTGATGACATCAGCCATAAGGATAGAGGGCAAAACCACATCTCTAGGCCCTGGTTGCCATTTCCCCATCACTCATCCCTTGTCTGCAAAGGAGGGGGCTACAAGCTGGGCCAAGATGAGGCCAGGGCTGGCACTGCCGGTATGAATAGGGAGTCTCGTGAAACTGGGAGCATCCCGACGGTCCCCTCAGCCATGGGATTCTTGTGTGTTACTCTGGACCCTTCTTTGAGAGAATGGACAGGTGGCTAGATTTGAACGTTCAAGAGAGCCCTTTCCTTTCAAATCCATTGGATGGAACGATAGGGAGGGAACTCTGTCACTGACATTTTGAGGACTATCCATGTGGTCAGCATCAAAAGCTGCTCTGGAATAAAGGGGAGTCGTGGGCCCAGGGTGGAAGGGACTGGGGAAGGCACCTTGGTGGTGGTATAAGAAAAGTCAGCTTTCTTTTAATGGTATAATGAGAAGGGAGGGAAGAAGATGAGAGATGTTCTAGTCCAATGGGGGAGGCAGGCCCTCAAATACCTAGTTTACTCAAATATCTCACATTATCTGGTGATCTAAACTGAAATTGAAGGGGGTCATGTGGGAGTTGAGGGAGCCGAGCAGCAGTAAGCTAGGGATGGCTGCTGGAGGAGGTGATCTCTGAGCTGCCTCAGAAAGGATGAGCCAGCTTCTCAAGCAGTGACGACTGAGGGCTTATAGCATACCCGGGAGCAGAAGCAGCACGGAGCCTGGAGGGAGCAAGGGTTCAGGCTGGCTGGACACAGGCTGCCTGTCTGTGGGTGAGCAGCAAGGGCTGCTGAATATGCTTTGCTGAGGCAAAGCCCATCAGGCCCACGTGGTGGACAGTTGTTCCTTAGGCTGCATTTTCAGTTATCAGCCATTCGAGGACTGCCTTTGTGGCTTCTATCACTGTGGTATGTGGAAAACCAAGTCCACTTGCCAAAGAGAAGGCACTTATGATGAATATATAAAAATACATGAAATATGAAAATAGGCAGCATCTGTATGTATTTCTACTAGATAGTATTGTCTGCTGAAGGCTGTGGGAGTCCTGCTCTTTCTTCTGATTAAAAAGAGATGAACAAAGGGGCACCTGGGTGGCTCAGTCAGTTGAGTGGCTGACTTTGGCTTCAGGCCATGATCTTGCAGTCCGTGGGTTTGAGCCCCACGTCGGGGTCTATGCTGACAGCTCAGAGCCTGGAGCCTGTTGTGGATTCTGTGTGTGTGTGTGTGTGTGTGTGTGTGTGTGTCTCTCTCAAAAGTAAATAAACATTAAAAAAATTTTTTTAAGAAAAAAGAGATGAACAAGGATTATAGAATGAAAAGAGTTGAAAACAGTAATTTTGTCACCGTGATTCAGAAAACCTGTCCTTATGCTTGCCTGGACCCCCCCACAGGGCCCCCTGGCTGGAGTGGTGGGCGCTGTGGACTCGTATTTGAAGCTGGGAATTTCTGAGCATTGATAAATGACATGGGTGTGGCGAGGGGGATCTGGGAGCCCTCCCTACCACGCCCCCCCCCCCCCCAGCCCAGGTAGGGCCTGATGCAGCGGACCCCTTCCGCCCACAGGCAGAGGCCACCATGGAGCAGTGTGCGAGTGTGGAGAGAGAGGTGGACAAGGTCCTGCAGAAGTTTCTGACCTACGGGCAGCACTGTGAGCAGAGCCTGGAGGAGCTGCTACACTACGTGGGCCAGCTGCGGGCTGAGCTGGCCAATGCAGGTGGGTGTCCCTCCTGAGAGCCCCATGTCTGCCTCCGGGGGGGCCTAGGAGACCCCAGGGTTGCTTGGTGACAGGCTTCTAGAAGGATGATGGTTTGTGGACGTCAGTACATGGATCCCTAGGCCTTCCTGAAGGATAATGGAAGTCATTCTGAGCTATTTCAAAAGTCCCAACAGAAGCTACTAATTTAGGGGTGCCTGGGTGGCTCAGTCAGTTAAGTGTCCAAATCTTGATTTCGGCTCAGGTCATGATCTCAGGGTCATGTGATCAGGCTGTGTGTGGGGCTCCGTGCTGGGCGCAGAGCCTGCTTGATCCTCTCTCTCACTCTCTACCTCCCCCACTTGCTTTCTTCTTTCAAAAAAAAAAAAAAAAAAAAAAAAGACATTTTGGGGTAGTTTCAAATTTACAGAAAAGTTCCAGGAATAGTATAAAGAACTCATATATACTCTTCATCCAAATTCACAAACTGTGGATACGATTGCCAGATTTGCTTTATCACTTCTCTTGCATACTCTTACTTTTTCACCATTTGAAAGTAAGTTGCAGATCTCAAACCACTTGGCCCCTAAACTTTCGGTGTGTATTTCCTAAGGTCAAGGGTATTCTTTTACATAAGTACAGTGTAATTATTAAAATCAATAAGTTAAATATTAATACAATATGATGGCCTAATGAATTCAGCTCATACTTTGATTTTATCATTGTCCGATGGTTTTCATAAAACCTTTTAATTTTATTCCCCATTCCAGGATCATCCACTACATTGTTTCCCATGTCCAATCTTTGTTTTTTCTTTTTTAATTTTATGTTTTAATTTTATTAAATTTATTTATAAATTTATTTATAAATTTATTAAATTTTAATTTAATGTTATTTATTTTTGAGAGAGAGAGAGAGAGGGAGACAAAGCACAAGTGGGGGAGGGGCAGAGAGAGAGGGAGATACAGAATCCGAAGCAGGCTCCAGGCCCTGAGCTGTCAGCACAGAGCCCGACAGGGGGCTTGAACCCACAAACCATGCAATCCATGACCTGAGCCGAAGTTGGACACTTATCCGACTGAGCCACCCAGGCACCCCATAATCTTTGGTTTTTTAAACCTTGGACATTTCTTTTACTTGGTCTTTGTCTTTCAGGACATTTGACATTTTTGAAGAATTAAGGCTAGGGGCACCTTGGTGGCTCAGTCGGTTAAGTTGTCTGTCCGACTTCGGCTCAGGTCATGATCTCGTGGTTCATGGGTTCAAGCCCCCCAATGGGCTCTGTACTGATAGCTCAGAGACTGGTGCCTGCTTCAGATTCTGTGTCTCCCTCTCTCTCTGCCCCTGCCTTGCTCTTGCTCTGTTTCTCTCTGTCTCTCAAAAATAATAAATGTTATAAAAATTTTTTTGAAACACTAAGGCTAATGGTCTTGCAGAATATCTCTTGGTTTGGACTTGTCTGCTGTTTCCTCCTCAATCAGATTTTACATCTTGGGTAGCAGTACTTTAGAAGCAGTATGGTTCTCAGTGCATCATATCAGGAGGTACAAGGTGTCAGCTTGTTCCATGATTGGTGATGTGAACTTTGATTACTTGGTTAAGAAGGGTCCACCAGGTTCCCTCCCTCCCCTTACCCCCCTCTGCCTGTAAGGGTAATATTTCTTACCAGTTAATTAGTAAGAAATTTGAGGAGAGATACTTTGAGACTGTGTAAATGTCCTGAGCGTTATCAAATGTCAGCCCACTAACTTTAGTGTCCATTGAGGTTTCTTGCCTTTAATTAGTTATTACAAAACTGGTTGCAACATGGGTGACTTTTTCTGCTCTGTCGTTCTTTACATACATTTGAGTCTTGAACAACACAGATTTGAACTGTGAGGGCCCACTTACATGCAGATTTGTTTTTCCATAAATACAGTACAGTACTATAAATATATTTCTTATTCTGTATGATTTTCTCAATGACATTTTCTTTTTCCTAGCTTTATTGTAAAAATACAGTACATAATACCTGACATACAAAATATGTGTCAATTGACCGTTTATGTTATTGGTAAGGCTTCCAGTTAACAGTAAGCTATTTGTAGTTAAGTTTTTGGGGAATCAAAAGTTAGGGCTGCCTGGCTGGTTCAGGGGATAGAGCATGCGACTGTTGATCTTGGAGTCATGACTTTGAGCCCCACATTGGGCACAGAGATTAATTAAAAATTTTTTTAAAAAATGGGCTAAATGGGCAAGGGGCATTAAGGAGGACACTTGTTGGAATGAGCACTGGGTGTTATATGTAAGCGGTGAATCACTAAATTCTATTCCTGGGGGGAAAAAAAGAGATGGGGCACCTGGGTGGCTCAGTTGGTTGAGTATCCGACTTCTGCTTGGGTCATGCTCTTGTGATTTGTAAGTTTGAGCCCCACATTGGGCTTGCTGCTGTCAGTCCAGAGCCCACTTCAGATCCTCTGTCCCCCTCTGTCTGCCCACCCCCCACCTCAAAAATAAACATTAAGAAAAAGAAAAACTAAAAAAAAAAAAAAAAGCTAAAACTATAAACCTTCAAATAAACTTTTTTTTTTTTTTTAATTTTTTTTTTTTTTTTCAACCTTTATTTACTTTTTTGGCACAGACAACGGACGGGAGAGAGTCAGACAGAGCGGCAGGCATGGAATCCGAAACAGGCTCCGAGCAATGGGCACAGAGCCTGACGTGGGGCTCGAACTCGCAGACCGCAAGACTTGGACCTGAGATGCAGTCAGACGCTTAACCAACTGAGCCACCCAGGCGCCCCTCAAAATAAACTTTTTAAAACGGGGGGTGGGTGCCTGGGTGGCTCAGTCAGGTAAGCATCTGATTCTTGATCTTGGTTCAGGTCATGATCTCACAGTTTGTGAGTTTGAGCCCCACATTTGGCTCTGTGCTTATGGTGAGGAGCCTGCTTGGGATTCTCTCTCTCTCTCTCTCTCTCTCTCTCTCTCTCTCTCTCTCTCTCCCCCCCCCCCCCATCTCCTCCTCCTCCTCCTCCCCTGTCTCCCACTTGTGCACTCTGTCTCTCTAAAATACAAAATTAAATGGGGCTCCTGGGTGGCTCAGTCAGTTGAGCGTCCAACTTCGGCTCAGGTCATGATCTTGCGGTCCATGAGTTCAAGCCCTTCATCAGGCTCTGTGCTGACAGCTTGGAGCCTGGGGCCTGATTCAGATTCTGTGTCTCCCTCTCTCTCTGCCCCTCCCCTGCTTGTGCTCTTTCTCTGTCTCAAAAATAAACATTAAAAAAAATTTTTTTAATAAAAAATTAAAAACAAAAATTATACACAGATTTTTGACTGCATGGGGTCAGCGCCTTTAAGTCCTGTGTTGCTCAAGGGTCCACTGTATTCATTGGCATTCAGCTTTCCTTTTTCCCTTATTTATTTATTTATTTATTTGTTTGTTTGTTTGTTTATTTATTATTAGCTCACACCTCATAGATTCTTATTTTATTCGATGGGCTATAATCCATTACTGTTACTATTTATTTTGATGCTTAAATTGTCTTAGATTTGACCAGAGGTCACCCAATTCCTATGTCCTTTTTTTTTAATTGAGCTGTAATTTACTTTAAGTTTCATTCTTTTTTTTTTTTTTTAAACATTTTTTGTTTATTTTTTGAGAGAGAGACAGAGTGTGAACAGGGAGGAGCAGAGAGAGAAGGAGACACAGAATTCAAAGCGGGCTCCAGGCTCTGAGGTGTCAGCACAGAGCCTGACATGGGGCTCGAACTCACAAAACATGACATCATGACCTGAGCCAAAGTCAGACGCTTAACTGAGCCACTCAGGTGCCCCTTAAGTTTCATTCTTTGAAAGTGTGCAATTCAGTGGTTGTTAGTGTATTTACACAGCTGTACCATCACTACCACTATCTAATTTCAGAATTTTCATCACCCCAAAAACGAATCCTACCCACCAACAATCACTCCATTTCTCCCCTTCTTTCACATCCTGCAGCCACTTACCTACTTTGTCTCCATGGATTACCTATCCAAGATACTTCGTACAAATGCATTCCTACAGTATGTGGCCTTAATGTCTGGCTTCTTTCACTTAGCATAATGTTCTCAAGGCTCAGACATGTTACAGTATTAATCAGTACTTGCATCTTTTTTTCTATGCTGGGTCATGTGGTAACTCTCTGTTAACTTTTTGAGGAACTGGCAGACTGTTTTCCAAAGGTAGCTGCAACATTTTGCCTTCCCACCAGCAATGTATGTGGGTTCCAATTTCCTCCTATCTTCATCAATACTTGTTTTTACCTGTTTTTTTGATTATGGCCATCCTAGTGAGTATGAAGTGATATCTTACTGTGGTTTTGCTTTGTACTTCCCTACTAACTCATGATGCTGAGCATCTTTTCATGTGCTTCTTGAACATTTATCTTCATTAGAGAAATGTCTAATTGTTTCCCATTTTTAAATTGGCTCTCTTTATTGTTGAGTTGTACAAGTTCTTTATATATTCTTAAAAAAAATTTTTTTATGTTTTTATTTTATTTTTGAGAGAGACAGAGTATGAGTGGGGGGAGGGGCAGAGAGAGAAGCAGACACAGAATCCGAAGCAGGCTCCAGGCTCTCAGCTGTCAGTAGAGAGCCTGATGTGGGGCTCGAACTCACAAATGGTGAGCCGAAGTCGGACGCCCAACTGACTGAGCCATCCAGGTGCCCCTATATGTTGATAGTAGACTCTTAGTGGATATATATGTGTGTGTGTATACACACACACACACACACACACACACACACATATATATATATATATATATTTAAGTTTATTCATTTATTTTGAGAGAGAGAGAGTGGGGGAGAGGGGCAGAGAGAAAGGGGGAGAGAGAATCCCAAGCAGGCCCCACACACTGTCATTGCAGAGCCCAACGCAGGGCTCAGTCTCATGAACCATGAAATCATGACCTGAGCCTAAATCGAGAGTCTAAAGCTTAACTGACTGAGGGGCGCTTGGGTGGCTCAGTTGGTTGAGCGCCCAGCTTCGGCTCAGGTCATGATCTTGTGGTTAACGAGTTTGAGCCCCACGTTGGGCTCTGTACTCAGAGCCTGGAGCCTGCTTTGGATTCTGTGTCTCCCTCTCTCTCTGCACACCGCCCTCCCCCCCCCAATTGCACTCTGTCTCTGTCTCTCTCAAAAATAAACAAACATAAAAAAAATTTAAAGCTTAACTGACTGAGCCACCCAGGCAATTGTCATGTCTTTTCACTTTTTTGATAGTATCCTTTGAAGCATAAATTTTTTTTTATGTTTATTTACTTTTGAGAGAGACAGAGACAGAGGGGGAGGGGCAGAGAGAGAGGGAGGCAAAATACAAGGCAGGCTCCAGGCTCTGAGCTGTCAGCACAGAGCCCAATGCAGGGCTCGAACCCATGAACTGTGAGGTCATGACCTGAGAGCCAAAGTCAGACACTTAACCGACTGAGCCACCCAGGTGCCTTGAAGCATAAAATTAAAAAAAAATTTTTTTTAATGTTTTTATTTATTTTTGACAGAGAGAGAGAGAGAGAGACAGAGCATGAGTAGGGGAGGGGCAGAGAGAGAGGGAGACAGAATCTGAAGCAGGCTCCAGGCTCTGAGCTGTCAGCACAGAGCCTGACACGGGGCTAGAACTCCTGAACCATGAGATCATGACCTGAGCTGAAGTCTGATGCTTTACCGACTAAGCCACCCAGGCACCCCGAAACATAAAATTTTTAATATTGACAAAGTCCAGTTTATTTTTTCGTGGGCTACACAATAAGATAGTTCCTGGAATCAGTAATTTCTTTCTACAAGGAGACTGGTTCTTTTGGTGGAAAATGGTAGTTGGAAAGCAAGATCTGGGTTGTTACTGAGGGGTTGTATCTGTTTTTTTTAGCAGACAGATCTTTGTATGTTGCAGGCCATGGGTTTGTGCGGATACCTCTGATTTCAATCCAATATCCAGGGTTCTTCCTAGGCTTCCCCCATCCATAGCCAGATCTCTTTTCTGCATCCGTGAGAAGCCTGACTCCGAACAACATCAATAAATTTCTCATCTGCTTGATTTCTGTGGTACATAGAAAGTATTTTCAGAATTTCTACACTAGTAGCACTGAGAAAAACAAATGTATAGAGTTTGTTTCCTTTTTATCTTTTTTTTTTTTTTTTTTTTTTTTTTTTTTTTTTTTTTTAAAGAAAGCATGCACATGGAAAAAGACTAAGGTCAGAAAAGCTTACAGCGAAAAGTGAGTCTCCCTTTCACCCTTGATTCCCAGTGTCTGTGTGCTTCTCTCCCAAGTCAAGCCCTGTCCCTGGTTTCTCAGGTGCCCTTCTAGACAGCATCTAGGTGCACATATAGGTGGCATGTGTGTCTATTCCCCCTCTTTTTTTTTTTTCCCAAACAAAAAGGGTAGAATAAAGTACATGCTTTCCTGTACCTTGCTTTCCTAGTTTGTCTTGGGGAATGTTCTGTATTAGTACATAGAATTCGGCCTCATCCTTGTACCTTTTGGCTTCCCATTCCATCATATGGTTGTGCCATGCTATAACAAACGCCCTTGACTTTGATGGCATGTTAACTGTGTGCAGTAGAATGGTTTCCTTCTGTGGGTCTGAAACTCTTGTACACTGTGCTGTTGGTTAAAGATGGTGATGGCTGCCGTAGCATCTTTACACGGAGACTGTGTTTTCTCAGATGGGGATTTGTCAGGGCTCGTAGTTGTCCATGGGTCCTTGGGCAGCGAAGATTTGGGGATTGCAGGTTAAAAGGCTTTGGTTTGGGGGCACCTTGTTGGCTCAGTTGGTAGAGCATGTGACTCTCGATCTTGGGATCGTGAGTTCAAGCCCCATGTTGGGCCTAGAGCTTACTTTAAAAAAACACAAAAAGGGTTTGGTTTCCTGAAAGCTGTTGCTTTGTCCTAACAGGAATGTGGCCAGGGAATGTGCAGAGTGTGGCCCTCTGTGACCTGAATGGAGCAGAATATGAGAGATGAGTGGCAAGCTGGGGTTGGGGCAGGTGGCACTGATGTCAGAGTGGGATGCAGTCCTGCCCCATCTCCCCAGCATAGGAGGGTGGCCAATCCACTGCCTCCTGTCTGTATTTGTCAGGATACATTCAGTTACAGGTGACAACCCTGGGGGGGTGCTGGGGTGGCTCAGTGGGTTGAGGGTCCGACTCTTGACTTTGGCTCAGGTCATGATCTCACGGTTTGTGAGTTTGAGCTACTCATCGGGCAGTGTGGAGCTTGCTTGGGATTTTATCCCCTCTCTCTCTGTCCCTCCCCTGCTCACACACACACTGTCTCTCTCAAAAACAAACAGAAACCAAAAACAAGTGACAGAAACTCAGCTCAGACCAGCTTAAACCAACAGGCGGGGGTCGGGAAGACTGGATTTATGGACTCAGGTCACTGAAATGTCCAGGCTCAGCTGCGTCCAGGTGCTCACGTGATCCCCTCAGTGTATGCTGGCTTCATACTCGGAGCACTGCTCCCCTGAGGTGGTCACAGTGCTCCAGAAACTCCGGTTCCCATCATGATTGTTCAGCATCTTAGCAGAATGCATCTCTCTTCCAGGGCGTCTGGTCTTGGAGTTGAGACACTCCCCGACCTTCTTGGGTCATGTTTCTTTCCCTGACCCAAAGTGCTGCTGCCTAAAGAAGGCGCATCGATGCTGGGCTGGAGGAGGGGCCTGAAAACCATTGCAGGCCTGGGGGCGTGAGCCATAAATATCCTTGAGCTTCCCTGGCAGTATCCTCTGGGTTGATAAAAGGCACGAACACAGGGATAGTGCCTTGTTGTTCAAAGCCTTCTTATATGTGGTATCTTACACAAGACCATAAAGAGCACTCAGGTGTGGTGGTGGTTTTACATCTGTCATTGCTGTCGCCTGGCAAGCTCCTGCCTCAGCTTCCTCAGCTATAGGACGGGATATTCATAGTGCCCACTGCAGAGCACCGTGGTGAGGATTAAATGAGCTAAAATTAAGGGCTTACCCACAGGAAGTCCCAAATCATCTACATTTCACAGCAGCGTACAGGGCCGGCATTGTCACACCATTTTACAGGTGAGGAAATGAACCGAGAGATGAACCCACTTGGCCCACTTGACCAGCTCCAAGACATGCAGTTACAAAGTGGCAGGACGTGGGACAGAAGCTGAGATCTTTACTCGGGAGTTCAGGGCTTCCTCCCGGGCCTCCAGGCTGGTGTTTAGAGGAAGCAGGGACAAGGTGTGCTCCTCTGTGTCCTGCCTCACTACCGGTGTTTCCCTGCAGCCCTCCAGGGGACCCCTCTCTCTGCCACCCTCTCCCTGGTGATGTCCCAGTGCTGCCGGAAGATCAAAGACACCGTGCAGAAACTGGCTTCGGACCACAAGGACATTCACAGCAGTGTCTCTCGAGTGGGCAAAGCCATCGACAGGGTGAGCCTGCGGGCATCCCTGGGCTGGGGGTGGGGATGCCCTGGAGCTAGTGTGTCGGGCTCGGTGGGAGGTGGGAAAGTGAGCGTGAGCAGCATGGATGCTGAGTCACGGAGCCCTGTCTCTTGTCCTCGTCAGAACTTTGACTCTGAGATCTGTGGTGTCGTCTCTGACGCAGTGTGGGACTCACGGGAGAAGCAGCAGCAGATCCTACAGATGGCCATCGTGGAGCACCTGTACCAGCAGGGCATGCTCAGTGTTGCCGAGGAGCTGTGCCAGGTAACGGCCTGGCCTGGAAGGTGTTGGCACCTGCCCGTTCTGCTCCCGCTTGATAGTTGTCTTTATGTCAGGTTCCTGTTATTCTTTACAGAAGTTGTTTTAGAAAGGAAATCATTTCCCCTGCCTAAATAGAAGGTAGCTCTAAACATATATATGATGGAAAGTGAAGTCATGAAGTCAGAACTTCTAGCTAGAGCTGGTTGCCTGCCAGGGTTCTGAGTTGAGGCCCAATAGCCCTTTCTTAAATAGACAGGTTAGTGAAACGACAAAGTAGCACTTGTTAGGTGTTAAAAACACACAAACAGTAAAAGTAAAGGATGCTTTCCCTAGTGTAATCAAGAGGACTGAAGAGGAACAATGCTCTCACTATGCTATTCCACACAGGTCTCAGACCCTGGGGCTGGGGCGGGTGTGTAGTCTGTGCCCTGGGAGGCCAGCATGTAACGCTCAGCCTTATAGAACTGAAATGTTCTGAACTGAATGTCCAGTGATGGGACTGCGCTCTCCCCCCACAGGAATCCACCCTGAATGTGGACTTGGACTTTAAGCAACCTTTCTTGGAGCTGAATCGAATCCTGGAAGCTCTGCACGAACAAGACCTAGGGCCGGCGTTGGAGTAAGTTAGTCCTCAGATGGGCCAGAGGGGCACAGGGCATGTCTGTGGTCTCCGTGTCACCCAGTGTACTTGACATGACTCCAGCCCTGTGTCATGGGCCTCACTTAGGCTTTTGAAGCCCACCTCAGTCCCAGCTCTCCCAGGACCCCTCTCGTACCCCACCGGCTCCCTTTTTTTCCCAGGTGGGCCATCTCCCACAGGCAGCGCCTGCTCGAGCTCAACAGTTCCCTGGAGTTCAAGCTGCACCGACTGCACTTCATCCGGCTCCTGGCGAGCGGCCCCGAGAAGCAGCTAGAGGCCCTCAGCTATGCCCGGCACTTTCAGCCATTTGCACGGCTGCACCAGCGAGGTACGCGCTCAGGGTGCCAGGGTGGGTGCTGCCGGACCCCGGCAGGTGTCAGCATGGGTCAGGCTGTTGGGCTGCTCGTCCCTGCCCCACCTGAGGGGCTGCATGTAACCAGGATGCCGTTCCCCAGCGTGAGAACTCTGACCGCTCACTGTCTCCGAGGTGAACTCCGAACTCAAGGCTCTTCCTCTGCATCTGCCTCTGCCATCATCTCAGACCACTCTGGTCCCTGACACCTGCTCTGTGCCACACCCACACTCAGCAGGGTGGGCCTGTGTGCCCGGGACACGCACGCCCTCATGCTGCCTGGCCTCAACACAGGCCTCCCACCTAGGAGAATCCCACTCCTTCCCGGCACGTCCTCCACAGCTTTCTTCATGAACCTTCTGTCACACCAGCATTTCCACGCCTTAGTCATTTGAGCCCCACCTTCCAGATGTTCCCTGCTAGTAACCACCCCTACCATTGGTCCCTTTTTTCTTTAGCTCTGTTTCTATCTACTTATCACCTCACATTTTATTTGTGAAATTATGAAAACCAGGCACTGTTAATAAATCTAGATACCACCTGGAAGTTTTTTAAAAAGGGAGAGTAGCTAGTGTTGGGGTAAGAGAAACGTGAGGGAGACTCCCTCTTCATCGTGCACTTGAAAGGATGGGCAGCGAAGTCACACTCTCCTGATTGCCTTGCGAGGATGCTTCTTTGCCCCACACATGAAGAGGCTCCGCCTCCACATGGGACTTTAGGGAAAACTAGTTTTGCCCGAGGGCATCTCATCGCCCCCTCAGCCTGTTCAGGGCCCTGGGCACTGTGGGGCTCAGTCTGCTCTCCAGCCTGTGCACCCAGATCTGTGCCCTGCTCCCCAGCCCGTGCACCAACCTGTGCCCTGCTCACCTTGTAGAAATCCAGGTGATGATGGGCAGTCTGGTGTACCTACGGCTGGGCTTGGAGAAGTCGCCCTACTGCCACCTTCTGGACAACAGCCACTGGGCAGAGATCTGCGAGACTTTTACCCGGGATGCCTGTTCCCTGCTGGGGCTCTCGGTGGAGTCGCCCCTCAGCGTCAGGTACAGGCAGCCCTGTGGGGGCAGCGCCAGCGGGAGGGTTTCCAGGGAAACAGTTTGCTGAGGCCAGTCATGTGCCAGGGATGGTGCTTGGTTCTCTCAAACCTAAACTGGCTCTTTCAGTCATTCCTCTAGGTAGGAGTTACCTGTTCTTACAGGTGGAGAAGCTGAGATCAGGAAGAGTTGTAGCCTGATGTCACTGCAAGGTCAGGGGCAGGGTCAACGTTCCCCTTCTGTAAGGTCTTTGGAATGAGGTCTCTGTCTTGCCTGCACCTCACCCCTGAATTATCACAAGACCCCCTGCAGCCTGTCCTCTCAACCTTGTATCTCAAACCACGTCCCTTCAGGGAGATTTGAAAGTGGCTGAGTAACATGTATTGAGACTTTTCCCTTGGAAGACTCCTTTACAGTAATGTTCTCATGACTCCCCAAGGTCGTGAGTTGCAGGTGGATATCCTCATTTTACAGATGAGAAAACACACAGGCTCGATGCACAAGTGAACTTGCCCAGGGCCTCACAGACCCCAGAACCCCAGACTGTACCACAATGGATAGCGTCACAGTGCCATTTTATTTAGACTGGTTGTGGAGTCTCCTCCCCCTCCCCTCCCCTCCCCAGGGTGAAGGATTCACGTTACAGAACAGTGTTTCCCAGCAGGGACACCAGTGACACTTCAGGATGGTTCTGTAGTGCACGATTTCCCTGAGCATCATACGTATTTAGCACCCGAGGCGCCAGCCAGTCGACTCCCCGCCCCTGCCTGAGTCACTGTGAGATCTGAGTCTTCCCCCATTTCCAAGTGATGACAACCATGTAGGCAACCAGTCAGAAGTGCATTATGACAACAGAGCAGGGGAGACAGGCAGGCTGGGGCCCCTGCAAACCGATCACTGTCCCTAACACAGCAATGACATTCCAGTAGTTGGACGAGCAGTGATCTGCCCCCTAGATCTTCCTTTTGTCTCTCCCATAGGTTCGCAAACTCAGGGGTGCGTTAGAATGATCCTAGAGTTGGACACACATTAACCACACGTGGCACTTTATGAGCGACCGGTGCGATTTTCAAGGACCAATCTGACCATGTGCCACTTTAGAACCCTGTCCCAGGACACAAGCCAACAACAGTGTGCTGGTGCCTTTGTCCGCTGGGTCCTTGGTCTGGGCCACTGCAGCCCCTGCTCTTTGTTCCGCAGCTTTGCCTCTGGCTGTGTGGCGCTGCCGGTGCTGATGAACATCAAGGCCGTGATTGAGCAGAGGCAGTGCACGGGGGTCTGGAGTCACAAGGATGAGTTACCGGTGAGGCCCGGCGAGGGGGAGGTGTGGGCTGGCGGCAGCACCAGGAAGGGCAGCCGTGGCCAGAAGTGGGGCTCACCCCTCCATGGTGCCCCCACCCCCAGATCGAGATCGAACTGGGCATGAAGTGCTGGTACCACTCAGTGTTTGCCTGCCCCATCCTACGGCAGCAGACGTCAGATTCCAACCCTCCCATCAAGCTCATCTGCGGCCACGTGATCTCTCGAGATGCGCTCAACAAGCTCATTAACGGAGGAAAGTAAGTTCCCCAGGTTCTACTCCACCTCCGTTTCACTCTCCTGCTGGCCAGCCCCCAAGACAGTCTTTGTTCTCCTTCCTTTGCAGGCTCAAGTGTCCCTACTGTCCCATGGAGCAGAACCCAGCTGACGGGAAACGCATCATATTCTGATACCCGCCTGGGAGAAACTTTGTCAAAAGGGGCTTTTCACCCTTGAGCCTTGGTCTTGTCTACGCGGGGGTAGCTGCTGTCTGTGGATTGTGGTTCACTTCAGCGCAAATGGCCGAGTGCCACTCCAGGCAGAGGCCAAGAAGGGAGATGAGCCAGTTTGTGCCAGGCAGCTGACTCCTTGGCCGTGAGGGTAGGCAGACACTGGCCTCTGCACTCCTGCCGTTTCCGTATCTGTATCTGCCACTGACTTAGTCACAACCAACAGAGAGGCAGAGGACTTGGCAGGCAACACGGACATCTTCCCAGTCCTGGCATGCTGCCCCCAGCCGGGTCGCTGATGGCTACACCCATGCTGTATCTGCTCCTCCAGTGGTACAGCCTCACAACTGTATGTATCCACTTCCCACTGTAAATAGTCCAGGTTTGAACTGAATGCCGTGGTTTTATAACTGAGCAAATATATTCACAGGCCTTCTCCTTACTTCACCGACAAGGAATCACTGCACGCCCACTGTACCCAGAGAGAACCCACTTTACATCCCTGACTGGGTGAAAGGGCCCAGTGATGTCAGACCCCAGGCAAGATGCTTTTACACAAACATGTATAAAGTCTTTTCCTCTCCTTACTAGGAAACAGTGCGAGGGGAGTTAGGAAGACAAACAGTTGACTTACGGGGCTCACAGCTTGTAAAGGAGAGAGCTCAGAATTTAAACCAGATCCAACCCTCAGTCTCAAGCTCTTTTCAGTTTACCCCAGGGCACATGGAGCTTGGTCACTGTGTGTACCCACAGAGCCCTATGCTGGGCCTTAGAGAGCAGGAAGGCACCCTAAGTCTGAAATGTCTGAAGGGACTAGGTTATCGGGGTCATTGTGCCAAGTAGGAAGGGTGGCCCAGGGTTTTGTTTCTAGCTTCATATCCCTCTTTCACATTTGCTGTGCGCGTGGGTAAATGGTTTCCATACATTTCCCAGTGGCATTTCAGGCTCGTAGGGGCAGGGAAAGGAAGAAAGGAATGGGGGTGTGCCCAGCACAGGGGCTGCAGGCTCTAGGCATAGGGTTGGCTGCAGTGGCCTCTTCCTGAGGCCACCTACCATGGCCATGGGAGGACCCAGACTCAGCCTGGGTCTGGCAGCAGCCTGGGACACCCTGTAAGTCCTTCGGGTTGTCTGCCAAGAATGGCTGCTTCTACTCCCTCCTGCCCACCACCTCCTTGTCCCAGCAGCACCTGCCGCTGAAAAAAACACCCACAGACTCACCACCTTTTAGTCTTAGCGTTTACTTCCCCCACACTATACCCTTGGAGTGGTCTTCACCAATGCTCAACGGAACATTCCGGCTATGCCTTCACAAAAGAGCCGGTGGAGCTGCCCGGGAAGAAGACATGCTGCAGGGGACCAGGGCAATGCGCAGACACAGGCCGCAGGAGGACAACCAGCTGGCCCACTGCCAGACCAACCACTTCCGGAGCAAGTGCCCGAGTCCTTCACATGGGTGGGGGCAGGGCCTGCACCTCCTCCAGGCACTCGTCATAAGCCTCCTGGTACTCCTCGTGGGGCTTGACCATGATCACGCAGGTGGGGCGCTTGGAGCCTGCGGCTGCCCCCAGGTCCTGTGGAGCAGGGGAAAAAAAGGCTGCAAGACCCATGACCTGCTGGCCTCATCCAGCCCACAGACAAGTGCCGTGCAGTCTGCATGACACCATCATTTCAACTCTGCCAACTTTCGAGTCAGGTCCAGCAACACTGGGCCTACATTGCCACACAGCAAGCACAAATGGGCTCCGGCCCAGCAGAGGCTATCTCCTTAGGCCGGACCTGTGTTCTCCTGGTCCCTGCCAACCTCCTCTCTGGGCCACGGCCCCTGTATAAGGATAAGGCCAGCTGCACAAGCCCCTTGAATGCCCGCTCCTCCCCAAGCACAGCAGCTGCCTAACGGGACTAACACAAGGACTGCATCTTGGTCGACAGCACATCCACACACACCTCCTTTTCCATTCCCATGGTCCACAAGGGCAAGGATTCCCAGCTCACAAGAAGGAAAGTGAAGTGCAAAGCGCCAACGTGCAGTCCCTCAACCAGGAGCCGGTAGCGCCAAGGATCCATTCTGGTCTGCCTCCAAAGCCTGCGTTCTTTCCCACTGTGGCCTGCTCCCACAGACCTGATCCCACACCCGCTGTTCCAATGCTGACCAAGACCGGGGCGGGGGTCGTGTGCTCCTTACCGTCTTGGAGGGGATATAGACGTAGGGCAAATTCCGGTCCTCGCACATAACCGGGAGATGGCAGTATACCTCAATGGGCAACGTGTCTCCTGCCAAAACCATGATCCTGAAATGAGAGAAACCCTCATTTCTAATTTGCTCAGTCCCGCTTTCAGTCAAAAGTGCCTCTGTCTAGAGACCAGTAAGATGGACCTTGCTCTCAAGGACCCCAGTTATTAATGTAGATCTCCCACTTCCTGAAAGTACGCGCAAATTTGTGTTTGATGATCACCTTCCTCTGGGGAGGTGATCCCTAGTTCTCGGCAAATTAAGTAAATGCCATGAAGTGTGACAAGTGGGATCCCGCTGGGACAGGTGAGGTATGGTAGTGACCCCCAGGAGTAAGCTCAGTTCTTGAAGAGTCAAGAAAGGAATCGGGATGGGGCGCCTGGGTGGCTGGCTCAGTTGGTTAAATGTCTTGACTTGATTTCAGCTCAGATCATGATCTCACTGTTTGTGAGTTTGAGCCCCATGTCAGGCTCTATGCTGGCCCAGAGCCTGCTTGGGATTCTCTCTCCCTCTCTGCCCCTGCCCTATCCACGTTCTCTCTCAAACAACTAAACAAACTGGAAAAAAAAAAAAAAAGGAATCAGGAGGGGACAATGGATCAGAAAGCTGGCACCTTCTTAGGGGTCAGGCAGTCCATGGAGGGGCTGGGTACAGGGAAAGCATTTAAGACTGAGAATCAGAATGGCACCACATACCCAGGAGCTGGCTGGCAGGGGCCTGGGATGGGCCTTTGGAATCTAGGATAGGGTAGACGAGAAGGCTAGAGAGGTTAGTAGGGGCCATATCCAAAGGCCTTGAGTGCTGGGCTGAGAAGCATTCGCTCAGTCCCAAGAGTGACCAGAACTAATGAAGGCTTGCCAGAGAACCCTCAGGTAGGATACCTCTCTGGCAAGACGTCAGGCCTCTGGGGCAAGGAAGAGTGTTTCTCCAGGGAGTGAGAGGCAAACATAAGGGAAGAGCTCTTGGTTCAAAGTACTGGGCCCGCTCTCCTCTAGTTTTTCTTTGGTCTTCTGGGCTCTCCTCTGCACACCTCTTCCTCTGAGTGGCCTTTAAGTGCTGGGGCTCCTCACAGCCTGATCCTTGGCTGCCCTCTCAGTACCTTCTCCCTGGTGACCCCAGGCACTGCCATGGCCTCACTGCCATGTGCATACAACTCCCAAATCTGTTCTCTCCTGCCTGGCCTCTCCCTTCCAAGCTCCAAATCTATACAGCCACCTGCCAACTTGACAGTTCTGCTGGGGGGTGGGGGGGTGGGGTGGGGTATAGGAGGAGGCAGGTCATGTGTGTAAAACAAAACTCATGATCTTCCCTCTTCAGCTGGAATCCATACCTCCTCATTGCATGTCCGAAAGTCCTCTCAAATCCATCCACTTTAATTCTATTTCAGCCACCACTAACCTCATCAAAATCACCCCCACCTCCTCTAGACTACAGCAGTCTCCTATCTCAATTTCCTTGTGTACTCTTGTGCCCCTGATCCTTTCCAGAGTTGCCAGAAAAATCCTAAGGGTAAACATAATTCTGTCACTCCCTGGCTTTTAACCCTCAGTGGCCTGCAAAGCTGAGTATGAAAACTAAACTTACCACAGCTTACAAAGCCCCACGAGAAGGTAATACTTCTGTCCTCCACTATCCTCTCTCCTATTGTGGCACCCAGTATCTTCTGGCAGAACCCCTGCCCTCTTGGTCAGACTTCCCACTGGGCATCAAATAATCCCAGGACTGTTTATCTCTTGAGCACCAACAATGTACCATATACTTCTAGGGATAAAGCAATGAGAGGCTTTATCCTGTTTTCAAAGAGCTTACTGTCTGACCAGTGGGAGATCCTGGGAATAAGTAAGTTTCAGATTCTGACAGATGCCAAAAAAGAAGTAATGAAGTCATTCTCACTGCACCCTGTATACTCCTTCAGTTATCTCAGAACTTTTAATTTTGTGTGTATTTGATTAAAGACAGTCTCCCCATAGCACAGTGCCCGGGAAAGAATATAGACAATAGTCTATGAGTGAATGAAGCTGGTGTCTACCCTAAGTGAGTAGGCTTATACCATTCACTTCCCCAGTACTCACTTTCCCAGTGGTGTTACTTTTGCGCTCTTGTAAGTGATGTGATGTACCCACTAGCTGTATTGAAGGGAAGTCACGGGCTGCTGATTATTTTCCGTATGTGGGGCTGAATCCGATCACTTTTTTTATGTTTAGAGAGAGGGAGAGAAAATCACAAGCAGGCTCCATCCACGCTGTCAGCACAGAGCCTGATGTGAGGCTCAATCTTACCAACTGAGGTTCAACCGACTGAACCATCCAGCGCCCTCCCCCGCTTTTAACCGACTTTTCTCAAACACCTACTAAGTAGTAGAGATACCTGTTATCGTTCAGAAATGCAAAATCCAGCGGCGGCGGGGTGGGAGGGTGGGGGGTCCTTACCCTTTCTCGCCTTTGTTGATAAATTTCTGAACTTCCTTCACCCCGCGCCGAATCTGCTTCTGCTTCACAGCTGCAACAACAGAAGAGTCAGTGTGGGGGTCTCGGCCCACCACCCGCGCCACCACCGGCCACCGCGGCGGCTGCATCACCTTTCTTGATGCATTTGTAGAGCTTCCGCGTGAGACGGCGAGAAGCCAGGGGCTGCGCGATGGGGTTCAGATTCACTAGCAGCTCGTGGTAAGTGCGCTCCCCGAGGCAAGCCTCCGCCTGAGCCTCCGGCCCGTCTGGATCTGCCTTTATTTTGGTCATCGCAGCAGCAGCTGCTGCAACCGAGCCCGCAGCAGGCGAATCCACGCGGCCCGAGCCTCAGGAATCACTTCCGGGTCACCCCGTTCTGCGTAAGCCTGTCGTACACCCCAGCCAATCGGGAAACGAAGTCTCTGACTCAGACCAATCGTTGACGCTCAGACCCTTAAATACAGGCCAAACGGGGCGGAGTCTCGGCCGGAGGGCGGAGCGGATAGGGGCCGGGGCCCAGGGGAGGCGGGGCCTGGCAAGGGCTGGAAGCACACTGGCTCCCGCTGGTCTGAGAGTCCGCCTCACCGGTACTGGGAGCGGCGAAGGAGGCAGTACCTGCGGGAGCGAAACCAGGTCTCAGGACTGGACCCTTCCTTGAGGGGCGGGGTCTGCGGCCGAGCGGAAGAATGGTGAATCCAAACCGCGGTAGAATCTGATCGTCAGATGGTCCTGGGCGAAGTGCCGCCGGTGCCGAGGTTGAGGTAAAGCTTCACGCTGCCAAGGGCCTCTTCCGTTCTCACACAGTTTCTCACACTCTTTGTGGCCCCACTCACTCTGAGCGCCTGTCTTCCCGCAGGGATCTGCTCAAATGCTACTCACGGGAGAGGTTCCCCTGCCACGCCCCCTGCCACCCCATCTAAAACTGCAGTCCCCACCCACTCCCACCGGCGCCCCCGACCCCTTTGTTTTCCTCCCAGTTCCTACTGCTGCCAGGTGTGCCGCACAATCCCCCGGCCTCGCGGAGATGCCCGAATGGAGAGGGAGAGGAGAACGTGAGCGTCCCTGGGAACCCTGGGGCTGAGCCTTCGGGGCGCGGTGGGGGAGGTCTCCTAGTGGGCGCCCGCGCTGCAGGTGTCTGTAGAGCTTTAGTGGACGGTGACGCTGGGGCGGCGAGCTGGCCCAGACTAGGGTGGATCTTTTATCTCCAATTTCTTCCACCGTGTCCCGGAACACTGGATGGATATGAATTAGATCATTGCTACAAATTACTTGCCTTGAATCCTACGATGGTAGGCCTGACATTTTTGTGGTGGCGGAATAGGCCAGTAAGTGGAACTTTTTTTTTTTTTTTTTTTTTTTTAATTTTTAAAGTTTATTTAATTTGGGGGGGGGGGGTGTTAATCTCTACATCGAAAATGGGGCTCGAACTCAGGACCCTGAGATCAGGAGTCGCACGTTCTTCCGACTCAGCCAGCCAGGTGCCCCAGTAGTTGGAACTTAAAAGTATGCAGGTGGGAAAAAAACAAAAACAAAAACGGAATACAGGTGGCCGTGGGAGCGCTGGTTAGTTAAGCCAATTTAAAAATTGAACTTTTAATCCTGTAACCAAGTGCAAAGTCATTCAATAAAAAACAAGTCGGTTGTTTACATTTAGCTTTTTCTTTTAGATTTTTAAATTTTATTTAATTTTATTATTTTTTGTTAATGCGTATTTATTTTTGAGAGAGAGAGTGCAAGGGGTGGGGGGGGGGGGGACAGAGCGGCTCTGAGCTGGCAGTGGTGAGCCCAACATGGGGCCCAAACCTACGAACCACCACCAGATCATGACCTGAGCTTAACAACTGAGCCACCCAGGTGCCCCTTCATTTAGCATTTAGCATTTAGCATTTAGATAATAAAAATTAGGATGCAATCCATCCTACGCTTAGACCCCAAATAGTTTTCACAAATAGAAATGTCTATCAACTGAACAATGAAAATACATTATATAAGCAATAAAAAATAACATGAAAGTATACAAAATTTGTATGCACAACATAACAAGAAGATGTTTTCATTTTGGAATTCTCAAGAAAAGATAACCCCTTCCAGAGCTTTGACACTGGTAGTTACTTTCCTGCCTAGGACTTTGCTGTACCATTTCCCACCACTCCCCACACTCCCTTACACCTCCCTATACCTCTCTATACCCCCTTACACTCCCGTAGCCCACCCCCCCTCCCCATAGGTCCTGTAGTAGCAGTTTTGGCGGTCCCAGGGAAGTGCGTCCTAAAACTGTGAGAGCCCCCCTGTGGGCTTCCTGAACATATAACTGGCAGGGCTCTAAAGGGTGCTTTTCTTTTCTTTTCTTTTTTTTAATATTTATTTTTGAGAGAGAGAAAGCAGAGGGCAAGCAGGGAAGGGGCAGAGAGAGAAGGGGACAGAGGGTCTGATCCGATGTGGGCTCTGTGCTGACAGCAGAGAGCTCAATGTGGGGCTTGAACTCATCAACCGTGAGATCATGATCTGAACTGAAGTTGGATGCTTAACCAACTGAGCCACCCAGGCGCCCCTGAAGGGTGCTTTTCTATTCCGGCTTCCGAGTGGTGTTCCTGTGAATGTTTTCAGCCTTGTTGGACTGATGACAATGTGTCAGAGTCACGAGGGGAAGAGGCACTGCTAGATGTGTGCATGCGGCAGGATGAACTCTGTCCAGCAGAAAATTTCATCCCCAGGAAACCCAATCTGAGTAAATGTGCCTAACTGACCTTACCAAGGTCTCAGTTGTGAAGGCCTCTCCACGATCATATGGCAGGAGGAAGGAAGTGAACATTTATGTGCCCAGCACACTACATGGAGTATTTCCTCCCTTGCTCACAAAGAATGCCTTTATTATGCACAATTTATGGAGGCTCATAGGGTAAATAGCTCGGTCGAGCTCATACAAAGCTGGATTTCAATCCAGGTCCACTTGTCTGGAAGCCCACACTCTGCTTGGACTCTGTGATACATCCTCTGTCATACAACTACGTCATGTATTTTTATTTATTTTTCATTTTTTATATAAATTTCTTTATTTTGAGAGTGTATGTGTGTATACATGAGCATGCATGAGCTCATGTGAGCAGGAGAGGGGCAGAGAGAGAGAATCACAAGCAGGCTCTGCACTGGCAGTGTTAGCCCGATATGGGGCTTGAACTCACGAACCCTGAGACCATGACCTGAGCTGAGACCAAGAGTGGGATGCTTAACTGAGCCACCCAGGTGCCCCTACACCATGTATTTTTAAAACCAGGCTCAGACCTCTGTGCCAGATCTGAAGTGGCTTGTGTGACTTTACTGATTTTGTTCTAATGGCTATTTGAGCTCACTTGAAGCAGCATAGATGGGATGAGACCATAATAGCTTAATGGGCATTAGACCAGGGGTCTGAAGGACAAGTGACCTTGGGCAATTCATTTAACCTCTCTTGAGGCTTTAGCACCTTGTCTGTAAAGTGAGAAAGTTGGACCCAGATAGTCTAAGGTCCCATCTTTTGAAAAGATGGGGAGGATGATTTTTTTTAATTGTGATAAAATTTATGTACCATATAGTTTGCCCATTTAAAGTGTACAAATCAGTGGTTTTAGTATATTTTAGTGAGTTGTGCAGATATCACCACAATCAATTTGAAGACATTTACATCCCCTCAATAAAAACCCCTGTACCCTCTGACCCCCTCATTCTCTCCAGCCCTAAGCAACCCCTAATTTACTTTCTGTTCCTATAGATTTCCCTGTTCTGGACATTCCATCAAAATGGAATCATATAGCATGTGACCTTTTGTGTCTGGCTTCTTTCACTTAGCATAATGTTTTCTAGGTTTATCCATGTTGTAGCAGGTATCAGCATGTAGGAATATTATCACTTAACATTCCATTGTATTCTGCATTTTATCCATTTATCAGCCAATGGATGATTGGATCCTTTCTACCTTTTGACTGTTGTGAATAGTGCTACTATGAACAATCATGTGCAAGTTTTCGTGTAGGCATATGTCTTCAGTCCTCATGGGTATACACACCTAGAACTAGAAATCTTGGGTCTATGTTTAACTTTTTGGGGAATTGTCAGGCTGTTTGCCAAAGTGGCTGCACCATTTTATATTCCTAGCATCAATGTACAAGGGTTCCAATTTCCCCACATTCTTTTTTGTTTTTTAAAGTTTATTTGTTTTGAGAGAGAGAGTATGCGCATGCAGGAGTGGGAGAGGGGCAGAGAGAGAGGGAGAGAGGGAGGGATCCTAAACAATCTTCACACTACCAGTGCAGAGCCTGAATTGGGGCTCGAATTCACGAACTGTGAGACCATGACCTGAGCCGAAATCAAGGATGGGTAGCTTAACCAATGGAGCCACCTAGGCACCCCAAGTATTCACTGTTAAGTTTTTTGGGTACATATGTGTACCTATGTTTGTTTACATACATTAAATAATAGAAAATGGAGGCACCTGGCTGGCTCAGTCAGTAGAACATAGGACTTTTGATCTAAGGGTTGTGAGTTTGAGCCCTGTGTTGGATATAGAGTTTACTTCGAAAAAATAAAAATAAAAATAAATAAATAAAAGGGTACCTGGCTATTTCAGTCGTGGAGCATGAAACTCTTGATGTTGGGGTTGTGGGTTTGAGCCCCATGTTGGGTGTAGAGATTACTTAAAAATAAAGTCTGAAAAATTTTTAAAAATTTCATAATAAAATGAATTCTATTTAAAAAATAATATAATGTACTGTTCTGGCAATTTATTTCCCCTTATCAACATATCATGGGAAATGTTTCTATTTCTACCATAGAGATAAATCTTATTCTTCTAAGATCTTCATCACATTGCATTGTGCGGATTTCCATAGTTTATTTAAGTAGCCCCTGCTAATGGATTTTAGTTTGTTTTTAGTGTTTTTACTATTTTGAGTAAGTTTGCAATGAATATTCTATCTTTGCTACTTTTGTGAGTCTATCCAGGATAAATTCCTAACATTTATAATTTTGATATCTGCAGTATTATCAGGTGATCCTCTAAAGAGGTACAATTTATTGGGGCACCTGGGTGCCTCAGTTGGTTGAGCATTTGACTTCGGCTCAGGTCATGATCTCGCAGTTCGTGGATTCGAGTGATGGCTCGGAGCCTGGAGTCTGCTTTGGATTCTGTGTCTCCCTCTCTCTGCCCCTCCCCTGCTCATTCATTCTCTCTCTCTCTCTCTCTCTCTCTCTCTCTCAAGAATAAATAAACTTAAAAAAAATTAAAAGCAGTCTTCTGGAGGAGCAGTTCCAGCAGGGCAAGCTTTTTGCATGCTCGCTTCAAGACCAGGCCAGTGTGGCCAAGCAGATGGCTATGTGCTGGAGGGCAAGGAGCTACAGTTCTATCTGAGGAAAATCAAAGCCTGGAAAGTCATGTAATAAAAGGTGTTTATCCTGCCCTGTTAAAAAAAAAAAAAAGTTAAAAAAAAAAAAAAGAGGTACAATTTACAATTGTTCTGAATAGCGTCTCACCAACACTTGCCAAGACTGGGCTTTGGCGACTTTTTCTTTTTTTATGTTTGTTTATTTTTGAGAAAGAGAGCGTGAGCAGGGAAGGGGCAGAGAGAGAGGGAGACAGAATCTGAAGCAGGATCCAGATTCTGAGCTGTCAGCACAGAGCCCCATGCGGAACTTGATCTCATGAGCCACTAGATCATGACCTGAACCCAAGTTGGCCGCTTAACTGACTGAGCCACCCAGGAGCCCCTTTTAGCAACTTTTTTTTAGAGGGAAGAAAGTTGGTGATGATCCAGTAGGGACAAATAGTATCTTGTTTTCATTTACATTGATTTAGTTCTTGGGAAAGTTAGATATTATTTTTTTAAAGATTTTATTTTCAGGTAATGTCAGACACCCAACGTGGGGCTTGAACCCACAACCCCGAGATCAAGAGTCGCACACTCTACCAACTGATTCAGCCAGGCGCCTCTATATTTCATGTTTTTACAGCTCATTTATGTTCTATTCTTGTCCAGTTTTTCTATACGGTGATCTCTTCCCGCTATAGAAGAGCTTTTAGTACTTTAAGGCAAATGTCCTAGTGCTTTTGTGGTTTCACAGTTTGTATGAAAATGTTTGATCCATCAGGTTTAATGTGAGTGTTAGGAGCAAGGCTGGGCTCCAGCTTGACTTTCTTCCAGCTGGCTAAGCCATTGTCCTTCTGTCATTTATTGAATTCTTTATCGAGCCATGCATTCACTTAAAATACCCAAAAATAAATAAACCTTAAAAATTTTTTGAGGAGTGCTTGGGTGGCTTGGTTAAGTGTCTGACCGGCTCAGGTCATGATCTCATGGTTTGTGAGTTCGAGCGCCATGTCAGGCTCTGTGCTGACAGCTCAGAGCCTGGAATCTGCTTTAGATTCTGTGTCTCCCTCTCTCTGCCCCTACCCCACTTGTACTCTGTCTCGCTCTCAAAAATAAACAAACATTAAAAAATAAAATACCTCTGTTGGAGAGCACCTAGGTGGCTCAGTCAGTCGAGCATCCGACTCTTGGTTTTGGCTCAGTTCATGATCTCACAGTTTTGTGGGTTCGAGCCCCAAGTCTGGCTCTGCACTGGCATGGAGCAGAGCCTGCTTGGGATTCTCTTTCCCTCCCTCTCTCTCTGCCCCTCCCCTGCTTGCGCTGCCTCTCTCTCTCTCTCTCTCTCTCTCTCTCCAAATAAACAAACAAACTTAATAAAATAAAATGCCTCTGTCATATTCTAGATGCTTATATGTATTTGGGCAGTAGTAAACTGCTTTGATGGCTATAGTGTTTGTTAGCTTGTTTTTGTTTTTGAACCACTTTTTAGATCAGTTTACTAGTTTATACCAATCCTAGGGAGAGACAGGATACCTGGAGAGAGGAGTGGTCTGAGAGTCAAACAGGTCAGGATTTGAATCCCAGCCGTAAGGTTTTATCAGCTTTTTACCCCCTGGGCAAATTGTTTAACTTTAGGAGCTCCTGTTTTTTTGGTCTTTCAAATCAGATGAGGATTGAAGGAGATCCTGCCAGGAAAGCCCTCAGGCTGCCCTTCTGCTTCTGCTGGTGGCATGAAGGTTCCCTCCCGGGGCCTGAGCTTTAGAGGGCTCAGTTTAGGGGTGAAGAATCTGGGAGCCCGAGGCCTGGAGGTCAGCTCCCCACCCCCAACCCTCCAGGTACAGGAATTCTCTGCTCAGTTGGTGCGGAGTCCATTAGAAGGGCCTGCAGGGCCTGCGTAGCCCTGTCCCCCAGTCTGCTCTTCAGAGGGAAGGCCATCCCTGTAGATCTGAAGGGCGGCCAAGGTGTGGGTCGGTAGGTTGTGGACAGAGTGTGAACATTTGGCTTGGGGCGTCCACACATGTGCAAGTGGGTCCCTCACTGTCAGAACAGAGAGGCGTGGGTAGGAATAGAAGAGGGGGGATCAAGAGCTCCATTTGTACTGTTGCCCTGAACCTCTCCAATGTGAGAGGTGGGCCTTCTTCTTTTCTTCTTTCTCTCTCTTTTTAAAAATTTTTTATTTTTTGAGAGAGAGAGAAAGAGTGAGCTTGTGAGCAGGGGAGAGGGGCAGAGAGAGAGAGAGAGCGAGAGAGAGAGGGAGAATCCTAAGAAAGCTCCACACTTAGCTTGCAGCCCGCCATGGGGCTCGATTCCATGACCCTGGGATCATGACCTTGTAAGGGTTAAATTGTAATATAGGGCTTAACGCTTAGCTTGAAAAATAACAGCTTTGTGTTGACACTGAAGGTTAAGAGATAACAGCCTTGCTTTACTCTTGTAAATTATGCCTTATACTCTTGTAAATTAGGCTTCACCAATTAAGGAAACAAAAGTTCAAAGAAAAGAGCATCAGAGGCAGGGTCAAGGAGATCCACTGGTTGCAACTTAGAGGCAGAAAGTCTAAAATAAACACCTCATTAGGCAACTGTTTCTAACTCATCTGGAAACTGTTTCTAACTCATCTGGAAACTGTTTCTTTGTTCTGTTCCCAGGTGATGATAAAACAATGTGATCGGCTATAAAAACTCTGTACCCCGGCTGTTCGAGATCGGTCCGCCTTGCCTCTCATTGTAATAAACTTTGTTGTGACTGTCACTGGTGCCCGTAGCATTCTGTTTCAGGAGTCGTGTGGATGCAACAACCTGAGCTGAAATCAAGATTTGGATACTCAAGCTCAATGGACTGAGCCATCCAGGTACCCCTTTCCTTTCTCTCTTGATGACAGATTGCAAGCAGGGGGTGGGGCTGGGGGGAGTGGCTGGAAGTGGGATGTACTCATTTGTTCAACCAGCAGAGACTGGGAACTGACTGGGTGTATTAGTTTCCTAGGGCTGCCCTAATAAAATACCACAAACTGGGTGGCTGAAAACAGCACAACTTTATGGTCTCACAATTCTAGAGATTAGAAATCTGAAATCAAAGTATCAGCAGGGGCATGTTGTCTCTGAAGATTACAGGGGAACATCTATTCCATGCTTTTCTCCTAACTTCTGGAATGGCCCCCCAGTCCCTGGTGTTCCTTGGCTTGTAGGCATATCACTCCCATCTCTCCCTCCGTCCTCACATGCCTTTCTTTCTGTGCACCTGCCTTGACATGATATTTTCCTCTTCTTTTTTAAAACATTTTTATGTTCATTTTATTTTTGAGAGAGAGAGAGAGAGACCTAGACAGAGTGGGAGTGGGGGAGGGGCAGAGAGAGAGGGAGACACAGAATCCAAAGCAGGTTCCAGGCTCTGAGCTGTCAGCACAGAGCCCGACGCGGGGCTCGAACCCACAAACCTTGAGATCATGACCCGAGCTGCAGTTGGTGCTGAACTGACTGAGCCACGCCAGTGCTCCAATATTTTCCTCTTCTGAGAAAGGCACCGGTCATTGGATCAGGACCCACTAATGATCTCATCTTACCTTGATTGCATCTGCAAAGACCCTATTTCTAAATGAGATCATGTGTACAGGTACCAGGGGTTAAGACTTGAATAGATCCTTTCAGGGACACAACTGAGCCCAGCACTGGGGGCTTATGCCTTAGCGGGGCATGTGCTGGAGGTCCATGTGCAGCCGAGGGATCAGGTGAGGTTGAGACAGCCCCCAAGCCCCTGGGCCATCTGGCTGGGTTGAGGTAGTGATGGGACTGGAGGGCTGGGCCTGGAGAGGCTCAAGTCACTAGGCAGCTTCTGACATAGGGCTTCAGCACTGACTCTCCCACTTTCGCAGCCAGTGACCTGGGGCAGGCAGTGACATGTGGCTCTGATTTCTGGCGGGGATATAATTAGAAGGGAGATCTGGACTTTCGGAAACCAAAGGGACCCTGGGGACCACCTAATCCAGACATTTCGCAGATGGGAAGCCGAGGCAACTCCATAAGCCCCTATGTGTTCTAGTTGGGTGCTTGTGCAGGGGTGGGCAGCCCTGGGCTGTGGGCCGTGGCTCTCACTGGTGGTGGGGAAGGGGTGGCTGCTGAGTCCACCCTCAGCCCCTGAGCCCTAATCAGAGCCTGAAGCAGGTTCTATTCCAGGCCACCAACACGAGTCTGAAGTGTGCTTTTCTCTTGGGGCGCCTGGGTGGTTCAGCCGGTTGAGCATCCAACTTCAGCTCAGGCCAAAATCTCACGGTTGTTGAGTTCGAGCTCCACATCGGGCTTGCTGCTGTCAGCACAGAGCCCACTTCGGATCTTCTGTCCCCGCTCTCTCTCTGTCCTTTCCTCACATGGGCTCTCTCTCTCAAAAATAAATAAATCTTTAAGGAAAAAAAAAAGTGTGCTTTTCCCAGATGGGTATTTTGGTCTGAAGCTGCTTGGAGGAAGAGGTGGGTTGGGGGGAGGGGGTGTCGCCCTGTTTCAGTTCTGACTCTCACTTCCACCCTCCTGGTGCCTGTGGGTGTCATGCAGGGCTGCTGTCCTCTGTGGTCCCCCTCGGCCTCTGCCTGGCTGCATTTCTCACCACGTGTTTCATCTGTTACCCTCTGCCCTTGGCTTTGCATGCTCTCAAAATTTCTCATCTTCTGTCTTTTCTCTTTTACCCTCCTGTTTTGGTAAAGCTTGATGGGGTGTTAAGCAGTGTGTGTGTGTGTGTGTGTGTGTGTGTGTGTGTGTGTACCAAAGCTGCCCCCTTTGCATGGCACCGTGCTGCCTCCCACTGTTTCACAGGATCCGCAAGCTCCGTGGGCACATATTCTGTTCCTGTGCTCCTTTTCCACGGCCTCCTGGAGTCAACATTGGCATGCCTGCCAGACCTCGTGCCATGTTCCTTAAATAGCTCTTCCCCAAGCAGTCCCATCCTGGGCTCCAGCTGCAGTGTACAGCTAAGGCCAGGGCAGAGGGCGCCAGTGTGGGCACCCATGGGCTAGAAGTCTGAGCAGCTGGAGTTTTTGCAGCCGGCAGTGTCAGCACAGTTGACAAACCATCAAGAGTAGAGGGAACGTGAGGTTTGGGGTCTCTGTACTGGACTTCCCATTCATTCCAAAAGATGTACTGAGCACCTGGAATGTGCCAAATTCTGTGCTAGGCATTGGAGGGAGCGATGGTGAACTACAGGGAGAAAGTCTTTCTCTCCTCCAGAGGTTCCGGTCAGCCAGGAGAAGATGGAGCTGGAACCTGGGAGAACATGCTTCCTGCTAAGAGTTGCTGGATCGGTGGGGGGATGGGCGCTGGCCATGCCTGGAGCAGAGGGCGAGGGCAGGGTTGAGGACGCTAGGTGGCAGGACCCACCAGGTCGGCCACCCTCAGTGCTCATGGCGGCCATGCTTATTGTTGGGGATCTACGGGGCTACAACACAGAAAACCCCAGAAGGGCAGAGACTGTCAGTGGATCTCCATACCTCCCAAGGAGTCAATGCCCAGAAAACATTGGAGCGAATGAACTTTATGGAGTTTTGTTTAGGTCTTGAGCTTACTGGGGGGCACTGCAGGAATTTAAATTGGGGAGTAAGTGCGCCCGGCTGGCTGAGTGGGAAGAGCATGCGACTCTCGATCCCAGGGTTGTGAGTTTGAGCCCCGTGCAGGGTGTAGAGATTACAAAAAAAACCCACAAAAACACTTAGAAACAAACAAATAAATAAACTTTTTAAAGAAAGAAAAGAAAAAAGAAATAAAATAAGGGGCACCTGGGTGGCTCAGTCGGTTAAGCGGCTGACTTCGGCTCAGGTCGTAATCTCACTCTCACAGTTCGTGATTTTGAGCCCTGCATCAGGCTCTCTGCTGTCAGCATGGAGCCTGCTTCAGATCCTCTGTCCCCCTCTCTCTCTCTGCCCCTCCCCTGTTTATTCTCTCTCTCTCAAAAATAAATAAACATTAATTTTTTTTTTAAATAAATAAATTGGGGAGTAGGCCAGTTAGCTTTGTGCATTTGTAAGATCATTTGGCTACCGTGGGAAAAGAGGGGAGTGGGCAGTGGAGCCTGGGGAAGGGGAAAGAAAGATGAGGGCAGCATGGGACCCACTTCAGTGGCCCAGTTGACCCGTGAGAGGAGCCCAGGATGGTGGTGGCCAAGAGGTCGGAGCTCAGGGAATAGGTATGAACAATATGTAGGAGGTAAGCAGGACTTTGAGACTGGGGGGTGCAGGTGGGGAAGAGGACAGGTGGGGTAGGCAGAATTTCTAAACTGGGCCCCCAGAGAGGTCCTGCCCTAGTTCCCAGAATCTGTGGGTCCACTGGGCTGTCACTCCTGTGAGTCTGTGAGTTGGCACCACCGACTGCCCTGGATTATCCAGGCTGGCCCAGCATATAACTGATGAGTCCCTGAAGGCAGAGCACTTCCCTGGCTGGTGGCAGCTGGGCCATTGGGGAGATTAGAAACTGGCTGTGAAGATGGGAGCCTTGTGCAAGGACTGAACAGCAGCTGCAGGAAGCCTGGAGCGACCTCGGCTGACAGGAAGGGGGGCCCCAGTCCTGCAAGTTCCCTGCGGGAACTGAGTCCAGCCAACAACCGGAATGAGCTCGGAAGAGGACCACCCGCCCTGAGCGCCAGGTGAGATCACGGTGGGTAGAGACTTTGACTCAGCCTCCTGTAAAGCACTGAGCAGAGAAGCCCACTGCGCCATCCTGTGACACTTCTGACACGTGAGAGAAGAAATGGACGCTGTTTTCAGGCACGAGGTAGAAAACAAACACGTGGGGCGCCTGGGTGACTCACTGGGTTAAGCATCGGACTTCGGCTCACAGCTTGTGGGTTCGAGCCCCGTGTCAGTCTCTGTGCTGACAGCTCAGAGCCTGGAGCCTGCTTCGGATTCTGTGTCTCCCTCTCTCCCTGCCCCTTTCCTGCTCGTGCTCTATCTCTGTCTCCCCAAAATAAATAAATGTTAAAAAAAAATAGTGGTGCCAGATCCCTCCACAGAGATTCCGAGCTGCTCCTGCACAGAGTTGTGTAAAGCTCCCCGGGGGAGGGGCCCCTGGGTAGCTCAGTCGGTTAAGTATCTGATTTCGACTCAGGTCATGAACTCACAGTTCCTGAGTTTGAGCCCCATCTCAGGCTCAGTGCTGACAGCTCAGAGTCTGGAGCCCACTTCAGATCCTCTGCCTCCCTCTCTCTCTCTCTGTCCCTCCCCCACTTGTGCTCGCTCTCTCTCTCAAAAATATAAACATTAAAAAAAATTAGGGGTACCTGGGTGGCTCAGTTGGTTAACCATCCGACTTCTGCTCAGGTCATGATCTCACGGTTCGTGAGTTCAAGCGCTGCGTCGCGCTCCGTGCTGACAGCTTGGACCCTGGAGTTTGCTTCGGATTCTGTGTCTCCCTCTCTCTCTGCCCCTCCCCCACTCATGCATGCATGCGCGCGCTCTCTCTCAAAAATAAATAAACATAACGGAAAAAAGAAAATGAACATGTCAGGTTTCTGGATACATTCACTGAATTAAAAACCGGTGGAGGGCAGGAGAGGCTGGCAGAGAAAAAGGCCCTGTCAGATTGTTGAGAGGATCAGGAAAGTATTAGAAAGTATTTCTTTCCTTTTTTTTTTTAAGTTTATTTATTCTGAGAGAGAGCCCACGCGAGCAGGGGAGGAGCAGAGAGAGAGGGGAAAAAGAGAATCCTAAGCAGGCTCTGCACTGTCAGCACAGAGTCTGATGCAGGCCTCGAACTCACAAACCATGAGATCATGACCTGAGTGGAAACTAAGAGTTGGACACTTAATTGACTGAGCCACCCAGGCACCCGCATCTTGCTTTTTTCAATAGGAGACTGTTCTTATGAAATTGTTGGTGTTTCTATTAGGATAGATAGCCTTAAATTAGTTTATCAGATGTCTAGGGGAGGTTGGACATCTTTGTGATCTTGAATCTTCTTATTCAGGAACACAAAAGGCCTTTCCATTTCCTCACATGTTTTGTGTGCTCAGCGTTTACTATTTGCTTCATCTTTATCTTGAGTATTAAGTGTATTCCTAGGAGTTTTATGTCCTTTCTTCCTTTATTTTCTGATTATTGTTGGCATACATAAAAGCCACCTTGCTGAATTCTCTTATTGTTTATTTAGAATAATGTTTTGGCTAATCCTTTTTGGGGCTTCCAAGTATATAATCATGTGATCTGCAAATGGTGATGATTTTACCTACTCTTTTCCTCTTTTACACCTCGAATCTCTTTCTCTTGTCCAATTGTGTTAGTTGTTCCTCCAGAAAAGTTAAAGAATAAATTTAAGAAGGTATTGTTTCTTACTTTAATCAAAGTAAGAAGGCTTCAGGAAGACGACATTTCAGTTGTTTTTTAAAAGCATTTATCTTATTCTATTTTGTCAAGAATGGCTTAAATAAAAATATATGTTGAAATGTATCAAATACCCTGTTCATTCATATGGTAAAACCTTGGATGGTGAGTGACTTGTTCTGTGAGTGTTCAGCAAGACAAGCAAACATTTCTAATACATTTTAACTTAATAAACAAGCAGTGTTTTGCAATATGAGTCGTACGTGATGCCGAATGTCACATGAGCACAACTGAGCCAGTGGTTTTTCTCTCTGGCTGTGGAATGGTGGATGATTGTCTCCCATACTCGGATGCTCGGTCTCAGGCCACAGTGTTTGACAGAAGTCAGTAGTTTTATTTATTTATTTATTTTTAATTAAAAATTTTTTTTAATGTTTATTTATTTTTGAGACAGAGAAAGACAGAGCATGAATGAGGGAGGGTCAGAGAGAGGGAGACACAGAATCTGAAGCAGGCTCCAGGCTCTGAGCTGTCAGTACAGAGCCCGATGCGGGGCTCGAACTCACGGAGTGTGAGATCATGACCTGAGCCGAAGTCGGATGCCCAACTGACTGAGCCACCCAGGCGCCCCTATTTTTTTTATTTTTAAAAAAAATTTTTTTTCATGTTTATTTTTGAGAGAGAGAGAGAGAGCACTCATGTGTGCACCTGGGTCAGGGAGGGAGAGAGAGAGGGAAACACAGAATCCTAAGCAGGCTCCAGGCTCTGAGTTGTCTGCACAGAGCCTGACACGGGGCTCGAACCCACCAACTGTGAGACCATGACCTGACCCGAAGTCGGATGCCCAACCAACTGTGCCAACCAGATGCTCCAGAAATCAGTGATTTTTCAGAACGTTGGAAGGTGCCCACAACTAGCACAAGTGTATTTTTTGGCACTTCAAAGAACCTATGGACAGTCCTTTGCTTTTCCATACAAGAGTAAGCTTAGGAATGCTTTGCTTTATTCTAGGTCAGGCTGCCTGCAGACAGAGACCGTTTCCTCTGCTGCCTTATTGCCAGTTACAGTGAATACAGTATATGACAAGAGTTTATTAATACTTTACTGTGGTCAACATCCATGTGAGTGTATACAATGGCCCCATGCAGGAAAAGATTGAAAAGGAAGGCGGTAAGAAGGAGATGATTCCGGTGGAAGTTAAGAAAATCAAGGTATGCAAATGAGGTATGAGAGTGGCAGAAATTGCGAGATTTTATAAGAAGTCTACATTGACCATTTGCACAATATTAAAGGAGAAAGAAGAAATAAGGCGGCTAGATGGCAGTAGCAAAAGCAGTGACTCCGTTAGTGAAAGTCGTCCTACACAATAACCCTCCTCTCTCTTGTCTCCCTCACATCAGCCACAAAGGTTTTCAAAGGTAAGTGCAGGTTCGTTTATTTTTCTTTATATTTTGTATTTTCTTGATTATTTTGCATTATATTACAGTACTGTAATCATTTTCATATGAATATTTTTGAGTTGTGGAATGAATCATCTGAGTTTCCATTATTTCTTTTTAAAAAATTTTTTTTAACATTTATTTATTTTTGGGACAGAGAGAGACAGAGCATGAACGGGGGAGGGGCAGAGAGAGAGGGAGACACAGAATCAGAAGCAGGCTCCAGGCTCTGAGCCATCAGCCCAGAGCCCGACGCGGGGCTCGAACTCAGGGGCCGTGAGATCATGACCTGAGCTGAAGTCGGACGCTCAACCGACTGAGCCACCCAGGCGCCCCACCATTATTTCTTATGGGGAAATTCACTTCGAGATACAAGTGCTTTAGATTACAAGCATGTTTCCAGAACGAATTATGCTTGAAAACCAAGGTTTTACTGTAGTGATAAGACTTTTCCCCCCTCATTTTTCCTATTAATATTATTATTATATTAATGGCATTCTTAAATATTAAAGTGTTTTTTTTTTAATGTTTATTTTAGAGAAAGAGAGCACGAGTGGGGAGTGGGCAGAGAGAGGGAGAAGAAGATCCACATTGATAGCACACAGCCTGATGCGGAGCTTGAACCCACAAACTGCGAGATCATGACCTGAGCTGAAGTCAGATGCTCAACTGACTTAGCCACCCAGGTGTCCCCAATGGAGTTCCTAATATTAAACCATCCTTGCCTTTCTGGAATAAGTCTTGCTTGGTTATGATTTCAAGTTATTATTAGGAGCGCCTGACTGGTTCAGTCGGTGGAGTATGCAACTCTTGATCTGGCGGTCGTGAGTTCAAACCCCATATTGGGTGTAGAGATTACTTAAAAAAATATTTTAAATATTTAAAATTACTGGGGTGCCTGGGTGGCTCAGTCGGTTAAGCGGCCGACTTCGGCTCAGGTCATGATCTCGCGTCCGTGAGTTCGAGCGCGTCAGGCTCTGTGCTGACAGCTCAGAGCCTGGAGCCTATTTCATATTCTGTGTCTCCCTCTCTCTGACCCTCACCGTTCATGCTCTGTCTCTCCTTGTCTCAAAAATAAATAAATGTTAAAAAAATTTAAATATTTAAAATTATTAATATGCTGTTGGATTGTACTTGCTTATACTTACTAGCATTCTTGCATCAGTATTCATAACTGATCTCAGTCTGTGGTTTTCTTGTATTGGTCATGTCAAGGCTGACGCCTGAGATGACCTCCAAGTGGAGGTGTGGAGGTGGCCATAGGACTGGGACCTGTGCATCTGGAGCTCATGAGAAAGGGCCAGACTGGGGAGATAGATTGGTGAGTCTCTTGTATATAGGCAGTATCTTGTGCTAAAACATGGGTGAATCTTGAAAACATGCTAAGAAGCCAGATACAAAAAGCCCCATATTATATGATTCCATTTGTAAAAAAAGTCCAGGGGTACTTGCGTGGCTCAAGCAGTTAAGCATCTGACTTCAGCTCAGGTCATGATCTCACGATTTGTGGGTTCGAGCCCCGTGTCCGGCTCTGTGCTGACAGCTTGGATTCTGGAGCCTGATCTGATTCTGTGTCTCCCTGTCTCTCTGCCCCTCCCCTGCTCATGCTCTGTCTCTCTCTCAAAAAAAAAATAAATAAATACTAAAACATTAAAAATTATTTAAAAATGTCCAGAATACAACAATCAAGAGAGACAGAAAGCAGATTAGTGGTTGCAGGAGCTGAGGGGGTGGATAGGAATGGCTGCTAAATGGGTAAGGGGTTTCTTTTTAGGTCAGGTGAATGTTCTAAGCTTAGATTGTGGTGACCCATTGCCCAACTCTGGGAATACACTAAAACCGTTGAATCACACATTTTAACCAGGTGGATTTTATGGCATGTCAATTATATGTGGATTAGAACGTGGGGAGAGGAAAAAAGAAACAGAATTGTCTGGAACTTAGAAGGAAAATTTGGTGACTGGTATGAGAAATGCTCTCCTGACCTGGGTCAGGGTTCATAGTCCCAATGCGAGTCCAGTTCTCACTTTTTTTTTGTCAAAATGGAGGAACGTTCACTGGGGACAAAAGTATTTGTGGGCAACAAGATCAGTTCTGGGATATCATTCATCCTTGCTGGAAATAGTTCTGACCCGGCAGCCAAAGGGAGGGGCCGTTTTAGAAGGAACGCTTCCCCAGGAGGAAAAGATTTACTGGCAGGACGCGACAGGAAAACGGGTGGGCCAGGCTCAACAGCCTAGACTAGACCAACATAAATAGGTGACCAGCCTGACCCTGGCCTGGAGGAGATGATGACCGGAGTTGGTTCTGGTAAGGCAGAAGCCTGCCAAAGGACTGGCTGAGGTCGGCGAGGGTGTCTGGAGGAGGCAGGACTAAGATATTAGTGTCAGGATTGATGAGGTGCCAAGGGAAAAGAAGGACATGGTCCTGCAAATCTGGCCCACGCCTCGGTAGGCCAGTTGGAAGTACCTGTTGGGACACCGGGGGAGAGTGTGAAACTGGCTCGGCGGGAGCAGGGGCTGGTCGCTCCCTGGAGGCACCTGAGCCGCGCGCATGCCCAGAGCACGCAGTGGGCGTGCCGGAAGTGTGAGGGCCGAGCAGAGGAGGGTCGGAGCTGTGAGCCGAGGGCGTTCCTGGGGCTGCGGGTGTCCCCTCGCAGGGAACTGGGTTTGATGAGGGAGGTGGGACGCTATTTCAAGCAGTTGGAGGATTGCACTGCCAGAGTGATCCAGAAGCCACCGAGGTGGGGCTCCGGCCAACGGAGGCGGAGATGGATGCTGGGAGAAGGCGACAGGTGGGGCATCACCTGCGGGAGGTACTGAGTCAGGTGAAGGGGGCCCTGTGGGCAGGTGTTACAGGCGGAGGAGTGAAGGCTGGAAACTTGAGACCGAGACTGGAAACGAGTGAAGAGTCACCAGTTTTATGGCCGGCCCTCGGTTTTCACTCTCTTTACGTTCATTGGAGTGCTGGCCCGATTTTCAAGTGAATATTGAGGCCCCCAAGGGAAAATGACTTGTTTTGAATCCCAGAGTTGGGACGCTGGGTGGGAGACAGGATATGATTCCAAAGCCAAATCGGGCCCTCCTCTATTGGAGTTTAAGGGGCAGGTGAATGGTGTAGAACAGAGCTGGGCAAATATTACCTGTACAGGATCATATAGTAAATACTGTATTGTCTGCCTTGTGGGCCAAGAGGCATGCTATTATGTGGGTGAGTGCATGATAATAAGAAGAGATGAAACAGGGGTGTCTGGCTGGCTCAGTCTGTAGAACATGAGACTCTTGATCCTGGGACGGTGAGTTCGAGCCCCACCTTGGGCATAGAGATTACTTAAAAAAGGAAAAAAAAAAAAAAAAAACCCAAAAAACCAGATGAAATGTAGCTCCACTTTTTATTGAAAATTTAAAACTTTACTTACAGACACTAACTTTGAAATTCATAGATTTTATGTGTCATGAAATAGTATTCTTTTGATTTTTTTTCAATCATTTAAAAATGTAAAAGCCATTTTCTGTTCAAGTGTCATACAAAACTAGGCCGCAGGACAGATTTGGGGGGTGGGCCATAGTTTGCCAGCCCTTGTCTAGATCTGTGCTGTTCCCACTGAGCACCTGGAAAGTATCTAGTCTGGGAGCTTAACAGAAGACCATGGGGGAAGGGTAGGGGGAAAAAAGTTACAGAGAGGGAGGCAAACCATAAGACGCTTTTAAATACAGAGAACAAAATGAGCATAGATGGGGGGTGGGGGAGAGGGGAAAGTGGGTGATGGGCATTGAGGAGGGCACTTGTTGGGATGAGCACTGGGTGTTGTATGTAAGCAATGAACCATGGGAATCTACCCCAAAAACCAAGAGCACACTTTACACACTGCATGTTAGCCAATTTGACAATAAATTATATTAAAAAAAAAAAAAAAAAGAAAGAAAGTATCTAGTCTGAATTGAGGAGATGTGCTAAAATACACTCTGGATTTCAAAGATGTCCAAGGGGAAAAAAGGAAAAGAAAAACATCTCAGTAATATTTTTTTAAAGTTTATTTATTTATTTTGAGAGAGAGAGAGCAGGAGGGGCAGAAAGATAGGGAGAGACAGAATCCCAAGCAGGCTTTGCACTGTTAGCACAGAGCCTGACTTGGAGCTCCAGCTCACAAACTCTGAAATCATGACCTGAGCTGAAATCAAGAATCGGATGCTCAACTGACTGAGCCACCCAGGCACCCCTCAATAATTTTTTAACGTTGATTACATGTTGAAATGATAATGTTTTGAATAGACTGGTGGTCTAAATAAAGTATATTCAAATTAATTTAACGTATTTCTTTTGCCTTTTTTTCTAATTCTCTCATAGTCTTTTTTTAATTTAAATTTTAATTAATTAGTTAATTTTTTGAAGCTTATTTATTCACTTTGAGAGAGAGAGAGAAGGAGGAAGGAGAGAGAGGGAGAGAGAATCCCAAGCAGGCTCCACACTGTCAGTGCAGAGCCCCACACTGGGCTCAATCCCATGAACCGGAAGACCATGACCCAAGCCAAAACAAAGAGCCAGATGCCCAACCAACAGAGCCACCCAGGCATCCTGAATTATCTACTTTTTTTATTATTTAAAACAAATTTTAATGTTTATTTTCTAGAGAGAGAGACACACACACACACACACACACACAAAAAGTGTGAGCGGGGGAGGGGCAGAGAGAGAGGGCAACACAGAATCTGAAACAGGCTCCAGGCTCTGAGCTGTCAGTACAGAGCCCCACACGAGGCTGGAACCCACAAACCACAAGATCATGACTTGAGCCGAAGTTGGACACTCAACCAACTGAGCCACCCAGGTGCCCCTCATGGTCTTTTAACGTGGCTGTTGGAAAATGTTCAGTTATACATGTGTTTGCATTTATGGCTTGCATTCTATTTCTGTTATACAGCACTGCTCCGGGAAGTAGGCTTGGGGACGTGGATGGCCCCTCCATTCGTGTTGAGGGAGGTGGGAGGAGGTGTGGCCTGGCTTTCAGGAGAGTTGGGCTGTGTGGGGACAGCGGATTTCATTAAGGAGAGGTGGAAGGGCAGGGTGAAAGGGGTATATCAAACCAAGGAGGCTTCTGCAGGACTTGGTTTGAGGTGAGGGGGTTTCAGGGAGTAGCAGGCTTGAGCTCTTTGAGGGGGCAGCCATGAGAGTGCGTGGGGCAAGGCGGATGGCAAGAAGGAAAAGGCCACCAAACAGCTGGCCACGTGAGTGACTGTGGGACGAGGAGTCTGCTGAGGTGCAACCATCCCTCGACCCCTCTGCACGCTAGGAGCTTGTCTTCGGTTTGGAGCCTGGAGCACGGCCCCTGCTTGGAAAGGTGGCTTGGCCAGTTCACTGGCCAAATGTGGAACCGGAAGTCACAATGTAGCATTCACACCAAGAACACTGGAGACTATTCCTCCCTCCTCGGCTGCCGACCGCCCCTGCCTGGCTGGTGAAGACCTGCCTGCTCCAGCCTTGTGGTGGGAACAGATGTTGCTGCCAGGGCTGTGGCTCCCTGTGCCACTGTCCACGCCCAGGAGCGGGGGCTTTGCCTTGCCCTCTGCTGTGGAGGGAAAAGGGAGGTGCCAAGAAGTGGGTCCCCGCCTGTGGCTTCCTGTTTCTGGGTGAGGGAGAGGGGTGGAGCTTCTGTGTCCTTGTCCGCGCTCACTGGGCGTAGGAGGACGGAAACCTCAGTGTGCCCTTGTCTCTTGTCTCCAGCTGCCTGGGCCTCGGAGCAGCGCCGGGTGCTGAGTGGACACTGTCCACAGAGAGGCCTGGGTCCCAGGCCTGGTGCCACCGGACATGTCACCCCCTCCCACACTCTACTCCGAGACCGAATGTTTGTGTGTGCCCCCCCCCCCCCGCCGCCCGCCCCAGTTCATATGTTGAAATCCTAACCCCCAACGTGATGGTATTTGGAAGCAGGGCCCACCAGGGCAGATGAGGACACGGAGAAGACAGCCATCTGTGAGCCAGGACACTGAATCTGCCAGCGCCTTGATCTTGGACTTCCCAGCCTCCAGAACTGGGAGGAATAAATTTCTGTCATTTACAAGCAGCCCAGTCTATGGGGGTTTTTTTTGTTGTAGCAGCTCAAATGGACTGAGACACTTTTCTTTGCTGCCCTTTTAGTTTTCTCCTCTCTCGATGAGATGCTTGGACTGGACCTGTGAAATGGATCATCTCTTGATTCTTTGCTAGCCATTGTGATGCAATTGGCTTGTGCAGTTAGCTGCAGGTGTCTCCAGGAAGCCAGGGGGCTGCCACCTGTGATGGGGTGGCTTTCTCCTTATTTGCCCATCGCCTTCCCTGCCAGGCCGGGCTTTCAAAGCCCACCCCTGGGAAGTTATGGTCCATCCTTCCAGCCTTGCTGCCCACCGCCCTGTGCCTGGAGCCAGCGTTGTGACTACACACGGACACAAAGTTTTGCCCACTCACCCTCCTTGATGTCTCTCATCGCCCCTCCTTTCATGGGCTCGTGCCATCGCCACCATCACTGACTTCCTGTTTCCTGTGGATAAACGGATCCCTTTGTCGCCGCACATAAAGTCCCTGCCAGACGGCACAGTCTCAACTCCCTTCTGTCATGTGGGGCTACCCGCAGTCTTTGAACACTGCACCCTCTCAAGCACTGAGCCTTTGCTCAGTGGGTCTCTGTGCCTTCGTCTCCCACCATCTCTGCCTGGAGAACCCCCATTCAGTGTTCAGCGTCTCCCCCTCTGGGAAGCCTGGTCCTTCCCACCCACCTCTCTGACTTACAGGAGGGACGTGTCCCTCCCACACGTCCTGTCCTCCTGTGCCTCCCCAGTGTAGCATTCGCCTCTCCACGTGGCAGGGAGACTCCTATCCCGAAGCAGGAGAGGGCTGGGGGTGCCTTCTAATGGTGGAGGCCGGCTTGTTCCCCAGGATAGGTGCTTGCTGATATCTCCCGAAAAGCTGATTGACCGAAAAGCTTTCCTCTCCTGTCTCCTTTCATTGTCATTAACACGCAGGTGTTGAAGAGCCTGTCCTGCAGGATGGGCACCCGGTGTGTCCTTGCCTGCCTTATGCGCGGGTAGCTAAGCTCATTTCTCAGTGTCCCCTGTGGCACAGCAGGTCGGCATGACAGTTCTAGCTGGTGCAGGGTGAGCAGAAGCGATGCGTGTTTCTTCCAGGCCTGGACCATTAACACAGGCGCTGTCCTTCCCTCTTGCTTCCTTCAGCAGGCTGCATGCGCATGATAAGGCGTGAGGGGATGGTGGCAGCCCAAGATGAAGGGGCCTGTGTCCTTAAATGCCACGTGGAGGAGAGCCACTTCTCTGGTCTGAAAGCCAGCCCAGGACTGTTCATCTATGAGAAACAACCTCCCAGAGGCTCCTGGGTGGCTCAGTTGGTTATGCATCTGACTTTGGCTCAGGTCATGATCTCACAGTTCGTGAGTTCAAGCTCTCTGCTGACAGCTCAGAGCCGGGAGCCTGCTTCTGATTCTGTGTCTCCCTCCCTCTCTCTCTGCCCGCACTCTGTCTCTCTCTCAAAAATAAACATTAAAAAAAAATTTTTTAAAGAAAAAAGAAACAATCTTCCATGCTGTTTGGATCTGTTGGGTAGTGTGGTGTCGTTCATGCTGATTGCCTCTCCTGTAGTGCCAACCTGAGAGCTGTTGACAGAGTAGTAAAGGCATGTTGGGGCCTAGATGGCAGATCGGACAGGAAGAGGTGAGGGAAAGAGGGGCATCAGGGCTGACCCACCCATGTTCCCAGCCTGCACAGGTAGCTAGATGGGAGAGGCTTTCTCCGTAGCCAAGAACAGAGCAAAGGGATCTGGGCTCAGGGGAATGTCGTATGTTTGGTTTTGGACATGCTGAGATTTGAGGCGCCTTGGTGATAGTTCAGTAGGGACGTTGAGGGATACTTATGCTTGAGAGTTTGGAGTTCAGGAAACAGGTCTGTGCTGAGCATCGTGGGCGTGTTGATGGCAGCAGAAGCCCAGGTGTTAATAAATGAGTGAACAGGTGAATTGTTGCATAACCAGAACTGAGGCTCAAAGAGAGAGTCCCCCCTCCCCCGCAAGCCCACACTGACTTAGTGGCAGTGCTAAACCATAAATAAAAGAGCCTCCAATGCTGCCTCTCACAGGGAAACTGGGCATTTCCCAGTTTCTTTTCTTTTTCTTTTTTTTCTTTTTTAATGTTTATTTATTTTTGAGAGAAAGTGTGAGCAGGGGAGGGGCAGAGAGAGACAGGGACAGAGGATCTGAAACAGGCTCTGTGATGACACAGAGAGCCTGATGTGGGGCTCGGACCCACGAACCGTGAGATCATGACCCGAGCCGAAGATGGACACTTAACTGACTGAGCCACCCAGGCAACCCGACATTTCCCAGTTTCGTAGGCTTTCCGATGCCTGGTGCCCAGACTGCTTTATAAAAGTGACAGTCCAGTCCCGGGGGCTTGGGAATCTGGTTTCCAAGCTTTTCAGGGGATCATGACATGAAGCCAGGCTGGGCCCCTCTTGAGTGCTATATTACCTATATGGGAGATCCCCAGGGGAGCTCCCAAGGACACTGTGGCAGGGTGGGGGGGAGGGAAGGTGTTCTATCTGTGCATCAACCACACAGTCCTTTGAGTCCTGATTCCAGAGGGGTGGCCCAGGAATTTCTGATTGGCCTTCTGGGGGGCCAAGGCTGCCTTTGAAGACTCAAGCCGTGCAGGGGGTGGCTGTTGTAAGAATGTGTCCCTTGGGAGGGGGTGTCCTGCCAGCTGGCAGAGCTGCTCCAGATCTTCCCAGTCTGGAAGATTTGACTTGAGAGAGAGTAGGGGAACTCAGCAGGTGAAGGAACCTTCCCCTAGATCTGTTGTTGTTGTTCTTTTTGTTCTTTTTTAAAATTAAAAAAAAAATTAAGTTTATTTTGAGGGAGAGAAAGAGTATGAGCAGGGTAGGGGCAGAGAGAGAGGAGGGAGAGAACCCCAAGCATGCCCCACACTGTCAGGGCAGAGCCCATTGTGGGGCTCGAACTCACAAACAGTGAGATCATGACCTGAGATGAAATCAAGAGTCATTCGCTTAACTGACTGAGCCACCCAGGCACCCCTAGTAATCTGAGCTGCTCTCATTTACACCTACTTCCTGCCAGGCACTAGGCTAAACACTTGGCAGACATTATCTCTGATACCTGCAGGACTTCTTCAGGGGAAAGTGTTATCATCCCTGTTTTATTTATTTATTCCTTTAGTTTTTATATATTTTTTAAAGTTTATTTATTTACAGAGAGCCCACAAGTATTGGCGGGGAGGGGCAGAGAGAGAGATGGAGGGAGAGAGACAATCACAAGCAGAGCCCAACTCGGGTCTTGATCTCACAAACTGTGAGATCATGACCTGAGCCAAGATCAAGAGTTGGACACTTAACCGACTGAGCCACCCAGGTGCCCCAGTCACCCTGTTTTCAAGATGAAGAGGGTCGCCTGGGTGACTCAGTTAAGCCACCGACTTTGGCTCAGGTCATGATCTCATGGTTTGTGAGTTTGAGCCCCATGTCGGGCTCTGTGCTGACAGCTCAGATCCTGAAGCCTGCTTCGGATCCTGTGTCTCCCTCTCTCTGCTCCTTCCCTGCTCACACTCTGTCCCTCTGTCTCCTTCAAAAATAGATAGACATTCAAAAAAAAATTTAAAGATGAAGAAGCCAGGCTTCATGGAGGCCTAGTTAGGGACTGACATCTCAGATGCTTTCAGTCGATGAAAATGGTTTTAGGGGGCCCAGGAATAAGATGTTAGGAGCCGGTGGGGGCTGGGGTCAGCGGGAGAGCACCTGCTAGGGGGCAGTGAGTCTCAGCTCAGGCTGATTGTGGATGTGTGCAACTGTGGCCCCGTGTGACCTCATCCAACCATTTTCCGAAAGTAACTAGAGATGCTACATCTTGTAGAAATAATCGTACTTCGTAGATGTTGGCAAATGATTCTGTAAGATGTTCACAACAAGCAAGCATGCTAGGTAGTCAGATTTGGCCTGCAGAGAACCAGTTTGTAATCCCAGGTTAAGAGATCATTTATTCATTCTGCAGGTATTGGAGTGCCCACTGGAGGTGTTGGGGTGCAGGAGACAGACCTGGTGCAGGACATATTGAGCTTAGTGTCAGTAGGGTGTGGTCTGTGCTCTGAGTGGGGCCCTACATTGAAGCATGACGGAGCACTTCCTGGAGGAAGTGGAAGTCTCGGATGTATCAGTCAGCTAGGGCTGCTGAAGTCCAAAGTCAAGGTGCTGGCAGTGTGGTGCTCCCTCTGAAGGCCCTAGGAGAGAATCTGTTACATGCCTCTCTCCAAGCTTCTGATGTGTCCTGCACTCCATGTTCCTTCGTGCTATGGACTGAATATTTCTCTCCCCCTCCATTCATATGTTAAAGCCCAATCCCCACTGTGATGGTATTTGGAAGGGGAGCCTTTGGGAGGTGATTCAGTTTAGTGGTGGTCATGAGGGTGGGGCCCCCATAATGGGGTTAGTGCCCTCATAAGAGGAGACATGAGAGGGCTTGCTTCTCTCTTTGCTTCTGACATGTGAAAACATGAGAAGACAGCCATCTACAAATTAGGAAGGGGCTCCTCACCGAACCCCAGATCCACCAGCACCTTGATCATTGGCCTCTCAGCCTCCAGAACTGTGACACTTACATTTGCTGTTCAAGCCACCCAGCCTGTGGTATTTTGTTATAGCAGCCCGAGCTAAGACACCTGGTTTGCAGACCCATCACTCCAACCTCTGCCTCTGTCTTCACATGATATTTTCCTTCTGTGTCTCTGTCTCTGCGTGTCTTCTCTTCTCATAAGGCACCAGTCACGCTGGATTAAGGGCCCACCCTACGCCAGTTTGACCTCATCTTAACTTGACTGCATCTGCAGAGACCCTGTTTCCAAGTCAGGTCACATGCAGCGTTGAACCTATCTTTTGGGGGGATACAGTTCAACCCGCAACAGATATGTAGAGTAGGCAGGTGAGATTTGGGGAAGAGTACCCCGGTAGAGGGAACAGCAGGTGCAAAGGCACCTCCAGAGGCAGAAAGATGCATGTGAGTTTCAGGAAATTAAGTCAGCAGAGCTAGAGTGGAGAGTGGCCATGAGATGCTGCTGGGGTGGTTCCTGCCGGGCCTCTCGGCTTGTGTGGAAAGGTCAGGGTTGGTTAGGCTGCAGTCAGAGATGAATGCCCAAATCTCAGCGGCTTGACCCAGTACAGTGTCATTTCTTGCTCACGTCAAGTCTGTCTTAGGTTGAGTGGCTTCTCTCCATCATGTGGCCATGCTATGCAGAATGCATGGTCTCTGGGGGAAGCTAGGTCCAGGGGAGGCCCCTGGTCTCACCTGCCCAGGCCTGGAAGTGACCCGTCTGCTCACAGACCACACAACCAGGGAGGCTGGCGGGGAGCACAGATTTCCGTGAGTCCCCACTCTCTCTCTCTCTGTTTCACCAGAATTTGGAGTTAGGATTTCATCCTCAGGACACTGGGAAGCCCATTCCCACGCGGAGTGAAGATCCAACTTGCATTTTAGAAAGTAGCCTCCAGGGGCGCCTGGGCAGCTCAGACGGTTAAGTGTCTGACTTGGGCTCAGGTCATGATCTCACAGTTTGTGGGTTCGAGCTCCACATCGGGCTCTGTGCTGACAGCTCAGAGCCTGGAGCCTGCTTTGGATTGTGTCTCCTTCTCTCTCTGCCCTTCCTCTGCTCACACTGTCTCTCTCTCTCTCTCTCTCTCTCAAAAATAAACATTAAAAAAAAAAAATGTTTCCTCCAGCTGGAGCCAGCCTCAGCCGTACAGCAGGGGGGTGGCCCATGGAGCAGTGTCGTGTGGACTGGCCACATCAGCCACCACACAGTTGCAACTAATTCCTGCAACTTCTACCTTGCAGCCCCTGCCAGGAAAAAACAGGAAAAAAAGAAAAAAGGAGAATGTGAGAAAAATTAAGTCATGTACAGTCGACCCTTGAACAACATGGTTTGAACAGTGGATCCACTTATATGCAGTTATTTATTTTTTTTTTGATAAATACAGTACAGTACTGTGAATGTAATCTCTTCCTTATGACTTTCCTAATAATGTTTTTCTGTGTAGATGCTCATTCGATTGTAAGAATATAACATGTAATACACATAACATACAAAGTATGTGTTAATTGGGGGCACCTGAGTGGCTCAGTGGGTTAAGTGGTCGACTCTTGATTTCGGCTCAGGTGATGATTACACGGTTGGTGAGTTCGAGCTCCACGTTGGGCTCCGTGCTGACAGTGTGGAGCATCCTTGAGATTCTCTTTTCCTCCCTCTCTGCCCCTCCTCTGCTTGTGCTGTCTCTTTCTCTCAAAATAAACTTTAAAAAAGTGTATGAGTTAATTGGCTATATTATAGGTAAGGCTTCTGGTTAACAGTAGGCTATTAGGAGTTCAGTTTGGGGGACAGTCAAAAGTTGCATGCAGATTTTTGACTGTGGAGGGGGTCGGCACCCCTCACCCCTGCATTGTTCAAGGATCAACCGAAATTTTAAAAACTTTCAAAATGCATTTTGAGTCTGTTCTCTCTGTTCTAGGTTAGTTACTGTATATATTCTTACACACACAGATTGCCGGACAGCCTGAATACCCCAAGCCAGGAGGCTGTACTGTATGGACCTATTAAGGGAATTTCAGGGGTAACTGGGCTCCTTGCTGATTTGAGAACCTCAATGACATAAAAGATGTCCTCTGCTCATTGTGGGAGGGGGGATGGGCCAAATGGGTAAGGGGCATTAAGGAATCTACTCCCAAAATCATTGTTGCACTATATGCTAACTAACTTGGATGTAAAATAAAAAAATAAATTAAAAAAAAAAGATGTCCTCTGCTCAGGGTCTATAACTGGGACCCAATAACAAGAGTGGGATCCTTGGATCAAAGGGACTTCCTGCTGCTTCCAAAGAGCCAGATGCCCTGCCTCAGTCAGAAACACCCTTGGAGGCAACCTGAAAGTATTCTGTGCTGAGACCGACCCCCTCTTGTCTGCAGTTCTTTAGAGTTTATAAGTTCTAAGTCATTGCTTCATTTGAGCCTCAGAAAAATGTAATCTGATATGAGATCTAATTTGTTTTATTTTTTGAACTTTTTTTTAAAGTAAAAAAAAAGTTTATTTATTTATTTTGAGAGAGAGAGAGAGAGAGAGCGCGAGTGAGCACCAGGGAAGGGCAGAGAGGGAGAGAGAGAATCCCAAGCAGGCTCTGCTCTGTCAGTGCAGAGCCTAGTGCCCGGCTTGAAGTCACGAACCGTGAGATCATGACCTGAGCCAAAAGCAAGAGTCTGATGCTTAACTGACTGAGCCACCCAGGTGCCCCAGTGGCTATAATTTTAGATGCAATTTCACGTGTTTTGTTGTATAAATTACGGATACCCTCACACAAAAATTATTGTGAAGCTCCAATAAAGCAATGTTGGGGAAAGCATTTTGCAAACTGTGAAGCACTGTCCAAATGTTGTCATCCTCAGACTTGACATGTCATGGAAAGTGTTTCCTAAGATGTGCTAAAGGAATCCATGTGGACAAGAGCAGGAGATTAAGTGAATGTATGCCCTCATCATTAGTTACGTTGTGTGGCTGCATTTAGACTATTTGACTTTGAACTTCATTGCCTGTATTATCCTCACTGTTGGGGCAGCTGTGTCCATCATCCCGTGAGCCACATCCCTGACCCTTATTTCTGTGGGTGGGCACAGGCTGGGGTGGAGGTCAGGTGGGGAGTTTGTTAAGGTCTTCCTGCAAGCCTTACTATCAGATTTCAATGACATGACCACAGTTTTACGGAGATATGTGAATTCCAGTTGTGGAACATAGCCAGAAAGTGAAGCAGTCAGTTGGGCCCTGTGGTGACCCAGAAGGTATTTGCTCATCTGGATGGGTGGGTGGGGGGTTGGTGGGGGCTGCTGCTCTAGTTGGTTGATACCTTGGGGGAATCCAGTGCTGGGTGACCAAATTTTCAGATGTTCTGAAGTCCATTATTTTTTCCCAATGGGAAACTGTCACATTTTTCATTCTCAGTGCATCTCCATTGGCTGGTTGGATAAGGGAGTGAGTTTTGGGCCACAGCTCAGCTCTGGATTTCCATATAATTTGTGATGGTATCACCTTCCAGAGGGTTGTTAGCAGACTAGATAAGAAAACAGAACCCCCAGCTCGCCACACTGGGCCTGGCTGCAGAAACTCAGGGAGGAAATGTCAGCTTCTTGGGCTCTGTTGTCATTTGGCAATCCCCAGGCTGCAGAGGCTGTAATACTGGTCCATTTGGGGCCTGGTCACCCATTATGATTAACAGAAATCACGCAGGCCTTTCAAGTTTGGTGGTCAAGAATATCCAATTAAGGGGTTTTGTATATTGGAAAAAGAGAACCATCCCTCCCGGCTTCCAACTTCCTGATTTCAGGGAAGTGGTATATTTCTCTTAAAAATAACTTTCAGGGGCACCTCAGTGGCTCAGTTGGTCGAGCATCCGACTTCAGATTTTGGCAAAGGTCATGATCACAGGGTTGGTGAGTTCAAGCCTGGCTTTGGGCTCTGTGCTGACAGCGTGAAGCCTGCTTGGGATTCTCTCTCCCTCTCTCTTTCTGTCCATCCCCTTCTTGTGCTCGCTCGCTGTCAAAATAACTTTAAAAAAATTTTTTCAGCAGAAATAAATGAACTAACCTAAGTGAAAAATTTTAATACAAAGTATAAAAAACAACGCTTATCGTCTAGGTGCTGCCGGACGACATAAGAATGGAGAAGACCATGGTCCCAACGTTTCTCCCGCCACATCCTGCCTGCCCGAACACCACTGGCACCAGACGCTCGGCGGGCTCCACCCCCTGTCCGCTTCTGCTACTGGGGGAAGCGGCAGAAAGGGCGGGAGCAAGGGACTGTGAGGGCACCAAGGTCAAAGGGGAGGGCGAGTTGCGTCCCAATCCCTTCGAGCCCTGGCGGAAGGCCTTCGGGGAACCCTGGGCGGCCCATCTCGGCAGCCCGAGTTCTGCCACTTCCAGCCAAGCGACCTTGGGTTGCGAGACTTCCTAGAGACCAGTTTCCTTTAAGAGTGGCCGAAGCTACCGTGCTGGGATGGGGCGCATCGGGGCAAGAGACTGCAGCCTCACAGAGAAGAGACCGTCTCGGGCCCCTCGGCCACTGGGCTCGCGCGGCCGTTCGCTCGGGACAAGACAGTGCTCCCGCTCCGCCGCGGCAACCCTCCGCAAGGCCCTGGCTCGCGCGGGTTCTAAAATGAGGACAAAAGCCCGCCCGGATTTAGCGTGCGCGCGCCGCTGAGGCCAATGGGACGCCGGCGCGGGGTTGAGTGACGGGCTGGCGTAGCCAATGAACATGCGCCTTGTTGCGAGGTGGGCCCGGCCCCGGCATTATAAAGAGCGCCACGAGTCGGCATTGTCAGGCGGCGGCACCGCGCGGGCCCGAGCGAGCTGTGTTGATCGGTGATCTCCTTGCGGCGCGGCGGAGGAGGGGGACGCGAGGTCGCGGCAGCTCCGTCGGCGGACGGAGGCGAGGCCCGGCAGCGCGGGCGTGAGCGCGGCCGAGCCCGCGGCGCCTTCCCTGCGGGTGGGGACGAGCGGGCCCCGCGGCGTCATCGGCGCGAGGTGAGCGGCCGGGCCCGCGGGCGGCGGGCGGGAGCTGGGTGGGAGCCGCGCGGCCCTGACGCGCCGTGGTCGCTCGTTGCAGGAGCCGCCGCGCCCCGGCCTAGCATGTCGGAAGCGGGTGAGGAGCAGCCCATGGAGACCACGGGCGCCACCGAGAACGGACACGAGGCCGCCCCCGAAGGCGAGTCGCCGGCGGGGGCGGGCACCGGGGCCGCGGCGGGCGCCGGAGGCGGGAGCGCGGCGCCCCCGGCCGGCAACCAGAACGGCGCCGAGGGAGACCAGATCAACGCCAGCAAGAACGAGGAGGACGCGGGGTAGGTGCGGCCGCGGGCCGACCGGGGCGCCGCCTTTGTTCCGGGGCCGCCTTTTGTTGGCGCCACGCGGCGGGGGGAGGGGCGGGCGGGAGGCCGGGGCCTGCTCGCGGCCCGCCGCCCGGCCCCGCTGCGCCCGCCGCGCCGCCGCTCGCGCCGGAGTTTGCAGGAGTTTGTTGGGTCGACTTTGGCGCCGCCCCGGGGCCGCTCGCGCGGGGCCGGGGGCGGGCGGCCCGAAGGCGGGGGGGATAGTGCCCTCGGACCCGGGGCCGAGGCGGCCTCGGGCTCCGCGGGGCTGCGTGGGCGGAGTTGGCGCGCGCCCCGGCGGCGGCCTCCCTCCCCCACCCCGCGGAGGGCGGAGTCACGGTCTGAACGCGGTCTCCGGCCCCCGGAAGCCTCGAGTTCCTTGAGGGCGAGTTCTCGAGGGTGGGGAGGACGGGCAGGGACGGCAGCCTTTTGGTACTTGCTTGGTAGTCAAAAGACTTCCAGTTATGAGTGTCCCGGGGGCTTCTAGCCCAGGCTAAGAGTGCTCTTCTTTGCCCAGTCTGGGGCTGCTCCGTTAGGGTCAAGGTTGTTTGGGAGGGTAGTGAAGATTTGTTAGTACATTCCAAGGGTAGTACCCTCCCTTGGGGACATTAAGGGTACACCTTTGACCGGATGGCCACCTTGTTTATAACCCTTACAGTGAAGGTTCTGTCAGGGCCAGCCCTTCTAAAATCACAAGGCTTCTTGTAAGACTTGTTGGCACGTGTCTTTACCATTTCAGAAAAATGTTCGTTGGTGGCCTGAGCTGGGATACCAGCAAAAAGGACCTAAAGGATTATTTTACCAAATTTGGAGAGGTCGTTGACTGTACAATAAAAATGGACCCAAACACTGGCCGGTCAAGAGGGTTTGGGTTTATCCTCTTCAAAGATGCAGCCAGTGTGGAGAAGGTAAGCTGGGTATTTGATGTCAGCGCTCTTAAGTGTATCTAAGAGGATATCATTCTTAGAGTGTGATTAGTTTGTGTGTGCTGTAAGTGGTTGAGGGCTTTGGCAACAGCAGAGGTGAGGAACTTTCTTGTTTTTGAAGGAATTAAAAATGCAGATTAGGTAGAGCGATGGGTATGGACTAGAGTGGTCCAGGAAGATTATAGCTGGTGTTTATTATGTTTTTATGCCTACTGTGGGCATTGCTGAAGCAGATGCTTTATTGTGGGGATTAGAAAACAGTCCAGGGTTGCTATGAAATAATGCATTATTTTAGGCCCAATTTGCAGAAAACAGACTCAGGTTTAAGTAGAAGAGCTCACACAGCTAGAAAGGGGTGGATTCCAACCTATACTCTAGACACTGCTGCTTTACTCCTGAAAGAGACCGGCTTTACACCGAGACTGGGCAGGGAAGGTGATTGGGGGGGTAGCTATACTTGAAGTTTGGAGAAGTTGAGTTGGTAAGTCAGGTTCGGGGTAGAGTTTGGAGGGGACATACACATTCTGTGTACCAGTGTTGGGGTCTTTGTGTCTCAAAGAGAAGGGCCTTGTTCAGGGTCATGCTGCTGAGTTAGAACCTAATGTCCTTCTGTTGGGACAGGTCCTAGACCAGAAGGAACACAGACTGGATGGCCGTGTCATTGACCCCAAAAAGGCAATGGCCATGAAGAAGGACCCGGTAAAGAAAATTTTTGTGGGGGGTCTGAATCCTGAAGCCACTGAGGAGAAGATCAGAGAATACTTTGGCGAGTTTGGGGAGGTGAGTGTGTCACTCAGGGAGCTGTCTGCTGGTTGCCCTGAGGTTGTGGTCTTCCTGGTTCTTAGCAGCCTTGGCTGGCTCTAGCCGTCCTCAGCAAGGCTTCTTGTTCATTCTGGCCTTTGTGGGTCTTTTCTCCTGGGAGTTCCCTATGGGTCCTGGGGTGGGAAGAGGCGTTGGTTCTGAGCTTTGTGTATGTTTACAGATTGAGGCCATTGAGCTTCCAATGGATCCAAAAACGAACAAAAGACGAGGCTTTGTTTTCATCACCTTCAAAGAAGAGGAACCTGTGAAGAAGGTTCTGGAGAAAAAGTTCCACACCATCAGTGGAAGTAAGGTAAGGTGTCACGAGCTCTGTATCTGGCCACCTGGTGGCGAATTGGCTTTTACAGGTGTGGGTTAGGAGGTGGACTCTCTAGGGCAGTCTGACCCGACTGTTTTTCTGTAGCGTCTGCTTTCCTGATTGGGGCAGATGGTCCTGCCCTTCAGGGGGTTCCTAGGTCGGTAGAATTGGCAGAAACACAGGATGTGTGGGAGGAAGGAGAAAGGGTGGTTTCTGTGGGGTAGAGGGTGTTGAGTAGCCCCTTTGATTTCTGATTGAAAGCTAGACGTCAAGGTGTTCTGAGTAGTCTGAGGCGAATAGGGCCTGTAGTTAAGGTCTCAGAAGATTCTAGAACTTCTGTCATCTAGCAGTTCCCTCTGAAGTCTTTTCTTGCTCTGGAGCTTATTATCTCCTGTCTCGCCACAAACAGATCTTTGTTCACTTCCACCCCCTTTGGATGCTGGTTTAGTGAACTCCCACCCCAGGTGAAGATTCTTTCCAAAGCTCCCAGGGTTTCAGTGAGCTGGCAACCATGGCCAGTTTTACCTTAAACCAGCTCAGTGCTGTGCAGGGAGAACTGCAACCCTTTCCTCTGAACTCTGGTCAGGCCAGAGGTAGTTTGTCTCAGGTATTCTCCAGGTGGCTTAGGAGGCAGTTGAGGGTGTGGCCTGCTGTGGCTGGGTGTGGCAGGCCCTGAGCCACAGGAGCAGCCAGATAAGGTGGGACTGGTCGGGTGGGGCTTCTGGAAGTCTTAATCTTGGCTGGGAAGTTAGACTGGATTCAGGATTGGGCCCTTAAATGATGTTGAATCCTAGGAGCAGTTGGGTAAGAGCTCGCTCATTCATTGTTCCTCCGGTGGACAATGAATGACAGAGGTCTTTTTTTTATGTGTCTTAATTGTGAACTGGACAGGAAGTGTCTGTAAGGTAGTAAATTATAACTGGTAGTGGGTTTTGAAATAAATGTATTTGGCATTTTAATTCAACAGAAGACATCAGATGGCATCATTTGAGGGGGTAGCTTGTCAATTTTTTTGAGTTTTGAGGGAGAGTATGCTTGTATGGTGACACATTATATGTTTTTTTTTTTTTCTTGGTCCTAATTAGGGAGGTATATGTGCCCAGGTACTTTCTTTAAAAAGTAAACTCCTGATTTAATTAGGAGCACTAGGAGGTCCTGGACTCTCATAGCACACACAGTGGGCAAATTTTTGAGCAAAAAAAAGGATTCTTTGCGTCCTAAGGGGACACAGATTCCTGGCCCTTCTTGACAATAGGCCAGTGGTTGGGGGAAGGTGGGGGTGGAGCCGTAGGGCCTCAGGGAAGCCTTGTCCTGAGCTTCAGTGGTTTTCATCCTCCAAGCTGAAGGTCACCACCTCAGTGTATTTGAGTGGGATGCTTCCTTTCTTCTGTAAGGAAAAAAAGATTGAGAAAGGTGTTTTGTTTTTTTTGTTTTGTTTTTTTTTGTTTCTCCTATAAGGCTTCTTATTTGGGAAGCCACCTCTCATCCCCCTTGCCCAGTAGGACCAGGCTGGCATCAGACTTGACCCTTGATGTGGGATCTTGCTACACTGGGTTGGCATTGGCCTCGCTGTCCATCCTCCCAGTTAGACACAGAGCTGCCCCTGAGCAGCCATCAGCAGGCCTGGGGTTGTATCTGTCATCCCCAGTAAGTTCTCTGGGGAAAGGTTTCAGCCAAAAAGACCCTAGTAAGTTCTGGTCTATCTAGATTTTAGTTGTGGTCCTGAGAGTTTCTAGCCTACACGTGGCTTCCAACTTGAGCATATTTTGTTTTGGGGCAGGTGGTCGCAGGTGGCTATCTGAATGTTTGTCAGCAAAGGTCTTTGTCCACAGTCCCTGCCCGGAGTTTGTCATGGTGGTCTGACCCATTGTCTTCTCTGCTTTCAGTGTGAAATCAAGGTGGCCCAGCCCAAAGAGGTGTATCAGCAGCAGCAGTATGGCTCTGGGGGCCGCGGGAACCGCAACCGAGGGAACCGAGGCAGTGGCGGTGGTGGCGGAAGCGGAGGTGAGTGGAACCTGGATGAAGAAGGGTCCCTGCCTGTGTGGAGCTTCCGTGCCTATCTCAGGGCTCACCCTGGCTTCTGGGGCATGGTGCGCCGAGGCGAGTCACATCGGCTCTGCTGCTGCTTGGAATGGAAGAGCCTGGCTTTCTCATGGCCTGGGGTCCCAGGGCAGAGGGGCGATTGCGTTGCATTTGGAGGGGTGGGGGGCACAGGGTGCGCTTGTCTCCACGGCTGTCCCGAGTCTTGGTACACCCGTGGGCGGGCGGGCAGAAGGTAGGGCAGGGCTGTGCCAGGCGCTTTACCTCCTTCTGTCCAGGCCCCTCTGACTCCAAAGCCTGAACTTCATCCTTTTTAAGGCCGAGCTGCCGGGGAGGGTGGGGGTGAGGAGAGGGAGATCGAGCGAGAGTGAGCTCCTGTCTCTTTTGCCCTGAGTGAAGTCAGTGTTCAGTCCTATCCCGGCCTGCAGCTCACAGGCTCGGGTCACAGATGCAGGGCCGGGCCTGGGGCCCTCCACACTGGGACGGCAGTCCCTTGGCTTCTATCTCCCGAGTTGCCATTAGCAGCCCCGCCACCCAAAGGGCAGGATTTCCTCCATCCTAGCTCCTGCGTGTGCTAAATGGTCCACGGGCCCCTGTGCCCGCTCCCCCCACAGGTCAGAGTCAGAGTTGGAATCAGGGCTACGGCAACTACTGGAACCAGGGCTACGGCTACCAGCAGGGCTACGGGCCCGGCTATGGCGGCTACGACTACTCGCCCTATGGCTATTACGGCTACGGCCCCGGCTACGACTACAGTAAGTAGGAGAGAGGGAGGCCCCGTCCGCTCACCCACCCTGGGAGGCAGGACAGACAGCTCAGGGGCCACTGGCAGCAGGGGCTTTGGAGTCGGACAGGCTGGGCTGTGTGTGGTCCGGCTCGGCCACTTAGAGCTCCCCGGTTTTGAGCTCTTGAGCTTCTGGGCCTCAGGAAGGTGGGGCACGGACAGCCCCCTGCCGGACGGGGCTGTAGGCTCCGGCGAGGATGCATGTCAAGCGCCTGGCACAGGGGTAAACGCTCAGTAAGTCGTAGCTGCTATCGTTGTTGTTCTTGTCCCTAGGTCAGGGTAGTACAAATTACGGGAAGAGCCAGCGACGCGGTGGCCATCAGAATAACTACAAGCCGTACTGAGGCTTCGGCAGGATGCCCGACCGATCGCACACGCTTTGTTTGGATATTGAGTGAACACAATTATGTACCAAATTTAACTTGGCATACTTTCTATGGCCTGTCCCATGTGCATCTTATTTAAAATTTCCCCCCTGGAAATCACTCTCCTGTTGACTACTTCCAGAGCTCTAGTTGTTGTAGGCAGCGTGTGGGGTCTCTGAGGCCAGAGCGGCATTATGGGCTGATTTTATTCCCGGGTTACCCAGAGCCAGATTGGAGGGTCTGCTTCCTGCTGCCGCTCTGCAGCCTGGACCTGTGGACCCTGGTTGTAAAGAGTAAACTGTATCTTAGGAAACCAGTGTCACCTTTTTTTCACCTTTTAATTTTATATTATTTGTGTCATACATTTCCTGTTAATGGAAGTGTTAATTTTACTGTACTTTTTGGTACCTTTTGGGAATCTAATGTATTGTAAGGTATTTTACACGTGTCCTGATTTTGCCACGACCTGGATATTGAAGCTATCCAAGCTTTTGAAATAAAAATTTAAAAACCCCCAAAGCCTGGGTGAGTGTGGGGTGTGCTGTGGAGGAGAGCGGGGAAGGGCCAGGTGCTCCTGAGCCTTCGAAGCTCCAGTACCCTCCGTGACCTAACAGCAGTCCTGTCCGGCATGGCCATAGCCTGTCAGCCACGGTACTGCTACTAAGTTGCTTTTAATGATCTGGCTCTGCCCTTCTAGAAAAAAGTTCAGAGTGAAGACAGCTGTTCAAGGGGGTGAAGGTGGTACAGTGAAGGATGCCCCAGCGCAGCAAGACGTTGGGGCACCTTCAGACATCTCTCCTTACCCTGCCAATGGAAATCGGATCCCGTCTCCCAATGAGGACAGTATGGTCCCGTAGACCAAGGCAGTGTTCTAGGAGCCGGCTCAATTTGGACACGAGGGGCCCCTCCTGGGTGGTGTAGTACAGCCCACCCTGCCCTGGCAGAGCCTGTCTGCTGCCTGGATTGGGACGCCCCGAGGCTGGTTGTTAAGGCCTGAGACTAGCTGGCTGCAATAGGCGGCAGTGGGCTAGGGCCCTAGATGGATGAAGCCTGGTAAAAAAAGAATTTTGTTTTCCATCGCTTCTAGAAGGAACTGGCTACTTCTAGGAGGAAAGTGCTACTCTTGCTTTCTCATGTCCGCTATCAAATGCAACTATTAGAGATTTTTCTGGCAGGTCTGGAAAGGGCCCATTGTTTGAAGCCTATCTGGGGGAAGGGAACATCACTTGGAACAAAATGTTAAGAGAAAGCTTTGGCTTTCTGAGTGAAGGAGCCACTGCTGATGGCAAGGAACCAAGGTTGGGTCTCGAGAAGCAAGGCCCACTCACCCAGAGAAGAACACCACTCCACAGGGCTGCCTCAGGGCTGGAGCCGCAGTGTCTCACAACTTCTCACCTTTTCTTCCATGTCTGAAAAACATCACAAAGGCACCCAAACAAGTTAACCTTTCTTTAGTGTCCAAGCTTGGTTGATATTCTGGACATCGAGCCCACCAGCCTGTCTGGCCCCTTGCCCCATGTGCATGGGCCACCAAGCCATGTTTCCTGAGACTTCAGGCTCAACTGCAGCGCCCCCTGCACACAAAAGCTAAGCTAGCTAGTCAGCCTCTCCTCCCCTGGGCTCCCCACGAATACACTCCCTATGGCGGGTCCCACACCACCTCCAGTTGTGTCTGCTGGGGCAGGTGAGGGGCCACCTGTGGGGCTGCTTTCATGTCTACCAGGAGACGGGATCTTGCCTACTTTGCCCACTCCTGCTTCTCCCAGCCCTACACACGCAGCACTGCCTTAGTGCATTCTAGAATGCTTTGTAAGTGCACTTAGGGGACACCCTGGACTGACCTTGATGTTCCTGTGGGATTGGGAATGTGGAGAGGAATCTCCTTTTGCATTTAATCAGTCCTGGCTACAAATCTCATTCCAATAGCTCTGCAGCTGAGGGTCCCCTAGCCTTCAAGTAAGGCACGAAGTTCCTGCCATCTACCTTTCCATGGTTTTACTGATCCATGGTGGGGTTTTCTGTTGTAGTTAGCTTGTCCCGTGTCTGCATGAGTGCCACCCTGGCAGGATGGTGAGTGCCCCAGTTCCTGCCTACTTGGTGCTCAGGAAGGCCCTCTAGGCACAGCCAGGGAAAGGGGTGGCTTGGGTCCCCGGGACCCCTCCACACCTCAGCTCCTTGTTCCCTCCGTCTCTTCAAAGACTCCTGGCTTGCTGTTGAACCCCTTTCCTGGGCAGGCTGGAATGTTCTGGCTATTGGCTGCAGGTTGAGCTCTAGAGACCCTCCTTGGGCTCCCAGCTTACTTGTCAGGATGGCATCCATCTTGGCCACCACATGTCGTGCATTGTCCACACTGAAGCACATCGGGGGTTTAAACTTGAGGACGTTCCTCCCTGGGCCATCAGTGCTCAGCAAAATGTAGTTCTCCTTCATCCTGTGAGGAAAGGATATAGCAGAGCCTTCTGGCCCCGGATCCAGCCACACTACCCTTGGAGCCCCACCACAGGTGGGTTCCCACCAGGACACAGGACTGGCTGCCTCTTCCCAAACACCTACCTGCCCACCCTTTGTAGCCCAGCATGAACAGCTCCTACCTAGGGTGCCCTGCACCTGTTCCTGAGTCTGCTGCCTCCCCCACCCAGGGTAGGGGCCTCACCTTGTCCGTCCCTGAGTTCCTGTCTAAGCCAAGACTACCACAGCTACGATGTAGACAGCAAGGATCCTTGCACTTACTGGTGTTACTGGTACAGTGAACCCGACATACTCCCTTACCTGGCTTCGTAATTTCCCTGCCAGCCTTGTTTCTGTTTTCTTCCCGTAAGTAATCTTGAAATCCCAGAGGACTATGCAGTTTTAATTTTCCATTTCTTTTTAGGGAGATGACTTCACCCTTAGTTTTACCAGTTTCTAAGAACTTTCATATCTCACACGTACAGCTTTTAAACTAGGAAGGTGATATGGCCAGAAAGGAGACTGACCTGATGGTTATTTCACATTCTCTCTGACCCCCACTTCCATTCTTTTTTTTATTCCTTTTGTTATTTTCAAGTCTTGCCAGGAACAGACTGTGTCCTCAGTCTGCCTTCTGGCTCCTTTCTTCCATACGTTCTTCCTGGCATGGACTATGGTTGTACTAGAAAGAACAAGGTCCATACTTCACATCTGGCCGTGCCACCTACAAGCAGGCCAACTGTGGGTATAACACCTGCCCCTGGTTCAAGTTTTCTCCCTGAACTGGAGAACTTGCGTGAGGTGGAAGAAGTCAGGCCTGGCTCCAGGTCTGGCTCCCTCCTTCCACAGCTTCTGGGTTCTGAGGCTCCGTGGGGGGGAGGGGGAAGAGGAGGTGTGGTGGGTGAACTGGTGGGTGTGCCCAACCAGCAGAGGAGGCGGGGCCGGGACCCCCCAAAAAAGGGGTCAGTCTCAAAATCTGGAGGAGGAGAACATTTTTACATCATTACTGTTCGTGGGTTATCAAAATCGAACGATGCGCATTTCACACTGAATAGGGACACACCAGAAGGGTTTCTCAAGGTGGGGGAAAGGGGTAGGAGTAGGGAAGGGTGATAGAAAGGGAGTAACAAGGGGAAGGGTCCCAAGGCTCGGGTACTGAGGCTCAGGTCCTGGATGGGATCAAGTGCAGGAACATGCAGATGGGCTGGGGTGGGGGACTTGGGAGTCCGGAGATGCTCGGTCACCCAGATGCCTTGCACCTGTCCATCTCAAACACACTGCTCTGGGGGACAGGGAGCCTTGAGTCTGCTTCTGCCTCAGTACCTGATGTGGCTCTGGAGAAGCTTCTTCCCCTCCAGCAGCCCAGGTCTGAGAAGTGTGGCTTTTGGGTCCCGTGGCTTTGGCATTCTAGGCTGGGAATGGCCTGCACCCATCTGAAGCTTTTGCAGCCACACATGGGCCACAGAGCTGATGCAGCTGCTTTCCCTGGCTGGAGAGCCAGGGGGCGTACAGATGGGTGGCCCATACCCTGCTCAGGCCCAGATGCCCACTCCGTGCCTGGGAACACGGTGACAACAGAAGTGAGAGGGAGGCTCTTGGTCAGGGCCTTAGACGCTGCAAAGGTAACTTGTCTGAAGAAAAAATACCTGGACACCACGTAATTGGCCTCTTCAGTTGCTGGTGTCCTGGTTGCCTCGTCTTTGATCAGGTCCACACCGATGAAGAGCCCAGTGCCCCTGGAGCAGAAAGACAATGTCTTAGGAGGCCAGGCCCAAGGGACCACGGTCCTGGGCCTCAGCCAAGCCCCTGTCAGCTCTGGGGCTGTTCCTCGGCCTCTTGGGGAGGCTAAGTGCTGTAGGGACTCTCAGAGGGTGGTGACCCAGTTCTAGGAAGTAACTGATGGGAGGGACCCCAGGGGTAACAGAGGAAAGGTTGGGGGTCTGAGCCTAGTTTGATCCTGGTTTTCCCTTCCCTAGAAGCGCCATTCTGGACAAGAGCACCTCTCAGTGCTTTAGTTCTGTGGAGCAGAGAGAAAAATCCCGCCCCCCAACCCCGACCCGGGTGGTTAGGTGATACAAGAACCCCCCCCCCCCCCCACTTGGCCCCTAGCAGCTGCCCTGAGCCTCACCTGACGTCCCCAATGATGGGATGTTTGGCTTTCTGCTGTCTGAGGAGCTCCATCAGGAAGCTGCCCACGGAGGCGGCATGGGCCTGCAGCTGTTCCTTCTCTAGGACGTCCAGGACGGCCAGGCCCACGGCACAGGACACCGGGCTGCCTCCAAACTGAGCCGGGGCACAAAGGGCGTGTCAGATGCTCAGGAAAGTGGGCTGTGCCTCAGGGAGCATGAGGGCAGAACTGCCACCCACGTTCCAAGGGCAGCGACGAGCACAGGCCCGAACCCCTCAGAATTAAGGGGACTCGGGCAAATGGGGTTCTCCTGAAGCCCCCGTGGGCTGTCCTGCCTTTCCAGGTGCTGATGTGACTGTAACTCAGGTAAGGCACCCTCAGGGGTACAGGAGGAGCCCCAAGAGGCAGAATCAGAGGAGAGGAGTGGTCATTCCCACAGAGCTGGTTTTTGTCAAGAGGCTTTAGGGCCCCATCTCCCAGGTCAGGGCCAGACCCAGAGCATTGGACTCGTTCCCATCACCTCCTTCAGAGAGGGTCAAGAGCACCATGCTGGAGCCACACCCAGGAAAAGCCACTCTGTCATTTGGCTCAGTGCTCTGTTGTTTGACAGATTTTAGGGTGCAGACCATAAGTCAGCGGACTGTAAGCCACATGTGGCCTGAGGATTTGTGTGTGGCTTGCATGGCATCAAAAGCTTTGAATTAGGTGCTAATGGTAAATATGTATTCTTGACTTAAACCTGGCCTGTCTACACAGGAACTGGCTGTCCCCTTCGGGCACCCTGACTGCTTGGACTCTCTTCCTCTGCCTGGCTTTGCAGATGTCTGAGTGGGGACCTGTGTTACAGAAAGTTAGGAGTAAGGTGGTCTCTTGCAGACTATTTTTTTTTTTTAAACATACTTAAAAAGAAAACTATTGAGCTATAGTGTATATACAACAAACCGCATATATTTCCACTGTATATAGTTCAGTGCAATTTGACAAGTATATAGACCTGTGGAGCCTCCACCACAACGCAGATACCAAACGTTTCCATCACCCCCTGAAAGTTCCTTGTGTCCCTCCACTACTGGCCCAGGCAACCACTTGCTGTCAGTACAGTTTTGCCTTTTCCAGAATGTCGTATGAATGAAATCGCAGAGGATGTTCCCTTCTGTGCCTGGCCGCTTCTGCACAACATGGTTTTGAAAATTTCCTGTCTTGTGTGGATCAGTAGTTTGTTCATTTTATTGGTGCTAGTATTCCACGATATGGATGTTGCCATTTGTCTGTGCAATCTCCAGTTAATGGCCCCTTGCATTATTTTTTGATTTTGGCTATTACGAATAAAACCATTGAGAACATTTCTAACAAGGCTTCGTGCAAACGTATGTTCTCATTTCTCTTAGGAGTGGAGCTGCTGGGTTGTACGATCAATGTGTGTTGAGCTTTATAAAAAAAACTGTTAAGACTCTTCCGAAGTAGTTGTCCTATCACATTCCCATCATTTGTCTACAAAATTCCAGGCGCTCCCATCCTCAAAAAGGCTTGGAATTTTTTTCTAATGGGTGTGTAATGGTGTCTTGCTAGATCATCTTCAAAATCTGTGAGCAGAGCCCCATGCTTGAGCGCATAAGAAGCTTCCTAGGTGAGTCTGCCATGAGGCGGATTTCTAATCCGTCCAAAACAAATTATGTGTGGAACGGACACAGGGGATGGACCAAGGCTACTTACTGTATAGTATTATTAACCATGAACTTGTTAAAAGGTGGAGTGTATGTATTATAGCATCTTTTGTTTGGAACCATGACCTGGCCAAGATGCTGAACTGGCACAATAGACAGGTTGACCTGTGGCCCCAAGATCATTCCAGAAGAGCAACAGAAGATGAACAAGGGGCGCCTGAGTGGTTAAGTCTCCGACTGATTGTGGCTCAGGTCAGGATCCCACGGTTTGTGAGATGGAACTCCGTGTCGGGCTCTGTGCTAACAGCGCAGAGCCTGCTTGGGATTCTTTCTCTGTCCATACCCCACATGCGCACACACGTGCACGTGCTCTCTCAAAATAAACATTTATTTCATTTCATCTCATTTTATTTCATTTTATTTAACGTTTATTTATTTTTGAGACAGAGACAGAGCATAAATGGGGGAGGGTCAGAGAGAGTGGGAGACACAGAATTGGAAGCAGGCTCCAGGCTCTGAGCCATCAGCCCAGAGCCCGACGTGGGGCTCGAACTCACGAACTGTGAGATCGTGACCTGAGCTGAAGTCGGACGCTTAACCGACTGAGCCACCCAGGCGCCCCTCAAAATAAACATTTAAAAAAAAAAAAAATGAACAAGTTCTGACATAGTCCTGGAGAATCTAGAAGGTCATGCATACGCATAGGGATATGCTCATGCCCTGTGCCATTGCCTTTTCAGGAAAGACCTGAAAAGCTCTAAGCTCTCACCACTGGCTATCTTGAGGCCCTGCAGAAGGAGGAAGTGAAGGCTGAGACAGTTGTAGGCTGCATGGCTGAGTGTTGAAGTCCTGCCCTAACACATGCGGAACCATCTGTCAAAGGCTGAGAGATATTTAAGATATCTGTCCAATCATTAGATGATCACTAAGCCACCCAAGCAAAGACTAAAGAGATCATGTGTGACACAGAATACAAACTTCACAGACTTAGTTCGGAAAAGGCATTACACAGACAGTAATAAAAAATACCAAATTATAAGGAGGGAAAGTGATTTCCAAAGTTGGTGGATTATTGTCCAGTTTTCAGAAGAAAATTATGAAACCTGCAAGGAAAGAAGAAAGCAGGATTCCTACATGGGGGTGAGGAACAATCAATAGAAACTGTCCCTGGGGAAGCCAAGATGGTGGCCTTCCTAGACAAACATTATATATGTTTTTAACTTTAATTTTAATTTACTTTATTATTTTTTGATGTTTATATTTGAGAGAGAGAGAGCGAGAGAACGAGCACAAACTGGGGAGGGGCAGAGAGAGACAGAGACAGAATCTGAAGCAGGCTCCAGGCTCTGAGCTGTCAGCACAGAACCTGATGCTGGGCTTGAACCCACAAGCCGTGAGATCAGTACCTGTGCCGAAGTCAGATGCTTAACCAACTGAGCCACCCAGGTGCCGCTAGACAAACCTTTTAAATCAGGTGTTATGCATGTATGTTAAAAGTTGAAACCATACTGCAGGAACTAAAAAAGCAAAGCATGAAAATGACGTCTCACCAAATACAGAATATCATTAAAGAGACAAAGTTTTAAAAAAAATTTTTTTTTAACGTTTATTTTTGAGACAGAGACAGAGCATGAACGGGGGAGGGTCAGAGAGAGGGAGACACAGAATCTGAAACAGGCTCCAGGCTCTGAGCTGTCAGCACAGAGCCTGACGCGGGGCTCGAACTCACGGACCGCACAAGATCATGACCTGAGCTGAAGTCGGCTGCCCAACCGACTGAGCCACCTAGGCGCCCCTGACAAATTTTTTTTTTTTTTTTTTAAATTTTTTTTTCAACGTTTTTTATTTATTTTGGGGACAGAGAGAGACAGAGCATGAACGGGGGAGGGGCAGAGAGAGAGGGAGACACAGAATCGGAAACAGGCTCCAGGCTCCGAGCCATCAGCCCAGAGCCTGACGCGGGGCTCGAACTCACGGACCGCGAGATCGTGACCTGGCTGAAGTCGGACGCTTAACCGACTGCGCCACCCAGGCGCCCCTGACAAATTGTTTTTTAATGTTTATTTTTTGAGAGAGAGAGAGTGCAAGCAGGGGAGGGGCAGAGAGAGAGGGAGAAAGAGGATCCAAACCGGGTTCCACACTGACAGCAGAGAGCCCAATGCGGGGCTGGAACTCATGCACTGTGAGATCAGGACCTGAGCCAAAGTCAGGTGCTCAACTGACTGAGCCACCCAGGTGCCCCAAGAGACAGAAATTTCAAAAAAGAACTAAATGGGAATTCTGGAGTTGAAAAGCACAGTAACTAACGAAAAATTCACCAGAGAGGCTCAACAGTAGATTTGGGCAAAGAGGTGAAGGAATCAGCAGATTTGAAGATCTGTCAATTGAGATAGTCCTGTGTGAAAACCAGAATGAAACCGTGAACAGAGTTTCAGCAACCTGTGGGACACAATGACACAAACCAGTATTTGCAAATGGGAGTCCCAGAAGGAGAAGAGGAGAGAGGGAAAGAGACACAAGGACAAGGAAAGTAGGAGAAATGGGTGAAGGTGGTCAAAAGGGGACAAATTTCTAGTTATAAAATGACTACATCATGGGGATGTAATGTGCAGCATCGTGACTGTAGTTAATGATGCCGTATCATATATTTGAAAGCTGCTAAGAGAGTAGATCTTAAAAGTTCTTATGGGGAAAAAAACATACCTGTGTGGTGATGGATGCTAACTGGACTTGTGGTCACTTCAGAATACAGACAGATAATTGAATCATGTTGTATGAATCTAATATAATACCATATGCCAATTATAGCTCAATTAAAAAAAGAATACTGAAATCAGCAAGAGAGAAATAACTCACCATATGCAAGAGATCCTCAACAAGATTAACAGCTGATTCCTCATCAGAAACCACAAAGGGCGGGGGCAGTGGGGTGACATATTGCAAGTAATGAAAGAAAAAGATTAGGGCACCCCAGTTGGATAAGCATCTGACTCTAGATTTCAGCTCAGGTCACGATCTCACGGTTTGTGAGATTGAGCCCCGTGTCTGGCTGTGTACTGACAGTGTGGAGCCTGCTTGGGATCCTCCCTCTCCCTTTCTCTCTGCCCCTCCCCTGCTTGTGTGCTCTCTCTCAAAATACATATATAAACATTAAAGAAAATTTAAAAAATTAAAAACTGTGTGTTAGAGAAACTGCATGTTTAAAAAATAAATAAAAATGAAAGGGGGAACGAAGACAATTCCAGATAAATACTGAAAAGTGTCACTAGCAGATCTACTTTACAAAAAATACTAATGGTGTTTTTTCAGGCTGAGATGAAAAGTGATCAGATAGTAACTCAAATTCACATGAAGAAATAAAGAGCACTGGTAAAGACAACAAGTGGGTTGAAAGCAAAAGCGTGGAGATGGCACACTATGTAAACAGCAGAAGAGCTGGAGGAGCTGTACTAATAGAAGTAAAAGACTTGCAGATCAAAATTGTTCTTAGCAACACTGACAAGTAGTTTCTTATGCCAAAAGAGTCCATCTATCCAAAGGACGTGACCATTACAAACACATTTGTACTTAAAAACAGAGCCCCAAAATACACAAAGTAAGCACTGACAGAACTGAAAGGAGAAATCTACAACTCAGTGACAACTGGAGAGTTCAGTCTCTCATTTTCAGTCATTGAGAGAACCCCCACAGAAGATCAACATGGAAACAAGATGTGAACATCACTATAAGCCAACTAGACCTAACAGACGCATACAGAGCGGAATAAACAGTCTTCTCAAGTGCATCAATAGGTCAAAGTCACACGGACCCTTAAAAAATTTTTTTTAATGTTTATTTTTGAGAGAGCGAGCGAGTGGGGGAGGTGCAGAGAGGCACACACAGAATCCGAAGCAGGCTCCAGGCTCCGAACTGTCAGCACAGAGCCCAACATGGGGCTCGAACTCATGTACCGTGAGATCAGGACCTGAGCCGAAGTCGGGAGCTCAACCGACTGAGCCACCCAGGCGCCCCACAAGGGCATTTAAAAATACATGTGAATGCCATGGTTTGTGAGATGGAGCCTGCATCAGAGTCTGTTTAGGATTATCTCTCTCCCTCTCTCTCTGCCCCTCCCCCCCTCAAAATAAGTAACTAAAACATTAAAAAAATAGAAAATAAAAATACAGGTTAATGACAAAACACAACATGCCAAAATTTACGGGATGCAGTGATAGTAATTACATGAAGATTTATGTCTGTAATTACATGTGTTAGAAAACAGATCTCGAATAATCTAATTCCCCCCCCCCCCCCCACTAAGAAACTACAAAAAAGAGCAATCAAAACCAAAAGCAAGCAGAAGGAAGGGAATCCTAAAGATTGGAGTGGAAATACATGGAAATAAAGAAAAACAACAGAAAAAAAAAAATCAAAAGTTCGTTGAGAAGATAAATAAAATTGACCAACCTCAACTAGACTGCCAAAGATACTCAAATGTCTAAAATTAGGAATGAGAGGACCCATCACTACCAATCTTAAAGAAGCAAAAAGGATTATAAGGGAAGAATATGAAAAAATGTATGTCAGTGAGCTAGACAGCGGAGATGAAATGCACAAATTCTTAAAAGATGAAAACTACTGACATCGACTCTAAAAGAAACAGAAAATGTAAGAGACATATAGCAAGTATGGGGACCTGGGTGGCTCAGTCGGTTAAGTGTCTGACTCTTGATTTTGGCTCAGGTCATGATCTGATGGTTGTGAGATTGAGCCCTGCGTCAGGCTCTGCGCTCAGCATGAAGCCTCCTTTAAGAGTCTCTCTCTCCCTCTGTCCCTCCCCTGCTAGTGTGTGCTCCCTCCCTCTCTCTCTCTCTCAAGAAAGAAAAGACCTACAGCAAGTAAAAAGAAAAAATTAGTAATAAGTTCCCACAAACAACAGCCTAGAACCTGGGCACCTGGGGGCCTCGCACTAGCAGGCTTACAGCAATGCCAGCCAGGCAGGGGGCCAACTCCACCTGACAGTGTGCCCACAGGAGGTGCAGGCCTGCCACAACACAAGGGTGCACGTAGCCTACACAGGGAACACCCATGGAGCACCTGGCTCTGGTGGCCAGGAGGAATTGCTCTTCTGGGCCCCACAGGACATCTATGTAAGGCCACTCCTTCAAGACAGGGAGGTAATTGAACTACCTAATACATAGAAACAAATGCAGACAGGGGCACCTGGGTGGCTCAGTCGGTTGAGCGTCCGACTTCTGCTCAGGTCACCATCTCACACTCCGTGAGTTCGAGCCCCGCGTCAGGCTCTGTGCTGACAGCTCAGAGCCTGGAGCCTGCTTCAGATTCTGTGTCTCCCCCTCTCTCTGCCTCTCCCCTGCTCATGCTCTGTCTCTCTCTGTCTCAAAAATAAGTAAAAACATTAAAAAAAAATTTAAAAAACGCAGACAGTCGTGCAAAATGAGACAGAGAAATATGTTTTAAATCAAAGAACAAGACAAAACCTGAGAAAAAGAACTAAATAAAATCAAGATAGCAATATACCCAATAAAGAGTTCAAAGTAATGGTCAGAAAGATGCTTACCAAACTTGGGGAGAAGAATGGATAAAAACAGTGAGAACTTAAACCAAGAGACAGAAAATAAAAAAGCAATCAGAGCTGAAGAATACAATAAAGAAAAGGAAATATATACTAGAGGGAATAAACGTAGACTAGATGATACGGAAGAATGGATCAGTGATCTGGAAGACGGTAGTGGAGACCACTTAACTGGGACAGTAAAAAGAAACAAGAATTAAAAAACAAGATCATTTAAGGGGCCTCTGGGACAACATCAAGTGTACTAACATTCACATACTGGGGTCCCAGAAGGAGAGGAGAGAGTAAAAGAGACTGAAAACCTATTTGAAGAATTAAGGCTGAAAACTTGCCTAACCAAGACATACAAGTCCAGAAAGCACAAGTCCAAAATAAGATGAACCCAAAGAGACCCACACCAAGACATGTTATCATTAAAATGTCAAAAAGTAAAGACAGTGGGAATCTTAAAGCAGCAAGAGATGGGGCACCTGAGTGGCTCAGTCAGTTAAGCATCCAATTCTTGGTTTTGGCTCAGGTCGTGATCTCATAGTTTGTGGGTTCGAGCCCTGTGCTGCACTCCATGCTGACAGTGTGGAGCCTGCTTGGGACTCTCTCCCTCTCTTTCTCTCTGCCTCTCCCCTGCTCCTGCTCTCTCTCTCAAAAATAAACATTTAAAAAAAATTTTTAATATTTTTATTTATTTTTGAGAGAGAGCAAGTGAGCGAGTGTGAGCAGGGGAGGGGCAGAGAGAGAAGAGGAGAGAGAATCCCAAGCAGGTTACACACTGTGAGCACAGAGCTGTGGAGCACAGAGCTCCACAGAGCAGCACAGAGCTGCAGGGCTCAAATTCACGAACCATGAGATCATGACCTGAGCCGACCCAAGAGTTGGCCACTTAACTGATTGAGCCACCCAGGTGCCCCCAAAATAAATAAACTTTAAGAAATAATAAAAAAATAAAAGACATGAAAAAAAGCAGCAAGAGAAAAGCAAGTAGTAAGGGAACACTGATAAGACTATCAGCTAATTTTCAGGAGAAACTTTGTAGGTCAGAGGCTCCTGGGTGACTCAGTTGATTATAAGCATCCAACTTCAGCTCAGGTCATGATCTCATGGCTCGTGAGTTTGAACCCCACATCAGGCTCTTTGCCGTCAGCACGGAGCCTGCTTTGGATCCAGGACAGAGGAGCCTGGTTTGGCTCTGTCCGCCCCCCTTCTCTGCCCCTCCCTTGCTCATGCTTGCGTGAACACTCCCTCTCAAAAATAAACATTAAAAAAAAAGGAAAAAAAAAACTTTGTTGGTCAGAAGGCTGTGATATAATATATTCAAAGTGCTGAAAGGGAAAAACAAACCAACAAACAAAACCTTATGACCAAGAATACTCTGCCTGGCAAGGTTATCATTCAGAGTATAAGTAGAGGTAAAAGAATTTCCTGGTCAGCAAAAGCTAGGAGTTCGTCACCATTATACTGGCTTCACAAAAAATATTAAAGGGACTTTTTAAAGCAGAAAAGAAAAGACAGTAACTAGAAATAAGGAAATATGAGAAAAAAAAAAACCCTCACTGGTAAAGGCAAACATAGAAAAAGTAGTGGAACAACCACTTATAAAATGGTGAAAATGTGACATCAAAACCATAAAATGTGTGTGTGGGGGGGAGTGGAGTAAAAATGTAACTAAAAAACATTTTTTTTTCCTTAGAGACAGTGTGAGTGGGGGAGGGGCAGAGAGAGAGAGAGAGAGGGAGACATAGAATCCGAAGCAGGCTCCAGTCTCTGAGCTGTCAGCACACAGCTCGATGCAGGGCTTGAACCCACGGACCGTGAGATCATGACCTGAGCTAAAGTCCAGTGCTTGACTGACTGAGCTATCCAGGTGCTCCCAAAATATAATGTTTTTAGAATGAGTTTGAACTTAACTACCAATTTACAACAGACTGCTATACACAGCTTGTTATATATGAATCTCATGGTAACCACAAACCCAAAACCTATAATAGATGCACAAAAAAAAAACCCAGAAAGGAATCTAAGCATAACAGTAAGGAAGGTCATCAAAGCACAAGAAAGCAAGAGAAAAAGCAATAGAGAATTGCAAAACCAGCAGAAAAGAAAATGGCAGTAAATACATAGCTATCAATAATCACTACAACTGTAAATGGACTCAATGATCCAGTCAAAAGACACAGGGTAGCTGAATGGATTAAACAAAGGAACAAACCCAGGACTCATCTATATGCTGGCTACAAGAGACTCACTTCAGACTTAACATACAAACTGGAAGTAAAGAGATGGAAAAAAGATAATCCATGCAAATAGAAGCAAAAAGGTAGCAATACTTATATCAGACAAAATATACTTTAAAACAAAGATTGAAATAAGAGATAAAGAAGAGCATAATATAATGATAAAAGGGATCATTTAAAAAAATTTTTTTAACATTTTTATTTTTGAGAGATAGAGACAGAATGTGAGCGAAGCAGGGGCAGAGAGAGAGGGAGACACAGAACCCAAAGCAGGCTCCAGGCTCTGAGCTGTCAGCACAGAGCCTGACACAGGTCTCAGACTCACCAGCTGTGAGAATATGACCTGAACTGAAGTTGGACACTTAACGGACTGAGCCACCCAGGCACCCCAGAATAAGTGCACATGGAACATTCTCCAGTACAGATCACAAGGCCACAAAACAAGTCTAATAAATTGAAGATGAATGAAATCACACTTACCAACCACAACAGTGTGAAAGGAGAAATCACTGACAATAAAGGAAATGGAAGAAATACAAACACATGGAGGCGAAACAAGATGCTACTAAACAACCAATAGGTTAATGAATAAATCAAAGAGGAAATAAGAAAATACCTGTGACAAAAATGAAAAAAACAATGCTCCAAAATCTATGGGAAACAGCAAAAGCAGTTTTAACAGGGCAGTATAGTGACACAGGTCCATATCAAGAAACTGGAAAAATCTTAAATACATATTTTTTAATGTTTATTTTTGAGAAAGAGAGACAGAATGCAAGCAGGGGAGGGGCAGAGAGAGAGAGACACAGAATCAGAAGCAGGCTCCGGGCTCTGAGCTGTCAGCACAGAGCCCAACATGGGGTTCAAACTCCTGGACTGTGAGATCATGACCCGAGCCGAAGTCAGACACTTAACCGATGAAGATACCCAGCTGCCCCTAAGAAACCGGAAAAATCTTAAACAATCTGAGCTCACACCTAAAGGAGCTAAAAAAAAAAGAATAAGGTCAAAAGTCAGTAGAAGGAAGAATATAAAGATCAGAACAGAAGTAAATAAAGACTAACGACAAAAAAAAAAAAATCAATGAAATTAAGAGCTGGTTCTTTAATAAACAAAATTGAAAAACCTTTGGTCAGACTTGTCAAGAAAAAAGAGAGAGGACCAAATAAAATTAGAAGTGAAAGAGAAGTTACAACCAATACCACAGAAATATAAAGGATCATAAAAGATTTTCATGAACAATTATATGCCATTAAATTGGACAACCTAGAAGAAATAAATAAATTCCTAGAAACATGCAATCTTCCAAGACTGAATCAGGAATAAAACAAAAATCTGAACAGATGATTATTAGTAATGAATTTCAATCAGTAAAGAAACAAAAACGAAAACAAAGAAAACTCCCCCAAACCAAAAGTCCAGGACCAGACAGCTTCATAGGTGAATTCTACCAAACATTTAAAGAGTTAATACCTATCTTTCTGAAACTTTTCAGTTTATTCCAAAAAACTGAAAAGGAAGGAACACTTATTTATGCTCATGAGGCCAGCATTACCATGATACCTAACCCAAAGACACTGTAAAAAAACGAAAATTACAAGCCAATATCCCTGATGAACATAAGATGCAAAAATGCTTAACAAAATACTAGTAAACCAAATTCAACTAATACATTAAAGCTCATACACCATGATCACATGGGACTTATTTCTGGGATGCAAGGATGGTTCAATATCTGCAAATCATTCAATGTGATACATACACCACATTAACAAAACAAAGGATAAAAATCAGTCAGTCAAGAGATGAAGAAGCATTTGACAAAATTCAAAATCCATTCATAATAAAATCTCTACAAAAGGTGGGTACAGACAGAACATACCTCAAACACAAAAAAGGGCATACATGGCAAACCCACAACCAACATCATACACGATAGTGAAACGTTGAAAGCTTTTCCTGAAGAAGACAAGGATACTCCCTCCTGCCACTTTTATTGAACACTGTCCTAGCCACAGCAATCAGGCAAGACAAGGAAATAAAAGACATCCAAATTAGAAAGAAGGAGTAAAACGGTCATGATGCACAGATGACCTACTACAATATAAGAAACTCTCAAGTCTGCACCCCAAAACTATTAGCATAAAGGAATTCAGTAAAGTTGAAGGATGCAAAATAAACAGAAATCTTGTGTCTCTATATACTAGTAGCAAATTATTGCAGAAATTAAGGAAACCATCCCGTTTACAATTGCATCAACAAATAATTAGGAATAAATTTAACTGAGGAGATGAAACAGCTGTCCCCTGAAAACTGTAAGACACTGATGAAAGAAATTGAAGATGACACAAATAAATGGAAAGATATACTGTGCTCATGGGTTGGAAGAATTAATATTATTCCCATGTCCATACTACCAAAAGCAGCCTATGGATTTGATGCGATCCGTATCAAAATACCCAGTGACATTTTTTTCACAGAACTGGAACAAATAATCCTAAAAAGACTCCCAATAGCCAAAGGAACTTTGAGAAAAAGGAACAAAGCAGGAGGTATCAATCATACTCCCAGATTTCAAATGATACAATTTATAGTAATTAAAACAACATGGCACTGGCACAAAACCAAACACGTAGACAAATGGAACAAAATAGAGTCCAGAAATAAACCCACACTTATTTGGCCAATTAATCTATGACAAAGGAGGCAAGAACATACAATGGAGAAAAGACAGTGTATTCAATAAATGGTGTTAGGAAAACTGGACATCTACATGCTAAAGAATGAAACTGGACCACTTTCTTACATCATATATAAAAATAAGCTCAAGATGCATTAAAGACTTAAATGTAAGACCTAAAACCATAAAACTCCCAGAAGAAAACAGGCAGTAAACTCTTGGACATTTATCTTTTTGGATCTGTCCAGGCAAGGACGACAAAAGCAAAAATAAACCATTCGGACTACATCAAACTGAAAAACTTTTGCACAGTGAAGGAAATCATAAACAAAACGAAAAGGAAACCTACTAAATGGAAGAAGATGTGCAAATAAGAGATCTCATAAGGGCTTAATACCCAAACTATATAAAAACTCACAAAACTCAGTATCAACTGTTTTTTCAGAGTCCACATAAAAGTGAAATCATATGGTATGTGTCGTTCTCTGATTTGTTTCACTTAGCCCAGTACTCTCTAGCTCCATCCTTATTGTCACAAGTGGCAAGATTTCATTCTTTTCTATGGGTGAGTAATATCGCACTGTGTACATCATATACCACGTCTTCTTTATCCATTCACAAATTGACGAACACTTGGGCTGCTTTCCTATCTTGGTTCTTGCAAATAACGCATGATGAACACAGCAGTGGATAGTTCTTTTCAGATTGATGTTTTTATTTTCTTCAGATAAATTCCTAGAAGTGGAATTGCTGGGTTATATGGTAGCTCTATTTTAAGTTTTTTTTTTTTTTTTTCTTCCAGAAACCTCTGTACTGCTTTCCATAGTGACTGCACCAATGTACATTCCCATCAACACCTTTTCTCCACATCCTCGCCAACACCTGTTATTTTTCATCTTTTTGATAAAGGCCATTCTGATAGGTGTGAGGAGATACCTCATTGTGGTTTTGATTTGCATTTCCCTGATGATGAGTGGTGTTCAGTATCTTTTCATGTGCTTGTTGGCCATCTGTAGGTCTTTTTCGGAAAAATGTTTATTCAAGGCTTCTGTTCATTTTTCAACTTTTTTTTTTTTAATTATTAAGTTGTGTAAGTTCTTTACATATTTTGGGTATTAACCCCTTCCTGGATGTATGATTTGCAAATACCTTTTCCCATTCAGTATGCCACCTTTTTGTTTTGTTGATAGTTTCCTTCTCTGTATACAAGCTTTTTGATTATAGATGTAATCCTATTTAGTTATTTTAGGTTTTGTTGCTGGTCAACTTTGACAGGGGCGTCAAGACCATTCAATGGGGTAAAAATAGTCTTTTTAAAAAATATGTTTTAAATATTTTAAATAAACAAGTGGGGGAGGGGCAGAGAGAAGGGGACAGAGAATCTGAAGCGAGCTCTGCGTTGACAGCAGTGAGCCTGATGTGGGGCTTGAACTCCCAAATTGCGAGATCATGACCTGAGCTGAAGTTGGATGCTCAACCAACTGAGCTACCCAGGTGCCCCAAGGATAAAAATAATCTTCAGCAAATGGTGTTGAGTCAACAAGATATCCACATGCAAAAGAGTCAAGTTACCCCTACCTCATACCATATGCAAAATATTAGCTCAAAATAAACCAATGACCTAAATGTAAGAGCTAAAATCATAAAATTCTTAGAAGAAAGCAAAGGTGTAAATCTTCATGACCTTTGATTCATCAGTGGTTTGTGAGATATGACTTGAAGGCACTCACAAGCAAAAAAATAATTGGACTCCCTCAAAATTAAAAACTCTGTGCTTCAGAGGAGACTACCAAGAAAGTGAAAAACAAGTCAGAAATGGGGGAAAATATTTCCAAATTATCTATCTGATAAGGATCTAGTACCTAGGATATGTATCTAATTCTTAGGGTGCTGGGTGGCTCAGTAGGTTGAGCATCCAACTTAAAAAAATTTTTTTAAATGTTTATTTATGTTTGAGAGAGAGAGAGAGAGAGAGAGAGAGAGAGAGAGAGAGAACGTGAGTGGGGGAGGGGCAGTGAGAGAGGGAGACACAGGATCCAAAGCAGGCTCCAGGCTCTGAGCTGTCAGTATAGAGCCTGACACGGGGCTCGAACTCACAAACTCAGGGATCATGACCTAAGCCAAAGATGGATGCTTAACTGATGAGCCATCCAGGCACCCTGAGGATCCAACTCTTGATTTCAGCTCAGGTCACGATCCCAGGGTCATGGTATTGAGCCCTGCATCAGGCTCTGCACTGAGCATGGACCTTGCTTAAGATTCTCTCTCTCTCTCTCTGCCCCTCTCACCCAGTTATGCATGCTCTAAAATAAAAACTTTTTAAAAATTAAAGATTCTTACAACTCAGCAAAAAGAGATAAGTAACCCAATTAAAAAAATGGGCAAAGGACAATGAGTAGACATTTCCTAAAGAATATATAAATGGTCAATTAACTATATAAAAAGATGCTCAGCATCACTAGCCATGAGGGAAATGCAAACCACAATGAAGTACTATTTCACACTCACTAGGATGGCTATCATAAAAGACAGAAAATAACAATTCTGGAGAGGATATGGAGAAATTGGAACCCCTATACATTGTGGGCGGGCATGTAAAGTGGTACAGCTGCTTGGACAAAGTCTGTCATTTCTCAAAAAGTTAAACCTAGGGTTGCCATACGATCCAGCAAGTCTACTCACAGGTGCCTACTCAGTAGAACTGAATATATATGTCCAAACAAACATATGTACACACATGTTCACTGCAGCATTATTCATAAGAGCCAAGAAGGGGAAATGTTGATTAATGGAAGAATGGAAAAATGCAATGTGGCATTATTCATACAATGGAATTATTATTCATCCACAAAAGAGAATGAAGTACTGATTCATGCTATAACATGGATGAACCTTGAAAATATTATTCTATGTGACAGAAGTCAGACACAAAAGGCCACATGTGTGATTTCATTTATATGAAATACATTTATAAGAACAGACATATCCATTGAGATAGAAAGGACAGCGACTGCCAGGACTTACAGAGGGAAGGCAACAGGGAGTAGCTGCTAATGGGTATGGGCCTGCTTTCTGGGTGATGGAAATGTTCCAGAATTAAGACAGTACTGATGGTGGTACAACTTGGTGAGTACACTAAAAACCACTGAATTTTTATTTAAAGTTTGTTTATTTAAGTCATCTCGACACCCCACATGGGGCTCAAACCCACAACCCTGAGATCAAGAGTTGCATATTCCACCAACTGAGCCAGCCAGATACCCCCTAGCTAAAATATTTAAATATAAGGCCCTGATAAAAAATATTCTTAGGCACACAAGATCGCAGAAGTTCTGCAATATAAAGGCTTACACTGAAAATGATTTGAGATGGAATACTTTTAATACAGATACTATTAAAAGAGAAAAGCATGGGGCACCTGGGTGGCTCAGTCGGTTAAGCGGCCGACTTCGGCTCAGGTCATGATCTCACGGTCCGTGAGTTCGAGCCCCGCGTTGGGCTCTGTGCTGACAGCTCAGAGCCTGGAGCCTGTTTCAGATTCTGTGTCTCCCTCTCTCTGACCCTCCCCCATTCATGCTCTGTCTCTCTCTGTCTCAAAAATAAATAAACGTTAAAAAAAAATAAAAAATAAATAAAAAAAAAAAGAGAAAAGCATGATAAACTGAAATTATAAATGAAGATGTTAGCAACAGGCCTAAATATACCAATAATTACATTAAATTTAAATTGTCTTAAGTAATCACTTTTAAACTAAAATATTAACAAATTTACACCAAAACCCCCCAAATTCTAGATATATATTCAATAAAAGAAACACATCTAAAGCTGACTGAAAGGTGGACTCATATCAGATAAAATATGATTTAAGACCCAACATCATTATTAGGAATGGAAAAGATTACTCTTTGTGATAAAGATTCAATTCCTGGAAAATTGACTACTGTTTTACACCATACACGAAAATTAACTCAAAATGGATTAAAGATTTGAATATAAGACCTGAAACCATAAAACTCTGAGAAGAAAACATACCTGATAAGTTCCTTGACACCAGTCTTGGCAATTTTCTGGATTTAACACCAAAAGCAAAGGCAACAAAATAAACGAGTGGGACTACATCAGACTAAAAAGCATCCGCACAGCGGAGGAAACCATCAACAAAATGAAAAGGCAACTGACCAAATGGGAGAAAATATTTGCAAATCATGTATTTGATAAGGAGCTAATAGTCAAAATATATACAGAATACACACAACTCAATAGCCAAAAAGCAAACAATATGATTAAAAAATGGGCATTAAAAGATCTGAACAGACATTTTCCCAAGAGGGCACACAGATGGCCAACAGGTACACAAAGAGGTGCCCAACATCACCAGTCATCAGGGGAATGTAAATCAAAACTGTGGTATTACCTCGTACCTGGGAGAATGGCTATTACCAAGAAGATAAGAAATAGCAAACGTTGGTGAGGATGTGGAGAAAAGGGGACCTTTGTGTACTGTTGGTGGGAATGCAAATAGGGGGAACCACTATGGAAAACCGAACAGAAGTTCCTCAAAAATTAAAACTAGAATGATCAGGGGCACCTGGGTGTCTGAGTCGGTTGAGCCTCTGACTTCCGCTCAGGTGACGATCTCGTGGTTCATGAGTTAGAGCCCCACATCAGGCTTGCTGCTGTCAGCCTGTCAGTGCAGAGCCCATTTCGGGTCCTCTGTCCCCCTCTCTCTGCCCCTCCCCTGCTTGCACTCTCCCCCAAATGAATAACTATTAAAAAAAAAAAAGAACTACCATATGATCCAGCAATTCCACTTCTGGGTATTTATCCAAAGGAAACATAAACACTATCTCAGAGATATCTGCACCCCACCATGTTTTTTGCAGCACAATTTTCAATAGCTAAGACAGAGAAGCAATCTAAATGTCCACTCATGGTTGAATGGATACAGAAAATGTGGTATATATTCACAATGGAATATTATCCCACCTTAAAAAAAAGAAGGAAATCTTGCCATTTGTGACAACATACCCTGTACCTTGAGGACATTATGCTAAGTGACATAAGTCAGACAGAGAAAGACAAATAATATATCTCACTTATTTGTGGAATCAAAACTAAAAGCAAAAAACAAACCCAAGATGGAACTCTTAGATACAGAGAACATATTGGTAGTTGCCAGAGGTGAGAGGGTGGGGGTTGGGCAAAATTAGTGAAGTTGGTCTAAAGTTACAAACTTCCAATTACAAAATAAATAAGTTCTGGGGGCATAATGTACAGAATGGTTACCATAGTTAATAATACTCTGCTGTATTTTTGAAAAACCTAGAGCTGAATATTGCAGTGGTCCTCACTTTAAATTTAATTAATTAATTAATTTTTCTGAGAGAGTGAGCATGTAAGTGCACGTGAGCAGGGGAGGGAGAGAGAAGGAGAAAGAGAATCCCCAGCAGGCTTCATGCTCAGCATGGAGCCCAACGTGGGGTTCAGTCTCACAACTAAGATCATGACTTGAGCAGAAATCAAGAGTCAGAGGCTTAACAACTGAACCACCCAGGTGCCTCAGCCCTCACATTGTAGAACTTAGAATCCCTTTACACTCTCAAAAATTATTGAGGAACCCAAAGAGCTTCTGTTTATATAGGTTATATCTATTAATATTTACTGGATAGAAATTAAAACCTGGAAATATGAATAATTAATGTTAAGAAAATTAGTGTTAAATTAATTTTTGTTAGGGGCACCTAGGTGGCTTAGTCAGTTAAGCGTCCGACTTGGCTCAGGTCATGATCTCAGGATTCGTGGGTTTGGGCCCCTCATCGGGCTCTACTACGACAGCTTGGAGCCCGGAGCCTGCTTCAGATTCTGTGTTCCCTCTCTCTGCCCCTCCCCTCCTTGCACTCTTCTCTCTCTCTCTCAAAAAAAAAAAAACCCCCAAAAAACCCCAAAAACATTAAAAAAGAGATGAAATGAAAATCTATACCAAATATCATCCTTGATGGACAAGTATTATAAATATTCCTATAAACTGGACAAGTATGCCCACTGTCACCATTGGTTGTCAACTATGTATTGGAAGTCTCACCCAGTATAATCAAACAACTGCCATTTTTTTGAGAGGATATGATTTTTTACATAGGAACAAAGAAGAAAAGGTCTGCCTATAAATTACTAGAAGTGATAGAACAGTTTAGCATGAGAATGGATAAAAAAATTAATATACAAAAGTCCATATTTTATACAGCAGCAGCAAAGAGTATACAGATAAAGAGAGGTCATCTTTTATGATAGAAAGTTTCAAATATCTAGGAATAAATTTAATAATGTGTAAGATCTCTGTGGGGGAATTTATAAAACATGGAGAGGTATGCCATGTTCATGGGTAGCAAGATTCAATAATATACATCAATTTTTGTTTCAAATTCATCTACAGATTCAAGTGATTTCCCTATCAAAATTCCAACAGGGTTTTTCCTGTTTAAAGATAACTTTAAAATAAAACATCAGTGAAATAGTAAAGGGCCAGGATGGCCAGAACACTTCTGAAGAAGGAAAAAACAGGTCAGAGGAGAACTTTTCTACCAGACATACAGCTCATTAAGAAGTTCTAGTAATAAGGCAATGTGGTAGAGCAACAGATAGACAAACTGACTAGAAGAACAGAAAGAAAAACCTGGAAACACACCTGTGTGCATATGAACTCTGGTTACGTAATGCAGGTAGCATGTCCGATCAGCGGGGGAACAAAGGAAGCTAAAAACATGTTATTCACATTCACAGAGATGAAATGTGATTCCTGTTTCACACCATGTACAAAAATCACCTCCAGGTGGACTAAGGGCTTATATGTCAAAAAAAAAAAAAATGTTAAGATACCTGACAGAAACTGTAGATGAATACCTTGTAGACTTTAGCGGTAGGGAGAGATCTCTGAAATGAGACACAAAAAGAATTATTAAAGGAAAGACTGATGTAGTCCATGCTAAAATTAAAAAGTGTGGTTCAACAAAAAATATGTAAAAGAAGTGAAAGGCAAGTTATAAATGGGATGAACATATTCACAACCTACACAATTGACAAAAGGCCAGTATCAAGAATACGTGTGTGTGTGCCCCTGTGTACACACACACACACACACAAATGCATATATACACATACACAAATGCATATACACAGGCACACAAAACTCCTGCAAATAAGTAAGAAAAGCTCTAGTAACTCAATCAAAAAATGGGCAAAAGAAAAAACAGGCATTTGCAGAAAAGGAAACACATGGCCAATAAACATATGAAGATATCCAAAATCTATAAAGAACTAATATAACTCAACACTCAAAAAACAAATAATGCAATTAAAAAATGGGCAGAAGACACTAACGGAAATTTCTCCAAAGAAGACATCCAGATGGCCAACAGGCACATGAACAGATGTTTACTGTCACTTAACACCAGGGAAATGCAAATCAAAACTACAATCAGATATCACCTCACACCTGTCAGAACGCTAAAGTCAACAACACAAGAAATAACAGGTGTTGGTGAGGATGTTGAGAAAAAGGCACCCTTGTGCACTGTTGGGAATGCAAACTGGTGCAGCCACAGTATGGAGTTTGCTCAAAAAGTTAAAAAGAGAACTGCCTTATGATCCAGCGATGGCACTACTGAGTATTTACCCAAAGAATATTAAGAACACTAATTCAAAGGGTTACATGTACCCTATGTTTATAGCAGCATTATCTACAATAGCCAAGATATAGAAGCAGCCCAGGTGTCTATCGACTGATGAACGGATAAGGAAGATGTGGTATATATAAACAATGGAATGTTATTCAGCCATAAAAAGGAATGAAATCTCACCATTTGCAACAACATGGATGGAGCTAGAAAATATAATGCTAAGCGAAATAAGTTAGTCACAGAGAAAGACAAATACCATATGACTATGACTTCACTCCTATGTGGACTTTAAGAAACAAAACAGACAAGCAAAGGGGGAAAAAAGGGAGAGAGAGAAACAAACCAAGAAACAGACTCTTAACTAAAGAGAACAAACTGAAGGTTATCAGAGGGCAGGTGGGTGGGGGTGGGGGAAATAGGTGATGGGGATTAAGGAGCACACTTGTCACAATGGGTGTCACATTGGGTGTTGTATGGAAGCACTGAATCACTATATTGTACCCTTGAAACTAACATTATACTGTACGTTAACTAGAATTTAAATAAAAACTTAAAAACATATGAAGAGATGTTTCACGTAATTTGAAACCAGGGAATGGCGTATCAAGACCACTTCCTGACATGAGGGGCTACCATTTTAATCCTACTTGCCTGGCAAATGTTAAAAGGCATTTGAGAGGAAGTAGACCCACAGAATCTCTTACCCGCCACAGGCAGGATGCTAACTTGTGACCTACTGTGGAAAACAGATGTCATCATCTGTTAAAATGGAGGTGAACACAGACCCCCACGACCTAGCAATTACACTTGTAGGGTCTATTCCTAAGACAGACTCTTTGCACATGTACAACAGAAACTTATAAAAGTTATTTATAGCAGCAAAAAACATGGGGACAACCCCAGAGCACATCAAGAGGAATGGACAAATAAGCCAGGGCCCATTCATATGGTGGGGACAGTATAAAGCAGTCAAAACAAACTTCAGGGGTGCCTGGGTGGCTCAGTCGGTTAAGCGTCTGACTCTTGGTTTCAGCTCAGGTCATGATCTCAGGTTTCATGAGTTCAAGCTTTGAGTTGGGCTCTGTGCTGACAGTATGGAGCCTGCTTGGGATTCTCTCTCAACCCCTCTCTCTGTGTCCCTCCCCCCCCCCCCAATGTCTCTGTCTCTCTCAAAGTAAACACATACCTTAAAGAAACAACAAACTTCAGTGACAAACAATGTGGACAATTCTTAGTGACTTAATGTTAGGTGAAAAAAACAAATCTCCAAAGACAACATACAGCATGATACACGTTTTATAAGGTTAAAAAAACAACCAGAATAAATAATGAACGTGGTGATGGTTACCGGGGTGGCAGAGGCAATGAGATGGGACTGGGGAGCAACCATACGGGTAGATGCAGGTTACTGTCCAGGTCCTAACTTTCATTTGGAATAATGGCTTCTTGGATGCTTATTACATAAACAAAAGTACCTGGATAGCTGGCTAATGAAGAGAGGACCGTGCAGGGACAGAGGATGAGTCTTCATGAACCACGGTTTGTATGATCTAACTATGGGCACTTCAGGTTAAGCCAAAGAAATAAAAACCCAGATCTGTCTTTCAGCCCTCACAACACACTCCTTCCTGCTCCCAGGGCTGCTCCTCCCTGTTCCCCCAGACGCCCCACTCACAGGACACCCCTTCTCCGCCCTCCCTCCCCCATCCCTCGTCCCTTGTGCTGTCCCCGAATGCAAGCTGTCCACGCCTCCAAGGTCAGGTGTCTACAGGTCTGGTCCAGGGCAGGAGCTCTATCTGCGTGTCTCCTGGGCACAAAGTGACGATTTGCCAAACCATCAGCCCTCACCTTTAACGACCTCTGCCAACTTTTGCCCACCTTGCCCAATCCTGACATGTTTCAGCCCCAATTTGAACTGGCTCTTTTTTGAGAAGTCATAGTGAGTTCTTCCCTCGACGCTGTCCCTGCCCATGTCCTCCCTGTGGCCTGTGCCCAGACTTGGGTCTTCCTGTCTTAGACAAGATCCTTCTGGATCCGTTTCCCCACCTCTGGTTCTTTCTCTACACTGATCACCAGAGATCCTTCTCAAGTGTATTTCAGACCTCATCTGTCCCCAGTTAAAACCCTTCCATGGCTCGTCATGGCTCGTCATGGCTTGTCATGACGTCAGGATGGGTCCTGACTCCTCAGCTCTTTCTGAGGAAGCCCCTGATGATGACCATGCTCCCCTCACCCCCTGCATGTTCTCTCAGTGCCGCTGAACTTAGGGAAAGCTCTCCAGCCTCCCCCCCACACCCCCAAGGACAGGGAGCCATGCCCTCCTCCAAGCTCCAACTGGAATGTTAACTCTGCTCCCAGACCACTAGTCACCCAGACAGATGGAGCTCCTCACACATCTGCATCAGCTCAGGCACAGGGCCTGACACCCAGCAGGGAGAGAGGGCCTTTTGTATTCATTCTGCATACTTTACAAGGCACCGTCTCTTGAGACAGCTTTTAGACTGATGCGAGTTTTTAAAAGGTGTGTGGGGCACCTGGGTGGCTCAGTTGGTTGAGCGTCAGACTTTGGCTCAGGTCATGATCTTGCTGATCTTGGTTTGTGGGTTTGAGCCCCACAACAGGCTCTGCGCTGACAGCATGGAGCCTGCTTGGGACTCTGTCTCCCTCTCTCTCTGCCCCTCCTCTGCTTACGCTCTCTCTCTCAAAAATAAAGAAACATTAAAAAAAAAATTAAGGTTGTGTATATTTTTCCCTCTGACCTACAGTAACCCCCAAGGACAGCATCTTAGAAATCTGTGCACTGGGCACAGTGCTAGGCCTGTGGCCTTTGCTCTTTAAGGACCACCAAGGTGAGGCCCGCAGGACACACGGTGCTCCCTTGCCCTGGAGCCTTCACTCACCGTGTTGAAGTATTCGACGCCGGTGGCTTCAAATGCCCTTGCCACAGCTTGGGTTGTGGCCACACAGGCTACGGGGTGGCCATTGCCGATGGACTTGCCCATGGTGACGATGTCAGGGACAAAGTCTTCTCCTTGCAGTTGGAAGGCCCAGAAGTGCTGGCCCACTCGGCCAAAGCCCACTTGAATCTCGTCTGCGACAAAGACCCCTCCGGCCCTGTGGATGTGCCTGTGGCAGAGGACAGATGGCGACTGGGTCTGCGATAAGGAGGATCAGACCAGGAGCTCGGGGGTCTTGGACCCTGAACTCTGGTTCTGCCAGCACTAAGGTGGGGGCCTTAGGCAGGTGGCTGGCTTTCTCAGAGCCACCATTTCTTCTCAAAGTTCTGGCCAAGAGGCCAAGCTGAGGCTGGAATTTGGAACAAAGGTCGGGAAACCCCATTATTACAGCCCTGCCATCTCAGCTACTCACTCTGCCACTTCCTGGAAGAAGCCGGCAGGGGGGATGATCTGTCCTCCCACGCTGGGCAGAGACTCTGCAAAGAACGCTGCGATCTGTGGATGAGACAGGATGCTGGGGATACCACCGTGGAGGCACTGAGTGGCAGGCGGAGCATGTCCTGCCAATGCTGGCTCAGCACTGGCTCCAAGCAGGACCAGTCACCAGTGTGGCTGTGTGGCCATTTCGGGCTCCAGGTCACATCTGGCCTGTGACCGGGTTTGCTCTGGGGCCGCAAACCAACTCTTACCGCATGGAGTTCTCCAGACCCTTTGTACGCAGCATGTCCCAGGTTTCTCCCCATTGGCCTGTTCCTTCCCTGCTCCTCCCTGGTGACTCCCATCACCCCCACCGAGGGAAACTCAGCCCCCAGCCCTGATCCAGCCTCTTCCTTCATCCAGTCAGCACAGCCTCTGCCTCTCCAGTGTCTGTGCGCACGCTCAGCCCCTCCACCTGGACACACCTGCCTCCTGGCATATCTGTCACTTTCTGCCTTGGCCTCCTGCAGATGCCACCTGGTGGGATGCCTCTGGCAGTCCATCCTCCATCGGCCACCAGGGTGAGCCTCAGCTCAGTCGCCAAACTCATCACTGTCCTGTGTAAAGCACTTCCGTGACCCCATTTCTTACAGCTGTGACCTCCAAGCTATGTTTAGTCCTAGAGCTGCTTCAGAGGTTACCGCCCAGATGAAGGAAGGACTGATGGGGTAGGAAACAGTCTCTTTTCTGCTTTTATGTAAGTGCAGGCAAAGCATCTGAAATGCACACGCCGAGCTCCCCTGATCTGGTCCTGCCAGGCTTTCTGGCTTCATAGCCTGCTGCTCTTTGCTGTGTGTCCTGTGTTCAGCTGTCACTGCTGCAGCAAGACTTTCCAGAGAGCCCTCCCACCAACAGCTAACTCTGTCCAGCGGTCCCTGTGGCCACTGCTCTCCCAGTGCACACCCATCTGTCCTGTCTCTGCCCCTGAACTCCACGGCCACTACAACACAGGGGAAGGGCCTCCTCACGGCCTCAGGCTGGCCCTATTCAAATGTATCCCTGGTCTTACTGCTCTCCGGCCTCCAGCCTCCTGCACTGCCCTTGTAGGCCTACGTTCTGCCTGCTTCTCTAAGCTCATTTCCTGCCAGCTCGGCCAGGCCCCACAGTGATGTCTGCCTGGGTTGCCCCATGCCCCCTGAGTGCTAACCCTCTTCACGGAACCGTCCAGCCAGGGGCCTCTGGACTCCTGTAACACCCAGCACGTACCTTTATCTAAACTGTCTGCTGAGCAGGTAACACCCCCCCCCCCCAACTAGATTCCTAATGGGGGGGGGGCCCAGTTCCAGTTTCTCCCAGGGTCCCCGGTATCTAGTACTGGGTTGAAATGCCAGCCGCTGTTCGATTCACGGGACCTGTGCAGACACAGTTACCTTCCTGCCCTTTTCCTGTACGCTGTTCACCACGCGTTCCACCTCGCTGGCATAGGCCCCAGCCGGATTGGGGTGGTCCTCCCGGTAAAGACCCCGGTAGGTGTCTGGGAGAGGTGCCTGTGGGAGTGACAGCGCCGTGTCATCCAGGCTGGGGGGGTGAGCACCGACCTGTTGCCCACTTGGGCAGTGCATACCACATGGACCCACTCCTTCTGGCCATCCAGGTCTCGGAACTTGTAGGGGCTGATGTCAATCAGGGAACTCAGGTGACCATGATAAGCACTGAGGAGAAGAACGGAGGGGGCTCAGGAACGAGTACTCCATGGCCCAGTCCCGACCAACGTCCACCCACCTCAGGAGACACAGGGAAGACCAACCTTTCCAACACAGCCCCCGACTCCTGGGGCTGGGAACCAGCACGGGCCTTGGAGCCGGTAAGACTTCCCATATGGCCGCTTACTAGCTAGAATGGTGGCTAATCGGTTAACCTCTCTGGGTTCAGTTCTGTCTGCTGAGAAGTGGGGGGCGGGGGGTTCTCCTTCAGAACTGTCATTAATGCTCTAGCCCTGGGCCTGGTGCACAGCAGATACTCAATACCATCAGGGCTGTTTTAATACCAAACCGTGGGACCCATTCTCACCACCTTACAAAGCATTTTCTGCTGCCAGAAGAGAGGCCCTGGGGGAAAGAGCCCCCTGGTGTATGTAGGGGTGTCTCTATGGCCGGGTCTTCATATTTCCCTCCAGTAGCCCAGGCCCCTCCTCATCTTCCTGCCCAAGGCATTCAAAGCTGGAGCCTCAATGATCCCCAGTAAGTGGTGGGCCCAGGCTTCTGGAAATGGCACTTACTGGTCTAACACCACCACGTCCCAATGTCCCGTGTACTGGCGGGCCAGCCTCAGGGCCAGGTCATTGGCTTCTGACCTATGAAAGAAAAGGTGGGCCCCGCTCAGACTGCTGTCCAAGGGCTTTCCTCCTGGATACTTGCTTCCTACAGGGAAGTCCAGAGGGAAAGAAAAGCCCTGCCAGCAGCAAGAAGATTCTCAGGACACCATTTGTGACTCATTTGAGTTCATTCACTCAATCAACATTTTATCAAATGTGCTGGGAGCTGGGGTGGGGGTTGGAAATAGTAAGGAAAATAGGTCCTGGCTCTTCTGGAGCTTTCTACATTCTAGTAGGTATCATGAAAGCAAAATAAACAAAGAATGATCATTTTCGTAAGTGCCCCAAGAGAACCACATAGGGCCTCAATTGTGTCCCCCTAAATTCTTATGATGAAGCCCTAACCCCTACCACCTAAGAATGTGACTACTTAACATAAATTTATATGAATTAACATTTATTTATTTTTGAAAGACAGAGACAGGGTGAAAGTAGGAGAGGGGCAGAAAGCGGGGGGGGGGGGGGGGGAGACAGAATCTGAAGCATGCTCCAGGCTCTGAGCTGTCAGCACAGAGCCTGATGTGGGGCTGGAACCCAGAAACACAAGATCATAACCTGAGCCAAAGTCAGACACTCAACTGACTGAGCCACCCAGGCGCCCCTAAATTTATATACATTAAAATGAGGCTGTCAGGGTGGGGCTGATGTGGGGCTGGAACCCAGAAACACAAGATCATAACCTGAGCCAAAGTCAGACACTCAACTGACTGAGCCACCCAGGCGCCCCTAAATTTATATACATTAAAATGAGGCTGTCAGGGTGGGCCCTAATCCAATCTGACTAGTGTCTTTATACGAAGAGGAAACATGGGCACACAGAGACACAAGAGGCATGGACGCCAAGAAGAAAGACCAAGTGAGGACACAGCCAGAAGGTGGCCATTTACAAACCAAGGAGAGAGGCCTCAAAGAAGTCAAACCTGCTGACATTTTATTCTTGGATTCTGGCCTCCAGGAGTAGGAGAAATAAATTTGTTATTCAAGCCTCCCAGCCTGTGGCATTTTGTCATGGCAGCCCTGACTATCTAAAGGGGTCAGGGAAAACCTCTGTGAGGAGACACCACCAGAACTGAGTCCCCAGAGGGAAGTTTCTAGGCAGAGTGAGCAGCACGTGCAAGGGACATGTGCAGGAAAAGTGCTCGGTGTGCTCAGGGAACCGAGACGCACAAGGGAGGCAAGGGGCAGCATGGGAGAGGAAGTGGGGAGACATGCAGGGGCCCCACACACAGGACCTTGGAAGGCGCCTAGATTTTCTTCTCAGTGCCATGCCAAGCTACTGAAGAGTTTTTTATTTTTATTTATAGTAAAACCTTGGATTGTAACTTGTTCTGTGAGTGTTCTGCAAGATGAGCAAACATTTCTAACAAATTTTAACTTGATAAATGAGCAATGTCTTATGAGTGGTATGAGACACTGAATGTCACATGATCACAACTGAGCCAACGGTTCTTGAAATTTGCTTTGACATGCAAGTGCTTTGGATTACAACCATGTTTCTGGAATGAATTATGCTTGCGAACCAAGATTTTGCTGTATTTGTTTTTTTTTTAAGATTTATTTTATTTATTTATTAAAAAAATTTTTTTTAACGTTTATTTATTATTGAGAGACAGAGCATGAGCATGGGAGGGGCAGAGAGAGGAGGAGACACAGAATCTGAAGCAGGCTCCAGGCTCTGAGCTGTTAGCACAGAGCCTGATGCAGGGCTCGAACTCACAAACTGTGAGACCATGACCTGAGCCGAAGTCAGACGCTTAACCGACTGAGCCACCCAGGCACCTCAAGATTTATTTTATTTTTAGAGAGAGAGAGAATGCAAGCAGGGGAGAGGAGCAGAGGGAGAGAGAAAGAATCTCAAGCAGGCTCTACACTCAGCACAGAGCCTGACATGAGGCATGATCCCACGACCCTGAGGTCACGACCTGAACCGAAATCAAGAGGACACTTAATCGACAGAGCCACCCAGGTGCCCTGCTACTGAAGAGTTTTAATCTGAGAAGGGACGTGAATCAGCTCCCATCTGAGGAGGCAGCCTCCGGCTGTGTGGGCCTAATGGAGTAAAAGGGGAAGAGACAAGAGCTAAGGACACCCAGCTCAGAGCAGGTGGCGGCCATGGAGAACAGAAAGAGGGACAGAGGCAGAAGACAACTTGGGGACAGATGAAGTGGGCTTGCTGTAGGATTGGGAGGAGGGTGTGTGGTTCCTGCCTGGAGGAGAGATGCAGATAGTGTTGCCATTTACGAGGTGGGACAGGGTCGGGGTGGTGGGGGGGGGGGGCGGTGTCCTCCTGAGAATGCCAGTGACAGCCAGTGCCGTGGTCCCATACCAGACGTGGTCCCATGTCTTCTGTTGGTAGAAGACAACCAACTCCTTTTGGACCCATCGAGTTGGAGATGTTCCAGAAGTGGGCATTTAGAACCTTGGGGCTGGAACACATGGGAAGCATCCGGGCTTGAGACACAAATTTGGGAGTCATTAGCACGTGAACATGGAAAGACTTGGAAATGGATGAGATCACACAGGGAGAGGGCTCAGGACCAGCCGCAAAGAAGAGAGGAGAAGCGATTGGCAGAGGAGACCAAGGGGTGGCCAGAGGCTGGTGGAAACCGGGAGTATGCAGCATCCTGGAAGCGAGACTAGAAAGCACTTCTGGAGAGTGGTGATGCTGTCAACATTGCCGAGAGATAGTGTAAGGCAAGAGCAGCAAAGAGACCACTGGATTTGGCAATGTGGAAGTTGCTGGAATCCAGAGTGCATGTGATGGAATAAACCAGCAAACGTCCCTGACCCCACTGCCCAGGAAGCTCTCACTCCTGGACCCAGCCTTCTGCTCTTCCCTAATAAGCTCTGGTTCTGGCTTTGCCCCAGAAAGGACCCCAAGCTGAGTCCTTTCTTTGAACTACTATTTCCTTATCTGCAAACTGAAGATGGGAACTTACGCATCCTAGAAATTACCAAGGTGTGGTGGCAGGGGTGGGGGGGGGTACTGATGAATGAAAATGACAGTGGGGCATCTGAGTGGCTCAGTCGGTTAAGCATCCAACTTCGGCTTAGGTCATGATCTCACAGTTCATGAGTTCGAGGCCCACGTCAGGCTCTGGGCTGACAGCTCAGAGCCTGGATCCCCCTTCAGATTCTGTGTCTCCCTCTGTCTGCCCCTCCGCTGCTTGCACTCTGTCTCTCTCATGGTCTCAAAAATAAATAAACATTAAAAAAAAAAGAAAAAGAAAATGACAGTGATGATGGTAACACTCATTACTATAACCCAAATGCCATGACTCGGTTTGTTGGAGTGTTCTGTCCCAGGCAAGGCTGGGCCAGACCTACGTACACATCATCATCTGCTGTTTCTGTCCCCGCTGCCATTACTAGCGTTAGCTATCATCACCTGTCACCTGGCTGCTGAATTGGTGCCTAATGGGGTCCATTCTTGCTCTTCTCCAGCCCCGATGACATCACTTGCCTGATTAAAACCCTCAGATGGCTTCCCAGTGTTCTCAGGATAAAAACAAATTCCTCACTTGGAATGTGTCAGCTCATACCCTCTCCTCTCCCTTTGGGTCCTCAAGTGTGCCAGATGCCATGCCCTGACTGCTGCAGGGCCTTTGCACAGGCTGAGCAACCCTGACGTGAATACTTCTGGTGAAGTGGGCAGCTTCCTTCCTGCTCAACAGCTCTTTGCCTGATAGAGAAGTCTTCCCTGACCCTCTGCTGGCAGGCTTTGGCCCCTCACCGCTTCTCTGCCTCATCAGGTCCCTTCCTTCTCCTCCAGACAATGACCTCTGCATTTCTGTGAAGGACCAGTTGATGTTTCTGTTCCTTACTGAGCGAGCTGAGGGCAGGGATTTTGGCTATACCCCCCAGCTGGGCCTGTGTATTCATAAGGCAGAAGTAAAGGAACATATTACCTAGGTAAGCCCCCAAGACAATCATGGAGACAATCATGCAACAGAGGTACTGGCATGCCTTACTAAGAGACCAGAAAACTGGGATCTGACAGAGTGAGCACCAGGGTCTACAGAGGGGAGTGTGGGCTCCCGACTCTGCAAGGGCAAGGCTGCCTCGCTCCCAGTGCTTGCTGGGTCAGCCACACTAGGTTTCAATAGGTGAGCAATTCTGTCTTCACCACCGGCCGAAGTCCACTTACCCAGAATTCAGGAAATAAAACACAGAGAGCTTCTCCGGCAGGGTCTCTGATAGCCTCTGTGCATAATCCACGATGTTGTCGTGCAGGTACCGGCTGTTGGTGTTCAGCACCTGGTTTTGTTCGTGCGCTGCTCGGACCACGAGAGGGTGGCAGTGCCCAACTGGAAGAGGGCCACCAATGTCACATAGTGGCTCTGCTCAGCCAGCCCCACCGGGCCTCCCCCAGCTGTAGTCCATAAATCCAGCCAGAGGAGAGCAGTTGTGAGGGAGAGGCAGAGAGGAAAGAGGCGACTCTGAAGATGGGGTGTGTGGTGTGTATGTATGTATGTGCCAGAGAGGCCAGTTCTAGAAAGGAGTCCCTGAGATTCGGGCAAAAGAAAAAGTTTGTTGGCAGAAACCCTATCTAGAAAATCCGTGTCTGTAAGGAAGCTTCTTGAGGCCTGTTGGACAAAGACAGGATGTGAGGAGGAATGCCTGTCGGCAGCCTTGACTTCACTAATCAATGGAGGCAGGAGGTAATGTTGATTGCCAACAGCCTGGGATTATAACAGCTCAACCTGTGTTGAGCCAGGCACACTCCAAGCAAATTATCTAAATTAATTCACTTATTCCTCTAAAACACCTTGAGATGAGTCCCTGGTATTATCGTGTCTATTTTGCAGATGAGCAAACTGAGGTACAGAGAATTAAACAACTTGCCCAAGATCATAATGTAAGTGGAGGGCAGGGATATGATGAACCCAAGCGGTTTGGGACTAGAGCCCTTGTTTTTACTCTCTATTTCATTAATCTCTAGTTTGCTTTTTGGGTCACAGACTCCTTTTCATCCCATCAGCTCCGGTGGCCCCACCTGGATAACTAAATTCCTACTTCAGTTTCCTTGCCTAGCACCTGAGAAGGTCCCTGGGGCTGAAGCCCTGCCATGATTCCCAATACTTGGCCAGAGGCCTGCTGTGTTGCTGGTCATGGTCAGGCTGACTGCTGTTCTCTGAGCTTGCCATCAGTCCCAAGTGGAACTGGACTTCCGACTGCTGTGCTGCCTGATTTAGCACAGCTACTGCTTGAAGCCTCTCCATGAGGCACACCAGAAAGACTGGACTCCTCTGCTCAGCTCAACCCAAGTTCTCCGCACCTCTCTGCAATCTCAGGATCACCCTGGGACCAGGTTCACAGCCTCAGCCTGCTCCCCTGCCCTGCCAGCCTGAGGTAGGATACTAACCATGAGCCACATTGTTGACACAATCCAGGTATTCTGCACCCTGTTCATCGTACAAGTACTGTCCTTGGCCCCGGACAATCTTAATAGGATCCTCAGGATAAAAGAGTCTGCAAGAATCGCTGTGGGGACAGTAAGAAGTGGACAGCCATGTCTGAAGACCTGAAGGGACGAGTCCACCCACCATAGCACCTGACCCCCACAACCCCCCAGTTTCTGGGAGGGACAAAACTTTAAGGGCACGGTGGTGCTTTCCTGCTTCCAGTCCCTCACCCATAGGTGGCTGGAAAGGAGGAAGTAATAGGGTGAGAAGCTGCTAAAACTGAAATTATTTAAGTCATGTGAAGGCTAGGCGGCCTTGCTCATTTCTGCACGTGCCCACATTAATCCCTTGGATCCCAAGGAACGGCGGCAGCTCCAGACCCACGGGGGCTCCTTAGAGCAGGGTTTCCTTGCTGGGATGCATGTGAGGGAGGGCACCCTCGCAGGTGGCTGGAGCTCAGCTCTGAAAGGTCCTTGCCAGCCCAGTGCCTCTGCTACCCTGCTGGGTGTCAGCCCCATGTGCCACCAAGAGTCCCTCTCACAGGTTACAGGTAGGCTTTCTCTAAGGCTTCCTGGGAGACGACCCCCCATGCCCACCCTCCATCTGAACTTTCAGTCCCTTCCTGGATCACTCTCAGGCCAGGTCCAGCTGGCGGGCCAACCCTGGGGGAGGTCCTCCCAGGTGCTAGGGCAGAGGCCTTCTCCAGGGGGCCAAGGCCGGTCAGCGGCGGCCGGTGGGGTCGGCCCGGCGCCGCAGGGCAGCCCGATGAGGACGCAGGCGGGGAGGCGGCCGCGGGGACCCCGCGGACACGCAGCTGGCGGCTGGGTCTGTGGGGCCGGGGAGCCGGGGCCCGCGCGAGGCCCGGAGCTGAGGTCCCTGGGCTCCGCGGGCTCCGCGCCGGACGTGCGTGCGTCGTGCGTGCGCGCACCGCCCCGCGCCGCTGTCTCAGTACCTTAGCAGCCGCCGCCTCAGGGCCAGAGTCTCGGCCTTCCCGCGCCGATCGGCGGCCATAGCACCGGGCGGGCAGTTGCGCGGAGACGCAGCGCAGAGAAGCCTCTCGCACGCTCGGCCGCCAGCCCCGCCCGCGGGCCCCGCCCCCGTCGCGGGCCCCGGGGACGCAGCGCCCGCCTCCTGCCGCTGGCACCTAGCAGTTTCCGTCTCTGGGAAGGGTTCTTGGGTGACCCCGCCGCTTTTTTCTGTCCCAGCAGGGCTCTGAGCTCAGGGCTCAGTTTCCCGCGTCTCCTTACTGGTGCATAAAATGGGTTACCCTGTGAGTTAACTGGGAATGTGTGACTGACACCTAGCCCAGGGCCTGGTTCACAGCAGGGGCCTCGGGGCTGGAGAGGAGATTGTCGATGCTGGGGCAAGACCTAGGACTTCCCAATTTCAGGAGGGAACAGGGTCACTGCTGGGACTGACCAAGAGGGTCCTGGGCATGAGCATGACCTTCAGGGCGGCATGACTCCTGCTAGAATCCAGGAAGGGTAAACAGAGTTCTGTAAACACTGAGAGAATCGTGCAGTGTGTAGGCAGGAAGAGCGTTGGGAGGCCTGCTCAGCCTTATGATCCGCGGCCAGGAAACTCAGGCCCAGGAAGGAAAGGGGCTTTGCTCCCAGGCACCCAGCAAATGTGTAGCAGAGGCTGGACTCCAGCTCAGGTCTGTCTGACTCTGACGCTCGGTGCAGTGAATGAGAAGAAATGACCCCTAACGGGCTGGGAAGCTGCGCTACCAGAGACATAGCCCCAACCGGGGTGGGTCCCTGGGACTTTCTGCCTTGACAAACCCAGAACAAGGGACTTAGGTCGAGGCCTGAGCAAGCTGAGTAAGGGGAGGTTCCTGCTGTCCCTCCTGTCACCGGTCATGATTCTCAGCTCTCTGCTCTGCTCCCTTTGTTGCTGATTTCTTCATCCCTTCCCCCATGCTGGAAAATGCTTAAGGTATTTATTAAAGAGCGTTTGGGGTTTCACTTTTTTAAAATTGTGGTATCATATACATAATGTTACCATTGCAACCATTTTTAAGTGTATAGTTCAATGGCATTAAGTACATTCACATGCAACCATCACCACCGCCCATCTCCAGAACCTTTCTGTCTTCCTAGGCTGAGTTAGAAGGCAGGCTGGCGGGGGCGGGGGGGGGGGGCACGAGTCTGAGAGTCCTGTTTAGGCCCCATCTTTGGCCTTGTTTCTAGCCCCAAAACACAAGCCTCTAATGGCCCAGGGCAGCTCAGAGAAGTCAGGTCGGCTCTGGGACTGTTCCTGTCTTGGGGTAAGAGTGAGAAGGTTGCACTCAGGTCCAGCTCACATCTCATCTACTCCTGGGGTGTCCAGGGTCAGGGGGGCAGTACAGCCGCAGGCCAGGCTGGCCCAATTCCTGGGCCAAGAGTGTCTCCAGTAGGGTTGGGGCAATACTAGGAAGCTTCCCCTTCTTCCTGCTCAGAGAAGCCCACTCCTTCTTTCCTCTGGCCCCAGGCTCAGCACTCCTCTGTTATCTCAAGTGTGGGCTTCGGGGTACCAGGGCAGGGATGGGAAGAAGTGGCTGAATTGGGATTTGAGTCCCAGGAGTGTTCCCCAATCATTGTGACAATCTCAAGCACCCTGTGTGTTTCTAGCAGTATCTTGGGGATCAGGAAGAACGAGGCCTGGGTGAGCCTGCTCCTCTTGAGCCTCAGCTCGTCTGGAAAAGGTGACAGTAATCCTTGTGATTAGCTTAGCTGCCATGGCACGCAGCGGGGCTCAGTAAATGTGCTTCCCTCGCTTCGGAAGGGGGTAGTGTGAGGCCAAACTGACTTTCTCAGCAGAGGGCCAAGAAGCTCTCAGTCTTTGAGGCTCAGCTGTGAGGCAGGGACCCCTCCCCCCCCCACTTCCCGCCCCTGCGCTGAGTCTCAGCTGGGACCTCAAGCACATCATTCATTCTTCTGTAGTGTTTTGCCCCTGCCCAAGCTCTTGGAAGACTCTGTGGGCTCTGTGTTTTGAAGCTTGTTGAAATTTGCAGACCTGACGATACACGGTATGAGGCCACAAGGGGGCAACAGTGGGCCATGGATGGCCTTGTCTTGCCAAAGGGGTGGTTTCTTCCTCCCTTGAGGATCTGCCTGCCAATCACCCAGCATCATGACACTGCCTAGCAGACTCCATGCCCAGCCAAACAATTCGGAAGGACAAACTGGAGGATATCCAAGGCCCTGGGTCCAGTCTGCCTGCCACCCACAACTGTCTTGGCTGTGCATCCCTGGGCAGGTGTCCCCCTGCTCAAGTGCTTGTTTCCCCATATGTGAAGTGGAAACAGTGACACCAATCATGGAGGCCTGTCCTTCCTTCAAAGGGCTGGTTATGGGATCCAGTGAATCACCCAGGTAGAGGGAGAAGCGGATTAACTGTAGCGTCCAGCCGAATTGTGAAGTTTTGCTGGGGCTCCCAAGGATGCCCAGACACCCAGTGATCTCCATCAGCCCTCAGAGCCCCACTTTGTTTCTGTCCCCTTCCACACTACCAGCTTCCCCAGTGAGCCACACGATTGGCCAGCCAGCAGCACGGCCCGCCACTTACTGCCAACAACTTAGGGAGACAGAGCTGGGGAGTTGATACTTTCCTCCTCCCTAGCAGTGTGTGGCTGGGCCTCTTCTGCATGGTGAGGAAGCCACGTAGCGTGACCTGGGCAGACTCCCCATACTGGGGTTTCCTTAGTGTTACTCCTCGGAAGCAGAAGACCTGAGATACCATCACTGCAGGCCTGTTCTTGTCCGTACTACCCTGGATGTGCTTGGTTTTGTCATCTGTGAAATGGGCACCCTCACTGGGTTCCTCCCCCAGGGTCGTTATGAGGACCAGCTGCAATGAGGGAAATACAAACATCCTGCAAGACTGTGGCCCTGGCTTGGTCTTAGAGTGGAGAAAAGAGAAGGGATTCCAAACCAAAAATGCTTCCTGGTGCCTGACCTGTCCTAGGGGTAAGCATTGCTGTCCCATTTTCCAGAGGAGGTGGCGGATTTGAATTTTCTAAGATGGCTGCCACGAGATCTACTATCCCATGTTTTCTCCTTAAAGATGATGTTGGCACTTTCCCCTTGAATGAGGGTGAGCCTCTGATTCTGGCAGGAAGTGACACCATCTGATTTCTGAGGCCTGGCTGTAAACGGTGACACAGCTTGCTTCCTGGTCCACCTGGCTCATGCACCGTGGGGATCCAGCAGCTGTGCTGGGAGGAAGCCCAGACCACACAGAGAGGTGTCCTGGCTCTCTGAGGTCCCAGGTAACGGCCAGCATGGGCCACCATGCGTAGGAGAGCTTGACTGACAACTACACAGCTGAGCCTATCACCCCTAGAACTGTAAGAAAGAAACATTGCTGTTCTAAGGTAAGCTTTAGGGTGATCTGTCATGTAACAGTCATTGGCCGTTGGATCGGAGGAGAGTATAGGGAGTCCGTGACATGATGACTGGATGGAGGGCTCAGCCGGTACGTAGCCGGCCAGGCCTTGAGTCTGTCTTTCTAACACCAAACCCTATCTTTGCCCTGACCCTGAACAGCTTCCTCTGGTTTCTGGGGGGGGAAGGGGAGGCTCTGACCCAGGAATTGTCCCTTGTACCTGCCCAGCCAGCAAAGGCCAGGCTGAAACCTTGCCCAGAGGTGCTCAGGGGCAGTCTGCAAGGACAGGCACACCCAGACACACACTGTGGTTTATTACGCGCAGCGATAACCGTCTATACAGAGAAAGGAGGCAAGCATCTGGGCTGGGGGTGACAGCTGGGAGCCCCTGTCAGAGGTGGAGGAGCCTCTCCTCAGAGCACGGTGGCTGGGGTTGCAGACCCCCTGCTCGGGCTGGCCGGGAATCCACCCACGCCTTCTTCGTCTGCACAGCTCATCCGAAGGACCATTTCTGGCAGGCTGACCGGAGCTCTCCCGGGTGGGAGAGTTGCGGCAAGAGGAGACCCCAACTCTGAGCTGCGGGCCAGTCTCCTTGGGCTGGCAAAGTCCCATCATGACCCTCTTCTGGGTGCAGCAGCCACTCCAGTCTGGGACCCGCCGTCCTCCACACTCGAGGATCGAGAGGCTCCTTGCAGCTGGGTCCATGGGTGGTGGTCTCCTCCGGGCCAGAGGCACGTGTTCTCATGACAGGCTAGCTTCCTGAGGCCCACTGAGCTTGGTGGGAGTGGGGGCGCGGCGTGCTCCCCAAAGCTTGCAGCATCCAGCTGCAAGTGCCGGGCAGAAATCTTGTCCTGTCCCAGTGAAGCCAAGGCCCAGAGGGGCCCCAAGGGGCGGGCAGCTGGCTGTGGCCAAGTCCAGAGGCCAGAGAAGCTGGGGCAGCTGCGTTTGTCATCCAAGCCCCGGACCTTTCTGGATGGGGTGGGCCCCAGGGCTCCAGAACCTCAGGGGACAGTCTCTCTGCTAATCAGGTGGCTGAGGGCCCAACCCAGCATCTCTGCAGCCCCTCCTGAGCCAGGCACTTTCACCTTCGTCTCCTTCCCAGGAGAGCCAAGTCCCATGGCTTCCCCTTGGGTACACAATTACCCTGGACCGGCCCGTCCCCTTTCCTGCCAGCTCCACGTGCTGATTGTTCCAGGGCTGGGCCAGGCCATGCTCTTAAATGCGACAAGGCCGCAGGTGGTGCATCCCGTGAAAAAAAGATCAATATATTACTGTTCTGTTTTTACAAAAATTAAAAACGTCCACACGCATCTGTACAGGTTGTGAGCTGGGTGCGGGGGTCACTGGAAGAGGAGGGAGAGACTGAAGGTGAGGAGGGAGGCCCTGCCCTGATCTGAGCACCCTGTCCTGCCCATTTCTTCTAGAACGGGTATGCCCCCAATCCTCTCATGCCCGGCTCTTGGCTTTCACCCCCTCTCAGTGGGGCAGTTTGGGCAAAGTCCCAGGGGGGTGCAGATGGCTTTGCGCTGGCTGGGCCAGGTGCTGGGCGAGCCCCGACTGACCGACAGGGTGGACTAGTCACCCGGGACCACAGCCCCAAGCCTGGGGCCACACGATGGGAGAGTCAGAGCTGGGGTCGTGTCATCCCAGGGAAACCTGGCTATTCAGTCACTGTGTGGGGAACTGCAGACACCCAGCCCCTGGGGTCTCCCCCACCCCCACCGCCGCCCTCCTCACAGCCTGTCCTAGAGACTCCTCCCTGCAAGGTACCTTATGCCAGCAGCCAGGCACGGGCAGCCCATCAGGGCCCTGGAAAAGAAAAACGTTTCAGTGGGGATGGGGGTGGGGGACTTGATCAGCTCCCTACACTCTGTACACCCTTGCCCTGTGTGTAGGGAGGCAGAGCTGAGGGAGTTGCCACACGAGGCCACTGGACCCCACTGAGGCAGGGCCCGAACGCCTGTCCACCTGGGTAGTCGGGTCACAAGACATGAGGGCCTCTCACTGGGCTTGTCCCAAGTGCGCCCCCATGGGGCTTGGTTTGTTGGGACACTAGAGCAGGGACAGAACCAGGGCACTGTGGAGTATCAGGTACTGTGCTGGAATCTGCCAGCCAGGAGATACCGAGGGGCTTCATGGCTTCCTGCCCGCAGCCATGATGGTGGCTCCGGCCCCTTACACTGGGGGGGCCTGAGAGCTCTCAGGAGTTTCTCCAAGAGTGTTTTGAAGGGCAGTCCAGGAAGCGGGATCCCCCTCTGGCCTGTCCTGGTCCTTGTGTCTGGATCTGGGTGGCAGGGCAGAATGAGGCTGTCAGGGTAGAAACCGGGGTGGGGAATGGGGGTTGTCTGGGGGTGCCAGCATGCCAATGCCAGCCCAGCACTCAGACACAAGGTGGGGTGGGGAAGGTTTCTAGGGCGGCCTGGAGGGTGAGGGAGCTGGGGAGGGACCCATCAGGCAGCCTAGAGTCTTTGGGGAACCCCGGGGGGAAAATTCTTCATTCCAGAGGCACACACGGGAACACATTCCATGGAGCTGCCAGACATCTACCAGGGTCACGGGCTGGGGCCCACAGGGAAGTGGGGGGGAGGGGCAGGAAGGAAAGGAAGGCAGGAGAGAGGAGGGGGTAGAACAGTGGGCACAGGTGCCCGGAATGCACAGCACAGCACACAGCAGGCCAGACCGCATACCACAGGGCAGGGCCCACTGCCCCTCGCCAGGCCCCTGGAGCCCGGTGCCCCTCGCTGGCCTCCACATTTAAGGTTCTCCTGTTTCAAAGACAAAGGCTGAATGACCCGGAGGGAAGTCTTGGCCCCGGGCCTGGAGTTTCGAGGCTGGGCCACCGCGTCTCTCCTCTGTCCCTGCACTTTTTGAATACGGTCACCACCCTCCTATTTCTCTCAGTGACTCCCCAAGACCACCTAGTGGCCCTAGAAGCAGGGCCTAGTACCCCCACTGCTTGGATGAGGAGACTGAGGAACCAGAGGGCTGGTGTGACTCACAGGCAGTCAGAGGACTGGGCATCTGGGGTCCCTCACCCTGATCCCCCTTTGAAAGGCAGCCAGCACCCCTCATGACCGGGTGGCCAGGTATGAACATCTGCTCAGTCTTAGTGTGGAAGGTCCCTGTTTTCCCTTTCCTGTCTTTTGTGAGCTCCATGGCAGTGTGACGTGTGGACCCTCCCAGCCTTCCGGGGAGGGGAGTGAACTGTGGTAATTTCCGGCCTGCAGTCCAGTGGGCCTCAGGGGCTGACGTGAGAGAGAAGGAAAGGAGGAAGGTGTGGGGAGCAGGGAGGGACTTTGGGGCATGCAGAGGGGGTGCAGGGGCCGCATGGGGCCACCCATACCAGCAAGGGACACCCACCCAGAGAGGTGAGGGTGTCCTAATCCTCTGTAGCGCCAAGGAAGCTGAAAAGAGATGGGCAGTGACCCTGGCAAACACTGAGGGGGTGGGTCCCCCTGAGGCACGCTCAGGGTGGGGAGTCAGGACCAGAATGAGAGAGGTGCCTCCATGATGGCAGTGACAGCTGCGGTGGTCTCTGGGGCCTGCGAGTGAGCTCTGAGGACAGGGAAGACATTGGCCTGACCCTGGCCTGAGGCGGCAAAGACCTGGGTTGGGGCTCCCGTTCTGCCCCGACACGTACCACTGGACACGGCTGGTCCAGGCCTGGTGGTCCCGGCTCACCCTTCTGGCCCTTCACACCTTTCCGGCCCGGGACTCCTCGCTCCCCCTGCACAAGGAAGGAGATGGGTGTGTGGCCAAGGCTGCCAGGTTCAGGACCCCTCCTCCGCCTCTCAGAGGGATGGGCCTCTAGCTGGCAGCCACCCCTGCCCTGCTGCGCTCCCATCCCAGCCTCCACCGACCCCCACCTTCTCTCCACGTTCACTCCGGTCACCTTTCTCTCCTCGGGGTCCAGGGAAACCCTGGAAAAAGGAATAAAATGAGGTTTGAGGTTTGGTCCTGTATCTGTTCATCTCTGTGCCTCCATCACTGCCCCTTCCCCATGCAAATTTGTGGTACCCGCTGGCCCCACTCAACTCCTCGGTGACACGTATGTTCGGCACGAGGCTGATTTCAAGAAAAGCATACATTCAGGACGCTAGCACTGCTTCCTCCAAAAGAGAACACTGGCGGTGTCTCTGGACAGAAGCCCTCAGGTAGACGGCTTTCTCTCGCACGTCACTGTCACATGCTGCTGGCACTGGCCCTAGCTTGGTTAGGGACAGAGACCCAGGAAACTTGTGGAAGTTTATGTCACTATCTTTGATGGACTCAGAAATGGTGACCTTTGTTGAGCCTTTGGCTTAATCTCTTACCCACCTCTACCCACCCATTCATCCATCTGTCCATCCACCCATGCAACCAACATTTTTTTAAAACTTTTTAAAAGTTTTTATTTATTTTGAGAAAGAGCACGGGCAGGGGAGGGGCAGAGAAAGAGGGAGAGAGAGAATCCCAAGCAGGCTCCACACCGTCAGTGTGGAGCCCGATGTGGGGCTCGAACTCGCAAACCGTGAGATTATGACCTGAGCCGAAACCAAGAGTCAGACGCTTAACCAACTGAGCCACCCGTGTGCCCCTGCAATTGACATTTCTAAGCATCCACTAGGAACTGGGCTGTGGGCTGGATACTGAGGACAGAGAAACAGATTTGATGTGTCCCCCTGCCTTTATTTTCTGTATCTTATGTTTTGACATCTTAAAAATTTTGCTGGCTAGGAAGAGGCTGCCCCTCCCTCATGTTGAGTTTTGGAAACAGCAAAGGGCTGGTGTGGGGCACACCTTTTATATGTAAACTGAAAATCCCAAAATCACTCCCTTTATCTGCCTCTCACACAGCAAGCTGAAATCATCCCAAGGGCAGGTAGCAGGAAACTAGGGACCACCCCTACAGCCCAGAGCCTGCCCAGATTATTCATACTAACTAATCCTCAAGTGTCTCTCCTGCTCTGTCTTGCCTTTCCCAAGGAAGCCCCAGTAAAAGCTCTGGCTTAAGCTGCCTCCCACTCCCTTCTACCTCTGGATCAAACCTGGTGCTTCTCCATGTGCCCTGCCTAGTGAGTGAGCCCTTCCCTTGGGAAACATAAGTAACATATTTTTCTTCCAATGGCATTGGCCAAACTGTGTCCTCAGTCACCTCCACAAATTAAAACCCTGCAGTTACAAATGTGACACTTCCCTCACGGTCTAACATGGCAGGCAAGAGGATATAGAAGATGATGGTCTATGCTCAGTGACACAGGATGAACCAGATGCCATTAGGTCCGAGGGAGAGGGGCTGTTCTATCCAGGTGTGAGGTCAGGGAAGGCTTCTGAGCACACTCCCCATGTCTGCTGGGCCTGGTGGAGTGGGCGCAGGGCCAGAGGCTTGCCAGGTAGAGCCGGTGGGCTCTGAGCTTAGCTCCAGGCCTCCCAGAAGGCAGCCGTGGCCACACTGCTGGTGGCCCGGTCTCTTTAGCTCCACTACCTCCCTGACAGAGCCTGAACTGGATTCAGCATTGGTGTCTTCTCTGGACCCTTTTCATGGATGGAGCATCATCTTCCCAATCAGAAATTCTGTGTCTACATTTGCTCTCCCAGGTGACATTCTCTCCTTAAAGCCTAGGGTGGACACCAGAGTCCGTGCAGCCCTGCATCTGGTCACCATTGCCCTTGCAAGAGCCACCTGATTTTCCTGGGAGCCACCCTCCCTTCTTATAACCCACTGACTCCACTCCCAACTCCTGGAGGGAGGATGTGACCTGGGCTGGCCAATCAGGGCGCTGCATTTCTCACGGCACGTCATGTTTCAGCATTGACCCAATTGGGGCCAGAGAGAGGTGATGAGACTTTTCTAAAAGAATACAGAGTGAGGCAAATGGTCTTTCTCCAGGGTTTGGGGCTATTGCCTCCACCTCATTACCACATGTAACTTGAAATGACACCCCAACAGAGAAAGCACAGACGGGAGGACGAGAGGGTGGGTTGTGTGGATCCACACACTGTCCCTCTGGATTTTTTAAAATTTTAGAGAGACAGTGTGCACAAGTGGGGGCGAGGGGCAGAGGGAGAAAGAGAGACACAGAGAGAGAATTCCAAGCAGGCTCCATGCTCAGTGTGGAGCCCCAGGTGGGGCTTGATCCCACGACCCTGGGATCATGACCTGAGCCGAGATCAAGAGTCAGACACACAACTGACTGAGCCACGCAGGCACCCTTGGATTTTTCAATTAGTAATCAGTTTAAGCCAGTTAAATATTTTTTAATGTTTATTTTTGAGAGACAGAATGCAAGCAGGGGAGGGGCAGAAAGAGAGAGGGAGACACAGAAGCTGAAGCAGGCTCTAGGCTCAGAGATGTCAGCACAGAGCCCGACATGGGGCTCAAACTCACGGACCGCGAGATCATGACCTGAGCTGAAGTCGGACACTTAACTGACTGAGCCACCCAGGCACCCCAGTGTAAGCCAGTTTAAACTGTTTTCTGTTGTTGGCCAAAGATCCAATCAACCTCGAGCTAATACTTCCTCTCCTCTTCTTCCCTCAGTAATGTCTAGCTGAAGCTTCAGCATCTCTCACTAGGATATTGCAACAGTGCAATTTTTAAATGACACAGAATGATACAGGATGACACAGAATCCAAAGCAGGCTCCAGGCTGTCAGCACAGAGCCTGATGCAGGACTTGAACCCACAAACTGCAAGATCATGACCTGAGCTGAAGTCGAAAGCTCAACGGACTGAGCCACTCAGGCACCCCAATGCATCATCCTTCTATCCATTTATCCATCACCCATCCATCTATCATCCATATATCCAACATCCATCCACCTATCACCCATCCATCTGTCCATCTGTCCATCCACTATCATCCATATATCCATCATCGATCCATCGGTCCATCCACCCATCATCCACCCATCAAGTACCTACTCTGGGCTATGAACTAGACTTGGCATTGAGGACACAGGGGGAACTTGGAGTTTCAACCCTGGAGAAGGGGGTCACATCCAAGTCGCAGATCAGGTGACTGTATGGCCAGCACGGGGTCAGAAGCTACACACAAGAAGAGCCTGATCACAGGGAATGATGAGATACTTACATCCAGGCCTGGCTCCCCGGGTCGTCCCTGAGGAGAGACAAAGAAAGATGTGAGGGGGCTGGGGAGGGGGTGCCGGGAGCACTAATGGCTGGGATGTGCAGCCTTGTGAATTGTCCACAAGCCTGATTTCTGGCCCCGGGACAGTGTGGTGTCAGGGGTTGAGCCACCAAGGCCGAGCGACACCACAAACATGTGGCCATACTTGGGGGGCGTTAAAGGAGGGTGGTTACCTTCTCTCCTTTGGTTCCTGGCAGTCCAATAAGGCCCGGCGGGCCAGCTGGCCCCTGGGTGGAAAAGGAATGGGTCAAGAAGCATGACAGTTATAGGAATTAGCAGCCTGGAGGGATGGACAAGGCTCGTGACACTCACAGGCAGGCCACTGGGGCCTCTCTCCCCTGACACGCCCTTCTCTCCCTTTGCTCCGTCCAAGCCCTGCAAGCCAAGAGGAGACAGCAGTCAGTGGGGAGGGGTCAGACAGACAGCAGGACAGGAAAGCTTGGGGCCTCAGTGACAGGCGGGGATGCAGGGCAGAGGGACAGACTCCAGGCTCTCAGGGGCTTGACCCCAGCTTCCTTCCAGTGCACATAATCGGAATGAACTGAGTGTGTGCACTTTACCTTTCCCCACCCATGGGTGCCGTCGGTCATCACGGGAGATCGTTGCGGTCACACCCATTTCACAGATGAGAAAAGAGAGGCAAGAGAGAGGGGCAGGGACGGGCCCAGCCACATAGCCAAGAAGCAGCAGAGCTGAGGACCAATCGGGTTTCTGAGCCCCAGCCTTGGACCTCATCCCTAACAGAAGCTGTCTTTTCTAAACACGATCTGGGGAGGCCCTTGGGACAAAACAGAACCAGAAACAGCCCATCTGGTCGGCCACATGCTTGGCCCCACTCAGCTGGTGGGAATCATGACCAAGTCCCGCCGGCCTCTGGGCTGGGGGAACGGAGAGGTAGTCTCTCCCCCAGGGTGCATGAGAGAGAAGCCAGGCATGGCAAGCAGGGAGGCCAGCTGGCCTCCTCCAGGCAGGGCACGTGGGCAGGCCACATTCACGGTTTTAATTTAAGAGCAGAGGACATGACATTATGTAATACACACGACGCCCAAGGCTTCATGTCCAGGCTGGGGGCAGTTAAGACGGATGTGTGCATGAGGCAGCAGACTAGTGCTTGGGCAGGGGGACAGAGCCCCAGTGTGGGGCAGGGGATGCTGGCTCCAAGGACATCAAGGAGGTTGTACTCCAGGGGATTCTGAACATTCAGGCCCTGGGATAATGCGGAGCTGGTCTGGAGCCCAGTGTGGGGCCCTCGCTGCCCATTAGCAAGGCTTTCTGGAACTGTCTAGGCTGTGGGTCTGAAGTGAGTAGGGGGGTTTCCACCCATGCCCCACAACTCACCTTGGGACCCTGGATTCCCTGAAGGCCCTGGAGGAGGAGAGAGCAAATCAGAAAGGCCATCGGGCTGGGTCCAGTGTTCGGAGCCAGGTTCCTCTTACAGTGGGTCGCAAAGGCTCATGGGCCACTCACTGGCCTCCATGGCCCTGACCTCTGTGGCCTCCCAAGCCCAGACCCAGGCTCTGCCATAATGCTTGATGTGGCCCCTTCCCCACCGAGAAATCCCGTCATCCCCTGGGCCACAGCTCTAGGCCTGGGCTCACTACCCTCTGCATGTCCCAGCTACTTTAAGCCAAATGCTCTTACCATGGGGCCTGGGGGACCAGGAGGGCCTGGGGGCCCTGGCTCCACTATGATCTGAGCCTAGGAAGCAGTCAGAGGTGGATTAGTCACCACCACCCCTCCCCCCATCATATGTCACCCACCCATACTTGAACACATTGGATGAGCACTCCTGGGGGTGCTGGGCCCTGAGGCACTGGGCCGAGTCTCCTTCCTGCCCCCAGAAGGGCACACTGCCTAGTGGGGAGCCCAGGGGCTGGCCTTTGGGTTCTCAGAGGGGCCTCAGTTGGAGGACACAGCCGAGGCTCCCCCTCCCCCTCCCTCGCTGCCCTTTGGTTGGCTCAGGCCAGGTGGCCTTTCTGTCCCAAGGTTTGGGGCCACAGCCGGTCTAAGCTAGGACCCTGGTCCTCAACAGCCCCCTTACCAGGCTCTCCCGTAGGTTGTCAGATGCCGACTCTCCCTTCTCCCCCTTGGGGCCGTCGGCGCCCTGCAGGACAGGATGGCCTTCAGCCCTTTCAGTCCATCATCAAAATCCCCACCATGGTGGTCAGCACTTCCCCTGCCTTCCCCATGAGGCCTCCAGCCTCAGCAGTGAGTTGGCCTTTGTAGCTTGAAGTATTTTCCCTGAATCAGTGACATGCTCCGGGTGCCCAGCACAGGGAGTTTGGGGAGAGCACATTGATAGTGGTATAAATTGTGGGCTCTGGAAGCAAAGACTGGGTTCAAACATGGTACCACCTCTCTAGCTGAGGGAGCCTCATGGATGGACACCAGACGTGAAGAGGTGGCATCTGGGGGCTGTTTGAACCCCAAACTCTTCCGGTCCAGCCACTATGACGGTGATAGATAGTGGACATTTATCACCCGCCAGCCACCCTTCTCAGGCCTGTCGTGCATGCCCTCACAAGTGGGAGATTATCACCCCCATTTTGGAGGTGAGGAAATGGAGCCCCAGGGGGCTTAGGATGCTCGAGCAGGGTTCCAGAGTCAGCAGGAGACAGAGCCGGATGCGAACTTGAGCGGTCAGCGCGTGTGACCTAACCACCCGCCAGCTGGGCTCCACCTTTGCGGAGGCCTTGGGAAGCAGGCGGTAAGTCCTTATATGGAAGAGGAGATGGGGCTCAGAGGGTCTGAGCAGCATGGACTGTCAGAGCTTCCTTTCAAAGGCTCGGTGACCCTGAGCTGGGGGGGGGTGGTGGTGGTGCTGGCAGGGCCCCAGCTGCGCCCCTCCTGCCCCTGTAGCTGCTCTGGTGGGCATGCATCTGCCTTAGAGCCCCACGTGGGCAAACAGGGGGGACCCAGCCACACCTACCGGGAGGCCCGACAGGCCCATCTTGCCTGCCTCCCCTTTGGGTCCGGCCGGCCCCACCTCTCCTGGGTCGCCTTTAGCTCCTTTGGGACCCTGTGAGCCACAAGAACAAGGGGTTGGTGAGGCTAGCAGGCTCCCTTCCCCACCCCAGCGGGTTCCCAGAGCTTAGTCCTGGCCAGGCCAGACCCCCACTTCTTTATCCTGGGCCCCTGGCCCAGGTAAGTGCAATGAGGAGCCCGAATGAAGACGGGGCGCAGGGTGGGCCAGTGCGTGGAGAGGTGGGGTTCGGGGGACTGCGCAGCCCCTGAGGGGGCACTTATGGGGCTTGGGGTCAACACTGCGCTCACATCTCAGAAGCTGGTGGTGGGAGCCCCCAAACCCCCCGTACAACCCATCATCCACTCAGTGCCCCTTCTGGCCACTCATTCCCTCTCTCAACCAATCACATACTGTCCAAGGTGGGTACACTAGGGACCCAGCACTAAAGACACTCCCGGCGACGCCCCTGGCACTGTGGTGTGTCAGTAGGATCACACACAGATATACACTTACAGGGACACTAAGAGTACTGATAGCAACGGTAACGACATTAGCTACCACTTGAAGACTCTGCTATGTTGTGCCAGGCACCCACCCTGCTCTGTTTTCCACACACAGAATTAGTTACCTCTCACAGCTGTTACCACCCTCACCTCCGGGCGAGGAACCGAACCGAGGCTGCTGGAAAATGAGCAGCTTGCCTGAGGCCTAAGGTCAGACTCAGGACATGCACACAGGCAGCACACTCTGTAATGTGGCCCCTCTCTAGCTCTGTACACACACACACACACACACACACGCACGCACACACACATGCACACGTGCATTCATGCACACATGGACGCACACACACATAACATGCACGAACACAAGCACACACGAAGCGCAACACTAGGCACCAGCATTGCCAACCAAATAAAAAGGCCCAGAGACCTTCTCTCCATCGATTCCCGGGGCACCAGGCAGTCCCAGCTCGCCCTAGGAGGGAATTAGAAAGCAAGGGGGGTTACGGTGTCCTGTGGTCCTGGAGAGGGACTTATGGCTGGGCTGCCCCCCCGCCCCCGGCCGCCGGTTCAGCACAGCGTCCCTGGGTCGGGTCCCTGGAGTTAGTCAGGTCCAGGATGGTGGCCATTGGGTGCCCGGCCGCGTGCCAGGCATTGCCCCCCTGCTCTTCTCGTTTCCTCAGCTCCAATGAGCAGATGCAGCCCAGGGCTATAATCTATAGTCTGGGAGGTTACAGGTTTGGAAATTGAGGGTCAGAGGATTACATGACTCATTCTAGGCCACACAGCCCAGGCTGGGACCAGATCTTGCCTGATTTCCAAGTCTTAGGCTCTTTCTCCTGCGCTGACTAAGCAGGGTGTAAATGATGTCTACAGGCTATGTAATCTATGGGATTTGGGGATGTCTCCAGGGTTTACATGTGTGAATGAGGCTTCCCGGGGAGGAGCTAGGGCTGGGAGGAAGGCGGCCAGCTTGGTTAGGAAGGAGCAGGGCCGCTTTCTCTGAGCCCCTAGAAGCCAGGCTGGGATGCCAGGAGAGAAGCAGAGTGAGCATGGCAGAGAGGAGAGGGGAGGCGGGTGCTGGAGATAAGGGGCTCGGGGTGAGGCCACACAACTGCCCGTGAACTGACCTTGGCTCCGGGGATCCCTGGTGGCCCTGGGGGCCCCTGTGGCCCGGGAGGACCCTGTATGTGAAAGTCAAGCCGGTCAATGTTCAGGCAAAGTATCCCCCTTGTTGCTAGCTCACCCCTTCCACCCCAGGGATCAGGGCTGTGTCCGGCTGGCCTGTAGGAGGGTCAAGGACCCTCACAGCCTGCTTCCCACCCTGTCAGGTCAGGCCCTCTTGTCTTGTGAGGGGGCAGGGTGCTGGCACAGGCACTGGGTGAGATACCACAGTGTCTACTGCCACAGAGGGTCCAGAATCCCTCTGCCTTCAGAGCTAGTATCCCCCAAAGACAGATTTCTTCACAACACTCTTCTGCTCAAGATCCTGCAAGAGCTCCCTGTTGCCTCTTGAAGCAAGCATAAATCCCCCACTGGCATTCAAGGCCGGCCAAAAACTGTATCCCTCACAGCGGTCCAGCACTGCCCTCTCTGCCCCTCCCGTGAGTCCTGGGCCTCACGGGTAGGGGATGGTGTCTCTAGGTCTGACCCTGCTCCCCAGCTCCCGCTCCCACCCAGGCTTCCCACAGGCTGCCTGCCCACCATGGCTCATCTGTCACCTTCCAGAGGCACCCTGCCTAGACCCTCACCCCAGCAACCTGTCCCCTTCTTGCTGGCACCTTCGTTGAGACATCTCTGGTCTTCCTATCCTCCTCCATTCCACCCACCCAGGCCCAGAGCCCACCCCCACCCCACTGTGGCCTCCCTGCCTCCAGCTGCCTGCCTTCCACACTTTGATTCACCTTCCACACAATTCCCCGGCTAGCCTGCTCACAATATGTATTTTTTAAAGTTTTTTTTTTTAGTGTTTATTTATTTTTGACAGAGAGCACAAGTGGGGGAGGAGCCGAGAGAAAGAGGGAGACAAAGGATCGGAAGCAGGTTCTGTGCCAACAGCAGCGAGCCCGACATGGGGCTCGAACCCACGAACCGTGAGATCATGACCAGAGCCGAAGTTGGATGCTCAACCAACGGAGCCACCCAGGCGCCCCCTGCCCCCATAATATGTATTTTTAATATCACGTCTCTGCTCAAGAACCAACTGTGGCAGCCTGTGCCCATCAGCTGGAGGCATCATTCCAGCCTGGCATCCAAAATCTACTTCCTGCCTCCCTATACTCAGGTTGCTTCTCCAAGTGGGGCTGGGGCACACCATGCCCATGCGTGCCCTTGGGCTGCAACACACCATGCAGGCCTGGGGCCGGCCACTTGAACTTCAGCTTGAACTTCCCTGAGGCCCGTGGGAGATAACTGGAATGGGGCTCAGGTAGGGTCAGGTGCCGAGGCCCCGTGTGGTCTCTGATGACTGCCCCTCCCCTCCCCCTCCCTAGCTTCCCTCCCTGGGAGCCGTGAGCAGCTAGCACCCAACCTCTCTCTCCACTGGTGATGGGCCCCCAGTTGGTCTGGCCCCAGACAGGGCTCAGAGGCCCCAGGCATCTCCCGAAGCTCCTTGAAGCAGGCTGTGCCATTGTCAACCTCTACCGACAGCTCTTAGAAGACCTAGCCCTCTGGCCTGGGTTCCCTGGGAAGCCTGCTGAGACTGGACATCAGGAAATGATCTGCTTCCTACCCCTGAGTGGGGAGCTTCCCTTTTTTGCTTTGGCCACTGGGAGCTGGGGGCCACATAATCCATGTTCCCAGCAGCTCTTAGCATCGGGGGGGTCTCAGCATAGCACTGATTTCCTTATCGGGTGCACCTGGTGGAGTTGGGGGTCTTTGTGCCAAGCTGCCCTTGGTTCTTTGTGTAAGGAAGTGCAGGATTGGGGCACCTGGGCAACTCATTCGGTGAAGTGTCTGACTCTTGGTTTCCGCTCAGGTCATGATCTCATGGTTTGTGAGATCGAGCCCTGCGTCGGGCTCTGCGCTGACAGCCTGGAGCCTGCTTAGGATTCTCTCTCTCCCTCTCTTTCTCTGCCCCTTTCCTGCTTGTGCTCCCTCTCTCTCTGTCTCAAAATAAATAAATAAACAAAGATTAAAAAAAAGTGCAAGATTAACATGAAAAGTATGTGGTTGTCCCCTCAGGAAATGAACAACAGGGGTGTATCCTGGCCCTTCCAGGAACCTACCTTCAGGGCATCCAAGATCCTGCCATCGTAGTCAATCACCACTGTGTCTCCTTGCTCACCCTTGAGGCCCGGGGGACCCTAAGGCAGGAAGAAGAGTAAGAATTTCAGGGAAGGGCCGCAGTTTTCAGGTCTGTGTCTTAGCCAGAGAACCTGGGAACCTGGCCCGCACGACGGTCCGTGTAACTCGAGCTGTAACCTGGTGGGACCCCTGCAAGCCCATACTCCAGAATCTACTTGGGCACTGGGACCCCGTTCACTGGGAAAATGCTCCGGGGGCCCAGGCAGTGGGCATCAGGGAGGGAAGAGGGCTCTGAAGCAATGAGGGAACATGCTCCTGCCTGGTCCGGCTGCAATTCAGGTGTGAATTGAAGTCCACTGAGGCCTTATCTTGGAGTTCTCCAGGGAAAACAGAAAGTCTAATTTTGATGGGAAGTTCTTCAGATTTTTAAAAAATGTTTATTTATTTATTTTGAGAGAGAGAGAGAGAGAGAGAGAGAATGAGCAGGGAAGGAGCAGGGAGAGAGAGAATCCCAAGAAGGCTCTGCGCTTTCAGCACAAGAGCCCGACATGGGGTTCGATCTCCCAAATGACGAGATCGTGACCTGAGCCCAGATCAAGTCTGACGCATAACTGACTGAGCCACCCAGGTGCCCCAGGTTCTTCAGATTTTTAGATATTGGCAAACAAGCAAAAATAAACACACTCCCCAAACCCCCAAACGCTACGACGACCAATGCGAAATGTGCCAGCTGGATCTTACCCTTGGATCTTACCCTGGGGCCTCCGTTTCCCTGCCTCTGACAGAGGCTGCACACGCCATGCACTAGTAACCAGCACACGGACGCCCAGGCTTACATGCTCCTGCATGGACACGACCGTCCTGCCCTGACTCTCTGAACCTCCCTCCATCCCAGGCTGCCCTCTGCTGGCAACACTCTGGTCAGGCCTGGGGCTAGCCCCCTGCAGAGGGCGGAGACACCCAGGTCAGGGCCTCATTTGCCAGCCACCCGCACAGTCATGGCCTGTATGGAACTGTATGGTTCACACAGAATCCCACGCTCAGCGCCTAATTCAGCCCGGCCACCTGCATGACCAGGCTGTGCGCCTGGCCTTGTTTTGTGGAGAAAAGCAGCCTCCAGGAGCATGAGGAACGTGATGGCCGGAAGCCACAGAGCAGAGGACAGGACCCTGGATGTCAGCCTAAAGGTGGGTTGATAGGGGCTGGTCACAAATGATCTGAGACCAGCCCTGCTTCTGGAGATGGGGACGAACCTTAAGCCTGAGCCTCAATGTGCGGCAAGGCACCCCGCAGGGGTAAGGTAATGCCACAGGGGACAGATTGAAGGTCTATGCTTAACTATGAGAAGAAAAGACTCTAGGAGGACAGACACTCACATGGGGAGGACTTGTTTTCACACATCCATAAGTGAACCATTGAGGGGCACCTGGGTGGCTCGGTTAAGCACCTGCCTCTTGGTTTCGGCTCAGCTCATGATCTCGCGGTTCGTTGAGTCCGAGCCTGGCATCAGGCTCCACGCTGCACGGAGCCTGCTTGGGATTCTCTCTCTCTCTCTCTCTCTCTCTCTCTCTCTCTCTCTCCCTCTCTCTCTCTACCCCCACCCTCTCCCCACTCTCTCTGTCTCTCTCAAAATAAATACATAACCTTAAAAAATTTAAAAAAACGCTAATGAATTATCAATTAAAAAAAAGACTCCCATTTTCTGGAGCTCCTCTGGGGTCGTCTGGGGTACAGGGGCTTCTGAAGAACCCGGGCCCCTGGGTCCTCTCGGTGTGGCCAGAGGGGAGACTGCTTACCCGCAGCCCTGTGGCTCCATCGGCACCTTGCTGGCCAGGCTCTCCCTGTGGAGACACGAGGTTGCAGCTGTCTATGCATGGCTGCCCCACGCCCCCTCCAGTCTTCTCTTCACCAAAAAGTGCAGGGCTCACATGCTGGGGCCCTAAGGGACTAATTTTTGTGACTGCCACGTCAGGAATAGGGCTCATGGAAGGAGCACCTATGGGACCCTCCTCTGGCCCCACGGTGTGGAGAGATGGGCCACTGAGGGAGGGCTATAAGATGACAGCCACAAAGCTGAGCTCGGTGGAGGCCTTGTCACTCACCCAGACCCACTGGCCACCCAGGCCCCAGGCCGGCCTCTGACAGCCTGAGGAATGAGACACTAGGACCCAAGCCCTCCCGGGACTCCCCACTTCAAAGGGCAAATTGGAGGTGAAGCCACAGGGAGGTGTCCCCATGATGGGGACACTGGTCTGAGCCGCGCACTGTAAGGCACCTTTGGCCCTGGGGTGCCGTCCACACCGTTTTCTCCTGGAGGCCCCACACTCCCTGGCTCGCCCTGCAACAGAGACAGTTCACAGCGAGTGAGCACCAGGGGCCAGCTCGGGGCTACCTGGGCCTGCTGGCTTTCAGGGGCTCCTGGGGAACGTGCCTGAGCCCCCCTGGGGTTGAGGGGAGATGGGCCTCAGGACTCTCCCCAGCCCTGGGGACTCCATACCATGGCCAACTTCTCTGGTCTGGGTCTTGGTGCATAGTTAGGGCAGCTCAGGGGCTCAAGAGACATTTTGGAGGCTGACTGGCCATCTCTATGGTTTGGGAGAGCAAGGATGATACCCTGTTCCTAGCCTGGGGACAGGATAGAGTAGGGGCCACCTGAGATGGGAACTAGGAGGGCCTGAGGGTGTGAGGGGAGGCAAATGACCGGATGGGATGCCCTGCCTGGTGCAAGTGGGGCCCAGGGCCTTCCTGTTGCCTCTCTGGCTTGCCCTGGGCATCAGCACATGCCCCCACATTGGAAAGGGCCAGCCAGGGGCCTCACCAGGCAGAGGGGAGGCAAGGGGCCTTCTGGGGGGAGGCACATGTACCTACCTTGGGCCCTGGGGGTCCAGGGAGCCCTGGCTGGCTTGGCGTCCCGTCATCTCCCTGTGGAGAGAGAGGCTGAGGCTGCAGCCCTCAGGCCGGGCATACCGGCTTTGGACGTCTCCCCAACCCTGCGCTCCCCAGTACACCAGTCCTCTGCTGGCACCAACACTGGTCACACTGGGTCAGGACAGGGGTGGGGCAGGTCCCCCAGGGCCAGCCCAGAGCGTGTGTCAGCAGGTGTGTGCAGAAGGAAGGCGGATGGGCAGGTGGAGGAGAGAGGGATTTGTTCCTTTAGTCAACAAATGTCATGGGGCCCCTGGATGTCTCAGTTGGTTGAGCTTCTGACTCTTGATTTCAGCTCAGGTCACGATCCCATGGTTTGGGGGATCAAGTCCCGCATCAGGCTCTGCACTGACAGCATGGAGCCTGCTTGAGACTCTCTCTCTACCTCTCTCTCAAAATAAATAAACTTTAAAAACAAACAAACAAACAAATATCTTATGAGCACTCTCTGTGCAGATAGGGTCCCCGCTCAATGGGTGACAGGGATTGAGGACAAAGAAATATCCAGATAAGCACATAGAACCATGCCAGGAGGTGGAAGCAGTGGTGGAAAGGGAATATAAGAGGGTGGCAGGATGAAGGGGCTTGGAGGAACGGTCTCCTTGGGGAGGGGACAGCTGTTTGGAGACTTGGCCTGGGAACAGGTGGGGAAAGATCATTCCAGGTCAATGGTTCCCAAACTTGAGTGCATGTCAGAGTCACCCAGGGGCCTGTTGAACAGACCGGGTCTAAAAGTTCTGGTCACCAATTCTGATGGGGGTGGGGTGTGTCCACACCACCAAGCCATTCTCCGACACCAGCCAGGTGTCCTGCAATTCAGCCTAATTCTGATATGTGTCTACCAATCTCGAGAGTGTCAGATGGCACCGGTTAAGGGCCCAGTCCTCCAGGACTCTCCCGCTGGCTGTCCCCAACCTGCACACTCCAGGCATCAGGAGTAAGCCTGTTGCCACTTTTACTTCTCATCAACTGACCATAGAGTGAAGATTCCCACCACCTGCTCCTTGGGTTCCATCAGTTTTGCTACAGCGGCTCCCAGAACCCAGAGAAACACTTTACTTACTAGATTACCAGTTTATTATAAAGGCTGTAACTCAGAAACAGCCAGATGGAAGATATGCATCTGGCAGGGTACTAGGACAGCGCGTGGGGCTTCCGGGCCCTCTCCAGGAGTGCCACTCTCCCCAAGTCTCCACGTGCTCACCAACCCGGAAGCTCTCGGAACCCCATGCTTTTGGGTGTTTATGGAGCTTCACTGCACAGGCACGAATAATTAAATCGCCCACCACTGGTGAGATCAGTTCAACCTCCAGCCCCTCTCCCCTCCCTGGAAGGCTGGTGGCTGGGACTGAAATTCCCAACCTTCCAAAGGTTCTCCAGGCAACCACTCCCCATCCTCAGGTGGGGGCCCAACATCGCCTCATTCACATGACAATAGACACCTTCAAATTAGGTTCATCCCTCAGGACATTTCATGAGTTTTAGGAGTCTGCTCCAGAGACAGGGAGGACTGAGACTAAATATGGATTTATCATAAATCACAACATCCTGGGGTGCCTGGAGCTCTGAGGATACTGCTGGTCCTAGAACCTCACTTTGAGAACCACTGCCTAAGGCTGTGAACTGGGAACAAATTTGCTGTGTTTGAGGAAAGGAAAGGATGAGGGAATAAGTGGATAAATGAACAAGATCCTGGCTTCAGAGACAGAGGACAGAGGACCCATATGTGAGGACTTTCCTGTGGTCACCCCCACCCCCCACCCCTCGCCGGCCCGGCCCCACTGGGAGCCCTGCCCTTCTCTCCAGCCTCTTCCCACATACCCCACAGGGGGCCCCCTCACCTTCTTTCCAGGAATGCCAGGCTCACCCTGAGGACGGGGTAAGGGGGTGCAAGAGAGAGGTCAGAGCCCTCAGAGCAGGGCCCAGACACCAGGCCACCTGTTCCTCTGGGAGAAGTGGCCTTGATGACTGGGGACAGCCTAGAGATCCCGGCCCCACAGACAGGTGCACACAGATGCTGGGGCTGACAGTCTTGGACTCCACTCCCGACTGGGTCCCCCTCCCCCACAAGCTGAATGATCCTGGGCAAGTCACTACTTTTGCAAGTGGGGGGTGTGAAGCCCCAGCCTCAGAGGGTGGTTCTGAGATGAGAGAAGTAATGAAAGCCCTTTTCCTTCAGGGAAGACCACAGCTTGCCCTCCCACCCCTGCAGGTGCTGTTCACAGCAGGGGACGGGGGGTGGGGAGGGACAGCTGTCATGGGGAGGGGGCAGTGGGGTAGGGAGCCCATCCCTCCCAGGCCTGGGGCAGGGGACACGGAGTAAGGAGCACCCACCTTGGGCCCTGGGGGTCCCTTCAGGCCCTGGAACAAGAGAAGAGAAAATATTAAATGGGATACTGGAGGCTGCTTTTGGGAGGTTCTCCTTCTGGTCATTTTATAAAGGGTGACACCAGGTGTTAGACGGCAGGAGGCGGGGCTGTGCTGCCTGCTCTAGGCCTGACCCTTCCCCATGTCTACAGCCACTTCTGCACCAGATCTCAAGCAGTGCAGTGGGCTGTGGGCTCCCTCCCAGGGACGTGGGGCTGGGGGCCTAGGCCCATCGGTTCCCTGATGCTGGTGACAGGGCGGGAGGGCAGGGGTGCCTGCACTCGCACACCCTCAGTGCGGCTGTAAGCGGGACAGGGGCTTCCGGGCCTGCAACCATGGGCCTAGCAGCCCAAGCCTCTGAAATGCCCTGGATACTGACCATCTCGCCGTCTCGTCCAGCCTCTCCTTTGGGACCCTGAGGGGGCAGAAGAGGAGAGCCTCTGGAGGGGATGCAGGGGATGAGAAGTGCAGGGGCTGAGCCCACTCCCCCCACCAGGCCCTGTGCTAGGGCTCCAAGTAGTCTCTCGTGTCGTGTCATCTTGACCAAACCCTTGAAAAGCGGGTGCCATTGTTCCCATTTCACAGATGAGAATGTCGAGGCTCAGGGAGTTACACGCCCAACGTGAGTAGGCATGGATGAGCCAACTGAGTAGGTGCCCTGAGAGGGGACAGTTTGGTAGAGGAGCTGGATCTGCACGGGACAGGAAGGACAGGCCTGCATCCCTGTGTTGGGGGAAGGGGAAGGACATGAAGTCTGGCCTCCGGGGTTCGGGTAGAACTATAGGAGGACAGCTGAGCCTAGCTAGTTAGTACTGGAGGTGGGAAAGCGAGAGAGAGTGAGAAAGAGAGAGTGAGGGAGGAACAGGGCTTGGTAAATCTGCCGGAGGAAGCGCCCACATGTGGGTCTCAGGGCCAGGGTTAGGAATGGGAGTGAAATCACAACCGATATCAGGTTCAGGGCCTCTGGTTCTATTTGGGGTGGACCAGGATTTGGGAATGAGTTTGGGGTCAAGGTCTTGGATGGCGGTAAGTATAAGGCTGGAGTGGGGTAAGTGTGTGGGTGAGGGCTGGGGTTGGGGTTGGGGTTAGGCGTGGATCTGGGTGTGGACTGGGGACAGGGCTGGGGCTGGGGTTGTTTCTGGGTCAGGGGTTAGGGTTTTGGTAGGTGCAGGACCAGGTCCGAGGTATTTCCACTTCCATGCCCTCTCTTACCTCTGGGCCTTGTGCTCCCCTGGGGCCATCTTTCCCAGTGTCTCCAGGAGGGCCTCGGACCCCAGGGGGTCCAGGGGGCCCCGGAGGCCCAGCAGCTCCGTCTTGCCCTTGGTCTCCCTGGAAGACATGGTGCGTGACTCACCGGGAGGGGAAGGAAAGGGGCTCCAGTCTCCAGAGAGAAGCCTCTGCAGATGGACAGGCCTGTGCCTTCCCTTCCCCAGCTGGAGCGGGCTCAGAGGGAAGCGCCTTGTCACTGCGCTTCTTGCCGCTTCTTGGTGGCCACACGAAGGGACAAGCCCTTGTACTCTGACATAAGAGGCTAACAGGACCCTTCCCCTCCGAGGAATGTGCCATCTTCCCAGCTCCCGGTGCCTGGAGCCCAGCTCTGGTGTTCAGTTGAGAGTGGAGACACGTTGGATGTGGGAGCTAGCACGTGGGCCCCACTGGCCCCCTTCTTCCTGGAGAGGGCGCTGCACGCCTCCCGAAGGACCTTCCCGTTGGGCAGCTCCTGCTTTATTAGGTGCTGGAGGTGTGCTTCTGGGCACGTACGCAGAGCAATGAGCGCTCGGGCTCACACAAAACCCGCAAGCAAGTGTTCACAGCAGCTTTAAGTGTAATGGCCCCAAACCGGAAACAACCCAATGTAGCTACCCAATGGGTGAAGGGTTAACTGACAGGGATACAACCATATCACAGAACACTGCTCAGCAGTAAGTGCAAAGGGACAAAGTACGGATGCGTGCAGTAACTTGGATGCATCTCGAGGGCATCACGCTGAGGGAACAGAACCAATTTCGAAAGGTTACATACTGTGTGGCTGCATCTACACGACATTGTTGACATGGAAATGTCATACAGGTGGAGCACAGATTAATGGTTGCTGGGGGTTAGGGATGGGGTGGGGAGGGTGGGAGTGTAGCTGGGCAAGGCCACCACGAGGGGGTCTCTGCATGTGGTTACAGGAATCTACAAGTGTGATAGCACTGCCCAGACTTAAACACCCCCCGGGTGAATATAACGGGTAAAATCCAAATAAGGCAGGTGGACTGTATCCATTTCCTGGTTATGAGCTCGTACTTGAGTGAGGCAAGACATTGCCATGGTGTGGGGGGGGGGGGGGAGAGGTGGAGAACGGGACAAGGGGTATTATTTCTGTTTTTTTTTTAATGTTTATTTATTTTTGAGAGAGAGAAAGAGGAAGGGAGGGAGGGAGGGGGAGAGGGGGAGAGAGAGAGAGAGAGAGAGAGAGAGAGAGAGAGAGAGACTGAGCATGAGTGGGGGAGGAGCAGAGAGAGGGGAGACACAGAATCCAAGGCAGGCTCCAGGCTCTGAGCTGTCAGCACAGAGCCCTATGTGGGGCTCAAACTCACGAACCGTAAGATCATGACCTGAGCCGCTCAATCGACTGAGCCACGCAGGTGCCCCTCTGGGGTATTATTTCTTACAACTAATTGTTGACCTGCAACGATCTCAGAATAAAAAGTTAAAAAGAGGAGCATCTGGGTGGCTCAGTCGGTTAAGTGTCTGACTCTTGGTTTCCGTTCAGGTCATGATCTCATGATTCATGAGTCTGAGCCCCTGTCGGACTCTACGCTGACAATGCGGAACCTGCTTGGGATTTTCTCTCTCTCCCTGTCTCTCTCTCTCTCAAAATAAATAAATAAACTTAAAAAAAATACATAAAAAGAGCAATGAAGGGCCACACAGTCTCTGTCATGCAGCATCCTATCCCTGACTCAAGGACCTGATGTTAGTACTGGGTCAGACCTCAGGCAGCCAGAGCCCTCACCTCGAGGTCCTGCCTACAATGAGGGAGGATCACTGTGCCCCCGGCACTTCCTGCTACCCCAGTGGTACCTGCCCAGCACTGGCACAGGGTATAGTAATGGGGCATGCTTGACTCACAGTGTCAGCAGCTCCCAAACTCCCCGTAACCAAGAAAGGAAGAAGCCTCTGGAAGAGGTGGCCCCTGCTGTGTGCCCAGTGCCGATGAGCTAGGACTTCCCAGAAGGTGTCTCACCCAACCCTTGTGACCACCTGGCTGAGACACTGCTATTGTCCCATTTCACAGACGGAGTGGTCAGGAACAGCAAGGGTAATTGTTTACCCAGGGTTTCAGAGCTGGGAAAGGCTCCTCTGGCCATTGAGGAGAGCAATGCCTTTTGGACATTTTTTTAAATCCACAGACCCCATGATAGGAAAGTTCACCTCTTCAGCCAGCTGCACGTAAGACACAGTTCATTTGTTTTTCCCAATTAAAAAATTAACCGAAGCTCTCAATGTCCCCCACTCAGGTCCAACCCTGCCGGGGGCATGACCAAGGGGCTACAATTCCAGTCCAGTGTAAAGAAACCCAATGGTGTGGTTAGCTCAGCCAGCCATGGGTGGTGATGGAGGTGGGTAATTCCTATTTCATTTTCTGCTGTATCAGGAAGAATTCGAAGACACCCCATTGTTCCTTTCACAGCCTGGGGCCCCCATGATGGGCACCACTGGTCTGGACTCTACTTGTTGGGGCAGAAAATGAGTTTAGACACTTGAACAGGCCCCAGGACAGGTTTTTTAGGCTCTTCCCTTGAGTTACTCAGGGTGTGAGGCTGGCCAGCTGCCTTGTGTGTGCCCTGGGATCGGATGGCTGAGGTCTAACCCTGGAAATGCAGGGGTGAGTCACGGTAACACGCAAGCCAGCAGGCGCGGGCACACCAGTGGACCAGGCTACCTTGAAGATGCGGCGACTGTACACGTGATGGTCTCTACTTATAAAGCCCGGATTGAGTCGTGGGAAAACCATCTAGTCAGCAAACGGGTTGTGTGGTCAGGAAGGCAGAAGGGTGATTCAGAAGAGGCAAAGCCGCTTAACCCAGCCGAGTGATTGGGAGAGGACAAGAACGTTCTCCACAAAGATGGCCGCTATGCTCGTTCCCATCCCGCAGGCCCCTTGCAATGGGCGTCCCCCCCTCTCCCCATCAGGATCTGGGGCCTGTTCCCCTTTCCCCACCTTGACTCTGGTTGGGCCCCGTGACTGATGGGACCAATAATATACAGTGGAAGTGATACCGCGTCCATTCCAGATATAGCTCTTAACTGGCCCGACCGTTACGTTTCTGGCCTCCTGGGATGCTAGTTTGGGGATGCCCCTCTAGGAAGCCCACTGCCAGGCTGGGAGAAGGCTTGATGCACAGAGACCCTCCCCAGCCGAGCTCCCAGGCAACAGCCTCGTCAACTGTGGCCATGGGGCGTGCCATCACCTTGGACTACAGGCCCAGCAGCCTCTGCCTGCGATGAGATCGCCTACCCCCACCAACCCAAGGGGTCCTGAGAGACTGTGGCACATTGTCGTTTTAAACCACAGAACTTTCAAGGGTGGAGGCTGTTTCAGAAGTGGCTGGAACACTGGGACAAGAGGACCTCCACGAAGAGCGAAGGGAGGGCTTCAGAAAGAATCTCTCTTTCATGACCCCCCGGGCCAGGAGAGTTCTAGTCTGTTGAGTGGGCATCCCCATTTAGAGTACCAGCTTTCACACACCCAACAGCAAGCAAACCAAAGGATTTTTCTCGGCAGCCACAGAGCTCCACACAGGTGCCCTTTCTTTGACTTCGGGGCCACCTTGCCAGCTTTCGGGGGGCCTTTCCCTCCAAAGGCTCAGCACAGAACAAGCTCTGTCCTGGGGACTCAGCCTGGCCAGCCGGCTGCTCTCAGCTCATGCTCACGACCACCTGTGATGTGGGCCCTCCTGGTCTTGTTGCACAAACCAGGCTCAGAGCCTTGAGGCTAGAGGGATTGGAGCCCAGCCAACACTTGGCGCTGAGCTGCCTCCTCTTTGCATCCTGCCACCTGCCCCCATCCCCGCCCCCGCTCCATCCCTGCCTGCCTCCAATGCTTGCAGAGGCTGGCTGGGGGGTGACTCATTCACTGGCTACAACCTCCACTCCCTAACCTTCTTGAAAGCAAGTAGGAACCCACCACTCCACTGCCTTTCTCTGGGCGGTCAGGCCTCTGCCCTGGCTGTGGTAGGAATGGTGGGGACATGCATTTAGGGCCATTTAAGTGGCCCTCTGCTGAGATCTGCTTCGTTGGGGCCACCCCACCCGGGGTCTCCACGCTGCTTCACCGAAGAGACCCCATCACTTGCTCTGCTTCGTTGAAGAGACCCCAGGTTTGGCAGGAGGCACTTCTGAGTCTCTTGGACCCTGGGGGCTCTGAGGGCCAGGGGACCTATTGTCCCCACGCTGAGTCCTGGGTGCCTACTTTTATGTCTGCAATGAATCTTTGCCACAGCAGCTTGAGGTAGGGTCTGTCACCACCCCCTCCCCACAGTTGCAGAAACTGAGTCTCAGAGGGGAAACTGAGTTGCTCAAGGTTACTTGGCTGATAAGTGGCAGCCACTTCCTGGGGTGCCAGTCACCCTCAGGAAGGTTAGTCTCCGTTCTGGGGCCAGTGCTAGCCCCACTGTCCCGCATCCCTCCCCCCCCCCCCCCCCCCCCCCCCGCCATCCATGGTGATAAGTATGACTGGGATGTCTGTCAGCTAGAGACACCCATCTATGATCTCAGCCAGACCAGGGCCTGGGGCTTCCAGCCCGTGGCCACTTAAGTGAAACCACTTAATCAGGATAGGACGTGGGCAGAGACCGAGGGCACTTCTTTCTGCAATAAGGTATAAGGGATCTGGAAGAAAGCTAGATATGCCTTATTATAAAACAAAACAAACTGGGTGGGTGGGTGAGGGGGTCTTGCTCCGTTCTTACCCGGGGGCCGAAGTCTCCTGGTGCACCCTGAGAACAAAAAAACCGGAAGACAGATCACTGCTACTATTATTGCTTTATCAGATGTTTTGAGCATTTACCCTGCACTCAGTGTTTTATGTACATAGTCTCACTGAATTCTAACAACCGTAACATACAGGCTCTATTTTTATGTCCATTTCCAATGAGGACACTGAGGCACAGAGAGGCTAAGTCACCTGTCCGAGGTCACACAGCTAGCACACCCAGGGCGTGGAACTGGGCACTCTGTTGTCTGTTGCCAGTCCCCAAAACACGGTGGGAGCAGAGACCAGCTGCTCCCACCGCGTCCTCTTGGGATCCTGAAACCTCAGAACAGCGAGTGTTGATGATTACCTGAATCATTGTTTTAAGTCCCCAAGTTTTGGGGCAGTATGTTACTAAGTGATAGATGCCAAGACACCAATTTCTCTCTGGTTTCAAAGCCTCTGCCTTCCTCATTCAGCCCGAGCCTGAGGGAAATAATCCCGGCACCTGCCCCGCTCAGACCATTACCTCGTGCAGTCTTCCCCCCTGGCTCTGTGAGGTTGCTTTCACTTACAGATGGAGAAACTGAGGCCAACGCATCCAAAGCTGTACAGTTGATGGCGGAGCCCTAATGCTAACCTGACGCCCTGAGCGCCGGGTCCTGTGCCTTGCACAGCTCTGATGGTGGACTGGAGCCTTGGCTGCCCTTATTCCGTGGGCACATCGCGGCGGGGGCGGGGGGCGGGGTTGGTGCTGGGATGGATGTGGCCCAGCTTTGCCCAGCCATTCCCTAGAAGCATCCCGCCACACCTAGGTCTGCTCTGGTCGCTCCCTGCTCTGATCCCACTGTGGGACACATAGGTCTCCCCTCTCTCGCCCTCCCTTCTGAGACACTTGGAGGCCCCAGCCCTCCAGGGGTCTGCCGTGACATTCAGCGCCAAATGCCAGGAAAGCCTTTCTCACAAGGGGTGTAAAGTTCACAGGGGCAGCTCTCTGCCATCTGTTTTCCTGGGGTGGGGGTGCACTCCTCACAAAGAATCCCATCTACAGGGACTGTTCACCCCCCTGTCCCTGGCTCTCCCGGCACCCCCCTTTTCACAGGCAGGGACTTCCTTTGGAAACTCCTCATTCTGGGCAGACCGTGCTTTGAGCTTTGTCATGCTCTGGTGCTGGGAGAACTCCAACTTAACCCCCTGGCACTTTAAATTGTTAAATATAAGCCGTGTAACCATTAGGAGGGAGGCACTAGTAGCCCCACTTTACAGATGGGGAAACTGAGGCTCTAGGAGAGGATGTGATGTCCCCAAGGCCACACTCTGGAGCTGGGGTTTGGAGACGGGTTTCTGGCATCCTTTATCACATCTGCATCTGGACAGCATCCGGCATCACTTACCTTTTCCCCTTTGGGGCCTGGAAGTCCCTGGAGAAAAAAAGGTGGAGAAAGAACAGGCATGAGCAAGGAGGACTGGGCTGGTTCCCCTTCCGGCTTCCCTAAGGCTTTGGGGGCAGAGGGGCCTATGGGGCTGAGCAGAGCTGTGGGTAGCCGGGTGGGTATATGCACAAATCTGTCAGCTTTAATGAGGGTTGCTCTGGCCGGCCCTAAGGAAGCCACACAGCGCAGTCCCCCGCATGAGGGAGACGGGGGACTTGAGGGTCGCTGGTACCTCTCAGCTCGGGTAGGGGCACATGTGCTGTCACTCCTCCCAGAGGGCAGAGCCCTCCAAGCTCAGCACCTGCCGTGCCCAGGGCCGCTGCCCCTTGACTATCCATTATCACTCCAGCCGTTAATGGCTTGGCTTGTTGGTTCATTCAACAACTTGTCCATCCAGGTGGTCAGTTCATTCCTCTATCCTTTAATGCTGCACACATCACTGGGCAACTCCTCAATTGTGTTACTTCTTTCATTCCTTCACTCACTTGTCTGCTCAACCATCATGTGTTTGTCCACCCACTAACTCAGCTACCCTCTCATGCATCCAACTGTTGGTACAATTACCTCATCTGTCTTTCCATCCAACCATCCTTCCTTCCTGCCATCCATCCATCCACCCATCTGTTCATCAACCCAACTCATCTATCTATCCATCCATCTGTTCTTCCATGCAACCGTTCATCAATCCATTTGTCCATCCATCTGTCCATCCATGCACGCACCTGTCTGTGATCCAGTCATCCAGCCAGCCAGCCAGCTTTCCTTCCTTCCTTCCTTCCTTCCTTCCTTCCTTCCTTCCTTCCATTCATCAGCCCATCTCTCCATCCATCTATCCATCATACATTCATTCATCCAGTCAGCCTCCCTTCCTTCCTTCCATCCATTCATCCTTGCATCCATTATCCAGTCAGCCAGGCTTGCTTCCTTCCATCCATTCATCCTTCCTTCCTTCCTTCCTTCCTTCCTTCCTTCCTTCCATCCATCATCCATTCATCTGTCCATCCATCCATCCATCCACCCACCCACCCAGCTAACTATCCATCCACATCCACTTTTTTGTTTAATTATGCCCTCTCCCTGTACAGCTTATTTATTCTGCTGAAGATGCCTGTGGACCACAGGCTCCTGGCCCACATGTTGAGAACTCATGAAGCCTTGAGACTGTGTTGGGGGATGCTCTGTACGTGGGCTTGCTAGGAGGGGCTTGTATGTTCTGAAAGCTGACTAGATGTCAGGGATGGTGCTATCCACACTTCTCTACATCCCCAGCATGTGGGGAAGGTTAATGGGCCCATTTGACAGAGCCTTGGGCTTGGGAGGTGAAGAGGCCTCCCCAAGGCTGCACAGTCAGCAGGTAGTGGAGGTGGATTTGAACTTAAGTCTGATACCCAAATGGTTTCTCTCCTTGCTGATCCAGGTTCCCAGGGGCCCCTTCCCTCTGGCACCCCATCACTCTCAGCCCCACAGTGGCCTGGTCCCAGGACCACCTAGAATTGCCCTGTCATCACTTACCGGCTTGCCATCTAGACCCAGTGGCCCCTGGAAATGAGAGAGACAGAGAGCAGAGGTTACACACTGGAAAGGCATTTCCTGTGTGTTTTATGACCCAGAGGCACTACTGAGCACCAAAGACCAAAACCTGACATGAGCCCATGGGTCTGAAGACCTTTCACGCAGACCTGGGGTGGGGGTGTCTGGGTGTTTGCTGCCCAGAATCCCCTCCTCTGACAAGAGAGCCCCACTTCTCCTCCAGAACCACCCCCATCTGCTCGTATGGGGCTTGGGCGTGTGGTCGCATTCCCTCGACCAGGGGGATTTGGTTCAGGGATAAACGTCATGTCTGGGGCTTTGAATGGTGGCGCTTTAGGGGAAAGAGGGTCTTTTCTCCTGGTGGGGCTAAGGCTGGAGCTCCTGAGGGTACCATGTGGCTTGAGAAAGAGCCAACAGAGAAGAAGTCAGAGCTGAGAGACAGTGAGGAAAACGGGGCAAAGGGTCTGAAGCTGAAACCATCCACCCCTGCACACTTCTGTTTGTCAGTAGTTTTTTCTTTAAGCCAGTGTGAACTGAGTTCTGTCACATGGAACTTGGTAGGGACTGAATATGTCCCCACCCCACCCCCCAAGTCATGTGTTGGAATCTAACCCCCGGTGTGATGGCATTAGGAGGGGGCTTTGGGGAGGAGAAGAGGTTCATGAGGGTAGAGCTTCACAGATGGGATATTAGCCTTTACAAAAGAGGCTCCAGACGGCTGCCTGGGTCCTTGTCCACCATGTGGGGACACAGCGAGGGGATGGCAGTCTGCAGCCCGGAAGAGGGCCCCCACCAGAACCTGACCACACTGGCACGCTGAACTCAGACTTCCAGCCTCTAGGATGGTGAGAAGATTTCTGTTGTTTCTAAGCCACCCGGGCCATGGCGCTTTGTTAGAGCAGCCCAAACAGGCTAAGACACAAGTGGAAGAGTCCTGAAGGTTCTTTCAGTTCCCTGCATTGGTGTGGCCTTCGTAGGCAAAAGTCAAGGCTGAGAGAAGCCAAATAGCACAAGGTCAGGTCCCAAGGGCTAGTGTATTCCAGAGGCCGCAGAGGGTCAGTGACCACTGCACAGCAACTCCCGTGGGCGCCCTCCACCTGGGGACCCATTGCCTCTCAGAAAGCCCCACTGAGTTCCATCCACCGCCATGTGGGGAATCCAAGGGCAGTGCCATGAACCGGATCCATCTGGTCTCTGTCAACACCTCTCCTCCCCCCTGCCACTGCCTCCTCATCCTCACGGACACTTCACCCTTGACCCCAGCCAATGTTCTAGGCAGCTCCACTCCCAAGCCTTTTCACACATCACCTGCCTGCCTGGCATACCTTTGTGTGTCACCTTTAGCTCAGTCACCTCCTCTTCCATGAAGCCCTCCAGGTTTCCCCACTTCTCAGAAATCAGGCCATTTGTCCCTACACCCAGAACATTTTCTCTTCCTTTCCTTCCTTCCTTCCTTCCTTCCTTTCATTTTTTTAAATGTTTATTTATTTTTGAGAGAGAGAGAGAGTGTGTGAGCAGGGGAGGGGCAGAGAGAGAGAGGGAGACACAGAATCCCAAGCAGGCTCCAGGCTCTGAGCTGTCAGCACAGAGCCCAATGCAGGGCTGGAACTCACAAACTGGACATCCTGACCTAAGCCAAAGCCAGATGCTTAACCGACTGAGCCATCCAGGCACCCCATAACCAGGGCAATTCTGAAAATTTATCTCTTAAGTGCTTCTGGCCACCAGCCTCAAGGTCAGCTGAGGTTCTGGACTTCAGGGCAATGTCTTAGGGGTAGATGGAATCCCAGGAGGTGGGGAGTGGGGCCATTCCAAAGTCTTGGGGGTCCAGGCTCTGGAGGGTCCCAATCAGGTTGTCAGCCCCAACCCTAGTCACTGAGGCTGACCAGGAACTGCCCTAGCTGGCATCTCCTGCTGGCTCCTGGCTGTCCTGACCCCTGGGTCCACATGCCTGAGGCCTCCTGTCCTTAGTCTGCTAAAGTTTGGCCCTGCATCTCCTCTCCCTGCCCCATGCTCAGGCCCTGCTAGGCCTCACCCAGGCCCGGCCCCTTCTGCTGCCACAGTGCACACAGGGACATGTCCCACCTTGGGTCTCTTCTGGGGGCTCTTTGTGGACCCCTATTCAGTCTGAATCACCACAGCAAGCCCGTAAGGCAGGTGTTATCATCCCTGTCTTACAGAGGGGGAAACCGAAGCCAAGTGAGGGAAAGACCTTGCCCACGGCCATGCAGCCAGGGCAGGGCTAGAGCCCTGGATGGCTTTCCGGTTCTGTGTCTTCAGGCACTCAAGCAGCCTGCAGTGGCCTTGCCTAGATTCCTGGCCACTCTCCCCGCAATCTGCCTGTCCTTGCATGCCTCTGTTCAAAGCTCCCTGCTCCATCCCAGTGCCCACTGGACCTCGCCTGCCCGCGGGCCCCCGGCCAGCTTGACCAATGTGGCTGCCATCGTGGACTCTGTGTCCGGGCCTTGTGCCCATGTCTACTGCTGAACTGAGCCCAAACACAGCGCCCCTCTATCGATCTGAAGGGATTAAAAAATCCATAATGCAGGGCGCCTGGGCAGCTCCTGATTTCCGCTTAGGCCATGATCTCGCGGTTTGTGGGATCGAGCACCGTGTCAGCGCAGAGCCTGCTTGGGATTCTCTGCCCCTCCCCCCACTCACTCTCTCTCTAAACAAACAAACAAACAAACAAACATACATACATTAAAAAAATCCGTAATGCAGACTGAAATTAAAGAGAGACAAAGGTGCAGTTAGAGCTGAGTTAATCTCTTTCCTCTTCGGGGGCTGGGAGGGAGGGCAGTGGCCTCACAGCCAATTCACTGGCAGCAGCATGAGGAGTTCAAGGTGTCCCTGACAAGGGCTGAGACACAGTGCAGGGCTGGTCCGAGGGAAGCAGGCACCCCGCCCCTTAGGGCCACAGAGGCAGAGACTCTCCAGGTCAAGTTTAGGAATGCTCTGATGTGCCTCAGTGTGGGCTCTGTTGAATCCTGCCATACCCTTCATGGCGTCTGTCCTCACTGCCGCCCTGGCAAGCAGGCACCATAGTCCCATCCCGCAGCTGTAGAAGCTGAGCCCATGGCTGAAATAGGCCCCCCTCTCCACGTGGTGTTCCCTCTCCTGCAGCATAGGGCAGCAGGGTTGACAGATGGCTGTTCCAGGGGACCTAGGATGAAGCCTCACAGGCCCTGCCTTCCTTCTGGGATTCCTGGTATGTCTGTCTCCCCCACTGAACAGGGCTCTCTGGACCCTCTTCCACCCTGGCTCTCTACCAGAGAGAGTGCTGGATCAGACAAACTCACTTGCTGTGTGACCCTGGGAGAGCCAGTCAACCTCTCTGAGCCTCAGCATCCTCATTACCTATTCTCCCTGGCAGGGTGCTTCCTGCCCTGGCTTGGTCCCATTTCCCCTAAACTCTGCCACACCATGACCTCCTGATAGCTCTTGGGGTTTGGGAAGAGGTGCTTCACTAGTCTCATGGTACATCTGGTGCCCCTTGAGGCCCATGCACTTACACACGCCATGATGTTTCCTGGCCCCAGGCTGTGCTTTCCCATTTTCCTCCACTGCACAGAGTTCCGCCTCCACCTGGGGAACTCCTACTCATTCTTCCAGGACCAGCTCAAATGGTGCTCCTGGGAGCCTCCCCAAGGAGAAGCAGCATTCTCCCTAGGCTGTCTGCCACAGAGCTGGGTCCCCATCCTTCTGGAAGAAAGCCCTGTGGCCGAGCTCCAGGAGACATGTGGGGCGGGCAGAGGAGACAGGCTCTGGATTCAGACCCACCTGGGATCAGATGCGGGCGTTCCCACATGCCAGCTGGTGACCCTGGGCCTCATCATTGGTAGCAGGCCACACTGCATCGCTGACCTGTGTGTGTGTGTGTGTGTGTTGGGGGTTGGGGTTCTGCTGAAAAGGTGCTATGTGCACCGAGTGAAACTTACAAACTGTACAGAAGGAGACGGGACAAAGCAAACCTTCTCTTCTCCCCAGCTCCTCTCCCAGAGAGCACCATGGGCATCAGCTTTGGGAAGCTGTCCTTGCCTGGAGAAGCACATGCATAATATCCCTGCCTTTCTTATTTTTAAAGCCCTCTGCGGGTTGCACAGCAGACATCTGTAGCTCCATTTGTCTTCCTGTTGCAGAGGAATCTGGTCCTTGGGCCCCTGAGGCATGTCATAGCCCTCCTCCCCACATTCCAGGAAAGCCCTACCACATACATGTGAGACCTGAGCATCATCCCCATGGCCCTTCCCTCATACCTGTAGTGTCTCCCACGCAATGCCCTGGAGAACTTTCTAGAATGCAAGGCTCTCCTGCTTGAGCCCTTCTGGGCAGCCTCACTCCTGAAGGAAAATGTCCAGACCACCTGGTCTGATGCCTAAAGCCCTCCTGCCCCATGATGGGCACTGAGCACACATCTTGGGTTGGGCCTTTCCAGGGCCGGGGGTGCCTCTGGTCCATCGCTGAGTCCCCAGACCTGGTTCCAGGATGTCTGCTGGGTTGACATAAACCACACAGAGCTGTAGGTGGCCGGCTTTTCTAGAAGTGTGCACTGCAGAAGGGAGCCTGGGATGTTCCCTTGGCTTGGACCCCACAGGGGGAGTCTCCTGTTGCTGGCTGTCTCTGAAAGCATTCCAATGGCCAGACCTCGCTGTCTCTTCTTGAGAGTGACCTTGGGCCTCCCATCTCCCGGGAGGGATTCTGCTCTCTTTCAACTCCGAGATTATTCCTGGTGGTCCCCAAGGCCTCTCTCTGGTGTGTGAGAAAGCCTAGAAGTGGCAAAACCCCATTTTCCTTCCTACGGCCCTGCCTCTATCTGGGATCACAGAGCTCCTGGTTCCCAGGACTTAGAGTTTTCAAAAGAAGCCAATGAATTTTGTAGTTTCTGATAAATAAAAGCAGAGGGTGTGGCCTGAGCTGTGCTCTTGGAAATGTCCACCATGCGGCTCAAGGGAAGCTGTTCCCATTCCCCAGGAACCCAAGATTGGAGCTGCGGGTGGTTGGATCTGATGCTGACCAGATTCCTGGGGCAAACACAGAAACCCATGTGTGCACATTTGTAGGGCAGACGGTGCCAGCCGTCCCTGGGGATGGAGCTGACCCACAACCATGGCCCTGGTCTGTGCAGGTGGCTCTGGGCTCATCTCTGATGACATCTAGGCAACAAAGCTCTGCTCAGATCCCTGAATTCCCTGTCTGGGGAAATAGCTGACCCTTAGAGAGGCTGCTGGGTGACCAGCAGTCACTGGGAGTCACTGAGAAGGGGCCTCAGTGGGGCAGAGGAAGGAAACAGTCTGGCTTTGGAGCCAGACAGACCTGCCTGGCTTGGGGAAGTGAACTGATCCCTCTTATCCTGGGGAAGGTTGGGCCCTGGTCTGTGAACCCCCAGAGGACAGGCCCTGCCCGTAGCTACCCTTGCTCAAACTGGTACTGCCTTGCTCAAACTGGTATCAGAGAAACTGTCCTGCAGAGTGTGTTAAGAGGCTTGCCTGGGGAAGAGGTTCGCTGGTCAAGTAAGTTTGAGAAACACTGGGTTACATGCTGTGAAATAGGTTTCTTTCCTGCAAGACTTGTCTGAACTATCATTCTGCCCATGGGTCTCCGGGAGGGCAGTGTTCCCAGCCTCACTGGGAGGCTGTGTGGACCATCTATGAACTGGGCATTTCCATGGGCTGGAGAAAAGCCCAAGCCTAGCTCTGGGTGCTCTTAGGAGAGGAGAAACACTGCAGGGATGGGTGAGGGGTTGGACTGAAGGAAGCCAAGGACAAGCATGGGCTGGAGGGCATGGTCAGGCTGGACTACGGTGGGGCAGGATCCAGGCTGAGTGTCCTAGCCGACAGCAAGCCAGTTTTGCACAGCAGAGGGCCATCTGGGGAGCTGAGAAGTCTGGAACAGCAGAGCCCCAGCCTGGGTGGAGGCACACCCTTGGTGGCGGGGGTCCTATTCCATCAGGGCAGCCCTCCCCTGCCACAGACTGTGGGCGTCTCCCACAAGAGGAGTGGGAAGGAAGGCACTTGGGGCAGCCCACGAGTGAAACCCTCTCTCCGAACCTCAGCTTCCACAGAACAGGTGATCCTGAGGGCCAGACTCCAGAGCACTGCACCCACAGGCACTCAGTTCCCTCCAGCTCCCTCTCCCTCCTGATCAAAGCCATGGAATTCACCAGAGGTTTTCAACACCTTCTGCCCTCCACGAAACCCCACAGCTGTTTACAAGGCTCAGCTCTGCTTTAAACCACTCTTGCCCCAGGCAGATCAGCAGAGCTCCGGCACACTTTCCGGATGCGTGAGGGGCAAACAAAAACCCTGGGCGGTGTGCGGGCTTGGCTCCTTGCTGCACTCAGAGGCCTGAGAGTCCCGGAGCCTCAGTTTCCTCATCTGTAAAATGGAGAGCATGTCCTCCTCTCAGATGACAAGTTCAAGATGAGTCCCAGGTCTGTCTCCTCTCCCCTCCTCCTCTCCCAGACCCACCAAAGATACGAGACCCTGTAGGTGAGCTGACACGGAGGTGGGGTCTGCATTGGCTCTTGGAGGGGCAGTCCTGCGGAGTGACCTTGTGTGGTCCTCTGACTCAATGGCAGACCGTGGGACTCTGGCTGTGCCTTGGTGGGTCTGCTCCCTCCCACACTGAATAGATTTCCTAAGCAGGGTTCTACAGAGTCATCTTTTGAGAAAAATGAACAAGAGTGGCAAAGGAGGGAAGGTTTCTTAGTGAAATAAGTTTGGGACGTGGAGTCTGCTGGGCTCCATAACCGGTGCCTCGATGTGCATCGGCCCCGGGGGGAACCCTGAAGCAAAGGCTGCTGTTTACCCCACACTGGGGACTGGCTCTGTTCTTCTCCATTAGCTGTGCCTCAGGACCCCCAACGTGCGAGAGTTCTCTGCTGAGCTGACCCCAAATCACTACACCGGCGTGTTTAGATGCAGACAAGGAGTAAATGCTCAGACTGGCTGGGGCTGGGTGTCCATCTCGCTTGCTGGTTGTAATTCATGCGGATGGCTCCCGTCAGGGAACGGAGCCTCCAAATTGCACCAGGATGGGGCCCCTGGATGAGGGGACTTACCAGGATTATCAGTCCAGGGACCAGTAATTATGGCCCAGATGTTGACAATTCATCAAATTACAAGGCTGTTGGGGCCTGGGGTCCTCAGCCTGGGACATGCACATTCCTGTGTGAAGGCTCCCTCATTAGAGTGGGTGGGCAGACCCCTCGGGGCAGGTCAAATGTGGTTCTGATTTCTCAGACCAGGCTCCTCGCACACATGGACCAAGGCAAGACTGTCCAGGTTTAGCAATTTCCCAGACTTGAATTCCGCCCTAGGGAAAGAGAGGACCCTCACTTCTTGGGTCCAGCCTGGCTGGTGCCCTGGTGCAGGCACACGGTTCCTCCCCGGGGACCTCTTCCCGGGATTTGGGGCATTCTGTACAGTCACCAATAAATTGCATCCCAAGCCAGCAAGCCATGAAGACTCCAGCTGGGTAGGGTTCTGGGAACCTGCTGAGGTTAGGGGCTTGCCCAAGCTGCCACCCCCCCGCCCCTACTCTTGGTCTGTATGGTGAAGCACTGGCCTACAGCCAGCTTTGGCTTGGTGTGTATAGTTAAAACACCAAAACTAAAACTGAAACCAAACTCACTGAATTAGTTGCAACATTTAAAAATGGTGACATTTCACATCAACATCCAGAGTTTGTACTTTTCTAGAAAAAGTGAAAGGTGGTACACCCTGGGGTCTGCATGCCTGGCATAATCGGCTGAGTCAAGTGCTCGTGGAGGGCCACAGGCTCTGCCCTGCCCTAGTGCTCCCCACCGGGCCCACTGCCCCGTCCAGATAACCTGTCAGTTCTGCAGAGGCATCTAGGTTGGTAACCCTCAGCTTAGAAAATCTCCCGGGTTGGGGCGTCTGGGTGGCTCAGTTGGTTAAGCATCTGACTCTGGATTTCGGCTCAGGTCATGATCTCACGGTTTGTGAGTTGGAGCCTCATGTGGGGCTCTGTGCTGACAACTCGCAGCCTGCTTGCAATTCTCTCTCACCCTCCCTCTCTCTTTCTCAAAATAAAGAAATAAACTTAAAAAAAAAAAAAAAAAGAAAATCTTCTGGGTCCCTTTCAGCTCTACGATTCCGTGAGGCCGGGAAGCCAGCTGGCTTCTATTTTGGGGAGAGGGCATGCTCAGTATATCCTGTGCACACTGGAAGCAATTATACATATGTCCATATTATATACATCATGGCTGGGAGAGGTGGTACTATGCCTTTGAACCGATCCCCAAATACCTGCTTAAATTACACATTTGCCAGTTTCATGATTACCCTGTCAGGTAGCAGGAAAAATCGTTCCTAGGTGGGGTGAAGAGAGTCAAGAGCCCTGACTCCCAGTGCATGTGGGACAATGGAAGATGGCCAGTGAGTTGGGCTGTGTCCATCTGAGAGGCCTCTGGCCTCCTGTCTCCGGCTCAGGCACTCTCAGTACTACTCTTATGGAAGGCACTGGAAGTAGTAGACAGGTAGGGGCACCCATTTTGGTGGCAGACAGTGCTGGGGCGGGGATCTAGTGGGACCGAGCGGTCGACTAGATGATGATGGTCGGAGTGTGGCTTGAACTGCATGACGGAGATGGTCTAAGGGAGGCAGAAGGTACAACAGAGAAACCAGGAGACAGAATGCCAGAGACAGCTCACAGCAGACACTGAGGGATCCCTGGTGTCCTGGCCAGGCCCAGGCCACACCCTGCTCTGCCCTCCTGCTCCTCAGCCTAAGTCTGCTGGGCCATCTGCCTGCTTCCTCCCAGCGTCGCTCAGGTTTGACTTTCCAGCCTCTCTGGTCGTCACCCCATGGTCTGTGGGATGGGCCCTCCACAGTTTCCAGAGAACACAATTATCACCCACTGGGAATGAACTGCTGGGGACCCTTAAGAATCCAGAGGTTTTGTGCAAAATTTGGAGCTCTAACTTCTCTTGAAATATTGGAAGCTGTGATAATGATCAGCGTGCATGGGCCGAACGGGGTAGGGGGGCCCTTTAAGTGGGTGTGTGCCCCTCCACCCCCCCCCCCCCCCCCCCCCGCTAGCCCACATAAGGAAGGCATCAGTGAATGCGTGAGCCTGCATTTCTAGCTCTGAACCAGTTCTCCAAACTGCAGACCTCTCTCTAGTCCCCCACCTGCCCCTGCCTAGGACTTGGCCTCTCTCCCACACCAGCCTCCACCAGCCTCCCTGGCTCCGCTCCTCATGCCCAGCCTTCCTGCATGGCAAAGGAGCGGGATGTCCTTGCTACGTCCCCTCCCTGAAGACCTTGGAGCCAGCTGCCTAACTCCCCGAAGCCCAGCCTGTTTCCTCCTCTGGAAAGGAGGGGTGTGGTGTAGATGGAATGGCCACCCAAATGTGACAGTGCCCTGCCCGGAGCTTGGTGTACAGAGGGTGCCAGAGGAAAGTGGTTTAATGAACGACTGGAGTGCCCTGGGCCAGTTCTGGGGGCAAGAACTAAGGAAATGGGGTGGAGCTAAAAGCTAAAAACCCCTTGCCTTATTATTCCCATTTCACAGGCGAGGAAACTGAAGCTTAGGGGAGGCCGGGCATGGTCACGAGCCTGAATCCTGTGTGCTTCCCACCTCACCATCCCCCTCTGGCGTTAGCAGTGCCTGGCAAGTACCCCCAAAGCCAGCCTCCCCAAGCTGTCCCCATCCTGTCCCCAAAGAGGCCCTATTGGTGGAACAGCCCCCTTGTGGGAAGACCAACCTCTCCTTAGACGCCCTTTCTGAGAAGTGGGTGTGCCACCATTGCACATCTCCAGTGACGGGGAACTCACTGCTTCCCGGGCAGCCTGATGGGTTTGCCAAGTTTTTGTGTACGTCCCATCCTTCCCAGGTTGGATGCCATTGCCAATTCCCTCCACCTTGCAGCCCCTGGGGAGGCAGCCAACCAGCTCAAAGGTGCTGGGTGCTTCAGGGTCACTGGCCTCTTGAGCTTTCCTCCCACCCCACCCCCCTTTCCCCTGCCAGCCTCGCTTGTTCTCTGTTCTCTGTGTCCTCTCTCTGGCCACTCCTCTGCCACTCCCTTAGTGAGAGAACCTCCTTGTCTTCTGACCTTGGCTCACACCTCCCTTCCTCAGGGCAGCACCCCTGACCCCCACCAGGCCAGCCTCGGATTGTAGGTGGTCACAGTAACCCGTACCTTCCCAGCCCTGACCACGGCGCACAGTGAGGTTGGAATCCCCATGCGCTTTGAGTCTCTCTCCCAGTCAACCACAACCCCATCCAGGAGGGACCCCCTGGATGTTTGTGTTGCCATTCCATCCCAAGTGTCAAACACAGTCTTTCGTACGTAGTGAGAACACAATATATAGTTGTTGAAAGAACCAAATGTCAAGTGGATGCCTCTAGGAATGATCAGTTTCCCACTGGCTCCGGTGCCAGAACCTGGGATCACACCAGAGGGCGCTCTTGACCTGCTGAAGGCTGCCCTGGGTACCTGAGGACTCCTGTCCTCTGGCCACAGCCAGGGTGTTGTGCACTGGGGACACTGGCCCGAGAGGAGTTCCTTCAGCCTCGGGGGCTCCTCCTGCTGAGGTCAGTGACCATCACGGTGGCAGGAACTGTCACTCACTGGACCTAGCTTGTGTGCCCAGCACTATGGCTCTGGTGAGGTCATCTACCCGGCTGCCCTGATAGCCAAAGACAGGTTAGGGATGTGACTGAGACCACATGGTCTATGGAGTACCAAAGCCCATTCTCTTTCCATCGCATGAGCAAGACACGGTCCAGTCCCTGATTTCAGACTTCAGGAGGAGATGGCTGGACCACCTTTGTACCCAAATAACTGCCTTCTCTCAATTTATTTCCTTGGAAGGCCTGAGTTTGCCTCGGTGACCTGGTGCAGGTCTGCCAACAAGCTCTTCTGTACAAGGCAGAGAAGTGCTTTGCTGCTTTGGGGATACTGGGAAGAGGTTCAGCCAGCAATCAGCCTGGAGAGTGGCCCTCTGCAAAGGTGTCACCACAGGTACACCCCGCAAAGGGCCCCCTGCCACCCCCCACCCCACAGGACTATCTGCTAAGTGCTTTCCCAGAGCTGAACTTGGGGAGAAGGTTGATTATCTAGCGCTGGGGGCTCTTGGCTACTGCCAGAAAGACGCAAAAAGCTTCAGAGGGTAAGCAAGGCATCTGGGAACCCCACATGAGATGATCGAAAGGACTCTGGGGACACAGTGTGAGCCTGAGGCCACGGCCTGAGTCAAGGAGCACCTACCCTGGGCTGGTGCAGGACCCTGTGGAGGAAATCCCAGGGAGGTGTCCCTTTCCCTCGGGCCCAGCTGTGTCTCCCTGAGGTTCCAATCTGGGGGCCATTATTGGGGGCTCAAGAAGCCTCCTTTCATCCCATCCCTGCTCAACCCGGAATGTGGGGAGCTGGGGAGCATCACTGCAGGGGGCAGATGAAAATGAGATGTAGGTTGTCGAAATCTAAAAACAGATGAATTTGGAATATTACAGATGAATCATTTAACTAATTACATTTTTACAATCAAAGCTGTTTTTGAACTTGGAGAGTGCAAGAAAGCATATGAATGTGTGGTGCTCTGTGGCCCACCCCCCCTTTTTTTTTTTGTTCACTTGATTAATTCCACATGGTCCAACAGAGGTTTTCATTTCAAAATTGGTCCCAGGCTGAGACCCTGTCTCATATGCTACATTTCAGCTCAGAGCTATGCTTTCCCTGGGACCTAGGCTGTCGATGCATCCATTGCTGATTCTGGAGACACAGGGCAAATCCTGCCCACCGCCCCCAGCCCCAGTCTCCAGAGCACTTTGTCTGATGGGTCCTGGGTGGTCCTGGGGGAGGGGGAGGGGATGGGGCTCTGCAGAGTGAAGGCGCTGTGGTCCTGGTCCTTCACCTGTCACCTGGCCTGCAATGCCTGCCACCTCTCATTTCTGACACCTGTCCTCTTTCCCTCCATCCTTGCTGGGGCAGTCTTGATTCATGCATCGTCTGCGAATTATTGCCACCGCCTCCTATCTGGGCCCCCTTCCTCCAGTTTCTGTCCTGTAGTCAGGGAGGTCTCTCTAGTATAGACACCTGTCCACATCACTAGGGGCTTCTGTGGCCTCCGAACTCTGCTGCTGGGTGGATGGGGGCCCTGCACTCAGCTTCAGGCCCCCAGAGTCACTGGCCAGGGGACCAGGACCACATTGCATGCCCCTTGCCCCCCATGTTAATAGTGTCCACGTTTTCACCAGGCCAAGCCTCACACTTCGCCAATGTGGACACTGGGGCTCAGAAGGCCTGAGAGATTGCCGGAGCAGGGGTGGGGTCTCCATCACCATAGTTCCCTGGCTGGGCCCCTGCTCTATTCAGCTGCCTCCTGGCTGGGGAAACAGAATTGCACATTTCATCAGGAGGGGATGCTTTTCTTCCTAATTTCTAACAGTAGCTATGAGACGGACCTATGAGTGAGGAATAGGAAGGAACGTGCGCTGAAGAAATGGATTCCTGTCTTTAAGTTAGACGTGGTTTTCCATTTTGTTTTTTAGGGAGAGCAGGAAAGGGTCTTAACAATCTGATAATGGGGGTGGAATGGAGCATGAGCTCCAGGGCCGGATAAAAGCAAGGGGTGAGGACAAGAAACAGAACATTGACTCCAAGTACCTGTTTCCCTGAGTGGTAAGAGAAGAAGGACCCTCCTGCCCATGTGCAGACAGTCCTGAGCCCCCAACTGCTGCTGTGACCTGCTTCCTGATAGGATGGGTAGAGTGACAGAGGAGTCCCCAGCCTGTGTGCTAAGCCAGGCTTTGTCTTGCGGGTAGGCCTTGGGTCTCAGCCAAGTGCTGTTAGCCTCTGAGCTCAGCTTCCTCATCTGTCAAGTAGGGAGGAGACCATCGACCTCCCAGGGTGAGAGCAAATGGTCAGAAAGTACACTTGCTTCCCTGGCCTGTTGGAGGGGCTTGGGTGGGGGCGGGGTGGGAGTTGACCGTCTTTTCTCCCCTCAGGAGGGGGGACCTCTCTGAGCCCTTGGCAAGGCAGCTTGTGGTTTCTATAAACACTAAGCCAAGTTTCCGTGGCCTCCGGCCTCAGTCAGTCTGTTATCCTACAAGATGCTACTCCACACAGCTCTGGAGATCTCTCTGGCGTCACGGTCCACTGTTTCCCTCTCATTTGCCTGCTTGTGACCTTGCCAAGGTCGTCCCAACCTCATGACTGCATGCACTTGCTTTTTTCCTCCAGGAACACTTGCCCCACAAGATCTCTGCATCTTTTTCACCATTTAAGTCTCAGCTCAAATGTCATCTTCCCCAAGGGACTTCTGATGATTTCATCTCAGCTATACACACCCAGGTAGGTACCTGGTGGGCACTCTCAATACGTCCCTGCCTTAGTCTCTTCCTAGCACATTTCCTGTCTGTTGGTGTATTGGTTTCCTGGTCTATTGTTTCTCTCCCCTTGTCTCTCTTGTTCAGTGCTGGTCCAAGGACCCAGGAAAGCATCTGGCACAGAGTCATTGACCGACGGTTTAGTGGGCACGCTCCCCCACCCTAGCCTCGCTGCAACTCATCATCTCCATGCAACTCTAGCCTCACAACCTGGTGCTGTCCTCATGCATTCAAATACATGGAACTTAAGCTCTGTAACATATACCCAAAACACATTTTTGAGAAATGTTTAAGTTGCACTCGGAAGGTGTAAAGCAATCCAGAAAGTCACAAAACCTCAATGTTAAGAGTCAAAAAACCCAAAACACCAAAGAGGAAGAGTTTTGATGCTGTAATTAGCAGATGGTGAGAGTCTGATGTTTTCTGTGCAAAAGTCAAGGTGTGAGCAAGATTGAGCCTTGCACGACAAGGCTTTTGCATCTTGGACAGAAGCCACGGTTTGGAGAGAAAAAAAGGCTTGCGATAAGAAATACCCAGGAAGTCACAGTGACCCCTAACTGTTCCTTTCTCTCTGTCCCATGGCAAACTGGTTGTGTAGGTCCCCTTCCCCCCACATCTCTCCAAAGACTATGACTGATCTGATTCATCTCTGTGCCACCCCAGTACCCAGCACAGGGTATGACACCTTCCAGATTCACTGAAACAGAGTCAAGCCTCCTATGTATGAGATGTCAAAAGTCACTTTATTAACATAAATGCTTGTTACTATCCCAAAATGCAAGGAGAGTGAAGTGCCTAGGGCTCCTCTGTGGGGCCCACCTTTGACTCACAATGTTCAAAGCTCAGAATTCCTCCTGGGCTGCTGATTCCATGATGTCCCTGGACCAACTGGGATCTGGAAGCTCTCAAAAATGTTGATTTCCTCCTTAAACTATACCTGCAATTCTAAGCTCTACCACCAGGTGGCAGTTAGGTCTATGCAAACTTTATTAAACCTAGTTTAATCTCAAAGACTACATGTACTGCTCATTAAAATATACCCTAAATTAAAACAGGATACATATATGCACATTTTTTTCAACTTATCATATTTTCATAGATTTAAAAGTATGATAATACCCACAGTTGGCCAGGGTTTGGGGAAATATGCAACATTTGTAAGCTGTTGGTGGGAATGTAAATTAGAAGAGCCTCCAGGGGGGCCAACCTGGCAATACACATCAAAAGCCTTCAACATGTGCAAACCCTTTGGTCCAGCAATTCAACTTCTAGACATTTCTCCTAAGGAGATAACCATGGAAATACACCTAAGTTTCTTCCCAAGATGTTGACCATAGGTGTAAAAGATTGTCAAATAAACACTATAACTTGGAGACGGCTTAAAAAAATTATACAAATGATAAAATACTATGTAGCTCTTACGTTCTAGAATTCTTTTTTCTTAATTTTAAAAAATGTTTATTTTCAAGAGAGAGAGACAGAGACAGAGTGTGAGCAGAGTGGGGGTGACAGAGAGAGAGGGGAGACACAGAATCTGAAGCAGGCTCCAGACTCTAAGCTGTCAGCACAGAGCCCGACATGGGGCTTGAACTCATGAACTGCCAGATCATGACCTGATCCGAAGTCGGATGCTTAACCAACTGAGCCACCCAGGCGCCCCTAGAATTCTTAAGGATGTGGATATACCATCTTAAGGATGCTATATTAAGTAGGAAAAAAAAAAAAAAAACCAAAACGAGGCTCCCTCCAAAGAAGTATGTCCAGTAATCCCATTTTTAGACTAATAAACGTAAATACAAACTCACACATAACAAATACTGAAAGGACAACCACCAAAATATTGAGAAGACTAATCTGTGGGTGGTAGGATTACGGATGATCGTTTTTTCCTTTTTTGTGCTTTTCTCTATTTTGGGACAGTTTTATAATAAACATACTTCTGTTGTCAGCAGGGAGCTATTAACGAACTCTCCCAGCAGCAGGGACAGGCTGGCCTCTGTGTAAGGGGGCTGTGCACAAAGTGACCCTGGGCCCTTATCAGTCCACAACCTGCCCCACAGTCCTGTGCCTTGGTTCCTATGCCCCAGTCTCCTGACCTCAGCTCTTAGGTCCACATATGGTCCTGGTTTCAGCTGGTCTCACTCAGGGGGAGGGGCCAGCCTCGAGTAATCCAGAACACACAGCCAGCATGCTCTCCACCATGACCCTCCTGCCTGATATTTTTCTTGCTCTTACTTCCCTTTAGGAAGTGACATGTTTTTAACACAAAAAAAGATCCCCCCTGAGGCTGGTCCCGAAGTTTACTGAACTGCAGAAAAACACCTTTTCTTAAAACTGACTGTTTTCAAAGCCATTTTCCATACACTGCCAGTGTATGTTGGTGGATTAGAATGATTTCCTAAGCTGGGCTTTCCTTCTCTTGAGGCTCTCCTTGGTGAGGAAAGATGGTGACATTATGGAGGGTCTGTCGTATGCCACGTTGGATGGACGCTGCATTCGTTACCCTATTTTAATATTCCAACTCTGTACGTATCATCTCCACAGATGCTCAGAGGCCAAGTACCTGCCCGAGGCCACAGGGCTGAGCCAGCATCCTGAGTTGGGTCTGAATGACTTCAAGCTTGTGGATACTCAGTATACAAATTGCCTCTTAGGTGGCCCGGGTCCCTCCAGCTGTGGCAGTCACTCTAACCTCTGGGATGACCATGTGGAACCCTCCATAAGCACACCCCAGGCTGGGAGCCAGGCCCTCCACAGGCCAAGAGATCTGAATTTCAGGCCAAAACACAGGGGCCCCTCGAGCCTACAGGAGGCCCTCCCACCCACCTCCTGCCTGCACGGGCGTGCTTTCTCTCCTACAGAAGAAGAGAGGCAGGGTGTCACCTCTATCCTGTGGGCCTCATGGAAGGGACTGCCCAAACGGTACCACCAGAACAAGGCTGCTTGGGGGCACCTGGGTGGCTCAGTTGGTTAAGCATCTGACTCTTGATTTTAGCTCAGATCATGATCTCATGGTTCATGAATTCGAGCCCTGCATTGGGCTCTGTGTTGACATCGTGGAGCCTGCTTGGGATTCTCTCACTCCCTCTCTCTCTGCCCCTCCCCTGCATTCTCTCTTTCTCTTGAAAAAATAAAAAAAAAAAAAAGAACAAGGGTGTGTGGAGGAACACAGCTGGAATGAGCTGGCTCCAGGTGCTGAAAGCATGATTACCCTGGACGCAGCAGCAGGCAGGGCCAGCCCAGCCACGGAAGTTGTTCATATCTGTATGGAAAGGGCGGTGTGCATTCAAACCGCCATCAGGTGACCTCAGGAAAAGGGGCGCCCCGGCCCTGTGCACTCATGGGTATGTTACCAGAGATTTTGACAGGGTCCCCTTACCCTTCACCTGGACCGACCAGGCAGTGGGGAAGGATAGCTGGGCCCTAATCTACTTTCTTCCCAGGAAGCTCAGAACTTAACACACTGCAAGCACACTCATCCCCTAGCTTCCCCTCCCCCAATTCACAGAGTCCCATCTCTGGCCCAGGCTGGGTACCAAGTCCCTCCTCACATGCTAACCCTCAGGCTTAATTCCCTGGCAGCCCTGTAACAGCCCCAGTCACCTGTCCACCTTTGGTGTCTGGAGGCTCCAGGCATGACCTCACTTCACCTGAACCTCACCACCCTCTTCACAGGGAGGGAAAGGGAGACTTAGATCAGCAAGTGGTAAAGATGGAATTCAAACCCCAGCTCCACCTGGACCTGGTGGCTGGTCTGGAACTCCTGTCCTTTACCTGGAAAAATGCATCAACCAAAATCTTCTCTTATGCCAGGGAGAAGGGAGTCAGGGAGTCACCCTGTGCTCAGAGGGCCAATAAGGGGGGAAGAGGGACAAAACTCATTGACCCAGCCACTACCCGCTCTCCTTGAGATGCCCAGCTAGGAGGCACTATAAGCCCAGGTCTGCCAGGACTACTCTCCACAGCCTCCTGGGAAGGTGGTTCCTGCAGGACTGGGGGAGCTCCCCCCGGGGAGCCCCCCCCCCCCTTCCATCACCAGCCCATCCAGACTCTGGCCAGATCTGGTCATTACTGAGGCCTCTGAATCAACCAACATTCTCCTCCGTGCACCTTCCTGACCTGAAGGCACAGAACAACTCTGTCGCCCAACCGTATGGTCCTGCCATGCTCTCCTTCCACCAGGTCACCCCCCTGCTCTGATACATCAGGACTTCTGGATGCCATGGCTGTGGTCCTTAACCTCTCTGAGCAGGACTGGACGACCACACAGCTACATCAAATTTTGCTTTTCATGCAGCACTCACCCAGCCTGGGCAGGGCACGTTGACTGCAAGTATAAGCCAACTTCTAGGTTTAATTCAAAAGATCTGAGAAGGCGATGACACCACAAAGACCAAACTGGAATCAAGCAGTCTCCCGTTCCTGAGTGCTGACGAGACTCGGTGGGCTGGGAAGGACAGCCCCCTGCCAACTGGGAAGAGGCTGGCAGCCAAGCCAGCCAGGGGGAGGGAGACGGGGCGGAGAGGGGGGGGGGGAAGGGGCACTCCGCAGCCAAGGGCTGGACCCTCGGTGCAGGGCTGATGGTCTGGGAAGCAAGAGCGTTGGGGGGCGATCCAGGATGCCAAGGAGGCTCCTTCTTGAGCCTCTCTGCTTTGCCTGCAGGATGGCTGGAGCAGCGGACAGTTCCCACCAGGCCAGCCCTGCAGGTCTGCACATCCCTCACCTTCCTTCTCAGAGCTAACGCTAATCCCCTCCAAAGAGAGACCTCAGCCACTGAAAGCAGAAGAGGGGGAGGGGGCAGGAGCGCAGACAGAGTTAAATAAAGGCTCAGAGGAAGAAGATCAGCTTGAGAGAAAAGGGCACAAAGAGCAAAAAATAAATGGCAAATTACCGGGTAGCCATCTCGTCCTGATTGCCCCTGTGGTAATTAATACGTCATTAATAATCAGACTTTCAGCAGAAAACCATATGGCAACACTTATAACTCAATCAGGGCCCCCGATCCCCCCACGTTGTGCGGGGTTTGCAGCAAAGGCTGATGGTTGGTAATGACTCCTGGGGAGGGGGGACGCGCTCGGGGCTCCAGTGGGTCTGGGAGATGGAGCACCCATTTCCTGCCTCTTGGAGCCAGGCTGGAAGGGCCACCAGGGCACACACCCACACGATTCAGGAGGGGCACATGGTGAGGACCACACGGGGATGTGGGATTCTGAAGGGTGGTGTCACAACCACCATGGAAAATGCTCCCTAAATCGGGACTAAAGGGCAGAAATGGCTCTTCCTGCCTGTCGCCACTGGGAGGGAGTAGACTGGAGGAAGACAGCCTTAGAAGCCACAGATATGGGGGGGTGGGGAGTGGCATTTATTGCTATTGGATGCCCCTACCGGCTCAGAGCACTGACTGTCTGGCCTGTGTCCCACACATCAGCATCCATCTCAGGCTGCAGCTTGAGATTTCTGCATTTGTTGAATACATTTAATAGTTTAACAGCCAAGTAAAAAAAAAAAAAAAAAAAGAAAAGAAAAAAGAATCAGTCCACTGCCCTCTGCATTACGCACTTTAGCAAGTTCGCACAGGCTAGCCTCATGTGACAGCCAGGAATGACTCAACAGGGAGAAACTGCTCGTGGCCAATAAATCTACACATTTCTTGCTGGCTCGCTTTCTGGCTCAGCGTGGTGCTGCTACATGCATGGAGAAGCCCAGATTCCGAAGGGTGCCGATTGGGACGTGAATCATGGTAAGTGGAAGTCAAAAATAAAACTGATCATCCGAAAGGAATTCCTTTAGAAGGTTCATTTTGGCTCAGTGTGCTCCTTGAATTGATTCGTCAGGATTCACTGGGCTCTGAAAAACCACCAAGATGAATCAAAGGCACACTAGTCACGTGTCTTGGAGGAGGACAGGGATTTCCGGGGCGCTGACCACCACCCACCCCTGCTCTCGTTGCTGCCCCCTGGCGGCCGGCCCCCCTCCCGCGCATCCTCCTCGGACCCAACACCCTCCCTGGCCAGCGGTGCTGGGCAGGGTTCAGCTGCCGGATCCAGAGGGTCAAACACATTGTGGCAAGTCAGGAAAATGGACCCCATTCTTCCTGGCATCTCTGCCTGACTCTGGAGCCCTTTGTGTCAAAGCATGTGAGACAAAAACATTTAAATGGATTAAATGCCGCGGAGAATTTAGAAAGTAGGGGCATGGTGCTTGCATTTCTGTGCACCAAGTGGAGCCAGAGACTCCGAGAGGAGCAGTCAGGATCGTGTCAGCTCTCTTGGAGGGCAAAACGGTCACAGAATGCTTCACAAGGCAAGTCAAACCCACAGAATTCTGTGCTTGTATTTGTCTACAAATTATAAAAAAAATATGGCCCCTGTCCGGGACTAAGTTTTCTTTTTTTTTAAAGGACACAACACATCTAACTAAAAAACTTATTTTCATGAAATAGCTACAGAAGAGAATGAAATGTCTTATCTTTCAGGAGCAGAGAGCATAATCCAGGACACTTACAGGAGGACCTGCAAAACACAAGCAGAGAAGCCCCAGTCAGCGTCAAAGGGAGAGAGGGTCCCCTTGGCCAGGCCGGCTCCTCCCTCAGCCAGCTGCTGGCCACCCCTCCTTGCAAGCCTTCACAGGTCCCAAAGCTAAGGGGCAGGGCAGAGGGGGCGCCTTTGCCCTCGCAGGGGCAGGGCTGGGCGTGTGGGTGGCAATGACATCCTGCATGCATTGGTTCATGCAAACATTTCACAAGGTTGCTGTTGATCCGCTGCTGGGGGCCCACCCGGGTTGGGTTTTGGCAAGCCAGGTAGGAGTCAGACCTGTTCCTGCTTGAAGAACCAAGTTTGGTGCTCACCTGGGGTCAGTTCATTTCTATTGAAGGGTAGAGACGTGTGGGGGGAGAAAACATTTGGGGCAGAGGGAACACAGCGCTCCAAAGGGTTACACGTATGTGTGTGGCTGAGCGGACATGCAGGGGGTACCCGTGGTTCAGCCCTGGGGTTAGGGGCACTGGGTCTGGGTGTGCTTGGGGAAGCCGAAGGGGCTGAGTCCAGAAGACTCCAGAAAGGCTGAGTGCAGCACGCTGAGACCAGTCTTACAGCAGATGAGGGCTCCTGGAGAATGTTCGTGAAACCCACAGGTGTCTTCACCTCATGGTGTGCAGACCACACTGCATTTGACCTTTGCGAGAGGTGCAGTAAACATCCCCACTTGACAGATAGCATAGAGGCTCAGGGAGAAAGAAGTGACTTGTCCAAGGCCACACAGTTGGTTAGGAGTGGAACTCATCCCAGAAGGAGCTCTCCCAACTCCTGAACCCTACATACTTCCCACTAAAGCCATGCTGTGGCTGTGCCAGCAACTACTCTGCTTCCTGCAGACCCTGGACCTCAGTCTGGATAGCGAGGCCGGCACAGGGAGGTGACACTCGGCCCTCAGTGGGCCCATGCGTGTTTATGGATCACCACCCATGAGCCGGGTCCCTCTGGGAGAGAGTAATGGGACACACTGGTAACAGTAAGAGGCAGGATCTCGGACTCACAGAATTTTCCTTGGAAGGATAGATGCTTAAGAAAACAATCATGCGGGGAGAAGCACAGGAAGCTCCCAGCACGTATGAGGTACCCCAGCCAGGCCAGGCTGATTCAGGGCTGGAGGCTAGGCTGCGTCCTGAAGGTGAGAGATTATCTCAGACAGGAAGGGGGAGGAGCTGTGTGACAAAGAAGGGAAGGAGGGGGCGGGGCAGAGCTCAGGGACTTGCTCGGCAGGGATCTGATTGGTAGCGGGAGACAAGGAGCACTCATGGGTCCTGTAGGGAGCAGTGGTGGGAGGGGGCAAGAGTGGAAGTTGCCCCCACGTAGGTGATGGTGGCCTGGACTCGTGTGCTGACTGTGGAGATGGAAAGAAGTGAGTCAGAAGACACTTGAGTGGGGACCGACAGGACTTGTTCATCGGTTTAATGGCAGGGTGTGTGTGTGGGGGGTGCATAGGGCATAGAAAAAGGAGAGACAAGACAGAGGCTTTTGGCTTGAAAAACTGATGTGTGATGGTGTTAATACCCAAGAATGGTATACGGGGGGTTGTGTGGCCCCTAAGTCCAGACTAGGGTGGGGCGGGGCGTTGGCCACCTGGACATCTGTACACCTGACTTCTCACCTTCTGCCAGGGGCCTCGTGCCATGTTTTCCCCGGGAAAGAAAATGCTCTGGACGGATGTACTTGCACCTGTGCCCAGCCTCCTGTCCGTGCCCCTGAGGTTATGTCAGAGGAGCTGACTGGCCCTACCTTCCCGGGCCCCAGCACCCACCACTGCCTTTCTCTCCCTGTTGCATCATCAGACCGACTTTCTCCAGCAGCTGCTTCCCAGCAGTTCTGGAATGGCTCCAATTCCTGTGCTCACATGCCCTCCTCTGCTCCGGCCTGGCTCTCCTCCCCCTCACTGCTGGGAAGAGGGGGTCTCCTGTCACTGCCTCTCCTTCCCTGCCTTCTACGCACCGTGTGACCCTCTGATATGGATTCCATCCCTCTCACCACCAAAATGGCTCTCACTGAGTCCCTAACCACCTGCTACCAAGGATTTCTCTTCCTCCTTCCACACTGCTGAGCCTGCCCTCCTTCTGGAAGCACTCTCTCCCTTTGGCTTCTAAAAGGTCATGTTCCTCCTGCTTCCTTGGTTGTTCAGCTGGCTCAGTCTCTCCCAGTCTCACACAGAGGCTCTGCTGAGCTCATGGCAAGGCTTTCTTCTCTTCAGTCTTCTCAGCTCATCTGTCCCTTCTCTCCTGTCTTCCCTGGGAATCTCATCCCACTCATGACTACACTAGACAGAAGTGACAGAAGTGTCCCACGTGGGCAACTCTAGCCCCAACTGTGTCTGAGAAGCCCAGACTCCCTTTGTGAGCTGTCTGCTTGTCATTTCCCCTTGAACAGTCCTCATGATTCCTCAGGCCAAGGTGCACAGACATATTCATGATATTCTGCCCACAAAAGCGCCCCTCTTCTGGTTCCTAGTCTCCGTGGATGACATTTCCTATTGCCTAGTTAGAGACCCAGACAACGAGGAGTCCCCCTCGACACACTCTCTCTCCCTGATCTACTGGGACATCCACATTCATTCCACAGACATTCACTGACCACTGCTGTTCTGGGCAGTGGGACACAGCAGTGACAATGACAAAGATCCCTGCCCTAAGGAATTTACCTTCTAGCCAGAGAGGTAGCTGAGATACCATAAGCATAACACACAAGCTCATCACCTACAAAATGGTAAGTGCTAAGGAAAGAGAGAGGCAGTGGGGCAGGGCAATGGGGAGCTGTTAGTGCCGGGGTGCAGACTGGTGTGTTCAATAGGGTGGTTGGGGTAGACATCTTTCTGAGGAGACATTTAAGCAAAGGCTTCCTGTGGATTCCTGGGAAAATGTGTACCTACCAGAGGGAACACCCAATGCAGGAGGGCACCTGGTGTGTGTATATGTGTGTGTTTTTAATTTTTTTTTTTTTACTTTTGAGAGAGAGAAAGAGAGAGAGAGAGCGAGCTGGGGAGGGGTAGAGAGAGAGGGGGACAGAAGATCTGAAGTGGGCTCTGTGCTGACAGCAGAGAGCCCGACATGAAGCTAGAACTCACAAACCGCGAGATCATGACCTGAGCTGAAGTCAGATGCTTAACCAACTGAGCCACCCAGGCACCCCATCGCCTGGTGTGTTTAAGGAACAGCAAGGAGGCCAAAGAGGTGACAGCAGAGGGGGAGGTGGCTTCAGGGAGGTGGTGGGTAGGGGTAGATTGGGTAGGGTCTTGTTGGCCATTTCTAGGACTTTCTCTTCTCTCTGATATGGGAGCCCCTTCAGGGCTCAGTGCAGACACAGGACGAGACCTGCCTTGTGATCCTGGTGTGAAAAAGGATCACACTGTGTGGGGAGGCAAAGGTAGGATCTTGCAGTGATGCCAGGGAGGGGTGATGGTGGCTCCCAGCTGGTGGTGGCAGTGGAAGGGGTGGAAGTGGCTGGATTCTGGATCGATTCTGAAGGCAGAGTCAAGATGATTTCTCAAGACTCTGGAGAGAGGACTCAAGCAAGATGTCCCTTGAGCGACCACAGAAGTGGGGAGACTGTGGTCCAGCAGGTTTGGCAGGAAGGATCTGGAGCTCAGCCTTGTACAACCCAACAGTTAGAGGTTGCAAAGAAGAGAAGAAGGTTCTAGAAGCTGAGTGGAGAGAGTACATCGAGGAGGAGGGACTGTGTGTGTGCCTGTCACTTTGGACAGATGAGTAAAATGAAGACTGAGACCTGCCCACTAGCTCTAGCCACACAAGGGGCCCGGGGCAGGGGGAGTCATGGGTGTGCACATCTGGCTGGAGATGGTTTGGGGAGAAGGGAGGGGAGGAATGGGGGCAGTGAAGGCTTTCAAGCAATTCAGCGGCAAAGGGGAGCGAAGGCACAGAGCACGTGCTTTGGAGACACGGGGTCCAGAGAGGGCCACTTCTTCAAGATGAGAGACACAGGACAGTATGTCTGCTTTAATGGGAGTCATCGGCAGTGAGGGGAAGATCCAACATGGTGGAGAATGGGGGATTCTGGGAGCGATGAGGGACTGTCTCCCCCCACCCCCAGGAGGCCAAACGGTTGCATTTTGGCCCATGAGACCAAGCAGGGAGGCCTAGTGTGGTGTGGCTGGGTGTGCAGCCCATGGGGGGAGGTGGAATTTTCCACAGTTGCCTCTGACTGTTCCCACTGCCAGTGAAGTAGGAAACAAGGCCATCAGCCATGAGTGATGCTGGTGGAGGAGGTGTGGGGGCCACACAACCATTAAGCTGTGGTCTGGCATTTAAAATACAAACCGGCCAGCGTGGCAGGGGGTGGGGGACAGGGTTGCGTGTGTTTCCCACCAGCCACGGTTGCTGCACAGGTGCTGGAGTGCACATGTGGGGTTCGAGCCAAATGGGGCGAGGTGGTGGGATCTGTGGGTTGGGAGATGGGTGAGATGGAAGGAATGTGGGGTCAGGGAATGAGGGAGTGGGCTGGGGTGAATTGGGGCATCATGGACGTTGCATTTACCGGTGATGCTGAGGCATTGGACAAGACCATGGGAGGGAGGGGGCGAGGTCGGCCGGAGTCCCAGCTCACCGAAGGAGGCCTGGGTGTGTGAGGGACTTCTATGTTTGCATCAGGGCTCCCTAGGAATTTACCCAGAAGTAGTGATGGAGGGAGGGCTGCAGATACAGGAGCTGAAACCCACTAACAATGAGGGGGGTGTGCAGGGGTCAGAGATGGCCTCACATATGCAGACATATCACTACCCCAGTCTCCACTCTGGGGCCAGGGTGGTGTTTTCAAGACGCAGATCTGATCATGGCACTCCCATCCCCCAGTTCTTAGGACAAAGGCCTCAATCCTACACCACTGCTATGCTACGCTCTGTCCCCTTGAACCCGTGGGAAGAGAGGCATTGTTTAACTAGAGGGGTGCTAGGCAGACTGGTGGTTATTGGGACAAAGTGAAGTTGGATCTGTGCCTCAGCATGAGTCAGGATAAATTCCAGAAGGATCAAAGTCTTACATGTTAAAAAAAAATCATAAAAATCCTAGAGGAAAACAGACCCACGAATACAGAGAACAAACTGGTGGTTGCCAGAAGTGAGAGGGGGGTGGGAAAAATGGGTGAAGGGGAGTGAGAGATACAGGCTTTCAGTTATGGAATGACTAAGTCACAGGGATGAAAAGTACAGCATAGGGAATATAGTCAATGACACAGTAATATTGTTGTATGGTGACAGAGGGTAGTTATACTTGTCATGAGCACAGCATAACATATATAGAGAAGTTGAATCACTGGGTTGTGCACCTGAAACTCATGTAACACTGTGTGGCAATGACACCTCAATTAAAAAAAAAATCCTAGGGGCGCCTGGGTGGCTCAGTCGGTTAAGTGTCCAACTTCAGCTCAAGTCATGATCTTGGGGTCTGTAGGTTCAAGCCCCACGTTGGGCTCTATGCTGACAGCTCAGAGCCTGGAGCCTTCTTCGGATTCTGTGTCTCCCTCTCTCTCTGCCTCTCCCCTGCTCACGCTCTCTCTCTCAAAAATAAATAAAGATTAAAAAAAATTTTTTAAAATCCTAGAGGAAAATTCCTTTCTAACCGTGGAGAGGGGAAGGTTTTTCCAACTACAGTTCATAATCCAGAAGCCATAAAATAAAAGTCTGAGTCAACCATATAAAAACAAAAAATGTCTAACAAGGCACAAAGCACTGGAAGCAAAAACAAAAGCCACGGGGAAAACTATTTCTGACTCATGTCACAAAGGCCGATATACCTTGACACAAAAATGCTCCTACCAATTAACCCTAAAAACATCAACAACTTATTAGAAAAATGGTCAAAGATATGAGGGGACAGTTCACAGAAAACATAAATAGCTTCTAAATATATGAAACAAAAGCAAATTTTCATTCATAATATAAGTAAAGAAGGTTAAAACTATAATCCCAGCAGAGTCTGATTTGGCAATGCTAATTAGGACTCAAAATGTATGTGCGGGGATGCCTGGGTGGCTCAGTCAGTTGAGCGTCTGACTCTTGATTTTGGTTTGCGTTATGATTCTGGAGTTGTGGAATTGAGCCCCGAGTTGGGCTCTGTGCTGAGAATGAAGCCTGTTTAAGATTCTTTCTCTCTCTCTCTCTCTCTCTCTCTCTCTCTCTCTCTCCCTGCCGCTTGTGCATGCACTCTTTCTCTCTCTAAAATAAATAAATAAATAAATAAATAAATAAATAAATAAATAAAATGTATGTGTCGATTTCTGCAATGATCCTTCTAGGAATGTATTCTGTAGATGCATTAACGTATATGTAAAAGGACAGGTACATAAAAATATTCATAGCAGAACTATTTGTGATGGCCAATAATTAGAAACAGCACAATGAAACTGTGTAAAGAAAGGATGGTACAAGCCATAAAATACCTAGGAATAAATCTAACCAAAGAGGTGAAAAAATCTATACACTACAAACTATAGAAAGTTTATGAAAGAAATTAAAGAAGGCACAAAAAAATGGAAAAAGATTCCATGCTCCTGGATAGAAAGAACAAATACTGTTAAAATGTCGATACTACCCAAAGCAATCTACATATTCAACGCAATCCCTATCAAAATAACACCAGCATTCTTCACAGTTAGAACAAATAATCCTAACATTTGTATGGAACTAGAAAAGACCCTGGATAGCCAAAGCAATCTTGAAAAAGAAAACCAAAGCAGAAGGCATCACAATCCCGGACTTCAAGCTATAATACAAAGCTGTAATCATCAAGACATAATGGTACTGACACAAGAACAGACACTCAGATCAATGGAACAGAATGGAGAACCCAGAAATGGACCCACAAATGTATGGCCAACTAATCTTTGACAAAGCAGGAAAGAGTATCCAATGGAATAAAGACAGTGTTTTCAGCAAGTGGTGCTGGGAAAACTGGACAGTGACATGCAGAAGAATGAACCTGGACCACTTTCTTACACCAAACACAAAAATAAACTCAAAATGGATAAAAGACCTCAATGTAAGACAGGAAGCCATCAAAATCCTCGAGGAGAAAGCAGGCAAAAACCTCTCTCACCTTGGCCGCAGCAACTTCTTACTCAACACGTCTCCGGAGGCAACGGAAACAAAAGCAAAAATGAACTACTAGAATCTCATCAAAATAAAAAGCTTCTGCAAAGCGAAGGAAACAATCAGCAAAACTAAAAGGCAACCAACAGAATGGGAGAAGATATTTGCAAATGACATATCAGATAAAGGGTTAGTATCCAAAATCTATAAAGAACTTATCAAACTCAACACCCAAAAACAACTAATCCAGTGAAGAAATGGGCAAAAGACATGACTAGACACTTCTCCAAAGAAGACATCCAGATGGCTAATAGACACATGAAAAAATGTTCAACATCACTCATCATCAGGGAAATACAAATGAAAAGTTCAATGACATACCACCTCACACCTGTCAGAATGGCTCACATTAACAACTCAGGCAACAACAGATGTTGGTGAGGATGCGGAGAAAGAGGATCTCTTTTGCATTGCTGGTTGGAATGCAAGCTGGTGCAGCAACTCTGGAAAACAGCATGGAGGTTCCTCAAAAAACTAAAAATAGAACTACCCTATGACCCAGCAATTGCCTACTAGCTATTTATCCAAGGGATACAGGTGTGCTGTTTCGAAGGGGCACATGCACCCCAATGTTTATAGCAGTACTATCAACAATAGCCAAAGTATGGAAAGAGCCCAAATGCCCATCGATGAATGAATGGGTAAAGAAAGATGTGGTGTATATATATATATATATATATATATATATATATATATATATACACACACACACAGACAATGGAGTATTACTCAGCAATCAAAAAGAATGAGATCTTGCCATTTGCAACTATGTAGATGGAACTAGAGGGTGTTATGCTAAGTGAAATTAGCCAGAGAAAGACAAATATCATATGACTTCACTCATATGAGGACTTTAAGACACAGAACAGATGAACATAAGGGAAGGGAAGCAAAAATAATATAAAAACAGGGAGGGGGACAAAACATAAGAGACTCTTAAATATGGAGAACAAACAGAGGGTTATTGGAGGGGTTGTGGGAGGAGGGATGGGCTAAATGGGTAAGGGACATTAAGGAATCTACTCCTGAAATCATTGTTGCACTATATGCTAACTAATTTGGATGTAAATTAAAAAAAAAAAAAAAAGGATGGTACAGAGCAACTTTAAATGAACTATTATGCAGCTGTGAAAAGACTAATGTGATTCTATATGCTCTAATGGGGAATGATCTCCAAGGCATATTGTTACATTTTTATTTTTATTAAAAATTTTTAATTTATTAAATTTTTTAAACGTTTATTTATTTTTGAGAGACAGAGTATGAGCAGAGGAGGGGCAGAGGGAGAGAGGGAGACACAGAATCTGAAGCAGGCTCCAGGCTCTGAGCTGTCAGCCCACAGCCCAACGTGGTTCTTGAATTCATGAATCTCGAGATCATAACCTGAGCCGAAGTTGGATGCTTAACTGACTGAGCCACAAGGTGCTCCCTCCTCTTTTTCATTTTTTATTTTTATTTTAGAGAGAAAGAGTGCACATGAGCAGGGGAGAGGGGCAGAGGGACAAAGAATCTTAAGCAGGCTCCACACTCAGCATGGAGCCTGACAAGGGGCTCAATCCCGTGACCCTGGGATCATGACCTGAGCCGAAATCAAGAGTTGGATACTCAACCGACTGAGCTACCCAGGCGCCCCATATTGTTACCTCTTTAAAAAGGTATGGAACAGTATATTACTATGCAGCCATTGTGCTAAGAAGAAAACCTGGTAGGCTTTTGTTTGTATAAACATGGTACATCTCTGGTGTGGACACAGAAAGTAGAGCCTGCTTGGGATTCTCTCTCCCTCTCTCTCTGCCCCTCCTCTGCTTGTGCTCTCTCTTTCTCTCCCTCTCAAAATAAACAAACATTACAAAAAAAAAGAAAAAAGACAAAAATCCCCCCCCACAGCTCTCCTGCATGGCCCGCACCTCATTAATGCCTGTGCCCTTGGCCTCAGGATATTCACGTCCACCACGGCCCCGGCTTTATCAGCCTTCCATGACCATAAGACTGAAGACAGTGGTCACCAGGTTGCCTCCGAGTAGGGGAACCAAACGGCAGGAGAACAGAAGTGGTGGGGAGAGACTAACTTTTCAGCATGGAGCTCTTTCACATCACTGGATACTTGTGTGTGGCTTACCAAGTCAGCAATGGCCATAAACTTTAACTGAAAATGGCTGGAGTAAGGTCTGTGTTTAAAAAAAAAAATTTTTTTTAAATATTTATTTATTTTTGAGAGACATAGCATGAGCAGGGGAGGGGCAGAAAGAGAGGGAGACACAGAATCTGAAGCAGGCTCCAGGTTCTGAGCTGTCAGCACAGAGCCCTATGCGGGGCTTGAACCCATCAACTGTGAGATCATGACCTGAGCTGAAGCTGGACACTTAACTGACTGAGCCACTCAGGCTCCCCTGGTCTGTGCTTTTTTTTAAAGAAAGCTACTTTATTTATTTATTTTTAAATGTTTATTTACTTTTGAGAGAGAGAGAGAAAGAGCGCGAGTGCACAAATGGGAGGGGCAGAGAGAGAGAGGGAGACACAGAATCCAAAGCAGGCTCCAGGCTCTGAGCTGTTAGCGCAGAGTCTGACGTGGGGCTTGAACTCACGAACGGTGAGATTGTGACCTGAGCCAAAGTCAGGTGCTGAACCGACTGAGCCACCTGGGCGCCCCTAGGTCTGTGTTTTTTTGTCTGATCTGCCAGCTTCGGCTGCCGTTTCTCACACTCACCTCTAAGCTCCCTCTAAAATAGCTTAGATTGGGATTATCATTCTGAGAGCCTGGAGGTTCTGAGTATGCACCTCGGGTCTGGCTGGAGGTATAGCCCAGGAGAAGGCACTGTTAGCATAACCATCACTCACTCACGAGTCCTCATGAGTGTTGGGAGCTATGCTGTTTTCCTCAACCGTCTCATTTAATCCCTGCTGCCTCCTCACTGGGCACGTGTTACCATGAGAAAACAGGCTTGGAAAGGCTGCCGTTGATCTGGGCAGAAGCCAAGCTGTCTGACTCTGAGCCTAACAAAGGGGGCGGAGGGAAACTGCTTTGGCAGACAGAGCTCTGATGTTGACTGAGCGTTCCCCGAGGTCCCCGGGCGGGTGTGTGGCTCGTCTGAAGTCACCACGGTGGTGAGGGCACAGCCCAGGTTAGAAGCATCCTTGTGGGACCCCAAGCCCAGGACACCATCCAGGTCTGCAGAGGGGTGGCCAGAGTGGGGGTGGTGGCATTCCAGAGAAGGAGCTTATCACTGGTGGACAGGTCACATGTAGCCCACCTGTGAGTCTCTGAAACAAACCAGCCGCCACCTCTCTTGGGCCCTACTGGCACCGCATCACAGGCCACCATTGCTTCACATCGGCACTACCCCCACAAGCCTCTGAACTGGCCTCTTCTGGGCACTGCAACCTGCCAATGAGTGGGGGCCTCTTAAAAATGCCCAACGCTTCCAGGGTTTCCCATGCACATGGAGTGACATCAAAACGCCCCTGTACAGGGGAGTCTGGGTGGCTCAGTCGGTTAAGCGTCTGACTCTTGATTTTGGCTCAGGTCATGATCTCACGGTTTGCGAGTTCGAGCCCCACGTCTGGCTCTGTGCGGGCAGTGTGGAGCCTGCTTGGGATTCTCTCTCCCTCTCTCTGTGCCCCTCCCCTGGTCATGCTGTCTCTCTCTCAAAATAAATAAACATTACAAAAAAAAAAAAAAAAGACAAAAATTCCCCTGCACAACTCTCATCAACACCTGTGCCCTTGGCCTCAGGACATTCACATCCACCACATCCCCAGGCCGTGGCTTCATCAGCCTTGCATGACCATGAAACCAGAAGACATCTCATCCTTTGCCCTCACTGGTATCCATGACGGCTCTCTGGTGTTTCCCGCCTAAGCACTTATCATGATCCTTAATTATTAAATCCATTTCTTTGGGTGCCGATTATTGTCTGTGGGCCCCACCAGCAAGGCAGCTCCCCAAGAGCTGGGACCCCACCTGCCTGCAGGTCGTCACCACTTCCAAGTCCGTGGCACCTGACTTCACAGCACAGGGTTGGGCCATGCTGGCCGCAGCCCCTGGAGTCGTGGAGTGATGGATAGGGCGGAGGGGTTGGCTCAGGCCGTCCAGGGGTCCCTGCTCAGAAAGCAAAGCTGGCTGCAGGGCCTCCATCCAACCGCGTCGCCCCACCCAGTGCCCCGGTCCCACTCTGCGTGCAGCTTGCAAACATGTGTTCCAGGCATCGCCTGGATCTGTTGGCTTTGCCATCAGGAATGTGGGAGCAATTAAGAGCCAGATGACTTGGGAAATAAATAAAATGGGGCAGGGTAGAGGGTTCACTGATCCTGTGGCCTCTTTAACTGAACTGATGTTTGTAGCCCAATAGGGTTTTCCAAACCTGGAGCTGTTAGTCCCTCTGGGGAATAAACATTTCCCGAGTGTTTCCCGCAGGTTATATTCCTGGAAAAGGAGAGTGGGAAGAATATTTCCCATAGCCTGGCAGGTGTCCAGCCCACACACTGGAGGGTGGGGGGCGGCCTTGGTGCCTGAGGCTGCTGGGGCCATCGTCCCTGTGGACAGCCCACACCTGCTCCTCTGTGTTGCGCCTGGACTCCTAAGTCCCGCTCAGCTTGCTCCCTTCTCTTTCCAACGGGCCTGGCTCTGAACCGGCCCTCCGCCTCTCCCCACTCAGTCTGCTCCAGGGCAGAGGCTTGGAAGCCTTGGAAGACTTGGCCACCACGAAGACAACGGTCTTCAGCCACGCTTCTCTGGAGCTGTCCCCGATGGAGCAGAGTGGGCCAAGGGCTTTTAAACCGAGTTTGTGGGTAGATGAAATGAGGCTTGCAGGTTGACAAATCCGGAGCCGGTAACGAGTCCAAGAGTTGGCACTTAGCTCAGGTCTCTGGCCTGGATTTAATTAGGCCAGTACTATCAGGGAGTACAGAGGCTTTAGAATCCCAGCCCTGAGGAACTCTAGATCTGGAGCACATGCCTGTTCTCCCTGAGGCAAGGAATGCTCCCTATCTCTGCCTCTCTGGACTGCTACAAAGCCTTGAGTGACACACTGTGCATGTGTAAAGTGCCTGGGACAGCAGTGGCACAGAAGAGGCACCAAAACCCAACGCTGGCTAGAATTACGGTATTCTTTTTTAATTCTTTTAGTGTTTGTTTATTTTTGAGAGACAGAGAGACAGAGAAGACAGAATGCAAGCTGGGGAGGGGCAGAGAGAGAGGGAGACACAGAATCTGAAACAGGCTTCAGGCTCTGAGCTGTCAGCACAGAGCCAGACGCAGGGCTCAAACACATGAACGGTGAGATCGTGACCTGAGCCGAAGTTGGACGCTTAAGCAACTGAGCCACCCAGGCACCCCTCTTTTTTTATTTTAAAGTTTATTTATTCATTTTGAGAGAGAGAGAGACAGAGAGAGAGAGAGAGAGAGAGAGAGAGAGAGAGAGAGAGAGAATCCCAAGCGGGCTCTGCACTGTCAGTGCAGAACCCCATGCAGGGCTCAATCTCACGAACTCTGAGATCATGACCTGGGCCTAAACCAAGAGTTGGGTGCTTAACTGACTGAGCCACCCAGGCGCCCCATTAACCACTATATTTTCTTCTAAGGATTTATACTTTTCCCTCTTACATGTAGGTCTATGACACGTTTTGAGTTAATTTTTATATGCTGTGAGGAAGAAATCCAGCTTTATTCTTGTGCATTTAGTTGCCCGAGTACCATTGAATTGTTTCACATTCTTGTAAAAAATAGTGATGGTAAATGTAAGGATTTACTTCTGGAATCTCAATTCTATTCTGTTGACCTATGTGTCTTATGTCTACACCACACTACCTTGATACTGAAGCTTTGTGTTAAGTTTTAGAATTGGGAAGTGTGAAGCCTTTACTTTTGTTTTACCTTTTCAAGGTGTTTTGGCTATTCTGGATGCTTTGCATTTCCATATGAATTTGAGGATCAGTTAGTTAATTTCTTTTTTTTTAAATTTTTTTTTTTTCAACGTTTTTTATTTTATTTTTGGGACAGAGAGAGACAGAGCGTGAACGGGGGAGGGGCAGAGAGAGAGGGAGACACAGAATCGGAAACAGGCTCCAGGCTCCGAGCCATCAGCCCAGAGCCTGACGCGGGGCTCGAACTCACGGACCGCGAGATCGTGACCTGGCTGAAGTCGGACGCTTAACCGACTGCGCCACCCAGGCGCCCCAGTTAATTTCTAAAAAAAAAATCAACTGGGATTTTGATAGGGATTGTATTGAAACTGTAGATTAATTTGTGGAGTATTGCCATATTAACATTCTATTATCTTCCAATCCATGAATATGGGATGTCCTACCATTTATTCAGGTCTTTTTAAATTTCTTTCAACAATATTTTATAGTTTTCAGTGTACAAGCTTATACTTATTTTATTAAATTCATTACTGAGTATTTTATTCTTTTTCATGCTTTTGTAAATGGAAATTGTTTTCTTAGTTTCATTTAAACATTCTTTATTGCTAGTGTGTAGAAATACAATTGAGCTTTAAAATATTGATCTTGTATTATGCAACCTTGCTGACCATGTTTATCAGCTTTTATAATTTTTCTGTGGATTCTTTATATAAATAAATAAATAAATAAATAAATAGTGTGAACCAAAAGACACTCAACATCATAATCATTAAGGCAACACAAATCGAGACCACAATGAGACATCGCCTTACATCCATTAGATAAAATGGCTACTATAAAAAAAAATAGTGGCTCAGTCAGTTGGGGGTCCAACTCTTGATTTTGGCTCAGGTCATGATCTCACAGTTTGTGGGATCAAGCTCTGTGTTGGGCTCTCCACTGACAGTGTGGGATTCTCTCTTTCCCTCTCTCTGCCCCTCCCCTGCCTGCACATGCACGTGCTCTCTCTGTCTCTAAAAATAACCAAACTAAAATCAGAAAAGAACAAGTGTTAGTAAGGATGTGGAAAAATTGGAACCTTTGCGTTCTGTTGGTGGGTTTACGTCTGGACTCTTGATTCTGATTCATTAGTCTACATGCTTAAAGGTGTCTATTTTTATACCAGCACCATACTGTTTTGATTTCTATAGTTTTATAATATAGTTTGAAATCAGGACATGTGATGCCTCTGGCTTTGTTCTTCTTTCTCAGATTTCTTGGGGTATTTGGGGTTTTAAAAATCCATTTCCATTTAATGTAATTGCTCAGGAGACAGGATTTATGTGTGCTAATTTCTTATTTAATTTCTCTATATTTTATGTCTTTGTTGTCCCTCTATTACTCCATTACTGCTTCTTTTTTTAAAAACAGATATTTTATAAGTGTACCATTTTAATTCCCTTGTTTCCCTTGCCATATTTTTGGAATAATTTTCTTAGTGGTTTCCCTGGAGTTTATAAATACCATCTTAATAAATAATCTGGTTTACATGAGTAACAATTCACTTTCAACTGTACACAAATACTTTGCTCCAATAAAGCTGTGTTTGTTATCTCCTTCTTTGTACTTTTAGTGTACTTTTATGAAATTACCATTTCACGTGTCATAAGCCTATCAGCAGTTTTATCATTATTGCTTCATGCAACTGGCTTTTAAATCAGAAGAGAGAAAAGAGTTACAAATAAAAATTCATTTATACTGTCTCTCATATTCACCTATGTAACTAACTCACTAAAGCTCTTTATTTCTATATGTGGATTCAATTGCTGTCTAATGTCCTTTTATTTCAGATTGAAGGAATCCCTTTATTGCGTGTAAGTCAGGCTGATAGAAATCAATTCTCTCCATTTTTTGTTTATCTAGGCTGTCTTTTTTTAAAATTTTTTTAATGTTTTTTTTTTTTTTAATTTATTTTTGACAGAGAGAGGGAGAGAGAGAGAGTGAGAGTGCATGAGCGGGGGAGGGGCAGAGAGAGAGGGAGACACAGAATCTGAAGCAGGCTCCCAGCTCCGAGCTGTCAGCACAGAGCCTGACGTGGGGCTCGAACTCACAGACCGCGAAATCATGACCTGAGCTGAAGTTGGACGCTCAACTGATGGAGCCACCCAGGCACCCCGCGACACGTCTTAATTTCTCTCACTTTTGCAGTATACTTTTGCTATAGATTTCTCTGTTAATAGTTTTTTCTCCCCACCGCTTTGAATATGTCATCTGTATTGACTTTTGAGTCATGTTTTTCATTATTTCTAAGGAGAAATCAGCTATTAACCTTATCCAGGATCCCTTTACTGTGACGAGTCATTCGAGATTCTCTCTTCATTTTTTCCTTTTGGCAGCGTGGCTATGATATTCTTAAGTGTGGATCTCTTCTGAGTTTATCCTGTGTGGAGTTCGTTAAGCTTCTTGGATGTGTAGATGGATATTTTTGTTTCTATTTGGGAAGTTTGGGGCCACTAGTTGCTCATACATTCCTTCTGCCTCTTTCTCTGTCTTCTCCCCTTTCTCAGGCCTTTGTTATGGGTATATCAGCACACTTGACAGTTTCCCGCAGATCTCTGAGACTCTGTTCATTTTTTTTCATATTTTTTAATCTTCCTTAGACAGGATCATCTCAACAGACCTATCTTCAAGTTTGTTGATGCTTTCTTCTGCCAGCCCAAATCCACTATTGAACCTTTTCAGTGAATTTTTCATTTCAGTGATTGCAATTTACAGCTTCAGAATTTCTATTTGGTTCTTTTTTTTAATACTTTTTATCTATTAATATTCTCCATTTGGTGGTACATAATTCTTCTGCTTTCCTTTAATTCCTTAGAGTTGGTTCCCTTTAGTTCTTCAAATATAATTTATAATAGTCCACATAAAATCTTTGTCTAGTAAGCATCTGGGATTCCTCAGAGACAGTTTTCATTGTCTGCATTTCCCCCTTTTTCATTGCTGTACTTTCTTGTGTCTTTGTGTGTCTCATAATTTTCTGTTAAAAACTGGGCGTTTAAAATAATCTGATGTGGTGACTCTGGAAATTAGATCCCCACCCTCCTTTCCAAGATTTGTTGTTGCTCTTTGTTTGTTGAGGGGTTTTCCTGGACCAATTCTCCAAAGTGTATGCTCTTTGTCATGTGCAGCTACTGAATTCTGTCTTGGTTAGCTTCACGGTCAGCATGGACAGAGGTTTCCTTTAATGCCTTGACCCAACAGGTCCCCCATTCTGTGCCAAGGGGCTCTGTGTGTGTGTTGGAGCACAACTTCAGTACACCGCCAGGTTACAACTCTCCCTTGGCCTTTACTTCCTGCTTGAGCAGGGCCTCGAGGTCAGCCAGAAGGGAGAGATTGGGGCTCTCTCAGGTCTCTGGTGGACATGTACACAGCCCTGCACATGCAATTGCTTTCTGGATTCCCAAGAATATGCTGGAACCTTTCAAAGCCCCTTTCAGTGGCTCATCCCCTAGATTTTCATTCAAGTTTTTGTGTCAGTTTCTTGCTTGCTCCTACTGGTATTGCTACCTTAGGCAGCTGCAATGTTAAACAATTGCTGCTGAGTGTTTTCGGCAAGCACTCTGGGATACAGCTTTTCCCAGTGAGCTCGGCATAAGGTCAAATAAAGACAGGTCCTATGTATGGGCTTTTCCTGGAAGCTGACAGCTGGTGACAATTCTTTGGGAATAAGCATTTGGGGAGCCTCAAATTGTTTTGCTTCCTCCATGGCTGCTACTTTTCACAGGTACCATGGTTGTGAGATTGATGGTTTTTTTTTTTAAATTTTTTTTTTTTAATGTTTATTTATTTTTGAGACAGAGAGACAGAGCATGAATGGGGGAGGGTCAGAGAGAGAGGGAGACACAGAATCTGAATCATGCTCCAGGCTCTGAGCTGTCAGCACAGAGCCTGACGCGGGGCTCGAACTCACGGACCGTGAGATCATGACCTGAGCCGAAGTCGGACGCTTAACCGACTGAGCCACCCAGGCGCCCCGAGATTGATGGTTTTTAAGGCTACCATGGGGCTGGGAAATGGGCAAGTTAAAATGCTAAAACCTCCCTGTTCTTAGCAAGATTTTTGTCTTGAATAAACATTTCTTGGGTTGTTACCAGATTTTAATTTCCAGAACTCTGAAAAGGTCCATTTTTCCCCCTAGTATTCTTGCTGCAGATTTTCAGAAGTCCTTATTCTACCATTCCAGAAATGCCTCTTTTACTGAATTTTTAGAAAGGGTTTCTTGGGGTCAAGGTAGATTAAAAACCCTAATACTGACATGGCAAGGCAGACCTGTGTGATTGTAACAGAGCCAGTATGTGGCTATCTGTTAAAGTCCCAGTTCTTTTTTTTTTTTTTTTTTAAGTTCTAGTTGTTAAATCACAGAAACTTCTGGAACTCTGAGACTTATTTGTCTCTACAGGTTTAGCACAGGCATCAGCCAAACCAATTAGATTGATTTGTCCTTGTCTCTTACTGCTTCCTAACCCTTTATTCTCCATTTGCCCACGAATCTCTCTTTCTCTTTTCCTCCTCCCTTTCCTCCCTCCTTCCTGTCAACAAGCATTTATTGACATCTCCTGAGTGCCTAGGGATTCAATCCTTGCTCTGAAGAGCCCATGCTTTGGTGGAGAAGGACAGGTGTGCAAAACAGACCACCACAACCAGGTACAGAAGTGCTGGGACCGGGGGAGGAATCTGGGGATGCGGAAGCCGGGGAGAGTGGATGATTTTGGGGAAAGGAGGGTCTGGACGGAAAAAGGATCCTGCCCAAGGTCCCTAGTTCCCCAGAGTGCAAGAGCAGTGCTGAGAAATGGGGGAGATGAGAAATCCATTCCATCACGACGGAAATGCATAAACACGGCAGGGCCCTGAAGGCATTTTCCAGGCAAAGGCTCCCACAGGCAGGGTCAGCTCTGTCTGCAGGTTTGTGGCCACAGCAGCAGCAGGAAGGCATCTCGGCCAGATTACTGGCCCACCAGACAAAAAGAGCCTTTCTCCCTGGGACACAGGAAAAGGCCTGGTTTGTACAAGGGAAGGCGCCACAGCCAGGATGTGCATGTGCGTGAAACTATCTGGAAATAAACAGGAGGTCCAGCCCAAGCTAATCCAAGAGGGACATCTGCTCTGTGCCACTCACACCATTCCCTGACAGGCAGGGGATCAGGACCCGTCATGGGAAAAGGCAGGGAAGGGAGGGGGTGTTGCCCCTCCCTTGCCCAGCAGCTGACCTTAGACAAGACACTTCTCCCCTTGGAGCCTCAGTTTCTTTATCTACAAAATGGGGATGATAACATATTCTTATCTTTTGCAGCGTTCTGTGAGGGTCACACGAGATGAAGGACTTGAAAGGACCCGGCACAGAGGCCAAGTAAATCCTGGTCTTTCTTTGACTTTTAGACTGTGTTAAACCCGAGTCATAATTCGAATGGATTTTTGGAGTAATATACTTCGTTCTCAAAAAAGTCACTATGTATTAAAGGGCATCAGAAGCCTACAATAAAATGCAACGAAACCTTTTACATGGTAGAAAGGAGGACTGAGTGGTGAAGTGTGTTTTTGGAGAGCCAGTGGTGTGTGTGTGTGTGTGTTGGGGGAGTGATTACACACAAAACCAGTGAAGAAAAAAAAATAGTAAAGAAAAGTCGTGGCACTCTAACACAAAGCAGGCTTCAGCTCTGGAAGTCAAAGCAAGCAGAGAACCGTGAAGGGCATTTCCTAGTAATGAACTCTGGGGAGTTTATCTGGAAGTCCTCTCGGTAAGGAATTAGATAAGGCAAGCAGGCAGCAGTAGGAGAGGCGGGAAGCCCACGCCCAGCGCCAGGGAGAAGAGTCTGATTCAAGGAGAGAACTTCCCCATTTCCCCCTGGGGTGCAATCTGCTTGGTGGTGGGTCCCTCTGGCATCACCAGCACACTCTCCTGGTGAAGTTGCTTAGAGGCTGAGTATGTGCTCATTCACTCTGTGCATGTTTATACTGTGCATATAGTATATGCACACATATACTGTGCATATAGCTGAGCATGTGCTCATTCACTCTGTGCATGTTCGTTCCGGAGCCTGCTGTGTGCCAGGCTCCGGACTGGGTGCTGAAGACTCAGGTGGGGGTTGGGGGGTGGGTAGAGCCCACAGCCAGCGGGGTTAGAGAAGGCTTTTTGGAGGAGATGCCTGAACTCGCTTTAAGGGCAAAGAGTAATGAACTTGGCCCAAGAGCCCAGGTAGAGGGGGGAGATTGACAGGGACTTGGCATGGGGGATGGGGAAAGGGAGGGAGGTCAGGGATGCTGTCCTGGAGTCTGCACAGGGAACTGGTGGCTGGAGTCTCCCCATGACGATGATGATGACAGGGAGCCAGAGGAGAGCAGGTGGGGGTTGCTGGGTTCATTGGGGCAAAGTCCAACCTCCGGGCTGGAGACGACTTGGGTGGAGGCGTCATCAGCGTCACAAGAGAGCTGGAGCCACAGGGGTGTCAGAAAGGACAGAAGAGCGTCTCTGGCAGGCTGGTTTGAGAAGTAAGGGTCCCAGAGAACAGGAGAGAGGGAGGGTGGGAGATGAGGGAGAAAAGGCAGGCCAGAGCTCACCAAGAGACCTTGGATGATGGAAGGGAGGTGGGGAGCTGGGTGGGGACAGGGTGTGGGGAAGCTTCTAGAAGCTTCACTGCCATGGGGGTGTGCAGGGTGAGTACATTTTGGGTGAAATGAAGGTGGCAGAAGCGTGTGGCAGGAAGGTGGAGGACGCCCCTCTTGGCACTCTGTCAGGCCTCGGGAGGGCAGGGGACACTCACAGGAGGGCTGTCGCATTGCGTGGAGAGACAGGGGTCTGGTGGAACTATCAGTGGCCCCCACAAAGGAAAGAGAGTGTTTCAGAGGCTGATCATGACATTCAGGGAATGGCCAAGGGCACAGAGGGACTGTCACTGGCATTGCAGGTGCCAAGAAGCCAAGAAAGGAGGTACCTGACACTGTGGCTCTGGGGACAGTGGCCAGTTGGAAGGCAGAGGAAGACCTGGCCCCAGGGCCACGCGTCCTGTGTTATGGGGGTGGGGGGGCGTGCAGGGACTGGCACCTCCAGCCAGGTCCCAGGTCTCGATGAGGGCAGACTTCCAGGCCCGGGTTTGGAAACTAAGCAAACGTGGGGACTCACCAGGGTCGCCTCTTCTTCCAGCCTTGCCGCGCCGTCCGGGGGGTCCTAGACAGGAAAATAAGGACAGACTGGTTGAGAAAGGAAGCCAGTGGGCTTGGGCGCAGCAACCCCCGCCTCCCCCCCACCCTGGCGTCCCCGGGCCTGCCCACCGCCCTCACATCCGTGGTTCGCTTAGTCTCTCACAAGTCATTCCCCACCTGAAGAGACTGACTACCCAGAGACTCAGGAGGCAGAAGAGTCTGGAGCTGAGAAACCTGGTCTAGGAGAAGAATAAAGCCGGAACTGAGAGTCCCCTTGCCAAAGGCCTGACAAGTGCTTTTTAATATTCCCTAACATAAAACATCAGAGACAACACATCCCATAGAGACACTATCATGGCTTCCAAATGCCAAAACTCGGTAACATCAGGTGCCGTCCTGTCTACTGACTGACTGTTCTTACTTCGCTGGCTAGAGCCTTCGGCACCTCCCTCCCCCACGGACCCGGGGAGCTGCTCATGAATTTCTCCTAATTGATCGTAGGTAATGGCCACACCAATGTGCAACGTCCTCCATCTATAGTTTTTTTTTTTTTAGTTTATTTATTTATTCATTTATTTTGAGAGACAGAGCACGAGCTGGGGAGGGGGAGATAAGAGAGGGAGAGAGAGAATCCCAAGCAGGCCCCCAACCTTCATCGAGGAGCCCAGTGAGGGGCTCGAATTCACAAACCACGAGACCATGACCTGAGCCCGAACCAAGAGTCGGATGCTCAACCAGCTGAGCCACCCAGGCACCCCCTCCATCTACAGGTTTTTAAGCCTTTCTGAATTTGTGACTCGGACCACCCTGGCCTCCGCCTTCTCCCTGCTCTGCCCACGTGGGTCCCCCCCACTCAGCAACCACAACGCTGAAGGAGGGGAATGCTGATCAGCCAGCCCCTCTGCCCCAGGTCAGGGGTCCGTTTTCTCAGGTGCTGGGGAAAAAGGTATGCAGAAGTGAAGTCATGTGTACTAGACTTCCATTTGAGATGGCATGTGATACCTCTCCTTCCACGGTGCCCACCCACTGCATGGCGGCCTGGTGGGACACGGATAGGGTAGATCCGCAGATCCACAGGCTATGCCTGTATTACATACAGGAAGGAACTACCCCTTCCTATAAAAGTCGACCTTGAACTCCCTCCAAAATCCCTCAGCACAACCACAGAGGAGAGACTGAGGCTGGCCACAAATCAGGTCTGAGGCAGGATGGTTTACTAAGAAATTCATGTGTATGAACTTTCCTTCCTTTCTCTTGTTGTCAAGCGTGCAGTCATGGGACACCCTGGCCCAGGGATCGGGACTGGGCATAAAAACAGAAGCAGCCCCAGGTCACTGGCACTTCTAGACTTTTGTTGAGGCACAGTCCTGGATGAAGAGGAGGGAGCATCTTTACGGAAAAGAGAGAGAGAAGAGAGAGACTCCGCTGGATGTGGAAGATGCCCCTCAGTGCTATGTTGACTCTAAAACCTTTGCAGGCCTGGGGGTGGGTGAGGATGGATTTCTTTCTTTCTTTTTTTTTTTTTAATGTTTATTTATTTTTGACAGAGAGAGTGCAAGTGGGGGAGGGGAAGAGAGACAGGGAGACACAGAATCTGAAGCAGGCTCTGGGCTCTGAGCTATCAGTACAGAGCCCATTGCAGGGCTCGAACCCATGAACCACGAGATAATGACCTGAGCCAAAGTGGGCCGCTTAACCGACTGAGGCACCCAGGCGCCCTGCTTTTTTTTTTTTTTTTTTTTTTTTTAATGTTTATTTATTTTTGAGAGACAGAGAGACAGGGCATGAATGGGGGAAGGGCAGAGAGAGAGGGAGACACAGAATCCAAAGCAGGCTCCGGGCTCTGAGCTATCAGTACAGAGCCCGTTGGGGGCTCAAACCCATGAACCACAAGATCATGACTTGAGCCGAAGTCGGGCACTTAACTGACTGAGCCGCCGAGGCGCCTCGAGGATGGATTTCTTGCCAGTCTCATGGATGGGTGTTTGAAGTCAGCATGGTTAAGCATAACTTATTAAAGATGAGAAATGCGCTATTTCTTGCACTCTTGAGTTTGCCATTCAAACAAATTTTCGTTGTGTTCAAAGACAGAACATAAAATGTACCATCTTAGCCATTTTTAAGTGTCCAGTACAGAAGTGTTAACAACACACACATAGTGCAATGGAGCTCTAGGACTTTTTCATCTTGCAGGATTCGAAACTCTATCTATGGAACAACTCCCCTTTCCCTATTCTCCAGCCCCGGGCAACCACCATTCTGCGTTGTTTCTAAGAGTTTGCTTGTTCTAGGTGTCTCATAGAATGCAATCATACAGTATTTGTCTTTTTGTGACTGGCTTGTTTTACTTAATGTAATGTCCTCAGAGTTCATCCATGTGGTAGCAGGTGACAATTTCCTTCTTTTTTTTTTATGAGGTGAATAAATATTCCACTGTAAGCATACACCGCTTTTTAAAGTTTTATTTATTAATTTTGAATAAGAGAGAGAGAGAGAAAGCACAAGTAGAGGAGGAACAGAGAGAGAAGGAGAGAGAATCTCAAGCAGGCTCTGCACTATCATCACAGAGCCCAAAGTGGGGCTCAAACTCACGAACTGTGAGCCGAAATCAAGAATCGGATGCTTTAAAAAAAAGAAAAAAGAATCGGACACTTAACCGACTGAGCCCCCTGGGCACCCCCATACACCACATTTTCTTGATCCATTCACCTCATCTGGTGATGGACACTTGGGTTGCTTCTACCTCTTGACCATTGTGAACAGCACTGCAATGAACATGCGTGTGCAACCATCTCTTCAAGATCCGGGTGTCAATGCTTTTGGCTATATACTTGCAAGCAGAGTTGCTGGGTCATACAGTAATTCCATTTTTAATTTTTTGAGGCACCTCCATCCTGTCTTCTATGCTGACAATACCATTTTATGTTCCCACCAACAGTGCACAAAGGCTTCAATTTCTCTACGGGCTCGCTGACCCTTGTTATTTTGTTTTGTCTTGTTTTGTTTTGCTTTTTGGTAGTGGCCACTCTAATGAGTATGATGTGATATCTCATTGTGGTTTTAATTTGCATTTCCTTAATAATTAGTGATGTCGAGCATCTCTTCATATACCTGTTGGCTATTTGTATGTGTATGTCTTCTTTGGAGAAATGTCTATTCAAGCAAGCCCTTTACCCATTTTGTTTTAATTTTTTTTAATGTTTGTTTATTTTATTTTTTTTAAGAAAGAGAGAGACAGAGAGTGATAGGGGAAGAGAGACACACACACACAGAATCCAAAGCAGGCTCCAGGCTCTGAGCTGCCAGCACAGAGCCCTACGCGGGGCTCGAACCCAAGAACTGTGAGATCGTGACCTGAGCCGAAGTCAGACACTCAACTGACTGAGCCACCCAGGCGCCCGCCCTTTGCTCATTTTTTAGTTGGATTTTTGTGGTCATTGTTGAGTGGCAGGAGTTCCCATCTTCTGGATATTAACCCCTTATCAGGCACGTGGTATGCAAACATCATCTCCCATTCTGCAAGTTGCCTTTGTGCTGTTGATTTTTCCCTCTGCTGGGCTGGAGTTTTTAAGTTTGATGTAGCTCAGTTTGTCTATCTTTGCTTTTGTTGCCTTTTTAACCTTTTGAGTTAATTTTTATCTATGGTGTGAGGTAAGGGCCCTGGTGCTTCATTCTTTTGCCTGTGGATATGCAGTTTCCCAACACCATTTGTTGAAGAGACTGTCTTTTCCCCACTGTATAGCCTTGGCATCTTTGCTGAAGATATTTTGTCCATATAAAGGATGCACCCCTGAGTTTTGAGAGCAGAAGCTCATGCCAGTTACATTGCCCTTGATTTTCCTTGATACTGGACACAGCCCTTGAGTTTTGTACTGGAGTCGCCCAAGGGCCATGTCGACTAGGTAAGGCACTCTCATAACATAGTAGTGAGGGATTTGCAGTTCACGGAGCACCTCCATGTCCATGACCTCAGATGGGACCTGTGATGCCCATGTTGTCCGGTCACCTGCCAACCTGACATCTCCCCGTTGACATCTCAGGCCCACTGAGGCCAAAACATACATCCCGGTCTCCTCCCCAGCTCCTGTATGGGGCTGACTGGGCCTGGGAACCTTGTACAGCTGGCCTGGTGTTAGGCCTTCTCTCCTCTCAGGGCACATCTGTTTTCAGGCAAAGCGAGAGTGTGGGAACAGGAACCCCCACTGGCACACACAGCATCACGCTCCTCTGCTTGTAGGAGGGAAAAGGCCCACGTTCACTCGCAAGGCCCAGCGCCCTGGCTTCTGGCTTCCGGGCTTTCACCAGGTTACAGAGGCTCATGCTTGGCTCTGCCTCAGGCTGAGCTCTTGAGGGACATGGCAAAAAAGGGGCCCGTGAGTGGAAGAGTGAGCCAGGCTCTTCCTGGGCCTGAGAGCTAAAGCACACCATGGCTTCCTGCTGGTCACTACTGGGTCCGACTGTAAAAGTCTCATCTTGCATAACTCAAGCCAGATGAAGACATTTGCCTTCGCCGAGGCGGCTGAACTAATGGATTTGTCTGGTGGTTCTCCCAGGTGGCACGGTTAGGCAGAAGGCTTGATGAAGAGGGGGGCTAAGCAGGTGAGTGGCTGCCCAGGCAGAGTGGGACGCCCACCTCCCAGAGGCTATGGACAAGTTCCCAGTGGGCCTGGAGTGGGGCAGGGCCTGGGTATTGCTGGGCACCCTGGGCCTGTGGGGCTGCAGGACCTGGGTATTGCTGGGCACCCTGGGCCTGTGGGGCTGCAGGCTTCACAGGACTCCCAAATGAAAGGGTCTCGGTAGAGAAAGAGAAGGAGCCTGATGCTTTTGAACCCACTCTGAGGCCAGCCCAAACCAGATACTGGAGTCTTCTGTGTGAGCAACTCACAGATTGACAACTGGTCAACCCTTTGTGCAAACAAACAAAGGAGGGCCCTGGCCCAGTGGTTTGCCCCAGAGCTTTCTCCTCATTGTTTTTCTTCTTTTCTTTCCTTTCTGGAGTGGGGGAAAACCTCTCCCATTGCTAGCACAGATTCAGACATCCAGGTTGCCCTGGGAAGCATCTGGAAGCATGTTTTGAGTGGCCTGCCTACATACAGATGGGGAAACTGAGGCTTTCCGGGGGAAGACAGGTCTTGCCCAAGGATGATGCTCTTGGGAAAATGGTTTCCAGCTGGAAAATCCATCCATGATGAAGACCAGCTTCTGCTGTTTTCCCCACCTCTGTGCGGAACCCATACACTGCTGGGTCGGGATTTGGCAGCTGTGGGGACCCCAGTGTTTAACCGTGAATGCTGCCATGGTGGCACCTTGGAGGTGTCCTTCCAGAGGCTGTGTGCCACAGACACCAGCAAGGCAGTGGCTGCCTAGGAGGGGAAAAGACATGACTCATGAGTGATATGTAAGCTGTTTACCTGGAGGAGTTACTCAACCTCTCTGAGCCCTAGGTTCCCAACCCACGAGGGTGAAATTTTAGGGGTGATGGAATTATAGCTGCCTTGCAGAACTGTTAAACAGAAGAGCTGTCAGCAGACACACCAGCTTGGGGGGCACAAATGAGGTGCCTATTTGGGATCCCAGTAAGTAACTGGCTGGAGGGGGGCCTTTGGGCCTTCAGAACACGGGGTCCTGATGTAAACGGGCTCTCATGTGTCCACCAGGGTGGGTAAAGCTTGAGACACAGTGGCTCTACTTCAGGGACTTCATGGGCAGGGCTTTGTCTGGGGATTTTCCATGTCCCTCCTCGCGGTCTAAGGAGCTAGGGATCAGGATGCAGGGGTCAAATGGTTTGGGAATGGGGTTCCTGAAAGAAATCCTCGGTTTTCAGGCCAAGCCCCGGCTCCAGATTGCTGTGGAATGACCTGTGACCACCAACTGCACATGAAGTAACCAGGGAGAACGATGGTTTTCTCGAGCACTGTTCGAAGCCAGACAAAATGGAATTATTTCTAACTCATAAAAATCTGGAGAACTCATGCCACCGACCAGCTCCAAAGGGGGGGCCCAAACCCCAGCAGGCTTCCCTTGGAGGTGTCAAGCCCAAGGATGTAGCTCTCAAAGCGGTGGTCTCCTCAAGCCTCGATGGCACTAACTGCCCCAGGACCCCTCCACCAGCAATGTCTGCCTTACTGCGGCCCTGGGGCTGCCCGCCCAGCCAGGCCATGTACGGGCCAGCCTGCCCAGGCCCGTGTTCTGTGGGCCACTCAGCCCTCAGCCCTTCCCATGCTCCTCCCTCCTGCCAGCCCCTAAGGCCAGGTGGCTTTTTGTGTAATTCATCTTATTGAATCTACATACAGTTCTAGAAAACGCTTTCATCCCTTCCCACACCGTTTTCCCTAAAGACTAGGGAAAATGAGGCTCAGAGACGTCAAGAAATGCTGCCAGAGGCAACAGAAAATGTGGAAGCAACCCAAATGTCCACGGATGGGTGAACGGATGAAGAAAATGTGATGTATGCACACAACAGAATATTATTCAGCCTTAAAAAGGAGAGCATTCTGACATGTGCCACAATATGGGTGAACTTTGAGGACATCACGTCAGGTGAAATCAGCCCATCACAAAAGGACAAATACTATTATGATTGCCCTCATACGAGGTACCTGGAGTTGTCAAATTCATAGAGACAAAAAGAAGGGTGGTTGGCAGGGACTGGGTGGGGGGGCATGGGGACTTAGTGTTTAATGGGGACAGGGTTTCCTGTCAGGATGATGAAAAAGTTCTGGAAACAGATAGTAGTGATGGTTGAACAACATCGTGAATATACTTCATGCCACTGGCTTATAGCACTTAAAAACACAGTCAAAATGGGGCACCTGGGTGGCTCAGTCAGTTAAGCATCTGACTCGATTTCAGCTCAGGTCATGATCTCGCAGTTCATGAGTTCAAGCCCCACGTCGGGCTCTGTGCTGACAACATGGAGCCTGCTTGGGATTCTGTCTCTCTCTCTCTCTAACCCCTCCCCTGCTTGCTCTCTATCTCTCTGTCAAAATAAATAAACAGACATTTAAAAAAAACCAGTTAAAATGGTAAATTTTATGTTGTGTGTATTTTACCAAACCTAAAAAAGGAACTGTTCCCAGGGTTCTCAGCTCCCAAGGACCAGAGCATGACGAAGAACTCAGGGGGGCCTCACAGAGACCACAGAAATGTTGTTGGCAGCGTGGCTAATGACTGAAGCTGCATGTCTACTGAGAGGCTGGCACTGTGTAGTCACAGGGGACGGTGGCATCCCCAAGGTCACACATTGAGGAGATGGCAGAATAGGAATCTGAACCCAGGTCTCTGTGACTCCAGTGCATTGTCCTCTGAACTCTTCGGTCGTTGTGACCAAGGCCAAGTTCTTACCATCATCCCAGGATGTGGCCATAGCCTCATGGGCATCGGAGGACCCTTTATCTGACCTTCTTCCCAGAACTCTAGGACGGGCCTGGGGATCCAGGGATGTGAATGCCCCAGACCTTCAGTCTGGAGGTCCTTGCGGTTGTCTGAGGCCCCCCGGCCATCCCTGGGGTGCGCGTTGAGCAGAGAAGGCAGGGGAGGTCCCTGGATTTGAGCGTCTAACATCAGATCACCAAAACACGTCCCCAGATAATTTTGTTTTATAAGTTTCAGGCCAACCTTGGAGTTGAAAACTCTTGCCCGGGGGAGGGTAGCAGTCTCCCTGCTCATTTCCTGCTTGGGCTAATGAAGCCCTCTGTCCCTTTCAGGAGTGGGGGCAGGTGTGTCCTGTGGCCACCTGGCAGGTTGCTTGAGCTTGGCCAGTACCGAGGGCCATGCTGTACTCTGGGAATTAAAATCACAGCTTCTTGCTCAGCACATACAGCTCATTCCAAAAGGGGTTTATTGTCCCCGCAGGCTCCACCATCCACCACGCTACTGGGAGCCCTGCTGCTTTTTGGAAGGTCCTGAAGCAGTTTGGAAGACCAATGCCACAGGCTGCTGGGCTGGTAGGGCAAATGTTTGCTTGGAACCAGGGTTGTGTCCAGGCTGGTGGCGGACTCCCACAGCCCCAGGGACCAGACCTGGCAAGCCCACTTAGATATCATGCCATTTACCGACTGAACGAACAGGGTCCATCGCAGGGGGTGGGGGGCAGGCTGGTGGGGCCCTGCACATTCACAAAGGGCCTCAAATGTGGACACTGTTATTCTCTCCAAAGGAGCGGATAGTCCTGGATGGCTCCAGCGGCCCCCAACAGTGTTTAATAAAAACAAGTTAGGTGGTACCATTTACTGAGTGCTTTACGGTTGGTACTAATCTTGGTTCACAGTATGAACCGAGCTATTCTTCATATCGAACCTATGAGGAAAACTACCATTATCATCTCTGCTTTATAGATGGAGACACTGAGGTACAGAGAGATGAAGTGACCCTCCAAGTCATACAGCCAGTAGTAGGTGGGGCCATGCAATGTAGGCCCTGGGACCGCGCGTCCAAACCCTGCTGCCTGCCTCCCGCACAAGAAGATGCTGTTGAAGGTGAGGGGTTCTAATAGTCCATGAGGTCTAGTACGACTTCTTTTTTTTTTTTTTACATTTATTTATTTTTTTGAGAGACATAGAGAAAGCACAAGCTGGGGAGGGGCAGAGAGAGAAGGAGACACAGAATCCAAAGCAGGCTCCAGGCTCCGAGCACAGAGCCCGAGGCGGGGCTCCAACTCACAAGCCGTGAGATCATGACCTGAGCCGAAGTCGGATGCTCAACCGACTCAGTCACCCAGGTGCCCCTGTCTAGTACCACCTCTTGGGGTTTGTTATTATTATTATGTGTGTGTGTGTGTGTGTGTGTGTATATAAATATAATGTTTATTTATTTTTGAGAGAGAGAGAGCAAGCAGGGGTGGGACAGACAGAGAGAGGACACAGAGGATTCAAAGTGGGCTCTGTGCTGACCACAGAGGGCCCAATGGGGGGCTCAAACTCAAGAACTGGGAGATCATGACCTGAGCCAAAGTCGGATCCTCAACCCACTGAGCCTCCAGGCAATCCTGTTATTAGTATATTTTTATTTTTTTTGAGCATGAGTCGGGGAGGGGAAGAGAGAGGGAGACACAGAATCCGAAGCAGGCTCCAGGCTCCGAGCTGTCAGCACTTAGCCCGAGGCAGGGCTTGAACCCATGAACCGCGAGATCATGACCTCAGCTGAGGAAGCCGGACACTTAACCGACTGAGCCACCCAGGCACCCCTGTGATATTTTAAAAAATACTGGGAACCACACAAAATGGAAAGGGCCTGGGGATGGCTCTCAGAGGCCTGTGAATTAAATACTGAATTAAAAGGCTACATGTTACCACCAGCACTGGAGGCCTGGAATGACTCGGGCCCAATTTTGGCATGCTCTCCTCACGCCATCTGAAGTGCCTGCCCTTTCCAGGCTGGTTCCTCTTCTTGGGTCAGGAGAGGCTTTACTAAAGCATTTAAAACAGGATCAAGGAGTTCAGACCTATTACTCATGCGGGTGGCACACCAAACCCAAGAACCATCTCCCGTGGGTCCTGGTGGGAAGGGCTCAGGCAAGGTGGGGGGAGGGGGCAGACCTGCTGACACTTGCTGACCCATGCAGGCCACACACTGGGAACTTCTGCCATCTCTCTTGCTCTCTCTTTTTACTTTAAAGAGAGAAAAAGAGAGAGAGCGAGAGTACGACGGCATGTGCGCACTTGAGCGTATAAGCAAGTGGGGAGGGGCAAAGGGAGCGAGAATCCCAAGCAGGTTCCACGCTCAGCGCAGAGCCTCACGAGGGACTCAGATACCACCACTCTGGGATCATGACCTGAACTGAAATCAAGAGTTGGACGTTTGAGCGACTGAGCCACCCAGGCGCCCAGCTTCTGCTCTCTCTTTAAGCCTGATCATAACTCAGAGATGTGGATATGATCGGCCCTGATTACAGAAAAGGAAATTGAGGCCCAAAGGGAGGTGACCTGTCCAAGTCACAGAGTTACTCAGGGGCCAAGAGGTGGGCTCAGGTCTGCCAGGGCTCTTGTTGGTACCAAGGCTGCCCTGCTAAGTGCCTTACTTTTGGGGAAATGGGCTGTGGTTTAGGCACCAGACCTAAAAATATGGAATGTCTCATCCAGACACAAGAGTGAGAAGGACTTAGAAAGGAGAACACAGGTGGATGGTGTTCAGTGACAGGGCTCATGGAAGGGCTTCTGGTCGACGATGTGTGGGGCTGCCAGGGTCCTGTGTCTTAGTGCAGAGACTTTAGGGGACTTCTTGAAGGATCCTTCTGAGTGACGGATGTAAGGTACATGGGTACCCCATGTTGGGGCCACCCGGTCACAGGCCATTTCTTGGGCTTAGCAGAGTGCCCTCCCCACTGCCCTTGACTCAGGCTACGGAAGGGACTAAGCAAATTCACACAAAGAATGAGGGTCTGGGAGATACCCTGGCACTCCTCTCCCATGGGGCTCAAAGCATCTCTGAAGGGTAAAGAGGCCCTGACCAGCCAGCTGGCCTGGACTGGAAGAAGTGTGTAGGGAGGGACTCTCTACCCCTGCCCGGGCTCTCAAAAGGTGGAGGTTGGGAGGTTAACCTGAATATGGAAAGAGCTGGTGCCCAGGCAAAGAAAGATATTGTATACCAAGAAATTGCGGCTGCCCAGGCGGGGAGTACATCCGGAGCACCAGCTGTGGGTCACTGGTGTTAGGTACAAAAGCTTGGGGTCACTCTCTGGGGCTCGGCCAGACCCAGATCTGTGCTGGTGCAAATCAGCTTCTCCCCAGAGCCTATCATCTCCTGAGATCCTGTTTCCTGTTGGAAAACAGGCTCCAGAGAGACGCACAGAAACCAGCACACCCCAAATATACCAAATTCCTCAACTCCCCATTCACCCCAAAGCCTTAATCACTGACATATGGGCCAATGTGTATCCCTTCGAACTTAACGAAGGCCAGGATTTATTGCTTGCAGAGAATGAAAAGCTTTTTATTTTTTATTTTTTACTTTATTTTATTTCGAACTTAAAAGCCATTCATGAGAGCTTTGATTTTCATGAGAATGCCTCATAACCTGCAGGTTAACAGCCCCGCCCTGCCCCAAGCAAAAGGTCCTAGAAAAGGGCAGGTGAGGCCGGGCAGCTGGAGGTCTTTGGAACGTGGCCAACATGGTGTGGCCATGGACTTAGGGAATGACACTCAGGAAAAAAGGTGGCCACTTAGCCCGAGCCACCTGCTTCAAGGTGATCTGACCCCGTGGGCCCTGGACCTTGGACTCTAGGCTCCTTGGGACAGGAAAACAAAGCTTCCTGGAGGGAAGGCCATGCCAGCCGCCAGCAGGGCCTAGGGTGTTTTAACTTATGCATCTAGTAAATATGGGGAGCCGGTGGGTGCTAGGGTGACCAACCATTGCAGTGTGCCCAGGACTTTTCTAGGACTTTTAGGCAAATTGGGATAGGTGGTCACTCCGGCGGGCAGCCGGTGAGGAAGGAGGCTCTCAGCACTGCCTATGTACTGCCTGCTCCCCCTCACTCCCCACCCTCTGCCACAAGGCCTTCCTTCTGCTTCTTGAATTCTGCCCGGACTACTCTTACCTCAGGACCTTTGCACGTACATCTCTACACGGCTGACTCTTCACTGTGCCTTCCCTGGTGACTGTCTGAAGTGGCCTGCCCCTAGGCACTCTCTGTGATATTTTCCTGTTTTTATTTTCTTCCAGCCACTTCTCTCTATCTTATTGATTTTATTTGCCTTTTAGGATTTATGGTTTCTGTCTCCCCAGTAGAACGTCAGTTCCCTGAGGACTATTGGTTCATGAATGGGGCCTGACACACGGGCTGGTGCTGAACAAATGGTCAGGGCATGAATGAATTCTGTTCTCGTTGTGGGAGAGCCCTGAGGTCCTGGGACCCTGAAGACAGACAGCAGGAAGGACGCAGAGCCCTTTTGAGTCCAGGAGAAGGAGGAGGGATATAAACTCTGAGGCACCTCCTGGCTGATGGGTGTGCAACCAGACCTCATGTAATTCTCACAGTGGACCCACGGGGGCAGGGACACTAGTGCCCCTTGTTACAGAGCAAGGGAGGGACAAGGGCTACCCAAAGTCAATAGGCCCCACAGCCTGGGCCCACCGACAGGACTCAAGTGTGAAGAACCTGCTGCAGCTTCACAGACCACTCGCTGCAGAGGAGCCTAGAGCCAGTGTGGGAAGATTTGAGGGGCCCCGAGGGGCTGCTCCCAGCACTATTGACTCATACTCTCAAGGGGCCTCGAGTAATTCACCATTTGTTTTTCTTGACCCCCAGGGCCAGGGCTGAGGCCCACACTCCCGCTGGAGAGTTTCAGCTGTCAAGAGACGGGTCTGATTTCCCAGGCCCTCATTTGCTGAGTCTGCCTGGCTCAGAGGGGACTCCACCCGCTTCCCTGCCACCCAGTCAGCGGCTCCCTGCCCTTGGATGTTGTTGGGCCCTTACGGAGGGCCTGGGACCTGCTCTCCCTCCACACTCAGACAATCGGGTGCCAGCAGACCCTTCTACTTCAGCACTTGTTCTTCCTCCTGACCCTGGGGCGCTCAGTAACACTGGGCCCGGCCATGTTTAGGGCAGCGTTATTGTCTGACCAGCTTTATCGAGATAGAATTCACACACCACACAACTCACCCTTTCAATCTATTACACTATAAACATTTTTATTCTCTCCTTTTTCTAATGTTTATTTACTTATTTTTGAGAGAAAGAGAGGGTGAGCCAGGGAGGGGCAGAGAGAGAGGTGGGGAGAGAATCCCAAACAGGTTCCATGCTTCCAGCTCAGCACTTGACATGGGGCTCGATCCCACAAATCGTGACATCGTGACCTGAGCTGAAATCAAGAGTCAGAGGCTTAACTGACTGAGCCCCTGAGGCGCCCCTCATTTTTATTATTTCTGAAAAATAATAAGTGGTAAGTTTATTTCTTAAAAATTGTGGTCACCGAAAAGTGACTATCTTCACCATTGTTGAGATACAGTTGAGCAGCATTAAGCATGTTCACGCTGTTGTGCAACAATCACCCCCATCCGTCTCCAGAACTCTCTTGTCTTGCAAAACTGAAACTCTGTCCCCATTAAACACCAACTTCCCATCCCCGATCCTGCCAGCTCCTGGCCACCACCTCTCCCCTTTCTGTCTCTATGGATTTGCCTGCTCTAGATATGTCATATGAATGGGATCGCACAGTATCTGTCCTTTCATGACCAGCTTGTTTCACTCAGTCTGAGGCCCGCAAGGGTCAGCATCTTCTTCCTTTTTGGGGCACGTGGGTGGCTCAGTCGGTTAAGTGTGCGACTCTTGATTCCAGCTCAGGTCATGATCTCAAGGTTGTGAGACTGAGCCCCCAGTCAGGGTGGTTCTCTCCCAAATGCCAGAACATCATCGAGGCGTGGTCAGCCGCATAGAGCACCTGGTGGGATTTCATACCTAGAGGCAGTGCTCAGGAAGTGTGGGCAGGTGCATCCACTCACGTTCCTGGGGTCTGCTGGGTAGATGATGATGCTCTTCTCTGAGACAGGGAATTCAGAGGGAGAAAGGAACTGGGGACAGTGATTAGGCTGTTCAGTTACTTTCCACCAGCACTGGTGAGGGACTTCTGTCTCAGCTCAGAATAGCCTGTGGCTGGAGCATGAACTCTGGCAGCAGACCACCCTGGGCCAAATCCTGGCCTTGTCACTTGACGCTGTGTGACCCCAAGCCAGTGACTTGCTCTCTCTGAGTCCATTTTCCTCCTCGATAGGATGAGATAGACGGTGGCTGTGGAGAGTACATTAGGATTGACATGACAGAGCTCAGAACAGCACCTGCCATACAGTAAACACTTACTAATCCTAACAGTAGTAGGAGCAGAAATAATCTCTGGTGGTTTATGAGTTTTGTAAACTCACAATTGGCCTCCAGCCTCCATCCCCTGAGCACACAGAAGACAACATAGCACCATAGAAAGTACCTGAGGCTTGTAATATTTTGTAGAAAACAAAGAGATGTTTAAAGAGAGAGAAGAGGGGCGCCTGGGTGGCTCAGTCGGTTAAGCATCCGACTTCGGCTCAGGTCATGATCTCGTGGTTCGTGCGTTCAAGCCCCGCGTCGGGCTCTGTGCTGACAGCTCAGAGCCTGGAGCCTGCTTTGGATTCTGTGTCTCCCTCTCTGCTCATCCCTGACTCACGTTCGCTCTCTCTCTCAAAAAAAAAAAAACAAAAAAAAAAAAACCATAAAAAAATTAAAGAGAGAGAATAAATCAATTGGTTTTCCAGTGTGTTTGCTGGACCAGCAAATTATACTTATAAAAAATGCAAATTCTTGGGTCACTCCAGCTCCACTGAATCTGAAACTGGAGTGGGGCTGAGCCCCCAGCCACCTGAGCACTTTCAAAAGTAACCCCAGCACGCCCCCTCCGCCACACCGCCTCCACCGCCAGCAGTAACTGACCCAGGAGCTGCCTGAGTCTGGGGACACCCAGGCGTCTCTGGCCAGAAAATAGCATGTGAATAGATGGGAGAAGCCCCAAGCAGAACCCATTTCTTTTTCTTTAAAAAAAAAAAAAAAAGGAAAGAAAAGAAAAGAAAAAAAAGCAAGTGTTTTGGAATTGGACACAGCTGGCTTTGAATCCCAGTTCTGCCATACACCAGCTGTGTGACTTGGGACAAGTTCCTTTTCTCTAAGCGTCTTTTAGTTCCTCTGCAGGGTAAAATAACTCCCACCTTCTTGGCTGGGATGTGGGCACACTGCCTTGTACATGGCAGGTCCACAGGCAGGAGCCCCCTTCCCTGCTCCCCATGGCATCACAGCACCCCTCCAGAGCTCTGGGAACAGTCCAAGTAGCACTGACGTCTCCCCATTACAGAAGCCTGATGGAGAACTGTGCTCCACTAAGATCCTGAGCCCCGGGGTCCACTAAGATCCTGAGCCCCACCTCCTAACACCATCACATCGGGGGTAAGGACTTTAATATCTGAGTTCAGGGGGACAAACGTTCAGGTTATAACAATGGTGCAACACGGATGAACCTTGAAGACATTATGCTAGGTAAAATCAGCCAGACACAAAAGGAGAAATCCTGTGTGATTCTATATCAGTGAAATAGCTAGATGTCTAGAACAGACAAATTCATAGACAGGAAATAGATTAGAGATTGCAAGGGGTTGGGGGAAGGGGGAATGGGGAGTTAGTGCTTAATAGGTACAGAGTTTCTTTTGGGGCCAGTGATAAAGATTCAGAACAAGACAGTGGTGATGGTTGCACATTATAAATGTGCCAAATGGCCACTGAACTGTAGTACATTGAAGAGTGGTTTAAAAGGCACATTTTATGTGTAATTTACTAGCATTTAAAAAAGTAATATAGTAACAAAATGTGGTATATACATACCATAGAATACTGTATACTATTCAGCCTTAAAAAAGGAGAACCTTTTTTTTAAATGTCTATTTATTTATTTTGGAGAGAGAGTGCACAAGTGGGTAAGGGGCAGGGAGAGACAGAGAGAGAGAAAATCCCAAGCAGACTCCATGCTTTTAGCACAGAGCCTGACTCAGGGCTTGAACCCACAAACCATGAGATCATGACCTGAGCTGAAATCGAGTCAGACGCTCAACTGACTGAGCCACCCAGGCGCCCCTGTCTTACTGGAAGCCTCACAATGAGGCTTGCCACAATGTGGCAAGACACTATTACCCCCATGTCATTGCTATGGATCTGCAACATCAAGAAGTTAAGTTACAGGCCTCAAATCACAGTCAGGAAGAGAAAGAACCAGAGTCGCCCTCACTCTGTCCCTGCGGGGTCCCTACGAGCATCTCTCCATGGATCGATGGTCACAGCCTCCTCCGTGGCTCTCCTATCTCCTGTCATTCTCTACCCAGCAGTCAGGTCCTTCAGAACCACAAATCTGATCCCACCACTTCCCTTTAAAGCCATCCATGGGCTCCCCACTGTCCTGGAGATACACAGTCTGAGCTCCTCAGCCTTTCCGGCTGAGCCAGGTGCCCCCTTCTGGCCTGCTCTGCCCACCCCCCACTGAGTTGTCCTCCATACATCTCTCCTGGCCCACCTTTTGCTAGAACCCCTGGCCCAGAACATGCACCAGCCCCTGAGCTGTGTTGCTCATGTCTCCAAATGTCCTTTCTCCCATTTCTTGCCAGGAAAACTCCTATTCATCCTTCAAGACCTAGACAAGTCATGGACTGTCTTCAGGGAAGACTTCCTCACTGCCCACTCTTGGGCCCAGGGATAGTCACTTGCTACAGTACCTGTTAGGGCACTGGGATGGAGCTGTCTGCCCATCTGTCCAGTCTGCCTTGGTCCTCTAAGAGCGGGGTCTCAGGCCCAGGCCAAATCCAGCTAAACTGGACCAAGGTGGATGGTCGCCAGTGGCCCTGTAAAGTCCAGGGCGTCCACCAGTGGCTTGCATCTGGGTCTGATCTCTGGTGGGCACTGGAAAAGAAGATGCGCTCTTTTCTCCTTTATTGTTAAGCACTTGTGACCGTCCCCCTCTGCCCCCTGGGGTGGGAAACCGCCAGTTTATGAACCCAGGGCAAGGTCTTTCTAGCCTGGGCTGCTGGAAACCACTTGGGGCAGATAGAGTCCGGGTACACTGCTCTTAACTGCTCTCCGGGGACAGCCCTGAGCCCCCAGATAATTAGCCACATGTGTGTGGGAGACAGGCCTGTTTTTTTTCCCAAGGATTTATGAGACGGGGGAGTGTTCTCATTGACCTCCATTTCAGGAAAGGCCTCTTTCTGGAACACTTGCCGAATATATTCCATCAACAGTAAAGCACATATGCTCACAGTAAGCCTGCTTGACATCGTCATACCCGGCATATGTTTCCTGTCTCCTGCGCATTTTAGCAACTCGCTCTGGGGGCTGCGTGTGTTTCTGAGGGTCCCCAAACAAAGCTGCGAAGGAAGCACTTATAATTTACCCTTCATGAAAGCCATCACTGCTCTTTCCAAACATACTTAGAAGTGGGTTCAAAGTTTATTTAGAGAAAAAAAAATTTTTTTTTAATAGACAGAAGGAGAGTGTTTGTGAATTCTTTCTCCCAAGCCCTCCCCCTTGGGACCCTGGGAACAACTCCTCAGCTCACAGACACGGACACGGAGACCGTGAACGTGTGGCCATGGGGTCCTCTGTCCGCTCAGGTGGTTCTCGAATTCATCTTCTGTTTACTCACTTATTATGCTTTTTCCACCTCCATCCCACTGCTTTTCTTTTCCTTCTACTCAGGCACTGTTACCTCATCATAATTCATTCATCCATTTAGCCCTCCGTGGAAAAATGGCTCAATACATAGTATTGGGTAAATGAGCGGTGTTACTTATTCAGGCAATCAAATATCCACCTGGATATTTGTTCACCTGTCCGTCCATTGAATTATCCATCTTCATTCATCCATCCTTTCGCTCATTTTTCTGTCCCACATTAACCCACTCTGTGCCAGGCACCTGGGATGGTCACAAGGAGCTGGGAGGTGACAGGCAAGCAGCCAATCACAACGCAGCATGGGGAGAGAGGTCAGGGAGATGGGCAGGTGCAGTGGGGGCCCTGGGGAAAGGTCCAGGATGCCTGGGATCGGTGCCGGTACAGAAGGGAAGGCAGAGCCATGCACAGGTGGAAAACTTGCCCCGCTTCCCTGTCTCCCAGAACCCACGGGACAGCAGCATGGAGTCCTGGCCACACCACGCCATGGCCTGAAACTCCACCTGTGCCTTATAGACGTGTTATGTCAGAAACAACCCTCTTGACTGGGCCTGTTCAAATCTGTCTCTGTCTTAGTGTATTTATTTTGAGAGAGAGAGAGAGAGGGAGAGCACACAAGAGCGAGGGAGGGGCAGAGACAGAGGGAGAGAGAGAAATCCTAAGCAGGCTCCACAGTGCAGAGCCCGAGGCGGGGCTCGAACTCATGAATTGTGACATTATGGCCTGAGCCAAAATCAAGAGTCAGATGCTCAACTGGCTGAGCCACCCAGGTTCCCCTGTCTCTCTCTTATTGATCCTTACAGTAATCCTGTACCTCCACCCTGGAGGAACCTGGGGCTTGGGAGAGGGGAGGGGCAGACAGGATGTGACAGAGCCCACCTGTCACAATTGGAGGACTAGTGGTCAGTCTAGGTAGCTCACTGCAGCCACTGGTCAGTAGGTGGCCCTCAGGACAGCTCCAGCCACTGGCTTATCTGCTCCTCTGAAGGCTTCCAGGGTGCTTGGGACTTGGGCTTGATTGCTTGGGGTCGGGGTTCTCCCTGCACCCCATAGGTCCCAGAGCTAATGGGACATCCCTGGCAGATAAACTGTGATCCCTCTCCAGGAAGCCTAGGCCTAAAAGTCCCCCAACCTACCCAACCCCTGGCCCAAACCCTGCTATGTCACTGCCTCTCTTCTCCTGGCCTTGGGCCAAGGGGCTAAGGAAGAAAGCCTCACTTGCAGAGCACGGACCACGCAGGCCAAATTCCAGGCTCTGGTCAGGCCCTGGGCTCTGGGTCCTGCAGAGAGCGTGGCCATGGTCCCAGAGAGAGCATTCTGGGAGCTAGCTTGCCCAACACTGCCCCACCTGGGCAAGAATGGCAGGCAGTCCCTCTGCAGGGCCTCAGAAAGAAAGAAGTTATATTCAAGTCTGCTCAGAGGTCTTTAATGTTATGTGGTACATTAATAATCGTGTGGCTCAATTAATTTATTAAAAAAACAACAACAGAAAAGTACCATTTGGTGAAGACACACAGCCTAAACCAACCCTCATGGATGTTAGTTCTAGATGCTTAAAGAGGGAACTAACCTGAGGGACCTGTTAAATAAATAAGAATAAATAAGAATAAATAAAAGAATAAAAAAGAAATAAAATAAAATAAAAAAGAATAAAAGAAAAAAAAGAATAAATAAATATAAATAAATAAGAATAAAAGGAGCCTGCCTGATAGTTAAAGATGGGAGATGGGGTGTATCATACATTTGGCTCTACTATGTCCAGAAACCTGGGCTCCAACGGCAGAGAAGTCAGGAAAGGAAACACAGTAGGAAAGCAGTAATGTTTAGGAAGCTGGGAAGGAGCCAATGAAGGGTTATTGCCTGTGCAGAAGTGGGACAGCCAAAACTTGAAGCCGGCAAACACTCAAGAGTAACCAACCCACAATGCAAACACCCAAAGCACTCAGGACCTGGCAGCACCAGTTACCTGGTGAGCTGGAATCTAGACCAGGGATCTCCAATTATAGTCCAGGGTCCAAATCTGGCCCACCATTGATTTGTATAAATAAAGTTTTATTAGGGCACAGCCATGTCCACTTATTTATGGGCAGTCTGTAGCTGCTTTTGTGCTATAATGGCAGAGTTCAGTAGTTTCAACGGAGATGGTATTGGCCCAGATACCGGATGGTATCTGGACAGGTGTCCTTCTTCAAGCTGGGTAGAACCCTGGTGTGTGTGGAGGGGGGGGGGTGGTGGTAATTTTCTGGAGACAGGAAAATAGTGTCTTGCATATAGGATGCCAGGCAAAATTGAGGGAGGAATACTATTAACTGAAAGTTGACACATGGAATGCGGAGGACCCCACCCCTCTCCTTCCTCAGTAGGGCTCCAGGACACGGGCTACCAGGCCCTTGATTCCAGGCAGAAGATGAGAAGGCTCTTCCTAGGGGTTCTGATGAGCCTAGGAGAAAGATCCAGCCAGCTCACACCCCTGTGAAGCCACGGTTGACCAGCCCCTTCTGTGCCCATGGAGTTGCCAGTGGGCTTTTTAGGTTTCCACTATGAAAAATGAGCCAAAGGTGCTGGACATTTGAGACAGCCTCTTAATGAAAGACCGAGGCCAAAACAAGTGGAGAAAAGCAACTCAGAGGATACAGATTTTCAAAAACACAACACTTAACAACAACAATATGTTTGGAGAAATGGCTGATATATCCATGAAACAAGATCAGAATGCTATTAAAAAGAAATATGCATACAGAGAAAGAGAGATACCATATGTTTTCACTCTTATATGGATCCTGAGAAACTTAACAGAAACCCATGGGGGAGGGGAAGGAAAAAAAAAAGAGGTTAGAGTGGGAGAGAGCCAAAGCATAAGAGACTCTTAAAAAGTGAGAACAAACTGAGGGTTGATGGGGGGTGGGAGGGAGGGGAGGGTGGGTGATGGGTATTGAGGAGGGCACCTTTTGGGATGAGCACTGGGTGTTATATGGAAACCAATTTGACAATAAATTTCATATATTGAAAAAAAAAAAGAAATATGCAGAGAACATTGGCACAAAATGTGTTGCAAATAGAAATCATGGTAGTAAAGTGTGTTGCAAATCAAAATTATGGTAGCAAAATTTAAATTTCATTTGAAGTACAGTTGCAAGAATAAGTCTAAGAAAGTTGCAAGAATAAGTCTCCAAGAAAGCAAAACAATAGGCCAAACGGATGCAGAAAATAAGACAGAAGAGATAAGGAAATCAGCACAGGAAATCAGGAGCAGCCTAGGTACTGTCCTTTCTGCCAATAACAAAAACTTCAGAAAGAGAGAAAAGAGAACTCTGGAGGGGGAAATCATTCAAGACATAATTCAAGAAATTTTTGCCTGAGAATGCAGCTCAGTGAAAGAAAATAGACCTTGCTAACAGACCAGGCACTCCATCTTGAAATTTCAGAACACTGGGGTAAAGGAGATGATCCTGAAAATCTCCTGCGAGAAAGTAGCAGATTTCATGCAAAACAACAGAAAAAGGGAGGGCTCTGGACTTCTAATAGATAATGACTAAAATGGAAAAATCAAGGGGTGCCTGGGTGGCTCAGTCGGTTAAGAGTCCGACCCTTGATCTCGGCTCAGGTCATGATCTCGTGGTTTGTGAGTTTGGGCCCCACATCAGGGCCCTACGATGACAGTGCAGAGCCTGCTTGAGATTCTGTCTCTCCTTCTCTCTGCCCCTCCCCCACTCATTCTCTCTCCAGTCTCTCACATAAACTTTAAAAAATATATAAAAATCAAGAAGTCACAGGATATTCATGTTATTCAGAGGAAGGTGATAATTTCCAACGGAACCCCACTATTTGCCAGGGACTGGGGAGAGAACAGGAGTAAGCTAGGCACAGCCCCCACCATCATTACAGACTAGTTGGGGGAGACAGGTGTTGGCTCAAGGGTGTTACCAAATTACAGACTGGTAAGCGCTATGAAGGAAACGTACAGGAGGGACCTCCTACAGTATGTCGTAGATGAACACAGTCTGGCCTCTGCAGGCTCCAGGTTTCCCTGAGAAACTTTTGCTTCAGATGAGGCCAGGCAGCCCCTTGGAGCTGACTGGGCAAAGAGAGGAAGGTGTCCCAGGCAGGAAGGACAGCAGGCACAAAGGCCCTGCCATGACAGGTAGCAGGGCCTCCACCTTGCACTCCCATTGGGTCCCCCTAGAACTGATGGCTGGGCCTCACCCCCCACAGAGTTTCTGGTTTCAGTAAGTCTCAGGGTGGGTCTTCAATTTGTAATTCGAACAATTCCCGGATGATGTTGACGCTGCTGGCCCAGAACCAGTTTGAGAAGCATTGACCTAAAATCCGTGGAGCCCAGTCCTAAAGAATTTGTGTTTTATCCTTCAGGCCAGCGCTTCTCAAACAGGAGGCTTGTTGAGAGAGCAGATTTCCAGGTCACCCCCAGAGATTCTGATTCCCAGTCCTGGCAACGTGTACTGACTTGGAGACCCGTGGTCCCAGGGGTGGGCGGGGGCCACTCGAGGGGTGGGAGCCAGGGGACTGGGCGGGCACCTGTTGCAGCCATGCGTGAGAGTGACGATGGGGCCTCACAACTCAGGCAAGGGACTAGAGGCAGAGAGGGCATTCAGACGGCAGGACTGAGGACTGATGGCTTCAGGTCGATAAAACTGAAGGGTGGGGGCACCTGGGTGGCTCAGTCAGCTGAGTGTCGGCTCAGGTCATGATCTCACACTTCGTTGAGTTCGAGCCCCGCATTGGGCTTGCTGATGTCAGTGTGTAGAGCCTGCTTCAGATCCTCTGTCTACCTCTCTCTCTTCCCCTCCCCCGCTTGCATGCACACTCTCTCTCAAAAATAAATACACATTAAAAAAACCCAAAAAAACCCCGAAGGGTGTGCAGGAAAACACAGCTAGCCTGGGGCGGGGGGTTGGCTCTGGTCTTGGGGGTCTGGGATCTGACCTCCGGCTCCCCAGACAACAAGTGCTGTCAGTTCCAACGCCTCAAAGCCTCTTTGTCAGGCAGAAAGCCCTTCTTCTCCAGGTGGCCAATTTCAAGTTGCAAGCGTCAGCTGGATTTTTCTGCTCACGGCACCCCCGCCAAACCTGTTCACCAGTTCACTGCCAAACTGATTTCCAAATTTTATCAGACAAATTTATTCCCAGGTGAAAACAGCCGTATCTGATTTCTTGACTGTGGACGACGCAGTCAGGATGGAAATCTGCTGTGTCCGACTTTAGAATCCACCAGAGTCAGCTTCCATTTCTAAGACAACTGGACAGGGGTGCCTGGGTGGCTCAGTCAGTTAAGCGTCTGACTTCAGCTCAGGTCATGGTCTCTCGGTTTGTGGGTTCGAGCCCCATGTCGGGCTCTGTGCTGACAGCTCAGAGCCTGGAGCCTGCTTGGATTTCTTTCTCTTCTTCTCTCTCTGTACCTCCCCCCTCACACATTCTCTCTCAAAAATAAACATTAAAAAAAAAAAAAAAAAAAAAGACAAGTGGACAAAGCCTCAGTTCTGACTGGGTCCCCTCAGATGGTGTGGGCTGGCCCCCGAGCCCCACCTGCTGCCCTGTCTCCCCAGCAGAAGGGCCCAGAGACTTTTGCTTTCCTGTTATTTTCAGATCCCACTACCTTCTCTCCCCCGACAACTATGAAGTACTGACCCCCACACGCACTGTATCTCTGTGGGCTTTGACTTTCTTGGGTTTGTCCTGTCCCCAGTTCTCACTGTCTGTTCATTCAGGGCATGTCCTTCTCCTGGTCAAGCCATCGAAAGCCTTCCTCTGCATTCAGGTAAAGATCCACCACCTCCCCTTGGCCCACAACACACTCTGGCCCTGGGCTACACCTGCGACTTCATTTCAAATCCCCCAGCCCCGGTTTAACCGCACGGACCTTCCTTCCGCTCTTCCCGTGTCCCCACCCCCATTCCTGCTTCAGAGGAGGGGTCCTCGGTCTGGGAAGCCCAGCCACCTCCCTGTGGCTGGCTCCTTCTGTCACCCGGGTCTTAGCTCAAATGTCACCTCCTCAGAGTGGCGCTCTCTAACGGCCCTGGCTCATCAGCTCCCCACTGTCTTCCCCACCTCATGTGTCACCTGCCCACTGTATGTCTTCATGCTGTGAGAATATAAGCTCCTTGACAGGACAGATCTCGTCTGTTTTATTTCCTAGTGCTTGGCGCTCAGAAGTACTTGTTGAGCGAACGAAATGAGAAAACAAAGACCCAACTGGGGCAATGACTTGCCCCAAATCACACGCTGTCACGGTGTGTTGCCTGTGGTTCCCCTCCCATCACCAGGGCATTGGTGAGGGCAGCTTGGGGAGGCTCTGTGTGGCCAAAGGAACCTTCTGGAAGGCAGAAATGCTGCTTCTGGGTTTCTCTTGCTGCAGAGCCTGCAGACCAGGCAACAAAGTGCAGGGTCCCAAGTAGAGGCTGTGAAGCCAAGTAGACCTGGGCTGAATCCCCACTTCGCCCTGGGTAGGTCACCTAATCTCCCCAAGGCTGGGTTTCCAAGTCTGCAAACCCAGGATCTCTTGGCATCTACCTTCTCGAGTTGTGAGGCTTACATAAGAGCCACCACCGGGGCACTGATCACAGGCCTGTCACTTGGTAAATGTTGCAATAAAAATGAAAGAGGCCACTCTGCCCGCCAGGGGCCGAGGCTCGGAACTCACAATCCAGCCTGAGTCCTGTGTTCTGATGAGGGGTGCTGGCTGTGTGCCCCTAGGGTTCCGCAAACGGCCCCCAGGGGAAATCAGTGGCTTGGAGATGGTGCCCCATTGGGCGGGGTCCTTAGGCGGGTGGGGCTCTGGGGGCAGACAGGGCCGCCATCAGGAGGGTGCGGCAGGCACAAATGCCACAGGGCACAGGGGTTTGGACACAGACACTTGGCTTCTTGATTTCCGGCAGAGCTGGGACATCTGCGTGGTTTTTCATCTTTTAATCCCAGCTGTTATCAGTTGCTGGGAAATAGCCGAGCCCAGTCTTCATCCAAGCTGGCAGAACCTTCCTCTAAATTCCACAAAGAGAACAAAGAGTTCCCAAAGAGTGACAGCTGCCCAGGCTGGCAGCCCGGGGAGGGGGGCCAGGCCAGGAGGAAGGCACGTGCAAGCCGGGTGAAGATGCTTGGCCAGGAGGGTGGGCACAGCTGCCAGGAAGCTGCCCGCTGGCCTGCCAGGGACCACCCTGGGCTCTGGGCCTCTGAGGGCATCTTTTCTCTGAGCAGTGCCTTTGTTATCTGGGAACTCTGGAGCCTCCTGTAGTGTGAAGTTCCTGGGCCGAGACCACTCCAGGCAAGGTGGGTGGTGGTTTGGCGGGGTCTCGGCTGGGTGACCGCGCCCCCCTTCCCCGGAGCGGTCGGGGGTCATTTGTGCCCGTCCCAAACCTTTCGGTCACCCTGTTCACTTCTGGACGCCTCCCCATGGCACAACCTTGCAACACTGGTTACAAACCTCCCCGCTTTGTTGGGGTGAGTGGTGGGTGTCATTTACAGCCCACTTGTCAGTCAGTCACATCTGAGCTGAGTTAGGGGGGCACAGAGGCAGGGCTCAGGGCTTCCGCTGTGCAGGGAGAGGCAGAGCGATTCTGAGCCAGCAGCCGTGAGGAAGCTTCCTGATCTGGTGGGAGTGTTCTTGGCAGGCTGGTTCAGAGGTGGCTCTGGGAGCCATTCAGGGAAACTCCTGTCTTCCTTCATATCCCTTAATGAAGCTTTTATTCTTTTCTTTTCTTCTTAAACTGGCTTAAACTGGATTCTGTTGTCTGCAACTATGAATCCTGACAAAGTCCTTCCAATGACTCCCTGGCAGTTTTCTTTCTTTCTTCCTTTCTTCCTTTCTAATACATTATTTTTTAACGTTTATTTATTTTTGAGAGAGGGAGCGCGCATGAGCAAGCACGAGTGGGGGAGGGGCAGAGAGAGAGGGAGACACAGAATCCGAAGCAGAGGCTCCAGGCTCTGAAATGTCAGCACAGAGCCCGACGTGGGGCTCGAACCCACAAACTGAGAGATCATGACCTGAGCCGAAGTCAGAAGCTTAACTGACTGAGCCACCCAGGTGCCCCTCTTTCTTTCTTTATTAAACTTTTTTTTTTCAATGTTTATTTATTTTTGAAGGAGAGAGAGACAGAGCATGAGTGGGGGAGGGGCAGAGAGAGAGGGAGACATAGAATCTGAAGAAGGTTCCAGACTCTGAGCTGTCAGCACAGGTGCCCCTAAACTTTTCTTTTTTAATGTTTATTTATTCTTAAGAGAGAGACAGAGCACAAGCAGGGGAGGGGCAGAGAGAGAAAGGGAGACAATTCAAAGCAGGCACCAGGCTCCGAGCTGTCAGCATAGAGCCCGATGCAGGGCTCAAACTCACAAACCTCGAGATTGTGACCTGAGCCAGTCAGACACTTAACCGACTGAGCAACCCAGGCACTCCCCTGGCAGTTTCAAACCCAACTGCCTAAAGGGATAAGTGGGTGGATAAGTGGGTCACATAGATAAAGGAAACAGACCCATTAGCAAAGACTTGCGAGGCAGCCTTTTGGTCTGTATTTGATACAGAAATCCAATTCAGAGAAGCCCTTCTTTACTAGGAGAAAGGGAAATGGAAGTCCCAGAGTAAATGGTGACTGATACACAATTTTAGGGCCCGGGAGACAATAAGGAATAGTGGAGATTGTGATGCCCTGGAGACACTATCAAATATCTAAAGGGGGCAGCTCTTCTGTAGTTACAATGAACCGTTTCCTGATCCTTCCATTTTCCAAGAGAAGCCAGAAACCAGGATTTAACGTGAAATGTCCCATATTTTAAATTGTTAAGTCACATTTAAAATATATTGCAGGCCAAAAAAAAAAATCCCCCAAAAGAACAACCAAAAAACCCCAGAAGCTCACCACCTTGGAGTCTGGGTTTGCCCTGGGGCTGCCCCTTTGTGACTACAGCCTTGTGGGATCAAGTTCCAGCTCTTTTTGATGGCATTTAAAGCCCTTTGTATGAAGCCCGGTTTCCTTCCTCCCCTCCCCCATCCCTGCAAGCACAGACCCTTTGCCCTTTATCCAGGCTGCTTTCCTGTCCAGCTACACCCTTTCCCTCTTCAGTCTCCAGCCTGGTGAATGCCTATGCATCCTCTAAGACCACCCCGATGACCAAGTCCTTGGTGAAATGCACCCCAATCTCCTGGATCCGAGGCATACGGTCTTGGGGCTCCCACAGTCCCCTCTACGTCCTTTCCTCTTGGTGCTTCTAACCAGCAGGCCCTCTGTCCTCAACCCAGGTCCAGGAGGATGTCCTTCTTTATGGAAATCCTGGACAGTGGGCTGTTTCCGGGGGTCTCGGCATCTGTTCCAGCAGAGTGAGGTGTGGGGGGTGAGTTTAGGGAACCCAGCATGGGGAAAGCACTCCGGCTTCTTCCTGCCTTGGTGATAGGGGGATCCCCAAACCTGGCTGGGGGCTGTGAGGGTAACCACGGGGCAGCTGGACTCCCCAGTGAATGAACCCCTGGCCAGCCCTCTGGTGCTTGAAGACATCTGCACACCTCTGGGGAGAGATCTTCCCCTTCTCCCTGGGGGAGTAGCTGGGCAGGTGTGTGGTCTTGTCCCCATCCTCCACCCCATTCCCTGGGGGAGAGTTTGAGGCCCCCCAGGCTGCAGGCGCAGCCCCGCCACCCCCAGCCCTTCCCTGCCTCCATTTTTAACTGCAGAATCACCTTTCTCCTGTTCTCCTGGGATGGGCGGTCAGTCCCCCCCGCAACTATAACCCAAATCTCCAGGGAGCCTCACGATGTCTCTCTTAAGCTGGTGTTAATGCCTGTGTTAGGAGAAACTGAGGCTCAGAGAGGTGGAAGTGGACTGCCCAAGGCATGGATCTGAACCAAGACCATAACCCCGCTGCCAGTCCTGCCCTCCCTCCAAAAGCAAGGACTCCCTACTGCAGGGCAGGAAGGGAGCCAGCAGGAGGCACTGGCCAACCTCTCCCCGTCTAACGCTCCTGAACTGAGCTTAGGGGAATGCATCCCAGTTAGCAGTTCACAGGGGACCAGAGTGCTTACCACTTGCACACTTGAGAGCCTCCAGCTGGGAGCATTACCCAAGCACTCCCTTGGTTTGCTTTTCCTAAGCTGTGCTTTTTTTTTTTTTTTTTTTTTTTTTTTTTAAAGTAGTTTTCATGCTCAGGGTAGAACCCAATGCAGGGTTTGAACTCCCAATCCGTCCCCACATGTCATGTCTGGATCAGCCTGGGGAAGTTCCTAATTTTCTTCAAGGCAAGAGGAGCACCCCCCCATAGTTCGAGATACACCCTGCCCCCTAAATAAGGCAAGGGAGCCTGGCCCGTGGGAAGGCCCAGAGTTAAACCCAAAACTTGTTCATGGCTAAAGGCAGAACAGTCAGACGGGAAGGTCAGCTTTCTGCTTCCCTGAGGGCCAGCTGGTGTAGGCCAACCAAGAGGGGCTTTCAGAAGGAAAACGTTTTCTAATGAAATGACAGGTGCGATTTCACAGGAATCCCACATTTTGATGCTTCTGAGACCTTTGGATGAAAGTGATGTGTTCATAATTATTTTGGAGTAGACAACATATTTTCCAAATCAAAACTGTGTATGGGGTGGGGGTGCCTGGGTGGCTCAGTCGGTTAAGTGTCTCACTCTTGGTTTCGGCTCAGGCCATGATCTCATGGTCATGGGATCGAGCTCCACTTGGGACTCTGTATTGACACCACGGAGCCTGCTTGGGATTCTTCTCTCTCTCTCTCTCTCTCTCTCTCTCTCTCCCCCCTCCTGCTCCTTGTACCCTCTATTCCCTCCCCCCCCCCGCCCGCCCTTCTCTCTCAAAAAGTGATGGAAGGCAGGTGACCAGGAAATTCAAGGGGCACAGCAGAGTTTCCATCCAGTGTCATCATGGGAAGAACATTCCTTCTCAGCAGGTATAAGGAAAAAAGAAGACAAAAATAAGGATGTCAACTGCTTAGACCACAGGACTCTCACCATGAACTTATTCTATGAACCTGGACACACACACACAGGTTATTCCCTCATGAACCTCTGAGGGCAAATGGTCTGGTTTACACTTAATATCTGGAGACTCTCATGCTAGAATTTGCCAACCCTCCCAGCCCTATATGAAACTTCAGCATCTTCCCAGGGAGGAGAAAAGAGCTCAAAAAGGAGTTTCTGCCCAGCCTGTTGTCAGTGTAGACTGACAAATCCAGGGGAAGGGTCTTCCAGAAGCCCAGGGGACTTGGAACTACCACTGGACACTGCAATAAGTTGCCAATTTATTGCAAAGTGACAGTTCACTCATTACATTCAAGCTATAATTAATCGACTGTGTTTGCAAAGAATTCCAAATGATCCACGGTATGTCAATAACAGCTCTGTCACCAGCTTTCTAGGTGGCTGTATTCGCCAGCTGATTGTAAGCTTTTTCTTGCTCTGTATGAGCTGGTAAGCTAACAGGGAAAACAAGCCCTTTGTTTTTTTGTTTTTGTTTTTAAAATCTTTTATTTATTTATTTTTATTAAAAATTTTTTTTTTTTTTTAGCATTTATTTTTGAGACAGAGAGAGACACAGCATGAACAGGGGAGGGTCAGAGAGAGAGGGAGACACAGAATCCGAAACAGGTTCCAGGCTCTGAGCTGTCAGCACAGAGCCTGACACGGGGCTCAAACTTATGGACCGTGAGATCATGACCTGAGCCGAAGTCGGACGCTTAACCGACTGAGAGCCACCCAGGCACCCCATTATTTTTAAAATCTTTTAAATGTTTATTTATTTTTGAGAGAGAGACATACATAGAATGTGAGCAGGGTAGGGTAGAGAGAGACACACACACAGAATCCCAAGCAGGCTTCAGGCTCTGAGCTGTCAGCACAGAGCCTGACGCGGGGCCTGAACTCACAAACCACGAGATCATGACCTGAGCCGAAGTCAGATGCTTAACTGACTGAGACATCCAGGTGCCCCTATTTATTTATTTATTTAAGAGAGAGAGGGAGAAGGAGAGAGAGTGGGAGGGAGGGAGAGAGAGAGAGAGAGAGAGAGAGAGAGAGAGAGAATCTCAAGCAGGCTCTGTGCTTAGCCCAGGGCCCGATGCAGGGTTCAATCCCACGACCCTGGGATCATGACCTGAGCTAAAATCAAGAGTTGGATGCTCAACGGGCTGAGCCACCCAGGCGCCCCTCTGGGTGGCTTATAAAGAACAGAAATTTTATTTCTCACATTTCTGGAAGCTGGGAAGTCCAAGATCAGCAGATTGGGTGTCCAGTGAGAGCCCACCTCCTGGTTCATATAAATGGCTGTATTCTTCTCGTGTCCCCACATGGCAGAAAGGGCAAGGGAGTTCTAAGGTCTCTTTTATGAGGGCACTCACCTCATTCATGAAGCTCCACTCTCTCTTTTTTTTTTAAGTCTATTTATTTATTTTGAGAGAGAGAGCGGGGAGGGGAGGAGCAGAAAGAGAGGGAGAGGGAGAGAGAGTGCAGGCTCTGCACTGACAGCACGGAGCTGAACGCGGGGCTCGAACCCGTGAACCATAAGACTATGACCTGTGAGGCTCCATCCTCTTGACTCAGTCACCTCCCCAAAGACCACCTCCTAAAACCATCACATCGAGGGTCAGGATTTCAACATACGAATTTGCAGGCTGGCACACACACCAGGTAGTCAGTAAAATCTAAGTGAATCCAACCATTCCTCAAAAAGTAAAACAGAATGGTGCCTTGCTCCGTTGGCTCAGGTCACGGTCTCGCTGTTCATGAGTTTGAGCCCAGCACTGGGTTCTGTGCTGACAGCTCAGAGCCTGGAGCCTGCTTCAGAATCTGTGTCTCCCTCTCTCTCTCTGCACCTCCCCTGCTCACACTCTGTCTCTCTCTCAAAAATAAATGTAACATTAAAAAAACAACAACAACCAAGTAAAACACAGAGCTACCCTAAAAGCCAGCAATTCCACTCCTAGGCATAAACCCCAAATAACTGAAAACAAGTGTTGAAACATCTGGGTGTACATACATCATTGTTCAAAGCAGCAATATCCCCAACAGCCACGAGGTGGAAACAACCCAAATGTCCATCAACATATGAATGGATAGAATGCGCCACAGCCATAGGACAGGATATTATTCGGCTATAAAAAGTAACGAAGTACCGATACTATGACGTGGATGAACCTTGAGAACATGATGCTTAGTGAAAGAAGCCAGACACAAAGAGCCACATATTATATGACACCATCGGTATGAAATGCCTGGAAGAGGCAAATCTACAAATCTACAGAGACAGAAAGTACATGAGTGGTTGCCAGGGAGCGGGGGTGGGTAGGGAGTGACTGGTAATGGGTATGGGGTTTCCCTTTGGGGTGCTGACCATGTTTTTTGAAGTAGGTAGGGGTGGCGGGTGCACAACACCGTGACTGTATTAAATTATCACTGAGTTGTTCACATAACCGGGTTTATTTTGTATTTACGTGCATTTCGCTTCCATAATTAAAGCGAGAGGCCCCGGCTCACGGTTCCTCCTGCTTCTGGAAGGGCAGCCTGTCTCATCTCTGACTTAATGATGGTTTTAAAAATAAACAAAATTTAGGGGTGCACAATTTAGGTGGCTCATCAGTTGAGCGTCCGACTTCGGCTCAGGTCATGATCTCACAGTTTGTGAGTTTGAGCCCGTGTTGGGCTCTGTGCTGACAGCTCAGGGCCTGGAGCCTGCTTTGGATTCTGTCTCCCTCTCTCTCTGCCCGTCCCCCGCTCACACTCTTCTCTCTCAAAAATAAATAATCAGTAAAAAATAATAATAAACAAAATTTAGGGGTGCCTGGGTGGCTCAGTCGGTTAAGCGTCTGACACTTGGTTTCAGCTCAGGTCATGATCTTACGGTTTGTGGGATTGAGCTCCACGTCGGGCTCCGCACGGACAGTGTGGAACCTGCTTGGGATTCTTTCTCTGCCTCTCTCTCTCTTTTTCTCTCTCAAAATAAGTAAAAAAACTTAAAAAAAAAGTGTTAAAAAAATTTAAAGGGAGGTGGGGGGAAGCTGGCTAAGGCAAGTGGGTAGAAGGGAAAAAGAGAGCGCGAAGCCGAAGAAAGTGCAGCTTTTGTGCAGCTGGTGTTCCAAGCCTCCCGAAGAATAAAAATACTTCTCAGGCAAAAGCCAGCGGCTCAGAGAGGCAGAAACGGGAATCATGCGGATCTCTCCCCTCTGTCTGTGGCTCACTGGCAGAATTCAGTTGGAGGGAGCGGGCCTTCTCAGAGGGGTCTGAGCGTGGAAATGGGGGTGGGTGGGGATCACACGTATCCCGTGCTATCCCTCCCGTGCTGCCAGCCCCCAAGAAGAAGCGGACAGTCTCTCCCAAGGTTGTGCAAAAGCCCTGCTGGCTTTTTTGCCCTGGAGGCAGGCTCTCATGGCAAAGTCCAGACATTGCCTCTCCCTCATTTTAACATTAGTGCCATACATGGAGTAAATTCAAACACATGAGACCCTTTCACGAGTTGGGCTGGCTGCCAGGCTCCTGGAGATCCAGAGTGGGAAGAAGCTGGGGGCAGGGGGTGAATCCTTCCATATCCACAGTCCCCTGCCCTAGGGGTACGTAGGCTCTACAGGGATGGGGGAGGCTTTGCAGGGGCTCCCCTGGCACCCACAGATTGGAGGCTCCTTCTCTGTCCAAACTGGGGCCCCTCTACTGACTTTCTACCTCTGAGTACAAAAGCATTATTCACTGTCCATCATCACTTAAAAAAATTTTTTTTAATGTTTACTTATTTTTGAGAGAGAGAGAGAGAGAGCAGGGGAGGGGCAGAGAGAGAGAGGGAGACACAGAATCGGAAGCAGCTCCAGGCTCTGAGCTGTCAGCACAGAGACCGACATGGGGCTCGAGCCCACCAATGGTGAGATCATGACCTGAGCCAAAGTAGGATGCTTAACTGACTGAGGTACCCAGGCGCCCCCACCATCATTTCTTAGTGGTGGAAGGGGTTCCTGGGATCAGAGACTAGCCAAAATAATAATAAGGATAATTACGACGGCTGACATTTATTGAGCATGGTGCTGCTAAGGGCTGTGTGTAGTTTATCACATCCAGGCAGGTAATGTACGACCCTAGGAATTCCTGTGTTATCGCTGAGGAAACAGGCTTGGAAAGGTTAAGTAACACACTCTGGGCCACACACGTGGGGACTGTGGGTGAGGGGTTCCACCCAGGCAGTATCACCCCAGGGCTGCGCTCTTAACTATGACTTTCTACACCCAGGACCCTTGGGGGTTCACGTCCAGCACGTGCTCCTGAAGCTTCCTTGCGTTTCACCTGGGAGGCAGGGGGATGGTGCAGAGAGCACAGGCAGGGAGATGGACCCACCTCAGAACCAGCCCTCCCGGGGGGACAGTGACACCTCGGCTGGTCACTCTGAGCTGGATTTCCATGATGTCCAGAGAGCACAGGGAGATAACACAAGTGACCAAGCATCCAGACCACACCGTGAGCACACAAGGAGCTGTAACAAGCCTGCTCTACTGACACCAAGGACAGGCTTCCCCAGTGTGGGGGAGCAGCCTGGGTCCAAAGGCAGCTTGTTGGGCAAATCCACGCATGCCTGAGACCATCCTGGAAGATCCTGAGAAGGTGTCCGAGCCAGAAAAGCAACATCTGGTTTCTTACTGAGGCTGGGGCAGCAGCCTGGTGCTTTATCTTGCACCAGATAAAGCAGTTGCTTGTGTCTGGTAGAAACCATGTGCTAAACCCTAGATGCTCCCTGGGGACCATACAGAGCAAACGCAACCACTCCTCACAAAGGCCACTAAGAGATGGACAGGCAAATCCACACCCCCAGTTTCCAGAAGCATTTCTGCGAGATGTGCATTCAACAACCCTCTGCCATCCTGGAAGCCTCTTCCAGCCCTGCCCCATCTAATACATTCCATCCCTCTACACCATGGTTCCCAGGAACTGAGTCCTCGGGGCAACACAGGATAATCACCTCCCTTGCTGAAGATGTTATGCTTCTGTTAATAAAGCCACAGATCCTACACTGGCATGTAGGCAGAGGAGGTCATGATGGGTGTTTCACTCAAGGCTTTATGCTGCCCCTCTCTGGGTCTCAACTCGTCCATTTGTAAAGGGTGCACAGGTAGAGGTCTGATCTGTTTCTGTCCCGCTGGTCTGCTGTGGTAGGAGTGGGAAGGTGCTGGCCATAGGAGTGAGTCCCTAGGTGTTCCTTGGCTGTGCAATGGAGATACATGCTCAGTGACTCGCAGCTAACTATGTTTAGGGGAAAACAAAAGATCGATGATTTAAATACCAAGGATATATTCACTTACACACTGGAGTAAATGGGGAAATGGATTTGCAGCCACTTAGTAGGCCTTGACTGCTAGGGCTTTGCCTGGGGAAGAGCCTCCAGCTGAGCGTCTGGTACTCAAGGGGTCCTGAATGCTCACCCAGGCTGTTTCTGCCTCCCACTCCTTGCACCCCCCAGCACTGGAGCAAACACTGGCTCTGTGGGGTTTCAGAAAGATGGTGCATTCTTGCATTTTATGGGGAACCCGCGGGGTTTTCAGCAGGGATGAACCATGCAAGATTTTTACCTTACATAATCGCTTCTGAATAAAAATCCTACCAAAAACGAGACTTTGCAAAGATGGCTTATTTTGTATTAACCTTCCAGCTCTGGGAAGGCAGGGGTCATGTATTTTAGTTACCTGTGTCTCTTCGGGACACAGTCTAGTCCCTGGAACATCCCAGAGGGGGTGGAAGGGTGGGCTCGTGAATGAGTGGTGGACGGATGGTTGCAGGGGATGAGTGGGTGGCTATGACTACATGGGAGGGCTGGATGGACCAGTGGGTGGCAATGATGGAATTCTGGTGTTGCCTGTCACTAGCTCTTTGATTTTGGGGATTATATTCCCTCCTTGCAGGGCTCTTACCAGGAATGAATGCATGAAAGCATGGAGCCTGAGGCAAGGACAGGCCTGGTAGAGAACCAGGACACCTCTCTGACCAACACCAAAAATGGGCTCATGTAAGAGTAACAGGCAGCTTGGGGTGCCTGGGTGGCTCAGTCGGTTAAGCGTCCGACTTTGGTTCAAGTCATGACCTCTCGGTTTGTGAGTTCGAGCCCCGCGTTGGGCTCTGTGCGGACAGTTCAGAGCTTGGAGCCTGCTTCAGATTCTGTGTCTCCCTCTCTCTCTCTGCCTCTCCCCCACTTGTGCTCTGTCTTTCTCTGTCTCTCAATAATAAATAAACGTTAAAAAAAAATTTAAGAGTAACAGACAGCTTCCCACAGGGCTGTGTCGGAACAGCTTTATGGGTGCTCCAGGAGTCGATCGAAGGGTTAGGAAAGCTGGTGGTCTTGGCAGCCAACTTTCACCTCTGCCTTTGCCTCTGGGGCAGGAAGAGCTCCCTCAGTACCTCCACGCCAGCTACACGCAGGCCCTTGAGGTCACAGTCAGGCCACCCCTGCCAACCTCTCCATCCTCCAGGCCTGGGCTCCTCAAACTCAAGTGCGACTCATCTGGGATCTTGTTAAAATACAGGGTCTGTGGTACAGTCCGAAATCCCTCCGGGAGGAGCTGACACCATGGCCCTGGGCATGTGTGGACCATTTACCAAGGCTCATGAGCACGGGGCTGCCATTCCCTGCGGACCCGTGAAACCCTGCATCCCTGTGAAATGAGCAAGTCTAGTCACTGGAACAGAGGTAGACAGGGGCAGGGCCCAGCCTTTTTTTTTTTTTTTTCTTCTTTTAAAGTTTATTTATTTATTTGACAGAGAGCATGAGTTGGGGAGGGGCAGAGAGAGAGAAGGAGAGAGAGAATCCCAAGCAGGCTCCACACTTGTCAGCGCAGAGCCCGATGCAGGGCTCCAACTCACAAATCATGAGATCATGACCTGAGCTGAAACCCAGAGTCGGATGCTTAACCGACTGAGCCACCCAGGTGCCCCAGGCCTAGCTTTTCTTACATGCCATTACCACCTTCCATCCAAGAAGCCACGCTGTCATTGTTCCGTGTGTGGGAAAGGACCATGGGATAAAGCACCTGTGACTGATGTGCACTGGCTAGGGCGCTGAGAGGCAAGTCCGGTCTCAAAGTCAGAGTCTCTGCAGCCGTCCCATGAGATGGGGACCTCCCACCTGCCAGGCTGGCTTGCTCTGACCCTCCATTCTGATGGTGAGGAGACTGAGTCCCTGGCAAGGAGACCCTTGGGCAGACCTCCCCCGGGCCACACTGACGGTGAGCAGGACCAGGCTCCATCACCTACTCCTTGTCTTGGGCCCTCCCTGCTGGGTCCTCAAAGAGAGAATGAGAACCTTGTCTGGAGAACCGAAGACAGTTCCTGCTTCCTCCCGCAAATAGCTCCCAGCTCCCCTGAGCTGAGACCTCGTGGGCAGGGCACTGTGACATGCCCCCAGGATGGGCAGCCCTCTCTCACAGGCTCGTGCTTGAATGGGGCTCCGCAAAGCACTTACAATAAGCTTCTTCCTCTCTGAGTGACAGGGTCTGCATTTTGTTTTCAAAATCTGCAGATCAACAGGAGAAGCGGGCAAGGACAGGGAGGTGAACGTTTTTTCCATGGAAGGCTGCACCTCTGGCTTTGCCCTGAGCCCTGGGTTGGGGAGGCTGGGGAAAGACCAGGAGTGTGGATGCTGGGTCCCGGGTGTGGCAAGCCTGTATGACCGCAGGCTGGCCCCTCTCTGTCTGAACTTCTGAGTGATCTGGTCTCTGTTATCCCCTGTCCTCATCTGCCATCACTTACTTCCGTAGGTCTCCCTCACCCCTGCTTCAGCTACAATGGTGTCTGTGCTATTCCTTTCTCTCACCTCAGGACCTTTGCACTGGCTGTTCCTCCTTCCTGAAATATATTTCCTCCAGATGGCCACCTGGTGAACTCCCTCACTTCCTTTGCTTCTTTACTCAAATGTCACCTCTCATCTAAAACTGCCACCTTGGCTCAGTTGGTAAAGCATCCGACCCTTGATTTCGGCTCAGGTCATGATCTCGAGGTTCATGAATTTGAGCCCTGCACCATACTCCATGCTGACAGTGCAGAGCTTGCTTGGGATTCTCTCTCTCCCTCTCTCTCTCTCTCCAATAATTAATAAATAAATAAATAAATAAATAACTTAAAAAATTGTTTTAAACGTTTATTCATTTCTGACAGAGACAGAGCACAAGTGAGGGAGGAGCACAGAGAGAGGGAGACACAGAATCTGAAGCAGGCTCTAGGCTCCGAACTGTCAGCACAGAGCCTGATGGGGTGCTTGAACTCACTGAGTGCAAGATCATGACCTGAGCCAAAGTCGGACGCTTAACCGACCAAGCCACCCAGGCAACCCAATAAACAAATAACTTAAAAAAAAAAAAAAACCGTCACCTCCATTCCCCTGCCTCCAGCATGCCCAGTCACCCTCTCCTGATTTATTTATTTTTTCCCATAACACACTAACCTTCTAACATATTGAAACCTACTCACTGCCTGTCTTCCCCAACCAGCACATAAGCCCCATGAGGGCAAGGCTTGCTGCCTACTTCAGTGACCCTCTCCTCAGTGCTCAGACCTGAGCACACTGTAGGTGCCCAACCAGTATTTTGTTCACACTACCTGCCCACAGTGCTTACATGGTTGTTTCCAGGAGCTGATGTCTGTGAACCAGATTTACAGACCTGAGGGTGTGAGCACGTAACGCACCTGATACAAGGCAGTATAATCCCATACACATCCCGCATGAGTTTCGGCATCTGGCACAGAAAAGATCTGGGGAGGGTGTGTAGTTCCCACATTAACAAAGTTAAATGTGCCCTTTCATCACATTTGTGTTTTCACTCCTGGCTGGAGTGAAGCCTCAGATGCTCCAACCGGGGGGCCTGGCCAGTGGTGGGGGGGGGGCATCATTCAACCCAGAGAAATGTTGTGTGCCCCCTGCCCAGGGCACCCACAGATGGGGGGAGCCTCTGAGCCCTGTTCCAGGTGGACGTTCTGGATGGATCCAGGCTGGTGTGGCCGGGAACATGGGGGTGACACACGGCATCCCGTGAGGCCACCCGCATACTGGTGGCAACCAGCATAGGGACCAGGACCAGGAGAGACAGGCTGAACATGAGAAATACAGGAGAGGGGGTGTGGCGCCTAGAGAAGGATGAGCCAGCTTGGGGCTGGAGATTCCCCAAGCGAGCTGTGAGCTGGCCCGAATGCCAGGCCAGGTCAGATCTGCTGGAGCAACTGGGGAGACACACCATCCTCAGGGCAAATGTCCCCCCGCCTTGGGCCATGGTGGGGGGACGGAGTGACGTCCAGCGGCCCTCAGCAGAAACAGCTCTGCAAAGGAATCGGGAGAGCTTCCTTCCGGACAGCATCCTGCCAACCCAAGAGCTCTGCCCACAGAGCAGACTGCACAGACATGCGGCCCCTTCGCCGCTCACGTCCAGCTGTGTGACCCTGGACGGGCCCTTCACTTCCCGATGCCACAGACTCCTCATCTGCAAAGCAGGACCCACCACGAGGGGCTGACGTGAGCAGGAATCCCACCCCTAAAGCCAGCCCAGGGTGAGGACGGAACACTTATTTAATTGAAGGAAGAAGATGGGACCGGGCGCCTGGGTGGCTCGGTCAGTTGAGCATCTGACTTCAGCTCAGGTCATGGACATGCGGTTTGTGAGTCCGGGCCCTGCGTCCGGCTCAGCACTATCAGCACAGAGCCCGCTTTGAATCCCGTCCTCCTCTCTCTCTGCTCCTCCCCAGCTTGTTCTCTCTCCCTCTCTCTCAAAATAAAGAAATAAACTTCAAAAAAAAAAAAAAAAAAAAAAGATGGCTGGGACATGCCAATAATTCTCAAACCTTTCATTTCAAAAGTTCCCCCCCTTTTCTATTAATGTATACTCTTATTAAGTCAGAAATCAAACCTTATTAATATTTTTTTTTTTTTAATTTTTTTTTCAACGTTTATTTATTTTTGGGACAGAGAGAGACAGAGCATGAACGGGGGAGGGACAGAGAGAGAGGGAGACACAGAATCGGAAACAGGCTCCAGGCTCTGAGCCATCAGCCCAGAGCCTGACGCGGGGCTCGAACTCACGGACCGTGAGATCGTGACCTGGCTGAAGTCGGACGCTTAACCGACTGCGCCACCCAGGCGCCCCACCTTATTAATATTTAATATAGACACTGCCAACAGTACCTATAGGGGGAAATGATTAAATAGTAGTGAAACAACAGAAATACTAGAGATAGCTTTCTAGAATTAAAGAAAGAGGGGGGACGCTTGGGTGGCTCAGTGGGTTAAGCGTCCAACTTTGGCTCAGGTTATGATCTCACGGTTTGTGACCTAGAGCCCCACGTTGGGCTCTCTGCTGTCAGCGCAGAGCCTGCTTCAGATCCTCTCTCTCACTCTCTCTCTCTGCCCCTCCCCCACTCTCTCTCTCTTTTAAAAATAAATAAACATTGGGGTTCCTGGGTGGCTCAGTCAGTTAAGTGCCCGACTTCAGCTCAGGTCATGACCTCTTGGTTTGGGAGTTCAAGCCCCGCGTCAGGCTCTGTGCTGACAGCTCAGAGTAAAGACATTTTTAAAATAAATAAACATTAAAAAAAAAAAAGAAGAAAGATGGAAACTCTCAGATGGAAAAGGCCCACAGAACACTAGAGTTTGGAAAGAGCCCATACCCATCCCGCAACACATTATAGTGAAATTTAAGACTGTCAGAGACAGCAAGGTCTGAGACGGTCAGAAAGCAGACCATGGCAAAGGACAAGGCTCAGACTGACACCACACTTTCTAAGGGACTAATGGTGTTGAGAACTGACATGAGTTTTGAAATGTGACTACTGCACTTGGAACCTTGAGCTTTACATTTGGCCAGCTGGCATCCATGCATGAGGGAATGACCCATACATTCTCATACAGAAGGTTCTGGAAGGTCTGCTGCATAAAGACGCACACATGGTAAACATTCCTGTGGGAAGAACTCAGAGAAGAGAAGAAACAGACCCAGGAGATGCCCCAAGAATCACACGATCAAGGGACGGTCAGATTCCCAAGTAAAGACTGTTGCCCTCACCTGCAAATTGGCTAATACCAAAAAGGGAAACAGGGGAGCATGCCCATAAGGACATGATGGGGAATATGGGGGGGGGGCATCGGGGACTTGACGGCACAGTGTCTTGACAGAGGGACATATAGATAACAATTTTATTTATAAAAAGAAAGCATTCACAGAGAAACACAGAAAAAAGCAGGAGAAAAGCCGAAGCCATAAACTTCTCAATAAAAAGACAGAGACTGTTCATCGGATAAAACGTAAAATCCAGCTGTAAGCATTTTACAAGAAAGACAACTAAGCCGTAAATCAAAGTAATGAAGGGGGAGAAGGGGGTGTGGAGGGGGTGTATCTGAAATTTGTTGAAGCTCGATGTAGATCCATGGGAGTTCACTATGCTACTCTGTCTACATGTGTAAATGTTTGGACTGTTTTCCTTATAAGATGCTTTTTAAATTATTTTTTAAACATTTTTTAATGCTTATTTATTTTTGAGTGAGAGAGAAAGAGAAAGAGCGCGTGAGAGAAGCAGAGAGAGAGAGGGAGACACAGAATCCAAAGCAGACTCCAAGCTCTGACCTGTCAGCACAGAGCCCGATGTCGGGCTCAAACCCATGAACTGTGAGATCATGACCTGAGCCAAAGTCTGACACTTAACAGACTGAGCCACCCAGGTGCCCCTATAAAATGCTTTTTAAAAGAGTACTTTAAAAAAATTGTTTTTAAAAATATATTTATTTATTTTTGAGAGACTGAGACAGAGCACAAGTCGGGGAGGGGCAGAGATTGGAGACACAGAATCCAAAGTAGGCTCCAGGCTCCGAGCTGCCATCATAGGGCCCGACGTGGGGCTCAAACTCACAAACTGTGAGATCATGATCTGAGCCAAAGTTAGACACTTAATGGACTGAGTCACCCAGGTGCCCGAAAAGAGTACTTCTAAAAATTTATTTTCTTAAGTTTGTTTGTTTGTTTGTTTATTTAGAATCTCAAACAGGTTTCACACTGTCAGCGCAGAACCCAACGTGGGGCTTGAAGTCACGAACCATGAGATTATGGTCCGAGCTGAAATCAAGAGTTGGATGCATAACCGACCGAGCCACCCAGGTGCCCCTAAAAGAGTGTATTTACAAAAAAAATTTTTTTTAATGTTTATTTATTTTTGAGACAGAGCGAGACAGAGCATGAATGGGGGAGGGTCAGAGAGAGAGAGGGAGATACAGAATCTGAAACAGGCTCCAGGCTCTGAGCTGTCAGCACAGAGCCCGACGCGGGGCTTGAACTCACGAACTGCGAGATCATGACCTGAGCCGAAGTCGGACGCTTAACCGACTGAGCCACCCAGGCGCTCCAAGAGTGTATTTTTAATTATGATTTCTCTCTTCTCCAAAAGGTCAAGACAGTTGTGAATTGCTAATTTTTACAACTGTCCCCACCACTTGAACTTTTAAAAATGGCTACATAGAAATGAGCTCACAGGAACAGCTTTTATTGTGTAGTGATACAAGTATGCCCAATGCCTCTGGAAATGCCCCAAACTTCTCTTGAGAAAGATCACTGTAAATTGTCAGGGATGAGAAAAGAATTGTATGTTTAAATAGATCTTTTAGGGGTGCCTGGGTGGCTCAGTTAAGCGTCCGAAGTTCATGGGTTCGAGCCCTGCACTGGGCTCTGTGCTGACAGCTCAGAGCCTGGAGCCTGCTTGGGATTCTGTGTCTCCCTCTCTCTCTGCCCCTCTTTTGCTCATGCTCTGTCTCTCTCTCTCTCTCTCTCTCTCAAAAATAAACATTAAAAAATTTTTTTAAAAATAGATCTTTTAAAATTAAATGCAAATAGGGATGCCTGGGTGGCTCAGTAGGTCAAGCATCTGACTTCAGCTCAGATCATGATCTCACGATCATGAGTTTGAGTCCCGTGTTGGGCTCTGTGCTGTCAGCGCAGAGCCTGCTTCAGATCCTTGGTCTCCCTCTCTCTGCTTCTTCTCCTCTTTCTTGTGCGTGTGCATGTGCTCTCTCTCTCTCAAACATAAATAAACTTAAAAAAATTAAAATTAAATGCAAATATATACAGATTCAAATATCATACCTATATGCATATTTCTTTGTGTGCACCTGCACATGCTCCCCAAAATCTTAATCTTGAGGCTATCAACAAGAATGCTAATAATGGTTGCCTTTAGATGGTGAAACCACACAAAGGGGTCCTTTTTATTAATTTTCCTCTCCCTCTGAAAAGATCATGTGTCCCAAGCTGCATTTATAAAGTATCAGCTTGCTTGCTTTCTCATCTTTATTAATCAGAGTCATATGCAGTGGCCACTGGGAGCCTGTGATGGCTGTGGAGGTGGCACTCCCACACCGGGTTGACAGAACTCCAGCTGAAAGCAAAGAAGAAAACCCAAGCGCTGGGTCAGCCTGCAGACTGATCCCTTGACAAGCATGATTTTCATCAGTTTTGGAAACAGCAAAAATCATTGATGGATCCCAATAGGACCTCTGGGGACCCAAGAGAAGGACCGTGAGTCCACGCCCATCAGGTGGGCAGGGGTGGGGTCCTGCTGGCATTCCCCCCTTCCCTGATTGTCCACTGAGGGCATTCTGGAGTAACACTGCCCCAGAGAATTTCCTTCCTATTTTTAAATTTTTTTTAGAGAGAGAGAGAGTGTGAGCAGGAAAGAGGGGGAGAGAGAGAGAGAGAGAGAGAGAGAGAGAGAGAGAGAGAGAATCTTAAGCAGGCTCCATGCCTAGCACAAAGCCCAATACAGGGCTTGATCCCACAGACCACGAGATCATGACCTGAACTAAAATCAAGAGTGAACGCTCAACCCACTGAGCCCCCGAGCACCCTGCCCCAGAGTAATTTTCAATATTTGCTGCACTGTCTCATGTGGAAGCTAAAAGCCACATGTGGTTACTGAGCACCTGAAACGTGTCTGGTGTGGCTGAAGAACTGAAAATTTTCATTTCATTGAACTTTAATTAATTGAACTTTAAATAACTATGGCTGGACCTTGAACACATTATGCTAAGTGAAAGGAGCCTTTTAGGCCACACACTGCCTGATTCCGTTTCATAGGAAATGCCCACGGTAGGCAAATCCACGGAGACAGAGGTGGATCAGTGGTCGCCAGGGAGTGGGAGGAAGTGGGAATTAGAAATGGCTGCTAGACAATGTTCTGGAATCAGGTAGTGGAGATGGTCACGTAGCACTGTAAATATACCAAAAACCACTGAATTGTGTACAAGGGTGAGTTTTATGTTGTGTGAATTATATCTCGATTTAAAAACTACCATAAAAAATTTAAATGGCCGCATAGGCTGTGGCTACTGTATTGGACAGCACAGTTCTGTAAGTTTTTGAGGAGGGGTCCAGGCCTTTGATCATCCTCTCTTGCCCCACATTCATGCCTCCCAGCCCTGGTGGTGCTCCTTAGGGGTCTTCTCCACCCTCCATGGCTTCTCCGCCATCGCTGTTCCCCCACCCTCCCTGGACCTGCCCCAGCTCTTCACACCTGAGAGCCCCTGCCTCGGGATGCACACGGCCCAGGGGGACCGTGGGGACCTGCTGACTCCTGGCGGGAGGGAGAGAGGCCGGACCGAGGGCAGCTTCCCTGGCCAGCCAGCACCAGCTGGACAGGCGGACCCCCCAAACCCTACCTGAAACGGTGCCAGAGCGGGGGCAAGCACTTGTGAAAGGTGCTTCGCTAAACACACAGAAGGCGGCATTGTTTCTCTGTGTCTGGCCAGGCAGAGAATCTGGAAGGGATTCTTGGTAGGAGCCCTGATGAGGGCTCACCAAATTCTCAGCACAGCAAGGACCCGGTGATTGATGCGGAGAAAAACATTTTCACCAGCCCCCTCATCTGGTTTGTATTAAGAGATTTCATGCTTGGACTTTTTTTTCCCCCAAGGTAAAAACCGACGATGAGTTGGGAGCGGAGAAACAGCAGAGGGGACAGGCAGCTGGATGGACTGGGGAGCTCGACTGGAAGATGTGGCTGAGGGGGAGGAAGGAAGCCCCCCACCCCCTAGGCTATCAGGAGACAGAGGCCCAGCAGGGTGGGTAACCCAGGGTTGATGGAGACGCCGTGACTGGTTCCCTTTCTCACTTAATTAAAGTCACAATGGGTTTGGCAAAGGTGGTCCCTAGCAGCTCTCCCCCTGGGGCTGTGTCACCACACTCCCTGGCCCCTTGCTGGCCGCCTTGTCTTTTTCCCCAACACTAGCAACTGATCTACCTGGAAGCTTCCCTTTTGTTTGTATTCTCTCTGCTGCAGCAGGTAAGGCCCAGAGGACAACGGGGTTGTTGACTGTGCCAGCTGAACGATGGAGCAAATCCTGCCTTCTCCAGCCCCAACCTGGGCCTCCTTCTCACCCGGGCGCTCCAGCCACACTAGTGCCCAGATGGGGGTGATGCTTCAAGCTTCCCCCTTGGGTGCTTCTCTCCCTGCCAGGCCTAGAGAGGGTGGGCACGAGGTGGGGAAGGCCCTCACACCCACCCACAGAAGGCGTCAGCTCTAACCATGTCTCTGGCTGTTCAAGTCCTCTCACATTCTCAGACCCTCCGTTCTGAGCACCCACCATCAGATTATAAAGCGGAGCCGGCTGAGCCCAGAAACACTGGGCTGGGGATGCGCTGTTTCCCTGCCTAGAACGACCTTGAGACTTTCCCACTTAGCCGGCTTCTACTCATGCCTCAGGGCCGAATGTCTGTGTCACCTCCTCCAGGAAGTCTTCCTGGTCTTGTCCTTTTTGCTCCTGTCCCCACCTTGCTCTGAAGCACAGCCTGTTTCTCCACGATTTGCTCGCCTGGTGAGAAATCCTTCAGGGTCCCAGCACCCATCACAGTGCCTGGCACACAGAAATGCTCGCAGCGGGTGTGCTGGGCGGATGCATGAAGTCAGGGAGTGGCCAACCCAGTGCCCCAGCACCCAGCATGGGGTCCAGGGCAGAGTGGGCAGGACACGGGGCTGGATGAAGAGAGGGCTTCCTGCCACCCCTTCCCACCTCCCAGCCTCTTAGGCCTGTGCATGGCCTGTCTGCTCTGCTTCCCTGGCCTCATCTGAGGACGGCTCACTTCTATTTCAAGGGCGCCCGTCAAGGGCTCAGACGTTTCCTTCCAGCACTCAAGCTTCTCTCCCCGACCACAGGCTCAGCTGTGTCGAGCCCCCCTCTTTAACAAACGTGGGTGCAGAGTGGCACAGCGGCAGCTACTACTGCACGATCTTAGTTCAAGGCCAGGGTCCTCCTGTCCAGACAGCCACAAGGCCAGCTGGGGCCATCTCCGGGGGTGCCAGGAGAATCTGCCAGTTGTCACGGGACCCACGGTGCCTTGAAGCCCCCTCACCCGTCCCGATGGCTGGGCACAGGACTAACCTCCAGCCACATGGGGCCTCTGTAAGCTGCGGGATTAGGTTGCGGGATCCCTCACTACCGCACCAGGAGACGGCCTGTGGCTGGTTCCAGAGCAGGGGCTGGATAAAGCGGGGGAGGGGAAGCAAAGCAAGACAAAGTGTGAGGGAGGGTGGTGTTGTGCCCTGGTGCCAGCAGCTAGCCAGCCAGGGGAGATGGAGAGGGAAGAACCACGTTTCTGCCGTCCTGGAGGCAAAACCTTTGAAGGAGGAACAGCGTGTGTGCACGGCACGGGTGGTCCACCAGCAAGCACGGCCTGAGCGCCCACTCAGTGCCAGCGGGCCTCTGCCTGGGGGGAAGACATGCCAGTGGTGGGGCGCCTGGGTGGCCCAGTCGGTTCAGGGTCCGACTTTGGCTCAGGTCATGATCTCACGGTTCATGAATTCAAGCCCCACATCAGGTTCTGCACTGACTGTGCAGAGCCTGGTTGGGATTCTCTTTCTCTCTCTCTCTCTCTGCCTCATCCTCCACTCTCTTTGTCTCTCAAAATAAATAAATGTAAAAAAAAAAAAAAAAGACATGCCAGTGGTCAAAGTGGTGCCACAAAGGGGGGTAACCAGGGCCCAGACCTGGTGTGGGGGGGTCAGGAAGACCTTTAGGGGTCAGGGTGAGGGTATGCTGGCCAAGGGACACACGTGGGGCCCTGAAGTGGGCGGGTACAGGTGGGGGTGACTCTGAGAGAGAATAGTATGTCTGGAGCTGGGGTTGGGGGGAGGCCTGAAGCTGCAGCCCCATCAGGGGCTGGGTTTGGGGTCACCAGGGAGGTTTTATCCTGCTGAGGGAAGTGGTGATCTCATCACACTCAGCCCCTGGGCTGAATTCTGTGTCCCGGGCTGAATTCTGTGTCCCGGGCTGTTAGCGATGGAACTGTGTCACTCCCAAATCCACACATTAAAGCCCTAACCTCAGGTGGGCCTGGTAATGAAGGGAATTAAGATTTAGTGAGGTCATAAGGACGGGGTCCTAATCCAATAGGACTGGTGTCCTTATGAGAAGAGGAAAAGGGGCACCTGGGTGGCTCAGTCGGTTGAGCATCCAGCTCTTGATTTCAGCTCAGGTCATGACCTCAGGGTTGTGAGATCGAGCCCCACATTGGGCTCTGCGCTGAGCACGGAGCTTGCTTGGGATTCTCTCTCTATCCTTCCACCACTAGCACATGCACACGCCCTCGCTCTCTCTCCCACAATAATTCACAGGCACCTGGGTGGCTCAGTGAGTTAGGCACCTGTTTTGGGCAGGTCATGATCTCACGATTTGTGAGTTCGAGTCCCACTCTGGGTGAGTACGAACTTCACTTCTCTGTCTCTCTCTCTCTCTCTCTCTCTCTCTCTCTCTCTCTCTGCCTCTCATGGTTTCTGTCTTTCTCTCCCTCTCTCTCTCTCTCTCGGGAAAAAAAAAAAAAACCCAACAATTCACAATAAAGAAGGGTTTTAATTAATCGGGAAGATACGGAAACCCACACCTTTCAAACTCTTATCTCTTCTTTCCAACATACCATGAAGACAAACCTCTCCACCTTTAACTCCAGAAAGAGAGAAATGAAGCCCCACAGCTAAGAGAAGGGGCATCGATTTTCCTGTGGCCTAACAGACAGCTCCTGATCAAGTCTTCCAAAGATATGATGCGCATTCAAGGCTGCCACTCTGAAGGCGGTGGTTGGATACTCAGTAGGTGTCAGGATAAGATAAACACCATCATTACCCCGGCCTGCGGACAGGCCAAACGCTCGGAACGCTCCAACAGCTCTACTTGTCCATCCTCCCCACACTGAATGTTTTGAGAGGAAAATAAAGGAAGATGTTTTCCATTTGAAAAAAAAAAAAAACGCTGGCAAGGCATGAGGCGGGGCGCTCGGACTCCATCATAAGGAGGAACACAGGACAACTTCTTTAGAAAAAAGTAATCTGCCGACGTATTTTCTTTCTTCTTTAAAAAATTTTTTTTAATGTTTATTCATTTTTGAGACAGGGAGAGACAGAGTGTGAGCAGGGGAGGGGCAGAGAAAGAGGAAGACAGAATCTGAAGCAGGCTCCAGGCTCTGAGCTGTCACCACAAAGCCCAACACGGGGCTCAAACCCACGAACCGTGAGATCATGACCTGAGCCAAAGTCAGACGCTTAACCAACTGAGCCACCCAGGCACCTCTGACAACATATTTTCAAAATCTCAAATGCAATGCTCTTTGCACTTCCACGAATGTGTCCTCAGGTAGGTTTCTACATGTGCACAAAAGCATGAGTTACCAGAGGATTCACTGGAACAACACAAATGCTCAATGACTGGAGACTGGAGGAGTAAATTATGACATATGCATGCAATGAAATCCTAAGCAGCTTTTAAAATGGACGAAGCAAACTGAAGCCATAAACTTATGAAATGGAGCCATAAATTTCTTTTATAACCTCCGATTTGAGAAGGTCCTTTTATTTTTATTTATTTGTTTGTTTATTTATTTATTTATTTATTTATTTATTTATTTTAAGAAGGTCCTTTTATATACGATACAAACCTCAAACTGTTTTAGAGACTGATAAATGGGACTGTGTTCATATTGTGTTTGCATGACCCAAGAGAAAAACAAAAGGAAATCCAAATCCATCAAAGAAATAGTATAAAATGGTGAGAAAATATTTCCAACTCATATGACAATTTTCTTTCTTTCTTTTTTTTTTTTTTTTTGAAGTTTATTCATTCTGAGGGAGGGGAGGGGCAGAGAGAGAGGGAGACACAGAATCTGAAGAAGGCTCCAGGCTCCCAGCTATCAGTGCAGAGCCTGACATGGGGCTCAAACGCACAGACTGTGAGATCATGACCTGAGCCAAAATCAAGAGTCATACACTTAACTGACTGAGCTACCCAGGAGCCCCATGGCAATCTTCTTAAAGCATTCCTGCAAATCAGTAAGAAAAAGATGAACAACTCAGCAGAAGAATGGACCAAAGATCTGATTGGACAGTTCACTGAAAAGGAAATAAAAGTGCCTCTGAAATAGATCAGGAAAAAATGCTCAACTTTCATCAAAGAGAATTGCAAATTCTGGGATATTGTATCTCACCTCTTAGAATGATGTCTAATGAACTAGGGCTGACCCTTGCACAACATGGGTCTGCACTGCATGGGTCCACTTATATGTGGATTTTTTTTTTTTTTTTTTTTGGATAAATACAGTACAGGGCTGTACGTGTATTTTCTCTTCCTTATGATGTTCTCAATAACACCTTCTTTTCTCTAGCTTACTTGATTGTAAGAATTTCCTGGACTTCATTGTGTTAACTGTTTGTGTGATCGGTAAGGCTTTGGCTCAACAGCAGGCTATCAGTTGTTACATTTTTGGGGAGTCAAAAGTGATATGTGGATTTTTTGGCACCTTTAACCCCCACGTTGAAGCGTTGCTTAGCTGGGGCCTGGGAGGCGTGTTCTCTCCCGAAAGGCTGAGGGGGGTGAAAAAGGAATCAGCACTAACAAGTCACTGATGCTTTGATCCAGAAACCTTACTTGCAGGAATTCATTCTTCAGATGTATGCACCCGCAATGCCCTTTAATTCAGTCACTCCAAACTCCATCTGAGAGACAAAAATATTTCAGATATTCTTTTTTTTTAATGTTTATTTTTTTTTTGAGAGAGAGATAGAGAGAGAGAAAATGTGTGCGAGCGGGGTAGGGGTGCGGGGGGGGGGGGGGGTGGACAGAGAGAATCCCAAGCAGGCTCTGCGCTAACAGCAGAGAGCCCGATGTGGGGCTCGAACTCATGAAACCTGAGACCATGACCTGAGCTGAAGTCGGATGCTTAACCGACTGAGCTACCCAGGCGTCCTCAGATATTCTATGAAGTAGAAATAAGGGACAAAACAGCATGTGTGTTAACAGTTAACATAAGAGCAGGAAAAGACTGTGTTTATACATGTCTGTATGGGTTGCAAACTCCCTTGGAAGGAAGCCTGAGAAAGAGATGACTGTGGAGAACAATTTGGTTGCTAACAGACCGGGGACGGTAAGGGACTGTCCTTACAGTAGGCCTTTTTAGACCTTTGGAGTCTTGAATTATAAATATCTTGCCTATTAAAGTTAAAATTAGTGGAGAAAAATAAAAAGAATGAGGTAGATCTATAGGTTCTGATACGGAATGATTTCTAACTTCTCTCGAGTGTAAGAGGCAAAGTGCCAAGCATGTTACGACACGGACGAGCTTGGAAAACATTACATTAAATGAGAGAAGCAGGCACAAAAGATCACATATTGTGTGATTTCCATGTATACGAAGTGTCTAGGATAGGCGGGTCTACAGAGGCAGGGTAGATTAGTAGGTAGGGGACTTCTTTTGAGGGCTGATAAACATGTCCTAAAATTGGTTCTGGGGATGGCCGCCCAACTCTGTGAATATACTAAAAGCCTTTTGACTTGTATACTTCAAGTGGGTGGAGGGTATGGTATATGAATCGTATCTTAGTACAGCTTTATTAAAAAAAAAAAAAAAAAAAAAAAAAGGCCAGGTGTAGAACAGTGTGTAAAGCTTACTATAGCCTGACTAAAAGAGGGGGCATCTGCCAGCACCTGGGTGGCTTAGTCTGTTGAGTGTCTGACTCTTGATCTCAGCTCAGGTCATGATCTCACAGTTTTGTGAGATCAAGCCCTGCATCGGGCTCTGTGCTGACAGCTCAGAGCCTAGAGCCTGCTTTGGGTTCTGTGTCTCCCTCTCTCTCTGCCCCTCCCCTGGTCATGCTCTCTCTCTCTCAAAATAAATAAACTTAAAAAAAATAAAAGAGGGGCATCTGTTTGTGTGTATGGTATGGACATGGAAATATAAGATCTGAGTCATTCTGGGATATGGAAGGAGAAGGTGGCCGTCTGCAGAAATGAACCACACAACAGAGCAGTCTAGTGACAGGCACCCGCCCTGCTACAAGTGAGGCCCCAGCATGGAGGGCGCCTCTGGAGCCTGGTAGGATTAGAAACAGACAAACTGCCTCCCATCAGAACTTATATGGCCCAGTGTCATTTTCCCTCTTCTTTCTCCCCTCCCCAACATCACCTTCATCTCCTGTCCCTCCACCTTCTGTAAGGAGCAGAGGCAGCTAAAGCTTCCTGGCACTTATGACATGCCTGACACTGGCATCCGTTGCCTTATTTAATCTTTTGGAAGTTTACTTCCAAGATCTCACAAGGGGCCTTGTGAACATCCAGACAGAGCCCAATGTTTCTAATCAAAGTTTCACTTCACAGGTGAGGTACTGGGGAGAAGCTGTGTAAGGTAGGACTTCAGGGAGAGTGGCAAGGCCATCAGGGATCTCAGGTCGGGGTGGGGGGCTTTCTTGGCCACATAGCTCAATTTCCCACCAAGCATGAAATGTGTCCATCTACCCATCCATCTATCCACCCATCAATCCACCCATCGATCTACCCACCGATCCGTTCATCCATCCATCTATCCATCCATCCATCCATCCATCCACCCACCCAGCTATCCACCCATCATCCATCCATCCTTCCATCCATCCATCCACCCATCCATCCTTCCATCCATCCATCCATCCATCCATCCATCCATCCATCCAACATTTATTTATCATCTACCTTGTTATCAAGCAGTGGACCCTATTTCAGAGATAACAGTGGTGATTCACGCCTTGTCCCACTCATGAAGCCAGTTTAAGGGGGTTCAAATCAGCCTTTCCCATAATGGCCTTTCAGCCCATTTTTGCTTATTTCTCACGCTGGGGAACTCACCACCTGACAAGGAATCTCATATTCTATCTCATGGAACACTAGGACTATTCGCCCCCGTCGTTTTCTAGTTGAGGAATCTGAGCCCTAGGCAAAGGAATACATGGCTGAGCTTGTACCACACACCAGCAGTGGAGCTGGGCACCTGACTCATGGTTCTTCCAGCTCATAGCTCTCTGCCCTATGGTGTGTTGCCTGAAGGTATTGTCTGAGATACTGAAATAAAAATTCACAATAAGTTTTAATTGGTAACCAAAATCTATTTAGCATCTCAAATGCATAGCATACTGACAGTGGACTATGTAAGTGCAAAGTCAGACAAAATCAATTTCTCTGTCTTTAATTTTTTTTTTTTTAAAGAGATTGTGTCTCCCCACCCCACTCCCATGGCCCCTGCTCCAGGAGATTGTAACAGACCACAAGTTTTTCTCCTTCATCTTTAAAAATTTTTTTTTAATGTTTTATTTATTCTTGAGAGAGAGAGAGAGAGAGGGAGAGAGAGAGCGAGTGGGGAAGGGGCAGAGAGAGAGGGAGACACAGAATCCGAAGCAGGCTCCCAGCTCTGAGTTGTCAGCACAGAGCCAGATGCGGGGCTTGAACTCACGGACTGTGAGACTATGACCCAGGCTGAAGTGGGACGCTTTACCGCCTGAGCCACCCAGGCGCCCCACTCCTCCATCTTTTGATCCCAGTCTCCAACACAGGGCCTGGCATGCAGATCATCTATGGAGGAGGAGAAATAGCGTGGGCTCCCAGCCTCAGGTTCTGGTCCTGGCTAAGGCCCCAGTGATTTGTCCAATTAGGTTCTCTGAGCCTGTTTCCAAACCCTTCTCCAGACAATCTGAGATACTATGTATCAAAAGGTCAAGAGACGCCTGGGTGGCTTAGTCAGTTAAGCACCGGACGTTTGATCTCAGCTCAGGTCTTGATATCAGGGTCACGAGTTCAAGCCCCGCATTAGGCTCTGCACTGGGGTTGAAGCCAACTTAAAAAAAAAAAAAAAAAGAAAAAAAAAAGAAAGGAAAGGTCTAACACAGAGCCTGACACTAGTAAGTGTCAACAGCAGAAGTGAGGTTGGATTTTTCAACAAAGGGCTTTGAATCAAATTAAAGTATTATCTGAATTCTGCAGAACAGAACAATGAAAGAAGCCCTTTACAGGAGGCTGACTGTTCCCCCGTCCCCCTCTGCTCTTTCAGTCCCTCATTGCATTAAGCACGAGTTCCCTCCCTGGTGACCCTGGGCTGCCCAGCAGGAAGTGACCTTGAGGCCACCTGCCCAGACCTCTGCTCCCTTAAGTCTGGGGTGTTGCATCCTCCCAGATGTGACCTTTCCTTCTCCTAGGCTTCCCGGGCCAGCCTGGCCCACATGAGAATGCCTCTTCTGTGCTCTTATGAAAGACCAACCACCTCTGAGCTTGGAGCAGGGAAGCAGGCCGAGCCCCCAGGAGCTAGGACTGGGCTGAGGGCAGCTGTATCCCTGAGAGCATTTACAGCAAAATGAGGTTAGGCAGGGTCAGGCCAGAGAGAGACAAGGGGTCTTGCTGCGAGCAACATTCACTGAGGAATTCTTTGCCTTTGAGCTTTTCTTTTCTTTTGCTAATGTTTATTCATTTTTGAGAGACAGAGCACAAGCGGGGGAGGGGCAGAGAGAGAGGGAGACACAGAATCCGAAGCAGGCTCCAGCCTCTGAGTTGTCAGCAGAGAACCCAACACAGGGCTCGAACCCACGAGCCGCGAGATCATGACCTGCGCCAAAGTCAGATGCTTAACAGACTGAGCCACCCAGGCGCCCCTATGCCTTTGAGGTTTTAACCATCCACTTGGGGAAACTCTTTAGTAAGTTCTTTAAAAGAAAACATATTTAGTCTCAAGATACCACAGGGTAGGCAGTCTTCAGATGCCAGGCCTCGACTCTAGGCTACAGTTATGCTAATGATGAATATGCCCCTGATTTCAAAATGTTTGCTCCAACTATAAAAGAATTTACCCGTCAGCTGAAATTCTCAGTTTTTATTTTGCCCAATGTCACGTCAGATTTAAAATATGTGAATACGTGTGTATCTCTCAACATGATGTATACCCATGTCAAATTTAACATGTGTTTTAAAAACCCACAAACACATAAAATACTTATATACATGATATATTTTTAAGATGTCTGTTTCTTTTTTTTTTTTTTTAATGGTTATTTATTTTTGAGAGAGTGCAAGCAGGAAAGGAGCAGAGAGAGAGGGCGACAGAGGATCCAAAGCAGGCTCCGTGCTGACAGCAGCGAGCCTGATGCGGAGCTTGAACCCACAAACCACAATGTCATGACCTGAGCTGAAGTCAGACGCTCAACTGACTGAGCCACCCAGGCGCCTCTTTTTTTTTTTTTAAGTTTATTTATTTTCAGAGAGAGAGAGAGAGAGCACGTGCAAGCATGAGCAGGGGAGGGGCAGAGAGAGAGAGAGAGAGAGAGAGAGAGAGGGAGAGAGAATCCAAAGCAGGCTCCACACTGTCAGCACAGAGCCTGACACCGGGCTCAATCTCCCAAACCGTGTAATCGTGACCTGAGCAGAAACCAAGAGTCAGATGCTTAACCAGCTGAGCCCCTCCAAGTGCCCCCCAGCTGATTTCTGAACAGAAGACAGGGCAGGGCTGTGAGGGTTCCCGGAAAACAAACTTCTTCCTCAAGGGGTGAAGGGAGAAGAGAGTAGGGGAGCTGGATGGAAGAGGGAGGGGGCTGTGAAGAGAGGTGTCAGGGAGCAGGGGTGGGGTTGAGGGTGAGGTTATGGAAGCAGTAATGCTTTTCCTGAGGCCAGAACCTCGTGTGAGACACAGAACACCTCCACACCCCTAAAGTCACAGGGCTTTGGCAACAGCTCCAGCTCCCTTCTGGGGTTCCCATAAATTACCCAATGTAGTCGTCTGACATGCAAACCACACCCTCCAGAGATAGTCCCTCCTGCCCCAGAAATGGCCCCAAATTCTTTGTGAGTCCCAGCATAGGAATTTCTGGATGGGAAAATGTAATGACTGTAAACTCATGGAAAGTGGAATAAGAATAGAAACTGCTAGATTATATTCAAGGAAACATAAATTTCTTTATCACACTGTACAATCTTTCCCCAGTGGGGACAGGTCAATTTAAAATGGCGGCAGCTATTAAGGCGTGACGCACACACCCGGGTTCTCTTGGCCTTGTGAACCACACACTCCCAGGGAGCCTTGGTTGGGTCTCACGTGAGAGCTACATAGGAGCTAATCTTCCGCTTGGACGGAGGGCACCTAATGCCTGGCAAAGAGCATGACAGCAGGCGGCATGCAGATTTGGGTCCGAGTTCCCTGCCTGGTCCCAGATAGGTGACTCTAGGCAAACGCCTCTCTGAGCCTCAGTTTAGCCACCTTAAATTTTTTTTTTTTTAACGTTTATTTATTTTTGGGGCAGAGAGAGACAGAGCATGAACGGGGGAGGGGCAGAGAGAGAGGGAGACCCAGAATTGGAAGCAGGCTCCAGGCTCTGAGCCATCAGCCTAGAGCCCGATGCGGGGCTCGAACCCACGGACCGCGAGATCGTGACCTGAGCTGAAGTCGGACGCTTAACGATTGAGCCACCCAGCCGCCCCAGTTTAGCCACCTTAAAAGTGGGCATTATAATACCCACCTGGTTGGGCCATAGGGGCGACTGAATGAAAAACATATTAGAAACTCACAAGTTGGGGCGTCTGGGTGGCTCAGTCATTTAAGCGTCCCACTTCAGCTCAGGTCATGATCTCACAGTTTGTGGGTTCAAGCCCTGCATCAGGCTCTGTGCTGACAGCTCAGACCCTGGAGCCTGCTTCGGATTCTGTGTCTCCCCCTCTCTCTGCCCCTTCCCTGTTTGCTCTCTGTCTCTCAAAAATAAATAAACATTAAAAAAAAAAAGAAAGAAACTCACATGTTAATACCCAGCCCATGGAGGTGTTCAGGAAGCAGTGTCCTTGTCATACTCAGTGCAGGCGTCACCACACACTGCTGTGTTTCTGCAATGACATCCTTTGGGGGAACCAGTAAGCCCAAAGAACTATAGATGCTCTATGTCCTGGGACTGGAAATTGGCCAACAGAGCAAATGCGATGCAAGGGAAAACATTCCGCACTTGGGGGCTTGACCAACAACAAGTTCTGTGGTCTTTCTTAGATCAACGGGATAGTGAAGAATGATGAAAAGAATTTTTGACACTCAGCTTCAGAGTCAGCAAACAGCACTGGACTGAACCTCTCAAGGACACACTTTGGTCCCATCTCTGTCATATCTGAGCAAAGCCTGCCCAAAGCTGCTGGGAGTGTCTGTTCCAGGATCTTTAATTATTCCAGTCCCATCTGCACCATTTCTGTAAGCTCCCCCCTGCTTTAAACTGCTTTTGCTTATTGAAATAAATATGTTCGGAAATGAAACTTCCAGTGCTAATTGCTACCACAAAAGGAAAACCAGTCTCCCGTGCTGTGAGATGGTTATTGTTAAAATAATACACAATGAAAGCTACATAATACAGCAGAGTTCCAGCCAAACCCTTTGCTGGAAAGCACTGAGCCTGAGGTCTGTACCGTTTGCAAAAAGGGAGATGAACACATATTAAAGAGGTGTCAATGATACAGTAAGACCAAACTGAGACTGATCTCTTGGACCCTTGGACCAGCTGGAAGGATTGTAAGAGATTTGAAGACAGGTTTTTTTTTTTTTAATGTTTTCATTTATTTTTGAGACAGAGAGAGACAGAGAGAGAGAGAGAGAGAGAGAGAGAGAGAGAGCATGCATAGGTGGGGGAGGGGCAGAGACAGAGGGAGACACAGAATCTGAAGCAGGCTCCAGGCTCTGAGCTGTCAGCACAGAGCCTGACTCGGGGTTCAAACCCACAAGCCATGAGATCATGACCTGAGCTGAAGCTGGACGCTCAACCGACTGAGCCACCCAGGCCCCCCAAAAGGCTTTTAAAAAAAGTTTATTTATTTTGAGAGAGAGAGAGAGAGCGAGCATGAGTCAGAGAGGGGCAGACAGACAGAAAGGGAGAGACAATCTCAAGCAGGCTCCTCACTGTCAGTACAGAGCCCAACGTGGGATTCGATCTCATGAACCGTAAGATCATGACCTGAGCAGAAACCAAGAGTCAGACGCTCAACTGACTGAGCCACCCCAGTGCCCCTGAAGAAAGGCTTTTTTATGTGGAGTTCCTGTCCTTTGATATTGAATGAATGCTCTTGTGCCCTCGCTCGGAGACACTGCCCTGGCAGAAATGTGGCATGGCCTGAGGAATGTGTAAACGGATGCTCTTAGATTCTCCTTCATCCCACATCTCCTTGCCACCTCTCCACGGACTCCATTTCCCTCCTCCACAGCCCTTCTCCCTGCTTCTGCGCCTTGACCCAAATGACTTGGTCCTTCATCCTTGTCTGCCTCAAACACCTGTGTGCAGAACACATTTCTTCCTGCAGCCACCACTGGACCCTCCACTTTGAGCACCCCCAACTTCCCCTTGCCTCTCCAAGTCTGATTGCTCCCCACTCTGCTCCTGGGGTCATCTACTCCGAGCTGGACCCTTGTCCCCTTGGGGAACCACAGCCACCTCAAAGACTGGTGTTTTCACCTGTGTGCATTCACCTCTATGCACTAGCTCTATTGCCCCCTTCTATGGATGAGAAAAGTGAGGTCCCTCAGCGCCAGGCAGGCTTCTATTCCGACTCCTGCCTTCCCTCCAGGGGTCCTCCCACCACCTCACTCTGGAACTGTCTCTGCAAACCACAAGCTGAAACAACATAGGGAACCACAGGCAGTGCCTAGGAAATACAGAGTGGGAGATAAAAAGAGTTTGGATTTTACGCAAAGGCTTCCCTCTTCCTCCCCTAGGGATGTGGGGCCATTAGCAAGGGAACCTCCTGGGTCCAGCTTCCTCTAGGTGACCTAATGTAGGTGTTGCAGGGACATGGAGGTGGAAAGCACTTGAGGTGCCCCCTTCTCCAACTAAGAGCCAGCTGGCTCGGGACAAGTTTTCAGAGACATGCCTGGGGGCTGTTAGGTTGAGACACCAGTCACACTCTACCCAGAGTCCAAGGCAATGGAGGGGGCCTGAGTTTGGAGCCAGATGGATAAGGGTTTGAATCCCAGCTTTGCCATGGACCCCCTCCGAGGGCCGCTTGAGGGCCAGGAAGAGGAAGGATAGGAGCCTCCATGATGGGGTCCAGCCTGGAGGTAACCCTGTGGGGCGGAGGGCAGGTGCTGCTGAACCTCGGGCCCACTATGCTTCTGAGTGGGACACACGGGGCTCACCTCCGGGGCTTACCCAGAACCCAGGCTAAGCCACCACTAACCTTGCATGGGACGGGGGTCTCTGGGGCCTGCCCAGAAGCCAGTCTCCCTTCTGTCGCCATCAGCACCTCAATGTCGCTTGGGAGACCCAGCCCTCCCCACTCTCATTTCAGTGGATTTGCTGGGTCTGGACCCCTCTCACCGGCCCAAAGCTTCCAGGCTTTGGCCTGGTCCATCAGGCCCCACTGACCCTGTTTTTCTGACCGTAGTGATTGGCACAGAGATGGATATGCCACCACGGAGGCTCAGTCATGAGACTTTTGCTGGGAGCGGTAAGACGGAGAGGCTCTCTTTGGGTGAACTACAAGAAAAGAGTGAAGGGAGAGCCTGGAACGCCTCACTTCCGGAAGCTGGAGCCAGCAAGGAGGAGAGCAGACCCAAGCACTCCTGACATCACCGGATGAGCCCCGGGATCCATCCTGCCGAAGCCAAATCAATGTTCTACCCTTTCTTTCTTTTCTGGCTTAAGCCAGTTTGAGTTAGGTTTCTTGTGACAGGCTACAAGACACGTCCTTTACAGGTGCAGATGGCTTTTGGGGGGACTAAGCATCAGTCCACCATCTGTCATTACAGTTTATCACGGTTTTGTTAAAATTTTAATTCCGTTCTCTGATACAGTTACTATCACCCTCTGTAAGGTGATCCCTGGATGCATTTTATGGCGTCAAGTTGTTAAAAACAATCAACAGGGTACCCCAAGAGGGTAGGCCTCAGTATAGAAGCCACAGTCCAAAAGAAGGAAGCTACCTCCTGGCTGACAGTGGCTCATTCATTCATTCATTCATTCAGTGTTTACTGAGTCCTACTTTGGGCCATTGTTCTGAGTCATTGTTCACTGCTGTGACTATTAACCAATTAGCCACACTCCCAGCCTGACTCTAGTCCAAATGGCTCCTTCTCAGACGAAAAACCTGGACATTCTGTCCACCTATCTGGAGTCCAGATGCACTGGGATTAAACAAGCCTGTCCCGCAGTCACATGGGAGCCCTGCTTCATGGATGGCTTGTTCCTGGGGGGCCCCTGATGCTCACTGTTCGCTGGTCACAGAGCTCATGGGACCTCTGCGTCCTCATCTGCTCTAGACAGTTGGCCCCACTTCCCTGTCTGGCTCACCTGCCTGGAGTTTCTAGAATCCATCCTTCTGAAAATGGGGACAGTTCTGATGGTGTATCCTATCCTCTGCTCTTCCTGAAAGACACAGCCATATTTCTCCGGTCACATTAGCAAGTTCTTTCCACCCTCTGGGCACAGCACATGGGGATCTAAAGACTCAGTTCAGGCAGTGGGATTCATCAAACACTTTTTTTCGCACCTGCTTTGGGACAGAGAATCCTCCAAGCTCCCCCCACCCCCTTTAGTCCACATCCCTCTGCAGTGCTGTCCATCAGCATCAGAGCTGGTGACACTGACCCCAAGACATCTTCTGTTCCCCACCTTCTGTCCCTACTAATCCTCTGCCTGCTAATCCTATGTCTGGAGTCCCCAGCCACATGTCTGGTTCTTCTTTCTTCTGCTTGTGCCAAACAGGCTTCTAAAAGCCCAGTGTGTGTTCTTCTGCACATTTCTGCCATCCCTGGGCCTGCCTTCTGGGCCGCATCCCAGCTCCCATCCCTCCCATCTACACACACACACACCCTTTCTGAGTCTGAGGAGTGTGTTCCAAATGCAAGCCTGCCAGCCCCCACCCCTTGAGACAGGCCTCTGCTTTTCCTTCAAACACCCTGACATCTGCTTTCCTAATTTTCAAGATATGAGTCTTTTGGTTTGTGGGATGGTGGCTGCAGGTCCCCGGGACAGTGAGCTAAGGATGGGGTGGGCCCGCAATGGGTGGAGGAGGTAAAACTTTGCCCCTGAAATGTAGGGGCCTGGTCATCTGGTAGTGCTGGGGCTCATGCCCATTCCTCACAGGCTCTGTCTCCTTGGTCCTGCCCTGCCCATGTCTAATGCCAAAGGACACCAGATTACGGTTCTAGAATGGGGGGTGGTGGCAGGAGGAAGGCCCTTGAGAATCATCTGATCCAACAGTGATACCTTTAATTAAAAAAAATTTTTTTTTTAAATTTAATGTTTACTTATTTTTGAAAGAGAAAGAAAGAGAGAGCCAGAGTGGGGTAGGAGCAGAGAGACAGGGAAAGAGAGGATCAGAAGCAGGCTCTGAGCCATCAGCACAGAGCCCAATGCGGGGCTTGAACTCACGACACCTGTGAGATCATGACCTGAGCTGAAGTCGGATGCTTACCCAACTGAGCCACCCAGGCGCCCCAGCTGTACCTTTAATTAGCAGAATCGCCTGAACGGCTTTTCCTGTCCCCACCCCAGAGACTGAGCCATGGGGTTTGGGGTGACCTTGGGCACCCGGGTCTATGAAAAGCATGCTATGCCCTATGACTGCTGATGAGCCCCCTGGGAGCCCCCTCACCTGTTGGCATAAGGCATTGACTGCTACGATTCCAGGTTAAGCTCACAGAGCTGCCTAGGACCCAGGCTCTTGCATGCCCAGCCCAGTATTCCCATACCCTTGTGCTGACTGCAGGTCTGGAAGCCCAGGCCGGGGGCCGCTTACTTCCACAACCCTCGTAAAGACAGTCTGGGCAAACTGAACAGCGGGGACCATCCAGTGAGGCCAATAAACAGCGGCACAAACAGATAAATCAATGAAGCCATAAACCACAGGGGATCATAACAATCTCTTTACAATTCCTCTTTGGGGGTGGGCTTTGCCAATGTTGCTTTGTGTTATTTTCTTTTTTAAATAAGCAAAATTGTTTTCTTGGGATGCCATCCAAGAACATTAGATAAATAACTGTAATCCAGCTGCTCGCGGGAGACCCTGTCCGGGCAGACAGTGTGGGAGAGTGAGGCTGCGCTTTGATGTGTAGGGTGGGGGCACCCTGGGGCCACCGAGGCCTTTGTGAAAGCCCCAGGCTCTCCGATCCCTGGCTTCATTCCCAACTGGCCCCCTCCGCCTCCTCCCTGCCACTCTCACACGTGCGTGCGGGATGTGACCAGGAGCTTCCCTCCCCCTACCCGAAGCCTCCTGTGTCTCCCATTCTCCCCCTTGGAAAGCCACTCCCGGACAAGCCTGGCTGGGTCATCACCTTTCACACCCCCCCTCCCCCACAAAGAAGCCCTCCCTGACCCCACATGGGGGCCCCGACAAGCCAGGCTCCTCTGGGATCTGCTTCTTCCCTTACTGTCTCCCTGCCACACTGGGGCTCGTCCAGGGTAGAGCCTGGGTCCTCTCTGGAGGGGTCGAGTGAGGCAGGAAGGACAGTCAGGGCAGTGAGGGCTTTGGAGGCACATGCACGGGGTTCAAACGCCACTCATGCTCTCACCAGCTGGGTCACTACCTACAGCCCGTGATAGGACCCTCTCGGAGACAGACACTATCTGCTGCCATGAGGCCTCCCTGCTTGGTCCAACCCTCCATGAGAGCGGGTATCCCATCTGTTAAAGCTCTGTCTCCCCTACCAGCCTGTGGGTCCGTGCAGCAGGGCTGGGGCTGATTCCTCTTTTTCCAGCCTCAGCCGGGCCCAGCAGGTGGCCCAGGAGCTCTGCCGTCTGCAGACTCTGCTCGCTGTCCCTGCCTGCGGCTGGGGTTCCTCCCACGTCCCACGGTGGGGCATCGCGTCCTCTGTCCTCCAGGGTGTTAGTCACCTTTACTCTGAGCCCCTGTTCATTCAGCCCCACCTGGCTGCTGGGGTCCACTTTCCCAAATCTCTTCTACCCCTCCTGCCATCTCCTGAGCTGATCCCAATGTGCCCCTGTCTTCTTCCTGCACTTTCCTTTACAGTCTCTTTGGCACAGGCCCCACCCCCCCCCCCACCCCCCATCCTCCAGACCATTTCCCACCCTGCCCCTGAGAGAGCACTTTCCTCCGTCCGTCTTCAAACACCCGTCACTATCCTAGAACAAGCTCCCGTGTCTCTCTGTCAGATCTCCAACCCACTCCGGCTTCATCTAGAAGATGCTAGATGGGTCCACAGTGCCCAGCTCTGGACCCATGACACAGCCACATGGAGCTTGCTCAACCTCCTGGGAAGCCATTCCCGCCTGCTTGCCTTTGGGTGCTTGTCAATGTCATGTCTAACCATGTAGACGCGTAGCAGATGTCATTCCATCCACAAAGGCTCTTCTGAGTCTCTCCTTCCCCCAGGGAGTGGGGGGTCCTGGCCTCCTCCACAGCCTCAGTGACTCGTTTTGGGGTGGGCACCTGGTAAGTGTTTGTTGAAACTGAGTATCGTACGGTAGGCATCTCAGACCCCTCTCTGAATGGCTTTTGGTCTGAACGTTAAGCAGTCCATGTGCTATCAGACAAAATTCAGTTGTGGTCAGGTCAAGATGTTTTCTATGGCCAAATTATTCTCTGACGGTATTGCTGGAATATAAATCAGCGCTATCTCGATCTGCTTGAAAGGACCGATGGTATTCACTCCAAGTTGTGTGATGATGTCCAGATGTGGGCTGCTGCACTGAGGCGCATTTTCTATAATTAAGCTGACAGGAGCCCCACGTCTGACGGGGGCGTTCGGCCATGGGCGGGTCGCCTCTCTCTGTGTGCCCCGTTTCTCCTCGGCAGCAAGGAGGGAGCACCAGCTGGCTTCCCAGTGAGTTCACACACAAGGGGGAATGATGCCCATTTCTCTGATGCAGGCTGTATTCTGAAATCAAGTATCCTGCATATTTATATAGAGCATGGAGTCCCCTGTAAACTGGGTGGGCTCCCTGTGGGCTGGAGCAGCTGGCCTTGCCACAAGGCTGAACGGAGGAGGAGACCCAGAGGTGGATATTAGATCCCACTGTATAGGCTGGGAGCCCAGAAGTGTCAGGGAGGTTGGGGTTCAAACGCAAGGTCAGGCAGGCTCCTGGAGGCTCGTCTTATTCTACTGGCAAACAAAGGTAGGCTGCCATCCTATGACTGTGTCTTTTCTTTCTAGTGCACCAGCCAAATGTGCCCTCTTCCCACTTTGGGGACTTCTTGCTTCTCAGCGAAGAAACCGTCCTGGGGCACCAGAAGGTAAGAATATAGTTGCACACTGGTCCAGGCTTCCTGGGGGTACCTCCACTACCCTCTGGCTGAGTACTATATAGCTCGACTGAGTGCAGAGGGACGAGATCCAGGTGCTATCCCTGAGGAGCTCTCAGTCAGGCCAGGTGGGGGGCCATGCACCAGAAGAAATGCCCTAAGGGAGGTGCCACAATGTGCTACGGAAATTCATGGGTCGGGGCATACGTTTTTGCGTATAAGGGATCAGGAAAGGTTTTTTTTAAGTTTATTTTTCAGAGACAGAGAGAGAGACAGAGAGCATGTGCAGGGGAGGGGCAGAGAGAGTGAGGGAGACAATCCCAAGTAGGCTCTGAGCTGTCAGCACAGAGACCAATAACAGGGCTCAAACTCACAAACCATGAGATCATGACCTGAGCCAAAATCAAGAGTCGGACGCTTAACTGACTGAACCACCCAGGTGCCCCAGGAAAGGTTTTATCAGGGAGGCAGTATTTCAGCAAGGCCTTAAGGGTGAGAAAAGCTTAGGCAAGTCTGAGATAGAGGACAGTCTGAGACGAGATATGGAAACAAGTAAGCCTGGATTGACTCATTTTTGTCTAGAACTTTCCATGTGTGAAAAGCATGGGAATAAAGTTCGCATGGCCAGGACAGCCGGTTAAAGAGGGGGAATCCCGTGGACTGGGCAGAGAGGATCTACTGTGGATTTGTGCAGGGAAGCACTAGGACCAAGCGGGGCTGCCAGGAAGCATATATTTTTTTTAATTTTTAAAAAATGTTTTATTTGTTTTTGAGAGAGAGAGAGCCAGAGTGCGAGCAGGGGAAGGGCAGAGAGAGAGAGGGAGACACAGAATCCGAAGCAGGCTCCAGGCTCTGAGCTGTCAGCACAGAGCCTGATGCGGGGCTTGAACTCATGTACCATGAGATCATGACCTGAGCCGAAGTCAGTGGCTTCACTGACTGAGCCACCCAGGTGCCCCTAGAAGCCATATTCTTCCAGAGCAGTGCCACCTGCGAGCTTCACAGTGACTTTTCTCCAGGACGCCCTCGTACATTTGGTATCACTCCAAGCCGAGTATGGCTGTTTATTTGGACATACAGCACTTCTCATTGTTCCCAGGCTGTAAGACCATAACCATGCCTTTCCCCTGATGTGGCCTTGCCTGATAACTGATTCCTCCTGGCAGACAAACATATCCCCAGCACAAAAAGCTGCTTCTCGCTGCAGCAGACCCTGACCAGTGCAACCTGAGAGAGACAGAGTGGTAACATGGATTGTACAGGGGTATGGGCTGGAGGACGAAATGAGGAACTGCTCACGTGCATGTGACCCTCAAGGTTTAAAAGGTCCCCTAGCATCCACCTTCCCAACAAAGCCATTGGTGAGGATGTGGGCTGTGTTTGTCGGGTACCCTTTGCGCCTTGGGGGGTTGGCTGAATCCACTAAGGGGACAGCGCCAGCCATGTGAACCCATCCTGGCAGGGTTCAGAGAAACTGCCTTGGCAGAGAAGTCCTGTCCAGGGGCAAGAGAATAGCAGGTCTAGGGGGTCTTTGGCACCCTGGCCTCTGGAGAGAGGAAACCCTCCCCCCAATCCTTTCATCCTTGTGTGGACACCCTGATCCCCAGTTTCACTTCTTGGGCAACTGGACACTAGGGAGGAAGTGCCCTGGGCTAGGGTGATGCCCTTCTGGAAACTGGGAGGGCCACCCCTATTGCAGATCAGAAGAGAAACTCATCTCAATTTCTTTTCTACTGTCCAGAAAAGCTTTCAGACAAATTCCAAGAACATATTTAGTTCAATGGGGTAGAATGAAAACGTGGGGCAAAAACAAGAGGCAAAAAATAAATGACTCCGTCGGGATGCAAGACATGAGGTCCCATGCCCTTTCTAGATGTGGGTCCCAAATGTATACAGTCAAGTTGACATGCAAATGCAACCATGGAAACCATTCACAGCACATGGAGGATAAAAACCAGCGAGCACCTCAGGAGAAGCACAGCCAACCCAGAACCACACTGATGCAAAGCATCCCCACAAGCAGGATCCTAAGTGACATCCCTTAAACACACTGCCCTGGAGAGATGGCCAGAGCCACAGGAACCACGAAAGGTACGGAGGAACATCTGCTCAAAAGACCTGCTACAAGGGGCACCTGGGTGGCTCAGTCGGTTCAGCGTCCGACTTCGGCTCAGGTCATGATCTCACAGTTCATGGGTTCAAGCCCTGCACCGGGCTCTGTGCTGACAGCTCGGAGCCTGGGGCCTGCTTCAGATTCTATGTCTCCCTCTCTCTCTGCCGCTTCCCTGTTTGTGCTCTCTCTCTCTCTCTCTCTCAAAAGTAAACATTAAAAAAGACACAGTAAAGGAATGTACAGAACCAAGCTGCTGACCTGAAGAACCTGAGTGTATTTTTTTCTCCTTGTGCTTAAAATGTCAGAGGAAAGGGGCACCTGGGTGGCTTAATCGGTTAAGCACCCACCTCTTTTTTTTTTTTTAAGTTTATTTATTTGAGAGATAGAATGAGCAGGGAGGAGCAGAGAGAGAGAGAGAGAGAGAGAGAGAGAGAGAGAGAATCCCAAGCAGGTTCTGAGCTGTCAGCTCAGAGCCTGATGTGGGGCTTGATCCCACAAGCGGTGAGATCATGACCTGAGCCGAAACCAAGAGTTGGACGCTTAACTGACTGAGTCACCTGGGAGCTCCTGAGCATCTGACTCTTGATTTTGGCTCTGGTCATGGTCCCAGGGTTGTGAGATCAGAGCCCCACGCTGGGCTCTGCATTGAGCGTGGATCCTGCTTGGGATTCTCTCTCTCTCTCTCTCTCTCTCTGCTCCTCTCCCCTGCTTGCACATGCATGCTATCTCTCTAAAAAAATAAATTAAAATAAATAAAATAAAATGGTACTTTAAAAAAAAAGTGTCAGAGGAAAGGCTCTGTGTAGATTTAAAGAAAAGTCAGAACCTGGGCACCTGCGTGGCTCTGTCAGTTAAGTGGCTGACTTCAGCTCAGGTCATGATCTCACGGTCCGTGAGTTCGAGCCCCACATCAGGCTCTGTGCTGACAGCTCAGAGCCTGGAGCCTGCTTTGGATTCTGTGTCTCCCTCTCTCTCTGCCTCTCCCCTGCTCACACTCTGTGTGTGTGTCTCTCTCTCAAAAATAAATAAACATTAAAAGACATTTTTTTAAAGAGAAGTCAGAACCTGACCCTCCCATCACAAGTATCTGTGCTTCTTCATCCTACGTGGGTCCAAGCAGTGTCACTGGACAGGAGCCCCTAGACCACAATAGGTGTCAGGATCCCTGGTTTGCAGGCCAAGAGGGGCAAAATGATAGGCTCATGTTCACACAACTGATCCAGTTTCCTCTAATATCTTCCTCTGAAGGGATGCTGCAGCAAGGAGGGCAGCTGAAAGAAAAGCCAGCAGCGAGGTAGTGTGTTTTGCCCCATGGGTGATCGCTCCGATGGGTGTCCAGGGGCCCAGCTCCAGCTCAAAGTCCTTACTCCCCTTAGCTGAGCTATCTGACCTCTGGCTGGCCAGGCTGTACTGGGCAGCCAGAGCCCAAGCCTCCTTCTGGGGCACAGTGCTGACAGTCCCTGGCACCTGTGAGCCCCCAGCTCTCCCACCCCGTGTGCCTCGAGACGGAGAGCCCCGATTCCGTGGTCCCCTCCTGAATGGTAGGTTTCCTACTGACTTGGAAATGGGCTTTCTCTCTTCTCATCTTCGGGCCCCCATCTCCCTACTGGTCCTCTCTACACAAAGCCAGCGCCCACCCCACCTCACTGCACACTGCAGGAGGGGGTTCCATTGCACCCAACCGTGAATCTGAGGGTGGAAATGTTTCCAAGCATTAATCTTCTAGCTATCACCAACCAGAGTTAAACCCTTCGGATTCAGCTTGGGCTCTAAAAAGAACTATGGCTCTGAAGGTTCTAGTAGGTTGGTTAAGAAGGATTTTAGGGGCACCTGGGTGGCTCAGTCGATTAAGCGTCCGACTTTGGCTCAGGTCATGATCTCTCAGTCTGTGAGTTCAAGACCTGCATTGGGCTCTCTGCTGTCAGCGCCGAGCCTGCTTTGGATCCTCTGTCTCCCTCTCTCTCTGCATCTCCCCTGATTGCTCTCTGTCTCTCTGTCTCTCTGTCTCTCTCTCTCGCTCAAAAATAAACAAAAAAAAAAGAAAAAGAAGAAGGATTTTAGAAAAAAAAAAACCTGACCAACCCTACACTAGGAAACCCAGTATCATTTTTTTAGATTAGAGGTTGCACAGGGATAGCCATGGACCAGAGGTGATCCACAGACATGTTTTGTCTGGCCTGCAGAGTGTTTTTAAAACAAGTGAATTAGTGGCCCAGAGTTAAAAATCAGGCAATTATACACACAGCCCTGGATTTCTGTTCCTCTCTGAGAAGTGAAGGGATCGGCAGGGCAGAGGCTAATGGTCTGGGGGTGGGGGCCAGCTCAGGAGGGTAAAGGTGGGCATGAGAGCTGGGGTGGGCCTTAGCCGGCGTCAGGGGGCACCGGGAGACGGGGTTGCTCACCGAGAAGTGTGGCTGAACGTTCCTTGCTCCGAATGCAGACCTGGCTTGGCTGGGAGCCCTGGCATGATTTATAGGCTTGGCAGGAGAGCCATTTCCTCGTGCCTGTTTCTCATTAAAGCTTTTAGGCAAAGGGCTTCGTTGCGGATTCTGGAGCCGGGGTTAGCCCTGGCCTTATTAAACAGAAATATCCAGCCAAGAGGAAATGAAGGAGGAAGGGCAAATGATGCCGAAGGGGTAAAAGGGGGGACCAAAAACCAGAGTAAAATACTGGGGGGGGGGTGGGCTGGGGGGTTGGTGGGGAGATGGGATGGAAAGGGGCAAGAAGTAACAGTTTCAGATTTCTCAGGAAGACTGATGAGAACATGGGAGCAAGGAATCAGCATCCCCCACCCCCTGCCACCCCGGCAAAACCTCTGATGTGGGTTTGGGCACTGGGGCTGCTACCCACCAGCTGGCTCTATACCCTTGAGCCCCTGGTGGATTTGGTGCCTCTCCTAGCCTTGGTGTCCTCAGCTGTAAAATGGGCACAGCAACAGTAGTAATAAGACAGAGTTGTTGAGGGGACAAGAGGAAGGCATGATGTGGAAGACCACCAGCACGTGGGGGACAGGTGGCTTCTCAGAGGCGGAGGCTCCCGTTCTGCCCTCGGTCAGCAGAACCAGATCTGCTGTTCCCATCTTGGCTGCCACCTGCTGAGTCTGGGGAGACCAAGCTGGAGGAAGCCTGTGGGCGGGCACGGTCGCCCCAAATGGCTTTCACCTTGTACCTGTTGGGCAGTGAGAGCCAAAAGCACCACGTGGGGTCAAAGCAGAACAGCCAGCTTACCTTCGAGCGCACCTGAGGAGCATGCACACTTGGGCAGGGGCACGGCAGGGCTGGTGGCTGACGCACTGCTCAAGCTGGGGCAAATCCTCTCCTCCTCGCCCACACTCACACCAGGGAGTGCATCGGGGTGGGAGGTGAGTGGAACGTATGTATGGAGGAGTTTGCATAGGTTGTATGCGTGTCCATGTGCTGGGAGGTATTCAAATAGCGTGTTCACTTGGTTTTAATCAAGTGGACCCTGGAGGGCATAATTCTCAGCACCTACTGGCTTCTATTCAGAAATGAAATATTCGATTGCAAATTACCATGCTGAAGCAGATAACAGAATGGTTAAGCACTTTAGCGGAGGAGGTGGTAAGAGCAGGCTGTTTCCATTAGGATCACCTGAGCCAGACCTCTGCTACCTGACCCCTCGACACAATGCTCCTCCTCACCCTTCCGGGCCCAGTTCAGCTGTTGCCTCCCCCTTCTTCCTTGACACCCCCGAGTTGCCACGGTCTTTCCACACACGGCCGGCGGAGCTCCGGTTCATGGACGTGTCTCCCACCCTGTAAGGTTTTTGAGCATGGACAAAATCGTGGGCTCAGGAACTAGACCGCCTGGGTTTGCATCACACCTCTGCCACCTGTGACATCTCCATGCCTCAGTTTGCTCCTCTACAAAGTGAGGAGGAGAGTGGCACCTACCTCGAAGACCTGTTGTGAGGACCGGATGAATGAATGCACGGGAAAGTGTTGACCGTGTCTGCCCTCAGCAAGCCCTGAAAACCTGGGAACTGAAACCACAATGGGCTACCACCTCACACCCATGGGCTGGTTAGAACCACAAAGTCAGATAACAGCAAGTGCTGGCAGGAGGGGCACTGGGGAGCTCAGTCAGTTAAGCGGCCGACTCTTGGTTCCAGCGCAGGTCATGATCTCACGGTTCATCAGTTCGAGCCCCGAATGGGGCTCTGCACTGACAGTGGGGAATCTGCTTGGAATTCTCTCTCTCACTCTCTCTCTGCCCCTCGCCCCCTTTCAAAATAAATAAATAAACATTAAAAAAAAAAAACAAACCAGCAAGTGCTGGCGGCATGTGGAGAAATCAGAAACGTGTATCCACTGGTGGCTGGATCCTATGATGGTACAGCCACTCTGGGAAACAGTCTGGCAGGTCCCCAAACAACGAAATACAGAGTTACCATGTGACCCAGCAATTCCACTCCTAGGTTTGTGCGTGAAAGAAGTAAAAACAGTGCCACATAAAGATCTGAAGATGCATGTTCGTGATAGCATTATTCATGAGTCTCAAACTACAGGCAAATGTCACTCAGTGGACAAATGGAGAAAGAAATGTGGTCTATCCATACAACGGAGTATCATTCAGCCATAAGAAGGAATAGAGTATTGATTCTTGCTACAGCACGGACGAAACTTGTAAATATTACGCTCAGCAAAAGACACCAGTCACAAAAGGCCACAGACTAGGGTTTCCATTCATGTTAACATCCAGAACAGAGAAATCTCTACGGACAGAGGGTAGATTAACAGTTGCCAGGGGCTGGGGGAAGGGGTGGGAGGTGAGGGGGTGTTGGCTAAAGATCATGGGGTTTCTTTTAGAGGTGATGAAATATTCTCAAATTGGCTGTGGTAAGGGTTGCACAATTGTGTGAATGCACTAAAAACCACTGAATTGTACACTTTAACCGGGTAAATTGTATATACGGGATATGAATCATATCTCAATAAAGCTGTCTTTTAAAAAACTTGGTTGCCCCCCACAGGGGGAAAAAAAAAAAAAAGAAGAAGAAGAAGGCAAGAAAGGAAAGCCTGTTAGCTGTTATAATCTGTTTCTTGGCTCCACGGGGTCCAGCCCAGAACAGGTCCTCAGTCAAGTTTGGGAAAGCAACGAGTTAAATCAAATCATCAGCACTGATTATGTGCCCACTGAATGCTTACACACAGCTCCTCATTTAGTCTTGGGAGAGCATGGAGACCTTCCCAGTGCTTGCTTCCGTGTCTCACTGACCTTAGCCAATCTGTTAGCAAATATCCCCACTATCCCGCCGCCTTCCAAATGCATCCAGAATCCGATCTTTTCTCATCATCTGCACCACCCCTGTCCCCCCTCCCCTGGATTCTCCAACCCAGCTACGTGTCCCCAGCTTCCACCCCGCTCCCTACAGCCTGTCTTCAGCCCAGAGATCCTTTAGGAACCAAAGTTGGTACTTCTGCCTTTCTCCCAGAGCCCTACAATGATGTCCCTTCTCGCTCAGACAACAAAAGCCCAAGTCTGACACTGCCTCTCTTCCTGCCCCTCCCCCACCCCATCCCACTCTGGGTTATTTCTCTCCAGCCGGTTATTTCACTCCAGACGCTTGCCTAAGGGTCTTCTCCTCTTCCTGGACCCCATCTCCCCCAGGAATCCTCTTGACTCCCTGTCTTTCCTACTTTAAACCTTGGCTCAAACACCTCTTGCCAGTGGGGCTCCCAGACCTCCCCCGCCCCCCCATGAAATACGTCCACCTGCACATTCCATACCCCCAAGTGCCTTCATCTGCTTTTTCTCTTTTCCATAGTGCTTGTCATCTTATAAAATACTATGCAATTTATTTATTATAGCCTTTATTTATTGTCTGCCTCCCTGCTAAGTGCGAGCTCCATCAGGTCAGGTCAGGGATTTTTATTGTTGTGTTGATTTATGCAGCCTCTCGTATTGGGAGGCTCAAGAAACATTTGTGGAGAACTTGGTCTTCACAACATCTCTGAGAAGGAGGCTTTATTTTTCCTCATGGAAGGGTTGTGGGATCTGCCCGAAGCCACGCACTGAGTAGATAGCAGGGCTGAATGTTTATCTGTATAAAGGGGTTGCCACTGACCTCCTTCCTCTCTCCCTGCTCCGCAGTGTGGAAGGCACATCCTGTCCACTTCCACGAGGCAAGCACTTTTGGATGAACTGTGCTCAGGAAGGTAAGTTTGCAGCCAGTTGTACAGGGTCTGGAAGGAAGCTGCATGAGGCTGATATGCTGGCGCATTAGCAGGGAGAGGTCTGAGTCAGCGGTGGGCGGTGGAGGATGACCGTGTATCAACACAGCAGAGCCACTATTAACATAATTTGAGTAAACAGTATCCTGTCATGGGCTGCCGTTTCACATCTGTCAGATTCAAACTGCCTCCCCCAAGCGGGGGATGCCTTTCCTTCCTAGACTTGCAAAGGGAGTCCCCTCCTCCTTGCTTCTGGCGAGGAAGAAATGGCCCTGTGGTGTTATTTAAAACGGCAAAATTCTGGGGTGCCTGGGTGGCTCAGTCGGTTAAGCGGCTGGCTCTTGATTTTGGCTCAGGGCATGATTTCACGATTCGTGGGTTTGAGCCCCGCGTCGGGCTCTGTGTGGATGGCGCAGGGTTGGCTTGGGATTCTCTCTCTCTCTCTCTCTCTCTCTCAAAATAAATAAACAAACTTAAAAATAAATAAAGTGGCAAAATTCTGGCCCCCATCTCCAAAGGACTGCTACTCCACAGCTGCCAGAGAATGAGCCCCAAAGCATCGGGCAGTCAGTCCTGACATTGGTTTAATGAAACATGCTTATGTCAAGTGACAGTGAAGCCAGAAATCCCATTGTCTTAGACTCTCCTTTTCTTCACCCTGGGCCACCAGCCATCTCTGGTCCTGTGATCATAGCACCTCACTTCCCTGGGCCCCTTTCCCCACCCCACCTCATCTCCATGGTGGTCTGCAGAGTTCCTGGGCACCATCTGTGGGCAGATTCCATCCTGTGCATGGTGATAGCCTTGGGGGATGCCGGGAGACCAGACAGGCAGAGAGGGAGGAACTGCATGTACCTTTGATGAGGAGGACAGGATGGGTCTGGGGACAGAGAGGGATCCTATGCATGTGGCAGAAGAAGGGCCCCTGGGATGGGGCAGAGAAGATACTGGAGAAGCATGCATGGTCAGATGAAGGGCTTTACCTAACATCCACGATGTTAACCCTCCAAGGGGTTAGCAGATTCCACAGAGCCCTTAGAAAATGCATCGGTGCCCACCCACTCTCGTCCAATTTCAGTGTATTCATGGATCCTCTGAAGTCTGCTGTCCCCACCCCCTGGCAAGTGGGTCTCTCATCGAGTAGGAAATACCACCATCAGACCTGGCATTCAGAAGGGTTCAGGAGATGACAAACCAGAGGGAGAGAAAAGAGGGAAGGGGTGAGAAAAACCCACAATAATGCAAAAGTCTTGGGTCAATCCAACAAGGTCCAAATGGTAAAAACATTCCAAAGCGAGGCAGGTAACCAACACTGACCCGAGAGGGAAGAGGCAGCCATGGAGATTGGAGAAGTCTCCCGGAAAAAGGAGAATATGGGGAGAGAGTCCCAGCATGCAAAATCTGACAGGGCCGGGGGGAGCGGAGAGGGGGCTCGCGGGTTGCGGGCTGCGCACTGGTTGGCACAGCTCCCAGAAAAGGTTTAGTGCCTCTGGGGTCAGGCTGCCCTCCTCAGTCCCCACCCCACACTCCCCCTACTGTCAGTGGTCAGAGGCAGAGAACAGAGGGCAGGGAGGTGTGGCAGGCGGACATGTTTCAGCCCTCTTTGCCCAGCAGGTCTGATGTGTGGGGCCTGTATGCAGAGGCTCACAGCCTGAAACCCAAAAGCACTTATCCTGGACCCCAAAAGCTCTAAGCAGAGAGTCTACCTTTGGCAGGATCATCTGGAGGCAAGCCCACCCTGATGTGAGGCTGTTCACAGATTTTATGCATCCCACTTCATTTATACATTTTCCTGCAGAACCGTTAGCGTGCCTGGTTACGGGGGCTGCCTTGTGCATATTGCCTTTCTAAAACGGAGCAATTTTGAATTCTGCACATGCCAAACCCCAAGGAACTGGAGAATATATGGTGACCTGTAGCAGGGAAAGTGGGATTCAATTATTGCACCTCTCTGAGGCAGTCAGAAAACACAGCAAGATCTCCAAGACATAGCGTTCAGTTGAAAAAAAAAAAAACAACAAAAAAAGTGCTAATTTAACCATGCAACAAAAATTTGCAAAGTATCTGATGAGTCAGATGCTATTGTAGGCAATGGTATTAGAAATGTAAAAAAAAAAAAAAGTCAAAATAAAACAAAATTCTCTGCTTGTGCTCACCTATGTGTATATAAATGTATAGAGAAAAGCCTGGATGGAGCCACAGGAATCTGGTAATAGTGAGAGACCCCTGGTGAGAAAGATCCTGTAGGGAGAAAGGTGGACTTTGACATTTTATTCTATATACTTTTGTATTGCTTATGTTTTTATTTTTCTAATAAGTGCTACAGACTGTATCTTTATGTTCCTTCCAGTTTCATAGTTTGAAATCTTTTTTTAAAGTTTATTTATTTTTATTTTGAGAGAGAGAGCAAGTGTGCATGTACAGGGGGAACAGGGCAGAGAGAGGGAGAGAGAGGGAGAGAGGAAGAGAGAGAGAGAGAGAGAGGGAGAGGGAGGGAGGGAGAGAGAGAGAGAGAGAGAGAGAGAGAGAGAGAGAGAGAATATGATGCAGGTTCTGCACTGTAAGCACAGAGTCTGAAGCGGGGCTCAGTCTCACCAACTGTGAGATCATGACCTGAGCCGAAATCAAGAGCCGGACACTTAAATGACTGAGCCACCCAGACGCCCCCATACTTTGAAATCTTGACACTCAATGTGATGGGCCTTTGAGAAGTGATTAGGTCACAAGGGTGGGGCCCTCATGGTGGGATTAGTGCCCTGATAAAGGAGACTCCAGAACTCCCTTGCTCCTTCCTCCACGTGAAGACACAGAGAGAAGGCCATCTATGAACAAGGAAGCGGCGGCCCCACCAGACACCCAATCTGCTGGCGCCTTGGTCTTGGCCTTCCAGCCTTGGGAACTGTGAGGAACAGATGTCTGTCCTTTGTAAGCCACCCAGGCTACAGTTTTATGTTATAACAGCTCGAACAGTCTGAGACAGTAAGCGAGAGATCATGTATGACTCCCGTAATTAATAGAGAAAAAAGAGACAGACCTATAAAAACAAAAAAATAGGGGCCCCTGGGTAGCTCAGTTGGCTAAGCGTCTGACTCTTGATTTTGGCTCAGGTCATGATCCCATGGTTCATGAGTTCAAGCCCCAACTTGGACTCTGTGCTGCCGGAACGGAGCCTGCCTGGGATTCTCTTTGCCTCTCCCCTGCTCTTTCTCTCTCAAAATAAATAAATGAACATTAAAAAAAACAAAACAAAACAAGAATAAAAACAAAACAAGGAAAAAGAAACCACCCATCACGTCCAACCTGTTTATTTTACAGACGGGGAAACTGAGGCTCAGGGAGCATTCCCCCCCCCCCCCCCCCCCCGCTGCCGCCAGCCTCAGGTTGGAACTGGAATCCTGTTCTACAGACTGGTCCACAAGGGCTGTTCCTGACCCCACATTGCCTCACACACAACCCCACAAATAATACCATTGATGTGAAGGTGTTTTGTGAATCTTAATGAACTATATATGCATGCCACTCTTTAGGGGATAGAAAATTCCACATTTGGGGTGGGGTTTTTTTGGCCAAAGTCTTTCTGATGCCACTGAGGAAACATGGCAAGGACATTTGAGAGCAGGGAAAAGTGGACAGGTCATACGTTAGCCAGAGTCAGAGCAGTTGAAGACCACACCCTGTAGATGGGACTGTGATCCTAGGTCACAGGTGACTTTGCTGAGGGGAGCACAGCCGGAGTACCAATGTGTGACCCAGCAGTGGGGAGCGGATACTCTCGTGTAGCTGCGTAAAAACGTAGCATTCTTGGGTTTCCAGGGCTTGTACTATTTTTGTGTGGCTTTCTCTTTTCTGTTTGCTTTTGTGTTTCCTTCTTATTTTCTTTCTTTTCTCCAAAAGGGGAAATGACATTGCCACCCACAGCATCTGATCCTAAGTTCCAAGTTTTGATTTTGCAATTGTAGTTGATTTCATTCATTATTCATTATTTTTAATGTAACGTATTAAAAAAAATTTTTTTTTTTACATGGAAACATTTTTTTCCAGCAGTTTGAAAACGAGGAGTGAATGGAAAGTGACATTTGAGTCAGGCCTTAAAGGAAATGCTGGGGAGGGTGCCAGCCTTGGACATGGGGTGGGGTGGGGGTGGGGAACAGCACACAGGTCTAGGTCTTTGGCAAGTCGGGGGATGAGCCCCTGTAAGAGGGAGGAATCACCAGGACAGGACTCAAGGCTGCACATGCAGAGGTGTGGACCCCACCTGTCCCCAAATGTCCTGCTAAGTACAAATAAGTGCCTGAGGCAAGGGAGACCCTTCCAGGGCCGGGGGCAGGGGAGGGGGGAGAGGCTAGTATCAGGGGGAGGCTGGGACAGCTGTTAGGGGGAGAGGCAGGGTAGACAGAGTACATCCAGCGAGGCTGGCTCCAAGGTGTGACTGCTATGTCACCTTACAGTCATGATTCCTTGCTTAAAAAAAATCAGAGGCTCCAACCTCCCTGGCCCACAGTCACTGAAGTGGCCCCAGGCTCTGACCCCTCCCGGCCCTTACTCATCAACTGGACCCATCTGAAGTGGCTTTTATGGAGCCCTTTCAGCTTGAAGGGGAGGACAGTAGGCTGGCAGCCAGCTCTGCTGAGCACTTAGGGGAGTGTGGAGGCTTCACGAGCCACGGTGGGGGCTACCAGCTCACCTCTTCTCCACCCTCCGCCGGGAAGGCTGAAGGGCACACAGTAGGCTCTCCTGGCTGCCTACACAGGCACAGTGAAGACGGTGGATTAAAACCTAAAGAGGCGGGCGCCTGGGTGGCTCAGTCGGTTAAGCGTCTGACTTCAGTTCGGGTCATGATCTCGAGGTCTATGGGTTCGAGCCCCGCGCCGGGCTCTGCACTGACAGCTCAGAGCCTGAAGTCTGCTTCAGATTCTGTGTCTCCCTCTCTCTCTTCCCCTCCCCACTCACACTCTGTCTCTCTCTGTCTCTCAAAAATGAGTAAGTGTTAAAATTAAAAAAAAAAAACAAACCCTAAAGGGGTACGTGAAAGAGGTGCCTGATTAATAATTACCCAGAAAGTCCCTTGCATGGTCCAGTAAGCACAGTGGTCATGGGTATTATGTTTCTCTGAGCCTGGCACTAACCGAAGGATGTGTAGGCCTGGATTTCTTTGATCGAACTGGCATGTTCCCTCTCCTGTGGGGAACCCAGGGACTTCCCAAGGATAGTGCAGTCCTGACCCCGAGTCTCTCCTGAGCCTGACTATGCAGAGATGCCTATTTTGGGGCGCCACATGACCCTGGAGTCTTCCTGAAGAAGCTGGTTTCAGCACAGTGCCTGTGGGGCTGAGCTTTCTAAGCTGGGAGGCTGAGGCCCAGAGAGGCTGGCTTGTCTGCCCAAGGCCACACAGCGGGCATGGGCAGAGCCACAATTCAAGATGTTTGGGGCCAGCAAGCACCCTGGCTCCTGATCAGAGGCACCCACATGGCCTAGAGGGAAAGTTGGGTTTTTAGGGTGGGAATGAAAAGAAAAAAAAAAAAAGTCAACTTCTAGGGTTTTTTGTTTGTTTCAAAATCAGTTCTTTTGAAACCTCATGCAAGTCTAGAGTTTATGCCATAACAATGGAAAGAGGTTAAAGCTAGAGACCCCAGCTACTCCTTCTTCCTCCTCAAGTGAAGGGGACTAATGGGGGATCAGGAGCATATGACCCAGAGGAGGATGGGGCCTGGGGGGGGCGGTGCATGGATACTCCACTGGTGGCCCAGCCCAGTGATAAAAGTTTGGGGGGAGTGGCTGGGCCAGCTGGATGCATCCTGGGGTCCCACTGAGCCTAATGGGTGCTGTGCTCCCCCCAAAGTATCAGTAAATTCTAAGCCCTCTTCACTCCCAGGAAGTGAGAAATGAGGCCTTGAACCCCAGAGAGGAGTGTTAAGGAAAAGAGAGCCCTGACCCAGGACTACAGATAGAGAAGCCCAGTGTGGCCATGGGGGCTGGGAACTGTCTCTACCGCTGGGCTCGGCTCCAGTTCCCCACCTCCTCCCAGGCCTCTCAGGCAAGAGGCCCCTGAGGGGAAAAGTCATAATGCTGAATGTCAGTTGTGATTCAGGGCAGCCTGGAAGAAAAGTGAATCCAGCTGGCAACCAGGGACTGCAAGGGTGGGTGCGGAGGGAAGAGGGCAAGGAGGAAAGCGGGTACACACGAGGGCAGACCTGGGCGGCGAGAGTCCTCACCAGACGGCTGGCCTCAGCCTCTGGCCCGCTCCTGAAAGACAGACAGGAGACGGGAGGGTCTCCATTAAGTTTGAGTGGTTCTCAAACTTGACATGCATCTGAATTACCTGGCAGACCTGTTAACACACAGAGTGCTGCCCCCTCAACCTTCCCCCCAGTTAGGTCTGGGTGGACCTCAAAAATATGCATTTCTAATTTCTGGAGACTTCCCAGGAGCTGCTGCTGCTGGTGTGGGGACCACACTTTGAGAACCACTGCTCTAAGCTGAACGCTTCACTCCAGTCCTGCCTTGCTCCTGCCCCACCTGGGTCAGACTTCAAACAAGAGCTCTGCTCTGACCGCACCTGTGTCAGGAAACACAGGACAAGGTCCCTCAGAGGGAGGGCTCGAGGCCAGCTTTTTCCTCAGCCTGGCCACTCCCCTTCCAACTCTTCAGGCCCAAGACTCTGCCTGGGCTGTTGGCTACCTCAACCTCCAGGGACTCTGTCAGCCCCAGAAGACTGTCCCATGGTTTCCTAGGCAGGCGGACAGGGGATGACAGAAGTCCCCAGTTAGCTGTCCCATGTGCCCCAGGACTTTGTGTGGAAACCTGGACCCTCACCTGGAGGCAGAACATTGCTTTTCTCCTTAAAGCCTGGGAGAGGGTGGTAGGCCACTGAACCCTCTGCTGATTTCTCGAGGAAGGATCTGGTGGGATCCTCAACAGCCCCCTGATGCTCTTCAGGGTGGAGGCTGAGGTTGGGTGGGATGATGGCTCCCAGGCTCAGGTGCCATTAGTGTGACTTAGAGGCAATATGCCATCTGTTTACATATTGGCGGCCGTGAGTAAAAGGCCTCGATGATAGGAGACATCAGGACCAATCTCATTTCTGTATTGACTGTGGTAAGAATCTGGGCTCCACGCATCAGTCATGTGACCTTGGGCAACTTAATTCCTTTGTGCCTCAGTTTTCCTGTCTGTACAATGGAGGTCATTACAGGACCTATCTCATAGGGTTCCCTGAGGGAAAAATGAGACAATCTGAGTAACCCACTGAATGCTCACTAAGCATATTATTTAAAAAATAAGCCAAGAACATGGGGAGCCTGGCTGGCTCAGTTGGAAGAACATGCGACTCTTGATCTTCGGGTCCTGAGTTTGAGCCCCGTGTGGGGTGTAGTGATTACTTAAACAAATAAAACTTGAAAATAAGCCAAGAACAAAACCTTGCAGATGAGTGTTCACTGAGGGCACTATTCACAACAGCCACAAAGGTCCCTTGACAGATGAATGGATAAACAAAATGTGGTCTGTCCATATTACTGAGCCATAAAAAGGAATAATGTGCTGGTTCTCTGCTACAACATGGATGAACCTCCACGACATTATGCCGAGTGAAAGGAGACAGACACAAACGGTCACATCCTGGATGGGTCCATTTGTACAAAACATCCGGAATACATAAAGCCACAGGGACGGAAAGCAGATTAGTGGTTGTCAGGGGCTGGGGGAGGGGGAAGGGGGAGTTACCGCAAAAGGGTGCTGGATTTCCCTTTAGGGCAATGACAAGGTTCTGGAACTAGTTGTTGGTGATGGTTGCACAACACTGTGACTGTACTAAGTGCTACCGAATCACAGACTTTACCGTGTCCCTGGGCAGATCTTCCCTCTCCAGAGAGGCTGCTCATCTCAAAAGGGCAGTGATTGTGAAATAAGGCTGACTGAGGAGGCATGTTTAAGAAATGACATGTCAGGGGCGCCCGGGTGGCTCAGTCCATTAAGCATCCGATTCTTGGTTTTGGTTCAGGTCATGATCTCACGGTTCATGAATTCAAGCCCTGCCTGCATGGGGCTCGACGCCGTCAGGACAGAGCCTGCTTGGAATTCTCTCTGTCTCTCTCTCTGCTCCTCCCCTGCTCGTGCTCTCTGTCTCCTCTAAATAAAAGAAAATTTTAAAAAATTTAAAACAAACAAAAAAAGAAATAACAGGTGTCAAAAGCGGTGTCGACCCAGTCACTGCAAACCCACCAAGCCCAGGCAGCGTGGCACAGCCCCCCTCACTGCCTCTACCTGGACTGCCTGTTTTCTCATAAAACAGGCTTCACGAGGTCTTGACATGAGACTGAAGCCTCAGGAAATCCCAGAGATGTTCATCCGGGTCACAAACAAGGTCACAGCTTTTCAAAGGCTGGTTTCTCCTCCCTGAGCTCCCCTGAGGCCATGGCATTATGGAGGCCACATGGGCGGCTTTGAGTGAAGTCCTTCCCAGGGGCCTGTGTGACCCCGAGCCAGGGAAACAGGTGGCCCATAACAGTGACCCCTCAGCTGGGCCCCTGTTTTTTTTCGTAATTAAAATTTTTTTAACGTTTATTAAAAAAAATTTTTTTTAATGTTTATTTTTTTTTTTTGAGAGACAGAGAGAGACAGAGTGCAAGCTGGGGAGGGGCAGAGAGAGAGGAGACACGAAATCCAAACCAGGCTCCAGGCTCTGAGCTGTCAGTACAGAGCCTGATGTGGGCTCGAACTCACAAACGGGGAAATCATGACCTAACCTGAAGTCAGATCCTCAACCGACTGAGCCACCCAGGCGCCCCTAATGTTTATTTATTTTTGAGAAGAGAGGGAGAGAGAGCACGAGCAGGGAATGGGCAGAGAGAGGGGGGGACAGAGGATCCAAAGGGGGCTCGGTGCTGACGACAGAGAGCTCCATACAGGGCTCAAATTCACAAACCACGAGATCATGACCTGCGTGAACGAAAAGTCGGATGCCTAACCAACTAAGTCACCCAGGCACCCCTCAGTTGGGCACCTTCAACTCCCTTCCCTCCCCAGAGCTGATTCTATACCCACCCTGTGAGGTCGGGGTTTGCAGAAGGGGAAACCAAGGCTCAGTGGGTGGGAGGCAGGCCTGGATTCACTCTCAGGTGTTCTGATGTTGGAGCCGTTGGGACCTCTGTGATGTGCGGGTGCTTCTGAGGGGGGTGCGGTGAGAGCATGCCCTGTGCCTAGACCTGGGTACCAAACTTCCCGGCACAGGCTGGGGTATGGAGTTCCCCCCAGAGATAAATAGCCCCTAACAGAAAGCCTTATAAAATGTTAGGAAGAGGCCACTAGAGACGCTTGCATTCCTGAGGTGTGTGGGCCACACTCCCTGCCCCTATTAGAACCAAGCCTACTGGGGTCCCCCCACTCCCGATCCAGGGGCACACTCCCTGAAGCCTGAGCACTTCTGACACAGGCAGGACGCCTGGGGCAGCCCATTGGTGGCTGGACTTGTGCCCACAGCCTGGAAAACAAGTACGGGAGGCGGAGCTGGGGCTGGGGGCTCCTGGAGACCTTCACAGCAGGGGACCTGTTGCACCCATAGTCATATGGAGTGAGGGTCTCCCCATCTCCAGGAGCTCTCCCTACCCAGGAACACCATTTCCTTTCAGGGTCTTCTCCTGAGGGGGTAAGGCTGGGGGGTGGGGGACCCATCTGCACTGCTGATGCTTCCCTCTCTTGGGGCGTGGATACTTGGTGACCAGTGAGGGGCAGGAGGTTCAGGGAGGAAGACCGATGCTTTATCAGACCTCATCTGTCCACATATGCCCACATGCCTTCATGTCAACAGGCTGGAAGCAGATGTCCAAAAATGGAAATATTTGTGCTGCCTCAGTTTCCTGGCCCCTTACTCCACCCCCCTAACCCCACCCCCCCCAGGGGGTGTAAGCCCTGCCCGCCCTAGACTCTCAGGGCTCCAGGAGCCTTGCCCACTTCTGAGTTGGGGTGGGGGGAGATGGGCACATTCTCCCTGCCCTCCTGGGAGCAATGTGCCCCCGCTCTGGAAATGTTCATGTGAGGAAGTTTCTCTTGTGCTCTTCCTCTGAAACTGCCCACAGGTGGGTGATATGCAACCTGTGGGCTCTCTCCAAATGATCTGCCCCAACTTCTTGGTTTGGTGTTGATTACACCAGTGTTCGCAGAGTGACCGTGAACCCAAAGTGGGCACTCCCCAGAGGCGAGAGCCAGGCTCAGCCATGCCCACCTTCAAAGGCATCAATGATAAAACTGATAAACCCGGGACCATGGAATCAGAGTTCCCACACCGCCTGCCAAGGTTTTCAAGAAATTCATTCAACGTGTATTAACATGGAATGCATATAAGATTTTACCAATTTCCCCTACACTCACAATAAACATGACATTTCTTGAAATTTTAAATATTTTTTTAATGTTTATTTTTGAGAGAGAGAGAGAGAGAGAGAGAGAGAGAGAGAACATGAATGGGGGAGGGGCAGAGAACGAGAGGGACACAGAAGCTGAAGCAGGCTCCAGGCTCTGAGCTGTCAGCACAGAGCCTGATGCGGGGCTTGAACTCACAAACCATGAGATCATGACCTGAGCCAAAGTCAGACACTTAACCGACTGAGCCACCCAGGCGCCTCTCTTGGAAAATTTAAATCTGTGTATCCAGGCCATCTTGTATCAAAGCAGAAGGAAGCAAGGCATACAGAGTTTACCAGTTTGTCTCTGCATTAATGACAGCAGGCAGAATGAAAGCTCGTGTGGCTGGCCACAGAAAACTGCACTTGTATATAACCAGGGTTTTTTGTGCATGTGGGCACGTGGGTTTTTTTTTCCAATATTATTATTAAAAAGGCAATATATTATTTTCAGGAAATTTAGGGGTAAGACCCACCCACAATCCCACCGACCTAATACAAATATTTCCATTTTTGGACATTTGCTTCCAGCCTGTTGACATGAAGGCATGTGGGCGTATGTAGAGACATGAGGTCTGACAAAGAGGGAGAGGGTCCTGTTTTCCTCACTGGACTTCCTGTCCCCGCAGGTCACTGAGACCTGGGGTACCCACCCCCCCACAGGAGGGAAGCGTCAGCAGCACAGAGAGGCCCCTTCACCTCCTGCCCCTGTCCCATCAGGAAACCTGGAAAGCCAATTGTGGGTCCAAGAGGAGGAGGGGCTGTGGCTCTGATCCTGGGTGGGGGGTCCTCACGAGATGGTGAGACCCACACTCCATATGGCTGTGAGTGACACAGGCTTCTTTTGCCATAATGTTTCACAGCTCCATACTCTGCCCTATGATTTACTTGGCCATCTTCCCTTATCCTCAGACATTTAGGTGGCTTCCATTATTTTACTATTAAAATGGGTGCAGCATATGTCCATATGCAGACCTTGATTTTGCCCCTAGACTTCACTTCTGGAGCTCATCTCTGCCCAGGGGCTCTGGCTGTCCACTCCTTCCACATCCCACTTCCTCCTTCCTTCTCTTCATCCTCCCTGGAGCTGATGTTACCCAGGTCCCTCTTTCTTGTTTTATCTATCTTGGGGCTGCTGGCTCCCCATGACCCTGTCCAAGGACCTTCCATGGCTCACCAGAAACAGTCACCTGGAGAAAAGCCACACTTTCTAGCGTGGTGATTGAGCCTCCCATCCCAGGGGCCCGGGACCCCCCACCTCTCCGCCTCATCTCCTTCCACATGCTCTTCAAATGTCAAGCTCTGGTCAAACCAAACCACTCCCAGCTCCTTAAGATACTGTGCTCGGTCAGGCTTCCATGCATTTGCACACGGGCTCCTCCCCCTGGAGCACCCCCCTGCTCGAAAGTGCCCACCCCCATTCCTACTTCTCCCCTAACATCTCCACTCTGGCATCAGCCCTGTTCTGCCTCCTGCCCATGACCTCTCCGGGTGGGATCAGACACTGCTGCATCTAAGTGTGCCGTAGACACAGCTCTCTCGGTCATGCTGCTTTTTACATGGGCTGTATTTTGGGGTTTACTTATCAGCCTCCTTTCCTGGAACAAGAACTCCTGGAGGCTCATGACTGTTCAGATTTTTTAAAAAAATTATTTATTTTTCACACACACACACACACACACACACACACACACACACACACACACACACGGAGAGCATGAGCTGGGGAGGGGCAGAGAGAGAGGGAGAGAGAAGATCTGAAGCAGGCTCTGTGCTGAGAGCTGAGAGACCAACGTGGGGCTTGAACTCACAGACCGTGAGATCATGACCTGAGCCGAAGTCAGATGTTTAACCAACTGAGCCAGCCAGGCATCCCACACCTGTTCATCTTTTACCCCCAACACAAATACAAAGTTCAGGCCACACAGCACACCCAGTAAACACAGGATGAGTGTATGAATGAATGAATGAATGAATGAGGGAGTGAGTGTGAGTTCTCCCCACTGGCAGTGTGGGACTGTGGCATCCCAGCTGAGTGCTCCTCTCCAAGCTTCCACACCCAGGGCAGGGAAGAGGGTCTGTAGGGGCCCTGGTGGCCTTATAGAAAACAGGATGGAAAATACTGAGCTGTAAGCCATCTGCCTGCGAGGTCTTCTTGGGAGACTTTACAGCTACAGCAGCATTGACAAGAGCTGCCTGGCTGAGGACAGAAAACAGTCAGCGGAAGCAGAACAATGCAGAAAGCCCCTCTGACCCCTGGGCCTGCCCACACCAGCACCTGTACTCTGCGCCTTTCCACCAAACTCATTTTCTGTATGGTTTTCCTGTGAGGCCGCCTGTGACAGTGTCTGTAAGTTACACCTGAAAACGCAGTTCTCTGCCCTCGGAGGAGTCTCATGTGCTTTACAGATAATTATTGAGAGACAGACTCCTGAAATGTAAGCCTTCTGCCAGCAAGCAGGTCTGATTAGGATGCAAGAAGTATTGTGGTGCCTGAGTGGCTCAGTCGGTTAAGTGTCCAACTCTTGGTTTCAGTTCAGGTCATGATCTCACGTCTCGTGAGTTCAAGTGCTGCATCGAGCTCTGTGCTGATAGTGTGGAGCCTGCTTGGGATTCTCTCTCTCTCTCTCTCTCTCTCTCCCTCTCTCTGCCCCTCCCCTGGTCACTCTGTCTCTCTCAAAATAAATACATAAACTTAAAAAAAAAAAGTGTTTTTAGTGTTAGTGCTGATGATCTCATGGGAGATCCAGTCCTCCACTCTGTTTAAGAATTTAGGGGCCGGGGTAGTCTGGGGGTGTATTGGCTTTAATCTGTTTTCCCTCTTCTTGAAAGGTAATGAAAAGCAAGATGTGCTCTGTGGGAAGCCGGTGGCATCTGGAGCCTTCAAGGGAACACAGGACCTGCACTTACCGAAGGTAAACACATGCTGGCAGGAAGAAGCCCTTCTCAACTACTCCTTTCCGGGACTCAGAACGTCCCAGGGGATCATGACCACTGACAGCATGGAGAGGAGGGAGGCTCTGGGATGCAGCATATCAGCAGAGCCCTGAGGCAGCCTGTTGTCTTACTTGTCTCTCCTGCTTTCTGTGGTCAATTCCTTCCCCATCTGGTGATTTTGCTGGGTCCTTCCCAGACATCCTGGAGCTACTGAGATGGATCCTCTGACTTAGCCATTGACCAGCCACCTCGCGGACTCCCTGCCTCCATCATGTCAGGGGCATCCAACCCTGTCACTCCCTTGCACTGAAACCTGCAGTGGTTCCCTACTGCCTGAGTTATGCTTCCCCTGGAACAGAAAGGCTACAGGATGGTTTAATGGAAACCCTGAGTAATTAGTCAAAAAGGTGTTTGCTGCAGGACCTCTCAGGGCCTTTAGTATGATAATACGTTTTGCAAGTATCCAAGGTGGAGATTTGGGGAGGAGAAGTTGCATGGGAGGTCTCCCCAGCTGTGGAACCCTTTGTGCCAGGAGCATCTCATGAATCTGTCCCAGGGAGACTGATTTGGAAATCCCTAACCAAAGGCTAAAATTCACATTCCTTATCAAAACAATCAAAACCTGCATAACCTGGCCTCACCTTATTCTGCCCCACCCCCCCACCCCACTCCCCACCCCCCCAGCCACTGGCACTGCCTTAGTACTTGCTTTACAGAGCTCTTGCTGCCTGGAAGCTCCCTCCTTCTTCCTCCAACTCCTCCCAACACAGCTTCTGGGTCACCCCCTCTAAGAAGCGCTCTCCTGCTCCCCTCGTGCATGAGGATTTTCCTGCAGTCTCCCCACAGTGTGACAGTTACACAGTCAGAGCATAAGACAACATTTGCATTTAGTCACTTGATTCTTTGGTTTGCACTTAGAGGATAAGCTGTATGAAAACTTCAGCCCTCACTCAGAAGATCAGGCAGTCACAGGGCTCTCAGGAGCTGATGCCTACTGGGGGGGGGGGGGGCTGCACATTCTCATCCCTCCCCACAGAGGGCATCTGCTGGCATTGCTTGCATTAATTCTCTTTTTTGCAACTCCATCTAGACTTTTTTGTTTGTTTGTTCTTTTGTCCAAGCTATAGCTGGGTTTGCATCTGTTAAAGTGTGTTTATGACACTATTCTGGGGGGGTGGGTGAAATGCGTGAAAGGGATCAAAGGTACAAAGTTCCAGTGAAGATAAATAAGTCCTGGGGATGGAATGGTGATTATAATTTACAATATTGCATTGTATATTTGAAAGCTGCTAATAGAGGAGATCTTAAAAGTTCTCATGAGAAGATTGGGTGCCTGGGTGGCTCAGTCGGTTAAGCGTCCAACTCTGGATTTCAGCTCAGGTCATGATCTCACAGTTTGTTGGATCTCTCTCCCTCTCTCTCTCTTTTCTTCTACCCCTCCCCCACTCGTGTGTGCTCTCTCTATCTCTCAAAAGTTCTTATAAGAAGAAAAAAATTTTTTGGTAACTCTGCGTGGTGATGGATGTTAACTAGACTTACTGTGGCAATCATTTTGCAATATATACCAAATCATTATGTTGTACACCTGCAATTCACATTATGCTATATGTCAATTATATCTCAACTTAAAAAATACACTAAGGGAGCACCTGGGTGGCTCAGTTGGTGCAGCACGTGATTCTTGATCTCAGGATTGTGAATTTGAGCCCCATGTTGGGTGTAGGGATTACTTTAAAAAAATAAAGAATAAGGGGTGCCTGAGTGGCTTAGTCGGTTAAGTGTCTGACTTTGGCTCAGGTCATGGTCTCATGGTTCGTGAGTTCGAGCCCCACATTGGGCTTTGCACTGACAGTGCAGAGCTTGCCTGGGATTCTCTCTCCCTCTCTCTCTGCCCCTCCCCCCGTTGCTCATGCTCTCTCTCTCTCTCTCTCTCAGAATGAATAAATAAACTTAAAATTTTTTTTAAATTAAAAAATACATTTACAAAACTAAATGAAAATAAGAGTTGGCTTCGTGGAACAAAACAGAAACTCACTATTCCCTCCTGTGTGGAAGTGCCTTTCCCCTCCTTTTTGGAATGGTCCCTCCAAAAGTGTTTTTTTTTTAAGTTTATTTTTTGAGAGAGAGAGAGAGAGAGAGAGAGAGAGAGCAGTGGAGGGGCAGAGAGAGAGAGAGAGAGGGAGAGAGAGAATCCAAAGCAGGCTCTGTGCTAACAGTGCAGACAGAGCCCCAGGTAGGGCTCAAACTCACAAACTGTGAGATCATGACCTGAGCCAAAATCAAAAGTAAGATGCTCAACCGACTGAGCCACCCCAGGTGACCCCAGAGGTGTTTAGTGGCAAGGAGCTGCATATCATGAGCTTCTTGAGGCTGTGGGATGGGCACACAGAGGTGGCATGGGCAGAGGCCACCATGTCTGGTGCTCCTGACCCTTTCTGAAGTAGAATGAGGCTGCCCAGGCCAGGACACTGGTAAGTACTCCATCTGGGCTAATCTCACAGGCTCCCACAAAAGGCTTCTTGGCTACAGGAGCCCAAGGAGGCTGCAAGGCCTGCCAACAGCTGTGCCCATGGTGGCTTTGTGGGATCCAGGCAGCATTTGCTGAGGCTTTAACTTTGAAGTGCAAGTTCAGGTCAAAGGGTGGCCTTGGACTCCAAGGACACATTTGGGAGACCCACAGACATTCTCATCCCAGTCCTTGCTCTATGAACAGGTGACTCCATAATTTATCACCCAAACCAAGGTATTTGAAGACAGGAAGAATATGCATAAATTGGGACTGTCCCAAAATGGTGGTACATATAGTCATTTTAGCTACAACTAGTTTGAGTAGGTGAATGAGGAGCAGAGAGGCATGCCACTCTGCAGTAGGTGACCCGTTGTGCCCTTCAAGCATGGTGCAGCCTTCCCTGGCCAGGGACATTTCCTTCTTAGGCACAAAGGTATACCCATGAAAAGGAAGAGTTGATACCATCCATTCTAACTAGCTGTCCTCCCAAGGGTCTTCCAGCCTAGATACCCACCCTATTTCCCAAATGCACCCCAAAGTGCACAGGGCTTTGTAAAGCAGAGACAACTCAACAGAGGGCCCTGCAAGGTCTCTCAATGCTACGTGCACCCCAGGCTACCTGTGGGCCACGTCATGGTGGCTGCTGTGCTATCCTCAGGAAGGTTCCTAAAAGCTATTGTTCTGACAAGAATGCCAAGACAATTAAATGGGAGGGGGGGGGGGGAGAACAGTCTTTTCAACAAAAGTGTCTGGGACAATTGGATATCCATATACAAAAGAATGAGTTTGGACCCCTACCTCACACCATATCCAAAAAATTAACTCAAAATGGATCAAAGGCTAAATATAAGAGCCAAAACTATAAAAACCATACAAGAAAACAGGTATAGATCTTTGTGATCCTTGATTAGGCAATTTTTTTAGACAGGACACCAAAAACAAGCAACCAAAGCAGGGAAAAATGGTTATACTGGATTTCATCAAAATTAAAAAAAAAAAACACACACACACAACTTTTGCACTTTAATAGATACCATCAAGAAAGAGAAAAGGCAATGCACTGATGTGTATCCAGAGCATATAAAGAACTTTCACAACTCAACAATAAAAACACAAACAGATCAATTAAAAAATAGACAGAGGGGGGTGCCTGGCTGGTTCAGTTGGCAAATCATGTGACTCTTGATCTCAGGGTTGTCAGTTCAAGCCCCATGTTGGGTGTCAAGATTACTTAAAAATAAAATCTTTAGGGGTGCCTGAGTGGCTCAGTCAGTTGAGCATCTGACTTCAGTTTAGGTCATGATCTCAGCATTTGTGAGTTCAAGCCCTGTGTCAGGCTCTGTGCTGACAGCTCAGAGCCTGGAGCCTGTTTCTTATTATGTGTCTCCCTCTCTCTCTGCCCTTACCCTACCCTTCTCAAAAATGAATAAACATTAAAAAAAAACAAACAGAAATGGGTGAACTGTATAGTGAGTGAATGATATCTCAGTGAGACTGTCACAAAACAAACCCCATCTGAAAGTCTGAGCCAGCATTTACATACCACTGTACTCTGTGCGTCAGGAGTCTCAGGGAACATTCATCCGGTATCTTACCAACAACCTGCCCACTGCATTTCCCTCTTTCTCCTAAAAATCAAAGATACTGTGTCCATGGGACACATCTTCAAACACACAGAACCCAAACAGGATTGTTCATAGACACACCACCACGGATTAACTCTCAGAACATGAGGAGTTTTGGAGGCACCTGGGTGGCTCCATCGGTTAGGTGTCTGACTCCTGATTTCCGCTCAGGTCATGATCTCACTGGTTTGTGGGTTTGAGCCCCATGTCAGGCTCTGTGCTGACAGTGCAGAGCCTCCTTGGGATTCTATCTCTGTTCCTAGCCCACTTGCACACACGCCCTCTCTCTCAAACTAAATAAGTAAACTTAAGAAAAAGAACAAGGGGAATTTTTAATAGAGGCAGAAGCACAGATGAGTGGAAATTACCAGTCGTCTGCCTTCTTACTGTGATCCAAGGTGGCAGAAGGGTGGAGCACAGGCCAGACAACAGAGTTGATGTTCAAGGAGGCACAGGGCAGTCCTGGCTGGCCTTCCGGAATAAGTGAAGAGGAGCCAGACCACCCTGTTGAGGATCTCAGTCCTCAATCCCCTTAAATCTGATGGGCAGATCACCTGCCTCTGACACCTGTCTCTGGACCCAGATCACTCAACTGGTAAGAGGATGATCTGGTAAGAAGACGTGGCAAGGTTTGGAAAAACAGTGGTGTTAAAAGATCTTCGGTGTTGAAAAACTAATGTAATAATCAATTCGGCAAATGGAAGTCCAGCTGGGCCCAAAGCAGTGTGGCCTCGCATGCTCCAAATCTAGGCATCCAAATCAGAAGTCAAGGGTGATACACAGGCTGACAATTAGCTGCACGATAAGCGTGCTGGCCCCAGGGCCAGCAGGTGCAAATAGAACCAGGCCACACGGGACCACACGGCCACCACATAGACAGCTAAACAGGAGCCCAGCCCTGCTCAGGACAGCCACGTGCTGGGGACTCTCAGCCCTTGCCAGTTTCCACCTTCACCTATAAGCACACAGTAGCTTTTCACCAATTGCACATGTTTTGGTGAGACCTCTCCTGCACACACTGAGGTTCAGAAGATGCCACATTAGAAGAAAAGGCCCCTTGGGGCACCTTGGTGGCTTAGATGGTTAAGCATCTGACTTCGGCTCAGGTCATAATCTCTCAGCTCATGGGTTCGAGCCCCCACATTGGGCTCTGTGCTGATGGCTCAGAGCCTGGAACCCTGCTTTGGATTTTGTGTCTCTCTCATTCTCTGTGCCTCCCCTGCTCTTGTTCTCTCTCTCTCTCTCTCTCTCTCTCTCAAAAATAAACATTAAAAAAAAAAAAAGGACAAGGCCTCTTAAGAAGAGCAAGACCCAACAGTGTGTCCACACCAGGAAACAAAGATGTAAGATAGGAGTGTGCCAGCAATGATCCAGACACAAAAAAAACCCTTCTGGGGAGTCAGAGGGTCTGAGCATGATGCCCCTATTATCGCAGCTCCCCACACTGTACGGAACATTTTCCAGTGCCTCGCCCTCCACCGTCTCACTGGATGCTTGAAATTGCTGCTGGGGCGTCTGTGTTTTGCAGAGGACAAGAGCCTGAGGGGCCTGGTGGGCATATGACAGAGAACAGTTCACTCTCAGGTCTTCTAACCCCACACTGTGTATTGTCACATGATTTTGTTGAACGTGCACAAAACATTTGGGTCAACAGATATCCTGGCATCCATCAGGTGATGTGGGGTGAGCACAGATGTGTGGGGATATGAACTGCTAACAGCTGTCAATCAAGACTCTCTTTCCTCTTTTCAACCGCTGTCCCCAGGGCAATGATGAGTGGGAGGGACCATCACCACCCTGCTCACCGTGGTTGGCGGGGCAGAACCCCCTTGTCCTGAGGCAGGAGGTGAGCCGTGTAGCCAGACCACAGACATTTGCAGTGAAAGCTTCTAAGGATGGAGAAGAGGGTAGAATGTGCCTGCTAGAGACAAGGATCCTGAAGCTGAGCCCACATTTGTTATCTGCTCAAGTCCCTCTGTCCTGTGAGTCTTGGAGCTTCCTGAGGGCAGGCCTGTGCCCCAATGCCACCCCAGGATTCAGAGAGGATCTGCTCTCTGCTGTGTGCTGTTCAAACTAGAAAACCTCCACCCACCCTCTCCCAGCTTACTCCCCAAAGATCTCCAACTCATAAAACTGCATTTACAGGGTGGGTTACCATTCTGCTCCAAGAAATTAATTCATTCCCAAAGACTGGTGTTCTGGCCTACACGTGGTGTCTGGGCTGTTCAAAGAACCATGTGGCCTTAAGGTTCACATCTTTGGAGAAACAGGAAATAAGGCGGAACTAGCATTTCTTGCTCAGATCTCTCAGCAACCTGGTTCGTGTGCCCAACTAACAGGGAGAAGAGGCTGTGAGTGGCCTTACCCTGTCAGGCTACCAAAGGGGAAACTGAGGCCCAGGGAGATGAAATGACTCCCTGAGGTTACAAGCTGACAGTAGCAAGGTCCAGAATTATAAGCCCCCAGGTCTCGGGCAAGGGTTCAGGGAATCAGCCAAGCTCAAGTCACGTTAAGCTGCATGGGGCTTTCGGCTCCACCCACCCCAGCCTTGGCTGCCCCTCCTCTCCCCCCACCACCAGGCTGTCTCCCCTCGCTGGCCAGCACTGAGGGCTCCTGCCCAGAGCTGCTTGGCGTGGACTTCAAAGGCGCAGGACAGCTGAGCATCTGGGGCTTCCCTGGGGTGCACTAAGTGAACGTCAAAGCTGCTGAGCCATGGGGCCACCTGTCCCCTGGGTGGAGGCTCTCTGGGACACAGCCTGCCCTGTGGCTCAGTCAGCTGAACTACCCTGCCCTGTGCCAGCCGTGCACATGGTCTCCAGGGAGGGGGTGCAGAACTCTTGCAACCCATGACCCAGCTGGCAAGACCACTGAGGGTCGGAGTTCAAGACCTGGCCAGCCTGGCCATTTACTGGGCAAGTTTGTGGGGACTGCTGAACCTCAGTTTCCTCATCTGTAAAATGAGGCCAATGGGGCTAATAATACCAAACCCCCCAGGGGTGTTTGTAGGAATTAAATGAGATGACACATGGGAGTGCTCTCGGTCTGAGCACCGTGTCAGGCATGCAGCTGCGCTAGGTGCGGACAGCACAGGGCTGTGTCAGAAAACCCGGCTTGAGGGGCGCCTGGGGGGCTCAGTTGGTTAAGCATCAGACCCTTGACTTCGACTCAGGTCATCATCTCGTGGTTCATGAGATCGAGCCCTGCGTCGGGTTCTGAGCTGACAGCACAGAGGAGCCTGTCTGGGATTCTCTCTCTCCTCTCTCTCTACCCCTCCTCTGCTCTCACAAAAACATGCTCTGTCTCTCAAAATAAATAAACATTAGGAAGGAAGGAAGGAAGGAAGGAAGGAAGGAAGCAAGGAAGGAAGGGAAGTAAGAAGGAAGGAAAGGAAGGAAGGGAGGGAGGAAGGAAGGGAGGGAGGGGGAGAAGAAGGGAAGGAAGGAAGGAAGGAAGGAAGGAAGGAAGGAAGGAAGGAAAGGAAGAAGGAAGGAAAGGAAGGAAGGGAGGGAGGGAGGGAGGAATGGAAGGAGGGAGGAAGGAAGGAAGGAAGGAAGAGAGGAAGGAAGGGAGGGAGGGAGGAAGAAAGGGAGAGAAGAAGGAAGGAAGGAAGGAAGGGAGGGAGGAAGGGAGGAAGGAAGGGAGGGAGGGAGGAAGGGAGAGAAGAAGGGAAGGAAGGGAGGGAGAGAAGAAGGGAAGGAAGGAAGGGAGGAAGGAAGGAAGGGAGGGAGGAAGAGAAAAGGAAGGAAGGAAGGGAGGGAGGGAGGGAGGAAGGAAGAGAGAAAGAAAGAGAAAGAAAGAAAAGAAAGAAAAAAGAAAAGAGAAAAGAAAAGAAAAAAGAAAAGAACCTGGCTTCAGTCCCAGCTCTGGTCCTCACTAGCCGTGTGACCTCAGACAAGTCCATTCCCCACTCTGGGCCTTGGGTTTCCTTGCCTATGAAGTGCAGAAAACTGTACCTCCTGCCTCATCCAAGTGTCGTGAGGATTAATGTGGCAGGTGTAACAACGACTCCCCAAAATCTCCATGCCCTAATCCCCGGGCCCTGTGAATATCTTCGCTCACCATGATGTACTGGGTTGTGCAGAGTCTCTCCAAAATTCATGTCCGCCCCAAACTGCAGACCCTGCCCTTATTTGGAAAGGGTCTTTGCAGGTGCCATCAGTAAAGATGAGGTCATACCGGATCAGGCTGGGTGCTAAATCCCATATGACTGGTGTCCTTATAAGGAGAATGAGACACACACAGACACACGTACAGGGAGACGGCCATGTGAAGAGAGAGGCAGAAACTGGACCGATTCAGTTACAAGCCAAGGAATGACAGGATTGTGAGCTCACACCAGAAGCTAGGGAGAGGCAAGGAAGGGTTCTTCCCTAGAGCTTTTAGAGGGTCCATGGCCTTGCAAACACTTTGATTTTGGACTTCTGGCCTCCGAAACAGAAAATAAATTTCTGTTGTTGAAAGCCACCAAGTTTGTGGCACTTTGTTGTGGCCCTAGGAAACTAATGTACATGACAAAAGGGACTTTGCAGATGTGATTATATCAAGCACAGCCAGTTTGTCAGATTATTCTAGATTATCCAGGTGGACCCAATGTAATCACAAGGGTCCTTCTGAGAGGGAGGCAGGAGGTCAGAGGGGGAGAAGGTGATGTGATGATGGAGCAGAGACAGGAGTGATGTGGCCACAAGCCAAGGAATGCAGGTGGCTTCTAGAAGCTGGAAGAGGAATGGATTCATCCCTAGAGCCTCCAGAAGGAACTGGCCCTGTTGACGTCTTGATTTTAGCATCCCATTCTGGAGCTCTGGCTTCCAGTACCATAAAAGAGGATACATTCATGTTGTTTTAAGCCCCTAAATTTGTGACAACTTATTATTGCAGCCCTAGGAAATGAAGCCAGTTAAGTCCCTTCACAGTGCTGGGGTACACTGGAGAACTCTACTCCACCCTGGTGGGTCTACCCTAATGCCAGCTTGTTCCACCGTCCAGGGTGATTTGTTAAGAAATTCAGAGCCTTGGGGCGCCAGGGTGGCTCAGTCGGTTAAGCATCCGACTTCAGCTCAGGTCATGATCTCACAATTCATGGGTTCAAGCCCCACATCGGGCTCTGTGCTGACAACTCAGAGCCTGGAGCCTGCTTCGGATTCTGTGTCTCCCTCTCTCTCTGCCTCCCCTACTTGTGCTCTGTCTCTTTCTCTAAAAAACTAAATAAACATTAAGAAGAATGGAAGAGAGGCACCTGGGTGGCTCAGTCAGTTAAGCATCTGACTTCAGCTCAGGTCATGATCTTGCAGTCAGTGAGTTCAAGCCCCGTGTCAGGCTCTGTGCTGACAGCTAAGAGTCTGAAGCCTGCTTTGGAGGCCCCACGGGCTGCGGGAGCAGCTTAGACTTCACCCTGGAGCCTTGCTGAAAACCCTCGCAGGACTGACAGGGGGCAGGGGGCAGGACCTAACACCGCATGGGTCAGATTTCTGTTTCAGGAGGAGAGAAACATTCTCAGGCGCCGGGTGGCAGGTTCTCGTGTGACATTCCCATGTCCGAGGCTTCACAGAGAGAAGCCGAAATCCTCACAACACAAAAATAGTGACAACTAAGCTGACCCTTTATAAAATCAGCCCCAGTCAGCTACACCTGGCTGTCAACACTGCACCTGTGCCCACTCCCCATCTTATCAGCGGTAGGCAGTGTCCAGATGAGCCGTGTGTCAGAAATGTACCTGTTTGAGAAGGGTACCTGTGACTGTAAAAAATATGACGCAAATCCACAGCAAGACAAATTGCAAACCTTGTCAAAAAGATGCAGACTTCCAAGGGGCGTCTGGGGGGCTCAGTGGGTTGAGCATCCAACTTCGGCTCAGGACATGATCTCAAGGTTTATGAGTTCAAGCCCCGCATCGGACTCACTGCTGTCAGAGCAGGGCCTGCTTTGGATCCTTAGTCTGCCCTCCTCTCGCTGCCCCTCCCCCACTCGCATCCTCCCCAAAATCAATCAATCAATCAATCAATCTATCTTTTTTTAGATTCATACTTTCACAAAATTGAAGAGGGTGATGTCAGAGCATTGCTTAGATCAGACACCAAGACATCCAGACATGGGGCTGGATCTGCTGAGTGAGCCCAGTAACAGCCCCACAAGGGCAGTGAGCCAAGGGGAAGGGCACCGAGCCAAGGGGAAGGGCACCATGGCTGTTCCAAAGCAGTGACTCAGGTGAAAAGAAGACCAAGAAAGACAGGGAAATTGATTACGGCAGCTGGTGAACACTGGTACACGAATGCTTCTTGTAATCAACGTGCTGTGACATTCAAATGTAACAAACCTTACTGTGCAGGGTGCCTGGGTGGCTCAGCCAGTTAAGGGTTCAACTTTGGCTCAGGTCATGGTCTCACGGTTTGTGGGTTTAAGCCCTGCATTGGGCTCTGTGCTGATGGCTCAGAGCCTGGAGCCTGCTTTGGATTCTGTGTCTTCCTCTCTCTCTGCCCCTCCCCTGCTCACCTCTCTCTCTCTCTCAAAAATAAATAAACATTAAAAAAAAAACAAACCCTTACTGTGCTTTCATATGAATTTATAAATAAAATTCAAACAAAAACAATCCCTTTTTCATTAAAAAACTCCCAGAGTTGAAATTATAACTTAAACTTTTTTTTTTTTTTAAGTAGGTTTCAGGCCCAGCATGGAGCCCAGCACGGGGCTCGAACTTCCCTGAGATCAAGACCTGAATTGAGACTGAGAGTCGGATGCTCACCCAACTGAGCCGAGGCGCCCCTTAAACGTTGTGAAATAGTGAGATAAAATTATCAAAATGTGTTTATTTTGGTCTCTATTTTCAAGATTTAGTTCCAATGAATCTGGGTTGATACGTTACTATGAAATTCAAAGGCCTTTTTCCGGGGCCCACTGTTCTTTTTTCTTTTCTTTTCTTTCTTTCTTTTTTTTTATGTTTATTCATTTATTTTTTGAGAGAGAGGAAGAGAGAGAGAATCCGAAGCAGGTTCTGTGACGTGAGCACAGAGCCTGATGAGGGGCCTCAACTCATGCGTGAACTGTGAGATCATGACCTGAGCTGAAACACTCAACCAATGGAGCCACCCAAGTGCCCCCAGGCCCCACTGTTCTTACCTAAAAGGGCCTCCTGAGCACACCTTTTTCTGCAGATCTGCCTCTCTTTAGAACACAGGCTCTCAGAGCAGTAGTAATGTTTTCATCTTTGCATCCCTGGCCCCCAGGCAGTCTGGCCTGCAGTGGACACTCTGGGGGGTCTCGTAAGCAGATGAATGAAGAAGACACAGAAAAACAACTGTGTCCTGTGTCACTCACTGGGATGTTTGCTCAGTCCCGTTCTGCAGCAGTGGGCTCAGAGGGTCCCCATGAGGTGGCATGAGGTTGGGAGGTCGCCCCCAAGCTTGTGGACTCAAGCACTCTTGCTGGTCTGAGAGAGCATGCCTGAGCAGCAGGGCAAGGCCACGCAGGGAGGGAGGCCCCTGAGTGAGCGAGAGGCACATCAGGCACGGGCAGGTGGGAGGGGCCTGTTCCATGTCATGTGCATGGATGCTGGCATCTAAATAAAACCCTGACAAATTGCTTCTCATGAGGAACATCCTGAAAGCAAAGTGACTTCTGGGAGTGTGGTGTCTCTCTGCAGGAGGTCAGCATCGCTGGGGCCATCCTGAGGAGCTGAGTTGCTGAGGCCATGAGCAGTCAGCAGGGAGGAGAGAGGTCTGGAGTCAAAGGAAGGGCTGGACTGGGAGAAAGAGAGTGAAAAAGGTAAAGACAGAGGTAGAGAATCTTGAGGATATTAATTAACTGCTGGATCTAGCCTTGCCTGAAGGTAGCCCGGCCCAGGTAGTGGGGGTGCTTTCAGTGTCCTCAAGCCAACACCTTCCCTTTTTTGTTGAAGCCAGCTACTGTCACTTGCAATTTAACTGTCTCTTTTAGTTGATCTCTGGGAACATGGGAGGGAGAGGCAGGCAGCAGGCTGAAGGCAACGGCCTACCCTGAGAGGCAAGCCCTGCAAACCAGAATTGCATCCCTAGTTTTCAGACAGCCTCGTCCTCCTTCAAGGGTTGGGGGCAGGGTAAGGAAACGTGCAAACAAAAGCAATAACCAGAGACGTTTTAAAACCAGAGCATCAAAAAGGAGGCAGATGTGAAGGGCTGCTGAGCAAACATACTTAACTGAAAAATGACTTGAGAAGGTATTAAAGCATCCAGATTCACTAGATTCCAGCTGGTCTCCAAAGGAAAACTTACTGACATGATTTTTATCAAAGTTACACTAAGATGGCCACAGTGTTCTCCTCTCTTTGGCTCATCCATCTCGGGATCCACCCCACATCCCTCCCTAGGGTTCTGAGGAACATGGGCTCCTAGGGCTCTGCCTTGTACACAGGTGGAATTAATTAATATTTGTTGGCTAAATGCATGAACCAAAAGAAGAGTCAGAACCCAGCTGGAATGCCTCTTTTTTCTTTAATTTAATTTTAAATTTGCATGGAGTAAAATTCATTCTTTTTGGTATACAGTTCTCTCTGCACAAATGAATAGTCATGTGACCACCATAACAATCAAAGGTACAGAATAGTTCCTTCATTCCCCCAATTCCCTTGTCCTACCCCTACTCCACTTCCTTAGTCCCTGGCAATTACTGATTCATTCTCTGTCTCTTTATTATTATTTTTTTAATTAAAAAAATTTATTCATTTATTTATTTATTTGAGCACGAGAGAGCGAGAGACAGGGAGCATGAATGAGCAGGGGAGGGGCAGGTGGGGAGGGGGACAGAGGGCCTGAAGCAGGCTTTGCCCTGACAGCAGAGAGTCCAATGCAGGGCTTGAACCCACAAGCCATGAGATCATAACCTGAGCCAAAGTTGGAGGCTTAACTGACTGAGCCACCCAGGTCTCTCATCTGTCTCTTTAGTTTAAAATATATGTAATATAAGGGGCGCCTGAGTGGCTCAGTCAGTTAAGCATCCAGCTCTTGCTTTCGACTTAGGTCATGATCTCGTGGTTCGTGAGTTTGAGCCCCACATCGGGCTCTGTGCTTACAGCATGGAGCCTGCTTGGGATTCTCTCTCATCCTCTCTGCCCCTCCCCAGCTCACACTTTCTCTCTCTCTATCTGAAATAAAAATAAACATTAAAATATACATAACATCAAATGTATTTTAACGGTTTTTAAGTGTTACAATTCAATGGCATTAAGTATATTCACAATGCTTTGCAACCATCACCATGATCTATTTCCAGAACTTTTTCATCATCCTGAACAGAAACTTTACACTCATTAAATGATAACTCCCCACCCTCATCGTCCCCAGCCCCTGGCAACCACCATTCCACTTTCTGCCTCTATGAATTTGACAACTCTAGGTACCCCACAGGAGTGGAATCATATGGTATTTGTCTTTTTGTGTCTGGCTTGTTTTTACAGAATATCCTCAAAGTTCATCCATCCATCCACATCCTCAAGGAAATGTGTCAGAATTTCATTCCTTTTTAAGGCTGAATAATATTCTATTTTGTGCATACACCACATTCTGTTTACCCATTCCTCTATGGATGGACATTTGGGTTGTTTGTACCTCTTGGTTATCGTGAACGCAACTTCTCTGAATGTAAGTGTACATACACCTGACTCCCTGCTTTCACATACTGTCCCTACAGTTTTGCCTTTTACAAACTGCAAGTGTGCAGCATGGAGTGTGGTTTTCGTTTTTTTTGTTTTTTGTTTCCAGCCCAGCTTCTTTATCTTAGCATAGTGCATTTGAGATCCACCCATGTTATGGGGCGTATCAACAGTTTGTTCCTTTTTATTGCTGAGTGGTACTCTACAATGTGAATGTACCTCAGTCTGTTTGTCCATTCCCCCATTGGAAGGACATTGGGGTCATTTCGAATTTTTGGTAATTATGAATAATGCTGCTACGAACATCCACAACCCTGATTTTTGTGTGAATATATTCTTTCACTCTCCCTGGGTAAATACCTAAGAGTGAGACTGCAGAGTCATATGAGGAGCAGGTGTTTACCTTTGTAAGACAGTGCCAAACTGTTTTCCACGGTGGCTGTACCATTTTGCATTCCCACCGGCACTGCATGAGAGTTCCAGTTGCTCCATATCCTTGCCAACACTTGGTAATGTCAGTTGCCTTGGTCTTTTTTCTTTTTTTTAATTATTTAAAAAAAAATTTTTTTTGAGAGAGAGAGCATCAGCAGGGAAAGGGCAGAGAGAGAGGATCCCAAGAAGGCTCCATGCCCAGCACGGAACCCAAGTTGAGGCTCGATTGCACAACCCTGGGATCATGACCTGAGCCAAAATCAACAGTTGGATGCTTAACAGACTGGGCCACCAAGGCACCCCACCTTGGTCTTCTTTAAACCCATAAACTATCCACTAATTGCCAGATCTTAATCATAGAATGATTTCAGTGGTAAGAAACGAGGGAGGAAGTGAACGGAAATACAACTTACTGAGGTATTTCTACATATCAAACTATTACTGTGCACCAGATGGGGTCCTTAGAGATTTTCAAGTATTACCTCATCTAATCCTTCCGTTATTCCCAGTTTACTGAAGTGATGACTTAGACACAAAGAGAAACAACCTGACCAAGATCACTTGGCTTATCACAGCTGAGCCAGACTTGAACCAAGGTTCTGATCGGCCATGTCTGTGCCTCCCTCACATACAGGTGGGTGCTAATAGATGCGACTGCTCCTTCCTCCCCCTGGAGAGTTTAAACGCATTGTCTCAATTGTTGCAACACCCCCTTGAGGGCAGGATTATTCTTCCCATTTTAGAGGTCATGTTCGCTCAGCCAGTGAGGCACAAGATCCACCTGACTCCTGTGCAAACCACTGCTTTTAGACAAAAGTCCTGAGAATTGGGACTGTCCCCCAGAAACAAAGGCAGAGACCTGAGCTCTGAGATCTAGCACTCCACAGGCATCTGAAGACTCAGAGCCCTGAGGGGTCTATATAGTTAGGATACCTCATAAATGTGCAGCCATTGTTTGAAGCCACCTCCCTCTGCACCAGCTTTGCCCAACATCTGCAACACTTTCTAAGAAAGACAACACGAGGCCAAGGGAAAGAGAACAAATGCCTTTGTGAAAAACCCAGGATTTGAAGGCGCCTTCCAGCCTTCTGGGACAGCCCAGAAAGTGACAGATGTGGGGGGCTACCACCAAGGCTTCGAAACCACAGGCTCATCCAACTCCTCACAACGAAAGCCTCCAAAGAACAAGAGATTTTTCTAAAGGGAAGTTCAAAGGGTCTTTTCTCGCCCTCGGCGGGATTCCTGGAAACAGAAAGGCAAAGAAGACAGAGGCTCAGGTCAGGGTCTCACGCAGCCCATGTCTCCCCATAGTGCTTGGCTTACCCTGCCTCCATTCGTGGGGTCAACACAACCAGACCATACAGCAGCCACTCACTGAGAGCCTACTGAGTGCCAGGCAGGGCCTGCTTCCAATGCGGGGCTGCCCTCCCTGGATCCCCCATTGGGGACCATGCTCATCAGAAGCAGTGGCCATACTACTGGGTGCAGGTGCCTTAGTAAAGTGCTTGGTTATAATAATCACCATCATCATGCATTCATTCATTCATTCAACAGCAAGGGACTGCAGTTCAGAAAGGGTGGTGCAGCCAGTGGGCAGAGGTGGGCACTAGGTATGTGGGGGCATTAGGAAAAGGGATCGGAAGTGGGCACAGCACACTTCATGGAAGAAGCGACTCTTGAGCTCAGTCTGCAAGACGGATGAATTTGCCAGAAAGGAAAGGGCATTCTGCGTAGTACAAACAACATATACAAAGGCTCCGAGGCTTGAAATAACACGGGACGTTTGGGGGAAACACAGGTGGGAGAATGGGGTGAGGAAGAAGCATGAGATGAGCCCAGACCAGTCACCCTATCTCAATTGGCTCCTGTCACCCTAACTCCCACCGCATAGAGCAGGCACTCAATAAAACACGACTGAGCAGAGACCAGTGGGGCTGCAGGAGCACAAAAATCACTGATAACCAGACCCCTGTTTCCAACATCCCTCAGAGATACAGATGCCCACATGGTACTGAGGATGGGGAGGCCCTGGGGTTCACACACAGACCTGGGCCCACACTGGTGGGCATTCCCCAGAGGACACGAGCCGTAACTCTCCCTCTCTACTCAGAACACCGGTATGAGAACGAGGTCCCCATGCTGCTGCCCTTGATCTTGCTTTAATGGAGAAAAGAAAAGGAAATCATTCACAGAGTTTGGTCCCTGTGCTTCTACTGAGACCACAGTGCCACCGGTGCCCCCATACCAGAGTGCCTCGGTCACATGGGTCCCTCCCCGAGCCCAGCCAGGCAGCCCTTTGCACACCACTTACACGGGCACCGCGGGTCAGAAGCAGCCCCAGCACCAGAAGTTCACGTGACCCGCAGAGAGTGCAGTCCTGAGTTTGCTCTGGGAAACGATGACAGCGAAACACAGGTCTGCTGTGAGGCCACCTGCACCCTTAAGTTTCTGCTGCTTGCTTCTCGGTCAACCCCTTCCAACTCAGGCTGGTTTAAGTGGTTACTTGTTCCGAGACTTCTCCTTAAATTTTCTTTTTAAGTTTATTTATTTATTTATTGGAGAGAGACAGAGACAGTGCGAGTGGGGGAGGGGCAGAGAGAAGGGAGAGAGAGAATTCTAAGCAGGCTCCAAGTTGTCACCGCAGATCCAGAGGCAGGGCTCCATCTCACCAACTGTGAGATCATGTCCTGAGCTGAAACCAAGAGTCGGACGCTCAACTGGCTGAGCCACCCAGGCGCCCCGAGACTTCTCCTTAATATAGCTCTGTTCCTGATTAGATGATTCTCTCACCATACTCTGATTCCATTTTTGGATTTTCTTTCTGACCCATTAGTTATTCAGGAGACTGTTCTTAAATCTCCAGATGGCAAGGTTTTTCTGTGTTTAAGTGCTTTTGTTATTCATGCCTGGCTCATGACATTGTGAGAAGGGGGACAGTAGACTAGGTGGGTCCTCTCCCCTGCATTATTAAAAAACATTATTCCAACGTGCTATCACAAGCCTTGTGCTGAAATGCTGAAAGCACCCCCATTAAAGTGAGGAACCAGATGAGGGTGCACCATCACCAGCACCGTGACGGAACGGTTTTCTGGAAGGCCACAAGAAAGGAGGGAATGCTAATGTTGGGATGGAGTGTGAAAAATATAATTATTAACATCTGATATGATTTGATACCTCCGATCCATGAGAATAAACTACAAACCACCAGAAATAATGAGCAAATATACTAAAGTGGATGGATGTGAATGGAACATATAAAAATAAATGGCATTCCTGGGAGTGCCTCGGTGGCTTAGTCGGTTAAGCGCCTGATTTCAGCTCAGGTCATGGTCTCACAGTTCGTGGGTTCGAGCCCCCCGTCAGGCTCTGTGATGATAGTTCAGAGCCTGGAGCCTGCCTCGGATTCTGTGTCTCCTTCTCTCTCTCTGCCCCTCCCCCACTTGCACTCGGTCTCTCTCTCTCTGTCTCAAAAATAAATAAACATTAAAAAAATAATAATAAAATAAAAATGAATGGCATTCCCATATACAAAGAATAGCCAGTCAGGAAGGCATAATAGAAAAAGCGTTCCATTTGAAATCGCTACAAAAGAGGCACTCATCATCAGGGAAATACAAATCAAAACCACAATGAGATACCACCTCATACCTATCAGAATGTCTAAAATTAACAACTCAGGCAACAACAGATGTTGGCAAGGATGCGAAGAAAAGAAGAATGCTTTTGCACTGGTGGTGGGAATGTAAACTGGTGCAGCCACTCTAAAACAGTATGGAGGTTCCTCAAAAAATTAAAAATAGAACTACTCTATGACCCAACAATTTCTCTACTAGGTTTTATCCAAAGGATACAGTTATGCTGTTTTGAAGGGGCACAATGTTTATAGCAGTGCTATTGACAATAGCCAAAGAATGGAAAAAGCTCAAATGTCCATTGATTGATGAATGGATAAAGAAGATGTGGAATAGAATGGAATATTACTCGTTGATCAAAAAGAATGAAATCTTGCCATTTGCAACAATGTGGATGGAACTAGAGTGTATTATGCTAAGTGAAATAAGTCAGAGAAAGACAAATATCATATGAATTCACTCATATGTGGAATCTAAGATACAAAACAGATGAACACAGAGGAAGGGAATCAAAAATAATATAAAAACAGGGAGATTAACCATAAGAGACTCTTAAATACAGAGGATAAACTGAGAGTTGCTGGAGGGGTGTTGGGTGGGGGGATGGCCTAAATGGGTGATGGGGATTAAGGGGGGGCACTTGTTGGGATGAGCACTGGTGTTATATGTAAGTGATGAATCACTAATTCTATTCCTGGAACAACAACAACAACAACAAAGACAGGGGGTGCCTGGGTGGCTCAGTGGGTTAAGCATCCAACTCTTGGTTTTGGTTCAGGTCATGATCTCACAGTTGGTAAGTTTGAGCCCCAAATCAGGCTCTGTCCTGATGGCGTGGAGGCTGCTTGGATTCTCTCTCTCCCTCTCTTTCTGCCCCTCCCTTGCTCACACTCTTTCTGTTTCTCTCAAAATAAACAAATAAACTTTAAGCAGAGAGGAAATGACAGACAAAGGAATCTTGGAACATAAAGGAAAAAGAAAGAACGTGGTAAGCAAAAATATGGGTGCATGCAGTAGGTCTTTCTTCTATTGAGTTCGTATTGTATTGTATTGTATTGTATTGTGTTGTATTTTAGCCATCTACTTATTGCAAGACATTTTGGTTGTTTCTAGTTTTTGACTATTACAAATAAAGCTTCTATGAACACTTGTGAACAGATATTTGTGTAGACATAAGATTTCATTACTCTGAGATAAATGCCCACAAGTATATAACTGATGGGCCGAATTGTGTTTAATGGTTGAAGCAAAAGGTGTAATGCTGTTCGATGGGGTTCCCAATGTATGGAAATAGATAAGAGAACTATATTTTAAGTGGAAGAGTATAAAGGGATATTAAATTAGTTAAAATTTCTATACTTGGCTCACACTGGTACAGTGTGCTCTAGAAAATAGCTTGGTAGTTTCTCAAAAAAAAAAAAACAAAAAAAAGATAACCAACCAGACACAAAACAATAACAACAATAAGCCCTAAAAATATACTCACCATATGGTCCATCAATTACACACTTGTGGGCATTTATCTCAGAGTAATGAAACCTTATGTCTATACAAATATCTGTTCACAGATGTTCAAAGAAGCTTTATTTGTAGGAACCAAAAACTGGAAACAACCAAAATGTCCTACCATATGTAGATGGCTAAAATACAATACAATGCAATACAATACAACACACACAATACAATACGACAAACACAATACAATACAATAAACACAATACAATACAATACTGCTTGGCAATAAAAGTGAATGAACTGTTGGTGGGTGGGGGGATGTGTGAAATAGGTGATGGGGATTAAGGAGTGCACCTGTTGTGATGAGCACTGGGTGTTGTATGGAAGTGTCAAATCACTAAATTGTACATCTGAAACTATACACTGTATGTCAACTAACTGGAATTTAAATAAAAACTTAAAAAAAACTATAATGAGATATCACCTCACATCTCTCAGCATGGCTAAAATTAACAACATAAGAAACAAAAGGTGTTGGCAAGGATGTAGAGAAATAGGAACCCTCTTGCACTGTTGGTGGGAATGCAAACTGGTGTAGCCATTCTGGAAAACAGTATGGAGGTTCCTCAGAAAGTTAAAAATATAACTAACCTACAATCCAGCAATTGCACTACTAGATATTTACCCCCAAATACAAAAATACTAATTTTTTAGTATTTTTACTAATTAATTTAGTTTTAAATAATTAATTTACTAACTTACTAATTTATTTAATTAATTCAGTATTTTTACTAATTATTTAGTAAAGGGATACATGCACCTGAATGTTTATAGCAACATTATCAACAATAGTCAAATTATGGAAACAGCCCAAGTATCTACTTACTGATGAATGGATAAAGAAGATGTAGATAAAGAAGATGTATCTACTTACTGATGATTGGCTAAAGAAGATGGAATATTACTCAGCTATCAAAAAGAATGAAACCTTGCCATTTGCAATGACGGGAATTGAGCTGGAGAGTATAGTGCTAAGCAAAGTAAGTCAGTCAGAGAAAGACAAATATCATACAATTTCACTTATATGTGGCATTTAAGAAAAAAACAAACAAGCAAAGGGAAACCAAAAGCAAAGACCAAGAGAGGCAAACCAAGAAACAGACTCTTAACTATAGAGAACAAACTGATGGTTACCAGAGAGGCTGAGGCAGATGGGGGTAATAGGTGATGAGGATTAAGGAGTGCACTTGTGGTGAGCACTGGGTGATGTATGGAACTGTTGAATCACTATATTGTACTCCTGAAACTAATACAACACTGTATGTTAACTAACTGGAATTTATTTTTTTTTAACTTTATTTATTTTGAGAGAGAGAGTGAGAGAGTGAGCATGATTGGGGGAGGGGCAGAGAGAGAAGAGACAGGATCTCAAGCAGGGTCCACACTGTCAGTGCAGAGCCTAACACGGGGCTCGATCTCAAGAACCATGGGATCATGACCTGAACTGAAACCAAGAGTCAGATGCTTAATGGACTGAGCCACCCAGGTGCCCCCAACTAACTGTAATTTAAATAAAAATTTTTAAAAAGTGAATTAATTGTTGATACATGCAACAACTTGGATGGAACTAAAGGGCATGATGCTGAACAAATAAAGCCAATCTTAAAACATCACTTACTATATGATTCCATATAGTCCATAAAATGACAAGTTTATAGATATGGAAAACAGATTAGTGTTTGCCTGAGGTTGGGGTCGATGGTGGTGGAGGGGGGTGGTTTCCAGATGATAGAATAGTGTACTTTACTAGTGCTGTGGTTACATGAATCCACACCTGTGATGGCATAGAACTTTACACACACATTGTACCAATGTCAATTTACTGGTTTTGATGTTGTTTTATAGTACCTAAGATGTAACTAATGGGGGAAACTGGGTGAAGCATACATGTGACTTCTCCGTACTATGTTTCTAGCTTCCTGTGAACCTATAATTATTTTAAATAGAAAAATTAAAACCAGCCAGTTTAGCCATGGAAAAGAAATTAACAAGCAATGACAAAGAATACAGTATTCAGAATGTCACAAATTCAGAGGGTCATCAAGATGGCATTTCCTGCAGTGCTAAAAGATGGATTATTCTGGACAACTAGCTAACCATATGAAAAAAAACAAAATTGCATGGCTACCTCACTCATTATATAACAACAAATCCCAAAGTTATCAATGATGTCAATATAAAAATAAAATAAATAGGGTTATAGAACAAAACATTAGTGAATTTATTTACAATGTTAGATTGGAGAGAGCTTTCTAGCAGGATACAAAACACAGAACTCATAAAAGACATACATTTGACTATATTAAAGGAAAACAAGCCTTGTACATATCAAAAATTATCCTAAATAGGGTCATGTGACTAACATCAAATTGGGAAAAATATTTACACTATCTATGATGAAAGGTCAATTTCTATATTAAAAACGATTATATGAAGCAGTCTGAAAACACAAATAACTCATTAGAAAACAAGGCAAAGGATATGAATAGATAATTCATAAGTACATTAAAATGAAAATAAATATGTGAAAAAATATACAACTTCCCATTTCATGTTCATAGATAGGGAGACTTAATATTGTTAAGATAATAACACTCCTCAAAGTAGTCTATAGATTCAATGTAATCCCTGTCAAAATTCCAATAGTTTTGTTTTTCTTTTGAAGGAAATGGCCCAGCCAACCATCAAATTCATCCGGAATCACAAGGGACCAATAGCCAAAAAAAATACTGAAAAAGAACAAAGTTGGAGGACTCATACTTACCAATTTAAAAACATACTACAAAGCTACCATAATTGAAACAGTATGGTTCTGCACTAAGAATAAACATATAGACCAGTGGACTAGAATTGAGAGTCAATAAACTCATACATCTATGGCTAATTTAATTCTTAACAAGGATGCCATGAGAAAAGAATAGTTTCTTTTTTTTTAATGTTTATTTATTTATTTTTGAGAGAGAGAGAGAGAGCGAGTAGGGGAGGGGCAGACAGAGGGAGAGAGACAGAATCCCAAGCAGGCTGCATGTTGTCAGCACAGAGCCTGATCCAGGGCTCAAACCCATGAACAGTGAGATCATGACCTGAGCTGAAACCAACAGTCAGATGCTTAACTGACTGAGCCATCCAGGTACCCTGAAAAGAATAGTTTCTTTAACAAATGGTGGTGGGAGAACTGGATAGCCACATGCAAAAGAATGAAGTTGGACCCCTCCCTCACACCATAGACAAAAACTGACTCAGAAGAGTTCCATGACCTAAATATAAGAGCTAAAACTATAAAACTCTTAAGGAAAATATAGGGATAAATCTTCATGAGATGATATTTGGCAATGGATTCTTGGATATGACACCAAAAGCATAAAACAAAAGAAAAAAAACCCAGATAAATTGGACTTCATCAAAATTAAAAGCTTTTCTGATTAAAAGACATTATCAAAATGTAAAATGACAATCTACAGATTGTGAGAAAATATTTTCTTCTCCTTCTTCTCCTCCTCCTCCTTCTTTCTTTCTTTTCTTTTTTTTTTTTTAAAGAAAGCTCTATGCCCAACATGGGGCTTGAACTCACAATCCTGAGATTAAGAGTTGCATACTCTACTGACCGAGCCAGCCAGGTGTCCCAAGAAAATATTTTCAAATCATACATCTGACAAGGGTCTGGTATGCAGAATATGTCCGGAATATATATTCAATATAAAAAGAACTCTTACAACAACAGAAAGACAACCCAATTCAAAAATGAGCAAAGGACCTGAACAGGCATTTCTCCAAAGAAGACATACACATGAAAAGACATACACATGTCAACAAGCACATGAAAAGATGCTCAACATCATTAATCACGAGGGACATGCAAATCAAAACCACAATGATCTATGAATTCTGTTCTTTGAGAATTGCTGCTGTGAGGGTTACTGTGCTCTGTCAAACTTACATCTTATTCAATTTAAAGAAAAGACTAGGGTTGCTTAGCATCATATCCATGTTTGGATATATCCATATCCAAGCTTCTAAGTGGAGGTTCTGAGCTTTATACTGCTTAAGATTTTCATAAATAAATTTTTTCATAAATTGGTAGATTCATTTCTTGTAAACACAATTGGCTTTTCAGGATTTAGTTTACCAACTAATATTAACAAGAGTTTATATGTGCCCTTCATAAACACACACCCACACCCACACCCCACACACACAATGAGAGATCACTCACAACCATCAGACGACTATAATAAATAATAATAATACAGAAAATAAAAAATGTTGACAAAGATGTGGGCAAATTGGAACCTTCATGGGTGCCTGGGTGGCTCAGTCAGTTAAGGGTCTGACTTCAGCTCAGGTCATGATCTCACAGTTTGTGAGTTTGAGCCCCACATCGGGCTCTCTGCTGTCAGCACAGAGCTCAATTCGGATCCTCGGTCCTGCCTGCCCCCCTCCCCCACCTCTCCCCTGCTTGCATGTGCTCTCTCTCTCTCTCTCTCTCTCTCTCAAAAGTAAATAAACATTTAAGAAAATTAGAACCCTCATATGTGGCTGGGTGAGTTATAAAAAAATGGTTCAACCACTGTGGAAAAAAGTTGGTAGTTTCTCAAAAATGTAAACATAGAATTATGACTCAGCAACGTCACCTCTAGGTATGTGCCCCAAAGGAATTAAACACAGGTGCTCAAACTAATACATATATATGTATGTTTATAGCAGTACTATTCACAATAGTCAAAAGGTGGAAATGACCCAAATGTCCATTAACAGAGAAATATATACTCTTGTGGTATATCCGTATAATGGAATATTATTCAATCATAAAAAAGAATGAAATACTGATTCTTGCTACAATGTGGATGATCCAACCTCAAAAAAATTAGGGTAAGTGAAAGAAGGCAGACACCAAACATTACCTATTATATGGTTCTATTTATATAAAATATACAGAATAGGTAAACCCACAGAGACAGAAAACAGAGTAGACTGGCAGTTGCCAGGGGCTGGGGAAGGGGGATCCTTATTTAGATTCCTTTCTTCTTTCATTGGTATACATCCTAGAGTAGCTTTCTCAGAAATAGTAATATAGTGTCCAAGCCATCACATATCTGGAAATGTTATTTTTCAGTCTTTACCTAAGACTATTAGTATAGCTGTATATGGGGCTGTGCTGAGTATAACCTTTTCTACCCACTTCTGTAGGCACAGTGTTGCTGACCTCTGATCCTTAGAGCTGTGGAGAATTTTGAGGCTCTCTGCTTTTTTTTTAATGTTTATTTTTTGAGGTTGGGGGGCAGAGAGAAGGAGACACAGAATCCCAAGCAGGCTCCAGGCTCTGAGCTGTCAACACAGAGCCCAATGCAGGGCTCGAATTCCTGAACCATGAGATCATGACCTGAGCCAAAGTCAGAGGCTTAACTGACTGAGCCACCCAGGCTCCCCAAGGCTCTTCTGCTTTTTGACACTTTGCAGACACAGGTCATGTGACCACGTTATGGTAGCTTCTTACTTCTTCCTTAGAAGTTTATGGAATATCTTTGGTGTTTTGTTTTTTTTTCAACTCTTTAAGTTTATTTATTTATTTAGAGAGAAAGCACAAGTAGGGGAGGAGGGGAAGAGAGAGAGAGAGAGAGAGAGAGAGAGAGAGAGAGAGAGAGAGAATCCCAAGCAGGCTCTGAGCACAGAGCCTGATGAGGGGCTCAATCTCATGAACCGTGAGATGATGACCTAAGTCAAAACCAAGAGTCCGAAGCTTAATGGACTGAGCCGCCCAGGCACCCCCTTTTTTGCTCTTTAAATTAAGATACTTTGCCGCATGGAATCTATCCAATTTACCTTGAATTCAGTAAGTCCTTGGATACATAGATTCAGAATAGAAAGCTTTCATTATATCATATATTCAATTATTTATGTTCCTACTGCTAGGGCTCTTTCCCATTTATTCATCATCCAACAAATGTTGAGGCTTTACTTAAGTGCCAGACACTACAGATGCATGAGTGAGTTAGACATGGTCTCAGCTCTCACCGAGCTTTAGTTTGGTGGAAAAGCAGCCACCTGATGAACCAATGATTAACAAAGTGTGATATGGGTACAAGAGGGAAGTTCCAGACGCGATGGATCACAGGCAGGGGGACTTCTCTCAGCCTGGGGGCAGGGGGAAGGTCTCAGGAGCCTATGTGGGGGTGGGGGTGGGCGTGCGGAAGGGAGGAGGCTGGGAAAGAGTTTCAGGCAGAGATGCAACGTGTATGGAAGAGCCAGGAGAGCCTGGAGCTTGGAGGGAGTACAGAACAGTTGCGGAAGCTCCACGTGATTGCCTTACTTTATGGGTGGGTGGGTATCTGTTTCCTCTTTAGTCTCTGCAGGCTGTTAAAGGAGCATCCGCCTAGTGCTGGAAGATTTATCTTCCCGAGCGTGAGCTCTCTGAGGGCAGGAACTGTACTCTGGTCACCACCACCACCCAGCATGGGGCTTGGGAGAGGGTCCGGACTCTGCCATTAACTACAACTAGTCTTAAAAAAAAAGACTAAGTGGGGCGCCTGGGTGGCTCAGCCGGTTAAGCGCTGACTTTGGCTCAGGTCATGATCTCGGCAGTCAGTGGTTCGAGCCCCTCGTCAGGCTTTGCGCTGACATCTCAGAGCCTGGAGCCTGCTTCGGATTCTGTATCCCCCTTCTCTCTCTGCCCCTCCCCCAGTTATGCTCTGTCTCACTTTGTCTCTCAAAAATAAATAAATGTTAAAAAAAAATTAAAAAAAAATAGACTAAGCGATTTCCCTTCCCACTCCCTGCCTCCTCAAAAGGCAGGTAAATGTCTATATGAAGAAAGGGAGGCAGGAAAGCAGAACCCCCTGGGTCCACTTCTCAGAGACACCCCCAACCCTGCCTGATGGCAAAGCAAGATCACTGAGCCCACGTGGGTGGTGGTGATAACATGTGTAGGACAGCCAGGTTTCTGGCATCCAAAATGCACCAGCTGCTGCCCACGTGCCTCTCTGCTCCCAAGAACAGGTGAAGGCAGGTTGTTGAAGAGTATGTGTCTCCGTTTCTTTTTTAAATTTTTTTTTTAACGTTTATTTATTTTTGAGACAGAGAGAGACAGAGCATGTACGGGGGAGGGTCAGAGAGAGAGGGAGACACACAATCGCAAGCAGGCTCCAGGCTCTGGGCCATCATCAGCCCAGAGCCTGACGCGGGGCTCAAACTCACGGACCGTGAGATCCTGACCTGAGCTGAAGTCGGACGCTTAACTGACTGAGCCACCCAGGCGCCCCTGTGTCTCCGTTTCTTGGTGAGAAACCTGGGATGTGTGAATGCTGGCTCCCTCTTCCCTGGGAGCAGCGTTACTTAGATTCAGCCCCTGACCCTCTCCAGAAGGAGTTAAAACCCAGTCAAGGATCCTGACATCTGCTGAGTACAATTACACACTCTCTCCTCTGATTGAGGTCCTTGTCAGGGTGGTACTGTGATATGTGGGGATGAGCCTACCCTCCTGGGCGGGTGTCATGGGTTTGTGCAGGCAGCGGGAGGAATGCAGACACAGCCCACCATGCTGAGCTAACATCAGACTCTGCATTAGCCACATGTCTAAACGCAACCATGTCTCCCCCACGTCCAGGCTTGGCCAGCCTCTTCCTCCCAGGGCCGGCCCCTCCGAGAGCACCACCTGGACGGCCTGCCTCCTTTGTTCATGATGTACCAGCTCTGTTTAGATCTCATCTCCACGAACACTTGTACTCTCTGCTGAACTCTACACAGCTAGGGGGATCCACAGATGTTCCTCACAGATAACACTTCAAATGGATTTAGGGCTTGCATGAGACGTGTTTATGTCTACGAGGGGTCTGCTGATGCTAGGAGGAAAACAGGAGGAAAGTGCTGTTGAGAGATCCTCTCTGCCTCCACCAAGGAATAGAGGGCCCTGTGGGCAGTCATTGAGGGGGACAGGGCACACACACTTCGATGCCACAGCTGTGCCAGAACTCCGGCCAGGCACAGAGATACGGAGGAGGGAGGCCACAGCTTTTGTCCACGGCCCAGTGGGGACAGAGAGGTGAACGACCAGACTGAGCTCCTCCAGCACGCTACCTGGAGAGATGAGAGCCTGGCTGCCGACAGGTGGATATTGCAGACAGAGGGGCAGTGGGCGGGGCCAGAGGGGACTGACGGCAGGGTGGGGCTGCCAGGACTGGGCGGGGCCAGAGTGAGCTTCCATGGGAGGGGCTGCTAGGGCTGGGCGGGGCCAGAGTGAGCTTCCCAGGGAGGACTGGGCGGGGCCAGAGGGGACAAGTGGGTGGAAAGGTGATGCCAGGGCTGGGCGGGGCCACAGTGAGCTTCCCGGGCAAGGGATGTCAGGACTTTATGAGGCCAAAGAGAACTGGGGTGGGAAGGTAATGTCAGGGTTGGGAAGGGGCCAGAGTGAGTTTCCAGGGGAAGGAGATGTGAGAGTTTAGCCTTGAATCCAACTTGATGGGTTGAGGGGTGGTAGGCAAAGCAGGGTACACCACGGTCCCTCAGCCATGGGCCAGGGAGGGAGGTTCTGAGGCAGTTTGCCAAGTCATGAGATCGTCAAACATCAGTTACCCTGATGCCATTCTCCCTCAGACTCCAGACCTTCCCGTTCATTCATTCACTCACTGAATACATATTGAACACCTACTATTTGTCTGACATTGGATACAGAGAAGAAAATGAGCATACTTGTCCTTGAGAGGCTTATATTCTAAGAGGTGGGCAAAGATACAGACCCCTGGAGGGCAGCCTGCCTCACTCAGAAAGCCCTCGGGGTACTGCGTTGCTGCCCCTGATGGGCTGAGTCGCTTTGCTTCCATCGCTAGCTGGCTGCTGATCAGCACTTGTCCTCCCCTTTCTGCCTGGATCAGATCTGCCTCGGGGAAGATCTCTAGGGTGGCAGTGCCGGTCAGAAGGTCCTCTGGCTGGAATGTATATGGAGGGGAGAGGGCCCAGAAAGACCTGTTGCCTAGACCAGGATAATGTATGGGGTTAGAGAGAGATGGGTAAGCTCCACATGTATACAGGAGGTAGACATAGCCATATTTCAAGCTCTTAACCTGCAGAACTGGTAACAGTATCATTCCCATTTTACAGATGACAAAACTGAGGTTCTGAGAGATTAAATAACGTGTCCAAAGTCCCACAGCTGAGGAGGTGATTAATGGGATCTATAGTGGGAGCTGCTGAGGGTGACCCAGGTTTCTGGACAGGCGGGGGCTGATTGCTGAGATGGGGAGCATAGGCGGGCAGCACATACAACAAGAAGAAGCAGCCAACATCCGGGCGCATCACAACCTGACCCACGACCTGAGGTCTGCCCTCATTCATGTCCTGTCCCTCCTGGAGATGTAAGTCTTCTCCATCAGAAGCAAGGGGTTTCATGGGGTTAAGCATCAGCCTAGGGCCTGCTGACAAGCATGCTTGTTGAATGAATCACAACTCAACAAAAACATTCCTAACACCCGAATCAACTTCCTTTGATCCTAAAATGAGGCTTAGAATTTGGGGCAAGGCAGAACCACTCCTTCCTAATGGCTGGCTCTTCTGGACGGACACACACACATACACACACACACACGCAGAAACACACTTGTACATGAATGCACAACACGTACACAAGACGTGTTCATACACACCCTCAAACATACACATCCACATGCACCAGGACAACATAAGAATGCAGACAGATACCCATACATACAAACCACTCACACTCACACACATACATGTGAACTTCTACCTTTGGAGGCTTGATCCTGCCGACTGGTGCCTGCACGTTAATGTCTGGGAGCTCGGCCTATCTTACTTGTGTGTACCTTTTAGTTATTGCCAGTATTTCCACAGGTAAAGAATCTGATTCTATCTAGCAGCAGAAGGGAACCAGGTATGCAACATTCTGGATTCTCCGTCTGGGAGAAAACCACAGCACGGCCTCCCCATTCCATCCCACATTCCCCCAGTGAGATATCCTTATACAGCAGAAAACCACAGGGTCTGTATCAGAGGGAAATCCAACCTTTGACGATAAAGGGACATTTGAAAGAATGCCCAGGAACACCAACTTCTGATTAGACGGTTTTTATAGGTAGCTGTGCCCCTGCCCCCTCACTGCCCCCTTTCATCCAGGCCAAGGAGACTGGGTTCATTAGCAGAACAGATGTGGCTTGTCTCTACTATTAGGATAAAGATCACAAACTACCCGCAGAAAACAAGGACATTCTGAACCTGAGCAACAGCAACGACATCTGACTTGGGCCCAAAGAAAATTGCGTTTTTCCCTTCAAGTTCAATTAACAAACATTTATTCAGGGCCTGTTATTTATTCAGCTTCATGTTTCAGGCTTCTCTGTCAAGGCCTCCCCCTAATCCTGGGATCAGCCCTGAGGAAGCAGCCTTAGGCTGCCAGCAGGTAGGGCTGCAGAAAGTCCTCTGTGGAGGATCCAGTGTCTGGAAGGTCCAACACTGTGCACTCGCTGGGTTCGAATCTTAGCTCTTCCACTCAGTAGCTGTGTGACCTTGGATAAGTTACTTAACCTCTCTGTGTTTTGATTTCATAATTTGTAAATTGTGGACAATGCTAGCACCTGCCTCGGTGTTGTGGCGACTGAATGGGCTAGGACCCATAAAGTCTGAGACTTTTATGCACTCAGTAAGGATTAACTATTATCATTACTACTAACATTGTGATAATTATTAGCAAGTTAGCTCCACGCTCTTGCGTGAGCTCGAGCCTCAGCATTCTTGCTGTGTGAGACTTAAAGTTCCTCCACAGACTGGAGCCCTTACCTAAATGTCAGCCCTCCTGGCCAGACCCTGATCCTGTTTCCTCCTTGCCTGGGTTCCCATCTCAGCCATGGATCTCAGCCACGTATGAATGACTGATCCCCCCGTTTGAGTGCAGTGTGCCCTTGGCTGCACAGTCCAGCCCGCTGCCTCCTACCTCAACCCTCATTTAAACCCAACAGAGCTTGGGCACTGGGCAGCCCTTCATCTGGTCCTCCAGCCCCACAGTGACCTGTGCTGTGTGCTCAATCTAATCTCCCGTCCCACCCTAGCCCTTCGGCAGTAGCAGGATGTGGGTGAGAATGTCAGAGAGAAAGAAAATCTAAAACAAGCCTCAGATATATGCACATCATCCTTCGCATGTCTGCATCTGGAGGCGGTCTCTCCTTAAATCTCAACAGCATGGCTTTAATTTTAGGAGGACTGCAGAGATCCACGTATCTCGCAAAGACCAGATTGTGCAATTACAGATTTAATGTTTGCCTCCCCCCTCTGGAGGGAAAGCCCCAGGAGGGCAGGAGTCTGCCTGCTTTATTCACGACTTAGTGTTCAGAATGATGTCTGACTCATAGTAGGCCCTCAAGAAACACTTGTAGAATGAATGAAGCAAACACACTGCCAGTTCCCTGCCCCCTTCCATCCAGGCCTGGACACTAGTGTTCTTTTTTTTTTTAATGTTTATGTATATAGATATGTATGTACTTATTTATTTAGAGAGAGCATGCAAGCAGGGGATGGGCAGACAGAGAGGAAGGGAGAGGGAGAATCTCAAGCAGGCACAAGCCAGATGCGGGGCTCCATTCCATGAACCGGGAGATCATGACCTGAGCCGAAATCAAGAGTCACATGCTTAACCGACTGAGCCACCCAGATGCCCCTGGTCACCAGTTTTTAAGAAGTGGCATTGCCTGTTTTGTCCAACTTGGCCATGGCCACGCCATGGGTCACTGCCGCAGGACCAGGCAAGAAGAGGCAGGCTTCCAGCCCTTCAATGCCAGGGCTGAAGTTATTGATAACGACCCTAAATATTTACTGAAAATCTGTTCTGTGCCAGGCGCGGGGCTAGGTACTCCTAACCTGAATTATCTCCTTTATCCTGCCCACCCATACAAGGTACGTATTCCTGTTATTATTTTCCCATTTTGTAGATGAAAAGGGAAAGCACCAGGGGATAAGCACCAGCCCAAGGTCATAGGGCTTTAAGTGGCAGCACTAGACTTGAACCCAGGTGGCGGGTTCGAGACTCCCACCGCCCCCCCTCCCCCCCCCGCCGTGTTGGAAGGTTCCAGCTTTTTCTCCCTACTCTGCTTGCAGCTTCGGGGAAGGTTGAATAAAGCCTTCTGTCGTCAGCAGGGCTGAGTTTACGTCCCAGCCTATCACATGCTGGCCTTATGACCTGGAGGAAATCATGTCATGTCCCTCAGTTTGCTAGTCTGTAACATGGGGATGAGGCAAGCACTTCTGTGGGTCTGTCATGCAGATTCAAAACGTGGCAGAGGGCCTAATACAAAATAGGTCCTGGTTCCCTCCTCCCTGTGGTGAGATGTTACTTCCCTTTTGGCTCCCACACAAGGGGAATGTGGGCTTTGGGACTTAAAAAGGGCAAAGAATGTCCCAAACAATGGGAAACACTGAGCTCTAAAGTCCTGTGCTTTGGGTGGTCATCACGCCCACCCTGGGGGAAGGCCTGACCTCGTGGGGGCCTTTGTTGTTTTTATTTTATTTGTAGAACTTGAAACAGAGTTCCATTCCCAAGGAAAACTCCCAAGGAAACAGAAATAAAAACAGAACGCCCCCTCCCCGCTAAAGGGGTCACAGAATCCCAACCCAGGAGAGGCTAACCAGTGTTCTTTGTTCGTTGGGAACCTTGAAAACACTATCTGGTCTCATTTCCATTTTCTCTTAGTAAACAGATTAGGCTGGGGGAAAAAAAAGGTGCCATCCATGTTAAAAATTCCCACGTTGTAACCCAAACCATTTTTGAAGGCATGATCAATAACGACGGTCATGATCTATCTCACTTTGGGAGATACGGGTTGAGCTAATGAGTGTGTTCCATAAGAAAAATGATTTTCTATAGGAGAAGAACAAACATGGCGGACAGTCAGCCAAGGTATGGCTGAATGGATACTGGACTCTCCCAGAAGGGCTTGGATTTCCAAGCAGACTCTACCCTTACCAGCTGTGTGATCTTGCTCAGATCACTCAGCCTCTCTGAGCTTTGTTTTCCTCATCCGTAAAATGGGGATAGTTGCACCTGCATTGAGAGCTGAATTCAATGATGGAGTAAAGTCTCATCACAAGGCAAGCCCTCCTCTCATGTCAAACACTGTTGCAGAGGGACCTGCCCTACTATAGCAGGACCCACGACTCACTACGTTATCAGGACAGGCAGGAGGCAAGTGTGAGGCAGAGTGCACATGGGGCAAGGCCACCAGGGGCTCCTCCAGGCACTGACAGCTTCTTGCTGTGTGACCTTGGACTTATCCCTTCCCTCTTGGTGTCAGTCTCTTCTGTGCAATGAGAATCAGGCTTGATCTCAGGCCCTCCATGCTCCCCAGTCCCAAGACCATATCTATACTAGCTAATTCAAGTGCCCACATCTCCAATATGATTTAGAAGCATATAGTACTTAAGTGACAAAGGGAGCCCCTTGTGCTCCATGGGAGGTGGGGGGACAGTCCGCATCTCCGAGCTGGGAAAATGCTATCTGCAGTGAATCACAGAGCGCGTAATGGGCACCTTCCAGGTGTGAAGGCACCCCACCCCCCACATTCCCACTGAATCCTGACGCTTCCCTCAGGCAGCCGCATGTACTCCAAAGCCACTCCAACTGGTCCTTCTGCTGAAAATGAAACAGAGCCAGGCTTCACAGGAACAGGGTACCAAAGCAACTGGGAGCAAAAACCAAATCAGAGAAGACATTTGATTCTGGGGGCTGAGAGAAGGGCCAGCACGCAGTGGCCACGTGGACGACTCAGATAGAAGCGCTGCCCAAATGTAGCCATCCAGGAGGCACAGAGTCACAGACTGCAGGAGGGGGAGAGCAGGACGGTCAGTCTCCGCTCACTCACCCTTCCCGGACAAGCTCGGCTGGCCATTGTCGCCCTGGTGGTTAATGAGCAGGCTGGGAATAGGGACATTCGGCATTTCTACATCCAGCTTGTCCTTTATCTTACAGCAATATATAGTAAAACCTTGGATTGTGAGTAACTTGGTCTGTGAGTGTTCCACAAGGCAAGGAAACATTTCTAATATATAAATTTTAACTTGATAAACAGGCAATGTCTTGCAATACGAGTAGTACGTGATGCCGAACGTCACATGATCACAACTGAGCCAAGGGTTCTTGAAATTCACTTTGATATACAAGTGCTTTGGATTACAAGCATGTTTCCAGACTGAGTTATGCTCGCAAACCAAGGTTTGACTGTAGTTGGAGTCAATGGCAAGAAAAGCACTTACCTGAATATATCATCATAATTGCATAAAATAGCACCTGCAGTATTTATAATTAAATCATGATCGGGGTGCCTGGGTGGCTCAGTCGGTTAAGCATCTGACTCTGATTTTGGCTCAGGTCATGATCTCATGGTTCGTGAGTTCGAGCCCTGCATCACGCTCTGCACTGACAGCAAAGAGTCTGCTTAGGATTCTCTCCCCCTGCCCCACCACTCTCTCTGCCCCTCCCCTGCTTGCACACACTCTCTCTCTCACAATAAATGAATAAACCTAAAAATAAATTGTGATTATATATCAACGCAATGACAAACACATATACAAAGCTCTGACATGTTCCCACTTCTCCTATGATTCTTGCTGTGGCCCCAGTCCTGGAGGTCCATTTCCTGCCCTCATTGTAGCATGGGGAAACAGTCTCCATGAAGGCTTCCATATGATAGAGACCTGCACCATGTCCCACGGTCGTGGTCACAAATGTCAGGATGCTCTGTGTGCTCTAGACAGAGATGTCTGTGAGCTCCAGAGGCTGAGTGGGGGTATGATGGAGCCCTCCTGATCTAGCAAGTAATCCAAGAGGGCTGAGGGCTCAGAGGTGGGAAAAAGCCCATTTTACAGATGAGGACACTGATGCTTGGCAGTAAAATGACTTTCTTAACATCACACAGAAGTTAAATATCAGAACCCAAGGCCCTATTCCCTAAGGGAGGGAGGAAAGAGGAGATGGAGGTGATTCAAGCTCACTCTCTGCCCCAAGGAGGGCGGGCAGGAGCTAGATCAAGCAGACTTGCTTGCAGACAAGCATATATTCATTCATACATCATGAATGCATTCATTCACTCATTCATTCATTCATTCATTCATTCATTCATTCATTCATTCACAGTGTGAATTCCCCTGTGTTAGGTGCCAAAGCACCTCTCCAGTCCTCTCTAGGGCAAAGGCTATAAAAACGCTTGTTAAAGCAGCTTCACCATATTGTGCGTGGAATGTCCCGCAAACCTAAAATCTGGCCGGCCTGGTCAGGATCCTGGGGTGAGCGCTGTTCCATGGGACGCTGACAGAACAGCAAGGCTTCAGGAAAACCCTTTGATCTGGGTCCCAGTCACATCCTCTGCCTCAATCCTGCCCTGGAAGGGGCAGTAAAATGTACACATCAAGCGGAGGGAGAACATTTAATGCTCTTCTCTGGAACTGAACAAAGAGGGAAGATACCAACAGCTCTCAGAACTGAAATATCTGAGCCATCATAGTCACTCGGTGTTCTCTGTCCAGGTCAGGACTCGGGGTCCACACTCTCTTTCTTAAAATAGTAATTTCTCAATTAAACCTGAATGGTCACGGTTATGGCTCAGGGCCACCGTGGCAGGTTACTTAGCTCTGAGTTTCAGGCACTGTCCATACAGTGCACACTCTCCCAGGCCCCGTGGAGGATGCAGTGAAATCATGGGAGTAAAAATGGCACAAAGTGGGGGTTCAGGAAGTGACTGGGGGTACCCCTCTGGGTCAAGGGAACCAAAGAGGGGTCCTGGCCCTCACCTCCTCCTCCTCGGCGGGCAGTGCAGCGTAGAAAGGGGCAGAGTGGGAATCTAGTTGGGAAGGCATGATTGATTCCGTGCCCAGGTAGTACTTCTATGCCTTGGCGCAGGGTATGCTTTGTGACCGTCAGTCTCCCCCTCTGTACAATGCGGATGCTAATGAATATCTGGCAGGACCTTAAAGAAAGCCAGAAAAGGGGCGCCTGGGTGGTTCAGTCGGTTAAGTCTCCAACTTCAGCTCAGGTCATGATCTCATGGTTTGTGAGTGTGAGCCCCACATCCAGCTCTCTGCTGTCAGCATAGAGCCTGCTTCGGATCCTCTGTCCTCTCTCTCTGCCCCTCGCCAGCTTGTTCCCTCTCTACCTCTCTCTCTCAAAATAAATAAATAAACTTAAAAAAATTTCTTTCCTTCTGCCCCTCCCACCACACCCACACACACACATGCACTCTCTCTCAAAAAAAAAAAAAAAAAAAAAAAAAACACCAGCCAAATATGTGAAGTTCTCTGTAAAGTCTAAAGCACTGTGCAAAGGGATGCTGCCTCCCCATCTCACTGCATGCCTCAGTTTTCTCATTTGCAAATTGAGGTTATTAGTATTGACACCCCAGGGCTGTTTTGAGATGGGTAAAAATCAGGTGAGATGATAGTTGTGGAAACAGCTAGTCCATATCTGGCATGCAGAAGGTGCTCAATTAACGTTGAACCTTGGTGTGTGGTAGCCTAGGAAGGGCTGAGATGAAACACACAATCACAGGGGTCCACCTGCTGTTTCAGAGAACACCGGAGCCTACCATCGGCACCTGCCTCCAATTACGGTTTGGTTTGTTACCTGGACTCAGCTTTTATTTGGAAAGATGCTTAGATATCAGACAACTGGGAAAACAGGACAGATTTGTGTCCCTAGCCACAGTGGTGCAGTGGTCACAGGTGACAAAGGCAGGAAGCCCACCCTTAGCTACTTCCTGTTCCTCCGAGCACATCCCCAGAAAGACCCTGTGGCAACCAAGGAGGGCTCATGTTCCTGATCCTTCCCTTGAATCCACTGTAGAAATCATGGTTTAGTGTGGTCAGGAATAGTAGTGAAAACTTTAGAAATCAGTCTTTTTAGGGGTGCCCGGGTGGCTCAGTCAGTTGAGCGTCTGGCTTCAGCTCGGGTCATGATCTCACAGTTAATGAGTTCAAGCCCCACATCAGGCTCTGTGCTGACAGCTCAGAGCCTGGAGCCTGCTTCAGATTCTGTGTCTCCCTCTCTCTTTGCCCCTCCCTTGCTAATGCTCAGTCTCTGTCTCTCTGTTTCTCTCAAAAATAAACATTAAAAAAAAGAAATCAGTCTTTTAAAAGTTTATTTATTTATTTTTGAGGTGGGGGAGGAGAGGCAGAGAGAGAAGGAAAGAGAGAGAATCCCAAGCAGGCTCTGCACTGTCAGCACAGAGCCCGACACCAGGCTTGAACTCATGAAACGTGAGATCATGACCTGAGCTAAAATCAAGAGTTGGTCACTCAACCAACTGAGCCACCCAGGTGCCCCTAAATCAGTTGTTTTTAAATAAATAGCTGTATTTATAAGCAAAGATCTACAAGAACATTATCCATCCTTTGAAAAATGAAAAGGGGAAAAACCCACCCTCAAGGTTGTCAACTCAACAGAACTCTTTGTGTTTTTGTGAATTTCTTTCTAGTCTATGACCTTGTGCACATGTAGTTCCAGAGTTTTCCTCTGAGTTCATGCCTTCCTGTGTCCTGTGCTCCCCACCTTGTCATCCAGTGACTCACGTTTTCCTACAATGCCTCTTCATCTTCATAAATAGCACTTCTAATGGCTGCCCCATGCCCTGTGGCCGCCTGGGCCATGGTGATCTCATGCGTGGCCCCATGCTTTAGAGACATTCAGAAGTGGTCAAAGCCACATACCACCCCCCACAGCATGCGACTCTACCAGCTGCCCCACTGGGTGGGATCTGCTTTCACCATTTAAACATGGACTATCAGGGGCACCTGGGTGGCTAGTCGGTTGAGCGTCCAACTCTTGATTTCAGCTCAGGTCATGATCTCATGGTTTATGAGATCAAGCCTTGCATTGGGCTCTTCACTGACAGTGTGGAGCCTGTTTGGGATTCTCTTTTTCCCTCTCTCTCTGCCCCATCCCCTGCTTGCACTTGCCAGCACGCATGTTCTCTCCCTCTCTCAAAATAAATAAATATTTTTTAAAAGTATATAAACATGGACTATCAAACAAGCCACAGATTAGGAGAAAATATTTGCAATATAAAGGACTGTTATCCAAAATAAAAAAAGAACTTGGGGAGCCTGGGTGGCTCAGTCTGACTTTGCTTTCAGCTCAGGTCATGATCTCATGATTCATGGGTTCAAACCCTATACTGGACTCTGCACTGATGGTGCAGAGCCTGCTTGGGATTCTCTCTCCCTATCTCTCTGCCCCTACCCTGCTCACACTCTCTCTTTCTCAATAAGTAAATAAATAAACTTAATAACAACAACAACAAATATATACACACACACACACACACACACACACACACACACACACACAAACACACACAAAGAACTTTTAAAAGTCAACGAGAGTCAAAGACCTCAACAGACACCCTCACTAAGAAGATACACAGATGGCAAATGAGCACATCAAAAGGTGCTCCACATCATATGTCATCAGGGAGGTGCAAGTGTAAACAACACTGAGACACTGCTACACACCCAACAGAATGGCCCAAATCCAGAACACTGACAACACCGAATGCCATCAAGGACAGGGAGTTACGGGGACTCTCATTCATTGGTGGTGAACGTGCAAAATGGTACAGTCCCCGTAGAAGATAGCTTGTCAGTTTCTTACACCACTACACATACTCTCACCATATGATCCCACAGTCCACTCCTTGGTATTTACACAAAGGAGCTGGTACACAAAAACCTGCCATTTACAGCAGCTTTAATCATTATTGCCAAAACCTGAAAGCAGCCCATCTGTCCTTCAGCAGGTGAATGGATGAACAAAGTGTGGTACCTCCAGACAATGGAACAGGATTCAACACTAAAAGGAAATGAACTATCAAGCCACAAAAAGATACAGAGGAAACTTAAATGCACATCACTAAGGAAAATAAAGCAATCTGAAGAGCCCGTATGCTAGGTGGTTCCAGCTATGTGATATTCTGGAAAAGGCAAACCTATGGAGACAATAAAAAGTTCAGTGGTCACCAGGGGTCTAGGGAGAAGGCAGAGATGAACAGGCAGAGCACAGAGAATCTTCAGGACAATGAAAATACTCTGTGTGATGGTGGATGTGGGTCACGCATTTATTCAAACCCATGGAAAGTACAACTTCAAGGGTGACCCCTCAGGAAAACCAAGGACTGTGGGTGACAATATTGTGTCAGTGCAGGTGTATCCATCTTAATGAATGTGCATTGATAATCTGGGAGGCTCTGTGTGTGTGGGGGGTGTATGGGAAATCTCTGCATATTTCCCTCAATTTTGCTACGAACCTGAACAGCTCTAAGCAATAAAAATCTATTAAAAAGCAGAACAACAGGCTGATGTTTCAAAGAGGTTTTATTTTCTTTCCTGGATCATAAACTATGATTTGGTGGCACCCGCAGCGGTCATGGGGGCTTCCCACAGTATAAGCCATCTTTGGGCTGCTGGGGGATGTTCCTTCCACAGCCCCTCAGGTAAGTGTCCAGCTCCTGTCTCAGTCCAGCACCAGGCCACCTCCATGGCCACACTTAGGAGACCCACATTCTGGGCTCCTGTCCTGTACAGGAACTCCAGGGAGGAAACTTTGCTTATCCCAAAGCACAGGGGCCCACACTAAAATCCTCCCATGGTGGGCTTGCTCACTTGTGCCGCCTTTGTGGGAATTGGGTGGGTCAAAATGAGCTAAATATTGCTACCACTAGGGAAAGCAGGGACAGAGCCCCCAAGACAACACCGTGCTCACATTGAAACAGTTACCCTTGGGGCACCGGGGTGGCTAGGTCGGTTAAGCATTCGACTTGGGCTCCAGTCATGATCTTGAGATTCATGGGTTTGTCTGTGCTGACAGCTCAGAGCCTGGAGCTGCTTCAGATTCTGTGTCTCCTTCTCTCTCTGCCCCTGCCCCACTCACACTCTGTCTCTCTCTCTCTGTCTCAAAAATAAATAAATATTTAAAAATTAAATTAAATAAGTTCTAGAGGTGTTATGTATGGCATGGTGACTATAGTTAACAATCCTGTATTGTACATTTGAAAGTTGCTAAGAGGGTAGATCTTAAAAGTTCTTATCACCAGAAAAAAATTTTGTCACTCAGTGTAGTGATGGATATTAACCAGACTCATTGTAGTGATCATTTGCAACATACAGTTGACTCTTAAAAGTGGGGATTAGGAGCACTGACCCTTCAGGCGGTTGAAAATCCACATGTAACTTTTGATTCCCCCAAAACTCAATTACAAATGGCCTACTGTTGACCAGAAGCCTTCCCAATCACGTAAAGAACTGGTCAACACATATTTTGTATGTTTTATGTTTCACATACTGTAATTGTTACAATAAAGTAAACTAGGGAAAAGAAAATGTTATTAAGAAAATCAAGGAAGGGGCCCCTTGGTGGCTCAGTGTGTTGGGTGTCTGACTTCGGCTTAGGTCATGGTCTCACCATTCGTGGGTTGGAGCTCCACATCAGGCCCTGTGCTAACAGCTCAGAGCCTGGAGCCTGCTTCGGATTCTGTGTCTCCTTCTCTCTCTGCCCCTCCCCTGTTCTCTCTCTCTCTCAAAAATAAATAAATATTTAAAAAATTAAAAGAAAATAAAATCAAGGAAGATGGGTGTCTGGGTGGCTCAGTTGGTTGAGCATTCAGCTCAGGTCATGATCTCATGGTTCATGAGATCAAGCCCCACATCGGACTCTGCACTGACAGTGGGGAGCCTGCTTGGGATTCTTATCTCTTTACCCCTTTCTCACTCACTCATGCCCTCCCAGTCTCTCTCTCTCTCTCAAAATAAACATTAAAGAAAAAAGAAAATTGAGGAAGAGAAAACACATTTATAGTACTGTATGTATATTTATTGCAAAAAATCCACATGAAAGCAGACTGGACTCAAGTCATTCAAACCCTGGTTGGTAAAGGGTGAACAGTATACAAATACTGAATCAGTGTGTTGTATACCTCAACCTAATATAATGTTGTGTGTCCATTATAATTCAATTAAACAACAACAAGTATCCTGGGCATTAACCATGTGCCAGGGCCATGCAGGGAGACCCCTTCTCTCCCCCTGTCCATTTATCCACTTGTGGTCTTGACCACAAGTTATGGGAAGGAACTGTCTGCAATCTCCTACCCCCTCACCAGACCTGCCATGCAGCAGTAGGAAAGAGGTCTGTGGCCAGCGGTTGGGGCAGGATTTGGCCACCATGGCCTGTGTCCTCCCATTGGGTGGGCACAAGTGTCTTCACTGTCCCAGGCCCTTGAGGAGGCATGGATAGGACCCACCGATGGCTGGCTGTGTGTCTGCATGTTACCTTCCTGGACCTCACAGCCTGTTTGGCCCCGGGGCCAACCCCTTCCCTCTAGCCCAGTCTTTCCAGCAGCAAAGCAGATGTTCTGAGCCCGAGAAGTCTGTTTGTTCAGTTGCTTCAGATCTCAGACGGCAGAGGAGTAAGGGGGAATCAGAGGTCCTGGCATGGTGTCGCCAGAGGAGACTGAGTCCCTTCTGTGGCAGAGAGAGCAACTGACTTCCATCCAGGCAAGAAAGCACTGAGGCTGGCCACCCTTGCTGGAACCTGAGGGATCCTTGGGCCAGCTCTTTTGCTTTGTATTTTATTAGTATTATTATTATAATGTTTATTTATTTTTGAGAAAGAGAGAGGGAGCATGAATGTGCCCACACGCGAGCAGGGGAGGGGCAGAGAGAGGGAGACACAGAATCCAAAGCAGGCTCCAGGCTCTGAGCTGTCAGCACAGAGCCCGACACGGGGCTTGAACTCACAAACCACCGTAACTCGAGAACTGTGAGATCAGGACCCGAGCCAAAGTCGCTACTTAACCGACTGAGCCATCCAGGCACCCCCTCTTTTGTTTTTTAAACTGAAGGGATAAGAGCATAAGGAGAAGTCATCCTGGACCAAAAATCAAGAGACTTTTCTTGTTAAGAATCTCAGTGCGCTGGACGCTGCAGGGCCAGGATGAGACGCACCCCACAAGCCTCCGAGTTTCTCGTTATTTTTCTGAAACTTTAAGCAATTAAGCCTAATTACGTGGAATTGTAATATAAAAGCTGAATATAAACTCCAGTCGTTTCTGCACAGAAACCACAAATTCCCTCGGGAGGGACAAGTGGCTTTGTGTTTACCCGCTTGGGGCCTCAGTGCTTTGGCCCTGGAAAGCTAGCCAGACCCGCACATGCCAAGCTCAGTGTGGGGCCCGTGACCTGCAGCCACCCTGGCAGTGACAGGGAACCAGGGACAGCCCCCCGGGGCCTCGCCCCCGTTCTCTTCCTCGGCAGTCTCTGTGACCAGGGCTGGGTGAATGTTCTGGCCCGGGCTCTGTAGTCAGGAGCCGCTGCAGGGCACCGCAGCCCGGCAGGCTGGATGGTTTCTCGTGGCTGCCAGGCTCTGCCCGGTGCCCGGCAGCCCCTGAACCAGGACAGCGGCCATTTCTCCTGACCTCATTATGTCAGCACCCAGAATGTGCGCTGGGGCAGAGCTGGGGACAGGATGTCTCCTGCTCTTCCAGTACACTGTCACTCTCTCAGCCTGTGGCGATTTATTTCAAGGCTTCATTGTGTTCCTGAAGCAGGACCAGCATCTAGATTTTAGCCTCTTGGCTGCCCGATGAGGGCTGCAGAAGCAGAAGGTACCAGCCCAGCAGCCCCGGGTCTCAGATGCTCCAGCAGGAGTGCGGGGTGGCGGGCGGGAGAAAGGGTTGCCACTGAATCTGTGTCACTGCCCTGCCAACTCCCTTCCCACACACAGGAGGCACGAGGGCCAGCACACAAATGGGGTGGCCCCTCAGGTGAGCTTCCTGAGACTCTACTGCACCCCAGAACCACGCAGGCCAGCGTCCTTCTTGCCCACCTTTGGCAGAGGCAAATAGGTAGGAATGTTGGCCTATGGTGGGTACCTGGCATCTGAGCAGCTGTAAACCTCACTTGGTCTTGGGCATTGGGTGGTGTCCCCATTCTACAGACAGTTGTGGGGGGGTGCGCCCCAGGGGGTGCAATATTGCATCCCAGGCACCAAAGGGCCTGGCCTCAAGCCCAGTGTTCTTGCCACCACACTGATCCCTATCTTCCTGGTGGGGCCACCAGGTCTCTTGCCTGGACAATGCAAAGCCCCCCAGATATCTCTCCCAGCCCACGTCCACACTGATGTCAGAGTGACCTTCTGAATACATGGCCCTGACTGTGTCCCTCCCTCCCTGATCTACCCTCCATGGCTCCCCCTGGCTCCTACCAGGTGCCATCCATGTGTCTCCACTGAGAGGGTCTTGAAGGGCAGGGTGGCTCTATTTTCTCCCTCCATCCAGTGGCTTGACTCTGTCCCCACCACACTCTTCACCCTCCAAGGCACAGCTAGAACTCAGGTTTGGTCTGTCCCCACTGACTGTGCTCTGCATTCTGTCGAGGTCACCCTTCTACATTCCTGGTCCAGGCGGGCTCTGGAGCCAATGCTCACACCTTGTCCCAGCAGGTCCCATGGATGTTGTTCATTTAAGGAGGTCAGCCAGTAACTCCCTCCCCCAAGGTCTGCCGGGAAAGACACATGTACAATTGTTTGTCACCATGCTGGATTTTAAGAGCATTAAATACTTATGGGCTTTCCAGGGCCTCTGCCCACTGGAATTCTGCCACCGTTGCCAAGAATTCCAAAACTGGATTCCGATTTCCCAAGTATGTGACTGGCATTAGCTGCCCCATCCCATCCTGAGGGCTCGGTGTCCCCTGGAAAGGATAAAATGGGAGCTGGGAAGAGAAGAAAAAGAAGAGCGGTGCTTTGTCTCTTCCTAAGGGCTGTCAACCCCCTGGCCTGTCCACCTCTGTGGCAAAGGTCTGCATATGCGTGCACGTGGTGAGTGCACACCAGTGTGAGTGTGCAGGGAACACAGGGGCCGATCTCCAGGCAGGGTGTTGAGAAAGGAAACCGACAAAATCCCATGGTTCCTTTAAATGGCATCTTTGTGGGGGCATCTGGGTGGCTCACCTTCTGACTCTTGGTTTTGGCTCAGGTCGTGAGTTCAAGCCCCGCATCGGGCTCTGCACTGACAGCATGGAACTTGCTTGGGGTTCCCTCTTTCTGCCCCTCCCCAACTTGTGTGTGCACGCACTCTCTCTCTCTCTCTCTCTCATAATAAATATGGAAATATAAGAAATAAATAAACACAAATAAATAATATTGAAAAACATAAATGGCATCTTGGGAAATAAGGGCTTCTGATGAAATGAGAAAGAGATCATCTGTTTGCTCGATTGAATGAACATGAGTCATGTTCTCTGAGGGTCTGTGACCCTTCACTCATGTTCATGTGGAGTTGCCAGGTATGGTGGGTCAGAAGTGAGTGAGCAGGTCCAAACCTGGGGAGTCAGGCAGCAATAAGTCCACTGTGCTGGTGTGTTAATGCAGACCCAGAGACGGCAGCACAGAGCAGGGAGACATGGGAGGAGGTGGCAAGGAAGATGGGCTTTGAAGGATGAGCAGAGTTCTCCAGGCAGAGGAGGCAGATGGGAACCCAGGCAGCAGGTCCAGCATGAGCAAGAACACAAAAGGTGAGTGAATGGTCGGTTTATGGAAGACAAGTGGGCGAGCTGAGGGTGTGGGTGATGGAGGACTCGCAGGAAAGGAGCCCAGAAGGCCAGTGGGCCCCTGCGGGGTGAGGGCTGGATTTGGGCCTGCCAAGCTCAGGAGCGACTCTGGAGTTACACACAGGGTATGTCCTGGTTGGAGCTGGCTTTAGAAAGTTCATTCTGGGGGCAGAAGCTTATTCAAAGAAAGTTCTGGAATACAACTGCCATGATGAATTTCTGAAAGACACTATGGTTAAATACAGTTGAGGGGCACCTGGGTAGCTCAGTCAGTTAAGCATCTGACTTCGACTCAGGTCATGATCTCCCAGTTCATGGTTTCGGGCCCTGCATCAGGCTCTGTCAGCGTGGAGCTCGTTTTGGATGCTCTGACCCCTTCTCTCTCTGCCCCTCCCTCGCTCATGTGCATACACGCGCGCTCTCTCTCTCTCTCTCTCTCTCTCAAAAATAAACATTAAAAGAAAATACAGTTGAATAGTGGCCCCCAGAGATCTCCCTGTCCTAATGCCCAGAATATGTGAGTGTCATCTAATGTGGCAAAAGGGACGTTGTGGGACTTTGTAGATGTGATTAAGTTAATGTTCTTGAGATGGAAGAGAGTATCTGCATTATCCAGGTGGGCACTAAAGGTGACCACAAGTATCCTTATAAGAGGGAGAGGAGAAAGCCAGGTGACCATGGAACACAGACCAAAGTGATGTGGCCACAAACCCAGGGATGCTGGCAGCCACTGGAAGCTGGGAAAAACAAGGGATGCATTCTCCCCTGGAGCCTCCCGAAGGAACCAGCCCTTCTGATACCCTCATTTTAACCCCACAAAACTCAGTTTGGATTTCCAGCCTCTAGCATTTTAAGAGAGTAAATGTAGGTTGTTCTAAGCCACCAAGTTTGTGATAATTCGAGGCCACTCATGTGGCCTACAGACACCCCTCGAATTGCTGCACATTGCCAGCCACGAAACCTCTCACACTGAGAAGGATTCTATCAAAGGTGTCTGTGATTATTTCAGCTAAGTAGGTTAAACATGGGCTGTGGAAAAACATCTTTTACCCAAACTTTCTAGAGGTAGAGAAGAGAAATCATTTTAAAACTCCTGATGAAAAAGAAAAGGACATTTGCAGCATGCTTTTAAGGTCTCAGAATAAAATACTGGCATTTCCTTAAGTGTTGGAGGACTCTGGCTGCAATTAACCACTGCAGAGCCTTTCAAGGAAACTCTTAGGACACTTTCCTTTTATTTTGAAGGCTTCTGAAAAAAGTCTTTTTTTTTTTTTAATGTTTACTTATTTTTGAAAGAGAGCATGAGCAGGGGAGGGTGAGAAGGACAAAGGATCTCAAGTGGGATCTCTGCTGCCAGCAGTGAGCCCAATGCAGCACGGAAACTCAAAAACTATGAGATAATGACCTAAGCCAAAGTCAGAGGCTCAACTGATTGAGCCACCCAGGTGCCCCAGAAAAAAGTCTCTTACATCTATTCATACAGACAAGGTCGAACTAAGAAAAGAGAAACCACTACAAGTGTTTACAACAGAGGGAACCGAATGCAAGGGGCTACTCAGGTGTTGGAGGAGTCGAGCAGCTAGACAGAAGGTGTTTAAAATAACCCAAACTTTAGCAACAGCAGGAAGCTACTTCCACCCCTAAGCTCAGGTGACAAATGAAAAGAGACTGGGTTACTGGATCTCAGGGACTGAGTCACCAACAAAGCTGGAACTCCAACAGGCCACGTGGCCCGAGACAAGACAGATGGGGAGAAATACCCTAGCTTCTCCCTTCCTCCTGCCCTCTAACTTCCTCCTGCGATCCTATTGGCTGAACCCAGCAGGAAGTCAGGAGAGCCCAGAGCAGGGGAGCACCAGCTTGCAGGGGTCAGTCACCAGTGATCAGAGCAGAACAGGAAGCAGGCTGAGGGCATGCAGGCACAGCCATTTATCTATGCTCTCAAACACCCAGAACTACTGAGACCATCAAAGCTCAGGTCTCCTGAGCTTTTCACTCTCTGAGAGGCCTTTTTCCCTCCCGACGCCAAATACCGTGGCATTACTTCTAAACTTGCTTCACCAACTCTCTATCACCAGCTAGGGGTTCTCCCATTTAACTCGAGTCAGACACTAACTGCCAGGATTTAGCACAGACCCCACAGGGTTCAAGGCTCAGTCCCAAATATTAGGCCACTCGTACTTCTGAACAAGTGGCTATAAACCGGGGGTACCCGTGAACCCCTCCTTGGGTCTGCGAATTCTCTAGAAAGTCACTTTACTGATATTTACTGGCTTATTAGAAAGGATACAGATGAACAGCCAGATGGAGGAGCACAGAGGGTGAGGTTCAGAAATATCCCAAGAGCAGGTGCTTCTGTCGCCATGGAGCTGGGTGTGCCACCTTCCCAGCATGGAAGGGGTCTCTCCCGGCTCCTGACTCTCCCTCTTGTTCCTCGTGCCCACCCATGCTGAAGTTCTCCAAACCTTGAACCTCATCCTTTAGGGTTTCATGAAGATTCCATTACTAGGTGTAACTGATGAAATCATGGGCCATTGGGTAATAACACTCAATCATCAGCTGTCTCCCAACCTGGAGGTGGCGGTGGGGCAACTGAAAGTTCCAACACTGTTATCACAGATTGGTCTTTCTGGAAACCAGACCCCATCCTGCAGTTACCTGGGGGCGCTTACTACTCAAGATTCCAAGATTTCAAGGGGGCTGTGTGCCAGGAACCAGGGACAAAGACCAAATATTTATTTTTCATTACAGCACACTCTCTTTCATTTAACCCTCTGCTGTGGGCTCAACTGTGTCCCCCCAAATTTATATGTTGGCGTCCCACCCCCAGGACCTCAGAACGAGGTGGTTTTTGGAGACCAGGGCTTTCAAGATGTAACTAAATTAAAATGAGGTCATTAGGGTGGGCCTTGGCCAAGGGCAACTGTCCAAACAAGGAGAGATCAGAACACAGATGTGCACAGAGGGAACATGTGAAATCACAGTGGGGGGCACCTGGGTGTCTCAGTAGGTTAAGCATCCGACTCTTGGTTTCAGCTCAGGTCATGATCTGGCAATTTCTTGAATTGGAGCCCTGTGTTGGGCTCTGCGCTGGCAGTGCAAAACCTGCATGGGATCCTCTCTCTCTCTCTTTGCCCCTCTCTTACTTGCTCTGTCTCTATCTCTTGAAAGAAAGAAAGAAAGAAAGAAAGAGGAAGGAAGGAAGGAAGGAAGGAAGGAAGGAAGGAAGGAAGGAAAGAAATCACAGGGAGAAGGCAACCGTCGGAAGGCCAAGAAAAGAAGACCAAACCCGCTTACAACTTCACCTTGGGTGTCTAGCCTCTGGAACTGTGAAGAAATCTACATTAAGCATGCGGTCTGTGGTCACTGCAGCCCAGCCAACTGATACGCCCTCCCACACACCCCTAGAAGGCTGGTGCTGTAATCATCTCTGCTCTACAGATGGGGAAATCAAGGCTGAGAGAGTTTAAGGAGTGGCCCAAGGTCACACACTCACACCCAAAGCCACGTCACATGAAAGTGGCAGGCTGTGCTCTTTCTCAAGGGACTCCTCAGCTTCCTAGGGCACCCCTCAGTCATACACTCACTGGCCCGGACTCTCCCTCTTCAGGACAGGCCCCACCAGGATGGCCCCCCAAATGCCTGGACCTGGACTTGGACTCTGGGTTCTGCCCTGTGGCAGCCATGTGGCTGGCGGGGACTCTCCCATATCTGAAGCTTGTTTCTCATCTGTAAAATGGGGAGGCTGGTGAGGACAGCAGAGGCTGCTGGATCCAGAGGAGGGCTCATCCCAGACCAAGTCTCCCCTCTGGTGGCAAGTCCCCAGAACCCTGGCCTGGAGACCTCACTTTGTGCCTCACGAAGCCAATTTGTGGTAGGAGCCTCTGGTCAAGATGCTGCTGAGGAAGGGAATCCAACACTGCTGTGCCCCTCTGGAGGGCAGGAACCTCGCTCACGCATCCATTTCACAGATGAGGAAACTGAGGATGCCTCATGGCATCCTGGGGTGTTGGCCGCAGGCAAAGGGGGTATCATTTTCTCAGGGCCACAGAGTTGGAACTTAACAGAGGTGGGATTCAAAAAGCCAGTTTGATTTCAGAGCTTCTGGCCCTTTCTGAAAGGCAGCAAGTCCCTTCTGAACCACACAGCTGGTCACGTCGGCCCTGGCGCCCAGTGCGGCTCATGCAGGGCACCCCAGCCCTGACCCTGGCCGCCAGCTGCTGTTGGACCCCACGTTTCCCAGGAGCCTCTGCTGTCGAGGGAGGGGGTAGGCACCAATCCAGAGCAGCGTGCTTGACTCCGAAAGAGCACCGGATCCAGACGCTGCTTGCCCAGCAGGGTAAGCAATAATCTTTTCGTCTATTCCCAGCTCCTGGAGATTTGCCTCTCTCTGGGGAAATTACTCTGGGGTCACAGTGAAATTTCTGTGACAGCTAATAAAGTAACCTTTCGGTTTCTGGAACTAGATCCTGGAGCCCGGGCCCCCTGGGGGATGTGTGTATTGTATTTTTCCTCCTCCCTTTTAATCACCAGATGAAGTGGAAAGAGGTGAGCCGGGTGAGGGCAAGAACTCTGAGCTGAATTACCTCCTTGGCTAGCGTTCACTTTGACTTTGTCACTTGCAGACACAGAGCCCAGGGGAACAGGATGCCTCCCCTGGGGGGCCTGCAATGACCCTCAATTGTACGTAGTGCAGGAGTCCCAAGTTCGACCCTCCACTCGGCAAAGCTGAGCCACGTGCCAAGCCCAGAGAAGGGCACACGGAAAGGGAGGCCCTGGAATTCTGACCCTGGGCTCACAGAGGCTGATGAGTGGGGTTCCAGTCCTGGCTCTGCCACGTGACCCACTGTGAGGTGGGAGCCACAGTTACATAGTAGGGGCACTGTTTTCACTTAAATGGTGTATTTTGGGGTGGCCCCAGGGAAGGTTCCCCCCCCGCCCCCACCCCAACCCCCCAGCCGCCTGCAGCTTCCTGGCCCTGCTGCTGAGGAATGAATCAGACTGTGTACGAGAATCGCCTAGTACAATGCTTGCCACCTAGTTAGCACGGAATATGCTGACTGCCATTCTTTTATTGTTGTTTCTGTTAATAATAGGATATGACGCTTGCCCTGGATATGTTCACAGAACAGCGGGGGAGGAAGCCATACAGCAGGTCATTATAAACAGCATCCTAATGTGCCAGGCATTCCCAGAGGACACAGAGAGCCTGTTTAATTCTGCCTGCACATCCAGGGCCGACTTCTCAGAGCCGGTCACATTTTTTTTTGTTGTTTCATTCTTTAACGTTTTATTTGTTCTTGAGAGACAGAGCGTGAGCAGGGGAGGGGCAGAGAGAGAGGGAGACACAGAATCCAAAGCAGGCTCCAGGCTCTGAGCTGTCAGCACAGACACCGATGCAGGGCTCAAACTCACAGACCCTGAGGTCATGACCAGAGCTGAAGCCAGACGCTCAACTGACTGAGCCTCCAAGGCACCCCAGACGGTGACATTTTAACTGAGTCTCAGAGGATGCGCTGGGCTCAGGGCAGGGCAGGGCCTTTGGACAGAGGTCTGCGTGAATGAAGAGGGAGGGTGTGTGACGAGTGACCAGTAAAGACACAACCTCAGGACAGCAGCAGAACGGGGGTTGAGGCAGCCAGCCTAGAAGGGAGGGGATTCAGAGCTCCAAACTCAGATGCCTGGCGGTGTGGAGAGACAGAGGTGGAGGCAGGGAGACCAGTAAGGAGGCCGCCAGTGTCTAGAGGCAAGGTTGCAGCAGGGACCCTGAGACAGCAGAGGGTGTGGTCACAGGGGGGATCGGTGTGGCTGGAAGGGCCCAGCTGAGGTTGACTGACTTGGGAAGGGCAGGTGGAGCAGGCATGGAGGGTGGGGTGGGTGGTGGTGATGTTGTGTTTCCGAGAATGCACAGAACACCATCTCTGGTGAAAACCATCTAGAAGCACCCTGTTTCCCAAAATGGACCTCAATCAAAGATTCACCAGGGCTGCCTGAGAACAAAGGCACCAGAATGGCAGACAAGCTAGTTCCTCTTAAGGTGCACTGTGCAGCCTCTGGTGGCCCAAACAAGCCGTCCTTTCTGAGCAGAGAGGTGGGACCCAAAGATGAACCCTGCTCACTCCTCAGCCTGCCTGCCTGGGGCACAGGGCTCACAGCTAACATTTATCGGGGACTTATCCGTGTAGAATTGTGCCAAGCTCCTGGCAGGTTCAACTGATTCAATGCTTAACGGGTGAGACGCCTATTTTGCAAAGGAAGAGACCAAGGGTCACAGAGGTTTGCCTGCCAGAGTTGCAGAGCGGTGGGTGGGTGGACTGCCTGGACTGCACAGTTGGCCGAACACTTTTACAGCCTCGTCTTGAGACTCCTTGTTTCCCATCTGTTTCTGTTCCCAAGATCACAGTGTTTTCAGTGGTAGAACAGGCACATGAACCCAGAACGTCTGTCTCCAAATACAGTCTTATGTCGCTGCTGTCTACCTCGGTGGAGTATAATCTCGTCCTTTCGTTCCTGGTGGGAGGAAGCAAGCAGATGGTGTCTGATCATAACCACCTTCTGGCACTTTATGCTCTACCTGGGATGTGACAGGCCTGGGCAGAGGCTGCAGGTGAGGAACTGAGTGCAGAGCCCAGGAGCAGGCTGGCACTAGGAGCCGGCCCGCTTCTATGGCCTCTTGGGCCCCGGAACGAGTCTCAGGCTGAATTGTTCCCAGTGAGCAAGTAAATGCATGGGTCTCCTGGCCTCTGCCTTGATGTCCCAGCGGGGTCCCAGCTACCACCTGCGTGACCTGTGAACTACCTTCTGCTGCTCCTCCTGGGGGTAAATTCAGTCTCTGAACCTATGGCCCTGGTCCTGATCTGAGTTCTAAGGGCCCAGGCCCTGTGGGTGCTCACTGTCTACTTGGATCCCCTCTGCCATGGCCCCATGCCCCCCCCCATCCGTCATCTGGCCCCTCTGAGACCAGCCCTATGTCTCCATCAGCCCCAGTACCAGCTCCCTCCCCATATTCATCAGCCAAGGTGCAGACGTGAAGATGCTGATCCAGACCTGGGGGCACTGGGAGTCTGGACCCAGGGTCCCAACCAGCAAGGGGCCCAGGGACGGGGGGGGGGGGGGGGAGGAGGGATGGTGGGGCGGACCTCAGCCAAGTGCCCAGGCTCCTCACGCCGGGTCTAATTGCTGACTATGGGCTCAGAGGTCCCTGACGGCCACAGGGGAAAAAAAAACCTGAAGTTGACCCAAGGCTGCCGGTCAGGCCTCAAAAAATCTCAGCCAAAGTGTGATAATCCCCAGGGCCAAAGGCAAGCAGAGGCAGGGCTCCTCATGGCCCCTGTCTCCATTCTGAGACTCTGCTCCAGTCCACACCAAAGGATTAAGGCATTAAGCCTGAAGAATTCACATAACACCTAGAGAATGTAATAGGCCGGGACTCTTGGTAAAATGGTCCAACCTTAAAAAATAAAGCCGGCTCTGACCTCCTGCTCAAGTTACTGCTGGAAGAGTTAAAAGATGGGCAGGGACGCACAAATGCCAAACACCTGGAGGAACAGAAAGGTGCAAGCCATCATTTTGTTTATTTAATTTACTATCTGAAACTATGTGGGCAAGAAAAGTATGCATAAATGAGCTTTCCAGTGGGGTCCTGGTGACATAAACTATTTTACTTACAGGTACTCAGTTCATCGTGTGTCTGTTCTGTGTTTACGCACACAGGCGGTGTGTGGACCACAGAGTGGGCAACACAGAGCGAACATGCTGGCTCCTTACCCATGAATATCTTTAAATTCCTTCTGTAGCCATATTTATAAATATTTTATGTAAGCCAGATGGATTTATAGAACATGTGCACGGGAATCTGGTTTTGTTTTTTAACAACATGCACTATAAAATGCTTTGGAAAAATGATCTGTGCGTTCTTGAAAGGAAAAAGAAGAAAAAGCTTTCTTGGTCTACTTCCTGAAATGGCAAGAGAATCAAGAACACGCACAGGAAATGCAGGCGTTGGACACCTGTGATGGGAACGGACTCTTTGTCACCTAGACAAAGACACGTCACCTAGAGCAGTGGGTCTCCAACTTGGCTGCACATTATGATCACCTGGGGAGATTTTAAAAGTTCCAGTGGTCAGGCCTCATCCTTTACCAATTATACCAAAAGCTCTGGGTGGGATGCAGGCATCCACAGCTTGTCAAACTCCCCAGGAGTTTCCGGTGTGCAGCCGAGTGGGTGGCCTTGCCCTGGAGTGGAGTCACCCAGGAGCTGTGAACCTCTTCACGTCCAGGCTGTGTCCAGACCAATGACACCAGGACCAGCCAATAACGGTAGATCTTAAAGCTTCCCAGGTGATTCAAATGGGCAGCCAGGGCTGGGATCCACTTCCCTCAAAGGGTCTGGGACTGACCTAAGGAACAGCACTGGAGAGCTGACCTCGCTTGATGGGAATCTGAGACAGGTCAGGGGCTTCAGCACCATTGTCTCAGTCCAGATGCAAATCTTCCTCCCATGGGACCCCCACCTTCTCTCTCTCTCTCTCTCTCTCTCTCTCTGCCACTTATGAATTGTGTGACTTGGAGCCAGTTCAAGAAGTTCTCTGTGGCTCCTGTCCCCTCCATCTGCCTTGTGACTTCTCCTTCTCCTTCGGAGGTAACTCTCCACTCTGCTTCTGGAGGGATCTTTTTTGTTTTTAAATGTTTATTTATTTATTTATTTTTTAAAGTTTATTTCTGACAGAGAGAGAGAGCGAGCATGAGCTAGGGAGGGGCAGAGAGAGAGGGAGACACAGAATCCGAAGCAGGCTCCAGGCTCCAGGCTCCGAGTTATCAGCACAGAGCCCAACGTGGGGCTCGAACTCACGAACTGTGAGATTGTGACCTGGGCTGAAGTCGGACACTTAACGGACTGAGCCACCCACGCGCCCCTAATGTTTATTTCTTTTTAAGAGAGAGATAGAGGGACTGTGCTCACCGTTTGAGCAGGGGAGGAGCAGAGAGAGGGGAACAGAGTAACCGAAGCAGGCTCTGCACCATCAGCACAGAGCCCGAGTGGGGCTTGAACTCACGAACCGAACCGTGAGATCAGGACCCAAGCCAAAGTCAGATGCTTAACCAACCAACTGAGCCACCCAGGCACCCCTGGAGGGATCTTCTTAAACGCAAATATTCACATCTATCTCAAATCCTCCAGCAGATGTGGAGACACTGGAACCCTGCACACTAGGAGTAAGGAATAGGAGTTAGTGTAGCAGCTGTGGAAGTCGGTGGGACTGTTTCTTATAGTTACACACATATTTACCACACGATACAGCAATTACACTCCTAGGACTGTGCCGGGAGAAATGAAAACATATGTTCACACAAAGATGTGCACACAAATGCTCATAGAAGCAATATTCATGGGGTGCCTAGATGGCTCGGTGGTTAAACGTCCTGCTCTTGATTTTGGCTCAGGTCAGGATCTTGCAGTTTGTGAGATGGAACCCCACTTCGGGTTCTGCGCTGACGGCATGGAGCCTGCTTGGGATTCTCTCTCCCTCTCTCTGTCCCTCCCCCGCTTGTGTGCTCTCTCAAAATAAACATTTAAGAAAAAAAGAAGCAATGTTCATATAGCACCAGACTAGAAACAATCCAAATGTCCATCAGCAGGCACATATATATATATATATATATATATATATATATATGTATATATATACACACACACACACATACACGTATATACACATACATATACACATGTGTACATATGTATATATATGTACATATATGCATATGTGTGCGTGTATATATATATATATATATATACACGCACACATATATATGTGTGTGTATATATTCCACTGAGTATACCTGATCAATGGAATACTACTACTATAACATGGATGGACCGCGGAAACGTGAGGCCAAGGAAAGAAGCCAGACTCAAGCGCTATGTATTGTATGATTCCATTTGTATGAAATTCCTAGAAAAGACAAATCTGCAGAGACAGAAAGATCAATGGTTGCCTGGGCTAGGGAAACAAGTGGAGATTGACTGGAAATGGACACAGGGAACTTTCTGGGGTGATGGAAAGAGTCTGAAACTGGGCTGTGGTAGTGGTTATATAACTGTATGAATTTACTAGAAGTCATGGAACTGTACCCTTACGATGGGCAGGTTTTATGGTGTCTAAATTACAGTTGACCCTTAAACAACTAGGGGGTTAGGGGCCCTGACACCCTCCCTATGCAGTTGAAAATCCACATATGACTTGACTCGCCCAAAACTTAACTACAAATAGCCTACTATTGACAGGAAATCTCACCGATCGCATAAACAATGAACACATATTATGTATGTCATATGCATTATATACTCTGTTCTTACTATAAGGTAAGCTAGAGAAAAGAAAATGGTATTGAGAAAATCATAAGAGAAAATACATTTGCAGTACTGTGCTGTACTGATTGAAGAAAATCTGCATATAAATGGATTCATGCAGCTCAAACCCAGGTTGCTCAAGGGAACAACTGTATACTTCAAATAAAACTAGTAAAAAAAAAAAGCCTTCTGGTAGTTCATACAGGACAGTGAACGAATTCCTTGCCTGGTATGCAAAGCCCTCCACCATATGCTGATCTGCCTTTCCAGGACCCTCTCCCCAGATACCCAAGCCCCACGGAACTCTCAGCTTTTCCCAAGTGCACACATGGCCATAGTGTCTGGAACTCCTTGACACCACAGCCAGCTTCTCCATCTGGCAAACTCCTTCTCACCCTTCAAGACTCAGAGCAAGTAACACTTCATCTGAGAAGTCCACACCACTCCTATGTATCATTATGCTTATCAAAATGTCATTATTTGCTTACATATCAGCCTCTCTGGTCAGAGAGGTGCTTTTAAAACTTAAGCTACTGAGCTGTGAAATCAAACGTCATGTGCTACAACTGTTTTTTAAAAGCAAAATAAAGGGGTGCCTGGGTGGCTCAGTCGGTTGAGCGTCTGACTTCGGCTCAGGTCATGATCTCATGGCTCACGAGTTCAAGCCCTGTGTTGGGCTCTGTGCTGACAGCTCAGAGCCTGGAGCCTGCTTCAGATTCTGTCTCCCTCTCTCTCTCTCTGCCCACTCTCCCCACCCCCAGCTTGCACTGTTTTTCTTTCTCTCTCTCTCAAAAATAAATCAACAACAACAACAAAAAGGTGAAATAAAACAGGAGTGCCTGCATGGCTCAGTCAGTCAAGCACCCAACTGTTAGTTTTGACTCACGGTTTCGTGAGTTGGAGCCCCACGTCAGGATCTGTGCTGACAGTGTGGAGCCTGCTTGGGATTCTCTCCCTCTCTCTCTCTGCCCCTCCCCCACTCACATTGTCTCTGTCTCTCTCAATATAAATAAATAAACTTAAAAAAATACTTAAGAAAAAAAGAAAAGAAGCTTCTAGAGGGCAGGGGTTGCGCTGTGTTTCTCTCTGTATCCCTGTGGTCAGCATAGGGCCTGGTGCCCAGAACTCACCCGGTACAGTACCTGCTCCATGAAAGACTCTGGTTTTGTGCATATGTGAACACCTCTACCCCTGCAACTTGATTCTGTGTCCCTTTGTGTCTTATATTTTTCTCCTCTCCTACAATGTGCACATGTTTTTTTTTTTTAATAAAGTCATCATTTAACGTCATGACAATTAGAATATTCTATCTAGAGAGAAGAGCATTCTTTTTTTTAATGTTTATTTATTTTTGAGAGACAGAGAGCGAGAGGCAGAGTGTGAGCAGGGGGAAGAGTAGAGAGAGAGGGAGACACAGAATCTGAAGCAGGTTCCAGGCTCTGAGCTGTCAGCAGAGCCTGACGTGGGGATCAAACCCACGAACCGTGAGATCATGACCTGAGCCGAAGTCGGACGCAACCAACTGAGCCAACCAGGTGCCCCACATGCACATGGTATTTAAAAAAGCTGTTAGCTGATATCCTTCTACAGTTAGACTGGCAGCAATCCCCAGCAATATGTGCAAATGATTGCTATAAATCTTGAATTGTGAGACTAAATACAAATGTCAAAAACATTTTTGAGACATAAGAATTGTAATGTCATACTATAATTTAAATCTAAATCTCCAGACAAGACTGGCTACATAATTGGTGGGGTCCAGGGGCAAAATAAAAATATGGAGCCCCTTGTGCAAAAACTCTCAAGAATTTAAGAGTGTTGAACCAAAGAGAGACCCCATTCAATGTGGAGCATACAGTGATCACCTACGAAGCCTGGCCCTGTCCCCAGATCACCAAGATAGTGATGGGGGGGGTGGTGCGCAGAGAAATTTAAAAGTGCTTCTTCTTGGTCTTACTGGATGGGGCACAGAAGATCCCACTTAACTCCTGATGTTTAGAGAAACAGGGATTCAAAATGCTTTTGAAACAAGCAAGACCGCCAAGGTGCCTCTAACTGATGACACAGGGCTGGCAGATTTAGCCTTCGGCTCTACAACAAACACTGCTTATCTGTTGGCAGAACCCTCTGTACCATTTGTCCAGATCATGGAGCCCACCCAGCCCAATACAATGGCAGTGACAAAGGAAACCCATCAGATGTCTGTCAGGGGCCCCGAATCACCCATAATAGAAGGATTTGGGCTAACAAAAGGAAGTTCTGTACTTCACAGCCGAAATGTGACTGGGATGAGGACCCATGGTCAGTCCATGCCTCAGTTTCTCTGCTCTGAATACCCATCCCTGTGGCTAGGGCCTTGACTTTCTACCTGAGCTCCCATCCGATGGCCTGCCCTTCTAGAACATCCCATCAATGCCAAGTCTAGTGGCCTCATCAGTCTCCCCAGCCTAGTCCAGGGGTGGTGGTGGTGGTATATGTGGTCAAGAAGGAGGCAGAGGCGGATCTCAAGCATGAAAATATAATACAAGATCCTACGTGCTGGTAATTTCATGAAGAAAATTGCCTTTGACGTATCTGTACAAACAAGTTTGCAAATTTAGATGGGAACTTTTTTTTAAAAGATTCCCTTGCTCTCCACACAACTTAAAATGTTGTCATTTAAATTATTTGGAGCTTCTTTTGAGGAACTTTCTACCCTTACGCATGTCAGAAGCAATTTTCTAGAGTGAAGCCTTCATGAATCCAGAATTATGGGCCTGCACATCTCCCCTTCGGAGAGTTGGGGGTCAGGGTCCATAGCGGGAGTAGGGGGGTAGTTTGAGTTTGCTTCTAGCTGACTCAGGAAATCACAAGGTGCCCAAGGAACCTTACAGATCATCTGGTCCCATGGTGATTAAACCTTGTTTAAAGCAGCAGAAGGCATCTCACAGAGGCCCAGTCTATAAACGAATCAGAGTCAAACAGTTCTGGCTTTTGCTTGGCACAAGGAACCTACGCCTGATCCCCCTGATTCCCCTTTGCCACACCCTCCCCATCCCCTCTCACCCCTACAATTGAGCACAGCTCCGTTTGAGAACCCCTGGTCTATTCTGCCCCTGTTTCCTATTTTACAAGCAAAGGAGACCTACCATCACCCCAAACTTTCCCGTCTTCAGGCCAGAGATGTTTCCAGCACCCCGGGCTGCCTCCTCTGTTTCCTTTTAGACATCAGGAATTTCAGGGCCCCGAAAGATTTGAAGCAGCTTGTGCATTTGTGTGGTCTTGGTGGAGTCTGGAGTGGGCCCACTGCGTTCACCCGGGCCTGTGAATGTGTGGCCTGCAGGCCTCTGTCGGAGGCACTCATACGCATGTCCGCACCCCTACCCACCTACGGCGCTTCCCTGAAACCCATTAGGAGTCACAGAAGTGGTGCCCATGTGAAAACACTTATCATGTGCCATTTTGGTTGCAGGCAGCAAACGAACCCCACATTTAAAGGGAGCTGAAACCTGAGAGGCCTGAACTCCCCACCAGACCATCATGGAAACCCCCTGCTTTGGAAGGTGATTCAGCAGCAGACACACAGGGGCCAAATGCCCTGTGGCCACTTGCCTTCTCTTGGTTCACATTCTGGAAAGAGTTTTCAAATTTTAAACACAATAAAATTCTGGGGTTTTTTGAGTGTACTGTTCTATGAGGTTTAAGACATGCAGATTCTTATAATTGCCACCACTCAATGGGATAAAGGACAACTCCTAAACACGCCCAAAATTCCTTCACGCAATCCCCTTGAAGTCTAGACCTGCCCTGACCCCGACGTCTCACCCCCATAACCACTGATCTGTTCCCCATCGCTAGTTTTGCCTTTTCCAGAATGTGATATAAATGGAATCACGTAGCATGTAACCTTTTGCAATTAGTCTCTCTCCCTCAGCATAACACATTTAAAATTCACCCAAGTTGTTGCGTGCATGAATAATTCGTTCCTTTTTCACTACTGAGTAACATTCTGACAAAATTGTTGATCCATTCACCCACTGAAGGACATTCATTCCCCGCCCCCCAGCTTTTGGTGATTATGAATAATGCTATCATGAATAGTCATGTACACGTTTTTTTTGTGTGAACCTATGTTTTCATTTCTCTGGGATAAATGCCCAGTGGCAGGATAGCTTGGTCATTTGCTAAGAGTGTGTTCACCTTTGTAAGAAACTGCCCAGTGGTTCCCAGAGTGGCTGGACCATTTTGCATTCTCGCCAGCAAAGCAGGACGGTTCCAGAGGCGCCACACCCTTGTCCACACTTGGCACCGTTGATACGCTTTTTAGTCACTGTGATAGGCATGTGATGGTATCTTATTGTGGTTTCAATTTGCATTTTCCTAATGATTCATGATGTTCAGGGTCTTTTCATGCGTTTACTTGGCATCCATGTATCTTCTCTGATGAAGTGGCTTTTGCTTATTTTTTATTGGGCTGTTATTTTCTTAGTGTTGAATTTTGAAAATTCTTTATATTTCTTGATGTAAGTCCTTTATTGGACATATGATTTGTAAGTATTTTCTCCAAGTATGCAGCTGGTCTTTGCTTCTCATTCTATTTAGTATATTCCCACCAGAACGAAAGTTTTACATTTATGTCCCCCTTATCGATGGTTTAAAAAAATGGATTGTGGTTTTGGTTGTCTTCTCTAAGAGCCCTTTGCCTGATCTGAGATATGAAAGATTTTCTACTATAGTTTCCTCCAAGAGTTTTATAGTTTTACATTCATATCTGATCCATTTTGATTTAAAAGGTAGAGATGGTATGAGATTTGGGTTGAGGTTCACTTTTTAAAAAAATTTATTTTAAAGTTTATTTATTTATTTTGAGAGAGAGAGAAATAACACAAGCTGGGGAGGGGCAGAGAGAAGGAGAGACAGAATCTCAAGCAGGCTCCACACCATCAGCACAAAGCCTGATGCAGGGCTCGAACTCACAAACTGAGATCATGACCTGAGCTGAGATCAAGAGTCAAACGTTTAACTGACAGTGCCACCCAGGAACCCCCACTTTTTTTTTTTTTGCATATGGATGTCTAATTGTTCTAGGATTCTTTGCTGAAACCACTGTCCTTCCTTTGGTGAATCACCTTGGTCAAAAATCAGTTGACTCTATCTGGATGGGTCTATCTCTGGATTCTATGCTGTTCCACTGATCAATATGCTATCCATTTGCAAATACTACCCTGTCTTGATTAGTGTGGTGTGAATCCTCCTTGGATCCTCTTTTTCAAAATTGTTTTCACTATTTCTAGTTCCTTTGCCTTTGCATATAAATTTTTGAAGAAGCTTGTTGGGGCACCTGGGTGACTCGGTTAAGCATTTGACTTTTGGTTTCGGCTCAGGTCATGATCTCATGGTTTGTGAGTTCTAGCCCCATGTTGGGCTCTGCTCTGACAGTGTGGAGCCTGCTTGGGATATTCTCTCTCTCCCTCTCTTTTTTCCTCCCTCTCTGCCCATCCCCCATGCATGCAGTCTCTCTGTCAAAATAAGTAAATAAACTAAAAAAAAAAAAAACAATTCTAAGAAGAATAAGCTTGTTGACATCTATAAAGAATCCTGCTTGGATTTTGAGTGGGATTGCATTAACTGTAGTGAGTCTTCCAATTCATTCAATGTCTCTCCATTTATTTAGTTTTTCTTTGATTTCTTTCATCAACACTTTGTAATTTTCAGCATACAGATCCTGTGCATATTTTGTTATATTTATGCCTAATGATCTCATTTAGAAGAGAGTACTGTAATTGAGGCTACTTGTTAAATTTCAGTTTCCAATCGTTTGTTGCTGGTGTACAGAAATACAACAAGTATTTTTTATGTCGACCTTGTATCTTGTGATCTGCTAAACTCATTTATTAGTTCCAAGAGCTTCTTTTTTTAAATTTTTCTAATGTTTTTTGAGAGAGAGAGACAGAGAGACAGAGACAGAGACAGAGAGCAATCAGGAGAGGGGCAGAGAGAAAGGGAGACACAGAATCTGAAACAGGCTCCAGGCTCTGAGCTGTCAGCACCGAGCCCGACATGGGGCTTGAACTCACGAACCATGAGATCATGACCTAAGCCGAAGTCAGATGCTCAACTGACTGAACCACCCAGGTGCCCCCCAAAAGCTTTTTAAAAATAGTTCCTTTGGATTTTTTAGGTAGACAATCATATCATTTATGAATATGGATAGTTTTATTTTTTCCTTTCCAACTTGAGTGACTTTAATTTCTTTTTCCTACTTTATTGCACTTGCTAGAACTTCTAGTACAAATATTGAATAGGAATGCTCTCCCTGATTATCAGGAAAGCATTCAATCTTTCACCATTAGGTATGATGTTGGCTGCAGGTTTTTGTAGATGCTCTTTATCAGTCATACCATACTCTCCACCCCTGATCCCTGGAGACCGCTGATCCATCACTACCATCACTACGGTTTTGCCTTTTCCAGAATGTCATGCAAATGGAAAAATACCTGTTGAGATTTATCTTTGGTTTCAGGTTAAAGGTGTTACTTTCTATTTCTGAGAGTTTCTATTTCCTTTCTACTTTGCTAAGAGTTTTTATTGCAAATGGATGTTGAAACTTATCAAATGCTGTTTCTGCAGCTATTGATAGGATCACATGATAATTCCTATTTAGTTGCTAATATGAGGGGATTTTATCCATTGATTTTAGTATGTTGAACCAGTCTTACATGGCCAGAAAGTTTTAGACATGATATCTCTTACTTTCTACCATGTATTAAAGCTGTTTCAATGTATGTTATCTCCCTATGAAGGTAGAGATTGCCTTTTATTCTATTCGCTCAGATGCATCTCATGTGCTTTGAATGCTCACAAAGAATCAGGCGCTACTCCAGTTCACACACATAACCTTAATTTTCTCCAGAGCACCAGGAGGTAGATATCATTACGCCCATTTTACTATCAAGAAAACCAGCAGCAGGAGGTTAAGAGGTTCACCTTACTCACAATGGAGATCTCCCAGCCCCAAATCCATTCCTCCTCCTGCTGTAACTGTAGCCACCAGTTCATCTGAGAACCAACACTGTGTTCAGCATGGTGATGGCACACAGCAGGAGGACCATAATTGCTGATTCAAACAGATGGTTATGCCTCCTTGCACACGCACCACTGGTAAAAAACCCCTCTTGCTGGATTGCAACATAGTGTGGGCTTCCTTACATCTTATCCAAAGAAGTTTACCGGTAAACCCAACTTAAACAATCTAGCCTCAGGACAAGGGCATGGAAGTAGCAAGTTTTTACCCACTGGATTGCAATGGAAAGAGTAATTCCACTTAGACACATCATCATTTGTCTACAGTCTTTGCTAACAGGTGATTCTGAAGAAGGAAGATAGAAAATCTAGAGAGAAGGCTACGTGAATTGCAGAATGAGCAAACCCATGCAACTCCTGAGGCCAGACAGTGGCGAGTGCTGGAGGTGCTGTGGATCCCTAAGGATGAATCATTACAAATTAGCCACGTTTTGCTTCTCAACAGTGAGGTGAGTGTCACAGGTGTAGTGTAGCCAGAAGGCGCCCCCACCACCCCATCTCTGACATCTGGAATGAGGATTAGCAAACAGGTGAAAAAGTCTCTCGGGATATCCCTGTATACTAGCTGCATAGGTGTGTTTGGAAAAAGCTGTCAACCATGTTCAAATGTCTATCCTACAGCAGATCTCTTTCCATATTCTTCCCCACTAACTGAACTCAGTTTGGTTAGGGAGGACATTGAGATGTTACAGTTTCATGAAAGGTGGGTCCCCATCCCGACCCAGACCCAGACCCAGACCCAGATCCAGACTGAGGGTTGAATCATGGCTGGTTCATTCTCTTTGGATGGGCAGGTGATAATTCAGGCTAAAGAGACAGAAGAGGAAGTTTGCAGGGAAGGGCTACCTCCCTGAATGAAGGGGTAAAGCCCCGCGAGAAGAAAGCCTTTTCCTCCTATTCTTTCTTCCCTTCTGGTACAAAGACCAGGCTGGGGGTGGAGCTGTCATCTTGGGGCCACAGAAATCCAAACATGAGATCCAGAGCCAACACACCAAAGACGGTGGGGCAGAGAGAGCCCCACCAATCGTGCCATTGTCAAGCAACTGAGTCAACTCTCCAGAGGTCTGGTCATGTGAAAAGAACACACTTCTATTTGTTTAAGGCATCATGAGTCGGATTTTTCTGTTACTTGCCACCAAAGCATTCCACTTTTACTCACAGAGCCGGCTTCATCGCAGCCGCTGCTCCCTGAGAGGCTCCGTGTGGTTCCTGCCCTGAGCGTGGAGGCACTAGCCGAACGATGCCCCCTTCCCAGACACAAACCACAGGTGACATTTACTGAGCACCTGGGATATGCCAGGACGGTGCTAAGTGCTGTGTACACCTTAACTCCTTTAGTCCCGTGAAAAATAAACCACAGGCTCCAAATGGCATTAATGCCTAATCCAATTACAGTTGCAACTTGCCCCAGAAATACAGTCTTAACCGGCCAGTCAGGAATTGACTGATCAGTGCCAATGAATCTGCCACAAGGGGGCCTCTCCATTCCCCCAAAAGGAAGATAAGGTCATCAGCATGATAAGACCCCTTAAGGGAAAACAACCTAGCCTTGATAATCCTTTTCTTTTGCTAAAAACGTTCTTGCCCCCCCCCCCTAAAAATGTTCTACTTTGTACATTGGAGCTCCACTCTCATTGACGGATGGGATGCTGCCCGATTCATGAATCATTCAATAAAGCCAATTAGACCTTTCAAATTTACTCAGTTGGATTTCTGTTCTTTGACAGCCTTCACGTGAGGTAGGTGCCGTGTTATCCCCATTTTACAGATGGGGAAATTGAAGCAGAAAAGGTTAAGTAATTTACCTCATTATGTCATTAAGCTGTACTGTCTTGCTGTCTCCCTTGTCTCTCATTTCAAAAATAAAAGGTGGGGGGGAGGAACTAATACACACCCACATATACTCAAAGTAGAAATTTCAGGAGAGAACCGAGGAAAATAACCATGAAAGGAATACTCGGTAGTCTTCCCTGAGTCTTAAGCTCAAAAGGTCTCATTGAGTAGCAAATAAAATTAGTAATAATTAAAAAAGAGACCTAACTTGATATTTGGGGGAATTTATTGACATTTGCTTTATATCTTTCTTTATACAATATATTTTTATAGGTGACCATAATTTTATTTTATTGTTTTAAATTTGTTTAATGTTTATTTATTTATTGAGAGACAGAGAGACAGAGCACAAGCAGGGGAGGGACGGAGAGAGAGGGAGACACAGAATCCGAAACAGGCTCTAGGGTCTGAGTTGTCAGCACAGAGCCTCATGCGGTGGCTCAAACTCACAAAATGTGAGATCATGACCTGAGCCAAAGTTGGACACTTAACTGACTGAGCCACTCAGGAGCCCCAGGTGACCATATTTTTAAGTCACAATATATTGTAGTTCCCAAAACATTAGGTACATACACTGACGATTAGAATAAATAATAAAAGTTTAATGTAAAAATAACTCAGAAAAAAATTTAAAGACTCCTATTTTTTTAAATGCTTAGATCCAAAAGAAATTAAAAGCTTCAATTGCAGGGAAATAGAACACATATATTTTTGGAAAACCTAATCAAGAATAAATACAGCAAAATCACTATACTTAGCACAGATTAGAGGTCTGAGAGACTAGAAAACACTGTATGTGAATATTACATGAAACTCAAACACTTCTTTGGAAAGAAAAACAGAATTATTAGAATTGACTAGTCCTGGGTTCAATTGGTGTTTTAATAAGCATGTTGCTTGAGCCATTGAAAGAACAATTTTTACTTACCATAAACTTTTTCACATCTTAAGAAATTTAGAAAGCCTCCCCATTCTTTTTTCTAAGAAGCTATTATCCTTCATATTTTGGGTAGATATTTATCAAGTGTCTACCATGTCAAAGACACTTGGGCAGGCACTGAGGTTTTTTTTTTTTTTTTTTTAATGTTTATTTATTTTTGAGACAGAGAGAGACAGAGCATGAATGGGGGAGGGGCAGAGAGAGAGGGAGACACAGAATCGGAAGCAGGCTCCAGGCTCTGAGCCATCAGCCCAGAGCCTGATGCGGGGCTCGAACTCACAAACCGTGAGATCGTGACCTGAGCTGAAGTTGGACGCTCAAGCGACTGAGCCACCCAGGCGCCCCGTGGCACTGAGTTTTTAATAGCAAACTAAAGACAGACACTTACCATCATGGCACCCAAAATCTATGGGGGGACAGGAATAAACCAAAAATCACATCAATAATTAGTTACAATACCCCTCTCCCAAGACCCCAGCACTAGCAATAGTTACAATAGAGGTTATTGCTATAAAGAAAGTTCAAAGTATTGTGAAGGAGAATAACCAGGAGAAACTTAAATTACTATATGTAGGTTGGTGATTTAGGCAAGACTTCCGGAAAGATGAGTACATTTAGCTGGGTAAAACAGAACAAGAAGAGATCTGGAAGGTAGCAGGAAGAGAATGTGCACAGGTCCTGGGGCAGTAAAGGGCTTCATGGGTCAGAGGAGAGCTTCCCAGCCTATGTGCAATGAAAGAGTTTCAGGGTCGTTTCTAGTTGAGAATAAGTAATATGAAAAATGCTATAGGCCAGTGTGGCTGGAGCAGAGCAGGAAATGAGGAGCAAGTACATTCAGGGTCTAGTGGGCGATGTTAGGAATTCTGATAAGAAATCAGGACAGGGTTTTAAACTTGAGAGCATGGTGATCTAATTGTGCGTTTAAAAAGATCACTATGTCACATCAAACCTTCTCAGACTCTTCGAAAATATAAAAGAGGAGGGAACACTTACTTCATTCTATGAGAGCAACATTACTCTGATACCAAAGCCAGACAAAAACATTACAAGAAAATAAGCTGATAACCTTGATGAATATAGATGCAGAAATCCTCTACAAAATACTAGTGACCTGAATCCAGTAGAATATTAAAAGGATTAAACATCACAACCAAACTGGATTTGTACCAGAAATGGAACGTTGGCAGCATCTGTGAAAAACCTACAGCTAACATCATCCTCAATGGTGAAAGCCAGAAAGCTTTCCACCAAAGATCAGCACCAAGACAAGAATGCCTGCTTTTGCCACTTCTATTCAACATAGTACTGGCAGTTCTAACCAGAATAATTAGGCAAGAAAAATAAATAAAGACATCAAAACTAGAAAAGAAGTAAAATTATTTCTATTCATACATGGCATTGTCTTATATATAAAAAATCCTGATAGACCCACAAGAAAACCTGTTAGGGATGATAAATTTAGCAGTTGCAGGACACAAGATCAATACAGAAAATCAGTTGCATTTTTATACACTAACAATGAAAAATCCAAAGAGGAAATTAAGAAAAAAAAATCCCATTTACAATAGCATCAAAAAGAATAAGGTACTTAGGAATAAATTTAGCCAGAGAAATGCAAGTCTTATATACTGAAAACGAAAATACTGTTAAAAGATATCAAGAAAACCTAAACAAATGAAAAAACATCCCATGTTCATGGATTGGAAAACTCAATATTGTTATGATAACAATACTCCCCCCAAAGTGATCTATGGATTCAATGGAATCCCTCTCAAAACCCCAATGGCCTTTTTTACATATGGAAACTATGGTCCTAAAATTCATATGAGATTGCAAAAGACCTGAGCAAGCCAAAAAAGTCTTGAGAAATAAATAACCAACTTAGAGGACTCATACTACCCAGTTCCAAAATTTACCACAAAGCTACAATAATCAAGCAGTATGCAACTGCCATAAAGATAGTCACACAAGGGGCACCTGGGTGGCTCAGTCGGTTGGGCATCCGACTTCAGCTCAGGTCCCGATCTCGCGGTCCTTGAGTTTGAGCCCCGCGTCAGACTCTGGGCTGATGGCTCAGAGCCTGGAGCCTGCTTCTGATTCTGTGTCTCCCTCTCTCTCTCTGCCCCTCCCCCGTTCATGCTCTGTCTCTTTCTGTCTCAAAAATAAATAATAAACGTTAAAAAAAATTTTTTTTTAATTTAGGAAAAAAAAAGATAGTCACGCAAACCAATGCAATAGAACTGAAAGTTCATAATAAACCCATACATCTATGGTTAATTCATTTTCAACAAGGGTGCCAAGACCACTTAATGGAGAAAGAGTAGTCTCTTCGATAAATGGTAGTGGGAGAACTGGATGACCACATGCAAACTCTTACCTCATACTATACACAAAAATTAACTCAAAATGGTTGAAAGACCTAAATTTAAGAGCCAAATTTGGCTGTTTTCTTAGAAGCGTTGGCAAAAACATAGAATAAACTGGAACTCTTACCCATGCTGGTGGGAATGTAAAATGGTTCAGTCACTTTGGAAAACAGTTTGGCAGTTCCTCAGCAAGGTAAATATGGAATTATTATATGATTCAGCAACTCCATTTGTCCATCAGAAACGGGCCCATCATTTGAAAACAGATATTCAAACAAATAATCACATACACACAAACGCTCAGAGCAGCTCTATTCATAATAGCCAAAAAGTAGAATTAACCCAAATGTCCATCGAAGGATGAATGGATAAACAAACTGTGGTATATTCATACAATGGAATATTGTTCAGCCGCAAAAGGAATGAAGTTTTGAGAATGCTACAACATAAATTAACCTTGCAAACATTGTGCTAAATAAAATAAGCCAGAGACAGGAGGCCATATATTGTATGATTTTATTTATATGAAATATCTAAATCTGGCAAATGCATCAGGACAGAAAGTAGATACATTAGTGGTTGCCAGTGGCTGAAGGTGGTGGAGAATGGGAAGTGACTGCTTAATAGGCATGGGATTCCTATTTGGGGCAATAAAAAAGTTCTAGAACTAGATAATAGCAATGGTTGCACACTACTGAGAAGGTACTCAATCCCACCCAATCATATGCTTTACAGCAGTTACAATGGTACATTTTACGTGTTGTGTATTTTACCTCATTAATAGGGAAAAAAATGCAAACAAAAAGCTCAACTAATCAAGCAACTTAACACTTTTTTTTTATTGACTGCAAAAGTTAATAAACAGACACTTTATGCAAAAAAAAAAAAAAAATCCACTTAGCTGTTACAAGGACAGTGGGTAGAGTAGAAGCCATAGCAGAGGTGGGCAGCCATGGGAAGCAGAGGAGAAAGGAAGGGAGCTATTGGATTTGTGAGATGCTGAGAGGTAGGAAAATGATTCTAGACTCTGGCAAGATAACTGGGGGAGGGAGGAAGACATGTGGGTACATCATCACCAATTCAGTTCCGATTCCCAAACTTAGGAAGGCAGGTACCTCATGTCTTAAATAAAACATCAGCAAATCCAGTTATAACTCAGACTAAAAGAACACTGCACAATGTCCAAGTAGTATTTATTCTAGAATTGTAAGGTTGGCTCAGTATTACAAAACTTGTTAACAGGACTCAAAACATTAACAGCCAAACGCGTTCATGTCACAATCCTTCCCTTTTCCACTGTTATGAAATATTTCGCTCTAATGAAATGCTGTACCAAATTACTTTATATGCTTGGATCTGTTTCAGAAATTTCTGTGTTTCACTGATTTGACAGTCTCATACTGACAACACGTGTTTTTCATTTTCATGACCATGACTTTATATTCTAATATCTGATAGCCTAAGTCCATCTCCTTTGAACTTTATCTTTCTAAAATTTTCTTGGCTGTTTTTATATGTTGCTTGTCTCACATGAAATTTAGGATCATTTGGTTGAATTCCCCACATGTCTCATCACAATTTATTTTTTAGAGACAGAGAGAGAGAGAGAGAGAGAGAGAGAGAGAGAGAGAGTGTGTGTGTGTGAGAGCGCACGCATGCATGAGTTGGGGGGAGGGGCAGAGAGAGAGGGAGAGATGATTTTAAGCAGGTTCCACACTCATCACAAAGCCCGACCTGGGGCTCAATCCCATGACCTTGGGATCATGATCTGAGCCGAAATCAAGAGTCAGATGCTCAATCAACTGAGCCACTGAGGTGCCCCTTGATTTTGATGAAAATTGTACAAAATTCATAAATTGATTTGAAAAGAGTTGGCATCTAAAACGGGCAGCCAGCTATCTCTATGACATCACCATTTTGAATGATCATTAGCTATTTGGGGGGAAAAAGTGGATTAAAACCTACACTTACCACTGGCAAGATGAAGGAGAGGGAGTCTAAAGAGTTACATATAGACAATTAAACCTTATAAATACTAAAAGAGAATATTTGTGATGCTCGGAGTATGAAAGATCTCACCAAGGTATGACACCAAAGACAGGGGCCATAAAGGAGAAGATTTAGAATCAAAAAATTAAAATGAAAACACCAAACCAGAATAAATTGAGAAAGATTTTGTAATATGGTAAACAGTTTAAATATCTACTGGAAAAGAGAAAAAAAAGTAACAGAACAATTCACAAAGAAAGAAATACAACTGTACAATAAGCATATGAAAACATCTTTCATTTATTTAATTACATGAACCCAAACAAGTTAACAATTGCTAAATGAGGGGCACCTGGGTGCCTCAGTTGGCTAAGCATCTGACTTCGGCTCAGGTCATGATCTCACAATTTGTGGGTTCAAGCTCCACGTCAGACTCTGTGCTGACAGGTCAGAGCCAGGAGCCTGCTTTGGATTCTGTGTCTCCCTCTCTCTCTGCCCCTCCCCCACTCGCACTCTGTCTGTCTCTCTCTCTCTAAAAAATGAATAAACATTAAAAAATATTTTTTAAAAAATGAATTACTAAATGAGATAGTAATAAGATAGTTTTTTTTTACCTGAAACTTCCCCAATATATAGCTTTCTTTTTTGAGAGAGAGAGAGAGAGAGAGAGAGAGAACACGAGTGGGGAAGGAGAAGACAGAAAGAGAAATTACTAAGCAGACTCTACACTCAGTGCAGAGCCCAACGTGGGGCTCGATCTCACAACCCTGAGACCATGACCCAAGCTGAAATCTAGAGTCAGATGCTCAACTGACTGAGCCACCCAGGCGCCCCCAATATATATCTTTTTTAACATTTTAACAAATACCCAGTGTAGAAGACCCAGGTCAGAGGGTATTCTTACACACAGGAGTCTTAACATTGCAAAGAGGTAGTTACAAATATGGTCATCCAATATTATTTAAGATAGCAGAAAACTGAAAAGAATCCAAATTTCCAAAATTGGGGAATTTTATAAGAAGGTATGTAATGTCCTAAAAAGATGTTTATATACGTGAAAAATATTTTTATTCCATTTTTAAAAAGCAACTAAAGAGAAAAAGGAAAAGAAGGAAAGAAAAAAAGGAATTATACACACACACACACACATACATATATATATTTAATATTTATTTATTTTTGAGAGAGAGAGAAAATGTGAGCAGGGGAGGGGCAGAGAGAGAGAGGGACACAGAATCCAAAGCAGGCTCCAGGCTCTGAGCTGTCAGCACAAAGCCTGACTTGGGGCTCGAACTCAAGAACCACAAGATCATGACCTAAGCCAAAGTCAGATGTTCAACTGACTGAATCACCCAGGCACCCCTATATGCACATATTTTTAAAACTTCAGATAGGATACATACCAAAATATTACCAGTGTTTATGGCACAAGGACAAGATTATAGTAATCTTACTTTCTTCTGGCTTCTCTAAATTTTATACAAAGATATATTACTTTTTCCAATAAGAATAAACAATTTTTTCTCATGTAATCATTTTCACCTTTACAAAGCAGGAAAAAATTTAGAAAAGAGCATGAAGTCATGACTGTCGTAAGTATGAAAGTAGTAGCTTTCAAACATTGGTTGAAGCATTATAGATCAGTATGCAACTTCTGAACATCAATTTTGCAACATATTAAAGACTATTAAACTTCATTTCCTTTGACTTTGTGAATCTATCCCAGAGAAATAGTTCAAAATACTGAAAAAGTTATGCATGTGAAAAAGAAAATGTTTACTCAAATGCTCTTTGCAAAGGTGAAAAATTAGAAGCCAACCATAGTATCCTACATGAGAAGAGTGATAAAATAAAAATGATTATATCTACTGAACAACTAGACAGAATTTTTAGGTAAAGGCTCCTCAACACATTGAGAGAAAACCAAGATAAAAGGCTGTTTATCAATTATAATTACATTATGAGAATAATTATGCTTATGATTGAAAACACCATAGCACACCTTGGTGGCTCAGTCGGTTGAGCATCCGACTCTTGATTTCAGCTCAGGTCATGATCCCAGGGTCGTGGAATCAAGCCCTGCATTGAGCTCCACACTGAACGTGGAGCCAGCTTAAGATTCTCTCTCTCCATCTGCCCCTCTCCCGTGCTTGTGCTCTCTTTCTCTCCCTACCCCCCCCCCCAAAAAAAAAGATCAAAAATATAAGAAAGACATGTATGAAAATTACTGATGGCTGGTAGGATATAAAACTGCACATGACTATTTCTTCCTTTTTTCTCTATTCCAAATGTAGCTATATTACTTTTATTCTCCCAAAAAATTATACATGGAAGAGAAAAAGAAGAGGTAAGTTGGGTGGCAACATGGCGAATATGATGAAAGGGGGACAAGGGGTCTGAAGTGAGGCTGGATAATGCTGGTTCTACTGGTAAGGACCTTGGAACATGGGGCTGACAAGGTTTGAGCGCTAACCCAGGTTTCCAGTTGGGGCAATGAACTGGGTGGCGCCTCAACCTGGGACGAGGACCGTTTGTATGGCTTGTCAATAATAAACTAGATGAGGAAATGGCAGACTCTCAGGACACACAGTGATTCCCTGATAGCGACTGGCTGTGTGTCTTCTGGCCAAGGCTCCCCCTCATAGGAGGTTTCTGGCTCAGAGCTGCAATAGACCCAACAGCATTGACTCTTTCTTTCAAGCTTAGTGAATAAAACTGTTTTACATGCTTGAATACTAAAAGCACTCTTTTTTTCCCCCCTTGAAATGAAGGCATTAAAAATAATGCTCATTAAAGTCAACTCAGACAGGATAATTAAAGGCACAACTGTCCTGCCCTAAACACAGCTTTCAAACTCGAAAGATGCCACAACCCCCCCACCCCACCCCCATCTTTTTACTTACTATTTTTCCTAATTAGAGAAGTGGCCTGAGAGACAGGGAGTCTTTTGTTGTCTGGTCTTAATAAGCTGCTAAAAAGATTTATACATAAAGCATCCTCCTCCACATCCTGAGACGAAAACATTGGCACGCGATCACATCCAGCACTGTTCAGTGAGGGATGTGAACTGAACTTTGTTGATTATGTCCCAATGATCCCTTCACTGGAATCAGTCTACAGGCCATCAATCAACATTTATGGGCACATACTGTATACCTGGCACTGTCCAGGCACTGAGATGGTAGGCAAAAATTTCAAGGTTTGATGTCTCCCAGGAGTGTCCACCTCACTTAAGCAAATACCAAGATATCGGAGTCCAGGTTATACCTCATCACCTTACATTAAGACACACTCACCAGCAAGTGCCAGAGAATGAGCAATGCTGATCTGGGTATGGCAATCATACACCTTCACAGCCCTACAGTGAAATAAGGTACAACATCAGATTCTGAGCCCTCCCATGCCTCCCACCTCACCACCAAAATGGGTCCCAACCAGGCCCAGGTATGTGTCCATCGGTGGTACATGGCAAGTGTCAACTTCATATAATATGTATGGCTCCTACTGCTAGTGGTCCCAGCATTCATTTTTCCCTTCCTCTACATGAAGAAAAATTTTAGAAGGGCATAAACACTACATTTCCCAGGTTCCTTTGCAGTTAGCTGTGGCCATAGAACTAGTTTATGGCCGAAGGCACACGAGTAGAAGTGATGTGATCAGCTTCCTAGGCATGATCTTAAGGGCAAAGTGTATCTCCCCCCGCTCCCACACACACCTCTTCCCTTTCTTGTTTCCCATGGGCTGAGTGAAAATGCCATGGCAAGAGCTGGAGCAGCCACTGGGGCCATGAGATGATGGAAAACACATTTCTGTCTTGTTTATCTACAGTATTTAGGGGTACTGTAGATAACAGTAACAGCAGCCTAATCTGTATCGTAACACGTTAAGGATGGTTTAAATTAGTAGATATATTAATAATAATAGCCATCATGTATTCCCAGGTGTCAGGCAACATGCTAGGTGATCTCAATATACATGATCTTGTTTGATTCCTCACAAAAACCCTGTTAATTAGTTATCATCAGTCCTATTTTATAGACTGGGAAGCTGAGGCCCAGGGAGGTGGGCAACATTACAACGAATTGGTGACAGAGCCAGGACTTGAACTCATCTTTGCACTCAGTTTAGGACTCTTCCCATTACCTTGAGCTGGGTCCTTACTCTAAGTTAGGTACTTTTCCCTTCTACCAAATTATTTTTGAGGACATACTATTTCTAAAATCAAAGTTAATTCTGAGCACAAATAACATAAGGATCTCAATCCTGGCAGAACTCAGTTCTCAACTTCTATTACATGACTTTGCTTTGAAATCAAGGCTTTGTTGTTGTTGTTGTTGTTGTTGTTGTTGTTGTTGTTAAAAAGGGAGAAAAGGGAAAACTTTAAATCTATTGAACATTTACATTTTAAGAATTGGTATTTTCAAGAATAATGCCCCAAAGGAGAAATGTAAGATCACTTCATTCCCCATTTTTCTTGTTAATCGGTAACATTCTTATCCTATTTTCCTTCACAACCTCAATTTTACACCAAAACACTTTGATCTTTGGGATAATTGTTTACCTAGGAATTCCAAGACAATCATAAACAATGAAAGAATTCAGTAATATGGCGACATAAAAAATGAATATAGAAATCAGTAGCTTTCCTATATAAAAACAACAACCAAGTTATAAGATATAATGGAAGAAAAATCCTATTTCTAGTATATTGTATTCTATCCTACCCTATTCTAAAATAAGATACCTAGGAATAAATTTATTGAGATATTTATAATATCTGCATGAAGAAAATGATTAAGTCTTCTAAGAGATGCCAAAGAAAGTCTGAACCACTGGAGAAGTAGGGCATGTGGGACAGGAAAACAAACATCATAAAGGTGTCAATTCTTCCTATATTACTCTTGAAAGTTAATGCAATTCACACACACACACACACACACACAAATACCAACAGGATGTTTCTTTGAACTAGACAAACATATTCCCAAGCTCATATGGGAAGCTAAACATGGAAGACCAAACAAGGAAATTTTTAAAAGAAGACTAACAAGGTAGGAACAGCCCCATCACATATTAAAACAAACTATAAAGTCTTGGTAATTAAGCAGCACTGACACGTGAAAGATCAATGGGACACAATAAAAAGTTGAAAAAAAAACCAGATGAAACTACGTACAAGAATTCAATTTATGAGAAAGGTGACATCTCAAAACAACGTGGAAAGGGTGTATACAATAGTTGGAACTAAACAACCGTATTAAAAAAAAGTTGGATTCACATCTCATACCTTGTACAAGATAAATTCCAAATAGATGAAAGACGGAAAGGTAAACATGAGACTGTAAAATGGTCTAAGAGAAACCAAGGAAAAATTATTTTAGAAACTTGGAATGGCGAGACTTTTTAAAAAGTTTTTATTTATTTAAGTAATCTCTGCACCCAATGTGGGGCTCAAACTCACAATCCCGAGATCAAGAGTCTCATGCTCCTCCGACTGAGGCAGCCAGCTGCCCCCAATGAGGCTCTTTCTAACCCAGTAGCCCTAAAAGACTCATAAAATGGACCATACGAAAAGTAAGAATGTCTATATATCTAAAAACGACCGTTAGCAGAATCAAGAGAGTAACGATACACAGGGAAGAAATACATAACATTCAACTCATTTTACAAAGAGTTTCCTTCCCTCATACACAAAGAACTCCTACTCATTGTTAGGGAACAGCCCAACAACCTAATAGAAACAAAAGCAAAATGATGACACAATTTACAGAAGAGGAAAAGATACCCAAGAACACTCATAACAAGAGTGTTGCAAATGAAGACTTCTCTGAGAGAGCATTTTTTTTTACTCACTAGCATGGCCTGGATCCAATACCTGATAACACACAGAGGTGGGGGTAAAACCAGGAGTGTAAAACGGTGCACTTTGATAATAGGCAATTTGTCAATGTCTGACAACATTAACAACGCGGGTATCCTTTGACCCACGATGTCCACTAGGAATTGATTAGGTGGATGTCTACGTATTGGAAATTACGGATTCATAAACTTTTCCCCCTGGTATTGTTTATAATGGCAAGAGGTAGACATAACCTAAATGTTCACGAGGAGGGCTGGCTAAAGACACCAGGACACATCCGTGCAAAGGAATACTGTATAGCAAGAGAAATGAATGAGGAAGTGCTTCATATAGTGATAGGGAAAGATCTCCAAAATGTATCGTTAAGTGAAGGAAATAAGCACACAGCAGTGTGTTCTGTGTGTTTGTGGGTCGTAAGAAAGTGGGGAAAAGAGATACAGAAGTCCCCCTTATCTGTGGGAAATACATTCCAAGACCCCCAGTGGATGCCTGAAACTGCAAATAACACTGAATTCTATGTAGTGTGTTTTTTCCTGTACATACACAGTTATAATAAAGTTTAATTTATAAATCAGGCACAGTAAGAGATTAACAATAACTACCAATAAAAAAAGGAACAATTCCAACAACACAATGCAGAAAATCTTATGTGAATGTAGTTTTTTCTCTTTCTCAAAATATCTTCTTGTACTATACCCAGCCTCCTCATGACGATGTCAGGTGATGAAACACCTGCGAGATGGGATGGGGTGTAGGACACAGGCCTTGTGACATAGCATTTGGCTATTACTACTCTGATGCCATATCAGGAGGGTCGCCTGCTTTCAGATCGCGGGAAACCACAGACAACTGAAGCCATGGAAAGCACAACTGCAGATAAGGGGAGGGACGACTATATACACAAGTATATATTACATGCATTTTTTAAAAAACTCTGGTTGTAGGGGCGCCTGGGTGGCTCAGTCGGTTTGGCGTCTGACTTCGGCTCAGGTCATGATCTCACCGTTCGTGAGTTCGAGCCCCGCGTCGGGCTCTGTGCTGACAGCTCAGAGCCTGGAGCCTGCTTCGGATTCTGTGTCTCCCTCTCTCTCTGCTCCTACCCTGCTCATGCTCTGTCTCTCTCTGTCTCAAAAATAAATAAAAACATTAAAATTTAAAAAAACAAAACAAAACAAAAAACAAAAAAACTCTGGTTGTAAATGCAATAATATGTTATTATATATAATATATAACATATATTTTTAAAAACCTCTGGTTGCATATTGAATTATATATATGCATGTATGCATACATACACATGTACATATATGTATATATAATATATCTTCTGTGAAGAAGATAACTGGGCATCTGGAAAACCATATACACAGCACACCCTATATACACCAACATTTTTCAACCATGTGAGTGTGTCACCCATTACATTTTTTTATCAGCCATTGAAAAAACAAATGTATTAGATCACTTTTCTTCTTCTCTCCCTGACCCACGCATTTCCCAGGTACTTCCTGTGTATATGGTGCTCATATAAGTGCTCTGAGGGATTGGGGTGTGGATTTGGAATTTTGTCCAATTCTGTTTAAGGGCGACAAGCACCCCAAGCTTCATTGAGACGTGGAATCTTCTCCTTAATTAAAAAGTTTCAACTTCAGGGGGTTGCGTGGATGGCTCAGCTGGTAGAAAGTGTGACTCTTGATCTCAGAGTCATGATGTTCAAGTCCCACGATGGGAGTGGAGCCTACTTAAAATTTAAAAAAAAAAAAATTTTTTTTTTTAAGTTTCAAATTTGACAGAATCCCAGAGCTCACAGTTAAGATTTTTTTTTTTTTTAAAGAAGTGATGCTAGACTTTCCTTTTTCTTTTTAAGTAGGCTCCACACCCAACATGGGGCTTGAACGCACGGGCCTGAGATTAAGAGTCACATGCTCTATTGGCTAAGCCAGCCAGCCATCCCAGAGATACTTGGATTCTTTTTTTTTTTTTTTTTTTTTTTAATGTTTATTTATTTTTGAGAGAGATAGAGAGAGGGAGAGAGAGCATGAGCGGGGGACAGGCAGAGAGAGAGGGGGACACAGAACCTGAAGTAGACTCCAGGCTCTGAGCTGTCAGCACAGACCCCAATGTGGGCTTGAACCCTCAAACCATGAGATCATGACCTGTGCCGAAGTTGGATGCTCAACTGACCAAGCCATCCAGGCACCCCGAGATACTAGGATTCTTGAGACTAGTCACCTGTTTAGTAACGTGTGGCCAGTCCATTTGTTCAATCAACCAACTTGCCATGATGAAGATAAAGGCAAAGATGATGATGATGATGATGATGATGATGATGGATGCTATTCCCATTTTACAAATGACAAAACTGAGGCACAGTGAGGCCAAATGATTTGCTGACATCCACCCACTCTCTGTCTAGAAGTGGCAGAGTAAGGATTCAAACCCAGGCAGTCTGTTTGCTTCTCACCACGATTCCATATGAACCCTCAAAACCTCCTCAAAGCCATGCCTGTGCCGGACTAGAGACAATCCAAATAGAAGAAAAAATCCCCCTCCATCTTCTGGGAGCTTCCATTCAGGAGCCAGGGTTTGTTTAGGTATCGTGGGCAGGCAGTTAGAGATTACAATAAAACCATTTCAGAGAGTTCAGATATGTCACTCTCAGAACAGAGAGACATTTATCTCTGTCTTTGCAAACCTTTCCCTCTCCATACGGTGTGGCACAATAATTATTACATACAAACACAGCATTTGGCTCGGTAAGTCACAGCCCTGAAAAGCGATCACAGATGAAGTTGATGGGACTTCCTTTCAATGTGCGGCCCACTCACCCCCAGTCCCTCTGCAAATACTAGGTTAACAGATCCAGGCAATGTTTGAGAGAGTCACGGACACGCAGTAATAAAGCTCATGACAGTCCTTCACTGAAGCCAGTTTCTAAATTTCAAAGCCCATACAAAGCAGCTGAGATCAAAAAGTGCACAAACAGCCACTTTCTTTACAGTTATCAAATGGACTAACAGCCTAAGCCTGCACGCTGTCAGCCGAAAAGAATGTGTCCAGGAGTAGAATCCCCACAGCCCCCAAGCGATGACAGACGGGCAGGGGTCCCCCTGGCTCAGCAGGGTGTAGCCAAAAAGGAGAAGCCTGCAGTTGTTGGGCAAGGCATTAGATGTGTATGGGTCTCAGTTTCCTTGTCTGTGAAATGGGGATAGTAATACTTTTTTAAAAAAAAATTTTTTTTAATGTTTATTTACTTTTGAGAGAGACAGAGACAGAGTGTGAGTGGGGGAGGGGCAGAGAGAACGGGAAACAGAATCCGGAACAGGTTCCAGGCTCCGAGCCGTCAGCACACAGCCCCACGCAGGGCTCAAACTCACAAACCGCAAGCTCAAGACCTGAGCGGCAGTCGGACGCTCAACCCACTGAGCCATCCAGGCGCCCCAGAGTAATACCCTTTTTTGCAAAATTGTGAGGCTCAGGTGAGCAAACCCGTTAAGGATTCAGGAGCCTGGCTCCCAGCCAGAGGCTCAGCACTGGGGCCTTTCCTTTCTTCTCTCCGGTTCACATGATCGCCATAGGCCCCTGGAGACCACAGGCCCTTGAGTCTGTGAGTGAAGGCACTCCTACCAAAGTGGGTAAAGGTCTGCGCTTCACACGGCTTCACAGGAACTGACAGGAGTTTCCAGGGCGGCCACACATTAACAAAGTACCACAAACTGGTGGCTTTAAGCAACAGAAGTCTGTTCTCTCCCACTTCTGGAGACCAGAAGCCTGAAATCGGGGTGTCAGCAGGGCCGCACTCCCCCTGAGACTCTGCTACATTCCATCCTTGTTTTGGGGGGTGGCCAGCAATCCCGGTTCCTTGGCTTACAGCTGTGACATTCCAGTTTCTGCTTCTGTTGTCAGGATGGTCACAGGGCACGTTCCCTGTGTGTCTGTCTTCACGTATTTTCCCTCTTATAAGGGCACCAGTCATACGACACGAGGGCCCACTCTGCTCCTGTATGACCTCATCTTAACAGCATTGGCAATGACCCTGCTTCCAAATAAAGTCACATTCTGAAGCGCTGGCAGGAAGGACTCCCACAGATCTTGTTGGGGGATACAGTTCAACACCGACCAAGGCTTTACTGAGCCTGGTAATGCAAGATGACAAAGGAGACATCAGGCCCTGCCCTAGACCTCTTCTGCTGGGTCTCTTCAGGGACAGGAGGTGCTGGCCCTGAGTGACCATGGGAGGGTCAGCCCCCACTCTGGACACAACAGGGTGTGAATCCCAGGGCCACCACATACACCCACCCTGTGTGACCAGGGCAAGCTACTCAGTGATGTGCTTCTTGGTTCCTCCTACATAAAATAGCAGTCCCTCACCACCTGGGTAAAACACCAGCATGCACAGGTGCACAAAGCATGGGGCGCATTTTTCTTCTCAAGTCACAGAAGCACAGAACCTGGATCCCATGACAGTGAAAAGCTCCACCTTCTACCCGGTTGACCAAACAGGAGACTAAGGGGTCATCCCAGATTCCCATCTGCTCTACTCTCCACACGCAAGCGTGACGTCATCCTGTCCTTACCATCCCTTCACCATGCTTCCATGCCATTCCAGCCACACCCCACTGGCTGGCAGGGACCCCAGCATCCTTCTCCTGCACAGCAGCAGCATCTCCTGGCCCCTGTTCCATGTGGCCATCAGGTCAGAGGAACCACGGGAAACACAGACCTCAACATACCACGCTTCATGTGAAACTTGTCTTGGTGAATACACGTTCCCATTGGAGGAAGTCCCAACTCCATTTAGAGCCATCCCAATCAGGCCACCTGGGTGGCTTGATGGGTTAAGCCTCCGACTCTTGATTTCAGCTCAGGTCATGATCTCATGGTTGGTGAGATGGAGCCCCATGTCAGGCTCTGTACTGACTACATAGAGCCTGCTTGGGATTCTCTCTCTCCTCTCTCACTCTGCCCCTCCCCCCCACACACCCCCCACACATGCAATAAATAAATATAAACATTAAATAAATAAAGTCATGCCAATCAATATATCATTGGTTTAACTTGACAAAATAATTCCCATGTATATTTAGACAATAAACATACAAGAACAGCGATGGCATTCTTGAAAAGGAAATGTAACCAGAAAGTGACTTGAATTGTTAAGGAGTATTACATAAGCACATGAATTTAAACAAATTGGCATTGGTACAGATTTGGAAAAACAAAGATGCTCGTGAACTAAACTATATAATACAGGAGAAAACAGATCATGTTGGCTTAACTAGTTATTTGGAAGACCTTCAAGTCAGATTTTCTCTTTGCTCCATATATCCCAACAAATTACAGATTTAAAGAAGTTAAACACATAAATGAAGCCCTCGCTGCTTTCCCTAAGCTTTTATAATTCTGTAGCAAACACGTATTCCTTTTGTACTAAGAGGGAATGAATAATAAAGGTGGAAAAAATAAATGAAGCCTTATACAAACTAGAAGGAAGGACAGAGAGGTAAACATTCAACCGATATCAGCTGTGACTTTCTAAACATGAAAACAATGAAACAAACAGATCAACAAATATGCTGCATTTAAAATTTTCAAATTATATACATTAAAAAAACAAATATCAAAAGGCAAATGAAAAAATGAGGAAAACATTTGCAACAAACATAAAGGATCACCATCCTTAAGATATTAAAAAGATCTTGCAGATCAGTAAGAAAAACACTAGAACTCTCTGATTCCTCATCCCAAAGACAATTCTAAATAGACCTAAAACTGTCTAAGGGCACCTGGGTGGCTCAGTCAGTTAAGCGTCTGATTTGGGCTCAGGTCATGATCTCACGGTGGTTCGTGCGTTTGAGCCCTGCATCAGGCTCCGTGTTGACAGCTGGGAGCCTGGAGCCTGCTTCCGATTCTGTGTCTCCCTCTCTCTCTGCCCCTCCCCACTCATGCTCTGTCTCTCTCTCAAGAATAAATAAACATTTGGGGTGCCTGGGTGGCCCAGTCAGTTGAGCGGCTGACTTCAGCTCAGGTCATGATCTCGCTGGGTTTGTGAGTTCAAGCCCCACGTCAGGCTCTGTGCTAACAGCTCAGAGCCTGGAGCCTCCTTCGGATTCTGTGTCTCCTCTCTCTGCCCCTCCCATGCTCATGCTCTGTCTCTCTCTGTCTCTCAATAATAAACAAATGTTAAAAAAACTTAAAAAGAATAAATATTTAAAAGTTTTTAACAAAAAAAGAAACTAAAACCATCTAATAAACAGATGGCTGATAATAATAACAAAAACACACACACACAGATAAAACCATGAGGCACCCTATCTTGGGCCTTCCGGGACACAAGGATGCAGGTCTTTCCACGCGCAGCTGGTTCTGAGAAAGGCACCGGGTACTATGCATGTGAGGCTTACACATGTCCGCTACCTTTGACTGTCTCGTTTCACTCCCCAAAGTCTGGTCTAAAGAAACAATCAGAAATAAAAGCAAAGGCAAGGGTGTTTATCCCAGCATTATCTATTATAGCAAACATTTGAATGTAACCTTAACGTCCAAAATTGGAAAAAATTCTGCCTCAAATATGGACTATCACGGCCCCCTCTCCCAACAAAAAAGGTGCTCCTTCAAGACTAAAAGAAATGCCAAAAAAAAAAAAAAAGAAAAGTTAAATTGTGTATAGTAATCCTATAGATGAAGGTAGTGTGACATTCTAAGATTGTCGTACGTGTATTCTAGGATAAAGCAAGTGAATTCAGTGTGTGGTTGAGAGCAGGATTTTCAGGATGAGAAAAGATCACATTAAATGCGAACCCTGCAGGCCTGAATGCAAATTGAAAAGAGCAGTATTAGCTGAGGATGCATTTTACCTTAACAACAAGTACACATTTTCTAGTTCTTTCTAGTTCTTTCCACCAAAAAGGCCGAAAGCAAAAATGACTAGCTTACCCATAACGCCCAGATTATGGTCTCTATAAATTTCCTACTTCAATATAGAAGATGAATCTGGACCATCTAGTCATTGTCAAAGCAAAGAAACTACAGAAACAATTAGGGTCAAAAAGGACTCACGGCTCAACTTGAAGAGGTTCCCACTGGCCGAAGTTAAGACCCCTTTAAATGTCAAAAAAAATAAGTGCAATGGATTAAAAAACACCAAAGGTGCTTTAAAAAAATGTTTTTTAATGTTTATTCATTTTTGAGAGAGAGAGAAACAGAGCACGAGCGGGGGAGGGGCAGAGGGAGAGGGAGACACAGAATCAGAAGCAGGCTCTAGGCTCAGAGCTGTCAGCACAGAGCCCGATGTGGGGCTCGAACCCACGAACTGTAAGATCATGACCTGAGCCGAAGTCAGACGCTTAACCGACTGAGCCACCCAGATGCCCCCAAAGGTGTTTGAATGTATGGCATAAGGGTACTTTAAAAAAGAGAACTGAGCAGTCATCTTTCATGATGCTTCAGAGCAAACTCATTATTTTGAAAATTAGCAAATAATTGGAGGGAAAAACCCCCATGTATTCTGCTGTTCTTAAGTGTACTCTACCACATGTTAACCGAACAGTTGGTCTTTACAGAAGTATTCCAGCTAATAAATAAAGAAGAAGGCAGAATTAGACTATCACCATTTTACTACCCCGTAAATGAACAGATCTGCGCAATGACTATCAATGTCCCTTGACATCATGAAAGAGACACAGTCCACCATGTGCTTTCTGGTGACAGCACACACCACAGCTTGGTAAGTATTTTCCCCACCCCCACCCCCAAAACCAAACCTGAATCTCATCAAGCCTCTAGATCTACCCACCAATTTACAGGAAGTATAGAGGAAAAGGAACATAATAAATGACACCGCAGGAATGTAATCCTCAAAATCCAGACTGTGGGAAACTGCAGGACAAATGACCAGTTTCTTCAATAAATACATTGCAAGGGAAACTGAAAGACAAGGACACAGAACCTCTATACCAAAAGAGACTTAACAGACATCAACCAATCACAACATATGAACTTACTTGATTTTGAAAATGTTTAACGTTTATTTATTTTTGAGAGACAGAGTGCGAGCGGGGGAGGGGCAGTGAGGGAGAGGTAGACACAGAATCCAGAGCAGGCTCCAGGCTCTGAACTGTCAGCACAGAGCCTGACGTGGGGATGGAACTCATGAACCTTGAGATCATGACGTGAGCCAAAGTCGGACGCTTAACCAACTGAGCAACCCAGGCGCCCCTATGAACTTTATTTGGATCCTGATTCAAAGTATTTAAAAAAAAAAATCACAAAAAAATTGGGGAAACTTGAACACCAATGGGATATTTAATTGATACTAAGTATTTGCTAACTTTAAAATCTTTTAGGTACAATAAATGGTATTTTGGCTATGTTTTTTAAAAATGCATTTCACTTTCACAGGGGCACCTGGGTGGCTCAGTCGGCTGGGCGTCCGACTTCAGCTCAGGTCACGATCTCGCAGCCAGTGAGTTCGAGCCCCGCATCGGGCTCTGTACTGACAGCTCAGAGCCTGGAGCCTGTTTCGGATTCTGTGTCTCCCTCTCTCTCTGACCCACCCCATTCATGCTCTGTCTCTCTCTGTCTCAAAAATAAATAAACGGTAAAAAAAAAAAAAAATGCATTTCACTTTCACATATATACACTGAACTATTGTCTGAAAAAACATATGATGGTCATAATTGCTTCCAAATAATCCAGGTGGTTAATAGGTAGGAGCTGAGATGCAACAAGATGGGTTATGATTTCAATAATTATTGAAAACCAGGTGATTGGTATCCTGGGTACCAATCTATTCTCTCTAGTGTATAAAATGTTTGGAATTTTCCATAATAAAAGCCTTTTAAAACATTTAAAATGAAAATTTTTTTCAAAACAATTTAGCGACGTGGGGAAATGCTCAAGATATGGCTATGCGAAAAACTACAAAACTAATACATACTGTTATCTCAGTCTTATTATGTATACATCAAGAATTTTGCGGGCGCCTGGGAGGCTCAGTTTGGTTAAATGTCTGACTCTTGATTTTGGCTCTGGTCTAGATCTCACTGTTGTGAGATAGAGCCCTATGTCAGGTTCTGTGCCCAGCATGAAGCCTGCTTGGACACTCTCTCTCTCTCTCTCTCTCTGCCCCTCCTCTGCTCACATGCTCTCTCTCTCAAAGTAAATAAACTTAAAAGACAGAAAGCACTTTAAGGAAAAAAGAAGAAAACTCAACATACCTGTCCATTACAATTGTTATCTCTTTACGGTGGTGTGATGGGTGGTTTTTCTTTGTATTTTGTTTTCTACAGTTAGTAAAACATACTTTAGAAGAACAGAAATATATTTTTAAACGCATTTAACTTGGAATTTGTCAAGGAAAACCAAGTTGTTCTGCTCACCGTGTGTTTACTTCTGCTTCAGCCCAACCACTGCCAACAGTCTCTGGAACTGCTGGGAACCAAGAGACCCTCACTGTGCAGAGAATCCCCAGACTTGATAAAATAAACAACGTTCGGTGGACCTAATACGGAAGTGCTTTTATTGGGCCAAGGCTTTACAGAGCCCACAAGTCTTTACCTTGAGGGAGAAAGAACCAAGCAGAATGTATTTCTTTGCAAAGATGAGCACAGCAGTGCCCCTCCCAGGAGGGGACAGCTGGTCCCAGCCCAGGGCCCATGGGCACAGAGCAGTACCAGGCAGGGGGCCCATGACCATTAGCCATGACGGGCATGGGATCTGTGCCAACAACATAAACAAAACCTGTAAGGAAAGCTCAGTCACTAAAAAAAAAAATCCTAATAACTTATGAATCCCAACTAGGAAACATAATTTGGGCTACCAGAAGAGGCTCTGTGAGAAGGTGCAGTGGTTAAAGGAGTTCATTTCATTGGGTGGGACCACTCTCCCCCCCTTTAATAAAGATTCACCTTCAGGATTCAACTTGTTGTGAAAGCCTAGCTTCCAGATAGTTCCACCATCTAATCTGACCAATCTACCCCCTACCTAGCTGCCTTGTGTTCTAATGAAAACTGACATACCCATAGAACCTTTTTCCTTCCTTTTCTTGCCTTATCCCTGCTCCTGTAGGAAGAAGAAAGGGAACTTTTTCTTTTTTTGTCCTTCGCGTTTTACAAAAGGACTCACAACTTTGCCAACCCTATATCATTAGGACTCATGGGGAGGGTATTAATTCCTAGGCTTTGCTGATGCCTAGTTTACAGATCCCTGGGGAGGGAACTCAGACACCCAAGATATCCCAATTCCTTTCCCCCATTTTATGATATTCGAGTTTGTGGAGGGAGCTATGGATGGGATGTCTCAGTTCATACAAGCTTTAAAAAAAAAAAAAAGTTGGGGCACTTGGGTGGTTCAGTCTGTAAAACGTCCAACTTCGGCTCAGGTCGTGATCTCACTGCTCGTGAGTTCGAGCCCCGCATCGGTCTCTGTGCTGACAGCTCAGAACCTGGAGCCTGCTTCAGACTCTGTGTTTCCCGCTCTCTGCCCCTCCCCTGCTCAGGCATGCTCTCTCTCTCTCAAATATAAAATAAAACATAATTTAGAAAAAAACGTCGAGGATAAGGAAATAAAGAGGAGAGATTCCTATGGAAGAGTCTGAATGGCATCTCCCTGAAGAGAGCTGTTCCCTCAGGGAGGCTGGTGGGCAGAAATGAGCCCCTCTACTTGTTCTGGCAGCAGGACATTAGTGCAGAGATGGGAACTGGCCACAGCCCAGGAGCTGGATTCCTGGTGCTGCCTCGCCCCTTGCAGACGGGTCCATTCCCCTGACCTTACAGCCAAAGGACTCTCCAGAGAGCTGCAGGGTGTGTACCCAGGCTGCTCACCTCCGCTGAGTCAGGCCAGACCATCTCTGGTCACCTTTCCTGACTGTAATGGCTACTTCCGCCACAGGGGGCAGCAGCGGCAAAGGCACCCTGTCGTCCCCACCCTGAAAAGAGGGGCTGGATGTTGGGGGTGGGGGGATCAGGTGGCTGACCACTCCCCAGTGCCTCTGCTTTCCCAAAGTGGGGCTCCAGCAGGCGCGGGGCCCCAGCAGCACAAGTCCCACCAGGGAAGGGCCCCTCGGTGGCGTGGCGAACAGGTACTGCTCCCTGAAAATACAGGACCAATTTTCAATAGTTCAGGCAACTGTGAATGCACTTTGGGCATTTATTTTACTTTATTTTTTTAATGTTTATTTATTTTTGAGGGAGACAGAGACAGAGCTTTACCAGGGGAGGGGCAGAGAGAGAGAGAGGGAGACACAGAATCCAAAGCAGGCTCCAGGCTCTGAGCTGTCAGCACAGAGCCCTAGGCGGGGCTCAAACTCACGGACCGTGAGATCATGACCTGGGCCGAAGTCGAACGCCCAACCAACTGAGCCACCCAGGTACCCCTGTACTTTGGGCATTTAAAAAACATCTCTACTTTGGAGAGATTGGGGTAGCCAATATGCCACAGTTGTATACAAAGGCACCTCATCTGGAAGTTCCTCCAAGCTGTGTGACCTCGGCAAGTTGCTTCACCTCTCTGGACCTCAGTTTCCTTGTAACATAAGGAAGAGAACAGTATTTACCTCAGGGAGAATGTGAGGATTGAGGCTATGGGCATAAGGTGGTCTTGGCAAGCACATGGCGTGTCCTCCATAAATACTGCAGACATTTGTTGTGCTTTTTTCCCTATTCGAAATCACAGGAATTCGACAGAAATTCAAGAGTGACTGCAGGAAAACGTCAGGGGAAAATGCCCAAAAGTTCCCACTCAAGCAACCACATCCCATCCTGCAGAATTGGTTCTGAGTGGGTGAGTTTGTTCAGCGCTGGGCTCCTGGCACATAGTAGGTGCTTATTCAATATCTGGGGAGCACTTGAGATGAGAGCAGCCATGTATTCAACACTTGCCTTGTGCCAAGCATGGTAAACATTTCCACATAATTTATCCCTTGTTTTATTACCACCATTTCACTGATGGCATTGAGTCTCCAAGAGGTTAAGTCCGAGGTTTCTCCCTGCAGCCATGGGGCCCAATCCCCAACACAGCTTTTAAACAAAAGCAGCTGAGGCATTTACCCCGGTCAGTAATGAAAATTCAACATTCTTCTGTCATTGGTATAACTTATAAGGAGTTTTTTATATTGATTCCTTTTATCTTTGCATTTGAGGCTAAGATAAACCTGTATGCATTTAACTTATTTCGGTCATTTGAAGAAATAAAGAACAAAAGAGTCTGTATTAAATCAGACACAATAAGAGGAAACATTTTAACAAAATATTAGGCTAAGAGCTTCAAGTTTCTAAAAATCCCCCTCATCAAGCTCTGAAATCCCTAAATTACTATTGTTGTGCTTTTCAATATTCCCCATCCATAACAGCTAATGAAAATACAAAGCCAGGCCAAATAGTCGTGGAAAACTTAACTTCACTTCTGACTCTGCTCTGCAGAAACGACAAAATCAAAGCCCTCCAGGATTTAACAAATTTAACTACAAATTACAAGTTAGATCCTTTCAACAATTAAGTGTTCAAGGAGGAGAGAACAGTTCCCAAATCAAATTGCCCAGATTTTTCATTAACAGACGTCCCCACGCTTCCCTCTTCAGAACTAGAGCCAAAATGGAAACTGGTGTGAAAATTAGCGAACATTTACCAACAGCAGACAACATCAGAAAAAGGAGAGGACAGCATTTGCTATTTATTTGGCATAATTAGCAAAGCAGAAGCAGCTGAAGGCTGGTACCCCATACCTTGCCCACACGCTCGTGGAGGGGGAAAATGTTCAAAGGGCCAAGTAAGTGGCTGGTTAGGTGCAATTTCATGCCTCACTACACAGCTAAATAAAGGGAAATATTTTCTTAAGTGTAATTGAACTTTAGACGCCCTGATGGGCTGTTTTGCTCTGGGGATTTCACTTATTTTGAGAGCCACTGCACACCTTCCCAGCCACGGCGAGGGCTTTCACATCAGGCTAGGTGACACATGAGTCCAAGAAAGATTTCCTTCTGCTCCCAACTGGAGAATAAACAAACATTGTGAATTTTAAGTGTTGGCGAAAACTCTGCTTTTAATTAAGATGCGTGGAGACGAGTTTATTTTCTCAGAAAGCCCAAGATGTCCGTGGGGTTGGCTTTCTTTTCCCAGGCTGGGGCTGTGGGGCTGAATAAAAGCATTATTGTGTCTGGAGAGGGCCAGCAGAAGCAAGAGGGGTGGGGGAAAGGCCAGGAAAGCGGGCTAGAATAATGTAACAAACTCCGACCACGCTTGCTGCGTGCCTGCACTGTCCTGAGTGCTTTGCAAACATTCCCAGAGACTTGGGCCCTGTGACATGGCATTGTTAGTATCTCTGTTCCACAGATGAGGAGACAGGTGGGAGAAGTTAATTAACTCCCTGAAGGTCCCACAGCTAAGGATGGCGGCGGGGGTGGGGGGGGGAGGTGGGGCGCCAAGAGAGACTTGCCCCAGAGGGTTTCCAAGTGTGCACAGCCACCCCCCACCCCCACCCCGGGCCTCTTCCCCTTCCATCCTGTAAACACAGAGTGCTGGGATGGGAACAGACGCTTCGTTTATAAACAAGGAAGAGCTCAAACATCTGGTCTTGCCTTTGCAGCTGAGGACACTGTGCAGGTATGGGCCCTCTGCCCTGCTTGGGCCACGTGGAGTAAATACCAGGAGGTCTCCCCGTTTTGGGAAACCAGCCTGGTTATGGAGCATTCATGGGAAGGAGCCCATTCCTTGCTGTACAGGGTCTCCAATGATCACAGGGCAAGGGTGCAGGCTTAGGGGCAGAAATCTAATGCCCCCCAGTTTGCAGGTGTCACATTTACCCCACCATCTCCATTTGGTAACATACCCGTCACATAAAACTGACCATCTTAACCATTTTAAGTATAAAGTTCAGGGGTGCCTGGGTAGCTCAGTCGGTTAAGCGTCCGAATTCGGCTCAGGTCATGATCTCACTGTTGTGAGTTTGAGCCCCACCATTGGCCTCTGTGCTGATAGATCGGAGTCTGCTTCAGATTCTGTGTCTCCCTCTCTGTCGGCCCCTCCCCTGCTCATGCTCTGTCTCTCAAAAATAAATAAACGTTATAAAAAATTTTAAATAAACTAAAAACAAACATTAAACGTGTAGAGTTCAGGGGTGTGAAGTACATTCACACTTAGTGCAACCATCACCAGCATCCATTTCTGGCACTTTTTCATCTTCCCAAATTGAAACTCTTTATCCGTTAAATACTAACTCCCCATCTCCCCCTTCCCCAGCCCCTGGAAACCCCCTTCTCCTTTCTGTCTCTATGAATCTGACAACTCCAGGGAGCTGGAATCCGCTCTTCATACAAGTGGAACCATACGGTATTTGTCCTTTTGTGACTGGCTTATTTCACTTAGCGTGATGTCCTCAAGGTTCATCCATGTTGTAACATGCGTTAGAATGCCCTTCTTTTTAAGGCTGAGTAATATTCCACTGTAAAATTGTATTTGTAAACTTCCATATTCCAATGTAAACAACACATTTTGTTTCTCTGTGCTTCTGCTGATGGACATTTGTTTGCTTCCATATTCAGTACCCCTTTTATTTTTATTAAGTTTATTTATTTATTTTGAGAGAGGGGAGAGAGAGAGAGAGAGAGAGAGAGAGAGAGAGAACATGAGCAAGGGGAGGGACAGAGAGAAGAAGAGAGAGAATCCCAAGCACAGAGCCCAATGCAGAGCTCAATCTCATGAACTGTGAGATCATAACCTGACCATGAGTGTCAGATGATTAACCGACTGAGCCACCGGGTGCCCCTGGCACCCCTTTTAGACACAGTATCTCCTCCCTGATGTAACACACGTAATTATAGCACATTGCTATTTATAAGGCACTGTCATCCCCGGGGTACACGTGAAGGCTGTGGCTGTCACTCGGCCCTGACTGTGGAAATGCAGGAATGTCAGCCCTGCTGCTAGAACTTCCCACTTGTAAAAGAGCTTGGGAAGCAGGACTTAAGGGACATCTATATTTTTAACAATTCATTCAAAAGCTTTATTTATTTTTAATTTTTTTAAAAAGTTCATTTATTTTGAGACAGAGAGAGAAAAAGGGAGATAGCAGGTGAGGGACAGAGAGAGAAAGGAAGAGAGAGAATCCCAAGCAGGCTCCACACTGACAGGGCATAGCCTGACGCAGGGCTCGAACTCTTGACTCTCAAGCCGAGACCAAGAGTCGGATGCTTAACTGACTGAGCCACCCAGGCGCCCCTCAAATACTTTAAAATGCTCTTTTAAACAAAACAAAACTGGCTCGGAAGCTAGGTCTGCAGATCCCCAGTGTCCCCTCGGCCTGATAACAGCTCCATGCAGCAGGGTTTTGAAGACCAGGAAACACAGCGCAGAGAGTTTAAGTGAGTTGCCCAAGGTCACACAGCAGCAGCTGCACTTGAACAGAAGTATTCAGCTTAAGCTCAGTCTCCTTCCAAAACATCACTATATGGCAAATGACAAGGTGGCCCATGTATTTAATAGGTTATTGTAAACAATACTGAAGCAGAGGCTTTAAGGAGAGCCCTGAAAAGAGTTAATTCGATTTAAAAAGCATATCCAAAGCCCAGCCAGGTGGAGAGTGGTCTTCTGAGGTGCTCCTGACCTCCCAGTGGCAAAAGAAAACAGTACTTCCACCTCCATGACCCGCGTGGTGTATACATCGAACGCTCTGGGAAGCACGGGTGGGCCTTCCAGTTGTTAATGAGACCCTGACAGGTGACAGGCTTCCGAGGACTGGGGTTCAGAGATCCTGCTGTTAGTTCTGGGAATTAGAAGATTTGGTCCTGGGAGCACCAGGCTCTCATTAACCCTTAGGGTCCACAGGCCAGAAATTCTCTAGCTTGAGCTAGACTCCTTAAAACCTTACACGCTGGGCTCCTCCTGGAGCAAGAAGGGGTTAAAGCGTGCATCTGTTTTCTCTCTTGGGAGGTCAGGAACCCAGGCACCAGTTTAAAAGCATTCTTCACACAGCCACAGATAACCCTGCTGACATTGCCCTGGAGCAGGCCTGCTGGCTGAGCCCCGCCTCCGGCAGGGAGGGCCCCCACCCAGCCCGCCTGAAGGCAGAAGAGGCCTTGTCTGGCCTGGGTGTGCCTTCTGGCCGCCCCCAGCCCCCAGCATACTCTCTCTAGCATGATCTGAGCCCCTTGGTGCTGGGACCACAGCAGTGAACAGAACTGCAAACAGCCTGCCCTCATGGGGGCCACATTCCAGAGGGATGCGGGGTGTAATGTGATAAGTTAGGTAACTGGGGCACCTGGCTGGCTCAGCTGGTCGAGCATCAGTTTCAGCTCAGGTCATGGTCTCACAGTTTTCTGGGTTCGAGCCCCGAATCTGATCTGGCTCTGTGCTGACAGTGTGGAGCCTGCTTGGGATTCTCTCTCCCTCTCTCTCTGCCCCTCCCTTGCTTGCATTCTTTTTCTCTCTCTCTCAAACAAACTCTAGATAGATAGATAGATAGATAGATAGATAGATAGAAAGAAAGAAAGATAATCATGTTAAAAGGTGATGAGTACAATGAGAGATTTGGTATGCCAAAAGTGGGGAGATTTGTGATTTTAATGATTATTTTTGAGAGTGAGAGAGACAAAGCTCAAGTGGGAGAGGGGCAGAGAGAGAGGGAGACACAGAATCTGAAGCAGGCTCCAGGCTCTGGGCTGTCAGCACAGAGCCCAACGCAGGGGTCAAACTCATGAGCTGTGAGATCATGACCTGAGCCGAAGTCAGACGCTCAACTGAATGAGCCGCCCAGGTGCCCTTAAATATATATTTTAAATGACTTTATTGAAGTATAACTGATATACAAAAAAAGCTGTGTATGTTTAATATACAACTTGATTTGGGAGATGATTTGGAGGTAAAACCATCACCAAAGTCTATGCCATGAACATATATCTATCACCTCCAAAAGATTCTTCTGGACTTCTTTATTTATTATTATTAGTGTGTGTGTGTGTGTGTGTGTGTGTGTGTGTGTGTGTGTGTGTGTGTGTAATAAGAACATAAGATCTACTCTTTTGGCAAACACTGAAGTATATGCTAACGCATTGTCAGCTACAGACACCAGGCTGGACAGCAGACCCCCAGAACTCACTTGCCCTATGTAACCAAGACTTTGTACCTTTGACCATCACCTCCTGATGCCCCCTCGTTCCAGCCCCAGGCAATCACCATCCGCTCTCTGCTCCTCTGAGTCTATTTTATTAGATTCCTCATGTAAATTCGATCACGTAGTATTTGTCTCTCTGGGTCATACTAAATACCAACAACTGAGTGACACAGGGACACTGGCAACTGCTCACTTCTAGTCCAGCCTCGACCCCAGATGTTCATACACAGTGCATGCCTCAGGAAGCCTTTGAGAAAGTCTCTTAAGTGTCCACACCAGCCCACTCTGCCAGACTCTCTGCTGCTGCTCCTCAGAGGCCTGTCACACCAGACCTCAAGCTCCCTAGCCATCATCCCTGTCCCGGAGGGCCACCTGCTTCCCGTCTAAATGCATCTCCACTCCTTACTTGCTTTGCTCATTCCACATCTTTAAAATGGGAACATCGGGGACCCTGAGTGGCTCAGTCGGTTGAGCGTCCGACCCTTGCTTTCAGCTCTGGTGATGATCCCAGGGTCGTGGGTTCGAGCCCCACGTTGGGCTCTGCACTGAGCATGGAGCCTACTTGGGATTCTCTCTCTCCTTTCCCTCTGCCCCTCTCCCCCACTCTCTCTTTCTCTCTCTAAAATGATAAAATTAAATTAAATTAAAATTTACTTAAATTTAATTTAAAAAATAAAACAAAACAAAACAAAACAAAACAAAACAAAATAAAATAGGAACATCAACAAGACCCACACTGTGGGAGGATGAGATGAGCAGGTATACCTTGGGCACGGGCAACACTGCTTGCTAGCCATCAGCACTGTCATAATAGGTTTTTTTTCTTCCTTCCTTCCTTCCTTCCTTCCTTCCTCCTTCCCTCCCCCTTTCTTTCTTTTTCTTTCTTCTTTCTTTCTTTTCTTTCTTTCTCTTTTTCTTTCTTTCTTTCTTTCTTTCTTTCTTTTTCTTTCTTTCTTTCTTTTCTTTTCTTTCTTTCTTTCTTTTCTTTCCTTCCTTCCTTCCTCCTTCCCTCCCCCCTTCTTTTTCTTTCTTCTTTCTTTCTTTCTTTCTTTCTTTCTTTCTTTCTTTCTTTCTTTCTTTCTTTTCCTTCCTTCCTCCCTCCCTCTCTCCCTCCCTTCTTTCTTTCTTTCTTTCTTTCTTTCTTTCTTTCTTTCTTTCCTTCTTTCTTTCTTTCTTTCTTATAAAAAGCTGAGGTAAGGGCACCTGGGTGGCTCAGTCTGTTAAATGGCCACCTCTTGGTTTTCACTCAGGTCATGATCTCATGGTTTGTGAGTTGGAGCCCTGTATCAGACTCCGTGCTGACAGTGTGGAACCTGCTTGGGAGTCTCTCACTCTCTTCCTCTCGCTCCACCCTTCCTCCACTCATGCTCACTCTCTCTCTCAAAATAAATAAAAAACTTAAAAAAAAAAAAAGCTGTTGTTTTTTTTTCTATAGCTATCACAAAGGAAAGTGCTAACCTTTCTTCGTGTGATCATTCTGAGGCTCCCCAGGCTGAAGGGTCCCAGTGCTTTAGGACACAGCAGCCACAGTGGCAGAAACCTGAGACAGGCCCAGCTTAGCACTGTGCAGGCTGCAGTGTGCATGACAAGCCAGCACCGTCATCCCCAGCCCAGGTGTCGGGGACCCCCTCCTTCTGGTCTTGCCAGTCCATAGGCCAAGCAGGTTGTTTTCTGGGTCCTTAGAGCTGGGGAAGGGGGTGGAGGGAGTGGCCCTGCACCTGCTGCCTCTTGGCCACACAGGATGACATCAGAGCCATGGACACAGTCCATGGGAGGTGAGTGTGCTTCTGCATAAGATCCATACATAACACCTCTGCCCAGCGGGAGGGGCTATCAAAGCAGCACCAAGCCCTCCAGGCCAGGTGGGGGACACCCATGTCTGAGGGTCAGCTGGTGACACAGCAGCCAAAGTGGGGCAGCCGAATGGGTACAGAAAGTGGGACATGGCAGTGTGTCCCTATTCCAGCTGCATGACTGGGGCAAGCTTGAGCCTCAGTTTCCCTGGCTGTAAAATGGGGATAAGAGTCCCTCCACTGAGGGCTTATTTTGAAGAATAAATAAAAGAATAGGTGTGATAAAAGGTATGAGGGGCACCTGGGTGGCTCAGTGAGTTAAGCAGCCAACTTCGGCTCAGGTCATGATCTCAAGGTTCATGGGTTCGAGCCCCGTGTGAGCCTCTCTGTTGACAGCTCAGAGCCTGGAGCCTGCTTTAGAATCTGTGTCTCCCTCTCTCTGCCCCTCCCCTACTCATGTTCTGTGTGTGTGTCTCTCAAAAATAAACAAACGGAGAAGGAAGAGGAGGAGGAAGAGGAGGAGAAAAGGTAGGAGATGTGAAATGCCATAGACCTGTAGTAATACACTAGTTATTGTTACAAGATTAAGTTGGGGTGCCTGGGTGGCTCAGTTAAGCAGCATCAGACATCGGCTCAGGTCATGATCTCATGGCTTGAGAGTTCGAGCCCCGTGTCGGGCTCTGTGCTGACAGCTCAGAGCCTGGAGACTGCTTCCGATTCTGTGTCTCCCTCTCGCTTTCCCCCTCCCCTGATCATGATTTTTCTCTCTCTCAAAAATAAATACATTAAAAAAAATTTTTTTTTTTTTAAAACACAAGATTAAGTTGGAGGATCTCATAACATGATGAGTGGAGCCACGTGGACTAAATTAATTCTTAGGAGTCTCCTGGTCCTGCCTGGACCAAGGGGACCTTTGGGAAAGAGAGAGAGTGCTGACCTCACCCTGTCCCTGTGCCCAAGGGGGAAATCCTTCCTCCCCTCTCAGCCAGCAGCCTAGAGGTGACAAACACTCCTGATGACAAACAGCTCCTGGCTGGCTGCGAGATGGGGACTGGGGGCAGGGAGGTGGCCCGTCTTGCTCCCTGTCTCAAGTAAGTGTATTCTTTACACCTACAAAGAGGCAATTTCCACACACTGTGACACGTGCTGCGAACATCGGCTGCTACCTGCACTTCTGTCGTTCAGACGGTGGGGGTGGGACGTCCTGGAAAACCTCAGGGAAGAGCTCACGTCTGGGCCAGTGTCTGGCAGATGCAGACGAGTTCTGTTTAAACCAATTCATGTTTTTTTTTTCTTTTTTTTAAGTTATTCCACAAGTAAACGTTATACACTCCGGTAAATAGAAAACCAGTTACACTTGCCAAAAATAGAAAGAAGCCCTAAAAATAAATACAAGGAAAGGAAGTTATTCAATTATAACCAGACACCGCAGCCCACTGGAGTCACAGAGTCTGAGGCCTACACTCTCCGTTTGCGAAAAAGGGGAACAAGCAGGAGTGAGAAGCGTGAGGGACACACCAGCACCAATGTGAGGTTTTCTCCTCGAGGTCATGGAGAAAGAACTGGAACGGGGCAACGTGCTGCAAGGTAGGCCGATGTTATTTAATGCCCTGTGTGTGCATCGCGGAAGAACCTCTCCTGGGGGTGCACACTGCCTGCTTTGGGAGAAGGTGCTGGAGCTGGAGAAGGTGCTGGAAGTCTGTCTGGTTTGGTTCTGTGTTTGGGGAGGAAGGAGACGGGTCTCAGCGTGTGAGGGGAACCGGTGCAGATGACAGTGAATGCAAGCATATCAATGACCCCTGGGGCACCTGGGTGGCTCAGTCGGTTAAGCGTCCAAGTCTTGGTTTCGGCTCAGGTCATGATCTCACAGTTTCATGAGTTCGAGCCCAAAGTCGGGCTCTGTGTTGACAGTGCAGAGCCTGCTTGGGATTCATTCCCTCTCTCTCCCTCCCTCTCTCTCTCTCTCTCTCTCTCTCTCTGCCCCTCCCCCACTCGTGCTGTCTCCATCATAAAATAAACTTTAAAAAAAAAAGGAATATCAATGACTCCACTGGCCCCTGAGGGCTTTCTGGGGTAGTACTGTTCTGGGGACAGGATAGCATCCTTTCACTTAATCCTTACCCCACTTCAGAGGGACAGACAGGTGGGAGAGAGACCTACCCTCTCACGGTGGATCATTCTACTATGACAGACCCTGCAGTACTTGGCCTTGAGCTTCAAAAACACTCTCTTCCCTCCTCTGTGACAGTGGCTGAAATCATGCCCACATCTCACTCACGGGCCATGTATCACCCCATCCCTCTGAGCCGGGTGACAGTGCAAACACACCGGGCGTGCCGGGGAGCCCGAGGGGAGGGGAGGGGCTGGCAGTGGGGAGAGCCCAACGTGGGCCAGGAGTGGAGCTGGCCACCTCCCTTGGTTCTCCAGGTGGCCCTGCAGCCCAGACAAGACCCTGTCACCTCTACAGCTCAGAGAGGAGGGCTGGGCCAAGGCTCTGGAGGCTGTGTTTCCCCTCTGTGGTGTTCAGGACCCAATGTTTAATTTATACATCCCCAACTTTAAAAATGCTTTTGATAATTTTTTTAATGTTTATTTATTTATTTTGAGAGAAGAGAGAAAGAGAATCCCAAGCAGGCTCCATGCTGCCAGGGCAGAGCCTGATGTAGGGCTCGAACTCCTGAACCATGAGATCATGACCCAAGCTGAAATCAAGAGTATGCTGCTTAACCTACTGAGCCACCCTGCCCCCCCCGCTTAAAACATGCTTTTATTGTGGCAAAATATATACAACATAAAATTTACCACTTTGGGGGTGCCTGGGTGGCTCAGTCAGTTAAACAGTATCTGACTTCAGCTCAGGTCATGATCTCACAATTTGTGAGTTTGAGCCCTGTGTGGGGCTCTGTGCTGACAGCTCAGAGCCTGGAGCCTGCTTCAGATTCTGTCTCTCTCTCTCTCTGCCCCTCCCCCACTCACGCTTTGTCTCTCTCAAAAATAAACATTAAAAAAAAACTTAAAAAATTTTACCATGTTGACCACTTTTAGGTAGGAGTTCACTGACATCAAGTCCATTCACATTAATGTGGCCATTACCACCATCCTGAACTTTTTCCCTCTTTCAAAAGTGAAACTGTCTGTATCACATGACCCCTCATGCCTCCCCTTCCCTAGCCGCTGACAACCACTCTTCTACCTTGATCTTGTGGATCTCACCACTCTGGTTCCTCATCTGTGACTGGCTTATTTCATTTAGTATATTGTGTCCTCAAGGTTCATCCGTGTTGTGGTGTGTGCCAGAATCCCCTTCCTTTTTAAGACGGAATGATATTCCATTTGCTTCACCCCTCAATGGACACTTGTGTTACTGCCACCTTTTGGCTACTGTCAATAATGCTGTTACAAACATAGGTGTGCAAATATCTGTTCGGGTCCTTGCTTTCAATTCTTTTGAGTACATAACCCAGAAGCAGATAAATTCTCAACTTCAGGTGGGTCAGTCGGTTAAGCGTCCAACTTTTGACCTCAACTCAGGTCACCATCTCATGGTTCTTGAGGTCAAGCCCTGCATCCAGCTCTGCGCTGACAGCACAGAGCCTTCTTGGGAAAATCTCTCTCTCTCTCTCTCTCTCTCTCTCTCTCTGCCTCTCCCCCACTAGCTCTTTCTTTCTCTCTCAAAATAAATAAAAATAAACTTTAAAAAAATTCTCAACTTTAAACATGAGCAGAAAGGCCCTTGTTCCTTCTGGGACACTGCCCATGAGTAGGCTCCCTCTGTCCACCTCCTGTCTAACCCTCCCTGCTCCCAGCCTCGTCTGCCTAGACAGTATTCACATCCTTACTCTGAGATATTGTTTCTCTCCGCCCACAACATTCTGCAAATTCTATGCACTCTATGCTCATGTGCTGGAGGAGCCACATTCTGAAGAAGTGTCAGTTCCAGAATCCAAGGCTTGGGTGAAGAGCGGGACATGGGGCAATCGGCACCCCGGATCCTGGACAAAGGCCCCAGCCGAGCGTCCCTGGGTGAGCCAAGCACAAGGCAGGCAGCCATAACGGGTGTCGTGTCTGTCAGCATCTGACAGAGCCCGGGGACGCCCTGCCATCTGCTGCCCTCTCGGAGAGCACCCCGCCTGCAGGCAGAGTGGCCAAGCAACCCATTTCCTGGGCCAGGTCAGTGGCGGCTGCTGATATGCAGACTTGGTCACGGCAGGAGGTGGGATGTGCCTCCCCAACAGTCCTAGAATGGAGAGAACCTTCTAGCCTGGAAGTAGGGACAGATTGCGAGTGTCTCATCCAGCCAGCCCACTGTGCAGAGGCCCAAAGGGAGCCTTCGTCATGCAAACATGGTTTTATTTTTCTTAGGCATCTTTTCTCACTGGCCTTTCTTTTCTTTTAAATTTTTTAAAGTTTATTTATTTTTGAGAGAGAGAGAGAGAGAGAGAGAGAATGTGAGCAGGTGACGGGCAGAGAGAGAGGGACACAAAAAATCTGAAGCAGGCTCCAGGGTCTGAGCTGTCAGCACAGAGCCCAATGCGGGGCTCAAACTCACGAACTACGAGTTCATGACCTGAGCCGAAGTCAGATGCTTAACCGACTGAACCACCCAGGTGTGCCACAACAGCCCTTTAGAAGCAGAGTTTCTTCTGGCTGGTGGGAAGAGAGGAAAGTCTGAGAGATTTATTTATTTATTTATTTATTCATTCATTCATTCATTCATTCATTCATTCAAAAATTTTTAATGTTTATTTATTTTTGAGAGAGAGAGAGAAAGACAGAGCATGAGCAAGGGAGGGGCAGAGAGAGAGGGAGACACAGAATCTGAAGCAGGCTCCAGGTCTGAGCTGTCAGCACAGAGCCCAACTTGGGGCACACAGTCACAAACTGTGAGATCATGACCTGAGCTGAAGTCAGGTGCTTAGCCAAATGAGCCACCCAGGTGCCCCTGTGCCAGCTATTGTGTTTGTGATGTGTAATTCTTAATTTCCACAACAACCCTAAAAGGAAAGTATTGTTATTCTCCTCTTACATAGATGGAAAAACTGAAGCTCAGACTGGTTAAGTAACTTACCCAAGATCACACAGTGTGTCAATGGGACAGCTGGGATTTTGAGTCTGCCCAAAGCCAGTATTGTTTTTCCAGTTCCTTCTGACATCACTTCTGAATAGTCAAGGCCACGGTCCAACGAACAATACCTTATATCCCCAAAACCTCCCTGAAGGGGCTCACCAACTCCTACCCTATCACCCAACACACCCCTATGGGGTTTTGTGCATAGATGCTTTAAAAAAGTGCCCTGAGAACTTTGAAAGAAAGGTGCTGAACAACACCACGAGGTGATTATTTTGTGTTCATACTATTTCATTTCCCTTAATAAGAGTGAACCATTTTTGTTGCACTGAAGAAGGAGTGCTCAGCTTTGATGTAGAGACGTTAGCCCAACTAACCCTTGGCCAAGAGAACGTGGACTTCAGCAAGGGGACTGGGGTCAGTCCCAGTCGGGAACGTGGACTTGCTTTGACAGATTCTTCGGAACAAGAGTTCTTAACCTCGGGCCTCAGCAAACCCTCAAAACCCTGACACTACATGTGAGGCTTTGCATGAATGGGCACTTTTGTCTAAGTCTTTAGCTTTCATCAGATTTTCAAAGGAGCCCCTCAAAAGTCAGAGTTTTGCATCAATTTCTTTTCTAATTAACTTTAAGGGTTACCCTCCCCAGTCCCCTTTTCTCTTGTCAGCAAAACTACATCCTCGTCCAAAACCAGGCGGTCGGTGGAATTTAGCTCACAAATAGTTTATGATACAGCAGCAGGCTACATGAAAAATAAATTTTCAATAGTTCTGTTCCTTTTTCTTATTCATAACGAAATCATTATTTTCTTGAATTTCACGTCTGAGGTTTTTATTGGAAATATCTTTTTCCTAAAGATTCAGTATCTTCTCTCCCTCTGTGGGATGTTAAAAAATAAATCCAAAATGAAACAGATCAGTAGAGCTCACCATATTTCTTTCTTACCCTTTTTAACTGTAGAAGCATGAGGCACAGAAAGGATTTATATCATGGACACTTTTTAACTAAATAAATATTCATCAATTCACTCAACACATTTTTATTAAGTCCTGTTCCAAGCACTGATTTGGGTACAGGGGTGGCACTGGAAACAAAGAAAGTCAACTGTTCGCAAGAAACTTAATGCCAGTGGGAAACACAGACTATAAACTATAAACCATAGGATAGATAGATACAGATACATAGATAATTAGATACATAGATACATAGACACATAGATAAACACAGAAAGATACACAGATACATAAATACATAGATACATAGATAGATACATAGAACACACAGATACACCCATAGATATACACAGATACAGAGATAAATACATAGATACACAATAAATAGATACATAGATATATAGACAGATAGATAGATACATAAACACACAGAAAGATACATAGATACATGGATAGATACATATAGATACATACATAAATACATAGATATATACATAGGATGAAAGAGAGCGATGGTAAAAAGTACTATATTATTATCCTTTGGCTGCTATAACAAATACGCACAAACTTGGAGATTAAAACAGTGGAAATTTATTGTCTAGTGGTTCTGGAAGCCGGGAGTCCAAAATCAAGGTGTCAGCAGGGCCATGCTCTCTCTGAAAGCTCTAGAGGAGGACGCTTCCTGGCCTCTCCTAGTTTCCAGTGGTGGCCAGCAGCCCTTAGCATTCCTTGGCTTGTAGATGCACTTTGATCTCTGCCTCTGTTGGTCACATGGTGTTCCCCCTGCATGTCTGTGTGTCTAAATGTCTCTCATCTTCTAGAGACACTAGTCATTAGGCTACCCACCCCCCCCATACAAAGTTGGTCACATCCGCAAAGATCTTATTTCCAAATAAGATCCCATTCATACATAGCAGTGGTTAGGACTTCAACATGCCTTTTGGAGGGATGCAATTCAACATACGACAGGTACCATGAAAAAAAGTAAGTGGCTATACGGGAGACAGAGAGTGATGGATGCCAGCAAGTCGGAGAGGCCTCCTGGAGGAGGAGTCACTGGAACAGGAATCTAACTGAAGGACCAAGTTCTGAGGACAGCTGGGTCCAAGCAGAGACCCTGAGGGAGAGGCATCCCATAGAGCTGCACCTGCATTTCTAACTCTCAAACTGTGAGATGCTAAACGCAGTTTAAGTCCTTAAGATTTGTGGTCATTTGTTCGCAGCAACACATAACTGCTAGTTACCCTGCAGTGGCTCTGCCTTATTGCATTGGTTTTCCGTTGCTACCAACAAACTGCCACACACTTGGCAGCTTAAAACTTAACTCACGGTTTCTGTAGGTAAGAAGTCTGGGCTCTCTGCTCAAGGACTGCAAGCCCTGTGAGGGCTGAAATCAAGGTGACATCACATTCCTTTCTGAAGCTCAGGGGCCAAGTGCACATGGTTGCTGACGGAAATCAGTTCCCTGAGGTTGTAGGATGTTGGCCTGAGGGACCATTCTTAGCTCCTAGAGGCCATGTGGCTCCCCCCAAAGACATCTCATGCTTCAGATCCCTCTGACTTCTTCTTGGCTCTACTTCTAGAGTCAGATTTAAGGGGCTGATGTGATGATGTCAGGCCCACCCCGATAATTTCCCTTTGATTAACTCCAACTCAGCTGACTGGTAACCTCAACTCCATCTTCAAAATCCCTTTGCCATCGAATGTGACATAATCCCAGGAGTAACATCCTACCACCTTCTCAGGTTCTGCCCACTCTCAGGGGAAGGGATCACAGAGTTGCACACCAAGGGGCAGGAATCTTGGGGACCATCAGGACCCTGCCTGCCATACCCAACCTCTACGCACATTGCAGTAACTTCCAGCCATCTCTGGGCAGCGTAAGTGCTCTGTATGCACCCATGGTACTTGCCAACAATGTGGGCGGGGCTGCTTGGGCACCTGCCTCTTTGCCTCTGATGTAGAAAGAATAATGATGGTAATTATTATTAAATAATAGTCTTAGCAAGAACAATGCCAGCTCCCATCCTAAGGGACTTTCGATGTGCAATGTCATCCAACTCTCCCTTGAAAGCAGGCATTATCAACTTCTCTGTTACACAGATGAAAAAAATGGGGCTCAAATGACTTAATACCTCTCTAAGCTCCCAAATACCAAGAGGCACAGCCAGAACTTGAACCCAGGGTGTCAGATAATCAGAAGTCCTGTTCTAACATGATTAGCTTCTACCTGTGTCACTCCCCTCCTCCGAGCCTTACTTTGCCCATCCATATAGTGGGGTTAACAGGATATCTGTGCCTCCTCCCTCTCAGGGCTAGTGTTTGGGTACTCTAAGCCATCATGGCTGCACTGCATTTTCTAAACAGCGAAGGGCCATAAAAGGCTGAGTGATGGTAACTGTTGACATTCCCGTTAAGCACTTTTATCTTCTTTTACTGGAAGAAGTTGTTTTCCAGGCAACCCGAGGATTCAGAAAACAACCAAAGCATTAAGTCATCTCGAGGATCACCGAGCTCTGAGCGGGAGAAGCAGCACCTGGGCTCTGGGGGAAAAGCATCAACCCTTGAGCAGAGGCAGGGTGGCTGGACTGGCTCAAACCAGAGACGCATCTGAGCAGAACCTTCCAGTGTTACCCGTACTCATGCAGGGCACTGACTCACCCGTGCAGCCCAGTAAACCATCTTGCATGCAAACAAATGGCTTGTTTAAATGGAAAGCAGACAGTGGAAGCAGAATCGTCCCCCAAAGAATGTATTTCATGCCTCCTTATTAGACGCCAGTAGGTGTTTTAGACAGTTTGGCCCAAAGCGAAGAGCGGTTTAATCACTGTGCCTGTTGCCTAATTGAAGGACACATCTGAAGCCTCCTCACAAAAATGCAAAACAGCCTGAGCCCCTCTTCAAGTGAAAACATGTATGTTTACAACCATCCACATATCCCCCCGCCTTCTTTCTCTTCCCAAAAGAACATAAAATAAGAAGCAAACATTTAGGGGCGCCTGGGTGGCTCGGTCAGTTAAGCATCTGACTCTTGGTTTTGGCTCAGGTCATAATCTTGCAGTTCATAAAATGGAGCCCTGCGTCAGGCTCCGTGCTGACAGCACGCTCCCTGACTAGGATTCTCATTCTCTCTCGCTCGCTCAGAAATAAATAAACATTTTTTTAAAAAAAGAAGAAAACTTTTAAAGTATAGCAGGGAAGTCATTTGTTTTACAGGGTAAGACGGTTTGGTATATTGATTCCCCTTGGGTGACATTTGCCACTTAGAGGCTCATGCCTATGAGGTAGGAATGATCGTACCCATTTCATGGCTAAGGAAACTGAGGCCCAGAGGGAACTACAGGTGAGATGGCAGATGCCAGTTATCAGAGGAGGACACTCTCAGGCCCCTCATTTTGGCTGGGAGGTCTCAGGGCCTGGACATAGCTGGGAGCACAGATGGGGTGGAGGTGGGGAGGGAGACCCCAGCTATGGGGAGAGTAGCCAGGGAAGCATCCAGGGCTGGGAGTCTGGAGAGGTTTGACCCAGTTGAGCCAGAGGCTACCTGTGGGTACCCTGGCAGACACCAGTGAACCCCACTGGGGCATTAGACGTGAAAGCTCTCTCTGAGCCCTGTTCAGGAGTTTTACATGTGAGGTGGGAAGATACCAGAGTTTGGCCAGAAGAACCAATGGGTTGCCAAGAAGCCTGGGGCTGGTGGGCAGGCATGGGGACGGCGGTGGGGGTGGGGGGGCAGTCAGGAGAATTCACTGAGGGTTTGGGACATGGAAACAAACCCATATTATCCTGGGCTAACTAGAACAGCTGTTCCCCTGGGCTACACGTTTGACTGTTGCAGAAGGAACCAGCCTGCAGACTCAAAACAATAGCTGTCATTTCTTATATAATCGACATGCTATTTATTTATTACCCAAATGCTGCGGGTTTTCCTAGCTCTGGTCCCTTTTACTTGGAAGCTGCTCTTTTCTTCCAGCGTCTTCCATACCAACATCAAGGCCCATGGCCCCAGGAACATCTGGGTGGCCTCCCCTAGAATGGGTCCCATCTGGGCAGCAAACATTTCCTCTGCCAGCCCCTTCCCTTCCTGCGTCCACGGAGAGAGTGTCTGGAGGAATCTAATGTTTTACATTAATATTTGGGAAAAGTACCCAGGCCAGTTGTGTTACCTTCGAAGCCAAGATATACTCGGGTTGAAAGAGAAGTAGCTACAAAGGAAGGTGGTGTAGCCCTTTGAAGGTATCAGTGCCTTCCATTTGTGCCCTTGAGTTATGGAAGACTTTATCAAAAGGTTTGCCTCGGAGATCAAGGGCACAGAGATCATCCCAGGGTCCTGAAATGCAAGCTAGCACAGAGATTCTGCCAGAATTTCTGGACTTGGACGCCATACTGGAACATCAAAACACCAGTGGGGTTCCAAGAGGTACCATTCTTCAAATCACTGGGTTTCCCTGTAACCTTGGTGTCCCTAGGCTGTGTCCCTGGGGGGGTGGGGGTGGGGGACAGCCAAGTGGCCCGTGATCTTTACCAGGATAACAATAATGATTACGGTGGTGGCACTGTTGATGACAACAGCCAGCCTTCTTGAGTACTTAACAACACTGTGAGGCTCTCTGGTGCAATATTTAATAGGAAGTAGGAACTCTGTCCCCATTTCATAGCTAAAGAAATGGAGGTTCGGAGAGGTAAAGTCACCTACCCAAGGTCACACTGGTGACAGGAGCCAAGACCTGAACACAGGCTATCTTACCCCAAACCTGTGCTCCTGACCACAGACATGTGCAACCTCACCTCCAGCCAGTGGCTGCCTCTCCCTCATGGCCCCTCCCTGGGAAGCTGCTGGGGGTGCCAGTTTGCCCCATGGTGACGCTCCCCACCCCTCACACAAGTATTTTCAATTCTTGATTATATTCCACAAAGAATTCTGGTTCCTTCAAGCCAGAGGATGTGGGACCAGTTCCAAGGAAGGGGGCAGAGGGGGTCGGTGTGATACTATAGTGAGGTGACATGATTTAATTCAAGTAGAGATATCCGAATTGGGACTGGAATTATGCAGTATTCAGGATTCATATTAATTTTAGGTGTGACAATGGCATGGAGGTTATAAGGGGAAACAAACCCACCCTAATCCTTGAGAAATGCACAATGAAGTATTTGCAAGTGAAATATAAGGGACCTGGGATTTGCTTTAAGATGCTCCAGAAGGGGCATCTGGGTGGCTCAGTTGGTTGAGCGTCCGATTCTTGATTTTGGCTCAGGTCATGATCTCACATTTGGTGAGTTCAAACCCCGCATCGGGCTCTGGACTGATGATGCAGCGCCTGCTTGGGATTCTCTCTCTCCCTCTCTCTCTGCCCCTTCCCTGCTCACACTCTCACTCTCTCTCTCAAAATAAAGAAATAAACTCAAAAAATAATAAAATAAAATACTCTAGGGAAAAAAAAAAAAGGGGGGCAGATGAAACCAGATCAGCAAATTGATGATAACTGTGGAAGCCAGGGATACAGGTTCATGGTGGGGGGTGGGGGGGTGGGGAATCAGAAGCTTAGTCTCCAAACCCAACTAAACTGTGCTAAGCTGTACCCTCAGTCTAGGTCCTAATCCTGCGGTCATCGCACATCTACCATCTGCCACCCAATTCCCCACTGCTCTTTCCCCAGGAGGCTGTAGGAGACCTCAACCAGCTGAACCCTGGTGCATGGCCCAGTTTCCCAGAGCTCCTGAACCCAGTGGACCCCCACTCTCACCCCACCCCAAGACCTTGCCACACCACTGTAACCCAAGCACATAAGCATTCTTCTATTAAGAACAATTCAAAATGGCCCCATTGACGGGTGCCTGGGTGTCTCCGTTGGTTAAACGTCCAACTCTTGATTTTGGCTGAGCCTGCTTGGGATTCTCTGTTTCTCTCTTTTTTTTTTTTTTTTTTTTAAATTTTTTTTTTTCAACGTTTTTTATTTATTTTTGGGACAGAGAGAGACAGAGCATGAACGGGGGAGGGGCAGAGAGAGAGGGAGACACAGAATCGGAAACAGGCTCCGAGCCATCAGCCCAGAGCCTGACGCGGGGCTCGAACTCACGGACCGTGAGATCGTGACCTGGCTGAAGTCGGACGCTTAACCGACTGCGCCACCCAGGCGCCCCTCTCTGTTTCTCTCTTAATCTCTCTCTCTCTCTGCCCGTCCCCCACTCATGCTCCCTCCCCCCTCCTCTGTCAAAAATAAATAAACATTTATAAAAATGGCCCCAGTGGTATTTTTCAGTCTCCTGCTTTGAATGACATGTGTTTGTCTTGAATGTAGTCAACGGTATGTCTGTCAGTCTGCATTCAACAGCCCACACCCCGAAGGAAGCGTTACAGAGGAAACTCCCAAGGTAAATGAAAGTCTAATGGTCACAGATAACATCCAGATATCTGGTCAACAAGGATGCAAAAAAAAAAAATCTGTTTTTCACAGGTTCAAGCAGACTTGACTGTGTGAGTCCACCTTTGTATAAGACCTCAGGGATATTCATCGATACTTTTATATAAAAAATAAATTTTGTCCACGTATAAAAAATAACTGAATATGGATCAAAGACTTTAACCCAAGAGCCAAAACTATGAAACTCTCGGGAGGAAACAGAGAGAAAACTTTTCATGACACTGAATTTGGCAACGATTTCTTGGCTATGATGCCAAAACCACCAGCGACAAAGAACAAAACAGATAAACTGGGCTTTGTCAAAACGAAAAAATTTTGTGCATCAAAGGACAGTGTCAACAGAGTGAAAAGATAACTTTCAGGATGCAAGAAGATATTTGCAAATCATATATTTGATAAGTGGTTAATATCCGGAATGCATAAGGAAACCCTACAGCTCAACAACAAAACACACAATTAAAAACGTGCAAAGGACTTGAATAGACCTGTCACCCGAGAAAATATACAAACAGCAATTGAGCACATGAAAATATGCTCAATATCAAAATAAAAAACACAAGAAACAGCAGGTGTCAGTGAGGATGCAGAGAAAGGGGAACCCTCTTGCACTGTTGGTGGGAATGCAAACTGGTGCAGCCACTGTGGAAAACAGTATGGAGGGTTCCCAAAAACTTAAAAATAGAACTACTCGGGGCACCTGGGTGGCTCAGTTGGTTAAGCATGACTTCAGCTCAGGTCATGATCTCATGGTTTGTGGGTTCAAGCCCCACGTCAGGCTCTGTGCTGACAGCTCGGAGCCCGGAGCCTCTTTCAGATTCTGTGTCTCCCTCTCTCTTTCTGCCCCTCCCCTGCTCATGCTTTGTCTGTCTGTCTGTCTGTCTGTCTCTCTCTCTCTCTCTCTCTGTCTCAAAAATAAATAAACATTAAAAAAAATTTAAATAACAATATAAATAGAACTACTCTATGATTCAATAATTGTACTACTGGGTATTCACAAAAATACTGATTCAAAGGGGCACATGCACCCCAATGTTTATAGCAGCACTACCTACAATAGCCAAACTATTGGAACAGCCCAAGTGTCGACCAATAGATGAATGCATAAAGAGGTGGTATACACATACAATGGAATATTATCAGCCACAAAAAAGAATGAAAGCTTGCCATTTTGCAATGGTGTGGATGGAGCTAGGGAGTAAAATGCTAAGTAACATAAGTCAGTCAGAGAAAGACACCATATGATTTCACTCATATATGCAATTTAAGAAACAAAACAAAGAGGTTACAGACTCTTAACTATAGAGAACAAACTGATGGTTACCAGAGTGGAAGGGGATGGGGGGGGGGGGGGGAATGGGTGAAACAGGTGACGGGGATTAAGAGCACATTTATCACAATGAGCACTGAGTATTGTATAGAATTGCTGAATCACCACAGTGTACCCCTGAAACTAATATAACACTGTATGTTAACTATCCTGGAATTAAAATTAAATAAACATATATATAAAACAAAAAATAAAAATATATTTATTATTCAATTAAAGAAAGATGCCCAATATCATATGTCATTAGCAAAAAGCAAATTAAAATCACAAAGGATACTAATGCACATCCATTAATGTGGCTATGACTTAAAAAGGAGGGAGGCGCTTGGGTGGCTCAGTGGGTTAAGCTCCAAATTTGGCTCAGGTCATGATTTCGCAGTTCGTGAGATCAAGCCCCATGTCGGGCTCTGCGCTGACAGCATGGAGCCTGCTTGGGATTCTCTCTCTCTACCTCTCTCTGCCCCTTCCCACCCCCCTCAAATAAATAAATACACATGGGGTGCCTGGGTGGCTCAGTGGTTAGGTGTCCGAATCTTGATTTCGGGTCATGATCTCACAGTTCGTCGGTTTGAGCCCTGTATCAGGCTCTGCGCTGGTGGTATGGAGCCTGCTTGGGATTCCCTCTCTCTTCCTGCCAGACTCTGCCCCTCCCCTGCGCCCTCTCTCTCTCAAAACAAATAAATAAACTTTAAAAGGGGCGCCTGGGTGGCGCAGTCGGTTAAGCGTCCGACTTCAGCCAGGTCACGATCTCACGGTCCGTGAGTTCGAGCCCCGCGTCAGGCTCTGGGCTGATGGCTCAGAGCCTGGAGCCTGTTTCCGATTCTGTCTCCCTCTCTCTCTGTCCCTCCCCCGTTCATGCTCTGTCTCTCTCTGTCCCAAAAATAAATAAACGTTGAAAAAAAAAAAAAAATTAAAAAAAAAAAAATAAATAAATAAATAAACAAACTTTTTTTTTTTTAAGAGAAAACAACAAGCATTCATTAAGACGCAAAGAAATTGGAGCCCTTGTGCACTGCTGGTGGAAACATAAGAATGACGGAGCCACTGTGGAAAACAGTTGGGCAGTTTCTCAGAATGTTAAGTATAGAATTACCATATGACCTGGAAAGTCCAGTCTTAGGTACCTACCCAAAAAACTGAACGCAGGGACTCAGACACATACGTATACGCCAATGTTCATAAGCAATAGCCGAAAGATGGAAAACAACCCAAGTGTCCATCAACACATTAATGGATAAACAATGTGGTCTATTTGTAGTGTCTTAATCCATTCTGTCTGCGACAACATACTGTGCACGGAGCGGCTTAGAAACAGCAGAAACGTTTGGTTCACAGTTCTGGAAGTTGAAGTTCAAGATTGCGCTGCCAGTATGGTTGGGTTTTTTTTTTTTTTTAATTTTTTTTTTTTTTCAACGTTTTTTATTTATTTTTGGGACAGAGAGAGACATAGCATGAACGGGGGAGGGGCAGAGAGAGAGGGAGACACAGAATCAGAAACAGGCTCCAGGCTCCGAGCCATCAGCCCAGAGCCTGACGCGGGGCTCGAACTCATGGACCGTGAGATCGTGACCTGGCTGAAGTCGGACGCTTAACCGACTGCGCCACCCAGGCGCCCCTATGGTTGGGTTTTAAGAACAGACATCTTCCGGGGCGCCTGGGTGGCTCAGTCGGTTGAGCGTCCGACTTCAGCTCAGGTCACGATCTCACGGTTCATGAGTTCGAGCCCCACGTCAGGCTAATGGCTCAGAGCCTGGAGCCTGCTTCCGATTCTGTGTCTCCCTCTCTCTCTGCCCCTCCCCCATTCATGCTCTGTCTCTCTGTGTCTCAAAAATAAATAAACATTAAAAAAAAAAATTAAAAAAAAAAAAAAAAAAAGAACAGACATCTTCCAGGGTTGCCTGGGTGGCTCAGTTGGTTTAAACATCCAACTGTGGTTCAGGTCATGATCTCATGGTTTGTGGGCTTGAGCCCCGCGTTAGGCTCTGTGCTGACAGCTCAGAGCCTGGAGCCTGCTTCAGATTCTGTCTCCCTCTCTCTCTCTGCCCCTCCCATGCTCGTGCTCTATCTTTCTCCCTCTCTATCAAAAATAAATAAACAAACATTTTTTAAAAAATCTCCAAAAGGTGGGTAAGTTGGCCGTGGGCAGCATCCCCAGTGAGATGCTATCAGATTCAGATCCAAGAAACAAGAGTGCTCAGAGGGACAGACAGACTCTCTCAAGACACAGAACTTGGTGGGGCGCCTGTGTGGCTCAGTCGGTTAAGCATTCGACTTTGGCTCAGGTCATGATCTCGCGGTCCGTGGGTTCGAGCCCCGTGTTGGCTCTGTGCTGACAGCTCAGAGCCTGGAGCCTGTTTCAGATTCTGTGTCTCCCTCTTTCTCTGACCCTCCCCTGTCCAGATTCTGTGTCTCCCTCTTTCTCTGACCCTCCCCTGTTCATGCTCTCTCTCTGTCTCAAAAATAAATAAATGTAAAAAAAGAAAAAAAAAAAGACACAGAACTTGGAGATGCTCTCTGCTCACGTCTTCCCCTCTCTGGGCTTTTCCAGCACCTCAGCTGACTACAACGTGGAAAAGTAGGGGGTCACATGGGAGCAAATAAGAAGTCTGAGGTCAAGTTTAAAAACAAATCATTTAACTTTTTACATGCTTAAATATTTACGTTTCCAAAGTCCCATCTACAAACCACAAGTCATATTCAGAAACGTTTAGCTTCTATCTGTATGCATCCAGTTCCCTCCCTTGCTGGTTTGTTTTATATTCCTCTGCTTTTGTTTTGGTCCTGGTCCATCCTTCCAATATTAGGTACAGTTTGGCTTATGTGTGAGTTGTAATTCCAACAGGACCATCTTTACCCCACGAAGTCGTAAAGAGCATTGTGCAAGAGAATTTGTCTTTAATTTTTTTAAATGTTTATTTATTTTTGAGAGAGAGAGCACAAGCAGGGGAGAGGCAGAGAAAGAGAATCCAATGCAGGCCTCAAACCCATGGACCAGATTGCAAGATCATGACATGAGCCGAAGTTGGACACTCAACCATCTGAGCCACCCAGGTGCTTGGAGAGTTTGTCTTTAAAAGGAAACTTTTATACTAGGGTTGGTGAGTGCACAAAAAAAAAAAAAAAAAAAAAAAAAAGGAATACACATTCAGGAATGTCCCTTTGCTAGCCCTGAGGACAGCACACGTTTCCCTGGGCACCAAATTCTGTGCTAGGCACGCGATTTTCCAAAGAAGTTTGTTTTCATTTGTTCTGTTTGGAGGATGATTCAAACTGCAAATCTATCAAAAATGAAACAAAGCAAAATCACCAAACAAACCTAAGGGCAGTTTTTTGAAAGAATAAGGATAGGGTCCCAAGGGCTGAGCTGCCTGTCCCATCCCAGGAGCCTTGTGCAGGAGGCTATCACCATGAGCACATGACATACTGGCCACTTCTGCATCTGGCTCCTCAGACCATAAGCATGATGGCACTGGACATGATGTTTCATTTCTTTCTGATGAATAAGAGAACATATTTGTAGGGGCGCCTGGGTGGCCCAGTCAGTTAAGCATCTGATGGGCTCAGGTCAAGATCTCACGGTTTGTGAGTTTGAGCCCCGCACAGGGCTCTCTGCTGTCAGCACAGAGCCTGCTTCAGATCCTCTGTCCCCCTCTCGCTGCCCCTCCCCCCTCACATTCTCCCCCTCCCTCTCTCTCTCTGTCTCTCAAAAATAAACATAAAAAAAAAAAAAGAACATAATTGTAGAGTCCAGCACATAGGATGTGCCCTTCAGAGGTCAGACTCTGGCCATCGCTCTCCAGTGCTTATCAACTCAGCACAGTGAGCTTCCAAAAAATTTCGCAACTCTGTAAAAATGCCCTCCTAAAATCCCTACAATATATCAGTCAATTTACACATTTACTTCCCACCTCGTTCCAATGACATGAAATTGGTGTAATTTTACTCATCAAGAAACTAAGCACAGATATAAAACTTGACAGTAAAAAGGAAACCCGTCAGGGGCACCTGGGTGGCTCAGTCGGTTGAGCGTCCGACTTCAGCTCAGGTCACAATCTCGTGGTTCATGAGTTTGAGCCCCACGTCAGGCTCTGTGCTGACAGCTCAGAGCCTGGAACCTGCTTCAGATTCTGTGTTTCCCTCTCTCTCTCTGCCCATCCCCTGATCACACTCTGTCTCTCTCTCAAAAATAAATAAACATTTAAAAAAATAAAAATAAAAGGAAACCCGCCAGCAAGCTGAGTTTGTAAGTAGAGCCTCAATTTCCAAGTGTCCATTGCACTGGGCAGCAGGGATGGTGGTGATGATGAGGTCTGCATAAAAAAGACTCCCACCAGCAAGAAATATAAATTGCCTACTCCTCAACCTTTGAAAGATGGCAAAAACTTCTGCCCTCAAGTCATGATGCCTCAACTAGCTAACATTGTGTGAAATGACCTGATCATGGTATGGAAACCTGCAGAATGACAATGGGTTAAACTGATGCTCATGTGCGCTTATATATGTCAATCTAGGTCATACATGTGGTGCCAACCTTGACTACTGAACACTTCGACACATAATTTCAAAAACACTCTGGAAGATGTGGATCACCTTGAACGTTCTGAAGATGTGGAAACATTCAAGAAGATTCAGGATGCTGCAAAGTTAGAGTAATTATATTCAGGTGATGTATGCAGGTGACCACGACCCCTGCTCTGGATGAACAGAAAGGTCAGGGTTTCGGAGGAGTCCCTTCCTGTGTCACAAAGAAGATCTGGTGCAGAAAATACCAAGGGCGTGAACCATGATGGAAGTCCAGGAAGTCCACTGCACAAATACCCCATTGTGGAAAGTAACACGTTGACAAAACACAGTCATTAGTTAGGGAAAGGCAGAATGAACATTTAAGAAGTCAAGCAAGAGAAGGGAACTTGGAGGCTTAAAAGAAAATGAATAATCGGCAAATGCAAAGATGCTATTTCAGGGGGAGACCAATGGTTTTATCAAAGTGGAGATAACTCAAGGTCAAGGGGATGAAGGCTGTGGGGGAGACAAGATAAAAGGTGAGCCAGAAGCTAGGCAGTCAGTGGAACCAAAAGCCTGCTTCACATATGCCCAGGCAAAGAGGTGCTTCCTCTAAACAAGGGCCAAGGTGAGTAGGACCAGTTAGAAGGTGTCTTTGAGAATGAAAAGATTCACAGAAACCTCACTAGCTTGCCTTGGACTCTAAGAAGGGCACCATCAGGACAGCATTTGACACAATGAGCAGAGAACTGAGGGATCAGACAGGGTGTGGCAAAATTAAAAATCCCACCTTTGGGGTGCCTGGGTGGCTCAGTCTTGGTTTCAGCTCAGGTCACAATCTCATGGTTCGTGGATTCGAGCCCCACATTGGGCTCTGCACTGACAGCACTGATTCCCTCTTGCTGCCCCTCCCCCCCTCAAAGTAAATTTTTAAAAAACAAAAATCCCACCTCTGGGCCTCCTGGTGTCACTCTCCCCTAACAGCCACATTAGTGGTATAGGATGTAAATTGGACACTCAGCACCTGATTTTTCAATTTTAATCCATTTTATACCAGTGAGCCAGGGACCTATAAGTTCTAAAATCAACCTATCCAGCGTCTCCCCCAGCGCCTCACCTCACAGGTGATTCTGCAGGATTCTCTCGGAATCCTGATGCTCCATGGCAGGGCCACGTTGGATTCCCAGATTACACATGGTCTCCAGCACGGCCAGTCAGTGTCTGAAGGTAGCCATGATGCTAGGCTTAGCCTTATTTTTTTGGAAGCTTTTAGAGGAACTTGGGTGCAACAGGGATCTACCCCAGGAATGCCAGATACTTACTCAGGCTGTGACACTTGCCCTGGGGATGACCCTGGAGAGTTCACCTGTCACCTGCTGCAAAATCTCACCTCCCTCCTAGGAAGGTTGGTGGGATGGATAAATGATGGTGTAGAAAGAGAAGCTTTACTTAAGCTAGTCAGCATTTCCTCTAGCTCTTTTATGATAACTACATACATCAGTTCCAACCAAACTTGAATCAGGGTACCAAGACCCACTAAAAACCCTGCATCACAGGACTGGTTAGATGGGAGTCACATTTTTTTACTTGTTTTTTAAGTTTATTTACTTATTTTGATAGCGAGGGAGTAGAGGGGCAGAGAGAGAGAATCCCAGGCAGGCTCTGCGCTGAGCCCAACTCAGGGTTTGATCTCATGAACCATGAGATCATGACCTGAACCAAAATTAAGAGTCGGATGCTTAAATGACTGAGCCACTCAGGCATCCCAGACATGAGTCACATTTAAAATCACCTCTGTTCTATATAGGCATCTGAGTGGCTCAGTCACGATCTCTTGATTTCAGCTCAGGTCATGATCTCACGGTTTACGAGTTCAAGCCCCACATCGGGCTCTGTGCTCAAAGCGCAGCACCTGCTTGGGATTTCTGTCTCCCTCTGTCTCTGCCCCTTCCCAGCTTCCTCTCTCTCTCTCTCTCTCTCTCAAAAAATAAACAAACATTAAAAAAAAAATTAAAATCACCTCTGCTCTAGGTCTTAAAAACATTTTTTTAACTGAGATATAATTGGCATACAACATGTTGATTTATTCATTTGTATACCACAATAGGATTACCACTCTAGGGTCAGCTAACAGCCCTGTCAATGTCACATAATTATCATTTCTTTTTTGTGGTAAGCATAATTAGGATCTAGTCCCTTAGCAACTTTGAAGTTTATACTACAGCATTATTGACTATAATCACAAGACTGTGCAGCAGATCTTCAAGACTTATTTATCTACTAGTTTATCTGCAAGTTTGTACTCTTCAACATCTCCCCAGCTCCCCTACCCAGCAGCCCCTGGTAACCACCATTCCACTCCCTGGTTTTACCAATTTGGCTTTTTCAGATTCCATATAGATGAGATCATACAATATTTGCCTTTCTCTATCTGACTTGCCTCACTTAGCAAAACACCCTTCAGTTCCATCTACCTTGTTGCCAATGGCAAGGTGTCTTCCTTCTTTCTCATGGCTGAATAGTGTCTCATTATATGTTGGGTCATACACTTCAAGAGGTAATTAAAAATTTTTTAAATATTTATTTATTTTTGACACACGCACACACACACACACACAGAGTGCAAGCAGGAGAGGGGCAGAGACAGGGAGGGAGATACAGAATTGGAAGCAGGCTCCAGGCTCTGAGCTGTCAGCACAGAGCCTGATGTGGGGCTTGAGCCCACAAACCGTGAGATCATGACCTGAGCTGAAGTCGGATGCTTAACTAACTGAGCCACCCAGGTACCCGAGAGTTAATTTAATGTCTCTGCCCCATCAGCTCAGTGCAGAAGGGGCTCCTGGTGGGTATCTGGCTCCTTGTGGGTAGGAGGTTAAGGACAATTAGACATTTCTAGCTGTGAGACCCTGGGTAGGTTACGTGACCTCCCTGAAACTGTGAAGTGAGGATATTAAAGCATTACTTCTTTGGGCTATTGTGAGAAGCATGCGAAATAATACAGGGTGCCTGGCAAAGAGTAAGTCCTGTTAGTGATTGTTCCTAATCCTCACTGAGAGGGGTGGGGGGACAAACCTGAGAATGAGCTGTCATTTGGCAAGGTTTGGGGTGACTGAGTTCCTCAGCCCTATCAATTTCTATTAAATCAGAATTAAGAGAGGACCACATGCCCCAAGAAAAGCCTGCTATGGATTTGTTCAGCAACACCTCGCTGATACAGACTTGCATTTTCTCGAACAATGCATTGTCCTGCACACTTGCACGGATCAGAACAGACCCCAGACCTGGAATCTCTAAATTCAGGTGACAACCTCTTTTCCATTTCCTACACATGATGATTTCTAGAGATAATCCCAGGCAGAACCCAGCATTTTCTTCCTTCCCCTCATTTGCACTCCTCTCAGACGTCAAATTATTTTTAACATTTGCTCTAAAATGCATTGTCTTCTCCCCCATCATTGAAATCTTAAACCAATTGGACTTTCTTATCCTCAACCCCAGATTTGCAGAGTCAGCCTCCACCTATGTAGACAAAATGGCTCACAGGGTTGGAAGCGCACCTATGCCCCCATGACTCTTAATGGACACGATTGAATGAGGCACCAGGAATGAGTTTCATGGTTCCATGAGGGCAGTTGATGGAGCACAATGGTCTCTGCCCTGCCAGGCTTCAGAGTGAAGAAATGATGTCGGATACTTCCCAGACTTCTAAAGGTCAACAAACATACGACCCACCAGCCAACAGTGGTACAAATACGTGGGGCTCTCCCCATGCCTTCTGGCTGGACCTCCCACCAGAGATCTTTGGAAATCAGCAAGGGAAGCAGGACTCTTGTCGACCAGAGTGAAAAGCCAGGAACAAAGGACATGGACTGTCCGTGATCCCAAAAGAGGAGATTGGGGGGTGGGGAAGGTGGGAGGAGGGGTACAGCTGAAAGCAGTCACCCAGCACCCAAGTGAGCTGCATCTATGACCCCTCGTTTCTGTCACCTGCTCCCCTGCCTAGGTGTCTGGGGGAGGTACCCAGGGAGCAGATTCTCACAACTTTGGGCTCTAGAACCACTGATCTGCTCCCTGAACCACTTGCCCGACTTCATTTTTCACCTTCAGTCTGGACAGATCCAGCCACCTCCTGACCCATCTCCTCCCTCAACACCTCCTCCTCACTGTCCAAGAGGGAGCTTTCCAGAAGTTTCCCATGTGTCTGTGTATGTCAGTTTTCTCCCCCCAAATCACCATCTTAGGGGTTATATGACTGCATACACTCGTCACACACCTAACTGCTGTGAGATACTACTTCACACATTAGGATGACTATTATCAAAATCCTGGAAATAGCAAGTGTTGGCAAGGATGTGGAGGAATTGGAACCCTTGTGCATTGCTGGTGGGAACGGAAAATAATCAAGCCACTCTGGAAAACAATACGGTGTTTCCTCAAAAAATTAATCGCAGGATGGCCATTTGATCCAGCAGTTCTACGCCTAGATATACATCCCAAAGAAGGGAAAGCAAGGGTTCAAATAGATATTTGTACACACACATTCATAGCAGCATTATTCACAACAGCCTCAAGGTGAAAGCAGCCAACGTGTTCAACAACAGACAGAAGATATGTTACGTATGCCCAATGGAATAGTACTCAGCCATAAAAAGGAAATTCGGCCACAACGTGGGTGGACCTTGAAAACATCCTAAGTGAAATAAGCCAGTCGCAGAAGTACAAATATTGTACGATTCCACTTACATGAGGGATCTCAAAGGCAAGCTCGTAGAGGCAGAAAGTAGAGCAGAGGCTACCAGGAGCTGGGTGGAGGGGGAAATGGAGAATTATTGTTCAGTGACAGAGTTGCATCTGGGGAAGGTGCAGAAGGTCTGGAGATGGACGGTGGTGATGGTTCACAGCACTGTGAATGTACTCAATGACACTCAACCATACACTTAAAAGTGATTGGGATGGTCAATTTTTTGTCAGGTTTATTTTTCCCCAGTAAAAAAAAAAAAAAAATGGTATATCAAAAGCTCAAAGGTGAACACCTAAAAGGGTGTATTTTACTGTATGAAAATTCAATTTTACCTCAATGAGCTTGACTTAAAAAAAAATCACCACAGGGCACCTGGGTGGCACAGTTGGTTAAGCATCCAACTCTTGATCTCGGCTCAGGTCATGATCTCACAGTTTGTGAGTTTGAGTCTCACGTCAGGCTCTGTGCTGACAGTGCAGAGCCTGCTTGGGATTCTCTATCCCCACTCTCTCTACACCTCCCCCACCCCAAATAAATAAATAAACCTAAAAAAAAAAACCACAGAAGTGATGTTCATGTAATAGTGTAAACTTAATGCCACTGAATCATACACTTTAAAATGATTAAAATGATACATTTTATACTATGTGTATTTTACCATAATTTAAAGAAAAGTGGTTTCGTAACACCATGAAAACCAAAAAGGGGCCACGTCTGACTACCCACTTTCCACATCCATTTCCACCTACTGGCTGCCGAGGGTGGGGGGAGGTCACACACAGACTCGTGCCAGCCACGCTCCCGACAGGCCGGGCCGTTTTAACCCCTCCCCACCTCTGCACACACATGCCCTTGCCTACACTGGCTTCCCACCTTTTCTCCACCTGGCAGGATCCTCCACCCCAGCTGGAATGTCAACTCCTGGCCCCTGGCCAGCGTCAGCCACCCGTCCACTTTTGAGTCCCAACTTACCCCTGAGGGTGTAAAGAGCACCAACTCCAGGGCCAGGCTATCTGTAATAGAATGCCAGCTCCCACCATTTACTCTCCTGTGATCTTGGGTCAGTTACCCAGCTTCCCTGTGCCTCAGTTTCCTCATCTGTAAAGTGAATGACAGTGGTGCTCACCTCACGGGGTTATCGCAAGGACTAAGCGACTTAATTCAGGCAAAGTGTTCCCAATAGTGTCAGGCACTCAGTAAGTGCCACTTAAGTGTAATCTAGCAGGTCAATCTTTAACTGTTGATTTATGCAGGTCAACCTTTAACTGTAGGTCTCTAGGGCGGGAACGCTGATCGAGGATCCCCATTTTCTGGCACTGCCCTGAATGAATACCCTGTTCTTCACTGTGATGGAGAAGAGAGAATCTCCAGGGGCGCTTAGCTCAATGTTCTGTGGATCATAGACACCACGAGATTTAGAAATACCTTCCGTGCCATCATCCCTCCCTCCCTATAACTCTATAAAGCTATGGATATGGCCCTAATGGAACCACTCCTCCCAGCTCAGCAGGCCCGGGGTTCACCAGGACTTGTAACTTTTCTTGGAAGAGAACACATGCTTTACGGCGGATTTAGGACTGTTCTAAGCCAGAAAACTCAGATCCTATCCAGGGAGGCACTGGCACAATTCGTCTCCACCAGGAGAGAGCTCTGTCCACACGGGGCCATCCAGCTTCACTCTCAGAGTTCTGAGGCCAGCAACACCGCCCCTCAGGCCCACAACTCTCATCTTGGCATTAAAATGCCCCTGTGGGAGAGAGCCAAAGCATAAGAGACTCTTAAAAAAAATGAGAACATGGGGCGCCTGGGTGGCTCAGTGGGTTGAGCGTCCGACTTCAGCTCAGGTCATGATCTCGCGGTCTGTGAGTTCGAGCCCCGCGTCAGGCTCTGTGCTGACAGCTCAGAGCCTGGAGCCTGTTTCAGATTCTGTGTCTCCCTCTCTCTGACCCTCCCCCGTTCATGCTCTGTCTCTCTCTGTCCCAAAAATAAATAAACGTTAAAAAAGAAAAATTTTTTTAATAAGAAAATTTAAAAAAATGAGAACAAACTGAGGGCTGATGGGGGGTGGGAGAGAGGGGAGGGTGGGTGATGGGTATTGAAGAGGGCATCTTTTGGGATGAGCACTGGGTGTTGTATGGAAACCAATTTGACAATAAATTTCATATATTTAAAAATAAAATAAAATAAAATAAAATAAAATAAAATAAAATAAAATAAGATGTCCCTGTGGTGGGGCATTGGGTGGCTCAGTCGGTTAAGCGTCTGACTTCAGTTCAGGTCATGACCTCCCAGTTCATGAGTTTGAGCCCCGCGTCCGGCTCTGTGCTGACAGCTCAGAGCCTGGAGCCTGCTTCAGATTGTCTCCTTCCTCTCTGCCCCTACCCTGCTCTGTCTGTCTCTCTCTCTCTGTCTCAAAAATAACCATTAAAAAACAACAACAACAACAACACCCCTGTGGAGTGCTTCTGGAGACCAGGCCTCAGGCCCTGCAGCCAGGCCAGCCCTTGCCAGAAGCCCTCACATGTCAAGGGTCCCAGAGAGGTGAGTTCGAGGGAACCACTTTCTCTGTTGTCCCATCCAGACCTGGGTAGAGCAGGGGTGGCTGGCAGATGTGACCTCTGCAGCCACAGGGGCCACGGGAGAAGGATCCATGCCCTTTCAAAGCAGAGCTTCCAGCTCTGGAAACACATATTCCTCGGGCTGGCCCGCCAAATACCACCCGCTCCTGGCAGGGTCTTCTCCAGGGGAAACCAAATCCCACCAGCTAAGGCCAAAGCCTGCAATCACGCCAGGCCACTGGTCACTGCCAATCTCAAGCCTTTTTCCTTCACTGATCCCAGGACACACTTTTACTAGGTTTGAGCCACCAGTGTGAACACCACTGCCACTACTTAAGAAAGTGCAATTTAAGCCCCTCTTTCCTGTGTGTGGAAACACAGGGGTTTGTTCTGGCAACCCGGTCTGTTTCCAATTCAACTAGTGGAGAGACCACAGCAGGGCAGGGGGAAAGGGATATAGGAGTGTGGATCCGGTCTAGTTTTGCAATACCCCAGGGTGTCTCAATTATATCAAGAGGGGGTTGTGAAAATCTTAAAACATTCTGCAAATAAATTCAGCTTTCATTCGCCCAGAAGGACACATTATTCAGCTTTGATTCAGCAGACATTTATGGAGGGCTGACCAACGCAAACATCACATCGCCCTTCCTTCAAGAGGTGAGGGGGTCAGTGGTCTGGCTCAACAACAGCAGGTCACATGCCAGGAAAGTGAAGGGTTGAGAGGGTGCTGGGACTGAACTGTGTCCCTTCAGGATTCAGATGTTGAAGCCCTAACCCCCAATGTGACTGCATTTTGAAGACAGAGCCTTTAAGGAGGCAAGTGAGGTTCAAAGAGGTCGTAAGGATGAGGTCGTAATCCAACAGAACTATAGCCTTATAAGAAGAGGAAGAGGAGGGGCACCTGGGTGGCTCAGTCAGTTAAGTGTCCGACTTCGGCTCAGGTCTTGATCTCACAGTTTGTGAGTTCGAGCCCTGCATTAGGCTCTGTGCTGACAGCTTAGAGCCTGGATCCTGCTCTGGATTCTGTGTCTGCCCCTCTCCCTCTCTCTCTGCCCCTCCCCTACTCACACTCTGTCTCTATCGCTCAAAAGTGAATAGGCATTAAAAATTTTAGAAAGAGGAAGAGGGGTGCTTGGGTGGCTCAGTCAGTTAAGCGTCCAATTCTTGGTTTCGGTTCAGGTCATGATCTCACAGTACGTGAGTTAGAGCCCTGCTTTGGGTTCTACGCTGACAGCGCAGAGCCTGTGTGGGATTCTCTCTCTCCCTCTCTCTCTGTCCCACCCCTGCTCTCACTCTCTCTCTCTCTCAAAATAAATAAATCAACTTTAAAAAAATTTACATAAAAAGAATAAGAAAAAAGAAAAGGAAGAGACACCAGAGTGCTCTCTCTTTCTCACTCTCACTGACTCTATAAGCACAGAGGAAAGCCCACATGAGGGCAGTGAGGAGGCGGTGGTCTGCAACCCAAGGATAGAGTCCTCACCAGACATCAACCATGCTGACACTTTGATCTTGGACTTCCAGCACCCAGACCTAAGGGAAGATAAATTTCTGTTGTGTAAGCTCTCCCCTCCCCACCCCCTAGCCTATGGCATCTGGATACGGGACCCGCAATAGATGAATCCATTGAATCACCACTCCAATTGGAACAAAGGTCAGACTCAGGTGGCCACGTTGAGGCCACTTCTGCCTCAAAGGCGCTGGGTGAGGGGCACAGACATCAAACACAGTGACTTGCTTCCCACTGATGCTCCAAACAAAACAGCACCCACTCTCTGGGGCGTTCCCAACACCACCCAATAGTCTCCCTTTTTCCACCCTATCCAGTATTCAGGATGCTTCCTGTTAGTCACTGTGGTTGCTATCTTAGTCGTGCCTTAGAAGACCTCAGCCCCCATCATCACAAGGAAGGAAGAACTTTTTCCTGCCCCTGCACATGCACATTTGTCTCTGGGTCCCAGTAAACTGGGGGCCAAGTGTGGGTAGCATCAGATGTCAGGTGGGGACACTGCGACTCTGACACCACTCACGATGTGCCCATCAGGGCTGGATCCTCACAAAACTAGGGTTGCCAAAGGTGTGCCTGGTGTCCTCCTCCTGATCCTGCCAGCTCTGAACTGAGATTGGCCCAGAACCCCAGTACTCAATCTCCCATATGGGCAGAGATCACCCACCAACTTCTCCCCGGGCATGAGACTATGTTCCTTGGACCACAGCTTCCTTTTGGTCCAGCCATCAGCAGCAGCGTCCTCACTGTTACTTAGATGTCAGAGGTCCCATTGAATAACCGGAGATAGGACTGGCAAGCAATTCAGAGAAACTGGAATTTGGGATTAAGCAGATTAAGTATTTTGCTCTTGGGGAGAACCCTAAGTGGCTCAAATCAAGGATGTGGAAAATGCAGTGACACAGCCCCAGACTTGCAGGTCAGTCGTGAACCTCAGAAAGGAAGGAGTTGAGGCACTCCTGGGATGAATGAATGAATGAATGAATGAATGAAAAATTTTAACCCAGCAGCTTGAATCCTAAGAAAGGATACCAGCTGCCACTCTGAAATGGGGAAAAAGGGTAAAGAGGTTGACAATAAGTTGGATAAAGGGCATCACTACCCAGAGAAAAGGCTGGTAAGAAATTTGCAACCATCAGATTGTGAAGGAATTCAAAAGCATGAGGGTGGATGAAGTTGGCCAAGCAGAGTGGGAACAGAAGAAGAGAGAGCATAGGGGCGAAGACAGCATCAAATTGCACTAAGAAAGTAGCGGGGTCTGGGAACACCTGCGTGGCTCAGTCGGTTAAGTGCCTGACTCTTGATTTCAGCTCAGGTGTGAGTTTGAGCCACACGCTGGGCTCCACACTGACAGTGTAGGGCCTGCTTGAGATTCTCCCTCTCCCTCTGCCCTCCCCCCATTCTCATTTTTTTTCTCTGTCTCCAAAATAAATAAATAAACATTAAAAGAAGAAGAAGAAGAAAGTAGTGGGGTCGTAGCTAGAGACGCCCATGCAACAAGTACAAAATGGGGAGAAGTCCCTGGAATGTGACAACTGGGAGGTTCCAATGGTATGTTTCTGTTCAATGTAGTCCCTGCAGCAATAATAACCATGGTAACAGTAATTAAAAAACTAGTAGTCATAATAACGGTTGACATTTAGGAGTGCTTGCTATACCTTCTAAGTACTTTTCCCACATTTCATCTTTTTGTCCTTATAACAGTTGTAGCAAGCAGAGGCACAGAGAGGTTAAGTAACTTTGCTGAAGGTCACACAGTGAGTACATAGTGAGTGGTGAAGGGATATGAACTAGCTCCTAAGCCCATGTTCCTATGCATTTCATTTCACGTCTTCGCTCAGAGGCACCAGTCAATAACTGCGACTCAAGGGGCACCTGGGTAGCTCAGTTGGTTTAGCGTCCGACTTCGGATCAGGTCATGATCTCGAGGTTTGTGAGTTCAAGCCCTGCATCAGGCTCTGTGCTGATAGTTTGGAGCCTAGAGCTTACTTTGGATTCTGTGTCTCCCCCTCTCTCTGCCCCTCCCCTGCTCACACTCTGTCTCTCTCTGTCTCTCAAAAATAAATAAATGTTAAAAAAAAATTTTTAATTAAAAACAAACAAACAAACTGTGACTCAAAAGATGGGCCAGGGCAGGAGTCAGAACTCACAGCATGAGCCTATCAAGGGTCCCTCAGTCCTGACTTCTACAATATGGGGGTTGTAAAAATTGGCCTCTTTTCACCTGCTGTGAACAGAATGTATGTGAGTCTACTCAACTCTCTGGGAGAATACCTCAGTACATCCAAGGTCTGTTTCTTACTCTGAAGCAGGGTGAAGCCCCAGAGCAATTCACTCTCCCCCTGGTCAACACTGAAGGCAAAGGAGGTGTGCAGAGAATTCCAGTTCAACATAGTCAGGACACAGCTGGCCACAAGGGGGGAGCAGAGAAATGCCCTCATGTTTACAGGAAGCTATGTTTGTTCACTCATGCCTTGAGTATGAAGCTTCAGAAGTTGGAGCCAGGTCAATTTGCATAAATATTTCAGATTATGCCTCCCCTTTGGATTTTAAGAACACAAGAGAAGGAAATATACATGCAAAATGTTTATAACTTTAACTTAATTTACTTATAACTTGCCTCTGTCCATAAAAGAGATATAGAGGTTGATAGGCTATAAATCTATTAACATAGAAACTAAAAATAATGACTGAGAAAGAGGAGAAAGTCATCTTTTTCAGTCCTAAGGACTAAAAAGTTGACATGATTTGGCATCTGTTTTGACCAATGCTTCCTGGCAGCTTGGGCAAAAAGGGAAATAAGATGTACTCTAAAGTTCTTGTCATAAGGCAGAGGAAGCTGGCCAACCCCTCTGGGAAGACAAGATTTTTCCTGGCACTAAGTTCTGAAAAAAATTTCTCATGCTGAATCTTTATATAGAGAACACGGTGACTAATGGTTCTCTGAAACACTGGAGCCTGAGACCTGATTTTTCAAGGCCACAAACTATTCTGAAAGGGTCCCCATTCTACTGAGACACGTTTTTCTAACTTCCAAGGATTACATTTGGATTCCTGCCTGATGAGTTAAAAATCTTTTCTCAGAACTCTGCTTCTGACATTATGGATGTTGAGGTGTTAACAGGAAGTGCTCCTTAAGGCAGTGCTGCTATCAAAAGAGTAATGCTTCATCAAGAACCTCACCCACCAAATGCAAAACAAAACATGAGCTACATGTAGCCTGAACAGTGAGGGGCCAGAATCTGTCCTAACGGCAAATGGCAATAAAACATATAAGGACATAGTGCCTTGGGTCAACAGCAAAAGAAACTTGGGAGTGGAATTTCCAGCTTCACTAGGTCAAGATCCTTAAGAGTGGCTGATAAGGTTTCAGGGCAATGGTTCCCCATGGCAGCCAGCTGAAGGACAGGCAAATCTAATCTGGAGGAAATCTCCACTTCAGACTCCAGGACTCTTATAGATTAGTATCAAGCAGTGGGTTCATTATCAAGGATTAACATGTAATAAGGCAAGACCCTGTTGAATAATAATCAGCAGAAACAATAAACAACAGGTATCTTCTTTCCTATATTAAAAATTTCAGGAACAGAATTACAGAAGATGTGTGTATACACACAGAAAAAAGAGGAGGCAATCACAAAGATGAGAAAAAAAAATAAGAAAGGACTATGAGGAATTAACAGGAAGTTGGGGGTCTGGAATATGGCTTCTATATGTGAGAAATATAATGGTTGAAATAAAAAACTCAATATATTTTTTATACAGTAGACTAGATAAAGCTGGAGAGTCAGTGAACTGGAAAAGACAAAGATATCACTAAAACGAACCAGAGTAAGGGTATGAATACAAATGAGATGTTAAAAGATACTGAGAACAGAATGAATCCACAAAAGAGAGAATAGAAAAAGTGGAGAAGAGGTAATATTTTAAAAAGATCATGTCTATGAATTTCCTAGGACTAATAGGGATAAAAAAAAAATGAATCCACAACTCTAGGAAGCAAAACATATCCCAAGTTAGGATAAATAAAAAGAAGTCCCATCTAGGTAAATTAAAACTACATAACATCAAAGACAAAGAGAGGATCTTAAAAGTATACACAGGAGGGGCACCTAGTTGGGTCTGTCATTTGAGCGTCCCACTCTTGATTTCAGCTCAGGTTGTGATCCCAGGGTCATGGGATTGAGCCCCACATTGGGCGGTGTGTGGAGCCTGCTTGAGATTCTCTCTCTCTCTCCCCCTCTCTTCCTCCCCGCCACTCGTGCTCTCACTCTCTCTCTCTCTCTCTCTCTCTCTTAAATAAAAAAATTAACAATTAAACCAAACAAACAAGGACAGTCTAAGAAACTATCACAGCCAAGAGGAGTCTAAGGAGATATAACAACTAAAAGCAATCTGGGCTCTGGTATGGACTCCTAGAAGAGAAACAGGACATTAAGTAAAAACTAAGGAAATCTGAATAAAGTATGGACTTTAGTTGGTAATAATGTATCAATATTAGCTCATTAATTATATCAAATTTATCATATTAATGTCAGATGTTGTTAACAGTAGGGAAAACTGGGTGTGGGGTATACAGGAACTCTCTGTCCTATCTCCATTTTTTCTGTAAGTCAAAATCTATTCTAAAATTTAAAAGTTTACTTAAAAATTTTTTTTAATGTTTTCATTTATTTTTGAAGGAGAGAGACAGAGCATGAGCAGGGGAGGAGCAGAGAGAGAGGGAGACACAGAATTTGAAGCAGGCTCCAGGCTCTAAGTGGCCAGCACAGAGCCTGATGCGGGGCTCGAACCCACAAACTGTGAGATCATGACCTGAGCCAAAGTCGGACGCTTAACTGACTGAGCCACCCAGGCACCCCAAAAAGTTTGTTTTAAAAAGAGCTTTGGGATACTAGGGTGACTCAGTTGGTTAAGCATCCAACTTCAGCTCAGGTCATGATCATAGTTTGTGGGTTTGAGCCCTGTGTCAGTCTCTGTGCTGATAGCTCAGAGACTGGAACCTGCTTCAGTTTCTGTGTCTCCCTCTCTGTCTACTCCCTGCCCCTGCTTACTCGCTCGCTCTCTCTCTCAAAAATAAATGTTAAAAAAAATTTAAAAGAGTTTTTTAAAATTAAAAGCACAATAGCAGAATCAAAAACTCATTAAGAGGGTTAGAAGACAGTGTTAAGATAACATCTCAGAAAGTAAAGCAACTTAACAGTTTGAAAGTAGAACAGTAAAGATAAGAAAATTAAAATACAATCCAACAGCCAAATGTATCAGGAAGAAAAAAAAAAAACAGAAAAAAGAAGAGACAGTCATCCTCTAAAATAATTCAAGAAAATCTCCCAAACTTAAGGACATAAATTTCTAAACTGAAAGGATCCACTGAATACCCAGCATAATAGAACACTTTCAAACACTGGGGACAAAGAGAAGACCACAAAAATTTGAAACTTCTCAACCACACTGGAAATAAGAAGACAATGGAGTAATTCATTCACAATTCTGAAAGAATAGGCTTTCTAATTTAGAATTCTATACCCATCCAAATCACCAGTGAAATGTCCAAATAAAATAATATTTTCAGATGTAAGAGATGTAAAATATTTAATTTATTTTTTTTTCTAAATGCACCTTACTGAAGATTGTTCTCCACAAAAATGAGAGGGTACTAAGAATGAAAGAGACATGGGATCCAGAAAATAGGAAATGTAATACAGGAAAAAAGGTAAGAGACTCTCCAAATTAAAGAAGAAAAACATCCTGGGATAATGACCCTTACCAAGTATAAAAGACAACCAGAATTAGCAATAGACACACACATAAATGAATGAAGCAAATACAAATCCCAAGCAAATATTAACTTTGAGTGAAACAAAAAGAAACCAGAACACATTCTGAACTATGAATAATACATTAATCATACATCTATCATATGATCAACCATTCCACTCCAATGTATTTATAACTAACATAAATGAAAGCATATTCCATACAAAGACTTGTACACAAATGTTCATAGCAGCTTTATCCCTAACAGTCTCAAAATAAAAACAACCCAATGTCCAACAAGTCAATGGATAAAAAAATTGCATTACAGACACACAATGGAATAGTATTCAGCAATAAAAAGAATGAACTATTAACTACATGTTACAACATGGATGAACCCCCCAAAAATTATGCTGAATTAAAGACACTAGACCAAACAAAAATAGTAGGAACTGTATGATTACATTTATACAAAAATCTCAGAAGTCCATACTAATTTGGAGTAACAAAAGCCAATTGGTAGCCTGAGGCTGGAGGGAAGGTGAGGAGGTTCAGGGAGAAATGATTACAAAGGAGCAGGAGGAAACTTTTGGGGTGATGGATACGTTCATTTTCTTTATTGTGGTGATGGTTTCACAAGTGTATACATATATATGTCAAAATCTATTAAAATATACACTTTAAATATCTCTTTTTTATTGTATGTTAATTTATACTTCAGTGAGGTTGTTTGAAAATATTAAATTGAACCCCTACCCTGTAACATAACCTAAAATCAATTCCAGGTGGATTAAGAAATTACACATGAGAAGCAAAAGCATTAAAAGTTTTAGAAGCAGGGTGCCTGGGTGGCTCAGTCAGTTAAGCATCCAACTCTTGGTTTCAACTCAGATCATGATCTCACAAGCTTGTGGGTTCGAGCCTTGCATCAGTCTCTGTGCTGACAGTGCAGAGCCTGCTTGGAATTCTGTCTCTCTCCCTCTCTCTCTCTCTCTGCTCCTCCCATGTGCTCTCTCTCTCTCTCTCTCTCAAAATAAATTAATAAACTTAAAAAAATTTTTCAGAAGGCACTATGGGAGATTATTTTTCTACATTTTGGATAAGGAATTATTTCTTAAACAAGAAATAAAAAACCCACTAACTCTAAAAAGAAAAAGGAAAGATTGGCAAGCGCAACCACATCAAAATCAAGAACATCTGGCACAACATGTCAAAGAGCACTAGGTAGAAATTCTCTTAAAAAGCCACAAACTGAAAAGTAATATTTTTCATCTTGGAGTAAGGATTAGTATTCACAATACATAAAGAACTCTTACAAGTCAGCAAGGGTTCCCCTTCTAGAAAGATGCGTTAGACATACTTCTTCCTATTTCTTTTTCCACTCAGCATAATGAAAAGTTATGGGCATTAGATATAAAACAAGTCTATATAAAACACAAAAACATACTTATGGTGGAGAGAAGAAGGCAGATCAGCTTGATACCTCGAGACCCAAAGAATGAACAACACAGTGATGAGTCCCTGGGTTTTCTTTTTGCTTCCTCCATCCCAGACTTGGAGCTGAAGAAACCAGCAATCTGAAAACTCCAATGGGCACAGACAAACTGCCCCAGCAAAAGCTGACTCTCCCTAGCCAAAGGACCTGGCAAGGGGCATCTTCGCATGGCTGAGGACGTTTAGACAGTCACCTCCCTACTCCAGCCAGACACCACAGAGAAAACATCAAAGGCATGTGCATGAGGCTATGTACAAGGGGGCATCCTAATACTTGCGCTGGGGTGGTTTCAGAGAAGGCCAAGTGGGGTGCCAGGACTTTCACCCCCAGTAGGTCAGTCATGAGATGCCACCTGGGTATTGCTGGAGACTATGCAGGCAGCCAGAAGTCCTACTGCAGTAGCTGTCATGAGGAAACCCCCTCAGGTATCAACAGAGGCATGGTGGGGGATCTGGACTTCTACCTCCACTGGCAGTGAGTGGCAGTGAGGTGGCACTCCCCACTTCCCCTGCCAGGGCAACGTCAAGAGAAAACCAGGTCAAAAAAAAGAAAGAAAAGAAAAGAAAAACAGAATATATAAAAAGAGTCAACAAGAAAAAGACAAATAATCTGATAGGAAAATGGGCAATACACATGAATAGAAAAGAAGCTAGTAGAAGTATCTACCTCATTAGGTTGTTTTTAGGATTAAATGATGTGTGTTGCTTAAAACAGTTTCTTGCACATAGTAAGTTGTAAACAAGAGGTGGCATTACTACTACAAATACTACTATGACTACTATTATTTTACAGGAAATAGCACACATATGCTCAAAAACCATGAAATGATGCTCAACACCATTAGTAATCAGACAACTGCTCATGAAAAGTATCACCAGACAATAATTTGTCTATTATACACCATTTATACACTAGGTGGCCAAAAAATATAAAGTTTGCAGGCAGGGCACCTGGGTGGCTCAGTCAGTTAAGCATCCAACTCTTGACCTCGGCTCAGGTCATGATCTGATGGGTTCGTGGGATTGAGCTCTTCCTCGGGCTCTGCACTGACAGTGCAGAGGCTGCTTGGGATTCTCTCTCTCCCCCCTCCCTCTCTCTGCCTCTCCCCCACTTGTGCTGTCTCTCAAAATAAATAAATAAACTTAAAAAACAGTTCTCAGGCACTCTTACTCATTGCTAGTGGAGGATAAGTGGCCACACCCACTTTGGAAACCACTTGGGAATTATCTCGAAAAGCCAAGCATTCACGTGGTTGATGGCTCTGCAATACCAATGCTGGATACACCCCAAAGAAACTCGCACCTGTGCACCAACAGACATGCACAGGGATGTTCCCAGCAACACTGTCCACAGTAACACAAGACTGGAAATAACCAACTGTCCCTCAACATGCAAATAAATGGCAGTGGATATGCACACTGGGATGGGATTCAGGACCAACGACAAAGGAGTTACAGCTAGCATGCGGCAACATGGGTGAACCTTAAATACATAACGTTGAGTCACAGAAGAGCACATTCAGGAACTAGAGGTAATAACCACTCAAAGTCAAAACGAGGAACATTATAATTTTTTTTTCTTTAAGGGTTTCGAGAAAAGAGGGAGAGAAAATTTTCCAAAACGTCAATGGTATGAAATACAAAGAAAGTCTGTGGAAATGTTCCACATCCAATGATGCTAGGGAGACATAGGTGGCTCCAGTACTGGAGGGAAAAAATGCTATAAAGGGCATTCATTATTCAGTCAATTTGTTGAAGCTAAAAACTGTGATATGAGAGAATATTCCTGTTGTTAGGAAATACATGCACCCCAAAATATTTAGCGGTGACATAACATGACAGCCTCAAACAGTTCTCAAGAAACTACAGGAGTATGTGCATAAGGGCGAGTGGGTGAGTATAGGAAGGGATGAGGGAGGGAGAGAATGAGATCACATGATAAAGAAAATAGGGTAAAATGTTAAACACAGGTAAAGCAGGGTAAAGGCTCTATAGGATTCTTTGTACTTTATACTTTCACAACTTTTTCTGTAAATTTGAAATTATTTCCAAATAAAGAGTTCAAAACAAGAGGGGGAAAGGGGAATGATAAAATTCAGGATAACAATTAGTCGAGGTGGGGCAGCCAGAAAAATGAGCTGTGTCAGGAGGGGACTGACCCGAGCTTTCATTTGTGTTTGGGCTGTGGATTTAGGAAACAGGTCCTTGGGTGTTCATTACACTATTATGCTTTATAATTCAGCCATTGCTAGTTTCTATGGTATAAAGTATCATATTTGAAAAGGTAAAAAAGAAAAAGATGTCTGAGTGCCTGGGTGGCTTGGTTAGTTAAACACCTGACTCTTGATTTCAGCTCAAGTCATGATCTCACAGTTTGTGGTATCGACCCCCCCACATCGGGCTCTGTGCTGACAGCACAGAGCCTGCTTGCTATTCTCTCTCTCTCTTTCTCAAAATAAATAAAAGAGGAAAAATATTTCAGGGAAGATAATTCGGCCTGGTACCAACTAGAATTCTGAATATATACTCAATTCCTAGAATCTTTCCATTGGAAGGATAAAATGATTCACCTTTGTTCTCTGTCTTGCATAGTCTACAATTTCCCATACCACTGCCCGCTTCAGATATATATTTTTAAAGTTTATTTATTTATTTGAGGAAGAGAGAGAAAGAGAGAGATGGAGGGAGGAAGGGAAGGGCAGAGAGAGAGAGAGACACACACAGAGAGAGAGAGAGAGAGAGAGAGAGAGAGAGAGAATCCCAAGCAGGCTCTGCACTATCAGCGTAGAGCCTGACATGGGGCTTGAACACATGAACTTCAAGATCATGACCTGAGCTGAAGTCAAGCGTTGAATGCTCAACCAACTGAGCCACCCAAATGCCCCAACCCTTCAGATAACTTTGAATTGGGACAGGAGGAGTAAAAGTGTAAGAGAAACTGCTAAGTTGAACTGCCCTGGAGTTTTCAAATGATAATTAAAAAAAAAAAAAATCTACTTTCCTTTGGCAAAAGGGTCAACCAGTGGGTCTGGGACAAGTGGGCAGTGGGATGGGTCAGGAGAAATGGCCTGGATACCAATATACTGCCCACTGTGGGGCAGGCCCAGAGAAGAGGAACTTGGGGACAGGCACTGGGTGGGGCCAGTGAGGTTCATGCCGGAAGAAGGGCCCCTTCCCAGATGGATAACAAGGTGTGAGGTCAAGGGGTCTGCGCACAGACAAATGGCTAGAATCTGACAGCTGAGGTGACAGCTGAGGTCAGACAAAAAGACTGAGAGAAGTAGGGAAAGGTTCTAGAGGAGGTATTAGAGCAAAGATCAAGAACTCAGATGCCTCCTGGGGTCAGGCCGGTCCGGGCTGAACTGTCCTGTGTGGGGCTGAAGCAACTCGTCTTGTGTTGCCTCTATGCCTCAACATGCTCTGAGTTGATTGTAGGATCTGTGGCCAAAATGTGGGCAGTGATGACTCTGCTCCAGCCACCTATGGCCAAGCAGGAATGGCCTGGGGGTTACGAGATGTTCTGATTTTTCAAAGGAAACTAGAAATCTGAGGGCTATGGATGTAGAAGTATTGGCTCAAAGCTTTTTAAGTTTATATTTATATTTATATTTATATTTATATTTATATTTGAGAGAGAGAGAGAGAGTGGATAAGGGGCAGAAAGAGAGGAAGAGAGAGGGAATCCCAAGCAGGCTTCATGGGCGGTCAGTGCACAGCCGGATGCGGAGCTCGAACTCACAAACTGTAAGATCACGCCCTGAGCCGAAATCAAGAGTTGGATGCTTAACTGACGGAGCCACCCAGGTGCCCCCAAAGCTTTTTAAAATAAAAGGCAGGGGTGCCTGGCTGGCTCAGCCGGTAGAGCATGCGACTCTTGATTTCGGGGTCGTGAGTTCAAGCCCCGCATTTAAGTAGAGATTACTTAAAAAATAAATAAGTAAAATAAAACAAGAGGCAGGTTTGACAAATATGTGCTGGCCACCATTGGGTGACCTCCTTCCTAGGTGTATTCATTCTCTGCAGCTGCTGTAACAAAGTCCCACAGATTGGGTGGCTTATGCCTCTTACATTTGCAGAGGCTGGAGGTAAGAGATCAAGATGTCAGCAGGACTGGTTCCTTCTGAGCACCGAGAGGGAGACTCTGTCCCCAGCTTCTTGTCTCAATTCTACTGGTTTTGCTGCAGCTGTGGGGTAATTCGTTTTTTGTTTTTTTTTTAATTTTTTTAATGTTTATGTATTTCTTGAGAGAGAGAGAGAGAGAGAGAGAGAGCAAGCAGGGGAGGGGCAGAGAGAGAGGGCAACACAGAATCTAAAACAGGCTCCAGGCTCTGAGCTGTCAGCACAGAGCCCAACACAGGGCTCGAACTCATGGACTTTGAGATCATGACCCTTGCCCAAGTTGGAGGCTTAACCGACTGAGACACCCAGATGCCCCTGATGTTTCTCGACTTGTGGATGTATCAGCCCGTCTCTCCCTGCCTCTTCACACGGTGTTCTCCCTGTGTGTGTCCGTCTCTCTGTTCTGATCTCCCCTTTTTTATACAGGACACAGTTCCATTGGATTGAGGCCCACCCTGATGACCTCCCCTTGGTCATCTGCAAACACCCTATTTCCAAATAAACTTCCACCGACAGGTTCTGGGGGTTAGGACCTCAACATCTATTGGGAGGACACAGTTCAACCTGTAAGACTAAGGTGATCGGCAGATGATCAAAGCAGCCGTGGAGGCCTGGGAGGATCATGAAGAGGACAGGCAGGGATTCAGAGTGGGGCCCAGACTCGGGGACGCAGCATCCAATCATTAAGACTGGTCACATAGAAGGAACTGTGCCAGGCTCAGCCAGTCAGCGAGGGCTCAGGTAGCTGCGTAGGCAGCAGCGCCTGGCAGGCTGTGACCCTATGCTGAGTCTCACAGATGCCACCAGACCCACAGTGAAGCCGGCCCCTCAAGTCCATGGGGGATTTGAATGAGGCCTCTGATGGGACACGGCCACCCAGCACTGCACCCAGAGCCTGCAAAGCACATGTGAGGCCAGGTCTGCTGAAGGATTTGAGAAGTGGGGTTGAACAAATAAACAAAGGAGGATAAAAAAGAAAAAAAAAAACGAAAAAACACAAAAAACAGCAAAGGCCTGTTTCTTGACCAAGACTGAGTGACCATGCCTATCCTGACAGTCAGGGCTCAGCCTGGGGGGTTTCCGGTCTTCAGCAAGGACAGTTTCCAGCCTGATCATGGGACTGACGGTTCTTGGAGGCCTCGGGCTTCCTGGGTGTCCCACCCCACTGCAGCCTGCACACATGGGCAACAGCTGGCGCGTGAGCTGCGGGGGCCTTCATCAGGAAAACCAGGGGGCCCACGGGCACAGCCTCCAAACAGACTTTGGGGCCGCAGAAGCCATGGAAATACCCCTTCATCCCATCCATCCAAAGAACATCCATTTAGACTACGGCGCGCGCAAAGATGAACGCGGTGGGGAAATGGAGGCTCAGTGGGAGGTTGGAGGGAGGGTCTGACCTGAGGCAGGAGACCTGGTGTGGGGCTGTGGTGGCTACTAATGACATTAACGCAACTGCTTAGGGAATAGAGAGGCCTTTATACTGCTGTTTCCAATTCTCCTTCAAGATGACAAGATTTACTTAATTTCCAGGATTTTGTATCTGTGCCCCTTCCCTTCCAATGAAAACCCTGGTTCCCAAAGACATGAATATAATTATTTATGGTTAAATGTGTATATTTGTATATATAATAGCTTCAAAACAATGCCGTTTTGGTTAGCAACAATAGGCTTGCTGAATACAGCTTAGGGTCTATTGGTGGTTCTTTTCGTCTTTGTCCCACGTGAAATACACAAATTATTTCAGAGTCACTTAAAACAATTCTCTGAGATTCATGCCACCAGTTTTGTATGTGGGACTGTTTGTTTTCAATATTACGAGGAAGCTTTTATTCTTTTTTGGTTTAATTTTGGTTTTCAGTTATGTAAAATGTTTACATGGGTCCAAAGCCAACTTACGAAACAAGGTACATTGTTTGGCTTGTAAACCCAGGGTTTGTTCTTCTATTGTTTCTTTTTTAAAATATAAGCAGATAGGTATGTGTATTCCTATCCCCCTCCCCCTTTCTCTAATATGAAAGGCAGGGTACTATACACAAGATTCTGGACCTGGTCTTTTTCAGTCTGCAACACAGCCTGACGATACCTCACAGGGATGGATGAAGACCTCCTTAGGGTTCCACACCACACTACTGTGCAAATGTGCTGTCCCCTCCGGATGGATCTCGGGGAGATCCCCCATCACCAGTTTTGTTAAAAGTGGTGCAGAATATAGCCTTGCTTGTGTGTAATTTCATTCTTTTGAGAGATTCCTTTTTTCTTTCTTTTAAAGTAGTCTTCATGCCCCACGTGGGGCTTGAACTCAAGACTCTGAGATCAAGAGTCACATGCTCTGCCGACTGAGCCAGCCAGGCGTCCTGAGAGGGTCCATTTTGAATCTTCCCTTTTCATCATGAACCCTTTGGCTGGTCACTTATTCCAAACCTCAGGCTCCTCACCTATATAATGGGCATAATAATAGTATCTAGTTCACAGTTCCAAATGAGTTAACACATATTTCAAATAGCATGTTTAGGGGCGCCTGGGTGGCTTAGTGGGTTAGCAGCCCACTCTTAGTTTCCATTTGGGTCATGATCTCACAGTTCATGAGATCCAGCCCCACGATGGGCTCTGCACTGACAGCACCGAGCCTGCTTGGGATTCTCTCTCTCTGTCCCTCTCCTGCTCTTTCTCTAAAAAAAACAAAACAAAACAAAACATGTTTACAAGGCCTGGAAGACAGTAGAGTCAAATGTTTGCTGTTATTTTTGTTTTCTAACTGTCCACAGCCCAGTACTCTCAAAGTTCACTACCAGGAAGGAGAGAGAGATGCAAACTTTAAGTTGCCGGATGGGGTGCCAAATGCTAGGAGACATAGGTACATCGGCGGCTCACCCATCCTGCCCCAGGGTCAGAGAAGGTGTGGGGTGTATCTCTAAATTTGCACTCTCTTCCGCTGACTTTCTTCTTATGCAAACCACTCCCCAGGTTTCCATTCTCCACCGGGAGCTACACCAACTCCCCACCCACAAGGTGAACACATGACCGGGCCTCCTCTCTCAGGCTCTCCATGATTGGCTCGGAGATGGGCACATGACCCAGGCCTGACCTCGCAGGGACTCAATGATTGGCTCAAAGATAGAAGCAGGATGCTGTACATCCAATGACAGTCAGCCATGGAGCTCCCTAGGGACTCTTAGAACAGAGGCTCTCTCTTTTTCCCCCTGCGGAAAGCTCGTTGGAAGTAAGTGTCGGGCCTCCAGGGGCCAACACATGGCAAGGGAGAGCATGAAGAAATCTGAGGGCAGAGATGGAGGAAGACAGACTGCCAACATGGTGGCTTGATTATTAGGGATATCAGATGAGCTGGAAAAAAAACCCCTTTCCTGACTAGGCTTAAATTAGGTTCTCATTTGCATCAAGGTTGGCAAAGAGAGGAATCCTGAGGCTTGAGGCTTAGCAACTAGGGGGATGGAGGAAAACACGACTTTCCAGTGGAGAGAAAAGCATGTGGGCAAGTCCTGAGGACACAGCAGTCTGCCTCTTTAGCAGCTTTCTTTAACGCAAGACCTGTGAGCTGAACAAACCCACCTTCTCAACTGGAAGACTGAGCTCCGGATTCTGGGGAAGAGCAGGGCACTCTCACCTGGACAGTGCCTCTCATCAGGCAGGTGATGTCAGAATGGATAGGGGCATGCAGATGAGTTGATGGTGGTGTCAGAGGCTCAGCCTTCCTGGGTGCAGGCTGGGGACCCTGTGTTCCCCCATGATCAAGTTCACAGCTAACCCTGCTCATGCCCTTTAGAGCCTGCAAGATGTCCTCAACAGCATTCTCTCCATTGCTCAGTGCAGGCCTTAACTAGCATCCTCATTTTACCCCGGGGCCTCTACTTCCCTCCAGAGGTCGAGGCTGTCACACTGTCCCTTTGGTTTCTGAAGCCTCCCTGTGCTCTAGAAGTCCCTCCTTTCGTGCCCCCATGGTCTTGCTCAATGCCACTCCGAATCAGCTAACAAACCTTTACTGGGTGCCTGAATTGAAACACACCTTATAACAGCTTGTGCTGAACAGGGCAAAAGGGCCAGGTTGCGCATGCCTGGCTTGGAGCTGGTGGGAGTGTGGGGTGGGGGTGGGGGGGCGGTGAGACTGAGAAACTGCACTTTGGTACTTGGAGACTTTTTTTTTTTTAACCCTTTTATTTTTTTAAGTTTATTTATTTTGAGAGAGAACACGAGCAAGGGAGGGGCAAAGAGAGAGGGAGAAACAATCCCAGTCAGGCTCCACACTATCATGACCTGAGCCGAAATCAAGAGTCAGAGGCTTAACTGACTGTGCCACCAGGCACCCCCTTTACCTTTTTATTTTGAAATAGAGATTCACATGTAGTTACAGATGGCACAGGGAAGCCTCTAGCACTCTCTGCTCAGTTTCCCCCATGGTTGCATCTTAAATATAGTACAATATCAATACCAAGAAGTTGACACTGGTGCACCGCGAGTGTGTGCACGTGTGCACGCGCCCTTCTTCGCTGCCATTTTATCACAGGTGTAGAGATCAGCACAGCCACCACTGCAGTCAAGACCCAGAACTGTTCCATCACCACAAAAGTCTCCCTTTATAGCAATGATTGTGAATTTGTCTGGTTCTCTTTTCAGTTCTTTCCGTGTTTGCTTCACATTTTTTTGCAGCTCAGTTGTTTGGAGCATGCACACTTAAGATTTTTTTTTTTTTTTTTTTTAATCTCTTCTTGGTGGATAGACCCTGCTATCATTATATAATGTCCCTGGCAATTTTTTTGGCTCTGAAGTCTACTTAATCTGATATTAATATAGCCATTCCTGCTTTCTTTTGATCAACACTTGCATGATATATCTTTCTCCGTCCTTTTATTTTCAACCTACCTCTATTCTTCTATTTGAAGTGAGTTTTTCTAGAAAGCTTATAGTTGGGTCATGTTTTTCCTTTTTCTTTTAATTTTATTCATTTATTTTGAGAGGGAGGGAGGGAGAGAACCCCAAGCAGGCTCCGCGCAGCCGGCACAGAGCCCATGTGGTTTGTTCCTATGAATTGAATTGTTAAATTGTGACCAGAGCCGAAATCAAGAGCTGAGATCAAGATTTGGACGCTTAACCAACAACCACCCAGGTGCCCTGGATCATGCTTTTTAATCACTCTGACAACCTCTTAATTGGAATATTTAGGCCATTTACATCTACATTTAATGTAATTATTAATATGTTAAGGCTTAAGTGTGTTGTTTTCATTTTAATTTTGTGCTATTTTTTCTTTTTCTATTTTGTTTCTCCTGCCTTCCTATGGGTCATGTGAGCCTCTTTTTAGAATTCCATTTTGATAGATCTCTAGTGTTTTGAGTGTTTCTCTTTGCATAGCTTTTTTAATGGTTGTTCTAGATATTACATTATATACACATAACTTAATCAGTCTACTGGTGATGTCATTTTACAAAGTGTAGAAAACTTCCCTCCTTTTAAGTCCCTTTACCTTCCCCCACTTATTATATCATTACTTTTACTATTTCCTCTCTGTACCTTTATAGAACCACATCAGACAGTGTTAAAATTTTTGCTTCAACCACTGAATTTGGAAAATTCGAGAGAAGGAAAATGTATTGCATGTACCCACGGTTTTTTATTTGTTCCATTGGTCTTTCTTATTTCCTGATGTTCCAAGATTCCTATTTTTATTTTTTTCTTTAGATAATTTTCTTTAGCAGTACATTTAGTCTAAGTCTGGTGGCAACAAAATCTATTAGTTTTCCTTCATCTGAAAATGTCTTGATTTCCCCTCATTCCTGAAGGCTATTTTCAGTCTACGATTCTGGGTTAAAAGTTCTTTTCTTTTGGCACTTGAGAACTGTCATGCCACTTCCTTTGAGATCCATGATTCATTCCTTCCTACCTTTCTTCCTTCCTTCCTTCCTTCCTTCCTCTCTTTCTCTTCCTTTCCTCCTTCCTTCCTCCCTCTCTCTTTCCTCCTTTCCTTCCTTCCTCTTTCCTCCTTTCCTTCCTTCTTTCCTCCTTCCCCTCTTTCTTTCCTTTCCTTCCTTCCATCCTTTCCTCCCTCTTCCTCCTTTCCTTCCTTCCTCCCTCCCTCTTCCCTCTCTCTTCCTCCTTTCCCTCCCTCCTTCCATCCTTCCTTCCTTCCTCTTCTCTCTTTCCTCCTTTCCTTCCTTCCTCCCTCTCTCCCTCCTTTCCTTCCCTCCTTCCTTTCTCTCTTCCTCCCTTCCTCCTTCCCTCTTTCCTTTCCTTCCTTCCTCCCTCTCTTCCTCCCTCCTTTCCTTCCTTCCTTCCTCTCTCTCTCTTTCCTCCTTCCCTTCCTTCCTCTCTTTCCTTTCCTTCCATCCTTCTTTCCTCCCTTCCCTCTTTCCTTCCTCCTTTCCTTCCTTCCATCCTTCCTTCCTCCTTTCCTCCCTTCCTTCCCTCCTTCCTCCTTCCCTCTTTCCTCCTTTCCTTCCTTCCTTCCTCCCTCCTTTCCTCCTCCCTTCCTTCCTCCCTTCTTTCCTTCTCTCCTTCCTTCCATAGGCTCCACACCGAGTACAGAGCTGAATGCAGGGCCTAAACTCACAACCTTGACATCAAGACCTGAGCTGAGATCAAGAGTCAGACCCCTAACCAAATGAACCACCCAGGTGTCCCAAAGAGAACTGAGCCATCTGTTTGATTTTGTTGTTTGTTTGTTTGTTTTGAACTCACAACCCTGAGATCAAGACCTGACCAAGAGTCAGATGCTTAACCAACTAGGCCACCAAGGCGCCCCCTGGCTCTGTGATTTCTGATGAGATATCCACTCTCAAATTTTTTTTCCTATGGAGCACCTGGCTGGTTCAGTTGGAAGATCATGCAACTCTTCATCTCAGGGCTGTGAGTTTGAGCCCCACATTGGGTGTAGAGATTACTAAAAATAAATAACTTCAAATTGTCTTCTTCCTATAGGTAAGGCATTGTGTCTCTCTTGTTGCTTTCAAGATTGTTTCTTTGTCATGAGATATCAGAATTTTGACTTGTGTCTTGATGTGGATTTCTTTGAATTTATTCTATTTGGGGTTCACTTAGCTTCTTGAAAGTGGGGGTTTGTCTATTGCCAAATTTGAAGTTTTCAGCCATTATCTCTCCAAGTACTTTCCGACCTGCTCTCTTTCTCCTTTCCTTCTGGGACTCCAGTAACATGGATGTTAGATCTTTTGTGATAGTCTCACTGGTCCCTGACTCTACTCTTTCTTTTTCTTCCTTTTTGTGTATTTTCTCTTTATTGTTTAGATTATGTAATTTTTATTATTCTATCTTCCAGCTCTTATTCTTTATCCTGTTATCCCTATCCTGCTGTTGATACAGCAGCTCAGTTGATACTGAGCTTTTTTTTTTTTTAAGTTCATTTATTTATTTTGAGAGAGAGGGAGAGAGCATGAGCAGGGGAGAGGCAGAGATGGGGAGAGAAAGAGAGAATCCCAGGCAGGCTGCACACTGTCAGCACAGAGCCTGACACGGGACTCAAACCCACAAACCGTGAGATCACAACCTGAACCAAAATCAAGAGTCAGACACTTAACCACTGAGCCACCCAGGTGCCCCCCTGAGGTGCCATTTACTGAGTTTTTAATTTCTGTTTTTGTCTTCTTCAGCTCTAAAGTCCTCATTTTGCTTTTCTCTCTTCTATTCCTTTGTCAAGACTCTACTTTTTCACTTGTTTCAAATGTGTTCATAATTGCCCACTGAAGCATTTTTATGCTGGCTGCTTTAATATTCATTGCAGATTATTCTAACATCTCTGCCATCTCGGTGTTGGGCACTGACTGTCTTTTTTCATTCAGGTTGTAATTCTCCTGGTTCTCGTTATGATGTGGTTGTCAATTAAAACCCATACATTTTGAATATTATATCATGAGACTTGAGATTTTATTTAATTAGATCTGTTTTAGCTGGCTCCCCTAATACAGGCCACTTTGGCAGGAGAAGGAAGGTACCACCTCATTACTGCCATGGGGAGAGAGATGTCTAGGTTCCCCACGTGGCCTCTGTTGTCACCTGAAGGCAGGTAGTTCCGGGTGGGACTGGGAATTCCTTCTCCCCTCTAGGCCTCACTGATCCCATCCTTGCTGGGAGGGGCTGCCCCACAGGAGGCTCCACTGAAACCACCACAGAGCCGGGGTGGTGGTGCTTGGCTGTGTTGGGAAAATAAGTAAAGTTCTGCACCATAAGATGGCCTACGGGACTAACATAAGCTTCTAGCTTAGAGACCCTGCTTCTGGGTTCTTCTTCCTGCCCTGCTTGCCGTGCATGCCAAATTACTACTATTGCAGAATGCGGAAGTGACAGATTATAAATTGTCCTCCATGCTTGTGCTCAGGGCTCAGATCTTTGGAGAAACGGTCTCCTCTGAGCCTGCCAGTGTTAAATAAATCTCCGATCCACCAAGATCTCCAAGTGCCGCTTGGTTTTTCCCGCCAGTGTTCCAGGCTGGTCCCATCACAGCTGGAGTCCGGTAGTTATTATCTAAACTTTTCTATCTTGCTAGGTTGCCCCTTTCCCGGTCCCCTGGCTACAGGGAGCAGGCTTTCGTTGAGAACTCACCACCACGTCATTCCTTGTGTCCTGAGGTCCCTAGATGGCCTGCCTTCTTCTCACTACTTTGATAGTCTTATGTTTCTTTTATATATAATGTCCGTGTTAGTTGTTCTTAGCAGGAGAAGAGGAAGAGTACTTCTCCATCTTTCCAGAATGGAAGTTACTTGGAGCCTTTTAAACTGTGTTTCAGATGCCAACGTGGAACAAAAGTAAAACAAAGCCAGCGTGCCTGGGGCAAACATTGTAACATCTTAGATGGCACTGAAGGTACTGGGGATGACACGGTTAAAGAATATGAGCATGGGGGCTGGAATGACCTCAAATGGAATACTAACTCGACCTTAGGCAAGCTGCTTTGGCTGTCAGAGGCTCAGTTTTCCTTCCGGAAAATAAAAAGCAAGTGACTTCTTATGTCGGGGTGTCATGAGGAGTAAGTGAGATAAAGTATGTCAAGTGCCTGGAATTGAGAATGCATGCCATAAATGATTGCTTTTCCCAAACAGTTCCAACCTTCTACCCTAACATTTCCTAAGTGAATCCTCAGTTGTAGTTCAAACTGTCTGTAATCTTGCTGCACCTGCTGCCGAGCTCCGTGATGTTGGACGTGACCCTTTCCCTTGCTGGGACTTAGTTTCCCCAACTTCAAAAGGAGAGGGTTTGTCTAGATCCCTGTTACTCCATGGATGGGTCACAGCAGTTTCTGGGAGCTTGTTCAAAAGCAGAATCCCAGGTACCGCACCAGACCCACCGAGGGAGAACCTACCTTTGAACAAGACCCCCAGCCGTGTCTGACACATTGAAATTTGAGAAGCAGTGCTCTGGGTGACCTCCAAGGAGGCTTCCAGCTCTGACTTTATCTACATCAGGCTTTCCCACCCCCACGCCACTGCTGACGCTTTGACCTTTCTATCTGGCCACAGAGTGCTAACCATCATTTAAGACACAGCACTAACCCTTCCCACCCTGCCCCACCCCAAGGATAAAGCTTTCTCTGATCGCCCCAACCTGAAGTCATCCTCAACACACCCTAATGACCCCTAAATGACCACTCTCCGGACCATTAGTTAGATAATTAATCATGTGCTCTGTGACAGTCTGCCTGTTTTTTTTCCCTTGAGCCACTGTTTAAATCATGTATCCTGTATTCTTATTAAACTTTCTATATCTCCGCGGATATGGAGAATGCAGACAGCTCCTGGAAAGCTCTTGGGGGACAGAGACCATGACTTCCACAGGCCTGAATGCTAACCATCTGGTCCCACACCCACAGGAGACAGTCAAATACACAATCATCTATCTACACAGCGAACATGCTCTACGCACAGCTTTCGAGTGCCTGCTTAGGAAAAAATGTTATGATAGTCAGTATTTTAAAAGAGCACAAGTAAATCCATATTTTCTGTTCCCTAACATGTTAAAAAAGGAAACTTTTTTTCTCTTTTTGATGAATAACCAGTGCTGGAGAGATCGTGCTGAAACATAGCTTTTTCACAAAGCACAACGGTGGGGCGCCTGGGTGGCTCAGTCAGTTAAGCATCCAACTCTTGTTCTTACTTAGCTCAGGTCTTGATATCATGGTCATGAGTTCCAGTATGAAGAGTCATCATATATAACTCAAAGACTAGGGTACATCCATTTGATGGACAACCATGGAGCCATGTAAAATAATTAAGAAGGCGGTATTCAAACATAGAAAAACGCATATTCAATATTAGGTAAGAAAATACACACACAAAATAACATATGCTACTGATTATAACTAGTATGTAAACAAGAACTGAAAAGAAGGAACAAAAAATGAGAAATCATACTTTAAATGATATAATTGGGTTTAATTTCCTGTACTCATTTTTCCCCCAATTTTTCATTTTGCCAACATTTCATTAAATTAAAAAGAAAACTTTTAAGTGACACTAAAAGTAGATTTGGATATCAGCCTGGGATGACTTAGGAACAGACCCAAGTCCATTTTCCTAGTAGGTTCACCCATTCTGCCATTATGTGGGACCTGACAGTTACGTGACACTTAAAAAAAATTTTTTTTAACATTTATTCAAGAGACAGAGACAGAGCACAAGTGGGGAAGGGGCAGAGAGAGACACAGAATCTGAAGCAGGCTTCAGGCTCTGAGCTATCAGCACAGAGCCCGACGTGGGGCTCGAACCCACAAACGATAAGATCATGACCTGAACCGAAGTTGGACGCCCACCAACTGAGCCACCCAGGCGCCCCTATTTTTTTTTTTAATGTTTACTTACTTTGGAGAGAGACGTGAGCGGGGATAGGAGCAGAGAGAAGGGGATAGAGGATCCAAAGCAGACTCTGTGCTGACAGCAGTGAGCTCACGAACAGTGAGATCATGACCTGAGCCAAAGTTGGACACTCAACTGAGCCACCCAGATGCTCTGTGACATTTAAATTAATAACTAAGTTCTCAGCACTAAGAAGCTCTCAGCAGCAACAGCAAAGAAAGCCCCAAGGCTGGAAATGACCACCTTGAAAGAGAAGATGTTCATTTATAATCTGTAGCTGCAAGCTGTCATTCATTCATCCCCAGCCTGCACTGAAATAAGACTTTATTTGCAGATTGCCAGTGGGATAGGAGATCATTAAAATAGTCTTTAGCCCACGTACCAACCCTATCCTTAGCACACAGCTCATAGGGAGCCCCAGTTCACTTCCCTTCTGTGGTTGTAGGAGCAGGGAGTGGGGCCCGGTCACCCTCACTGGTGACCCATGGGTCCCTCGATCTGCAGTGACCCCAACCTTCCATTACCCTTGACCAGCTCCTGAGCCTCCTCCATCTACAAAATGGGGATTCCTCATTGGGAGAAATGTGGTAATTTTGAACATTTCTAGAACATGGCAATGATTAATATGGGTTCTCATCTCAGATTTCAGTTACATACTATCAGTTTTTATTTTTATTTATTTTTTTAATGTTTATTTTTGAGAGAGAGACAGAGCACGAGCGGGGAGGGGCAGAGAGAGAGGGAGACACAGAATCGGAAGCAGGCTCCAGGCTCTGAGCTATCAGCACAGTGCCCGACACGGGGCTCAAACTCACAAACCATGAGATCATGATCCAATCCAAAGTTGGACACTTAACCAACTGAGCCACCCAGGTGCTCCTCATGCTATCAATTTTTAAAGCTAAGAAGTAAACATTTTTTCATTGATACCACTCATTGCTAGATAAGAATGGATGTTCTTGTACATTCCTAGTGGGAGTCTCTATTGATACAACCTTTTGAGAAGGCAATTTGAAAACCACGATGTGTAACTGAAGCTTTAAAAATGTGTGTATCTTTTGACCCAGCAAATCCACTTCTGGGATTCTGTCAGAAGAAAATTAAGTAGAAGAGAAAATGTGTGTGTACAGGGCTGCTCACTGCTTATAAATAATAGAGGCAGAAACCTGGAAACAGCCTAGGTATCCAACAGTAGAAGGCCATTTAAATAAATTTTGGCACACATCCGCAGTGGAATCTTAGCACTCATGAAGTTGTGGACGTATAGTTAATCATGTAAAGGAATGGTCATGGAATACCGAGCTATTTTAAACCATAATATTTACTGTGTGATTCTGTTTTGAGAGGAAAGAATCTGTCTATCTAAATCTAGATATACACGTACCATATATACAGTATCCAGTCTGAGAAAGAGAGTATCATTCATGGCCCTTTCCTGACTGGGTGTTTCCTGCTGGGGCAGGTGCCTGTGGTGAGTTAACACAGCCCCTGTCCAGTGGGGAAGAGGCACCTATGTCCACAGAGTGCCAGGGAGAAGGGATCGGTGGAAAGGTCCAGAAGATGAGCTGCCACGTGCCAGGAACGTCAGCAGCCCTGTGCAGGCTCTGTCTGAGCAAGCGGTGCAGAAGGAGACCCATGCCTCCCCACTTCACCACAGACCCAGCAGGCTCTCGGGGGCTTGCATCGTCCAACTCACTGAGTACCTGTGACCCAATCCCACGGGGGCTAACATCAACTTTGCGCCCTCTCTTTCTCGTTGTGACCACATGTATCTTCTTATCCACTGCCATCTGCCGGGTGCTGGAGGTTTTGAGGGTCACACTGTCTGTAGGAGGCAGAGCCCGGGTCTGACCATGCAGGTCGGCACTCACTGCATCATGCCACACGGACCTTTACCCATGCCCGGTTTTACACTGGGGTGTGAAGAAAGAGGAGACTGTGTTTCCGGAGCTCGCGTTGGAGGGGACCAGTGTGCACCAGAGGGACAGATGAGAGAAAAAAGACAGGAGTCACTGAGTGGTAAACTGCCTTGTTCCAGAGGGTATGATGGATGGAAGGGGACCCCAGAGGATGGTAGCACGTGATAGAGGCCAGGGGAGAATGACCACTGTGGTGGGAAAGGCAGTAACGACACCAACATGTGTGGGGCACTCAAACTGTGATGCCAGGCACTGCGCTAAACACTGATGATTAACTCATTCGCATCTGCCTACAGTCCACGAGGAGGTGTGGAGATACCCAATTGACAGCTGGAGCTTAAGAAACTTCTCCAAGGGGGCACCTGGGTGGCTCAGTCGATTGGGCATCCGACTCATGATTTTGGCTCAGGTCATGATCTCGTGGTTCGTGAGTTCGAACCCTGCATTGGGCTCTGTGCTGTCAGTCAGAGATTGGGATTCTCTCTCTGTCTGCCCCACCCCCCCCACCCCGCCATTCAAAAGAAGTAACCACACTTAAAAAAAACAAAAACAAAAACAAAAACTTGCCTAAGGCCACACAGCTGGAAAGAGAAAGAGCTGGGATTCAAACCCAGTCTTTTTTTTTTTTTCAGTCACTTGAAACCACACACATGAATTATCCTAAGTGTTCTGTTAGTCAGAAGTCCAGTATGCACCCCATCAGAGTAAAATCAAGGTGTGGGCAGGCTGTAGAGGTCCTGAAGGGGAATCTGTCTCCTGCTCATTTGCAGTGTAGGCAGAATTCAGGTCCTGTTGTCACACTGAGGTCCCCGTTTTCTTGCTGGCTATAAAATCAGGGCCTATCCCAGCTTCCAGAAGCCACTGCATTCCTTGGCTCGTGGCCCCTCTCTCAATCTTCAAAGTCAGCACTGGCAGGGGGAGTCCTTCTCTTGGCGTCTCTCTCTGAATTACCTTTTTACCTTTTCAACCATCCTCCGCTCTTTCTGAAATTATTTTCTTTAATCACAGTGACATACACACAGCATAAAACAGAATCATCTTAACCATTCATCAGTGAACAGTTTAGCGGCATGAAGTGACATCCATATTGTTGTACAGCCATCCCCACCATCCATCTAGAATCTTTCCATCTTGCAAAACTCACACTGTACCTGTTCAGTAAGAACTCTCCCTTCCCCCCACCCTGCAGCCCCCGAGAACAACCATTCCACTCTGTCTCTAGGACCTTGACTACCATAGGGTACTTCAAACACGTGGAATCGTACGCTATTTGTCCTTTTGTGACTGGCTATTTCACTTAAGCTTCATCCATGTTCTAGCACGTGTCAGAACATCTTTTCATTTTCAGGGTGAATCGAATCCACTGCAGGGACAGACCACATTTTGTTCATCCGTTCATCCACTGACTGGACACTTCGGTTGCCTCCACCTTTTGGCTACTGTTGAGTAACGCTGCTAAGAACTTGGGTGTACAAATGTTGTTTCCAGACCTTGCTTTTAACTCTTCTGGGTGTGGACCTGGAAGCGGAACTGATGAAGCACGTGGGGAATGCACACCGTTTCCTGTCACATCTGCACCACTTTATATTCTGAAGACAGGCAACTTTAATCCACGGCCTGTACCCTCAATTCTAGGCTGTCTAAGGGAGGGTGCTCTGGGTTCAAGGACCCAGGGATAAAGCTGCAGAGGGAGGGTAAGCAGATGTGTGTCTGGAGGGCAGGGAGGAGGCCACCCTGGCTGGCATGGAGGCCCAGAGGCACGCTAGGCTGAGCCATTTAGACCTGATGCTGAATGGAGCCACTTACATGTTCTGAGAACAAGATCCAGAGATTTTGAAGACGGAGTTTCACCGGGAAGACTGTTCTGGTGACAGCACATGGCTTGGATTGAGAGGGTCCATGTCGGCATGAAACAGACCCTGGAGCCCGTGGCTCTCTGCGAGGAGTCGGATATTCCCTCTTCACTGCATTCATTAGCTCATCCAACAACCCATTGATTCAAGATCCCTCAGCACTCACGGTTCGTGGGTTTGAGCCCCATATCGGGCTCTGTGCTGATCGCTCAGAGCCGGGAGCCTGCTTCAGATTCTGTGTCTCCCTATCTCTGCCCCTCCCCTCCTCTCTCTCAAAAGTAAACCAACATTTAAATCAATCAATCAATCAATCAATCAAATACAAGATTTATCACCCTACTTGGTGCCACATCCTGAGGTCACAGACAGGAATCGACCTGGGGCTCACAGCCCAGCAGGGAGGCCAACACAATAGCCCACTGCCCCCAGTGACACAGGAAGAGGACACTTTGGGAATTCAGGGGTCTGGGCCAGCACAGACAATCTGCACTTGTAACTGACATGTATGGGAGGAAAAACACCCCAGTTTACGGACGGGTTGCGTCCCAGTCTGAATCCTAGTTGCTCACAGAGCACAGGTTACTCTCCCACACAAATGCATAATCCCTGGCTGTAAATTCAAATTAAGCCAGCATTTTCAGAGCTTGGCTTAATACGTAGGAACAAAGCTGAGCGAAGGCACCTAGTCCCATTTGGGTTTTCTGCCAAGGTTCTAATTTTTAGAACTATCCCTCCCCCCACCCCAAGTCTAATGAAAATAAAATCACTGCCTTTGAAGCAAAAACTTTTCCACGCAGAAGAAAGTTGCTGCCTGTTCTAACGGACGCCCAAGAGCCATGTGCTACATGAGCCTCTTGGAGGCAGCTGAGATGCAGATGTGGTGGAGGGCAGGCCGGGCTCAGCTCCCAGCCAGCCCTCCCAGGGACATCTGCTCCAGGGGACTTTTCCTCTGGAAGCCACATTACCCTGGGCTTCTTCTGCTCCCCTTCGCGCCCCACCTGCTGCAGCCCCCCAACTCCAGCCTCCATGCCCGCGCAGGCTCCTTCTGCAATCTGCTCACCTTAGTGGGGAGGCGACCAGGACCCCGCGAGCACCTGCTGTGAGCCTATCCTTGGGCCAGTGTCCGCCTAGGAACCACACGGGTCCAGGACTGGTGTGGAGGTTTCAGGGGGAGCGGGGGCCTAACCAGCCTCAGCAGAGAAGGGGTGACGAGGAAAGGCCATGCCAGACCCACAAATCTCCCATGGCCCTCAGCGCCTGGATTCCAGCCCCTGCTGGTTCTGAGCCTGCCTCCCCACTGCCCCCCGCCCCACCGCCTTCACTGAACAACCAAAAGCAAGGGAGTAACTCTCAGCCTCCTGACTCCCTCCTGTCCTCCCCTGTGGGCTTGGGCCTCACCTCCTCCTGCATCTTCAGGACACCCAGACCATACTCCTCTTAGCCATCCGGTCTGGCTCCTCAGCTCAGCTGTCATACACACTCACGGCTCCTCCCTCTTGAGCACCTCCCAGCACCCTGTGCCCCTTCCAGAAGCTGCCCACTCCACCTCACCTCTTCCTTTCCTCCCCACCTCCCACCCATTCCTCACTCAGCTCCCCGCAAACAACACGCACCAAGGTTTAAGTCCAAATCCAAGTTTTACTGCTCGGTGTCACCTGCCCCTGATGACTGGCTACCCCGGGGACTCCATCCCACATACACGGCCGGCTTTCCTCCCCACGCTGTCCCATCTGCAGCCTCCTCTGCCAGCCCCTTCTCAGCACCTTGCACTTGACTGGGATTCACTGCCTCTCTGTGGATTCTTCAGGATCTCACCTCCTCCCCGGCTTCGGTCATGGTCCATCGTGAGCCTCAGAACCAAATCCCTAACAGCATCCTGGGCACCACCACCATCTTGTTCCACCTGGCCGATCCCGTTGACCCAAGCTGCTCCTCACAGGCACCCAGCACCCCAGAGACTTCCCCTGCCCTCCTCTCCCTCCCCTAGCTAATAAAACCCAAGCCCCCAGCAGTCCTGATCCTGAACACCTGTACTCAAGAATCATTTACTACCTACTCCTCTCACCTGAGCTGAGCAGGCTCCTCCCTCATCCCCCCGCCCCCACCCGCTGCCCCGCCTGAGGTCAGGCCCCTCAAGTCCATTGTTGTCCAACTAAAATGCCCAAGTGCTCACAAGGCATGCCCTGGCTGAAACCTCCCCAGGTAACTTCCTGGCTCTTAGGAGAAGTTCAGACTCCTGACCATGTTGTACGAGGACTAAATGATCTAAATGTCGAAGGACCCTCTTTCCAGACTCACGCTTGGCCTTCCTGCCCATCTCCCGCTAACCCCCATACCACCTCCCCTCACACACACACTTATGTACAAACTCTACTTTCTAACCATCTTCAACCAACCCTTAGTTCCTGGAATGCTAAGGTGCTCTCTCACTGTCCACTTACCCTTACCCTAGGTGTCATTTCCCTTTGGAAGCATCCTGACTCCTCAGGCCCGGATTGGGCATCCCTCCCAGTCTCCCCCCAACTCCCCAGATACTCCATGGGGAGGTGGACTATGCCCGCCTTCCCCACCAGGTCTCCCTGCATCTCATACTTATCCCGGAGCTAAATAATTAGCAGTTAAATAAAAGAATGAGGATGTGTGATGTGCTGTCAGTTACTGGCGAAGTGGGTCCTCCTGTATACAAAGCTGAAAAGCCCCAGGCTGCAAGCATGGAAAGTGTCCATTATGGTAGACAGATGCGCCTCTGGGCAGGGCTCCAGTGGGTGCGCACCCTCGTCAAAGCTCATGACTCCTGGAGGCCATGATGGGCTGTGTCTGGGCCCTCCGCCAGGGCCCAGCTGGGACAGAGACTCTAGTCGGTGGAGAACTGTAACAACCACACCCATCCTCCCATCCATCCCTCCAGCCAAGGAACAACCAGAAGTGTCCAGCCAGGCATGGCAAGATGTCTCAGTCATATATTCCTTATTGCACTACCATATCCCCAGTGTCTAGAATGGTGCCTGGCAAATAGGTGTGTCATAGAGATTAGCTGTATGGATGGATGCATGGACGAAAGCAATCCCGAACCCCTGACCGGTGGGAGAGGAGTGTACATTGCCAGCATCCCAGCATCAAAGACACAGTGGGAAGGGTCAGAATGCTCCCTGAGGCCTGTCTAGATACGGGCACTGGGAGGACAAACAGGCCCACATGGCCAACACTTAAGCAGAGTGAAGGAAGGATACAAATAAGTGGTTCACCTCAACTCAAAGGAGAGTCTGTTAAAGTCAACACCCACCCTATTGACAAGGCCCCGACTTGCTCTCTCTTGTTTCAGGCTTTCAGTGACAGCAACCCCTCCTTTAGAACAGCACATGCAGTCTGCAGACCTTTTTCAGTTCCTTTATCATCTTTGCCCCCACTCCCCCCCATCCCTAACAGTCAATATGTAGATGAGGAAACTGGGAGTTCAAGGACAGAAATGTGTCAGAACAAAGCCCAGGCCTCAAGCTGGGGGCAGAATGTGAGGCCAGCCAGCGGCTACTGCAAACAGCTTGAGCTGGGGGCACAGACTCAAAGGCCTCCTAGGCCAGGCACACAATGTGTGCCAGACAGTGGGGAGCTGCAGACTGGTGAGCTAGAGGCAAATCCTCTGCTCAGTGCAGCACAGCTCTGGCAGCACTGCCACGTGGCAAGCTGGTCTCTGCGCTGCCTGGCCCAGATTTCCCAAGAGAAGCCAGGTATCAGGATTTTGGAACAGAGTTTCCTGACTTTTAACACATTATACTGGTTGGATCCATTCTCTATTGAAGGATATTTATCTCACTAGTCATTGCTACTGTCCCCCACTATGTCCCAGAGCCTAGTACAGGAAGTAGCATCCACCAGGCCTACCACAAATACTGTCTAGATGGATGGTTGGATGGATGGATGGATGGATGGATGACAGATGGAGGGATGGACAGATAGAAGGATGAATGGACAGGTGGGTGGGTGGATGGATGGATGGATGGGTGGGCAGATGGATGGATGAATGGATGGTTGGATGGATGAATGGATGGATGGACAGATGGAGGGATGGACAGATGGAGGGATGGACAGATGGAAGGATGAATGGACAGGTGGGTGGTGGATGGATGGATAGGTGGATGGGTGGATGGGTGGATGGATGGATGGATGGACAGATGCAGGGATGGACCGATGGAAGGATGGATGGACAGGTGGGTGGGTGAGTTGGTGGGTGGGTGGGTGGATGGATGGATGGATGGATGGATGGATGGATGGGCAGACGGGCAGATGGATGGATGAATGGATGGTTGGATGGATGCATGGACAGATGGAGGGATGGACAGATGGAAGGATGAATGGACAGGTGGGTGGGTAGATGGACAGATGGATGGATGGATGGATGGATGGATAGATGGATGGACAGATGGAGGGATGAATGGACAGTTGAGTGGGTGGATGAATGGCTAGACGGATGGGTGGGCAGACAGATGGATGGATGGATGGATAGATGAGTAGATATATGAATGTGTGGATGGACTGGTGGATGCATGCAGATGTGGATTCATGGACAGTTGGCTGGATGTCAGATGGTCAGATGGATGGATGGATGGTCAGAAGGAAGGGAGAGAGGGAAAGGATGTGTGACCAACAAGGCTGGACAGTCCCCAATTTTGCTGCCAGAGCAGAAGGCTCCATGAAGGTAGCTGGTTACTAGTTCCCCAGTTGCAAAGCAGACAGATCTATCAGTTACTCAAAGGCTTCTTCCAAACTCCCCAACAGGCACTCACATGACTCCTACATACTCTCCCTCACCACTGGAGAGTTGATATGGGATACACTAAGGACAAAAGAGAAACCTGGGTTATTCTGGACCACAGCTCAGAGTTGCTCTGTTGACATACTTGGGAAGAAGGCATCTGTGACACATCTCTAAATGTGAACAAAGCAGCATAAACCAGTTTTGTCTCCATGATTAATGAGAGAGAATAGACAGAATGGGAATGCATGGATTTGGGAATTAAGTGGACCAGGATTCAAAGCTCAGTTCAGCCACAGACTTAGCCATGTGACTGTGGGCAAGTCCCCTATCCTCTCAAGATTCAGTGTTCTTATCTGCAAAAGGGGGTGATAATGCCTATCTCATACCATGTTTGTGAGGAGTACCTAAGATGATACTGTGTGCATGCTGCTAGCACAGAATCTGGCTAATGAATGTTAGCTTGACTTTGTGCTACCCAACTGTCCACGCAGTATTATGAAATGGAGACTTTATAGGAATAAAATGTAAAGATTAAATTTACTCCTTCAAACTATTTAAGACCAAAATTTAAGAATGAGGAGGTTCAGGGGCACCTGTGTGGCTCAGTTGATTAAGCCTCTGAATATTGGTTTTGGCTTAGATCATGATCATGAGGTTCGTGAGTTCGAGCCCCACCTCGGGCTCTGCACTGTCAGTGCAGAGCCGGCCTGGGGTGCTCTCTCTCTCCCTCTGTCTCTGTCTCTCTCTCTCCCTGCCCCTCCCCCACTTGTGCTTTCTCTGTTTCTCTCAAAATAGATAAGTAAACTTAAAAAAAAAGAATGAGAGGAGCGCCTGGGTGGCTCAGTTGGTTGGGCATCCAACTTCGGCTCAGGTCATGATCTCACAGTCCATGAGTTAGAGCCCCGCGTTGGGCTCTGTGCTGACAGCTCAGAGCCTGGAGCCTGCTTCGGATTCTGTGTCTCCCTCTCTCTCTGACCCTCACCGGTTCATGCTCTGTCTCTGTCTCAAAAATAAATAAACATAAAAAAAAATTTTAAAAAAAGAATGAGATTAAAATGTTCATCAATGGAATGGGTATACAAAGTGTGGGATATACATACAATGGAATATTAATTCAGTCATAAAAAGCAATGATGTACTGATTCATATTCAAATGTGCTAAGTAAAAGACATTGGACACAAAAAGCTATATGATGTAAGATTCAATTCATATGAAATGTCTATTTTTTTTTTGAGACAGAGAGAGAGAGAGAGAGAGAGAGAGAGAATGCACGTGGAGGAGGGGCAGAGAGAGAAGGAGAGAAATCTCAGGCAGGCTCTGTGCTGTCAGTAAAGCCTGATGGGGGCTGGGGGCGGGAAGGCTCGAACTCAGGAACCATGAGATCTTGATCTGAGCTGAAACCAAAAGTCAGATGCTTAACCAACAGAGCCACCCAGGTGCCCCAATAGGAAATATCTAGGCTAGGCAAGTTCATAGAGACCCAAAGTAGATTAGAGGTCACCAGGGGCTGGCGGGTGGCAGAAGTGGGTCACAAAGTTTCTACTTTGGGTGTGAAAAAGTTTTGGAAGTAGACGGTGGAAACAGTTGCACAACATCATAAATGTAATTAATGCCACTGAATCGTACCCTCAAAAATGGTTATGATGGAAAATATATTTTACCACAATAAAAGAATTTTTTAAAAAATGGGAAGCTTTAGCAAAGTAACAATTCTCCTAGTTTGCTTAAAAAGGGAGAGAGCTACATGACTTTGGATTGTATAAACATTAAAAACATTTAGAGTTAACTAGATGAAGGCGTCTTTTTGCCCTTGGAGACCTAAAATGTGTTTTCAGTTTATGAAATGACATTTGGAAACATGACCTGGATGTTTTGCTTTCTGTAATCTGGGGGCAGGAGAGAGAATGGGAAAAACTAACCAGGCAAGTGACTGCCCCTGAAAGACAACCAACCATAGAAAAGTTTCTCCCCACCTCTCAAATTAAGGTACATGGATTCAGCTCACATGAATTCCAGTCAGAACTTTTGTTTTAAATTTTTTAATGTTTATTGATTTAATTTAGAGAGAGAGAGAGAGAGCACGCATGTGAGCACATGCAGGGAGGGGCAGAGAGAAAGAGGGAGACAGAGAATCCCAAGCAGGTTCTGTGCCACCAGCACAGAGCCCGAGGTGGGTCTTGATCTCACAAACTGGGAGATCATGACCTGAGCCCAAATCGAGAGTCAGATGCTTAACTGACTGAGCCACCCAGGCGCCCCTCCAGTCAGAATGCGTTTTAACGGGGACAATAGTGTGGTCTCAAGCAGTCTACCCTGGGGCTGGGAAAGGCCTCACCACCTTCCCTGTGCAGGCAGGAGATGGTCTGCACAGACAGACCCTAACCCAAGTGGTTCAGCAAGGGGCACAGCCACCCTCAGCCCATGAGCTGTGTCCACAAGTCTTTTGAGGAAGAAGGTACCCAAGGGTAAGTGATGAGCTTTTATCTGAGGACCAGGGGGCAGTGTCGGGCTAGATGGTGGCTGAGGGGGTGCCTGTGATCCTCAGGCAGTCTGACGACATGTGCCAGTACCACAAATGGTAATCCAGGCAGGCACTGAGCACTCATAACGGGAACTGTCCAGGGACCAGAGTCAGCTTCCAGAGACTGCTGGTTACCTCTGCCAAACAGCATGCTTTCTCTTATGCTTTTGTCTCCACACAGATCCCCTCAGCCCGCCACTGTCTGGGAAAGAAGGTCCATCTTGAACCCTTGGGCACTGAGCACAGAGACAGTTTCACTAATGAGCTGTGCGCCCCCAGACCTATTTTCTTTTTTTTCTTTTAAAATTTTTTTTAACGTTTATTTATTTTTGAGACAGAGAGAGACAGAGCATGAACAGGGGAGGAGCAGAGAGAGAGGGAGACACAGAATCTGAAACAGGCTCCAGGCTCTGAGCTGTCAGCACAGAGCCCGATGCGGGGCTCGAACCCATGGACCATGAGATCATGACCTGAGCCGAAGTCGGACGCTTAACTGACCAAGCCACCCAGGCGCCCCCCCCCCCCCCCAGCCCTATTTTCTATGTCTCTAGCACAGCTCCTATCTAAGCTCAGAACTGAATTGGAAAAAAACAAACAAAAAACTCCAAGATGTGGACAGGTTCCAAGAAATCCATGTGGCCCAGTGTTGAAGATGTGTCACTAGAACAGGCCAAGGAAGAGCAGCTCCAAAGCTCTGTTCCTGTTTAACCACGGACAGAAATTGTCATCCTCTGTGTCCATGGAGGCATTAGGGTGGGTGCTTTATATCATTTTCTTTCATTTCGGCCACGCTTTATCGGTGCATGTAATTATTTCCATGACCGGACCAACAGTGAGTGTGAAATACAAACAGACGTAGCCAGAGGAACCTAATGAGATCTGAAATGATGAACAATGGGCAGGAAACTCTTCTCCGTGCAGTCAACACACATTCTAGATTCTGATGTCCCTGTGACTGGGACCATAACATGACACGGTGCTGTTTCTGAGGGTGGAACAGGTTCTGGTACATGGATCGTGAACACGGCTTTCACTCACTGCCATGGTGATTTCCTGAGAACCTCTCCCATCTGGGGCAGTTTATTTGGGTGACCTCCAAGAAGGACCTCGAAAATGCAAACACCCGTGGGAATAAGCATCAGCAGAAAAATTAGGTCTATGTAATGTGGTTAGAATCTCCGGGGAATGACTGCTTCCAGTAGGGCACTAGATCAGTCAGGATTTTTAATCTTCAAAGATCAGGGATACCTGGGTGGCTCAGTCAGTTAAGCATCCAACTTCAGCTGAGGTCATGATCTCATGGTTTGTGAGTTCGAGCCCTGCATTGGGCTCTGTGCTGACAGCTCGAAGCCTGGAGCCTGCTTTGGATTCTGTGTCTCCCCCTTTCTCTACCCCTACCCTGCTCGCGCTCTGTCTCTCTCAAAAATAAATAAACATTAAAAAAATGTTTTTTTCTTTTAAAAAAGCTCAGAACCAGATCACATTAACTTAATAGAATGCACTGCCTCCCTTGAGTGACAAATCCAGACAGATTCAAGTATAGCTACATCCAGGTGCTCCAATTACACCACCGTCATCAGGACTGTCCTTCCCCATCTCTCAGCTCTGGTATCTCTGAGTTGGATTCATTCATGGCAGGAGGGCCCAGCAGCTCTGGGCTTACATTATACCAGCTTTGCAACCTCAGTGGAAAGAGACCTTCACTTTTTCAAAAGTCCTAAGAAAAGCCTAGAATCTGCCTCTTTGGAGGCTGACCCGGTCATGTGCTTATCACTAGAGAGTGCGGTCAACCCACCCTAAGCCATAGCCTTGGAACAGGGAAAGAGGTGCTGTCACCAATGGAGGGGGGATAGATGTCCACTGTCCAGCACAGGAAGGGCAGACGTCCTGGTAATGGCTAACCCTTGACTTGACCAGCTCCTGGCCCTTACCAGCCTCCTCTTCCCTGCCAGATGGAGCCACCTGACCACACCTGCTGATTTCTTCTGCAGATCTGCCCCAGCTTCTAGAACAGCCTGGCCTAAGGCAGGCGGGCAGTGGCTGGTTCTTGCCCTGTTTATGGTGAGGTCTCCCCAACACCACAAAAAAAAAAACCAGGATTTTTCTTTTTTCATAGAGTTCCCTGTCTAGGGTCCTACAGGCAGTGTGCCTCAACAATGGACTGAGTGATTCATTCATTCACTCATTCATTTACCAGCCATTTGTGAGCCCAGTTCTCTGCTGGACTCCACTTCCCATGCACACTCCTGTTTAATCTGTGTAATTCTTTTTTTTTTTTTTTTTTTTTTTTTTAGTGTTTATTTTTCAGAGAGAAAGAAAGAGAGAGAGAAAGAGCAAGCAGGGGAGGGGCAGAGAGAAAGGGAGACACAGAATATGAAGCAGGCTCCGGGCTCCGAGCTGTTAGCACAGAGCCCAACTCAGGGCCTGAACTCACAAGCAGTGAGATCAGGACCTGAGCCCAGGTCAGACGCTTAACCAACTGAGCCACCCAGGCACCCCTAATCTGTGTAATTTTTTAAGGTAAGTGTTCTTCTCCCCATTGCAAAGACAAAGAAACTGAGGCACAGCAAGGATGAATAACTTGGCTACGCTCACATGGCAAATAAGGACAGGCTACAACAGTAGCCTCAAGACTTTGCCTGATAAAATCAGTGCAAAAGGGAAAATGATGAAGGGTCCAAAACTCACAGGAAAAGCTTCATCTATATAGAAAAAGACCTCACTATACATGTGGGACAAAGACCCACATGCATACAAAGTTGAAGATGGTAACAGCCTGAGGATATAAACACTGTCTGGGCAGGGTGAAAGAAGCTGAGTGGCTGGGGAGTTCTGGGAAGGAAAGAATGCAGACAGGACTGGAGTAATCAGAGATGGCTTCCTGGAGGAGGTGAGAGTGCAAGGACCTTGAGAAGAGAGGGACGAGGACAGGTTCTGGGCTGGGGGCAGGGGGTGAGAAGGAAAGGCAGAGATGAGTGTGAGTCCTGGTGTCCACACCTGTGGGGTTTGCTTCCTAGCATCTCTTCCTGTTCCTTCTAGCATCCCAAGTTCCCCCTGGAGAGCCACCCCTTTGCCACGCCCATGTGGGTTTGGTGGGGCTGATCCTGTCCCCTGACCCCAAGGGTTGGGCATAAGACTCAGGCCTGGCCATGCAAAGACCCACATCCTCTCGGCTACAGTGACAGGTTTGGGCGCCATGTGTCTGTGGCTGGACCAGTGCCAAGGCCTCGTGGGATCCTTCTGGGGCCGCACAGCTGGTAGATGTGGGCCCGGAGCAGGGAGGTGCCTTCACCACTCCCAGGGGAAGAGCCCAGGGGAGAATGAAGCTGAGATGGGGAGACAGGCACACTTATGGGGAAGATGTCAGCTGCCCCTGAATCCAGATCACCCCAAAGCCCAGTCAGCTCCTTCTGATGCTTCCGCCAGGTGGACTTAGGTACCGTCACTCGCAATAAAAGGAGTCCTAGTGCAGGCGTGGAGTTTCCACGCCTCCATTGGTGACAGCACCTCTTTCCCTGTTCCAAGGGTATGGCTTAAGGTGGGTTGACTGCACTCTCTAGTGAAGGACCAGCCGGTGAGTGTGCCATGGGGTCTTTCCATTCCTGAGCTTGGGGGCCAGCGATACGGAGGCAGTCAGGCTGGCCACAAAGGGCTGGAACCCCGAAATGTGGGTTCAGACTCGGAGCTGCAATGCACTGTTCCCTCAGCCATGTGTCCCTGCTGTCCGGACATCAGGGTTGATAAATGGCAGTTTGGGTGGTTCAGATATGATTCAGTCACGCTGCTCCTTGGACACCGATTTATTACACTGAACAACATGTGAAACCATTCCTATCTTCACTCAGCCTCCACCTGCTGCCATCGAGAAAGATGGCCTCGTTTGCAGAGTCCACGGGGCGCACTGGTAGGGCAGAGTCTGCAAGGCCATTTGGAGCCGGGCAGGGGACGGGGCTGAGGCCCAGAAGCTAAGCACCAGAAGGCATCTGGTGTAGGAGGGGCCAAAAGCCAAACTGGAAAAGGTGGGGTGTCGCTCCCCAGAGGTGCACCCCAAAGGGGTGTGGACTGGCAGGGCCTGGGAGGGGTGACGGCAGGTGAGTTGTGCAGGGGGTGACCAGGAGGGCGCAGGGCAAAGGCCAGTGGCTCTGGGGCTGGTCTGAGCCGAATCTAGCTCACCTCGAGGGCTGAAGGAGCAGGGCAACATCCTTGAGAGGAAAACCTGAGCCAGACGGCTGTCAACAGGTTTTTACAAACACCAATCCCTCACAGCCTCCTGACTGCCAATACCAGGAGCCTTGGCCTTTTGCACTTTTCCATCCGTCTGTCCGGAGATAAGCGGCCAAGCCCCTCATCTCCCATTCCTAGGCATCTGCCAGCAGCCACAGGCCCCGGGGTACACCTCAGCCCCACGGCAATGGCTCCTACTCAGGGTCTATTTCCAGGAGGCAGCTGGCCCAGATGGTGTCTGTGTCACAAGCTTGCACCGGGCACGGCACTGGGTACAAACTCTGTGACCAGCTGGGGTGGGGCGGGGGTGCCCCTCTTCTGCAAGCGGCTGAGACAACTGTGTGTCCCCAACGGGCTGCAACCACCATACCCGCAGAGGGCAGACTCTGAGGTGTCCCCTGGAACCCGGCTGCAGGCTGCCACTCAGAACCACTGCTCAGGCCCCCAGAATGGCCTGAGACTGAGGGCTCAGGGCTCCTGCAGAACCATACGTCAGAACCTGGGATGGCTGAAGGTGGCTCAGCCCCAGCCAGATGCAGCCTCTCCTTCCTCAGATAAACAGTCTGAAGTGGCAGGTGACAAAATGAACCATTTCCAGCATTTCTTGGACATTAAATAGCTGTGCGTGTGCACACGCCAATGACCTAAGTGTAAATGACTCAGAAACACGTAGGCACTTTTCTTAAAATACAAATGAATTTTAAATTCGAAAAGAAAAGCCTAACCCACACGCGGAGTCTCAGGAAGCACACAGCTTTCGGCTAAGACATCTGGCTCTCTCCGGTTGCAAAGCAGACCCCATGTGGCACCCGCTTTCAGCTGTCACTCACCCCAAGTGCGCTAATTCCCGGCTGGAGGGCTTCTTCTATCTCCTGTTCTATCCCTCAGCTTGCTTGCCTCCTAAGACCCTTGTCCCTTTCTAGCAACAAATCCTGGCTTAAATATTAGATGTTGAAACATTTCTTTTGTGGGGCGCCTGGGTGGCTCAGTCGGTTGAGCATCTGACTCTTGGTTTTGGCTCAGGTCATCTCGCAGTTTGTGAGTTCAAGCCCCACATTGGGCTCTGCCCTAACAATGCAGAGCCTGCTCTCTCTCTCTCTCTCTCTCTCTCTCTCTCTCTGCCCCTCCCCAACGCATAGTATCATACTCTCAAAATAAATTTAAAAAAATTCTTTCGCAGGTAAGCCCACTCATAATTATTCATTCACCCCTCACTGATTTAATCTATTCCCTGTGGAGGATTATCTGTTGAGTCTGACTATTAACTCTCCACTCTCCCCCCTCATTTCTCTCCCTTCCTTACCCTACTCCGAATCATCAGTTGGGTGGGACCAGACCCCACCCCCTGCCCCAGCTACAAGAATGGGCACACATCTCCAGGCTGGTGTTCCCCTCCTGGACCCAGTGATTAGCTGCAAGATGAACAAGTGGTTTGCATTAGTTCAATGAGAGTCACTCCCACGACTTTTGCTAAAATTAATGCAAAGGAGGTGCTCTATGTCCATCTGAGCCTGGAGTAGCCGGCAGCCATCTTACCACCACTTACAGGGGTGTATTTGTCATCTTTGGCCATGTAACAATGTGACCCAAAATTTAATGTCCTAAAACATCAATGAATTCCTTCTCAGGATTCTGTAGATTCACTGGGCTGAGCTGGCCAGTTTTGTTCCACATGGTGATAGTTGAGGTCACTCATGTGGCTGCATTCAATTGAGAGCTTGTCTAAGGGGCTAGGATGTCTGTGATGGCCTCACCTCCAAGATCTCTCTCCATGTGGCCTTCTTCCCTTCAGTAGTCTAACCCTGAGCTTCTTCATAGCTGGGTGACCAGGTTCTATGAAGGGAGTTCCAACAGGACAGGCCCCCAGCATACAAGTGGCCTGTCATACTGTATTTGCATCACACTTGCTCATGTCCAATTACCCAAAGCAACCTGCACAGCCAAGCTCAGAATCCATGTAGGAGGAGGCTATACATGGCATGAATATCAGTGTCTGTCACTGACCAATACGGTGACTGATCTGCCTCTATGCCAAGACCAGGGTCACTGACACAGGCTGATACCAGACGTGGCTGACCTAGCTAGGTGGGAGCATCCCCAGTTATCTCCCTCCCCAGTGAAACTACAAACTCCCAATGGATGGGGCCAGACCTCGGGCCTCATTGATAACTCATTAGGGCCAGCACAGTGCCAGGCATGTAGAGAATGACCCATAAAAACTCATTGATGAACTTCTAATATTACATGTTTTCAAACACTACTGTATAATTATTCTCAAGTAGTGTGGTCTCCGGGAGCAACTCTCAAAATGAACCAGGATTGTTTACTTTCAAGACTGAAGAAGGTCCCTCGTTGCAAGAGGTTGGGCCAGGGCTTTCCAAAGCAGTCCATGATAGTAAAACCTCCTTAACAGCCTGTGTGCAGTCTTTGCCGTGAGAAGTAGCCTGTCTTGTCTTTTAGAAATAGTGACAGAATGCATGAAAGACAAGGAACACTTAATTTGAAACCTATAGATGTGTGGTGGTTTTAAATCTTTTTTTTTTTTAAGCTTATTTACTTATTTTGAGAGAGAGAGATCAATGATAGATAGATAGATAGATAGATAGGATAGAAAGAGAGGGAGAGAGAGAATCTCAAGCAGGCTCCACACTGTCAGCACAGAGCCTGACATAGAGCTCAAAACACAGCTGTGAGATCATGACCTGAGATGAAATCAAAAGTCAGACACTTAACCGACTGAGCCACCCAGGCTCCCTGATGCATAGTATTTTTAAACATGTCCATAGGGGTGCCTGGATGGCTCAGTCAGTTAGGCGTCCGACTTCAGCTCAGGTCATGATCTCATGGTTTGTGGGTTTAAGTCCCACGTCCAGCTCTGTGCTGGCAGCTCAGAGCCTGGAGCCTGCTTCAGAGTCTACATCTCCCTCTCTCTCTGTCCCTCCTCCGCTTACACTCTCTCTCAAGAATAAATAAAACATTAAAAATTTTTAATAAATAAACAAACATGTCCATAAATTCTTTGACACCCCTCTCTCAAAAAGCAGGTCTAACTTGTCTCCCCTTGAATAGCAGCTGTCCTTCATCACTTACTTCTAATGAAGAAAATGTGGCAGAAATGATTTTGCATGCGTTCCCAAGCCAGTCACAAGAGGCAACCCACACAGCCTCTCCTGGCCTCCCCTTTGGACTTTCACCCTTAGAACCCAGTGACTACACTATGAAGAAGCCACCACGCAGCCACGTGGAAGTCCAGGTGCAGATGTTCCGGCCACAGCTCCAGCTGAGGTCCCAGACTATGCCCGCATCCCCCAACCCCTGCGAGACATGGTGTGAGCTCTCGTGCGATCCCAGCCTCCCAACCAACACCAAGTGGAGCTGAGACCAGCTGTCCTCACCAAGCCCTCGCAGTACTTGAGATTCATAAGCAAAATAAACACGTGAAGCGATAAGATCTGGGGGTGGTTCATAGCACAGCAATAGATGCAGAACCTGGGACAAGAAGGAAGGGACTTTCGAGATAACATAGTGCAACTTGGCCATTTGACAGAAGATGGAAGTGACTTGCCCCAAGGTGACCCAGAGACGGCCATGGACTTATTTTTGAGAGAGACAGCATGAGTGGTAGAGGGGAAGAGAAGGGGGGGACAGAGGATCCGAAGCGGGCACAGAGCCAGATGTGGGGCTTGAACTCATGAACCGTGAAATCATGACTTGAGCCAAAGTTGGATGCTCAAGCGACTGAGCCACCCAGGTGTCCCTCCTATCTTTTGATTGTAAGTCTAACACTCTTTGTATCTCCTGCCTGGGACTGACCCAACACTCATTCCAACCCCCTTCTCCCTGACCTCTCAGTGCAGATGAAGGTCTGCCGCTAAGGATGGAGAGATGAAAAGAGGAGTCGAAGGTTCCAGAAACATCCCTGAGCAGCCACACCAGCCCCGGACTGCCCGCCTCCGGAATTAGCATGCAAGGAGAATAAATGCCCGTGAGTTTCAGTTAGGGTTTCTGTTATCTGCAGCCAGATGCGTGCCTAACTGATACACTGGCTTTCAGATGGCACTGAATTCAGAGCTCCTACTTGGCATTCCCAACTTACTTTGGTACTGATGCCAGAAACACATAACCAAGCTAAAACCATGTAACTCCAGGGGCCAACTTGAGAGAGCTCCTCACCGCCCTTCTTGCTGCCAGAATTGCCAGAATACTCAGAACAAGCTGGTCCTCACCCATCCTCAGCCTTCAAAGCTGACCCAGACCTGCCCCAGCATCCTGAATGCTCCCTCCGGCCAACGGAGGACAGTAGATGCCTGGTGCTTTTCTCAGCCCTACAGTTACCGAGTCACAACACCAGGCTCCCCAGGGACTGCCTGAGCCCTCAGAGGGGTAACGAAACAGATTGCACAGCGCTTACCTGACAAGCAGAACAGGGGAGGCCCCCAGTGAGTGTGTGCAGCCAGGGTATGTCTTCTGCTGCTGTGGGTGGGGTTTGCTCAGAGACCCCCTCCTCAGGTCCTATCCCAGCTGAGGCCTGAGGTCACCCCCGTGTAGAATCAAAAGCTGATGGCTCTGACCAAAGCTTTACACCAGGCACCTTTTTTTCCTGAGTCTGTTTACCTGGTCATGACTTAGTATTATCCCTTTTAAAATAATCAAGTTTTGGGGTGTCTGGGTGGCTCAGTCAGTTGAGTGTCTGGCCTCAGCTCAGGTCAGGATCTTGCAGGTCCGGAGCTGACAGCACAGAGCCTGCTTGGGATTCTCTCTCTCTGCCATTCTCTCTGTCCCTCCCCTGCTCATGCTCTCTCTCTCTCAAAATAAATAAACTTAAAAAATAAAAAAAAAAAAAGCAATTCCTACAGAAACACATGAACAGGGAGGTTTACTACCTATCGGCAGTGGAGAGGCAGCGAGCCAGCTGTGTTTTTCATTCTGACTTCCAGTTTGCCAGGCGCCGATGCTTTTGGTAAATATAATAAAATGATGCAGTAGAAAATAAAATTTTAAAAACCCAAAACATAAAAGCACTAGCCCATGTTTTTTATTATGAGATTCAACAGACATAAAATTACCGCTTAAATTGCTGTAAAACTTTCCAAATACTCTCAATTTCTATCCTAATCTTGTTATAGGTCCATAACAAACAGTTCAAGGGCCAGCACCCATTGGCAAACCACATTTGGAGTAGCACTGCCCGGAGCACTGTTCAACAGCAAAAATGCAAACATCTTAAATGACCAGCAATAACGCAGTTGTTAAATACACTTTGGTATATCCATGTTATGGTTTAGCAATAAAAAATAATGAAGCCTATGAGTCAGTAACTCGATTCCTAAGTATATAGCCAACAGAAATGAAAACATATGTTCCCACAAAAACTTGTACATGAATGTTCATAACAGCTGCATCCATCATGGCCAAATACAGGAAACCCAGATGTCCGTAAATGGACGAATGGATCAACAAAATGTGGTATATCCACGTGATGGCATATTATTTGGCCTTAAAAAAGGAACGAAATACTGGCGCATGCCATACACGGGTGAACCCGGAAAACCTTATGCTAAGTAAAAGAAGCCACGTACCAAAGGTCACATATTTATGATTCCACTTAAACAAAATGCCCAGAAGAGGCAAATAGAGTGAAACAAAAAAATAGAGGGCCACCTAAAAATTAGGGTGGCTCAGTCAATTATTCATCCGACTCTTGACTTCAGCTCAGGTCATGATCTCATGGTTCGTGAGATCGAGTCCCACATGGGGCTCTACGCTGACAGTGTGGAGCCTGCTTGGGATTCTCTCTCTCTCCCTCTGTCTCTGCCATCCCTCCACTTGCACACACTCTCTATTAATCTCTAAATAAACAAACACACAAACATTTAAAAAATATAGATTAATGGTTTCCAGGAGCTGAGGGTGACAGCGGGATTGGAAGATGATGTCTAAGGGGCACAGGGCTTCTACTTGGGGTGACAGAAATGTTCTAAACACAACCGTGGCAATGGTGGCACCACACTGCATACACTAAAAATTGCTGAATTGTACACTTTAAATACATGAATTCTGTGGTATGTGAGTTCCACCTTTTTTTTTTCAAAGATTTTTTTTTTTAAGTAATTTCTACACCTAACATGGGGCTTGAACTCACAACTCCAAGATCAAGAGTCGCATGCTCTTCTGAGAGCCAGCCTGGTGCCCCCTGTGAGTTCCACCTTAATAAAGCTGTTACAAAAACATAAGGAGAGTCCTACAGCTATTAAAACAAATGAATTAATTATTTAAAACCTAAAGAAATCCTACATCTGTATGTTTTCACTAGGGATTTCTCCCAAACATTTAAGAAAGGTGCAACATAGAGGCACCTGGTGGCTCAGTGGGATAAGGGCCTGACCTCAGCTCAGGTCATGATCTCACGGTTCATGGGTTTGAGCCCCACATCGGGCTCTGTGCTGACAGCTCAGAGCCTGGAGCCTCCTTCAGATTCTGTGTCTCCCTCTCTCTCTGCTCCTCTCCCCTGCGCACTCTGTCTCTGTCTCTGTCTCTCTCAAAAATAAATAAACATTAAGAAAATTTTTTTAAAAAAAGGACAGAAAGGAGCAACATTAAATCATATACTAATTCTTCCAGAAGAAACAGGGCTAACAGTTCCCAATTCATCTTATAAGTCCTGGTCTTAATACTAAAAACTGACAATAGAGGGAAAAAGGACACTTACAGACCATCTCTCTATGAAGACAGATGCAAAATCCCCAAACACAATGTTAGCAGATTGGATCTAGCAAGCTATTAAAATAACATAGCCTAATCAATAAGGGTTTACTTCCAGGAATGCAAGGGAAGTTAACATTCTAAAATCAATCAATGTAATCTACTGTTTTCACAGAGAAAAAAAAAAGGGGGGGGAAGCTATTATCTGATTAGCTCATAAATGCAGAAACATCACTGGACAAGTTTTAACACCCAGTCATAACTTAAAAACAAACAAACAAACCTCACCACAAACTAAGAAAAGAAGAAAAACTTCTTTAATGGGATTGGCAGCTGCAAAAACCCTAAAGTAGTGGTCATGCTTAGTGTTTCCCTCCGGGTTGGGTTACGAAACCAGGATGCCTCTGCTCCAGAACTGGTAATACCTCTGTTCAGCACGATGGAAGGTCTCAGCCAAAGCAGTGAGTCCAATAAAAGAAATAAAAGGCACAGAATAGGAAACAAACAAAAAAACAAAAAAACCCTCTATTTATAGACAATATGATAGAAAATACATGGAAAATCTAAAGACAAACTGTTAAACATTAACAAGCAAAGGTCCCAAGGACACTAGAAATAAGAGCAACCTGAAAAATTCTCAGCAATAAACAGGAAATGAATTTTCAAAAATATTATCATTGAAAATGGTAGCAGAGGGGAACCTGGGTTAAGTTAAGTGTCAGACTTCAGCTCAGGTCATGATCTCACAGTTCATGTGTTCAAGTCCCGCGTCGGGCTCTGGGCTGACAGCAAAGAGCCTGCTTGGGATTCTCTCTCTCCCCCTCTCTCTGTCCCTCTCCCCAGCTCATGCTCTCTCTCTCAAAATAAATAAACATTTAAAAAATAAAAAATAAGTAAATAATCCACAACCACATGTAGCAAAATGGATGGATCTCATCATGATCAACTAAAGACAAACAAATCTACATCATGTGATTCCATTCACGTAAAGCACAAAAACAGGCAACGCTAGCCTATCGTGTGAGAAACTGGGATGCTGATGACCCCTGGGGCAACTGGGGGGGGAGGGTGGGCAGGGAAGGGGGTGTGTCTCTGGAGGGCAGGTCATGTGCTGTTTCTTGTCTGGGCCATAGGTGTGTGCTATCTATGCAAATTGAGCAAGCTGCAAATTTAAGATATGTGCTTGGCCTGTAGTTAAGTTCTATTTGGACAAAAAGTTAAAACAAATAATGAAGCAGACATCAGAGGCATAGATATGCTGTGTTTCTTTTTTAAGATTTTTTTTTAAGTTTATTTATTTATTTTGAGAGAGGGAGAGAGAGAGAACAAATGGGGGAGGGACAGAGAGAGAGGGAGACAGAGGATCTGAAGCGAGCTCTGTGCTCACAGAGCAAGCCTGATGTGGGGCTCGAACTCACAAATCATGAGATCATGACCTGACCTGAAGTCAGATGCTTAACCAACTGAGCCACCCAGGTGTGCCTTAAGATTTTACTTTTAAGTAATCTCTACACCCAATGTGAGGCTCAAACTCACAACCCCGAGATCAAGAGTCACATGCTCTTCCAACTGAGCCAGCCGGGCACTCTCCGATACATTGATATTATAGTGACCAAAGCTACGAATGGTTGCAGAGACACAGAGTATCAAGTACATGCATATTCACTGCCCTTCTTCCACCTTCTGTGGAAGCTTGCCCCCAGAATCAGAAGGAGCAGGATACAAGCTGGGAGACTTTTACACTGGAAAGAGTGGAAAACCACTGGTGTGGAAGGAAATGTTGGAAGAGGTCCAGGAGGGCAGAGGGAAAGCAGGGAGGCTGCCCCAGCTCCCTGCCTGGAGTCACGGTTTATTGCTTATTTGAACAGGTCTCCACGTAAGCTTGGCCGTGGGCCCCAGAAGTCCATGTGGGTTGTATGAATTGAGATTTGTACCTTTAAATTGTGAAGACAAAAAAAAAAAAAGTTCATAATACCACATATTATTTTATTTCTGCAAGAATTTAAATGTGTATATCTGTAAAATATTTACATCCAGGGAATGGTATTGGAGAGGGTGGTAAGGTGAGGAAAAAAGGGAGACTTTTCTTTGAACTTCAGCGCTATGTTGTTTTTGAGGAGGGAGTCAGTGGGTAATTTTAAGAAGCACAGTTTGCTTTTATAATAATAATTTTTAAAAAATAAGGGGCGCCTGGGTGGCTCAGTCGGTTAAGCGGCCGACTTCGGCTCAGGTCATGATCTCGCGGTCCGTGTGTTCGAGCCCCGCGTCAGGCTCTGTGCTGACAGCTCGGAGCCTGGAGCCTGTTTCAGATTCTGTGTCTCCCTCTATCTGACCCTCCCCTGTTCATGCTCTGTCTCTCCCTGTCTCAAAAAAAATAAATAAAAAAACGTTAAAAAAATTAAAATATAAAATAAAATAAAATAAAAGGAGGGAGAAAAAACAAAAATAAAATAAAATAAAATAAAATAAAATAAAATAAAATAAAATAAAATAAAATAAAATAACATAACATAACATAACATAAAATAAAATAAAATAAAATAAAATAAAATAAAATAAAATAAAATAATAAAATAAAATAAAAGGGGGGCACTGGGTGGCTCAGTCGGCTAAGCATCCCGACTCTTGATTTCTGCTCAGGTCATGACCTCGTGGTTTGTGGGATTGAGCCTGTTGGTAGGAACCTGCTTGGAATATTCTCTCCCCCTCTCTCTCTCTGCCCCTCCCCTGCTCATGTGCTCACTCGCTCTCTCTCTCTCTCTCAAAATAAATAAACTTAAAAAAAGTTTTTTAATGAAAAAATAAAAGGAGGGTAAGAAGACAGGAAAGGGGGGGGCATGCGGGGAGGCAGGGACCTTCAGGATGAAGCAAATGGTCTGCTCTAGGTAGAAAATGAGGCTCTCCATCATCAAGAGGTGGCCTGGAGACCAACTGAGTCAGTATGGGGACAGGGCAGATACACCTGAGTTCACGACTCACTCCATCTCTCATGCCTCTTTCACCTCTACCTCTTCCACCAAAGCAAACCCCTTGCATTCACCCACCTGTAAACTCTCCCTCCTGAGTTTATGCCCCCGAATCCCCCACATGCAATCTACCCCTCCACACATACACCTTCCCCGATTTTCTACACCCCCCACCCCTGCAAACAGTGAAGGGGCCAGTGCCCAGGTACCACAACATGACCCTCACAGACCCCTCCTGATGGAGGTCCTGGATCCCAAGAGGGGAGCAGGCAAGAGGAGAGGATGTACATTTTGGAGAGTAAACAGGCATGGGAGGGTGGATGGAAGGTACTAGCTTGTCCTCCTGGCAGTGAAGCTCAAGTCCCACTGGGGATGCAATATGGCGGGGGGGGGGGGGCACTCCTGGGCAGCTGCTCCTAGCCTTCCTCAGGGACAGCCCTCTGTCCTGTCTGTGCCTCCCATCCCCCCATACGTACACACATACACAGAGAAAATGGTAAGACCACTGGCCAGACCCCCTCCGGGGCACTTTGAGATCCACAGTCACAGCCAGTAAGTGTGCCGCTCCTGTACAGAGCTGACCTTTCAGCAAGCACTTGGGCCAATACAGTCCCCCTTCATCCCCACCTAGGTGACAGGCAGTGCCGTGGATGGGAAGTGATGCTCAGGGGGAAAGTCACTATCCAATCCTCCTGTGGGTGGGACAGCTCTGGTGCATTCCCCCCCTGCCTCCAAGTCACCTGCTGCTCCCACTCACCCAGGGGCACATGTGGTCTTGTCTATACATTTTTTTTTTTTTTTTGAGAGAGAGAGAGAGAGAGAGAGAGAGTACAAGTGGAGCAGGTGCAGAGAGAGAGGGGGACAGAGGATCTGAAGCGGGCTCTGTGCTGACAGCAGCAGGCCTGACATGGGGCTCGAACTCACGAACCGTGAGATCATGACCTGAGCTGAAATCAGGCACTCAACCCAGGCACCCCACATTTTTAAAGGTACATTTGGTAGAAAGCACCACAGGGAGGCAGGCGTGTGTGCTTCTAACAGGGGACCCAGGTCTGGCCCCTCCTCCACACTGGCCATGCACTGGCCTTTGTTTGCAAGACTTTCCTTCCTCGTGAGCCCCCACCCCCCCCACCCCCCACGGAACCTCAGCCCACAGCGCTTTGAACTTCTTTCTGTGCTAGCCTGTGAGTGGCCCGCACGGGACTACTTCTAAGGAAACAGACCAGGCAACAGGCTACTTCAAGCCAAGTGTCATGAAAATCATGACCTCGCGGGCAAGGCAGTGTGGCCGGCATTCAGTCCCAATTCTAAACACAGGGCTGCAAAAATAAAAAAGAACAGTGGAGTCAGGGAAGAAGGGAGGCTTTGCTGCATCATGGGGGAAACTCCAGGGCCACCCAAAAGTAAAGAGCTTTATAACTGCTGCCTGCTGATCATCAAGTTGAAGGGCTCCCCAAGGATCCAGGAGTTGCTCTTTCTGCATCCTGGAGCAGAAGCTTCACTCGGGGATTCTGGCACCAAATGAACCAAGAGTCTAAGCAGAAACGACAGTCTGTTCTGCGGGGGAGACAACAAAAGGAAAGTGTCCCCACGGTCATGCTGTCTATGCTGTCTTAGTAACATCCCACCCACAATAATGATCTGTGTCAGGCTCTCTCCCACCTCATGAGGGGACCACAAATCCACTTCCTTAGGGATAAGTGAACAGACATTATTAGACACCTAATGTATGCCAAGCACTTCCACATGTGTTCATCTCAGTGTATCCTCAACACAAACCCACGAAGAAAATAAGGTTATCCCATTTTACACACAAGGAGATGGACAGTTTAGTTTTTTTAAGTTTGTTTATTTTGAGACAGAGAGAGAGAGAGGAGAGAAAGCAAGCAGAGGATGGACACAGAGAGAGAGAATCCCAAGCACGCTCCAAGGTGTCAGCACAGAGTCTCACATGAGGCTCGAACTCATGAACCATGAGATCATGACCCGATCTGAAATCAAGAGTTGGGCGCTTAACTGATGGAGCCATCCAGGGGCCCTGAGGAGAAAGACAGTTTAAAGAATCAAATAACTCACAGAGCCCATGGGTGGTGGCCACAGCTGGCACTCGTGGCTGGATCCATCCGCATCCAAATCCAGACTCCTTTCCTGGACGCCAAAAGGTATCCTGGCACCCACAGGAGAGATGCTTCTCTGCCTCTCCGCCCTGCCTGGAAACCCCAGGTGGAGGGACACACACAGAGTCCAGGCCTGCCCAGTGGGGCTTCTTCTCCTGGGACCCTGAACCTCAAGCACAGTGACACACATAAAAAAAAAAAAGTTGGCTGGGCGGTATCTGAGAAGCCTCCATGCCCTGGGGACCTGCTGTCCTGATTCCCAGAACTTTCCTGCATAAGCCTCCTCCCAAGCAGGTGCATCACTTTTGTGAGCTCCGGTTTTCCTTCCAACACTTTCCCTTGCACTCTAACTCTGCCAACTTGATTCTGCTACTAGGAACAAAGAATGCAAGCTCGCTCACCATCCACCAAGATGTCCTCCTTCCTCTCTGCTCCCTGGAACAACACGCCAGCTACTTGCCCTCTTTCCCACGTCTGGGGGCACATCCCAGGGCCCAGCTTCCGTTACATGCCGCTACTAAACACTTATGGACGATGAAGCGGGAGGATGCATGCAGCACCGTGGGACAGAGCGAGCCAAACTAACATATGAAGGGGGAAAGGAGACGTTTCTGTGTGTTTTTGCTGATCCTTTTTGTACAGTTTAGCAAGGGCAGCTATTTCTGTCCACACCCCTGACTTTGATCAGCCCCAGAAGGACGGAAGGCAAGCTGAGGCCACCTGTGCCAAGGGTGAGGGCACGCAGGGAGCCTGCAGCACCATCTCAGCAAGCCTGCAGGGATCCCAGCTCTGGGGTGGCACATGGAGCCTGCAGGAGGAGAAGAGGGGAGAGAAGCTAGGGGGTCCAAGGGCAGGCAAGAGACGAGGGGGACGATCCTGCAAAGAGGTGAGGCTTTCCAATCTCGGGAGGTGTCTGGAGGTACCCAGGTCTATACAACTCCCAAACCCTGCTCAATTTAGGCAACAGGATAGGGGGAGGTGGGTTACTAGAAGAGAATGTACAGGAAACGTTAGCTGCAAAGGATGGGAAGGCTTTTCAGGAAGGGTATTTCTGAAGTGTTTCCTTGTAGGGAATAGATTTCCGACACAGTGGCAAGTGCCCCAAGGCAAGCCAGCAGGAGCGGATCTGATTCACAGGGAAGGGACCCTGGCCAGCGCCAAACCAAATGCAATTGCTTCCAAACATCGGACCCCGGAGCCAGCTCAGAGCTCAGCCTAGCCAAGTCCTGGCCAGCGTTAAGCCTAAGTGAGGAAGGAGAAAAGGCCAAGTGGAGAAAACACTGGAAAGAATGTAAAGAGAGTATCAAGTTTAAAAACAAAAAGGAGGGGCGCCTGGGTGGCTCAAGTTGGTTAAGCATCGGATGCTTGGTTTTGGCTCAGGACATGATCTCACCGTTCCTGAGTTCGAGCACCGCAGTAGGGGCTTGGGATTCTCTCTCTCTCTCTCTCTCTCTCTCTCTCTCCCTCCCTCTCTGCCCCATCCCCCACCACTCTCAAAAATAAATAAATAAACTTTAAAAAAATAAAAGGAGGCCAACACCCCCCAAGGAGTTTTCCCACACAGGTCAAGAAACTGCCCCTGCAGGCCGCTCTGTTTGAGGACAGCGTGTAATTCAAGAAGGACAACGTCAGCTATGGAAGCTTCCTGTCTAGATTTTATTACCCTTTCCCTATAACTGTCCTCTAACAGACCTGTTATTCCACAAATCACCCAAAGATATTAATAGAAAGAGCTGAATTCCATGTGTTCCCTTACTAAAGGCTGAGTTTGTCCTCTGTTCCCACCACCCTATCCAACACTCAAAGAGGGCCTGTTACCAGCCAGCCATGCAGCCAGCGGATCGTGAAGAAAGAATATGGATCCTTCAAGGAAAAATGCCAGGAGGAGAGAGATGCTTCAGGCAGGGGACTGACACACAGGTTCCAATTGAGAAACTAAGTCATTCCATAGGGCATAGGAAGGTGATGTGATTTGAGAGATGGGTCCAGAGAACAGGGCAGGAATCAGATGGAGAAATGCCACACACACAGGTGTGATGGTTAATTTCATGGGTCAACTTGGACGGACCATGGTGCCCAGATACATGGTCAAACATTTACTTTGGATGTTTCTATGAGGATTTTTTGGGATGAGATTAACATCCCAATAGGTGGACTTGGAGTAAAGCAGATTGCCCTCCATAATGTGGGTGGGCCTCACCCAATCAGTTGAAGGCCTGAATAGCACAAGAAGACAGAATTCCCAAACAAGAAAGATTTCTCCAGCAGACTGCCCTTGGACTTCGTCTGCAACAACTGCCCTCCAGAAAGACTGAAACAATTTAAACACTATCACTCTGATCACTGAAAACAGTATCTCCTTTTACTAGGAATTTCTGCAATTATTCACAACAGATGAATAAGTATCCACTGAAGAAAAGTGTCACCATTTATATTTTTCATTGGGAACTCCCTGTTCCTATTCTTTACCCATCTTTCCACTACAATATTTGACTTTTCCTTATTCTTTTGTAAGAACTTTATACTTCATGACTATCAACTGTACATTTATTATATTTGTTGAATTGTTTTCAGGTATTTTTTTAAACTTTTTTTTTTTAACGTTTATTTATTTTTGAGAGACAGAGAGACAAAGAATGAGCAGGGGAGGGGCAGAGGGAGAAGGAGACGCAGAATCCAAAGCAGGCTCCAGGCTCTGAGAGTCAGCACAGAGCCTGATGCAGGGCTTGAACCCACGAACTGTGAGATCATAACCTGAGCCAAAGTCAGACACTTAACCAACTGAGCCACTCAGGCGCCTCTCAGTATTTTATCTTTAAACTCTGTCAGGGTGAGATTTTCCATACAGAAAATATAAGCTCTAAGCTTAAAACGTTTCAGAAAACATTTTAAATAATGGCAGGGTTTTTCAGCCTAGACACCACCAACATTTGGGGGCGGGATCATTTTTTGTGTCGGAGGCTGTCCTGTGCCTTGTAGGATGTCTAGCAGCATCGCTGGCCTCTACCCACTAGATGCCAGTAGCATCCCCGCCACACCCCACATTGAGACAAACGAAAAACATCTCCGAACATTGCCAAATGTTCCCTGGGGACAAAATCTTCCATTTGGTGGATTCCGACTGCTTTATGATTTCCGACTTCAGTACCACGCTTCTAAACTCAACTTCCACCTCATAATTTTAAGTGACCTATTGTATTTTTGTGTTGCCCTCCACGGTTTCATTTTTCATATTTAAGTCTTCAGTTCATCTGGGGCATACTTTAGCAAAGAAATAAAGTAAGAAGCTAGAGATGATGATGATGACATTGAACTTAGCCTGGGAGAAGGCAGTGCCAACATATGAGTAGCTCCTGATACGTGGGACATTTAATATTCCTACCATACAATGTTACATGACACCTCACGTAGTGACAAGTTGCACCTGTCACCCAATACTTGGCACAGAGTTGGCCAAGCTGAGGTCAAAACAGTTTTAGTCCTACAGCCTCAGGATTCTCAGCTACGACTAAACCAGATGGTGCTCGATACACATTGGGTGGGTGGGTGGGTGGGGCGGGCAACTGTTCCAGGAATGTGTTCGCCCATGGCTATTTTACCCTTGGAATAATCCATCACAGCCTCCAGCAAACCACCTGATTCTGGAATCTTCTGGAAAATTCCAAGGCATCTTCCATTTTAGTAGGAAAAAAAACACCAGAGTGGGTGCTTAGCTCTGTGTCTTTCTGCCCCTGGTTTGAACTTCTGTATGCTTTGTAGTCAGTTTTTTTTTTTAATATTAATTATCCATTGCTTTTCAATGCGTGTTAAATTTCTATAGAATTTAATGAATATAGTGGGCTCCCTCTGGTGGTCACAAGAAAATTTCCAAATTCCAATGGTCAGCACACAGTTAAACCCCAAGGCCTTTATTTACGGGACATGGTACATTTTGTAATTAATAGACTCAGAGTGGCTAAATGATGCCTTAAGAGAAGACCCCTAATTATCATCCCTCAGTCATCAGTGGGTCTACTAATTGGTTCATGAAGCCACTCACTATCTAAAACCATGCCTACCATCTTCCCTTCCGAGTGCCTTGTGGAGGATTTCCCATTTCTGCTCAGGGCATCAGCCTCCCCCAGGCTTGCAGCTTCACACACCTCTGTCCCCACCAGTGCCATCCATCCTGTTTGTGAGCTCTGTCCACCGCGTGGCCCGTGCCTCCTGCAGCTGTTGCCCGCCATCAATTCTCACAGCCCCCATTCAAGTTCTCATGACCTCTCCTCCACAGAAGTCACCCAGCCGTCACTCATCATCCCTCCTCCACGTGCCCAGCACCATTCCAGGCTCAGTGGACACAGCAGGGAACAAGACAAAGACCGTCCCCACCCACCTACCCTGAGCACCCTCTCTGGGGGCTTCTCTGCTAGAACCGAATCTGCCTCCAGCCCTTACTCCGTGCTGTTTTGAGTCTTCTTAATGCTGAACTCTAACCCAGATTCCTTCAACTGTGTCATCTGTGGAATAACACCCACAACCATCCATCCCCGAGACCTGCCCTTACTGCCCACTGCCACCTTCCAACCAAACACAGTTCCCCGCTATTCCAGGGGCTCCCCTGGAGTCGCCTCTGCTCAGAATGATGGGATCAGGAAATGTGCCCCCTGCCCCAGCTGGCTGAGATGCCAAGCAGTCTTCAAAATCCTGCCCGGCTATCATCTTCCCACTGCCCAGGTCCTCCTAATCTGAGGCGATATCTCCCTTCTTTTTATGTCTGTAAGACTTTTCTTTTTTGTTAAATTTTTTTAAAAGTTTATTTATTTTAAGAGAGCAAAAGAGAGAGAGTGAGTAGGGGAGGGGCAGAGAGAGAGGGAGAGAGAGAATCCCAAGGAGGCTCCTCACTGTCACTGCAGAGCCCGACATGGGGCTCGATCCCACAAACCGTGAGATCACGACCTGAGCCGAAACCAAGAGTCAGACACTCAACCGACTGAGGCACCCTATGTGAGACTTTTCTGTTCAGGCTCTTCCCATTCTTAATAGAGTAAGGTTCCTGTATGTGTCCCATGACCTCCAGTGACAGGCTCTGCAATTCCTGGCACAGTCTTTGTCAATATTGCCCACAGGAAGAGCACAAAAGAGGGATAAGGAGAAATGAATGAAAGAAGGAACAAATATCAAGGCATAATGAACTGGGGACCAGAGACCACACTCCAGAGTATTCTAGCCAACAAATAAGCAAACAAGATCAGACACCCAAATTATCTCCTTCAACTCTGTGCAGTCTTACACAGTAGGATAACTGCCATCAAGTGAACTTTTTATACCATAAATTCCAGTCAAGTAGGATTTCACAGGTTAAAAAAAAAAAAAAAAGGCATTATTTAAAAAATTCTCTGAGTAAATAATCCAAAGGGGAATCACCATTTCTTGCTTCAGAGTACCAACAAAGGGTATATACCTGAGGGCGCCTGGGTGGTTCAGTCAGTTGAGCATCTGACTCTTGATCTCGGCTCAGGTCATGATCTCACGGTTTGTGGGATCAAGCCCCGCATCGGGCTCTGCGCTGGCAGCATGGAGCCTGCTTGGGATTCTCTCCCTCCCTCTCTTTGCTCGCTGTCTCTCGAAATAAATAAATAGACACTGAAAAAAAAAAAGGAAAGGGTGCACTTCCTCCACTAAGCTCTTTCCTACACCAACAAACAAGCAGGCCAAACACAAGGAATTTTTAGCACCTCTGTAACATTTGCCATTTGCTCTGTAACATTTGCCATAAACTAACAGTGAAACGTATAACTTTCATCATGCTCTCCCATGAGGGTTTCACTCTCCTGCTCAAACTTCCAGACACTGTCACAGAGCAGTGAGCGTCTCGCTCTGATTCATCTTATCAGTGCGCATCGTTTCGAAACCACACGCAACATCTCTGGTATATGATACAAGGATACCGTGGGGCACAAAGAAGAAATGAAAGGTATTCCCACTTTTCTGCAAAGTTCCTAACAAATTTCCAGGGCAGGTGGAGCCGGGTTAGAAACCAGTGCGAAGTGTACGCAGGGGCAGAGCCCCAGGCTTTGCACTGGTCCCTCTGGTTGCCGTTAGCAGTTGACAAGAGCTCATGGGCTACACGCTTCCTTTTTCTTTCCGGTTCTCTCACGCCTGTGCTCTGTCGCCAGCATTTTTCACCCACATCCCAGAAGAACACGCCAATACAGTCTGCCAAGCCTTTGTTCTTTCCCTCCAGAATATTCCCAGCCAACCTCCAGCTTCAAATCTCCTCTCCCCATCTCTCTGGCAGCCCTGCCTGACATCAGCAAAACTCAAGAAGGCAACAGGCTGCACGGTGGGTCTGGACGGGCCTGGGGACAATGGATCTGAGTTCACGGTAACCACAAGTAACTCACTCTCAGGAAGCGAGTGCCAGGCCCTATTCTAAACAACTCACATGCATTAACTCATTCAATCCTTGCAATAATCCCGGGACATAGGTACTGTTGGAAACTTTCATTTCACAGGTGAAAAACTGAGGCACTGCTTGGATAAGTTACTCGTCCAAGGTCATCGAGCTAGTAAGTACTTTATCACCGGGCCTGGCTGACTATTGGACAAGTTCAACAGAGGGAAAGGACTGCCCTTGTGTGCCTGGAGTGGAGGCAAACCTCTGGTCACATCCAGACTCTGTCTACAGTCCCCAGCTGAGGGCCACCTGGACAGGGCTCGCCAGTTGCCCCTGCAGTGGTAATCTCTTATTTACGACCGCCCAGTGAAAACCATTTTGTCTTCTTCCGGGAACAGCACCCTAATATTCCTTGTGGTAAGTACCCTTCCCCATTCTCAGACCACATGGTTCTGGCAGCGTCAACCTGCCCCCACGACTGCCTCCGCCAGGTCCAAAGTGGTCACATGACCCAGAGCCAGCCGATCAAGGCATCCTATCCTCCGGGCACAGCAATTAGTTCAGGCAGAGGCATCTGCCCCAAGCCCAGCAAATCAGGGTCAATTCCGGGGCTTCTTTTAAAATTTTGGTAAAATGTATATAAATCTACAATCACTGAATGGTTCAAAGTTACACAATTCCACGGCATTTATTCACATCCACCTGAATACAGCCCGACCTCTGACCTTTCCACTTCCAGTTATATGAGCTAATAAGTTTCCTTTTCTTCATTAATGTAGGATGGTTAGAACATTAGTATTCTGATGCTTGACTCAAACAGTTAATGCAATGACCTTTTGCACCACAGTGGCCCATCCCAGGACATGTAGGATGATCAGGGGTCAGAGTCAAGATTCAAATCCAGGGTTCTCGGGCTCCAAGGTGTTGGGCACTGGCTCTGACCCAGCCCTTAGGATGACCTAGGGTCATGACTGTTCTCAGTGAAGTGGGGGCCGGGTTGTCCCTTCATCTGCCACAGGACAGGCTTGGGAATAACCCTGCCAGAGCCCTTCTTGCAATATTCTAGAATTGCGGCCCTGAGGGCGCCCTCCCCAACAGACTGTGGGCTCCTGTCCTTCCAGCCCGACACCCCCAGATGCCGCAGCAGTAACTGGCTCATGACTAGCTTCAGTACAAGCCATCAGGAGGGCAGAGAACAGAGTGAGAAGGCCATTCTCCTCCCCTCCAATGCTTCCCTGCAGGCTGGGCTGTAAGAACACAGGACAGGAGGGGTGCCTGGGTGGCTCAGTCAGTGAAGCATCCGACTCTTGATTCCAGCTCAGGTCATGATCTCATGGTTCGTGAATTCAAGCCCCTCATCGGGCTCTGTGCTGACGGTGTGGAGCCTGCTTGGACTTCTCTCTCTCTCCCTCTGTCTCTGCCCCTCCCCAGCTTGTGCTCACTCTCTCGCTCCCTCTCAAAATAAATAAAACTTAAAAAAAACAAAAAACAAAAAAAGGACACAGGACAGGAAACCACCTAAACATCCTTGGTGGTGACTGGCCAGGCACCTCACAGGATAGCTCAACAGACAATAAGGATGCCATTATTTAACCAAAATGATGTAGTACCTGTCCTCTGATGTGCAAACTGAGTCACCATCTCAAAGAGAAACTGTGAATCAAAGAAAGCAGTACAGGGACAACAGCCTATGGTACCCTTTGTGGAAAGAAAAACAGGAGAGGAGTTACTGAAATATACATAACACTACCTCAAAACCCAGGCTGCCCCATACCATAGCCACTAGTCACATGTGGCCATTTAAACTGAGTAACAATTTTAAAATTTGCTTCCTCTGTCGCACTAGCCACATTGTCAAGGGCTCCATAGCCAGTAGTGGCTGCCATTTTAGCCTAGATAACAGATCATTTCCACATCACAGAAAGTTCTGCTGGGCAGCACTGCTCTAGTAGTCAGGAAGGGGGCGCCTGGGTGGCTCAGTCGGTTAAGCGTCCGACTTCGGCTCAGGTCACAATCTCGCGGTCCGTGAGTTCGAGCCCCGCGTCAGGCTATGGGCTGATGGCTCAGAGCCTGGAGCCTGTTTCCGATTCTGTGTCTCCCTCTCTCTCTGCCCCTCCCCCGTTCATGCTCTGTCTCTCTCTGTCTCAAAAATAAATAAACGTTAAAAAAAAAAAAATTAAAAAAAAAAAAAAAAAGTCAGGAAGCCTCTAGAAAGGTGACCAGGAGAACAGGGGAGGGGAATTATTCTTCATGTGTAATCTTTAGTAGTACCTGAACTTTTTTTTTTTTTTTTATCACATCATACGTCATTTCCTACTCAAAAATAACCACTTTAGGGACACCGGGTGGCTTAGTCGGTTAAGTGTCTGACTTGGTTTCGGCTCAGGTCATGATCTCACAGTTCGTGAGTTTGAGTCCTGCGTCAGTCTCTGGATTGACAGTGTGGACCCTGCTTGGGATTCTCTTTCTCTCTCTCTCTCTCTCCTTCTCTCTCTGCCCCTCCCCCACTCATGCTGTCTTTGTCTCTCAAAATAAATAAATAAATACTTAAAAAAATAATAACCACTTTTAAACCCTAAGTACATGGGTAACATAAGAAAAGAGTGTTGGGTAAGTCCCCTGTGTCTGAAGCCTGGAGATCTCTGCGGAAGGAGTGCAGGAGTGTCTCTCTGGGCAGGTGAATGACAAAGAGCAGCATGGGGGAGGGGGGATCCCCAGGTAGCAGCCCCCCTTCCAGCCCCCACCGTAGGAAATTTTGACCCTCATAGCAACCTTAAGGCCCTCGGGATGATTCGCCTTCCTGTCCGCTTTCCTTTGCTAGGACTGCCCCAACAAGTCTCCACAAACTAGGTGGCTTAAAATGACAGACATTCTCCCACAGTTCTGGAGGCCAGAAGTGCAAAATCAAGGTGCCACCAGGGCCAGTTCCTTCGAGAATATTCTCCCCTGAGCACCCCTTTCCTCCAGCTCCTGGTGGCTGCAGGCAATCCTGGGCTTGTAGATGTATCCCTCTGTCCTCCGGAGAGCTCCTCTGCATGTTTCTCTGTGTCTCAAATCTCTCCCTTCTGTCGCATAAGGACACTGGTCACTGGACTTAGGGCCCACCCTAAATCCTGGATGGCCTCATTTTATAGACGAGAGGAGCAAGGCTCAGGCTCCTCCCTTGTCTGAGGTCACAGGGCACAGCCCTGCCAGTCTTCTCACCACTGGGGTTGGGCAAGGGGCCTGCTCCCTTCTCAGCTCCACGGCTTCCTTTTCACAATGGACAACACACGGAAGAGATGCCCCCTCCTCTGGCCTCGCTTATCTGTTTGATCAGATCTCCCAGGATCTGACAAAGGATCACACAGTCCCCAGGCCATGAGAAGAAACGGGGGTGGGCAGTGGGCATCTGTGAATATCTCAAATCAGATGGGGACCAAAGCTACAGAGGGCGGTTTGCGTGTCCTGACTCCAAACAGCTGCGGGGCAGATCAGAGCCCCGGAGACAGGAATCAGTGAAGGCTTCCAGTGCTAGAGAAAAAGGCTTCTGTCCTTTTTGTGACAGGGAGAATGTGCCAGCTGACAGGGGTTTGCATCGATGAAGGTCTCCAGGCCAAAGGGCTCCAATGAGGGGCGCCTGGGTGGCTCAGTCGGTTAAGGATCTGACTCTTGGTTTCGACTTGGGTCATGATCTCACAGTTCCTGAGTTTGAGCCCCCCATCAGGCTCTGTACTCACAGTGTGGAGCCTGCTTGGGATTCTCTCTCTCTGTCCCTCCCCTGCTCATGCATTAGGGCCTGGCCATGCTGGCCACACTGACCAAGCTGAGCACACCTCCCAGGACAGCTTGATAGCAGCCCTGAGACCCTCTGACGACAGCAGTGTAGTCCTGACCACCAGCAGGGGACCCCTCCAAGAGCAGGGTAGGTCACTGCCCTCCTCTCGGCAGGACTGGGGGGGTTATGACCAGACTTTCAGTCCCCCGGGTCTTCCCTGGGACTATCTTGGAACTTCTCTTGGTGGTTCAGGACCCTCCAAAAGGGAGGCAGGTCACAGGATCCCTCCGGGCTCATGGGCTTTGACCTACCCTTTCTCTATGACCTCAAAAATGCCTACAGAGCCCACTCCAATACTGTTATCATTTTTTGATAAAGATCTTGATTGTTAATAAGTGACAGACCAAGATTTGAACCTGGTTCAGATTTATTTAGGAGCTCCATGCCCCCTCACTGCCTCCTCTACATGTCTATCTCTATTTGGGACTTTCAAACTTATGGTCAGCAATGCAGAGCAGGAAACCCATTTCAATCGCCATCCAGGTCATACACTACAGATAGAAATAGCTCAAACAAAAATTTCTCTCCAATATGTTTTTATTCCAGCCTATGGCTAGTTCAACATTTCAAAACGCTGGCTGCAACCCACGGAACTGATTTCATATCTCACAAATGCTTTGTGACCCCAGTTTATTTATTGTTTTAATGTTCATTTATTTTTGAAAGAGAGAGAGAGAGACAGAACATGAACGGGGGGAAGGGCAGAAAGAGAGAGGGCGACACAGAATCTGGAGCAGGCTCCAGGCTCCCAGATGTCAGCCAGAGCCCCACTCAGGGCCCAAACCCATGAGCCATGAGATCATGACCAGAGCCGAAGTCAGACACTTAACCGACAGAACTACCCAGGCTCCCCTACCCAGGCTCCCCGTGACTCCCAATTTAAAAAATACTTACCTACATAGCTCACATGAATTGACATGCATACAATACTTAGAAAGAGGTGGGGGGGGGGGGGGGGAAATACAAAAAAAAAAAAAAAAAAACAAGAGGAATCACTCCCATTGTATGCATTTTTCAGATCATCCTAAAACTCATGTGTCGATCTGAATATTTCCCCCCATTGAATCAAACATCTGACTTGATGATCTGTTAATGATGTCATTACTTGTCATGTCCTTTTTGCTATTAAAATGTTAGAGGTGCTATTAAAGACTAACTCAAGTTCGTCCCTAAGATCCTCTTCCACTGGGCCCTCGGAGACAGAATTTTTCATACCAGGAGATCCACCTTTACAGAAACCCCAGGGCATCTCCCAATATGGAGATGTTAATGTTCAATGAGCTTTGTGTCTAGGCCAGCTGAAGTGGATTGGGAAATGCCAGACAGCTTGGCTAATGGAAGGAATGACAGCAAGGACAGGGGCCCCTGGGCTCAGCTCCTGTGTATTCCACGTTGTCCGGCATGGTGGGAAATCTAAGAAGTGTTGCGATTTTCAACTCATTCACTGGTATTACACATTGTTCTACAGAGGAGAATTCTTGCCCTGAAAATGCCAGGGCCAAGACAGCACACAGACTTCAATGATGGTCTGTGCCAAGCTCCCATGAGGACAACCGGAAGACCTGATAGGCATCAGAATTCAGCCACAAGAACTGGGAATCCACAAATCCTGGCCTTATTCACAGCCATCCTGGTTGCACCACCAAAACCCAAGATAGACATTCTTATTTGAATCATTCAGACCATCATTCCCATCTTCCCCCCTCTACCTCCACCAAAAGAAATGAAAACCAAAAAACCTACAGTCACCAGAGCACTTATTTACCCCCTCGTGTCTGAACAGAGCTGGAATCACAGTTAATACTGTGTGGATGGTCCATGCCTGTTTCTGTCTTTGAAACAGGATGGCTTTCACCTTCCCAGTACCTAAGCCTTCATCATAAGTCATTTCTTTTTTGTTTTGTTTTGTTTTGTTTGTTTGTTTGTTTTCATCATAAGTCATTTCTAACAGTTCCTTAATTCCTACCCCAAGATCACCATATTCATCAAACCAGGGCAGTTCACCCTGCTAGAATCTTTGACTAGTCATCTGATCAGGGAAAACAGGAAGAAAGACGCCGGATGGTCCACGAGGTACAACAGACAGACTGAAACCCATGCAAGCTCTTGACCATGTCCTCAGCAGTTCTGAGCAGACAGGAGACAGGACGCCAGGCCTCTGGGAAGTCAAGGGCCCACAAGAATCAAATATCCACTTACCTGGGGGGCAGACACACTCGGTCGGCGCTTCCCGAACCGTCCGGTGCTTGACCAGTCCCTCCAACTTCTGAATTAGGGAAGAAAAGAGAGGGGAGAAAAAAAAAGACCAGCATGAGTTTGAGAGTGGAGAGGGGTAAAAGTGGAAAAATCAGCAAAAAACGATGTATTGGAAAGATCTACGTCGGCAGTGGCATTTTCGAGAACATTTATTACAAGGTAGTTAAATGCTACAGGCAGTCTGGGTATGAGAGGAGAAACGAAAATAAACATGCAACAATTATTTGGGAGTCCCTGAAAAGAAGGTGGCAGGTTTCTGCTTTGTTACATTTTCAAATACAAATCCAGAAAAGCCAAAGTGACCGTGCAGTCAGCATGCAGATGGGAAGGCAGAGGAGAGGGAGGCTGGGCAGGCCACACCAAAACTGGCCCTTCTAGCCCTTGGTCCACAGATCAGGCCCCGACCCAGGAAGACCCAGGTTCCCTCCCTGTAGCCCCACCCGACAGCCCACTGGCCTCAGACCCCAGGCCCAGGCCTAATCCACCCTGATGACATCTTCCTTTCTTCTTACCAGCAGGGATCCTTGGCCTAGAAAATTTGGCTGAGCACAGTCTAACAAGAACATCTACGCATGCCCAGTCCTGTGCTAGATTTGGGGGAAGGGGAAAGAATTACCCCAGAAATAGGGTCAAACATCACAGCTCCGCTATGATGGTTTAACTGTAACCTTAGAGATCCTGATTATTGTCCCTGCCTTGCACTGAGGGGACAAGCTTAGAAAAAAAAAAAAAAAAGAAGAAATTAGTCCCAAAGCCCAAATCTAGGTTTAGGAAGGTGTAATGACTGGCTTATAATCCCAAAACTAGCCAAGACTTGAGTCCCAACAAGAATAAATAAAGCATTAGCCTTTCTCTAGGAAGCAAACAAAAATCTCCCTAAAGGTAAAACAAAGCAAATCCTAAACAGGTTGAGTGACAAAATGCGATACCACCGCTAAACCTGAAGTGTTTGTTTTTTTAGGTTCAAACTTAAAAATGTAATCTTTCTCAATAAAAATAAATAAATAAATAAATAAAAATTTAAAAGCCGTTGATAACGGTACAGCAAGCAAATACAACTGTTATTTTTTTAAATATTTATTTACTTTTGGGAGAGCACAAGGGAGGGGAAGAGAGGGGGGACAGAGGATCTGAACCAGGCTCTGCACTGACTAGCTGTCTGCAGCAAGCCTGATGTGGGGCTTGAACTCACGAATGTCAAGATCATATCTTAAGCCAAAGTTGGACGCTCCACCGACTGAACCACCCAGGAGCCCCAAAACTGGGTTGTTTTTTTTTTACTTTTTATTTTAAAGTAATCTCTGTACCCAACTTGGGGCTCATTCATAACCCCAAGATCAAGAGTCCTGTGCCCTACCATCTGAGCCAGCTAGGCACCCCAAACGTATTTTTTAAATATGTATTTATTTTTTGAGAGCGAAAGAGAGCGCGAGCGGGGGAAGGGCAGAGAGAGAGGGAGACACAAAATCAGAAGCATGCTCCAGGCTCTGAGCTGTCAGCACGGAGCCCGATGTGGGGCCCGAACCCACAGACGGGAGATCATGACCTGAGGTGAAGTCAAATGCTCAACTGACTGAGCCACCCAGGCACCCTTCCAAAACTGTTATTTCTAAAGAACTGCTTTCCAGGAGATAAGAATGACATCCCTAGTTTTGAGCCCCTGACCCACCAAGCCTGGAATTTTCAAAGGAGATGGGACTCCAGCCAAGTCCTGTCTGCCTCTGGCTGGAGCAGCCCAGGATCAGGAGCCCTACAAACCTCCCCCCACCCCTCAGCCCACCAGCACCGCCCCGCCCCCCCCCCCCCCCCCCGCCCCCACCAGCCCAGCCTGGCGGGCTTGTTGCCCTGAGCTACTACTGCTTGCAGCGGCAAGGCAAGGACCATCCACTGTCACTGAACCAGAACTCAGAAGCCGCCTGCAGATGCGGATACTGGCGTGAGAGGGACCTCAACTCACTGCCCACCCCCACCCCCCACCCGCGCACCACAGCGTACTTTCGCATACTATTACAGATTTCAGATTTTACATGGAAAAAGAATCCAGCCTTCTCGTTTAAGCCAGTCAATTTGTGTGAGACCCTCTCATCTGTTTTTATCATTGCTAGACAGGCTAGAAGCCATACTAATTTCCTTTTTTTAAACAAAAGCATTTAAAGCTAAAAGCCAATTCGTTTTAACAACCCGCGATCACATCTGGGCGGCTCTCCTGAAAGGGAGGGAGGCTTTATCAAATACTGATAGGAAACACAATGACTTCTGAACTGCTCTTATCGTAAAATAAAAAACTAAACAGGAAACTATTGGGGGGGGGGCGCTTTACTGTTAATGCTAGTAGGTGGGGTCATAAAATACTGGGATTGAGTTTTTGTTTGATCACTTATCCTAACTCCTTTTATGCCTGTGTTTCTCTGGATTATACAGTGAATCTGCAGTTTTACCGGCTACCCTCTAGCTTACCGCCCCCCCCCCCCCACTCCAGGCCCCGAACTTTCTGTGGGTTTGAAATGCCACTATCAGGAACACAAAGTGAAATGTTTGAATTAGAAACCCAATCCCACAATCTTTATTTCCCTGTTTTTTTTTTTTTCATTCTGCATTCAAGAAAATATTCCTTTGTGCCCAGGTTTGTAAAAAAAAAAACAAAAAAAAGATTTAAAAGCCACAACTTTTTTACATTCAATTATCTGGCAGCACCTCTAGCATCTGCAAACAATATGGTCCTGGTTTTACATATGCAAACAAGTCCTGACTCCTAAAGTAAATAAAGGATGAGTTTCTGAGAAAAAAGTCCCTGAGACTTTGGGAGCCTTTCCCTCCAAGAGTAAGGAGGAGGAGAACTTGAAGTTGCCTGGTGGGGGGGGGGGGAGGGGGGTAGGAGGGGGGTAGCGAGCACTGTGGAGAAAATTACTCCAGGAAAATCATGGTTCTCAGAAAAGCATTACACAATTAGATGATAAATTTATTAATGACGTGTGGGAGCACTAGTCTGGGCCACTTGGCCAGATGTTTGGTCATAGCCTCCAACGGTCGCATTTTGATGAAATATAAGTTAACATACAAAAAAAGGACAGAATGATTTATTTCTGTAAAATGATATAAATAAAGCCACAGAGACATTCCTATCCTCTTGGACAGAGGATTCCTGCTCTAGGGGATATATCTTGAGAAAATAAAAATCAGCAGAAGCAAAGAATGATACCCATGAAGTTGCACCCCAAAACAGTGGGAGTGGTTTAGAAGGGTGGCGAAGCCCCTGATAAAACTGCCCTATTTCATTTAGTATCATTATGAACACTATGTGGCAAAAAGGGGGAGAAATGTTTATGAGACCATCAATAAAAGGTCTACATCTGTATGAAAATTCAGGCACTGGGTGACAGCAGCTACCAAAATATGAACCCCCTTGGGTGTACAGAGTATGGTGATTTACTTCTTTTAGAAGCCCCTCCTGTGGGGGCGCCTGGGTGGCTCAGTCAGTTAAGCATCCAACTTCAGCTCAGGTCATGATCTCCAGGCTTGTGACTTTGAGCCCCGCATCAGGCTATTTGGTGACAACTTTGGATCCTCTTTCTCTCTCCCCCCCCCCCCCCACTCTCTCTCTCAAAAACAAATGGAGGAGGGGCGCCTGGGTGGCTGTCGGTTAAGCGTCCGACTTCAGCTCAGGTCACTATCTCGCGGTCCATGAGTTCGAGCCCCGCGTCGGGCTCTGGGCTGATGGCTCAGAGCCTGGAGCCTGCTTCCGATTCTGTGCCTCCCTCTCTCTCTGCCCCTACCCCATTCATGCTCTGTCTCTCTCTGTCTCAAAAATAAATAAATGTTAAAAAAAAAATAAAAAACAAATGGAGGAGATGGTATATTTGAAAGTTGTTAAGAAAATAGATCCTAAAAGTTCTCATCACAAAGAAAAAACACTTTTTTTTTTGTAACTATATGAGATGATGGATGTTTACCAAAGTTATGGTGGTAATCATTTCACAAACCATGTAAGTTAAGAGTCATTGTGCTATATAACCTTAAGCTTATACTGTATTATATATATACCATATATCAATTATATCTCAATAAAATTATATCTCAATGAAAAAAAAAAACAAATGGAGAAGGAGAAGGAGGAGAAGAAGAAGAAATCCTTCCTGTGTTCTAATACCATTTTTTTAGTTAAAAAAAAAATTCTGGAAGTAGGTAAGAACCAAAATGAAGCCCTACGGCCTCCCCGCAGAGGACAATTTGTGAATGACAGGTGATTCCATCCTCCCTGGGACACGAACTCCCAGGACGCAACAGAGGACCCTCTCTGTGCAAGGCACAAATCCTCTGCCCTCCTCCCACCCCCACAGGGAAGAGCCCCTGCGTGCATTCTCACTACCACCATCAACCCAAGAGGGCAGCATTTTCTGGCCTCTGACATTCTTTTTTTTTTTTTCATGCCTTGGCATGATGATGAGGAAGATAACAAATAGCAAGTATTATTACTGAGGACACTGATTACTTGATGGGGACCAGGCACTGTGCCCACAACTGTTATCCCATCTAGCCCTGCCAATACCCGCCATGAGGCTGGGACTATTATTACACCCATTTACAGATGAGAAAACTGAGACCACAGAGGGCAATATAAGCGCCAGGATGGGACCTCAATCCTGGTAGCAACCAGCTCCAATCACAAAGCAAGACAACCTCTGCTTACAAGCAATGTTCATAACTAACAACAAACAAACAGTTGCTACCCACAGTCAGGCCTTACAAAACTAAAAGGACAGAAATCAGATCTGGGGTTGCCAAAGGTTGGAGAGTGAGGAAGAAGTACAATGAGAAGATTGTTGGGTAACGAGACTGTTCTGTAAGACACTGAGGTGCTGGACCCATGACTCTACACATTTGTCAAAACCTTTAAGACTGTACGTCACAAAGAGTGAACTTTAATGGATGCAATTAAAAAAAAATCAACCAGGATATCAGAGAATCCCTGGATGAAATGTGGGCTGTGACAAGTGAATCCAACTATGTTAAAACTGTGTGACAGCAGCACTTGGGTGGCTCAGTCGGTTAAGTGTCTGACTCTTGATTTTGGTTCAGGTCATCATCTCACGGTTTGTGAGTTTGAGCTCCACGTCAGGCTCTGAACTAACATGCAGAGCCTGCTTGGGATTCTCTCTCTCTCTGCCCCTCCCCTGCTTGTGCTCACACTCCCTCCCTCTCTCTCTCTCTCTCTCAAAAATAAACTAACTTAAAAAAAGCTGTATGACATAACTCACTGAAAGTGTTAGGAAAAAACATGTAGCTGACCAACATGCAAAATAGCATCTTGATCGAGAACTATAAGGCTGGACACAAAAGGAACTGTCTGGAAATGCTGTACTCCAGTAGGTAAAGTTGGTTCTCATAGGGGTACAGGTCAGCAATTTTGAAACTACTTTACAGACATTAGCAACAAACAAGTGAGTAAATAAACTATTGGTAATGAGAGCTGGGCTTCTCGTTGTCCAAAAGAGAAGTTATAAATACACAAAGTGGGAAAGACAGAATGAACCATCTTGTGCTGAATTAATCAGAGACATCACTATGAGGTCACATCTAATGCCTACAGGAAGATACATACAGAAATATTCATAGGTATGTGTACAGAGGGGAGTGAATATTCACACATATATACTATAGATGTCTGCAGAGAAAACCTATAATCAATGATACCTTGGAAACATCAAGCACACCCAGCACCCAAATCTTGGTTTCTAAATATCATTCTCTAAGAAAAGGAACCAGGGCTCATTGGAGATATGACTGATTCTAGGCCCAGGGCAGGAAATACACAAGATGAACCTGGAGTGCCTTGTAGTGGCAGAAAGAAGGGAGGTCCTTTTTGAAAAAAGGAAGGGAGGGAAGAGTATGTCAAAGAAACACAAAACCTACCCAAAAAGGCTCAAAATGGCCAAAGCTGGAATAATTTTGGCAACAAGATAAAAATAATGCCATATTGGATTATAACCCAAAGAATAAGTTAGAAACCCATAAGTTATATACTGATACAAATGACTGAATAAATAGGTGGGGAGAAGAGACAACTCTTTTCCCTACAGAAGAATGCCCAATAATATATGTAGATACCGCCCTCTCCGAGATGTGGAGCTAAGTTCCACCCTCCTTGAGTGAGGGTTAGACTTCCTCACTTCCTAAAGGCAGAGAAAGGAAGATAGTGACTTTATAATGTAAAATCTGGCAGACACAACTTTAATCAAGTGATCAAGGTTAATGGCACCAGTGATAGGTCATGTGACATCATGGACCCGACATGATGCCAGGACAATGGCAATCTACCTTGATGCTGTTCTTCCCAAGCCCGCATAACCTACTTTAATCATAAGAGTGGCCCAAACTGAAGACCATTCGACAAAATACCTGACCAGTATGTCCAAAAATTGTCAAGGTCATGAAAAACATGGAAAGACTGAGAAAATGCTATAGGTCAGGAAGACATAACAATGAAATGCAATGTGGTGCCTTGGATGGGATTCTGGAGTAGGAATGGGACATTAGAGGAAGAACTAGGGTGATCTGAAAAAAAGTCTGTCATTCACTTTTTAAAGATGGGTAAAAAATAAATCACAAAGTCACTTAAGACCAACTAAGATACAGCTTTGTTATTTTCAAAATCACATGTATTTTTTAAATTGAGGTGAAATTCACATCGCATAAAATTAAGTGAACAACTTTAATTTTTTTTTAGTTTATTTATTTATTTCGAGAGGGGGCATTAGGAGGGGAGGGTAAGAGAGAGAAGGGGGGGGGAGAGAGAGAGAATCCTAAGCAGGCTCTACACTGTCAGCACAGAGCCAGATTTGGGGCTCGAACCTACAAACCGCCAAGATCATGATCTGAGCCGAAACCAAGAATCAGATGCTTAACTGACTGAACCACCTGAGCACCCCCCTTTACCTATTTTTAAATCAGGTTGTCTTTTTGTTGCTGAGTTGTAAGAGTTCTTTATATTTTCTGGATACTACATTCTTAACAGATATATATGATTTCCCAAATATTTTCTCATATGCCAGATCTATTATTGATCAAAATTCTAATCATCTCCAACCAAGGTATAATATAGGTATATTAAAAGCATCTTAAAAATTGGAGGTGGTGAAGCAGGCGCCTGGGTGGCTCGGTCGGTTGAGCGTCCAACTTCGGCTCAGGTCATGATCTCACCTTTCATGGGTTTGAGCCCTGCATCAGGCTCTGGGCTGACAGCTAGGAGCCTGGAGCCTGCTTCAGATTCTGTGCCTCCCTCTCTCTCTCTGCCCCTCACTAGCTCATGCTCTCTCTCTCTCTCTCTCTCTCTGTTTCTCTGAAAAATATATAAACATTAGAAATTTTTAAAAAATTAGAGGTGGTGGGAATGGACTCATGGCTTCATGCTGGTCCTCACAGAGGTCTTTGTTGAAATCTTGCTCGATTAACAGTGGGATATTGTTACTAAGGAATTCGACCTGGTCCTTTTTAGTTAATAACAATTGCATTAGTTTGCAATTGCTGCGTAACAAATTGTCACAAAATCCGTGGCTTAAAACAATACACATTTACTATGCTTTCTGTGGTCAAAGGTCTGAACACAGACAAGTTTGCTTCCCTGCTCATGGTCTCTTGAGGCTGAAATCAATGCATCAGCTGGGTGTTTCTTTCTAGACCTCTGGATCCCCTTTAAAACTTATGTGGTTCCTTGTGGTCTACAAGCCCCATTCTCTTGCTGGCTGCTAGCCGGGGGCCACTCTCAGCATCTAGAGGCCACTCAGAGTTCCTTGACATGTGCCCCCTCCACACATGCTCTCATGCTTCAGATCCCTCTGACTTCAGGAAGGACCCAGTCCCTTCTAAGGCCTCACCTGCTTATGTCAGGCCCACCAAAGATAAGATTTGTAATGAACTCAGCCAACTCATTGGCAACTCAAAGGAGTGATACCATCATAATCACTGGGGAGGGAATTATACAAAGTGTGTACAACAAGGGGTGGGAATCCTGAGGGCTGTCCTAGAACTCTGCCTGCTACAGTAAGTTATCACAGTTTATTTCTTACTTTGGACAAATGTATTACAGTTATGTACATATGTAACTACATTTTTCATTTTTTCAAAAAATTTTTATTAATGTTTATTCTTTTTGAGAGAGACAGTGTGAGCAGGGGAGGGACAGAGAGAGAGGAAGACACAAAATCCGAATCAGGCTCCAAGCTCTGAGCTGTCAGCACAGAGCCAGACGCGGGGCTCAAACCCATGAACCATGAGATCATGACCTGAGCCGAAGTCAGATGCTTAACCACCCAGGCACCCCTATATTTTTCTTTTATTATGTTTATTTATTTTTGAGAGAGAGAGAGAGAGAGCGAGAGAGAGAGCGAGCGAGCTCACAAGCAGGAGGTAGGCAGAAAGAGGGAGACAGAAGATCTGAAGCAGGCTGCATGCTGACCCCGGAGAGCCTGAAATGGGGATTGAACTCACAACCCAAGTCCAAGTCAGATGCTCAATTGACTTAGCCACCCAGGCACCCCTGTAACTATGTTTTTCTATAAATCTAGAATTATTCCAAAACATTTTAAAGGCCACATCATGGATTTCTACTTCTAGGCAAGATACAGGAGCAATGACTATATTTATCCCCCTGCATAAAATAACACCACCAAAAACTCAAAAACCACCACAACAAATTCTGCAAATAAAATACATGAAACAGAGGTTTTGAGGATACCGATACCAAGCAGGAAAGGAGAGTGATCTCAGACAGAGAACAACTGCTCTTGCTTCCTGCCTGGGGAGAGTTTCCAGGCTGGGCACAGGGAAGGGGGAATCACACATGAAGCCTGGCAGCTACCCAAAGTTGAAGGATGGACCTGGAAGTCCAGGAATGCCAGGCAGTTGGGACTACAGAGCAGAGGACCCGAGAGAACCAGAGATCTGTGAGGTTCTTTGCAGATGTCCATGGAGCACTGATCAGCATGTGTAGGAGGCAATGACCAGTGGCAGGGAGAAGAACCACCCAAAAGGATGCAGGGAACAGTGACTCACTCTTACATGGGGCAGGGAAGGGTGCCCATTCCCCCAGCCAAACCAGTAAACCCTTAATTCACACTCATAAATCACTGAGTAGAGCACCAAGGAGGGTCTTTTGCCTCAGAGATAAGGAGTAATCAACCCTAGGCTAAACGTGGCTCTGGTCCCACCTCACATATCCTAAATACAAGACTCAAAGGGTCCAACTGTTTCTGAATAACTGTAACATAACAAAGCTCATGAAAATTTACAGAAATACAAAAATACTCAACCCCCAATGAGGTAAAATTCATAATGTCCAGCATACAATAAGAAATTACCAGCAGGAGGGAACACCTGGGTGGCTCAGTCGGTTTAAGCATCTGACTTCAACTGAGGTCTCGTAGCTCGTGGGTTTGAGCGCCACATCAGGCTCTGTGCTGACAGCTCAGAGCTTAGAGCCTGCTTCCCATTCTGTGTCTCCGGCTCTCTCTGCCCCTCCCCCGTGCTTGCTCACACGCGGGTGCTCACTCTCTCTCAAAAATAAGTAAACATTTTTTTAACAAATTTTAGAAAAAGAAATTACCAGCAGGAAAATAGGCCCCATAAGGGGCAGAAAAAAATTAATTAACTGAAACGAACCCAAAACTGATATAGATGTTAGAATTATCCCACAAAGACTATAAAACAAAAATTATAACTATATGGTACATGTTCAGAGAGTTAAGCAGAGGCATCAAAGAAATCAAAATCTCTCAACTGAAATTCTAGAGTTGAAAACTACCATGTCTGAGGTGAAAAACAGAGCAGAGGGGATTAAGGACAAGATTAGACACTGAAGAAGAGAAGATTAGTGAACCTGAAGACAGCATGAGAAATTATCTAAAATGGACAGAGAGAAAGAATTTTAAAAAAGAAAGGAAGAAAAGAAAAGAGAAGAAAAAAGAAGAGTATCAGTGAACTCTGGGTCTCCTAATGCACATGTAAGTGGAGTCCCCAAATTGGGGGACAGAAAAAGTAGGACAGAAAAAAGTATTTGAAGAAATGATGGCCACAACATTTTTCAAAGTTTGATGAAAACTATAAACCCACAGATCCAAGAATCTCAGTGAAACTCAAGCACAATAAACACAAAAAAAATGACACCAAAGCATATCACATTTGAATTTCTTAAACCAGTGATCACGAGAAAATGTCAAAAGCAGCCAGAGGTAAAAGGGCAAATTATGTGGATAAACAGAACTCACATTCTGTTTATGTTGCTAGTGGGAATATAAAATGATACAATGGCTTTCAACAAGAGTTGGGCAGCTTCTTGAAAAGTTAATCTCGTAGGGTGCCTGCGTGGTTCACTCTGTTGAGCATCCAACTCTCGATTTCAGCTCAGGTCATGATCTCACAGTTCCTGGGATTGAGCCCTGCCTCAGGGTCTGCACTGAAACCGCAGAGTCTGCTTGATATTCTCTCCCTCCCTCTCTCTCTCTCTGCCCCTCCCCACCTCAAAATACACAAACTTAAAAAAAAAAAAAAGTTAATCCTACACCTATCAGATGATCAACTACTTCATTCCAAGGTACTTACACCCAAGAGACATGAAAGAGCATGTCCATACAAAGACTTGTACACAAATGTTAATAAAGCAGCTTTATTTGTAATAGCTCCAAACGAGGAACAAACCCAAATATCCATTAACAGGTGAGTGGATAAACAAATTATGGTTTATCTATATAATGAAATAACACTTGGTAATGAAAAGAATGAAATGATAATACATGCAAAACTATCAATGAATCTCTCAATAATTATACTGATTGCAGGAAACCAAATACACCCACACACAACCAAAGAGCAAATATTGTATAATTCTATTCATATAAAAATCAAAAAAAAACAAAAAAAAGACTAATCAATAACAAGAGAAATCAGCAATACCTGAGTGGCAGGTGGGAAGGGACAGAAGTCAAGGGGGCAGAGGAAGCTTTGAGGGTGATGGATACGTTCACTACCTTGACTGAAGAGATAGTTTCACATATGCACACATACATCACAAATTATCAAACTGTAACTTTAAAATATTTGGAGTTCATTATGTGTCAAATAGACCCAAAAAACAAACTAAACTACAAAACACCTGGGCCCCGGTTCCCACAGTCATGGCTCCCATGGGATGGTAGAGCAGGGGCCCCGGGGTCAAAGGGCATCACTTCACCCCACTGGGCTGCACGGTCCACCCCGGTCGGTGCCAGGTAAACCCCCAGCGGAGTCAAGTGAAGAGCCAGTGAGAGCACCCAGTCCAACCCAGGCATTCGGCAGGAGCTCAGAAATGTTTTCCTAAGGAACGTGGGGTTTACTCAGTGACTCCCACTGGCACACTGAGTGACCTCCAAACTGCGTAGGCACACATTTCCATAGGGGTCACTCCTGAGCCCTGAAACACGTTAGTGTGCTTCGAAAGGTTTAGTCTGTAAGCAAGATGCAATTCTTCAGCGATCTTCATTCGTGTTCCCCTTTATGATTTTTCTTTTCTTTTTTTTTAATGTTTATTTTTGAGAGAGAGAAAGAGAGAGTGAATGGGGAAGTGAAAGAGGGAAACAGAGGATCCGAAGCCAGCTCCGTACTGACAGAAGACAGCCCAATGCAGGGCTTGAACTCTCAAACCATGAGATCATGACCTGAGCCAAAATCAATGCTCAACTGACTGAGCCACCCAGTCATGCCCCCTTGCCCCTCCATTTATGATTTTTCAAAGACCTACATCTTATCCTGTCAGAATCTGCTACGGTTCACCACACGGTTCACCATACTGGGCTGACAGAACAAAATCCCATCAGTGGCCCTGGGTAGAGAGTGGACGGTCTCCACCACAGGTTTTGACAGACTGAGGAGAGTCCTCGGGCTGTCCCTGGGCAGAGCCTCCAAGCCTTCCCACACAATGGCAGGTCTTCTCCAGTGACCCCAGGTCACCGAGCCAGGCCCTGCCACAATCCCCACACTGGGGTCACCTGCTTTTGCTGACCCTGACCTCTTGGTCTTGTCCACAGGGAATGCCTACAGTTTACCCTGGCATGTCATCTGATTAGACAGTGTCTTGGGCTGCCTTGTGTCTTTCCAGAGTCCATATGTTGAGGTCCTAACCTTAATAGCTCAGAATGTGACTGTATTTGGAGACACAATGTTTAAAGAGGTGATTAAGGGGTGCCTGGTGGCTCAGTCAGTTAAGCTTCCCACTCTTAATTCCGGCTCAGGTTATGATCTCACAATTCACTGACAGTGCAAGAGGCTGCTTGGGATTCTCTCTCCCTCTCTCTCTCTGCCCCTCCTCCACTCATGCTCTCCCTCTCCCTCTCTCTCTCTCAAAATAAATAAACCTCAAATAGGTGATTAAGTCAAAAGAAGGTCACTAAGGTGGGCCCTAATCCAATGTGACTGACATCCTTAATAGAAGAGGAGATTAGGACACTGACACATAGAGGGGAGACCGTGTGAGGACACAGCAAGGGCACATCCATCTGTAAGCCAAGGAGAGGCATCAGGGGAAGCCAATCCAGCCAACACCTTGACCTCTGACTTCCAGACTCCAGAACTGTGAGGAAATAAATCTCCGTGGTTTACACCCCCCTTGACTGGGGTACTTTGTAAAGGCAGCCTGAGCAGACAAAGACAGATGGGGTCTCCCCGAAAGCCCACCCCACCCCGCCTGCCGCCTATGGGGATGGATGGGCAAGGAGGCATCTTGGAGCAAGGAGAGGCTCAAAGGACATGGAGGCCTGACTGCAGAGCTGAGTGAGGTGCTTTCTCCTCATGGGCCCACAGGCCATAGGAGGCATTGAGGGTTGATGGGGAGAGAACCGAACTCCACTGAGAGTATCTAGGAAGTAGACAAGAAGAATGAGGAGTGGCCAGGCCTGCCCGAGGCACAGAGGGACAGGACCCAGAGAGACAAAGCATTTCCAGAAGGGCCAGGTGCCAAAGGAAGGAGACAGAAGAAGGCCCATGAAGAAATGATCACAGGACCAGCCAGCTGGGTAGAGGCATCTTCTTCCAGCTTGTTCCCTGGAAGCCAGGCCTAGGTGTGAGCCTCACGACAGGCACAAGGAGGAGGAGGAACCATCCCCAGGAAGGGCCCTGGGACTGGATGTTAATGAACAGTCCTGGCAGCCACCCACCATCAGGATAAGCAAGGCAGGGTGTGGGTAGGGGGTGACGTGACTTCTCACTCATTGTCGTAGGAAGTATCACGTCATCCTCAGGGAAAGAGTGAAGCACACACTGTCCCCCTTTTCCTTTTATAAAAATTTTTTTAAGTTTACTTATTTTTGAAAAAGAGAGAAAGAGAGAGAGCACAAACGTGCGAGCCGGAGAGGGGCAGAGAGAGAGGAAGACAGAGGATCTGACATGGGCTCTGTGCTGACAGCAGTGAACCCCATGCAGGGCTTGAACTCACAAACCGTGAAATCATGAAGTCATGAGATCATGAGATCTGAGACCAAGTCGGACGCTTACCTACTAAGCTATCCAGACACCCCTGTCACCCTTTTTCCAGAGGAGGAAGTGGAGGTTTGGAAAAGCCAACTCATTGGTCTCCAAGGCACTGCAGTCAGTTGATTTTATTTTTTAATTTTTTTACATGTTTTTATTTATTTTTGAGAGAGAGACAGAGTGTGAGCTGGGGAGGGGCAGAGAGAGAGGGAGACACACAATCAGAAGCAGGTTCCAGGCTCTGAGCTGTCAGCACAAAGCCTGATGTGGGACTCGAACATGTGAACCATGAGATCATGACCTGGGCCAAAGTCAGATGCTCAACTGACTGAGCCACCCAGGTGTCCCAACTGCAGCCAGTTTACAGGCATCTCCAGACTCAGACCCAGATCTCACAACTCTGGAGCCCACGGCTTGAGCTGTGAGGGTCCAGTTAAAGGGGCTTTCAGGAGGACCTGAGTGGGACAACCTCTGTGGTGCATATGTGCACATGCACACCCATGTGTATGCACACATAAGCGTTCACATACACACACATGCATGTGTGCACAGACATGTATGCACGCAAAGGCAGGCACTCACGTGTGTGCACACTCACATGCGTGCACCCTTGCTTTCATGTGCGTGTGTACACCCTTGTGCCCTCCAGCCCTCACAGTGGCTTGCCCTCACAGTCCACATGCTCCAGCCCAATTGCCAGGTGAACTTGCCCTTTGCTGGACTAAGCTACACCACGTGGCTGAAAAGGAGACGCCATGGATGGCCACCGCCATCCCACAGAAAGGACCGTGAAATGAATGGACAGACTGCGCGTTTTGTGTGATGGCCCTACTGGGAGGCCCGAAGCAGAGGATGTTTTATTTAAACTGTCCTCTAAAACCCCCAGAAATCACTATAATTGTTTTATGACTTGTTTCACAACTCAAAGTTGGAGGCATAGTCAGTTTTAGAAGCTGAAATTACCCATTTGAAAGCACTTCCCTTCCTTCCCGATTTTGTGGCTACATCACAAAAAAAAAAAAAAAAAAAAAAAAAAACTAAAGATTTTCTCATTTACCAATGTGACTTAAAGCAGATGTGTGTGGGGCCTCTAATCCATCAGGTTAATCACGAGCATTTGGGGGTGTTCATGCCATATTGCACAACCACATGAACAGACTCATTATTTAAAATGAATTTATTAGGTGTTTGGGGCCCTTCTGCAATGAAAAATCCATATACTAATTTTCATGAATAATTACGTTTTGATTTTGGTCATCAAATGGGAAATTTTTTTGTTTAAATGAAAAAATCTCATTCTGCTTAAATGAGAAACTGGAAGAAAAAAAAAAGTGGGAATTATGAAGCCAATTCAGTCCTTGCTTTCCTTCAGGAACGAAGCCATTTCCCAGCATTGACTGAGAGACTGATGTAAGTTAATACCTTTTTCACTTCTGTCTGGCCTCCCTCGGATGGTGGGATCTCAGCGTTAATTAAAAGGACCATGGGACCTCCTCTTCAATTAGCAAACAGACATACACACTCCTTCTGGATTCAGCCACAGAAAGCCTTCTAATAAGAACAGCCAGTTTCAGGATGTATATGACGTCTGGAACACTTTGGATTATATCAGCTCATTTAATCCCCACGGAAACCTTGTGAGGCAAATATTATAATCCCCTGTTTAATAGACGGGCAAACAGAGGTTTAGAAAACCAGTCATTTACCTGAAAGTAACACAGCTGGGAAATGGCAGAGCGGGGATACAACCCGGGTCTACCTAAAGTGAAAGTCTTCCCTCCCCACCCTACAAATAGGTCACGTATGGAGGATGTCTACACTGGCAGAAAAAGTTGCTACTGAACCAAACTCAATTAGTGCTGCCACAGAGTTTGCCATGAGGCTGCGGAAAGGACCCAGGACTTGGGTTCAGACAAACGCTGCCACCTGAGGCCAGTCGCTACCCCTTCTGGAAGGGGTGAAGTGCCCCCCTGACAGGGGGGTGGGGACTGAGATGGGACTGTTAACAAATGTTGTAAGGGCGGGGCTCCTGAGTGGCTCAGTCGTTAAGCATCTGACTCTTGACCTTAGCTCAGGTCACGATGTCACTGTTGTGCGTGGAGCCCTGCACTCGGCTCTGTGCTGACATGTGGGGCCTGCTGGGGATTCTCTCTCTCTCTCCCTCTCTCTCTGCCCCTCCCTTGCTCTCAAGCTCTTTCTGTCTCTCAAAATAAATAAATTAATTAAAAAAAAAAGAAAAACCGTGAGGACGTACATGTGAACACTTCTGCCCAGGCTATCCACAAGAGAGGCACTCGGTCATTTCCCCTAGAGCCTCTAGGAGCACCCTGACGGGTCTTTCTTTAAAACTACATCTGCAAACCTATTTTTTTTTCTCCCAATGATTCGTGCTTAGTCCTGAAATATGTTTCCGGACATGCTGAAGGGATGTTTTCTGAGTGCCTGTGTCAACAATTAAAGATTAATCCTGATCCTCCACATGGAGAAAATCGAACGGGGAAGGAGCTGAAGGTCGTGTGTGGCCTCCAGACAGCACTCCCCAAACCGAATTACATTTGTTCACAGAATTAGAAAGAACTCACGCAGACTGAGCGCAGTACCTGGCTCGGCTAAATGCTGCTCAAGAAAGGGGTCTGCACCAAACCAAAAAAATGAGCCTAATTATCAGATGAAATCTTCAGTTTTCAAAATTGCCCTTTGCTTTCAACAACAACAAATCCAACTGAAAATTTAAAAATTCAACCGGGGCGCCCAGGTGGCTCACTCAATCAAGTGTCCAGCTCTTGATCTCAGCTCAGGTGTTGATCTCAGGGTGCTGAGTTCAAGCCCCGAATTCGGCTCTCTGCTAGGCATGAAGCCCATTTAAAACAAACAAAAAAAATGTTTCTTTCAACCAAACGATAGATTGAATCCACTTTGCCCATCATAAAACTTGAAACATGACTTCACAAGGGTACAGGTTTGGAATACCACAGGAGGATAAATGTGGATTGCCTGGACAAATTTGGATAATCTAAAATCAAAACAAAAAGCAAAGCCCTAAAGATGTTCTTCCTTAGGCAGTTACTTACACCCTAAAGAATAACACAAGTAAGAAACTTGCCCCATGAAACCACTGGCTACACTGTATTCTGTGCCAACAAAAATGTGGGGGAGGCCTCAATTCTCTGTGTTGATAGAAAGATGCAGATTCTGGGGCGCCTGGGGGGGTCAGTGTGTTGAGCGGGGGACTCTCCATTTCAGCTCAGGTCATCATCTCATGGTTCATGTGATAGAGCCCCACGTTAGGCTGTGCGCTGAGCATGCAGCCTGCTTGAGATTCTGTCTCCCTCTGCCCCTCTTCCCCACTCATACTCTCTCTCCAAAATGAAAACAAAGGGGTGCCTGGATGGCTCAGTCAGTTGGGCGTCTGACTTTGACTCAGGTCGTGATCTCACGGTTGGTGAGTTCGAGCCCCACATCAGGCTCTGTGCTGACAGCTCAGAGCCTGGAGCCTGCTTCGGCTTCTTTGTCTCCCTCTCTCTCTGCCCCTTCCCCACTTGTGCTCTCTTTCTCTCAAAAATAGATAAACATTAAAATGAAAAAAATATATATTAAAAAAAAGAAATATGCAGATTCCATTGACAGGATCAGATGCAGTTGTGAAACATGACCATAACAATTGTGCAGCACCTAGAAAAATGTTTTTGAAGTTTTTGTTTGTTTTTTGGGAGACAGAGACAGCAAGGGTGGGGGAGGGGCAGAGAGAGAGAGAGAGAGAGAGAGAGAGAGAGAGAATCCCAAGCAGCCTCTGCACTGTCAGCACTAGAGCCCAACATAGGGCTCAAACCCATGAAACCGGGAGATCATGACCTGAACCGAAACCAAGAGTCGGATGCTTAACCGACGGAGCCACCCGGGGGGCCTACCTGGAAAAATGTTGATACAAGACTGAAATATATACAAGCAATGTACAAATGGGACACACTCTGTGGTTAGCATTGGGTAGGTGTAAATCTGTCCCAGGATAAGGATTATGCAAAAAGTTAAATAGTTCTTGTTTTAAGGTGGTGGGATTATCAGTAACATTGATCATGTTAAATCAACATACTCTTTGGTTATTTTATTTATTTATTTTTTAAGAAAAGGAGGAAAAGGAAGGGTAGCCAAGTTGGCAAGCTGTTTCTCTACAATGGGTATAACATCCTATATAAGGAAGTGGCCACAATTCAGCAGCCATGGGAGTTGGAGAGCCAAGGGGCAAAGACAAAAAGGTCTACACCTGCCCTGCAAAGAGCAGGTTTGAAAGAACTCTAGTTCCCAGCAACACCTATCAATGACTCATGGTGGGAGTTAGAATTAATCAGGGAGAAGGGAGAAGTGTGTAGAAAGCTGGTGAAGGAGAAAGCTACTCTGAAGGTATAGGATTATATCAAAGCCCCATGCAGCCCTGGAGGTGACAGACAGGGGATGGGGTGCCCAGAGTTCACCCCCTATCTCGTGTTGAAACCTAATCCCCAATGTGATGGTATTAGGAAGTGGGGCCTTTGGGACATGATTAGGACTTAGTGCCCTTATTAAAGGGACCTCAGGGGTGTCTGGGTAGCTCAGTCAGTTGAGCATCCAACTCTTGATCTTGGCTCAGGTCATGATCTCATGGATTTGTGAGTTCAAGCCCGCTGTCAGGCTCTGTGCTGTCAGCTTGGGATTCTCTCTCTCCTCCTTTTCCTCTGCCCCTACCCACTCCCCCTCTCTCTCAATAAATAAATAAATAAATAAATGTTAAAAAAAAAAAAAAGAGAGAGAGAGAGAGCTCAGAGAGCTCCCTTGTCCCTTCTGCTGTGTGAAGACACAGTGAAGACAGCCACCTGTGAACGAGGAAACAAGGGCCCCCACCAGACACTGGATCTTCCAGGGCCTTGATCTTGCACTTCCAGCCTCCAGAACTGTGAGAAAGAAATGTTTGTTTTTAAGCCACTCAGTCCACAGTATTTTGTTATGGCAGCTGGAACAGTCTGAGACAGTGGCCTTCTGACTCCTCATCCAGAGCCTTTCCTCTCCCAAACTGAGGCCCACAAAGCCACCATGGCACACAGTGCCAGACAAGGCTGTGGCAACCTCCTAGCTGATAAATCCCCTTTTTAACTTAAGCCAGTTGGAGGCAGGGTCGTGTCACACTGCCATGTGAAGGGGCAAGAATCCAAAGACATGTAGAAAGGCTGGATGAGGATGATGCTTGGTGAGGGTAAAAGGGCCATCCTGCCCTGGGGACCACGGATATAATGGCACACACTCTGGAAGGGAATTTGGGGGCCACGGTGACATATGGCTGCTGAGAAAAGCCAAGGAGACCCATGGCAGTGGGGTAAGGGAGGACAAAGAGGAGAGCTGTTGGGGCACATCTAATGGATACAGGGCTCCATACACAATTTGGGGTGTACTGATCTCCCTGTCCTCGGAACAACCTCTTCCATCTACTGCATGGTGACAGAGGTATCCTCTCCCCTGTGTAAGCTGTGATGCAGGAAAAGTTGGGAAGCAGAGACTGAAAATGCCTTCCCAGCATGGAGGCCACCCCAGCCAGTCACTCTGGGGCCAAAATGGCATCCACCGAAGGGTTAAAGACCATAAACGCCAAAGAATGGGGTTGTGCCAGAGAGAATTCATGAACACGCCAACCTTGACTTTGACTATGGCTGGAGGCAGAGCTGGAGACTGAGGGAAACTGAAATTTTGTGGCTGTGGAGTGTTCCCAAAGCAGGTATGGTTATGAAAACTGGTAGGCCAGTGGAGGACCGTTGCCCCTCACCCAAACCCTCCTCTGGGGTAACATTCTACAGCACCCACCTGACACTGTTGGTTGCTCCCCAAAACATTCCCTGTCTTCCTTCCTAACAAAACCACAATTCTCTAATAGTGGCAATGTGCCCAGCCTGTGCCCGGGGAGAAATCAAGATTGGCCGAAGCTGAGGTGCCTGGGAGGCTCAGTCGTTTAAGCGTCTGACTCTTGATTTCGGCTCAGATCATGATCTCATTCATGAGTTCGAGCCCCACATCAGGCTCTGGGCTGATGGTGCTGAGCCTGCTTGGGATTGTTTCTCTCTGCCCCTGCCAACAGGCTCTCTCAAATAAACTTAAAAAAAAAAAAAAAAAAAAAAAAAAAAAAAAAAAAAGATTGGCCACTCCTATGGCAACCCCATTACCCTTGCCAGTAAAAGGATGATGGCAGTCATGGGCCTTGGCTCTGGTTGGTGGCCACACTGGAAGTCTTCTGAGAGGTACTGGGAGCTTCCCTGCTCTGACTCAAAAGAGAAAGCCTACTGAGAAGATGACTCTTTTTCCTGCTCCCTTCTCTTCTACCTTGGTTACTGTTGTGTGAAGACATATGGTTGGAGCTGCAGCAGCCATCTTGACACCATGAGGAAAAGCCAAGACAATGAATGGCAAACACTGACCTGGCCCCAACTGGTGGCCAAGTCATCGAACTAACTTGGGAACTAACTTCTGGGCATCTCTGGTTATGCAAGGTAATCCAATGACCGAGTTTTGTAAGCGACCACCCTCAAATATTCTGTTACCATCAAGAAGCACACTTACGGACTAACACTTTCCTCTCTATTATTTGCTTGTCAATACAGAGGTTGTTGTGACCCTTAGAAACGAGGGAGCTGAGGGGCGCCTAGGTGGCTCAGTCGGTTAAGTGTGTGACTTGGGCGCAGGTCATGATCTCATGGTTCGTGAGTTCAAGCCCTGCATCAGACTCTGTGCTGACAGCTCAGAGCCTGAAACCTGCTTTGGATTCTGTCTCCCTCTCTCTCTCAAAACTAAACGTTAAAAAAAGTTTAAAAAAGAAAAGAGGGAGTGGCCACCCAGGAAGATGCAGAGGTTAGAGGACACAGCTAGTAAAATGGCACGACTGAAACTCTTCTCTGCCTGCTGGTATCATTCAGTTTACAGACTGCCCAACTTCAGGAGCTGTGCCGCAAATCTTCAAAACCAGAACGTCGAGGTCCGATTCAAACATTTCCAAAATATGTTTGCGAAAGAAATGCCCCCGACAGTTGGCTCGCTCTAAGCACGTTGCTGTTTTATAAAGTTCTCCCAAATTGTTCCCCCACCTCCACCAGAAAGAAAAAGAATGAATAGAGAAAGTGAGCCTGCCAGGAAGTCACTGGAAAGAAATTTTTGAGTTTGAGAGCCAGGAAATGTCAAGGAAACAAACGTAGCTATGATGGGACTCTTCATCTCCTGTTGTGCTAGGGGATTAAAAAACTGGATCTTTATTCAAGTGTGCCCCACAGAGCGGTCCCGACAAAGTGACAGGCTGCCGCAGAGGCCGAAAAAGCTACATGTGATTCTGGGTTTTACGGTAATTTAACCAATACGTATAGTCGTTGATGGTAGGAAAGGAAATTGAATTTTACCCAGAGTCTCTGGGTTTTTCTTGTTTTCAAACTGATTGGTCTGGACAATGGAGGACCGGGAGCCAACAATAAATCCATTGTAAGCTGGAAATGGTCTCCTCTGAATACAACTAAATATTTCTTTAATCCTTCCATTAGATTTGTTACTGTAGTATGAAAGCTATTTTATTTACTCTAAAATTCAGGCTGTTGTAATGCTGTAATTATAGGTGTAACCAATGGGAGATGGGTGACTTAGCCCATTTAAGGCACATTTAATAGCATAATATCAGATGCTTGTTTTCCATTGAATATCTTTGGGTCATAATGAAGATACTATCGTTAATGACTTTTATGTTCTGAAAACCATTTCTTTCATTTTGTACCATGGGAAGGCTCTTTAATAATCCCATGTTAACATGAATATTCCCTTTTTTGCAGCTTCTGTATCTACATTATCAGGCACATCAGCCAGTCCCAACAAAGTTATGTCATAGCTCTGTTCCCAAGGGAACAAAGACATCGGGTCGCATATTAACAGTGGCTTTTGTTGGCTTATTTTTAAATATTTTTCCCTGACATTAAAGTTGTGTGTGGTTGGCAAGGATTCCTCTTCCTCGGTTTGGATGTGGTTTCTGCCTCCGAAACTCTGAAAACAAGCTTGTTGATAAAGGACAAGCTGCAGGCACCCTCGCATACATACTGACTTCAGCACAGGCTTCACTGAAAACAAACCAGAAACAAAAACCACGTTCAAGTCCAAACGCTCTTTCCTTAAGAGATTTGCAGTTCAATATTTCTTTGTCCTTCATATCTAACGGTTCCAAAAAGTATCTTCACATCTACTTATTCATTTATGTTTATTTTTGAGAGAGAGATAGAGCGTGAGTGGGGGGAGGGGCAGAGAGAGAGGGAGACACAGAATCTGAAGCAGGCTCCAGGCTCTGAGCTGTCAGCACAGAGCCTGACGCGGGACTCGAACCCACGGACCGTGAGATCATGACCTGAGCTGAAGTCGGATGCTTAACCGACTGAGCCACCCAGGTGCCCCCACATCTATTTAAAGCCAATTACCAACTGTTCATTATGTGCCTCCCTCATCTCAGCGAGGGGGTGTAGGTGTTGCCCACCAGGCTGTGGACATTTCCCAGCTGGTGACATTTGTGAGAAGAATGGCTTTTGGCAGGAACAGACGGATATCCTAGGAAAGAGATGCCCTCCCACAGGGGACCCCCAAACAGCCAGAAGCCCAACTCCAAGTGCATTCATGCCACGGCATCTCTGACAGTCCACCAGCCAGTCTGTGCTCCAAGCACATGCACTTTAACTCAAACCTAACCAAACCAAGCATATGTTCACATACATCCTGTGCTAACGCCAGCCTGCTGAACGGTATGGCCAACTTCAAGTGCAAATCCCAGGATGTGAAATATTCCCTTTGCCTTCCTAAATCAAGAGCAGAGAGACTGAGAGAGACAGAGACCAAGAGAGATAAAGTTCTGCCCAGTAACTACTAGCCCAAGCACTACAGTCCCACCCAGGTAAAATCAGTGCCACTGGAGGGAGCGGGATGAAGCCACTGCCTTCTGTCCCCTCAGATCCTTAATCCTCAGAGTTTAGGATTTGCGAATCCACACTTTTCAGCTGGGGTTGCTTTGTCAGGACATCTGCCCTGTCCCCATTGCCATTAACATGGACACAAATTTATAAGCTGCGTGTACCAGGATTTCTGATTTACTCAATCAGGCCTCCCAGTTTATTTTCCCTAAGAGGGGCCTCCTAGGGGAGAGAACAGCTCCAGTTACTGCACTTACAGATAGAAATTTTACTGGCCCTCCATCAATCAATTCAACACCCCGGTCTCTAGGGATTTGCCAAAAGATAATGGGCTGTAATTACGAAACCTTCACCACCAGTTGCCAGTTCCGAAGTCTGTGGGCACGTTCAAGGCAATAATAGGAAATCAATTCATGAAGCAGCAGTTCTGCCCAAAACCATGCTGGAGGAGACGGAAGGCTGGCTTCAATGGAAAGGGCTTAAGAAACAGGTAGGGTGGACTAGAAGGTGTGGTCCAGCCTTCTCCCATTCCCCAAAAGATTCCAAAGGAACTCCTCAAAGGACACGCAGCTCAATGCATTAATGAAGATCACAGCCAGCACGGTTTAGGAGGAATTGGTAGCAGCAGGCCTGGCCTCCCTCTCCCCTACCTTGAAACACTGGGGATTTTCAGGATACAGTGAAGGATGCCCCTCTGGGCACTAGACTTGGGATCCACCTCTCCCAGGAGGAAGAGGGTGGCTCAGGCCACGGAGGTGAGCTCATCCGGGAGACCCCTGGCCAGCCCACCTGCCTGTCTTCAGTTCTACCTGGGTCGGGCACTGGTGCACAGAACGTGGAGATTTTGATGCACAAGAAGGATGAGGGTGTTGAGGCCACAGCAGCAACCTTCATAGAAGTGTCGCAGAGTCTCATTCGACACTTCCAACAAGGGCATGGAAACTCAGGATGTAGCTGCATTCCCCAGGTGGCATCGCTTAAAAGCAGAAACCGGGTGTTTAATTCCCCTCATCCTACCAAGCCGAGGCGGCTGTCGCCTCAGGTTTCCGGGGCACTGAGTACGCATTTAAGAGCCCCAGAACACAGCATCTCCAGAATGGAGCTGCTCGGAAACAAACCTTTCTGGGAGAAGGTGTACAGGGAAGGTCCGGCTGACCGGAACCCTCCAAGGGCCCTGGCCCTCGGGTCCGTCTAAGGCTTCCACCGGGGCCGCCACTTCTCCGAGTATAGCAGCATCGGGACAGTGGCCGCCACCGGAGACGAGTCACCCACCAGGCACTTCCCACACGAGCCTGGTCATTAGCCCGGCACAGAGGAGGAGCCAGGCGCTCACCTCCGGCGGGAAGCGACGGGTCTGAGCGCACACCCCCCGTGGACACTCGCCCCCCCCCCCCCCCCAGGTCTGTCACGATTTCTAAGCCCGTGGTCTTTCCTCTCTCTCCCTCCGCACTACTCGCTCCCGAAACAGCCCGTCTGGCTCGCGTTTCCTGCGGCCGCTGCGCCCTGCAACGTGACCCTGCGGCCGGAGCGGAGGCGGCAGGACCCCCTAGGGGACCGGCACCCCCAGCCAGCCGCGCAGGCCGCCCGGAGGGACTCACGCACGCAGGGCAGGCGACCCCTCCTCCGGGAGAGACGGCCGCGGTGCCCTTGCCCCGGGCGCACAAACGCTCCCCTGCCGCACGCGCGCCCAGCGCCCCTCACCTCGTGCAGCAGGCGCTCCAGGTGCGGCTCGGCCCAGGCAGCCAGGTCGCCCGGCGGCCCCCCGCGCCGCAGCAGATCCCGCTCCTCCTCGAGCGCCGCCACCCGGCCCTGCAGCGCGGCCGCCTGGGCGCCCAGCAGCAGGCAGGCGGCCGCCGAGCCCACAGAGAGCAGCAGGCACAGCGCGCTCACCGCCCAGGCCCCGGCCGTCGTCGCGGGGTACCCCCCGCCGCCGCAGCCGCCCGCCGGGCCGCCCTTACGCGCGTCGCCGCCGGCGCTCTGGCCCGGGCTCATGGCGCGCTCGTCGCGCGTGGGTCTCCGAGGGGGCGGTGCGCAGCCGCGGGTGCGGGCCCGCGCGCGGGGAGCAGGCGGGAGAGCCCGAGGCACGAGGTCGGCTGCGCGCGGGGCTCGGCCTCGGGACAGCAGCGGCTCGCGGCGCACGCCCCCCACTCCGCCGCCAGCTCCTCCACAGCGGCCACTTTGGGCAGTTTCCTCTATGCAAATAGATCCTACCAGAAAAGGAGCCGGGACCCACCCAGGGGAGGAGCGGCCCGGCCGGCCCCGCGCGCCGAGGGGCGGGGAAGGGAAGGGAGCTGGCTCTTCCGAGCCCCCCGCGCGCGCCCGGCGGACCCCCGGCGCAGCGCGCACCTCCACCTCACCTGTCCCGGGCGCCCAGCTGCAACCCCACTGCCGCGCGCTCACCTCCGCGACTCCGCAGCCCGAGGTCCCTTGCGGTCCCCAGAGGTCTGCGGTCCGTCCGGAGACTCTGAGCGCCTTCCGCAGCCCACCTCTGGCCCGAGCATCGTTCGTGCCTGGGGGCAATGCCGCTAAAACTTGTGAATTAACCTTTCTGACAGAACTTTTTAAAAGTTCAGAACTTCAAACCCCGTGGAACTTTGTGAATCGGTCCTGGATGGTGCCTTAGCGCCGCTCCGTGGCCGAAAACGCCCACTGCGCAATCACACTGAGAGACGCAGTCAAGGTTGCGCTTTCGCCCAGCAGAAACATACCTCTCAGAATCTTAGTGCTCTCACCATTTATTAGGTGCCAGGTGTGTGGTGCTGGTGGCAGAAATTGTAAGACCTTGTTCCTGACCTAGAGAGGGTGTTCGTTTGAGAAAATTGATCAATGGAGAAGATGGGGAAAGAACTCCAACTTTTGTGCTGGCGATGGCTTCATTCTGTAGCGGAAGCACAATTTGGCCAAAAATAAGCCGGTATGCACCACACTCAGCCTATACTACGATTCTGGTGCAAATTTAGATCACAGGGTTAATGTAGGAAAGCCTGAATGAGAATAAAAAGGCCCTCTCAGTCTTTTCAAGAAAGAGAAGAAAGGCTGGAAGTCAGGTCCATTCGCCACTTGGTCGCAGATTCCTACCAGGTGTATTCATGTCTTAAAATGGGTCTCACTATGTCGCTTCCACTAATGCCTATAATATTAAAATAAACAAACAAAACTGCTGGCTTAGATCTTTGTAATTTGGACAACTCCACAAACAATTTGGGGGGTGGGAGGGAAAGACCTGTTAGATCTTCCCTCTTGCTCCCTGGGTATCTGTGGATTATTAATTTCTGCGGATACATTACTTATCTCTGATAACTGTTGAGAGCCTCCACCTGACATGTTCCTCCTTACTCTCTGAATTCAGAGGGAAAAGCCACCTCTGAGATTGGAATAAAACGGAAGTGATTGGCATCTTACCCCTGCAACTTCATAGCTGTGACCTTAGGTAAATTGGGATTATGGTTAGCTGATTATCCTAGAGGTAGGTCCTGGTACTATGCTAAAATGCTAAAAATCCTCCGAAAAGTGCTTGCTAAGCAAACTAGATCGTCGGCTTGAAAGAGGTCAAACCATATTAGAGGTTAGCACCTCAATATTATTACAGACACATAGCTTAATTGCCCATCACCTATGTTGATGTTACTGTGTGTCCGATGTTTATAGCAACATTATCTACAATAGCCGAGTTATGGAAGCAGCTGGAGTGTCCATCCACTGATGAAAAGATAAGGAAGATGACACCACACACACACACACACGCACACACACACAGGGGAATATTCACCATAAAAAAAAAAAGAATGAAATCTTGTCATTTGCAATGATGTGGATAGAGCTAGAGAGTGCTATGCTAAGGGAAATAAATCAGTCAGAGGAAAACAAATACCATATGATTTCATTCATATGTGGAATTTAAGAAAAAAAACAAATCATCATGTGGGGCGGGGGAGAGAGAGTGAGAAATCAAGAAACAGATTCTTCACTACAGAGAGCAAACCAATGGTTATCAGAGGGGAGGTGGCTGGAGGATGGGTGAAATAGGTGACAAGGACTAAGGAGGGCACCTGTGATGAGCACCCGGTGTTGTGTGGAAGGGTTGAATCACCTAATTGAACACCTGAAACTAATATAACACTGTATAACATACAGGACATGTATAACATAACACTGTATGTTAATTAACTGGAATTTAAATAAAAACTTTTTTTAAAAAAGCCAAGCTCATTTGTCCTTTAGGACTTTGCCCTTGTCTACTACCTCACTATCTGGAATGTTCTGTTCTCATATCTTTTTTTGTTTTTAAGTTCATTGATTGAGACAGAGAGAGAGAGAGAGAGAGAGAGAGAATCCCAAGCAGGCTCTGCACTGTCAGGGCTCAAACCTACAAACTGTGAGATTATGACCTGAGCCCAAATCAAGAGTCCAACACTTAACTGACTGAGCCACCCAGGTGCCCCTGCTCTCAGATCTTTGAACAGTAAGCCCTTCTTTCAGGTCAAAGTCCCCAGGTCCTCAAACCTCACTGCCTCTGAGAGACCTTCCCAGGCTGCCCAACCTAGGGTGTCTGCACCCGCTGCCCACCTCCAAAGGATTACTCAGGGGATCAGGCCATTTATCACTGTTTGAAGTTACCTTTTCATTAGAAAGACAAAGTTACCCTTTTGTCTTGCTCACCACTGTTTTCTCAAAAAAACAGGACAGGATCTGACACATGGTTGATGCTCAATAAATATTTGCCAAATCAACTAAGGAAAGGTGAAAATAGGTTTACTGCCTGCAGCTCACTTTAAAAGTCCAGGAAGAGGAGTGCCTGGGTGGTTCAGTTGGTTAGGCGTCCAACCTCGGCTCAGGTCATGATCTCGTTGGGTTTGTGAGTTTGAGGCCCGCATGGGACTCTCACCCCTCGGCACAGAGCCCACTTCACTTCGTGTCCTCTGTCTCCCTCTCTCTCTGCCCCTCCTCTGCTCATTCTCTCTCTCTCTCTCAAAATAAAATAAGCTTAAAAGGGGGGGGGGGGCACCTGGGTGGCTCAGTCGGTTGAATGTCCGACTTCGGCTCAGGTCATGATCTTGTGGTCTATGAGTTCAAGCCCCGCGTTGGGCTCTGTGCTGACAGCTCAGAGCCTGGAGCCTGCTTCCGATTCTGTGTCTCCCTCTCTCTCTGCCCCTCCCCTGCTCATGCTCTGTCTCTCTGTCTGTCTCTCTCTCTCTGTCAAAAATTAATAAACATTAAAAAAATTGTTTTTAATTAAAAAAAGTTCTGCATACGAGGAGCTGTGACCTTTGGTCAAGGGACATCACCTCTGCAAAACCATGAGTTGGAAGGTGGGAACTGAGGGGATAGTCTTTCTCTCCTCCTGCTCTCTGCTCTGCTGGGTCTCCTACCTCCCAGTGACCAAACCTACAGGGCAGGAGGCCCGACAATGCAGTGCATGCAAGAGATCAGCCTGCTAAGGACAGACAGAGAGATATAAGGCAGCTGTGTGGCAGAATAAAAAGAGAAGACCCACCACATTACCTAAGCTGCTGGTGACGTTTGTTGGTAAACGCTCAATACAGCTACTGCTGCCTCTGAATGGCTAACGTGCCAGCAACAGGCACGACTCCTCGGGGAGACCAACTGGCCATTGGGTGGCAAATCAGCTAGTTTGGATTCCCTCCAGCCTGGAAGGGCAAGCAGTTTGTCGCTCATGGGGACAGCTAGCTATTCCAGGTACAGGCTTGGCTTTCCTGTCTGCAGAGCCTCAGCCAGCACCACTAACCTCACAGGCTGCCCAATCCATAGGTATGGGATCTCGTTCAACGTAGCGTTGGAGCAGGGGGCCCACTTTACAGTGGGAGTGAGCCCATGACCTTGGAATCCACTGGTTGTATCACATCCTCCACCAGCCGGAAGCAGCCGGGCTCACAGAATACTGGAACTGCCTTTCAAGGGTGCAGGCAACCCAATGGTGCCCCTTTATCCATGGGGGATATATTCCAAGACCCCCCCAGGGGATGCCTGAAACTGCAGATCATACCAAACCCTGTAGATACTCAGTGGTTTTTCCTGTATGTACATTCCTGTGATAAAGTTTAATTCGTAAATTAGGCACAGCAAGAGATTCACAACAATAAAAAATAGAACAGTCATAACAGGATACTGTAACAAAAGTTATGTGACTGTGGTCTCTCTCAAAATCTATTGCACTGTGCTCATGCTTCTTTTTTGTGACGATGTGAGATGATACAATGCCTATGTGATGAGATGAAAGAAGGTGAATGGCACAGGGGTTTGTGACATAGCGTTAGGCTACTATTGACCTTCTGACGATACACCAGAAGGATCATCTCCTTCTAGACCGTGGTGGACCACAGATAACTGAAACCCCAGAATGTGAAACATGGATAAGAGAGGGCTACTGTCCTCTGAAAGGCTGCAGGGCCACCTTTCAGGTCGTGGCATATGCATTAAATAAGGAACCTCTACATGATGCTCTGTTCCCGGTAATACAGGAATCTCGGAACAGAGTAGGAGCGAGAGTAGCCCGAACACACCATCACCCTCCATGACTCGCTGGGGGATTTTGAACTTGCTGTCCTCCCAACTGTGGGTCCTGCAAGTCTGGAGATCCTAGTTCTCCAAGGGGCTATGCTCTTTTTTTTTTTTTTTTTTTTAAGTTTATTTATTTATTTTGAGAGAGAGAGACAGAGAACAGGGGAGGAGCAGAAAGAGAGGAGAGAGAAGAGAGAAAATCCCAAGCAGGCTTTGCTCTGCAAGTGCAGAGCCCAACACAGGGCTCAATCCCACGAAACGAGAGATCATGACCCAAGCCGAGATCAAGAGAGGGACGTGTAGCTGACTGAGCCATACGGGCGCCCCTCAAAGGGGTCACACCAAGGGGCCATTCAACTACAAGCTCTGGCTCCCACCCAGGGCACTTTGAGCTCTGTGTCTGGGGACCTGAAGTCAATGAGTCATCATTTGGGTGGGGGTAACTGACCCTGACCAGCAGGAGGAGGTGGGGTTGCTCCTATACAGTGTGGGCAGGGAGGGATATGTACCTTGTGGTACCCCTGCGCCTCCCTGTGGCCGTGAACAGCAGTGTGCAGCAATGCAGCCTGCTGGTTGACAAGAGCTCAGATTCGTCAGAATAAAAGGGTGTTATAAAATGTTTTATTAAAAAAGGAATTATTGGGGCACCTTGGTGACTCAGTTGGTTAAGCGTCTAACTCTTGGTTTTGGCTCAGGTCATGATGTCGCGGTTTGTGGGATTGAGCCCGCGTCAGGCTCAGTGCTGAGCATGAAGTCTGCTTGGGAGTCTCTCTCTCTCTCTCTCTCTCTCTCTCTCTCTCTCTCTCCCCCTCCCTCCCTCTCTCTCTTTCCCTCCCTCTCTCAAAATTAATAATAAGGGTCGCCTGGGTGGCTCAGTCTGTTAAGTGTCTGACGTCGGCTCAGGTCATGATCATACGGTTTGGGGGTTTGAGCCCCACGTCGGGCTCTGTGCTGACAACTCAAAGCCTGGAGCCTGTTTCAGATTCTGTGTTTCCTTCTCTCTCTGCCCCTCCTCCGCTCACAGGCTGCCTCTCTCTCAAAAATAAATAATAAAAAATTTATATAAAAAAAAGTAAGTCAAAAATCAAAAAGGAATTATTTGGGTCAGATAGGGTTGATGACCACTGCAGAAGATCATAAGTAATGTTAACACTGAAAACGTTCACATGTTCAAAATGTTGTTTACGAAGGCAAAGGTACTTACTCATATTTTTTAATTATCAGTGAAAATGATTTAAATTAAGCTCTGAGGCTTAAAGGGTTAAGCTTCAATGACCTGAGGAAATTGTTGCATAGAAAAGGCAGTGTGAGGGGCACCTGGGTGGCTCAGTCAGTTAAGTGTCCAACTTCAGCTCAGGTCATGATCTCACGGTTCATGGGTTGGAGCCCTGTATCAGGCTCTGTGCTGACAGCTCAGAGGCTGGAACCTGCTTCGGATTCTGTGTCTTCCCTCTCTCTCTGCCACTCCCCTGCTCATTCTCTCTCTCTCAAAAATAAATCATTAAAAAGTTTAAAAAATAAAAATATAAAAAAGAAATAGTAAGATCTTTTAAAATTAAATTCCTCTTCTGATGGCATACTGTAAATGTCATTTAGGCCTGTTCTTGTCATTTATTCAAAATTATATCTGCCCATGTTGTCTTTAATTAAGAGAAAATCCAGCAGCTTTTTAAAAGCATGGGATTTTTTAAGTTTAAAAAAAAAAGTAATTTTCATTTATATTTCTCTTTTTCTTTCATCATGTTTATTCATTTCCTGAGAGAGAGAGACAGAGTGTGAGTGGGGGAGGGGCCGAGAGAGAGAGGGAGACACAGAATCCAAAGCGGGCTCTAAGCTCTGAGCTGTCAGCACAGAGCCCAATGTGGGGCTCCAACTCCTGAACTGGGAGACCATGACCTGAGCCGAAGTCAGATGCTTAACTGACTGAGCCACCCAGGCACCCCAGTAATTTTTTCATTTATATTTCTAATGGGAAACATTTTAAGTCACAGGGTGGGGTGGAGGGGGAGATGGGAATTGCTCAAAATCTACAATTTATCTTTAGTTCATCTCATTACATGTAACTGCTGCTAACAGTATCTGAAAGAACTAAGCCTATGAGAGGCTTATCTCAACAGATATTTAAGGCAGTTTCAAATCTTCATAATTAAATCTATGTCTTGGTCTTTTAATTATGTATGATTTCCCCCCAAATTGCAATAATTAAAACCAAACTAAAACCAGGAAAGGAGTGAATCTAAGAAAATGTATCTGAACAGTAGACATTCTTGACTGGTAAATGTCACAATAAAAGCTACAATTTTACGGGGTCAAAAATAGAATTATTGGTAGCTTAGTACTTTCTGGTGCCATAAAGAGGAACAATTAACATTGTTAAAAAAAATTTTTTTTTAATTTTTTAAAAAATGTTTATTTGCTTTTGCAAGAGAGAGAGGCAGAGACAGAGACAGAGGCATGAGCAAGGGAGGGGCAGAGAGAGGGAGACAAAGAATCCTAAGCAGGCTCCAGGATCTGAGCTGTCAGCACAGATCCCGACATGGGGCCCGAACTCACAGACCGCAAGATCATGACCTCAGCTGAAGTCAGAGGCCCAACTGACTGAGCCACCCAGGCAGGCACCCCTTGTTAAATTTTTTAAAAAAGTGGTGGGTGGCATCTGGGTTAAAACATTTATGGAAAACAAAATAACTGCTATTTATTAGAGGGACCACTAAATGCCAGGTAATCTGCTAGATGTTTTTTTTTTTTAATTTTTTATTTTTTAACATTTATTTATTGTTGAGAGACAGAACATGAGCAGGGCAGGGGCAGAGAGAGAGGGAGACACAGAATCTGAAGCAGGCTCCAGACTCAGCTGTCAGCACAGAGCCTGAGGTGGGGATCTCACCCACGTGAGATCATGACCTGAGCCGAAGTCGGACACTTAACCAATGGAGCCACCCAGGCACCCCTGGATCCATTATTTCATTAAGAGTTACAACATAATGTCTTTCTAACATTTTGTATTTCATTTTGTATTTCTAGTAAAACTTCTGTGTTTACTAGAAGGAATTCTATTTAAAAATTTTCCCTTCATCAACCATCAGTTTACAGGATCAGTGAGGACTAGAGAAATGGACTCCAATGGTGAAATATTGAATATGGGAAATTCTTTTAAGACAAATGACCCAGTTTCATTAGCAAAGAAACAGAATGTGGGGGGCAAAAGATACATCTTGTGATTCTGAGAGACCTGAGACATATTAGTAATGTGTGGACCCTGACTGGGTCCTGATTCAAACCAATCAACTATAAAATGACTTTTTTTTAAAGATGAACCTTAAATATAGACTCAATATCAGGTAAGGAATTATTTGGTTAGGTATGACAATGGATTACATTTTTTAAAACTCATCTGTTAAAAGGTATACAGAAATATCATGGGTGAAATGATATGTTATCTGGCATTTGTATTTAAACACAACAAGAAAATAGGTTGAGGAAGAGATGAAACAAAATCTGCAGAATGTTTTATTTATTTTTGAGAGAGCACAAGCAGGGGAAAGGCAGAGAGAGGGACAGAGGATCTGAAGCAGGCTCCACCCTGACAGCAATGAGCCTGATGTGGGCTTGAACTCATAAACCTCGAGATCATGACCTGAGCCAAAGTCAAAGCCTCAAGCAACTGAACCACCCGGGTGCCCCAAAAATGTTTTTAATTTTTGAAGCTGGGCTGTATGTACTTAGAAGTTCATTATTCTATTATACTTTTGCATTATATTTTTTTAAATTACGAATGTAGGGTCACCTGGGTGGCTCAGTCGGTTGAGCCTCCGACTCATTTCAGCTCAGGTCATGATCCCAGGGCCATGGGATCAAGCCACATCAGGCTCTGTGCTGAGCATGGAGCCTGCTTAAGATTCTCTCTCTCCACCTCTCTCTCTGCCCTTCTCCTGCTTGCACACACTTTCTCTAAAAAAATTTTTTTTAATTATCAATATAGAGCTAGCCAGCTTCCCTAAATGACTCAAATTAAGTGTATTCATATTACCTATATCCCAAAAGGTTGGATTGACTGAGCCACCCAGGTGCCCCCAAACTAACCAGTCTTTCACTTTACATTCCCTCTATGAAAGAAAGAAAGAAAGAAAGAAAGAAAGAAAGAAAGAAAGAAAGAAAGAGTGAAAGAAAGAAAGAAAGAAAGAAAAAACCAATTAGCTAACCAAGCAAAGGATTTAGGATTAGCTTAAGGATTTAGCTGCAGACAGCAACCTCTTAAAATTGGTAAAATGACCAGGGCTTGGGATTCTTTCTCTCTGCCTCTCCTCCATGCACACTCTAAAAAATAAATGAACTTTTTAAAAAAGGTAAAATGATCAACTCTTTTAAGAATTAAAATTGTTTCGACCTATTTATTTGCAAACATTCAGTCTACTAAGCCAACAATTACTAATACCACTGTTGATACTATTATTTGTAATGAATCCTTCTGACCATAGTATTTGAAAATGTAGCCTGTTGGGGCGCCTTGGTGGCTCAGTCAGTTAAGCATCCGACTTTGGCTCAGGTCATGATCTCATGGTGCCTAAGTTCGAGCCCCAGATCTGGCTCTGTGCTGACAGTTCAGAGCCCGGAGCCTGCTTCAGATTCTGTGTCTCTATGTCTCTCTGCCTCTCCCTCCCTCCTCTCGTGTGTGTGCACTCGCTCTAAAAAATAAACATTAAAAAATTAAAAAAAAAAAAAAAGAAAATGTAACTTGTTAAGCAGCACTGGATGTTTACATTTGAAATATTTTGTTTGTGGGGCACCTGGGTGGCTCAGTCGGTTGAGTGTCCGACTTCAGCTCAGGTCATGATCTCATGGTTCGGGAGTTTGAGCCCCACATCGGGCTCCGTGCTGACGGCTTAGAGCCTGGAGCCTGCTTCAGATTCTGCCTCTGTCTCTCTGCCCCTCCCCTACTTGTTCTGTCTGTTTCTCTCTCTCAAATATAAAAAATAAAACATAAAAAAAAATTAAAATATTTTGTTTGCACCAGTTTTGTGGGAATCACAAACTTCAAATTGGAAAGGATTTAAACTCAGTCCACCTGACAGTGTGTCTTCATTCATTCACTCATTCATGTCAAGATAAGCTTTAAATACTTGTGTGTGCCTATCTACTTAAAACATGTTTTTTTAATTAAAAACAATTTTTAATGTTTATTTTAGAAAAAATTTTTTAATGTTTATTTTTGAGAGAGAGACAGAGTGAGAATTGGGAAGGGGCAGAGAGGCGCAAGCAGAATCTGAAGAAGGCTCCAAGCTCCGAGCTGTCATCACAGAGCCCTGCATGGGGCTGAAACTCATGAACCGCGAGACCATGGCCTGAACGGAAGTTGGATACTTAACCAACTGAATCATCCAGGAGCCCCAAAACAAAATGTTTTCAAATGACCATACCGTTTAACTATGTGGTGGTTGAAGCTATATACCAACTACTGAAGAAATATGAATAAATGGAACCCAAATAATAAAACTTCCTATTGACTATTACTTTCCATTTCATCCCAAGTAATTTCACAGTAGAGCTGTGAACAAGAATCAAACCGATGGTTCTTGATTCAATGAAGTGTGCTTTAAGCACAATTCTGGAATCTAGGAAACCCGAGTTTAAGTCACAATGTAGACACAACTGAAAAGACTTGGCTAAATCACTTCCAATTTGTTTAGCATCTAGCTCTTCAAGATTACTCAGAGGAATAGATTTCAAATTAAATTTATTTTTGTTTTAGGGGCGCCTGGGTGGTTCAGTTCAACCACGTCCAACTTCAGCTCAGGTCGTGATCTCATAGTTTGTGAATTCGAGCCCCGCGTCAGGCTCTGTGCTGACAGCTTGCTCAGAGCCTGGAGCCTGCTCTGGATTCTGTCTCCCTTTCTCTCTGCCCCTGCCCCGCTCACACTCTCTGTCTCTCAAAAATAAATAAACATTAAAAATTTAAAAAAAAAAACTTTTTTTTTTTTTGTTTTAGAGAGAGAGAGAGAGAGAGAGAGAGTGTGTGTGTGTGTGTGTGTGTGTGTGTGTGTGTGTGCACGTGAGTGGGGGAGAGGGACAGTGGGGGAGGGAGAGACAGAACCCCAAGCAGCTCCACGCTGAGTGGGGAGCCCAATGTAGGGCTCAATCCCACAACCCTGGGATCATGACATACACTGAAATCAAAAGTCAGACACTCACCCGACTGAGCCACCCAGGCATCCCTGGTTTTCAATTTCGTGAACTACTAAATATCATAGGGTAATCTGCTGCCAAATGAGTAACAGCAGGAGTCAATTTTATTCACCTACCCCGAAAATTTTGATGAATACCTGACAAATAAGCAGCAGCAAACACTGCAAATAACCTATTTAGCTGCACTTTTCAAAACGCCTCATAAAAATCAAGTTTTCAAAATGGACTAGATTAGAATGTAAGAATTGAACCCATAAAATGCCCAGAAGTAAACACAGGTGGTCCTTGACAATCAGTCTTGGCAGTGACTTTTTGGGTTTTTTCGTAACAAAACCAGTAAACAAGTGGGACTACATCATACGAAAAAGCTTTTACACAGCAAAAAAAAACCACCAACAAAATGTAAAGGCAGCCTATTAAATGGGAGAAAATATTTGCAAACCATATAGTGGATGAGGGTTAATATCCAATATATGAAGAATTCTTACCACTCAAAGGAAAAGAAACAATCTGATTTAAAAATGGGCACAGGACCTGAAACAACACCAATTAACCAACCAAACAAAACTTTAGCTTGTAGGTCTTCCCCAAGAAGACATACAGATGGCCAACAGACACCTGAAAAGATGTTCAACATCACTAGTCATCAAGGAAATGCAAATCAAAAGCAAATATCACCTCACGACTGTTAGAATGACTATTATCAAAAACAAGAAAGAAGTGTTGGCGAGGAAGCGGAGAAGAGAGAATACTCGTGCACTGTTGTTGAGAACGTAAGTTGGTACAGCCACTACAGACAACGGTATGGAGGCTCCTCAAATAATTAAAATAGAACTACCATCTGACCCAGCAATTCCACTTCTGAGCTATTCACCCAAAGAAAAAGAAAACACTAACTGAAAAGGTACATGCACCCCCATGTTCACTGCAGCATTATTTACAAAAGGCAAGATATGAAAACAACCTAAGTGGATAAAGAAAACATGATACACGCATGCACACGCTTTATCAGCCACTGAAAAAGAATGTCATTTTGAGATGGCACACAAAACACGGTTGGAACTTGAGGCATTATGCTAAGAAACCAGATAGAGAAAAACAAATACTATATGATCTCCCTTATAAGTGGGATCTAAAATAAAAACCACCATGAAAAGAAAAAAACAAAAACCAAAAAGCCAGGGGCTCCAGGGTGGCTCAGTCAGTTGAGCATCTGACTCTTGATTTTGGCTCAGGTCAGGATCTGAGGGTCGTGGGATCAAGCTCCTAGTTGGGATCCTCACTGAGGACCTGCTTCAGATTCTCTTTCTCTCCACCCTTTCCCTGCTAGTGTGCCTGCTCTCTCAAAATACATAAATAAGCATTTAAAAAACCAAATGAAAATCCCCCCAAAACAAACTCATAGATTCATGGTAGTCACAAGATAGGAAGAGGGGATGCCAGGGGGTGGGCAAAATGGTTGTGAAAGGGGTCAAAAGGTACAACTTCTACTTATGTCATGGTGACATGGTGTACAACATGAGGACTATGGTTAATAATACTTATTGCATATTTGAAAGTTGCTAAAAGAGTAGATCTTAAAAGTTCTCATCACAGGGGCACCTGGGTAGTTCAGTCGCTTAGGCATCCAACTTCAGCTCAGGTCATGATCTCACAGTTGGTGGGTTCGAGCCCCACGTTGAGTTCTGTGCTGACAGCTCAGAGCCTGGAACCTGCTTCAGATTCTGTGTCTCCCTCTCTCTCTGCCCCTCCCCCGCTTGCATTCTGTCTCTCAAAAATAAATAAAAATGTTAAAAACAATTTTCTTTTAAAGTTCTCATCACAAGAAAAAATTTTAACTGTGTGGTAATGGATGTTAACTAGACTTTGCAATATATACATATACTGTATACCTAAAACTAAAATGTCAATTATGCCTTAATTAAAGAAATTTTTAAGATATTTATATTGAGTGGGGAGTGAGGGGCGGGGGGGGGGGAAATCCCAAGCAGGCTCCACACTGTCAGCATGAAGACCCACTTGGGGCTCAATCTCATGAACCGTGAAGTCATGACCTAAGCCAGGATGAAGAGTCAGACGCTTAACCGACCATACCACACAGGTGCCCCTAAAAGTTTTTAAAAAACAAATAGCTTCAATTGTTTTAGAAACAGTAAACTATGAAGCATCAATTATGAAAAACACCTAATTGCAAATGACCCATATATATTCATTGGCCATTCTAAACCTTTCCATCAGTGCTGAAGCTCTGGGCACTATCAGGTAAAAATCTGGTGCTTTCAGAAAATGAGTTCAGGGGGGCCTGGGTGGCTCAGGCGGTTGGGCAACCGACTCTTGATTTTGGCTCAGGTCGTATCTCACAGTTCATGAGTTCAAGTCCCGTGTCAGGCTCTGTGCTGACACTACGGAGCCTGCTTGGGATTCTCTGTCCCTCTCTCTGCCCCTCCCCCAATCCTGTGCGCTCAAGCTCTCAATATAAACAAAGTTAGAAAGGAAATCAGTTCAGAAGCACAAGGCTAAATATAAATAAATCCCTAAGAACCTCAGAGCTCACAGAAGGGAAGGTTGGCAATAGATACATAATGATCCCAGAGGTATCACCTTAACTACTAACACATTTCTTCTATCTTTAGTGAAATTTCACTTTAATTTCCAAAATTCTAGAAATTTTACCTAGGAATTAGCAAACACTCTGTGAAGAATGTAAATACTTTTGAGAAGAGAATGTGGGTTAGCAATCATTAACTTCTTAAAAATAGCATGGATATTTTTTTCTTCTTACATCTTAAGTTCAGCTACTCTGAGAAAGTTAATTTCTGATGAAGAAAGCAAACACTGATTTGGGAATTGAAGCACTTGTAAGGAATAGGCCAGAGGCTTAGGTAATATAGCAGCACTGGTAGAATAGAAACAGAGGGGAAAATCAAGGATGGCAGACACCTTAACCTCCATAGCAACATTGTTAGGGTCAGGGAAAAACCTCTTCTTTACATCAAATGCTCCTTTAAAAATCCTCATCATACATACAGATGGCCAACAGACACACATGAAAAGATGCTCAATATCACTGTCAGGGAAATACAAATCAAAACTACAATGAGCACCTCACACCTGTCAGAATGACTAAAATTAACAACTCAGGAAACAGGTGCTGGTGAGGATATGGACAAAGGAGTCCTCTTACACTGCTGGTGGGAATGCAAGCTGATGCAGCCACTCTGGAGAACAGGATGGAGGTTCCTCATAAGTTAAAAATAGAACTACCCCATGATCTAGCAATTGCACAACTAGGTATTCTACCAAAAGATACAAAAATACTGATTCGAAGGGATACATGCACCCTGATGTTTATAGTAGCACTATCTATAGACAAATTATGGAAAAGAGCCCATCAACTGATGGATAGGTAAAGATGTAAGGGGTGTTTGGGTGCTTCAGTTAAATGTCTGACTCTTGATTTCCACTCAGGTCATGATCTTATGGTTCGTGCGATCGAGCCCATCGGACTGTGTTGACAGCATGGAGCCTGTCTGGGATTCTCTCCCTTTCACTTCTCCCTGCTCATGCATGCACTCTCTCAAAAAACAAAAGGTGTGTACACACACAGACACACACGGAGTATTACTCAGCCATAAAAAAGAATGAAATCTTGCCATTTGCAACATGGATGGAGCTAGAGTATCATGCTACATGAAATAAGTCAAAATAAATACTGTATGTGGATTTTAAGAAACCAAATGAACATAGCGGGTAAAAAAAAGAGAGGAAAACCAAGAAAGACTCTTAACTATAGAGAACTGACAGATTACCAGAGGGGAGGTGAGTGGGGGAGATGGGTTGAACAGGTGACGGGGATTAAGGAGTGCGCTGGTTAAATGTTTTTGAGAGAACTTGTGAGCGGGGAAGGGGCAGAGAGAGGGAGACACAGAATCTGAAGCAGGCTCCAGGCTCCCAGCTGTCAGCACAGAGCCCAATGCGGGGCTCGAACTCACGAACTACAAGATAGGGACCCGAGCCAAAGTTAGACATTAACTGACTGAGCCACTCAGGCTCGCCTAAGGACTGCAACTGTGATGAGCACTATGTATTGTTCAGTGTGGAGTCAAAATTCTATAGCTGAAACAAGTATTACACTGTATGTTAACTGGAATTTAAATAAAAACTTGAGAGAAAACAAAAAAACCTTGTCACATAGAATATAGTTCAACTATTATGAGGGCACATTTACTATATTTGGACTGCATCAGAAGCGTAAGCATAATTCATGCAGTGATTCTATGGTAAAATGTCAGCTTTCTTAAATTTCTAGTCAAATTCAGAAACATAAATCTTGTTATATTGGCCAATGCTGCCTGTGAATAATGTAGGGAACCCAGCCTGGTTTCGCGATTTGTCATATGAAAAAATTCCATGTGTTCTATGTTTAAAATATATAGACTACTTAAATCCTAGTGTAATGCACATAAAATGACAATACTTTCGATAAAAAAACCCTTGTATCTAAATAATTATGGATTCTACAACCAAAAATATTTCTACCTGGCAGTTCTTGTTTACTAAATTAACATTTACTATGTAGTTTCCTCCTCCTCTTTAATGTTGAGAGAGAGAGAGAGAGAAAGAGAGAGAGAGCGCATGCACGTGAGTGCACACACTGGGGAGGAACAGAAAGAAGAGGGTACAGAGGATCCAAAGCTGGCTCTGCCAAGAGCAGAAAGCCCCAGGCAGGGCTCAAACCATGAGTTCATGACCTGAGCCAAAGTTAGAACCTTAACAGACTGAGCCACTCAGGTGTCCCTACCCTATAGTTTCTAATGTGAAAACAGGTAACAGTAAGAAAAAACACCTATAGGCAAACAAAAACTATCATGTTAACCAATTATGGTCTGGAAATTTCTGTAGAGGTTTCTTCCCAAAGTGTTTTCCAATCACATCATTCTTTTGCTCCAGTAAAGGTTATCACAAATATAAATTGCTTAATAACCTTAATTCTCATAGGCTGAGTGAAGTTATTTACTTCATTTAATACGGAAACTGATGCTAGAAAATTTCAAGACTCCTCACGATTTGGTATTAAAAATTAATCCTCAGGGGCACCTGGGTGGCTCAGTCAGTTCAGCAACCAACTTCAGCTCAGGTCATGATCTCACGGTTTTTGAGTTTGAGCCCTGCATCGGGATCTGTGTTGAGAGCTCAGAGCCTGGAGCCTGCTTTGGGTTCTGTGTCTCCCTCTCTCTGCCCCTCCCCCACTCACACTGTCTCTCTCAAAAATAAACTTTAAAAAAAATTAACCCTCAGAGGCATCAGAATTCCTATTTCTGTTGTGACTGTCCAGTTGGGACTTTAATCTTAAATGAAGTATGTGCTTTTATTAAAAAAATCTGTCATGATCGACAAATTGGATGCCTTTTCATGAATTCTACTTCTTACCACTGACATCACCCAAGGAGACAAAACACAATTCTTAAAATTTAATGAAATTCCAACAGTAAACATTTCCTATGGGTTTTGGTTTCCAATACCTGCCTATTGGGAGTTAATAATACTTATTACCTGTTCAACAATTACAGAAAAAACTTTAAAGTTAAGAAAAGTTCTGAATTGAGGTATATAAAGAATATTCATTAAGAATAAAGTAGTCAAGATTTCCTTTTACTCAAAAAAATCACTTCAAAGAGTTGACCTCCATGTACAAAAGACAAGATCAATCACGTTTATCACTGGACACAAAGAATATTCCAAAGGTCTTTAAAAATGGTAATTAATCTCAAAAAGAAAAAAATTTAACTTGTATAGTTCATTCATTATCAAGACCATACTTGCTTAACAAGGTAATTATGCTATTGATATAAAACATACAGTATTTACACTTAACTGTACAAAATAATTTAATGTTTACAAAAATATTAGAATGTTTAGAGTTGACTGACACAGTCTTAAGTAATCTCTTCTAGAGAAGTATATAGTAAGACCACTGATTTCCATTTCATTTCTTTTTTAATAAGTCAAAGAAAGGATGCTGCAAGGCTTCATCCAAGGTAATTCTTTTCACTGGATCATATTCTAACATTCTTCGTACCAGGTCAAACAGTTTCTCATGTTCTTCGTCATGAGAAAGCATAAATTCCTGGGGAAAGAAATATTTTTGTTGAAGAAAGATTTTAAAATTTTTAAAAACTTTTTTTTTTTAACCTTTATAATCTTTTTGTTTTCTTTTTACCTTCAATGGTTTGCAGCGTCTCCTAACATATCTACCAGCAGAACTATGTTCATCCCAATCTAGCTGGTTATGGTGAAAATACTTGCGTTTTCTACAAGAAAAAGAAGTCTGGATCAGTAAAAACAATACAAGAACCACATGTTTACTCTGACCTCACTGGAACAGCTGGAAGCATGAACATCTATCTATGTAGACACACACACACGCATACAATTTTTTTAAATTCCAGCAATGACATACTAGATCAGACATATTTTCTAAAA